>NC_140794.1:48354233-58236733 GCF_037176805.1 Vigna unguiculata | reverse complement strand
GAAAAAAACCATGTTCTTTGGAAGATCTATCTCGTGTCTGGTACTGCATGGTTCCACCCTGCAAGAACTCTGAATCATTCTCTTGAAGCTCATCCTCTTCATCATAAATGATCAATTAATTTATATATATATATATATATATATATATATATATATATATATATATATATAAAAGATATAGATATAAAGTGTTATAGTTTCAAAATACAAGATGACCTTACATTAATGTTAATTTAATTAAATAGATGAAATTGACTTTATTTAATAAATATTAAAATTTAATTAATT
This sequence comes from Vigna unguiculata, assembly GCF_037176805.1. Classification (NCBI taxonomy): domain Eukaryota; kingdom Viridiplantae; phylum Streptophyta; class Magnoliopsida; order Fabales; family Fabaceae; genus Vigna; species Vigna unguiculata. The sequence continues at coordinate 58,236,445 of NC_140794.1, read as the reverse complement.
TAAAATAAAATATAAATGACAAATTGAGTCATAAATTTAAATATAAAATTTAAATTATTAATTAAATCTTTTAGAAAATTATGATTTATTTATTTTATTGAACAATTTTTTTATGAATTAGATTATGTAGTTAGTTTGTAAATACAAAGAAAAAGTAAAGTATTTTGATTTTATTCACTTCTTATCAATTTATTGTTTAACTCAATTTATTTTTTCAACTCGAATCAAAATTAAACCAACTTAATCTTTTACTTGTATTCCAAACACATATTTTAAATTTGTTTCAAAAAATTGTAAAAATAAATTGATTTTTTTTTCTTTTAAGATTCCTGAGCTTATCTATTTTATTTTGACGACAAACCTTTTCCTTCATTGTTTTCATACAGAGTGTTACTAATAATAGAAATAATAAATAGAACTTCAAACTGTTTCAAGATTAAGCTAATTTTTTAATAAAAAAAAGTATATTTAAAGGTCAACTTAAAAAATTCATCCTATATATTTCAGAGAATAAAAATATACTTAAACTAAAACTCAAAATCTAAAATTAATCTCTTAAGCAAGGTACAATGGGTACCATGTCTTGTCTCTTTCTCTGATAGCAAAAGTCTTTAAGTTGAGTTTGAAGGCTCCGTCCAAGATTTTCGTTTCACAGGGTTCCAATTAACATCTCTCGCTTCAGGTACTGCTATCACCCCTTTTTATGGCAATTCGGTTCCTCTCTCAATTGTTATGTTGCTTCATTCCTCAGCATTCGTTTGCTTACGCTTTTATTTCGAAATATCATCTAATCATGTACTGAGTTGACTTCTTGTTATACTAAATTTATATCTTTCTTTCTGGGTATGATTAGATTGCAATAAATGTTGTTCTTTGTTGAAAATTTCCCAGACTTAAAATTAGGACAGAATTATGAAGGTAGCATCTAGGATGAATTTGGTAGCATTTTGTACAATGTGTGTGTGACTGGGCAAAGTTTAACTTGCCACAAACTTCTGAGATTTTGTATTGTACTCTTCTTGCTCGGGTCTTACTTTTTGCTTTTTGCTTTCTGGGTATAGCAAATTATTTTGTATTGGTCACCAACGAAGATCTACTCGCTTCAACTAAAACACAAAAAATGGGTAATTTAAATGTCCAATCAGAATAAAAAAGAAATTGGGGGAAATTTAAATAAAAATAAAATTTGGACAATTACCCGGGAGTGAAGATTGGATCCGTAAATCAGCTTGAGTAAATTTGTTAGTAGGTAGGTGCGATGATAATACTTGGTGTGGTTTTGAAATTGACCCTATTTCAGGATCTCTCTCACTGGTCGTTCTTCGTTCTTGCCCTCCTTTCCTTCTTTAAGGTAGCGCTTAAAGCTTATAATCATGAACACGATTGGAGAAAGAATGACAAAGAGAGAGAGCTTTGATGATGACCAGGAAAGTTTATTGAAGAGCGATAATAGTGGAACAGATGATAACCCTAAAATTAACTACAGAGGGTGGAAGGTCATGCCCTTTATTATAGGTGAGGAGGGTTTTGTGATTTTATCGCATTGCTTTTTCTTGTTGGATTTTCTCCTTACACCTCGACTGATTCTTTTGTGTAATTGGCAGGAAATGAGATTTTTGAGAAGCTAGGAGCCATTGGCACTTTATCCAATCTCTTGGTGTATCTTACTACAGTGTTCAACTTGGAAAACATCACGGCTACAAATATTATCAACATCTTCAATGGCAGCACCAACTTTGCTACATTAATAGGAGCTTTTCTGTCTGATGCCTTTTTTGGTCGCTACAAGATATTGGCATTCTGCACAATGGCTTCCTTTGTGGTAAATTGCTACTGCCTGGTGCCTTTTGTTTAGGGATAAACGCAACACTGTTAGGGATATCTGAATTTGTAAAAGCCAACGACAATGAGAAGTAGAAAATGTGATTTAAGATCATCCCAAATAGAAGTAATTCCATTTTAAAATGCATATAGAAAGAAAGATGCTTGGTTTATCTGATTGGCTTGTTTAATTTTTGTCTCGGATATCTTGGTTTCCCTGCTTCATACAGGGTTTGTTTGCAATCCAACTGACAGCGGCGGTAGAGAAGCTGCATCCACCTCACTGTGAAGACTCCCCCACATGCCAAGGGCCAACAGAGGGGCAAATGACATTTCTAAAGACTGGTTTAGGTTTATTGATGATAGGAGCTGCAGGCATTCGACCATGTAACTTAGCATTTGGTGCTGATCAGTTCAATCCTAACACGGATTCTGGGAAAAAGGGGATCACTAGCTTCTTCAATTGGTACTTTTTCACTTTTACTGTTGCTCAGATGATATCCTTAACAATTATTGTCTATATACAGTCCAATGTAAGTTGGGCAGTGGGTCTTGGAATTCCTGCTGCTTTGATGTTTGTATCTTCTATAATCTTCTTCATGGGATCCAAAATGTATGTGAAAGTTAAACCAAGTGGTAGCCCTATAACTAGTATAGTGCAAGTTATAGTGGTTGCAACAAAGAAAAGGAGGCTGAAGCTGCCGGAATATCTATATCCTTCCCTCTTCAATTATGTGGCTCCCAAATCAGTGAATTCTAAACTTCCCTATACATATCAATTCAGGTAAACAACATCAAGCAGTTAGCATTTGCTGTTAGTTATGATAGATTATTGAGAAGTGTTTACCAGATGGCTTATGTTAACAGGTTCCTTGACAAAGCGGCAATCGTGACTCCCCAAGATCAAATAAACCCGAATGGATCTGCTACTGATCCCTGGAATCTTTGCAGTATGCAGCAAGTGGAAGAGGTTAAATGCTTGTTGAGAGTGTTACCCATATGGGTTTCAGGCATTGTGTACTTTGTTGTAATTGTCCAACAGCACACCATTTTAGTGTTCCAAGCCCTTCTATCTGACAGGCGTATTGGGCAAAGCGAGTTCTTGATCCCAGGAGCATCCTACTACGTCTTTTTGATGATTACTGTGGCAATTTGGTTACCCATCTATGACCGAAAAGTTGTGCCCTTACTCCAAAGGCTTACTGGAAAAGAGGGCGGCATCACACTCCTTCAGAGAATGGGTATTGGAATGTTTTTCGCTATACTCAGCATGTTAGTATCTGCTAGGGTTGAGCAGCACCGTAGAACCCTGGCTTTGATTAATCCTCTGGGAGTAACAATAAGAAAAGGTGCAATCTCATCAATGTCAGGTCTGTGCCTGATTCCTCAGCTGATATTAGCTGGATTGGCTGAATCATTCATGACTGTTGCGCAAGTTGAGTTTTACTACAAACAATTTCCTGAGAACATGAGAAGTATTGCAGGTTCTCTTTACTACTGTGGACATGCAGGGTCAAGTTATTTGAGTAGTCTGCTTATTTCAATTATCCATCAAGTCACTGCCAAATCTGAAACTGGGAATTGGTTACCGGAGGATCTTAACAAGGGTAGATTGGATAAGTTCTATTTCCTCATTGCTGCTCTAGAAATTATTAATTTAGGTTACTTTGTGTTATGTGCAAGGTGGTTTAGGTACAAAGGCACGAGCAGCAGTTCTGTCGAACTCGAAAAAGTGACAAGACAATCGGAAAAAAGTGCTAATGGTCTTAATGATTCGAGTCTATAGCTACTGTGTAGAAATAGGCTACAACAACTTTTCATCGAGTGGAACCACAACTAGCAAAGGTTAAAATCAAGATTGAGTATAGTAACAAATATGCAGTCTGTGCTTTTCCCATTAGATAGATACTTTATGTGTAGATGCAATTGACAGATGAGGTGCATTCTTCTTAGAATAGGTGCCTACATCCGAAACTTTTGCCTTGACGCACCTAATGACAGTAAAAGAAAGTATACACTGACATAAACCATTATATTCCTCAATTTGATTCCTACAGATGAAGATAATGATTGTAACCACCTGAAGTTGGTCAGAGTTGGTGGTCTTTCAGCTCATTTTACAGGAAAAGAAAGAAAAATAAGAACAATATTATAGGAAATGTCATTGTTTTTGTAAAATTTTAATTGTACTTTGATTTCTGTAATTGTCACACTATTGTTAAGTGTTAAACCTAGGACGGTTTAGAAGAACATTACAACCCATCTGAAATTTTGAATTACCTGCTCTTGAACTGCTTGTGCATTTAGATAGATTGATACAAATGATGAAACTCTATGATTTGTTTTAAAGTTTTTCGTCACTTTTTTGGTGTAGATTATTCAACGACTCTTACCTGATGGCTAACAATTGTGAACATACTGCGGTTTGTGATGCTCAATGAGGCATTTTCTTTTTAGTTTTAGCAATGTGTTTTTCCGGAAAAAGAACACGAAGCTGGACTTCCAGTCCAATAGCGAAGGACGCTGATCCAGAACAAAAGTATCCACTTCCTTATTCAGCAAAATCCCAACAAATTATATTTACTCATTAAGGTAAATATAGCAAAGGAAGAGCTTCTTTGATCATGTTTCTCAAAACCATTTTTAGACAAGGCCAAAATGGGTGACGATGATAATATTATACTTGATTTTTTCCTCCTTTGAGACAAAAGGTTGAATCTACATTAGACACGGCACCTTGTGATATTTTTGGTATATCAGCTGACACTAATATTCCAATGATTGTTGCTTACTTGTAAAATATACGACTCAGAGCAATAACGTCAACAAAAGCTGAACAAGTTTGAAGTTGTAATGGGAGAAGAAATAAAAGCTAGATTTGTAATACAAAGTTGTTATACACGGTGCACATTGAAAGTTACAATGCAAGCTTACTTGTGAGACAAGAATTAACTTCCTCGAATTTATGGCCTATGATTAGCACTTAGATTAATACAGCTAACCAATTGGGTTCAAAGAAGAGAGACAATTAGAATCTCTAGTACAGAATCGATTGCGCAAAGTAATAGATAAAGAAATCAAATTACAGAATTTTTATAAAAAAAAAAAGAAAAAAAAATAATTACCATTGCAGTACTATAAATACAAAATTCACTTTCTATTGATTTTTGAAGTTATTACGTACATTTAATAGGACTCCTCAACGCAATCTCTTATTCATTTTATGATCATTAACTATTATAATAATTTCCTTGTGGATCAAAGTTTTACCTTGTGCAGTTTTGATCCTTTAATGTATCACCAACTTGTGAGAAAGCTTTTGTCCGTACTTGACTTTTTGTGCATTTGAAACTGTGTATTAAACCCGTAAGAGTACCCTCTCAACACTGCTGCCACATGGTTGGTGGCTATATTTAATTTATATGATAAGCTTTTCCTTAGAAACAATTCACGCTAGAGTTGAAAATATTTAAGCAACAGGTGAAGAGTGAAGACACTGAGAAAGTGAAGTTTGTGGTGTGGTGATTTCATGCAGTGCAGTGAAGACAGAGATATAAGAAGCTACAACCCCCATGTTAGCCTTAATGAGTGGATCTAATAATTGAATGTGTGCTGTAAACGACAGTTAAGTATAACAATCAAAGAAAGAAAGTGGACATGCCTTGTAAAGTCTAACTAAATGCATTTATGTAGGGTAACGTGTCCTAAGTGTGCAAATAAGAGTTTTTTTTATGTCTGTGTCAATTATTTAACCAATTCAAACCCAGCAATATTTAGATCTTGAGAGTGAAACAGACCCAAAACAAAACGACAAAATTGATTTAGATATTCTTCTGGATTTCGAATCAAACCTGTGAGTGGTAATCTGAAAAAACCAGAAAAAGTGCGCGTCATCGAATCATAACTTACCATATGAAGAACACCCGCGCTTTTTTAAGCTAAGGCAATCATGCTCGGAATCTAAGGGTAAGCTCTTATATATATAAAAATACTTTATAAATATAATATATTGCTAGCACATTATACTCACACTTCAGCAATTCAAAATATCTATCTCAAGAGTTATATAAGACTTATTCACCTTTCAATATAATCACCGATATAAATCAATTTAAATATAACATTTCAAAACCAATTTTCTTATCAAACTCAAAGAATTAAGTATGCTCTTTTGTAATTTCGTAAGTATCTAACTTCAACAAATTTTAGTCAACTCATTAATAATTTATGAAAATTACTTAACTTCTTTTATCTTTTAATACTTGGTTCTTCAAAGTACCCACCCTACCTTAACACACACAAAAATATTCAAAAATTCATGATTTATCTATAAAGAATTTGATTCAAACAAATATATAATTTAAAACATTCATCAACCCCAATTTATTTTTCACAATCATATTTCACATGCATATACAAGTCCAACTTTGACCATGCCAATAACTCAAAATCTTCGTAGAAAATTAAATGTTTATCAATTGAAAAATTAATTAGTTGGTAACCAACTCTTTATAGTCTACAGTAGAGTCAAATTAAAAAATATTATTTAACTCAAAATCTTAAAAAAATTAAAGAGATAATTTTTTTACATAAATAAATACATAATTTAATATATATATATATATATATATATATATATATATATATATATATATATTGAACAATAAAATCTTTATTTTTCATCTATTTTAAACTCTTTAATTAACAGTTATATTAAAAAAAAATTGTTCCTGGAAGGTTATATTTATTATAGAATTTGTTCAGAGAGCTTTACCTTAAATGACTTTAGAAAAATAATGATAATATGAATTTTTTTATAAATTAAATTATTTTATATGTATGTTAATATATAGAAACTCTTTATGCGTATTTTTTATAAGTTTTTTTAACCTGTTCGTAAGCTATTTTAATTTATAAAAAATATGTTTCATTTTTTAAATTTCTCTTTCTTGGAAATATTTTACAGACAAACTTTTCTTAAGAAACTTATATGCTTATTCTTCATGTGAAAATGAGCTTAAATAAAATAAATTACTCAAAATAATTAAGACTTCTTACTTACAATTGACTAATTAAAAAATATGAACTAGTATTGTTTAATTTAATTTATTTTATTTATATCACGGTTATTTTTATTTATGAAATATAATTTTAAGATCATTTTTATTTATTATTAGATTTAAATATGACAAATAATATAAAAGTACATTATTATAAAACTATATAAATTTAATATGTTTTCAGTTTCTTTAAGATGAGTGGTTTTCTACTTTAATCCCATTTCCTTTGCTTTGTTATTTTTTTAAAATTAAAAATTACCACCTTTTCGTGTTGTATTAAATGATATTAATTAACTATATATGACAACTCCAAATAATCCAAACTATGTCATCCATAAAAATTGTAAGAATTCTTAAAATAAATATTACCTTCTATAATACTACCACAACTTAAAAACTGCAATTTAAAATTTTGGAGATATATATATAAACTAAAACCAAAATTTACACACTTTATATAAAAAAAATTATTTCAAATTTTATAAAGACTACACACCCTAAACCGTGACACAAAACATGTATAAAAAAAGTCCTCTATGTATGATGGTACAATAATATAGTACATTGATGATAAACATATTCAAGCAAATTATATATTATTAGAAAATTTTTATGCTTAACCAAGATTCAGGTTTCTATTATATTATTGGTTTTCAGAATAGCTTATTAATAGTTCTTTTTCTCGATAACTAATAAATTAAACATTTATTATTAAAATAGGTATCATTATTATTTAAAAATTGAAATTTAAAGTGATTTAAATATTTTTTTTCTCTAATTTTTAAAATGTTTTTTAAAAATAAAATTATGATGGATCACGCACTTCAAAGGAGATAATAATTTTATAATTGAATTTGATATCAAAATACTATAATTGAAGTGTGAGTACCTTAAAAGAGAAAACTTTGACTTAAATTGAAATACGCATCTAACACTTTGAACAAAGAATGATTAGGTAAGAAAATATGATAGAAGTGGTTGTTGTACGTGTTCTTATGACCCTTCTTACAATTTAAAATTTTGTGTCATATTTATTTTACACTTGCATGAATATTTGATAGAGACAGACTTTATGAAAAAATTTTAAATCAACAAATATTTGTGGATATGTATGGATGTTTTAGGAAAAAAATTATTACAAAATGCAGTTAATTTATACCTTTTTTCTATGTATTCTAAGTTTTCAACTTAAGAAAATAATTTAAAAACTTACCCCAAAATAAAATATTCTATTGTAAAATTTATTTTTTGCAAGCTTTTTTATTTCTAATTAAATGTTTAAATCTTTTCGTGGATGAAAAGAAGTTCTAACTATTTATAGGATTGGATTGAATTCGAATTCAATCCAAAATAATTTAATTTATTAGATTTGTCATATATTATCATGTATTTTTTTAATTTTATTTATCACTATTATCTTTTTAAATTCAATCGTACGTCTAAATTTAGTTCCGATTTATTAAAATACGTTCGATTCTATATGTTGATACCTGGTCATATGATAGCTGTCCCTACTCTATTAACAAACTCAGTTTAAATACCCAAAACATCCCTCATCCATTAAAAATTTATCTAAAATTAATTTCTGAATATCCTTAAATACATGCTTCTTTTCATCATTCTGATATCTATTGAATTATGAGAGAAATTCAAAAATATTTCGACCGAAAGTTAACACATATCATGAGATTGGAACAAAATATAAATATTTTTTTCTCAACAATTTATTTAAAATTTTATAATTTATAAGTTAATCAAAACAAAAAAGTGAATAATATATTAATGCTCTGAAATTTGTATTGGGTAATTTTATTATTTTATCACTAACATTTATTGTCATGACATATATATTCGAATAAGCTATTATCAGTCTTTAAAAAAGAAATTCATCAAGTATGAATTTGACTCATTTATATAATTAAATATAACATCAAATTTAACTCTTTTATTTATTACAAAAAAAGTTACTTCATTAGACTTCTACCAAGAAAGAATAACATTTCAAAACTATCCTAATCTTCAAGTTTTTTCTTAGGTTATTAAATTATTAGATGTGACCCACTAATTCAGATTATATTAACATTAATTTTAAAGCGAAATCACACATTTATTTCAGCATCAACCACACAAAAAAAAAGTAAGGTCTTAGCATTGATATTTATATAAGAACTTCACTACTTTCCTTCTCATGTCGTGTTCAACTTTCAATACCCAACACCAAAATCACATTTTCTTTTCCCTACTGTGAAGGAACAACAGAGTTCATACACAGAATTCTGAACAAATGGGAGCTGAAGAGGCAGAGAGAACAAGTACGGAGACAATGGAGAAAGAAAGTACAGAGAACAGTGAGAAACATGTGACAGACAGTGATCCTAAGATTAACTACAGAGGATGGAAGGCTATGCCCTTTATCATAGGTAAGGAATGAGAATCTTGTACATTTTGTGTGTTTGTGTGTCGTGTTTTTACGTTTTGAATGATTTGTGTGTGTAATTTGCAGGAAATGAAACTTTTGAGAAATTGGGAGCCATTGGAACCTTAGCCAACCTCTTGGTCTATCTCACCACTGTGTTCAACCTGAAGAACATCACAGCCACAAATATAATCAACATCTTCAGTGGCAGCACCAACTTTGCTACCATGATAGGTGCCTTCATATCAGACACATACTTAGGTCGCTACAAGACAATAGGATTCTGCACTTTCACTTCATTTTTGGTACAACTTCAACCCTCATGCTCTGCCATCACCAAGTATCTGATATTATGTCCCAAAAAGCCACAGTTTACAGAAAAACTTACACATCTACATCAATTACTTGTATAGTATAGCAGTAATACATATGGTTGAGCCTTTGTAATTGTTTCACCTGCATCTGAACAGGGATTGCTTGTGATACAACTTACAGCAGTGTTTAAGAATCTGCATCCACCTCACTGTGGAAAGGAGAGTAAAACATGCAGAGGACCAACTTCAGGGCAAATGGCTTTTCTATTGGCTGGATTTGGTTTGCTGTTGGTGGGTGCTGCTGGAGTGAGACCATGTAACTTAGCATTTGGAGCTGATCAGTTCAATCCCAAAACAGATTCAGGGAAGAAAGGGATCAACAGCTTCTTCAATTGGTACTTTTTTACCTTCACTTTTGCCCAGATGGTGTCTTTAACACTAATTGTGTATGTACAGTCAAATGTGAGCTGGGCAATAGGGTTGGGAATTCCTGCAGCTTTGATGTTCATATCTTGTATAGTCTACTTCATGGGGGCCAAAATTTATGTCAAGGTTAGACCAAGTGGTAGCCCCATCACTAGTATTCTGCAAGTTTTGGTTGTTGCAATCAAGAAAAGGAGTTTACAACTACCTGCACAACATCAAACCATTTCCCTTTTCAACTATGTGCCTCCAAAAAGCATTAACTCTAAGCTCCCTTACACCTTTCAGTTCAGGTAACTACATCAAGCTTAACTTTTTACTTCACCAATTTCTGGGTCGATAATTGGATTAGTTATTTGTTTTGGGAACAATGGAGAAGCATTGCAATTATTTGTGAAAATGATATGTATATTAACCAAGTCCTAAGTTTCTAACTGAAGTGAGTATTACATGAATAGGTTATTGGATAAAGCAGCCATTGTGACCCCACAGGATAAAATAAACCCAGATGGATCTGCAGGAAATCCATGGAACCTTTGCAGCATACAGCAAGTGGAGGAGGCAAAATGTGTGGTGAGGGTATTACCCATATGGTTATCAGCCATTTTGTACCACATAGTTATTGTCCAAAATCACACCCTTCTTGTGTTTCAAGCCCTTCAATCCGACAGGCGTGTCGGACACAGTAACTTCAAAATCCCCGGTGCATCCTACATTGTGTTCTTGATGTTGAGCATGACCTTATGGCTACCAATCTATGATAGAATATTGGTCCCTTTCCTCCGTAGATTCACCGGAAAAGAGGGTGGCATCACACTCCTCCAGAGAATGGGAATTGGCATTTTTTTCTCTGCACTGTGCATGCTAGTGGCAGCATTTGTTGAAAAGCATAGAAGAAACTTGGCTCTGACCCACCCCATAGGAATGCAACCCAGAAAAGGTGCTATTTCATCTATGTCAGGTCTATTGTTAATTCCTCAGTTAGCACTTGCTGGTTTATCTGAGTCATTTACTGCGGTTGGACAAGTTGAATTATACTATAAACAATTCCCTGAGAACATGAGAAGCATTGCAGGGTCACTTTTCTACTGTGGCCTGGCAGGGTCCAGTTATTTGAGCACTCTTCTCATCACAATTGTTCACAATAGCAGCGCCAAATCTTCCTCGGGGAATTGGTTACCAGAAGATCTTAACAAGGGGAGATTGGATTTGTTTTATTACATGCTTGCTGCTCTAGAAATCATGAATTTGGGTTACTTTATATTGTGTTCAAAATGGTTCAGGTATAAGGAAAACGATAGCAGTAGCCTTGAACTCAAACAAGTACCCAAACAATCTGAAATTGGTGTTTAACCACTAAGTTAATTCAGGTCTAATTATAATGATATTAATATTAAGTGATTGGTAGTTCTTTTTAGACAAAAACCGAGCAGCGATTCTATACATGCTTCTTTTACAACTACTCATATTTTTTTGGTTTGCATGAGTATTTCTTTTCGAAAATAATTCTGACTAGGATACTGTGGAACTTTGTATGGATAAATTTTTCAACAAGAAGTTCAATTTATCACTGAAGATTAGAAGATCAATTCTCCTCTTTCTTATATTGAAAGAAACTTTCTTTTATTCTCAAGTTACAACTTCACACATTATTATTTTATTATATTATTTTTTATATATATTGTTTTTACTTTAATATAATATTATATTTTGAAAACCATAATTAAATGAATGTAGAGAGAAAAAGTTGTAACTTTTTGTAAAATAATAATAATTTAATTTGATAAGAATATTTATATGATGCTTTACAAAAATAAATCATCTTATTTAATCATCAGGACTTTAATATGTTTAAATAAGACATTTTTTATATGCAATACTTTATTTTATATTTATTGCAATTATATCAAAGACTTGTTTAATGGTGAATATCAAATAAGACACAATAACTACTTCTAATTTGTTCTTTGATAAAATATAATTAATTTATCTTATTATCCATAATTATTAGTTTAGTGTAAATTCTTTAGTGCGAAGAGATTTAAGTCAAACAAATAATTAATATATATATATATATATATATATATATATATATATATATATATATATATAATGGTTAAATATGTTTTTATTTTTTAAACTTATATGTCAATTTCCAAACATTAAAAATGAATAGCTTTTCTAACAATTTGCATGAAATTCTTTTAACATGATAAATGACTTTTCATGATAGTATTTAAGTTGTTTACATTATTTGACATGTTTTAACTTCAAATATCAGTCTAGGACACTGTTTAACACATAAAAAAAGTAAAAAAAAAAAAATGTTATCATTGTATTTGGTTAAAGAGATTATATCTATTCATTTTTAAAGTTTAGACCATAACATAAATATATCAAAGTTTGAAAAAGGACAAATTTTAATTTCACATTCAAGTTTAAAAAAAAAAACATATTTAACTCTATATTCAAACTATGTTTCATACTGTTTTTAAATATGAATTTACTTCAAGATTAACATATATGGAATTTATTCTCAAAACACATTCGTAGATTTATTTTAAAGAATTATGTAATCAAGATCATAATTTAACCATGTTACCTTGAAAATTATCATTATTTGTTTTCAACATTATCTGAGTTGAACTATGTTGAGATCATCTTATTTCATAAATATTTTTTAATTGATTCATATTAATATTGATTAGGATTGACAAGAGAACGCATTTTTTTATAGGGTTTTTTGGAAACCTAGATCTTGTGTTATATTATATATTTTCTTGTTTTCTTAAGAGATTCTTGTAAAATTTGATAGATTCTTGTAAAGTTTGATAATTAATGAATTTGTTTGATCAAATTGATTAAGCAATTAGTTCATACAATTGTTTATCTGAATTGAACTTATATTGTATTTGAAAACTTAAAGAACAGTATCATTGAAAATAACATTACTTAAATTTGAAACCAGTTTTCTTTGAAGAGTTAATTAATTCAAAGTTTGTTTTTCATTTATCTGTAAATAGTTTATAAATTTTCTCAGAGGTTCAATTCACCCCTCTTGAACTTAGTTCACAATTCTAACTTTTTTTTTTGGAACACTCGATGGTTTAGCGTTTGAGAGTTACGTCCATTGCTCAATTTTGTTTTTCCATCATTTTTATCGAGTTAAATATATTTTTTATCCTTTAATATTCAAAAAAAATTTGAAAGAGTTTTTCTTTAAAATTTTGAATCAATTTAGTCTCATATTTTTATATATGTGTAAATTTAGTTTTTTTAACCGAATTTTGTTAAGGTTATTTAAGATTTGAAATGCATTTCTCAGTTGAAGTAAAAATATGTCAAACTGTGTAAACAACTCAAAAGTTATCATATATGTCAAATTCAACAACTCAAAAATTATTATGAAACGTATTTGAAACATCAAATAAAATTAATAAAATTTGGTTAAAAAGACTAAATTCATACATTTTTAAAGTTAAATAACTAAATTGAGTCAAAATTTTAAAGAGAAACTAATTTTTATTTTTACTAAAAATTAAGTAACACATAGATATTTAATCCATTTATATTTGGTTGAAACTTGAGAATTTTCTATCAAAACATGAATTATGTAATAGACAATGCGTGTCTGTTGAAATTGCAATTAAAAGACACACCAATCATTCACTAAAGACAATAGTTTTAGATATTTTCTTGATGATCTTCACTCCAATCAATATAATAAGTAGACTTTTTATGTTAATGGTTCACTTTACGTAAGAAGTACAACTTTTCATATTGCTTTAACTGAAGTTAATTTTTTTGATTGACATAAAAGTAAAATAATTATCATAGAAAATATTATCTAATTGTGAATTACATAAATAGGTATCTCATAACTGGAAGAACAACTCTTTTAAAGAATAAGTGATTTTAAATATATAGTTTTTTTTTATTTCACTTCTTTTAAAATTATATTAAAGTAATTTTATAAATACATAATAATGAGATTATTCTTTTATTTATGATGAAGTTATGTTTATCACATCACTTTTGTGCTTTTTAATTTACACCAACATGGTACTTACGGATATAATTTTAAATTTTCTTTTAGTTACATTTAAAATTACTTTATATTAAATTTTTTTGTGTAATTGAATTATGTAATAGATAATGCGTATTTGTTGAAATTGCAATTAAAAGACACACCAATCATTCATTAAACACAATAGTTCTAGATATTTTCGCGATGATCTTCACTCCAATCAATATAATAAGTAGATTTTTTACGTTAATGGTGTAAGAAGTACAAACTTTTCTGTTGCTTGAACTTATATGTCAATTATGAGACTATTCTTTTATTTAGGATGAAGTTATGTTGATCACTTTTGTGCTTTTTAATTTACACTAAAACGATACTTAATGGATATAATTTTAATACTTTTAGTTAAATTTAAAATTATTTTTGATTAATTTATTTAATTATAATTGAAGTTATATATATATATATATATAATTAATATATAATTAATATATTAACTAATTTATATATATATTAATTTATTTGATTCAAATTGGTGTCACTTTCAAGTTTATATATATATATATATATATATATATATATATATATATATATATATATATATATATATATATATATATATATATATATATATATATATAGGGATGGCAACAGGACGGGGCGAGGATGGGTTTTACTATCTCATACCCATCCCCATAAAAAAAATTCATTGTTAAAAAGGATCTGTCTAATTATCTTAACCACAAAGGGATCCGAATTGATTAATGAGTTTTTCACTTACTTAATGTGAATCTCGAAGGAGTCTTTAAGGTTTAAAACTCAATTAATCAATTTCGCAGTTCTGGGTTAATGGACTGTTTAAATCAATCAAGAAAGATTAAGAGAGAGAAGAAAGAATCAAGACACACAATTTATACTGGTTCGATTCAATGCGAATCTACATCCAGTCTTCTCCTAAGTAACACACTTAGGAGGATTCCACTAAACAGAAAGGTTCCAAGAATTACAAGCACACCTATGTAATTCTAACCCCCAAAACCCAAGAACTTGATTCAACAATCAAGAACTCCCCCTAAGAGCAATGCATCCACACAATTGCACCTAGGTCCACACTTCAAACACTGAAGCAACTGTAATCAGAAAATACAGAAAACAAAACAAGAAAGAATACACCTAAGCTGTGCATATTTGACTTGATGCTCCTTGAATCAAGCAAGATCCATCATGGTAGAATCAACCATCAATTCTTCTTGGATCTGTACTTGAGTTATCTTGCAGAATCTTCTGAAACTTTGTGTCTCTCAGATGGCTCTATCTCAGATGAAGACTGCGTGATCTTTCTAATTTTTTTAGACCCAAAACAGATTCCAAAACAGCTTTTATACAAAGGTTTTTGCTGTCACTAATTCGATTAGCAATTTACCTAATCGATTATCGTGAGTATACTTTCACTTACTTTGTACCATACTCACAGCTAATCCATTAGTTAAAAAACTAATCATATGCAGAATTACACAGCAGGCCTGAAATACATTTGATAAAGAGAAGCTAATTGCCTAATGCATATCCTAACTTAACCAAGCTATGTTTTATCCTAGATCAGTAGACATCATCAAAACTGTTCTTCATTTATGGATGAAAGGCTCCCCCTTCCAACAATCTCCCCCTTTTTGATGAAGTCCAAAACATGGACTGTGATAAGCCTACCTGCAGCACATTAAGCAAACAACAACAGCAGTACAGGCACACAAAGCAAACAACAGCATAGGCATATAACAGATATCATTTTCATTACATACTCCCCCTACCAATAAACCATCAATATATCAAATTCTCCCCCTTTTTGGACATTAGCAAAAAAATCAGACAGATTTAGGATGCAATACAGGACAGTAGGAAAATTGTATCTAAACAGCGCAACAATGTAAGAGATGCAGCAGGAGATAATGCATAACAACCAGAATAACAACCAGAATGCATAACAATTTCGCATAATGGATTAGCGGGTTCCTTTTGAGAAATTAAGTAGCAACTATGTGATGCAGAACTTAACACAGACTAAGCTTCAGACAGAACACGATAATGGATTAAGGCCAAGGTTAGGCAAGCAGCTACACAGTTTGAACACAGTAGGCATACAAAGTATGACAATACCAACAACGCAACATGTGAAATCAGTAGCGCAGGTTAACATCAGAGTGCAGACAGCCATAAATCAAATCAACAATTAAGTATTGCAATATCAGTTTAAATCAGTTGCAATATCACAATAGAAGAGGAACTTTTCACCTTGGCAATGCCTAAAATTTGACCTTTGTTATTAACACCTCTTGTAACATGACCAATAATTGGCTTTGTAAGATATCCTACAGAAGTTCTTCACATCTCCTTTCATGTGTCTTGAGCATCCATTATATAAAAGCTACATTGTTTTCCTTGCATCAAGACACACCTGAAACAAAGATTAAAGAGAAGATGCAGGTACCCAATTGAACTTGGGTCCTTTCATGTTAGTGGTTTGAGGTGTTCCTTTAGGTACCCATTTGTACTCTCCTTTAGGGACCTCACAATTTTTAAAGTAGCAGGAATTAGAAAAATGGCCAGGTTCAGAACAATAAGTGCAGATAATAGAGGATGGTTTACTAATGTTGAGGAAATTTCTACACGATAATCGATTAGAGTTGCCACTGTAACCAATTCCCTCTTTATTCAGCACACTCCTTTGAGATCCTAGTACAGCATCTAGGTTGGATCTTCCTAGGGTAAATTTTGAGAGAGTTTTCATCAAATACTCTATCTTTTCTAGCTGTCCTGGGCAGTGCTCACATCTGGACCTAGGATGCTTTTCAGATTTTTCTAATTTCTCCAAGCAAGTTATTAGATTCTCATTTTCCTCTTCTAACTGTTTTATCCTACCCTCAAGCCATTTAATCTTTCCTTTACGCTTGTTATTTGACTTTTGCAGTTTTGTAGCTTCCTTATGCAGTTCATTAAATGCATCAAGCAGTTCATAGTAATTATTTTCCTCATGTTCAGATGTGAAACTACTCACACTGCTTTTGGATGATTCTGCTTTAGCCATCAGACACAGATTATTTTCCTCTTCAGTGTTGTCATCAGATTCACTGGATGTGCTGGAATCATTTTCTTCCCAGGCAATGTAGGCTTTCTTTTTCTTCAGGTGCTTCTCTGCCTCATTTTTCTCTTCCAGTTTCTGCTTCATCTTCAGCACAGGGCAATCTGCCTTGATGTGTCCTGTCTTGCCACACTCATAGCAGGTTTGAGTTCCAGATCTGGACTGCTTCTTGTTTCCTGCATGACTGTTATTAGTTTTATTCTTATACTTCAGAAATTTTGAGAAATTTTTCACCATTAGTCTCAAGGCTTCACTGCCAGAGTTGTAATCATCATTAGAGTCATCTACAGTTTCTGCTTTCTTCAGTTTTGCTGCAGATTTTACAGCACTCTTCAAGGCTATTGTGTGCCTCTTTTCTCCATCCTCTTCTTCCTTGAGTCTTTCAAGCTCTAATTCATGTTCCCTCAATTTTCCAAAGAGAGTGGCTATGCTCATGCTAGTGAGATCTCTAGATTCAGAAATTGCTGTCACTTTGGGCTGCCATGTCCTATTTAAGCTCTTCAAAATTTTGATATTGAGTTCCTCTTTATCAAAGGTCTTGCCAAGAGCTAGGAGGTGATTTACTATATGTGTAAATCTTTTCTGCACATCACAAATGTTTTCTCCAGCCTTCATTCTGAACATCTCATACTCTTGAATGAGAGTATTCTTCCTTACCCTTTTGACTTTATTCGTGCCCTCATGGGTTACTTCCAAGACATCCCACATTTCTTTGGCTGATTCACACACAGATACCCTGTAAAATTCATCCAAAGTTAGTGCAGAAGATATAATATTTTTGGCTCTAACATCATAGTGTGCCATCTTATTCTCATCAGGGGTCCATTGTGAGAATTCTTTAGGAAAAGTCTTTCCATCCACTATTTTAATTGGTTTAAAAGGTCCATTTACCACTGCATCCCATACCCCTTTGTCTACTGATTCAAGAAAGATTTTCATTCAAATTTTCCAGAAGGGATAGTTTTCCCCTGCAAACAGAGGGGGCCTGTTAATGGATGCCCCTTCAACAAAGGTTTGAGATGTATTAGACATAACAGGATCTTTCTAATCGATTAGCGTGCGATTAACCAGCTCTGATACCAATTGTTAAAAAGGATCTGTCTAATTATCTTAACCACAAAGGGATCCGAATTGATTAATGAGTTTTTCACTTACTTAATGTGAATCTTGAAGGAGTCTTTAAGGTTTAAAACTCAATTAATCAATTTCGCAGTTCTGGGTTAATGGACTGTTTAAATCAATCAAGAAAGATTAAGAGAGAGAAGAAAGAATCAAGACACACAATTTATACTGGTTCGATTCAATGCGAATCTACATCCAGTCTTCTCCTAAGTAACACACTTAGGAGGATTCCACTAAACAGAAAGGTTCCAAGAATTACAAGCACACCTATGTAATTCTAACCCCCAAAACCCAAGAACTTGATTCAACAATCAAGAACTCCCCCTAGGAACAATGCATCCACACAATTGCACTTAGGTCCACACTTCAAACACTGAAGCAACTGTAATCAGAAAATACAGAAAACAAAACAAGAAACGAATACACTTAAGCTGTGCAGATTTGACTTGATGCTCCTTGAATCAAGCAAGATCCATCATGGTAGAATCAACCATCAATTCTTCTTGGATCTGTACTTGAGTTATCTTGCAGAATCTTCTGAAACTTTGTGTCTCTCAGATGGCTCTATCTCAGATGAAGACTGCGTGATCTTTCTAATTTTTTTAGACCCAAAACAGCTTTTATACAAAGGTTTTGTTGTCACTAATTCGATTAGCAATTTACCTAATCGATTATCGTGAGTATACTTTCACTTACTTTGTACCATACTCACAGCTAATCCATTAGTTAAAAAACTAATCATATGCAGAATTACACAGCAGGCCTGAAATACATTTGATAAAGAGAAGCTAATTGCCTAATGCATATCCTAACTTAACCAAGCTATGTTTTATCCTAGATCAGTAGACATCATCAAAATTGTTCTTCATTTATGGATGAAAGGCTCCCCCTTCCAACATTCATCCCCATCCCCATACCCAAACCCAACGAGTATCAACATTTTGTCTCATCTCATCCCCACCGGGTAATGGGTATAATCTCGTATCCATACCCATACCCATTTTCTTACTACTTTATATTTATTTTAATTATTTTTTTCAAAATAATAAAAAATTACAGTAAAGGAAACACAAAATTATCTAATATTCAATATTATGATGATGGATGTTTCTTCGATATCAAATACTTTGAAATAAATTATAATTGTTTACATTTTAAATTAGAATACCAAATAAAATTTCATGAGAACCGAAACATTTATTAAATTTGCAAATATTAGTGAAACCTAGTTGATAAAATTGAAAAATATTTTTTAAAAAATATAAAAGAAAAAAAAATATTCAAATTAAAATATATTTTAAATGTTTGTTTACTTCAATTTTTTAAATTATAATGAATCTCTTTTTTGTACACTAATAAAAGTTATAATGCATCACTTGATCAAAATGACGCAAAGAATAAATATTAAATATAATAATAAAATTTTAACATAGATCTTGTATCTTTTGAACTCCGATATATGTTGAATGGTGATAAAAAAATTCATGACAATTACATTAAATTTTTATATTGTAGTAAATAAAAATTATTTATACAATTATAGTTAAAAAATTAAAGTGTGATTGTAATGAGTTAGAAAATAAAAAATAATTAGATAAAATTTATTGAAGTAGTATTCTACATGATGAAAATAAACAAAAAATAAAAATATTACAAAATTAATAAATGTGTGTCTTATAAACAATTTGGAGACTATTGAAAGAATCGCACAAAGGAAAACAAATATATAATTAAGGGTATAATAAGATGAAAAATATCTTAGAGATCTTAGATTTATGTTATTAAACACTTAAATTGAGAGTATTAAACATTCTCGTGTGCAAGGAAAATATATAATAAATAAAAATATTAAAAAATAATAGAAATATTCAAATGTTGTAATTTTTGTTAATTGACATACATCATTCTAACATAATTACATAATTACTCAATTGAAAGAATCGAGAATTCCCTATACCCATACCTATACCGAGTCAATACAAGAATTTCCCGTCAAAACGGGACAGATTCGGGCAATACCCATGGAGGCAGGTTTATTTGCCATCTCTATATATATAGCATACCCAATCGTCTCAAATTCATTCTAAAATAGAAAATATCTCAATAATGGTAGAAGATATAAGGGGAAAGGGGGTCATGATCACTCCAAACTTTTTAACTATTTGTTTTAATTATGCGTGTTTTAATTTTTTTAAAATTATATGTATTTTTTAAATTTTTTAAATTATAAATATCTTTTTAAATTAGGTAGTAGTATATTCAAAATTAATGGAAATTAAATTAGGTATATTTTTATTTTTTTATTAAGTACAATTTTTAATGTTAATAAATAATAAAACATAAAATCAAATATAATAAAAAAATTATTAAGATATTTTTTATTTTCTCTCGAATCGTATTTTGAGTGTTTCACGTGTTATAAACTTCTCTCACGGTTATCTGTTTTGTTTTTTTGTTATTGAAGAAAAAAAAAGTTAGACACACTCATCATTTATGCCCTCATCTTTCATATATTTCTTTCATTCTTAAAGAAAAAAAAAGGTAACTCTCTCTTGCTTGTCCCACTTGATATGAAATATTTGTTTAATATTTAATACTATTTTTTATCTAATGACTCCTTTGTATATTTTTTTTATAAATATAGAAAAAAAAGTAACGTATTACGGAGTTTATCATAAACAATTTTTAATTGTGACTTGATTATCATAAGTTTATTTTAGTAATTATCTCCCTGGATTTTTAATTAGATTATGATAAATATTTTTTTAGTCTTAACCTTCTTTTTTTAAATAGGTATATTGATGAAAAACAAAAGGAATAAATGCATAATAATGAACAAATGCTTTTGAAGACTTCTGAATCAATCTACATTAATAAAATGAAAGATGAATATTGTTGGGTTATATATATTTTATGTCATATGGGTTATGGTTATAGATATTGTTATTGAGAGATTGTGGTTATATATATATATATATATATATATATATATATATATATATATATATATATGGCATAAATCTTTACACATATAAGGCATTTGACACCAGTTTTACACTAAAACCTTAAGGCAATGATGTTATGGGTCTTTATTCTTATATAGTGTTTAACTTTATCTATTCTATCCAATGACTAACACTTGGACTATTCCCAACAAATATTTTGCAAATAATATGATTATTTACATTGAAAATAACAAATAGTTAAAAATTTTAGTTATGATTCAATTATTGATGAACTCAAGAATATTAAAAAATGATGAGCAATCCTTTATATATGTGTAATTTCTTTTATAGTTATAGTTATAGTTATATTAAATTATATATTTGTTTTTATTGAAGTAGTGTTAGTAATTAAATATATAAATTTTGAGTATATTATTTTGGCTCTCCCAAAAATTTTGGTCAAGATCCACCACTTACCTTGGATGCATGCCCTAGTCGAGGTATAAGGGGAATGATGAATCATCCCCAATGGAGAGTCGATGGTTCGTCTTAGAATCTCGTTGTTCGCTTTGGTCCGCACGATTTTGTCTTGAAAAGGTGCCTCAGAGGATGGAAGGAGAAATGAGTATTTAAATCGCCGAGTCCTAAGCGGTGTCGAACTATTGAACGTAGTAAGAACAGTATAAATTAAATTAAGGTGTAGGTGTAAAAAAAGTAATTATCGATAAAAACGAAATGAAATATCATCAATCTTGACAAAACTTCTTTTTAACACGTTTTCCTTATTTTTCAACTAATTTATTCATTTTATTATTGTTCTTACAAGGTCAAAGTATACCCTGTAAAGTCTCTTAAACAGCTCCAAGGGTTTGTGGATTTGGCTTCAAAGGGAACTTATATTTTGGTCACGAACAAAAGAGGGGGAGGTGCCAGCAAAAGACACTGTGATGTCAAGTCGGTTTGAGGTGTCAAGAAATCAATGCCAGATAAAACGTAATCATGTACTTCGTAAAATATGTCTTTTATACTAGAGTCGTTGACCTTACTTATTTGGGTTTTGGTTCAATTGACCTAATTACCTGTTAATCATAATGAGTTAATTAACCTCATATTTATCTATCTACATTGGGTAGTGATTATGTTGACTTGGTGTATAGTCAAGGTTTGAGCACATGTCGTCCTATAGGGTCAACATGCGTTCGGTTGGGTCGCGTAGTCTCATCAATTCCCTAGGTTGTATACTCTAAAGGATATCTTGCTTATTTACAATATAATAGTCTACCAGTCTTAACATGTTTATATGTTAAAGACTGTGAGGTAGTGATCATGTGCATATAGATACTGATTTCTCCATTTTGTGGTACCTCGACTTATGGTGCTTCAATGGTGCTTTCTACAAAGGAAATTTGTTTTTTTTTTTTGCCCCTATGGGTATAATTATAATAGTTGAAGTTTTACTTTTAAGCATAACTAGTTTAAAGCACTAAAGTACTCATAAAAAAATAGCTTTGCCCTATCTTTTAAGAAAAGAAAACGAAAATATTGTTTCTAGTCATAACTTCTAAATAAAATTTAAAAAATAAATTAACTCATATTATAAAGACGATTTCAACATAAAATTTAAAAAAAGAAACTTAAAAGAGAGTGCTTTTTTTATGAACTTGTTTTGAAATACAACTTACTGACTTTGAACATAGATGAAGAACGCAAGTCTCGTAGTTGATAGCTTTAAAGAGTAAAGTAGGAATGCTTCAATCTCATAATAATTCACATAAAGTAGAGCCTTCATGGTAGCTTCAAAAAGGAGAAAAGTAGGTATGGCTCTTTACCAACCGTTGAATTATTTTTCTACCCCACAATACAGTTGTACAATTTTTTTTTTTTAAATATGAAATATAATGGATATGAGATGGAAATAATATGACAAAATTTATTATAGAAATATCCTTAAATGTGTTTTGTAATTTCTTAAATTTTAGATAAATTAATATTTTATCATAAATTTAAAATATTTTTTATAATTTAAAAACATGTCTCAGTTTATATTCTAAATATGTTTTTGAAGGCTTTACTTTAGTAATTGACTATAACACATATTTTAATTTGTGTTACGTATCCGTATCAGACACGTATTTGTATTTGATACCTTAAGATACTTTACCGATACTTATCAATGAAGTATCTAATATACAAATCAATAATGTTTTTATGATGACAATAATCTATAAATTTTTATGTTGAAAATATTTAACATATTTGATTTTAATTTGGATTCACACAAGAATAATCACATATTTTTCATGTTTTTTAAAAAATTATATATTTTTTAATATACATATATCATTTATCGTATGTCCTATTATTTTCAAAATTAACGTATTAACATATCAGATAGGTGTCGTATCCAATACATATATCATATATGTGTATTATAGGTAATTGATGAATTACTATTTCTTTTAAATTATTTTATAAATTGAGAAGAATTTAATATACCCCTAAAATCTTTTTTTTTCTTTTTCATGTATGTGAGTTAAAAATATCTATGTAAGTTTTTTTCATTATCTATTTCTTTAAGATTTTAAGTTTACTTTTATAACTAGTAAAATAAGGATATTTTTTAGTAAATAAAATTCAAATCATATGTCTTTATTTTGAAAATTCTTTCCTTTATTTTGAAAAATCTTTTATTATTCTTTCTATTTAGTTTTGGAATCAATTTTTGTTTTGAATAGTCAGGGAAAGTCATTCTCAACTAGTTTGATCATTGATTGAAGTTTTGATGCTTTTGGTTGGATCTTTTTAGGTCTTTAGAATACTGATGGTTCTCCTCTTCTTCTAGGTGATTCTTGAACTCAAGTATTTTGAAGGTAAGACAAACTATCTTTGATAAAGTAATAATAGTTTAGTTAACGTTTAGAATTAGAGAACCCACAAATGAGAGTTTTAGCCTAAAGGGGAGCAATTTGTTGTTTGAACAAGAGTTTAACCAATCGAGCTATAGTACATTTTACTCAATTTGAGTTATAAACTTAAGCAAAAGAAACACAATGATTATTCTCTCCTCTCTAGAAACTCCTTGCTAAGAGATTTATTATAGGAAAAAAAATTCAAAAGCAATAAATATCTTAATTGAATTATCACTAAAATGTCAATAAGATATTCAAATTGATATGATATATTGCTTGTTAATTGAAGAGACTCCACTAATAATGAAGATATATTACTCATATAACACTATTAATTTATAGTTTATACTTTTATTTACAATATAAAAAAATTAAAATTATAATTACATACGGATTATAATCCATATATATATATATATATATATATATATATATATATATATATATATATATATAAAATATGAACTTGAAGTTGAAATAATATACGACCATTGTTTTAATATAAGTGTGTAGAACTTATGAATATACGAACATTAAATATTGTTTTTTAAAATTTAAATTAAACTAATAAATAATTACACTTTCAAAAACTTTTATTTTAATTTTGAATAATAATATCTTAACTAATTTTTTTTATCTATTTTTAATCGACCACTTCGATTATTTTTACATTATCACATTATATTATTAAAAAATTAAAATAAATAATTTAAAAATGATAAAAATATGAGTTAAAAATAGATAAAAAAAAAGAATAAAATATCATTATCCGTTTAATTTTGTCTTTCTCCCTTCCATATGTACAGCTGTGTTACATGAACTCCACACACTCGGTCTGCTTGCATGAAAAGTCTTCTGTGAGTGGAAATAAAAAACCTTTCTTATCAATTATATTTTAATAATATATCAAAAATATTTAAAATTATTTGCTTAGAAATTAAGAACATATTTAAACATAAAAGGTCCTCTACCATTAATTATAAATATTGTTTATAATAAAGTCAATAATAAATAAAATTGTTAATGACAGTTAATATCTTTTTATTTTTTCTAATCAAATAATATTATCTTTTTACCTCTACTTTTATTATTTTCCTGTTTCTATCTCTCTACCATGTGGGACCCTAAGCTTTTGGTTGTACCCACTACCAGAAAAATTGAATAAACAAAGGATGCACTAAATTTATTCCGCTTACATTTGAAAAAGGGAAATCCAATTTCTCAATGTCTTCAATGATGAAAGATGAATCAGTCAAAAAATTTCTAGAAGAAAGAGAAACATAAATTCACTCGTTGACTTGTCTCAATCATATCCAACCATATTTCCATAACATAATTATAATAAAATGCATATATGTTTATGATAATTTACAAAAGTTATCAAAGAAAGAAGTTTTAGATTTTTACATTTTAAAAAAAAAATAGTTATATAATATTAAGACGATTAATATAAAGCAACATAACTTTAACTCATATAGTACATATGTAAATTGAGTTTAATGATTCTATTAAGACAAAAACATATGTGATTGTGTTCAGACTCATTTATTGCTCACTGAGTGCCCTCCTCTTACAAACACTATCTTCTCTTCTCATAATGCAAGGATGCTGACACGACACCCCATTCACACTTTCATTTTGTGACAAAAATGGTGCTAACAAAGTCAACTGTTAGGTCTTATCATACACTGTCATATCTCATAAATATACTAAAATCTATTCTCACTATTCATTTGTGTTCTTACCCTTCATGTTTTTGTAACATGGGTGAACATATTTCTCCACTAAACCCTTCAAAACATAAATAAAAGGGAAAACTAACTAGGTGGTACAACTAGAGCCGTAAAAGTGGGTGAAAATCTGTTGATCAACTCGGCCCATGTGTTAGGTTGAGTGTAAATTTTTT
Source organism: Vigna unguiculata (assembly GCF_037176805.1). Taxonomy (NCBI): domain Eukaryota; kingdom Viridiplantae; phylum Streptophyta; class Magnoliopsida; order Fabales; family Fabaceae; genus Vigna; species Vigna unguiculata. Next base: position 58,210,369 of record NC_140794.1, on the reverse strand, counting down.
TTTAAAATGTTAGTGCAGATCAATTTTTTGACTTGGTCCATCAAGAACTTGGATCATTCAGATTGAATATGTGGTAAGTTAGGTTGGTCCACCAATCCGGATAGTCACACACATTATGTTGGACTATATTTTTAACCAAACACATTAGTGAATTGACAAATGGAGACTTAATTTCAACTCCAAATAGATGAGGATAAAAAAGATGCTTCAAGAGATGAAAATATTACGAATTTATCCATTCAAGACTATAATATTATAGTTGAATAAGTGATAAAAATGTTTTGATCTTAGACAGTAATTTGTTTTTTTTTTTTGTATTGGAGTTTAACATCATTTTGGATTGTACTTAGATTGTATTGAAGTTTATTTAAATTTTAATCCAAATTATAATTTATGACTTAAGAAAAAAATTATATTTTATTTTAATTAAGTGGGCTAGTGAGCCAACCCGTTTAACCTACCAACCTGTGGTGGGCCGAGTCGGGTTCGAAGTTTTTAATTCGCTTATAAGTGAGTTAGGTTGGATTGATCCAATGACCAACCCGTGATGAATCGGGTCGAGCTGGACCGGACGGCCATTTTGACAGCTCTAGATATACTTATACACATTACAAATCAAAATGGTAATATTTTAGTTTTTTTAATCTAAAATGTTAATCACATTATTAATTATATTATTTGAAGAAGTATCGCTGTATCTTTTCAAGTGGGTGTCAAAATATTATTTTTCAAACTAAATATTGCTTGTAGAATATTCCTGCGTTTGAAGGAAGGTTTTTGATCCGCATGAATTGGATCCAAATGAAAATTTATATGCATAATATACGAAGGAGATGTACCTGATGTATCAAGAAATGCCAACACACACTATTCATACAATTCTTTTCAATGAAAATTGTATCATCACTTGAGACCCATTAGATATTCTCAATCTTAATATATCATTTGACATAAACTTTGACTATTAATAGAAAATATATACTACTTAAAAAGCAGATTCCTAATATTTCACTGTTGTTAAGTATCTTATTATATTAATAAGAGGATGTAATTTATGTCCTAAATTTTTTTAAACATGTTGGTATCGGCCTCCTTATATTTTAAATTACTTGAAAATGAAAAGCTTAGAATAATCTTATTATAGTCTTTATTATCCATATATCTTATGCAAATCACAAACAAAAACAAAAAAAACCACAAATCAACATGATAGTTTTCTTCATTAGAAATAATTAACTTTCTAATTCTTACATAGAATCATTTATAATCCATATAACCTATAAATAAACTTAGAAATAATTTATTTTTGTAGAATTAAATTTTTGTACGCTTAAATTTCGCAATTTACTCAATTGGCCCCTTGTGGTATCTGTCACTTAATTCTAAATTATTAATTGACATAAAAATATATTTAAACTGTACCAAAGGGACTAATTGCTCTTCAATCTCTTCAAACAATTTCTCGTCAAATTAACTTAATTCAACAAATCAAACAATCACAAACCAAAAATCCTCACTTCATAAAGAACAATATCTAACAAAAAATATTTGCTTAAATAACTATAAAATGTCAAATCAAATTAACTTTTCTTATTTTTATTTCAACTCTTAACGAAACTTCGACCCTTACTTCCTATGTTCCTTCAACACTCAAACAATTCTAAAGACACAAATAATTTTTTTTATTTAATGATCTGAATACACATTTGCATTTATAGATAATCACAAGTGTTAAAAGAGTTTTGTTTTAGACACATGCAACATCTGATATTGTACATGACTGCCAACACATATTATCTAAAGAAATAAAGTAAACTTAGAACTTACTCTATAACTGAAATTGATAGGTAGTAATGATGGTCTTTGCTGCTAAGATTACATAGACGTATTCACTTTTATTTTATTTTTAATAAAGTTAATTCTTACTTCTCTAATTTATTTTTAAAATATCATAATGATTAAAACAATAATAAAAATATATTAAGGATTAAAGTTTATATATATATATATATATATATATATATATATATATATATGAATGAATGAAGGAAGATGAATGTCGCTATGTTAAAATTACAAGAAATGTGAGTAACTTTATTAAAAATATGAGGGAAGTGAGCGTGTATTTAAAAACTATAGGAAATGTGAACCTTATTGTATTAATAAGGACCGTCTATTTTAAAACTAGGAGATGTGATGTCATTTGGTATAATATTAAAGCAAGTAAGGGAAATTTATTGTTGTTAAGTTTAGGCTAATTATAATTTTATCCTATATTAATTTATTTGATTCAAATTGGTGTCACTTTCAAGTTAATATATATATATATATATATATATATATATATATATATATATATATATATACTAAAAAAATTCATATTTTCTGTCAATTTTTGTTTTGAACATTTTTTTGCTAAAAAAATTCATATTTTCTGTCAATTTTTGTTTTGAACATTTTTTTGTAGGAAATACCTACAAATTTTGTTGTGAAAAAAAAAATTGTAAGAAATTGCTACCATTTTTCTTGCAAAATATTTTATATAAAACACTTTTTGTAACAAATTTTGTAGAAAATACTTACAAATTTTATAATTTTGTAAGAAATGATTACCCACGAAGGAATTATCCGCCAATTAAAATTTTTAGAGAAAATGACAGAAAAAAATCTTTTCTTGCAAATTATTCTAACAAATTTACAAGAAAAATTTCATGTAATATAAAAATTTCTAGCAATATATATATATATATATATATATATATATATATATATATATATATATATATATATATATATATAATATTTAATATTTTCATCCATTTAAAAATAATAGATAGTAACAAGTTATAAAACTAAAAGTATGCCTGAAGAGTCACATTGTTAAAGCATTTAATTGAACATTAAAATAGTTGCATTGTTGATTTTTGAATATTAAAATACTTTATGAGATATTTTATTGAGAAGGAATCAAATTGAATAAAAAAAGTTTAATAAGACAAAATCGTAATAAATAATAATAATAATTATTATTATTATTATTATTATTATTATTATTGATTTGCGAAAAATGTGACATAGTATAGTTACTAAAAAGTTTTGTTTGTTCTATGATCAATATGAAATAGTATTAATACAATAAAACTCACTTGTTATTTACATTCATTGTAATATGATTTTATTAATTACATCACCTCGCATTCTATAAATAAAGGAAGATAACGAAATAAGATAATTTTCACATAATCTAATTAAAAAAAATTAAACGACATGAACTTAATTAAAAATGTAAAAGAAAAATGAAAAACACTAATAAATAAAAATTTAATTAAAAATATCCTAATTTATAAGGCACGTAAACTTAATCTAATGTTGTGTGACATGGTGGTCAAGTTGATTAATGAGAGTGACTTCACTGAAGTTGAAGACTTTCTGTTAACTTTGTAACAATTACAGAAACGAACTAAAATTACAGAAGAAAAGGCTGAAAAAGAACAACCTCATAGCTGTGTCCATGTGCAGTTTATCATCTCCAAAGTTCTGGCTTCTGAGTTTGAGGTTGATGACCTTAGAAATTTAAGTGTGAGTCTAAGTCTCACATTAGTTAGAAATGAAAAAGTAGAACATTATATAAGAATAAAGATCCATAAACTCATTGTCTTAAGATTTTGAGTTGAGAGTGATGTCAATACTTTATATGGTTGAACTCAGATCTCATTAGTGTTTGTTCTCCTTAGTAAAACCCTCTCTATAAACGTAAGAGATGATTGCTATGAATTGGGAAAAAAAATTGACACTTGCTCCATGACAAAGAGTGACAATAACCTCCCACATAGTGAAGAATCTCAGAATAGGTTGAAAGGACAAATGCATACTTTTGATATACTATACCATCATTGCACTCCAATGTTTTCTGCCATATTCTTTTTGGCTTCTAGGATATGGATACTCATTCATCCAATCCACCTTTTTTTTTCTTCTGAATTAGGGGCTTCATAAATTATGATAGCTATTAGTATATGAACCACACATAGGTTATCTCTTATCCTAGTCTTCTGCTTCTGATTGTAGAAACAGTGACAGAGGGAAGCCAACTTTTAGCTTTTTCTGCAAATTCGAGTCCAAATTTACCCTTTCATCAAAAAGGTTTCAAAGGAGCTTAACTCGTTTAAGTTAAACCTCTAGAGTCAAACAAGTAGTGAAGATCAAAATAGACGTATGGAAACTTAGATTATCATCTATAAATATATTCAGAAAAAACTTAACTAGGTTTTAAAACTAGTTGACAAGAAAAGCACATCAATCTGTTTTAAACTATAATTCAACTAAAAAATTGATTTTAATTAAGAGAATTAAAAACAAGAAGACAAGGAATTAGGTGAACAAACTCGGCCCATAGTCACTTTGACCCAAAGTTAAGTAAACCAAACACAGAAAAAGGTGAACCTTTTTTTACCAACCCAAGAAATTAGTGACCAAATTAACTCAACTCATATGACATGACACCTCTATCTTCACAGAAAATTACAATAATGAACTTTATTGTTAAAATACTCTCCTCACCTCAAAATATCCGCATTCACTGCTTTGTGAACAAGGTGTTTATCTCCTTCACATTTATGCTTATAAATAAACCAAACTATGCATAGTTCTTCATTTCCAACTTGTATTTAATTTCCAAAAATGACCGAAACTGAGGAAGTATATTGATAGAAAATGAGTTCAGAAGCATAGAATACAAGGGTGAATTTCTCACCGTTCCTGCCATCATGAGATTGTGGAGAAAACCTGACAGATGGAGTGATAACTAACAAGAAACAAGATCACATAAATTGACCTCAAAAAGCACTCATTTAAGAGCTCAGAACAAACTGCAGAGTAAAAAGGACTTTAAAGTTGAACATGTGTAATCATTACATTATATTCTTCTCAGCAACATTAGAATGTAAATCTTTACAGTATAACTATGCAAATATATAATAAGCATATTCAAACTGTGTATGCTTGCTGAATTGTGTCTATGTCAAGTCCCTTCAATCTCACAACTGATTCTACATGACCTTTTAGTGTATGGAGTTCTCTCAACCTGCATACAATTATTGGAAATAAATAACTAATACTGAATCTTAATAAAGTTTTTTCTTTTTTCAGCAGTATACAAGAAACAAATTTATCCAAACAAGACTTTAACTTGAGTATTTCCCTCATAAAACATATGAAATTCTTATATCATCTCTTAAAAGAATTAGTAGTGGGGGTAGTTCTTCTTGTCTTAGTTACTGTTGTTTCACACTTCTTCAAAACATTTTTTTGCAGCTTATATTGCAATATTTTGATATTTATCCCCACCTTAATTCCTTACCAAATAAAAACAATTACCTTGCAATTTCAGCTCTCCTTTTAGCTTCTTCGGCCATTTGATTGAGTTCATTGACATGTGTACGCTCAGTGAACTTGCTGTCAGGTGGTTGTAATCCATGCAATGTTCTTTGAGCATGTGCCCATTGAAGTTCACGCTGTTCCTTCCCAAAGTCCTTTTGCCTTGTGAATGCAATCTACAAGACAATGAAATCCATAAGCTTAGAACAAGAACTAAAACCAGCCTTGGATTATTCAACACAAGAAAGCAAACTCTGCTCACCCTTTGCTCAATGACAAGATCCCATGCCCTACCGCTGAGAGCATAGCGAATTAAAAATTTAATGATATCAAGTGGGATGTAGAATATTATGTTATACAACCATATAACACCAGCCCAACCCCAACCTATTCCTTCAATTGCAGCAAAGCTCCACTTGGCATATACTGCAATCAAAGTGGCAATCTGCACAACACAGCAAATCCATCACCAAACTTGTTGCAGTAAAAAAAAAGTACAGCAGAATAAAATGGTTTTGTGGCTTACCAGTTGAGCAATTATAAAAGCAACCACCAGCAGTATACCAGGACGCTCAACATATGACCAACCTCGTGATCGAGTTACAAATATAAGGGCCTGACTAATAGTGCTCACTTGAAGATAGATTGCAGATGCAAGTTTCCGAAAATCATCATGAGCAGTTTTTTCAAGAGTTGAGACTCCAAAAACTCGCTGAAAATATACCAGACAAGATAAATAAATCAACGAGGCATCCAAAACAGCCAAAAGAAGAATCTATGTAGGTAATGAGTGAACATTGATTCAAATAAATAGGAAACATTGGACCATATTCATAGCAGTAATGAGTCCTAGCATTGTTGCCATAAAGGGTGGAGCAACGTGAACAGATGTCACGATAAATTCAGATACGAAACTAAAATCATAAAACTCATACTGGGAAAAAATTTGTTTTGTATGCTGCCCAAAAGAATATGACTGTCATCATCGCCAAGTAACTTCCAAGCACAACACCAGTAGTAAATATCTCAGCTAGCTTCCAGCTATCTGGCAGAGGAGATGGTTTTACACGATCTTTTGAAATTGTCATAATAGTTCCTGCAATGTTAAATAAATATTAGCCACCAATACATACATAGAAGCATGCTGCACGAGACATGCAACAGGAAACAATGACAAAGAAAAGAAACAACGAACCATCATTTAGGATGGCAATAATAAGCACCATAAAGGGTGGAAAGTCAAACTTCCATATAAGAGCCAGCAACATGAAACCAAGCTGTAAGCATGTCAAACATGTGGAACATAGCAAAAATATTAGACCCGTCTAATCGTTACTTCATCCAACATGCCAGGTAGAAAATAAACCCTGGAGTTGCAAAATCACTCACCACAATACGGATTGTAATTGAGACTGCATAAATCTGCATGATAGAAGTAAAATATTGTTCAAATGTAAGTAAAGTAAACAGGGGGAGTTGTTGAGAAGATATTAACAGTAATTAAATAGCTCACTGTATAATTTTTCATTCTCTGAAAGATAGCTCGGCTGGTCAAAACAGCACTAATAATAACACTAAGGCCAGGTTCTGTTAGAACAATATCAGATGCACTACGAGCTGCATCAGTAGCATCAGCAACAGCTATACCAATGTCTGCCTTCTTGAGAGCAGGTGCATCATTCACTCCATCACCAGTCATTCCACAAATATGTTTCCTAGCTTGCAAGCGTTTCACAATCTCATACTTGTGCTCTGACCAAATATACAAACCAACTAATATGAGTAAAGAATTACATAATAATAAACTACTACTACTGCTACCAATTAACCTTCCATCCACCACATGTCAACAATAAACAAACCAAGATATTGCTATGACAACACAAAAGCCTACCAGGAAAGACACCAGCAAACCCATCAGCCTTTTCTATTAGCTCATCAATTGGTAAGGCAGCAATGGATTCATCCTTGTCCTGCCCAAGCAAAGCTGATGAAGGATACATATTGGTACCCATTCCCAAGCGACGACCTGTTTCCTTTCCAATAGCTAGCTGATCCCCTAATAGAAAAAGGAAGATACATAATTGAATATTGGGAGGAAAAAATAAAGGGTTCATAATTTCATACGAGCATTATGTTGTTGGCCATTTTCAAAAACAAAAACTTTATTTTAAATGTACAAGTTAATTTCCAAAGATACCATAGCATGGATCACAAATTCTTTCGGTTCATAAAAAATGATAATCAGATTGTGGATTTTTCAACCCATCTAAAGCAAAATCCTTCGTCCAGTGGTACGAATATGTAAATTTAAGTCCCATAATAACTCAGACCAATAACATCCACACAAAAAAAAATGGTTCTGATCAATAAGTAACAAGTTTGGCGAAGAACATGCAAGATAAATCAGATGTCATAGGACTAAGAACACATCAGTTGCTTATATAATACAACACTTATTTCCAATCCTTATTAACCTCATTAAGCTATAAAGACTTATGATTTCATTATCATAACACAAGCAAAGCAAAGGTGTGCACTATCTTATGTTACAGACCTGTAATCATCTTGACATTTACTCCAAGGTTTAGTGCCCTCCGTATTGTTTCCGCACTATCATGCCTTGGTGGGTCAAAGAGAGACAAAAGGCCAACAAATTGCCATGGACCTCCAGCACTCTCTTTCCTTCCATCTGGAACTTCCTGTATAAAATGAAGAAGACTAAATCAACGTTTCCAACTTAAAACATAAGTATGAAGAGGCACCGATTGATTAAGCAATAAATTAATTACTTGGTATGCTACAGCAAGAGATCGTAAACCACGCTCTGCAAACTTGTCTATCACTGAATGAACTCTTCGTTCAATCTCTGCCTTATTGTGTGCAAGATTCAGGATCTAAATATCATGTACAGATCACATCAAAACGAGAATACACAACACCAACTGTTAATATAAAACTACGCAAGCAATGTTGCCAAATTACCTGTTCCGGTGCACCTTTGCTTACTCTATGCATTTTACCATCTTGATCAAGATAAGTCAATGCCGTCCGCTTGTCAGTAGGATTGAAAGGAAGAAAATGTACTTCTTGTATACCAGCGCGTGCCTTCAGTGGCCATAAGTTAAAAAAGAAAAAGTTAGATCAACTTGAATTTAGAAAGATGTGTGTGAATGTGCAAGTTATAGTTGCAGGCTTGAAGCTAAAAAGTGCCTCTAGAAGAATGCAAGGGAATAATAAATGTATGAATATGACTAACCTCCTTTGGATCAGCTAACATCCCAACTATGGCAGTATCAATTGCATCTTGATTCTCAAGCCTTGAAGCTCGGGCAGCCATCAAAATAACAGTATCTGGATCCACTCCTTTTGCAAAAACCTTGATTAAAATTAAAAATTATTAGAACAAGAGGATATCAAACACAAAAATAACCAGAAAATAACACCATTCAGCCATTAATTATCCAACCTCAACTAGATTTTTGTCAACAGTAAGCTTATTCAATGTCAGAGTTCCAGTCTTATCACTGCAAAGCACATCCATGCCTGCCATTTCTTCAATGGCTGTCATCCTCTTTGTGATAGCCCCCTGCAGACATTATCTCCATTAGTTCTTCCCTGCATATATCCACCCAAATCCAAGGTGCTCAACCAAAAGACCTCACTGACCTGCTGAGATAGCCTGTGAGAACCAATGGCCATGGTCACAGACAAAACTGTGGGCATGGCAATTGGAATTCCTCCGATCAGAAGTACAAGGAGGTTATCAATTCCAGGACGATACGGTCTATCTTGGATGGGATACATAACAACAATCTCAATAACCATCCCCACAGCAATTGAACATATGCAGAAGTTCCCAATTGCAGTTAAGACCTGAAAAAAGCAGCAAAAGACTATAACCATGAAACCTGAAATTCTGAACAATGAATATCAGTGGGACTGCGAGGGAGGAGTGAAAAGTTACATTCTCTCATGAGTTACCTTTTGAAAGTGACCCACTTGATTTGTGGTATCAACAAGATGAGCAGCTTTCCCAAAGAATGTATGAACACCGGTAGCAATAACCACAGCTTCAATCTCTCCCTGTTTGCAGGTTGAACCAGAGTATACTCCATCACCAGGACCCTTTGTCACTGGAAGTGATTCACCTGTAAGTGCGGACTGAAAGACACAAAGGAAAAAGAGGATACTTGAGCAATTACGCATGTGGAGGATTCAAAGAACAAATACTATAACATAGATATATAAAAATAATAATAAAAAAATAACCCACTTGATCAATTTTCAAAGGATCCCCTTCAAGAAGCCGAGCATCTGCTGGAATAATATCTCCAAGCTTGATGCTGATTATGTCACCAGGAACTAGGACCGCGGCATCTTGCTCATTCCACCTACCATCTCTAAGAACCTTTACAAACACATTCATGAGAAACGAAACTATAAAGGGGAAAATAAAGAAAAGATTCCTTTCAGATGCTAACTGCACCAATAAGAATATGGAATTCACACACCCGGGCAGTATTGAGATAAAACAAAAAGAAAGACAAAGAGTTTGATACCTTTGCTTTTGGAGCTAGCCGAGCCATGAGAGCTGCTGCAGCATTACCAGCATTGTTCTCCTCGATGAAACTGATGGTTGAATTGATGAGAAGCAAGGTAATAATACCCACAAAGTCTTGCCAATCAGGAGCTTTCCCCTGCACAAATTTTCAAGGAACAAGTCCGAAGAATCAACCTACAAACACACACCTTCATTGCCAATATAAAGTCCCAAAAACTAAGTCCACTTACCCCTCCATTTGCAAGCGCAATGGCCATTATAGCAGCAGCCTCCATAACCCATGATAGAGGATTCCACATAAATCCCAAAAACTTCAAAAATTTGCTCTCCTGAAAAGTACCCCAGAAGACAATTCACCATAAAAGTTCAATTTTTTTAAATGGGATTTAATGAACGAGAAAAAAAAAACAGAGAGAGAAAGTACTTTCTTCTCTTCAAGCTTGTTGTGACCAAAAATGGTAAGCCTCTCCTCAGCAGCTTCACTGCTGAGACCTTCCCTGCCACATCTCAGATTCTCCAAAACCTCCTCAATGGGTATGTTCTCCTGCATTCACAGAGTTAATAAAAAGAAAGCCCCATCAATGAAAAAAAAAAGACCAAGAAAGACACAGCAACCAACAACACAGGGATAGAGTGATTCAGATCTATGTTAATGTTACCAAATCCACAGTTTCCTTCAACACAGCCTCGAGCACTTGGGACTTGTCCCCCATCCTGTGCTTCTTCTTCTTCTGGTTCTTCTTCTCTGTGTATTTCTAGAGCTACCAACTTTGCTCTCACTGCCAAAACCGTTCAGAAATCAAGAGTTAGCGTGCGTGCCTGAAGAAGTGCACCAACCGAAAGAGTTGGCACTAAGTACAAGTAAATAAAAAAAGTGTGCAAACTACAAAGGGCGTATGGTATGGTATGGTATGGTATGGTATGGTATGGGTTATGGGTAGGAGTAGACAACCTAACTGTGAAGTTTGGGATTGAAGATTGAAACGATGTACAACAACAACAACCACACCTCACAGCTCAGAAAAGCACAGACACAAACTCTTATGGATTGCATATGCAAGTAAAAGAAACCATGTTAGAGTTACAGTAGTAGTAGTAGTATACACATACTTAGGGCCACTTGCTCAGTAACATGCTAACAGTCACATCTTTATTTTTCTCTGCTTATCCTACTACCCTTTACATTTTTTTCTTTAAATTTTGCTTTTTTAAATGAGATCATGTTTTAAGAAAATATAAACATTCTCATAATGTGACGTTTTATGGTGGACAGTGAATAATTAAGATAAAATCTAAAATACAATGACAAAAGCTTAGATCAAGAATTTTTTTATAACAAAAATCCAGCAGAAGAGATAGTGTATCAGTCTGAAAGTCCAACATGTGACTTAATAAACGCAAATTTTTGTCTTGCTTCACATTATTTGACATTCTTTTTTTTTTTTTTATATTTGTGCTGTAAGCTACTTGTTTAAACTGTGATATGTGGGTTGTTCTCTTAATATAAATAGGTTTTATTGAATATGTGTGGTGAAAGTGTTCATTTAAACATATGGGCTCTACAATTTTATAATTTTTATACCGTTTTATTGAAAATAATAAGGTATTATTGTTTTGATATTTAACAAATTTTTACACATACTTTATATTTATATTTATATATATAATGTTTTACTTTTTATCTTTTTCTTTCTTTATAAATTTAAAAGTTAACATTTTTAATGACTAAAATACCTTTACAAATAGATTGTATACTGTGCAAGTGGTGTCAAAAAATATTATAAAGTTGGTGTCATTTTTGTTGATTTATATTATATTTTAAAACATTTTCATTTTTGAAAGACATCAAAGGTCTTAATGCTTAGTTTCATGTTTAATAACTAATATTTCTTGTTCTACAACAATTTCAAACTAGTTTTTCATTACGTTATTATTATGTCTCATTCTCTTTAGAATTTAATTAAATTTAGTCATATGTGGAGAAATAACATTTATAATAATTTTTTACAAGATTATACTTAGAGATTGGTGACTAGTGTTTATAATAATTGGTAAAATCAATTTAATTTTTTTTCTAAATAATTGGAAGTGGATAAAAGCTCCAGAGTTGCATTATAAGAGATGGGAGAATCTCTTAAAAATATTATCTTTCATCATTTATATATCAGGTTTCGTTTGCGTTTTGGGGAATGAATCTTTTCACAAATAAATTTTTAATAAAATTGACAAAATTACTAAATAAAGTAAATTTTTATTTTTTTATAAAAATTATAAAGTAAAATAATAAAATTTTTAACTTTTTTATTAAAAATAATTATTTTCAAATTTTATCGAATTAAACTTTATCAAAGTATCATTTTTCTTAAAATTTTATCCTTTAATCATCATTGCATGTAAGGAATTTTTCCTATTAGTGGTTGGAAGCTTATGATTTGGTGAAGTATAAGAAGTAACATCACATTTAATACTCAGAAAATATTAAGATCGAGTATGACAAAGAACCCATCAAAGCAAAAACATGATGTAAAAAGAAAAGAAAAGACTTTCACGATCAGTCCAAAATTTTTCAAAAAATTTAATGCAAGTGCATCTCATGTGAAGAGACAGTAAAATGTAGCTTCACTATTTAGAATGTAATGCAAAGGTGGATCATTGTGCTGCAAAGCTTTCTGATAGTCAAAGTTCTGAATTATAACTAGGTATTTTTACCTTTTCTCGTAAAAAAAATAGAGAAAAAAAATATGGAATAATATAAATAATTTTATGGTACATCTTGTTAGAAGTGAGCTTTAAACCTAACTCAATCCTACAAAACCGTCTTGTAAGGTGAGATTTGCACCTCACTTATATAGTATGAATTAATTTTATCTATAATCGATGTGAGACTTTTAACATATCTAATTATAAACTTTAATCTGTGATATATTCATTTATTTTTATAACTATTATAGCTAAATTATAATTACATACGGGTATTTGTTCTTTTTACTTTTTTACACAAACCTTATTAAAGTCTGAATTTGTATAAAAGTCAAAAATCTTACGTTAAATAGAAATAAAACAAATTCATAATATTCAGTGAATACAAATGTTATTTTATAAATTAATTTTGTAAGATCAAATTAAATTTAAAATAATATCATAATCATTTAAAATTTATCTTAACATTGTTTACTAAACTATTATATTAACTGATATTAAATTATTACTAGATTATCATTAATATTTAAATTTACACTTAATATATATATATATATATATATATTGATGTAAAAGATATGTCAAGATCTCTTGTTGATTAAAAATATAAAAGATATGTTAAGATTTTTCATCGATTAAAAATAAATAAGATAAAATTATTATATATAAATTTGTGTAAATGTTACTTTACAAATTAATTTTAAGATACCTTGATCTCAATAAGTAATGTGATGAAAGAAATACATCCACCGTGTTTGAAAGCAATGTATAGTTTTAGAATGGTAAGGTTTTAAAGTAGTATAATGAAAATAAAGGTGTGTTGTGTTTTTTGGTGCGGTGCGGCGGGGAAGAGAAGGTGGAGGCTGGACCAGTGCCCATTAAATCTATGCCAGCAAAACCACATGCATGCACTTACTCTCAAAACTCATCTCTATCTTCTTTTATTTTACTTTTCTTTTCTTCTCTTTTTTTTACATCCCTATTTCAATTCAAATAATTCTTCAAAGTTGGATTGTTTTAACTAATTTTTATTAAAAAATTACGTAAGATATTAAAAAAAATTACGTATATATTTTACTAATTTTATTTTATTTTCAACTAAATAATTTTATGCTTAGTTGATATTATTTATATTAAGAAAGCTGAATTTATAATGTAAATAAACAAAGTAAGTGAATGTTAGTAAATATTTTTTAGTTAAATTATATTAATATAAAAGAAAAAAAAATTGCGACAGCTTGGGATACCTTGTCGATTCAACTTGCCGTGCCAATAGCAAATAAAAAGATGGAGAGTGAGTCTGTGACAGTGCCCTTATCCCTTTCGCTTTCCCCTTCCATATCCCTTGCCTTTTCAACTATTCTTTCTTTAAGCTTTTTTATAAAAAGCCACTTTTTTTTATTTATGTTGGAGAAGTCATTGCTTAAAAAACTGCAATTATCATTTTAATAATTAAAATTACTTTTTTTATTTATATCTATTCATTTTGAACCAGTCAGGTTTGTTGCTTTAAAATTATTTTTCAATCAAATATTTCACGTTATATATTTAATGAGCCTTTCGTGAATAAAAATTGAGAAATATAAATTATTAAATGTGATATTGACATCGCGCCCAATATCACTTTTTGTATTTAATCAATGGGATTGAGTTGATATGGAAATTTTAATAAAATTTATTATCAACTGAAAATAACTTTATCATTGTATAAGTTCTACAACATGTATTTAGCATTCTTTTAGCATGTTATAACTATAAAGTATTTGTTAATATTAACGTCCCAACAAAATCTATTGGTGGTCATATACAGTGTTAAATTGAAATTTTTTTTTTTTTTTAATTATGGAATGTGAAATATTGTGTTTTTACAAGTTAGGTTCATAAACTATAACATGGTGGGCCAGGGAGAACAGAAGAAGGGCTAAGAAGAGGGGTAGGGTTTGATTTTTCTGAAAAACAAAACTACTTTTTAAGGGAATCCAAACAAAAATCCAAAACATGATTCCGACCATTTTGTTTTTCTCTTCGGATGAGAGTTGTGAAAGCGATTTATAATATATTTCCAAAATGGCATACTTCATATGAATAATACTTCACCTTGGAAACAAATTTGTGTTAAGTTTATTATATATAACATTTTATTATCAAAATTTCCTCTTAAATATAACATCTACATGTTCTTCTTTTATCACATTCTCTCAAAATCTCACTCCATGTCCATTTCTATTTTTTACTTTGCAAAATATCTATTAGTTTCTATTTATTGACATGACAGATGCATTATTTCGACTACAGTGTCATTTAATTTATCGAAAATCAGAAATAATATTTTGTGTTTGGATAATTCAAAAATGTTTTTCAATATTAGTGTTAGAGGCTTTAAAAGTTCAAAATATCATTAGATGTGTGGAGATAAAAAACTAAAAACATAAAGAGTATAAATATGGTTGGAATTTATATTCAATTAAGATTTGTGAACTTTTGTTTTATAATAAAAATGGTAAATGTAAGAATAAAAAAATAAGAAAGAGTAGTAATGGTTTTTAAAATGTGACACTCAATTAATTTATTACTTAAAACTATAAATACAATTTATATTTATTCAGATTCATTTTATAAAAATTATCATTTTTTTAAAACTCTTTTTTTTAAATTTCTTTCTTAATTTTTTACTTTATCTTTCATTTACTTGGATGAAGATCAAAGGACAAATAGAGATCTTTTCGGAGCTCTACCATCCAACCGATCACAATTTAAAACATAATAAGTTCACTTTTTGTTCATTTTTAAGTTAGTGTTTTTTTTTTAATTGCATGCTTTATGGTTAACACATCTGATCCAAAATAGTTCAAAGTAAATAAATATTTATTTGTTTGTGATCATGAAGATGTGTTATGATATTTGATTAGTGTTTTCTTTGTGTAGTTAAAGTATTTTGTGGGAACTAGAGTTGTAAGAACAAGCTTTGAGTCAAGGTTTTTACTCCACATAAGGGAAGCTGATTTATTTATAATGATGAAGTGATTATGATGATGAATTTAAAGATGTTGTGATGATGATTTGAGTTGTTTGGTTTGAAATTTTATTTGTGGAATTGATTTTATTATGTTAGGATTATCCAATTTCTTTTATCTGAGATCTATTTTGAACTAAAACATGACATTTTAAGCTATAGAACAACTATAATTGCTTAGATAGGCAAGTTGGATAACTTATCTTAGTTGAATAAGGAGCTAAAATCATTGGGCGCCAAGCAAAGTACTCAAGTAAGTAAGTTTCAGGACCATTGGGTGCTCACTTGATAATGAGCTTCAGTGGGTCTTGTGTTGGGTGCTACAAGCTTGGTGTTGGGTAGTGCAAAGCTTGTGTCGGGTGCTACTTGAAATTAAATTCCGAAGGTTCCAGAAGGGCTCGTGATGTCGAACTCGCAAATATAAAATTCACTTTGATGCTCTTTAGGAAGGGATGTTTTCCAACCATGATATAGTTATAGCTCCTAAGAGATGAAAGGTGCAGATCTTTAAGTCTACTCAATACACATGTCTTCCAGAAGTAGAGTCAAATGTTTAAATCTTTAGAACCAGTGAGTTGTGATTTCATATATATGATTGTGAGAGGTAGGTTTTTGTATAGACATGTTATTCTTGTTATATGTGATTGGCTTGTTATGATAATGAGAAATTCACTCATTTTATGAGAAAATTTATAATTTGTATGGTCTCTTATAATATACTAACTTACTATGTTGTTTGTTGTGTAGTGGTTTGTCCACCTCCTATGATCATGTGTTATATACATGAGCAGAGGACACTGCAAATAAAAGAGTTGTGAAACAATAAAATTATGGATAGTCTTCTTAAATAGATTAGTCGTAGCTTAGGTATATAATTTTTGTATTGTATTAATTATCCTAATTGATGAAGTATTAATTATCTTTTAGAGTTTAGTTTTAGATTTTCTCATAAAGAATTTCTAAATACATCTTATATACATGTATATTTGTTTATGCTTTTTATTAATTTTATAATATTTTTAATTAGTAAGATAATCCTATTGGGGTGTTACGATAAATATTTATTCAATTATGATTATAAATCAAAAAGTGTTCAAGGGTTACCATACTATTATATATCGTCTTATTTTAACAATGTATATTTTAATATTTTATCATTTACATTCAACTATTTTATTTGATGGTTCTACTTTGTTTTTTTTTTTTGTCAATATTTTACTTTATATAGTTTATTGCTTTACTTGTTCTTTGCTGAATGCTGTTCATAACAATAATTTATTTTTTAATAATTTACTTTACCTATTTTATCTATTTCTTCTATTATATATTTTAATTTGTTTTCACAATCGCAAATAAATTATATTTCAAATAATGTTTTCATTTAAAAAAATATTTGTTGACATTTAGTTATAAAAAATTAACAATATATGTACTTTATATTTTGCTTAATGATTTATTGTATAATTATAATTAATATCGAATAAAATAAATTCACTTGGTTATGACAATTTGATTTTGACACTAACGTAGTGTTCGCTTGCTTGTATGGATCGCACTATTTGCAGTCATTTGCATCGCGAATTTATGAGATGACTTTGATATCTCATCTTTGCTAATATGCGACGATTTCAAAGTGATATGATACATTTTACTCAATTAACCATGCATGTGTGTGTGAGTGAACCGGTGTGGGGTGGAAAGAGTGGGTGGTGTGTATAGCTCTCAAACGGGTAATCCGGCCCGATCCAGCTCGACCCACCATGGATTAATGATTTAGTGAACCAACCCAACCCGACTCACTTTTTAGTGAGCCAAAAAATTCAAACCCGGCTCGGCCCACCACGGGTTGGCGGCTTAAACGGGTTGGCACATGGGTTCACTTAATTAAAAAAATACAATTTTTTAATTTCTTTTCAGTCAAAACTAAATTTTAATTCTAATTAAAATCTAAATAAACTTTAATGCAATCCAAATACAAACCAAAATTAAAAAAAATGCAAATTATTTATGTGTTGGATAAAAAAAATAACCTAACATGACCCAAATGTAAAGCCCAACTTAATAAAAAAAAATAAAAAACACTTGTGTGACCCTTTTATATGCGGGTTGGTGAGCCAACCCGGCTCACCATGGGTTCAACCCAGGTGAGTTGGGTTCTAGATGAGCCGGGTCAAAAATCAATCCTATTGAAATTTGTAAAAAAATTTCAACCGAACCCGGCCCGAACCCGTGGTGAGCCGAGTTGGCTTGCGGGTTCTAACCCATTTTGACAGCTCTAGAAGTGTGTGAGTGAGAACACAATGATGCTTATTTATGAGTGTGAACTCCACCAATTACATAACCAGTGTGGTGATGTGTGTGTGGCACCGATTACCTGTGTGTGTGTCCGTGGTGATTTTTTTTTTAATTTTATACATTTTTTTCCATTCACACAAAATTATATTTATTTATTTTAAAATTTTATTTAATTTAGAATTTTTAAAAAATTTGTATTATTTAATTTTAATTGTTTTTATAACATCAAATTACAAAATTATTCTTTTTTTCATCAAAGGTATTTTGGTAACTTTGAAATTCTATCTCTTTTTATAATTTTTTTTATCTATCACATCAATCAAATATCTCATTAACTTTCATAAAATTTATCTCTAAATTCACTCACTTTACCCTCTAAATCGACTTCAAAAAACATACATATTCATCCACTCAAATTCATCTTCACACTCTCGTCCAAATCCATTCACTCAAAATAACACTACCTACCTAAGTATGTTATGAGAAAAAAAATAATAAAAAAAATTATCGAAGTCGAAAGTTGAAACTTTATACTTGCAATGATTTGAAAATAGATCAATGATAAGCAATGATTTAGAAGAAATCATTGTGATCGTCCATGTATGACTTCCTTATTAAAAAAAAAAACATTGAGATCAAAACCAGATATCAATTGAAATTAAATTTTATGGTGCTGCTTTTGATTATGACTTGAAGTATTTAAAAATTATTAATTGTTTTCTATTGAAAGGAATAATTGTTCAAAAACAAAATCATTTTGCAGAAAAATAGTGAATATTCTGTTTTTGTGTTATGAATTTTAAAATTTTAACTAAATAAAAATAAGGTTAAATATGTTTTCGTCTTTAACTCACTTAATTGAAATTAGTTTATATTTGAAATGTCTGTCCATTTTAGTTCCTCAACCTTAAAAATGCATAAATTTAGTTATTTTAACCAAATTTTGTTTAGTTTATTTTATGTTTTAAACACGTTTTTTATCTAACATTGAAATGGAAATATGTCAAACAGTATCAACTAACTTAAATGTTATTTTGAAACATGCTTGAAACGTCAACTAAACTTATCAAAATCTGTTAAAAGAACTAAATTCACACATACTTAACATTGAGAAACTAACTTAGATCAAAATTTAAAATGGGAATTAACTCTAATATTAACTCAAAGTGGAGACAAAAACATATTTAACCTATAAAAATATAATATTGAATTTTGATTAATATAAGTAAAAATTATTTTAATGTTTATTTTGTCATTATAATCGAAAGATAAATATTAAAGAATCTTTATTGATAAATACATTATTTCAAATACAATAAATGTTATGTGATTTATAAAAATTAAAAACTAGTATTTATTAATTTGTAACAATATATTAAAGGATTCTTCTACACATTTTATATTTCTATTTTATTCTTAAATATATTTTAAATAAAAAATCATAGAAGATGTATATTTAATATTTCTAGTTTATTTTTAATTATATTTTAAAATTCAAAAAAAAAAATTTCATGTATCTCAAAGTAAGTACCTTAGCCGTAAAAGGTATTAAATAGGGTTAAATATGTTTTTTTGTCCTTTAACTTTTAGTAAATGTTGGAATTAGTCCATTTCAAAATATGTGGATTTAATCCTTTTATCGTGGCTTCCTAACATTTTTTCATTTCATTATTTTATATATTTTATAATTATATTTATATATTTATATATTTATATACTATTTATATTAAAGATTTTCAAATTTTTCTAAAAATCTCATGTATATTTCATTGTCTCTTTTTTTTCTCTTCCAGACTTCCATCTCTTCTTCATGTCTTCCTTTCTTTCTCAATTTTCATCCTCAATCTTTTTTCCTTTTCAAAATAAAATTACACTACGGTAAAATTGATGATTTAAGAAACATTTTAAACTGATAAATTTATTCTTTTGAATAGATTTATTTTTACCTTTTTTTAAGGATTTTCCTCTTGCAATAAATTTGTTTAGTGTGTACCATTAGACAGTGATAAATTTATCTTTCTCTAAGTATGTGAGAGGTGATAAATTTATATTAGAAAAATTATAATAAAAAGTAAAAGAATAATTTTTTTTTTCAGCGAAAGGCTCAAGATTAAGATGAAAAAATGCATTTACGTCAATTAAACTTAAAAAATTTGATGAGAATCCAAGAATTAAGGACAATGAAAATCAATTATATCAAGTTTTAAAGTTACATATAATGAATTTGAAAAAATCTAATTTGACACAGTTGAATTTTTTGTCCAAGTTCTGCCACTGATGGTGGTCTATTTACGTTGAGAGAAGAGTGATTTATAGAAACATTTGTCCAGTAGAAGTTAGTTTTTAAATATTGAATAGTTTACTCATAAAACACAGTTGTCCTCCTATATGCATGGGTGGTGGTAGAGGTTGATATTTAAATATTGAATGTTTTATTTTAAAACATCGAAAGGAATTGATGATGATCACTAGCGTGGCTCCCAACAAATTTTTCATCTCATTTTTTTATATATTTTATAATTATGTTTATATATTTATATATTATTTATATTAAGATTTTAATTTTTCTCTAAAAATCTCATGTATAGTTCATTTTCTTTTTTTTTTCTCTTTCAGGCATCCATCTCTTCTTCATCTCTCTTTTCTCAATTTTCATCCTCTATCTCTTTTTCTTGTCAAAATAAAATTACACTATGGTAAAATTGATGAGTTAAGTAACATTTTGAACTAATGAATTTATTCTTTTGAATAAATTTATTTTTACCTTTTTAAAGGATTTTCCTCTTGCATGTGATAAATTTGTTTAGTGTGTACCACTGGATAGTGATAAATTTATCTTTCTCTATGTATATGAGAGGTGATAAATTTATATTAGTAGAAAAATTATAATAAAAAATAAAAGAATAATTTATTTTAAGCGGAAGACTCGAGATAAAGATGAAAAAATGCATTTACGTCAATTAAACTTAAGAAATTTGATGTCAATATAAGAATTAAAGACAATGAAAAACAATTATATCAAGTTACAAAGTTACATATAATAAATTTGAAAAAATCTAATTGACACTGTTGAAATTTTTGTCTAAGTTCTGTCACTGATGGTGTTCTATTTAAGTTGAGAGAAGAGTAATTCCTAGAAACACACAATTGTTCCGTAGAAGTTAACTTTTAAATATTGAATAATTTACTGAAAAAACACAGTTGTTTTTCAAATATTTAATGTTTTATTTTAAAACATTGGGAGGAGTTGATGATGGTCACCGACTAACCTTCTTGATGACTTAGTGGAGTCGTGACTCCCCAATATTTTTTCATTTCATTTTTTTATATATTTCATAATTATGTTTATATATTTATATGTTATTTATATTAAAATGGTAAATTTTTTCTAAAAATCTCATGTATAGTTCATTCTTTTTTTTTCTCTTCCGAAGATCCACTTCTTCTGCTCTCACTCTCTTTTCCAATTTTCATCCTCAAACTCTTTGTTTTCAAAATAAAATTACACTACGATAAAATTGATGAGGTAAGGAATATTTTGAATTCATCAATTAATTTTTTTGAATGAATTTATTTTTAGTTTTTTTTAAGGATTTTCCTCTTGCACGGATAAATTATTTTAGTGTGTACCATTAGATAGTGATAAATTTATCTTTCTCTAAATATGTAAGAGGTGATAACTTTATATTAGAATAATTATATTGAAAAGTAAAAGTATAATTTTTGTCAAGAGGAAGGCTTGAGATGAAAAAAAAAATGCATTTACATCTATTAAACTTAAGAAATTTGATGTCAATCTAATAAGAATTAAAGACAATAAAAACAATTATATCAATTCTAAAGTTACATATAATGATTTAAAAAAAAATCTAATTTGACACCCTTGAATATTTTTGTCCAAGTTTTGTCACTGGTGGTGGTGGTCTATTTATGTTGAGAGAAGAGTGATTCATAGAAACACACAGTAGGTAGAAGTTAACTTTTAAATATTGAATAATTTACTGAAAACAATTGTCCTCTTACATGCATGGGTAGTGGAAGAGGTTGATTATTAAATATTGAATGTTTTATTTTAAAACATTATGAGGAGTTGATGGTCACCGGCTAACCTTCTTTATGACTTAGTGGAGTCGTGACTCCCCAAAATTTTTTCATTTCATATTTTTTATATATTTTATAATTATGTTTATATATTTATATATTATTTATATTAAAATTTTAAATTTTTTCTAAATATCTCATGTCTAGTTCTCTCTCTCTTTTTTTTTTCTCTTCCAAACATCCATTTCTTCTTCTTCTCTCTCTCTCTTTTCCAATTTTCATCCTCGAACTCTTTGTTTTCAAAATAAAATTACACTACCGTAAAATTGATGAGATAAGGAAGATTTTGAATTCATCAATTTCTTTTTTTTGAATGAATTTATTTTTGCATTTACATCTATTAAAGTTAAGAAATTTGATGTAAATCTAATAAGAATTAAAGACAATGAAAAACAAATATATCAAGTTCTAAAGTTACACATAATGATTTTGAAAAAATCTAATTTGACACCCTTGAATATTTTTGTCCAAGTTTTGTCATTGATGGTGGTGGTCTATTTAAGTTGAGAGAAGAGTGATTCATAGAAACACACAGGTAGAAGTTAACTTTTAAATATTGAATAATTTACTGAAAAAACACAGTCGTCCTCTTACATGTATAGGTAGTGGTAGAGGTTTCTTTTTGAATATTGAATGTTTTAATTTAAAACATTCAGAGGAGTTGATGATGGTCACCGGCGAACCTTCTTGATGACTTAGGGGAGTCGTGACTCCCAAAAAAAATTTCATTTCATTTTTTTATATATTTTATAATTATGTTTATATATTTATATATTATTTATATTAAAATTTTAACTTTTTTCTAAAAATCTCATGTATAGTTCATTCTTTCTTCTTTTTTTCTTTTTTTTCTCTTCTAAACATCTATTTCTTCTTCTCTCCCTTTCTTTTCCAATTTTCATCCTCAAACTCTTTTTGTTTTCAAAATAAAATTACACAATGATAAAATTGATGAGGTAAGAAATATTTGGAATTCATCAATTTATTTTTTTGTATGAATTTTTTTTTACCTTTTTTTTAAGGATTTTCCTCTTGCATGTGATAAATTTGTTTAGTGTGTATCATTGGACAATGATAAATTTACCTTTCTCTAAATATGTAAAAGGTGATAAATTTATATTAGAATAATTATATTAAAAAGTAAAAGTATAATTTTTGTTAAGAGGAAGGTTCGAGATGAAAATGTAAAAAATGCATTTAGAACTACTAAACTTAAGAAATTTAATGACAATCTAAGAATTAAAGACAATGAAAAACAAATATATCAAGTTCTAAAGTTACATATAATGAATTTGAAAATATCTAATTTGACACCCTTGAATATTTTGTCCTAGTTCTGTATGATGGTAGGATTACTTCTAGAAACACAATTGTCCTCATACATGCATTAGTGGGTAGAAGTTAGCTTTTAAATATTGAATAGTTTACTAAAAAAACACAGTTGTTCCTACATGCGTTAGTGGTGGTAGAGATTGGCTTTTTAAATATTAAATGCTTTATTTTAAAACGTTCAAAGGGATTGATGGAGGTCTATTTATGTTGAGAGGACAATGATTTGTAGAGATACAGTTGCCCCCCTCTACATGCATCGGTGGGTAGAAGTTATCTTTTAAATATTGAATAGTTTACTGAAAAAACATTGCCCTCCTACATGCAATGGTGGTGGTAGAGGTTGACTTTTAAATATTGAATGCTTTATTTTTGTAAAGTTGGAAGGGGTTAATGGTGGTCTATTTATGTTGAGAGGGGGTTGATTCCTGGAAACACAGTTTCCCTCTCACTTGCATTGGTGTTGGTTGAGGTTGGCTTTTTAAATATTGAATGCTTTATTTTAAAAGGTTGAGAGGGGTTGATGAGAGTTTATTTATGTTGAGAGAAGGATGATTCCTGGAAACACAGTCCCCCCTCCTACATGCATTGTTGGGTAGAAGTTAGCTTTTAAATATTGATCAGTTTACTAAAACCTACTACACGCATTGATGGTGGTAGAGGTTAACTTTTTAAATATTGAATGCTTCATTTTAAAACATTGAGGTCTATTTATGTTGATAGAAGGGTGATTCTAGAAAATCAGTTGTCCTCCTACATGCATTGGTGTGTAAAATTTAACTTTTAAATGTTGAATAGTTTACTGAAAAAATACAGTTGTCCTCCTACATACATTGGTCGTGGTAGAGATTGACTTTTAAATATTAAATGTTTTATTTTGAAACATTAAGAGGGATTGATGGTGGTCACCAACGAGCCTTTTTTGTGACTTAGCGGAGCCGTGGCTCCTCAAAAATTTTTCGTTTCATTTTTTTATATACTTTATAATTATATTTATATATTATTTGTATTAAAATTTTAAAATTTTTCTTAAAATCTCATGTATAGTTCATTCTCTTTTTTTTTCTCTTCCAGACAACCATCTCTTCTTGATCTCCCCCTTTCTTTTTCAATTTTCATCCTCAATCTCTCTTCCTTCTCAATAAAATTACACTACAGGAAAATTGATGAGATAAGAAACATTTTGAAATGATCAATTTATTCTTTTGAATAAATTTATTTTTACCTTTTTTAAGGACTTTCCTCTTGCATGTGATTAGTTTGTTTAGTGTGTACCATTGAATAATGATAAATATATCTTTCTCTAAATATATGAGAGGTTATAACTTTATATTAGAAAAATTATAATAAAAAGTAAAAAAAAAATTTAAGAGGAAGCCTCGAGATGAAGATGAAAAAATGTATTTACGTCGATTAAACTAAAGAGATTTGATTTGATGAGAATCCAAGAAATAAAGACAAGGAAAAACAATTATATCAAGTTCTAAAGTTATATATAATGAATTTGAAAAAATCTAATTTGACACCCTTGAATGTTTTGTCCAAGTTCTGCCACTAATGGTGATCTATTTACGTTGAGAGGAAGGTGATTTCTGGAAACACAAGTGTCTTTCTACATGCATTGGTGGGTAGAAGTTAGCTTTTAAATGTTGAATAGTTTACTGAAAAAACACAGTTGTCCTCCTATAGGTATTGGTGGTGGTAGAGGTTGGCTTTTAAATATTGAATGCTTTATTTTAAAATGTTCAGAGAGGTTGACAGTTGTCTGTTTATGTTCAGAGGAGGGTGATTCCTAAAAATACAATTGCCCTCCTACATGCATTTGTGGGTAGAAGTTAACTTTTAAATATCAAATAGTTTACTGAAAAACATAGTTGCCCTCCTACATGAATTGGGATGGTAGAGGTTGGGTTTTAAATGTGGATTGTTTTATTTTAAAAGTTAAGAGGTGTTAATGGTGATCTATTTATGTTGAGATGACAGTGATTCCGGGAAACACAATTGCACTCCTACATGCATTGGTGTCAGGTCGGCTCAAGGGTAAAGCGAGTAAAGCATTCGCTTTAGGCCTCAAGGATAAGAATGCATCAAAAACAGTATTTTACTACTAATATTTATCTATTAAATTAATTATAAAATTATGTTTAAGAAAAAAAAGACCTCAATTTTTTTTAATACTAATTAATATACCTCTATTAAATTAATTATAAAATTATGTTTAAGATAAAAAGGGTCTCACGAAAATATTTTACTACTAATATAGATCTATTAAATTAATTATAAGTTTATGTTTGGGAATAAAATTTAATTAAATTAGTATTAATGTATGTTAATTTTTATTGGTAGTAAAAATTGTAATTAGTGGATTAAAACATTCTTTTAGTAAATTATAATTTTGTTTTCAAGAAAGATAATGATTAACTATCTTTTTTCTCTTATAACCAAAATGGATTTTATTTTCTTCTTTTATCTCTCTATGACTTCTCTTACCTCTCCTTCCTTTATTTTCTTCTAATACTTTTTTTTCTAGGATTTTGGTAAATTACATCCTTTAAATCTTGAATCTCATGTTGTTCGTGTGTATCAATTTTTTTATCCTCATTTCTGGTTATTATTTTTTTCTTTCTATTTATGATGTTGTTATTTTTATTCTATTTTGGATTTGTACTAGAATTAGAAATGTGTTTATTTTGCTTAGTTTTGTTTTTAAGTACTTTTAGATTTACGGATTTTAAGAGATTGTCCTCCTACATGCATTGGTGGGTAGAAGTTAGCTTTTAAATATTGAATAGTTTACTGAAAAAATAGAGTTGTCCTCCTACATACATGGTGGTAGAGGTTGTCTTTTAAATATTGAATGTTTTATTTTGAAACATTGAGAAGGGTTGATGGTGGTCTATTTACCTTGAGAGGAGCGTGATTCCTGGTAACCATTTTCAGAGAGCTTGTTTTCAGTGGCGGATCTTGACCAAAATTTTTGGGGGAGCCAAAATAATATATTTAATATTTTTGTCACTAATTTAGTGAAAATTAATACATAATTTAATATAACTATAACTATAAAAGAAATTACACATATCTAAATGATTGTCACTCGTTTTTTCATATTCATAAACTTATCAAATAATTGAATCACAATTCAATTTTTTAGACATTTTTTTTCCAATGTAAATAACCAAAATATTCATTCTCCATTTTACTAATCTACACATATTGATTCAAAAGTCATCACAAGCTTTCATTTCATCATCGTTATGCTTATATGATGAACAACCTTATCGTCTTGTTTTCATCTTTCCTTCTTTTTTATCAATTTCAAAAAATGAATTTATTCTTTTGTTTTTTTATCAATATACCTATCTACCAAATAAGTTTAAGACTAAAAAAATAATTTATCATAATCTAATAAAAAATTGAGAGATATAATTAATAAAAAATATTATGATAATCAAGTCACAATTAAAAACCCTCTATAAAAAATCACATAATACATTATTTGCTCTTCTATATTCATAAAAACTGAATATACAAAAAGGTAATGAGATAAAAAAAACATAGTTAAATATTAAACAAGTATTTCATTACCAAATGAGACAAGAGAACATTACCTTTTTTTTTTCTTTAAGAGTATAAGAGAAGATATGAAAAAATAAGAGCAAAAATAATGAGTTTCTGTTTAATTTTATTTTTTTAGTAACAAAAAGATAAGGTAAGGATGATAGATGAGTACAATATCTGAAAAACTAAAAAAATAATAAGAAAAAAAATAAAATTATTTTAACATTTTTTTTATAAAATTTAATTTTATATTGTACTATTTATTAACATTAAATATTGTACTTTATAAAAAAAATAAAAAAATACTTAATTTAATTTTCATTAATTTTTGGTATACTACTATCTAATTTAAAACAATACAAATAATTTAAAAAATTTAAAACTAAACATAATTTAAAAATTTTTAAATACATATAATTTTAAAAAGCTAAAAATGTTGGGGGTACCGTGGCCCCTGCCCGCTACTACATAGCTCCGCCACTGCTTGTTTTGATTATTCTGTGAATCCAAGTAAGTTTTGTGCTTGTTTTGTTAGACGCGGAGAAATAGATAGTTGAGCTTATATATAAGGATAAACTAGTAATTTTATTTTCTTATAAATTAAACTTTTTTTTTTAATTTATCACATCCATTACATCACTTACTCATTGTCATCAACTTTTCTCTAATTCCTTTTCAAATCTTATCATATTTTTCTTAATTCAAACAATTCAACTTTACTTCATTTTTCCCTTAAAATTCACTTCCTCATATCCACTCTACGAAACAAACACAAACAAAGTGCTACGAACTAGGCCAAATTGACAATTATATATATATATATATATATATATATATATATATATATATATATATATATATATATTTATTGTTGAATATTATTTTAATATTTCAAATTATACATTATTTTTTATAAATTTAAATTTAAAATATATTTTTAAAATGATTTTTTAGTTTGAAAATAGAAAATCAACTACTTTATAAAAAATAAAATATCAAATATTTTTAAATAAATCTTTAAAAAATGATTATAAAAAATAAAAATATTATATATTTTAATAATTATTAGAATCCTCCATCCATACCCGAGGTAAAAGTATTTTAAATTCCATTAAAAGTTTTATAAATATATAAAGATTCCAAAATATTTGTTACCAATATTATCACTTATTCTATTACTATATAGTTTTCTGCATACACTAACTTAGCATCAAAATGTCCTTACAAAAATCACACCCGTGAAAGTGAATCAGGATCGCTTTACAAATACTATACTTCTGAAACCGATATCCATGACCGAAGAAAAATCAAAATCTTTCACACATAAGAATATATTACACTTCATGCCATATCTTCCATAAGCTTTCATTTAATAAAACAATTTATATTTCAGTAATCCAATCTAGCCTAGTGTTACTTAATGAGCATATATGCATAGAGACAATAAATGTGACAGAAAAGGGGCCCAAAGGCATGTGTAACGGGCTTAATTGGGCAACGGAAAACGATTAGATTTAAAAGCAGATCTATAATGCTGGCCAGCCCATCATCCACCTATCACATGATGTGTGTCAGTTCAGTACCTTCCGTACTCTCCTCTTCTGTCACACCTTTTTCGCATTTCATCTTCTTCTTTCTTTTCGCATAGTACTTTTTTTTTCTTTCTCTCAGATTACATTTTTATTGTTAAAAAATATATTTTAACAAATTATTAAGCGCACCTATGTACTTTTATCGTTGACCTAATAATTCATACATAATAAGAATAAAATGCAATCACTTCGATGCTTTATTTTTATTATTTAAATAGTTAAAAGAATTATTGTAAATAATAATTCCGTGCATTTTTCTTTTATCATGAAGGAAGAATATCCTAAATGTCAATCATATTTGAAAGTTAATACATTTCCAACCAAAGATGCATCAATGCATGGATTCTCAAACATATTCATAATTTTGACCATTTTTAACTTATATTACTTGATAATTCAAGCTTCTTCTCTTCTTCTTTTTTTTTTTTTTCAATAAAATTAGTGACACTACCGTACCTATTTTCTTGAACTCATTATTGTTGCCTTATCACAGTTGGGCACAATAAGAAAGATTTTGAGTTAGACAACATGGTTTGGGGACGACTTTCGTACTCTTGTTCCCGTCGAAATCCAACATGCATGTGCTACAACTCATCATTTGGTTCTCATCTTCCCACCACTCAATAATCTAAATAATAATAATATTTTTAAACTTTTTTTTTATAATATGATATAATATAACATCTTTTAAGTGATTTTAAAATATAAAGAAATAAAAAAATAAAAAACTGAAAATCACTTAAAAAATATCACTTATACTAAATTTTACCATGTTTCATTAAGTATAAGTATGTTGTAATAAAACGTATACTTAAACTTCATAAAAAACTGAAATAATTAATATTGGTTGATACATTTAACAGATACTTGCTTTTAATTAAGTGATACTGATAGTTGAAGTCCTAATTAGCATGAAATACACTAAAAAGAAACAACAAAGGAGAAGAACAAAATTTGTTCAATCAAAAACAATTTGATTACATAGGTGAGCCATTATTATAAAACTTAAAAAAATATATTAATGGGAATTATACAATTAATGTACGACAGTGTTTTAAGTACAGTGTTTTGTCCTTCCTCTTTTAAAAAAAAAAAAAGTATACATATACATGGTTTCTTATATATATAGATTGTTTGAGCAACTTTAAGATGGAGAAATGTGATGTAGTTTTGTATTAATTGGTTGATCTTGAATATTTGTTGGTAAGATATAGTATTGTATAGAATAGAAAGATAGAGGGAGTGTTATGTTAGGAGCCATTATTGAAATCACGTTACGTCCAACCATTAATGTTTCCTCATCGTATCTCTTCATCGCGACACGCTTAGGCTGGCACCTCCCTATATCACCAAGCATATCACTCAAACTGTTACATAAATCTTTTTTTCTTGTCATAAATCGATTTAAAAGAATTAAAAGAATGAATTTATGTTATTGGCAGTTTTGAAAATATCGGATTGATTAAAGATAAAATATATTTACAAAATATAAGAAATTCACGAGAGAAAAATTGTTGAAGAAAATATCGATTGTTTCTCTATGAAAGTTAAGTGAGTTAAGTGATTTTTGAACTTTTATGTTCTTAAGTAAAAAGAATTATGAATTATATTTTTACTGATTATTCTAATTTTCTGCTTTGTTAGTGCTTGATGTCAATTCAACATTTTTGTAATTTTTTTTGTCTAAAATTAATCTTTGAAATAATACAAGAGACAATTGTAGCAATGCACCGCATGTATTCTCTTTTTAATATTGTAGAAAAGATTCCTTAATTCTTATTTAATAATTACATGAAAATGACTCAAATTCAAGAGTGTTAGTTAATTAAAAATTATTATGTATGACAATTACTGTTGAATCACATACTGATGCATTAGACAACATTTTAGAACATACCCAAATATTATAAGTGTTTAACTTTCTATCACATAAGTAATAAGGCATGATTTAAATTAAATAATGATGTTGCACATTTAAATTAAAATAAGTCATGATTTAGAAATTTTATATTTTATATTCGATATTATAAACGTTTTTTTAATAAAATAAATTAGTTTTTTTTAATAAAATAAATTAGATTAGATAGAAAAATTCATTCATTCTTAAGAAGTATCAATATAGAATTTTGTTTCTGCCATGAAATGTAAATATGTACGTTTAAGTTATTATTATATGTACATACATTTGTGTGTGCATGTGTCATTATGGAGAGACGGAGGATCATTGAATATCAGGTGCACTTTTTACTGAATTTATACATTAAATAGCTTTCTATAAATGTAATTTCTGACACTTTAAATGTTAAATTATGTAATATTATTTTAATATTAAAGTTATTATTAAATATTATTAAATATATTAAAGGAAAGCTATATCATTGGAATATATGGACAAGGTTAAACTTTTTATATTTTCATCAATCACGGTATTCATGAATTGCAAAATTGTTGATGTGTTTTAATTACATGTTTGCTTTTGAAATTATGAAATCTTGATTTCTTTTAGTTTCAATGTTAGAAGAATTAAGTATGATTTTAGTTTGTGAATTTTGATGTAAAATTAGAGTTTATCTTTATTCGAAACTTTAAAAATTTTGGTCTTCAAATCTTAAAAATGAGTACATGTAGTTATTTTAATTTAATTATGTTAAATTTTATTGACGTGTCAAACACGTTTCATATTAGTATTTGAGTTATTTATACCGTTTGATACATTCTCACTTCAATATCGGTTGAAAAGTGAGTTTTACACGTAAAAAAAAATTAACTTAACTGAGTTAGAATCACTATATTCATTCATCTCTAAAGATTATGGATCAAAATATATTAAAATTTCTGATAAGATTTCAATCTCGTTTCAACATTCAAGACTAAAAATATATTTAATTCATATAAAAACTCGCATTCGTTTAGACACATGTAATTTTTAGAATTATGCTTTTTTTTCTTAACATACGTAAAGAAAATTCTGATATAATTATACTTTCGGTTGATAATGAAAAAAAAAATCACTGGATCTGTAAAAATTGAATTATATAGTTGATATGATCAATACCACGATATTTTATTTCGAGTTGTTCCTGTATTTTTTTTTTCAGCCAAAATCTCCCCCACAAAGTATAATTAACATAATAATTAACATAATGGTGCCTAATTGCATTAATCCATTTGCAAAAGAAAGAAATCAATAGTTAATAATTGAAATGGTGGAAATATTTTCTCATTTCCTATATATTAATGGCAGAGTTATGAGCATGAAAAAGAATCACGTGGCAATGACAAAGTAATTTGGTTGGAGGAAGAATATTCACAAAAAGGAATCGCTTTCTGTAAGTGGAATCGCTTCCGTAGCTCATCAAATCAAAATTCTCGTCCACTTTATCATACTTTACACCTTTTTCATTCACATTTTAAGCACTTATGAAATGATTTAAAGTACAATGCCTCTACGTTTGCTCCAACTCAAGAAAACATGAAAGTGTCATCAACTTTTCCAAAACAAAGTAGCATTGATTTCCGTGTCTTACGTATGCATATAGTGAAAACAAAAAAGAGCTTCATAAGTTATGACATATTTTGAGGTTCAATTCTTGTTGCTATGTTTAATCTGCTTTAGATTGCATCAACGCATCACAGGCCAAAGGGATAAAATAAAAGGCAAACGATGAGAGGTGAAAGTCGGTGTGTATCTGTGAGAGACTTATATTTAGTTAAATCTGGGACAAATTTTTTCTGGTTAAAATTATTATTAAATATATGAAAAAAATATTTTGTTACATTAATTTTACATATTTTTTCTTTTAATTTTTTTAATTCTTTACTTTTATTTTAAAAAGTTATTTAATCCAGACTCAAATAATTTTTAATCATTTTCACCGATTTAGAGTTTTTTTAAATTTTTAAATGGGATGAAAATACGATGACAAAACATTGTTGGAAGTCTTACATCAATTAGAGATAAGTCAATTTCATAATATATAAGTGAAGGTGTAAACTTTATCTTTCAAGCCGATTTTGTGAGGTTGAGTTAGGCTAAAATTTCATTTCTAACATGGTATCACAGTTAAGTTAGACAATTCTAATGAACTTTCTTGGACATTCTGTCCCACCCGCTATCAGTTCGCTAATGGACCACCCATTTTTATACGAGATGTATATACCTCGGCGTGAGAGGGGTGTGTTGGAAGTCTCACATCTCGGACCACCCATTTCTAGACCTTATACGAGATATATATACATCGACGTGAGGGGGTGTGTTGGAAGTCTCACATCGACTAGAGATAAGACAATTTCATACTCATACTATAGAATTGGAGTGCAACTTGGGATGGCGACGGGACGGGGACGGATTTCGCTATCCCATTCTCATCCCGTAGAAAATATTCATCCCCATACCCAAAACTAAATCTAACGGGTATAATCTTGTAGTCATATCTGTACCCATCTTCTTACTACTTCAATATTAATTTTAATTATTTTTTATAAAATAATAGAAAATTATGAAACATAATATTATCAAATATTTAATATTAGGAGGATGGTTGTTTCTTCGATATCAAATACTTTGAAATAAATTATAATTGTTTGCATTTTAGATTAGAATATCAAATAAAATTTCATGAGAACCAAAACATTTATTAAATTTGCAAACATTAATGAAACTAGTTGATAAAATTTTAAAATATTTTTAAAAAAATATAAAAGGAAAATAAATATTCAAATTAAAATATATTTTAAATGTTTGTGTACTTCAATTTTTTAAATTCTAATGAATATCTTTCTAATACAATGACAAAAGTTATAATATATCACTTGATCAAAATAACGCAAAGAACAAATAATAAAGATAATAATAAAATTTTGACATAGATCTTTTGAACTCTAATATATGTTGGATGGTAATAAAAAAAATATTAATAGCAATTACATTAAATTTTTATATTGTAGTAAATAAAAGTTATTTATACAATTATAGTGAAAGAATTACAGTATGGTTGATAAAGAGTTAGAAAATAAAAAATAATTAGATAAAATATAT
This sequence comes from Vigna unguiculata, assembly GCF_037176805.1. Taxonomy (NCBI): domain Eukaryota; kingdom Viridiplantae; phylum Streptophyta; class Magnoliopsida; order Fabales; family Fabaceae; genus Vigna; species Vigna unguiculata. The sequence goes on along the minus strand of NC_140794.1, from coordinate 58,176,803 downwards.
CGAAATAGTATTCTACACGATAAAAATAAACAACAAATAAAAATATTAAAAAATTAACAAATGTGTGTCTTAGAAACAAATTGAGAGACTATTGAAAGAAATCACACAAAGGAAAACAAATGTATCATTAAGGGTACGATAAGATGAAAAATACCTTAGGGATCTAAGAAAACTTTTCAAATATCAACATATATACTCAATGATTAAGAAATAACAAAAATTGTTTTGGCGAAACAAAAGAGTCGATGATTCCTCATACACATACTCATACCCAATCAATGCAGGGATTCCTGTCAAAACAAGAGCGGGTTCGGACAATACTCATAGAGACGAGTTTATTTGTCATCTCTAGGTGCAACTCTCACCCACATGAACTAAAGATAAGATAATTTCATACTATATAAATGAAGTATAAACCTTATCTTACAAACCAATTTTACGGAGTTAAATTAAGTTTAAACTCCACTTATGCAAATTTGTTGGTCGTAAAGAACCAGAAATCAATCAAATCAGTAACATCGTTGTATGCATGGCTTGAGATTTAAGTCAGCAATGCCAAAACATGAATTTGTACGCATCGAAGGTTTGACCTACTAAAAAACTATATGATGTTTGAAAAGTGAGGGATCTCATACTAACTTTGTCTAGTATTCATTGATTGTCATGTTGACATTTTTGCATGGGTTTTCACTGTGATACCTAATATCTAAATCTTAGGTTTTGTTTGAGTTACCACCATTGAAGAGGTTTGAAGAAAAGAGAATAGTATTTATGAAGGCTTCAACCACTTATCCATATGTAATGAATTTGTGATGCGGGAGTTTAGCTAGTTGGCGAGGCAAGTAGCTGAAGGTGAGTTATAACAGTAGGTCCACTATTTAAATCACTATAACATCTTCCTATTCTTAATTTATGCTGCTTGCCTACACTAACAATATTAGGTATCATATTTCCATTTATAAGTTTTATTTTTAAAACCAACTTCGATATATGTGCATTTTTTTTTTTTAGATATATAAAGTGAAATATATTAACACAACCTCTAAAAAAAATGAAATATATTATCTATACTAATGAAATATATTATTTAAGGAGGATTCCCTTTCCTAATGATGATATTATGAATGCTAACCGTCAACAATTACAGAAATAAAAAAGTTATTTTTCTGATCCGTCTACTTTCGGGAAAAAATAACTTTAAAAAAAACACGTAAAAAAGAAAATACAGAAGAAGGACCATCCTGTATGGACCGTTTGGGCTTTGCTTACTGGGCTTATTCTTGTTGCAACAGCCTTTTTCTTTATCTCAGCGATAAAAAAAATTAAGATAAATCTTTATCTGAAGCAAAGTTTGAAAAACCCGTCCAACAGTAATGTCTGATTAAAAAATTGAATTCGCTAAATAAATATCTCTCCATGCAATGCAACCACAGATTATTTGGAAAATAAAAGTTAAAAACTAACATTAAAACAACCTTTTTTTTTTCTCTTAGGGTTGGGCATGTCAGAAATCTAATGATATTTATGGTCACTCCAGGTTAGGGTTTTCACATTTCCATTTTTCATTTTCCTTCGCATTTCATTGAAAAGTTTTTCCATTAATATTTCTAAAAATTATAATTTATAATTAAAGAATACATAAATTAAAAATAAGAGTTTAAAAAACTATATAAAATAAATTATTTAAACTAATTTTATTTTATAGAGAATTTTTTAAATTTTATTTCTAGAACTTTCTGAAGAATTTTGTTCAAACAAATATATTATGTACTGGTGTGCATTAAAAATTTTCGTTAAGATATTTGGTTCGTAAAGACTTTCAATTTCATATTTCGTTGATTTTAAATTAAAAAATATTGTTATTTAAATGATTATCATGCTTGATTTGAATTTTTTTTTTCTATTTGTTTATATTTTTCATTTGTAGGTCGCAGGTTAGTCTGTGGGCTGGCAAGGTAAGTTTACGGGCCTTTTAAAGCTTACCCATTTGTTTATGTTACGGTACAGTTTGGGCCTAAACAAGGGAGTAGTTAGCTTGTATGCCCAATTTTGACAGAGCTTACAACATCTTTCTCAGTATATTTTAAAAAGAAAAATAATTTTTTAACAATTAAATTTTAACAAAAAAAAATTATAATCTAATATGACATTTTTTAAGTGATTTCTTATTTTCCAATACTTACTTTTCTATATTTCAGAATCACTAATAAGATGTCATTCCAGATTGAAAGAAAAAAATATCAAAATTTAATTATGAAAATATCATTGTTCATTTTGAGAATTTGAGAAATTGGTAGTTGGAACACCCTACTGTCATAATTTTTCCATAACTTAATGAAATATTAGGACATACAAGAAGTATCCTTGATGCCAAATCTATAACCTACAAAATTTATTTTTAAAACAAACAATTTTGATTGTTAAGATATCATTTTATTGTTTTGAAAAAAAAAATATGACAAGCGATATTAGTGTCAAACTGAGACTAAAGAACTTATGTGTATTGGTTAATAATTAATGCATCTAAAGAAAAGTACATGAACGAAAAAAAAATCAGAGACAGTAATAGGAGAAATGTATTTGAATTTATTAAAATGCATCACAGTTTTATATACATAAAAATTAAACAATAAAAAAAAATCGGGCACAGGATATCTATGTTTTTGTAGGACAAATTTGAATTGCTTTTACAGACACTTCACATTCTGGGATATTGACAGCGCCATGGAGACAAACACCCGACACAAAATAAGTTAGATAAATAACATTTACCAATGAAATTATGGAACACGAACAGGGGGACAAAGATATACAAAGAACATGTGATGTGACATGTTTAGGACAACAACCAACACGTGCTCCTGCAACTTGTGCAAACAATCTATCAAACAACTTAACTATGCTTCAAGCTTCATCCATCTAACACCCTATCCAACTCAAAAATCCAAACAACCCAAATCTCTATACTTCAAAACTCTCTTGCTTTCAAGGAGAATGAAATAATTGCTCGCTCAAACCACCACAGCTTGACCACTAATACCGTCATGAAGCTGAAGTGACCCATCCTTCATCAAATTTATGCTCAAGCTCTTGAATCTCTCCCTTGAATACTGTCTCGATGCTTTTCTCCAATCGGTCCCAGTTTTCATCATCGCTACAAACTCTTCGTAACTGATGCGACCATCCTGTGTAAACACAAAATTATAAATGTAGGACTACAGCTTGTAACATCATTGTTCTCAACTCAATGAACAAATATTAAGAAAAAATCAAACCTTGTCAGTGTCAACTTCACGCATAATGTCATTCAATACAGCAGTGTCGTTTTCTCCTGACTCATCCACCAATGCTGTCTCAAGCTCCCCAAACTCAATATAGCCACTCCCGTCTTTGTCAAAAAACATAAATGCTTTTCGAAAATGCTCATCATTCTCCATTCTTTGCAAGTGAATTGTCACGGCTACAAACTCTCCGTAGTCAAGTACTCCATTCCCATCAACATCGGCCTAAACAATTGACAGAATAGAAAACATCCTCGAATCACAAATTTATTATTGCAAATCAACATTCCGATTCAAAAGTCCGGAAATGACAATTCAATTAAAATTTAGTCTATCCTTTTATAGATTGCCAAGAAATCATGCAACAGAAAACGGTTTCAAAGAGCTCAATTAGATCAGTAACTAAATAATCCATCGCAATGACATTCTAAGAAGTGGAATTATACTGAGAAATAGCAATATAGATAGTATACACAAAAGCTTACCACATCCATCAGCATCTTAATCTCAGGTTCAGCCAATTGTGAACCAACCTTCCGCAACCCAGCCTTCAGTTCCTCGTATGTTACTTTCCCATCTTTGTCGGTATCCATCAATGTAAACATGTCTTTGATGATTTCTACCTCTTCAACAGATAAGTGCTCTGCAATTACCTATACCATTCATCCAAAGAAACACAAATCACCACCATTCCAACTTCCTTATACTTCCAATACATACCAAACTTGAGTTAACAATTATGAACAGACTGAAACAGATGCTAACCCGAAGTGCTCTCTTTTTGAATCTATTCATGACAGAGAACTGCTTAAGCCTCGTCCTCACAATGTCTCCTAACGGAACATTTGAAGCTTTCTTTGCATTTTGCAACCAGGGATGTTCTGCAAACATATTTAAGGACGGTAAACATTTAGCAGCATAACTTTCCAAGTAATTCTTTTAGAATCAAATAAGCACCAAATTCTTATTTTCTTTTAGGAGAGGGCAATGGAAGAAAGGGTCCAGAAGAGAATGAGAATACTCTTATGGAACAAAAACAAAAGAACAACGTACATGGAAATTTTGAGCAGCCTAAACATTCTGATCCCATCTTGCTTCACAAACCATAAAGTACTTACCAAGCACCTGTTCAGCCGTCAAGCGCTTCTTGGGGTCAGGCTCCAACATTTGGCGCACAAGGCTCTTAGCACTGTCCGAAATCTGAGGCCACGGTTCTCTCTTGAAGTCAATCACTCCCCTCAAAATCGCCAGAGCCACCCCTCGTTCGTCCTCTACACCAAACCAAAACATTTCAACAAAATTCAAACACACAAACACAAACACAACACCAAATTAACAAACAACATTTGTCGATAAGAAAAGAAAAAACAACACACACCTGCCCAAAACGGAGGAACCCCACACAACAAAATATAAAGAATAACCCCAGCACTCCACACATCCACTTCTGGCCCATAATTCCTCTTCAATACCTCTGGTGCCATGTAGTAAGGACTCCCCACAATCTCAGAAAATCTCTCCCCTGTCCATTCATTCAAAACAAAACATCAGCACACTTCACCCAACCCAACTAAAAAAATCAACTCACACGTGAACCACGCAACTTAGTTACCAACATCGACTTCAAATCTTAAACATGAAGCTGTTTTTAATACCCATTCACTCGCGTACCAGGTTTGAAAAACACGGAGAGACCGAAATCAATGGCTTTGAGTACAGAATTCTCCTTCTTATTCGCAAAGAGGAAATTCTCGGGCTTAAGGTCTCGATGCATGACGCCATTGGCGTGACACATTCTGACGACCTCGGCAATGGTTCTGGCCACGTGCGCGGCCGCACGCTCGCTGTAGTGGCCACGTGCGACGATCCGGTCAAAGAGTTCGCCACCGGCACAGAGCTCCATGACGAGGTGAACGTTCTCCTGGTCCTCGTAACTGGCTTTGAGCTTGACGACGTTGGCGTGGTCCGGCAGCGTGGACATGATGGCGACCTCGCGCCGCACGTCCTCCACGTCGACGGCGGTCCTGAGCTTGCGCTTGGAGATGGACTTGCAGGCCAGCTCCTGCTTCGTCTCCCGGTCCGTGCACAGATACGTTATCCCGAACTCCCCCCGACCTAGCTCCCGACCTATCACGTACTTGTCCCCGATGAGGCTCCGTGACGTCACGTCCTTCAGCACGCGGATCGGAACCCCCGAACGGAGCGCCTCCTCCGCGTAAGGGTTGGGCTTCGTTTTCTTCTTCCTCACGCGGTTCGACTCTGCCACATCATCTCTCACGCACGCGTTGCAGTTCCCCATGTCTCCGGCTAACTGAAACGGAAAAAAAGCAGAAGGTGGAAGATGACGAAAACAACGATGATGATGATGATGGTGAGTTGGAAGAAAAGTGGAGTTTTATTTCACTTGGAAAGTGTTTGACTCTGAGAACCTTATTTGACTCTGATATGGCATTTATTGGTTTTAACAAAATTAAATCATTCTCTTAGTTGTTTTAAGGATTGGTTCCACATTATGGATAAACAGTATACGCCGCAGGTTGTCGTAATTCATTTCTTACTTTCCAAACATGGAAATCAACCGTCTTTGATTTCTAGTTCAATTACTTCTCTCAAATTTAAATACATTCAATCATTTTTTTTTTAATTGAGCAGAAAAATTGGGAGAGCAATGTTTGCTGGATTATCATGGATCATTGCGTGGGGCAATGACACTTGGAAAATGTTTTTTTATTATTTATATTTTAATTTATAAAGTATAAAGTGTATGATGGGTTAGGCTGGGATGGGACCTATTATTGCCTTTTGGCTGGTTGGGGCCTCTGCGTCACACTTTTTAGATACAATGTTGTTCTTTTTTTTTTTCAAATTTCACATGCTAATTTATTAATCATGTTATGATAAAGTGTTATAAAAAAATACTTACCGTTTATTTTATTTGCTGTGGTAACAAAATGTTTAGTTACAAGTAACATGGGTTGATGCAATCATATAGTTTGCATTTGGTTTAACGTTTGAAGATTAAATTCAAGTTTATTTTGTATAAAAAAGTTGACAAATTTTTGTTCTGTTTTCATTCGATCCAACTTAATTCGTTGGATTGGTTAGCTTGAAGTTTACATAAAAAAATGAGTGATATAAATAAACATTGCAACACCTATCACGCTTACACACTAATTTTGTGACTTGGTCCTGGTCTTTTCTTTCTCCCAACGTCATTGCATATTCTTTAGGGCAACCATTGAAAATCTTGTATTAATTGTCACGACAACAATTGATTCTTCAGTGATATTTAAACAAAACAACCAAATGCTTCCAACTGATGTTTGTTATTGACAAGGTCAATATCTCAACGTTAATTAAAATCCAAAAGGTTTGTTCTAATTGCATTTTATAAAAGCTATGTGACCCACTTGGACAAAAATAATAGTCCTTCTATGCCAAAGTCAACAAATTATGATCACTTGTTTTCCCCTTTCCTATAGAAAAAAAAAAAGAAGGATATGATTAGCTTTTTCTACATCGAAAGGTTATAAAGTGTTGGCTACTGTGTAATAGGCAATGTTTTTCTTCCCTGAAAAGTTATTCCTTTTAAACCTTGTCGACAAATTCTTAATATTCAATTCATACACGGTAAAATGAAGTTCCTATTCTTTATATAGTTTAACCGTTTAAGTAACTTTCTCTCCTGAATTTATAACCAATCACGTCACATTCTTGGTCCACTAGAATAAGAGAAAATACATTAAAAAAAATAATGCATTTCTCTTGAAGAGTTAAATGAAAATTTTAATTGTAGTTTAACTATATGACAATTTTAAAGTACGTTTCACTTGATTTGTCAAAAAAAAGAAAAACACAAGGACAAAAACCAGGGGAACAGAAAAAATATAAAAGGAAATGCACTATTTATTTCCGATGAAATTGAATGATAAAAAATTGGATTTTTTTTATTTAAATAAGTAAAAGAAAAAATAAAATTACACATCTAAGCAAGAACAACGAGAGATATGAAAATTTATCCTCTCATCATTTCTACGTCAAGTAAGTGGAGTATACAACTTTAATGTAATCTCAAAATTTGTTGTGTGAAAAAATGTATATTAAAATAGCATTGTGGTGTGAGAATGTTTGAATGAGATTATGTGTTACCTAACAAATGCACGTTGAATAATGATGTGGAGAACCCATATTTTTAATCTATGAACTTTCATGCCTCTCTACTTTTCAAGTTACACCAAAAGTAGCCTAAAACCCCATGTTACACCATCATTGTGTTGGATCATAACATGCATTCAAAAGTTACTCTAGTTTAGATCATCTGTTTATTTCAAATAAATAGAATTTATAATTGCAAATTAGAAAATTATATCATAGGCATTTATTTTAAGTTTGTGTGTTCCATTTAAGTTTTTCCTACGAAAATTTAAATTTACGGTATCGGCTCATTGTACGCGTGCACGGTGTTCATGAATGCGTAAATTTGTGCAAATAAAGAGCTTGGATTTAAAGAAAGTAAGCCAATAGATAAGATTGATGGACCTAGAAAACTGATTAAGGGTTGACTTCCAAATTGTATAATTTGAAGAAAAAAAATGAATTGCACAATTTAAAAGTAAAAAAAACAATACATTGTATAAACTGAAAATGAAATTTTTATTCAGATTGCACAATTCAAAGGTCATTTTTAACCACAAAATAATTTTTTTTGGGTATTTAAGAGAGTGCCAAAAGAAATCTGTTGGGTCAATTTTAATGATCCGCTTGTGTTGTAAAGCCCAACTTTATATCAGGCAATTTTGTATACCTTCAAAGGAATAAGAACTTCTTTTCCAACTTATAAATATAGTTTATGATTCTTATTTTTTAAAATTTATTGCAAAAAGTTTAGTGTTATAAAATATTAATAAAATCGTGACATAAAATTATTTATTTTTTAAAATACGTATCAACCAACATGCATTCGATCGTTTTAAAATGTAAAATTTCGTCATAATTTTATTTTTCAAAAATATTTTAAAAAATAAAAGCGATCGTTTTAAAATGTAAAATTTCGTCATAATTTTATTTTTTTAAAATGTTTTAAAAATTAAAAGGATGAGTAATTTTAAATTATTTTAAACCCTAATTTTTAATTAATGTGAAACTATTAAATATAGGATAAACTCAAAATTTATGGTAAATAGAACCCTCTGTAGAAACTTTAATGTGTTAAAAAAGTTTATGTTTCATGTTTGCTAGATACAATTCACTGATTTTTATTATACTTTTAATCTCACTCATAAATTTGTTAATTAAAATTTAATAATTAAACAAATTCAACATCTTAGTCTGATAATCCATGGAAATACTATTTTGTAATATTGCTTACCAAAAGCTGAATATACAAAAAACATTTTGAAAAAAAAATCATTTAACAATAACAATAACAATATTACAAAAATTATATATGCATTGAAGATGCCTATTTAAATTTAATTTAATGTAATACATTAATGCATTTTTTAACATTATTTTATTAAAAAAAGGTATATGCACTACATATGATCAGTTATAATCTGGTTTAAGAAATTAATTTGTTTTATTAACATTTTTTATGAACAACGTGGCATGATATATATATATATATATATATATATATATATATATATATATATATATATATATATATATATATATATATATATAATATTAAAAAGAAAAAGAAGGAAAAATTGTTGTAAGTGCATTATTCTCTACTTTTTATTTCTTCAACTTTTTTTTTCTCTCCATCATTGTTCTTTACTATTGTTCCATCTTTTTTCTATATCATCTCTCTTTATTTACTATATTTATTTTCTTTGTCTTTTTTTCTTTTTCTTTTAACTTTTTTCTATCTGATATTTAATACTATAACTTATATATTCTTTTTTGAAGTTTGACCATAAAAAGTTAAAGGGATAATGACATTATTTGATTTTTTTTATATAATCTTCATGCTTATTCATTCATAATTATGTTATATAATTTATCTTCAGTTGTCTATTAATTTTTTTATTGATTTTATATTTATATTAGTTGACTTATATATAATTATGAATCGGTCCTTTTTATTAAATTTATATTTGTATAATTTAATTTATGTATTAGTGTTTTTTATTTACTTTATTTATGTCAATTAAATTATTTTTTATTTTGCATCTGGTCATTTTTATTATATTTTTAATTATGTTATTTATCATTTACCGATAATCTTATTAAATTTATAATTATGTTATTTTATTTATTTGTGATTTATTGATCCATACCTAATAATTTATTTAAAATTATTAAAAAAAAAAATCACTTGTTATTAAAATTTGTCGAGATGTCATGAGGAAGACAACATTTTGGTGAGAAGCACAACGAAGAGGATCAACAACTTCGTTTGGATTCCATACATGAATAGAAAAAAGAAAAGCTTGAATACAAGAGGAAATAGCAAAACAAATTGTAGCACAACGGTACAATATGTGATTAAAGGAATAAGTCTTTCACAAATATGACATTATGAGGCGTAAACTTGGAAAAGCAAGAAGAGACAAATTTGGAAGAAATTTATCACCTAAAAGGGATCCTTACCGCATAAATGATGTACTCTATAATGGAACACACAAGCTTGAAGATTTTGGTGGCAACCTAATATGGTGGACATGAAATGTCATGAATTTAAAGATGTACTACAAGGATGTTACATTTAAAATATTTGACTACTTGGTAAATCCAAGCATGAGCATTAAAAAATGTGACAAACTCGAAAAAATCTTATTATAAACTAAGTTTCCTAAAATGCGACTATATAAGAGTTTAAAAACGTGGCTAACTTGGAAAAAAAGAGTATAAATTAAACATAAAAAATTGTGACGATAAATGTCTGAACATTGTAAACTCAAGTACAACTCGATCATAGGCTGAAAATAAAGTGCAAACTCGTTCATTTAATAATCTTATTATATTTTATCGGGTCCAAAAAGGTCTAAAATGCTAATGATCTTATTACGAGATCCAAAAAATATATTAACTACCCTAAAATAAGGGAAATATAATATATAAGAGATATATTAATTTATACTTAATAAAAAGATATAATTCATTTACAATATAACAAAATCCAATAATAATATTTATATGTTATTTTTATGGCTAAAAAAGCTATAAATATTAGTCACCATAAGAACTATAATCATCTTAGATTATTACTCGCATATATTCACTTAAAAATTTATTATTAACTTGAGATCAAATAATTTTTTTAGATAAATTTTCTCTACTTAATTATTTAAAGTTCGATCACATGTCAACATTTCAGTCAATCCACCTCAGAGATTGTTTGACGAAATCTGATAAGAATATATTAGTAATGTTAAGAAGGCTTAGAAATGATATCATGTTATCTTGAATGAATTATATTTGTATGTATCTATTTGTAATTCCATTTTGAGTCAGGTTGCATATCTTGAGTGGTGCATGTAATCTTGCGGAAAGCATGGTGGCTCTTGGCCTTAAACTTCTTTGCAAACTTATACATTGTTCTATAGCTGTTGTACAGGTCAACACATGATATGAGTTTTTCTCTGGTCTTATGGTAGTTACATACTACATGCTCATGCATTTTTGCTACAACGATGATTAAAATGTGCATAAGCAAAATCTTGATGATAGAGATAGAAAAAGGGGATTCATGCAAGTCAAACTTCAAGCAAGAGGCAGATCAAGCGGTCACACTAAGAAATGTGTTTCTAGAGCAATGGTGAATTACTAGGAGGAAATAAAGTTAATTTCTATTAACTCTATAATATTTTATTTGGAATTAATACCCTATTTTTTTTCATTTTATTAAATGGTTAGTGTATGTAACTAAGTTCTACCTCAATTATGTTATAGCTCCTCTTATACACTCTAACTTATTTCTTTCTTTTATTTACACTAATTTTGCATGATCAACCTTCATTTATATATATATATATATATATATATATATATATATATATATATATATATATATATATAAAACAAAATCTATTTAAAATTATTCTCTCTATTATATTCCCAAATCTATTATATTCCCAAATGAATAAATAAGGATAGAAAAGAAATATCAATATTTATAAACAAAAGTGGTAGGATAATAAGTATTAAAATAATAGATTGGGAGTAAATCCTAATATGTGTTAAGGATTTTGGGTGAAAACACAACTTTAAAACCTTTCATAATTTTTTCTTATGATTTAATTCAATATTTTCCAAATTAAAATAGCTTCAAAAATAAATTACTTTTTATAGTATTCACATATTTATATATCTTTATATATCGAATACAATTTAAACTTTAAGATTCATCATTAATGTTGTCTAAGATACATCTTATTTTATGTGCATATTTTGTACATCGATGGTTATGATAATAACAAAAGTATAAAAAAAAAATGTTATAAAATTCATTTCAAAGACAAATAATGTAAAGTGTGTGATGAATTTCAAAGATAAATTTATGAAAATTGTGCAATTTTATATTAAATGTATGAAATGCATAATTTACTTTTTAAATTATGAGTATGGTTCTTGATTTTCAAGTCGCTCTCCACAATATATTTTAGTTTCAATATTTTCATCTGCCTAAAGTTGTGCTATAACCTGACTTTATTATATATTTTTTGTTTTTTACTTTTTCTTTAAAATTGTGTTAATACTTGTTAACATGTTTTCACACTGTTTGTTTGTTTGTTTTAAGTATAATAATATTTTGATCTAATTTTTTAACTCACTTTAATTTATTATTTTAATCATTCTTTAATTTTTTGTTTTAATTTTTTCAATAGTGTAATATAACAATTGAAAGATGATTAAAATGATGGGTTAAAAATGAATAAAAAAAATTGGACGAAAATATCTTTATTCTTTTTAAACCTTACTTAAATTCATTGTTATAAAAGTATTTTGAGATGATGGATATTAAGTACAAGATAGAATCTTTTGAAAGTGAGTCATGAGTTTGCGAAGTGAGAGTCTCTTACTCTCTATTCCAACTATGTTTAGGCTGAAGTCGGTTTCTTCCATCACAGTTGGTGGAGAGAGTATAGAAAAAATTCATTGCATTCAACTCTTCTTTTCAAAAGTACCAACTACAATATCCTTGAGCAGTGATGAAAAGAAAATCACTGAAAATTCACTGTTATTCCGAGGAAGGAAAAAATAAATAAAAATATTATAAATAATTAAAATGGAGCTTTTATTACTAATTGAAAATCAATATAATGCTTTAGACTTAATTATATTTTTAATTTTTTTATAAGCTTTAAAATTTTCAAGTATTTAATAAATTTTTATGATTGATACTTAATAAATTTATATTTTTTAATTGAATTTTTGTTATTAAATTTTTAGTTAGCAGAATAATGTGATTATTAATTTCATATCATTAAAATTTTGTAAGATTGAAGATTTCTAAATTTATAGTTAGTTAAATAATAATTAAATATAAGTCACGGTCAATTAAATGTGATTTCCTTTCTTCCTTTTGGTCAATCAGAAAGAACTCAATCATGTGGTGTTATTTGATTGTTAATTGTTGGGTCAAGTAGTGCATTTGTTATCAGAGGTTGATTTTCAAGTACTAAGTTAACACACTAATAAGCATATAATTGCCTTTATTTTTTACCCAACACAAGTTTTGGTCCGTGATTAAAGAAAAAATAATAAAAGCATGATTTTATATACATAAGAAAAAGAAAATCAAACATAACCCAAAACATGTTTACTAACACAATATTGAGAAAATTGAAAAAAAAAATGAAAATGTAATAAAATTGTGTTTCATAACATCATTTTAGTTGAGATGAACAAAATTAAATTTAAATCATAATTTGAAATACAACTTTATTTTTATTTTAAATTTGGGTTTCTGAACATTTACATATTCATAATTTTTTAAAAATCTGACAATAAGTTTTTTTTAACCAATAAGTTTGCCGAATTATAAACCTATAAGTTCGTTTAACTTCAACTACAATACTACCACTACGTTATTTCAGTGGATGAAAATTTTATATATTAGTAAACCAAATTATAATTCCTTTTTTCAAGAACTAACTCTCTATTGACTGATAAAATAAAAGTCTAAAAATATATTTAAGTTTTTTTTTTTACGTGGATAAATTATTTTCTCAAGTCCATTATTTTAATTTCTTTTACATCATTTAAATTTACGAATCACTCAACATTAATGCCACATAATAACGAATGACCCACTCGGTTACTACATAATATTGTCAAAAACATTTTTTACATACTCATCCAATAAGCCTTATTTCACCCAACGAGTGAGACCACCATGACTTCTATGACTTTCTAAAACATATACATATCTTCGTTCGACGACCAGATTCTTAAAAAGATAACAAATAAAGTTCAGAGAAAAAGTTTTAGAAAAATTCAATTTTGTATAAAATAAAAATCTACGTATAATTCAATATTTTAATAATAAAATATTTGAATATCATTTATAATATATATATATATATAATTAATAAAAAAAATCATTGTTTTACAACAAATTAAAACTATTCATAAAAATACTAACATTTAAATAAATGAATATATTAATCAAATATTAACAACTATTAAAACGATATAAATTATAGTTAGTTATATTATAAAACATTCGGTTCGGTGTTGTTGTTTAGTAATGTAGAAGAAATACATCTAGAAAGAGTTTTTTCTTCTTTTTTTTCTTTTTGTACATATTGATAATATTAATAAATAGAATAAATTCATTTGCAACATTTATTTTAGCATAAGATAATTGATAATTTCAGTAATGCTAATTAAGGGTGGTTAAAGGATTCAAATGGTGAAATTTAATCTATAATAATTCAAATTTATACTGCTACTTAATTTTGTGATCAGACAAGGCATTTTAAGAGGGTAATAAGTTGTTTTGAAAAAAATTAAATGGTTTATGACATAGTATGTTGTTTGGGTAAAGAATTTTGAAAGACAGTAATTGTTGAAACTCATTATAGTAATTGAATTATTATTGGTTGGATTACGATTTGAAATAAATTTTGTTGAAATCCAAATACATATATTTTATATTTTAAATTCAATGTACTTAATACAAACTCTGTCCATGCATACAGGTCCAGTTTTTCCACAGGAGGTTAGGTTAAGGTTACTAGGCATTTTTGTAACGGTAATATTCATGATTTAGGAGAAAAAGAGAAAGAAAATTTTGTATCACCTTTTTGTTACCTACTAAAACATAAATGAATTTTGTTCAGATCCAAATACATATATTTTAGTTGGAGTGCTTTGTCACGGCTTTTACCTATAAACAAAACATTAATTCTCGCTAAAACAAAAATGATCTTGTTCAAATCTTGTTCAAATCTAAATACATATATTTTAGATGGAATGATGGAAGAAGGAAGGGAGTTTTGCCTTTATGTTTCGTCACCATTTTATTCTTAAAAAGTATTTTAAAAAATAAAAAAATTAAAATTATCCCATGTCTCAACTCCTAAACAATATAAAATTATTGGACATGATAAAAATAATATTTAATCTAACTTAAATTAAAATAAAAAACAATCCAAATATAATTTATCTAATTAAAATAATTTCCATTATAATTCTAATCTATTTTATTGAATTCACATAGTAGATTTTTAAAATATAATTCATCATCACCATCCTGCTAACTTGACTGTGACTTTTATTACAAATCATATAATTTTCTTACATGATAATATAAATTAATTCCACTTTCATATAAAACATTGTTTACTGACTTAGCCGATCTTGAATTCAACACTTATTATTAGATAAAAATTATTAAGCAAATTATATAATATATATATATATAATATTTTCTTTTAATTTTATGAAATGATATTTTATAAGTGATAGTGATTTAAAAATAGCCAGATTCAGTTGTTTTTAATAATAAAAGGATCTAGTATGAATAAAATTATTATAAAAAAAATCATTATGTTCAAATACACAATCCATCTAGAAACCACTTTACTAAAGTTCTCTAACTTTTCTATATGAGTTTTTTTTCTCTGATAATTTGATTGAAGAAGAACCGAGACCGTAGGAGTTATCCTCGCGGCAAGCTCTTCAATTTGGACCGATCAGTTTCTCCGTTCGCGTAAGTTAAGTTTCAACCCTCTTTTGGTATAATTCTGTTTTATGTTGCATGTGATATGTCTTGATCGTTCTTGTATGTTTCTATGTGTGGATAGAACATCTTGTGGAGTTAGAGGTATTTGGCTTTTATATAGTTGTTTAAGCATGATAACATGTAAAAGAAGCTAATTATATTATTTTTAAGTTATAAATATGTCTGAATTATAAATTGTATGATTGTACTGTGATTTGTTGTAGTATATGAGTTGTGGAGGGATATGTGATGTGTGAAACCATGGAATTTAGGTTTAATTATGCTTGTTTAGAAATGCTTGATGTTTCTTAATGCACGTGAGATCAATTGATATTGATAGTTGTGATAAATTTGTGTTTGATATGTGCATGACATTTGTAAAGGTTCTTGGGGATGTTTAGAACTAATTTGGGAATGCAAGATTATGCATAATCATATTCTACAAAATTATGCAAAGTTGTTGGGTGAGCAATTGTTCCTTGGGCGAATTCTAAGTTAAGTGTTCACTGACTTGGGAGTCCCTAGGTGAGCATTTACTCACTGTGTGAATTCTAAGTAAATGGTTGTTATGATCGAGCGCTTACCACTAGGCCAAAAATTATAGTTAATAGTCAGTGCGCGACTCTTTTTACTTAATAGTGTAACAACCAAAGCGTCACGATTCGATTGTAACCTGGCCACTTAGCCCCTGTCACAAGACAATTGATGCCACCTGCAACAATCTTCCCCTCAACAATTGTCCTACTAGGAATCCCACTCTTGGATTGTGACTTGGTCCACCTGGGCTTCGCCACGTGATAATTGTGCAACCCACAACAATCTCCCCCTTAACAATTGTGCACTAGGAATCGAACTCATGACCTTGGCTTTGATACCAATATTGGGAAAAACCCCCGAAAATCACTTTATTAATAGATAAATAAAATAAACACAAGAAAACACATAAATAACTCTTCCATGTCCTTTGACCCGAGTATCCACACTCTCAAAAATAATAATTCTACTCAAACTTCACAACGCTCGTATTACAAGAGTATAAGAAATAAGAAAAGTCAAATACAAGCTAGAAGTGTCTTTTTGACTTGGGGTAAGGAACGTCATGGACTTAGAGCCTATTATATAGTCACTAACACCCACCCCCTTGGTTATCCTAGGCGGTGTGAAACTTTTCAAAACATGTTATTTTTATCAGTCCAACATGGGTTCACTAACTTAGGAGTTGTTGGGCAAGCACTTACTCGCTGGGAGAATTATTAATGGATGTTTCCCTTGGAATTCTAATGATATACTCGTTGGGCGAGCAATCTAGTCGTTGGTCGAAAGTGCCTTTTTGCCCAACGAGAAGATGAATGGGTGTATGTTTTCTATATCTGAATATTAATGGTATTTGAATCACACACACACACATCTGTAAGCATAGAATGTGATGTGATTTATAGAATTTCAAGGAGGAATTATGTGTTGAGGTAATTAGTGTATACATTGGCATAATGATTCAATATAGTACTATCCTTTCTATAATAATTATTCTACTTACACTTAAGTAGAGTAGAGTAGGTTATGTCATGAAGAGATTAAGTAGGTCATAGTCATTGAATTTGGTAAAGTCCTATATGCGAAGGAGATTTACCTTGTAAGTGGTTGGATGATAACCCCTTAAGACCAAACTCCATAGAGTTTGGGAACCATTGCAGGTGCAAACCACTAGTGAGTCAGACGTCAAGTGCATGTATCCAGATAATTGAGTTTAGTGTCAACTACTTGTGTTATTATAGATCATATATATGTTTTATACCATGTTTGTAAGTATTTGGCATGATTTAAACATATATGTGTGAATATATCTTTTGCACATTATCTTACCATTCTTTTGTGTTTCTGTCTTGTGTTGTTTTGTGATAATCACTTATTCGTTGGGAGCAAACGTGATTGTAGTTTGTGAGGTATCTCTGGAATAAGGATGTCAAA
This sequence comes from Vigna unguiculata, assembly GCF_037176805.1. Lineage (NCBI taxonomy): Eukaryota > Viridiplantae > Streptophyta > Magnoliopsida > Fabales > Fabaceae > Vigna > Vigna unguiculata. Next base: position 58,159,376 of record NC_140794.1, on the reverse strand, counting down.
AAAATTTTGTACCTGTAGGTATCTACGGATAAAACCCATAACGGTTGAGAAACAGATATTAAAAATGGATACCTGCTACCTACGGGTATGAGTATTTTTGATACCCGCATGTTAACGGGACGAATACGAGTGTTATAGTATCCGTACCCGTGGATACCCGTACCTGTGGATACTCGTACCCGCTAAACTTTAATTCACAAAAATACCCTCATATATATATATATATATATTAATAAAAAATATTTTGACCTAATTTTTTCTAAGTTGCACATCTTGTCTTTTGTCTTTATTTTTCTAGCTTTAAGTATTGGTACGTTGTCTTCTTCCAAATACGTTGACATTCTTCTTTATTTTTTCTTTGAAATTGGGCATATACATCAAACCCTATATAGACAATGACGTTTATGGTATCAAATGACGGAGTTAAAAAAAATAAGAATACTTGGCACGTGGCACTTGAGGTTTATTAACTTTTAAGAATTGAATTTTATTAACGTCTAAGAATTGAAAAATATGGTTCCATATGAGTTTTCTTATTTAATTGATTTTTTGGTTTATTATTTTAATGTTTCATGAGTTTCGTATGAATTGAAAATTACTATCATATGACTTCTATCATCTTAATAGCATTTTTGTTTATTATTTTATTATTTCATGAGTTTCGTATGCATCGAAAACCACTAACGTATGAATTTTATTATTTTAATAGCAGGGACACAATTTTGGTTTGTCAAGATTAATCATTGGTATAATTTATGTATTATAATTTTTTTTACAACCTCTTTGATAGATTTTTTTATAGTATAGAAACATTAAAAAGTCATTGATTTTATGCATTTGTAATATTCTAAATTAATGATATCTACGAATTTATATAAATTATCTAAATATGTATTGGTTTGTTGTATAACATGTCTACTGAAAAAATTTATACTCCCAATGAAGGTGAATAACAAGTGAAAAATACCTGTAATGTTGGTCAATCAAATGTAGGGGAATCAAATAATGTTCCTATGAATGAAGGTGATGAAATTAATACTTTTTTAAAATTTCATGCAAACATAACCTACAATATAAATTGTTAGTAACTTTTTATTTGTTTATTTTTCAGGAATCAATCGGAGAAAGTGAGCTTGTTGATCCAAACACTAATTAAAGAATTTCTATTATGTTGAAGGTCATTTTATATTTACTTTTATAATTATTTGGACTTGTATGAACCTGAGTTTATTTGAACTTTTATTTAAAATCTATGACAGTGATGTATTTTATTTTATTTTATTTGAATTTATGATTAAATATTATTTTTTAAATAATTTTGTAAAAATATGCGAGTACCCACATAACAGATACCCGATTAATATAGGTACGTGTACACAACAAATATTGATCTTACGGGTAGGGTATGAAGGAGCTACTACCCGTATCCTACCTGCCCTGTAACATCCCTACTCTGGAACGAGGAACCATATGTTAGGGTGAAGGAATGTTAGTTTATGTACATATCTTATTAGTTTAGTTGAAGTGTACAAATAATATGTTTTATAGTCCTATCTCTTATAAAATTGTATTAATATGTTCTATACACAGGAATTATCTATTTTGAACACTAGGATTAAAAATTCTATTTTATTAGTTTTAAGCTGTTAAAATTGGAGTGTTACAATTTTTGTTAATTTTTTGACAAACATAAAATTTAAAATATTTTTACCATAAATTTAATGTCTAAATTATTTCGATTTGATAAATTATGCCTATAGTATAAAGTTATATGTTTAAATTATTCTTTAATATCAATTTAAAAAAATAATTTATTATTTTTAGGTACAAGAAAAAAGATTGTGCATGCTTTCACATATAATAATAATTATTCAACCAGATAAGATAACGCTTGGATTTTATATCATTTTCAAGAAAATGACCCGAAATTATTATACAAAATAATACAACAGGTATTATAAAACTTGTTCTATGTTTTGCTGGAACAAATAGGATTCTCTTATTTTTTATTTACTTTATTTAATTTAATATATAATTTTGTTAAAATATATGTTTTTAACCCGTATTCTTGGTCGGATTTCGTTGAAAGATCACGTGATAAATAATCTGACCCATGATGTAAACCAATTATGTCATGTCATTCCTCAAAACAACAAAATTTAATGTCAACATTTACAAATGCGTATTAAAATCAACTCAGCTTAAACAAAATTGTTCTAGAAAACTAAAATAATTTATTATATGAAAACTCAAATTTTTTTATATTTCTGGTTAGATATAATAAAAAAGAAATATGTAATTAGCACGGTATAAAAAAGAAAATGAAAAGAAAAGTGGGTGAGTGTTGATCTGATTGATTTATCAGGTATAAATAATTCAGTGATCTCTTCACTGTATTTTTAATTGATAAATTTATCACTATTTTCCTGCTCTGCGTCTCATGAAACCCCACCCCTCTTGTGTGGGTAGGTGCTTTCTCTGTTCTTCTGTTCTCTTCACTGTCTTCTTCCCTTCTCAGCTTCCCCTAACCCTTCTTATTCAAACTTCTCACCACCTTCTAGATTCTTCCGCCGATCCTTCTCCATCATAACCGTTATCTCCGGCTACCACTCACTACCTTCCTCCGCCACTTATCTAGGTCAGGTCACTCTTTCTCTCTTTCTCTATCTCTTCGTAGTTTGTATCGCTTCTGTATTTATTCGCACAGCCACGCTCGCTCTCAGATTCTGGCAGGGGTGTTTATGCACGCGAATCGGATTTGTATGAACTCAATCGATGGGGCACAAAAAGCGAAACCCTGCGCCGCGCACGAAACAATCCGCGGCGGCTTCTCCGGCGGTTCAATCCGGCGTCGGCGGAGCCGCCAACGGTGCCACCTCGCCGGACGCTGATGCTAGCAATGTTTCCGATCACAAACCACATAACCCTAGCAAGATCGAATTGGCTCCGCCCCCATCCGAGGGTTCTGAGTACTCCACAATCAAGCTCGAATGCGAGCGTGCTCTCACCACGCTCCGCCGCGGGAACCACAACAAGGCAATGAAGCTGTTGCGGGAGATTTGCGCCAGAGAGGAGGGTTCGCCTCACTCTGCGTTCGTCCACCGAGTTCACAGTCTCATGTGTTTCAAAACGGCAACGGTTATCACCGACCCGAGTTCGAAGCAGCGGCATTTGAAGAACGCGCTCGAGTCAGCGCGCCGAGCGGTGGAGCTTATGCCGAATTCTGTTGAGTACGCGCATTTCCGTGCCACGGTGATGTTGGAGGCGGCAACTGAAGGTAAAGATTACGAAGATGTGGTGCATGAGTGCGAGAGGGGGCTAGCCATCGAGAACCCCAGTGATCCTGCCAAGGAGACGTTGCAGGATGAAAGCGAGCAGAAAGCATCATCTACTGAGGAGCGTATTGCGCATGTGCAGAATGAGTTGAGACAGCTTATTCAGAAGTCAAATATAGCTTCCTTGTCGTCTTGGATGAAGAATTTGAGTAACGGGGAGGAGAGATTTCGGTTGATTCCGATAAGGAGGACTCCGGAGGACCCGATGGAGGTGAGGCTGGTTCAAACTAGAAGGCCTAATGAAATCAAGAAGGTGACCAAGACGCCCGAGGAAAGACGGAAGGAAATTGAAGTGCGAGTGGCTGCTGCCAGGCTTTTGCAGCAGAAGTCAGAGGCACCACAATCTCCGAATGAAGGAGATAGGGATGACAGACCATTGGATTCATCTGCAGGATCTGGTCAGAGGATTGGTGATAGGAGAAGGCATGGGAATGTGAAAAAGAGTGGCTTTACAGCGGAAAAGATGAAATGGGTACACTCCTATTGGAATTCGGTTACCATGGATAGGAAGAAGGACTTTCTTAGGGTTAAAATTTGTGATCTTAAGTCGCACTATGGGTCTTCGAAGGATACTTTGCCGAATGATATCTTGTCAGAGGCTCTGTCTTATGCTGAGGTCAATAAAAATTGGAAATTCTGGCCTTGCTGCAACTGTGAAGAGAAACATTCCAACCCGGATTCTCACAGGCATCATGTTGTGCAGGAGCATATGGGGAGTCTGTCGCCACAGATGCAGAGACTTCTGCCCCAAAATGTGGATAGTGAATGGATAGAGATGATTCTTAATTGTTCTTGGAAGCCTCTGGATGTCTTAGCTGCAGTTAGAATGCTTGATAATAAAGCAAGGTTCAAAAGTCCATCACTTCCTGAGGATTTGTACTTGGATCATCATACTCTGGACTATAATGTTTGTTTTAAAGAAGCAAGCAGCTCTTACATTGAGAAGGAAAGTTCAGGCGACACTCTTCGTAATTGTTTGGAAGAATGCAATAACCATTGTAAAATTATAGAAAATGATGTAAGAGAAGGTGTTGAAGACCAACTATCTGGGGTTGATCGCATTATTGATTGTTGGCCAGTATCTGATGATCCTGAGCGTGCAAAACTTCTGGGGAAAATTCATGCCATGTTTGAGACTCTTATTAGGCATAAATGTCTTGCTGCTAGTCATCTGAACAAGGTCATACAATTTACCATGGGTGAGATACAGGGTCTCGCTGCTGGTTCTCAACTTCTAAATCATGGCGTGGACCAAACACCAATGTGCATATGCTTTCTAGGACCTTCACAGCTTAAGACAATTTTCCAATTTCTGCAGGAAATATCTCACGCGTGTGGGTTGGCCAGAAATGCTGATAAAGGTAGTAGTCCCACAAATGATTCGCTGAATATCAGTCAGGGTCCCGAGATTAAAGACAAGATTGTACTCGATGGAGATGCATCACGACTCCTACTGGATGAGTGTTTACTGCAATCACAAGTCACTGCTGGTACAAATCAGGGGTCTGTCTTGGATGATGTGACCACCCCAAGGTCTCCAGATGGAATTTCATGCTATAACAATGCTTTACTATCCTGGATATTTTCAAGTTCCGCCATTGGGGATCAAGTGACATCATGGCTGCGGATCAGAGAAGATAAAATAAATAAAGGAAAGGAAATTGTCCAGATGCTTGAGAAAGAGTTTTATCACCTACAGGGCCTATGTGAGAAAAAGGGTGAGCGTTTAAGTTATGAGGAAGCACTGCAAACAGTAGAGGATCTATGTCTTGAAGAAGGTAAGAAGAGGGAAACTGTTGGGGAATTTGTTCAGCGAAGTTATGAATCTGTCTTAAGAAAACGAAGAGAAGAGCTCATTGAGAGTGAGAATGATATGATGTATGTCAGCAATAGGTTTGAGTTGGATGCTATATCAAATGTTTTGCAAGAAGCAGAAGCAAGGAATGTTAATCAATTTGGTTACGAGGAAACTTATGCTGGTGTGACTTCTCAATTATGTGACTTGGAATCTGGTGAAGAAGATGAATGGAGAATGAAGGACTACTTGCATCAAATGGATGGCTGCATAGAAAATGCTATTCAGAAACTGAAGGAGCATTTATCTATAGAGGTCAGTTTGTATGTTTCACATGTCTACAGAGATAACAGCAAGGATATCCTTCTTTGCTTTTATGTTCTAACCTTCCTTTTTCACCGTGTAGCTTAGCAAAATTGATGCCCGAATAATTAGAAGTGTCACAGAGATGCAGCAATTGGAATTCAAGCTTGGGCCTATTTCCGCTAATGATTATCGAGCAATATTAGTGCCTCTAGTGAAGTCGTACCTAAGGGTTTGTATTGAAACTGGTGAAGCGTGTGCTGTTGTTTTACCTTTCTCTTAAGTAATTGTTCCTTTGTTTTGATATTTTAGGCACTTTTGGAAGATTTGGCTGAGAAGGATGCAAGAGAGAAGTCTGATGCTGCAAGTGAAGCATTTTTGGCTGAACTTGCTCTAGATTCCAAAAAGACTGTTAAAGGCGGAAGTGAGAACACCAAACATGTCGAGAAAACAAAAGATAGGAAGAAGAATAAAGATCACAGAAAAGCAAGAGATTTGAAGGTGCTCGTCATGGATGTTTAATATGTCTATATATGGAGGTCATTGACTAATTGTCTTTGACAACTGACCAAACTTTCTTTCTCTTACAGGCCTCCGGTGATCATGTGCAGTTCTCAGTGGGATCTACAATTCCTGAGTCAGTATATATTTCCTTCTTTTTTCTTGATTTTTTATTGTGCTATCTTCTAAAATCACTGTCTGTCTTATAATTGTTTTTGATGTGTTTCTGTTACAGTTCCAATCTAGTTGCACCTGAAAGTGACTTCCTAGATCATGAGGCTGTTTCTATGAATGACGATGACTTAGAACAACTCGAAGAGGAATTTAGACGTAAAATTGAGCTAGAAGAGGAGGAAAAGAAGCTTGAAGAAACTTTGGAATTCCAGCGAAGGATAGAAAATGAAGCCAAACAGAGGCATCTTGCAGAGCAACAAAAAAGGTCATCTGGGTTTTACTTAGAAGTGGAAGAAGATCTTCAAGATTTTCAGACAAAGGCAGTTACGGATTCGCTAGATTCATACAAACATGTAAGAGAAACTATGCAAATAGGAATCTCTCTTTTTAGTTTCTCCTGTTCATGTAGGGAGACAGAATTTGCTATGGTCATTAATCTTGCTGTTACTTGGTTTTTACTTGGTTTGCACGGTTACCAAGAGTAATTATACAACTTTGCAAACAAACAAACGAAAGGAAATAATACTTTGTAAATGAGAATTTGTTATTAAAGTAATATACCTTTGAACTTATGCATATTTTTCAGGACCAGTTGGCACAGGATAATGGATCCCGAAGTAGTCTGGATGGTGTGCTTATGCCCACAACAAACGGTTCCATTTATTTGCATCAGTCAAAAGTTAAACAATGTTGGTGATTTGGATGTCCTAAAATGTGAAGTTTATTTATTTATTTTTTCACTTGAGGTTCTTCGCATTTATTTGTTTCATTTTTGCAGCAGATTTGCCTAATGGAGTTATTCGAGAGAATGGTCTACCTGTGGCTGATCGGCGCACTGGAAAAAAACATAAACGGAGGAATTCCTCCAGGCCAGTCGATGGAAAGATTGAATCTTTTTCATCAGAAAAAGAGAATACTGAGGATACACATCCTGAGTCTCACTTGAGAGAGAGATTGAAATTTAATAACAGTCAAGACAATAATAATGGTTAGTTAAGTTTGCCCAACTACTCTTTATGTTACGCTGCTGCATAAATGCCAAATTGGGGTCTTATTATCATATTTGATTCAATTCTTTTCAAAAGCAGTATTCACTCAGAATGAACTGTTACTACTTTGTGGCACTGTATGGCTTACAAAACGTACATTGTTTAGACAATTTGATTGCAGTGGTAGAACTGTGGGTTCAATATCTTGATATAGACCTCTTATTTTACTTTTTGCACCACGAAGTATCCTAGTCCTTTTACATGTCTGTAAGTCAGTTGTTGGGTGCTTGTTTAGTCATATTTTTTAACCGAGTCCATTTATCTGTCATTCTGTCATCATTCTCTTCGTTACATGGCTTTCTCTTTGAAGACATTACAACTTAATTAGCAGTAATGTTATCAGGTTCATTTTGTGGCTAATACTGTGGATGGGAAATTTAATAGCCAAACTTGTCTGCGAATTATATTCTCTTACGACTCTGCTTGTTTATTTATTTTTTTGATGGGCTTAGTTATAATGATTTATCTGTTATGGATAGAATGATTGCATGGTTTGGGATTAGTTTTCAAATAATTCTTATTTACATCCTTTTCCCCCAATGTACTTTCTTCTCATAAAGAGTTTCAGGTTAAAATATAATTTGTCACTTTTGCTTTCTTTCCTGGGAGGATTCTCTCAATATGTTAGTTGAAATGTTTGTTCATGCCGAAATCTTATTTCAGTTGGTAAGCCTAGTTGAAGGCATTTATAAGATATTTTATATAATACTAATAATAAAAGGCATCTTTGGTGTTTGAAAATTAATTTTCTGTTGCTTGGATGTGGCATCAGTGTGGCAGAATAATGGATCAAATGTGATGATAGAGTTACCTGTTAAAGATGCAGAGGAGGAAAGATTCCAGGCTGATCTTGAAATTGCTGTACGCCAAAGCCTGGGTATAACGTTTACATTCTATGCTTGCATATTCCTATTATTTTTATCTTTTACACGTCTAAGATGGATTCTTATACTTAACATATCTCTTTATTCATGCGAAATCCACTTCATTGTAAACACTATAGAAATAAAATGAAAATGGTCTTTTTTTTGGAAGACTTACCTTTCTCCTATTCTGACCCTTTGGCCTGTCGTTTTTTGTACCAGCCTCAACAGGATTAATTATGTGTGTGTGCGTGTGACTTACAAACTCAGTATATTACTAGGTGTTTACAGAAGATATACAATACCTAAATAGGAGATATTTCCTCTCAAGAAGAGAGACCGTCCACCCCATGCATAATTTCTACTTGACCTACAAGAAAAAGTTGACATAAACTATTAGCTGAGTTTTGAGAGCGAGGCCTATGTTTCATGCTCTAAAATGTAATTTTGTGTTTATCTTTAGGTTTCTAATACTCTAACCTCAAATTATGTTCTTCTTATCAGACACATTTCAAGCTCGGGGAAATTTGCCTTCGGCTTCCAGTTTAAGGATGTCTCAGAGAGCTTATTCAGTGGTAGATAGTGTTGATTGCCCGCCTATAGAAGACCCAACTGATAATTTGAATGGGGCTACTTTGCTTGGTACTGGACTGAAGAATGAAGTTGGCGAATATAATTGTTTTCTCAATGTTATTATACAGGTAGGTCTTAGTTTTCCACATAAGTATAAAATATCAATTGGTGTACTATTTTATTGATGTATAATTTTCTGTGGCCTAAAGCAATTTCGTTTCTTTGTTGAGCTCAGTCATTGTGGCATTTAAGACGCTTTCGAGTGGAATTTCTTGGCAGATCAAGAACAGAGCATGATCATGTGGGCAATCCTTGCGTTGTCTGTGCATTATACGAAATCTTTACTGCACTGGACATTGCATCAAAGGATTCAAGGAGAGAAGCAGTTGCACCTACATCCCTGCGGATAGCTCTAAGTAATCTGTATCCTCACAGTAGTTTCTTCCAGGAGGTAACTACATTAATATAAACAAATAATGAAGATATGTTTTATTTGACTGGTTTAATTAATATTCTGACTGACAATTGACAGGCTCAGATGAATGACGCTTCTGAGGTACTGGCAGTGATATTTGACTGCCTTCATCGGTCATTTACTCGTGGATCAAGTGTTTCTGATGAAGAATCAGCTGAAAGTAACTGCATAGGATCCTGGGATTGTGCAAATGATAGTTGTATAGCACATTCACTTTTTGGAATGAACATTTTTGAACAAATGAACTGCTATCACTGTGGTCTTGAATCCAGACATATGAAATATACTTCCTTCTTTCACAATATAAATGCCAGTGCTCTGCGTGATATGAAGGTATCTTTATAATATTTTCTTTTTACACTAGACAATTCTTGGTGTTCCTTATTTTCTGCTTCAGAGCACGAACAGACAATTATGCCTGTTAAGTACCTTATCTGGATCCCTTCTTCACTTGTTAGGAAAAGTCTTCTGCTAGTTTCTTCGATAATCTTTTGAATCTTGTGGAGATGAACCATCAGTTGGCTTGCGATCCAGAAGCTGATGGCTGTGGCAAGCTGAACCACATCCATCACTTTCTCTCAACTCCGCCCCATGTTTTTATGACAGGTACCTAAGGTTGTTGCTTATGGAATGTTGACACTTTTTATATGCTTTATTGATACTTTCACTTACATATTTATTATTTACAGTACTAGGTTGGCAAAATACATGTGAGAGTGCTGATGATATAACAGCAACTCTGGCTGCCCTTAGCACCACAATCAATATCAGTGCCCTTTATGGTGGTTTAAATCTTGAATGCACCCATAACTTGGTGTCAGTGGTATGTACTATAATGATAAACACGTAAGGAATTTTATATTTAGTTCGATTTCAAGCATCTAAGATGAATTTGGCTTTATTATTAACATTAGCCCATGAAAATTCTTTTTAAAATATTACCTTATTTGAAGGGACTGCTCTGGTAGTGAAAGGGTCCCATTTGCATTCTAAATGAGCTTAGGGTCCCATTTGCATTCTAAATGAGCTTATTCTAATAAAATGTGAGAAAAAAAATCTAAATGAAAACTTGAGATAAATAATATACTTCTATCATCGGCCCCTACCTCATTCTTCTATTTTTTTATTATGGTTTACGATCATCTTTTTTTTAGTGGAAGAAAAACAGTTATAACATGTAACACTTGCCACAATTGTCCGTCTTATGTCTGCTAATCTGTTATTTAACCTTTTAGGTTTGCTACTATGGTCAGCACTACCATTGCTTTGCTTATAGCCATGACCATGAACAATGGATTATGTACGATGATAAGACTGTCAAGGTGAGTTTAATCTAATAAACAGATGAGTTTCTTTTGTCATTCTTGGTGTGTAATTTTTTTTTCCTTAAATGACCAGGTAATTGGTGGATGGGCGGATGTTCTTACAATGTGTGAAAGAGGGCATCTGCAACCTCAGGTTCTTTTCTTTGAAGCTGTAAACTAAATTTTTGGTGGAAATGATAACATCATTTGCTGGACTGAAGAGTGTTGAGTTTGGCATCCTATTGGTTTCTGGTGTGGCCTTGTTTATGCAGATGCATTACATTTCTGCATAACACTAAAGTGGTTTAGGCAAATAAATTTGCGAAGTTGCAGTGATGTCAACTAGTTTTGGCATACATGCCTCTGATGGGATGTATAGCATTTTAAAATTTATGATACAATTCAGTTTAGATAGAAGCAGGTTCTGGTGGGGGAGAGTGACGACAAATGCATTTAGTGTAACAGAATGACGTAGAAGAACCCAGAGAGTGGTGTTTTGATACCGAACACATTTGGTTCGTTTTGAAAATATCAGATTCATTCCTTGTATCCTACCAATAAGCAGATTTTGGTATTTGCTAGATGAACTACAATTTGTGGAGGTTGACCAGCAATGTATGAGAAGATCTTAGGATGTTTTGTGATGGAAATAATTGCCCATTATTATCGGGAACATATAACATATGTACGAGGGGAGTTTATTCATGAGTCGTCGAAGAAATTTCCCTCCCACCCCCTCCCTAAAAACAGAAAAAGGGATATGTATAGTTCTTATACAATTAGATTTGTCAAAATGTCAGCTTCTTGTCACTTAAGCTGTAAAAGGAGTGCCGTTTCCTGGTCTACTGGACTACTATTCTCCCTTTCAAGATACCTTGTGTTGGAACGTGCTGCATGGCAGATTTTGTGCAACAGTAAATTGAGGAGCTTCCCTACTTTGGATCCACAACACTGTACTCTATTTTTGTTTACTTCCGCTTGGGTGTGGGATGGGGATCCGTAAGTTGAGTACGTTTGAAGCTAATTAACTAATCTTATCAATTTCTAGTTGCAGATGTTAACTGTAGTCTTGAGTGAGGAAAAAGCTGAGAGGTTTTGGCACAATTTTGTCCCACACTTTTTCGGAATAGCGTCAAGTGAGTTGGATTATTATTATATACCCCATTGTTCTATATACATTAGTGCAAAGTGTTGTGCGGTTTAACATCTAGAATTGTACTCGTCTTCCTTCTTTCTGTTAGATTTTTTTGAACTCAGTGCAAACATTTAAGCTAAATTACAAAATGTATAAAGACACTTTTTGGAGATCTTTGGTGTCATTGTCTCTGACTACATAACTCAGATTGTTAATCTTGATTTCCTGCCGTGATTTCGTAGTGTTATTAATATTGATGAAGTTTGTTAGAAATAATTGTAAACTCTACAAATACTGTAAGGTCCATCTGTAAATTGTATATTTTATCATTTCAGCATATAATGCGATACGTTTTTGGAACCCCTCTTATTTGTATTTGTATTTTTCATTTATGATATGTAAGCTAATTGAGAAAACAATTATTTTTTAGCAATATCAGAAGAAAAAAAAAATGGGGAAAGCTAAAGCTATAGCTGTTGAATATTCCATAGCATTTTCTCTTAACGAGATTCAGTGAATCTTTTATCGTCTGAACATAGGCTTGATTCAGTGGCCAATTTTCTTCAAAATCGTTGCCCCAAGTTTCCTTTGTGTTTTTAGGCTCTTTTTATTTTTTCTATAGCAACGATGATATTTGTGCTCTCTCCTAATTTGGACTTCTCATCCTTTAAGTCGTGTAGTATTGTGTGTGGAACTGGGTGCTATTGATAAGTTTGTTGGTATAACCACGAGTTTTCAATGGGAACTTCGACGAAAAATGTCTTTGTTTGAGTAGTTCTCGAAGGTCACACATTCACTGACAACTTCTGTTCCTTTATGTGGAATACTTTATCCTTTACATGTTTTTACTTTCCTGTTTATAATTATAAGTAAAAGGGATTGTGGTGATACCCTTTATAAACCCGCGAGGGGGCGCGAGGGGGCGCAAGAGTGGTTTAATGTCGAAAAAATATTAGTTAGTTGTTGGGAGATTTTCAACAATTTTTTTTTCTGCTTTTTCGAATTCAATATTGTTCTCTTTAAGAATGGAAATAGGTGTTCCTTAATAAGGGGTCTTTCTTCCTACACCTCCAAAATTTCTTCTACACCACACTCCCAAAATTATGTCGACTTTCAGAAGTCAAAATATATCATCTGAAGTGGATTTTCGAAATTCAAAAATTATCATCGAAAGTCAAAAAATATTTTTGAAAGTCGACTCCTGGAAGTAAAAAAATATTCTTGGAAGTCAACTTCCGAAAGTCAAAAAATATTCTCAGAAATTGACTTCCGGATGTCAAATAACATTTTTTTGACTTTCGTAAGTCAAAAAACAAATTTTATTTTGAATATTTTTAATTCTTTTTAAAATTTATATTTTTTAACTTTTAATGATTTTTTTTAGTTTATTATTTTATTTATTTTGTATGTTTTCATATTTCTTAATATATATTTTTATAAAAATATTAATATCTATATATATAATTTTATTTTTATTTAATATACTGAAAAATAAATATAAATATAAAAATAAGTAAAAAATTTATTCTGCTTCATTTAATTTTATTTAATATTTAATAATAAAACTTTAAATTAAAAAAATGATAAAAAAGAAATATATATACAAAATATATATATATATATCCGTTTTTTTTTAATTTTAAATTTCATTATTTATATATTATTTATATATTTTATTTTAAATATGATTTTTTAATTCTTTTTTATTTTTATTAAATTTTTAATAAATTATATAAAAATAAATTTAAATTTAAAAATATATAATTGAAACTTTTTTAAAAATTTGATTAAAATTTTAAATATTTAAATTTTAAACAAAACTAAAAAATTCAAATAAAATATAAAATACTATGCATATAAAATATATAAATAAAATAATTACAATAATATTAATAAAATAAATAAAATTAAAAATAAAATTGAAAAATAATTTAAATTAAAATAGTAAAACTTTAACTAAAAACAAAATAAATATATATATATATATATATATATATATTTTTTTTTTTCATTTTTTAACTGTTTTATTATTTTAATTTAAATTATATTTCAATTTTTTATTTAGTATTTTTATTATTTATTATTTTTTTTAAAGTATTTTTTTTTAATTTTATATGTTTTATAATTTTTAATACGTGTTTTAAATAATAAAATAAAACAAAAATTAGAAAATATAAATTTTAAAAAGAATTAAAAATATTTAAAATTGTTTTAATTTTTTTATTTCCGGAAGTCGATTTCCGATAATGTTTTTTGATATTCGGAAATTGACTTTTGGTATTGATTTTCGACTTCCGGAGGTCGACTTTCGATGATATATTTTGACTTTCGGAAGTCGACTTTCGGTGATATATTTTGACTTTCGAAAGTCAACTTTCGGTGATATATTTTGACTTCCGGAAATCATATATTTTGACTTCCGAAAGTTGACATCCAGAAGTTTTTTTGGGGGTGTGATGTCCGTGAGTTTTCTCAGAATGATCAAAGGGTATTTTGGAAATTTAAAGAAATTTTGGAGGTGTAGGAAGAAAGACCCTAATCAAGACATAAAAAGAGCTTTCAATCTATTTTTGATTTAGAGGATTGAATTGTTTATATCCCAAATTTCAATAGTAACACACTCACTAGTTGTCTCTCTCTGTTTCCTTTTTACCACCTTCTTGATACTTTCATCCCTCTTGGAAGTAGGAATGTCAACGGGACGGGTAGGGTACGGGTAGTAGCTCTCCTGTACCCTATCCGCTAGATAAATATCTGTCCCAGACCCGTACCCATATCTGTCGGGTATCCGTTATGCGGGTACCCGTCTATTTTTTTCATACCCGCGGATATCCACGGGTAACCATAGGTATTTACAAAATTATTTAAAAAATAAATATTTAATCATAAATTCAAATAAAATAAAATAAAATACATCACTGTCATACATTTTAAATAAATTTTAAACTAACTCAAGTCCAAATAATTATAAAAATAAATATAAAATGACGTTCAACACAATGGAAATTCTTTAATTAGTGTTTTGATCAACAAGTCCACTTTCTCCGATTGATTCCTGAAAAATAATCAAATAATAAACCTCAACTGTCACCTGCCAAATATTCTTATTTTGATTCCATCATTTGACAACAAGCATACCATAAACGTCACTATCTATATATGGTTTGATGTATATGCCCAATTTCAAAGAAGGAGAAGAGAAAAATGTTAAGGGATGTACTTGAAAGAAGACAACGTACCAATACTTGAAGTTGGGAGAATGAAGACAGAAGACAAGATGTGCAACTTATAAAAAATTAGGACAAAATGTTTTTTACTAATATATATATATATATATATATATATATATATATATATATATATATATATATATATATAAGGGTATTTTTGTGAATTAAAGTTTAGCGGATACGGGTATCCACGGATACGGATACTATGATACCCGTACCCGCCCCGTTAACATGCGGGTATCAAAAATACTCGTACCCACGAGTAGCGGGTATCCATTTTTAATATCCATTTCTTATCTATTGCGGGTTTTATTCGCGGATACTCACGGGTACGGATATTTTTGACATCCCTACTTGCAGGGTGTATCGGGATGCTTAAAAATAATTTTTGCTTGATTAATGGCAATGTATTATTGACTAATTTTTCTAATTAATTTAAACAACCAATGAGTGACAATGATCTTGGTTCATTTTCACCCGGTTTGCTCTTCTGACAATGAAAAAAAGCACTTTCTTTATAGTCTCCAGGATGACAACGGATCAATATGGTTTAAGTATTAAAAATTCATTTTCATATCGGGGACGAAAATTGTCTCATTTCTATCTCTATCAAATCAATTAAATACTGTACTTGTATTCATATTCGTTTCTTATTATTTTAAATATTAATTAATTTTTTTTATAAAAAAAAATCGCAACAAAGGTAATACAGCATTATACCGATTCGATGCATGTGAAAATAAATTAAAACATTAAAATAGAGTACAAATAATTAAATGTATGTTTTAAAACTATTTGATTTAATGAAATTAGACTTGTTTATCCTAAAATGTAAGTAATCATTTAAACAAAATTGTGCTAAAAAAGTATAATAAATGTTATGATGAGAGGAGAAATACCTTTAAAGATTGGAGTGAACTTTATGAATATTAAATAACTCAATAAACAAAAAGGGAAATAAGAGTTTACTTAATGAAACCAATTAAGGATAAAAAAAATACAATAAATAAGTTGTCTAAATACATAATAAAGTGAGTGTTTAAGTAATTTGAAATGGAGATAAATACGAGGACAAGGAAGTGAATAGGCACAAATAGATAAGTACACACTCGCTGCTGTCATATCCTATTTAAGAAAATAGACTATAATACATATTTTCTTGATTTGTATCCTCAATTTTTGGAAATTTAGAAAGTCCTTATGTTAAGTCATGATCCATAAACCTATAAAACCCTTCAAATTGAATCTTGTTCAATCTAGTGTAGGCATATCTTTATTTTCACTTGCAACCATTTTCAATATTTTTTTGAATTTTATCGAAAAATATTCCACAATTTATTGTTATGAATCATCAAATTTGTTGTCATGCATAGTCAAATCACATTAATCCATTTAGTAATACTTGAATTTATATTTTTTATACTAAATTGCATGAAATCATATTTAATGTCAAATATTTATTAGTGTATGAACTACCTACTATAGTGAGAGAAAAAAATATTAAAATTTTATACTCAAATTGAAAGGAATCTGTGACAAAACAAACTGATAAAATTGAAATTCTAATCTAAAAAAGATTGAAAATTTCTCTTGGCATTACAAGATTTTTAAGAATATAAAAAGATGCATTTCATTTCTATTATTATTATTATTATTATTATTATTATTATTATTATTATTATTATTATGATATTCCATGTTTAAATTCAATTGGATATAAAAAAATTCATTTGAGATTGTGGGAAAAGAAATGTTTTGAAGTGGAATATTTTGGAAAAAATTGAGGAATATGATTAGAGTATGTAATGTGTAATGTAATAAGACTTGTATTTTTGAAACATGCATAAATACAACTATGGGTTCAGGTTCATGCCTAATTTTATTACAATCATATTAGTTCAGGATAATAAATACATAAATTGTGTGAATTTTTTCAAATTTTCTATTAAAAATTATTAAAAGAGATAAGTACCATAATTTCTTAAAAATATAGTATAGTACCAGTATTGTATATCTATATACATATGAATAAGATACTTAGATAATATCCGTATAACGATTAAAATTGATATTCTAAGATTTAAATATATTGCTATTATAATTGGAATGAATAAATTCAAAAAAAAAATTGTTATGTATCAATTTTTATTTTCTAATCTATTTAAGAAGAAGGTCATTTTATTTTCAAATATTTAAAAGTAATGCATAAATAAATAATTAATGGCGAGGATTTCTCTCAAGATATGTTTTTACTTTTTCAATAAAAAGGAGAGAATATTTTCAAAAACTTCCTATCTAAATTTTTATTGGGGGCATGATCGAGTGAGAAGGTTGGGACTGCCAATATTTTCTCCCGAACAGCTTTCCCTTATTAGTAAAAAACAATTTTAATTATTGTTATTTTTTATTTGATAATAACAAAATATCTAAATTACATGAATAAAATTTTATATTAAGCACACAAGTAGTGTGTGCATACGTAGGTTATTGTCTTTACCAAGGCTCCTGTCTTCCTATGTTAAATGGTGCTATCGGTAATACAGAGACATAAATCACAATCACGATTTAATTTTGGATCAATATTTTCTCAGATTATCATATTTAATTTTGGATCAATATTTTGTTTCATATGAACCATCTTGGATAAATATTTTGTTTCATAATAGAGTAGAGTAGGATGATTGCATCTTATATTTTATTTCTCTTACCATTCCGTTAATATTTCAAAGAAGTTGTTCTATAATAATTATGATCCAAGTTAACTCTTAATACATGATCATTTAAGTTAGATTTTTTAGTTATTAAAATAGGTGAATTTTTATAGATCTATCTTCTAAAAGAATCATGATAATTTTTCATCATCCGTTAAACTGTTAGGTTAAAATCTGGAATAAATATATAATGTGGTTGAATCGTTTCATAAGATTTCAACTATTGTGAATATTGTGAAGCTCAAATATATGAGATTTGGCTTGAGAATGTCGTGACTAATGGCTTATACTAAGGAAACATATTCTTAAGTTTTACCTAACTCTTTTATTATTATTTTGACAGCACCTTCTAACTTTGTTAGTATATTATAATAACATTACTGTCTTTTCCATATAAATAACAAAATATTAATGTCTAGTAATTAAAAATAAAATAAATTAAAAAATATAATTATATATAAAATAAAATAAAATAGATGTTTTTTATATATGTAAATAGATTTATCAATTATCCGCTCCCAAAATCAGATAAAAAAGACTTATTACTAAAAGTCACAACAAACCACGCCTTTTAAAACATGAATTATGAACATGCCTCCGTATCATCTTTTCACTACACAATATTCTCCTCTAAAACGCACACCTTTATCGTGTATCATGGAAAAGTGATGATAGATATACTATATTAAAATTGCATGTATCAACGGGATACTATTTATTTAAACTTTAGTTTACAGTTATATTAATTTAATAAAAACATTGCACTGGTTTAACCAAAGTATTATGATCTTGAAAAATAAAATAAAACATCACGTATTTTCATCGTAACTAAGTGATAATTAATTTTTTCATATTATGATAAGATTCATAATGATTATAGGAATTTCCTAATATTGTTTAAAGATTATAAAATATGTAGGTCTTACAAATATATTAATTCATATACAAAATTAATCTAATTTAATTAATACATTACACAAATTTACGAAAGTTTAAAAATAGACCCATATTTATCATTTTTTTAATAGAAAGCCTCTTTCAATTACAATTCGTTTCAACAAACACAAGAATGAAGTTCAACAAATCTATCCTAACAAAAAAAAGAAAAACAAATGCAGAACAAATCAACTTAACTTATGAATCTGTTCAGGACTAACAATACCAAGAGCTTCTTAAAATAAACCAGAAACTAAAAATAGTGATTGACTTTAAAAAATGAAATTAACAAATAACATTTTATCGAGTTTATCTTTTTCAAAAGAATTAATCATCACAATCACACAGTCTAATTTCACAATGAAAAACATATTAAATCTTAATATATATATATATATATATATATATATATATATATATATATATATATATATATATATATATAAAAGTGATTTGAGAATCCAAGTTCACTATGTTAACAGCTGAGCTGGCAAAATAAAAAATGGTTGTGTTCTGTTACGTGAGTTGCGCTTTAGTTCACATGCAAACAATATACAGAATATAGTAAAAAGATAAGTTATTTCAAGAATAGATTGTTACGACGATAAGAACATACTGTACAAAATCTATCAAAAATAAATTACTGCTTAAAATCTGAAGCAGCAGCACAATAAGAAGAAAAAAAAAAACAAAACAACACATGGAACTTAACCCTAAAACCTAGGAGTTCTCACATTCTCCACAAAGCTATCCCTAACGGCATCACTCTGGAAAACACCATGTCCCTACACCTGGCGTTTTACTAAGTCTTTCCATGGCCACCAGAATCGCATGTTAATAAAGCATGCTACCACTCTTACCTCGTTTTCTTTTTCTCTTTCTCTAACACTAATGTTCTTCTCCTTCTTCATATCCATTCATTGAAATCAGCAGCGTGGAGGGTTTCATCGCTTCATCATTTGCTGGCTGGGGAATTCAACAATGACCCTTAAGGGTGGCACCACCCAAGCCTGTGCGGCATGCAAACATCAGAGAAGAAAATGCACTTCTGAATGCCTTCTTGCACCCTACTTCCCCGCAGACCAACCCAAGGTTTTTCTCAATGTCCACAGGCTTTTTGGAGTCAGCAACATCGTTAAGATATTGAAGATTTTGGACCCTAACCAGAAGAAAATAGCCATGGACTCTATCATCATTCAAGCAAATTACAGGGATAAGTACCCTGTGAATGGCTGTTGGGAAGAGATTTGTAGGTTACAATACCAAATATGGGTTGCAGAAGAAGAACTTCATGCAGTTTATCAACAGCTTCAGATATGTAGACAGCAACAGCATCACCAACCTCCTTCCATGCCCGATGATGTTACTTCACAATTAGAATTGGGCATGGCACCATGTACTAACAGTAATGCACTCCCATTGTTTAATCATCATACGCCACAACCAAACACTTACAACAATAATGTCACTGCATTCTCTGTGTCGCAGCAACATTCCTATTCCAACAGTAACAGTATGGATTATAGCTCCCTCTACTTAGATTCCAAGGATAATGCCATGAATAATAATCCTTTGTGGGTTCAGTACCCCTCTTCAAAGAATGATAATTCCGTAGGAATGCAAACTCCCATGCTTAATTCTTCGCAGCCATTGCCCATCCAACAAAATGTTGTTGAGGATTTTGTTGACATGCCTCCCATTTTTGATTCACTTGATGATAGACAATCGTACGTTTATTCCAAGGAAGCTTACGAGTCAAGGTAGATTCATTAATCATGTTTTGCATTTCGTTACAATGAGGAGGATGATCAAGTTTCAACTTTTACATGCTATTAAACCTAAAACATGGTTTGGCCGTTTAATATGGTTTTAATTTCATTTAAAGTCTTGATTTACTTTTTTTTTACTTTCGTTGAGTTTATCTTTGATCAGAGTAATCCTTCGGTCTCAGACAGTTTATATATACCATAACGTAGACTTTAGCTTATTTGGGGACCTCTCAAACAGTTGTCACATATTAATGTGACAGATTAAGGAATAAAACCAAATACTCGGAACTGATTCAAAACAATGTAAGGCTTTTATAATCAGAAAGAAAAAAAAAAGTAGACAAAAAAAATGCAAGTATACATCTCTAAAATATAAAAATGGAACAATTTTATTTTAGTCTACCATCAATCAGCTATAGGGTTCTTTCTTATTGAATAATGAAGCTGAGAGTCAATGCAGAAATTGCATAAGTGGAAATTAAAGTAGTTATGATGAAGTTACAGTGAGATGAGATGTTGTTATTTGATAGAGTATTTGTATATCTGTGGCTGCAGTTCAGAGAAATCACTGAAAGATATAAGAAAGTGCACAGAACATGTTTCTAAGAATGAATTGAAGAATGCTGCTGCTTGCTTTAGCCTTACCAGTGTCAATTAATGAGAAATTTATTCCCTCTCCCACAACAAATGGAAAGATATACTAGGTTTCCTTTTTGGATTCTTTTATTCTTGGTAAGCTTTTGATAGTTTTTTTTTTTTCTTTTTTAGAGTTTACAACATTCTCTTAGATGTAGATACTTTCCATTGCATTGGTTATATGCAAAGTCAAATAATACAATCCAAATTAGATATTTCATCAATCTTTGTGCTAAAGTATTCTACAGTTTTTAGTTGCTAAACCTTTATAGAGTTAAGTTTTTAAGTATGATAGTATTACATTAAGTAAAGCTCTAAAAGTATTGGGAATTTCTTTACTTTTGCCTCTCATCTACTATCTTATGAAGTGTCTATTTTCAATTATATTACTAGAAAATAATACTAACATATGTATAGAAGTCTTCATTTGATAAACACATTTTGAATTAGAGGCCTTTATTCCATATGAAGCATTTTAATCAAATTCGACGGAAGATATCAAACAACTCTATATATAAAGTTGAGCAAATCATCTTTGTTTGAGGAATTTCGAAAAATAAAACAAAGAAGTTATGAATTTACAAATTCTAGTATTCTTCTTCTCAAACAATTTTTTTTATAATTTTATATTTTATTTCATTTTTTTATCATTTTATTATTGTTTTGTTTACTTTTAGCTGGTAGATTGTAAATACAAACAAATTGCCTAGGTGTGTGATATGAAGTGTTCAGGTACATTTATAAGAGCATAACGAGAGTTCATTCTACTTTCTATTGTTTCATATTCAAGATTAGTAAAAGAAAAATTGGCATGCTTCTACATACTAAAATATTCCCTAAATAAAAAGATTGTTGCTGTTTCCACTCTATTTATTAGTCTTTTTATGTCAATATCTTGAGGGACAAATTTATATTGGTAAGTAATAAATAAATATATATTTAAGTCAGGTAAACCAATTTCATGCATAGACTCACAAAATTACTATAATTATATACACACTGAAAAAATAAAAAACAATCTATTAATAATTTATGTAAGTAATTGTTGAAAAATGAAATCAATAAAATAATAAATTAATTTAAAGGTTTCATAATTATTTAATTAAAATACTTTTGTAAATTATTATTATTATTTTATATTTTATTATTTATTAGTGTACAAAAATTGGATAGTTGTTAATATTTATGTTAGATAATCAAAGTAGAAAATTATGTAATTTAATTGATTGATTAACACAAAATGTATTAAAGTTATATGTATGTATGCTAAGCTTTTATACTTGGTTTAACACTTTTAGAATATATGTGTGGGGATGTGAGGTAGCCCTCTCTCTTTGCTTGTTCAATAATAAAAACAATCATTTTCTTATGTGCGTGTTTATTCTTATTAAGAATGTAGTTACTATTTTGCTTACAGAAACAGAGTGAAGAACAAATGTGTACTCGTAGAAAGTTGTGGCTAATGACATTTCATGTTTTTCAAACTAAAGATGCAATGATGATTCTAGTGTTTTGCAAAGAGAGACAATTTAAATGCTACGGGATGATTATTCAGGCACAAGCAATGCAGATAAACATTAAATGTTTTACAATCTATTGTTTAAAAACAGAGAAGGGAGGAAAAGCAGGTGTTGATGGAGAGGAATCATAGAACTCTGGTGTTGTAGGAACCACAGCTAGGGCATTTGTGGTAGAGCCAGTGGAAGGGACTTGATCCTTTCTTTTCACAGTCATTACATAATATAACCTGCAGCTTCATAGGATCCATCAGAGTATGCATTTGACAAAACCACACAATAAATAAGAAAAGTTGCTCACAAACCTGAGTTTGACCTGACATCTCATCGGAAATACTCTCTTCAGCCAATAACGCATCTAACATCCTAAAATATACCTGAATTTCCAACAATATGAAAAATGTATCTTCATATGGATTATATGAATTTACTCTCTCCAGAGCGTGTTAGTATGAGAAATTTAATGGCAAACGTGTTTTGAACAATATGGCCAATATATATCTTATTATATGATACGTGATAACATTGTATAATAACTGACCTGCATGTCTCCAAGTGACTTGCTACATATGGGGCAGATATAATTAAAGCTTGTGTATTCCTGAAAGTACCATCACAAATGCTACTAAAGTTGTGTCTGTACTTGGTGGATGTTTTGTGAGGGAAAAAAAAATACAAGCAAGTACCTGAAAACATGTTGAGTGCATCACATGACCACATGGGAGGGCTTTTACAGGAGAGCAGGATGTGAAGATATATTCATGACAAATTGGACAGTTGTCCTCTAAATGTTTCTCCCTGCATGTATGCGCCATAAGAGAACGGGCCATACAAGCATTGCAATTCATACAGTGAAAGTAGTCTACACCCAAACCCTTTCCAACTCGACACAGGTTACAGTAAGGACAATGGTAGATTTCCCTGTTGAGCATTTCAAAACAGGTTTTCATTAGCAATAGCTAAAATAAATGATTAAAGAAGCAGAAACAAAAATTGGGAAGTTTAGCATAGAAATGTAAACACACTCAGGGGTCGGACCTTTGTTGTTTCTTGTAATTAATTATAATGGGAATAATTTTTCCACTTCCGTTTAGGATCCAATTTTATCGAGGAAATAATCACTTTCCAACATTCAAAATATCACATTTGAAAAATGATATCATGTCAACAGATAGTAAACTTGCAACTACAATAACACCTACTGGGCAAACGAATAACTATGTATCCAAAATCAACAACTACTGCAAATATAAGAGCATTCTTGTCTTTTTGATAAAAAAGATGAAGAGAGTATATTCTAAAATTGTAATAGAGTTTTATTCTAAACCTATAGTTGAGTCTATTTTTAAGATTGATAGTTCTCACCTTACAAACCTATTTACTGAGGTTTAATTAAGGAAAAATTATATTTTAACAAAGTTTTGATGACAAATTTTTAAGAATGCACACATGACAGGTACTTCAATGGATAAAAAAAAGGTTTGATGTGATTTGAAAAAAGAAGAAAAATATTTGGTGTGTGTTGAAAAGCAAACTTTGTTAAAAAAAGTTTGTCAAAATATCATAATCTTTAATTAAGTTCAACCCAACTTTTAAAATTACGCATTCACATATTTGCTAGCGGATAACATAAAATTTAAATACTATCAATACTAATGAAAATCAAAATTGTTAATATAGTTATAAAAAGTCGCCAATCAATAACTTAGTTATATTTTGGCCTTTGATCAACAGTTTTTACGTTAATTATTCATTAGCTCCTTCCTGGACTCCGATAATCTCTTTAACTAATGGGATTTATAGCATAAAATAAGATAATAGTGTGCAATCCTGGACACACTAATCTCAAACTATTGAATGTTCTATAGTATGGGTAATTTCATAGAACCCGCCAATGAATTAAAGTGACAAAAATATGAAATTTTCTCTTGAGGTAAAGTATAGAAAAAGACCAATAAAGCTACTTTACCTTTCATCATCAAATAATTTGCAGATTCTGCAGTAATATTTTGCCATCGATAAATTGCAAGAAATTGTTGAGCATGTGGCACTGATTGGTTGAATCGTCAAACACTTCATACACATCATCTTTGTAATAGATTTTCTATATATATTTAGCCAATTGGTCAAAGATCAGAATAGAAGTTATGAGTTCAAAAAAATTAAACATTTATTTATTTTTTCAACATAATTAAAACATTAATTGAACGCAATAATTTTACCTATCAATTGAATGATCTGATTCGTCGTTATGACAATGTATGCAGGTATGAAGTTGGTTGCAACATGGAGAAAAAAGCTTACAATTCCTCTTGTAGTGTTTACATCCGTAGATTAGCTTGAGAGGATCCCTGTACGATGGATGCTTCCCAGGAAATTCCGGTTCATCATTTTTTATACTGACTTCTGTAGAAGAGATCTGCTGGCTAATAATCCAACGGCTGAAATTATGTGGAAAGTAAAGTTAAACTCCACACGAGCGGATCTGTTGAGTGAAATAAATTACTGAAAGCTGCAATTCAACTCCCCATATTATCACATTTCAATATATTCACTTACGCAGTAGAATACCGCCTGCTAAGAAATGTGTTGGAAAACTTCTGTGGAATCTAAATATCAATATTCTATACTGGTTGTTACAGTATCTCACTTCTAATTCACAGGCAGTCAGAATCAACTATCCACGGCATCATTTGATTCACAAGGACTGGGGTAGGTTTACTCTATTCCAAATATTAATGATGGTAAGGAAAATCAGGCTAAATTGCATAACTTTGTCATTACTGAATGTTAGAATTAGCTTATTTTAAAAGTTGAAAAATGTTGCACAGTAAAAGTCATCCACATTTTGCTAATCCTTTAAAAACAAAAAAATGAGTTAATCAAAACATGCACCAAAATTGTCTAAAGGATCATTAAGCAGTAAAACTGACAAATAAAACCAACTAGGAGTACTGATAAATTGTTACGCCAAAATTGAAGATGAAACTGTAGTTTACCAACTATCTGAAAAGCTTAAGTTGATTATAAAGGATCTAATACCATGTCATTTACCAACTCTCCCATACGCTTCAGATGTTAGGTGAAGTCATGTGAATGGATTTTTAACTAACATCTATAAAAAAATAAATAAAAAAAAAACACCAGAAAATCACCAATAAAACCAACCTCATCAGTAGATTCTGTATTATGTACGACTTTTTCTGAGGATCTAAGCAAGAGTCACGAGACACCCTTCTTATCACAGTCTCCAAATCATCTTGGCTCAATTTCAAAAGTCGGTCATAACGCCCAGACTCGTCACAGAGCTTAGACGACTTACCTTCATTGACTACCGGATTTATGAAATCTGCTACCTCATTGCAAGCATGTTTGTGGTGATCATAAACTTGATTTGTTCTTTTTAAACATTGATTATCTTTTTCTTCTGCATTATGAACCTTAACTTTATCATTGTGGTTGCAGTTAGATAGCCTAACATTATCACCAATACGATCCTTCTCCAAAAAATTTATGCTTTTGTTGGCAGATGATTCTTCTTGCAATTTATTTAGAATTTCTTCAGATAAATATTTGGATATGATCTCCATTGGCTCAACAGGCTGAGGACGGGCATCGTTTGAGCCCTCCGTTACCTTAGCTAAACTGTACCCATCCCACCATTCACCCAACCATTCACCAAACATTGTATTTTTAGTAGCCATGGACCATAAGAACATTGAAACGTGTTGTTCTTCCTGTGTCAAAGATGCCATTAGCCAAGGTATCATATCTTGTAATATTTCTGCTTTTATTCTTCCAAGCATGCATCCCAAGATCTTCCCTTGCTCCTGATTTGTGAAGAATTTTCTAATTATAGGCCAAATTTCTATTTCCTCGCGGTTTATATGATTGGAAAGGGATGTATGCATTGATTTGCACATTTCTTGCAGCTTCCTGCATAAATGCTGATACCTCATCAGTCCCATCTCCTTTATATTTGAATCGGTTGTAGAAACTGAAAGATGTAATCTAGACATCTTATCAAGGATGTGAGATATTTTATTGAAGTGTTCAACTTCATGTTTGTGATCAAAAGTGTAGGCATGGCTAATGTTTTTTAGTTTTCCTCTTGCCTCCAAGGCTGGAAAAACTATCTCATCTTCAGCATCACTGTGGATTTGATGAAGAAAATATATGAGATGGAATCGTTTTTGGAAATCCATAAGCAACTTATCATTCTTTTCTAGCTGGGCTGAGCCAAGAACTAGGAACTCCAAATCTTTCTTGATAGCTTTGTGAAAGAAAAATATTAGGTCAATTGGTTTCGGATCTTCAAGAAAGGAAATAGAAGATCGTTCTGCTGCATGTAATGCAGGATACTGATATAACTTCCCAACTGTGGCAGGAAAAAATATGTGCAGATTAATTCCTATAGAGTATGGTATCTCATACTTGTTTACATTACTGGATCCAGACGAGGAAGAACAGGGCAAAGAATTCTGGTCAGAGACTTCATAAAGCTGCTTCTCAGAATTTAAGAAAGAAAATCCATGAGCTTCCTTAATTTGTTCAGGTGAAATAAAGCATCTTCTTTTGAACATGTGTTGCAAGTCTAGTCTGAATTTTTCAATAGAGGTTTTACCTGAATAGCCAATGCGGAACCACTCATGTAACAGTGATGAAAAAGCTTTACAGACTGAATTGTTTCCTTTCTTTATGCAATAGAGAATGGACCTGGACTCCTTTTCAGACAATCGAACCGAAAACCAAGTTATAACACATTTGAGCAACCCCAGAGGCATCATATGTAGGCTCAAGCTTAGAAGTCTCTCTTGCATTCCATTTCTGCAGTTCTTTCTAAATATGGGAAACACCTGATAAAAAAAAAATAAGGGTTCCAAATTGGTAACTCTTTTATATGTTATCATGTAGCATCCCTCTCTTGTAGGAAACTCAATTTGTTGAAAAAATACGAAAGTCTATAAATTGATTTTCTAAAACAAATAGAGATTTGTTCTATTCTCTGAGAGTAAGAAATTTTCATCGATGGGAACATTACACCAATGTTTTTTATTAAGTGGATAGGTTAGGTACAGCTACTTGCTATCTTAATAAGAGAAATGATAACACTATTCCAGTTTGAAATAGTTCCAAATGCACAACACTTGGATATTTTTAAAAAATGCTGTGTGTGAGGCTAAACTGAAGGACCAAGTAGAATTTCTGTATTACTAATTTCATTCACTGCCTTCCTAGGTAAAGAAACTAGTGATTTAATTATTATACCTCATTTTCTTGAAAAGCAAATTGTTTGTTGACTCCTGACACAAATGATTCAAGTTTTCGGCAAAGCTTCTCTAAGAACTTGGTCAAAGGTATTCCACTTTCTGAGTTATAGAATAGCAGCTGTTGTATATCTTCAATGTTACTTTCACTGAGAAATTGTTCAATTGACTTGGACAACCAGCCATAAGCATGTTTACTCAGTACAGGATGAAAGAATTTCTTCTGAGCATTGCTGTAATGAAAAAATTAAATTAAGTAATTAGACGATTGAGAACTACAAAAAGAAGCATTTTAGATACCGCAGAAGAATAGACCTTAAGGAACTTTAGCAAATAACATCAAATTAGTCAGATTCCACTCACGCCAAAAAAACAAATTGTCAGAAGCACTACCTGTAGAAGATGAGGACATCGGCAAAGAATTTTAGTTGGATAAGTACTGAGTCTAAATTCTGAAAACAGCTGGATTTTCTTAGTAGGTAAAGTTCTTTCAGAATTTCTTTCAAATCTTTCTTGATGGCATTATGCCAAAAATGAAGGACATTAACCTGGTTGGCCCCATCTCCATCTTCTATTTCTCGGCCATTATCTTCCATAAGATTTGAAGTTTCTTCGGTTTTCCTATTAGAACTCAGCTCTAGTGATCTTTCTATATGTAGGAAACCCTCAACACCTTGAAATTCTCCACTCTGAAAACAGGTCTCAGTAATGGTTTGTTTGTTGCTTCTAAGCCAAGAAACCAAAACCTTCATAATGGTATCTGAATTAGTATAAAATGAAAGTTTATTAAAATATATTAGTTATTGAACTTTGTGGCTTACCTCTTGCAGTGCTTTTTCCATTGGTGCAATTTCATTTAAACACTGAGTAACTTCTGACTGCTTACTTGCAGAAAGGAAGGATACCATCCATGGCAAAATTTCCTCCAGCAACATTATAGGAACACTACATATGAATTGCCACACAAGTGAGGCCTGTTCTTCAGTTGATAATTTCTCCATCAACAGGGGAAAAACCTGCAATAGTAGTAGTGCACAAAATTGATAATACGAGTTTCAGAATTCCAGACTGTACATATACTTGCTCACGTAAATATATATATACACACACACACACACTAGATAATACAGTCATAATTTAAAATATGCCACAAAATGTAATTTATTAGTAATTTATGTACCAAGCCAAATAGCTAGTCATAATTGACACCAACTTGAACACTTTCATTGGTCGGATTAACGTCTGTTAACATAGGTTTTGTCTTGCACATTCAATAAAGAAAGAATGAGTTTTCATCCTTTTCAAATGTCGGCGAAAATCGATCTTAACTCGATCACTCAACTAAGAGGTCTTCAGTGATTTACCCATTAGTCTCAGATTAAAGTTGTCTGGGCGAGGTGTTTTATTGAACTCTTAACACTAGGTAAAGATGGACAGCGTTTGACCACTTCGTAAACTGTACATGCCTAAAGTTGAAAGCAGGGTTTTTTGAATTTTACCTTATATTGTTAGTTGTTTTCTTCAAGTGAATCTATTCATAACAGGCTGTGGCCTGAGTAAGCTCCAAGTTAAGAGAATGTCATAATACTCATCATCATCAAGATTAGTTAGCATATTAATATAGATTTGTTATCTTATACAGCACATGCTATAAAATTAGCAGTTATAATTACGAAAAATAATTAGCTGCATAGTTAGTCCTTTATTCGCTTCTGTACTTAAAACATTTGCTACACAAGTTAATTAGAGGGTAGGAGCAATGTATAATGTTTCTCCTAAAAGCTCCTTATTTCTAATAAAATACACTATATCACTATAAAAATCACCGATAACAACTTAAAAAGAGTAGTCATGATAACAAATAGAAGGTAGCTTTCTCATTAATACAGTAAAGGTCTTTGGGGGCAGTTTGATCTTTTTAAACAAGATTAAAGTGCTGACCTACACATTCAAGATATCGCTATTTTCGTGGTATAGTTGCTTTCAACATCGTGATCTGTATCCCATAAGAAAAATGGAAGCAAAAAATACAATATTTCCTCCAATTCTTATTATAAGACACATTTTAGAAGAAACTATTGATCCCTTTTAGAATATTCTATAATTTCTACACAATTTTATATTATTTTTCTCATATACTCCTATCAAATATTATAAGTATTTGTGTTCTGTATAAATCAACAGTAAGAACAAAATTATTAGATTAATAACAAAAGCTAATTTGATATATTGCAAACAGCCACCTGTTTTTCTTCTTTCAGCATATGTTTGTGGATGTAGGTTTGCAAGATACCAATACAGTACACAAGTTCTTGGAACAACTTCGAAATATTCTCTTTAGGAACCATCAGCTCTTCCAAGAAGTGGAAAACAGATCCAAAAAGGTCTGAGGTGCTGTTATGTTCAAGCGAATATGTACAAACGACATTTTTCACATGAGCATCCAGTGCAAGAAAGATAACCTGCCAAAAAAAGTTTCAAAAGTGATATTCAGAAGTGCCAACCTTGACTAGATAACAATCACAATATACTTGCTCCTCGTCAGTTGTCACAGACAGGCATTTCAGCTCCAAACATGCGCTTGCAGACATGAAGACAAATATTCGAAAAACGTATCGAGCGAGAAAAGAAGGCAATATAATCCTCTTTCGATGCACCAATGGCATTTCTAGTTCTTTCCATACTTTTGTTAGTATTGATAATTGAATAGGAATGGAACGAGAAAGGGTCAATTTAGTTCTTCAAATTACATCTCACTATCATATTAATCCCTTGAACTAAGAAAAACTCAAATTAGTCCCTGAAATTATTTAGAGTTTCATTTAAATCTTTGAAATTAACTTATTTTTTACTTTAGTTCCTGATCGGGAAACATAAGTTATAATAGCATATGTTTAGAGATAACATGGAAAAAATTGATTAATTTTGAAGACTTAAATGAAACCTTAAAAATTTCAAAGAATTTTATTTAATTTTAGGAATTAGAGAATTTTGTATTAAAATAGTGTTTTTATTAATAAAAAATGGTATTGATTATTTACTCAACTGGTGGCAAGCTAAGTCTACCATCAACATTAGTCAATAGGTAGCAGTCAGCAATGTAAAAAGTCAAAAAAGTTCCTTTTATCATAATTAATTTTAGTAATTGACATTTCTTATTTAATTTTCCTTGTAAAAACAAAAAAATACTGAAAACTACATAAGTGAAACATAATAAAAATATTATTTTTGCATCACAATTCAATAATTGTATATCTATACAAGACAAATAAAGTACTCATGAATATTATTAAATTTAGTTTTTGACTTGTAATATTTAGATTAGTCGAACATGTGTCTAGTATGTCTATAGTAACATAAATAATTTTCAATTTTTAAAATTAAAAATGAAGAAAATAATAAATATATTTATATCTATTCTATTTGTAGTTTTATATAAGTTCTTATTCTAAAATATAAAAATATTTTATACTATTTTTAATTTATTTTGGATTTAATGAAATTATAGTTTTCTTAATTGTTATTTGGTATTGATGAGAAAAATTATGTTCTTTTTACATTAAATTCTTAATAGTATATTTTTTTATAAAATATTATTTAATAAATATTTGAATAAACGTGATACTAGAACAATATATATTACCTAATATGAATAATTTAAGACACAAATTTTATATTCATTTCATATAAAAAATAAAACATTATAAATTTTTATTTCAAAAATGAAAAGATAAGCATGATCAAATACGAATCACCTTAAATAATTCAGTATATGTGTGTAAATAAATTAATTTAAAAGAAGTATAAACTCTATTAAAACACAACCAAAAAGTAGGTTAATT
This sequence comes from Vigna unguiculata, assembly GCF_037176805.1. Classification (NCBI taxonomy): domain Eukaryota; kingdom Viridiplantae; phylum Streptophyta; class Magnoliopsida; order Fabales; family Fabaceae; genus Vigna; species Vigna unguiculata. Next base: position 58,127,961 of record NC_140794.1, on the reverse strand, counting down.
CTCTAGACATATACTATATATCAAATATCCCATGAACTCTCTGTTTCTTATGTCTCTGCCTATCACCACATATCACCTATTATACCTACATTTTTTCTATTTATCGCTTGGTTGGGTAGGTAATGCAATTTTTTATTTTTTATTTGGTCTCATGTCTCTATCCTACAGTTCACCGTGAAAACATAAAATTAACAATAAATAAATAAATTAAAACTTACCCAGAGTCAGAGATTTAGCACATTAGAACCAAGCAGTTTAAGAAAGAGATGATGAAGTTTGAAATCAAGGGTTCATTTATCAAATTACTCAAACTAACAGGAGAATCTTGGCACACAAACAGATTATAATTATCTCCACTCTTTTTTTCTGCGTCATTCGCAAAGTTGGAAATCATAGCTGATCAATACTTGATCATTTTACCTGTTACTTACAAACTAAATTACTTTCACAAGAAACATGTATTTCGTCAACAACATATATTCTTTATCTATTCCTTAGCAACGAAACATAGCTTAGAGTGAAACTAACCTCGTCTTCCGCAGCACAGTGATACTTATGTGCTAATTTCAGAAACTGGAACCTACGTTGAAGCTGAAGGATCAGTTGCCGGCAACGGCGTGGCTCGTTCTCCAACGACGCCGTTTCCGCCAAGAGACGAAGGTGATCGAGTTCAGAGCGAAAAGCCTTGTGGAAGCAAACAAAGACGAGTATGGGAGCATCGACGATCGGAATTCGCAACAGAATGTCCGCCACGTCTTCCTCATCGTTCTCCTCCTCTTTATCGGACAGGGAAGGATCGCCGTCGTCCATCCACGGCGGAAGTTCCGGCAGCAAGCACCATCAACGGCGAAAGAGGGAAAAGGGAGGTTCTGGTGGGAAAGTGGCATGGAATTTATCTCTCCGTCTAGTAAATTTTTTATGCGAAAAAATAAAAAACAGAAAATAGAAAAAGAGATTGACGCTGACAATTGGAAAAAGACCTCGTAACTAACGGCCAAGAGCGTTTGCGTCTTGCGAAATAAGGAGAGAGGTGGCATGAAGAGTGCCTGTTTTAGGGTTTAATAATTGCCGCGTCACTGCCACGCGCGTTTTAACTAATGCCTTTGGCGCGCTGAGAATTGCTTTGAATAATAATGAGTTGAATTCTCTCTTCTAGTTACTTTTTTTATGTTCTGGTTTTGTTCTGAAGCTTCTCTATTTTTTAATTTAGAATAAAATTACTTCCAAAAATTATAACGGCGATTTTTTCACTCAATTAACATACTTTGGTTTCTTTTTTAATAATTTATTCTGTCAATTATAAACGAAATTATTGAATTCTAGTAAAAAAGATAAGTCGAATTTTGATTCCCCACGTTTTGAATTTTGAATTGGATTTTAATATTTTGTGTTTTTCTATTTAAAATGGAAGAAAGGAATTATTTTAAGAAAACATTAAAAAACCAATTTGTATAAAAAATAATTTGTAAAAAAATATTTATTTAGAAAAATAAGCGCATAGAATATAATAATTTAGAAAAATAAAAATTTGAAGAAATATTTATAAATACATATATTTTAAGCAATTTTAAATTTTAAAAAAATTATTATTTTGGGTAAAAATGAGAAAGTGAATCATCATATAAGGATGAAAACCCATAAACTTTTTGCCTTAAGGTTTTAGTTTGAGGGTGGTGTCAATCTCTTATGTAGTTGGGTTCAAATCTCATTGGTGTTGTATGTCCCTAGTGAACCTCCCCTTCTAAGGATCTAAGAGTGGTATCAGAGCCCACGACACGAAAGAGGTGTACTCGTAGTTGAAAATGTTTTCGCTGGAGGGTGAGTGTAAAGTGTGAGGGTGTGTTCTTTTGAGATAAATTACTGTTGAAAGGTGATGAGAGATGATGATTGGAGAAGTTTTTCGTATTCGTTTTCAATGAATGGAACATGCTGATTTGAGAGATACATCACCATATTGCATCCTGCTATCAAAACAAGATTTGAGAGTGATCTTTAACATTTGACCAATATGTCCTCGTTGTTATATTACAAAATATAACACCACCACTGCACTCTCATGGCTCGAGGTGAGTTCTATGTCTGTGGTGATAACATATGGATGTTTTTATTTTTTTTACGTGTCTTACCACTCTACTTTCCTTTGATGTTTGATGTTCCATAACACTTCCCTACCTTTCCATCATTGTTAGTCCTTGATGGAGAAGCACGAAGATAAATGGAACCGAATACATTTTAGTTGGATTCGATTCCAACTTCAAAAGCTTTTGGTGCATTTATCCAGTTCCATTTGTTTTGTATCAATTTCAAAATCATGACTTTTCTTCTTTTTAACTTTAATGAAACACAAATAAATTAAAATATTAATTACAAAATCATGACTTGCAATTGCAACACAAATCAATTATATTATAATATTTATTTTATTCAAATAATACAAATTATTATTACAAATGTTTAATTTTTTCGTTAATAAAGAAAAAAAACAATAATTAATTTTTCAAATCAATTATATTATAATATTTATTTTATTTTAATTATAAATATTATTAATAATTTTGGTCATAATAAAAAAAATTTAAAATTAATTACAACTTATCTAAATATCATCTTATATTACTTTTAACACCCAGGACAATTTAGTAATTTAATTTTATTATCAACTAAATTTTATTTTTATTAGTCACAATAGTTAAATCCTTCATAAATTATCACAGATTTTACTCTTAAATCAATTCCACTATCACCTACAAATCATTTCAAAAGAACAGCATAAATTTTACCTTTAAATTCACTTAAATCAATCTTCTACTTCTTCCTCAAATTATTCATCCCAAAAGAACACACCCTGAGTCTAAGACGGTATGAAAAATATGGGTAAACCGTTGTATCTTCCGAGTGAACCTCCTCCTCTAAAGACATAAAAACACTTTTAACCAATGTGCAACTCTTTTTACTTAAGAACATAATTGCCTAAGCGCTACGATTCAATTATGACTAACTCACTTAATCTTACGAAACAATTGATGTTATATGCAACCCTCTGATTCTTTACACCCAATGCTTAGATGTAAAAGTTTAATCATTTCTCATCGATTGATCATTTTAGCAAGGCTGATTTCATATTTGATTTGTAGCTATTTATCAACAACTTTTTTATTAACTACTTAAGTATATTTCAGTGACTTATTTATGATTTCTATGTTGTAGTAATTAGATTATGTAAGTTGATTAAAAGTTTAATGGTGTTGGATTGTCATTGTTATTGGGATGCAACACGTGTAGTAGGTTAATGACTCATTAGATAAATCATGTAAAGTAATATATATATATATATATATATATATATATATATATATATATATATATATATATATATGGAAACCGATCTAGCCATTTAGCCATATAATTAGAACTGTCAAAATAGGTAATCCGACCCGACCCGGCTCGATCCACCACGAATTGATGATTTAGTGAGCCAACACAATCCTGCTCACTTGTTAGCGAGCCAAAAAAACTCGAACTCGGTCCGACCCACCACGGGTTACCGGGTTAAACGGGTTAGCTCACGGATTCACTTAAATAAAAAAAATATTATTTTTTTTCAGTCAAAACTAAATTGTAATTCTAATTAAAATCTAAATAAATTTCAATACAATCCAAATACAAACTAAAATAAAAGAAATACAAATTATTTATGTGTTGGATACAAAAACAACTTAACATGATCCAAATATAAAGGTCAACTTAATAAAAATAAATAAAAATACTTGTGTGACCTTTTTATCTGCGGGTTGGTGAGCCAACCCGGCTCACCACGGGTTCAATCCGGATGAGCCGGGTTCTAAATAAGTCGGGTCAAAAATCAACTCGTATTGAAATTTGTAAAAAAAGTCAATCCAACCCGGCCGAACCCGTGGTGAGCCAGGTTGACTCGTGAGTTCCAATCCTTTTTTACGGCTCTAGGTATAATAACAATAGTTCATAATATTTACTTGACAAAGTAAAATATTAACTCAAAAGTTTTTATGGCAACACGACGACATTTATGGCTCAAATTATAAGGAAAAACATGTGATTTTAAAATGTGAAGAACGATATACAAGTTTAAGTAATAGATAAAAGAACAAATGATTATGTAAATAAAAATATATCTATTCATATTATTATTTAATTACCAAACTATCGTATTGGTAAATTTACTAATTTTTATAAGTAGCAATTTAAAATTCATAAAAAGTACTACTTGTTTCTTAAAAAATATTTTTAATTAAATAAGTAGTTGAAATTTTTAAAATTATTCCATCTTTGCTACAAAACAATGTCTCATTAACAACTAATTTTAGGTGACCAAAAGTTGGAAGCCACTATACTAACCAATCTAGATATCAATTTACAATAAAAAATTATTACTTACTAAAAGAATTACTATTATGAATAAAAAATTATAATTGGTCACTAAATTAGTCACTAATTAATTAAAGACCAATTTAAAAACTAACCGGTAGCTAATATTTAGTAATCAATTTAAAGATCAATTATAATTTTTTATTCATAATAGTGACTATTTTAATAATCAATAATTTTTTATTTTATAAATTGGTATCTAAATTGATCATATTATTAATTATTAATTTTTTATATCTAAAATTAGTTATTAATGAGACATTTTCTTAAACATGTCATAAATAATGACGTAATTTGTGTGTTGTAGAATTTGAATATACGTGCAAGCATTATCTGTTTCATGATTTCATATTCTAGAAATGTAATTCACATAAATATTTTGATCTAAAAATTGTCACTACAAATTTCTCAAACTATGCTTGGTTAAATTTTTAGGATATTTTTAAAATTTTAAAATAACTAAAATAAGAAAAGTTGAAGTTAATTATGAGAAAATTTATGAAATAACTTCCTTTAAAAATTTAATTTATCCACCACGGGAATAGAAAGAAATCATTCAAATTAAAAATATGTATAAGTTTGTTCAAAATAAAATATCCCAAAATATTTTTTTTTATAACCGTTAAAATAGAAAAAAAAATGTCGAAACTTCATTTAAGAAAAATCATAAATTTTCTATAACACATTCTCCTTAACTTCTTTTTTTTAATATTTTTGAAGGATTTACTCAATCTCCTACAAATCATAGTACACCTTAAAAATTCTGTGAAAAGAAAAAAGGAGAAAAAGTCTACCTCATCAAAATTTCTTTTAGTATAAATTCTTCTTTATTCTTTTTCTTAAATTGATTTTAGGAGATTTTGCATGTTGGAAGTTATGAAATTTTCAGGTGGGATCATTTTAAAATAAAGATGAATCTCTATTAAATAAAAATCATAAGGGTATGTCCCGTGGCGGGCGGATCTTTACGAGAATTGTTGGGGGAGTCAAAATAATACATCAAAAATTTATATATTTAATTATTGTCACTAATAAAATAAAATTAAATACATAATTTAGTATAACAATAACTAAAAAAATCACACATATCTAAAAAATTGTCAAAAGAAAATTCAATAATAATCAAACCACACTTAAATTCCAGTTATAAAAAACACAAAGTACAATTTTTTTTCTATTTTCATAAAATAAAAAATTAATATACAAGAGGCTGATTAAACTCATATTTTACTATCAAGTGAGACAAGAGAGAATTAACTTCTTCTTTATTTCTTCAAGAATGGAAGAAAACCTCTGAAAGATGAGAGCAAAAATAATAGATCTTTTTCTCTTCAGAAACATAAGAAGATAGGTGAGAACAATCTGTGAGAAACTCAAGACATATAATGGAACCACAATTAAGATTCGGTTATAAAAAAAAACACAGTACAATATTTTTTCTTCTATATTCATGAAATAAACAATTAATATAAAAGAGGATCATTAAATAAATTATTAAACTAATATTTCACTATCAATTGAGACCAAAGAATTATCTTCTTCTTTACTTCCATGAGAATGGAAGGAAGAGGACAGAGGATAAATAAGAGCAAAAGTAATATATCTTTTTCTCTTCACAAACAAGAAAAAACAGGTGAGAATGAAATATGAGAACAATTTGTGAGAAACTCAAACCATAATAGATAAAAAAATATAAAAATATCTTGATAAATCTTTTTATTTTTTATTTTTTATTATGTTTAATTTTATATTTTATTATTAATTAATATTAATTATTATGTTTATAAAAGAAATAAAATATTTGATTTAATTATAATATATTTTTTAATATCTATAATATAAAAAAATTAAAATATATATAATATAAAAAAATATTAAAAAAAAATTCAAAACTTTGGGGGGGCCATTGCCCCTCCCTGCACCAACGGTGCTCCGCCACTGCGTATGTCATATCATTGGTTTGAGTTTTATGTACATATGTTTAGCTATTTATGTGAGTATCGGAAAAGCTTGAACAAAGAAGCATTGATAGACAAGTGAAGCTCATTAAAATATGATAGTATATTAAGATAAATAATTTGTACATGAAGGTGAATTACCATGTTTGATTCTACGCAAGAATTATGTTGTTTTAATATATTAAAATTATTTAATTATCGAGATGAATGTGGATGATATATTATGTATTTTAGTAGTGAAAAGTTATATTCTTTTTATTAAGTAATATTGGTTCAAGTTGATATTAAGTTGGAACAAAATGGTCCATGGTATGCAAAAATACCAAGTTAATTGTTTATCAACTTTGATGTTATGTGTTACATTGTGATGAATCATTCAGAGATGGATTTACTAGAAAGATATGACAATAATGGAACGTGAGTCAATTTTACACAAGGGATTGAGATCTCCTTAAATCCACAATAGGTTTATGGATTTTATTCTTTATATGTTGTTCAACTTTCTCATACTTGAATTTTTAGCATTTCTTTCCTTAAGTATGAATCCCTTCATATTTATACATCCCCTCAAGTTAACCATGAGTATCATTTTACTTGTATTGTCGTTCATCTTTATGGGACACCCTTGCTTGAACTTTTGTTAGGAAGACATTTGATACACAATTTGTACTTTATTCGGGTTGGTCATTAGGATGAACTTAATTATGATTAGGGCTGGGCAAAATAAACCAAACTGCACTGCACTACCAAAAACTACACTGAACTAAGAAACTGTTCGCATGAACTGCACTGAACTGAAAAACAATTCAGATGAACTGAACTGAACTGTTATTCTTAAAAATAAACTGAATTGAACTGCACTGAATTGCACTGCACTATAATATAAACTAAACTGAACTGTTTTATAAACTGCATTATTTTTGGACTGAACTGCACTAATTTTTAACTTAACTACACTTCGTTTTTGAATCGAATTGCACTGATTTTGAATAAACTTCACTCTTTTTGAACTGAATTGTACTATTTTTGAATCGGTTTGCATTAATTTTGAATTGAATTGCACTATTTTTGAACGGAATTACACTATTTTGAATCGAATTGCACTAATTACATATGATTGTACTACGCAATAATAATCTAAAGTTTATAATTTGAAAGTGCTTAAAAAATAATACTTGAAATATGCATCATACTTCAATACACCAATTAACATTTTTATAATTTTTGTATTTATATTAAAGTTTTCCGTAACTTAAAATGTAATTAAAATATTAAAATTAATATAATAAATATAAATATCGGTATTAACTTATTTTTTATATTTTAAAATCTTATATAATATTACTTTTTAGTTTTACAATGTTTATTATGTTGTGTAAAAAATTTTAAAAGGATTTATTTTAGAAAATTCTCAAAATTAATATTTTTTTTAACATTTGTATTTATTAATATTTGTGTGAAAAATGTTATAAAAATTTTATGAAGTTCTAAAATTAATATTTAAAAAAAAATTAAATAAATTCTCTTTAAAAAAGTTGATGCCACATAATAAATATTTCAAAACTAAAAAATAATATTACATAAGATTTTCAAATAAAAAATACGTTAGTACCAATATTTATATTTATTATACTAACTTTAATATTTAAGTTACAAAAAACTTTAATATAAATAAAAAATTATAAAATTGTTAGCTGTCACAAAATTTAATTTTTAAAAATAACTTCTTTAAAATCATAACATAAAAATAACATTACATAGTAAAATTCATTCAAAATAAAATAAGATATTGAATTAATTTATAATTTTTTTTAATAAATTAATTATAAATATTTAATATTTTTCTCAAATAAAGAGTAAAGAAAAAAATTAAGACAAAATAAAATAAATATTTCAATATGAAAGAGAAAGAATAGAACGTAAGACATAAAATACATAAGTCCAATTCTTATCCTAATACCAATATTTTATTTGAGGTATTTTGTTCTTTCAATCTACTATAGTTCAATAGTTAACTTAGTTAACTTCGTTAACTTAACATAAGTTTAGTTTCTTAAAACTGAACTATTTTATAGTACAATTCAATTATTATTATGAATAGTTTAGTATATTTTAGTTTAATATAGTACAATTAACTATAGTTTAGTATAGTTTAATAAATTATATGGGTCTCTTAAGAAAATATTCATTGAGAAAATACAACAATTATGAAATATGAGTTTAAGATTGACAACATCCAACCATAAATCTCAAGACAATAAATTAATAATCATATTCATTATAAGTTCCTTAGCTTTTTTATTTATATGCAAAACTTAAACTTATATCTGAATTCCCAATGCGCAACACACAGGATACATGTATTTATGCATTGCTTATGGTTTTATTTTTGAAGATATGTAAATATAATATGATTCCGAATAGAGAAGTTTCTTTAAAAAATTTACATATTATGTAACTATTACTTTGAGATGTTATATAGATTACATGAAAAACTCTATCAATTTTATGTTTTAAAATATATTTTGTTTTCATTAAAAAAAAAATCCAATTGATAAAGCGTGCCTTTAACTCTCTTGAACTTTTAAAATTCAAACTCTCTTGAGCTAATGAAAATAACATGTCTTGAAAAGTCTTATATTACCAAGGATAACTTAGGGGGTGAGTTATATAATGAGCTCTAAGTCTATGATGTTTTTTGTCCTAGTCAAACACACTTTAAGCTTGTATTTGACTTTTCTTATACTCTTCTAGTAGAGTGTTGTGAGATTTGGGTTTAATTCTTGATTTGGAGAGTGTGGGTGTACTTGGGGTCAAAAGGGCATGGGAGGGTAATTTATATGTTGTACAAATTTTCACATGTTATTTTCTGATGGTCGTGGTTTTTCTCCGATTTTGAGGTTTCCACATTATATTCTTGTGTTTTTTGTTTTTATCTTATTTATATGTTAATATGGTGATTCTAGGGGTAAAAACAATAATATTCTTAATTGATGATGCGTTTTTTCAACAGTGGTATCAGAGTCGATGATAAAACCTGCTCAGACGAGTGCAGGTCCTTGTATTGAAAGTCTTCCTAGCAAAGGGTTCTAGGTAAGCGTGTTCCATTAAGATGAACGGTGGTACGAGAAGGGATACTTGTGGTTGAAAATGTTTTCGCTAGAGGGAGAATGTACCGATATGGTGGAAGGGACTCATCCTTGTCGGGGAGATTGTTAGGAATTCAAGTGTGAGTCTAAGTCTCACATTTGCTATAAATGAGAAAGTAGAACACTATATAAGAATAAAGACTCATAAACCCATCACCTTAAGGTTTTGAATTGAGTGTAGTATTAATGTCTTATGTCGTTAAACTCAGGTCTTATTGGTATTGTATTTCCAGTGAACCTCCTCCTTTGTAACCCAACAAATCGTATCAGAGTCGATGGTTAGTCTGGATGACCAGTTCAGATGAGTACAGTGTCCTCTAGTATATATATATATATATATATATATATATATATATATATATATATATATATATAAAAGAAAAGTTAACATAATTATGTTTTGGAAGTGTTTATGATTTTTGTTAATTATTTCTGTAAATGTTATCGTTTTTGTAATTGCATTCAAAAGATTTTAAAATAATGATTGATTTTCCACAAATATTTTAGGAGTAAAAAATGGAAATATAAAATAGCAGGAATTTACAATAACTACTTAAACACTCTAATTAACCGTAGTTAAGTTAGTGGTTAGATCTTGATTTTTTTTTATTAAGTTAAACAATGAAAACGTACTACTAATTTACACATTATTTGTACACAGAGTTTAATAATTGGTAACAATCTTTTGTTACATTATTATTATTATTGTATTTTTTTTATTCAAGGATTTTGTAGGTGTCTGCATTAGGATTATACACGTCTTTGTCTTTTCGGTTAATGGATGGACGGTTGTTGTATGCCTCGCCTCAATGGGTGAAATCATTCATGGGTTAAGGCATGTTTCATGTACTAATTTTCTCTTACGTAATAATAGCGTAAGTAAAATACAATGGATAATCATAAAGTCGCAAATATTATATTGTTTTTTTTTTCTTTTTTATAAATATACGAATACTACCATATAAGATTTTTCATATACTTTTAATGTATTCATATTTTTATTATTAAAACTTACCAACTATATACACAATTTTTTATTTCATTAAGACACACATGTAATGTTTTATATTAATTTGTATTTTATGAATACCAGCCATTTATATGATTAAATTAGCAACTTAAAAATTTATTTCTTCTCTATGTTTTTGCTTATATATATATTAAATTTTATGTATGCATAGTTTGAGTAAAGTCACTTTTTAGTCTTTAGATTTGGTTGGTGTTTTTTTATAAAAGTAAAATAAATTTTGAGATTTTATTAAAATAATCGTTATATTTAAAAGAAAAAATAAAATTGGTGTTTAGATTGTTGAGTACGTACGATTCAATTTGGTTCGTATAAAATTATTTTCAAGATAAACAATAAATAAAATGTAAAAATAAGTTCATATCTAACGTAGTTACTGTTGTCTAACACCAAAACAAAGTTTATAAAAATAGATTTCAAATGATAAAAATTAGATGAACATTTTAAGAAACCTAAATGAAATTGTTTAAAATTTTTCAAATATATAATGTGTGGGATAATATGAAATATTCAAATGGTCAATTATTGTTATAGATGTAGTCCATTTATCAATTAATTTATCAATTTTATAATTGTTGCGTAAATTTTGATATAATAATCCCATCTAATTGACAACAATCTATTATGACAACTATTTTGTAATTTTATGATAGACATATCTCTATAAATTTGACTTGTACTCTATGTGTTGGGTCATCAAATTTGCTCTATACAAGAATATATCATATCAAAGTTTAGAGAGTAAGGGGTTTGACACGAAAAGGTGCATTTAAGGATTATCATGACCGGTGGTGGATGTTTGTGATAATAGGAGACCATGGCCCCCAAAAATTTTGAATTTTTTTTTATATTCTAGGTATTTTTTTATATTTTAGGTATTTTGATTTTTTATATTATAAATATTAGGTAAATTAATGATGATTAAATCAAATATTATTTTATTTCTTTTATAAACATAATAATTAATGTTAATAAATAATAAAATATAAAATAAGACATAATAAAGAATAAAGAATAAAAATATTTATCAATATATTTTTTATTTTATTTTTCATTATGGCTTGAATTTCTCATAAATTGTTCGCATCTTTCATTCTCACCTTTTTTTTGTTTTTGAAAAAAAAAAGATATATTTTTTTCTCTTATTTCTCCCCGTTCTCTTCCATTCTTGAGGAAGAAAAGAAGAAGATATTTTTTTCGTCTCACCTTGATAGTGAAATATTAGTTTAATAATTGATTTAATGAGTCTCTTTTATATTAATTTGTTATTTTATGAACATAGAAGAAAACACATTGCACTGTGTTTTTTTATAATTGGATTTTAATTGTGGTTCCATTATATGACTTGAGTTTCTCACAAATTGTTCTCATTCTCATTCTTACCTATTTTCTTTTTGTTTCTGAAGAGAAAAATATTTATTATTTCTGCTATCTCATATCTCAGTTGTTGTCTTCTATTCTCGAAAAAATAAAGAAGAAAGTAATTCTTTCTTGTCTCATTTGATAGTCAAATATTAGTTTAATATTTTATTTAATGAGCTTATTGTATATTAATTTTTTATTTTATGAACATAGAAGAAAAAATATTGTATTGTGTGTTTTTTATAACTGAATTTTAAGTGTGGTTTGATTATCATTGAATTTTCTTTTGGTATTTACATCTCTCAATTTGTTATTAGATTATGATAAATTATTTTCTAGTCTTTTTTTTTAAATAGGTATATTGATGAAGAATAAAAGAATAAATTCATTTTTTAAAAGTGATAAAAGGGTCTCTGAAGATGAAAACATGACAAATTTAACTCTTCCATATATTCATTTTTAGTCTTATTTCATTTTTAGTTATCGTTATACTAAATTATGTATTCATTTTTATTGTATTAGCGATAATAATTAAATGTATAAATTTTGGACATATTATTTTGGCTTCCCCAACAATGTTAGTCAAAATCTACCAGTGATCATGACAGTGACAATGACGGAAGGCTAGTCCTTATCCTTTTTTCGCATCAGTTTCATATTTGGTATGAGAGCATGTTAAATACCTTTGCCTTGTTTTGAATATGTCGTGGCTATTATTTTGGAATTTTTATTGTGTTTTTTCTTTGTTTGATATTAAACCTAATATTTTCAGCGTTGGAAGTGTTGCAATTGATGAATGGGGCGTTGTTGTTATGGGTACAAAAGATTTCGGAGCATTGACATTGTGACCCTTCGAGACACTTGCTTATGGCATTTGAAACCATTTTTTTGATCATGGGTGTGCTTATTATTTTTTTTAGGTTGAAGATAAATTAAAAACATCTTTTATTTTGTCAAAATAAAATAATGACAGTAAATAACTTTGTTTTAAACTTTTTCCTTCCAAAACTTATAATTATTCTTTTTTAGTTGCGAAATATCATGATGTATACCATATTCACATATTTAAAAAATGCAAAATTTTTAAAATGCATTCTCATTATCATAATTTGAGAGATTATAACAAAATAATGTTTTGTTAATACAAAATGAATCTAGTGACATAAAGTTCGAAGAAAATATTTTCTATAAGTTTTTGTACGTGCTATAAAGTTGTGTTCGTGATATATATATATATATATATATATATATATCTTTTGTACGTACTATGAGTACTATTAGACTTTGTACGTAATATATGTTTTGTACTTTTATAAGTACGTTTTTTATGTTGTATGATTAATTTATATACGTGAATATTATTATTTATTTTGGTTCCATTATAAATATTGTTGATGCAAATATTTATTTGAAATGTTTTATCATCGGTAAAACATAAAAGTATAATAGTTTTATCACTTGGTGATGTGAGTGAGTTTAATTGAGTAAGACTTTAATCCATAAACAAATTTTATGTCACTAGATTCACTTATTAAGGCACGTATTTACATCAGTCAAACATAATAATATATTAAGTTTTATCATTTGGTGATATGAGTCTAATTGAGTAAGACTTTAGTCCATATGCATGTTTTATGTCACTAGATCCATGCATTAAGACGTGTTTGCATAGGTAAAAGATGAATAATTTTTAATTTTATCATTTGATTATGTGAATCTAATTAAGTAAGACTTTAACCCACAAACAATATTTATGCCATTATATTCATTAATTAAGACATGTTTGCATTGACAAAACATTATTTTGTTATAATCTCAAATTATGATATTGAGCATGTATTTTACAAAATATAAAATTTGCAGTTTCTCGATCTATGAATATTTATGGTATCCATTATGGTATTCCCAGACTAAAAATGGATAATTATAAGTTTTGGAAGGAAAAGTTCTTCTCCATTTGGATTGGATGAACATTGATTATGCTATTAGAAAAACTAAATCATCGTTATTACTATGACCAACACTTCATATCATATGTTGTTGATCTATGTGAGAAGTCAAAGAGGTTAAATTGTCACTTTGTTATGTGAGTGAAGATCAACGTTTTTTCAATATTTAGGATTCTTTTTATCTGCATGACAATGTGAGAGGTTGAGATTTACTAAAGGTCATTGATGAACAATTCATAGATTTGTTAAGTCTCTTACCAACAGTATTGTCATGTACTTTTCATCTTTAACGCTCATTAGAATCAAGAGAGTGCGTGATCACCTCATGCGCATAAGGGACATCATGACTCAATTGAATACCTTAGAGGTTACCATGTCTGATTCCCTTATACTACATTGTATTTTGTATACTTTGCCCCATTAATATGCTCCTTTTAAAATTGCTTATAACACTATAAGCACAAGTGGTCTATTAATATATTAATTAGGGACCATGTGTGTTCAAGAAGAGGAAAAATTATCGGAGGAAGGTCAAATGATGAACTTGACTACTTCTCTTAAGAATAAGGAGAATCAAGTTAATCAAAAGGGAAATATATATGCTAAGTAAGCTAATTATAAAGAAGGTGTCTAAGTGTTTCTTTTGTAAAAGAAGGGACACATGAAGAAGGATTGCGCAAAGTTTAAGAATTAGCTAGTGAAGATAGGTAATTATTTTGTTTTTGTTTGTTATGAATTTAATATGACTAGTATTAATCAGAACACATGGTGGATTGATTATGGAACTACAATTCATGTTTGTACCATATAGAGTATGCAAAACCTAAGGAGACCACTAGAAAGTGAACATTGTATCTATTCAGGAAGCAACATGAGTTCACATGTAGAGGTCATTGAGACATGCAATTTGGTTTTAAGCAGTGATTTTATTTTGTGTTTAGAAAAGGTCTTTTGTGTTCCTAGTTTTGATAAAAACTTAATTTTTATTTTGCGATTTGTACATTTGGGTGTTTCTTTTAATTTTATGGAATATATTTTTACTTTGTTGAATAAATCAAAAGTTGTTGGTTTTTATGAATTATATGGTGGTGTTTACTCCATCAAATTACAAATTACATTGATTATAACTTAATGCATGTTTCTACTGGGTTAAACTGAAGTGTTGTGAATGAGCATTCATCTACCTTATGGCATCGAAGATTCGGAGATTGAGACATATTTGCTTCTAGAGAATCAAACGATTAGTAAATGATGGAGTACTTAGTACACGTGTATAATAATGTGTTGCGACGATAATAAAAATAGTATCAAATATAATTATAATTAAAAAAAACATTGATAGCACAATAACCATAATGAAAATAATAATAATATCTATAACAATATATGTGTATCTATATTTCGTTATTCCAGTTTTATCCTTAATATTATTTTAAAAATAATTATTTTATAAATAATTTACCTTTAGCTATTATTCTAAAAACTTCTTTTGTCTTTTAATTTTAAAAACTTATCATATTTTACTTTTCTAATTTTACATTAAATAATTATTTTAAAAATTAATTATATTTTTTTATTGATTTTAACTCAATTTTTTATGAAAATTAGAAAATGCACATAGGCACGACAATGTTGTGTTTTCGTTAGTAATAGTAGAAATGATAACAACAACAAAAATCACAGTAAGAATAAATGCAAGATGATAATGATAATATTCTAAATAATAATAGTAGTCAAAATAATGATAATGATAATAATAATTATGATAACAAACTAGGGGTGGCAAAACGGTTGGGCCCAATGGGCCAGCCCGTCAGCCTGTGTTAAAAGGGACAGATTGAGTTGAAGATTTCTATCTGTCAACCCATTCTGGCCCGTCCCGTCCAACCCATCCGGGTCCGTTAGCCAGTTTCAAAAAAATAAAATAAAATAAAAGTAATTAAAAAGATTATTTTTTTTATATTATATTTTTTAAATGTGTAAATATATAATAATATTGTCATTTAAATCATTAACACATACACATTATGTTTCAATTATTAGTTATAATTGAATAATTTAATATGTAAATTTAATAATTATTTTAGCTTATCTAATTAAAAACATTAACTAATCAATTAAAAGTTTAAAAAATATTTTATTTAATTAAATATGTCTTTAATAATAATTTATATGTATATATAAACAAATTTACAAAATAAAAAAATTTAAAAATTTTGAAAACAAATTAAAAAACTTTAAAAAAAAAGTGGACGGGTCACTCCGGCCCTTTAGCCCGTCCTATACAGGACGAGTTGTGATTATTAGCTCGTTTCTATTTGACGGACCAGCCCGACCCACCTGTTTTTGACGGGCCACATACAGACTGAGCCAAAACAGATCGAGCTAGCCCATTTTACCACCCTATAGCAAATTGATATCGATAATAATAATAACACAAATAGTGATATTAAGATATGATTATAGAAAAAATAATTGCAAAAGGTTTTTTAAAACCGTAAGATTGGTAGTAGACCGCCATTATATGGATGAAATAAAAATATGTATCTTATTATATAATCTATATAATTAAAATATGATACAGAAAATTATCTTATATCATAAACAAGTTTGGGATCTTTCTTCTTGCATCTCCAAAATTTCTTCTACACCCCCAAAAAAAAGTTAAAATCACAAAAATACCCTTTAACCATTTAAGTGAAGTCATTCCAAAAGTCAAAATATATAACTGGAAGTCGACTTTTGAAAGTCAAAATATATTACTGGAAGTCGACTTTCAAAAGTCAAGATATATTACTGGAAGTTGACTTCTGGATGTCAAAATATATTACTGGAAGTCGACTTCCAAAAGTCAAGATATATTACCGGAAGTCAAAATATATTACCGAAAGTCATTATATATTATCGGAAGACGACTTGCGAAAGTCAAAATTAAAAAAAAAAATCATTTTTTGTTTTATTTATTTAAAGTTTAATAATATTTTAGTTTTAGTTATTTTTATATTTTTGTATTTATTTTTTCAGTACATTAACTAAAAATAAAATTATATATATAGATATTAATATTTTATTTTATTTTTCAAATATATATTAAGAAACATGAAATCATAAAAAATAAATAAAAAAAACTTATAAAATTTAGAAAACATAAACTTTAAATAAAATTAAAAATAGTTAAAATAGAATTAATACTTTTTTAATATAAAGTTTATGTATTTTTAATTTAATTTATTTCTTAAGTATTTTTAATATATATTTAAAAAATTATATATATATATACATAACTTTTTTTATATAATTTATTAAAAAATTAAACTCAAAAATAAAATTAAAAAAAAAAACTTTAAATTAAAAAAATTTAAATGAAATATATATATATATATATATATATATATATATATATATTTCAGACTTCCGTAATATATTTTGAATTTCGGAAGTTGACTTTGGGTAATATATTTTGACTTTCGGAAGTCAATTTTCGATATTATATTTTGACTTCCGGTAATATATTTTAACTTTTAGAAGTTGACTTCCGGTAATATATTTTGACTTCCGGAAATTGACTTCCGGAAGTTGACTTTTGATAATATATTTTGACTTTCAATAGTCAACTTTTGATAATATATTCTTACTTTCGAAAGTCAACTTCCAATAATATATTTTAACTTATGGAAATCAACTTTCAGTTGCGGGTTTGATGTCCTTGACTTTACTTATATGATCAAAGGAAATTTTTGATATTTAAAAAAATGTTTGGAGGTGTAGAAGAACGTTTGGAGGCGCAGGAAGAAAGATCCACAAGAGGAGGAGATAGCGTTAGTGGGCCGGGCTTTTATTAATCTATAACATGGTCCTGGACTTGGTTTCGTTCCTCCTCATACACAAAAAGCATCACAGTTTCGTGTTGATGATACGGATATAGATATACATGTACATAAGTTGTTATTTAATATTCTTATCATTTCATTATTACAACAAATATTAGTAGATGCGTGAAGGGTTCTGTGTTGTTTATGTTTTTGTCCCAATTTTTGAAATCGTGACAGAAGAGAAAGAGCGAAAGGGGGAAAGGGTTTCGATTTCGGAAGAGGAATATTAATACTGAGTAGCTTGTGAAAGAGAGGGTTCAGTCTTTCACAATGAAGACGACGAAGGGTGGCAAGGTCATGAACCCCACCGATGCTTACCGGAAGGAGCTTCGGAAGAAAGAATTGAAGAGGGTATTCTTCACTTCCTTAACCCACGCACCCACGCTCCATTTCCTCTTTCGCTTTTAATGTCTTTTTGTTGTTCCCCCTTTTCTCTTATCCCTGCCCTAATTCGTGTTTTACCCTTTCACATGCTCCGCTGTTGTTAATTGATTGAAAGTGCAAGTAGTTTTTCTTTGAATTTGATAATGCGAAAGAGATGCAAATAGGGTTTTAAAACAGATGAGCTGTTTTCTTTCATTCAAAGAACTTAGCTTAATTTGTCGTTATTTCTGTATTCTTTAAAGTGTGTGTTCTTGCTATGTATTGCTTGTATTTTTTAAGGTTTCAGCTCATGGTCGGATTTTGATTCTTGACACCTTTTTTTATTTGTTTTGATCAATAGAATAAGAAGGAAAGAAAGAAGGTGAGGGAGGTGGGGATTTTGAAGAAAGATCCTGATCAGTTGAAGAAGCAGATTGAGAACTTGGAGATGATGAGTAAGTCGTGCTTTTGTTTTTCAATGGAAGGCTGTAAAATGCAATATACTTTCTCTCAACTTACCATTATTATTATTATTATTATGGCAAACTGATTGCTGAGAGGACTGTTTGATCGTGCATGTGGTAGTTGTTGTTTGGATGAATGTCTTAGTCTGTGTAAACGTGAGAACACATTTTCAGGAGTAGGAACAACTATTGAAATTTCCGTTAGAGTAACAAATAAATTGTGATGATGAAAGAGAACAAGTTAATTAGATTTTTACAGACTAGCAAAACATTCAAATTAAATTTGGGGAACTTTCAAATGCTCACAGTGAACCAAAAACATGACACTACAGTGCGTAGGGAAGTTCATTTGAATTCTGTACGAAGTTTCTTTTATCCTTGAAGGGTACCCTTTTTGTATTCATGGAGCACGGGCAAAGAACCATGTGTCCATGTCGATTGGAAAAGCTATTTCATTTGCAATTATTTAGATAGATATGGGTGTTGTGGCATGAAACGTAAGCAGTTATGCATTTGCTTCTACAAGATAATTTCAAACTCGTAAAGGGAAATCAAGTTACTGCATATACATGGACTCATCTGGTGCACTGGTGACTATAGTTGTTTTCTGGGATGTAGTTGTATAATTAGAAATTAAGTATGATATCTTTTAGGATGATTTTACCATTCAAATTCACTGTGCATTGTTGGTTGTGGCAGAGGCTGATGGTGCTTTGGATAAAGCAAGAAAGCACAAGAAGAGACAACTACAAGACACACTTAACCTTGTCCTAAAGAAGAGGAAGGTAAGAACTTGTTATATGTTCTTTCTGTTGGATCAATATTTTCTATTATTCAATATTACTATGCAGATTATCAGGTACTTATGTTCTGTACACAATTATGTATGGTGCTAGTTTGTTACGAGTATTTAGAAACATATTTCATCAATCAATGAAAATAATCATTATTTCATGATCCAATGTGCCCTTTATATGATGTAAAATATCTTAGTTCGTTATAGTCTCTAGTATCTTTTTCTCTGCCGTGATCAAAATCCATTGGTTTCCATGAATGAGTGATTGCTGGTTTTGTGCATTTGAAAATCAGTTGTAACAAGAACATAGGCTTATGTACCGTTCTTGTCATGGGCAAGTCCCATTAAGAGTAGCCGACTAACATGTTTGGTTTCACGTCAGATCAAGGA
The DNA here is from genome assembly GCF_037176805.1 of Vigna unguiculata. Lineage (NCBI taxonomy): Eukaryota > Viridiplantae > Streptophyta > Magnoliopsida > Fabales > Fabaceae > Vigna > Vigna unguiculata. The sequence continues at coordinate 58,108,227 of NC_140794.1, read as the reverse complement.
AAAATGTGGATCCATTATCCATATTCTAGTTGAAGCTACTTTGAATAGGTTCCATTTTTCACATTGAAAACTTAGATCTTAGACTCCAATGTCAAACCAAACATGCGCTTAATGTAAGTGGAAAATTATGAACTGAGTTTAATATTGTATTAGTTGTAGAATCTGTCTGGTTTGGCTAGTGGTAGACTGAAAATTCAGTCTTCAGGATTTGAACATTTTATTTGGATATATGCTTTATTTAGTTAAATGGTTTCTGCCAATTGTTAATCAGCGATGGTCTAGATCTAATCCTTCTTGTATAGGAATATGAAGAGAAAATGCGGGAGAAGGGTGAGGCCCCAGTTATGTTCAGGTGAAGAATTTTCTTGTCATTTTAAAAACATAGATTTATTCCCTATTTGTGTGTGTCATTTACACATTCTAGGATGACTTTTTGGCAGTCATTTGGGGCCTCCTCGAAGGAGAACAACTGCAGAAGAAGAAGAGCGGGTTAAACACCCAAAGCCTGAGGTAGGATTTAAGTTGATTCTGAGTGCATGCTTTATGTTTTCCTATGCTCTTCCTTCTGAACTAAACTGGCATAGCTGTCATTGATGACTGGGTGACTTGCTGATTTTTCTACAGGACTCTGTTTATTACCATCCTACATTAAATCCTACTGGGGCTCCACCACCAGGGAAACCTCCTATGTTTAAATCATCTATAGGTATGCTGAGCTTGTTTTTCATATTTGTCTTGTAAAATCATGGATCTATAATGGTGTTGGTTTGACTCTTCTGTACTCATCAGTCAACTATTGTGCTCGAATGCAGGGCCAAGAATTCCTTTGTCTGGTGCTTCATCCAGTGGTGCTGCTTCATCCTCAGCAATGGAGACAGAGGATGATGTATTAGCTGTACCTCCACCTCCTCCACCGCCTCCACTGCCTGATGGTAGTAGCAATGCAAGTTCAGCAGATGGCACTGTTTTACCTGCATCTTTACCATTGCCTCCTCCCCCTCCCATGCCTCCAAAGCCTGCTAGTGCCGTGTCTGCGTCGTTACCACCACCCCCTTTGCCACCTCCACCCCCTGGTCCCCCACCTAAAGATCAAGTTGCAAATCGTCCTATTCTTCCTCCACCTCCTCCGCTTCAACAGTCTCAGCCACCTCCACCTGGCACTAGTGGAGGTGAAGGGAGAAATCAGTCTGCATTAACAGATGATTCACCTTCTAAGGATCCTAGTCAGGTAGATTTGTCTTACTAAATGGCTTTGTTTTCTGTGTAAAGGCACGACCTGATTATAAAGGCATTGAAAGACATGATGTTAGAGATATATTGAAAGCATTCACTGGTGCTGGTATTATCTGTAATGATCAAGTATGCAGATACAGCGATTTTTCAAAATTTAGGATGTGGAGATGGCAGTGAATATTGAATAAAATACTAAAACATATGTCTATGCTTACAGAAAAAAAATAGATATATTTTTAATTTTTAAAAGTATCAAAGACCGATTTTACAGGGTGGATAAGGTTGTCTACATTTTTTTGCTCTATTTTATCATGTTTTAGCTTTGGTCGGAACCTATTTTCTTTGTTTTGAAACATTGCAAAACATATTTTAGATTTTGGACACACTAGAGACATTTTGTAATGGTGAAGACTCAAAAAGGGACTGTATCTTTGTTGTTTTTTCTTGTATGTGTTCTGGTCTTGGGTTCAGTCATGCCTATGGTTATTTTGGTATATTCATGCTTTGTTGATGGGCAGGTTTTTGGATATTCATGCTTAATAGATGGGAGGTAGTATACATTTATCATGGTATGATTCTTCAAAACAAAAGCTTCTTGGACGGTAACAATTTCTAAAATGCAGGTGCAGCTTCCTCCCCCTCCTCCATCCAATCAGGTGCCACCAAAGACTGGTATGGTTCAGTCTGATGGAGCTGTTTCTACGGAGAGTAATAATTCACTGTCAAACCAGGAGATTCCAAAAATGGTTGCCGGGCATCCTCCTCCAAGGCAACAACCTCCTGTTCCAGGACCCGCTTTAATCCCAAGTTTACAGCCTGATGTATTACCCCCAGGAATATCCCGTTTCCCACCACCCCCGCCACCACCTGACATGAGGCCTCCTTTACCTGTGGCAGGACTCCCTGGTCAGGCACCACCACCTGGAATGATGGTTCCCCTAATCCATAGGCCACCATATGGCCCTCCACCTGGTCCTCCACCAATGATGAGGCCTCCACTTCCACCTGGTCCTCCTCCAAACTTCCAGGAAGAGGATCATATGGCAATTAGGCCGCCTCCCCCTCCTCCGAAACCATCTTATGTTAAATCTGCTGCTTCTACTGTTGTTAAAAGGCCATTAGCGCAGCACACTCCAGAACTCACAGCTATGGTAAGTTGAGGGACTTTTTAGTTTCCTTTTATATTGGCTCTTGAAGTTTTTGCTTTTATAACAAGTTTTTGAGTAAACTTATTTCTGTTGTATTTTGATAATTAGCTTTCTTAAACTCTAACTAACAAAGTTAATGCCATCATACTGTAATTAAGTCTGGTGGTAATTTCTTTTGCTACTGCATCTAGTGTTTTGGATATCTTATCATGTAACCAAACTAATAACAACTGAATGATTTATATGTGCATTTGCTCATACTCGTACGGGACAGATTTTCTTAATAAGAAGAAATGTTACCTGTGAGTTTGAATTTATGTCTGAGCCTGAGGAAGGATAGCTGTTAAATAAGTTAATTTAACCGATGAGAAGTAATGTTTTGATAATTCCTTTTCCATGTATAACCAATTAACAACTCTTTTATAAGAATAGTATAATAATATCTGGGCTAGTCAAATTTTGTTTTCACAAGTGGTTAAATAAGTGATTGTTAACTGGTTATATAGTTTTGTCAAATTGTCAATGTTACAATATCCCGCACTCTTTAACAACTGAGAACTTACAAGTAGAATCACTTTGTTATTATTTCAATCTCTCGTGTATTCCTCTAATTGCTTTATATTGTTTTTTTACTAGGTTCCTGCATCTGTGCGAGTGAGAAGAGAAACTGCAATGAGTAAAACAAAACCGAAACCAGCAGTGCCAACCTCTAGGAGCGTCTCTGGGACATCAGGGCCAACTATTGTAAAATCAGAGTCAGTGAGCTCGTCATCAGCTCCAAAAGCACAGAGCATTGATGACTCTTATACGGCTTTCTTGGAGGACATGAAAGCCCTTGGTGCACTTGATGGTTGAGATCACCACGAGTGGCGGTGCGGTTAATGGTGATGGATGTGCTTAATGGAATTTGTTTATGTTCAAATATTCACTCTCTTGACCTCACTCCATTTTTTGTTCTTGATGAAAGTTAATCAAGATCGTGTACACTCGTTACTTCTAATTTTTCTCCTTTTTTACTCTAGATTCAAATTAGTGCACTGTCTTTTAGTTAATAAAACAATGTTCATTATTAACCAATGTTGTGTAGATACTTACAAAAACACACACATACACACACATTAAAAACTAGATTTAAAGTTTTGAAAAAAAAAGATGTGGCTAGCAACACTTTTTTAAGTAAAGTGGTACGAGTTTTTTTTTATTTTTTTATTTTTTTATTTTTTTTTAAGTATGCCAATTTATTGTGCAAAAGTGGATTACACAACAATACCAATTGGAAGTGTAATGGCCATGGGTTTTCTATGTTGAATTTGTACTATAGTATGTTATGTGAAATTGTGTCTATTTTATATTGAAAACTAAGAGGACAGGGAGAATTTTATATTTAGTGGACATTTAAGAAGAAAAGTAGTCAACTTTTACAGCATATTCATGTTAGAGTGTAACTTTGAGAGAATGTATTCTCGAAGCAAAACCTGGGTTTAACAAAATTAAGTTATGTACCACTTTAAAGAAAATGCCTTATTTTAGATTAAAAAACAAAACAAATAATTTTAAATCTCATGCTACAGATGGGACGTAACAAAACTGGACCTATTGGCATGGATGTTCGTAATAACCATAAAAAGGTGAGGTTGTTTTTTCTATTCAGGAAAGAGTTATCTGGGAAAGTATGAACAGAAAACTAAACTAATTTTGCTACAGTATCCAATCATACCATTTATTGTGTGGCTAACGATGTAACAATTCCAGCTATTATATTGATAAACAATAATGCAGCATCCTACAATTTACTTGAGGTCAAGGAAGAAGAAGTATATTTCATTATTTTGTGAATCCTTGGTTAAAGCTTTTAACTAAATTAGAGGGATAATCTGAACAGCATGCATTCACTTAAATTAGTTCATCGCTTACTGTAATACAAGATTCCGCTTAAGACATTCTATATTAACCTTGTATATTGAAAGCAGCCCAAACAACTTGGATTATACAACATGACATGATACGACAACATGGCCAATAAAATATGCTAATCTATTGATGATTTTCTATTTTGACAATGGTTTTCTCTCTCTCTCTCTCTTGTTTTATTTACTAACAGGGTTGAATGAAATGAAACTATCTGACCAGATTTAAATTGGATTTCATTTTTTAGTAGAAGAGACAGATGGAAAGTACCCGATTCATAAAAAAAAATTGAATTTTGAGAGAGAATATAAGAACTTTTTTGGAGGGTAAACCAGACATAAGAGACAGAATGTCAGAAAGTTGAACACTAATGAAGCTCTTTTGCTCTGAACACTACCTTCCTCCTTCGTTTGTCAACTCACTAATACTTGTAATATATATATAATGAGATGTATGTAAGCTGAAGTACAGACCCTTTCAACTGGTTTTTGTTCCATGAATGGTGTTTTTTTCTTCCTCTGCCATAACTTTTTTGAGTTTTGTTTTCGTTATGAATGTAAATGGTTTTGTTTTCTTTGCTACTTTCTGTAGAGCGGCCATTTACCCTCAGTACCACGATCTGGTTTTGCCCTTACCATGGAAGCACGTGTTGCAATTTCACAGAAGATGAAGGGATACAGAAGCAATTCCATGTGATGATTTTGAAATCTATGGTTTGTGCAGTAAGGTTCTGTTTTACTCAAACAAAACCATATATGATTGAACACTGTTTGCAGCAATTGGAGTGTGGTAGCAAACAACAACAAATGTTGACAATCTTGTCCATACAAGTGGCAATGTTGGAATGACATAATAGTTTGGGACGGTTTGTTAAGCTGGACAAGCAATTACGACATGTATTCAACATTCAAGAATTGACAACTCACTGCAAAACAACACTGTTCAACCTGACACTCAATTTTGCTTTCATCAATTCCTGTCATTAATTAAACAGAGAAAGGGAACAAGACAAGGGAATCAATCAAGCTTAATTTCATTTATACACCAATCAAAATGCTATAATGGGGTATTTTTTTTTATCTACAGTACAACACAATTAATGGTACAATGCATTATTTTATCATTCAACTCTTTCTTGGAGACGATGCTTGCCAAAAGGACGCAAGAGTTGAGATAAGCATCAAATATTTTGTATTCGTATATTTTCGAGACTGTTTAATTATACACAAAAAAAGGTCAAGTCGTTATATTGTTAAACATTTTACACTATTAACTAATAAAAAGTATCTTTAGTACAATTTAAAATGGTTATTGTATTCATAAAAACTATTACTGTGAAATACAAAAAGTTAATGTATTCTAATTAAAATTTTCTATTAAATGTTGTTTCAAAGTTTTAAATCATTAGTTTTATAGTATTATATCTTTATTGCGAATGCTTAGTGGAATAGGTGAATATTTTTATTGTATTATTGTGAATGATTGTGTCAAGTTAGTATATTTTGATTTAGAGATAAAATTACCTTTGATGTTTTCTTAATTGAAGCTTTGGGTTTTTTTACCTAGTTTTGGTTTAATTCACAATCCACAACTTTTTGAGTTGTGAATCTGTTGACTCAAACATCCAATGTTTCAATAGGTTGTCATTATTATTGAAAGTTCTTGAAGGTAGTGTTCACAAGATTTCCTTTGAATTTTCTTTGAAGATATACTGTAGCAAAATTGCATTGGTCTTTACTCAATTTCTCAAAAATTGCAAACGAAAAGGTTTGAGGGATAAACATTGTGGAGGAAAAGGCCATTATTAGATCTAAAAGACTCTGTCGATATGGTGTAACTAGTGTGAAAACATCACTTTCATTATGCATATTGTATCAGTTTTCCATAAAATGATGTAATATAGAGTGCATGACAACTTAATGTAGCAATGTATATATGCTATTATATCGGTTGTTAAACTAATTGCTCTAACAATAATACACTACATGTAGGGTTCACAAAATTATTTATGTATGCAAATATTTATAGATAAAATTTGCTATAAATAATTAGTGGATACTTCAAATGAGAATTTGTTGGAAATATTTTAATATAATTTAAAAAATAAATAATTAAAATAAAATTCTACTGTTATTAATATTTTTATAGATTTTTAATTTTATGGATTAATGTCATTTATGGCTAACGTCTATATTCTTATTACTATTTACTCATATGTCTCTTTCTTTTACTTATAAATATACCACCTAGGTGCATGACAACAAATACTATAGTTTTCTAAAAAATGTTCTTCTTTTTCTTCTTAATACTATCTCTTAGAAAAAAAGTGATGTTCACAAGGTTCGGAGATTCTTCGCTGCACTCGATCGATCTAACAGATTGTTATATTTTGGGAGAGAAGCGCATATGATTTTGTTTTGCACAAACGCATATGATTTTGTTTTGCCCTATGTAGTATGATGTTTTTTCTCTAAGGATATCGTTATGCATGCCTCGATCTAAGCTTTCTCTATCCTATTGTCCTTTATTTTTTTTTATCACTTATTGTTATTATAATTGTTGGGTCTTTGATTAATATTCTTTGATTCATTAACATGTCAGTATTATTATTGCTCTAATAATTATTATTATATTATTTCATATTTTTATTATTAATAATATTATTTTTTTAATCATTTTCTAACCGTATTTACATATAATGAGTGATGAATAATATAATATTTGTTTATAAATGGATCTGATACAAATATTATACTATCTATGTCCATGGATATCCATTACGTGTGAGAAAAATTAAAATTAAAATTTAATTTATATTTTATTAGGTTAAATTTATTTAAAATTAAAATTTAATTTATACTTTATTATATTAAATTTAATTAAAATTAAATATTTAACATATTTAATTTAGTTTACAATATATTTTATATTAGATAACAAACACATAATGAATTGAAGTTAATCTATGTATTATAATCGGGACATACCTCCTTTTATTCCTTTTTTGTGTTGTTATTTCTTCTCAAACTTTTCACTTTATCGCGATCACATCATTCTATCTTTCTCCTCTATTTCCTACTTTCAATTCACTCATTCTCTTCCCTCATTTCCTTTCTTACTCCACTCTCTCTTTTCCCCATTGCAGCAGCCACCTTCAAGTAGTTGTGTAGTTAAATAAATATAAAAAGCAAAATTGAAGATTTGTGACTTCTGATTAGGGATGATGCAGCATGACATAAATAACATTTAAAGAGATTAAATAAAAAAAAAATCAAGTGACAACTGTCCTTATTCAAGAGAAACAAGTTTCACAAGGTGGATAAATGTTGTTAAATATTCATTATTAGGGTTTACTAACTTTTTTCTACTTTCTTCTACATTTATTATAAGATGTAAGGTAACCCTTGGTACAAAAATGATGGATATAGAGCAAAAAGAACTCATAACTAAAAAGGTTAAGATATACTGTTTTTTTTTTTTTTTTTCACAAAGTCGATATAAATAAAAGCCTAGTTAACGATGACCGAAACAAAAAGAAGGAAAGAAGTACAGAAGATGATTATGAAACGTGACACGATCAAACCCAAATGCGTAGTTCTAAATCACGTTCATGCTGATTAGAAGTTCTAAAAAAAGTGAAATAATTATTAACAGTGTTGCCCTTTACAATGAGATTTTAGTACGATTATTGTAATGAAAAGCTTTTCACATAAGAATTTGTTTTAATAGAGTTTGTGTGACCCTATCAGAATCCTGCAAAGATCGACTCAATCAAGTTCGGTCATGTTCCATTAAGAGTGGAATATTTGACTTGACCCAATTCACTGAGTATGCTACTATTAACCATAGCTTTAATGAGTATTTCTTTTTCACGTTTCTCACTCTACTTTCTCCTTTTCATTCTTGTAACCTCTTCCACAAGGAAGCTATTCAACTTATTAAAAATCAACCCAAAAGAAGTTAACAAATTTCAATCATGCTTATTTTGAACTATAACAGGTGAATCTAGCTTCGTATATTTGCATGATGATGAAGAAATTATGCCCCACATGCACAGGAGAAAACCTAGTATTAATTATAGCTTTGTGCCTCAAATTCTTCAAACACTTTCTTTTTTACATTTAATCAGATGAATTAACTAATAAACTTAACAATGTCTATCCATATAGGAATATGCAATCTGATATAATGTATTACTTTACATTACTTTGCTTTTTTTCTTCCAGTGAAAAGAAAGTTCAACTTGTTTTCATTCTTGATCAAGCTTTAAACTTTTGTTTCACTGATGAATTTGCAAAACTGCTACCTACCTTTTTAAGGCAAAAAGGGGAATCAAATCAGCGATGTCGAAATTCTTCAGTTTGAACACTTCTGTTCGACAAGTTAGAATTTTCCGTTTGTAAGCTTAACATGTCAGATTTAGCTTTTGAGAAGTTGAAAATCGTTGTCTGAGCAAATTGTAACTTTAGTCAAAACTATAGTCTTAGTTTTGAAAAACAAAACCAATCTTGTTCAGCCTCTTGTGTTTACATCAAAGTTTCTCAAACAGCACAGTAACACGTAAGAACTGTTTAAACTTACACACTTGATCATGGTTAAATCCGTGTTAAAATCTGTTAAATAACACAGGATAAGATAAGAACCTGTTCAGATTTTATTCAGGTAACGCTAATCCAAATTCACACTTAGAAATAGAAGAGTGATGAAAAGTCCAAACTAAATCAACAGTGTAATCCAAAAAGGAAGAAAAAAAGTATTTTTTTTTTTTTCTGAGAGGAAAGGCAAAAGAAAAAAAATTGAAAGTAAACCCAACGAAATCCAAAAGGGAACAAAACAGTAGATTTGATCTTTCTTGCATTTGACCCAAGGTGAAACGATATCTAACCTCATAGCACCAAATTTCAGGTACTGTCCCTCTCTCTATCATCACTGCCAGTGACCACTCTTTCTCTGTCTTCACTCTGTGTTTTTTCCTATTTTGCAGTTACATTCATCGACTTGAGCTTCTGATAGGAGGCACTCAGCTTTGGAGTTGAGGGTTTGGATTGGACCCTTTGGTCCTTCCCATCTCCCCTCTCTTTTCTTTTTTCTCTTTTCTTTTCTAATTCTTCTCTTGTTCTTTCTGGTTTCTACAATCTAATGCTAACTCATCACTCATGATTCTCCAACTCTAATCTCACACTCACTTCCCTAAACCCTAATTTAACATCCCTTCTCATGTCCAACGGATCCCCTCCTCCGGTGACCGGCGAACGGCCCCTGCCACCGGAAGCCAACCCCTCAAACCATGTTTCCGATTCGAAGGAGGAAACCGCAGTGGCTCCTCCCATAACCACCAGGAGTACCCGCCCGTCCCGGGCTTGCACCATGCGCGCTGCCTCTCGCCTCCTTTCCTCGCCGGCGGCGGCGAAGAAGGAGGTTTCTCCGCCGCCGCCGCCGCAATGCAGCAAGATCGTTACTCCGCTGGTGGAGCCGCCGTCGCCGTCACAGTTGCCACGGTGGAACCTGCGGACGATGTGGGAGTTTGCTTCCGTGCTGAATTTCTTGCACGTGAGTGGGGAAGTGTAATCTTTGTCTTAGGTTTGCTTTTGTTTGTGTTTTCTGTTTGTGAAAAGTTGTGCCTTGTTGCAGCTATTTATGCCACTTTTGAATATCTCGCTGGAATTTTCTGCGGAAGAGTTGGAGACTGCCCTTCTTACCCCCAACGATACTCTGTTTCATATTCATATGCCTTTGCTAAAGGTTGGTTGGTTTTATTACTAATTTTTGTTTAGTTTTCCTTTTAGTTTGTGTTTTGGTCCTTGGTTCATGTTTATGGCATTTCTTTTTTTCTTATGTGGATGTATATCTTAATCTTTGTGGGTTGAGTTTGTTTACTGCTTCTTGTTGTTGTGTTTACTCTGCACGTGTTTAATATGATTCTTTCATCATGTTTCTTCCTGTTCTGTGCCGAATTCACTTATTTTGAATGTTTATGCTCCAACTTTACACCTTCAATTGCAGAATATAGTTTTGTAACCCGGTCGAGTTGGATGCTTGACTGTAAGAGAGATTTTAGAGTTATTAAGTGGAATCTTTGTTATTATAATTTGTTCAGGGAAGCTTCTGTGGTTGTACAATAGTAGAGTGGATTAGACAAACATTTTGCATTGGTGTTATTTAGCTTTAGATCAAATATAAGTGTAGCTAGATGTTTTGGGAATGTTTTTATGACCAAGGTAAAACCTGTGTTTTGGGATTGCTTATGAGTTTTGGCTTAGGCCCCTTGTGTCGTGCTTTATATATTTTTCTTTTTCAGTTTTACATATTTTTGACATAATGCAGATGATTGTTGGTCATAGGGTTGGTTCTGTAATGCTGGATTTGATGGGTGGACGAAGGCCTTTTTTTTTTTCAAATATACATTAATGATTGATGACTTATCAATGAATTTGACCCATTTTATATTCTGAGATGAGATGGATATAATTGCTTGCGTGCTTGAGGTTGACCGAGGTTTGTAAATAGAGAGAAGGTGCTTGATTCGGAGATTTTTACTAGAACTATGAAAATCCCTTTATTCAGTAGCTAAAAGATAAATTTGAACTAGAGAGAAGGTGCTTGATTCGGAGATTTTTACTAGAACTATGAAAATCCCTTTATTCAGTAGCTAAAAGATAAATTTGAACTTGCCTTGTTCTTTTCATCTGCATGAGTGTTAAATTAGGAACATGTGGGGATTGTGATAAGCAGATCTGAAGGCACATTTTTCTGCTGAAGCATTGAATGCAACCATGAAGTTTGTTTATTCCATGCAGTTGTTGCTTTTAAGAACGAAAGTGACACTGTTTTCTTAATGAAAAGGTTACAATATCCGAAACAGTCTGAGTAAGTTTTAAAAGCTGTCTGCATTTATCCATATGTTGACTTTGACCCCACTCTTGATGTTCTGGATGCATATCAATCTCAAAGGTGCTGTTGGAAGGAGTAATATATATACCTTGGATTGCATAAGGAAAGGCCAACATAGAAGAATTTTCTAAACTTTGCAGAGCTGCTACTGGTCTGATAATAACATATATTAAACGTTTTGATAGGCAATCCCTCCTATTACCCGAATGGCACTCACACGAGATACTTGGATAACCGTATTGTGCAGGAAATTGAGAGATTGGTGGCATTGGGTAATAAGTTACTTTTTCAATCAGCAAGCTGATATTTTATGATAATGTCTATTTTACAATTTCTAGAGTTAATAAGAGGATGGAATCCAAATGTAGGTTGCTGATGGGGATCTTCCAGTTGTTGCTTCCCATGGGTAAGCTCTCATGCAATTTTTGCAACCCTAGAGTCTTAATCTTCAAATACCACAGGTCTTAGGTTATGCTAATGTGACAGGGCGGAGATTGAAGTGTATAAATCACTTGATCCAGGGATCCGCGTTGTCATCTTAAAAGCAATATGCGACATTCGTGTTGAGGTATTTTTTGTTTTTTAGTATTCATCTATTAATATATGTTTATTTTAAATGGATGAATTTTAGTATGGTAGAATGCGGCCTGTCTGTCTGATGTTTAATATCTTAATGGATGATCGTATCCATTTATGCTATGTAAAAGCTGTTCATGTTCTAGCATGGCATTGTCTCTATTCTGGCATGCTCCTTGCATCTTTCACATAAACGAGTCCATTATACTTGTGTATTTAACGAGTTGTTATATAACAATCTGCATAGATGTGGCTATGTTCTAGGCATCCTCCTAGGATTTTTACTTGGTCATGGTCGTGGGGAGCCCAATATCAAAACCTACTGGGTGCATCCACAATTCCCCAAATTTTCTTACTCTGTTGTCCCTTTTTGTGTTATACTAGTGATGTCATGATCCAATTTGAGTAATTATTTTGCAGCAAGAAGACATCCGAAGTTATATTGACAACTCAATTAAACACGGTGTTCGACTTTCAACATTCCGTAAAGAGCGTATTGGAGGTGATTCAAACGGAGTTTCTTATTGGTAATAAACTTTTGTTTTGGGTTGTCATGGTTAAATTTTGAAATCTTATATTAGAAAGTATAGTGCTTATGGTTTTTTTCATTTGAAATTTGACTGGTGCAGGTATGAAGATGATCCCATTATTGGTCACAGGCTGTATCGAGAAATAAGGAAAACTGAAGTGATTCAAATGAAGAAAGGGAAAGCAAGAGGTTCCCAGGTTGTTTCTAGCACATCATACCAGTGGGAAGCAGTTGCTACCAATTTTGATGAATTTCAAGATGTTTCTGTAAGTTACTAAAGCTGGGGGTTGATCTACGTTCATTTTAATGAGTTACTTATCACTTAAGCATGGAACAAATAAGATTTGTTGTAGTTGTCTTGATTGGAGTTGGGGCTTTGGTGTTATAGATTTGGGACTTTGATAATACATCACTTGATAACTGTAAATGTAAATTACACAATAGTTTCTCATGCTGGAAAACACCATAAATCTACTTTTATTGTGATTAGAAACCCAAACCTATAGTCTCAGCAAACTTTCTTAGAATTTTAACTTTGTTGGAAATCCAAATTAGGCGTTCTCCTTGAAATCTGATGTTAGATTCAAAACTTATTTGTCAGAATCTAATTATAGATCAAATGAAAACCTGCATGATTAAAATTACCTAAGGTTTTTTTCTTACAGATCTGTTTTTTTTTTTATTGTTTAATTTTGTAAACAAGAAGAAAATCATTAATTTTCTTGGGTTATCTGTTGCATCATTTGCTTATTATATGCATAAGTAAATTACCTAAGTGGTTTGCAATAAGAAACTACAATAGAAAGGATGAGACATCCTTTAGGATACAAATGCATCATAAACAAAATCAAAAGGTTATGTTGTAAGATATCTGTAGGGAAAAAGACATTGAGAATAATACTGAAGAAGCAAACATGAATGTTATTTCTAAAATTCTGCGTGGAATTTTTTTTTTCAATTTTATAGATTACTAAGTAAGTGTTTTTTTTCTTCTTTAGTTAGTGTTTGTTGGATGTAGTAGTCTTACATCCCAAGGGCTGGCAAAATCTTCTTCAATCATGTTGTGGGTGGTTCTCAAAAGTCAAAGACACCTTCATAGTAAATTGCTTCTTAACTAATCTGAAAGTTATTTGATCTCACAAGCAAACATTTTAAATTTTTGTAGCTAAGCCTTTGTTGATTATATGATACGATCCAGAGATCAATGTTAGCGATTCATGAGATCTGACGTTAAATGTGGAAGCATTTGCATTGTTCAATTCTTTGATGATTTTGCACTTTAGTCATTGTTATTTAGTGCATAAAACTTTATCCAGATGGTCGGTTTTACCCTCATTTTTCTTTTTTCATTTTCAGTAAGAACAAAAAATTAGTGTATCCTGCTCTTGTTATTAATTAATTACATCTTTTTAGCCGCGTCATGTATGAATTTAGTCAATTCTTTCATTGGATTACACAGGAGAAGCTTTTCTCAAGTAAAAACAGAACAGAGATTTCTGTGGGGAAAAAGCTGAAGATAGACATGCTTCCTGAAGTTGAGAAAGCTCATAAGGTAAGGGTTGAGAAATTTGAGAAGAACTGGTGTTTCTAAAATTAAATTCAACTTCTTTTTTAAATATTGATTTATGGTCCTTGAAGAATCTTAATTGCATTTTCATTCAACTGATACCAAATTGGTTGGGTTGGCACAGAAAAAGGAGAAATTGCTGAAAAAGCAACACCGACAAGCTCTTCTGCTCGATAATTACTTGGTTGTTGATGGGCTTGGTCCAGGGCGTTCTCTTCGTGACAGGAAACCTGTTACCTACACTTTTGGTAAGAGCAAGTTTAATTATAACTGGAGCCATCATTTTCATGGTATTGGTAGTTGATGCCTAGAATTGGTTGATTTGAATTTTGTTTTAACAACTGTAGTTTGTTTGTTAGTCTCGGTTCCTTCTGTATAAATATTAGAATGTATAAAATATATCTATATCTGGATTCTATTGTTCAATTTTTAGAGCAACTTTTTGATCTCTACACCCTGCAAAGTAATCTGGGGATTTGGTTTCCAATATTTCCTAGTTGTTTTTATCCCATTAAGATTAATAACTTTATTGTATTTGTGAGCTTGGGATTGTCTATTACTTCTACCTTACTATCTGGATAAATAGGACCTTTGGATATTTTATAGCACTTGATTGCAAAACATGTTGATGTAATATAATAGGATGCTCTCCTTTTCCAACAAAGAATATATCTTGAACAAAATATGAGTTTCTGTGATTGCGCTCTGCCCCCTGGTACCTCCTATCTGTATTATACTTGGGGCTTATCTGGTTTTATTAGTAATCCATTTCCCGGGATTGCCAGTGCTATCATAGGGATACTGCAATGGAAATATTAAGATCCAAAAAAAAAAAAAACAACTCAAGTTGCTCCCATCTTCACCTGTAGATTTTTTCATTGTCAGCAACATGCAATTTCATACATTGGCATCTGTTAAAACTATATGTTTGTGTCCTTTTTATTACTTGGGACATGATGGTTTGAACCTCTGTGACTTGCAAATTACCCAAAACACTCACATCTAACCCACTCCTATTGGTTTTCTTGAAATTGTTGACTGAATTTTCTGATTTTCTTTTTTATTGAACTTGAATCAACTTACCCTCAGAAACCACTGTGTGCTTGTTTCAAACCTAACCTGAAATTACTGTTATTGCAGATGATTTCGACCGGTCAATCAATGAGGCAATTAAAGTAACCAAGTATGTTCTTATATCCTTTCCTTCTTTGTTTGGTGAATGTATGAGGAGGGAGATAGGTCAGTCATAAGCATTAACTTGTGCCATGAACTCATGACATGTATATATGTTCATTCCATTGACAGGCAGAAACAGCCATCTCCAGAACGTATGCCCAGGAGAGAATCGGTAGCAAAACCTGAAGCTTTGACTAATGGTAAATATGGTCCTCTGCATGCCACACAAGATGCGAATTTTGGTATACCGTCTTCAGAATCAGCTGACTCTTATGATGACAAGGAAGACCATGAAAATGACAACTTGGATCGAAGGTGTGTATTTTTTTGTTTCTTTCAAATATGCTGAGATGTTTCTTCTCAAATCTAATTTTCACTAATAATCTCATTTTAACGTTAGCAATCGTCAAAGACGGAGACCTAATCGGTATTCAGAAAGGGAGTTTGTTGAAGCAGTATCATACAATGAGGCAGATTTTGATAGTGACGATGATATTGTTGGTGAAGCTGTATATGATGAAGAATATCTAGAGAAACGCAAGCATAAAAGGAAGTCTTCCAGTAGCTCTGAAGGAGAAGAAGAATATGAATGGGACGAATACAATGTTGAAGATGACGAAGAAGAAGAAGAAGATGATGATGATGATTCCTTGAGCATGAGTGAGGATAGTGACAAACCCCGCAAGGTCAAACGGTTGCCAGGCCGTACTAGGAGAGAAACCAAGCTTAGATCTGTGGGTGAGATTCAATCAAGTCTAAGACGAAGTAAAAGGGCAACTAGAAATTCTATAAATTACCGACAATATGAGGCCTCAGAATCAGAAACTGAGTTTATCAAATCTGACAAGTCTGATACATCAGCTGATCATTCAGAACCCAGTGAGAATGGTGAATACATGATGGAAAGTGAAGACTCAGGTGGCAGTGATGATGAAGTACAAGAAATGAAAGTAGATGAGCCTGTTGCATACCCTGCAGTAGAAGAGAATGAACAAAACCAGGCTCCTGAAAAATTAAGTAGCCCTGGTCAGGAGGAAGTTGAGAGCACAGGAAAGAGACGCTTCCTCGATTTGAATGAGCTTGCCCCTACCACTGGTTTTGATGATGGTCCAAACACAATAATGAAAGATGAAGACAATGATTACTGAAGCTTCTTATTCTGCTAAGAGCAGGAATTGTAGTTTTCTATCAGGGAAGCCAATGTGTATGATAATAGAACTATAAATTTTGTTATAAGCCTCAGAGAAAGTTACCATCTGGTTTCTTCTTGAGGCACAGTCTGAGCAGCCCTTGGTGCATGATTTGCCACCAGAAGCAGCGTGATACGCAGTTATGTAGATTAGGTAGTCACTTTTTCTTTAATATTTTTACATTCAAAGGGTCCTCCAAAATGAATGAAAAATTGTTGGGCGTTATTTAGCCCATCCAATCCCTGTACAATAACTCTCAACAGGTACTGTAACTTTAAAAAATATGTGGCTTTCAGATTATTAAGCCCCTGTACTTTTTGTCCTTTTTTTTTTCTTTTTAATTCATCAAAAATAGTTTTTTTATTTGATGAAATTTTCATGATTTATTTGGTTAAATGCTATTTTTCATGGTATTCCCAACTGGCTTCCCCTGTCTACAAAAAAATGATTTGACTATTCCCTAATAGTTTTGGATTTGGTTAAAATTTGCTTATAGGTCACTTTCTTTCCATTTCAAATCACAATCAACAACGACGTGAGTCT
This sequence comes from Vigna unguiculata, assembly GCF_037176805.1. Classification (NCBI taxonomy): domain Eukaryota; kingdom Viridiplantae; phylum Streptophyta; class Magnoliopsida; order Fabales; family Fabaceae; genus Vigna; species Vigna unguiculata. The sequence goes on along the minus strand of NC_140794.1, from coordinate 58,091,466 downwards.
AATATTGCTAATCAGATTATATCAAAGTATTAAAGTCTAACATCAATTATTTCTTCTAAATGGTAAAGTGGCAACGCATGTGCTGTTTCTATGAAGAGATTATATTCTCATTTCAATTCACGATATGGAATCTAATGCTATTTAAAAACCAAATTGTATATTGTACTCTTTAATCTTGGTTATTCTTTCACCATACTTACATTTCAACCTCCTTTGAAATTATTAATTTAAGTTATATTTTCTATGTGCACTTTCTTTTCGAGTTGTTATCATTTTCAAAACAATCACATTCTATTTTTAATTCTTTTATTTTGTTTTGTCTATATCTCAACTATACTAATTAATATATTATTGAATAATTTGCTTTTAGTTTAAAACAAAGTACACTCACTTATATTTTCATATGTATTTGAATTCACTATGCAAGTTTCTTATAATTTTATTTCGTAAATTAATGCTTTAAAATTTTACTGCACTACAAAAATTACTGATACAATGCATAGATATTTTTTCATACAATTTTGTTTTGTTTCCATAGAAGACAAATCGATCGCAACTCATTTTTTTTAAAAGTAGCTCAAGAAAGTAGGATTGTGCAGATCTCATAAAGAAAAATTTGGCCATATTTTTACCAAAGATGAGACATCTCAATACCCCTTTCCTTCTCCACCCTCAGTGATCACTCAGAGCAAGTTTGTTTTTTCCGTTTGTGCAACCTCATTTACTTCAAAGCACAGGACAAAAATTGCTTTTCTGTTTACATGCAACCAAAAAACACTCTCAAGTACTCCCTCTTTCATGTTACCTTGTGCTCTCACCTCTCTACATTTCCCTCATTCATGATTCCTATCGTTTATATCAGTGCATAATAGAAACAATACTCAGTAATAGCACACACAATATAGGGTTCCATTTTGAGAAACAATAGCCTTCATATTATGATTATGTTGCATTTCAAGGGAGAAAACAACAACAGGGGAGGGACCTATACCAATAACAATACTCTCTAATACAAGTTCAAAATTAATCCCAAAAGTAGGAGGATTTAGCAAACCCTTTGTTGTTGAAGTATACAATCCCTCCCTTTTTAATCATCTCATGGAGTTGACTAACATAGATACATAGTACTACTCACTCACCATTTTCCTTAATGGAGCCATTTTGTTGAAGAAGTTCCTCATGTTGAATGGCACAACTCTGCTCCAGCTCCTCAGTTTTTGCAGCTTTCTCAAGTGCTTCAATCAAGTTGGAGAGGCACTTGTGAGGATCATCCAATGGGGACTTGGGCATGAGGTTTTCAGCAACATCAGCAGGGGTGATTTTGGCCTCACCTATTAGCCTCTTGATGGTGTCAAACAAAGGATGAGTTTGTAGCTTCAAGTAATTATTTGCAAGCACTTTAAAGCCATCAAAAGTGCAATAAGAGAGTTGAATGTGTTTGTCCATTCTCCCCCTTCTAATGAGTGCAGGATCAAGTTTCTCCACATAATTGGTTGTGAACACAATCAACCTTTCCCCTCCACAAGCAGACCAAATCCCATCAATGAAATTCAACAGCCCTGAGAGTGTGACTCTGCTGCCACTCCCTCCTTCTTCCTTCCCCTCTTTCCTTCCGACAACAACATCCTTATCAGTCTCCTCGTCCGACAACAACTTCTCTGTCTTCTTCTTCCTCTGCCCTGTAAGATCAAGAGAACAATCAATGTCTTCAATAACAATTATAGACTTACTGGTTGTCTCAATCAGAAGCTTCCTCAACTCTGTGTTGTCCTTCACTGCAGTGAGCTCCAAGTCATACACATCATAGGCCAACAAATTCGCCATTGCAGCAATCATAGTGGACTTCCCCGTCCCTGGAGGACCATGAAGAAGGTACCCTCTCTTCCATGCCTTCCCAATCCTTGCATAGAAATCCTTGCTCTTGCTGAAAGTCACCAAATCCTCAATGATCTCCTTTTTCTTCTCAGGCTCCAAGGCCATTGTTTCAAAAGTAGCAGGGTGCTCAAACACAATGTGGCTCCACATCGTTTGCTTGTAACTCGGCCACTTGTAGCCAGGGCTATTAGTATACAACTTCCTCTGCCTGTTCCTCAAACGAATCTCCTTCCCCTCCCTCATCACATGCTCCAAATACGACTCGGTTATGACCTCTCTATACTTGTTGTGAAAAGTGAGCTTGTAGAACCTTCTCTCCTGTTCTGGATAATAGGACATTGAAGACCTCGTTGGTGACATCACTTTGCTACACACCCACCAAACTTTCACACCCTCGTGCTCATCCGTTACCCTCTCGTACTCATCCATGGTCAACACCAGGTTGCTGCTATCTTTACCCATTTCAGCTTTGAGCCTTTTGGCACTCTTTGATGTGTTGGCACTGAGATATGCCTCCACAGCCCCATAGGCCTCACTGCGCTTTAGCCTGTCTCCCATGTACTCATGGAAGGAGATTCGAATGTAAGGGGAGAAGTAACTCATGATCCTGTGTGTGTACTTCTCCAAGAATCGTTGAACCCCGTAGGGACAGTACTGTCTCATGATCGTCCACAAGAACATGAAGCTCGCTAAGGTTGACCCCATTGTTGTCCACATCTCACTCATCATCTTCATCTCTTCTCTTTCAGAGGGTGAGTGTCAAACAAAAGAAAGAAAGAAAAAACTAAAAGGTGGTGAGAGTGAGTGAGTGGGTGGGGATGAGAATTGAGAAAGAATAGAAGGGCCAGCCAGTGTTTATAACCAAAATGAGTCAAATGACACTACCAAAGCAATGTGGAGTATTTTTAAAATGGGAAGAGTACAAGTGAAATAGAATATTAGGTTCCACTAAGTGTTTTTTGATTTGGTGGGACTATGTGGAAGGTGGTCCAAAAGCTTGAAATTATGAACTGATTCATGGTATGTTGTGTCTTATTGGACAGTGCAGAGAAAGAAAGCTCTGAAACTGAGCAAATACCTTAACAAAAAAACAAATGTGGCCCCTGTTTTTGCGCATGACTAGTGAAAGAAACTCTCTCTATTGAGGTTGCTACTTGGCTGTCAATGGAGATGACGAGCTTCTCAATTAACGCTTAATGGGGTCCTTCTCATGCTCACAATACTTAAATTTCATGTACTTGTGTCTATTTCTCATTGTTTGATGCACTTCTTGTCATTTTCCTCAAGTTGTTGAAACATACCACAGAGACAACCATAATTCCAAGTTAATAAAGCTACACCACTAATGTTTTCCAAATTAGATCCATGTTACATGTTTGTTTCTTATCCAGTTTTACAAAAATTTTCTGCACTAACCATTTTATAAGCTTTTATTCATTATTGAACTGTGTCTACAGTGTATGACGGTTTATTCACTTATTATAATGACGCAAACAACCTTGAGGTCATCAAAATGATGTATATATATAAGTTTTTTTTCGTTTAATAAACTTTTTCTGGCTCTATACTTTCATCGGGTTTGATCTATAATACAGAATCAGAAACACTCCTACTAGAAAATTAAAGAAATTTAGAGCATAACACGAAGCACGATAATTTTGTGTTTCATTTTTATCTCCCCATGGTTGAATAAGTTCTCACTTTCAGTTTCAAAAACAGAATTTGTAAACTTAACATACTAGTGCCCATGTGATGATACCTGCCGTCACCTTTGAAATTTGAAGAGGTTGGTTGGGTTGACTCTTCTTTCATTTTATTTTATCAAATTAATTTTTCAGCATAAAAATACTTCCACCACGTCTCATTTCCATCACATCTCATTTATTTGGAAATAACTTTTTGAAATTTATATATTGTTAGGTTTTATATTGAATAAAAATGAAAAATTAATCATTATTGTTTCCCTTTAAGGTAAAGGCCTATTCAATTTTATAGCAATAAATCTAACTCTTCTCTCCTAATTTTTGTGCTCATCCTTCCTCTCATTTTCTTCCCTTTTCTTAGTCCCTTTCAAATCTAGCGTCGTCTATATAAATATTATGGTATGTTTGAATGACACAACTTAAGAGAATAATTTATCTTAAGGTTAAGTTGGTCTAGATATAAGGTTTAAATCAATTTATTGTAGTTGAAGATTGAGTGGAGTAAACTCAAGCTGAATCGGTTCAAATCGGCTAGAATCGGCTGAGGTCGAATCAATTCAAATTGTGTTGAGGTCAAATCGACCTAGGTCGAACCAGTTGAGGTCAAGCTAAGTTGAATTAAACTCAAATGTAGAATTGAGTTCGTGTAAAGTAGAAATTAAATTGTTTTATCTAAAAAAAATTGAAATGTAAGATATTTCAATTACTTCATCCAACCTAATTATTTTAAAAAAAAATGAAGATAACTCAATTATAAATAATTCAATTACCCAATTTCTTGAAATTGCTGAAATTCCTCATCTAAACACGAGGATTAGAAAGGCTCTACTAGCCATAATTTTCAGAAAACGTGTTTAGAATGTTTGAGATTCAAGTTCTTCAACTTCTCTAAATTGTGATCAATGTATTCTCGCATTTAACCGCAAACATATAGATAATTCTGTCCACTCAATAAAACTTATTATTCTATAACTAAGGTATCTTCTCATCCTAACATTGATCATTCGTTAATTACTCGACAAACCAATTATATAAGAAAAATAAGTCATATCTATAAATTTATTATCTTACATTTTTGAGTTGAATATAATTTATGTAGGTATAACTTTTACATGATTAGTGATGTGTTTGGTATAAAATCCATAAAATTAACCATGATATTTCACATAAGTGAATAGATAATAAAATATGAGGTAGACAACAAAAGCAAGCCCAATTTCTAAATCAATTATCCTACTCCATTGTCCATTATAGAACTCCATTTGATAAAGCCAAAAGCTCACGTTGTCAGTGGAGAATGGGTATAGGCCTTTTTGGGTTATGATGACTTCCATTGAAAACAATATGATACAACAAAGTTTCTTATAAATAAGAAAGAAATAGGAGGAAAAGAGAGAACAGTAGAATAAATTTATTGATGAGGTACTGAGATAAGAATATACTGTATAAATTGTTATGTGACTGTGCTATATATTTAACAAAAAATATATGTTAATTGTTAATTATTCTGTTTTAGCTTATTTCTATATGTATTTCTTTTCATAAAAAAAAAGAAATAAAGCTTTGATTAAGATATTAGTTATAAATATATTTTGTTTCCTCGAGACTAGTCGGGTATGGATGGGAGAGAAATGGGACGCAGAATTTGGTATGCGGAACATGAAATTATTGAAAACATGTAAGCATACGCCAAACTGAATTAGACACTATTTATTCATTGTACTGTTTCTTTGTTCTTTTATATTTATTGTATTTGAAAATAATTTACTCAAAAATAATAGTAAATATAAATATAAATATAGTTTATCATTTTCTTAAATAAACTCATTGGAACAAAAATACAATTGGTGCCAAAATATATACTCAACTCGAACTAAGGTTTTTAACCTTAAAATTTGACTTTTCAGGAAAAATTCTCAACAGATCGAAATTAGGCTGGTTTTTTTCTCTTTTCTTTTATAAATCATTTTATTAATTTTTTTAGAAAAATTATCTAAAAAAACATTAACTGGTATTTATTTTAAATTTAAAATTGTAACCATGATATATTTTATAACAAAATAGTACTTTAATTATTTTATACTTTTAGAACATTTAATTGAATCCTTATTAATCTTTTTCTGTCACGTTTTATAATTTAATAAAATTATAATTGAGTTCTTATTAATTATAAAATTATAATATAATTTTATAAGGACTACATCACCTAGATAATGGTTACATCCCTACTTAATAGAAAAGTTTAATAGTGGAAAAAATTTTAATTTTTAAGATTTCAATACACAACAAATTTAATAGAGACTGAGTTTTTTTTCCAATTAAGTCGTTATTTTTATTGAGGCAAATAATATTTAGAATTAATGGTAATTATTTTACTACTTATGTTTATATAAAATTAATAATTTGTAATTTAAATTAATATAAAGAATTGAACTAATTCTATACGAATATATAATTTTTTTTAGTAAATATATGACACTTAACTTAAATTATGTTTTATTAGATTCATTTCATTATTAATAAATTTATAATATTTTAAAATACTTTTAATTTAGTTTAAGTTCTATTTATTTAATCATTTTGAAATTTGATAATATTTTTTTTAGTTTTAATTTTTAAGAATAAAATATTCTTCATTAAGTTAATAAAATTATATTTATCACATAAATATTAATGTAACTGATAATTATTTAAAAAAAACTTATTATTAAATTATGAATTAAAAAGTTAACTATAAAAACTTGTTGGCAAAGTATAAGTTGTTGATTGTAATGATGACTGCACCTTTTGTTGTTGGTTCATTTTGTTCATTTTGATTAAAATGTAAAATATAAATCAATTTCTAAGACAACTTTGAGTGAATTTGTATTGACAAACTGATTTTATGATTTTCCTAATAATCTATTATGTTAAAAAAAATTGATTATTCTCGGTAAAAAATATGTTTTTTACATTTTTGCAAATAATTAATTAATTAGGATGATAATCGTGTATATTAAAAATTTTTAACTCACAAATAATTGATTATGTCGGTTCAGAATCATTTTTAGGTTACACAAAAAATATATTAATCAATTATATTTAAAACTAATCAATTATATCAAATAGTTACTTCAAAATTTCTTTAAAAAGAAAGTTTTCTCCTTTTCAAAATAACATTTTCTTATCTTTCAAGTGTAGGGAGCTCTTTTTTGATTTATATATCTTTCTAAAAGTGCTTCTGCATTTTATTTTAAAAGAAAGATTATTCAAGATTTATCAAAGATATAATTATGCTATAAGTTTTTATTGTAATATTGATCAACTCTCGGCTGATAAGTTTCTTGTTTCCTATTGTAATTTCTTGAGTATGTATTTGTACCAGAGGTTAATGTGTTTGTAGTATCACCGTTTCTTCGTAATTCTGGAATGATTGTTTCAAGATTCTTAATATCTTTTAGTGAAGACAGAGTTCAAGTTATTGGATGTAAAATCAAATCTATATAAAAGTTTTGAGTCTCTTATGTTTTCATGCCTTTATTTTTAGTGTTTGATTTGGTTCTTAACATTGCAAGTCATTACTAATATGTCAACAAGATTCATAAAATTATCTGTGATCTATTTTTGAAACTTTGAAAAATCATTTTTTAGTAAACTCAATTCACTGGTCTTAGTTTGAATTTAACATGTTTCTTCTTTAACATGGTTGACATAATAACACAAATAGAAAATATCTTTAAAAGATAATACAACAATAATTAATAAATAATTGAATACTTCTCACATAATAAATATTCATTATACTACTTGAAGTAGACAAGTAAGAAAATATGTTTTTGAGGGTAGTGTTGAACAATTCTTTTATAAATGTTTAGATAAACATTTCAATTTTTTCCTACAACCTTTTAGATAACATAATTGATTAAATTCTTTTGATATATTCATCAGGACTATAAAAAAAAATTAGCATTCCTTATATGTAGTAATGACCAAAGTAAAGAATTCTTTCGATGAAATTGATAGGGTTTTGTTAAGACCTTGTTCATGCTGTTTTAATGGTTTGTGTTATTGGCCCCAAAGATTAAATATAGGAGAACAAAAAAGACTCCTTTATACCCCGAGTTTGAAAATTTGATTTATCTTATTAACCTAACAAGGATGATAGGTTATTTCTAGTGTAATATAAAAATTGAAGTTAGGTGTATTTTTTTTAAATGCAAACATTTTTTGTTTGAAAAAAAAATATATATTTCTTAAAATATTAATTATTAATTTCTAATAATAATCATATTAAAAAAACTAAATATTGAATATAAAAAAATTATAAATTTAACAAACAATCCCTACAAATTCATCACTTTCTCTTCATTTTACACCTTATATTTTCTTCTCAAAATTTTTATAGAAATTATCACAGATCACTTAAAACCAAATACATTCTAACACATCATTTCAAATCAATCCCCTTAGATCTCCACAAATAATAAATTATATCTACCAAACATAATACAACTCAACATATTATACCATATTACACAATTGGTAGATTTTGTGACATACATAATACAAAGAACAATTATGTTTGAAAAAAAAGAAGTAAATCTAACAAAATTAAGAAAAGACAAACAACTAACCTATTTCATGTTATATATATTTATTTATTTTTTCAATTTTGAAACTCTGTTAAGCCTGAGGATTATAGCTTCATAAATCATACCAATACATTATCATAAATACTATAGTATTCAACTAGGCTAAAAAAATTTACCTACCAAAAATGGACTTCAGATCAACACATTTAATTAACTAATATAATATGACTAAAGTAAAAATTTAAAAAAATGTGAAAAGATATAATCGATCAATGTTAACAATAAAATCTTTAAATATTAATAATATTTGATAGCGATTTCAGAGAATGCTGTACTCTAAAATCACTACCCAAACTAAATGCTGTACTCTTCCTTCACTAATTCGTAGATTCCAAAATCTACTTTAGAATTGAGTTTTTGTTTTTAAGAAGAGGAGAAGTTGCTAAAGACACACCACCCTTTCCTAAGTCCACTTCTTCGTGTTTCCTTTTTATTCTTGACCACTCTTGACACGAAAATACGAAAGCTCAACAACTCAGTCCAAGTCCTATTTACTAACCACACCATACAAACACACACTATGTAAAACATTTAGTAAGTTAAAGTTTTAACGTAATTGAATTTTAATTATAGTTTATCAATTACTTTACAAACAAAAATGTCCTTACATGAAACATCATGTTAGAAAATCGAAGAATATTCCTCAATGACGTATAGAACATTGAGGTTTCGTAAAAAACTAGAAGTTTAACCCTTATAATAAGATAACTTAAATGACTACCTTATTTTATATTGTAATAGAATCTTCAGTAATATTTATTTCTTCAAATCCAAAAAAAAAAAAAACAATTGCAATTTTTTCTACAAGTCCTAAATGCAAGCCTATATACATTAATTAGCATTTAATCTTTGAGTGTCCAAAACTTACTCATTTCATTCATATTAATATAATATGAAACACCATTTATAAAAAATTTCTAATTCATTATATACCAAATGAACTCTAATTAAATGAAAATTAAAAGTTTCAACAAAATCAACTGTCTGAATTTAATATAATTTAAAAGTCCTAACAAAATCTACCATCTAAAAGTCCAACAAAAAATCATTAGTTTTTTTTTAATATAATTTAATACTTAGAATTTATGGGTGATCTTTTTTAATATAATTTAATATTTAGAATTTAAGGATGATCAGATAAATCAACTCATTTCACAACAAGTTTAACTCAAGTTTAACTCGAATTAGTCAAGTTCTTATTGAGCCGAATCTATTTTTAACCCTAAAATTTGCATTTTTTAATCCAATCTGACTTACATTTATGGTAAAATGAATTGACTTACGGGTTTTCATTCATTTGGAGAACTCTAAATTTGTTCTTTAAATCTAATAATTACAGAAATAGTTATCCATAGGAAAGCAATAAAGTGTGAAAAAAGAGTAAGATATAAAAAGAAAAAAAATGTGAGAACTTGTATATATGTAAGAGCATGTTCCCGCACTCCTAAAAATGATATCCCCACTCACTGAACCTCACGTTGATCTTCCAATCCCACGCTGAAACAACACGAAAGGGAAGAAGATAGAATCGAGTAACCTAAAGAATAGAGTTCTATCCAAAATAAATAATGAAGTTTAAAAAAGGCCACATTTATACAGGACTAAAGTTAACTAACCATCACTATATATACAGTATTGAATCTAAGCTATGACTGCAAAACTTTTCTCTGTTCCTCGCTGAATTCAATGATGGCGACCAACAACGTTATCTCATGTTGCAGCACTCAGGAATTGTCTGCATCTGCCATTTCTCCCACAGGCATATCATCTGCCTAGGCGATTGGTAATGGGCAGTGATATAGCCTTCTACACAACCAAACTGGCAGAACCTCAAGCTATGAAAATAGTATACTGGTTTCGTTCTGTTAAATTGTTCTACCCACATTCCCATACTCACATCTTCCATTTTAAACAACTGCATAAACAAGAAAATATTGACAACTTCGGCCACTACAGACATCAAATGCACTAGCATGAACATTCTTGAGGCATTACAGGACAACAGAGAAAATGTGCAATGATATATTAGAATACTTACCCTTAATTTATGCTTCTCGAATTCAGATAGAATGTAGCTTGCAATATCAGAAGACAAAATATAACCCGGTCCATTAGCATAGGGTGGGTATTCCTCTTCTGGCCACTCCTAAAAGCAGAATACAACAAAATTATCATCATCAAGAAGCTAGATGTGACAAAACCATGAGGAAGTAAGAACCATTATCAATTCAATCACGGCCTATTAGAGTAAGAGTTCTGAATACACGACGAAGCTTTTTGCTGAATGCTGTGTGATATGTTCGGTTAGGGATCGTGATCTCCAACCTATAAAATTAAGATGACTGACAATATGGTGCTGCAACGAGGTGCTAACCATAAACAATGGAGACCTGATGACTGGTTGGAAAGAGGGAAGAATAGCAATTCTTCATGAAGTAATTATTGTAAAAGCAAAATCAATGAAAAGGTTGCACAATACTAAAATAATAATAATAATAATAATAATAAGTGGAGTCAATACTAAATGAAATTATTTTAGACTCTGTTTGAATACAAACTAAGCGTGCCTTTGAGAGGTTATCCGCTATATATATAAAGCTTTTCCAACGAAGAAACTTTCAAAACAATTAAAATTTTGTATCGAACATACCCTTAATTTCATTTTGAGCTTTCGCTTAGTTGTGCCAAAAGAAACCAATGCTCAAGCCGAGATCATACACTCTTTGGATCAAATACAGACACTTTGTTGGTGACGTATTATAACAAACTAATTCATAAAATATTTTCCCATACGACGCTAACTCCTCAACTATGGTATAAGCATTGCAGTAGCCAACAGGTTTTGATTACCTCATATGTCACGGCCCATTTACCATGGCGCATGGGTCTGTGGCGGTAATTGATGTTCCCGATATAAAAGCTCATAGAATATGGAACATTCCTTACTCGAGTAATAACATCATCAACTTTTATGAAAGTGTCATCATCTCCCTTCATGATATACTCCGCAGAAACTGTGCGAACCTGTGAACAGTACAGCCATCTCATACATTAACTTAAACTATTTCCTTTCTAAACTGGATCTTTTTTAAACAATCAACTTACCCCGTATTCACAGATGGCCACCGTTTTGAGCACAACAAGGTCATAGTTATCCATGTAAGGAACTATAACAATATCACCAAAATATTCTGCCTCCTTCTTCAACTCCACGTTAATTTCCTTCCTCGGGTTCTGTTAAAACCATTAAATTGTAAAGAAATCTCCAGAACCAACAAAATGACTATAATTTGAGAAACTTGTTCACCTTACCAGTGCTACAAAGAAGCGAGCCACCACTTTCGAAGATTTGATTAAGCTATGCTGCATCCATGACTTCCTCACAGCCATCCGCTCAGCAAAATGGTTTCCGGCTGAAAGGATCCCAACAAACAATTCCACGCCAAAGTGAGGAAGACTTGGGGCACGCCATCTGGTTGAAAATTCTAGCTGCTGCTGCGAGGAAATGTTGGGATGCACCGAGGGCAAAGAGGCAGCAAATACAGAACGGACACTAATGTCCCCACTCAAGATAAGACCAGTGGCATCCTCAAGAGCAAAGCCCTGTTCAAATCAAAATAGAACATTATTATGTAAAACCCACTTCAAACTAAGAAGTTGAAGGACATTGATTACCCACAGTGCGATAAGGAAAAGAGGTGACATGCCTCCCATCAACATGAACATGGTAACCCTCCAACCCAGCACTGAGAGTAAGAACAAATAGCTTGTTCACAGAAAATGGAAATGGCCAATCAATTGGTACTCGTTTTGTCCGACCAATCAATCTCTTCAACCACCACTCTGCGTTGGACTCCACTGCATGTCTGTCAGTGTCACCATCATCATCATCATCACCCCGAATCCACTTCTCACATTTCACCAACCCATCAACTGTACAAGTAACAACTTAATTTAGCACTATCACAACCTATGATGCACATTTAGGATTGATAAATGTATCATGTACAATAGTATCAAATACAACAATAGTTCGAAGATAAGACACATAATATATGCTTGAACTAGAACTTTACTTATGTTTTTAATAGAATTTTAGGATAGATGATCTGGATGTGGAGGTGACGTGGTCACATTATCTTAAGTTTAATGCAGGGTTGTGTGTTGTTTGGACATGATATTAATGTTTGAGTTTGAGATGAGATTTGTATAGTTTTAATGAATTCAATTTGTTGTGTTTTATCAATTTTGTGTTATGTTACTACATTTGAGACAAATTAGTTTAAGTTGTGGTTATTTGAAGCAAAAATGGTCAATGTTAGTTTATGAGTTTGATGCAAACCATAATACATATAATGAGTTTGAATGACCAAGGTTGAATTCAGCTGAGTGAAGAATGATGTTTGAGCAAGTTATGGATTGTATTGATAATTTTGATTTGTTTAAAAGTTTTATATGATAAAGTGACTTTGAATAAAACCAATGCTGCATTAGTTTGTTTTTCTAATATTTTCGCTCAAGTGGAGGATTTTCATTCAAGCAAAAATAGAATAGAGATCCAAAGCTTCTCTTGTTCATATTTTTGCTACACTGAAAATAACCTTGTTTTCAACCTTATTTTTGCTCAAATGAAGAATATTTTGCTCTGGCGAAAATGGGATGGACTGCTACTCAATGCTTGTCTATGCCATTTTTTTACTCAAGAATAAATTTTCACTCAAGCGAGACAATTTTTCCTCAAGCTAAAAAAAATGATTTTTTTTCTTTCTTTATTTTTCTCATTTTGTCTCTTTAATGGATTGTATGTTAATGTTTATTATAAATGTAAGTAAATGTTAATTTATATATTTAATTGATTTATGGTTTTGTTTAAATGATGTGTTTTGTACGGAAATGGTTGTTCAAAGTAATAAGAATTGCTTGAATTAATGGGTCACGATGATATGTCAACCATTGTTTGATTTGTTTATTAAGGGTTGACACCTATATTTGTGTATTAAGTATTGAACTGATCCTGATCCATTATTCTAACGTTCACTTGTAGATTTGGATCAAATGTTAGTCTCTTATGGGGGACATACTTAATACAAATCTTTCAGTAGTGTAAGTTGATATTCCGTTGGTTAAGTATCCTTGATGTATAGATGCATGTGTGGTCTATATGGTTGTTGTATGTTGGATTTTGAATAAAATTGAATTGTTTTGACTTGTTTATTAAAATGTACCTTTCAATATATATTTTTCTTGAAAATTTGTTTCAATAGCTTACTCTTGCATTTGTTATTTGTATTGTGAACTGCACATATTGTACAATGTGCATAAGCATATGTAGGTATAGGTGCGGAATAATGTCAACAAGAGAATAAAGTTTTTTTTTTTTAGTTTTTGACTCAGTGATATAAATATTTGTGCGTGTGTGTGTGTATATATATATATATATATATATATATATATATATATATATATATATATATATATATATATATATATATATATATATATATATATATATATATATATGTTATGAATGTTTAAGTTATATTTGAATTTCATGCCTTCTGATGGTTTATAGTATAGTAGATAGTTTAATTTTTAGATAGGAATGTCTCTGTGTATACAAAATCATAAAACTCAATAAGTGTAGGTAAATTCAAATCAAGAACATACTTCTTCGACATTACTCAAAAGCAAAATAAAAGAATAGAAATCATTGTGATTATAGATCACTCATAATGAGTACAATTTTCATTCTTGGATCATCATGGGACAATGCTCCAATGTATGGAGAATATACTCCCTTGACACAAATATAGACAAAATTTTCCGGTTTGGCAAATTGCAATATAAGTTAATTTCAATTAATTTAAACATGTGCATAAAGTACAATAGACATGATTAAAGGCAATTGAAGAAATGCAATTGCTTTTAATGAGATCAAGAAATTATATGAATTTAACTAGCATTCTTAATTAATATAAACCTAGGTATTTTTTTCTTTATATTTAAGTCTGGAAAAATACATGCTTATATGTCTCAAATGTAGCAGCATTAGATTTTCATAAACTAAATACTTCTTATATGGGGAGCAAATTTAAGCAAAGTGTTTCATAAATCACAACCATAATGAATAAACATACTTTTTCTTACCAGTATCTTCCCCAGCTCTGGATTTCCAACCATCACAGCGCATTGCAGTACCCCAATGCATGCGGTAACACGTGTTGAGTTCAATCACGGGCTTTCCACTCCAATCCCCTTTCAACCTAGGATTGAAATGTAAGACCCTAGGTGGTTCTTCACCCTCCACCGTCGTCAGCCCCTGCAACTCCATCATAAACTGACACTTCCTCCGTTGCGGTTTTAACGGCTCCCCAACCACCGTTAAATGGGACCCTAACGTGAGGCCACAGGGAATCACCATGGACCTCCCGCGGCTGAAAAATACGGGTCCGGATACCGATATGGATCCGGGGCATGGTCTGGATTGGTTATCGGGCTTGGAAACGGGGCCCTGCGCTTTGCCTGATTTAAGTTCGGCCCAAATAGCCCTGCCGACGCGGCAGGCGGATTGGTAGAGGGAGGAATCAAATGCGGCGTCGTTTAGGGTCAAACCGGAGACGACGCCGTTTGGGGGGCGAACGAGCGGCGGGAGGCGAGACGGTTGTTCTTGAGCGGTTCTGAAGACGAAGGGTATCTCGAGGAAGACGAAGAGAATGTAGAAGAGGCCAAGAACGATGAAAATTTGAGTGGATCGTTGTCTGGTGAATGAGAGAAGAGTATCTAACTTCCCTATTCTCCCTCTTTTCATCTCTGGTTTTGGCGCCTGAGAATAACCGATTTCAGGTTGGTGAAGACGACGTCGTTCTTTCTCTCGCTGGCATTGCAATGTGATTCACGTAACCATCATTATGCTCTCTCTTCATTAATGTCAACTTTACTATTTCCCTGCCACATTTTGAGGTCGTTCAAAACCAGACTTTTGAATGCCATCATAAATTTCAAAACCACAAATATACCATTTATATTTTCATATTAACCATCATAAATTCGAAATATAGAAATACTTTTTGTTCATAAAAGTTATAAATATACTATCATTATGAAAATGCATTTTCAAATGTTTTCATTCCAATTTATAAATAAGGGATTGTGAATAGGAGAATATTTAACGATAACAAAGAAATATAAAACAAGAAAAAATTAATAAATCTAAATAATGTGATATAATAAAGGCTTAATGTTTGTTGTCATGGTCCTCATTTTTATCAAATCTTTAAAATTGTCCTTATTTCCGTAGTGTACGTCATTTAAATAAGTAACGAAGCACGGTACAGGTGGCACCGTTTAAATCAGTAACGGAGCATTGTACATGTGACACTGTTTGTATTACATTTGTATTGGGTGTATTACGTATAATGTACATGTGGATTATTAACATTAACTCTTCAATCTGGGGCAAAAATTTTCCGATTAGGTCACACTGCAATTAGGGATTGACGAGTACATGTGATTTCTTTATCAGTTAGGGTTAGGGTTTTCGTAATTCTGTTTTGGGGTTTGTTTGTGGTTGAAATGTTGTGATATTCTCTCCACGGTTACAAATCGGGGTTAATCCCCCATTTCTCGTTGAACCACCAACATTGCACGAATTGCTACAACACTTTTGCCTCCAATGATTCAACCAGAGGTAAAGGAAGAAGATTGGATCGTGCAACAACACATATTGGGAATGGAGGAAGAAGATTGCAACAACTGACCAACTGCCCAACAATTCATTTTCAAAACCCTAGCTCACCTATTTATCCCAAAATATCTAATTACTCCACCTGTATAGTACACATAATACACTTCAGTACAATGTAATACAAACAGTGTCACTCGTACAGTGCTTCGTTACTTATCTAAACGGTGCCACCTGTACTGTGCTCCGTTACTTATTTAAACGACGTACAGTAAAGGACTAAATTAATCACGAGTTGCGAAAATGAGGATCATTGTAAACATTTGGTAAAAATGAGGACCATCCACAGTAAACACTACGAAAATTATGACACTACGAAAATGTAGGAAAAATAATATTTAAGCCTATAATAAATACAAAATAAAATAGAAAAGATTTATACATGATGAGAGTAGAAAAAAACTATTGTTGGTTAAAGAACAATTATTATTGGTGTAACATTTAAAATAGATAATAAAATTTTATTACATAAAGAGATTCTTATTTTTTGGTGTTCACATTTTTTTTCACTTTTATTCTTTACCAATTGTTTTTTAAATTTAGTTATTTTTTTTGTTTGACTTTTTTCTTTTAATTTAATAATTTTAATATTTTGAAAAAATAACACACATTTTCTCTAGTAAGTTAATAAATTTATTACACATAACCGCTTATGATTAATTATTACATAAACTATTTTCATACTTTAAACTAATAAATAATATGTATGACTTTAAAATACAAAATCATCTCACTTTACTCAATCCTCTCTTAGCGTTATTGTTTTTAATAAATAATTTATTTAATGCAAAATAATAATTAATGCAATACCCTTCTTTTCCAAGTTTTCCAAAAACAGAAACTCAAACCCCATCCCTCTCATTTCCTCTACAAATTCAACTCCCTCCCCATCTGTCTTTCTCTCTAATCCTTGCTGCCATCTCACCACCTCTTGCTTTTTGATCAGGTTATGGAGAAGAAGCCACACCTGAGCCTCCTGCTGCCTTCACTCATAGCCTCTCTTTTTCTAGGTAAGTCTCCCTTTGTGGTTTGAAGTTCAATTTCGAAATTCAACTCGAATTCCTGCTTCCATTCAGAGTTTAATCATGTGTTCATCCTTTCCATGTGGCTGGATGATGAATTGTTCTAGGTCAAGATGAGGAATTCTGCTTCTCCTCTCTTAGGTTGTCTTCACTCAAGTATTCACCCAAAAATAGGTAAGGGAAGTTGACTTTTCACCCAAATTTCGTATGAAATGTGTTCATGAGTGATTGAATTGCTTGATTGTTTGTTCAATTCATGTTTGAAACTGCCTGTGTGTGAAATTGGGTGTTGGATGATTCTGAGCGAGCCTGCATGTGAAGAACAGATGAGATTTCCTGGTAGTTTCGCCTAGGCGAGCTGCTCTCGCCTGAGCGAAAATACCAGAAGATCACCTCTGTCACTGCGTGAAATCTCGCCTAAGCGAGCTGGAGTCACCTGAGCGAGATAACTTCTCGTCTAGGCGAGCCAGTTTAGCCTGAGCGAGAGTTTACCCAGGATTTTTATTTTGCCACTGTAAGAGGTCTCGCCCAGACAAAAGAGCAACTCGCCTAAGCGAGACAAACTCTCTAGCTTAGGCGAGACCCTCTAGCCTAAGCGAGTTTCCCTGCAAAAGTTAGCTTCTTCACTGTTTTTGACTAATTGATACTGTATTAATTGCATTAATATGATAATGGCTGGTCTTGTATGTGATCCTTATGCATGATAGTCAGTGTGATGGAATTGAGTGTGAAATTGGTATGAATGAGAATATGTTGGAGTTAGGATTTCAAGGAAAATTCTAAGGAAAATGATTTTAGTAAATATAAGGGCATGAGGACTCATATTGGTGGCATCCTGACGCTCCTAGTAACCATTAAGACTCATGTAGAGTATGATGGATTACGTCGGGAGGAGTAGCAAGAGGTCCTGGTCTATGGACCCGATCCGTCATAGACATGATGGGGCTTACCTTGGGAGTGGTTGGGTGAATACCCCTTGTGCCTAAAACTCTGCAGAGTTTGGAAACCGTCACAAGTGCAAGCCACCGAGAGCTCCAATGTCACTTACATAATCCGGATATCGAGTATAGAATGGTGTATGGTGTTATGGTTGGGATTAATTGGATGATTTTGATAATTGTGTGATCAACTCTGATTTCTGCCTAACTATAAAAAATTGCATGATTTACTCTTGGTCCAAGTTAGCTTACCCTTCTTGTATGCTGTGTGTTCTATGTGTCTTCTATTTTTGCAATGATCGTCCTTACTGAATGACGTGAGCAAATAGAGGTGTAGGTGAGGATACACCCCTCCTAGACAGGAGTTGAGTGGTGTTGGACACTTTCAGTTGTTGATGTCACATTGGTTCTGCTTAGATGGTTTGGGTGTTGAAACCCTTTCTTTACTGTATATATGGATAGTACATGTATAGTTATTTTGAGGATGACTGTATTGTACTTTATACTGGCCTGTTTCCATCCACTGCTTTTGAATTATCCAAAATTAAATGTTCTTTTTGATAGTATGAAAACTATTAAATCGAGATATTACAATTAACATGGGAATTCTCTCATTAAATTAACATATTTCATATTTTTGTTTTACTTATATATATATATATATATATATATATATATATATATATATATATATATATATATATATATATATATATATATATATATATATATATATATATAAAACTAAAAGCTCATTTTTGTATGGAATATGAACCTTGTCTTATTCTTAGAAATAGAGTTGGAAACCAGCAATCCCACAAGTAGCCAAATGAAAATTGTTTGGTCCGATTATAGTCATATTTTAAATTGGTTTAAGTCGGTCGTGTATTGCAACAATAAGCTATTTGAACCCAATTTGAAAGAAATAAAAAGTAATTTCAAATTTAAAAAATCAAATACGTTATGTTTTTAATTAAATCATATAAACAAAATTAACTTCGTTTTTCAAGATATTGTGGTATGATAAATAAATTGACACACGTATACTATTCAATAAAACAATATTTTCTAATTAAAAATTATGTTTTAATTATAACTATTATTTTTTAAAAATGGATTTAGAAGTTTATTTGACCTATTTCATTTGAGTCATGTGTTAAATAGTTCAAGTTAAAACTAGTCTGTTTTAGTTTAAGTTTTTTTTTTTTTTTCAGCTTCCTCCGGTATATTTTAGGTGTTTTTGGAAAAATTACCATACTAAGTCTATTTAATCAACTTTATTCAGAGTTGGCCAAAAAAATAATATATAACGAGTAGAAAACGAATATTAAAAATGGATATTAAACGAATATTAAAAACGGATATTAAATCCGCAACGGGTAGAAACAGATATTGAAAATGGATATCCGCTACCTGCGGATACGGGTATTTTTGATATTCGCATGTTAACGGGACGGATACAGATATCACAGTATCTTTATCCGTGCATACCCATACACACTAAATTTTAATTCACAAAAATACCCTCATATATATATATATATATATATATATATATATATATATATATTAGTAAAAATTATCCTAACCTAATTTTTTCTAAGCTGCATATTTTGTCTTGTTTTCTGTCTTCACTCTTCCAACTTCAAGTATCGATACGTTATCCTCTTTCAGGTACATCCATTGACATTCTTCTCTTTCCTTGCTTTTAAATTGGGCATATACATCAAATCCTATATAGACAATGACTTTTATGGTATGCTTGTTGTCAAATGATGGAATCAAAATAAGAATACTTGGTACGTGGTAATTGAGGTTTATTATTTGTTTATTTTGTTTATTTTTCAGGAATCAATCAGAGGAAGTGAATTTATTGATCAAAGCACTAATCAAAGAATTTTCATTGTGTTGAACACGTCATTTTATATTTACTATTATAATTATTTGAATTTGTATGAACTTAAATTGATTTGAACTTTATTTAAAATTTATGACAGTGATGTATTTTATTTTATTTTATTTCAATTTATGATTAAATATTTGTTTTTTAAATAATTTTGTAAATACCCACGGGTACCCGTGAATACTCACATATAAGAAAAAAATAGGCGGGTACCCGTACAGATATGGATACGGATACGAGACAGATATTTATCCAGCGAGTAAGGTACGGGGAACTACTACCCATATCCTACCTGCTCCGTTGACAAGAAAGATAAAGATGACAAAAGAATGAAAGAGTAGATTTTGAAGAGGTGAAAAAATTTAAAGACTATATAAGTATCAATCAGGGGAATAAAAAACACAAATTTAGAGCTGTTTCTTTATGCATTTAATCAAATTTCTCCATGCACCCATCATTCCAGATTTTATTTTTCAAAACACACTAAATCAATTCCAGAAACATGCACTCACGCACTTTTCCGGAAAACACACACCCACTCCTATTCTGGAAAAAAAAAAAAAAACAAATCAGAAGGTATGATGGGCTGCAGGAAGAAAACTTTTAAATTGCAAGAAGTAACAACCCAATTTTAGCCCAGTAAATAAGAAGGAAAAAAGGACTTTTAGAGAAAGCATCGAAGAAGTTGTTAAGATGGGCCTTGTGATATTTCTGTGAATTTTTTCTTTAATCAAGTCAAATGATGTTAAAAATACATGTCTAAATAGATTTTGGATAATATTTGCGTGTTTTCTAAAAAAGTAGCAAAAATTTACTTTTACGAAACATGTGGATTGAGGAAATGTGATTTGGTTGGATGTAATGTCAGCATCTAAAACTTTGGTTTTTAATAAGTTGTACGATTGTTTACCTATTAATTTTGAGATTAAAAAAGGAGGTGATTTTATGGTTCCATGTGTTATTTATATGGAAACAATGCTAAATTTTTCTTTAATTTGTTCTTTTAATGTTTCATTGATATGCGATTGTAGGAATGCTTAAAGAAAATTACTCAGGATTTGCAGTTTTTCTCTTTAAATTTGGTTGTTTTGTGTGCAAAGTTTCTTTGTAGTCCTTTACTTAAAGTGATTTAAATGGTTATCATTATTGAAGTTATCCGAATGAATTGGAGAACTAGAAATCATAAGACATTTCAAAATTCAACTATTTTTACTTTTGTTGTTTTTCAAATAAATGAGTTATTATGAAAACAGATTTAAAAAGTATATGAGTAATGTCGTCTCTCGTTTGTTGGTGCTGAAAATTTTCAATATTCAAACTAAGAAAAGTAGAAGGGTTTCATTTACGGATGTAATATGACAAGTTCAGTTTGCTTGGCTTAAGGTAAATATTGATTGTGTAGCTAGGGATTGTCCTATTTTAATTTCATGGACTAATATTTTTAGAAGAAGTCGAGGTGAATATATATATACATATATATATATACATATATATATATATATATATATATATATATGTAGTTTTTAGTGTTTTTAAAAGGTTTGAACTTCAATTTATGTTGAGTTTATGTGGTCATTTGTGCTTTGGAGCAAACTTTGAGATAAAGTTTCAGAGACTTCGGTTGGAAAGATGTTCAATTTGTTATAATTTCTTAAATCAACGAGTGATTTTTGAAAGTTTTCAAGGGAAATGGTGTTGGTGCTAGCATTTTTATAAACACATACAATTCAAAAATTATCATGTTTTATTTATATTTTTTTCATAAAATTATCATGTTTTATTTATATTATTTTTTTAATATATTTTCATGTAATAATACATAATTATTGACTTTTGACTTTAGGAAAGATATCAAAGTTGCAATAATGTATGGGATAACCTTATTTTAAAATTTACGTCTTCAACTAATACCATCAAACTTTTTATTGTTGTTTTATTTCAAATAACATTTTTCCTTCAAAAGAAAAAAAGTTTTTATCATAATGTTGTTATTATTGACATCATAATTATTTTTTTTCCAAATAACATTATCCTGCCTTTCTATTTAGAATACAATATTTGTTTTGCTTTTACATAACAAAAATTATAAAAAAAAACATATTTAAGTTAAAGAAAAGACTAAATAATATTTTTCCCCGTATTTGATTTTTTTCCAATGTAGTGTCAATATTTCAAACTTCAATTTAATTAAAATTTTATTTAAAATTAGTTAAAATTATTTTGTTGGCTAAACCCATGTTAATGTTATTAGGAGAATAATAATGTGACATATTCAGTATCTAATGTGACAGAGAAGTGATTTAAGAACATGAGATTCGGAAATAAGATGAAGTCGTCCTCTCGTAGCAACAATTTCAAATTCGTCTTCTCCACTTTCAAATTCTTCATTGCCTTTAATTTGTTAGTTTTTTCTCCCATTTTATCTTCCATCTTTTGTTTTATGTGTGTTATATGTAGCTTTTTAAAGACAAAAAGTGAATATATTTCACTAATAGAAATACATTATTTACCAATGAAAATTCACCGAGGAATCAAAATTTACATATAATTTCTAATTACTTACTTCTAGGCCCTCCATATCCTTAGTACCCTTTCGTGTTATTACTCTCAAATTATATTCACATGATTTAGTTGTTGAAACTGACTCTCCTCTCCATAATCGAACAATGATAGAACCTTATGATTAAGGGTAATAGTTTATATCATCTTAAAAAATTGAATTTTGTTACATGACTTGTTTTACCTCTTGGGTTCCTTATTGGGTTGGGGAGGATGTGTAGGATAACTTGCTAGCACATTGGAATTATCCTCTCAATTGTAATAAATATGCTACAACCTAAGAAAATAGGGTTTCAAAAAAGGGTGAAAGCTACACACATGTGATTCCTTTATCACTCATGAGCCTACATTTTTATAACCTCATATTTTGTTACAGGCATAAAATTTGGGATGATTTGTTTTTGTTGAAGAGGTTTTTCAACAAACCCAAAGGATGTAACCAATTTGTGGATGAAAGATCTTGAAGGACACATGTAAACAAACATTTTTAATATTATTTATCTTTAAATTTATAAATGAACCATATTTAACTAATTTTTCATTTTTTTAATAATGGGAAGAATTTAATTGTAGACTTTCATAGACCAAATTTGAGGTCGGGTCATGCCCCGGTGTATCAAAAGGACATAACAATGATAATGATGCACATGACGAGATCATTAGGACTAAATGTTGGATTGAGGTTGTCGGTGAGAAAAAAATAAAAGAAGACTATATAGAACAAGATAACTTATTACAAATTACACAAGTGGAAGAGATAGCCTCAAACACCAACCATTTACTTCCACTTGCAATTTTGAGGATGTTAACTATCTTGCAACAACTAGAAGCACATGATGAGGCATATGAGGATTTGAAACGCCAATTTTAGTCCTTTCAAAATCTAGTCATGTGATACCTGCTCCAGATACCCAAACCCATCTTCAATAGGAGCAGCCCAACCCAGCGGCCTAGCCCAACCCAATAACCATAGTCCCAACAACAACAAGAAGACCCTCAACAACAAGACTGTGAGAATTTTGATGATTATGTAGGTTATAAGAAGTTTTCCTACGTACTCAAACAATCTTTCTATTTACTTTATTAGGACTTTTTTATTATGTAGTTACAATGTTGTTACATATTACTTGTTGAATAATTTATTTTCTACCTTATTTGATATTGTGATACAATATTATAGAAAGTTGTGAAATATATATATATATATATATATATATATATATATTTGGACTTTCTCACAAAATTTATGAAAGGTTTAATCCTCGTGGGTAAGAAACTTAACCTAGGTCCAGTTAATGCATATCATAACTTTTGTCATTGACAAATGCAATATTGTTAGACCAAACAAATTTTAGAAAAGATATTTCACTTAGAATATTGACTTTGAATGATGTAATGGATGACCATCTTACAAGATACAACTTAGTTTACATGACCAAAATTTTGTGTCAAATGCAATGTTTTCCTGAAAAGACCTTTTTTGAAGTGATAAATTTTCATGTAACTATTTATTTACCAAACAAATCACAAAACTTACATTCTTTTCTTAACTTAAATTAATTTATTATTCAAAACCAACTCACACAATATATAAATTGTAAGGGAATAATTCAATCACACGAAACATGCTTGCTATATAACAATTGAAGTGATAATTAACTTTGGTCTTTCTTTTCTTAAACCTCTAAACACTTTTGCTGGACATCCATTTTAATATTTGAGAAAAAAACTTTTAAACGAAAAAAATATTGTTCCATCACCTTTCTTGTCAAATAACTAAATATTGCTTAAATGATAACTCCATTGTCAAATAACTAAATATTGCTTAAGTGACAACCTCATCCTTGTTTATTATGACTATGTTCTTTTTTATATATTGATTTGGGGGAGAGGAAATTGGTGTTGGTGTTGGGGGAGAGGAGATTTGGAAGAACTTGAGGTTGAAGTTGGTGTTGTTTCTTTTAGGATAATGATATTTTAACTCACTTTTTTTACTCACTTTTAACCCATCACTCCAAATACTCTTCAATTATCTATTTTGATTTTTTTAAGTCATGTGATGTGATGATCTAAGGATGATGAAAGTAGTGGGTTAAAAGTGGATAAAAAAAATTGGTTAAAATATTATTATCCTTTCTTTTAAAGGATTTGAAGGTGATTTTAGAGTGTTTAGGGAGTGAAGTTTGTGAAAATTTGTGACTAGATTGACTAATGTGACATTTAAAAAAAATTTAATAGATAAAAAGTTAGATTACAAAATAGTACCTAGTGTTAAAAGTAATATTAAATGATATATAAATAATTTATAGTAATTTTTTAAAATTTTATTGAATGAATGAAAGTGTAATAGTTGTGGAATCGTTCAAAGCAAAGTGGAGTCATTCCAAGCAATGTGGAATCATTCCAAATAAAGTGTGGAATCGTTCCAAACAAAGTGAGATAATTCCTAGCAACGTCGAATCCTTCCAAGCAACATGCAGCACACATGGAATCGTTCCAATGTTTTTCAATGCTTAAGGGAATTGTTCATTGCTTCGTCTTCTTCATCTGCACTACATTGAGGTTTACTTGCACAACAACAACTTGGCCTCGGCACCATTGCCTCCTATCCATTACCTCATGGAAAATATAAGTATGAGGAGGTAATTTCATAAATTGGAATGTATCACCCTCTAATCTCACCATGCACAATAATATTACATTTCGAATGAATCTTGCTAACTATTGCTCGACGTCACCTTCTACCACCCCAAATGAACACGATAGTCATCCGCTAAGCTTCGCTTCTACTTCCTTTTGAATAATAAATCCTCCCAAAAAAACACATTGTACATGTCCAAACAATTATGTTTTAGCAAAACATTAAATGTCATCACTTATTGTTTAAACAATCATTCTATCAATTGGAAGACACTTGGTCTAGCAATTTGTTTTCACACCTGTATAATGAATGACAAATATAATTCAATCATAACACTATAATCCAATCAAATTATGTATATTTATATAAAGTTTTTTACATCCTCAAAATATATTTTCTTTTCCGTTTTGGTAACATTTTTTTCCGATTTGTTAAAACTTTCGTTTCCAATACTTTAATTTATTCTTCCGTAAGCATACAATGTAGAGTATTTCATAATATCTCAATTTTAAATAAAATTATTAACTAATTTCCGTAAATCTCCTTTATTCTTAAAATAAGTTTTTAAGATAATTTCAAAGATAAAAAATTGTTTAATTAATTTTTGGTATCTGTTTTTGTTTAAAATTTTTAAATTGATTCTCCATTTTTTTTAAGTTTTAATTTGATCCCGATTTTTAAAAAATTAATACAATTTGGTCTTTTTCGTTAAATTTTTTGAAATGGATCAAAGATTTTTCATCAAAATTAAGATTGTTAATAACAATAATTTGCTTTATTAGTGTAATTAACATAATCATGGTATCAAGTTCAATAAAAAACCATTTTTTATATAACTTTTTATGCTACTATATAATCAAGAAAATAACAATTTTATTTAAAAAAAAATAAAAAGATAAAAGATAAATACTTAAAAAATATAAAAATAATGATAATACAGGATAAATAATAAATTAATTAAATTTATAATTTATATAGGTAAAACTTAATTTAAAATTTAATGTTTATCAGTCAAAATCATATAATTAAAAACTAACGAGTTTTTTTTTACACACGTGTACTTTTGTACCACTTTTTTTCCAATAAAAGGAAAAATTAATTGTGTGCGCACGAAAAAGAACAGACTTACACATATATGTATAATCCTGCACAAAAAT
This sequence comes from Vigna unguiculata, assembly GCF_037176805.1. Lineage (NCBI taxonomy): Eukaryota > Viridiplantae > Streptophyta > Magnoliopsida > Fabales > Fabaceae > Vigna > Vigna unguiculata. The sequence goes on along the minus strand of NC_140794.1, from coordinate 58,065,296 downwards.
TTAATTTACTATACTCATATGCCTCCCTTTCCATAGTCACATATTTTCTTCATCTTCCTTCAAAAAGAACTTACCTACTTATCATATATACCAATCACACCTCATTTTTATCACTCTTCCGGAACAATGTCCAAAATTTATTCTACTTTTTCATCTCAACATTTTTAACCCCAATATTTATATGTCATCTTCACAACACCAGCTTTGCCCAGAAGAGTAAAGCAATAATGATATATTTAAAGAAAAATTATTTTTTGACAAAGTTCTTTTTTATAAATTTAACAAAGTTTCCATTAATAAAATTAAATAAATTATTTTTTATTTTCTAATAAAAGATAAAATAATAAAATAGTTTTTCTTTACCTAATTAAGAAATTTGTCAAAGTTTGTGTTCTCAGACTATCATTTTTCATATTTAAAATAAATTAAGCTTATAAGACACTTCATTTGAAATGTATAAAAAAATTTGTACCATTATATTTTAAAATCTCTATCTTAAATGTTAGAGGAGACAGCCATATAAATTAATGTGTAGACTAATGGTGTTAGATTAGAATGGGTAATGCAAACTTTCCTTGAAATTAATGAATGTTCATAATTTCCATGGTTTTCAAATAACAACTACCCATTTTTTCTTCTTCCCTCTTTTATTCAACAAAGACTCAACAAAAATCACGACCCCATCACCCACATGTGTGTGCCATGACTACTACCAATCCAGAAAAACAGATACGAAAAACATCATCATCATCATCGAACATTCAATATATTTCATTTTTCAATATGAATAAAAATAAACAAACCTCTCTTACCTTCCGCAAAGCTACAAAATTTGAAACATCATAACGTTAACTAGGCAACAACAAGCAGCAAGAATAAACCAATTCTTAGCACGAGAAAGTTCAAAATCACAATCAACAACAATAATACAAATAATCTACTATTGTGTACTCCTGACCAACCCTACCCTACCCTACCATTTGCCCAGTGCAACAACACCCATTCTCATACGTAAGATCCTCGACGTATCTGGTCAACGGTCAACAATTCTCCATTCTCACTGGGTCCTACTCTCCCCCATGGCGCGTGACCAAATTAAACGCCACTTCAAGTGTTCATCTTACCACACAAGTCCCCATCTAGTGTACAGTAGTTGTTGTTGTTGTTCTGAAGACGCAAAGTGAATCACCATTACAATACAACACATTCTCTGTATCCTATACTATTTCTCTCTTTTTCTCTCTCTCAAGCAAAACAAAACCAAAATTTTTTTCACTTTCCAGTTTCCACCTTCTCCGCTTCCGCCACCCTTTCAGCATGGCACACCACCACCCTTCCCAACATCGGAACTTGGAAGCTCCAAAATCTAAACCTACAACTCCAAACCCAGATCTCATCCAAACCTATAAACCCTCTTTTCTGGTAAAACACATGTCAAGTCTAAACTTGGCTCAAACCCACAAAACCCGTCCACCCCACAAACACTCTCCTATTGTCGACACTCATTTGCAGGGGAAACCTACGACAACCTCTGCTATGGTTGTCCCAGAGAAGGAGAGTGATGTTGTTGTGGCTGTGAAGAGAACCCACAAAGAGAAGTCCCAAAAGCTTAGTTTGGAATTGGAAAGGAGGAAACTTGGTGATTCTAATGACAAGGGTGTGGTTGAGGAAGTTAAGGTTGAAAAGAAGAAACCTGGTTTGGGTTTGGAGAAACATGATGGCGTTGAGAGAATGTCTGTGTCTCTTGCTCCGGGTGGGGGCAGAAGGAGATCCTTCTGTGGGACACAGGCTGATTTAAGAGATGTGTTTGCAATCAATGGGGCGAAAATGGTTTCTGTTGATATGCCACCGTTTATGCAGATCCACGCTGTGAATTGTGCCAGAAATGCTTTGGATAGCATGGAGAAGTTCACATCCAAGACCCTTGCATTCTCCCTCAAAAAGGTACAATTCTAATCATCAAACAATCCTTATTCGGTTTAATTAATTTGTTCTGCTGTAAGAGTTTTAGTGATTAAAGTTGTTGTGGTGGTTTAAAATTTGGGTGTGTGGTTGATTGGTTGGTCAATGAAATTTGGTTGGGTGGTTGCAATTTGCAGGAATTTGATGGAGTGTATGGGCCGGCATGGCACTGTATTGTGGGGACTAGTTTTGGTTCTTTTGTGACTCATTCCGTTGGAGGTTTTCTATATTTCTCCATGGATCAAAAACTATACATTCTCTTATTTAAAACTGCAGTGCAAAAAGCAGGTTGAAGGAGGTGAATTCTGCAATGGACGGAAGAATTTTTGGATACACTTATGTTACAGAGAAAAGGCTTAGAGTAACAGCAGCTGCAGCCTCTGTACATTACTCCAGTTTAGAAAACTATACACTACTTTGTTTCAGTTTAACTCTACCTCAGTGGTTCTAAAGATGTTAATGCCCTGTAACAAATGGAGCTAATGGAAGAGAAGAAAAGATCAATCTTTTTGACTGAAATCACTTTCGGTTGTACAATTATTGAAATTCTAATCTTTAAATTGTTTCATACATTTTTAATTGTATCTACAAAATATGATGCGGACATTTTACATCTAAGTTTTATTCACATTTATACTTGAAGAATTATCTCTGTCTTTCAAACTGTTTGGATGAAGTTGAACTACTCTGTATCAGAATGAGTGGAAAAAAAATATCAGAATAGAGTGTCCCTAGGAATGAATGCAGTGATGTGTTAACCTGGTTATCAACATGGTGCGTGAGAAAGAAGAAAAGGGAAATAGGTGGGGATATATGATCTGATCAGGAATTTTGAAAGGGCTGTTAGTATTCTCACGTCCTTCTCGCTCACTACTTCTTGCCTGCAAATTTTGTGCAATCATTCAATTGTGGCACGTATATTTGGGGTCCATGTCATTAAATTTTTGGTGTGAGTCCCCATTCTCATTCTTGTCTTTTTCTTACTTCTCCATCTGCAAGTTCTTAATCCTTTGATAGAGAGTATTCAAAAATCCGTCTTTCAGTGCTTAGTGTAACTAAAGTTTATTCAGACATTACATCAAACATTACATCGACCCGAATAACCAGGAAACTGTTCGTAGCAGTGGTTAGTGGGGAATGGTACTTTCATAAATATGTCTATGGCCTGAAAAATTATAGTAATTTGGGTGGGTTATGTAAATTAAGTGATATGAAGATGTCATTAATTTGATGAGTAACTCACTCTAGCAAGAGAGCCTTTTAAAAGGAAACAAGAATTGTACTTGAAGAGAAAATTTTGGCATGGTTTGGGGAAGAAATTGTATTATAAAGCAGAGGGGTTGTATTTGTACTTTGCAGCTTAGTGGAAAGTGGAAAGGGTGGGCTATTCTGTATGATGAAGTTTATGGAGAAGGAGGACAATCTAAAAAGGTGTCCCAGATCTCCTAAATGTTTGTGTTACTTGTTACACTTTTTTGATTCCGTTTTGTTCACTACTCATTATAATATTGTCCAAAGGTACCTGCACTTCCTCCAGGACACCTTATGGCCCTAAATACAAACCCTGTGTGTGCTCCATCCCAGTGCCTTCTAAAGATTAGTTTCATATGTATCTTTACAAAAATTTATTATAAACTTTTTACAAAAATTAAAAACTCTAAATAAATAAAATATAATATTATTAAGAATTTAATGTAAAAGAAGACACCCTAATCTAATATTCAAAGTCAAATGACAATAGAGAAATTATAATTACATAAACTTTAAAATAAACTAAGAGTGTTTTATTAATTTACAAAGGGAGATGGTTGTGGGGATAAAGATAGGATAAACATGAATCATTCATACTCGTCTTCATCTCTATATCTTATTTAAAAATTAAAGTATTATTCAAATTCGTATTTATGCATCGTCAATCGAATATTTTTTTTTTTTTTGTCTTAATGCAAGTTTGGACAACATTTTAAAAGATCTTTTTAAAATTTTTTAAAATTTTAAAATTAGTAATCATTAAAGTATTTTAAAGATACAGCAGATAAACAATAAAAAAAACTCATAACAAAAATCTAAATTTTAGATTTGGTAGTCGCATCTAAGATAAAAAGATTGTATAATGATAAATTACCATGTATTAATATATTGTGCTTATTAACTCTGGACTCATATTTAATCATGAATAGCTATACATTTATACCTTCAATTTATTAAACCTCACTTTACCCTAGAATCTTAGGAACTGTATATATATTGACTATCATTGGATTAATATCTTTTGATTTATTAGACTCTACGCTCCCAATCAAACCAATATAATAATGTTTATTTCATAATGCATAACAAACTAGAAAACAAAAAGAAATGTCATCTTACCCAAAACTAAGTGCGTTAGCAATGTTCAGAAACAAATGTATACCCTTTTTTAATCTTACAACGACTTTATGTAAATTTAAACAAATTTTAGGTCCTAATATATTATCGAATTCTTTTATTTCTGAGTATTCAATAAATAAATTTTATAAGGGCTAAATACAATTTTAGTTTCTAAACAATAATATGAGAAGTTGAATTTTGTTTGTAGTCTTCGTTATTATATTTAACATTACTTTTAACCTAAAATATGAAGATAATTAGATATGAATTTTTACTTTTGTACTTTCTACTTCATACGAGACATTGTTTCCCAGAATTTGGGACCCAAATAAAATTTAATTTCACATGAAAGTTAAATAATTGAAAATATATATAACCTTTTAAAAAAATTATAAATATTTTATTTTTTAATATATATAAAAATAAAATGCCTTATTCTTTTCAAAATAATTATCAAAATTTGCTCTAATGAGCTTAATTTAAATTTAAATATCTTAAATAATAATTAAAATTCAAATAAAAATAATAATATAAATATCAACATGTAAATTAATAAAAAATTATTACAAAAATTAAATTTTAATTCAATAAAAATAAAAATAAAATAAAATAATGTAAATATAAATATTAATATATTTTTTTTTACTTAATTATAAAATAAGTTTTTATATTAATCTTATCCTTTGGTTGAAGAGCAATTAAATTGGTTAAAATAATACAACTATAATTGTTTTCGTACAACCATGACTTCAAGGGTAGTGGTTCCGTATTTTTTTTTTTAATATTATCTTTTTACAATAAGAATTGAAAAATAAAATAAAATGAAATAAATTTTTAATAAATTAATTAATTCAATTTATTTTAATTCAAAATATTATTTATTTGTCTATTTTTCTCTTTTTTTACCCTTCATCAAAATATAAGTAATGTTAAATTCTTAATTTATAGACATTTTTTTATAGAAATAGTTCATGAAAAATGTAGTGATATTGTGTGTAGAAACATTTAAATTATGTAACGATATAAAAGAAATAGAAAATCAGTTAACGATATAAAATAAATAGAAAATAAGTTAAGAAACATGAGAATTTTAAGAAAATGAAATGAATTTTTAAATACTTGATTTTTTTTTATTCTATGTTATTATAAGCAATAATTGTTAATGTTTTTTTTTTCAATTCGTACTTTTATATTGCATAAGTAGAATATATATAATGGGTAGAATAATTTTATTGTCATGTCAAAATATTAATTAGAAAATATAATTTTTCTTTTAATTTTAAAATATTAGACATATTTTTAGTCATTTAACTTTAATGTAAAATTGAATTTTTTAAATTTTGAATCATTTTATCTCCAAAATTTATTATTAATAGATATACTAATCATTAAGTTATCATTTTGGTCTAACAAAAAATTAGGCCTTGGCCTAGTGAATTGGGAAAAAAATCCCACAACGCCAAAAACGTCACAAAAGTAAAAGAAAAAAAAATAGTTTTTTTATCTTAAGTGAAAATTTCACCGTAATTGCAATATTGTCTTCGTTTTAACAAAAATATCAAAAAATAAACATTATGCAATAAAATAAATTTATTTTCAAAATTTTATCCAATACCAATATAATAAATACAACTCCCAAACACATTTAAAATTATCAGCACAAAAATTTAATAAAGCATCATCCTCCACTCATTTTAATTAAATCTTAATAATTCAAAACCCAATATGTACTTCATTCAGATAAAACTCAATCTAATATAAAAAGAAAAAGCTAAAAGAAAAATAATATATATATTAAATGCAGTTCCAAAAAATTTAAATAGGAGTTTTGCTGGTAAAATAATTTTATAGAATAATGAGTGTCTGGCATAAAAGATATTTGTGATTTAGAAAAGGAAAGTTTGAATTAAATAATTATTGTGATGTGTAGCAATATATGGAAGTTTCTGGTTACTCGACATGACCGAGTTAAATTATTCTGGTTTGGCAATCTTATCTTTTGGAGAAACTTATCTTTCTTTAGAAACACAAAAATTTTGGGTTTTTGCCACAAACTTGGACACAGGTTACTTAAATTCTTCGTCGCGGTCTGCTACATTCACATGCTTTTATAATCTACAAAACGATACCGACTTAACATTTTGCAATCAATCAAATTTCACACATTCTTTCCTATGCTTCAACGTCTTCATCATCAAATTTATAACATTCTTACTCCAACGGAATTTCGTTAAAAATTTAAATATACTTTATTTTTATTAAATATTCAACTGTTAAAAATAAAGTCAATTTATATTTATATATTTCTAAACATTTTTATCTTATAAATCAGTTTTAATATAATATCTAAATTTATTCTAATAAATTTGCTGCTATATCGGATTTAAATGTTTGAAATTTGAAATGATTTCATAATACTACAAGTAATTTATGAGTATTTTCCGTCTGAGTCAACCTCAATTGATACAGTAACAATTTTGTGTTCCATCATGAGAAAATATTAATTACCTAACATGAAGCATATATGACCAGTATGGTATTCAATAAAGAAAATTAAGCAATTTTTGTATATTTAATTAATATTTTGATTCTAATATTTATCAGATTTATTTGATATAATATTTTAGTTTTTTTCTTGATTTGGTTTACATTCTAATTAAGAAAATTTATTGTGATATTTTTCTTTTAGTTGATATGTAAAGGTAATCACGTGTCAGATTTTTTTTTTTTTTTCTCACTTTCATCCATCGTTCACTATCTTCCACCATTTTTGTTTTCTCTTCTCCACCATTGACGTTTTCCTTTCTTCTCTACCAACCTTCTACGAGGGTTGTTGCTGGCTTAACCCTTCAATAATAAAAGAAAATACCCTAACAAGACAACTCTACACTTGTGGAGCACCTATAAAACCGTAGAGGATATGTCCTAATAACAAAATACAATACACAAAAAACAAATTACAAGTGTATTTAGATAAATACATTTTAGGTTTAATTACCTTTGTTTTCATCCAAAATATAAATTTAATCCTCTAATTTTCTTAGTCTTAATTTGGTCTTGATTGAAAATTAATGTGATTTTGTTATGATTTATAAAAAATTGATGTAAGTTGGTCCTGATTATGAAAAATTGATGCAATTTTGTCATTTTCATTAAATTTCTTGAAATGGATCAAGAATTTTTTATCAAAATTGAAATAGTTAATAAAGATGATTTGTTTTGTTAGTGTAATTAACATATTTGATAAAAAATTCTTAATCCATTTCAAAAAAATTAACAAAAATGACCAAATTGCATATTTTTAAAGAAATAAAGACTAAATTTAACAATTTTCACAAATCAAGATCAAATTAACACTGTGTTTTTGTTGAAGGATTTACTGTTTACGTAGAATGGAAAGTGAGAATTAGCAAATGATTACCTTATTCATTTGAAGGTGATAAAAGGTGATGTCGAATGATTATTAGGAGGATTCATTCCAAATGCAATCTCTCCCTGCATGATGAGATTAAAGGGTGACACTTTAATTTATGAAATTACTCCTTCATATTTCATTTTTCTTGCATGTGATTTATTCATTTCTCCTTATCATGAAAATAACATAATAAAGATTAATAACACAAATAAAATTTTATTATGGTTATAACAAAAAATTATTACTTCTAAAATTATTATTAAAAATAAAATAAAATCTCCATGTAAATAAATTGTTTCCCACCTTACATATTAAATTTATTTTCATACCAAGTATATTGTATTATTTATTTTTTTATAAATATTTTTTTTTTATAATTTCAATCATTCAATAAAATTTATAAAATAATTCTAAATAATTTATATATCATTTTATATTACTTTTAACGAGAGATATTTTGATAATCTAACTCTTTTATCTATTAATTTTTTTTTAATATATCACATTAGTCAATTTAGTCACAAACTTTCAAAAATTTTACTCTCTAATCCATATCAAAATAACCTCTAAATCTCTTAAAAGAAACAACACAAATTTCACCCTTTAATCATTCAAATTTCTTTTTTTCCCTCTTCCTTCAATCATTCATCCTAAAAGAACACTGTCTAAAACTAAAACAAATTGAAAAATCATCTTGAAATTTTTTAACAATAACCTAAATTTTATAAAAGTTAGCAACTTTTTTTCCGGTCCTTTTAAAGAGTGATTGTAGAGAGAGAGAAATGAGTATAATACATCTAAACAATTGTGACTCAGTAAGATTAACTTTGCTTTTAGATCACATGATTATGATCTCAATAATGACTAAAAAACTTATTTAGAATAGGCACGTTGAGAAGGCATTTATCCATTCCTCTAGTTTAATTTTCTTTTCAAGTCAAAATATACTTAGTGAAAATAAATAAAGTTATTTAACCTTGATTAACTCACGTAATGAAAACATATATAAATAAACTTTTAAAATATTATTTAAAATTAATCTCATCAACATAAGTTTATTTTAATCATACAAATACATAAAATATATAAAAAATATTATACACTTACATTCTTTTTTAAATTCGAACAAATATTTTGGTTACTACAAATTAATTTTAGATATAGTTGATTAAATTTGTATTCCATACAGTATTGATTAAATAAGTTTTATTATTGATTATAAAATAAAATTTGAAAACCTTGTGCTATTAATTAAAATAATCTATTTAAAAATAATTTAATAATTTTCATATATAATAAAAAAATATACTAAAAAATAATCTAAAAGGTAATTAATAATTATATTGTCATAATTTAGAATTCAAAAACATACTACAAAAAAGTTATAAAAAAATAAATATAATGAATAACCTTAAAATATTAAAATTTTATTTAACTATATTATTTACCCAATTCGGGGACACTTTGAATTAAAATATTTAACATCTCAAATCTTTTGAAATAAATAGTTCAGAACTGATAATATAATCAGTATATTATATATATATATATATATATATATATATATATATATATATCATAAAATTGATAAAACACTAATTTACAAAAAAAGAAAATATCTTAAATTTAAATTATAATTAAGTTTAAAGTTTATGACAAATTTAGATATTTTTAAACTCTCGTTTAATTTTCTTCATTATTATTAAGTGACATGGTTGTATTTTATTTAGCTTCTTATATTAATAAAGGTGACTTTATATAGTTAATATAAAAGATATTGACATTATAGTGATTATAAAGGATAAATGATTTTTATTGTTTTCATTAAATATATTTGAGATAACTAAGTTTTTGTACTCTTCAATATTATCACCTACAACAATCAATGATTGTTATCATTATTTTTATTAAAATAATAAAATTTTATATTAATAACATAATCTTGTATTTTTTTAATATATATAAATCAGTAAACAAAATAACAATATAAAATAAAAATCACGTTATCCGATTAATAAAAAAGATTGATCACAAAAATTTACTTAAAAAATTTAAATACTCAATTAAAAATATTCATACTTGAAATTTAATTAAATATATATTTAATTATGAAATTTCATAAATAATATAATATGTTTATAGATTTCCAGAGCTTACTTTAATACATTATTATTCTTGGTTTGATGTAACTTTAAGTGGAAAGTGTCATTAAGTATGTTTAGTACAACAGTTGTCAAAACGTACACGCGTTGCTTCAGGCACTTTTTCAGTTTCAAATTTAATATATCGCTTTATATTCTAGAATTAATAAAAACAATTTAAGAATTTATCTATCACTAAAATTATGTTTATAATAAGATATTACAAGATGTAATGATTTTTTAAAAGAACTTTATATTTATAAAGCAATGTTTACTGAAATAACCACTTTAAATATAGAATACATTTTGTAGTTATATTAATTTATAAAAACTTAATTATTGATTTAGTCTGCTTTTTAGTTTATTTTTATCTCTTTATTATTATTAAGTTCAAATTTGTTTTCCATTTTTTTAAAACTATTAAATTTTTTCTTTTGTTATTTTTTATTCAATTTATTATTTTTTTTAAATTATCCGATTTTATATTTTTTTTATAAGATTAAATTAGTAATTAAGTTAATTACAATTTACATATATGTTAAAGTTTTTGTTTTTAATTTATACATTAAATAAATTTAGTTATTTTAAGAAAAAGAAATAAAGCAACCAAAGGATGATTAGGCCAAGTAAGGGAGGTTAGAAATAGTAGATGTGATATGAGTAAAATTTTAAAAACCCTATAGAAATGTTAATTATTTTTGATAAATTTAAAGAAACAGATATTTTTGTGATTAAAAAAGAATAATCCTGGAAAGAAATGTAAAAGGTGGTATGAAGAAGTTCTGAAAGTGGTAAGATGGTCTGATTTGATGGAAGTGTGGAAAGTTGCACTAACTTCTGGTGTTAAGGCATGTGGTTGAAAAGCATAAACCTGTGAGTGATGGAGCTTCACCATCAAATCCAAACCAATTTGGAAATTGAATTAAGGGTAGAAAACCCAATGAACATGGAGAAAGTTTATTTGGGCATGGGAAGCAGAATCTTTATGGGGTTTATGGGTGGTTATCATTTTTGCTCTAAGCAAGTTAGGCAGTGACAGTGATGGTTTTGTAGGTAAAAAACTTGATAATTCAGTAGTTAGGTAGTGATGCTACACTGAGACTGGAAATTTCTGTTCAAGTGTGTCCAGTGTTTGACATTTGACATCCAGATTGAAGTTATCACTGCCACCACCTTCGGAATCTTCATCAAAACATACACGTAGAACAACGATTCACATGGAAAACAATCCTCAGAACAAATATCTGTAATTGATAAGTTGGCCGTGCGTGGTGGTGGAGAATTTAAGATCTCAGTCAAAGTTTTAAATCGAATAAAAATACAACATCGAGTATTATATAAAAGTGAAGACTAATAATTTATTATCTTAAAATTTTGGATTGAAAATAGTGTTAATCTTTTATGTATGAGTTGAACTCATATCTTATTAATGATTATTTATTTGATAACTATCTTTTGAAAAGTAAATACTTTTATTCTAACATTGTTATTACAAGACTGAAAATATTTTGTGAAGATTTTTCAAACTTTTAGAAAGACTTTTTACTATTCAAACCGATATGTTTTAGAACTTGGACGGTAATCTCATAAGAGAGATGCTTCCTACTTCATGTTGAGATATTCTAAGTCTACGTCTTGTTAAGATCGAGAGGAGGTCTACATGTAAAAGACATTCTAACTCTCAAAAATAGTCAAATAGGTCAAATAACAATAAATATTGTAATAATGAAATATTTCTCTTTTTTTTTTTGGCATACTATATTATTTATACTATATTTCATGGATTATTTTTTTTTTTACCTAAATGAACCTGATAAATATGAATGATTATCATGATTAGTTTATAATTAACCAAATTTACTAATCATGCTTTAATCTTGATATTAATATGGCCAGTGTAGTCAACAATTATACAATTCACATATTTAAAATAATACCTTAATGATCATATGCTAGAATTAGCTTTAGCCACCTAGGGTACCTACAAGCAAAATTTTTTTCTATACACTTCTAGAAACTCAGATTGTATTACTTTAATAACCTCCAAAGTTTAATCACATACATCATTAACATCTCTTCTTAATCAACACATAAAAGGTAGTTTAATACGACTATAAGAAACACAAAAAACTTGTAGTGTGATAAGAAAATTGTTTCACTATATATCTTAATCTTTTTGTTGTCAGTTCATAAGTATAATTTATTATTAAGTAAATTATAAAAAAATATAATTCTTATAAAAAAGTATTATAATATATTTATAAAAAAAATTCAATAAAATTTACATCTCTATTATGACAGTGGTATACTAGATAAACTTTTAGTAACTCTTCAAGGGAATGCCGTTATTCTTTAGAAAAATATATCTTTCCTTATTAATGTGTGTTTAGAAGCGTTTAAATAAATTATATATTGATTATTCTAAAACACAGTTATATTACTAAAAGTACTAATGTATATCAAATTATTTTTCAAGAATAATAAATTTTATTTTAAATATATTAAAAAATAGGGATTAGATCACTCAAATACGCCTTTTAAAAGATACACGTATATGGATAAACTTATAATAATTTAGTAAGATATACTGAAGTTTTGAAGAAAAAAAAATATTAACATATAACGTCACGTCTTGACGTGTCTTAAGAAACTCTAAACAACAACTTAGTGAAATGTTCATTCTAAAAATAGTATTTATTAAGTAAATATCTAAAACAAACACATAAACATAGGATGAATTTAAGTAATTACCATTAACCATCACTAGAAATTTCATTTAATATGAATTGCTCTATTTCGAAATAAAATTAGTTAACTTGTGATTTATTAGGAACTTAAAATTGCTAAATATATACATTAACAAAATTATATTTCAGTTGGAGTTGACCCCAAATAATCTAAGCTAAGACGAAAATGTACGATGAATTTAATTAAGCGGTTGCATAAAGTGGATTGACATTAATATTTTAGAATAATAATATTTTGTCTAATTTTTTTACTCATTTTTATTGTAATCACTTTTCAATTATCTATTTTAATATTTTTTTTATTAATATGATATGATAATGTAAAAGTAATCGAAATAATAAATTAAAAATAATGAAAAAAATAGAATTATAATATTATTATCCAATAGTCAACTATTGAACTATTTGTGGAATAACATCTAATCAAACAAACTGTGATAAAGACAAACTGACACACACTTGGGTTCGGCATTCTCTTCTACCTCAAATTTTATGTCTTTGTTCTATTTGAAAAAGTATATATAGAAGGAAGAGATAAAAGATTTATTTCAAATTTATTTTAGTTTTTATAATATATATATATATATATATATATATATATATATATATATATATGTATATATATATCGAAAGTGTTGAAACTTTAATGAATCATCAACAATCATTTTGAAATTTTATAGAAAGTAAAATCAAGTTTTGAAATGTTATAAGAGAGTAAAAATAGACTTTAACCCCAAAAGAACTAATATTTTTTTGGTCGATTGTTTTTAGTATCAGTGAAGTGCAATGGGAATGTGATCCATTAATTTTTATTAATCTAAATAGTTATTAACGAATTTAATAAGTTTTTTAACCAAGACAGTAGGATAAACTTTAGTTAATGAAAAGAGATATTATGACCATTTCTTTTTCCGTGTTTCAAACATTATTTGAACATAATTTGCACGCAACAAATAAGATAACGCTTCAATTTTGAAACTTCTACGGATTTTGCAAATATGGTTATGTTGCAACATGAGTGTTTGATTTTTCAGCTGTTGAGTCGGTGTTAATATTCATGTTCTCATTCATAAGTCTTTTAAGATTGTAGTAAAATATAGATAATAAGAGGAAGAAAAATTATACTATGATTATCATTTTTTGACTATCATCTTTTATTTATGATTTGGTATGAATTATTGATTCTTTCAAAGAAAAAGATAGTGGTACATTAATCAATGACTCACACTAAATTATGTCAGAAAATAAAAGATGAGAGTCAAAAAATGAGAGTCATAGTATACTTTTCCTAATAAGAACACTATACGTATGAGATGTGGTCAATCCTATCTATGAAATGTCATGCAGGTTCCCAACACAACATGAACATCATGTGATTACAAAACTAGCAAGAACATAAATAAAAATCCAAAAAAAAAAAAAAGTCGTCAAATATGTGTTTTGAAGGAAAAAATGACACTTCATATTAGATAATCCCCAATTACAAAAAAACTATAGTATTATAAAACATTTGAAAATGATTTTACTAAAGGGAACAAATTAATATATTGATGGATTTTATCTGTTACTAAAGGAAACGTATTAATGATGATTTTGGCTTGAACTGTTGCCGTAATTTAACACTGGTCTTCGAAAAATCACTGTTGTAAACATAAATACCAAATAACAAAAATTAATCCAAATGGAGAGCTGAAGAGAGGGAGGAGACGACAACACAATGAAACAAAAAAGTAAGGAGCAAAAAATTATAACATGTGAAAGGAGACAAAATGTGACACAATAAGAGAGGGTTGATTTTGTGACAACATGAGACAATGACAAGTGACGGTGACAAAGTGATAACAATAAAGTGACACGACAAATTTTGATGACAACACAGTGAAGAGAAAAATCTGAGAAAATAAAAGGTACACAACTTTCTTTACATTAAATTAATTTACATTAAGAAAACAAATTCAATGTATACTTTCTTGTTTTTTTTTTAATTTTGTTACTGATTGATTGGGAAGAATTACTTAAGGGTTAAATATGTTTTTGGTCTCTTAACTTTTGATGGAAATTAAAAATAGTTCATCCTCGAAACTTTTGACTAATTTAGTTTCTCAACTTTGAAAATGTGTGTATTTAGTCTTTTTAATCAATTCTTTTTAAGTTTATTTGATGTTTTAAACGTGTTTCATGATAGTATTTGAGTTGTTTATATCGTTTAACTCATTTTCACTTTAATGTTTACTTAAAAACGCGTTTAAAACGTCAAATAAACTTAAGAAAATTTGGTTAAAATAACTAAATTTACTCATTTATTAAATATGATGGACTAAATTAGTCCAAAATTTCGAAAAGATACGAATTCTAATTTTTACTAAAATCTAGAAAAAAAAATATCATACTTAACCCATTATTTAGATATTTGAAATAGGGTCCCTTTTTTGCATCATATTGATATAAAGGACTTAAACGTTAGGTGAGAGTTCAATTTAGTTGGATGAATAGGTGTTATAAAATATGTGGTGAAGTTCCCCCTAATAATAAAATTTGCGAAAGTTAAAAGCAGAACATTATGGCTGTTTCAAATTGCAATGAAGGAAAGGACAAAACATCATTACTATTAGGATAACAATGATTTGATGCACGCGGTAATTTTGAGTTGGTGGCGTCCAAAGTCAACGGTCCAAATCTACTCATAACATATTTAATTGCTTTCATATTTATTCGTTTAGGGAAACAATTGTTACACACTCTCACTACTCCTTAACTCAGATGAACAAAACGGGTGAAATCTACAATTTTATTTTAGATTCAGAGTCTCAAAATTGTTATCTAGATAAAATAGTTATAAAGCTTTTTTTTCTTTTAAAGTCAAGCATACCGTAAATTCTAAGATTTTATTTTATTTTTATGATGACTATATTATCGGTATAAAGTATATAGTTACTCTAAAAGAAATCTGATTAAAATTATAATGCAAAAATGTATTTAAGAATTATTCTATTTCAACTATAATTTGTTGGTATTCATTTTTATGTTTATCATAATATACCATATGTCCAACCAATTACTTTATGATTATGTTTAATATTTCATTAAGCATGAAAATTCAATATAAATAAAAATATCAAGAAAAAAAATTTAATTGATAAAAGTATCCTCTAGTGAAAAAAATTAACATGTGATCCTATTTCAATATTAAAATATAATATTTTATTTAAATAATGCTAAATATTTTAGTATATAGTTTCACATGTTTAAATATATATATATATATATATATATATATATATATATATATTTATTTATTTATTTATTTATTTTTTATTTTATTTTTTATTTTTTATTTTATTTTTTTTCAACCTCTACATATTTTTTAAGGAAGAAAACCATGATAGAGTTCTAAACTTTAAAGCGGACCAGTGATCTTATTTCAACTAACTTAGGATTGGAACATTGATTTTATATATCTAGATAAAAACAAAATTCAAAAGATAAATCATAATTCTTTAAGAAAATGAAAAAGTAGTTTCAAAGGTGAACTCTTATAACATTTCGGTGAGAATTAACGCTCATTTCCTTTTTTTAGTGAGAACTTATTCTAATACATATAATAGTTTCACATACTTTGAAGTTAAAGTCAAAATAGTTTAAATACAATATTTTTAACCCTACAAAACACCTTCAAAATATAACTTCATGTGATTAGATTTTAGACTCTAAAATGGACAATTCTTTAAATATAGTGATTGATATAACATATGAATAAATTTGGATCAGAAAATATATAAAAAAAGTGTTAAATATTTTGAAATATATGTGTGATCTTTATAATATGATTTGAACTAAATGTTTAACTTTGAACTAAATGTTTAACTTAGATTATAGGATCTGTAGTTAGTATTTATGACACACAGAACAAATATAAATATATGTAAATACTTGGGAAAAGGAAAGATTAGATACATCTCTTGTGAATAAGGGAAATTGTTCCTTTCGTTAGGGTCTGTTTGATTCGACGGACAGAATCAAACAAATTTACCGTTTGAATAGAAAGTGACATGTCAGGACAAAAAATTCACGGTAATCGATTTTTTTTTTTTTTCTGATTTCACTTTCTCTTCAATGTTGAAGAGATTTACAAAGAAAAGATAATTAATTTATTTTTAAATTAATTAATTTTTAATATAAAATAATAATATAATGTGACAATAATAATAATCTATTAAATCTATCCTATCATTTACTAATTTTAATAAATTTTACTTTCAAATATTTTTATTTTTTATTATCTTTTTTTTTATCCAAACAATTTCACCTCCACTGTCTTAATAATTTATAAAAAGTTGAATTGTATCTTATAGGTTTAAACACCTTTTTGGTCCTTATTTTTTAGTGGTTGCTGCGAATGGTCCTCATTTTGACAAAATGTTTAAAATGGTCCTCATTTTTACCCGAAGGTTTAAAATGGTCATCATTTTCGCAATTCGTGTTTTATTTGGTTATTTTTTGTAACGCCGTTTAAATCATTAACGGAGCATTGTACAAGTGTCATCGTTTGTATTAGGGTGTGTTATGTGTAATGTACATATGACTAATTAAAGTTAATTTATCAATTTAGGAAAATTTTACAATTAGGGAAATTTCTTCATCTTTGTTTAATGTTGTAAGTAATAATAATCTTATCATTGCACATAGATTAGTGCCTGTCATTCAGGACCTATTTACCCACTACTGAGCACATGGATCCAGTCAATGGTGAAGTCTTATGGGTAGGGATGACAACGGGGCGGGGCGGGTACGGGTATCATGATCCCATCCCCATCCCCATAATAAAAATTCATCCCCATCCCCATCCCCAAACCCAACGGGTATACAACTTTTGACCCATCCCCATCCCCACCGGGTAACGGGTATTTTCTTATACCCATACCCATACCCATTTTTTTATTGTTCCATATATCAATTAAATATTTTTTATAAAAAAAATTTAAAAATCACACCAACGGAATCATGATACTATCAAAATATTCAATATTAAAATAACATACTCTTTTTGATTTTCATGATGTCAAATATTAAGAAAAATATTATAATAGTATAAATCTCAAATTAAAGTATCAAATAACAACTAAATAAAATTCAAATAATTATATAAAAGCTAAAAAATTACACATTACTAAAATTTTATAATAACCAAAATATTTATTAATTTTACAAATGATCAGTGGTTTCATTTGCATTCGATCCACCTACACATAGAAAAAAAATGAAAAATTAGATATGATATAATAATTGAAATTGAAAATTTTAATTACTAGAATATAATGTACCTTCTTCATCAGATTCATTTTCACTCATGAGAACATCTTTTCCTTTTAATTTTTTAACACCTACAAACACCAAATGTAGAATATTAGATGAGAATTCACAAAAAATACTAACAAAAAATATTAATAAATTTGAGTAACTTACCTAGATGGTTTGAGTTCCATATCCAACTTCTTGTACACATCAAAGCCTCTATAGTAATATGATGAAGTCGACTACGGTGAGAAGTTAATATCTGACCACCAGTACTAAAAGCAGATTCAGAAGCTACAGTTGTTATTGGAATAGCTAAAACATCCCTTGCAATTGCTTGAAGGGTTGGAAACTTTAACCCATTTGTTTTCCACCATGATAGGATATCAAATTCTTGTGTAACCGGCAAATTATCTTCTTCCAAGTAATAATCCAACTCTGTTTTCATAACTGTAGTTCTAGATTTTTTCTTTTTTGCCATAAACTCTAAAAATTCATTCGCATCATTATCAACATCATTTCCCAACTCCAATGATGTAGCTCTATAAGAAGAAGTTTCATTCTTTTTTGATTGATATTCCAAAACCAAATCATAGCACATTTGACGAATCCTACTAAGTTTCAGATCAAAATCATTACCATACAATTTATAAAAATAATATTCTAACATGTCCATCTTGTACCTTGGATCTAAAACTGAAGCAATTGCCAATATGTTATATAACAAAAAACAAAGAGAATGAGAAATATGTTATATATATATATATATATTATATTATATTATATTATATTATATATTATATTATTATGTATATATATATTATATGTGTGGATATCTTATGTTTATATATATATATATATATATATATAATTATTTATATATATTATATTATATATTATATTATATTATTATTATTATGTATATATATTATATGTGTGGATATCTTATGTTATATATATATATATATATATATATATATATATATATATATATATATATATATATATATATTTATAGATATATATTTATTTTAAGTATATATTATATTATATTATATAATAATATAAATATAATAATATATATTATATTATTATGTATATATTATATGTATATGCGTAGATATTTTATACTTTTATATATATATATATATATATATATATATATATATATATATATATATATATATTTCTTTTAAATTTTTATAAATTTGTAATGTTATAAATTTGTTTATAAAAGATTTCACTAGTTAAATGATTAATTTGTTTTATACGTATATATTATATATATTATATTATATTATTATGTATATATATTATATGTATATTATATTATATTATATTATATTATATTATATTACATGTATATGTGTGTATATATATATAAAAGTATATTTTATTTATATGTATATATACTATATTATATTATATTATATTATATTATATTTTATGTGTAAATATATTATTTATTTATATATATTTTTTAGATTATTTAATAAATTATAAATAGTTTAGTAATTTAAGCGGGGACGGGTATTTGGGCGGGTATATATATATCCCCATCCCCATCCCCATCCCCATCCCCAGTTGAAAATTTCGGGTATTATCCATACCCATACCCATACCCAGTCAAAGCGGGGATTCCCGTCAAAACGGGGACGGGTTCGGGTGATACCCACGGGCACGGGTTTATTTGCCATCTCTACTTATGGGAAAGAACTCCCTACCCTGACGTTCATCCACCACATAAGAGGATCTTACCAGGGCTAAGAAAAAAAGAAGGTTGGAAGAGTGGGAGTTGAGAAAAGATAACACACAAATCAACAAAAGAGGTCATAGAAAAAAATGTAGCATATGCTGTCAGATTGGACATAACAAGAACAATTGTCCAGATAAGCTTGTGGATGAGCAGACTGCAACACCTGCTAAGACTGCACAGATGCCCAAACTGTTGAGAATGCACCAACTGCTGAAACTGTTGAGAATGCACAAACTGCTGAAACTCAAACAACTCAACCATCAAGGAATGAAGTGGAGAGTCAAGCAGAACCACTACCAACACCAGAAGAACCATCTCAGCAGTTTAGGATGAAATTACAGATTAGGAGGAGGCCATGATAGCAACTACAAACGTCTTAGTCAGTGGCAGAACTTGACCAAAAATCCTAAGGGGGCCAAATTATATGTGTTATATATAAATTATTTTTTTAATTAAAAAAATTAATTTCTTTACATAACTTTTTTTATTCGAAA
This sequence comes from Vigna unguiculata, assembly GCF_037176805.1. Classification (NCBI taxonomy): domain Eukaryota; kingdom Viridiplantae; phylum Streptophyta; class Magnoliopsida; order Fabales; family Fabaceae; genus Vigna; species Vigna unguiculata. The sequence goes on along the minus strand of NC_140794.1, from coordinate 58,045,119 downwards.
TAAGCACTCATGACAATAAAATCTAAACAATATAACAATAATATATATATGAAAGAGTAACATAAAGTTTATCATCAACAATAATATATAAAAAAAACAAAAGTTACCTTTATTCAGAGTGCTCCTTTACGCTCTTTCAATGACTTAAAATCTTCAATAATTGAATCAGAGCTGAAACTAGTTGCAATATCTCTTTCAATATAGATTATCATAGTGTTTGCTAAAAATTCAGCCTCCATCTTATTTCTCAACTTGTTCTTGATTATTTTCATTGCAGAAAAAGATATTTCAGTTGTAGTTGTAGAAATTGGAAGAGTCATGATAAGACAAAGTAATCTATTTATCAAGTAGTAAACTTCAGACTTTTTTGTTGTTGCCAAACATGTACATAACTCTTGCATTCTTGATAAATTCTTCAATATTTGGATTCTCGTGAAGTTTCTCAATTTTAGATGACGTAGATGCATTTTTTTCATTTTCATCACAAGCCTTCCTCTTGAAAAAAGAATCAATTCTTTTACTCCTTATCATAATTTTTCTAATATAAATTTTTCACCTCTCACCTATTTACAAAAAGATAAAATTATGAATACTTCAAATTAAATCTTAAAAGCAAGACTCAATATTTTAAGAAAACTAATAACTTCTAAATGATTAGCTTCCCTTACCTTAGAGTAATTCCTAATCTTCTTTTTCCCTTACACAATTTCAAAGCTTAAAATAGCTTTATCTACACAAAGAAGAGTTTGATCAACAATTAAAGCATGATTTTATGATCTCTAACACATACATGCCTAGAGCGTAGAAAAGCCACGTACAAGAGAGAAACATATTGCTTCAAAAATAAAAAGGAAAAGATGAATGTACTCAAAAGAAGAAATTGTTCAGTCCAAAATGTTTCTTAACTCTTCAATTTTGTGGTAGTGCAATTTGATTTTGAAAATAATAAGGAATTGATGGTAAAAATTGAAATGAAAATAAAACGGGAGAAAGAGATGAAGGCACAGAAGAGAGAAACCAAATAAAAAAGTATAAGAAATTATAATAAAGAAAAAAACGTGATTTTTAAATTTTAAAAAAGATTTTTCAAACTAAATTAATTTAAATAAGATAATAATATATAAATAAAGTAATAATATATAAATAAAGTAATAATATATAAATAAAATAGTAATATATAAATATATTTTCAAAAATATATAGAAAATAAAATAAAATAAAATAATATAAATAAAGTAATAATTTATAAATATTATTTTTTAAATATATAGTAAATAAAATTTTAAAAAAAATGGTTGGGGGAGCCGTGGCTCCCCGCGTCCCTTCATTCTTCCGCCATTGGTCTTAGTTACTTTTTGGATTTGGAATTTCTGATGTAGAATTCATTATTGATGTACTGCATTTTGACTTTCCTTAAACTTCGTTCAATTTCACCTTTTGTCAAACATTGATGTAGTGCATTTTGATGATTATGAATTAACATTATGAATTTAACTTCTTCCAGACTTAGATCAATTTAATTTTTTTCAAGCTTAGATCAATATCACTTACTTCAATGATTAGATTAAGATTTCATTTTGAACATTTTGGGACTAATATCAACATAATCAAACTAATTCATTTCTTCATTTAACAATGGTATAAAACATATTGGACTTTAAAAGATTACACACAATAACAGTACGAATAATACAATAACAACACAAGTGAACCGTATTACTAATTGCAGCCTCTTCTCAGCAACCTTCAATGACTTCTCCAAATCATTAATCTGCCTCATTTGTGTCATGATGATGACATCCTTTTCACCAACACCACCATTTGAAAAAGTTGCAGCCCACATTATTGGAACCACCATTTTGTAAATCAATAAACCAAAAATTAAAACCAATATATTATTAACACAAAAATAAAAAGAGATTGTACCCAAAATTTTCTACCAATATTTTTTGGAGTTTTTGACATCCTCAAAGTTGTCATCTCTCCGCAGCTACAAATCGGGGTTAATCCATTTCTCGTTGAATCACCAATAATGCACGAAGTGATACAACACGGTTGACTCTAACGATTACAACCAGAGGTAAAGGAAGAAGATTGGGATCATAACATACCTATATAATGGGATTGCAGGAAGGAGAAGATTGCAGCAACACCAATTGAGAATGGAGGAACAAGATTGTCAAAACTCACCAACTGCCCAAACATTCCTTACCAAAATCCTAGCTCACTTATTTATCCCAAAACCCTTCCTTTTCAAGCTCAAGAAAGACGAAGATGAAGAAATTTCTCTAATTGCAAAATTTCCGCTAAATTGAGAAATTAACGTTTATTAGCCATATGTACTGTACATGTAACACACCCTAATACAAACCGTTACATATGTACAATGCTTCGTTAATGATTTAAACGGCGTTACAGAAAAGGACCAAATAAAACACGAATTGCGAAAATTAGGACCATTTTAAACATTCAGTACAAATGAGGATCATTTTAAACATTCTGTCAAAATGAGGACCATCCGCAACCAACACTACGAAAATGAAGACTAAAAAGGTATTTAAGCCTATCTTATAATAGTAAAATATTATAACAGTCTTGGAATACTCTCTCCAAAGCATCTCAAAATTATTGCAAATTTATAAAAAAATAATTGAATAAATATTTGAAAAACAAATTATTCCATTATTAACTCAAAGGAGTGTGGCATTTCCTTGAAACAAAAATAAATCATTCTTTTACTTTACCATGGTTTACCTTCTATTTTTTTATTTTTTGTTTTATAATCTTCCTTTTAAAACTTATGTTAGCAATTTAGCTTCTAATTCAATAGATTAAAAAAATCTGTAGTAAGAAAAACAGTGGGAATACAATTTACCAAAATTTTTTTATATATCCCTTCAGAGTTAAAGCAAATTTTTCCATCAATTTAGATTAAAGGAAGTGGTATATGTGAATTCAATTGTCATACTTAGATTATAGATCATATGATTAAAGGGTGAGTTACAACTTAAGTACATGATTAAAAAATGTTTCATATATATATATGAATACTATTTTTATTATAGTTACAAGTTTAAAATAAAATTATTATAAAACCTTTTTATCGAAATAATCATTAAAAATATAACTCTTAAAATAATCCTACGGTGAAAATAGTGATACAACTTTATTAGGATAACAAAATGAAAAATATGAAGGATTTAAATTAAAATGTAAAATTATAAAATACATAATAAAAAAAATTAGATCTTAATTTTTATGAGTATGAAAATAGTGTGATTTTGGTATAAAATAGGATCGAGAAGGTTCTTATGTCTTATACTATTTATTATCGGATGACGGTTTGGTTTGAGTTCGGAAGAATAAAACAAATACTACAACAAAAAAGTTTATTAAATCTTTTAGATGTCGGCTTATTTATATATTTTCAACGGAACTTTGCATTATGAGCCTTCATTATTAGTATTGTATTACCTAAATGGATTATTATTGTTTGATTCGGTTAATTAATACATGATTAATGTTAACATATTTATTATTTAAGCAGCTGAGATAAATTTTTTTCAAATTCTCTAAATATCATTGGTTGAGTCCAACCGAAATCATCTCAGCTTTTTAAAATCATTTGGGTTAGATTTATCCAAGACCATCTTGAATTCGTATAGCACAAAAATAGTTAGATTTTTAAGATAAAATTTTTGCAAAATACATATAAGAAAAATGAAAAAAAAATGTTCATTCGTCCATACGAAACAAAAAAGTTACTCACAGAAGTTATCCATTTTCAAGAATAACATACAATGATATGGAAAATATAACCCTATTTTTTAGTTTTTTTTTTCCTTCGTTTCTTTATGTGTAGAAACTCCACGTTTGCATGTAGATTATTGCTATATTTCAACTATACCCCTCAAGGACAACACTGAGTTAGGTGGCAACCATAGAAAGAAGGAATATGAATATAACAAGAAGAATCAAGTGAGGGGTCTATTCATTTCTATCTAATTGATTGATATGCAAGTGATTTATGTTATGAAAAGTTTAGGGGTGTGTGTGTGCTACCATTGAGCAAGCACAATTTGGAACTTTAGACTAACTCGTATGGTTCCAAGTGAATGAATGAATGAAGGACAATGAAGTCCAAAAGGAAAAGGAGATAGCATGCTCTTTGCATATGAGATTTTCTCCAACAACAAAAATAATGCTTACATTTTATTCTCTGCTTATCTGTTCTCCATTTTTTATCTTTCGTCGAAACTTCCATACGTTTTAGTGTAAGGATAATCAAAATATCAGTGTCCATGAGTACTAGTGGATAAAATTTACGACAGTTAACTAGTATCCACATATATTTATTATTTGCAGGAAGCGGCTAACAATTATTTTAATATATGTGGGTTGAGTGTGAATTATATTATTTGTATCCACGATATTTGTTATCTAAAAAAATTAAAATTAAAATTTAATTTATATTTTATTAAGTTAATTTTAATTTATATTTTATTAAATTAAGTTTAATTAAAATTATTTTTTTTGTATTTTTGTTTAAATTTTATTTTAAAAATTTATAAAACATATTTTTTTAAATATTCATAGGTATTTATGAATAGCAGTATTTTTTAAAATTTACGAGTATTTTTTAAAACCGATAACTGACATTTAACAGATAAATTTTCTATTGTTTTTGTTGTAAATTGAATTTCGAATAGAAATTATTCGTAACCCATTGTTATTCTTAATTTTGTCTCTCAATTTTCTTAATTTATTCTCATTCTCTCACTATCTCCATATTTTCCTTGCACAATTGAGATGCAAGGAAGAAACAAAATAAATACAATATTTTTCCTTAGACATTTTTTCATTCTTATAAACCTTTGAAAATATTATTATTTAGTCTTTATATGTGTGTGAATCTTAGTTTTAATTTTTGTAAGAAAATTTTTAATTTATACCTCTTCAAAAATGTCTAACTTTAATACTTATTTTATAGGGTTTTAATGTTTTCTTAATATATATCGACACTATATTGTAATATTAATATTTATTATTTAAAATGTTTATTTAATTGTTTTCAACACATTATGTCATATAATATTTAAAGATAAAAAAATGATACTATTTAATTTTATAAAAAAATAAACAAAGAAAAAAAAGTTAGAATTACTGAAATAAAAACTCATTTATTTTAGTGATAATACCTTTAAGCCTAAATAAAATGAATTTTTCCCGTGTGCTTTATAATTTTCATTTATAAATTTTGAACTCAAAATTTATCAAGAAGAAAGTTAAATTCTCCACTTCCAAAATATAATAAGGAATTTCTTTTTTTAATCAAAATTAAAATAAAAAACATGTCGTAACTTTATTAAAATATATAGTTATAATATATATATATATATATATATATATATATATTATACTTAAAAAAATTTATATACATAGCATTTAAAATAAATTATATAGAATATGCATAAAATTTTTTAAAGGAAAAGAATTATAATAATAAACAAAACAATCATAATTCGCTTTGGAACTATTATTATGATTTGGAATATTATATATTAAATGGAGGTAAAATATAGTCTAAATACTTTTTTTTTCCATCATATGACTTTTAAAAACAAAACTATAACAGAACTTTGAAGTGAATAATGTATCAGAAATGCAGTGGTTGATCCTAACAATATGAGACTTGCGATCATAACATTAGCATTGTTTGTAAGAACAACAACTTCTCAACAAAAGATTGTTCTAATACACCTAATAATCTCATATTGTTCAGAAGTTGATATCCAACATATTTTAAATATTCATTCATTCTTTTACCATTCAATACATTTTTTAAGAAAAAAAAAATGTGACAAAATTTCACAAACAATATCTCAAAAACACAATAATTAACCAACTGTGTTGCTGGACTTGTAATCGAAACTGAACAAATTCTCAAAACACTGAGAATTAAAAATTATATATAATTCATAATCTATAATTATAACAATTCTCAAATATACTTTAAATGTATATCAAAGAAATTTATGATAACTTAATGCTTTCAAATAATCTATTAAAAACGCTTTCGATTATTAAACCTCACCTTCATGTGTTAGGCTAAATTTTTTCACAGTTACACGTCATACTATGCAATAACTTTTCTCAGATTTTCTTATTTTAATATATTAATGTGTGTTTGTTAAACTAGAACATGACATTTATTAATCAGTTATTTTACTTGATACCACAAATAATAAATCGATCACAATAACATTCTATAGATATAGCTTTTTTACGTCCAATTAATATAATCAAATATAACTATATAACTATATAACTAGACTTGTAATTATTTATTTCCTACTTGTATTTACAGTTGCATTACTAATGATACCAAGTAATGTTTTTCCAGTAAGTAAGATAATTTATTTCCTTATAAAAAAATAATTAGAAGTATAATAACGCAAAGTTAATAATCTTCGAGATAACCCAGGTAACGTAACAATCAAGACATCATCATACCACTAGTAATATTTTCACTAATCATAACATTTAATAAAATATTTCATAAACTTTGTTTTTTCATTGATTCAAATAATATAAGTAATTAATAACAATTAAAAAATAATAATTTGTGGGTGAGAGACTTAAAAAAATGATCCTTTATAAAAAAAGGTAAGAGGGGGAAGAGATAAAACTGAGAAAGAGAGATGGATAAGAAGCGCAGTAGGCGCAGTACGCACCTTTGGTGCTTGTTCCAGTGGGAGACTGAGACCACTCCAGGTCGAACCAGAAAAGATCAGAAACTAACCTTTCACACCTCAATTCTACCATTATTTAAACAAACAAAATCACCAACCTCAACACCTTCGACTATTCTTTTTCTCACTCACTCCCTAAACCAATTCTAACTCAGTTCAATTGAATGAATCTCAATGGAACCTCCCCTCATCAACGACGCCACATTCTCTTCGGCCAACCCTTCCTTGTCCGAGATTTGGCCCTCGCAATTCCCTTCCTCCAACAAGAGACCCTCTTCTCTTCTTCTCCACAATCACTCTCCCAACAGTAACAAACACGTTAAGCTCTCACCATCACCCTCAGAGACACACCAAAACGCTGCGTTGCAGCCTCCTCAACCAGACGCCACTTCCGTCGCCGCCGCTCACAAGTCACCGCTTCAAACTCCCAAACCCAAGCTGGATTACATACACGTGCGAGCAAGAAGAGGCCAAGCCACCGATAGCCACAGTCTCGCCGAAAGAGTAATTCATGTTATTTATTTATTTTTAATTTTGTGGTTCATAAATTCATCAACATTTACAAGCGTCCTGTTCGCTACAGGCTCGAAGGGAAAAGATAAGTGAGAGGATGAAAATTCTTCAAGATTTAGTCCCTGGCTGCAGCAAGGTAATTAACTCTTTTTTTCTTTTTTAATTTATTTATGTTTTGTGTTATGTTATGTATAATTATAATTATTTTGGGTTCAGGTAATCGGTAAAGCGCTTGTCCTGGATGAGATTATTAACTACATCCAGTCCCTGCAGCGTCAGGTTGAGGTGTTTATCTTCATCCCTCTCTTTTTTTTTTTGTATGTTTTTATTTTAAAACTTAATAACAACACTCAATATTAAATTTTAGAAAAATGATTTTATTTTATAACTCCGCTGCTTTTTCTTCTGTCAAAGATTGTGTTCATAATTTTTTTATTTAAATTTAATAGTTGAAATTTTATTTATTTTTTTGTATAATATTTGTGCAATTTATTTTCTCACTATATAGCATTGATGAATTTTTTTAGTCCAATGGAAAATTTCCTTAAAATAGTTTTAACTCAAAACAGATCTTTGAATGAGATTCAACATATTTAACATGTTTAATTTATGATGAATGATTTGATTTATTAATTCTATGCATAATGACTTTGCAGTTTCTTTCAATGAAGCTTGAGGCGGTTAATTCGAGATTGAGTATTAGCCCTTCTATTGAATCTTTTCCCTCAAAAGAAGTAAGTTTACCGACTTAATATTTTAATGCCAACACCATTCACTCCATTAGAAAATGTTAGGCAAAATATTACGTGGTGGTATGTTATTTGGCGTTGTGAAACACAGGGAACAGTGTTTGTTTGGGAAGGAGACTTTTATAATTAGTTTGGTTTACATGGATGCAAGCTAACATTCTGGAAGTTTGGTGCGTGGATAAGGAGAGAACAAATGGTAGTGGAAAAACGGAAAATAAGGAAATTTAGATTTTGAAAGTCTGATCTCTGGAAGGGTGGCTGTTATTGTAAATTATTGAGACATTGCAAATCTTTTTGGGACTGAAAACCAGAGGATCATAGGCTTAAGAAAATTAGTTGAAACATTTTTGTGAATTCTATGAACCCATAATCCTTTCACCTGGTTGATTGCCATCCGATTGGTTTTATGTAAATGTAAATTATCACTATCGCGATGAATGAACCCTCAGCTCAAATGAATCCTGTTGTGACGTATATAAATATAGTTACCTAATTCTAGTGAAAGTTCTGTAAGCTTTCACAATCTTACACTCCAGATCTAAATATTTTTCTACTATTTGCTAACTTCATTGGATTCATGCTTATCTGGTGCTGCTTCTGATGAGTTATATCTTAGGGTTCTACTGTAACATTGAGATTTTTTCTTCTCATTATTAATATTGATTATCTCACCTAAAAGAGTTTAGACATTCTTGTACATGTGTTACTTGAAAGATTAAGAGAAAACTATATTTTTTTATTGAATTAACTACAAAATGAGAATGAATTGCTGTCAAAAAAACTACAAAATGAATTGTGCCAAAAAAATTCAACTGGTGTTTGCGCTTATTGAGCTAAAAGTCACAGAATAATTAACTTTGCTAAGCAAGTAATGTGATCACTAATGAATTTACTACTTTTGGCATCAAATTAATTCTACAATGAAATTTTTTGTTTTCTGTTTGTCCAAATATAGTTCTTGGCCCAAATGCAAAATGAGTTTTTGGAGTCATAGAACGCTCGAGTCATAGAAAGTAATCTATGAAGTAAACTCTAAACCGTGCTAATGAAACTTCATTTTAAAATTTTTGGAGTGTTTAATCATAGAAACAATCTCAATTAGAACAAGAAGAGAGCTATTTACGCACCCAGACTTACTCTTCTGAACACATTCTATATGGTTTGTCCCATCCATGTAACTTAAGATGAACTAAGACAGGTCTGGATTTCACTGAATGACTGAGTGTGATTTTCTTGGGACAATATGTTATTCAGTCAAAAGTATTGTTACCTAGACCAATGACATGTATTTAACACATCACTGTTTATTTTTTTACTGAGATTTTGATTAACTGTTATGGTGGTACAGGTTGGCACTCAGCCATTTGACCTTTCAGGAATAATATTTGGATCACAACCGGCCAGGGGATTTGCTCAAGGATCACAAGCTGGATGGCTGCATATGCAGATAGCTGGTGGTTTTGAGAAAGTAACATAATTTGAGCGAGATTCATTGGGAATGACAGATCAATCAGTGTGGTCATTGAAAAGGAAAAAGTCACAGCAGATGATAGCTGGTTAGCACTCTAATAACATCTTAGTGTCCTTTGATGCAAAATGTTGTTAGATCATTTGCTTTTTTTCTCTCATTGTGAGATATCGATTGAAAGAAATCCATCTTATCTCCTTGGGCATTTGGAATAGTTTTATTGTGGTTTAAGTTCAAAAACTCTGCTGGGGTGGGATTCTTCTCTCCTGATTTGTTGTATCACAGTTCATATATATTAGCAAGATATTTTTAGCTTAGAGAGACAATATGAAAATTACTCCGAGTTGGTAATTGAGTCATTATCAGAACAATTGGATATGACCAAATAAAATGTATTAGATTTCTGTTTCGTATTGTCCATTAACAATAATGAATTTGATGTTCTTGATTTCTGTTACATTTTTTTATGGAAAGCCTGCAACCTTTCACGCAACAATTTTTTTTTAAGTGTTTAAGGAATTATACAGGTAAAAGTAAATCTTATAAACCAAAAAAGAGAGAAACCAATGTTAAAAAAAGAGATGTGTCTTAATTGATCTTAATTGATCATACATTGGGTGTTAATTTATATTTATATAAATAAAAGAAAAAAGTAACAAGCTAATGGTTCCTTCCTTCCATATATCCCACATATGGTTTGAGGATTTCTGAAAAGTGAAGGAAGAGAGTTTTAAATTAGACTCAGCTTATTCTATTATGTTTTAACCTATTTATAGATTTTATGGATTTAAAGGACTGAAGGGCAGACTTAAAGTATTGTTAGTTTTTGTTTTAGTTTTAATTCTGTGATCTTGCCTTCTAAAGAGGAGTTTCATATGATACTAATAATTTATTATTAATCTTAATTTTAAAATAATACAGCACTAAGTGTATAGAAAAAAAAAAGTTTAAATAGTCGTTTAGTCCTGCTTTTGGTTTAATTTTTTCAATTTGGTTCTACTTAATTTAGTTCTACTTTTTGTTAATTTGGTCCTATATTTCGAAAATATCTTATAATGAAGTTCTTTTACTTAATATTGTTAAAATTAACAACATAATAGTATATATGTGTCAGTCTTCCAGTGATGTGGTTCACTGTAAGTAACGTGACTGTGTAACTGTGTATTTACTGTGACATGGACTATTCAAATCAATTTAGGTTTTATAACTAGAGGAATTGGGATTAATCGAAAGAGGAAGGGAATTGAGTTTGTTGGTGGAACGAAATTGCTTCGCAAATAAAACGAAGTAAAACCCAAATCAAAATACATAATCACAAAACCTAAATGCTAACCTGTTTGACGATACGAACGCCACACATCATGAATCTTTTCCAATTGAAAACGAAAGATCAACCAATTTTGTCCCACAACCGAATCCTACCAAATATTTCTTCCACCAACGAACCCTAATTCTCTTTCCCTCTCAATTAATCCCAATTTCTCCGATTATAAAACCTAAATTGATTTGAATATTCCATGTCATAGCAAATACACAGCCACGTTATTGTATAGTCAACCACTAGAAAATTGACACGTATATGATATTGTGTTATTAATTCGTGTTAAGTAAAATAACTTTATTGTAAGATATTTTCAAAATTTAGGACAAATTGAACAAAAATCCTAAAATATTAAAAAAATTAAACCAAAAGTAATACAAAATGACTATTTAAACCAAAAAATAAAATTAATAGTTTACACAATATAATTATTTTAATTTTATTTTTCTCACAAACCCAATTAAAAATGTTAAATCAAGTGGTCATAGGTAATATATGACATAAATAGAGACACATGAGAATTATTAGTTAAAAGTTTTGCTAAAAGAATATAAAATAATAATTATGGTGTATAGTTATGAGCACATTGTTATAAAAATTCTTAACACCATTATCAACAAATATAATAGTGTTAAGATTTTTTTTTTCACTTTTATACTACAATTTATTTAAAGAAAAATATTATATTCATTTCTATTCGTGTTAACTATCGGTCAGTCGCACTACTACAAATAGGATTAGTTTCTCATTTCAAGCGATAAATGATGAGAAAAAAAAGAGAGTAAGAACAAATATATTATTATTTAATTTTAAAATTTAGGTAAAGTTATAACTTTTTATTTAAATCAGTATTACATTTTTGTATTTTAGAAGTAAAAAAAAAATTAAAATTAATATTTGATTTCTATATTTTAAATTTAAATGTTCTTAATCAATTAAAATAATTTTATTAAAAAATTAATTAGTGATTAGTAAAATATTTATCAACAATATTATGCCCTTTTCATTAAATTATTTAATATAGTCACAAATTAACTTTTTTCAGTAAAAGCTAAATATTATATTTTAATTTAAAAAAATGGTCTATAGGTGAGTGAGCATTTTTTTAGAATTTTGACAACAAAAGTACTTTTAATATAAAACAATGTTTTCCAAAAATATTATTATTTTTAGAAGATTAACAATATTTTTTAACCTAATAGAATCTAAAAGTATATCTATAATATATATATATATATATATAATTAATTAATTCTTAAAAATCTATAATATTAATTTATTCAACTGATTTGATATATCTACAAAAATGATCATGTATTAAATTCTTATATTCTGTTAACTATATATTTTGTTTTGTTTATCTTCTGAAATCAGTTATCTCCCAATTTAATCCATCATATTATTAAAATTTAATTTAGTTCTAAATATAATTCAAAATGGGACACAGCCGTGCATTATTTCGCTACTTTTCATAACTTTTTACATGTTTTAGTGTTTTCGCAACTTTTTAATTATCATCACTTGTCTTATCACAACATAACATAATTTACAGATTGAAATTATTTATTTGTTATTACAAAATATAATCATGAATTAATTTTTTTTAAATCTTACTTGAACTACCAAACTAAAATATGAAAGTATTTCTGATTCAAAATAAGAAAAGAAACGAAATAACGCGGATTAAATTGTTGGCATGAAAGATAAGTTGGAACAAAATGTCACGCCGAAGAAGTGAAAGAACTCGGAGGTAAAAACGAAAACCACAAAGAACAACCGCGGTTTAAGAAGGATTCACACAGTTTGGCATTGGGCCATGTCTCCAATTTGAATCATCACAGCCACGTGTCCAGATCACAGACATTGTAACCTTTTGGCCAAAAGTGCAGGACATGTAAGTTGACCTAAGCGTCAATGAATCAAACGGCTGAGAGAGTATTTTCGTCCAGGATCGCTGATCAACGATTGATCAAACCCCTCAAAGCAAGCAAGACTCCAACCCTTTCTCACCGGGCGCCAAAAACCCCTTTCGTCGCTTTATCAACAAACCTTACTCTCTCCTTTCAAACGTAGTGGCAGAGCAGAACTCCAAATTGAAAAGCTCCTCATAAATCAGAAGAGAGATATTGAGAGAGATTGCACTCTGGTTCGTCTTTCTCTATCGGCGCCACCTATTCGATTTGATTATTGTTTGGTTTCGATTTGAGCATGGACCTTCAGAACACAGTGAAAGAAGCCCTAAATGCACTGTACCATCACCCTGATGATGCGGTGCGCATGCAAGCCGATCGCTATCTCCAAGATTTCCAAAGAACTTTGGATGCCTGGCAGGTTCTCTCTTTAATCCATTATTTGTTTCTTCAATTCATTTCCTTTGGACCTGGATTTGTCTATCTCTTGGTCTTGCGTCCGATTTGATTTCTCTGAATGGCTAGATAATTTTCCTGCTGTTGTTTTTTGTTCTCGGGTAATTGATTTGATGATTGTTGTTGTTTCTCTAACTGTGAGCTTCTCTGAGAGTTGTTTAGTTGTGTCTAGTGAATGTTTCTATTTCCGTGTCTCTTTGATGTCAAAGAGATTTTTTGCTTTATTTGTTTGAATTGTGAGCTCCATGATTAGATGCAGGGACAAAATTTCAAACTTACTGCACAAATGTTTCTTATTTTGATCTCTGCAGGTGGCTGATAATTTACTTCATGATCCCAGTAGCAATCTAGAAACCTTAATATTTTGTTCTCAGACCTTGAGAAGCAAGGTGATTTCATTGTTCTTCTATTTTCTGTTGATGTGAAGTTCATAAGATGTTAGATGTTGGTTTCTGAATGCAAAATATTGTCTTGAGTTTTTTTTTTTTCTTGTGTTTTGAGTACTTGTTTTTGGTATGGTTTAGGTACAAAGGGACTTTGAGGAACTCCCTTCCACAGCTTTTCGGCCATTGCGTGACTCATTGAATGTGAGTGAGGGTCTATGTAATTTTGGTGCTTTTCTTATGGTGTTTATTTAAGATTTTGAATGTGTGATTTATTCTCAGTTCAAAGGATTGCAAATGTCCTTTTGTTTTCTTACATGCCCTGGGTAAAATTGATTGGTTTGTGGACTCCCATCCATGACCACACAGATGTTCAAGTGGAAACAGTACTTTATATGATTTAATTTTGATAGTTTTTCTAATGCAGACACTGCTGAAAAAGTTCCACAAAGGTCCTCCAAAAGTCAGAACACAGGTGCGATACAAACGTCCTTTAAACCTTTCTGTCTTCTTTGTGGTTTGTTTTTGTGAGTTAGTTTTGTTCTTTTTCTATGGAAATTTAATGTTCCCAAATGTATTGTTCAAAATGTGCTGCACCTGTAGATTAGCATTGCGGTGGCTGCCTTGGCAGTGCACGTTCCTGCAGAAGACTGGGGGGATGGTGGTATAGTCAAATGGCTTAGGGATGAGATGGATTCCCATCCAGAATATATACCGGGATTCTTGGAGTTACTTACAGTTCTACCAGAGGTATACTAGCTGACATCAGTGGTGAAGAAGTAGCACGTGTCGTCTTTTCATCTTATTAATTAGACATATGTTTGAACTTTGAATGACTAAATGTTAAGTTATAATTTGTGAAGTTGCTGCTTCGTCAGACTTGGATATTGTTGTTTATTTAGTATTATCATAATTTCATACAAGTCATGCATTCTTCTGTAAATGGTTTTAACCAAATGTTTTAATTATAGTAAGTTTTGTTAACAATTTGAATTTTTGGGTTGCATATTATGCCCTTTCACATATTTTATCGTTATATGCAGGAAGTATTAAATTATAAGATAGCAGCTCGCCCAGAAAGGCGACGTCAATTTGAAAAAGAGCTTACATCTCAAATGGAAGTTGCTCTTAATATATTGACAGCTTGTTTGACTATTTCTGAACTTAAGGAGCAGGTAAGCAATACATTTTCATCATCTACTTAGTATTCAAGATGTGGTTCTTGTGAGGTATTTTGAGCTACGATTCTTATGGTGATATTTTTATGTCAAAATTTCCAGGTTCTAGAGGCATTTGCTTCGTGGCTTCGCTTAAAGCATGGGTATTAAGTTTTTCTGCTTAGGCTTGTGTTATCAAATGTTTTATTAGTCGTAATTGTAATGGAAAACTCATTTAAACGTAATGATTGAGAGTAAGCTTTTATCTTATTAACATGAAAGCTCTATTGTCCCCAATTTAAGATTTACTGGTACTTCTTTATCTCTATGTTTGCATGTGTTTTAATTTGTTGGCTTTCACATGAAGGAATTGCAGAAGGATTTGCTATTTTACCCAAGTTCTACATATATAGACTTTTATGTTAAGTGAAAATGATAGAATGTGTGGGTAGCATATCTAAAAGTGCAGGGTAATGGGTTTTAGTTTTGCATTCATAAATTAAATAAAGAGGCTTGGGTATTTTGTTGCTGTTTATTACAACATGGTGAAAAATTGGTGAACTATCTGTGTTATATATCCTCAAGTGAGGAAAAAGTATTTGATTCAATTCGCTGATGAATTTTTTGTCCTCCAGGATTCCGGGATCAGTTCTGAGCTCTCATCCGTTGGTTCTCACAGCATTATCAAGCTTGAATTCCGAGTTACTTTCAGAGGCATCTGTAAATGGTATAACAAGTTAACTGGGAGACATTCATCTTACATTATGTTTGTTTGTTGTTATATGTCCCAATCATGCATATAATACTTTATACTGCATTTTTACCAACCCTTGGGAAAAAAGAAATTAGTGAATGTCAAATTGATTGTATGCAACTATTGATAAACACACGTTTCATGTCTGATCCCTTCTTGGCACACATTGTGATAGATGTAGATATGCTAAGGATACGATCGTAGGATCAATAAATATAAAATTTTATTATGGGTTCTAGATGATTTTGCAAGTGCAGTACTGATCTACTGAAAGAAATGCAACACTGACCACCCATTTTATTGTCCAAAAAACAAGCTGGAAAACGTAATGTATATGAACTAGCTAGAATGGCTGCATAGTTTAATTTTATTATAGATTAATATTAATTACTGTTAGTATATTATAGCCTTAACTTTTAGGAGTATAGTGATAAGGAGGCATGATACCACAGTATTTTAATAAGGAGGCATGACATGGCCTCATTGTCAATCTAACTTTAAAAGCCGAGACACTCATATACTATCTTAAATGAAATGGTTAAATACATAATATCTACCAGCAAAAGATGTTACTTTGCATATAATATTCTGGAATTTAAAATAAAAGTTGTTGTTATTAGGATATTAAGTTTATTGCTAGAAGTTGTTAGAATATTCTAGAGATCTCTCTGTAATTATTACTATAGGGTTAGAGCTCTCTATGTATAGAGGCTGATTATTGTTTCAAATTAATCAATGGAATAAAAGTCTTCTTTCTTTCATATTAATCCTTTCAAGTAAAAATACTTGTTTTCTTCCATGGAAGAGGTAAAAGAACTCACAAAAGCAAATTTTAGCAATGGAGGAAATTCAGTAGTGGAAAAAACCACTGGCATGCACTTACATTCCCTTTGAGCTCCATTTTTTTGTTGGAAGCTCTTCTGTGCAGCTTGATAACATTTTATGAACTGGTTATTCCTTGACCCTACTTTGATTCCAGTTCTAAAATCTTTTAATGACCAAATTGATTACATTATGGCCAGAAAAGTGGAAGAGTCAAATGGTAGAGAATTTTGAATCTTCATGATGAGCTTTCCATCAAGGATTCTACATTTGCCTTCCTTTTTGTTCTGGTGAAATATACTGGCATTTGGTGGTGTCATATTTCCACTTCCTTTGAGTATTTCTCCTAAGGTGTATAATAGGAGACAACACATTCTTCTGCCACAACTGGTTCATGATCATGATTCATGTGCAAGGAAATGCCGTTGGTTGGGAAGTGCTGAATGTGATAGCTGGGGATGCGTATAGTGGGAAATATGGGATTTGGAATGCATATTGTAATCCTATATAAGGTATTGGGAGACTAGTTTTATATGATTATGGTGGGATGAAAAGCTTTGACTATATTTTACTTTACTAGTAGGCATGTGTACCAAACATCTGCTAATGCTTTATGGTATTTACTTTTAATATCATTTGTTCAATGTACAATGTGTCAAACACATTTCATTGTGCTAGAATAACATTACACATAGTGTAGGTTAGTATCTTATCATAACAACAATATTTTCTCTGTTCTTTCTTCATCATAATCCATCAGTTATAACAAAGTGTTTACAAGATAATAGAAATTTATAGCTATTTATTTGCTCACTTAAGTTAGTTTAAGTAATATTACCTCCATTTGATTATTTCTGTTGTTGTTCCTTTTATATTGTCTTCTGGGATTTAATCATGGTGTTGCTTTCCCTGTATTTTTAATTTGGCAACATAATATTCTTTCTCTTGTGGGAATGCTATTTTGCAGTGATTTCTGAATTAATACATTACACGGCAGCAGGCAATAGTGATGGTGTTTCTGCAAATATGCCCTTAATTCAAGTCATTGTACCTCAAGTTATGAATCTTAAAGCTCAGCTTAGTGATTCTACAAAGGTAAATACGTTATTAATATACAATCTCCATGTGTTGGGGCATGAGAGATTGACCTATTCCAAAGCACACTGGGACATTTTTTCTGTGGTATTACGGATTGTGTTCTCTCTTGGCATTTACTTGATGGCTATAGTCAAAAGTAATGTGAAATTTAAGATGCCAGTGTTCTGTTTGTGATGGTGTCATGTCTGAGCTATTCTTTAGAGGCATGCTGTGAATATTAAATACTTAGTGAATCATGCCAGCCTTGTGTGTTTGTGTGTATACATACGTACATAAATACATAAGTTACACCCATTTGATTTTTAGGAATAACTTAGGAAGTTACAACTTAAGTGTATTTAAAGAGTTTGCAGTTGTAGTTTGCTAACTTTTTTTAAAAAAAAAGTAGGTTTAAGTTAGCTAACCCCATATGCATTTGCTAAATATTCATTTGTTTTTCAAAAGAAGATAGCAACTTAGGAAGTTACAACTTGAGTGTATTTAAAGAATTTGCAGTTGTAGTTTGCTAACTTTAAAAACAAAAAGTAGGTTTAAGTTAGCTAACCCCATATGCATTTGCTACATATTCATTTGTTTTTCAAAAGAAGATAGCAAGTTGCACCTTGGTTGTTTGTTTTTAAAGAAAATTGTAGTTATAACTTGCTAACGTACTCCTAAAAAGTAATTGAGTGTAAGTTAACAAATTAACAAATATATATATATATATATATATATATATATATATATATATATATATATATGTATTTGTGTGTGTATTATAGGTTGTAATAGTTTAAAAAGAATCATTTCAATATTAAATCTGTTGATTCAGAAGAAATATATAGTAACAAAATCCTTCTATATATGAAGACAAGTCCAAGAAGGGGATTATTATTCAAGAAGAATGAAAAATTAAAAAATGGATGAGTATACCGATGCAAAATATGCAAGGTCCGTCACATGTAGGAAATCCACCTCATGATATTGCATGTTCTAGGGTGGAACTTTGGTGACTTAAATAAACAAGATGTTGATGCAAGGTCCAGTGCAGAGGTGTAATTTTGAGCTATGGCACATGGGGTGTGTTAATTTTTATGGCTGAGAATTATTCGGAATGATCTTGAAGTGACATGTGAAGAATCTATAACTCTTTATTGTGATTATAAATAAGCTAATAGCATTGCTCAGAATTTAGTTCAGCATGAAAGGACTAAACACAAAGATAAATTGACATTGGATAGTGGTCTTATCACCGCTTCTTGTGTCCCATGCAGGCTTTAGCTAGCAGGTCTATTTACTAAAGATCTTTCCATTGAATGATTTTGTGATCTCAGATGGGAATGATACGTATTTAATTAATAACCTACAGTAGGATATTAAGTGTGTTGTTAGAAGTGCTTAGAAGATTCTAGAGATCTCTTTGTAATTTTTACTTTATGATTAGAGTTCTCTCTATATGGAGGCTGATGTAGTGTTTCAAATTAGTGAATTGAATAAAAATCTTCCCTTATTCAGATTAATCTTTATCAAGTAAACCAATAAAATTTGTTCCAAAGTTCCTTTTAAGGATTTCAGTTCTAGACTGTATGACTATTTGATTGACCATGGGCATAGGAAATGATTGGTTTTTCTTCTGATGATGACAGTGTTTCATCCATTGTATATGATAGTGTGATATTCTAGGGACGGTTGCATACTATACTTCTTACACGTCTTATTTTTTAGGATGAGGAAGATGTCAAGGCGATTGCTAGGTTATTTGCAGACATGGGTGATTCATACGTGGAACTGATTGCAACTGGTACTTGTACATAGTCATAAACTTTGTTGATTTCTCTTTAAGAAGCGTTGGTGCTTTCTCGTGCACTGTGTAAATAATTTTGATGTTTTAGCAGGTTTCTTATGCTTTTTGGTTGTGTTAAACTTAATGGATCTGGATTGTCTTAACTGAATTTTCCAGGTTCAGATGAATCAATGCTAATTGTGCATGCATTGTTGGAAGTTGCTTCACATCCTGAATATGATATTGCTTCTATGACTTTTAACTTTTGGCATAATCTTCAGTTAAACTTGACCAAAAGGTGATTTTTTGTCCTTTCGGGTTTGTTTAGGTAAATTTCTCTATAAGCATTTTCAGGAGATGATTAAATTTGGTTTATGAAGTAACTTAATTTTTCTTTTCTTTTTTTTCCTAGAAATGTTATGGAGAAGTTTATTCAAATAAAACCTGTTTACTTGACACTGCTTTAACCAGAAATATGATTATTATATAATCTGACAGGGAGTCCTATATTTCATATGGTAATGAAGCTTGCATTGAAGCTGAGAGAAATAGAAGGCTGCAGGTTTTCCGTCCTGCATATGAGTCACTTGTATCACTGGTGAGAAGTCAGAACTAAAATTTTCCTTTGAAACTGTCAAATACTGTCAGCAGTACATGGTTTCTAGCTCCTGTCTGTGTTACCTTAATATCAGTTTTGTAATTATATGTATACAATAAAAAATTACATGACTTGTTAATTATTTACATAATTGTTCACAACATTAACATTCTTGTTGCATTATAAAATATATGATTAAATGTCTGTCACTCATACATAATACTTCTTATTTCAAGACATAACTGAACACCTTTAGTATTCTTATCTTCCTTTTTTTCATGGATTTTTATAGGTTATCTTTCGGGTTCAGTATCCTGAAGATTATCAAGACCTTTCATACGAGGATCTTAAGGAATTTAAGCAGACCAAATATGGTAATGGGTTGGTGTGCTTGTGATGCATCTGCTTGTTTTTTCTCTTTTATGTAATCATGTATTATTGTGCATTAGATTGATTAACATTTTAGCTGTCTAGGAGTATATCATGGACAACCCATTATCCATCCAGTAATATTTTTTTTTGTGTAGTGTATTATTGTCATCGATAATCTTAAATAAGCACCAGTTTAGTTCGAAAAGTGTCTTTTGACATCAATTTGGTTCTGAAATTTATTTTACACCAAGAAGCATGATAGCCAAAGTGACTATTACCCTGTTATTGCTTATCTTCTTCAATTCCCTTGGAAGGTATCTTATCTGTTTGTTTCTGTTCTTTTGCCAAATCTTTGAATCCAGGAGGATAAGTTGATTTGTGTTGGAAATGGGAGCATTTAATGTTTATTATCTTTCCAAGTAGTTCAGTTAATGATAAAGCATGGTTCAATGTACTTTAGGAAATTATGATGTTTTAGTTATTCTCTTGAAACTTGTAGTTGTTATTTATTATCTTTGCAATTATAATTGTTGTAAATAATTCAATCTGGTGAGTGGTAAAAATACAAACACATTTAGAAAATTTTCTTTCATTTTCTCATATTTGGTGACAAAGATTTGTTGAAGTGTCGTAATGATCGCCTGTGTTACGGATTTTCTCGTATGTGGGAAGTCAGGAACAACTATGCTGATAATGAAACAAGTTAAATGACTATAGTATAGCTAGAAACATGAAATTTGATTTCAGACAATTTCATGGGTTTGCATTGAGCGAAAATAGGGAATAGGTTTAGTGTTGAAGACTAAGTGAAAATTCTTCCTTTGTGCGAAAGTAATTGATGCTCACTGCATCTGTTGGCCACACACAATTATTAAAGCAATTTACTTTTAAAATCTAATGTTTTTCTGTCTCTTTAAATATTTTAGTTAGTGATGATTTGTTTTTGTGGGGCCATGGCCCTGAAATACTGTGCTATTCAATTTTATGATTTAAATGCAATTAAATTATGGTTTTACTGATGGCTAATTCTTTCCTAATGCATGTATTTCAACCAGAATTTGATGATATTTCACAGGAATTTTTTGTTTCAGCTGTTGCAGATGTATTGACAGATGCATCATCAGTACTTGGTGGCGATGCCACACTTAAAATTCTTTACGTGAAACTGCTTCAGGTGCAAACGATTATTTTAAATGTGCTTTCATTATTGTCAACACAATGTTCTTGTAATGGTGGTAAATAACCTGTGTTTAATCTAATTTTACTGCATAAGTTTCGTTCAAAACTTTTTTGGGTCTCTTATTAACTTCATTATCAGTAAGTAGACTGTTACTGTTGGCCATGTTTGTTCTGCTTATGTGTGCTTTTTGCTTAAATAATATATGAATGTTATTTCCCAAACCTTTTCACTTTTTCTGAACTACCTTATCACCCTGTTTAGGCTGTATCTGGTCATGGTAATGATGAACACAAGGAATGGCGACCAGCTGAGGCTGCTTTATTTTGTATTCGGGCTATATCAAACTATGTGTCAGTTGTTGAAGCAGAAGTAATGCCTCAGGTATGCCTCCACCTTTCAATTTGTAATAATAATTATTATAATTATTATATAGCTTTTTTCCTGGTAAATATTACAAGTAATTTCGTTTAATCCATTATAAAATACTTCCTTAATTTTATAACCTTTTGTCTACGCAGATGAATTTATATCTGTATTTAAATCCTTATGTGGATATCTTAGTGCAAAGAACCTGAGTGTTCGTGATTTTTATACTGTAAATAACCTAGGTCGTTATTGACTTTACTCTTGGATTATCACTTTCTTATGCTTGGTTGCACCCACCTCCTTTATCTAGACCAACTCACATTTGATTTCGTTCATTTTTTTAAGATATTCTACTTCTCAATCAGGGTTATAAGTTGTTTATCTTCAGGTGTTAAATTGTTCATCTCTAAAGACTTAATCTTCTATGAAATATATTTTTCCTATGCGTACTATTCCCCTCAAAACCTGTTTCCCCTACCTCTAGTGTTTCAAATTTTCCTCGCTTCCCATATTTCATTGGCTAGTTCAATGTTACTGTCTACTTCCATTCTTATACACAAGTCAATATTTAACTTTTTTTTGCCTTCATACAGATCATGGCCTTGCTTCCGAAACTTCCTCATCAACCCCAACTACTTCAGACAGGTAAAGTCTATACTGCCTTTTTCTAAAAAGTATTGTTTATTTCTCTTCCTGCTGAACTTTTTAGTTCTCGCTCCTTGTAATTTTCTATTTCATTGTTTTGCCTGACTAGTAAAATGCGTGTCATGTCTGGTTGCTTTATTTCCAGTGTGTTTAACTATTGGAGCTTATTCAAAATGGCTTGATTCTGCGTCCTGTGGACTGTCTGTACTGCCATCGGTTTTAGATATCCTAATGAATGGCATGGGTACATCTGAAGATTGTGCAGCTGCTGCTGCTTTGGCATTTAGACACATTTGTGATGGTATAGTCAACTACTCTTACAGTATATTTGTGCACTTTCTTTTTTATCTTTGGAATGGTGAAGAGTTAGCTGGGTGAGTTACAGTAATGTTCAGTGCAGACATGGAAAAGATTAGGCAGTCTACCTTCACTGATAACAAATAAGCTTCTGAACTTTGTGGTTTTGTTTTGAGTATGAAGTGTTACATGGAGCATTGTTTTGGTCATTTTCATACACTGATGAAAACACTCTTGTTTTTATGATATGAGCTTGGTTAAGCAAGCATTTATTTTTTTCAATAAGGTGTTGCAGTAACCTAATTTACTTTTTTATCTGCCTTTACCTATTAACTGCTGCAATGATTCTTAGAATTTTATAGAAGATGAATACAAGGGAAAATATTGGATGTGGAGAAAGGGGGTATCTTGCTTTAATTACTTCAATTATTTTTTCCCTGACCTTTTAATTGAAACAGTATTTGATGGAATGAATAGTTATTCTTTCCTTGGATTTATGATTTTGTTTAGATGTAAAGCCAATAAGTCTCAACCCAACAGCTTAATCGGGTGGGAAATAGTTGGTTCTCAATATAATAACGGAGTCTATGATCATGTTGTCAGTAATTCAATCATCTCTGTTCTCACTTTTTTAAATAGAAACGCCTCCAAGCTTAAAGTGCTCTTCTCTTTCCTGAGGAGGCAAGTTGGTGATTTACAAATATTTTATTATTTGATCTGAATAATCTATATTATTTTTTTCTGATTTCAGATTGCCGGAAAAAGCTTTGTGGATGCTTAGAGGGTTTGTTCCACATCTACAATAAGACAGTTAATGGAGAAGATAGTTTCAAAGTTCCTGCTGAAGACTCGTTGCATCTGGTTGAAGCATTAAGGTAATTTGGTTGCTTTAAACTTTAACGTCTTGGATTGGTTTGATTTGTGTCAACCTTTTTAATGATAGCTATTGATTGGACATCTTCAATTTCCATGCAGTATGGTCGTTACTGAACTTCCTCCAGATGATGCTAAGAGAGCTCTTGAGGCGTTATGCATACCAGTCATAACTCCTTTACAGGTTAGTGTTCAATTTGCAGGGATTTTTCAGTTATAAAGTTTTCTTTTGATTATTTTACTTTATATTTTATATTTTGCTGCACCAGGAAGCTATTGCTCTAGGTCCAGAAAGCTTGAGTAAAAGACCTTCTCGTCAGTTAACAGTTCACATTGATAGATTTGCTTACATCTTTAGGTGTGTTCCCTAATTAATAGATGTTGTCTTAGTTCCCCAAGCACCACCCTTTTTTAATCTCTATTTATTGCAATCCTCAACACGTGACTGAATCTGCTTTTTAGATACGTAAATCATCCTCAAGTTGTGGCAGATGCTATTCAACGGCTATGGCCTATTTTTAAGGCCATCTTTGATCTGTAAGTTGTCCCTAATTTCTTATGCGACTATCATCCCTTCTTTTTCTTTGCTTCATTTTCTTTCTTTCATATTTTGAAGATTTTTTGTCTAAGACATCTTTATGATGACATTTATGCCAGTCGTGCTTGGGACATGAGAACAATGGAATCTCTTTGCCGAGCATGTAAATATGCAGTGAGTAAGCTAAATAATTAACTCTGCTCCATTTGCACTTTTTCAATGTGAAGAAAGTTATTATAATGGCATCAGTTGGTAGGGTCATTCAATTTGGATTAGGCATTTATCTTAACTTTCTTCATTGCTATTTTTGTGTGTTTCATCCCATGCTTACTATGTCTAAATCTGTCATGTTTTCATCCTTAGTTTTCATCAGATTGCATCACACTATGTTTATAATGTGTTTCTGCTGACATGTAAATTAGCCATGTTTTCAGCTGGCTGTTTGTCAGCCCTTTCAGTGGTACAAATTTAAGATTTATTGTCAGTTTGTTCCCAGGTGGTATCTTCCTCCTAAAGAGTCTGTACATGCTAAGCTTTGGTTCTATGCATAATCATTGTTGAAAAGAATAGTTTGTATTATTGAATGTCATGTGGCAATATTCTACCCCTTGTTTCTAGGTGAGAACTTCTGGAAGATTCATGGGGCTCACAATTGGTGCCATGCTGGAAGAGATTCAGAGTCTATACAGGCAGCACCACCAACCATGCTTTCTTTATCTCTCCAGTGAAGTTATAAAGGTATTCATATGTTTCTATGCCACTGGCCGCACCTAATAACCAAGTATTGCCAAAAGTAATATGGTTTAGCTCAATTGTCGTGCGTGTTAGTATTTTGTTGCGTTATATATGAACGAGTCTGCATACAAAAAATGCTATTAGAAATATATTTTGACTTTAAACGAAGATTCATGGGTGATTATCTGTTGCTGACCTGGGTGTGGTGTGGCCAAGCTGGAAAATACCAAAGAAGGATAGGTGATGTTGGTATTAGAAATACATCTCGACTTTACAGAAAGATCTTTTTTATCCTGGGTGAATGAGTGCATGGTTATCAGTCCCTGACCAGGGTGTGGTGTGGCGAAGCTGGAAAATACCATGGCAGGATAGTGAATGTTGGTATGGTCGCAACACTGATGTTTTCTAATAGATGATCAATACTTTATTCTATGGACATTGATACTCAAATAAAAACAAATTGAAATAGTAGTGTAAAGACAGAGCAAAGAAGCTGGGGCAAAACCAGACCTATTAAGAAAAAATATAGACTGAGTGTGAAGGAAGAACATGGTACGTAGACAACATAACAGTCCAAACAGCTGTACTATGATACGTGTGAACATATGGGTGATCAGAAGTGCTTTTAACTTATTCCCCCAGTTTCTTTTTCTACTTATATATTATGAAGAAAAACGAACTTTACCTATTTCGATGTGCCCTTCTACGTTTATATTCTTTCTTATTTGTGGTCCTTGCTTCCTCAACTAATTTACTCCCCTGGATTTTTCCTGATAAAATGACTTATTCTATGAAAAGATTGGTAGATATAACCTAATTATCCCATCATCAACTATAGGTTGTACAAAATCCTTCCTCTTCATGGTGTGGTCAATGAACTAGTTTGCCATAACTTTGGTGGTTGGTGTCTTGCATTTCAGATATTTGGTTCTGATCCATCTTGTGCTGACTACCTGAAAAGTTTGATTGAGGCGCTTTTTCAACATACAACACGTCTTCTCACAAATATTCAGGTGATTTAAGCGACTTTTCTGTATAACTTTATTTCAAATCTCTTGATAGTTTTATAATGTCTGATTTGTATTTTTTGCTGCAGGAATTCACAGCCCGTCCTGATATAGCCGATGATTGTTTCTTGTTGGCATCAAGGTGTATTCGCTACTGTCCTCAACTGTTTATTCCCTCATCTGTTTTTCCTTCTTTAGTTGATTGCTCTATGATTGGCATCACAGTACAGCATAGGTACAGTCTCTCTCTCACTAAAAAAACTTGAAAGCATCATCCATTCTTGGGAAAGTGTGTTGTGTGTATTCATGATCCTTTTGTATATAATTTAATGTTGAGAGGCAAAAAAATCCTGTTGTAGCTAATTTTCACTCTGCTCAATGGCTCCCTTTTATTTACTGTGATTGTTTACCCTCTTTTGCTGTTTCCCTCTGTAGGGAGGCTTCTAATTCCATATTGCATTTCTTGGCTGATATTTTTGATCTTGCAAATTCCTCTGTGGGGGAGCAATTTATTCCAATAAGAGACGGTGTAATTATTCCTCGAGGTGCCAGCATCACCAGAATTTTGGTTGCTTCATTAACGGGAGCACTTCCAAAATCTCGAGTGGACGTGGTAATTTCTCTTTTTCTCATGCAACGTCGACCGTCTATATTTGCATATGTTAACTTTTGACGGGATTTAGTTTCGATATTTTTTTTAACTTTTGTACACCTGCTCCTTCCCCAGGTATCTTATACGCTACTGGCCTTAACTCGATCATATGGGATGCAAGCGCTGGAATGGGCTAAAAAGAGTGTTTTATTAATTCCGTCGACAGCTGTTACAGACGTGGAGCGATCAAGATTCCTAAAAGCTCTTTCTGATGCAGCATCCGGAGGTGATACTAATGGGCTTACCGTTCCTGTTGAAGAGCTCTCAGATGTTTGCCGACGTAACAGATCAGTTCAGGAAATAGTTCAAGAAGCTTTGAGACCGCTTGAGTTGAACATGGTGAATGTATCATAGACGATTGGTAATGCCTGTGATAGGGAGGGCCATTTTGTTTAGGTCCTGTCTGTTAGCTAGGCTAGTTGGTTGTGTATTATCTATCTGTTATATTCTTTTCTTTTTTTATCTATTATCATTCTCCAATTTTTCAGGAGAATTTGCCCCTGCATGATCTGTTGTGTTGGCCGGAAGAAATTAAAATGGGTGTTGTATCTTTTATTTGTCTTGAGATGTGGGATTGGTGAGTGATGTTTGTCCCGGTTGTCATTTTTGGGGGGAGGGAGGTTACATGGTATACAATTGTAATTTAATGGAAACAGAAAAAGTGGGGGGAAATAGAGAACATTGATAAGTTGTTTCAATTTTTTAAGTTTGGAATGAATATGGAATTTGGAATCTGTGCACTGGTTGTGTTAGGTTCGTCTCACTCATCTGTTAAAATGAACGAAGAGGGATGTCAGGATCCAGATATGTCACACATTGGATCATAGAATGAATGACTTTGACCAACTTGATAGCGATGTCAAGAAAGTGTAAATCAGCTCTTCTGGATGCATGTGGCGCTCACCTGACAAAATTTTAGATTGGATAAACTCCTGATAGGATTTGTTTATACAAGTTCTTATTAATGAAAATTACATTTAATATTGATTTCATAGTTCAAAGGTTCTTAAAATTGTAGTAATTATTTATATAAATACTATTTTTCAACTTTTGAATAAATATATTTTAACCGGATTTTGTTTTACAGGGAAAACTTGAATACATTGTTAAAGCAAGGATGGCATAGTGCGTGGGGGGCACTTGGCTATATAACATGTTTTGATGCAAGGCTCCAATCTCATCTATTTGAGCGACACTTTCCTTGTTTGAGCGTTTTATCAGCAACCATATTTTGTCATCGCGTATAATGGTGTAATCATGTGTTTAAATTGGGAGAATTTTTGTCACCTTCTCCTTCGGATTAAGAGAAGCCAAACGCAGGTTTGTTATTGCGGAATTGACGAGGAACACTTGTCTCCAATCTCGAACGACAACAGTGACTGATACAATGCAGATTGTTTGACTCGTGCAAATGTTGTCAACAGAACAGAAGCGGCAAAGACCTTAGTTTTTATATCAGTTGAGCATAAATAAGTCCAGAAAATGGATATTCAGTTATGGATTATTATAGATAAAATCAAAACCAACTGAACCTCAAATGGAAATTCATCAAATAAAATTTTAATATCAGTCTCAAAATATTTTATTAATGTTTTTTTTTCTCTTATTTGTTAATCTTTTTAGATTTAGTTCTTTTTTATTAAAATTATTCCCTCATGTTCCTAGTCGGCACCCTCACTCATTGTCAACTACCTTTCTCCCGGCACAAGAAAGAACTGGATGCAAGTCGTTGAAACAGAATTCAAACATGCGTTGACTTGAATCTATGGATTGAATCTAAAATTTCAATCACTTAATTCAAGTCTTGATTCAATTGCATAAAGTGGAAATCGAAAAAAGAAGGGGAGAAATTTGTAGTTAGCTGTATATTATAATTTAGTTATATTCCTAATTAATACAGATTCTTCAACAATTTTTTTAGCTGCTTTTCTTTTATCCAAACCTGCAAGTGAAGTCCATTCATTGAATTTTGATTGAAGTAGTGAATGAATAGCTTGATTTTGCAGTTGAATTATTGTATGGTGCTTTAGGATAATAAAATAAGCGAAACAACTTCTCAGAATCTAAAGAAAAATATTTTTATATTTTTACCAATAAAAATTCAATTAGGAAACTATCAAAATTTACTTTAAATCTTAAAATAAGATCTATCATCAAAAAAACAATTAGATAAGATATTATATTTTATCGATAAGAATAATGGTAAGAAAATTAATATATAGAATGAATCAATAAAAGAAGATTTAGATAAGTTTTGAACTTTTTTTGTAAATTTAAATATTTTTTATTAAATCTTTATTAAATTTTTCTGTAATCAAAGTTTTTTACATATTTCAATTTAATTCTTAAGTAATGTAAAAAAATAATTTTTATTAAAAACATTTTAAGTAATAAGAAATAACATAAAATCATCGATTGCATAATGATTACAGTCTTTTCGTCGATGTAAATAATAATATAAAAATTATCATTCAAAAAATAAACTTATTACCTTACATTAACTATAATACTATATTATATTAAATACAAAAATTTTATTTTTTTTTAATTTTTAGCATACTAAATTAATAAATAAATAAAATAGTAGTTTTGAAAATACAAACTTAATCAAACCTAAAAAAATTGACAACAAGAACATCCTTAGTTTAGATTTATTTATTTGAAAACCATTTATTATTGAAGCATGATGGGAGGAGCATGAACAGCGCGTGGACCCATCCTCTGAAGTCCCTGTTCCTAGTTCCACTTTAGCTGGACTAATCGAATCAATCTCATTCACATTCACCAATTGGATTCAGTGAATGCAAAGTGCAATGTAATCTCTTCTCTTTCTCTCCCTCCAACAAAAAATGGTGTCAACAAATGAGAAGAAGACCAACCTCGCCAAACTCATCATCCCTTCTTCTTCATCTTCTCCCTCCCCATCCCCATCCATCACAAGCCCACACGTCATTCACAGTAGGTCCCACTCCTTTGTGGGTCCCTCCCCCCGCATCGATCCCTCCTCAACCCCTCTCTTCTTCCTCCAAGAGGTCGACGACGACGACGACGAAGACGAAGACGAAGAAAAGGAACCTCTTTCTTCTGACCCTGTTAAGATTGGACCTTCCGATTTTCATATTCTTCGTGTTGTAGGGCAGGGTGCCTTTGGCAAGGTCTTTCTCGTCAGAAAAAAAGGAAATGGCTTCGATGGTGATGCTGATGCTGATGGCGATGGGGTCTTCGCCATGAAGGTCATGAGAAAGGACATCATCATAAAGAAAAACCACGTTGATTACATGAAAGCGGAGAGGGATATTCTCACTAAAGTCCTTCACCCTTTCATTGTTCAGCTACGTTACTCTTTTCAGGTCTCTCTCTCTCTCTCTCTCTCTCTCTCTCTCTCTCTCACTCTCTCACTTCCTATTTCACTTCAATTCATTCACACAATCATTTACTCAGCATGTGTTATGTGCAGACCAAATCTAAGTTATATTTGGTGTTGGATTTTGTAAACGGAGGGCATCTCTTCTTTCATCTGTATCGCCAGGGTATCTTCAGGTTTTTTTCTTCTTCTTCATCTTATGTGTTGCAATACACTTTTGGAAGTTCATTGAATTTTAATTATCCGTTTGTTTTGGTGTATGTGGTGAGTAGTGAGGATCAGGCAAGGCTTTACACTGCTGAGATAGTGTCTGCAGTTTCACATCTTCACAGCAAAGGCATCGTGCATCGGGATCTTAAGCCTGAAAACATTCTAATGGACTCTCATGGGCATGTAATAATAATGCCAATGCTACTCACCTCCTATGCCTTGTTTTCTTGCATCAACTTTGCTTTTTCTACTTTGACTTTTGATAGTCTATTGTTTTCTGTTTTCTGTTTTCTGTCTCACCTTGTGGGGTTGTGCTCCTTATTCTGATGTATTAAGTTTGCTAAGTTCACTGTACAATATCTTAGATGGCTGAGTTGTATAGTTCTTCTTTGCTGTTTTTGCTCTGCCCGTGTGTAGGTCATGCTCACTGATTTTGGAATGTCAAAAGAGATTGATGAATTGGGAAGATCCAACTCTCTTTGTGGGACCGTGGAATATATGGCTCCTGAAATTCTTCAGGCTAAAGGCCATAACAAGGATGCGGATTGGTGGAGTGTTGGTATCCTGTTGTATGAAATGCTAACAGGGAAGGTAATGCCCATCTGCACCAAAAATGCTAACAACACATTTTCTAACACTTATCATTATCTTAAAACCTAAAATTTACTTGAAATTACAATTTTTTGTGGGTCTCATATCTCATTTAGATCACAAAAGTTTGTGGGTATCAAGACTTTGTTGGTTTCAGTGAATTTTAATCAGTAATAAAGAGCATGTTGGGGGTATTTTCTTGTATGTATCTATGAGTAGGTTGTGGGTGAAGGTACCTAAAGTTGAATACTTGGAATTATATGTGGACCATAGCAATTTGCACGGTTAGAAATTACAATTCATGAAGTATTTGGCCTTGAATAGAGAACGTTATTAATCAAGATGTGTATGTCTTGGATTAGGCTTAGTGTACATTTTTTTTTTTTTTTCAAAATTGATGTCTGAATGAAATTGTTTATTTGCTGTTTATGATAGGAACCTTTTCTATTTCATTTATTTTCCATGTAAGAACACAAGGGGAAGCATTAACTTGTCATGGTTTATGATTCGATTTGGCAGGCACCGTTCACACACACTAACAGAAAGAAACTTCAGGAGAAAATTATTAAAGAGAAAGTTAAACTTCCACCATTCCTTACCAGTGAAGCTCACTCATTACTCAAAGGAGTAAGTAGACGACAGTATATATGGTTTTCTTCCATTTTGTTTCTCTATCGTCTTCTTTCACAGTGCACCTACAAGTATAATATGCCTGTTACCTGAACGTAAAATGTTTATGTTGTAGATTTCTGAACCCACTGCATTAATATTTCGCTGGTTTCCTTTTCTCATGCCTATTTCCTATTTTTGTGTGTGTGAAATCAAATGTCAGGAGGTTCTACTTCCAAAAGTGATCCTTACCTAACGTATTTTTTATAAATTTTCCTTACCTAATGGCAATTTCTGGAGAAATAAAAACTTTGACGACCACATTTATGTACATGCTATTTTGCTACTAAGCATGAATATTCAAAGGATAGCTTAGAGAGATAATAGGAGAACGCAGGGATACAAGAAAAGTTCTTACTCTGGGACGTGATGTTTCAAAATATTGTGTTTTGAGATTAAAAGATTAAACTTTGTATGGAAAGAGATAGAGGGATCCAGTTCCAAAATCCGTTCATTCTGTTTACTTGTTACAGTTGCTGCAAAAGGATCCAACAACAAGGTTAGGACACGGGCCAAATGGAGATGAGCAGATCAAAAGTCATAAATGGTTTAGGTCAATCAATTGGAAAAAATTGGAGGCAAGAGAAGTGGAACCAAAGTTTAAACCAGATGTGTCTGGGAAAGATTGTACAGCTAATTTTGACAAATGTTGGACAGCAATGCCCCCTAATGACTCACCAGCAACCACACCTACAGCAGGTGACCATTTCCAGGGCTATACTTATGTGGCACCCAACCCTTGGCTTTCTTCTCGTTCACTACAATGAACAAGGAAATCTGTACATGGATCAATGTTTCAAAATAAGACCTCAATAAGACATGTAACCAAAGTCTTCTCTCACCATGTAACCCATTTGTAATGGCCCATTGCAGAGAGTACAGAATGTTTAGGGGCTCTGATATGACCCGTTATGTTTGTGCAGCTTGGTTTAGTTCTTGTTTTAAATTAAGGTCAACATTAACATTAACATATTTGTACAGCCAGGTCCCTAAAGAGGGTGAGGGTGTATAACATATTTGACTTATTCATCAGAAGAATTTGCATGTATGAAATTGTATTGTCTTATCTTTTGCAGCAACACAACTTTAAGGTTGATGCATTTCATCATTGCTCATTCTTATGCATATGTCACAACGAGCTATTGAACACGTAGCTATCAACTGTTCTGCTTATAAGATCTAGAAAGTTTGATACTTGTTGCCACCAATGTCTTTGGTTCCATTTCCTTCCCCTTCAAACGCGCACGTTTTTTATTTTGGTTAGGAATAATAAAAACTTTTGTCTAATCTATCAAGGTCAAATCTTTGGGCGTTTCCATCACTGCATGCTGGAGTAGTAGAGTTAGATACACTGGATGAGACGATTCCAAGCGTCATTTGTAAGGTGAGAGCTAAGATATGATAATCGTTATTTAAAATGTAAAGACAACCATTAAGAAACAGTAACATTCTGAAAAACACAAATAAGAGATTAGCAGTATGAAAGAATCTTATACCTTCACGACTTTTAAGACTTTGCGTAACCCAAACATAATTAAATATCAAGCCTCCGTAACATGTGAACTACGTGAATGATATAAGATCAGTGTAAATTCTTCGCCACATCTCCCCAATCTCTGGCCATACGCACCAGTCACTAAAATCTACTTTTTTCCCCGTTTATAGTTTTATAAAGCCTAGAATCTTAATGGTTTCAACAAATGGATCAAACCAATTATTAATGTTATGTGTCCTTACTACATGTTTTCATTCGACATACAAGACAACAAAAGCAACAAGATTCCATCTATATTACGTGGGCTCTACTCTTTGCAGAAGAACCTTCATATAACTGAATGAGCAAGGGATCCACCCACTAAAGAAACTGAGATTAGGAGAAAGAACCCAAAAAGACCAATTCACCCACCCCCATCTACACCCTATGCTTATAAATAGACCTTGCTTAAAAATGTTGCAATAACCACCATCTCTTGAAACACCAAGTTCTGGTTAAGCCAAAAAATCATGGATAGAATCAAATCCAAGAATGAGAAGTCTCTTTGTGAGAAGTCGATGAAGGTGGTAGTAAATATCATTAAGCTGTCTTCTTTCTCTATTGCACAGAAGAGTCTTGGTGGCACGAGTAAAAAGAGTGGTCCAGAGTCTGATATGGACTCTGATGAGGAAGCACCGGTTCCTGATCAATTTCCTACAACAAGAAGATCGCAACAGCCACAGAGCCGTGCAAACCCCACTTACGTGATCAAGTCATGTGGGAGCAACGGATCAACAGAACATTTGATTTATCAAGAAAGAGTCCCCACTGATGTTAACCCAAATAAAGAACAGTGTGTTGATGGATTGGCTTCTGACTATATCAGTAAGATACGCAACAAGCTTGGGCGTGGTGTATAATATTGCCTTCACAGCTTTTTGTGTGCTCCATGTATCATATACTACTTAGATATTCATCCCTTTTGGTTCAAATTAACATGATGTAATAAACTTAGTTGTTGGGGTTTCTAGCTACAACAGAAGTAGTTGTTTTGTTTCTGATGAAACCCGATTCAACTTTTTCCTTGATGCTTTATTTAATATTCTTTGCTGGATGGACAAGTATTACATGTAGACTAGTTTATATAGATGATGTTCTGAACACACGAGTTTGCATGAATTATGTTATTAATGATTTCATTTGGTTTTAAGTTGATATTTTGGATCCAAATAATGTGTTTAGTAAATCTCTCTTCAGGGCAAAAGATACTAATAATTCCAAGTATTTGAGTGTTGCAGTCATAGTGGTGGTTCAAGATATATGTGAGGATAAAAAATAAAGTACACGAAATCGTGAACAAGTGGCTCAAGAATATGATTGCTAAACATCCTGATGATGGAAGGTACCCCAACATTTTAGCTTCTAATTTTTTATTAATTCCAATTTTAAGCTCCAAATGTGTGTGTATATATATAGAGAGAGAGAAACAGAAAGCCTGAGATGGAATATCTTTTAATGACCTTATTTGTGCTTATAAAAATACCTTGATAAATTCTTTATCTTAACTGAGTTCTTATTTTGAACTTGCTAAAACAAATTCTATTTAACTTATTTCAATAATCTTTAAAAGTTAACATATGCAGTATTTATGAGTAAAACTGGGTGAGCATAACCCAAATAGCAGCAAAGAGATGTCCACTTTATGTGTCTTATACTTCACCAGCCAACCAATATGCTTTTTACCCAGTAGCTTTCAGCATCTTTTCTTGTTCTTTTGGCATTCTCATTATGTTATAAAAATAATTTTACTTCTCTTGCGTATTAAGCCATCCATGTGCCCTCAAATTCTACACAAACAATTGTCTCATGTTAAAACTATACAAATATATTTTTGAGAAACATTGGTTGATACAAGTAGCACCATCTTACATTTCTTGACCAAGTATTAAAGATTTGAATTTTAAGGATGTCTGAAATAAACCATATTATTACTCACATTGTGTGTACTTTAATTTTGGTATCAATACTATAGTTACAAAAAGGAGTTATAAGGTGGTGTTGGGTTTATGTATATATTTCATATGTTTTGGTAAATTGTGATTATATATGAAATTGGTCTTACACATATAAGATATTTGACACCACTTTTATATTAAAATCTTAAAATAATGGTGTTATGGACCTTTATTCTTATATAGTGTTTAATTTTGTTTATTCTATCCAATATAGAACTTTGACTCATACTTAGACTATTCCCAACAAGTGAATTGGTGTTAAAAGTTAGAAAGGAGGATAAGAGAGTTTTTGAGTTCAACTCCCCTATTAACACTTGAAATGTATAAAATTGATCAGGAGAAATTGTGGATTTAACTTCTCCATTAATAAAATACTAATAATTAACATTTATCGATATTATAAGAGAAAAATATACAAATAGTTTCATGACAGTATAGACCAGCAAATAGCATGTACAAGTTAAGTCTTGAATTAAAATTGTGTATTGATGGTAGGGACAAACATTTGTACAGAAGGAACTTATGCCTTTGAAGGGAATGGCTGTAGCTAATTGGGAATCGAAGTGAACCAAATGTTCAAGAATGTTGGACCAGCAGTGTGAACAAAACATTACATCAGCATATGATGATTATGATGATCATGTCAATTCCTCTTCAACTATGTGCTCTGGTCGTTTGCTTCTTCTATCTAATCACTTCAGGCTTCATTTTCTTCTTTCATAATTCGTGTTAATCGTGCCTTCTTTTTGTTCAATAAATAAGCAAAGCAAATCTAATCTACACCTTTGTTGTTTGGAGAGAATTGGTGGGAATAAGTAAGCAATTTTTTCTACTCTTCACACCCATTTCTGGGCCACTCAGACACTATAATGTGCTCAAAAGTGTAATTCCGTTCACCTCTGCAAGACAATTCTCGTTTTTCAACTAATCATAAACACCTCATTAAATAGTTAATAACCCTTGACTTATGAAAAACTAGACCACTAATTTAAGTTACGATTAAAAATGTTTGTATAATTTAGGGGATTAAAAGTGTTTTCAAATATATTTTGATCTTTCAAATTTAATTTGATAGAACATGTTAAACACAATAAACAGTCCAAACGTTAATCTAAAAATGCAGTTGGAAATTGGTAAATAGACTAATATCAAACGGGTAGTATAAAAAAATAAAAAAATTAATATAAATAAAAAATAACTTTTAATAACATCAATAAGAAAACTCTTGTTGATATTTGCCTATAAAAAATTCTAGTTAATAAAGTTGATGATGCTGAAACTAAAATTAAATTAAGAAAATATATAAACTTAAGAATATGAAAATTTTCAAATTTTTATCTATTAGATAACTTGTGATATTCTCTAATTAAATAATCAAATTTTCTTTCATGAGATTTCAGAAATTTATTTTATTTTAACGTTTCTTATCTAAATAACATAATTATAAATCATTTTAAATTCTCTGTGTTCACTGTTATCCACGGTATAATCAGGAATACAATATAATAGAATAGTGAAGAACATTTTACACGGGATTAAAACTATAATTTTATAAAATTATTGCTTGGAACATAATTGAATATACTTAAAATGTGTAAGAATAGCTCCGAATTTAATAAATTCTACTAAACAAAATACCACTATCTATAGCATTTAATAAGTTTCTCTTGTAAATATCTATTTTCAGAGTGAGCTTTGATATAGATGCTTAATAAAAGCCTAGTACTCCCCGAAACATAATTCTAAGTAAGAGCAAATGTGCAGAGTGGGCCATTTCGTATTTTGGGCCTCATTTTTCATATAAACCCAACCAAATTGCACATAGCTACTTTTTGTAGGACTGACCAATTTTTAAGTAGATAAAAAAGGTCAATTAATAGCATTTAATTTTATTAATTACATTTGAATAATCTTTTGTATTTTTTAGTTGAAAACTAATACTAGGAATAAGAAAAAGTCAACAAAGTTAATCCTTAATTAATTGAAGTATATTTTTAAAGAATAAATATGAACTAAACAAAAAGTAAGAATTTAGACTTTCTACTTTTAATTTTTCCGGTGTGCCTCTAGTCTTCAAGTCAAGTTCATTTTGATATTTTATAATAATAAAAACTTAGAAAAAAATCAGTATATTTTAAAAACATATAAATAACATTAAAAAATTAATATAATTGTGTTTGAAATGAAATTGTTTGAACCAGAAAACTGCGCCGGCCAAGAGAAACAGGAATAGAACATAATCTTTTGGTGGGTCCCAGAAGAAGGAAAAAGATTCGTCCTTATTCCATAATTTCTTTTATTTTTGTTGGTTTGTTATACATAATTTCACCCGATAATATCGGACACTGTCCTTCGAGATAATACAATCATGTACTAAATTTGATGGTCAAACACAGAAAGTATTGTTGTCTAGCTACCCATTACAATTATTACAATGCCCTTCAAAGTAACAAAGGCTCACTCTTAAACAGGGTTCACAAAATAAAACTTATGGAACAAACTACCATATATTTAATGTGAATTTGGACTCATTGTTGATTTGGATAGCTTCAACGAGTAAAATTTGGTACATAGGATTGGTAAATGAGATAAATAATAGTTGGATTTGGATGCTAGATTACAAATTTGCAGATATCTGATTTGGTCTGAGTAAAGTTTTAATATTTATAAGGTTAAATATGTTTTTGTCATTTAATTTTTAGTAAATTTTGGAATTAGTCCATTTTAAAATTTTGGATCAATTTAGTTCTCCGTCTTTCAGAATACGTGAATTTAGTCATTTTAATCAAATTTTGTTATATTTATTTGATGTTTCATATGCATTTCAAGATTGTATTTGAGTTGTTCATATTGTTTGACGCATTTTTGTTTTAATGTTAAATCAAATATTATTGTAAAACGCGAATGAAATGTTAAATAAATTTAATAAAATTTGATTAAAATGACTAAATCCACATATTTCAAGATATAAATGACTAAATTGGTTTAAAATTTTTAAATAAACTAATTCCAAAATTCACTGAAAATTAAAGGATAAAAACATATTTAACCCATATTTATAAATTCATGTAAATATTTTAACTTTTAAAATTGACTTCAAATATAATATTATTTATTAAAATTTTAGAGTAAATTGTACAAAATTTTGGTTTATCACAAAAATAATTATCAAAATTACACATGAATAGTCAAAATAGATTTTTTTAAAACAAGTAATATAAATTTTTAACTTAAATATTTCGTTTGAATTAAACCGCAAGTCGAATCCGACTAGTCTAATAAATTAAATTATCAAATACAAAATTTAAAATATAAATCATACTAAATAGGTAAGTTGAATAATCATACCATATTTAAAATTAAAGATGATAAAAATATTTATGTTTGTTTGTATTGATGAATAAATTTCACAATGGATTATTGGTACCGTGAATATTTATTATCCGCATATAATAGTTAGCGAATATTTTAAAACATGTTTATAAAAAAGTTGGGTGCAAGTATCATATTATTTGTACTCTTAGATATGTATTTGTTATCCGAAAAAATTAAAATTAAAATTAAAATTTGTTAAATAAAATTTAATTTATATTTGATTAAATGAAATTTAAATTTAATTTATATATTATTTTATATTTTTTGTAATTTTAGTTAAATTTAATTTAAAAAATATTTTTTAAATATTTGTGGATATCCCACGGGTTAATCGCTTTAAACGGGTATTATGTAAATTTTTTCGTAGTAGACTAGATTGCGGTAAACATTATACGTGTCCAACCCAACTTGTTGTCATCATTATTCAAAATATTACACTCCCTCGCAACAAAATATGAGCATATCAAAATGATAAAAGAAAATCCTTCTATTTCAATATTTTATCATTTGTAGTTGTAATTTTAATGTATTTTCTCTAGAAAATATTTATATTTGAAAAATCAGATGAACTCAATTAAATAAAAAATAAATATAAAAACCAAAATAAATATTAAAAAAGTAATTTCAATTTAAATTAAAAAAAATTGGTTGGTTTGATTTTATTAACTCTCAAGCTTGTAATTAAAGAGAAACGTGTTTTAGAAAATAGAAAAGCTTCTACAACACCATTTTAAATAATATTTATAAATTTACAGTGAATTTCAGCGTTAAATTAGTCGAATTAGATTAACTTTTGTACTTAAAATCAACATAATCCTTGGTTCCCCTGCCAAACACGTCAAAATAGCACTTATAGTAAATTATTTTATTGTTAATAAACAAAATTTTGGTGAGAGGAGGAGGCACTACTTAATGGAGTAAACTAGAAATTAAATTATGAGTGGGAATGGGAATGGACATAAAATGACTGGTTAGGATACGAGTGCTTCACACTCTTCACGCAAATATCTCATCCTAATCTTAGGTTAAAATAATGAAACAATAATAGAAAAAAAAAAACTAAACTATTAAATCTATAATCAAAATTTTAAAGGATTTTGTTCTAGAAACGTGGTTATCATTTGTCTATCTATGCTATGCTATGCAATGTACTAGAATTTTAGAACCTTTGGTTTTTAAGACGAATGCGCTAAGCCACCACTAACGGACACAAATTCTACCATCTCCACTAAAATTCATATACTACCTCACTAAAAACAGTGTTGCTCACTAAATAAAACTTCAAACATATTTTTTATTCAATAAAGGTTAAAATCAACTTCATCTATTAAAAGTTTTATTACCAACAGTTTTACTTTTGTACGATGTCTGTATAAAATTTACGCTATTAATAGATCAGAAAATACTCTAAATAGTTTTTTTGATATAGTTATTACGGAACTGGTGATTTTATCTTTTTTTTTATTATAAATATGGGCATTTAAAAATTGCTGATTTTATTAACTACATTGAAGTATTGACAACATAATAACTATTTTTATGGGATCTTAATCCAATATAAAAAATAAAAAATTGCCAGCATAAGAGAAGTCCTTGTCCACAAGGTCTAGGTTAACTTCCAAAACATTTTACGGTAAGTAAGAAATGTAATATTAAAGGTTTAAATACATTATTTGGTTTTTATTTTTCTCCAATTTAGTTTTCATCTTTATTTTTTTGTTTTGTATTTAATTAAGTTCTTATTTTTGTTAAATTTTGGTTAATTTGATCTTTTTACGTACGATTTTAAGTAATTAACTTTTTTTAAAACGTACATGTCAACTCTTGATTTTTAAAATTTTTAAAAATTTTTATTTTTAATTTTTAAAAATTTGTTCACATGTTAAATCATAATTGTGTCATG
The DNA here is from genome assembly GCF_037176805.1 of Vigna unguiculata. Classification (NCBI taxonomy): domain Eukaryota; kingdom Viridiplantae; phylum Streptophyta; class Magnoliopsida; order Fabales; family Fabaceae; genus Vigna; species Vigna unguiculata. The sequence continues at coordinate 58,005,110 of NC_140794.1, read as the reverse complement.
TGTCGATTTGTGATTGTGTTATTTTTTTTGTTCAATTTAGTTTTTATAGTTGTTATTTTTGTTCAATTTAGTGTCTATATTTGTTATTTTTTAATTTCATCTAAATTTTGGTTAAAATTAATCATTTTTATCCCTTTCAAATTGACACCAAATTTAAAATCTTTTATATAATGTTTTCTTTTAATATTTATATTCTAAAAATATTGATACCTTTAAAATTGATATTTAAAAATATTAGAAATATTTTAGAAAAGTAAATTAGTATTTATAAAATTAACATTTAAATATAAAACATTTTGGATTTTAATATTTAAAATGAAACAAAAATATTAAATATTTTATATTATTTTAGATTTAAATGTCATTTTTACAAATGTTAATATATATTTTTAAAATATTTAATAATTATATTTTAATAATATTTTAAATAATTATATTCTATTTAACAATTGATCTAAGAATTATATTTAATTAATTATTAAATATAATAATTTATAATTGACTTTCAAAAATAATTAATAATAGTGTCAATTTTAAAAATAAATATGATATTTATAAAAAAATAAATTTTGTCTCAATTTGGAAAGGAAAAAATTGCTCTAATTTAACAAAAAATGAGACTAGATTGAACAAAAATAACGAATATAGTGATTAAATTGAACAAATAATGAATATCAGGACTAAATTAAACAAAAAATAATACAATCACAAACTGACATGTGGCACTAATATTGACACGTGATACAATTATAACTTGACACGTGGATAAATTTTTGAGATTAAAAAATTTTAAAAATAAAAATAAAAATTAAAAGAATAAAAAAATTTAAAAAGTTAAGAAAACGCTAACATATGGTATGTAATGTTCAAAAAGCATTAACTATTTAAACACCGTAGTAAAAAGGATCAAATTGATCCAAATTTGACAAAAATAAGTACTTAATCGAACACAAAAAAAAAGAAAAAATAGAACTGTTAATTTTGATGTACCAATATTTCACAACCAATATTATTTTTTCTTATGAAAATCATAAAAAACATTACAGATACACTTAATCAGCTACAAGAACCAAATTGAACAAATACAACAAAAATAAGGATCAAATGTATATTTAAACTAATATTAAAATATAAACTTGGCCGCTAGTCAGAAGCTAAAATTATATCTACTAAAATAGGGTCAAGTATTCGAAAAATTGTTTAAAAGATAAAATCAAGTCATTTGAATTTTTTAACTTTAATAATTGCAAATATGTATATTAAATTTACACAATCTTCTTTAAAAAAAAAAAAAAAAACTTAAATTCGCCTTAGCAATTATATTGAGATATATAGCGGTGTGGGTGGGGGGGATTGGTGGGGTTGCGAAGGAGGATATGCGGTTTTCGGACAAAACAAATAAATACAAAGATACTTAGTGGCTGGTATTTTTTTATTTTATTTATAAAAAGGAAAAATTATACTTAAGTTAAATATCACTATCTTCATCGTTTTAAAATAGAAAGTTATCTTTATCAAATTCTTAAAAAAAATAAAAAAAACACCAACTTCTTTCATATGGTAGGGGGATTGGTGGGGTTGCGAAGGAGGATATGCAGTTTTCGGACAAAACAAATAAACACAAAAATACTTAGTGGCTGGTTTTTTTTAATTTAATTTATAAAAAGGAAAAATTATACTTAAGTTAAATCACTATCTTTATAGTTTTAAACTAGAAATTTATCTTTATCAAATTCTTAAAACAATATAAAAAAACACCAACTTCCTTCATATTGTTAATGAAATGGAACCTATTTTTCCTATGTTAATAAAACGATACTTAGTATTTTATTTTATTTAAAATAAAATATTGACAAAAGCTTAGATAAAAAAAATTATGAAAATCTTTTATTTATAAAAAACTTTACTTCTAACTTTTTATAATTTATAATTAAATTTGAATACAGCATTATTATTTTCTAAATAGAGAAGTGAGTAGTTTGGACAAAAAGGATGAGGCATAACGGAAGTAGGCGTAAGTACGCAAATTGGTGATAAGAAAAACGTGCCCAAACTGCTATAACACCTAACAGGAATGACACACGCTACCAACCTTCAAAGTTCAGACCCAACTTGATAATATTATCCCCAAAAGAGCCATAAACCACTCGTCTGTGCGGTCCATATCTAACTATTAATGCATTATCAGTAAAGAACAGAGAGGATTTTGTTATTTCCAGTTACTTCAACTACAAACATAAATGACCAAATAAACCAGAATCTAAAGTCATACATTAATTAACATAAGCAAACAAGAAGAAGAAACAGGACAGGACCTTTCCCGGGTCTGTACAAGGAACAGAAGGATCAAATTCAGTCACTTAAAACTTGCCTTCTCAAATCCATCGCCCTTTCCTTCAACATCTCTCACTTTTTCACCTACCAAAAGGACAGGAGACCAGAGATGAACATATCAGATTAACCTGTGAATCCAAGATACTCTAGACAAGGACCTTGACACAATCACAGTCGTCTTCCTTAAGCAACACTAATGATGCTATCTCCATTGCTGAAACATGGCATGGCATGTAAACCAGAATGTCTTGATGATGTTTGCCTTTGGTCAGAAGAGAAGGATAGCCCCAAGGACAGTGTGGGTGGGTCAACAGCAGAGCTAGAACTTGGGGTGATGATATCAGACACTGTGGAGGCTTTAGGATCTGCGACAACAGGAATTGAATGGACCAGATTGATCGGCACATTGTGTTCTATGTTTCCTTGTCCTAGTGTGAGCTCTTCTAATGGTTTTCCACCTTGGACTGCAATCACCCCAGAACCAACCCCAAATTGATAAACTGGCATCATAGGAAATCCACTTTTGTTAGTTTCAGGAACTGCTGGGCACACAGGTTGCGAATGAGACAGGGTGTCTTGATTCTGGACCTGTTCTTCCTCCATTGGAATTGCAGAGACCTGGCACAAAAATTGATAAAATCATGAATATTTTGTCACTCCAAATTCCAATCCAGGTTTGAAAAGGTTTTAGCTCCAGTCAGATCAACTATTACACAGGAGACAAAATCCCTAAATCCATTTTTATAACCACTCATGCAAACATTCATTTCCACAACCAAAGGAATTTCATAACAAGATACACAAGATCGCGGCAGCTTCTTTGCTTCTCTCTCAAATCCCTAAAATGGAAGGAGTAATAATATTCAACACACACTATTGCCTAGAACTTTAAGAAATACCTGAGAAAATATGTCATTTTGTAAGATCATAATGCTCTGTTGATTAGGAGTATAACTAATTGAACATGAATAACACCAAAAGCATCTCAGTATTTTTTTATGTAGGGAGACTGATTAAGAAATTAATTTGAAGCAATTATTTTAAGAAATGCGGTGACGAAATTATTACCGTGTCGGTGGTGATGTCAAATAGGCTAGATCTACGGCGACGGCGATTCAGGTTGCTTCTTCGGAGGAAGTACTTCTGAGCATGGCTCGCAACCTGTGTCGGAGTTCGCGTTTTCACGTAGTTTTTGGAGATTCCTCTCCAATCACCTTTCCCTACCTTCTGCAATCCAACCAAAAACAGTTTGTGTTCTTCCTCCGTCCACGGAACTCCTACTCATCAACACAATCTCAATTAATCCATCCGAATCACCGGTTATGCGATCAAACAAACTAGAGAAATTATATTAAAATTGAAAAAATGACACAATCGATCAAATAAACAGATCGAACCTCGCTTCCGCTCGCGCTCGCGCTGACGGCCGGTGTTATGAGGAACAGCGTCATCGGCTGAGGCATAATCAGCAGCTGCGAGAACATCCTTTTTGTTATTGTTACTGTTGCTGCTGTTGTTAGAATCATGTGGATGCTCGTACTGTGAGAGGTTGTTCATACTGACGCTCTTCCTCATGGAATCGACGACGACTCGAACCCCGAACAGCATGATCTCGCCGGAGGCGACGGAGTCTGTAGCGGCACAGGCCCGAGACATGATCGGATCGGAAGGTGATTATGGTTAGTGTGAGTCAGATAGAATCGGGTCCGTACAACGGGAGTCTGTGAGTCGCTAAAAGGAAGAGAGGAGAGGAAGGATATGAAGGAGAGAGAAGTTGGGATCGAAGGTGAGAAGGTGAGTGCGTGGTGTTTAATACAACAGAGTTTCAGACGGCAATGAGGTGGCAACCATGTGGAGCATATTTTTTTAAAAATTAAATTAAATATTTATTTTTAAAAACTTAATTGAAACATTTATAGACACATAGATAAGTTATTTTTTTATATTTTTATTTTTTTTCTTTAATAATTCTGAATTAAATTTTAGGCTATTATTTATCCACGCATTGGAAAGTAACTTTTGTACATTTAAGGTAAAATTATGAATTATTTTACAACAACATTGCACCTCAACATGTTAGCTTCACTCATTAAATTCATTTCTATTTTTCTATTTAGTAACATGTCAACTGGTAATATATTATTACCCAAAAAGTTAAAGTTACAGAATAACTATACAGGAAATTAATTTTTAATATTACGACAACCATGCAAATAAAATCAGATTCACAGTCATTTTGATTCTCAAAAGGTTAATTCATTATCACTTGGGTCTCATAAGGTATTAAAAAAATAAGTTTAATAGTATTTTGACTCAATGTTCTTATATTTTTCAAAAAAAGTTAGTGTGGTCTTTTTTTTTGTTAGCATTAGTGTGCTTAGAAGATGCTGAGTTGACATATATGATAGTACAATTATTTTTTTTTATATGAGTTTATTCTTCAATCCCATAACGAACTAGTGAAAGAACGTTAACATTGATTATCAAATCTATATAAAAAATATAAGAATCATATTAAATAAAAAAAAACACATTAACTCATTACTACAAATATAAAAAAAAAAAACTTATTAGAAGAACTTTTCTTTATCAATTTTATATACGTACATATTTTTTTCAGTTTAAATCTAACTAGTTTTATTGATTCATTTATACAAACAAATAATTCATAATTTATACAAGTTACACAATTAATAATGTGATTTTTTTTTATCAATTTGTTTATGTGTATGTTCTTCTTTTACTGCTTTTATCCTTATAAATACAATCAAATTTTATTGATTAAGATGATAGCTAATATTATGTAATTATAACATTATAGAAATTAATAAAAAAAATTGTTTTTATAATTATTTTTTCCTTTTATGTACGCATTTTTTATAATTTCAACGTGAATTGTAGTACTCAACCGATTTAAAAATTTTAATCGAATTTTTACTGTTAATTATTTTTTTTAATTTAATAACGTTGTTTTATATAATTGACGTTATTATTTTGTCATATTATATTATTAAATCTTTTATTAAATATAATTTTATAGTTTTATAGTTTTATATTTTTATAATTTTATAATTAATTTTTATGATTTATTATCATAAAAAAGTGAAAAACTAATCTTTTCATCAATTCTTCTAAAGTTAATAAATTTATCATATATGACAACGACTGAAAGAATATATAAAGATTGTTGGGAAGAACTATGGGGTATAAAATTGAAACGTAAGATAAGCATCTTGTACAAATATATGTTTGATGAAATACAAGAAAGATATAGAAAATAAAGTAACCCTTGGGTTGGTTTACTGTGTTCATTTATCTTACATGGTAATACATTGATTTTAATCACAGGTGTGATATTAAAAAATATATAATATAACATAATAAAAGATTGTTTATTAGTATTTAGTGTACAATGTTGATAATGAAATTTTTAATGTTATAGAAATCAAAGATTAGAGTACACTTTACAGCCAATCCCGGCCTGTTAATAGCATCGATTCTATGAAAAGAGTCGACAATGTAAATTGTGTGTTCGATTCCCAACCACACATGTCGCAAACTAATTGGATTTTAAGATAGTAAAAGTCGTAGTAACATGAACAAGAAAAAAAAAATGTTGTTACAAAGATCCACAAGTTATGCTATAACCTAGGATCAGGAACTTTGTATTTTAAGGATGATGAATTAAAAAGGCTGCACGTTACCATAAAGTATAATATGATATAACTATGATAGAATATATTTGTAATTTCTATTTTGAATTTTGACATAGTTTAGATTTTAAAAGTAAATAAAATATGTTATTTTTATTTGATTGTTTGTTAGCATTCCGAAATCGGATGAAACAAGATGTCCAAAAAAAATTGTTAGGATAGACTCTAATTGATATCATGTTAGGAGTGAGTTTTAAGTCTAACTCAACCCCACAAAATCAACTTATAAAGTGAAGTCTGCATTCCATTTATATATTGTGAATTAGTCTTATCTCTAGTCGATGTAAGACTTTCAACAAACACATTTTAAATTAGATGTTAGTTTAAAATATTGTTTAACATATAAAATAATTGATATAGTTGGATTAAGTAAATTAAATTTATTCATTTTTTAAATTTTAAAATTAAAATATATTAAAATTTGAAAAGAAAAATAGTTCAAATTTCACATTTAAATTTAAAAATTATAAAGCATGTATATTTGACAAAGGAGGAGATGAAAATGTGAATAGAATCTAAAGAGTAAAGAAGAAGAGATATTATCCAAAATAGAGTGTGGAAGTAGGTGACAAATTCACAGCAGAAGCATTTTGTAATATGCAGTGATGGAAGTGGGACACATGGGCTTTATATATCTTTATATCTTGTACAATATTTAATAGAAGCCACATGCATCTATTCAACAAAACTAAATCACAAATCTTCATCCATCAGATCAATGGTCAACCTTACACTATTCTCCGCAACTTACCTATTATTTTAATTAACACTATATATTAAGTGGATATTAAACTAAACCCACCTGATACCCACCTCAAGAGTTGGGTAGTGATGGCAAATGCATTATATCAATTATTATAACGTTTTTCAAAGATATATAATTCTGAATATTAATTAATTTATGGAAGATTTTTTGTTATGTGTGGACGCAGGTGTATATAATAAAAGATATTATTATGATATGGTGGTGGGGTGCAAGGAGGAATGGAGGATAAGAGAGGGATAAGGCTTTGTGGGGTTCCATTATCTCTTTCGATCACATTTTGTCCTTTTTTTTCTTTTTTCTTTTTCCTTCTCTTCCCTTCCCACCCACAATTCTTGACTCTATGTGTATTTTCAGTAACATCACAACTTTATTCAAAATAAAAAACATTCTTCTAATTTTCTTTTAACTTCTCTTTCCCTCAGAAAAATCTAGAACACATGCTCTATTTATATCGAGTCCACATCTTTCCTTGTCTTTTTTCTTCTATACTCCTCTAAAATAATATTTTTAAGCAGGAAATTTTAATTTAACACAATTATTATAAATGAATTTTGTATCACTTTTATAATATTATAATAAAAATACAAATGCATGTCTGTTCATTTAACTTATCTGTGAAGTTTTTGGCATAAAGTATTAAATTCAATATAATTTGAAGGTGCACTTAAAAAGTACTAAAAAAGGAATAAATTGTCTAAATTAGTATATTTGATGCAAACACAAAGCTTAGTATAGTGTAACTTTTAAACTACGTGATAACATATGTATATAAAATTTTTGAATTTGAAGTGATATACGTACTTACCACTGAGGACAAGAGACTGTCATGTCCATCTGTAATATAAATATATATATATATATATATATATATATATATATATATATATATATATATATATATATATATATATATATATATTTTAAATTATGGATGTTTTAAGAATATAGTCATAGTCAATAATAGATTATTGAGTTTGTTTGTATCTAGATTCAATTACTCACTTCTGTTTTCATTATAAAATATAATTTTATCATATTTATATTATTTTATATGATGATAATTGTTTTAATAAACTCCTGTAATTAAAATTTAAAATTTATTATCTTAATGAAAGTTATGATAATGATGCATACATATTTTATAATTTTTTACTAAATTATTTTTTATAAGGTGTGATGGTATTATTTAAATACACATAGAGATATAATTTATATTTTTACTTACATTATATTTATGGTTCAAATAATTGTTGTATGAGAAAAAAGTTCCTAGTTCTTTTAATGTAAATTGTTTTTTATTAGAAAACATTATAGTAAGAATATTACAGTTTTATAGTTATACTGGAGTTGATTTCTTTATTAAAGAAAGGAAAACATTCAAAAGTACAATTTATTATTTAATTTTAAATTTTGCCTTTATATTAAGTTATAGGGGAAATAAGCATATCTATGTGGTTTGCCCTACTTCTTGAAACTGATTTTTGATGCAATTTTACATAATTAAACATACTTTACTAAAGGTGATCAGGACTGGATCATATCACATGTTTTAAAATGTGTATATAATTAATATGTAATTGATCATAATGTTAAATGACCGTAGATCTGTCATTTTGTTCCATCAATTAATCATATGCTATTATTTCATAACCGATTATTTTTTAGTTAAATATATTTTTTAATTTTTAATTTTTAGTGAAAATTAGAATATTTTTTTTAAAATTTTAATTTAATTTAGTTCTTAAACTTTAAATTTATATGAATTTAAAATTTGATCATTTTAACATAATTTTTTTAAATATTTTATATTTTAAATATGTTTTAAGATAATATTTAAATTATTTATGACGTTTCATATATTTCTTGTTTAATATTAAATAAGAAATACATTTAAAACGTTAATAAAATTTAAATATTTAACAAAAATTTACTTAAAAAGATTAATAATTTATGTAATTTTAAAGTTAAAAAACTAAATTACACTAAAATTTATAAAAGAGACTAATTTAAATTTTATCTAAAAATTGAAGAAAAAAAATATATTTAACTCATTATTTTTTATCATTTAAAACATTAAACACTCACGAGTGAGTGGTAGATTGAACCGAAAATTTATTGAAAACATGCACTAAGGATATATAGATGTTGGAAATAAGACAATAATACATTTTAGTAAAGATCAGTGGAAGAATTTTGAGAAAAAAAAAAAGAGAGGATGTGTTTGCAATCAAACAAAATTTATTAAAAAATTGTTTTAATTTATATTAAGGACATACTGACTAATGCACTTTCAATTTTAACTTTATATTAAGATCAACTTGCATATGAAGCATGTCAAACAAATAAGAAATACTATAACGAATCAATTGTCAAGATTGAGTGCGACACTAGTTTTTTTTTATGTATTTTATTTTTAAAATAATTTTGAAAAATTAGCTTTTGTTAGTTTATTCTAGAAATAGTTATAAGGTGAAAAAACAAATATTTTTATATGTAATTTTTTAGTTAATCCGAGATTTTTTTTAACAAATTCATGGATATATATAAATTTTAGCTTACTAGAGCATTTAAATTTTTGTAGTCCTATTTTTCTGTAAGATTGTTCTCTTTATTTATATAAAAATGGAATAACAAATACATTTGTTTGAAAAAAAATAATATTCAATTCAAAATTAAAATATAATTACCCCTTTTAATTCAAAATTTTAAAATATGTTATTTTATAAGTATTCATAAGCTCTTTTATGAAATTTATTGACTTTATTTGTATATAAATTTACATATTTGAGTATATAATGAAATGCGTTATGTTATAGACATGATAGGATGAATGTAGAAGGTTTCTTAGATACAAAGAAAATGAGCGAAACCAGCGAAACTGGTCTATGCTCGCACATAGAATAAACATTTCAATTTGCAACTTCTTTATTTCACTTTTTTTTTTTTCTTTTTTCTTTTCTCTTTTAGGCTGAGTTTGTTATAGCATGGGATGAGGGAGAAGATATCATGGAAGATAGAGGAATCAACTATGGTGGTTTCATTGAAAAATAAAAGAAATAAAAAAGAAACCACCATAGTTGTTTGCGGTAATATACACTGTAAAAGAAACCACCCAATAATACCATGTATTATTACTGTAACGCAAAAAATGTTGTAAGAAGGTAATATACACCAGTGGAAAAGGTAGATGATGCCTTTATATTAAAAAAAAAAAAAACATAATACATAACAACATTACATGAGTAATGGGTGTTAGTTTTAGTATATAAATAATTTGGATTTACACTTTTTATAATTTTAAAATACAAAAGATATGTTATAAATTAATGATTGTCCATTGATTGTTAATGTGTGAATCCAAATTTTCTAATTAGAGACCAATTATTATGGTAGCCAAAACCTGGTAACTAGTTAGTGACAAATTTAAAAATCAATTCATAATTGAAACTATTTTAATTATCAATTTAGAAACCAATTATATATATACACTACACTTCCGTAACTTTATACAAACTTGTACGAGACCCTTGAGTAGACAGACAGACCCTTTTCGTCAGTTTTGATTTGTTGTCATCTTTTCCATTACTTTTTTATGTTTTTTATTTTTCACATTCTAATAATGATAAATAAATAAAAACAATTAAAAATATTATTTTAATAAAATGATAATATTTATAATATAATGTTTGTGGTATTATTGGGTATTTGGGACGACTATAGGATTGCTCAGACCGGTCTGGAAAAACATAATTATGCAAAATTAGATTCTGCAAAATTATACATACTTGTTGGTCAAGTTGGTGCTCGTTGAGCGAATGTAAAGTCAGGGGAGTTTCTAACTTGGTAGTCACTGAGCAAGAATACACTCGCTAAGGAAATTCAACCTAAGGACTTACTGATTTGGGAGTCGCTGGTCAAGTATCTGCTCGCTGAGCGAATACAAAGTCAAGAGCTTACTGACTTGGGAGTTACTGATTGAGTATCTACTCGCTGAGCGAATCCAAAGTCAGAGAGGTTACTGACTTTATAGTCGCTGGTTGAGAACGCCTTTGTAGAACGAATTTTGGAGGAATTTACCTCTGTGAGTTCCAATGATTCACTCGCTAAGCGAGCAATTTGATCGTTGGATGAGTTGGTATTTGTGCACTTTTGGCCTAGCGAGTGGATGGTTACGCTGAGCGAATGTATCAGAGTCTAGTCATTATTATATGCTCAATTTTGATGTCTTATGGCTAATGTGAATTACTACTTATGAAATAATTGGTATATGAGATTAAATTGAGAATGGTTGATACTAATTCAAGGACGATTAGTTGTAAGTGTATGCATTAATATATGGATTCAATTGAAAGTTATCTTGACACTCTAATAATCATTCAATTCTCAAGTAGAGAAGGATGGGGTATATGATGAGAGGAACATGAGGTCCTAGTCTACAAACTTTACTTTGACCAAAGACGTTTATAGACTAACCTTATGTGTGGTAGAGTGAAACTTATTGACAATGACTCTGTAGAGTAATATAGGCCACTATAAATACATAATTTGCTAGAATTCGATACCAATGCATGTATCTAGATAATTGAGCCATGTATGAGTATTTGTATAGAATAGGATAGTGTTCGTTCATGATTGTTATGTTTGGCTATGTATTATTAAATAATTGTATTCTTTAAATGGTTAAACCTTTTGTTTATTAACTTACTATTTTTCTCTATGTATTTTTGTTTTGTCTTGTGTTCTTATCTACAATGATCACATGATTAGTGAGTAGGTGAAGATGTAGTTAGATCACTCAAAGAGAAAGAAGATGCAACTTTCTTTTAGTATTTAGAATCCTTTGTACATATATATTTTGAAAACTCTAATTCTGTAGTTTGATCAAGTATAAACTTACATTTGTGTTACAATTTTTCTTATTCCTCATTTATTTTTTTTTAAGAATAGTGAACAATTCACTAACTTTAATTTCCTCCATTTTCTTTGTTAGGAAGAATTTGTTAACACTCCATTTTTTAGTAATTTTCTTTTCTAAAAGTTTTCTTTTAATTTAAATAAATGTATTTTTGTCTCTATTTAATTAATTTTTGTTGAATGTTTAGAAAAATAGAATTTTGGTAAAGTTATGTTAAAAAAAAAATTAAGAGGATTTTAACGCATTTAGTTTATACTTTTTATATCTCCTTTTTTAATAAAGCTTTGTTTGCCAAATATGAATTAACAAGACAACGGTTAAATGAAATTTTAAATATAAACTAAAAAAGATTTTTGTGTGTAAAAATATTGATCTACAAATATTTCAAATTGTAATAATATTGACCCAAAAATCTGTGCTCAAGAATAGAGTTATCTGATAATCAAAGATTTTGCTCATAAACAGAGTTATATGATAATCTGGTGTGAATCTTAATAGGAATAATAGACTAGTTTCAATCCTATGTGTGAATCTTAATAGGAATAATAGACTAGTTTCAATCCTATGTTAAATATACACTTTTGACATTTTTCTTTTTTGAGAATAGAGACACAAATCAGTATTATTTTAAAAAAATATAGTTTTTTTTAATCTTTTATTTATATGTAATGTGTTAAAAAGAAAAATTCGTCTATACAATTTTAAAATGTGTGTGAAAAAAGAATTATAATTACTCTATATAAATAGTAAGTATCAAATCTAAATTTAATTTAAAAATATTAGTTCTTTAAAAGTATTAGTTAATTAATATCCATTCATATCACTAACACCAGTATAACGTGAGTTCACTTTTTATTTTATAGTAATATAAAATAATAAAACCATAATTACAAAAAACAATGTTTACTTAATTTGTAAATAATTTTTTTATTTAAAAAATATATAATTTTAAAGAAAAAAAATTCAAATAAAAAAAATAATTCCTTGAACAATAAATTTAATAAATTAATTATTTTAATTAAAAAAATGATCGAGTTAAAGATAAAACTAGAGAACTGAACCAAAGAATAAATTTCTTTTATATAATATTTATATAATAGTATTGATATTGATTTATAATAGTGCTATATATAGAAAGAAAATCCAAAAATTTAATTAATGTTACAATTATATGTTATATGTTAGTATATGTTTAAATCAATAATTATATTATGAAATGACTAAATCCTAAACTAATTAAAACATATTTATTACTGTGCCAAGTTGATCAAAGTGCCTTTACATATGTATTCTCTCACTAATTCAACAAAGACGACTATTTAGCTACTGAAAACTAAGGACATGAGGAAGATGAAAAGAAAAAAAAATGAAAGAAGAATGATTTTGAAAAAATCATCTTAATTTTATAAAAATAACATTAAATATAGAGAAATGTCAAATAAAAAAATTTAGCATCAAACCAAAATTTCCTATCAAATTTACTGTTTTTTTTATTTCAAAAAACCTATCTGTTCTATGTAAATTCTTAATTTAATTAATTATTATTGACATTGTCACACAAAAATTTGTGATATTATAATAATTACGATAATAAAACAGTGAAAATGATATTTTGACACCGAAAAAGTAGTTACGTTCATCTGATACTTTTTAAGTAAAAATATATTATTACTTTATAATCTTTCTTTTTTACATGAAAATACTAAATTGAACCAATTAATAATAAAAAATTAAATTAAATTAAACTAAAAAATTAAAAGAATTAAAGAACTAATAATTATACTTAAAAGAAAAAGATAAAGAGAAAATGTACTAAGATGGGTGTCAAGTAGCCTTAATCACTTTGTTTCCCTTTTGAGTTTGAACTAAAGTTGCTGAAGAAAAGATATAAAGCAGGTCAATGACAGCTACAATCTCAGATCCTCACTGTTCAAACAATTGTGTATAAACCCTCCTGCACGATCATCACCGTAGATTTACTCTACAATTTCATTTATTGTCTAAACAACTAATGCTACTTTTGGTTGGGTAAAAACTAAAAAAAAGGAAAATGTAGATGCTTTTTATTAGATTAAAAAAATACATTTCAGTTGTTTTTTTTTTTCTGAGAGTATATAAATAAAGTGATTTTAATAATATATAAAAATGAGTTGTGCTTTAGGTAGTTTATTAAAGATATAGATTGATTTTTTCTTAGTGACTAATATAAAAAAAAACATTTTACTTTAAGAATAAGCTATGATTTGATTTTGGCGAGAAACTACTTAAAAAAAGTCTTAAAAAATAAAATGTTTTCAATTCTGATTTTACAAATCAAACAAACCTCAATGTTATTTTCCCTCGAAAAAAAAAAAGGTTAAAAGCAAAATGGGTAGTTCAGTTAAGTACTTAAAGAATCTTGAAGATTTATTAAAAAAAAAAAAAAACTCTATTTATTCCCTACTTGTTTTTGTGTATGCAAATAATATATTTTTGGGGTAATCATCTTATCTTTTTTATCCTTATTTTAGTCCTAATTAAAGGAAGTGTAAAGGTCTCTATCAGCACAAGGAATCCAAATTTAAAATGAATGGAGGAAATTTCACATGGCTCTCATCACACATCATGTAAGAGATTACAACAATATATGTAGCTAAATAAATACTGAAAGGCTATATTGTGAAAGATTTGGTTTTTAAAAGAAAATGATGTACTTAGAAATTAAGCGACGGACCAAGTTAAAAGTCTACTGTGGGCCATCCACTCCGATCCTACTTTAACACAACACATTGTATTGTGCCACAATTCTACGTGTCACTTATTCTCAGGGTTTTCTCATTCACTGAACTCAAACATCTTCTTTCATACAACCCTAAATCTCATACCAGATCAAAAAATATATTTTCTTAAGTACTCAATTTCATTCTCATGTCAGATCTTTCTGCCGGGGTAAACATGAATGAAACATACGTAAGAGAGAGAAACGGGAAATGTAAACTCCATAGTTTTATCTGCAAGATTATGGCAAGGTTTGAAAATTTTATTTAAAACCGATTTTTGACTAAGAAGAAAAGATTTAATTATGTACAATTTTAATTATTTGAGTAATTTTTTATTTTATTTATTAAAATAAATACTTTGTAGTTATAATTTTTAATTGTAACTTAAATAATTATACAGAGTCATCGGGCAGACTCTGGTTGTTGAAATGCATTTAAAATGCGCCTGTTGTGAGTCTAAAGCATATAGTTATGTGTTGGATGTGACACACAAAGTCATGAGAATAATTACCTTCGTTGATCATGCTGGCCGAAAGTAGCGTCACAAAAATTTCAGGCTCAAGAGTTGTTGATTGTTGGTGACCGAATGAGTTTTTTGGTGGTCTAGTTTCAAATCAATGTTATCACTGGTGTGATTTCCCCCATCCTAATATTGAAATCGTGAAAACTATTTACAACTACGAACAAAAATTGTAAAATATTATATGCTTTCTTAATATCAAAATGTACATTGACATGACTGTCAAATAAATCAGACATCGTTTGTCACATACGAATTTAGGAGCAAATAAAATTATCCAAAAGAAAACTTTTTTTTCCTGCTCCTAAGCAGAATCGAGAAATCAGATACAGTGAACTAAGCTATAACTGATCAGATATAATAGATTTTTCTATATTTAACAAAATCATCTAAAAATTTATAGGTGTTTATTTGCTAAGATGACAAAATAGGTCAACAGCAGAATAAATACACTATGCAAAAGCTTTATAATTTTCTTAACTTTTATTTTATATACATAATAAAAATGTATTTAATCGTGTAAGCATTTTTATAACGTATAATTAACTAACTAATATCTCATCAAATAAATTTAAAAGTAATTATTTTTCTACATCAAATTCTTACTTTATAACTAATAGCAAAAAATTAATTCACAATATTTATATTCTTAAGATGACATAACATATTGAAGAAAAAAAAAATCAATCTTCTAAAATAATTTTTATTTTTAACTGAAAAAAAAGGGTCAGCGGCCACTCCATCTTTGACTCCCAGGTTGTCAGTACAGACCAAAGCAGAGTAAAAAATGTGAACCCAACCTGCGGATGGATGGCCTTTAATTTTTGCATTCTGTAAAAGAACATGGTGGAGAAAGACAAGTACTGAGATGAATACCTGGAGATATATATATATACCAAAATTTTGGGGACCTGAAAGCCGACCACTTGGGCATATATAGTGCAACTGAAACAAATACGTGCCCCAATCTATCTTAATTTCAAATCGACCTAAACAGGGCATGGGAATGTGATGAATGGAAAATCTGTATTCTCTAATCTAAACTGCACTGGTTAGAAGCTCGGTTCTCGTACTATCGGTTCTAGAATCAACATCGTTAGCTTTACCATCAGGTTTGGATGCTACAGCACCAGCAGTAGTCAATGGGGTATTACTCAAAGATATTAATTTATCCATTTTTTTCTTACTAGAAGATGATTCAGTGCCAGTCAGAATTTGTCTTAGTTGTGACTGCTGACAAACAATGCGACCTTTGTTCCATTCAGGGAAAGTAAACGATGATGATGGGACATTATCCTGTAAGAATGACATGGCAGCCTTTGCTACAGGGAAATCTTGGGCATCTGTGGTTTTCTCCATCTCACCCCGACTGAAAAAATGGAAAAAAAAATATATATCAACGTTAGAAGAGCTAACCGTTAATCTAAACTCCAGGTACCGGATATAGAACCTTTTTTTCTGATAAAAAAAAGCTTAACTCGTGTGCGGTGTAGATAATAAGTTATTAGAGACGAGCAACTTACACAACAACAACAGTTGCAATCACAGGAAGATCCTCGCTATTCAAGAACATTTCCTGCATATTGTTCAGCCAAACTGATAGTGCTGTTAATGCAGCACCTTCTGACATTCTGCAAGAAAATGAAGTCTTAGATTTTACACAATCCGTTGAATATAAAAATGCATAAAACCTCAATTTTGGAGGCTAAAAAAATGGAGTTCTTAACTTTCAATTTCAGTTACTCTCTGTCCCTGGAAAATTGAGAAAGGCTTCAATGGTTACATTTACCTATCCTGTTATCGTTTCAACTGCATTATAGTTCTCACGCTTAAATTCCATAAACTAACAATTTGTCCGTTGGTGATTTAGAAAAATCATAATTAAGTACTGAAATCTCCAAAAGTTAACAATTATACGTGAACATAAATTAGCAATGGAGACCTCAGAAACTAAAATTGCTAATTGCAGAATCACTTGAATTGAAAGCTGAGGGCAAATGCCTCAACACTGGGGGGTTTTGTATGTTTTCATTTATTAAATAACAAACGTTTAAAAAGAAGAAATTATTGCCACTATACCTGTGTACGTCCACAGACCATACAAGTTTACTTCTACGAAAAAGTTCAGGGAACAGCCCTCGCTTTGATGCTTCATTGAGCACTCTAGCGGCCCTTTCTCGCTGGAACATCCACCAAAGAGCTTCTAACAGTGCATTGTAGAACCTCACCCCCAACCCACACCCTTCGGAACTGAGCTTGTCAAAGACGTATTCCACAATCTGCCAATTAGACTCATCGTCAAAATCTCCCTTGATCATCTGTCCAATTACTTGATGAATATCCGACACCCTTATTTTGATCATCTCATCAATTAAATTATAGGCATCATTTAATCTGAGTCCAAAAAATTAAAAAGGTAAGCTAAAATATAATTAGAAGTAAAATGCAATTAATAGGTGATAAAAGTCAAATCAAAGCTTTAGAGTTTGGAGTTTACTTGATACAAGAAGAGATAGAAAACTGCAAAATCAAATAAATAAAAAAGAATTTCTCCCATTTAACATAAAGTGAGAAAGAAGACTATCTAATCAACACAAAAATGTCCTGGAAGTTTTTCAGAGTTCCATCATATCATTTATGTTTAGTTGGACTTGGAAATATGATTGACATCCATATTTAATTTTACTTCCCTATTTATTTGTTTTGGTTACTTACTAGGGTAGCCTGTGACCTAGGATGGAGACGGAAATTATAGCCTGATGTGGGTAAAATGGCTCGGCTAGGATTCATCCCATGATCAAGTTGTCCTCAAAAGTAATTTGGTGCCACTGTGTAAGGCTCTTAGGCAATTTTATATTTTAAATTGCCAAAACAAATTCTTGCGAACTTACTCACATTACTAGGACAACATTACTCACAAAGGGTATGCTTGAAAGTAGTTTTACCAAGCTTATCTTACGCATAATCACTTTGTAGGCTTTTGGTTAAGCTTATAAAAAGTGCTTAAAACTCCCATAAGTTCCTTTTATTCATTTCAATACTCTTTACCCTGAAGGTGTGAAGTCTAGTAAATAAGTGCCTAATTGAGTTTTTTACTAAAGATACCCTAAGACGAGTTCAGTAATGCAAACACAGTGGTATAACATGTATCACTTGAAAGGTTGAATTCAAAACCATATTTTTCCGTGAAGTTCTCCCGGATCATCATTTTAAGGGGACCAGCTGCCACAATGTAATTTCAAAATTGCCTATTGGGAAGTCACATCATCTATATGAAGCAAAATAAATTGATACAAATAACACCCGATTGACAGAACAATGCGTGAAAATTCCCTACCAAAAAGGCATAAAATATAGAGATGACAAGCAATATATTTTATTGATTTATAACAATCTGACAAAGACAGTTAGAATTGTCTAGCCGTGACACTTATAACTGTCCAACCACCGGTTATAACTTGACTGAAAAATGTGGATAACTAATGAACCAGTAGATACAGTTATTAAAAGAGTTATTCACTCAAATGGGGTCAAGGAGATTTAATTTAAAAGGGTTAGGGGTTTAATTATTAATCAATCATCATTGATAGAATAGCCACAATATTTGGGCTCTTCCTGGAGCCCGGACAGAGGTGGATCATCAACAATGGCTAAATTATGGAACTTCTTGATTAAGCTTGCGCCCACCAGAACCATCATACCTTGGTGCTCAGATGGTGGCATATTATATGTTGGAGTTAGAGGCATGAATGAAAATCAGTATTGTTCCTGAATTCCAGAACTGCAAGAAGCCTTGGCAAAAGTCAAGGTGTAGAGGTGACGTGGGACTACTGGACACAACACAAATGTAGATCAGGCTAACTGCCAAAGGAAAGGGAGGCCAAGGTCTGAATCTTCAAATTGGAAACATTGCAGGTGAGAAGAAAGGGCTATTCAATTTGTTTACCTAATGGATCAGTCCAAGAATGCTAAAGCAAATTCTCCCCCCTAACTGATGGAACAGGCCCACTGAGAAGAGACAGGAAATGGGTCTTAGAGATGGAGGCAAAGAGAAATTGGTAAAGGCTAATTTTTCTTATCAAACAATTCTAACCCACCAAAAGAGAGGGGATGACAGCAAAGTTTCAGAAACATTAACACTAGGTTAGCAGAAGCCAGAGTACCTGGAGAGAACCGGCACACTTACAAATTAGTGTTTGACCCTGGAGACCCTGGAGAAATAGACTCATTTTTAGTATTTTGGAACCACAATGATTGAATGAACACAATTGCGTATTTGTGTTTGATGATCAAAGTTATGTTAGGACTACAGAATTGGGGTTGGCATGGTCATCAAGCTTCCGATGGCTGATAGCGACTTTAGGCGGGGGTGAGCAGAGTATTCACAAGTAATCCCCATAGTTAATAAGTGGAATAATTGGTTAGCTAGTTGGATTGGGGGACAGGTTAATTAGAGAAGTAAGGAAAGTTGTTTACAAATAAGTAAAGGTGTCGAGAGGGAGATTTTATCATATGATTTGATAGAGAAAATTCAGATTACTATGGGAGAGTCCGAGCCTCTCGAATGTCCTGGAATAATCTTTACTATGGAAACTTTCCTCTTATAATGCTGGTCAAGTATGGAAGTTTCTATCAGAAGAGATGCAAACTGTAGCCAAAAATCTAAAAAGATTGTGGGAAAATAAATTAATCATGTTAGAAAATTGTATGGAACAGAACCTCAAGACTTATTCATAATTTAGTGAAGGTTAATACTATCCAACTGTGTGATTCCGTGTTAGTTGCATTTGGTATTGGTCTCATGGGCTTATTTAATATTCCTATATTCAAAAAAAGAGACAGAGGAGTCACGCCTTAATGATCTGATAATGAGCCAAAAACCCTTGCTCTGTAATTTGTTGGTTTTTAGTCCAATTCCACAAACAAATAACAATTTACTGGAATTGGAGTCATCATAACTTAAATGTTATTTTGTCCAAAATATTGAATTCAATTATTTACACAATCCTATCAGTGTAACATGCTTGAGATCATCGATTGTTATTTGTAACCACCAAATCATTGCAACTTCAACCTCAGATCAGAAAGTAGCACAGCTAAAATAATAGAAAAAAACACTGCAATATTATAAAAAAAGAGCTGACCTGTCATTCTTTGCATAAAGAGCTAGCATCATGCAGTAGCTCATGACACTAGGCAGTAGTCCTGAAGCTTTGATTTCTTGGAACTGCTCCTCACTCTCGTCAACAAGCCCAGCAGTGCAGTATACACTCAACACAGCTTCAAGTGTCAGCTCATTAGGTTCACAATTTGCTTTTTCCATTTCAACGTGAGCTTTTACAGCCTCTTCATACTGACCAGCTTGCCTAAAAGCTTCAATCAGGCCGTTGAATGAATGCACATCCCGTTTTAAACCTGATTCATTCATCCTGGATAAAATTGCTTCCGCTTCTTTGTACAATCCCCCCCTTGCATATGCATGAACAAACGAATTATAGGTCTCAAGGGTTGGGTTGCTTCCAACTTCTTTCATAGTGTTAAATGCAACAAGAGACTCTTCATACAGTGCAGCCTGCCCAAATGCTTCAATCACCCCAGTGTAAGCCTTGGAAGTCGGCACTATTCCTTTCTCATTCATATGCAGTAAAATTTTCTTGGCATCTTCATAAAGCCCACCCTTCCCACAAGCAAATATCAAGCCCTCGTAAGTCTCCATGTTGGGCTCAATATTTTCCTCCACCATGTCATGAAACAAAGTGACCACCTCCTTGAAGTACCCTCCCTCCCCAAAGACCTGTATGAGAATGTTATAGGTACCAACATCAGGATCCGTGTTACTTACTTTCATCTCAAGAAAAAGTTCACGGACATCATCATACCTCCCATGCTTCCCATACAAATTCAATAATATACTATACGTGGCCGCATTCGCCACACACCCTGCAGCCTGCATCTGCCTAAACACGCCCATCGCCTCTTTGATAGATCCTAATTCAGCATAAGCCTCTAATAACACATTATAAGAAGTAATATCCGGCAAATTACCCCCAGATTCCATCTCCCTAAGAAGATCCGAAACCTTCTCTAACCTATTCAACTTCCCAAACGTCTGAACAAGATAACTATAAGTATTAATATCAGGAACTATTCCACTTTCATTCATGGTCCTAAACACCATTTCAGCCTCATCACCCAACCCTCTATTAGCACAAGCACAAAGCAAAGTATTATAAGTGATAACATCAGGTTGAATCCCTTCATGTCTCATTTCAGCAAACAATCCTAACAACCCCTCCCAATCCAGCCCACCCCTAGCACAGGCATTAATCACAGTGTTGTAAGTTAAAATACTCGGCGAAACCCTCTCCTGCTTCATTGTATCGAGGAGTTCAAGCGAGGCCTGGAACTGGCCGTTACGGCCATAGGCGTTGATGATGGCGGTATAAGCGTAGACGGTGCGAGCGACGCCATTGCTTGGCATTTCGTCGAACACCTCGCGACACTTGTCTAGCAAGCTTTCGCGGCCCAAGAGCGTTATCATGATGGTGTATATGTGCTCGTTGGGCTTGCACCACAACTGGCGCTGCATGTACTTGAAGAGACGCAGCGAGCGCTGCCAATCTCCGCGCTGCGCGAACTCCTTGAACACGAGGGCGAAGTCATTGAGGGAGAGCTTGTTTTTGAAGGGGTCAAGGCACCGCGCGATGCTCCCACGAGGCGGCAGCGCGGTGAGGCGGTTGATTAGGGTTTCCACATCGTAGCTGTACTTTCCCTTCTCCACCGTCAAGGAGGGATTTATGGGAATGAGCTCCTTAAACTTGGTGGCGCGTGATTGGAACTGGAAAAAGCGTTTGGGGGAGGTTGCGAAGAAGAGTTGGCGGAGGGTGGTGGTTGGGTTGAGGAGCGTGGGGGAGAAAGGTGAAGGGTTGGACACAGAGAAAGGAGGCGAAAGGGAAAGGGTCATTTTCTGCGACGCGGTCGTTTTAGCGAATTTAGTTGAGAAAACAGTTACGTAGTGGCGTGTTCATGTCGACAAGAGCGGTGGCAGAGTGAAAGGAAAATGGAGGAGGAAGTAGTTGGTGTAAGGAGAGTGAGGTTGGGGATGGTAACAGAATTGAGGAATCGCCACGTGTTGTTCTTTGTGGATAACGGTCGGAAGATGGTAAAAATGGGGAAGTGATCGGGTTATTTGACCCGATAAGCCCAATTGTATTTTGGCGGTGGAGCCCCTAGACAACGGTTCAAATACAAATATAATCGGATCCTTTTACCCGGCCAATTGGCGGTAACGGATTTTCAAACGACCTTCAAGCGGGAGAAATGTACTCAAGCTTTCTGCGTTTTGCATACGCTATGCTTAGCTGTGTACACTTAATTAAATTAAATGTAATTAATATTTATATAGTACACAAGATAAATGTAATTGAATAATTGAGAAGATGGATTTTTTGTTCTGACATAACACTGGTCAGGAAAAAAAATATCCAAATAACATATTGTTCTTTATAGTTATCTGCATAACAGTTTTTTATTCATATAAGAATTTAATTTTCGAAAAACCGAATTCTTATATTTGTTTTGTCATGTCCTTATCTGAAAATAAGTTAAAATTCGATTTTTAGAAATCCGAATTCTAAACCGAGCGGAATAAAACGATGTTTATATAAGCCAATAATTTTAATTGAATAATTTTTTTCTTTAACAACAAATTTTCACTTAATTATTTATTTCTTTATTTTTAAACTATAAATACGTCAGATGTAATTTTGCTAATTCTAAATAACACTATAAATCATCAATTGTTAATTTATAAACTTTAACAACACAATAATAATAAAATTAATTTATTTAACCAAATAACTATACATTTTTCAATATTATTATCTCAAAGAATTACAACCACTACTAAATTAATTTATTGTAGTTTTTACGTATAATTTTTTTTTACCTTTGTTCCTTCTCTTTTAAAAAAAATAAAAACACTAGTTTATAATTTGATTTTCAAAAATCGAATTTTCACTGATTTTCAAACAAGTGTTGGAAAAAGATTGCATTTTACCCATAATAATCATCTAATAACATAAGCAAATTTGGAGAAAAAATCATGATTGTTGACAACTAGGAAAGAATCACTATGTGCAAATTTTGATAATACGTATAAAATGTTCTCAACCCTTTGACTTTAAGTACACCACACTATCCACATCAAGAATTTAACTATGTTTCACAACACTTTACTTACAAAAATATAAGAAAAGTTAAACACTAACTCAAAGTAAAGTATCTTTGACTTTCGACAACTAAAACCATGAATATAGAACCCAATATATAACCATCAACATCCCACTCCCTTACCTATCTTTGGAGCGGGATTTTACAAGATGCATATTTTCATCATACTTAACAAACTCCACCACGGTATAAATAGACGCATCTCCATTGCCTATATCAGCAATCATACCCCACAATAAAGAGTATATTCACTTGAATTAAATCATCCCAAAAATTTCATACACCCTACACGTTAACCAAAGCCTGGGCATAAACATCATACACCCGGCATCAATGTTAACCAATGTCCGTGTAAAGTTAACCCTTGAAAAATAGGGCATCTGGCGCTTAGTGCCATTTGCCTCATAAAAACTAGCGTTCAACACTAGATGGCACTGCTCAACGTCTTTGAGCTAAAATGCCCCTAGACCTGCAGGGCCCCCTAGCACTTAGCGTCAATTGGGTAGCGCTCAGCACCCATCGATCCACATTTTTTTATGCTCAGCTATGAAAGCTACAACTCAACGTCATATAAGATATCAACACTTTCAATTTTAGATTTTTGAGCAATTTAGACTTGTTTCATAGTTCAAATTGGTACTTCTACTTTAGCATATCACAAGCATACATAACAACAAAATCTATCATAACAACACAATTTACTCATCAAATTCAAAATCAACCACACATGCAACATCAAACCCACTCACACTAAAATTACTAACTTCCCTTACTTGGACAGCTCAAACCCAAAATATTAAAACAACAACCACTTTTCAACTCACATGATGTTTTATCTACACATAAAAACATCACAAGAACCACCATAACGTACCATTATAATCACTAATCAATAGAGACTCATTGATGACTAAAATGAGGCATGTAAATGAAAAAAAAGCTCACATGCAATAATAAACATAAAGAGACAAAAAAAGGGTTGAAACTCAACTTATGTGAATGGAAAAATTGATAAAGGTTCAAATTGAAAAGCTCACCGCGATGATCACTCTTTATAGTCTCAAATCTTTAATTGGACAAACAGAGAGAAAGAATCCTTAAATAGAAGTTAGAGAACTTCTATAAAAGTGATTTATAGAGAAATAATGTGTTTTAGAATAATGAATGTTTTAGAGATTGATATGAAGATTTTAAACTAGTAGTGCTATTAATAACCAAAAGATTTTGAAGAATAACATAACATATTTTCATTTTTGTTGTAGGTTAAAGCCAAATCAGATAGATAAAGAGTAAAATAACTTTCTCTTTAAAGATACATAAAAATAAATATGGATAAAAAAAATTGAAATAGTAAAAAACTAAATTAAGTTGAAAAATATTTTTGCTTTGGGACAAATCAATTTAAAAAAATTTGAATAAAATAGTAAAATAACTCTTTTTATATACATGTGATACCAAAATAAATATAAATAAAAAATAAATTAACAATATAAAAAAACTAAAAACCTAACTTTTGGTAAACTTGTTAATAAAATAAATATGAATAATATAGTAACTTTCAAAATATGTTATTTTCTTATATTGTAATATATAATAGTTACTTAAAAGGTCAAATACGAGTGTACATTAAAAATAATATTTTATTTTTCAATAACTAAATTTTAGGTTTAATAATTCTCGGGGTCTTTACTTTTGTCCAAAATTATCAAATTAGTAATCTATATTTTTTTAGTTTTAATTTTTAAATTTTGAAAAATTAATGTAATTCAATATTTTTTGATAAATTTATTGAAATTGATTAAAGATTGAGGAAGGTCACAAAATGCACATTGGCCATATGTCTTACAAAGTTTGGTATTTTTCAGTTTATTTTCAATAATTTTTTTCTCTTTTTTGTTTTTGATTTGTTTATATTATTTTCTGTCAGTGCGTTAGTTCGTTTGGTATGTTTCATCAAACAGGTTAAGAGTGGGACGGATCAGTCCATTGGTCAATTTAAAAAAAATAAAGAATAACTTAAAACATTAAAATTTATATATTATATTATTTAAAACATTAATTCTTACCGTGGACTATGTCAAATATTTAATTTTTTTTTTGTTAATTGTATCATACACATGTAAAATGTCGTATTTTAGTTGATGTAAATTTTTTAACACATTTCTTCAATTTTTTATCATAATATATAGTCGGTAGTATGTGTCATATACTAAAAATAATTATGCAAACGTATATAAACCACAACTCTCTAAACCATACTTTAATATAATTTAAGTAGATTATATTATATTTTACTCAACCTTGTAAAATTATTTTAAAAAATAGATTTGTACATCACTTATCATTTTAATCAAGGCAGAATTTAAAACTTTGTAAACATTTTTTATCATGTTTTATCTAAACCTTAGTTTGTCTTTATCATCAAGTAACTTTTTATTTTCTATTTTATTAATGTTTTTATTTTATCTAAAATTCATCTGGATCAATATTAATGTTAAAACAAATACATTAGCATAAAAATTCACATTTGGAATATTTAATATTCTGCCCAAAATATATGTTTAAAATTTAACATGTGTGCGTGCGTGTAAAATTTAGTTTACGCATCTCTCCTAATCGAATAAGACGAGAGAAAACATTTTTGTATAACGGTAAAAGATAACTTAAAAAAATAAAAAATAATATTTTCAAACAATAAATAATTAAAAAAACATCTTATTTATAATCTATAATAATTGATAAACCAATATATTCTTTATTATTTAATGTATGATAATTGATTTTTATTATAATAAATATTATCTATATATAATATTGTATTTTTAGTTGTTTAACCGGTACTCGTGGTATTCTTTGTCCCATCTATCTTTTTAAAACCATTTATTAGTAATCATGGAAAATAGTTTTTTCATGTAATTATAAAATTAATAAAATATTACATTTTAAAACGACTTTTTATTTATTTTGTTATGATTTTTAATGTTTATGAGAATTATTTTTAATTGTAAGAAAAAAATTACTTTCATTTTTTAATGTTTATTATCATAAAAAAATATAAAAAAACATTGTTTTTTATAACTACTTTTTATATATTTAGTTACAATTTTTAAGTTAATGTTTGATAATTATTTTTAATCGTAAGAAAAGGTTTACTTTGTTGTAATGTAAATAGTTGAAAATTTTCTAATATGTTATATATGAGATTATATAAGATATTCTCATTATCAATTATTTTTATTTTTATTGATGTAGTACACTTGTCAAACAATTTTATGATTGTTGCAATAATGTAATGTCATCTAATTATCAATAATTTATTATGACAATTACTCTGAGATGAACAATGAACTCTATAAATTTCACATGTGTTATGCGCTTTGGATCATCAAATATTCTTTCTTTTACTGTATATTATGTATATTAGTTTAGAGAGTAAGTGTATGAAACGAAAAAACACATTAAAGGATTCTCATGACAATGACGATTAGTCCTTAATCATTTGTTCGCATTAGTTTTACATTTGGTATCAGAAAGTTGCCTTGTTTTTGGAATCTGTCGGTTATCCTTTTGGATTCTTTATTTGTGTTTTTCCTATGATTGATATCGAACATAATATTATTGGCGTTAGATGCGTCGCTATTGATGAGATGACGCTAACCCAAGTTGGACTTTGCAGTTATGGATACAAAAGATATCGAAACATCCACATTGCAGCCCTTTGAGATTTTGTCGAAATTGCTCTAGGAATTTGATATTTGTTTTGTGTTCTCATGTAATGCAAAACATTGTCACTTATTTATGGTAATCGACATATTTTTTGGACGATGGGTGTGCGAATTATTTTGAGGTTGAAGATGAATTAAAAATGCACTTTTTATTTTCTTAAAATATATGAGAGTATATAACTTTATTTTATATCTATATTTTAACGTGAAATATTTTATGTTGTGATGTTAAGTAATGTCTTCGATTCGAATTATTGTATAAGTTCATCAAGGATTGACATATGATTGTTCCTTCTAAATATTTGATAAAAGAACTCCTTCATATAAATATGAAGAAATATGAAGAAAATTGTACTATAAGTTGTTGCACGTACCATAAGGTTTTCTACGTACTATAAATTTTTGTACGTAATATATGTTTTTGTACGTACCGTAAGGTTTTCTACGTATTATAATCACTGAAATGTGGAAGGTGTGACTATTGCCACATGACACTTGATCCACCAAATAAGGATATATATATATATATATATATATATATATATATATATATATATATATATATATATATATATATATATATATATATATATATATATATATATAGAAAGAATTCAGCACATGTCATAAACTTAGTCTAACTGAATTATTCCTTTTCCTTATGCTATATAAGAGAGCTCTTATACATTGTGTAAATGTTACTCTTAATTTGAATGGTAAAAGCCTTGATGTTGAGGCATTCCACACATTTGCCTTATTGAGAGTCATGAGAGCTAGGAATCTCCTTAGATCTCCTATAGCGTCCTTCCTCTAGGATAGCTTCTCATTCCTAGAACTTCATCTTCACCACACCATTCCAGTGCTCAAAGGCCTTGCTACGATTCCATTTCCACTGCATCAAGGAGTTTCTCCCCTCCAAAAACTGTGCAAGGAGCTCCATCAAGTGGTATTATAGTCAGGTTTTCTACGTATTATATGTTTTTGTAACTACTGTAAGGTTTTCTACGTGATATGAGTACATAATATGATATTGATTTTCCATGTACTATACAATTTTGTATGTAAAATATGTTTTTGTATGTACTATAAAGTTTCCTGTGTAATATATATTTTTGTTCGTATTATATAAAGTGTTTTCTACGTATTGTAAGTTTTTATACGTAATATAAGTTTTTGTACGTAATATATGTTTTTGTACTATAAGGTTTTCTACTTATATTATACACTACAAAAAAAAAAAAGTGAATTACCTACAAATAATTACACAAGGATTTTGGTCCATAGGTAAATTAATTGGTACATATAGATTTTACATACGAATTTGGGAAATCGGTTTCCAATAAACTTTTCTGTACGTAACGCAACAAATATTTCCTACCAATTTTTTGCATGTAAAATTCTCATGTAATTTTGACGCGTTAGAGTGAGAATTTTTGCGAAAGATATTATTCGTAGGCAATGATATAATATTTGTAAGTAAATGAAAAACCTTTTACCTACTAATTTTACACACGGATCTAAAATAATTAATTATTAAAATTAAAACCCAATTACCCTTACTCACTCGCGCTCACCATTGTTCATCTTTGTTCTTCGTTCATTTGTTATTTAAACAGGAAGATTTTCAAATCATATTTTCTCAAGCATTATTTGAGATTGCTTCTGTTGGTGTCTCACAGTGCAGCCCCTGGACTCTGCTGAGGAGGAGAGACTAAGGAACAAACGTTGGTTAGATGCGGCAAGTGGAAGGTACAAATGATGAGTATATGGGATTGGACATGTTGATACCTGTGAGGATTGTGTTGATAGTTACTTACAACAAACACAAGCATTTTGTAGTTAGCAAGTAAATCTAGAGGAGTTTATTCAGCTTCAGACGTGACCAACAAATAGTGAGGAGTGAATTCGACAAATGAATTCCCAATTTCAAAGTAAATTTGACACATTACAAATTTGATTGGTGCGATCATCTTGTACCTTCCGCCTTCAATGATAGTGACTGCACAAAAATATTTGTCAACAACCAAATATTGAACAAGGAAATCAGGTGCAAAATAATCAAGTGGAACAAGAAGATGAAGAACCCCAAATTCGTGTCATCCTTATCGTGATTAATAGTATTAGACAGCTCTAGACTTTATTATTATGCTTGGATTTTTTGGGTTGCACATGACTTGATGTGTATTTAGATCATCTTGTTAGTCACATGACTTGATATGTATTTAAATAATTGTATTTTTATAATGTTTGGACTTTTGAACTTGTAAAACTTATATAATAATATTGCATGTTCACATTATTTGCTTAATGACTATCAAAGTCTGATGTAGTATCTATTTTCCAAGTTTGATAATTGTTAAACAATACAAATAAAAATTCTATATTGTAATATGTACGAAAATGTCCAAAATTGCTTTCACGTGTATGCAGTTACATGCAGATTCTTTAGTAGGTAATTAACATACGAATTCATTTGTAGGTAATCTTACATATTAATTTGTTTGTAATGTTTATTACAACTACTTTACCTACGAATTTTTGTCGGTAAATAATCTGTAAATAAAACTGCATTTCTTACGATTTTTTTGGGTTACATACAGATTTTTGTTGTTGGTAATGAACATTTGTTTTGTAGTGATACATTTTGGTACATAATATTTATGTTTGGGTATGAAACCAAAAATAGATATAAAACCATATGATTTGATACAATTATTTTGTGAAACTTTAGGCTTGTTTAATTACTGCACCATAAGAGGAGGATAATATAAATTATATGTTGTATGATAAATCTCTTATCAGCACTATTATCATGTATTTTTCATCCTTAAAGCTCATTGGGATTAAGGAAGCGCATGATCAATCATGTGTATAAGGGACATTGTGACTCAACTAAAGGCCTTAGAGGTTACCATGTATGATTTCCTTCTAGTACATTATATTTTGTATATTTTTCCTCATCAATATGCTCCTTTTAAAATTTCTTATAACACACGTAAGCATAAGTGGTATATTAATGAATTAGTGACCATATGTGTTAAAAAATAGGAAAGGTTACTAATGGAGGAAGGTCAAACGGTGAACTTGACTACTTCTCTTAAGAATAAGAAAAATCAAGTTAATCATAACGGAAAAATTTCTACTAAGCTAAATATAAATAAAAAGTCCAAGTGTTTATTTTGTAAAAGAAGTGACACATGAAGAAGAATTGCAAGCAAAGTTTAAGAATGGACCAGTGAAGAAAGCTAATTATTTTGCTTTTGTTTTTTATGAATCTAATATGACTAGTATTAATCATCACACATGATGAATTGAAATTGGAACTACAATTCATGTTTGTAATACCATATAGGGTATGTAAAGCCTAACGAGACCAATGGGAAGTAAACATTGAACTATTCAAGAAGCAAGATGAGTTCACATGTAGAGGCCATTGTGGCATGCAATTTGTTTTAAGTAGGGATGTCAACAGAGCGGGTAGGGTACGAGTAGTAGCTCCCCTGTAGCCTACTCGCTGGATAAATATTTGTTTTGTACTCGTACCCGCATAATACCCATATTCGTGCGAGTATCCGTTATGCGGGTACCTGCATATTTTTTTAATATTCACGGATATCCACGAGTAGCCACGGGTATTTACAAAAGAAAAATTTAATATTTAATAATATATTTTAACAATAAATTCAAATAAAAATACAATGCATAACATTTATGAATTTCAAGCAAAGTGCAAATAACCCATTTAAATAGTATTGAATGACAATTTACAAAGAAATGGAGATTTTTTAAAACCAATTGATAAAAAACAACTTATTCAATTTTAATGTGTTAATGTTTTAATCATGTTTTTTTAAATTTTTTTTAATTTAAATTAAAATATAACGAGTAAGGATATCCATGGGACGGATAATATGATCTCGTACCCATCCCGTTAACATGCAGGTATAAAAAATATGTGTACGGGTATCCATTTACAATATTCATTTCTTACCCATTACGGGTTTTATCTGCAGATACCCATTGGTACGATTTTTTTTGACATCCCTAGTTTTGAGTAGTTTAATTTTTGTTTAGAAAAGGTCTTTTGTGTTCATAGTTTTGATAAAAACTTAATTTCTATTTTGCAATTTGCACCTTTGGATGTTTCTTTTAATTTTATTGAATATGGTTTTACTTTGTTGAATAAATCAGAAGTTGTTGGTTTTTGTGAACTATGTTATGATTTTACTCCATTAAATTACAAATTACATTGCTTATAGTTCAATGCATGTTTCTGCTGGGTTAAACAATATGTTGCCAATGAGAATTCCTCTATGTTATGGCACTGAAGATTGAAATATATCTCAATTAAGAGAATCAAGCAATTAATAAATGATGAAGTACTTAGTACTTTATATTTTGCTGATTTTGAAACTTGGGTAGATTGCATCAAGGGTAAGCAAACTAACAAGTCCAAAAGAGGTGCTAAAAGGAGTTCAAGCTTACGAGAAATTATTCATACAAATATTTGTTGTCCAAATATGGATGCAAGTAGTCTGATATATTTCATCACCTTTATAGACTATTACTCACAATACATGTATCTTTACTTACTTCATTCTAAGGATGAAGCTTTAAATGTCTTTAATGTTTTTAAGGCGAAAGTAGAGTTACAATGTAGAAAGCAAATTAAGGTTGTGAGATCAGATAGATGTGGAGAATATTATGGTAGATACACTATGAGTGGACAAACACCTAGTTCATTTGTGAAATTTCTTTGAGAACATGGGATTGTTGCCTAATACATTATGTTTGGTTCTTCGGATCAGAATGGTATGACAAAAGGAAGAAATCAAACTTTAATAGATACAGTGAGAAGCATGAGGAGTCATGTAAAACTTCCTAAATTCTTGTGGATTGAAGCACTTAAGACGACTATGTATATAATGAATCAAGTTCTAACCAAGGTTGTTTTAAGAACACCTTTTGAGTTATTCAAAGGTTGGAAACTCAATTTACGACACATGTGCCTTTGGAAATGGCCATCTAATGTGACATTTTATAACCCACAATAGAAGAAACTAGAACCTAAGACTATTAGTTGGTATTTCATTGGATATGTTGAAAAAGTACAAAGGTTGTAGTATTTTATTGTCCATCTCATAACACTAGAATTGTGGAATTAAAGAATGTAAAGTTTATTGTAAATGACTTGATTAGTGGGAGTGATTTAATTCAAAATAATCATAATGAAGTACAACTCTTTAAATCAAATGACAGACTAGTAGTCATTCGTGCCCATTTGGTTCAAAAGCGTATTATACAACTAGTTATTCGAGTTCCACAAATTGTTGGGGGTAGATCAAGTTGTTGAGGAACCAATTGAACAACAAGTTTATCATCAAGGTAGTAAAGTAACATTAAGAAGACCTACAAAGATCAAAGGGTCAATCAACAATTTATAGTGATTATGAAGTGTATTTACAATAATTAGATTACAATATTGGAGCCAAAAATGATATTGAATGGGAACATATGAAGAATGTTTCATATGCCTCAACAATTGGAAATCTAATGTATGCTCAAGTTTGCCCTATATCTGACATTTCACAGTTGAAATTTTGGAAAGATATCAGAATAATCCAGGTATTGACTACTAGAAAGCTACAAAGAAGGTAATCAAATATCTTTAAGGGTTAAAGGATTTCATGCTCATATATAGACAAACTGATAGTTTGGAGGTGATATGCTACTTTTATTTAGATTTTGTTGGTTGCATTAATACCAAAAAAATCACCATTTGGTTATGTTTTTATGCTAACTAGCAGAGCTATATTTTGAAGCAACAAAAAGTAGACCTTGAATGCTACTTTTAGTATGAAGGTTGAGTTTATTTCTTATTTTAAGGCTACCTCAATGTTATATAGTTGAAGATTTTTATATTTG
Source organism: Vigna unguiculata (assembly GCF_037176805.1). Classification (NCBI taxonomy): domain Eukaryota; kingdom Viridiplantae; phylum Streptophyta; class Magnoliopsida; order Fabales; family Fabaceae; genus Vigna; species Vigna unguiculata. Next base: position 57,972,221 of record NC_140794.1, on the reverse strand, counting down.
GGTTTAAAGTTGTGAATTCAATTGTTAGGCCATTTAAGTTATATTGTGATAACTCTGTTGCATTATTTATGGCTAAGAATAATAGAAGTGGAAGTCAAATTAAGCACATTGACACTAAATATAATCTAACCATAAGAAAACGTGTTCAGTGGTCATTGAGCACGTTAGCACTGAGTTGATGTTTGTCGATGATCCTTTGAATAAAGACATGCCATCAAAGAATTTTAAAGATCATTTAGCGCAAATGAGAATTGATTCCATGTTGCGGCAATCATTATTTTTACTTTGATAAAACACTTATTCAGTTTTTCTCATTTTGTTGTGCACATATTTATTTATTTTGAGAAATTTCGTTTGACCTAGGATAAACATATGGTTTATTCATTATAGTCAGGAGTTATTGATGAGAGACTTATATATCGTGATACGTGGATAATACTCACTTTTGGAGGACCTGTCGCCATGATCCTTGTATTTAGTTTCTTGTATCGATTGATAATGGAATAAATGGACCAAATGGGTGAATGTTAAAAATCTCTTAAATATGTGATATGTGGATCATATGATAGTTAATTATTTATATTGATGTGTTCCATTTGTTAATCAATTCTATAATTGTTGCATGTATTTTGATAATATAATCTCATATAACAACAATTTATTATGGCAAGTTTTGTGATGCAAAAACACATTTTTAATGACAATGATTAAATGTAGTCTTAATTCTTTTTCGCATTAGTTTTACGTAAATATGAAAATAATATCTTCTATTTATAATTATTATTTTTAAATTTGTTAGTCTTTTTGAATGATTGAAAAAAATGGAAAATGACAAAATACGTGTTTTCACCTGATAATAATGTTCCCAATTTAAGTTAAACGATTTTTTTAAAAAGATTTATTATAAGAATCCAATAAGATAAAAGGTAGATTTTGCGTTGAAAGGAAACCTAAAAGACCAGAAAACTAAAAACGTGGGCGTTTAAAGAGTCTAGTAGTTGCAGTTTGATGAAGCGGTCCACGTCAGCATTCTGAGATGGAGGTGGTGGAGCAGAGTAGGGGCCCACTGTGGAAATATATAACGGGAGAGGGGAAGAGATTAACGGGTCCCGCTCCCGTGTTACGGTTTCTGATTGCGACGTGGTAAGTGTAATGTTATTACGCGGAGGACAATCTTGTCATTTCCTCTCTCACTTCCTAACAGACACACAGCTCCTACTGTGAAGAGGGGAAGAAAGAAAAACAGAAACAAACTCCCATCCCATCATCATTCACTTCTTTCGGTTGTTGTTGTTCTTCGGTTTGGTCTCAACTCAACCGAATCACCTAACACCCACTCCTGGATGCATTAGACAACAATGGAGGATTCCGAGGTAGACCTTTCCCTTCCGTTGCTCCGCTCCACTCTTTTCAACTGCTTCTCCCGCCGCCTACCGCGGTTTTGTCTTCTTCTGTTTTTTATTTTGTTTCATACGAGGAAAATCGGTTCGGTTTTATTGTTCTCTGGGTTCATGGGAATGGGGACGGTCGTTTGTGATTTATGGTGCGTTTGGTGTTTTGGGTTTTCATTGGGTGTTTTGTGTTTTTGATCAGAAATTGACGGCGTTGAAGAAGGCTTACGCCGATATCATCCTCAACACGGCGAAGGAGGCCGCGGCGCGTATCATGGTGTCGGAGCGGAAAGCCTCGCGCTTTCAGCAGGAACTTGTTTCTACCAAGGAAGAAGCACTTCAAATGCTGCTTAGGCTCAAACAAATGTTCGATTCTAAGGTCTGACAATCACGCTCTTGCAAAGGGGTCTCCTTTTATAAAAAGATTCTTTCTTTGCCCTTTTACGCTTCGCTTTTGCTTTTATTGAAATTGGTGTGTTTGATTTGGAGTTTGTTACCCTACTCATGCTTCGTGATTCTGGTTTTGTGTGTATTGCTTTGTTCTCGATTAGTAATGTTTCGAGATTCTCGTTTCACTGTGTTTGCTTGCGTCGGTTTGATGAGTTTAATTTAAAATTTCTTAGCATGTGGGTGGGAGAAGAAAGGAAATTCTTGATAATGGAAACGCGTTACTTCTTCGTGAGGTTCTTGAAAAATCTTCAAGTGCTTAAATGTGGGTTGCTTTGAAATGGTTATGCTTGAATGACTGTATTGTTTCAGTTCATCATGTGATATCATTGATATGGTCAGTGTTAGGCATTTTAAATCTGGGGTAAGAGTTCTTCAGAATTTTCACATCACATTGTTGTTGTTTTTTAAGATTCAGATCATTGAATCTTGCTCTATTTTCATCTTTGAAACACAGGGTTGTTTGTTGGAAAATTCTTGCTAAAAATAAAAGGGGTTCACTATTTTTTTTGTTATGTGGCATCTTTTCCTGGTCATTAAAGGAATGCAATCAATAAACATTTTATAAAGTATGTGATATAATCGTGACTTGGTGTCAGAGGGATCCACTGGTACTTCTGTAATTGCCTAACTCTCCATCAATTTACTACATCATGTTAGAGGATGAAGCGGACTTGATTGTGAATGTAGGGACAAGACTATTACTGGATACTTTTGAATGCTAAACTTGTTCTATTACTGGGGAATCATATAAAGAAATATACATTGTATTATTGTTTCAAATTTTGAAAGTAAATTTAACTCATAGCAAATGCAGTGATTTTTCAACAGTGAGAGATTACTACCATCATAATATAACTCATGCTAAATGCTAACCTAAGAGATTCATGGGGCTCACAATTGGTGCCATGCTGGAAGAGATTCAGAGTCTATACAGGCAGCACCACCAACCATGCTTTCTTTATCTCTCCAGTGAAGTTATAAAGGTATTCATATGTTTCTATGCCACTGGCCGCACCTAATAACCAAGTATTGCCAAAAGTAATATGGTTTAGCTCAATTGTCGTGCGTGTTAGTATTTTGTTGCGTTATATATGAACGAGTCTGCATACAAAAAATGCTATTAGAAATATATTTTGACTTTAAACGAAGATTCATGGGTGATTATCTGTTGCTGACCTGGGTGTGGTGTGGCCAAGCTGGAAAATACCAAAGAAGGATAGGTGATGTTGGTATTAGAAATACATCTCGACTTTACAGAAAGATCTTTTTTATCCTGGGTGAATGAGTGCATGGTTATCAGTCCCTGACCAGGGTGTGGTGTGGCGAAGCTGGAAAATACCATGGCAGGATAGTGAATGTTGGTATGGTCGCAACACTGATGTTTTCTAATAGATGATCAATACTTTATTCTATGGACATTGATACTCAAATAAAAACAAATTGAAATAGTAGTGTAAAGACAGAGCAAAGAAGCTGGGGCAAAACCAGACCTATTAAGAAAAAATATAGACTGAGTGTGAAGGAAGAACATGGTACGTAGACAACATAACAGTCCAAACAGCTGTACTATGATACGTGTGAACATATGGGTGATCAGAAGTGCTTTTAACTTATTCCCCCAGTTTCTTTTTCTACTTATATATTATGAAGAAAAACGAACTTTACCTATTTCGATGTGCCCTTCTACGTTTATATTCTTTCTTATTTGTGGTCCTTGCTTCCTCAACTAATTTACTCCCCTGGATTTTTCCTGATAAAATGACTTATTCTATGAAAAGATTGGTAGATATAACCTAATTATCCCATCATCAACTATAGGTTGTACAAAATCCTTCCTCTTCATGGTGTGGTCAATGAACTAGTTTGCCATAACTTTGGTGGTTGGTGTCTTGCATTTCAGATATTTGGTTCTGATCCATCTTGTGCTGACTACCTGAAAAGTTTGATTGAGGCGCTTTTTCAACATACAACACGTCTTCTCACAAATATTCAGGTGATTTAAGCGACTTTTCTGTATAACTTTATTTCAAATCTCTTGATAGTTTTATAATGTCTGATTTGTATTTTTTGCTGCAGGAATTCACAGCCCGTCCTGATATAGCCGATGATTGTTTCTTGTTGGCATCAAGGTGTATTCGCTACTGTCCTCAACTGTTTATTCCCTCATCTGTTTTTCCTTCTTTAGTTGATTGCTCTATGATTGGCATCACAGTACAGCATAGGTACAGTCTCTCTCTCACTAAAAAAACTTGAAAGCATCATCCATTCTTGGGAAAGTGTGTTGTGTGTATTCATGATCCTTTTGTATATAATTTAATGTTGAGAGGCAAAAAAATCCTGTTGTAGCTAATTTTCACTCTGCTCAATGGCTCCCTTTTATTTACTGTGATTGTTTACCCTCTTTTGCTGTTTCCCTCTGTAGGGAGGCTTCTAATTCCATATTGCATTTCTTGGCTGATATTTTTGATCTTGCAAATTCCTCTGTGGGGGAGCAATTTATTCCAATAAGAGACGGTGTAATTATTCCTCGAGGTGCCAGCATCACCAGAATTTTGGTTGCTTCATTAACGGGAGCACTTCCAAAATCTCGAGTGGACGTGGTAATTTCTCTTTTTCTCATGCAACGTCGACCGTCTATATTTGCATATGTTAACTTTTGACGGGATTTAGTTTCGATATTTTTTTTAACTTTTGTACACCTGCTCCTTCCCCAGGTATCTTATACGCTACTGGCCTTAACTCGATCATATGGGATGCAAGCGCTGGAATGGGCTAAAAAGAGTGTTTTATTAATTCCGTCGACAGCTGTTACAGACGTGGAGCGATCAAGATTCCTAAAAGCTCTTTCTGATGCAGCATCCGGAGGTGATACTAATGGGCTTACCGTTCCTGTTGAAGAGCTCTCAGATGTTTGCCGACGTAACAGATCAGTTCAGGAAATAGTTCAAGAAGCTTTGAGACCGCTTGAGTTGAACATGGTGAATGTATCATAGACGATTGGTAATGCCTGTGATAGGGAGGGCCATTTTGTTTAGGTCCTGTCTGTTAGCTAGGCTAGTTGGTTGTGTATTATCTATCTGTTATATTCTTTTCTTTTTTTATCTATTATCATTCTCCAATTTTTCAGGAGAATTTGCCCCTGCATGATCTGTTGTGTTGGCCGGAAGAAATTAAAATGGGTGTTGTATCTTTTATTTGTCTTGAGATGTGGGATTGGTGAGTGATGTTTGTCCCGGTTGTCATTTTTGGGGGGAGGGAGGTTACATGGTATACAATTGTAATTTAATGGAAACAGAAAAAGTGGGGGGAAATAGAGAACATTGATAAGTTGTTTCAATTTTTTAAGTTTGGAATGAATATGGAATTTGGAATCTGTGCACTGGTTGTGTTAGGTTCGTCTCACTCATCTGTTAAAATGAACGAAGAGGGATGTCAGGATCCAGATATGTCACACATTGGATCATAGAATGAATGACTTTGACCAACTTGATAGCGATGTCAAGAAAGTGTAAATCAGCTCTTCTGGATGCATGTGGCGCTCACCTGACAAAATTTTAGATTGGATAAACTCCTGATAGGATTTGTTTATACAAGTTCTTATTAATGAAAATTACATTTAATATTGATTTCATAGTTCAAAGGTTCTTAAAATTGTAGTAATTATTTATATAAATACTATTTTTCAACTTTTGAATAAATATATTTTAACCGGATTTTGTTTTACAGGGAAAACTTGAATACATTGTTAAAGCAAGGATGGCATAGTGCGTGGGGGGCACTTGGCTATATAACATGTTTTGATGCAAGGCTCCAATCTCATCTATTTGAGCGACACTTTCCTTGTTTGAGCGTTTTATCAGCAACCATATTTTGTCATCGCGTATAATGGTGTAATCATGTGTTTAAATTGGGAGAATTTTTGTCACCTTCTCCTTCGGATTAAGAGAAGCCAAACGCAGGTTTGTTATTGCGGAATTGACGAGGAACACTTGTCTCCAATCTCGAACGACAACAGTGACTGATACAATGCAGATTGTTTGACTCGTGCAAATGTTGTCAACAGAACAGAAGCGGCAAAGACCTTAGTTTTTATATCAGTTGAGCATAAATAAGTCCAGAAAATGGATATTCAGTTATGGATTATTATAGATAAAATCAAAACCAACTGAACCTCAAATGGAAATTCATCAAATAAAATTTTAATATCAGTCTCAAAATATTTTATTAATGTTTTTTTTTCTCTTATTTGTTAATCTTTTTAGATTTAGTTCTTTTTTATTAAAATTATTCCCTCATGTTCCTAGTCGGCACCCTCACTCATTGTCAACTACCTTTCTCCCGGCACAAGAAAGAACTGGATGCAAGTCGTTGAAACAGAATTCAAACATGCGTTGACTTGAATCTATGGATTGAATCTAAAATTTCAATCACTTAATTCAAGTCTTGATTCAATTGCATAAAGTGGAAATCGAAAAAAGAAGGGGAGAAATTTGTAGTTAGCTGTATATTATAATTTAGTTATATTCCTAATTAATACAGATTCTTCAACAATTTTTTTAGCTGCTTTTCTTTTATCCAAACCTGCAAGTGAAGTCCATTCATTGAATTTTGATTGAAGTAGTGAATGAATAGCTTGATTTTGCAGTTGAATTATTGTATGGTGCTTTAGGATAATAAAATAAGCGAAACAACTTCTCAGAATCTAAAGAAAAATATTTTTATATTTTTACCAATAAAAATTCAATTAGGAAACTATCAAAATTTACTTTAAATCTTAAAATAAGATCTATCATCAAAAAAACAATTAGATAAGATATTATATTTTATCGATAAGAATAATGGTAAGAAAATTAATATATAGAATGAATCAATAAAAGAAGATTTAGATAAGTTTTGAACTTTTTTTGTAAATTTAAATATTTTTTATTAAATCTTTATTAAATTTTTCTGTAATCAAAGTTTTTTACATATTTCAATTTAATTCTTAAGTAATGTAAAAAAATAATTTTTATTAAAAACATTTTAAGTAATAAGAAATAACATAAAATCATCGATTGCATAATGATTACAGTCTTTTCGTCGATGTAAATAATAATATAAAAATTATCATTCAAAAAATAAACTTATTACCTTACATTAACTATAATACTATATTATATTAAATACAAAAATTTTATTTTTTTTTAATTTTTAGCATACTAAATTAATAAATAAATAAAATAGTAGTTTTGAAAATACAAACTTAATCAAACCTAAAAAAATTGACAACAAGAACATCCTTAGTTTAGATTTATTTATTTGAAAACCATTTATTATTGAAGCATGATGGGAGGAGCATGAACAGCGCGTGGACCCATCCTCTGAAGTCCCTGTTCCTAGTTCCACTTTAGCTGGACTAATCGAATCAATCTCATTCACATTCACCAATTGGATTCAGTGAATGCAAAGTGCAATGTAATCTCTTCTCTTTCTCTCCCTCCAACAAAAAATGGTGTCAACAAATGAGAAGAAGACCAACCTCGCCAAACTCATCATCCCTTCTTCTTCATCTTCTCCCTCCCCATCCCCATCCATCACAAGCCCACACGTCATTCACAGTAGGTCCCACTCCTTTGTGGGTCCCTCCCCCCGCATCGATCCCTCCTCAACCCCTCTCTTCTTCCTCCAAGAGGTCGACGACGACGACGACGAAGACGAAGACGAAGAAAAGGAACCTCTTTCTTCTGACCCTGTTAAGATTGGACCTTCCGATTTTCATATTCTTCGTGTTGTAGGGCAGGGTGCCTTTGGCAAGGTCTTTCTCGTCAGAAAAAAAGGAAATGGCTTCGATGGTGATGCTGATGCTGATGGCGATGGGGTCTTCGCCATGAAGGTCATGAGAAAGGACATCATCATAAAGAAAAACCACGTTGATTACATGAAAGCGGAGAGGGATATTCTCACTAAAGTCCTTCACCCTTTCATTGTTCAGCTACGTTACTCTTTTCAGGTCTCTCTCTCTCTCTCTCTCTCTCTCTCTCTCTCTCTCACTCTCTCACTTCCTATTTCACTTCAATTCATTCACACAATCATTTACTCAGCATGTGTTATGTGCAGACCAAATCTAAGTTATATTTGGTGTTGGATTTTGTAAACGGAGGGCATCTCTTCTTTCATCTGTATCGCCAGGGTATCTTCAGGTTTTTTTCTTCTTCTTCATCTTATGTGTTGCAATACACTTTTGGAAGTTCATTGAATTTTAATTATCCGTTTGTTTTGGTGTATGTGGTGAGTAGTGAGGATCAGGCAAGGCTTTACACTGCTGAGATAGTGTCTGCAGTTTCACATCTTCACAGCAAAGGCATCGTGCATCGGGATCTTAAGCCTGAAAACATTCTAATGGACTCTCATGGGCATGTAATAATAATGCCAATGCTACTCACCTCCTATGCCTTGTTTTCTTGCATCAACTTTGCTTTTTCTACTTTGACTTTTGATAGTCTATTGTTTTCTGTTTTCTGTTTTCTGTCTCACCTTGTGGGGTTGTGCTCCTTATTCTGATGTATTAAGTTTGCTAAGTTCACTGTACAATATCTTAGATGGCTGAGTTGTATAGTTCTTCTTTGCTGTTTTTGCTCTGCCCGTGTGTAGGTCATGCTCACTGATTTTGGAATGTCAAAAGAGATTGATGAATTGGGAAGATCCAACTCTCTTTGTGGGACCGTGGAATATATGGCTCCTGAAATTCTTCAGGCTAAAGGCCATAACAAGGATGCGGATTGGTGGAGTGTTGGTATCCTGTTGTATGAAATGCTAACAGGGAAGGTAATGCCCATCTGCACCAAAAATGCTAACAACACATTTTCTAACACTTATCATTATCTTAAAACCTAAAATTTACTTGAAATTACAATTTTTTGTGGGTCTCATATCTCATTTAGATCACAAAAGTTTGTGGGTATCAAGACTTTGTTGGTTTCAGTGAATTTTAATCAGTAATAAAGAGCATGTTGGGGGTATTTTCTTGTATGTATCTATGAGTAGGTTGTGGGTGAAGGTACCTAAAGTTGAATACTTGGAATTATATGTGGACCATAGCAATTTGCACGGTTAGAAATTACAATTCATGAAGTATTTGGCCTTGAATAGAGAACGTTATTAATCAAGATGTGTATGTCTTGGATTAGGCTTAGTGTACATTTTTTTTTTTTTTTCAAAATTGATGTCTGAATGAAATTGTTTATTTGCTGTTTATGATAGGAACCTTTTCTATTTCATTTATTTTCCATGTAAGAACACAAGGGGAAGCATTAACTTGTCATGGTTTATGATTCGATTTGGCAGGCACCGTTCACACACACTAACAGAAAGAAACTTCAGGAGAAAATTATTAAAGAGAAAGTTAAACTTCCACCATTCCTTACCAGTGAAGCTCACTCATTACTCAAAGGAGTAAGTAGACGACAGTATATATGGTTTTCTTCCATTTTGTTTCTCTATCGTCTTCTTTCACAGTGCACCTACAAGTATAATATGCCTGTTACCTGAACGTAAAATGTTTATGTTGTAGATTTCTGAACCCACTGCATTAATATTTCGCTGGTTTCCTTTTCTCATGCCTATTTCCTATTTTTGTGTGTGTGAAATCAAATGTCAGGAGGTTCTACTTCCAAAAGTGATCCTTACCTAACGTATTTTTTATAAATTTTCCTTACCTAATGGCAATTTCTGGAGAAATAAAAACTTTGACGACCACATTTATGTACATGCTATTTTGCTACTAAGCATGAATATTCAAAGGATAGCTTAGAGAGATAATAGGAGAACGCAGGGATACAAGAAAAGTTCTTACTCTGGGACGTGATGTTTCAAAATATTGTGTTTTGAGATTAAAAGATTAAACTTTGTATGGAAAGAGATAGAGGGATCCAGTTCCAAAATCCGTTCATTCTGTTTACTTGTTACAGTTGCTGCAAAAGGATCCAACAACAAGGTTAGGACACGGGCCAAATGGAGATGAGCAGATCAAAAGTCATAAATGGTTTAGGTCAATCAATTGGAAAAAATTGGAGGCAAGAGAAGTGGAACCAAAGTTTAAACCAGATGTGTCTGGGAAAGATTGTACAGCTAATTTTGACAAATGTTGGACAGCAATGCCCCCTAATGACTCACCAGCAACCACACCTACAGCAGGTGACCATTTCCAGGGCTATACTTATGTGGCACCCAACCCTTGGCTTTCTTCTCGTTCACTACAATGAACAAGGAAATCTGTACATGGATCAATGTTTCAAAATAAGACCTCAATAAGACATGTAACCAAAGTCTTCTCTCACCATGTAACCCATTTGTAATGGCCCATTGCAGAGAGTACAGAATGTTTAGGGGCTCTGATATGACCCGTTATGTTTGTGCAGCTTGGTTTAGTTCTTGTTTTAAATTAAGGTCAACATTAACATTAACATATTTGTACAGCCAGGTCCCTAAAGAGGGTGAGGGTGTATAACATATTTGACTTATTCATCAGAAGAATTTGCATGTATGAAATTGTATTGTCTTATCTTTTGCAGCAACACAACTTTAAGGTTGATGCATTTCATCATTGCTCATTCTTATGCATATGTCACAACGAGCTATTGAACACGTAGCTATCAACTGTTCTGCTTATAAGATCTAGAAAGTTTGATACTTGTTGCCACCAATGTCTTTGGTTCCATTTCCTTCCCCTTCAAACGCGCACGTTTTTTATTTTGGTTAGGAATAATAAAAACTTTTGTCTAATCTATCAAGGTCAAATCTTTGGGCGTTTCCATCACTGCATGCTGGAGTAGTAGAGTTAGATACACTGGATGAGACGATTCCAAGCGTCATTTGTAAGGTGAGAGCTAAGATATGATAATCGTTATTTAAAATGTAAAGACAACCATTAAGAAACAGTAACATTCTGAAAAACACAAATAAGAGATTAGCAGTATGAAAGAATCTTATACCTTCACGACTTTTAAGACTTTGCGTAACCCAAACATAATTAAATATCAAGCCTCCGTAACATGTGAACTACGTGAATGATATAAGATCAGTGTAAATTCTTCGCCACATCTCCCCAATCTCTGGCCATACGCACCAGTCACTAAAATCTACTTTTTTCCCCGTTTATAGTTTTATAAAGCCTAGAATCTTAATGGTTTCAACAAATGGATCAAACCAATTATTAATGTTATGTGTCCTTACTACATGTTTTCATTCGACATACAAGACAACAAAAGCAACAAGATTCCATCTATATTACGTGGGCTCTACTCTTTGCAGAAGAACCTTCATATAACTGAATGAGCAAGGGATCCACCCACTAAAGAAACTGAGATTAGGAGAAAGAACCCAAAAAGACCAATTCACCCACCCCCATCTACACCCTATGCTTATAAATAGACCTTGCTTAAAAATGTTGCAATAACCACCATCTCTTGAAACACCAAGTTCTGGTTAAGCCAAAAAATCATGGATAGAATCAAATCCAAGAATGAGAAGTCTCTTTGTGAGAAGTCGATGAAGGTGGTAGTAAATATCATTAAGCTGTCTTCTTTCTCTATTGCACAGAAGAGTCTTGGTGGCACGAGTAAAAAGAGTGGTCCAGAGTCTGATATGGACTCTGATGAGGAAGCACCGGTTCCTGATCAATTTCCTACAACAAGAAGATCGCAACAGCCACAGAGCCGTGCAAACCCCACTTACGTGATCAAGTCATGTGGGAGCAACGGATCAACAGAACATTTGATTTATCAAGAAAGAGTCCCCACTGATGTTAACCCAAATAAAGAACAGTGTGTTGATGGATTGGCTTCTGACTATATCAGTAAGATACGCAACAAGCTTGGGCGTGGTGTATAATATTGCCTTCACAGCTTTTTGTGTGCTCCATGTATCATATACTACTTAGATATTCATCCCTTTTGGTTCAAATTAACATGATGTAATAAACTTAGTTGTTGGGGTTTCTAGCTACAACAGAAGTAGTTGTTTTGTTTCTGATGAAACCCGATTCAACTTTTTCCTTGATGCTTTATTTAATATTCTTTGCTGGATGGACAAGTATTACATGTAGACTAGTTTATATAGATGATGTTCTGAACACACGAGTTTGCATGAATTATGTTATTAATGATTTCATTTGGTTTTAAGTTGATATTTTGGATCCAAATAATGTGTTTAGTAAATCTCTCTTCAGGGCAAAAGATACTAATAATTCCAAGTATTTGAGTGTTGCAGTCATAGTGGTGGTTCAAGATATATGTGAGGATAAAAAATAAAGTACACGAAATCGTGAACAAGTGGCTCAAGAATATGATTGCTAAACATCCTGATGATGGAAGGTACCCCAACATTTTAGCTTCTAATTTTTTATTAATTCCAATTTTAAGCTCCAAATGTGTGTGTATATATATAGAGAGAGAGAAACAGAAAGCCTGAGATGGAATATCTTTTAATGACCTTATTTGTGCTTATAAAAATACCTTGATAAATTCTTTATCTTAACTGAGTTCTTATTTTGAACTTGCTAAAACAAATTCTATTTAACTTATTTCAATAATCTTTAAAAGTTAACATATGCAGTATTTATGAGTAAAACTGGGTGAGCATAACCCAAATAGCAGCAAAGAGATGTCCACTTTATGTGTCTTATACTTCACCAGCCAACCAATATGCTTTTTACCCAGTAGCTTTCAGCATCTTTTCTTGTTCTTTTGGCATTCTCATTATGTTATAAAAATAATTTTACTTCTCTTGCGTATTAAGCCATCCATGTGCCCTCAAATTCTACACAAACAATTGTCTCATGTTAAAACTATACAAATATATTTTTGAGAAACATTGGTTGATACAAGTAGCACCATCTTACATTTCTTGACCAAGTATTAAAGATTTGAATTTTAAGGATGTCTGAAATAAACCATATTATTACTCACATTGTGTGTACTTTAATTTTGGTATCAATACTATAGTTACAAAAAGGAGTTATAAGGTGGTGTTGGGTTTATGTATATATTTCATATGTTTTGGTAAATTGTGATTATATATGAAATTGGTCTTACACATATAAGATATTTGACACCACTTTTATATTAAAATCTTAAAATAATGGTGTTATGGACCTTTATTCTTATATAGTGTTTAATTTTGTTTATTCTATCCAATATAGAACTTTGACTCATACTTAGACTATTCCCAACAAGTGAATTGGTGTTAAAAGTTAGAAAGGAGGATAAGAGAGTTTTTGAGTTCAACTCCCCTATTAACACTTGAAATGTATAAAATTGATCAGGAGAAATTGTGGATTTAACTTCTCCATTAATAAAATACTAATAATTAACATTTATCGATATTATAAGAGAAAAATATACAAATAGTTTCATGACAGTATAGACCAGCAAATAGCATGTACAAGTTAAGTCTTGAATTAAAATTGTGTATTGATGGTAGGGACAAACATTTGTACAGAAGGAACTTATGCCTTTGAAGGGAATGGCTGTAGCTAATTGGGAATCGAAGTGAACCAAATGTTCAAGAATGTTGGACCAGCAGTGTGAACAAAACATTACATCAGCATATGATGATTATGATGATCATGTCAATTCCTCTTCAACTATGTGCTCTGGTCGTTTGCTTCTTCTATCTAATCACTTCAGGCTTCATTTTCTTCTTTCATAATTCGTGTTAATCGTGCCTTCTTTTTGTTCAATAAATAAGCAAAGCAAATCTAATCTACACCTTTGTTGTTTGGAGAGAATTGGTGGGAATAAGTAAGCAATTTTTTCTACTCTTCACACCCATTTCTGGGCCACTCAGACACTATAATGTGCTCAAAAGTGTAATTCCGTTCACCTCTGCAAGACAATTCTCGTTTTTCAACTAATCATAAACACCTCATTAAATAGTTAATAACCCTTGACTTATGAAAAACTAGACCACTAATTTAAGTTACGATTAAAAATGTTTGTATAATTTAGGGGATTAAAAGTGTTTTCAAATATATTTTGATCTTTCAAATTTAATTTGATAGAACATGTTAAACACAATAAACAGTCCAAACGTTAATCTAAAAATGCAGTTGGAAATTGGTAAATAGACTAATATCAAACGGGTAGTATAAAAAAATAAAAAAATTAATATAAATAAAAAATAACTTTTAATAACATCAATAAGAAAACTCTTGTTGATATTTGCCTATAAAAAATTCTAGTTAATAAAGTTGATGATGCTGAAACTAAAATTAAATTAAGAAAATATATAAACTTAAGAATATGAAAATTTTCAAATTTTTATCTATTAGATAACTTGTGATATTCTCTAATTAAATAATCAAATTTTCTTTCATGAGATTTCAGAAATTTATTTTATTTTAACGTTTCTTATCTAAATAACATAATTATAAATCATTTTAAATTCTCTGTGTTCACTGTTATCCACGGTATAATCAGGAATACAATATAATAGAATAGTGAAGAACATTTTACACGGGATTAAAACTATAATTTTATAAAATTATTGCTTGGAACATAATTGAATATACTTAAAATGTGTAAGAATAGCTCCGAATTTAATAAATTCTACTAAACAAAATACCACTATCTATAGCATTTAATAAGTTTCTCTTGTAAATATCTATTTTCAGAGTGAGCTTTGATATAGATGCTTAATAAAAGCCTAGTACTCCCCGAAACATAATTCTAAGTAAGAGCAAATGTGCAGAGTGGGCCATTTCGTATTTTGGGCCTCATTTTTCATATAAACCCAACCAAATTGCACATAGCTACTTTTTGTAGGACTGACCAATTTTTAAGTAGATAAAAAAGGTCAATTAATAGCATTTAATTTTATTAATTACATTTGAATAATCTTTTGTATTTTTTAGTTGAAAACTAATACTAGGAATAAGAAAAAGTCAACAAAGTTAATCCTTAATTAATTGAAGTATATTTTTAAAGAATAAATATGAACTAAACAAAAAGTAAGAATTTAGACTTTCTACTTTTAATTTTTCCGGTGTGCCTCTAGTCTTCAAGTCAAGTTCATTTTGATATTTTATAATAATAAAAACTTAGAAAAAAATCAGTATATTTTAAAAACATATAAATAACATTAAAAAATTAATATAATTGTGTTTGAAATGAAATTGTTTGAACCAGAAAACTGCGCCGGCCAAGAGAAACAGGAATAGAACATAATCTTTTGGTGGGTCCCAGAAGAAGGAAAAAGATTCGTCCTTATTCCATAATTTCTTTTATTTTTGTTGGTTTGTTATACATAATTTCACCCGATAATATCGGACACTGTCCTTCGAGATAATACAATCATGTACTAAATTTGATGGTCAAACACAGAAAGTATTGTTGTCTAGCTACCCATTACAATTATTACAATGCCCTTCAAAGTAACAAAGGCTCACTCTTAAACAGGGTTCACAAAATAAAACTTATGGAACAAACTACCATATATTTAATGTGAATTTGGACTCATTGTTGATTTGGATAGCTTCAACGAGTAAAATTTGGTACATAGGATTGGTAAATGAGATAAATAATAGTTGGATTTGGATGCTAGATTACAAATTTGCAGATATCTGATTTGGTCTGAGTAAAGTTTTAATATTTATAAGGTTAAATATGTTTTTGTCATTTAATTTTTAGTAAATTTTGGAATTAGTCCATTTTAAAATTTTGGATCAATTTAGTTCTCCGTCTTTCAGAATACGTGAATTTAGTCATTTTAATCAAATTTTGTTATATTTATTTGATGTTTCATATGCATTTCAAGATTGTATTTGAGTTGTTCATATTGTTTGACGCATTTTTGTTTTAATGTTAAATCAAATATTATTGTAAAACGCGAATGAAATGTTAAATAAATTTAATAAAATTTGATTAAAATGACTAAATCCACATATTTCAAGATATAAATGACTAAATTGGTTTAAAATTTTTAAATAAACTAATTCCAAAATTCACTGAAAATTAAAGGATAAAAACATATTTAACCCATATTTATAAATTCATGTAAATATTTTAACTTTTAAAATTGACTTCAAATATAATATTATTTATTAAAATTTTAGAGTAAATTGTACAAAATTTTGGTTTATCACAAAAATAATTATCAAAATTACACATGAATAGTCAAAATAGATTTTTTTAAAACAAGTAATATAAATTTTTAACTTAAATATTTCGTTTGAATTAAACCGCAAGTCGAATCCGACTAGTCTAATAAATTAAATTATCAAATACAAAATTTAAAATATAAATCATACTAAATAGGTAAGTTGAATAATCATACCATATTTAAAATTAAAGATGATAAAAATATTTATGTTTGTTTGTATTGATGAATAAATTTCACAATGGATTATTGGTACCGTGAATATTTATTATCCGCATATAATAGTTAGCGAATATTTTAAAACATGTTTATAAAAAAGTTGGGTGCAAGTATCATATTATTTGTACTCTTAGATATGTATTTGTTATCCGAAAAAATTAAAATTAAAATTAAAATTTGTTAAATAAAATTTAATTTATATTTGATTAAATGAAATTTAAATTTAATTTATATATTATTTTATATTTTTTGTAATTTTAGTTAAATTTAATTTAAAAAATATTTTTTAAATATTTGTGGATATCCCACGGGTTAATCGCTTTAAACGGGTATTATGTAAATTTTTTCGTAGTAGACTAGATTGCGGTAAACATTATACGTGTCCAACCCAACTTGTTGTCATCATTATTCAAAATATTACACTCCCTCGCAACAAAATATGAGCATATCAAAATGATAAAAGAAAATCCTTCTATTTCAATATTTTATCATTTGTAGTTGTAATTTTAATGTATTTTCTCTAGAAAATATTTATATTTGAAAAATCAGATGAACTCAATTAAATAAAAAATAAATATAAAAACCAAAATAAATATTAAAAAAGTAATTTCAATTTAAATTAAAAAAAATTGGTTGGTTTGATTTTATTAACTCTCAAGCTTGTAATTAAAGAGAAACGTGTTTTAGAAAATAGAAAAGCTTCTACAACACCATTTTAAATAATATTTATAAATTTACAGTGAATTTCAGCGTTAAATTAGTCGAATTAGATTAACTTTTGTACTTAAAATCAACATAATCCTTGGTTCCCCTGCCAAACACGTCAAAATAGCACTTATAGTAAATTATTTTATTGTTAATAAACAAAATTTTGGTGAGAGGAGGAGGCACTACTTAATGGAGTAAACTAGAAATTAAATTATGAGTGGGAATGGGAATGGACATAAAATGACTGGTTAGGATACGAGTGCTTCACACTCTTCACGCAAATATCTCATCCTAATCTTAGGTTAAAATAATGAAACAATAATAGAAAAAAAAAAACTAAACTATTAAATCTATAATCAAAATTTTAAAGGATTTTGTTCTAGAAACGTGGTTATCATTTGTCTATCTATGCTATGCTATGCAATGTACTAGAATTTTAGAACCTTTGGTTTTTAAGACGAATGCGCTAAGCCACCACTAACGGACACAAATTCTACCATCTCCACTAAAATTCATATACTACCTCACTAAAAACAGTGTTGCTCACTAAATAAAACTTCAAACATATTTTTTATTCAATAAAGGTTAAAATCAACTTCATCTATTAAAAGTTTTATTACCAACAGTTTTACTTTTGTACGATGTCTGTATAAAATTTACGCTATTAATAGATCAGAAAATACTCTAAATAGTTTTTTTGATATAGTTATTACGGAACTGGTGATTTTATCTTTTTTTTTATTATAAATATGGGCATTTAAAAATTGCTGATTTTATTAACTACATTGAAGTATTGACAACATAATAACTATTTTTATGGGATCTTAATCCAATATAAAAAATAAAAAATTGCCAGCATAAGAGAAGTCCTTGTCCACAAGGTCTAGGTTAACTTCCAAAACATTTTACGGTAAGTAAGAAATGTAATATTAAAGGTTTAAATACATTATTTGGTTTTTATTTTTCTCCAATTTAGTTTTCATCTTTATTTTTTTGTTTTGTATTTAATTAAGTTCTTATTTTTGTTAAATTTTGGTTAATTTGATCTTTTTACGTACGATTTTAAGTAATTAACTTTTTTTAAAACGTACATGTCAACTCTTGATTTTTAAAATTTTTAAAAATTTTTATTTTTAATTTTTAAAAATTTGTTCACATGTTAAATCATAATTGTGTCATGTGTCGATTTGTGATTGTGTTATTTTTTTTGTTCAATTTAGTTTTTATAGTTGTTATTTTTGTTCAATTTAGTGTCTATATTTGTTATTTTTTAATTTCATCTAAATTTTGGTTAAAATTAATCATTTTTATCCCTTTCAAATTGACACCAAATTTAAAATCTTTTATATAATGTTTTCTTTTAATATTTATATTCTAAAAATATTGATACCTTTAAAATTGATATTTAAAAATATTAGAAATATTTTAGAAAAGTAAATTAGTATTTATAAAATTAACATTTAAATATAAAACATTTTGGATTTTAATATTTAAAATGAAACAAAAATATTAAATATTTTATATTATTTTAGATTTAAATGTCATTTTTACAAATGTTAATATATATTTTTAAAATATTTAATAATTATATTTTAATAATATTTTAAATAATTATATTCTATTTAACAATTGATCTAAGAATTATATTTAATTAATTATTAAATATAATAATTTATAATTGACTTTCAAAAATAATTAATAATAGTGTCAATTTTAAAAATAAATATGATATTTATAAAAAAATAAATTTTGTCTCAATTTGGAAAGGAAAAAATTGCTCTAATTTAACAAAAAATGAGACTAGATTGAACAAAAATAACGAATATAGTGATTAAATTGAACAAATAATGAATATCAGGACTAAATTAAACAAAAAATAATACAATCACAAACTGACATGTGGCACTAATATTGACACGTGATACAATTATAACTTGACACGTGGATAAATTTTTGAGATTAAAAAATTTTAAAAATAAAAATAAAAATTAAAAGAATAAAAAAATTTAAAAAGTTAAGAAAACGCTAACATATGGTATGTAATGTTCAAAAAGCATTAACTATTTAAACACCGTAGTAAAAAGGATCAAATTGATCCAAATTTGACAAAAATAAGTACTTAATCGAACACAAAAAAAAAGAAAAAATAGAACTGTTAATTTTGATGTACCAATATTTCACAACCAATATTATTTTTTCTTATGAAAATCATAAAAAACATTACAGATACACTTAATCAGCTACAAGAACCAAATTGAACAAATACAACAAAAATAAGGATCAAATGTATATTTAAACTAATATTAAAATATAAACTTGGCCGCTAGTCAGAAGCTAAAATTATATCTACTAAAATAGGGTCAAGTATTCGAAAAATTGTTTAAAAGATAAAATCAAGTCATTTGAATTTTTTAACTTTAATAATTGCAAATATGTATATTAAATTTACACAATCTTCTTTAAAAAAAAAAAAAAAAACTTAAATTCGCCTTAGCAATTATATTGAGATATATAGCGGTGTGGGTGGGGGGGATTGGTGGGGTTGCGAAGGAGGATATGCGGTTTTCGGACAAAACAAATAAATACAAAGATACTTAGTGGCTGGTATTTTTTTATTTTATTTATAAAAAGGAAAAATTATACTTAAGTTAAATATCACTATCTTCATCGTTTTAAAATAGAAAGTTATCTTTATCAAATTCTTAAAAAAAATAAAAAAAACACCAACTTCTTTCATATGGTAGGGGGATTGGTGGGGTTGCGAAGGAGGATATGCAGTTTTCGGACAAAACAAATAAACACAAAAATACTTAGTGGCTGGTTTTTTTTAATTTAATTTATAAAAAGGAAAAATTATACTTAAGTTAAATCACTATCTTTATAGTTTTAAACTAGAAATTTATCTTTATCAAATTCTTAAAACAATATAAAAAAACACCAACTTCCTTCATATTGTTAATGAAATGGAACCTATTTTTCCTATGTTAATAAAACGATACTTAGTATTTTATTTTATTTAAAATAAAATATTGACAAAAGCTTAGATAAAAAAAATTATGAAAATCTTTTATTTATAAAAAACTTTACTTCTAACTTTTTATAATTTATAATTAAATTTGAATACAGCATTATTATTTTCTAAATAGAGAAGTGAGTAGTTTGGACAAAAAGGATGAGGCATAACGGAAGTAGGCGTAAGTACGCAAATTGGTGATAAGAAAAACGTGCCCAAACTGCTATAACACCTAACAGGAATGACACACGCTACCAACCTTCAAAGTTCAGACCCAACTTGATAATATTATCCCCAAAAGAGCCATAAACCACTCGTCTGTGCGGTCCATATCTAACTATTAATGCATTATCAGTAAAGAACAGAGAGGATTTTGTTATTTCCAGTTACTTCAACTACAAACATAAATGACCAAATAAACCAGAATCTAAAGTCATACATTAATTAACATAAGCAAACAAGAAGAAGAAACAGGACAGGACCTTTCCCGGGTCTGTACAAGGAACAGAAGGATCAAATTCAGTCACTTAAAACTTGCCTTCTCAAATCCATCGCCCTTTCCTTCAACATCTCTCACTTTTTCACCTACCAAAAGGACAGGAGACCAGAGATGAACATATCAGATTAACCTGTGAATCCAAGATACTCTAGACAAGGACCTTGACACAATCACAGTCGTCTTCCTTAAGCAACACTAATGATGCTATCTCCATTGCTGAAACATGGCATGGCATGTAAACCAGAATGTCTTGATGATGTTTGCCTTTGGTCAGAAGAGAAGGATAGCCCCAAGGACAGTGTGGGTGGGTCAACAGCAGAGCTAGAACTTGGGGTGATGATATCAGACACTGTGGAGGCTTTAGGATCTGCGACAACAGGAATTGAATGGACCAGATTGATCGGCACATTGTGTTCTATGTTTCCTTGTCCTAGTGTGAGCTCTTCTAATGGTTTTCCACCTTGGACTGCAATCACCCCAGAACCAACCCCAAATTGATAAACTGGCATCATAGGAAATCCACTTTTGTTAGTTTCAGGAACTGCTGGGCACACAGGTTGCGAATGAGACAGGGTGTCTTGATTCTGGACCTGTTCTTCCTCCATTGGAATTGCAGAGACCTGGCACAAAAATTGATAAAATCATGAATATTTTGTCACTCCAAATTCCAATCCAGGTTTGAAAAGGTTTTAGCTCCAGTCAGATCAACTATTACACAGGAGACAAAATCCCTAAATCCATTTTTATAACCACTCATGCAAACATTCATTTCCACAACCAAAGGAATTTCATAACAAGATACACAAGATCGCGGCAGCTTCTTTGCTTCTCTCTCAAATCCCTAAAATGGAAGGAGTAATAATATTCAACACACACTATTGCCTAGAACTTTAAGAAATACCTGAGAAAATATGTCATTTTGTAAGATCATAATGCTCTGTTGATTAGGAGTATAACTAATTGAACATGAATAACACCAAAAGCATCTCAGTATTTTTTTATGTAGGGAGACTGATTAAGAAATTAATTTGAAGCAATTATTTTAAGAAATGCGGTGACGAAATTATTACCGTGTCGGTGGTGATGTCAAATAGGCTAGATCTACGGCGACGGCGATTCAGGTTGCTTCTTCGGAGGAAGTACTTCTGAGCATGGCTCGCAACCTGTGTCGGAGTTCGCGTTTTCACGTAGTTTTTGGAGATTCCTCTCCAATCACCTTTCCCTACCTTCTGCAATCCAACCAAAAACAGTTTGTGTTCTTCCTCCGTCCACGGAACTCCTACTCATCAACACAATCTCAATTAATCCATCCGAATCACCGGTTATGCGATCAAACAAACTAGAGAAATTATATTAAAATTGAAAAAATGACACAATCGATCAAATAAACAGATCGAACCTCGCTTCCGCTCGCGCTCGCGCTGACGGCCGGTGTTATGAGGAACAGCGTCATCGGCTGAGGCATAATCAGCAGCTGCGAGAACATCCTTTTTGTTATTGTTACTGTTGCTGCTGTTGTTAGAATCATGTGGATGCTCGTACTGTGAGAGGTTGTTCATACTGACGCTCTTCCTCATGGAATCGACGACGACTCGAACCCCGAACAGCATGATCTCGCCGGAGGCGACGGAGTCTGTAGCGGCACAGGCCCGAGACATGATCGGATCGGAAGGTGATTATGGTTAGTGTGAGTCAGATAGAATCGGGTCCGTACAACGGGAGTCTGTGAGTCGCTAAAAGGAAGAGAGGAGAGGAAGGATATGAAGGAGAGAGAAGTTGGGATCGAAGGTGAGAAGGTGAGTGCGTGGTGTTTAATACAACAGAGTTTCAGACGGCAATGAGGTGGCAACCATGTGGAGCATATTTTTTTAAAAATTAAATTAAATATTTATTTTTAAAAACTTAATTGAAACATTTATAGACACATAGATAAGTTATTTTTTTATATTTTTATTTTTTTTCTTTAATAATTCTGAATTAAATTTTAGGCTATTATTTATCCACGCATTGGAAAGTAACTTTTGTACATTTAAGGTAAAATTATGAATTATTTTACAACAACATTGCACCTCAACATGTTAGCTTCACTCATTAAATTCATTTCTATTTTTCTATTTAGTAACATGTCAACTGGTAATATATTATTACCCAAAAAGTTAAAGTTACAGAATAACTATACAGGAAATTAATTTTTAATATTACGACAACCATGCAAATAAAATCAGATTCACAGTCATTTTGATTCTCAAAAGGTTAATTCATTATCACTTGGGTCTCATAAGGTATTAAAAAAATAAGTTTAATAGTATTTTGACTCAATGTTCTTATATTTTTCAAAAAAAGTTAGTGTGGTCTTTTTTTTTGTTAGCATTAGTGTGCTTAGAAGATGCTGAGTTGACATATATGATAGTACAATTATTTTTTTTTATATGAGTTTATTCTTCAATCCCATAACGAACTAGTGAAAGAACGTTAACATTGATTATCAAATCTATATAAAAAATATAAGAATCATATTAAATAAAAAAAAACACATTAACTCATTACTACAAATATAAAAAAAAAAAACTTATTAGAAGAACTTTTCTTTATCAATTTTATATACGTACATATTTTTTTCAGTTTAAATCTAACTAGTTTTATTGATTCATTTATACAAACAAATAATTCATAATTTATACAAGTTACACAATTAATAATGTGATTTTTTTTTATCAATTTGTTTATGTGTATGTTCTTCTTTTACTGCTTTTATCCTTATAAATACAATCAAATTTTATTGATTAAGATGATAGCTAATATTATGTAATTATAACATTATAGAAATTAATAAAAAAAATTGTTTTTATAATTATTTTTTCCTTTTATGTACGCATTTTTTATAATTTCAACGTGAATTGTAGTACTCAACCGATTTAAAAATTTTAATCGAATTTTTACTGTTAATTATTTTTTTTAATTTAATAACGTTGTTTTATATAATTGACGTTATTATTTTGTCATATTATATTATTAAATCTTTTATTAAATATAATTTTATAGTTTTATAGTTTTATATTTTTATAATTTTATAATTAATTTTTATGATTTATTATCATAAAAAAGTGAAAAACTAATCTTTTCATCAATTCTTCTAAAGTTAATAAATTTA
The DNA here is from genome assembly GCF_037176805.1 of Vigna unguiculata. NCBI lineage: Eukaryota > Viridiplantae > Streptophyta > Magnoliopsida > Fabales > Fabaceae > Vigna > Vigna unguiculata. Next base: position 57,948,657 of record NC_140794.1, on the reverse strand, counting down.
TCATATATGACAACGACTGAAAGAATATATAAAGATTGTTGGGAAGAACTATGGGGTATAAAATTGAAACGTAAGATAAGCATCTTGTACAAATATATGTTTGATGAAATACAAGAAAGATATAGAAAATAAAGTAACCCTTGGGTTGGTTTACTGTGTTCATTTATCTTACATGGTAATACATTGATTTTAATCACAGGTGTGATATTAAAAAATATATAATATAACATAATAAAAGATTGTTTATTAGTATTTAGTGTACAATGTTGATAATGAAATTTTTAATGTTATAGAAATCAAAGATTAGAGTACACTTTACAGCCAATCCCGGCCTGTTAATAGCATCGATTCTATGAAAAGAGTCGACAATGTAAATTGTGTGTTCGATTCCCAACCACACATGTCGCAAACTAATTGGATTTTAAGATAGTAAAAGTCGTAGTAACATGAACAAGAAAAAAAAAATGTTGTTACAAAGATCCACAAGTTATGCTATAACCTAGGATCAGGAACTTTGTATTTTAAGGATGATGAATTAAAAAGGCTGCACGTTACCATAAAGTATAATATGATATAACTATGATAGAATATATTTGTAATTTCTATTTTGAATTTTGACATAGTTTAGATTTTAAAAGTAAATAAAATATGTTATTTTTATTTGATTGTTTGTTAGCATTCCGAAATCGGATGAAACAAGATGTCCAAAAAAAATTGTTAGGATAGACTCTAATTGATATCATGTTAGGAGTGAGTTTTAAGTCTAACTCAACCCCACAAAATCAACTTATAAAGTGAAGTCTGCATTCCATTTATATATTGTGAATTAGTCTTATCTCTAGTCGATGTAAGACTTTCAACAAACACATTTTAAATTAGATGTTAGTTTAAAATATTGTTTAACATATAAAATAATTGATATAGTTGGATTAAGTAAATTAAATTTATTCATTTTTTAAATTTTAAAATTAAAATATATTAAAATTTGAAAAGAAAAATAGTTCAAATTTCACATTTAAATTTAAAAATTATAAAGCATGTATATTTGACAAAGGAGGAGATGAAAATGTGAATAGAATCTAAAGAGTAAAGAAGAAGAGATATTATCCAAAATAGAGTGTGGAAGTAGGTGACAAATTCACAGCAGAAGCATTTTGTAATATGCAGTGATGGAAGTGGGACACATGGGCTTTATATATCTTTATATCTTGTACAATATTTAATAGAAGCCACATGCATCTATTCAACAAAACTAAATCACAAATCTTCATCCATCAGATCAATGGTCAACCTTACACTATTCTCCGCAACTTACCTATTATTTTAATTAACACTATATATTAAGTGGATATTAAACTAAACCCACCTGATACCCACCTCAAGAGTTGGGTAGTGATGGCAAATGCATTATATCAATTATTATAACGTTTTTCAAAGATATATAATTCTGAATATTAATTAATTTATGGAAGATTTTTTGTTATGTGTGGACGCAGGTGTATATAATAAAAGATATTATTATGATATGGTGGTGGGGTGCAAGGAGGAATGGAGGATAAGAGAGGGATAAGGCTTTGTGGGGTTCCATTATCTCTTTCGATCACATTTTGTCCTTTTTTTTCTTTTTTCTTTTTCCTTCTCTTCCCTTCCCACCCACAATTCTTGACTCTATGTGTATTTTCAGTAACATCACAACTTTATTCAAAATAAAAAACATTCTTCTAATTTTCTTTTAACTTCTCTTTCCCTCAGAAAAATCTAGAACACATGCTCTATTTATATCGAGTCCACATCTTTCCTTGTCTTTTTTCTTCTATACTCCTCTAAAATAATATTTTTAAGCAGGAAATTTTAATTTAACACAATTATTATAAATGAATTTTGTATCACTTTTATAATATTATAATAAAAATACAAATGCATGTCTGTTCATTTAACTTATCTGTGAAGTTTTTGGCATAAAGTATTAAATTCAATATAATTTGAAGGTGCACTTAAAAAGTACTAAAAAAGGAATAAATTGTCTAAATTAGTATATTTGATGCAAACACAAAGCTTAGTATAGTGTAACTTTTAAACTACGTGATAACATATGTATATAAAATTTTTGAATTTGAAGTGATATACGTACTTACCACTGAGGACAAGAGACTGTCATGTCCATCTGTAATATAAATATATATATATATATATATATATATATATATATATATATATATATATATATATATATATATATATATATATATTTTAAATTATGGATGTTTTAAGAATATAGTCATAGTCAATAATAGATTATTGAGTTTGTTTGTATCTAGATTCAATTACTCACTTCTGTTTTCATTATAAAATATAATTTTATCATATTTATATTATTTTATATGATGATAATTGTTTTAATAAACTCCTGTAATTAAAATTTAAAATTTATTATCTTAATGAAAGTTATGATAATGATGCATACATATTTTATAATTTTTTACTAAATTATTTTTTATAAGGTGTGATGGTATTATTTAAATACACATAGAGATATAATTTATATTTTTACTTACATTATATTTATGGTTCAAATAATTGTTGTATGAGAAAAAAGTTCCTAGTTCTTTTAATGTAAATTGTTTTTTATTAGAAAACATTATAGTAAGAATATTACAGTTTTATAGTTATACTGGAGTTGATTTCTTTATTAAAGAAAGGAAAACATTCAAAAGTACAATTTATTATTTAATTTTAAATTTTGCCTTTATATTAAGTTATAGGGGAAATAAGCATATCTATGTGGTTTGCCCTACTTCTTGAAACTGATTTTTGATGCAATTTTACATAATTAAACATACTTTACTAAAGGTGATCAGGACTGGATCATATCACATGTTTTAAAATGTGTATATAATTAATATGTAATTGATCATAATGTTAAATGACCGTAGATCTGTCATTTTGTTCCATCAATTAATCATATGCTATTATTTCATAACCGATTATTTTTTAGTTAAATATATTTTTTAATTTTTAATTTTTAGTGAAAATTAGAATATTTTTTTTAAAATTTTAATTTAATTTAGTTCTTAAACTTTAAATTTATATGAATTTAAAATTTGATCATTTTAACATAATTTTTTTAAATATTTTATATTTTAAATATGTTTTAAGATAATATTTAAATTATTTATGACGTTTCATATATTTCTTGTTTAATATTAAATAAGAAATACATTTAAAACGTTAATAAAATTTAAATATTTAACAAAAATTTACTTAAAAAGATTAATAATTTATGTAATTTTAAAGTTAAAAAACTAAATTACACTAAAATTTATAAAAGAGACTAATTTAAATTTTATCTAAAAATTGAAGAAAAAAAATATATTTAACTCATTATTTTTTATCATTTAAAACATTAAACACTCACGAGTGAGTGGTAGATTGAACCGAAAATTTATTGAAAACATGCACTAAGGATATATAGATGTTGGAAATAAGACAATAATACATTTTAGTAAAGATCAGTGGAAGAATTTTGAGAAAAAAAAAAAGAGAGGATGTGTTTGCAATCAAACAAAATTTATTAAAAAATTGTTTTAATTTATATTAAGGACATACTGACTAATGCACTTTCAATTTTAACTTTATATTAAGATCAACTTGCATATGAAGCATGTCAAACAAATAAGAAATACTATAACGAATCAATTGTCAAGATTGAGTGCGACACTAGTTTTTTTTTATGTATTTTATTTTTAAAATAATTTTGAAAAATTAGCTTTTGTTAGTTTATTCTAGAAATAGTTATAAGGTGAAAAAACAAATATTTTTATATGTAATTTTTTAGTTAATCCGAGATTTTTTTTAACAAATTCATGGATATATATAAATTTTAGCTTACTAGAGCATTTAAATTTTTGTAGTCCTATTTTTCTGTAAGATTGTTCTCTTTATTTATATAAAAATGGAATAACAAATACATTTGTTTGAAAAAAAATAATATTCAATTCAAAATTAAAATATAATTACCCCTTTTAATTCAAAATTTTAAAATATGTTATTTTATAAGTATTCATAAGCTCTTTTATGAAATTTATTGACTTTATTTGTATATAAATTTACATATTTGAGTATATAATGAAATGCGTTATGTTATAGACATGATAGGATGAATGTAGAAGGTTTCTTAGATACAAAGAAAATGAGCGAAACCAGCGAAACTGGTCTATGCTCGCACATAGAATAAACATTTCAATTTGCAACTTCTTTATTTCACTTTTTTTTTTTTCTTTTTTCTTTTCTCTTTTAGGCTGAGTTTGTTATAGCATGGGATGAGGGAGAAGATATCATGGAAGATAGAGGAATCAACTATGGTGGTTTCATTGAAAAATAAAAGAAATAAAAAAGAAACCACCATAGTTGTTTGCGGTAATATACACTGTAAAAGAAACCACCCAATAATACCATGTATTATTACTGTAACGCAAAAAATGTTGTAAGAAGGTAATATACACCAGTGGAAAAGGTAGATGATGCCTTTATATTAAAAAAAAAAAAAACATAATACATAACAACATTACATGAGTAATGGGTGTTAGTTTTAGTATATAAATAATTTGGATTTACACTTTTTATAATTTTAAAATACAAAAGATATGTTATAAATTAATGATTGTCCATTGATTGTTAATGTGTGAATCCAAATTTTCTAATTAGAGACCAATTATTATGGTAGCCAAAACCTGGTAACTAGTTAGTGACAAATTTAAAAATCAATTCATAATTGAAACTATTTTAATTATCAATTTAGAAACCAATTATATATATACACTACACTTCCGTAACTTTATACAAACTTGTACGAGACCCTTGAGTAGACAGACAGACCCTTTTCGTCAGTTTTGATTTGTTGTCATCTTTTCCATTACTTTTTTATGTTTTTTATTTTTCACATTCTAATAATGATAAATAAATAAAAACAATTAAAAATATTATTTTAATAAAATGATAATATTTATAATATAATGTTTGTGGTATTATTGGGTATTTGGGACGACTATAGGATTGCTCAGACCGGTCTGGAAAAACATAATTATGCAAAATTAGATTCTGCAAAATTATACATACTTGTTGGTCAAGTTGGTGCTCGTTGAGCGAATGTAAAGTCAGGGGAGTTTCTAACTTGGTAGTCACTGAGCAAGAATACACTCGCTAAGGAAATTCAACCTAAGGACTTACTGATTTGGGAGTCGCTGGTCAAGTATCTGCTCGCTGAGCGAATACAAAGTCAAGAGCTTACTGACTTGGGAGTTACTGATTGAGTATCTACTCGCTGAGCGAATCCAAAGTCAGAGAGGTTACTGACTTTATAGTCGCTGGTTGAGAACGCCTTTGTAGAACGAATTTTGGAGGAATTTACCTCTGTGAGTTCCAATGATTCACTCGCTAAGCGAGCAATTTGATCGTTGGATGAGTTGGTATTTGTGCACTTTTGGCCTAGCGAGTGGATGGTTACGCTGAGCGAATGTATCAGAGTCTAGTCATTATTATATGCTCAATTTTGATGTCTTATGGCTAATGTGAATTACTACTTATGAAATAATTGGTATATGAGATTAAATTGAGAATGGTTGATACTAATTCAAGGACGATTAGTTGTAAGTGTATGCATTAATATATGGATTCAATTGAAAGTTATCTTGACACTCTAATAATCATTCAATTCTCAAGTAGAGAAGGATGGGGTATATGATGAGAGGAACATGAGGTCCTAGTCTACAAACTTTACTTTGACCAAAGACGTTTATAGACTAACCTTATGTGTGGTAGAGTGAAACTTATTGACAATGACTCTGTAGAGTAATATAGGCCACTATAAATACATAATTTGCTAGAATTCGATACCAATGCATGTATCTAGATAATTGAGCCATGTATGAGTATTTGTATAGAATAGGATAGTGTTCGTTCATGATTGTTATGTTTGGCTATGTATTATTAAATAATTGTATTCTTTAAATGGTTAAACCTTTTGTTTATTAACTTACTATTTTTCTCTATGTATTTTTGTTTTGTCTTGTGTTCTTATCTACAATGATCACATGATTAGTGAGTAGGTGAAGATGTAGTTAGATCACTCAAAGAGAAAGAAGATGCAACTTTCTTTTAGTATTTAGAATCCTTTGTACATATATATTTTGAAAACTCTAATTCTGTAGTTTGATCAAGTATAAACTTACATTTGTGTTACAATTTTTCTTATTCCTCATTTATTTTTTTTTAAGAATAGTGAACAATTCACTAACTTTAATTTCCTCCATTTTCTTTGTTAGGAAGAATTTGTTAACACTCCATTTTTTAGTAATTTTCTTTTCTAAAAGTTTTCTTTTAATTTAAATAAATGTATTTTTGTCTCTATTTAATTAATTTTTGTTGAATGTTTAGAAAAATAGAATTTTGGTAAAGTTATGTTAAAAAAAAAATTAAGAGGATTTTAACGCATTTAGTTTATACTTTTTATATCTCCTTTTTTAATAAAGCTTTGTTTGCCAAATATGAATTAACAAGACAACGGTTAAATGAAATTTTAAATATAAACTAAAAAAGATTTTTGTGTGTAAAAATATTGATCTACAAATATTTCAAATTGTAATAATATTGACCCAAAAATCTGTGCTCAAGAATAGAGTTATCTGATAATCAAAGATTTTGCTCATAAACAGAGTTATATGATAATCTGGTGTGAATCTTAATAGGAATAATAGACTAGTTTCAATCCTATGTGTGAATCTTAATAGGAATAATAGACTAGTTTCAATCCTATGTTAAATATACACTTTTGACATTTTTCTTTTTTGAGAATAGAGACACAAATCAGTATTATTTTAAAAAAATATAGTTTTTTTTAATCTTTTATTTATATGTAATGTGTTAAAAAGAAAAATTCGTCTATACAATTTTAAAATGTGTGTGAAAAAAGAATTATAATTACTCTATATAAATAGTAAGTATCAAATCTAAATTTAATTTAAAAATATTAGTTCTTTAAAAGTATTAGTTAATTAATATCCATTCATATCACTAACACCAGTATAACGTGAGTTCACTTTTTATTTTATAGTAATATAAAATAATAAAACCATAATTACAAAAAACAATGTTTACTTAATTTGTAAATAATTTTTTTATTTAAAAAATATATAATTTTAAAGAAAAAAAATTCAAATAAAAAAAATAATTCCTTGAACAATAAATTTAATAAATTAATTATTTTAATTAAAAAAATGATCGAGTTAAAGATAAAACTAGAGAACTGAACCAAAGAATAAATTTCTTTTATATAATATTTATATAATAGTATTGATATTGATTTATAATAGTGCTATATATAGAAAGAAAATCCAAAAATTTAATTAATGTTACAATTATATGTTATATGTTAGTATATGTTTAAATCAATAATTATATTATGAAATGACTAAATCCTAAACTAATTAAAACATATTTATTACTGTGCCAAGTTGATCAAAGTGCCTTTACATATGTATTCTCTCACTAATTCAACAAAGACGACTATTTAGCTACTGAAAACTAAGGACATGAGGAAGATGAAAAGAAAAAAAAATGAAAGAAGAATGATTTTGAAAAAATCATCTTAATTTTATAAAAATAACATTAAATATAGAGAAATGTCAAATAAAAAAATTTAGCATCAAACCAAAATTTCCTATCAAATTTACTGTTTTTTTTATTTCAAAAAACCTATCTGTTCTATGTAAATTCTTAATTTAATTAATTATTATTGACATTGTCACACAAAAATTTGTGATATTATAATAATTACGATAATAAAACAGTGAAAATGATATTTTGACACCGAAAAAGTAGTTACGTTCATCTGATACTTTTTAAGTAAAAATATATTATTACTTTATAATCTTTCTTTTTTACATGAAAATACTAAATTGAACCAATTAATAATAAAAAATTAAATTAAATTAAACTAAAAAATTAAAAGAATTAAAGAACTAATAATTATACTTAAAAGAAAAAGATAAAGAGAAAATGTACTAAGATGGGTGTCAAGTAGCCTTAATCACTTTGTTTCCCTTTTGAGTTTGAACTAAAGTTGCTGAAGAAAAGATATAAAGCAGGTCAATGACAGCTACAATCTCAGATCCTCACTGTTCAAACAATTGTGTATAAACCCTCCTGCACGATCATCACCGTAGATTTACTCTACAATTTCATTTATTGTCTAAACAACTAATGCTACTTTTGGTTGGGTAAAAACTAAAAAAAAGGAAAATGTAGATGCTTTTTATTAGATTAAAAAAATACATTTCAGTTGTTTTTTTTTTTCTGAGAGTATATAAATAAAGTGATTTTAATAATATATAAAAATGAGTTGTGCTTTAGGTAGTTTATTAAAGATATAGATTGATTTTTTCTTAGTGACTAATATAAAAAAAAACATTTTACTTTAAGAATAAGCTATGATTTGATTTTGGCGAGAAACTACTTAAAAAAAGTCTTAAAAAATAAAATGTTTTCAATTCTGATTTTACAAATCAAACAAACCTCAATGTTATTTTCCCTCGAAAAAAAAAAAGGTTAAAAGCAAAATGGGTAGTTCAGTTAAGTACTTAAAGAATCTTGAAGATTTATTAAAAAAAAAAAAAAACTCTATTTATTCCCTACTTGTTTTTGTGTATGCAAATAATATATTTTTGGGGTAATCATCTTATCTTTTTTATCCTTATTTTAGTCCTAATTAAAGGAAGTGTAAAGGTCTCTATCAGCACAAGGAATCCAAATTTAAAATGAATGGAGGAAATTTCACATGGCTCTCATCACACATCATGTAAGAGATTACAACAATATATGTAGCTAAATAAATACTGAAAGGCTATATTGTGAAAGATTTGGTTTTTAAAAGAAAATGATGTACTTAGAAATTAAGCGACGGACCAAGTTAAAAGTCTACTGTGGGCCATCCACTCCGATCCTACTTTAACACAACACATTGTATTGTGCCACAATTCTACGTGTCACTTATTCTCAGGGTTTTCTCATTCACTGAACTCAAACATCTTCTTTCATACAACCCTAAATCTCATACCAGATCAAAAAATATATTTTCTTAAGTACTCAATTTCATTCTCATGTCAGATCTTTCTGCCGGGGTAAACATGAATGAAACATACGTAAGAGAGAGAAACGGGAAATGTAAACTCCATAGTTTTATCTGCAAGATTATGGCAAGGTTTGAAAATTTTATTTAAAACCGATTTTTGACTAAGAAGAAAAGATTTAATTATGTACAATTTTAATTATTTGAGTAATTTTTTATTTTATTTATTAAAATAAATACTTTGTAGTTATAATTTTTAATTGTAACTTAAATAATTATACAGAGTCATCGGGCAGACTCTGGTTGTTGAAATGCATTTAAAATGCGCCTGTTGTGAGTCTAAAGCATATAGTTATGTGTTGGATGTGACACACAAAGTCATGAGAATAATTACCTTCGTTGATCATGCTGGCCGAAAGTAGCGTCACAAAAATTTCAGGCTCAAGAGTTGTTGATTGTTGGTGACCGAATGAGTTTTTTGGTGGTCTAGTTTCAAATCAATGTTATCACTGGTGTGATTTCCCCCATCCTAATATTGAAATCGTGAAAACTATTTACAACTACGAACAAAAATTGTAAAATATTATATGCTTTCTTAATATCAAAATGTACATTGACATGACTGTCAAATAAATCAGACATCGTTTGTCACATACGAATTTAGGAGCAAATAAAATTATCCAAAAGAAAACTTTTTTTTCCTGCTCCTAAGCAGAATCGAGAAATCAGATACAGTGAACTAAGCTATAACTGATCAGATATAATAGATTTTTCTATATTTAACAAAATCATCTAAAAATTTATAGGTGTTTATTTGCTAAGATGACAAAATAGGTCAACAGCAGAATAAATACACTATGCAAAAGCTTTATAATTTTCTTAACTTTTATTTTATATACATAATAAAAATGTATTTAATCGTGTAAGCATTTTTATAACGTATAATTAACTAACTAATATCTCATCAAATAAATTTAAAAGTAATTATTTTTCTACATCAAATTCTTACTTTATAACTAATAGCAAAAAATTAATTCACAATATTTATATTCTTAAGATGACATAACATATTGAAGAAAAAAAAAATCAATCTTCTAAAATAATTTTTATTTTTAACTGAAAAAAAAGGGTCAGCGGCCACTCCATCTTTGACTCCCAGGTTGTCAGTACAGACCAAAGCAGAGTAAAAAATGTGAACCCAACCTGCGGATGGATGGCCTTTAATTTTTGCATTCTGTAAAAGAACATGGTGGAGAAAGACAAGTACTGAGATGAATACCTGGAGATATATATATATACCAAAATTTTGGGGACCTGAAAGCCGACCACTTGGGCATATATAGTGCAACTGAAACAAATACGTGCCCCAATCTATCTTAATTTCAAATCGACCTAAACAGGGCATGGGAATGTGATGAATGGAAAATCTGTATTCTCTAATCTAAACTGCACTGGTTAGAAGCTCGGTTCTCGTACTATCGGTTCTAGAATCAACATCGTTAGCTTTACCATCAGGTTTGGATGCTACAGCACCAGCAGTAGTCAATGGGGTATTACTCAAAGATATTAATTTATCCATTTTTTTCTTACTAGAAGATGATTCAGTGCCAGTCAGAATTTGTCTTAGTTGTGACTGCTGACAAACAATGCGACCTTTGTTCCATTCAGGGAAAGTAAACGATGATGATGGGACATTATCCTGTAAGAATGACATGGCAGCCTTTGCTACAGGGAAATCTTGGGCATCTGTGGTTTTCTCCATCTCACCCCGACTGAAAAAATGGAAAAAAAAATATATATCAACGTTAGAAGAGCTAACCGTTAATCTAAACTCCAGGTACCGGATATAGAACCTTTTTTTCTGATAAAAAAAAGCTTAACTCGTGTGCGGTGTAGATAATAAGTTATTAGAGACGAGCAACTTACACAACAACAACAGTTGCAATCACAGGAAGATCCTCGCTATTCAAGAACATTTCCTGCATATTGTTCAGCCAAACTGATAGTGCTGTTAATGCAGCACCTTCTGACATTCTGCAAGAAAATGAAGTCTTAGATTTTACACAATCCGTTGAATATAAAAATGCATAAAACCTCAATTTTGGAGGCTAAAAAAATGGAGTTCTTAACTTTCAATTTCAGTTACTCTCTGTCCCTGGAAAATTGAGAAAGGCTTCAATGGTTACATTTACCTATCCTGTTATCGTTTCAACTGCATTATAGTTCTCACGCTTAAATTCCATAAACTAACAATTTGTCCGTTGGTGATTTAGAAAAATCATAATTAAGTACTGAAATCTCCAAAAGTTAACAATTATACGTGAACATAAATTAGCAATGGAGACCTCAGAAACTAAAATTGCTAATTGCAGAATCACTTGAATTGAAAGCTGAGGGCAAATGCCTCAACACTGGGGGGTTTTGTATGTTTTCATTTATTAAATAACAAACGTTTAAAAAGAAGAAATTATTGCCACTATACCTGTGTACGTCCACAGACCATACAAGTTTACTTCTACGAAAAAGTTCAGGGAACAGCCCTCGCTTTGATGCTTCATTGAGCACTCTAGCGGCCCTTTCTCGCTGGAACATCCACCAAAGAGCTTCTAACAGTGCATTGTAGAACCTCACCCCCAACCCACACCCTTCGGAACTGAGCTTGTCAAAGACGTATTCCACAATCTGCCAATTAGACTCATCGTCAAAATCTCCCTTGATCATCTGTCCAATTACTTGATGAATATCCGACACCCTTATTTTGATCATCTCATCAATTAAATTATAGGCATCATTTAATCTGAGTCCAAAAAATTAAAAAGGTAAGCTAAAATATAATTAGAAGTAAAATGCAATTAATAGGTGATAAAAGTCAAATCAAAGCTTTAGAGTTTGGAGTTTACTTGATACAAGAAGAGATAGAAAACTGCAAAATCAAATAAATAAAAAAGAATTTCTCCCATTTAACATAAAGTGAGAAAGAAGACTATCTAATCAACACAAAAATGTCCTGGAAGTTTTTCAGAGTTCCATCATATCATTTATGTTTAGTTGGACTTGGAAATATGATTGACATCCATATTTAATTTTACTTCCCTATTTATTTGTTTTGGTTACTTACTAGGGTAGCCTGTGACCTAGGATGGAGACGGAAATTATAGCCTGATGTGGGTAAAATGGCTCGGCTAGGATTCATCCCATGATCAAGTTGTCCTCAAAAGTAATTTGGTGCCACTGTGTAAGGCTCTTAGGCAATTTTATATTTTAAATTGCCAAAACAAATTCTTGCGAACTTACTCACATTACTAGGACAACATTACTCACAAAGGGTATGCTTGAAAGTAGTTTTACCAAGCTTATCTTACGCATAATCACTTTGTAGGCTTTTGGTTAAGCTTATAAAAAGTGCTTAAAACTCCCATAAGTTCCTTTTATTCATTTCAATACTCTTTACCCTGAAGGTGTGAAGTCTAGTAAATAAGTGCCTAATTGAGTTTTTTACTAAAGATACCCTAAGACGAGTTCAGTAATGCAAACACAGTGGTATAACATGTATCACTTGAAAGGTTGAATTCAAAACCATATTTTTCCGTGAAGTTCTCCCGGATCATCATTTTAAGGGGACCAGCTGCCACAATGTAATTTCAAAATTGCCTATTGGGAAGTCACATCATCTATATGAAGCAAAATAAATTGATACAAATAACACCCGATTGACAGAACAATGCGTGAAAATTCCCTACCAAAAAGGCATAAAATATAGAGATGACAAGCAATATATTTTATTGATTTATAACAATCTGACAAAGACAGTTAGAATTGTCTAGCCGTGACACTTATAACTGTCCAACCACCGGTTATAACTTGACTGAAAAATGTGGATAACTAATGAACCAGTAGATACAGTTATTAAAAGAGTTATTCACTCAAATGGGGTCAAGGAGATTTAATTTAAAAGGGTTAGGGGTTTAATTATTAATCAATCATCATTGATAGAATAGCCACAATATTTGGGCTCTTCCTGGAGCCCGGACAGAGGTGGATCATCAACAATGGCTAAATTATGGAACTTCTTGATTAAGCTTGCGCCCACCAGAACCATCATACCTTGGTGCTCAGATGGTGGCATATTATATGTTGGAGTTAGAGGCATGAATGAAAATCAGTATTGTTCCTGAATTCCAGAACTGCAAGAAGCCTTGGCAAAAGTCAAGGTGTAGAGGTGACGTGGGACTACTGGACACAACACAAATGTAGATCAGGCTAACTGCCAAAGGAAAGGGAGGCCAAGGTCTGAATCTTCAAATTGGAAACATTGCAGGTGAGAAGAAAGGGCTATTCAATTTGTTTACCTAATGGATCAGTCCAAGAATGCTAAAGCAAATTCTCCCCCCTAACTGATGGAACAGGCCCACTGAGAAGAGACAGGAAATGGGTCTTAGAGATGGAGGCAAAGAGAAATTGGTAAAGGCTAATTTTTCTTATCAAACAATTCTAACCCACCAAAAGAGAGGGGATGACAGCAAAGTTTCAGAAACATTAACACTAGGTTAGCAGAAGCCAGAGTACCTGGAGAGAACCGGCACACTTACAAATTAGTGTTTGACCCTGGAGACCCTGGAGAAATAGACTCATTTTTAGTATTTTGGAACCACAATGATTGAATGAACACAATTGCGTATTTGTGTTTGATGATCAAAGTTATGTTAGGACTACAGAATTGGGGTTGGCATGGTCATCAAGCTTCCGATGGCTGATAGCGACTTTAGGCGGGGGTGAGCAGAGTATTCACAAGTAATCCCCATAGTTAATAAGTGGAATAATTGGTTAGCTAGTTGGATTGGGGGACAGGTTAATTAGAGAAGTAAGGAAAGTTGTTTACAAATAAGTAAAGGTGTCGAGAGGGAGATTTTATCATATGATTTGATAGAGAAAATTCAGATTACTATGGGAGAGTCCGAGCCTCTCGAATGTCCTGGAATAATCTTTACTATGGAAACTTTCCTCTTATAATGCTGGTCAAGTATGGAAGTTTCTATCAGAAGAGATGCAAACTGTAGCCAAAAATCTAAAAAGATTGTGGGAAAATAAATTAATCATGTTAGAAAATTGTATGGAACAGAACCTCAAGACTTATTCATAATTTAGTGAAGGTTAATACTATCCAACTGTGTGATTCCGTGTTAGTTGCATTTGGTATTGGTCTCATGGGCTTATTTAATATTCCTATATTCAAAAAAAGAGACAGAGGAGTCACGCCTTAATGATCTGATAATGAGCCAAAAACCCTTGCTCTGTAATTTGTTGGTTTTTAGTCCAATTCCACAAACAAATAACAATTTACTGGAATTGGAGTCATCATAACTTAAATGTTATTTTGTCCAAAATATTGAATTCAATTATTTACACAATCCTATCAGTGTAACATGCTTGAGATCATCGATTGTTATTTGTAACCACCAAATCATTGCAACTTCAACCTCAGATCAGAAAGTAGCACAGCTAAAATAATAGAAAAAAACACTGCAATATTATAAAAAAAGAGCTGACCTGTCATTCTTTGCATAAAGAGCTAGCATCATGCAGTAGCTCATGACACTAGGCAGTAGTCCTGAAGCTTTGATTTCTTGGAACTGCTCCTCACTCTCGTCAACAAGCCCAGCAGTGCAGTATACACTCAACACAGCTTCAAGTGTCAGCTCATTAGGTTCACAATTTGCTTTTTCCATTTCAACGTGAGCTTTTACAGCCTCTTCATACTGACCAGCTTGCCTAAAAGCTTCAATCAGGCCGTTGAATGAATGCACATCCCGTTTTAAACCTGATTCATTCATCCTGGATAAAATTGCTTCCGCTTCTTTGTACAATCCCCCCCTTGCATATGCATGAACAAACGAATTATAGGTCTCAAGGGTTGGGTTGCTTCCAACTTCTTTCATAGTGTTAAATGCAACAAGAGACTCTTCATACAGTGCAGCCTGCCCAAATGCTTCAATCACCCCAGTGTAAGCCTTGGAAGTCGGCACTATTCCTTTCTCATTCATATGCAGTAAAATTTTCTTGGCATCTTCATAAAGCCCACCCTTCCCACAAGCAAATATCAAGCCCTCGTAAGTCTCCATGTTGGGCTCAATATTTTCCTCCACCATGTCATGAAACAAAGTGACCACCTCCTTGAAGTACCCTCCCTCCCCAAAGACCTGTATGAGAATGTTATAGGTACCAACATCAGGATCCGTGTTACTTACTTTCATCTCAAGAAAAAGTTCACGGACATCATCATACCTCCCATGCTTCCCATACAAATTCAATAATATACTATACGTGGCCGCATTCGCCACACACCCTGCAGCCTGCATCTGCCTAAACACGCCCATCGCCTCTTTGATAGATCCTAATTCAGCATAAGCCTCTAATAACACATTATAAGAAGTAATATCCGGCAAATTACCCCCAGATTCCATCTCCCTAAGAAGATCCGAAACCTTCTCTAACCTATTCAACTTCCCAAACGTCTGAACAAGATAACTATAAGTATTAATATCAGGAACTATTCCACTTTCATTCATGGTCCTAAACACCATTTCAGCCTCATCACCCAACCCTCTATTAGCACAAGCACAAAGCAAAGTATTATAAGTGATAACATCAGGTTGAATCCCTTCATGTCTCATTTCAGCAAACAATCCTAACAACCCCTCCCAATCCAGCCCACCCCTAGCACAGGCATTAATCACAGTGTTGTAAGTTAAAATACTCGGCGAAACCCTCTCCTGCTTCATTGTATCGAGGAGTTCAAGCGAGGCCTGGAACTGGCCGTTACGGCCATAGGCGTTGATGATGGCGGTATAAGCGTAGACGGTGCGAGCGACGCCATTGCTTGGCATTTCGTCGAACACCTCGCGACACTTGTCTAGCAAGCTTTCGCGGCCCAAGAGCGTTATCATGATGGTGTATATGTGCTCGTTGGGCTTGCACCACAACTGGCGCTGCATGTACTTGAAGAGACGCAGCGAGCGCTGCCAATCTCCGCGCTGCGCGAACTCCTTGAACACGAGGGCGAAGTCATTGAGGGAGAGCTTGTTTTTGAAGGGGTCAAGGCACCGCGCGATGCTCCCACGAGGCGGCAGCGCGGTGAGGCGGTTGATTAGGGTTTCCACATCGTAGCTGTACTTTCCCTTCTCCACCGTCAAGGAGGGATTTATGGGAATGAGCTCCTTAAACTTGGTGGCGCGTGATTGGAACTGGAAAAAGCGTTTGGGGGAGGTTGCGAAGAAGAGTTGGCGGAGGGTGGTGGTTGGGTTGAGGAGCGTGGGGGAGAAAGGTGAAGGGTTGGACACAGAGAAAGGAGGCGAAAGGGAAAGGGTCATTTTCTGCGACGCGGTCGTTTTAGCGAATTTAGTTGAGAAAACAGTTACGTAGTGGCGTGTTCATGTCGACAAGAGCGGTGGCAGAGTGAAAGGAAAATGGAGGAGGAAGTAGTTGGTGTAAGGAGAGTGAGGTTGGGGATGGTAACAGAATTGAGGAATCGCCACGTGTTGTTCTTTGTGGATAACGGTCGGAAGATGGTAAAAATGGGGAAGTGATCGGGTTATTTGACCCGATAAGCCCAATTGTATTTTGGCGGTGGAGCCCCTAGACAACGGTTCAAATACAAATATAATCGGATCCTTTTACCCGGCCAATTGGCGGTAACGGATTTTCAAACGACCTTCAAGCGGGAGAAATGTACTCAAGCTTTCTGCGTTTTGCATACGCTATGCTTAGCTGTGTACACTTAATTAAATTAAATGTAATTAATATTTATATAGTACACAAGATAAATGTAATTGAATAATTGAGAAGATGGATTTTTTGTTCTGACATAACACTGGTCAGGAAAAAAAATATCCAAATAACATATTGTTCTTTATAGTTATCTGCATAACAGTTTTTTATTCATATAAGAATTTAATTTTCGAAAAACCGAATTCTTATATTTGTTTTGTCATGTCCTTATCTGAAAATAAGTTAAAATTCGATTTTTAGAAATCCGAATTCTAAACCGAGCGGAATAAAACGATGTTTATATAAGCCAATAATTTTAATTGAATAATTTTTTTCTTTAACAACAAATTTTCACTTAATTATTTATTTCTTTATTTTTAAACTATAAATACGTCAGATGTAATTTTGCTAATTCTAAATAACACTATAAATCATCAATTGTTAATTTATAAACTTTAACAACACAATAATAATAAAATTAATTTATTTAACCAAATAACTATACATTTTTCAATATTATTATCTCAAAGAATTACAACCACTACTAAATTAATTTATTGTAGTTTTTACGTATAATTTTTTTTTACCTTTGTTCCTTCTCTTTTAAAAAAAATAAAAACACTAGTTTATAATTTGATTTTCAAAAATCGAATTTTCACTGATTTTCAAACAAGTGTTGGAAAAAGATTGCATTTTACCCATAATAATCATCTAATAACATAAGCAAATTTGGAGAAAAAATCATGATTGTTGACAACTAGGAAAGAATCACTATGTGCAAATTTTGATAATACGTATAAAATGTTCTCAACCCTTTGACTTTAAGTACACCACACTATCCACATCAAGAATTTAACTATGTTTCACAACACTTTACTTACAAAAATATAAGAAAAGTTAAACACTAACTCAAAGTAAAGTATCTTTGACTTTCGACAACTAAAACCATGAATATAGAACCCAATATATAACCATCAACATCCCACTCCCTTACCTATCTTTGGAGCGGGATTTTACAAGATGCATATTTTCATCATACTTAACAAACTCCACCACGGTATAAATAGACGCATCTCCATTGCCTATATCAGCAATCATACCCCACAATAAAGAGTATATTCACTTGAATTAAATCATCCCAAAAATTTCATACACCCTACACGTTAACCAAAGCCTGGGCATAAACATCATACACCCGGCATCAATGTTAACCAATGTCCGTGTAAAGTTAACCCTTGAAAAATAGGGCATCTGGCGCTTAGTGCCATTTGCCTCATAAAAACTAGCGTTCAACACTAGATGGCACTGCTCAACGTCTTTGAGCTAAAATGCCCCTAGACCTGCAGGGCCCCCTAGCACTTAGCGTCAATTGGGTAGCGCTCAGCACCCATCGATCCACATTTTTTTATGCTCAGCTATGAAAGCTACAACTCAACGTCATATAAGATATCAACACTTTCAATTTTAGATTTTTGAGCAATTTAGACTTGTTTCATAGTTCAAATTGGTACTTCTACTTTAGCATATCACAAGCATACATAACAACAAAATCTATCATAACAACACAATTTACTCATCAAATTCAAAATCAACCACACATGCAACATCAAACCCACTCACACTAAAATTACTAACTTCCCTTACTTGGACAGCTCAAACCCAAAATATTAAAACAACAACCACTTTTCAACTCACATGATGTTTTATCTACACATAAAAACATCACAAGAACCACCATAACGTACCATTATAATCACTAATCAATAGAGACTCATTGATGACTAAAATGAGGCATGTAAATGAAAAAAAAGCTCACATGCAATAATAAACATAAAGAGACAAAAAAAGGGTTGAAACTCAACTTATGTGAATGGAAAAATTGATAAAGGTTCAAATTGAAAAGCTCACCGCGATGATCACTCTTTATAGTCTCAAATCTTTAATTGGACAAACAGAGAGAAAGAATCCTTAAATAGAAGTTAGAGAACTTCTATAAAAGTGATTTATAGAGAAATAATGTGTTTTAGAATAATGAATGTTTTAGAGATTGATATGAAGATTTTAAACTAGTAGTGCTATTAATAACCAAAAGATTTTGAAGAATAACATAACATATTTTCATTTTTGTTGTAGGTTAAAGCCAAATCAGATAGATAAAGAGTAAAATAACTTTCTCTTTAAAGATACATAAAAATAAATATGGATAAAAAAAATTGAAATAGTAAAAAACTAAATTAAGTTGAAAAATATTTTTGCTTTGGGACAAATCAATTTAAAAAAATTTGAATAAAATAGTAAAATAACTCTTTTTATATACATGTGATACCAAAATAAATATAAATAAAAAATAAATTAACAATATAAAAAAACTAAAAACCTAACTTTTGGTAAACTTGTTAATAAAATAAATATGAATAATATAGTAACTTTCAAAATATGTTATTTTCTTATATTGTAATATATAATAGTTACTTAAAAGGTCAAATACGAGTGTACATTAAAAATAATATTTTATTTTTCAATAACTAAATTTTAGGTTTAATAATTCTCGGGGTCTTTACTTTTGTCCAAAATTATCAAATTAGTAATCTATATTTTTTTAGTTTTAATTTTTAAATTTTGAAAAATTAATGTAATTCAATATTTTTTGATAAATTTATTGAAATTGATTAAAGATTGAGGAAGGTCACAAAATGCACATTGGCCATATGTCTTACAAAGTTTGGTATTTTTCAGTTTATTTTCAATAATTTTTTTCTCTTTTTTGTTTTTGATTTGTTTATATTATTTTCTGTCAGTGCGTTAGTTCGTTTGGTATGTTTCATCAAACAGGTTAAGAGTGGGACGGATCAGTCCATTGGTCAATTTAAAAAAAATAAAGAATAACTTAAAACATTAAAATTTATATATTATATTATTTAAAACATTAATTCTTACCGTGGACTATGTCAAATATTTAATTTTTTTTTTGTTAATTGTATCATACACATGTAAAATGTCGTATTTTAGTTGATGTAAATTTTTTAACACATTTCTTCAATTTTTTATCATAATATATAGTCGGTAGTATGTGTCATATACTAAAAATAATTATGCAAACGTATATAAACCACAACTCTCTAAACCATACTTTAATATAATTTAAGTAGATTATATTATATTTTACTCAACCTTGTAAAATTATTTTAAAAAATAGATTTGTACATCACTTATCATTTTAATCAAGGCAGAATTTAAAACTTTGTAAACATTTTTTATCATGTTTTATCTAAACCTTAGTTTGTCTTTATCATCAAGTAACTTTTTATTTTCTATTTTATTAATGTTTTTATTTTATCTAAAATTCATCTGGATCAATATTAATGTTAAAACAAATACATTAGCATAAAAATTCACATTTGGAATATTTAATATTCTGCCCAAAATATATGTTTAAAATTTAACATGTGTGCGTGCGTGTAAAATTTAGTTTACGCATCTCTCCTAATCGAATAAGACGAGAGAAAACATTTTTGTATAACGGTAAAAGATAACTTAAAAAAATAAAAAATAATATTTTCAAACAATAAATAATTAAAAAAACATCTTATTTATAATCTATAATAATTGATAAACCAATATATTCTTTATTATTTAATGTATGATAATTGATTTTTATTATAATAAATATTATCTATATATAATATTGTATTTTTAGTTGTTTAACCGGTACTCGTGGTATTCTTTGTCCCATCTATCTTTTTAAAACCATTTATTAGTAATCATGGAAAATAGTTTTTTCATGTAATTATAAAATTAATAAAATATTACATTTTAAAACGACTTTTTATTTATTTTGTTATGATTTTTAATGTTTATGAGAATTATTTTTAATTGTAAGAAAAAAATTACTTTCATTTTTTAATGTTTATTATCATAAAAAAATATAAAAAAACATTGTTTTTTATAACTACTTTTTATATATTTAGTTACAATTTTTAAGTTAATGTTTGATAATTATTTTTAATCGTAAGAAAAGGTTTACTTTGTTGTAATGTAAATAGTTGAAAATTTTCTAATATAATATATATGAGATTATATAAGATATTCTCATTATCAATTATTTTTATTTTTATTGATGTAGTACACTTGTCAAACAATTTTATGATTGTTGCAATAATGTAATGTCATCTAATTATCAATAATTTATTATGACAATTACTCTGAGATGAACAATGAACTCTATAAATTTCACATGTGTTATGCGCTTTGGATCATCAAATATTCTTTCTTTTACTGTATATTATGTATATTAGTTTAGAGAGTAAGTGTATGAAACGAAAAAACACATTAAAGGATTCTCATGACAATGACGATTAGTCCTTAATCATTTGTTCGCATTAGTTTTACATTTGGTATCAGAAAGTTGCCTTGTTTTTGGAATCTGTCGGTTATCCTTTTGGATTCTTTATTTGTGTTTTTCCTATGATTGATATCGAACATAATATTATTGGCGTTAGATGCGTCGCTATTGATGAGATGACGCTAACCCAAGTTGGACTTTGCAGTTATGGATACAAAAGATATCGAAACATCCACATTGCAGCCCTTTGAGATTTTGTCGAAATTGCTCTAGGAATTTGATATTTGTTTTGTGTTCTCATGTAATGCAAAACATTGTCACTTATTTATGGTAATCGACATATTTTTTGGACGATGGGTGTGCGAATTATTTTGAGGTTGAAGATGAATTAAAAATGCACTTTTTATTTTCTTAAAATATATGAGAGTATATAACTTTATTTTATATCTATATTTTAACGTGAAATATTTTATGTTGTGATGTTAAGTAATGTCTTCGATTCGAATTATTGTATAAGTTCATCAAGGATTGACATATGATTGTTCCTTCTAAATATTTGATAAAAGAACTCCTTCATATAAATATGAAGAAATATGAAGAAAATTGTACTATAAGTTGTTGCACGTACCATAAGGTTTTCTACGTACTATAAATTTTTGTACGTAATATATGTTTTTGTACGTACCGTAAGGTTTTCTACGTATTATAATCACTGAAATGTGGAAGGTGTGACTATTGCCACATGACACTTGATCCACCAAATAAGGATATATATATATATATATATATATATATATATATATATATATATATATATATATATAGAAAGAATTCAGCACATGTCATAAACTTAGTCTAACTGAATTATTCCTTTTCCTTATGCTATATAAGAGAGCTCTTATACATTGTGTAAATGTTACTCTTAATTTGAATGGTAAAAGCCTTGATGTTGAGGCATTCCACACATTTGCCTTATTGAGAGTCATGAGAGCTAGGAATCTCCTTAGATCTCCTATAGCGTCCTTCCTCTAGGATAGCTTCTCATTCCTAGAACTTCATCTTCACCACACCATTCCAGTGCTCAAAGGCCTTGCTACGATTCCATTTCCACTGCATCAAGGAGTTTCTCCCCTCCAAAAACTGTGCAAGGAGCTCCATCAAGTGGTATTATAGTCAGGTTTTCTACGTATTATATGTTTTTGTAACTACTGTAAGGTTTTCTACGTGATATGAGTACATAATATGATATTGATTTTCCATGTACTATACAATTTTGTATGTAAAATATGTTTTTGTATGTACTATAAAGTTTCCTGTGTAATATATATTTTTGTTCGTATTATATAAAGTGTTTTCTACGTATTGTAAGTTTTTATACGTAATATAAGTTTTTGTACGTAATATATGTTTTTGTACTATAAGGTTTTCTACTTATATTATACACTACAAAAAAAAAAAAGTGAATTACCTACAAATAATTACACAAG
Source organism: Vigna unguiculata (assembly GCF_037176805.1). Classification (NCBI taxonomy): domain Eukaryota; kingdom Viridiplantae; phylum Streptophyta; class Magnoliopsida; order Fabales; family Fabaceae; genus Vigna; species Vigna unguiculata. The sequence goes on along the minus strand of NC_140794.1, from coordinate 57,925,943 downwards.
GATTTTGGTCCATAGGTAAATTAATTGGTACATATAGATTTTACATACGAATTTGGGAAATCGGTTTCCAATAAACTTTTCTGTACGTAACGCAACAAATATTTCCTACCAATTTTTTGCATGTAAAATTCTCATGTAATTTTGACGCGTTAGAGTGAGAATTTTTGCGAAAGATATTATTCGTAGGCAATGATATAATATTTGTAAGTAAATGAAAAACCTTTTACCTACTAATTTTACACACGGATCTAAAATAATTAATTATTAAAATTAAAACCCAATTACCCTTACTCACTCGCGCTCACCATTGTTCATCTTTGTTCTTCGTTCATTTGTTATTTAAACAGGAAGATTTTCAAATCATATTTTCTCAAGCATTATTTGAGATTGCTTCTGTTGGTGTCTCACAGTGCAGCCCCTGGACTCTGCTGAGGAGGAGAGACTAAGGAACAAACGTTGGTTAGATGCGGCAAGTGGAAGGTACAAATGATGAGTATATGGGATTGGACATGTTGATACCTGTGAGGATTGTGTTGATAGTTACTTACAACAAACACAAGCATTTTGTAGTTAGCAAGTAAATCTAGAGGAGTTTATTCAGCTTCAGACGTGACCAACAAATAGTGAGGAGTGAATTCGACAAATGAATTCCCAATTTCAAAGTAAATTTGACACATTACAAATTTGATTGGTGCGATCATCTTGTACCTTCCGCCTTCAATGATAGTGACTGCACAAAAATATTTGTCAACAACCAAATATTGAACAAGGAAATCAGGTGCAAAATAATCAAGTGGAACAAGAAGATGAAGAACCCCAAATTCGTGTCATCCTTATCGTGATTAATAGTATTAGACAGCTCTAGACTTTATTATTATGCTTGGATTTTTTGGGTTGCACATGACTTGATGTGTATTTAGATCATCTTGTTAGTCACATGACTTGATATGTATTTAAATAATTGTATTTTTATAATGTTTGGACTTTTGAACTTGTAAAACTTATATAATAATATTGCATGTTCACATTATTTGCTTAATGACTATCAAAGTCTGATGTAGTATCTATTTTCCAAGTTTGATAATTGTTAAACAATACAAATAAAAATTCTATATTGTAATATGTACGAAAATGTCCAAAATTGCTTTCACGTGTATGCAGTTACATGCAGATTCTTTAGTAGGTAATTAACATACGAATTCATTTGTAGGTAATCTTACATATTAATTTGTTTGTAATGTTTATTACAACTACTTTACCTACGAATTTTTGTCGGTAAATAATCTGTAAATAAAACTGCATTTCTTACGATTTTTTTGGGTTACATACAGATTTTTGTTGTTGGTAATGAACATTTGTTTTGTAGTGATACATTTTGGTACATAATATTTATGTTTGGGTATGAAACCAAAAATAGATATAAAACCATATGATTTGATACAATTATTTTGTGAAACTTTAGGCTTGTTTAATTACTGCACCATAAGAGGAGGATAATATAAATTATATGTTGTATGATAAATCTCTTATCAGCACTATTATCATGTATTTTTCATCCTTAAAGCTCATTGGGATTAAGGAAGCGCATGATCAATCATGTGTATAAGGGACATTGTGACTCAACTAAAGGCCTTAGAGGTTACCATGTATGATTTCCTTCTAGTACATTATATTTTGTATATTTTTCCTCATCAATATGCTCCTTTTAAAATTTCTTATAACACACGTAAGCATAAGTGGTATATTAATGAATTAGTGACCATATGTGTTAAAAAATAGGAAAGGTTACTAATGGAGGAAGGTCAAACGGTGAACTTGACTACTTCTCTTAAGAATAAGAAAAATCAAGTTAATCATAACGGAAAAATTTCTACTAAGCTAAATATAAATAAAAAGTCCAAGTGTTTATTTTGTAAAAGAAGTGACACATGAAGAAGAATTGCAAGCAAAGTTTAAGAATGGACCAGTGAAGAAAGCTAATTATTTTGCTTTTGTTTTTTATGAATCTAATATGACTAGTATTAATCATCACACATGATGAATTGAAATTGGAACTACAATTCATGTTTGTAATACCATATAGGGTATGTAAAGCCTAACGAGACCAATGGGAAGTAAACATTGAACTATTCAAGAAGCAAGATGAGTTCACATGTAGAGGCCATTGTGGCATGCAATTTGTTTTAAGTAGGGATGTCAACAGAGCGGGTAGGGTACGAGTAGTAGCTCCCCTGTAGCCTACTCGCTGGATAAATATTTGTTTTGTACTCGTACCCGCATAATACCCATATTCGTGCGAGTATCCGTTATGCGGGTACCTGCATATTTTTTTAATATTCACGGATATCCACGAGTAGCCACGGGTATTTACAAAAGAAAAATTTAATATTTAATAATATATTTTAACAATAAATTCAAATAAAAATACAATGCATAACATTTATGAATTTCAAGCAAAGTGCAAATAACCCATTTAAATAGTATTGAATGACAATTTACAAAGAAATGGAGATTTTTTAAAACCAATTGATAAAAAACAACTTATTCAATTTTAATGTGTTAATGTTTTAATCATGTTTTTTTAAATTTTTTTTAATTTAAATTAAAATATAACGAGTAAGGATATCCATGGGACGGATAATATGATCTCGTACCCATCCCGTTAACATGCAGGTATAAAAAATATGTGTACGGGTATCCATTTACAATATTCATTTCTTACCCATTACGGGTTTTATCTGCAGATACCCATTGGTACGATTTTTTTTGACATCCCTAGTTTTGAGTAGTTTAATTTTTGTTTAGAAAAGGTCTTTTGTGTTCATAGTTTTGATAAAAACTTAATTTCTATTTTGCAATTTGCACCTTTGGATGTTTCTTTTAATTTTATTGAATATGGTTTTACTTTGTTGAATAAATCAGAAGTTGTTGGTTTTTGTGAACTATGTTATGATTTTACTCCATTAAATTACAAATTACATTGCTTATAGTTCAATGCATGTTTCTGCTGGGTTAAACAATATGTTGCCAATGAGAATTCCTCTATGTTATGGCACTGAAGATTGAAATATATCTCAATTAAGAGAATCAAGCAATTAATAAATGATGAAGTACTTAGTACTTTATATTTTGCTGATTTTGAAACTTGGGTAGATTGCATCAAGGGTAAGCAAACTAACAAGTCCAAAAGAGGTGCTAAAAGGAGTTCAAGCTTACGAGAAATTATTCATACAAATATTTGTTGTCCAAATATGGATGCAAGTAGTCTGATATATTTCATCACCTTTATAGACTATTACTCACAATACATGTATCTTTACTTACTTCATTCTAAGGATGAAGCTTTAAATGTCTTTAATGTTTTTAAGGCGAAAGTAGAGTTACAATGTAGAAAGCAAATTAAGGTTGTGAGATCAGATAGATGTGGAGAATATTATGGTAGATACACTATGAGTGGACAAACACCTAGTTCATTTGTGAAATTTCTTTGAGAACATGGGATTGTTGCCTAATACATTATGTTTGGTTCTTCGGATCAGAATGGTATGACAAAAGGAAGAAATCAAACTTTAATAGATACAGTGAGAAGCATGAGGAGTCATGTAAAACTTCCTAAATTCTTGTGGATTGAAGCACTTAAGACGACTATGTATATAATGAATCAAGTTCTAACCAAGGTTGTTTTAAGAACACCTTTTGAGTTATTCAAAGGTTGGAAACTCAATTTACGACACATGTGCCTTTGGAAATGGCCATCTAATGTGACATTTTATAACCCACAATAGAAGAAACTAGAACCTAAGACTATTAGTTGGTATTTCATTGGATATGTTGAAAAAGTACAAAGGTTGTAGTATTTTATTGTCCATCTCATAACACTAGAATTGTGGAATTAAAGAATGTAAAGTTTATTGTAAATGACTTGATTAGTGGGAGTGATTTAATTCAAAATAATCATAATGAAGTACAACTCTTTAAATCAAATGACAGACTAGTAGTCATTCGTGCCCATTTGGTTCAAAAGCGTATTATACAACTAGTTATTCGAGTTCCACAAATTGTTGGGGGTAGATCAAGTTGTTGAGGAACCAATTGAACAACAAGTTTATCATCAAGGTAGTAAAGTAACATTAAGAAGACCTACAAAGATCAAAGGGTCAATCAACAATTTATAGTGATTATGAAGTGTATTTACAATAATTAGATTACAATATTGGAGCCAAAAATGATATTGAATGGGAACATATGAAGAATGTTTCATATGCCTCAACAATTGGAAATCTAATGTATGCTCAAGTTTGCCCTATATCTGACATTTCACAGTTGAAATTTTGGAAAGATATCAGAATAATCCAGGTATTGACTACTAGAAAGCTACAAAGAAGGTAATCAAATATCTTTAAGGGTTAAAGGATTTCATGCTCATATATAGACAAACTGATAGTTTGGAGGTGATATGCTACTTTTATTTAGATTTTGTTGGTTGCATTAATACCAAAAAAATCACCATTTGGTTATGTTTTTATGCTAACTAGCAGAGCTATATTTTGAAGCAACAAAAAGTAGACCTTGAATGCTACTTTTAGTATGAAGGTTGAGTTTATTTCTTATTTTAAGGCTACCTCAATGTTATATAGTTGAAGATTTTTATATTTGGGTTTAAAGTTGTGAATTCAATTGTTAGGCCATTTAAGTTATATTGTGATAACTCTGTTGCATTATTTATGGCTAAGAATAATAGAAGTGGAAGTCAAATTAAGCACATTGACACTAAATATAATCTAACCATAAGAAAACGTGTTCAGTGGTCATTGAGCACGTTAGCACTGAGTTGATGTTTGTCGATGATCCTTTGAATAAAGACATGCCATCAAAGAATTTTAAAGATCATTTAGCGCAAATGAGAATTGATTCCATGTTGCGGCAATCATTATTTTTACTTTGATAAAACACTTATTCAGTTTTTCTCATTTTGTTGTGCACATATTTATTTATTTTGAGAAATTTCGTTTGACCTAGGATAAACATATGGTTTATTCATTATAGTCAGGAGTTATTGATGAGAGACTTATATATCGTGATACGTGGATAATACTCACTTTTGGAGGACCTGTCGCCATGATCCTTGTATTTAGTTTCTTGTATCGATTGATAATGGAATAAATGGACCAAATGGGTGAATGTTAAAAATCTCTTAAATATGTGATATGTGGATCATATGATAGTTAATTATTTATATTGATGTGTTCCATTTGTTAATCAATTCTATAATTGTTGCATGTATTTTGATAATATAATCTCATATAACAACAATTTATTATGGCAAGTTTTGTGATGCAAAAACACATTTTTAATGACAATGATTAAATGTAGTCTTAATTCTTTTTCGCATTAGTTTTACGTAAATATGAAAATAATATCTTCTATTTATAATTATTATTTTTAAATTTGTTAGTCTTTTTGAATGATTGAAAAAAATGGAAAATGACAAAATACGTGTTTTCACCTGATAATAATGTTCCCAATTTAAGTTAAACGATTTTTTTAAAAAGATTTATTATAAGAATCCAATAAGATAAAAGGTAGATTTTGCGTTGAAAGGAAACCTAAAAGACCAGAAAACTAAAAACGTGGGCGTTTAAAGAGTCTAGTAGTTGCAGTTTGATGAAGCGGTCCACGTCAGCATTCTGAGATGGAGGTGGTGGAGCAGAGTAGGGGCCCACTGTGGAAATATATAACGGGAGAGGGGAAGAGATTAACGGGTCCCGCTCCCGTGTTACGGTTTCTGATTGCGACGTGGTAAGTGTAATGTTATTACGCGGAGGACAATCTTGTCATTTCCTCTCTCACTTCCTAACAGACACACAGCTCCTACTGTGAAGAGGGGAAGAAAGAAAAACAGAAACAAACTCCCATCCCATCATCATTCACTTCTTTCGGTTGTTGTTGTTCTTCGGTTTGGTCTCAACTCAACCGAATCACCTAACACCCACTCCTGGATGCATTAGACAACAATGGAGGATTCCGAGGTAGACCTTTCCCTTCCGTTGCTCCGCTCCACTCTTTTCAACTGCTTCTCCCGCCGCCTACCGCGGTTTTGTCTTCTTCTGTTTTTTATTTTGTTTCATACGAGGAAAATCGGTTCGGTTTTATTGTTCTCTGGGTTCATGGGAATGGGGACGGTCGTTTGTGATTTATGGTGCGTTTGGTGTTTTGGGTTTTCATTGGGTGTTTTGTGTTTTTGATCAGAAATTGACGGCGTTGAAGAAGGCTTACGCCGATATCATCCTCAACACGGCGAAGGAGGCCGCGGCGCGTATCATGGTGTCGGAGCGGAAAGCCTCGCGCTTTCAGCAGGAACTTGTTTCTACCAAGGAAGAAGCACTTCAAATGCTGCTTAGGCTCAAACAAATGTTCGATTCTAAGGTCTGACAATCACGCTCTTGCAAAGGGGTCTCCTTTTATAAAAAGATTCTTTCTTTGCCCTTTTACGCTTCGCTTTTGCTTTTATTGAAATTGGTGTGTTTGATTTGGAGTTTGTTACCCTACTCATGCTTCGTGATTCTGGTTTTGTGTGTATTGCTTTGTTCTCGATTAGTAATGTTTCGAGATTCTCGTTTCACTGTGTTTGCTTGCGTCGGTTTGATGAGTTTAATTTAAAATTTCTTAGCATGTGGGTGGGAGAAGAAAGGAAATTCTTGATAATGGAAACGCGTTACTTCTTCGTGAGGTTCTTGAAAAATCTTCAAGTGCTTAAATGTGGGTTGCTTTGAAATGGTTATGCTTGAATGACTGTATTGTTTCAGTTCATCATGTGATATCATTGATATGGTCAGTGTTAGGCATTTTAAATCTGGGGTAAGAGTTCTTCAGAATTTTCACATCACATTGTTGTTGTTTTTTAAGATTCAGATCATTGAATCTTGCTCTATTTTCATCTTTGAAACACAGGGTTGTTTGTTGGAAAATTCTTGCTAAAAATAAAAGGGGTTCACTATTTTTTTTGTTATGTGGCATCTTTTCCTGGTCATTAAAGGAATGCAATCAATAAACATTTTATAAAGTATGTGATATAATCGTGACTTGGTGTCAGAGGGATCCACTGGTACTTCTGTAATTGCCTAACTCTCCATCAATTTACTACATCATGTTAGAGGATGAAGCGGACTTGATTGTGAATGTAGGGACAAGACTATTACTGGATACTTTTGAATGCTAAACTTGTTCTATTACTGGGGAATCATATAAAGAAATATACATTGTATTATTGTTTCAAATTTTGAAAGTAAATTTAACTCATAGCAAATGCAGTGATTTTTCAACAGTGAGAGATTACTACCATCATAATATAACTCATGCTAAATGCTAACCTAAGAGTAATTTAATATTCTATCCTAGCTGCTAATACAGCTGAAGCCTACCAATCTGTGTGGTCTCATCTTCTCTCGTGTCTAATGAATGACAACTTTGCAGGTCAGTGAAGCAGAGCTGATGTCATTGAATCAGCAGAACAAAATTGAGGAGCTTGAAGCTCAGCTCCAGGAAGCCGAGGAAATAGTTAGAGACTTAAGAGCAGAGTTGAGAGAAACCCAGGCTGAGCTGGAGACTATGATGAAACACCAAATGCAACCCCCTGTGGAGAAAAACAAAGAAGATGAAATTTTAGCTCAGGAAAATTTTCTGCAAGAGAACAGACTTGATCATGATGGATCTATTTATTCTGCACCTGGTTTACAGTTTGAATCAGTCTCTATTTCTCAAACCCGAAATCCAACTATAAATGGATCCCTTGATAGCAGTAAGTTCTGTGGGTCACATGATCATACAAACAACTGCTACATTCATAACCCAGACTTTGCATCCATAGTCATTAGGAGGAAAGAGCCGAAGCTCTACAGAAATGGATGCACTCAGAGAATACATGCATTTGAAAGGAGCCTTTTTGATGCCAACGTGTCTGTTTCAGGAAACCTAGATAATGTACAAGATGAAACTTTAGTGAGTGTGCATGAAGAAGGTAAATCAATGAGCGTATCAACTAATGCCAACGATGATGTTATTTGTGAAAAGGAGAAACCAGATGAAGTTAAAGTGGTGAAAGCAGATGCTGACCTTGTCAAAGCTCCAGTTCATAGAAAAAAGAGAAGATTTGGGAAAAGGAAGGCTACTAAATCAGGATTACATTCTAACCAGGTTAAGGAAACAAAGAAAGAATCAGGTCTGTCTTGTGCAAAACATTCTCCACTTGTATTGGATAACGATGACCCCTCAAAGGTGAGTTCTTCAATGGCATGTGAAAATGAAACTCTGAAGGATATAATGTCTACTGTTGTCGATGTACCCACAGACACAACTGCAATGAATGAGCAATCAAGATCTCATAGCAATACTGAAAATGGGGAAGTATTACTTGAAGCTTGTAGCACTCGGAGCAAAATTAAAGCTGACAAGGAACCGATGGATAAATCAGATTTAACAAGACAAGACAGTTTGTCTGCTGAAAGTGTGGAGGTTCCAGCTTGTAAAAGTATTGAAGCATCTAATGAGTCACTGGATAAAATGGACCCAAAAGTGTCTGATGTAGATGCAAAGGTTTCTAATCGGCCTACAAGTGATAGGTTTCTTAAGTACACATTCTGTAGAAAGCGTAAGAAGGAGGCTGTTAGCTGTGATGAAGATTGCTCTCGAGATAATACCGATTCAAAGAAAAGGTGTGCAGAGAAGCAAGATGATCATGTGGATCCTCAGAAATCTTGCACAATGACTGAATCATCTCGGGACAGCCGACGACTAGCACAGGTTGCTCGCCAGGTTGGTAGTTTGTGAATGTTTGTTTCCATCTTTCACAATTTTTTCAAACAAGGTCATAGCATTATAGTAGTTACGTTGCTAGCTGGTGACAACAGTTCACTTTGGCTAATATTTAGCAAATTTCAAACTTACCTAATTAGAAATGGACAAATTGTTCTACTAAGTGGTAATTTTGTTATACTCTTATCATACTTGCTTGGAGAAGAAAAACTATAGAGCTGATAATTGATGATCTTCATTTTATTCAAGTTCTTATTAAACTTTTTTTTTTTTTAAAATCCTCAACTATTCCTCAAGTCCTTCACATCCCCCCTTTTCACTAGCCACTGATCTTATTTTTCACAATTAGTGTGGCATTCTAGTGAACAGTCAAGGAGTCTTCTTATTAAAAACCTGTACTTTGTTATAGCATGTATAATTATGAGTGCTTACGAAATTTGGCCATTGAATCATTTGAACCTGCCTGTAGACAAATATCATACAGAGATTCTTTCTTGACTCCAGGGTTATGGTCTGGTAATAGAGACAGCCAAAATCATTTGTCTCCCTTTGGTTTGAGGTTCAAAAGCTGTCCAGTGTCCAATCAAATCCCTTTTACCAGAGCAATTTTTCTAGCCAAGCTTGTCTACATTATGAGTCTTTAATCCTCCGTTTTTTGTGTTGTCTACTTCACACTTCACAGCTCAATTTTTTTTCTGTTATAAGATATTACTATTTTTCTATTGATTTCGTAGCACCATCTTCCTTTTGTTTTGACTTCTTTCCTTTGTTACCGTTGCTCTTTCTCAGCCATGGCATCATCTTGGAGATGATGATTCCAATTAAGGTAAGCCTATTGAAAACTTGAGTTACTTTAAGCTCTAGAGGTTTGTGTAGGACTCGGTTCCTTTTTTTACTTTATGTTCCTTGAGTTACTGTCTTGTAAACTATGCCTTAGATTGGTGGTGGTGATTGCGTGTCTATAGTTTCTCTATACTATGGCCTTTAATCATTAATAGTGGATGTCTTTACTTTTTTTGTATGTACTTGTAAGGAATTTTGTTGTACCCATATTGAAAACACTTCCTCTTTATGGGAATCCAGTTCTCTGGACTATGATTATTTACTCTGGTGATGTTTCGTCTAATTGTATTTACTTCTATATATGCTACTTACTATGTTTTGCAATGTATAACTGTCTTGTGTGTCTATTTCACATTGGCCCATTATGTACACCCCTAGTGTTATTGATCCTAGAATGGATAACTTTCGGCTATTAGTAGCACACTTTACCCATCAGGCATTTTGGTTCACTTATTCTGCGCAGGTAATTATCACAGTTGAAAACATAAGTTTGACACAGTAAACCTAATATTTTTGTCTCGAAATATGACCCATTGCTAACTGATGCTTACCCATAAACATCAATCTCTGATAAATAACTTAGTAGTTATGTGTTTCTCCTTTCAAAGAATTTTAACTTGTCAAATGCAAGTTGACTTTTTCTGTTTGGTTCTTGATTTCTCGCTATTCTTAAATATTCCGTTTCCTTAGTTTTGTATTAGTCTGTAACGTTGAAAAACTGCTAGCTCTTTCTCGATTCTATGAATTGGGCAATTTTTCTTTTTGTTTTTCACCATTTTTATTTCTAACGGAGTAAAAGATAAGATATTTTTCTTTGGCACCTTGATCTTCATTATCTGTAAGTGAAGAGTGGGTTTCCCCAAGTTTCTCCAGTATTTCTTTGTTAATTCCGATTGAGATGCTAAAAAGGCTTTTGCTTTATTCTCTATTTGTAGTTGTTTGGAGCATATAGTTAGAAAGAAATGCTTCTGTAGTCATCTATAGTATTCCCGTTCGAGTTAATTTCAGATTGAGTAGTTCACTTAATTCTTTGTGTTGTTCTGTTAGTGACCTTTTTAGCTGTCTTCTCTGGTAGATCTTACAGAGATGAGGGTGTTGTTACATTACATGTATAACATGTTCTTTATCCTTTTGTTTTACCCCTTCCATTCTTTGATTAATTTTTGAGGATTTCTTATCCTCTACCATTTGTATCTCTCCTTTGTTAATGAATTCTTTGTTTATTACAAAAAAAAAAACAAAACACACTGTCCCCTTTTTGCTTTAAATTTCCAGCACTGTTTGAATGAAATGCTAGCAATGATTTGGGTTCATTCTATGTTTCTACTTTCTAGCATGTCTTCTTTTTTTTAATATTACTTTTGTGTGTGAAGTATGGAACTCAAGATGCACTAGCCATCTTTATAGTTAAAGTGGTAGGCTTTTGAAATCTTTACATTACGTATTATGCATTTTCTTCCCCAAAAAGACCTTGACACTTGAGTCTTCATTATATTCCCGTATTGTTGCAATTAAAAATAAAACCCCCTTTTTCAGGTTAGATATTGTCATTGCATGTGTTATTCATTCTACTTGCAAAGTTTCATTTTTTCTTAGTAGTTATGGAAAAACTCATCTCATCTTTTCTCATTATTCTTCTGGAAATGCTTATGACCCTTTGTAAACAAACGGAACAGCAAATGAGGATATATATGAATTGTGTATCACTTTTTATAAAAAATGCATTTGTTTTGAGGTTTAGATGTCATCATCACAAGGTTTACTTGGTAGTAGTAAAAGGATGCTTGTCACATAAAAAGTAAAGGGATGAAGCTAACACATTTCTTGGATTTGGTTTGCAGCTTATATCTTTGTCCGAGAAGAAATGGTGGTAGTAGATCTATCTATTTATGATGAGTTGGTTTGATGGGTGGGAAGAGACTCAAAGCACAGTCCAATGCGCAATTGTTTCCGAAGGTGGCGTTTTGAGGGACGATTTACCTTGAAAGAGCTGTGGAATGTGTTAATATTATATATTATGTTATAACCATATATCGACTATTACTCTTTCATCCTTAGCTTAGAAATCTCAAGCATATTATATAAAACATAAAGTTATAATTGCTACCCTTTTGTAGGGGTTTCTGTTTGCAATACAAATTTTGGTGATGATATATTTGCGTCAGGGATGCATGTTTTACATTATTTGGGTTGAACATGTATTTAGTTACTAAAATTGGATGAAATTAGAATTTATTTATGTTCTATATTTTGATATATTTTAATTTTTAAAAATTTATAAATGAGTAAATATAATTTTTTTAATTTAAATACATTAATTTTTACTAATACATTATGGTTTGATACAATTTAGTTTAAATGTATGAAATGTTGTCTGACAATTAAAATTAAAATTAATATGGTTATTTAAAAAAATTATATTCATTCAAATTTAAATTTAAAAATATAAATGTATTAAAAATTTGATATAGATAAATTTTAATTTTACATCTAAATTTAAAAATCAAAAACATATTTTAATCCTAGAGTAGGTAGTGTTTGGATTTCCTTCTATGTTTGTTTTACCGCATGAAAAGAATTGTGCGACTCTTCTCAGGTGGTGTGACTCTTGCATGTTAGTTTGAGCATTTAAATACTAAGTTGGTTTCTATTTTTGTTGAGTTTGATTAATTAATTTTTTTTCAATTTAGTTTTTATTTTTGACAATTTAGTAAATTTAATTGATTCTGTATAAATAATTAACAGATAATAAACATAATATGTCATGATCAATTCATAAATTTTTGTTTTTTTTTTATATTTAAAAAAAATTAACTTATAAAGAAAATGTTTATGTGTCAAGTTACTATTGCTTCAGTATAGTGTTATTATCAGTGTCTTATATTCAATTTGATATTGCTATTTGTTATTTTTATTCAGTTCGGTCCTATTTTTATAAATAGAATCATTTTGTCCTTTTCTAAATTGAAACAAATTTAATTTTATATAAATATTATACTAATATTTTTATTAAAATTCACATTCTTATTAAATATTTCTAATTTAGGCTTAGAGTTGGTTTGAAATAAATTTTTATTAAAATTAAAAATCGATTAATTTTTTTTATAAAAAATTATACTCAAATAACGAATATAGGGATCACACCGAATATAAAACATACACACCCTGACACTACACTGACACCTGAACATTTTTTTAATTAAAAATCATAATTAAATTAAATTAAATTAAACAAAAAAATAATGAACTGATAGGTGATGCACACTTTTCAAAGTTTGTTAATTATTTAGACGACATTAGTATAAAGGACTAAATTGATGAAAATTTAGACCGGATTGGATATATATATATATATATATATATATATATATATCAAAATTAGTTCAAATGGAAGAAAAAAATCTGTTGATAAATGAATTCCAATATGTTGACTAGTATTTATCAAATCTTGCTCTAAAATCTGATTGGGTCTTGTCGTCCAAATAATAATTCTGTACCATGATGTCTCTATAATATTAGTTATTTGTGAAAGAAAGATACTGGTACAAACCATCAAAGTAAGTCCATCCCCAATGGTCCAAACACAAAAATTTTGGTAATAGTCTGAACCATTCATAAACATCACAACAAATATTATATATATATATATATATATATATATATATATAAACATTACGATAATTTTGTAATATAATTCCAAATTAAATTCGTTAATACTGATTTCATGAAAAAATAAAAATTGTAGAAAATATTTATTAAAATAAAATTATAGCTATAAAAACAAATATAAATTTACAATTTTATTATAGATAAATTTTAGTTATTTTATATGTAATTTTTTTATTGATTAAAAATATAAATATTTTTTCGTATTTATTTATATTTTTTATTAATTCAAGTACAATTTTATTTTGGTTTTAATATAAAATTTATTTAATAAATATAGTAATATTTGTAGATCATACTTTTAGATAACTTTATTAATTATTAAAATAATACTTATTTAATAAATAACAATATTTAGAAATCAAATTCCTTGTATTTTTTTTAATTAAAATAACTTGTTATTTTTACGTTAAAATAATATTCTTGAATAAATATAATAATAATTTTATATTATCCTGTTGGATATTTTTAACTATAAAAATTGTTAATTTTGATAAAATATCATTATACCATTTATATAAATAATAACTTTGGTTCCAATTTGAGAACAATCCTATCCTATTTAAAGTTTAATTTGAAATTAAATTGAATAAAAAAATAAATTTTGGGATTGACAAATTGAATTTATAACAATATTTCCAATTTTACTAAGGATGGGCAAAAAAAATTGTTTTGCCTTATCCGATCCAGTTTTGATCTGGTCTCATATGCAAAAAAAAAAAACTATTATTTTAAAATATAGATTTTAATTTTGATCTATATTTCCTCATTTTTTAAATTACATTTTTTGTTTTACTTTTATAGATTCTAACATTTGGATAGTCTAAACTTTTTTTTATTTGGATCCAAACAAATCTAAGCCAAATTTGAACTGCATTATTTACCACTTAAAACCTGAAAACCCCTCTCCTATTCCAAAATTTCAATCCACTAAACTCTAAATCCCAAATTTTTTATGGAACACGTTGAAGAACCATAGAATCCTAAATCATTTTTTCTCTTCTTCCTTTAGGTAACACGATATCTTTGTTTCTTGTTCTTATTACTCCTTGTTGTTTCTCCTTCTTGTTGCTTCTTGTTGTTTCTCCTTCTGTCCCTCTTTCATTCCTTTTTTTCTATTGATTCTGATTTTATATTTCGTTTTAGAAAATGCAAGAAAAATTCAAAGTGGTTATGTGACAGTGCACTTAATAGATTTTGCTCGAGATTAAGGTCGAGGTCGAGGCACGTGCGTTTTCAGAAGATGGTTTTAAAGTATGTAACCCTTCATCTTAGGGTTTGTAAACCTACTTTCATCTTTCGCATTCCTTGTTCTTAAAATTTCTTTTCGCTTTTGTTAATTTTTGGAGTCTTATTTTTGTGCGGGTGTGCTTATGATTGTACATTATGGGTGTGTTTATTTTTGTTTAGCTTTGATAGGAGATATTTGCTATAATTATATGGTGATTGGGGTTGATCATTGTATGGAGTTATATTTGATTTTGATGTGTGCGCTTGGTTAGATTGGGTTTGCCAAACAACATATTACCAGGTCTTTTGTTGTTTGCTCATTATTTCCCGAAAGAAAATCATATCATCAGTAAACTAAGAAGTTCAACTTCCACACGTCCATCACAAACCCTGTAAACACTAAAGAGACTTTTACCTATAAATTCTAAGATGAAACCACTCAAATGTTTTACCACAAAGTGAGTAAAATTATAGAGTATAAATACATAGCATGATCCAACACAACACTTTCATAATATGCAAAGATACCTACTTATAAATATGATCCGTATGGTTGGAACAAATTTTTGCAAACAACAGGATTAACCTCTTCGAACAAATCTAAGTTTCAAAAGTATTTAGAGGAAGAGCTTGGTACAAGAGCTTGATACAAGTGAAAATTTGAACATTCTCGATTGGTGAAAAATTAATTCATATAGATTTCCAATCCTTTCAAACATGGCACGAGAGTTATTAGCTATGCCTATTTCTATAGTAGCATCTGAGTCTGCATTTAGCACAGGAGGAAGAGTGCTTGATCCATATCATAGTTCTTTATCACATCAAAAGGTGGAGGTACTTATATGTACACATGATTGGTTGAAGAGCTTGAATGTGTTGACCAAGATATGTTGATGTTTCAATTATGTAATAATATTACAGTTAAATATGTATTAAGAAATGATAATTTTTTCATTTGTTATAGAGTTGCTTTCTCAACAAAATGTTAACCACAACATGATTTCTTTGAGTTAAAGCTCAATCCTCATGTGGAAGGTAATGTCTTTTATACATTCAATCATTGATTTAAGTAACTTGATGTTATAATGATACCTTCAATGATCAAATTTTTACTTACATGTACATTTATGGTGAATGGACTTTTTGTATGGAGATGGATAGTGATAGTATGACTAATAATTCTCCATGTTTCCCCTTGCTATGACATTTTATTTTAAGTTTTGATGTTTATTGGAAATTCTAGTTACTACATTTATGGTGAATAGACTTTTGGTATGGAGATGTTTATTTTAAATTTTGATGTTTATTGAAAATTTTAGTTACTACATTTGTGGTGAATAGACTTTTGGTATGGAGATGTTTATTTTAAGTTTTGATGTTTATTGAAAACTTTAGTTACTACATTTGTGGTGAATAGATTTTTGGTATGGAGATGTTTATTTTAAGTTTTGATGTTTATTGGAAATTCTGGTTACTACATTTATGGTGAAGGGACTTTTGGTATGAAGATGTTTATTTTAAGTTTTGATCTTTATTGGATTTGGAAATTGTAGTTGTTGATTTAAATGTGAACAATTTTAAGTAGTAAGATCAAGTAGAATAGTTTTTCTATGTATATGAGGTTGTAAATATTTGACTAATCACAGACATCAAGTTTTACATATTAAAATCCACAATGAATAAGTTGAAGCAATGAATTTTTTAGTTTTTTTAATATTAAGAATTTATCTATATATTATGATTATTTTTTAATATTTATTATATTTTATATATTGTTTAACCTTTTATATATTTATGTATTAAATGAAATAGTTATTTTATTTTTAAAAATATAGATTTAAAATTAAAATTAGATTTATAAAAAAATAATTTTTAGTAAAAATATGGATTTAGAAATGAATATGGATTTAAAAGTGATCCAAATATTTAGATATAAACTTAGAACTTGATCTAAATATTTGGACGTAGATTTTTTTATTTGGATCTAAAATCTAGTTCAATTTTTTTAGATATGGATTGGATATAGATTGGATCATAAAAAATTTAATCCATGATGTCCACAATTATATTCTCAATTTTCCCTTTAATAAATAACAATTTTTTTAAATTAAAATTATTGTTTTACCATTTTTTACCTTTTAAGTAACTGCTTTATTAAATCTAATTATTTCTTTCAATTTTTTTAATTAATATTTTTAAACTTAAATAAATATATTTAATAAAAAAACTATCTACAAAATAAATAAGAAAAAAATTATAATAAAATTTAAAAATTTATTTATACTTATTTTATAAAATTATAAAAAGTGAACAAACATGCTCATAGTATTAGTAATGAAAATTGTGATCTATTTTTTTTAAGTTGTACAAAAACATTTTGTTATCTTGTAATAGTGATGCATTGTATTTTATCTGAATTTGTGATTAAAATATTTTGGTAAATATTTATAGAATTTATTTTGTAAATACCGACGAATACATACGAATATTAAAAAAATATGTAGATACTCACAGATATATGTGACAGGTACAAGATGAATATTGATCCAGATAATGTACGAGGAAGCCACTGTCATATCGCATTAACAATGTTATGTGACATGACATTCACGGGACGAGACAACAAAAAAACTTAAAAAGATAAAATGAAATAAAAAAACAAGAGAACTACATAAAAAAAACTACTTAATTTATTAAACAAAAATTAAGACTAAAAAGACTAATTTAACCTTAAAAAGTAACACTTCGTCGGAACTTATAAAAAGAAGTTAGGCTTAATTAGTGATTTAGTCATTTCATTTGCTACTTTGATTTATTTTGGTCCTCTTATTATTATTTTTTAGTTCAGTTTAGTCCTTCAACCTTTTAAAAATGTTCAATTTGATCCCTTATTATTTTTTATTCAATTTAATCATTATTTCTTTTTAAACGTTTCTTTTGAAACGATCCAATTTTATTCTCTCCAATTTGAAATCAAATTAGTAATGAAGTTCAATTACAACTTATATGTACATGTTAAAATAATTTTTTTATAATTTATACATCAAATCACTTCACCTAAATATTTAAATTATTTAATTTTTTACATCTATCTAAGTACTCAAATTTGTTACATTTAGGTGAAGTGATTTGAAGTATAAATTATAAAAAATTACTTTAATATAAATTATAATTAAACTTAATTACTAATTTGGTTTCAGGTGAGAGAGGACAAAATTATATTATTTAAAAAAATGATTAAATTGAATAAAAAATAAAGATTAAAATGAATATTTTACAAAATTAGAAATCTAAGTTGAATAAAAAAATAATAAAATGATAAAAATAAATCAAAACAAAAACAAGAAATTAAAAAACTAAATATTATATTTAAAAACAAAAAAGAAAAAGGTATAAAAATAGAAGAAGAAGTTATTAGTGCGGGAAGTGAGTAAACCCTAG
Organism: Vigna unguiculata; assembly: GCF_037176805.1. Lineage (NCBI taxonomy): Eukaryota > Viridiplantae > Streptophyta > Magnoliopsida > Fabales > Fabaceae > Vigna > Vigna unguiculata. Next base: position 57,907,952 of record NC_140794.1, on the reverse strand, counting down.
TTAGTCGAAGTGGGTGAGAATGGGAATAGCAGGTAAGGTTGGGGATTATGCTTTCAAGGCCTTCACCGCCACTCTCGGATTCACCACCATTTACCTCACCGCAACCTTTTCCGTCAACGTTTACAGAGGCCTCTCTTGGCACAATGCTCAAACCGTACTCATCTCTCTCTCTCACTCTCATATTTTTTCTCTCTGTTACTTTGTTTATTTAGAATCGGTATTTTGCATTACTTGCTTCGATCCATCTAGGTTTTATGAGTTGTGACTTTGGATCGTGTCCGATCAATTAACCTTTCGTGCTTTAATCCTCTGCTGCCTGTAATCTACCTTAGTCTCGTGTTGGCTTTTCCTTGATCGTTCCTGTTTCGTGCAATTCTCGTTTATTCGAATTCTGAGACGTATTTTGTAGCTTTTTGAGGATAGGGAGGAATTTATTTTGTTGCGTCATATTATCTGATGATGTTGTCTGTTCTGATTATTTGATCTTCTACATTTGTCTGTGCAATGCAATGCGTAATGATTATTTTGGTTGAAATCTTGAATTCCGTGTCACTGAATATGCTGGAAAAATGCAGTTCTAATTTTAATTTCTGTGTTGGATTGGTATTATGGATTTTGTTGCGATGCGATGGTTTTATAGTCAAATTGCACTCAAGCAGATATATCTTTTACGACTTTGCCTAATGTTGGTCACTTGGTGCTTTTCTGCAGAAACTTGTCAAAGAAGATGCTGATGAGCAGACACCGTGATTTGATCTCATAAGCCCACCTTCTTGAATTTCAAATCATGTTGTGTAGAAATGTAATGTGAGTTTCTTTCTTATATTTTTTCAGTTAATTGGCCAATAATTGAATGGCAAATGTTGAGTAATAACCCGTTTAATTAACAAAGATAGATAGTCCTTTTTGGTAGATTGTGCTCATACATAATTATTTGTTCACGTGTTCTATGTGTCTGAAGAATCGCTGGAATTACTTCTGGTCATATACGACGACATTAGATGGTGGATAATGGAGATATATTGAGTAGAGGTGTGAATCACCTTAGATGTTGGTGAATAATTTGAGTTCATCTCATTAAATACTCATTATGAACAAATAAATGAAAACATATAGTCAGGCTTGATAGTTTAAATGAGTCTCATCTAAACTTTGTAGGTTTTATATTTGTATGTTAGAGAATACGTTATATTATATAGAAAGAGAAACGTATCACATACATATGTTAGAAGTACAATTATAGTCAATTACATTTATTAGGTCATACTTGAATGGTCAAGATTCAGAGAAAAATATAGAGAATTTTTAATTGATTATTTAATTACTAACTAATTTGTAATATTGGTAATTTATATATCTTTGTATGTCTTATATATATACTTTTCATTTCATACACTAATAATGGTTCTCACTTAATACGATTTGAAAGTATATAATGTGACTTAGATAGTTGTATTTTTATTCATTATTTTTATTTGAAACATTATTTGATGTATATATCTTTTTATTAATATTGATTTTTAAGAGTTGTATTCTAAAGAATCTGTTTACATTTTGTTCAAAGAAGTCCCCTCTTTACATAAAGAAAGATTTCTTCTCCAATCTCAAGCTATTTTAATAAATTAACTTTATATTTTATTATAGTTTCACTTTACTTTTTATCGTTAAGATATCTGTCAAATAAAAAAAATTATTTACCATTAAAAAGTAGTAAAAAAATAAAAATAAAGTCATAAACAAGTTAGAAATCAGTACAGTACATGTCAGTTGTTTGATTAAATAGTCGAGAGTTTAATTTATTTATTTTATTTTAGAAACAACTTTAGTTTTAAATACTTGTATGATTGACATTTACACATTATTTTTATTCAAAATTCTGGTGCTTTTATTCAATGATGGTTATTTATTATTGAATAAAAAAGAGTCTATATATCACTATTTGAACGGGAATTTGATAGTTAGGGTACAATGAACTTGATTTAAGTTTTGTTCAAACGTTTTTCCTATCAAGTTGAAGTTTTATTATTACATATTTTAGGTGTTTCTGGTACGGCCTTCTATCACTGTTTAAGTAGTCTGCCTGTAATAGCTGGCAGCATTTAGAATTCAATTATTTTTTTATACATTTTGTTGAACATAAGAGTTGTGCAAATCTGTTATAGCTTATAATTGATCTGAATGGTAAGAACTCTCGGTTTTTTTAGTTTCTTCAATTTGATATTAACCGACATTTATTCGGTTTTTTTAGTTTCTTCAATTTGATATTAACCAACATTTATTCTATTTTTCTATCAAGTTTGAGAATTAAAGCAAATGTGTTACTTATTTCAATATTTCAATTTCAATGTCAAATTTATACGTTATGAATAAAAGTAATATGAAGTAAATAATGTCTCTGGATGCACAAGGAGCGGTTTAAAATTATATAAGTTTAGTAAAATATTAGTAGTTAAGAATGTGATCATTTCATAATTATATTTACATATATTAATAATTTTTAACATTTGATTATTCATTGAAATTATAACTTGTTATCTTATAATATACTTATAATATACGTAATTTATTTATATGGTGGTAGTAGTTACTGAATGGACGGAAGAGAAAAGAGCGCGACTTAAGTTATCGAGTATATTGGCGTATTGGGCCTTTATTGAACTATCCCCAAACCAAAACCTAAGATGATAATAAGCCAGTTTAGCTAGTGAAGAAGCTGATTAATACTTGATATTCACACAAGTATGACTTCGAATTAACAATTTCTACTATTGTCATATTTAGGGCTCTTTACTAGTCAGTCTTGTATTTTGAAATCCTCAATGTTGTAATTTTGACGTTTCAATCAAATAGTAATGGTTTAGACGGTTTTTGTTTTGCACAGAGCACACTCCATATAAACTTGTTAGAATTTCCAACATGACATATAAAATTCAAGTTTACGTGAAGGGAGAATTCCCTAATACGATTGAAAGAATCCAGAACCCTAGATTACATCTTTTAAGTGGTTATTTCTCTTAGGGACTCAAGCTAAAAGTTGCAGTCAGAATAACTAAAGCAATCTAATGAGTATTAAATGGTTTAGGTTAGAGTAGAGGAAACAAACTTCAACATTCGCATATTATCACTTGTTCCTGCTTTGATATGCAGTTCCACCGAAGTCTAAGTAAGGATATTGTACATGGTAATCCATCATGGAAGCAATACCGTCATCATCTTCTAATTGAAGAATTGGCATTCTAATACACACTTGCTTGACACATTTTCTTGGAGTTTGGTTGCAAATTAATTTTTCTTTTTCATAAAAGCATGAAATTTGTAAGAACGTTTTAGTTATTATTGGATTGGGATTGGTTGTGATCTCCTTGCCCTCCATGAAATAGTTGTCATAGAAGTTGAAGGTACTGTATTAATTAGATATATAAATTAACAAAATTTAAATTAGGAAGGTTTACTAAGTATATCATGTTACTTGTTAAACCACAACTATTTAATTACACAGTTAACTTCAAATAGAGTATAAAATTTGGTATCAATATCCATTTACTGATTTTGTAGTATTTAAGTTGAACTAAACTTTTTACAAAACATGATTGAAGCATTATCTATTTTAACATTCATATCTATTTATAAATCTAAGTAATTTGTTTCATATTTAGGAAATTATATTCTAAGAGACATTTTGTCATAAACATGAAGTACCTGCATTAATCCTTAGGTTATACATGTTTTATATTTATACATGTCATAAATATGAAATAATTGCAGTAACTTAAAAATCTTTTTCATATATAAATTCATTTCTAATCTGTTCTTTACAAACTCGTTAGGTTGTGCATGTTAACAGTAATTTTAACTATTATTTAGGAACATTTGTGTATTATTAATATTTCCTTTTAAAAAATACCTAACTGTGTCAGATCACTAATCATTTGAATAATAGGATATCCAAGGGACAACCTAGAAAGCGCTGGGGATGAGCATTTTTGCACATAAGAATCTTATTGTTGGATCCTTTCCAATAAGGTGCTAAACAAAAATGGATAGTAGAGGTCACACATGAAGTATAAGAGACAAGAAACAATGTTCTCCAATGATGAGATGCCGATAGTGCATGCCATTATAGAGAACCTTTTAACATAACTCGAAGACATTATGCAACACAATGCTTAATCATAAAATAAAAAAAAAAATAAAAAAAAAGCAGCCTATCACTTCTCTGTACATATACAAAATCACTCTTATTTAAAAAAGTGTGGTATTTAGTCGCGAGATATGCAAATGAAATTCTGCCCTGCGACGTAGAATATATGTAGAATATATGGTCTAGCCCGCTCAAGCCTTCTTCACCTGGAACAAGACTAATGGAATTCGAGTGGCACAAATTTAGATATTCTGATTGAATTGTAATTCCGATCAAGGGGGTCCTTCCATATTGAGAGAGAATCAAAAGATCAAACTTGCATTCTAGATTGTGCAGTCATCTGCAAGTAAATAAGAAATATGGGTATTAGGAAAAAAGAATAAACGAGTAATCTAACATTGCATGGAGAATGTTGACAGTGGCAGCGACAAAGTTGCATGCCTTGTTTAGAGGCATTTAGAAAGCTAACTTACTTTTAAACCAGCTCTGATGTAGCAAAATTTCTCGAATCTGCATGAATCTCTGCCAGTGGATTAGTGATGAAGCCTCCATCAAGCCTAAATCTATGGTTTGTCAACTTGGTTTCACCATTCTTGTCGGCTTGGTAGTTCGAGGCAGCAAGTGATGAAGTGATGCCACCTGATCTAGAGAACCGCGGGATTGAATGCCGGTCATGTGTTTTCCTCCAAAATTTAGAGCTCAAAAATTCTGCTCCAGGTAGCATGCAACATGTGTTGCCATGAACATCAGATTTAGTCATCCTTCCACTTGATATAGCCAAATCATAAGAGATCTCATCCAATGCCAACTCAAGACCATGCACACGAGTCTCTAAAGAACGCATTCCATTTTGTGAGCTCCCCATAAATTTCTGTGACAATATGGAGAAGCATGTTGGAGATGTTTGTCATTATAGAATTGGTACAATGCTACATGTGCATAAAAGGAGAGAAAAGGATGAAGTTTGAACACAATAACAGTATAACCGGCCTTCCAGCAATTTGAAAAATTAAGCAGCACAGATAAAAGAATTTATTGGGGGAACTTGATGCTAAGCATTAGGAACAAACCTGCAGAAGATCGAGTAGACTTGACTGCTGCTTCTCAATCTGATGTAGCTGATCACGGATCAGCGATAAATCTTCACTCTCTTTGTCATTCCTATGGAGATCTTTAGAGACATCACTGACAGGAACCGAGTCTTGACTTTCTTCATGATATGGAACCACTCGAGATCCAGCTTTGGACCCACCATACTTGTGTATTCTATCATCAGAACCTCTATATAGCAGTGCCCTTTTCATTTCTGGCTTTGAAAATCTGCTTTTATCCATTTTGTTACTTTCCAAAACAATTCCATCCATCTCCTGCAGATCTCCCTGATCAACCACAGCAACTTGAGTATCCCAATTCTTATTATTTAGTTTTCGGGAAACAATCGAACTCGTTCTCTTGTTGTTGCCACTTGAAGCACTCCTATTCTTGGCACTGCTAGGAGAAGAACTATCTGCTGGACTGAATCTGCTAAAAGGTGTAGTTTTCTTCCGCAGATTGGCCATCACTGAACGAGGACTACATGAATTTTGAGAGACAGCAGGATAGCGTCCATCACTTGAATTCTCTGAATCAATAATGAGACATGAAAGAAAACAGGTATGAAAAACACTCAAAGACAATGCAACATAACAAATTAATCGTACAACCAAAGGAGCAAGTTGCCAAATGGCGACGCTAATTATAGCACGTTTGGTTCCAGTCCCAACTGTGATTTCTCACATTCACATAGAAGCTAATGGTCCTCGCTTCGACATGGTTTCTTATTTTATAATGAGTTCCCAAATATGAACTAAATAATAGCAGGCAAAAATTCCGAGAGTTTATCTAAAGATCGAACAACCGTATATTGATCATCACCTTTTCCCCTTACCCGTACGTTTATCTAATTATGTTTTCTATTTAAACCCACAACAGCGAAGCGAACATAACATGATCAATTATTTCGTTACTGACACTCACCTATCACGGCTTCTCCAATTAACACTAAAAATCCAAAACTTCAAAATCAAATTACCTTTAGAAGAAGGTTGCGATTTAGGAGGTGGCGTAACTTCATCGGAAACATCAGGAATCTGCTTCCACGCTTCCAACATCTGATTCATAACTTCCCGAACTAACTTTACCTGAACAAAACACCACGCACTCTCAATTCACTTTCAAATTACCATAAGTGAACATCAACGAAAAAATAATATATATAAAATCCCTTTACAATTTACACAAACCTTATCAAACCGTCGATTTTCAAAAACTCTCACACAGTCGGCCTTGAACTCCGACAAGAAATCCCTCTCTACGTTGGCAACCACCACGAGAGTCTCCGCCGCAGCCTTCCGCGTGGCCCAATCGTCGCTGCCCAACGCTTCTACCAGGCACGGAACCAAACTCTTCAAGGGCGCGTGACCGGACGCGCCGCCGGAAGCGACGACGCTTCCCACTAGCGTCAACAGCCCGGGCTTCGCCTTGAACCCGTCGCGCTTCAGAAGCTTTTCAAACCGCGGCAGTAGCTTCGCCAGCCTGGCCGGGTCCGGATCCGGAGCTCCATCGATCGCGGCGGCGAGACACAGCGCGGCTCCAACCTGCGCGTTCTGGTCCTGCTCCGTGAACAGCGCCTCCGCCAACGGCTTCACGAACGAATGCAACGGCTGCCTGTTGACGTGCCGCGACAATGCCGCAACCGAACTCACGCACGCGGATCGCACCGACGAGTCCGCGTCGCGGAGGCGCCGCACAACACTGCCGATAATTTTAGACAGGTACGGCGCGAGCATGTTGCCATGCGTCTCGGCCAGGAACCCTAGCAGCTGCACACATTGCTTGCGGACCGGTGGCTTGTCGGACGGGTCAGTGGAGTACATGCACGATAGGAAAGCCGGCACGGTGGCCGCATCGAGACACCGAGCGATGGACTCGAGTTCTGCAGTGGCGAGAGACTGCGTGTCGCGGTCAGAGAGTTTGGTCAGGCATGCGAAGACTCTTTGCTTTACGCTCTGCGGTGACGACGACATTCTGATTACAGTGACGATCCCAACGAATGATCGACTAACTTTCCGGTGGTGGCGCCGGTTGAATTCCCGGTACCATCGCAGGTGAGTTTTATTTGGTTTTGCGAGGGAATGGCATGGTAGGAACGGTTTTATTGATGTGCAGTTGCGGAGAGTGAAGGTGAAGGTGAAGACATAAACCGCGTGTCGTTTTCTGGTTACTTAAGCGAGAACAGCTGCTGAACTACGGTGTCGTTTTGTTGATGGAGACCGCGTTTGGTTTGCCATTTTTTTTTTGTTTTTTTCTTTTATTATGTTCTCCTTTTTTTCACTCTACTCAAAGGCTGGTCGGGTTTGTTTGTTTCCATGGTGCTGACTTCTTATTTCCAAATACGTTGATGAATGCCACATTACTGGGAATTCCTAATTTGTTGCTTAAGCCATTATATTATTAAAATTAGTATCCTAATCCTTGGTTGCATGTGGGAATGGTTATTTTATATCATCACATCATAAAGTCTACGAATAATCTCACGTTTTCCCTCAGAACGTGCTTTTTTTCAACTTTTAAGGTTAAATTCATTTATTTTTCTTTCATTAACATTTTAACAAATTAAGTCATCGTTTTAAGTTTGCATCTTTGACTTTTAAATCGCAGGAAGTTTGGTTAATGATATCGAAAGTATCGACCTTCTTAAATAATAGTGCTTTTTTACAAACTCTAATCTATAACATCAAAAATTCTTGCTTTAACTAGTTTGAACTTTCTTACAAGTTAACTCTTAAACCGTTTATGTCATACTCTTGTGTGAACAATTTTACTGTGTATTTAAATGGAAATAAATAATATGTTATTATTTTTTATTTTAATTTTTTTATAAAGAAAAAAATCTAAGGAATTAAAACTGTAATTTAAGGAAATGTTTGTCTGCACCTATCTATCTATCTATTACTATTATTTATCACTTTAACATAAATATCTAATAGAAGTTGTTTTCTAACATTGTAATGTCCATTAATTTTTTTTAATAAATTATTTCCTCCTTCGGAATTAATGATTTCATTTTTCAATTTGTTTAATGATGTTGCCGAAATTTAAGTATGACAATATCACGGTTAAAAAGTGTTTAAAAACTCAATAAATCATATAATAATATCAGGAATTCAAGGAAAAAAATAGATATTTTCATTGATTAATAGGAATATATATTAATAACAGTAACTTTGAAATTAATGGCAAAAAACAATAGCCCAAAAATATAATTTAGATATAGAAAATTTATTAGAAAATTGAAGAAAAAATTATATCGTTATCATTATTGAGATTGAAAAAAAAAAGTGAAAATGAACAAGAAAAACGTCATACATGTTTAAGTGAAATTATTTTATGAAAATGATATTTATTCATATAAATAAAAAGTTACACAAAATTTATTAAAATTCATCAAAGAAACAATTCAATAAAATTTGTATAATTTAAATATAAAATGGGTCTTTTTCATCTTTCAAAATCTTAATTAAACATGATCATATTTAAGTACGATCTAGAAAACTCCGATAGTTTTAATTGAATAGCATGAGATATTTTTTAAATATTTTTTAAATGTCAAACACTCTTAAAAATTTTCAAAATCTTCATGGATGTCGATACACCTGTTTAATGAATACAAAAATTCAATTTATTATAAGTATTTTTCACAAATACATATGTCGTAGTGGAAGAAATAAAAAAAAAAAAAAGTGGCTTGCGCTGTCATAATTAAAATGTGCTTGGTAGCTAATGTAGTGTTAAAGACATCCGAATTTTACTCAACCATTGAAGAAGGCCCTTGTTAAAGGCCTCCACGTGTAGATACAAAATGTTGGAACAATGATTATAGCGACCTAACACCACACACACAATAAAATGGAGTCACAGAAAATGTCAATGGCGTAAAGAGAGTGTGGTAATAAGGATTGTGTATTGCCACAGAAAAGTCACACTCCAAACATGAATAGATCAATTATGTGTTAAAGGGAATAATCAATCATGGCTGATCAGTGATGACGTTCAGCTCCAACATTGTTATTAAGGTGTGTCAGATTCTCATATCATGGTGCTAGGCCATTATCATTCAGCAAAAAATTTTACTCGTTTATTATTTATACATATATGACAATGAGTTATAGTTCGTAATAATAATCTGATAGGATTATAGCATCTTAATTAGTTTAAGCATCATTAATCAAGCATGAAATTTGCAAGGTGTATCTTACTATGTACATACATGTATGACAATTAAAAGTAAGAGGTTTAGATAGTTATGATGGTCATGCACATTACCTGTTTGGTTGAAGGTGTGTGAGAAGTTGCAGTAGGTAGGACCATGTTCTTTATTTGTCATAAGTAGTTCCTGATATAACCATATCCAATTTAATCATAATTATATAATGAAAGTATAATGCTATAGCTTGTACTGAATTAAGCATTACATTGTTATTATCAAGGTGCAAAGATGATTCAATGTCGAACCTACTAGCAGTGTGGGTCTCAACCTCCACACCTACCTTTCTTCTTTTTACATACAAGAGTAATAAATAACTTAGCCTTTTTGTGCACAGTATTCTAAGAGCTTGAAGAAGGTAAAATATATAAAAGACTACTAATTTCACATTGTTTAGTCTACACTGTTAAAGGGTTTATATATAAAACCAGGATGTGAAGCCAAATTTTGGAATTGGGAATGGAATAATGTAGCATGAATCAATATAATGAGGTTCCATAATGATTGACCAGAATGAGATTGTAGCAGTTTTATAAAGGCCTATAATTAGCAAAACATGGAAGTCTTAGACCTACTTCACATGCATGTGTATGAGAGAAACTTCACTTATTATTATGAGTCTACTAAAATACTTACTAACTTGAGTATTTGCATCAACACCTTTTCCAACCACTTGAAATACCATCAACTTCTCACCAAGCACTTCATTACACACAATCAAGCCCTTCTCACCAAGCCCAGTGACCGGAATCAAGTTGGTGATGAAGTATTCAAAATTAGTGTCTTAGTTTTAGTTTAGGTTCGTTGATCAAACACGTAGGATTCAATGATCAGTGACAGTGATAATATGGTACTTGGGAATATATTTAGTGGCGTAAAAACTCAACTTGATAATCATCAGAACAAAGCTTGTGAGTTTCAAAGCATTTGATAATTTTGTTCTGTTCCTGAAAGCTGTGTTGTACCGTATGATGGATACGCATCTCTAACTTTCAAACCAAAGAACGTATTGGCGCCAAAGATGTTCTTAAGCAGTGATGTTATTCAAAATCATGCATAAAACATTGACGGAAAAGGACTGGTCTCCCTTGAATTGGTGAGAAGTCATCTTTGCATTATTGTCTGTTCAGATACTTATGTAAATAAATTATATTCTCGTTCACTTATATTTAATTAAGAAACACCACAGAAATTATTTTGTCCTTTATAATTGTACCTATGAGTATTTCTTATGCATAATTGAGCCTATGATTTATCTTTACTTAACACATATATAGCTTTTGTGTTCCTTAACCACCGGGAAAACGAGTCTCGACACTCTTAATAACAATTATGTATGTAGTACATACACTTTGGATCACTTGTATGTGGATTTTGACGAAATACACTTGGTAATAAAAAAAAGTCCATATAATAATTGAAAAAAGTTAACCATTGCTAATATTATACTTTTGAGCCAGATTCATTTATTCATATTGTGGATTTCGTTGCCTTAAGAAATTGCATTTATTCATATTGTTTTCGTACATTTTATATAGGTTACAAATTAAAGTTAAAGATAATTTAAAACACTCTCTTCCTTTAATATACGACACTTTTTAAAAGTAAATTTGTAACCCAAATTCTAAGGACAAAACGCGATTATCTTAATAGTATTTGTAAACTAAAAATGGAACTTTTACTTTTGTCCATTCTTTTTTGACTTAATAGCTTTTTTTAATTAAATTTAATAGTACTCCTTAAGTTTAATTTAATGTTGCGAAATCGATTATAAAAGTGACATTTTGTATACTCATATATTTTAAACTCGTCTTATTTTTAGTGAATATGAAATTTCTAAAACACATCTTACATTAAAACATATATATTTCGAGTATGAAATTAAATATTAATGAATGATCTCACAACAGTGATACAATAAATCCAACTAACATTAAATCTTGTTAGAATGGATTTTTTATCATTAACATCATTAAAATTATGTAAATCATCATTCCAGCATTCTCAAAATGTAGGATGTAGGATGTTGAATAAGGCAGTTCCAAGAAGACAAAAGAGTGGGCACACATATATTTTAAAATGATACTAACATGTAGTTCTTCCAAAATGATTGATCTCAAAGGAAAACAAAATTGTCCCACTCACATGGGAATGAAATAAAGGACTCAGAATTTAAAGCAAAAAAACAAAGAATGAAGAAACAAACAAAAAACTGATAAACCCCTATCTGTCTATTTTCATCCCCCTTTCAAAAGTCATGGTTCTGATAAAAAAAATAATATCACCCATGTTGTTCCAAATTTGAACCCATCAAGGCACGTGCAGTTTTCGAAGAAGCAAGAAGACATGTAACATGAAGTGGGAGCCAAAATCTGCACAATTCTCTACTTCAGATAGACATTCTTCACTTCACTCATCAATTTGTCTCTAACTATAAAATATTGTTTACCTCTAACTACAAAACATAAACTAGAAAAATCGAATGAGATACTTTTTCTAGTTTATTTCACTGATTTCCAGATTCTTAACTTTTACGATTCATACCTTGTTTTATGTAAATTTGATGTACAAAATTCTCATTATACCATGATCGTAAATTTGAGATTGTTGCGAAAGTCAATTATTTTATGACAGATATATTAAATCATGATCATTTTTTGTTGTTTGAACAGTTGTATTTTGTTCTTAATAAAAGAAAGTTGAGTTTCAATTATAAAGTGTTGCTTTTTTTTAATTGGGTGGACAATGAAGCTGATGATTTTGTTTTCATAACCGTCCACATAAAGACAAACCTAATCGATTTAGTAGATTCAAAGGGCAATTAAGATTACCATTAAGATACTCGTAATTAGAAAACAGAAGAATGTAGTACCGTGGAACGAACTCCTACTTGAAGAGGATATTTTTAAGCATCATAAGAAAAATTCATAACTTTAAGTTGAAAATGAACCCGAAAACTTATAACTTAATGTTGGAAATGGGGTTGTAGTTTATCAATTAAATTCCTTTAAATTTAGAGTTAAGTACGGCAGGTTAAGTATGGTTTTACTTGTCTTTAATGCAGCAAAGGTCATAGTTAATAATAGTGTTAAATATGTTTTTAGTTCCTAAAATTTGATCCAAAATTAGAATTCGTTAATATTCATAATTTTGATATATTTTGGTTCTTAAACTTTAAATATAGTCCTTTTAAATTAATTATGTTAATTTTTTTATGTGTCAAGTTTTCTAATGGATATTAAAGCAGAAATATATCAAACAGTATAAACAACTCAAATGCTAATATGAAACACATTTTGATACGTCAAAAAAATTTAACGTAATTGGATTAAAAAAATTATATTCATTCATTTTCAAAGTTTGAGAACAAAAATGTATTAAAGTTTCAGACATGAACAAATTTCAATTTTTCTTCAAAGTTCATTGACTAAAAACATATTTCATCTTTAAGGTAGTGTTTGGATTGAGGAGATGATTTGAGATAGAGTGGATGAATGGATTTGAGGAGATGAAGAGTGGATTGTGGATTGTGGAGTTGTTTAAATAAAGAGATTTGAAGGAATAGACGAAGGGATATGAAAGAAAAATTTGTAAGAATTTATGAATGATTTTATGGATGTGATAGATTAAAAAAAATATTTTAATTGGTAAAAATAGACAATTATCGATTTATCCTTGTAAAAACAATGTGAAATAAATTAAAATGTAAGTAATTGAAATTAAAACAAAATTGAATTTTTTTATTTATAATGAAAAATAAAATTTAATTGAATTTATTGTTATAATTATTATAAATATTTTTTTATATTAATTTTGGATATATGGATATACTAATTATTATTGTTGTTATTATTAGTGTTATTAATATTAGTGATGTTAGTTTAGTGAAAATTGTATAATTAAGTTGGAGAAAACAAATCAAAATTAGTTCACATACAAGTGAAGGCATCAGGAAATTTACTGTTTGCAGACAGAAAAAACAACATTTTTTCGAATTAAAACGAAGGCATTTTTGTTATTTTGCATAAAATGAACAAGAAACACTATTGAATCTTTGGCATAATAAACGGATGCATCCATCTTCCTCTCACGAAAATCTGCACTCTCAAATCTTTTCACAATCATAGATTCAAACGCAAACATTAATTGCAAATTATCCTTCCACAGTAGCAAAAACAGTATCATGACTAGAAAAGAAACATACTCTAATAGTATTTCCAACATCTAGAGATAGCAAATAAACTCGTTCTCGTGGGTATTGTCCGAACCCGTTCCCGGGAAATCCCCGCATTGATCGGGTATAGGTATGGGGAATCTCCGACTTTTTCAATTGGGTATGGGGATGGGTATGGGAATGTACATATCCCCGCCATAATACTTGTCCCCGTTTAAATTATTAAAATATTCTCAATTAATTAAGTAACCATATATATATATATATATATATATATATATATATATATATATATATATATATTATTTTTTATTTATTCTAATTATTTGGTTTGTCATGAAACTTTTTCGTATCTTAATTATATTTTTCATCTTATCATAACCTTTATGTAATATGTAATTATGTTAAAAAGATGTATGTCAATTAAATTTTTTTATGTCTCGCATTGAATATTTCTATTATTTTTTAATATTTTTATTTATTGTATATTTTTCTTTTACATGATAATGTTTAATACTCTCAATTTAAGACATTTAATAGCACAAACCTTTCGTTTACTATGTAATATTAAAAAAAAAATCCTTTACTTATTATTATTATTATTAGTTGTTGTTTCATTTGAACAACTCTTTTGTTTCACTAAAACAATTTTTGTTATTTCTCAACCACTGAGTATATATGTTGACATTTGAAAAGTTTTCTTAGATCTCTAAGATATTTTTCAACTTATCATACCCTTAATTATACATTCTTTTCCCTTGTGCGATTTCTTTCAATACTCTTTCAACTTGTTTGTAAACATTTGTTAATTTTTTAATATTTTTATTTCTTGTTTATTTTCATTATGTAAAATACTATTTCGATATATTTTATTTAATTATTTTTTATTTTCTAACTCATTATCAATCATACTATAATTTTTTCACTATAATTGTATAAATAAATTTTATTTACTACCATGTAAAAATTTAATGTAATTATCATGAATATTTTTTTATCACCATCAAACATAATTGAAGTTCAAAAGATACAATATCTATGTTAAAATTTTATTATTATGATTATTATTTGTTCTTTGTATCATTTTGATCAAATAATGTATTATAACTTTTATTAGTGTATAAAAAAAATCATTGGAATTTAAAATATTGAAATAAAAAAACATTTAAAATATATTTTAATTTGAATATTTGTTTTCCTTTTATATTTTTTAAAAAATATTTTTAAATTTTATCAACTAGGTTTCATTAATATTTGCAAATTTAATAAATATGTTGGTTCCCATGAAATTTTATTTGGTATTATAATCTAAAATGTAAACAATTATAATTTATTTTAAAATTTTATTATGATTATTATTTGTTCTTTGTATCATTTTGATCAAATGATGTATTATAACTTTTATTAGTGTATAAAAAAAAGATTCATTAGAATTTAAAAGATTGAAGTAAACAAACATTTAAAATATATTTTAATTTGAATATTTGTTTTCCTTTTATATTTTAAAAAAAATATTTTTAAATTTTATCAACTAGGTTTCATTAATGTTTGTAAATTTAATAAATGTGTTAGTTCTTATGAAATTTTATTTGGTATTATAATCTAAAATATAAACAATTATAATTTATTTTAAACTTTTATTATGATTATTATTTGTTCTTTGTATCATTTTGTTCAAATGATGTATTATAACTTTTATTAGTGTATAATAAAGAGATTTATTAGAATTTATAATATTGAAGTAAACAAACATTTAAAATATATTTTAATTTGAATATTTGTTTTTATTTTATATTTTTTATAAAATATTTTTAAATTTTATCAACTATGTTTCATTAATATTTGCAAATTTAATAATTGTTATGGTTCTCATGAAATTTTATTTGGTATTATAATCTAAAATGTAAACAATTATAATTTATTTTAAAGTATTTGATATCGAAGAAACAATCATCCTTCTACTATTGAATATTTGATAATATTATGTTTCCTTTATCATAATTTTTTTTTATTTTATAAAAATTAATTAAAATTAATATTGAAGTAGTAAGAAAATGGGTATGGGTATGGGTACGAGATTATACCCGTTACCCGGTGGGGATGGGACAAAAGTTTGATACTCGTTGGGTTTGGGTATGGGGATGGGATAAACATTTTTTACGGGGATGGGTATGGGATAGAGAAACCCGTGTCCGCCCCGCCCCGCCCCATTGCCATCCTTACATCTCCTTCAACGTTATAAATTATTTATTGCATTGAACAGTGTTAAAACATGATTATTTTAATTTAGGGTTAAATATGTTTTTGTCCCTCAAGTTTCAGTGAATTTTAGAATTAGTCCCTCTTCGAAACTTGATACCAATTTAGTCATTCATCTTTAGAAATGTGTGGATTTAGTCCTTCTTACCAAATTTTGTTAAGTTTATTTGACATTTTAAATGCATTTTATGATAATATTTAAGTTAATATTGAAGCGAAAGTGTGTCAAACGGTGTAAACATTTTAAATACTATTATGAAATGCACTTGAAACGTTAGATAAACTTAACAAAATTTGGTAAAAAAGACTAAATCCATACATTTCTAAAGATGAAGAACTAAATTGGTATCAAGTTTCGAAGAGGAACTAATTCCAAAATTCACTGAAACTTGAGGGACCAAAAACATATTTAACCCTTTAATTTATAGTATGTTTTGTTATAAATAATGTTGCTTCTTCCGTCCACCAGCTTGTATATACGAGTTTTCTTTTTCTCCTTTTTTTTTATGTTATGATACTTTAATATTGTCAAATAATTACAAATTATTTTGAATGTAATTTTTATAATATATATATATATATATATATATATATATATATATATATATATATAACAATTACACCTCATAATCTAAAAAAATAAGATTAACATTTATATAAAAGCACTCTACCCATTATACTTCATAATTTAAAATCTAACAAAAAAAAATTCTGTAAATCATAATGTTTAACTTTCATATTTGTTTATTTTCATTGAAAAATACTTCTTCTAATTCTTGTTCATCAAGAGATAGGTTAGTAATATAAAGAATTTACTATCTTTCGATGAAAAGTCATTTCCTGCAATATCTCACAATTTAATTATCTCTTCTTTGTACTTTGAGAAATTTGTGAGAGAAGGTGAAGATTATACTATAAAATACTAAATTTTTTGTCTCTTAGATGTCATTTTATTTCTTTTCAAATAATGTATAAAATAATATGTACTTCAATTCCTTTAAAACCAAGAAGAAGAACACATTTATCTTAAGAATTATCTTTTGAAGAGTTGGTGCCTCAAATCCATGAACAATCCACCATGATTTAATATCCATTTTACTTCAATCACTTATCGAGTCGGCATTGCAAAATCTTTCCTTGCATCTAGAAAGTTTGTAAACTCTATATTTACTTATCTCCTTAGGTCCACATCATCATTTCATAAAACATTTCTTCCTTATTCAATAAAACACTATTATGTTTGATTAAAATTTCGCATAATTAAATTTGTTCTTTAAAAATACACATGATTATAATTATTCATGTGAAATTATGGTTAGTTATTTTTGTTATAAATATATTATTCACTTTAAGTCCATTTAACTAAAGACACTTCTACTAGATTGAACTTTTGAAAAGTAAATATACAAATTCGTTTAAATTAAATTGTAGAACGTTGTTATTTGATTTTTTGGGTAGCGAATGGGCTAAAACTATTTTGGGCTCCAGTCAATAATGATGAAACTTTAGGACTTACACAGCATGACTATTAGCACCCCTTCAAATGACTATTAAGATCTCCCACTAAAAAAATGTTATTTTTAATGGAAATAGCTCTGATATCCCATAACATAATACAAATTTATATTCACTACACAAGTTGTTAATATATATTTGCATTTTGGTCATTCCAAAATTAATTAAATTTTATTTATATGTGTTTGTATTTTAATACTCTTTACTGTATTTGAAGAATAGAGAAAGAGAAAAACCTTTTATTTTGTTGAAAATGATATAATTCAACAACTACGAGAAAAGTCTTGATTAGAAAGTGAGCTTATTAAACGAATTATTTATAATACAAATTACCTTTTTTTTAGTCAAATTAATTACAAATCAATGAACTTAAATTTTTAATAATTTCATACTTATTTAAATGCATATCATTGATTATGAATCAATCAAGGTAGTGATAAAATTGAAAATATTTTATTACGAATCAATTAGGGTAGAAAAAAAGAATTATTTGTTATAATTTTATCACCTTGCTAGTAGTATCATAGTTAAATGGGTCAAAGTTATTATTTTGTATTTATTTTGATGTATTATCTCATAATCAACTTCATTCACTCCTAAATTTTAATAGTAACTTTCCTTCGAAACTAAAACTTCTAAGGGTAAATATTTTTCTAAATGTGTTAATAAATTAATTTACACAAAAGAAACGAATATAAATTGTTATTGGGTATTTCAACTGAATAAACAACTATTGGTTTTTTGATCCCAGAAACCACAACAACATACACTTAATTTTGTTGTGTTAGTTCTTTTGAAAATGTCAACAAGTTCCATCACATTTTTTTTTTCGCAGAAAAATCAATGCAACCAAAATTTATATACAAGAGAAACAAGTGCCGAAGGTCAGAATATTTTAGCCGAACCAAAAAGAGGTGGAAATACTCACATGGGGTGCTGATAGCAATTCCCCCGATTGATTATATTGGGTCATCAATCTCGTATACCCCATTCAGCCCAAAGTATGTTTCCACTTGTACCGACTTAATAATATATTTCTATTTGAAATGTTGACATAAAAGTTAGGTTTTTCTTTCTGCAGTTTCACAGTTTTTAAATAAGTATTTTACTTTTTGCAAAAGTCGCTTCTGAATGAATTATCTATTTTTTAAATCCTTTAGAACAAGTTATTTAGAATATCCAGAACATAATTCTGAAATAGGATTCTTAGAACTTCTGAAATATATTTTTTTTAAACATATGAAATATATTTTGAAATAATTTTTTAAACAAAATTTTCAGAATAATTTTTTTAGAATATTTATGATACCTTTCGATATGAGCTTTCTTGAAACAACTTTTCAGAATGAGAGTATTCTAATTTTCTTATGACAATATCGGGATGCAATAAGTAATCATGGGGTGCAGGAAGAAAAAGGCCATAAAAAATTTAGGTAGTAATTTTTCTGTTGGGTTTTGAGTTTACTTTTTTTTCAAGAAAACTTCGTTTCCATAATGTTTAGAGAATATAAACATGAAAATTTAAATTTAGAAATGTCTTTTTTGTCATAAATACTCCATTTTTGTTATTAATTTACTCATTTAAATAGATAACATTTTTATGGAAACGAGATCTAGGTCCACAACTCAATAATAAATAAGTGGTTATTCTAACACGAGGATATTTTTATTTATTTATTATAAAGTTATTTATCAAAAAACGACTTATATAGTTTTATAATTTTTTAAATAATTTTTTAAATTGATACATTAAAAAAAGTAAATTATGTTAATAAAAGAACTTCTACAATGTTGTATAAAGTATGCCAACTATCCTATTGTTTCCATTTAATGGTTTTCCAATTTTGATCCAACCAGTTGCATTGTGAAAAGTCAAAACTGTGCTATTATTGTGATAGAGACTTCAAGAGAAGTGTATCTTGCTTTGTTATTAAAACTCTTAATGTCGTAATAAATTTATTTGGGTTGAAAACATACAAACAAGATATAAGATTTAATTACTTTTATGAAAAAAGAGAATATAAAAAAATAAAATATTTTTTGAGTTAAACTTAATTGATGCATAATTTTGTTTAAAAAAAAGTTGTATTTGATTTTTTTAAAATGAAACTGTTACATATAAATTTTATAAAAAAAAATATATTTCACGCTTTTTTTATTTTTGTTGGAAAAAATTTACTCAAAAGAAACCCTTACCTTATATGCATGTGGTTGAGTCAGGTTGACTCTTGAAGTTATAAATACTCCTCCCAAATATTAGGTCTCGCAAGTACTTTTGATTTTTATTATTTTTTGACTCAAAATTCTGAAAAGAAAATAGGAAGATTGTCATGAATCTCTTAACTTTATGCTCTAATATTATTGAAAGATTCTTTTTTTAAGAAAAATCATTAATTTTTTTTAACAATAATTAAATTTTATTACATTTAATTTAAAATCTTAAAATAATAAATTCATTAGTTTTTTTTTTATGTATTGTTTAGGCTTTTATAATTTATGTAGATGTTAAACTTCCATTTGAATTTATAATAGATTCAAGTCTAATACACATGCATTAATGAAAGAAATTATTCTCTTTTTCTTTTTTCTTTTGCAAAATACTGACACCTTTTGCACGAATTAATTTGAAAAGAAAAATATAAATTATTATGATTACGCTATGAGTTGACTAGTAATTTTCTATTAAATTCATTCTCCTACTTGTGCGTTTTTTTTTTATCCGTGATAATCCAGCTGAGCTTAGGATCTTACAATAATTGTTAATAAGTTTTCAATATAAATCTAAGTTAAGTCATGATTAAACAGTTAAAAAAATTAGATCTTCAAATGAATGGATTCAAATTCAACTAGTCCATCATGTACTTTCTGAAATAAGGGGCGTAGATGTTTCGTATAATTTAACAACATATTCATAAACATAAAGAGATTAATGGTTGAGAGTGGTCTTTTAACAACCTAACAAATAATAATAAAATGGTCCAAATTTATAATATTGGTAGCTTCCCTCCTTTTCCTTAAAATAAATTATTTATTTTTTCTCTTTCCCTTCTTTATTTTTATAAGACAGTAATTTATCATCTTCTTTTTCTTTCTCGCTCTTCTCATATTTATTGTATTCAATTTTATTATAAAAGGTTTCTGTTGTGCAATGTTCCAAAATACGTAATATAAATGTGTTTTCATATTATATCAATATTTTTATCTCATACAAAAATAATTATTTGTTATGTATCTTTGTTTATGATGAACATTAAACCCTAATGCTTAGACAACACTTTAAGAGTTGCGCAGTGTTTAAACAATATTTTTTAAATGTTGTCGTGTATTTAAGTTAGGTTTCTTTAAACAATGTCACCTTTGAGATAATATTTTGTTGTTGTGGCAAGAACAATTAAATATTATGCAACAGTTTGCAAATTGTTGTTATGTTTAAGTTGTGCAGGACTATCACCCCTTGAACAAAATTTTTAAATGTGAGCAAATATAATATAAACAATTTTGTTTCATTTAGATAATTGGTTTACAGTGATTATATACATTTAGATCACACTATTAAATGGTTTTAAAATGTAACTTGTTTTTTCTTTTACTAGTTATCCCCGTGTTTAACAATTTCATGACGTTGCTCCTAATAAATCAACTTCTTACATGGTAAACACATGATTAGGTGCATTTTGGCACAATATTTTTTATATGAGTGTTATATATTCGTGTAAATATAATAAATACAAAAAAACATTATTATTTTAGCGTAACGACAAAAAAATATGTGGTAACAAATATTTTGATCTCAAATTCATTAACAATTAATTTAAAAGTTGGTTACTAAAAAGTCATCAAAAATTTGATTTTTAATTTGTTGTTAAAATGATTGGTCACCTTCTACTATGAAAAATCAATTAAGCCACCTAAATTTAGTCAAAAAAAAAAAAATTGTGATTCTTTCATTGGTCCCTAACGTAGTACATGATTAAATTTAAAAAACATTTTGTTCTTAATTCAGTCACAAATGTAATAATATATGAACATTTATTTTTCGACCGCTAAAAAGTTATTTTTTTATTTTAATTAAAATATTTTTGGTATCTAAATCAATGACAAAACAATAGAAATATTTAGTCACCAATATATTTTGGTAGCTAAATCAGTAACAAAAAAAATAAAAATCAATTTATTTTGGTGACTACTTTTATGTATGTAATTACCTACTTATGTACAATATTTTGACATGTTTGTAAATAATTTTTTAACCTGTTTATAAATTATATAAATTTAATTACGCTAAATAACCATCACCTCAAATATATAATGTAGTAAAGACTAGTATAAAATATTAAAAGTGTACATATATAGTGATCGACATATGAAAGCATGTAGAAGTTGATGTAAAAAGCATTCATAAGTTTTACTTGGTATAAATTGAGCTAAAGGGTATTGGTTTTGATAAATCTGATCCACAAATAAGAGATGGTGGGTTATTAGAATATGCAATAGTATATAAAAATATCAGCAAAACAACCATCCTACGTGAGTTTTTGTCGATGGATTTTATGATGGGTTTGTTATACTCTTTCTCCTTCAGTTTCTTTCCACCAATGCTAATTCCATATGGGTTGTCGATAATAATGTCCCTTAAACCAATTATTACCATGATAAATCAATCCAAATTAACCAATACAAATCTTTTAATAAGAATTTGTAACAAGTGGCATAGGGTTTAGATGTATTTTACATTAGAGAGAGAACATACATAAATTTGTTAATGGAATACAATACAAACTATAGGCACATTAAAAATCAATTATTATTATGATAAACCAATCCAAATTAAGTAATACAAATAAAATAAATACTTTGAATAAGTATTTGTAACAACTATGATGTTATTCATTACCTCATTGAATTTCTTTTCACAGGGAAGATAAATCTGTCGTAGATAAGAATAGTTGCGAATGCTGAAAAAGTAATAAAGCTACTTGAACCAATGATTATCTTGGTGTCATTTAAGCTACAACGAACAAAGTAAAGCAAGGAATTCTAATAGTTCGTCATCTTTATTAACATACGAGAAAGCAAGTAATTCCTAATTATAATTATTTTGTCATAAACGTCTAAAAAAATATACAATCATTTTCGCTCGTTGATTTGGTGGCTAAAACATTACATTTAGTGGCCAAACCTTTTCGATCGTTGATTCGGAGGCTAAAACATTACATTTAACGTTAAACAAAATTTCATCGTCAATGACTATATTAAATATATTTTAGTGACCAACAAATTTTTGATGGGTAATACAATATTTAATTTGGTGGCCAAAACATTACATTTAGTGACCAAACATTTTTTATTGCCAGTTACCATATTAACATATTTTAACGACCAACAAATTTTCGATGACTAATACACTATTTTTTCTATTGCTAATTTGGTGACTAAAACATTACATTTAGCAACCAAACATTTATAGTCACTATACAAATAAATATTATTATACACTAATTTAATCGTTACTGTAGCCATTAATTTACAAGGATAATTATTTCAGTTACTTTGCGGCTAAATTTTTTCTATTCACTCAATTGCTAAGGTACATTTTTTTTTAGTGAAAAGGATGTGTCTTGCATACATATATGGAAATCATCATATTTACCATTGCACACAAACTCTCATTGAACTAATTATTTTTTACGAAATATTATGAAAGTTCAATTTCCACACAAATT
This sequence comes from Vigna unguiculata, assembly GCF_037176805.1. NCBI lineage: Eukaryota > Viridiplantae > Streptophyta > Magnoliopsida > Fabales > Fabaceae > Vigna > Vigna unguiculata. Next base: position 57,884,835 of record NC_140794.1, on the reverse strand, counting down.
AATGTGAATTTTTTATATTTTACCTTCAAGTATTTTCCTTTAATCTTGATAGGTCTTCCAACAACAAGATGTAATCAAATTATAATGTAAGAGATGAATTTAAAATCCCAAATTTAATTCAACCATAAAAAAATTATCAACATCCAAAAATGGCAACCTCTTCTAACCATCTTCATAATTTTTTAAGCTATTGTTCATAATATTGAAACCAATAGATGCTCGATTATATTTACCAATAGCTCTGTAACAAGTGTCATTTCATTCCATAAATTATATAGATCCTAAAACCTCTTTCAACCAATAAGATTTTATTGTTTTTCCATATTCAATATATAATAACTTTTAACTTTGTTTTTGATAAGTATTTATATTATTGATTCTCTATTATTTTTATAAAAAAAACATTGATATTGTATTTAACGTGATGACTAATTGTTAAATACAATGACTTTTCTAATAATATTGATAATAGGTGGTTTGAAATAAAGAATGTTTTTCTTGTTTAATTTATATACACTAATTGCAGTATGCATTGAACAAACTAAAATGTTAGTGTATGAACTTATCTTTAAGTATATATATTTTTTATATATGTAAACATTATTCTTGTATGATAATAAAAGTCAAACATAAGTTCTTGTACATGTTACTCAAACATCCAACTTTCCTCCGGGGTTTATGTATACATAAATTTATTTCATAATTTAAAGATATATCATAGTTTTAAAATATGAAATTTTTATTTTCTTCATTTTCTCTATTAATCCATTATACTTTTAATATTTTTTACATTGTAATTTTAATTCGTCTTAATTTCGTGATTTTGGTGAATTTCTTTTTTTTCCCATAATTCTAGTTTCCAAATTTTAGAAAGTCCACAAAAACTGTACAATTCTCAAATTTGCGTCCTTTCTTAACAAATTCTAAATCTCAAACTCATTAGATTAAAATTAAATTAAAATAATACAATCAATTAAAATAGGAAGAATGAAATATGCAAAAGTGAAAATTAAATCATACTTATGAGTTTTCTATAATCTAAATACTAAAATCAAGAAAAATAATAATGATACCAATGCCATAACTTAAATAGAGGATTGAAACTAGAATTAAATTTATATTGTTCTACTTAGACGAGTATTTTAACGACGAAAAGTACTCTTTCTTAATTATTACAAACTATACTTTTTATCCTTATCTGTGAATTGATTTAATATTTTTTTAAATATGATTTATATTATAATTAACTTATCCATTATAAAGGTAAATTAGTTTTAAAAAATAAAATTATATATATATATATATATATTATTTTCCAAGGAACAATGAAGTGGGAATTATTGTTGTAATTAATTAAAGAGACGGTTTATTTTAATAACAAATATCGGGTAAATTTATGCTTACGTAGGAAGTATATCAACGACGTCGTGTTGCATCGCACATATTGATTGTTACATATATAACCTTGTTTGTCTTAAAATCTCTACAAAAATTGTCACTCGCAGTTGTTAGAATTTAATAAATAATGAGGGGTAGTGATGTAATTAAACATGCTATAAAGATTCAAACCTGGACCTCTTCTGTTGCAAAAAAGGGCAAGAGGATCAGAGGAGTTACCGTGATCCATTGTTGTTCTCTATCTTAAGTTTTTATTTCTCTCTCTAGAATTTTCTATCTGCTCGTCCTTCCTCACAAATTAGGGTTTTTGCGAATCTCTTGTTAGTCTGTAATCGAATCAAAGCCATGGTTTCCGATTCAATCTCTGCCGTGCCGATTCCCTCCGCCGCAAACACTAAGAACCCCGGGAAGAAGAAGAGGGTTCGATTTATTTTTGTTTTTAAATTTTGTAATGATACATGCATTAGGTTTTTCATTCTCATCAATCTCATCGATTATAATTGCCTGTGTGTTCCAGACTAACAGGTCTGCAAAATTGAAGCAGTATAAAATCGATGCGCGCCGCGAACAGTGGTTATCGCAAGGTACGTTACGGGTGCACGTGCGCACTTTTGTCTCCATTGATCCATTCACTCTTTGATTCTGGTATGTATTTTCGATTTGTATCCGAGAGTTTCAGGTGTGGTGAAGAGTAAGGGATGCAAGGACGGTGTGGACGATGACGTCGTTCACGCGCCGCCGCCGTCGGTAAATCACGGCAAGCACTCCTTGGAGCCTCTTAACACGAGGCGCGAAGGCGAAGAAGACGACGGATTGATTCATCATGACAGCGATTCCGAGTCTCCTACCAACTGTCCTGCCGGCGTATTGTGCGGCAATGATTCGGGAACAAATTTCACCGGAAGCAGTAGTGGTGGGAGCAGCAGCAGCAGCAGCAGTTCAAGCAGCGGCGGGTGCTGTTCCGGGAACATTACCGAGGAGGAGGGGGAGGAGGAGGAAGAAGAAGGTGAGGACGATGATGACGGTTGCTTGGATGATTGGGAGGCCATGGCAGATGCTTTAGCCGCCGATGACAAGCACGAAAATCCTTGTTCTGATTCACCCCCTGTGGTTTTGCCTCGTGAAGGATCCAATTTAGAGTCTCCGAATTCAAAACCCGAGAGTAGTAGATTGGTTCCTTGGGGCTCTGGTAGTAGCCGAGCGTGGAGGGCCGATGACGCCTTTCGCCCTCAGAGTTTGCCAAATTTGTCTAAGCAGCACAGTATGCCGAACCCTGATCGCCGCTGCGTAGGAGGGGTCCCCTGGGCTCGTGTCTCCACACCTTCCTCGTGTCCTATTTGCTGTGAGGATCTGGATTTGACGGACACGAGTTTCTTGCCTTGTTTCTGTGGGTTTCGGCTTTGCCTCTTTTGCCACAAGAGGATTCTGGAGGAGGATGGGCGTTGCCCCGGGTGTAGGAAGCCTTATGAGTGTGAACCTGTTGAGACAGAGGCGAGTGTGCATGGAGGCAGCCTCACTCTTCGGTTGGCACGTTCCTGCAGCATGATCGAGAGGTCTTAAGCCCGCGGTCTGTCCTTTTCTGTTTTTTTTTGTTGCATCATCGTCTGTATTTTAGGGGATATCTAATTTTCATAGATCTAGTTGGCCTAGTGTTATGAGTTTTTGAGCACCTTGAAATCAAGTTGTTTCTCGTTTGATCTTATGGTGCATGTGGTAATGTAGAGTACTCATGTTGGTATGTGAATACATAAGGTGGTATAGAAATTCAATACATTGAAAATGGTGAAATCATGCGGGTTATTTCCTTTATGCTTCTATTTGTTTTATTCATGTTTTGTGTACAGTTTCCCTTCTCTAAAGTCTATTACCTCTATATTTGAAACATCCTGTTTAATTGAAAAAGTTAAATTTCTGATAATGTTAACTTTTTGGTGGTGTTGGAATGTGTAATGTTTATATTTTCTCTCTTCCTTTCTCTCTCTTACATAATTGCATTTGTATTTGTTGTACTCTGAGATACTTACAATGCTGTCATCTTCCTTTAAGATATTTGTTGCTATTTATTAATTAGTTGAAGTTATATGCTAATAATCATCATTAGCCAAGTCATAATCTGTATGGTTTTCCTATAGTTTTTATCGTCTTTGAATGATATTTTGATTTGTAAGTGGGAAGGGAGGGGCGACGACGAAAGGGAAAGAAGGGGGAAGCAAGGGATAATAAAATCCACCAAATATTGCAGGGCATTTGAAGGTGATATGTTGGCCCTCTCATTTTCCTTTCCTCCATTCCTCACCAACCAATATTAATCTTACGTTGTCTCTGCTTATAAGTCACTAAAGTTTTTCAAAAGCTAATTTTAATCATTTAACTGGTTTGTGAATTGTTTCCGTCCATGAAGGATGGCACAGAAGTGCTTGTAGTTTATATTGTTTGCTACTTTGTTTCTAGCCTTTCACTACATATGACAAGTCTTTTATGCAAAATTAGAATTTGTTTAATATGGCTGCAACATTTTGTTACTGGACCATCTTGCATAAATAAGATGTATGCCATTGTTATAGCTTGGTTCTTCTTTTTCCTATAACCAGTTCTATCCTCACATGAAAGGGATTTTGGAAATCCATTTTTTATGAGTTAAAATTGTAAATACAGCTTTTTTCATGACATTTAAACGTTTATTTTTGTTGTCTCCCATTGATTCTCTTTTAGGAACCGACAATATACTGGTGTTAAATGTAAGTATGAAGACAGGTCAATAGTGTTTTCAAGTTTTTCAAGGTATGCGAATATGTTTACATGTTTACCGCATTGTTGTGCATTAATCTTATAGGTTTGATTCAGTTTCGGTCAAAGAATAATCTGTCCTTCCTGCTTCCTTGTGGTTCAAATAAATGGTACATGACTGGTCTACATTGATTTCAATCAACTACCATCCGATCATCATCCTGACTCCTTGTAATCTTTCAAAATTGGTACTTAATTTAATTTTTGTTTGTACTAGTAATTTGTGCAAAACAACCATTTACTGTGTATACAACAATTTCTGAGTCATTCTGCATTGATATTGTTCCTTTTATATTCTGCCCGTTCCTTCTCGTTCCACCTATGATCAAGAGAACCCACAGAATAAGCTAGCACAGTTTTAATATCTACATGAAGCAAAGAAACTGGATTATTTGTATGACTATGTAAATATTTATAGAATTGACTTGTCGAAAATTCTTTCTACATGACTAGTTGATTCTATAATGTGAGTAGTGAGTTAGTTATTTAGAACAATAACTTTTGAAAGATCAGCAGGCTACTTATATGAAAATGAATGACATTCGGGAAGATGGAGTGTAAGAAAGATGGAAATTTGTGAACGAAAATTATTCGTTTGGTTGGTATGATATAAGTATGAGAAATCAGGAGATTTAATTGGCTGACAGTTGCATATTTTTTGCTTCTCTCTTGTCATAATATTCTCATCTGTCGTCTCTTTTTATACTTGGTAGCATGCTTTTCACAACCAATTTCTCTGTCTCTCCTGCAGTTACTGGTTTGAGGTTTGTTGTAGTGTAGACAATGGAACTGATCACGTGAAAGGTACTAATAAATATTTGTCGATGCCTTGTGTGCTCTGGTTATACAGTCTGTACTTGTGTTATGTTAAATGCTTCATTTGGGAAGAGTTGATCTTATGAGAAATATGAACCTTTTTTCTTATTATTTTCTTTGATTCATGGGCTAGACTCGTATACTTGCCGGTTGTCTTTTTTCAACAAATTTGATCCCAAACAGATGTCACCATTCTTCGAGTATTTGAGAAATAGAACTATGATGAGACATACGAATACATAGAGATAATCAGGCTGCTCTGCTAGTGGTAGGTCTATCTTTTTTTTTTTTTGTTTGACGATGTTCTTAAATAAGCTAAAGAATAGGAATCGAGTCCAGCTTTTTTACTGGTTATGTTGTGTTGTTTTTCTGATATGTATTTACACTAATTTTAATATTTTAAAATACATTAAAAAATTTTGAAAATATCAAAATTGGTTTAACTTGGAGGCAAAACAGGAAGATAACACAAAACAATAAAAAACCATGGAAAAGCTAAATTCGAAAGATTCCCTTGGAAATTAAGATAAAATTTTAGTGAGTTGAACTTCTGATGATTATTTAACCGGTGTGATAAAAAGTAAAAGCAGTTGCTGGAATGTCGCTTTGCAAACAGAAGACGTTTGGGCCATTGAGAGTGGAAACATGCACATGAAAAACTACTCTTGTAAATGTAATTGAACATGCTGTACATGTGAGTAAATTAGATTTGGGAAGTACCCCTATAACTTTCTGGTTGCCTAGCCTGGTTGTTCTGTATTGGTAAAGTTGTTGATGTGTAAGGAAATCACGAGACCTTTTATCTCAAAAGTCTGCATGTTGTACACACTAAGAACCAAATGTAATGTACCCCTTTATTGTTTTAGATATTAGTTATTGCGGTAAGTTTGCTCAGTTTTATAAATAGGAAGGTGGGTAAGAGTTGATGATGCTGTATCTGGTTTTCTGCGGCTAGGAAGCGTATGCTTATGGCAAAAGATAGGTTTTTAAATTGAAGATTGTAATGGACGGCCAACTAATATCTTGAATGATAATTTTATGCTGTTCTTAGCCATATGCTTTTCCTGTAGTAGTGTTTCGTTTGCAGTTCGTAAACTAGTGGTTGGCACATTATTAACTTAATTGTTTTTACGCTTCTATTTCAATCAACGATTTGGATAGAACTCGTGTGATTTTTCAAACAAGTTACTTGTGGATAGAATTCTGTTTACATTCTCCAAAACCATAAGCCGAACATGCATTTAATATTTGAACGAGTTCTGTGCTTTTAGTTCCCTTAATCTAACTTATCTCTGCATTTATCGTTATTTGTGTTTTTAATATTCTGGATTGCTCTTTTTCTGGGTCAAAATAATGTGCTTTGCCTGCTTTCTGTATTGACGACCAATTGGTTGTTGATTTGGTTTGCCGCAATCGTCGAGCTTGCATACTGCAATTTGTATGATAAAAAATAGTTTCAATTCCGCCAGCCTTTCGTTAACAGTATGTTCTTTATTTGGCCCTATGTTTCTTTTAGCACGAGTCAAGTGTAGCAAAAAAACTGGACTTTTACTTCCTGTACCTCCATTAAATGCACCTCAATAACTTTAAAAATGTTCATCATAACCTTGTTCGAGGTTCCGTAACACACCTTCTGAAAGATATTTATTGGAAAAGGATCCTTCCTGATTAGAATATGCAGAACGTTAGTTTTGATTTCTGAAAGCGAAACTGTAATATGAATATTTCGAAATAACTGGAAAACTTTCAGAGAGCAGCTTTTCCGGAATACATGCTTCAGAACGACGATTCTGGAAAACATATTCGGATAAAAAAAAATTTCAGAAGTCCCTGCAAAAAGCAATCCGGAATGTTATCGAATAGCAATTGTGTAGAAGGCCTCGAATCTAAGTTCCAATACACAGTTGAATTCACTGCAAGAACAATAAATAAAAATGCAGAGTGAAATCCACTCTGCGTAACCCTCTAAAATTCATAGTTTCGCCTCAATTAACCACGACGAAAGAGCAGAACTGCAAGTGGATTTCAACTAATGAGTGTACTTGCCTCGACAGCGCCTCAGCCGCATCACCCTTGTTCCTCGTCGAATCGATTCAAAGACCTCCTAAACTTAATTCACCACTTGTGATGTAGCCGTCATGCCCCGGAATAGTCATTCCGGAACACTGTTCTGAAAGGCTTTTTCTGAAATTCCAAAATAATGTTCCAATATTCCTGTTAGGAAGGAATGCTTTTCCCATAAATATCTTCCGGAAGGTGTGTTTTGGAAACCTCTTTGGAGGACTGTTTTAAATAGAATTTGCTCTAATATATTGGATTTATAGTTTCCAACTGTTTGCGACAAAGTGACAGCATGTAGAAATACCCTTGGTGTGAGTATCTGTCAAATTCTTTTATTTTTAATTAATTATTTTAATTATTTTTATTTATTTTGATTTTTTATAATTATATGATGTAATAATTTAAAAATATTGAAATGATAAATTAAAAATGAGTTGAAAATAATGGATGAGAATATCATTATCCAAAAATGATAATAATATTTCGTTATCAAAATTAGATTAGCTTCCAACAATACGTTAGGTTTGACTGATAATTTAAAAAAAAAAAAAACTAAAAATGTTAAATGGTACTTAGTCAAAGCGATATAGATACTACATTGATTGATATGGTACGATAGAAAGGGAAAGATAATTTAGAAAAAAATAATAATAATAAATAAACCATCAATTTCATTTTTAGATATCACTTTTCTCCATATTTTGTCTGCCCAGAATCATCGATTTTTGAAGATACTAATCATATTTTTCTTAGAGATTACATCATAAGCATGTAAGATCACATTTCTTCATTTGTATAAGATATAACGGATAATAATCCTAACCGAGTAGTACAAACAAGAACGAAATTAAGAAGAAAAAAAAAAGATAGAAGGTTGCCAAAACATACAGTTGTTTTAAGTTCATTCACTTTTAACACATATATCAACAATTTTAGTATCAAACAACAACGCTCTAAAAATCAGGGAACATTTTTATTAATTTTGAAACATGAAAATCCAGGTAAAGAAAGAGAGATCGATGCAACGAGAACCGTAAGTGATTTGGAATAAATTAGAAGCAAGAAAATGACATGGCTACTTACTCACCCTGAATTGATGCGTTTATTGAGGAAGTTGATTCATCCTTTGACCATTTCTCGGAGTCCTCGTTGATCATAAGCACCAGTCTTATCAGTTTCTTGACCGCCACAAGAAAGAAAGAAAGAAAATGATGGGAAATGGGTCACAATGGAGGAGGATCTGGCAACTGCAGATCCCACATCGGTGCAAGATCTTTCTATGGCTGGCATTGAACGAGAGGCTCCCTACATCAGTTCCTCACATCGCAGATTTTGCATTTTCCCCGTGCCCCTTCTGCCACGGCCACGAAACTCTCCTTCACGTGCTGCGTGATTGCCCTCGAGCCACCACCGTGTGGGTTGGTCTTGTTGCCCCTCAACACCAACGTGCCTTCTTCTCCTCCTCCCTGTGGAACTGGATCTTCACCCATCTTCACCACCCTTGGTCCATAGCTGAATCTGATGATAAGGATGATGTTGTATTATTCACTGCCACTGTTTGGTTACTGTGGAAGGATAGAAAAAGTTGGGTGTGTGATGGACGTAGTTTTTCGTCGGAAAGAGTGGTTCACCGTGTGGCTACTCTTGCCGATGATTATGGGCGAGTTGTTGAAGTGGAACACTCTTCTCCTACCGCTCTTGTACGCTATGTTTCATGGTGTTTCTACTGGAACCAACCCCCAAAGCAGCTTCACTTGCGATCCATCGCACACACTTCTCCTAAGTTGTAGATTTTCTCTCTCATCTTCTTTAAATACATCTTCTTCTTCTGTATTTTCACCTTACCCTAGAACAAATTATAATTCCCATCCCTAAAATATATGTGGGTGTTGTCTCATTAGTCCTTATAAAATTATCTAATTGGTTTCATTTCCTAATATTGTCTTCTCTTAAATAATTAATCACTCTGTTGATAACTTTATTCCATTTACATTTAAAAATTATAAGTTAAACTGTCATGCCAATAACACTTCAATTAATCTTAACCATAAGAAAAACATATTTTAATCTATTCAGATATTTCTTTTATCTATTATTTATAAAATCGTTTACAAACTTTTTCTTGCAATATCTTCCATCTCTCCGTGGTTTCAAACAAATAATACTACATTTTACTTTTAATTCCATCAAATTTATTCATTCACACATTCTTGTATCATTTCTTGAGGATACTGATATTTTAACAAATTTTTAACTCATTATTTTAATTATTTTTCAATTATTTATTATTTATTTTTTAATAATATGATATGATAATTTAAGAATAATTAAAGTAATAAATTAAAAGTGTATCAAAATATATTATTCCACGAACCTAAAAGTGACATATGAAATATAATATTTTACGTTTTTTTGATAATTCACTACAAAACATTCGGAGAAATATTTTTACTTATAACATAATTACAATGCATTATCTCACACAAAATATAATAATAAGAAATTATAATTATCTCATTTTTATATTTTTTTTTCTTCAAAATAATGCTAGGTGATAGGTGATAGGTGGAAAATTCATTTATAATCAACGGTGAGTTTTTAGAAAATATTTTGGAGTGTTAAAATTAAATATGACAAATACATCCATCCTTGTGGGTATTGTCCGAACACATTCACATCTTGACGAAAAATTCTCTCATTGACTAAGTATGGGTAAGGAAAATACTCGACTTTTTTAATTGGGTATGAGGATAGGTATGGAGATATACATATTTGTCTCATTCCCGTCCACATACTCGTCATAATATCTATCCCCGTCATATCCCCGTCCCCGTTTAAATCATTAAAATATTCATGGTCAGTTAAGTAAACTTATATATATATATATATATATATATATATATATATATATATATATATATATATATATATATATATATATATATATATATTGCTACACATTTTCTATTTTTGGTTTGTCATCAAATTCATTTACATATTCAATATATTTTTCATCTTATCATAAACTTTATGCAATTATGTTTAAATGATGTATATTAATTAAGTATTTTTTATGTCTCACATTTGGATATTTCTTTTTATTTTTTAATATTTTTATTTGTTGTATATTTTCCTTTCATATGAGAATGTTTAACTTTCTCAATTTAAGTGTTTAATAGCTTAAACCTTTTATTTACTAGGTAATATAAAAAAAAATATTCTACTATTATTTTTTTTTCATTTGAAAAATGATTTTGTTTTGCTAAAATAATTTTCGTTATTTCTCAACTATTGATTATGTTGATATTTGATAAGTTTTCTTACATCTTTAACATATTTTTCCATCTTATCACACCTTTACTTATACATTTGTTTACCTTTGTGTGATTTCATTCAATAGTCTCTCAAATTATTTTTAAGAGACACATTTGATAATTTTTTTAATATTTTCATTTGTTGTTTATTTTTATCACGTAGAATACTATTTTTATATATTTTATATGATTATTTTTTATTTGATAACTCATTATCATATTGTAATTTTGTCACTATAATTGTATAAATAAATTTTATTTAATATAATATAAAAAATTATTGTAATTGCCATAAATTTCTTTTTATCACCATCCAACATATACTGAAGTTCAAAAGATATAAAATCTATGTTAAAATTTTATTATTATTAGTTTAATATTTGTTCTTTGCGTGATTTTGATCAAGTGATGTATTATAACTTTTATTAGCATATAAAAAAGAGATTCATTATAATTGTATAAATAAATTTTATCTATTAAAATATAAAAATTTAATGTAATTGTCATTAATTTTTTTTTATCACCATCCAACATATATTGAAGTTCAAAAGATATAAGATATATGTTAAAATTTTATTATTATTAGTTTAATCTTTGTTCTTTGCGTGATTTTAATCAGATGTATTATAGTTTTTATTAGTGTATAAAAAAAGATTCATTATAATTTAAAAAATTGAAGTAAACAAACCTTTAAAATATATTTTAATTTGAATATTTGTTTTCCTTTTATATTTTTTTAAAATATTTTTAAATTTTATCAATTAGATTTCATTAATGTTTGCAAATTTCATAAATGTTTTTATTCTCATGAAATTTTATTTTGTATTCTAAGTTTAAATGTATATAATTATAATTTATTTCAAAATATTTGATATCGAATAAACAATCATCCTCTTAATATTGAATATTTGATAATATTATGTTTTCTTTACCATAATTTGTATTATTTCATAAAAATTAATTCATTAATATTGAAACAATCAGAAAGCAGTATGAGTACAAGTATATATCCGTTACCCGGTAGAGATGGGGATGAGACAAAAGTTTGATATCCTTTGGGTTTGAATATAGAGATGTAGATGAATTTTTTTGATGGGGATGAATACGGGATAGCGAAACTCGTTCCCACCTGTTGTGATCGCTAGTTAAAATTGATGTACAATTTTTTTTCCGAGTATCAAATATATACAAATTAAAATAAATTATTTCTATTTACATAGTATTTTATATATTATAAATAAATTGGGAGGCCAATAACTATTTCAAACATAATAAAGCTCTCTCATTTGTGTGTTTGGATAAGAGGGTAGATTTTAAAAAATGAAAAAGAAAAAAAAATGAAGGAAAAAATAATGATCTGTAAGTTATTTGAATTAAGAGAAAAAAAAAATAAAAGTGAAAAGAAAGTTTATGAAAATTTTGAAATTAATTTAAAATTGTTTAAATTAGTTTTATACAAATGTTAAACTTTGTTTAAAAATATCAATTTTATAAACTCAACTATGAAATTTTAAAACAATTTTTAGCAAGTTAAAATAAATATATTTAAAATTTGAAAATAAAATTTAAACAAAGTTTAATGTAAAATATAAATTTAAATAAACTTAATATTGTTAAAAATATGTAATGGAAATATCATTTATAATAAATATATCATTATAATATTTATATAAAAGTTAAATTTGGTCTTAATTTAGAAGGGATGAAATTAAAAATTTTAAAAAAAGTTGGGACAGAGATGAAATCAAAATAACAAATATATAGACCATATTGAAATCCAAACAATGACTTCACGCATGTCACCATACTAAATTGACATGTGAAACGATATTGATGTACACATGACATAAATAATAAAAATAAAAATAAGTTAAAAAAAAGAAAAAAATGACACATATTTAACGTTGTTAATACTCTACTAACGAAAATGACATAATTGTTACATATCTTAAAAAATATGAACCTAATTGAGACTACAAAAATCTGGGGATCTATTTAAGATTTTGGTATAAAAACGTAAACCAACAAATATTTTAACCAAATTTTAATAGAATAACTTTTCATAACCTTTTTTTAAAGTTAAAAACCAGAAAGAGAAATGAAGATAGAACAAGACCGGTGATTAAATATTGTCTCTTAAGAACGAAATTATTACTTTTATAAATTTTATATTGATACTTTTATTATAAATGATGGTTCAAAATATTATATTATTAACCTGTTTTGTTAATAATTTCTTTCACCATTAAAATTTGTTTTAAAAATTACTAGTTAATTTTATAACATATTTATATTTAATTAGTTTTAATCTTATAAAAATATATTAAAAAAATATTTTAATTATTAAACAATTATTACAAAATTGAATTAAAAATATATATATTTATTACTAAATTGAATAAAAAGACCTATAAAAGACTAAATTAAAATAAAGACAACGAGGTTGACACCGACTCATGTCTTACCACGTGACAACAAAATTTTTTATAAAAAAAAATAAAAAAGTACGTAAAATAAAATATAAACAAAATAATAAAAAATTACATAATGTTTGGTACACTGTTAATGCTATTAGTATTTTTTTTTTTTTTTAAACAAACCTAAGACACAATTGAAAATTTTTTAAAAACTCGATATATTTCTACCAAAGCATAGATTATATGAGTAATTAACCCAACTATAAAGTTAGTGGAGAATGACACTTAAACAAGAAAATGAAAATCATAAAATATACTAATAACACCCATTAGTTCGGTTCCTTTTTACTATAAAGAACAAATACCTTAAAATCTTTAACAATTTAACTAAAACATAGCTATCCTATTAATTCTGAAGTTAAAACTAACTTTATATATATATATTAACTGCAAACCAAGTTATATGTCCAAATTTGACTTTTTCTATGAATTGAGAAGAAATTAATATATTTCATATGAATACGTCTTTTTTTATATGACGTAATGTTTTCGAACAATATTATTATTTGGATAATTTTTTAAATACGTTGATTCTTGCAGTTTCGTTAAAATTATGATTGATGCTCAAAACCTTAGAAGTTCCATAAAAAAAACACATCAATTGATTTTTAACGTTTTAAAAATGTTTAATTATATTTTATCTACAAAAATTGAATGTACCTCAAAGATTTAGAACAAATACCTAGACACCTCAAATCTGAACTCTGTCAAAATAAATATCTTGAAAATAAAATAAAAAGGGATCGGAATAAGAAAAATGTAAAATAAATACAGTAGTTATTCATGCAATTATATAAAAATCTTAAAATTTCCTTCATTGTATTCTATTTAGTTTATACATCTCCCACATTTTCCAGAAAGGGATTGGTACTTTGTGAAGGTGTGGGATGAAGAACGAGAAATGATGAGTAGAGAGAATAGAGAATAGAGATGGAAGAAGAAAAAGCAGCGGCTTACTACGACGAGTTGACCCGGAAGGGCGAGGGGGCCGCAAGATTTAAACAAGGTCTCGGCTTTTCCTCTTCCGCATCAAACGACGACGTTCCCAAACCCGGCTCCGCCCTCGCCTCCTCCTCCTCCTTTCTCTCCAAATTCGTCAAAGCCTCCTCCACCCCCTCCCACTCCGACAAGCAACCGCAAGTTAATGCCACCTCCGCTCCTTCTGAGTCGGAGAAGCAAGCGCAACTGCAATCCATTCACGACAAGCTCAAGAAAAAGCCATCTTCCGAGCCTAGGGTTTCCAGCAGGGATAGGAGTAGAAGACGAAGCAGGAGCAGAGACAGATACAGGGAATCGCGGAGGCGAAGCAGGAGTAGAGACAGATATAGGTATAGGGATTCCGAAGGGGACAGGAATAGGGAGAGAGGGAGGCGTAGAAGTAGAAGCAGAAGCGTTTCTCCTCGCAGACAGCGTAGGTCGGAGAAGGAGGCGAATGATACAGGGAAAGTCAGTGAAGCGAGAAAGGGAAAGAATGTTGGGACTGATTATTCCAACCTAATTCAAGGTTATGACCGTATGGTACGTTCCATTTTTTTTTTCTCTCGCCTTGGCCTGGTGAAGATGTTGCTTTCGTGTCTGGACACTCTTTTTATAAATTCTGTCTACTATTGCCTCGATTTTGTTTGTCATGATTCGTGGACATCTTTTGTTGCTATTGTCTACAGTCATCTGCTGAAAGAGTTAAAGCCAAGATGAAGCTTCAGCTCTCAGAAACTGGTAAGCCAATAGATCTCCCAAGGCAGAAATTATCGGTAGTTCTTAATGCATTTTCACCATATGTTTTGAAATGAATTATTTTTGTTGATGTATCGAATTCTGATGTTAGATGCACTGATATTGAATGTTCTGGAAATCTTTGCTGTAGTGGACTAGTTTGAGAATGAAATGGTTATGCTAATCTTACACGGAAAACTTAGTTTTTGCCTCGAATAGTATCCTTGCCTTCTCTGGTCTTCTTGTAGTTATGATCATTTGCGGTTAGAAACTACTAGTTAGTTAAGGTTGCTACTATCTACTCATATATATCTATAGAGCTAGCTATTACAAACCAAAATTTTAATGTTGATATAAATTATAAATATTTGCTCTCTAGCTTACAAAATGAGATGGTTTGTCCGTACTCCGTATGGTATTGAATTCTTTTCTAATATACTTGATACTTTTAAATGTAGCTGCACATGATTCAGAAAAGGGCGTGGGCTGGGAGCGATTTGAGTTTAACAAGGATGCCCCTCTTGATGATGAAGAAGTTGAAGGTCAGACTTGTTTCTTAATATATTTGTGAGCTTTCTATTTGTTGTGTTCCTATGAATTATTCAATTTAATCCTTTGTTTTTAATTCCTTTTTGGAGCTGTACAATTTGCTTTGACTGCTAGTTGTTCCCCGTTCTTGGTAAAAGTCACTAAAACTAGAAGATTTTTACATTGTTCATTTCTATGTAGACATTTCTTGGGTCTCCCTGTGCTTCTCCTGTTAATCTAGTTAACATTTTCTGTATCTTGTTATTGGAAATTAAAAGAACACCTTTCTCAGTATTGTTGAGTAATTAATTGTATGTTTGTCTGTTATTTATATGTTTTTGTTAAGACTTCCTACTTTTCCATTGTTGAATGATGGTGTTTTCAGGTATATATGCTTGTAATGACAGTTAGTAGTGATGGATTTTTTTGAACATAATCGAACTGATTGTACACGCCTTCCATCTGCAGTTGCTGAAGATGATGCATCCTTAGTCAAACACATCGGTCAAAGTTTCAGATTTTCTGCAGTTCAGGTATCTTTGAATAGTAGTTTGGTTCCTCTTTGATGGACATGTCTGATCATTGTTTGGAAAACTGAATTTCATATTGTTACGTAGGCTAGGAGGGAGGAACAAGTACAAGCTGCTCATGAAGAAGCAATGTTTGGTACTCCGGCGCTTCCACCTCCCACTAGTACAGATAGTGAACCTGAAAGGGAGAACGAGAAGGAGATTGATAAAAAAAATCTGGTTACAAGCCTGTTAAGTGAAACTGTAAGCATTTTTCTATACAACAGAGGATATGGTATGGATGAGTATAACAAATAATGCAAGTAACCCTGTTATATTTGATTTCAGTTGCTGGCCAAGCAAAAGGGATCTTGGCGAGATCGGGTTCGCCAGGCTTAGAATTTTCCTCTTAAAGTTGATATGATGACAGAAAAGATGGCCAAAATGTCACATGGATTTGGCTTCTACCATGTCTACATATATTTCAATTTTGCACTTTGTAAAATTATTTTTGGAGGTGGCTTTAAGCAATCATACCGTGCAACTGTCATCATTTTCAAGCGGGGTGTGTAATGTTTTTTGTAGTGAGTTTCGTAATGAAATTTTTAGAGGGAGAGATTGCAGATGGAACAATGTTAATACAGAGACTTTACCTCTTATGTGCAGTGTTCACCATCTGGGGTTGTATTTGGTGCCGACTCACTTTATGTACATTTTTAGCAATGACACCTTAGATAGAACAGCGATGATGCAACTTCATTGGATTTGTAATAAGCCTTATTTATGTTTCAAATTTCGAAGTGTCTTATTGGGCTATTGCAGATGATCATGTACGGGATGAAATTCACAAGACATAAAATATATAGGTTGAAAAGTTTATTGAATTTACCTTTCGAGTGTTTCGTTGGTTTTGGAACAAAAGAAGGATTTTTATTTAACTGTAAAAATAAAAAAATGGATAGATGTATGGTTGAGTATAATAAGTAATTAATATTTAGTTTTTAACCTAATAAGAAAAAAATCTACAGTCTTATTATATTAATTGTAATTTTATTAGTTTACTTTAATTCTGTTAGTTTATTTGAATTCAGTTAATGTTTTATATTATGTGTGCTTATTAAATAAAAAATTAATGTAAATATGTGATTATTCTTGAAATAATTGTCAAATAAATATCTTAATTTTTTTTAAATCTAAAATTGTTATAATTTAATTTTGTTTAGAAATATTTCGAAAATTTTTATATAAATCAATAGCCTAAATTAACTATTTTTAATTGAATAATTATAAATAAAAATTTTGTACTTAATATTTATTATTATATTAATTTAAATTTGTAAATTTTTCATATCATCTTAATGAATGGTATTTTTAATACTCATTTTAAATATTAACTTGAAATATTTCAATGTCAAGACATAACTATTAGTACATTAAAATAAATAAAAAAATATTTACAATATTAAGTTGAATTATTAATTTAAAATATAATTTTAAATTTAAATTTTTGTTATTTTTCTCACTATTAAGCAATTTAAAATGTTCTTGATTTTAAATTACAAAACTTCAATACGCAAAAATTAATATTTTTCAACAATACTATTTTATTAACAATATCAAAAACTGAATTTAACATATCATTTCATATATTACATAATTAACTTAATAGATTTATTAAAATGGTTACAATATTTTAAAAATTCGTAAAATGTAAATAATTTTAATTGTGTTATTATTTATTTTTCATATTACAATATATATATATATATATATATTAGTATATTTATCATTTTATTTAATGAAATAAATTTTACTGATATTATTTGACAAAAAGTTCAATATTCAAATCTATGATATTTATTACACTTAACATAAATATGTATCTTAGATAAATAAAATATTAGAGACAAAATACTACATTAAATTTAATTTCATAAATATGTATATATTATTTTATATTTTATATTATTAAATCATTCAATAAATTTAAAATTATTAATTTAAGTCAATATTTAAATTTTTATTTTTTATTACAAACTCTTAACATTAATTACATTTAACAAATTATTTGAATTATTATAAAATAAAATTTGAATATTACCAATGTAAAATATTAACTATTTTTTTTTACTTTTAGAAAATTTCATTATTTCCATTTTTCTAAAAATATAAATATTAGGTTAAAATTTGATTTCTAACTAATCGAATTCTAACCTTTTCTATAGTATAATGGATTAATATTAAAGTCAATTTACCTCTTTTTTATAAATCAAATTCTAGTAATAAACAATATATCATGTTATTATGAGTATATTACGAATAATATGTAATTTGAATAGTTTATATTTTGAAAAATGCAATTTAAAAATATTCCTTTCCGTGACCGTAGACTCCATTTATAGTAAAAACTTACTCTCAACCAACCCATTCCCATGCTTCTGCGATAAATTTGTTTCGTTCCATTTCCATCTCTCAAAACATATACATAACACCTGTTTTTGTATTAGAGCTTTTAACATATTAAAAAGTATTAAATATTAAAACGATTTACATATTATAATTATATAAAAATTAAAAAATATCAAATAAGAATTAAATAAAGGTCAAAATAATTATAAAAAATGATTATATACATATAAACGTAAGAAATTTATGAAAATAAAGATTTATACAAGGTTATTGGATTACTTAATAAATTAAATATAAATACTAATGACATAAAATAGAGATAAAACATGGGATAATACATACATATACTTATTTTCATACTCAATTTAAAAAATAAAAAATCAGATATTATTCATGCTCAAATATAATTAATTTATAATTTTTCGTATTCATATATTTAATAGATGCATTTATTTTTCAGAGTTCGATTAATTTGCAATTTTGAAGGGAAATTTTGAATATATTTTATATTGTAACATTCTTAAAATAGATAAAGAAATTACGTACTTTTTAAGTGTTTAATTCTTTTAAAATTATTAATTATTATTATTTTAAATTATTTATTATTCACTTTTTTATAAAATTACTGCTTGTTTTGCAATTTCGAAGCAAGTTGCATATTTTAATGTTTTATTTTTAAGGAAGTTTGATGGGTTAAAGATAAAAAATAAATGCTCGATCAAAGCAAATGAGTGATGTATGTGAAGTTGAGCATATAATCTAAGATTGACTGAGATGATACATTGTTTGAGAATAAATTGTTTATCTGATGAAATTGAAAACATTATTAAAAAAATATGCATAAAAAACCTATTAAGTATAATTTTCAAATATTTAATTAATTAGTCTTTGGTACTCCCCATTCACATACAAAATTAAGTAAATTACAATTACAAAATTCCGGAGTTTTACTTAAATAGAGATTTCAACTTTGAAATACTTATAAATTGTTATATGAACCGATAAAAAAAAGTTTTTATGTGAAAAAGCTTCCGTGAGTGATTTCAGCCCTCTTAAGTAAGTACTTTCATAAAATTTATTTAACAACATTCCTAAAGTATATATAACGATTGAATAATTATTTAAAAAATATTAAAAATTATTAATTACTATTTATTAACAACTTATTCATCTTTTGTTTTAGTAACTGGCCCCTGGGAGATCTCTTCCATGTTGTCCTTCATTTTGAAAGAAGTTTTTCTTTATTATCATTTTTTTCAACACATTTTTTCTCTTGGTGAGTAGGGTTGAGTCCACTTAATATTGAATTAAATTGAGTTTACTTCAAGTTAACTCAAGTTATGTTTATCTTGTGTTAAATTGAGTTCGGTTTACTTCTGATTGAGTTTAGTCAAGTTTACTTTTGGGTTCATTTTGAAGTTAAGTATCATGTAGAGTTATGCCCATGTTAAGTTAAGTTGGACTCACATAAGACCAAGTCGAATTAAATTAGATCCACTTTTAGTTAGGCCCATATTGGGTTGAGTTGTGTGAGATCAATGTCAAGTCAAATCAAGTTCAACTCACATTGGATCGATGTCAGGTCAAGTTCTGATCATGTTAGGATGATTCAACCTGAGACAGGGCCAAATAAGATCGAACCCAAATCGAACAATGTCGAGTTGAGTCGAGCCAAATTCAAGTTAGGTTGAGTCGGCCCAGTCAGACAAGTTGGATTGATCCTTAACTTTCTTGTTAAGTTACAAATAGTAAAGATTATGTCGTAAATATATTTTAATTAGTGTAAAATATTTGAGAATCCAATTACAATTTAAAATATTTTACATTTTTGTGATACTATTAAAAATATTTGAATTAATTATAATTTTGTATCGGAGTCAAATTCATTTTAAGTGTAGACTTTGAAAATTATATTTTTTCAACCAATTAATTTAATGAACTAATAAAAGAGGACCATGATTCTTATATTTAGGCCTTCAATTTGTTTTGGTTCCTATATTTATTTTTGACTCAATTAAGTCCCAATATTTGTTGAATAAAGTCAATGTTGTCCTTCCATTAAATTGGCATTAAGGTCGTTTGAAGGTGACCAAATAAAAGACTTAATTAGTAATTTAGTCCATTTATTTTTTATATGGAAACAATGTGGTCTTTTTCTCATTAGCATCGTCCTCCACGAATCTTGGAAACAAACCCAAAACTCACAACTGGGTTAATGTGTCCATCTCGAAGATGCAATTGACAAAAATGAAGATCTTGGATCTGAAAACGGTAGAGACAATTTTGATAAAATTGTGTCGCAAAAAATAAAAAAGATTAGAGAGATAATGGGGTTTGAATTTACACGTGATAACTTCCTAACGATACTAACACTTGTTTCATACAAAATTAATTTAAACAATATATAATTTCAATTGAGATAAAAAATTATAAAGATAAAAATAAATCATAAATATAAATTTTAGAACCAAATTATTAATTAAACATTAGACGACCACTCTTAAAAGGACATTAATATTAATTTAACAAAAGTTTTATTCTACCAATGTTCCCATTTCTTTTTCACTGAGCCACAGTTTCAACAAGTAAAAGAACTTCGTAATATACTTAGAAGATACTTATTACTTTTCATTAATTTATAATTAAAATAAACTTCGAAAAAACATTTATTACAAAATTATATTAAACCAAATTTCAAAAATTAAACTTAATTTTTAAATTGTATTTTTAATTTAAAATTTAATCCAAATATTTGAAAAATCTTAACTTGTCTAACAAAATGTATAGATTTATATCCAAAATACAAATCCCTAGATTGGATATTTAAAAATCCTATCCAGGTAAACAGGGCATAAGTTGCCCTCACAAATGTCAATTCATAAGTGATGCCAATGAGATGATACAGTCAGACAATTTATTGATGGTTGGTTATAATTGCTCCTTTGTTTATGGTGGGTGTAATGGTCCAAGTGTACCAACTCGAATATATTGCAAGTGGTAATTACGAACAAAATTAATTACCCTTCTATTTGGAATAATGCAATGCTTTGAAACTTGGAGGCAACAATAATGCAGTTGCTGCTGCGTTGGATAATAAGTTTTTTTGGAAGGGCTTTTGATTGCTACTTATTTCTTGTACTGTCACGGTCGGCTCTTCTCACAGAGATTCTATTCAAAAACCGCATCTTCAGGATATTGTCCTCTAAGTGCTCTCTGGTAGGTTGTAAAATATTAATGACAATTGATTATTAATCAATCATAATACCATTCAATTTCGACTCCTAGATCTTCAACTCTTGGCCTTTTAGGAATAGGAAACAGCAAAAATGTCATGGAGGTATTTGGGTAAGAAAATGCTGCAGAATAGCTCTCTATTTCGGTATACATTGATGATTTTCCACTGTACATGAGCAAGATCAAATGACAAACAAGAGGCAAAAAAAAAAAATAGCGATTCTGACATTTGCTTTTGTGATTCCTAAGGTATAGATTGGTGAACAAATGCAAAACACACCACATGCTTTGATCATAACACCTGGTGTCGACAAAATTGGAGACAGGCAGTAGTGAATCTGTGATCACAATCTAGCCTTCTTTGAGGATAATGTTGAGAGCAATGATGTTGATGGATCGCATGGAAGAGAGATGGATGAGTATGTTGCAGAGAGAGGTGGACTGCAATCAATTGACCGCATTCTTTTCAGAGATTTTTTCTCAACCTCCTTCGCTTTCCCTCTCATGATGAAATCTTTCAAACGTCTTACATCTGACAGTTTTACAGGTTTCAACAGAAACTCCTCTGCTCCTTCCTCCATACACCTGTCATGTCGTAACAATCAACTGTTGAGAAACATGCCTATAAATAAATACTGGTTACAAATACATGTATCTGAAAATACTCTGGTTACAAAAACAAGTATGCATTAGTGCCAGGTGTTTTTTAGTACAAGTTGATAAATTACCAGAAAGCTTATATCACCACAAGGACAATGCAATCCCTATAATGATTTGTTATGAGTGGATGGTTTCCAGCATAATTAGTGTTGAGCTAATCATGGCATAAGCAAATCACGGTGCCACCATATGACCTATTGGGTGTAAAGATTTCTGGGGAAACTTTAATTACTATTCAATATGTCAGATCTACACAAGGATAAGGACCTAACATTTTGAGGTAGTATATCAGTAACTATCCTTGTCAGTGTGAGGTTAGAGTTAGAAAAACGTTGATATCAATTGAAATTCAACTTATGGAAATGATTCCACAATCGTATCCAAATACTCATTTTTCACTAAAATACTATCTTATTGTAGATGCAATATACATTTTCTACTTCACCATGCCAGTTGAGACCAAACAACAAACACCATAGAAATTATTCGAAGAGTTCATTGGTACAATTCCATGACAGATCCAAAAGACGTGTAAGCTAATGGAGAGTTTACCTATCAATTCGAGTCAAAACATTCTCCGATGACATGATCACCACTGGAATCTCTCTAAACACGGAAGACTCCTGCTGAATTTAACAGAAGGAAGTGTCATTAAGAATCAACTCCCAACCCAAAACACAAATATACAATAAAACTTTGTGTCCGTCCAACTAACTAATCCAGCATCCTCAACAACACACAAAAGCAGCTATCAATCCTCAAATCAAAGGAATTATCCTAATAACACAAAAACCTTCAGAGGATAAGAATCAAACACACTACACACCTTGATTTTCTTGAGTAATTCGTATCCTGTCATCCCCGGCATGGAATAATCCGTCATTATGAGATTAACCTTCACACTCTGTCACCACAGCCAATAAACAAAAAACAAATAGAATACGTTAGCAACAACCCATTTCAACCACCAACGTCAAAACAACGCCAAAAACTAAATAGCAAAATTCGCTTACATCGAACCCGAGAGAACCGGCCTCTCCGTCCAAGCCCAAATACTGAAGAGCACGAGTTCCACTCTCCACAACCGTCACTGAAAACACCCATTCCAAACACGCAAAAAACCTTCAGAAGATAAACTCAATTTGGCAAAGGAAAATCACAAACACGACATTCGCAACACCAGGTCACCTTTGCAGGAAGAAATCTTGAGCAACCGCTCAATGACCTTGCGATCAACGAGGCTGTCATCAACGGCAAGAACGTGAAGCTCCGGCGAGCCAGAAGGAGACTCCTCGAGAAACTCCGTTAGGTTTTGCCGGAAAATTTCACCGGTGATGGCCATGAAACTGAAAAGCTGAGCAGAGGTGGGTGGTGTGAGAATAGAAAGTAGAGAGAAAAATGGGTGGATTTTATTTATATATTGTTAGAAGGGAAAGGAGAGAGAGTGATGAATATAAATATAAAAAAAATGAAAAATGAAATGGATGAAAAGTAAAAGAAAATAATAAAGGCGATAGATTCGGAGAATCCAAATCTGAGAGATCTTTAGAAATCCATGAGAAGCGATTATGCCACCTCCACTTGTCCCTTCTCTTCTGAGGTCAAAATCAAAATCTTACTTTTATTATTACCTATTTCTTTTATTATTGAATGAATTAATAATAGTAACGTTGGTCACGGTCAGAGGAGGCCAACCGTATCTTGTTTGGGTCCACTCTTCCTGTACTTCCCGCGCCTCCTCAATACCCAGTTTTGACTTCGCAATGTATCTTCTAACCAGGATAATTCACTTTTAATTAAACACATTTAACTCATATTTTAGTAGATTTTGTTTTAAAATATACATAAATTACAGAAAATCTAATAATGAATTATTCTTTTATTTAGGTTATCAAAATGACTTAACTCCGTCCACCGTAATTAATATGTTAGAATTTTTTTTAATTTTAGAATATTTAATATATTTTGTATTTAAAATTTGTGTACGTTTATTTCAGTTTTACCAAATTAATTTAGGGATCTGTCATTAGAAATAATTATATTAAAATAGCTTTACTTTTTTAGTTAATACATAACTTTTATATACGTTAAAAAAAGTATTGACGCACTTTATTTGGAATTAAATTTGAAATAATATATATATATATATATATATATATATATATATATATGATGTGTAAAATTAAATTTTGTAAATCAGATAAAGACAATATTATTTTTAAATGGAAGAAGTAGACAGTTTTAATTTCATAGTAAATAGTTTACAATTGATCTGAGTTGTCTCTCTACGATAAAACAAATATATAGTTTTAATTTTATATTTAATTGGAGAAACACGTAAAGAAGGAAAAAAACGGAGATATTAGGATTTAAAGTTTAAATTTTATATATATATATATATATATATATATATATATATATAATTATAAAAAAAAATTCTTAATTAAAAATTAATTTTACGAATTAAATTATAGTTAGTCATGACCAATTTAAATATCAAATTATAAAATTAAAATTTATTAGTTATTAAAATAGTCAATATTATAAATAAAAAATTATAATTAGTCACTTAATTGGTGACTAATTAATTAGAGACCAATTTAAAAATTAAATCATTTTGACAGCCGATTTTTTTTAATTACAAAATTTATGATAATTAATTTTAAAGATCAATTTAGTGATCAAATATAATTTTTTATTTATAATAATGACTATTTTAATAAATAATCATTTTTAATTTTATAATTTTTTTTTCTGGTCGACTTTGGTAAATTAGTATCTAAATTTGTTATTATAATTATTAATTATTATTAGTCGCTATTTATGAGTTTTCTTTATATATATATATATATATATATATATATATATATATATATATATATATATATATATATATATATATGAAACTCAATATTTAAAAAGCAAAAAATATGAAGATTTCATTAAAATAACTTTGTAATCACATTAGAAAAGAGTAGAAAAGTTAAACAATATGTAAAGAACAATTGTAACATCTCACATTTTTTAATAAACAGATATCAATTAAGAATTACTTGTTATAAAAAGGTTATCTATAACGTTATTGAAACTAGTCTAATTCACATCACAACGTTGCAGTTCATATGCGTTAGGATTTTCTTTCAAAACAATTCAAAATAAAGTCATAAATATTTTAATTTCTAACTATGGAATTAAATATAAATTTTCAACAGGATAAATTCCTGATATAAAATACTTTTATATTAATTCTCTAGTTTCTTGTTCCAACTCCAAAGTTATTATTTTCATCAATTTCTATCTTGTTACCATACAATCATTGTATAAGAAAAAAAAAACAAAGAGACACAAAATTATAAGGGTAAACTAATTTTTCAAAGGAAGAAACTCAACTAGAAAAGAGATTATATCTTATCACAAAAGTTATTCATCTAAAACTTTGAAATATAATAAAATTTGTGAAAGAAATAATAATTTATAGTAAAGATTATCAAAACAAATCTTTGATGGAAATCACTTCTTAACTTAATCTTTCTCATTTTCCCATTTAAACCAATCAATTGCTTCAACCCAACAACTCATTCAGTATTACCATTTCATAATATGAACCAACCCAAAAATGTATATTCTTCACATACATCGAATCAAATACCAGGTATCAACTCACATATTCCAGTATAATGACTTAAACAACTATCAACCCAAAATAACTCAAACAAACAGATAAATCCAGACTCTCAGAAGACTAGTGTATTGAATAAACTCGTGAGACTTTGCACATGTCATGCTTGTTACCAAATCCTTCATTGATGTTCCAACACTCAGGACCAATGTCACCAAATCAAGCCATGACAGGCTAACCCCACTAACTCCCTAAGTATGATCCTCTTTCATATCATATTGTATGCCATGTGGGGTCTCCTTCGAATCATAACACCTAGATATCTGACTCCATGTGAGTGAGATACTAGTTTAGTCAGGATAGTCTCACTCTCGGAATCTCCTTTCAATACACTTAGACTTAACTAAAATTATTATTTTTCCTTGAAAATACTAATTTGACTACCACACATACTACAATTTTACATGTACACATACACTAGCAAAAATAAATTCAAACAATCATATGACTCTATATGAGCGAGATACTAGTTGAGTCAAGATAGTCTCACTCTCGGAATCCCCTTTCAATACACTTGGATTTAACCAAAATTATTATTTTTCCTTGAACATACTAATTTGACTACCACACATACTACAACTTTACATATACACACACTAGCAAAGATAAATTCAAACAATCATATGACTCTATGTGAGTGAGATACTAATTGAGTCAAGATAGTCTCACTCATGGAATACCCTTTTAATACACTTGGACTTAACCGACATTATTATTTTTCCTTGAAAATACTAATTTGACTACCACACATACTACAACTTTACATATAAACATACACTAGCAAAGATAAATTCAAACAATCATAATTATCTTAAGTAGCATACAAGGAAACTATTTAGCAACACTATAAGGCACCACTAATTCACACTTGATAACAATCATGTAGACATACCACAAATCTAAAAAATGAAAATATAATGTCACGTTCAATACTACATTATTGTAATACCAGCATCCAATCAAACATATTCATAGTTTTTGCAACAATATTTCATATTCACATGTTTTTAATCTCTTTTAAACTAAAGTGTTCAATTACTTTTAAGGCTTATAAGAAAAAGTTATTATATCATACCAAAAACATCCGATCCTACAAATACATAATAACATCAAAGTCACACATATTCCTTTCTCATCTTATAGGCTAACTCTTCCATATATGATTATGATATATTTCATTCTAATACATTATTATCAAACACACTTAAGTGTCAATTTTTCTTTAGGTCAATCTCTCTATAATCACATCCATACCCACTCCATTAAGAAAAAGAAAAAGAAAAAACAACACAAACAACCATTCATCTATCCAAAATAGTAATTTCTCATCACACTTTATACTTTCACAATTCAGATCAATCTCCATTCTTATAAGGATTATTTCCAAATTTCAACTAGCATATAAAGAAAACATTCATACCAATTTTTTTTTTAATTTTTATTCAACAAGAAAACCTTAAAATTTCAAATAGATTAGTTTTCCTTACCTTAAAGGATAGTTTACCAATGTTATCTTTGGGCACGCTCAAACTACTTAAGCTTATCCTATATACAACAAACTCATACTAAACTTAGATTGCGATTTCATGACAACCAAGAGACGAGGATTCATCTAGAACATAGAAAAATCACATGCAAACCCAAGAATTTTGCATGCATTGAAAATCGAATCGACTCCTAACAAAATGGGCAAATTGCACTTACCAATCTTGCTTTCACTGCTTCAATCTTAAAAAGTTGAGGAAGGGTTGGATTATAGGAGGACCAAAGTGGAGAAAAAAAGAGAATGAAGAAAAATGGGTAGAAAGGTGTTTTGTTTTAATTAAAATAGTTTTCCTTTCCTTACATTAAAGGAGAGCCTAGCAACGTTTTCTTTGGACACCCTACACTACGTAAGCTTGTCCTATATACAACAAAACTCTACTAATATTAGATTGCGATTTCATGACAACTAAGAGATGAAGATTCATCTGGAAGACAAAAAAATCATATACAAACCCAGGAATTTTGCATGCATTGAAAATTGTAATTAACTCCTAACAAAATGGAAAAATTGCATTTACCTATATGTACAGATTGTTAATAAGAGATTGTACGGTTTGTTACCAAAATATTGTTTTTAGTACTTCAATCTTCACAGAGGCGGACCAACGAAGGGATAGGGGGAGTCGTGGCCCCCCAACTTTTTTTAAATTTTTTTTATTTATTTTATATGAAAATTGTTTTATTTTTAATTTTTTAAATTATGTATAAGAAAATTGATTTTTTGGAATTTTTTAAATAATAAAAGTATATATTGGGAATTGATAAGAATTAAAATAGGTATCTTTTTATTTATTTTATAAAATATAACATTTAATGCAAATAAATAATAAAGCATAAAATTTAATTTAATAAAAAATAAATAAATTTATTAAAATATTTTTTATTTTCTCTCTCACTCTTTTTTGAATTTTTCACATATTGTATCCACTTTAGACTTTTACTTGTTTTGTTTTTTTTTTTTGTTTATGAAGAAAAAAAGAAAGTTGAACACAAATTCATTATTTTGTACTCTCATTTTTGTATGCTTTCTTCTACTATTGAAGAAAAAAGTAACTTTTTTTCTCAATTGATAGTGAAATATTAGTTTAATAATTAATATTATTTTTTATCTCACGAGCATTTGGTATATTTATTTTTATAAATATAGAAGAAAAAACAATTCACTAAGTGTTTTTTAATAACTACTGATTTTTAATTGTGACTTGATTATCATATATTTTTCTTTTATTAATTACGTATCGCAATTTTTATTTAGATTATGATAAATTATCTTTTAGTATTTTTTTTTCTACAATGAAAATTATCAAAATAAGATTGCAAAATAAAATGGAAGATGAATTTTTTTGCTGATAATATGATTATTTACATTAAAAAAAAATATAACTAAAATTTTTAGTATTGATTCAATTATTATTGATTTCAATAATCTTATGGATCCATAATTAAATATATAAATTTTAAATATATTTTAGCACCCTCACAAATATCGAACAAGATTCGCCACTGAATCTTCAAAAAATGAGGAAGAGTTAGATTCTAGGAAAAACAAAAGAAAAACAAAACAGAGAAGAAAAAAAAAATCACGAAAGAAATTCGATAAAAAAGTATTTTACTTCGTAAGGAATCTCATTTTTATATATTTTAACTTTTTAATCATAAATTTAAAAAATACAATCATTTATATATTTATTAGATTCTGACAACATTATAAAAGATAAATTCATCATATTTGTGTTTAAGATGTTAATTACCTTAAAACTTATATTTATGAAATTTTACAATTTAAAATATAATCAAATTATAATAAATTACTTATTCATTTCAAATGTGGACTTCAACTTAGTGACATAAAAGGATCAATCCTGAGATATTAATACAGCAAATTCAATCATTTGATATATTAAATTGTGCAAATTGGATTATGCTAGTTTCTTAGATTGAACTTGTTAAGCAAATTTTAATATACAGTATTATATTATTGTACAGAGTTGTAGAATAAGTATTTTATTTGAAGGGTGCGAAATTATTATTTATATTAATGATTTGGTGTCAAATGAAGTTAGTGTGTGTTTGGTTGGATG
The DNA here is from genome assembly GCF_037176805.1 of Vigna unguiculata. NCBI lineage: Eukaryota > Viridiplantae > Streptophyta > Magnoliopsida > Fabales > Fabaceae > Vigna > Vigna unguiculata. The sequence goes on along the minus strand of NC_140794.1, from coordinate 57,855,624 downwards.
TTTGGAATCTTAAATTTATCTTTTATACGTGAAAAAATAAATAGAAGTTATTCAAAATAATTTTAACTTGAATATGGATATTAAATTTTCGTTTGTTTCGCGGCAAAATCAAGCATACACTTAAATGAAGTCAGTGATAAACTCGAAAATAAAAACATTTTAAATAATTTCCATTTTTATGCATATGAAACATGAACCCGAATCATCAACGACCATACCTGCACTAAATGTGAAATATAAATAAAATGTTGATTTCTTTTGACGAAAGAAAATATGCACAAAGCATATGTTTGTATACGTGGTTCCATTTTTTACGCAAATGGATTGACATTTATGATTCACGGATACGATACATGTATCGGATTCGACACGTATTTGATATATCAGATTAGTTGAATAATCTTGAATTGAAGTAGAAATTAAAATGTCCCTGTTACGTTAATTTAATTAATTAGAAAGATTATAAATTGAAAAATGCATACAATAATCACTTTATGAGAATGATTTAAATAGAAAAAATGAAGAGTTTTTTATTTAATTAAAAAAAGTTATATATAAAAAATTTAATTTGGCACCCATAAAGTTTTTGTTTAAGTTCCGCCACTAGATACGTGATAGATACATGATATATGAATATTAAAAAGTGTATAATAATTCTTAAAAACATAAGAAATATATATTGTTATTGTGTGAATCCAAATTAAAATTGTATGTACTAAAGTTATCAACATAAAAATATATAAATTATTGTCGTCATAAAAGTACCACTACAAGAAAACTCTTAAATAATGACCAATTTTAGTAACCAAAATTATGTTAGAGACCAATTTCATAATTAGAAAACAACTTAGAGATAAACTATTTTGGTAATTAAAACTTTGGTAGCTAATGTTATTGACCAATTAATAAATAAATTATTTTGGTATTCAAAACCTTGATATATAATGTTAGCGACCAATTTATAAATCAATCATAATAAAAACTATTTTAATTATCAATTTAAAGACCAAATATATTTTTTTTGAAATTATTTTAGTTGTCAATAATTTTTAGTTTTTAAATTGGTACATAAATTCGTCACTATATAGTGACTAATTACATTTTATCACTAAAATTGATCATTATTCAAATATTTCTTTGTAGTGTATTATGATTTTATAAATTAAATATTTCACTGATAAGTACTAATAAAGTATCTCAAAGTATCAAATACGGATACGTGTGAAACACAATATGTGACTCAAGTTAAAGTATGGTGCATTATAGATTGACATACATTATAGATTGAATATCAAATAATAAACTTAAAGTTTCATATATATATATATATATATATATATATATATATATATATATATATATATATATATATATATATATATATATATATATATAATCTCATCACTATACATGTTCTGGTACTGGATTTGTATATATTTATTTTGTTGTTCATATATTTTACAGATGGAAAATTATTTTTTAATAACGATTTTTTTGTTTTGACAGTGTCCATGTAACAATACTTCATTGGACAAGAGAAATATTTAATGTGGTTTGAAAAGAGAAAAGAAAAATTTAGTGTGACTTGAAAAGAATAATTTATTAAAATTTGTTAAGAAAAACCTTGTCAAATTATATTTTTTTGCAGATTTTGTAAATGTTAACTTTTGGTCTCTTTATGTATTTATTTCCCATTGTTTTAAAGATTAATTAAATACAATTTTTTAAAAATAAACAAAAATCATGTAAATAAAAAATAATAATATCAATGATTTAATATAAAAAACACACACATTACAGAGATTTATTTACAATTTAACATAATTGATGTAATAAAATTGATTTATGTATTTTATAAAACGAACAACTAAAGAAAAAATGTCTAATAAACATTGTGATAAAGTAAAATATACCTTAGACATCTCAGTAAATTTTGTAAATATTAAAAAGTTAAATAATAGTTGAGATAAAAAAATGTAAAATTATGTGCAAAAATAAATAAATAAAGATTTGTAGATGAAATCAAATTAATTAGTAACGAAAGAGAATGATAAAAATATTTTTCTATAAGATTATTTTGAAAACTTTGAATATTTTAGCAATTTAAAAATAAAACGAATATGACAATAAGATAGGTAGAGGAACACTAATGAAACAGACAGAGAACAAGTAGATAATAGGTACCTATTTAAAAATAAATAAATCAAAAAATAAAATAATATAATTAGAATATTTTTACTTTGAGTTATCAATGTATTTAAGTTAAGGAGTGTTAAGATATCATTACTTTAATTTTAGGTTTAGTCAGTCATTTAATTCTTGTTTTTATAAAATATGTTAAATTAGTCATCTAAAACTTTTTAGTTTTAATTTGATTATTATTTGTGAAAAATTGATATAATTTAATATTGATTTATGAAAAATCGATAAAATTTGTTTATTTATTTATTTATTAATGATTTAAATTTTGATAAAAAAATCATTAATTTATTTTAATAAATGTAATAAAAAAGACATAATTACATCAATTTTTTCATAAATTATGATTAAATTACATTCATTCTCATAAATTAAAATAAAATTAAGACTAAAACAAATGGGAATATCATTTTAACGGTCTTACACGAATACAAATGAATAATTAAATTTTAATTATTAATTAGTTTGTACATAAATTAATTTGAATAAACCGTCTTATATCATTTATAAACTTTTATTTTTAATGTATATAAATGGACTTTAGCTTATAAAGAAAGTAGTTGAAGTTTAGCCGGTTGTATCCACCTCATGTGGCTTATTTTTTGTGCTCCATTGAGCATGACGTTTTATTTTATTGTTGCCTCTTTAAAGTAGGCACTATATTCTTGATATGAGTACTCCAAGATTTCTAAGTCTCGGATTCTACACCTTTATCAGATTTCCGATTTTACTTACAATGCTGATATGATTCTTTTACGCTATCTTTCAGATTCTTTCATAGTTTTTTCACATTAGAGAGAAAGTGAACCATGACATCAACACTCTTCTATAAATATGCCTAAGTGCTTCTCAATGATGTGTTTAGCCTTTTAATTTAAAGTGTTTGTCTTCTAGTCCTTTCAATTTTGTCTAGTAAAGGAAAAAAAATTAATAGAAGAAAAAAATATAGAGTAAGATGTAAATTTCATTATTTTGAATTCTGGTTTTATTCAAAATAATTATTCTATCAAGTACTTAAAATGTATATTTCTTTTTTTTAACTATTGTATTATTTGATTTTGGTATTAACATATAATATAGTTGTTATTTTATTTTTCATCTCTAATTCGTCTATTCAGTTAGAACAGAGCAAATAAAAAAAATAAACAAGTTACTTAAATAAATAAATAAATAAAATTGTGATGGTTAAATTAGAGGATAAAAGTTAATCTTTTGATTTCAAATTTTGGGAATAAAGTTGTTAGGATCGATTTTTTTTCTTTCTAATTTTGGTTATTTCCAAAATCAGAATGAAAAAAAGCTGTACGATAGCATATATCCCCCTTAGCCTTAAGCCGATCAAGGCGAAAAGATTTTGATACAAGACCGATTAGATCGAAAAGATTTTATGATAGTACAACAATATTTTAATAAATTAAATTAAAAACACTAAAATTTGTAAAATATCAAATAAAGTCCTTAAAATTTAATTAATTTTTCATAAAACAATATATAAGGATAAAATTAATTTATTTTTGTGTCTCATAACAAAAAACTAGTTTTTTCTATTGTCGGAGTTACTTTAATTTGAATTAATTTTTTTAATAAATATGGTCAGATATATTTTTTAAAATATATCGATTATCTATGAATACGTTATTTGTAATATGATTTCAAAAGAAAATCTAATGTCATGAGCAGAGAAGAAAAGGTTTAATACAGATAGAATCTAATCTCATTGTTGATTGTGAATCATTAGTTAAGATTTAAGATAAATGTAGGATATACCTTATTTTTTAAAAATTTTTGGGACTTACTATAGTTTTAGCCGTGAATTTTTCTTATATAATTTAATATACGTGACAAATGGAGCCATACCTGCCAAGTTGGGTTGCAACGTCTCACATTTCCATTGGACTACAAATTAATGGTTTGATATATCTTAAGTTCTGTCATTGGACCAGGTGGGTCACAATAAAAAAATATATTTACTATGTGTGTGTTTCAAACATTCTTTTAACAATTAAAATAATTTATTAATTGAAGGGAAATAGGTATGTTTTTTTTAGTAAGCCACATATTTTATGAACTCAATTTGGTCCACTAGACTCGTAAGATTAGATTGGATAGATTTGTTTTTTTTTTGGACATAAATTGTAGTGCTTGATATAACTTTAATTATGACTTTCTTAACTCAATCCATTGAGATGGGCTTAAATTTTTACAAATTATTAATATATATATATATATATATATATATATATATATATATATATATATATATATATATATATATTCCATAAATTATTCACTAACATGTTTTGTGTTTTATTGATAAATGAATGAGTATTCAAAATTAGTGATAATAAATTCACAATTTTGTTTATAGGTATTGATGATAGCAAAATGATGATTTTATTTTACTATTACTTCACTTGTGATAATAGAGAATTTAGATAGGAGAATTTCTCTCCATTATCTCTTTTTATTTTGTTAAGGAGGTTTTGAGTGGGGTCATTTTAGAACTTGTTTATAAGAAACTTATGTTTCTCATGGTTGATGTTAGGAGATGCAGTTTTCTTTTCACACTCTATATATTATGATATATTTGTTTTCTTTATAGAGGATATATTGTAGTTTTGCAACATTTGGCATCTTTTTTAAACGAGTTTGACACTTTCTCTGGTTGTTGGGTAAGTCATATTAAAAACCACTTTTATACGGTTGATATTTATTCTTCTTTTGTTAGGATTCTTAAAACGAGACCTTTTCGACCTTTGGTTGATAAGACATGTAATAAGTTTTATTTTTTATAAAAGTTTTGCTTAGTAGATAAGAAAAATTTATGTAGTAAATTTAGTAATTGTTGGATTGTTGTCTTATACCTTCTAACAATAACGGATCTTAGACAAAAAATTCAAGGATGTCAAATTATATTTTTTTTAAATTCATTTTATTTAATTATAAAAACTTTAGAAAATTATTTTTCATTGTCTTTAATTATTGGATTCACATTAAATTCTTAAGATTTGATTGACGTAGATGCATTTTGTTCAAGTTCATCACAAATCTTTATCTTGAAAAGGAAATAATCAATTCTTTTACTCATTATTATGAATTTTTCTAATATAAATTTATTACTACTCATTTATTTTTTTTTTAAAAAAAGATAAATTTATCACATTCGAGTGATATACAATAGACAAATTTATCACATACAAGAAGAAAACAAATTGCTTTATAAAAAAAAGTAGAAATTAAATTTATTCAAAAGAAAAAATTGATGGATCCAAAATGTTTTTTAACTTTTCCAATTTCACCTTTATACAACTTTAATTTGAAAATAACCATACATGAAATTTAGAAAAAAAAAAGTTAATGTAAATAATTTAATAATATATAAAAATAATTTTAAAATACATATAAAAAGTTAAATAGGAAATTATGACTCTCCTGTGTCACATATAAGGTCCACCACTGCCTTATAGGTTTATAAATAGCCTTTTAAGTTTTTTTTAGGTGGAACAATGGGTTAAAAAAAATTTGGATTGGGAATACACAAAAATAGGGGTTGTATATATGTCAAAATGGGTTCATACCTGTAAATTGACTTGGCTCATAATGGGTTCGAGCCAGGTTGAACCCAGGTTGGGTTGAGAAAATTTTATTTTTTTCAAAAGTGGATTGAATTGAACTCGGCTTACTTAACTCACGTTTGAGCTAGGTTGAAGGTGAGTTGACCAACAATAACACTATTAATTTTTTTACAATTATTTTATTTTTTATTATAATTATTTACTACTTCTAATTATATAGGTCAACACTTTGATATTTTTAAATACTAGAATGTTGTTTAATAATATTTAAATAGTTTGAAAGTTTGATTTTTGTTTGTTTGTTAAGTTATATACATTGACATTTTAATTTTTAACTACTATCTTATGGTAAAGTAATGTTATGAAAATTAGGTGAACACTTAGATTCAATTATTATAAAAAATAAATCAAGTCAATTCACTTATATTCTAATGCAATAAATATATAAAATAAATTACAAAAAAGAAACATTCATAAGTGAGTCAACCCACTAACACACCAACTCGTGGTGGATTGAGTCGGGTTACAAAATTTTTGACTTGCTAAAAGGTGAGATGGGTCGATTCACTTTGATACCCCTAGTTATTTGGTCAATCTTGTATGATTCTCAACTGTGTTGATTCACTTTGACACCTCTAATTACTTGGTCAATCTTGTATGATTTTGAGATTATTAGTAGTTTGTAGGTTATTAATATTCAGTCAAAAAATAAAGCATATCTACTATGTTTAGTTTGGGTGATTGCATGTAACAAGATGACTTTGACTAAATTCACATGATTGTAGGTCTAAGTATTATAAAGATATGGTTTAAGAGCTATACTTACAAAATTAATAATATCGAGTGTTAGAAATGTTTTGCATTTTAAAAAAGGTTGATTTATTCTTCACTTCTTTAAAATTATTTTGGATATAAAAGTTTAATTACATAAATTGTTTTTATATAAAAGAAATTCAATAAGTTACAAAAGTAAAATTTATTAGAGACTGGATTGGAAATTCTCAAACTCAAAACATAATTAAATTTAAAAATATTAAATAGAATTTAATGCAGCGAATATTTGTTCAACATAGAAGGTAATTACGTAGGGTTATACTTCTTTTAACAATTAACTAGTTTGTTGGTTTAGATTGGAACACTCGTTTCAATATGAGCACCTAGGTTCGGAACCTGCATACCAGAGGCGGAATTAACCAGAATTATATATGCAGATATCATATAATATAGCACAACTCGTTTACTCATTTAAAGTAAATACTTGAATTTTATGAAAAGTAACAGAGACAAAGATTAAATAAACATAAATATTAGCAGGAAAACGTAAATAAATGGTTAAATGTATATATATATATATATATATATAGCCAAATTCGAACGTGGAATGAAATCTTAAGTTATACAGAGAGATGGTATAACTATGGGCGAAATACCATGTCCTGGAGAGCAAGACCATTTTCTTGAAAGTAAAGTTAGGCATGCAGCAACAAAAAACAATAACTAAAAGCAATTTTCCGAGTTGTAACAGTTTCGCATAAAGTTGGTGTGCCGAGTCTTCTTTTACACCCACTCACTCACTGTGTTGATCCATTGCAAACTTGAAATTTGACAGCTATATACAACTTCTGGTCTCTGTTTGATTTGTAGATGGCGAATCGATGGATTAGGCCCGAGGTACATTCCCTGTTCATAATTCATCACTTTGCATCTCTCTTTGTTTGTGTCATTTTCCTTTTTCTTTTGAGTAATATGAATGTTGTTTGCATGTATCCATGGTAGGTATACCCATTATTTGCAGCTGTTGGAGTTGTTGTTGGGATATGTGGCATGCAGTTGGTTCGCAATATCTGCATCAACCCTGATGTCAGGTCTCTCTCTATTCACTCTGTGCGTTAGAATTCTGTTTGCGGAATTTGTTTAAAGTGAAGTAATTTAGTGTAATAATAAGTATTTGGATGTTAAAGGGACATTGAGAGAGAGATATTTGTTCCCATGGTTGTTTGATTTTGGGTGAAAATCACAGGGTGAGCAAGGAAAAGAGAAGCACTGCAGTTCTTGAGAACTCTGCTGAGGGAGAACGGTACGCGGAGCATGTTCTGAGGAAGTTTGTGCGCAACAAAAAGCCACAAATTATGCCTTCCATCAACTCTTTCTTCGCTGACACCGATCGTGATTAACTTCAAATAACCACAACACCGTTTCAGAACCACCACTGTTATCTTACTAATCAAATTTTTTGTGCTTTTAAATAAGAGGTCATTATTATCACTGGGACTAAAGATTCACCATGTATCAATTACTGCTTAAATTCTTGTACTATGTTGTTTGATATATTGAAAGATAAATGCTTTTTTACCAAAACAAAAACCAGCAACCAAAACCAATGGTGCACTTTATATATTAATTTGACCATTCTCATGTCATATAAAAAAGTTTATCATTGTAGATTCGTAGAGTAAAGCATTTACAAATAGAAAATTAAATAATAATATATACTATTATTATACAAAGAGATAAGAAGATTTGGGTCCACATTTTGTTTTCGTGGAGTATTTTTTCTATATTAAAATAATTATTTTATCAATTTGACGACATATTTTAAAATTTGACTATATTTTTCAATTTGAACATTTTTTTTCCTAAAATAATTATTATTTCAAACTAAAATAACTATTTAAAATAAAATATTATATAAAAAACATAAAAATTAGGCACAATAAAATTATAAAAATGATATAAATTTATTTTTATAATTATAATAATATTATTATTATTTTTTATTATCATAACTAAATAACACACTACGTGTTTTTACTGATAACAATGAGAAAAAAATATTGATCAAATCAAACAATTCTAATAATAAAAAGTAATAATATAGAATAAATTTTAAATAAAGAAAGAATTAAAAAGAGAGTAGGTTTCACAAAATAAAATAACATATTTTTCTCTCTCAAAATAACAACCTGCCAAGCCCATCAAGTACAGGAAAAGATCTCTCCAAGTATGATCAAAGATCTCTGAACCTTATTTACTCAAAAAATTAATAGTTCATAAAAGTACAAGTAGATACTTTATTTATTTATTTATTAAATTATCCTAAATATTTCTCACATTCACAAAAACAAACATTTAACTTTGTTTGTTTCTACTGATTTACTGTAGCAGAGTAAAGGATGGAAGTGGGATGAGTGTTGTGTTTGTAGCTACTTATTTGAGCTGATTTGCAAAGACAAATTTGGAATAGTTAATTTGCCAAGACAAATTTGGAATAGTTGGGGGAGGTAGTGATCTTCTTTGAAATAAGATTCCAGTACAAAGTCAAATAACTCTTGGTACAATTACTATTTTATACTTATACCTTTTTCGTTTTTCACTTTTTTTTTTATTTACTTTTTTACTACACTTAGACTTCATGTCAAATGTACAATTTTCAATTTAAATTATTTTTATCAATGTATAATTTTTTTAACAAAATTACTCCCATTTAATTTATATGAATTTTAAACCAACACATATCAATTTAAAATAATTTCATAATGTCAAATTATTACTTGATTTTTTTTAACTAATCTCAAAAAATTTATTTCATCTTAATTTCTAATTTATATCATATTTTTTATCATATTTTTTTCTAATTTAAATAATATATGATATTTCATTATAATATAATATACATTATTTATAATTTAATTTAAATTATTTTTATATATAAGGATAAATTAGTAATCTTATTTTCTTATCAATTAAACTATTCTTTTAATTTATTACATATGTCACATCATTAACTAATTTCAATTACTTTTATATACAAAGATAAACTAGTAATCTTATTTTCTTATCAATCAAACTGTTTTTTTAATTTATCACATCTATCACATCATTATTCACTAATTCTAATAAACTTTCTTTTCATTTATCTCAAATCTTAACATCTTTTCATTAATCCAAACAACCTAACTTTCACCTTAAATTCACTCAAATACACTCTCTCATAGTCATTCCCTGAAACAAACACATGCTAAGAAAGGAGATTAACATTGTGTTCTTTTGCACATATTCAATGTTCACAAGGATTAGGAAGCGAGAATATGAGGTAACATTCATGTTCCTTTGAGGATGAAGGAGGTGGTTGGCGACAGATGAGTAACAGGATTCCTTCCAAATGTCATCCCTCTGTATAGGGTGAGATTAAAGGATGTAGTCAAATTAACTAAATTATCCTCTTCACATCTACGTTTTCACTAAATTACCCTATCAGATTTTTATTTTTTGGTTCATTTTCGATTTCAGTTCTATGTTCAAAAGACATTTCCAACACCTTAAGAACCACAAATCATGCATGGGTGGCCAAACCAAAGCAAACATTAAGCATGGAAATCAAATACTAACATAGAAATGGAAAATCATATGGATTAACATCACATAACCATGGTGGAGAACCTAGGTTTTACAAATTGAAGAGATAGAGAAGAAAGGGAAACCAAAGAGAATATGCAAGTCCTCTCCCAAGGTTATTGACAGCTGCTCCATGCTCCAATTGCGCCTCCCATCCGTGTCTCCATCTCCAATTTGCAACCCATCTTCCTTTCCAACTCCAAAAAAGGGAAAAACCACCATGAATGGAGTAGAAGACCTAAAGAGGAGTGGGAAAGATTCCCAACACTCCTAGCAACTTCAAAGAGGCTCTTCAAGCACCAAAAAGTGTTTCTCTAGCGTGCAAAATGAGGAATGACCCAAACTCTCGCGAGAAACAAGATTAAAAACCCATTTTTTGACATGTCAGCGACTCCACCGCTCAACCTTGTCTCAACAACGCTTAACGCCAGGTTTTACGAATTGAATGGCGCTCAACCCCACTTTCCATCGCTTAGCCTTAGGCAGTTTGACAACATTATGTATTTGAAGCACTGAGCGTGATTCTAGTGGCGCTCGACGCAAATTTTTGCTTCGAAATCAATATTTTCTTGTTAAATCATGCTCCTTTGAGTTGTTTGTTTTCCTCAATCACAAATGTTTCCTATCAACTTATTTAACACATTTAAAAGAGAGATTAGAGTAAAACAAGCATAAAACAACTAAAATACAAAACAAAACAAAACACACTAAACTTGAGGATATAACAAGATAAAAGTTAGAAAATAGTTGATTTATTCATGACAATAAACACACAAAAAGAGGTAAAGATGGACATTATTAATGTGTTAACACATTAAAAAGCCACACCCATGTTTGCTTTTACAATGACTTCATTCATATTCATTTATGCTTAATGTGAATACACAATAATAAAAATAAATAACACAAATAATGTTTAATAATCTTCATTATTATGGTTATAATAAAAAAAAATATTACTTTTAAAATTACTATTAAAAAATCAATGTAAATAAATTATTTCCCACCTAAACATTCAATATGTAAATGTTAATTTTATTTTCATACCAAATATACTGTATTAAAAAAATTAGAAAAAAAGTTAGAAAAAAAAAATAAAAAAATAAAATCACATACTAACACGTGGCACGTCGTTAACGACGTTAGTCAACTCTTTCTGAAAAGGACCTCATTAAAACACTTTTTCAGAAAGTGAGATGCAATCCACATTTTTTTATAAGTGAGTACTAGATTGACACACCTATACTAAAGTGGGTATTATTCGAAATGCGTGATCTTTAATTCAATAATAGTTTGATAACATGTAATACTAATACACCTTATTAAAACATCTTTTTATACTATATTAGAAGGCAACTTCTCTCTAACTCATTCTCATATCACCATGATGAATTAAACATCATGAAGCTTAAAAGACAAGACCGATTAAATATATATTTACATGCTTATTTTTTAATTAACGAAATAATTTAAATAAATGATTTACAATAGTTATATATTTAATATTTAATAGATTATTTATTTAATCAATTTAATATATAATTTATTTACCTAAAAATTACAATTTGATGTATTGGGGGATTATTTAATAATACTTGTATAAATAATTTAAAGAAGTAAAATTTTTCAAATGTTTGTATTTAAAATTTTCAAATGTTTGTATTTAAAATGTGAAAAATCATAATTGGATTTAAGATGAAGTAAAGTATGATGTTTCTTTATTTATGCAAACATAAAAAAAAATGATTGATTAGAATTACTCCAGATTTTAGCGGATGATTAACTTAAAGTGGTGAATTAAATTACATGGTTATCTACCAAAAACTGTTTAATTTTAATTATGTACATGCAAAAAATAATTTTTGAAAATGACTAAACTTAGAGCGAATATAAACTTAATCTAGTTAATTTGGAAATAAATGTACATCATTCACTTATTTATGAAAATATCTTAAATAATTGATTGAAAAAATGAACATTTAAGTGACCACTAATTTAAAGTGCACATATAACACAAAATCATGCACACAGATTGTTTATGGTTGACTTTGTTGGAAAACAAAACATTGAAATCAATAGAAAAAACAAATGAAATCAGTGTAAATCAATAAATATATATAACCTTTCACACTTATGTCTGTAATTAAAGTAATTAAATGCATAATTTATTAATGAATTAAATTATATTTTTAATCTAAAAAACACGTCAATTCTTTGAAACTTTACATAATCTTTAAAAATTAATTAATATAATTATTTAATCTAATTAATTTATTTTTAAATTATTGTCAATCAAAATATTTTAAAGTCTGATGTCGTTTTCTTTTTAAGAGATTTACTATTCGAAAGGAATTAGCCAAATTTAAAGGAATTTTTGTATTTCTTTGAATTAATTGGCTGGTGAGCGAGGGAATGGAAACTTAGGATTCATCCTTCATGGCATTTGCCCTCCTGCAAAGAAATTTGCGAGATTGAAGATTTATTTTTACAATAACACCCTAATTTAAAATCACTTGTACATCATGACATCACCACTCTGTATTATTCTATTGTTTGTATTTTTCCTTTAACGAACTCAAATATGTTTCTTATACACATGTACACTAGGTTTTTTTTTCTCTAATTTCTGTAATCAATATTTAGAAAATAATCTACTTGTAAAATGTATTTCTCACAATAATTTTAGAAGATAAAAATGTTTTTTAATTAAATATTAATTATGTCATAAAAAATAGGTTTCTTTGGTCACAATAATAATTAATATCTAAATATTTAATTTTTCTTTAAATAAAATTAAGGGATTATTTAAAAATAAACATTCTTTTTTTTTTCAAAATTAATAAATAATAATGTTAAAAAAATTAACTCATCTAAAGTTCATTTAATATTTTTTAACATTAAGGACAATTCAATAATTTTTTATTTTTTTTATCTGTTACATCTTTTTTTTTATTAATCACTTTAATCAAGTCCAAATTATTAATCACTCACAAATTTTCACAAATTTGGCTCCCTAATCCAATAAAAAATCACCTTCAAATCTCTTAAAAGAAACAACACTAATTTTATTCTCTATTTCTTTCAATATCTTATTCTCCCTCTCTCCTAAATCAATCTATAAAAATAACACACATTTATATTGTGTTTGGATCCGCATGAGTACTGTTCATGCGGATAAAAAGTGAGTTACAAACGTGTTTGATTTTAGTGATTTGCACTTATTTGAGATCGCATATTTGCTCATGAGTTATAAATTTTAACACTCTCTAAAATGAAGAGGAACGCAGGAAAAAAATAACTCATCACATTAAAATTACTTCACTGTCCATGTGTTTATCCATTTAATATTAACTTATATTTATTACGAATCGATTCAATTATATATATATATATATATATATATATATATATTCTATATTATAAATTATTTTAGGTTATCATTAACAATAATAATAAATTATTTAAAGTTATTAATGATAATATCAATAAATTATATTTTTATAATTTTAAATAACATTTTTAATTTTATTTTAATATCATTTGTTCTATTTATATTGAAGGGTAAAATGGTAATCATATAATTTACATTAGATAGAGATGAATTTCACGTTAAAGTTTAGAGACTAAAAACATATTTAATATTTTATTTATTAAAGTAAATTAAAATTTAAAATATTTAGAAGTAATTAAAAGGAATCGGGCATAATTATACTTAAATTAAAGATGAAATAAAATATGGAGTGTTAATTTAGTTATAATTCATAATGTCTTAGATCCTTTTAAAAAAATACACAAATAATTTTTTTATTAAATATAAATAAATTTGTTGAATATAATTATTTGGTACAAGAGAATGATTTAGGTTGATGAATCAATGTGTGAGTTTTTTTTTTTTTTTTTTTTTTTTATTACATGTGCTTAAGTCCTACATATAAAATATGAAAATCTTATAAATGACTAGAGCTAATAAAAAATTTTAGATTAAACTGAATTGCATTGAAAACTGATTTAATTTTAAAGAAACTTCTCTTATAGTTTATTTTTAAAAATATGAACCGTTCTAAAATAAATATGTTTAAACTAAATTGAATAATAACTTGTATAACTAATAGATATGCATTAAAATAAGATATTCAGTTAATATTTCATACATTTTCAATACATCAAGTTATATAGAAAAGTTTAATTTAATTCATTTTATTCAAACAATAATACTCTTAAATCAATTTCATCTAAATAAGTATAAAATTCACTTCATTTCAAACTATTTTTGTATTTTTTATTCAATTATAATAACTAAGTTAAGTTTACTTTATAATTTTTTTTCCACCTGTAAAAATAAATTTTGAATGATATAATAATTAAAAATACATGATATTGTTATCTAGAACAATATATAAAGGGGATTCTCCTTTTTGTGTCCACTTTTCAAAATATCGATTTTACCCTTTAAATATAATAATTTATTAAATTTTTAAAAATTGACCATTACTTTTATAAACTTTTTATAAAATCAGATGTCTCTGCTTCTTCTCTTTTTCTTTATTTACCAGTGATTATTTTTCTATTTGTTCTGATATATTTCATTTTACTTTTAATAAATATAATTTAAATATATATTAACTTAATAACATTATAATATTATCACCTACTAATATAATATCATGCATATTTAAAAAATACATACACACATGCGCGATAGCGCCTGTGTTACGCTAGTTTTGATAAAAGAAATATATTAGTATGATTTTAAAAGAAATATAAAAGTGAATAATCTAATATTTTCAAAAAGCTTATAATTAGATAAGAATATAAAACCATTTAACATTATAAGCACATTATATTTTTATCTTTTGGGTAGAACTTAAATTTATAATTTTAGATATTATCTTTTTAAATGTATACTTTTTTGTCCTAATTTTATTATTCAAATAATTACCTTTTGAAATTAAAATATATTAGTAATTTGATCATATTTTTTAAAAGTAGGGTTGAGGAAGATTTCTCCGAGAGGCGTGGTTGGGGCGCAATCAATTGCAGTTGATGAAGAAATTCCCGCTTAATTGTTTGTGTTTGTTTAAAAAACAAAACAACATCCCTCCCACTCCCTCTTCAGATCCAAATTTTCAAAAATTTTTGCCCCGCCAACGCACCCTTCTTTTCCCCTCTCTCTCCCTCTTATTTAACGCTCCCATCTCTCTCTCCCCTCTTTTCTCCAACACTTCAATGGCTTCTTCAGATCCCATCTCTTCCAAACACTACACTTACAACAGAAAACAGAAGTCCTTAGGACTTTTGTGCACCAAGTACTTCCTCTTCCTTTCTTCCTCTCCCATTCCTTCAATTCAATTCAATGGCTAATTCTTTTTTTTTTCCTCTTTTTATTTTTCTTGTGTCAGTTTCTTGAGTCTCTATAACCGAGACACGGTGCACTTAATTGGCCTTGATGACGCCGCCACTCGATTAGGTATTTAATTTTCTATTCTCCTCCTATCTTCTTCTCTTTTTCAATCTAATTCTTGTTTCTCTCCAGGAGTCGAGAGAAGACGGATCTACGACATTGTTAACGTTCTGGAGAGCATTGGGGTTTGTACATTTTTTTCTTTCTTTCTATTTTCCCATGTTGGATTTTTTTTTTTTATCACTGTTTCACCTCAGATTATTCATTCCGATTCGTGCATGTTTTAGGTTCTATCGAGGAAAGCCAAAAATCAGTATACCTGGAAAGGTTTTGCTGCAATTCCCCTCACCCTTCGGGAGCTAAAAGTAATTTTAATCCGTGTCAGCTTATGATTTTCAAGTTTAATATTTAGGTGCTAATTTTTAGCTCGCCATGGTTTCATAGGAAGATGGGCTGAGAGAGAATTCCAGTTCTTTGCGCGGGTCCACTAACGACGACATGGATAAAGTGAGTTTTGCCCAAATACTTCAACTTGCTGTTCTTTTTTCTTTTTAGTTAAATATATCATTGTTTTTAGATTAAGTAATTGATTAATTAGTGGCACCAAATAATTTCTTGTTGACTGTGTGTCGTAGGTTTCTGATGACGAAGATGATGAAGAAACACAGTCCAATGCCGCAACTGGAAGTCAAAATGACAAGTTGAGCCCTAAATCTACTCAACCCAGATCACTAAAAAATGGTAATTAGACTCCAAACACGAAGAATTAAGCTTTGTCTTTTGACGTGGGGAATGCGTTGCTGTATACACTCAAACTATTGATAACATATATCCTCAAACTCTCATTTATTATTAATTTTATATATTTTCTGAAATACAACATTATTTTTAACATTTTTTTCACATATTTGGATCAGTTTAGAGATTTAATAGGTTGGCGCCTCTCTTTTTGTCGTGTATTTTCACAAGCACAGAAAAGCTAACTTTTAGAAATTTCTCTTGTGCGAGGTTTGATTCTTCCACACATTTTTTTTTTTTGCAGAAAATCGACGGGAAAAATCTCTGGCTCTGCTGACCCAGAATTTTGTCAAGCTCTTTGTGTGCTCTAATGTGAGGATTACCATTAGTTTTTGGGACGTCCGATTTGATGTATCTTTTTCTTAGCTGTGTAGCGTGGTATGTCAAGAATGACAATGTTGACTCTACTTTACAGGTTGAGTTGATCTCCCTTGACGAGGCTGCAAAATTATTGCTTGGAGATGCTCATAATACCTCAATAATGAGAAGTAAGAGTATGTTTTATTCTTTGAAACTATAATACTGGACAATACGAATATAACTATTTCATGGTTGATTTAAAAAATTATCATGAGGCAACACATAAGGATTGCATAATTACTAACCTTTTTGTTATTGAATAAACCATTGGCACGTTTTTGGTTCCCCTCCTTATACTATATTTTAATGTATATTAAGCGCATTGTTAAACAATGATTAATGTTAGTTCTTTATTCGTTGGCTAAGATAAAGACTTCCAGCTTTTTTTTCTCTTAGACTCTGATTTGGCCTTGCAGCAAAAGTTAGACGCCTATACGACATCGCAAATGTGCTATCCTCCATGAGCCTTATTGAGAAGGTGATACTCGCCATTCTTTCATTTCTAATTGCTGAATGTCTTAAAATTTGTTAGAGAGTGAGGTTCGCATATCTTCGTCTGTGCTGATTTGTTTAACGTAATTGCATAACTTAGCATATTCTAGTCCTCAGCTTACGATGATTTTACACATTGACAGACCCATACGTCAGATACAAGAAAACCGGCGTTCAGGTGGCTGGGTCCTGAAGGGAAGACATGGAATGAGTCGCTTCACAAATCAAATCAGAACGAGTCTAGAAAAAGGGCGTTTGGGAGTGATATTACAAACATCAGCTTTGAGAGGAATAAGGTGGAATTATTCACAAATGGAGACTTAAATTCGAATCCTAAGAAGCTAAAAGTTGAAAATGATAGAGGGCCGGGTCAGGCAGATGAAAACGATTTAAAACAAGGCAACAAACAAACTCCGAAGAGCTATCAGTTTGGTCCTTTCGCTCCAGCGTGCGTCCCCGGAGTTGGAGCCTCTGGGAATAATAACGTAAAACAGGTGCATGACTGGAACGGTCTAGTAACTGCACATAGCCCTCAGTATCAAAACGAAGGTAATCAATATTTCATATTTCCCCCAACATAAAACGTGGTTTAATATTATTGTTTGGATTTTCGTTGAATTATTGAAAATTACGTTGAAATACTATTTAATGCGATTTTAAGTAAGAGCTATGATATGTTAACAAAGTATTTTTATCAATTACGTTGAAAATTACTTTTTTTTTTCAATGTTTTGTTTTATACTGTTCTGGACTTAAAAAGTCTCATTTTAAATGTATTCGATTAATTTGATTTGGTTCATATGAAATCGAGCTTAAAAAAATCGGTTCAAAGTATCGAGTTTATTTGATTTGATATTGTTTTTTTTTTTTGAAAGTTTTATAAATATTAAGAAAAGAGATAATTTTAGTTTGAGTTGATAGAACATTGGATAAGAGAGAATCATAAAATATAGTCTGCAAAAAAAAATTGGTATAGATTGGACAAGTACACTTTCTATCTTCAATCTATTAGATAGGTGAACTGTTCTTTTTGACATCTTATTGGTATTTGTTTTTTATATTTATCGTTTCGTGATTCATTCTTTCTTAGCTCATCTTGCACTTGCACACTATTCACTTACCCCCTATGTGAGGAAAATCCTTTTACTCGTATATGCATCTCAAAATTCTCATGGGCACATCAGTTATAAACTCAATTTCATGTCTCCAACAATCACCATCCAGCCACTAGTGTGGTCAAAAGCGTTACAATTGCTAGCATATCCCTTTCAATCTTTTATTCCTTCATTCAAACCATCTACGCCCCTCATTCCTGTGGTTTCCAAAGCTTTATAAAATTGTGATGCGCATGCTGAGAGGAAGGCAGGGTTGTGTGTTTTTTTACAGCGATTCTTAAATGATGGAAAACGCTATTTCCTCCAACCTGTTGTCTTGTGTAAAAATTGGTTGTAAACTTACAAACCTGTAACCATCCGTGTTGCAGATGTTCCAAGTCTCATTTAACTCACTTCTATGGTCCAGTAATTTGATTATTGACATGTTCATTGAGAGCCAACTAATTTGATGTCCGTTTTATTTTTTGATTCAGCTTTGAGAGATCTCTTTTCCCATTACATGGAGGCATGGAAATCGTGGTACTCTGAGATTGCTGCAAAGAGACCATTAAAAATTTTGTAACTTTACTCTCAAGAACAAATCAATTATTACAAACTTTCGCATTACATTTCTTTCCTTGATGCACCCGCAAAGCTTCCCTTTACGGCTTTTTTCAACGGGGTGGGTCACCAACATCAGCTTAGGCAGTTCTTGCACATTTGTTTGTTGTATAGTTTCTACCTTTTATGTATTCGAGCGGGAGATCTTGTGCGCTCTTGTATTTCTTGTACCGAGTCTGCTAATTTAATCAAAATAAATTTTTCGAGTTGTTCAATATAGTTAAGAGTTACGGAAAACGTGTCAAAAGAACTAAATATTTTTACTATTGCTAATAACATCCTTAGGGCCAATATCTACTGATGAAGGAGTATTTTTTCACATTTTATAGCTTTTGTAGATTAAAAGTTAAGAGGTTGTATGGTGATAGGTCTAATAATGATTGATCATTAAGTTTAAAGGCTGACCTTGTATTGGTCATTAGGGTAATTTTCGGTTTGACATGATGATAAAAGATGTGGGAGTCAAACAATAAGAGGTTGTATTTAAGACTAATAATAGTGAGCATAATGAAGGAACAAAATGGAGATGAGTAGTTTTAAAGGGAGAACACACTGAATTCTCTTGCTGAAGTACCTTTTGGTCAGAAAATTGACATCTATGTAAAGTAATTATCCTACTCCATATATAAAAAAAGGGGAAGGAAAAGGGAGAGGAGAATACCACAAATGTTGAGAGAGGTAGAATCATATAGCTTGAACATGACCTGGATAATGGTTGTGATTGAGGATATAAGAAAACAAAATGAAGAGGCGAGGCACCTATTGGAGTAATCCTTACGAAACCAAGAGCGGTACAGGAAGATGAATGAGGAAGTGTAATGGACCTTGCAAAACTAGATAAGAAGAGTGAGAGTAGATGTGGAAGAAAGAACAAAATCTTAATAAAGTTGATGGAGAAGACGAATAGCAAAAATGAAATCCAATCCCTTGTAAAATGCAAATAAGAGGAATGTCAATTCCTTGTAAAATGTAAGTAAGAAGAATTCCGATCACTTATAAGATGCAAGTAAGCAATTTTATCGATCTCTTACTTGTAAAATGCGTTAGGGAAAATTTCCGATTTTTTGCTTGTAAAATGCACTTAAGAAAATTTTCTGATCTATTACCTGTAAAACGCGAGTAAAGGAAAATTTCCTGTCACTTACTAGTAAAATGCACGTAAGCAATTTTATCGATCTCTTATATTTAAAACGTGAGTAAGGGAAGATTTTTGATCACTTGTTAGTTAAATAGACAATAGATAGGTTGACGTTTTAGAATTCTTTAAGTGAAAGTTTTTTTTCAATGAGGTTTAAACATTTATTTTTTAGCTTTTTAGTCTTTTAGACTAAAGGTTAGGAGGTTTTATGGTGATAGATTAAATGTTGATCACATCATTAGGCCTAATATTGGTTGAACTGATTTCTTCGCATTTTATAAAATTTTTAGTCTTTTAAACCCAAGACTAGGAGATTATGTGGTAGTAGATCCAATATCAAGTGACCATTGTTTCTAAAGGTCGATCTTGTATTCTTGGGTCATAAGAGTAATTTTTGATTTAATGTTGTGATAAAAGATGTGAAGGAATAAAAGAGGAACAAATGGTTTTAAAGGCTCTTAAAAATTGACGGACCGAAAGTTATAGACAAGTTGTTTTTGTTTTTTCTATTTTTATGCATTATCTATTTATATTTATATCCTTTTCTAAACTTTTAATCATTTTGATCATCAAATTATAGGAATGAATGAATATAATCTTTTCAAATTAATGATGTTAACTTTTTTTTTTTACACAGACTGATATTTGACCGGAAACGTGTCAAATATATAAATACTTAAAAATATCAATCTAAATACAGTTTAACATGAAACATGTTTCATAACTTTAAATTACATGGATTAAATTTATTTATTTTTAAAGTTTAAAGATACCAAAATTTAAGTAAAGGACAAATTATAATTTTGCGCTTATATTTAAAGAATAAAAACTTATTTGAACCTTATTATTATAACCAAGTGTTAGGTTAGCATAGATAATAAATAAATAATTATTTTTTAATATTCTCTGCATGGTGAATAATATCCTATTCTTTCGATTCTGATCATAATAGATACGTACGTAGTTATTCGGTTTTTGTCCTCATTCTTTCCAACCAAAATGATATTTTGATTTAAAGGTTCTCCTATCCCATTTTAACGCACTGATGTGACACAGTTCACATTTTTTTTCTTTCATTTTGGTTTTCTTTGTTTGGTGTTTTCATTTGAGAAAAAATTTCTCCCACTCTCTCCACTTCTCTTCCCTTCTCTCATTCTTTTGTCTTTCTCCCACTCATGCTTCTTTTCCGTTCTCTCAATCCTGCCTAGGTTTTTCACTCTTGCCTTACGAGGTTTCGCAGGCCTTATTTGGTGTTTCATGGCAGGTGGGGAGGAATTTTTTAAATTTCTAATTTAAGATTTCATGCATTTTGGATTTGTGTTAGTTTTGGTTGTGTGCACTAAATTATTTACAATATTTTGTTGGTACATGGAAATCTGGTTTTTGTAGAAAAATTCTGGGGATTCAAAGGACTAGAATGCATTGGTCCAAATTCATGATGAGTGTGGTCAATTACATGTTCCGGGCCTCTAATATTCCCTTCCACTCCACCCATTCTTTACATACTTTTTGTAATTGCATATGAGCTATGAGAACTGGAAAGCGATGGTGAGTAGCTCAAAATGGGTTTTGGTACAAAGATACTGTCATTGACAAACAAAATATGGGATCTTTTAAAGTAGTGATTTGAATAAGTTTAAGCAATAACAGGTACGAGGCCATAGAAGCCTAAGAATAGAGAATAAAACAGAGTCTGGGCTTTGGATTTGATGAATTTTCTCAATTTAATTTTATTTCTCCTGAAGAAGATTTATTAATTTTGGTGTTAGTTTGAGTAAATGTTGACCGATTCTAAATCTGTATATCGTAAATATGTTTAAAAGTGAATTCATTCATATTTGACCTTTGATTGTTTGTTTCATAATTTTTTTACAGTTATTTAATTGAGTTGATTTTTTTTATTATATTCTTGAGTTAAATATCTTTAATTTGAGTTTAAGAATGTAATATTTGAAGATCCGTAAAAGTTTCAGTTTTATTTGGTTATACACTTTACTGTTAAATTTGTTATACATATTCTTTATACAGTTTGTTAATTATATATATTCTGTTATAGTTTGTTTTACAGTTTTTCATACGCATTTCGTTTTTGGTCTTCTTTGTATAAACTTTGTATAAGCATCCTTTTCGGTTTGTGAGCTTCATAAGATTGACGGTTGGTTTCTTTTATGTCACCATTTCTATTTTCTCCTCTTTCTTTTCCTTATGAATTGTCAGCAGAGATGTGAAAAAAAAAATTTGTACTTCATATATTCGAGAATAAAATTCATAATGAGTAAGAAATTGATAATAAATATTGTGAACGAAACATGGATGCGTATTTTTTATACCCAAAACATGTAGAATATTATAGTATTCGTAACCTCTAGATATCCGTTATACTTTCATAAATTGAATATTGAATTTTGTTTAAAATTTATGATTAAAATATATTATTAAATATTTTAAACTTTTGTTTGTAAATACTTTTAAGTACAGTACACATGAATATTAAAAAAATATAAATTTTGTATAACAGATAGTTACACGAATCTGAAACAAATATTTATCTCGCAACTAGAATGAGAGGAAATTACTGCCGGTATCCTTGCAGAAGGTTTTAATCTCGTTCATATACATATGTTGAATAAGAATCTCTATATTCTTAGAGAAAACTCATTCAATCTTTCAAGGAATCATGATCATGTTTTTCACAACCCAAAAAAGAAGCACTTAAACATACAGAGACAAATAATAGACATGAAACGACATGTGATACTAATTGTTAATTAAAAAATCGAATGGATTGGACTTCAGATCGGATTGAATCACACAGATGAATAAATTTTAGGCTACACCCTATCACATTTCTGCCAGCACCTTATTACTGGAAATTTTTTTCCGAAAAGCAATCGCCTCTTTCTATTATGGAAAGATTTCCTGAAGGGTTTTTTTATGGGGTGGAGGGAGAAATTTAATGGGGTGTAAGAAACAACAGCCTAAATTTTAACATCTTTAAATAACTGTTGAAAGATACCTGAGGAGATTATCTGAATGGATTGGATTTCAGAGCGGAGAAATAGATGAATAAATTTGATCATCATGAGGAGATGATCTGCACCAATGTCCCAAAATTAATGGCAAATATGTCCAAAATCAACAATGCAGTGTGGTGCCATGACTATTATCATTAGTCATATAAAAACATTTTAAATTCATTCACAAAAGAAAATACACGTATCCAACCACTCATTTATAGATGTACTCTTGATCTTTGTGTTTCGATGACCTTTAAAAGTGTTTCTGTGTAAAAGAGCAATTCTCTTTAAATACCATCTTTGTATAAATTATTTTACAAATGAGAGACAGAAATAGAAAAACAGAGAAAGGTGGTATTTATAAATTATATTATACTATCATATAACTATTATGTTTATAAATCAAATGTACAGACACTTAGTAATTATATACCCTGAGCTTTTAACCTTTAGGTGATAAAATTAAGGCTCAATTGCACAAATTGTTCAAAAATAGCTTCAATAATAAAATTGTTCAAGATATTAATTTCACATTAAAACCATTCTCTAAACCAAACAAACATTTATAATTTTGTCAACAACCTCCATGATGGTAGTAGTTTTTCTATATATGCAACTATTTTCACTTTCAAGCTTCACTTAAGAAATGTCACCACCACCTTGAATATGATTGCACTATCCAACCCGTCATGAAAAAAGTGGGATGGATAGTAGAAATGATATTTCAGTCCGGGTGAATTAAAGTTCAGAGAAGTCTGCCACGATATTAGAAATTACATGCATGATGATGGGCCAACATAACCAAATCAAATTAAAAAGATTACCATCATAAAACTAGAAACCAGTTGTGTTGTTATACATTGACATAATGTCTTCTCAACATTGAGATCCAATCGTAATTTGCTTCTTGCCCACACCTTATTCCATCTCAGCTCTTAGATAAGGATCACATCTTTGAAGGAGAGCGGTACCAGCCCCACGGTTCATCAGAGATGTACTGAGTCACTTGCTTCACACTTAAGTAATTATCAAGTCCCCTGAAAATGTTAATAAAAAGAGTTACTCACAAGCTTAAATAAAACTAAAAAAGCTTTATCTTCCACTCCGTATCTGAAAATGATCGAGGTGAAGTCTTGTTTTCTCTTTTGCAATCATACAAGAGTCTAGAGCATTCAACATTCTAAGGACTTCAACTTATAAGTGTGGGTTTTCTTCTTCTGTTTTGGATGTTGGACATTGTGTCCATAAAAAAAGAAGGCACTTGTATTTGTTAATTTAGGAAATAAAGACCATACCATTCTCCTAATTCACGACCAAAGCCGCTGCGTTTAATGCCTCCCCATGGGGCTTGAGTGAAGCATGGTTGAGAACAATTAATCCACACAATTCCAGCCTTAAAAGCCTGCATTGAACAAAGACGATCTATTAAGAAGCAGAAACGATCCAATTAATATGTTGTTTTCCATGATAACCTAGGACCAGTCTCACCTTAGTAATGCGCTCACATCTTTCTAGATCATTTGATATTACAGCAGAACCTAAGCCATATCTGTGGAAAGTCAAAGTATATCAGATATCAAAACACAAATGAAGAGAACTACAAGTTTAAAGACGAAGTTAAAGTCAGTGCACAGAAAACCACCAACTCACACAGTGTCATTTGCTAGATCAATAGCTTCTTCCTCAGTGCTAAATGTTTTTACACAGAGAACAGGTCCAAATACTTCTTCTTTCCAAATTTGCATAGAGGTTGTCACATCAGTTATGACAGTCGGTTCAACAAAGAATCCTTTCTTTAGATGCTGCCATTGAATTTGAGAAAGAATATCCAGTCCTCAAGAATTGTAGAAGCACGTAACCAAAACATACCTTCAAAGAAAGTATTAATCATACCTCAGGGCGAGACCCACCAGTCAAAATGGTTGCACCCTCACTCTTAGCATTCGAGATAAACTTCAATACTTTTTCATACTGAACCATATATAATACAAGTATTAGATATCACATAGCCTTAAAGAAAAGTGTGCTTATATCAATAAGATATTTTAAGTTGCAAAACCAGAAAGAAAGCTAAAGCATTGAAACATATAAATCGAGCAGGAGAAGGTTCCTTCTTCCCTGATTCCCTCTCATGATATATACAGCCAGCTAACCAATAATTCTTGTATTGAAGCTTTTCTATACGCTTAGCCATAACTCCATCTATGATCTCACAGCCAGTCCCAAACCAAGATAAAAAAGGAAATTGTTCTGGGTCTTTGACTACCAAAGTAAAACTTATGGATATTAAACACATTCAGTCTGATCAAAATTTCACAATTAATGATTATATCATATTACCATTACATTTTCATTTTGACTAATAAATAAGGCATTTGCATTTGAACATACCAAAGCATACCCGTCCTTTACTAGAAAGAGAGTAAGGTGTAAGTGTAAATATTATAGCATATAAAGAAGTAAGAATCGGCAAGTTACCTGTCCCTCACTAACAACAGGGCCTAGTCTGCAACCTTCTTCCAAGGGATCAGAAATTTTGATATTTTTTATCCATTTCACAATCCTATTCAAAAACTCCGTTGCTATACTTTCCTGAAACAACGATAGTACCTTTGTTTATCAGTTTTAGCAGATAAATGTCAACATAATTCCTACCAAGTTGTTTAAAAAAATTCAACCACAGTTGAAGTTAATATGATAACTGCCAAATACGTTTACAAAGAAGAAGAAAAAAGAAGTTGCATATACTTGTTTTTTAAGATATCCGTGTGTTGAGGAAGGAGCAGGATCTATCCAGTAAACTTACATGTACAATAAGGCGGGAAGTTGCACTGCATATTTGACCATTTGTCCAGAAGCAGCCAAAGATGGTCCATTCAGCAGCTTTTTAAATTACGGAGATAGGATCCAAGTCATGTAATAGGTAATTGATAAAAAAAACATTAATCATTCTCATTCGGTATTTAAGGGAATGTGATTCCATGCTGCAAGTAAACACGTGCTGTCCATAACTAAATTGCTACACTCAAGAAAATCACTTACCCTTGTCAAGGTCAACATCCTCAAAGACAACGATTGGACTTTTTCCACCAAGCTCTAGTGAAACAGGCTGCCAAGAAACCACAAATTTGATATTACAGTGATTCATGAAGAAACCAGAAATTTGACGCGACAAAGATTCATGCACTAAGAAAACACAATTAAAATACGGGGGGAGAAAAGGGTTCAGGTGCGCAGTTTGGTAGCATAGAAATATATATGCGAACTGAGAAAAAATGAATAGTAACAAGGGGCAGAACTTAAGATAATAAGTTATGTATTATTACACAATCAATTATAGTTGTATTTCACAGTCAAAATAAACCGCTATAACAGATATATAATCAATTATACATATTTATTATTTGTAAAATAAATCATTATTAATTTCTACTCTTATGCAATTTTTTCCTTTTTTATTTCAACTCCATTGTTCTTTAACCAAACACATTTATTTCTACATTATTTCTCTTAAAAAAAAATACAATTATTTCCAATTTATTTGTAACTTATTACTCTTCTTTTCTTTTGTGGCCCACTAACTTCCTCTATTTTTTCTCCTTCTACCAAACAAGGTGTTAAAAACACAACTGCTTAAAAATACCTTGACCAGCTGGGCTGCGGCCGTCATAATCTTGCTCCCAGTTGCAGAGCTTCCAGTAAAGGCAATCTGTTCAAGAAGTTATGGTCACGATGTAACACTAGCTTTGCAAACTCAATACATTGCATTAACAATACATGCAACGATGCAAGACACAAAACTAGATACAACCCCGTAGAATAGAACTTCAATTGTTTTAAAAAGTGAAGGGAATTGAACCTTGTCGACATCGGGATGGACTGCTAATGGAGCACCGGCTTCAGGTCCTAATCCAGTGAGAATGTTCAACACACCAGGAGGAAGCCCCACTTCTTTGCAAATCTCACCTAGCTCCAAACAGGTCCTAAAAATTGAGCATAACACAGCATGAGAATGAACCAACAAAACAAAGAAGCAAGCTGCAACAGTCAACGGGAACAATACACACACAGATGCCAACTCAGACGGCTTCAATATTGCGGCACAACCCGCTGCCAGAGCAGGAGCAACCTTCCAAGTAGCCATCAACATAGGATAATTCCTAAAACAACAACACTCAATAATCATCAACTATATATAGGATCAGCATTGATCAAAGCGGGTCAAAAAAGATGGAAAAAAGTAGTACCAGGGAGTTATTAATCCTACAACCCCAATTGGCTCCTTTAGAACGTAACTCTTGAATGTGTCCATGGGAAGAGACACAGGAGCCTTTTGTTTGGAGTCCAATTTTTCAGCCAGATCAGCGTAGAACTCAAAGCAACCAGCAACATCATCCTACACAAAACAAATAACCGTGCTCGATGATTCAAGTTTAATTAGCTTTTCATTAATTTTATTTTTCAATTTAGGGAGGTGAGGTTACGATGTCCCACGCGGCTTCATCCAGCGGTTTTCCACAATCGATGGCTTCTAGTTTTGCGAGCTCGGGTTTTTTCTCGGTGACCTGCAAGAGATAATGGAAATAAGAAAATGGATAAATAGAAGAGAGAAAACAAAAGCGAGTGAAGTAAAAACCTTGGCAGCGATGGCACGGAGATAGCGGGCCCGAACAGCGCCGGAAGCGGAGGCCCAATCGGCGCCTTTGTTGCGGGAGAGGGCGGCTTTGGCGGCGGCGACTGCGACTTCGACGTCTTCCTTAGTAGCGGCTGGGATATCCCCTGCATCGAGAAGGAAAGTGTGAGTGAATGAGATTGAAAATGAGATCTGATGTGATGGTGGAGAGAGAAGAAGAGAAGAAGAGAATAAAAAAGAACCGATGATCTGTTGTGTGGAAGGGTTGATGATGGGAATCCGTTTGCCGAGGGCAGGGACTTTCCAGTCACCGTCTATGAACAATTGACGGTTGGGAATTCCGATGGACATGTTGTTGCGTGGCTCTGTCTGCACAAGTTTTAGTGTAGGTGTGAGTGTCAGTGACTGAGCTCAACCGAGTTAGTAAAGTGATGAACTTTCCACGGCTTTTTCTGTTGTTATCTTTACTTCTCTCACTTACTCCTTTATTTTCTCCATTAAAATTATGACCCGTGCAAAGCACGGATTATTTATTTCTAACAATTAAAAGCAAATGAAGAAATTAAAAATAAATTTTATATTTTAAATAATTAGAATATTAATTTGAATAAATTTACTATAAGTCTTTCAATATTTTATTATTTAATTTATTTTTAGTTTATTAATTATGTCAATGTTTAATTGCTTTTTATTATTTCATATAATATTTTAAAGTTTATTAGTAATATTATGTTATTGTATTATGATTAAATATTATTATATTATTATATTATCAAGAATAGATAAATTTTTTAAACTCAGACTTTGTTCTCATTTGGAAACACTTCTGAAAGTTGATAATAAGTAAAAATTGTTCGAAAACATTAAACAAATTCTTAAAAAAAATGCTGTATATGTCTATATTTAAAATTTAAAATGTAAATTTTGTTATCATAACTTTACAGTAATTTCAAATTTAAATTTAGTTACCATATTCAAATTTTTCATTCAAAATATGAATCTTAATTCTTCATTTTATAAAAAGAGTGAAATTGAAATAGTTAATTAATTTTTTTATAGTCAAAAGTTTAAATAATTCACAATTTTTAACTTTTAATAATATAACTATTATATATTATTGAAATTATTTGTTTTTAATAATACACTTATGTCAATTTTTAATTTTAAATAATACACTTATTTGATTATTTATTTTCTTGCATTTTTTTAATTTCGTATTTTAAAAAACGCATGTTTATACCTTTCGTTCTGAGAAACTCTTAGGATGTGGAGACGATTTAAAAGAGAGTAAATGGATGAATTTGAAGAGATAAAGAGGTGATTGTAATGTTGTTTGTTTTGATGGATAAATAAAGGGATTTGAAGAGAAAGTTCATGAAAGTTTGTGAATAATTTGATAATGTGACAAATGAAAAAATATTTTAATAGATTAAATTATAAAATTACTCTTTTGTCCTTATAATTAAAAAGAAGAAAAAATAAATTTTATTTAGGTAAAATTAATTTAGAATAATGGAAAATATAAGCTATTTAGTTAAAATAAAAATTTAACAGGTATAATAAATTTAAAATAAAATTTGATTGACTGAAATTTTGTTTTAATTGTTTGTTGAATTACAAAAACTAATAATATTATTAGTTATTATGGTAAAGGCAAACCTACTACAGCACCACGTCACAGACCAAACCACCACTACCACACACATGTTTATTTGAAAACAAGAAGTGAAGGACAATTTTGGTTATTTGCATAGGATAAATAGTAAATCATTGCTCATCCTTCAACTATGTGAAGATGGAGACAACATACTCTCTTGCACATCCATTTTTTCTATCGTCTTCAAAATTACATAAACGAACACACTTGTTTCTTGCAAATTCATCTGTTTAAATAGTACATGTTCGGAAGCGAACACAACATTGATATGCATTAAGATAGTTATTAAAATTGATTTTTAAATTATAATTTAGATTTAATATAAATTTGTTGTAATTTTAAATAAAGTATTATATATTATATTTTGAATTAGAATAATAATAATCGAAATGATCAATAATAATAAGATTATAAAAAAAAGTGTATATATATGTTAATTTGAATTATCATTATTTTTTTTAGAATGGTTTAATATAATGTAATATGTTAAGTTTAGAAAGTTTTGAGACAAACATTTCCAAATACATGCATATTCTATTAATTTCAGTCCATCATAATTACATTTGATTTTAAATAAGGTTTCCTTGTTTTTTTCACACATACGCAGCGAAACAAAAGGGTAGCAAAGAAAGAACATATATGGAATGAAAATAGATACAATCTATGGAAGGAAAACAATTATTATCTCAATAATTAATGATTAAATGTACTAAAATAAAAATATACAAATCAAAAGTGTAACAATAACAAAAAAATTAAATCAAATTAATAAAAACTAATTGACAAAATATGATTTCTCAACTCTACCAAGTACACCTATATCCCGTTTCTTAAAAACATATAGTCTGAAAAACATGGGAAAGAGAAGTTCCTTATAGATACACAAATTATGGAACGTGAATGAATTTTTATAATTTTTAAATAATTAAAACAATTACAATTAAAAAATTAATCTATTTATCTAAATAAAAGTCTAACCTTTGTCCTCTAAGGATGCAAAATGCAACATTTCATATGATACCGTCTCCTAAATTTAGTGTGAATATTCAAAATGACTCAAACATGGTAAAGGAAAAAGCCACACCTATGACTGCATGCCGTGAAACCTTGGTTGTGAAGATTCACCTAGTTTTCCTTTACTATGTTTTTTCATTTGTGAATTTAATAATGGTATTTACTTTCATCTATTAGATTGATTCACATGATTTAGAACTTTCAAGGAGGTAACTTGATTAGATTTCTAATATAAGAAATATCAAGTTATTAAAAATTGAAAATTTGAAATAGAATGCATAGTAAAACAATTCAATCATCCCAACAAGCACTTCATAACGCATTTATACAGCAAAAAACATATGAAAGATTACACTTGAGAGACACTTGAGGAATGAAATCGAACAATTAGGAACTTCTTTAGGTAGTCTATATCGCAAAAACATGTTCAGTTGATAGATTCTTCCTTTATTGTTTATATTTTTTCCAAATTAACAGAACAAAAGTTATGAAAAATTGAATTGTAAGATCAATGTTGTAAAAACTTTGTTTAACCATTGAGTTGAAATTGTTCAATCCAAGACTGAATTATAGCATGTCCTTACTATTTGTTGGATAAAAAATGATAAGAAACAATTATAACTAGAGTATTGCACTAGAGATGAATTAAATAATGATTGATGTAAGATTAATTGTGATAAACTATTATCTTGATTCCATAATCTGAATTTGAGGAATCATAAAAATTAGGTTGATATTGCATATCAAAACTCAAAAAGGATAACAATAACAACAAAACTTTATCTCATTGGATAAAATTAACTATATAAATTACACAATAAAATCAGCTTCATGAAAAACAAAGACTCTTGCATAAATACCAAATGTGGATCATTTATCATTCATACATTAAAATTTTTTTGATAATTAGTGGATATTTTATTTTAATTTGCGAGAATTTTTACCTTTCGCAAATTAATTTGAAGAAATTTTCTAAACTCTTCCTATGTCATAATCTATTTACCTTTCGCAAATTAATTTGAAACCTGCATTTATAAATTATTAATTTAATAAAATCTATTTTTTATAATAAAAAAGTAAATAAGTATATAAATTTATAAAATATATAAAATTAACCAAAATTAATTTTATTGATGATTTCCGATCAGTTTTCATTTTTTTAGCTCATACACAAATATCAATGAATAAAAAATTAAATCTTTTATATAACTCACATAATTTTCTTACGATTTTTTTTCTTAATAACATAAAAAAATAATTATAATAAATAAACTATTCTTTCCCATAAACTGCCAGGTATAAAGTACAGATAGACTAACACATATCATTAGCATAATTAACAAGCATGGAAACTGATACAGAAACATATGTACATGGATCATACTTAACTACAAACTACGAAGAATAAACGAATACACGAAGGATGAAATTGAAGACACAGAAAGCATTAAAGAGAAAGAAAAAATGAATCTAGAAATGCAGAAGAAGAGAGAGTATTGAAATTAATGTTTGTGCGTGGCTTTGGAATACTTGGTCTTGATCCATTGAAGGCCAACGGAAGTACCATCCTTCAACTTCTTCACACCGGTGGAGGCCACTGCTTTGGTCTTGCCAAAACCCTCTCCGAGCTTTTGCTTGTATTTGGTGCTGTTGTTGCTGCTGTTTTTATTGCCGGAACCAACCGTCACAGGATCAGGACCATCGTCCCATTGATCAGCCCAGGAATTGTAGTTGTTCCCATCCATTTCTCGACTTTTACGAATCGCTTCACAATGATTTTGATTGGGGTAAAGGAAAAGATAAGATCTACAAGTGTTTCCCAAGGGGCCGATTCAAGGGTTTTTATACTGATAGAAAGCTTTTGCAGGTGGTTTATCAGAAATCAACTACACCTTAAGGTCAAAGGTTAGAAATTTGATTGTGTTTTGTCACGTGTAACCGCTTTTGATGATTGCATTAATTACTTTGTTATTCAGAAGCTATTTGTTCATGATTCATCAGAAGTATAATAGAGGGATTTGAAGCGGTCATGTTCAACATTGACGTCTGCATTGAACCTTCTCTTTGAGAAGTTTATTTGACTAGTTTAATAAAAAAAATTCTTGGATGTTTTGGATCAATCCATCCACCACGGTTGTGCTTACGCTTCAAATTCTTTGTTTTTTATTCATGTGCAGAAGCTTCGAGGAGAAAGGGATTAGTGTTGAGAATGGATTTGTTGACCTGGGTTTGGTGGTAGCGAAAGATCTATTGATGATATAAGATATTATTTTGACATAACTAAAAATAATCCCTCATTTAGAAATGGCATTCAACTAAAGTCATTGACAAAGGAACATGCTTGAATTCGTAATATCAAAACTAAAATCACTCCCATCACAATTAAAAAACAATTGAATATACATAAACGTCTTCTAGATTAAAATTTAACAACTGGTGGATGATGTTAAATCAAATGGTTCGAATGGTACTGAATAAAAGATTGATTTATATTCGAAAAATATAATTACGTATAGTATTTGATTGCTCATTATCCAATTTTTAAAATTAATCTATATATATATATATTATTAATACTTATTTTGAACTTTTTTTAATTACTTATTCTATTGTTAATACTTATTTTGAACTTTTTTTAATTACTTATTTTACTATTTCAATATTATTATTAATTTTAAGCTTATTTAAGGTTAACTTATGTTTTAATGTTTTAAGTACATGATAAATTTAAAAACTTTATTTTGTTAAATAAATAATGTGGTTCTTAAGTGGTGAATAAGTATTTTTTTGTGATGTCACTTTACTCGATTGTCGTCACACATAATTTTATTAATTACTAAAAATTTTAATTTTTATGTTTTCATCCTATCTCAAGTTTCTTATAATTGGAAAAGTAGAAACTAACTTAAATACACATTTTAAAAATAGTTATTTTTCGTAAATATTATTTTAAAAAATTAATCAGGTTAATTATATTTTCTCATATTTTAAATAAAATAAATTTGTTCCTCAGTAACAACATTCCCTTAAATATTTATTATCACTTATCAACATTTGTCTTAATGGAGTTCAATTTCTTTCATTATAAAGATGTAAAACCAACCTCCAAAACATACATTATTCTCAGTATGCAATCCAATAAACTGTCTTTTCCAAGTAGATGTTGATATGTGATAAAGATATTATATATCTTCTACTTTTAATTATTTTGATAAAGATATCACATATTTGATTCTCTTTTATTATTATTATCAAATATTTTGTTTTATTAGTTTTACTTTTCCCTTTATATGATCAGACATTGTACTTTATATATTTTTATATATTGAACAATGTTCTAATAAATCAACAAACAAGCTCTCTTGGAGTTGTTTTCACCAAACACTTTTTATGCATATTTGTACGTATTCTTCCTTCTCATGACTTATACATACTAACATGGTATCATATTTAAATCTCCTTTTGCATTTTCTCCTTTTTTCTTAACATTCTCTTTGATTCTTCAAGTAGAACGTGAATTTAAGGCTACTTCTTATTCTAATTCTCAAGACTAATCTTGCCTTTCACGAGAGATATGGTAAAAATTTTCGTGGTGGTTTCTCTGGCAATCGTGGATGGGGATGCTTTCCTTGGTCTGGTGGTCACAGTCTCAAATATTGCGACCATTGTCACCGAACCAATCACACCTCTAGTAACTATTGAACTAAGCACGACCTGCCTCAAGCTATTACCAAAACACTAAAGTCGATCCTCCTCCTTCCAAGCCATCTACTAGTATAGTTGATGTCGTCTTATCTCCTACCGATGTTCGTGTTGGCAAGGATGACAAAGCTGAAGTTCAATTTGGTTTTTTGGTTTCTCTAGAGAGCAATATGAAGCTCTTCTCGCCTTGATCTAGCAGTCTCAAAATGATTCTTCTTCCACAATTGTTCATCAATGTACTGCCAAATCCATAGGTTTTATTTTTCCCTTTTCTTCTTGGATTTAAGATAGTGGTGATACTGACCATATTTGTCCTTTTAAATCTATATTTCAAAGTCTTAAACATATTTCTCCTATTTCTATACAATTACCCAACCAAAACTCTATCATTACTAAATTCTCGGGTACCATTGTCTTGGGCAATCTTATACTTCATAACATCCTTTTTATTTCTGAATTTTTTGTTTAAAATCATTTCTATTCCTAAATTGCTTAATTATACTGATTGTTTTATGTTTTTCTCCCAAAATACTTGTCTTATTATGTAGCCCAATACCTTCAAGACGATTAGAGCAACTAGGAAACATCAAAACCTGATTTATCTCGTAGATAGTTTTTAAGACATACGTAACTTGAGTATATCTCACACAAATATTTTCTTACCACATTCTGCTATCATAAATAATGCTAGTCCTTTTAACTTGTGGCATATGAAACTTGGTCATCCATTTAATAACATTTTAAAGCTTCTTGTTTATGATCATTCAAATATCTTTTCTCCTTCTATTATTGCTTATGATGCTTGTGCTCTTGTCAAACATAAACGTCTGAAATATTATTCAAACACTAATAAATCTCTTCAATGTTTGAACTTATCCATGTTGATATTTGGGGTCCGATTTTAGTCTCTTCCATTGATGGATACAAGTATTTTTTTAACTATAGTTCATAACTATAGCAGATTTACTTGGATTTTTTTTCTTACAAATAAAACTAAAGTCAGGCATTTTCTTCAAGATTTTGTTACTTTGACAGAAAATCAATTTTTTTTTTTGCAAGCCTAAGAAGATACGTTCCGATAATGGCAAATAATTTTTTCTTAATAATTTCTATAATAGTAAGAGTATTTTTCATGAAACTTCCTATGTTGCAACTCCTCAACAAAACAAGATTATTGAGAGGAAGCATTAACATCTTCTTAATGTGTGTCATGCTCTTCTTTTTCAAGCAAAAATACCAAACATTTTCTGGTCCTATTCACTTAAACTGATTGTTCATCTTAGTAATAGGTTACCCACTCCTCTTCTCAGTATCAATATCCTTATGAATTAGTCTATTCTACTAAACCCGATTTTTCTAATCTAAAAGTTTTTTGTTGTTTGGCTTATGCCAGTTCTGCCACTACTGGAAGAACTAAATTGAATTCTCGAAGCTTAAAATGTGTTTTCCTTAGTTATAAATTTGAAAAAAAAGGATATGTTTTGTATGATCTTTACTCCAAGGATATTTTTGTGACTATGAATGTTATCTTTCATGAAAATATTTTTCCTTACTAATTCTCGTTGCCATCTGATAACTCTATTCCTTCATTTGATGATTCTTATTCCTGTGATATTAGCATGTATGATTTTTCAGCTTTACCTGTTTCACATGCCACTGACCTTACTATGGATCCTGTTGCTAGTCTTGTTTCTGATAATGGCTGATAATGCTGAAGTTATTGATCTTGTTTTTATAACTTCTCATAGAGTGTAAAAAGGCCTTGATACTTTGAGATCAATATTGTTGTGGTGTTGCTTCGACTTCATGCTCTACTTTTTACACACCTTATCCAATGCATTTATTTGTTTTTTTTATGATAATTGTTCTCTTGACCATATTGTCTTTTGTCATAATATTTCTGTCCAAGCTCAACCTTTCTTCTTCAAAGAAGTTGCTCAACATGACTGTTGAAAACAAGTTATGGATGTTGAGTTACATGCTCTTGACAAAAACTAGACTTGGACTTTAGTTCCTCCTCCTCCTGGCATTAAGCCAATTGGTTACCTCTGGGTTTACAAACTTAAATATAAACCAGATGACACATTTGATAGGTTTAAAGCACGATTGGTGGCTAAGGGTTTTACTCAAACCAGGGGGTTTGATTATTTTGAAACCTTCTCCCTTGTTGTCAAACTTACTATTGTACACATCATTTTAGCCTTAGCCACCACTAGTGATTGATTTATTCATCAGTTGGATGTTGACAATGCTTTCCTCTTTGGAGACCTACATGAAGAGATCTATACGAAGCCTCCACTTG
Organism: Vigna unguiculata; assembly: GCF_037176805.1. NCBI lineage: Eukaryota > Viridiplantae > Streptophyta > Magnoliopsida > Fabales > Fabaceae > Vigna > Vigna unguiculata. Next base: position 57,819,226 of record NC_140794.1, on the reverse strand, counting down.
GTCTTTCTTTTCCCATCCAAATCTTGTTTGTAAGCTTAACAGGTCTATATATGGTTTAAATCAAGCCAGTCATAATTGGAATAAAAAATTAACTTCAGAGTTATTTCTCCTTAGCTCTGCTGACCACTATCTCTTTGTGAAGAGATCTGCCTATGTTATTACTGTTATATTGGTTTAGGTCGATATTGTGTTTTCTTAGACACCTCTTTGATTGCTTGGAAATCTAAGAAACAAACCATTGTTTCACGGTCTTCTTCTGAGGCTGAGTATTGCCCCTTGGCATCTCTGACATGTGAACTACAATGGATTTAATACCTTCTACAGGATTTGCATTTGCATTCTTCTGTTCCCACTTCCTACACTGCCTTTTGTGACAACAATTCCATTATTCACATTGTCAAAAATCCCACTTTTCATGAAAGAACCAAACATATAAAACTTGATTGTCAATTATTCGACAAAAAGTTTGTTGATGACCTTATCCACCTTCTCTATGTTCCTTATACTAGTCAACTTGCTGATATGTTTACTAAGTCATTACATCTTCTACTTTTATGTTTTTCCGGATTGCTACTTCCAAGCTAAGACTTTACAATCTTCATGCCCACCTTGAGAGGAGGTGATAAAGATATTGATAAATATATCATATATATGATTCTCTTATATTATTATCAAATATTCTGTTTTATTAGGTTTTACTTTTTTCTTTATATGATTAGACATTGTACTCTATATTTTGAATAAGGTTCTAATAAATCAGCAAGTAAACTCTCTCTGAATTGTTTTCACCAAACACATTTTGTGAGTATTTATACGTGTTTTTGTACGCATTCTTCCTTTTCATGTCTAATACATAGTAACAATAAGAATTTCTCAATTATAAAATTGTTATAATTTTTTGAAATATAAAACTATGATATATATCAGCAAACAATCTCTATTTGAGTTGTTTTTACCAACACTTCTTGTGCGTATTTGTACACATTGTTGTACGCATTTTTCCTTTAAATTACTTATACATAGAAAAATAAGAATTTCTCAAAAATAAAATTATTATGATTTTTTGAAATATAAAATTATGATATATTTTCAATTTTTATTCAAATAATAAAATCATAATTTTATAATTATACAATTTTAAATTAAACTAATAAAATTATAAAAATATAAAATTCTTATATATATATATATATATTACCGTGATAATTTTTTTTTATAATTTTGAGTAATTATTTTTATATATTAATTATTATAATTATATAACAAAAATATGAACACAGGTAAGTTTAAATAATCTTGTAGCTTTAGAACCATAATTTCTTATAGATTCCAAATATAATTTAGCCTTATTTTTTGATGTGAATTTCAAATTTTACCCACATCTACCTGAATGAGTAAAGTTGATTTAATTTTATATAATCATTTGAACTAATAATTACATTTTTTTTAAAATAAAAAGTACTCTATAATGTATAAATATCCTATTATTCACATCTTCAAAATTAATTGAAGATTACTACGTTTAGCAAAACAAGCTTTACTTTTATTAATAATTTGTTGATAATAAATTATTTGTTGTAATTATAATTATTAATTAATATACTAGATATAACTATATTTAGTCCAAGATTTACTACTTTACTTTTAAACATAACCGTTCTCATTATATTTGAATTTTTTTAGTTAAAGATTTGATACACAATAAATTGATAAAGATAATGATTGATGTACAATAATACAAAATTGAATTTAATTGGATTATTTTTATCATATAATTTTATTTTTGTTATCACATTTCTTAAGTTGACAGTTTTTGTTATTCAATACATGAAATGTGTCATTTCATATATGCTGTACATGTGTGTGTTCGTTTGCAAGTATTAAGTGAGAAATGACAAAAAGCATATATTTTTCTTATAACAAAGAAGGTATTACTTAGGAGTGATTATTTATAATGTCAAAGGTAAAGGTTCTGAAGAATGATTCATATTGGGCGGAAATAAAATAATATCAAGTTCTGTCTCTTAGCTAAATGAAGGATGCAATAGATATCTTCAAGGATTTCTGTGGTGATTGGAGTAATCATGTCGAAGGGGTATAAATACTTAGGACGTGTTTGGTGCATCGTTGAGTGTTAGAGAATTTCAATTCTCCGTTGCATAAGTAAGAATTAGTTTCTTCTCGTTTAACCGTAAATCTTTTATTCTTTAATTAATTTTGGAAACTAAATATGTATTAATTCTGCATTAAAAAATTAATTTTACATCAATTTAACACATAACCAAACACGTACTAAATTATTGAGAGTGATTTAAAAATTTCCATCACTCTAGCTGAAAAATGGATTATGATGATGTCATCTCTTCAATTATTCAGATTAGTAAGAGTGTTAATAAGATTTATTGAATCATGTGTTCAGAAAAGTGAACTCAGCTGCTGATGATCTTGTCAAACATGCATTATCCTTGTATTTAAGGAAGGTGTTAAACTTTTTGAAGACCCTTCCCATTTTTTTGAAAGTCATCTATGTTTAGATATAATTGGAAAAATATATTGTAAATGATACATTTTGTATTGAATTTGTTTGCTAAAGAGATCATTGTATTAAACAATGTCATATATTACAATAAGTAAATAAAAAATATTCTAAATTTAAAATTTTTGTTCGTGCTATTTTTAATTTGTGTTATTGAAGATCGGTGCAACACTATTAATGAAAATCTTATTTGAATAGTATTTATGTTTTTTAATGAGAAAATTAATGTCTTTAAACTTTTTTTCGTCATGCTTCTCTTGAATACCAAGAATACATTATATATAAATGATTTATCATATTTACTAGGTTCGTAAATATTGATTTATAAATGATTTACATTAATGGATACAACTAATTAAAGATGAAAAATAATGTATAATTTTTTAATTTTAGTGTAAAGTGTAAAAATTATTGTTTTAGACTTATGTTTTTATCTGTTTAAATTTGACCATGTTTTTATTTCATTTCAAAAATTTTGTTGTTCATGAATTAGTCTAATTCTTCACTAAATTATTTTTATACGTAGAACATTTATATTTGAACACGATTTATAGTTTGTTTATTCGAGCCTTTCGCGTTTGATAGAAAATAAAATAAAGTTATTTGTATTCTCCCATTTCCTTTTTTGTTGTAGTTATTATACTTCTATAATTGTTTTTTTTTTTTACTTCTCCGCTTTTTATCTCCCATGTTTAAAGAAGGCAAAAGTGGCAATTAGTCTAGTTTTACCATTCAAACCACTTTACTATAATTAATTTAAAATAAAAGAAAGTATAAAACTTTTCTTTCTTCAAATATTTATGGAAAACATTTTAACATCTTTTTTCTATATTAGACGAGACAACAATTGCCATAAAATAAAATCAAAAGTAAGAATAATAATATAAGTCTAAAATTCATTTTTCAATATTAAGTAAGTTTATCTTAAATTAGAAATATTATTGAAATAAAAAGGATATTAAATTATTTTTACAATTATCTAACATCGCTACAAAAAAATTAAAAAAACATTAAAAATCAATAAGGATATTGCAAAATTACACAACAAATTACTGAATTCTTCTCGATTATATAAAATAAAAATCTAGATCACATTTTATCTTAATAACCAATCTTATTTACGTAATCGGAACAGGAAAATTTTGAAAAATAGAGCTAAAAAATAAAAAAATAAAAAACGAATATAATGAATAAAAAAATGTAAAAGCCAAACACATAACAGTTAAATATACCATAATTCACTACAAATATGAATTCATATGAATTATTTTCCATCCTATTATAAACTTTTATAGCATTTAAACATAAAAAACGGAACTAACAATCTCAATTCCTTATTATCATGAATTTAATGCAATTAAACATAAATCTAAATCTCAGCAACAAATCATCATCATGAAACACATACAAAAAATATAAAGAAAATGAGATTTAAAATAAGAATTTATGGATAAAAAATAAGATTTAAATGCCACTGAAGCGGTAGCCATGGTGTGAAGTACGCAGAGACGAATTGAAGATCAAAGACGACGACGAAGCAGAGGATCAAGGGAATAGTAGTGATTTTGATTTTTCTACTTAAAATTGCGATCTCTCTATCTTTTAACTATTATTATTATTTTAATTATATAACAAAAATATGAACACATGTAAGTTTAAATAATCTTGTATGCTTTAGAATCATAATTTTTCAATTTTATTACCTAGCTTATTTTCTTTCAAATTCCAAATATAATTTGACCTTATTTTCTCACATTTAGACATTTTGAATAGATAGTTACATTTTTTTTTAAATAAAAAATATTCTGTATTTAGACATTATTTTAAGTGGATCTTTTATTATAGGTTTAATAACTTATTATATTTTATGAAATAATAATTATAAAAGGAAAGAAAGAGAAAAAAGAATGTATAAATATCTTATTATTCACATCTTCAATATTAGTCTAAGATTACTGTGTTTAACAAAACAATCTATAGTTTTATTAATAATTCGTAGATGATAAATTATTTGTTGTAATTATAATTATTAATTTATTGTATACCGGATATAAATATATTTAGTCCAAGATTTATTACTTTTAGATATAACTGTCTTCATTATATTTGAATCTCTTTAGTTAACGATTTGGTACACAATAAATTGATAAAGATAATTGATTGATGTACAATACAAAATTGAATTTAATAATAAAAGATATCATGATTGGATTTTCTTATCATATAATTTTGTTTTTGTTATCACATCTGTTAAGATGATGTCTTTATTTTTTAATAGATCACAAAAAATTATCGATATTCAACTAAAAATTTTAAAATTTAATCAAAAATTGAAAATGTAATTATTTTTTTTAAATTATACATTTTAAAATATTATCATAAAAATAATAGTTAAAAAGGTAAGATAAATGAGACTTGAAAGTCTTCTAAACACTTGTAGTTATATTAAATTAAATTGTCCGAATAGCATTAATAAAAGATCCATTAATTGTAATTAATGTTCTTTATATGATATTTTTACAACTACGTAAGCTTTTCCATAACTTTCATATTAAGTAATATTTTTTACATTAAGTAGTATTTTGTATAACTATAAATATAGTATTTGATATTTTGATGCTGATCATTAGTTCTTTTAAAAGTAATATATATATATATATATATATATATATATATATATATATATTTAGATTTCCTTTATTTAGATTAAGAGATATAAATTATTTACATACAGAGATATAATTTAAAATAGATAATGAATTATTTTTCTTTTTGAAAAAAATTTGTTTTTCCTAACTTCTAGATATATTAGATTCTTTTTAAAATTCTTGATTGGTTATCCATTCTTTATAATAAGATTAAATTAATTAGAAAATGTTACTGAGTAGCTCAAGATAAATAATGTTTAAATCTCCCAATTTAACACAGTTATTTTTCAGTCCTTAAAAAGAATATGCAAATATTTAGTCATGCAACAAAAGACTACAACTATTTTCAGTCCTTCAGAAAAAAAAAAATTGCATTGTTTAGTCCTCCAAAATAAAATGGTATTTGTCTCTTTTTTATATACTTCGTTATTGTAATTAAGTGACAATTTGAAAACAAGTCACAAATTTATACACTTGATTAATAAATTTACTGTAAAATAAGACATGCATATTAGATTCTGTTTTATTTTTTATAAATTCTTATTAAAGGTCTAATGTTAATGAGAAAAAAAAAAAACTACAAAATTGCTTTCCCCAATAAATGAAATTGGTTGGACAAGTGGCGGAGCGGAAAAATACTATTTTTTATTGACTAAAATTTTATATAATGACGAATAAAAATGTGCCCACAGAATAAAATAAAACAAAAGAAAGGATGTACCAATAACAAAAATGTCTGTGAATAATAAAGGGCTTCATGTTAGTAGTGAATTAATTATCATAATTTTTGTTAGTAATTATGTCTCTTAATTATTAATTATATTATGATAAATTACTTTTTAGTTTTAAACTTGTTTTTTAAATAGGTATATTGATGAAAAATAAAAGAATAAATTCATTTTTTAGAATTGATAAAAGAAGAGTGAAGATCAAAACATGACAATACGGTTGTTAATCGCATAACAATCAAATGAAATGCGACTTTTGAATCGATATGTGCACATTAGGAAAATGGAAAATAAATATTTTGCAAATAATATGATTATTTATATTGAAAAAAAAATAGCTGAAAAATTTAGTTATGATTAAATTATTTGATAAGTTTAAGAATATGAAAAAACAATGGACAATCCATTGGATAATGTAATTTGTTTTATAGTTATAGCTATACTAGAATATTATTTACTTTCATTGAATGAGTGACGACAGTACTATTAAATATGTAAATTTTAAGTATATTATTTTGGCTCCCTCAGATATTTTAGTCAAGATCTGCCACTGCTGGTCTCTTCTCTTCTCCTCTGTCATTCCTCTACATTAACACAAGTAATGTAGTTTTTTAATTTTTTTGTGTTGTTGCTGTCATATTTGTCATGCATCTATAGGTATAAACATCATTTAGTTTATTAGAGTATAGATATGTGGGTATCCATGTCTGAAACGAAAACCACAAACCGGAAGTCGACATTTGCAAGTGATTTAATTTTGACAGTCGACTTTCGTAAGCCACAAGATGACACGGAAGAGGACTTCCGTAGTCCAAGATAAATTTTGGAAGTGGACTTTTGTAGACCACTATGAACAACATGAAAATGGCACCACTAGAAGTAGACTTTCGTAAGCCATCAGTATTGGAAGTCGACTTCCGTAATTTAAATTGACTTCCGTAGTTGAAGGTGACTTCTGTTGTTGAAAGTGACTTCCGTAAGAGATGAGTGATTTTCGTAAGAGAATAGTGACTTTCGTAAAAGAGAGGTGACTTTCGTAAGTGTTGTGCTCGAAAATGGACTTCCGTAAGTGTGCGAAAAATATCACCGAAAGTCAACTTCCGTAAGCACGTGGATGACTTCAGGTGAATGGAAATTGGACAATGTTAGCTTAACTCACCGAATGTCGATTTCCGAAAATATAAGATCTTGGATGTCGACTTCCTTCCATTTGCTTTTTGTTTTCGATTTAATTTAAAATTTTAAAATTTGTTATTTTACCATTGTTGTTATGTAATTTTTTTAGGTTACGTTGTAATATTCTTTTAGTCAATTTTAATGTAAATAAGTTTTAATATTAATTAATTATAATTTAAATTAATTATACTTTAGAATAATTATAATTATAATTATTTATGTTTTAAATAATTTTAATTTTAATTAATTCTATTGTTGAGTAAGTATAATTTTAATTAATTATAATTTTAAATAATTATAATTTTGAATAAATTTATTTTAATTTTTTAGGGTACAGTGGTACATATACAAATACTATCAATTAATTCAGAAAACCAACTATCTTTGTCACTTTATAATTGTTTAATCATTACATTTACTTAATTAAAATTTTTTATTTATTTAATTTGTTAAGGACATAAATAGAAAAGATGTGCAGAAGAAATATTGAGAGTGAAGGAATAAAACTCCATAATAAAGGCCATGTCAATGAACAAATGGGCTGCATTTTGTCCTGGGCTTGTAAGTTTGATTCTACACCGAATAACTAATATTATAATATATTCTATCTCTACTTAGAAAAAAAAAAAAAAACTCTCTTATAATTGACAACAGAGAGGTTTCCTCTAAAAAACGTTACTAAGAGGTAATTAAAATACAGCTTAATTATTTTTTTATTAATTTTACTAAGATTTATTGAAGGAGAAGCGAGAAGAAAAAATTGCTAAAGGAAAATGAGCTATAAGTTGCAATGGAGTCTTGATATCATTTGATATTATTTTATTAATTTAAAAATGTTTCAAGCCATGATTTTGTTATCATTTGAATTTTTGGTTATTGTAACATAAACAGTCTTAAATAGATTTAATTTTTCAATCTCTTTGTTTTTTGTCATAAATTTTTTGAATTATAAAAGTTTATTTTTTTTCTTATGGAATTTAAGAATAATTCTCTGTCAAATATCTTCTTTCCAATTTGGAAGGTCTGTTTCTTGCTATAGGTTGTAATTATAATTGGAATATTTCTAACCCCATTGATTACTTCTATTGATATATTTTTATTTTCTATTTAATTATATGAATATTGTTTATAGTCTCACTTTTTGGTTTCGTTAATTAATTTTGTGCCCTATATGACTACTACTAATATGCATTGTAGGTGCTTGATGAATTAAGAAAGATTTGAATGAGCTTACAATAGCCACTTGTTTGAAAGGTTATTCAGACACATTAAAACATAAAAATACGAACTGTATATTGATTTCCCTTTTTATCATAAATTGATCATGGCATTCATCTCTTCACCTTTCACAACTTGAAAGGTCTTTCATCCACAATAAACTTACATTCCACACACATACTACTGATTATTAAAAAGTCAAATTAATAATTTTTTATTATTTAAAATAATTTTAAATAAAAATAATTACAATTTCGTTATAAAATTAATGAAATATAATTAATAAATATTCTTTTAAAAATTTAAAAGAATTTCAAAATATTCATAACGATTTTAAACCATTGATAAAATAAAATGCTAAAAGATAATAGAAAAGTGATATATATTGACTGTCCAAATATAGTAAAAATATTATACAATAAAAGTAAATTGTTGTAGTAATTTTCAATCGTTAATAATTATTTTTTAGCAAAAATGAAAACATTTTAAATATTTTTATCACAACTATTTTTGACATATATAATTGAAACAATTATATAATTGTCAAAAGTTTCATTTATGAGATTTTTAACCGTTAAAATTTATAACTTTAACATTTACCGATATCAATTTTAAATTCTTATTAGTAAATATAATAAAAGTTTAAAAACTTTAAATATCAACCTAAAAGAAGGTAAAACCTTAGTGTCTATGTGAAGAGTTAAAATTTAAAGTCAAATAAAGTAAAAATGAAATTTACGGATTAATTAAATAAAATTAAATAAAACTAAATAAAAGGTAATATATATATATATATATAAATAAGAAGTAAATTTTAAGAAATAAGTAATGTTTTACTATATATTATAATAAAATAGTTTTCATGTATTTCTAATATATCCTTTGTTGGGTTGATGAAAATAACACGTCCTGAAAATTATCACATCGCCTAGAATAACCTAGAGGTGGTGTTAGTAAATATATAATGGTCTCTAAGTTCATGATGTTCCTTGTTCCAAGTTAAAAATACTTTGAGTTAATGTTTGACTTTTCTTATACTCTTGTAGTAGGATGTTGTGAGATGTAGTTAAATTTTTTCTTCGCAGAGTGTGGATGTACTTGGAGTCAAAGGGTTGAGAGTGTTTTCTGTGTGTTGTACAAATTAACATATAGTGACTATTCTCTAGTGGGTGTGATTTTTCTCCATATTTCGAGTTTTCACATTATATTCTTGTGTTCTTTGTGTTAGTTTTCTTCTATGTTAATAGGGTGATTTTTGGGGCCTATTCTCTAGTGGGCGTGTTTTTTCTTTAGTGACTATTTTTAATTGATGATGCGTTTTTCTCAAAGTGGTATCAACGCTATGGTTCAAGAGATTAATTCCTTGTTGTTGGAGTCATCTTGGTTGTTGAAGTTGTAATGAGAAATTAAGAAATTTGATGAAATGATTATTGTCGGTGCCTTGTTGGCAACAGGATGTCGTGGTGCTATGGTGGTGCTACATCATCAAGTGTTACGTTGACTGGTGTTGCGTCTCTGACGAGGGAGTATAATGGCACATTGGCTGTGAAGTGCCAACATTCGATCAATGGCTTTTCTTAAGGTTTGGTGGTTTTGCGTTGTGGGTTGTGGCATGGTTCTGACGAAAGGTGTATGTTGATTATGCGTGAGCATTGACTAATATTTATGTAAGGTGTGTGGTGATTGTACACAAGCATTGGTTAGCATTGATGCATGGTGCATGTAAATTTTTGGGATGACATAGTTCAATGTCAAAATTCTTGGGATGGTTTGATTCCAAGTGAAAATTCTTGGGATGGTTTAGTTCCAAGTGCAAATTCTTCAGATGGTTTAATTCTAAGTGGAAATTCTTAGGATGGTTTGATTTCAAGTGGAATTTCTTGGAATTGTTTGATTCTAAATGGAAATTCTTGGGATGATTTGATTTCGAGTGAAAATTCTTGGGATGATTTGATTTTGGGTGGAGATTCTTAGGATGATTTGATTCCAAGTGAAAAATCTTGGGATCTTGGGATGATTTGATTCCAAGTGAAAATTCTTGGGATGATTTGATTCAAAGTGAAATTTTTTGGATAATTTGATTCAAAGTGGAAATTCTCAAGATGATAAAATTTCAAGTGATACTTTTTATAGTGGTGTATGATTATTAGTATAGACACTAAAAATGTGTTTATTTTAATTAGGATGAAAAATGTTGGGCTGATATCTTGAAAAGTTCCACATCGCCTAGAATAACCCAGGGGTGGGTGTTAGTGAGTATATAATTAATAGACTCTAAATCCATAATGTTTATCGCTTGAAGTCAAAGACACTTTGAGCTAGTGTTTGACTTTTCTTATACTCTTGTGGTAGGGTGTTGTGAGATGTAGTTAAATTCTTGTTTGGGAGGATCTGTGTACTTGGGATCAAAAGGTTGAGAATGTTTTCTGTATTGTACAAATTTACATATAGTGATTATTATTTGGTGTTTGTGATTTTTCTTATACATTGTATTCTTTGTATTAATCTTACTTTTGTGTTACTAGGATGATAGGAGAGACACGAAGAAATATCTTTATATTTTTCTACCATATTATTGATGATATTTTTCTTTTTTTTTTCTTTTCTCTAAAAAACTTAAAATTAAAATATGTAAAGAAGTATTACTATTTATTCTCATTAACTAAATGATACTTTTTTCCAGAAATTATTTTTAAAATATTTTAAAATTAAAGCAATAAAATAAATATATAGAATCATAGAGTTTTTTAAATAAAAATAGAATCATAGAGTTTTTTAAATAACGTGTTTATTTTTTATTATAAGAAATCTTCTTGAATATTTATTTATTTACTATAACAAATTTATGAATAATATTTTTTTAATGTTTAAATAGTGATTTGTTTTAGTTTTACCTGTCAGTATTTTTATTAACGCACACATAATTAGACAAATTTCTAAGCTTTTAATTTTTTGTTCTTAATTGAATAAATTTTGTTAATAAATAATAAATATGTAAATTTTTCTATTTAAATATGATAAAAAATATATGAAATTTAATTAGTTATCAATTCTTTAAAGTGATTATTTACTTAGAAGAAAACAAGTTAATGCATGGTGAATAAAATCATCACATTATATTGAAATTGAAAACTATATTTGAGTTTACATAATATATTAGCTGATATTACAAAACGAATTTTAACCACGCATATATTATTTTTATCCGATAATTATATAGATGGTGAAAAAAAAATACACGCTAGTTATTTAAATAAAACCTTATCAATCTAATTCAATACATGTGAATTCACATAACTTAAAGGGGCATGAAAGACATACTTAAAGTATTATTAAATATTTTTTAAAAAATAGAATAAACTTTATTTTCAATAAAAGTTTTCAAAATACTTTTCAATGTTCATTTTAATTTTTTTCGTTACCTTTTACCTTAACAACTATACGTATTTATAAGTAGATATTTTCACTACAAATATGCTTTATCTTATATTCACTAAATAAAAAAAATTAAAGTATTTTATATTTATAATTTAATTTTCATGTGCACACACATGTGATCGATGTATGCCACATGAAAAATAAAATCAAATATAACACACCGACACATCTCTCAAATTCATTGGACCCTGGATGCATATGCAGTGCTCTAATTAGGACAAATCAATGAAGCTCATACTCATATTTAAAAATGGAAGAAGAGATACATTTTTTATATATTTCTTTTTCTTAAGGGTAAATGAGCAATGAAATTCAAGAGTTTTGTAGAAGTTTGAAGAAACATTGAAGGTGTGAGAAGAAAAATGGAGCTTCAGCTATAAATGGTGGGACAGAGAAAATGAATGAAGGCGTTGCATCTATCAAATGAAGGACCCAAATCAATGTAAGATCTGTTCCAATGGGAGCAAAGGGCGTGGAAAACGGAAACTCCAAGTAAATGAGTGTTCCATTGGTTATGACTTATGAAGAAACTCACCATAAACTGCAAACCCTATGGGGCAACAAAATTCAATGATGGATTCACAAAAACAATCCCCACTGCTTAATAGGGTCCATCATTCCCATCAGAGGACCCTCTTTTATTAAACAAAATGCTAAAAGCTTGAGTATCACTTAAGCAAATAAAAACCATTTTGTGAAAGAAAGAAAAAAGTTCTATCAGTATATTTTCATTTTAGTTAATCTGTTATGCATCACTACCGTTAAAACCTAGCAGAAAGATGCTTACTGTTATTACAGTATGGTAACAACCGCTAAACGTGCACATATATATATATATATATATATATATATATATATATATATATATATATTTTTTTTTTTTCAGAAGCAAATTGACATGTGAAGGATTGAGTGAGACATAGATGAAGACAAGTAGACAAGAAGGGTATGCATGGACACATATATGGGACCAAGGGCTAGTTAGTTAAAGCCAAATGGTTTGAGTTGACCTGCCCAGCTAGGTTTCTAATTAACAATATATATATATATATATATATATATATATATATATATATATATATATATATATATATATATATATATTATTTCTTTAAGAAAAAAAAATCTTATCTGAATAAAATAGAATCTTTAAGGACACTTGTCTTATCAATAACTTAAAACCTCTAAATTAAGCTAAAATATACAGTTTTACACTATTTTTATTTTCTGAAACATGTGAGACTCAAATTTGAAGTTATGAGTTTGTGATTGGATATAAGTATTTTGGAAACTGATTGATAAAACTAACTTTTTAGAATGATGTGATTTAAAATCAAAGGTGATTTATAATTAAAATGTTTGTAAAAGTTATTTGAAGACAATTAATTCCCATAAAATTATATTGGTGGGCATTTAAACATTATGTAGGGGACCTGCACCTTGAGTAAAACAAGTTGTGTAATACTGGAGAGACACAAGGACAAGCACACTATTGGTGCAGCCATCACACACCATGATGTCTATGCTGTTCTTTCCCCCATCTTTTCCGCGACGAGTCTGCTTTATTTGTTAATTACTCCAACATTTTTTTCGTTGGCATCGTTATAAGCCAAGTCTTTTAAGGATATAAATGCTTAATATATAAAAAATATTGTTCTTTCCAACCCAGTAAACGCCTAATTTCATAGCTTTTTCTATTGTTTAAGTTTATCTGGGTCTCCATGGTTGTTGGCCAAGCTATAATTCTGAGACATATTGAACAGTCTCTGTCTATATAACCGACAATTTTATTTAATGTCCCTGTTATATGTATCTTTCGTTGGTATGGACTAATTGGTGCTGCTGAAACTACATGATTTGCAGCCGCAGCAGCAGCCAGAAAAGATGACAGTAACAGCCACCATGATGCATGCTATAGTGCAATTGTTATCAACCCACAAAGCCATTGACACATCCATCTTCACCGATTATTTTATGCTGTTTGTTGACAAACACTATTGGATCTGATTTAGAAATCACATACTTGGAAAACTACACGACCTCATGCCAGCACCACCTAGTGTTGGAGAACTTTTACAAAGCTTAATTAGCAACAAGATTAAAATAATTCAATTTATTTATTAATTGAAAAGGATTTGTGATAAAATTCTAGCAAATTCTCATGTGTTTTTTATCATTGTAAGAATTTTTGGTTCAGATACAGGTGATTCCTTTATTACGGATGAACAAAAAGTCTATCAAGATTGACCCCAACTTTTAATGACGAAAGGTATGCCTTAACAATATGAAGCCCGTTAATAACTTCATATCTAGCCTCGTGTTTTTTTTTTCTATATTAAAAAAAAAATCTGAACTTGAATTTAAAATTACGGCTTTATAAACGAAGTGATTAAACTGGAACAATTTCGTCAAGTATGGGTAGGGTACCTTATACGCATTTATTTATACAGATATTCCGGTTTTGGGTTATCTAAAGTCATGAAACACGTGCACATAATACAAATGAAAATCATTGTACTTGTATTGTAACCCTAATCACAAAATCTAGAAAATAAATGATGACCATAGGATGCACCTTCTCTTCTGAACGTTATCTGTAGAAATCATTGTCTTCGTTTCCATTTTTTTCAACTGAACAGTGTCGATTAAAAAGGAAAATTTGACAGAAACAGACAGAAAGTCTTACTCTTACAGTCCTCGAAAAGGAGGAAATTTTTTTGGTAAATTATGATTGCCATTACAAAAAGCAAAACATAAGAAGTAGGTAATTATAGATAGATATTTGAACAGAAATGTAAGGGGTAAGTATATGTAAGCATGTATATCTGTAGATGTAGCTCCATGCATGTCCCACTACCAGGGTATGATGTTGGAAAGAATCTGTGTAAGTACCAAATAATTTTTGTTCACCATTTATATAAAGTCAAAAAAACTCTTTCTTTTCCACCTTATCGCTTTTTCTCACCATGGAACGGACCGCATCCTTCAACGACACCAATAATACTCTCTCTTCGCAACCAAGTCTCGCTTCAGTTCCTTCCCTCAACTCACACTCACACCTCTTCAACGCTTCCACCACCTCTCACACGTGCCTCGCCACTCTCAAACCCCACGCCTCCTCCTACACCTCCTCCCTCGCCCTCGCCGGCAAGTTCCTCTACGCCGGCTCCTCCGACAGAGAAATCAGATCCTGGAACCACACCATTTTCCTCTCCGAACAACATCTACAAAACACCAACCTCATAACCGCGGGAACAGGTGCCGTGAAATCCATAGTGGTCCACTCCGACAAGCTCTTTACCGCACACCAAGACCACAAAATCCGCGTCTGGAGAATCACAACCCAAGACCACGACCAACAGAAATTCACACGTGTGGCCACTCTCCCCACGCTCGGTGACCGCGTGACCAAAATCTTGATCCCGAAGAATCACGTTCAGATTCGGCGGCACAAGAAGTGCACCTGGGTTCACCACGTGGACACCGTCTCCTCCCTCGCCTTGTCGCACGACGGAACGTTGTTGTACTCCGTTTCTTGGGACCGCACGTTGAAGATTTGGCGGACGAAAGACTTCGCGTGCTTGGAGTCCGTGCGCAACGCGCACGACGACGCCATAAACGCTGTGGCAGTTTCTGGCGATGGACACGTGTATACCGGATCCACCGACAAGAGAATCAGGGTTTGGAGAAAAAGGGAAGGGGAGAAGAAACACTCGGTGGTGGAGACGTTGGAGAAACACAGGTCAGGGATTAACGCCTTGGCTCTTAGCAGTGACGGTTGCGTGCTGTACTCTGGTGCATGTGATAGGTCCATACTGGTTTGGGAGAAGGGAGAGAATTGGAAATTGGTGGTGGTTGGTGCTTTGAGGGGGCACACTAAGTCCATTCTGTGCTTGGGTGTGGTTCGGGATTTGGTGTGTAGTGGTTCTGAGGATAAAACGGTGCGTATTTGGAGAGGGATTGAGAGGGAGTATTCATGTTTAGCTGTTTTGGAAGGGCATAGGAGCCCTATTAAGAGCCTAACTGCAACCCTTGATCACAGTGATCACCCTTCCCAGCTATCTCTTCTTGTCTATAGTGGCAGTTTGGACTCTGATGTCAAAGTTTGGCAGGTTTTTCTTCCTCTTCTTTCAACCTAATTTATGTGCTAATTTTTTACTTGTAACTATTAGAAACAAAGTGTAAGATAACATAAGTAATGTAATTAATGTCACAGTGATATGAACAAAGCAAAGTGTTTTTATATGTGTAAGTTGCTGTATACAACTGTAATGTGATTAATCTTCAATTTTATAGCAGGACTTTGATCATGGAGATATTTAGTGAAAGAAAGGCAATACATTTCCTTAGGAAAAATGTATGCTGTGAATGGATTGAAATTGTTTCTATAAGGTTGAACATGTGTAATTTTGTTGAACACCTTTTAGATATTTTAAGGCCTGGTACATCCATAACTATATATCAAGCTGTTTGGACTTCGTGGTCTCAGGGAGGAGAAAGGGACAGTACCATTTTTCTTTAATTACGCAAAAAAAAAAAAAACCTTAAACTTGAGAAAGAAAAAAATAAAAAGTACCTTTATTTCATTTTCTTGATTCAGGCATACTGTACGAACTAAACCCCACCGAAGGTTCCTTTGAAAAAGGGGAAAGAAAAGTGCATAACCAGAACTCATTAAGCTGCTAGCTATATCATTGTATGCAAAGTATGTTAAGAGATTGGGATCCAAGTTTTCCAAAAAATAGTACGATTGAGTAAAAAATAAT
Organism: Vigna unguiculata; assembly: GCF_037176805.1. NCBI lineage: Eukaryota > Viridiplantae > Streptophyta > Magnoliopsida > Fabales > Fabaceae > Vigna > Vigna unguiculata. The sequence goes on along the minus strand of NC_140794.1, from coordinate 57,802,716 downwards.
AGTTATTTGCAAAGGATACCTTGATATCAAGTTAGTAAGTTAATGAAGATGTATATTAAATGCTTACATATTATAAATATATATATATATATATATATATATATATATATATATATATATATATATATTAATTATACATCCAAGTGATATTTGATTCACTGATTACTTCAAATTCAAAGCCAGAAGTTCTCATCTGATCGCTAGATTTTAAACACGTAAGAAAGTTTGTTTAAATTATGTAATTTTATCTTTTAAATTTGTATTGATTTTTCTAAAAGAATTAAATATGTTTTTGGTTTTTAACCAAATTAAAATTAATCTCTTTTTAATATTGTGTTCTTTTGCACAAATTTACTGTACAAAAGGATTAGAAGGCTACTAGGGTTAGATTAGAGGGTGATGGAGTGAAATTTATAAAGTTATCTTCATCACATTTACGTTTTCACTAATATGTATGTCTTTCGTCATGGTGTGGGTGTGTTTCTGGAACTAGATAGGCAATGGTGAAGATGTCATGGTGTTAGTGTTGTGTAATCGTGAGACGAAAAAGAATAAGTCGACAAAGTACAATGTGAACACTGAAACCATGGAACGATGTGCGTAGTGGTTGGAACAATTCCACTCGGTGGTGGAACTTGAACAAAAAAAATGTAGGGAAACCAAATAGATTTGTTATATATAATTTTTTTTAGTTAGAAAAAAAAGCTCTTCATCTTTTTTCTTCATTTCCTCTGTTTAAAATAAGCACATATAATAGTAGAATTAAAAAAAAAATATTATTATCATTCACTATTATATCATGCTATTATTTCATGATACCAAACCATGAATACCATTTTATATAAGCTCTTCGTACCTTATCAATTTGATTTGATGATATTGTCAAATTTGAGGCCATTTTTCTCGCGTTGTAATGAATTTTTAAATTCATTATATTATAACTCTAAGAACTTTAGATATTTGTTTTTTATTGTCTTGAATTCTTGGTTTTCATAAAATTTCTCAAGTTTAGTTAACGTAAATGCATTTTTTTCATCTTTATCACAAACCTACCTCTTTACAAAAAATAATCAATTTTTTTACTTTTTATCATAATCTTTCTAATATAAATTTATCATCTCTCGCCTATCTGAAAAAAATAAAATGTATATTCACAAATCACAATTATCACAATGCAAAACATAACAAGACTCATACCACTTTAATTAAATAAGCAACACCGTATGAATTCAAAACTTAAAAAAAAAATTACCATAGGCAGCAAAAAACACAAAATCCCTAAATTTCACAATTAAGGATTAAATTTCACAATTAAGGATTATAATAATATGGAGAAAATTATAATTAGGGTTCATACCAATTTCATAAAAGAATCCCTAAAATCATAATTAGGGTTTATTAATTTGGGATAAACATTCTAAAAAAATCATAAATTTAACATACATAAATCATAATAAAATACTAACCTTGAGCTGAGAGATCATGCAATAATGTATACTTCAATCTCAATTTTTATGTATTCCAACCTCTATTTTCCAATGTATCTCTTTGTATTTATTTCTCTTCACACACTTTCATCATAATTTACATGGTGGAAAGATCTTATAGTAAGAAAAAAAAATCTTAATCTCTTTTATAAATCAATGTCTCCATTAAATGTTTTTATTTTATCTTTTATTATAATTTTTCATAATATAAACTTAATATAAATAATATAAAAATATAATTTAAAAAATATATAAATATATATAAAAAAAATTCAAAGAAGAAAAATTGGGGGAGCCACGGCTCCCCCTGTCACCACATAGGTCCGTCCCTGATTCCATCACACTTGCATGCGTTATTGGAATGATTCCATGAAATATGGAACGATTCCATGGGTTGCATGTGTTGTTGGAGCAATTCTACTAACTATGGAATGATTCCCACTATGCTTTGGATGATTCTAATTCTCTTTTTATAATTTCATTAATTCCATAAAATTTTAAAAAATAATTCTAATCATTTATATCATTTTATGTTACTTTTAACATCGGGAATAATTTGGTAATTTAATTTTTTTTACTTATTAAAACTTTTTTTAATATGTCACATAAGTCAATTCAGTCACAACCTTTTACAAACTTCACTCCTTAATCCATTCTAAAATCATCGTCAAATTTCTTAAAAGAAACAATACTAACTTTACCTTCCAATACTTCACATCTCTTCCTCTCCCTCCCCCTAAATCATTCCTCCCAAATAACACACTCTAAAGTTTATGTTTCATTTAGCCTCTCAACTTTAAAATGCGTGAATTTAGTCTTTTTAACATAATTTTTTTAAGTTTATTTAACGTTTCAAATGTATTTCATGATAGCATTTAAGTTGTTTACCATGTTTGACACATTTCTTACTTCAATATTTAACCTAGAAACGCATTTAAAATGTCAAATAAACTTAACAAAATTTGGTTAAAAATCTGAATTCACGCATTTTTAAAGATGGGGTACTGAATTGATCTAAAGTTTTGAAGAAAGACTAATTCTAATTTTTAAAGTAAACGTTAAGTGACTAAAAATATATTTAACCCTGTATAAAATAATTGCAATTTTTTTCTACCTTTTCAATGATAAATTATATATGATTAAATAAGAAGTGTGACTAATTATATTTTTAATTTTGAAATATTTTAAAAGATAAACTTACTAAAATTTATTAAGATTCGGTTTTTTCTTATCAATTGATAGCAATACAATTTCTATACGAAATGTATAAATTAAAAAATAGCAAATACGATTACGTAATCATTTAGAATATTTATTATTATTAATATTATGTTAAGTGTACTTAATTTTTTTTTAATTTTTTTGTACCTAATAATTTTAAATGTATTATTATAAAATTATTTTATATTTTCTAGTTCGTTGATTTTTATTAAGTAAATGAAGTTATTAATTATTCTAAAATAACGTATTTACTGACTTTTAAAATATTAATTTTTATTATATACATTTTAAAATTCTGAGTTGGTTATCTCGTTATTAATTTTTATTAACCATGTTTCACTACAAATTAACATTAGATTCATTTTACATTCAAATGTAAAATTCAAATGTTTGTCTAGAAATATTTAAAATAATTTTTAATAAAGTTCAATATAAAATATAAATTTAAATGAATTTAATTTGGTTAAAAATATTTATTATCGTAAAAATATTATTATAATATTTATATAAAATTTAAATTTGGTCTTATGTTGGAAGGAATGAAATTGTTTCAATTTAAAAAATAAAATGAGACTAAATTGACACAAAATAACAAATACAAATACAAATTGAGATTTTCCACATAACAATTACACATGGTAGAATCATAATTTGACACATGACGATTTTTTTTAAGAAAATAAAAAAATTCAAAAAAAGTCAGAACTGATACGTAATATAAAGTTAATGTCATCTGTGAATTTCCAACTTTGAACATATCTTTAAAAATGAGAACCCAATTGAGACAACTTAAAATATGAAGACACAATTGTAATTTTGGAATAAAAATGAAGGCGTTAAAAGATTAAACCTAAAATAAATCGAAGAAAGACATTGAATAATTACTACAAATATAAAAATCAAAAATGATATTAAACCTAAAATAATTTAAAACAAAATAATATATTTTATTATTATACATTATTTAATCAAATACAAAAATAATTTCAATTTCAAAAGTTAACATAAAATTTATTTATATTTCAAAATATTCTTGCACTTTTATAAATATTAATTTTGTAATCACAAAATTTCTATCGATAATATTTTTCATAATATTTTCTTAAACAAAATTAATTTAAAATATCAAAATATAAACTCAAATTTTTTAATATCAATATCTTTCGTTACCATTGCATAATTAAAATTAAAATAATTTTATTAATGCAAATAAAAATTAATTTCATATTAGGGATATGTAAGTTATTTTGAATGTTTATACAGTAATTTAGACTTTTTAGATCATTTTTATTTTTGCATATATAAAAATTATGCCTTACACAATCAAAACTATATCCTATACATTTTTCATAGTTTTACTCTCGAGGAATTAAAATTTTCTTCTCTTGTTTTCGGTATCAATGGCCCACAGTTAGAAATAATCATTTATTTATTATTATAAGTGTCCATTCTAAATAAGAATATAAGCATTATTATTTGTTTCATTGACGACATATAAGTACACAAAACCAGATTTCCAAATCGGAAAAAGAAAAAACTTTTAATCAACCTTATCTGAATAAAACATCAAATCAATGCAACTATTAATCCATCATTTTGTTCCCACCAACTTATCTCTTCTATTATAGAAAATTTGATACCTTGAAATCTTCAAAACTAAACACCTCTTTTGCAATTGATTAATAATATAATATTACATATTGTTACTTTAAATTAAAAAATGAACAGAATTGAAATATTAATATTCTCTTCATATTTCGTAGTTTATGAGAAATTTATTCCACAGAACTTTTAATTTTGTGATTCTCTATACATTTAAAATAATTTATTCCTTATTTTCTTTCGGAAATAACGAATTACTTTACCATTAAAATAATATATCTCTTTATTTATTAAACTCCACCATCAATTCAACAACGCTTAGGAAAGAGACTAAATTACACCATTAATCAAATTTGAAAAAAAAAATGTCAAAGGCTTTAAAAGTTATTACTTTTCGGTGCAACTAAATATCAACGTAACAAGAACAAGGTCTCAATCCAGAGTCATCAATTATTTGTTTATTAGATTTTTTAAGGTTTTTTTCCCATTTAAACCAGAAGGGGTTAAAGTATCAGGTAACACCGTAGCAGTCATTTTTCCAATGCCTGGATTTCCAACTTATCGTTTTCTGAATCTCTTGCGTCTTGATTAAACATGAGACAAAATTTTGGAAGTAGGAATGCTACAAACTAAAACAATCACATTTCTAAACTGAATGGGTTCGTTGCAGACGTAGACATCTATACGTGTCATATACAAATCATCGTCATAGTTATGGTGTTTAGTAGTATAAATGTTTAGAAAATGTATGTGCACAAACCATTTGCCTCCAGATTCCAATCATGGAGCAAATGTGTAATGAATACATGACACGCGAGGTGATGAAGATAAAGACAGCTTGCAATTTCTGTGTTGTTATATCTAGGTTAAATTACTTTTTTTTGTCTCTTTATTTGTCGTGAAATTTTAGTTTGGTCATCAAGTTTTTTCTTATTTGGTCCTCATTTTCTTAAAAATGACTCAATTGGATCATCACCGTTAACTTTGACCTTAAAATCAATGCCATGTGTCAATTTTTGATTTTTTAAATATTTTTTTTATTATTATTTTTTAAATTAATTTTTTTTTGACATGTATCACTTCTCAGTTGTGCCACGTCAAAGTAACTCAATTTTGTTCCTATATTTGTTTTTAGTTTCAATTTAATCCCAATTTTTGTAAAAAATGAAGCAATATTATTCCTCCTTAGATTGAGACTCAATTTAATCTTTGTATACAACTTATGATGATATTCTTAAGGTTTAATTATGCCTTCGGTCCCCATTTTGGAGTCAAAATATCAAAATGGTACCCAAATTTTTAAAAGTTTCAAAATAGTCCCCGTTTTTGTTAAAATGTGTCACGTTTGCTTTTTCCGTTAAGTCAAGGTTGACACCGTTATAGAGAGTACTACATGTCAGTTCCTCGATTTTTTAAATTTTTTTATTTTATTTTATTTTTTAAAAATCAAAAAATTGCCACGTATCAAGTTGTTTTCGTGTCACGTGGCAGTGACATGTGTCAATATTATGCCAGGTGTCATTTCCTTAGTCTCAATTTGGTCCCTTTATTTTAATTTGTCTCAATTTAGTCCCAATTTTTGTAAAAATTAACAATTTTGTCTCTCTCTAAATTGAAATCAAATTTAATTTTATATAAATGTTATACAAATATTTTTATTAAATTTGATATTTTTATTAAATTGATATTTTTATTATATATTTTTAACATAGTTAAGTTTATTTAAAATTATGTTTCACATTCAACTTTACTTAAAATTGTTTTTAAATTTTAAATTTATATGTGTTTTATTGTTACATGAACTAGTTAATTTATGAATTTTTTTCTATTAACATTATTTTCTATTAACAACTTTTAAACCATTTTAAATAAAGTTCAATGCAAAATATTAATTAAATGAACTTAATTTGGTTAAAAATATTTATTTGAAATATCAATTTTGATGGAAATATTTGTGTACATTTATATAGAAATTAAATTTGATTTCAATTTGGAGAGGGACAAAATTGCTAATTTTTACAAAAAATTGGGACTAAATTGAGACAAATTAAAACAAAAGGACCAAATTGAGACTAAGGAAATGACACCTGGCATAACACTGACACATGTCACTATCACTACCACGTCACTCTGTCACTACCACGTGGCACGATGACAGCTTGACATGTGGCATTTTTTTTGATTTTTTTAAAAAAATTCAAAAAATAAATTAAAAATAAAAAAATTCAAAAAAAATAATAAAAAAATTCAAAAAATCGAGGAACTAACACGTGGCACTCCCTCTAACGGTGTCAACATTGACTTAACGGAAAAGACAAACATGAAAGATTTTAACAAAAAAGGGGATTATTTTGAGACTTTTAAAAATTTAGGTATCATTTTGAGATTTTGACTCCAAAATAGGGACCAAAGGCATAATTAAACCTATTCTTAATAAAATTGACGTTTTTATTAAATATTTGTAGAAATATTTTTAAATAAATTTTTTTAGTTTTATTATTAAACAAAGTTAAACCCCAGACTTAATTTCAAAAATTAACAATTTTGTCATCATATATAAAGACATCAAGTGTATCATATTATACAAACTTAGTAAAGATTAAAAATCAAATAACTTGTCACACATAAGTTTAGGAACTAAATTTCAAGTTCAAAACAAAATCAAAGTCCAATGTTTTGTGTAGAATTTAAAGTTAATTTAAAATATTTATAAAAATATTTAATAAAAATGTTAATTTTAGTAATATCACCATAAAATTTATAAAAAAGTAAATTTAGTGTCAATTTAAGAAAGGACAATATTGCTTCATTTTTACAAAAATTGGGACTAAATTAAAACTAAAAACGGACCAAATTGAGTCACTTTGACACATGTCACAATTGTGAAGTGACACGTGTCAAAAATAAAAAATTTAAAAAAAAATTTAAAAAAATTTAAAAAAAAATAAAACAAAAACCCAAAATTGACACGTGACATTGACTTTAACACTGTCCGGTCAAAATTAACGGTCAGGGTCAAATTGAGTCATTTTTAAGAAAATAAGGACCAAATTGAGACAACGAAAAACTTGAGGACCAAACTAAAATTTCATGACAAATAGAGGGACCAAAAGAGTAATTTAACCTTATATTTATATACATAGGCAAAACGATGTAAATGCAGGTATTGTAGCATATTCCAAACGGCGTCCCAGAAACTAAGTATTGATATATTATGAAAATATTATTGAGATATTACGTTGAGATATTATGATTAATTAGAAGATATATTTTTATCCTATTTATAAACATATAGACATATGAACATTATTTTATGGACATTTTTAAGAATGATATTTTGACTATGAGTATATATGTATATATCATTGACCTATGAATAAAATATATAATGAGTTTTCTTGCTCTAAATTTTATCACTAAACTTGTTCTTTATGAACTGAAAATCTAACACTGGAAGCACCTTATATATATAAACTGTTGTATACTACAAGCCCCTCTTGGTAGCAAATTTAAATGATTCTCGTTGGTTCAAAGAGTGATGGGATTGGCTAATAAAAATAACAAAACACAGCCAACAGAATTAGCATCAGTTTAGCTACAATGGTTCTTTAGCTGGTGTACCTGGATCACGGGGATATTTCAATGGGGTAGGACGATCCTTTGAACATATGACAGCAGTTCGCTGACCATATGGGCTTTGCGATTCCACTGGAATTGATAACATCAGTGTAAAGTTACTTCTACAAGCTACTCATAATCCAGGTACGAGACAAATATATTGAAATGAAATGCAAACACTTCCGATAGAATCAACGATACATGCACCCAAAGAAAAAGGTAAAAAGATCAATAATACAAGGGCATACCCACAATTGACTATTTCTGGAAATATGAAGAAAGACCATACCCTTAAGGCCATGTAGGTGAATCTCCTAATATGCAATCTTTTCTTTTACAATCTAATAAGTAAATATTATGATTTAGGGGTCGTGTAATACGCACTTAGAGAATGCGTTAGACCATCTTTATATCTGGATTCTTGGTTGAATTATTTGGTCAATTATGGTGGGAATAGAGGAAAAGTTTTTCACCAAGAACTCTAGAAGACTATGAAAGGGGTAATAACGAGAGAGGTGATAAAGAGAAGAAGGAAACAAGACAGGAAAAGCTTCAAATGAGTTCTTAATAATACTGAAGAAAAATAATAAAACTCTTGGCATCTAGGTGACAATCTGTAGAACCCACAAAAATATGCTTTAAAATCGTTTTTTGGTTTTATGGTTAGAGATGCTAGAGTAATATGTATAAATCCTAACAAATAAAAAATATTACACGGTATTGACTTCATGTAAAACATTGCCTTGGGTAACATGATATCACCCTCTATTAGTGACAAACAGTACAACATTTGGATAGAATAAAATATTTTTTCAAAACTATCATTTACATGAAATTATATTTATATAATTTTATGGTAGACTTTACGTCAGGCATTTTAGTCACGAGATTTTAAAAATCTGATGTTAATTTTTACCTTTCTAAAAAAACAACGCTTTTAAAAAATTAAGGGCCTGACACGTCCAAATCATGCAATCTTGAGAGAGCTAATTTAAGGATCTACTCAGACGTTTCGAAAGTCAAGAAAAAACATCATAATGGCGATGTACATTCAATTTAAAGAAACAAAACCTCATCAGGTTTGCATAGATATATGTCTTGACAAAATTATAATAAGAAATAATATAGTATCTAATGCTACTAATGATTGATTTAAGGGGCTCGTAAAAGTCTTGAATCCTCATGATGGCCAAAGGTATGTATGTTTTGGAATTTTCAAATGAACTACCCAAAATTTTAGCTGTTTGCATCTGCTTTACATCGATACAATTGCACCACCCAAAATTATCGTCAAGTTTTATAACAAATTGACTTATGCTTAAATGAAAAATAAAAATTTAATGATAGTTTTGCAATGTTTTAACAGGGAATTATGGTTCCAATTTTATTAATTTGTATATTTTGTATTTAATAGTTTTCTTTTGTATAAAAGTTTATGAATTGTAAATTCTTGTCACCAGCTCTAAACTTGCAATTCTAGTACAACTTTTATGTGAAACAAAACTTTAATTGAGCATTTACTCTCCGACTCTAAAATAGAAAAGACAACGAGAAAAAAATGTTCAGATGCAAGGAAACAAAAACTAGAATTGCAGCAGACAAAAATATCAATCTCCAACTCAAAATGACAAATGACGGCCCCTCAACATGAAGGTTAAACAACAAAACCCACCTAGAAGAATTTTGGGTGTCTATGCCATGTGACAATTTGACAAGGGGCCCATACGCTTCTAGCATTGTTGCTCCTCCCTTATAATTTACTTCCTCTTCCTTAGAATTGTTAGCACAATAACCCTTAGGAAGATTCCCTCAACAAAAATCACATCAGATTTTGTTGCTAAGAGTTGGAATCAACATGGACAACAAGTAGTTAAGGAGGAAGTTTGGTTAGAGGTTTGATTTACTGAGTCAAAATCCTATCTTATGCTAAGTTAGCATCACATGCAGTAAGATCAAGCCCTCCCCTTTAAGTTGTACGCCTATTATGTTGGGCTTGATGGAATCTTGAGGCAAAGGTATCAATAATTCTGTTTTAGTGACTTGCTCAACATCTACAGTCATTATGGCTCCACTTGTTGCTGCATCTAGTATCATCTTTGTTTCAAACCTCAAACTTATGCAAAATATACCTAGCTGAGACACATCTTCAAATCAATGACTTCCATGACTTGAGAAATTTTTTAAAGGATTTGAACTGCTCTCAAGCTTCATAAAATGGTTCATCAATACCTTTCCTAAAGGTAGAGATTTTTAATTTGACAGGGATGTATTTGGTAGGTGGAAAGAATCTATTCAAGAATTTTTCTTCTACAACACTCCATAACTTAAGACATAATTTGGATGAGATTGTAACCATCCTTTAACTTTCTCAGTTAGAGAAAATGGAAAAAAAATTGAAGAAACACAACTTATTCTCCTTGTAGAATTCTCATGGTTCCACACAACTCTTGGAATGTCGACAAGTGTGTGTATGGATCCTCATAGTGCATTCCGATAATTGGAAATCTCACGTCGATTAGTCATAAGACCAATTTACAATATATAATTGGGTGCAAACCTAACCTTACAAGTCGGTTTTGTGGATTGAGTTAGGTTTAAAGTGCATTTCTTAACATGATATCAGAGTCATAAATTAGAGCCTATCCTAATGAGATTTGTATTTGTCGAATTTGTTGTTTCACCCTCTATTAGGTCACTATTTGACCACCCATTAATGTCTAATCCTACATACGAGATGTATATACCTCAGTGTGAGAGGTGTGTGTTGGAAGTCCCACATCGACTAATGATTAGGCCAATCTACAAAATATAAGTGAATGCAAACTCCACCTTATAAGCCAATTTTGTGGGTTGAGTTAAGTTTAAAGTCAACTTCTTCATTGAGTCATGGATTAAAATCTATTCTAGCAAAGTTTGATATTTGTTAGGTCTATTGTTCCACCCACTATCAGGCTGCTCAACATGTATATGCCTTAAAGTGAGGAGTGTGTTGGAAGTCTCTCGTCCACTAATCTCTGAATAGTAATGGAGGGGTCAAATGGAACAGGTCAAAAAAGTCTGTGTGGCCATCAATTGAGTAGCCTGATGCGGAGGAGTATAGGGAGTAGCCTGACATGGGCCTGCCCCACATGGGCCCTGAGTAGCCTGATGCGGAGGAGTATAGGGAGTAGCCTGACATGGGCCTGCCCCACATGGGCCCTGACTTTGACTATTTAAAGCATAAAGCTTATGAGGAGTCCACTTACTTTTTGACCCCTCCATTTCTATTCGGAGACTCCTCGTTTTCGTTGTACTATAGAATGATAGAAGATAGTTGTTCTCAAACACGCATCGGATCCAAAGAAGGATCACACGACTCTTAAGAGAAAACTTACATACCGGTTTTGTAAGGTTGAATTGGGTTTAAAATCTACTTCTTAACTCCGATAAATAGAGAATCATCGGTTAAGCTTAGGAAAGTTGGCTACATCTCCATTGTCTTTGTAGTGGGAAGAGCAACAATGTTAGAGAAGTGTTTAGGCCCTTTGTTGCATGGCATGATCACCCAGAGTTCTTCTAGGCGGGTTTTATTGTTGACTTGCATGTCCAAGGTCCACCATCGGTTGTTTTTGAGTTTGAAGTTGATGTATTTGTCTGCTACAATTATAGCTTCTAATTCCATGGTTTTGCATGATTTCTCCTGGTTGTCTATTCCAGGATCAAAGAGATAAGGTTCAGCTAGAGTGTTTTTCGCATACAAATTGTAGAACTGCACGGTTAGAAATGATAACAAGAATTTCTAAAGTTTACAGTCTATAAACATTTATACAGAACTGTTAAATTAAAAAATAATTAATTAAAATTGGCATTATAATTTCCCAGCAACGATGCTAGAAAACTTGTCAGGGCCTAAGAACGCTTGCCAAGAAAAATGGCAATTTACCCCAAGTTCTCGTGAAGTTTTCTCCTCTACAAGTCACTAGAGCATCGGCAACCATGGCCACTCCACATTGACCTTAAGCTCCCTACCATTTTGTAGAATCATTACATGCTAAGCTCCAAAAAGAACTCAACTAAAAAGGGAGTTGGAAGGGGTATCAAATCCATAAATTTGGTTTGCCCCTTTAAGCTAGTTATTAAACTAATATATTTACGTGTTGGTTAGCAGCTTAGCGCTGTTGGACTAGGAAACTATCAATCTCTCTACTTCATTTCAGAACATAAATTCCCTATATTCCACCAAGAATATAAACATGTTCGAAATTTTTTAACTCGACACAAGAGTTTATATCGCAAGAGCGGAGTTTAAAGCCGTGTACCTGAGCAAACTTGCAATAGAGATGCACCCACCTTCTGGATGGCACTTTCAGCTTTCTTAATTTCATCCTATCCAAATTCATTATGTGGGAAATAGATGATTCACAACTTCAGAAGTCCATGGGACATTAATAGTAAAGCCACAGAATAACTCAGCTTGATTTGATATTTACATTATCAGCCAATCATGCATTGACAAATTACTAAAAGAATTTGGCCAGCACAATCACTTGTCAGAGTCATTGCGATGAATGATTTAGTTGAATGTTTATCTAGGGAAAGAGGAATAAAAACAAACTAAATGGTCAATAGTCAAATCAAATTATTTAAGACGGTGAAAATAGCCTCCACGTTCTCTTTTTTTCAATAATCTATTCCAGCACCAGGCAAACTGTCTAGAAGAATTTGATAAATTTTTTTCGAAATATTAATAATAAAAAACTTTACGTAACTCCTACACTATTGACACGTATATATCCTCTAAGGGCATTATCAAATCAGCATTACACCCTAAAAATGAATTCAAACTAGAGAATGCATGTATATAATACTTGTTTGAGATGTGAACTCCTCCTATATTTCAGCACAAGGTCCGTAAATTCTCCTTCAATATTAGCACTCAATTGTAATCCCCTGAGCAGGTGTAAGCTTCAATGCTTATGGACATTAATCATTATCAATACCAGTGACAGTAATATTAAATAAAGCAATCGACCAGGGCATATTAAACGCATTATGTATGAATTGGAAAAATAATTGTTTAATAGCTGTTACATATACCTTAGGATCATGACCCTTGGCAGCTATAAACAACCCACCAACACGAACCAAAGGAAGACAGTATTCAGCTGGAAATGAAAAATAGAAAGCAAACACTAAAGTAGTTACAGATCGCTAAGTGTCAATTCAACGAACTAAATTAGGAAGTGCTCAATTTACCCAATATTCTCATTTCTGCAACTGCCCTGGCCACTGCTACATCAAATTGCTCTCTGAAGCAAGGATTCTGCCCTAAATTCTGCCCTATGCACACAACAAGACATATTTTCAGGCAGTAGAAGGTATACTGAGATTATCACAAGTTAGATGCCAAAAAGTAAAACAAAACATAACAGCAATGTAAAGATCTTTGAGAATTGGAAGGGTTTCATTTTAAGAAACGTGTTCCATGTTAATTCAGGTTAATAATATCCATAGTGATTGCTTTAATAATATAACCATGGAAAATCGTGTTTGGTTATTCTCTCAGTGGTTCCTTTCTAACACCAATAAATAAATGTAGCACCAATATTGATTATGTCCCCTTTGTGATGGTGCCATGATCCCATCTGCTGCAATAATTGTGCTTCTGTTCAAGCATTTTCTCGTGGGCTTTCTCTTTGTTCAGTTCTTTAGCCTGATTTCATGGTTTGTTAATAGCCCATAGTAAGGGTCTGCAGAATATAATTGTGAAGTCTGACTGTCTTGAAATAATTAGATTGGTGAATTCTGGTTGAGACTTGGAATGTCGATTCTTTCAGCTATTGGGTGAGAGTGGAAAATTGAGGGATACGTTTCAGAATTGTTTATTTGTGCATATTCAAAGGTAAGCTAACCATTTCGCTGACTTCCTTGAGAAACATGTTTTATTGCTTACTAGAGAAAGTTGTCTTTTTATGTTATTCCTCATTGTGCACATTACTCCTTTATGGAAGATGATGATGTACTTAATCATACGATTGATAAATAAGTGTGGTTCTGGGGCTTTTGCCAGACCCTCAGCAAAAAAGAAATGTAATACTCTAAGGAAAACAATTAAAAATAGCATAAAAAGAAGCATTTAGACAACAAAAAATTAGAAATATTCAGATGGAATTAGTTATAAGAAGATCAGGAGTATATTTTACCTCTGCTCTTCCTCTTACAATTTTAACGTTTGAGGAACCGATAACACCAACGACGTGCTCCAAGAAGACGCATCTCTTGTTCATAGACTCCATCAGCGTTACATCCCACTCTATTCCATTGAATCACACATCACGACGAACTCCACTGAGCAATGACACAATCCAGATATTGAATACATCACATAAGAACAAACCTGGGCGAGCTATGGCCAAAACTACTCCTGGAAGGCCAGCGCCACTTCCAACATCGACGAGACTCAACTTATCGCAAGAAGAGCCGCAGTGCGAGCGGTAACAATCGCTGAGCGGAGGCAAAATCGCGAGGGAGTCCTCCACGTGCCTTTCCATCACATCATTCACCTCTCTAACAGCAGTGAGATTCATGCGCTGAAATTGCAATTACGATGTGCAAGTGTTCAGGGAGAGTGAGGGAGAGTGTGAGTTGTGTTGTATACGAGTGAGAGATATTGAATACCTTGTTCCATTGAAGAAGAGTGTCGACGTAGAGATGAATCTGATGTTTCTGGTGGGAGGTTAGCGTTTCGAAGTGGCAGAGAGTGGCTACGGATTTGTTCTGACACAGTGTTGTTATTTTGAATTTTCGTGTCGGAAGGTGTTTGAAGAAAGTCCACCGAGAAAACTGTAAGTTACTTCCCAGCAGCATTTCCTCCCGAGCGCTTTTTCGTTCCGGCACTTTACAATTTATGTTGCTAAGTTGTCTTGGGTTTACATTGAAGTTAAAAGCCCAAACCCAAACAAATTTCTACAAGTTCTATTTGCAGACTCTGTTTTCCTCTGCACCCCTTTATTGTTTATTTTGGTATAGTGTTACTGTAAAATTACTCTTACTCGTTCAATTCGACTGACTTGTAGCAATGTTGGGTGTAACAATTGCTATGACTTAGGGCATTGTGGAGTGATACAATATCACGAGTCATGCCCTTGAATAAATAAAAAATTAAGTGGAGGAACTTCGATAAAAATATTGAAACTTTTACTTGAAAAAGTTTCATATTTAAGAAAAATGAAAAAGGAAGCAACATCGCAGCTTAGTCTAGCAAGTAGGAGACTTCAAGTACCCAAAGTGCAAAACTTGATGTTCAATTATTTTCTCTAACAAAAAGGAGACAGCGGATGGGTGGTTAACAAAGTCAAGAAAAAACAAAAGTTAATTAACACAGATTAGATAAATTGTAGGATTCATTCACTTAAAGTAAGAACATATGTCATCCACTTAAAGTAAAAACTTATATCAGGTTTTAAGTGCTATATTAAATAGTAGAGTGGGTTATTAAGGTTAATTTTGATTAGTGCAAATAATTATTAGTTTTCATCTTAATTAAGATAAATTCACCTATATTAGAACCAAAAAACAATTATGAACTATGAACAGTCTATAAGTGCACTGCTTAAGGAAAATAAGTAGATAGGAAAAGGAGAGGAGTAGATGATCTACACTGAATATCTCTTTTGAAGTTTCATGTAAAACAATTAAGTATTTCTTAAAATGTCATCTAATATTGTCCCTCAAGTTGTAAACACAGGAGATATAACAAAGAACACTGCCTTATCTAGTGAAAGAGCACAGGTCGAGTGAATTACAAAGCCTTCAGTCAATGATACTATACTTATTCGGGTTTATTAAAATACAATATACACATGATAATAATCTTATTTTAATTATTCACATTTTTGTTACATCATATATGAGTTTATTATTTATAATAAATTGAAATAAACTAAGAAAACACAGAATTAAGATCACATCAAAATATATATGTCTTAGTTAAATCTTTTCATAAACAAGAAAAACTAAAATAAATTGTTGTTCATGTTATAAGAATTAATGGATGTTGGAAGTCTTACATCAACTAAAGATAAGACCAATTCATAATATATAAGTGGGGTGCAAATCTTACCTTACAAGTCAGTTTTGTGGAGTTGAGTTAAACTTAAAACTCACTTCTAACAATTAATGCCAAAAGTAAACAAGAGAAATCAAGCTTTGGAGATTCAAGCATAAAGAAAAAGAATAATAAAATATGATTAAAAAATTGTGGATATAATAAATAGGACAACAAAATTTGTTGTTAAAATCTATTAGTAAATTAGAATTTGTATTATTAATGGATAGGTTCATTGGAAATGTATTTGTTTCTCAACTTTTTTATGTTGATAAATTTGTTAGTAAAATGAGATTTTTCTGTCAAATATGATGAAATTTGTTAATAGAAACAAAGGTGAAAAGAAGAAGAGAAAAACAAGAAAAGGATGAAAAAGAGGAGGAGGAGGTGACCAACATGGTGATGGTGGTGATGACAACAGTTGAGGGCATGGTAGTAGTTGAGGTGGAGAAGGAGGAGAGGAGGAAGGAGAATAAAAGAATGAAAAAAATAAAGAGAGTGAGAAAGAAGAAGACACAATCAAGATATTTACTAACGAATTTTAGCTACGATAAAAATCTATCAATGATTACTGATAGATAATAACCAATAAATATTTACTGATAATTTTGTTGCTGTCAATAATTATCAATAGATCTATTGACGACCGCTTTATCCACAAATTTTTAGTCGCAAATAATTTGTTGATAAACTTAAATTATTGATATATTTTTATTATTACCGGTGATTTCTTTCCATCAATAATTATATATTTTCTTATAGTATCATCACTTATGTAACATAAAAATTTGAAGATGTTTTATAAAAGCATACTTATATCATGTTGTAAAAGCTAGGAAATATAATACTATTATTGCAAGCCATGAGTGACCTTAGATTGAACTTAAAGTATAACGAAATTTGACTAATTGGTTAAAAGTTCATATTGATACAAATTAATATAAAAATATTTGTATTTTTTTTTCTTATATGTATTTGATTTTTTAAATTCTTAAATTGTGATATTTTTATTTTAGAAAATATTAGTTTAAAATATCATCATTTCATACAATTTTCTAGTGCTTACAAAGTTTTTTTAATAAATTTTTTTGAAAACATAATTTATCCACGTTAAAGTTTATCATTATATTCAATTTATTCTTTTTAAACAAGTCTTATCTCCTTCCCCACGGTGCTTTGCACCTTCTTTAGTATCTTTTCTCTTTAATGGTCATTCGATCTATCTTGCCTTCTTTATATCGTTATTTATATATATATATATATATATATATATATATATATATATATATATATATTTTCTTCATTAGTGCTAATATAATTTTGTTAATTTTGATCTTTATTTTTATTGAAACCTAGATATTATAATGTTTATGGAACCTATATATTTTAGGAATGGCATGGGGTATCATTCCACAAGTTTTAGTATGTTCTATATAACGCGCTTGGAGATTTGAAAAAAAAAATATTACCGAAATAATTACATTTTGTATTTTTATTAGAATGTCTCATATTTACGTAAGAGATTGCTAGTCAATGAAAAATATTGAATTCACCATTGACAACCAACAAGTTTAGATGTCTACATATTTATGCAATGATATGTAAACATGTGAGAACCAACAATGATAGATCTACCTAAAAAGGTTATAGGATAGTTGTCCTCACAAATATTTTATTTATTTTTAATTTATAATTATAAATCACCTTTATAATAAAAATTAATTAAAAGTAAATTTACAATGTGAGTTTTGAAACTTTTGGATATCCATGTATGTGGTGGAACCTATTTACTTTACTATTTTGGTCCCAATTTAACATATATTTCGGTATAAAATAAGCCGAATGTGTCAGAGAAGAATATGTAGGCTACTCCTCTAATGCTCAGTTAAGTCACTCCTATTGTGCTTTGATGCGTTTTTCAAGTTCTTCCATGATTCCTTCTTTGAAATGTTTCAAAAAGTGTATCAGATAACAGAACGAGAAAATCAAAATATGCAGTATTGAATGGTCAAACATACAAGAATCAAATTCATACTGAGGGTTATATCTACAATTTTTTTGAACGAATATACCATTGATCTAATAGGTGTTGGCATCAAGTAATTTAAAAAAATATATGTATTTCTTTCATAATGAATCTTCATGAATTTTTTTTTTCTTCTAAAAGATAAAGGTTTTTCACATATATATAACGTAAAATGTATCAATATCCTCAGCAAAAATCTGAAGACAAATATACTCTTCCTCGGTTACATTTCCTTTGAAATAAAAGAATTTTTTGATTTCTGCAGTTTACTTTTTGATGACCCGTAGTAGAAATGTTATAACCACACAAAGTCTTAGATCTTGAAAAATGAGAAGCATAGAAAGGAGTTTTCTGTTATCCCAATATCCATGAAATTATAGAGTCTTCTTCACTCTTGAGCAGTAAAAAACATGGAGTGGTTGCTTCTGCAGTGGCGGTCCAACTAATTAACCTTTGCATAAGAAATTAAGGACAAAGGGAACATGGCACACTGTGCACTTTATATCTTTAGGCTTAGACTATGTTTTGTGACAAAAAGATTTGAATCTCTGAAAAGAATTCCGCTTTTATTCTCGAGTTTTACTTTCCCACCAAACTAATTTGGTTTGCCACATTTTCCTCCATTCATGAGAGGGGAAAGTGGAAGAAAAGGCTGGCTAATGCGCGACTTTATCTGAGTCAAACATAAAGTCATAAGCGAAGGTTTAGATGGGTTATTTTCGAAAACTACTTTTCTCCTCTACATATGCTCAAAACAGCATCCAAACAAACACATTAGAGTTGATACAAGCATAATGGATGATGATGGGTCAAGCGAATTCACAGAAAAATAATTAAGAAATTAATCAAAGAGATTCTAGAAGTGGAGCAAGGGACATGAATTAGTTGTTACTTGGGGGAGGGGACCCAAAAAAGGAAATTAGATAGGATAGGTTTTGAGGTAAAAAAAAAACATAGGAGGAATTTGGAAGGGGCGTGCGGCAAAAAATGTTGAAAAAGCAAGAAAGGAAAGGACAATATAAAAACAAAAAGAATTATGTAAAAGATGTTTTACACACATATATATCAGACTGTGGAGTGGTGCGAGAATCAAGAAGTATCATGAGACCAGGTATATGGTACTGGACAAACATTCAAAATATGCTTATCTGGGAATCTTTTTCTCTATCTCTGTAAACAATGAATTATTGTTTCCAAGCTTCAGAATGCCGGGAGCATTATTGCCTTATGTGCACAGTAACTAACATTTTTGTCCCCATAACTTGGCTTTTGCACCAGAACAACCATTACATTCACAACACCACATATTCTATTTCTATGTTGTACTTAGTATCATGTCTTCCTCCTCTTAACATTTTTTTACACTTATATTCCCTCAAACCCTGCCACCCTCATTCTTTTCATGACTTTGTCATTCTTTATTCCCATGGCTGGTATATATGTCTCTCTGATCTGCCAAATTCCATCTTTAACTAAACCCTATAAAGCTCATCTCATAACCATTTCAATATATTCATCCACTTCATATACAGTCACAAACAGCCTTTTACTGCTTTTCAATTTAATAATTGTCCTCCATATTATAAACAATCTTAAACCCTCATCTCACTAGCTACCAGTCAACACAACCACATCCATGGAAATAATAATACTATTCCAACCACCCAATACATTTTTCCATAATCATAATATTATAACATATAATTATAATTAATCTAATTTCTATAAAAAAAAAGTATATATATATATATATATATAGGAAATAAAAGAGAAAAAAAAAACATGAAATGGGGTCATGTTTCCTTTTCCTGGCGAACAAGAGCTGGAGGGCATAAAAAAGTTGGCACTACGGTTTTCCGTGATAATTGTTTTTCTTTCTTAGTTGCCACAATACAAAAAGGAGAGAGAATAGAGAGATATGAAGTAGTCTCTTTCTCTTTCTCTTTCTCAGAGGGATGGCACGAACTACCTTGGATTTTTCTTCAACCTTTCAACGCCCTCACCCAACAGCAATCATCATGCCCTCACCCTCCTTCCCCCTCTCTCTGACCCTCCATAACCATCATCATTACCCCCTCAACCCTTCCTTTATCAGAAACATCATCATCATCATCATCATCCACCAACCTTTTGCTCCTGATCATCACCACCTTCACCTTCACCTTCACCATCACAAGCACCACACACAACAACAACACAATCAAGGAACATCCAAACATGCTGCTGCTTCGCTCACAAAACCCTACTTTCGCTCCTACCTAGCTTCAGCCAACTTATATACATGTTGAGTCGTGAGAAGGGTCTAGCTTTTGCTGCCACGATCCAACCACTCACACTCCTGGGGAATCAAGCGTCTCGGTCCGATCCATTTACTGTTTTGCTTTCTCTTTAACTATATTAATTCCATGTTACTTGTTAAGTAGCTTTTTCTTTTCTTTTCTTTCCTTTCCTTTCCAATTTCATACCAATTTTTAGTTTGATTCGCAGAAGGATTCTGTTAGTTTGCTTTATCACCATCTTCCTTCTGTCCTCCTAAGTGTGCAAGTGTTCTTACTTATTGTTATTGATAAACTTTGTCTAGATCAAAATCAAAGGCTTGGGTACCATACACATGTTTCAACTTTTTCCCTTCCTAAAAGTGTTAGTGCAGAAACTCATATTGCTCTTCAGTAATATTTAATGATTCTTGCAAGTAATAATGATTAGTTTTCTTTCGTTCCGGCAATCATAGTTCTGAGAAGAGTCAATGAACTCTTTGCGACTTTGTCACTGTACCCATATTCTGGGTAAAATAATGATGCACCTATTTGCTGGGACTAGCTAGGGTTTCCCAGCAATATCCCTTTTAATTTACACAGTTTGTTTACTTCCTTTTGGTGTAGATTTGTAGTGATGATGTCTGGCAAAGAATATATATGGACACACAGATGCAAAAGTATGAATAAGAAATCAGAATTCCCGAATGAATTATAAGATGAAACTAGTGTTGCCGAATCAAGACTCAAGAACAAAAAGTCTAAATTCTTGACCAGAAATCCTTTTCCATTGAATTTTCTACATCTTGTACTTCTTGCTTTCAATGTTCCTTGTCCGTAACTCTATACACTCATCTCTAACTTTATCTAACCTTTAATTTTTCTCGGTTTTTGATGTGTTGCACGTCTAGTTGTAGCTAGCAATCACATCTTTCTTATGAACAACGAAATACAAATAAATAAATAAATGAATATATATGTGAAGAATTAAGGGAAATGCAATTCGTCTATGACGATACGAATGCTCGGAATGAGGAGAAGTCCTACGTCATCGTTAATTCAGAAAGAAAGCGTCTGAACTAAAGACGCGTTCCTTTGTTGGCTTTTGTTACGTTAGAAAATTCTTAATCGTAAATTAAAATGCTGTAAGTATCTCCTCGTTTCTTACTAAATAAATACTTATTAGAGAGAAAATAAAAAATTAAACGAAATTCTTCTTAATTAGGTTAAAAATATTAATTGCAAGCAAAGCAAAACACAACAATAATGGTGGCACCCATTATGATTGAATGAATCCTTCACACTGGCAGCTTCAAGGTTGCTCCATCGTCCATTTTTATTAGCTGGAGAGAAAAAGATATTCCGGCCACCACACTCCGTCGAAGAAGAAATAGAATTACAATTTGTTATATATATATATATATATATATATATATATATATATATATATATATATATATATATATATATATATATATATATATATATATACAAATAACCTAGGAATGACGGATCTTGGCCAAGAGTTTTGGAGGAGTCAAAGTAATATAATTCTTTGATCATCTGATTGGATCATTAATATAACACTTTAAAGAATAAATCTTCTATAAAACAATGAAGAAATATAATTTATTTTGTTTTCATCTTCACATATAATTTTCTCCAGTAAAAGTCAAAAAAATGGATCTATTTATAATTTTCTGTCAATTGGATTAGTGGATCATCTAATTCGAAATGATAACAAAATACATAGGTTATTAGAAGGAGATCTATGAAACATATACAATAACTATACCATTTAATTGTCTTATTTCCCTGGGGAAATAAGACAATTAAAGAACCTCCGACTATTGGCAAAACTACAACATTTAATTAAAGACGAAAATGAAGAGTTTACAAAAATTAGGAAAAGTGAGAAAATAGATTTGAAGAAAAAGATTTTAAAAACATTTAGAGAAGAACTCAATATGATGAGTAAAATTTTCCAAAAACAATTTCAAGAACATAATTAAAGATTTGAAAAGGATCAAGAAGTTGTTAAAAAGTTTCAAAAAGATTTCAAAAATTTTTAAGAAAATAAATTTCAAGAAAAGAAAAGTAAAGAAAGTGTAAAAGTAAGTAATTGAAGAAAATGAAGAGTTTAAAAAAATTAGGAAAAGTGAGAAAATTGATTTCAAGAAAAATATTTTAAAAACATTTAGAGAAGAACTCAATAGTAAAATTTTCCAAAAACAATTTCAAGAACATAATTAAAGATTTGAAAAAGATCAAGAAGTTGTTAAAAACTTTAAAAAGGAAATAAAAAAGTTTTAAGAAAATAGATTTCAAGAAAAGAAAAGTAAAGAAAGTGTAAAAGAAAGTAATGGAAGAAAATGAAGAGTTTAAAAAAATTTGGAAAAGTGAGAAAATAGATTTCAAGAAAAAGATTTTAAAAACTTTAAAAGAAGAACTCAATATGATGAGTAAAATTTTTCAAAAAAAATTTCAATAAGATAATTAAAGATTTGAAAAGGATCAAGAAGTTGTTAAAAAGTTTAAAAAAGATTTCAAAAAGATTTAAGAAAATAAATTTCAAGAAAAGAAAAGTAAAGAAAGTGTAAAACTAAGTAATTGAAGAAAATGAAGAGTTCAAAAAAATTAGGAAAAGTGAGAAAATAGATTTCAAGAAAAATATTTTAAAAACATTTAGAGAAGAACTTAATATGATGAGTAAAATTTTCCAAAAACAATTTCAAGAACATAATTAAAGATTTGAAAAGGATCAAGAAGTTGTTAAAAAGTTTAAAAAAGATTTCAAAAAGTTTTAGGAAAATAAATTTCAAGAAAATAAAAGTAAAGAAAGTGTAAAAGTAAGTAATTGAAGAAAATGAAGAGTTTAAAAAAATTTTGGAAAGTGAGAAAATAGATTTCAAGAAAAAGATTTTAAAAACTTTAAAAAAAGAACTCAATATGATGAGTAAAATTTTCCAAAAAAAATTTCAAGAACATAATTAAAGATTTGAAAGGGATCAAGAAGTTGTTAAAAAGTTTAAAAAAGATTTCAAAAAGTTTTAAGAAAATAAATTTCAAGAAAAGAAAAGTAAAGAAAATGTAAAAGTAAGTAATTGAAGAAGTTAATGAAAAGGAAGAGTTTAAAAAAATTAGGAAAAGTGAGAAAATAGATTTCAAGAAAAAGATTTTAAAAACTTTTAGAGAAGAACTCAATATGATGAGTAAAATTTTCTAAAAACAATTTCAAGAACATAATTAAAGATTTGAAAAGGATCAAGAAGTTGTTAAAAAGTTTAAAAAAGAATTCAAAAAGTTTTAAGAAAATAAATTTCAAGAAAAGAAAAGTAAAGAAAGTGTAAAAGTAAGTAATTGAAGGAGTTGATGAAAATGAAGAGTTTAAAAAAACTTGGAAAAGTGAGAAAATAGATTTCAAGAAAAAGATTTTAAAAACTTTTAGAGAAGAACTCAATATGATGAGTAAAATTTTCCAAAAAAAATTTCAAGAACATAATTAAAGATTTGAAAAGAATCAAGAAGTTGTTAAAAACATTAAAAAGGAAATAAAAAAGTTTTAAGAAAATAAATTTCAAGAAAAGAAAAGTAAAGAAAGTTTAAAAGTAAGTAATTGAAGAAAATGAAGAGTTTAAAAAAATTTGGAAAAGTGAGAAAATAGATTTCAAGAAAAAGATTTTAAAAACTTTAAAAGAAGAACTCAATATGATGAGTAAAATTTTCCAAAAAAAATTTCAAGAACGTAATTAAAGATTTGAAAGGGATCAAGAAGTTGTTAAAAAGTTTAAAAAAGATTTCAAAAAGTTTTAAGAAAATAAATTTCAAGAAAAGAAAAGTAAAGAAAGTGTAAAAGTAAGTAATTAAAGAAGTTAATGAAAATGAAGAGTTTAAAAAAATTTGGAAAAGTGAGAAAATAGAATTCAAGAAAAACATTTTAAAAACTTTAAAAGAAGAACTCAATATGATGAGTAAAATTTTCCAAAAAAAATTTCAAGAAAAAAATTAAAGATTTGCAAAGGATCAAGAAGTTGTAAAAAAGTTGAAAAGAGAATTCAAAAAGTTTTAAGAAAATAAATTTCAAGAAAAGAAAAGTAAAGAAAGTGTAAAAGTAAGTAATTAAAGAAGTTAATGAAAATGAAGAGTTTAAGAAAATTAGGAAAAGTGAGAAAATAGATTTCAAGAAAAAGATTTTAAAAACTTTTAGATAATAACTCAATATGATGAGTAAAATTTTCCAAAAACAATTTCAAGAACATAATTAAAGATTTGAAAAGGATCAAGAAGTTGTTAAAAAGTTTAAAAAAGATTTCAAAAAGTTTTAGGAAAATAAATTTCAAGAAAATAAAAGTAAAGAAAGTGTAAAAGTAAGTAATTGAAGAAAATGAAGAGTTTAAAAAAATTTTGGAAAGTGAGAAAATAGATTTCAAGAAAAAGATTTTAAAAACTTTAAAAGAAGAACTCAATATGATGAGTAAAATTTTCCAAAAAAAATTTCAAGAACATAATTAAATATTTGAAAAGAATCAAGAAGTTGTTAAAAACTTTAAAAAGGAAAAAAAAAACTTTAAAGAAAATAAATTTCAAGAAAAGAAAAGTAAAGAAAGTGTAAAAGTAAGTAATTGAAGAAAATGAAGAGTTTAAAAAAATTTGGAAAAGTGAGAAAATAGATTTCAAGAAAAATATTTTAAAAACTTTTAGAGAAGAACTCAATATGATGAGTAAAATTTTCTAAAAACAATTTCAAGAACATAATTAAAGATTTGAAAAGGATCAAGAAGTTGTTAAAAAGTTTAAAAAAGAATTCAAAAAGTTTTAAGAAAATAAATTTCAAGAAAAGAAAAGTAAAGAAAGTGTAAAAGTAAGTAATTGAAGGAGTTGATGAAAATGAAGAGTTTAAAAAAACTTGGAAAAGTGAGAAAATAGATTTCAAGAAAAAGATTTTAAAAACTTTAAAAGAAGAACTCAATATGATGAGTAAAATTTTCCAAAAAAAATTTCAAGAAAAAAATTAAAGATTTGCAAAGGATCAAGAAGTTGTAAAAAAGTTGAAAAGAGAATTCAAAAAGTTTTAAGAAAATAAATTTCAAGAAAAGAAAAGTAAAGAAAGTGTAAAAGTAAGTAATTAAAGAAGTTAATGAAAATGAAGAGTTTAAGAAAATTAGGAAAAGTGAGAAAATAGATTTCAAGAAAAAGATTTTAAAAACTTTTAGATAATAACTCAATATGATGAGTAAAATTTTCCAAAAACAATTTCAAGAACATAATTAAAGATTTGAAAAGGATCAAGAAGTTGTTAAAAAGTTTAAAAAAGATTTCAAAAAGTTTTAGGAAAATAAATTTCAAGAAAATAAAAGTAAAGAAAGTGTAAAAGTAAGTAATTGAAGAAAATGAAGAGTTTAAAAAAATTTTGGAAAGTGAGAAAATAGATTTCAAGAAAAAGATTTTAAAAACTTTAAAAGAAGAACTCAATATGATGAGTAAAATTTTCCAAAAAAAATTTCAAGAACATAATTAAATATTTGAAAAGAATCAAGAAGTTGTTAAAAACTTTAAAAAGGAAATAAAAAACTTTAAAGAAAATAAATTTCAAGAAAAGAAAAGTAAAGAAAGTGTAAAAGTAAGTAATTGAAGAAAATGAAGAGTTTAAAAAAATTTGGAAAAGTGAGAAAATAGATTTCAAGAAAAATATTTTAAAAACTTTTAGAGAAGAACTCAATATGATGAGTAAAATTTTCTAAAAACAATTTCAAGAACATAATTAAAGATTTGAAAAGGATCAAGAAGTTGTTAAAAAGTTTAAAAAAGAATTCAAAAAGTTTTAGGAAAATAAATTTCAAGAAAATAAAAGTAAAGAAAGTGTAAAAGTAAGTAATTGAAGAAAATGAAGAGTTTAAAAAAATTTTGGAAAGTGAGAAAATAGATTTCAAGAAAAAGATTTTAAAAACTTTAAAAGAAGAACTCAATATGATGAGTAAAATTTTCCAAAAAAAATTTCAAGAACATAATTAAATATTTGAAAAGAATCAAGAAGTTGTTAAAAACTTTAAAAAGGAAATAAAAAACTTTAAAGAAAATAAATTTCAAGAAAAGAAAAGTAAAGAAAGTGTAAAAGTAAGTAATTGAAGAAAATGAAGAGTTTAAAAAAATTTGGAAAAGTGAGAAAATAGATTTCAAGAAAAATATTTTAAAAACTTTTAGAGAAGAACTCAATATGATGAGTAAAATTTTCTAAAAACAATTTCAAGAACATAATTAAAGATTTGAAAAGTATCAAGAAGTTGTTAAAAACTTTAAAAAGGAAATAAAAAAGTTTTAAGAAAATAAATTTCAAGAAAAGAAAAGTAAAGAAAGTGTAAAAGTAAGTAATTGAAGAAAATAAAGAGTTTAAAAAAATATGGAAAAGTGAGAAAATAGATTTCAAGAAAAAGAGTTTAAAAACATTTAGAGAAGAACTTAATATGATGAGTAAAATTTTCCAAAAACAATTTCAAGAACATAATTAAAGATTTGAAAAGGATCAAGAAGTTGTTAAAAACTTAAAAAAGGAAATAAAAAAGTTTTAAGAAAATAAATTTCAAGAAAAGAAAAGTAAAGAAAGTGTAAAAGTAAGTAATTGAAGAAAATGAAGAGTTTAAAAAAATTTGGAAAAGTGAGTAAGTAGATTTCAAGAAAAATATTTTAAAAACTTTAAAAGAAGAACTCAATATGATGAGTAAAATTTTACATAAATTTCAAGAACATAATTAAAGATTTGAAAAGGATCAAGAAGTTGTTAAAAACTTTAAAAAGGAAATAAAAAAGTTTTAAGAAAATAAATTTCAAGAAAAGAAAAGTAAAGAAAGTGTAAAAGTAAGTAATTGAAGAAGTTAACGAAAATGAAGAGTTTAAAAAAATTAGGAAAAGTGAGAAAATAGATTTCAAGAAAAATATTTTAAAAACTTTTAGAGAAGAACTCAATATGATGAGTAAAATTTTCTAAAAACAATTTCAAGAACATAATTAAAGATTTGAAAAGGATCAAGAAGTTGTTAAAAAGTTTAAAAAAGAATTCAAAAAGTTTTAAGAAAATAAATTTCAAGAAAAGAAAAGTAAAGAAAGTGTAAAAGTAAGTAATTGAAGGAGTTGATGAAAATGAAGAGTTTAAAAAAACTTGGAAAAGTGAGAAAATAGATTTCAAGAAAAAGATTTTAAAAACTTTTAGAGAAGAACTCAATATGATGAGTAAAATTTTCCAAAAAAAATTTCAAGAACATAATTAAAGATTTGAAAAGAATCAAGAAGTTGTTAAAAACATTAAAAAGGAAATAAAAAAGTTTTAAGAAAATAAATTTCAAGAAAAGAAAAGTAAAGAAAGTATAAAAGTAAGTAATTGAAGAAAATGAAGAGTTTAAAAAAATTTGGAAAAGTGAGAAAATAGATTTCAAGAAAAAGATTTTAAAAACTTTAAAAGAAGAACTCAATATGATGAGTAAAATTTTCCAAAAAAAATTTCAAGAACGTAATTAAAGATTTGAAAGGGATCAAGAAGTTGTTAAAAAGTTTAAAAAAGATTTCAAAAAGTTTTAAGAAAATAAATTTCAAGAAAAGAAAAGTAAAGAAAGTGTAAAAGTAAGTAATTAAAGAAGTTAATGAAAATGAAGAGTTTAAAAAAATTTGGAAAAGTGAGAAAATAGAATTCAAGAAAAACATTTTAAAAACTTTAAAAGAAGAACTCAATATGATGAGTAAAATTTTCCAAAAAAAATTTCAAGAAAAAAATTAAAGATTTGCAAAGGATCAAGAAGTTGTAAAAAAGTTGAAAAGAGAATTCAAAAAGTTTTAAGAAAATAAATTTCAAGAAAAGAAAAGTAAAGAAAGTGTAAAAGTAAGTAATTAAAGAAGTTAATGAAAATGAAGAGTTTAAGAAAATTAGGAAAAGTGAGAAAATAGATTTCAAGAAAAAGATTTTAAAAACTTTTAGATAATAACTCAATATGAT
Source organism: Vigna unguiculata (assembly GCF_037176805.1). NCBI lineage: Eukaryota > Viridiplantae > Streptophyta > Magnoliopsida > Fabales > Fabaceae > Vigna > Vigna unguiculata. The sequence continues at coordinate 57,774,440 of NC_140794.1, read as the reverse complement.
GAGTAAAATTTTCCAAAAACAATTTCAAGAACATAATTAAAGATTTGAAAAGGATCAAGAAGTTGTTAAAAAGTTTAAAAAAGATTTCAAAAAGTTTTAGGAAAATAAATTTCAAGAAAATAAAAGTAAAGAAAGTGTAAAAGTAAGTAATTGAAGAAAATGAAGAGTTTAAAAAAATTTTGGAAAGTGAGAAAATAGATTTCAAGAAAAAGATTTTAAAAACTTTAAAAGAAGAACTCAATATGATGAGTAAAATTTTCCAAAAAAAATTTCAAGAACATAATTAAATATTTGAAAAGAATCAAGAAGTTGTTAAAAACTTTAAAAAGGAAATAAAAAACTTTAAAGAAAATAAATTTCAAGAAAAGAAAAGTAAAGAAAGTGTAAAAGTAAGTAATTGAAGAAAATGAAGAGTTTAAAAAAATTTGGAAAAGTGAGAAAATAGATTTCAAGAAAAATATTTTAAAAACTTTAAAAGAAGAACTCAATATGATGAGTAAAATTTTCCAAAAACAATTTCAAGAACATAATTAAATATTTGAAAAGAATCAAGAAGTTGTTAAAAACTTTAAAAAGGAAATCAAAAAGTTTTAAGAAAATAAATTTCAAGAAAAGAAAAGTAAAGAAAGTGTAAAAGTAAGTAATTGAAGAAAATGAAAAGTTTAAAAAAATTTGGAAAGGTGAGAAAATAGATTTCAAGAAAAATATTTTAAAAACTTTAAAAGAAGAACTCAATATGATTAGTAAAATTTTCCAAAAACAATTTCAAGAACATAATTAAAGATTTGAAAAGGATCAAGAAGTTGTTAAAAACTTTAAAAAGGAAATAAAAAAGTTTTAAGAAAATAAATTTCAAGAAAAGAAAAGTAAAGAAAGTGTAAAAGTAAGTAATTGAAGAAAATGAAGAGTTTAAAAAAATTAGGAAAAGTGAGAAAATAGATTTGAAGAAAAAGATTTTAAAAACATTTAGAGAAGAACTCAATATGATGAGTAAAATTTTCCAAAAACAATTTCAAGAACATAATTAAAGATTTGAAAAGGATTAAGAAGTTGTTAAAAACTTTAAAAAGGAAATAAAAAAGTTTTAAGAAAATAAATTTCAAGAAAAGAAAAGTAAAGAAAGTGTAAAAGTAAGTAATTGAAGAAAATGAAGAGTTTAAAAAAATTTGGAAAAGTGAGTAAGTAGATTTCAAGAAAAATATTTTAAAAACTTTAAAAGAAGAACTCAATATGATGAGTAAAATTTTACATAAAAAATTTCAAGAACATAATTAAAGATTTGAAAAGTATCAAGAAGTTGTTAAAAACTTTAAAAAGGGAATAAAAAAGTTTTAAGAAAATAAATTTCAAGAAAAGAAAAGTAAAGAAAGTGTAAAAGTAAGTAATTGAAGAAAATAAAGAGTTTAAAAAAATATGGAAAAGTGAGAAAATAGATTTCAAGAAAAAGAGTTTAAAAACATTTAGAGAAGAACTTAATATGATGAGTAAAATTTTCCAAAAACAATTTCAAGAACATAATTAAAGATTCGAAAAGGATCAAGAAGTTGTTAAAAACTTTAAAAAGGAAATAAAAAACTTTTAAGAAAATAAATTTCAAGAAAAGAAAAGTAAAGAAAGTGTAAAAGTAAGTAATTGAAGAAAATGAAGAGTTTAAAAAAATTTGGAAAAGTGAGTAAGTAGATTTCAAGAAAAATATTTTAAAAACTTTAAAAGAAGAACTCAATATGATGAGTAAAATTTTACATAAAAAATTTCAAGAACATAATTAAAGATTTGAAAAGTATCAAGAAGTTGTTAAAAACTTTAAAAAGGGAATAAAAAAGTTTTAAGAAAATAAATTTCAAGAAAAGAAAAGTAAAGAAAGTGTAAAAGTAAGTAATTGAAGAAAATAAAGAGTTTAAAAAAATATGGAAAAGTGAGAAAATAGATTTCAAGAAAAAGAGTTTAAAAACATTTAGAGAAGAACTTAATATGATGAGTAAAATTTTCCAAAAACAATTTCAATAACATAATTAAAGATTCGAAAAGGATCAAGAAGTTGTTAAAAACTTTAAAAAGGAAATAAAAAAGTTTTAAGAAAATAAATTTCAAGAAAAGAAAAGTAAAGAAAGTGTAAAAGTAAGTAATTGAAGAAAATGAAGAGTTTAAAAAAATATGGAAAAGTGAGAAAATAGATTTCAAGAAAAAGAGTTTAAAAACATTTAGAGAAGAACTTAATATGATGAGTAAAATTTTCCAAAAACAATTTCAAGAACATAATTAAATATTTGAAAATGATCAAGAAGTTGTTAAAAACTTTAAAAAGGAAATCAAAAATTTTTAAGAAAATAAATTTCAAGAAAAAAAAAGTAAAGAAAGTTTAAAAGTAAGTAATTGAAGAAGTTAATGAAAATGAAGAGTTTTAAAAAATTAGGAAAAGTGAGAAAATAGATTTCAAGAAAAAGATTTTAAAAACTTTAAAAGAAGAACTCAATATGATGAGTAAAATTTTCCAAAAAAAATTTCAAGAACATAATTAAAGATTTGAAAAGGATCAAGAAGTTGTTAAAAACTTTAAAAGAAGAACTCAATATGATGAGTAAAATTTTCCAAAAACAATTTCAAGAACATAATTAAATATTTGAAAAGAATCAAGAAGTTGTTAAAAACTTTAAAAAGGAAATCAAAAAGTTTTAAGAAAATAAATTTCAAGAAAAGAAAAGTAAAGAAAGTGTAAAAGTAAGTAATTGAAGAAAATGAAGAGTTTTAAAAAATTAGGAAAAGTGAGAAAATAGATTTCAAGAAAAAGAGTTTAAAAACATTTAGAGAAGAACTCAATATGATGAGTAAAATTTTCCAAAAACAATTTCAAGAACATAATTAAAGATTTGAAAAGGATCAAGAAGTTGTTAAAAACTTTAAAAAGGAAATAAAAAAGTTTTAAGAAAATAAATTTCAAGAAAAGAAAAGTAAAGAAAGTGTAATAGTAAGTAATTGAAGAAAATGAAGAGTTTAAAAAAATTTGGAAAAGTGAGAAAATAGATTTCAAGAAAAAATTTTTAAAAACTTTAAAAGAAGAACTCAATATGATGAGTAAAATTTTCCATAAAAAATTTCAAGAACATAATTAAAGATTTGAAAAGTATCAAGAAGTTGTTAAAAACTTTAAAAAGGAAATAAAAAAGTTTTAAGAAAATAAATTTCAAGAAAAGAAAAGTAAAGAAAGTGTAAAAGTAAGTAATTGAAGAAAATGAAGAGTTTAAAAAAATTTGGAAAAGTGAGAAAATAGATTTCAAGAAAAAGATTTTAAGAACATTAAAAGAAGAACTCAATATGATGAGTAAAGTTTTCCAAAAAAAATTTCAAGAACATAATTAAAGATTTGAAAAGGATCAAGAAGTTGTTAAAAAGTTTAAAAAACATTTCAAAAAGTTTTAAGAAAATAAATTTCAAGAAAAGAAAAGTAAAGAAAGTGTAAAAGTAAGTAATTGAAGAAATTGAAAAGTTTAAACAAATTTGGAAAGGTGAGAAAATAGATTTCAAGAAAAATATTTTAAAAACTTTAAAAGAAGAACTCAATATGATGAGTAAAATTTTCCAAAAACAATTTCAAGAACATAATTAAAGATTTGAAAAGGATCAAGAAGTTGTTAAAAAGTTTAAAAAGGGAATAAAAAAGTTTTAAGAAAATAAATTTCAAGAAAAGAAAAGTAAAGAAAGTGTAAAAGTAAGTAATTGAAGAAAATAAAGAGTTTAAAAAAATATGGAAAAGTGAGAAAATAGATTTCAAGAAAAAGAGTTTAAAAACATTTAGAGAAGAACTTAATATGATGAGTAAAATTTTCCAAAAACAATTTCAAGAACATAATTAAAGATTCGAAAAGGATCAAGAAGTTGTTAAAAACTTTAAAAAGGAAATAAAAAAGTTTTAAGAAAATAAATTTCAAGAAAAGAAAAGTAAAGAAAGTGTAAAAGTAAGTAATTGAAGAAATTGATGGAAATGAAGAGTTTAAAAAAACTTGGAAAAGTGAGAAAATAGATTTCAAGAAAAAGATTTTAAAAACTTTAAAAGAAGAACTCAATATGATGAGTAAAATTTTCCAAAAAAAATTTCAAGAACATAATTAAAGATTTGAAAAGGATCAAGAAGTTGCTAAAAAGTTTAAAAAAGATTTCAAAAAGTTTTAAGAAAAAAAATTACAAGAAAAGAAAAGTTAACAAAGTGTAAAAGTAAGTAATTGAAGAAAATGAAGAGTTTAAAAAAATTAGGAAAACCGAGAAAATAGATTTCAAGAAAAAGATTTTAAAAACTTTTAGAGAAGAATTCAATATGATGAGTAAAATTTTCCAAAAACAATTTCAAGAGCATAATTAAAGATTTGAAAAGGATCAAGAAGTTGTTAAAAACTTTAAAAAGGAAATAAAAAAGTTTTAAGAAAATAAATTTCAAGAAAAGAAAAGTAAAGAAAGTGTAAAAGTAAGTAATTGAAGAAAATGAAGAGTTTAAAAAAATTTGGAAAAGTGAGAAAATAGATTTCAAGAAAAATATTTTAAAAACTTTAAAAGTAGAACTCAATATGATGAGTAAAATTTTCCAAAAACAATTTCAAGAACTTAATTAAAGATTTGAAAAGGATCAAGAAGTTGTTAAAAACTTTAAAAAGGAAATAAAAAAGTTTTAAGAAAATAAATTTCAAGAAAAGAAAAGTAAAGAAAGTGTAAAAGTAAGTAATTGAAGAAGTTAACGAAAATGAAGAGTTTAAAAAAATTAGGAAAAGTGAGAAAATAGATTTGAAGAAAAAGATTTTAAAAACATTTAGAGAAGAACTCAATATGATGAGTAAAATTTTCCAAAAACAATTTCAAGAACATAATTAAAGATTTGAAAAGGATCAAGAAGTTGTTGAAAACTTTAAAAAGGAAATAAAAAAGTTTTAAGAAAATAAATTTCAAGAAAAGAAAAGTAAAGAAAGTGTAAAAGTAAGTAATTGAAGAAGTTCACGAAAATGAAGAGTTTAAAAAAATTAGGAAAAGTGAGAAAATAGATTTGAAGAAAAAGATTTTAAAAACATTTAGAGAAGAACTCAATATGATGAGTAAAATTTTCCAAAAACAATTTCAAGAACATAATTAAAGATTTGAAAAGGATCAAGAAGTTGTTAAAAACTTTAAAAAGGAAATAAAAAATTTTTAAGAAAATAAATTTCAAGAAAAGAAAAGTAAAGAAAGTGTAAAAGTAAGTAATTGAAGAAAATGAAGAGTTTAAAAAAATTTGGAAAAGTGAGAAAATAGATTTCAAGAAAAATATTTTAAAAACATTAAAAGAAGAACTCAATATGATGAGTAAAATTTTCCATAAAAATTTCAAGAACATAATTAAAGATTTGAAAAGTATCAAGAAGTTGTTAAAAACTTTAAAAAGGAAACAAAAAAGTTTTAAGAAAATAAATTTCAAGAAAAGAAAAGTAAAGAAAGTGTAATAGTAAGTAATTGAAGAAAATGAAGAGTTTAAAAAAATTTGGAAAAGTGAGAAAATAGATTTCAAGAAAAAGATTTTAAAAACTTTAAAAGAAGAACTCAATATGATGAGTAAAATTTTCCAAAAAAAATTTCAAGAACATAATTAAAGATTTGAAAAGGATCAAGAAGTTGTTAAAAACTTTAAAAGAAGAACTCAATACGATGAGTAAAATTTTCCAAAAACAATTTCAAGAACATAATTAAATATTTGAAAAGAATCAAGAAGTTGTTAAAAACTTTAAAAAGGAAATCAAAAAGTTTTAAGAAAATAAATTTCAAGAAAAGAAAAGTAAAGAAAGTGTAAAAGTAAGTAATTGAAGAAAATGAAGAGTTTTAAAAAATTAGGAAAAGTGAGAAAATAGATTTCAAGAAAAAGATTTTAAAAACTTTAAAAGAAAAACTCAATATAATGAGTAAAATTTTCCAAAAAAAATTTCAAGAACATAATTAAAGATTTGAAAAGGATCAAAAAGTTGTTAAAAACTTTAAAAGAAGAACTCAATATGATGAGTAAAATTTTCCAAAAAAAATTTCAAGAACATAATTAAAGATTTGAAAAGGATCAAGAAGTTGTTAAAAACTTTAAAAAGGAAATCAAAAAGTTTTAAGAAAATAAATTTCAAGAAAAGAAAAGTAAAGAAAGTGTAAAAGTAAGTAATTGAAGAAATTGATGAAAATGAAGAGTTTAAAAAAACTTGGAAAAGTGAGAAAATAGATTTCAAGAAAAAGATTTTAAAAACTATAAAAGAAGAACTCAATATGATGAGTAAAATTTTCCAAAAAAAATTTCAAGAACATAATTAAAGATTTGAAAAGGATCAAGAAGTTGCTAAAAAGTTTAAAAAAGATTTCAAAAAGTTTTAAGAAAATAAATTACAAGAAAAGAAAAGTAAACAAAGTGTAAAAGTAAGTAATTGAAGAAAATGAAGAGTTTAAAAAAATTAGGAAAAGTGAGAAAATAGATTTCAAGAAAAAGATTTTAAAAACATTTAGAGAAGAACTCAATATGATGAGTAAAATTTTCCAAAAAAATTTCAAGAACATAATTAAAGATTTGAAAAGGATCAAGAAGTTGTTAAAAACTTTAAAAAGGAAATCAAAAAGTTTTAAGAAAATAAATTTCAAGAAAAGAAAAGTAAAGAAAGTGTAAGAGTAAGTAATTGAAGAAAATGAAGAGTTTTAAAAAATTAGGAAAAGTGAGAAAATAGATTTCAAGAAAAAGATTTTAAAAACTTTAAAAGAAAAACTCAATATAATGAGTAAAATTTTCCAAAAAAAATTTCAAGAACATAATTAAAGATTTGAAAAGGATCAAAAAGTTGTTAAAAACTTTAAAAGAAGAACTCAATATGATGAGTAAAATTTTCCAAAAAAATTTCAAGAACATAATTCAAGATTTGAAAAGGATCAAGAAGTTGTTAAAAACTTTAAAAAGGAAATAAAAAAGTTTTAAGAAAATAAATTTCAAGAAAGAAAAGTAAAGAAAGTGTAAAAGTAAGTAATTGAAGAAAATGAAGAGTTTAAAAAAATTTGGAAAAGTGAGAAAATAGATTTCAAGAAAAAGATTTTAAAAACTTTAAAAGAAGAACTCAATATGATGAGTAAAACTTTCCAAAAAAAATTTCAAGAACATAATTAAAGATTTAAAAAGGATCAAGAAGTTGTTAAAAAGTTTAAAAAAGATTTCAAAAAGTTTTAAGAAAATAAATTTCAAGAAAAGAAAAGTAAAGAAAGTGTAAAAGTAAGTAATTGAAGAAAATGAAGAGTTTAAAAAAATTAGGAAAACCGAGAAAATAGATTTCAAGAAAAAGATTTTAAAAAGTTTTAGAGAAGAATTCAATATGATTAGTAAAATTTTCCAAAAACAATTTCAAGAGCATAATTAAAGATTTGAAAAGGATCAAGAAGTTGTTAAAAACTTTAAAAAGGAAATAAAAAAGTTTTAAGAAAATAAATTTCAAGAAAAGAAAAGTAAAGAAAGTGTAAAAGTAAGTAATTGAAGAAAATCAAGAGTTTAAAAAAATTAGGAAAAGTGAGAAAATAGATTTCAAGAAAAGAAAAGTAAAGAAAGTGTAAAAGAAAGTAATGGAAGAAAATGAAAAGTTTAAAAAAATTTGGAAAAGTGAGAAAATAAATTTCAAGAAAAAGATTTTAAAAACTTTAAAAGAAAAACCCAATATGATGAGTAAAATTTTCCAAAAAAAATTTCAAGAACATAATTAAAGATTTGAAAAGGATCAAGAAGTTGTTAAAAAGTTTAAAAAAGATTTCAAAAAGTTTTAAGAAAATAAATTACAAGAAAAGAAAAGTAAACAAAGTGTAAAAGTAAGTAATTGAAGAAAATGAAGAGTTTAAAAAAATTTGGAAAAGTGAGAAAATAGATTTCAAGAAAAAGATTTTAAAAACTTTAAAAGAAGAACTCAATATGATGAGTAAAATTTTCCAAAAAAATTTCAAGAACATAATTAAAGATTTGAAAAGGATCAAGAAGTTGTTAAAAACTTTAAAAAGGAAATAAAAAAGTTTTAAGAAAATAAATTTCAAGAAAAAAAAGTAAAGAAAGTGTAAAAGTAAGTAATTGAAGAAAATGAAGAGTTTAAAAAAATTAGGAAAACCGAGAAAATAGATTTCAAGAAAAAGATTTTAAAAACTTTTAGAGAAGAACTCAATATGATGAGTAAAATTTTCCAAAAACAATTTCAAGAGCATAATTAAAGATTTGAAAAGGATCAAGAAGTTGTTAAAAACTTTAAAAAGGAAATAAAAAAGTTTTAAGAAAATAAATTTCAAGAAAAGAAAAGTAAAGAAAGTGTAAAAGTAAGTAATTGAAGAAATTGATGGAAATGAAGAGTTTAAAAAAACTTGGAAAAGTGAGAAAATAGATTTCAAGAAAAAGATTTTAAAAACTTTAAAAGAAGAACTCAATATGATGAGTAAAATTTTCCAAAAAAAATTTCAAAAACATAATTAGAGATTTGAAAAGGATCAAGAAGTTGCTAAAAAGTTTAAAAAAGATTTCAAAAAGTTTTAAGAAAATAAATTACAAGAAAAGAAAAGTAAACAAAGTGTAAAAGTAAGTAATTGAAGAAAATGAAGAGTTTAAAAAAATTAGGAAAACCGAGAAAATAGATTTCAAGAAAAAGATTTTAAAAACTTTTAGAGAAGAACTCAATATGATGAGTAAAATTTTCCAAAAACAATTTCAAGAGCATAATTAAAGATTTGAAAAGGATCAAGAAGTTGTTAAAAACTTTAAAAAGGAAATAAAAAAGTTTTAAGAAAATAAATTTCAAGAAAAGAAAAGTAAAGAAAGTGTAAAAGTAAGTAATTGAAGAAAATGAAGAGTTTAAAAAAATTTAGAAAAGTGAGAAAATAGATTTCAAGAAAAGAAAAGTAAAGAAAGTGTAAAAGTAAGTAATTGAAGAAAATGAAAAGTTTAAAAAAATTTGGAAAGGTGAGAAAATAGATTTCAAGAAAAATATTTTAAAAACTTTAAAAGAAGAACTCAATATGATGAGTAAAATTTTCCAAAAACAATTTCAAGAACTTAATTAAAGATTTGAAAAGGATCAAGAAGTTGTTAAAAACTTTAAAAAGGAAATAAAAAAGTTTTAAGAAAATAAATTTCAAGAAAAGAAAAGTAAAGAAAGTGTAAAAGTAAGTAATTGAAGAAAATGAAGAGTTTAAAAAAATTTGGAAAAGTGAGAAAATAGATTTCAAGAAAAAGATTTTAAAAACTTTAAAAGAAGAACTCAATATGATGAGTAAAATTTTCCAAAAAAATTTCAAGAACATAATTAAAGATTTGAAAAGGATCAAGAAGTTGTTAAAAACTTTGAAAAGGAAATAAAAAGGTTTAAGAAAATAAATTTCAAGAAAAAAAAGTAAAGAAAGTGTAAAAGTAAGTAATTGAAGAAAATGAAGAGTTTAAAAAAATTAGGAAAACCGAGAAAATAGATTTCAAGAAAAAGATTTTAAAAACTTTTAGAGAAGAACTCAATATGATGAGTAAAATTTTCCAAAAACAATTTCAAGAGCATAATTAATGATTTGAAAAGGATCAAGAAGTTGTTAAAAACTTTAAAAAGGAAATAAAAAAGTTTTAAGAAAATAAATTTCAAGAAAAGAAAAGTAAAGAAAGTGTAAAAGTAAGTAATTGAAGAAATTGATGGAAATGAAGAGTTTAAAAAAACTTGGAAAAATGAGAAAATAGATTTCAAGAAAAAGATTTTAAAAACTTTAAAAGAAGAACTCAATATGATGAGTAAAATTTTCCAAAAAAAATTTCAAGAACATAATTAAAGATTTGAAAAGGATCAAGAAGTTGCTAAAAAGTTTAAAAAAGATTTCAAAAAGTTTTAAGAAAAAAAATTACAAGAAAAGAAAAGTTAACAAAGTGTAAAAGTAAGTAATTGAAGAAAATGAAGAGTTTAAAAAAATTAGGAAAACCGAGAAAATAGATTTCAAGAAAAAGATTTTAAAAACTTTTAGAGAAGAATTCAATATGATGAGTAAAATTTTCCAAAAACAATTTCAAGAGCATAATTAAAGATTTGAAAAGGATCAAGAAGTTGTTAAAAACTTTAAAAAGGAAATAAAAAAGTTTTAAGAAAATAAATTTCAAGAAAAGAAAAGTAAAGAAAGTGTAAAAGTAAGTAATTGATGAAGTTAATGAAAATAAAGAGTGTAAAAAAATTAGAAAAAGTGAGAAAATAGATTTCAAGAAAAAGATTTTAAAAACTTTTAGAGAAGAACTTAATATGATGAGTAAAATTTTCCAAAAATATTTTCAATAACATAATTACAGATTTGAAAATGATCAAGAAGTTGTTAAAAAGTTTAAAAAAGATTTCAAAAAATTTTAAGAAAATAAATTTCAAGAAAAGAAATGTAAAGAAAGTGCAAAAGTAAGTAATTGAAGAAATTGATGAAAATGAAGATTTTAAAAAAACTTGGAAAAGTGAGAAAATAGATTTCAAGAAAAATATTTTAAAAACTTTAAAAGAAGAACTCAATATGATGAGTAAAATTTTTCTAAAACAATTTCAAGAACATAATTAAAGATTTGAAAAGGATCAAGAAGTTGTTAAAAAGCTTAAAAAAGAATTCAAAAAGTTTTAAGAAAATAAATTTCAAGAAAAGAAAAGTAAAGAAAGTATAAAAGTATGTAATTGAAGAAAATGAATAGTTTAAAAAAATTTGGAAAAGTGAGAAAATAAATTTCAAGAAAAAGATTTTAAAAACTTTAAAAGAAGAACTAAATATGATGAGTAATATTTTGCAAAAACAATTTCAAGAAAAAAATTAAAGATATAAAAAGGATCAAGAAGTTGTTAAAAAGTTTAAAAAAGATTTCAAAAAGTTTTAAGAAAATAAAATTCAAGAAAAGAAAGGTAAAGAAAGTGTCAAAATAAGTAATTGAAGAAATTAATGAAAATGAAGAGTTTAAAAAAATGAGGAAAAGTGAGAAAATAGATTTCAAGAAAAAGATTTTAAAAACTTTAAAAGAAGTACTCAATATGATGAGTAAAATTTTCCAAAAACAATTTCAAGAACATAATTAAAGTTTTGAAAAGAATCAAGAAGTTGTTAAAAACTTGAAAAAAGAATTCAAAAAGTTTTAAGAAAAAAAATTTCAAGAAAAGAAAAGTAAAGAAAGTGTAAAAATAAGTAATTGAAGAAGTTAATGAAAATGAAGAGTTTAAAAAAATTAATAAAAGTTAGAAAATAGATTTCAAGAAAAATATTTTAAAAACTTTAAAAGAAGAACTCAATATGATGAGTAAAATTTCGCAAAAACAATTTCAATGACATAATTAAAGATTTGAAAAGGATCAAGAAGTTGTTAAAAACTTTAAAAAAGATTTCAAAAAGTTTTAACAAAATAAAATTCAAGAAAAGAAAAGTAAAGAAAATGTAAAAGTAAGTAATTGAAGAAGTTGATGAAAATGAACAGTTTAAAAAAATTAATAAAAGTGAGAAAATAGATTTCAAGAAAAATATTTTAAAAACTTTAAAAGAAGAACTCAATATTATGAGTAAAATTTCGCAAAAACAATTTCAATAACATAATTAAAGATTTGAAAAGGATCAAGAAGTTGTTAAAAACTTTAAAAAAGATTTCAAAAAGTTTTAAGAAAATAAAATTCAAGAAAAGAAAAGTAAAGAAAGTGTAAAAGTAAGTAATTGAAGAAGTTGATGAAAATGAACAGTTTAAAAAAATTTGGAAAATTGAGAAAATAGATTTAAAGAAAAAGATTTTAAAAACTTTTAGAGAAGAACTCAATATGATGAGTAAAATTTTCCATAAACAATTTCAAGAACATAATTAAAGATTTGAAAAGGATCAAGAAGTTGTTAAAAAGTTTAAAAAAGAATTCAAAAAGTTTTAAGAAAATAAATTTCAAGAAAAGAAAAGTAAAGAAAGTGTAAAAGTAAGTAATTGGAGAAAATGAAGAGTTTAAAAAAATTAGGAAAAGTGAGAAAATAGATTTCAAGAAAAAGATTTTAAAAACTTTAAAAGAAGAACTCAAAATGAAGAGTAAAATTTTCCAAAAACAATTTCAAGAACATAATTAAAGATTTGAAAAGAATCAAGAAGTTGTTAAAAACTTGAAAAATGAATTCAAAAAGTTTTAAGAAAAAAAAATTTCAAGAAAAGCAAAGTAAAGAAAGTGTAAAAATAAGTAATTGAAGAAGTTAATGAAAATGAAGGGTTTAAAAAAATGAAGAAAAGTTAGAAAATAGATTTCTAGAAAAAGAATTTAAAAACTTTTAGAGAGGTTCTCAATATGATGAGTAAAATTTCGCAAAAACAATTTCAAGAACATAATTAAAGACTTGAAAACGATCAAGAAGTTAATAAAAACTTTAAAAAAGAATTCAAAGAGTTTTAAAAAAAATAAATTCAAGAAAAGACAAGTAAAGAAATTGCAAAATTAAGTAATAGAAGAAGTTAATGAAAATAAAGAGTTTAAAATAATTAGAAAAAGTGAGAAAAGAGATTTCAAGAAAAAGATTGTAAAAACATTAAAAGAACAACTAAATATGATGAGTAAAATTTCGCAAAAACAATTTCAAGAACATAATTAAAGATTTTAAAAAGATCAAGAAGTTGATAAGAACTTTAAAAAAGAATTTGAAAACTTTTAAGAAAATAAAATCCAAGAAAAGAAGAGTAAAAAAAGTTTAAAAGTAATTTAAGAAGTTAATGAAAATGAAGGGTTTAAAAAATGTTGGAAAACTTAGAAAATAGATTTCAAGAAAAAGAATTTAAAAACTTTTAGAGAATAACTCAATATGATGAGTAAAATTTTGCAAAAACAATTTCAAGAACATAATTAAAGATTTGAAAATGATCAAGAAGTTGATAAAAACATTAAAAAGGAATTCAGAAACTTTTAAGAAAATAAAATTTAAGAAAAGAACAGTAAAAAAGGTTTAAAAGTAAGTAATTGAAGAAGTTAATGAATATGAAGGGTTTAAAAAATTTTGGAAAAGTTAGAAAATAGATTTCAAGAAAAAAAAAAGAATTTAAAAACTTTTAGAGAAGAACTCAATATGATGAGTAAAATTTCGCAAAAACAATTTCAAGAACATAATTAAAGAATTGAAAAGGATCAAGAAGTTGATAAAAACTTTAAAAAGGAATTCACAAACTTTTAAGAAAATAAAATTCAAGAAAAGAAGAGTAAAACAAGTGTAAAAGTAAGTAATTGAAGAAGTTAATGAAAATGAAGGGTTTACACTTTTAATCCCCTTAAAGTGAAGAAGACAAGTTTCACACTCTAATCCACTTGAATTCAATCTCTTCCTCTCCCTCTCATCACGCGCTGAGGTAGAGAGGGGTAGGAAGAGGGAAATTCCTCTATTTTTCAGTCATTTATGTTATGCACTGAGAGTGATATCAAGCTTACAATTATGTCCACAATTTATTTTTCAGCTTAATTATGAAAATGATGTCAAAATATGGCTTTTGAAATTATTTTTACAAAAATAATTAATAACGAAAATTTGAAAATTATTCTAAAATAAAGTTTAATAAGTAATTATTAAGTATAAAAAATTTTATTACGCTATTTTATAAATATTTTTTTATTAAAATATGATACTTTCATTTATAAATTTTAATATTTTTTTCCACCAAAAATCAAACTTATATAATTATAGTTTTTAATTATTTTTAAAATAAAGGACGATTTGGTAATCGTGTTTTTCTTTGATTTAAATATAATTTTTAATCTATCACATCCATGAAATCACTAACAAACTTTAACAAATTTTACTCTAAATTCATCAAATTTTTTCAACTTTAATCCACTTAAAGTGAACGAAACAAACTCCAAACTCTAATCCACCTGAATTTATTATCTCCCTCTCCCTCCAATCAACGTTGAAGGAGAGAGAGGAAGGAAAAGAGAATTTCCTCTATTTTTCAATCATCTATGTTATGCAATGGTTTGAGGCTGATATCTAGATTACAATTATATCTGCAATTTATTTTTCAACTTAATTATGAAAATGATTTAAATATATGGCTTTTGAAATTATTTTTACAAAAATAATTAATAACGAAAATTGGAAATTGTTCTAAGAAAAGGTTTAAAAAGTAATTATTAATTATAAAATTTTTTATTACATTATTTTATAAATATTTTTTTAATAAAATAAGTTAATTTCATTTATACATATTAATTATTTTTCTACGACAAATCAAACGTATAATGATAATTTTAAATCATATTTAAAATAAAGGATAATTTGGTAATCTTGTTTTTTCTTGATTTAAATATAATTTTTAATCTATCAAATTCATCACATCATTCACAAACTTTAACAAACTTTATTCTAAATCAACTCACTCTCACATTTGATCCCCTTAAAGTGAACAAATCAAGCTTCACAATCTAATTCACTTGAATTCATCCTCTCCTTCTCCCTCCAATCAATGTTGAGGGAGAGAGGGGAAAAAAGAGGGAAATTCCTCTATTTTTCAATCGTCTCTGTTATGCAATGGTCTGAGGGTGATATCAAGATTACAATTATGTTCGCAATTTATTTTTTAGCTTAATTATCAAAATATGTAAAAATAAGGCTTTTAAAATTATTTTTACAAAAATACTTAATAAAGAAAATTTGAAAATTGTTATAAAATAAGGTTTAAAAATAATTTTTTTATTACATTATTTTATAAATATTTTTTTATTGAAATATGTTATTTTGCATTTATACATATTAATATTTTTTCGACAACAAATCAAACTTATATGATAATAATTTTTAATCATATTTAAAATAAAGGACAATTTTGTAATCTTGTTTTTTCTTGATTTAAATATAATTTTTAATATATCATATCCATCAAATTACTCACAAAATTCAACAAAATTCACTATAAATACATTCACTTTCACCTTGAATCCCCTTAAAGTAAACAAGATAAGCTTCACACTCTAATTCACTTGAATTCATCCTTTCCCTCTCCCTCCAACCAACGTTGAAGGAGAGAGGGGAAGGAAGAGGGAAATTCCTCTATTTTTCAATCATCTATGTTATGCAATGGTTTGAGGGTGATATGAAGATTACAATTATGTCCGCAATTTATTTTTCAACTTAATTATGAAAAGGATGTAAAAATTGGGTTTTGAAATTATTTTTACAAAAATAATTAATAACGAAAATGTGAAAATTGTTCTAAAATAAGGTTTAAAAAATAATTATTAATTATAACATTTTTTATTACATTATTTTATAAATATTTTTTCTTAAAATATGTTACTTTCATTTATACATATTAATATTTTTTCTACAACAAATCAAACTTATCCAATGATAATTTTTAATCATTTTTAAAATAAAGGACAATTTGGTAATCTTGTTTTTCCTTGATTTAAATATAATTTTTAATTCATCACATTCATCAAATCATTCGCAAACTTCAACAAAATTTACTCTTAATTTACCATCTTTCACCTTTAACCCACTTAAAGTGAACAACACAAACTTCAGACTGTAATCCACTTCATGTCAACCTCTTTCTCCCTCCAATCAACTTGAGGGACAAAAAGAGGAAGGAAGAGAGAAATTCCTCTATTTTTTAATCATCTTTGTTATGTAATGCTTTGAGGGTGATATCAAGATTACACTTAACTCTGAAATTTATTTTTCAGCTTAATTATGAAAATGATGTAAAAATATGGCCTTCAAAATTATTTTTACAAAAATAATTAATAACAAAAATTTTGAAATATTTATAAAATAAGGTTTAATAAGAAATTATTAATTATAATTTTTTTATACATTATTTTAAAAATATATTTTTAATAAAATAAGTTAATTTCATTTATACATATTAATATTTTTTCTACGACAAATCAAACTTATATAATGATAATTTTAAATCATATTTAAAATAAAGGATAATTTGGTTATCTTATTTTTTCTTGATTTAAATATAATTTTTAATCTATTAAAATCATCACACCACTCACAAACTTCAACAAACTTTATTATAAATCAACTCACTTTCACCTTTAATCCCCTTAAAGTGAACAAGCCAAGCTTCCCAATCTAATTCACTTGAATTCATCCTCTCCCTTTCCCTCTCCCTCCAGTCAATGTTGAGGAAGAGAGGGGAAAAAAGAGGGAAATTCCTCTATTTTTCAATCGTCTTTGTTATGCAATGGTTTGAGGGTGATATCAAGATTACAATTATGTCCGTAATTTATTTTTTAGCTTAATTATCAAAATAATGTAAAAATAGGGCTTTTGAAATTAATTTTACAAAAATAATTAATAAAGAAAATTTTAAAATTTTTATAAAATCAGGTTTAAAAAGTAATTATTAATTATAATTTTTTTATTACATTATTTTATAAATATTTTTTTATTGAAATATGTTATTTTGCATTTATACATATTAATATTTTTTCTACAACAAATCAAACTTATATGATAATAATTTTTTAAAATAAACGACAATTTCGTAATCTTGTTTTTTCTTGATTTAACTATAATTTTTAATATATCACATTTTTTTACAATTATTATAATTATAATTTTTTTACATTTTTTTATAAATATTTTTTTAATAAAATTAGTTAATTTCATTTATACATATTAATATTTTTTCTACGACAAATCAAACTTATATAATAATAATTTTTAATCATATTTAAAATAAAGGACAATTTGGTAATCACATTTTTTCTTGATTTAAATATAATTTCTAATCTATCACATCCATCAAATCACTCACAAACTTCAACAAACTTTACTGTAAATACACCCACTTTCACCTTTAATCCCCTTAAAGTGAACATCACAAATTTCACACTCTGATCTACTTGAATTCATCATCTTCTTCTCGCTCCAACCAACGTTGAGGGAGAGAGAGGCGAAGGAAGAGAAAATTTTCTTTATTTTTCAATCATATCTGTTATGCAATTGTTGGAGGGTGATATCAAGATTACAATTATGTGCGCAATTTATTTTTCAGCTTAAATACGAAAATAATGTAAAATATGGCCTTTGAAATTATTTTTACAAAAATAATTAATAACGAAAATTTCAAAATTGTTATAAAATAAGGTTTAAAAAGTAATTATAAATTATAAAATTTTTTATTACAATATTTTATAAATATTTTTTTTAAAAATATTTTATTTTAATTTATACATTTTAATATTTTTTATACGACAAATCAAATTTATGCAATGATAATTTTTATTCATTTTTCAAATAAAGGACAATTTGATAATCTTGTTTTCCTTGATTTAAATATAACTTTTAATCTATCACATCACATTCATCAAATCACTCACAAACTTTAACAAACTTTAATGTAAATCCATGAATTACACAAACTTCACACTCTAATCCACTTGAATTCATCATCTCGCTCTCCCTCCCATTAACCTTGACGGAGAGAGGGGAAGCAAGATGAAAATTTCTCTATTTTTTAATCATCTATGTTATGTCATGGTTTGAGTGTGATACCAAGATTAAATTTATGTCTGCAATTTATTTTTCAGCTTAGTTATGAAAATGATGTAAAAATATGACTTATGAAATTTTTTTACAAAAGTAATTAATAACGAAAATTTTAAAATTTTTATAATATAAGGTTTAAAAAGTAATTATTAATTATGACATTTTTTATTACATTATTTTATAAATATTTTTTTAATAAAATGTGTTATTTTCATTTATACATATTAATATTTTTTTCTACAACAAATCAAACTTATATAATGATAATTTTTAATTATGTTTAAAATGAAGTACAATTTTGTAATCTTGTTTTTCCTTGATTTAAATACAATTTTTAATCTATGGCATCACATCCATCAAATCACTCACAAACTTTAACAAACTTTACTGTCAATCCACCCACTTTCACCTTTAATCCACTTAAAGTGAACAACACAAACATCACACTCTAATCCACTTGAATTCATCATCTCCCTCTCCCGCCAATCAACCTTGACAAAGAGAGAGGCGAATGAAGATGGAAATTCCTCTATTTTTTCAATCATCTCTGTTATGCAATGGTTTGAGGGTGATATCAATATTATTATTATGCCCGCAATTTATTTTTTATTTTAATAAATAAAATGATGTAAAAATATGACTTTTGAAATTATTTTTACAAAAATAATTCATAACGAAAATTTTAAAATTGATATAAAATAAGCTTTAAAAAGTAATTATTAATTTTAACATTTTTATTACATTATTTTATAATTTTTTTTAATAAAATATGTTATTTTCATTTATACATATTAATATTTTTTCTACAACAAATCAAACTTATACAATGATAATTTAATCGTATTTAAATCAAAGGATAATTTGGTAATCTTGTTTTTCCTTGATATAAATATAATTTTTAATCTAACAATTCCATCAAATCACTCACAAACTTTATTCTAAATTCATCCACTTTCACCTTTAATCCCCTTAAAGTGAACAACACAAACTTCACACTGTAATTCACTTGATGTCATCCTCTCTCTCTCCCTCCATTCAACCTTGAGGGAGAGAAAGGGAAGGAACAGGGAAATTCCTCTATTTTTAAATCATCTCTGTTATGCCATGGTTTGAGGGTGATATCAAGATTATAGTTATGTGCGCAATTTATTTTTCACGTTAGTAATGAAAATGATGTCAAACTATAGCTTTTAAAATTATTTTTACAAAAATATTTAATAAAGAAAATTTGAAATTTTTTATAAAATAAGGTTTAAAAAGTAATTATTTATTATAAAAAAAATTTATTACATTATTTTATAAATATTTTTTTATTAAAATATGTTATTTTCAATTATACATTTTAATATTTTTTCTATGACAAATCAAACTTTTATAATGATAATTTTTAATTATTTTTCAAATAAAGGACAATTTGGTAATCTTGTTTTTCCTTTATTTAAATATAATTTTAATTTATCACATCCATCAAATCACTCACACACTTTACTCTAAATCCACCCACTATCACCACTAATCCACTTAAATTGAACAACACAATTTTCACATTGTAATCTACTTGATGTCATCCTCTCCCTCTCCCTCCTTTATATCATCTTTGTTATGTCATGGTTTGAAGGTGAACAACACAAACTCCACACTCTAATCCACTTGAATTCGTCATCTTCCTCTACTTCCAATCAACCTTGACGAAGAGAGGGGGATGGAAGATGGAAATTCAAATATTTTTCGATCATCTATGTTATGCCATGGTCTGAGGGTGATATCAAGATTACAATTACGTCTGCAATTTATTTTTCAGGTTAATAATGAAAATGATGTACAAATATGGTTTTTAAAATTATTTTTACAAAAATAATTAATAACGAAAATCTGAAAATTGTTGTAAACTAAGGTTTAAAAAGTAATTATAAATTATAAAAAAATTTATTACATTATTCTATAAATATTTTTTAATAAATTATACATTTTAATATTTTTTTACGGACAAATCAAACTTCACACTGTAATCCATTTAATATCTTCATCTCCCTTTCCCTCCAATCAACCATGATGGAGAAAGAGGGGAAGGAAGAGGAAAATTCTTATATTTTTCAATCATCTTTGTTATGCCATGATTTGAGGGTGATATCAAGATTAAAATTATGTCCGCAATTTATTTTTCAGCTTAATTATAAAAATGATGTAGAAATATGACTTATGAAATTATTTTTACAAAAAAAAAATTAATAACGAAAATTTGAAAATTGATATAAAATAAGGTTTAAAAAGTAATTATTAATCATAAAAAAATTTATTACATAATTTTATAAATCCTTTTTTATTCAAATATGTTATTTTCATTTATACATTTTAATATTTTTTCTACAACAAATCAAACTTTTATAATGATAATTTTTAATTATTTTTAAAACAAAGGACAATTTGGTCATCTTATTTTTCCTTGATTTAAATATAGTTTTTAATCTATCACATCCATCAAATCACTCACAACCTTTACTCTAAATCCACCAACTTTCACCTTTAATCCATGTGAGATCCAGGAAATTCATAAAAATTAATAATTAATAAAGTATAAGAAATGAGGGGTTGAGACTACCATAAGAGAGTTCTTTGATAAATCCTAAACAAGAAACAATGTTAACCTAAGTGGTTTAGAGCACTTGATTATGTTGAGGGGACTTGGGTTCAAGTCCTGAGTATGTCATTAGTAGATTTATTTAATTCTGTTTTATTTTGCAATTATATCGTGAACGTGAAAACATGATTTAGGTTCATACGAATGTGTGAATTAATAGGAATCATATGATAGTTTGTTGGTGTGCATGTGTTTGATGGGTAGGAAGGATATGGGTTTGAATCTCGGCTAGAATGAATATTACCCTTATGTTTTACTATTTTGCCAGGTGGTTAAATGATCTAGAAACTGTAGAAATTCTCTGGAAATCAAAAAGGTAGCAGTTTAGGTGTAGTAATGACTATTAAACTTTAAATTTAAATTAATTTCGTTTTTATAATTTTTTTATTTATTTTGGGCTGAATTGGTGAGAGGGGGAGGAGTGAGTGAGAAAGCAAAGAGTCATATTGTGTGGCTAGGGAGTTCTGAGAAATTGCAATCCAGAGAGGGAATTAGAGTGGAGGCAAGGAGGGGAGCTTTGGGAAACAAAAAAGAATTCATTTGGAATTGTTGAAGCTAAAACACCAGGTAAGGGGAGGTTGAACTTTTGTGTTTTATTTTATTTGCTTCCGAGTGATCATTGTATGTGTTTGTACAATATATTGTTATTTTGCTGTCTGCGTGAGGTTTTGATTGAGAAAGAAATAATGCAGAATCCATTTTGGTAATAAGCCTAGCATAATACACGTGCAGCCTTGTGAGGGGTGTGTATTGGTATTATCTATGATAAAGTTGGGAAGTTGATTACAATTTTTTTCGACGCCATTCGTTGGGGTAGTGTTAACATCTTTCAGTAATTTAAAAAGCAAATCAAACATTAGTATTCTTCCTTTCTCCCAATGGTGGCGTGACGAAAAGAAATAGAGTAGTGTTGATAGCTTTCTAAAGTTAGTTTAGACTTGAAAATAATTGTGTAGTGTTATACAAGAGATGAAATTGTTATACTACTTTCTGGTGAGATCATTATACATCTTTCAAAATATAATATAGCTTGAAATGTTGTATTGAAATCGATGCCTGTAAATTACGTTAAATAAATGTAAGCTAGAACAAATCTGTAATTGGAGTATTTAGGGTTGTTAAAAGAATAAATTTAGAGGAAGGAAATAAAGGATTTGGTTAGAAGATGTTTTCTTTCAAAAATAAAAAAAAATGGATTACAGTGTTGAGGGATAGGAACTCAAATTGATAAACTTTTGGAAACATTCGGATACGTGATCCCATTTAACCAAATATAAAATGTTCATATTAATTGATAAGTGAACTAATTTAAAAGGATTGAATTATAGGTGTTCAGTTTATTTAGGATAAAATGGGAAGGGTTTTAATTTAGGAAATTAAAGTGTAAAAGTGCATAAAGAGTTGAGAAATTGGTATGAGTGCAGTGGGATATTTTCAAGTCAAAAGTTTTGATTTATGGGTAGTGGATTCTTTTCCAAAGTGCAGTAAATGTCTTTTTATATATTATTTTATAATTGTATAATGTTGATAAAATATTATATGAATATAAAAGTTAAAAGGTTTACTTTATTATTTTAGTGGTTACGGTTATGAATTTGATTGTTACATGCATTTTACGTTGACATGGTATTTAAATACTTTAGATGTTTTATTTATCAAGTTTAGGTAGTAAGATGTAGGTATCTTAAATATCCTAAATATAAAAGTTTGGAGTTTTTGGTTTGACAACTAATGGGTGCATCAGTAACTCCTTTACCAAATGACAAGGAAAGGAGTTATGGTTTTTTTTACGTAAACAAAGAAGAAAAAAAAAGGAATTGCTGTATAACCTTTAATTCTATTTCTATTAGCAATATTACATTGATGATATATTAGATAATAATTTGTATGGACTTTGAGTAAAATTTTGGTAGTTTACGTATTCTTGGACTGTTATATTAAAGACTATAATATAAAATTTTGAATTAATATATTATTTTATGATAATATAATAAAATAAGGTGATTTAGGTATTGTGGGCTAGGCGGTTGGCAGCCCAATTTTGGCCTGGCGGCGCTTAGGCAACGTCAGGCGATAGAGCATAGGCATGGGTCCATTGCAGATGGATTTGCATGGATGGGTTTGATAGCTTGGTCAGGGATATGCTGGATTAGTTACGAGCGGGGAGGTTCGTAACGGAGATTTGAGATGCGTGATTGATGCGGGCGGGGAGGTCCGTATCTGTTGTACTCTTGTGTGGGGATACGAGCGGGGAGGTTCGTATGTTCCGTGCTCACACTTGAGGCTGCTATGAGCGGGGAGGTTCATAGTAGGTGTTCACGCATGTTGGACTACGAGCGGGCAGGTTCGTAGAGTTGGACTACGGGCGGGGAGGTCCGTAGAGTTGGACCACGAGCGGGTAGGTTCGTGGGAGCATGATAATCCCTAAGGACCAAGGTTGTGAATGGATCTTTCTCATATAGGTTATGAGATTGGGGTATAATGTTATAGAAAGGTCAATAATCTAAAATTGATTAAGTTGGACTGGGTGAGGGTCAATTCTTATTATTTTATTGTTTGTATTATTTTTCTTTTCAGCTCACCCTTGCTTGTTTGTGTGTTTGTGTTTGGCGATGATCACGTGACTTGTTACGTGGGAGCAGACGTGAATTCAGGTGATCATGCTGATGCTTAGCAACAGAGCGGGGCTACCGATGGGGGATTTTCTTTATGTTATGCTTCCCTACCTTTTGTAATAGACATTATGATGTTTTATCCATTATGAACTTGTAATAAAGATGAGATAGTACGAATGGATTATAGCGAGACTAGTTTGAAATTTCCCGCGCTTGGGAATTTATTGTAATGTCTGATTTTCTTAAAGTATATTTTGTGAAAAATCAGTTTTATTTAGTAATATCCATCTGGGGTGTTACATTTGGTATCAGAGCATATGATTTCAAAATGATTTTTGGGCCTTGGGGAAGTGAGCTTATTGCGATTGTGAGATTAGTGTAAATTGACTGAATTGTAAGAGTTGTTGAGATATGTGTTATTGCATGATGTGTATTGCTAATGCATTTTCAGAGATAACTTATAATGGTGTATGATACCTATGTACCAGAAACTAGGAAATGGCTGGTGGAAGAGGTAGAAGAATTGGTGCCAATAACTCAGCTGATGAAATTGCCCATGCTATTCACCGATTGGTTGACGCTATGCAGCCGCAACAGGTGGTGCTACCACAGCCTGCACCACGACCTGTCAGCATGGACGATTTCATGAGGCACAAACCAGCCAAATTCAATGGCAAGGCCACTCCTGATGACGCAGATGCGTGGATCAGGGAGTGCGAGAAGATATTCCGTGTACTAGGCTGCTCAGATGAACAGAAGCTGGCCTATGCCACCTTTCTCTTGGTGAGTGATGCAGAATACTGGTGGGTTGGCATGCAGCAACAGATGGGAACTAGGGAGGAGGAAGTGAGCTGGGAGAATTTCAAAAAGAGATTCCTGGAAAAGTATTTTCCAGATAGTGCTAAACATGAGAGGGAGGCTGAGTTCTTGACCTTACAGCAGGGCAATATGACTGTACAGGCTTACGTTAACCGATTTGAATATCTGGCGCGGTTTTACACACAAAATATCACAGAGGAATGGCGTTGTCGAAAATTTGAGAGGGGTCTACGACATGAACTGCTTAGGGTTCTGGTGCCACTCAGGATCCGAGAGTTTCCCCTCTTAGTGGAACAAGCGAAAAGTGTGGAACAATTAGAGATGGGGCCTAGTCGAGTAGCCAGACCGCAGAGAAATGTTGTAGAGGCTAGACAACAGAAGAAGCCTTATAATCGACCTCAGATGTCGTCACAAGGGTTGAAGTGTTTCCAGTGTGGGGGAGCACATTTAAAAAGAGACTGCCCCAGACTTGCTCGTAATGCAGGGAGTAGTGGAGGATGGCGGAAATGTTTTGTGTGCGACCAACCTGGCCACTTTGCAGACAGGTGTCCTAATAAGAAGACGGTCGCAGAGTCACGACCACAATTACCTTCTACAGAGAGGCCAAGAGCAGCAGGGAGAGTGTTTGCGCTGACTAACGCCGAGGCAAATCGATCAGGTAATCTTATACAAGATACGTGTGTAATGATGGGTCAGAATGTATGGGTGCTTTTTGATTCGGGAGCTTCACATTCTTTTATTTCCAATGCATGTGTGGGGAGGTTGGGATTAGAGGTTCATGACTTGGGGTGCGAGCTAGTAGTCTCGACACCGACGTCTGGGCAAGTTATAACAAGTACTAGTTGTGATGGATGCTCGATCGAAGTGGCGGGCCGTAGGTTCAAGGTGAACCTAATCTGCTTGCCGTTGGAGGATTTAGATGTGATATTGGGGATAGACTGGCTGTCCAATCACCATGTGGTAATGGATTGTGGACGGCGCAGATTGATATTCCCAGAAACTGAAGGGGTAAAATTGATTTCATCTCAAGAAGCTATGAAAGAATTGAGAGAGGGAGCTACCTGTTTCATGATGATAGCTCAGTCAGAGAAAAAGAGTAGTGAAGAGCATATCCGTAACATATCTGTGGTGGCTGATTTTGCGGATGTGTTTCCTGACGAAGTTCCTGGATTACCCCCAAGCAGGGATGTGGATTTCACTATCGACCTCATCCCTGGGGCAGGTCCGGTGTCTGTCGCTCCTTATAGAATGGCACCAGCTGAATTAACAGAACTCAAAAAGCAGATAGAAGATCTGTTAGGGAAGAAATTCATCAGGCCAAGTGCATCACCATGGGGAGCCCCAGTACTACTGGTTAAGAAGAAAGACGGGAGTTCCAGACTATGCGTCGACTATCGTCAGTTAAACAAACTCACAATTAAGAACAAGTACCCGTTACCGCGGATAGATGATCTATTGGATCAGCTGCGAGGGGCTGGGGTGTTCTCAAAGATTGACTTGAGATCTGGGTATCATCAGATTTTGGTCAAGCCTGAGGACGTACAAAAGACGGCATTTCGGTCTCGTTATGGACATTATGAATATGTCGTGATGCCGTTTGGGGTGACAAATGCTCCAGCGGTATTCATGGATTATATGAATCGGATATTCCGACAGTGTCTGGATAAGTTTGTTGTCGTGTTTATCGATGACATCCTCATTTACTCCAGAGATCGGGATGAACACACTGAGCATCTGAGGGTGGTGTTGGAAATACTCAGGGAACATCAATTATATGGGAAATTATCAAAATGTGAGTTCTGGCTGAGCGAGGTCCAATTTCTTGGACATGTAATCTCGGCTCATGGTATCGCAGTCGACCCTGCAAAAATAGAAGCCGTGTTGAAATGGGAACGGCCGCAGACGGTGACAGAGGTAAGGAGTTTTCTGGGATTGGCCGGGTACTACCGGCGATTTATAGAAGGGTTCTCCAAAATGGTAAGTCCTTTAACGCAACTCACGCGAAAGGACAAACCTTTCTCATGGACGGACCAGTGCGAGGCATGTTTTGAAGATATGAAGAAGAGATTGACCACGGCTCCAGTATTGGCTATTCCCGATACAACTCAAGCATTTGAAGTGTACTGCGATGCATCATACCAGGGGTTGGGATGTGTGTTAATGCAAGAGAAAAGGGCGGTAGCGTATGCTTCTCGACAGTTGAAGATCCACGAGAAGAATTATCCCACCCATGATCTGGAACTGGCTGCGGTAGTTTTTGCTCTTAAGACTTGGAGACATTACTTATATGGCTCCCAATTCCGAGTCTTTAGCGATCATAAGAGCTTAAGGTATTTATTTGATCAGAAAGAACTTAATATGAGGCAAAGGAGATGGATGGAGTACCTTAAAGATTACGATTTTGAACTCCTCTACCATCCAGGCAAGGCTAATGTGGTAGCCGACGCCTTGAGCAGGAAACGGGTGCATATGTCTTCAATGATGATGAAAGAATTGGAACTAATAGAGAAATTGCGCGATATGAATTTGGGTTTACAACTGGATTCTGATCATATCCGGTGCAGTATGTTAACAATTACAAACACCTTCCTTGAGGAGATCCGAGAGGGGCAGGTGCATGATGCTGAATTACAACGGATTGTTGGATGGTTGGGTACAGAGAAAGGAAAGGAATTCAAGATGGGGGCTGATGGCATCTTAAGATTTCGAGATCGGGTTTGTGTGCCAGGGAATTGGAGGATGAGAAGGAGAGTTATGGATGAGGGACATAAGAGCCGCCTCAGTATCCATCCGGGTATGACGAAAATGTACAAGGATCTTCAGGAGTCATTCTGGTGGCCTGGGATGAAAACCGATGTGGCAGATTTTGTGGCAGCCTGTTTAGTGTGTCAGAAGGCTAAAATTGAGCACCAAAGGCCAGGAGGTACTCTAGAACCACTGGAGATACCCCAGTGGAAGTGGGATGGTATCTCTATGGATTTTGTGACTCACCTGCCTCGATCTGTAAAAGGGCATGATGCCATTTGGGTAATAGTTGATAGACTCACCAAATGTGCGCACTTTTTACCAATCAATCTGAGGATGTCAATGGATAAACTCGCAGAGTTATACATCCGGGAGATTGTAAGATTACATGGGGTTCCAGCAAGTATAGTGTCAGATCGTGACCCGAGATTCACCTCGCGGTTCTGGCAATGTTTACAGGCAGCGCTGGGAACTCAATTGAGAATGAGTTCTGCATATCATCCCCAAACGGATGGTCAATCAGAAAGAACGATTCAGTCGCTAGAAGATCTGCTTCGGGCATGTGTATTGGATCATTTGGGTAGTTGGAATGAAGTACTTCCCTTGGTGGAATTTACTTATAATAACAGTTACCACTCAAGCATTGGAATGGCACCCTACGAGGCATTATATGGGAGGAGATGTAGAACCCCACTATGTTGGTATAAGGATGGAGAGTCAGTGACCGTTGGGCCGGAGTTATTGCAACGGACGACAGAAAAGGTCAAATTGATTCAGGACAGGATGCGTGCGACTCAGAGTAGACAGAAGTCGTATGCAGATAAAAGGAGGAGGCCGCTAGAATTCCAAGCGGGGGATCATGTGTTCCTACGAGTCACCCCGACTACAGGCATTGGGAGAGCAATCAAATCCAGAAAGTTAACGCCGAAGTTCATAGGGCCATATCAGATTAACAGGAGGATTGGACTGGTAGCCTATGAAATTGCGTTGCCACCACATCTAGCCAACTTACATAATGTGTTTCACGTGTCTCAGTTGCGTAAATACATTGCGGATCCCAGCCATGTGTTAGAGACCGATGATGTCCAGTTCAGGGATGATCTGACCCTGGACGTGAGACCGGTAAGCATAGTGGACTCTCAAGTCAAGAAGCTGAGAGGGAAGGAAATCCGGACAGTAAAGGTTCTTTGGGATGAGGCAACACAAGAAGCAACGTGGGAAATGGAGGACCTCATGAAGGAATCATATCCACAATTATTTCCTGGTAAGTGAAATTTTCGAGGACGAAAATTCTTTTGAGTTGGGAGTAATGTGAGATCCAGGAAATTCATAAAAATTAATAATTAATAAAGTATAAGAAATGAGGGGTTGAGACTACCATAAGAGAGTTCTTTGATAAATCCTAAACAAGAAACAATGTTAACCTAAGTGGTTTAGAGCACTTGATTATGTTGAGGGGACTTGGGTTCAAGTCCTGAGTATGTCATTAGTAGATTTATTTAATTCTGTTTTATTTTGCAATTATATCGTGAACGTGAAAACATGATTTAGGTTCATACGAATGTGTGAATTAATAGGAATCATATGATAGTTTGTTGGTGTGCATGTGTTTGATGGGTAGGAAGGATATGGGTTTGAATCTCGGCTAGAATGAATATTACCCTTATGTTTTACTATTTTGCCAGGTGGTTAAATGATCTAGAAACTGTAGAAATTCTCTGGAAATCAAAAAGGTAGCAGTTTAGGTGTAGTAATGACTATTAAACTTTAAATTTAAATTAATTTCGTTTTTATAATTTTTTTTATTTATTTTGGGCTGAATTGGTGAGAGGGGGAGGAGTGAGTGAGAAAGCAAAGAGTCATATTGTGTGGCTAGGGAGTTCTGAGAAATTGCAATCCAGAGAGGGAATTAGAGTGGAGGCAAGGAGGGGAGCTTTGGGAAACAAAAAAGAATTCATTTGGAATTGTTGAAGCTAAAACACCAGGTAAGGGGAGGTTGAACTTTTGTGTTTTATTTTATTTGCTTCCGAGTGATCATTGTATGTGTTTGTACAATATATTGTTATTTTGCTGTCTGCGTGAGGTTTTGATTGAGAAAGAAATAATGCAGAATCCATTTTGGTAATAAGCCTAGCATAATACACGTGCAGCCTTGTGAGGGGTGTGTATTGGTATTATCTATGATAAAGTTGGGAAGTTGATTACAATTTTTTTCGACGCCATTCGTTGGGGTAGTGTTAACATCTTTCAGTAATTTAAAAAGCAAATCAAACATTAGTATTCTTCCTTTCTCCCAATGGTGGCGTGACGAAAAGAAATAGAGTAGTGTTGATAGCTTTCTAAAGTTAGTTTAGACTTGAAAATAATTGTGTAGTGTTATACAAGAGATGAAATTGTTATACTACTTTCTGGTGAGATCATTATACATCTTTCAAAATATAATATAGCTTGAAATGTTGTATTGAAATCGATGCCTGTAAATTACGTTAAATAAATGTAAGCTAGAACAAATCTGTAATTGGAGTATTTAGGGTTGTTAAAAGAATAAATTTAGAGGAAGGAAATAAAGGATTTGGTTAGAAGATGTTTTCTTTCAAAAATAAAAAAAAATGGATTACAGTGTTGAGGGATAGGAACTCAAATTGATAAACTTTTGGAAACATTCGGATACGTGATCCCATTTAACCAAATATAAAATGTTCATATTAATTGATAAGTGAACTAATTTAAAAGGATTGAATTATAGGTGTTCAGTTTATTTAGGATAAAATGGGAAGGGTTTTAATTTAGGAAATTAAAGTGTAAAAGTGCATAAAGAGTTGAGAAATTGGTATGAGTGCAGTGGGATATTTTCAAGTCAAAAGTTTTGATTTATGGGTAGTGGATTCTTTTCCAAAGTGCAGTAAATGTCTTTTTATATATTATTTTATAATTGTATAATGTTGATAAAATATTATATGAATATAAAAGTTAAAAGGTTTACTTTATTATTTTAGTGGTTACGGTTATGAATTTGATTGTTACATGCATTTTACGTTGACATGGTATTTAAATACTTTAGATGTTTTATTTATCAAGTTTAGGTAGTAAGATGTAGGTATCTTAAATATCCTAAATATAAAAGTTTGGAGTTTTTGGTTTGACAACTAATGGGTGCATCAGTAACTCCTTTACCAAATGACAAGGAAAGGAGTTATGGTTTTTTTTACGTAAACAAAGAAGAAAAAAAAAGGAATTGCTGTATAACCTTTAATTCTATTTCTATTAGCAATATTACATTGATGATATATTAGATAATAATTTGTATGGACTTTGAGTAAAATTTTGGTAGTTTACGTATTCTTGGACTGTTATATTAAAGACTATAATATAAAATTTTGAATTAATATATTATTTTATGATAATATAATAAAATAAGGTGATTTAGGTATTGTGGGCTAGGCGGTTGGCAGCCCAATTTTGGCCTGGCGGCGCTTAGGCAACGTCAGGCGATAGAGCATAGGCATGGGTCCATTGCAGATGGATTTGCATGGATGGGTTTGATAGCTTGGTCAGGGATATGCTGGATTAGTTACGAGCGGGGAGGTTCGTAACGGAGATTTGAGATGCGTGATTGATGCAGGCGGGGAGGTCCGTATCTGTTGTACTCTTGTGTGGGGATACGAGCGGGGAGGTTCGTATGTTCCGTGCTCACACTTGAGGCTGCTATGAGCGGGGAGGTTCATAGTAGGTGTTCACGCATGTTGGACTACGAGCGGGCAGGTTCGTAGAGTTGGACTACGGGCGGGGAGGTCCGTAGAGTTGGACCACGAGCGGGTAGGTTCGTGGGAGCATGATAATCCCTAAGGACCAAGGTTGTGAATGGATCTTTCTCATATAGGTTATGAGATTGGGGTATAATGTTATAGAAAGGTCAATAATCTAAAATTGATTAAGTTGGACTGGGTGAGGGTCAATTCTTATTATTTTATTGTTTGTATTATTTTTCTTTTCAGCTCACCCTTGCTTGTTTGTGTGTTTGTGTTTGGCGATGATCACGTGACTTGTTACGTGGGAGCAGACGTGAATTCAGGTGATCATGCTGATGCTTAGCAACAGAGCGGGGCTACCGATAGGGGATTTTCTTTATGTTATGCTTCCCTACCTTTTGTAATAGACATTATGATGTTTTATCCATTATGAACTTGTAATAAAGATGAGATAGTACGAATGGATTATAGCGAGACTAGTTTGAAATTTCCCGCGCTTGGGAATTTATTGTAATGTCTGATTTTCTTAAAGTATATTTTGTGAAAAATCAGTTTTATTTAGTAATATCCATCTGGGGTGTTACAATCCACATAAAGTGATCAACACAAACTTCACACTGTAATTAACTTCACACTGTAATTAACTTGATGTCATCTTCTCCCTCTCCCTCCAATCAATTTTGAGGGCGAGAGAGGAGAAGAAAAAGGGAAATTCTTCTATTTTTAAATCATTTATGTTATGTCATGGTTTGAGGCTGATAGCAAGATTACAATTATGTTCGCAATTTATTTTTCAGGTGAATAAGAAAAATGATATAAAAGTATGGCTTTTAAAATTAATTTTACAAAAATAATTAATAATGAAAATTTGAAAATTGTTGTAAAATAAGGTTTAAAAAGTAATTATTAATTATAAATTTTTTTATTACATTATTTTATAAATATTTTTTTAATAAAATATTTTATTTTCATTTATACATATTAATATTTTTTCTACAACAAATCCAACTTATATAATGGTAATTTTTAATCATTTTTAAAATAAAGTACAATTTGGTGATCATATTTTTCATTGATTTAAATATAATTTTTAATCTATCATATCTATCAAATCACTCACAAACTTTAACAAACTTTACTCTAAATCCACCCACTTTAACCTTTAATCCACTTAATGTGAACAACACAAACTTCACACTCTAATCCACTTGAATTCATCATCTCCCTCTCCCTCTAATCAACCTTGACGGAGAGAGAGGGGAAGGAAGATGAAAATTCTGATATTTTTCAATCATCTCTACTATGTCATAGTTTGAGGGTGATATCAAGATTACAATTATGTTCAATATTTATTTTTCAGCTTAATTATGAAAATGATGAAAAAATATGAATTATGAAATTATTTTACAAAAAAAATTAATAACAAAAATTTAAAATTGATATAAAATAAGGTTTAAATCGTAATTATTAATTATAAAAAAATTTATTACAATATTTTATAAATATTTTTTTATTAAAATAAGTTATTTTCATTTATACATTTTAATATTTTTTCTACGACAAATCAAACTTCTATAATGATAATTTTTAATTATTTTTAAATTAAGGGATAATTTGGTAATCATGTTTTTCCTTGATTTAAATATAATTTTTAATCTATTATATCCATCAAATCACTCACAAACTTTACTCTAAAACCCATTTTCACCTTTAATCCACTTAAAGTGAACAACATAAACTTCACACTATAATCCGTTGGATGTCATCCTATCCCTCTCCCTCCATTCAACCTTAACGAAGAAAGAGGTGAAGGAAGATGGAAATTCTTATATTTTTCAATCATCTCTGTTATGTCATGATTTGAGTGTGATATCAAGATTATAATTATGTCCGCAATTTATTTTTCAGCATAATTATAAAAATGATGTAGAAATATGACTTATGAAATTATTTTTACAAAAATATTAATAACGAAAATTTGAAAATTGATATAAAATAAGGTTTAAAAAGTAATTATTAATCATAAAAAAATTTATTACATTATTTTATAAATCCTTTTTTATTAAAATATGTTATTTTCATTTATACATTTTAATATTTTTTCTACAACAAATCAAACTTTTATAACGATAATTTTTAATTATTTTTAAAATAAAGGACAATTTGGTAAACTTGTTTTTCCTTGATTTAAATATAGTTTTTAATCTATCACAACCATCAAATCACTCACAAACTTTACTCTAAATCCACCCACTTTTACCTTTAATCCACTTAAAGTGAATAACACAAACTTCACACTATACGCCACTTGATGTCATCCTCTCCCTCTCTTTCCAATCAACCTTGAGGAAGAGAGAGGGGCAGGAAGAGGGAAATTCTTCTATTTTTAATCATCTATGTTATGTCATGGTTTGAGGGTGATAGCAAGATTACAATTATGTCTGCAATTTATTTTTCGGGTGAATAAGAAAATGATATAAAAATATGGCTTTTAAAATTATTTTTACAAAAATAATTAACAACAAAAATTTTAAAATTGTTCTAAAATATGGTTTAAAAAGTAATTATCAATTATAAATTTTTTTATTACATTATTTTATACATATTTTTTTAATAAAATATTTTATTTTCATTTATACACATTAATATTTTTTCTACAACAAATTCAACTTATATAATGATAATTTTTAATCATTTTTAAAATAAAGGACAATTTGGTAATCTAGTTTTTCCTTGATTTAAATATAATTTTTAATATATCACAGCCATCAAATCACTCACAAACTTTAAAAAACTTTACTCTAAATCCACTCACTTTCACCTTTAATCCACTTAATGTGAACAACACAAACTTCATACTCTAATCCACTTGAATTCATTGTCTCCCTCTCCCTCCAATCAACCTTTGAGGGAGAGAGACGGGGGAAGGAAGATAAAAAATCTTCTATTTTTGAATCATCTTTGTTATGCCATGATTTGAGGGTGATATCAAGATTACAATTATGTCCGCAATTTATTTTTCAGGTTAACTATGAAAAAGACGTAAAAAATGGCTTTTGAAATTATTTTTACAAGAAAAAATAATAATGAAAACTTGAAAATTGTTCTAAAATAATGTTTAAAAAGTAATTATCAATTATAAAATTTTTTATTACATTATTTTATAAATATTTTTTTAATAAAATATTTTATTTTAATTTATACATATTAATATTTTTTTCTATAACAAATCAAACTTATATAATGATAAATTTTAACCATTTTTAAAATAAAGGACAATTTGATAATCTCTTTTTTTTTTGTGATTAAAATATAATTTTTAATTTATCGCATCCATCAAATCACTCACAAACTTTACTCTAAATCCACACACTTTCACCTTTAATCCACTTAAAATGAACAACACAAACTTCACACTAATCCACTTGATGTCGTCATCTCCCTTTCCCTCCAATCAACCTGGAGGGATATAGAGGGAAAGGAAGACGAAAATTCTTTTATTTTTAAATTATCTCTATTATGTCATGGTTTGAGGGTAATAGCAAGATTACAATTTTGTCCACAATTTATTTTTCAGGTTAATAATGAAAATTATGTAAATGTATGGCTTTTAAAATTATTTTTACAAAAATAATTAATAACAAAAATTTTAAAATTGTTCTAAAATAAGGTTTAAAAAGTAATTATTAATTATACATTTTTTTATTACATTATTTTATAAATATTTTTTTAATAAAATATTTTATTTTCATTTATATATATTAATATTTTTTCTACAACAAATCTAACTTATATAATGATAATTTTTAATCATTTTTAAAATAAAGGACAATTTGGTAATCTTGTTTTTCCTTAATTTAAATATAATTTTTAATCTATCACCTCCATCAAATCACTCACAAACTTTAACAAACTTTACTCTAAATCCACTCACTTTCACCTTTAATCCACTTAAAGTGAATAACAAACTTCATACTCTAATCCACTTGAATTCATCATCTTTCTCCCCCTCCAATCAACCTTGACGGAGAGAGAGGGGAATGAAGATGGAAATTCCTATCTTTTTCAATCATCTTTGTTGTGTCACGGTTTAAGGGTGATATAAGATTACAATTATGTTCGTAATTTATTTTTCAGCTTAATTATGAAAATGATGTAAAAATATGACTTATGAAATTATTTTTACAAAAATAATTAATACCGAAAATTAATTCCTTTTTTTTTTTAAATCATCTTAGTTATGTCATGGTTTGATGGTGATATCAAGATTACAATTATGTCCGCAATTTATTCTTCATGTTAAAAATGAAAATGATGTAAAAATATGGCTTTTAAAATTATTTTTTTAAAAAAATAATTAATAAAGAAAATTTGAAAATTGTTATAAAATAAGGTTTAAAAAGTAGTTATTAATTATAAATTTTTTTATTACATTATTTTATAAATATTTATTTATTAAAATATGTTACTTTCATTTATACATTTTAATATTTTTTCTACGATAAATCAAACATATATACCGATAATTTTTAATTATTTTTAAATAAAGGAAAATTTGGAAATCTTATTTTTCTTTTATTTAAGTAAAATTATTAATGTATCACATCCAACAAATCAGTCAAAAACTTTAACAAACTTTACTCTAAATTCACTCACTTTCACCTTTAATCCACTTAAAGTGAACAACACAAAATTCAAACTGTAATCCACTTGATGTCATCCTCTCTCTCCAATCAATCAATCATGAGCGAGAAAGAGGGGAATGAAAAGGGAAATTCTTATATTTTTCAATCATCTTTGTTATGCCCTGATTTGAGGGTGATATCAAGATTACAATTATGTCCGCAATTTATTTTTCAGTTTAATTATGAAAATGATGTAAAAATATTGCTTTTGAAATTATTTTTACAAAAATAATTAATAACGAAAATATGAAAATTTTTCTAAAATAAGGTTTAAAAAGTACTTATTACTTATAAAAACTTTTATTACATTATTTTATAAATATTTTTTTAATAAAATATTTTATTTTAATTTATACATATTAATATTTTTTCTACAACAATATAATGATAAATTTTAATCATTTTTAAAATAAAGGACAATTTGATAATCTTGTTTTTTGATGATTAAAATATAATTTTTGATCTATCGCATGCATCAAATCACTCACAAACTTTAACAAACTTTACTCTAAATTCACCCACTTTCATTTTTAATCCACCTAAAGTGAACAACAGAAAGTTCACACTCTAATGTACTTGAATTCATCATCACCATCTCCCTCCAATCAACCTTAAGAGAGAGGGGGAGGAAGATGGAAATTCCTCTATTGTTCAATAATTTATGTTATGCAATGGTTTGAGGGTGATATCAAGAATACAATTATGTCCGCAATTTATTTTTCAGCTTAATTATGAAAATGATGTACAAATATGGCTTTTGAAATTATTTTTATAAAAATAATTAATAACAAAAAATTGAAAATTGTTATAAATAAGGTTTTAAAAGTAATCATTAATTATAAATTTTTATTACATTGTTTTATAAATATTTTTTTATTAAAATATGATATTTTCATTTATACATTTTAATATTGTTTTTCTACAACAAATCGAACTTATATAATGATAATTTTTAATTATTTTTAAAATAAAAGACAATTTGGTATTCTTGTTTTTCCTTAATTTAAATATAATTTTTAATCTATTACATCCATCAAATCACTCACAAACTTTACTCTAAATCCACCCACTTTCACCTTTAATCCACTTAAAGTGAACAACACAAACTTCACAGTAATCCAATTGATTTCATCCTCTCTCTCCCTCCAATCAACCTTGAGGGAGAGAGGGAAAGGAAGAGGGAGATTCTCTATTTTCCAATCATTTTTATTATGTCATGGTTTTAGGGTGATATTTAGATGACAATTATGCCAACAATTTATTTTTGAGTTAAGTATGAAAATAATATAAAAATATGACTTTTGAAATTATTTTTACAAAAATAATTAATAACGAAAATCTGAAAATTGTTATAAAATAAGGTTTAATAGTAATTCTTAATTATAAAATTTTTTATTACATTATTTTATAAATATTTTTTTTAAATATTTTATTTTAATTTATACATTTTAAAATTATTTCTACGAAATATCAAACTTATATAATGATAATTTTTAAGTATTTTTAAAATAAAGGACAATTTGATAATCTGGTTTTTCCTTGATTTAAATGTAATTTTTAATCTATCACATTCATCAAATCACTCAGAAACTTTACTCTAAATCCACCCACTTTCACATTTAATCCACTTAAAGTGAACAACACAAACTTCACACTATAATCCACTAGATGTCATTCTTTTACCTCTCCCTCCAATCAACCTTGAGGGAGAGAGGGGGAAGGAAGAGGGAGATTCTTCTATTTTTCAATCATCTATGTTATGCCATGGTTTGAGGGGTGATATCAATATTACATTTATGTCTGCAATTTATTTTTCAGTTTAATTATGAAAATAATGTAAAAATATGACTTTTTAAATTACTTTTACAAAAATAATTAAGAACAAAAATTTGAAAATTGTTATAAAATAAGGTTTAAATAGTAATTATAAATTATAAATTTTTTTATTACATTATTTTATAAATATGTTTTATTAAAATATGTTATTTTTATTTATACAGCTTAATATTTTTTCTAAAACTAATCAAACTTATATTACGATAATTTTTAATTATTTTTAAAATAAAGGACAATTTGGTAATCTTCTTTATTTTTGATTGAAATATAATTTTTATTCTGTCACATGAGTCACATCAGTCACAAATTTCAACAAATATTACTCTAAATTCACCCACTTTCACCTTTAATCCCCTTAAAGTGAA
This sequence comes from Vigna unguiculata, assembly GCF_037176805.1. Classification (NCBI taxonomy): domain Eukaryota; kingdom Viridiplantae; phylum Streptophyta; class Magnoliopsida; order Fabales; family Fabaceae; genus Vigna; species Vigna unguiculata. The sequence continues at coordinate 57,737,498 of NC_140794.1, read as the reverse complement.
CAACGAAAACCTCACACTCTAATCCACTTGAATTCATCATCTCCCTTACCTTCCATTCAACCTTGAGGGAGAGAGGGGAAGGAAGAGGAAAATTCCTTTATTTTTCAATCATTTATGTTATGCCATGGTTTCACGGTGATATCAATATTACATTTATGTCCGTAATTTATTTTTCAGTTTAATTATGAAAATAATGTAAAAATATAACTTTTGAAATTATTTTTACAAAAATAATTAATAACGAAAATTTGAAAATTGTTACAAAATAAGGTTTAAAAAGTAATTATAAATTATAAATTTTTTATGTACATTATTTTTTAAATATGTTTTTGTTAAAATATGTTATTTTCATTTATACATTTTAATATTTTTTTCTACGACAAATCAAACATATATAATGATAATTTTTAATTATTTTTAAAATAAATGACAATTTAGTAATCTTTTTTTGCCTTGATATAAATATAATTTTTAATCTATCACATTCATCAAATCACTCACAAACTTTAACAAACTTTACTCTAAATTCACTTACTTTCACCTTTAATCCCCTTAAAGTGAACAACACAAACTTCACACTCTAGTCCACTTGAATTAACCTCTTCCTCCCATCAACCTTGAGGGAGAAAGAGGTTGATGGGAGAAAGAGGGGAAGGAAGAGGGAAATTCCTCTATATTTCAATCATCCTGCTATGTCATGGTTTGAGGGTGATATCAAAATTACATTTATGTTTGATATTTATTTTTCAGCTTAATTATGAAAATAATGTAAAAATTTGGCTTTTGAATTTAATTTTACAAAAATAATTAATAACGAAAATTTGAAAATAAAATAAGGTTTAAACAGTAATTATTAATTATAAATTTTTTTATTACATTATTTTATAAATATGTTTTTGTTAAAATATGTTATTTTCATTTACACATTCTTAATATTTTTTCTACAACAAATCAAACTTATATTAGGATAATTTTTAATTATTTTTAAAATAAAGGATAATTTGGTAATCTTATTTTTCCTTAATTTAAATATAATTTTTAATCTATCACATCCATCAAATCACTGACAAACTTTAAAAAAATTTACTCTAAATCATCACTTTCATCTTTAATCCCCTTAAAGTCAATAATACAAACTTCACACTCTAATCCAGTTGAATATATCATCTCCTTGTCCCTCCAATCAACCTTGAAGGAGAGAGGGGAAGGAAGAGGGAAATTCCTCTATTTTTCAATCATCTATGGTATGTCATGGTTTGAGGGTGAGATCAAAATTACATATATGTCCGCAATCTATTTTTTCAGGTTAATTATGAAAATGATGTAAAAATGTGGCTTATGAATTTTTTTTTACAAAAATAATTAATAACGAAAATTTTAAAATTGTTATAAAATAAGATTTATAAAGTAATTATTAATTATAAAAATTTTTATTACATTATTTTATAATTTTTTTTATTAAAATATGTTATTTTCATTTATAAATTTCAATATTTATTCTACAACAAATCAAACTTATATAGTGATAATTTTTAATTATTTTTAAAATCAAGGACAATTTGGTAATCTTGTTTTTCCTTGATTTAAATATAATTTTTAATTTATCACATTCATCAAATTACTCACGACCTCTACTCTAAATCCACCCACTTTCACCTTTAATCCTCTTAAAGTGAACAACACAAATTTCACACTCTACTCCACTTGAATTCATCATATCCCTCTCCCTCCAATCAACCTTAATCAACCTTGAGGGAGAGAGAGGGAGAGGAAGAGGGAAATTCCTCTATTTATCAATCATCTCGGTTATGTCATGGTTTGAGGGTGATATTAAGATTACATTTATGTTCCGAATTTATTTTTTAGCTTAATTATAAATTTAATGTAAAAATATGACTTTTGAAATTATTTTTACAAAAATAATTAATAACAAAAATTTTAAAATTATTATAAAATAAGGTTTAAAAAGTATATATTAATTATAAATTTTTTATTACATTATTTTATAAATATTTTTTTTATTAAAATATGTTATTTTCATTTATACATTTTAATATTTTTTCTTCAACAAATCAAACTTATATGATGATAATTTTTAATTATTTTTAAAATAAAGGATAATTTGGTAGTCTTGTTTTTTCTTGATTTAAATATAATTTTTAATCTATCACATTCATCAAATCACGCACAAACTGCAACGAAATTTACTTTAAATTCACCCACTTTCACCTTTAATCCCCTTAAAGTGAACAACACAGATTTCACACTCTAATCCACTTGAATTCATAGTTTCCCTCTCCCTCCAATCAACTTTAAGGGAGTAAGAGGGGAAGGAAGAGGGAAATTCCTCTATTTTTCAATCATCTATGTCATGGTTTAAGGGTGATATCAAGATTACATTTATGTCCGCAATTTATTTTTCAGCTTAATTACAAAAATAATGTAAAAATATGACATATGAAATTATTGTACAAAAATAATTAATAACGAAAATTTGAAAATTGTTATAAAATAAGGTTTAAATAGTAATTATTAATTATAAATTTTTTATTACATTATTTTGTAAATATTTTTTATTAAAATATGTTATTTTATTTATACATTTTAATATTTTTTTCTACAACAAATCAAACTTATCTTATGATAATTTTTAATTATTTTTAAAATAAAGGACAATTTGGTAATCTTTTTTTTTCCTTGATTTAAATATAATTTTTAATTTATCACATCCATCAAATCACTCACAAATTTTACTCTAAATTCACCCACTTTCACCTCTCATTGACCATGTGCTAGTAAAGAATTATAAAGGTTTGTAATTTTACATGAGAATATTGGTCTACAACATATTTATTGAATGGATTCGGCTTCCTTGATGGAAGTATAAGGAAACATTCTTTTGCATATAATATTTTCACAATGGATAGTGTTAGAAGTCGCACATCAACTAAATACAAGATTAGTTTACATTATATAAATGAGTGTAAATTTTATCTTATAAATTATTTTTGTAAGGTCCAGTTATTAATATAGTATGAGAATCATGAGTTACAATTTCTTTTAGCAAAATTTATTATTTGTTTGGTCTATTCTTGCACCCACTATGAAATTGTTATCAGGCCACCATTAATGTTTAGTTTCACGCTCGATATGTTGAAAGTCTAACATTAACTATAGATAAAATCAATTTATAATATATAAGTGAGTGCACACCTTATCTAACAAACTAATTTTGTAAGATTGAGGTAGACTTAAAATTCACTTCTTGACACAAAGTAGGTGAAATTCCAAATTAACCATCTAAAAATCACTCAACAAACTGTTTTCTTTCAAATATCATGTTTATATTTCATTGTTCATTATATAAGTTGGGTTTCGCTAAATGAATTTATAGTATTTCTTTTCACACTCTAAATTTCAATTATTTTATAGCATATTAAAACACGGAGAATTATGCATTAAATTATTTATACTTAAAATATAACAGTTTGATTAGTTTGATCCTATATTTATGTTTTGATTTATTTAGCCTTTTGATTTTTTTTACTCAATTGAGTATTTGTTTTTTTTTTAAAAAAACTTAATTGAGTCTATGTTTTAAATAAAGATAATGATATTTTCACCCACTTTTTTTTACTCTTTTTTTAACCTACTACTTTAATCACCCTTCAATTATTTATTTTTGATTTTTTTTAGTGGTGTTATGTGATGTGATGAGATGATCTAAGGATAATTAGAGTGATAAGTTAAAAGTAGATAAAAAAAATAAGTCAAAATATTATTATCCAATAAATCATTGTGATGATTTTCGCTAAATTAATGTTAACGCCCTTTCGAACGGTCACATGTCAAAATCATAAAGATTTTAAAATAGAAGATGACATATAATAACATATATTTTGACACGTGAAAGACATAAATTAGATTTTGACACGTGACACCTTCAAACAATGTTAACGCTAATTTGATGACAAAAATCACATTAAATCATTTTAAAAAAACTCAATTAAATAAAAAATTAAATACAAGAATCAAAATAAATCAAAGAATTAAATATAGGAAGAAATTATTAATTAAGCAAAATATAATCAAAAGAGTTATCAAACTTTGAAGTTGATGAAATTTAATTAAAATGTCATCCAAAGTTAACTAAAACGTAATATATCGAAATTGTTTAAAGAAAGATTCATTAAACAAACAATTCTAAGTAAATAATTTAATTGTAACTTATTTAAATTCGACACGTATATTAAAACTTAGGTTGCTTATAGACAAAAGATAATGGTTAGTGTTCTAACTTGATATAGTGAAGTTTCAATTATTTTTCAAATTTATTGTAAATGGGCTAATCATGTACTTTTGCAATAATAAGCCACTATAAACGGTTAAATTAGAAAAAGTAGCAAGGGAGTGGTGAAAAAGGTAAAAGTACAGAGAGAGGGGAAGAAGAGAATGGAAAAGAAGCGGAAGAGGAAGCAGCTGGTGCAGGGCGCTGAAGAGACAAAGCCGAAGCCGGTTCGTTCCGGCCCGACCCGAACCGGCACTGTGAAAGATCCGTTCCCATCCCACGGTCGACCCACCCCGCAAGAATGCGTAGCCGTACGAGACACTCTCTTAGCCCTACACGGCATTCCCCCGGAACTCGCAAAGTACCGCAACGCGGTCCAGTCGGAATCACCCGAACCCGTTCTCGACGGTTTGGTCCGAACTGTCCTCTCGCAGAACACCACCGAGACCAATTCCCAAAAGGCCTTCACTTCTCTCAAAACCTCTTTCCCCACTTGGGAACATGTATGTATCAAACACAGTCGTTTGTAATCGCTCGCTTCAGTCTTGTTTTTTGCTGTTAGGTTTTAAACGGTGTCGTTTTCTGTGTTGAAGGTTTTCGTTGCGGAGTCCAAGGACTTGGAGAATGCCATTCGATGCGGAGGTCTGGCCCCGACCAAGGCTTCCTGCATTAAGAACGTGCTGCGCTGTTTGCGCGAGAGAAGAGGTCAATTGTGTTTGGAGTATCTGCGAGATTTATCCGTTGATGAAGTTAAGGCTGAGCTGTCGCTTTTCAAAGGAATTGGTCCCAAAACAGTATTTTTCTTTTTCTTTAGCAGTTCTACTTGCCTCTTGATTTTGCAGTTATTCACCTGATATTCAAGCATTAAAAATCTCAACACTTTGCAGCTCTGTTCAAATTATTTGGTCTCGTGCTACTTTTGTTGCCTGTTTTAGGTTGTTTGTCACATGCGGATTGCCTTTGATAACATCCCTAAAATATGCGTGAGTTTATGTTGAATTAGATTTTTGTAGATCAAGCAACCTTGTGATCGCGTACAATATTTCATGCCTGGCTATGTATAAATCTTTGTTATGTTACTTCTTAAATTGCAGTGTTTCCCTTTTCAATATACCACATATTTTGGAAATTGTGTATCAGAATCCTTTTCTTTAATTATTTCCAAAAAAAAGAAAAGAAATCCTCAAACAGGGCTGCCTTGAATCCTTGTGAAAAGTGAGATACTTCTGTTTTAGTTTGATCAAGATGTGAATTCTGGCGAATGATGTTGTTTCCATCACACTCTGTTCTGATGTTGATATATTTTCAGTTTTATGTTTATTTCTTTCAGTTCTTTGTTTGTTTCTCGTTCACAGACAACTGTTATCCAAAATTTCCAATTGATCTCAACATATCTATATCAAATCTTTTATCTGCAAAAGAAGTGGCAACAGTAAAAAAAGTATAAACATCCTTGTACTGGTTTGCTTTGCCAATGATGTTGATTTTCTATTTTTGGACGTAGTTAGCCTCGGTCCAGCGGGAGCTCAAGTATGTCAATGTCGCAGTAAAATTATTTTTCACGTTCATGCATGTGTGACCGTATTTTGGCAACAATAGTTGATATATGATATCTAGAGCAGGGTTAATGCGGACAATATAGAGAGATATTACAGAGCAGTTTCAGTATAGAGAACTAGAGAATGCAATTGGTCCTACAGGCCACTCAATGCACTGAACTCCCTCTTATATTGGGGTAAAATGATAAGCTTTCTATCACCATGTTTCTTATTTGGTTGAAATACGAAGAAATTTCACCCTCACTGTGTCACTGTTTTCTTTAATCTGTTTTACGAGAAGGATAATCCTTTGAGGAAAGACTTTCCTTGTTTCCCATTCTTTTTGAGATATCATGGTATCTAGGCATTCAGATCTTTGTAAGAGTGCAAATTGGTTTCTACTTGCGGTAGATTAAGAATGGTCTGTGTTATTCGTTGGATAACTTTGTGTTAATAAATCGCCCAGTAAGCAAACAACATCACGTGAAAATCTGTAAACTCAATTAAAAAAAAAAAATATTTGCCCTTTCCCCCTTTGTATCGGTTTCTCTAAATTGCGGGGTTGATTGTAGGTGTCTTGTGTGTTGATGTTCAATCTTCAGCGAGATGATTTTCCAGTGGACACTCACGTAAGCATAATTTCATCTTTTACTGTATACTCATATTTATAACACTTGATTCAGTTGAATATTTATGCAGATATTTGAGATTGCAAAAACCATGGGTTGGGTGCCAGCTGTTGCAGACAGAAATAAGTCGTATCTTCATCTAAACCAACGGATACCAAATGAACTTAAGTTTGACCTAAATTGCCTTATGTATACGCACGGAAAGCTTTGCCGTAAATGCTCCAGTAAAAAGGGTAAGCAGCAAGGAGAAAAAGGTAATGATGAGTCCTGCCCTTTATTGAATTATTGTACAGAGTAAGATTGAACTTTGAGTCGGGCAAACAGGTTATTATCAATTTTTGATTCTCAAACTAAAAGAATTCAATACGGGCATCGCAATCTAATCTTGTTACTATTTAGAATACTAGTTAGTTTTGACTTAGGCTGTTAGTCAGAGGAACAATTTTTATATGACATGAAAGAATGGCTAACAATTGTGCAGAATTATCTAAAACTTTTCCATTTTTAATCTTGTGAAGGGGTCTTGCTGGAAAATGAAACATTGTTTGGATCTCTCTCTCAATACACATTAAACATCACTCATAAGAAATCTATACATCGTTTTACTAATAAGAAACTTGAAGAAGCTCAAATTTATTCCTTTACTGTAATAGTAAGAAATCCACACTTTAAGACATAATCTTTTACGATGAAGAAATAGTTCCTTGTACAAGGAACCTCTTTTTAAGAAGAATAGTCATCTTTCAGTGTAACAAAATAGTCATCCTAATGAACTGGTATTGGAGTTGCTCTAAGATGGTCGTTTTTCAACCAGTTAATCTACTCTATAAATATTGATACTTATATAATATATTAAAATAATCTACGTTCTACCCTTATCCCCAATGACGTCTACAATTCTTTTGTATATCCTTTTGTTATACTGAATTGATTTATGAAGGATGTATTATTTGATTTTAAGAAATAAAAATTTAAACCGTAATTAGTTCTTGAGAAGCAGATGAATCTTAATTATACGGTAACATTATGAAAACGGGGTAGATTTGACCATTTCATCCATCTTTAAAATAAAAGTTTATCTTCATTTTTATATCAAATGTATATGAAATTTATGTCTATCGGAAAACGAAATATTTATGTCTTTTCCTTTACTATTTTAACTATTAATTAAACAATTCTTTAAACAAAAAAATCACATCATAAAATATAATATTATTAAATATTTAATGTAAAAAGAATATATATAATATTATATAAACATTAAAAGAGGATTAAATAGTAAATGGAGGTTAATTAATAATTATATAAAAGAGTAAAAATATTAAACACGTGTCTTAAAAATACAGGATAAAAAAAAGTTGAAATAAGTTCTTTAAATTTATCTAATAAATTAAAATGACATTTATATTCTTTTTAATCTTAAAATAATAGCTTGTCATTTTCATATTTTTACAAAATCACTTTTACTTCTTATACTTTCAAATAAATATTTGCTTTCGTTCTACTTTTAATAAATGATATTTTCTTTATTTTTTAATTTAGTGATATTTATCTCTATAATTCTATTTGAAAAACATTGAAAATTTTGTTTATGATATTTTTATTATAAAAATTTAAAATTTCCATACTATTATTTTATTAAGAGTTTGATTTTTATTTAAAAACTAAAATAAAATTGAATATCAATTTATTAAAATCATAAAATTATGTATGTCGAAACTAAAGATGATGTAATCAATATTTAGGTTAAAACACTCTCTTGTATCAATAAAATTAAAGTATTTATTTTAGAACTAGAGATGATATAAACAATATTTAATATGACCTTAAGCCTGTGTTTACTTCGACATATTTACTATTGAAATAGACAGAAAAACGAGTGATGTGCTTGTTCGTTTGAATGAATTTACAGCTGTTTGTGAGTGGTGAAAGGGAGAGAGCAAATTTTATAGTTGGTGGTGGGTACTCTTACCAAAGTGCCTTACATAATAATGAAGCGTGGTATTGAGCAGATTATGCCTTAGGTGTTGACAATGTATTATTCTTGGTCGACAGATTTGTTATCCATGTTTGAGGTGAGAAGGAAGATGATGAGATTAAGAAAAGTGATACGGATTGCATGGATGCAGGGTAGTTGTGGAAGGAGGGAATAAACTCGAAGGAAGTTGGAATTGATTCCTTGCATCTAAGAATGAGAAATAAATTTGTTCCAATTTGACGGGAAATCCTCGCATTGACCGTATATGAGTACGAGTATGCATAATCTCCAACTTTTTCAATTGTGTATGAGAATGCATAATCTCCAACTTTTTCAATTATGTATGAGAATGTATATATTTGTCGAGTCCTCATACCTCCCATAATACTCATTGATGTCATATCTTTTTCCACGTTTAAATTATTAAAATATTCACAATTAATTAAATAACCTTATATATATATATATATATATATATATATATATATATATAACTTTACACATACTATTTTTTATTTTTTCTAATTTGGTTTGTTATTAAATTCATTCGCATATCCACCGTATTTTTAACACTCTCAATTTAAGTATTTAATAGCATAAACCTTTCATTTACTATGTAATATAAAAAAATATCTTATCTACTCTATTATTATTACTTTATGTTTCATGTGAATAACTCATTTATTTCGCTAAAACAATTTTCGTTATTTCTCAGCCATTGACTATGTTGGTATTTGTAAAAATTTTAAATCTCTAAGATATTTTTCATTTTATCATACTCTTAATTATACATTTGTTTTTCTTTGTACAATTTCATTTTATAATCTCTCAAATTGTTTCTAAGACACAGATTTGATAATTTTTTAACATTTTTATTTGTTATTTATTTTTATCGTGTAGAATACTATTTTGATACATTTTATATAATTATTTTTTATTTTTTAACTCATTATCAATCATACTATAATTTTGTCACTATAATTGTATAAAAAAATTTTATGTACTATAATATAAAAATTTAATGTAATTGCTATGAAATTTTTTTATCACCATCCAACATATACCGAAATTCAAAAAAGATACAATATCTATGTTAAAATTTTATTATTATTAGTTTAATATTTGTTCTTTACGTGATTTTGATCAATTAATCTATTATAACTTTTATTAGTGTAAAAAAAGATATTGACTAGAATTTAAAAAAATTGAAGTAAACAAACATTTAAAATATATTTTAATTTGAATATTTTTTTTCCATTTATATTTTTTAAAATATTTTTTAATTTTATTAACTAAGTTTTATTGTAATGCTTGCAAATTTAATAAATGTTTTGGTTCTCATGAAATTTTATTTGGTATTCTAATTTGAAATTTATGCAATTATGGTTTCTTTCTAAATATTGAAGAAACAACCTTCCTTTTAATATCGAAGAAACAATTTTCCTCTTAATATTGAATATATGATAATATTGTGTTTACTCTACCGTAACTTTTTATTATTTTATAAAAAAATTAATTAATATTAAGACAGTAAGAAAATGAGCATATGGGTATGAGTACGAGAATATACCCATTATCCAGTGAAGATGGAGATAAGACAAAGATTTGATACTCATTGAATTTAGGTATAAAGATATAAATAATTTATTTTATTAGAAATGAATATGGTATAGCAAAACTATGCAAAACCACATCCAAACATAAAGCGATTGTTGGTATCACGCAGCGAGATGATTAGCGTTTGGACCAAAACCAAAAGGAATGGTGAATTGGGTTTTTAATAAAAAATGTGCTTTTAAAAATTTTCCTTTTAATTATCAAATATCAATTAAAATTCTTTCCTTTATTTAAATAAACACAATAAAATAAAAAAGAGTAAGTAGAAAAGAAAAAATTGTACAAAATATTTATACTAGTTTGGATCAAAAGATTTACCTTCAAATCTTCTCTCACACAAAACATCTTCTCTCCTTTTTATCGCTTAAATCAATCCTCGAATTCATTCAGAAATCATTAAAACAAATACGAAGAACACTCACCTTTTCAACCACTGAATAGTTAATTTGTGGAAGAAAAACACAGAATTTTTATTGAGAGAATTTTAGTATTGTGTTTATATGTGTTAGATGAAAAGTAAATAGAAATAATCATCTTATGATTTCTCTAAAATCTACGATCTTATAATAAATATCAGGAAAACATATAGAATTATTTATCGTATATATTTATCGAAATACATAATTGTGAGGGATAAAGTAACTAGGAAATGTATATTAAAATATCTTATAATTTTAATTATAATTTTCGAAATATTAGTTGTAATTATAAAATTAGTTTGATAATTTGCAAAACATTACAAATATTTGGAAGCAGCTTTTGTCCTCTATAGACAAAATTTACGTCAAAAAAATAATTTTATCCTAATATGTTATTGCTGTAATTTAATATCTATATTAGATTTAATTACTCATTTTTTGTTTCTGGTTTTAAAATATTGTGTTTATTCTTAATTTTTTTAAAATTTTCATTTGGTCTCAAATTATGAAAATTAATATCATTTAATTATGATTTTGAAAAAAATGATGTAAATTAATAATTTTAGTTAAAATTATTACAAAAATTAAGGATTTTTCATTATAATAATACTAGTATTATATTAATTAGATTAACTAAACAAATTATTCTTATTAATAACTTTAATTATAATAAAAAATTTATAATTTATTTATAAAATTTAATAAAAATAATTAAATTATATCGATTTTTTAAGAATCGAGATTAGTTTTTACAGATCAAAACTAAATTAAAAATAAATAAAAAAACCTAAAAACCATCTTAAAATTATAACTTTACATGTTCACGTACTAGATGTGAATGTTCGGGTTAGTCAGATCAAAGTGTACGTGTACACTGCTCAAGATAAGATCTTGCTTACATCAATGTTGACTTCTAACATTGACACGATGAAGATATTATTGGAATTAAATAATTTTACATAAAGGATTTAGCAGAATGTATAGAAAAAAATTACTTTTAAGTAAGAAAAGATATGTATTTTTTTTTTTTAAAATAGAACATAGAAATTATGAGATTGTATTAAATAAGAATTCTTTTATTTATTGAAAAATAAAATTTTTAATTAAAAATAACATAAATGGAACCAGGGATACAGAAAAACAAAAAATGAAACATTGATCAGATCTTACCCGGTTCTCTCTCGTTCACTGCGACAACATACCACAATCCGCCACTCTTCTTTCCCTTTGGTTTCAAACCAAAGTCCTCAAAATCCCATGTTTCATCCTCGTCATTGCACAACATGTCTTCTTCTTCTCTTCCTCCTCGTACTTTCGGACTTTTCCATGTCCCAATCACAATCTCCTTGGGCGGCCAAGAAAAAACGCATGAAAGAGAAAGTTCGCAATATGTATGTAAATATCACCTTCCGATTCCGTAGTCTTTTTCACAATTCAATTTTACCTGTTCATCTCTTTCTTGGCAATGTTTAGCTCACACGTCTAAGTTTCGAGTTAGGTATGGGAAAAACACATTATGAAAACTAGGCTTAAGTTTTCCTACCTAAATCGAAGGCGTGTTGAACTTATTGATTGTTTTATGTGTTCTGCTACTTTGTTCCTTGAATTATACTGATAACGAGTTTTACAGAAGAGGCAATGAAGGTGGTAGGAATTGCCATATCTAATCTTTGAAATAGGTTAAGTAATATTTGCTTCCCTGGCGAACAATTATTCATTAACGTTGTTGGTTTATGTCACTTTTTGTTTGTAGGTTTTACCACGCGTATGACAACTATATGACACATGCATTTCCGGTCAGTCAATGTTGCTATATGCCATTCTTTCTTTTATTGACGTACAATAGTGTGCAATGTTGAGGTTGCCATATTTTTGCAGCATGACGAGCTTAAACCTATCTCTAAAACTTTCACCAATTCCCTGAGTGAGCTGGGAAATTTGAAGGTAATGATATCTCTATTTAAGAACGGAAGAAGGAAATCAGTCAGAAAACTGTGGAAATAACTGTTTACTACTGCAGCTTGAACACTTGCCTCAAGACTATAATGGCTCTGCGCTTACACTTATTGAATCGCTGTCTAGGTATGTGTATTCAGCTACCACATGAGTTGTTAGTTTATGTAATTCTTTTTTTTTTTTTTAATTTGTGCTGTTCATGATGAGTTCATGTTGTCTATCTTGTTGATGTGGAAACTGATCCATATTGTTCTTTATTTTATTAGCCTTGTTATTATGGGAAATAGCACTGAATTTGAGAGGGCAGTGCTTTGGCTTTCAGAAAATCTGACATTTGATGTTGATGCACGCATAAATCTTTTTGAGGTAAATATTTCGACTTGGTTTGAAATTCTTGAGTCCAGAGTTTTGTGTGATATGATGTCAGTTTGCTCTAATTTTGAAAAGGGGATTGCTTAAATTTCTTCGGAATGATATTGAATTTTTTTTTTTTTCTAAACACTTGAATTCTTAAGCACTATAATGTGGTTTCCTTATCACTTGATTGTAATCATTCAGTGCAACATAAGAGTTCTTGGAGGACTTGTCTCTGCTCATTTACTTGCATCTGATTCTTCAAAGAAGTTGTTACAAGGGGCTTACAACAATCAGCTGCTAGTTCTGGCTGAAGATTTAGGGAAACGCTTTCTACCGGCATTTAATACACCTACTGGATTGCCATATGCATGGATTAACTTAAAGGTATACATAGAGCATTCAAAGTCTGTCATTCTGTAAATCTTTTATTTAGAGGGCAAGGCATCAGCTTATATGTTATTTTCATTTAATTTAGTTAGTAAGCTTTTGAATGTTTGAAGATAAGTATGTTAATATTAATCCTGTAGTCAACAGTCAAAAGTTCTTATTGCATCATTAATTTGAAGAAATACTTTTCCATGTCTGTGTCACATTTCCAGCTTGTTTTCTGCTGTCCACCACAGCTGCTGTCACTAGATGTTGTCCTTCCCATTGCCTATTCAACAAGCTGAGCCCATAATTGAATTCAACATTAGCCACTTTGAGGTGGGGGGTATGAATTTTCAGGTTAGTCAGTCCATCCAGGCATGCCACCCCTCTCCATTGATCTCTACCAATGTCAATGTCCTGGCATGAAACTGTGCACCAGCCCACCTTTTCAGTAATTCCTCCCTCCACAGATCAGCTTGTCTTCTGTATTAAGTTCTGCCACTACCCATTGTATTTTGGTTCCACCACTCGAACAGGCTATTTAACCTTGTCTCTGTTGTGTGTGGTGGCCATCTTTGTCTCTGTTTCTGTCCATTTGGTCCTGGTGCTGTGTGCGTTGTTCTGTTCCATCTGTGTTTATTTGCCTTCCTGTCTGTTTGACTCTGTTTTGTCTCTGTTTTTATTTCTGCATGAATTGACATATTGTGTTTTTGTATATACTTGCATGACATCTACTTACAATGTTCATGACACTGTTTGAATTTTAACTTTGGCTCTGGTAGGGCTGTTGGTTGACATTTTATGAGCCATTTTCAAGTCCATTAAGACAGATAAAGTTTTTCCCATGCTGTCACACTTTTCAAAGGTTTTTGCTTTTCTTCTACAGTTCGAGGTTATTCGTGTGGTTTAAAGCTTCCAAAACCGTTTTTATAAATTTGAAAAGGCTTGAGACCCACTATAAATATTTTTTATGATATTTTCTCTCTTATTGGGCATCTTTCTTTCAATGTCTCTTCACCTTGGTTGTGCAACAGCCTATCTTCCGATTGTGCATCATTCTGGTCATCATTCTTCTTATGTTATGTTTCCAATGCGATGATTATTTTGGTGCTTCTTTTGTCATCTCTTCAGCAGTCAATAGTTTTTGTGATGGTTCGTTTTGTTATATCGTCTTCTCTTCAGCCATCTGGTTTATGAACTTTTACTTTTAAATTATTTTTCTTGTTAAATGTGCTTATTTTTAACAAGCTGAGAGATTAGTAAGCTTTAGCTTCACAAAATTCTGTGAGTCCAACCATGTTAGGAATGTTATTAAGTTGTGTTTCAATACATCCAATAGTCCCACAATTTTGGTGATAGATCACCAGTTGGGGCCATGAGATGAGAGGATGCTACTAAATGCTATAATAGATAGATAAATAGATATTCATTTCTATATGCAACATTTACTTTTATTTTAGAAAGTATATTATACTTTAAAATAAAGTTTATTATTAGAAAAATAATTAGTTTTTATACTGCAAAGAATTCTGTAGACTTGATATACGTAAAGAGAACTTAAGATCCAACTGTTGAATCATTTAATGCTCATAAAAAAGTTGTTGAATGGAATTAGTTTGGCCAGATTTTTGCTTGGAGTATGTGATTCTCCCACCTATGCATACATCAAAGACTTTGGATTATAAGGTGTTAATCTTGTACCTGAAGCATGTTAATTCAAATATTTAGACATAAAAGATTATAAATTGTGGTCTGTTGCATTTTCTTTAAACTTTTTGTACTCTTTAGAATGATATATAACTCCCTACCAATGCAAAATATTCTGTACACAGTATGGAGTAATGGAGAATGAGACTACAGAAACAAGCACTTCAGGGTGTGGTGAGAGGTCTAGCTTAGTGTTTTAAGACTAGGGTATAGTAAAGTGATTTAAGTTGCTTCTAATTTTCCATCTTTGTGCAGGTTCCCTGATTCTTGAAATGGGTGCTTTATCAAAAGTGACTGGTGA
This sequence comes from Vigna unguiculata, assembly GCF_037176805.1. Classification (NCBI taxonomy): domain Eukaryota; kingdom Viridiplantae; phylum Streptophyta; class Magnoliopsida; order Fabales; family Fabaceae; genus Vigna; species Vigna unguiculata. The sequence goes on along the minus strand of NC_140794.1, from coordinate 57,722,339 downwards.
CCCCATATACGAATCAGTAGCTTTACGTGCTCTTCGCAAGCTATGGAGTATGCAGAGCTCATTAAAACTATTTGGAACCACATTGGACGTGGCAACTGGGCAATGGATCGAATATTCATCAGGAATTGGAGCTGGTAGGTTAACTCTGACCCTGAACCAGGGATATTCTCACTGGTTCGGCTCATTGGATAATGCAGCATATTATCTACATGTTTATTGTCTGTTGAAAGTATTTGATAAATTTAGATATTCTAAACTTTGAAATACTAATGACTGGCCTTCATGTTTCTTTTGTTGGATTTTATTTCCCTGGGTTCTTTTAGGGGTTGATTCCTTCTACGAGTATCTACTCAAAGCCCATATCCTTTTTGGGAAGGAGGACTTTTGGAAGATGTTTCACTCTGCTTATGTTGCCGTGCAGAAGTATTTCAGACACGGTTCTTGGTATCACACTTGTTAAGAAAGTCTTTGCTTTTTATTTATGCTGTCTAAACAGTACTTTTATACAGTACTTGAAAGATGCTAATGAGAGAATGTGATCAACAATTGTAACCTGGACTGGTTGGCCTAATGCAGGTACCATGAAGCTGATATGAGGACTGGAAGAGCAACTTATTGGCAGCTTACAAGCCTTCAAGCATTTTGGCCTGGCCTACAGGCTAGTAGCTGGACTTCGAATTTTACTCACTTAAAAATTAGGTTTGATATCTTTCTGAGTTTGTAATTGCATATGGCTTATGGAAAGCAGGTTCTTATTGGGGATGTTATGGCTGCTAATTCCTCTCACCGTGAGTTCTTCCACGTGTGGAAGAGATACGGAGTGCTACCAGAGAGGTATTCTCTGATTTTGCTAGTTTAGTTATAACATTAGTGTCTTTGTATTTTGCTATCAATCTGTCATCCGGTTTTTGTTCTTACAGTACTATATAATATATGTATCACATTGAATCATAAATCCGTGTTAAAGGTATTTGCTGGACCACCAGATGATTCATCCTACGGAAAAATATTATCCCTTACGTCCTGAATTGGCTGAGTCAACATTCTACTTATATCAAGCTACTAAAGGTCTGATAGTTCTTCCATCTTTTTATTTTAAGTTTGTTGGTATTGAGGCATTAGGTTCATCTGCTTCTAAAATAGTATGCTCTTGAAAAGATTGGTGCACATGTAAACATTTTTTTCCATGATAGAAAAGGTTTCAAACTCTAAATTTAACAAGAAAGCTATTAGCATATAGCAACATTTCAGTAAAATAATCTGGCAGCTAGGCTTCTTCATGCTGTAATACATTAGTACTTTACCAAGAACTTTAGTATAAAAATGAGTATTATCTTGGTATTTTCTATCAACACGACATCATTACATATCACAATTATTCAATTTTGTTAAATATATTATCTTTTAAATTTAATCTCTATAACATCAATAGAGAGAATCCTGCCTGACCAATAGTGATATATTCAACCATTCTTAATTTCAGATCCATGGTATATTGAAGTCGGTGAATCAATAGTGAATTCCCTTAATTTATACACCAAAGTTAAGGGTGGTTTTGCAAGCATTAAGGATGTGACAACTATGCAGTTGGAAGATCATCAGCATAGTTTTTTTCTTGCTGAAACGTGAGACCTTTTCTTCTTCTTGTATAATGCTAAATTTAAAAATTATGAAAGAAAAAAAGCAAATGGGATTTTTTCTTAAGTAATTATTGTATTTCAGATTTTCTGATTAGATCCTGTGTTTTCTTCAGGTGCAAATATTTATATCTTCTGTTTGACGATTCGTTTGTACATGAGAATAATTACGTATTTACAACAGAAGGTCATCCTCTTCCGGTACTCAGCAATTGGCATGAAGAGCTTCCAGAAGCTTATGTTCCAACTAATTGGACTTTTGTGAAGGTATTTTTACAATTTACTGTAGGGCTTATTGATTTTGCTTGTACAGATAAATGAAAAAAGTGTGATAAATCTCCTAAAGTTTTCCTCATTTGCAAAAGCCTCTATAAACCTTTAAAGTCGTCCCAATTAGTCCCAAAGCAATAACAATTACGTCATTAGATCCTTCCATCCACCTGCTGTTGGGTACCCTAACTGAAGAGTGTTTGGGTAAAATCTTAGCCTCCATCTGATCTATAAATACATCCTTTAAAATATACTTTTTTCAATTTTTTTACTTCATAATATGAAAAGGGGGGAAAAATTAGGACAGGGACAAAACTTAGATGCAGTTATATGTGTTTTTTGTGCTCTCCTATCAGAATTGAAGTTTTATCCTGACAACTTTTCTTGAATTTAATGCAAACCTTTTGTTACATCTCATGCCAGCTGTGTAATCGTTTTACTTGTAGTTAGAGCTAGTTAGAGTCTTTTTGGCTTCTCCATAAACATTTTATAAGTAAGATGAGAGCCTCTATAATCGTTTCATTTCATTTTTTATTAATACTTTCTTCTTTTAATAGTACTTTTAGAGAAATTTATCCAATCATAGCCTTGATCAGTTCTTTTTGTTGATCGTACATATGGATAGCCTGTACAAGATAACGGCGCATAATGGCTGGCTTGAAAAATGCTGACACTATCTCTAAATGCATGCTTATAGTTTTTATTGAGAAATCTAGGGAAGCGGCTCTAAACTTGAGTTTGGTGATAAACATTGAAAATCAAAGAATTTTTTGCTTTAGTATGAGTAAGATGGAAGATACGTGTTACTATTTTAACTAGAAACAAGAGGACATTTGGGAAGATGTCATACTACAGGTATACGTTTAAGTTCATAGGTTTTAAATAAACAATTGGAAAATTTATGAAGACATCACATAGGATACATTTTGGGTCGTTGACACAGAAAAATACTGGGATTTATTTGCGACTACATAGTAGGAATTCTAAGGATGAGTGTGCTTCTTGGTTTCAGCTTTTGTTGGAAGAATGATTCTTCCATGTTTAGACCTGTGACTGGATCCTTCGTAAAAGTTCGTAATAGAGATCAACAATATTGGAGGATTTTTTTTTTAAGGATTTCATAACAACTAATATTCCTGTGAATTAGTTTTCACCTGGGTCAAATGACATCGTGTGATCCATATAACCTTGTCGGTCTCATCTAATGGATAAAAATATTGTTATTATTGAACTCTTCCGAACTTCATGGCAGGTGGGTCAAAGGATCCATTAGTATAATTGTTGTAGTTTAGGACAAATTAAAACAATTTTGGAGCTCTTGATGGCACTTTGCAATTAGGTCGAAGTTGATGGACTTTATATACAATTTTCCAAAACAACATATTTTTTTATTTCTGTTTCTTCCATTTCATTTGCACATGATGCTGAAAAAAAAAAAAAAACTCTTAGAATCTTCTTAGCTGGCACTACAAAATAGAGTTTACTAGTATTTTTATTGATTTTTGTTTTCTTGGAAAAGAAAACAAGACTTTCAAAAATTGTGTGGTCCTCTACTACACAAAACACTTAAAAATTGAATATTTATCTTACTATGCAGAGGCAACCAAGAGTGAGTCGAATCAGCGCAATGTCTCTGCAAGTGTGTCCTGCTTTGAATTTGAAGTCAGGTCAACATATTGAGAGTGCTTGCCACATCCCCGATGCTCGTAGTGACTTTAGGTGTTTGACAGATGAAGATTGTGGAGTTGATGCCACTACATGCAGAAGAAGATCATGCAGCATGGCTGGTTTTTGTGGGTTATGGCTCTTCATATGATGCCATGTTTACAGGAATTCTTTTAGGATCAGAAACCATAAGTGAAAATTTCATTATACAAAAAATAAATGCAATGGTGTGGCATCTTTGTCAACCATTAATGTTAGAGGATTAGAGTAAATTGGTAGGTAAACGTTTGACCAGTTTTGTTTAGAAAGGGTATTAGCTTTTATTCTGAGGCATGGTTTCACAGAAGTAAAGATGGGAGAAACATGATTTCATTGTATTTTGCCATTACACATGCCTTAATTTGATGCAGTGAAAATTTGTATTTACTTCCTTATGCTGCTCTTATCCTTTCCATTTTAAACCTACCAAGTTTATCCCGGAGAAAGAAAAGAGTAAGCTTGAGCTAAATGATAAAACAAATTATGGTAATTTATAATTATTTGAAGATTTTTTTTTTTCATTAACAGTAGTGTTTCTAAATTAAACTCTATTAGATAACGGTACCCCGATGCTCATAGTAATTTTTTCCTCGAGAAAAAAATTACAAGACAAAATCTAGAAAATCTTTCAATATTAGGTACTCTAATAAGTCTTCCTTGTCGATACTAGATATCAATAAGTGTCTGAAAACATCAGCGATAAACTACAAATTGACACAACAAAAATCATTTTGCATTACTTCATCAGAACATTTTGACTCCTTTTCCACCAGCAAGACATTTTCATGGCCAAAAAACCTTTTCAAGGTTGCTTGCTTCTAATGACTTATTAAAAACACTTAAAAGGTGAAATTAAAGATGAAATGACAACAAATTTCCTGCCTAACAGTGTAGAAATACAACAATACTTGCTGGTGTGGATATAAAAAAGGCTTTTAAATACTCAGAAAAGGGTCAATGATGAAGTGAAAAGAACCTGAAAAACTACTAGATGGTTAAAGAGTTACTTATATTCCACAATTACTGCAGTTTAGGGTTTTTATCCACAGATTAAGAACACTGATAAAATGACTTTTATTATTATAATTTTACTAAAATAACTCTTAATAAATATTATCTGCACCATAAGTAATATATTACATTTTCCAATGCACATTCAGAGATGTTGAAGCATTGTATCCATTCACAATCCTTCATTATGGATTTGCATCAATATTCATTGAAAGAGTAATTAAAAACTTCACAGTAAGACACATTTACTTCACCTGATAGGAAGACTTATACTCGAAATGAAATCAAATGTAATGTACTGCAGAGTTAAAGTATTTAAAGTCATTGGTTTTCTAGTGTGAGATTGACTAATTAATGGACACAACATGCAAAATACATTAATCCTAATACAGATGTAATCCAATTAGGGTGGTGAATTGGGAAGAAAATAATAATAATACCCTGTTGAAATGTTGAACATCGATCAACCCTGTTGGAGAAGAATAAAAAAGTAGAATAATTGTGGAATGAAGGTAATATTAATAGCGAATTTAGACAAGAAATATAAATAAGTCCTAATATATAAATGGAGTATGAAGTGTAAATCTTATTTATAAGCTGTTGTGAAGAAATATTATTCATAATTCTAACTAATTTTTATATGACATGTATTCAAGTTTTTAAATTTACGAATATATGTCTAAGATACCAAGGTGACAAATGAATATATGTCTAAGATAGTTGCATCAAATACATTTTTACTCATTTAAAAATTAAATATATATATATATATATATATATATATATATATATAATAGGAAGTTTCAAAGAAAATAAAAGGGTAAAAACCTAATAAAGAATAAAAAAGAACTATACACGCTAAATCCTAATTTTAACACTTACGATAACTCACCAGTTACACAAAAAAGGACCTGTTAACTTTTATGATCAATTAATTCATAAATATAATTTATCAACTTGTCAACACACTAAGTCATTTTGAGAAATAACTTTATTCATTTATAATTTACTTCTATTAATAAAGGAATATTTGGTTATAAGTACTTAATTCAAAGAGCTTTATTTTTCTTCAATCCTTGAATAACTTTAAAATTAAGCATCTACCTTTTAGTTTTTGTTTTAAATCAACTTTATTTATGGCGATGACGTCAACATGTGATATGGAAAGAAATGCATTATTTTGGAATGAGTAAAATTCTTACACACGTTTGCACTCACCAACACATTCATTCACAGGTCATCTTGGTTTTCACGGATTCTATCACATATTCTCACATGTGAATACTCATTAAAAATTGCAAAGAAAGTGTAGTTACCACTTCTTTATTACATTACTTTACGCATATTTACACATACTTAATATTTACTATACTTTTATGAGCATTACTTTTTGTGGCAAACAATTCACTTTGAGTTTCCAGTCTAAAGTGGTTTACCACACATTCACACACACATATATAATTATATTTAACATTACATTTAAGTTAAAATATTATTTTTAAGTAACATATTTTTATTTTTTACAAGATTCAAACATTATTTTGAAGAGACTTTTTTAATTGGGTTGGGTTTAGTCTAGTTAACAGTCCAACTAAAAAAAATGTTATTAAAAAATTGAGTTTATCTTCTTATGTATCAATTTGATTTGAACCAAACCAATATAATTAGGTTGAGTTATTAAGTTAGTAATTAAAATAACACTCACGGTTTTTTTTATACAAGAAATCTCATAATTCCAAACTTTTTAAATATTGATAAGATAAGAACAATGTAGTGTACGATAAACGTTCAAATATAATCATTTTAAATAAATGGATAGGACTTAAAGGATAAACTTATAGCAAATAAAAAGAATGAAATAACAATAAAAGTATTTCTTCGGATCTCACCCCTCTATTGCCTAATTTCTCCAACCCTACTCCTCTAGAACCCATTTTCTCTGTCATTTGGAACATGTTCATGAATACCTACAATCTTTCTTCAAATGACTCTTCTAGATATGCCGTTAGAGCAACCTTCACGTCCAATGGAAGATTTTCCCTTAATTGCAAATGAAATTTTGAAACTCGTACATTAACGTAGGAATAAAGTGATTTCAGAATATATAAATAGATGTAAATTTCATTTTATAAGCCGATTTTATGGAATTGAGTTAGGTTTAAACTTTATTTTTTAACATGATATCAGAATTATGGATTAAAGTCTATCCTAGCGAGATTTGATATTTGTTTGGATTATTGTGTCATCTTTTATCGAAAAGTTTGTTGTTTGTTCGACATGTTGTTCCACCCACTATCAGACCACTCATTAATATTTAGTCTCTTTATTAAGATGTATATACCTTGACGTTGGGAATGTGTTAAAAGTTCCACATTAGCTAAGTATAATATGATTTCATAGTATATAAGTGAATGCAAACTTCACCTTACAAATTGATTTTGTGGAATTGAGTTATATGTAAACTCCACACTGTTTAGAATCCAATCATTAGAATTAATCTTATATTTTTTTTAATTTTTATTTGTTAGTTGTTTGATTCTAAAATTTAAAATTATTTTCTTTTAGTCTTTTGTACTTATTATTAGTTGTTAAAATGAGTTTGGTCTAATAGATTAATGTGTGATTTATGATTCAAAATTAAGTATTTTTTTAAGAAAAAAAAAGTAACTTTTTTTAGTTTATCTGTTCAATCCGATATTTATATAAAGGTTAATACATAAGTTTAGAGATTGACTCATTTATTTCTTTATGTTATTTTATTTTTATATTTTCATACAAAAGAAAGAAATCACAATGCCTTTCTACACTTTTTATTATTGGCTAACTTAGATGCACATTCATTTTCTTTGTTATAACTATTTGGGTTAAATATGTTTTTTTCCTTCAAGTTTTAATCAGATTTGGAATTAGTTCTTCTTCGAAACTTTATACCAATTTAGTCATTTATTTTTAAAAATGCGTGAATTTAGTTCTTTTAACCAAATTTTGTTAAGTTTATCTGACGTTTCAAGCGCATTTCATGATAGTATTTGAGTTGTTTACACCGTTTAACACATTTTTGCTTCAATATTAACTCAAATATTATCATAAAATGCGTTTAAAATATCAAATAAATTTAACAAAAATTGATAAGAAGAACTAAATCCACATATTTCTAAAGATGAATGACCAAATTGGTATAAAGTTTCGAAGAATGACTAATTCCAAAATTTACTGAAACTTAAGAGACAAAAAACATATTTAACCCTAACTATTTTATTGTGTCACCTTTGTTATCATCCTTGTTTCTCCACCTCAACTTTGCATCTCTATTACAGAGTTGTAAGATCACAAAGAGTTACAAGATTGACTTAATAATAAAATGAAATGAAAGGTAAAAAAGAATTGTAGATTTAACTTAAAGGATAATAGTTACTTTTGGTGGAGTTATACACAACTACTCTATGATTGAAAAAACAGTCAAACTTTTCATTTGTTTTCTTGAATGATTTAAAAAAATATCATTTAAATAATTTCACTTGAAATCTCTCAACAATTATTTAATTGGAAATCTTACAACATTAAAAATAATACCAATCACTAAATAAAAATTTATAATCAATATGTATCGTCCCAATTTAATAGAATAATTATAATAAATAAAACGTTGTGTGTTTATAGTACAAAAATAGAGCATTGACCAAATATATCAGAATTAACCTTTTATAGTTATCCATAATATAATGAAAGGAAAAGTACTAAGGCATAAAACAAAGTCATAAGCTTAAGTTAGACATGAAACAGTTTAACTTCAGAGTTCTCACATAGCAAGGAGTTGCAAAATAAAATCGTTTGACAAAAGGTGCTCAAAAGAGCATTAGCTACCACACCAAGACTATACAACAACATCACCACCATCTGAACAATCCCTAAGAATCTCCACGACTGCTCACAAAAAGTATTTGGTGATCATTGAAAAAATGAAAAATCAAACAAAGAACACAATAGATAGAAAGGGTAAGCTAGAAATAAAATAAAATAAAATTTCATCATATATGTATACAGACAGATTTTTAAACAGACATTTCAGTAAGCACACAAGGCATGTGAAGGCAAACAAAGCAAGACCCTCAAACTCAAATATCCTAATTATGCGCTTGATATAGAATTTTAAAGGAACTATGCATCTGTGCTGGTTTATAAACTCGCAGAGTCTAGACACAAGGGGTTATCACCCAACCACACACAAGGTTAATCTCATTATGCCTTAGGCCCAAACACGTCCCAAGACTAGGATCTCCTGCTACTCTCACCACATAATTCATTCTACTCTATGTGAGTGTGAATGATTATCAGAGTTCAGAATACCTTCCCTCGAAACTCTTTAATCATCAACATTCCACATATTATCTCAGAATAATTATCATCCCATGCTACACACATCAAGTACAGGTCTAAAAAATGCCACGTCATTCATGCATAGCTTCATACATCATATATTTTAAACATTAACTCAGTTAGTCACAAGCTAAAACAAGGAATTAAAATTCTGCAGCGATTCTCACTTAAGCTAGACTGGTCTCTCTTAAACTAGACTGGTCTCACTTAAGCTAGACTGGTCTCACTTAAGCTAGACTAGTCTCGCTTAAATTAGAAATTCTTACTTAAGCTAAGATTCGAACAGAGAGCAATGTGAAATTCTGCTATTCTAGCTTAAGCTAGAAATTCTCGCTTAAGCTAGATTGATCTCGCTTAAGCTAAAATAATAGGTTTTCACTGCTTTCAGCATGCAAAAATCAAAAATATCAAACAACAAAACTAAAAAACACAACCACGAACATCAAACCAACATTTTAAGCATGATTCAAAACCAAAAACATGCAAGACACTTTAAAAAAAAGTTTTAAAGTCCTAGCTTCCCTTACCTTAAACAGAGATTAACTCAACCAAACAAGCTCCAACAGCAGAGCACCACAACACGATTACTACTTAAGGAACTGACAACCAAGATCAAGAAAGAAAATGTGGAGTCATGACCATAAACAGAATCATGCCAAAACTTCGAAACAAAAACAAGAAAAAAGGACAGAAGTTCAATTAACTTACATGGAAAAGGAGTGTTTAATAAACTCGGAGGAGATCGTAACTCAAGCCTTAGCAGAATTTTTATTTCAGGAGAGAAAGGAAGTGAATTGTTGAAAGAAAATCTTAAAAATAACACGAGACCAAAAATATTTTTAAAATAGAAAGTGGATATTACATAAAATATATAAAACCAATTATTTAAATATTGTTATTGACTATAATTTAATTTCTTAATATCTAATAGAAATCAATTATATATATTTATAATATTTAATGAATGTTAGAATGTTAAAACTAAATATTGTATGTATTTATTTATTGTAATAAAAAACATATTACGTAAATACAGCTCTTTAAAATCGTTTTGGGCATGAAATAATTTTGTAAAAACTTTTTTATTTTTTTTCTTTTGGACTGTGGTTTGATGGAAGGAATCGTACAGAAACGTACTTTTCCCCACGAAATAATTTATATTGTTTCTGAATTCCTTTGCTGACTGCTGATACTGAAAGTAACAGTGTTTGTTGTTCTCACCAACTATTGGGATAAGGATTGCAGAGAACCCGATAACACTGCTTCCAGCCTTCATCCAGCTGTATGTGTTAGGAATCCAAGTGTGATTCTAAGTCCCACATTGGCTAGAAATGAGAAAGTAGAGCACTATATAAGAATAAAGACCCATAAACCCATTGCCTTAAGGTTTTGGGTTGAGAGTGGTGTCAGTGTCTTATGTGGTTGGGCTCAGGTCTCATTGGTGTTGTTCTCCCCGGTGAAACCCCCTCCTTATAATCCTAACAGTATGCAATTCATCATTTCACCTCAACAACTTCAATTTTATCTATGCATATAAATCAGACATGCAACTTAATAATACAAATAAAAAAAAAAAAAAAACTTGTGCAACATTACCGGTGACTACTGAAGTCGGTTTCATATCTTCTTATACTATAATCTTAATAACTCTCTTATATTAAAATAAATGCATTTAATATGCTAGGATATATAAAAAAATGTTGTCAATATTTATATATATTAGTAGATAGTAAGATATATATGAAAAAATCGTACACGCGCTGAAACAGTGTACTTACCGGCTACCACTGTGACAGACAATGACACGTAAAACATTAGCTTTTTCCTTCTGACATTTGGTAGATTAAAAATCTCTTTTAAAATATGGTTTCATTAAGCCAAAGATTAGGCATTTTGGTATTTTCAAGTTGCAAGGTGTAATTTTTTTACTACCCTCTTGCCTATATAAATGCTAGCATGTATAGTGAGCAAATCATTAACGTTTGAGTCCAAACACTTCAGCATTCGCAGACACAATTTCTGCTGCAATGGCACTTCGCGAGCTTGTACTGCTAGGAATATTACTTCTAGTTTGTGTTGCCAAGGTGCACAAATTAGCATTATCTTTGTCTTTCAGATACTCAACTTTTTAATTCAAGTTGTTTTTTGTTTTTATGTTTAGGTAAAAATAAAAAAAGATGAGACTTACCAGTTTCCTTCTTTTGTTGTTGTTTTGCTATACACAGGTTTCATCTGATGTTAACTCAGAAAAAGAAGAAAACGAGGAAATTGGCTTTCCTGATGACCCTGTATGTTTTATTTTCTTGACAAAATATCAGTCAAAATGTTTTTTTTTTCCATTTTTGCTTGATGTTACAATATACTTATAAAATCCTCACTGGAACCCTCTTCAGCTTATAGTGAGAGACGGGAACAGAAGGCTAATGCAAGACATAGGTAAGCATATAGATTGTTAATTTTGTTCTTGTGCTTTCAAGTTTCATTCTCATAGTTGTATAATAAATAACTACTAACTACACAAACTAAAAAACAAACAAACAAGGTTGTTTGTGTACATGTGTGTTATTAGATGACATGAGTGATTAACTTCTTTTTTTTTTTGTTTCTGGTGTGTACAAGATTGTGGAGGGTTGTGCAAAACAAGGTGTGGTGCCCATTCCAGGCCAAACTTGTGCCACAGAGCATGTGGGACGTGCTGTGTGAGGTGCAAGTGTGTTCCACCTGGTACTTCTGGTAATAGGGAACTCTGTGGGACTTGCTACACTGACATGACCACTCATGGTAACAAAACCAAGTGTCCTTAGACCTTAGATGTTAACAACCCCAACCAAGGTTCAGTCCAATCTAATTGGTCTCGTATCTGAGCTCATCTCAACAACCAAGTTCTAGTTCTACTTCAGTACAAACGTGTTCTGCTTTAGTACAAAAATATGATGTTTGAGTCTTAAGATGTGTTCTTGATTTTGCCTTTTTTTATAATGCTATGGTACTTTTCTTTAACCTATAGTGCACACACCGTGTTCTTAGTTGTGGATCTTGTCATAATCTATAAATATGATATAACCTGTCCATTTAGTGGTTGATTGAGTCTGCTATCATATATTAACTTAGTGATGATAGTAAGTCTTATAAAAGCACGCCGATACATATTCGAAGTATAATTTTTCTTAAGAAAAATATTTTAAAATTTGTAATTTAAAAGGTATTTAAAAAATAATTTAAATCGAGTAATTTGCAATCTATTTTCAAATTTGAAATTACAGTTTAGTTTTAAATATATTTCAAAAATAGCATCATGAATTCGCCTCCGAAGTGTTCAAGTTCGTTCCTCCAATCTGTCTGAGTTACATTATCAGTGAGCACGCTGCTTAGCCAACTTGGTATCTTGCACCATATCAGTGGTCTCTTTAATTGTGAGGTGAATTAAAATGTATTTAAAAAAATATTTTAGAGAGTCTAATTCAGAACTAAAAGTATTTTCTCTGAAATATAATGGAAAACTAAGACGAGGTGTAAGGGTAATTTTATAATTTAGGATTTATGGGTGTTAGAGGGTGTAGGTATAAAATAGAGGATACAGAAAGAAGCAGCCTTTGGGCCTCTATAAAACAGCCTTTGGGCCTCTATAAAACCTTGTTTATAAAGAGGATAAAAACAAAGGTTAGTTTTTGACGGGTCTCTTCCTCCGGATTCCACCTTCAAGATTTTGTTTGCATCTCTAAATATTTTTTATATTCCAAAAGTAACCTTGGAGCAATTCATTTAATCCCACTTGAATAATTATTTTTGAAATTTTATTTATATTTCAAGAATAACCTTTGAGCCTTTATCTTATTTGACCAGCAATAATAATTAATTTTGAAAATTGAACCACTCTATTTAATGTAAATTAACCTCACCTTTAACATTTTCCCAACCCTAACAGCGCGTACATCTCACTCCCTCAACTTCCACCACCATACATGACTCATTATGTTTTCTCATTGTTCTTTTTCTCTTTACCTCATTGTTCCTTTTCTCTCTACCCTGGTGTCTTCTCTCTTTTGTTGTTTATTCCCTCGTTCACTCACACCATTGATAGATTAACAGACACATTATATTAATGTTTACTTGTTCATGTCGCTGTCATGTTAATGATGTCATGTTTTTGAAATCGTAGAGTAGTGTGGTGATTGTTTGAAATTCGGAAAGAATGTGCTCATTCACGAACAAAATATTTTAAGACCTGAAAGCATGGATATCAAAAGGAAAAAAGTTACCTGTGGCGGATCTTTACTTATAAAGGGTCAAAATATTATTTGATTATTAAATTAAATTATTAATATAATCTTTTTAAAAATAATTTATTTAATTAAACAATTTAATTATTAATAATTTGATCATTAGGTAGAATAATTAGTATAATATTTTAAAATATGTAAAAGAATAAAATTTATTTTGTTTTTATTTTCATCAATAACTTTCTTTTTATTATTTTTAAAAAGTAAATTTATGATTTTACTTTTTATTAATATAATTTTTAAAAATTAATATTAAAAATTAATTTATCATAATTTAATGAAAATTTGAGAATGAAAAATTGAGAGTCGTAATTACTAAAAGAAAAATATATTATAATCAAATTATAAAATTAATTTGAAAAAATATATAATACATTAATTTTTTTTTCTATTTTCATAAAAAAATAAATATATAAAGTTTATGAAATAAAAAATAGTGTTAATAACTATTAACCTAATAGTTCATTATTAAGTGAGACAAGAAAATTATTTTTTTTCTTCAAGAATAAAAGAGAATAAATGACAAATAAGAGCAAAAGCAATAAATTTGTGTTTAACTTTTTTTTTTCTTCAAAAACAAAAGAAAAACATATGAGACCAAAAAATGAGTACAAATTTATGAAAACCTAAAAAAATAATGAAAAATAAAATAAAAAATATCTTAATAAATATTTGTTTTAATTATTATTTTAGTTTTTTTTTTCAAAAATTTAAGTTGGTCCTTAATTTGATTTAGTCTCAATTTGGTTTTGATTTTTTAGTCAAAATTTGACATTTATTGGATAATAATAAAGATGAAAAATAATTCAACCTAAATATTTTTATTCTTTATTATATTTAATTTTATATTTTATTATTTATTAAATTAAGTATTATGGTTTATAAAAAAATTAAAAAGACACAATTTAAATTTCTATCAATTTTTAAAATACATTGTTTATAATTTAAAAAAATTTCAAAATTTTAAAAATATAAGTAATTAAAAAAATCAAAAGTATATACATAACTAAAAAAAATCAAAAATATTTTGGGACCATGGCCCCTCCCTACTCCATATATAGTCCATCAATGAAGGTTACTTATATCGATATCTGGAAGTCAATAGAAAAGAATTATTCTTTCTTATCTTGAGTTCATGAAGTTACTAAAAAGAATTTCTCTTTCGAAACTCGACTTTTAATAGTGTATTAGCTCAGATCTCAAACATTAAAAATTCTCTTCCGAATCTTGACTTCCGAAAATTAATGAAATTTTTTCTTTTTTAGATTTTTTTTCTGAAAGTCAATTGAAAAAATCTTTTTCCAAATCTTGACTTTCTAAAAGACAATAGAAAATTTTCTCTTTTAAAAGTCACTCAATAAATTTTTCTTTTGGAACTTAACTTTTGAAAGTGTATAGTTTGGATATCAAATATTCAAAATCCTCTTTGAGATCTTGATTTTCGGAAGTCAATTGAAAAATCCTCTTTTCAGATCTTGACTTTCGAAATTAATGGAAAAATTCCTTTTTAAGAAATCACTCAATAAATTCATCTTCTGGAACTTGAATTTTGAAAGTGTATAATTAAATCTCAAACATTCAATATCTTTTTCTATATTTTGACTTTCAAAAGTCAATGAAAAAATCTTCTTTCGAATCTTGACTTCCAGAAGTCAATTGAAAAAATCATCTTTTGAATCTTGACTTTCGGATATCTATGGAAAATTTTCTCTCCCAAGTAGGGGAAAACTTTGAAGGTGCAAAAACAAATCTTAGGGTTGCAGCAAGAAACCAACCCTTCTTTGACTTTGATTTAAGTGAGCCCACTTGTTGGAGAAATGACAAAAGACAAATTAGCTCTAAATTGTACCTTTAAGGGTGAGAAATGGATTTGTTCACAATATTCCGCTTTTTCGGTGTACTTCAGGATTTCTTTCTTTATTAATATGAACGAAATCAATTTAATAAAAGATTGGTTGATATGGATCAACTATGAGTAATAATAAAATTTTTAATTTTTAATTTAATTTATTGATTATTGTGCTATGTTTAATGTTATATATATATATATATATATATTATTTTTAATGTTTTATTTATTTATAAGTGGATTTTAAGTTATATAAGATTTAAAATTTTAACTTGCTCAATCTTAAATTTATTATTTATATATATATATATATATATATATATATATATATATAAAATTCCATACGTCATATTGATTTAATTTATTAATTTATTAAAAATAATATAATAAGCAATAAAATTAATTAAGATTACAAGGTCAATCAAATAGAAGGAAAATATTAAATATTGAATTTTGAAAGTTAGAATTAAGTTTTTACGTTAATTTACTTCAGATTTGAAAATAAAAATAAAGTAAATCGATTTAAATAATCACATTCATCTTAATAAATTTTTTATTTATGTAAAATTTAGAGATTACAAAAACGGGTTATTTAACCCATTTTGACCGTTCATGTTTTGACATGCAAAATGTGGATAAGATTAATTCGTTTCGCAATTTTAAAAACGGATTTATTTTTTTTCCCCATCTCGGTACGTGGTCCATGGGTTGGGTCCTTATTTGTAATAAGCAAAATATTTTTTTTTTTTTACTTTTTCATAATAATTTGTTTCGCAATTTTAAAAACGGATTTATTTTTTTCCCATCTTGCTACGTGGTCCATGGGTTGGGTCCTTATTTGTAATAAGCAAAATATATTTTTTTTTATTTTTTCATAATAATTTTTATTCATTTGTCATCAAAATGATTTTAATTAGTTCAACTAACCATAGACAAGGAATAATAACACTAAAGATTATAAAATACAATATTAATATGTCACATTACAAAATATATACAAATTTGTTAACCTAAAAATGTATAAAAAGACATTTTCTATTCGATAATTAAAATCATTATCTTATATACAACTACTATATATAATAATAATAATAATAATAATAATAATAATAATAATAATAACTTATAGAAACAACGTGACGAACGATGTGAGATCCTAAGAGAAGAATAGCAAAGAGTTTTATGACTTTTTTACCACTACTGCTTTATTGTCCCATTAAATTTATTTCATTTTGTAAATAGGTCAACGAGCTAGTCCGTCCCGTCTCATTTTAAACCTGCACAAACATTCAATTTATGCGGACTAGTAAGCAAACCAGTTCGCCTATCCCACTGAATTGTCACCTCTAAGAAAAATAAATAAAATATTTTAATATAGCATTTGTCATAAAGAAGAAATGTTTAAACTGTTTTTAACCTCAATTTCTCAATTCCTAAAACTATTGATGGACCTTATTTTAGCTTTAAAATTTAAAGTTAATTTCTAAATTCTGTAATTTCAAAAAATTATTTTAACATTCTTTTAAACGTCTATAAATTAAATTTCATTAAAGTAACAATTTTAAAAGAAACCTAAATATACAATATAGTATTTGATAATAAGAATACAAAATTTAAGCATATTATCGCCTAAACGATTTAAACTTTTTAATCTAATAAAAAAATTTAACGATATACTTCTTGACATACGTTAAAAACTATTAATTTTATAAAATTACATAAAGTGAAAAAAATCAATTTTCAATTAAAAGTTAAAAACAAACTTGCTCTTCGAAACAAACTTTTTTATTTTAAACGATTGGTATGTAAAGAATATAGGTTTTTTTATGTTAACAAAAGTTTTAATTGGAAAACTGTTTTTCTATATACTTTTTGCTTTTTTAAATTAATTTACTGAAATATATTAAAAATTGTAGTATATGTTTATCTTAAATAAAAGTACCCATAAACTTTGTTGGGGAGTGTCTAACTTTTAAAGATGTGCGTGGACTCTTATTTTGTTTGTTCTTAAACCTTTCGGGTTTGTGGGTCCATTTAACACCGGCCCATAACCCAATGTGACGTCCATAGGCCTATTTCATCACAGCCCACCCACCGACTCATGACGCATATCGCGTGTTCTTTACGTTGTATTAATTATATTATCACTTGGGAATGTTTATCACTGTAGGAAAAAAAATAATATATAAAAGGTTATTGAATTATTAAATTTAACATATTTAATTTATTAATAAATTAAACATAATAAAAATGTATTAATTTTAAGAATATTTCTAGGATTTTAGATAAATTTTAAAAATAATTTAAGTTAATAGAAATAACTACTAACACAATTTATAAGAATATTACTATTATAAATATTATAATTGTCTCACTGAAATTCTTAATTATAATTAATAAAATCATAAATCATATGTCCATTCAATATATATATATATATATATATATATATATATATATAAATTAGGATGAAAATAAATTTGTTCTGTGAGTTTATCCGATTTTAACAAAGAATATATGATTGAGTATGAATATGGAGTATCTTCGACCTTTTCAATTGAGTATGGAGATGTACATATTGACCTAGTCCCTGTTTCCATACCCATCATATTTTGTAGCTGTTTAAATTTCACACTTAATTAAGTATCTTTAATATATATTTTTTTATCTTATCATAGCTTTTATGTAACTATATTCAAATAATATATATCAAATTAATATTTTTTATGTCTCACATTTAAATATTTTTATTTATCATATATTTTCATTTCACATGAGAATGTTTAACACTCTCACTTTAGGTGTTTAATATATAGCATAGAATTTTCATTTATTAGGTATTATAAAAAAATTATCTTATTTACTCTATTATTATTAATTTTTGTTTCATTTGAAGAACTCTTTTGTTTCGTTGAAACAATTTTTGTTATTTATCAACCATTGACTATGTTGATATTCGAAAAATTTTCTTAATCTTTAAGGTATTTTTCATTTTATCATATCCTTAATTATACATTTGTTTTCATTTATACAATTTTATATAATAGTCTCTCAGATTGTTTTTAAGACACATTTGATAAATTTTTAATATTCTTATTTGTTTTTTAATTTTATCAAGTAGAATACTATTTTGATATATTTTATATAATTATTTTTTATTTTCTAAATCATTATCAATCATATTGTAATTTTGTCTCTATAATTGTATAAATAAATTTTATTTACTATAATATAAAAATTTAATGTAATTGTCATGAATTTTTTTATCACCATTTAACGTATATTGAAGTTCAAAAGCTAAAAGATCTATCTTAAAATTTTATTATTATTAGTTTAATATTTATTTTTTACATGATTTTGATCAAGTGATGTATTTAGTAGTGTATAAAATGAGATTTATTAGAATTTAAAAAATTGAAATAAACAAACATTTAAAATAATTTTAATTTGAATATTTATTTTTCTTTTATATTTTTAAGAAATATTTTTAAATTTTATCAACTAAGTTCCACTAATATTTACAAATTTAATAAATGTTTTGGTTCTCATGATACTGATTAAGAATTCCCCCACATATATTATTTGTCAACTATTGAGTCAATTGATTTAAATTTAAAATGGGTGTTTTTGAAACATGTCATTTTAAAAAAAATATTAATTCAAGAAGCAAACTGATTATACAAATAAATAGAAAGTTGTTTATTTTTAAATAAATAGATTAGAGAAGTAAAAAAATAAAATAAAAATTTACTTATATTGAAAAAGTGCAAAGAAATGGCTTGATTATTTTTGTGGTTGAAGTTTCGTTATTAAGGTACGAAGGAAATCATTGGAAAGTTATGTTTCTCCTCTCTGGGAAAGTGAGTTTTGAGAAATAATGTGTGTCTTTCTGCAATAATAATGATTCCACGAGCTATGACAGAAAAACTTGGTAGACAGCATGTAAAGAGGAAAACATAGTTATAAGAATATTAAGTGTAGATTTGAGTTGGAGTAGTTGAAGGTAGCTACAACTTATGTGGAGAAAGAAGGTACGTAGGTAAATGATGGATGCATGTGATGAAATAATAGAAGCATGTGCATGGTCCAGAATTTATATCACCTTCTTAACAATTGCGAATACTCTAAGGAACTGATGTGGTCCAACTTCATTCACAATGGAAGATGCAACATTTTGTTTACTTTGGAACCTAATGCTTCACCACTTTCTAATAACAATTTTCTAGACTATCCTACATATACATCAACCAAAACTATATATTCACTTTTCCGACTTTTCTCACTTCACATCTCTCATCAAGCTCAAAAAGAAAAAAAAAACAATAATAAAATAAATTAGTTGTAAAAATAGAAAGAAGATAAAAAAGATTGCAAGTTTAGATTTATAAGATTAATTTGAAAAAATTTGAATTCAAATCTTCCTATTAACAAAATAATAACAACTAATAAACGATAAAAATAATGTATATTCAAAACTTCCCCTAATTCAATCGGTCTAATCGCTTTTAGGATAAATAAATTTATGTTTTTTGGAGAGTCCACATAAACCCTTTAGGATCAAACAATATTTTAAAAAGATTATTTATGTAAGAATTTTTTTACAATTAAAAAAACTATATATTTGTAAATATAAATTTATGCTACAATATTATTTTTATTGTTATGTTTTAAAAAATAGTATCACTCCAATGCAATTACACGTGTCGTTATTGGGTTGATTGTTTAGGTTCTAGATCGTTATAGCGATGTTGCAATTTGCATGAGGATGATGGTGGATGAGTTTACAAATCCAAGTGTGTTGTTAAATCAATAATTTATCCATCGTTCATATCACATCAGTAGTTGTCTGTTAATCAATGACATGGCTCAGTTGGTCATGCATGAAAACAACCTCATTAGACACGTGGCCTCTTCGTTTTGGTGTGTTATCTTGTATCTTCAAGGTATTATTACATTAACTAAAGTAATCGTACTTCTAATTATTGTAAAAGGAGTGATTATGCCTACTTATAGTTTTTTTCTGAGGGAAAATAATAATGGTTTTGTTTCTTGTTTGTACACAACAAAATTGAGAGTGGAGATAATAAATAATCTTCACATTAATGGAAGATATGGGACGACATACATTTGTTTTCAGTTTCACTATTAAATTACTAGTACACTTTTATCACATAAGTTAGATAAAGTTTAAATATGTTTTTGTCTGAAAATTGAAATTAAGTGTTTTTTTTTTTTTAATTTTGAACTAATTTATTCTTTCATTAGACATATGTAGATTTAATCTTTTAAATCATTTTCTTTTTAAAGTTTAGTTAACATTTTAAACGCGTTTCTCAATTAACATTGGAACTAAAATATATCAAATGGTGTAAACAAACTAAAATACTACAATGAAACATCAAATAAACTTAATAAAAGTTGGTTAAAAAGACTAAATTCACACATTTACATAATTGAGGGACTAAATTAGTTCAAGATTTTCATGAGGGGCTAGTTCCAATTTTCACTGCAAGTTGAAGCACAAAAAACATATTTAACCCTTTAGATAATATATATTGATTTTTTTATTTAATTTTGTATCTTATTTTTAATATATATATATATATATATATATATATATAATATTATAATTATAACTAATTTTTAAATACTTGATATTAAAAAAATGTATAATTATGATATTAAATATTTGTTAATATTTTTTTATATAAATATTATCTAATTAATGTTTGAAAAAATAAATATGTGAATAATATATATTATCTTCGATGTATTATCCTCTGCTACTCTCAATATATGTGCACAAAGTAATCCTATGAACAGATCAGTCGATATTGCATAAAGAAGAAAGTGAATGTGTGAATAATTTGACCATCTTAAAATGTATATGAACTATGATTTTCATTAATTTAATGGTTTACCTTTTTGTATTATACATGGTTTTTTCAAGAATAGATTTAGATTGCTTAGATATAAATTTTTCTAAGTGGATATATCTTAATTTAATCCTCCACAATTATTTGTATTATAATGTTTTTTCTTTCAATAAATATTATGAAGAAACACATAATTATCAACATACGGTTTATGATTCCTAAGAGATCTCTTAATATAAAATCAAGTTTTTAAAATATATAATAATAACAAATAAATTTCTATAAATGTCTTTAAAAATATTGATTATATTTTATTTACAATAACAATTTAAATTTCTATAAAAATTTAATTTCAATTAGTTATAATTTCCTTATACTTATACATTGACGTCTAATTAAGGGATGAAAAAAAAAAAAAATTCACCGTGTAAGAGTATATTGATATTATGGATATATAATTCATACATCGTTAGTTTTGATCCACCAATATTTCACAACCAAGAGGGGTGAATTGGTTTTAACAAATTTTATTCAGTTTTAACAATTTCGAAATTGTTTTGATAAAACATTTGCTTGTTGAATCAATTAAAATAATGTGATTGGATGCTTAATGTTTGAAGCATTTATACCATGTCAAAAATATAGAGAAGAAGAGATATCACACACATGATATTTATACTGGTTGGATTCCTTAAAATCTATACATCCAGTTTCTCCTAGCAAACTAGCTAGAGATTTTCACTATATTTCAAGAATTACAAGATTTACATATACACTTGGTAAATCTAAACTTTAAGACAAAAAGAACACACAAGCAAGGCTACCACACACTTGCTTAAACAAACAAAACAACAAGGCTATCACACACACTTGCTTTAGACAGAAAACATAAAAAACAGAGAGTTTCAAACTGTACTAAAACACAAGAACACAACCTATAAATTATATTGAGTACACATTTTCCAAGTCTGAAATTTCTTCATCTTGCCAAGTCAACTTTGATGTGTCTTGATGAAATTCTCAAGAGGACCTTCCAAGATTGCTCCAAGAACCTGTTCCACACCTTTTTTTCTTTCTTTGGGTTGCACAACTCTTTTTTCAGCAGGTGCAAAGACTGTTTTTATCTTATCAGCTGCTGTCAGCACGAGTCTAGTCGACAAGATTAGTTGGCTAGTCGACTACATTATGACAGGACCCAAAATCAAGATCCAGAACTAACTTAGCTAACTAGATTAGTAGTTTAATCGATTATCAAAACAACATATTAATATTTTCAAATTATCACATACATATATCATGTCAATCATTGTCATGCTATTATGGACATCATCAAAAACTTAAAAACATCACACATACACTTAATAGCAATATACATAATCTATACACGATTCAAAGACTAAAACATAATCTAAAATATTTTTAATAATTAAGAATAAATTTTTATATGGAGTTAAAGTAAGCCATAACTGTAACATCCTAAAAATTGATCTCAAAAACTTTAAGTCAATTACTTAATAAAATATCAAGATTAAAAATGTCATATATATATATATATATATATATATATATAGAGAGAGAGAGAGAGAGAGGTTAAATATGTTTTTATCCCTTAATTTTCAATGAAAATTAGAATTAATCCTTCTCAAAAACTTTGAACCAATTTAGTCTCCCATCCTTAGAAATATGTGAATTTAGTGTTTATAACCAAATTTTGTTAAATTTATTTTACGTTTCAAACATACTTTATGATAATATTTGAGTTCTTTACAATGTTTGACACATTTTCGCTTCAATGTTAACTCAATACTATCATGATACGCATTTGAAATGTCAAATAAACTTAATAAAATTTGGTTAAAAGAACTAAATTCAAACATTTCTAAAGTTGAGAAACTAAATTAGGTTAAAGTTTCAAAGAGAGATTACCAAAAACATATTTAACCCTATATATATATATATATATATATATATATATATATATATATATATATATATATATATGAAGTTTAAAGGCTATTACAATCTTTTAACATTGTATCTCAAAATAACTTTTCCTAAACATCCCAAAGTACTTCAAAATATGATAAGTATGTTTGATACAATTTTCTAAAACAAAGACAAAGACTTCATCTACTGAACTAATAACTATTCAAAACTATCAGAGATACTATTAATGACAAACTCCTTCTCCTGAGCTACTCACCCCATCCGTTCCTACCTTTGCTCACGTATTTATATATGATCATCACATAAAAACAAGCAACACAAGGAAAAGAAAAAAAAAAGGTAAGCTAATGCATTTAGAGGAGAGGAAAAACTGATTGGATAGGACAAAATAACATACAAGAATATTAAATAAATCTTTTATAGTGACAACCCACAAAATAATCTCAAAGATTTACTATTAGGCTTGTACAGAAATTACTACTAAAGTCTCATTCATCATTACAATGCACCAGCACATCCAACTCCTATTACAATTATACTCACGTACGTTACTTCCTTCTAGAAGATTAGCGTATTGAACGGACTCGTGAGACTCTACGCTTGTCATACTTACTCACTATCTTTGAGACCATCATTAGAGAGGGATTAAGATGAAACAAAATATAATTTAAGTCATGACAGGATTAATTTCACTAGCTCCCTAAGTATGATTCTCTTTCCTATCATATTGTATGTCATGTGAAGTTTCCCTCAACTCTCATCACCTAGAGATATCATACTCTATGTGACTATGTGAGTTAGATATTAGTAGAGTCAGGATAGTCTCACTATCGGAGTCTCCTTTCAATACACTTTGACATCCTGAATAATGGTATTTTTCCTTGAAAATGGTCACTGGGAACCAAACTTTTCATATCTAAGCCAAAAAAGACATAACAATTAAAAAAAAAAACTTAGTTTTTTCTAAAACTCTAGACCAGCGACTCAGTGCCTCCCCTGCCACCTAACAGTGTTTAGAGCCACTCAACTGTGGACACACAATAGAAAAAAATTGCTTCTAAACAATTGAATTTTTCCTTCTACCATAATATCATACTCAGCTTATCGACATTATTATTTACAATAATACCAACCTCTCTAAATTACTCCTTTTCAACAATATCAACATCACATTTGGTCAAAACAAATACAAGAACCCATAACAAATTAACATATCAGTTTTTACCATCTTAATTTATCTCATTCTATAACACAGAATTCACACATTCTCTTTCCCAAGAATCATTTTCTTTTAGTACTTATCAATATAATTCTCATTCAGACTCACTTCATACTATTAAACAATTTAGTCATGTCATCGGTCTACAATTCATCATCCACCAAAAAGATACCCACTCAAAACACAACACAGATACTTAAAAACTCTAAAAAATTGCATCAAATCAAACTTCACAAAAATTCATTTAAAGGTTATGGAGTTATAAATTCTCATCTTAAAACAATTTAAACGATTAGTTTTCCTTATCTTAAGGAAGACTCTTATCACTCTTCTTCCATTACACAACGTCTCCACTTACCATGGTACTATATTTATAACCCATACACTAAAATCAAAATCAACGATCGAATGATGGTTTAAGGACAACGACTAGATAAAGATGCATATAGAAAACAGAAAAAATCACATGCAGCTAGAGAAAGCTGCATGCACTAAAATTAGAGAGAAAAATTTGAACTTATCCGAATATGAAATTGATTGACTTGTATAATAGAATTCTTAGCACTAATTATTTCTATGGCTTGGATCTTCAAGAGGAAAAAATGCAGAAGATCAATTTACTAAAAAAAAATATTGATTACTTTTATAATATATAATATGTTATCAATAGAGAAAACTGAATATCAATATAATAATATAAATTCTACTCTCTTCACAATCTTTCCACAATATACATAATTAAAAGAAAAAACATTATCTTATTTGGTCAGATCTCCCGAAGAGGCAAAGTCTTTATTGTACTCTTTTATATTACAAATATTATTATGGTGTAATGTTAATATTACAAATTTTAATTATACCCATTGAATTTCTTTACTATCGTCAAGTATTACAAAAATTTAATTAAACCTAAGAAAATTATTTTTAGTAAATAATTTAACAAATTCGGTATCTATGCATAAATTTCAGGTCATATATATATATATATATATATATATATTCCTTTAAGTTTAAATCAATGTTAGTTAAAAGTTAAAAATATTTCATTTCATCGATTCTTTTAATTGTAAAATGCAAGACAATCAAATATCATAATTCAAACTTTGAACTCTAAATTGACAGTAAAAACATTTCCTCTTGTTTTTCGAAAACAGCTTAGTTTTGAAAGACACTTAGGATTTATAATTTGAAGTTGAAAAACGTAAGTTTGTGTAGAAGGATTTTATTGTTGTCGATTTGTGTTGAATGAAAGATGAGGAAAAGTAGTAGTTTTGGGTTTGGCATGCCTAATGTTGGAGGGATGAGTAAAATATGAATTAAACCGAAACAATGATTTATGAAGGAAGATTCCCGGAAGATGAAAAGGGATAAAAAAGGTTTATTGTACCTTACGCTACAAAAAATAATAATGAGACAAATACTAATTATTTGCACCATCTTCCTTATTTCATCAACAACATATCACGCTTCACAAAACGACACTAACTCTATTGTTAATCAACTTAAATACCCATTGTACGTAATTATTTTATCATCATGTCGTCATCAGGTCGTAAGACATTTTTTATTATTTATTAATAATTTTATTCATTTTGAATAAAATTAAATTATACAAAGATACATGTTTTTAAATAAAATATTTAGAGTCTTCTTAGGAAGTGTAAGAGTGCCAGATGCTTATACAAGAAGAATCCATGTTTCCACGGAAAATATAACAATCTTTAAAATATTTAAATATATTAAATTTAAAATTTATTTTATTCTAATTTGTTTCATTGTTTAAAAGTTCTGGTTAAACAAGATAATTTTAATGTTGTGAATTTTAATTTGTGAATGTTACGCTATTTATTTTAAGAATATGAATGGTACAAAATGTATTTGATATCTTGATGAATAAATATACTTTATTTTGCTAGCTTACTCTTATGTTTGTTTTTTTTCTTTCAATTGTATTTAGTATGTGAGCAAACATATGATATGCAGGCAATGGTAACAGTACTGGAGTAAGAAATTATAAACTCCACGTAAGTGGTTTCTTATAATAGATTATTCTAATTAGATTAAACTTATAAAATAAGACAACATTCCAATGAAATTTCAATATGTTAAATGTAAGATGTAACAAAATGGTATTTTAGAATTAATAATAGTTTAAAGATAGTAAGATTTGATTATTTTAATATTAAAAGAGTCTAATAAATAGTTTTATTATAAATGAGTTTTATTATTTTAAAACAAATAATTTTCAATAAACTATTTTTCTAAAGTTTTTTACTTCTCTCTAAGAGTTCTCATATTCTGTTTGTAAGGGAGATATATGTAATCACAGAAACAATGAAAAAGTGATGTTAATATTTGTTGGAAAATCACTTCAAAATTTATATAGATCAACAAAGCCTAAACATCATCATTTCGTCCCAAACCATCAAACCCCCCAAACAACAAAAATGAATGACTAAACTACAAGGGTATAATTTCCAAATTATATACAAACGTGGTAAGCACAATGTGGTCGCAGACGCTCTATTCTGCCAAGAGGCACCAACACCATTTGTTTTGCTCGCCTTGTCTTCTGCTTTTTTCGATCATCCTCCAGGAGTTACACAATTCCATTGCACTAGTAAGGGTCAACAATTAATTCGTTTGTGCACACAGGACCAACCGTTGCCTAACCTTTTCTTTGTTTGCCAAGGCCTTTTGTTTTTTCGCCTAAAATATTTCTACCTTCACCAAAGGACTTCAGACAACACATCCTCCACGAGTCCTACATAACACCTATGGCAGGTCACTCTGACCTCAAACCCACTTAGGGTTGTAGCCTCCTTCTATTGGCTTAGGTGAACTCGAGACACTAAGCACTTCATTCAATAGTGCCTCATATGCCAATGCAACAAGTACCTGTCATAGAAAATACAGGGGTTACTTCAACCATTACCACATCCATAATAAGTGTGGGAAAACTTATCCATGGACTTTATCACACACCTACCTTCCTCAACGGGCCATATAGTAATGTGGGTCATATGTGATCGCCTAACAAAATATGGCCACTTCATCGCATTACCCATACATTTCATCGCTCAAAGCCTTGCCCGTCGTTCCTCCATTAAGATATGTTGCCTCCATGACTTGCCTAAAACCATAGTATTTGATTGGGATCCTCTCTTTCTAAGGACTTTTTGGCATACCCTGTTTAAAGCTCAAGGAATAACCCTACAATTCAGTTCTTCATACCACTCAAAAACTGACGAACATAGAGAAGTTTTAAATAGAGGCCTGAAAGCTTACCTGAGATGCTTCACTGGAGACCACCCCCACAATTGGTACCAATACTTGCACTTGGCAGGACTTTGGTACAACACAACTTACCACTTGAGCACTGGCACATCGCCCTTTCACGCGCTCTATAGGCGCCCTCCACCGACAACCCTTAACATGTTACACACCTTTAGAGACGACACCACTATTTTAGACCTTCACCAACACACATTGGTCTTGCACAATCTAAAAAGTAATTTTCGTTGCACTCGTCAACAAATGGATAACCAAGCCTAGCATCGCACTAACATGAGTTTTAAAATCGTCGATTGGGTTTGGGTTCGCCTCCAACCATACCATCAACACTTTGTGCACCGCTGCCCTTGTCCGAAGCTAGTCCCAAGATATTCCAGTCCCTACCAAGTCGCTTGCTGCATAGGCAATCGCTTACGAACTTAAACTCCCCCACCTCTCGCATACACCCAGTCTTTCACATTTCTCATCTACGACCCTTTAAAGGGCACCCTCCTTCAAAAAACCCAACTCACACTACATTTCCTACACCAAATGCACTTAACTCACCCACTTCAAGTACATTAAATACTCATCAGTTCTTCACCTAACACATTAACTGCACCGCCCTTGTATAGAGCATATGGTTTAGTTTGATTGTATAAATATTATATTTTTATAGTGTTATCTTTTGTAAAACTGTATTAATATACTTTATACACTAGATTACTTATTTTGAATACTATGGTGAAGTGTTTTATTATATTAGTTTTAAGCTAGTAAAATGGGATGTTACAATAAATATTTTATAGGATGAGTTCATAAACAAATTAAAACAAATTACTTTTTTTTCCAAAGTTTACAACGATAGCAGAGTGTTTTGATAAGTGGGTTTAGATTTAGGAAAGAAAAAAGACAAGTTCAATGTAAAAATGAACTATAATGTATTAAACAACAAAAATATTTGTTCATTCAAACTTTAAAAACGAAAATTTGAGTTTATGTTTTTATAAGCTTTCTTTGAACCATTAAATCAAATAGAAGTATGATTGAATATGAATAAAAAATACTCAAAGTTTAACTATCAATTCCTACATTCTTTTAGGAGAGACATTGTTAAACTATAACTATTCATGAATGTGGGTTAAGAAAAAAAAGTATAGTTTGGATCTACAACCTTGAAATTAATCTTTGTGAAAGTGAAAGAATATATTGAAATTCTAGTTTGGATTTTCACTTTAGGGTAGGTTTTCTCCTCTCGTCTTTTCCTTTTAGGCGACACATTATTTTGAAATAACTTTATGATTTGATGGATATGTTTTGGGTTTTGAAGTTATCTAAGAATCCCTAGGATTCCTTACCAAAGTTTGATTTAATTAAAGTTATACTAAAAGGTGTTGATAAACACAAGTGTGGCACTTAAAGTGAAATTAGCATTCACACGTTGTGTAAAATGATATTTATTAGAGATAATACTATTTTGTAGGAATATGATATATACATTAGGTTATAGAATATATGGATGACATATTCAGACTATTTATAATCTAAAGTATGTAGATAAAAAATATCGGATGTTGACATATCAATGATATTTAAAAATGAGTTATGTTAATTTTCCACATGTTAAATTGAGTTCAAGAAATAAGTGGATTCTCATATAAAAAAAATCATTCAAGAATAATAAAATATTTTAGAGAATATATTATGGATGGTGTTAGTTTCATATATTTATATTATTATATAATAAGGAAATTTCACTTTTTAGTGTATATATTTATTTTTCATTTTTATCCTTTAAATAAATGTTTTTTAAAATTAAAGTAATTATTTTATCAATTATATCCTTTAAATGATAATGTTTTTTATTTGACATTTTTTAAATTAAATTATATATAATAAAATTGTAAAATTTATTTATATTTATTTTTATAATTATAGTAATAATAATTTTTTTTATTATAAAGAAAAAGAAAGATGTCTTCAAAAAGTTTTAAAATCTAGCAGTTATTAATTTAATTGTATTAAGATAAGTATAAATATAATAAATTTTATGTTATATTAATTTTTTTTGTTTTCCTGTATAGTTATGACGTGATTTTGAAATCTAATACGGGTTAGATTACTATATGAAAATACATAAGAACCTGATCATAAATTTTAAAGAGAGTAGAATTATATTATTATAGTAATACTCTGTTTTTCTTATTAATAGCATGTTTTATATATTATGAAAAAATTAAAAAAAGTTTTGAAAAGGGTTTTTATCTTAGAAAACAGAGGTCATCTACAGAAATCTTACGAAAACTTATTTAATTTTCGGTTCTCAATCTTCTTCCTTTCTTCTTGCCAAGGATTTTACCATACCATATATTAGGGTAAGTTCAAGATTTTCTCCTTTGATTTTTTAAATCATTGTTCAATTGTTGATTTTAGTCTTTGAGTTGTGAATATAGGACAATTGTAAATGAAATGTTGGGTAGGAGGAAGAACAATGATAACAGTTTTTTAAGGTAAGAGAAGCTGATAATTTAAATTATTTTAAAATGAGAATTTGTAATTGCATAACCTTTAAATGGTTTTTGTGAAGTTTGATTTGATGCAATTTTTGTAGAGTTTTTAATGATCTGTGTTCTGTTCTGAGTTGGGTATATTTTTGTGGTTGATGAATTGTAGCGTGATGACATGACTGGGTTGTTTAATAGTATGAATGAAAATTATATTGATGAGTACTAAAAGAAACTAATTCTTGGTGAAATGGATATGTATATGAATGATGTGTTATAGAATGAGAGAAATTAAGATGATAGAAACTGATATGTTAATTTGTTATGAGTTCTTGTATTTATTGTGACCAAATGTGATGTTAACATTGTTGAAAAAGAGAAAATTTGAGAGTTTGGTATTATTTTAAATAATAATGTTGATAAGCTGAGTATGAGATTATGGTGGAAGGAAAAATTCAATTGTTTAGAAGAATTTTTTTTTTTTATTGTTGTGTCGTGTCCATTATTGGGCGGCTCCAAATACCCTTAGGTAGCAAGGGGAGGCACTCAGCAGCTGGTCTGAAGTTTAGAAAAACTCTAAATTTTTGTTTGAATTGTTTATGTCCTCTTTGGCTTAGAAATGAAAAGTTTGGTTCTTTATAGCTATTTTTAAGGGAAAATATCACTATTTAGGATGTCTCTATATTGAAACGGAATTCTGAGAGTAAGACTACCCTGACTCTACTAGTATCTAACTCACATAGAGTATGATATATAGGTGGTGAGAGTTGAAAGAGCCTTCAAAATTAGTTGATTATAAAGATAAAGAATTATTGCAGTTCATTCTATTTCTTTTATTGGTTTGGCTGATAAGAACTAAGTATTGTTTTTGTTTTAGAATCTTAAGAAAGTCCTACCCTATTTTAAATCCTATAATTATTCATTCTATTATTTCTTAATTTTGTGATTTCTCACATAATATCTTAATGCAACTCCCATTACTTTGTCTGATTTAATGTCAATCAATTATTTTGTCTTATCTATAACAGAACGTACTTATATTCTTTGAGTATTTGCAAATGGATAAAATTTCTTTTACTTTATATTATTATCAAATAATTCAAAAATTATTCTATGTATTGATACTTACATCTCCTACTACTAGTGGGGTGACAACTAGTTTTGGCATGTTGGGGGATATCATTACCGTCGAACCAAACGCTTATATTGTATTTGCTGGTAAAAGAGTAATTGAACAAACATTGAATAAGATAGTGCTCGAAGATTCACGAGTTGCAGAAGTTTGGATTAGTTTATTATTTGGGTCATACTTAGGGATCTAGTGAAATTAACCCTGTCATGACTTGTTGTTGAGTTAATATATTTTTTCATATGGGTTATAATCATTGAGAGATTGTGGTTATAATCTCAGTCCTGCAGTTGCTTTGAATACTGAGGTACCAGACAAAATTTGGTTTGGTAAGAATGTTAGCTATGATCATTTACGTGTCTTTGGTTGCAGGGCATTTGTTCATGTTCCTAAGGATGAAAGATCCAAGTTAGATAAAAAGACAAGGCAATGTATCTTTATTGGCTATGGTGAGGATGAATTTGGCTACAGGTTTTATGATCCTATTGAGAAGAAGCTTGTTAGAAGCCGTGATGTACAATTCATGGAAGACCAGACCATTGAAGACATTGATAAGGTGGAAAAGACCACACCCGAGAAAGACAATAATCTCACTGATGGTAATTCGATGAGGTTGCCCGCTCACAATTTGGAAAATGTTGAAACGGAAGCTCAAGACAATGAGCAACATGATGATGTTGATGATCAACAGGTTGGAAGTGGAGTAGAGGTTCCAATTGATGATGCTCAAGAGGAACATGATGATGATGATCTTGGTGATATACCTGAATCACCTCAAGTCCAACTCAGGAGGTCTAATAGACAGAAACAACCTTCTACAAGGTATTCTTGTGATGAGTACATAACATTGACTGACGGTGGAGAACCTGAGTGTTTTGAAGAGACAAAGTTCATTGCTATTACTGAAGCATGCAAGGAGTTATTATGGTTGAAGAAATTCTTACAGGAGCTTGGTTTTAGGCAAGATAACTATTCATTGTTCGTTGATAGCCAAAGTGCTATCCATCTTGGTAAGAATCCAACCTTTCATTCTAGATCCAAACATATTGATGTGAGGTATCATTGGATACGTGATGCTTTGGATGCTAAGTTGTTGGAGTTGGAAAAAGTTCATACAGATGATAATGGTGCTGATATGATGACTAAAGCATTGCCAAGAGGAAAGTTTGAAGTTTGTTGTGAGATCGCCGGTTTGGCGGTTATCTCCACATAGTTGTGAGGGGGAGATTTGTTGGGTATTGGGCTCCCTTCCTATGTGGAGAAAAGGCCCAAAATTTGAGAAGCCCATGTCTCACTTAACCTAGTGGAGAGGAGGCTATAAAAAGAGAGAGGCAGAACAATAGAGTTAGAATACACTGAAAGCCCTAACACATAGAGGGAGAGGTAGAGGGAAAATTCTGTTCACGTTTTTCATAGAGCTGTCGCAGTAAATTCGGCGCTGCGGATTCGTTCACCGTTGGATCGGGCTGAAATTTTTACAGCAGGTTCGGAACTCATTGCTCTTCATTCTGACCGATCGGATCTTTGATACGAGGTCTGAGTTGGGAGATATTAATTTCGCACTGCAGCAGTGATTTGTAGAGGTTTTCCTCTCTTGTTCTTCTCTATTTGAAAGCTTTGTTGCTTTGTTATTTGGTTGGGTGTTGGCACTAATTTGTGCTATTGATTGAGACTCTTTTTGTACTCTTGTTGATCATAGTGGAGCTATTTCTTTGGTCTGGACGACTCGTGGTTTTTACTTTTGATTTGAGGGGTTTTTCACGTTAAAAATCTTGGTTTTTCACGTTATTATTGCTGCTCTTTGATTATTGCTCCTCATAGATTCTTGCAAGTTAGGGGAAATTATATCCGCTGCATTCTCTGGTATATTGTTTGTTGTTGTTTTCCCCATCAGAGTGGTATCAGAGCTCTTGGTTGGGCTATATTTACTTGCTTGAATGATGGAGGCAAATGCAAAGATGATTGCTTTGAATGGTACAAATTATCATTTGTGGAAGGACAAGATGAAAGATTTATTATTTGTCAAGAAATTGCATCTTCCGGTTTTTACTACACAGAAGCCAGATTCTATGTCTGAAGAAGAATGAGATTTTGAGCACCAACAGGTATGTGGTTTTATTCGGCAATATGTTGAAGATAATGTTTATAATCATATTGCTAATGAGACACATGCCAGAGCTTTGTGGGAGAAGATTGAGTCTTTGTATGCTTCTAAGTCGGGCAATAATAAATTATATTTGTTAAATTGCTTGATGAATTTGAGGTACAGGGAGAATTCTTCTATTTCTGATCACTTAAATGAGTTTCAAGGGCTCCTAGATCAATTGTCAGGAATGGGCATAAAGTTTGATGACGAAGTTATGGGATTATGGTTGCTTAATACTCTACCAGAGTCTTAGGAGGTATTTCGGGTTTCAATTACGAACTCTGCCTCGAATGGTGTTGTTTCTTTTCAGATGGCAAAAAGCGGTGCTCTTAATGAAGAGATGAGAAGGAAGGTACATGGTTCTTCATCTCAGTCTGAGATGCTTGTTACAGAAGCTAGGGGGAGAAGTCAGAAAAAGGAACATAAAGGTGGTAGAGAGAAGAGTAGGAGCAAGTCCAAGTCAAGATACAAGAATTTAGAGTGTCATTTTTGTCATAAAACTGGGCACATTCAGAAATACTGTTTTAAGTGGAAAAAGGAAAACAAAGACAAGAAGGGCAAACAGAGAGAGAATGACCATGATGATGATCGTGTCACTACTGCTACAGATGGTGATCTTGTTCTTCTTCGTGACTTTGAGTCCGTTAATCTTGTATCTGATGAGAGCATGTGGATTATTGATAGTGGTGCTACACTGCATGTTACACCTAGGAAGGAGTTCTTCACATCTTACACTTCTGGTGATTTTGGAGTGTTGAAGATGGGTAATGATGGTGAGTCTAAAGTGATTGGTGTTGGTGATGTTTGCCTGCAAACCAACATGGGAGTGCAGTTGTTGCTTAAAGGAGTCAAACATGCTCCAAATGTTCGTTTTAATTTAATCTCTGTGCAGTTGCTTGATGATTGTGGTTATGACAATCACTTTGGTTCTAGTAAATGGAAGCTCACTAAAGGTAACTTGGTTATGGCCAGAGGGGAGAAACAATCTAAATTGTACTGGACTAAAGCTTTGGTTGCTAAAGACAGTGTGAATGCTATGTATATGGAGGCATCTTTGTGGCACCGGAGGCTTGGTCATATAAGTGAGAAAGGGCTTAACTGCTTAGCTAAAAAGGATGTGCTTATGGGATTGAGAAATGCAGAATTGGAGAAATGTTCTCATTGCATGGCTGGTAAACAAACCAGAGTATCTTTTAAGAAGCATCCTCCCTCAAGGAAGTCAGAATTGCTTGAATTGATGCATTCTGACGTTTGTGGCCCATTAAAGGTAAAGTCATTTAGTGGTGCACTTTACTTTGTTACTTTTATTGATGATTGTTCCAGGAAGCTATGGGTCTATGCTCTTCAGCGGAAAGGTCAAGTACTTGAAAAGTTCAAGGAATTTCATGCTATGGTTGAGAGGCAATCAGGCAAGAAGCTGAAATGCATCCGTAGTGATAATGGTGGTGAGTACCGTGGACCTTTTGATGTTTATTGCAGGCAGCATGGTATTAGACACGAGAAGACTCCTCCTAAAAATCCTCAGTTGAATGGTCTAGCGGAGAGGATGAACAGGACCTTGGTTGAAAGGGTTACATGTATGCTTTCGGAAGCAAAGTTGCCTAAGCACTTTTGGGGAGAGGCATTGCTTGCAGCTGTGCATGTTATTAATCTCAGTCCTGCAGTTGCTTTGAATACTGAGGTACCAGACAAAATTTGGTTTGGTAAGAATGTTAGCTATGATCATTTACGTGTCTTTGGTTGCAGGGCATTTGTTCATGTTCCTAAGGATGAAAGATCCAAGTTAGATAAAAAGACAAGGCAATGTATCTTTATTGGCTATGGTGAGGATGAATTTGGCTACAGGTTTTATGATCCTGTTGAGAAGAAGCTTGTTAGAAGCCGTGATGTACAATTCATGGAAGACCAGACCATTGAAGACATTGATAAGGTGGAAAAGACCACACCCGAGAAAGACAATAATCTCACTGATGGTAATTCGATGAGGTTGCCCGCTCACAATTTGGAAAATGTTGAAACGGAAGCTCAAGACAATGAGCAACATGATGATGTTGATGGTCAACAGGTTGGAAGTGGAGTAGAGGTTCCAATTGATGATGCTCAAGAGGAACATGATGATGATGATCTTGGTGATATACCTGAATCACCTCAAGTCCAACTCAGGAGGTCTAATAGACAGAAACAACCTTCTACAAGGTATTCTTGTGATGAGTACATAACATTGACTGACGGTGGAGAACCTGAGTGTTTTGAAGAGACAAAGTTCATTGCTATTACTGAAGCATGCAAGGAGTTATTATGGTTGAAGAAATTCTTACAGGAGCTTGGTTTTAGGCAAGATAACTATTCATTGTTCGTTGATAGCCAAAGTGCTATCCATCTTGGTAAGAATCCAACCTTTCATTCTAGATCCAAACATATTGATGTGAGGTATCATTGGATACGTGATGCTTTGGATGCTAAGTTGTTGGAGTTGGAAAAAGTTCATACAGATGATAATGGTGCTGATATGATGACTAAAGCATTGCCAAGAGGAAAGTTTGAAGTTTGTTGTGAGATCGCCGGTTTGGCGGTTATCTCCACATAGTTGTGAGGGGGAGATTTGTTGGGTATTGGGCTCCCTTCCTATGTGGAGAAAAGGCCCAAAATTTGAGAAGCCCATGTCTCACTTAACCTAGTGGAGAGGAGGCTATAAAAAGAGAGAGGCAGAACAATAGAGTTAGAATACACTGAAAGCCCTAACACATAGAGGGAGAGGTAGAGGGAAAATTCTGTTCACGTTTTTCATAGAGCTGTCGCAGTAAATTCGGCGCTGCGGATTCGTTCACCGTTGGATCGGGCTGAAATTTTTACAGCAGGTTCGGAACTCATTGCTCTTCATTCTGACCGATCGGATCTTTGATACGAGGTCTGAGTTGGGAGATATTAATTTCGCACTGCAGCAGTGATTTGTAGAGGTTTTCCTCTCTTGTTCTTCTCTATTTGAAAGCTTTGTTGCTTTGTTATTTGGTTGGGTGTTGGCACTAATTTGTGCTATTGATTGAGACTCTTTTTGTACTCTTGTTGATCATAGTGGAGCTATTTCTTTGGTCTGGACGACTCATGGTTTTTACTTTTGATTTGAGGGGTTTTTCACGTTAAAAATCTTGGTTTTTCACGTTATTATTGCTGCTCTTTGATTATTGCTCCTCATAGATTCTTGCAAGTTAGGGGAAATTATATCCGCTGCATTCTCTGGTATATTGTTTGTTGTTGTTTTCCCCATCAGAGTGGTATCAGAGCTCTTGGTTGGGCTATATTTACTTGCTTGAATGATGGAGGCAAATGCAAAGATGATTGCTTTGAATGGTACAAATTATCATTTGTGGAAGGACAAGATGAAAGATTTATTATTTGTCAAGAAATTGCATCTTCCGGTTTTTACTACACAGAAGCCAGATTCTATGTCTGAAGAAGAATGAGATTTTGAGCACCAACAGGTATGTGGTTTTATTCGGCAATATGTTGAAGATAATGTTTATAATCATATTGCTAATGAGACACATGCCAGAGCTTTGTGGGAGAAGATTGAGTCTTTGTATGCTTCTAAGTCGGGCAATAATAAATTATATTTGTTAAATTGCTTGATGAATTTGAGGTACAGGGAGAATTCTTCTATTTCTGATCACTTAAATGAGTTTCAAGGGCTCCTAGATCAATTGTCAGGAATGGGCATAAAGTTTGATGACGAAGTTATGGGATTATGGTTGCTTAATACTCTACCAGAGTCTTAGGAGGTATTTCGGGTTTCAATTACGAACTCTGCCTCGAATGGTGTTGTTTCTTTTCAGATGGCAAAAAGCGGTGCTCTTAATGAAGAGATGAGAAGGAAGGTACATGGTTCTTCATCTCAGTCTGAGATGCTTGTTACAGAAGCTAGGGGGAGAAGTCAGAAAAAGGAACATAAAGGTGGTAGAGAGAAGAGTAGGAGCAAGTCCAAGTCAAGATACAAGAATTTAGAGTGTCATTTTTGTCATAAAACTGGGCACATTCAGAAATACTGTTTTAAGTGGAAAAAGGAAAACAAAGACAAGAAGGGCAAACAGAGAGAGAATGACCATGATGATGATCGTGTCACTACTGCTACAGATGGTGATCTTGTTCTTCTTCGTGACTTTGAGTCCGTTAATCTTGTATCTGATGAGAGCATGTGGATTATTGATAGTGGTGCTACACTGCATGTTACACCTAGGAAGGAGTTCTTCACATCTTACACTTCTGGTGATTTTGGAGTGTTGAAGATGGGTAATGATGGTGAGTCTAAAGTGATTGGTGTTGGTGATGTTTGCCTGCAAACCAACATGGGAGTGCAGTTGTTGCTTAAAGGAGTCAAACATGCTCCAAATGTTCGTTTTAATTTAATCTCTGTGCAGTTGCTTGATGATTGTGGTTATGACAATCACTTTGGTTCTAGTAAATGGAAGCTCACTAAAGGTAACTTGGTTATGGCCAGAGGGGAGAAACAATCTAAATTGTACTGGACTAAAGCTTTGGTTGCTAAAGACAGTGTGAATGCTATGTATATGGAGGCATCTTTGTGGCACCGGAGGCTTGGTCATATAAGTGAGAAAGGGCTTAACTGCTTAGCTAAAAAGGATGTGCTTATGGGATTGAGAAATGCAGAATTGGAGAAATGTTCTCATTGCATGGCTGGTAAACAAACCAGAGTATCTTTTAAGAAGCATCCTCCCTCAAGGAAGTCAGAATTGCTTGAATTGATGCATTCTGACGTTTGTGGCCCATTAAAGGTAAAGTCATTTAGTGGTGCACTTTACTTTGTTACTTTTATTGATGATTGTTCCAGGAAGCTATGGGTCTATGCTCTTCAGCGGAAAGGTCAAGTACTTGAAAAGTTCAAGGAATTTCATGCTATGGTTGAGAGGCAATCAGGCAAGAAGCTGAAATGCATCCGTAGTGATAATGGTGGTGAGTACCGTGGACCTTTTGATGTTTATTGCAGGCAGCATGGTATTAGACACGAGAAGACTCCTCCTAAAAATCCTCAGTTGAATGGTCTAGCGGAGAGGATGAACAGGACCTTGGTTGAAAGGGTTACATGTATGCTTTCGGAAGCAAAGTTGCCTAAGCACTTTTGGGGAGAGGCATTGCTTGCAGCTGTGCATGTTATTAATCTCAGTCCTGCAGTTGCTTTGAATACTGAGGTACCAGACAAAATTTGGTTTGGTAAGAATGTTAGCTATGATCATTTACGTGTCTTTGGTTGCAGGGCATTTGTTCATGTTCCTAAGGATGAAAGATCCAAGTTAGATAAAAAGACAAGGCAATGTATCTTTATTGGCTATGGTGAGGATGAATTTGGCTACAGGTTTTATGATCCTGTTGAGAAGAAGCTTGTTAGAAGCCGTGATGTACAATTCATGGAAGACCAGACCATTGAAGACATTGATAAGGTGGAAAAGACCACACCCGAGAAAGACAATAATCTCACTGATGGTAATTCGATGAGGTTGCCCGCTCACAATTTGGAAAATGTTGAAACGGAAGCTCAAGACAATGAGCAACATGATGATGTTGATGGTCAACAGGTTGGAAGTGGAGTAGAGGTTCCAATTGATGATGCTCAAGAGGAACATGATGATGATGATCTTGGTGATATACCTGAATCACCTCAAGTCCAACTCAGGAGGTCTAATAGACAGAAACAACCTTCTACAAGGTATTCTTGTGATGAGTACATAACATTGACTGACGGTGGAGAACCTGAGTGTTTTGAAGAGACAAAGTTCATTGCTATTACTGAAGCATGCAAGGAGTTATTATGGTTGAAGAAATTCTTACAGGAGCTTGGTTTTAGGCAAGATAACTATTCATTGTTCGTTGATAGCCAAAGTGCTATCCATCTTGGTAAGAATCCAACCTTTCATTCTAGATCCAAACATATTGATGTGAGGTATCATTGGATACGTGATGCTTTGGATGCTAAGTTGTTGGAGTTGGAAAAAGTTCATACAGATGATAATGGTGCTGATATGATGACTAAAGCATTGCCAAGAGGAAAGTTTGAAGTTTGTTGTGAGATCGCCGGTTTGGCGGTTATCTCCACATAGTTGTGAGGGGGAGATTTGTTGGGTATTGGGCTCCCTTCCTATGTGGAGAAAAGGCCCAAAATTTGAGAAGCCCATGTCTCACTTAACCTAGTGGAGAGGAGGCTATAAAAAGAGAGAGGCAGAACAATAGAGTTAGAATACACTGAAAGCCCTAACACATAGAGGGAGAGGTAGAGGGAAAATTCTGTTCACGTTTTTCATAGAGCTGTCGCAGTAAATTCGGCGCTGCGGATTCGTTCACCGTTGGATCGGGCTGAAATTTTTACAGCAGGTTCGGAACTCATTGCTCTTCATTCTGACCGATCGGATCTTTGATACGAGGTCTGAGTTGGGAGATATTAATTTCGCACTGCAGCAGTGATTTGTAGAGGTTTTCCTCTCTTGTTCTTCTCTATTTGAAAGCTTTGTTGCTTTGTTATTTGGTTGGGTGTTGGCACTAATTTGTGCTATTGATTGAGACTCTTTTTGTACTCTTGTTGATCATAGTGGAGCTATTTCTTTGGTCTGGACGACTCGTGGTTTTTACTTTTGATTTGAGGGGTTTTTCACGTTAAAAATCTTGGTTTTTCACGTTATTATTGCTGCTCTTTGATTATTGCTCCTCATAGATTCTTGCAAGTTAGGGGAAATTATATCCGCTGCATTCTCTGGTATATTGTTTGTTGTTGTTTTCCCCATCAGAGTGGTATCAGAGCTCTTGGTTGGGCTATATTTACTTGCTTGAATGATGGAGGCAAATGCAAAGATGATTGCTTTGAATGGTACAAATTATCATTTGTGGAAGGACAAGATGAAAGATTTATTATTTGTCAAGAAATTGCATCTTCCGGTTTTTACTACACAGAAGCCAGATTCTATGTCTGAAGAAGAATGAGATTTTGAGCACCAACAGGTATGTGGTTTTATTCGGCAATATGTTGAAGATAATGTTTATAATCATATTGCTAATGAGACACATGCCAGAGCTTTGTGGGAGAAGATTGAGTCTTTGTATGCTTCTAAGTCGGGCAATAATAAATTATATTTGTTAAATTGCTTGATGAATTTGAGGTACAGGGAGAATTCTTCTATTTCTGATCACTTAAATGAGTTTCAAGGGCTCCTAGATCAATTGTCAGGAATGGGCATAAAGTTTGATGACGAAGTTATGGGATTATGGTTGCTTAATACTCTACCAGAGTCTTAGGAGGTATTTCGGGTTTCAATTACGAACTCTGCCTCGAATGGTGTTGTTTCTTTTCAGATGGCAAAAAGCGGTGCTCTTAATGAAGAGATGAGAAGGAAGGTACATGGTTCTTCATCTCAGTCTGAGATGCTTGTTACAGAAGCTAGGGGGAGAAGTCAGAAAAAGGAACATAAAGGTGGTAGAGAGAAGAGTAGGAGCAAGTCCAAGTCAAGATACAAGAATTTAGAGTGTCATTTTTGTCATAAAACTGGGCACATTCAGAAATACTGTTTTAAGTGGAAAAAGGAAAACAAAGACAAGAAGGGCAAACAAAGAGAGAATGACCATGATGATGATCGTGTCACTACTGCTACAGATGGTGATCTTGTTCTTCTTCGTGACTTTGAGTCCGTTAATCTTGTATCTGATGAGAGCATGTGGATTATTGATAGTGGTGCTACACTGCATGTTACACCTAGGAAGGAGTTCTTCACATCTTACACTTCTGGTGATTTTGGAGTGTTGAAGATGGGTAATGATGGTGAGTCTAAAGTGATTGGTGTTGGTGATGTTTGCCTGCAAACCAACATGGGAGTGCAGTTGTTGCTTAAAGGAGTCAAACATGCTCCAAATGTTCGTTTTAATTTAATCTCTGTGCAGTTGCTTGATGATTGTGGTTATGACAATCACTTTGGTTCTAGTAAATGGAAGCTCACTAAAGGTAACTTGGTTATGGCCAGAGGGGAGAAACAATCTAAATTGTACTGGACTAAAGCTTTGGTTGCTAAAGACAGTGTGAATGCTATGTATATGGAGGCATCTTTGTGGCACCGGAGGCTTGGTCATATAAGTGAGAAAGGGCTTAACTGCTTAGCTAAAAAGGATGTGCTTATGGGATTGAGAAATGCAGAATTGGAGAAATGTTCTCATTGCATGGCTGGTAAACAAACCAGAGTATCTTTTAAGAAGCATCCTCCCTCAAGGAAGTCAGAATTGCTTGAATTGATGCATTCTGACGTTTGTGGCCCATTAAAGGTAAAGTCATTTAGTGGTGCACTTTACTTTGTTACTTTTATTGATGATTGTTCCAGGAAGCTATGGGTCTATGCTCTTCAGCGGAAAGGTCAAGTACTTGAAAAGTTCAAGGAATTTCATGCTATGGTTGAGAGGCAATCAGGCAAGAAGCTGAAATGCATCCGTAGTGATAATGGTGGTGAGTACCGTGGACCTTTTGATGTTTATTGCAGGCAGCATGGTATTAGACACGAGAAGACTCCTCCTAAAAATCCTCAGTTGAATGGTCTAGCGGAGAGGATGAACAGGACCTTGGTTGAAAGGGTTACATGTATGCTTTCGGAAGCAAAGTTGCCTAAGCACTTTTGGGGAGAGGCATTGCTTGCAGCTGTGCATGTTATTAATCTCAGTCCTGCAGTTGCTTTGAATACTGAGGTACCAGACAAAATTTGGTTTGGTAAGAATGTTAGCTATGATCATTTACGTGTCTTTGGTTGCAGGGCATTTGTTCATGTTCCTAAGGATGAAAGATCCAAGTTAGATAAAAAGACAAGGCAATGTATCTTTATTGGCTATGGTGAGGATGAATTTGGCTACAGGTTTTATGATCCTGTTGAGAAGAAGCTTGTTAGAAGCCGTGATGTACAATTCATGGAAGACCAGACCATTGAAGACATTGATAAGGTGGAAAAGACCACACCCGAGAAAGACAATAATCTCACTGATGGTAATTCGATGAGGTTGCCCGCTCACAATTTGGAAAATGTTGAAACGGAAGCTCAAGACAATGAGCAACATGATGATGTTGATGGTCAACAGGTTGGAAGTGGAGTAGAGGTTCCAATTGATGATGCTCAAGAGGAACATGATGATGATGATCTTGGTGATATACCTGAATCACCTCAAGTCCAACTCAGGAGGTCTAATAGACAGAAACAACCTTCTACAAGGTATTCTTGTGATGAGTACATAACATTGACTGACGGTGGAGAACCTGAGTGTTTTGAAGAGACAAAGTTCATTGCTATTACTGAAGCATGCAAGGAGTTATTATGGTTGAAGAAATTCTTACAGGAGCTTGGTTTTAGGCAAGATAACTATTCATTGTTCGTTGATAGCCAAAGTGCTATCCATCTTGGTAAGAATCCAACCTTTCATTCTAGATCCAAACATATTGATGTGAGGTATCATTGGATACGTGATGCTTTGGATGCTAAGTTGTTGGAGTTGGAAAAAGTTCATACAGATGATAATGGTGCTGATATGATGACTAAAGCATTGCCAAGAGGAAAGTTTGAAGTTTGTTGTGAGATCGCCGGTTTGGCGGTTATCTCCACATAGTTGTGAGGGGGAGATTTGTTGGGTATTGGGCTCCCTTCCTATGTGGAGAAAAGGCCCAAAATTTGAGAAGCCCATGTCTCACTTAACCTAGTGGAGAGGAGGCTATAAAAAGAGAGAGGCAGAACAATAGAGTTAGAATACACTGAAAGCCCTAACACATAGAGGGAGAGGTAGAGGGAAAATTCTGTTCACGTTTTTCATAGAGCTGTCGCAGTAAATTCGGCGCTGCGGATTCGTTCACCGTTGGATCGGGCTGAAATTTTTACAGCAGGTTCGGAACTCATTGCTCTTCATTCTGACCGATCGGATCTTTGATACGAGGTCTGAGTTGGGAGATATTAATTTCGCACTGCAGCAGTGATTTGTAGAGGTTTTCCTCTCTTGTTCTTCTCTATTTGAAAGCTTTGTTGCTTTGTTATTTGGTTGGGTGTTGGCACTAATTTGTGCTATTGATTGAGACTCTTTTTGTACTCTTGTTGATCATAGTGGAGCTATTTCTTTGGTCTGGACGACTCGTGGTTTTTACTTTTGATTTGAGGGGTTTTTCACGTTAAAAATCTTGGTTTTTCACGTTATTATTGCTGCTCTTTGATTATTGCTCCTCATAGATTCTTGCAAGTTAGGGGAAATTATATCCGCTGCATTCTCTGGTATATTGTTTGTTGTTGTTTTCCCCATCAGAGTGGTATCAGAGCTCTTGGTTGGGCTATATTTACTTGCTTGAATGATGGAGGCAAATGCAAAGATGATTGCTTTGAATGGTACAAATTATCATTTGTGGAAGGACAAGATGAAAGATTTATTATTTGTCAAGAAATTGCATCTTCCGGTTTTTACTACACAGAAGCCAGATTCTATGTCTGAAGAATAATGAGATTTTGAGCACCAACAGGTATGTGGTTTTATTCGGCAATATGTTGAAGATAATGTTTATAATCATATTGCTAATGAGACACATGCCAGAGCTTTGTGGGAGAAGATTGAGTCTTTGTATGCTTCTAAGTCGGGCAATAATAAATTATATTTGTTAAATTGCTTGATGAATTTGAGGTACAGGGAGAATTCTTCTATTTCTGATCACTTAAATGAGTTTCAAGGGCTCCTAGATCAATTGTCAGGAATGGGCATAAAGTTTGATGACGAAGTT
Organism: Vigna unguiculata; assembly: GCF_037176805.1. Taxonomy (NCBI): domain Eukaryota; kingdom Viridiplantae; phylum Streptophyta; class Magnoliopsida; order Fabales; family Fabaceae; genus Vigna; species Vigna unguiculata. The sequence goes on along the minus strand of NC_140794.1, from coordinate 57,678,343 downwards.
ATGGGATTATGGTTGCTTAATACTCTACCAGAGTCTTAGGAGGTATTTCGGGTTTCAATTACGAACTCTGCCTCGAATGGTGTTGTTTCTTTTCAGATGGCAAAAAGCGGTGCTCTTAATGAAGAGATGAGAAGGAAGGTACATGGTTCTTCATCTCAGTCTGAGATGCTTGTTACAGAAGCTAGGGGGAGAAGTCAGAAAAAGGAACATAAAGGTGGTAGAGAGAAGAGTAGGAGCAAGTCCAAGTCAAGATACAAGAATTTAGAGTGTCATTTTTGTCATAAAACTGGGCACATTCAGAAATACTGTTTTAAGTGGAAAAAGGAAAACAAAGACAAGAAGGGCAAACAAAGAGAGAATGACCATGATGATGATCGTGTCACTACTGCTACAGATGGTGATCTTGTTCTTCTTCGTGACTTTGAGTCCGTTAATCTTGTATCTGATGAGAGCATGTGGATTATTGATAGTGGTGCTACACTGCATGTTACACCTAGGAAGGAGTTCTTCACATCTTACACTTCTGGTGATTTTGGAGTGTTGAAGATGGGTAATGATGGTGAGTCTAAAGTGATTGGTGTTGGTGATGTTTGCCTGCAAACCAACATGGGAGTGCAGTTGTTGCTTAAAGGAGTCAAACATGCTCCAAATGTTCGTTTTAATTTAATCTCTGTGCAGTTGCTTGATGATTGTGGTTATGACAATCACTTTGGTTCTAGTAAATGGAAGCTCACTAAAGGTAACTTGGTTATGGCCAGAGGGGAGAAACAATCTAAATTGTACTGGACTAAAGCTTTGGTTGCTAAAGACAGTGTGAATGCTATGTATATGGAGGCATCTTTGTGGCACCGGAGGCTTGGTCATATAAGTGAGAAAGGGCTTAACTGCTTAGCTAAAAAGGATGTGCTTATGGGATTGAGAAATGCAGAATTGGAGAAATGTTCTCATTGCATGGCTGGTAAACAAACCAGAGTATCTTTTAAGAAGCATCCTCCCTCAAGGAAGTCAGAATTGCTTGAATTGATGCATTCTGACGTTTGTGGCCCATTAAAGGTAAAGTCATTTAGTGGTGCACTTTACTTTGTTACTTTTATTGATGATTGTTCCAGGAAGCTATGGGTCTATGCTCTTCAGCGGAAAGGTCAAGTACTTGAAAAGTTCAAGGAATTTCATGCTATGGTTGAGAGGCAATCAGGCAAGAAGCTGAAATGCATCCGTAGTGATAATGGTGGTGAGTACCGTGGACCTTTTGATGTTTATTGCAGGCAGCATGGTATTAGACACGAGAAGACTCCTCCTAAAAATCCTCAGTTGAATGGTCTAGCGGAGAGGATGAACAGGACCTTGGTTGAAAGGGTTACATGTATGCTTTCGGAAGCAAAGTTGCCTAAGCACTTTTGGGGAGAGGCATTGCTTGCAGCTGTGCATGTTATTAATCTCAGTCCTGCAGTTGCTTTGAATACTGAGGTACCAGACAAAATTTGGTTTGGTAAGAATGTTAGCTATGATCATTTACGTGTCTTTGGTTGCAGGGCATTTGTTCATGTTCCTAAGGATGAAAGATCCAAGTTAGATAAAAAGACAAGGCAATGTATCTTTATTGGCTATGGTGAGGATGAATTTGGCTACAGGTTTTATGATCCTGTTGAGAAGAAGCTTGTTAGAAGCCGTGATGTACAATTCATGGAAGACCAGACCATTGAAGACATTGATAAGGTGGAAAAGACCACACCCGAGAAAGACAATAATCTCACTGATGGTAATTCGATGAGGTTGCCCGCTCACAATTTGGAAAATGTTGAAACGGAAGCTCAAGACAATGAGCAACATGATGATGTTGATGGTCAACAGGTTGGAAGTGGAGTAGAGGTTCCAATTGATGATGCTCAAGAGGAACATGATGATGATGATCTTGGTGATATACCTGAATCACCTCAAGTCCAACTCAGGAGGTCTAATAGACAGAAACAACCTTCTACAAGGTATTCTTGTGATGAGTACATAACATTGACTGACGGTGGAGAACCTGAGTGTTTTGAAGAGACAAAGTTCATTGCTATTACTGAAGCATGCAAGGAGTTATTATGGTTGAAGAAATTCTTACAGGAGCTTGGTTTTAGGCAAGATAACTATTCATTGTTCGTTGATAGCCAAAGTGCTATCCATCTTGGTAAGAATCCAACCTTTCATTCTAGATCCAAACATATTGATGTGAGGTATCATTGGATACGTGATGCTTTGGATGCTAAGTTGTTGGAGTTGGAAAAAGTTCATACAGATGATAATGGTGCTGATATGATGACTAAAGCATTGCCAAGAGGAAAGTTTGAAGTTTGTTGTGAGATCGCCGGTTTGGCGGTTATCTCCACATAGTTGTGAGGGGGAGATTTGTTGGGTATTGGGCTCCCTTCCTATGTGGAGAAAAGGCCCAAAATTTGAGAAGTCCATGTCTCACTTAACCTAGTGGAGAGGAGGCTATAAAAAGAGAGAGGCAGAACAATAGAGTTAGAATACACTGAAAGCCCTAACACATAGAGGGAGAGGTAGAGGGAAAATTCTGTTCACGTTTTTCATAGAGCTGTCGCAGTAAATTCGGCGCTGCGGATTCGTTCACCGTTGGATCGGGCTGAAATTTTTACAGCAGGTTCGGAACTCATTGCTCTTCATTCTGACCGATCGGATCTTTGATACGAGGTCTGAGTTGGGAGATATTAATTTCGCACTGCAGCAGTGATTTGTAGAGGTTTTCCTCTCTTGTTCTTCTCTATTTGAAAGCTTTGTTGCTTTGTTATTTGGTTGGGTGTTGGCACTAATTTGTGCTATTGATTGAGACTCTTTTTGTACTCTTGTTGATCATAGTGGAGCTATTTCTTTGGTCTGGACGACTCGTGGTTTTTACTTTTGATTTGAGGGGTTTTTCACGTTAAAAATCTTGGTTTTTCACGTTATTATTGCTGCTCTTTGATTATTGCTCCTCATAGATTCTTGCAAGTTAGGGGAAATTATATCCGCTGCATTCTCTGGTATATTGTTTGTTGTTGTTTTCCCCATCAGAGTGGTATCAGAGCTCTTGGTTGGGCTATATTTACTTGCTTGAATGATGGAGGCAAATGCAAAGATGATTGCTTTGAATGGTACAAATTATCATTTGTGGAAGGACAAGATGAAAGATTTATTATTTGTCAAGAAATTGCATCTTCCGGTTTTTACTACACAGAAGCCAGATTCTATGTCTGAAGAAGAATGAGATTTTGAGCACCAACAGGTATGTGGTTTTATTCGGCAATATGTTGAAGATAATGTTTATAATCATATTGCTAATGAGACACATGCCAGAGCTTTGTGGGAGAAGATTGAGTCTTTGTATGCTTCTAAGTCGGGCAATAATAAATTATATTTGTTAAATTGCTTGATGAATTTGAGGTACAGGGAGAATTCTTCTATTTCTGATCACTTAAATGAGTTTCAAGGGCTCCTAGATCAATTGTCAGGAATGGGCATAAAGTTTGATGACGAAGTTATGGGATTATGGTTGCTTAATACTCTACCAGAGTCTTAGGAGGTATTTCGGGTTTCAATTACGAACTCTGCCTCGAATGGTGTTGTTTCTTTTCAGATGGCAAAAAGCGGTGCTCTTAATGAAGAGATGAGAAGGAAGGTACATGGTTCTTCATCTCAGTCTGAGATGCTTGTTACAGAAGCTAGGGGGAGAAGTCAGAAAAAGGAACATAAAGGTGGTAGAGAGAAGAGTAGGAGCAAGTCCAAGTCAAGATACAAGAATTTAGAGTGTCATTTTTGTCATAAAACTGGGCACATTCAGAAATACTGTTTTAAGTGGAAAAAGGAGAACAAAGACAAGAAGGGCAAACAGAGAGAGAATGACCATGATGATGATCGTGTCACTACTGCTACAGATGGTGATCTTGTTCTTCTTCGTGACTTTGAGTCCGTTAATCTTGTATCTGATGAGAGCATGTGGATTATTGATAGTGGTGCTACACTGCATGTTACACCTAGGAAGGAGTTCTTCACATCTTACACTTCTGGTGATTTTGGAGTGTTGAAGATGGGTAATGATGGTGAGTCTAAAGTGATTGGTGTTGGTGATGTTTGCCTGCAAACCAACATGGGAGTGCAGTTGTTGCTTAAAGGAGTCAAACATGCTCCAAATGTTCGTTTTAATTTAATCTCTGTGCAGTTGCTTGATGATTGTGGTTATGACAATCACTTTGGTTCTAGTAAATGGAAGCTCACTAAAGGTAACTTGGTTATGGCCAGAGGGGAGAAACAATCTAAATTGTACTGGACTAAAGCTTTGGTTGCTAAAGACAGTGTGAATGCTATGTATATGGAGGCATCTTTGTGGCACCGGAGGCTTGGTCATATAAGTGAGAAAGGGCTTAACTGCTTAGCTAAAAAGGATGTGCTTATGGGATTGAGAAATGCAGAATTGGAGAAATGTTCTCATTGCATGGCTGGTAAACAAACCAGAGTATCTTTTAAGAAGCATCCTCCCTCAAGGAAGTCAGAATTGCTTGAATTGATGCATTCTGACGTTTGTGGCCCATTAAAGGTAAAGTCATTTAGTGGTGCACTTTACTTTGTTACTTTTATTGATGATTGTTCCAGGAAGCTATGGGTCTATGCTCTTCAGCGGAAAGGTCAAGTACTTGAAAAGTTCAAGGAATTTCATGCTATGGTTGAGAGGCAATCAGGCAAGAAGCTGAAATGCATCCGTAGTGATAATGGTGGTGAGTACCGTGGACCTTTTGATGTTTATTGCAGGCAGCATGGTATTAGACACGAGAAGACTCCTCCTAAAAATCCTCAGTTGAATGGTCTAGCGGAAAGGATGAACAGGACCTTGGTTGAAAGGGTTACATGTATGCTTTCGGAAGCAAAGTTGCCTAAGCACTTTTGGGGAGAGGCATTGCTTGCAGCTGTGCATGTTATTAATCTCAGTCCTGCAGTTGCTTTGAATACTGAGGTACCAGACAAAATTTGGTTTGGTAAGAATGTTAGCTATGATCATTTACGTGTCTTTGGTTGCAGGGCATTTGTTCATGTTCCTAAGGATGAAAGATCCAAGTTAGATAAAAAGACAAGGCAATGTATCTTTATTGGCTATGGTGAGGATGAATTTGGCTACAGGTTTTATGATCCTGTTGAGAAGAAGCTTGTTAGAAGCCGTGATGTACAATTCATGGAAGACCAGACCATTGAAGACATTGATAAGGTGGAAAAGACCACACCCGAGAAAGACAATAATCTCACTGATGGTAATTCGATGAGGTTGCCCGCTCACAATTTGGAAAATGTTGAAACGGAAGCTCAAGACAATGAGCAACATGATGATGTTGATGATCAACAGGTTGGAAGTGGAGTAGAGGTTCCAATTGATGATGCTCAAGAGGAACATGATGATGATGATCTTGGTGATATACCTGAATCACCTCAAGTCCAACTCAGGAGGTCTAATAGACAGAAACAACCTTCTACAAGGTATTCTTGTGATGAGTACATAACATTGACTGACGGTGGAGAACCTGAGTGTTTTGAAGAGACAAAGTTCATTGCTATTACTGAAGCATGCAAGGAGTTATTATGGTTGAAGAAATTCTTACAGGAGCTTGGTTTTAGGCAAGATAACTATTCATTGTTCGTTGATAGCCAAAGTGCTATCCATCTTGGTAAGAATCCAACCTTTCATTCTAGATCCAAACATATTGATGTGAGGTATCATTGGATACGTGATGCTTTGGATGCTAAGTTGTTGGAGTTGGAAAAAGTTCATACAGATGATAATGGTGCTGATATGATGACTAAAGCATTGCCAAGAGGAAAGTTTGAAGTTTGTTGTGAGATTGCCGGTTTGGCGGTTATCTCCACATAGTTGTGAGGGGGAGATTTGTTGGGTATTGGGCTCCCTTCCTATGTGGAGAAAAGGCCCAAAATTTGAGAAGCCCATGTCTCACTTAACCTAGTAGAGAGGAGGCTATAAAAAGAGAGAGACAGAACAATAGAGTTAGAATACACTGAAAGCCCTAACACATAGAGGGAGAGGTAGAGGGAAAATTCTGTTCACGTTTTTCATAGAGCTGTCGCAGTAAATTCGGCGCTGCGGATTCGTTCACCGTTGGATTGGGCTGAAATTTTTACAGCAGGTTCGGAACTCATTGCTCTTCATTCTGACCGGTCGGATCTTTGATACGAGGTCTGAGTTGGGAGATATTAATTTCGCACTGCAGCAGTGATTTGTAGAGGTTTTCCTCTCTTGTTCTTCTCTATTTGAAAGCTTTGTTGCTTTGTTATTTGGTTGGGTGTTGGCACTAATTTGTGCTATTGATTGAGACTCTTTTTGTACTCTTGTTGATCATAGTGGAGTTATTTCTTTGGTCTGGACGACTCGTGGTTTTTACTCTTGATTTGAGGGGTTTTTCACGTTAAAAATCTTGGTTTTTCACGTTATTATTGCTGCTCTTTGATTATTGCTCCTCATAGATTCTTGCAAGTTAGGGGAAATTATATCCGCTGCATTCTCTGGTATATTGTTTGTTGTTGTTTTCCCCATCAGAGCCGATGGTTAAAATTGGCTTAGACGAGTGCAGGTCCCTGTATCGAAAGTCTTCCTGGCAAGAGTTTCAGGTAAGCGTGTCCCGTTAAGATGAACGGCGGTACGAGAAGGGGTACTCGTGGTTGGGGATGCTCCAGTATGGTCCTAGTATCGAAAGTCTTCCTGACAAAGGTCCCAGGTAAGGGTTCCAGGTAAAGCGTGTCCCGTTAAGAATAACAGCGGTACAGAAAAGGGCAGAAAATGAGTACTCGTGGTTGGGAATGCTTCCGCTGGAGGGGGAGTGTACCAATGTGGTTGAAGGGACTCACCCTTGAGGGGGAGATTGTTAGGAATCCAAGTGTGAGTCTAAGTCCCACATTGACCAGAAATGAGAAAGTAGAGCACTATATAAGAATCAAGACCCATAAACCTAACGCCTTAAGGTTTTGGGTTGAGAGTGGTGTCAGTATCTTATGTGGTTAGGCTCAGATCTCATTGGTGTTGTTCTCCCCAGTGAAACCCCCTCTGTAAAACCTGACAGTTATGAACCTTTATTTTTGTATAGTGTTTAACTTTGTCTATTCTATCCAATGTTGAACTTTGACTGACACTTGGACTATTCCCAACACTTATTAAGTTAGATTTTGTTTCATTTTAATCCCTCTCTAATGATAACCTTAAAGATAGTGAGTAAGTATGACAAGTCTCTCACGAGTATGTTCAATACACTAATCTTTCGCAAGTAAATGTGTGTCAATATAATTGTGATAGGAGTTGGATGTGTGTGCTAGTGTTTTGTAATGATGAGTGAAACTTTAGTAATAATTTATGTAAAAGCCTAACACTAAATCATTAAGTTTGTTTTTGTAATAAAAGATTTATTTAAAATTCTTGTATGTTCTTTTGTTTTATCCAATTAGTTTTTGATCCCATTTTAAAAGCATTAGTTTATCATTTTTCTTTTTTTCCTTGTGTTGTTTGTTTATATGCGATGATCGTATATAAATAGTGAGCAAAGATAAAAACTGATGGGATTAATAGCTCAAGAACAGGAGTCAGTCACTGCTATTTTAGAAAAGTGATTAATTTAGAAGATCAATTATTTGTCTTTCTTTTAAAAAAAACCATATCAAATATACTTCTCATATTTTGAAGTATTAGAAAAAGTTATTTTGAGATTTAATGTTAAAAATTGTAATAATCTTTAAAATTGTTTATATAGATATGTATGACAATTTTTTTTATTGATGGTATTAAGTAATGACTTAAAGTTTTTGAATTCAACTCTTATGGTGTTACGATATAGATGTAAGACAAACCGGTATCTGAAAGTAAAATATGTCTGAAAGATTTATTTTAAAATTTAATTCATTCACCTTTTACATAAATGAATATTAGTATGTCATAATAATAGAGATATGTGTAAATTGAGTTTAAAGAAAACATCCCATTTTTTGTTGGTATGTTTAGTTAAATATATATAATTATATGTGACGTTTATTTATTTTATGATTTATGTTTTTTACAGTTTTAAGAGAAAACAATTTACTTATTTTTAAAAACTCTGATGTGTAATGTGTTGTTGAGAAGGATAAAAATAAAACAATAGACGTGACAGGAATTTAGGCAGCAGCATGCAGAATCCTGAAAACGCGATTCTGTGAGCATAGGATGCCTCGGAATCAAAGTCCAACGGCAAAGTTTGTAGTTTTGCGACTAATCTGTGGGTCTGACAAACGTTACGCTTTTCTTCTAAAAGATAAACACCACAATGTAACGTGTGAGTACTACGTCAGACAATACTACAACCTTCTTGTGAAGGAAACAATCTTAGTTTCATCTTTTAGAAATTTGACTTATCCACTTTATCTTACCCAAATTAATCAACTAAATTTTCTGTGTTTTGGAAGTTAATAAGTGGATTATTTGGTAAGGTTTTAAATCATTCAAGTACATATCATGTTTAGCCATGACATCGAACTCAATCCACATTTTTGCTGTATATATATTAACTATTAATGTACCCATACACGTAAAGTGGATAGGTTTATTACGCTGTTTTGAAAAGAATTTATTTTTAATACAAAGAATATATTTAGAGGTCGACAAAATAATTTTCTTCTATTTTTTATTTTTTAATTTAGAGAATTAGTATCATAAAAAAATATGAAGTCACAATTTATATTATCTATATTTTTTATCTAGCTTCTAAAATCAAACAAATTTTACTTATATTTTTCATTTCAAATTTACATCCAGATACAATTTAGTTTTAGAGATTGTATCAATTTATATATCAATCAGTAATATATCATTTACACATATAAAATACACATTCTCTTTAAATATCCTTAAGTGAAAACCCATCAAAATAATTTATTTTTCTTTAAAAGTGGGATTAAATTCACTCACATGAAAATTTTTAAAATTTTTGGACACTCTCCACATTGAATATTTAAGATTGGTAAACAAGAACTCTCGGTCTACTCTCACTCTATTTCTGTTTCTTCCACGTGAGAGACAACTTATTGAAAACGCAAAAAAAAAAAGAAAAATCTTCTTCTTCCTAAAGTCCATATCGTCATGTCCTTAGGATTGTTGAAAAAATTGAAAACACGAATCATCTTCTTGAGACATGTAGTGTATTGTCCTTAAAAATAAAATTTATTAAAGATTTAAAGAGTATTAATATAACTCAGAATAACAAAAGAAGAATGAGAAATAAGAGAGAATAGAACTTGAAGAAAGAAAAGTAAAAAAATATAAGAGGTGCTTTTTTTTGGAGAAAGGATAAAACACTTGTTTAAAGATGAAGAAAGAGTTGAGATAACAATAATGATCAAATTATTGCTATAACTACCGAATCAAAACCGCTACAACAATAATAACAAAATCAAAATCAAAATTACTCTTGCAACTTTCATATGTCTACCATAACAATTCAAAATATTGATTTTACAACAGTTTCATTGTAAACATTTATATTTACTCAAAGAAAATGAGAGAATTTTTGAAATGTTTTTTTTCCAACTAATTGGAATTTTATTACTTATTTGATGTATCAATTTAAAACATAATTTTATTTTGATTTATCATAGACTATTTAAAGTCCTATACTGTAATCATTAATCTTAACTTCTAGTTACATCATTAATCTTAATTTCTAGTTACATAATTACGTTAAATGTCTAAAAGAACAACTTTATTACTTTAATCCAGAACCACAATTAAAAACGTGTGGCTAGAAAAAAAAAGAAGCATACTAAGACATATTTCTTTCCTGATTTACATCATCAATTAATTAAAAAAATGTTTTCACAAGATTTTAAATAACTATTATAAAAAACAACTGTTGACCGAACATCTTGTTAGGTGATGATAATACAAAATTATGATTAAGCAGTAATATAAAGATCTTTAAACAGTGGACAGAATAATAAAATAAAAAAAATGTATGAAATTTAATAAAATTGTAAGGAGAAAGTTAGTTTGTTTATGATTTGTAGTTCCGTCATGCTCACATATTCACACAATATTTGTTTTAAAATTGTATTGTTTTTCCTCTGCCCTTAACCTATATGACATGACTTTGTGTAGGCATGGGAATAGTAGAAAGAGGCATAGGATAGCGATATGTTTCCTTTTCTCTGTTCAGTTTTCGTTAGGATGGAATCTCAGACACAAAATCAAAAAGATAAACCCAACCCTTATTCCTACAATATTATTGAGGTAGGATATCCTTCTTCTTTTTTAATAAATTTAATTTATTTGGATATCTCCAATCCAAATTTCATACTAAACTTTATTAAGATTATGAGTTATAATTATAAAAAATATATTTTTTTAATTTATGTTTTTTTTGTAAAACCAAATTTGTAATAAACAAGATAACATAAGATAAGTTTTGTCGAAGTAAGTATTTTTGGCATACCCGTAAGTATATTTTTAAACTTTATACTTTGTTTTGTGTAGCACTCTTATTATATTATGCTTTTCGATTTCAACAACCAACAGCCATGGTTATGTGTCATTGTGTTCGTTATCTGAACAAATAAAATAAAATAAAACTTTTTTAATACGAATTACTCTACTTTGTTTGCAAACCGTCTCCCTGCAAATTAAAAAAAAAATTAATATATTTCTTAATTTAGTATAAAATAATTTTAATTTTGAAAGATATATTTTTCTTTTTTCTCTAAAAATTTATATAGAAATTTTTTTTTTCAAACTAAACCTGTTTCAGTATTTAACTGTGTGTAAAATATTTAATCATTCCAAATAAAAAGATGTAATTAATCAATTGAATTAACAATACTGATGGTACAATAAACTAGTGTTTAATGTTTTCCAATCACAAATTATACTTTTTTAATATATTTAAATCTGTAACAAATATAAAGTAATCCTACTTTTTAAGGTCAATCTTAACATCATATATCTATCTCTAACTTGCTTTTGAAGGAATAATTTTAAAAGGTTATTTTGAAATTTGAATTGTTTTGATTTAAATTTTCTGTTTCTAAAAATAGTTTTTTTAGGTAATAAATTAAATTTTTAAATTTCAAATTTCAATAAAACACACACATATATATATATATATATATATATATATATATATAAAAGTATAAAAGTATTAAGTTATAACCGTGTAACCTTATAAATTGTTACATCACTGAATTTTGCCAATTCAATATTTGAATCATGAATATTTGTTATCAATATATTTTTTTTAAATTGATAACTTATAAAAAAATATTAGTTAAATAATGTGTATTTGAGTATATATATATATATATATATATATATATATATATATATATATATATAAACTATAAATAAGATAATTTTAAGTTAATATAAAATGTTGAACAAATTTGTAATGAAATAAAAAACATGATTTATTAAATTTTGAATAACAAATGTCGAGTCTGGGACCGGCATTGTTAGTCTTTATTTTAGGTATGTGGTTGATAAAAAAAGACAAGCATGCCAAATACTAATCCCACTGCCTAAGGAATTGTTGTTAAAGGTAGTTACTTTAAAGCATGTTCAAACACAGTGTTGGTTGTTAAAACAATTTTTTCTCAGAACTTTACCCATATCAAAGGAGTTAATACCACAATTACACTATCATCATCTGTAATTGCAAAAAATAATAGGAGGGTGAAAAAGTTTGGATTTTTGTGATGCCCTGTTGATGAAAGGATAGTTATTTTTATGGCAAGGTTTGAAGGAGGGATAAGAGAGGTTGGTCCTAAACTTATAAGGGGATACGTATATCACATATACTTCACTCAATCACTTACAGTCACGGGAAGCGCGTTGAAGGGGATATGTATGTGGAGCTACTACTACTGTGGGCCCAGTTTTACCAAGTCGTATAACGCGCTTATAATGGACCCACTCATTCTACCTTGGCTAAGATGTTGTTGTTGTGTTGTTCCTCCTTCTTCTTTCACCCACTTTAACTTAACCGTTTCTTTCCTCCCTTCCCCTGACTCAACTCAATCATCACACAGTGATGGTGGCGTTGTCGCTGTTTGCACAATCAAAATCCAAAGGTGGCAGTAGATGACGAGGAAAGTTGAAGGCAGAGAAGCATCCCAGACTCGGACAATGGTTAGAAACATGACACGGAAGTACTAAAAAGTCGAACTACGAGAAGGAGAGAAGAAGAACGCACGCTGGGCTCTCTACCCCTTTTATCATATATTTTTTTGGACCTTACCGTGTTGTTTTTCTTGTCCTTTATTGTTTCCTGCTTCTCTTCCCTGTCGTATCCACACACTATATATGTAACTTTCTGCTCCCTTTCTTCTTCCTCTTTATCTTTCTCCACTCTCTGCTCTCTGTCGCATGTTGCTCGATTTTAATACCCAACAACACACCATACCCATTTTTTCTTTATTCCCTCACCCATGTCGCTCAAGCGCCGCCCCGATGACGGCAAGACTCCAGACGACAAGCGGAGGAAGCCGCCTCCTTTCTCCAGGTGCGTGTTCCACTTGGAAACTCCCCAATTGGGTTTTTCAATTCCAGCTGAATGTGTCTTCTTTAGGTTCAATTTTGTTCTGGGTGTCCCTGTCAAAATGCTCTCGTGGGATCAGGGACTTCAGGGACTTCCACGTGTTTGTTTAAATGTAAAGCAGACTCAACCCTCTTGTTTGTTGATTGTTTAACCTGGAATGTAGAATAAAAATGGAAGTTATCTCAATAGCGAATGGAGATGGCAAATCAAACACATTAAATTTGTCAAGTGCTATAATTTATTAACGGAACTGTGAAGTTTTTCTTTCTGACATTGGTTGTAATGAATAATGTGTAGTGTGGTGCGTGACGTGATGAGATTACAATCACTCGGGCATTTGCTGGAGCCAATTCTTGAACCATTGGTTCGGAAAGTGGTATGAATTTTACCTGTCATAACATTATGGATTAGTTGCATTTATTTATGTTTCTGATTTTCAATTTTGTTTTCTGTTTATGCTGTTTCGTGAAGATATGATATGTTCATTATTCTTGGGCGCTTCTTGATGGTTTGTGGACATGATTGTTCTTCTTGGAATAATTGAATTCATTTAGTCAGACAATTAAATTAGTGCTTGTGAGTATCACCATGGTTTGCAGGCTGCAGATAACTTGTGTTGCATTCACCTTGTTGGCCCAACACCAGGTGCCACCATTCTCCATTGTGGAAAACTTCAGACTGCTTTCTAACCAAACCATTTTCCATATAAAAGCCTATGAATGTTAGTTCTATCGAATGCAATGACTATTGGATTTTGAGTATTGTCACAGAAGAAGACTCACAAACCAAAGATATACTTTAGACCTACTTTGATTTGACTCATTTCAAAACCTGTCATTTGACTTTGATGTACTGAAACAAGTTAGGAAATATTTAATTTGATAAAATTAAGCTACTCACCTAGTTTCCTAGACTTGTCTATATCTATAAATCTATAAATGAAATGAAAAACCAGGAAAAACGAAGGAAAAGAAAAAAGAAAACACTTGAAGAACTTACCTGGTTGAATTTGTGCTCGTGCAATTATCTCCTAAGATGTCAACCTTTCTTTTTGGTTGGTCTTTGACTGGGACGATCATGTGGAGGACTTACAAAAACTGAATTTTATGCTTCCATTATTTTTCCTGTATCTTGAAAGCATATATACTGATTTACACAAACAAAATACTAGTTCTTTTAGGTTATTTATTTCATAATTTAACCCTGCACCCTGCTTATTATATTTGTGAGATAAGTGAACCAATAAGATGAAGTCCTGTTCATATTGGGCAATGAGTGTTAAGTCCAGTAATGCAGCAAAACATAATTCCCTTTCTAGGACATTAATGTTATGAACAATTGGATGTGATTTTTTATGGAAATCATATGTTAATTCTCTCTCTCTCTCTTATGAGGTAGCATGCTTAAATTTTGATCCTATAAATGTTAGTTCCACTTTTACTGATAGTTGATGTCAGACACCAATCAAGTATGTGATCTCTTTACAGGTTAAGGAAGAAGTTGAAGCTGCCCTAAAGAGGCATTTAACCAGCATGAAACAGTAAGAAATAATCTCCTGCTGATTATTTAAATTCCAGTAACTTGGACGTGGTATTGAGCTAAAAGAATGGACTTGGAAAAAATGCTGTAATTGAATGATTTGAAATTGTGTAGCTTGACTGAAGTTATTTCTTATGCAACCTTTTTACTTGTTTTCAGGACCTGTGGGAAGGAGTTGCATACTACTGAATTAAGAAATTTGCAGCTGCAGTTTGAAAACAGCATTTCTCTGCCTGTCTTTACTGGAGGTCGGATTGAAGGAGAGGATGGTTCTAACCTAAGAATAAGTTTAGTTGATGGCCTAACTGGGGAGGTTGTCTGTACAGGACCTGAATCCATGGCTAAGGTGGAAATTGTAGTTCTTGAGGGTGATTTTGAAGAAGAAAGTGATATTTGGATGCCCGAAGAGTTCAAGAGCAATATTGTGAGAGAGAGGGAAGGAAAAAAGCCCCTTCTTACAGGAGATGTAATCTTATATCTTAAAGATGGTGTTGGTATGGTGGGTGAAATTTCGTATACGGATAATTCAAGCTGGACAAGGAGCCGCAGGTTCAGGCTTGGGGCAAGAGTTTTGGACAACTTTGATGGTGTTAGAATAAGAGAAGCAAAGACAGAATCATTTATTGTCAGAGATCACAGGGGAGAATGTGAGTATTTATATCTGTTTAGACGTATTAAGATCTGATGTTTGCAGATGCTATCAAAATTTACCTTTTAGACTAATTTTGAACTCTAGAAGGCTGAGATGTTTATGATACGAAAATGTATGCAATTGACATAATGCGGTGATAGGTTTGCTTAAAATATTTTTATGTGGAGAATATCGTAACAAAAAACCAGGACACATGCTGTTTACTGGTCCTGATTTTTTAATCTGATATTTCCATGATTTTCTTTTTGGTATAAAATCAATTATTTATCTTCATTCTATATTTATTTTTTGGAAATGAATTGAAAGTCTAAAAAACTGAATCCCTTGATTACAGTAAATATATATGTATAATAGAACATATTAACAAGAGAGTAATTTAAACTTAGTTTGAATATCTGATTTATGGCTGCAGTGTATAAGAAGCACCATCCTCCTAGTATGTCGGATGAAGTTTGGAGATTGGAAAAGATAGGCAAGGATGGAGCTTTCCACAAGCGTTTGAGTCGGGAAAAGATCCTTACTGTTAGAGAGTTTCTCACGCTTCTCAATCTGGATCCAGCAAAGCTGCGCAGTGTAATAATTTAAAGTGTTTTTTTACTTTCAAATTGTTTTTGTAGTTTGTCATTTGAAGGGATTTGGCAATAACTTTCATTGGCACTGTTTAGTTTTCACCAGTCATGTTAACTGTCAAGGCATTTAGATTAGCTTTGTAATTATCAAATCAGAAACCTCCAAGGTAATAGGTTTATACATTGATGAAGACATCCCATTCTGTTACTGTCACTAGCTTGATTAGGCTCTATGGGTGAATCATTATCATTATATAAAAGTAAAGCACTCCTTTGATTAACCAAAGTTCTGAATGGTAAACATTCTAATCATTGGTTGGAAATGTGCAGATACTGGGCACTGGGATGTCTGCAAAGATGTGGGAAGTAACTGTGGAGCATGCTCGAACTTGTGTACTTGATACAACTAGGCACGTGTACTTCCCTTCTAATTCTCAGCAACATGGTGTGGTCTTCAATGCTGTGGGACAAGTGACTGGACTGCTTTCTGAATGCGAGTATGTCACAGTAGATAAGCTGTCTGAAACTGAAAAGGCATTTATCCCTCATCACCTATTACTTGCTTTACTCTTCCCTTCTCTTATTTCTCTTTAATAATTAGCAATGATTTTCCACCATCAGGTTGAGGCTCAAAACACAGTTGCTACTGCATTAAGACAAGGGGAGAAATATGCAACTTTTGAAGATGAAGATTCTCTCATGGAAGGGTCTTCACACTTAACTAATGTACTTCACTCTCACTCCCCAAGCTCTCCCAAGACTGAGGGATCAAGTGCCAACAAGCTTTTGGGTCCCCAAAAAACTGGAGGATTCAATTACCCCCAAACAAATGCCTCTTCTCCAGATATCATGTCATCCATTTATTCTGTTGGTGGAACTAGTAGCTTGGATGACTATTGCTTGCCTAATTTCGACAACATGGGCCTCAGATATGATCAGACCCTCAGTTTTCCTGTCCAAGTCTCCAACTCTTTGATCTGTGACACTGATTCAATGGCTCATGCTTTTAGTGAAGAAGATCATCTGCAATTTTTTGATACTGATCTTCAATCTCACGTTGAAGCTGACTTACAGAGTGCTGTTGATAGCTTCATGCTCGCACGTTCTACAGCCAATGGTGGTGCGCAGAGGAGATGGAGAAAGGTATGCAACGTCCTAAAATGGTTCATGGTTAGGAAACGAGGAAACCAAATACAGGTAAGGTTGTGAAGAAAATGAAAGTTCAGTTACTAATGTACATTGCGCTCATGAATGCGACAAAAAATTATTCTGCCCCTTTTAAAGAGAAAAAGTTATGGTTTCTCTTAGATGTAAGTAAATACATCTGTGCATTTGTTCTTAAAGCTTGCCAGATGTCATAGAATTGCTCTACCCTTTGGTTATTAATTTTGTATATACTTGTATTTTACGGTCAGGAGAGGATTTCTGGTTGTTGGCAGATGCTTAGTAATTTCAAGATCCAGTTACCTTTATTCTGGATCATATTTTTGTAAGCATGTTGTCTAATAAAATCAGTTTTTTTCCGAGAATGTTGGTTCACCATGAAAACTTTTATCAGATATCTGGATGTTCTTTATACAGGACAGTAAAAGTGTTCACACAGAACCTAGTAATTCCAGATCTGGTTCAGTTGCTTCTAGATGCAGATCCAAACGCGCAGAAACTGATCTTATTTAAGATAAAATCTCTAAATATAAAGCAATCTTGAATTAAAATATTGAAATTATAATGAATTAGTTGAAAATCTAATCTAAATGAAATAGAATAATGCTTTATTATATAAGACTTGTGAGTAAAAGTGAATATTATTTTTGATAATTCAAAGAGTACAAGAAGGATCAATATTTATATAACTTTGATCACGAACACTATGGCAGAATTATGGACATTAGATAAAATTTGACTAATACAAATATGGAAATCCTTCCAAGACAATCCTAATGAAAAAAAAAAAAAAAATCTAATTAAATTTGTAAAGTAAACAATGCACATTTCTTGTTACACATGCTAATACTTCTATCCATAATTGTGAATAAAATCTTAAAATCGTTCCGTAAGTAACCTGTTATTAAAAATTTCGTCAGTTGATTTTCAGAAAAAAACATGTTATCTCTGTAAAGTAATTGTGAAATATTTCCTCTTTGAAGTACTTATTTATTTCTATACGTTTTTCTCTGCTTGTTCAATTGGATTATGGCAAATTCTAATGTAAAAGATTTTTATATTACCAAAAGATTGTATTTATTATGAAACTACGAGTTGATTCATGAAATATATGTAAGCAAAAAGGCTTTTTTCTTCAGTAAAAACATATGGGCGTACGAATTTTTGTAGAAGTATATACAAGAAATTTATAACTTATATTATCTTATTGAACCAAAGACCATGTTTTAAGAAAAAATATTTCACAAGAATCTTTCTCTAGGTGTATTTTAAAGTTAACGTAAACAAATATTTAATGTAGAGAAACAATTATTACTGATTTAACCAATTATAACAGAAAGATTGGCAAATTTATTTTAAATTAAAAATAAATAAAATTAAAAACTTTGTATATTCTCAAGATATTTAGTATATTTAGTTTTTCAATATTTTATTAGTCCAGAAATATAAATTACTTAATAAATAATCTACACCATAAGAATTTAAACTAATTAAATCCAATTTAAAAAGCATGAAAAACACAATATGTGAATATATATGTTTTAAAAATTTATCAGCTAGTCCAATTGTGTTCTATGTTTTTCAATTTGATTTTATTTTTCTAACATTCGAATTTATACTTTCTATTTTTTAGAGAAAAATATGTATTACAACGTAACTTTTCTTAATTATTTAAGTAGGCTAATCATATTTTTCTTCTCTCCATGTGTAAATATGGACAACAACGATAAAAAAAAATTAAACCTTTACTTGCAATTAATGTTGGAGCTTTAAAAATGAAATCGAGGTATTGAATGAAGTTCTCAGCTAACACAATAGTGTATGAAAGTTTATTTTTCTTTTCTGTGGTTCCAAAATTAATAATATTCTATTTCTTTATAATTATATTCCATGTACTATGTAAATATAAGATTTTTTTACATAAGTTGATCTATTCACTTATCCACACACACAATCACTTCTATTTTTTTATTGAGGTACTATTTCTCTATCCATTAACGCCAAATGCCTTAGCTTCGTAGTTAGTACAGTTTTCACGATTTGTCAACATCATTAAAGTCGCAACAATGAGTTTGAAGAAGTACGAGAATATATGCTTGCAATAATTTAGTCTTCCATTAACAAAAAAAGAATATTCTTAGTGTCTGTTCTGTATATGAAATCATGTATCATATATTTAAACATTTTGGAACCTTCAATTTTAGGATGTTTATCGCAATTCTACTTTTATTAACTTTTGAAGTATTCGTTGAAGTTTAAGCTGCTGAGTATTGCATTCTATGGATTTTGCCTACTATTCTTTTATCTTGATAATGATAGTACGAGCCTCTCAAATAAATTCATAAGTGATTCAAAATAAAGCATATCTAGATCATGATGGTACCTGGCTCTCAAATAAAGTTTTAAAGTTAAATATTTTGTTTTTGAAAAGAACCTCTCTAAAAAACTACGAAAAAAGTTATTCAAAAATGATGGGCCACTAATGTTTTGCTTTTCAATTCTTGAATTGTTCATCAACCACACCTTTTTTACCTAATAATAATAATAAAATTAAAGTCAGATATTTCGGCCAAGCAATTTTTCACAGATTAATTTTTTAAAATTAACAAGACAAGGTCATTGGTCAACGGAAATTTTTATAAATACCCTTCTTACTGAAATAGTTCACTCCTTTTCCTAGTCTTTATCTTAGGTTAGATGTAAGAAAATCATTTGTGATTTGATATTACTTTTAGTTGATGTTTTTGAAACTAGACCAAATTCATCAAAGTACTAGTTCAAAAAGATTCAATCGGGGTAGAACAAACATTAATAAAATGACTAATAATTCAATATAACATCTAAAGTAATACTAAAAAATGTTTTATGGTTGGTTGGTAAGTTTAGAAGGTAATTCTAGTGCAGAAAAGAGAGGGAAAAACACGTAAGGTATATTGCAGCAGATGAAAATGTGAATACACCTGAATGATTGAGACATGTACATCTGTCTGGTTGATGGTAGAATGGTCATTTCAGCAGAGGCTCTGCCGGTGCCATTGGTGGCCCAAAGCCGTCATCAGCTAGTCCCAAATCAAATCATCAAACTGGCCATTATGAATACAGCTAACTTTGTTTTATATTTGTCTTTTGTTCAACTCTTAAATATTAGACCAATGGACAATTCAACATGATCACCACCTGTTTGAAAATTTTCCCATCCCAGAATTTTGAAAGAAAGTATTCACCCTCTATTCAATTCTCCAACTGAGATGGCATCATTTGCAGGCACCACCCAGAAGTGCACAGCTTGTGAAAAGAAAGTATATTGGGTGGAACAGCTTACTGCTGACAACAAGGTGTACCATAAATCGTGTTTCAGATGTCACCACTGCAAGGGCACCCTCAAGGTCAGACCAAACATAGGATCGTGCTTTTAGATTTTCTTTGCTCCGAATTTGATCAAAGCTTCATTTGAGTTTTTACTCTTAGATTGGTTGAATGATTGTTTTCTGTTCTTCTGGTGGATTGATGATGATTTGTATGATTTAATGCATGGAAAGTGTATCTTTTCTTCCTTTATGAGGACACGTTGCTAAGAGTATCTGCTAGAAAAATATGTTCTGTTTCCAGTAATAATCATACAATGTGACTTGAGTGAGATATAGGAAAAAGGAGCATTGTAATCCTAGAATTGAGGGTTGGAAATAGACCAGAATTGATGATATCTATTGTACCTTAGAGAGAATGGTCCAGTGTGAATAACAGATTGAGATATGTTACCTGTTTTTCAATCTGAATAAGGAGAATGTGGCCCTGAGTAGGGAAGAGGCCAAGATGAATCCATGTGGCGAATCCATATAGTAAAGTGTAGAATAAAAGGATATTCCTGTTGGACACTAATTTCAGATGAATTTGTTCCTATTTCTACTTCATATCTTTCAAAGAGTGCCCAACACTATTCTCCAGATGCCATTTCCATCTTTAGCCATGAGGAAGAAAATCCTATTTTTCACAACAAAATTTTCAAGAAATTTAAACTAATTGACGTGGTTGACTGGTAGAATAATTACTGTGTGAGATTGCATTTTTCCTATATCTGATAAACTTTTTGTACCTTTCCTCTTGTGATAACTGTTATGCATTTAATTGCAAAGAACCTAATCTTAGATGCTTTATGTATCTTTATTTTATTCTACTAATAGTAATTTAAGAATTCATATTTGGATTCTGAAAGTATACCATTTATCTAACAGCTATCTTCTTCTCGATGTTTGAGATTTGGATGCACGTTACTTAATCCACGTCGATGGTTGTCCAACTCACTCATCAAATTTTAGTTTTTCTTTTAAAAACTTTGAATCTGTAAGCCTGTTTTGTAAGCCTGTTTCATCAGACACTGACTTGATCAGTGGAGGAAGTTTTAGAATCATGTGACAACTTTCTATTCCATATTATCTGTTTTAAAACTTTGTTTTTACTTCACATATATAACACTTTTAAAATAAAAATTTATTTATTGTTTTCTCAACAATATTTTTCTTATTTATCATTGTTGCTCTCAAACATTAATTCATAACAATAAAATACTTTTTACACGCAGAATTTAAAATAGAAACTTGTTTTTGTTGTGCATCCTGCAGCTGGGTAATTATTGTTCCTTTGAGGGTGTCCTATACTGCAAGCCCCATTTTGATCAACTGTTTAAGATGACTGGAAGCTTGGACAAAAGTTTTGAAGGTGAATTAATGCTATATATGCAGTTATTTTTTGAAAACAAATACTTCTTTTAGTTTTAGCAATGTACACTCTTCTCAAGTTATTCTGTTATATTCATGTTTGAAGGTATTCCAAGAATTGCTAGAGTTGAAAGATCTGCAGATCAGGTTTTTACACATTCTTAATACACACAAAAAAAATCTTTCTATCGTTAGGATTCTTGTTTAGGATTGTAGGAAAATGCATTTGCTACAAGTAAAAAAAAATTAATTCCCTTTGTATTGTCTCTGGGAATTCCACAGGTCCAAATCAACAACAAGGTTTCAAGGTTGTTTTCTGGAACTCAGGAAAAGTGTGTTGTTTGCAAGAAAACAGTGTACCCAATTGAAAAGGTATATAATATTGTTAGTGATCTTCAGATCTTCCCATTGTTAAATATTTCTCTAAAACAAGTGTCTGTAGTAGAAATGAACAACTAAGAATCTATGTACTTAAATTTTTAAAAGATTAATATCATAACAGGCTTTAAATTAAATTAGCAGTAGATACGTTCTTAGTGCTTATTTTAAAACCAAATTCACTTTGGAAGATGATTATTCTAGTTATACAAAATCATTAGCTTAATATTATTAAACGTGGAAGAAGCACTAGAAACAAAAATATAATTTTCCAGTATTTGTTTAAAAAGGGGAAATAAACGAATTGAAAGAGCCAGAAATAACAGCGAATAACGCATCTCACACTCTGGCATATAAAAATAATCAATTATCATCATCCATTTTTGCAATGGAGACACAAAAAATAGGAGACAGTAGATTCAAATAAAATATATAATACTAGAGAAGATAAAATAAAAAAAAAATTAAGTTATTTGTTTAAAATTTTACGAAGTCAAATGCACACATTCATAGGGCACTTGGCATCCCAAGATATACCCCAGAAAAAGAGTGACCATAAACAGCATAATGAAAAACTTAACTACCTGAAACTAAATTAGATGATGTCTTTTTTTACTGATGGCACAGTTGTTTCTTCAGGTGGCTGTTGATGGAAAATGTTACCACAAATCTTGTTTCAGATGCACCCATGGAGGTTGTGTGATCAGTCCATCAAATTATGTTGCTCATGAACATCTTCTTTATTGCAGACACCACCATACCCAGCTCTTCAAGCAAAAGGGTAACTTCAGCCAATTAGTGAAGCAAGAAAATCTCCAACTCACCACTCAAAACACCACACAACCTGCAACTAATGGCACTGCAAGTCCACCTCATCACTCTTCTTAGGTTTCACCAAGTGTCCCTGTTACACTACCAACTTCTATTTCTTTCATTATTTATGTTATAATAGTTGTGTGGCAAGCTTGTAAACACAACTTTAAACTTATTTTTGATTGTTTTTGTTATTTTGCGTTCAGAAAGAATTCATGTATACTTCCATTAAAGTCCTATTGTTGGCCGCTTGGTGCATATACTATGAATATTTGAATAAACTTATAATATTTTAGGTAGAAAAATATAAATTAAGATTACTGTAAATGTTTTTCTATTAACTCATGCACAAATTAATCTTTTTAAGTTATAAACAAAATTATTTTATCTTATTTTTTAAATATATATATATAGAAAAAAAAATCAAAATGTATTCACCGAGTCATGAAAAAAAAAACACAATATAAAAATATTAAAGTATGTAGTGAAAATAATTCCTCTTAGTAAAATAAGTGAGAATTAGTAACAAAAGAAAATGACAATATTCACAAAAACATATATCAATATTTTTAATGTAGAAAAATTTACTCAATGTTACACCGAGAGAAACAAATATACAAGTCAATCAATGAAGTTCTAAGATTAAATATAAGGTTAAATATAAGTACAAAAAAGTCAAATTGAAAATATGTTTACAATTAATTAATACATCAAAACAATAATATTCTAAAAAGAACAAAATTAAAATAAAATAATAATGCGAAATTGATTTTTATGACCACGTACATTCGATCGATGAAGTGAAAAATTTTATGTCTTCAACCTATTTTGAAAATTTCAGATCAAACAAAACAAAAATTACAATTTTATTAAGAGGGTATTGTTAATATGACAATTGATTTTTTTTCTCTTCCAAAAGAGTGTGAAAATAACACTCTCTTACTTAAAAGATTCATTTTCACGTAATTCAAAATTTTGTTAAAAGGGTGTTCAAAACTAATGTATCTCTGTCTGAAATAAGATGATATTTGAAAAAAATGTGTGTTCTACAGTCAAATTAAGTCCTTCCCAAATGTCCAGGTTTTGATTTTAAGATTTTGAATTGTTGTACAACTAACATGTGGGTTGAGTGTGCACGAGCTGTAAACATGTCCATGGCCGAGAAATCCGCAACCACTCTAGTTGCCCTGTGTATGAGGGATTTGTTTCCAAGACAAAGATTATATACACTTTTCTCATTTATTCCATTTTTTTGTGCAGCCTGGAAAATGATTTAACAATGAAAACTTAACACTTATTACTTTTACATGTCATTTGGAGAGAGAAAACAAAAATCTAAAAATCAGACATTATCAGTCAAACTTTGAAGGCGGTTTCTTAAGTTGTTTTTCCTAGCTGTTTGTTTCTGCTGTCCAACCACAATTGGTTACTTTATACACATATCCTCACTCTCACTCTTAACAAATGTTTGGTTGAATTTGCTTCCAACAAAGATCAACGTCTCTTTGAAACCATAATTTAAAAATCAATGCAAAAAAAAAGAGACAAAATAGACATCCACTTCCTCTTTTTCAGGTATGGATATCACATACATGCATCTCTAGCTAGTATTGTTGTGGAACTGTGGTGTGAAAGAGATAATACAAATTAATGACCCAAACATACATAACTGCAATCTGAGAGAGAAAAGGAAGGTTTTGCTCGAATGATTGTTCATCATACAGAAGGGAAATAAAGTGGGAAAAAAAATAAACAGACAAAGAAAAAGCAGGAAAGAAAGAATGCAGTGGGTGATGTTATGGATTTTTTAAACACAAGGAAAGCACTTTGGGAAGAAAAGTTAAAGAAGCCAAATATTGGTGGGCCGTGTGGAAGGAATTCTATGTAGTCGATGATGGAATCTTGAGACCCCTCGTGCAGTGCAACTAAATTTCATGCGTAGGAAGTGCACGAGTGGTGAGCTGGTTGCAATTGTCCTATTCTATAGTTTTTCTTTCATGCTTTTTTAATCCTTCTTGATGCAAAATCTTTAAGTAAGGGAAAGAAAACAATTAAAAAAGACAAAGCAAAAATAAAGGCTCTTTTGCTTTACCAGCAATAGACAGAGAGAAAGTATAGAGACGAATAATTCAATGGGCCACAACAAAAATAAAATGTTCTGCTTCTAATGCAACAAAAAATATCATGCATGTCTAAAGTCATGAACTGCATAGGCACATCTATTGCAACTGTGTTAAAGTAAACCTTGTGTTGTGTTGTGTTGTGTTATGTCGTGTCACATCTTCCTTCTCCTCACTCCTTTTACTTTTCATTTCTACTCCACACATTCTTTATCTTACTTCTACTTTCTTCATACTCATTAAAACCTCTTCTTCATTTTTATATTACACAAACAAGTGGATGCTTCAAGACAACCAAGCCCTTACCCCATCTCATAATTATTCCTTCATACATTAATACTGTTCAAATGTCATCTATTTATTTATTAAAAAGTACCCTCTATTTTTCTTTTGCCACACATGCCTCGTGTAGGTTTTTGGTTTATTAAGCTTCAACTGAAAAAAGTAGTAACAGTAACCGTACATCAATATTCTTTGTAGTGCTTTATTGCCAGAGTTAAAAAATTTCTGTTATACACTTAACAGGTCGTAGATCTTGTTAAATAACCAAACCATTAGTACTTTAAACATTGCTCTTAAGTATTTTGTAACATTCTGGTGGCTTGATATTAAGAAAAGAAGATAAGAGAGCAACCATGATTTGCTTTAAGCCTTGTGTGACGGTGCTCACAAACATATTACTTTTTTTCGGTAATTATCTGTCTGATGCTGATGTATTAATTATGAGCCATATATATAAAAACAAAAAACAGATAAGAAAAACGGTGAAGTTATGCTGTTGAAGGGTGTTTTCACCAGAAAGTAAGATCTGAATACATAAATTGATGTTCAATATGTCAACCTTTACTATACAGAATTATTATGCATGAAGGTGGTGAAGCGAAGGGAGTTTTATGATCTCTGAGTTTTCTCTGGGTTCCCCAAATGTACTATATTTAATTTAATTTAATTTGCACAGATCTAAGCAATGATGGAGAAGGATTGATTAATTTGATTTTGGTGGTTTGAGTGTCGCTGAATGCTCCTCTGTCTGTCCCTCACATCACATGTGGGAAAGATTGAAAACACAGATCAGCTTGTTGCCTCTGAGATGCTTTGTAAAGAGGGTTGCCATGTTCTTGACTTAGCTGTGGCACCAGAAGCATTATTACTTGATGCTGTCCTTGACCCCTGTCTTTCACCTTTCGTTTCCTGAAAATCATAATTCAAAATCTAAGAATCACATACCTCAAACCACCAACTACATATTATTATCTTTAAACAAATCTCTCTCTCCTTCCTTTCTTCAATAAAATCCATTATTATAATTCCTTGCCATTCATGTAAGTTTTCTTGATTCTATACAAGTTACTAGAGAATAAACGGGGAAGAAAAATGATACCATGAAGGATCAAGCTCCCAAACGAACTAGCAAAACCTTAGTTAGTAGAAATACATCTGAATCAGTTAGTAGAAATACATTATCTAATGTTGCTTAACGAAAAACTGGTTGTCTATAAGCACAAATACTACACCAGGAACCTGTTTTAAAGATTTATTTTTTGACAATCATAACATAAACAAGTAAGGAAGTAGAAACAGTAAAATCCAAAGTTTGATTGAGATTTACCAGGTTGTCCTCCGGCTCAGACCTCCTTGCTGATTTGTCTGTCCTTTCCTTCATCAGATTTGGCTTTTGTGCTGATTCTGGCGAGTTTCTCTTCAGCTTTGCTTGCTTCTTTGCCCAGAGACCCTTCATAACCTCTGAGAAAAACACCACATAAAGATTCAAAATTTGAAAACTTTAAGGGGAAATAACAACATAAAAGAGTTAAAAAAACCAGAGGGTGATCAAAGAAAGTTGAAACTAACCTTGAGCTGAGATTAGTCTATAAACTTGGCCAAGCATAAGGGTATCCGTTGGCTTGAGAAGCTTGATGCGGGTGAGACGAACGGGGTTGGTGGTATTGGGGTTGTTGTTTTCACTCTTAATTTGGCAATTTTCAGTGTCCTTGGACGTGCACAATGTGGTGGAGATAAGAAGAGCAACATAGTGATCAGGGTTGGTCTTCATGACTTCACTAGCAGTGACAGGCCAATACAACCTTTCCACTTTCCCATTGGGTTGTTGTATGACCAGAGTTGCAGTGTCAACGGCTTGACAATTTCCCATCTCTAAAACTCTCTCTCTCACACACACACACACGCAACAAGAAGAGGATAACACTAATGGAAGGTGGGTTACTGCAACATTTATAGCAGCCACAAGTTTGAAAAGGGGCAAACAAAGATTTACAGAAGAAGGAGGGCTATAAATAGTGGTTGGTAAGTTGGAAAGTTTTACAGAAATGATAACGATAATAATATGTGGATTAAAAAAGATAGATTTTTGGAAAAAGATAGAAGCAAAGATGAGGAAAGAGAGTAAAGTAGAAGGGGACCTTGGCAGCTTAGGTGATGTGATGTGCTCCTCTAACACGTTACATTCTCGTGGTCTACCTTCTTAGGGTAATGTAAAATCATATGTTTCTCTGTTCATAAGGTTAAACTCTTCCCCTCCATGTCACCCACTTACCCTCTATCCATAGGTTATACCCTGCTTTATAGGGTATAACTTTTTTTTTTTTTTCATTTGACCTTTTGGACTTCAGGACTCCGACATTGACGCAAGAACAGAAGCCATTATTAAACTCCACAAAAAAAAACAAAGAACAGTGGTCATTAAAGTAATGGCAAGGGTACATGCAAAAACAAAAGAGTTTTATACATAAAATCATGACATTCATCTACGGTGTGCATGATCTTTATAATAACTATATTCGTACACTGGTTTTTCTTTACATTATGTCACTTGTAATATTTGTATTTTGTTCTCTCTTTCTTTAATATTCTTTTCCTTTTCACCTTTCAACACTCTACGAGTATACACTTTTAATCTATTACTTTCTCATTGAATAGAATAAGTACGGAACTTTAGAAGATTATCAATTTTTTAACTATACTTTAATAAACACGTACATACGGTAAAGACTTACAAAAATATGACATTTTAAAAATATAATATTTTAAAAATAGTAAAATTTGATTATTTTAATAATAAAAAATTTTAGTATAAAATAGTTTCATATAAATGAGTTTTATTATTTTAAAATACACAATTTCTTTATAATCATTATATCATTCTTTGAGGGTTTTTTGACTTCTATCTAGAAGTTCTTGTGAGTTTGATAAATTTGATGTTTTATATGTTGATGAAATCTAAATTATCGAATAAATTTGGTTTGATTTGTATTGTTGAAGTGATTTTTATGATTTAGTTGAAAGTTGCATGTTATAATATATGTGTTTGCTTTGATTGATCTTGTGATATTTGAGAGAATTAAAATTTGAGTAATTGAGCAATCTGATACGAGCCTCAATATTTTAAAAATGTTTTTTAACCAAAGTATAAAGAGAGGAGTAATTGAACAATTAAACAGGTCCAATTTCCCTTATATCATAAAGTGCATTTTCTGATTTCTGGTTTCTGATGGAAGATTGGCGTTGAGCGTCAGTCTCGTTGTGCATGTTTGGGAGCATTTAACCTTCAAGCCGCTTAGCGTTGGTTTATACGGCTAAGTGTTGAAATTTGCAAGTGCTTATGCGCTAAGCGGCACCAATGTGATGCTGAGCAGCATTTATTGCGAGGAGAATGGCGTTGAGCGCCAGTTTGCCCTACTTATTCTATTTTTTTGCTTTGGTATCCTTGGTGATGTTTTTTATTAATTAAGTTATTATGTTAATTGTTTTATGAATAATAATGAATGTGAGAATGATCTTGTGAGCACATGGAATGATGTTTACAGAGTTTCAAGAAAAATTATTTGTGATAGTATTTTTAGTGTATGTCTTAATATAGGAGATGTTTGGAAGGATGTATCCTAAACTCTAATAATTATTATTCACACTCAAATAAAGTAGAACGAGTTATGTGATGAGAGCCATCAATCAGAGGAGTGAAGGTATCAGGAAGCTTTAATATTGATTAGTCTTTAGGATAAAGCTTGTACAAAGCTGGTACGATTTGAGTGTATAAATTATATATATTTTATAATTTGAAATGATATTTTTTAAGTGATTTTTTAATTTTTTAATTTTTGTAT
The DNA here is from genome assembly GCF_037176805.1 of Vigna unguiculata. NCBI lineage: Eukaryota > Viridiplantae > Streptophyta > Magnoliopsida > Fabales > Fabaceae > Vigna > Vigna unguiculata. Next base: position 57,649,691 of record NC_140794.1, on the reverse strand, counting down.
ATTTCAAAATTATTTTAAGAAATATTATCTTAAATTAATAGAGAAAGTTGTTAAAATATAATTGTTATATATATATATATATATATATATATATATATATATATATATATTTCTATTTCTATTTATAGGCAAGTTGCATTTATAAATGAGGATGGAAAACTGCCACGGATCATTAGTTGTTTCGGTGCCTAATTCCTTTGAGCGCCATTACTCAACCCAACTTCTACTATATTGTCACTGCCACATTCACTTCTCAATAACTATACATCAACAACATTACCTTCTTTTTCAGTTGCCTATTTTCAAAGTGCGTGTCATTTATGTATTTTTTTTTTAATTTAGATCATATAAATACATTAGATTCTTAGTTTGATCATTGAATAGCACTTTTTTATCCAAAGTTACACGACATTATATTCATTCAATACTATGCATATATCACGTGCAGATACGATTGGCTTAAACCTTTAAATTCTGAAATACATATATACTTATATAAGATACATTTTGAAACTCATGAAACGAGATAAACATTTAACTGTTATAACTCAGCAAATTCAAATGGAGAATGTAATTTGTGGATATTAGCAAAAACAAAAAATTGAGATTATTGTTGTCATAAATTACTTCTTATTTAATTATAATTGAGTAGGAATAGTTTTTTTTTTTTCCTTAAAATCATCCACACGGAAACAATTTCATTTTTCGGATTATCAAATGCACAATTTTTAAACGTTTCTATATTTTTAAATCTGTATGTCTCATGTAGCTATGTTTTGCTGGTAGTGTAGCTATGTTGAATTTTCACAATACAAACTTGGATTATTTAATATATATATATATATATATATATATATATATATATATATATATATATATATATATATGATCTAAATACGATTTAAAATGATAACATAAAACAAATTTAATTAGATGATTAATAACTATAAAACCAAATTGAGAATATATTATGTGAGAACCCCAATTTTGTTCTGCAAACCCTTTTATTTCAAATCATAATTTCCTTCAATCATCTTTCTTTCTCCCTTAAATCTTTAACCACTTCATCCTCTTTTGAAAATCCAACAACAATAGAGTGATGTATGCGAAAAACTCTACCAAAGCTTTCCATCGATCTTTTCCTTTTGATAATCTTATTTTCTGTCATTTTACTATGAAGTAATTTGTTTCTCCCTCTTTTCATGCAACTATTTTCTCATTGCATGTGATTTTCCTTCCTTTTTGTTGAGATCTCCTCTGTTGGAGATACTAAAATTTTGTAGATAGAATGGTTTTCGAGTGTGTGACACGATTTAAGAGAGGAGAGCAAAGCTAGACAAACTTTATCAGGTAAGAGAAACTACTTTAATTGAAATTTTAAAGTCTTATTGTTGAATTTTAAAAAAAAATTGTATGAATTTTGTCTTTATTTGCTTGTTGAAATTTGAGAATAATCTTTATGAGAAGGGAGAAGGATATTTTGATTTGAATTGTGAAATTATAGAATGTGTTGAGAAACTACTATTTTTGATAGATGAACGTTGTTTGTACTGTTTTTTTTTTTATTAATGGAGTGGGTATGAATGTGATTACAGAGAGACTGACTTATGAGAAAAATTGATAAAATTGATGTTAAGTGTTTTTGATAATGCATTAGTATGAAATGTAATAATTATTATGGAAGAACCAACCTATAAGAAGAGAAAGGAATATGTGTGATTCTGATTTTACTATGGTAAAACAATTGTTTGGATTTGTAGGATTGAATGTTTTTGGTGTGGTATAATAACTTTTCTTTATAAGTGTAAAAGTAATTGAACACTTTAGTTTAAAAGAGATTAAAAACATATGAATTTGAAATATATTGTTGCAAAAATTTTGAATGTGTTTGACTGAATGTTTGTATTACAATGATGTAGCATTGAATGTGGCATTGTATTTTTGAGATTTTGTGGTATGTTTATATGATTGCTATAGAGTGTGAATTAGTAGCTCCTTATAATGTTGTTAAATAGTTTCCTTGTATGTTACTTAAGAAAATTATGATTGTCTTTGCTAGTGTATGTGTTTATATGTAAAGTTTTATTATGTGTGCTAGTCAAATTAGTATTTTCAAGGGAAAATACTAATTTTGGTTGAGTCTTAAAAAGGAATTTTGAGAGTGAGATTATTCTAACTCAACTAGTATCTCACTCACATAGAGTTAAGTCACATATCTAGGTGGTGTGAGTCGAAGGAGGCTCCACATGACAAATGTTTTTTGGAAAATTTATTTTAAGTATGTCCTATCAGAGACTAACATCTGATCAAATCTACGAGTAGATTTATAAGCAAATATGTGAATCATGATATTAGGATAAATTCATCACAACCCAAGCCACGCATTTACCGATATCACAACTCTTGGGAATAGTCCAAGTGTGAGTCAAAGTCTCACATTGGATAGAAAAGACAAAGTTAAATATTATATAAGAATAAAGACCCATAACACCATTGCTTTAAGATTTTGGAGTAAAAGTGGGATCAAATACTTTATATATATATATATATATATATATATATATATATATATATATATAACCATTTATCCTAGTTTATGACTTGGACCATCAACGAAACTAAGAAATATATGTTATAACATAGGTGTCAATCCTTAATCGACAACTCAAACAATAGTTCACACATCATCAATAATGTGTGATTTTAAATTCATACAAGTTCCATCAATTTCAAGAAACATTATAATACAATATAACTTTTTTAAATAAAATCATAAATTTATCGATCATAAAAATTAAATTTCATTTTGTGTATATAAAAACAAAGTATTCAATGAGTTGAAGATATCATAAGAAAATATTTTTTTAGCATGAGTGAAAATATTTTTGTTCAAGCAAAAATTAGACATAAATTACACTGAAAAAAAATATATTTTTTGTTAAAATAAGAAGGCCAAACGAGCTAACAGAAAGGAAAGTAGGTATTGACATTTTTTCCTACTGTTTAATAATACAAACAAATAGTTATGCAAATAACAATTAACACCACAAATTGCTTATATTATGGAATTCCTAAATGAATAATAGAAATACAAATTTGTGAGATGATAGCCTGGCACTGCCACAGTAACGGACATAGTCCATGTGTATGTTCTCTCATCACTATGCCGTTAAGGCCCTTACTCATCATTTTTATTTTCTTTAGAAAATATTATTTAAGATTTTCTAAACACTTTATTGGTTTATAATGAACAAAATACATATTTATCGATATTTGACGAGACTTAATATTTTTGATAAATAGTAAAATTATTTGAGGTATTATTTGTTTTAAAATTTTGATTTTGTAGGATCAGGTCATTCTAACTTAGGATAGAATCTCTACATGTAAATAGAGATCATATATCATGTCAAATTACACCTATATGATAATAATATGTCATACAACTTTTATTATAGCATCTAAACCTTCTTCAAATAAGAGTGCATTCCTAGAATGAAGATGATGGTGAATCCAATCAAGTTAGAGTCTAAATAGTAAGGTATATAAAGGTGACCTACCACTAGATAAAGATTATCTTCAACTTTATACAAATACATATGTTACTTATTATATTAACTAACTTGAACATCAAAGTGTTTGTAAATATCTTACCTCTTTATGTTCATTCAAAGATCACTTGAAAACATCTCACACGTTAGAATAAGAACACACGTGATTTTGTAAGACAATTTAGTTCCATACAAGATAATATTTTATTTTCAAAAAACATATTAAAAAATTAAATAAATAATATAAATTTAAATTATTCTTAATTTTTACCAAATTATGTAAAAATATTGAAGAGGGTAAGAAGAAGATAGATAAGTATTATGAAAGTTGATAATGAAAAAATGGTGTGACTGAAGCATCAAAAGAGGAGAGAATAAGTAGAGAGAGAGAGAGAGGGTAACGGTGAGAGAGACAGATGAAGGATCACAACATGCATTCCATGGTTGACAAGAACAAGTAGCCCAATGACAGTGGAAAATGTTGTGTTGAGATGCATCAAAATTTCAATCACTTGTTTTGGGACTATTCTGCATGTTATTTCTCTATCCTACCAGAATGAGAATGTGCATAATCACTAGACTAAAGTAGATAAAAGGACACTAATTTCAAAAAGAGGACACACACATACACAAGACTAGAACCCTAATAAACAATTCTAGTGGGTTTCATTTTCAGCCCAAGAATCAAACTTCCAACTTTTATGTGCCATTATTTTTATGCCATAGCTCTTCAAGTGCTTTGCTTCTTACATCTTCAATCATCCACAAAATGCTATTTTTAACTAAAAAATCTCATATCATTTTATTTACTTTTAATTCGAAACATAATTTTTTTTCTTTCTTAAAAATATTCACACATAAAAAGTTGATCTGGTGTGTGAGTGAATGGTTTGGAATGAATCAACTATTCACATCTTTCTGACTAGTCTAAGAAGAATGAGTTCCACGGCGGAAGAAAATATTGAAGCACACAAAACTTTGTTCTATTTCAAGCACTTTAAGATTAAGAATTTACCTTTTTTTGTAAAATTAAAATTATTATTATTATGATGATGATGAGTAGTAATATGTATTTAGTGTGAAAAGTATCATTTAATTATAAATCATCATAAATGTTCGATCAAGATCACGTGAACTTTTCTATGGGATCGATTTTTCAGAATATTTATAAGTATATTTTAAGTTTAGACTTCACATTTTTTTTTTTTGCTTTGGACTTGTCATTCTTTTTCTTTTAAGAAAACTAATAAACTTGTTAAATTTATAATAATCACCTTAAAATTATATTGATACATTTTATAAGTAGCTGACAGTCTATAGAAATTAACATTTGTGTTATTTATTTTTTATACATATAATTATAAATGTATTTAAATATTTAGAAGAAATATTAGCAAATGAAGATGAAAGTAAAATACTCAATGCTTTAAAAAAAATTAGAATAATAAATATTTTAAGACAAATTTAAATATATAAAACATGAGGTTCTGGTGTTATTTTTCATTGAAAGCAATATACACTTGTTAAAATAGTTTATTATGCAAAATTTAGAAAATAATGTAAAATTGTTATGTACCTAAATAGAATAATAATGAATAAAGATTTTCAAAAATGTAAATAAATAATTAGCTAATCTTGTAAAATTTATTTCGTATTAACATGTAAAGAAATAAGATAGAGTAAGAGTTAATTATATGAGTTTCTATTAACCTTTTAAGAAGTTTATTTTTTTAATTTATATACAAGATAATTTTAGTTTACAAAAAGAAATGTATTTTCTTTTTCTTCTTTTATAGGTGCTAATAGAAAACTTTATCAAAATAAATTTAAATGTTTAAGAAAACTTACGAAAATATCTTATAATCAGTTTTTAGGAAGTCGGTGACATATGCTTGAGTTGATCATTGCTTGTTTAGGTTCGAATCAACTCAGGTCACATCAAGTTCATAAGATATTTTAGTTTTTTTTTCACAAGCTTCTTAAAATACCTCATAATAACTGTTAATGCAAAATTTACAAAAGACACACCTTCAAATCATATACCAGGACAAAATATATATATCCTGCGTATTTGTCTTATTTTCTTAATTTTTTTTTCTTCATCCAAAGTAATATAAAGATCAACCTTATACAAAATAAAGTATATTTATTTATTTCTAAAAAATTGTTTTTTAGATGAAAGAGAAGGAATCGTATGAAAAACAATTTTTTTAAAAATAAATAATTATAATTTATGGTTGGATATGAATAGATGAAGAAAACTTTCTTTTTGGTTTGTATTCCTTCACATTATTATTATCCACACCAAAGTCTCTATTTGTATTAACACAAATAATCATGAATAGCCTTCAAGATTTTATCTTTAAAGACATAAAAGTTCATCACTAACCAAAAAATACTAGTACTCATAGCATGATTCAAGTTATCACGTTTAGAATCAAGCTACCACGTAAGCTACCACGTAATTAAGTGTAACACTAATGGATCTAAACGTGATTAAAACTCTAGAATCAAGCTTATTATGGTTGCTCACTCTCACTCCAGCAAGGGCTGCTAGATGTGAGGCCAATCCCCACCTCTATTATTATTATTATTACTATTATTATTGTAATTATTATTCTGTTCCCATTTTTATTGATTCTGCTACTGGTAAGAGAATGATACAAGCCTGTTTCTGTCAAAAAATAAAGATCAAAAGTGAAGATACATAATGAAAGATAAATAACATGTGCATTTTACTACAGTGAATCCACTTTCCCAGTTCAGCATTTACAGAATGAAAAGCAATAGAACAAATGTTTTAGAATATCCTATAGCAAAAGAGGACTTCATATAACTATAACCTGTAATAAGATCCAACTCATATCAGAACAAGTCAAATTACGACCTTTCAAAGACTCTGGTTCAGCTACACAGTTACACAGATGGGAAGTATTTGTTTAGGTTGAAAGGCAGTGAATAAAACTCCTCACTTCTTGTGTCAGTCTTGAAGGAGCGGTACTTGTCCCACCAATGTTTTCCTCTGTCTTTCCGAATAGCACCATCCTTCTTATGTATTGTGTTATCAAGGAAATACGCCATGCAACCCGCAACAAATGCTTTTGATTGGAATGGGACATTGATTATATCATTGAACTGCCAAGGTAAATAAAATTGTCAGTGAGTGAATTCATGGAAAAAGCTAACAACAAATCCAAGGTTTTACACATCCCATCCACAGATTAGTTCAGTACCCATCTTGCTTTGGTGTGAACTGGACCATAACCATTAATTGCTGTGTACTCATTGAAGTACTGTGACACAGATAGACCAATGAAGATGGAGAAGCCTAGTACAAAAATTGTTCTAAAACTGTTGAGGTTGCAGAATTGAAGAAAACTTAGACCTCCCGATCCTACAAATAATGAATGAAAGTGGAACATTACATGCTGTTTGATGTAAGTATATAACTAAACCAAAGCTTGAATGTCATATGAAAACATCTTGAATGAGGCTTACCAACATATGCGAAGAACAAGCAGTACAGTGCAGCAACAATAGAGGGTGGGATGGATGCAAAAACAGCTCCAAATTTACCTACCCGGAAAAGAAAAATTAGCAAGAGTTGAAGGGAATGAAGGCACAAGATTTAGTCTGTTAAGGCAAACTACATATTGAAATTACAAGCACTGCAACGAGCTTCATCTTCAACTCACCAAGAATTGAAAAGAAAATCATAAAACCAGCCGATATCTGCACCACTCTTCGGCTGCCTACTCGTGTTAAAGCCAAAAGACCAGCGTTTTCTCTATACGGAAATCAAACAAACACCTCATAAACAAGAAAGTTGTTTACCTAAATTGAAGTAAGCGCATACAAGCAGAATGATTTTAGTCTTACACTGATACAGAGGATCCATTGCCCGTTCCGAACAATCCCGATAACAAAATAGCAACTCCCTGAAGATAAGAAATATGATGCATAAATATCAGCATAATCAAAACACCTTAAACTACCATTGATTATAAGGATTAGATCAATTCCCTTATCTGAGTCAACAAATTCTTAAATCAAACGTGACAACTTTTTACTTAAGAAACATATTTTTAATAGAGGCTAAACAATTATGAAAATACACCCACGTGTTGCTGTTTGATTTGAAAATTAGATCCCAAGGATCTGAGGAACTCGATTTAAGTTTTGTTTTATAAATGTGAAAAAAAAAATGCAGGCATACTAGTAGTTATCTTTGTACCTGCCAACCGATGCCGCGACTAAGAATAGATGGTGGTAATGGTGTTGCACTTGCATACCGATAGACAGCAATAAAAGCACCACTGGACTGCTTGCAGCAAATGAATTGTGAATATATAAATTAGTTCTAGCGAATCAGTATCATTCAATGTAAACTGGCAATTGTATAACACTAACTTAGAGTTAGAGCATTGGTATAGAATAGAATCCAGAGACTCTTGCTCAGTATGTCATCATGCATATCATTACTATTTCCACTGGTCGAACATGACTGATAAACTAAGAAAAAGAATTTAGATATCTCCCTCCTTTTATTTCCATTACCCTGTATAATTCTTCCAGACATTCATTAAGCTACCAACCACAGTCTCCAACCCAATATAGCCGCCTATTATGTAGCAATTTTCATATCGTTGCTAAGGTTTTCTTATAAAGCCATTATATACATTCAGTGATTATTGATAAAAGCTAAACTAATAGGACAAGTATTTGTTACAGAAGAAGAACGATACCAGTTAATAAATTAAAGGTATCTCATTCCAACTTAAATATAGACAAGACTGATCTACAAAATGAAATTACCTCTACAAGGGCAACAAAGGATGCCATCATCATGGCAAATGCTTCACCTGCATCAAATGTAGGGGCTCCCCATTGAAATGGATATGGAACACGTATCCTGCAAACCCAAAAAACATGTTGAATACTTCCCCAAAAAGGACAAAGGTGACAATTATTCAAAAACATCAATTCACAATTCCTAATTCAGCACACTCCAGCATAGAAGGAGCTGCTCCTGGAATTGGTATCAACAGATAGGTTTGGGAAGAAAAGTCAATACAAATTTAGCAAACTAAGAAGAAAAAGAAGGTAATTAAATAAGCAGTTGCAAGCGAAAAAATACCATTTAGAGAAATAATCAATGAAACTTCACTACTAACCATGGGGCAGATTCTATTAAACCAGCACGATCAGTACGGCAAGTTGCTTGTGTTTTAGGGGCAGCATGATTGTATGCCCCTCCAACAGTGAGCAGATAGGCATATAGCCACACAATTGCAACAGTAAATAAAACAGTGAAACGTTCGAAGACATGTTTTCCTCCATGCAGAACATGGGGTACAAACTGCATGAAAACCAATAAGTGTTGTTAACAAAGATTCATAGAACTGAGATCAAGAGAAAAAAATGAACTGAGATCATGATGCTAAGAGTTTTTGACACTATAAAGAACTGTACCTGTGAAACAAATACTAGCAATATGAGCTCCGGCAGTCCAATCTCTATACATTTAGCAACCTACACACCAGCAAGACGTCAACATTTACATTAGGTTTGAACCCAAGCCATTGAAATGTGTACTTACCCCAGGAAAGCCGAGCTCGTAAAGCCCAAAACCAACAAGAGATACCAAAGGAACTGCTGAAAGTGGACTCAAGAACCTGAAAAAGAAATTGGAAACTTACATCACTAGGAATATTACTCTCAATTTCAGGAATATTCAGTTCTTTCAATATCTTTAGCTCACTGGGACTACATTGTTGATACAAATTCCATCACACAAAAAAGTCAAGCATGTCAACATAATTTCTACTTCAAACCAAATTTCAATTCAGAGTAAAAACTGTCAAATGAGCATTCATGGCAAAGACGATAAATCTAGATTACATTTCTGTTTAGACACTTTTTACCATATATGAAGACTAATATAACAGACACTTACTAAGGACTTGAGACCAACCTTGCAACATTACGCCAAAGCCCACTAAAACCTAGTACTATTTGAAGAGTTGATGCAACAATAAGAGCACCTTGGGTTGCCCGCATTATCCTCTTGAATTTCTGAAAAGAAGACAAAATAAATCCAAAAGGCAGAGGAAGAAAGTGATTAAACTGCTCATGTACACCCAAAAAACAAAATAGTGATCAAGCAACTCCGTCACATAAGCTACAGGACCCAGTGTCATATTCAGCTCCGTGAATTAGAATTACACTTTTTTTTTCTATAAATAGTTTCCTTATAATTTCAAGGTACTCTACAAAACACCAGGAACTGAACCCAACTTTACTCTTTAACACAGTTTCTAATGCATTGATTAACCCACCCCTCATTGGAATAAATTTGCCAAAAACTATACAGATTACAAAGCATGTGGAAGCCTTTGTTTGGCAAGTATATCAACCACACAACTAAAAAAAAAAATCGTTCCAATAAAATACAAGACCTCTATGGGATCTGGCTCATCACTGAAACGGCCAGCAAGAATAATAGAGATGGTTGTTGCAACATAAGTATAAGACCCTCCAATTACTGCAGGCAATCGAGTTCCAAACAGAGTTTGCAGCAATGTGTTAATTCCAGCTACAAAGAGTAGAGTTTGAATAACTTTTGCCTTCTCCTCCTGCAAGAAATGGACTTTCAATTTTCTATTTTTTTATAAATATGATTTTTGGCTAGGAGAAAACTTTCAAATTATTCCATTTAGAATTGTTTATTTTAAGTATATTTAATTTGCTAAAGCTTACATTGCCACCTCCCATCTGGGGAACAAGAGCAGTGGGAATTAGCACAGTTGTACCGAGCATCACAAGATAGTGTTGAAACCCAAGAAGTATGGCCTCAGCTGCATCAGATTGGCACCAACATTTAGCCATATTTTCAATAACATAAGCCGAGGAAGTAGTGATGTATATTTTAAAAAAATCAACTACTAGGCGTCATTTCAGAATACATCATTTATTTGTCCATAATATCCACATTGTTTAATAAAGTTGTTGAATGTTGACTGCATGAACTTTTGAAATTCAATAAATTGATAACAGATCATTTTGAAAACAGACATTATTTATGAGTAAAATACTCTAAAATTATTACAGCAGAAGCAAGAATTAGATTTTTAAATATAAAGTAACAAACCCGGATCTGGAAATAACTGGGAATAACTGGGAATAGCCTCAATACCAATATAGAATTTGAATAGTGTCTCAGATGGGCAAAATCAAGAGTTCAATTTATAAGAATTTCAATCAAATGGAAGTTTGGAATCACCCAAATAGGGCATTGAATTGGTTTCAATCAAGTGATTCAGAGGTAAGAAAACCTTTGACTGCAATTTCATAAACCAGAACCCAAGTCCCTGAACCAACACCGTGAATTAAACGTCAATAAATCTTTTTTCTTTTCTGGTTTCCCCTTAATTTCATTCACAATCCTTATCAAACATAATCTTACAATCGGTTTAAGAAAAAGTTCTATTTTCCAAAGGAAAATTTTTTTCTCTTCTCATCAAAACACCTAAAAGGAAAGAATTTACTGAAAGCCACTTTAATAAGCAGATAAAAAGCCAGCATGCGCAAATAAGTAATGTCAGAATCACAAAGCATGCTTTTAAATATATACCATATCGATAAAGATGACAGAGGAATCAGGTTCAAAGCAAGAGCACACAGAAACCGAATCTACGATTACAGAGAAACAAAAACAAAAAACTCACGCCATGGAGGAGGACTGGTAATGCAGTAGGAAACATTCGGTAGCTGATCCTTCGGTGGATGTGGTTGTGGCTCATCAATCTTAGGCGCCGGAGCTCCTCCACCTCCTGCCATAACTCTCTTTCACGCACCTTCTACAACAAACTGCAAATATCAATAATCAAAACCCAAATCTGAAAAAAAAAAAAAAAGTTAAAAAAGCACAGTCATACGAGCTACCTAACAGTGAAGGTAAAGGGAAAAAATGGAATGAGGCCAATAATAGCAGAAAACGATAGAGTGAGACTAGGAGAGAGTCTCTTTGAGTAAGCAATAGTTACAACAATAATTGTGCAGTTCCAAGAAAAGAAGAGAAAAATAAAAGCACCTTTTGACGGTGTTTGAGGGTGCAAAACAAGGGGACTTTAAAGTCAAAAAACTCAGATGACCCACACCAACCAAAAACTAAATAGACTAAAAAAATGATTTGAAAAGATTAATGAAAACGCAGACAGTGGTGGTGTTATAGGGCAGTGTAGAGTGTGGAGTGAAACAGAGTCCAAAGTCTGAGAGAGGAAAAGATAAACCCGAACACAGAATGAACTCAAGACCCTCTCTCCTTCTTCACTTTCTATTAGATACTAGATTTTCGATTTTCTCTCTCTAGCCGTATACACCGCGTGACCACGAGTTACACAGTTTAAGTATAATCGTATTATAATCGTATTCGTATGTTTTTCTCTTTCTCTGATTTTCATATACATCCAATTTTACTTTCCGACAATGTTTTTGTTTTTCATACATATATATATTTTCCCCTGTTGTCGTCTGGTTGCGACAGTGGCATATGATATGACTGCCAAGTATAAGGAAAACAAGACTCGTGTCATAGTCTTAATCATTCGAGAATAATTTGTTTACTTATACAATAAATGATGCATAAGAAAAAATAAACCTAATGTCTTGTATTAACTTAGCAACTCTAGTAATTAAGTATCATATAAATAATATCAAGTAATATGTAAATTTAATTTTTCTATCAATAAAAAAATGTCACTAAATATTAAACATAATGGTTAAGGAATTACTAAAATCACAATTAAAAAATAAAAAGACCAAATTTATCAATATGAATGTAAAAGGTCAGACAAATTTGAAAAAGAAAATACTCTGACCACTCTATTTTTTTTGTTAAAATTTTCTAATGAACAATTATGAACCAGAGTATAATATATTTTGATGATTGTATTAAACTATACACTACTTTCGTATTATGTCTTTCTCTCTCATGTTCATTAATTTTAATCATTAAGTGCATAGTAAGAAATTATGTTAAGCAGTTTACAACTCCACACTGTCCAATAAAAAAACACTATGATTGTTTGGTTATATTAACTTTTAATTAAGATTTATTAAAACTTTAAATATACTTCTTTATTCTTTTTAATTATCATTGTTTTAATAAAATTTCTTTTTATCTGTGATTTTAAAAAGATCTTTTGGTTTGGGTTAAAAAAAGCTTAATTAAAGTGGTAGTGGTCCTTTGTTTTAGGTGAACAAGGTTTTAAAAATTGATTTGAGGTTATTAAAGGAGGAGCGCTGTGATGGTGGAAACAGTGAAGGCTGGTTGTGAAAATTCATAAAAGCTGAAGAGTTGGGAGTTTGAAAATGTTGAAAAAATAAATGAATTGGAGTTGAATATTGGGAACAGTGTCGGAACAAGGTTGAAGAATTAAAAAGTTGAAGACAGCAATGAGCAGAATGGAAGGAATCTAATTTAATTTTTGCTATGAATGAAAATAAAATGCAGCAGCAATAGTAATGTGAAAGGAGAAACACCATTCAACCGCCCAAGATTGGTAACCACTAGTACTGTATACACAGTGTGCATCAAGAGAACAAAAATCTTTTATGTACGGTCTGTTTCTATAAAACTACTGTGTTCAAAAGTACAACAACTAAATTATGTTGATGAACTTAAAATACAATAGAATTAAAAGATTGAGTAATAGTAAAATGCGATCACTAGACAAATTTTACTACTGTGACTTTTAAGTCTCGAATATATCTATATATAATATTGTAAATATTTTGAATTGTGTTTGTGTAGATAAAAAAAAGTATCTATTTATGGAAAAATGATGAAAGCAGCAAAAGCCAATAAAAAAATATAAATAGAAAAAGAAAGAAGAGAGCACAACCCTCCACACGCATGAAAAAAAAAATTACTTTGTAAAGTATCTTACACGTAAAGTAAAGTTGACAATTTCTTATATTCTATATATTGATTTGTAATATTATATATTTTTTACATAGTACCATCACATTATTTTTCAAATAGACATTTATAATTTATAAGTGAGATAATTTAATTTTAATCATAATATATATATATATATATATATATAATATTATATTAGAACCTTCTTGTTATTTGAATAAAATAAATTTTTAATAATATCTCGACCAAATGAATAATATAGATGAAAATATTGTTAATAATATATTAAAATACTTAATTACATTTTTAATGTATAGTGAAGTTTATGATACAATGTTTTTAAATGACTCGCTAATAAGACAATAACACTAAAAATATTAGAAATAATACCATTAATCAACACCGATTTCAATTTTATATATTAGAATGGTTTATATAAAATATAAAACTATGTTATTAAACAAAATATAAATCTTATTTAGTTTTTCATCGCATCATATCTTAATTTGAATGATTAGATTATCAATATAATTTAGGAGATCATTTACATGATAAATGATATTCTTAATATCATCTTAGTTATCCATTACAATATTACACTAATATTGAAGGGTCACATACATATCCACAAATGATGATATACTTAAAAAATATCACACAATTACATGAGGTATATTTCTTTCACATGCACACACATCTCATCACACATCAAGAGTGTGTATTTATTACATAAACAACTTACATCATTATTTTCAACTATATACATTTCATTATATATCTCAATTTATATATAATTAACAACATATACATTGTCATTACACTCACATGTAACACAAACTTCTTTCACTTAATTCACATTACTTTTCAAAACTCAAAAAAAGACATCTCAATCAGTTGGTCTCATGTTGCTTAAGAAAAATATAGATTATACTTGAATCCAATGCTTGAGCATCCATTGTTTGAATATTATTACAACACTTAAGTGTTATACTTGTCACATAACTTTCAATGAGTTCTAAAAACATGAAACATATATTTCATCAACATTTGAGTAACAATCATTGCTTTAGTGTCCTAACTTAGTTGCATGATCTTCAATGTTTCAAAATTAATGCAACACCATCACATTTTTCACTTAGGTGACTAATATGTTGTTTGAAAGTTAAGTCTTCCATTAGAGAGATAAGTATTTGAATCTCTCTCGCTACTCTTAATAAAACTACACACTCCTTCACTTGAATATTCATACTATCATTAAAGTGATTGTGAGCAGTAAAGATTTTTTATACATCATTTAGATGTTGTTTAAGTTATTAGTTGTCGCGACATTTGTTCCAAGAGCACTAATTTTTACACTAATATATAACTTTTTACATCTTAATATATTCTACTTCATTCAAAATATATTATAACCATAAGCGTACCGAGATGAATTACTAATATTATAAATACTTAATATTTATCCCAATATTATATTTAACATTATGCACATATCAACTCACTTACTCTCTTTGACACACTCTCATATAACAATTCAAACAACACTTTCTTTGTACATCAAAATATCAAAACATTGATTAGGTACAAATATTAAGTACCTTTATCAATGTATAGTGTATCTACTAGCTATAACTTTTCTTTTGACACTTTTAAAATCCAATAAAACTATTGATAACCCCCGACTATTAATTCTTACACTAATAACATGTCCCTTTTACCAAACATCCATAAAGGAGAAGAAAAATGATATAATCATTATTATTAAGTATCGAAGCACTAATGAAAATTCAATTTTGAGTAATCTATCATGTTGTTTATTTTGTTGCATCCTTAAAAGGATAGTGTTAAAGTTCATAACTAATTATTATACTTTCCTCCGAAAATAAAATTACTTTTTTATTATGGTTTGATCAAACTACTTAATGTATTATATAAATATATACTGATTGTTGGGTCTTTCGAAAGAGGATCACCTAGGAGATACAACACCAATGAGCATGAGTCCAACCCACATATAAGGGATTGACAAACTACCGAGTACCCCTTTGTCTGAGTTTGTTTAGAGAGGATCACCTGGGAGATATAACACCAATGAGCATGAGCCCAACCCACATATAAAGAATTGACACCACGCTTAACTCAAAACCTTAAGGTGATGGGTTTATGGGTTATGATCCTTATATGGTGTTCAACTTTCTCACTTTTACTCAATGTGAGACTTAGACTCACTTAAATTTTCAATCCTGATAAATACTTTGAATTACTTACGAGAATAAAAATTGGATATTTTTGTGTTTCTAATGGATTTTAATAAAATTGCACATACCAACTTTGACCTTATTTATTTAGACTTTAACTTACAATTATATTAATTTAATCAAAATATTGCATTGGTTTAACCAAATGCCGTGGTATTCAAAAAGAGATTTAGAGCGTCCAACTTTTTTATCATAATAAAATGATAATTGATTTTTCATGAGTGATCACATTATACGAGTTTTAGAAAGCCTTTTAATAGTCATATGATATGTTTACATGTATTACAATTAACATATTAACTCAAAATATAAAGTTAATGAACAATTATATTAATTTGACCTAGATTAATCAACATGTGAAAGTGTACATTAAATATATCTTGATGGAGATGTACCTTTATTATTTTATTAATAATTGAAATATTTTCTATTTTGATGTAATAAAGCCTCGTAACAGCACCCTAGTTAAAATATTTCAATCACCCCTTCGCCTAAAAGTATACAAAACACGAAAAAGGTGATTCACGATAAAGGATTCTTTACCCTTTTTCTTTTTTCCTTTCTCATAAGTTGTCCTTTTTCGGGACTAGGATGGTGTCGCAAGAGTTTACTGTGTTAGGGAAATAAGTGGTAAAGTGGAAAAATATGCACAAAGGTGCTTTTTCGTTGTGGGTGCCATTTTTATTTGCTTCTCCATTCTTCATTTTCTTCCCTCTTACCAACTTCAATTGCGCAAACAGAAGGAAGGAACACGAAACCAGAATCACAAAAATTTTACATTAGTTGTCATTGCATCCTTATCCCAAAAGAGGTTGAAAGTGCGAATTATCCACTCGGATCAGATTCTGTGAAAATTTTATTCCACTTTATCAAGCCAAAAACTCTGAAAAATTGTTAGCACTTTGAAATTATAATAAGATATATATTTCGATCAAGATTCGAAATAACATAAAAATCACAACTAATCATGTAGTTTTTTAGTGTGTATTTTTTTTTTTCAAACAAATCAGTGTGCTCCTTCCCCATATGTGCACTGGAGATATTGTATTGGAGAGAAGAAAAGGAGAAAAAAAAAGTATTACAGTAGAAGCTTGGAATTCAAGAAATAGAGCTGAAGCTTCTCTAGTTTGTCCTTTAGTATTTGAATTTTTTTTCATATAATAATAAATAATCATTAAACATCACCTTTCTTTATCTTCAGCTTCAAGACGTTCAAAGTTTTAGACAGGGACTTTGGGATCAATTTATCGAACAAATAAATAGTCGTCAAATTTGTAGAATATATTCAAAACGCGGATCTCAATCATCAAATTAGTATTTTGGTTTGGATGTTATTTTCAAATGTTAAATAAATTTAAGAAATTTTTGTTAAAAGAGTTAAATTTAATTATCTACAAAGGGACTAAATTAAACCGAAATTTATAATAAACACTAATTTTAATTTTCACTAAAAATTAAAAGAATAAAAACACATTTAATCATAAAAATAATAATAATAATTACATTTTATTTTATATTAATTTTAACCACAGAGCTAAAACCATAATCTAACAAGTTTATCTATTAAAACATTTTTTATATTTATTATATCTATCAAATCATTTATAAATTTTACCTTCAAATTTATTTTTTTTGGATCTTCATCCTTTAAAACAAACAACCTCACTTTCTCTTCTGTATTCCCTTAAATCACTCCCTCTCAAATTCAACTTTCGGAGATATAACAAAAAAGGGTATGTCTTGGATTTGATGATCAACTTAAGAGAGTGAAAATAAGTGGATTTAAAGGTAAAAATATGTGAAAATGAAATTGTTTGCATTAAGAGAAAAATAGTGAAAAATGAAAAGAGAGTTTGAGAATGATTTGATGAATCGATAAATAAATAAAAATTTAAATAAATTTAATTAATTAATATATTTTTAAAATTAAATATTAAATATTAAATTATATTTATTATTATAATGTTATTTATTTAATTGTTTATTATATTATAATTTTGAAATAAATGTTTTGAAAATATCAAAATTTCAAATAAAAATATATTTACAACATCAAAATTCCAATTAATTAATTATATTTTATTTTTATTAATATATTTTAAGTATTTATTATATTAGAATAAAATCAATTTTAATTAATTTTATTTATTTATTTATTTAATTATTAATGAGATAATTTTTGAATATTAGTTATTATAAAAATTAGGAAAAACAACTTTATGTGTTTTTCTTCGCATGTAACAGCGGAAAGATTGTTTAATATCTATTTTGTTTGATATTTTTGTTCTGGTTGAATTGTTGAATGTGCCTAGTCCAATTCTAGATGTGTATGGAACAACAATTTTTATGATCAAATATATAACTCTTAACTATGAAATATGTAATAAGAAGAAACATATTATAATATATATATATATATATATATATATATATATATATATATATATATATATATATATATATATATATATATATATATATATATATACCGATATAAACGTTCCATAAATCTCATTTAAAATTAAGCTGCATGTTGACAAAGATGAATAGATAACACTAATAATAGTAAAATACAATATTTTATAAAAAACAGTGTTTAATTTTAAAATATAAATTATTTTTTAGTATCGTGTGTGTATACATAGTTAAAATTATAAAATATAGGGGTTGTAGGGCCACCCCTAGCCCCATGTGATTGTGTCTCTTGCCATATACGTATGTTATTTTATCTATTGGATAACCACAAAAGTAGGTAATTAATATTATAAAGGAGTAGGAATTAATGCCAAATCACAATCAAAGTATTAATACATTTTAACCTCTCCAAAAGCACGATTAGGAATATTGGTGTAAAGACAAAATAAAAGAAGGTTGATGATGGGCCAAGAGAAAGTAGAGAAGACGCAACGTGATTGTTTTAAAAGACAACGTATGTTTTCATTTTAGTACTTCGAAGTAAAGTGTATTAATAGTTTAAGTTAATTATATGACTTTCTGAAATTTAGAGCAAAGCGAGAGGTAAATTATAATTTGAAAAACAAATTATTATCTTCGAAATTAAAACGAGAGTTTATATTTTAAAAAGAATTATCATTACAAAAATACCAATACTGTATGATTAAAACAAAGGCTTAAATACATTTTTATCCTCATTTTCGTAGTGTTTGTTATGAATGGTCCTCATTTTCACATAATGTTTAAAATGGTCTTCATTTTCACCGAATGTTTAAAATGGTCCTTATTTTTGCAATTCGTGTTTTATTTTGTCCTTTTCTGTAACGCCGTTTAAATCATTAACGGAACATTATACATGTGGCACGATTTGTATTAGAGTGTATTACGTGTACTGTACAGGTGGCTTAATTAGATATTTGGGGATAAATAAGTGAGCTAGGATTTTGGTAGGGAATGTTTGGGCAGTTAGTGAGTTTTGGCAATCTTGTTCCTCCATTCCCAATTGGTATTGCTGCAATCTTCTTCTTCCTGCAATCCCATTATATAGGTATGTTACAGTCCCAATCTTCTTCCTTTACCTCTGGTTGTAATCGTTGGAGGCAACCGTGTTGTATCACTTCGTGCACTATTGGTGGTTCAACGAGAAACGGAATTAACCCCGATTTGTAGTTGCAGAGAGATGGCTGCTTTGAGGATGGCAAGAACTCCAAAGAATATTGGTAAAAAATTTTGGGTACAATCTATTTTTATTTTTGTGTTAATAATAAATTGGTTTTAATTTTTGGTTTATTGATTTACAGAGTGGTGGTTCTAATAATGTGGGTTGCAACTTTTTCAAATGGTGGAGTTGATGAAAAAGATGTCATCATCATGACACAAATGAGGCAGATTAATGATTTGGAAAAGGATGTCCACTTCAATTTCACCTTCCACTTCAACATCACTATTCAGACCACTAGCATCCCTAATCTCTACTTCAGCAGTCATGGGCCTCTACTTCACCACCGTGGTGGACAATAACATTGAACCTATAAATATCACTCATTGCCCTAAAGTAAATTAAACAGATAAAAAAGATGTATTATTAAGCCTACTTTAACACAATGGGGGACCACTGCTACAATCAATTACAAATAAAATAATGGGAACCATTACACCAACATCGACAACCGACAAATAAACCAACTAAAATAATACCCCATTGAACCCCACCTACAGACACAAACTACACAAAATCATGGAAGTAATTTAGAAACCATGGAGAACATCACAACAATCGAAAGACAAACAAACCCAAAAATAGAATTACGAAAACCCTAACCCACGAGCAAACACAACCCAGAAAACCCTGAACCCACTTACCTCGTTGATGATGATTAACTAAAGAATTAAAATGAAGAGTGCAACTGTAATCCAATGATGAAATGGCAAGTATTAGCTGCTTCTTCTGCAAATCTGAACTTAAGAAAGACGAAGATAAAGAAATTTCCCTAATTGTAAAATTTTCCCTAAATTAAAAAATTAACGTTAATTAGCCACCTGTACGGTACACGTAACACACCCTAATACAAACCGTGCCACCTGTACAATGTTTCGTTAATGATTTAAACGACGTTACAGAAAAGGACCAAATAAAACACGAATTGCGAAAATGAGGACCATTCTAAACATTCGGTAAAAATGAAGACCATTTTAAACATTCTATGAAAATGAGAACCATCCGCAACAAACACTACAAAAATAAGGACCAAAAAGGTATTTAAACCTAAAACAAAATACTAAACATGACCTCAAGTTTGTACGGAGTTGCTTAATCTCCTTCTTTTGAAAAAAAAAAGAAAGAAAAAATTTAAGGATCTAACAGATAAAAGAAAAACACTATTTAAGACGTTGTGAATTGTGATGACATCATTTATTTTTATTTATGTATTTTGTAAAATTTAATTTAAGGAGAGTGATGGTTTAATGAGAAACGGCACTTATAGATGATAAACTTATGTTGTCTCATCCTAATAAGACAATAAAAACTCGAACCTTCCATATACTAAATGCAAATCTTTGTCCTTTTCACTCAACCATTTGCCTAAGGTCAAGTATATCCACACTATTTATAGCGACATTCAGAAAAATCACAAAAAATAATCTTACATAAATCATTTATAATTTTAACTTATTTTTCCCTTTGAAAATATTATGAAAAAAAAAATTTACTTTAGTAATCTCATAATCAAATTTTATAGCATAATAGAATTTTACTACTCCCTCTACTTTACATTACGCGGGTTCTGACATAATTATTCAAAAATGATATTTATATTTGAGATTTATAAATTATTGATCTGTTTATTTGCTTTTAATAAGATAGTCTTGCAAAAATATTTGAAATGATACTTATTTTAAAATAACTTTCTTTAAAACATTTAGCGAAAGTAAAGGAGTTAAAGTTTAGAAGATATAGTTTAATTACGTAGTACCATGTTCCGTAAAAAAATGAAGTTTTATTTTACCAGAATACCCCTCAATTATATATTATATAATTTCACTTTCCGTCACCCATTCTTGTATAAAAGCGTTAATAAATATTGAATGCGATCTTGTTGACGTAAGATAATTGGAGGTGTCCTATGTGTTGAAAAGTTAATCTAGTAATTGCATTAGGTCTTTGTTAAAATGTCCTTGTCGCTGTTACATGATTGCAGGGTTTAATATAAGAAGAAAATCTCACCACTCAACTTCACGTCACACCAACCTTACGCCAATTTTCAACTTCATTTTTTTCTTCTCTCTTTTCTACTTTCAAACAATGTTATTAACAATGAGATAGATAAATAACAAATTTAATAAATTTTGGAAAAGAATAATCATATTATGAGATTAAAAAACTTCCTCACTTTATTATTTATTATTTATTAATATTAAATATTATATTTTATATAAATAAAAATCTTTCTAAAAAATTTAATCATATTTTCGAGATTCATCTCTGTCTGTCAGATGGAGTCTCCTTTGCCTCTCACGCCGTAGTTATCTTTCTATATGTGAATTAAACACTAGTAGAGTTATGATAGTTACATATAACAAATTTCTTTCAACACACTTGGATCCATCATAGATCAACATTTTTCCTTGGAAATAACTAATTTGACAATTCAAACACACAATCTTTATAATTATTCATACAATATCAAGCATAACTCAACATAATCATATAATCATACATATAATTGGTGGCATACAAACTATTTAGTAACATATAGACAATTCCAAATAAAAAATGGAATTTCACAGCATTATAACAATCACATAAACCTACTACTTTCTTAAAAAATATAAACAATGTGCCACATTCAATTCTACATTACTCAAAGCATTCTTCCATTTATATTATTTACTAAAGATGTCAAAATAGGTTCCAAACCATGAGTCTACCTAGCTGACCCCCGCTGACCAAGGTTCGAGTCGCGTTAGGTTGAGAAAAATTCATTTTTTTTTTCAAAAAAGTGGATTGAACTAAACTCAACTTACTTAACCCACAGGTTAAACGGGTTTGAACCGGTTTGAAGGTGGGTTGACTCACTTAACACACCTACATCGCTCAATAATATTTGAATAGTTTGAATTTTTAATTAATTTGTTTGTCAAGTTATATACGTCGATACTTTAATCTTTAACTATTTCTTTATAATAATATTTCGATAATTAGGTGAACATTTTGTTTCTACTATTATAAAAAATAAATTAAGTCAATTCACTATCATTGTAATGCAATAAATATATAAAATAAATTGCAAAAAGAAAAATATTTGTAATTTGCTTCCAAAAAAGTGAGCTAGGTTGAGCTGACATTTTTTAACTCAACCCGTGGTAAGCCAACTCGTGTGAGCCGGTTGACTCACTTTGACACCTCTACTCTTTACACACTATAAGATTTCATGTT
Organism: Vigna unguiculata; assembly: GCF_037176805.1. Lineage (NCBI taxonomy): Eukaryota > Viridiplantae > Streptophyta > Magnoliopsida > Fabales > Fabaceae > Vigna > Vigna unguiculata. The sequence goes on along the minus strand of NC_140794.1, from coordinate 57,627,065 downwards.
TCTAATTAATTCATCAGTTCTATAAGAATCACTATACCACATCAAATACATTCCATCTTTCAAATACCAACAATAACTTCATTATAACATCATCATGGTCACACTCATTCCTCACTTTTATTATAGGTCAATTCTTCTTTAATCTCTTTATACAATGTCATATTGTCAATATTTCTTTCACAACTAATTTTTATATTTCAACAATTTTTCACCATCATATATTTATACTTTTAGAGTTCAAATCAAACATGTTTACTCATATTTTCAAAACCTTCCTTATTCATAAAATACCAAACTACTAATACTATTTATCAAACTCACTCTTCTCAAATATTTTCAACTTTATGCAAACAAGTAGTCACACCATTTGTATCACAATTTTTTAATTTAACTATAAAACATTAAAATTTTAAAAAAGATTAGCTTCCCTTACTTGATAAAGTTTATCTAACTTTGCTCTCCTCACTTAAACAGTGTCACACGTGACAAAATCAATATCTACAAAGTCAAAGGTCCGATCAATGATCAAGGCAAATTTTAATTTTTTCGAGTCATAAACAGATAGGAATTCATTAAGAACGAAAAAGACGACATGAAATTCAATATGGACTTGCATGTAAGGGAAAACAAATTGTTCTCAGAGGATGGGTATAATTGTATAATTGAACTCACTATTAAGATAAATTGATTGAGGGTTTTAATAGAATTCTTCGCATAGATTACTCAGTAGTGTTGATTCTTCAAAAAGAATGAAAGCTGATTCAAAATTTTGGAAGAGAAAGGAAAGTTTTTGGAGAAATCTAAGTTCATAAAGAAGAAAAAGGTTTTCTAAAAAAAAAACTCATTAATATTATATGACAGGATAAATCCACTAATCTACAGACGCAATTATTTTTTATACCGCAAAGTAAATTATCGAAACTTCCTTCGACGCTCACCATATAATATTTTCTTTTATGTAAGTCCAGCGTCTACAAGATTAGGATTGTCTTCTTCAAAACCTCAGTTTTAGTACAAAACTTAATCATCTCAACATAATACTTCCTAAAACTAACTATGTTCAAATTATATAACACATCATTCTACAATCAAATCATCACACATTCTGGATCATGTACATTTCATTTTCAATTACTAACGTCCATTAATCATCCATCACATTTAAGAACATTCAAATATACAATGTTAAATTTAAAAAAAAATCAAACTGCTTAGCCAAAGGCTCATTCGCCCAATGAGTCATTTTTTGTGAGTTTTAATATGAAAGACGTGTGCGATGCAAAATGGTTCATCAAACGACTCAAACTCTCTCATTTTCAAATAAATGAATTTCTATAAGAATTTCTTTCGATAAAGGATTGGATCACCCAACAACTAAACCCACTAAGAATTTTATTTCAATTAATTGAATTTTGTAAATGATCAATTCTCTCCCACTTTTAAATTAATTGAATTTAGCTTGACGAGAGGAGTCGTCCAATGACTTTACATAATCCAAAAATTCATCAAAATATATCAATTAACCAAATTGGTTCAAACTGAAAATATATCGAAACATTATACGTTTATACATATTTTAAAGTTATAGTTACGCAAATTTAGTTGATTTTTTTTTTTATAAAACTAATTAAAAAGATATTGATTGTCTTATTTATATTTTTTTTTAATTGCTAAATAAAAAAAATAACTTAAACAAACTTTGCTGAAATACTTTTAGAGAAATTGTAAATGAATTACTGCTAAAACTATTGGCAATATTATTACCAAATAATAGAAATAATAAAAAATAATACAAAGTCTCAAACAACTGAGAAAGAAAATTAAAAGTATAATAGAAAAAAATGAGTAATGATAATAGTAGAATAATAAAGTAACGAATGAGAGTAAATTAAAGAAAACAAAATCACCATACTGGAAAAGGAAAATATAGAAAAAGGATGATGATTCACTATTTGTCACCTTGTTTAATTCTATGTGCTACATTGCTTTCATTAAAAGCAAAATTTGATTATTTTAAATTTTAACTAATGGTTTCTATATATAATAGTCTATACCCATAGTCATTTTGCCACTTGTTACATTTCTTAATGACATCTATACTTTTTTCTAATTTATGGTTGCACGTCTTTACATGTCCATTTCACCAATAAATTATTTTAAATTAATGAATATGATTAATTAAGTAATAATTCATGTACTTTAATTCTTTCTAACGAAAAAAAATGAACAAATTAGAAACACGAGAGAAATACAAGTATCGGCACGAAAAAAAATACATATTTAAAATAGATAAAGTTATCTCATTTTAATAATTATACTAATTGATTATGAAATATATTTATTCCATTTACCATTTTATAATCTTTTTCACAAATGTTTTCAAAAGTAAATTTTAAAAAGTTATATAATTACTTTTTCTACAGATTAACTTGGCTACAAATTCATTTCAACTTTCATCTGTGTCCATATAATCCATAATCCATAATACATTTTCAGTTCAATTCGTGTTTAATTTTTGGGCCTGACGAGACTAATGAAAATCAGATCCGAAAAAAATATTTTGCGTTTTGGGCTTTCAATAAACTAAACTTGACGTGACCTAGATGGACTTGAAACTAAGTTTTGGCGTTTTTAATTTAGCCACTTTAAAGTTAAATATAGAATAATAAAACATTGACAAAAAATAATGCTGTTCACTAGTAGTAAGAAATAAATTTGAAATTTCTTGTGATTCATCTATACAAGGAATTTGCACCAAAAGCTTAGTATTTCTCCATTCACAACAGACCTTCTCCCTCCCAAGAAAACTCTTTGGATCAAATGTCTCATTTAAAACGAACTAAATTCCTTCCACACATCACATTTCTGCAATTTCATTGAGATGGATTAAATAAAGCATCATAATACACAAACAAGAATAACAACATTGATATAATTTTTTTAACATAATTTTGTAGAAAAATAACTAATGTTTCATTGAAAACTAAACATATAAATAAAAAAATTGTAATGTTTATTATTAGATCGTTTAGTTGAATACCTTCTGAAGTTGCATCACATGTATGGAAAATTTTGATTGTAAACAGTGGTAAACACTTAATGATGAATGCCTTTTCACAAGTAAGAAAGTTTCACGTGCAGGATTTATTATGATGTGAAAAAAGTGTACTAACAGAAGACACCCTCGACGTGGTTTTTTCTTCTTCTCTTGTTTTGTTGGAGGCTTGATGACCACCTTGATAGCAGCATCAAACACTGACTTCACGTTCTGCAATTAATTGCATTGACAATGGGGTCATTTGCAGAAGAGTTTCACAAATAACAGACTATATTTATCTGCAAAAGTGGCAAACATTATTTTCTGAAGCATAGCTTGATCATTGCATATATTTCAATTCCAAACCTATCATTCGGGTCAATTCACTTCTTTCGCATATTCTCTTCAGAGAACTAAATTTCCTTAAGAGTACAGAAATCAACACTTATGGTCACCACCACTGATATATGGTATGGTCCCATAACATAATTGATTCAACTTTTTCCACACACAACAACTAAGCCTGTCTCACCAGCCACCAAATGGATCATTGCCATTATTGATCTTTAACAAGAATCAAATTTTGAATACATTAATGTTGGGTATTGGGCTCCCTTCCTATGTGGAGAAAAGGCCCAAAATTTGAGAAGCCCATGTCTCACTTAAACCTAGTGGAGAGGAGGCTATAAAATAAAGAGAGAGGCAGAACAATAGAGTCAGAATACACTGAAAGCCCTAACACATAGAGGGAGAGGTAGAGGGAAAATTCTGTTCACGTTTTTCATAGAGCTGTCGCAGTAAATTCGGCGCTGCGGATTCGTTCACCGTTGGATCGGGCTGAAATTTTTACAGCAGGTTCGGAACTCATTGCTCTTCATTCTGACCGGTCGGATCTTTGATACGAGGTCTGAGTTGGGAGATATTAATTTCGCACTGCAGCAGTGATTTGTAGAGGTTTTCCTCTCTTGTTCTTCTCTATTTGAAAGCTTTGTTGCTTTGTTATTTGGTTGGGTGTTGGCACTAATTTGTGCTATTGATTAAGACTCTTTTGTACTCTTGTTGATCATAGTGAAGCTATTTCTTTGGTCTGGACGACTCGTGGTTTTTACCCTTGATTTGAGGGGTTTTCCAGGTTAAAAATCTTGGTGCCTTTATTTGTGCTTTTGGTGGTTTATTATTGCTGCTCTTTGATTATTGCTCCTCATAGATTCTTGCAAGTTAGGGGAAATTATATCCGCTGCATTCTCTGGTATATTGTTTGTTATTGTTTTCCCCATCAATTAATACTATGATTAAAGTTATCTAAAAGAAATGCTGTTATAGGCTTGCATTTCCCATCACAATGAGTAGAATGTCTGAAGTATGTTTTACTCAGTAATGCAGTGGTGAACAATGTTGAGATCATTTTCTTTAGTGTGAAAAAGTTGCCTTTATATTGCTTGAGACATTAACTGGTACAATAAACATACCTGCTGAGTTTTTGAGCTGCACTCAATATAATATGTAGCTCCTACTAGTTTACGCAATTCCTCACCCTGTTAAAGAAAGTTTCAATAAACACTGTGTTGAATTCTTTAGGAGGCTGATTAAGTAAGAAATTTACTTGCTGAGAAGTCACAGCCACCATGCCAGGATGCTCAGCCAAATAGTGCTTATCTTCTCGGAGATCTACAAGATTACCATAAATACAGTATCATATGCAGAATCTAATCTATATAGCCTGGGCTTATAGCCATAGCCTATAGTTCTTGAATCAAATATGGTGGCAATATAGATGGGTTGTGGTTGAACAGATAAAATCTAAACTGCATTAAGCTATGGAGGCCTTATGAACGAAATGGGCATCACAAAAAAGACTGAAAACAGATGATGGAGACAGATTGCAAGACCAGTTCTTGAGAGTTACCCAATTTGGTGCCAACTAGCACCACTGGGATGCCAGGAGCAAAATGCTGCAGTTCAGGAACCCACTGAAATGTGTATATACAAATTAGAAAATGCAAGAGAAACCAGTAAGACACGTTAAGTATTGGATCAATGGACATGTTATGTTAACAAGTATTAAGTAAAAGTGTTTTAGTAGCTTTCTGAATACTTCATTAATACCATTCAACTACAATTTAATGAAGTTGAAAATGTATCTTTACCCTTTGAATAACCAATCCAGTTTCAAGAAGCAATGAGTAACTAGCTGAGAACCTATAATACCTTCTTCAACACATTTTCGTAGCTTGCATGACTAACTAGAGAGAAAGCCAGGACAAACACATCTGCCCCTCTGTAGCTCAAAGGCCTAAGCCTGTTGTAATCCTCTTGCCCTAATATTGCACATCACAAAATTCATGCAGGCTAATAAGAAATTAAACTGCATAAACTGAAAAATAAAATTTAGGTTTATCTTAATCATATAGAATCGAGGTAGAAAAGTGAGACTCGTTCTAACTTAATGTAAATTGGTTTTATCTGGATCAGAAAAACTAGTCTTGTTCATCAATGCAACATTGAATAGTCAAGAGTAACCACTCTCATCTGTCACACCCCTAACCACTCTACATATAAAATTTATATGCTACAAAAATTGACAAGTCTGTGGAAACATACCTGCAGTATCCCAGAGACCTAAATTGACAGTTGTGCCTTCAACAACCACATTTGCACTGAAATTATCAAACACTGTTGGAACATAGTCCTGATAATAGCCAAACACCCCCCAAGCAAAGATACAAACCATAGGGGGCAAAAGGGAAAAATTAGACTCCAAAAACTAAAGGCAGAGAAATTCAACCGAAACAAGATACTAAGGCACAACCCACATGAAAAAGTTTAGTTCTTTCAAAGAGAATTACAGAATTCCCTTCTCCCAAACCAGAATGCACGAAAATCAGAAACATCGATTTCATGAAATATAACATGATATCATCAACAACGCATAACTAAAAGAGAGTTGATACCGTGGGGAATTTGTTGCTTGTATAGCAAATGAGCATGCTAGTTTTGCCTACAGCTCCATCCCCAACTGTGACACACTTGATGAACCTTGAAGCTGTTGCAGCCATTGAACTCGAATTGCTCCCAACACCCCAACCACAGAACAACAGCAACAAGTTCTCACGAAAGGTGTGTTTTTGTTGAATTTAACTGATTAGTTAAGAGAGAGAAAGAGAGTGAGTGAATATGTGTGTGTAGTATGTGGCGGCACTTCACATGATTCTGCTGTCCCTTTCATTTCTGAGACCGCTTGTACCATCTTTTATGTTCGGTTGCCTTATTTTTCGGCTTTGGAAAAATTAAATTTCACAGTTAAAACATGAAGATGACATAATGAATCATAAAGATAAATTTGTGAATGTATCATGTTAATTTGGAATAATGAGTTTGTTACCCACTGTTTCATCACGTGGAGAGATTGATTTGAAATTCTTTTTATTAGGGTGATGAGGCCTGAGGCGGGTGAAGGTGAAGGTGGTTAGGTGCATTTATAAGTTATAGCTAACAACCATGGTGGTCACCATTACCATGTCTGTGCTGTACCCATCATCGTCGTGGGGACTAATATCTGTAAGTACTATTAACTTTTCTATTTATGTTCTCAAATTTTGATTTGTTACAAACGAAACACGTGTCTCAAATCTCAGGTAACATTCACTGTTACATACTGTATTGCGCAAAAGGGGTAGCAGAGCAGTAATCGAATCGAAGCATTTTTAGCAATGTTTTCTGGTTCATGAAAGCTCACTGAACTAAAAAAAACGCATATTTTCTTAAGTTAGTTTGCTCTTAACTGTCACAAAGAGTGTCTCAAGCCCGAGTATTTATAGTGAAGTATTTTTGTGTCTTACTATGTTTTTGTAAGCTCAATAAACCAATAAAGAAATACGTTCTTATAATAGTATTTCATCAGTGTTATACGAATATGAGAATTTACACATTAGTGATAAATTATATTTTATTATATAGAATCCATAGAACGTAAAAGATAAAAAAAAAAACAAAAAAAAAAGTCAATGTTCAGTAAGATGAGCAGAGGAAAGGGTTATGCAATTGTGGTGACTTTATGGTGAGAAAAGGATGAGGGGCTACACATTATTACTGACATTAACAGGTTGGTGGGGTGATTAAGTAAACATTAAGCAACATGAATAATAAAAGGGGATCCCACAAGTGGATCAAGGAACACGGTGTGCACACAATTTCTTTTCTCGTTTACCTTTTTTTTTCTTTTTTTTAACTCCAAATACTACTGGATTTGATTAAAAATAATTTAAGTGTGAATCAAAAGTCTCACATTAGATAAAATTGACAAAATTAAATATAATATAAAATAAAAAATTTATAATCATATTATTTTAAAATTTTGAAATAAAATTGATGTCAAATATCTTTTATAATAAATATGAAAAATATAAACCAACGTATTGTTCATTCTATTCGAGCATTTTATGATGCTTATGTTTGAATACTAGCAATAATGACCATTCCCAACTGCATTGGTAGCAAAATATAAAATGAATGAAGTAAAAGAATAATAGAGTGGGGATGCTTTTTTATCATTTAAGTATTTAAATAAAATGGAATGGAATACATTCTATTTCCATTCCATTGGTAAAGTGCTCCTCTTTTCACCTCTAATTTAAAAGTAAGATATGAGTAGACTTTTTTTTTTCTATCTATTGTAAAAATATCTAAACAGTAAATTAATATATTTTTATTTGACTTCATTCAAATTCTTCGTTATTAAATTAGAAAAGCCAATGTGTTTTATAATTAAAAAAAAGAGTAACGAGAGTGTGAAAGGGATGGTGTGTTTTTAAAGTGAGAAATGAATAGTTAGTTTATCAGACATTCTATTAGCATGTATAGTTTTTAATCATGTGAAGATTGGAATAAGATTTTATAAACTTTGTTATACGAGATGTTATAATTGTCACTTCATCTAAAACTATAATTTTTGGAACTTTCAGGATTGCTCTTGCATGCGTTACTTCTGTCCACTAGATAGTTGAGTTCCATCTCTCTACGAAGAAGGTAAAACAAGGATACATGTAACATACCAAATTACAGTATTATAGATCATAAAATAACTTTGAAATAATAGAAATGAAATGGCTAGAATTTAAAATCCGTTACAGTCTGTGAATGAATTTATAGAAAAATTCATGAGTCTAAAAATAGTAGTCTAGATGGGAGAACACGTGATTTTATTTGAGTTAAAGGAAGATATAATGAAGTCATGTTTTTATTTGTTTTATAAAAAATTTAAATTTTTGAGGTCAAAAATTTTGTTGTTGAAAAAAATATAAATATTTGTTTCTATTAAAAACTAAAGAAAGTTTATGTAAAAACTTTTTTCCTTCAAACAAACTAAAGCCGTTATTACTTTGATTTAATTTCTGAAAAATGACAACATTATTTTACCTTAAAATGAAATTAAAATTCAATTGTGTCAAATTTTTAAATATATAAACTAAATTGAAAATAAAACATTACTCAAACACTATCACTAATATGTGACACTATTAAAGCATTATACCAATACAATTATCATCTAGGCAATTTTTCAAAAATCAAAATTAAATTGAAAAAAAAATTATAGGACAAACTTGACTTTTTGGATAAAAAAAAACAAGTAATTAAACCTTTATTTTGTGACAAATAACCAATATCCTAATATTTTCACATAAAATAAAACTCATTTGACGAAGACATAACCATAACTACGGATACATGGGCTATACCGTTTCTCTAGTCACAATTCTCTAAAACAACTATTTATTTTCTAACTATTTATCTCATCTCATTTTTATGGTTTTCTCCTATTTCACTTTACCTATATGTAACGCTGACATGAATAGAAAATATCATATAAAAAATTCTTGAATGGGTGTGAGTGGTAATTGTAGTATTGATCTATTTTTTTCCAACTAATAATGTGAAACTATCAGTAAGAGAATGTATATTTTCAATTCAAAACAATGTATCTCCTATTTTTCAGTAAACTACATTTTTTTCTTCATAATGCTTAAAGATGTCAAAATGGATTAGAATTCGTAAGCCAACTCGGTCTATCACGAATTCGAATCAGGTTGGGTTAAATTATTTTTACAAATTTCAATTTGAGTTAATTTTTGACTTGGTTCACCAAGAACTCGGCTCACTCGGGTTGAACACATGGTGAGTCAGGTTGACGAGTCAACCCTCAAATAAAAGGTCATACAAGTATTTTTTTATTGTGTTGGCTTTGCATTTGGGCCAGGTTGAATTGTTTTTCGTTAGCCAACACATTGATAATTTGTAATTTTGGTTTGTATTTAGAGTTTAACATCCTTTTAGATTGTACTGAAGTTTGTTTATATTTTAATCCTAATTATAATTTAGTTTTTTTTTTATGGAAGAAAAAATAATTGTATTTTTTTAATTGAGTTAGTGAGTCAACTCGTTTAACCCACTAATCCGTGGTGGGCTAGGTCAAGTTCAAATTTGTTTGGCTCGCTAATAAGTGAGTTAGGATGTGTTGACTCACTAAGTGGCTAATTCGTGGTGATCCGGGCCAGGTGGTTTATTTTGATATCTCTAATCTTCATAGTAGTATAGCTAGTGTATAATTTGCTTTCAAATATACTAAATTGGACAACTATTTAAAAAGAGCTAATTATGGTTTTAGCACCTGAACTTTGACTTGAAATTAAAATTTGTCCATGATTGAAACTTTGATACTTGATACATGTTGGTCTCTAAACTTTAAAAATAAATAAATATAATCATTTTAGATCAATTACGTTATGTTGCATCTTTTTGACGTGTCAAACACGTTTTGAAGTTAATATTGAAGTAAAAACATGTCAAATCATATAAATTGTTGGGAAGATCTCAAAATTAACACATAAACAAGCGGAATCAAAATCCAAATCAAATGTTTCCTAAATAAATATTATGAAAAATAAATAAAATGTATAAAACAGAAAAGGAAGGAACCAGCAAATACCAAAATTTTTTAAGGTGGGAAAACCTCTATATGGAGGAAAAACCCACGAGACCTAGTTCAGTAAAATCTTCCACTAATAAAATTAATGGGTACACCACAAGTTCTTTTGGAGATTCTAATGATCAACATAGCATTATTTTATTCACCAACAAGGTGGATAACATACCTCAATGGGTACTTTAAATAAACATATGAGATATGGAATAAGACCTTCTCTCTAAGGTAGCTTCTCTACATATACTTGCATAGGATAAACTGGTTACTCTTTTATTTTTTTTTTCAGTTCTTTACTTTTTTTTTTCATCACAAGCACTCTCAACTTCTGTCTCTTTGTCTCTCACTGGATTATTATCTTCTCTCGTAGCAAACCTCATGCAAGGATTGTATATTTAAAATTTTGGGCTGAGAACCCATACAAAATACCTTATTTTTATTTTTCTTAATCAAATCAATATGGGCCCAATAAATTAGTGATCCATTTAACATAAATAATTAAAATGTTACTGTGAAACACTTTTGACCTGTAAAAAAGAATTTAACCTAAATAAATTTAAATGACTATATCCATTTATTTTTAAAGTTTTGAAACTAAAATGTATCAAAATTATGAATAAAGACAAATTCTAATTTTGTGTTTAAATTCAAAAACTAAAATCATATTTAATCTTTTAAAAAATTACAAATATATGTAAGTAATATGAAAGTGACATTTTTATAAAAAAGTCATACTCAGTTCACACAATTTTTAAACTAAAACGATGAAGTGAAACTAAACTGGCAGTACTTTAGTTCAAACATATTAAAAGTGAAGTTATAATTCTTTGCAAAGTTGTGCATTTTAATATATTTGAAAATATATTGCACCACTATGGTAAAAAAACCTAAAATAACTATCTATAATCTATTCAATTTATTCTTATATTTATATTCTTTACTTAATTTGTTTTTATAGAAAAGTTAAGTTTTAAACTTCTAATTATAATTATAAATAGGTTAAAATACTCCATTGGTCTATGTTTTTATTGAAAAATCTCAAATAGGTTCTAAGATTTTTTTAATCTTAATTAGGTCCATATTTTTGAAAATGTGTAACAATTAGGCCTGTTCCGTAGTATGGTGTTAAGGATGTGCCACGTGTCAGCTCCACATTTTTTTGATTATTTTTTTAATTTTTTTTTGAAAATTATTCATGCCACATGTCACGTCAATATTATGTCACATGTCATGTCCGTAAGGTGACACGTGTCAAATCATTGTCTGAATCTCAATTTGATCCATATATTTGTTATTTTTATTACATTTCAGTCTATTTTTTAAAATTTTTTAAATATATTTATTTTAACTTTTTACAAAATTGTTTTAAAATTTTATATTTAAATTTATAAAATTATTATTTTTAAACCAACTCTAACATTTGTATATAAATAATTTAAAACAATGTTGTAACAAGTTAAAATAAATATTTTAAAATTTTTAAAAAATATAAAATAAACTTAATATTATTAAAATGTTTAATAAAAATATCATTATAAAATTTATATAAAAGTTAAATTTGACCTCTATTTAGAGAGGATGTAAAAATTAAAAAAAATTGACTAAAATATAATTAAAATAATAAATATATTGACCAAATTGAGATTCAAAGAATGACTTGACACATATAATCTTACTGACTTGACATGTGATACAATATGACACGTGGTATGAATAGTTTTCAAAAATAAAATTCAAAAAAATAAAGAGCTGACACATGATATATCCTTAATATTGTTAATACCGTACTAACGAAATGAATCTAATTCTTATACATTTTAAAAAGTATAAACCTAATTGAGATTAAAAAAAAATATTAGATTTTATTTGAGATTTTTGAAAAAAAGGAAGGAAGTATTTTAACCTTATAAATATTAAATTAGTATGAGTGAATTACTCGGGAAAAATCGAAAAGTGACAAGACCCGCATAAAACGAAGTTCTGTTTGATTTGGATTCCCTCCTCCGCCTTCATTTTGTTGCTTCTGCTTCCTTTGTTCACTTCCCTCTGCTCAGCACAAATCCACACTATCTTTCTCCCATATCAAATAACAGTAACAAACACTTCCCAAATACGAGATGGCAGGTAACAAACGTAAGAGAGCACACAAACCCAATAGCTCCGCCCCCGAAACCCTAGACCTCGCCATCCCCGCTCCCTCCCCTGCCCTCGTCACCGCAACCGCTGCTGTCGCGCCTAATTCCGCCGCCAACGCTGCCTCAATGGAGGACGTCTTTTCCGTCGGCAACGTCGAGCTCATCGACAACACCGCCTCTCCCCGCGTTCGCCGCGCCCGTGGCCGCCCAAGAAAGCTCCCCGTTCACTCCGAAAAACCTCTATCTCTTGCGACGGGGCGCCGCCTTGTCCGTCCACTGGACAAAGGAGACTTCTCGGTTCCCGGCGACGCCGGAGTGTCCACTTTGGTGGCGATGGAGGTGGACAAGGGGTGGGAAGCGCGGGTGATTCCGGAGATGGACTCCGTGGTAAAGGTGTTTTGTGTCCACACGGAACCGAATTTTTCGCTGCCGTGGCAGCGGAAGAGACAGTACAGCTCGAGTAGTAGCGGGTTTGTGATTGGCGGGAGAAGGGTTCTGACTAATGCGCATTCGGTGGAACACTACACACAGGTCAAGCTCAAGAAACGTGGCTCTGATACTAAGTACTTGGCCACTGTGCTTGCCATTGGAACCGAATGTGATATTGGTAACTAACTCCTTACCTCACACTCTCCTTGTTAACTTGTTTCATTTATTTATTATTTCCGTTTGCAATATTTTTTTATGTATGTCAAATTGGAACTCGTATTTAAATTGGATTGTGATTCGCGATGCTTGGTTCTCTTCTTGTCTGAGCATAGTGCATTTGTAGTTTTTTCGGAAGTTGGCATTCAATGGAACAAACTAAATCATCTTTACTTCCAGCAGTGTTATTTGATTGAAAGGATTAAGTTTGAAAAAGGACCAGAGTGTATTTTTAACCTATCTACCAGGAAGGAGGTAGAGAAGTTATCGGAGGAGAGAACAAAATCATTTAGCTTTCTCGATTTAATTGTAATTTTATTTACTTTTAATGGGATAAAATTAGGAAATGGAGGAGTGGAATCATTAGACAATAACTAGTGAGGTTTGAGTCATGATTGCCTCCGAAAGAGGGTGCATATGAAAATTAAAATTAAAATAAGACAATATGATAAGATCAACTAGTAATATCGAACAAAAAAGACCAAAATATGACTGAAATTATTATAACAGCACTGCTTCTGCCAAAGAGGTAGAAGACAGTGTTCCAGAATAAAATTGAGGGACTTCATCCTCACTCTCCTACAACCACTTAGGTCCTAGAATATCAACAACCCCTTTTTCCTCCTAACCCCTGACTATTTAAAATAGTCACTTACATGATAGTTATAAAGAAAAGAATACAGCTGCAGAGGTTATAACTGTTATTTGAGTTATTCCTCTTTTCCCTCCTTTAAATCTATCACAATCGCAGTGAATAAGTGAAGGGAGCCAACATATATTTGTTACTGCACATGCTTATTATATGAATGAGATTAGAGTAATGTATACAAATATATTATCTGCACGATGACTTCATTAAGGATCAACAAATTGGAATTCAATATTTGAAAATGATTTGTTGATATTCTAATTTATTTTATGAAATATTGTGTCAACCTTTCTCGTTAAGTGCTTTTGGTTGTGTATACTCATAATGCGTGTTTGCTAACACATTGGGAATCTATGTTAACTATAAAATCACGTTAAAATCAATGAAAAAGCAACTATCTGTTGTCCCAGGGTCTCTAAAATATTACATAGGAGGCTTTTGGTTATACTTTCTAAAATACTCCTAATTGATATATTTGATTTTAAATACTCCTAATTGATATATTTGATTTTACACTTGCAGCCATGCTTACAGTGGATGATGATGAGTTCTGGCAAGGGATGTCACCTGTTCAGTTTGGGGAGTTGCCGGCACTTCAAGATGCGGTAACTGTTGTGGGCTACCCAATTGGTGGAGATACTATCTCGGTGACCAGTGGTGTTGTATCACGCATTGAGATTCTATCTTATGTTCATGGTTCTACAGAGCTTTTAGGTTTACAGGTTAGGTTGAAATTATTAGTCTTCATCTTTATCATTTAATGTCTGTTTGGAAGGGCTTGTGGGAGGGCTTATTTGAGCTTATGAAAATAGCCTAAGATTCCCAGGAGCTCATTTTACCTAAAGCTCAATAAGTTTCTTGTTATATAGCTTATCAAAAGAAGCTCTTTTTAGCTTATTCCAGAGAGTTCCGTACTTTCATAGTCAAATTTATTGAATTAGCCCTCATGTGATTGGAGCTCACTAAAGAAACATTTAATCAAGTTGTATAGCCCAAAACCAAATTTATCTTTAGTTGTGATTCATTAAATGTATCCTGATTTCCCCTCGTTAAGGTTTCTTTTGCAGATAGATGCTGCTATAAATTCTGGCAATTCTGGAGGACCTGCATTTAATGATAAAGGAAACTGTGTGGGGATTGCATTTCAGTCCCTTAAGCACGAAGATGCGGAGAATATAGGTTATGTCATTCCAACACCAGTTATCATGCATTTCATCCGGGATTACGAGAAGAATGGAGGCTACACTGGTAATATGTTAGCTACAGACTAAGATGTAGATTTCACTTTTACAAGTTGCTAACCTGTGTGCTAATTTTTTCAAGAATTGAATCTTTATATACTGAGATGGTTCTTTCTCATTCTGTTGTAAGGGTTCCCTATTCTAGGGGTTGAGTGGCAGAAAATGGAAAACCCTGATCTGCGAATGTCAACTGGCATGAGACCTGACCAGAAAGGTGTGCGCATTAGAAGGATTGATCCTACTGCTCCAGAATCCAAGGTTTTGAAGCCATCAGATGTTATCCTTAGTTTTGATGGGATTGATATTGCCAATGATGGAACAGGTGAGTGCTCATTTTTAAGTTTCTTTATGCATCATGTGCAGTATGTAGTTTATATTTGTTTATTAAAAACTAAAAAAATCTTGAGTGGAGCTGTCATTTCTTATTTGATGGCAACTCTAATAGAGGAAGGTAGTTATATTAAACATATGACCTCTTTTAGAACAAGGGCAACATTAGTTGAATTAAACATGTCACACTCAGCTCCTCAGCACGCTACCAAATTTCTGTCTTTTACATAAACTGTTGTTTTTATGACAAAACGTGCGTTGGTAAAAGAACTTAACTCCTAGGACCCTTTTTTAAGGAATGTCAAAACTCAATATTGGATAGAATTGATGGAGTGTATTTCTCTCCAGATCTGTCTACTTTTTCCATTTGGATTAGATTTATTTTGTGGTTAAGGTTTTGTGTTACTGATTTCAATTTAGATAAGACAAGTAGTAACAAAACTTTGCCATCTCTGTTAGTCATAGTACATTACTGTATGAATTCTAGATCCTTTGTCATAGTAACTGTCTATATTGGTGTGCTATTTTTTCTGTATTTGTTTTGTTTTAGTTAGCAATAATTTTGGCTTAATATAATAAGCCATTCCTATGGCCAATATATAATATATCAAAGATTTGAGTTTAACAGTTCATAATGTTGTAAACTCTTGGTTTTGGGTATTCTTTTCAGTTCCATTTCGACATGGAGAGCGCATTGGCTTCAGTTATCTCATCTCACAGAAATATACTGGGGATAATGCAGCAATTGAAGTAATGCGAAATGCGAACATTTTAAAATTTGACATTAAACTCGAAACTCACAGAAGGCTTATTCCATCACATAGCAAGGGCAAGCCTCCCTCGTATTATATAATTGCTGGATTTGTTTTTACAACAGTTTCAGTTCCATATCTTCGTTCTGAGGTCAGTGGTTAATCCAGTATCCCTATGCCTTAATATATATCAGCTATTGGGTGTCTTGGGTGATGCTGTTTGTTTAACTATTGTTTAATTGATATGGATGCTCTTCCAAAGTTTCTTCTTCCAAGTGAAGGTTTAGTACGTTTGTGAACTCGACAAACTTAACCTGATCTGCAATTTGAACTTGAGGCATATCCATGCCCAAGTGGAAAATATTCATTATTGCTGCATGAAACACGGTATCATGATTGATGAGAACATTGAGTTGCTTAGAAATTAAAATTATTTAATATCTATAAAAATGTTATGCAGAATAATTTGGATTTTGTAGAAATATGTAAAAAAATATCATGCCATGTAATAGTTTCTGTGCAAGGAATGTGGTGCTGTATAAAAGTTGGAGCTGGTGATTGTGTTTATTGCAATAGAAAGTTGTCATTATTTCAGTAATATTGACATGTAAAATTTTGAAATTATAAGTATATAGGTTTCACTCTAAAGTTTCATTACTTGAGAGTGTATATAGTACCTTGTACCTTCTTTTATTTACTTCACTTCTGGCACTGACTAGTAAATTCATTTGTTCAACTTGCATTTGCTAACTTTCTTGTGGATGGAGCCATTCTTTTACATCCCATTTTATCTTCTATGAACAGTATGGAAAGGATTATGAATATGAAGCTCCAGTAAAGCTTTTGGATAAATTGCTGCATTCAATGCCACAATCACCAGATGAACAACTTGTTGTGGTCTCTCAGGTATGTCTTCTGTCGGTCTTTTCTTTCTGCTGTTTCTCCTAAGGATCTTATGAAAGTGAGATTATCTCTTTGACACTTTGAAGGTGCTCGTGGCTGATATCAACATTGGATATGAAGATATTGTTAACATCCAGGTTGTTAATGGTTATGTTCCATTTTTTGCTTTCCTTGCTAACAGCTATATTGGCTTAACCACTCAATTATTTACCGCTTTTTTTTCTGATATGAAGGTCCTCGCTTTCAATGGTAAACCAGTGAAAAACCTGAAGAGCTTGGCCACTATGGTAGAGAGCTGCAATGATGAATATCTAAAATTCGATCTAGATTATGATCAGGTTCCCTAGCCACCCTTCCCCGTTTTATGTGCTTGTGTGAAAATGGAAGTAGCTTTATAACTAAACTAACTAACCGTCTTGAATGCAGATAGTGGTCCTTCGCACAAAGACTGCAAAAGCAACTACTCTTGATATTCTTGCAACACACTGTATTCCAGCAGCGATGTCTGATGATCTTAAGTTATGATATGTGGTAGTAGATTATGCATCATGATCTCAAGTAATTATATACATTAATCTGGTAACAATGATACAGATGCGTAGGCTTGACCTAAATGGTAGTGATAGTAATATTTTGTTCAATTGCTAATACCTGTCGGGACTCTCGTGGTTCCGCATTTTGAAAGGGGATGAGAGATAGAGTAAGCAGGATTTACATTAAAATTTATTATCTTCTGATACATTGGTTTTTCTCAAATTTTGAGGGAACTTAGAGATGTAAAGAGTCATTAGTTTCACCTGTGGGACATATACCAGAGCAGGCAACGCAAAATAAAAACTAAATATTAGCGGCGTAGTTCCAAAACAATATAGTGCATGTTTGGTTTTTCTTCATTTAAAACAGAAAAAATATTATAGCTTCTGCATCTTATATATTATCTTGACGTGCTTTTTCTTGTTAACTTACATCCTCAATGGAATGCAAAACATACTATAAGTAAAGATGGCAATGTGAATTGGTCCGATCCATTTAGATTTGTCCTGCAGTTATCTCGCAAAAAGCAGGTTAGGTGGGCAGACCCGCAGTGATTTATAATGTTGTGAAATTGGTGCAGTTGTTTGGTGAGTTATGCTTTGTCTCTTATCTCCTCTATTGTGCATATGATTTTGTTTTTGTTAAATATCATCCGAGAAAGAAATTATCCTCAGTTTTGGACACTCTTATGATTTAGATATGTTTCGAACAATAATTTCTCTAAGATAAGCTTAAGTTTTCTTCTAAAGTCATTGTTCACTTGAATTTCTTGGTTGAATTTATTGCGTGTTATTTTAGAATCTGTAATTAAGTGGGATGAGTTTCACTCGTCATTAATGATTTGCTCATTTTATTGTAGATAGATAATAAGTATCATGTTATGATTCATTCAAATCAATAATCCTCTATTATTACCTACAAAGTATACGAATATAGTTTTTTCAGATAAGATTCTGTAACAGGACAATAAGTCCGAAGAGAATCTTTAACTTTTAAAGTCCAACCTCTTCAAATTTTTTGTCATGTTCTTTTTACGGCTGACCCATTCCATTGTCAATGGGGTATTTTCTAAGTTGCTATAAAAATAATGTTCTACTTGCATGCACCACGCCTTTTCTGAAAAACGAAAGAGAAGAGAGGAAGTGGTGTTAGCTTGCAGCGATACATGCTTCCACAAGCATGTTCATTTTTCACATTACCAGTTGCATGTGACAAGGAACTGGTGTGGCCAAGCTATATAAATATACTATTACAGAAGTAAATTCATTTGGGTATTGTGAAACTAATGACCACCATGTTTGATTTCATGGAGCATATTTGGTTCTCTGCATGTTCTTTAAAACTAATGTATATTGAATAGTATGAATAACCAAAGATTTGCAGCTGGGCCAGCGGGTCTGCGGGTTATGCAGGTCGGCTTTCAGCGGGTTCAAAATGTTAACCGCCCCAGGTTTTTCCTAGCAGACCTAGGCTCTTTCTGCTTTTCCACTCCTAGCTGCTGAAAGATTGTTTTCAACATTTACGAATCCTTACAATACTATGTAAAATTAATGGCAATTTTGACTGCGCCAATAATACTGGAAGAAGGGAAATGCACCAAACAAGGTGAATTGAAAGCTGCTATATTTCTGCGAAGATCACGCTAGACACGGTTGAACAGGCAAACAGAAAATTGTGTTAGAATGTCGAAGCAAATTTCTCGATTGATTAATAATGGGCATGTATCTTACGAAATTCTTTTCTATTGGTGAGTCACTAATTTATACATGCACTGGTTGCAAATGTATGGTTATATATATATATATATATATATATATATATATATATATATATATATATATATATATATATATATATATATATTCCTTTAAATTAAATAAATGTATATGATTTTAAAAAAATATTAATATATAAATAACCAGTGTTGAATCTCAAAATACCTATACCAATGATAAAAATGTTTGTTTATTTATTTTCCTTTGAAATATAAATAATTTTGTTTTCATTTTAATTAAATAAAAAATAATAAAAGATAAAGAGATAACATAATTATATGATTAGGAGATAAAATTTATTTCTTAGACAAATTTAAATTTTTATTCACTAGTATAATGTTATTTTTTAATAGTCGTCTAAGCTTATATTTTGGGATTTTCATCAAGATACCTACGTCACCAAAGAGGCAAAGTTTTAGAAAGGTTTAACGTATAATACTTATTACCAAATAAGGTTCCTAGGGTGAAGGTGATAGACTTGAATTAGGTATGTGCTTGAAAAATATCTTGAACAAAAGTACATGAAAAGTATTTTATTTGTTTTAGTCGTTGAAAAATCTTGTATATGCTTAGGTTTGCACCAAAGGCATTTGTATTTAGAAGATATAATAAGAGTTCAGACGTTGATTGTTGAAAAGTTATGAATAAAGAATTTTACGTGATAGGATTAAAGGTTTAGGATTTAGGGTTGAAATGTAACATCTTGAATTAAAAATTTATATGCGTCTTCTATGACTACATCTAAAAAAGATAGAAAAGATTTTTCTTTTGTGTGTATAATTATTATTTCTATTTTATTCTTTGCAATAAATTATTTATTATTACTTTTGTAAACTATTCTTTTACATGTTTTCTATAAAACTGTCCTAAGAGTTATTTTTTTTTCTTTCTTTTTTTCTTCATTAACAATTCTTTTTTATTCTTTTCTCCATTCATTCCACTTTACTTTTGATAAATATAAATTTATTTTGTATATTAACTTAATAACATTAGAGTATCATTATTTACTAATATAATATCATAAATATTTAAAAAATACATAAATACAAACATGTTAACGCTTGTATTAACGCTATAAATTGATAGCTTGGAGGGTATATTTTACTCGCATTCCATCTTTCTTGACTGTATAAAGACTAAAAGATGATAATTTTTTATAATAGCTTATGAAATTATAACCTAGAATCGTAAAAAGTAAACATTGATAGTTATTTCCACTAAAGAGGTTGGATTTGTATTTTGTTTTGAAGCTATCTCACCATGTCTTCGGTTAAAAAGTTTTATATCTAGGTAGTCGTGGACTCAAATGCTAGGTTATTGAAGTTGTAATCATTATAATTATTTTTAAACCTCTTATTCATTTTCTTTTTATTTATGCACATATTTATTTAATTTGAAAAAATGCATTTAATTGACATAGAATAATTAGAACTAAGAGTTTAAGATACGAGACTTAATAATATATTATGAGACATGCAAAATAATATTTATTGTTAAAGGAACTATGCTGTGATACATAGAAAATAATATTTATTATTAGAAGAAAAATGAACATGTTCATATATTTGATAATAAATAAATGAATCAAGTTTTGTTAGAGCATATACTTTTTATGAATAGCACATAAATAATTAGATACATTTTCAATCCGTTCTGTTTGCAACGGGAATACATTTTCAGTTATTTTTCTTCTCTTTACATGGTTATCATGCGATCCATTTATGAATGCTAACTCAATATATTATCAAAGTAATGTTACCAATTAGTATGTGTAATGAATTTCACATCAGTTTCAACGTTAAAAACTCTGATAGATAAACGTCTATAAATTGGATGCATCCTCTATATTTTTTCACTAAGCCTACTTCTTCGGCATAAAATACCATTGTGTATTGATAACAAGATTCAAAGAACATGCGGGCGTAAGGTACATTCTTTTGCTTACGCACTTTAAATGATATCAATTTGTTTAGCTGTAATTACTCGCCATTTTAGGTCATTACTACTGTTTTCTTCAGATTTTGCATCATTATATGCATATATCCGATAACAATTATGTAAATGTATTGGCTTTGACTTTTACCTTTCAGCCAGATTGTTTCCTTACGTTTTACTGCTATTGATCCTCATTTTGAAATGGACGAAAAATTGGTATGCAAGATTTACCTTACGCTTAGTTAGTTTATCTTTGAAACACTATCCTGTTTTAATTTGTGAAGAAACGGATCAAATGTAAAGAGTTTTTATTACTTTCACCTATGTAATATACACCACAGCAGTAATGCAGAAAATAACTATATATATTGGTGAAGAACTCTGCTGAAAGACAAAGATTCTTTCACCACACTCGTGTATGCTGAATACATTGATGAAGCTAAACTAGTATACACGAGTAAATGGTTATGCTAAAACACCGCTTTCACGTGATTGTCTCCAGTAGAGGACTCGCTTCAGAAGATGGCAATGATTGTGCATCAACTTGGAGGCGTTTTTCGTTTTCCTCTTTGGATTGTGCCCACATCACTGTGTAAAATCCTATGGCGATTATCACTGCGCCTAGGACACTAAAAGAAGGGAAACACACATAACAAATTCAACATACAAATATATAGCACTGTCAGCAAAGCAAATTTTACACATGCAATGCCGAATCTTAAATCATAAATCAGTGGCGGATCTTCAATCTTAAGTCATTGGAAGCAAGCAAGTCAAGTAGTATATCTGTACATTCTTAACTACACACAGGACTATCATAAAGTAACAGACCAATAGATTCAAATATATAAGATTAGGAAAGACAAAATAAAATTTATTTAGATACTTAGTAATAATTTTAACAAAACCAGGGGTGCACCTGCACACGCTAGTAGAGGTCCGCCATTGTATGCAATTACTGTGGATAGTTTTGGAAATGAGAGTTACCTGCCAATATGAAGCGTTTCACCAAGGAAGATGACACTAGAAAAGGCAGCAATGGCAATCCCAACAGGCTTGAACAAGCTAACAAAAATAGGTCCTTTCCTTTTTATGCACCAAGTCATTACTGAAAAAGACACCACACTTCCTATAATAGCCTGCAATATTGTTTTCCACATAGGAGGAATGAGCTTAGCAATAAACCCTCAATGGTTTGCAGCTTGTTTTTGTGTGCTTGCTTTCTTAGTTTTTTAGTTTTTGGGGTGTTTTTATGTGCTTACTGAATATAATATAGAGATGAGCTCAATGTCGGGGCTTATTTTCCAGTCATTTGAATCCTTGACTACAATGAGAGACAGTATTGCACTTTGGATAGTTCCAAACAGGCAATAGAAGGCTAATATGGTTGACTGTGACGAATATCCTTTAAGAATTGCTGCCTGCAAACAAGTTCAACCAAATCAGAAAAAAAATAAAAAATTGAAGACCTTTGCTCCAATTTAGCTTAGTGATGTAAATATCTAACCAAACTAGGCCTCGATCTCACCTGTGTAATATTCCAGAGTGCAAGAGAGACAGAAGCAGTGGCAAAGAAGGCACCCCCAATTGCCCAGTTACTGGTTTGAGCCAACAAAGATGACAATGGTTTCGATGGAGAGTGTTGAATTCGGAAGCTGGTGATGGGAATGCCCTTGTAAAGGGTCACGAGTAATGCTCCAGATATGGATAGCACTGTGCCTGTGACCTTGATCTGGCTTATTGAGCTTCCAATATTCAACTGCTCCATCCTAGAATAAACCAGTAAAATAATCCAATATGGTTTCACTATCTTAGTTCCAGTTCTTATGTTCAGTGCAACAACTAAAAAGTAACAACATATATTTCATTGAACTCGAGTCACAAACACAATTACAAACCATGTCTTGGAATGCATTCTGTTCTGGAAAACACCTTCAATATTGTTGTAGTTCTTTAAATTTTAATCTCTACACCTAAAAACTATTCACTGTAATATCTCTATGTACACTTTTTAATCTGTTTAGGTCCTTACAATTTTGCAATTCTGGGACTATAATAGATTTAAAAAAATATGTTCACATAGGAATCAAACTATAAAGATATAGAGCATGCATTAAATCTGATTAAAAGAGAGGGTACCCGAAGATGACAGCTAGCACAAAAGTGATAGCTGGAGTCAAATTGTTCATGGCGGATCCAAGAGTGGGAGAGCTGTAGTCAATGGCGGTGAAAACACAATTCTGCATAACAGTTATGCTGCATACATGCTTACAATTTTGTCAAGCCATAAACTTTCCTTGCAAAAGAATAGGAAAAATAAGTAAAAATGTAATTACATAGACACATACGTACATACATACCCAAGAGTGGCTAGGAGGAAGAACTTGCAGAGAAGAGCGAAAGAAAGGGGCAATCTCATGGTTCTGCAAAGTTGCAAAGTTGAAGGTTAAGGCGATTTTGAAAAGTGCGTGATGAGAGTGTAACTTGGTAAAGGTTGTTAAAGTCGTGAATGGAGGAGAAGGTACCTGTTGAAGAAGAAAGCGAGAGGGAGGAGAATGAGGGTGGCAAGGGCGTTGGAGTAGACAACAAAGACGAAATGGTTCATTCCTCTGTTCATGGCGGCTTTACCTAAAGTGGAGAGACCGACGTCAAGGCACTCCACCATTATCATGGCTACAAATGGAGTCCATTCCAGTAATCTTCCTCCAACTCCCATTTCACCCTTTCCCGTTTCTGACCATAAATGTTGTCTTTTTATTCAACACATTTTCAAGTAACACCTTTTCCCTACCACACCACCATTATTGCCACAGTACTATTTTTTTTTTCTCTTCAATCTCTGTGAGTGATGCCACAAAAGCAACAGACCCTCTGATAGAATATACAGCAAAATAACAAAAAATATCAACAACCAACCACCCTTCAACTATATAATATATTCTATTAAGTTTCACCATGTGACTTTAAAAAATATTTTTTATAGGATTAATAATGATAAATATTTCAATATATTAATAAATTTGTCGTTTTTTTATAGATTTTTATAGTATATGATGTGGTTGATATGAAATGATTCATAAAAGAAATCATGACCTTTTTTTTCTTTTTATAATATATTTGTTTTATGTGCGTGATATAATATTATCACAATTTTAGTATAGTTTCACCATTTTTCTTTTTAATAAAATTTGATATAATGAACACATATGACACGAGTTTATTATGAATTTAAATTTTTATATTAATTAATTCATCTATAATTAAAATTAAGTTTGATGTCAAATTAACAATTTTAAATTTATTACAATATATTTTAATCATAAATGTAAAATTCTAAAAGATAGTATTTTAGATGTGATGATAGTGGTTTAAAAATATAGAAACTCGATTATTTTAATATTAAAAGGTTTAATATAAATAGAATCTTTATAAAATAGTTTTATTATTTTAAAATACATCATCTATCTAAAGTTCTGTCCCCCTGATCATTTGACTGAAGAACTAAAATCGTAAGAATGATTTTCACGACGAGCTATTCAATTTGTACTGATCATTTTTTTCATCCGTGTAAGTTAAGTTTCCATCCTTTTTTTGGTCTATTTCTATTTTCTATTGCATGTGAGTTCTTTTCTGTTTGCATGCGTCTTTGTAACCATGAGTATGAGTTTCTACTAATAAATGATCATCACAGTATGTCTCAATTATTCTTGTAATGTTTTGATTTGTAGATAGAGCATCCTGTGAAGTTAGAGGTGTTTTGACGTTTATTGAACTGTCTAAGCATGATATCAGGGTAAAGGAAGCTAATTTTACTGTTTTAATTCATAAACATGTTAAAATTGTAAATTATATAGTTGTGTTGTGATCGATTGTGGTATTTGAGATGTGGAATAATATAAGAGGGGTGAGGAATGTAAGTTTTAGACGATGTTGTTTGGAAATGTTGATGTTTAGGATTTTAATTGAGGTCAAATGTTATGGATGTTTGGTGTAAACGTGGTGATTATGAATGCGCTTAGTATTTGTGAAGGTCTAGAAAAAGTTTAGAAATGCCCTTGGAACTGCAGAATTATGCATACCCTCTGGACGAACATTTATTGTTGGACGAGTTTCAAATCTAGGGTTTACTGACTCTTAACTCGTTGGACAGGACAATACTCACTGGGCAAATTATTTGGAAAAACTTTCCTCTAGAGCTCCAGTGATAAACTCGTTGCACAAGTAGTCTATCGCTGGCAAGAATGTACTTTTAACCCAACGAGATGACATGTTCGCTAAGCGAGTGGATTAGTACTTGAATTGGATATTAGTTGGTTTAAATTTGGAAGTTTTGTAATTTTTTTATGAATGATTGGTATATGATATGAGATGAGGATGTGTTAATACTAATTCAAGGAGAATTAGTAGTGATTGTTGTAGTGTAAGCATTGATCTAGGAGTTTGGTTGGAAGTTATCCTGACGCTCTGATGAGCATGAATGGAGTATAATGTCCTAACCTAGGGGTTTTACCTTGACCAAAAGGTGTTAACAGACTA
The DNA here is from genome assembly GCF_037176805.1 of Vigna unguiculata. Classification (NCBI taxonomy): domain Eukaryota; kingdom Viridiplantae; phylum Streptophyta; class Magnoliopsida; order Fabales; family Fabaceae; genus Vigna; species Vigna unguiculata. The sequence continues at coordinate 57,601,617 of NC_140794.1, read as the reverse complement.
ACCTTGTGTGTGGTATTGTCTACCACTCTATAGAGCACTGGATGCCACCACAAGTGCACAATTTACCAGGATTCGACATATGCTTGTATCCGGATAATTGAGTTGTAGTTATAATTCTTTATATGAAATAGAGTGATGGATTTTGTATGATCATTACTGTATTATTTGATCTTTTCAATCTTTTGAACATTAGCTTATTATTCTTCTGTATTTTTGTATTGTGATGATGGATTATCTTGTTTCCTTTTAAGATTATTGAATATGGTGTGAGTTGATTAAGAAAGCTAAGTGAAATCCCCACTGGACATTAAGATAGCAAGCTATCTAGATGTGAAGGTTCCTTTCACAAAGCTCAAGAGAAGAAGATGATGGATTGATTCAAAATAAAAAGGAAATGGAAGGCACATAAACCATAGAAAACCAAGAACAATTAAAGGAAGTAGAAAACATAAAATGGAAAGGAAAGAAATGGTAAAAATGTGAGAAGCACGCCACTACAAGGTTAGGCTAGAAGCCATGGCAACCTTGAAGATGAGTGGATGTGTGCCGCCACTTGCTATGCAAGATAAGGCTTAAAAGTATTCACTCCCAAAGGAGGAAACTCTCACAAATGGTTGAGACACAAGAGTGTTTTTACTTCAAAATGTTCAACCCTTTTACATGTCTAGGAGCACCCCTTATATAGAAGAGTTTAGGGGCCTCTAAGCAAATAAAAGATACCTAAGGATGTCTCTACAAAAACCTAACCCTAGCTTCTAGAAACTAGGTCAAATAAGGTTACAAAAATGAGAGACAAAAGAGCTAACTATGGTGTGTGCAAGGCTAATTTCGTTCTAGCACAAAAAGAGACCAAGAATGTGTCTCATATGTCTCTAGAAAGTGGTCATAGTGTGCTAAAAACAAAGGAGACCAAAGGTACATAGGTACACTTGCTTTATGCCTTTTTCTTTATGCTTTATGCCTTTGCTTTACTCTCTCTTCCACATCATTTATGCTCCCCAATCACCATGCGCCACCTAGCATTGCTTTCTTACTCCTAATTAACCTACAAAGCAAATAAACATAGATTAGCATGTTTGCTTAAGTCAAGTCAACTATAGTCAACAAGTCAAACATAGTCAAAGGTCAACAAGTCAACTAAAGTTGATTCAACTAAGTCAACTTAGGGAATCAAAAATAGCAAACACAAATGAAAGGGATGAAGGATTAGTGAACTTCCTTTCTAAACATGCTTAGTCTTCTTAAGCATTTGCCTCCATCCTTGGTTGGGGTCAATCCTTCATCATATTGTGTTATGTATCTTTCTTTTGTGAAGATCACTTGTTTGGTAGGAGCGTATGTGGTTGCATGTTTTTGTTGCACTTGTGGAGTATGATAATGGAGAGCTATTATAGTATAGTGGTTAGCCTATGTATAAAGCTATGTTTGATTTTTTATTTGTATAAATATTATATTATTATAGTCATATTGTTTATAAAACTGTATTAATATAATTTATACTAGATAACCTATTCATGTTATACCAGAGTGAAAAATTATATTATGTTAAGTTTTTAAGTTTTTAAAATTGAGATGTTACTATTCAAGTTTTTATTTATTAAAAAAAAAACATAGATAAAGGGGTGATTCTTTCTTCTAGTATGTATAATTTCAGTTAATGATGAATAATAGTTACCATAACTTTACTAATGTGTAATGTGTGTTAAACAACAAAATAAAAACCTAAAACATAAACCGTGGTAGATTCTTAGTTGGATGTCTGCATCTAAAAGTAGTGTATATAATTAGTCAGTATCACCTAATTTAATATTGTAAAATAGTAATTACAGTGATATATATATATATATATATATATATATATATATATATATATATATATATATATATATATATATATATATATATATATATATATATATATATATACATCTGCATTTTTTATACATAAGATTTAATAATCGTTTATTTTAATTCTCAAATTTATAAAATTTTGTTTTTATATTATAAAATAATTTTTTAAATATTTTTACTGATATTAAATATTATAATGAATTTAAAACGTTTTAATCTTACACAACTAAAATATCAATTTTAGTTTTAACATTTCTAATTTCTATTAAAATAATCAATGTTTTCGTTGTACGAAGTACTATTAGTTATATTTTCCCTAGTTTATACTCACAAGTTAATTAGTTAATAATTGACTATCACATTTATCTAACTCTTCATTTAGCATATTTATTGAGTTTGTGAAATTATTTTTTAAAAAAATCATATAAAAAAATATCTATCATTTTAAAAATCAACCTATAAATTTAAAACTAGATATTAATTAGAAAGTACTATTATTTTACCAAATGATGATTAGAATGACTCTTAGTTCATAAAGAAAAACTATGCACCAAAAATGTAAGTGGAAGGGTAAATTTCTGCAAGTCTTCTAGTAGGTGGTATCATGAAAATATCTCATATTTTATAGCTTTTACTTATTCTTTTTCTTATCTCAATTATTCATGAGCCACATAGTAAAATCACAAATTCAACAGAGGTGGGTATAAAGTGTTTTTTCGTGGGGGAAGAAAAAAACAGTTATAATAGATCAGATATTGGCTAATTAATATATAAAATAAAAGAATGAGGTATACTTTTTTCCAATCTTTGTAGAGATACAAAATTGTCACTTTCTCTAGTTGAAAAATATACAATAATAATATTTCTTCCTTTACAAATTCAATGCATATAACATTTTATTCCATTTTAAAGCTATCTATAAAGTTCGTCCATCGTTAAACCGACAAATTGATGGACGAGAGGATACATTAACTTCTTGTTTTTTTAATTATAAATTAAAATTAAAATTCTTTTAAAAGTTAATATTTTACATTATATTATTTTTAAAATTTATAATAACATTATAATTTAAATTATTAATATTTAAATATTTTAAAAAGTTAACAAGTAAAGAAAATAATGATGTTAATTTACTAAATTAAAAATTTAAATAATATTTATATAATTAAATATATTCAAAAAAATATTTATATAATTAAATATATATATATATATATATATATATTTAGAGAAATTTAAAAAATAAAATTCACAATTTTGTCTTTTGGTAGGCAAATTAAAATTTTCAATTGTTTTTTATATTAGGTTATTGGACCAATCTAACATATGTTTGACAGGTTAACAGTGAACATGACTAATTCTACAAAAAAAAATTTGATAAGTATTTTAAAATAGTCTATTTTAAGAACTTCCAACTTGTAAATTACAAAGTATTTTAATTAACTTTTTACTTGTAACTTACTTAATTTTCTTGTACTATTATATTTTATATTTTAATATATTTTATTATTTTTTAATTTCTTTTATCTATTATTAGAAATTTCAATTTTATCAAAATAAATAATCAATGCATTATATTTAATATTTGTCGGGTTATTTTTTTTTTATGAAATTTATATTAAAAAAATATTTACCATCATATATTTGAAGTAATGAATGTTTGATTGATTACATGAAAACTAAACATAGCGAAATTGTAAAAATAATTTTCTTTTAATATTAGTTTAAATTGTGAAATAAAATAAAAGAAAATAAATAAAAATTGATTGATAATCGTTAGAATGAATAAAATAATACAATCTTTAGTAAAATAAATAAAAGTATTAAAAATATTAATAAAAAATATTATTTTAAAGATTCTAAAATTATAATTATATAACAATATATTGTTATTATTATTATTATTTAAAAAATGCAAGTTTTTTATGAATAAAAAAATCTATATAAGTATATAATTGTATATTTACTAACTAGTTTACAATTAATTTATTTTCTAATAAAATAGTTTGTCACTAGCAGCTGTTTTTATCAATTTTACCATACCATATTACTTCTAAATAATTAATTATATATTTATTATTTTCTAATTATTTGTTTGCAAAGGTGGATAGAAGAAGTGACATTGATTTAGAGAGAATAAATAACAATTTCCAGAGAAATTATTATAAAAAAATATTAATAACTGTTTTTGGTAATAGTTCAATAATTGATTTTGGAATTGTTCAATAATTGTTTATTTTGTTTATATTACCAATTTTATTTTTATTAATATAAATAATTTTATCTTTTTATCATTTATAACTTTTTTTAATTATATTGTTTATAAATTTAATAATATCTTTTTATTTTAAGGATTAAATATGTTTTTTAATTCTTAAATTTAAATTCAAAATTGATTTTTTTTAATTTTAAAATATTTTGATTTTCACACTTTGAAATTAAATAAATAACAATTTTAGATTACTGTTAAAATTATTTAAAATTTAAAAACTCAAATATATTTTTATGTTTAAATTTAAAATTAAAAACATATTTAATCCTTATTTTAATAATAATTACAAAAAATAACTTTTATTTTTCACTATCTGCTAACAATATAAGAAAATCTATTGATACTATTTTTTCTAATATACTAATAATACTATATGAAACTCTACTAACAATATATACAAATTTAGTATCGTTGAAACTCATATATTCATCCTTAAATATTGATAGATGTCCATTTTGTTAAATTTTTATCATTTCAAACCACCCATTTTGTATTTTGTCCAAAATAATCCTACCACTTTCTTAATTTACTCTTACTATTTTTCTTTTCAAAAATACCACTCAATACTCATTTCTATGATATTATTAATTGTTTCGAGTGTAGGGATCAAGTACCTACAGTCAACACTTAAATTACCTTTTTTCTCCTATTTATGCAATCTTCCTTCTTCCTCGAAGGGTCGAACAGGCGATCGATGTACCTGTCTAAAGATAAGTCAGTTTTAAGGCCGATCGGTTGATAGTTATAACTGTTACAATAAATGTGAATTAAATATTCTCACCAACCTAACTTTGGTCCTTATTTATAGTTTCCGGTGTGGGCCTATAATTAGGGCTCCTTAATCACGGCCCAATGATCCCTTAATTGAGATTACTAACTTGTTTTATTTTAATTAATATGGCTAGTTGATCCAGGATTTCTGCTTGATCGACCGATGGTCACACGGCCTGACGAGTTATCTTTTATAGATGAGTAACTTTGAATGATTAAATGTGTTTAATTCATCCGACCGATGGACCAGTCGTCTCCAACTTTATTATAAAGTCTATCCATAACTAGCGGCATGTGGTCGCTTGAGTTTGGTCATTTAGGCCAATGCACCAATGGACTGTACAATACATTAATAATTGTAGAGTTAAATATTATTAAGAATATTACTTTTAGTAGTATTAATGTTAATATATTTATCGGTTATGTAACATGCAACGATCACAGTTTGTAAAGCAAAAATTTAAAATGATTTTTATAAAGCGAGTAAAATAAAATAAAATAAATAAGGGAGTATTCCTAAATAAATAAAATGCTATGTGGCATTGTTTTGTCCAAGCACACCCCAAGGTCACGATCCATCTCCATATATTCATTGATTCGGTGTCATCTACCTTCTTCCTGTTTCTTCAATTAGGGCTCAATTTTCACTTCGATTTCCTTTCTTCTCAACATGTCTGAAGATTTTCTCGAACAAGGGAAGAAGCGAGTCCGGAACCCTTTTGTCCCCATTGGTAAAAACCTCTCCATTTCAATTTTACGCTTTCAAATGCAATAATCTGCATCTTTCATTTGTTATATTCATTTATTATTCGTTTCGTCTTTCATTCGTCAATATTTCTTTCCGTCCTTTTTTTCACTGGAAGGAGATTGATGTAGAGAAAGGTTCAGAGGGTTTATAATTAGGGAAACTATTTGTTGTTTTAGATAGATATTGGATGAACTTGGGGAGTGAGAAATTGTTGTATATGACTTTATTAGGGGCCTATCTTCCATGTTTGGAAGGAAAAGTGGTATGATCTAGGGTTGTTGTATGGACTTGGGACTGCGGTAACAAAAGAGGGTAAAGACAAAATGTGAGTGATACGCTACTGGTATGGTCTTAAGTTGGAGGGTATGAGAAAAAAAATCAAAGTTTATAGATTTATTATTATAATTTGCACGGCCGTATGTGTGAGGCATAATTTGAAAACCTAAGAATTACTTATTTAATTGGTTTCTTGATGTGCCGAATCTGCTTATATGTCTGTTACCAGTATTTAGATTACCTTGCCATTACTTCACGAAGATTTATATGTTAATGGAAGAAATTTACCTTGGTTCTGAACTTTATGTGCAATGCTTGAATTGAATCAACTAATTTTGGGTGTTTGATTCCTGTAACTTTGAGCTTAGAATTCACTTTTATAGTGGGAAAAGAGTTGTTTTTAAAGATTGACAAAATGTGAAGAACATGGGATGCATAATGGTAGCATTCAGGGCCTCCCTTTGTAACAAATCCTCTTTCACTCTGCATGCGAATATGCAGATAAAATTATATGTTTGCGTTTCCGAAGGAAGAAACAAGGAATTTGATGATTTCAAATTTAAATTGTAATCTGGGGTGTATTGATGTTTGTGTTTCTGTTTGGCGCTGGTTGGAGCTTATTCTTTGTATGACTGTCTTGTCCTGGTGATTCAACTTATGTTAGTTAAATTTTTTGTGTTAATATCAGGTGCACTTGTTACTGCTGGTGTTCTCACAGCTGGCTTGATCAGTTTTAGACAAGGTAATTCTCAGTTAGGTCAGAAGTTAATGAGGGCTCGTGTGGTTGTTCAAGGTGCTACAGTAGCGCTCATGGTTGGAACTGCCTTTTATTATGGAGAAAATCCATGGCGATCGAGTTAAATTTATAGTGGCCGGGAGCAAAAGTTGAACTTTGTAACTGTGTGGTTCCTTGTTGGTTTTAGTTATATTCATGTGATATCTTATTTGGTCATTTGAGGACCAAAACCCTTGCCAAACATTTTAAAGTTTTATCAGAACACAACGATTGAGTTCACCCCAATGTACTTTTTTAATATATAGATTATAATAAAATAAACACTCGATTAATCGTTCCTTTCCGGAGAAACAGACTGCCACAAGATTATTAATCGTTATGGTTATATATAATCAGCTCCTCCATAATTTTCTTCCTGCATTCATATTTTTTTTTAGTCTTTTTCGGGTTGTACAGTTCAGGATTTATTTGACTTTTTATTGTATAATTCAAAAGATATTTCTGGACTTTGATTTGTGTAATTCCTAAGTTTTTTTGAGAAACAAAAAGTAGTTTTTATGTTAAACAATTAAAAAGTGACTTTGAATTGTGTAATCTAAACAAAAATGAAAAAGAAAAATGTATGGAGATGGAGAAAGAAACTGGTTTATGGAAATACGTTTTTAAAAGCAGCCGGTCTCACCAATACTAATACAAAAAACACAGCGAGTTTCATCTAATTTTATTTGTCTTTCTTTTTTATTTCAATTGAACGACTTTTATTTCCTATTTTTTCACCTCTTTAATATGCAAATGAAAGTAGAGAAACTACTTCATTGCGTTGTAATTTTCAATGTAATTTCAATCATAAAATTGCAAATATGTATTTTTTAAGTACAAAATTAACGAAAAATGAAAATAAATATGCTACAAGATATGGGATTTGAAGGTATAAATCTTATTTTACGTGGTATACACAAAAATAATTACTTCCGTATTTTCATTTCATCATGATGTTTTTTATTTTATTAATTAAAATACGCGTCCTTCGTTTTTGTTGTATGATTAACAAAACTATCTAAGATTGAGTAGTTTCAGTTTAAATCTTATTTCAATTTTTTTCTCTCGATCTTGTTGGCGCAACGTTGAAGAAGTGATGACAGATCTCGTCAAAGTCTTGCTTTGAATGAAGAAGATGAAGAAGGTCATACTCCCTTTCAAAATAAAACTGATATATAGACTGAAAAAAAAAAGATATAATTTTTTGAATATTTGATCTGCATTTTTCATTGTTTAAATACTATATCTAACTGTCAACGGATGGACTAATCGTTCAACTTTTTCTTCTGTGTCTCATATTTTTATTTCATTAGTTATTGCATTTGAGAGAAAAATATCTCAAACAACTACATGGGTGTGTTAGTACCTACTCAAATATTGCGACACTTTTTAACCATCTTTTCTAATAGATTTTTAAAATAAATTTAATACAATCAAATGATGCTAATAAATTTTCTTAATCTATGTGAATTATTCACAACACTCACATGAAGGAAATATATATATATATATATATATATATATATATATATATATATATATATATATATACTTTCAAGCAAAAGACAAATTTATAAAAAAAAATAACTTTTATCATTTTTGGTTAATTACATTATCAAATTGAAAATGTTATTATCTTATAGTATATAAATATCTCATAATTATTGAAATGATCTTCCATATAATAGGCATTCAAATTTTATAAGGTATATCACGTTTTGTGTGTTAAAAAAACTATTCAATTGAACTAGTAATGAATTGCACTAAATTCAGCTATAATATTTCAATTATGTTTTTTAAATGAACTGAAATGTTTCTTAGTTTTATTTTTAAAAACTCGGTTCTTAGAAAATTGAACTTTTAAAACTAAATTATGCTGATAAAATTTTAAAAATAATATGATACGCAATTTAAAATTAAATCGGTCGAAAATGAAGTATGAAAGTTAATATTGAAGCAGATTAAAAAAACTTAAGGGTTGTGACAATTAACTAATCTATCTATTTTTGATGATAAGTGATCTTCTATAGTTTCTTTTAGGTATTACTTTATTCAGTTCAAATTTAATTTAAACTGTTTTTTTTTTCAAAATAAATATGTGAAATTATGCTTCTTCTTTTTTACTAAAACTGCCACATTTAATAAATTTAAACTTTTTAATTTTAATAATTTATAGAGTACATGTTTTATTAACTAACTATTTATAAATACTTAGCTTTATTAGACATATCTATGTAAAACATTACTACTTATAAAACCATTGGGAGTTGTACAATCACCCTAAAAACAATTCATTTTAGTTTACACAAATTATTTGTCATTAGTTTAGTTTCTTCAAACTACATTTCTATTCAATATAATTTTTCATAGTTGAGTTAAATTTAGTTCATTTTATCCATCCATTGTGCATCAAAACTTATAATATTTATGAAAACATTATTTTTTTATTTTGTTAGGTCTAAAGAGAGAGGGGGTTTAATGGGAAGATGCGATACTAGTGAGATATGAGCTCAATCATATAAAACATAAGACATTGACACTACTCTCAATTCAAACCTTTTATAGTGCTCCACTCTCTTATTGTATTCGTCTTAGCCGGTCACCAAGACTAGACATCGACTCTGATACGACTTGTTAGGTTTAAGGAGGGAGAATGTTTATTGGAGAGATACAATGCTAATGAGACCTGAGTTCAACCATATAAGATATCGACAGCACTCTCAACTCAAAACCTTAAAACAATGAGTTTGAGGTCTTTGTTCTTATATGGTGCTCTATTTTCTTATATTTACTCAACATGAAACCTAGACTCACACTTAGATTCCTAACATATTTTATAACTATATATATGTTTAAAAAATATTTACTAATGAATTTAAATGTTATAAAAAAAAAACTCGATTTTTAGTTTAAGTTTTCTCATTATAAGGTGGTTGAAATATACTTAAAAATTCACATTTAAATTAGAATAAATATTTATTAAAATTAATATCTTTTCACCTGTCATATATATATATATAATAGAAAAATAATGATTATACTATTTAATACATTATTTATTATTAATTAAGGACATGAATAAAAGTCATAAATAAAATCTACTTTTACGAAAATTTGTGATTTCCAACAAGACGAGAGTTATATATGAATAAAAATGAGAGTAACATAGTTAGAAAAATTGAGCATAGCATGTTAAATTAATAATAAATGCAGTTGAAGTGGTGATTGTAGCTCCTAGAGTAATAAATTGGAATTAGCTAGGTAATTAATAGGAATTGCACTTACTAGAAAAATGGTGAAACATAATTGCCACATTGCCGAACCTTCATATAACACGTGTTATGTGCCACGTCGACATTCTATCTCCCTCACACCCACCCACTCCCTATATATGTGTTCCTCCTCATTTCCTTTCTCAATTCTCTTCTTTTCAATTACTCTCTGATCACAACGCCATCACCAAAACGCTACAAGGGTTTCAGGCAAGCCATCATTTCCCCCAAATTATAGTTTCACTTCTTTTATGCCAATCAGCTTTTCCTCTCTTATCCTCTCTTCCCTTTGATTTTGCACTAATTCAAGCATGCTTAGCAATAGCAGTTCACGCATTGTTTTTCCTCTATCTTTGGTTAAATGGGTCAGCCATAGATCTTTCTACCGGAATCTAGAATACTTCTTTTGTAACCTTCTTTGTCGGTATCGCTTTATTCAATTGACGCAAATATGCCTTTTCTCATTTTTGCCTTCCGTTGCCGAATTGCTGGCTAGGGAGTTTATCGAAGTAAGACAAGGAATTTTGGGTATTTGCCTTTCTTTGAAATGGACGCAGTCGTTTGCAAAAGATTTGGACTTTCATGTATTTGCACTTCCTGCCAAATGAAGCGTGCACTTGTGCCACATTGTGTATCACGCACTTTGTATAGCTTATTCCTGCACATTCATCAGACCCTTGCATTAGTCACTGTTGCTTGGTGTTCTCCTTTGGACCTGGTAGCCTTGTGCTTCAATACTTGGAAGGGTGGTAATGTTGTCTAATTGGGTTGGGATTTTTCACCAGCTTAAGTATTCTCCTGTCCTTCTGAAATTAGAGGTTTTTTTGTTGCCTTCATCGTAGTTGAAGGATTACTCTTTACTGAGTAAGAATTTGGTGTAACTTTGCCTGTAGTGTAAAGTTCTACATGTATGCCCTGTGATGAACAGAGCTGTGTAGTATATACCTAAACAACTATGTCTATGTTTGTGTTTAATTTTCCTTGTCCACTTTGTCCTTTTCTGTTTGATCCATGACTATTGTGCTTTTCTTTAGGAAGAATAATTGCTTATTCTTTCAAGTGATATAGAGAACTTGAAAACTAACCATTTCTCTAAAAATCTATATCAGACATGCAATGAAACGCATTGATGTATCCTAATCAAGTTGTTTCCCTTCATATATACAGCCTCTCTTTTTCGAAGTCTCTCTTGGTTCTTTCTAAAAGACCATCTCTAAATTGTCAACTACGTTAATTGCTTTATTTTATATTCTTATAGAATGGCCCAAATCGAGAGGTAGTTTTTAGGTCGAAAGAGAGTAAGTGAATGGAATTAATTTCTGATGTCGAATGATATTTTGAACATTCATTAAAAAAGATAATTTCTTCGAATCTGTACTATCTTCATATGATATAGGGTCTCTTTCTTCACATATTTGGCTTCTTTTTGTGGATCAATATCTATTAAGAAGTGAGTTTAACCTCACAGAACCGCAAGGTGAGGATTCCTATTTATATAATCCAGAATCTTGAATACACCTCCTTCACTCTGAGTATTATCTTTATATGGTATAGGGTGTAAAATCTTCAATAATCTCCTTCACGTTTAGTATTATCTTTGTATGATATATGGTGTTTTTCTTTACGGATGTGGCTTCATTTTATAGATCAATATAGATCTTCTTGATCTTGATTTTTGCATTTATGTACATACTTCTTTATGTACATATTGTAGATTAGCCTTATCTTTAGTTAACTTGAGATCTCCAACAGCATCAAGACAATTACAAAGTTTCTTATACTTGGGTTTTCTGCTTCTCTGTATCATTTATCTGCATCGTTTATCAGCTTATGATGAATCTTTTGTTGGCAAAATTATGTTTTGGTTTGATATGTAGGACACTACCAGAAACATATTGGGATACATCAAGTTCCTTATCCTATTTTAAATTTAACACAAATGAATTGAGCTTATATGGACTGCAATCGAAATTGGGTTTTGTTTTTGTATCTTCTGATTTGGTGGAGATGAGAACAAATATGTACATTTGGCAGATATTAAACTTTTTTTATTGTATCTGTAGCAGGTTAAAATAAGTGATTTGTATAATCAAAATGTCATCTCCAAGCAAGAGAAGAGAAATGGATGTTATGAAATTGTAAGTGGACTGTTTTATTGAGTGTTTATGGTTACATTATTTTAAACTGTTTGAATTGTTTATTGTATATTTTTTCTCTAAGTAGGTGGCTAGCAGTATATGTCAAATTCTTTGAAATATATAATGGTTAGTTTGTTTTGACTGTTAGTATGACGTGATGAGTAAGCACATTTGGCACATTGTAGGTTATTTTCTCGAGGTATCATTTTATCTTGAAACCACGTTCATAATGTGGGTGGATTTGAGTAAGTTTTATTTGGCTTAAAGAGAAGCCCCTTTAAAATCTAAAGCTCAATTACACAGAAGGACCTGGACTACTTTGTTGAAATGAAACACCCATTATATATAATAATTTGTAAGATTTATAAAGGATTAAAATTTGTCCAAATCCGTTGAAGTACAGGCCTTTCCTAACTTACCATAATTTGTGTTTTTGTTAATCACTAAAGCCGTGTAGTTTTGTTTTCAAGTTAAAATAACTCTTAGTTGATCGGCAAGAAGCTAACAAGACGCTGGAAAACCAGATTTGAAGGGGCCTAATGTGAATTTTGGAAAACTGCTTTAGTTGCAGTCAAACAAGAGGGTTAAGTGATAAAAAGTAGACATTGGAGTTAAGTTTAGAAATGCAATACTTAATAGGAAATTTGTTTTACCCATTTATTAACATTCATGATAGAAGGAAGGATTATGAATTGGCTGTTTCTGTCATGAAAAATCACCTGGAAGTGACAATCAAATTCATCATAGCATGATATCCCAAGCATAGAATCCAACATCTAAATTAAAAAGAAAAAAATTGCTTATGATTTTCTCCATCACATTACGTTTTAGCATAAGCTGATTTGTATTCATAACATAAACTTCACCCTTTTTAGTGGGAATAGGGATCTGCAAATTACTAAGAACAATTGAGGAAATTAAAAAGAAGCGAAAAAGAACATTCTTACTTAGTCTTGGTCTGTTGGGAGTTTATGTTTTCCTCATGGTGCCTCTTCTTGTGTCATACCATCTTATTTCCCTGTGGTAGGGAACTAAACCACTGCTTTTTTTATGATTTTATTTTTCAGAGGAACATTTTTTGTAAATGGTTTATATTGAACCGCAACCATGTAGTTCTTTGTCAAGTAAACTCATTATAAATCGATCCCGTTCCCTCTACTTTCCTTTTCTTCCTCCCAAAAATTAAATGTCTTAATAACATACGATACTTGTTATTCTTGACATCGCGTAAATAGTGCAACTTTGTTGGTCCTGTAATGAGTAAATATAGGTCTTTGACTAAGTAACGATGATATGTTGGTAGCATTATCATTTATGCATATTTTTGTTACCTAAATAGAAGTTGTTACACTGAAGGATGCTGTAGCATTATGTGGTGCGACTTGGTACTTATAGGCTGTTGTCAAATGAACTGGTAGATATGGTTACAGGAACATGATCACAGAGTGTAGACAAAGTTTAAATTATATGCTGCATTTATGTATGGAATACATGGTTGAAATTGATAATGAAGGCATATGTGCTTCATCTAATTTAGTAACCTGTGCTGTACAACAATATCAAGTGTCTTTTATATGCTTCAAATGCATTGCATAATTGGTGAGGCTTATGAAGTATGTGCATTTCTATTAGGACCCAAAAAAACAAAGTCGCAAAAGCCTAGTATGAGTAAACTTTCCAACGAACAATTGTAGGAGGAAAAAAGGTAAATATACCCCCATTTGTGTAAAAGTTGACATATGTGAAGTTAATTTTAACTTAGGAGAGAAATTCCATTCATTTTCTCTTCCTCTCTCTCTGTTTTTCTTTTTCTGCTAGAAGTACTTGTTAAAAGTTTATCCAAATGGTGTCAAATGATGCTAATATACTATCATCAGTCTAGAATTAGAAAGGGTATGCATGTATTAATTTGTAAATTCATGTTGATGACTGTTCCTTATATCTGTTGGATGAACGGAAATTCCAAGACTATTGCTCTTGGCATTTTATCCACATGGTCATGTATGCTTGATTACTCGCAGCAATTTTTTTTTGTAGTCATATTTCTCAAATATTCCTTACTTCTTTTCAGGATGATGAGTGATTATACAGTGGAGACGATAAACGATGGACTTAGTGAATTCAATGTTGAGTTTCATGGTCCAAAAGAAAGTACTGTCAAAATTCTTTGGTTAACCTACACTTTTGTTTGATGAAACTGTAAATGTGTACAAAGAATTACTTACCACTCAATTTTTAAAAAATAAATATTTCCCTTTTTTTTCCTTTCTCAAGACAAAAAATGGATGACAAAAAGAGTTTGATGAGAAGCTGCTTTATTTCTATCAACACAACTTTCCACATAATATTTGCTTGTCATACTTCATCTTCTAGCTTGAAACGGGTTTCTTTATCTTTAAATGCGATTGTGAGCACAATGACCAATTACTTGTCTTTAAGCTATTTGGTTGTTCCTTGATTTATCACATTTACGTGATTATTGCAGGTCTTTATGAAGGTGGTGTCTGGAAAATTCGTGTCGAGCTTCCTGATGCTTACCCATATAAATCCCCTTCTATTGGCTTTGTGAACAAAATATTCCACCCTAATGTCGATGAGTTGTGAGCACTTCATATGCTATTAGTCAATCTTTATTTTTTTGGGTGAATATTTCTCCTGCTCTATGTAGTTTCTGCACTAATATGGGTCAATGGATTATTACCTTTATATTTGGGTTCCATGATACATGTCAATAATTTCTGTCTGCTGTTTATGTTTCATTGTTTTGGGATTTTGTACAAGATATTTCTTAGGAGTATCAAGTCACTGAAACAGCTTGCTATTGTTTATGCACTAGTGGATTATGACTGATTCTGCTTTGCACATTTCATCAACTGCAGATCTGGCTCTGTATGCTTGGATGTCATTAACCAATCTTGGAGCCCAATGTTTGGTAATTCAGTTATATGCTTTCATAGTAAAATTTCAAGTATCTATCGTGTGAAGGTTCTGTTATCTGAATGAAAATTCAACATGAATATAGAATATCCTCCTTCATTAATGTCCTCTCTCTTTTTCTGGCTAATCTGTTATGTTTTTTGTTTCTTTTAAGTGACCAAGATTTCTTGTGTTTTTCAGATCTTCTAAATGTCTTTGAAGTTTTTCTTCCACAACTCCTGCTTTATCCAAATGCTTCAGATCCTCTCAATGGCGATGCAGCATCGTTAATGATGAAGGATAAAAAGTTATATGACCAGAAAGTTAAAGGTGAGCAATTGTTTGTTTTGTCCTACTTTTTCTGATGATTGAAGACACGTTATATTGGTTTCCCTATTTTAGTGATCCAACTGCAATGCCTATTATCTGCTGATTGCCAGTGTTTGTTTGGTGCATGGATTTGTGCATAGAATGGGAATTGGACATTGGAATTGGTTTCCTATTTCTGTTAGTACCACTACTATTTTCATCACTGTTACTACTTTTTGCCACCATGACCACCGCTTACTCGCCGCGTTGTTGTCATCATCACCTTTTACTGCCACCGCCAATTGGGGATCAATTTTTTTATTAAATTTGTGTAATTCTAGTTAGAATAGAATTATAATTCAATTCTTACCTTTTGTTTTTTGCTTCATCCAAAGGTAAGAATCATGATTCTAAACCAAAATTCAATTGCATTTCAACTACGATTGTGATTAGCATGCTCTTAACGGACCCTTAGTGTAATCTTCCATACAAATTTCCTAACTAATTGGTTTCTGACTGAATAGCTTAACCTCCCGTGCGAATCACATCTGGACTCTGGTTTGTAGTGATAAAACCGTGTTTGTGCTCCGGACCCGTATAATGGTTCATCACTATATATTTTGACCAGAGGCTGGAAATTATTTAAACACGATGATATTTTTTGTACCCGAGACTGCTTCATGTATTTCTTAATGTTGGGATTTATTTGTAAAGTTAGGATGCTTTGGTGAATGGGGGGGCTATTTAATGGTGAAAAAAGATGTATAAACATTGCTCTGCTATTTGTGGGGACAGAGTATTGTGAGCGGTATGCTAAGAAGGAAAACATTAGCAACTCTACAGCTGGTGAGGAGAGTGGAGATGAGGAAGACATCAGTGAAGAAGACAGTGGATCTAGTGATGATGACATTCCTGGTCATGCTGATCCTTAAGCGGGTTTAATGGTATCCCAATCATACCTTTAAAGGGTCCATGTAATACCAATCAAAGCATTATTACATCATTGTTACTTGTTCAATTATAAGACGTAGGGATTATGTTCACTGTTTCTGCCTGTAAAATTACAGTTCTCATTCCTCAGTAATTTCATGAAAAGCTATAATATAATATTTAGTTAGAGCTTTCATTGAATTTTACATTATGTAGTTCATTACCTTTAAAAAATTATGTTGAAGATACATGTTCAGAATTTCAGTTTTCTCTTGTATAGTTATCTAAAAATATTACTTCCAATTATGGAAATATGTTTCTTCTTGTCAGTGGAGTCTTTATTCATGAACACCGACGGATAGTTTTGACAAATTTGCATAGTGGCTTAACTTTTCTTCTTCTTAACATCAGTAGTATATAGACTAAGTAGTCAAGACTAAAATAATTATTAAAAAAATTTACAGCCAAAACACAACATTTTAATCGTGTCCCTTTTTTGAATAACATTTTAGCTACTTAAGGTTTAAAAGGTCATAAAAAGAAGTCATTTACTAAAAACGTGTAACAATAGTTGGTGCATTTATTATACCAATGTAAAAAATTCCTCAAAAGTAACTCTAAACTAACATAGCAACTCCAATTCTTTTAAGATGACAATAAAAAGTAGAGTAAATTCTCCATCCCTCAAACAATTGATGACGAATGGGATAGTAGTTCTTTGAGAAATATGTTTGACTGTAATAAAATGTTTTTCTACACTTTGAATGCTGGCAAGAAATGTAGTTCAAAATAGTGAATTCAATCTGGCTTAAATGGGGGAAGTAGGTGGTTAGAGAGGAACGGACGGATTGAGTTTCTGGCAAGTCCTTGTTATTTCACAAGGTGCTGGTGTAGAAAGGATGAACTTATTGAAAGTGGCATTAAAATGTATAAATTCTTCTCCTGCTGATAGTCCAAGCCTGAGTGATGGATTGGCAATTTCAATGAAAAAGGAAATGAGAGTGTTTAGAAACTTTCCTTATTTTTTATCAGTTCCATTTTACCCAAGTTGATATACAACGAAAGGAAACACATTTGGTATCTAGATTTCTCACTTTCTGATTTTTAATGGTATGTATGGATAAAACAATTTAAAAGTAATTTATTTATTTGGTGAATTTGAAATTTTGTAAAATAATATATGGTATGTATGGATAAAACAATTTAAAAGTAATTTATTTATTTGGTGAATTTGAAATTTTGTAAAATAATATAAGTTATTTAGATGAGAAAATTAAAAGAAAATTAAAATTTATAAAAATTAATAAGACATTTTAAAAATAATTAAAATAATAGAATTTGAAATTTATTAGAAAAAAGAAAAATAAAATTTTATAACTAGTTCTTTATTAGAGGTGTCAACTTTCGTTCTAGACTAACTAGGGTCGATCTTCCACCCGTTTTAACTTTTGGTCTGAGTTGACTCGTATTGACTTTTGGTCCTAACCAGTTTAGCTTGACTTTTAGCCCATATTGACCTAACTCGATTCTTTGAGTGGGGATGACTAGCCTCGACCTTTGATCCTAACAAACTTGACTTAATCTTTGACTTGGATCAACTCAGCTTGATTATTTACCTTCATTGACTCAGATTGACTTGTTTTGATCCTCAGTCAAACCAACTTGATTTAACTTTCAACTTGTTTGACTTGGCTTGACCTTAAAATTGAATTGACTCATCTCAATCTTTGACCATTCTCGGTTGAGCTTGGTTTATTTTCAGTTTGATTTGACTTGATTCTTCAACTCTGACCGACTTGGTTCAACTTTTAGCTTGTGTCATCTTGACTCGATCTTCAGCCTAGACTAACATAGTTCGACCTTCAACTTAGGTTAACTTATCTTGACTTTCACCCGAGTTGACTTGACTTAGCACGAGGTGTATCTAACTCAATTCGAACTCCATCAACCTTAATTTGATCTAGACACAACTTAACTTATACGCAGCATGATTGATCAACTTGACTTGATCCTAATCTGACTTTGTCTATTTTTACTTAAGACTGATTTGCATAGGTAGAGACATAGGTTGGTCTTATCCCTTGGAGTTTTTGTTACTTTTTTGGTCTTGTGAGATTTTTTTTTTATGTGAGTCTTTTGATCATGTCAACTTTTCTGGCTTCGACCACCCACACATGCATAGGTCAAGCTTTGTGAACTTAGTTAAATTAACAACATTTTACTTTCTATAAATGTTATGCACATATACATATTGAAAAAAAAATTATTAAATTTTATTTTAATATTTGAATTTAGCTAATTTTTTTGTAAATTTTATTTATAAAATAAATTTTATTTTGAAAGAGAAATTCAATTATTTTATTCAAACAAAAAAAAATTAAAATATAAGATATTTTAATTATTTATTCAAACAAAATATTTTAAAAAATAATTATAATTAATTCAAATATTATATATTTCAATTTCTTAAAATCCTTCTTAACATATAGAGTAATAATTCAAATTCAACGTTTTAATTCAAACACACACTCTAAACTTGAGGGTTTCTTAAGAAAGGAAGTACATAACGAGAAGAAAGAACATAACATTCACACGAATCCAAAAGCTAAAAACTGAAGGTTCCTCCTTGCACTGGTTGCACTGGTTGCAGGCTAATACTGCTTGGCAAATTTGGCATTTTGTGATGGATCTAAATAAATAAGGTTTAAGAATGTTTTTTTTCACTTAATTTTAACCCATAATTGAAATTCGTTCCTTTTCAAAATTTTGATGTATTTTGGTTCTTAAATTTTAAAAATAAATGAATATAATATTTTTAATTTAATTATATTAAAAAAAATTAGGTAAAAAGAAAGACGATTCTTTTTTATCATATCTACGAAAGAAAGAGTGAGAAACCGAGAAAAAAACATGTAGGCCCAACTAGTAGATTAGCTTCACTGTTGGCCAAAATCTACAAATGAGCTTGATATTTCTTTTTTTTTTGAAGGATGACGCAGAAATTTGTTGAAGTATTAAGAGATTAGATCAGAGTGCAAAATAATTTTCAATGGAAGATAAATATTTTTTTATGTTTCATTGAAAATTATATATATTAATATTTTTAAGAAAGGTTTTGTACGTCAAAAGAGAATACTTTGTAATGACAAATATTAGAATTTAGAACCTCAAAAATGGCTTTTATAGTTGTGTAACAATGTGTAAAGTGGTGTCTTTTATTGAGTAAAAAAGTAAAAGATAATCATTACAAAAGATAACAAAAACCCTTTGAACTTAAAAGTGCAATATACATTAATTAAAATGACTATTTTTTCCATCATATTATGATTGCTGGAGAGAACAGGAAGTGAGCACAGTTTTGTTGAGGGAATAACATCTGAACGCTTGAGAGCAGAACCAATGTTATTGACTTCTTGCTGGTAACTAAGGGTTCTGGACATTAATTTATTTGCATTTCACACCTAATTTGGACAGACAAAATCATAGGTTTAATTAGTTGCCATGCGTGCAAGAATCCACGACCCTACCATTTACTTTTGTCTTTTCACGATATCTGTAGTTTCCATCACCTCCCAACATGTGAAAGGTTAACACACAGAGCCTCGTGAACTTCTCACCCCGTTGCTATTATGATTTATAGGAATTAACATTCATGATTTCAACTTTTAAATGTGGCCCAAATGCTTCTATGATGTAACAAAACACGCCGATACAAGTTGGAAAAGACACTACATAGGTTTACACTTTAATTTCTGAGGTTGCAACTCCTGCCTCCAACCACCAACATTTTCAAATTTCTACAGAAACATTTAGGACTCACGGGTCCATTCAAACTCTGAATCTTTAGACAGCATTCATGTATGAAAAAATAAATAAAAAATCCCCTTCTCACTTTTTATTGTTTTATTTTCTTTGCAGCTATCATGCCAAGATTGGCGTGGAATGGTCATTATTATCTGCAATGATTCTATACTCGGAAAAAGAAGACACACCCTACAAATAGACAACTTTGGAGCTTAAACTTATCAATTGTTAGTGTACATAAAAGTCAACATCTTAATCATTTGACTATTGTTTTTCTTTCTTTTCTGTTTTTCTCCTTACAGACATCTGGTGTTTTTGTTACCATACAAGTCAAAATGAAATCTCTGCATAAAACTGTCAATTCACTTCACCATATCAACATTGGAGATGCTCTTATTTGTGCATTATCGAGGGACACAAACTTGTAAACATAATTTATTTTAATAATTCAGAATATAAACTTTTAATGTGTTTTTATAGATAGAGAGGTTCATATATATACACTCCATTAACTTATACTTTTGTTTTGGATCTCTGGTGTAAAAGTAAAGTTAAACAAATTTTCATGTCCACCAACCAACCACTGAACTGATAATGCGGTTATGGCTGTTGACTTTATCAAAAGCTAATATACACTCTTCCATCTATCATCCCTTCCTTCATTTTTCTCTTTATAAGAAGCATGAAAATTCATGTGCTAAAGTCTACTACAGTCAACCTACTAGCCAGCAAGAGTTTGAACAATTCACATGAAGTGTTGGACAGAAACATCATTGTTGTCATTCTACATTGAAAATGCGCAACATTGAGATTGAAACGAGGAAAAATGGTGATGTGAAGTACTCGTATGAGTCATATCCTCAGTCTCCTTTTTCAGCATACCAAGCTCCTAACGATGGTAACACTGAAGAATCAACTACGCCATCATCTCTGAGCAGAATCAGTCCACTGATTTTGCTGGTCATAATTGTTCTAGCAGTTATCTTCTTCGTGTATGGACTTGTCCATTTGGTTCTATGGTTTTTCATGAAAACACCAACCTCTTCATCAACCTACAACTCCAACAGGTTCCACGACTCCACGCGCTCACGTGTTCTTCAGAGGCAGCTTCAACAACTCTTCCGCTTGCACGATTCGGGTATAGACCAAGCCCTCATAGACGCTCTACCAGTTTTCCATTACCAAGACTTGCTGGGTTCAAAGGAACCGTTTGATTGTGCCGTGTGTTTATGCGAGTTCTCCGAGGACGACAAGCTGAGGTTGCTTCCTATGTGCACACACGCCTTTCACATGACCTGTCTTGACACGTGGCTTCTCTCGAATTCCACGTGTCCTCTTTGCAGGGCTTCTCTCTCCAACTACCTGGAGAATCAAAATCAAAACCAAAATCCTATCTTGTTTAATGTTGGTATTGGCAATTCAAATTCCTTGGCTGTGGGAAGTGGGTTGAGGGGTGAGGAAGAGAACGGGTTTTCAGAAAGTGAAAGATCGGTTGGGAAAAGGGTTTTTTCTGTGAGGCTTGGGAAATTCAGGAACAATGGGATGGAGTTAGAGAGTGGAGATAGTTGTAGCTTGAATGAGAGGAGATGCTACTCCATGGGTTCATATAGGTACGTGGTTCGTGATTTGAATCTGCAAGTGGTTTTGTCTGAATCTGGTGATGTGAAGGGAAAGAGGATAAGCGACTCAACCAAAGGTGAGAGCTTCTCTGTTTCCAAGATATGGCTTTGGTCCAAGAACCCCACACTTCATGCTTCTAATGCACCTTTTCCTTAAAACAAACATGTATGAAGAAGAAGAAGAAGGTAAATCTTCTATCAAGAATTGCATGCCAATTATAGTGCTTTTTTTTCATGTTTTACATTATACCATTAATAAAAACCTATTTAAACATGGCAGTGCTTCTTTCTCTCTTCTTCCTTGTCTCTCCCTACTTACCCATTGAATTGAATCGATATTGGTTGAGAAGAAGGGTTCCTGTGTTTAATGGTGTTAAGAGGATTTGTATTCAGGATTATTAGTTTGAGAAAGAAGTATTATAATAAGAAAAATGTTTTTTTTTACACTAGATATACCATTTTACAATCCACTATTTAAGAAAAATAATTAAAAAATAAAATAGTAATAGATAGTATGCAAAAGTTTATTGGATTTAATCTAAATAATATATATAATTGCATTTGTATCTTTTGAGTAGCAAACAAAGCAGTATTATAAAAATTTATCACTGCAACTTGTGTATTATGTAAATTAGTCTCTGGTTTGGTGTATTAGAGAAAAACTGTAAAAAAAAAATCATATTTATAGATTGGAAAGAAAATTCTGATTTTTACACTGTGTTTTCATTTACTTAAATTATGATCAGAGTTATAATATTATTTTCTTTTTTTTTATCAGGACGAAAAATGTTAAAGACAAATAAATACTAAATAAAGCTTTATAATAAATTCTAAACTCTAAATCTTAAATCTTATATTTTGACTCTTATCATTTATTTTTTTACTTAATTCAGTGTGTATTATTGATTTTTAAGAAATACATTAGTTAATGATTTGTACTAAATCAGATCAAGAAATAAATGATGAGTTAAAAAAATAGTATCATTTTTCAGTAAAAAGATATAAATATTGCATTTACTTTCATAGTGTAACATACAAAAATATGAAACCCATCAAAAGGGATCACAATTTTTTATTTGATTCATACTTTTTTAAATTAAAATAAAGTTAAACTAAATCACATTTTATTTTTATGTCTGATTCAAAAGATAATTTAATAAAAAAGATGAATAAAAATAAGTTTTATATATATATATATATATATATATATTACCAAGTTTATTTTCATTATATTATATTATGTTATATATTATTATTATTAATATTAAGATCAATGAAAAACAAATGTAATATACACGTAAGTTTGTTCACTTTTTTATGTTTGTAATTTTACTATAAATATAAATTACTTTTATAATTTATTATAAATAATTTTTATTTATTTTATAAGTAATTTTATTATTAAAAATTATTAAATTTAATAAAATAATTAAATTAAAAAATGTTTCTTGAAAGATAAAATTAATAAAATAATTATTTTAATTTAGAAGAATTTTTATTCAAAGAATAAAATTAAAAAATAAATGTTGCTAGAAATTTTGTTTATATACAAGTATCAATAATGTTGTAAAAACATTCTATTTATCTCTTTTATTTTATTAAAATTAAAATTTTTTATTTTTATTTTTAAATAGGATATTTTAATACCTTTTATTTCTTAATAGCTCGCTTTATATTAAAAACTATTGAAATTTACAGGATTTCTCTTTTTTTTTGGTTCTTCTTTTGTCTAATATAGGATTGATACCTTAAGGTTTGAAACATACTAACAAATCTTATTTATTTCTTATCGTGTTTGTATGCATATTTTTTTACTTTTTCCGTAAGCAAATAAAATAAAATAATTTATAATATTTCCTTCCAGTCATAATTTTAAACTCTTCTTAATATAAACACAATATAAACATTATTATTATAAGTGAAATATCTATCAACTTTGTCGGTAGCCTATGTTAAAATGTTTGGTGGATTACCTTTTATTACGTTTCTCATTCCATCATATTTTTTTCTATTTCTTTTAAGCCTGAATACATCGTTCTAATTTTTGTAAATTTTATTTATTTTAATCCTATTTTTTTAAATGTTAAAAAAATATTCTAAATTTTGTAAATTGTAATTAATTTGATTTTTTTATAGGTTGTTTAAATGATTAACGAAGGTGATTAAAATATATTTTGTAAGTTTAAAAAGTTGTTCATGTATCAAGTCATTATTATTATCAATTATTATTATTATGATAGTGTCAATGAACGTGTCAGACTAGTGTCACAACTACGTGTCAAGTCAAAATCAAATATTACGTGTCAAATCAATATCATTGTCACGTGTCAGTGTTTCATGACTTTTATTTAATTTAGTTTCAATTTTTGTTATTTTTGTTCAATTTAGTTTCCAATCAAATCGACAAAATTTAATTTTTATATAAATGTAATACTGAAAATTTTATTTTTATTAAAATTCACATTTATATTAAATATTTATTTTATTATTTTTATACCATACTTTACTGTATTTTTGGAAGGAAATTATTAGATTTATTGCTACATGAAAAAAATAGGATTAAAGTTGGTTTAAAATTAGAAGAAAAATTATTCATTATTTTTAAAACAAGAAAGAAAATTTGTCATTATTTTTTAAATGATAAGGAAAATTCTTAATTATTTATAAAATTAGAAGGAAAGTTCTTCATTATTTTTAAAATAGGAAGGAAATTTCTTCATTATATTTAAAATTAAAAGGAAAGTTCTTCATTATTTTTAAAATTAGAAGAAAAATTTTCATTACTTTTAAACCAACTCTAAACCTATTTTTTACATATAGCAAACATCAAACATAAATCAAATAATTTCTTTCCAATAATATAATTATGTTTGCTTTAAAAATAATGAAAGAAATATGTAATGTAAATTTAAATTTTAATAACAATTTCAGTATAACATTTATATAAGGGTTAAATATGTTTTTGTCCCTCAAGTTTCAGCAAAATTTGGAATTAGTCCCTCATCAAAATTTTTGACCAATTTAGTCCTTCATCTTTCAAAATGCATGAATTTAGTCCTTTTAACCAAATTTTGTTAAGTTTATCTGACGTTTCAAGCACATTTTATGATAGTATTTAAATTATTTACACTGTTTGACACATTTTTGCTTCAATGTTAACTTAAATACTATCATGAAATATGCTTGAAACGTCATATAAACTTAACAAAATTTGGTTAAAAGGATTAAATTCACGCATTTTGAAAGATGAAGGACTAAATTGGTATAAAGTTTTGATGAGGGACTAATTTCAAAATTCACTGAAACTTGAGGGACCAAAAACATATTTAACCCTTTATATAAAGACTAAATTTGGTCAATTTGGAGAGGGACAAAATTATGATTGAATTGAACAAAAATAACATAAATTAAGACTAAATTGAATATTAGTTACCACACTGACACGTGGGTACTAACTTGGCACGTGGTAGTAATACTGACTTGACACGTGACAGTGATACTGACTCGTGTCACAATACTAACTTGACACATGGACAACTTTTCTAAAATTAAAAATTTTTAAAATAAATTAAAAAAAACGCTGAAATAACATGTGGCAAATACTGTTCAGCTTCCATTAATAATTTAAACAGCATAGATAAAAGGACCAAGTTGATCATAATTTACAAAAATTAAGACATTTTTTAATATTTTAAAAATGAGGACCAAAGTGAACAAAATTCATGAAAATTAAGACCAATGATGTATTTAAAAGTCTTTTTTATATCTTATAAAATTATTACCTTTGATAATGACCTAATTTAAATAACACTACAAAATAACTTTCTGAAAAACATTATAATATAGAAATAGAGCGATCAAATGTTAACACAAATCACTTAATAAAAAAGTCTCATGAAGCCAATATTATTACTTCACTTTTATTACTTAATATTAAAATTGTTAAAATAGATAGGCCAATTCTTCTCAAACCAAGATGGGATAAATTGATTCTACCAAATTTTACTCAATTTAATCTTTTCAAAACTGTTTTTAAGAGATTAGCTTGTTAAAATAATTACAACAGTGTGATTGGATGCTTAAGCGGTTGGATTGTTTATACCAAAGACAAAAAGAAAGAGAAGGAAAGATAGAACACTCACACAAGAGGTTTATACTGATTCAATTCTTTAGAATCTAAATTCAATTTCCCGTAACAACCACATCCAAAGAGTTTTTTTCACTATGTCTCAAAGATTTACAAGATTTACAAAATTACTTAAAAAATCTTAACTCTAAGACAAGGAAAAAACTTATGCAAGACTATACACACACTTGCATCAAACAGTCAAAGGTCAAATGAGGCCGAAGATTGACTCGAACAAAAAGTCCAAACGTAATGATCATACGTCTGTAATGCATTGTATGTTCTATAATAGGTCGTACTCTTCTATCCTTTATCGGGAGTCTATGACTATTCATAACTATTACTTTGACATCAAAGAAGAGTTCGACCCAATACTTTATTTCTGTCATAGTTGATCCTGATTCGACATTAAAATTATATTGACTTTTCCCGATAAGTTTTTAGTGCATATTTCGGCCAACTCTCTATCATCTTTTTTTGGTTGGGTGACATGTATTTTCATGGTGTTCGTTTTTCCAATTATGAGGCATGGTTAAGTGATCCTACTGACATAAGGCCTAGTGCTCAGGTGGTTTGGCCAATAGTGGGTCAAGAAATATTGAATGATGATGTATGGGGTTCTGAGGAATACAAATAACCTCTGGTTTTCAGTGCAATAAAGTTACATAGTGTCTATTTTTTGTTCAAAGGGTATTTTTTCATGGGTTTACCTTGATATCATGTTCATACTGTTGTTTCAAATGATCCGAACCGTTTGCTTTCTGTTCATATAATGCACACAACTCTAGTTGTTTCGATGACTCTATATGAATTAGCAGTTTTTGGTACCTGTATATCTTGGTAAGATTAGGGTCAACAGTTTGTGTCTGTCTATTCCATCCATCCCTTCGTGGAGTTAGGGCGTGTGATGTGTCCTTTCCGATGCCCTCGGACCGTGATCTTGATCCAATATGGAGATATGGTATGTTTGTTATACCCAAATAAGAGAATTAGAATTTAAAATATTTCAATTAATTCATCCAAACTAACTATTTAAAAAAAAAAAACAATTCCTCGTTAAAAATGTAAAATTAGAAGATTTTAGAAAAATCTAAGGTTGCTGAAAAAAAAATGCTTAGAAGGGAAGGAAGAAGTCATTTTTCTTCGCATGTGAGTACGGACCTGGATAAGTTGTGCACAAGAATGTTTTCGGCCCAGCCCAGCCATAGTTGAGTGTGGAAGAGCAGAGTCCTTTATAAAAGTTAGGGAGCATGGGTTTTGTGTGTTTCCCAGTAACATAAAATTCAACTCTTTTCTAGTTTCTATGGGAACACACTCTCTGTGTTGTGTGTGACACTGGCACTCACTCTGCAAGTAAGTGGCATCTTCATCGTCACCATGGGGACGACAACAACACCTCTTTCGCACACAGTTAGCGTCTTCAACATTCCTCGCTCCGCCACCGCCAAGGACCTCCTCCACTTCCTCGAATCCAAGGTGGGTCCTTCCACCGTCTTCGCCCTCGAAATCTTCTCCGACAACCCCAACTGGAAGTCCCGCGGCGCCGGCCGCGTCCAGTTCGAGACCCTCGACGCCAAGTCCTGCGCCCTCTCTCTCTCCAACCTTCAACAACTGCTCATCCACTCCCACTTCCTCCGCCTCTCCGATGCCTCCGAAGACATCATCTTCCGCCCCCTCCACCGCCTTCAAAATGGTGTCCTCTACGCCGGCTTCATGCTCTCCGACCACCGCATGAGCGTTCTCGACTCCTGGGAGGGCGTTGCGGGGTTGGTAGTGCCCCAAAGGAGGAAGCTTGACTTCTTGGTGTGGCATGATGGCGACTGTTACCGACTCGAGATTTTTTTTGAGGATATTTTGGAGACTCATGGCTATTGTTTGGGAGAAGAAGCCAAGCTCAATGCCATTCTCGTGAAGGTACATTTTTTTTTTTTCATATTTTACTATGATTGAGTAGCAGCATAAAAAAACGCACTTAGGGACTCTATGTAGTTTTCTTGTTGGATGACAATAAGTTTGAATGTGAATTAGGATTATTGTTTTGTGCGATTCTTGAGTTTCTTTTCTTTTATATTTTATTTGACGGTGTGTTTTTTTCCTCTCAGCTTAAATTTGGGCCAAGGATTTATAAGAAAAAGACGGGGCCAGATGTGGCAACCAAGTTTAAGAGTGATAGGTACCATTTTTGTAAGGAGGATTCTGAGTTTCTTTGGGTGCGGACAACTGACTTTTCGGCTCTGAAGTCAATTGGGCACTCTACTTCATTTTGTTGGGAAATTGCGGAAGAACATTTGGCTTCTGATGTTTTTACAAGTTTCCCGCTCTACACGGAAAATTTGAGAGATTTGGCTCTGGAGGATGGGGAAGAATTCTGTTCTTCCACGGAAGCAGTTCCTCTTGTAAAGTGTGAGTCGCAATCCAAGTTACCCTACGAGGCCCTTTTCCAGTTGAATTCTCTTGTTCATACTCAAAAACTTAGTCTTGCTTCGGTGGATGATGAATTGATTGACTTGTTGGGAGGCTTAGATGAAGAAATTAGAGCTGTGATTTTTCAGAAATTGCACCAGATGGGCTTCACTTGTTACGAGCCTCTTAAATTCGTGAAGACTCAGTTGCATGTGCTGAGTAATAAGAAAAAAGGTCCACCACAATCTTCACAGAAAAGGTTGACAGATAATAACATTATGAGCTGTCATAGAGCCTTGATTACCCCAACGAAGATTTATTGCCTTGGTCCTGAGCTTGAAACGTCAAACCATGTGGTGAAGCACTTTGCATCCCATGCCTCAGACTTCATGAGGATTACCTTTGTTGAAGAGAATTGGAATAAGCTTCCAAATTATGCAGTATCGACTGGTGTGCAAAAGGGAATATTTTCAAAGCCTTCTAAAACTGAAATATATAATCGAATATTGACTATTCTTCGAGATGGGATTGTTATTGGATCAAAGAGATTTGAGTTCCTGGCCTTCTCTGCCAGTCAGCTGCGATCAAATTCTGTTTGGTTATTTGCTTCTAATGACAATTTGAAAGCAACAGATATCAGAGAATGGATGGGATGCTTCAACAATATCCGCAGTGTTTCTAAATGTGCAGCGAGGATGGGTCAGTTGTTCAGTTCTTCCATGCAAACTTTTGAAGTGGCCCCTCAAGATGTAGAGATAATTCCAGATATTGAAGTTACCACTGATGGTGTAAGCTACTGTTTCTCAGATGGTATCGGAAAAATTTCCCAATCTTTTGCTAGGCAAGTTGCTCAAAAGCTGAAGTTAGATCATAGTCCTTCAGCATTTCAAATTCGGTTTGGAGGATTTAAAGGTGTCATTACTGTTGATCGCCATTCCTTTAGGAAGTTATCATTGCGCAAAAGCATGCTTAAGTTTGAATCCAAAAATAGGATGCTTTGTGTCACTAAATGGAGTGAGTCAATGCCTTGCTTTCTCAATCGAGAGATTATATCCCTGCTGTCTACCTTAGGAGTAAACGATGAAGCCTTTTTGGCAAGGCAACAGGACCAATTGAATTTGTTGGGAAAGATGTTGACTGATAGTAAGGCAGCTTTGGATGTTTTGGAAAGTTTGAACGGGGCTGATTCAAGAAGCATTCTAGTGAAGATGTTGCATGAATTTAATGAGCCAAACAGTGAGCCTTACCTATCAATGATGCTTAAGGCTTACTATGCATACCAATTATCTGACTTGAAAACTAGATGCCGAATATTTGTTCCCAAGGGTCGGGTCTTAGTAGGTTGCTTGGATGAAACTGGTATCTTGAATTATGGTCAAGTATTTGTCCGTGTAACAGTGAAAAAAACAACAGAAAACTTTGATGACAACTTAAGGAAAGTGGATGATGATGATACCACACGTATAGTAGTCGGAAAGGTGGTGGTCACGAAAAATCCTTGTCTTCACCCTGGAGACGTAAGAGTCCTTGATGCCATTTACAATGAAGAATTAGAGGAAAAGGGATTGAAGGATTGTCTTGTATTTCCACAAAACGGACATAGGTATGTATATAATGGACTACATTTTAAATCCCATTTGCTCGAAACCCTTTCTTCATTCAGCATGGAATTAACACATTTTTTACATTTATTTATCTTTGGTCCTGTGTGTGTCATCGACTACCATGAGTCATTTAATCATATGCTAACAAAAGATGTGTTGTTTTTAGCTATGCTATCACTGTCGCACTTATTGTCTACATTCTAGAACTTGCAGCATGTACTCTCTCGATGTTTTCATTTACTTATGCAAAAACAAAATGTTATTCATACTATTTCAATACTTTGGTGTTCTAGTCATCATTAGTTTATTATTGTCTAGGTGCCCTTGGTTTTGTTTGGGTTCGTTAGGTGTACTAAGTTCATTGTCTGAAGGACATTTGGTGGTGATATTAGATTTCTGTTGTTTTGCCTTGTTAGATATAACAAGTTTTTTTGGCACCTTGTTCCGCATCAAGAAGTCATTGTTATCTTGGATGTTTATTGCTTCTGATACTTGTTGGTTGGCCTACAGGCCCCATCCAAATGAATGCTCTGGAGGTGATCTCGACGGAGATTTGTTTTTCATAAGCTGGGACAATGATCTAATACCATGTCAAACTGAGGCTCCAATGGACTACACAGGACGTAGACCTCGTATAATGGATCATAAGGTGACCCTAGAGGTAAATTTCATCAAAGTTATTATTTTTTTTCTTGGAAAAGTACACTGATGAGTGTAGAACTGCTTCCTCATTTGTTATTTCCTGACTGGGCAGGAAATCCAACAATTTTTCGTGGATTACATGATCAATGATACTTTGGGTGCTATCTCCACCGCCCATCTAGTTCACGCCGACCGTGAACCAGATAAGGCCAAGAGTAGAAAATGTCTGGAGTTAGCAGAGCTTCACTCCATGGCTGTTGATTTTGCAAAGACAGGAGCACCTGCTGCAATGCCAAGAGTTTTGAAACCAAGAGAGTTTCCAGATTTCATGGAGAGGGTGGACAAGCCTATGTACATCTCCAAGGGGGTACTAGGAAAACTTTATCGTGCTATAATTGAGTCTCAACTGCAAATAAAATATAGTTTTGTATGGTCAGAGAAGCTTGCTGAAGAAGCATATGATCGTAGCTTTGAAGTGAATGGTTTTGAGGCCTTCCTTGAGACAGCCTCAAGTCACAAAGAAATGTACGCAGAGAAGATGAGTAGTTTGATGAACTTCTACGGTGCCGAGACTGAGGATGAAATGCTACTTGGTAACTTGCAAAACCGTGCTTCATATTTGCAGCGTGATAACAGGAGATATGGTGATATGAAAGATCGGATTCTGCTCTCAGTGAAGAATCTGCAGCACGAAGCTAAAGAATGGTTTGAAACTAGTTGCCAGCCGCAGGAGTATCGTCCTATGGCTTCTGCATGGTATCATGTGACCTATCACCCCAGCTATTATAGCCAGGAAAGCTCGTGTTTTCTTAGCTTCCCATGGATAGTTGGTGAGATTTTGTTGCAGATAAAGTCTGTAAATAAAGTAGTTCAAGGATGAAGGCTTCCTCTGATGCTGTGTGCATCCTTTTGTTTTTGAAAAAAAAAATGTAAAAATCTGAAGCTGTCTGTGGTGGAAAAGATAAACGAGTCTATGCAGACGATGTTGATATAAGGTTCTACCTTGTCTCAGACATTTTGGCAAAGTTATTGTTGTTATATTATTTGACATTATTAATATTTGCTAGCTGTACATGCAAATCTGGTGCCATTGGCTTGATGTGTATCCGTATATTTAGAGCTATGACATGGAGGGTTGTTTCTTATTGTATAGCAACAATCTCAGTGAACATTCTTTTTAAATTCTGGATAATTCATAATGTAAAAACTTTCTTTCAAGGTTGATCTTTATGCTAAGGAAAAGAGACATTCATTCGCAGTAAATTTTGGATTTGATAATGTGGAACGAAAGTTTACAGTACAGATTAATTTCTGTAATAAAAAAGGGTCGAGAGTTACTGCAAAATCACCAAAATGTCCAATTTTCTGTGTGCAAAATTTAGAGGGTTTAAATTCATACTCATTAAGGTGAAAGTTGTAAGGGAATTTATCAAATTCTTATGTACACGCCGGATTAATATGATTAGAGATGGTAACGAGTTCTATCTGTTATTTGTCCTGTAATAAAAAGTAACAAAAAAATCTATTTACTATAAGTCTCTTTATTAGTTTAAAAAATGTTTGGAGATTTTAAAAAATCTGTAACAAATGTTTAAAAAAAGATATTTTATAAATTTTCAACGATAAAATTATAAAGCAATATAACATATTAATTAAATTAAATATAAATTAATTTTTAATTATAATTAAATTTAATCTGATAAAATATAAATTAAATTTAAATTTAAATTTCTTGAAATAAACATTCAATTCAATTCATTTATAAATTGGTATTTAAATATCCGTTATATGTCAGTAATAAATATTTATAAATATTTATGAATATCAATATATTGCAGATATCCTTGTATTTTTAATTCCTAAATATAACCACGCACCAGTCTGATATCAATGTGAATCGAGAGAAGCATCGAAAGAGTATCTCACTGTCTTGTCTAAAAACAAAATCTCGAATCCTATCCATTATACCACCTATTAGCAGACAAAATTTTTCAGAATTTTACTCTTCCATTATTCTTAGATCGTATAAATAGAAAAATCTACGGTTTGAGATTTTTAACATTGATTTAGTTTTTAATTTTACAGAAAGAAATTCGTTTTGATTGTTTTTTATTGTCAGCTTGTGGGAAATAATTAAAATATACGCCGAGAGACCGTCTGAAGTAAGACCTGAAACCTGGGAGGTTGATAAGATGATCATATGATCAAAGTAATATTTGACTGGTGAAAGAGGTCATGTTCATGAATATAAATTAATCTTAACCTGTTATTACATATAATTTTAGTTATATAAGAGTGTCTTACTTTCCAATGAAACATTGACTCTTTTTTTTTTCTCTTAATATATTTCGAAATCAATTTCTTTATCCTTATGATGGAATTTTTTAGTGATATGAGGATAGAGATAATCCCATAGGTTAGTAATTTACAAGTATCGTTTGGTGTGTTGTAGAAGCTTAAGGATTGATAAAGGATTTATTACTATAAAGCACACTAAAAAAGACTAACAAGAGATGGGTATTAAACAATAGTTAGAAGTGTATTAATTATGAAATCAGAAGTAGGTTTAGGATAATATGGGGACAGATGTTTAGAGAGAGGCCGAGGGAAGACTTTTAAAGTATTTAAAACTAGAAACAGTCATATAATTTAGAACACTAATTTGAGGATTTAGTTTCTTTCTTCTCATTAGCTCCTTAATTATCAATAATGTCAATTCATTGCCCATAAAGACCATCAATGAATCGAGCACCATTTTTTTCATGTTTAATTTACACATCTATATATTTTTAATAGGTATCATTCATTTTTATTGTGTTTTAAAAAAAGTAACGTTCATATTTCTCAGTATATTTAAATTATTTAACTTTTTCATTATGAAAATTTGTTTAAACTTTAAATTTTAAAATCTTAATTTTCAATCTATATATTTTTTATTTAAGTCTTAATCAATATAACATTTTTAAATTAAAATATAAAATATGATTGTTACTTTGTTTAGAATACAAAGAAGATTGATGTCATTTCTTAGAAATATAAGTGTTGAAGTCAATTTTAAATATAGCGCAGATTGACGTCATTTCTTAAAGATATAAAAAATATTGAAGCCAGTCTTAAAAACAGAGGAAATGTTAATATCATTTTATTAAAAATTTGTAAAAACTATCAGTATTATCTAATATAACCTCACGCAAGTAAGTCTTTTCTTATATTTTATAATCAAAATAATATTTTTTTAAATTAAAAGTTGTAATTATTGTAATGGTGTATAATTACAAATTGGAATATTTAAATTTTTTAGTTAATCTTTTTTATTAGCTGTCATTACTAAAATTAACATCACAACAAGATTCGTGTTTTATGAATTTATCAAACAAATACATAATGTAACTTTCCATTCATATTAACTAAATAAAATGCAAATAAATTGGTGCACACTGATAATATAATTTGAAAAAATTGAATTAATTGCTTTAAATATAAGAAATTGTATTTAAATTAAAGAAAAAACAGATAAAAGAAATGGAACTGGGGAGGTAGAGTGTTGATTTAAATATTGAAGAAAAAGAAAAAAGAATCGCCGCAATGAAGACGTGGTATTATGTAAAGAATAAGAGATTGGGGAAAAACGATAAGAAATGTCTTAATCTAATTATTGATTGAATAATGTATTTACAGGGTGTAGGTTATTATAAGAAAGTATCTTCCACTACTTACAAGAGCATTTTTTCCCGCTACTTAACCCACCCCACCTTCATTCATCACATTCATGAAAATGACAATTTTTAGGGTTCAATAACGTCACACACTCCAAACAAATACTCAATTTCTACTTAAGTCTATTCATTGCCATTGCCTATTCTAAAAGCAAACCCCAACCTCAGGCCCATCCATACCACATAATAATAATAATAATAATAATCATATTCATAATCACTACCTAATGCTATTATCAAATCAAATCAAAGATGAATTCCTGGATCCTCCACCCACCCACCCAACCCGAGCTCCAACCATACAAAAAAAATGAATTAATTATGGTAGAATATGGTAAAAATAAAATAAATAAAAAAAGGTGTATATACAGAGTAATGACCATTCCGATTTATATGGATGTATAGTATATACTATATAGGAAAAGAAATAAGAGTAAATAATTGGCGATAGGAAATGAAACGTGAAAAGTAAGGCGAAGGGGCAGCCTCAGCTACCAACCAAAGGACTCACCGCGTTAACCACGCGTAGTACCACTCACACGAAAACGGCGTCGTCGTCGGTGTCACGGGCCTTGGGGGAAACTGACTTCACGTTGACGGCGGCGTAGCGCGTGGAGAAATTGCGGAGCGCGGCGTCGTCGTTGAAATCCCCGTTATGGCCCTCGTCGAAGTTGAGGGCGTAACTCATTGGATCATACTGGTACTTGGGCATGCGCTTGGAGGCGCGGTTGCGGTTGAACCTCCGAATGAAGGTCTTCCACCTGGGGCCGGCCAGGATCTCGGACCAGTCGCGAAGCTTCTTGAGCGCCCTCAGGCCACGCGACCACCATCGGTCACCGAAGGAAGGAGAATTGGAGTGGGACCAGGAGGTGGAGCGGACGCGCTCCCACCACGAGGAACGGCGTCGTGGCCCCAGACAGCACGATGGCAATAGCAAGGCGCAGCCGGAGTTGGATCTGTCTTGGGCCTGGGCCGTGGGCGTCGAAATGGATTCGGATTCAAACTCGATGGACATGTCAGCAACTGACTGAGATGAGATTTTGGTTATTCTGAAGAAACGCAAGAAGACGAGTGGGCTCTCCGGATATTAATAGGGTCTCTCTTCACCCTAACTACTACGCACCATCCACTCACTCACTCCCCACTTATTTTATTTTATTTATCAATTTATCAATTATTAATATTATCTCCATTCTGGTTTTAGTACAATAATAATATTCTAACATCACTTTTTTCCCTACTGTTTCCCTTTTCCAATTTTTTTTATCTATCTGTCACATCCCATTTTCTGTATTTTTACAAAAATGGTTTTAAAATAATTTTTAGGAGGCGCCCACAGAAAAAAACAAGATGATTTTCTAATTGGTCTAACTGCTTGGACTCGTAACACTGAGGTCTTAAAAAACAATGTATATATCTTATGAACACTTCTTCTTCCCTTAAACTATGCGCTTTCCCCATCAAGATCACAGCTTCTGCCCGATTCACAAGGTCAAACTATTTAGCAGCAAAATATGTGCAACAAAGAGATGGTCAGAAAGGTCACTCAATTCTCGATTTCAAAGTTGACTTCATTCATTAAAATCAGGAATTTCATTGTTTTCATTAACACCAAAATTTGGTTTTTTTTCTTTCTATTTATATACTTTGTTTTCATCATGAAAATTCCAATGCACACCCATCCTATCAAAGACCGAACATCTCAATCATGAAATTTATTAAACTGGAGGGACATTTGTGGAAGATCAGAGAGTTCAATAATCACTACAAAAAAAGTCTGATAACATCTTCAAATTTTAATTGCTCCATTGCCTACCACAATCCAAACTGTATATTTGGATCACATTTTATTTCAATCTAGATTTCACAACAATCTACTTTCTATTTTCTTATCTCAGACTTTAGAAATCGGAAACAAATAATCATCTATCTTTATATTATGTTTTCAACAATTGTAAAAGCACCTTCACTCTCTTACGAATCAAAGTGAATATCCTTACAACAACTACTTTTTTACATAGTATACAATACACTCTTAGCTTTAAATTCAATTATTTGTTGCAGATTAGACCAGATTTCATATTTGTAAATGCTGGGAGGAAATTTTAGTTATATACACACATATATATACATATTAGGAAGAATAATTATTTATATTTGAGAATTAGATAATAATATTTATGTACCATTTTTCCTTATTTTTTGATAAATCACTTTTATATTAAATTTTATTATAAAGATAATGTAAGACCCTAGAAAATGGATCTCTCTAGAAACCACTTTTCTAGAGTTCTCTGACTTCTCTCTAGAGGTTCTGTCTCTCTGGTCATCTAATTGAAGAACCGGGACCGTAAGATTAATCCTCTCGGCGAGCTCTTCAAATTGGACCCCGATCAGTTTCTTCGTTTGCGTAAGTTGAGTTTCTGCTCTCTTTTTAGTCTTTTACTGTTTTCTGTTGCATGCAAGTCCTCTTCTGCTTGTATGCGACGTTTTAATCATCAGTATAAGTCTCTGCTGATCAGTGATCATAACGGTATGTCCTGATCGTTCTTGTGATGTTTCTATGTGTAGATAGAGCACCCTGTGGAGTTAGAGGCGTTGACGTTTATAAAGCTGTCTAAACAGGATAACAGGTAAGGGAAGCTAACTGTTTCGCTTGAATTTCGTATAGAAATCATTATGATGACTTTGAATTGCATGATTGAGTGTTGTATGAGTGCTTGAACTGTGTAATTGAGTGTATGATTGGATTGTGCTAGATTTCTAGACTGTTGCATGTGAGAACAGATTGGGAATCTGGTATTTTTGCCTGAGCGAAAACACCAGAAACTCATCCCCTGTCTCTGCGCGAGATCTCGCCTAGGCGAGCCATTCTCGCTTGAGCGAGAGTCACTCTCGTCTAAACGAGACAGCTTAGCCTGATCGAGAATTCACCCAGAGTTTGGGTTGTTCTCTGTTTCGAGCCTCGCTCAAGCAAGAATGACTCGCCTAAGCGAAAAAGCCCTTTCGCCTGGGCGAGACCTTCCAGCTTGGGCAAGAACCTCTGCAGTTGAATGTTATTTCTCTGTTTCTAATGGATAAAGCTATGTTTAAATGTTAAAATGTGAACTTAGTTATAATATGCATGAATTGTTATGACTCGTAATATGTGTGGTGAAATTGCATGAAGTTGGAATATGAGAAGATGTGGTTGAATTAGGATTTCAAGGGAAATTTTAAAAGGTTTTAGTGTATGTAAGGACATAAGGACTCAGTTTTTGTTGGTATCCTAACGCTCTAATAACCATTAAGGCTCATGTAAAGCATAATGAATTATGTCGGGAGGAGTAGCAGGAGGTCCTAGTCTGTGGACCCGATTCAGTCAGAGACACGAAGGGGACTTACCTTGGGAGTGGTTGGGTGATAACCCCTTGTGTCGAAACTCTATAGAGTTGGGAACCGTCATAAGTGCACGACCACCAAGAGATCTGATGTCGCTTACATAATCCGGATATTGAGTCTAGAGTAATATATTTGTACTATGTTTGTGGTAGCCTATGTGATTCTGGTAAAAAAAATGAGAAAGACTGCATGGTTTGTTTATAATTAAATTGTATGATTTTTCTTATTAGATTAGCTTACCCTTACTTTCAGTGTGTCTGTCTCGTGTTATATGTTTTTCTTTTGCGATGATCACCTATTCAGTGGGAGCAGATGTGGTTGCAGTGTCAAAGACACTTCTGGAGGATGAAGTGCTGAGGAGGAGATTTCCAGTAGGAGCTTTAGCAGTGTGCAGTTTAAGTATATAATTTATTAGTTTAGTTTAAATGTATAAGTGATATATTTTTATAGTCATATCTTTTTTAAGACTGTATTAATATATTGTGTGCATTGGATGATCTGTTTTTGAACTATAATGAAATTTCCTATTTTTATTAATTATAAACTGCTGAAGTTGGAATGTTACACTCAATCCATTATTTTAAGATAAATATTTTATTTCTCTTTCGTAATATATATTACACAAATAATTATGTTTGTCTTCTTTGTAAAAGAACGATTTGAATATTCAATAATGTCAAATAATAATCTTTACAAAAAAATTACTAAAAATCCTTTTTAATATTTATTTGATTGTAAATTATTTGAGAAATACATTTTATTTAGGAATCATTACAAATGCGATGAGCTAAATTAAATCCTAAACAATATACAGATGTTGTCACAAAATTTGAGATTCATTAACCATTATTCTCTCTCATTTTTTAAAATCCATTTGTTTACTTCTTTTATTTATGCTTTTTAGAATTGAAAATTTTAACATATTTGATGTTGTCACAAAATTTGAGATTCATTAACCATTATTCTCTCTCATTTTCCAAAATCCATTTGTTTACTTCTTTTATTTATGCTTTTTAGAATTGAAAATTTTAACATATTTACACGGTGCTAAACACATGAAAACAACCTAATATTCGTTCGCAAGAGTTACTAATCATTATAACAAATCTGGAATACTTATAACTTTCTTTTCTGATTCTTGACTTCTGGTACATAATATTCTTAATTATTATTTAACAGAGCACTAGTATTTTAACATCACTATTTTTTGTACTGCTATTTAATATTATCATTCACTACTATTTATTCTAAAAATATAAAAATTAAATTTTGTTAAAACTACTTTACCCTTATAAAAGTTGTAAAATAATTGTCAAATAATATCAAACAACAATCTTCATCTTTGATATATTTTAGAATATAGTTAATGAAATTCTCCCAAAAATTTTTAACTAGCATGCATAAATAGCAATCTTTAAATGAAAGACTTCCATATCATGTAAAACTAATGATGTGATATTTTTAGAATTGTGATTTCTGGCAATATCTGTCAAGTATATTAACTTTATAATCTGTTTTGAATGGCAACCAATATTAATGTGCAGCATTCCAATTTTTTATTAGTTTTGTTATGCAGACTAATTATTGTTGTATAAACTTTATAATAATGTGTCTGAGATACTATTTGGTGACAAACTATTATGTTTAAAAATGTTTTTTTTAAAATATAGATTAATCCAATTATTTAGATCTGAATTAATGGGCGGGCACCCATACTTTTTCAGATTTTATGTATGTACCCTTCACGTCAATTTGTTTTCTCGATCACCCTGTTAAACATTATTCTTCCATGTCATTAGACAAGCTTGTTTAAACTTAAAACAGGTATTTTTAAAATAATCACTTATTTAAGAAGAATATAGAATTTACTTATTAAAATTAGACAAACACTTACAAAATACTTTAAAAAAAGCACAAATAAACTCATCCATTATCAAACTCATCTAATAACAGATAAGAAATCACAGTCACGAGGAACAATTTCATGCAATGATTCTAATCAGAAGGCATTGTCATCATATAATGCACATTGGCATTTGATAATGTTACACATCATTCCAAAAGCCATGACGATCACAGAGTCTTACTTCCCTTATTTCAACTTTCATGAACATTTAAAATAAAAATTGAGTGCTTGGTTAGCCCTGTGAAAATAGCCTAATTTATGGTATTCATCGTTTGTGCCTTGAGCTTTCTTGAATAATCGCCTAATTATTTTATTTACCTTAACACACCCCTTAGATGTTATCATTCAAAGATAAAAGGATAAGTAAAAAAAAAAACATGGGTTCTGCTCTACCTGCAGTTAAGAACGAGTTTAAGAAAGTTGAAATGAAACAAGCATCAGCTTTAGTGATAAATTTCACCCCATTACTCCTCCCAGCTTCATGAGAATTTACCGAATGTAAAAACTAAGGAAGATTTACCCAAAACAGACCAAGGCAATGATTAGAAAAAAGGTGTCAAAAACCTGGTTAAAATACTTAAACCAGTAACCTCAACTTTACATCAAAGTAGGTCCTGCAAAGATTTCAAACAACATTTTTGTCTTCCATGATGTAAAGAAAACAAAAACATCAATTAAAAAGACCAAACAGATATTCAAATCCAAGGGTATTTGGAGGAAAAAATGTAGATTGAAACTCGAGAAGACTGACATAAAAAAACCCTGTATTTTTAAAGGACCAATTCAAATGATCACCCTTCAAATAATTATTGCAGAATAGAACATACTCAACAGCATCGATTCAATATCCTATGTGTCTTTAGCATGTCAATATAAGTATTAAGTTTTATGATAACAGCATAAGTAATTGACATTTGACAGTAGACAGACGACATCAAAAGTTCATAGCATGAAAAAACTGTAAACTAACAGTA
Source organism: Vigna unguiculata (assembly GCF_037176805.1). NCBI lineage: Eukaryota > Viridiplantae > Streptophyta > Magnoliopsida > Fabales > Fabaceae > Vigna > Vigna unguiculata. The sequence goes on along the minus strand of NC_140794.1, from coordinate 57,561,184 downwards.
ACAGTAAAACAAAAAAAAAAAGCTACATAGCTAGCTCCATAATTCATTCAGTTAACAAGCAATTAGTTATGGCCTCACACTAGATTATCATTCGCTGCATCACAATATAAGTAGTGGTCCAGCACTGCTAATAAAAGTAAGTAGATTGCCTTAAAAAGAAGCTATAAACAACCAACACACAAGTCACTATGAAGTATCTTGAGCAGCAAACACAACCATAAAGAAAAATTGAAAACTAAACTTAGTTCAAAGAGCCACGGCAGATCCTAGGTCGCCGCCATGAAGGTTCCAGAAGACGTTACCTGCATCATCGGACTTGCCGGTGTCAATAGAAATGGCAGCGAATATTGCTCGAAACGCGCCGCAAACGACGGCAGGGGCGGAGGAATTGGTTTTGGGCGAGACGCGAACGATCTTCTGCAACCCTAATCGAGTTCCGTCGACGGCGCAGGAAGAGTCGACGTTGGTGATTTGGGACACTCGACGGTTAAGCTCTTTAGGAGAAATATCAACGTCTTTAGATAGTAAGTGGAAAGAGACAGAAGTTTCGATGACGGTGGCGCCCAGAATGGCGAAAGCTTTGTTGTTTTCTTCGGAGAAGGAGGCGTGGGTCATGGCGCGACGGAGAAGATCAATGCTCTTGAAGGTGTAGCTGGCGCAGAAAAAAAAAACTTGAGCAATACTTGAACACAGATTGTGAGAGAAAAGGGAAAGGGTTTACCCGAGTTGTTTTTGGAGGGTTTCGAGAGCGGTTGAAAATGGAGAAGAGAGAAGTTTATGGGTGGTTGCGTGTCCCTGCGAAAGGAGAAGTAACAGAGTGAAGATGGTGAAGCATCGCATAGTTGAGGATCGCATTTTGGTATGAAACTATGGTGAAGACGGTTGCTTGCTCTCACTGCTTCAGTCTTCAGGACCTTTTACTTCCTCCTTAATCATAACCAACTTACTTAGCTAGCAAGGACTTTCCTCTAATAATAATAAGACAAATCTAAAATGATTTCATTTTGAGAAATGGCTACTTTCTTCATTATTTATAAAAAATGTATTATTATTATTATATTTATAATATATGTAAATTATTATAAAATGGTTATTAATTAGTTATACAAAAAATAATTATCAAACCATTATTCATTTATTTTTTTCCTTTATATAAAGTGTTCAATACTTTGCTAATCAATTTTATATAAAGCGTTAGGTTAAGCAGAAATTATTAAGTCATAAATTTTACAAGATATTTATAGGCTAAATTATTATAAGGGTCTCGTTTTGTTATTCTGGTAACAGTGTATTAATTTGGTTCTTATTTTTAAAAAAATTTCAATTGCATCATAACTTGTGTAAAAATATTTCAATTAAGATTTTTTTTTATTTTTAAATTTTAATTCTTTTTTAAAAAATAAAAAATAAAAGATATTATCATGTAACAGGATAATATCATGTGTCAATGATAAATATACTGTCTTAATTTCAATTTATTTTTTATATCTTTTATACATTAGCATATCTTTATATGTGTTTTGTGTTTTATTATGTTGTTTGTATGTTTTTTCTATGATGATCAATTATTTCATAGATAGATAGAGTAGATGAAATTGTAAATTTGGAAATCCCTAAAAAAGATGATGAGAATAAATTAAGTAAAAAAGAAGAAACAAAAGTATAAAGAAAACCCTAAATAAAAAGGAAGAGTAAAAAGAAAAAAAAATAAAAAAAATGAATTACTGACATTTAAGTGTATTTTACTTAAAAAAGAGATAAAAATATAAAAAACAAATGAATCTTTTAAAAATATTTTGAATTACTGACATTTTAGTATATCATAATTAACTTTTTTTAGGAGTAATAAGTTTAACATATGAATCTTATAAAATATTATATGAGAGTAGGTTGATGTCAAACAAAATTTAACTCTGAAATGTAAGAAAAGAAATAGTATTTTAAGTTTTATAAAATTAGAATGTAGAAAAAAATTTATTAAATCGGTAATCTTATAATATAGTTTCATTTGAAAAAGAAATTACTAGTTAAAAGTGATAAAGCATAGCAAAATTCATATAAAAAGAACTTTCTGTTAAGATCCTTTATTAAAAAAAATACAGCATATTTAATATTAATTGATCAATTATTAACATGTCCAATAACAACTCAACAATATAAAAATCAAATATAATCAAAATTCTCTTATAAACTTATATGTAAAATTGAGTCTATTAAAAAGAAAACATATTGCTTTTCTGAATACTTTTTAGTAAGTGTTTGAGAATAATTAAAGTATTTTAATAGTTGATTCTCAAATGACTATTATAAAAATGAGAAATTGATTTGGAAGTTATAATCAAAACTAAAAATTTTCTTTCATGTATAAAAGTTTGGACAGTTGTACAGAGGGTTTGCAATTTTGTTAGAAGCGATAATATGAAAGTTTACAATTTGTTAGAAAATAATATATGAAAAAGTTTATGAATTTTGTCAGAAAAATTATACAAATTTATTATTTTTTCCAGAAACATTATACAAATATAAAAATTATTAATTTTGTCCAAAAAATTCTATTTGAATAAAAATATATTTTTAATTAAATATTTATTGTGTAAATCATGATGTGCGAACCAGGTTAAATTTGTAGTGTTTTTATTATTTGTTATTATCAATGTTCTAGGAGACATTAATATCCAACATTTATAAATTTAAAATAATTTATGATATACTAATACTAAATATGTTAATTTATTGAAAATATATGTTGAACTGTTTACTCAAAAGGGTTTATTATGTTTTCTTTATCTCTTAATTTTGGGTGATACATGAAATTAGTTTTCTTTTTCAAGTTTTAAATCAATTTATTCATCTATCTATAAAAATATATTAATTTAGTTTTTTTAATCAAAATTTGTTTAATTGTTTATTTGACAATTCAAATAAGTTTATCTTCTAATATTGAAACCGTGTAGTTTTATCGTGAAATATTAAATAAATTTAACAAAATTTGATTAAAAAAACTAAATTCATATATTTATAGGATGGTAGAACTAAATTGAAATAAAATTTTGAAGAGTAACTAGTTTTAATTTTTACTTAAAATTATAAAAAAAATATATATTTAATTTAAGGATTAATTATGTTTTTCGTTCCTCAACTATTGCTAATTTTTTGTTTTCGTCTCTCATCTCTCAACTATTACTTGATTTTTTATTTTCGTTCCTCCCTTACTTAAAGTTTATACTATCTTAGTCTCTGAAATTTTGAATTGTATAAAATTGGTCCTAATTTTAAATTTCATTAGTTTGAATTGACACGATAAACGAAAGACTATTTCAGAATTTCGTTTTCATTATATTGTTATAATAAAAACATGATTTTTGATTTTCTCCTAACACTTTAAAAGAGGAATTTGGATAATTTGTGAAACCTAAAATGCGTTTTTCATTTTAATTTAAATATCTGATGCACTCCAATTCTACTCTAAAATCTTAATTAAACACGCGTTACTTTGAAAAGTCATTCTTTTACATGCAATCATAGTAAACTTATGATGGAGAAAGATATACATTGTTATGATAAGATCAAATTGAAAGATCAAAACAAAAGAGCGAAAATACTTCATGGTCAACTAAAGATACAATCTAATATATAAGACAAAATAAATATTATTCAGAAGATTAAACTAAAATTTTATAATTTATTAGATATTAATTTAAAAATATTTTTTTAGATATTTATAGAGACATGCTTAGGCAAATTGAGAAGTCTCGATATTGTGGCCGATTTGGAACCTGCAGGGTAAAAGTGGCAAAAAAAAAAGAAACTGTCGGTATCCAACATAACTAACAGTGTAATTATATTACTTATTGAGGCGGTTAGTTTTGTCGTCCAACCCGACCAACCAAAACCTTAGCTGTGTCCTTAATTGGAGTGTTGTTTGTTGGAAGTGAAACTAGGTTGCAATGCCAGGCCCTGGTCCTCACCTGATGTATGCCATGGCCTCTGGTCTGGGTCTCACTACCATCACCAATGGAAGGTTTAGCCCTCACCACACACTTACCTACACAGTAAACGCCTTCTTTGGCCCTGACGTTGGTTCTTTCTCTGAGTGGCTTGCTTCACTTTCTGGTGCTGACCCTGTTCAAGCTCTGGGATCCGCTCTTGCTAATCTCATCCATCATCCTTTCTACTACATCCTTATTTTGGGTCTTCCTCTCTCCTTTCTCTATTCTCGGATATCCACCTATCTTCTTCGCGCACACCTTCTTGATTCCGTCTCCAGGGTCACTCTCACTCCTTTTCTTTCCTCCTTCCTCAAAATTCATCATTTCCTACTTTATTAACCTCCGATTGCAGGTCCCCCTTACGAGGATGCAATGTTTTTGCTTGATATCTGCTGGCTCTTTTACCCACTTCTTTCTTGATCATCTGTTTGAGGTAACATGTGGAGGTTTTAATTAAGTCTTAAACACTGAATTTTGTAATCAATCACACTAGGATGAATAAATCTTTGGAATTCAATTACTTTCCCATTAAATTATTCTTCAGATTATAAATCCTTAACAATTAGAGCCTAACATCCCTCAAGCTCTGCCGCTGGGGGATGATTGTGCATTCACCTTGATTCATACCAAATTATGATAATCCTGGGAGAATCACACCACAAAAGTTAGTTATTATAGTTGAATAACTATTTATATACCCCATGCTTCGATAACCTTGGAACTCAAGTTTAACACTTGCTCTTAGCAAAAGAAAATGGTGACCAAATATAAGCAGCCATTGATTTGATAAGAACGAACCAACCTCATAGTTCAACTGAAACAATGGAAACGCTGAGGAATTTGTCGAAATATGATTTAAATAGGACTAAGGGTAATTTAAGATTAATATAGAAGTATAATATACAAGTCAATTACATTCGTCTTTCTAGAAGTGTATGAATTAAACATTTCAATACCTGAGATATTATAAACCCTTGAACAGACCTGGACTTTACATTTTAGCCTTTATCGGTACAAAATTGCTATAGAAAATGTGTATAAATGTCTTAGGATTAAATGTCTGATCTATGCAGTCTAAATTCTAAAACTCTAATTTAATTAAAAGCTTTGATTCCCGTGGCTGACTTTACACTGAACTACTATTAGTCTTTCCTATTTATGGAAACAAAGGTAGAAACCTGGATTTGAGCTGAATTTGACAGTGCTGCAAATTGTGTAATGGTGTGCATAGAAAAGCGAAATGCTGCAATTTGTCATAATTTGTCCTGAACCATTACTCTTGTACTACAACTCATTGACAAATGTTATTATTTCTGAAATCACTCAGGAGAATGGAAAAACAACGATGTACACTTGGATTTTGAGCACGGGCTGGTGGCAAAGTAGAGCACCAGTGAACCCAGATGCTGTTGTTGTAGTTGGCTTCTTGTGTGCTTGCTTAGTTGGTGGCTTTTTTTACATCAACAGGTTTCTATTTTTTGCAACTTACCATGTTAATCATCAACATATATCATAAACACACAATGGCTTTAAGTTTTAAGTTTTTCTCTCCTTAATTACCATGCAGAGCAAGTTCCTCAAACTCCATAAAGAAAAAGTCATATCAGTCGATGCTACTTATTATATGCATAGCTTTGTTGTACTGTTTTTGGTGTGCAATCCAGCTATACTGGTTCAGTCCGCGTCGTCCAGCAGTTGGTGAAGAGGCTGATCTTGGTGTTCTTGTGTTTTTAGCTCTATACTTTTTCCTACCTTACGGTTTGTGCATAATTTCCATGTCCCCAAAAGATCCTGATACAAATCAAATTCCTCTTTAAAAGTATTTATTGTACAATCAATCACCAGAAATATGTAAAATTCCGCATCCATTATTCCTTGTTTGGAACAGGATTCTTTTGACATTACCGTTTTTATCCCACTTTACGTGTATTGAGTGATCATTTTTTATCTGTATCTTATTCCACTCTTCAACATGAGCCTGTTGAAAAGTGATGGATTGTAGAAATTCCATTTGATTCCTCTCACTATGATTCAGCTGTTCGAATGAAGGTTATTGAAGGTGTCACCGTTGAAATTTGTTTGGATGAATCAGGAATTCCACAATAAATATATATTACACAAACAGGCTTTCTTCCTGCACCTCCAAAGTTTCTTCCTGGACCCCAACTTTTCCTCTTATGCCCATTATGCCCAATCTGTCCCTAATTATATGTTTTAAATATTAAATTAATTAGGTAATCACATTACTACTTAACAAAGGATTCATCTGCCTCCATGTATTATATTTGCGTGCACACCCAAGTCATTTTAACGGCATCTGGTTGGTTTCTCTCTTCAGCTATCTTCTTCCCTCAACAATGACGTTTTGAATTTACATACGAAAAATATTCGATAAATACATGATTTCAAAATCCGATTTAAAAAAAACACTGAATTTTAAAATCCAATTTAAAAAAATACTAAATTTCAAAATTTGATTTATCCATTCAATGGATCTCCTTAAAGATCCTTCCGGATTTCGCAATACATTAAATAAAACATCCACGCCCGAATTTAGAAAGCCGTGAAATGAAACCCGGCAAAAGACTTATATAGTAGATAACCTAAATATCATTATTCTAAGCAGGGATTTCAACAAAATCTTTATCAGTGGGTATCAACAAAATCTTTACTAGTTAGCAGACTTGGATAAAACTCGTAATGAATAGAAAATAAATATTAAAAATATTAAAATGGAAGTGTGTGGGAAATAGATACAAATATTTTTTACACCTGCATGTTAACACAGTAAGTACGAGTGGATACCGTGGTTCTAACGTAAACTAAAAAGAAATTATTAAAATATTAACATATTGAGTTTGAATAAGTTATTTTTGATCTATTGGTTTTAAAAAAATCTCCATTTATTAGTAAATTATCATTCAACGCTATTTGAATGAGCTATTTTGACTTTGTTCGAAATTTATAAAGTTATGTATTGTATTTTTATTTAAATTTATGGTTCAATTTTTTTATTAAATATTTCTTTTATAAATATCCGCGGGTACCCGTAGATATACGTGAATATTAAAAAAATATATGAGTACCCACATAACAGATACCCGCACGAATATAGATACGGGTATGAGAAGAATATTTATCCAACGATAAGATACATGGAAACTACTACTTGTATCCTATCCGTCCCGTTGACATTCTAATCCTAACCTAAAAGCTAATATAATAATCGAAGATCAAAAGCTTTTAAAATCACATATATACATATTTAAATTGAAACCATGCGTCTTTTTCAAGTTGTCATAAACCATTAAATAATTTAATGATATAATGACTATTTTATTCAAATTATTATTTCAAAAAACATGGAGGATGAGTTAATACAATAATTGCTTGATCGAAAAGAAATCAAAGAAAAAAACTAATGACTAATAAACAGATAAAGAAAATATAAAAATATAAGTGAAAATAGTATATAAGATACATTATTTTTTAATTTAATTTTACCAATTTTTTTAATCAAATCTCTTAAATTAATTTTTTTCTTTTTCTATTTTTTCGTACTCTAACATAATGTTAAATAATGACTAAAGAGGAAGAGAGATAATTGTAACGTAAATGTTGATAGAATAGTCAGTATGCAGAAAATTTTATAATTTATTATTCTTTTAAATTAAATTTTTTATTTTGATAGAGTCCATTTTTTACGTTAAAATATTTAATTATTTCTCTCTGCATGTTTATCTGACAATTTAAAAATATCATAAAAGGTTGTTTTATACTGTTTCCTTAATAAAATTTGTTTTGTGTGGAAAATATGTTATTTTAATTTCTAAAGCACAATTCCCCGTTTGATAGATATGGATTAAGGGAAGAGGCCCATATATAAATGGGCTTCATATTTAGAAGCCCACAACTCTAGTGAGCAATGGCGCAAGCAGACTACCCTTAAAGCTTGTGATATATTTATGATATGACGTAACGCATTTATTTTAGTAACTACACATTAAAAAGAGCATTATTATTAAACACACGATAACAGTTGAAGTAATTTCAATTTTTTAAACACACCATAAAAGAGTATGATTTCACTTCTATTTCGTTTTCTTTGCAGCTTTTGTAAGTACTAAGTACAACATATTTGCATAGTAATCAATACACATAAAATCGTATTGTTATAGAGTTTGGATTGACTAGTAATCTTTATAAAGGGATGATACTGATTTTATAAATATATATAAGTTTATAACTTGTATTTCTGTGTCTTATGTCTCAAAAGAGAGAAGTTATTTCTTATATTTTTTTAATATACTTGTTTGATAACTTTAGGTTATAAGATAATTTGAGTACAATCTCATGTAAAAATAAATCAATTGCACTATTCACACATATACTTAAATTATGTGTTGTTGGGTTGTTGATATCTATCAATTGTTAAATACAAATCACATTGCAGATCACAATAGAAAAATATTATATATATAGTTGGTGTTTAACCTTCAACACTCTTTAACAAATCGAATTGCATAAAAAACAACAACTTATTGAAGCATCTTGCCCTAACATATACACAAAAATTTCAAATCAATATATATAATCAAACTTAGTTGATTTGGTTTTGAATGATTTATATCTTTTTATTAATTTCAAACACTTAGACTTAATTGGTTACTTTCTCTCCTTATAGTTGGTACCATTTTGTATGAAACCAGTGATGTTCTTTCGATATACTCAAAGTATATAGAATAATTTGTATCTGGGTTACTGCCTCATGAACCCACTACGCTTATAAAATATTATATATATATATATATATATATATATATATATATATATATATATATATATATATATATATATATATATATATATATATATATATATGCAACAAAAAAATTAGTGCAGCAGATACTGCGGCCATTAATTAATTCTATTGAATTAGATACGAGCATGACAGAATCAGATTTGCCACGTCAACTGACATTCTCCTACTGTATTTTATAAAAGCTTCTTAACCCAAAATATTTTAAGTTTTTCAATTTATATTTTTTTTTGACACATTTGGTTAAAACCCATATTAAAAATAAAAAAATTTATATAATTGTAACTCTTTGAACCATCATAATTATTTAAAAATTATTATATTTCTTTTACATTTACGAACATTTTATTTTATTTTTTAATTTTTTAACATTAACTCGACCATCTAACATACCTGCACTAGTTAATGTTTTGGGTAAAATATATCCATTTTAATAATGCTCAATGATTAGATTTAAGATCGGGGGATGTGAATCATAATGTATCTATCAATTCAATTCTAATGTCTCATTAAAGTTATGAATTTCCAATATATAGACCTCCTCGAAATTTCATGAGACACTAGATTAATTTCCTTCGCATTAAAAAATAATAATAATGCTGCAAATCCTACATAACATTAAAGTCAAATAGTACAGGAATGTCAGCAACAATATTAAGAAAACATATTTATTCAGGTTCATGTTCTGAAGACGAGAAGACATAAAAACTGTTTTAAACACAAGGAATCATCTTTTCATGTTTACATCGTCCGACAACAAAAAGGTTGATGATACTCAATAATGGAGTGTATCTTTCTGACCTGCATCTCTTTTTGCATTTTTTTTGTTATAAATAAATTAAAAAAAATCCATTAGGTTTTTAAGTGTTGGTTATTAATTAGATTGATGTAAATGAAATTTATGAACAAGTTTATTAAATAAAAAAAGGGAGTAATTTGCATCATTATATGAGATTCAATATATTGTTTATCTTGGTTATGACAACAAAATATATTGAATGAGAAAAGTTATTCCTCTTCGTATTCCTGTAGAGTCAAACTTTATATTGGAGGCACCCCTTTGACTACAACTTTTTAAATTTGTATATTACTTAAGCTTACCTCTAGTATTTACTAAAAAGAGGTTCCTTTATAGTAAAATATTTGTTTTTTATTCCCTTTTAAAGTATTTTTTTTTCGAAGTTCCAACAATTTATGACTCTAACTTGTCTATATTGTTTATTTAACAACATGCATTCCTATTTTTAAACAAAAACTAGTGGATAATTAAAAATGAAATTAAATCTCGAAGATAAAAGAATTAGTTTTTCTAAAATGTATAAAAAATGTTAATGAATTTATGTGTTCCAAACTTAAATTTGGGTGTTGGTGTAAAATAATATATACTTAGGGGTGCCAATATGGGTCTGGCCCGTCGGGCTGACCCGCAAGCCCGCAAAAATAACGCGGGACGGGTCAGGACAATGAACTCGAAGGTCTGCAGTGATCCAGTTTGCAAGCCCACATAAAAAAAAACTTGCACTTGTGTGTATCAATTACTTTGTTCTCGACTCTTATATTAACGTTCGAAATTATTGTATGACTGGAAAAAACAAGTATTATGTATTGTTTAATGTACTAAAATTTGAAGAATACATTTTGTATGTCAAAGTATGAATATCAATGTGATAAAAATGTTGAATTACCAATTTATCATCCAACTTTCCAAAGTCTTTGCTTTAATAATTTTTTGAACTTCTTAAAGTTTTCCAATTTTTTTAACATTGAAAATTTTATCATAAGAATTAAAAAAGAATTAAGAAAATTAAAAAATAAAATAAAAAATTTAAAATATTAAAAAAAAAAGCAGGCTGGTCCGTGGGCATGCAATGTGCGGGGCAGACCATACATTTCAGCCCGCACTAAAAATGCGGGAAGGGACAACCGACCCGCATTGTGCGGGCCAAATGCGAACCGGACCTAAATGAGTCGGGTCGGCTTGTATTACTACCCCTATATACTCAAGTCAATTTTGATAGCATTTAAATAATTCAGCTAATTAAGAGACTTTATTTCAGCAAGAAAAATAGGCAATTTTAGAAAGCGTCTATTTGAAGATTAATTCTGTTTTAACTTCTGTATTGGAGGTAAGAATGGGCAAATGCAAGAACAAAAAAAAAGAAGAAAAAAGTGATAAATAAAGTTGTAAAGAGCGAAAGAAGTAAGGGCTTGAAAAGGTAAAAAGATAAAAAAAGAGACTCCGAGATTAACTTGTAAAAGAATAAATTTAAAGACTTGTAGAGGTAAAGATATTGTACAATTAACATTTTAAGCTAATAAAATAATTTCTCCCACCCAATTTCTCATCTTGGGTCTAGAATCACTAATTAATGTTTATTACATGTGTGAAGTTCTAGCAAAACAATGATATAATTGCTACAGTATTTGATTTATGATCATTATTCTAATTTAATTAATAACCTATTATCATCACAAATCATAATATAAGTTAAGAGTACCCATTACATATATAATATATATACATAAGTGTAAATAAGAGATTAAACAGGTAGGATCAATGAAATATTTAATACACTTATCAGCACACTATTATCAATTCAGTTGAGTAAGTTAGTATTTTCAGTCAATTAGTTTATCTAGATTAGCCAGCAATCTTTTTAATGTTGATTAAAATAAAAATAAAAGGACTATAAACATGCTAAATAATAAATACTTACTAATTAAATTTTAATTATTAATAATGATTGAAGTAATATTCTTTTTCAATTTATACCATCAGATATATTAATTAATAAACAAAAAACTTATTAAACATTTTCATAATTTAGTAGGGTTTTAAAAGTATATACCTTTAGTTACGACATGTCCCACTTTTTGATTTCATATCTCCACCATAGTTTTCCACCTATATATATTATACCAGGTGAAGGCTAGGAAACGCATTAGAACATTTACTCTCTTTTCCCTTCTCAGTTTTCCCTACGAATATTGCACAAACTTTATAAGACAGAGAAAATAAAAATATAAGAATTGAATACCAAACCCAAAGGAGAAACTACCAATGGCATCTAGTGTTGTCTGTCAATATCCGACCAAAACACAACTTGAGGTTCAGAATTTTGATGATGAAAACGTTGTAACATCAGAAGCTAATTATGGAAAGGAGTGTAACGTAGCACCTAAAGACACATCTCCTACGCTTCCTGGGTGGTATGCTGACGTATCTTGGCCAGGTACTCTCTCTAAGGACCCTTCAAATTCAATTACTTCACTCATTTATTTATTTGTTCATAACAAATTCACTAAGTTTCTTAATTTTGTGAAGTTGTTTTAAGAAGTATAAATAATTTTCAAAACCAGAAAAAAAAAATGTACCGTTGATTGTGTGTTGTACCTATGCTGACACGTCATTTTCAATTTTTTACAATAATATAAAAAATGTCGGAATGATATTTTAGTACGGCCTATGAAAGAATGAACTGTGTAAAGAGTGTAACAAAAAAAAGGCATTTTGAAGTACTGACGACACCAAAAATTGTACAGGAGAAGCACACATATATAAAATGGAAAAAATCATATTCCAAGGGAAATCAGAATTCCAAGAGCTTCTCGTATTTGAGGTACCCATTCTCTGTGAACATGTTCCATACTTTACAATCATTTGATTTGTTTTTGTAACTTTGTTACTGTTTGATCTTAATGGGTGTTGTGAATTGTACAGTCATCGAGGCATGGCAAGGTTGCAATTCTGGATGGGTATATCCAGCTGACAGAGAATGATGAATTTGCTTACCAAGAGATGCTCACTCACCTTGCACTCTGTTCCGTTCCAAATCCAAAGAAGGTTTTCTGTTCTTCATCCATTCTTGGTTTTTGTATCAACTTTTGATTACTCAATATCTCTGAAAGAAAACGTGATGTGATTCCCAAATTTGTTAAACAAGGGTTGATGAACATTACAGGTACTGGTAGTTGGAGGGGGAGATGGTGGGATTCTTAGGGAAATATCGCGTCATTCATCTGTTGAACATATTGATATATGTGAAATAGACAAAATGGTGATTGATGTAAGTCTTCTTAACAATCCTAAGATTCATTCTGAAAGGTTCTATTGAATATTCTGATGCTTTTTGATTTATACCCTATATATAGGTTTATAAGAAGTTTTTCCCAGATATAGCTGTTGGTTACGAGGATCCCCGAGTGCATGTTCACATCAGAGATGGTAAAAATTTATGTACGAGGTACATTAGTCAATATAGTTTTACTTAATTTCTAACAAACATATGCAGGAATTGCGTTCATGAATTGTGTTCCTGAGGGCACGTACGACGTCATTATATTGGACGCGTTTCAACCAATGGGTAAAAAAATCTTGTTTCAGACAATTTTTTATTTAAAATCGGAGCTGAAGTGAGAAAAGAAGATAATGTGATGATATGCAGGACCTATTGCGGAAGTTCTTGCTGATAGCTGCTTCTTAGATTCAGTAGCAAAGGCTCTTGGACCTGGTGGGGTGTTGTCTGCTCCAGCAGAGAGTTTGTGGCATAAGAACTTTGTGGTTGCAGAAAGCATAGCAAAATGCAAGAATATATTCAAAGGCTCAGTGAACTACGCTTGGACCACAGTTCCTACATATGCAAGGCATTTCTTATATAACTACATATTTACATCTCTGAAGTGTAGATATTAAGAGAAGGTTTTGGTGAGAAGTGTTTGTTTATTTGTTTTTGTTTCACAGTGGGGTGATCGGATTCATGCTTTGCTCCACAGAGGGTCCCCCAGTGAACTTCAGACACCCGATAAATCCACTGAATCCGGAGAAAAATGGGGTCGCCAAGGGACCTCCTAAGTTCTATAACTCAGAGGTACTCCATTGAAACGCTTCCTTTGCTTTTTTTCTTCTCTTTCTTTCCAACTTCAGAATTAACTCCTCTCTCGTCTTTTGTTTTTGTTACCACAGATCCATTCTGCTGCATTCTGTCTTCCTTCTTTTGTGGATGTTGATCCAAAAAGATATTGATAAAAATCTCAGAAGAAATAAATAAGTTGCCAGATTGGAATGAGAGGAGAAATAAAGTAGAAATTGGAAATGTTTGAATTAATATTATTTTTCACATTTCTTTTTCATCCTCTGAACCAAACAACACCCTAAAAAAAATTACAAAATATGTAATACATCTGTTTTAGTTATCTAATAGTATATGTCTAGGGATAAATTTAAAAGTAGACCGATCATTGGTTTAGCTAATCAAGACATTGATTCCATGTTTAATATCATGATGGATATTAATAAAACTATTATAATAATTGTATAATAATCAAATAATATTAAAACTTTGGATTGGTATTAGACTAACGACTGTCATCTCAAGAAAATCATCTGACCCAAATCAATCATCCTAATTTCAGTAGGTCTGCGTTATAGCATGCTCTTCTGTCCATTTTTCCGTCGTCGTGGGCCACTTTTTTTTTTTTTTTTTTAAATAATTCTGGAACCTTGATTTATTGGTTAAAATAATTATTAATGATTATGCCGATTTGTAAATTATGAAATTAAGAATTTTGCTTCTGATTTTAATTGTAAATGAGTTTGTTTTATAAACTTTATTATTAGTTAATTTAATTCATTATATTTTAATTGGCTAAACACATTGGCAGACCTTTTATATGATAACGAGCCCATGTCTCCCAATATTTTTTTTATATTTATATAATATAATATGTAATTTTAAATATATTTTTTTTAAATTTCATATTTTTAATATATTTGATATAATTTAATATTTTAAAACTTTTTTATACGTCTATATCTATATCTATATAGATCTATATATAAAGAGAACTATTTTTTTTTACACATTTACTTTTCAATTTTACCTTTTAAATATCTTTTAAAATAAAAATAATTATTTTAGTAATAGTATCGTGATTATTTTTTCAATTTAACTATTTTTGGGATTTCACTATTTTTTAAACTTAATCATTATAAATAAAAACTAAGTATTGTAAAAATATAAAATTTATTTGTATTTATGTTATAATTATAATTATAATAATAACAATAATTATAATTTTATTATCATACAAAATAAATACAATATTTTTACTAATTTATATAAAAATTTTGGAATTACTCTTTTAGTTCATATTTTTGTTCAAAAATATTTTGTCAATCCTCCAACGTTTTTTAATTACAAATTTTGAAAAAAATAATACAATTTGGTTTTTTTTATTAAATTTTTTGAATCAAATCAAGATCTTTTTCATCAAATTTAAAGATGATTTGTTTTTTTTTGTGTAATTGACATAATTCTAATGTCAATTTTGATGAAAAAATTTTGTTCTGCTTCAAGAGATTTAAGAAATAGATCAAATTATATCAATTTTTAAAAAATATGATCAAATTGAGACTAAAAAAATTATAGGACCAACTTGATTTTTTTGAAAAAAAAAATGGATCAAAAGACAAATCAACATTTTGACACTTTCAAAATATTAGTTGAAAATTTGTCACTGATAAAAGAACAATCTACCTTTCTTGTAAAATTTTCAGTTTTTTATTCTTTTTCGTATAAATTCATGAAGCTCACTTCTAATCTGAGAATAAACAAATTAACTACTACAATTTACGACCTGTTGTCATTTCTGTTTTGCAAGTAAAATGTTTTGTTGTCCACAAAAGTAATGCTTTTAAGATGTAAATTACCGGGTTTAGCTTTTTAATGATTGTTTTTGGTAAACATGTTAACTACTTTTTTTTATTAAATTAGCATATTTCGTATAATTACTTATGGATATATTTTTTTAAGTTGAGTGAAAACAATGTTAAATTAAGTCGTTTCATAAACTATTTAAAAAGTTTATTAAAAAATTGTAAACAATTTATGAGTACATACTAAATTATTTTAAATTTTGTCAAAATGTTTATAACCCACGACATATAAATAACATTTTTTTAAATCACGTGTTTTAAAATTTGGAGAATTATTATAGTTTTATGCTTCTTCTTTTTTTATGAGAACCTATTCTATAAATAAAGTAGATAAATACTGCATTTTTTAGTTTTTTAATTGAAATGCAATGTTTAGTTGAATAATTTAGTTACATAATTCACAAACAGTTTAATTTAAAAATATTGTCGTTCGATTTAAAATTGATGCAGTTCACTTTAAAAATAATGCAATTTAATAATAAATAATGGTACAAATGATTTAATTCTTTGATGTAATTGATTACAATTCGGACGAACTATTTTTAATTTTTAACGATTCAATATAATTCGGTTAATTTTGCTCATCCTTAACGATAAACATATTACAACTCAGAAAATTTCTCTCTCTCTCTCTCTCAATAAAATTTCACTTACTGCAACTCAAACGTCTCAATTTTCTCAGTTAGTTTCGTTTGAAATAAAAGATCCCATTTTTTAAACAAAATATGTTTATAACTTGTACACGTGAATTGTGTATATCAATATAAGTGAATCATCTAATACTGGTAAGGTTTTCTAGAACTTTGAATTAAGATCTTAGTGAACCAATTTTTCACAATAACAAATACTTTAGATTATTCATAAAGTCACAATGAAATATAGGACAATTGAGAGAGTAAACCCTTTAAAATAGATAATACAAAAAAAATTCTAAAACTTAATAGTTCAAAAATTATCGGATAACTTAGGTAGTTATGCTGTAAATTATAATTTTCATTTTGCATATCTTTTAAAATAATATGATGCATGTATAACTATTGTCATTAATTTATATCGATTAAATTATATAAATGCATTCGTCATTTAATAAAAAATCTGATCAATGGAGAAATATTTGAAAATGTAATCTTCATTTCATTTTATCTTGTTTCTTTTACTATAATTTTATTAGTAGAAGCGGTGTTATTTTCTTTTTTATCAATTTGTGCTAATCGATTGCTTTCGTTCATAACAGTCTACACCACTCAATTTCCTTTGTTTGGATGAGTTTTTTTTTTCTTCTGTAAACAATTATATTCGAGAAAAATAAAGAAAGTAAAATTTACTTTTTATTAACTTAAAATTAATTTATACATAAATTAAAAAAATCTAAATTTATATACAAAATTCTAAAGATTAGGTAATAAATAAGTTAATATTAACGTATAAAAAATCTAATTTTAAATTTTCTTCTTATTCTTCCTTCATGAAAATATTAATCCAAAAATACTCTTATTCAGCCCTTTCCATTAAAAAAAATCCCAATCAAATTATCCCACATGCCACATATATATATATATATATATATATATATATATATATATATATATATATATATATATATATATATATATATATATTAATATAATTTATTTCGATCTACTATTCTAGATATATATTATTAAATTGATTTCTTTCAAAAAGATTATTTATTAGTACTTAAAGTAAATTTGAATAAATATAAATTTTAGTAAATATTTATTAAGGAATTCCATATTTCTAAGTAAATGTCTAATTCTATATTATATTCAATTAAAAGAATGGTTTTTTTTAGTCACTAGATTCGTTTTAGTTATATAAATTGTATATGAATAAATGGATTGTTTATTTTCTTTTTTTTTTAAGCAAAAACAAAAAAAAAAAGAATCGACCATTCGAGTATTCTAAATTGTATGAAAAAAGAAGATAAGTAGGTACATAGAAGATAAGTAGATATGTGGTCTATATCTGTGTATATTGAATTGTTAATATATAGATATTAGAATTAGTTCTGATTCAAACAAATAAAGGTATCCAATATAGATGAAATAAAATCTATAAAATTGGAGAAAGGGGTTTTTAATATTTAATAAAATAATATGTATTTAATGAATATAAAAGTTCCCGCATAATTCTCATAATAGAAATGAAAAAAAAAAAGCATTCTATTATAATCAGATTCAAATAAAAAAAAGATGGGGATATGGCGAAATTGGTAGACGCTACGGACTTAATTGGATTGAGTTTTGGTATGGAAACTTACCAAGTAATAATTTTCAAATTCAGAGAAACCCTGGAATTCACAATGGGCAATCCTGAGCCAAATCCTGTTTTCTGAAAACAAATAAAAATTCAGAAAGTGATAATGAAAAAGGGATAGGTGCAAAGACTCTATGGAAGCTGTTCTAACAAACGAAATTGACGACTTTTTTTATTGCATTAGTAAAAGAATCCTTTCACCAAAATTACAGGAATGGATCAAAGATAAACATTTAGAAACATATATATATATACTGAAATACTCTTTCAATTTGTTACTTTTTATTTTATTATTGAAGATCTATTTGTGATAAAAATATTCACAAATGAAAAATGTGAATCAAATCAATTCGAAGTTGAAGAAAAGATGGAATATTTATTGATGAAATTATTCACTTCATCATAATCGGCTAAAACCCTTGAAGAACTGATAAATCAGATGAGAATAAAGATAGAGTCCTATTCTACATGTCAATACCGACAACAATGAAATTGAAAGTAAGAGGAAAATCCGTCGACTTAAGAAATCATGAGGGTTCAAGTCCCTCTATCCCCAAAAATACTTTTTCATTTTCTAATTTTTTTCCTATATCCTCTCTATCTTGAAGTCCTTATTTATGTGTTTTATTCGATTTATTATTTCCCAACGAAATTGGAATTTTTATTTTCATCAATTTCCTATCTATCATAATTTTCTTATCTATCATAATGACAAGGGACGAGTTTTGGAATAGATATAAATATATATGTGAAACACATAGAATTTTTTTTAATCAGAAATGTATAAATTAATATCTTATTTTTTAGCAAGGAATTTTCATATGCGTAATTAACGATTAACAATAAAAAATAATTATTACTGCGGAAACTCACTTACAAACTTTTTTTTTACTTAGTTGATATAGATTCATTAACATAGATTTTAAAAATCTTTTAAAATCAAAGTATTAAGCTTCAAGAATGGTCGGGATAGCTCAGTTGGTAGAGCAGAGGACTGAAAATCCTCGTGTCACCAGTTCAAATCTGGTTCCTGACACATAACATATTTCTTTGATCTATTTAGGTATCTGTAGATATACTTTTCCTAGATGATTAAAGAATAGATGCAATTTTTTATTAGGTATATTCGCTTATCTATAGTATCTATATATATATAGATATAGATATATAGATAATGAATTCTTTATCTATTTTTTTCCTTTTTTTTCTGCGATACAAAAAAAGGTTTCTATTTCCATAATATTCGAGTGGTTTAATTAGTTGGTTAAAAGACCTAAAAGTCGAAGTTCTGGGGTGGAGTGAGAATATTAAGAATTCATCTGAGAAGGATTACCAAAATAGAATCGAGCCCTTTTCTTTGTGTTTTTTTTTTTCGTGGTCGTATAATTGATGGTGATGTGCACGTTATATAGTTTATTATAAAGATAAAGAATTAGTTGATTATAAAGATAAAGAATTTTTGCAGTTCATCCTATTTCTTTTATTGGCTTGGCTGATAAGAACTCAGTATTGTTTTTGTTTTAGAATCTTAAGAAACTCCTATCCTATTTTAAACCCTATAATTATTCATTCTATTATTTCTGAATTTTGTGATTTCTCACATAATAATATCTGAATGCAACTTCCATTACTCTGCCTGATTTAATGTCAATCAATTATTTTGTCTGATCTATAACAGAATGTACTTATATTCTTTGACTGGGGTTGCAGAAGTTTGGATTAGTTTATTATTTTTATCATTTAGTGAGCATCTTGTATTTCATAAAAATTTGGAGCGATATAATCTTTACGCAAAGGCCATCCTATCCAATTTTCGGGTATTAAAATACGTCTTAGACGCGGATGACTATCATAAGAGATTCCCAACATATCATAAGATTCCTTTTCTTGAAAATCCGCACTTTTCCAAACCCAAAAAATCGAAGGAATTCTGGGATTTTTTCTTGATACAAATATTTTTATGCATACCTCTTCGGGTTGATTTATACCATACTCTATTCTTGTAAAATGATATACACTAGCTAAGAGTCCTCCGGGTGCTACATCATAGGCACATTGAGAACGTAGATAATTGTAACCATATACATATAAAATGACAGCAATGGAATGCCAATCCTCGGGCTTTATTTGTAAAGTCTCTATTCCTAGGTAATCGAAACCCAAGGATCTATGAATTAGTCCATGTTTGACTAGCCAAGAAGACAAACGACCTTGCATTTTTTGCTTCTCCTAAATTTTTTTTATGAGTTTGGTATTAGTATTTTCTATTACGATGAAATTTTTAAAATACGATGAAATTTTTAAAAAAGGAATTGCTTTTTATTATTGTACTTTAAAAAAATGTGTCAGACGATATCTCTGAAGTAGATGGCAGTTGATAGAAAAATTCTTGACCATAATTGCCAGTATAAGTACTGTATCCAACATGAAACTTATGGTTGGTAGTAAAACATCTATTCTCTCGTTGAAAACTCATTGGATCTTCATATATTTCTCGAGATATTTTCTTACGAAGTTTTGTTATAGCATCTATAATGGCCTCCGGTTTAGGTGGACAGCCCGACAAATATACATCTACAGGAATTAGCTTATCTACGCCTCGAACAGTACTATAAGAATCGGTACTAAACATCCCCCCCGTAATTGTACAGGCTCCCATAGCAATAACATATTTAGGTTCGGGCATTTGTTCATATACTCGAACTAAAGAAGGGGCCATTTTCATAGTTACAGTGCCCGCTGTTAAAATTAGGTCCGCCTGCCTAGGACTCGATCGTGGTACTAGTCCATAACGATCAAAATCGAATCGTGATCCTATTAATGAAGCAAATTCAATGAAGCAACAACTCGTACCATAAAGAAGCGGCCATAAACTGGATAATCTTGACCAATTTGAAAAATCATTTAATGTCGTTGAAATAACTGAATTTTGGGTTGTTTGATCAAGTAAGGGAAACTCAATGGAATTCATAATTGTCTCAATATTTTTTTTTCTAATTGTCTAAATAGTCAAGAATTAAGACCATTCTAATGCCCCCTTTCGCCATGCATAAACTGAACCAACAATTAGGATAAGCACGAATAAGAAAGCTTCTAAAAATACGGATACCCCTAATACATCGAAACTCATTGCCCATGGATAAAGAAAAACCGTTTCAACATCAAAAACAACAAAAATGAGAGCAAACATATAATAACGGATTCGAAATTGTAACCAAGCATCGCCTATTGGTTCTATTCCGGATTCATAACTAGAAAGTTTTTCCGGTCCCTTGCTAATGGGGGCTAAAATTCCAGAAATTAGAAATGCCAAAATAGGAATCAAACTTGATATTATTAGAAATGCCCAATAAATATCATATTCGTAAAGAAGAAACATAAAAGTACTCCTCTGAATGTAGAAAATATACCAAATTCATTTTCATTATATATATATATATATATATATATATATATATATATATATATATATATATATATATATATATATATATATATATATATATATATATATATATATATATATATATATATATATATATATATATATATATATATATATATATATATATATATATAAAACCATACATTTTGCTTCCTATTATAACATGTTCCATATAGAAAGCCATACATTTTGCTTCATTTTAGCATGATAAAGATAATACACAAAAAAGATGTCAACATTATTGTGTGTTTATTTCTTCCTGCACCCCATTTTTTCTTATTGCGACCCAACTTCCTCAATTTTCCAATTACCCCTTTTAATCTTTGACTTTTGAGTGAAGTTTTATCAGGGTGAAATCCCTAATTTATTTCAGCCACTGCACTCACTTTCTTTCATCCTTTTTTTCAGCACCTCCTCACCCCCTGTATCCATACAGAACTCCTTATCACCTTCTCCACCCCATGCTTTGTGGTTGTGTTTGTCGTCTCCCTTTACTACCACACTTTTTAGGTAATTTTTGTACTTTGATTAATTTGTTTTTGATTATGTGGTTGGGGTTATTTGTAAGAGTTTTTGGGTTTCTGATCTTCGAGTCACCGGATTTTGTAATCCGGTAAGGCATACAGATGTTAGAATTCAGTATTATTGAATTTTAGGATCCGGTACTCTGGATATCTGGTACTCCCAGATTTCATAATTCGGTAATTCTACTCCCAATTTTCAGAATCTGATACTTGCAAATTTGATGATTTGGTACACCTGGATGTCAGAATCCAATACACCTGAATTCATAATGATACACCCCTTTTCATTACTCGAATTTTTATAATTCGGTGGCCACCAATTCTACAATCCAGTATGGATTTCATAATCTAGTACACCTGGGTTTAGTCCCAACTGATTTTATAATTTGTTTTCACTGGTTTTCCTAATCCGGTGTTAGCGGATGTCATTCTTTTTCGAAATTCAGTGAACACTTGCATATGAAAATACCCTGCAAATACCATCCAATCATCCAAAAACAAAACTCTTGCAAGGGAAATTATGGTGGTACCTGATTGAATCGAATAAGTGAACTTGAACAATGAAGAAGTGGAATAAAGTTGATGAGGAGTAAAGAAGATTGTTGAAGAATTTGAAGCTATCAACTCAAACAAGAGAGAAGAGAAACATTGTGGATTTTGAAAGACCTAGGGGGAAAGACTTGGGATGCGTATTCAAAGTGATAAGGTTGTTGAACACAGTAAATAATGATTGGTAAACAGTAATCATGTTTTACCTTATATATTTAATAATTTATATATATATTTTGTAATGACATAATAGTTTGAAAAAAATTTCTATTTATTTATTTAACATGATAAAAAGATGCACCGATACTTTAATTTAGATCATGTATCTCTCTGACACATATTTATATGCATTTATATTTGATACTTTATTGATATTTATCAATGAAATATTTAATCTATAAAATAATAATATTATTACTTATGTCGATCTGAATTATGTTAAGGCCATGTCAAGCTAAATATAGTTGGACCCATGTTAAATTGGTATACTTACGTTCAAATCGGGTTAAATCAAGTTTGATTCACTTCGACCTAATCATGTCGAGTCCATGTTGGCTTAGATTCAAATTCGGTCATGCTAAGTTAGGTTAAGATAGGAAAGTTAATATCAAATTCATATCTAACCATCTAAGTTGGATTCATGTTATGTCAAATCGAACCAAACTTAAGTTGAATTAATTTTAGTTAAGTTAAATTGAGTTATAACCTTTCAATTAAGATATAGATAATAGAAGATAATTAAAGTTCAATTTATAATTGATATAAAATATTTAAATATCAACTTTGAATTTAAAATATTTTAAGAATTTATATAATTTTGAAAATTATTTAAGAATAATATTGTAATGGACCATTTAATCCTAACCTAACCTATTTTACGTGGGTACTTTAAGAGTTGATGTTTCTTAAACTACGCACTAATAAAAAAAGCTCATTTTAATTGTAAATTAGAATTAATTTAAATTGAAAGTTCTACATATACTTAATAGTTACATGACATTATCAATTTAGGTCTAAATGGATTAAATAGATAAACCACATGTTTAACAATAATTTTAGTTTAAAAATACACACTCATTAGTATTAAACATTCATATATATGGTCCATCTCACAAGAAAATTATTACATAATGTTGGGAATAATATAAATGTAAGTTATATAATCCATAAATAGTATTATAGTCGATGATTCAGAATGAATGACATCATAACCATAACTCAAAAGGTCATCATATACATAATGAGAAATATACCATATGAAGAAGAAGTAATTCACCTTTAAGAAAAAATTGTTCCAAATAATTCAAGTGAGTCAAAATCAAGATCCATAAATCTATTATTTTAAAATTTTAAATTAAAAATATGTCAAATATCTTATATTTATAATCACAAATTTTCAATAACTAAACCGAGAGTAACATAACCCATCACGTAATTCATACCAATTATTTTCTACATATAATATTATTTAAAATTGTAATTCACAAAGTAATAACATTGAATTGTACATCATAGGGAGATGAGTTGAGAACAGAAAAGAGAGGACCTCATGCTTCTTTTCCTTTTTATCGTTTCCACTGTCCTGCTCCACCTACACCGCTTCATCTTCACACAACTTTTATTGCGAAACGGAAACTCAATCATTTTTTGCATGACTTATCTCTACGCACAAAATTTTGCATGTCTTTCGATTGTTGTGATGTTCTGCATGATTTTTAAATTATTTCCATGATTTTGTGTAGTTTGTGTCTGTAGGTGGGTTCAGTGAGGTATTATTTTAGTTGGTTTATTTGTCGGTTGTCGATGTTGGTGTAATGATTCCCATGATTTTATTTGTAATTGATTGTAGCAATGGTCCCCCATTGCGTTAAAGTAGGCTTAATAATACATTTTTTTATCTGTTTAATTTACTTTAGGGCAATGAGTGATGATAGGTTGAATGTTATTGTCCACCACGGTGGTGAAGTAGAGGCCCATGAAGAGGCTACTAAAGTAGAGATTGGGGATGCTAGTGGTCTGAATAGTGATATTAAAGTGGAAGGTGAAATTGAAGTGGAAACTAATACAGTACACGTAATCCACGTAATACAGCCACCTGTACAGTACAGTACACGTAATACACCCTAATACAAATCGTGCCACATGTACAATGCTCCATTAATGATTTAAATGGCGTTACAGAAAAGGACCAAATAAAACACGAATTGCGAGAATGAGGACCATTCTAAACATTCTGTAAAAATGAGGACGATTTACAACAAACACTACGAAAATGAGAACAAAAAAATATTTAAGCCATTTTAATAATACAAACTAATTTAATTAAGAACTTTCTTATTGTAGCCTCGGGAAAGATGAGTGGTGCAAATGGCATCACCTCACTCTGGGAAAACGAATAAATCGTCTTTGATGAATATTATTTACATTCATCTTAAGTTAAGTTTGGCCGCGGAATTATTATATTAACTAAATATGGATACTAGTAATATTTTATTTTTAAATTTAGTATATAAATAGTATGAAAAGATACTCATTTATTCTTTCTATATTTATTTTCTTTTAAATTGTTAAATTATTAAAATATTTTTAATTTATTAGATATTATTTTAAACCTTATTTTTGTGTTTTTATTAGTTTTTTTTTAATTTTTTAAATAAAATATTTTGTATGTTTTTAATTATTTAATGGCTATCAAATTCATTTAGATTCTAAAAATATTTTTTCTCGTCAAAACTCTAATTATATGTTTTATGTTTTTTTTTGTGTGATTTTCTTCTAATAACTTATTGGTTTAAAAGTATAAACCTCATTTTTATTAAATTAAATAAGTTCTAGAACATTTAATTATTTTTGTTTGTTATTTACTATTTATTCTATAAAAATGTCTAACTATCAGTTATCAAAATTTAATGGTGTAAATGCTTAGATAATTAAAAAAAAAACATATCTTTTCTCTCTTTTATATCATAATCAAAATTTATAAAAAATAATAAATGTCATAATTATTATGAGATTGCGTGTGATTTTTAGTTTTTATAAAAAACATTAAGTTACAAGTTTGGTTTTATCCACTATTGAATCCAATCATGATAAGATACAAATTTCATAATCAATAATAAAAGAGAAATAAATAACAACTCTTAACAAATGCCAAGAAAAAATGATAAACCCCTCCCGCGCATAGAATCAAAGCATTGATTGTGTGTTACCATGAACTTAGTTCGGAAAGGCTAATGTAAACCAAGTATTTCAATATCAATTATCCTTCTCGATAATGTTACACCTAAAATCAACCCATTAATAGCACTCTCAAACCCGCAAGTGTAGCATTCACCACGTGACACTTCATGACAGCGATTGATGATGACAACTGCATCGTGAAACCATTCTTATCTTCGAAGAGTCCATTTTTATGATCCATAAGAGCAAGAAGGTGGAGGACAAGACGAAGAAGCATAAAAAATCTTTGACTATGGCTGCTCGTAGACTTTCCTCCTGGTTACTCTCTCGCTCTCTCTCTTCTTATTCCCATTCTTCTGGAGCTGCTTCTTGGCTTCACTCACTAGGTGACCAACTCAGTTTAACTCTCATCTTTTTGCTATGTTAATACTTAATTGGTTTTCTACTTCTTTATGAATATGCCCATCAGTTTCCCAGATTTCAAAGTATATCAAAATTCACTTTTGTTTCGGAAGAACAAATATGTTTTAAAATGGTGTACAGAGTAGTTAATATCAATATCAAATGTAGTGAGTCTAAGGTAGATGATCGGAATGCATAATTCAATTCGTTTCATGAAACTTCAACATAATTTTTCTGTTTCTACCAGGAAGAAATTCTGGAGGGTGGAGAAACATTAACAGATTTAGCACCGCTGCAGCAGTTGAGGACCTAATCACTCCACAAGTTCCAATACGTTATACACAGCACCTGATAAATGGGAAATTTGTGGATGCAGCATCAGGTGTGTCTAGCTTGAAAAAAATCTTGTTGTAGCAAACTCGGAATCTTGTTTGAATTCCCTACAAATAAGGTCACGTTTAGAATAAAGTTGGGAAAGTATTCTTGTAAATTTCAATGAACAAAATGAAGAAAGAAGAATTTGTTGCTGGGAGAGTAAAAAAAAAAAACTTCTGAACTCTCCCAACTGAAAGTTGAACACGCGTTTGATCCCATTTGAAAAATCATGTGATGGATCTTATCTTCAATTTTCTTGTGGTTTCAGGGAAAACATTTCCAGCTTATGACCCGCGCACGGGAGAAGTGATTGCTAATGTTGCTGAAGGGGATGTTGAAGACATCAACCGTGCAGTATCAGCAGCTCGCAAGGCCTTTGATGAAGGGCCTTGGCCTAAAATGAGTGCATATGTAGGTATTTCCTGAGTATCCTCCTTTCTTGTTCAACCTTCGATTAATGTTTGATAATGATTTATGGATCACTCCTTCAGGAAAGAAGTCGAATATTGCTTCGTTTTGCTGATTTGGTTGAGAAACACAGCGATGAGCTTGCTGCTCTGGAGACATGGAACAATGGGAAACCTTATGAACAGGCCAAGACAGAACTTCCATTGTTTGTGCGTTTATTTCACTATTATGCTGGTAAGAACTGTAACAAGAGTTAGGCGTTTATTATGTTAATCCCTCATCCTAACAAGTATTATTGTTCAGGTTGGGCGGATAAAATTCACGGGTTGACCGTCCCAGCTGATGGAGATTATCATGTTCAGACATTGCATGAACCAGTTGGTGTAGCAGGACAAATTATACCTTGGAACTTTCCTTTAGTTATGTTTGCTTGGAAAGTTGGACCAGCTCTAGCATGTGGTAATACCATTGTCCTGAAGACTGCTGAGCAAACACCACTAACAGCTCTCTTTGCTGCAAAACTATTTCATGAGGTCAGCTCCTAACTCAAGCCATGTTTTCCCTGACTCTTAAGCATCGACACAGTCAAATATCTAGTCATGAACACAAACTGAACTTGTTAGTTTAGTTTGTCATTGCTTATTCCCCTCTAACATTGCTCTAAGTGGCACTTCATTGTACTTTTACCTTCCAAAGAAATTGATACAAAGATCACGTTCTCTGGTTGGGGTTGGGAAAAGTCGTGGGTTTAACTCCCGCACAAACATAATACTAATAATAAAGGAGAAACCACTTCTTCACCTACATTGATGGAACCTGGTCCATGGACTACCCTTTTCTAATTAATAAATTCTACCTGATTGTATATAGCCAATGAACTTAAAAATCTACTGGTAACCACAGTTTGCTTTGTGACTGTGTATTTAGTATATGAAGTTTGTACATTGTTCATTTATGCCACAATCTCAACAAGTTTTCATGGATGCTTTACTCTATAATTTGTCATGTCATTCATTATCTTAATAGATTTTGGAGTCATGTTATAGAAGCTATAAAGAAATATAGAATGTTTTGATATGATATGTCAATGGTCAATGAAGTACTATAGCCTCTTTAGTTCTGATGGCCATTTCAGTTACATTTCTGCTTCTCGAGATAATTTGTATTATGTAATTTTCATCCTTTTGGGCAGGCTGGTCTTCCGGAAGGTGTTCTGAATATAGTTTCTGGGTATGGTCCAACTGCTGGTGCAGCTCTTGCAAGTCATATGGACGTGGACAAGGTATTTTCGGAACCAAGCATCTTAGACTATCTTATTCCTCTGTAAAGAATGAACGTGTCATGGTGTTAAACATGCTTTTGTTCTAGTTCTAATCTTGGAAGTCTAGAGTGCTAAACATGTTAAGGGTGCAGTCTGTTGTCATGGTGTATTATATTTGAGTACAGTCTGGTCTGAATCCCATGGGAATCCACTTTTCTTTGAGCCTACTCTTTACATAGTGGTAAGCAAACCATTTTTACCAACATATAAAGTTTCAATATATCATAATTTTGCAGCTAGCATTTACTGGCTCGACAGATACTGGAAAAATTGTACTTGAATTGGCTGCAAGAAGTAATCTTAAGCCAGTGACATTGGAGCTTGGAGGGAAATCACCTTTCATAGTGTTCGACGATGCTGATGTTGACAAGGCTGTTGAACTTGCACACTTTGCTCTGTTCTTTAATCAGGTTTATTCAGTCAGATTCCATTGCTTCCTTGAACCTAAAATGCAAGTTTCAAGAATAAAGCTTATGCCTAACGTTGTATTCTTTATAGGGGCAATGTTGCTGTGCCGGGTCTCGTACTTTTGTACATGAACGTGTCTATGACGAGTTCTTGGAGAAATCAAAGAAACGGGCTTTGAGACGTGTTGTTGGAGATCCATTCAAGAAAGGTGTTGAACAAGGTCCTCAGGTAATTTTCTTTCGAAGTGACAAATGTCTTCTTGTACTTGACTCGTGTTCTTCTTGTCTTTTCTTTCTTTCTTTTACCTTTTTTTCCTCCTTACAATCATGAGTGCATGCAAAAAGTTGACGTTTAATAGAACAGTACATTCTCTGGTGTAACTAAACACTATTTCACGGTTCATGCAAAATTCCCAGATTGATGGAGAACAATTTGAGAAAGTCCTTAGGTACATAAAGTCTGGGATTGAAAGCAATGCTACCCTTGAATGTGGGGGAGATAGATTGGGTTCAAAAGGATTCTTTATCCAGCCAACTGTCTTCTCAAATGTGCAGGTATTCATTATTTGTCACAAGTAATCTGCATAAATGGAATAAGACAAGATTCTATACTGAAGCTTTTTCTAACACGTGGTGATAATTAGGATGACATGTTGATAGCACAAGACGAAATCTTTGGCCCAGTTCAGTCCATCTTGAAATTCAAGTGAGTGAAATTTGATTGCCCACCTTCCCATACTAAAACTTTTTAATCAAATAAATTCTGCAAATATGTGGTGGATTCTTCTAAATGAACTAATTTCATGATCATCGTTCATATTGCAAGTGACCCACATGAATAAAAAGGCAGCAGCATTTGTAAAATCGTAATGCAATCAATACTACAAAAACGAAAGATTCCGGGGATTTGTTTTAATAAAATTTGATTTACACTACTAGGGACACTGATGAAGTAATTGCACGGGCAAATAGAACACGTTATGGTCTGGCGGCAGGCGTGTTTACTAAGAACGTGGAGACGGCGCACACAATGATGCGGGCACTGAAAGCTGGAACTGTGTGGATTAATTGCTTTGATGTTTTTGATGCTGCGATTCCTTTTGGTGGTTACAAGATGAGTGGTATTGGCAGGGAGAAAGGAATCTATAGTCTTCACAACTACCTTCAGGTGAAAGCTGTTGTCACACCATTGAACAATCCTGCTTGGATATAGATATTCCAATTCTGGTTTTTCTGTTCCTTCGAGAATAAACAGAGTCTCTGCCTGTATTAATAATAATACTGTCTCTTCTCAATAAATGACTTGATGTGTTTCTTCTCAGTTAATTACTGTCTCATGATCATCCATAATATCTAAATTAGAATGTAAAATCTTATAATTTCACATGTTGAATTTTGATTTCATAACTACAATGGTTATAGTTTCAATAGAAACTGTATCACGTTTCATTCCCAAATTCACGATGAATAATTTTGATAAAAGTAAGATACAATTAGAGACAATATGAGCTTTTAATGTTTATGGAACTTCATCCAAGGTTTTGTTTATTCATGTTTCATATTGAAAAATGCTTTTCTATTTTCCACTTTTTTTTAAATATAATTTTAATAAAATTTTGTTTTGTTTCAAAACGGTGTTTAATAGGAATCTCGATTTTCTGCTAAATTTTTTTGTATTATTTCTTAGTTATGTTTTCAAAATAAATCGATGGTCATTAATTTTATAAAAATTTAAAATTGTTATGAATAAATAGTCATCCATTGATGTGATAATTATATATTCATTACTATTTACGTCAATATTATGATATGATTGATATTATTTATGTAGATATTTTTATTTTGTATTAATTATTTATAAATAGAACTCTCCTTGTCATAATAAGATAAGATATCAAAAAGTTTCTTTTCACTTTCTCGTATTTTATTCTTCCTTTTCTTCTTTTCTATATTATTAACTTTATTTCATAACAAAAATATATTAGAAATATTTTTAAAATATTGTATCTTTAATGAGTGTAAGAGGCCATATTTTTCTATATTTTATTTTTTTGGGTATCTTTTAATCTGAAATAGATATTTGAAAAACGTAATTTACTATTTTTAAAGGAAGGAAATAGTCCAAGAAAATTGAAAACGTATACAGAAATAACCTTGATATAGTTATAGGTAAAATATATTTTTTTATTTGTAAAGTTTCTAAAATATTAAATTCGTTCTTATAAAATTTAAATATATTGCAAAGTTTGTGTTAATTATGACGGTAAAGATAATTTTCAAATTAAAAGTGATTTCGGTTTAATTTGATTTAAGTAAATAGATAGTATTGTATTACGTGATGCATATGAATTTTTTGATCTATAGTTAAATTAAAAAAATATATTTACAAATTATTTTTAAATTTAAAGATACCAATAATGATTTTGAAGATTTAATATCTTACAAATTTTAGATGTACAAGAAAGACATTTTGTTTTGATCCAAATAAATATCTGTTCCATGACTTCAATTAGGCCCATTGCTTTGCGTTTGTGGTTCAACAAGCTACCTTCCTACCTTCTTCCTGCTTTGAAGTTTGACTTCCACCAAACAAAATCAAACCAATCAATGAGCTTCACCCATAAACACTATCTACCTTACAACATCTCAATCACAATTATTCAGTTTCAAGGGTGATGATACACCTTAACACTTCTCCGTGTTGCCCCATTCAACATTTTTAAAATTTTATCTTCCTACTTTTTTTCTTAATTGAATTTTCATCAAATTAAAATATAAAAATTATCTTGTTCTTGTCGAAATTCAAAATATGTACCTTGGAACAAATAATAAGAACCGATTGAATTGAAGAATCTTGATATATTTTAGAGTTGGAATACAAGAAAATATTTATCCGCAAAATATCTTATATGATAAAGTAAAAGAGAGTTTGAATCTTTTAGAATAAAAAAGAGAGTATGAGAAAATTGTGTCTATTTCTAATGCGTATTTATGGAGTTTCTGGACTTTATGATTTATGTGATAAAAACAAATAATATATCAATAAAATATAACTTAATATATATATATATATATATATATATATATATATATATATATATATATATATATATATATATATATATATATATATTATATACCCATGCCCAGTAAACATATTTTGATAGATAAAGAAGGATCTGCTAAAGAAATATAACACCAATAAAATTTGAACTTAATCTACATTATGAGAGATTGATATCATCTTTAACTCAAAATTTTAAAATAATAGATTTATGAGTTTTTTTCTTTATATGGTGTGCAATTTTATCATTTTTATTTAATGTTAAACTTAGACTAAATTAAATTTTTAACATATCCATATTTGTATAAGGAGTGCGTGAGTAATTCATACCAATATTTAAAAAAATCACATCGTTAGTATTTTAATTTCTTAATTAAATTCATTTTAATAATATTATAATAATTTAATATTTAGTTTTTAAAAAAAGAAGTAAAACCTCATGTTAAATGGGTCTATCCGTCTGAGTCTAACACACCAAAAAGAAGAGGAAAAAAGAAGACATGACGACCTAAACTATTATGGTAAGATGGTGTTAGGTGAGAGACAAGGAAGGGGAAAATACAATGTTTTTTATTTTTATTTTAATTTTTGTTAAATCAAAATGGGCACGAGACATTCCTAAAACAAACAAGATAGTGTTTTTGTTTTAAAATTTTACGTAAGTTGTTAATGCGCTCTAATTTTTGATTTTTTAAAAAACATTAGGCACCCACATACTACCTGAACTGTAGCAATCGTGATCGATCCATAAATTTAAAAGTTTGGGCAAGTGTCTAAGTGTGAAATGGTAGTAGTTGTTTCTTCTAAATTATTATCCAATTTCGTGTGGTCGTGGCAACCCAAGAATCGAAGGATGCAGTTACGTGTTATTATAATTATCATGAACGCGTAGATTATGCCTAATACGAAAACGACAGACAGTGCTTAGTAATGGTTAGTGATTTCCAAAAAAAAAATCCTAAGTGATTTTTCAATATCCAAACATGAATGCAATGCAATAGCATGTGTGTATTCGTTATACGACAGCTCTCCCAGTGGACCGTTGCAACAGATACTTTGAAAGGACAAACAAAGATTTCTGAATAAACTACATACATTGCCCAATTTCCATTTTCTCTATTCACGTACATAAACCACGTAGGCCTTTTAACAAATAGTTAGAGGCCACTTTGCCCTGCAACCTCCATCATTATTTAGTTATTACCTTTCAAAATGATAGCGAATCCAAATGTTTTTATTTGGTTTTCAGAAGAATAATAAAGAAATATTTGAAAGCGTTGTCATTTTCTCCACAATGACTTTTTACTTTCTCTCTTTATTTTAATTCGAATTTCCGATGGCTAACACTTTTCCTTCTCATACTGTACTTGGATTTTTTTTTATTATTATTTTTTTTCGTTTAATAATTGTGATAAAGAAAGGAAACGCGTTGTGTTAGGCATAGCGTGATTGGTCCACGTGCAGGCTGGGATCGTTTTTGTCACATATCATAATTGGATTAGCGACTAATTGAAGAAGCAATGCGTGAATGTGTGAACAAAAATAAGATGATGAGGATTTGGCATGGACAATTATATATGGATATGTGAGGTTATATGCACTTAATAAGGACCCATTTGCATTCATTCATGTTTACTGTTCAAGAAACCCTATGTTCGGCAAAAGGAGATACATGAATATTCGTGTTTATAAAGATTTTTATTTCATCTTATAAAGATTTAATTTTAATATACTTATGAACAATATATTTTATTATTTTACTATTATTCAGCGTAAAATAAAAAAAGAAGGTTATTTGAATTAAAGAATTGAAGTGGTCAGCAAAAGAAATTAAATATGTTACGCGATTTTGATTATTCTAGTCAGCAGTTTTAGATTTCTCCGGAGTACACGTCGGCGCATGGTTTATCCACCTGTCGGTCAGGTCAGGGCGGTTAATGGGACCCGCCACCATCACTTCGAGCTCACTGTACCCAAATCTAAATCCACTTACACATTTGTTACCTTACCTTTCCATTTCCAAGTTAAAAAGAAAATATCAGCGATCTTCTCTTCCACGTGTCCCAATTCCAAATAATCAAACGAATCTTCCCTCTTCCCTCCCAGTCCCCTTCTCAGATGCAGCGCCACGTGTCCAGAAGATTCTCCACTCAGCCCAACACAACTTCCTCATCTTATAATAATTGCTTGCGCCAACTACCTACACCTGTGCCCATTCATTTCCAACTCCAATTCTCTTCTCTTCTTTCGTTCCTTCCAATCCAATGACTCCAAGGGATCGCCGCGTCTTATCATTCCCGGCGGTTCATCCTTGCGGCGACATATCTCCGCCCACACTTCTCGCCTCTCTCATCACTCTATCTCAATCCCTATGCAACTTTCAACCCCAATCATTCCCTACCCAACGTCGCAACGCACGAGAAACGATACGTCAAATCGGCATACTCTTACTTCTCCTTCAAGAAATTCGAGACCGGGCTTTATCAATCCCTCACTCCACCGTCCTCTGCCTCGTGGAACTCCACTTCGCCTTGCAAAAAATCAACTTCTTGATGCAGGATTGCACACTCCAAGGAGCGCGCCTTTTAATGCTTTACAAATCGCAACACGTCGCATCCCAGTTCCGCGACCTCATTCGCGCCGTCGCCACCTTCCTCGACGTTTTGCCTCTTCAGGAGTTCGACATGTGCGCCGAAGTCAGGGAATTGGCGGAGTTAGTAACGAGGCAAGCGCGGAAAGCCAAGTTCGAAGTGGACCCCAGCGACGCGCGAGCGTGCAAAACCCTCCACAATGTTCTGCGGCTGTTCGCGAGGGGAACCGAACCTGACCTCAGCTCCATGCAGGGAATCACCGACTTTCTCCAAATTAGAACATGGACGGATTGCAATAAAGCGATTACTTTCCTAGAAGAGGAAATCAGCTTAGAGTGTCGCAATCGTGACGAGCGAGAGGTTCCGTTGCTCAGTAGCTTGGTAGGGTTCTTGAGTTACTGCAGAGGTGTCATTTTCGAAACTACGGAAGACATTAATCAATCCCAAGGCAGATGCAGCACCGAGATGACTCCGTTAACGTTAACATTACTAACGTCCGTTAATCCTGAAGATTTCCGCTGCCCGATTTCCCTCGAGTTGATGACGGATCCCGTGACGGTGTCAACGGGTCAAACCTACGACCGACCCTCCATTCAGAAATGGCTCAAAGCTGGAAACACCAAGTGTCCCAAAACAGGGGAGAAGCTAACCAACAAAGAGTTGGTTCCCAACACAACTCTCAAGAGGCTCATCCAACAGTTCTGCGCCGACAACGGCATTTCACTCAACAACCCATCTAACCGTAACCGCAACATCGTCGCAGGTAGTCCCGCGGCGGCGCACGCCGTGCAATTCCTGGCGTGGTTCCTGACTCGGAGGCTGGCGTTCGGAACGCATGAGCAGCAGCAGAAGGCGGCTTACGAGATTCGCGTGCTTGCTAGAACCAGCATTTTCAATAGGTCTTGTTTGATTGAAGTGGGAACAGTGGCTCCTCTACTAGAACTTTTAGCATCTTCGTCTAACGATAAATCCACTCAAGAGAACGCAATCTCCGCTCTACTGAAGCTCTCTAAACATCCGAATGGACCAAAAAATATCATAACCAGTGGGGGCCTAAACGTAATTCTCTCCGTGCTGAAGAACGGACTTAGCCTCGAAATTCGTCAAGTAGCTGCTGCTATCATGTTTTATCTTTCTTCGGTGAAAGAATACCGGAAAATAATAGGCGAGAACCCCGAGGTGATTCCGGCTTTAGTGGAGTTAGTTAAGGTAGGAACAACCTGCGGGAGAAAGAACGCCGTGGTTGCCATTTTCGGGTTGCTTTTGCTTCCTAGGAATCACCAAAGGGTGGTCGCCGCTGGAGCAGTTCCTGCGTTGCTTGACATTTTGGCTTCTTCAGACAAGGAGGAGCTTGTGACTGAATCATTGGCGGTTCTTGCAGCGCTGGCTGAGAATGTCGACGGGGCGCGTGCGATATTAGAAGGTTCGACGTTGGCGTTAATGACGGGAATGCTGCGTTCTATGACGTCACGCGCGGGGAAAGAGCACTCTGCTTCGATCTTGTTGTCGCTTTGCGTGAATATTGGGGCGGAGGTGGTGGCGGTTCTGGCGAAGGACCCTTCGGTGATGCCATCGCTTTATTCGCTTGTGACGGGTGGGAGTAGCCAGGGCGCAAAGAAAGCGCGGTTCCTGATTAAAGTTATACAGGACTTCCACGAGACTAGAACTTCTGGACTCAAGGGTTCCTCTCCTCCTCAGGAACGATCGCTTCACGTTTGGTGATCATTATTCTGATTCATGAGTTGCAAACTTCAATGGAACCAACCCCTTCTGCCTCTGTGAATACGCGTAAGCCTTTTGTTCTGTAAATACTAAACACTGTAACATGTTACATTTTGTCAGGTTTTTTACATTTGTGAAATTAGCTCCATGCTCTTTTTTATCGCCCGTGAGCTAATTTCAATAAGTGAGCTTTTTTCTTAGCTCATGTGAAAACTGGAATTCTTTTGTATATCTCTGGTTCTTGTTACGAATTGAAGTGGTGTGAAATTAGATGATGAAGTTTTATCTCTAGATTTCTTCATTAAATTCTTTTTGTTTTTCCGATTCTGGTCTCTCCGTGGAGACATTCAAAACTGTGAATCATTTCACAATCATAGAACGAGCGCAAAGATGTTCGAATAAATGAAAAGGGCAAATCAAATTGATGTTTCAGTATTTACCTTTGTCAAAACGCATGTCACTTCGAAGAGGTCTATAAAAACAACACATTTCTTTTATACAACATAAATGTAGAATAGAAAAATGATAGAATGATAAAGTTTTGTTTTACAAACTTAATCAAATTACTTATTTAGGTTAAAAAAAATACTATTTTATTATTTTACTTTGGTTAAAAAATAAAAAAAATAATCTGTTTTAATTTTATTTATGGAAATTTTGTCAAATTTATCAAAATAAATTTTTTCAAAAATAATTTTCCTATAAAATATTTTACGACCTCTACTCAATTAAGCAGTGATTCATTATTTCAAATGTAAGATATTTGAATATAATTGAAGCATAAGGTTGCACGGAGAAGAAAAAAAAAATGTTTAGAAAGAATTCTTCACCATTAAACTAATATTTTTTTTAGAGTTAAATATGTTTTAAGTTTTAAAACTTACACAATAAATTTGGATTAATTTTTCTTGATACATTATTAATAGATGAATTACATCCTCATAATCAATGACGTTAACTATTTAGGGATGACAAACAGGGTTGAACATTATATGTCACATAGTTGTGTACTGTTTTGACCGTTCAAGGTCCAACCTAATTCTTGAAGATGGATAAAACATTCCAAACCTGGCCTAAAGTCTATGGGTCCATAAATTGGGTCTAAGTTTGTCTTGTTACTAATTGATATTTTATTAAAAGATATTTTGTATAGGGAATACATTTTGTCAGTCGATTATTATTTTTGTAACTACGGGGAACAATTTTCGAGCTTTGGTGTTCTTTATTTTATGTTAGGTCAATAGAATTTCTTAGATTTTTGTCTTTGGTCAAGAAATCACTCTAAGTTTTTTGCCGGAATAGGTTGTGTGTGCTAACATGTGACTAGGGATGTCAACGGGGTGAGTAGGGTACGGGTAGTAGCTCCCCCGTACCCTACCCGCTGGATAAATATTCGTCCCGTATCCATACTCATATCCGTCAGGTATCCGTTATGCGGGTACCCGTCTATTTTTTTCATATCCGCGGGTATCCACGCGTACCCACGGATATTTAAAAATTATTTAAAAAATAAATATTTAATCATAAATTCAAATAAAATAAAATAAAATACATCACTGTCATAAATTTTAAATAAAGTTCAAATAAACTCAAGTTCAAACAAATCCAAATAATTATAAAAATAAATATAAAATGACGTTCAACACAAAAGAAATTCTTTAATTAGTGTTTTGATCAACAAGTCCATTTTCTTCGATTGAACTCCAACTGCCATATACCAAGTATTCTTAATTTGATTCCATCATTTGACAACAAGCATACCATAAATGTCTCTATCTATATAGGGTTTGATGTATATGTCCAATTTCAAAGAAGGAAAAGAGAAGATGTCAAGGGGTGTACTTGGAAGAAGACAACGTACCAATACTTAAAGCTGGAAGAATGAAGACAAAAGACGATAAGATGTGCAGCTTAGAAAATATGGTTAAATATATTTTTAGTTCCTCAAGTTTCAGTGAATTTTGGAATTAGTCCCTCTTCGAAACTTGATATCAATTTAGTCATTCATCTTTAGAAATGTGTGGATTTAGTCATTTTTACCAAATTTTGTTAAGTTTATTTGATATTTTAAATGCATTTTATAATAATATTTAAGTTAACATTGAAGCGAAAGTATGTCAAACGGTGTAAACAATTCAAATACTATCATGAAATGTGTTTGAAATGTCAGATAAACTTAATAAAAATTGGTAATAAGAACTAAATCCACACATTTATAAAGATGAATGACTAAATTGATATCAAGTTCGAAGAGGGACTAATTCCAAAATTAATTGAAACTTGAGGGATAAAAAACATATTTAACCCTAGAAAATATTAGATCAGAATGTTTTTTACTAATATATATGTATATATATATATATATAAAGGTATTTTTTTGAATTAAAGTTTAGCGGGTACGGGTATCCACGGATACGAATACTATAATACCCGTATCCGTCCCGTTAACATGCGGGTATTAAAAATATAAGTACTCGCGGGTAGCGGGTATCCATTTTTAATATCTGTTTCATACCCATTGCGGATTTTATCCGTGGATACCCGTAGGTACGAATATTTTTGACATCCCTACATGTGACAACCTTTACCTTCTCAATTTCCTCTTCTTCAACTTCACCATTCCCTTAGCATTCTTTCTCTCACCATTCACCTCTGATGAAGTTATATATACACAACTCACTTTGTACATAGCTTTTCCACTTTGCCTCTTTTCTATTTGTCTTTGTATACGTTTTAGACTTTGAAATTTGGGTTTCACTAAACGACTTTCAAGACAAAAGGGTCACACAAAAATACTTAGTTCGATTATCTTACCAAATTTTCGTTCTTCTCCCTCCAACTCGTAAATGCACTTAGTTTATGAATGCAAGTAGCTTGTGAATCTTCCAAGATCCCCACAAATTATCTGAATGCTTTCGTTCTTGACTTGCCGAAATCGATCGAGAGGCCAATCATATTTCAATGTTGTAGGTCGTATCATAGTTGAAAATCGACGAGCAAACTGAGACTATTAGGATAAAAAAAAAGACCAAATTGTTTGACCGATAAATCTGGAAGGCATTGAAGTCTCTAGTATCGCGCATTGCACAAAATGGTGCTGATTTACAACCACAAAGGTTTGAATTCTCTAAAGCCTCGTGTGGTGGTGTAGGAGTTCGTGAACCACAATGGCGTGATCTTCAAGTTGTACATGGTTAGGGAGCACATGAAATGCGTGAAGCGAAGGTCCCTATGACATGCCAGAAAGGATAACTTGATAAAGGTTTAGAATAATTTGAGTGTTTTCGCGGGTTTCAAATTTGGCATGTGGTGAAAGAATTGACGATAAATATTACAAAAGACACATTTGGATGATGATCATATGACTCCCTTGAGCTTCGTTACTTAGATAGCTCAGGAGTTAAACGGTTTAATTTTGATGTTATTTGGGATTATGAATGCAATTTTTTTTTATCTTATTCAATATAAAAAATATTATAAATTGTGGTAGTTTTAATACAATGATTGTTTGAAATAGTGACAGAATTTGACCAAAAATTTTAAGGGGGCAAATTATATTTGTTATATATAAATTATTATTTTTTAATTAAAAAAATTATTTTTTTACATCATTTTTTATTCAAAATAAGCTCTCATGACAATATAATCCAAACAATATAACAATAATATATATGAAAGAGTAAAGTTTATCATCAACAATAATATATAAAAAAACAAAAGTTACCTTTAGTCAAAATGCTCTTTCAACTTTTAAAACCTATAAAATAACATTCAAAAAGTTAAAACATGTTAATGACAATCAACTTATTGCCATTTAGAATTCAATGAAAATAAACTCAATTACATGTAACAATAAAAACATCTGAGTCAGGTTGTCCGCTTGGTTTTTGACTAAAAAGATAGCACGGTAAGCAATATATAGTATCTTTTAATGGCGAATACTCTAACCATGAAGGAAATAAGCTAAACCATGTGTACTGAAA
Source organism: Vigna unguiculata (assembly GCF_037176805.1). Taxonomy (NCBI): domain Eukaryota; kingdom Viridiplantae; phylum Streptophyta; class Magnoliopsida; order Fabales; family Fabaceae; genus Vigna; species Vigna unguiculata. Next base: position 57,521,413 of record NC_140794.1, on the reverse strand, counting down.
TATTCTTGGATGATCATCTTTACCAGATAACGGATAATTTTCTAGATGCATTTGATATGGACCCCGTTTTAGATAAGTTATTCGTACCTCATTAATTTGATTTGGTGGGTATTGTCAGATTTGAAGACGCTTCCCCGAATGTTTTTCGTTTTCTTCAATATTTGGATTATCATGAAGTTTCTCAATGTTAGATGACGTAGATGCATTTTTTTCATCTTTATCACAAGTCTTCCTCTTGAAAAAAGAATCAATTCTTTTACTCTTTATCATAATTTTTCTAATATAAAATTGTCAATTCTTTCACAAAAAAATAAAATTATGAATACCTCAAATAAAATCTTAAAAGTAAGACTCAATATTTTAAGAAAACTAATAACTTCTAAATGATTAGCTTCTTCACCGTAGAGTAGATTCCTAATCTTGTTCTTTACTTACACAACTTCAAAGCCTAAAATAGCTCTATCTATCCAAAGAAGAGTTTGATCAACAATTAAAGCATGATTTTATGATCTCTAATAAATAGAGATATGCCTAGAGCATAGAAAAGCTACATACAAGAAAAAAACAAATTGCTTAAAAAAAAGGAGAAAAAATGAACTTACTTAAAAGAAGAAATTGTTCAGTCCAAAATGTTTATTAACTCTTCAATTTTATCGTAGTGCAATTTGATTTTGAAAATAATAAGGAAATAATGGTGAAAATTGAGATAAAAATAAAACGAGAAAAAAAAATGTAACACGAAAAAGAAAAACCAAATAAAAAAGTATAAGAAATTATAATAGAGAAAAAAAACGTGATTTTTAAATTTAAAAAAAAATTTCAAACTAAATTAATATAAATAAAATAATAATATATAAATATATTTTTAAAATATATAAAAACTAAAATAAAATAAAAATCAATTAATATAAATAAAGAAATAATATATAAATATTATTTTTTAAATAAATAGAAAAACAACAACAAAAAAATGGTTGGGGAGCCACGACTCCCGTCAAAACCTTCTTCCGCCGATGTTTTGAAATACTGTAACTTTTTTATACTATAATACAATTGAAGAATTACCATATTTTGCCTGTAAAATATAACGTTTTTGACCGTCAAATTTTACATATAAAATATAACGTTTTTAACTGTTAATTTTTAATAAACTTTAATATTTTACTTTCACTTTTACACTCACTTTTCATCTTCCCTCTCCCTTACATTGTTCACACGGTTGTATTTATGAACTTTTTCCTGTTATTCTAAGATTTGAAATATAAATCCCTAATTCTTGATAAAAACAACCTTCCATTTATCCAAATTCTCTCTCGGTGTACATAAAAGAAACACATAGTATAGTAACCCTCTATTTTGAGTATTTAGTGTCCACGAGACTAAAATCTATAAAATCTATAAATTTATGAGCTCAGTTTCTGTTGAATTTTTTTTTTCTCTACTAAATATTAAAAAAATATTATTTTATTATTTTAAAGATAATTTTAATATATTTAAAATTTTAAAATTAGTACTTATCAATATATTTTGAAGACACAATAGAGGAATAATAAAGAAAAATTAGCAGAGAATCCAAACTCTAAATTTATATATCAATAAAAAATCTTCTTTGTAAATTATATTTTAAAAGAAAGAAAACTTATTAAAGGAAATTCAATTATCTATAACAATATATAAAGGAGATTCTCCTTTTTGTGTCCACATTTCAAAATACCAATTTTACCTTTTAAGTATAATAATTTATTAAATTTTTAAAATTAACCGTTACTTTTACAAATTTTTTATAAAATTTGATGTCTTTGTTTCTTCTCTTCTTCTTTATTTATCAATGGTTATTCTTCTGTTCTTATATATCTCATTTTATTTTTAATAAATATAATTTTAATTTATATATTAACTTAATAACATTACAATATTATCATCTATTAATATAATATCACGTATATTTAAAAAATAATATACATATGCGTGATAACGCCTGTTTTTACACTAGTATGAATTATGGCAATTGATTTAAGTACTATTGTTAATATTTATATCAACTTAGTAGAGTTGTCAAGTACAGTGTTGAATTTAATGTTACGACATTTTGATTTGGGTTCCCATTTATTTTAAATCAGTAAATATTACCGTTAAAGTTACAATTAACAGTAGTGATACATGTCATAACCCCATAACCAGCGAGATCTGTAACGTAAATTTGTGGTGTGTATGGTCATATTTGAGCTCATTCTGTGAGGGTTATAATTAATCCCACATACCATAAAAAGAAAGTCGATCCTATTTTTTTTTACTGTACAAATCCCATAAACAAACTTTATCCGTAGAAATTCTCTAACTTCCTGTTTCTATGTTTGTGGCAAAATGCTGACAGTTAGTTAGTTGAAGGGAAAGAGTTCCGAATAAAGAGTACATGCTTGTGGCTGAAACGAAAGTGGACAAGTCAGCACTTGAAACCTAGTTTCTTGGGGTATAATTGGTTTAGTTGACTCTTCTCATAACTTATTTATATGGCCACATTTGTTACATAAAATGACAAAAAAAAATTTCCATTCAATAAATCGGATTACTTTACTTTCTTAGTTTTCCATCTTCGGTGATTAGTTTATTGTTTCCATATTGTAGCCATGGTTAACTCCGAAGTAGTAAGAACTGCAGTTGGAATAATTGGTTTGTTTCCCAAAATCTCACACCATTAATTTCATGTTTTTTTAGTTTGTTTTCTTTGCCATGAAAGAACAGGTAGTTTCTGAATGCTTGCTCGTTTCATCTGATATAATTACGAAAAACAGAAAAAAAGGGACATTTTTAAGGAAGAATTTAGTTAACACTATGTTTCAGTAATAATTATGTTAAAAAAATGTTACTAATATTGTTATTATTTGTTGCACAGGAAATGTCATTTCTTTTTGTTTATTCATGTCACCAGTGTAATCAATCTCTCTTTCTATATATCCATTCTGAATTGATAATTATGGTGTAGCTATAACAACTGATAATGTATATATTTGGAACTGTGATTTGCAGACCTACATTTATTTCGATATTTAAGTCAAAATCAGTACAAAATTTCAGGCCAGATCCATACATTGCAACAATATTGAACTGTGGGGTGTGGGCATTCTATGGACTTCCCTTCGTAACCCCAGATAACACCCTTGTCATCACAATTAATGGATTTGGCTTCTTCCTTGAAATCTTCTACACTCTCGTCTTCTTTATTTATTCAACCTGGAGCAAGAGGGTGACAAAAAGAATACTTAATTTAACTTGATGTAATTAATTATATATTCTTAATTAATGGATGTTTTTTTCTTAACAATTTCAGAGGAAGATCATGCTCATCTTCCTTGCTGAAATCATCTTCCTTGCCTTGCTGGTGTTTTTGGTGATGACCTTTGTTCACACCCCCAACAAAAGAAAGATCATTGTTGGACCCGTCTGCATAGTCTTCAACATCCTTATGTATTTCGCACCCTTGACTGTAATGGTACGTGCGTGTAACCCTAATTCTGCACTTTTATTTCTTTTCTTAAATATTTATCATCGTAGTTTCGTTTTGGTTTGCTTATGCAGAGACAAGTCATTCGAACCAAGAGCGTGAAGTACATGCCTTTCTTACTTTCATTCGCCAACTTCGCCAATGGAATTGTGTGGACAACCTATGCCTTGATTAAGTGGGATCCATTCATTGTGGTAAGTATTATTTTATGATTCTGTGATGAAAAAAAGAAAAGAGTGAGAACTTGAAAAAATGACTGAGGTTTTTAAATGGCAGATTCCAAATGGTTTGGGAACACTTTCTGGGTTGACACAGCTCATCATGTACGTTGTTTACTATCGAACAACCAACTGGGATGAAGATGACGAACCCACTAACGTCATATGATTTCTCCTTGGAGTCTCAGAGAAGATACAAAGTCAAGGGACAAAAAGAATAAAACTCTGTTTCATCATAAAGTTGGAAGTCTTTTTTCAGAGCTTCTGACCCTATTTCTGTTTTAAAAAAAGGAAAAAAAAAGTCCTGTGTTTTGGATAAACAAGTTCTCAACAAAACTCCTGACTCGTATTGAAACATGCCTCAATCAATGGTTGTAAATTAAAAATAACAGCATTGATGTCTGGTAGAGAGCGTTGTTGTTGGCTTTAAAGATGTACATGCTCATTTGAGCTCATGGGAATGTTTTTTTGGCATGAATAATAGCGGGTGACAGCTGAGAAATTTCAAACATTATGAGTTATACTTCTCAACATTTTTAAAACCATACTTGTTCTTTATCGTATCCAATTATGTTTTATACTACGCGCGAAATGTTTTCTAGGATAAAAGCAGCCATATTATTAATTAGCTTCAGAATTGAATGCATAAAGGTTGTGCTATTCATACTTCTGAATGCAAATTTAATATAAATCCAATTCTCATGAATGAAATTGCTATTAAATGTACATTCCAAACATAAGCTTAAACTCATCCTATGAATTTGAACCTTATATATCCATATAAAACCAGACAAAAAAATCTATGATTAGCACGCCACACAATCCCACCAAATTAGTTTTCAGTAGTATTTTCACAATTTTCTTTGATAGCACTTGAAACACTCCCCCAGTTTTTTGCTTATACCCAAAACAGGATCGAGGAAAGGAAAAAAAACTTTGTTTGTATTGAATCAGTTCTTTCTTAGCAGAAAACGCTTCAGTCATGTCTAATATATCTAATTTGTAAAACGTTGTTATAATTTGTAATGTTACCAACTAATTTTGCATATTCTTTCAAAATTTATTCATGTGTGGAGAAAACAAAATAAAAGAATCAAGTGATTCATATTGTCATTTTGACACAATTTTTGGTTTATGATTTGTATGAATGGTTGATTAGCTTGTATTTGTAATTGTTAGTTTCACTAATATTTGATAGCTCATAACATATTTCTCTGGTAACTCAAATTAATATGTGAAATTGTTCGATAGATATATTAAATTGGGTTAAATATGTTTTGGGTTTCTGAATTTTCAATGAAAATTAGAATTAATCCATCTTTAAAATTTTGGCCTAATTTAGTCTTCCAACTTTAGAAATGCATGGATTTAATCATTAATTTTATCCAAATTTTGTTAAATTTATTTGATTTTACAAACACGTTTCATGATAATATTTGAGTTAATATTGAACCGAACATATGTCAAATAATTAATGTAAATAACTCAAATATTATCATGCGTTTGAAATGTCAGATAAACTTAACAAAATTTGGTTAAAAGAACTAAATCCACACATTTCTAAAGATGAATGACTAAATTGGTCAAAGGCTTCAAATAATGATTAATTTTAATTTTCACTGAAGTTTGAGAAACAAAAACATATTTAATTCTATTAAATTTCATCAAACTGTAGACATGTCAAAGTGAGCCAACCCGGCTCGCACGGGTTGGCTCACCACGAGTCGGGTTGAAAATGAGTGAACCCAATCTGACTCACTTTATGGTGAGCCAGAAGTTTTCTAACTCAGCTCAACTCACCACGGGTTGGTGGGTTAAGTAACCCATGAGATGACAATCATAGTAAAATCAAGAACCAATGTCTTGATCATGCTCACCACCAATATATGATGAATTGTTTGCAAGAAAGTATCCATATAGTTAAGAAAACATGACTAATATTACACATTTCTGTCATGCTATTCAACAAAATATAAATAAAAAAATTATATATTTTTGTCATGCTAATTTAGAAAAAAATTATTTATAAGAGGGTTGCTTGAGTAATTTACTATAAAGATTATAGTTAAAGATTAACGTATCAACATATATAACTTGACAATCAAATTAATTAAATATTCAAATTATTTATATATTATTAAGCAACATTTTAGCATTTAAAAATATGAAATTGTGAACATATATAATAGGGGTAGTAAATAATTATTAAGAAAATTAAAAAAAATGTTTGTGAGTTAAGCGGTTCAACCCACTTTTGAAAAAATTAAATTTTTCTCAATCCAGCCCAGCTCGAACCCGTGGTGAGCTGGGTTAGCTCACGGGTTGAAACCCATTTTGACATCTCTGTCAAACTATTAAAAAAAAGAAAAAAAAAACAAATTTATATTGATATATTAAAGATAAAAATCCACAAAAACAAAAATTATTATCGTCAAAGAATATTATCTCATTCATGATCAATTCAATAAATTTGTTCTGATCTAGTTGTCTGAATATTGAGAGTCTCCAAAAGAAAACAACAAAAGAAAAATCCAATTCACAATTTCAGATCTTTTTATTGTTTCGAATGCGTGCAACTAAATCAAAATTATAAGATACAACCAATAGTAGAAAAGACTATTACAAGAATTAAAAGTGTATGGTCAAAATTCATCCTACAAATTACAATTTCTATATCTTCGTAATTGTTGTTTCAATTGTAAGGTCAGAGAAATATTATTCATGCAAAAACTCACCATTTTTTCCATGCGTAAACTCGTTTGTTTTCTTATATACTATTGACTGAGAAGTATAAAAGGGCAGAGAAAAATGTCATTGGTGTGCAAAGGTTTTCTGAAAGATCAAAGAGATTTTTACACTTTCCACTGTATCAATCTGCAACAACAGATCATTCATGATTTTGAAAATATTATATACGAAAATATTTTTTTACCCTTCTTGCACCAGCGGACAATGAATTTTTAAAGATATTTTAATTATAAAAAAAAAAGTTAACTTTTGTATTTATAAAGAAAGAAAGAGATCGAAAGATAAAATAGTGAATATGAAATGTGTGTAAAAATTTGTTAGATGTCAAAATAATAATACTCTTATATATGAACATCAAGATTGAAGATGAAGATGTTCGAAGGAAGAAATGACACTTGGGAAAGTCTTTAGTTTAGAATGTTTAATAATTTTATTACCTAATTAGGTTTAAAATACTTGTGTTTTAACTCCTTAAATATTTGAAAAAAAGGATATGTGATTATGTATTTTGTAAGGAGTTGATGAAAAATTATTTATTTCTTGCAAGAAGTAAAGGATATTTAAGGTTTTTAAACTCAATTTTGTTCAACCGTTTGGAAGATGGAGTTATCTTCACCATGAAAAATCATCTATCTACATAACTTTTTTGAGAGGGATAAGTGAATATTCTCTTAAAAATAGAAAAATGAAGAACTTCGAAGACCACATGTGAATTGGAATTTTAGGTTTAATTTCTCTTTTCTCTACACTTTCTTTATGTATTTGAAGATAACTCTTATTATTGTGAGCAGCTAATCTTTCCTTTTTGAAGTTAAAGTAGTTCATTAAACTCTTGTAATCCTTTGGGTATAGATATGATATCCTATTATTAATGGTTTTTTATTCTATTTTTAACATTAAAGTGACTTGATTACTCATTATTTAATTTTTTATTTAGATTCTGGTGTTTTTTTTTATCAGCAAATAGATTCTGATTGGAAAACATTTTTTTTTAACATATTCGAATCAAATCAGATAATAATTTCAAAGATTATTAGGAATAGATTTGTAGTTATTAATTGAACAAGTTCTTAAAATTAATGCAATGCACTAATACATTTGTGTGTCACATGCAAGTATATTCAGTACATATTTATATTTGATACTCTAGTATGAGAATAATTTACTGATACTTAGAAAAATTAAATCATGAAAAGGTATATTTACTTACCATTAAGCACATTCACTATATTGAATAATGCGTGGATAATTGACTTTGCATTTTTTTTATCACATGACTTTTATACTAGACAAATAAAAAACTTAAATGTTTCTAACAAAAATATTTCCACAGCCAATTGTAGTAAATCCATTATCATTGGAGAAGGAAATATCTCTGTAAAAATTTGAATCTTGATATTGTCCTTGTTGTTCCTTCTCTGAAAATAACCTATTGTGAGTCTCTCAAATAATCAAACCTCTCTTATGTGTTGTAACTTTTGGTCCAACTCTTGTGATTTTAAAGACATTCAAACAAGGAAGAAAATTGATTAATGTATTAAAGGAGGAAGGTTGTATTATCTGTATTATCTGGATTTGACAAAAAAATTCAAAGAAACTTGGTTAAGTATTACCAATTGAAGGGTCTCAATGAGGAAAGGTGAAAATATTTTGTTATGGCACAAGTGCTAAGACATGCATTTTTGTTTCACAAAGAAATTATTTTAAAATATATTTGATTAAATTGACTCTTCAAATTTAAATTGATACTGCAACTATTCTCTTTATGTGCAAATACCAGAAGGACATGGGATCCCAGATATACATAGCAAAAAGGTGTACAAATTGAAGAAGTCATTCTAGAGGCAAAAGCAATCACCACAAGCATGATATGGTAGATTTACTAAGTCGATGCTTGCTTTTGGTATCAATAGAACAATCAAGATCATACCTTTTTTCGTAAAGAATAAGGAAGGAAATATTACAATTCTTATTATCTACGTTAATGACATGATAGTTATGGGAAATGATGTAGAGGAATGTCATTGAAAGAGTACTTAATAAAGAAATCCAGAATGAAGGATCTTGGGCCCTTGAAATACTTTTTTGGAATTGAGGTCTTAATATCAAAGTCAAGTATTTTTCTTTCTCATTTAAAGTATGCATCGGATTTATTGAAAGAATCGGGGATGATGCATGCAAACCAACAAATTCTTCAGTTGAAAGGGGATTGAAGTTATGTATTGAAGGTGAGACTTTAACCAACAAGAAGGGAAATATTAGAGACTCGTAGGTAGATTGGTGTATCTCTCATACATCAAACCAGATTCAACTTATGCTCTTAGTGTGGTTAGTCAATTCCTGCACAATTTAAGTAAAAAACACATGAATGTTACATGAATTTTAAGGTACATGAGAGCATATGCAACTACAACTACAATGATGCAAATTGGACAAGTGCTCCTAATGATAGAAGTTCAACATCTAGACACTTCACATTTGTAGGAGGTAACCTTAACACATACAAAAGTAAGAAGCAGAAAATTGTAGCTAGATCTAGTACAGAAACTGTACTTAGAAGAATGGTTTGACTATGTGAAGGTAGGACTCACTACTTCTCAAAGATTTAGAATATGCACATACATATCTTGTTCAGTTGTATTAGAATAATAAAGTTACTTGTGACATTGTCCACAATCATATTCAACATGATCATACAAAGCATGTAGAGTTAATAGTTTTTTAATAAAAAAAAATTGATAAAAATATTTTAAAATTTTTCAAATATTCGATATAAAGAACAATTTGCAAATAGTCTTACCAAAAGTGGTGACAAATCATATGTTTAGAAGATTATTAAACAAGTTAGTAATGTATGTCATTCATTTACTAGCTCGAGGAAAGTAATAAACTAAGAATATTTTATTGAATAAATTATAGGTTTGTGTAGTAGTACAAAATATTGTACAATCAAAAGTTTCTTAATTTAGTAGGATTTATAGGAATAAAATACTATAAAAACAGAATATCTGTATATGAAAATATATAAATAAAAATAAAATTAATTTTATTTCTATTTTTAAATTTTTATAATAATACTTTCAACTCAAAACCTTAAAATTTATTTTCACGATTTTTTTTTTCTCTTATATATTTCCTTAACTTTACTATATATATCACATTGAGTAGTAACGGTGTCTTTGAATCAATAACGAAAAAGAGGATTAAAATCCAATCATAAAAGAGAAATTCAATATTCATCCCTACTCGATGATTCGGTCGATGATTCGGGATAGAAAAGAGGGCAAGAGTAGGTTGTTATTAGGCGTTTGAAAGGAAATAAGGCATACCTGGAGTTGAGTCTACAAGATACATGAATAGACTTGTATCCAGGGAATGTTTAGATTTCATGATACTTTTTCCAGGGGTTACCAAGGCGATTACTTGGACAAAATTCTTTCTAAATTTAACATGGAAGAGGTAAAACCTATTACAATACACATTGCAACTCATTTTCAAGTTATCATCAACCCAATTTTCACAAACTGGTGATGATAAGGAAAAAACTGTCAAAGATACCATATGCTAGTGTCATCAGAATCATAATGTAATTATGATGTGCTGATAGGAACAGAAGAAGTTGGCGAGGATTGGAAAACTTTGAGGTGGTACATCAAGGTGAAAAGTTTCGAAATTGTATTTAAAAGTTCTTTTTATTCATGCAAAAACTCATCTTGCCTACGTAGAAACTCATTTTTTCTTGTGGGAAAATTAAAGTTTTTGGCATACTTTTCTCTGATAATTATAAGAAAAGGGAAGGATGCAATGGTTCTTTATGCTATCAAGAGTTTTTTCTTTCAGAAGAACTTGTATCAAGTGATAAAAAAGGTTTTACTTCTGGTTTAACAAAAACAAGTATTGGTTTCAAAGCAAATGGATCCAACTTAATATCATCAATTATGATTGCGAGTATGTAATAGTATAATGAAGATCCTGCAAGTTACAAGTCAAATCCGGCAACATTGCCAAGCAGAAAGTAATACTCATACCCACAGAACCCAAACCAATGTGGGGAAAAAAAGGTAAAAGAAAATCAGAGGTACAGTTTTACACACCCAACATATTGACATGTCACCAGCTCCTCCTACCTGTACCCCTTTTACTGTGTATTTGTCTCATCTAGTATCCAAATACTGCTTTCTCACTATAGATACAAATTGATTCTTCAAATAGTGAAAAATCACTATAACCAAATTGTTTGCAAGACTAACGAATAAACCTTCAAGGCCCTCTATGCTTGCGGAAGCAAAAACAACCCTGCTGCTGATCATGAGGGATCATACCTCCACCTTTGGTTGTGTCAATGGCCTCCAGCATGGAAACTACCTCATCCATCTCTGGCCGCTTATCTGGAGTGGCATCCCAGCATTTCTTCATGACATTTGCCAGAGAACTTGGGCAACATCTTGGTATTTCTGGTCTTAAATTCTAAAATTCAAACACAACATAGTAACATAATCATAATGGATCCACAGACACAGAACACAGTGATAAACACTGCTCAACTGAGGAAATCAATCAAAACAGAGAAGAAAATATACCTGTCGAACAACAGCTGATGTAATCTCTGAGAAACTTAGGTCAGGATATGGCATGTCACAACAATATATTTCCCATAAACAGATGCCAAAACTGTACACATCACATTTCCTGTTATAGGGGTTGCCATTTAGAACCTGTACACCATCCCCGATGGGAAAACAAAAATAAATATTTAATTACAAGGGTTTTTCTCTTTTGATCAGTTAAATATTTTTATCTCATCTTTTCCTTCTCTTATTCACAGTTTCACAGTATATGATGCCACATGAAAGTCGTAATTTACCCTCATTGAATAGCTCTAATATTGACATGAAAACTGGAAACACCTATCCTCACTTGAATGAAATATTGGGACATGATATGCTAATTCCCCATCACATGAAATCTATTGGTACACAGCTTGCCTTTGCGCTAAGGCTTCCAAAGTGTCACACATACTAGTACAATAATATCTAATTTGTAAAGGATTGTTCAGGTATTGACTACTCACCTCTGGAGCCATATAACCAAGAGTACCAGTCTCCCCAGTCATATCGTTAGGATTTGATGCCTCAACACGTGCAACCCCAAAATCAGCAATTTTAACTGTGCGTGTCTTGTCCAACAGCATGTTCTCTGTCTTCACATCTCTATGGACAATCTTCTGAGAGTGAAGATAACTCAGCCTGTAATACCAAGTGAATTAAGATTGAGTAGTTGCACACAAAAATTACGAGACTTATTGGCCCAAACGCTAAACTAGGGGAAAAAAAAATAGATAGATACCCTCTTGCAAGATCAAGTGCCAGCTGAATTACAATCTTAAAAGCTAGCTTCCTCCTCCTGTTCTTTATTAGGTATGATTTCAGATTTCCTCCAGCAAGATACTCCACAACAACACAACAGAAATTGCTTGGCATGCCAATTAGACCATTATCAGTTTGTATCTGCAATTCTGAAGACCCCATTGTTGCCCCTATAAACTGAACATGGAGACATAAATGGTTAAAAAATATTGGGTAGAAAAATGTTTGCAGAAACATATACAATACCCTTTGGAAAAAGAGAAAAACAAATCATCTGCAAATATCAAAAGATTGAACAAGAAAGAGAAAATGTCATGATGGGGGGGTGGGGGGAAGAAGCTCGTGCTCGACACCTACATGCATCTTTTGTACCAGATGCTAGGATAAATGGACAAAGTCCAGACTTGGGTGCCCCAACATACTGAATGAATGGAATTGAATCTAATGAAGAAACAGAGTATCTTTTCTTTAGTTAGAAAACGTTGATGTTCATTTTGAGGAGAATGTGATAATAGACAGATAAACTTTTCCGAAGAAAAGGTTGCTCATAAAGAATAGAAGCCGGAAGACTAGAAGTTTCACTGAAAGTAAATTTCAAAAAATGCTGGCAGGCTAATTTATTTATTTAAAATCTTTGTTCAACAGAACCATGGATGCTGAACCAAAAGGAAAAAGTCTATTCACATTTGTTTTCACCCTCGAGTTCAGAACACACTAAATTTTCTATAATGAATGCATAGAATAAGCATATGTCAAAACTGACTCCATTCTATGTGAAGATATTAGTATTCAATTTTAGATCAACAGAGTATAAAACAGATTAACATGCTATAAATTAAGAGCCGCATACTTCAACAATGTTACTGTTAACAGAGATCTCCTCAAAACTGCTTTTTAAAATATGAAAAATAATAAACTCCAAATATGTTAAAGTGCAAACTAGAAATTATATAAAACTTCTGGAATTCAAGCACTGTATCTCGTTAATAAGGTTAGTATATGAGAATAATGCCACAAGTTAATGCAGTGTACCTCTGAACATTCTCTACCACCAATATCAGATTATAGACAGAGAAACAATATGAAAGAAAAACATATCTAGAACAGTTAAGCTCATATGTTGTGAAGAAACTTTGATTTTATACTAATAGTATATTTTCAGCTCCATATTATACTTGTATTTCTCATATTTCAGTATTTTTCCAATAAAGATACAGTAGGCTGAATGCATACAGAATGTTCTTAAAACACAGTGCATGGAAATTTCAAACAACAAGGAGGACAATAGTGGCCCTCATCCACACAAAAGAAAGTCCTTGTACAATTTCAAGCAAATTCTAGTTGAATGTAAGGGAAAGGAGAATATAGAAGGAAGGTGGAAAAGTGGGAAGATATAATTAAGAAGGGAAATCCCTGAAACATGAAACCAACTAAAATCTTGATATCCTTGAGAATTAAAAGATCTTTTATCAGAATACATAACCACTTGAACACCTTGTATGACATTATTAATTCATTACATTCAAGCATGCAAAGACATATTTAAAAAGGAGGATTGATTTGCATTCTATTGAAAATGAACCCTCAGCTGATAACAAATTCATAGGACCTAAGATGGCAGAAAATTTTATGTTTAGATGGATCCCTCCACCCAAATAAAATCAAATAATATTAACATACACAACTATGAAATAAAAAGTTCAACATTTATAATGACAATTGCACAGACAAGAATAAACTGACGTCAAAGAAATTAAAATCAACCTTTGTGACATTGGGATGATCAAGTTTATGCCAAACAACAACTTCCTGTGTGAAGGCTGCCCTCAGGGAGGCAATTTCTGCTTCTGTCCTCTGTCCTTCCTCACCCCAGTCCAACAATTTCACTGAACATTAAGTAACCACAATAACTGGGATCAGGTAAATTCAGATAAAGGAAACCACAAATTCTACTCAAAGAAGAAATAACAACTGAAACAAAAAAACACCACAATTATTACATTCTCCACACCACAAGACCAAATCCACAATGGGGTCACTTAGAATTCTACATCACTAAAGGTCTAATCCCAAATTTTACTATTATTCCCATAAATTCAACTCCACACCGAACGATTCTAAAAGTCAACTCTTTTCAAGAAAATCCTGCGGAGCAAAGGAATTAATTCACTGATTGGAGTAATTTGCTAAAGTAATAATTTTGCAGATGAACTAAGAGCTTTTACAATTTCATTCATGGGAGGCTTATTCATACAAATTAAACAGTTAGCCCACTTGTTGAAAATAAAAATAATAATAACTTGAAGATCGCTACAAAAGACATGCGGAAACAAACTCCTCCCAGTTGAAGTTTGGTGAGAGGGGAATTAGGCATCTGAATCAAGTAAAAATGGATCAGTTGAAAGAAAGAACTAACCAGCAACATCTTGAGTATCATAGATACCACGATGAACAGTGCCAAAAGTGCCACGAGCTATGACACTTTTGATGATGAGTTTAGAAGGATCAATCTCCCACTCCTGCTTCTGCTTCTTGAGGTTTAGCCGAGCAGAGGCGGGTCTGAATTTGGGAGAGGCAGTGGCACTGGTGTGAACATGAACCTGATCAGCATCTTCCTCTTCATCAGAGCGTTTTTTCTTGTCTATGGTGAGCACCTTGTTGAGGTGCCTCTCCAACTGTTCATCTATGCTCTTCAGATCAATCTGATCCGCCCTCACAAACCCATCACTGCTTTCCTTCATCTTCTTCTTTTTCTGTGCCTCCCACACAATTAACAAAAAGAAGAAAAGAGGGAGAGAATTATGGGTCTAAGATGTTTCAGTTGTTCTTCCTCTGTTGCCTGATGGTGGTGGTGTTGATGATCTTGTTCTTCTTCTTCTTGCTCTTTCTCTTTCTCTCATCCATGTGGCCACATGGAAGTGTCTGCTCATAACGTGTCTCTCTGACCCACTTTCAATAATAATAATAATAACAATAATAATAATAATTCATTCATTTTCCTTAGTTTTTTTATAATAAAAGCAATAACTATTATATATATTTTTTTCTTCTGTATTACTTCATCACAGTCGGCCTTCCTTTATACGAAAAATAATAGGAGAGTGTAAATAGTTATTATATATTTGTTGATTTTTAGTTGGTATTATCTATCTAAAATATTTTAACTATTTTTTCATATATACAAATTTCCATCATTTTATTTTTTAGATAATCATTCATTCAAATAATTGCCTGCAAAAAAAGTCACCTATATAATAAAAAATATATGTAATAAATTAAAAAAATATTGATTTTTATAATTTTTAATAATATTTTTATTTTAATAATTATTATAATAATATTTATTATTATAAGAAAAAAAATACACATAGAAACATATACTTGTAGTAGTATCTAGTAAGGAGATAAACCAAAAATAAATAAAAAATAGAAAATAAGTGGAAATATATTGTGTCAACAACTATGTGCATATTAATTATTGTTTTAAATTTTTATAATTTAATAATATTTTTATTTTAATAATTACTATCATAATAAATTGTTTACTTTATTATCTTAAAAAAGTGAATTGCGTACGTTTTCCCTCTTCACATCTCTAAACAATCATTTCTTCTTCTTTTTTACAGTATTGTTCACAAATTTTACTTATTATCCTCTCTTTTGTCCTTTTATGGGTAAGTAAGTTTTACATTATACTTTAGGAACCCAACATCTTCTTCAAGTAAAAGAATTAGAAAACATGAATTTAATGGTAATGTGGTTTTGGTCCGCTTATTTATGACAGTCAAAAAATGATGCAGACAAATGGATCATATAAATTTCAGAGTTTTTTTTTTTATCTGATTGCGAGGTCGGTCCACTTTTTCAAAAAAGAAATTGTTACAAAAACATTCAAATAATGCAGAATACATTTTTTTAAAATAGATAACTATTAAATTTTATTCAAATAATTTAAAATAAAAATTCAATCTAATTCACTAACATATATACAAAATATAAATATAAATCATTTTACATCATTACATATTTAATTAAATTATTTATAACATGTTTCATTAATTAGTTATACTGACCACTTTAATGTTATGTATTAATTCTTCTATGTAAATTAATTTAATAATTACATAATTAAATGTTTTTTGTTTTTTCTACAGGTTGTCTTGAAAATTATTTAAAAAAAATAACATTCAATTTAATAGTCTAAACTATTAAACCAAACATTTCATAAATGATAGAGATCAAAGCATAAAATATTAAGATGTATATATTATATATCACAGTCATTTATAAGATATTCTGAAATATAATTATTATACATAATAGTCTAAAAAAAGAAGTATACACCAAAAATTATAAATACAACTAAACAGCTGCATCTCTGATCAGCTACAACTTCCATATCTGCTTATATCCATCAAGTGATTATTGCTCAGTAAGATAAGATATGCAAAATACAGAAGAAAGGGTAAGCTAATGTAATAAAAGATTTAATTCAATTCACAATGCAATTACTTAAGTCATACACAATCAAACAATTTATTTCATATAGATATCTAAAGTTACGACTCAATTATCTGGATACAAGCATTGATGTCGGACCATGTTAAGTTATCTGATGCTCTGCAAAATGGTCGACATTACAACACAAAAGGTTAGTTTGTTAACACCTTTGGTCAAGGTAAACCCCTAGGCTAGAACCTCATGCTCCTCTCACCACATACCTCATTTTTCTCTACTAGAGAATTTAAATGGTTATTAGAGCATCAAGATAACTTCCAACTTGGTCCCTACATCAATGCTTACATTAAGCAATCCACTAATTCTCTTTGAATTAGTATCAACAAATTATAATTCACCAATCATCTCTCAATCAATCATGCATAGAAATTAAAAGCTTCTAAAATAACTCAGTAAACAACTTATCAATTTCTGATCCACTCGCTCAACGAGCACGTCCTCTCGTTAGGCGAGAAGTGCAAAAATGCCTTTTTTGACTACCAACTAGATGGCTTGCCCAACAAGTTTATCACTGGGACTCTAGGAAAAATATTTCAATTAAGTCGCCCGACGAGTAATTGCTCGCCCAGCGACCTCAAAGTTAGTGTGTCCTTGACTTTAAATTTGCCCAACAACTTTATAGTCAGTGAGCCCTTGACTTGAAACTCACCCGGTGTGTCTGCATAATTATGCAAAACATGATTTCTACATAATTCTGCATTCCCAAATCATTTCTAAACATTTCCATGAACCTTCACAGATGTTAATCACATACCAAACTCAAATTTATCACAATTATCAATATCAATTGACCTCAAATTCAACAATAAAAAATCAAGCATTCTAAAAAAATCGGATTAAAACTTTCAATTCCATAGCTTTCACATATCACATATCATCGATCATTCCACAATCCAGATACAATAACAAGTCACAATATAAATATACACTTACAATTTCAACATGTTTGTAACTTAAAATAATGCAATTATCTTCCATTACCTGTGAGACAATGCAAACAACCAAAAAAAGTATCAAATCCCATTCAAATCTAAGAGAGCTCACAACTTATCCTAGGAAACCGCAATAACATGATCAATGAAAAAATCACAAAGAAAACTCATAAGTCACATGTAGATCAAAATACCCTACATGCATAGGAATTAACACCAGACAAGAAAAACAAGGTAAAAAAATCATATTGCTCAGTTTGAGAAATTGATTGAACACGATTAGAGAAATCATTTCAGGAGTCACCCTAATGGTCTTTGATCTTCAAACAAATTAACACAAAAAGTTTATAACAAAAGTAAAAAATCTAGAAAGAATGGAGAGAGCTATGGAGAAAAGATTATTAGAGAAATGAGGTGTTTATAACTAATGAAACTAGTTTATAAAATTTCATTTATACTTTAATAGTTTAATATTAAAATAATCAAATATTCATTATTTTAAACACTTTATTAATTCTTTAATTTTAGACTACTATTTTCTAATTTCCCATCTAAAAATTGATAATATATTTTATATTATCTTTTGTCATTATAAAATAATTGAAACTGATTTATCTTATTTTATTTTATTGATTGAAAATAATACGTCGTTTAACCGAGTTTATGAACCAATCTTTTCTAAATATGGTATTCTATTTGGTTAATAAAATTAAATAAAAAGAAAGTAATAAGTTATGAAGTATCATTCACAAATTAATGTAGTAAAAAGTATTTTTAAATATTAAAGTTTGATTTTATTTCTTTAAAACACAAAGTAAAACTATTAAATCACATAAGGAATGATTAAATCATGTATAGATTTTCTGCCCTTAAACAGTAATTATAAGGTTTGTTATTGTTAATCTCAATTAGCACTAAGAAATATATTTGTTTGAATCAATCTTATTAAATGTATAATCTGAAAATTTAAACCATTTAAACCAAAATAATAAAATAATATTTTTCCTTCATCATTATACAACAAGTTTCTTAAAACTAATGAAAATACATGCACTATATATTCACTTTTTTATTATTATAATTATAAAATTAAATATAAATAATTTTTATAATTTAATTATAGAAATTTTTTATTTATTTTGTAGATAATTTTTTAATTAAAAAATATATTAAATTTAAAAGAAATGATCAAATTAAAAGAAGACTATTAAATTTGAAAAGAAAAACAGTTATTTGAAAGATAAAATTGATAAAATAATAGTCTTAATTTTAAAAAAAATTATTTAAAGGATAAAATTGGAAAATTATTGTGGAAAAAAAAGGTATCCATACATATATATATATATATATATATATATATATATATATATATATATATATATATATATATATATATATATATAAGTAATTGTTTTTCTTTTAGATTTTTTATTATTTAGTTCAAGTGATTTAACTACAACAAAATGTTATTAAACTTTTTTATTAAAATTATCAACATATTTTTTATTAAAAAAACTATATTTAAAATTAAAATTTGTGTAACTCAATTATTATCAACGGAAGTGGACTGAATCGTAGTACATTGATGATTTTTAGAAATTTTAATTCAATAAAAATTAATTAGCATAAATTTTATTTTTATGTATCTAATCGAAACTGATAATATAAACACGCCTGCCTAACTATTACTATTCCATTTAATGGTATCAGGTGACAATTAACTGACCAAAATATATTGAGACAATAAATTATGTCACCTTAATTTATTGAATTTAACAAAGTTTGTTTTTTCTGGTTTGCTAAAAAAAAAAAACTGAAGATTGGTCTATTTTTTAAAACAAGTAAAGAATACTTTCTAAACTTAAGAAATTTTGCTATTTGTAATTGTTGCTAAGGTATGAATATATTTAACCATAGTTTTACTCGAAGGTTATCCATTTAAAATAAAATTAAAAGTAATTACATACATACTTAGATGTTGCTTTTGGAAAAATGTGAAATGATTCTTCCCATGCTTTTTGGAAATTTGAGTGCTGAAATCATTCACTTGGTATTCAAAGTTGTCTTTTACCAATGAATTTCATTAAAAAATCAGAAGGAAAAACTCTGATTTGCTTCATCATCGATTGAAAAACATGATACAATAGACTTTTTATGCACCAAATCAGTTGACTTAATCTTAGATACCAATTAAATGCAAAGTTGCCAATTGTGAAAGCAAAACCATTTTATTCATATTTACATTTCTTATAACAGTTTCATTGATGTTTCTTTCGTGTTAAAAGTGAAATAAAAAAGTTAAAATAATACAAAAAGAAAACAAAAATAGAAATGAAACATTGAAAATCTCCAGAGAAATATTTTGGTATGGGTATCGAGGTGGAGTAGAATGAGGTACGTGATGAGAGATGCAGGAGATCTTAGTCTAAAAGTTTTATTTTGTTTAAAAATGTTAATGGACTAATTTCTTTGTACGTGGGTGAAACTCATTGGTAATTACTCTAGAGAGCAGTAGAAATCATCACAAGTGCAAGATCTCCCGAGATTTCACATCAATGCTTGTATCTGAATGATTGAATCTTGTTTGAGTCATTGTATGTGATATGACTGTCTTTACCAATGATTTGTATGATTCAATAAGTATATGATATTATAAGAAGAACTCTTTTGCACATTTGTATTATTTGTCTTCTTCGACAATAATCACCTTATTGATGTGAATATACGAAGATATATGTGTAAAGGTATCTCTTGTGGTTGAGTCGCCAATAGTATGGACACTTGAGAGAAAATACATTTTGTTATACATAGTTTTGCAATAGAATCATAATATAATAGTTTTGTGAATGTATATATTTGATATTATTATAGTCATATATGGTATGACTATACTAATATACGATATACATTGAATTATTTATTTTATAAATATTCGAATAAAATGTTTTATTTTAATAATATTATATTATTAAAATGGGATATTACCAAACAAATTAATACACATAACATATTTGTTTTCACTTATATATCGTAATAAATTTTTAAAATAATTAACTCGGTACATATTTTTAACTTAATTTAATTTATTAAACATGTTTACTTTTGCTTTCATATTCTCCTAAATAGATTATAGTCAAAATGTGCATTAATAATTGTAATATACTCATTCACTTATGGGTACACGTGTTCTACAAGTTATTATGTTTTATAAAAAAGTTGTTCTCTTTAAAATATTGGATTTATTTAATTTTATTTTTACATTTAAGTAATTTAATTATATTAAAATATTTCTTTACTAAAAAAAATAAAAGATGACCTGATAAAAAGTATTAATTGTTTGTTTAACTTTAGATGCAAGAGATGAACACATATTAATTAGAAATTAGGACAATTTTCAATTGGCAACAAATTTTTTAAAACATTTTACGAAAAATAAATTTAAAAGTATTAAATATGAGATTACACAATTAAATGTGCAACTTAAGCACTTTTTTATTCTTGATTTTAACGTGACACGAGTTTACTTATTTTTATCTAAAGTGTGCTCAATTTTTTTATGATAAAAGATAAAATTATTATTATTATTATAATTACAAAAATAAATTTAAATAAATTTTATTATAAGTAATGTTTATTTTTTTAGATTTTTTTATTACAATAGTTATTTTATTCTAAAACATAGTTCAGCTTTTGAAAAAAACGATCAAATTGAAAATGTGGTTAAATTTAAAAAAATGTCACTTAAAAGATAAAATTAACAAAATAGTTATTTTGATTTAAAAAAATATTTAAGGATAAAACTAAAAACTAAATATGTACATCAAAAAAGAAATATTCTTTATATGATAGAATAGATATGAATGATTTTTTGTATTTTTACTCTGTTTTCACCACACCCCCTACACTACATAACAATTTTTTGTCTAACTTTATAATTTTACAACAAAATGGTGATGAATTGTGTGATTGTCAGATAATATATATCAAAAAATAATTGAAATTCAATATATATATATATATATATATATATATATATATATATATTAAATTATAAACAATTTCCATGGCATACAATGAAGAATATTTGCATTTTAATAGTCAGACAACACAAACCTCCTAATTTAATCTCTTATTCAATTTATACCATCTTTCAACTACTTGAATGATGTGGAAATTAATTTTTATGAGAAGGTCTATCCCCGTAAAAATTTGTTTAGTGTTCCCATATTTAACACAATATTCATGTTAATATCCCTACACACGTTATCTTATGTTTATATATTTTTTATTATCCGATTATAACTAAGTTTATATATTTTTTATTATCCGATTATCTCTAAGCTTATATAATTATCTTTTACTACCTACCCCCAATTATAGGTATGAGGTTAGTTCATTCTTATATACCTTCAAGTTTAAATAATACAATACGTTAGGGTCAATGCCTTAGGCGTCCCCGTAAATGATTTTATTGTTCCTATGTTATACAATATTCATACAACAATCAATGTTGCTATCCATACATCTTATCTTACATATATATCTTCTATTCTATATTTTCTTGTTGTTTGATTATAACTAAGTTTATATATATCTATACCTTCGAAACTAGTTTACATCAACCTATATTTATTTGAATTTACAATGTACTACCAAATAAAAAAAAAATTATAAGTCAAACCAATGTATAATTAAAGTTTTCATATTCAAATAAATATATATTCTCATATTCGATTTTTCAAGTGTAGTGATTCAACACCTAACGTTCTTCTCTCTTGTTTTCTTCATTGGCCATAATTTCGAAGTTGACAAACAGCCTAATGAAGAAGTGACTGGGCTACTTAATATTTTATATACATAATGAAATACATTGTTTATTATAAAGTTTATCTCTTCTGAATTTAAGCAAACTACACGTAAGTATTTATTTTATTGTTAAACGGTTGTCCAAAATAATAAATTATCAAAATAAATGTAAAGGGTTTTATATCATAAATTATTGTCTGGTATATTTTGAGTAGAAGAATTGAGACTGAGAATATGATAAGATATGAAAAAGAAAAAGAACATTCATGATGGAGACCAATTTTAGTTTTATTTAATATTGGTGAATAGCAAATAATATTATTGTATTATTTTATCTTATATTTAATATTAACTAAATAATAATAGTTGATTCTTACGTGATAGTAATATTAATACGGTGAATTAGAGAAGATAAGAGTAGATTGTTCACGTAAAAATTTATTTTTATCATCAATTGGTGTTAGGTCGACGAAGATAATATATTTTGAGAAGTCTCACATCATCTAAGATAAGTTAGAGAGTAGGTGTTAATGACTATATAATGATATAATGAACTTTAAGTGAATGATGTTTTTTGTTCAAAGTCAAAGACAATTTCGGCTAGTGTTTGATTTTCTTATAGTAGAGTATTTGTGAGGTGTAGCTAGATTCTTGCTATGGAGAGTATGGGTATAATTGGGATCAAAGGGTTGAGAATGTTTTTTGTACGCTATACAAATTTGTACATTATGATTATTCTTTATGGTTGTGTTTTTTCTCCGTAAATTGGTGATGTGTTTTTACCCAACCAGTCAAATTCATCTAATTCATCAAATTAATATAACTTTCATTAATAAAATAAAATCTTTATTTATAATCCAATGTTTTAAGGTCCGTTCTACTCTTGACTATTTTCTAGGTCCTTACAAAATACAAAAGATATATACACACAATTATTTATATAAGGATAGTAAAAGTAAAAACAAAATTATATATCTATATTATCTTTCAAATGTTTTCCTTACAATTGTACTTGTATTTGCTTGTGTAAATAGTACAATCATCAGAATTTACAGCACAAATAACAAATGTAAGAGTAAATTTTTGAAACAAATTTTTAACTTATATATATATATATATATATATATATATATACATTTTAATTAACAAGTCACACTAATTTATTTTCATGCAAAATCCAACCTACAACAACCACACATGGACTCATACATAAAGGATATTCAATAAGTGAAATGTCAATTGACAGTTTTTGAAAGATTTGTATTATGTTTTACTAGAGACTAACATCTAATCCAATATCCAAAATTTAGATTTCCAAGTAAATTTAAGAAAAAGGATTAAGGCAGGTTCCAAGTCACACAACTATACATGTCACGATGTATAAAAACTTTTCCTCTCAACTTCTCACCACTAATATCTTAGTCTATATGACTTAAATCAAATCATTAATGAAGCAATGAGGTATTTGTTATAATATAGGTGTTAATATTTTATACTCAAACCAAACAATAATTATCATGTCATCCCAAATATGTGATCAAAAATTCACAAAAATTTCATCATTCTCATATAAATTTTAAATCTCTTCACAATTACACACATATATTATGTCACAATTAGAACTCCTCACATATCATCGATAATTTATACTTCATCTCAATTTAAATGGTAATATTATATTAATATAATGACCAAATATGTTGGGAACCATGCAATAGGAAAATAATTCGTTGAAGTAAAAGTGTACCCACAAATAAGAGTAGAAATATAAATAAAAGCACACAAAAAAGTTAACATGGTTTGACATCTCAAGGTCTACTGTTCAATGACACACAACTATCAAAGTTCCTTATACACACAATAGATTAATTGAATTGTGCTAACCACTCTCAAATCAACAATTCACTTTTATAATAATTTTCTTCTGTTCCATTTTTTCATATTACTTGATGTGAGACTTTGGTGAACACCCACTAGAGAACCAACAAAATATAATATATTAATCCAATATAACAAAACAATGATCAATCAATTTTAGCATTTAAAAACATTTGAAAACTTGTTTTTTTAAGAGTTCATAATGTTGTGAAGATCTCAAAAAAATAACAGATAACCAAGCACGGAAACAAAACCGAGATCAAATCTTCCCTAAATAAATAATATGATAATATGCAAAATAATAAAATGCATAAAATAGAGAAGGGAGGAACCACCAAACACCAAAACTTTTAACATGGAAAAACCTCAATATGGAGGAAAAACTCACGAGACCTTGTCCCAGTAAAAGCTTCCACTAATATAAATTAATGGGCGCACCACAAGTTCTCTTGGAGATTCCAATGATCAACAGAGCACTATTCTTTTCACCAACAAAGTGAATAACAAATCCCAATGAGTACCTTAAATCAACAATAGAGTGAACTCCAATATATGAGAAGATGAATAAAACATTTTCTCCAAGGTAGCTTCTCCACAAACTTGCGCAGGATATATTGGTTACTCTTTTCTTCTTCACTCTCTCTCTGATGGCTTTTCACCAGAGGCACTCACTACTTCTTTTTCTCTGTTTCTCACTCTATTTTTTTTTTTCTCATCTCAAACCTGATGCAAGAGTTGTATATTTAAATTGCATAATGGTCCGGGAGCCCATAAAAATACCTCTTTTTATTTTTCTTAATTAAATCAGTGTGGATCCAATAAATTGGTAACCCACCTGACACATAAAATACTCTCTTATTGAGTCAGGATTTGGCTCACACAACAAACCAACTACATTGTGAAATTCGCTCAACCAGAATTTTGCTCACTCAACCAAAGGCATCAGCACAATAAGTGAATTTTGTCTCGTCCAGAGAAAATATTGTTTGACTAACGAATCTACATAATTTAGAAACCCGAAAGGACAAATTCGATAATCAAATTAGCTTTGAATGAGATTTCTTTTCATCTATTATGCCAAAATTGATACATATAATTCAAAACAACATCATACTGAACTAATTTGACTCAAATACCAAAATGTAAACTATTTAAAATACGGAACATCACACAAACAAGTCAAACATATCAATTTCGTTAACCCATACAACTTTTATAAAATCAACACTTATTGGCCATATCACTTCTACGACCATGTAATTTATCTTGGAGTTCTATCAAAATTAATCTAGCTTCTCTTACCGAAATGTCATCTTAAAAGGAAAATTTTCAAACTTCAACCACTAAGACTACTCAAAACTTAGAGATCGAGAACAACGTATGCCAAGAGAACAAAACAAGTTTATATTTTTATCAATTGATTCTCATCAATATTGATGATAAAGTAATAAAGAAAATAAGAGAATAAATAATCTATGGAGTAAATAAAAATTTAATTTGTTTGAAAATTTGATCGGATAGAATTATTTTCTAGTTCCTTAACTATTACGAGTGTGATCAGATTCTAAAATATGAAGATCGGAAGAAAAAGTGAGAGTAAGTAGAGAATAGAAAATATTTCGTGAAAGAGTGAGAGAGGGAGAAAAGAAAATGAAAGTGATAATGGGATGGGAGCAATGTCATAAGTATTACTCACATTTTTATACACATGCATATTTGGACAATATTACTCTAAAAGTTGAGTTCCTTTACCAATGTGGAAAAAGAGTTTCATGACTTCATGTAATTTCATTCAACTTAAATAAGATTTTCTTCTACCAAATACATGTAATTTGTAAAAATAGAAAAAAAATCTAACGTAATAATTACAAAACTAACATATCTCTTTTATATATTATTTAAAATACTTTTCAAAAGTGTTTAAGGTTTAAAATATCTTTTACAAGTGTTAAAAGTTTAACGGATGTGGAAAGTACTTTATCAAAATCTATTTTTCTTAATAATGAAAAAAAAAGTAAGAAATCCAATTGTTTTCAAGGTTAACTTTTGTCTTAGTCTATTAGGAAAGCATCATAGTAGCAGAGAACTAAGATGTACAGTTAGGAATGATAAAAATAATCATGCTCAAAGAGATAAAATTTTTGATAGATAATTGATATTTATGAGTATTTCTTATTCGTTGATAGTGAAGTTTTAGTACCAGATTATAATCGAATAAGATGTAACTATCATATTATCGATATCCATAGATACTCATTACTCGCAAAAATATAAAATTAAAATTTCATTTATATTTTATTAAATTGAACTAATTAAAATTATTTTAATTTATATTTTATTAAATTTAATTTAATTAAAATTAAAATTTAATTTATATTTTCTTTTTATAATTTTAGTTTAAAAAATTATAAAATATCTCTTTTTTAATATTTGCGAATATCCATATATATCTACGAATTTTAAAATATTTATGTATATTTTTTAAACGAGTACCTACAATAAGGGACAAGTAACATATATATATTTTTTGGGTTAAATATGTTTTTGGTCCCTCAAGTTTTAGCGAAATTTGGAATTAGTCCATCATCAAAACTTTTGACCAATTGAGTCCTTCATCTTTCAAAATGCATGAATTTAGTCCTTTTAACCAAATTTTGTTAAGTTTATCTGACGTTTCAAGCGCATTTCATGATAGTATTTAAATTATTTACACTGTTTGACACATTTTTACTTCAATGTTAACTTAAATACTATCATGAAATGTGCTTGAAACGTCAGATAAAATTAACAAAATTTGGTTAAAAGGACTAAATTCACGCATTTTGAAAGATGAAGGACTAAATTGGTATAAAGTTTTGATGAAGGACTAATTCCAAAATTCACTTAAACTTGAGGGACCAAAAACATATTTAACCTTTTTTTTTCATTGATAGACACTATCCAACTCCAAGTCTATTATTATGTACAATAATATTTTTCAATCTCATTTAGTACATTTTTTATCAGAGGATCTGGGTGATTTTGATAATTGCATCACTTAAAAATGTTGTCGGTAGTACTATTATTATTAAGATGTTAATACATCTATAAAATTCACAATCACAATTACTATGTCAAAATCTCATTATATTCATCATAAGTACACTTCACATTATACCATGGTATGTTAGATATCATCAGAAGTACACTTCACAATATAGTTTTACATAAAAACTAAATTTTGTTAAAACAAGGCATACTTTAAATTAAAACACATTTGGATTTCTAACACTTCTGAAAAGTATTTCGAAATATAAAAAATAACTAAATATTTTCATAAAGTACTTTTTTCGTAACACCATTAAAAATACTGTGAAAAAACACTTATGAATAATTATTTAAAAACTGGGTATTTTAGTAATACTGAGGTGTGAATAACAATCATGAGACCAGTTTAATTTTTTTTTAATTAGAATGGCCTAGGCCCAGTTTTTTTATCCAACTTGTCGCTGCTTCTAGTCTTCATATTTTTTTTTTTCTTGAAACAAAAAGAAGAACGATATTGTTGTTGTGTTGTTATATCTAAAATGAATCAGTACAGAAAATATTAGTCAAACAGAAGACATAATAGCAATACCCTAGTTAATTATCCAAACGAAATAAAGATAAATATTTAAATTTGAGACAGCACCAAAATGTATATTCCATGGGTGATAGTTATATATATGAATAGGGAGTTATGCTATGTATATGCTTTCATATTTATGTATTTTTAACAAAATTTTGGTATGTAAATAAGAATGTTCACCGAAATTTTTTTGTCAATTAACATTGGCTGAAAACAAATATTGTTGAAAGATAAAAACAAATATTGGTTGAAAGATATCAACAAATGCCAACTAAAAAAAATTCTAACTCTAATAAAAAATAGTTTTGATTGGCTGAGAAAACTCTTGACTAACATCAATTGAGAAATAATCGAAGCCTACGTCGGTGAAAAAAATGATCTCATCATTGTCTACAAAAACAAATTCAATCGATATGAAATGAAAACAAAAAATTGTTTCCATTGGTCAAATAATAGTTCCACTTACCCCAATAAAAAAAAAAAAAAACTTTGTTAACATCTACCAGAAAATACCTTTGTCAATATTGAATAAGTATCGACCAAAAAATAAGTAAAACCAATGTTGGGAAAAAAAAACTTTGATTAATGTTGAAAAAAAAAAACAATCCTAATTATCATCTCCAAAAAATAACTCCAATTAATGTCAATAGAAGAAAATCATGTTTGACATTAATTAGAAAATATTGTTGATGTTGAAGAAAATAATTTTAACTAACTTTCATTAAGAAATAACATTGGTCCTCAAAGAAAATAACATGTTTGATATGTTAATAGGAAAATAGCTTTGACTAACTTTACCGTGAAACACGGAACACTAGTTTGAGAAACTTAAGTAAATTTTAAAAAATAGGTATTTTATTTAACATCTATATTTTGAACATTTTTTAATGTAAAGTTATTTATTAAACTATTATAAATAATTTTATTTAACATTTTTTTAATAAATAATAAATGCTAATCAGTTTAATCTTTCTCGAGACATTATTGATCTTAAATAATAAATTTTTATTATTTTTAGCTTTGAAATACTCCTCTCAGCTAAAGTAATTGAAATTGTTAACATTTATCTATAAGTTATATATATATATATATATATATATATATATATATATATATATATATATATATATATATATATATATATATATATATATATATATATATATATATATATATATATATATATATGCGCGTGTGTAGTGCATTTGGAAAAAAAATATATTATTTTTATAATTAAGAATGTCAATTGGTTTATCATTTTTCAAACCTATAATCCCTATTAAGATATTTAATTCTGCAATTAAATTAAATCCATCAATATCAAATAGATTATCATGTTTTAAAGATTTTTCAATGTTTAAGCATTTTTCTTTTACAAATACACAATCTTATGATTTTAATTTTTTTAACACTAAATAAAAAACCAAAAAATATCTTCATATATTTTAAATTATTTAAATCTACTTTGAAGTGTGGTAATTTTTTTATCTATAATATAAAAAAATCAATTATAAATTATTCTTGAAGGGATTTTACAATTTCATTTTCAAAATATCCATCAAATTGTCTCCTTTTAGGTCTAATACATTTTTAACAAAACTTAAGTTCTATATTCATTTGAAAAGCAATTTTCTTGGTAGACAAAATTGGGAAAAAAAACTATCGAAATCCGAAAATTAAAAAGTACCCAGAAAAAACTAGAGAAAAGAAACGCATTTCTAATTATAATACAAATCTAACAAATAGAATAAAAACAACAGTCTAGTAGAAAGAAAAAATATACTAACCAGAAATGAAGATAAAAAGATTGGTACATACGGACAATATAAGATTCAAAGAAAGCAACCTGCCAAAACCCTAAAAATAGGACTCTATAATGAAAGAAAGCAAGAAGAAACACTTTACCTTTAAATATAAGAAAGCAAAGAAAAATAAAAGAAGTCATAAAAATATTAAAGAAGAAAATAAAATTCAAATTAATTATAAGATAATAAAAATAATTGATCATTATCTTTTTCATAAAAAAGTTATAATTCACTAAAAAAAATTATAATTAATTTAATAAAAAATATTAATAATAAAAAGGAAAATTGAAATATTTTTCTTTGTTGAAGACTTAAAACAAGTGCTTTAGTTGCTTCTTGAACCGACGTTACCTTGAAACAATGTTTCACCTTTCACCAACATTGATACAGAAACAATATAAAACCAAGAAGACGCTTGAATTGACTACATTTTGATTTAGACAAATCCAACGACAATAAAAGAAATATAGACATTAATCTAGAGAAAATACAAAAAGAAAAAAAAATCAAATTGCTTATTTTTTTCAGAAAAATATTTTTTTATAGTTTTAAATAATTAAATTATTTATAAATTTCAAAAATTACATTTTACTTACAAATATTTATCCAATATTTTTGTTATCAAACATTTCAAATTCCTTATATAAATATATTATTCTCTAAAAAATCATTCTTCAAACTTTTCAAAAAACACTTTTGAAAAATAAAAATAATTATTTTTAAATATATTTTTTTTTTTAAGTTGCTCTCATTTCATTTCCAAACTTATCGTGTGAAACTTCAAACTGATATTTTGAAACACACCGAGACGACAAAGGAATAAAGCCATCCTTAAAAATATTCCAAAAAAATTTCACACGACCAGAGACAAGAGGCAGAAGAAGAACTTCCAAGCTTCAAAATATCTAAATTTTTTTTCACACGTGAAAAAAAAACTGGTATCTCAATCATAGCCCACTTTTTTTAGTTGATCCAATGGTCATATATAAAGCCGACTTGATCCATCATTGTCCTCAAACAGCGGAAAGGCAATGCTTAATGGGCCCTTTCTCTTTTTCAATGCTCAAAAGGATGGCAAGAGAAAAAAAAGGCCATTCTTATATTCACACGCCCTTTCAACACAAAAACAGAAACGACTGATCTAAACTATAATTAATAAATAAGAGATATTTTGTATTGATTTAAATAATTTAAATTTATGAAATAACTTTGCTTGAACTAAAACAACAACCCTTCTTTTCATATTTTAGATGTATATTCACTCTGATAAAGTCAGATTAACGGAAAAGTTTACGATAAGTACATTACATGCCTTGAATTTGAATTAAAATATAGGTGCAATCATATGGATACTTTTGATTTTCTTTTTCACAAAACGAAATATCCTCATAATCGTACACTATTTTACATTATTAAATAGGCAGGAGTAAGCTTAAGATATATCTTAATGTCTTTAAATATGGATGTCAACAAGGCGATATGGTACGTAGTTTCTCGTATTCTATCCATCGGATAAATATTTGTTTTGTACTTGTACCCAATTCGTCGGGTATCCGTTATGTAGATATTTGCATCATTTTTTAATATTCACGGGTATCCGTGAACATTTACACAAAAATAAAAATAAATATTTAACAACACATTTTAATCGTAAATTCAAATAAAATACAATATATAACATTCATAAATTTTAAACAAAGTTTAAATAACTTTTTAAATAGTGTCGAATGACAGTTTACAAAGAAATAATTTTTTTAAACTAATTGATAAAAAAAATTCATTCAAAATCAATATGTTAATATTTTAATCATGTTTTTTTTAAATTTAATTTAGAGTATAGCGAGTACGAGTATCCACATGTACAAATACTATGATACTCGTATCTGTCCTGTTGACATGCGGGTATTAAAAAAATACTCGTATCTGTTATCTCTGGATATCCATTTACAATATTTATTTTTTACCCGTTACGAGTTTTATCCGTGAATACTCACGGGTACGAATTTTTTTTACATCCCTAATTTGAAAGAGAAAGAATAATGATTTTTGTTAACAAAATAATATATAAAACGTTAAAGCATAAATACTTTGAAATATATAATATATGTATGCATGATCTTACCATAGATGACTGGGAAACATATATAATATTGATTTTTCACACAGTTGTTCAAACAACTTGATCCAACAAAAATGATTTATAGTCCCTGTTGTAACTTCTGAAGATATTTAGAAAGGACTCCGTTCAAATAAAATGCATGGTCGGCTTCAAACAAATATAATATGTATATGGAACATATTTTAAGAAAGTTTAAATATAGGAGCAATATATTTAAATACTAATTTAACATACATATTTTTCTATATATTTTAAAACTGTTACTAATTTGTATTATTTAAAAATATATCTATTTTAAATTCAAAGTACTATTTTAATTTAAACATTGTGTTAATAGGAGTGAGTGAGATTAATTGAAGACTGGTAATTAAATTTAAATCATGCTTAATCTTAAACATTTGTATATAAAATATATAAGATGTGAATAGTTAAATAGTTAAATATAATTAACCTAAGTTTAATATTAATTATTGAGGACAAAATTAGAGCAATCAAATATTGAAATTACATGTTTATTTTTTTATGTTGTGTTTGGATAAAACAATTTAATAGGATAATTTATTTATTTTGAGGATTTAATAAGTAATTGAATTAGGTGAATTTGCATAATTTGTTTTAACAATCACTTAAAATTCTTCATTAAAAATATCTTTATGTTGTAATTTAATTAATTAATATTTTCTCTTATTTATTAATTGTTTCTTTTTCAATCTCTATGCACTAAACCCTTGCTAGTTCAATATCCTCTTAAAGTAAATAATATAATACCTGAACAACTTATTTTTATATCGTTTTAAATACCTAAATAATTTATATCTATTGTTTTCTTTATTTTCATTTGGTTCGTTTCATATTGGAAACTTTCTCTTCTTTGTTACACATGTTTTTATTTATTTTTTTCTGTTTAATCATTTAATTTATTCAATATTAATAACGTATACTCAAACTGTCAAGATATTTTTTTCTCCCTTTTAAGTACATAACTTTTTCTCCTTTATTCGATCTAGTTCAAAATGTGATCTTTTTATTCATTAGTTTGATTTTTATATATACAAATTATTTCAATCTCTTTCAAAGCTTCAACCTCTTTTATATATACCAAATTTACTTGGATTTTAAAGATATTTTCCCACTATTTTTTTCTTCATATAGTTTTTATCAAATGGTATATTCCATCTCAGAAAATATAATCCTCAATTTCATCAATTGCTTTTAGATATACATTTTATTATTTAACTTTTTTTTTAATATTTGTACTTATTATTTACTTTTGCTTATATAGGAATGTAAGACCTCTTAATTTACAATAGAATAAAATTTATTTGTTTAGATTTATAACACCTACTAGAGTTGTCAAAACGGACCATCTGACCCGGCTTGACCCAATTCAATCCGGCTTACTTATTAGCAAGTCAAAAAAATATCAACCCAGCCCGATCCATCATAGGTTGGTGGGTTAAATAAGTTGGCTGACTCACTCACTTAATTAAGCAAAAAATACAATTTTTTTTCTTCAATCCTAAAAAAAAAAGAAAATTATAATTGTGATTAAAATCTAAATAAATTTTAATATAATCCAAATACAATCCAAAATAATGTTTAACCTCAAATACAAACCAAAATCACAAAAATATTAGGTTTGTGTTTGTCAACCCAATAGATTGGCTAAAAAGAAAAACAGTCCAACTCCAAATAAAAAAAATTGTGATCCTTTATCTGAAGGTGGGTTGGTGAGTCGGGTTCTTGGTATACCAGGTCAAAAATTAACCCCTACTAAAATTTGTAAAAAAATTTCAACCGAACCCGATCCAAATCGGTGGAGAGTCAGATTAACCCATGAGTTCTGATCCACTATGACAACTCTAATACCTACTTCATAATTGCTTTGAGTTTTTTGATATAAAACTTTCTTTTTTCAAATTACATGAATAAAAAGTAAATTTTAAATTTGAAAAAAAATGTTTTTTTTAAAAAAAATAGGTTATTGCTAACATATTAAAGTTTTAATATTTCATCAAAAACTAAAAATGTGAATCAGTGAAAAAATGTAGTAAAAAGTAGATTGTCTTCTTAAGAATATATTAAATAATTCTCATATGTCTTTCAATTCAATTCTAAAACAAACACGTTCTTCTGATTTAAAAATCATATGATGATTTTGAAGCATAGAGGAATTGACACGTAGGCCCCTCCCTACCTTTCTACACTAGAAAATATGTATTCAAAAGCATTGGGTCCCATAAATTCCTTGTGTCCTTCATTACAGTGAATGGTTAGAGAGTAGTGTGTGTGAACGAAGTGAGCTGAACCACTGAGGAACGGCGTGGTGATAAGAGGCGAGTTTCTCCGAAGCTTCTTCGGACATACTCCATCAATCTAATTCTAAATCATTCATTCAACAATGCTGAAATACTAATCTTCTGTGAAGAAAAAACACCAAAAGGAACATTTGACTTGACTTTGTATCAAACATTCATTTTACCTCGTGCCTTTTACAATCTTCATTCATTTCTTACGTTTACAATCATCTCATCCATGCATTATCAATTACCACGTGTGTAAAATAAAGTCGCAATATTGGTAATACTAAAACTTCACAAATCAAAGCATATAACACGTGCATCATCTTTCATTTTTCATATTTAATTACTCATTCTTCTTATTTTTGACAAAAAGCAAAAAGAAAAGGAAAGAATATTGAATATATGTCTGAAAAGGTTGGAGCTTCGATTAGAAATATATATTAAATCAATATTAATATTTATCGGTGGATGCAATTTCTTTGACTAAATTCATTATGCGAATAGAAGAAAACAGCAAAACAAAAACTTCGCTATTTAGTCACTTTTAATTCTTGTAATCTTATCATAGTATATTTTTATTATTTGACTTCAATCCACTTTTTTTATCTCTATAAGTTTTGTATATAATTGATGTACCCATGGGAATTCATGTATTTTTTTTTGGCGGATATTTTTTCTGGAAATAAATACAGTTTTGTACAGAGAAATAATTACTTGTCGAAGAAAAAAAAATACATATATGATATATGATATGTGAATGTGACCAAAGGATTCCTCCAACCAGATCAATGCACGGTAGAGTTGCCAAAATATATTGAAATTTGTGAGTTAACCTGGTCTATTATAGGTTAAGACCGGATTGGATTAATTTTCTTTTTACAAATTTCAAGACATTTTGATTTTTTATCCGATCCATTTAGAACTCGACTCACCTGGGTTAATCTGTGGTGAATTAGATTGGCTCACCAATCCATAAATGAAAGATTACAAAGTATTCTTTTATTAAGTTGGAATTTGTATTCGAGTCAGATTAATTTTTTTTTAATCAACACATTGATAATTTATATTTTTGTGATTTTGATTTGTATTTGAAATTTAACATCCTTATAAAATTTATTTTTGGATTGTATTGAAATTTATTTATATTTTAATCAAAATTATAATTTAGTTTTGATTGAAAAAAATATTTTTTTAGTTAAAGGAGTCAATAAATCAATTCGTTTAACTCAATAATCAACTCGTAATAAGTCCAACTAAATTAAATTAGGTTGACTCGTTAAATAATGAACTCCTAATAAGTTCATCCGGATCGAACCAAATATATAATTTGGACATAATAGTTGAATTTATTTATTATTTCAATTCACATATGTGGGAGGGAGTTTTATTGGCCTCATATGTTGCAAGAGGCCAATCAAGTTGCTAAATTATTAGTTAATTGTGGTCAATACTTACATACTTGTGCCACATAATTTGATTAGATAGCTGTCTTGCTATATATAGCACATTCATATGCTAATCTTCTCATTCTGTAATTCTAAATATATTCCTTGGATGTGTAGCCCTGTGTTTCACACACAAAAAAAAAAAATCATTAAAATTATACATGGTCAATTAATTATAATTTCTTATAGAAGATAGATTTTTCAACTTTTGCTATAAGTACTTTACAAGTCATATCTACATTGCTTTATTGGTGGTGGTTATTATCACATAAAAAAAGTGTATAAGAAAATTATGAAGTGATTAATTTTATGATAAAAATATATATTTAAAGATTAATTTAGAAATTAATATTATAATTATAGATTAATTTGTTTGATAGTAAAAAAAATTTAAATGACTTATGTTATTGATAATTTTAGAGACTAATTTATAGTAAAAACTATTTTAATTACTAATTTAGAGATTAATTATAATTTTTTAAAACTATTTTAATTATTAAAATTTTTAGTTTATAAATTGATATCTATATTGGTCATTATAATGACTAATTATTTTTTATCACTGAATGTTTAAAAGAAAGGGAGTGAATTTGATCATGAAAAAAAAATCACCTCATTAATAAAAAAAAAAAGGAAATTTTATATAAAAAAGCATACCAATATCTACTCTTTTATAGAGTAAAAAATACAAAAAAAAATGATTATGTAATAAATAACCCCAATACTAGATAACATTAAATCTAACTTCAAAACCAATACAAGATCCATTTTTAACACTTCAAAATTATTTAAAATTTGTTCATAATGAATACAATTCTTTTATTAAACAAAACAAATAACGGAAAGGTCGTGATTTCTAACCAACCAAAGAAGACGGTGTAATATTTGTCCTGAAAGTGCATTTAGTCCAAACGCTGCGGCCTCACAATTCTTTTATTTTCTTTATGTGGTTAGAGTCAAGAAAGGTAAGGGTACTTATGAACATTCAATTATTAATGTCCTTGCCACTTTTTGTATGCTTCAGTATTTCAACTCTTTACACATAACACTGTTCTTTTAGGCAAAGGCTCATTAGTCATAACACTACTTTCAGTTCAAATTAATATTGTTCAATATAGAGAAACATACAATATCAACATTTTTCTAACCTAATTCAAATGTGAATATAGAAAATGAAGAAAGCGACAAGTAAAATAAATAGCAATACCAATAATCCAATAGAATAAGATTATTTAGTTTAACATAAATTAACACATATTTTTAATATTCACAATCCATCACTAGAATTTATATAATAACCTTCAAATTTGGTAATCAATAATCAAATAGAATAAAATTAATATTTTTAATATAATCTTTTTCGTCAACTTCTGTCATAAAAATCATTACTGTGCGTATTTTTTTGATTTTTCTGTGAAAACGAGGGACATCAAACTTTCTGACATGAAAAATTTTGTCGTACACATAAGACAAGTGTATCTTTCTTTTCTCAAACATCACACGATTGTTGGACGTATAAAAAGAAAGCAATGTATCTAATTTAATGGTTAAAAGTATATATTTTTGAAACACCCTTATGTTTTATATATAAGAGAAAAACTTTTCAAAGAAAAATTTAAAGGAGCTTTTATGAATGCTTTGAATTAAAAGCAGTGTGGTTTTGCTAAAAACTTTTGTCAATCATTTGATAAAAACTGTATGTATTATTTTTATGAGGTTAATGAATGAATTTAAGGACTATGTTTGGTTATAAGAGATTGGAACAGTAAGCCACGGTTGCTCATATTTTGTGTAACCCTAAACCCTAAACACTGTATATCTTATTCAGTGACATAACGCAGACAAAGCTTCAAGGTGCACGATGTTTGAGGTAAAAATGTAAACCTTAATTAATTAATATGGTTTGTTTTTAATTGTTTTTTTATCTAATCTAAATCCAGTGTCGGCAAGGTCAACCATGCATGGCAGTAGTGAAACGAAGGATGCGAAGTTACAACCTTAGGACGTGATTGAGATCAAAACTGAACTTTTTTTTTCTGGTTTTAAATACAGGGCATATTTATTAATCTCTATTTTTATATTATCATTTGAATCTTAAAAAAAAAAATGTGGTGCCTAATAGAAAATAAATAAGGTATATTATGTCGGTAGCTCTACCAAAAAATTCTCTAATTTAAGCTTGAGGGAGAAGTTAACCGATGAAATGCTTGAAACTGATAGCCAAGTTAAATAAAACTTCCTGCCTAATTATTACTGACATGTGATATCATTTTCGCTGTGAGGACAAGAGGCGTTATCAGGAATGTGATATTTGCCTCAAATTCGTTTTAGTCTTTCTGAGAAAAAAAAAAAAAAAGTGGTCCTCATTTTCCATTCCCATTTGCCTACAATTTTCATCTGTTAATACATGTCGGGCAAAGTGAAGGCTAAGATTATATATATATTATATTCAGATATTATAGAAATATGCACTTAATATCATGTGGAGGATCTATACACTGACACACCGAAGATATCATTACTAAGATGGTGAGTAGTGTGATGTTATAATGGAAGACGAAACAGAAATACAAAACTATAACAATTACTAATTTTACTATGGCGGAAAGAATTACAACATTAAGTATGATCATTATTATATACACCAATGCAAATGGTTCCAAGGTTTCAAAATAAGTTATTTAAATACAATTTTGTTCTGAAAGATTGAAACGCAAGGTCATAATCAATTGAATGGTCGAGGATGGTAAAGCGTCGGTCTATAATTTTGATCTCAACTCCAACCCTACATTATTTCAAGTACAAAAATTAATTTTTTTGTTTCAAGTACAATAATTAAATTTTTTGTTTCATGGGAAATAAGTTGCTGTTAATTAACTTTCTATAAATAAAGCTAGACCATTGGAGAGAGTAATATAAATAATTTAAACTTGAAGATTAAACCAATCAAACACATGAAATTAGTGGTAACATCTGAACATGTGAAGAACTGCAGAACACATGAAAGTAGTAACACATTATCTTAATTAACACGTGAAGTGATTAATTTTCCTAAAACATATGTAACCTAATCCGCTATAACACTTGAGATATCGCTTCACTAATTAAGGTGCTGTTGATGTGCATATATAACCACTCCCATTGCATGATGTCATGTTCTCATTGGCTCATATGTACTACCAGCTTTCTAGTGGTGCAATCAATTCCTGAAGCTTTTGATATACCCTCGTTGGCTCAACGCCAACTCTTGAGATTTTAACCTGAAATAGAAAAAATATATATGGTATATTAGAACCAGAATAACTTGTGGCTGTTATTTACCCTAACAAAAACTGGACCTGAATGGGAGCCGAGAGCAACTTGAGACATACTTATTATAGTAGAAAATAGAGATAAGATAAGGATATGTTCATTTTACCTGAGCATGAACTGTGTAAAAGATCTTATTATCAACAGTGGAGAAGTTGGCAGTGACAACTTCGGCACCCTCTTCCTCAAGGACACCAATTACTTCATAGAGCATGAAGTTCTTATTCACCCCACTTATCAACATCACTTCAATGCCCGAACCCAACTCCTTTATCTCAAGTAGAGGCAAGTCAGAGTCAATACTGAAAATCCCGTTATTGGTTTGGGTGGTTCTCATCATTTTCATGACTTGCTCCTTCTCTCCCTTCAGTTTCTCTATTCTTTCTCTCAGATGCTTTATATAAGTGGCTGCAAGATCAAGCTGGTCCTGCTGGGAAAGCATGTCCTGAAAAACATTATCATAGCTCAATTTCTACGCTTTTCATCAATGAACTTAAGATCAAACCTTAATTAAGTATACGAACCTTGGTGGGTTTGAGGTACTTGGAAGGGATAATTGAAACAAGCTTGAAGCAGAGAGCTTTCATGTGGATTCTGCGGTTCCTTTCAATGGTTTTGCGATCGAGTTTTGATGAAGCAGTGACAGTAGTGTTTGTGTTCTTCATGTTTGGAAGTTTAGAAAGGGAAGTAGGTATGGTATGGTATCGCATGTGATATGGATGATGAAGATGGTGGAAAAGAAGAGAAGCATGCGTTTAAATAGATAGGTTGAAAGGAAATGGAGTGTTTGAGTGAGGGCATACAAGAAAATCATTGACAGTATCGTTAGAAACGTTGATGTGCTCCCACAGATTCTGATGGGTACACGGCACCACAACTGGAACCCAAAAGTCTGCTGAAGAGGGGCAGAACACAGTCACAGTGGTCCTAACGTGTCACGTCACTCTTTCTCTCTGAGACATGTTATTAATTAGAATTTGAGATTCGTAAAAAAATATGATTTTGTTTGGTTAGTAAATAAGTAAAATAGAAATTGAAGTAATAAAAGAGTTAGAAATAGTTGGAAAAGGAAAGAGAGGTAAGTTTTGTTTTGTGTTGGTGAGA
This sequence comes from Vigna unguiculata, assembly GCF_037176805.1. Classification (NCBI taxonomy): domain Eukaryota; kingdom Viridiplantae; phylum Streptophyta; class Magnoliopsida; order Fabales; family Fabaceae; genus Vigna; species Vigna unguiculata. Next base: position 57,481,753 of record NC_140794.1, on the reverse strand, counting down.
GTATGAAGAGAAGCGCGTTGGCCCACCGGTAATAAATGAGCGGGTAGAGGAGGCGGGAGTCGCAATACCTGACTCTTGACCATGTTGTTTCCTGGAAACTGTAATGAAAGAAAGAGGCCTAGGCTGTCCCACTCTTCAGTTTCTTCTTAGTTCACAGCTGAGGAAAAGATTCTATTCTACCCCCATCCATCACGCCCCCAATACATTATAACTCAATTCAAAACTTGACAACATAATCATCATCTCAAACTAAAAACACACACAATTCTCCGACTACAACAATTTTCATTTCTTTCAGGATCATTTCGACCACACTCAAATACATAACTTTGCATTAATATTATAAGCTATAACCAAGTTATATTAAGGTTCCTTACTTAAAGCATTATTAATAGACCACATGTGATTAACTATATGTTCTTATAGAGAATGTAAAATACAAGAATATGAAGTATCATATAGTCCTTTTTAAATAGATTTAAAGTTGTACTATTTATTATACTTGCCATGTTGAGTTGTCATCATGCATGTAATAATGATATGCAATAGAACATTTTCATTGTATATTAATATTATAAATTTTATGTACTGATTATAATTAAGTTTTAAGTCTCTAAATTTGGATTTTTTTCATTGAATTTTTACTAATTTTTTATTTATAACGGGTATTTAAAATATTTTATATTTTTTAATTGACTATTTTGTTTCTTAATTTTTTGTTAATCGAACCTCAAATTTTTATACTTTTTTGTTAATTTTGTTTTTAAATTTCATTGATTTTATCTTGTCATGTTATTTTAATTTTCTATTTTCACATATTAAAAAATGTAAAACTTTTAGAAAAATTTAATAGACATTCAATTAACATTATTCAAATGTCTTATGATACATTTTTATATACTTCTTTATATAGATATATACGAGACAACAATGGAAAGAATATAAATATTTTAAAATAAAATAATAATAAAATATATTTCCTTCAATAAGAAGAGGATATTCATCTCCTCCCATCTCATAACTTGTTTTGTTTCTATTTTAAAATTTAGTTTCAATTATCTATCTATCTATATATATATATATATATATATATATATATATATATATATATATATATATATATATATATATATATATATATATATAAGACTTTTGTACAAAAATGTTGAAATAAGGGGTGGTTGATATCTTATGTTATACTCTTTCCCCTCCCCTACTTCAAAAATTTCCGGGAATTGCACCGTATTTGGATTAGTTTATAAACTTGACTATAATTGGAAATCTTAAATTGCTGACTCTTAAGAACCAGACTGACAAAAAAATTCCAAGAAAAACAATACCAATGACATATTTAATTAAAAAAATGATTAAATTTTCATAATTTACTCTCATAATTTAATACGTGTTTTTAAAGTGACTTCATATCTTTTTATTTTTTTATTTTTTTATTTTTTAAAATTACTTAAAAAGTATCATTTCAAATTATGAAAAAAGTCGTTAAAATTTAGTTTAAAAAAAATATTCTTTTAGCTGAATCTAAATTGTTTATTCAAATGTGTAATGCAATCATGGTTTTCTTAAAAAGAAATCGGTCCCATGGAACAAATGTAGTAATTTAACGGACACATATAAAAGAAGTGATTTTGTTGAAGATTTTAGTTATTATTAGCAAAAAGAAAAGAAAAAGTATGAGAAAAGCTGATTGACATGCCGTAATCTGAAATGTGAGTCAAATTGTAGCTTATGTGTGCATCACGTTCACTTCTTCCAACATCTGCTGTAACATTCTAACACAGCCTAAATCTAGGTCATACACAGCACTGCTTCATGGATGGCCACTTTCACAATCAACTTTCTTATTTTCATTCCCAATTAGTATAAATTTTCATGTTGTCACCATTGACGGAATTTTTCAAAAACTACTTGTTCTATATATTTATTGTTGGACACGCCATTCCAATAATAATGTAACAAAAAGTGAAATATACAAGATTAACTCTGACCTTAATAATAGTTTTGCAGAATTGGATTGGATCCTGAATCACAAATTCTAAAATATGTAATTAATAATTTTGTTTGATTAAAATTGTGATAATTTGTTTTTTATATCTTCGCAATAAAATAATAACAGATCAGTACTTCACTCTGAGGTTCATTTTAATATTTAAAAATATTAGAATTTAATCATTTTACCTGTCATTTGCACATAACCACTTTTACATGATCATCCAAACTAAATAATTAGATCGGTAAAAAACACAGATAATTCGGTTCAATTCAGTTCAATCTATCATGAATAGATTATTTAGTGAACAAACTTAATCTGGTTCATTTATTAGTGAATTAAAAAATTTTGAACCCGACTCGATCTACGACGGGTTGATAAGTTAAACAGGTTGATTCGTTGACTCACTTAATTAAAAAAAATATAAATTTTTTTTCTTCAATCTCAAAAAAAACTAATTTATAATTCTAATTAAAATCTAAATAAATTTCAATAATTCAGATGCAATTTAAAAGGATGTTAAACTTCAACTACAAACCAAAATCACTAAAATACTATGTTTTGGCTAAAAAAAATAACTTAACCCAACCGAAATGTAAAGTTCAACATAACAAAAAAATACTTGTGTGATATTTTATTTACGGGTTGGTGAGTCAATCCGGCTCACCGCGGATTCAATCTAGATGAACCATGTTTTAGGTGAATCGGGTAAAAAATTAACCTATACTAAAATTTGTAACAAATTTTCAACCCAATCTGACCCGAACTCGTGATGGTTGGGTTGACTCGTGGATTCCAACTTATTTTGCCAAATTTATAAATGATAGAGAGTGTTTTCTTAAGAAAAATAATAAAAATAATAGAATATGAATTTCCTTAAACTAAAACGGGGTTATGACTAAAACGGGGTTATCGATGACGAGTTGCATGGTTAAGTGCATGCATCTTAATAATGCTTTTGAATTGATTTCACTTTCCAAAGAAGAAAGAAGCAAGGAGTGTCAAAGGAAAGAGTTGGCATGTTCACCTTTACTTGTACAAAATGAAGTCTACTTCCTGCATATGAATAGAACAGGTTGGAGAAATTCCCAACATAACATTTGCTATTAAACATAATAAACTTATGATACTCAAATACTCTATTTTCTACTAAACACCCATCTAACATCAAGTCACACTTTTATATTAAAATATAAAATAATTTAGAATCAGTCAACTTAAAAAATAATATTATTATTATTTTATTAGGTATATTAAAGGTATAAGAAAATTAAAGTGTGTTGATGTATAACATTTTTCCTATACACTTGTCTCTCAGTTCCATTACTGGTCATTTTGCATATATCTTCTTTATATAAACCCCCCGCAATATCTTCTTGTTCATTAAGTATATATATATATATATATATATATATATATATATATATATATATATATATATATATAATATTTTTAATATATTGATATATTTATTTAATTAATTAATCAATTAATTGATTTATTTGATATTTTATAATTTCATGTCCATGAAATATTTGCATCCTAAATTAGACTAATTAATTAAGGATCGAATTATTGTCAACATATTCTTGCACTATTTAATAACTCTCTTTTTTTTCGATATACTTTTCTGTTATTTACTAAATTGTGTTCAATATGGTGTTTGTCTTTCATAAAAGAAACATTACCCCACTTGCAAGCACTAAATATTGATACAAAACACCAAGTAGGGTAAGGATAATTTTAGTTTAAATAATTTAAGATGTTTAAATTTGGGTGATATCCATACTTATATATAAACATTTTCTTTCATATGTTTTCTAATTTTATTTTTTAAATAAAGTTTTTCTAAATTAAAAATAACTATTTTATCATTTTTTTTCTTTTCAGTGACTTTTTCTTACTTTAACAAATTTTAAAATTTGATTTTTCTTAAATTTAACCATTTTTTTTATTAAAAATTAAAAACAAAATAAAAAAATTATAAAAACTATTTATATTATTTTTATAATAATAATAATATTAATTTTATTATCTTTTTCTATAAAAGAATAGAAAATAAGCGCATGTTTTTCACTAATAATCATAATTAATTTATTTTGTGTGTATATTATCACCGAAAAAACAATATATATATATATATATATATATATATATATATATATATATACATATATATATATATATATATATATATATATATATATATATATAAAGAATTCTCACAATAAAAGATGTTACCACATAATACATCTTTCATGTAAAGATATAAGAAAACTATAAAATAATAAACAATTTTAGTGAATAAAAATTATTAGTTATTATTATAATGATATAAATACATGATAATGAAATAATAACTCAAATCTCTCTTTAATACTCATTTTCAATAGGAAAATAAGTTTGAAGGAATGGAAAATAGATGAATTTAAAGATAAAGAGGATGAAAACTAAATTGTTTATATTAAGAAAAAGTAAATGTTAAATGTAAAAAGTAAAATAAATAATTGTAAAACTCTGAATGATTTGATTGATGAATAAAAAAAGAGAGCTAATAGGTAAAATTATAAGATGGTGATTTCATCTCATAGTTAAAATTTATTTCAAATAAAATTCAATTAGTTTTTAAAATAAAATGTGAGTTACTGTTTAAAATAAATAAAATTAATTAATAAAATTAAATTAAAATAAAATGCGATTGATTAAAATTAAGTTAAAATGATCCGCGAATGATTAATAATAATTTTATTATTATTTTATGTTATTAATTATTATAACAATTTTTAACGTTTTACCGATATTTATTTTATATATTATTTTTATATATTTATTTATTATTGTTATTCTACTATGTTATGTGAAATATAATAATTAAAAAATCAATTAATCAATATTTACTTTTAGTAACTGCTCACAAACTAGTTTTTAATGTACACTTTTATTTCACTACCAATATTACCACCATTAATATAAATTATTTTACTCTTTAAATTTTGTTTGTAATTTTTAAAAAATATATTTTTTAAATTCAATTATATTTCTCTTTTAATAATAATTAGAATATTTTTTTCTTATTATTAATAAAGTGAACACACATGCTCCAAATTTTTTTTATTGAAATAAAAAAAATTATTAAATTATTAAATAATTTTTTCTTAGATAATTTTTTTATTGTAAATGAAATATATAATTTATTTATTATTTTTTTTGTTAAAAGTGATGTTTATGTCTTATACGAGGAGAATTCAAATCACATTTATGTAATCTCTCCTTGATGAATCCTTCTTTGAAGAAAAAACCCATTAGTTACATGAAAACAAATATGTATAATTGTAAGATCCAGTTAATAACTCTTTTAACTTTCTTTGCATTTGTATTTTGAAAAAAATATTCCACTAAAAAATATATATATATATATATATATATATATATATATATTCCATACTTTTAGAGTTTAATATCATAATATAACTTCTAAATAGATTACATAATTTTTTAAAGTTGCTTAGGTTATAAGGTGTTAATTTGACAATATTGGAATTTATTTTAAGACACCGATAAATATAATTTGATGCAATGTGAATTTTGAACTATTTATTATTGTTGAGGGTATCAAGAAGTGAATTGAATCAAAAGAATAAAGAAGCAAATCAACACATGGTGGTTGAAGGGAAAGAGATAACGAAGTAAAAGAGGAAAGGATTGAAACGCATAAGATCAAGGAGGTGGATCACAAAAGAAAATACTACCAAAGATCGAGAAAAGTGTGTCGAAGGCATCCAAACAAACATGATTGAGATAGGGACTAAAGATAGATCGAGAAAGGAGCTATTTCTTCTCCATTTTTTATTTATTTTTATCTTTATCCACCATTCCATATCTAAATATGAAAAATAAAATTAAAATAGAGAAATGACCATCTGTTAGAGAAAAAAGGACGAGTGACTCTATATCAAGGGAATCTTATCATCTATACAAAACAAATTGAATTGAGACTAACTTTCAGTGTTCTTACTCAACCCAAGTTTGTCTAACAACATTGTTATGAACCGCATTCCTAAGGTATTGCTCGCTTTAGAGCATGAAGCTCTCTCACGATTTTGTCTTTAAAACACGCATCTCAGAAGATGGGAGAGGAAGGAGTATTTAAATTGTGCTTGGTCTCTACCCCTAAGCGATGTAAGACTTATTAGGTGTACATAGGAACAAAATGGAATAAAATATGCAATATTTACAGACAAAAATATTCGATTAGTGGAGAAAAATTAATATACTTCTAATGTCGAATTGGGATCAACTAGGACATAAATAAAACATTAAGTCAAACTCTTTATTTATGTCAAAGTAATAGCTATGAATAGTCATCGACACCTGATAAAAGGTAGAAGTGTATAACCTATTATGGGAGATACAATGCATTACATATGTATATAATCACGATACATTTGTACAAAACTTCTACCATATACCTTCTTTCAATTTAATTTAGTTGATTTGTAACTCATTAACAAAAGAATCTACATTTTTTTTATCCACAAATATTAGCTTATCTTTTGAACTACCAAACCAAATCTTATTTCTCTAAATTTTTAACAGGGAGTCAAACTCAAAACCTTTTTCTTCCTTCCATTCCATCTAATCTAACTACTATATCACTTTATCCGTCTTTAATTTAGTTTACTCGTGAACACTTGGAACTGTATCAAATCAAAATATTTAAGAAACAACTATATAATTAATATAATGTATATAAGTAAATGTTATAAATATTATATAATACAAAGAAATATATATATATATATATATATATATATATATATATATATATATATAAACAACTTATATAAGAAATAGTTGGAATGACAATCGTTCTGCAAATTACATAATCGATCAAATTGTTCTGCTATGCGTTAATTTAAAAGCTCTTAGAAGATGAATGATACAAATTCCTGCACATTAATATAACGATGATATTTTGTAAATTTTTTCATTAACACATGTTTTTTATATTAAAAATATTTATAATATTTTTTACATTAAAATAACATTCTAAAACATTAGTTTTTTGTAGGCATGTGTTCCAATATATCCTATATGTTCCATATTGTTTAGGAGTTAATGTCCAACGTAGTTTAAATATTATTTCCTTTCTTTGGTGTCTTTTAATTATATAACTGTGACGAAACTCATGTTTAAAACAAACAATACTTTGAAAACATTCTTAAAAGTTTACGTTTTTGACAAAAAATATATATAATAAACATATTTTATATTATCAAGAAACCATTAAAGAAAGTGAGAGAAGAAAAAAAAGTTTATCACAAGATTTTTTACAATGAATTCAAGTATGTTTTTTTTAACTCTTTTAATAATATATTTTTTGAAAATCATAGATTCATTAAATAGAATATTTTCTTGAATTGAATTAGAATATGGAAACTGCAAGTTAACACATCTCTTCTCACGTTGGTTTTCACAGAAATTCAAATTGGTAATTGGTTAAAAAATATCCTCTTTTCTCCTCATGGGTAGGGGATAATAACTTCATTGTCTTCCTTTTTTTCATGTGTAAATTAACACTAATGAACAAAAGCAAACGATCTCCTTCGATCCATGTCTCCATTTTATTGAGAGTGGTACATTTTTTAAAATAAAAAGACCAATAATTTTAATATTTGTTAAATATTTTACTTTAATTTAAAACGTCTCTAAAAAATACCATCGTATTTGGTTACTGGAATAAATTTCGGGGAAATGATATTCTGAATTTGAATACATAAATAAGAATAATTTAGGTTTTTTTTTTCAGATAATAAAAGTATGATTTAGTTATTAAGGTTTAAAGAGTGCAACAATTAATTACGTATTGTTATAAAAACTAATGTCAAATTAATTCCTAACACCGTTGATGAGGATAATTTGATTACTTTCTTAAATTTGTAACTTTAACATATGTATCTTTAAATTTATATATTTTTTCTATATTATTTTATCAACTTGATTTTTGATTGGGATGTTGTTGGATTGTCTTAGTCGAGGTTTAAATGTCAAAATCTCTATATTGTTTATTTGATAAATGTTGGGAAAAGTTTCTTTCCAACTAAAGTTAATCATGTTTATTTTTTGACCAACATCATTAAAGTTGTTTTATTTTTATTGTTGATGAAAAACATAGTTATTTCCTCATCAGAGTTACTAAGAGTTTATTTGTGTCTATTTACGGTGTTTTTCGACTAGTGACATTTTTTTTCCAATTTATGTAAAGTGAGGTGGTTATTTTCAGTTGATATTATTCAGTAATCTTTGTCAAACAACATCGATTAAAATATATTATCAATATTGATATGAAAATTTTGAATTATTCACAGCTATTTTGTATTTAAATAAATTTTTTATTTCCTGATGATTTAAATATTTTGTATAAATAAAAAATGAAAACTTAATAAAATTGAATTGACATATTCAACCTACTAATGAAATAAATGAAATAATTTAAATTAAGTCCAATTCAAATCTCATATATTTGAATATCTTATAAATTATGAATTTCTTTTATCCAAATATAAATAAAAAATTAATTTGGTGATTAAGATGAGATATAAAAAATATTATATTAAGAAACAATATGATGATAAAATTCTCTCTCATTCCATATCCATTACAACCACGTGTCACGTTTACTGCATTATTTTTCTTTAGAGCTCTCAAAATGAGTTATAACTCATGAGTCAATCTGGTTCACTACGGATTTAGATCAGTTTGAATTAAAAGATTTGTAAATTTTGGTACGGGTCATAAATAGACTCAGTCTACTAAGAACCTGGTTCATCAATCAATCCATAAATCTTAAATTATATTAAAAAATAAAAATTCTAAATGTCATTCTCTCTCCAAACTGGTGTAACTCATCCATTTTGAGATAAAATGAATGATATTGATGATACAACTTTATATAGATATTTAGAACAAATATAATCGTGTAAAAGTGTATAAAATACAAATCAAAAAGTAAAATGACATGCTAAAATCAGAATTATCAGCATAATGTCACTTTCCTTTGGTTTTTAGTACCCTTTTATTTTCAATTGAAGGTAACTTCTATGAACCTATGAACCTATAATATTCCTTCACTTTATTTAGATTTTAATCAAAAATTATTATTTAGTTTTTTTTAGAATTGAAGAACTCACTAAGTGATCAACCCATGGTGGGTCAGGTCGGATGACCCCTTTTAAAAACTCAAATGTTCTTGTTGTGATCTCTGCAAGCATACTAAGAATCATACTAAGAATAATACAATATAGTTAAACATGTTATATCTAACACTTACTAAAATTATCTTACAATTATAGTATTACATAATTAATAATAAACATAAATATATGAAATGTATTACAATCTTCCATAAGAATATCCAAGTTAAACTTTTAAAATATAATTAATCCTTCATCAACTAAGAGGATCTATATAATATAAAAATTACACATCTAAACAACAATTACTCATTATTCAACCTTTAGCCATCTTATCGTTACTCATCTCTTCCACATGTATTATCATGTGCTTATAATATAAGATCATACTAGGTGGACAACCACAAGACATAATAGGATAAGCTACAAATAAATGCAAATCATACTACTTATGAGCTAAAGATCATTTAATAAGAACAACTCATTATTTCTCAATCCAAACATCATACTAAAAAACATCAAATGTCTAAAGTGTATCCCACACAAAACCTTCATGGCTCATTTATACACAACTAGACATCTAACTCTACTTTTGAAAGACAAGTGTATTGAGTAGAATATGAGACCTTGCACCTTTCAACATTTACTCACTCATTCCTCACAATGGCTATAGTTATATCATGTTTGAGCCGCATCTCGATCCATAGAGTATCATAGGGTCAATTCTATATGTGCGAGTGTGGTTTCTTATAGAAACTCCATTTAAGAACCTACTTTGACTCTCACAACTAAATCTTCCTCTATATGTATACAATACTAACAAAGTTAGGGTAGTTTCATTTCGATCTTTGTCATCAATACACTTCGCATACCACCACACGGTAATATTTCCATCCTAGAAATCACTACATTTACATTCCACATAATTTATACCAAACCAAACCACAAAAATATGAGTTCGGAATCTTTGCTAAGTTTTTTGATGTTGTCATTTACTAAGGATTAAAAATACACTAATGTGGGTCTTTTAAAAATCCTTTTAATATATTTTAAAACATCAAAAATTAATATTCATTGGTGTATTTTTAAGGTACAACAAAAGAACAACACAAAAAAACTAATAGAGTTTCAGTTCTCACATCATGCTCCAACTACCTATTCATCATATCAAAGATATAAACATACCATAATAATCACAATTAAACAGATATCACTTTGAGCTATTTTGAGTCACATACATAGATCTTAGAACCATATATGCCTCAAAATATTGAATTAACTAAACAATACGATTAAAAAGTGAACTTGCTCTATTTTAGATTTTGGTCGATCAGAAGTGTAAGTCTTTCCAACGGTGAATTCACTTATGGTATCTAACCATTAAATACATGAGAAACAAACTAAAAAAATTAGAGAAAAAGGCACAAAAATTAGAAAAAAGTTTTCTAAAAAGATAATAATTTTTATAAAATAAAATTCAATTAATATAAATCTATTTACAATTGAACTTTATATAAATAAAATAATCGATTATCTTTAGAATCACTACGATTCTTATACTATTTTCTAGGTCTTACATCACAAACAATTATGAGATGTTTTGTAATTTTTACATTCTAATTAAAACTTCTAAAACAATAATTTACACATAACTATATGTAGGTTTTATTAAAATAGAAAATAGGTTAAAATACTTCGTTGGTCCTCGTTTTTGTTGCAGAATCTCAATTTGGTCATCGTATTTTTATTAGTCTCAATAAGGTCCTCATTTTTGTAAATTAGTATCAATTAGGTTCTTTCCGTTAGTAGATAACTAACACCGTTAAGTAGGTGCCACGTGTCAGCTCCTCGTTTTTTTTGAATTTTTTGAATTTTTTTTGAATTTTTTTATTTTTTTTTAAAAAATATTTATGCAACGTGTCACTTTTGTAGTGTGCCACGTGTCAATCTAATATGGTGACACGTGTCAAATTAATGTATGAATCTCAATTTGGTCCTCATATTTGTTAAATTGATTTGATTTAAGTCCCAATTTTTTTAAAAAAATTTCAATTTTAGGCACTCCAAATTTAGACCAAATTTTACTTTTATATAATGTAATGATTATTTTTATTAAAATTGATATTTTTATTAAATATTTTAATAATATTAATTATATTTAATATTAAAATTTTAAATATATTTATTTTAATTTTTTATAAAATTATTTTAAAATTTTACATTTGAATTTATAAAATTGTTATTTTTAAGCCAACTCTAAAATATTGTTGATATTGAATATTATACAAATATTCCGAATATAAATTTATTAATCTGTATATTTATAATTTTAAAATAAAATTTAAATAAAGTTTAATGTAAAATATAAATTTAAATAAATTAAATGTTGTTAAAAATATGTAATAGAAATATCACTTGTAATAAAAGTATCATCATTATATTTATAAAAAAATTAAATTTGTTCTAAATTTGGAGCACATGAAATTAAAATTATTTTAAAAAAATTTGGGACTGAAATCAAATCAAATTAACAAATATGAGGACCAAATTGAGATTCATACAATAAGTTGACACATGTCACCATATTAGATTGACACGTGGCACACTACAAACTTGACACGTGGCATAAATATTTTTTTAACAAAATATAAAATAAAAATTTTAAAAAAAATAAAAATTCAAAAAAAATTCAAAAAATTCAAAAAAACGAGAAGCTGACACGTGGCACCCACTTAACGGTGTTACTTCTCTATTAACGAAAAGAACCTAATTCATACTAATTTACAAAAATGAGGACTTTATTGAGACTAATAAAAATACGAGGACCAAATTGAGATTTTCAACACAAAAGAGGACCAAGGGAGTATTTTAACTTAGAAAATAAAAGTGCAAAGTAGTTGTTTTCCTAACAACGATAACAAATGTTGGGATTTGAACCTCACCTGTCTAATTTTTAGTGCAAACCTCAGATTTACCACACAGAATCTTTATTAATCATAGTTATTGGATTCATTTAGACAATTCCTTACCAAAAGAAACTTTTAAGGATTGTAAGTTAATAATCAAATTATACTCTTCGCATTAAGAATATGAATTGAACTAACTACCTAGCATTAAAAATCATTAGGTGAGTTGGTTCGTATTTGATTTATATAATTTTTGCCATCAGTTTGGTACGTTTTGCATTGTCAACTTGTCAAGCTGGAGAAAAAACAAGTGGGTAGCTCTATCAATTCAGTTTTTTAATAAAAAAGTAAAATAAAACATAATTTAGAAAATTAATTTTTCATTTTATATTACTTAAAAACTGAAAATATATAATAAAATTATAACTTAGTTAACACTTACAAATTAAATTTAAATATCAATTATAATAAAATAATTTAACATGTAAAAGGATCATTTTAATTTATCTACTTAAAAACATTAATTAATAAATTAAAAATATTTATATTATTAAGTGTTATATATATATATATATATATGAATTAACAAATTAGATAAAAGATTAGTTAATCATATTATTATAAATAATTATTTACAATTCTCTAAAATTAAGTTTGTATCATTTTTGTTTGTTGCTTCTGCTGTTTGTGTGGTTCACATTTTTGTTTTGTATTTGATTTGTTATGACAACTTGCAAAGATGATTCTCTTCAATATATTGGTGTGCAATTAGATGATAAAAATTATTCATACTGAATTTATGTTATTAAAAAATTTCTTCGTGAAAAGTCCATATGGTGTTATATTTCAGGTGTTAAGGCAATATCAATTGACATCAAAACCAATAATTATGTTACTCTCGAGAAGTTGATAAGTGTAAAATTATCACTTAGGTCAATAATTTTGTCATACACTTGATTGGTGTTCAATGGACAAAATATGATACTGCAAAGGAGGTATGAGATCACTTATCTCGATTGTATACACAATCCAATTTTGCCAAACAATATCAACTTGAGATAGATATTTGTACACTAAAGCAAAATGACATGAGCATTCAGGACTTTTATTCTGTCTTGACAACTTATGGGATCGACTTGCCTTGACTAAGTTTGCAAAATTGAGTGTTTTTGCACCGTATATTACTCGTAGGGAGTCACAACGTTTGGTTCAATTTCTTATGCTATTTGTAGTGATTTTGAAAGTTTGTGTGGTTCAATTTTGCATCAAAACTCTCTGTCTTTTATTGATGATGTTATTGATGAATTATTAGTAGAGGAAATTAGACTTGTTTCCCAGCTACAGACCAATATATTCTTACAATCTTAAGGTACATCATCGCCAAATATATATTTTGACAAATGGATCATTGACTCAGGTATCACTAATCATATGTCACATCATTTATTTTGTTATCACCTAACTCATTCATGTCAATTGCAATTGCTAACAGTGAGTTAGTTCCATTATCTGGTATTGGTGTCATTGTCACACCATTTTTGTCTTTGTTTGATGTTTACTACATATTTGATTTTGCTATGAATCATGCTTCTATTGAAAAAATTTGTGATTTAGGATATAATGTATATTTCACTTCATCTAAATGTTTTGTACAAGACCGCACATGTCAAAAGACAATTGAGATAAGTCGTCAGAGAAGTGGATTATATGTCTTCAATCAGTTTATTTGTTTTCTATTATTAGAGTAATAAAATATATCAAAAGTGTGTAGTAAAATTTTATATTAAAGTAATTTGTAAATACAAAATGATGAATATATATTAATTTTAAAGTTTAATAATTTTCTATTTCCAAATCAATTGTTTGAAATGTGTAATAAAATAATATCTCATAGTTTAATATCTAAATAATAAAATAAACATTTTAAATGATATAAAATAAAATAAACTATGTAATATCAAATATCAAATTGTATATACACACCGCAAGCTAACATTAAAAAATGACACTTCAACTAGCATATTAAAAGTCATGAAAAAACTTGTTTATTGAATATTGTTAATAAGATCATTTGCTGAAAATGTTGGTAGTCAAAGTTCTTTAACATGTTGTGTACGGGAGAGAGGTACATAAATATAAGAAAAGATTAATTTGGAGGCGGCAGTGGTTTCATTAGTTGTGATGTACAAGATGGAAATTAACGTCAAAATTGAATGCTGGTCCATTCCCATTGTGTTACACGATGTTATGTGCTTTTTTTGCGGCTTCTCCTATTCATTATGTTATGTGCTTCCTTATCTTCAAAATTAACATGTACTGCTTTGATACATGCGTACACGGTTGTAAAAAGAAAAACTAAAACAAATTAAATAATACAATGTAGAGTTGTAAATTAAATAATCAAATTAATATAATCTATAATGTATGATAAAATAATAAAATTACATAAACTAAAAAGTATATAAAATTAGCAGATTATAATATTATACTAAACTATGAAATTATATAAATTGTGTGTTATTATATAAAATTGTGTAAAATTATGATACCAAATAAAAAGTAATATATATATATATATATATATATATATATATATATATATATATTTATAATTTAAATAACAATATTATTTAATAATTTTATTTATTTTAGCTATAAATAAAGAGTGAAGGATGATTTTTTGTAAATACCGTTTTTTTAAGATATATGAGCTCAGTTAAATGAAAAAGTCAGTTAAATGAAAAGGTTTGCCCACTTTCTTTTTTTTTTTCAAACACCTTTTTAGTTTTTTCATTTTACCTTTCCTCTCAGTTTTTTTATCAAATTACAAATAGCTCACCTCTCTTCTCTCTTTGGAACAGAAGCTGAGTTAAGGTCATTACGAAGTTCTCCACAGAACTTAGCGAATGTCTTCCTTTTTGTGTAAGCCAAAAACTCAAAACTCTCGTCTTATATCTTTTGTTTCCAGTTTTGAGTCTTGTGTAAGAGCCTCATTTTTGTCTTCATGTGCTCTTATGTGTTCTTTGGGCTATTTTGGGTGTAGGGCTCATCTCCACCTAGAGCTTCAATCTACTGTTTTCAGTTGTGAGATCAGGGAAGCTAGGGTTTTCTTCTAGATTTTGAAATAAATTGTTTATCCTGATATTTGATTGCATCTTGATGTGTTGGATTGATAAGTGTACTGGAATTGAAGTGGTTGTGTTTTTTTTTTTTTTTTGGGATTTTTTATTTTTGCATGCTGAAATCTTGTTATTCTAGCTTAAGCGAGATGAGTATAGCCCAAGCGAGAGTTTCTAGCTTAAACTAGATCAGTCTTGCCCAAGTGAGAGAAATCTAGCTTAGCGATAACCTCCTAGCTCAAGCTGGGAGAAATCTAGCTTAAGTGAGAATTGTTGCATAAATTTTAATTCCTTATTTTAATTTGTAATTGACTGAGTTAATGTTAAAAATATGATATATGAAATGAAGCTATGCATGAATGATGTGGCATTTTGTTAGACATGTACTTGATGAGTTTAGCTTGGGATGATAATTATTCTGAGATAATGTGGATTGTTGATGATACAAGAGTTTCAAGAGAAATTCTTGATGATGGTGTGGTTAGTGTATGTCTTTATATAGGAGATGTCTAGATAAAAAATGTAGATATCAAACGCAGGTGCATACTTCCTTAGAATTCTATATTAAACGCATAATCTGGATATCAAGTCAAAGACAGTTTGGTGTTTAATTAAGTTAAAATTTTGTGAGTTAATGATCCTTTTCTCCATGTATGAGTTTTTTGGATTATGTACCTATGTATTTATATTTATGCAAGAATGTTGAAATACACTAGCTTACTTTTCTTTATGTATGTGTTTCCTTGTTGTGTTTTCCTTTTTGCAATGATCACCAAATGTTGGTGTGAGCAAATGTGGAGACACTTGTTGATTGTTAGGATGGTGGTGATGTTGCTATCTAGATTAGATGTTACATCTTGTTCTTTGTTGAGCCTCTTTTACAGAATCACTTTGCTTTATATTTGGTGCTTTGTTGAACAATTTTTTACATAACTATTTTATATTTTAAGTGATCTTTATGACATTGTTATGTGCCTAGAATATTTGTTTTCCCGTATATTTTGATATGACTCAATAGTTAGTTATAATATACTTTGTACCTTTTACTCTATATTATATTATAATATATGATATTTTATTTATTAGAAATTAGCTATTAAATGTGATTTCACACTTTCTCATTTTAATTCACAACATAACAATTTTGAGAGTAACCTCTTTGATCTTAAGAGTTATGAATTCTTAAAAGATTATCATCATTCACAACATTGTTTCAATGATATCAGTTTATTACCGTTAGATTTTGATTCATATATACGGAAATGTCATCAAAATATTTAATATTATTCACAACCACGAAGTTATTTTCCTACCATGGTATTTAAATTAAGTTATTTTTTTATCATGAATTTAATAAGAAAATAAAATATAGATTCTAAAAACCTTGAAAGCATCACCTGAAATTAATAATGAAAACATGATAATTTAAACCAACACGATATGAAATTAAATTTTAAATTCTAAAATTATATTAATCAACTTCCCAACGTGTATCATATGTTCAACAATATAATCAACATTCTTGTTTTAAAGAGTTATTTTAAACATTTTTTTCTTGCTTAAATATTCTGGATGAGTGTTTTTATGATCACCCTAAAATAAAAAAATAAAAAAATAAATCATTAACCAATTTTAATGAACGATTTGCATTAAAATCAATGAATATAGTTTCATTAAAATTAAAAAAAAAATCTGATTAATCCAAGAAGTTAGAAACATTTTTTCTGCAAAAAGCATGAAAGACAAAATTATCTATTCTAATTTGTATGAATTACTTAAATCTATAAAGGACATAACAAATATCACTAAATTACATATAATAATATTATTCAATTATTGTATGACATATAATATTCAAAATAAAAATTAGAATAAGTTGCCTAATTATAAATGTTGGATATTGATTCTTACACTTAAACATATTTCTAATAAATTTTCATTTTATACGAGAATTTTTTGCATTTACAATAATGTCAATTATCATTCTAAATATTATTTTAGCGCAAACTCTGTCCGATGATAACTCTGTTTGATCCACTAAGGAGTGGCGGAGGATGCAAGGGGCAAGCGGGGTACGGTCCCCCACCTTAAATTTTTTTATTTGTTTTTTATTATTTTGAATTGTTTTTTTTTAAATTAAATAATATTATGTTTAAAATTAATAAAAATTAAATTAAATATTTTTTATTTATTTTATAAAATAGAATAATAAATAATTAAATATTAAATTAAATATATAAAGAAACAAAATTATTAAGATATTTTTTATTTTCTCTCTCATTGTTTTTTGAATTTTTTATATGTTGTATTCTTCTTTCATGTTTATTTATTTTCTTTTGTTACTAAAAAAAAGACATAAACTTAGTATTTATATCCTCATTTTTTCATATTTTTTTCCATTATTAAATAAATAAATAAGGTAGTTTTCTCTTGTCTCACTTGATAGTGAACTATTTGTTTAACATTTAACATTATTTTTTATTTCATGACCTTTTTTATATTCGTTTTTTATTAATTAGAAGAAGAAATAATGTACTGTGATTTTTCATAGTCGATTTTTAATTGTAACTTGATTATTATAGTTTTTTTTAGTAATTATTCTCTCAATTTTTTATTAGATTATGATAAATTATTTTTTAGTCTTAAACTTATTTTATAAATAGGTATATTAATGAAAAACAAAAGAATAAATTTATTTTTTAAAATTGATAGAGAAACTACCGGTGTAGATGAAAACATGATAATATGATTATTTATCGCATAACAATGAAATGAAAGCTTGTGAATATTTTTTGAATCAAATGCATGTTAATAAAATGGAAGATGAATATTTTACAGATAATATGGTTATTTACATCGAAAAAAGTTAATTGAAAAATTTAATTATAATTCAATTATCATAAATTGAAAAATATGAAAAAATGATAGACATTCCTTTAGATATGTGTAATTTCTTTGATAATTATAAATGTACTAGATTATGTATTATTTTTATTGAATTAATCACAATAATATTAAATATATAAATTTTAAATATATTATTTTGGTTCCTCAAATATTTTGGTGAAGATCTGTCGTTATCACCCACTATCATTCGTTTTATTAGTGATCTTAAATGTAGTAAAAGTTTTCTTTTTTGGGAACAAAATGCTAATCAGTTTGCTATTATAAACATATAAACTAGTTGTCATTTCACTTGTCATTTTCCAAATCATTATTGATAAAAATAATTTAGTCATTATGTTACTTTCCTTTTTTTATACTTTGACTAAATTACCTGCCACCGGTTAATCCATTCAGAACCTTTTCAGCCTTTATCTTTTCCATTTCTTTTCATCAAGCTCGTTTTTACCGTATGAATTGAAAAAACCAACAAAAACCTTATTCATTGAGCATCGAATGATTCCTCTTATTTTAGATGAACCTTTGGTTTTAGAGAAAAAAATTCATGTGAAAAAAAATCAAATTTGATAACTATGATTCCTACAAATATTTTTAAATTACTTGTAATGGTTAAAATATATTATAAATATTTATATGAGTTCTCTAAAAGGCAAAGAATAATATGTTATTATTTTATTAGTATATTTAATTTTTTTATCACGTTATATAATTTAATAAGGGTAACTGATTTTTTTGTAACCCTGAAAAAATAAATTTATATTTTCTTCATAAGAATGCTTTTACGGAAAAATTGAATTAAAACCGGTACAAGAAAATACGTTTTCCAGTAACGATATTTTTTAACAAAGTAAATCAAATATTGCGAATACACTTTTTCGACGCATAGTTAAATCTTTTTATTTTTGCGATCAAATTAGCCACTAAAATTTTAGTGATTATTTTATAAAAAATGACCAATTAATTTAGTAGATTAATGATTTTTATTTCAGTAGTTATTTTGCCACTAATTTTTAATTTAGTCATTAATTGATTTGCGACTAAAATAGATGGTAGCAAAAGTGATAGTTTTTTGTAATGGGATTAAGAAAGTCAAATTAGAACAAAATTACAAAACTTGTGTTATTAACCTCTTAAATGAAGAATTTGTATATTGCATATATCTTCTGTAGAAGACTCAAAGCAAATGTTATACTATCAATACGTATTTTTTCAGAAAAACGCTTAAATAAAAAGAGTTAAATGTTAACAACTCTTAAAATCATATAAAACAATGTCAGTAGTTTTATCACTAAAAAAATATATTTAATTAAGATTTGATTAGAAGTCTTTTTCTTTTCAATGAAAACAAGAGTGATTTAACAAAATTAAAAAAGAGAAATGTTTTAAATAAAAAATTATGTTATTGACTTTTTTTTTTTTAATTATTGTAAGTGTAGAGGAAGGAAAGTCAATCTATTTATACCATAATAAGATGTGGAAATAGGTTAGATAGCCTCGGAAGATCTATCATGGTTTGACTGATTTACATATTTTTTGTTTGTGCAATAACTGACATTGAAAGTGTGTTTTTTTTATTTAGTTGTTCTTAGATATCTGCTAAGAACTCAAAGAGACAGTAATAAAGAATCTTCAAGTGAGACGAATTTGAGGACAAATTCTCTTTAACAAGGAAGATATGATTGTGAACTATCTCCTACACTTCAAGTTAGACGAATTTGAGGACAAATTATCTTTAGCAAGAAGGATATGATTGTGAACTATCTCCTACACTTCAAAGTGGTACAAATTTGAGGACAAATTATCTTCAAGAAGGAGGAAATGATAGAGGACTATCCCTGGATTTCATACAAAAAGAACTTGATGAATATTTACAATTCAAAGGACCTATGAAAATGGCAAGGAACAAAAGATTGAAAGAACAAATCTATTTAAGACTCTTGATGGTACAAGAGATTGAACATTTAAGAGATATGAAGATGATGACTTAGAACACATTTTAAATATAATTAGTTTATGCTTTTAGACTTACTATTATAAATTAGTTATGTAGGGTTAATTTAGTAAAATTAATTATAACACTCTCAAATCGTTGCATACATGCAAAGATGGAATATGGTAGCGATCCCGCAAATCCGCTCTTGCAAATCAATCTATTTCCGCTCAAAAGAACAATGGCTCGCGCATAAATTCATCCATAACAAATACACAAACAATGTCATCCATACAAAAAAACACTGTGTTACTTTTCTCTCTTTGTGATAGTACCCAAATAATACTCTTTATAAACTCTATTTAAAAAAGTTAAAAACTCAACTAAATAAAAAATTATGAAAATATAAAAGTATAAACATAAAAACTAAATTGCTAATTAAACGTTTATATAATATAAATAACATTTATATTAAATATATAATTTTGTGCTTGTATCGCCATGGTCAACCATCCACTACACTCAACCAAAATGGAGGCGAGTAGAAAAGACACATATTAATTGAGATGGGACTATACTATTTTGTGTAGCGTTTGTCAATTGTAAAACAACAAAACATTGATAGCATTTAAATAATATCTTAGAAGCACACGTTAAAAATATGCACACCCCCCTTCTTAAAGAAGCTGGACTACTAACAGCAACGGCTAGATTATATAGGTGCGTTTGACTTCTACACCTGCCCAACCATCGAGAGTGATTCATTTGATACACATCGGAATTTGTGTTCTTTCTCTTCCAAAACAACGTAAAAGAAATACAGAAAAAAATAAATAATGATCGGTAGCTTTCCACATATAACTATACAAATATATTTTAATACTATTTATTATTATTATTATTATTGTATAATAATTAATAACTTTTTGTTATTACTATATGAATTTTTTTATTAGAGAAATTTATTTTAATATTATATTATATAATAATTTATTATATTATAATTAATTATATTATAGTGAGTTATGTTATATAGTATAATCTATTTTCACGTTATTCTTAAATTAAATTTGTAAAATGTTGTTTTTATGTTGTTTTTCTTTTCTTTTTTTTTACTTTATGTTCTTAGATAGCTCAAATGTATTTTTTTTCTGCCTTTTTATGGTTGTTTTTCTGTTTAAATTAGTGGAAATAAACTACTTTTTTTTTGTCTACATAAATTAGTACTCCTGTAGAAATAAGTACAATGTAAGTGAAAAAGTGAAAAATAAGCTAAAAAATTATTTTAAGAAAATCTATTTAAACATTATTAAAAATTTAGACATAAATTTAAGTATATAAAATTCTAAAAAGTTATCACCTATAAAGTATATAAACTTATCACCTAAAAAGTTCTAGAATAAAATAGTTGTCAATTTCTTATTTATCAGTTAGATTCATTTCTTATTAACATTAAATCTTTCTTTAATTCTATAGAAAAGATCCAACAATTATTACTATAGTTATCTACTATTATTAATAGTATTTTACTTATTACAAAAAAGTTTAAATAAATGTTATAATTTATTATAAATGTGATTTATAATTAGGTTAAATTATATCTTTGGTCTTCGTCTTTGTAGCAAAATATCAATTTGGTTTCTTTATTTTTTTTATCTCAATTTGGTCCTAATTTTGGGAAATTTGATGTAATCAATTTTGTTAGTGGTGTAAGGGTGTTAAATACGGGGTGTCACATGTCAGTTTCTGATTTTTTTTTATTTTTTTGAACTTTTTTTTATATTTTATATTTTTTAAAAATTGTAAATTTGTCACGTGTCAAATTGACATCGTGCCACGTAGCAGTGACACGTGTCACTAATATGCCAGGTGTCATTTTCTCATTCTCAATTTGGTCCCTGTATATTAGTTTTTGTCTCAATTTAGTCCTAATTTTTGTAAAAATTGTGCAATTTTGTCTTCCTCCACATTAAAACAAAAATTAACTTTTATATAAATGTTATACAAATATTTTTATTAAATTTGAATTTTTTTATTCAAATTGATATTTTTATTATATATTTTCAACAAAACTAAGTTTATTGAAATTTGTTTCACATTCAGTTTTACTTAAAATTGTTTTTAAATTTTAAATTTATTTGTTTTTTATTGTTACATAAACTAATTATTTTTTCTAAAATTATATAATTGTTATTTTTACACCAACTAAATTATTTGTATAGAAATTATTGAATTTTACACATTTTAAAAATATTCAATTATTTAAAATATAAATTCAAATAAAAAATAATATTAAAGTATTATATAGTAAAATATCAATATAATTTATGAATTTTTTTGTTATTAACATGATTTTCTATTAATAACTTTAAAATAATTTTAAATAAAATTTAATGTAAAATATAAATTAAAATAAATTTAATCTTGTTAAATATATATACTTGAAATTTGATAGAAATATTTGTGCACATATATATAGAAATTGAATTTGGTTTCAATTTGGAAAGGGATAAAATTGAATAATTTTTTCAAAAGTTTGGACTAAATTGAGACAAAAATTAAAATACTGGGACCAAATTGAGAATAGGAAAATGACACCTATCATAATAGTGATATGTGACACTATCACTGCCACGTGACAAAATTTTTATTTTAAAAAAATAAAAAAATAAATAAAAAATTTCAAAAAATTCAGGAACTGATAACTGATATGTGACATCCTATTTAACATCGTTACTATATCACTAAAGAAAAGGACTTGATTGCATCAAATTTCTTAAAATAGAAATCAAATTAAAATAAAAAAATTAAGGGAACAAATTAATATTTTGTTACGAAAATAAGGATAAAAAATATAATTTAATCAAAGTAACTTTATTTTTGTATATTTTTAAATTTTTCATTTTGTTAACTTTTTCTCCGCGCAATTACTTTATAAAAAAAAAAAAAAATCTTTAGATGAGATTTGACTGGTCACTACCTAGTTTGTCTTGTCATTCCAAACAGCTTTCCATCACCACATGAAAAACACACTTTCCATTGATCTTCACGGTTTTCAACCAATCTTATTTCGGCGGAATAATAATTAAATTTCAACCAATATACCAATGATAACGTTGTTCTTTTCTTCTTTCTAATTTTCATTTTGTTCTTTAAAATTTGTTTAAAATTTTCCAACAAAAGTATTTTTTTTAAAATAGTTTTTAAATCGATATTTTGTAGCTTTATTTTTTTAAAACTGTATAGAAATACTGTAATAGGCGGGAATTTAACCACTTAGAAATCAAATTGTCAATCTATTTTTTACATTGTCTGTGATAAAATTCATGTAATTTGACTTTTGGAGGGTCAAATTTTAGAGAGGGATTTTTATTCTATTTTTTCGGCTTATCTCTACTGGAATTGGATCAAAACATTTTGCGATATGAGGTCGAAATTCGATTTTTAAGAAGACGAATCTCAAGTTTTTGTGTAATGATTTGAATGGTTAAATCCGAATTGAAATCGGGTCTCTAAAAGCCGAATTTCGAATGAGTTTCATCACCAACGATATGAAAGACATTGAAACACTTTAATTAGTAAATATGAAAATGATTTAAAATTTTAGAAATATGACGCAAACAAGTATTAAATTAATAATTCACAACACAAATATATTTCACTTTCTTTCCTCTCTTTTTTTCTTTTTCACTCCTCCTTTATTCCAAATGAAAATAATTTTGAGTGGTTGTTGTTTGTGGAGACAAAATATGTTTGGTAAAAATATGTCGGAGCTGACTAGGAAGGCTCTGAGCACCACATGAAAAACACACACTAATAATATTATTTATTATTGAAATTAATATGGTATGGCATGCATAAGCATAAGAGGCAATGGAATAATTGAAGTAAGATGTGATTTGTGACGCAATGGTCAAGTAAAGAATAGTGAAACAGAGAAGAGAAAAACAGCGATGGTCGTTCATTGACTTGGTTCCATTCCAACGATTCGATACAGTCCCCAAAAATATCTAATGACACCAGACAGACACATGTAATACATGGTGGACAAATTTCCTGTCTTAAGTACAGGAGACAGACCGACAATCGCCACATCACATGCCTTTAAATATCATGTTTTTAGTTATAAATATAAAAAATCAAATAAAAAGAACAACGACCCGTGCGTAAAAACTAGTTCAAGTAATTTTTAAGACTTTATTTCTTACCATATCAGGATAGCGACGAGACTAAAGAGGAATCAACTTTATTATTTTGTTTTTATTTTCATGTCAAAATCTATTTCATTAACACTATTATATTTAGACCGTTTTTATATTTAGGCCACGACACAAATAAATTTAAGGAGATAGGTGTCGGTTGGTTTCAAAGATGGAGAGATAAAAGTAAAAGATTTCGAGTTAAAATTTGTGAAATTTTTTCTCTTATTTGATAACGTGATAAATAAAAAATTATTTTAATGAATAAAATTGTTAAATTATAATTATAATTTAATAATTAAAATAATTATAAAATAAAGGGTTAAATATGTTTTTGTTTTCTTAACTTTCAGTGAATTTAGAATTAGTCCATCTCGAAATTTTGAACCAATTTAGTCATTCATCTTTCGAAATTCGTAGATTTAATACTTTTAATCAAATTTTGTTGACTTTATTTGACATTTCAAACGCGTTTCATAATAATATTTGACTTAACATTAAAGCAAAATTGTGTCAAATCATATAAACAACTCAAATACAATCCTAAAATGCGTACGAAACATCAAATGTTAATTTCCTATTTAACGTCGACCATACGGTAGTTCAACGTTATTTAAAGTTTATTGGACCTTAGGCCAATGTTAAACGAGAAATGAAGGTAATAGAGAACTATCTATTTATCCAATGCAATGGTGAAAGAATTTTCAAGTGACACGAAGTTGAGGACCATTTTTTTTTTTATCAAGAAGAGTATGATAGATGACTATCTCCTGAATATCTACAAGGAGAGCTTGAAGATGAGTTTTTATCATTTAAAGGACATGAGACATAAAGATCATACAACTAAAGAATAATTTATATAATTAAATTTAATTATGTAAATGATTCAGCTTATCCTTCTTTTATTTTATTTTATCTTTTGATATCTTTGAAATTTTTTTATATTTTTGAACATTTTTTGTTATTTTTTGATTTCGTTTAATATTTTATATATATATATATATATATATATTTTTTTTTTTTTCATTTTTATCTTTTATCTTTTAAGCCTTCTAAATATCAAGTCTACCACAATTGTAAGAACTAGGATTTTTGTAGCGAACCTTCCTTAACTTATCAAAGATTGTAATTTTTGTGGCGTCAATATTATTTGGTTCTTATCAAACAGAGCGTCTTTATGATGAATCTTTCTTGAACTTATCAATCTTGATCGTGGTGTCTTTACTTAATCTTTGATTAGATTGTGACGTCTATATTTATCTATCTTTGACTATGGTGTCTATCATTTTTGTTTACATTCTTATCAAAGAGAATCTTTCTTTACTTATCAATATACTAGATTGTGATGCATTCTATATTCTATCTATGTCTTATTCCACATTTTTTATAATTGTAAAATTATAAATTTTGATATATCTAGTCGAAATATTTTATTTTAGAGAAGTTATTCAAATTCGAAAAGATCGTCAATTTTATAAGGATCGTATCAGAAGGTTTGTTGGAAATTAATCCAACGTCAATTCAAATTAAATATTTAAAAAATGACTCCACATATTTTTAACGCCGGGAGTTTACGGATGAAAATCCTTTCTGTGTTAGTGATTTAATACATATCAATTTTATAGTAAAATTTACGTAAATAAATAATCAAATGACTAATTACGAATTAAATTTACCTTATTTAAATGCATAGACAAGAATGATTCTAATAAAAATTCATTAGAATAATATAAATATATGAATATAGCAATATATGAACTTTTAATTATTGACGTGTTTATTATCAAAGTTGCATCTCGAGAGACTGCAACATCAAAATGTCTGTAAGGTCTAGTTTTCAAAAATGAAATAAGGAGACTACTAAAACACCGTAAAAAAACCTTTTCACAAAAAGTTTTCTGGAAATTGTGTAGGAATCCTTGCAGCCTTTAACAAAAAGATAAGTAAATTAAAGAATAATTATCTCATTATAAATATTAAAAATATTATTCATAATTTTAATTATTAAATCTATAAAATTAGTTACATAACACTAGAAAATTAATTCAGATTGAATTTATCTGAAAGGAAAAGAAAATCAGTTGAATTTATTTAGGTTGGATGTGGTGGTCTGTTATTGACGCTGGTATTGATAAGGTTGTAAACCTCCGCCATTAATACCCAGGAAGAAAATGTTGGCACCAAATCGAACGAGGGAACCACTTTCTCTTTCCCTACCACAACCGTCGTCTCCTCCTCCGGAACCCGTAAACGTCCACCTCCGGCGGCGCCACCTCCTCAGCACCACCGCATTCACCATCTCCTTCAATTTCAATCTCTCATTCGCAACCTCTCTGTTCGTAACAGAGCCGGTGGCCGGTGCCAGCGGCCTCTTCCAAATGCCCCCACCACGCCTCACCAACCGGTAATCCCGTGACCGATTCTCTTGTGATGAAGTGTTAATTTGCGGAGAATAGTAATAAGTAATAAATATGTTATGTTACCCTGTTGGTTGTGGTTTGGGCAGGTATTTTCTGGTGAGAGCTGGTGAGTCTGAGTTCGAGAGCATGGGAATTATCAACACCAACCCCGTGGAGAAGACTTCAGTGGATAATGGCTTATCTGAAAGAGGGAAAAAACAGGCTATAAAAGCAGCTTTTGATTTGAAAGAAATGGGAGCATGTGACAAAGGATGTTGGATCTGGTCTGCTATAACTCAAAGAGCTTACCAGACTGCAGAGATCATTGCTTCTGTTAATGGAGTTACCCGTAGGTTTGTTTGTTTGCTTTTTTTTTTTCTCTATTTGATTTTTAAACTATAATCACAACTTTGAAAGCCTCACTATTGTTGCAAAATTCTCTGATTTCAGCTATATAGTTCCAGAATACAGCTTTCTGGATGCCCGTGGATTAGGTGCTTATGAAGGAAAGAAACTGGAATCTGTTTCAGAAGTAGGATTTATCCCTCTAATCTTTTCTTTAAAAACCATTGGATATTTTTTTAGTTAATTTTCATGAGCTATAGTTCGTCACACACCCACACATGGTAACATATGAAATGATAGAGTAAGACCTTGAAATGGTGCAGGTGTATGCGTCAGATGGTATATCTCCAAACATAAAGCCTCCTCCTATTGATGATGGAACTCCGAACGAGAGTGTTGCAGATGTTTTTGTTCGTGTGACACAACTTATGTCGATTCTCGAAACTCAGTACTCAGGTGACACCGTTATTATAGTTTCGCCTGATTCTGATAACTTGACAATTCTTCAGGCTGGTTTGATAGGACTAGACCTACGAAGGTAACTGCATGGTTCCAAGCTTAAGCCATAGTGCCTATAATTTTGGCTTCTTAATTCTAGATATCACTTTTAATTTTTTGAATTTCAGGCACAGGGATTTGTCTTTTTCACCTGGTGAAGTTCGCTTTGTTGATCCCAGTGACATTCCTGCATACAAGCAGCCTGCGTCTGCTGTGTATAAATGTTCCAAGAACCCACCAAATTGTAACTAACTGTATTCTTTCGGTCAAGGTATAGCAGGAACATAGATACTGATCAGTAGTAGTTCAAGTTGTTCTGATGTTTAATTGAAATAATAAACTTATTATTCAATACAATCTAAAGATGTAGATGAATGTGAGTTCATAAATGTAATGGAAGCCTGAAGATTAAATTGAGTTTCATAAGAGATGATTTAGACCTTGGGGTATCTTGTCGTGTATGATGGATTAGTTATCCCTGATTCTCTTTGTGCTTAAAATATTGCAAGTTGAAGCTCACAACAGTCCTGCAAAGAAAATTTAACCATCAAACCAGGGGCTAATAAGATTAACATGTTAATATATGTTTGTGTAAATATGATTTATTCAGCAAACTATGCAATGACCAGAGAATATATAGGGGAAGAATGTGAGTTTGCACCTGTATAGTATCCTGTTGAATGCTTAATGCAGAAAGGAACAGTAAAGGTTTGAACTCCTAAACTTTGTTGAAAGGCAAACTCAAATAGTAATTCCAATACCATAGAACGGTGCCTTGTGATTGTAAGATGTCTAAATTTTTTGGACATGTGGTTGAGATTTTTGCCTTTTCTGTGGAAGGGAACAAGTGAAGTTAAGTTTGATACTGTCATGAAGTCAATACTTTGGAATTCAAGCATGGTGGGTGGAGGATTTTAGTGCCACTCAAGTTATTAGTTTGAGATACAGACTGTGACAAGAACATGTAGAGCTGATAAAGATAAATTGTAAGTTTTGGTACAGAACTGAAATTGAACTTGACCAACTAAGAATACAGTTCTGCAATAAAAAATAAAAAACTCTAACACTGGCAACAAAAACTCAATAAAATTAAAGTTATTTTGGACTGAATTTGTTTATTTGAAGTTTAAGTTTTAAAATGAATATCTATAATTGATTTTTGAGATTATTAAATTTTTATTTAAATATTATTTAGAATTATCATTTACAGTGTTTGGTTCAGTAAATAGAATTATTATCGACAAACTTGACAAAAGTTTTTATAAATAAAATTAAAATAGATTAATTTTTATTTTTAAAAATAGTACTTTTTTACTTAAATAATTAGTTTCTCAAATTTGTTAGTCAACTTATGATTTGTACAGGACTGATGCTTACATATATTAATTTAGGTGGACCTCCTTTCAATAGATGCATTGGTTATAGATTTAAAAACATTTTAAAATAGTTTACATTTATTTTGAATTTAAATAAAAAAAAATATGAAAAGAGTACGATAAAAAATAAATAGAAAAAAAAATATTTGAGGCAATAACTGTAATGATATATATATATATATATATATATATATATATATATATATATATATAATATTTTTATCCACTTCTATCTTATACACAATTATTTTAAAATTGAAATAATTTAATGAAATAGATAACTTTACTTTCTTCTACTCTTCACTCTTTTTTTCCCTCCTCTTCGTCTCTTATCCCACCCTGATCCAAACATAGCATTAGTATATGTGTTTTACATGCATATCAATTTGATATTTAAAATTTTCATTTACAAGTATTATATACGTGAATTAACATATGTCATTGGTAGATCAATCTAACATGACTCTTATTCATGAGCTTAACAAAATAAGTTTGGTGTGGTTTAGCGCATATCGACAAGTTAAACGGATTAGCTCATATGTAATTTCAAGGATTTGCAGATTTTAAATTCCTTTTTATTCGATCAACTTTTTCTCTAATATAAAAATTGGAACTAAATTCCATATTACTGAAATAGCCATGAAAAAAGTAATCATATTAATATGTTGATCATGACATGTGTTAAATATGCAGAGCGACTAGTGATGAAAATCGAAAACCCTATAATTTTAGAATTGAGAAATTTTGATCGAGTTAAAAGAAGTGAGGGAGAAAGGAGAGTCGAATGGATTGTGTATATTTTTTCCATTCCATTTTTTTACTTGTGTTGGGTTATCATTGGGCTGCATCAAAGTGTACTTTGTTTTCATCACAACCTGGTGAACAAGTCTAGTTCATATGTATCACATTCGATTTTGGTCTTAATAAAAAATTTGGAGTTATTTTAACTCAGTTTCACTGAAACTTGTGATAACTTAGATTGATTTAGAGGCTTTGACCCTCTCTTACAATTCTAAAATTAAGTGAGTAACAATTTTAAACTACCAATATATGGATTTTTTAGTTTAATCAAATCTAACTTACATCACACCAATTAAATTATGATTATTGGTTGACATATATTTATAATCTAAAAATTCTTAAAATCGTGCAGTAGAATATTTGTGTGTGGACAGTGAATTGGTTTGGTAATAAAATTGTGTTTTTAAAATTTTTCCTTTTTAATATCAAAGTTAAATTAAACTCCCTTCCTTTATGTTAATAATCACAATAAAATAAAAAGGGTAGGATAGAAAAAATTGGATAAGGTACTTTGTACTCGTTTGGATCAAAAGACCCTACGTCTAGTTGATAATCTCTCTAGAGAGATATTAACTCAAATATTAAAAATAAATTGCTTACAAGAATGAATAAGAACAATTTATACTTAACGTTATAAGAGATGATAGATACCTCCTTGAAATTCACAAGGGATGAACATCTCTTTTGAGTCTCACAAAGGATGAAGACACCTCTCTAGAATCAAACAAGAGATGAAGAAACACTTTTCTTGGATCCACAAGGAATAAACACCTTAGTTGAATGACATAAATGATGAACAACTTCTTCTAGCAATAACAACAACACTCAATCACACAAGAACCCACTTTGTGAAAGTCATCGTTCTACCCACATTAGGTTTTAAAAGCTTTTCCATAGAGAACTCTTAAGTACTCAAACTTCTCTAACTTTTGTATATTTTAAAGAGAACAATCGCCTTCATTTATAGAAACTACTTTCGAAATTAGGCTAATAATATGAAAAATTAAGTTACAACTACTTTTGATAATCGATTAAGACTTTTCTCGAAAATATTTTTTTAAGTTAATCGATTATCACCTGAGATAATCGATTATTATAGTGAATTTTGCAAAAATTAAAATTCTCTCAGTAGTCTACTGCTTGAGTTTTGCCTTTTGACTCTTAACTTACTAATTTAACTATTTTAAATAAGATACACAAATTACAAGACTTCAACAACTAAAATCTAAAGTCTTCAATGTATCTCTTGAATCTAAACATTCTTTAAGTCTTCAACATTGCTCCATGAATCATCATTAAGTTTTTCACATTTCTCCATAAGTCGTCATCATCATCATCAAAACTCTTCATTCAAGCAAGATGTTCATCTTCTTCTTTTATCAACACAATTAAATAATGATAATGATATTTTGACCCACTTTTTTTGATATATTTTTAACCTATCACTTCAATCACCCTTAGATCGTTACATCACAACATTAAAAATAAATGCAATCACAATCAATGATGTCTTGTTTTTATTATTAATGATTATAGGTGAAGTTTTATGATAGGATAATGATATACCATATAATTTGATATTTTTTTATTATTTATTTTATGTAAATGTTCTTTATTTTCTAATAACATTATTTTGTGTGAAATTTTAAATAAATTTATGAATTTTAGTCATAAATTCAATTTTATATGTTCAACATTGGTTGAAATTGATAATTTAGTTTGAAATTTGACTCTGTTTTTTTTTTAAGTTCAAAGCAATAGATATTGATTGGTTGATGCATAGAGCATGCACACCAATGAATCACACACGAAGATTGTGATTAGCATTTGTAACTATTTAACTTGTACGATACATTTTTTGTTCATTGTTTCGTTTTTGTGATTATTGAGGTGTGCTCAACTCAAACATCTCCATGTTGTTTTGGAAGACCGACAAATGTGGTGCCCGAATAAATTGTAAATTACTTATATATTTATATCATTTATTAATAAAAAAATTAAGTATAATTTTAGTT
The DNA here is from genome assembly GCF_037176805.1 of Vigna unguiculata. NCBI lineage: Eukaryota > Viridiplantae > Streptophyta > Magnoliopsida > Fabales > Fabaceae > Vigna > Vigna unguiculata. Next base: position 57,450,063 of record NC_140794.1, on the reverse strand, counting down.
TCTAAACTTTTATCTAATATTAAAATTTATTTTTATCCTAAATTTTAATATATTTTTGTTTTAAAATTTAAAATAAATTGATGTAGTCATTTTAACTCAATAATATTAAATTTATTGTAAATAATATTTCAGGTTGGCGTATTAAAGTTTAAGATATAGATGAATTTTAACCCATCTAAATTTAAGGATAAAAAAATATTTAATCCATAACGTAATACTAATAAATATGAATAAATGTGAAAGTTTATAAATTTTATTATCATATTAAATAAAAGATCGTAAATGTTTTTTTTTCAAAGAGACTCAAATATACTTTTGTTGTTAGTATAGATGAGACTAATATTTACAAACAAGAGGGGATGAATTGATTCTGTTAAAAATTTATCATTTTTCTTTCAAGATCTTCTTTAATCAATTAATAAAGAGTGAATGAGCTACTTAGTTTATACATGTAAGTAAGCAAAGAGGATAAAGAAAGAGACAAGGGACAATGAATTTTACATTGGTTCGATTCTACACAAATATACGTCCAATTTTCTTCTAGCAACCTGAGCTAGAAGATTTCCCCTGTATCAAAGAGTTTAACAAGAATTACAAGTTATCCTCAACAATTATAAACCCTAAGATATCAAGACCTTAATAACCCTATCAAGAATTACTTCCCAATGCAATGCTACACTCAATTGCATCAAGAACATCATCACCTACATAGTGATACATAATTGAAATTCAATAACAAAAGCAAAGGAACAAATACACCTTTAAATCAAGCCAAATTTACACGATCATTCTAAGACAAGCAAGAACATCCTTCCACCAATCAATCTTGAACAAATCTTGATGAAGAAGTTCAAATTGATTGGTGCTCAATAAAGAACGCTCCAAGAACTTTCAAATGTTTCTTCTCCTCTCTTATATTTTTGTGAAAATTCATGTGAATAATTTAGAGAGACATTGGACTCTTAAAAATTGTTTTCTGCTGCAATCAATTAATTACACCATTTGAATGTAATCGATTAATTCGATACTGAATTCAATACCCATTAAGAAGACTTCCATAGTTAATTACATTAGTAGCTCTAATTGATTAATATGACAGTTTTATCAGAGTATAGTATTCCTTTAGCGACAAGGATACTTCTAATCAATTTTCTTGTGATTAATACAATATTAAGACATCTACCTTGGCTCACATCTCTAGACTCAACACACAGTTATTGACACTACTATATGTGATTATTCTTCTCTTGGACATCATCAAAACTAGAGTCTTGAAACTTTGAAGCTCTTTTTCATTGTGTTCCTCTGAATAACTTTTTGTCTCTCAATTAACTTATAATAGTATCATATTATATACAATTTATGTTTCAAGTCGAAATACATGTTAGTGATTAAGAATGACAAAAAAAGATCATTTCGATTTATTTTAACCCGATTTTTCATTAACTCGTTAAAAGACATATTAATAGACTTTGGTCCACTAATTTTATTTTTTAAATTTGTTTTTATTTTTAAAAATTATTTATACATACATATTAAATATATGTTTAATTATATAAATATTTTATTAATTTTTAATTAATTAATTAATGTTTTAACTGAAAAAATTAAAATAAATAATTGAAAATCAATTACCCAAAACCTGAGGACGCTATTTTGGGCGAACTTAGGGACCGTGTCCCACCTACCATCCTATGCTACAAACAGCGACAAAATTGTGGTTGGGGAATACTGATAAGTGATGTGTTATACTGTTAAAATTTAAAATTCTTTCATCTTGCAATTTTGTCAATGGATGTTTTAATATTAAAAGAATAAACGATTCTCCAATACTTCATCTAATGGAAAATATCATCTTAATAACAAAAATTATTAAAAATATAATATTTTACTAAAGTAAAAGTAAGTTTTAAAAATTATTAAAAATATAATATTTTACTAAAGTAAAAGTATGTTTTAAGAAGTTAAGGAGGGTCGCAGTGATTTAAAATTGTTAGGATTATTAAAGTATTACACATTTATGATTGAGAATGAAAGAATGGACATGAGTTTTTCGATGGGTTGATCAGTCTATCACAATGTTTTCAGTTGATTTAGTGTTTTCAATTCATAAATTCACTTTGACTTGTTTTTGCCTGATTTGTCAGATCGTGAGATAAAAAACGAGATTAGGATAACTTTTTAGTCAACTTTTTTTATATTAAAAATCAAAACAAAAATTAATTTAAAAGATTTTTTGTTATTTAATATTTAAAAATAATAATCGTTTTATTTTATTTAAAATTATTAATTAATTAAAATTTAAAAATATTATATAAATAATATGTTTTAATATATATATATATATATATATATATATATATATATATATATATTAAGAATAAAATTAACAAAATTTTTAACTCATTTAGTAATGATACCAGACCAGTCCGAAATTTTTGTGGCAACTACGGAACGGGCCATTACACCCACTCGTACTAGTGGTAAATGTTTTCCACAATTTACTTGATTGAGGATGGATTATTTTCTTTTTTATATATTTTTTTATTCATTTTTAATTCATTGTTTAAATTGATTTTCAATTATTTATTTTAATTTTTTTAATAATATAATGTGATGATTTAAAAATAATTAAAATGATAAATTAAAAATAAATCAAAATATCGTTATCTGTAATCATCTTATATGTCAAATCCTTTTCGTTTTCTTACTGCGACAAAGCAATAAATTATGTCCTTCTATAATGCATTTCCAAAATTGAAGAGACACTATAGCTACATAAACCAACTTATTTAAATAAAATTAATTAATATATTTATCCCTTTAAAACATTATTTGTATATAAACAATATTTTTTTTCTACTTTCTTTTTCACTTTTATTTATCAAGTTATCGTTTTATTTAAATTTAATTGATTTTTTAAATTAAATAAATAAAATCATCTACTAAATAAATAAAAATCATATACAAAAATAAAAATTATCTATAATTAAATTGTTAAATTATTTATATTTATTTCTATAATTATAGTTGGGTTAAATATGTTTTTGGTCTCTTAACTTTCAGTGAATGTTGGAATTATTCCATTTCGAAATTTTGAATCAATTTAGTCTTTTATCTTTCGAAATACATGAATTTAGTCCTTTTAATCAGATTTTATTAGTTTTATTTTATGTTTCGTACGCATTTCAGAATTGTATTTGATTTGTTTATACTGATTGACACATTTTTGTTTTAATGTTAAGTTAAATACTACTATGAAATGTGCTTAAAATGTCAAATAAACTTAATAAAATTTGATTAAAATGACTAAATTCATGTATTTCGAAAAATGAATGACTAAATTGGTCCAAAATTTAAAAATAGACTAATTTTAAAATTCACCGAAAGTTAAGAGAGAAAAAACATATTTAACCCATTATAGTTTAATTATTTTCTGGTATCATTGGGGAACCTAAAGTGCTTTTCGGTCTTTGTTGTTATCCTTGCTTGCTACTTACACATTTTATCACAGCTCTATTGTCTTACACAAACACACCAGAATGAAAATACGACCCTTTTAATCTTCGCTGTGTAGTTGTTTTAAACATCTCTTTTTTACATAAAAATAATTTTTAACGACTTTATATAAATTTAACATTATAACATGTTTTTCCTGAAGAAATAAGTAAAAGGTGATTATAAATTATAACTATTTAGTTTTATAAATTAACATATTTTTATTATTTTCTCATTTAATTCAATTAATAAAAAAGACTTGTGATTTTTAAATATATGGAAAATAATTTTATCATATTACATTATATTGAAGAGATTTCTTTCTAGTAGGTCTATTGAGAGCGATTCATTGGAACCTATAACATAAGGTAAAGTTGAAAGGAAAAACAGAATGAAAACAAGATTTTTTTTTAGTCTTCTTTCTTCCTTCCTTGTGTGCTCTGTATTTCTTTCAAACTTCTCTTTTTTTTAAAAAAAAAAAAAAAAAAACTTTAGATGATTTTATATACATTTAATATTTGATTTTTTTTTTTTGAAAAAATAAGGCGAATTAAAACCATTTAATTTTATAAATTAACATATTCTCATTATCTTCTTTCACTTAATTCAATTAATAAAAAAGACTTGTGATTTTTAAATATTTGTCAAATAATGTGTATCATATTGAAAAGATTTTTTGTCTTCTAATAGTCTTTGAGGGATTCATTATGACGACACAAGATCAGGTAAAGTTGAAAGGAAAATCAAAATGAAAACAGGAATTTCTTTTTTAGTTGTGTCTTCCTTGTGCCCTATGTATTTCTTTCAAACATGTCTCCTTTACATTAAAATAATTTTTTAATGACTTCATATAAATTTAATATTATAACGTTTTTTTTTTTGAAAAAAAAGTAAGTAAAAGGTGATTACAACCATTAAATTTTATAAATTAACATAAGTTCATCATTTCCTTTCACTTAATTCAATCAATAAGAAAGGACTTTGGAATTTTTAAATTCATTTTAGACAATGTCTATTATATTATATTATATTGAAGTGAATTATTTCTAATAGGTCTTTTCAGAAAAATTTATTGGAGCAAAACAACGTACCTGAGTACAATTTCAATAAGGAATTGATACTACTTCTATCTTATATGTTGTTCAATTTTTTCATTTATATATGGTGTGAGACTTAAACTCACTTGTAGTTTTAACAACCTCCTCTCTCAAGGATGAGTCCCTTCCATATTGATAAACCTCCTCAAACAGAAACATTCTCAACCATGAGTACTTTAATTGTTACCTTTTTATACCATCATTTTTATCACAACAACAATGTAACACTAATGCAGAAAAAGGATTAAGGACTAACCTTGAGTCATTGTCATTGTCATAAGAATCCTTTAATGTATTTTTTCGTTTTAAACCCCCACACTCTAAACTTTTATGGTATAGTATGATGTAGAAAATAACAAATTTGATAACTCAAAACACAAAGCACCTATGCTGTGAAATGTATAGAGTTCTTTGCTCGTCATAGAATAGTTGTTATACATAATAAATTGTTATCAATTATATAAGATTACGTGAGTGAGATCACCTGCTTAAATGATACTCTTAAACAAAACAAGGCTTTCTTGCATGTTTAGGTTGATTTTATCAATTTGCTAGCCCACCTTTTTTTTTTTAAATTAAAAAAAAGTAATTTAAAAGATTAACTTTTTATATCACATGTACTAATTAAGTTTTTATATCTTTTTATGATTTAAATAATTAATATTTATAAATTAAACTATAATTACTAAATATAATATAAAAATAATAATTATTTTAACTTTTTTCATTAAACAGATTAATTAGTAAATTAAATTTTTTTATAAAATTTATAAGATTCAGTGTACTATAATATATATATATATATATATATATATATATATATATATAAGAAAATTAAAAAAAATTAATAAAGCAAAATTTTAAAATAATTTATCCATAGAAAAAGGTTAAGATTTCCAATTCATTCACTATGTCAAGGAAGACTAACCCATCTAATTTCTAATGGGTTAATAGTGAATCCATATAATCCATTTTGTCATCCTTATTTGTAGAAAATATCAATTATTTTCTTCGGTAAATTAAATGTATCAGGTTATAATTAAAATTATGATGTTTAAGTTTTACACTTTTAAGTAGAAGAAGTTGTGTTTTGACTATCTATAAATTTTTGGCTCAATAACAAACATTTAACTTAACAATAATATCGAAACCAAGATTAGGAGTTGAATTCTTAACTAGTACGAGGAAAAATTGTTTCATAATGATAACCAACTAAATCAAATTATAATCAAAAGAGTGTTATCCTTGCTAAAAAACTTAAAGCAAATACATTTTTTTTAATCAATTTGACCATTTTAATAATTTTAAAACACAATTGTTACTCAAAAGAAAAAAACAACAGTAAACAAATTACAACTTAAACACGGGAATTGAAATCAGAACTTGAGGAAGAATAATAAAGAGAAAAAAAAAAAGAGTAGAAGCACGTCAAAAGAAGGAACAAAAAGAAAGAAAGGAAAAAAAAGGTAATGGGCCTAAGCCCAAATCCTTAAATTTATAGTAAGGCTGCTTCACCTCCATGTCTTCCTTCCTACACCTCCATATTAAGAAAATTATAATTTTGTCCTTTTGAATTATAAAATTCATAAGTGAAAAATAACTTTCTGATAGTGTGATTTGGAAGTCAAAAATAAGTTTCTAAATATATAATTTGGAAATATGTTTTTTAAAAAAACTTCCAAATTATACAAAAGTTAAAAATGATATTCAGATTATATAATTCAAAATCTAAATAATTTTTAGCTTTTATAATTCAGATAGTTTTTTCTTAATCATTTTTTACTTCCAAATTAAAATTATTTTTGATTTTCAGAATACACAACATATAAAACTTTTGAATTATATAATCCAAAAACTGTTTTTAACTCTCAGATTAAAAAAAAAACAATATTAAAAGTTTCTTTAAGGAGAAACATGCGGACATGCGGGAAGAAACTGTCTTATATTAATAATAAACAATAAATGAATAGTTTGGAAAGCTTTGGATTGATAGTTAGTGTTCTTTAGCTACGAACCAGAAGTTGGTTAACCACTTTAGGTATGATTATCTAAGCATTTTTTTTTAATTTATTTCAATGAGAAAACCTCTTATTAACATTTGTACGTCAATTTATTTAAAAGACCCAAAAAAAATATAAAATTGTTATTTCAAAACAAGTTTGAGCTGCTTGTTAAAAAACAGTTATTTTTTTGTTTTTTATAAGGATAAAGATAGTTTAATCTACTTTTTTGACCTACTTTTAACCTACTTCTTCAATGATCATTAGATCATTTATTTTGATTCTTTTAAGTGATGTGATGTGATGATCTAATGATGATTAAAGTGGTGGGTTAAAAATGAATCAAAAAAAGTGGATTAAAATATCATTGTCCTTTTAATAATCACTTTTACAAAAATAAAAAAAATAAAAAAACTCTTTCTATCATTTGACATAACCTAATTAATGATCAAGTAAACAATGTGATTTCAGTCTCATTTAAGCCATACATAGTCTTTGTTGATGGTTTATTATTTTGGACAATGATATCCTTTACTTTCTCATGTTCAATTGTAATTTAACTCACTTGGCCAATTGATGTCACCTGTAATAATCTCTCAGCAATTGCAACAATCTCTTCCTTAACAATTGTCCACCAGAAATTGAACTTGTAACATTGACTCTGATACTAATCGTTGGAATTAAGCGCTTACCACTTGGTCAAAAACTATAACTATTAGTGAGGACGCAACTCTTTTTACTTAAGAGTGTAACAGTTCAAACGTCACTATTCGATAATGATCCGACCCACTTAATCTCTATCACGGGACAACTGATACTACGAGATAATTGATGTCCCCTGCGATACAATTCTTACATACCATAAACAAGTTTTATAACTTAAGAGTAATTAAAAATAATAAGATATACATATCAAAATATATATATATATATATATATATATATATATATATATATATATATATATATATATATAATATGTTCATCTTGTGGGATTTTATTACAAGAATAGTTAGCATAAAATTCTTTATATCAAGTTAGGGCGTAGGAGCCTATTTTTTGAATAAACTAAAGATGTTTCGCAAAGACCATAAAAAAAAAGATGATTAACGAGTGAAAACATTTTAGTCTTATGTTATTAAATACATATATCAATTGACATGCAAAAAATTATATGAAACAACGACTGACTTCAAAAAATGTTGAATTAAATGTAAAAAAGGATAAATCCATGCAAAACACATTATATGTCTAAAGTCATTATCAAATTAAAAAGTGTTTGGTAATAGAAATAAAAATACGGTGTGATACAAATTGTTAAGCTTGTTTATCCACAATTTTTTCATCAATAACAACTGTATAGGTAAGATTTTGACTTATATTAAACAAATCTTATTGTTAAAGATTAATTAGGAATTATGAGATACGAATGTAAAGAAATAAAGCTTTATCAAATAAGTTCTAATTTTGGTTTTGTATTCAAATATGTTTCAATTTTCCTCAATTTTGTTTAATTGTATCTTTTTTTGCTAACACCATTTAAATCATTAACAACCATAATCAGTGACTGTCATGTGTCACTTTGTGGTTTTATTTATTTTTTATTTATTTTTTAAAATTTTTTTAAATGTCCACGTGTCAACCCAGTAGCATGCCACGTGTCAAAATCAATATTCTATATTCAATTTGGTCATACATTTGTTATTTTTGTTCAATTTAGTCTCAATTTTGTTTAAAATTGACCAATTTTGTCCTATCGAAGATGTGACCAAATTTTATTTTTATATCAAAGTTATAATGATGTGAATTTTAATATATTATATAATAATATTTAATAAAAAATGTGAATTTTAATATAAAAGTTAAATTTGGTTTCAATTTGAAGAGGGACCAAATTGGTTCATGTTAACAAAAATTGCAACTAAATTGAACAAAAATAATAAATATAGAGACCAAATTGAATATAGAATATTGACTTTGACATGTGGGACGCTGCTCGGTTGACACGTGCACATCGACAAAAAATTTAAAAAAATTCAAAAAAAAATTCAAAAAGTTAAAAAAAAAACACGAAGTGACACGTGACAGTTATTGTTCATGACAGTTAATAATTTAAACGGTGTTAGCAAAAAATGACCAAATTGAACAAAATTGACGAAAATTGGGACTTATTTGAACACAAAAAATAAAATTAGGACTTATTTGACAAAACTTGACAAAAATTGAGACCAAAAAAGTATTTTAACTAATAAATTACAATGCCTTTTAGTTTTATTAGAATCAAAAACTAAAATAAATACATAATCTAAAACAAATACGAAGGACAGGTTAATGAATATTAATACAAATAATCAGAACCAAATTATTGGAAAGATCTAGAAAAATAACAGATAACCAAGTGCGGGAGCAAAACCCATATCAAATCTTTCCTAAATAAATAATATGCAAATAATAAAATGCATAAAATAGAAAAAGGAGCAACACACACCAAAACTTTTAATGTGGAAATCTCGGACCTTGTCCAGTAAAAAACTTTCACTAATAATAATTAATGGGTACATTACAAGTTCTCTTGGATATTTCAAGGATCAACAAAACACTATTCTCTTCATCAACAAGGTGAATAACAAACATCAATGGGTACTTTAAATAAACAATAGAGTGAACCTCAATATATGAGAAAAGAAATAAAACCTCCTCTCTAAGTCTTCAAGGTAGCTTCTCTGCACAGACTTGCACAAGATAAACCAGTTGCTCTTTTCTTCTTTTTCACTCTCTCTGATGACTTCTTTTCTCACCAGAGGCACTCACAACTTCTTTCTATCTGTCTCACTCTATTTTTTTCTCTACTCAAACCTGATGCAAGGATTGTATATTTAAATTGCATAATGAACTAGGAGCCCATAAAAAAAACATCATTTTATTTTTCTTAATTAAATTAGTGTGGACCCAATAAATTAGTGACCTACCTGACAATTTTTTTTTTTAGCACAACCTAAAGACATCTTGTAGATAAGAGGTCGGTGATCCCGTTGGACTAGAATTACAATAGACAAACAAACAACGTTCCCAAACACAGAGAAATTAGAACCCTACCATTCTATCATCCACAAAACATTGAAGTAGAGACATCTAAGTGTTGAGATTTTTAGGGCTTTTGAAAATATGAGAGATATGAGATATATGAGAGAGATATATGTGATATGTTATACGGAGGAACATGTTTTTGTATTTTATTGATATACTCTATATATAGAGCAAAATATAACAAATATCAAGTATAAAATATTTAGAATATCTCACTCTTAATCTAAAATAATAACAAATTTCTAAAACTAACACATATCTCTAAAACTGAAATATTTTCTAAAAACTAATTTAAATAAAAAAGATATTAAGTAATATTCTCAACATTCCTCCTTGCTTAATATCTGTTTATTTTATATCTTCAGATTTGATTCTCCATCTTTTGATGCTTGATTTTCTCCTCTTTTTGTGCTTGCAATATTTGTTTTTCTCCTTCTTCCATGGCATCACATATTTCTTCAATTTGGCATCATCCTTCATATTTCTTCTTATATCAGCATCATCTTCTTTTTCTTTGTTTGGTGTGGATTTCATTGGAGTGGCATTGGACCTTTTGTGAATATTAAAATGTGAACCTCCATATACTTTCTTCACTTGAACATCTACTTTCTTCCAAAGATATTTACCTTCTAATTTTAATCCTTCTTTCATGCTCACTTTCTTTGTATCAAATTCCTCCTTCATAAAATCCAGCGCAAATCTTTTGTCTTTCATGTGGACTTTGAATACCTCTATGTTGTTAGTATTTTTGATCACACATACTTTATTTTTAAAGGAGACCTTATAACCTTTCTCTAACAATTGAGCAACACTTAACAAATTCTGGGTAATCTCAGGAACATATAAGATATCAAAAATTAATTTGATACCTGAATGAGTTTTAATTGAAACTGTTCCTGTACCTTTCACATCAAGTTGTTCTCCATTCCCAATTCTTACCTTGGAAATATTTGATTTATTCAGCTCCTTGAAAATTTCTCTATCATGAGTCATATGGTTTGTGCAACCACTATCTATAATCCAATCTTTTGAAGATTGGTTGGTTGTGACACATGATGTTGCAACAAGTAGATCCTCCTCTGATATATCCTCATCTGATTTATTCTCCACAATTTGAACATCTTCTTGAGAATCTTTAGATTTGCATACCTTTTCCACATGTCCCAATTGACCGCATTTGTGACATTTGACATCTGGCCTCCACCAACACCAGTTGGGTTGATGACCTTTTCTCTTGCAATGGGGACAAGATGGAAAAACCTGTGTGTTGTTGTATTTGCTCTTTCTATTTTTCTTGACTATGAGAGCATTCTCTTCAGTGTAATTTAAATTACCTTCAACCGCCTCATGATCTTCTCTCATCAATCTTCGTTGTTCTTGTGCTTGCAAGGCATGTATCACCTCTGTAAAGGTAATTATAGACAAATCTTTTGTATTTTCTAAGGAAGCAATAGATGCCTCATATCTTTCTGGCACCGTCACCAGAATTTTCTCAACGAGTCTAGAATCTGAAAACTCCTTTCCCAACAATTTTATCTTGTTGGCAATACCCAACAATTTGTTTGAGTATTCTTTAATCGTTTCCGACTCTTTCATTCTTTCAAAACTTTCATGCCTCGAATCTTCTCGTTCCCTTCATATTCTGCTTTCAAGTATTCCCATATTTCTTTGGGAGACTTTAGAGTCATGATCTTGGTCATAATCATTTGTGAAACACCTGCGAACAAGCATGATTTTGCCTTTGTCTTTCTTGTTTTCTTTTCTTTATACGCTTTCATTTGAGCCATGGTGGGATTTTCAGACAAGGGAACATCATCTTCCTCCACAACTTCCCATAGATCTAGCCCCTCTAGATATGTTTGCATTCTTACCGCCCATAGATCATAGCTTTCACCATCAAAGAGTGGAATAGCGACATGTGACACATTTCCTTCCATTCTATCGGCAGTAAGAACAATGGCTCTGATACCAGTTGTTGGGATTTTTAGGCCTTTTGAAAATATGAGAGATATGAGATATATGAGAGAGATATATGTGATATGTTATACAGAGGAACATGTTTTTGTATTTTATTGATATACTCTATATATAGAGCAAAATATAACAAATATCAAGTATAAAATATTTAGAATATCTCACTCTTAATCTAAAATAATAACAAATTTCTAAAACTAACACATATCTCTAAAACTGAAATATTTTCTAAAAACTAATTTAAATAAAAAAGATATTAAGTAATATTCTCAACACTAAGAAACTTTTAAATTCCAATTGCAAAAGACACTAATGGAAAACCTTTCAAATAACAAGAACATCAAAGATTATGGTTTCACAGTTTCCCTCAACCGTCAAAGCCTTCCAGCCACCACCTTGGGCGAGGAAAAGTCATCCCACAACACAAGCTTTGGCCACTTCCAGCAAATTCATATTATCAAAGATTTATTCTCTTTTCATTACTATCTCTGAAAGACCTAAGACAAATAATTATTAAACTAAAGTAATAATACATAAAATGGAAAAAAAAATTATGAATTGACCTTAACCTTGAGAAAAGAGTTATAAGTCCAAGAAAATGTTTATCTCTAATAGGATAGGTAAAACCAATATAAAATACAAGATAGTGACTACTTCAATTAAAGGAATTCTATATCTGTTGGTTATAACATAACACTAACTCTAAACTAATGCACTTAGTAATATGATGATTAGGAATGACAAATGAACATATTCTTATGAATATTGTTTGAATCTATCTTGATTTTGGTAGAAAATATATTGAGGAGTAAAATATAATTTTTTAAAAATTGGATACGAGAGTGCCGATGAAATCTACATTCATTTTTACATTCTAATACCTGTCTAGTTTTCATACTCACCGTTTTAAAAAATACCTAAAAAACTTATATTAACTTTTCTTTATCTTTTTATTTCTGGAACTTAATTCTAGATATAGATTTCATAGTTTTTCTTATTTTTATAATTATTTAACTCTTATTTGATAATTATACAATTATAATTTCTTTTTATATTTAATATTGAAAAGAATATGTACGTTTTATATTAAAGATTAATAATATCATTTTTTTGCTTTACTTTTTTTAGTAAATACTTTAATTGACACTCATTTCTTAATAAGATAAGGATAAGACAACATTTCATACTCTTTTAAAGAATTTTTACTTTAAAAATAGACTTAAATATTGATTTGGACCTTATTTTCATTTAATGTTTTATTTGATTTTCTTTTACTTTCTTTTACTTTCTATTTTTTTTAAGTTCTTATAATTTTCTTTTAAAGAAAACGTCCATGTGTCAAGACAGTGTTGTGTCACATGTCATGATCAAATTTCTATATTCAATATGATCATGATATTCATTATTTTTGTCTAATTTAATCCATTTTTTTAAATTGAGAAATTTTTGTTTCTCTTCAAAATTGAGATCAAATTTAATTTTTATATAAATGATATACTTATATTTTTATTAAATGTTTTTTGTTTAGGATTACATTTGGTTTAAAATTATAACCAAAATTTGAAGATAATGAACTAATACCATTGGTTTTAACATTTTAATAGGTTAAAAATCACAGAAGGTATTAAAATTCACATAAAAATGTCATACACAACATTATATTAGTCGACTATATTATTTTACTCGATTTTTAACCTCTTAAAATTTTAAACCAACAATGTTATTCCTCGATTTTAAAATTTTCATTTTATTTTTAAACCCACTTTAACTTTAAATTATAAATATTTACTTAAATTGTGAATTTTAATAAAAAAATTGAATATAATATTTATATAAAAATTAAATTTGATATCGATTTGGAGAAAAACATCATTGTTCAATTTAAAATAAAAAATAAATAAATTGAAAAAAAATCGAATATCATGACCAAATTAAATATAAAAAACTAACTATGACATGTGACAGTGACCCTAACAGGTATCACGTGACACATTACTGACACATGAAAATTTTTAAAATAAAAAAATCACAAAATAACATGTTCTCACTATTTATCGTCATCCGATATTTATTTAAACAACAATAACAAAAATGAAGATATTAAACGAAACGATTAATAAAACCAAATTATATATATATATATATATATATATATATATATATATATATATATATATATATATATATATATATATATATATATATATATATATCAAAACTTAATTAAAAAAACTAAATAAAAATTAGGACTGAATCAGAATTTAATCTTCAAAACATAGAATATCAAACCTTTACCTAATCACCCTATTTATCATTCTTAATTGGAAATGGATAAGAATAAGATATTAACAATTCTAAAATCAAACAATGATTTATATATTCTTCCTACCCAATGTACATAAGAATATGAATGTCAACACAACAATGATTCTGATTAGAAATAGTTAAATTAAAATATTGTAAGTGAGATATCTATTTCATAGGAAAATACTTAAATGTTGCTAACAATCACATTATCTTTCTTCAAAATAAAATTACAAATTAGAAAGAAACTGTACTAACGCAGGGCAGTACAAAGAAAAAGGTTATAAAGTTGGGATGTAAAAAGGTTATCGATCAAACTATTTAAAAGATAATAAAATTTAAATATACCTTTACCACTTAAGTATAATTAATTCTACTTTGAACTTTTGCAAAAAATATTTATTAATTTTCAATTCTTGACATTTTTCATGTATTTTTTCTCAGTCTTGTTCTTAGCTAAAAGTAAAAAATATTAATTAAAATAATTAAGGTAATAAAATAGTTTAAATTAACAAATTAATTGTTTAGCTACATAGTTTAATTAAATATTGTATTTTTATTTAGGTTTAATCATGTTTTAAGTTACTATATTTTTATTTAAGTTTAATTTTGTTTTAAGTTCGTAATGTGATAACTTTTAATTAATTTAATTTTCTAATAAATTTTTACAGTCTATCAAGTTAATTTCTCTTGTTAATTTAATGATGTAATAACTAAACGGTTGACATGGTTATAATTTTGTTATGTGATATTGTTTAATTGTTGCAATATGTAATTTTATTATTTTAAAATCTTATAAATTATAATTTTATAATTTATATTTATAATTTTATAATTTTTAAATTTTATAATTTGATAATTCATTAAATATGATTGCGGTTAACTTATTTTACTAATTTAATGATGTGACTGTTAAGTGACTGACATGATTACAATTTTGTCATGTCATATTGTTCAATTGTCATCACATGTAATTTTTTTATTTTAAAATTTTATAAATTATAATTTTATATTTTATAAATTTATAATTTCATAATTTATAAATTTATAAATTTATAATTTCATAATTTATAATTTTATAATTTTATAATTTCATAATTTTAAAATTTCATAATTTTAAAATTTTATAATTAGATAATTCTCTAAATATGACTATGATGTCATGATATTATGATGATATGACAATATAACAATATGACAATATCACGGTATAATGATAAGAAGATATATGATGATGACGATGACGATATAACGATATATTTATATGACGATATGACAATATGACGATGTAACAATATAAAAGTATAACAATATGACGATATAATGATATAACAATATAACAATATGACGATATAAAGATATAAAGATATGACGATATAACAATATGACGATATAACTATATGACAATATAACAATATAATGACATGACAATATGACGATATAACGATATAATAATATAAAAATATGAAGATATGACGATATGACGATATAATGATATGACGATATAATAATATGACGATATAACGATATAACAATATGACAATATAACGATATGACGATATAACGATATGACAATATAATAATATAATAACATATGACAATATGACGATATAACGATATGAAGATATACAAATATGAAGATATGACGATATAATAATATGACGATATAATGATATGACGATATAACAATATAACAATATGAAGATATAATGATATGACGATATGACGATATAACAATATGTATACAACAATATAACAATATGACGATATAACAATATGACTATATAATAATATAACAATATGACCATATGACAATATGATAATATAATAACATGACGACATGACAATATGAAGATATAACAATATGAGAATATGAAGATATAACATTATAACGATATAAACATATAACAATATGATGATAAAAGGATATGATGATATAACGATAAAATTATAAAATCCAAATTATAAAATTATAATTTATAAAAGGCTTAATTACGTTTTAAGGCCTTAATAGATTTAGAAACTTTCAATTGAGTCCTTGATAAATTTTTATAATCTATTGAGTACTAAAAGAAAATAATTTTTTCAATTGTTCCCGTAGTTAACTTTTTTTATTATTGGGTGATGTGACTTTTAAGGAGCTGATGTGGCTTTTATCTAGCCATGTCACTCTGATAAGTTATCACCACATGTCATTTTATTATTTTAGAATTTTAGAATTTTTATTTTATAAATTTTTTATTTTATAATTGTATATTTTTATATTTTTATAATTTTATGTTTTTATAATTTTAATTAAAAATTGTATAATTTTAAAATTATGATTTTATTATTTAAATTTAAATTAAAAATATATCATAATTTTATATTTCAAAAAATCATAATAAAAATTCGTGGTAGAATAGAAACATAAAATTAATTTTTTTATTTAGAATAAAAGTCTTAATGTATAACAATATCATGTAATTAATAAATGGGTTAAATATGTTTTTGGTCCTTCAAGTTTCAGTGAAATTTGCAATTAGTCCCTCATCGAAACTTTTGACCAATTTGGTCCTTCATCTTTAGAAATGTGTGAATTTAGTCCTTTTAATCAAATTTTGTTAAGTTTATCTAACGTTTCAAACGCATTTCATGATAGTATTTGAATATTTACATCGTTTGAACCATTTTCGCTTCAATGCTAATTCAAATATTATCATAAAACGCGATCGGGACTTCAAATAAACTTAATAAAATTTGATTAAAAGGACTAAATCCACACATTTCTAAAGATGAAGAACTAAATTGGTCAAAAGTTTCGATGAGGGACTAATTGCAAATTTCACTGCAACTTGAGGGACCAAAAACATATTTACTCCTTAATAAATTAAAGTGATAAGGTGGTCTAATGGTTAAAAAGAGAGGAAGGTTGTGGGTTAGAACCCTCCGACTAATAATTTGGAGAGATAAGATTGGTTTGATGAGATTTAAAAAAAAAAGATGAAAGTATTTTTCAACATCTCATGACAAAATAACAACCATATCAACCACTTAAGAGAAGATTAACGATGGGAACTCATTTGAAAATACTAAATTTATTGAGTTCAACTTAAATTTATTAGTGTAATTAGCGCCTAAAATTTCAGTTTTTCAAAACTGAATTAGTGAACAATATAATTCAATTTTTTGATGAACATAGCAATTATTTATAGTTTAATTGAATTTAGTCAACTATAATTATGTTATTTATGCGTAATCTTACTTCCTACCTTTTTTTATATATATTTTAAATTGTACAATCCAAAATATGTTTTTATTTTATATTTTGAGATGTATAATCTAAAATTTAAAATAAAAAATATAATTCTGAAATGAATTTTTTTATTTTACATTCAATATTATATAATTCAAAATAAAGATTTTTCATTTGAATTATATTTTGGATTATATACTTCCAAATTAAAAAAGAAATTAAAGTGTATGGATGTGCGTGAAAAAATTATGGAGGTTCATGAAGAAACGCCCCCAAAGACTATATGCTGACAGCATACCAATCATTCATTAACAGTTACACAGTTATTCAAATTAGTAATATAACTTCATTCATTGAAATCCTTATATATTTTAATAGAAATTTCTACAGAATCTGACGTAGAAAATGAACATTAATCAATGCTAACCATCTATATCAACGACTTAAGGACATTACATTAATATTTTATCACATTTTAACACTAACTACCTTCTTTAAACATTTTCTCCAACATTTTTGTACGTTAGATACAAATTATTAAAAATCTTTCTCTCTCTATATATATAGTTATTTATTTGAAAATCTAAATAGTTCTTCATATTAGTTGATCATACACTAGTATTTATGGCACATCCTTATGATCATAAAATGTAAAACAAATTTGTTATATCTTCCTAAAATTGGTTGATACAAACATTTCTTTAATCAAGTGCTAATAATATTATAATAATTAAAGAATTTGTTATATATTATTTTCACGGTCATTTCAGAACTTAATCTTTTTATACAGATACATTTTTTTCTCCTCTTTCATTCTTCATTTCTTTCTTGTTAAGCAACCGTGTAATAATCTTGTTTTCCATTCTCACTTTTTTCTCTTAACAGTTCTTTCATAACCTAAACAAACCATTAAGCAAAAAAAAAAAAAAAGAAAAAGAAAAAAAGAAGTAGCTCGAAACACAGTGATTTAATTAAAATGGAAGCAAAATATTTTTGAAATGAATGCTGAAAAGTTGCAAATCACAGATAAGATGGCTGAAATCTAACCCAATCGAAGAAAAGTGAAAGAAAGTAAAGGTCTGTGGCTCTGGAAGCAGGGGACAGTGACACTTTTTAACGCGAAGAAGTGCAGTGTGCAACAAGCCGCTCACACAAACAAAATAATCCGCACAAGTCAACTTGCCGTTGGCGGTGCAGTGCGGTGTTTTGGGTTTTGTTTTGTTAGTTCATCCTCTCAAACAACCACACACTTCTATTTATTTCTTTTACTGTGTTATTCTCTTTTTCCCGTCCTTCACTTCACTCTCATCTTTTCCCTGGCTTTTCCTAACTTCACCTTCTTATGCATTCCATTCTGATTCCGATTCCCACTCGCCTCCGATTCATGCATTTTAACGCTGCTTAAGCACGATTCTTCAGTAGCACACCTTTCTCTCTTCTAGGGTTTCCCTTTATCAATCCCCATGGCTATCAGAGGCGTGGATTTCAAGTGGTTGGGTTCTCTCACTATTGTTGGATTCAATTCCAAGATCGCTTCCGTTGTATTCTGATTCTGATTGAATGTAACTCGTTCCTTGCAGGTACGATGGCTTTTTTCTGTCTATGCTCGCCACCAGTGTGTATCCTTTGACAATTCAGTTTCTCGATTTACCTAATTCAGCTGCTGTTCTGCATTTTCATTCGCCTCATAATTCTTTCTAACTTAAGCTGAATCAGTGTTTTCAGAAATACTAAAAATAAACCGAAATTTATGCTACTCAATTTACGCATTCTGGCACAAACGTTAATTAGATGTGTGTGTATGTATTCTTTAACCTCTCTTCTTCTAGAGTTATTGTCGCAATTAATTGGAAGCGGTATCATTCTTGTACCTATCCGTTGCACATATGGATTGTGGTGAGGTTTCCTTTTATGGTCCCCTGTGTTTTTATTTTTTTCATATGGCTAAGGTTGTTCATAAATGACTCCTTTCCTTTCTTTCATTGGTGTTCAGGTCGACTACACTACTGTGTTTGTTTTCCGGCTCTTGATGTTTGTTGATAACGGGCTTGCTGCGGGAATGGGTTTGTAAGACCTTCCATCCATAAACACTAATGCCACTATTGACTGTTTAATAAAAAACTATAAGCTGTTTTCTACCATCTACATTGGTTGATTGCGTTAATATACTTTTTGAAGTTAGAGTATGATGAATAAGGTTTGGTATTTCATCGTTCTTGTATGTTTCTTTTAGCCTGTCTAATTTAAATTTTGCCATATCTAAGCGTGCAATAACATCACACCATCAAATACCCTTTTATTGGTTGAAATGTATTAAAACTCCCGAAATAATGTTGATTCACTACCTAATTAATGAGTTTCATCGAAAATTTTGTGATTTCCAATAAATTCTAGTTAATAATAAGTAAAGCATTGGAAGCTGTATTGTTACAACCTCGTAACTTAAAATACTTGTACGCATGTTGACTGCTAACTTACAACGTGTGGATGTTGTCGATGAAATCAATCCATGCAACTAATGTGCTCATGACTATGTAGCATCAACACTGCTTTTTGAGGGTGTAGCCAAGTGTCGTGTTTGGCATGTGTTCATACCCAATCACATTCGACACCAATACCCATCAATGGCAAGTGTTGAACTCACTATTCTGCTGTTGTAGTAAAAACGATGTTTCTTGGCTTTGACATGTTAAAGACGTGGCTGGATACAACTATAACACCTTGCAGACACTTCCATTTGGCATGACATGAAAATGAACACGACTGGTACCAAAATTTGTAACTTCAGTAAAACTAAAACAAGTTTTAACTTTTCAAAATAGTAAAACAGTTTTAGGTAGGTTGAGAAAGCTGAAAAAGCTTCGTGCATAGGCAGAGAACACAAATATCTTGATTTAGGTTATAAATTGATGGATTGATGGTGAAAAACAGTTCAGTGGGTCACCATCTTGTTTTATAATGCTCTTTTGTAAAGAGAGTGTTCAAACTGTATAATGATGTCTCATAGTATTGTTTTGTGAGACTCTCGAACTCGTTATCATAGGGAAATGTCATACATGACAATTTGATTTTCAATTTAGATCTTTCATACATGATGCTCATTTAATTTTTTTGTGTGTATCTCAGTTTTTACTTTAGATATTCTATAAACAAGACTGATATATATATATATATATATATATATATATATATATATATATATATCTGCAACTTATATTTGTTATTAACTGTGTCTGTGTCATAGGCTCATGTTTCCATTATTGTATGGGTAGCCCTCTGATTTTAACATGAGAAATTTGTTGAGGCAGACTAGTAACTTTCCTGAATCACACTGTGGCCTCAATAGGTGGCATGGCCCAAGTTAGAAGTTAAAATAGTGCTATGGAGTACAAGGACTTAAAAGTTTATGGGTGGAAAGTATTAATGTCCTGTGGTTTTATGAAAGTTTATTTTCATCTGTCGTGGAAAATGAAGTTTCCTGGGTTTGTTTTCCACTTAATTTCTCGTGCGGTTTTTATTTCAATATATGAGTTTGTTTGGATGAGCTTCTAGCGATTTCTTGAAGAAAAAAAATGATATTGACTTCTACAAAGTTAAAACTAGCTTATAAGTAAGTTAAAATAAAAATTTGGAGAAACTATGAGATAGTTTCTACAATTTGACTTATGCATAAGCTACTTTTAAGTTTTAATTTATGGAAAAGTCAATTTTATTTTTTTCTTATTTTTCTCTTGTAGAAGTCATTATGGAGAAACTCGTTCAACCAAGTCTAACATTCCCAAAAAATTTATTCTCAAGAATATTATGACCAGGAATGATTTTGCTGGGTACATTTAAAAAATACATTTTATTAAACTTAATACTTTAGGAATAGTTTTAACATTCAAAATGATTACAATAAAGAATAAGAGTGGAAATAGAATTTATAGTGAGTTAGCAAATAACATCCCATATTGCTATGCAAGTTATTTAACTTACTCATCCTTCTCCACAGGAGTAAAAATAATGTAAAAGGAGGTATTGTTACTTTCCCATGCATGAACAATACTTGGGAATAAATTTTTAAACTCACAAAAAACATGAAAATATTACATTCCCAAGTTCACATGCCAAATCTAAAATGTTAAACCTTGAAACACAATATTATCAAAAACAAAATTATTTGTGTCATTTGCTTTGATGACTTACTTTGATTTAATAATATTATCTAACTCAATTAAAATGGTTCTGAATTTTTGTGTTCTATCTAAGAAATGAAGTCAACTGATGTTTTAATTCATCAAATTTCGGTTCTAATTCCATCAAATGGTTCCCCTTGTATGTTTCTAGAGATTTTGGGTGGCAGCAGAGATACGCTCGTTTCTGTGGAAGAGTAGTTGTCCTTTCAATCCTTGTGTTGCTTCTCTATCCATTTCTGTGGGGTTGGACTGTAATGGGTACCCTGTGGTTCAGCAGTGCAAAGAACTGTGTATGTTTTTTTCTTGTTTAATCTTTCTTGTACTCTTGTTAACATAACAATCTTGTGATACATAATGCAAATAATTACCTGCAGTTGCCTGAAGATGGTCAAAAATGGGGCTTTCTCATCTGGTTACTTTTTAGTTACTGTGGACTCCTTTGCATCGCTTGCATGTCTCTGGGAAAGGTAGTAGCGTTCTATTGCTACTCTTCTCATTTTATGTTCTGATGGCTTGTTTTTGTGTGCAAAATCTTTTCGTTCTGCTTGTTTTACTGCTACTCTTTTGAGCAGCTCATGAACAAGAAATATCTGAAAAATACTATCTCCTTTATTGTTTTGTGTTTAGGTTAAGTCACTGTTCTCATTGTGGTTTGTTTAACTCTTTTGCAGTGGTTGACACGAAGACAAGCACATCTACTTCGTGCTCAACAGGGTATCCCTGTATCTGAATATGGGGTATGCTTTACCCTTACTCAGCATATGTTACTACGTTAGCTATGTCTGTTGAGGATACTGCTGTTTGGCACCAAATACGAGTGTTTCTACACCAAATAGGAAAAATTTTCCTTGTGTTTTTCCTCTTTGCAAGGAAAAGGAGTTCGGGAATATGTTTAAGTTTACCCTGAATTCGTAGTTGACACTATCAGTTATTTGTTGAGTTTGGAATTGCATGTAATCTGACATACCATTGAAACTAGCTAATCATCTCATGCAATCTTTTATAATAAAAACACTTGAATGTAGGAGTCCATATTGCTTCGTTCTAATTCCAGTAGTGTTTTGATTGTGAACCTTGTCATAATTTCATTATGAAGTTGTGCTAATCTAGCATTTACATATAGGAAACTGCTTACTGATATGTTTGTTTATTTTATTTTGTGCACATTTTCCAGATTATAAATTGAATTGTCCTTTCTTTTACTGTTCGGCTTTATGGTTGATTGTTCTGTTAACTATTCCTGTATATATCAGTGTTCTTATTATCACTGTTACCAAGACAGTCCCTTGCCTCTGGTAACAGAATTTGCATGTGGTTGTAATATTCTCTTCAATTTCATAGGTATTTTTCTTTTTTTTACCCTCCCAAAAATCGTGTATTGGTAGGTGTCGTGAATAGAGAATGAACACTAAGTATGCTCCTCGTCTGTTGTGTGATTCCCAGTTCCCAATAAAATCCTTATCTCACTATTACAAGGTGTCATTTTGCTCAGTTAAAGACAACTTCCAAGATGATCCTTCTTAGCAACTTCCTTCAATGTGCTTGATCTCTCTCCTTATCACAAGAGTAGAAATCATGCGAACTACTCTCCTCACCTGAGCTTCGAATGACCTTTATGTGTGTCCAAACTACCTTAACCGTTTTTCTATTATCTTTTTGTGGCCACACATCCATCTTAACATATTCTCTTTTGCTACCTTTTTTTTTTCACGTCATCTACGCTAGCTAAATTTGCACTGCATTTACTTTGTCTTACTCCCATTTGAAGTATAAATCAATTGTTCTCAAATTTGTCCCTAAAGCTCAAGTTTAAAGTAACTACTTCCCCTTGATTCATCATTCAAAAATTTATCACCGTCATTGCAATATTAATAGTTTCCCTACTTATACTGATGGGCTTTTTATTTCTATTTCTTATTTCAAAGATTTGTATATATTGGGTTGATTGAATGTGAGTTGTAATATCTTAGCAGTCTAAATGTATATTCGTATCTCTTGGATTGTCCATACTTCACAATTATTAGATGGTAAAATTTCTTCTTTCTTTTTGTTAGGTTCTGGTTGACATGATCCGAGTGCCTGATTGGGCATTTGAAGCTGCTGGTCAAGAAACAAGGGGCATGGTACAAGATGCTGCGGCATATCATCCAGGACTTTACCTAACTCCAGCTCAGGTAGTTTCAACTGATGCTATAGTCTTGTTAATTTCATATTAGAACGGTCAGTTTGCCACATTTTAGTTAATGGAATATATGGCTTCAATTTTTGAGTATTAGCCTCCTACCATCTCTTTTATGTTTTTAGACAATGTGTTCGTTATTATTGTGTCTATATTGTTAGGAATCCTCTTTCACAGCATGCAAAAATGGGAAATAGAGAAGAAAAGGGAACAGAGTTTGGGAAATCAGTACCCAAGGATGGTACTCTTAGTATTATTGATGAAGAACATACAACACGTACCCAAGGAGCTTATCTCCTTCAACACAGGACAACCTTTCCTATTTACAAAAGAATCAAGAATCCTCCTCCCCCTCTTCTCAGAACAGTATATTTATTCCTTTGCCTAACTGTTCCAACAAACTCCCTATGTGTAATAACAACCAATTCTATTAGACTTCCTCCCTTAATTACATTTAAGAGTTTTCTTTCTTCTCTGATACACTAACAGGGTTTTAGGCCCAACATTTATCTCTTAATGATTCTTTTCGTATATATATTGTTAGTTTCACTAATAATTATATTTCTTGTCTGGATTGGGTGCAGAGAGAAGCAGTTGAAGCTTTAATTCAGGAACTCCCAAAGTTCAGGTTAAAGGCTGTTCCTACCGATTGCAGTGAATGTCCCATCTGCTTAGAAGAGTTCTATGTAGGGAATGAGGTATACTTTTTCCTAATCAAGGGAGGCAAGAAGGCCATAGCTTTTACTTCTTGCTATTCATTACTGCAAAATGCTCTCCTTGTATAACCTAATAAATGCTTGGATCCTTACATTTTTAATGAAGTTGAGGTGCAAAGTATATTGTAAAAAACAACTAAAAATTAGTTTCAAACTTACATTAATGCAGGTTCGAGGCTTGCCTTGTGCTCACAATTTTCATGTTGAATGCATTGATGAGTGGCTTAGGCTGAATGTGAAATGTCCTCGGTGTCGTTGTTCAGTATTTCCAAACCTTGATCTTAGTGCACTATCCAATCTCCGTTCAGAGCCTGACCGATCTTCTGCAAGTGTTGTAACAACAACCAGTTATGTGAGAGGCCAACCATCTAGTCAAAGTTACAGGTTAAGATTGCAGGGTCTTCTGCGTCCGGTCCGTGCTGAAATTGCTGGCCCTGTTGGTGACATAGATAATTCCCTGGACAATGCTGAGAACGGTTTTGTATCAATTGTGACTCACAATGCATCATCTGGAGACCACGTCTCTTCTGTCGAATGCGTGCCTGTCACTGTAAGACTTTCCTCTGCACAAAGTTAGGTTTCATTGCTTTTGAATTCCTGTTATATTTCTTACCCCTTCTAGAGAAGGTGAAGAATGCATATTCACATCTGGTCCGTGTTAAAATGGTCCACATTCTAACAAGAAATTCACGTTTGATCCATAAAGAATTGGGTCAGCTTTGTGTCGGGGCGGGCATGGAGTTGTAGGACAAATCAAAATATACGATTTTGCCTAACATAGATTAGAAAAGCAAATGTGTAGTTTTCTTTTACGTTTAGCAATTTGTAAAGAAAAAAGTATATTTTAATGATTTTTCTAACGTACATTTTCTTTTTTTTAATCTGAATATGTTACCAAGTTACAGTGAGAATATTGTGAGATAATTGTTAGTTGTATTTTGTTAACGTATTCTAACTAAAAAACGTGGATGTTTGCTAGCAAACTCCAAAAACAGTTGTTTACGAATACTTGCAGTTTTTAGTTGTAATATGTTAGAAATTGTGACGTGTATGTATTTTAAGAATTTTTTGAGTCACAAATGTGCCAAAATTCTTTTTTTTTTTTTGGAATAAACTTGTCCACTGTTAGAATGACTGTTCATTGAATCGATGAACATTTGTGAATGTGAGACATGCTTTGCATTAGGGATAAGCTTCGTTTCCCTTTGAGATCCCAATATCTCGCTGGGAACTTTTTCTTTCGAGTTTACGGGTGATTTCTTAATGTTTCAAAATTGTGATCCTAAAATATTTGTTGGAGGTGAAATTAGGCTAAACATGGCAAGTCTTTTTTTGTTTTAGCACGAAAGTCTAATTGGCTGTTATGGATTTTGATAGTTATGTGTAGGTAGGTTGGTAGGTATAGTTGTTTTGGACTAAAGTCCAATTTGTAAAGTCAAAATTAAGGTAAAAACCTTCTAATATTTTTGTGTAAATGTGATCATATAAACATGGAATAAAGTTATCATGTTCTATCAAAAGATAAAAATTATTGCTCTTAAGAGACCAGAGATATCTGGAAACTCCCAAGCAATATCAAATTATTATTATTTTCATTAAAGTCGTTGTTGTAGTAATGCAAAAATTTAACATATTTTGTTGTTGCTTCGGTAAAATCTTTTCTCAGTTGTCAAAGTACTAAAGAGCCACTTTTTCTTTACAGTGTTTTGGCCTTATGGGAAAAGTTCACAGTTATAATAAGATCTCAGACGATCGGAATCACTCATAAGTTCACTTAAATTAATGTATATCAGAGCTTAATTTTATTCCAAAGTCCACCTTGGACACATGATCCTACTCTAGATTCAAACGATCCCCTTCATAACATAAGATAAAGATAAAGATACTTTATGTTTTGCACAACAATACATGTTCTAATGGTTAAATCTACATAACTTTTTTTATGAATAATTCTTGATGTAATATTCATAAAAAGAAAATAAAAAATATACGCAAGATAAGATGACTAATTACTGAAATCGATGCACATAAATCATATGATATGGTCTAATTAAGTTTGATTTATATATATATATATATATATATATATATATATATATATATATAATTACTCGTTTGGTTTCTATTTTGATTAAAATATTTTTAATTTGAAGTATTAATTGTGTTCTGATTTTGAAAAAGTGTTTTAATTAAGTTTTTATGTTTAAATATATTAATGACATTAACATGTTATGTGTTAATCGGTAGGTTTTTTAATGTTTTTAAACTTTTTTGTAAAATTTTGTTGTTGTCATGTTTAAGGTCCTTTGTATATTATTATATGAGAAGACATTGTCACATGGTAATATTAGTGTCAAGTGTTATTTATTTTAATTTCAATTTAGTATATATATATATATATATATATATATATATATATATATATATATATATATATATATATTCAATTTAGACCCTAACTACATATCTCAGTTCAATTTAGTCTTTTTTTATTTTTCAAAATAGAACAAGTTCTTCTTCATTTGAGATAAAAATTTTATTTGTATAAATGTTATAATAATATTTTTATTAAAAATAATATTTTAATATATTATATTATTGTATATAGTTAATTTATGTTTTGTCAATCATAACTTTTATCACTAAATATTAATATAACATTTATACAAATAATAAATTTAGTCCCAATGAATCAAATGTATTATTTGTATAATGGTAGTAATTACTTTATTATTATAAAAACACAAATTTATAATATGTTAGTTTTAAATTATGTTTTTTTATAAAAATATTTATACTTAAATAATTTTAATCTTATAAAAAAACAATTAACAAAATACAGATTAATAACATATAATAATGTAATATGATAAAAAGTCAATTGTAGTAAAAATATTAGTATGACATTTATATAAATAATAAATTTGGTATCAATTTGAAAAGAGACAAATATCATTCTATTTTAAAAAAAATAGGATTAAATTAAATAAAAGAGACCTATGTAGAGACAAAATTAAATCATATATATATATATATATATATATATATATATATATATATATATATGTATGTATGTATATTTAGAGGGAAAGGGATTGAATCAAATAGATATATATAAAGACTAAATTAAAATCAAGACAATGATACTTGACACGGATACTTGATAGTCACGTGGCATTGATAGTGTCATGAGTCACACTGGAACCTGACACGTGAGAACAAAAAATTTAAAAAAATTAAAAAAAATCACATATTAATGTGACATGTCGTTAATAATTTTTTAAAATGACATAATTAAGGTACTTTTTAAAAATTAGGACGCAATTAATATTCTTTTCAAAAGTTATAACGTAATTAAATTTTTTTTTAGAAATGATGATTACATTGAAACATTCCAACTAAAGTGGGAACTAAGTGAGAATTAAACGAGTAATTAAGTAATATATATATATATATATATATATATGAATATGTTGCATTGTTTTCTAAAAAGATTAAGTTAATTAAAATATATCAAATGATATGAGTATTTTGTGATTTTTTTAATGTAGTTAATAATAAATAAATAGATTATGAATATTTTATTCATATTTTTAAAATTCTATCTACTTTTTGTGTCATCTTTGAAATTTCCATGATGTATTATTTATTTTAAGGTTTAAATATCTTTTTCGTTCTCATTTTCGTAGTGTTTGTTGTGGATGGTCCTCATTTTGACAGAATGTTTAAAATTGTCATCATTTTTTACCGAATGTTTAAAATGGTCATCATTTTTATCGAATGTTTAAAATGGTCCTTATTTTCGCAATTCGTGTTTTACTTAGTCCTTTGCTGTGACGTCGTTTAAATAAGTAACGAAACACTGTACAGGTGGCACTGTTTGTATTACGTTGCATTGGGGGGTGTTACGTGTACTGTACAAGTGTGGTAATTTAGAAACCATGTAGAACATCACAGCAATCCAAGCACAAACAAACCCCAAAATAGAATTACGAAACCCTAACCCACGAACAAACACAACCCAGAAACCCTAAACCCGCTTACCTCATTGATGATGATTAACTGGAAAATTGAAATGAAGAGCGCGACTGCAATCCAACAATGAAATGACAAGTATTAGCTGCTTCCTCTACAATTCCGAGCTCAAGAAAGACGAAGATGAAGAAATCGCTTACAACGATGAATAACGCGACTACAATCCAACTTAAGCCCTAATTGCAAAATTTCCCCCAAATTGAAAAGTTAATCTAATTAGTCATCTGTACGGTACACATAACACACCCCAATGCAACTCATACAAACAATGTCACTTGTATAGTGCTCCGTTACTGATTTAAACAGCGTCACAGACAAAGACCAAATAAAACACGAATTACGGAAATGAGGATCATTTTAAACATTCTGTCAAAATGAGGACCATCCACAACAAACACTACGAAAATGAGGACGAAAAAGATATTTAAGCCTTATTTTAAAAACTTCACACATGTAACCCTTAATATAAACTTTTTTAATAATTACACTTACTGAGACACTCCTTTGGTACATGGTGGTGATTCTTTTCTCAGCAGAGAGAGGAAATAATAGTGAAAGGTATGTGTTTGATCTTATGCTCTGTGATAAAGGAAAGAATATGATATTTATATGTAAGGTGGCATGATGTGGTGGGTGAAAGATGCCTTTCATGGTCATTGGAAGTAGATTCTGTGATGAACCTCTACGTGCTTTTGGCGGTTGGGCGAAGTGATAAAAGGTGTTTTGAGATGAGTAAGACAATTTTCATGTCAATGGAGTCAAGTTTCCATAGCAGTTTTGTCTAAATCATTGTCATCAAGACGCGTGGGAGAACATTTCCAATAAACGTTTGGTTGAAGTGTGTAAAGGAATCTGTGCCTTTTCTACACTCAAGATAGCTCACTCTACAAAGAAATGCCATCTTTTTTCTCTTTTACACAAGTTGTAGCTATATGGATTGGACCCACTTAGATTTCATCCTTTTGTTTTCCTTTCTTATTATCATGTAAACTTCAATTAGAGTGAACTTATTTTTATGCTAACTGTTAAACCTCGCTATCGTAAAGTTCATTGAGGGAATACTGAAAAAGAAAGGTTTTTATTATTGAGGTGATGGAACCTTTTTTAGATGAGAAGCGCTGATGTCATCATTATTGTGGTGGGACACTTCTTTTTTTCAATCGTAAAAGTAAAAAATGTTTTTATATTTTAAAAAATTATTACTTACCAAAAATTAAATAAAGTATATATTATTTTCGTACATATATTTTACGAAAATAATGCAAAACTTTCTTCAACAAACTGAATATAGAATTTTTTATATATAACAGTTTAAAAATGAAGTATGATATCTGTATATACTATTAATGAAATAAACAAATAGTTTAGTTTAAAGATAAAATATAGTTATTAAAATAATTAAATACAAAAAACATATTAAATTCGCATAATTATTATACATCTGCATTATTTAGCTCAACATATCTTGAACCGAAAACATTATTTTTCTTTCACGTGTAAGGAAATTGTCTTCCTAAAACAATAATATAAAATATAAACCTTACCCATTACATTTACCTAAAAAAATATACATGTCATTCATTAGAAAGAACAAATAAATACGAAAAGAGGAAACAACGATGTTCCATAAGTCAAGTAAGCTGGAACTGCCAAGTAACCGGAAGTGCAGGTACGAATAAAACCTGAAATTTCAATTAAACAGAGCTGAGCCTTTATCTCGTACAGAACCCACACTTTATCCTCTCTGCACTCCAAGAATAAAAACACATAGCAGGCCGTACGATGATCCTACGTGGCGAGATCTCAATGCTTAAAGAAAACGCGAAGCAAATTTTGAAGAATCGAACCCACGTGGCAGGGTCCCACAGAAAACCCCGAAGCGAAAAAATGCCTAGTTCCCCAGTTTGTTTTTTCACTTTCTTTCCACTTTCTCCCACCCAAACACTCTTCTTCTTTATTCCCATTTTTTTTCCTCTTTAAATTCCGCCACCACCGTTTTCACCAACGCCGTGCCCTCTATGAAGAACTCCGACCCCTCCGCCCACTTCGAATCGCCTCACTCCCCTCTCCGCTTCCGATCCTCCCCGCTCTCCGACAACGGCGACCCCTTCCACTCTCCCGAAAACTCGCCGATAAATGACCACCGAGACAACTCCAGGGCCATCGTCATCATCGAGACTTCCACGCAGTTCGCCCAGACAGCGCCCCCCGCCACCGAGTCCGAGCACCGCAACCCACCGCCCAATGAGCTGCCGGAGGTCGTGGTCACCCGCCCCGCGCGCCCGGAGCCTCGCTCGCCAGCGGCCCCCCGCGGGCGTGCAAGAGCGGCGCCGCCCCCTTCCCTTGCAGTGCCGAAAAGAGAGGTCATGCTGAAAAAGGTGGCGTTAGGATTCCGGTTGAGCGAGGTGGTTTTGTGTCTGATTTCGTTTTCGGTTATGGCCGCGGACAAGACCCGTGGTTGGAGCGGCGACTCTTTTGATCGCTACAAGGAATACAGGTTTAAAGTTTTTTTTTTTTATTCCTTCGTTGTTTCAACTAGGTTTTTCTTTTATTTATTTTTCTGTTATTTGGGTCAACGCATTATCAATTGTCATAAATAATTTCGTGAAACCTTTATTAAATATGTATGGTTACTTACTTCAGGTCACTTTATCGAAATTGGGAACTTGGTTTTTAATGGATTGTAAAGTGTGGTGGTTGATATGGTGGCAGGTATTGTTTATCGATGAATGTTATCGCGTTTGTATACGCAGCGTTTCAAACCTGTGATCTGGCATATCAAGTAGTGGCAGGGAGAAGCATAATCAGTCACCACCTGCGTTACCACTTTGATTTCTTCATGGATCAGGCAAGTCTCAAAATGGATCAATTTATGATTTTGGCTTGAAATTCTTTGTTGAATGTTGGTGACAATAAAATGTGTTGTGATGGGCACAGGTTCTGGCGTATCTTCTGATATCGTCTGCATCTTCTGCAGCCACACGCGTTGATGACTGGCAATCGAATTGGGGAAAAGACGACTTCACTGAGATGGCTAGTGCTTCAATTGCGTTGGCCTTTCTTGCTTTCTTTGCCTTTGCTATTAGCTCCTTAATCTCTGGCTACAACCTCTGCACTCTTTTCTCCTAACATTTTTACCTCCTATAACCTGTCTTTCCATACATACACACACAACTACACTTTTTTTTTTCTCTTTTCTTCCTTTGTTCTTATTGCTGCGGAGGAATGCATCCAAGAGTGTTGGTGCTGGTGCTAGTGAATTGTTTTACTGTACAGGCAGACTTGTATACATACAATTGCTGGATATGTTAGGAATGATGATGGCGGACAATTTTTGTTCAATTTAAAATGCAATTAAACGCTTGCGTACAGGTTGCTTTTGTTATTAAGTAATCGAGGTCAAAATTTAATTGGTACGAGTATGCTATTACTTTTTAGGGATTCGATTTTTTAGGAGAAGGAAGAAAGAAAAAGAACACCAAGGGTTCTGTTTGGTATTGAATTTGGAAGTAGAATGTCAGGAATCACTGTTCATTGTTCTCCCTCTGCTCCCGTGTGAAGGTTTCTTAAACATCGACTTGCCGATTGCTGCATCGTTTGCGTTTATCAACTTCTGCTTAAACAACATTATTGTCTCTAGAACCATCATCCTCAGCAAACACATGAATCGTGGATGTCCCAGAAACCGCATTTTCATTTCCATTTTTCAAATTCAACCCTTCAAACCTTTGAATACATGCTGAATATTGCTGGGGCATAAGAAGAGATGTTTCTGTGATACGTCAAATTTCAAACCATGTTCCCAAAGATAGTTGTATTCTTTAAGTAACAAGTTGAATTTTCGAGTAATCGATGCTAGAAAAAAAATAGAAGTTCATTGTTATGGGTTAAAAGGATTGCAAGTTAATCCGCGGTAAAATGAGGACATTTATTTTTTTCTTGTGTGGAAGCTACGGAATATTTTTATTTTAATTCGAGGATGTAATTGCTAGGTATTCAGTTTACTTGTACCACACATAAAATTATTTTTTCTAATATTATAAATGTAAAATGTATATTAATATATTAATTTTAGGATAAAATATGTTTTTAATTTTCATATATTTTAAAAAATTTCTGTTTCGTGCCTAGAGTATATAATCCCTAATGTAAAATATTTTTTCCAGAAAACGACACATGTATTTTATAACAGAGTTTAATATGGTCTCTCTACATGTTGTCTGCTAGAGAGAATGTTATACACAAATTTTTTAAAGTACTAGAATCTTTGCTGAAAAAAAAAAAGATATTACATGTTTTTCATCAAGTTAGGAAACGAAACAATTACATAATTCAATTTAAAAAAAATATAATTTTAAATAAAAATTCTTTGGGAATGAAAAATATATTTAATTCTTAATTTTATCATAATTAATCTCTAAAGAATTTGATTTCCTACCTCTTTTGGGAGTTTTTTTTTTCTAATCATGTTTTCTATATGCAAAAATTATACTTGGATTTTGTTTAAGGAATTATAATCTAATAGGTGGATAATAGCACTTTTATATCAATATACATAAGGGTTAAACAATAATATTTAAATTTAAAAATATTAAATGAAAAAGATAAAAAAAGCTGGAATCTATTTTATTAGGGATGACAACACTGCGAGTTTCATTATCTCATACTCATCTCCATAGAAAAAGGATAATGATATTTTGATCTATTTTTTTGACCCACTTTTAACCTACCACTCGAATCACCCTTACATCATCACATTACACCATTAAAAAAATTAAAATAAAAAATTGAATGGTGATTAGAGTGATAGGTTAAAAATTGGTCCAAAAAAAAAAGTAAAAATATCATTATCATAAAAAAATTCATTTTCATAACCAAACCCAATGGTTTTCCGTTTTCTCCCTGTTTCACAATTAATTAATTACTTTTTATTAAATAAAAAGAAAAAGGGTAAAGGAAACATATTACTATTATTATTATTATTATTAAATATTCAACATTAAAACAATGGTTGTTTCTTCGATACACAATATTTAGAAAAATTTTAATTGTATACATTTTAAATTAGAATACCAAATAAAATTTTATGATAATAAAAATATTTATTAAATTTACAATCCTTAAGCAAACATAATTGATAAAATTTAAAAATATTTTTTAAAAAAAATATAAAAGGAAAATCAATGTCCAAATTTAAAAATATTTTAAATGACCCTTACTTTATTTTTTTTATAATTATAATGAAATATCTTTCTTTATACACTAATAAAATTTATAATATATTACTTGATTAAAATCACACAAAGAACAAAGATTAAATTAATAAAAATATAAATTTAAAATTTTAACATAGATCATTCATCTTTTCAACTTCAATATTAGATAGTGATAAAAACGATTCATGACAATTATATTATAGTAAATAAAACTTATTTATACAATTATACTGATAAAATTACACATATAATAATAAGTTAGAAAATAAAAATAATGATATAAAAAATATTAAAATAACATTTTACATGATAAAAATAAAGAAAAAATAAAAATATTAAAATAATATTTTACATGATAAAAATAAAGAAAAAATAAAAATATTAAAAAAATGATCAAATGTGTGTCACATAAACAATTTGAGGAAAGATAAATAACAAAATTTTTTTAGTGAAATAAAAGAGTTCTTCAAATGAAACAAACATCAATGGTAATCAAATAAAAAAGATAAATTTTTTATATTACACCTATAGATGAAAGGTTAATGCTATTGAATACTTAAATTGAGAGTGTCAAATATTCTCATGTGAAAATAAAATATACAATAAATAAAAATATTAAAAAAGGTACAAATATTCAAATGTGAGATATAAAAATACTTAGTTAACATACATAATTTGAACATAATTGCATAAAAATTGTGATAAGATGAAAAATATCTTGAAGATGCGAATGAATTTCATGATGACAAGCCAAATAACTATAAAAAATAGAAAGTGTGCAGTGTGTGTATATATAAGATTATTTAGTGGATTATGAGTATTTTAATAATTAAAACGAAAACGAGAACATGGCGGGATTGAGTATTATGTTAAGATGAATATTATTGCAGATATGAGGATGGAAACAGGACAAATATATAAATTCATATATTCATATCCAATTGAAAAAGTCGGATATTTTTCATACTCATACCCAATTAAAAAAGGTTGGATATTTCCTATACCATACTCATACCGAGTCAATATAGAAATTATCTGTCAAAACAAGAACGATACCCAAAGGCGATTTTATTCTTAATCCTACAAATTTACATTTCCATTATGAAATTTCACATGCACCTTCTGCGAGTTTGCTTTTCAATCACATTAAACTCCAAAATTAAAAGAAGTTGTCTTTACCCAATCTGTCCCTAAGTTTTCAATTGTTTCAGAGAAATTAATATAATGGGAAATGTAATTGTTTATGCCCTCTGAAAAAGTTGATTGGATATCATTTGATTAATAACCGATAATTTTTATAAAGCTAAAATATTTTTAACAAAAGTTAATTTTTATATTTTTATAAAAAAAGTAACAAATAATAGAAAATGTCAGACGAGTCTAAAAATGTGATGTGAAAATATCATTGTTGTTATGATATTTGCACTTTGTTGTTTTATCTCCTCACTCCACACATTTGTTTATTTTTTACAAAAGTTACCTTTAAGTTGTGTTCTCTTCAAGACTCTGTTCACTTTCAATAATGGATTCTTTAGTGGATGGAAGGACGATGATTTTCTTTGTTTATTTGCACTGATTTGTCAATGTTTGAAAGAGTGAATTTAAGGGATTGAGGGTATGATGAATCATTGCCCAAATGCAGAGATTGGAGGGTATTTACAGTTTATAAAATCTATTTTACTTAAATGCCCTGTTATCATTTGAAATTATATTGGAGTTATGTGTAAAGAGCATGAAACGAAGAAAAAAAATGCAAAAATGAAAAGAGGATCAGTAGAAAGGAGTTTAATAATAATAATTATAATAAATAAATAATAATAAAAAAAATACTTATATTAATAATAAAATTAAATAATATAATAATATAACAATAATATAAACTCATACAAATACTAATTACATGAAGGGTAATATAGTAATTTATCTTTTATATTTATTAAAACATTTTTTTATCTATCACATCAATCAAATTACTTACAAACTTTACTCTTAAATTCACTTACAATCATCACTAAGGGTGTGTTCTTTTGAAGAGATGAATTTGAGGGAGAGTGTGAGGATGAATTTGAGTGAATTTGAGTTGATAATTTGTTGTGTTTTTTTGATAGGATTTGAGGGTGAATGTGAGTGGATTTTAGAATGAAATTTGTGAGAGTATGTGAGTGATTTGATTGATATATTAAATAAAAAATAAGTTTAATAAAGTAAAAATATAAAATTACTATTTTACCCTTGTAGTTAAAATTAATACATTATTATTATTTAATATTATTAATATTATTTAATATCATTATAATTATTTATTATTATCATTATTTATTATAATAATTATCTACTGCATCTCACTATCTGCTTTGCATCCATTTCATCATAGAAAAAGAAAAAAAAATGAAATACGTGAATCCTATAAGTGCACGTGAGGAGGATATAATGGTAAAAGCACTCATCATCCACTCAAATCTGCACACTATCAAGAAGATAATAAATTCATCTTATCCTTCAAATCAACTATTTCCCTTTCCTACAAATCAGCAGATAGGAACATGAATTAAACCTAAAATTCGTCTTACCAAACTTCTCTCTACAATACTATCTTCTCATAGGAACACAGGGTACATCCCTTAAAAAAAACAACACACAATTCACTATCATATCCACTCAAATCCATTAACTCTCTCTCCCTCAAATCCATCTCTTCAAGTGAACAGACCTCAAGGGGTATATTTGAGAGAGAGTGTGAAGATGAATTTATGTGGATAAATATGTGGGTTTTTGTGTGGATTTAGAAGGTAAAGTGAACGAATATGAAAATGAATTTTATGAAAGTTAGTGAATGATATGAGTGATATGATAGATATAATAAGAAGTTATAGTATATAAAATTTAAAATTCAAAATTACTAAAATACCCTTATAAATATATGAAGTAATTTTAAAATTAGTTAAAATATTAAATTTTAAAAACTATTTGATAAATTTTTAAAAAATAATAAAAAATGAAATTATATTAAATTAGTATGATTATTTTTATAATAATTACCGTTATCTAAAATTATTATTAATTATTATATAGATTAATTTTATTATTTATTATTATATCTAATTACTATATATATATATATATATTATTTATTATCATTATATACATATGATAATAATAATAGTTATTATTATATATATATATAATAAAATTATATATATATATATATATATATATATATATATATATATATATATATATATATATATATATATATATTTTGAAGAGAAAAAAAACGTGGATTATCACCAATATTTGAAACACCATAGATAAAAGAAAATCATAGAAAAGATGAGGTTAAAATTGTAAAAGCATTATTTATTACTGCAAATCTTCACAGTTAATGAGGGATAAATTTTGTATATTGTCTCACAAATTCATTCCTTCATTTTCTCTTAAATTTTGACAAAATTAACTATTCATCCGCACAAGTCAATAAATTGAAGGATTCCCTTAAACGAACACCGGGTAAATGAACAAAAATTTGAAAATGAAAAGAAAAAATAATAAAATTATTGAGTAGTTGAAAAAAATTAATTAAATGAAAAACTTGGGATGAAATGGTTGTTAAAAATTTAAGTATGAGTGGTAAGTTTTATATTAAGTAAAAATAACAAAAAATAATGGTATATAAGAAAAACAAGAATCATAGATATTAAGTTTTAAAATTTCATGTTAAAAGTAATATCCATTATTTAGTTTGGTCTACTTAGATAAAAATAAATATATCCTTTTGTGATAAAATCCAACTGAAATTAGTATCAAAATAGGGTGAGATAAAATGGTATGACCGAACCAAATTAATATAAATAAATATAAAATGGACGGAATTACGAATGTCAAAAAAATTCGTACACGCAAGTATTTACGTATAAAACCTGTAATGGGTAGAAGATGGATATTGTAAATATATATCGCGGATAATGGGTACGGGTATTTTTAATACTCGCATGCTAATGGAGTGAGTACAAGTATCATAGTATCTGTACTCGTGGATACTCGTACCCGCTATACTCTAAATTAAATTTAAAAAAATGATTAAAATATTAACATATTTATTTTGAATGAGTTATTTTTTTATCAATTAGTTTTGAGAAAATTTCATTTTTTTAAACTGTCATTCAACATTAATGAGTTATTTAAACTTTCTTCAGAATTTATGAATGTTATGTATTGTATTTTATTTGAATTTACGATTAAAATATGTTGTTAAATATTTATTTTTATTTTTTTGTAAATATTTGCGGTACCCATGAATATTAAAAAATTATACAGGTACCCATATAATGAATACTCGACGAATATAAATACGGGTACAAAACAAATATTTATCCGACGGGTAACGGGTATGGTACATGAAAGCTATTATTCATATCTTACCTATTGACATTCTTAGATGAAAAACCGTCCCATTGAGTCCCTAGACATACATGTTCGAGGTGAAACCCAACTCATACTAATGAAGAAACTCTTAAAAATTCCATATATAAATATAATTGAAATTCTCACATTATATACTCACAAACATTAAGCCATAATCAAACTCCATTGTCTACCGTGGTAAAAAAATTCCAACCAAGATAAAACCAAACCCTGAATATCAGGGCCCAGATTTTCCCCACTTTGTGAGTAATGATCCAATAAGATATCACAAGAAAGGGTTTGTCCTGTCTGATTAAATAATATGAATTTGGGCCCATGGAACCCAATTAAAATAATAAAAAATAAACAAGTTTGAGCCCAGTTAAATGAGAAAAACATAAGAATTTGGATAAACGTTATTATTACTCGTGTTCCGATCCAACAACCACACGTTGTGCTTTCTTTGCAATTGCATAATATGTCGGAACCTTGGGGGATTTTGCACTTCCTCAGACAGATGAATCCACGTGCCACGAATCCATAAAATGTAGTAATATAATAAGTGCTTTCATGTCAGGACATCACCATCAATAATTAGGTATAATTCAATAATTTATTCATTAACAATCCCAACTCAAAAACCAAACATGTCATATCATCTTTTTTGCACACCATTCATCAAATTCATTTTAAAAGAAATACGTTTGGGAGTTCTAAGTAAAATCCAGACACATTGAGAAGCTTTAAGATATAAGAAAAGGAAACTCACATGCAAAAACAAATATGATCGTATCGTCGGTATAGATTCATGATTTAGGTATATTTATTTGTTAGCTTTTTAGAGTTATTTTTGTCTGTATATATAATATACTTTTTATAATATTTTATATAATTCAATTATATACAATTTCTTTTTCCACAACGTAGACCTTTAAACATGA
This sequence comes from Vigna unguiculata, assembly GCF_037176805.1. NCBI lineage: Eukaryota > Viridiplantae > Streptophyta > Magnoliopsida > Fabales > Fabaceae > Vigna > Vigna unguiculata. The sequence goes on along the minus strand of NC_140794.1, from coordinate 57,411,202 downwards.
TATAAGTGAGCTAAGACTCCCTCATTTTTTTTATTCAACTTTTAATATTTATTTTAAAATTATTTTTATATATTAAATTATTTATATTAATTTTTTAATTTTCTTTTAAAACTTCATGCATAGTTTTTTTCTTTGTTTCTTTCTTTCTTACGCATCTTCACTTTTTTCTTCTCTTTTCCTTTTTATTTTAATTTTTATCCTTAATTTCGTATAATTTTTAAAATAAAATTACATTAGGATGGAATTAAAAAGTTAAGAAACATTTTAAACCGATGACTTTTTTTTGAATAAATTCATTTTTTATTTTTTCTAAAGCAATATATTTTTTTTATGTGATAAATTTGTCTATTGTGTATTATATGTATCACTTGAAGGTGATAAATTTATCTTTTTCTTTTTAAATGGATGAGTAATAATAAGTTTATATCAGAAAGGTTATAATAAAGAGTAAAAGAATTGATTCTTTCTTTTCCAAGAGAAAAACTTGTGATAGAGATAAAAAAAATGCATTAATGTCAATTAATCCTTACAAATTTCATGTGAATCCAATAATTAAATATAATAAAAAATAACTTTCTAAAATTTTTATAGTTATATATAATAAATTTAATATATATATATATATATATATATATATAATTTGACTTTTTAGTCCAAGTTTTGTCACTATTCTCCATATATCTCTTTATTCTTTATTTTTCTACTAGAATAAGTTATTGTAGTATTAGAGCCATCAATGGTGGAACTTTATTGTCAAATCTATTATTTTTAAAATTTATTCTATATGAATATAATTACTTCATATATTTTATTTATATATAAAATTAAAATGATTCAGTTATCATACGATCGATAAAGAACAAATTTTAATAACTTTGAACAAAAGTTACATTAAAATAATCTTTAAGTTTAAGTACATTATTTAATTTCAAAATGATTAATTAAGATCTGCTACATTAAAAACATTCTAGAAGCATAAATGCAGTTGCTAGATTTTAGAAGGTTAAGATAAATGCTACTTTTGTAACAATCTTATTTTCTTATCATTTTCATAATTATAATTAAGATCATAATTCATTAATAACATATGAGAGTTAAACTGAGTCACATTTTAATTGTTAACTCATTAAGAATGTATTTCAAAAAATAGTTAACATAACTCATAAATACTCGAAAGTATAAACTAATAGTTTAATACAGTCTATCAAGATGCTAACATATATTCTCTAACTCATTCATATGCTACTCCTTTAGTGGATCGCTCTAACTTTATTGCTAGCATCTCATTCACTCCTAAATCTACTCCGATATATATTATCATCACAAGAATAAAAGAAATAAAAGATACAAAATGCAAGGGTGAGCTAAATATAGAAAAAAAATTATAATTGAAAAATATCATAATTTTCACCATAATTTTAAATTAAAGTCAGTTAAATAAAAAGTCCAAGCATCAAACTACAAAGAAACTCCTAGACTCTAGACTCTGGCTTTCGAAAGATTAGTATATTGAATAGACTCGTGAGACTCTTCACCTGTCATGCTTGCTACCAAAATCCTCCATTATTCAGGACCAATATCCCAAACCAAGTCATGACAGGGTTAACCCCACTAAGTATGATCCTCTTTCATACCATATTGTCTGCCTTGTGGAGCCTCCTTTAACTCATGCCACATATATGTCCTACTCTATGTGAGTGACATATAGTTGAGTAAGGATAGTCTCACATCACAGGTCCTGTTCAATATACTTGATCTCATCCTAAACTAGTATTCTCCCTTAGAAATGGCTAATGTGATAACTAAGCACACTAAACTTTCACAAGTATTCATATATAGCTGCTCTATTATAGATACTCTATTTATAGTTTAGCTTTTTATTCATAAAATATTCATTTTTTTTTATGTTCACAAACTAAACAAATAATTGTACAAAAATTTAAAGTGTACAAAAAAATAAATTTTAATTATACAAGATTTATTTCTATCATTGTAATTAACACATAACAAAATACAATAATAAATATAAGTTGTGTCAAGTAAAGAAAATCATTCGGCAATAGGTAAACCATCTCCTCTAATATAAACAAAAAGTCAGAAGGTTACGGTGAAAGGCCAATGCTACACGAATATAAGTTTTTTTTTTTTTTGAAAATGAGTACTTTCAACACTTCATATTTCTCTCATTTTTATCACCAATTTACAACATTTACAAACATACAACATTAAACATACAACATTCTAATAAACAACCTAATATGCCACATTCATTATTATGACATTAAATTTGATTATCCCTTCTTTATCCGTACCCACATAAAGAATTAACACTTCAGTCATGTCCCCAAATAACTCACCCATCAAACCTGTTTCAAATCATATATTTTAATTGAAAATCCCCTAAGCCACTTTGATACTAAAAAAACATAATTTCACAAAATTAAAAGTTTCAATCAATTTCACATCTCAGACCATAATACTTTTCAGAATAATTTGTTATTTTTCTCATATTTAAGTCAGCATGCAACTATAATATTCATACTCCAATATTTAAATTCAACGATATAATTTTAAATTTTGAAAAGAATTCAACTCCCTTTATATCTTTCTCATATTTCACTGGATTTTTGTGTTTCCAATATTCAACACCCTAAAATAATAAATTTCATAATTCTATGTTCAACACTATATGAAATTTTATCTAGATTACAAAGAAGAAATCACATGCAACCTTGAAATGTTGTATGCATTATAAAAAGTAAAAGCAACCCCAAACACAGATTTCACTCACCTCAATCGTTCAAAGTAGATTAAACGACCCCTCACATATATTGTTTCTATATGAATCCAAAATACATGCGATTGGACTCAACCAATAAAACCCTATCCTGCAAGTACAATATTTGATTTCAATCTTCCTACTAGCTAGGGCATCTTTACGTATGCTTCAAACTTTCAATTCCTAATTTAATTATGTTTTAGCAAAACACAATTAAGTGCGGCCAATGATATTTATTGATTATTGATTATTTATTTGCTTAGACTTGTAGCAAAGAATGGTAAGTGAGTGATGATAATTTATGGACATGTTTCAATATCATATATTTTGACAACACATAATATAGTACATATATATATATATATATATTTTATTTATTTAGTTTTGATGACATGAAATGATGAATGAGGTGTTTACTAACAATTTTGCTTAGGCGTTACTATCGTACCTACTCCGGCATGTGATGTCATCTGAATGCAGATAATTTGATTGAGTAGAATTTGGTTGTGAAATGATAGAGAAGAAAGAATAAAAACAATGACATGAAGTGGTAGTTGTCCCCATGTATCATTCATATGAAGAAATCAAAATAGACCCTCAGATAAAGAGTTGTCACCAACAACCCTTTATCGTGAAATTCTGATAATTGCCTTCTTTCAGTCGTCAAGGGGAAAAATCCTTGGCTAATCCAGATCCTAATCCTTGGCTAATCCATGCATGCAGTGATTATGGTCGAAAAGAGAGAGAATAGAAAGTGAAGGCGTGTGAAGTGCTAGGGTTGCCGCTTCTAAAGGATGCATCAGCTGCTATCAAGCTGTAACCTTCACCACCCATGCTGCCACCAACATCACATCATTCCTCAACGTAGGGTCATTTTTGCCCTTTTATCTTACAATAAATGGATAATACATGTACCATATACGACTCCACTGTATTTTTCGATATATATACTTTTTTTTTTCCTTTTCTTAACATCATCATGTAAGATAAATTCATTCACTAGATGTATCCATCTTGTTTTATTTATTTGATTTAATCTTTATATAACGATGAATAAATTTATTATCAAAATAATTCTAATTAAATATTTATAATTTTCAACAATATACATAATGTCAAACAATTTACTTATACGTACTTACAGTGGCGGATCTTGACAAAAATTTATGGAGAAGCCAAAATATACTTAAAATTTACATATTTAACACCGTCGTCACTCATTCAATGAAAATGAGTAATATTCTAGTATAGCTATAACTATAAAACAAACTACACTATCTAACGGATTGTCCATCGTTTTTTCATATTTTTGAACTTATCAAATAATTTAATCATAACTATATTTTTCAGCTATTTTTTTTCAATATAAATAATCATATTATCTGCAAAATATTCATTTTCCATTTTTCTAATGTGCACATATCAATTCAAAAGTCGCATTTCATTTTATTGTTATGCAATGAGCAATCATATTGTCATGTTTTGATCTTCACTCTTCTTTTATCAATTCTAAAAAATGAATTTATTCTTTTGTTTTTCATCAATATACCTATTTAAAAAACAAGTTTAAGACTAAAAAATAATTTATCATAATATAATTAACAATTGAGAGACATAATTACTAACAAAAATTATGATAATCAATTCACTACCAAGTGAGACAGGAGAAAATTACTCTTTTTTCTTTTGTGGTAAAGTAACAAAAAAAAATCAGGTAAGGGTAAGAGATAAATACAACATGTGAAAAACTAAAAAGACAATAAAAATAAAAAGTAAAAATTATCTTAATAATTTGTTTTCTTTATTATATTTGATTTAATATTTTAATAAAAAAATACCTAATTTTATTTTTATTAATTTTTTAATATACTATTATCTAATTTAAAAATATACATATAATTTAAAAAATTTAAAAAAAAATTATGGGGGGGGGGGCGTGGCCCCGCCTCTCCAACCATGCTCCGCCACTGCGTACTTATTATCAAATTTCTTTTTTATTTTTTGGTAATAAATTAGAATAAAATTTAAAAGCATTCATGCGATTGATTTTTTAAACACCATACAAATCTACTATATCTATCTTTATATATTGTTCTTACTGAATTTAGTTGAACAATTATAATGTGGACTGACCAGACTCTGAGGTAAATTGATCAAACTGTTGAAGTGTGTCTCAGTTTCAAATCACCACAAGGAAATATATATATATATATTATTCTTTTGATGATATTTTATTTTTTTTTAGTATTTTCTTTTTCAAAATTACTAGTATAACTTGTTCGTATATTAAATATATTTTGTTATTCTCTTATCACAAATTTATAGCCATTAATCAACTTATACACGTTATACTTTCTTATCTCTCAGTATACGAGTGAAATAATACATAAATATAATAATATTTAAATAATTAATTTTCTGAATCACTATATAAAAAATTTAAATATTCAATTAACTGAAAAATCAATGAAAGTTCTTTAACTTAAAAAGAATAGAAGACATCATACATAACCTAGATTAAATGAAAATATATATATTTTCTGTTCTACTAAAAAAAAAACCCAAAAAAATCTGACAAAATATGAATATAAATACTTATACAAAAAAAAAGACTGTCAAAATGTTAATACGAAGAGTTATATAAAAAAGGTTGACAAAATACTGATATGGCATCATTCCGAACCAAATTGATTAAAAAATTAGTTGATATAAAATTAAATTTTGTTTGGATCGATTTAAATATACAAGAAGATGAAGATTTACTGGAGTGTATATATTTCCGCGATTCCATTTTTTATAATTATGTTGGGCTCCATCAAAGAGTTTTTTTCTTTAACTTTTTTATCTGTTGAATCAAACTCTTAATGGACTGAGTTTGATTTGATTTATACTGAAGTTTCATTCTTTTTTTATAACTCAATTTGACTTGAATTTATAATGATTGAGATTGATTCGGGGTCTTTCATCCACTTGAACAACTCTAATGCCAACCATACATGTTTTAAATTTTAGAAATAGGCAAAACTTTAGATAAATAATCCAGAGCACGTTTTGAATAACGGCTATCCCTTAATAGATTTTTTAAATTGTGATAAATTTTAAATGAGAAATTAATTACAGGATAATATGACATTAATTTAATAATAATTTCTAAAACAAACAAAAATATTGAAAAGAGAACCAAATAGAGATGTAATTAAGAAAAGAAAACTAAGGAACTAAAATTAGGTAATATATTTTCATACAAAGAAAAGAAAATGAGCAATTAAAATCTAAAACATTATATTATTAAGAAGGATATAATGATATTTTGATTCATTTTTTTTGAACTATTTTGAATTTATCTCTCCAATTATTTTTAGATCATTACATCACATAATTATAAAAAATTAAAATAAATGATCTAAAAATAATTAGAATAGTGAATTAGAGATTTATTAAAATAAATGGGTCAAAATATCATTAATTAAGAATATATTTATTCATGGATTCCTTGAAAGCGTAATAGCATTTGGTTGCAGAGAGGAAAAACTGTTAGACAAATTTAAGTTTGACATTCCACTGGCTGTGGGTACCCATTGATCAACTTCTTAAAAATTAAATCGTGCTTATTGAAATGTAGCATAGCAGTAGTTAGGGTTGAAACCAGAGGAATTTTTCTAAGTTTCTCTTACTGTTTCCTTTATCGTGTCATGAGTTATCAATATAATATTTTTAATCAGGACAAGAGAATATTTACATTAAACTAATAACAATATTTCCTTTTCTTTTTGTAAAATAAAATTAAAAAAATACTTTTATCACAGTCAATAATAACTTATCTTATTATCAAATATTATTAGTAAATGTGAACATACGATAAAGTGATATTTATATAAAACAAAGTATAATCACTGTACATGTAAAATTAAATTCTCTATTATTACACACATTATTTTCAAATACAAGCAAGTTAAGAACTAGAACGACTTAAACATTACTAATTAATACGTATTGTTTAGCAAAATGATTAATGTTGTGCTCTGTGAATAATGCTTTTAAAATTGAGTCTGTATCACAAAACTTAGTAAAATAATAGTAGTTTAAATTATTAGTAGACTTTTATTAAGTATTTAATCGTAAATAATTATTAAAAATATGCTATAGTAGTTTCAGGTATCTTGATTTGTAGATTAGCAGAAGGTTGAACATTTGATGTTTTTCTTCTCTAAAATGGTAGTTTTGGTAACATTTGAACACGGCCTCTAAATTTGTTTTAAAATCAGATCCAGTTTGTTCTCATGACATTAATTATTCTGGCCCAGTTGATGTTTTGTTTTTATAATTTTGGTATTAAAAAGAAAGCCAATATCTTAAATACATATTATGTTTTATCTTCTGGAGTACTGTTCCGTGGTACTGCATTAAACCTTTATCTTACACGGCTTAAATAAATTTTGATATTAAATATATTTTTGTGAAATTATAATTAGTTTTTATAATAATAAAAAATTGAAAAAAGAAGGGTTAGTGAAAATAGGAGTGGAAGAGAAGAAACCGTATACGGAAGAGGACCATAACTGTATACGGGTTGTCCGAAAGAGGGAAGTGACGAGAATGCCCCTGAGTGTGGAAATAAAGAAAGAAGGTTGCAGAGTGAGACACAGTGACTGGTTCAGAGCTTTTCTCTCCTTTTGATTGTGACTTTCACCCAACGCTGCCAAAAACCCACTCCTTCCCAATCACCACAACTGCCAAATAATAATGCTATCTATCTTATCCCAAATACAATTTTTTACATTCATCACACTAAATAATCTTTTTTTTATATTCATGTCCTAATCCATAACTTAAAGACTCTGTTCCCTTCAAGGGATTCTCAGAGATTGAGAGAGTGACGGAGTCACTTTGTTGTTTTTTGTTTAAATTTATTTGCGCATGTTTGGGAGAGAAGATTATAGAGATAATAATTATAAAAAAAATAAATGATAATGACATTTTATTTTATATCAATTTTAATTATAAAGATAAAATGGTAATCTAACTATTCAATATATTAAAATATTTTATTTATTTATCACATTAATCAAATTATTTTTTAAACTTTAGTAAAATTTATTTTCAAAATTTTCCACTTTTACGTCTCTATTTCTTACAACAAACAATACCCCGATTCATAATCTATCTCTTCAAATTCATTAATTTAACCTCCCCTAAATCCATAATTTTAAACAAACATAATCAATGATTCTTCAAATTTTAGTTTCTCCACCGAAATAACGTTCCTTTCTACCTCAATTATCAAACACGGTTTCAAAAAACAAAATATGTATTACACCTTATTTCATCCGTTTATCTATTTATAAAAATGTATGTGATTTTTTTTTACACATCAATTAAAAATAAAGTTAAATTGCACCTTATAAGTTAGTAATTTTCGCTTTATAAAGTGAAGATGAGTTAAGTTTATATGATAAAATTAGTAACTTTAATAATACTATAATTGATCTTTTTATAAATGACTGTTTTATTCACAAAAATAACTAAATTAGTTAACTTTAATTGATTAGTACTCATAATTTAAAGGATAGTTTTTAAATTAAGGAATGTGACTTATGATTATAGTGTTAATATATAGACTCATTAGCATGATACATCCAGTTGCATACCAACGTGTCGTCACTCTCAAAATGTCGTCGTTAGTTTTATTTTCGAAGACAAGTTCTACTGTGTTGTCATTCTCTTGCTAGGTCAAGATTTTATGTCAATAACTATGTCTTTCGTGTTATCCCAACATCTATTCAATATTTGATTTCGAATGAAATGTCATAAGCATTCTCCTTTTAGAAAAACAACAATTACTTTATCAAAAGTTAAATCTTATTTCGAAGTTCTTAAACTAAATAAAACAGACTCGTTTATCTCTCACACATAGAATGAAGAAATACTTACTCCCAAATTTATGTTTAAAATACGTTTATCAATTAATGGTATTTTTTTCGAAAACGCATGAAAACTAGACACTTCAAACCTATTTTCAAATTTCATTATGTCGAAGGAAAATTACAAGTGCATATATATATATATATATATATATATATATATATGTATATACTTATTTATCTCAATACTTATACATTAATTATCAATCTTTGTATGATATAGAAATTGTCAAAACACTCATGTCTTAGTGTCATGTAGAGGTTATTATTTCCTTATTTTCCTCGCAACAAAAAGCCTTGCATTTTCAAGAAATTGAGATTAACAATAATTTATAAATAGTTTTCCGTCTTAATCAATTCTTAACAATTATGAATAGCAAAACTTTCATTACCAATTCTTAACATAGTTATTTATGTAACAAAGACTTGAATGTGAAATCATTAATTAAGATGAAGCAAGCTCCCAAATTAATCCATGCACTGAATTCATTAATTTTATTTAATTTTTTGCGGATTTTACTTCCTACTATCATTATTTATAAAAAAAATATCAAATAGATTATTATCTTTCGAATTTCCCATAATAAATGGAAAATTGATTGTTTACAAAAATTGACGATTTAACAATTTAATTATGAAAATTGCATTAATTAATTATTTATGAGAATTTAAACAATTATTTTATGAAATAATTTTAATTTTCAATTGATTAATTGTTCACAATAATAATAATAAGATGTAGAAATTAATTCTTTATAGAATATCAATATAGTGGGATAAAATGTTTCAGGAATAATGTACATAAATTATGTATAAGAGTTGGAGTACTCAAATGTTATTATTATATGTGTATTTATATTTGTCGATAAAAAGAAAATATTGACCGTTTTATTGATTAACTTTTTCAAACAACTATTTACACAAAAATATTGACCCATTAATTTGTTTATTAATTTATTTTTTCAGTTATAAACGGTGTATATAATGGGAAGAATACTCGGTTAGTATGAAATGACATCATAATGAACACTTTACGTGAACAAGTTTATGAAATTATTATATCATGAGAATTGCCACTAATCTTAGTATTAGTTTCATTCTTATTTATTACTTGTTTACTATGGCAGCCTATAATCTTAAAAAAAATCTTATCTTGGTCATAGTTGGTTTGGCAATTTACCCTTAGAAAAGAATCTCAACAATTAAGAAGAAACTGTAAATGGTTTTAAAAACATAAATAAACATACTATATATATACTATATATATACTATAAAGGGATCCATAATGGAAAAGATAAAATACTACAATTCTGGTAAACTTATCCGAAGAGGACGTACGTGGAAAAGAAATGATTCAATTCTTAAGAGTCAAACTGAGTTATTAGTATTTGATATTGATGAGTTTGATGGAGCATACTTAATTTTGTTGATGACTGTAAACGTTTTTGAAAAATGGATCCGTGATGGTTGAAATTAAGAGATTTGGTAAAACTGCAGAGTGTGTGTGGGTGTGTAAGTTATTATTTGGTAAAGTTGGTTGGATGTGAAGAGGATAAAGAGTGAAGAGAAATGAATGATGGTAAAAAGAAAGAAGTACTTGGAATGAGAATGATGGAAATGCAAGGCCTGGCACATAGCACATGGTGGTGGCTAGAAAACAAAAAAAGCAATAAATGGAAGGGGAGAGGAGTGTGACAAAAAAATTGAAGGTTAGCGAATGAATGGCAGTGGTGATAATGCGGTGGGAAACACAGGTTCAAAGTGGAAAGAAAAAAGAATTGGAAAGGGGTGAGGTAGGGGTCATCATCAACCTGACCCCGTTTGTCTCCTCACAAGTATATCTTCGCACGTTACCAACGTAGATGCTAATGTCAGTCCCTGTGTTTCCCTTTCCTCTCACCTTTCATCTCCATTTCCTCTTCTTTCACTGCACCATCCTCTCTCTCACTAAAACCCCTTCACGCCTCACCCTTTTTCCTCTCTTTTCTCTCATCTATTGTGATTTCTTTCTTCCTTTAACAACCAACAACTGTAGTACTACATACATGAGGTGGTTTGGAGTTGCTTTCTTTTTATTTGTTCTTCTTTTTTCCAGCTGCATAAATGGTGATAATGATTCAAAATGTAGGCAGCGTAGGGAATTAGTTTAGTTTAAGGTATGAAAAACAAGTTTGTCCAAACTGGGTATTTGTAAAAAGAAAAACTTTGGAGTAAGTTGTGGAATCTGCATTGGAAGGATGAAGAACTTGTACTGGTTTAAAGAAATGTCTAACAACGTAAGATCAGGGAGAAGGCTTTCGCTTGGGGAGTACAAGCGAGCGGTGTCATGGTCCAAGTATCTGATCTCTTCAGGGGCAGCCATAAAGGGAGAGGCTGAAGAAGAATGGAGTGCTGATCTGTCTCAGTTGTTCATTGGCTCAAAGTTTGCTTCTGGGAGACATAGCAGGATCTACAGAGGCATCTACAAGCACATGGATGTTGCAATTAAGCTTGTGAGTCAACCGGAGGAGGATGAGGAATTGGCTGTTTCGCTAGAGCAGCAATTCACTTCCGAGGTTAATTTGCTCTTTCGATTGCGCCATCCAAATATCATCACCGTGAGTTCTCTTTCTTCAACCCTTTCTCTCTCTTTCTGCATGGAACATACCAACTTTCATCCTCACTTCTTTTCTTTCATCACTATTATTATTCCCTTTACCAGTTTGTTCTCAGTGATTAAAAGAATACATAACATTTCCCTCCCTCACCACCCTTTTGTCTGGTTCGGAGGTGCAAGTTTTGCGATATATAAAACCGTGTCTACGCCTAACCGCTCTATGATGTGGTGGTACAGTGGTACTCCTTCTCTTTCTTGCTAATCGAAAAATGACACGTCATTGACCTTCTCTCAGGTTGTTAGTGTGTGTTTTTTTGTGGTTGTTGTAGAAATGTTAGTTTTTTAATTGGAGGGAAATAAAAGGAGACAGAGAAATGGGGACAGGTGATTTGAATACCGAGGGTGTCGTGTCTTCATCCGAAGACTTTTAGGTGTAATGTGAAATTTGGTGAAAAATTGAATCAATTATTAGTAAAAGTGAATTACGGAGAAAATATGATTTTACTGCATGTGCTGAAGAAAAGGTGTTTTATTTTTAGCTGGTGAATTCATTTTCTTTGAAGTAGCTATATGGCATTGTGGCCTATCGCACGAGTGGCAGGCTAGTATGAGAGTTACTTTTTAACAGAGAAGACAAGCTTTGTGTGTAAAGTTTGCAAGTTCTGAATATAATAAAGAAAGTAATTAAAAGATGATATTTATTTATTGGTTATGCAGTTTGTTGCAGCTTGCAAGAAACCTCCTGTGTTCTGCATTATTACTGAATATTTGTCCGGGGGTTCCTTGAGAAAATACTTGATTCAGGAAGGACCACACTCGGTTCCTCACAACGTTGTTCTGAAATTAGCCTTAGACATTGCTCGGGGAATGCAATATCTTCATTCTCAGGGTATACTTCACAGGGATCTGAAATCAGAAAACCTGCTGTTGGGGGAAGATCTGTGCGTAAAAGTAGCAGATTTTGGGATCTCGTGCTTGGAATCTCAGACCGGTAGTGCAAAAGGATTCACTGGAACATACCGTTGGATGGCACCTGAAATGATCAGAGAAAAACGTCACACAAAAAAAGTAGATGTCTATAGTTTCGCCATTGTTCTATGGGAACTCCTAACAGGGTTGACCCCATTTGACAACATGACACCAGAGCAAGCAGCATATGCAGCAACTCACAAGGTCTGTTACTGTATTAACACATTATTTTTATTCGCATAAGAAGGAGTTATAATAATTGAACGCCAAAACAATTCTACTACCTAGAGTAATTAAAGTAGGGACTTTTTCCTATGTCCCCGAATCCTTCTGGATATGATGATATGAACTTTACAGAGCATGTGGCTATGCTTATCATACACCCTTGCTTATCAAAACAAGACACCTCATCAACAATATTATATTATAGACACTTCTCAATTAAGCTTTACAACATTCAAGATTCGGTATCTGCTATCAAAATTTATCACAGACAATCATTGGTACCACCTCTGCCCTTTCACCCACATGCACACAACACCAACACGATGCATCAAAATCAAGTTACAGATTCATATATTTTGGACCAATGTAAGGCTTTCACGTTCACTGTTTTCTCACATGTCATACCATATCCTTTGGGTTCACACTGATGTGATTTTATGCATTGAACAAATGATTCTGTGTTGAAATATTTTTGGGTAGTTTTTGTGGTGAGTGAAGTATCTTATTCTTTTGGTGCAGAATGAAAGGCCTCCGTTACCATGTGAGTGTCCAAGGGCATTTAGTCATCTCATAAACAGATGCTGGTCAAGCAATCCAGATAAAAGACCACATTTTGATGAGATAGTTGGGATTTTGGAGAGCTACAGTGAAGCACTTGAGGAGGATCCACAGTTTTTAACCACTTACAAACCACGTCCTAATAATCTTTTTCTCAGATGCTTACCCAAATGTAATACTACTCCCAATGTTTCTGCTTCTACCAAACCTTAACGTTCTCTTTCCAATAATGTCACATCAACTGTATTAAATCCCAGGAAACAAATATATCTTATATGTTTAATTTATAACTATAATCCTCTTCTATATTCTTAACAACTATCTACCATTATTCTAGCACTAAAATAAATTTTAATGATTATTTTACTATGAAAGAAGCGACGAAGTTTGCAAAGACGTGACGAATGCAAATTCTCTATTTCCCGGTTCAAACTTCTGACCAAAGTAACTCTTTCATGTCTTGTATTGTATGTATATTCCAATTTGATCATTTGTTTCTTACATGTTACCGATATGTTACAAGAGTCCAGATTTTCTATTAAATTTATTGTCATATAATAAACTAAAAAAATATATTATGTTGATATTTTAAATATTTTTTTTAAAGCAAAGAATCTAAATTTGTGTTTATTCGTTTGTTATATACGTATGGTTTTAAAAATAAGTACATTATTATTTTCTTATCTCTTTAAGAAATTCTATTAGACTTATTACATGAATGTCTTGACTCAGCTAAAATGTAAATACATGTATTATTAAATATGTATTATTTAGAAAATTATTTAATGTAAAATACTATTACTTGAATAATTTACACAACTTATAAAATTTTATAAAAAAAAAATTCCTATAATATGTTTTGATGACAGCGACCAAGAAATAAATTACATTTCGCAAAACATTCTTGAATAAATAGTACGTAAGCAAACCTTTAGTTAATTAGTTTTATAGATTATGAATCAATTTAAAATGATCATATATAAAAAGCTAAAAAAATTTATAATAATTATTTTAACAGTCTTACTTTATAAACTTTTTTCATTAATTGATAAATGTAAAAAAAAAAAAACATTACCAATCGAAACTAAACCCAAATAATATATTTGTATATATATGAAATATGTAATAGAAAAATTTGACTCCACAATGTCAAGTAAACATTTTTTTGGTTTATAAAGAAACATGTAATCATGATTTATATTATTCACCTTCGCCTTTTAGTTCAGACTTAGAAGACAAACATAATAGTATATGCTAAATGATTTTGTAGTTTATATGTTTATTACGTTAGTCTTTATTATATTACAGGGATGAAATTTATTATAAAATGACAGTTTGGCCGAGTGGTCTAAGGCGTCAGATTTAGGCCCTGGTCCGAAAGGGCGTGGGTTCAAATCTCACAGCTGTCAGATTTTTTGATTAATTTCAGTTTTTCATCTTACAAATTAATGCTCATTATTGCCAAAATTGTTCTTCTTCTTTAAACTGTCATAAACACTGGTTTTATACTGAAACTTCTTCCTTCATTTGGTTGCATAATAATGTTTTTTATGTCTCTTTAATCAAATAATTATGTTTTAGTTATTAACGTGTTAAGTTTTTTACTTTACTATCACGGCTTATTTTTTTCTTTGCATGAATAATGAGTCATCACCAAAAACTTGAGCTTTTTGAGGTAGTTGGTTCTTAATATTCATATATACCAAATATTTTTTAGTGTAAAAGGACAGTTTCAATTTATACAATCACATATATAGCATATATTTCACCCTCACAATCTCTATAATAGAAATGGAAAATTTTATATTTTTCTCTTTGTGTAGTAAAGGAAATACAAACTGTTACAATTACATTATAATCCCATTTAAAAATCCTGAACTGTCTTTTGTTATTATGCATATATTTCTTTTAATTGTATGCTTTTCTATCTTCTGTCTATAGTTGTATCTCTCTATCTATATATATATCAGGTTTTTAGCGACTAATATTTATATTTCAACCAAAACATAGAAAACGAATAAACGAATTTCATAACTATTGACTCCTTTTAAGGATGCATGGTTTAAATTGACTTCCTTTATATTAAGAAATAGTTATGATTAAAAGGTTATTAATTAAAATAAATTTAAAAAAAAGGTTTAATTTATTTAAGTGGTCAATGCAAAACATTTTTTCAGAAGCATTTAATAAGAGGCCGATGATTGGATATTTATCTAAAAAGCACGGATATTCATCTCTGTTGAAATTGCTGATTTTCCTTTTCAGGTAAATGCGAAGGAGACTCTGCTCCGTTCGGTTACCAAAATTGCAATTGCATAAGATTTTTAGGGGTACAATCGCCTTACGCCAGATTAAAAAACGGGGTTGCCACGTGGCATCGTAGAGTGGGTTAACGAAGAGAAAAAGACAAAGAGAAGGAACAATGACAGTTACGGTTGCGCGCGGTTGGCTGGTTTGGGAAGAAGTGTCTTGACATTCCATTCCAGCTCCGCAAAACCAAAACCCTTTTCACCCTTCAATTCTTCTTATTCAAAAACTCAAACATTTTTTCTACATTTTTTTTTTCTCTTCTTTGTACAGTTTACGTTTCATTCTTACCCAAAGAATTGGAATTTTAACGATCCCGAGGGTATATAATTATACCCTTTCATTGTTTTGGCCCCCATTGTTATAAGGTATAGCTTCCATTTTTTAATACCAAGATGAGGATACACCAAATTGAACATATATATTCGCTTTATGTTGGTTTTCTTACCTTTTTAATTTGATTCTGCTGCTGCATCATTGATTATGTTCTTTGTGTTTATAGAATTAATCGTTTCAGCCTGTCAGAATTATTTATTTGAGTTGTGAAATGGGAATCTGATCATTGTTTCCAATAACATTAGTTTCATGCATTTCCTCTGCATGATAACCGGTAACCATGTTCTTTCCATCAATTGGGTGCCATCTCTTTGATCTTGTCGTTAGGATTTCCTTTCTCTTTGACATGGCTTCAAGTGCGTTCTTTTTTGCTTTGCATGACTTCCGGTTATAACATTTGCTTTTTATCGATAATGTTTGCTTTTTTATACATGAATAAGGGTTCATTTTATGTACTTTGTGTTTCATATTGATTGTCCCAGTGATTCTGGTTCCTAAGGAATCAAATATGGGAGTTAACGATGAAAGGGGAGTAAATGTAATGAATAGGTTTGGTTACACTTTACCCTTTAATGGAACATCAAGTCCAAAGAGTTCCTTGAGTGAAGAAAGACGCCAAAGTATTGGTCCAACTTTTCATGTTGAGAGGGTGGTTGAAAGTCCCGTAATTCAACGGCTTCATGGAAATGCTTGTGACATGCAGAGCTCTGATCAATCATCCTCAAGGCGAATTTTTGGATACGATGGCAGTGAGTCCAGATCCTATTCATCAAAATTGTTCTCTCTATTTGGAGGGCAGAAGAGAGAGGAGGAGATAGTGAAAGATGAAGTGGAGAAAAAGAAACAAGGGAATTCTAGCAGGGAAATTCCTTCCACAATGAGTGATAAGAAGCTAGATAAGGTGGGTGAGACTCAGACAAGAACTTTAAGCTGTGTTGTTTCACAAAAACCAAAGAAAGTGTCACAATTGTTCCCAGAAAATCCATCAAAGGCAAGATCACCAATAGCAAAAAGCCCTACTGCAAAACCTCCTATTGATAGGAAAAATGACAGCCCTATGAAAAAACAGAACGCAGCTGTTCACCGTGTGAAGAAAACTGTTGGTGGAAGATCACTGTCTTCAGGTCAAATTGAGATTTCCTCTGGGACAGCATTGGATAAGCCTGAACTGGGACAAGCTTTGCTAAACCAAGCAAGGGACGTAATTTCATCTGGAACTAATCGAACGAGAGCTCTTGAATTAGCCCTTCAAGCAAAGAAACTGTTTGAGAGAAATGCTGCTTATGGGAGACCAAATTTGGACCTGGCCATGTGTTTACATGTTACTGCAGTGATACATTGCACTCTGGGCAATTTCAATGAAGCAATTCCGCTAGTAGAGCGCTCAATCGAGATTCCTGCTATTGAAGAAGGCCAACAGCACGCCATTGCTAAATTCGCAGGCCACATGCATCTGGGAGACATTTATGCTATGTCGGGGCAGCTGGAGAAGTCAATCAAGTGCTACATGGAAGGGTTAGAATTACAGAAGAAGGTTTTGGGAGAAACAGACGCAAGAGTTGGCGAAACATGTAGGTATGTGGCTGAGGCTAACTTTCATGCATTGCAATTTGAGGAGGCGGAGAGGATGTGCCAAACAGCCCTTGATATCCACAGAGCAAATGGTTCACCCTCATCTCTTGAAGAGGCTGCTGATAGGAGGTTGATGGGGCTTATATGCGAAGCAGATGGTAAACACGAAGCAGCCCTGGAGCATCTTGTGTTGGCCAGCATGGCAATGGTGGCAAATGGGCAAGAAGTGGAAGTGGCGTTTGTTGACTGCAACATTGGAGACACGTACTTATCCTTGGCTAGATATGATGAAGCCATCTTTGGATATCAGAGAGCATTGAGGGTTTTCAAGATCCACAAAGGTGAGAACCACCCTGCTGTGGGATCAGTTTATGTGCGTCTGGCTGACTTGTATAGCAGAACATGGAAGATTAAGGAGTCAAAATTATACTGTGAGGAGGCACTTAAAATCTATGAGAATCCCATGCCTGGGGTCCCTCCAGAGGAAACTGCAAACGGTTTTATGAATGTCTCAGCCATCTACGAGTCGATAAATGAGCTAGAAGAGGCACTTAAATTGCTTCACAAGGCACTAACCATACTTAATGATGTCTCTGGTCAGATAAACACCATAGCAGGAATTGAAGCTCAGATGGGGGTGATGTACTTTGTGTTGAAGAACTACACTGAATCTTATAACTGTCTCAAGAATGCCGTGTCCAAGCTTCGTGCTAGTGGAGGAAAGAAATCAGCTTTCTTTGGTACTGTTCTTAATCAAATGGGACTTGCTTGTGTTCAACTCCATTCCCTGGATGAGGCTGCAGCATTATTTGAAGAAGCAAGGGCCATTTTGGAACAAGAGAATGGACCCTATCACACTGAAACACTTGGAGTATGTGGCAATCTTGCTGGAACATATGATGCAACTGGAAGGTATATCTAAAATCTTCTTTGATTACCAGAGTTCTGCAGCATTTCTAGTTATTGTGGCATTATACGAAGTTGTTTGATATTGTATATTACTAGGAACCATAATGAAGTCATACATGTGACTCGTGAACACTGATGTAGTTGTGTTATAATTGATTTCAGGCTGGATGAGGCAATTGAAATTCTTGAAAACATTGTGGTAATGAGGGAGGAAAAGCTTGGGACTGCAAATCCTGATGTTGCTGATGAGAAGAGAAGGTTGGAGGAGTTGTTGAAGGAAACAGGGAAAGTTCGGAACAGAAAAACTAAGTCACTGGAGAACCTTTTTGATCATGATTATATATGACTATAGCTAGATAGGTGTGGTGTGAAAAGGTCCATGTTTTACGGGAATTCTAGAAATGGAACAATGGTAGTTTTTGTGGGTAAAATCAAATCCAATGAATAATCAAGAGTCTAAATGCTGAATATTTGTCCAAACCTCTACTAATAATTTGTAGATACCATGTAACTATTTACCTTATTTGGATGGATATGCATTGTTTTTTGTATAGAACATTATTTTCTTCGTTCCATTTCACTGTTACGTTTAATTATCATCTTACCAAAATTATGTCAGAATAATAACAATGATTTGTAATTCATCAATACTAACAAATATTTACACTGAAGGTATGTAATTATTAATATGTGCGTGTATATATAATTTGAATTTTATTAGCTAAAATAATTGTTATTTTTTTTAAAGTGTTGTTTTCAAATAATTTTATTCTAAATATTTTAGTATCATTAAAATAATTTCGTGTAAATTATTATATTTATACAATATTTTTATTTTATAAATGTACTTTTATTGGTCAAAAATTGAAAAGATGCTTAAATTATAAATATATTTTTCCTATTGTGATGGTGTACAGGTATTTTTATTTAGAAATAGTTAATATCCACCCTATTATTTAGGGATGGTGTGATAGTGAATCTTATGAAATAAGATAGACAAAAATTATGGTTTTAGTAAATTTTTAAATTTGTATGAAATATTTGTAAAAAAGAAATCTATACAATATGAAAATTTCTAAATAAACTAAATTACTTTTTGGATTCTGCATTTATATAAATTATTCATTTGGTCTGCATAATATTTAAAGCTCCGATTAAGTCGTCAATTTTAAAAATAACATAAATTTGGTTCCTTCATTCACATCAACACAAATACTAGTTAAATAGTATTGTGACTACAACCACTACTGTTGCTACTAAGCTGCACTTGCTATTGTACCTTCGTTCTCCATTTTGAGAGGAAGAAGAAGAGAGAGAAAAATTGGATATTAGTGGAAAATTTTGTTCCAAAAAGCTAGTTTTAGAAAATTTGTCTTAAAATTTTTGTTCTAAAAAAGTCGTTCCATAAATCATTTCATATATTACAAAAATCTAATTCCAAAATACATCTCATACCTTCTAAAAATATTGTTTTTCAAAATTTGAAAAAGGTTTAATTATTTTTTTGTCACTATTTTTTTTTCAAAAGTTTTTAAGTTTCAAATTGGACCCAATTTTTAAAAAATTGATACAATTTGGTCACTTTCGTTAAATTTCTTGAAGTGAATCAATAATTTTTTTTATCAAAATTGACACTATGATTATGTTAATTACGTCATTAAAACAAATCATCATTATTAACAACTTCAATTTTGATGAAAAATCCTAGATTTGTTACAAGAAATTTAACGAAAAGGACTAAATTGTATTATTTTTTTAAAAATCGGGACCAAATTAAAATTTAAAAAACTGGAGGACTAATTTGATATTTTAAGACAAATACAATGACTAAAAGAGTATTCAAACCTTCGAAAAACTTGTTCCGAAGGATTTCCAAAATCATGAAGGATAGAAGGGTCATTTTAAAATTATGAGGGTGTTGCAAGAAGTAAAAACCTTCATTTTTTTAAGGTGGCAAAATGGGCTAGTCCAGCCATTTTTGCCCAATCCATCGTTGGCCTATCAAAAATGAGTCGGATTGGACTGGGTTCGTCCGTCATTTTTTTTTTAATTTAAAAAAAGTTAATTTATGTTCTATTTTTTTATTTTTAAAATTTATTGATATATAAAAATAAATATTAAAATCATATTTAATCATATAAAATATTTTCTAAATTTTTAATTGATAAGTTAATATTTTTAATTAGATAAATTAAAATAATCATTACATTTATATATTAAATTATTTTATTATAACCAATAATTAAAACTTAATTGATAAATGTTAATAATTTAAATTATAATATTATTATATATTTACACTTTTAAAAAGTATAATACAGAAAAATTAATCTTTTAAATTATTTTTAATTAAAAAAAAGGCCAATAAATCGAATAAAACTAATCTATATTTTAGTTTGTTAAATTGATAGACGGAAAATACGGTCAAATTACCTAACATGTTAAAATTTACATCCTATTTCGTCATATCAATCCATTTTGTCATCTTATTTTTTTGTTAATTGTATCATGTTGATGTTGGGTTGGTGTATAATACAAGCACTTTCTTTAACTAAAGTTTGAACCGTGATTTGTTATATTGTTGAGACCAACCATTTTTCTTATATTTAATCCTCGTAGATAAGTTTTTGAAGAGAGGCAAGAAAATGTTAAAAGAAAAATTGTAATTCAAACATTTTTGTTGGAAAATTTATAGTGAAATACATTAGGGAGATTCACCACTTTTGAGGATTAAGTTGTCTCTATAATAGAACATAACACTACTTTTAACAAAAAAAATCCTTAAAAGCTCAATGTTAATAGATATTTTCCTTTTATATATTACTCAACTTTTTTCATATTTACATATGAGACTTTCATCTTATATTTAAATTTTTAAGAATTTTATCTAAGTGTAAATTAGGTTTTACAACAAGTTTCTACCATAATAAAATATATTTATCTCCACCCTTTTTCTAAACCAAACAACTTTATCGTTGGATCTTACCACAATCTACTTACCTCCCTTTTAAGTTGAATATCAACAAAAATATTAACTATGATATCAATGTTGAGATTTCTTTCATTGATAGATCGGAAAGAATTATTAACTATGATATCAATGTTGAGATCTTTTTCATTGATAAATCGAAAAGATTCTTTGCCGATTAAATATAAGTTAAGAAACCTAATATCACATTCAATATAAACATTAAGATTCTAGATTTGTGGGTTTTTTTTTTCTTTTTCTCGTATATTTTATCTTTTTTATTATTATTTGATGTGAAATTTTGAACTCAAACATATATTTCTAATAATTATTTTATTACACACTAGCTGTATTCGTATTTTTAGAAAAAATATTGTCAATTATTATTTATTTTATTATTTGATGATTGTTGTATTCAAAAGTTCCTGGGATCTCTTAAAAGTAAATTATTTTACATCAAGATCTTATGTTTTCTTGGATTCAAAACCTTTATTTACAATTTAGTTCTCCTCTTATAATTATGTCTAAATTAAAGATTCATAATCCTTATGTTTAATTATATTACTCATTACTTTGTTTTGGTTAATGAAATTTAGTTAGTTGTACAAATTCATTATGTAATTAAAAATTATTGTCGAATAAAAGTACGCTTAATGATGGAGGAAATTATTAGAATTTTTAGATTTATATAATTATCTCATGAAAAATCCTATTGTGACATCTCATTTAATAGATAAATTATAGTAAATAAAATATCTCATATTATGATAAAAAGAACACAACAAACAATATATAAGAATTTACTGATTACAGTTATCCATAATATACTGAAAAAGAATATCAAATGCACAACACAATGCCATTAAACATAACTTAGACATAAAACAGTTGTCCAACAGGATTGCTCACAGAATAAAAAATTACTAAGATAACAATTTCTCCAAAAAATGTTCAAAAGAGCAATAACTAATACACATGAACTAGACAGTAGCATCACCACCATCTGAATAATCTCTAGGAATCTCCACATATGCTTACACCAATTTTGGTGATCATCGCAAAAATGAAAACCAAACAAGAAACAAATACAAGAAGAAAGGGTAGACTAGAGAAAATATTTTTTTTAACATAGAAATGAGCAAGTAGATTATAAACAAATGAATTAGTAAGCATACAAGACATGTGATGGTAAACAATACAAGACCCTCTAACTCAATTATTCAGATACATGTAATGAGATCGAATTCACTGGTTGTTTGCACTTGTGGCGACCTCTATTGTTCTGCAGAGTCATTGTCAATGGATTTCACCCTACCACGCACAAGGTTAGTCCATGATGATCTAAGGTCATTATCCTGCCAGAGACTAGGACCTCCTACTACTCTCACCATTTGAACCAATCTACTTTATGTAAGTCTGACTGGTTCATTAGAATGTCGGGATGCAACCTTGCTTGAATCCTTATTCCATTACATACACTACCAACACCACCATGAAGTCTTTCCAAGAGCCTCATGGAATTACATTAAGCTCATACCATATACATGTTCTTACACATCCATAATCATTTCATACCGAGCACATCAAAATGTCGGCCTCATTATATCACATAAATCATACATGACATCATACTTCATACTTTAAGGTAATCATGGAGACAAACAACCAAATTAGAGAGGAGAGCAGCAATAAAGCATGTCCTTGCACCAGTCTCGCTCAAGCTAAAAGTCCTCCCTAGGGGTTCTCGCTTAAACTAGGCGTTCTCGTTTGGGCAAGAGCTCGAACAATGAGCACTGTGAGGTTCTGTGAATTCTCGCTTAAGCGAGACCTTCTCGTTTGAGGGAGATTACTCTTCGCTCAAAACAGAAGTTCATCGCTTGAGCAATAACTCAAGTAGAACCTAGGTGAGTTTCTACTACTCTCGCTTAGGCGAGGCTTGCTCGCTTAGGCGAGAATAGCATATTTCTCCCTGCTCACGCATGCAAACTAGAAAATCAATACCAAATCACGGTCAGGCTCATTCTCACACAACCATAATCATCAAATACATCTTAAACATGAAACAAAACCAAAACACACAATATACTTAAAAAACGTGAACAAATCTAGCTCCCCTTACCTTGACAGATGTTAGCCCAATAAAAACAAGACCCCAAAAGAAGAGTACCACAGTACAACTTAAGCTTACGCCGGCACAAAAGAACAAGGGGGACAAAACTGAGATCCTAGTAGAGATTGAAGTGAAATCAAAGCTCCAACATATAATAGAAACATAAAGAGACTAGGGTTTGAGTCCTACTTATGCGAAGGGAGAGCATTCGGTTGACTCAAGAGAGTACCTGTTTGTCCTAACTCAGCTTCTGGATCACAAGAGAGCAAGGGTAAGAACAAATTTTTGAGTGAGTGAAGGAAAAAAAAAGATAATGGTTGAATGGAAAAACGAGGAGTTTTTCTAAAATTGGAAAAAAACTGGTAGACTGACTTGGGCCTC
This sequence comes from Vigna unguiculata, assembly GCF_037176805.1. Lineage (NCBI taxonomy): Eukaryota > Viridiplantae > Streptophyta > Magnoliopsida > Fabales > Fabaceae > Vigna > Vigna unguiculata. The sequence goes on along the minus strand of NC_140794.1, from coordinate 57,387,571 downwards.
ATCACTTCACTTGGCACAACTAATGAAATAAAAGTGAGTCTCAAACCTATACTTACATTTAAGAGTTTATTATAAGGGACTAAGTATAGCGGTAAAATATAAAGAGAGTCTCAATTACAATATTTGTAATTACAATATTGTTTCAGTAGTAATTTTAAATTATTTTACTACTGTGCTACCGATTTGAGAAAAGTGAATTCCGGTATATTTTTTCACTTATCCTATTAAGTACAAAGGACATGGTACGAACTTATATAAGTATAACTGTACCTAATTTATTTATTATTAATATTGACAATTTCAGAAAGAAAAACAAAACTAATAGTTTGGTAGAAATCAATATTTTTCGTGCATGTATTTATAATAAATAGTGATTTCCATCTTGTTGCTCTTACTGGAAATCGGTTAACTAAATAATAATTAAACCGAACCAAATCAAATCAATTTAAATAAGTAGGTTTTTCCTAGAAGGACGACTATTTGGTATGAATTGGTTAAAAAAAATCCATTAGGATGTTTTCTGAATTCATTTTTAATCGACGATTCATAATTATTTGTACAAGGTTTGGTAAAAAAAAATTGGAACATGATCATTGTTCAAAACATATTTGTCGTACTCTGAAGGACTCGTTTGAATGAAAATGAAAATTTCCCAGAACAGATTCTTGCATATTTGGTTCTAAGTGCCATACACACACTATGTTTTTACTAACAATGGTTTTCAGAGAATTAAAAAGCCCTTGATAAAACACAAGTAGACCCAATTGTCTTTTTTTATTATTGTTCTAAAATAACAATTAAGGCAGTACAACCAATTATTTTAGCTTTATTTAGTTTTATATTTCGTAACAATTTAAGGAATTATTTTAACTTTTACTTGTCATTTATGAAATCCAACCGGTTAAAATATAAAGTTACTTTCATTGTTTATATTGTATTATGTTTGATTTAGATACTTATAATATATGACCGTATTTGATATTTTATATTTGATGATTCAAAGATCAAAGTGGTCAAAATTTAAAGAAAGTTATTTGTGCAGGTAGTTTTTCCCCATTCATTAATGACTTTTTTTTATTAGAAATGAAGGTATTTGGGACTTATATTAAAGTAATATTTTTATTTTTAAACTAATTGGAAATTATTAATGGGATCTAAAAAAGGTAATTGGATGTTTAATTTTTGATAGAAAGCTTTTTTTTTTTTTTTTGAAATTGACATAGTAGAAAAGAGACGGAATTGGGTATTATGTCCTTTTTGCTTAGGTTTAGTAGAAGAATCCAAAGGCCATTGATTATTACACGGACTCACGTACACCGTCGTCTTCTGTGCAAATCAACCGCACAGACACAGTTAAGATCTTCCTGCCCCCAAAACAAACTACATACAATATCACTGCACCATATTCACCGTCAAAATCAAAGTTTACCCAAACACAAACGAGGTGAAGAACAAAATCATAATAGTCTAAAATAATCCTTTAGGTTCTCTTATTTTCCTTTGAGAGGAAGATCAGAAGAAGAGGGAGAGAAAGAGACGAGAAAGATTAAAGGGTGAAGTTGATATTGTTTCTTTTAAGATATTAGGAGGTGATTTAAGAATAGATTAAAGAGTAAAATTTATAAAAGTTTGTGATTGAATTGAGTGATGTTAACATATAAAAAAAATTAAAAGATAAAAAAAATGAGATTATCAAAATATCCCAAATCTTAAAAGTAATATAAAATGTTATATAAATCATTTAGAATAATCAAATTTATTTGGTATGAAATTAAATTAGAAATTTATCAATTTAATGTTTAAATGAAAAATAATTTATTTATGTTATATATATTTTTTGTTTTTAAGTCTTTCAAATATAATTTTTTTTGTTTACTTGATATCAACATATTTTTTTAATTTGATTATGTTTGTTAATAATATAGGTAACATTTTTTAACATTTTTTTCCAAATTTTATAGAATTATATATTGTTTATATATTTTTAACTTTTAGATTTTTAGATGTTTATCAATAATAAAATTTTATATATTTTTATTAATAAATTAAAATTAAAATTACATATATTTATTTGTTAAAAAATTAAAATCGATAAATATTAATAAATTAAGTAATCTTAAAATTTTAAAGGAAATAATAATTTCACATGGCGTGTAGAAAAAAAAATATCAAAATTGAAAGACTAAAATAAATAAAAATCATATTTTTACTATTTCATTAAATGATTAACAAATAATTGAAAACAAAATTTTTTTGGAAAATTTATTAACAAAATAATTTAAAATTAAAAGATAAATTTATGGATAAATTATAACGTCTTATTTAATTAATAAGCGTAATTAAAAGAACGCTACAACAGCGCAGTCCTGAAGTTTAAAACTCAACTCCTTACAACCCAAGGCATACCACGATGCCCAAAGGAAAACTGGATAAAAGTTTACAAAATGTATATAAATCCAAGGACAAACAAATACATGGGCCATAGCCCGAAAAAAAAAGCCCATAAAGAAATTTAAGTCCAGTCCACGTGGACTCTGCAGCGGAACCATCACCTCCCTGTTGTCCACGGGTGTTCCTCGCATCTGCTCACACCAACAAGTTGATGATCATCTCAAGAGAGAGTACCACACAACAAACACACTACAATAAAAGTAGGGTAAGCTAGAGCACAAAAGATTTCATCCATACAATCAACATATTTTCACATTCCCATATACACATATCAACCAAGCATGTTATGACTTCTCAAACAATACACTAAGACACGACTCGACTCATCTAGATACATATAACTCGGTCGGATTCAACGGATGCTTGCACTTGTGGTGGATACCTCTGCTCACCCCCGAGCTATGTGTTATAAGTGTTACAATGAATCAATTTTCCCCACACACAAGGTTAGCCCTTAATGGGTTTCAGGCCTCCTGCTACTCTCACCACAAGAGTCAGTCTGTTCTAAGTGAGACTAACTGACTCCTTAGAGTGTCAGGATGCAATCTTTACCTTGAATCCTTACTAAGTTATATAGATGGGGCATCACTATGGACACCCACTAACAGGGGCCATGGAATTACGTTTCGACCACTGAAGCACGACCTTAAAATCCCACCTAGAGATTTTCAAGGAATTACGCACTGACACGGACCAAGCATACCAGATCAATCAAGAAAGATGTATCACACACATACATACACATCACATACCAGCTCTTTATAATTCACCCCTTTCATTTCTTTCCCAGTGGTTCCATACCCATTCATTACTCTCAAACCATAGTTGTGGAATTTCATCTCATGTCAATACCATGCCACTCTAACACCAACCATCTCATTTGTTTCACATGCCGAGATCATACAATCATATCAATCCAATTTGTAACCACAACTTATATCATGCATATCATTTCGTAGGTCTCATGCATTATATAAGGTACATCATAAACCAAACATTTCATTGAAATCGCATGCCAAGATTTATCCAAGTTTATCATTCACAATCCATGAATCACATCACTCATGCAAATTCATTCATCTCATACTTTATAAATGCATACCAAGACATACATATATCACAAAATAGTATTCATCCCAAATAAATGTGTGCCAACATTTAAGTACCTGCAATTCCATACAACCAAGCACAACCCACAACCATAATTCTTACACCAAAATTCCTAAGAAAATTTATTATCACAAAACCAAAATCATTGCAGTAATGTGTGACACATTTCACAAGCTATAGACATCTAATCAACGATCCAACCGGTCAAACCATAAAATAGCATGTTATGAACCAAATATCAAAATTTAAGCTTAATCCAACGGTTAATGAGTTGGGAAATTCAATTTTACTAAAACTGCACATATTAGAAAAATACACAATCGTCCAGCTACCAAAGGCACTCACCCAACGACTGTGCGACGCATCAGCAACGATAAATAACGTCAGATATCACAGTTTCATGAACATTTGAACCCCTAACTCATAAATATACCAAAAACTAACGTTTTCCCCAATCTATTCTCATATTTCATAAAACACTATTCGTATAAAATAGAAATAACATGAAACCCTAACTTCCCTTACCTGGGAAAGGTTTAGCAGAGGATTCTAACACCACAGTAGTGACTACAGCAGCTCCAAGAACAATTTAGGGAGCTGGAAAACAGTGGAACCATTTAAAATGGGTTACCAAGGTGAATCCTAGTTAGACTCAAGACCTCAAAGCTGAAAACAAAGAATACACGGGGAAATTACTTATGTGAGCAGGAACAATGGAGTTGTGTGAGCTCGAAGAGGGAAATGTCCAAACCTGTTAGAAGGGAAAGAGGTAAGAGCACTGTCTTTGAAGTGTGGCAGAATGAGAAGGGTTAGGTTGCCTTAAGGGCTTTGGACACCCTATGGGTCAGTCCTAGGCCCAACTAATTTGGGACAGCCTTTTTAAATTAGGGCAGAAATAAAAAGAGGGTCTTACACAAATTACAAAATTAAACATACAAATAGTTTTTGATATATTAAACACAATTAAAATAAATTGTAAAATTAATTTAAACATACAAATTAATTTAAACACATGCAAAAAAAATGACGAGGATAAAAAAGATAAAAAATAAATATAACGAGAATAAAATTCTAATCTCTTAAAAAATAGAGGGATGAAATCTTTTAGCCATCCCTCTGTTCCATCCCTGTCATTCCCTTGCATCACCTCAAAAAGAATAAGGTGATCATCCTCCATGTCTTCCTCTCCAATCTTTTTGAACAATATATTCCTTCAAAATAACACAACCTTAGTGTTATTTTATTTATTTTTTTGTCAACAAGATTATATAAATATTTCTATTTTTTTTCTAACTCGATGATGAATTTGCATTTTCTTTCAACTTTTTCCAACTTCTTAATCAACTCGTTCTTAAAAAAGAAAAAAGAGAGTATTGATCAATGAGTTAAAAAATTGTAAATGAAGGAAGGAAGTAGATCAATGACTTAAAAACAAGACAAGATTAATATTTGCATCATCTCACAACAAAATTAATTAAATATATGATACTTAGAAAAAAACAAAAAGTAATTTAAACACTCAATATAAATAAAATTCTTAGTAGAAGCTTAATTCAAAATGCTTCGATCTATTTAAAATACAATGAGTAAATTCCTTTATTCACTCGCTATACAAATGAGTTACTTATCGAGCAAGAGAGTCATCAAAAATTCTTAAATTCTCTTTAACCTTTCACTCCTTTACAAAAGTTTCAATATAATTAAGGGTTAAATATGTTTTTGGTCCCTCAAGTTTCAGCGAAATTTGGAATTAGTCCCTCATCAAAACTTTTGACCAATTTAGTCCTTCATCTTTCAAAATGCGTAAATTTAGTCCTTTTAACCAAATTTTGTTAAGTTTATCTCATGTTTCAAGCGCATTTCATGATAGTATTTAAGTTAACATTGAAGCAAAAATGTGTCAAACAGTATAAATAATTTAAATACTATCATGAAATGCGCTTGAAATGTCAGATAAACTTAACAAAATTTGGTTAAAAGGACTAAATTCACGCATTTTGGAAGATGAAGGACTAAATTGGTCAAAAGTTTTGATGAGGGACTAAACCCAAATTTCGCTCAAAGTTGAGGGACCAAAAACATATTTAACCCTATAATTAATGTAAAAAAAACATTTAAATCTTAAAATTAAAAATAAAAGAAATTCATGACATAAAAACAAATAAAAAGTTTAATAAACATGATAAACAAAATATTATCACATTTATTAAGAAACCTCGTATCCTTTTATTTTTTACTTTGTAAATTTCAAATATTAATGATTCATTTATAACTTAATTAAATATTAACATTAACTTTCCTTATAATAAATATACGTGATAGATACAGAAAATGAAGCACGTCCTGATTTATATTAATAATTGAAGGGTTTACATATAACCAACAAAAATAAAATAGTTGTAATAAAAATATAATTCTTTATTATGTTAAAAATAAAATATATCAATTATAATCATACTCAAATCACGTTTCTTATTATTAAAATAATCTAACTTCTTCGCAGTAAAGCAAAAAGAAAATAACATAACCTTGACCTTTTTGACGGTGCTGTAAAAGAAAATAACTAATTTTAATACTAAAATCAGGGATGTACTTATTTCGATACTATGAGATGTGAACGGGGTAGGTAGGATATAAGTAATAGTTTTTTCGCATCTTATTTGTTGGATAAATATTTATTTTTGTACCCATATCTATATTCGTCGGATATTCGTTATGTGGGTACCGACATATGTTTTAAATATCTATGTATATTTACGGATACCAACACATATTTATAAAAAAATATTTAACAATATATTTTAACTATAAATTCAAATAAAAATACAATACATAATATTTATAAATTTTAAAAAAGTGCAAATAATCTCATTTAAACTGTGTTAAATGATAGTTTATAAGAATATGAAGATTTTTTAGAACTAATTGATAAAAAAATAACTTATTCAATTTCAATGTGTTAATGTTTTAATCATATTTTTTTCATTTAAATTATAATATAGCGGATATGAATATCACATGTACGGATATTATAATACTCGTATCTACTCCGTTAACATACGGATATTAAAAATATTTATATTCATTATTCATGTATATCTATTTACAATATTCATTTCTTACCTATTATATGCTTTATTATAAACTTTTTAGACATATTTAGGTATGACTCTTGTTTGCAAAAGAAAAATATATAGCATATATTTTATCTTTCATCAACTCTAGGTTACTCAACATGTTTTTTTTTGTTTTTTTAAAAAATAACCGCCTTTTAGTTTTTTTTAGTTGTCCTAAACCTATGTTTGATTTACGGTGAGTTTTGTTTATAACGAAGCATATTATATGAATCGTGGTTATGTTGAAATCATTTTAAGTATTTTTTTAGTTTATGAATTTTAGCGCGAAATTAAAATTTGACACATTTTAAAATTTTAATATATTTTAACTTTTAAACTTAAAAAAAATATAGTTCTTTTAACTTATTTATGTTAAATTTTTGTTTGTTAAATATATTTTTTAATAAATATTTAAAAAAAAATGTGTTAAATGGTATAAACAATTCAAATATTATTATAAAATATATTTGATAGGTTAAAAAATATTAATTTAATGAAGTTAAAATGATTATATTTATTAAATTTAAAGTTTTAAGATCAAAATATATTAAAATTTTAGATAATGACAAATTTTAATTTTTCATGAAAGATAAAAATTAAAAATATATTTATTCCAATTAGTATAAACAGATATACCTGTGGAAAATTGCAAAGAAAGTAAGACAGATATGGTTCTCAATTTTGAGAAGAAAGACCTAGGAAATCACATAATCAATCGTATAATGTCTTGATCGCCCTTAGTTTTTCCTAGTGCAATAATACACATACACACAAGAATGATGAATCAATTCTCGTTCTACTCATGGAGAATGGATTCTCGAGTTTCATAATTCTTTAAGAACGATTCTTCTCTTTTATGGTTTTTCAAGAACCCTTTACGGTGTTTTAGTGACCGCCTAAAGTCTTCGAAAGAAATAACGTATTATTTTCAGAATATTTATTGCTTCCTTTTTCCTTTCGACTTTGCTTCTTTATCATGTTTTTTTTATTAAATATGTTTTTTTAGTTTTAATTAAAAATTAAAATTAATTATTGTTTTAACTTTTATCCAATTTAATTTTTCAATTCTAAATATTTGAAAATTTAGTCTTTTAAACTAAATTTTGTTAAATCTATTTGATAAGATAGTTGAATCATCAAATAAATTTAACAAAATTTAATTTAAAAAATTACACAAACAAATATCTAAAATTAGAAAACTAAATTAATTACAATTCTCACAAAATCATATTTAATTTTTTTATACCAAAGTCTTCATATACCAGTGACCAGAAAATAAGAATTAAACTACAGTATTTTTTTTGTTATTTGAATTAAGGTGGCTGCTGGACCCGAACAAAATGGAATTAATAATAATAATAATAATAATATAGTATTATAAGTCTTAATAGTACAAAAAACTAATAATATTAATAATAAAATTAATAATAGTAATAATATAATAATAATAATATAAATAAATTTATATATTAATAATAAAAAAATTAAATATTAATAGTAAAACTTAATAATAATAATAATAATAATTTTTATGTTTGAGATAATTTAATCATCTTATAATTTTATCTATTATTATTTTCTTTATTATTTACATTAATCGATTCATTCAAAATTTTTCTTTTAAGTTTGTATATTTTCCTTCGTTTCTTACAATATTTTTCTTTTTATCTTTATCATCTCACATTTATTGCTTCTTCTATCTTCTCCCTCTATTTTTGTCATGTCACCTGCAGGATGTCATTGATATTTTTGTTACGCATACCAAAATTTTCTATTTTCAAACACCTTCTTTCAGCGGTACCCGACACCACTGAACCCTGCTACGCTGCTTTATCCTGCACTCATTAAATGGCCAAATGAATTAAAAGGGTGTAATTTAAAAAGAAAATTAAATGTAAATAATTAGGAGATTGCATGGACGAATAATTTATAAAAGTTATAAATATTATTTGAATTATTTATAATTGAATTTTTATTTATTAAATAATTTGTTTTTGTTGTTTAGATTCAATTTTTTTAATAAAGTTATTTAATTTTAATTTTAAGATAAATTTAACTCTAATTTTGAACCTGAGTTGAGATAGTTTGATTTTTAATTTGGGATAATACATCTCGATTTTTGATTTGGTTCAGCTCACGATAATTCAACTTGGGCTAATTAGGTCCGACCTTCAATATGAGCCAAATCAGTTTGACCTTTGGTCTTCGTCAACTTGGTTTGACTTTCGAACTAGACTAACTTGACTTGACCATCGGTTCTGGTCAACTCGCCTAGATCTTTAATCAAGTCGACTCGGCTCAACCTTTGGCCCGAGTCAACTTAGCACACCCATCAGCTTGGCTTTGCTTGACCTTTGGTATGGGTCGGCTCAATTCGACCTTTAGTCCGGACCAACTCATTTCGACCTTCGACAATGACCAACTAGGCTCAACTTTCTACATGGGCTGACTCGACTTGACCTTCGACCTAGACCAACTCAGCTTGACTCGGTTTGACCTTCGACTTGAGTTGACTTGGCTCGACCTTCTGATTTAGATCGACTCAGGTTGACTTCAGCTTAGATTAACTCAGCTTAACTTTGGCTTGGACCGACTCCGGTCTACCTTTGACCTGGACCACTCGACTCAACCTTTAGCCTAGACCAACATGGTTGCACCTTTGACTCGAGTCGATTCAGCTCGACCATTAACCCAACACTACTTGGCTCAACCTTTGTTTTGGGCCACTTGGTTCAACTTACTGTACTTGTTGACTCAGCACAACATTCACCTCATACCGACTCAGCTCGACCTTCATCATGGGTCTACCCAGCTCAACCTTCCTGAGTGAATTAATAATGGAAAAAAAAAGGAATAAATTTTCAATTTGCTTCTTTTTTTTAATGAATTTCAAATTTACTATTTTAATTATTTGAAATACTTTCATGTCAATTTTAGTTTCCTTTTAATTTTTCCATTCAAATAAGTCATTTTATTTAAAAAAAATTCAAATCTTCTAAATAAATAAATTATTCTATTAAATTGTCTCGTCTAAAAACAACCTAAAAATTTAAAATTGTAATTTCTAGCATAATTTCTATTATAGAACTAGATAGTTACAACGTATTGTACCATGAAGTTAACTTTAATTTTAACTAATTGTATAAAATTAACTTAAAATTTAAATCTATTTATATAAAATAATTTCACCTTATGTGTCGTAAAATTTTAACTAAATTGTCTTTTCATATCACTAAATCAAATCATCACTCGACTTCTATTTTTCTTAACCTAGATCCTCCTCTCTTTCCATCTTCTTTTTGCTACTTCTTCCCCAAAGAATATTTCATTTAGAGAAAAATTAAATGTGAACTGTGCCTGCTGCTATATATATGTATATGAGGTAATGTAAGTGTGTTATGCCGCAGGTTGTTTATATAAGCTTCGAAGCTTATATATTCATACCGAAAAAGAGTAAGACCATTGATCCCATTCAAGACCTCTCTCGAAGTTTCTAACTTATAGTTCCTTTGCAAGTACTTTCAGAACTGAAGCAAACAAGAGAAAGGCTTAAGCTTTGCAACAATGGAAGCTTATGAGAACGAATCCAAGAAGGGGTTCTGGAATGCGGAGGAAGACTCAGTTCTGACTAATTACGTGAAAAAGCATGGAACTGGGAAGTGGAACCGGATTCCTAAAGTGACAGGTATACTATAATGTCGGTTTTCACAGTACTCTCATCGATGCTCTCCATTAATTTCTTCTGATTTTGATTGTAGGGTTGAAGAGAAGCGGCAAAAGTTGCAGGCTGAGATGGATGAATTATCTAACTCCTGATGTCAAGCGTGGAGATTTCTCAGAAGAAGAAGAAGACCTTGTTGTTCGGCTTCACAGTCTCCTTGGAAATAGGTTCTTTCTTAATTCTTACAAGAAAAAACTCTTGTTTTGATGGTACTTACGATCGATTAAACAATATTGTTAAGGTGGTCTTTGATCGCGGGGAGGATTCCTGGGAGAACAGACAACCAGGTGAAGAACTTTTGGAACACTCATTTAAGCAAGAAGCTTGGTGTTGACAAGAAGAAAAAGAGAAAAGCTTGTGTCACTGCAAAATATATCCCCAGAGTTGAAGCTGGTGAGCGTGATTGTAAAAGTGCATCATCATCAAAGGGGAAGCTTGTTCATGAAAGTTGGAGTGATGATTTAATGGAGTTGGGAAGCATGCATGAGGGGATTATGAGAGATGATTTTGGATGTACCTTTTCTTTTCCTAATACTGTCTTTGATCTATGCACTTCTCCTTACTGCACTCAATCTTTTCACCACTCTTTCTTTGCCCTTTGATTGCCTTCTATGTAAAACCAATATCCTCTCTCAACAAATCCATCATCTCTCTCTATGTTACTTTTACCTAATTTTTATATCTTATATTTTTGTTTTAATTTATGAAAAGCAATATTCAGCTTGGCGTTGTGTGAAAATTAGTAGAAATGGTTCTTCTTAATCATCTAATAAGTTGTTTCTTTTAATATATTACATGAAACTCAAAAGGAACCTAAATCACATTTTAATCAATTCAACCAAACTAATAATAAAATTTAAACATATTTTTGGACCTAGAAAAAACACGATTTACCCAAATTATCTATAAAACACTGAATTTTTACCCAAGTTTAAAATTGGTATAAATGTACTAACTCATCTAATTTGATTTCGATTCACACATGATCTATTTATATTCATGAATAAACACTAGGATCATAAATGCTTTATTTAAATTTCATACGATCCCGGTTTAAATGTTATTGTCACTAATCGTTGTGCTAAAAAAAAATTCAAAAGGACACACACTCTCACTCTCTCTCTCTCTCTCTCTCTCTCTCTCTCTCTCTATATATATATATATATATATATATATATATAGTTGAATAGGAAACATGTTAATTATATAAGGATAGAGCAATTAGGGACGCTGATCGAATTCAAAATTGCACTTTCAATGTAGGCAATAAATTAAAGTTTAAATGATCACCAATTAGTTGAATCCTCACAATAAAATATCGGATCTTTAATTTCTAAAAGATTAAAAAAATGAGTATCTAAAATTTGTGAATATAGCAAGCAAACGTTTTTTATTTCAGTGATTTTATTAGCAGAGACAATCGCCGCGATTTTAAAAACTAATAAAAATTAAAATTTTAAGTTATATTGAATATATAGATTAAAATTATAATGGTTAGGTTATTATTTTTATATCTTATTATCATAAATCGAAATTTTTTTTATGTCTTTTTCTCTAAATTTTCAAAGTTGTAAACATATGTTCAAGAACATCTTGTTCATCTAATCTAACCTCGACTAAAAAGACATAGCAAAATGCAAATGAAATGGAAAGATACATAAAAGAGACATGAGTCCAATCCAGGATTGATATCACTCTTAATTCAAAACTTTAAAGTAATGAGTTTATAATTATATGGTGCTTATTTATCAATTTTACTCAACGTGAAATTTAGACTCACACTTTGTTGATTCTCAAGTGGGTATTCACCAAAGTCTCACATCGAGTCACATCGAGTAATATGAAGAAGAGAGTAGCAGAAAAGTATTATAAAAATAAAGAGTTGGTTTTAAAGTCTCTTGGGTGTATATGAGACTTGGGTAGTTGTGTGTCATTGGAAAGTTTACAATTTTTGCTAAAAAAATTGCACTGTGAAGGATTTGCAGTTTTGGTCCATAAAAAATTGTATGAAGGTTTGCAATTTTTCGTTGGTGATAATATTTCTTGTTGAGTGTTTGTAGATGTAGGCTTTAATAATTTAGAATATATATATATATATATATATATATATATATATATATATAACGTTTATACAGTTTTATATGTTAAATCTAGTTAAGGATTCAAATACAAAAAAGTTAGAAGATAAATTACTCGATTTTATTTATTTGTTAGTTTTGAGACTAGTTTAAAAATTTACAATGATTTGTGGATCAATTAATTGGTTTAGTATGAATTAAATATAACCTAATTACGAGTGTTTGATGTCAGGTTGAAACGAGTTTACATGTACTTTTACCGAACTCGAAATATAAATTATTTTTTAAATATGTGAAGTGAAACAGAACCATGAAATGACTGAATGAGTGAAAATAAAGCGGTTTGGTCTGACCACATTTTTGTTAATTGAATCTAACTAGGCGTCTAAAAATATAATATTAGAAAAACATTATTCATTAATTAAAAATTATACTTTTTACGCGATCAAACAATTAGAAATACTCTTTTCTTTATTTCTTTTACCCTTTGGTCTATGAGAAGAAAAAGATAGATGAGAATGGGCAAAAAGAAAAAATGGATGCATATAGGTTCGAAAGTGAAAGAATCCAAAGGCTATTATTAATCGATTTACGTACACTAACTTCTGGTTCCATGTTTGGTGACAGGACATGCTCCACCTGGCCAAATAACTACAGAGGCCATTGCTATCTTTCTGCCACAAAACAAATTCAATGCTTCTCTCTGTCACTGCACCATAGATACCCTTCGTGCACTATTCTTGTTTCTTCCACACATTGGGATGAACATAGAGATGAGTATGAATGTTTGGTGGAGGTGATAATAGAAATAGCTTCAAAACTAATGATATTCGCTTATTTACTTTGTTTTTCATGTATATCTCTTCTTCTTCTTCTGTCCGTATCTTTCTTTAATCTCTTTTTTTCCGTTTATTTTAAACTAAACATATCTCATATTTTTAACTGTTGTGTCTTTCAAATTAAAGAAGAGATACAACATTAATGAATCATGAAGTTAATCTATATATAAATGATTGATACTACTCTTAATTCAAAGTATTAAAATAATGAGTTTTTGGATCTTAATCTTATATGATGTTCAACATTCTCATTTTCATTTAATGTGGGACTTTGACTTACACTTGAATTCCCAATAATTTTTATCTTATATATTTTTATGCCAATAGCTGAAATGGATCACTAAAGGCTATTCCTTTAGTTCAAAAATGATAAAAGGGAAGCACAAGTTTATCTACTGCAGTGAATTTGAACGCAAAATGAAATCGAGGATGGAGTCGGAGAGGGAATCTAGGGGAGGGAAGGAGGGGCCATGGATGACGGGTGAAGGAGAAGGACATTATATTAACACATGCATGAAAATATTGAAATAGTAACGTAAACATATGTGTAACGTATATGTAATAATGTCGTCTGTCATATCACATATATGTAACATATATGGAAAAATATTGATTGCCATATCATTAAATTTTTAATATCGTTTAAATTTTGCATAACAGGAACTAAAACACATTTAATCCAAAATTAATTAAAAAAAGGTGACAAGAATTTGGAAGGAGGAGAAACAACTTTAAAAAACCTTTATAATAAATATAAAAAAATGAGAAAAAAACCAACAAAAAAAATTACAACTAGAGGAATACTTAAAAGAGTTTGTTAAAGAGACTAGAAAGCATAAGCATATTTTGTAAAAGTTGAAAATCTTTTGCTTTAAATGTTCTATAATAACTTGGTTTCTTCTAGAATGAAGTGAAAAGAGATATAAACTAACTTGACTACCGGGTGGTTAACTTAGTTTATGAACTTAACTACCTTGTTGAAGAAGTTGCAACTTTCCTCTTCATCATAGGTGCCATTGTGGACAATTTGAGAAAGTTTATCCCATTGGTTGGTTTGTGTTGCTCATTAAATCCATTTTGTTACATGTTTTATTGTAGGACACGTTTAACTGACAAGGTCAAGAAGACTCTATTGGGTCTTTCGAGAGAGGATCACCACGGAGACACAACACTCATGAGACATGAGCCCAATTCATACACAAGGAATTGACACCACTCTTAATTCAAAACCTTAAGGCAATGGTTTTAGGGTCTTTATCCTTGTATGATGTTCAACTTTCTCATTTTTACTTAACGTGAGACTTAGACCCATATTTGGATTTCTAACAATTAGAATATTGAAAATTTTTAAATATCTTTTTACTTTAAGTGGTGAAATGATACATTTACTTATGAAAAGGTGGTGTTGTTATTCCATTTTAACCTTTATTTGCTCCATCTTTTGCAAAAACTTGAAAAATAACAGGGAAGAAATTATTAAATTTTTTAAATCATATGAATATTGAGATTTATTAAAAAAATTGTTGTTAAAATATCATATTTTACATGTAAAATATGCCAGTTCAAACAATGACAATTGAAAACATCATAATTTACTTGCAGAATGTGACAATTCTCCAATTGTTGTATTATACTTAAAAAGCAATGGTTTTAAACAACAATCATATTAAAATCGTCACATTTTACAATATTTTTTGTAGTGTCATAAGTTTCTACACATAGGTAAGACACTCTTTGGTATTCTTGGTTAACTCTTTTTTAATTCTTCCAATGTTCTTGGTTAACTCTTTTTTAATTCTTCCATGAGTATGAAAGACTACAATATGGTTTCAAAGAAAGAGTATAGAAAATAATACCAATACTCCACTTATAACATGATTTCATTTGTACAAAAGCATACATCATTAGTAATTGAATCCAAAATTACTTGATTAAATGACATAAGTATTATCATTTATGTCAACCAATGTTAATAATTGTCAAAAAGTTGAGATGAATTATTGGTGTTTTAGGGAAAATTCACTAGGAAGGTTCAATATTATTGAGCCATGAGTAACCCATATAAAATAATATGACACCACTTCAAATCTAAAACTTTAAGATAATGTGTTTGTGATCTTATTTCTCATATGTTCAACTTTCTCATTTCTACTTAATATAAAACTCAAACTCACATTTCGATTCCTAATAATCTATCCACTCAATCACACAAGTCACTTTCACATTAGTACACTCCTCAAGCAAAAACATTTTTAACCATGAGTACTTATTGGTGACCTTTACTTATCTTATTGTTTATCTTAGTGGGACATAGCTTGCCTAAAATACTTGCTAAGAAGATTTTCAATACAAAGTTTCAAACTTTAATATCACTGTTATGGGTCCCAATGTAAATAAGGATGATGAAAAACTTGTTAACAATGAAGAATAACAAAGATGAATAGTGTGACATCCCATTTAATAAAATAACTTTAATAAATAAAACATCACATATCATAATAAAATAGTACAAATAGCTGAAAATATATCAGAATTTAACCATTATAGTCATCCCAGAATATACTTAAAATAAAAGTACCATGGGCACATAACAAGGTCATAAACATGTCTTAAAACATAAAACAGATTGGCAAAAGATTGCTCAACAGAGCAAAGAATTGCATAAGACCAATTTTTCAAAGGTTGCTCAAAAGAATAACTTTAATAGAATAAGGATGATGAAAAACTTGTTAACAATGAAGAATAACAAAGATGAATAGTGTGACATCCCATTTAATAGAATAACTTTAATAAATAAAACATCATATATCATAATAAAATAGAACAAATAGTTGAAAGTATATCAAAATTTAACCATTACAGTCATCCCAGAATATACTTAAAATAAAAGTACCATGGGCACATAACAAGGCCATAAACATGTCTTAAAACATAAAACAAATTGACAAAAGATTGCTCAATAGAGCAAGGAATTGCATAAGACCAGTTTTTCAAAGGTTGCTCAAAAGAGCAATAACCAACATGGCTAAACTACACAACAGCATCTTCACCATCTTGATGTCACCAAGAGTCTCCTCATTTGCTCACACCAACATTTGGTTATCATTGCAAAAAGGAAAACACAACAAGGAAACAGACACAAAAAGAAAGAAAAGTAAGCTAGTGTATTTAAGCATTCATATGTAAATATTGTTACATATAAGTATGTGTTAGGAATCCAAGTATGAGTCTAAGTCCCACATTGACCAAAATTGAGAAAGTAGAGCACCATATAAGGATCAAGACCCATAAATCCATTGTCTTAAGGTTTTGGGTTGAGAGTGGTGTCAGTGTCTTATGTGGTTAGGCTCAGATCAAGACCATCACCCATTAATACAACACCAACATTTTTTGATTCCAAATTCAAAGCAATGCCTATAGTACCTTCTTCAAATTCCACCAATTCACCCGCCATTACTTCATAAATACGAGCAATACCATCGCCTACTTGAAGTACGGTACCAGTATTTACAATTTTTACTTCTGTATTATATTGCTCAATGCGTTCACGGATAATTTTACTAATTTCATCTGCACGAATGGTTACCATGAAAATATCTTAAATTTATTTTTTATAAGAAAAAAATGATGTTGTTCTCCCTAGTGAAACCCCCTCTATAAAATCTAACAAGTGGTATCAGAGCCAACTTATGACTCTTGACTCGATATCCAAATTATGCTCAAGTTTTCACTCAATTAAACACCCAACTGACTCTTGACTCGATATCCAAATTATGCTCTCGATATAGAATTCTAAGGAAGTATGCACTTGTGTTGATTTCTAAACTTTGCAGAGTCTAGCTACAAGAGGTTATCACCCAATCAATCACCAATAATTTTCCTTGAAACTATTTTATCATCAACATTCCACATGTTATCTCAGAATAATTATCATCCCAAGCTAAAGACATCAAGTACAGGTAAAAAAAATGTCACATCATTCATGCATAGCTTCATACATCATATTTTTAACATTAACTCAGTCAATCATAAGTTAAAATAAAGAATTAAAATTATGTAGCAATTCTTGCTTAAGCTAGACCGATCTCGCTTAAGCTAGAAACTCTCACTTAAGCTAAAATTCAAACAGTGAGCAAAGTGAAATTCTGCTATTCTCGCTTAAGCTAGATTTTCTCGCTTAAGCTAGATTTTCTCGCTTAAGTTAGAAATTCTCGCTTAAGCTAGACTGATCTCACTTAAGATAGAATAACATGTTTTGACTTATTTCAGCATGCAAAAACCAAAAATCCAAAACAACAAAAAAACAAAACACAACCACAAACATCAAACCAACATTTTAAGCACGATTCAAGACCAAAAACATGCAAGACACTTACAAAAAGTTTTAAAGCCCTAGCTTCCCTTACTTCAAAACTGAAAGCGAACCTGCGGGGAGAGAGCCCTAATGGAATGAGCACCACAACTCTAGAAACAAACTGAAAAACTGAAAAACATGAGCATAGGAACAAAAATGATGCTCTAATAAAGACACCAAGACTGAACCAATTACAATCGAACTGAAAAAAAGAAAAAAAATTGAAAGATTGATCTAAAATCAAGAAATAAGTGGACTGACTTGAACCTTTTTACTAAAGTTGGACTCAAAATATTAAGATAAAAAGTGAGCTTTACAAACCCAAAAAAGCTTGACAAAAAGATTAAAGAATTAAAAATAAACAGAATATTTCAAGGAAGGTTTATAAGGAGAAAAATAAACAAAGAAACTTTCAAATTTGTAAAACTCTTATATCATAGAATATTTCTTGATTCACTTGAAATATTCTACAATTCAAAAAGTTACCTAAAGAACAACGTCGATAATTTTTGGAAGAGATAAATGAAGAGTTTAAATCTAACCCATGTCACTTTCATAAAATGTTTGGTTGTAACTTCGCATGTGTCTTAAACAAACTTGGAGTCAAGTATTTTGTAATTACCATGTGCTATAGGAATTAACTAAATAGTTAATTATAAAAGATTTAGCTCTAGATTAGTGTTTTATTTAAGTTTTCTAAGATTAAAAGATGTCTATAATAGGAAATATTCCCTTCTTGGAAAATCACTTTTAAAGATTGAATAAAATTTTCCTTTCATTGAGTTGAACTTGTAAGAGTATTAAGAGTTTTCTACTCTTATTTTAATTTATCTTAATAAGTTTTCTCAAATAAAGAATCTTCCCACACTTATTTTTGGCATTTATCGCATAAGTGACATTTTTTGTTTTTGTTTTTAAGACTGAATCCATTTTCTTTTTCAATTGGATTTTCCACAAGTGTCACAAGCTTAACCATGCTACCAATGAAACTCCCTGTTTTTATGGTTGTTTGAGTTCTCTGTAAATTGATCGTACCGTACCAACTTTGGAATCTTCAGATCAATTGATACTAGAGTTCTGTGTTGAATCATGAAATTATTTTGGTATGTTTTAAAACTTTAAAATATAATAAATTAAAATTATTTATTTTTAAAATTTAAATCATGTTAATAAAATTAGTTTAAATTTAAGTCAAACTAATAAAATTAATTTTAATTTTACACGTAATACTTTGATATATAAATTATAATACAGAAATACCACAAAATATAATCATATGCTTTCCATCTGCATAAAAGTGATGTTCTTATACCTACATTCAGAGGCGGACATGAAGTTGAGCCAAGATTTCATACATGAAGACGTTTTCAGTGAATTTTATAGTAAGTATATATTTAAAAATAATTATTTCATAATAAAAATTAACTTTTAAGAAAATTATTCTACATAGAAGTTAAAAAATCTATATCCTACTTATATAGCGTACCCAAATTTCAATCATCACATCAATCAAAATAATTTTTAGTTTCCATCTTTATCTTCTTTCCTTTTTCTTTCTTTTATTCTTTCTTTCTCTTCTTATTAAAACAACTTCAAGATCAGTTTCATTTTCCGTTGTTTTTTCTTTTTTATCTTGCTTAGCTTTCTTTATCGGGAAAGCATAGAGATTTGGTCTGCTGAAATTTGTGCCTGTAAAAATTTACAGAGGGGAATGAAAGATGTTGGTCGTTTTTTTGGGTCAATTGGGTATTGCGTAGAGTGGAAGAGGATATGGTTGGAGAAGTAGAAGAAGAGAAGAGCAAAAAAAACCCTTCATTCTGTTTGTTTTCTTCAGCTAATCCACTCATCCACTTCCTCCTTATCTTCACTATAATCTCATCCTCTGTTTTCCCTTTCTCATCATCACTCACCCTTACTATTATTGTATATCTTTTCGTTCTTTCGCTTGAGGGTTGAAATTCCAAAGCAGGACTGAGTTCTCAGTAGAGTAGTTGCCATGGCCACCCAATCGCCGCCGCCTTCCACTTCCACCGCCACGGACGAAAACCCAGGTTTTCATTTCCTTCTCTTTTGCCGTCGATTCCACCTTTTGCTTTGAATTGCAACTTTTTGCTTTCTTTTCTTCCTGTCTTTAGTCACAACGTGTACTATTACTATTCATTACAAATAAAAAATTGCTAAACTCTTCTTCTTCTTCTTCCGCTTTCTGGTACTAAACACCCCACACCATGTTTTAAATCATTGGAGTAACGGAATTACTATAGCTTTCTGAACGTCAGACATAATGCATAAGTAAAATGAATTCACAAAATTTGTGGTTCCAATCAGACTATAGATTTGCTCCAGAGAATATGGACTTCTAAAATACTATTATGCTATTTATGTAACTTGATTATTATTATTTTCTTAATTTCACCAAATGACCAATTTGTGCTTCCAACTAGTGTAAATAATTTTCTGCTTACTTTTTTATTCTCGCTTTAGATTAATGATTAACCGCCTACAGTAATCTTCATCAGATGCTACAAGAAAGATTCGTTAGTTTCTTCGATGACTCCTCCCACTTTAAGTCCTATATTCAATTGGAATTGGACATTTGCTCTAACTTAGATAGTCGGTCTCGAGCTTCTTTTTCTTTATTTTTTTTATTTATGTATATATGCACTACTACTATTGCTAATACTAAGGAATGAGCGGTGAGGGGCAGAGCATTTGATGGGTCATATTCATCCTTAGGCAGGACCGAAGAATGTACAAGGCTGCTAAAGGTAGGGAAATAAAATAAGATGCTTTGACCGAATGAGATGTATCGTTGAGATCCCACATTGATTATACATATGACTAAAGTAGAGCTTATAAAAAGGTTTAGGTATTCCTCACCTTGTTAGTTAGTTTTTGAGGTTGAATAAGGGCATACCCTAAATTTAGAAAGGATGAGAAAGATAAAGTTCTCTAATCACATGGCAAGATACCAGGGATCGATGGTAGGGCTACTTTCAAAATCATGTAATGAAGGACACTTGATTTTATTGCCCTTTGATAGGCTACATACCATAGATGGAGCTCCAAAATTATACCTTCGATTATAGACTTTGCTTTAGGATTTTGAGGTAAAAGAAGCATTGAATAGGATGGATACCGGAAAAGTAGTTCAACCTATAGTACACCTAAAACTTGAGTTGTGAAAGAATCAGGGAGAAAAAAGCATAGGATGGCTCATAAAGTTGTTTAACATGATTATAATCATACCGGATGAATGAAGAAAGACTTTGATCCCTATCTATAAGGACAAAGGTAATATAAAAATTGTCCAAATTAAGGGTGGTTAACCTTATTAACCATTCCGTGAAGCTAGCTTCTGAATAGGATCATTGTATCTGATAATATGTGATAGGACTCCAAATAGGGGTCATATGGTGAGAAGTGAGCATGGGCCTGTTACTCATCAAGGAACGATTATAGACAGGATAGTTAAGCCCAGAATATGGAATGTTTATACCAAAAGAAATAAAGTCGGGTCAAGTGGGGAAGGAGTGAGAAGTTAGTTAGGAAATGGGGATGACGTATAAGAAATCTCTATTATGTGGGATACTGGTATTTGAGAGAGAAGGAGAGTTTGTTGGAGTGGGAGGGGAATTGTGGTCCTTTTTGGACGAGAGTTACTCTGTTGAGGAGTCTATGACTCTATGGTTCACTGTTGCTATAGAGCTATCAACTCATCACTATTTTACTGCATAATCTGTTAAATAATACACACCTAGCTATTCAGTTCGCTTCTAGTTTCTATCAATATGCATAAACTTTCACATGGTAAGACACCCTTTAGGTGCACTACTGGTAATTTGTAACTTAAGCTAGAAGACATATAACAATAAATTATATTTTTTGACAGATTCTATCATGAGCCAAAATACCAATGGCTTATATTGTTAAGTGAAGACACACAAATGGTTTTTATACTGCATCTCTATCAGATTCCTTGTTTTTCTTATATCAAAGGTTTAGTGGCCTTCATCATTTTATTGTACTATTTGGTACTGAATTTGAATGTTTTCGTACTTAATTGGATTTGATAATGGATTGTTTTAGCTTAAGTATTGTTTTGAGTATGATAAAATTGATTTGCCGAGCCTTCTTTTTGAGGTTTAGGTTCTGAGATTGCGCAACCAGCAAATATGGATCAGCAAAACACCAGAGAAGCAGAGCCCGCTAAACCTAGTTCAACTCCATCAGTATTTGTAAACTCCCAACCGATGAGGGAAGAACAAGTTCAGAATGCTGTGAAATTTCTGTCTCACCCAAAAGTTAGAGGTTCACCTGTCATGTATAGGCGATCATTTTTAGAGAAGAAGGGCCTTACAAAGGAGGAGATTGATGAAGCATTTCGGCGAGTGCCAGTATGCCTGTTTTCTTAAAATTATTTTACCAGTCACCCAAAATTTTCTAGGTTGTTCTATCACAGGCAACCAATTGATTATCAGTGTATCAATTTCCTACATGTTCATTTGTTTTAATCCTTACCTTTGGTTCCAATCACAGGATTCAGCTCCAACTGTGCAGACAGGCGGTGTAAATCAAGGTGAAGTGTCTAATATTGAAGTTTTCCTGCGTAACTTTGGATCGAGTCAAATTGCATGTGAAATCTCTGTTTTTCTTTGAATAAATGAAGTTGTTTCTATGCATGGTTTCCATTATTTTGTTCAATGGGAACAAGAGAAAAAACATGACATGAAATCTCTGTTTACTTGATTTTCAATAAAGCTGGATAGGTATTGTTGGGTTTCACTTTGAACATGATTTATCGTAATACTAACAGATGGGCAACTGAAATCATCATCAAACAATCAGCAACAAACTCAGCTAAAAACATTGCAGCCGGTTTCACCTGCTTCTACTGGTGTTAATACTTCATCTGGAACATTACCACGGTCAAGATTTCACTGGTCCCATGCCCTTATTGCAGTTGGATTACTGGCTGCTTCAGGTGCTGGAACAGCTATAATAATTAAGGTATAACTCTTACCACGTACTGTCATGCATAATGTCAGATATTTTAAGGGGTGAGTACTTTTAATGACATTTTACATCCTTTCTTGTGCTTGATATATTGCTTTGTCTACAAGTTTTATCATATTGCTGTTTGATCTGCATATAACCTTCAAAGTTCACTTCATGTTTTAGAAATCTCTTCTCCCTCGGTTAAAATCTTGGATACGTAAGGTTGTCCTTGACAATGATGATGAAGAATTGAAGAAAAGTGATGACAAACCAACATTGATGGAAGAAGCTGCACAAGCTGCAAAATCAGCTGCAGCTGCAGCTGCCGAAGTGGCAAAAGTGAGCCAAGAAATTCTAGCTTCAAAAGGTGAAGGTGGGTTTATAGAACTTTAATTTGCATGCTATAAAATGTCTTTGATTTGTTTTAGTACTCCTACTCTCCTTGGGCTTCTTCTATTTATGAGAAATGACTGTAGTTATTATTGCATCTGGTGTTATAATTTGCAGAGAGGAGATACTTTGTGGATGTTGTGAGCCTTTTAGACAAGCAAGTACAAGAAATGAAGTCAATGACAAATGCCATAAGAAGATTGGAAGGTAATTGACCATTACCATTTAATCTATTAGACTGGCATAATAGCTTTTCAATGCTTTGAATATTTTATACAGGGTTTGATTTATAATTTTCCAAACTTGTATATTTATAACCCCTTAAGAGCCAAAAAAGGGGCTCATGGTGACCAAGAGTTTTGACAAATATTATGCACATTTTAACTATTCTAATTGGGTTCTAGCTTTATGATTCCCTTGTATTCGGCTTTCATCCAATTGTAATTATTGATGGCTTATCATGCCCAAAATTTTAGCAGATTTATGCTGGAGGTTTTAAACAATATTTCAGATTTTTTTTCCTTTAAAATTCTTATTTATCTGTTTGTCAATTTGTGAACAATATAACTTATAACGGAGTTCCGTCTCAGGGCAAGAAGATCTTCAAATCAGTCAAACAAGTTCAAAGGTCAGATATAAATAGACTTACATGGGACTGTCTCAGCATCTTTAATGAACTTTGTCACAGCTGATCCTCTTTTAAGTTGTTTTAAATAAAATTTTACTTTTGATGACTGCAACTTTTTTAAATATATGCAGCAACTGATTGTGAATGGCAAAGCGGATTATGACATGCGTTCAGGTTTTCATATTAATAATTAAGTCTCAGTTAAATTATTCTTATCTTCTGGACTATTTACCTATCATCAGAATATCATGTGCAGTGAGATCTTCATCTCCACCTGCATCTGTTCAACCATCAAGTGGTCTTCATCCAAAGTCATATATGGAGGTATTAATTATCTTGTTTTTTTCCATCCACTGCTTTATTTATGGGTCATATCAGAATGTTAATCGTTTTCCATTTTTGGTTGTCTTGTAGATTACTTGAATACTAATCAAAATATAAAGTTTAGGCATTAAATACTTTGGGACATGACTATAGCTTTCCTATTGTGGCCACTGACAGTGCTCAAGTCGGCACTGTTTATTTAGTGAACACATCTGATTTTTTTTTTCTTTTGTTGGATATCTTATTTTCTCTTAGCTGTATCATCTCTTCCGTCTCTAAATTTCTTTAAACAACTATCCAATTTATTTTGAATTTTTGCTAAAGTAGATAATTGAAGGAACAAAAGCCCATAAGAATATTTAGATGCTTTTTGTAGGAACTTCTACCCATCATATTCATAAATGTGAAAACAGAAACGATAAGTTATAGTGTAATTGTACTTATAGAGTTATTGACATGTCCTACGGTCCAAATTATTGAAGTTAACTTTTGCAAATGCTCATTAAGAAGCAAATTGGTACCAATGCTAGGAGGAAGAAATATACGATGCCATCAAATTGGCTGAATTTAGCTGGCTGGGTTTCTTGTGTTCAAAGGAGGAATGAGGTTGGAATTAGAGGGATTGTCACTGCTCTCACAGTAGAGAAGAGGACAAGTTTGTAAATAGTCAGGATAGTTGGCATGATGAGATTGGGGAGGGAATGGTTTGTGGGTGTAAAAGAAACTGAACAAGAAAGAATCTTGTAACAAACTGAATTGTATACATTTCATTAACATGTAAAAGAGGAAGGATACAAGTGAATTTATAGCTAACCTCCAACAGGGGAGATACCTGTTAACAGTAATTAAGAACTTTATTTAATTGATACAGGAGATAGTTGTTTGCAGTGGCTAAAAACTCTGACTATGTATACAATATTTACATACAAAATATAACTAAATATAAACTCTAATACCCCCCTCAAACTCAAGGAGAGAATTTTTCAGGAGAAAAACTCTTCACATTGAGTTCGCCTCTGTGAAAAGAAAAACGAGCTGGAGAAAAGGGCTCGGTCAGCACATCTGCCCACTGATCCAAGGCTTGTAATGTGATAGATGAAACGCAATTTGGTCACAATCTTTTCCCACACAAAGAAAACGTCAATCTCCATGTGTTTTGGTGTGGCCATGATGCGCCAGATTATGAGCAATTGACACAACATTCTTGTGGTCACCAAGAATAATCCGAGTAGTGAGTGAAACAAGCAACTCAATGAGCAAACCAAAAATCGATGTTAGTTCGATAGAAGTTTGAGCCAAACTTCTATACTCAGACTCATTATTGGAGCAAGTAGTAACTTTGTTTGCAGGACCACCAAGGTATTAAATTGGGGTCAAGATAGATGGTTGTTCCTGAAGTAATCATCAACATCATAAAAGGCTTTGAGTGACAGATTATGCAAGAGATGCAGGCTGAAGATGTAGTCCATGAAACAAAGTACCTTTAAGGCACCTTAGTAGCCGTTTAACCACAACCCACTGTGATTCTAGTTGTTTGCCCATACTTTGACAGAATTTGTTAACAGTGAAGCTAACTTCTGGTCTAGTGAGAGTAGCATATTGCAAAACACCTACCATTGAACTATATAGTGTATGATTTGAAAAGAGATTAACCCCAAATTTTAGATAGTTTGTAATTAACAGCTTTATTTAATTGATAAAAGAGATAGCTATAGGCCAACAGCTCTAACTGTGTACTGACAATATTTACAAACAAAATTAACTAAGAGGTAGGCATGAATTGTGAGGTTTTAGATAGGGAATTCTCTTTGCATCAGGGGCCCATTATTATCATTTTCTTTTCTGCATTTTTCCTGAGAATTATTTACTGATCTCTGAGTAATGGAGCTAGATCTCAATATATATATTCCTGTAGTTTCCAGTTCCCATCATTCTAAGGGTTTGTGTAGTGCATCCGTAATGCTGAAAACGTTGAATATAGACTATTATTAGCTATTTTCTGGTGAGACCCCCAACTTGTTGAAGGGGCTAATCCAGTCTGAGTGGTGCAGCCTTGCTTTTAAGAAAATACGTGCACTTTTTGCTGGCTCTAATAAATGCATCACCTTTTGAAAAGTCATCTACTCAAAATGATTTCTCTTGTTGTCTGTCATCTGGACAAGGACGTAAAGATTTGAAAAATCTCATGTAGAGCAGCTCTTGTAGTACACATGAAAGTGTTAATTGCCTCAGTTTTGAGAACTTCTTACTAGTAGTTAATGATTTGTTTGTAGTTTCTTCATATGTGATGGAATGGATACAGAGTGCTATCTATTTTTTTAAGATTTTGTTGAGTTTTACAATTTTTTCTTGCAGATAATGGCCATGGTCCAAAGAGGAGAGAAGCCTTCTAATACTAGAGTAAACCTTCATGCTTTTTAATCTAGATAAAATTAGTTGCTTAATAAATTATACACCTCGGGCACCATCAATATAAAATTATAAAATTGGTTGACTTTAAAGTTTGATTTGTGAGGAGAGGTGTTAATGTGGAGAAGACTATGGTGTGGAAATAAGATTACACGACAAGTTATGTTTATATTTTGAGTTTATTTCTCTCGAGACTATTAATGTCTATCATTAGAGAGATAGACACTGGATTTGAACATGCAACAATAGCGCCAAAAGATTTAAACATGACCCTGTCATACTAATTAGAATTTGACATGAGAGGATTCATTTCTACTCCCCTATATACTGAATTTTCAAATTTTATGTGGCCACTGTTAGTTTTATATAACATTGGGTTTTAGTGCAGGATATCAGTCATTTACCCCCCAACCGTAGTCAACAACCATCAAATCCACTCTTAGTGCCTAGATCCAAGCTTTATTACAAAATGTTTTGCGTTTCCTAAATATTTGAGGTTTATGAAATTTTTTATCTAACTGACCGACCCAAGTCTCAATATTTTTGAACTTTATTTTGGTAATCTGAGGATTTTCAATGAACCAATCTACAGCGTGGTAGTTTCCCGATTTTGGTAATCTAATTACGGGCCATATCTGTTAAAATATGTTCTGCAATTGGATCATCAAGGAAAAACTATTGATCTAGTTATAAATTAATTTCTAGATTTTGTTGTCAAGATCATAATATTTCAAACTTAAAGAAACTGAATTCTCTGGTAATTTTGTAATTATCTACTGTTTGAAAACATCAAATTACTGGGGGCAGTTCTAAATAGGTTTTTATATCTTTTAGAAATGAACTAAATTGTGTCGTAGTGCATGCCTTTTATACTTGGCCTCTACTTCTGGCTGAAGTTTTATTCAGGCGAAGATAGGAAAAAGGATTGGAAAGAACTGGAAAATGAATAATTTATTCGTTATATTTATGAAGACATGCCAAAGGCAGGTTTTTATGTTTCTAATCTGAAAGATATAATATTTGTTCCTTCTATTTAACCCATGCAACGAACATTGAGTAATGCAATAAAGTCACAAAAACATGCTTATGAAACGGTATATTCCTTTCTCAGTTGTATTATTTCAAATGAATCTGATTTTATGCTTCAACTTTTCTTGGTATATATAGCCTTGGGAGGTTGGTCAGGTGCAAAACACGTCTACTCAGATTCTTCAATCTCAAGTAAATGGTGAAGACCTGAATACCAAGACCCAGGATACGTCTCTAGTAAATGGGGATGACCCATTGCCCTGGTGGCAGAAGAAAAATGTGAGAATCACAGAGATTGACAATGAAAATGGGTCTAATGGAGTACCTTATGCTGCTGCAACCAGTCAGCAACCAGTTCAACGTGTATGGGTTCCTCCTCAACCTCCACCCATAGCTATGCCTGGAGCTGCAGAAGCAATCAGACGCCCAAAGCAGGTGGCCCAAAAGGAACAGAAGTCAGATAATCAGTCAGTGGCTCAATCTTCTGACACCTCTGATGACGTTCAAGGGGTCTCAAAACCATTGGAATCTGAAGGTGCAGTAGAGAGCAGCAATGTCAGCTCAGTTCCGAGCTCCAATGAGATACAAGAGGAGCATGAAGTCAAATATGATGAGAAATGAAGGTGAATCATAATGTATCACGAAAAACAGAAAGTTGGAACTAGCACTTGAAGTAGCCCGTGTTCTGAATAAACATGTCAAAATCTTTGTCAATCATATATATTTGTACTTTGAACTGGACATCAGCAAAAGATGCAAATGCACGTGTCTTTCTATGCAAGAAAAATGTTGTCTACGATTATGGATGCAGCCAGTCTCACAATCCTAAATACTTGTGGGGAATATGATGATATCATGTATTGTAATATTTAGAATTTAAAATATCTTAAAAACTAGTATTCTACTTGAACAGATCTTTAACAAACTAGCGGCAATTAATCTGAGGAGGAGCAAAGAAAATGTATCTTCACAGCTTAGGATCTCAAACAGTATGTTACCTCATAAGAATTTTGTTTCCATGAACTGCATCTTGAGTGGCAATTGGTGACTTGTGACATCGAAATTTGTGACGAGCAAAGATCGAGATTTGTGACTTGTCACATGTTGATATGCACTTTTAATGGAAAAAGATATATGTTGTTGTTTAGTGCACTTTTACTTGAAATAAATCTTAGTTTTTGGTGCGACAACTGATTTGGCAGTCATCTCCACATAACTGTGAAAGGAGATTTGTTAGGTTTTTCTATCTTCCTTCATTCTCTAGTCAAAAGTACTTAGTATGATCCCTAGTTCTTATAATTAGAACATCATGAATTGGATGTCTTTGCTCATGATGAAAGATGCATTTTATAGGTTTTGGTTGATTGTTTTTTGTTATCTGCATATAAATGGTATTCTCTATCTCTTAAAATGACATTAATTTTCCAATTGATTTCAAGTACCACAAGCAATTATTTCTATTATGTTTGCTTAAGATTATGGTAGTTTTATTGAACTTCTCTATTAATTATTACCAAACCTTGCAAGTGACTTGACATGTCGATTATATTTCCTTTTAATAAGTGGTTTAACTCTCTACCTATATACTTTCTTATGTAAACCATCCAGTCACAAGACAATTAATGGGCTAAGAGTAGAATAATGAGATTTTCTTTCTTCTTCATAATCTTCTACAAATTGTCTAGATGTAGAATATCTTTGTATTTTTGTGAGAATTTGTACGAGTATAAATGGGTTTTCTTTGAACTTAAATTAGACCTTGATTAAGACTCGGATAAAAAATCATTCAAAGAACACTAGAAAAACTCAATTTTTAAGCCATACATTAAAGGATGTCTTTTAACTAGAAATCTTATGTCTTGGTGATAAGATTATTCTTCTTTGTTTTCTTGCTCTTAGTGTTACTCGTATATTCTTGAAAGTTATAGACAAATTTATTCTAATACTTGTTGTTCTATTATTCAATTATTATTTAGTTATTTTGATATATCCCATTAAACGAACATATAAGAAAATTTCTTACAGTACCCGTTATATGAATTTGCCCGCGATAGGAGGGAAAGACATCTTTAGCCAACAAAGAGACATTGACCGGTGGAAGTCCTTTTGTTATTCATCTTGCTCATACAATAAAAAATATTTGTGCTGATTCAGAACATTGGAGGACCATTTTCCAGGTATGAAACCAAATAATCTGTAGCGTTCTCTCTCTTCTTCTGCAGTGGTGGTAGTGATGATACGGTGCAACGGGAAGGGTGTCCTGTAATTGTAGGGTGTAGTTATTAATTATGGAGGTGTAAGAAACAACAACCTTTATACTATACTCTATGAGTTTCTTACCTTTGTGTCTGACATGGGTCCAAATCATTGTTGACTGAAATCTTAAATGAGTTATTAACGACATAATCAGTATTAACGAAGTGGTTTTTGTGTAATTAGATGATTATGAATTATTTTAGAGATGTTGTAGGATTGAAGGGTAATGAAGATGTGTTCTCATGACTTGACTCATCTGAGTATCAGAGTTGTATCGTACACTTACATATATTATTGTAATACATATAACACATAGAAATCGGAATAGAAGAAAGGAGAAACATCATTTAATGGTTCTTTAGAAGCCTCTATTGTTGAACCAAATTTTACTAAGTCCATTTTGAATTGTCAATGGTTCTTTTTTTAATGTTCAATCATTTGTTTTTTGTTTTCCATTTTGGCTCCTCACTACAGTTGCAGCAGCGAATATAAAATACAGAGAGCCAGAACAATGTCAGCAAATTAATCTTTCTCAAACATGTGTATACTAGTACTGTTTTTTGTTTAAATATTGTGAACTAAAATTAATTTATTTATAATTAAAACTATTTTATGAAGATCCTAAAATAAAGATCTGAGAATGGCAAAGTCAAAGGAATAAACACATGAGCAAAAAGTTTAGTAACTTTTTAATTACACTGTGTTTGCACGGTAAATAAGGAGAGTGAATTAATACTTATGTGGATCTCTCTGTGCTCTTGAAAAAGTTTTACTTAAGTCATGTTTTCTGCGTTAGGAAGGAAAAAGTCCCTTCAGATTTCTATTTAAGAGGCGTAAATGTTGACATTTTTCGATTTGGATTGCGTTAAGAGAAATCCTCAAACGAAAAAAAATAAATAAATCTTACTATATTAAAACTACGTTGAATTCCTGGTTTCATGATAAAATTGGGTAATTTTGACCATCTCTAAGCAAGTAACACTAACCCACAGAATTTGATACATTCTATGAACATAAAATAAAGATGAATATATATAAAGCCCACTGTGTCGGCGTTCAAGAAATGCCGAACTATGAAGCATCTTTTTCGTTCTTAATTGATTTATTCCTTTGCTAACTTTTATGTCCAACAATTTGACCTTATAATAAATAATTGTAAGGAATAGTAGATAAGGATGCATAATCATTTATTTTAGTTAAAGGGTTTTACGATTCTAATCTGCTAAAATTTAAAGCTATACTTTGCTCAAATACATATTATTGTAAACTATTATTTTTAACTCAAATTTTAAAACTTATTTACATTTTTAAAATATTGCAAATGACTTCATATATACTATTATTTACTTAAATGTAGAAATACGTAGTGATTATGTTTTTTCTTAATAATAAATTACTTTAAAATACTTTCATAACTAGATGTAGTAAATGCGTCATCTTGCGAAATTACTGTCCCAAGATAACGCATTAATGTTTTCGAAAACGAAAGGTTGATAACGTATGTTTAGTTTGACTTAATAAAAGAAGTGATACAGAAATATCTTAAATCGAGGTCAATGTTTCTAATTAAAATCGATTTGAATATTATTATTGTTTTATATTATATTAAGTTTGAATTAGAGACCAGTTTGACAGTTTGAATTGGAGACCAATTTGAGGTATAAATTTGCAAATTTTATATATAGCAAAACATTTGACTTAGAAGTAATATATTTGAACTTTGAATGTTTACCACCACGACGTCGTTACGTGGTTGCTGGTATTTATTCAATCTTTATCCTGTTCTCAATATAATAATATAATAAAATGAGCGTTTTATTGTTTTAATTATGATTGATATTACATGAAAAAAGTCACAATTGATCATATTATTCATAATATTTTTTAATTACTTTATTTCTCATATGCTATCATTTTATTTTTATTTTAGGGTTAAATATGTTTTTGGTCCCTCAAATTTCAGCGAAATTTGGAATTAGTCCCTCATCAAAACTTTTGACCAATTTAGTCCTTCATCTTTCAAAATACGTGAATTTAGTCATTTTAATCAAATTTTGTTAAGTTTATTTGACGTTTCAAGCGCATTTCATGATAGTATTTAAATTATTTACACTGTTTGACACATTTTTGCTTCAATGTTAACTTAAATACTATCATGAAATATGCTTGAAACGTTAGATAAACTTAACAAAATTTGGTTAAAATGACTAAATTCACGCATTTTGAAAGATGAAGGACTAAATTGATATAAAGTTTTGATGAGGGACTAATTCCAAAATTCACTGAAACTTCAGGGACAAAAAACATATTTAACCCTTTATTTTAATATTATCTTTTTGATCCGCTACCTATCACTTGCCATATTATATGTATAACTGGTTAGATAAGTTTTCATATGTTAGGATAATATAATTTTACTTGTATACCAAGTTAAATGGTATAATACAATATATATATATATATATATATATATATATATATATATATATATATATATGAAGTAGTTATTAAAGCATGGGGTACTCCTACTTGAACATTTATTTTGTCAAATTTTAAATTTATCTTTTTGTTGGGATGCTAGCAAGCACCATACTCATCTTTTGCAGTGCGACAGTATCAATCATTGCATTACAACGATAGGAGTGCTCCAATTAATTTAAAAAAAAATATTGAAAATTAATCTTAAATGACTTTATTTTATTTTTGAATTTATGTTTTCAACTGATAATCTTGATTTGGAATTAAAAATAAAAAATTTAATTTGTGTTGTAGTTTTTATATATAAAATTATTTAATTTATTTATAAATATAAAAGAAAATTAAAATTACAAAAAAAGTATAACATATCTTTTTATTTAAAAAATTGTAACTTGTTTTGTGTATGTTTCAGAATCTGTGACAACTCAAATTTCTTTTAATATGTATATTCATTAAATATTCAATAATTATAAGGTTATTGTAATATTAATAGTTGGACATGAAACTAATTTATAGTACATTTTTTAAAGTTAGATCATATTGTGTTTTAAAATATATTTAAAATGAACTCATAAATATTTCAAAACATGAAATAGAAATTTAATATAATTTTGTTTAAATAAATTATCTAAGATATATTAAAAAGAAACTAATAAATACACAAATGTAAAGGTAAGTTAATGCATGAAAGAATGATTGAGTAATAATATACCAAAAATAGTAGTATATCAAACTAATTATGAATAATATCGAAATATATTTCATGGAAAATAAGTTTCTGAATTATCTTACCTTGTTTCTTCATATATTAGTATGCAAGTACTTACTCGGTAACTATTTTCTTTATAAAGACCAATATATAAACTCACATAATGCATTTAAAAGAATAAGCTTAATATAAAAATAGTAATAACTTATAATAAAGATTATCAAAATAATTTTTTGCTAAAAATCAATCATTAACTTGTCTTTTTTTTATTATTTATACAACTCCATTACTTAATTCCTAAATTCCTATAACTCATTCAACAATACATATTATTACATGAATCAACCAAAAATGATAATTATTTCACATTCATCAATTCAAATACCACTTATTAGTCCACATGGCTCAGTCTAATGGTTCAAATAAACATCATTCCAAAGCTAATCAATAACAAAATAAACACAAATATCAGTTCCAAAAAACTAGTGTATTGAATTGACTCATGAAACTCTGCACATGTCATGCTTACCACCATCTAATTCTTTTTCTACAACTTGTTATCAAATGGAACTCGCATATCTCATTCAGTCATGACATGGTTAACCTCACTAGCTCCTCTGAGTATAATCATCTTTCATATCATATCGTGTCCCAAGTGAAGCTTCTTTTGATTCACACACCTAGTTATCGTCCTCTATGTGAGTTAGATATTAGTAGAGTCAGGATAGTCTTATATAATAAATCTCTTCAATACATTTTGATTGACCCTATATTCATAGTTCCTCTTTGAAAATAACTAATTTAAACTACTATATCAGAACCAAAATATCTCAAACAAACATACATCAATGGACGCAACTCAACCCAAACATCATTTCAAATCGAGGTATGAAAGCATCATTATAGATTTCTCTAACATAAAATTATTAAATTCTAGAAATTTCTTGAAAAGCACGTGTTTGTAATCGATTACACTCGATATGTAATCGATTACCAGAGAAGATAACATATGTATCCATGTTCCTAATTAGCCCATCAATTAAACAAAATTTAAAAATCACAAATTCTAACTATGTAACCCAAGTCAAACAATGCCAAAATAAATTCATAAATTTCTCAACAATAGATACCTTAATAAACTTCATATTCCTTAATAATTCATTCCTCATATCTTTATATTCATATTTTTTTATGCTTCTACTCTATAAGTGTTACCCTTCATATAATAATAAAGTCATAAGTATAATGACAAGTATACTTCTCTTAAAAAGTTCTCATTTTTTTTGCAGCAACATTCAATCAAAACAATCATACCATCAATTAATATCTTTCCAAAACAAAAAATTAGATTATAAAAGAACAAAAATAGCTTATCTTACTTGATAAAGTTTATCTAACTCTGTTCTCCAAACCTAAACAATCTCACATGTGAAAAATCACTATCTATATGAAAGGCTTGATCAACGATCAAGGAAAATTTTTCATGATTATAAACATATCAGGATTCCTTAAGAACGAAAGAGGTAACATGAAATTGAATATAAGCTTGCATGCAAGGAAAAACAAATTTCTCTTTGAGAATGGATAAAATTTTTACCATTAAGAGAGATTGACTGAGGGTTTTAATAGGGTTCTTCGCGTAAAGTAGTTCAGTAGTGTTGATTCTTAAGGATGAAAGCTGATTCAAAATTTTGGAAGAGAAAGGAAGATTTTTGGGGAGATCTAAGTTTATAGAGAAGAAAATGATCCTTATAATACTAGTATGAAAGATTGTATTTAACAAAATAATAAATTCCGTACAAAAATTTAATGGTACAAAGTATAATTTCGTACAAAAGTTTAATTGTACAAAGTTATTATCGAGGAAATCTACTAAGAGTAAAATTTACATCCTAATCCTATCAAATTATGGTATATATTGTTGAGGAATTTATGAATTTATTTTGACATTGTTTGATTTGGGTTACATAGTTAGAATATGTGATTTTGAAATTTTGTTTGATTGATGAGCTAATTAGGATTATAGATACATATGTTATATTTTCTAATAATAGATTACATGTTGAGTGTCATCGATTACAAACGCGAGTTATTCAAGAAATTTCAAGAATTTAAAGATTTTATATTAGAGAAATATACAATGATGCTTTCGTACTTTGATTTGAAATGATGATTGGGTTGAGTTGTGTCCGTCGATGTATGTTCGTTTGAGAAATTTTGGTTGTGATATAGTAGTTTAAGTTAGTTATTTCCAAGGAGGAAGTACTAATCTAAGGTCAGTCGAAGTGTATTGAAGGGATTTGTTATACGAGACTACCCTGACTCTACTGGCATCTAACTCACATAAAGGAAGATAACTAGGTGACCAGTGGCGGATCTTCAGTCAATATGGTGGGGTTGCCCAAATTTTGGTTGAATTACTTTTTTAGTTTATTTTTTGGTCTAAAAATATTGGTCGTCTAAAAATATCAAGTTGACCGTCTAATGTTTTTTAGTCTCAAATTGGTTTTGATTTTTTAAAAATTTATACAATTTGATATTTTTCGTTAAATTTCTTAAAGCGGAGTAAAAAAATTTCACCAAGATTTATACTAGGATTATGTCAATTACACAAACAAAACAAACCATTCTTATTCACAACTTCAATTTTGATGAAAAAATATTGGTCCGATTCAAAAAAAATTATTGAAAATATGACAAAATTACATCATTTTTTTCAAAATCGGGATGAAATTAAGAATAAAAAAATTCGATGACTAACTTATTATTTTTGAACGAAAATAGAAACCAAAAGAGTAATTTTAAAATTTTTATATAAATTAATAAAAACATTGTATTTACTTTTTTTTATAATAATAAAAAATAATAAAATTATAATTATTGTTATCATTATAATTATAAAATTAAATATAAAATAATTTTTATTTTATTATAATTAATTTTCATTAATAATATTTAAGTTTGAAAATAATCAAATAAAAAAATATTAAATTAAATAAATAATCACTTAAAAAGTAATATTAATAAAAAAAATTATTTAAAAAATAAAATTGAAAAATAAATGTGAAAAAAAAACTATTCCTAATCTATAAATATAAATATATAAAGTTTATTAAATATAAATATATAATATATATTAAAATTTTAAAAATTTAAAAATTTTAAATATATATATATATATATATATATATATATATATATATATATATATATATATATATAAATATAAGAAAAAATTGGGGGGCCATGGCCCCTATACCTACACTAAGGTTCGATACTGTAGGTGGCCAAAGTCAAATGAAGCTTCACTCGACAGACAGACGATATAATATGAAAGATGATCATACTTAGGGAGCTAGTGAGGTTAACTCTGTCATGACTGGATGAGATATGTGACTTCCATTTGATAACAAGTTGTAATGAGACGGTGGTAAGTATGACAGGTACAAAATTTCATGCGTCCATTCAATACACTGGTTTTTCAGAATCGAGATCTGTATTCATTTTGTTGTTGATTCGCTTTGGAATGATGATTATTTTAACCATTAGGCTGAGGCACGTGGGCTGATAATTGGTATTTGAATTAATGGATGTGAACTAATTGTATTTTTTGTTGATTTATGTAATGAAATGTATTGTTGAATGGGTTATTGGAATTAAGTAATGGAGTTGTATAAATATAAAAAAAAGAAGACTAAGTTAAGAATTGGTTTCTAGCAAAGATATGTTTTGATAATCTTTATTATAAGTTATTACGGTTTCCATATTAAGCTTATTATTTAAAATGCATTATTTGAGTTTTTATGTTGGTCTTTAAAGAAAATAGTCACTGAATCAGTATTTGTGTAGTAATATATGGAGAAATAAGATGAGATGATTCAAAAGCTTATTTTTTTTATCAATATACTTCAATATTATTCACAATTAGTTCGATATATTATTGTTTTTGGTATATTATTGCTCATCATTTGTTTTATGCATTAGCTTAACCTTGCACGTGTGTGTGTTTTTTGTTTTCTTTCTAATGTGATGATCATTTATATTTTTTGGAAACAATGTTAGGAGCTGAAGGTGACAGTAGTGCAAGAACTGGAATGAGAGACTCAAGAATTAGTATAACAGTATCCTAGATAATCAATTTTAAAATAAATATATTAAGTTCCTATTTATGTTTTGAAGTAGTTATAAATTTATTTTTAATGTATTTTGAAACACAATATGATATAGTTTTAAGAAATGTAGTATGAATTAATTCATCTTCAATTATTAATATTACAAAGACAGTATGATTATTGAGTACTTAATATATATATATATATATATATATATATATATGAAGAAATTTGGAATATTTACTATTATTACATTTACAATAATAATAAATTTACAAATTATTATTTTAATAATATTTTATAAATATATTTATTAAATTTTGGAATATTGACAATTAATTTATTATATTTTTGTTTGACTATGAATTCCACATTTTTTTTATCAACTAGATTAAATTTCTCTCATAAAACTTTTGGTATGAAATGATAGGACCACAAGGTTAGAAGGAGAACTTTATAAATGAATTTAAAACGTGAAAAAGAAAAAGAGTAGGTACGTGGACTGCTGCATTATTATCAAAATTGAATCTCAATGTATCAATTTTCCGTATCCTAAAAAGAGAATATATTAAATGCAAACAAGTTTCATTGAAAATAATGAAAATAAAATAAATATACACACCGTTTGATTAAAAAAATAAAAATAAAAACAATAAATCTCATCATATTTTAAAATTATATTTTAATATATAATATTAGAAAATAAATTTTAAATTAACTCAATCCTAAAAAACCGTGTTCCAAGTTTGTATCCATAATAAAAAATTTTAGATATTAATAGTAATTTAAAAATTAATTTCTAACGATCAACAAATCTTATTAAATATGTTTTAAGGCTAATTTCAAGTCTAATTTATCCTCCCCAAACTATTTATTCCAAAGTAACTAAAATTTATACCCATTCTTATGTTATAAATTCGAAAACTCTAAATTGTAATTTTTTAAGTTTTATTTTGTTTATTACTCCTCGAATTCATGTCCAAAAACATAGTGTGTTGAAAAATGGAAACAACCATTGGTTGATCGGAGCTGTCCCGTGAATAGAAGCACGTGTTTTTGTCAGCCTACTTGTCACTTCGTGAAATGGACTTGTCTTCCGCTTAATTATGGCTAACAACCTTTTTCCACTCTCCTCACACAACAATTTTTTTTTCTTGTCTGTTATTAAAACATGTTTATCTTTTAATTATCATATTTTTGCTTCTAGAGTTGAGATTAACGACCTATTTCGATAAATAGCTCTAAGTTTAAATGACTACATTGCATTTTGTTTAAATAATTTGCAATTCAAAATACGATGATTGATCATTTTTAATGCTTTCATTTCTATTATAGGTATTACCTTCGTATTTTATTACCATTTAAACGCATTTGGAACTTTATTTGTATTTTTGTTTTATAATTAGTAAATTAAAATTGAATTTGAAGTATAAAGGTGAAAATTCATCTACCATTGGCTTGTATGAAAACAATTTTTAAGATATAATATCACTTTACCGCTTTACATATGGAACAAACACCTTAATTATTTGTTTAGATGGATGGAAATGTTACACTTTTTTTTCATTTGTTTGACAGAAAAATCGAAATGACATGATAGCATCTAATTTTGTAGAGTTTATGAAAGTTACTTCTATTTCAAATAAAAAGCCAAAATAAAAAAAATGTTCATTTTTTATTTGTGTTGAAAGTCTCCTATAAATTAAAGATAAAAACAATTTATTATATATAATTGAATACAAAAGTTGAAATTGAATTGTGTTTAAAATTTATTCTTAAAATGGCATAACAATGATAAATTATAACTAATTTAAAGTTCAACCATTTATTTTTTAAATTATAAATACCATTTTTTAAATAGTGAAAAATTATAATAATTATTATATTACAATAGATTAAAAAAACTATTTTCATACTTGTTATATATAACGTATTTGTTTACACTCTTTCAAACAAAAAGAGAAAATATTATGTTCTATTTACTTGTTTTCTTTCCCACATTTAATCCAAACCAAGCAACATATTGTTAACTATTCGTTTTACATGACACATATTTGTAACACTTTATTTGTATTTTGTTTAGAATACAATATTCTTTAAGTTGTAAAGAATCAATACGAACACCAAAAGAAAACTTTTGATTATTCGCAACAAATACATATCCAAAATTTTAATTTAAGGCCCCTTGGTAGTAAATTTAAAATATTAAACATAAATTATGATAAATAAAAGTACATAAGTATTTAAAGTTGAGACACGCATCAAAGGGCATCATTCGATAAAAATGTTACAGCATTTGAATTAAAATATCCTGATTAACGTCTCATTAATTATGTCAAATTTATTAAACCAATTAATAAATAGATTCATAGATGAGAAAATAATCAATTGCAATTTAGAACATTAATAATTTTTTTAGAAAAAGACAAACACCAATAAATATAAAACTAAAGTTATGCTTGTTCTTTAAATAAATAAATAAATAAAATATTAAATGTGAAATTAATAAATATTAATTCATATACCGGTGAACACTAGAGAAGTATAAATTTTCCTAGAGAGATTTGATAGTATTTGATTAATAGAAAATGGTGATATACCAAATTGTTTTTATCGAAGTTCTTATAAATTAGTTGGGAATAGTTATTTGGCAGTGAATAACTAAACTATGAATGGAGTGGAGGGGCGGCGAGTGTGGATTCCAATTTCCACTCATTCTTTGACACCCTCCTAACTCTCTTTTGTCCTTATCTCTTCCCTATTTTCGCCATCTTAAAATTAAACTCTTTCTTCATTATCTCACGTATAATTAATTATAATAAATAGTAATACTTGAAAATAATAAATAAAAAAAATAATTTTTCATATTGATAACATGTCTGAGACCACATCCACTGTTGTCTATTAGTATTAGTATAAAAAAACTCAGCAATTCCAGGCACCACACAACCTCCCTCTGCTGCCACCATTCTTGTTGCTGGAGATTTCAATTCCTTTTCTCCAAACTCAACTTCGGTGTATGTGATGGCGCTCAATATCTCTTCTCTGGCTGAAGTCAAGTCCCTTTTTTTCTCTGATTCCTTCAAGTCTAATTGTCTCACAGCAAAATTCCCAGGTTCTTCTTCTCTTCCTCTGTTCATTTAAACCATCTTTCCTTCCTCCTCTCTTCTGGGAATGTCAAAGTTAACGACTTTATGCAGAAACTCCCTCCCCATTGAATTATTGATTTCTTTTCTTTCCAGAAATTATGCTATTTTCTGGTCCTATACTGTTATAAACGACTTTGTTGATGTTACGGTGATGTTTTGTTTTGTGGAATGGCAATATTTTTTTTTTTTTGGAAAGGCGATATTTGTTTGTTGTGTTATGTTTTGATGTCAATTGATGGAGCATGCAAGGTTTGACTTTGATGGTGTTTTGAATTTGATGCTCAGGTGGTTTTGCTTTTAAAAGAAAAGATGGCGGAAGGCGAGTTAATTGCTCACTGCAGGCATCACCACCACCGCCACCAGCCTGGCCGGGACGAGCGTATCCAGAACAAGTTGGCAAGACTTGGGAGGGACCAAAACCCATTTCTATTGTGGGATCTACTGGTTCTATTGGAACTCAGGTATTGGTGCTAATGAAGTCTCCCTCTATCATCATAATCTGTACTAAGTAATATTAGAGTTAATGGCTAATAATAGTCTTTTACAAACATCTGGGTCAAAAGCTAGCTTAAAGAGAGGCATTTGGGGTTAGTCTTATAAAGAGTATTCGCCATTCGGATTTTATTCCTAACCAATGTAACAAATCTTAACATGCAAGATGCTGTTTGCTTGCAAACATTTGTTGGAAATAATTTTATATTTTGTGTTTCTGTACTCCTGTAAATCTTCCAAATGAATATTCGATTTTTTTCGGGGTGTTATAGATAGATGGATGATGTTTGCCCTTTGTAGATGTAGCTTAACTTGCCTTTGTCTCATATTTTTTGATGTAGTGTATCTTTTCCCCTGTATGCTTTTGTAGACTCTAGATATTGTGGCAGAGAATCCAGACAAGTTTAAAGTTGTGGCACTTGCAGCTGGTTCAAACGTTACTCTTCTTGCAGACCAGGTAATCACTGCACTCCCAGCATGGAATGGAACTGTGGATTGATTTGTGTCT
Organism: Vigna unguiculata; assembly: GCF_037176805.1. Taxonomy (NCBI): domain Eukaryota; kingdom Viridiplantae; phylum Streptophyta; class Magnoliopsida; order Fabales; family Fabaceae; genus Vigna; species Vigna unguiculata. The sequence continues at coordinate 57,346,420 of NC_140794.1, read as the reverse complement.
ATCTATGACCAGATTTAAATCTGAAATTTCACAACCTCAGTGGATTTACTTGACCAATTTAATCACAAAGCTAATTTACAACTGTAATTGTCGTCACATTAGTTGCAATGAGGAGGATCTTCCTGGTTATGTTTTCTAATAATTCAGGTGCAGCAGGCATGTTGTTCTTTTGCATTTATGTACGAAGGGAACCAATGAGTTCATATCATACAAAACAAAAGTATCTTAAAACTAAATTAACTACTATGGTCTAAGGTTCAGTTAATGTATCTCACACCTAGTCTCCCACGTAGTGGAATTTGAGGAGAGTACATATGCAGTCTTATCCCGCAAGTAGAGAGGTTGTTTTTAGGATTTGAGTCCAAGACTCACCTCACAAGGCAACCTTACTGTTGTTCCAAGACTCGCCATCATTTGTAGTATTTAATATTTCAATATAACAAGCACAAGAAAAAAGAGAATAACCCCTTTTAATATTTATGTTGCACAGATAAAAACATTCAAGCCTCAACTTGTTGCTGTTAGAAACGAGTCACTAATTGCTGAACTTGAAGAGGCTTTGCATGATGTTGAACAGAAACCTGAGATCATCCCTGGAGAGCAGGGAATCGTTGAGGTGGACATCTGCTTTATTCATTTGTTGTAATTTTGTTAGAGCCTTTTTTTCTCATGACCTATAGCTTATATAAACTCAGGTTGCTCGTCACCCAGATGCAGTCAGTGTAGTCACAGGAATAGTAGGGTGTGCAGGACTGAAGGTAAATTTCTTTTCCTTATTTTTGGCCTTTCTTGGTAACCAATCTCTTTGCTGTGCCATGTAATGTGGCCTTCTGTGTCCTTGCATCTTACATATCTAAAAATATTAGCAAGCTGAAATCCTCTCATTCTTTTATTAGCCTACAGTTGCTGCAATAGAAGCAGGGAAAGACATAGCTTTGGCCAACAAAGAGACATTGATTGCCGGAGGTCCTTTTGTCCTTCCTCTTGCTCAGAAGCATAACGTAAAAATACTTCCTGCGGATTCAGAACATTCTGCCATTTTTCAGGTAAGAAAGCACATAGTCTATTGAAAATCATGTGTGCAACAAGATCCATAGACATACTCATGCTATGTATTATCTATATATTCTCTGGCCTCTGCGCCTTTCTTATTGACTGCAAGCAATTATTTTATCATATGATCCACTTTTTACTGCAAAAGCTTAAAGGATTCTTTGCTGCAGTGTATCCAGGGGTTACCAGAGGGTGCACTTAGGCGCATTATTCTAACCGCATCTGGAGGTGCTTTTAGGTGTGTACATGACTTCATTTGACCCGTTTTGCATGTTCAGTGTAACCATATATCATTTTTATGTGTTTTCATTGGAAGAAAACTGAAAGAATATATAGCACTATAAACATTCCTATGTATATCTGAATGTCTTGTGGTGTTTTCTGTCAGAATTAATATTCTTTGATCATGGAAAACGATGAATTGTTGCTCTCTTAGTTTTGTTTCCGGATCTATATAATCAATTTGACAAGTCCCTTGGTGATTGACAGGGATTTGCCAGTTGAAAAGCTGAAAGATGTTAAAGTAGCTGATGCATTAAAACATCCCAACTGGAATATGGGGAAAAAGATAACTGTGGACTCTGCTACACTCTTTAACAAGGTTTGTTTCTCTTTTATGTCAACATATTGGATGAAAAAAACCTTTCTATTAATCTGTTTGCTTATGTAGTATGAAATTCCTTGGTAAAAGTTAAATTTGTTGCACTTCTTTGCAGGGTCTAGAAGTAATTGAAGCACATTACTTGTTTGGAGCTGACTATGATGATATTGAGATTGTCATTCATCCACAATCAATCATACATTCAATGATTGAAACACAGGTCAATACCGTGTTTTAATATCCATATATTTGAATAACCATACCCAGGCCCTTGCTAAATTAGCAAATGGGTGGGAGTAAACTCGTGTATAGCACAGGAGAAAAAGATCATTAAATATTTTTTATCATTATATAATACTAACTTATTTCTTGATTCCAGGATTCATCTGTTCTTGCACAACTAGGGTGGCCTGATATGCGGTTGCCGATCCTCTATACATTATCATGGCCTGACAGGGTTTACTGTTCTGAAGTCACTTGGCCTCGTCTTGATCTTTGCAAGTACTATACTTTTCCCTTCTGCTTACTTATTTCAACTCAAGACGTTATTATGCAAGATGAATTAGTTAATTTAATTTGAACTGTGATGGAATAGTTGTTCTTAGTTTGTCTGACATATCTGTCTTTGAAATGTGGTTATGTAGGCTTGGTTCACTTACATTTAAAACTCCAGACAATGTAAAATATCCATCCATGAATCTTGCCTATGCCGCTGGTCGTGCTGGAGGCACAATGACAGGAGTTCTCAGTGCAGCAAATGAGAAAGCTGTAGAGATGTTTATTGATGAAAAGTAAGATTCAGTTATTTTTCCTCGTTGCAAATTTTCACTGACATCTTCAAATCTTTAGGAATCTGTTACCTTGTTTGAAATTGTTCTTGTTCTAATGTGACTTTAGGATTCAGTATTTGGATATATTCAAAGTGGTGGAGCTAACATGTGAGAAGCATCAAAATGAATTGTTGTCCTCGCCTTCCCTTGAAGAAATCATTCACTATGACTTGTGGGCACGAAAATATGCTGCTAGTTTGCAAGACTCTTCCACCTTCACGCCTATTCTTGCATGAGAAGGATTATCAGAGTAGGGATATGGCTGGTTCCTCCCACAAGGCCCTTGAACAATTTATCCAATGTAGAATGAAGCATTCCCTTGATGATGAAAAATAAAAAGGTTTATATTTGTGGAATTTTTGGTCTCTCAACATATCTCAATTGATCTTATAGTTTTTGTCGTAATTTCATTGAAAAAAAAAAAAAAAACTTTTGATAGTCAAGAGTAGAGGATGGTTGTCCATGACTTTATCTTATTCAAATTTTACATGGCGTAGTCAAATGCAATTTTTTATTTCGCTTTTTTTAATAGAGGGAGACAAAAAAGCTGACCCATAAAAGGGTTCGTTGTAATGTTTTTACACGTATTCGTTGCCTGATATTACTGTCTGCATCATGGTTTTGCTTTTCTCATCGTTTGATTGTTAGCACATCATCCTCTAGAGTTGAGAAATTCTTACAAACATCACCTTCAGAAAAAAAAAATCTTAACATTTTTCTTACATGCTTCTTAAGAACCAACAAAAAAAAAACATTGAAGGCTTTTCCTTCCTGCACTCTCACAATTAATTTCTTCGTACCCCCTCCCCAGATTTTGAAAATGACTATTTTATTGTAAAAGTAACTTTGGAATAATATGTTTTGGAAACTTTTTAGAACAAGTTTTCAGGATTTTTTAAAGCGAACTTTTCAGAATTTTGGAAATGAATAAAATGCATTTCAGAGCAATTTTTTGAAATAAGATTTCGGAATATGCGTTTCAAAAATAACTTTCCAGAAGGAATATTTTTCCGTGTTCTCTCTTTTTTCCTCTGCAATGTTTTTTCTCTTTTTTCTTCCTCTACAGTAGTGGCAATGGTAGAAGCGGGAGCAACTACGGTGAAAGTAATTTTAAACTTTTTATGTTACTGTGAGGTTTAGTTAGTAATTGAGGGTGCAGAAAGCAATAGTGTATATTGGCAATAAACTCCCTAATTTTCCTTTTTCCAGCTTGAGCCACCCTCTTTACATGGGTTTCTTCCTGCCCCTTCAACTTTTCTTCTGCGCTTTTCCAAAATATCTTAAATGATCTTTGACCTTTTTTACTAGCACCCATTTATAGATTTTGAAAATTAGTTTACATAATACCGAATTTCGAAATTTCATTAAAAAAAATTATCGAACTTTCAAAAAAATTATCAAATTTCAAAATTTGATATATATATATATATATATATAACATAATAAATTTATTATTCATTTAAGTAAAATCTTCTTCTCTCAAAATTTAAGTAATTTGGACTCTTTTTAAGATTTTTGGTGATTTATTTTATTTTCTTCTTTCAAAGCACACGATTTGTAAGGTAATAAAGTTTAATGCAATATTTTTGTTTTCAGTAAGTCTCTCGCCCTCCTACCCTTCTCTCAACTTTCAAGTTTTTTTTTTTTTTTTATGTGGATGATTATTCTTTCAGATATGAAATTTAAGCTGAAAATATAGGTCTCTACTATTACAAAAGTTTTGAATTGGTTTTATAAAGCAAGTTAAGACACATTATATTTTAGAGTTAATTTTTTGTAAAACGAAAAATTTTGAGATAAGAGAAAGTATTATAGTTCAATTAAATCAAGTTGCTTTAAGAAAACTTCATGCTAGACAATTGAGGTTCATTGTTATTTTTTATTTTATTTTGAGTAAATAAAGTATTGTGTAAGAATATATTATTTTGATTCATGAGTGATTAATTTGATATGGATTAAATATTGAAATATTTGGTTGTTTTTTAATATTGAATGTTAAATATTATGAGATAGAATGATTTGAATCAATTGGACAAAAATATATTTATAATTTAAGTTGTAGTAAAATTTACTTTGCCGAGTTAGTTTTTGTTAAATTGGGTAAAATTTTGAAATGTTCTAGCAATAAGTTGGTTGCTCAGTTAAGAATAAAAAAAAAATTAAATATATTTGTAATTCCTAAACTTATATACACGAAATTGGAATTTTATCTTGTGTCAATTTTTTATACATTTTTATCCTTAAACTTTAAAAATAAATAAATATAATCATGTTAACTCAATTGCGTTAAATTTATTTTACGTGTTAAATGATATTTCGAACTTAAGCAAAAAATATAAGTCAAATTAATATTTGAGTTGTAACATGTTAAATGGATTAAACAGTTCACACGTATATCAAAAACATCATTTGATACGTGAACAATATTTAAAACAGTTGAGTTAGAAAGAATATATATATATATATATATATATATATATATATATATATATATATATATATATATATATATATTTTAAAGTTTAAGAATCAAATTATATCAATATTTAAGATAAAAATAAATTTTAATTTAGGATCAAATTTGACAACTAACGGTATATTTAAACCATCAAACAATGAGATTATGACAATGACCTTATGACATTTAATGCAACTACAAATATTCATTACTTAATACATAAGTACCAAAGTGGTAGTTTGAGTAGCACAATGCTCTCATTTGAGTTTTGATTACTAATGGATGAATGCTTTAGTGAAAAAGAATTCATAGTAATTTTCTCTTCTTAAAGAAATTAGTCGCGCAAACAACCAATTTAATTGCTTAAGTGTACAATTTGATGTTTAAACAACAAGTTGCTTAGTTCAAGTGGTCAATCTAACGTTTGAAAGAAAGTTAAAATCAATCTTTTTGTGATATTAAGAAATATCATTTTTGCGATATTCCTTGTGGTGTAGGGTGCATGCGTCTTATTCAATTTTTTTTTTGTTGAATTTACATAAATATGTGTGTATTAGTATTCTTAACTAAATTTATATGTGGTGATATGTGTTATGTTAATTTTTTAGCAAGATAAATGAAAATGGTAATAACCTAGGTGCTAATTGATGTAAGAATATTAGGTGTGATAAGTTGATAGAAAAATTTATATTTTTGCACTGATACTCATTACACTAAGTGAGCATAATTTTTTATGGATTGTTTTATGAAGGATAAATTCTTATTTGAGTCAAATGTTAATATATAATAAAATTGTAATATTTATTTTTCAAAACTCATTGTATTATATGACTCTAATTTTAATTAAGTTAACTTTCAAAACCCGAAATGAAGCTCAAAATGGGATCAATAAACAAATTTATAAGAAATTGATATTAATGAAAAATGAAATTATGTTTTAATTAAATCGTGTTCATTTATCTTGATTATTATAGGGTGTTATTATGACTCTGGTGGTAAGTAAGTAATGATTAAAATTCAAATAATCGTCTTTAACCAATATAGAAAATAAATAATGTTTATATGAAATTTAAATATATATATATATATATATATATATATATATATATATATATATATATATATTATAGGTATAGTTATGGTAGTTTATGGAGAGATTTCATTTTCCATCCTTCTAAAATTTGAAAGTTTTAATCCATATCATATTATTCATCAAGATAAATGACATTCGTTATATATCTTACTTTTGTTTTTTAAAAGACAGTACTTAGCTTTATTATATCACAACAATAAAAGACACCATTTAGAATACTTACTTGAATTTTCGTTCAACACATACACAAATAATAAGTATCACATAGTAATTAGGAATAAGAAACAACAATTTTTAATTAGATAAATTTTAAAAATATTACATATTAAAATTAAATTATCATTATTATTTTAAAAATATTAAAAACATATTTAAATTAAATTTATTATTTGTCATAAGTAACATTTATAGGACAATTTCTTCAAATATAATATTGAATGGCATGTGCATCGCTGCCAGAATTTATAGAACGTCCACAACTCACCCCTTACTGGACGACATAGTTGGGCCTCCTACAGCCTATTATATCTTCCTAACTACTATTTCTACATATGTAATTTTTCAAATAATTTTTTTATCATTTATGGTATTGGAATAAGAAACGACATTTACCAACTATTAGAAAAAAAAAACCATACTTGGGTCCAAACTATTCTCTTCTCTCTGGATGCTATTTGTCACCTTCCATTTTTCATTTTTATGATTTTAGTTCCTAGTTTTGACTGAACGGAGTTTTGGTTTTTTATTATAAATTATAAATCATGTTTTACACTTCCTTTGAGTTAATTTTTAAACCTAATTTTGTTCATTCCATCTTTATTATTCAGTAATCTTTAGTCTTTAAATGTTATGCGGCTCCTTCTTGAACAGTACATACATATCCTGTCAGACAACTGTTTATCTGTGGCTATTTTGCTTTTATTCGTAGTAGCCGTAGAAATGGATGGCCTTGGATTCCAAAATTGAGACTTCGGAAAAATATAAAATTCTTCATTTAACTTGTTTCTCCTGCTATTCTTTTTTCTTGTTTATGCATGCAAAGTACATTTGGAGAATAAATTTAGATATTTGTAACAGAATCTTTAAGATTTTGTTAATATAGTTATGATATTATGCAAGAAAATAAATTTTATAACCATATATTTCAGTAATGCTGTATTGTTTGAAATATATTGCACTAACCCTAACTGCGAACATGTGCGGTTGCTGTATCTGTTTGTGTTCACATTTTTTAATTTTCAAGAAATTTAAGTTAAGATCAATAATAAAAAGTTTTAAAATTTAAGTTTAGGTAAGATCAATAACAAAATTTTTAGAAGATATTTGAAGGTTATTGAGGTTAAGTTAACATCAATAATATTTTTTAATTTTCAAGAAATTGAAGTTAAGATCAATAACAAAATTTAAAATAGTTGTTAAATGTAAAATTAAAAAAATAAGATATGTACAAAAAAAGTTTTTAAAATAATAATTTAAGACAAAAGATTTTTAGAATAACAATTAAAAATAAATTATTTATAAAATAATTAATTTTTAAAATAATTAAGGGTAAAATTGGTATTATAAAATGTGGACACAAAAGAGAATCTTCTTTATATCTTGTTATAGATACTTCCACGCCACACAATTAATTTTTAACAACCTTAATGACTTTACCAAAGTTTATCTCAAATTATTATATTTGTGAGTCACTAACTTTCCTTTTCAATCTATTTTCTTAATTTTTAATAATATAATAACTTTTTTTCTTTGGTTTAATTAGTCAGATGGTACCCACTTTCGTGTTTGGATATATCAATTTGGTATCAACTTTGAAAAATATATCAATTGCGTCCCAACTTTTCAAAAGATGTCTCAATCAAGTCTCTCTTATAAAAAAATTATTAGTTAATGGTGTGTCACATTTAAGTCTATGATTTTTTTCATTTTTCTATTTTTTTAATTTTTTTATGAACTTTTTTTTGTTGCCACGTGTCAGGTACTATTATATGACCACATGACAAGGTACTACCACATGTTTGTGTTATTACCAAATGTCATTGTCATGATTTCAATTTAGTTCCCACATATATTTATTTGATTAAATTTAGTCTTTACATATGTCTCTTTGTTTCAATTTAGTTCTCACATGTCTTTTTTCTTCAATTTAGTTCTAATTCTTTTTTTTTTCAAAATAAGAAATATTGTCTCTCTTAAGACGAAATTTATTATTTATATAAATGTTATATTGATATTTGTCATTAAAAAAATGACTTACAAAATCAAAATATATATATATATATATATATATATATATATATATATATATATATATATATAAATTTAGTGATAAAAGAGATGAATAACAAAACATGAATTAACAGTTAAGAAAAAATGTAATATGTTATATCATTATTTTAAATACAAAATATGAGTATTATTGAAAATGTTATACTCATATTTTTTATTAAAAATGACATTATAACATATATTTTTTTAATTGTTAACCTATGTTTTGTTATTCATGACTTTTACCACTAAATTTCAATATAAATATCGGTAATTAATTTTGTAAGTCATTTTTAATAACAAATATCAATATAACATTTATATAAATGATAAATTTGGTTTGAAGGGAGAGACATTATTTCTCTATTTTGAAAAAAAAAATTGAGAATATATTGAAACAAATACACATATGTACGAATTAAATTGAAACAAATACATATGTGGAGACTAAATTGAAATAAATAGACATATGTGGAAACTAAATTGAAACAAATAGACATATGTGAGGATTAAATTGAAATCAAGACAATGACACTTGACAGTGACACTAACGTGTGGCAATACCTTGTCATGTGTCACGTGTCACACTAGAGACCTGACACGTGCAAAAAGAAAAACATAGAGACTGCCACATGACACACCGTTTCCGACATTAATAATTTTGTTGTGAAAGAGATCTAATTAAAGCAATTTTTCAAAAGTTTGAACGCAATTGAGACGTTCCTAAAAGTGTGTACCGAACTGACACATCCAAACAAAAGTTGGTACCATCCGACTAATTAAACTTTTTTTTTTACCTTTGTCTTTGGTTTACTTTTCTTCCAATTTTTTTAATTTGCTCTTTTAATCGTTTTATTTTTCTTTCCGTTCTATTTTTCGATATGCATTTAGGCTTCACATTTAAAGTTTATTTGCAATTTATTTTCTAGCGTAACTCCAACTCTTCAAGATTCATTATCTAAGCTAAATTCAACCTATATAAAGTTAGACATTTGTCTTTAAGTTTCGATATTGAATTAGCTTAAAGGATTCAATTTACATTTTCGAAGTCTTAATTTAATGCTTTGTGTTCACTAACAAATAGGGGTTAAAAGACCATGAGTTAAAAGTTATTATCAAAATACATTTGAACAAATTATTATTATTATTCTAGTATCTTAATAGTTAAATTCTCGACCAAAGATAATTGCATTAGTTAAAAGCACATCGGTAGTTAGTTGAAGAAAAGTGACACCCATAAGTAATTATAAGAAATCCATATATATATATATATATATATATATATATATATATATATATATATATATATATATATATATATATATATATATTACGAGAAATCATCTTTTCGCTAAAATATAATTAAAAAAATAAGAATTCCTAAGAATTCTCTACTATTGAAATTAGTTGTAAGTCCTTAATGATGGTCTCGTGAAGGGCTTAGTTAGGCTAATGGCTGGTTGTTTCACCCAAGGATTGGGAAAAGTTCCGTAAATGGATTAGCATTGACTTGGGTCAAATCAAAATATACATAGTATATAAGTATGTGAAAGTGACTCCAAAAATGTCATTACATTCATCAACCACATTTAGGAAATAATTAAAGTTTCCATGATGGAAATTAGATGGTGAGTATTCAAAGGAGGCAAACATTTTGAATTTATCTAATTTAGGTGAATAAGTGAAATTTAAGCAGTTTAATTCATGAAAAAAAATGATAATAGACTAAACTAAATAATTAATTAATTAAGCTAATTACACGTTAATTAGTAATTATGGAAAAACTTAATAGTATAATTAAAGTTAAGGTAACTATTTTTTATATAAGTTCAATTTTCGTTGTTAATTTAAATATCTTTATATTACTAATTGAATATAATTATTTAAAATACGATTTTTCAATTAAGTTTTATAAAAAAATCATCGGACAATCTGTGATTCCAAAACAGCATATAAAACTCTATATTTTCATTATATTCTGGTTAAATTTAAAGATAATTGTAATTTTTGGTTCTCATATTTCAAACAATCTACAATTTTTTTATTTTTTTTATTTTAGTCTTACATTTTAGGTATCGGTAGTTTTATTTTATTTTTATTTCCTTAAGAAAATTTAATAGTAAATTGATATAAAATTACATTTATGAAATCTCATTTAATAGATAAATTCTAATAAACAAAACATCACATATCATAAGCACATGACATAAATATATAAAAATCAACTTTTTACTTATCCGAAATATACTAGAACATGAATACCATGAACATAGAATAATGTCATCAATATGTCTTAAAATATAAAATAGAATGGCAAAAAATTGCTCAACAGAGTAAGGAATTACAAATAAAATTGTTCTTCAAGAAGAGCTCAACAAGGAGCAAGATCTAACATGCCTACTAACTAAACAACATCATCTTCATAATCATAGTGATCACCAGGAGTTTCCACATCTGCACACACCAACATTGGTAATCATTGCAAAAAGAAAAACCAAATAAGAAACAAACACAAAGAGAAAGGGTAAGCTAGAAAAAAATAATTTAACATGTAATTAAATAAGCATATTATAAACGAGAACAACATATGATAGCAAATAATTCAAAGACCCTCTAACTCAATTATCCGGATACATGTAATGAGATCAGATTCACTGGTTATCTGTACTTGTGGTGATCTTTACTGCTCTGCAGATCCATTGCCAATGGATTTTACCCTACCACACACAAGGTTAGTCCATGATCATCTAAGGCCATTATTTTGCTAGAGACTAGGACCTTCTGCTACTCTCACCACATGAACTAATATACTCTATGTGAGTATGACTGATTCATTAGAATATTAGGATGCAACCTTACTTGAATCCTTATTTTATTACATACACTACGATAACATCACCATAAAATCTCTTATGAAACTCATGAAATTATATCAAGCACGCATACATTATTATTCCATACCAAGCACAACAAATCTCAATCTCATTATAGCACACATAAAACATACATGCAAACTTCATGCTAAAAGGGGTAAATCATCCGATCATGGAAGCAATCAAGTAATTAAAACAATTCTGTTGTCAATTTCGCTCAAGCTAAAAAGCTATCGCTCAAGCGACAGAAATCTCTCGCTCAAACGTCTACGAGTTTTCGCTTCCGATTTCGCTTAGGCGAGATTACTCTCACTTAAGTGAAAGGCCCTCACTCAGGTGACAACTCGAGACAGAGAGCAAAGATGAGTTTCTGCTATTCTTGCTTAGGCGAGAGCTTCTCGTTTGGGCGAAAAACTCCTCACTTAGGCGAGGATAACAGATACCCAGATGCACTCACTCATGCAAAGCCAAAAACTAAAGCAAAAACAAAATACAATTCAATACAACCATCAATCCAGTAACAGAAAACACATACAAGGGTTAAAACAAGAAAATCATTAAGGAACGACATGTTTGCAACTTAAAGAGCTGATAAGCAAGAATAAAGGAAGACAAAAATAAGATCATTAACAGGAACAACGTGGAACCAAAGCTTCGGAATTGAAAAACAGAAATGGAATAGAGGTTGGGGATTGACTTACATGGAGGAGAGGAACATTAGGTTTGTTTCAATGAGAACTTCACAAGAGTCCCAATTTCAATGTTTGTTTCAAGTGATAGAAATTGAGTTAGAACTGAGGAAACTCGTGAAATAGAGGCCAGGAAGGGGTGAGTTTGAGAGAAAATGGAGAGGGGTTAAGTGAAAAAAGTAGAGTAGAAGAAACTAGAGAGTTCTTTTTCTGGGAGTGAAAAAGAAACAAGTGAAATGACTTGAACCTCTTTAATTAGACCAGACCCAAAATTTTAAAAACATAAGTGAGTTTTGCAACATTCATCTTCCTTACATATTTTTTCAATTATATAAAAAAGTCACTAGAGTATTACGCGTATTTCTCTTTATCTAACTATGTTTTGTTAAACGTAAGAAACCATTACATAAAATCGAACTAAATGTTAAAGAAAGATGTAGGTAATTAAATATTAAAAGAATAAAATTGTATAAAAAATGAAGTTCAAGTAACAAACTTATGAATAATTAAATACGGAAAGACTGAAATTTGAAGAAAAGAATTTGGTACTAAAATTGTGGATTTTGCAAAATAAAGGATAAAATTATTTTTAAATCTAAATTTTATGCCAACGCTAAAATGGGTTAACTCCGGCAAACCTGCGTACTAATCCATCACTCATTTAGCGGTAGGCTTGTATTTTTAGTATGTTAGTTTGTCCTAATTTGCCAACTTATTTTTTTTATGATAAAAAACTAATTTAAAGTATTAAAATTGTTATATTCTGTTATTTGATTTGCATATCCTATAGTAATGATGGGGTATGAGAAAGGCATGAACTGTGTGGATAGACCGTCAAGTTGACGTGGAAATGAAGAAGAAAAAAGAGATTATGATACTTTTCTCCTTCTATCTAGCCTTGATCCCTCCAATGTATTAAAAGCAAATAATAATGACATGTTCGCTACATGTCAATTTAAATCTCGCTCCAATAACTCCAACAATCCATCCTTAAACATATTTTCTCCTACTCCTAACTATTGTCAATTTTACCCCAACTCTATGCCGCGTGAGACCCACACCGCACCACACCGTTCTTTCCATCATAGATAGGATCGGAGCATACTCTCTCACTGCCACCTTCAGCATCGTTAACTCACCATAAAGGAGCATACTCTCTCACTTCCACCGCCTTCGTGTTCTAAGCGTCCTTTTCCTACCAAAACATCATCCATTCTTTTTCAATCACTAAGTTTATCACTTTTTTCTATGAACAAAACAATTTGGCAAGTTATGCAAATTTAACTTCATCTGCAAATTCTACTCATGCCTCTTTACACCTTATTTGACCTACCTTCTCACATTTTCCATAAACACTACGTTACAAAAGAATATCAACTTTAATCATTTTTATTAGATCTCACTGTAACTGTTACAAATGCTTAGTATAAAATGTAATATTTTCATAAAGCATCAACCAAAGTATTGACTTTGTAATTTTTATAGAAATCAAAATTGCAATAATTTCTTAAAATATATAATGACATAACAATGAAAATCACTAAATCACTAAATTCAGTGAACTACTTATAAGAGTGACTTGCCCACTATATTCATAATTCGGAATTAAACATTAACTGTAAGAAGTGAGTTAATCATTTCCGCAATTACAGACATTAAGCTAATGATTGAAAGATTATTTTCTCACTTTTTTTCTCTCTATGAAATGTTAAATCATCCATAATTTTTTTCCTGTAACAATAAACTAGATTAATTATTGACCAGACTAAGTACAAAGTTACCAAAAGAAAACATGTCACCCACTTCAATCTGTACTAACTTGAGAATGGTTGAAAATTATTCCGACAAGGTCCATTGGCGTTAGTGAAAAACCCGACCAGCTTTGCGGCGGCGCCACCATTGTTTTGGGTGGAGGCATGCTTAGGCACTACCTTGCTGGTCCTTTTAGACGGACCCACAAAAAGAAGCGAGTCCTTCTGACCACCGGTGTGACTCCTACGCACAAGGTCCCGAAACCTCCACCGCTTAGCTGATGCGGTTGTCTTCTTGCAGGGTGGGGTCCACACACAGTATGTTCCTTCAGCCACGCCTTCGAGATCATTGTTTCCGCCCACAGTCTCTCGCTCTTCCAGCATCAGCGTCTTCAAAGGCACACGCGGACGACTTGTGGTTTTGACGGGAATGGACGTAACGGAAGAGTGAGACGCAGCGTCACGGTGCAACGGAGCGTAGAAAGGTCTGATTTGGCCATTGCAGAAAATGTCGTCGGCGGAGACAGGGGAGGAGTCCGTGTGACCGAAAGAGAATTCGAAGTCATCCACCAGGTCAACGTCGTCGTTTTGTTTGCAAAGAGTGTCATCGATGTCGCTGCGGAGTTCGTGGACGACTCTAGTAGCGATGTGAGGAAAAGAGTCGGAGGAGTGAGCTCCGAAACTTGGAGAAGACGGTGGCTCTGTCTGCGTCATTCCACTATTTGTGTCTGTCTCTTCGTTTTCTTCTGTTTCAGAAGAATACAGAAAACAGAGAAAGGAGTTTGGTAGAAACTATGGAAAGTGTGTAGAGAGGCTCTGAGATGCTATATATAGACAGGGGAGTGGAACGGTTGCTCACTCTTGCTTATTTTATGTCACTTTTCTTTTTCCTCTATTTTCGATTTTCTTTTCCTATTATTTACTAACATCAAATTTTATTTATATATATATATATATATTATTTGTTTTTACAGTCATATATCCTATTTATTATTATAATAGTGTAATTTAGTACATTACTGTCTAATTTATATATAACTATTTTTTGTGTAGATTTTGAATACTCCAAATAATTTAATTTTATATCTTAACTTTTACATTTGTATTTTGTCTGTTTTATTATTCTATTATTTATTTTTACTTTCCTTCTTTTTATCTCCTTTTTACCTAAATTATTTTGCGAACTAGTGAAGTAAACCTGTCATTTTTTATATTTTTAATAAATTAATTTATTTACTGTTACAATATTTATTTTATAATTTGCTCTTTTTTTTCATTCATTTATATATATATATATATAAAATAAAATTATACTATTCCTTTTTATTTTTTTACCAATTTAAATTTAATATTTTTATCATCTTATTTTATTTTAAATTCTTTCCTATTTGTCTTGAAAATGAATTAATTAGACTTGGGGTAGCGGGGTCCTAGTCCCAAAGCTTAGTTTGTGGAGTGCAAAAAAAATGGTCTATCTTCTGTACTTACTGCCACCCTACACTAATCAATTATTAAGTGCTGATGTTTTATGGCCTCTTTAGTTTATTGCATGGGGTGATTTATGTTGAAATAAATTATTTCTTGAGAAAAATTAAGTTAAAGTCCACTCTAAGAAACATTTAAACTTCATCTGATTGGGTGCGGAAAGTTGAAGAATGATCTAGAATGATTATGAGAAAAATTGAATAAAACATAAAGTATTGTATTTAATGAAAACAATAAATTTAAATATAAAATTTATTAATATATATATATATATAATTAATTAATTTAATTTTGTAAAATTTACATATAGAGTATGATAATATTATAGTTACTTCCGTGTACATCTTTAAAAATATAAATATTTTGTAGGTAATATATATATATATATATATATATATATATATATATATTACACACGAAATAGTAATTCATATGATAATTTTCATTCACACTTTTTTTTTCTTCATATTACATCACTTTTTCACTTAATCTTCACAACAAACTATTTAAAATCCAATTGTATTTTGTGTAGTGTACTTCGTACTTGCTCAGTTTGTCTACTTATTGTTAAGATAATATATATTAATCACAGAAAATGGTAGTTGAGAGATTATTTTATTCCCGATTGAAATAACGTTAAGTGTTTAATAAAGCTGATTTGTTATTCATTGAAATGACTAATAACATTTAATTCGGGGATTATTTTATTATGGACTAAGATAACTTATTACTTATTTAAGAGTTTGTTTTATTGTTAACTCAGAACGTTATGCACTACTTAAAAAATAGTTTATTAGTAACTCACATGTCATGTACATTAATTGTTTATTTAGAAGATAGGATAGAAATTGAAAAGGAATAAGGAGAATTATAGTAGATAATGACATTTTTTTAAACTACGTAAAAGAGTGAAAAAAAAATAGGTTTAATATTTTATTATTATAAATAACTTTCTTTTTATGGTTAAATATGATTTTGGTTGTTCAACTCTTAGAAAAAATTGAAATTAGTTCCTCGTGCAAACTTTGAACTAATTTAGTTATCCAGTTTGTAAAATATGTAGATTTAGTCCTTTAAAACAATTATTTTTTTTAAGTTTATTTCACTTTTCTAACACGTTTCTGAGTTAATATTGAAACGAATATGTGTCAAACGGTGTAAATAAACTAAAATACTATAATGAAATGTGGAAATGTGTTTGAAACGTCAGATAAACTTAATAAAATCTGGTTAAAAAAAATAAATTCACGCATTAATAGAGTTGATGAACTAAATTGGTTCAAGGTTTCCAAAAGAGACTGATTCTAATTTTCACTAAAAATTGAAGAATAAAAACATATTTAACCCTTATTTTTAATACTTTTCTATACATAAAATATCACAATTAATTATAAATGATCTAAAAATACTTATGATCTCCGAGAATTCATATTTATATATTATAATTATGTGTGCAACATAGTTATTATATACACATTTTACAATATTTTACTCTTGTTTTGACTAGACGGAATTTGGAAAACAAGAAAAAATAGAAAAAAAATATTAAAAAAATGAAAAATAAAATATTTAATAAAAATATTTATTTATTATTAATATTTTATTTTTATTTAATAAAAATATTTTAATTATTTATTTTATTATAATAAAAATATATGTAAATTTTGATAAAAGTTACATATTTAGTTACATTAAAAACAAAATTCATTCATCTTCATAAATAATATTGATAATACACTCGTTGATGCTATCGAATTAATTCTATTTTACATTACCAATGTAACTCAGTATTTTCTTGAGAGTATTCAAAAATACTAATTAGGATAGAAGTAACTTAAGTTGTTTCTTAGAAATATAAATCAAATAATAAAAGAAAATGGTGCAAATAAAAATAAATAAAATAAATGTGCTAGAATGTTATACACAAATTAAATGAAAATAAATAAACAAAAATAAATGATAAACTGTCTAAATGCCTATCTATAATAAAAAGGTAGTTATATTCTTCCATGATTTTTATGGCATCACCTATAATGATTAAGGAATCATTCTCATCGCCGTCATTGATGAGATTTTACTTATTTATCCAACACGTTTTCATTAATGATGATGACGACAACTCCTGATCATGTAAGTGATGACATAAAAGTCAAAGAGCATAAAGACATTATTATCCACACGTTTTCGATAAGAATCAGAAAAGTCACTCATTATTTACCTTAACTACAATATCATTTTTATATTAATAAAAAAATCTCACATTCTTTTATATTAATCAAAAAATCTCACATTTTTAACATGCGATAATAAATAAGTAAAATGATAGAATAATATACCAAATGTAAGATCCACTTTTTTCTGCTCCTTATGTTTAAAGGCCTAGCCTTAACTGTTGGGCCTAAGGCCAGTCCATAGGGTGCCCAAAATCCTTTTCCTAACCTAAACCTCTCATCCTGCCCCCATTTCGCAAGACAATCCTTTCTCCTCACACACTCTTCTCTCTTTTCAGCACTGTTAGGGTTTGAGCCAGTTTCCTCTACGGGTCAATCAGAAGCCCCCTTCAAGTAAGTCGAACATCCATTTTCTTCTTTTTTGTCGTGTGTGCGCTTATACAGTACAAGGTTTATCCTTATAACCCTATCTTCGTCCTTGTATGCATTTTTCAGTTCCTTAATCAATTCCTGGAGCTGTAGCGCTCTTTCTTGGGGCACTATTACTTTTTCTAACATTTTTCAGGTAAGGGAAGTTAGGGCTTACTTGTTTATTTCGATTTTCTACTTATCTCGCTTCTGTTTTACGATTGTATGGCTTATGTGCCAGTGTGAACGTATGGAATACCTTGTTATGTTGTTTGGGTTGTATGTATGGTTGATGCAGGGAGAATAGTAGCGAGAACTGATACTCTCGCCCAAGCGAGCCTGTCTCGCCTACGCGAGACTAGCAGAAACATGCCCAGGTTCCTACTCTCGCTCTCGCTCAGGCGGAGAGCTCTCGTTTTGAGAGAGATACTATCTTGCACAGGCGAGAGGGGCTCGCCTAAGCGAGAACTCGTAGGAGCCAGATGCGTGTCGCTGCCGTTGTAGCCCAAGCGAGGAACCTCACCTTTGGGTGAAGGGTGGTCTCGCTCAGGCGAGGAGAGCTCGCCCAAGCGAGAATTCGCGAAATCCTACAGAGCTCTCTGTTGGCAGTCTTGCTTAAGCGATGGCCTGTAGCTTGAGCGAAAGACCTCTTTCGCATGAGCGAGGGTCCATGGCTTGAGTGAGACTGGTGCATGGATTTGCTCTGTGACTGTTCTTCCCTCTGTTTTTGGTTGGTGATCTTTTGTATGATTGGGTTACTCTGTTAAAGCATGAATTGGTTGTGTATTGTTTGTCAGTCATTATATGCTTTGTGGATGTATGTACGCTTGACCTTTAAATTGTATGTTCAATTGCATGATAGAAAAAAAAAAACAATTTTACTCTAGCTTACCTTTTTTGCTTGTTTGTATGTTCTATGTGTGGTTTACCCCTTTTGCGATGATCATCAATTTATTGATGTGAGCAGATGTGAGAACTCCTCGTGGTCATCAGGGTGATGAAAATTCCGCTGGTTAGCTCGACTCGGGTCGGATCCCGCCTTTCCTAGTTATCTTTTAGGGTTGTAGCTCACGTATTGTCTTACTCTTTGAGCATTTATTTTGAATACTGTCAAACTATTCCTCTACCGTGTCAATGACATCGTGGTGTGTTGTAATATTCCCCTTTAAGTACTCTTGGATAACTGTAAGGAGTAACTTTGACACTCCGCAACTTTGCCCTTTTATTATTCATCGTGATGTTTCATTTAATTAAGTTATTTATTAAATGGGACATAAAAAAAAATAAACAAGAGAAATATAATTAAAAACTTAATATGTTAACAAAAAAATAAAAAATGTTAATAAAAATACTCAAATTTTTGAAGATTTTGAAACTTAATTCAATTTTTTAATTACTTCTTCGTTAATAATATAAAACATGTTTTAGGAAAAATATTTAGCCTTTTATACAAGTATTTTACCATTTTAATAAATTTAATTGTTTATTTTTGTTATACACTTTATTAAATATATAATTATTGTGTTCTTAATTACATGATCAAAATACATTTTGGAAATACCCCATAAGGAGCATTCCTGAATACTCTTCTTTCAATATGTGATGTTCTCATTCAACTACCAAGCTATATAAGATATATCAGGTAAAGATATCTCTAATTCTGTCATACATTTATTATTAAAAAATTTATAATATATTTATATATATTTTTAAAATAATTTAATTAATTATTAAATTTGAAAAATATAATAATATTTATTATCACACTTTTACTTACTCACTGATTATTAATTAATAATTGTTACTAAATTTTTATTATAACAATTCTAACGAATTTAACATATGATACATTTTAGTTTTGTTTTTATGTGAGCTAAGGTGAACTACTTTGTACTTTTACATCACTCATTTTATTTGGTTGGTACTTTGCTTTCTTATTTTATTTATCAAATCATAAAAGTAATGAAACTATTCAACAAAAAGATATTTATGAAACTTAATAATACTTCAAAAAATTACGTTAACTGTTATATAAACTAATATTTAACATACAATTAATCTTACAAATCCTAAAATTTTATTTCTACAACATTCTCGAGCCAAATTATGAAATTAAGTTACAAATTTCTAAATATACATTCTGAAATTATTTGTCAGAAAGAATACTTTTATAAAAAAGGTGCCAATAAAATTCTTCAGCCGTGTGCGTTTGGCCGAAAAGCTGTCGTGCCTCCTTCAATCAATTTATTGAAAAAACATCCAAAATTGAAACCACTATTTAGTCAGGCAAATAAAAACAAAAAATGAGACAGTTCTACGTTATTCTTCGATTCAGATTTCTGTTCCCAACTTTGATTTTGATGCTTTCTAAAATTTGGTCAAACCAAGCAAAAATCCATTACCGTTTGCTAACGACTTTACATTACAATCTTTATTATTATTTTTTCCTTCTTCGCCAAGTAACTAAGCCACACATTTTGACTTTTTAAGAATGGCTTTCTGCAGTCTTTTAAACATCAGTACACCCCTTTTAATTCCTTTCTCAATCCTCTATCAAGTACCAAAAACTCCATAAATTTTCAAGCAATTTGCCACTGAGAAGAAAAACTACATTTATGAATATAATAACTTTTTGACGGTTAAACAGGACAAAATGAGCTGACTTACCATACTAAACCAATTATATTTCATAAGTTCAATTTTTTATCCGAGCATGGAAAGATCCGTCCTTCCACTCCATTAACAATTAAAGACTTTCATTTTGTGCATGCAGTCAAAGACTTTTGAATTTGAGTTGGCTAATTCAAGTATACAAGGTCAAAAAATTCTAAACCATGGAAACAGATGCGAGAAACAATTTGGATGTACGCATTAAACCCAAACTGAACAATCTCTTGAGTTGATTTTCCAGAGTTTATCAAACTACTTCAAAGAAGTCCCGTGTCCGTAGCCAATGAGCATAGATAAAGGAGCATTTGAAGTCGGCAAATTGCAGCCACCATGGTAAAGGTATATTTATTTCAACCAGTAACTGTAACTAGCTAGAAGAAAAAGAATCACCTATATCCCAGAATATGAGTATATCATCCTAGAAGCAAATTAAAAACTCTAAAAAAGTGATGCTCTACTTCTTACTCTGTGGTTTCACTCGCCCCCTCAATGTAAGTTTGGTTAGTATTACGAGCATTGTGTTTCTTCAAGTATTCTATTCACTTCGTGTAATAGCTAATAGAATTCATATGAACAATCATTGCGTTCATGCTACTGGCTGTCCCCTTGCTCTTCTTTCCCCTGGCCCTTGTTTCCCCTTGTTTGCTTTAGAGCTTGCAGGTGTTTTCTGAAAAACAAATTCAGCAAGGTAGGTTAGAATATTCATTACCAAAATAAGATAAGACACGAAAACTATCTAGTTCATACTGTAAAAAGGCATACGCAGTTTCGAAGCCAAGTTAGATTTTATCACTGTAAATGATATCTTACTTTCGCACTTCATTAGCCTGAAAAACAGGCTTGCTCTTGCTCTTAATAATAACAATACAGACAATATTTCATACACATAATTACAAAGAAGACAACGGAATCAACGGGACGAATTTTTGAATCAACTTTATCTTTCTTTCCAAAGGAGGGTGTTTTAAGTATAAAATCTCATTCAATGCCACTGGAAAGTGACTGCCTTCGAATAAATTTAATCATACATTCAAACAACTCATCATTTAACAATGTTGTTAAACTAATTCCAGCACTACCGCTATTCACTTTGAGCTAAATTCACTTCCAGGGTTTCCATAATAATACACAAGTAGGAATTACATTCATATCCTCATTGACCGACCCCCAACAATTCAGTGAGGAGAGAACCAGCAAAAATATGCACATTAACGAAGGACTAGGAGAAAGTAATGCCGATGAGGACCATTATCATTTCCATTTTCTACAGAACTTTGTCTGTCCAGCCTTTTGACACCTTAATTGAAGAAAATTACAGTCATTCATAATGATCTCTTTCTACAACTTACTTACAGTTGGTTTATAATAGTTCAAAGATAATTAGTATGAACCAAGTCAATACTTTACAATTTCAAAGCGTTTAGAAAACATAATGCAAGATGTCGTCTTGGTGTAATTAGCACAATGAGTATTATTAATTTCATTCGCAACAAGATCATTATGTTCAATGTTTTTAACCTCCTAGACAAACAAATCTGCCACCACAAACATTCTTTAAACTTGGGAAGAACATATCACAAAGAGGACAGGACAGATGTACCTTGGCTCTGAAAGATCTGATGATGGAAACTAGCAATTTGTCACCTGCTATATTTCTCACTCTCTGTATCATCTCATGTCGAGAAATTTTCAATTCCTGCAAAGCAGAAAAAGGCTCACTTAATATATGTATCGATTACACAAATTAGAGTGCAATGGCTAACTCTGGATTATAGCAAGATAGCAGTACGCGGGATGAATGCCATTTTAAACATTATAATACCAACTAAAATACTTTACACATAATTATAAACTCCGTAACAGATCACACAAAAAAAATCAAAATTAAGGAAATTCATGATAATTAGTAAGTCACAGTTCATGCAAAACACAGTCACCATCAATCTCTCAGAATAACATAGCAATGAAGTAAAAAAAGGTAAGATGACAGGTGAAATTAATAGAAAAACGAAAATTTGGCGTGAAGTGAAAGGAGTAGGAAGAAGAAAGTTCGAAACTAGGATAAAAATAGTCCTATAATGTGTGAAGGTCTAGATGTCAAACAGAGGCACATATGTTTTTTTTTTTAAAGAATATTTTACCTAAATAAACCCAGAAAAATATCTTTAAAGGGTAATGGATTTTTAAGCCTACATCAAGATAGCATTGCTATGGCGCGCCAAAAGCCACTAGTTTTGGTGGTGATTGCAACAGTTGTGGTTTGTATTGAAAAGTGCTATGTTATTAGAATCCTAAAACGATCGATGGCCACTTCACTCAACTATCCTGCTATACAGCTGCTACAGTGTGCCGTTGGCTAATATGCTCAATTTATAACCATTTCAGGAGAAAAAACTAGCCACGGTCTCAAACTCTAAAAGCACTTACTGTATAATCTTTGCGTATCTTGACAATGATGGCAACTTGATCCGCAGGCAAAATCCTCGAAAGCACCGAAACCAAAGCTGGGAATGGCATCCATGGCGAAGAGGGCCTTAAAGGTTCCCCAATATTCACATTCCCTACAAAATCAAGCACACGCAGAGTCTCAGAACAACATCAGGAATCAGTCACAAAACTGACAAAGGCAAGCACCACCATAAGAACTCCCAAACACCAAACCTTTCAAGGAAGGAAGCGTGAAACTCAAAACATATTCGGGCAAAACATGAGTGTTGATCCGGTTACACCAAATAACATACTCCTTGGGAGCCAAAAGATCGTCCACCCCAGAATCGTACTCTTCAGAACTCGAACGGCGTTGATTCGAGCCATGTGGTACCACCTCCGTCTTCCCCAAGATAACGCTACACAGCAACAAGTACCTCACGCCGTCACTGTCTACACCGGATCTCTTCACACTGCATTCCGCACATGCCAAAAACATAGCAAAATTCAGAAAACTTTCAAATTCACAAACCAATATTGGAACACACAACAATGAAATTAAATGGAAAAAAAAAATATTAATGAAACAGTGAAATGACGCGTGCCTTTGGAGTGGGCAATCCAGCGGAGAGAGACGCAGGCCGTTACAGTGCGCGTGGCCGAAACCATGTTGGGCGATATCAGCTATCTCTTCCTTACCGGACGCACCATACCAAGCGAACCTCACGTTAGCATGACCGCCGTGCAATTCCGCCACCGCACGAGCAGAAATCTGAAAGCACTGAGCACGCGCACGCGCCAAGACGGAGGAATGC
Organism: Vigna unguiculata; assembly: GCF_037176805.1. Lineage (NCBI taxonomy): Eukaryota > Viridiplantae > Streptophyta > Magnoliopsida > Fabales > Fabaceae > Vigna > Vigna unguiculata. The sequence goes on along the minus strand of NC_140794.1, from coordinate 57,322,828 downwards.
GCGTTCTTGGCAATCGTCAACACCTCGGGCCTCAACCCGTTAAGGGCCAAGCTCCGGACGAATCTAGTCCGGACGTGACGGCCGTCTTCCGCCGCCGGCACAAAGGCTCCCGAAAACGTCCCCTCGTCACCGGAAACCCCGCTCTCGCAATCAGAAACCACTGATTCTTCATCCGAAACATAAGTACGCGTGTCCGATGAATGGTGAATTGGTCGGTCCATAATGCAGAGAGAAGAGAGGGGGAATTGAAATTGGGAAGAGGGGAAGAAGTGCGATAAAAGAATGGAAGAATTTGGGGAAATTAAAAGAGTTGGTGGCAGAATCTGTAGATCATGTTTATAGATACAGAAAACTTGGGGTTGAAGAAAAGAGGAACACGAGTGTTGTGTGTTTGAGATTTTGTGAGGGTAACGGTAACCGGCAGAGGAAGAAAAGAGAGGTTAGGGCGAAGGCGGTGGAAGAACATGGCTAATACCACATCAAATTTTTTAAGAACCGACCTTCGCATTCATCATGTAACCCCTCTTTGATTTTTATTTCGCTTTCTTTACCTATACGTGCATCCTTGGGCGTTAAGGCACTGGTCAAACTTTGCATCTATTTATATTTTTTATTATTTCTTAATTCATTATATAATTTGTCAAACCTATTATTTTATTTCCATGCTGATGATGCCGCGTGTCACCGCTTTCCCCTTTTAGAGCGATTATGCATCATTAACATTTTTTATGTTTTCTTAATTATCCCTTCAAGTTTACTAAAAAAAAATATGAATTTTGATAGATTTTTTCTTTTTCAATCAAAACGTTGCCAATACTTCTTATTTTTATAGTTTTCTTCAATGTTTTCAATTTATTTTATTTTAATTCGCTATCGCTTTCATAATGTGTAAACTAGATAGTTGCTGAGGTTTATTTTCTTAAGAGTGATTGGATGGAGAGAATGCTTAGTTTAGATGGTTTAGGAAATTATCTACGGTTTAATAAAAATGCATTCCTTGATCCCACCTCAGAATACTGAAAAAGACCCTATTTCTAAGGCAACCACAAAATACCAAACTTTAATTTAAGTATAGCTACTATTCAACCCAATCATTGTCTTTCTTGTCTTAATTTTTTTTTTCAACTTTGATGTATTGTGTTGAGTGGTCATGAAAAGGGTATTGGGCCGGAAAAATTTTGGATCGTTTTGGTTGACGTATTTAAAAGTCTGGTTAAGGAGGAAAAATCAATATTAAAATCTATCTATTGAAAAAATCATAATCTCCTTGGAATTTGACTTGTATCATTGCACAGCTTTGGCACAAGCAAAAAACAGTATTAATGAACTTATCTGGGTTATTGATCCTTTTTTCCTTTTATTTTATTTTTTATGAGAATATCTTTATTTCAGCCACTATTATTGTACTTCCTCTCTCTTCTTTACAATAAATTATGTTTTTTGAAAAGAAAAAAAAAAGAGACTTTGCCTATTGAATTTAATTAGGTAGAGGGTGTATAACTTATAGTGCAAGGTTTGTGACATTTATACTAAATAACTGAATAAGGAATCTATTCTAATGTGTTAGAAAAAGGAACTCCATTGTTTGCTCCTTTCTAGACTTTCGTTTTCTAAACATCGTATTTGGTAAATTGCTTAATGTGATCGAAGAGTATATATGCCTTTTCTATCTAAAATTTATAATGGCATCTTATTCACCTATTTTTATTTTTATTTTTTCCTAAGCATAAAGGGATTAGCACTAAAGAAAGTGAGGAAGAAAAAGTTTATGGGTTGTCATATTATGATCCAAAGTGAAGGTAGAGTATTCATCACGTGAAGGTTGATCATTAAGAAATGTACATGAGTAGGGTGAAGCTGAAGCTGAAGCTGAATTTCAACAACTTAACGTTTATTTCGTTGAATTCTACTTCTCTATTAAAGATTCAACACGTAAGCTTTGAAAACAAAAACGTATCTAGATATCAAAATTTTCATCTCCATTACCCTATTCTTATGTTGAATTATTGGGATTTGAAAGGAACTAAGTTATGTGATCGTGTTTTGTATTCGATAAACTTCGTTTTAGTTCCATTACTTGTTTAAGGAATTTCTATTGAAACATGTAAAGCAGTTTGAGTGTGAACTTGGGTTTGATGTAGTTGGCCCAATTATGTTTTAATACGGACCCAAAACTAGAAGGTCGTTGTTTTTGTTGAGTACTCATAACAACTTTGACCAAAAATAGATCAACCCATTTTACTTGCACGCCACCGTTGTTTTCTCACTCTTGCTTCGCTTGGACCAATAATAAAAATAGCCCACACCAAGTAGAGCTTTTATATTGAATTCTAAATTTTAACTAATATATATATATATATATATAATATGTTTATTAAAAAAATATCTTTATAATATTTTTGTTCCTATACTTATAAAGTTAAAAATAATTTCATGATTTTTTTTATGAAACCAAAAATTAACTAAGTTATAAATGAATTAAGAAGTTTAAGATTTTAATCAGAATCAATTAAATAAATGAGTCAAAATTGAGTTATAAATTCTTTTACATATTATGTTCAAGTTTCAATAGTTGAGTTTGACTTAACACGTATGTTCATTTTCATGGATAATATTATTCTTTTTTTTTTAATTATGTTGTAATATTTATATTTTTTCCAGTAATGCAACACAACCAATATATTTTGAACACTAAATTTAATATGAAAAATAAATTTAAATTGATGAAAGAAAGTGAAAAAAAAAAGTTTTATTTCTGAAAATGCATTTTGTTTCCTATAGCTTCCTCTTAATAAAACACACACCATTGTTTGGTTCCACTTAACACGAATAAACCGATCGTGAGCAAAATGAAAATATTCCTCATGTTGTCCTTCCTTTGTTTGAGAGAATGCATTACATAGTGAAATTAAGTATACATGTACAAAGGTTGTTCCTATGTGAATAAAGCGATGAAAACGAAAAGAAAAACTAAGAAAAATCCGTGTGAGGGGTAATAATTATTTGGTTAAATTACTCTTTTGATTATTGTATTTGTTTAGTAGTGTCAAATTGGTCCTTCAGTCTTTCTTTGTCTCAATTCGGTACTTGTTTTTTTTTAAAAGTGATTTAATTTGTTTATTGCCATCAATTTTGACCAAACGGTATCAAAGTCAACGTCACATGTCAATTCCTATTTTTTTTTTTAATTTTTTACTTGCGTCATTTCACATTTGGGTCACGTGTCAAAATGATTCAATTTGGTTCCTATATTTATTTTCAGTTTCAATTTAGTTCCAATTTTTTATAAAAATGAAGTAATATTATCTTCCTTAAATTGAGACTCAATTTACTTTTTGTATATCTTATGATGATCTTCTTACTAAAATTGACATTTTTATTTAATATTTGTAGAATTATTTTTAAACAAACTTTTTTGTTTTTAGTTTTATTATTAAACAAAGTTAAACCCCAAACCTAATTTCAATAATCAACCATTTTGTCATCATATATAAAAGCATCAAGTGTATCATATCATACAAGCTTAGTGAAGATTAGAAATCAAATAATTTGTCATACATAAGTTTAAGAACTAAATTTCAAGTTCAAAACAAAACCAAAGTTTAAAGTTTTGTATAGAATTTAAAATTTAATTTAAAAATATTTCTATAAATATTTAATAAAAACATTAATTTTAGCAAGAATATCATCATAAGATTTATACAAAAAGTAAATTGAGTCTCAATTTAAAGAGGAACAATATTGCTTCATTTTTACAAGGACTATAACTAAATTGAAACTAAAAACAAATATAGGGACCAAATTGAATCATTTTGACACGTGGTACAACTGTGAGGTGACACGTGTAAAAATTTAAAAAAGTTTTAAAAAAATAAAAAAATTCAAAAAAACCAAAAATTGACACGTGACGTTGACTTTAACACCGTTTGATCAAATTAACAGTAAGGACCAAATTGAATCATAGACCAAATTGAGACAGAAAAAAGCTTGAGGGCCAAATTGACACTACTTGACATATACAAGGACCAAAAGATTAATTTAACCTAATTATTTTTACCACATGAAATGGAATATTTTTACACATTTTCCATTTTATTTTCCATACAATTTGGTAGGATCGAGCTCTTACCAGTAGACCAAAAGTTATAGTCTCTATGAAGAAAGCGATGAAAATGAAAAGAAAAAACTAAAAAAAATCCGTTTAAGGAGTAATTATTATTTTTACCACATGAAATGTAATTTTTTTACACATTTTTCATTTGATTCTATACAAGTTGATAGGATGGAGCATTACCACTAAATCAAAAGTTATAGTCAAGTCATCACACAACTCTTTTTATTTAAGAGTGTAACCGTTCAAGTCCATAATTTGATTATGACTCAGTCTACTTGGACCTATGTCACGAGACAATTATGTCACCTGCAACAATTTCCCTCTCAACAATTGTCTTGTCTCACTAGAAATCTCATTTTTAGATTCGGAACAATCAGAAGAAATTGTTGGTTTTAACTCTTCCATTTAACCCTTACAAAAATTACAAGATTTGTTTGGTGAAAAAAAAAATAAAAAGAGATAAAAAGAAATTATAGGTTCAATTCTCTGACAAACCTAACAATTAAACATTTCTTCATAAAAAAAAAAAAAGGTTTTTTCTTTTTGTTTTTGCCCATCATTACTAAAGAGTTCCATGTTAATTTTTTATTTCCTTTCTTTTACTTTCCTTCCGTTTATCCATTTTGGGTTGCATTGCACCTGACATCCGAAGACGATGAGAAACGCGGGAAACTATTTGATGCAAAAATAGTGTGTGTGAATGAACCTTGTAAAAAGGTGGGTCCTTAAAGCTTAAATATGTCAGCAAAATAACAGATACAAAACAGTAATCATTATCCATGGTTGGGTGAGGTACCTCTATGGCTACCTACAAACACATGAAAGAGGGGACAAAACGAAACCAAAATGACTCAGAAAATAAAATATAGTCCTCTGCTGGTTAAAGATCCTCTCAGTCCCATAGATTCCTCCATCTACCTAAAACAACTCACTATTTTATCTCACACTACATTATCTTTTCTTTTCTTTACTCATTCCACTGCGCCGCAGATCTCCCTTCGCACTTCCCACTGTCGCGCATGCGCACATCATATCACAAAAAATAACCTACATTCATCAAATCTACTAACCCAGATCTTTATCTGCATAATTTCAATTTCACATTTTTAAGACTAGTTCAAACTCAAAATAATGTTTCAAATAATTGGGTGCTAGGGCTTTTCCGATTGGGTTTTGTTTGCATTTGCATGTGCTATAGCTCTTCGATTCTGAAGGAAAACTTTGGATGCATTGAAAAGAAGGTTGATGGTGGTGGGGGCTAACCCTTTGGATTAATTTGACCCACACAATTCCAAATTGACTGCACCCATTACGAGGGATCAGTGTTCCAATTTTTGACCAAAATCTTGCTGCGGACCACACATAGCTTATTAGCCTATTCCAAGCTTAATCATCGTCGTCATAATGATGTACAGAATCAAACTTCACACTTGTTATTCCTACAAACTTCTCGTAAAGTTTTAAGTGTTTGAAAAAAAAAAATCAAAGTACTTGTATCATTATCAGTGAGAAAATTATGGGGATGGGGTTTGTTCACATATCATTGGTCTATGTCTGTTAAAAGAAGACAAAAGAAATCATTACCAGCGAATTACTGTAAACAAGGCTATGATAGAGCAAATCATAATACAAACACTGCCTCACTGAACATTGTTTCGAAATTTAGACTATGATTGAAAAGGAGGTATATGTTTTACATGCTTTAGTAATTACTATGTATACCCTATTGTTAACAGAAAAGAATCAAATATTATAAGATAAAGAGGAGTATCAAATAGGAAAAAAAGAATACAGAATTTTGGAAGAAAAAAACAACCCTAAAAAATTTGAGCTTTAAATATTTTTTAGAAGAACTTCAGCTTTTAAATTGAGGAGGGATCGAGTTGGCCTTTCAGAAATGTCATCTTTTTTCAGTAAAAGAAGGAAAGTAAAAAAGAAGAATAAGAAGAAATAAAGCAAAATATAATTGCATCATAAAGATATAGGTAGCTTGAGATTGAAGGCTCTTGGCAGTTTTTAAAGTTTTCCCATATTTGAAAAGTAGGATTAGTGTGTGTTTGGTTCTGTGTGATTGATTTGAATTGATTTTTAAAAATAGAATCGGTATGTATTTGATTTCTAAAATCAATTAAAAGGTAAAAAATCAAGATGAATGAGAAACAACTAATTCTTATTTTTGTATTGGAAAATTTATTCAACTGGAGTCAATTCTCTAACATTGAACCAAACACATCCTTAATCATGTGTGCATCTGGTAGAAAGCCAAAGTATCTCTAATACTTAGTTATAATTTTTAATTAAAACACAAGTCTTATAAAAACATATTGATATCACATGATAAAATTTTGAATTTAATAATCGAATTTTAAGAATAAAACATATCTAACTCTATAATTAGATTACTTTTTTAAGTGACACAAAATTAAAATACAAATATATATAGCTATAAACATTACCTGGGGACATGTCATTCTAAAACTCATTGCATTCTAAAACGTTTTTTTTTTTTTTAATTTCTGATTAAATCATGTACGTACAGGGACCTTTCCCACCTTTACCTGGGGACATGTCATGATCGACTGAAATATTTTCCATTACAAAAGAGGAAAACAAAAACACTTTTTCTTTCTGATAAGTCCAGAGAATACTTATACAAATTTTGTCTCTTTAACTGCTTTAACTGTTGGCGAGAATATGATATTACTATATATATATTGGGTGTTGGGTAATGGTATTATGAGTAAACTTTATTATGGGTTAAATTTATTAAAACTTAAAACTAAGACAAAAAATTGTATTTTAATCAAGGGCTACTATATCTTTTTCTTTACAATTTTTAAGATAATAGAATAAGGGATACGTACTCTAATGCCCCTTTCTTAATTTTTTGTTTTCCAAACAAATAAAACATTTTTTTTTCATTTTTACATTAAAATTCAAGACTTGCATGCGTATATGATTGGTAATTTTGGATCCCTAGTCAACCTTTTTATACTTATCCTATTCAAAATTTTAATCATATGTTAGTTCAATTACTCGTATAAATCAAACTGATAAATTTTTAAACGCTCAATCTAATACGTTGGTAAATTTTAATGGTAAAAAAGAGAAATTAAGCTCACTTGATGAAATTATTAGTAAGTAGATATGTTAGGGGAAAGAAGAATATCACCTCCTCGTGTTTTTGTGGGCACTAAGTTCTTTTCTGAGTAATAATATTTTCACAACCACGATTTAATATACAACTATTTGATGATTTTAATGATATAAATATAAGTAAATAAGATAATTTTTTTTTACTATAAAAAGGTTATCTATTTGATTGTATTAGAACATTATTTTGTTTATTTGCTTATAATTATATATATATATATATATATATATATATATATATATATATATATATATATATATATATATATATATATATATATATAAACTAAAACCGTTCAAAACGCGAATTTAAATTTCTTTGAGGGATCCAAAATCACTTAAAAGTGAGTACCTCCCTTCCAACTCATTTTCTCCCTAGTATAAAAGTCATGATTTAAACTCCAACCAAATTTTAGTCTATGAGAAACTCAACCCATTATTGCTTTAACTAACCATTATGCGTATAAATTTGGAGACATAAAAAAATAATGATATTTTGATTTATTTTTAATGTATGATTTCAATTATTCTTAGATCATTATATTATATTATTAAAAAAATTAAAACAAATAATTAAAGAGTAATTGAAATAATATGTTAAAAGTAGGTCAAAAATTAACTACTGTTTAACCTGAAAACTAGAAAGTTTTTGGACATTCAGAAGACAAAAGCAAATAAAGAAACAAGACCTAGAATACACAGTGATCAAGGAGCAATGATATCATGCTGATGATTATTAAAATAGTAGTAATCCATTCATCTATCTTTGTACTATCTAGATGATTGAAAGACATAATATATTCATCCACAACAAACAAACAAACAAACACAAATACTCACTCACTCATGCATCGACAAAGCAAGAAGAGACGAGGTGTAGGAGGGTAACGTGGACTCACTCTCACTTTATTCACCTGACACAGAGTGTGTACTTGGGGTTTGGTTCCTGTACATTATGTTGGGTTGTGTTCCTCACTCACACCAATGCCATAAGTGGATATCATAAACTCCCACAGTACTATACCTTTCTCCTCCTTCTTTCACCTGTCACCCTTCACATACAAGTTTCTCAGTTTATTCCCCAAAACTTCCCTGGTCCAATAATATCCTTATCAGTTGAATGACATTACATTCATGCTCAAAACTAAAATAACATTGTTTTCATTATTTCAACATTGTATTACATAACAGATAAAGTAGTGACTTCAAATCACAAACAGGCTTGTAGAATGCTGTGATATTGATTAATCAGTACTAAAAATATGCGTGCTATCTAAGAAGATAATTGCTTTCATTTGTTTTGAAAGTTAATACAAATTAACTAGATTCAATCAAAAATCATGACTATAATTTAGAGCATGGAATGAAGGGAAAAAGAGAAGAAAAATAATGAGGGAGAATGTGGGAATATATCCCTTGCTTGTGGGAGGAGGGAGAGAGGGTCCAGTACTTTTGGGGTCCACAAGTAGAGTGCTCTTTCGGTATGTGTTCTTTTTCGAGGACCCAAATATTCTCACCTAGCTTCTGTCACTTCATTCAGACATCTCTGTAGTGCCAACTATGTTTGTGTCTGTCTTCTCTACCCATCACAGTTACTTCTCCAATCTACTCTAATCTAATCCACCACCAACGGCTACACTTTGCTTAATGCCTATCTCATTCCATACCAACCACTAACTGTGACGGTCACACTCAATATTTATCTGGTCAAGCTGACCTAAGCACCGGGGCCACATGTTATGAGGGTCCACTATTTTTTGTCACCGACGGGGACTTATCATACACTCTCTCTCTATATAAAGTACTATATCTCACCGCAACTCATTGCTCTCACCTTTTTCTTCCCAACTAACACTCACATTGTCGCACAACACAATCACACTTCTTCTTCACCTACACTTCCACTTACCAAACACCATTCTTTCGCTGTTCCATGCTCATCATAGGGCACTAAGATAGTAACAAACTTGTTCATCAGAACACAAGCTCCCATTTCTCCCCGCTACTGGATTTTTCTTGTAAATGGGTTTTTCCTCTCTCCACGTCTGCATGAACTCATCAGATCAATGGCTGCAGGTATGCATGTGTGTGTGTGTGTTGTAGTCATTAATTATACTTGGGCATTCCAACTCTAGTAGTAATGGTTATTTACTCTTAAGTCTTCATAGTTCACACCACAGTAGCGAAATACAACGGTTTGACGAGAGAGTTTTAGGCTTTTAGGTGATCAAGATTTATATTTAGAATTGTAAAATGTTAATGAAGAAGCTAGTAGCAGCATGTATAGTGTCAAGTTGCACTATGCAATTATCTGTTTAAATTAGAATGTTTTGGTGAAGGGGGAGTGGGAAACGGACAAGGGAAAGAAAAGACAGAAGAGTGAGAATTAGCAGAAGAATAAAGAGAAGGTCCCAATCCAAAATAAGACAAAATTGACAGTACGCAGCACATTTTCCTATTCGTTAATAATTGTTTCTTTATATAAAATGTCAGGGCACAATTCACGAGGAGTGCGGGGTGGATTCTTCTTCACCATCTGCCGACATGCTTCCATGCTCGAGACCGATGACAGAGAGAAGGCTAAGACCCTCACAAGAGCAAGCCCTCAAGTGCCCTAGGTGTGAATCAACACACACCAAGTTCTGCTACTACAACAACTACAGTCTCTCTCAGCCCAGGTATTTCTGCAAGACGTGTAGAAGGTACTGGACCAAAGGAGGCACTCTCAGGAACATTCCTGTTGGAGGAGGTTGCAGAAAGAACAAGAAAGTTTCAACTAAGAAACACAACGACCACCAACCAGCTATTAACGAAAACCAAACACAACCTGCAGGACCCTCTTATATTCATAATCACAAAGATCTTCAACATTCCTTCTTGGATGTGCAGTTTTCCCACCTCAATAATATACTTGGGACTAATGCTGGGGTACTGGGAAACCCTAGTTTCATGGAGAGTAAGTATAGCATGGGAATGCTAGAGAACCCTGGGCATATTGATTTCATGGAAAGTGGGTTGGACGGTATGAATATGAGTGTGGGTGGTGGTGTTGGGCTTGGTGATGTGAGTGGCTACAATGGATTGCCATTGAATTATCAAGGTCTTTCTAGTGCAGCATTTGGAGGCATGTCCCTTGATGGAGGCATTAGCAATGTTGGAAGTTATATAATGGACTCTTGCCAGAGACTTATGTTGCCCTATGATGGAGGTTATAACATCCTTAATGGTTCGGTTGATTTGAAGCCAAACCCTAAGCTGTTGTCCCTTGAATGGCAAGATCAGGGTTGTTCTGAGGCTGAAAAAGTGTCATTGGGATATCTTAATGGTTCAGGATCATGGAGCGGCTATGGATCTTCCACAACAAACCCTTTGGTGTAGAGCTAATGATTAATCATGGATCATGCAGAGATATATGATCAAAGGTGGTGATAACCTCTCTCCAGTCTTGGGAAATATGTTTAATGGGCTAATTAATCTGGTTCATATCCTATATAATTGATTATATCAAGTACTGGGAGGGTTGTTTATATGTATCTATGGTAGTGTTTCTTTCTGCCAAGTTGGTCTTTGATTGTTATTGACTTAACAAAAAGAGTGTGAACAGGGCCTTGGTGCATTAATACCTTTAGATTGTCATTGTGTGCGCAGAAGTTCTCTGATAGCTTTAGGATTTGTTGTAACATCGAGGATGATATGGTAGTCCTTTTCATGTCGAAGAAAATGTGCAGTAGTGCTATATTATATTTATTCCTATGTTTGTAGGCTTCCAATATGTGCCATTAACTACTCTTGTGCTCACACCTTGTAACGTTGGAAATTTGAGTAACATTCTCCATCGAACCTCAAATTTTCTTGGGCGGAACATCAGTTGTCCGGAGATTGAATGGCATTCATGTTTGATGAATTTGTTTTAATTTTTAAGAAATTTTAATTAGCTCACTGTATTAATTAAACATAAAAAGTATCACTATATTAATTTCAACCTATTTATTAGTTTATTTAAAACAAATGTTATAGTGTATTACATCAAAATATTTAAATAACAATCACCTTTAGACACAAAAAATAACTAGTCTCTATACTAATTAATTTAGATACTAATTTATAAAATAAAAATTATTGGTTTTTAAAATAATCATTATGTGAATAAAATATTAGTGACTAATTTAGACCCTAAATTGATTATTAACTATCAAAATTTTGACTACAGAATATTTTTTTATAATTAGAGTCCAATTATAATTAATCACTAAATTAGAGTATTATTGATCATTAAGATTTTATTCATAACAGTGACTATTTTAAAGATAATAATTTTTAGTTTATAAATTATTATCTAAATTAGTTGCTAAAACGATCAAATATTTTTTGTCTTTAAAATTGATAATTTGATTATTATTTACAAATTTTCTTATAGTTTATTATAATTATATTAAAAACATAACTGTTATAATATATATATATATATATATATATATATATATATATATATATATATATATATATATATATATATATATATATATATATATATATATATATATATATATTCAAAAGTCTTATAATTTTAATCTAGCAACAAATTCATCACTACCATAAATAAGCAACTTACTTAATTTAGCATCGCAAACAATGGCAAAAATAGTCACCGATTGATTTTAATCGCAAATTAACGACCGAATCCACAATTGATTGAATTATTAGTTACTTAAGTTCGATCAATGATCGAATAGCGGTCGAAAATGAAAGTCGCTAAATTGGCAACTACATCACAAAGTTAACAAATTACGCCTTTTCCCTAGGTAAACAAGAGATAGCCACTCAACTTGTTCGGTGACAAAATAAAATGAATGTTATGTTAATATTCAATTTTATCGGTGAAGGGAGTCCAATTACAACACTCTTTGTGTGAGTTTTGCCTAGATTGTGAATAGAGTGCATCACACCTATTTTTCTCTTATGCAATGTCTCAAAAGGTGTGGAAAATGTGTGATAGCTGGATAGGGGTGAGCTCAATGCATCACAACCAAGCTAGGATACACTTTCAACACTTTCATATGAGTAGCTTGAACACTAGGCAAAACACAATGTGGAAAGGAATGTGGCTGGCTATAGTTGGGGAAATTTGGAGACATATGAATGAGGTGATCTTTAAGCAAAAGAAAGTTGACACTGAAGAGATTTTTAGTCTTGCTCAAGTTAACACTTGGGCTTGGTTGAAACATAAAATTCATTCGGTAAAGTTTTCATATAGTGACTGGTACTTCGCTCCTATTGTTTGTTTAAAATCTCTATGATATGATGCTTTCTGTGTTTAAGTTGTCAGGTAAGCATGAAAAGGATTCACATGTCTAAAGCAATGAGCTCTTCATCAGTGATTTTGCACACTTCTTTGGTTACTCTGTAACAACCAAGAGAACATAGTCTCAGGAGCGCAATGAACCATGCATACCTGGTTTTGTATTCACTTTCTGTGTAATCTTGTAGACTGGTCGGGGAAGGTGCGATATGGGTGGCTAATCTTATGATTCCTATCCAGCTTGACGTTGGGAAGGCATAGCTCTAGCATTGAAAGTCCAGTTTAATTGTTCTGCCAGATTATTGTAGAAGCATAGTTTTGGAGATGCAGTGCATCTTTCTCTCATCTTTTTGTAAATGGGTTAGAGCACCCCTCAAGTGCTCTATTATTAATTTAATTTAATTCTTTGCCGATAAAAAAAAAAAGAGATTTGTTTTTAAAATAAAAAAATCTGTTTTTAATTAATAGCAAGTGGGGTGAAATAAATTTTCTCAACAAATTTGAATTTTAGCACAATATATATATATATATATATATATATATATATATATATATATATATATATATAATAAGTAAATAAGAAGAAGAAGTAAAATAAGAAAAGAAAAAGAAAAAAGAAAAGAAGGAAAGGAAAAACCCACTTTGTTTTTAATTATCATATCAATTCTCATGAACCAATGATTTTTATATATATTAGCATACACTCATACGTTATCGCGCATGTGTGTATGCATTTTTTAAATATGAATGATAATATGTTAATAGGTGATAATAGTGTAATGTTATTAAGTTAATATATAAAATAAATTTATATTTATTAAAAATAAAGTAAAATGAATAGAGAAATTAATTGTTGATGAATAAAAAAAAAGAAAAACAATTTTATAGAAAATAGGTAAAATAACCATTTTAAAAAAATTAATAATTGTAAAGGTTAGAATTGACATCATAAAATGTGGACACAAAAGAGAAAATCTTCTTTATATATTGTTATAGATTTCCACCCACTTTCTTTGCTATTTACACCTCCTCACAATACCCAAAAACCTATTGAAGGGGAGTTAGGATTCATTAACTCTAATGCCCCACATCAAGTAAAAAAACGAGTAAGACAACTAGTATAAGTAGAAAGACTCGTAGACCTATCTAGGGGGAGTTTGGTAAAATTAGATGTGAGTTTGAAGTTCCACATCGAATAAAAATGAGTAAGATTACTAGTATACATGTAGTGGGATCCCATAAACTTAATAAGGGAATTGTAGGGATTCAACATTAGCTAAAAATGAATAAGATGACTAATGGTTAGAGTTATGGTTATGGGTGAATAGAATTGGGGTTTATGTGTAAGAGTATAAGATTTAAGGTTTATGATATAAAAGAACAAGATTATTAGTATATAAGTAGAGGAATCTCATAAACTTCTTGAGAGGATTATAGGGATTTAACGTTGGTATGATTTTTTAGGTTTATGATTTTTTAGGGTGTATGTTTTTAGGCCTTTTGGGTTTACAGTTTAAGGTTTTTATGATTTCGGGTCAGTGTTTGTTAGGGTTGGGGTTAGGGTTTATTCGGGTTAAAATAAATTTTGAAATGCACGTCTTTGATGTGATGAATCTCCCGTAAATATAATATCCATGAAACAAAACCCCTTTGTGTGTTTATCAAACAAACAAAAGGCAAAAAAAAATTATGAAATCCTCACTATCTAAATATTATAATGGGTTAAATATGTTTTTAGTTCCCGAACTTTGATTCAAAATTGAAATTCATTCATGTCTGAAACTTCGATACATTTTAGTCCTTAAACTTTAGAAATAAATTAATATAGTTCTTTTAATCCAATTATGTTAACTTTTTTGACGTGTCGAATGCTTTTCATATTAGTATTGAAGTTTTTTACACTATTTGACACATTCTTAGTTCAATATCTACTGAGAAATATGTTTGACACTTCAAAAAAAGTTAATGTAATTGAATTAAAAGGACAATATTTATTCATTTTTAAAGTTAGGATCAAAATATATTGAAGTTTCGGACAAAAACGAATTTCAATTTCGAATCAAAGTTCAGAGACTAAAAACATATTTAACCCTATTATAATTTATAACATTCGGAATAGATATCAAACAAAAAGTAAAGCAAGTAATGATTTTTACCAAGTTTCGTAATTTTTATCTTCTGTCAGTTTTCACTTGATCTTACCCTTCTAATCTACAGCATATAGATTGAACAAATCGGGTACAGGATTTACCAAATTTTAATCGAACCAGTTGCTCCAATTTTCCAATCTGAGTTGGACTGCAGCATACTAAAATTTTGCCTCTTCTTTAGCATAATGAAATTCAAATTGTATAGAACTAAAATAAAAAGGAAATAGCTTAAAAGTAAAGCAATCCTTTCTTCAAAAGCACTCTAAGGGCCTGTTCGCTTGGGACTATGGCGCTTGGGACTATGGTACTGTTGAAATCAATTAGGAAGCGCGGATTCATAAAAATAATGTGTTCCATTGTATGGATTTAAACTGATTACCGAGTGCGGGTTTGAGGGATGTATCGTTTTCTTCATCCACCCTCTGATAAGCATATTAAAGAGTAAGGAGCGTTTATTCCCGATTTTGCCCTCGTTGTCATTGTTGCGTGGAGTTTGTGAATGCACCGGTGTTGTCAGTGTTGCAGGGACAGCAGGTGTTGGGGTGGTGAGCGAGGCTCTCGCGGTGGTGGTGAGGTGTTGTGGTGTTGGGGTTGGCACCGGTGGCATCGATGTTGTGTTAGTGAGGAGTCATGGCACCAGCGGTGCCTTGTTTTTACAAGGGGCGACACCGGTTACGACACCGGTGTCGTTGATTTTTTTTTTCTTTTTTTTTTTTTACGTTTTTCTTAACTTCTTTTGACTTTTTTTTTAAATTTTTTTAACTTTTTTTTACATTCATAAAAATTTAATTTTTTTTATTTTAAAATTTTATATAATTTTAATTTTTTTTTAATTCTTATTAATTAATGATAATTATTTTTATAACATCAAATTACAAATCATTCTCTTTTTTTACACAAGGGTATTATGGTAACTTAATAAATATATTTATTTTAACATATAATTTTATTTAATACATCAATCAAATCTTTCACTAACTTTCATCAAAATTATCTCCAAATCTACTCACTTTACCCTCTAAATCCACTCAAAAAAACAGAAATATCTATCCACCTAAATCTACACAAATCCATTTTCACACTCTCCCCCATATCCATCTACACAAAGGAACACACCCTAAATCATTTTTTACATGAAAGGTTTCCAGTCTTGTTTACCCATTGAACCAAAATAAAGAGAAGAATAATTTCTGGTTATAAAAACACATTCAAAGGCAGACCTTAATCATTTAAATTCCTGGGATGAAAGGTTTCAAGTCTTGTTTTCCCATTGAACCAAAATAAAGATAGCAATGATTGTTGGTTATAAAAAAAAAGCACATTCCTTACAAAAGGATTATAGTATGATTCACTATTTTACAAAATCAAAGTTTCAAAGAAAATGTTCCCGTAACCTTAAGCGCGTTTTACGTTGAACAGCTGAGTGTTATGGCAAACAATTCTGCTCCCAGAAGATTATTCGAGATCCCCTCCAAGGATGGATGCTATCGACACATTGGACTAGGAGCTCGTATGCTATAGAAGCTTTCAGTTAGCTGGCTCGTATTTACAGATACAGTCGTATATGTTCCCTTTAATCAGCTTTTCAGCAAATCTCTGATTTTTCACCATTGCAAGCTACCAAAAATAAAAGAAAAAGGGAGGGAAAGAGATGTGTCAAAGCAGCCCCTTAGACGTAAATCCATTCTATTAACACAATAAGGGACAGTGATAGGCTTCGTTAAAAATATAAAGTAATTAAATGGTGCAGTTTCACATTCATATTGACGTACAATAGTTGGAAATTCACGACTCTAATACAGAAGTTATGAATGCCATAGCAATGAAAGAAGAAACCATTAAAATGTCATAAATCTGAAGATATGAATGTGCAATATAAACAATGATGATTGGATTAAGTACTGTTCAGAGGCGGATGCGCAAAAAGAAAGAACTAAAAAATGTGAGTATGAGAAGACTGACAGTATATGCATATTCACAGATATGGCAGCGTGACAAAGACTTTGCATTTAATGAATCCTAATTAGTTCAGGAATTCACGCAACAACCAGAGCAGATGAGTTTTTCAACATAGGACAATGGTCATGTACAAGAGAACAAAAAATCACAGAGAAGCATTAACTCTGTAACTATACCCTGAAAAATGCCAAATTGAAATTCAACTGACTGACAATAAGTATAAACTACATGACCTTACCTTCAAAGCATCACACTTAAACCGCGCATTGAGATTGGTATGAAGAGCTCTACCCATCCCTTCCAAAATTACCTGTTCAAGAGAGATAGTTCAATTATAATATGCATCATGATATTATTAAATCCGTAGTAATGTTATTAGATAAACAGAATTGTTCTCCCCACCAAATCGGCATCTTTTGCAGCAGCTGCCAGCTCAGAGCTGACCTGTCTAAAGTCTATACAAGGGCTACCACATCCGTTCTCAACAACCATCAAGGGAACGGAAGACGAATTTCCTCTAGGACTGTCCAAGGTAGTACTCATTGCATCAACAAGCAAGCCACCAGATTCAGCAGCTCGCCTAAGAATGTCACAGTGCTGTAAGATAAAAAATTAGTTCACTGTTTAAACCAATTCATGATCATCACGGATACTGCGGTTGAGGTGAAGTAAAGAAATTGACAAAGAAAATTAGGTCAATGATATCAGAATCTACCCATTAACACTTAATAAGATACCACAGCAAATATTATCTTTTACCAATGATGCTGAACGAGAAACACTTAAGTTGACACTGAGAAAATGTTCTATAACCATTGTTGTTTAAATCACGTAAATGCTGACCTACTTGATCATTTAACTTGTAATAGAAAATCTACAGGACTAGAAAAAAAAACAAAAATTGCATTTTATAAATTTATGCAGCTGTTTTAGATTTTAGAATACAAAAATTAAACGGAAGATCACGAAGTGAAGAAGGAAAAAACTAGTCAACTAAAATATGGCAGCGCTACAAAGGCAGATGTTTACATAAAATGCTCGTTAGCCGGAAACTGTGGTTTACATAACTTCATTGCATGCCAAATTTGTGTTCATAGAGATTTATATCCTAGGAATTTAGTGAGCATGAAATTTTACCTGGAAAAAATAATAAAAAAAAAATGGTAACTAATTAATGGTAAAGACATTCATATAAATCTTACAAGGGAATTCTCCAACGTCACAAATATTACAGAGACCAACAGGTTGAAGTTCATGAAAATACACAAACCTTGGCAGCCTCGGCAACAATGTCCGGAAGCTCCATTGCAGTCACATCATTCAAAGCAGGAAGGGAATTTGCAACCAGGACCACCTGCACTCACCCATTATATATTCGAACTACACACTCATAGGCATAGGATAGGACCAATTATATGAATATTGATTTGATTCACAATTGCATTACCCGTTTACTTTTCTACCTACAGAACAAACGTAATTATTTCACATCTATACTAAATCAAGACACCATTATTAAATTCATGGTTCACGAGTAGTTCAAATTCAGATGAGTTCATTTCCTGCGTGAAAATTCATTCCATTATACAAATGCAAATTTTCTCCAATTAAAAGCTCACTTCAGTTCCACGACGGAGGAGTTCTCGTGCCAGGGGAAGCATCCCAAGAACAATATCAGCACCTGAATTATCCACAAAAAGTAAAGCTCTTTTATGTGGGGGTGGTTTCTTGTCCCCAGTTCCTAACATTCTCTCCTTAAAGACATCAAAGTCATCCACCTAGATGGAAAACAATTAGCTTAATATTCAACAATCAATCATGATAATAAATTAAGAAATCAAATACCCTCATCATGAATATGTTGAACAAAACCTACTCGCCAGGGTCTCTGCATTTTGTTGCGACTCATTCTGTAAATTTCAATAATAGTTCCTTTATTATAGAGATCCACACATGCACGAGATCCCCAATCAAAAATGTTTGCAGCAAGAACACCTTCAATTAGAGTAAGTAGTCTTGTTTCCTGAAACAAATAAGACTTTCAACCAACATGATTTACGAGAAACAAGGGTGACTTACGAACATTGATTCAGGTACATTGTCACGTCCACTCACTTGAAAATGAATGTTAGTTGCATATATCATCCACTACACTAAAAAGAACAAACATTGACTCCTACTACCAATTTTTATTCCTAGGATTGTATTATTAGTAAGGCATACCTCATCCAGACTATCAAGCTCCATCAACAAATCAGGTAAGACTGCAATTGATGCCTCATTTTCCCTATGATAGATATAAAAATAACAAATTTAAGTGATCAAGAATAAGGACGTTAAGAGGATAATGTAGGTCTAATGATGACATTAACAATGTTAACATTGATAGTAGGGAAGTCCTCTTTTTTTATATTAGATTTGTGAGTTGTAAGCCTAAAGCTTCTATCTTTTACAATGCAGCAATGTGCGATTAGATATATAAATCAAAAGACACTTTAGTTTTTATCTTGAATTAAATCCTTTGCAAATCCATCCGTATAAACTATAAACAAAAGAAAAAATCAAGGTTTTCATGTCAACTCTAGTCAAGATGGATCCAATCAGGGTTTTGGTAATGAAACACAATACATCTAACTTTTTTTGCGAAAACTAAAATAAGCCAAATTCTAAACAAGTTCCAATAAGGAAAATACTTTCAATTAAGAAAGTAAGGATATGCAACGAAAGCATGATAGATGTATTGTGAGTTGTAAGCCTAAAGCTTCTATCTTTTACAATGCAGCAATGTGCGATTAGATATATAAATCAAAAGACACTTTGGTTTTTATCTTGAATTAAATCCTTTGCAAATCCATCCGTATAAACTATAAACAAAAGAAAAAATCAAGGTTTTCATGTCGACTCTAGTCAAGATGGATCCAATCAGGGTTTTGGTAATGAAACACAATACATCTAACTTTTTTTTGCAAAAACTAAAATAAGCCAAATTCTAAACAAGTTCCAATAAGGAAAATACTTTCAATTAAGAAAGTAAGGATATGCAACGAAAGCATGATAGTGAGATCCCCAGGATCAACCCAAAAGAGCATATTTTGATTTCCAAATGTTTTTATGATGTTTAGAATATTCACATTTTTAAATCGGGATGCCCCGGATGATATTCGGTTCGGGTTTCCTTTACTTGAATTTCTAACTTTAAATAAGTTTTACATTGTGATAATTGTTTTGTTGAACATTTTATATTCTGATTTGTTTCGGTCAGTTTAAATTTCAAGTAAATCCAAGATATTTTAGGGATTTCAAATTGTTATAAGCCTACACTTGCATTCTCATATATGAATTTGAATGATTATTTTCCTTCATCTTTAATCTCTGGTAGGTTAGATATTTTTATTTTACAACCTAGTGATTTGTAAGCTCTAATAATTACAAAGCTAACAGACAAATTTCATGCAAAAGAGCAAAAGGGTCTCAATGAGAACTGGTAAAATGATTGAAAGAACCTATAGAGCGAAATATAATGGCAGATGTTTTCCACAATCATCCAGCAACAAAGGGAAAATTGAAGGTTCTTCTACATATAAAAAGGAAACTTTTTTTTATCTGTTTTCATTGCCAAAAATCTAAGCATAGGGAAGAAGAATGCTTGTACAAAGATAAACCTTTTCTCACTGTAACTTTTGCAAAAAAACTTGGTCACGGTGAAAAAGTATTGCAACTTGAAAAAACAACCTGAGTAATAGCCCATATGACAGGAAAGATTGATTGAACAAAATAACAATGATGAGTATTTATTTGTGGCATCAAAAGAATACAGTTCGCATGGATTGAATATTTGGCTTATTTGACGTAACTGCACCCATCACATGACAAATGTTTATTTTATTTTTTCCTCCATTGACAGGTCAATTCAACCAACAGTCAAGTTGGGAAATGGCAAATTTGTGCAAGCCAAAGGAAAAAGAACAACTTTTATATCAACCAAGAATTGTATGATAACTGTCACAAATGTTCTCTAGATTCCAAAACTGGACAAAAATTTCCTTAGTGTTGCACAATTGTTAGAAGTGAATTTATGTGCATTGGGATATAATTGAAGATCATGACTCAATGGACAAAATTGATGAAAGATAGTGTCACATAAACTTGACATCATTAAAGTTCATGCAAGATGAATTTGAGATGACATATCTTGGCGGATGGTCTTTAAAGACAGGAGCTAAATTAAATTGATAATAGTTTAAGTCAAAATATTTATTGGCAACTTGCTAATAAAACATTTATGATCTGGGGTTTGAGAGTTCAAACTCGGAATTTCCATGGCAAAGTTCAAGGAGGAATGTACAATTATGGGAGTTTCCTTTACTTGAATTTTTTAATTTTAAATAAGTTTTAGATAGTGATTTTGGTAGTGTGGAAGATTATTTGTTTCAGATAGTTAGTTTAAATTTCAAGTAAATATGACGGTAGGTTAGATATCTTATGATTTCAAATTGGTTACACATAAGTATTCTCATTTATTAATTTCACTGAGTATTTCCTTCATTTTAAATCTCAGTATTCTTCTCTGCAAGTTACACTGTTTCTATATTTTTATCATACAAAATATTTCCAACATAATATTGAGTCCTAGCAGTACCAAAATCCAAGTTCACAATTTGACCTCTGAAAGAGATTTTGATTTTTGGGTGGATTTGTCAAGAGACCTCTCCCAAAGAACGAGTAAGAAACAGAAAAAAAAAAAAGTAGCACACCATAATTATACTGAAGAAGTTAAAATTCAACACCATCTGCTTATATAACCATTTGGTAACAGTGGAACATGCTTTCTACATAAAATTCAGTGAGCCAGAATAATGCTAATGCATTGCATCATGTCACACAATTAGCTGACAGACACTTAAATCTAGAATCCAAGTAAAGATCTCATCCATATGGCTCAACGAAGATAAATGAGAAAAATAAGTAAAACCCTTTCCATAACACACTTCCCAACAAACCATTATGGGATGAAATATATGTAATTACACTAAATGAAGCAAGATCCACTCCTTATTTTATAGAAACTACTTGCATTGCGTCAAATAATAAAAACATGTTGGAAAAGCACATGCCAGAGAGTGTATTTATAGCATTTTTCAAATATAATTACCTCTGCTTTATACTTATATAAGCATCAAAAAAATGGAATTCCCTCAGGCACTCTTCCCTCATTTCCAGTAGTCTGGCCAGGCCTAACTTGCCGTATGCAGCAGGTTCCTCCATTAACCTATTCAGTTGTTGTGTAGAGTTAATCAGGTAAAAGTGTATTGCCAACCAAAATTAATAGTTTTAAATACTTAGTGATCTCAATGTGTGTGTTATGTTGACAAACATGGTACAAAAATGCATCCACATGTAACTGAAATTTAAAGTTTTTATTCCAGATATGTCATAATCTACAAGAATAAGAGGGTCAGAGACTAGTAAACTTATCAGGCCTGGAAAAGTGACAGAAAAATAAGTTATTCATAAAGAGAGAGTAATGGAGCATAGATGGAAACAATCATATAGCTGATCGCATGAAGACTATAAAACATACTAATCTGACGATGCTTAGAATGCCATAGAGGTAGTATAAAATGAAAGTCAAAACTTAATTTATCATCATCGGAAAAAAAAAAGTAAATGATAACCATCAAGAACCAAATAGCATGTTATGCATTAAAAATATCATTTCCTTAACTTATCATTTTATACTCAACCAGGTCTTTTTGTTCACAGGCTTTTATTAGAGAAGTGTTGGTGGAGAGTTAAGATAGGGAAAGACCAACAGTAGAGTCAGGGAGTTCGGCAACCAAAGTTGCTTTTAATATACTTTTTTCTTGATGAGTTTCTGAAAAACCATCAATTACACTGGTGGAAAACCTGACTCACTAAAATCCTTTTAAGTTAAAACTAATCAAATTGATTCCGCAACAAGGATCAAATAAATGTTTTTTACAAGAAATTAAAACTAATGCCATTTATCAACCATAAAATAATTAAATAGTAATAATAGGAAGGAAGCCACGAAAACAGTAACGTGATGTCAATATTACCTAGTCAGGTGGGCAGAAAATGCACGAGCAAAAGCATCACCCCTTCTTTTGGCATCATCAGTCCCACCTTCACTTGCGACGGCCTAACATATTTTAGTAAGGGTATCAGATGTATGGATTGAGTATAATCAAATTGAATTATATTGGATGCGTTAAAAATAAACCATCATCCATAATCCATTAAAAAGTTAAGTTCATCCGTGACTTGTCTGATAAAAAACTATCCAACCCATTCATTAACCACTTCTATAGATGGAAATCCAATCAATCCATTTAAATTATATTATATCATATTCCTTCAAAAAAAATATTTTATAAAATAAAGTTCAATATTTATTCACAATTTTGTATCAAACATTGCGGAAGATTTGTTCCTTATTCCTTCAAAAAAATATATATATTATAAAATAAAGGTCAATATTTATTCACAATTTTGTATCAAACATTGTGGAAGATCCGTTCCTTGGAGACTTACGCTCAACCAATGAACTTTGGACTACTTGACTCAATGAATTACAAAAGTATGTTGACTGTCCATCTAATAACAAATAGTGATCCAGTCCAACTAATCCATTGGTTTTTGTTCTATATTTGGAGGATTGGTTAGATTACAGATTGGATGGTTAGTGGATTAATAGATTGAATTGTACTTACATTATATATTGAATATTGAATATTTTTCAACTCTTCAAGATGTTAAATGTGTTTACTTTTTTATTCAATACTTTCTTTATAAAAATGTTATGAGGATTAGTGGAAGGATATAGTAATCATTCAACCAAATAGGTTAGGTGTTTCTATCCAACCACCAACAAGCACAACACACTACACAAGACTGGTACCAGAGCAACTACATTAATCACTCCATACGATTTCCTAGAACATTGTGAAGGCCAAAGCTCGAGTGATGACATTTAACACCAATAAAATCATAATTACTAAACAGAATTTATGTTCATAATCCACAACAAGCTTTCTCTCGTAGTTTTTAAGTGTTACACTCATTCTCAGATTAATAGTCATATCAGACATCGTATATGCCCAGCTATTAGATATATGTAAACTTCCTTGGCATTTTTGGCAAATGCTCCTGTCGCTAAATAGACAAAAAGAAGACCAAAGGAAGCACCAATAAGAAGAGTAAATTACACAGTTTTCAATCTTGTGAATAGGAGAGAAGGAGGTCAAAAAGAACTTTGAAGGGAGTGGTCAAGAGAGATCTCAGCGCAAGTAATGTTCCTAAAACTTTGGCTTTTGACGAAGCCAAATGGCATCATATGATCCATGCAACCAACCTTATCTAGTGAGATAAGGTTTTGCTGTTGTTTGTTGTTAGTCTTGACATTCAATAAGCTTTGAGCATTATATATATGTTAATGATGCGATCTTTGGATGAGTAAAGAGGGGAAGATTCTTTGGCACTTGTCAGTTAATAATAACAACAATAACATATATATATATATATATATATATATATATATATATATATATATATGTGTGTGTGTGTGTGTGCGTGTGTGTGAGAGAGAGAGATAAGGTTTTGCTGTTGTTTGTTGTTAGTCTTGTCATCCAATAACCTTTGAGCATTATATATGTTAATAAAGAGGTTTCGGATGAGTAAAGAAGGAAAAATTCTTTGGCACTTGTCAGTTAATAATAACAACAATAATATATGTGTGTGTGTGTGTATGTGTGTGGTTTATGGGTCACGCTAACAAGCCCTAAGGGCATTGACTAAATGCCTTAACTTCACATTATCAAGTGCTTCTAATTATTTGGAAAACAGATATTGAGTATTTTTGTAGTTTCATCTTTTTTATATAACAAATGTCCTTTTTTCAATGACAATTTATTATTATTATTTTTTTTCCAGTGCCTTAAGGATACTAGCATTTGTCATAATTTATTTCGTACCCAAACTACTTAGAGAGGAAAGCAAAGTCTAGTTACATTTTATATATATATATATATATATACACACACACACACACACACACGTGTGTGTGTGTGTGTATAGCGGACAAACCTCACTTCATGAACTATAGCTTTTGGGGAGAATTAAGCCCAAGTTCAAATTTTACGACTTATATTGATCCCTTTTTTATGGGGCAGAAGGATATTTTTTTCTTCTTTGCTATGCTAATTACGAAGGTAAGATTTGTCAGGCTTCTTATAGAAAGGTTTCAAGGTTAGACATGAAAAGAGACTAGAGGAATGTAAAAATACAAGTAATTGGAGATCTTGAAACTAGGACTTGACTTGTGAAAAAGATTAGATGTTCAAGTTTGACTTATTTATTAATAAGCTTAAGTGAAAACATAGAGTTGCCTTGTTAAAAAAAGTAAAATATAGCTTTTGTTTATTCAGCCAATGTATAACTTAATTGTTTTTGCCTTTTACTTTAACATTATCATTTTTTGTTTAATTTTAACTAAAAAAAGCTAAACGATAAATTAAAAGTTGTTTTTAATAAAAATTATTAGTAGAAGAATATATAAATCTGTTTTCGTAAAAAAATATATAAATGTTTAAAACTTGAGTCCGGTTATTTTAAATAATCAAGTCCAATCTCAAGCTTAGGCTTTTTATTTAACTAAACAAACAAGTAATTCACGAGCCGGACCCAATTAGTTCGCAAATAGATAAGGTTCGTTTCACCCTTAGGTGAGACTAAGCTTTGCTTGGTAAAAATTTGCCTTGATGTTTATGTTCATGGGTTTGTTTAAAGAGGAAGCCCTGCCTCATGCTCTGCTTTGTACTTTTCTTTCTTTATTCTCTTGTAAATTTATATGATATATTGACATGTGTAAAAACTATTATTACTCATTTAGTATCAGTACAATTACAGGGATACGTTTTAACTTTTTCATATGCAGAACATACAGTTATACGGATAGATTTCCTCATCAGGTGCAAGGATATTCTGTCTACTGCCATTGCAACATATGAAAAGACAAAAGATGATAGAAGTCTAGTTGTTTTAAGACAGAACTATTACCTTGGCCACAAGATCAGGCAAGTTCTCCGATAAAATTTTGAACCAATACCTACACAGATGCAAATTTTGCATTAGCCACAGAAGCCAAGCACTTGAGACAATTGAAGCTTTGATTTGCAATTAAACTAAAAAAATTACAATACTGTGCTCACTCTAGTTCACTGTGATCTGAGAGATCAATGGTATTAGGTTCATATCTGTGGAGATATAAGTCACGTTAAGAAATAAACCAATACAATACTGATAACAGAAAGCCAATGTGTTGAGTATGATACATACATTTTCGGGTCTGCTAATAATGGAAACACCTCTAAAGTGGGTACTAGATGAAGGACACCAACATTTAGAGCGCTAGCATCAGACCGCAGAATACTTCCTTTCGACAAAGGAACTTCAAAACCCCCAAGTCCAGTGGTGCCAGGACGAGTCATTGGCACAGGGGCAGTGATCTCAGTTCCCTTCTGCAGAAACTTCTCCATCCAAGAAATCTGCACTTCAATTTCTAAAATTATAAAATTTCCTGATAGATTGCGCTGCTTCCACAAATAAGAAAAATAACAAAAACAATGCCTCTGGATGGCATATCAGTTTCTAGGACCTCTAAATTCAGTCAAAATCATGCAATCAAGCTGGCAATGGCAAGTATTCAAAGTTTCTTACCACCTATAGCTTTATTAATTCATTCATTCAAGAGCTTCAAAATGAATCGTGGCACAGGAAACTGATAAACTTCCAAAATAGAAGACAAAGGAAAAGACACAATAATACACACACCTCATAAATGTCAAGAACCAAAAATTTTAGGGATTTATAAGAACAATAATCAAATTTAAAATATAAGCAAAAGCAAAAAAGTATTTTTCACAAACTCAAATCATCATAAATATTTACTAACTGCCAAGGATGTTACAGTTAACAAATTTTTCACTCCTTTCTTTTTCACATTATAATGGCTATCTCTATATTTAAAAAGATTTTAGTGTCTTTAGTGGGTAGACAAATATTCCAATTCCATTGAATATGATTCCTTCCCATGGATTGTCATCCAAATTTGTAGATTCTACATTTTCTGAAAAGACAAATTATTCAGAGAATCTCACTAGTGGACTTACTTTATTAATTTCATTATTGCTTTAATAGAAACTTGAGTCCGAACACAATATATTGGGACATTCTTGATAGTAACAAGATTGATAGCAAAAAAAATAATCCTTCCTATTAATCTAGCATCAAATTTACACCATAACTAAAAGTTAGAACACATTTAATTGGATCATTTTCTCAAACAGGTGATCAGCAAACATTAAGGTTTTCCGATTCCTCTCCCTTGCCTTCTCATTCAAATCCCTAAGTGGGGGACCATGAATATTGCCTCCCGTATATGGAGCACCCATTGGGAATCTTTCAACTAATTGATGCACCATGAGATCATCTAAACCATGCTTTTCGTAGCTCATAAATGCACCTAATGCTCCCAGAAATCCTTCATGTCGCAAAAACATTGCTTGTGCAGCCCCATTAGACCTGAATGACAAATATATAGATCTTGACAAAGTATAACAATTAAATCAAGAGCAAACATATAAAAGATTTTGCTACGTTAAGTCATTATAAAATTTATGTACCAGAAATGAATTGCAAAAGAAATAGCATCCATGGTATAGGCATGACCCCTTATAAAAAATCCTCCAAAAAATATTCTCTTCAACCCAAATCGCAATGCATTTAAGTACGCTATCTGCACAAAAGTGACAAAAAGAACACAATTGGTGAGTTAAGAGATGGAAGAACAAATATATCCTGAAGCATGATCTAGAACTAGTGTCATGCATCATCCTCGTTATTAGATACGTGAGTGTCCCTACTCATGTCTTTTCTCATAGTAGGTGATCAAAAGAACATTTTTTAAAAAAATATTTCTAATAAAAAGAACATATTTCAAAATCAGCATGCTGCCATTTACCAAATTAAAGATCTGCGGTTTCTGAAAAAACTAATGAATTTTTTTAACATAAAATGACTAGTTATTTCACAACAAAATATAAATGTTTTAAGTACTTCTATGGAGAAACTCTGTAAAAGATACATGTTTTCATTATTTAAATTGATTGTTAACAATATTCAATTAAGAACACACAGAATTGCATATTGTCTGTGCATCTAATATTTCCGAAAAGTACTCAAGTGTAGAAATAACAAACTTACAAACATGAATAAGCTGAATGAAACAGTAAAAACATGAGCTCAAATGTATCACAAATTGCATGCACTTTTCCAGCTTGATTTATTGCTGTAAAAAAGATAAAATTCATTACAACTGTAAGCTCACTTGGGCAATATTGTATGATATCATTCGCAGAAGAGAGAGTGATATATCTTCAGGTCTGTAATCTTCGAGCCCCTTTTTTTCTGAGGTAGCCTTGCCAAAACTTGAAGCAATGGTAGAAGCTGATAAGCCGATCTAGGGTAATTTAATAACAGTAGTAAATACAGAGTTGTGATTGATAAAAAAAGAATATTAAATGACTCATATCAATACAATCCAGAAGTTAAGTAAATTTAGACCACTTTTTCTTTTACATCGGATAAATATCATGTGGCAATGATCAATTGTAAAATTTACCTTAGCATAGTCCATGCCACCATAAATGTCCCCAACAAGCATGTCAGTATTTCTATTATCTCCTTTCTGACTCAGCTCAAGTAATTCATCAAAGCTGGAAGTCATTTTAAGAAACCCTTCTGTAATAGTTCAAATATAGAAGTCGATAAAGAGTAAAAAACTGGAGAATCATCAGAAAAATGACCTCTCACACTTTGTTAACAGCCTGCCCAAGCCCCAATAAGTACCACCACCAACATTAGTCCCACTGATCCTCTCAAATTTTCCATCCCCATCAACCTGTGTTTAGTCGGATTAAGATAATGGATTACCACCAGTTCGTCATAAAAAACACACCAATGAAATCAGAAAGATAAATAAAATGAGGAACTAAACAAATATACCTTGATCATGCTAACACCAGATCCAATATTAACTAGAAGATATGGAAACAAATCATTAGGGTCAATTTGAACAAACTCTTTCTGCCCCTCCATGTGCGTAAAAGCTTCATGGCGAATCGCCTACTAAGAAGTGATACAGCATTTAATTAGTAATCATCAATTATGGCATAGTCATATGCTCCAAAGCATATATGACTTTATTTTAAGAGAGAAGAGAAAAAATAGATCTCAAATACAGAAAATAGAGTTGTCAGCCAGCTATAGCTATATAAATTAAGTGAAAAGTTCAACTCTAGTCTTATTTTCCTTCAACTAATTCACTAATAAAATAATGAATCAATGAGTGTGAATAAAATTTAGATAAGGTTTTCCCACTCTGGTGGAAGTGATAGCATGCCAATCTTGGCAATTGATCGGCTCTCTCTACCTTCTTAGACAAGGGGAAGTACTATAAACTGTCTAAAGAAAGAAATGTAAAAGGATAACCTTTTTTCTTCGATTATTTATCAGAATAAATAACGAGTACCTAATTGCAGTGGTCTTATCCTTTTTATAACTATCATGCAAGGAAAGGAAATTATGCATATAGACTTGACCTGCAAATACATTTCAACTCACAAGATGGTCTTGTCACTATCAAGATCATTCTTAAACAAATACAAGAGAAACTGATAATTTCAAGAGTTGGATCCACCTTCAGCAAGAAATTTGCCCCTGCCACAAGACAGCTCATTTCATCTTCTTTGTCAAGAATAAGTCCAAGTCTTTCTTTGAAGAGGTCGGCAAATTTGTGTGCTCCACCACCAGTAGCCTTTGTCACAAGATGAATCCATTAATGGAGTAGTTCAATTGCATTAACACCAAACAAGCACTAAGGAACTACACAATTACAACAACAGCCCTTTTAAAATCAAGTGCTATAAGCAATACCGGAAACAAAAGGAAACATCTTTGATGTTCATTATTATACAAAAGGGAGGATGGAGGAGGCTGGTTATCATTTTCACAATAACTACTTTCAAATGTGATAAGCAAAACATAGATTATAGCCGTTGTGCATGCAAGCACAAGCCAAATGAAACAACTTGTGTTTTGGAGATTTACTATATCCCTCCAGCACAAGAAAAAATAGCCGAGCTTCTGAAAATGTAAAAATAGTCAGAGAATCGAAGTTACCTTAATTATGGCATTTAATTCAGTTGAGCCATCAGAGTAACGAGATTCCCCTCCTGTAAACCAGAAAAATTCGATAATCTTTAATTCATTCAGTTCTGAAAGTAATTGAACTAACAAATAAGACACAACAAAGTTACAAGATTTAGCAATCAAATGAGGTAGAGAAGACATAGATAAAACATAAAAGAAGTAAATTGAATAAGATAGTAATACCACCGAAGTGAAGCTTTTTTGAATAAATGAAGTCTAAGCACTCGCTAATCTTCCGAGTCTCAAACTTCACAAAATGAAGCCTTCCACCAAGAATAGGATAGCTTCTCCTGTTACTGGGAAATCCCAAACGATTCTTAACATTTCTCATCCTTTTATCATTGGTCGATTGATCTTGGTGTCTTGAAAAGTACACCAACTTTATAAGAGATCCTGCCCATAGAATTTCAATAATCATAAGTTCCAGCCATACTTCAAATACTGACAACCTTTCTCTCTGAAATTAACAAGAAATCTAGGACTAGGAGTGCACGTCATTGGGGGAGAAACTACCATTGCTACCGTTCAATCATTTTTTCATCATTTGTTTCCCCTCGGAAAAGGATGATATAACATACAAAGAAAGATTGCAAAGAGCTGATTACTTTCAATGTTTTTTAAGATATCATAGGTATCCTCCACAGCGGAGACAATCATCTTTGAACTGGATACAATCATTACAGGTGGCAAAGCTCTCGCTCCAAAACTTTATAATTCAAACTTGAAGGCACTCCGAGGAAACTTTTGAGTTGAGAGAGAGAGTTGAGCATAAATTATAATTGTTTTACATAATTTACAAAACTGGGTATAAAACATAGAAAGCATTGGACAAATAAAAGAAAGACCAAAGCCACCACTATCATCATGCTTCCACCACCATCTATCACTTCACATCAAATATAACTAAAACGAAATTAGGAACAAGTTCTAAATAAGGAACGGAAACACGAAAAATGAATCTAAACTAATTATACCTCCAATGTCAAGAGCGAGGTACGATATATCATGAGACTGATTGGGTAACAAAATAGATGGATACTTCTCTTCCTCGTTTCCTTGAATTTCTGCTTTGCTGAGATCCAACAATTGAGGCCGTGAACTCGACCCGTGCATTGAACTGTTACCTGTGTGCGCCATCTCTTTCTCGCACACTCTCTCAGAGTCTCAAAGTTTGAACGACAACTTCAATGTTTTTTCTGCTCATGAAACGCACGGGACTGTCACTAACAGATGACCCATTCCACTTGACCACGTAATGAAGTCAACCCCACCAAACCACTACATCCTTAACCTACCAACCCGCTACCTTAATCAAGCCACGTGTGGACGCTACACTGGATCAACAAACGTAATTTTCACCCCCACCATGATAAAATCTTAAGTCTTATTGCTTCAAATCCAATTAATTATTTTATGTCTTGTGGGAGTTGGATTCTTTTTCACCACAGCATGAGTAGGAGTTGGATTTGGGAAAGAAAAAGGACTAAAAGAAAACTGTCATTTTTAATATATGTTAATTCAAGATTTGGATTCTACAAGAAAATACAAATTGAAGTAATTAATAATATTATGTGAAAGTTATACTTAATAAAAGTTCTAAAAAACAAATGTATTATAATAAGAGTTTAAATTGACAAATAAAACATAAATTTCTATAAATAAATTTAGATATACTTATTTTATCAACTTATTTAAATAAAATCATTTACACAAGTAAACAAATTATGCAACTTTTAAAGAATAAATAAAAGCTATTAAAAAATGAAAATAAAATTATTTAAAAACTATAAAATCATGATTACATAATAATGTATTTTATATACAAATAAATAAATTTTATCTTATTATGTTATTTTGTATTTGTCAACTAATTTATTGAAACTTTGTAATGTAATAAACTATTTTATCTATTTACAACTTATATAGTAAGTGCAAATTTATTGTCTAGTTTTGCAATTAATTTTTTTAGATAAACTCTTTGTAGGGAGTGAGATTAAAAAATATGGGTGACAAAATTCATCTTATTTGTAGAAAAAATTGGGGTAGGTTGAAATGTTAAATTCACTAGCCCATATAGGTCCGTTAGTTTGTTTAACAAATCACATAAATTTAGTGACATAAAGTAGTAGTGGTGGTGTGGTAAAAAGTTACCAAACTCTTCTATGCTATTCTCCTTTTTTTTAACCCATTTTGTATGTATAATTATTGTAATTATTTTAGTTTTCGAATATGGAATATATTTTTAAGCATTTTTAGGTTAACAAATTTGTACATGTCTTGTAAGATAACATGTTATTATTTATTGTCTTAAGTTAATTAAACTGATTATATTTATTTCAAAGAGAAATGAGAATTAATTATGAAAAAAAGTTATTTTGTTCACTACAAATGCAAGTCAACCCGTGGGCTAGCAAGTTAGGCAGTAGGACGAAATAAACTTTGAAATAAACTCATTTTCAAACTCAAGATGGGTCAGTTTGGCTTGTACTTTGCAGGTCGAAACGCAAGATAGACAAAAATGGGTTGGGTTGGTCTGTTTTGTCATCCCTTATAAAAATGAAAGGAAAAAAAATAAAGAATAAAACAATATAGTTTGAGTTAAAAGAAACTAAATACATATAATTTTTTTTATCACAAATATAACTAATATGATTAAAAAATAATAAAATAAATATCATATAATAATTTATTGATATGTTTTTAATTTTATTTTATAGAGTAAGTTGCATTATTCTATGACCTTAAAAATCCATCTTGCTTTTATTTTGTGTCGGTTACTCCTATGTATGGTCTTGATCCTCTTATGATTTTTCCCTAATCCTTTATTCTTGACACTCGTAATTGGATTCTCGATTTTCGATTCTCGACATTTGTCATTAAACTTTTGATTATTGATTCACCTGGATATAGGCCAAAAAAGTTCATAAGTCAATAAGGAACCAAATTGGAAAGTTAAAATATTACTAGACTATATTAAAAACTAACCTTTTATCCCTCAATGTCCCTCTATTTATATGGATGAATGGCAAGCTTTCCATTCTTGATGGATTTGTAAAGGTTGAATCATGCATTAACCTTTTGTTATATTGTTTACTTACCATTAATTGTCATCATAATTAATGTCCCCATTGATGCTAGGCCAAATTTAGACCTGACCGTAGTTACATAGTCTTTAAGAGTTAGCCACTAAACATGGCTGACTCATCTAGCAAAATATGTTTTATTCGGATTTTAAGGTATTGACAATGTAATCAATATGTCCTTGATAGTTAGGGTATGGTTTTGAAAAAAAATAAAAGCTTGGTGATCGTATATTCCAACTGAATAAAAATTAAATCAACCTTTTAATTAATTATATATCCTCAATTTAATTTTAGTAGGAAGTTATTTATTTATAATATTATAAGTAACATTTAAATTAATTTGTTAACAACATCTCATAAAATTACATGAATTTTAAAAAAATTATTGTTAACATAATCTTATATTTTTTTCATGAATCTAACTTATTTTGTCAATATTATTTTACAAAAATAAAATAAAAAATCATTAACTAATATTATTTTAGAAAAATAAAACAAATTTAAATACTAATATTTTTGATAATTAATACATAATCAAAGTTTTGTTACCTAATATCAGTTAGTGATTAATTTAATGTTTGTTATGAATTAATGATTGTCCATTGATTTGATACATTTACCTATCAATAATAAGATACAAATGAGTTGCTCCTTATTCTCTATTCTCTATTGTTTCTTCTCTTCTCTATTATTTGTCGTCATTTTCTATGTTATTCGCTTTATTTCATAACACGTTATCAGCACGATGCTTCAACCAATTGAGGACTAGTGGAAGCTTTTTCTCTATAACGACAGTGCTCTGCGTGTCTCAATCCAGGCTCTTTCTAATCCTTTCTCTAATTGTAATTTTAACTTATATTCTTCCTCTTGCGATAAGAATTGTTTAACTTTATCAATTTCCATCTCCGTCTTATTATTTATTTTTATTATGACGATAATTATTATTAATATTATTATTTTGATGATGATTATTATTATTAATATTATTATTTTATGTGTTAGTTCTAAACACGCGAAACGTTGCAAAATTTGGATTTGTGACCCTTGATATTGCAAGGAAGAATTCCTTATATTGGATTTTAAATTTTGAAATACATTTAGATGCAATGGATAATTGGATACCATTAAATCAAGAAATAAAGCATCTAAGCAACTAATTTGCTCATGCGACACAAATATTGTGAAAAAGGATTCACAAATATTATGAATTTATTTCATGCCTATGTATGGCTGGCTGGACAAAGCAATAAAGCTTTTGATGAAAAATCATGAGATCCGTCTAATCTGTTCCATTCCCAGAAGTGAATGCAACAATCAATATTATGAATTTATTTCATGTCTTTGTATGGCTGAAAAAAAGCAATGAGCTTTTGATAGAAAATCATGAAAGTTGTCCAAATTGATTCTGCTCCATTCCCAGAAGTGAATGCAACAACATTTTATTTATATTTTCATGATCGTGATCGTGATCTTGATTATGGACATGGTTATAAAGAAAATTTCAAAGACACATTTTGTCACCAGAAGTAGCACAATAATGTGAAAAAAAAAAGGGAAAAGGAAAATGTGAAAATATTGACAAAAAGATGAAAGTATATATTATCATTATGGTGGTAAAGGCCATTTGAGTTGTACTTATTGTACACCAAAGCATCTTACAAATAATGAGAAGAACATAGAAACACATTTTGCTTATGAAGATGGT
Organism: Vigna unguiculata; assembly: GCF_037176805.1. NCBI lineage: Eukaryota > Viridiplantae > Streptophyta > Magnoliopsida > Fabales > Fabaceae > Vigna > Vigna unguiculata. The sequence goes on along the minus strand of NC_140794.1, from coordinate 57,288,075 downwards.
GATTCTGATTATGGCCATATGGATGCTACTCATCTTAATATTGTTATTTTCTTTGCTAAAGCAAATGAAAGCATTGATCACCTAATTGATTATGAGAGTGTTGAAAAAAAAATCTCATATTGATATTTACGTTTATATGAAAAACGAATGTTTTGCACTAGTACCAAAAGATATGCGTCTTATTGATAGTACAACAACTTATACAATTCTCAAGAGTAATAATTTTTTCTCTTGTTTGATAATGTGAGACATCGATGTTAGTATTATTTATAGTACTACAAATATATTTGAAGACTCTAAAAGAGCTACTATACTTCTACCAAGAAGTTGAATAGAAACTTATTAAGTTTCAATGATATTTGTCTGAATGGATATTATATTGAGACAAACAATGAAAAAGATATGAAATATCTTTATATCTCTATGATTGAGTTGAAAAAGAAAGTGTATTGGAGAAATTATCAACATTCTCTTATAGTTTGTACTACAAGTTTATTAGTAAAATTTAAATGCATGTCATGGTAAACCAGAAGTTTACAAATCAAAATGATTGCCTTGTTTGACATGATCATTTATTATGATGCGAAAAAAAAAAGGGTTGAAAAACTCATGTGAACACGTTTGAAGCGTGGTAGACCTATTGGTTCCAAAGATAAAAACTCTTGAATGAGAAAGGGGGCTAATATGCAAAATAACCTAATCGAAAAGGTTGAAATCCCAAAAGATTCATTTGACATAATTAATGATTCGGTTCAAGAAGAACCTCAGGTACCTGAAATGGTTGAAAATGATGAGATCTCAATAAATTATGTCATGAATCATATAATATGGAACCAAAATAAAGTTAACATTGACGAAACTTTTACTTATAACATAGCGATGAATGCTATGAATGACAATGAGGATCAATAAGCAATGATCATTGAAGATTGTCGGCAAAGAAAAGATTGACCAAAATGAAAATATGCAAAGAAGCATAATTATATTTGTTTGCTAAACGAAAGGTTTTTGAACATATAGTTCGCACACTTGAAGTTATGAAACCCGTTGGGTACATATGAATTTTTGCGCAAAAATCAAATTAAGAATGATGAAATTGTTAGATACAAAGCACAATTGGTTGCTCAAGGTTGTTCACAAAACCTTGTATTGATTTGTGAAAAAACATATTCACTAGTATTCACAAAACCTTGTATTGATTTGTGAAAAAACATATTCACTAGTATTGGATGCAACAACATTGCAATATTCGATTATCCTAGTTGCACAACAAGGTTTGCATTTACATCTAATGGATGATGTTACAACCTATTCGTACGATTCTTTTGAGAATCATATTTATATGAAAATCCCTGAAGGATTTTATTTGCCCAACAAGACAAATTCTTAAGAGGGTTATTCAATAAAATTGAACATGCTCTTTTATTGATTAAAGAAATCAAGACGTGTGTGGCATAACTGTCTTATTGAGTACTTATTAAAAGAAGGATATAAAAAATGATCCTATTTGGTCTTGTATTTATATGAAAAGATCCAAATAATGAATTTGCCATAATTATTGTTTATGTAAATGACATAAACGTCGTTGAAACTACTAATAAGCTCACAAGGCAATTGAAAGAATTTGAGATTAATGATCTTTGAAGGGCAAAATCTTGTTTGAAATTAGAAATTGAGTATTTAAATAAAAGTATTTTTATACGTCAAGAGGCTTATATGATTAAGGTGCTTAAAATGTTCTAAATGGACAAGTCATGTTCATTATGCACTCCAATAGTTGTGAGGTCGTTAGATGTTGATAAAGACTTTTCTTAGACCTCAAGAAAATGATGAAAATCTTTTTGGTCTAGAAGCACCATATCTTAGTGTCATAGAAACACTAATGTATCTTGCGAATTATACTCGATCTAATATTGCATTTGCTATAAATTTGTTAAGCAAGATATAGTTCTTCAACTACAAGAAGAAAATGGTTTGGAGTAAAACATATACTTCGTTACTTTAAGGGTACTACGAATATATTCCATCCAAATGATTCAAATTCAGACCAATGGGTTATGGATATGCATGTTATTTTACATATTCTTACAATATCACAATGGTTGATCACAAACAAGATGTTTGTTCAAATGTGGTAGCACAATGGTTTCATTAAGGTATATGAAACAAACCATAGTAGCAACATCGTCTAATCATACAAAATTACGAGGAAAGTTGTGAATATGTTTGGTTGAGGTTTATAATTTAACATGTGCAAGAAACTTGTGACTATCCCCGAGAAAGATGGAATCAACAACCATATATGAAGACAATAGTATATTGTTCAATTGAAAGGATGATATAGATATCCAAAAATTCGTTCATCTGAAAATATGACAAGTCTATTTGTAAAGTTTTTGCCAAAAAAAACTTTTGAGCAAATGACTCACAAATTCGGACTCTGTCACCTTAATGATGTAAGTTTACATGAGGGGGAGAAATAGAATATGTGATAAACAATATTGTATTAAAGAATACAGAATGTTGTAGTCTTTATGGTAGATATTTGTATTAACTAAGTTGATTTGTTTCCTTTATGGATTACATATTGTATTTATAAATAGGACTCTTCCTATCAATAATAAGATACAAATGAGTTGCTCCCTATTCTCTATTCTCTATTGTTTCTTCTCTTCTCTATTATCTGTCGTCATTTTCTATGTTATTCGCTTTATTTCATAACAATGTTTGATTTATAAGCGAATTATAATTTTGTAATCATAATAAAAATTATTTTAAATAAAAAAATTATAAATTTATAAGTTAGTATTTAAAATATTTTCTGTTAACTAGTTATTTATGTCTCTAAAAATGTTTGTTATTTAATAATATTTTTTTGTTTGGAATTAAATGTGATTCAATGAAATATATAATAATTATCTTTGATGTGATTTTATACTTAAATACTCTTTCAATATTTTAAATGCTACTAATTTTACTTATATATGTATTTCAAAACGATCTCAATATTTAATTTTACAAAAATAAATGAATTATATATTTAACAAAAAAACATATTTATATATCCCTTTCTATCAGACGTAGTTAAATATAATCATCATAATAACAATTTTGTTTTCTTAAAATTGCAATATATTAATATAATAAAAATGGGATAAAAAGAAGGTTAAAATATTCTCTTGGTCAATGTTTTTATTGAAAAATCTGAAATAGGTCCTAAGATTTTTTTTAGTCTCAATTAGGTCCATATTTTTGAAAATGTGTAACAATTAGGCTCATTCCGTTAGTATAGAGTTGACGATGTTAAGGATATGCCACGTGTCAGCTTCTCATTTTTTTAAATTTTTTATTTTTTTTGATTTTTTTAATTTTTTTTTGAAAATTATTCATGCCACGTGTCACATCAATATTGTGTCACGTGTCAAGTCAATAAGGTGATACGTGTCAAATCATTGTTTGAATCTCAATTTGGTCCACATATTTGTTATTTTAATTATATTTCAGTCCATTTTTTTTTAATTTTCAATTTCATCCTTTCCAAATTGAGATCAAATTTAACTTTTCTATAAATTTTATAATGATATTTTTATTAAACATTTTAATAATATTAAGTTTATTTTATATTTTGTTTTAAAATTTTAAAATATTTATTTTAACTTGTTACAAAATTGTTTTAAATAATTTATATACAAATGTTAGAGTTGGTTTAAAATTAACAATTTTATAAATTTAAATATAAAATTTTAAAATAATTTTGTAAAAAGTTAAAATAAATATATTTAATTTTTTTTTTTAAAATGGACTGAAATGTAATAAAAATAACAAATATATGGACCAAATTGAGATTCAGATAATGATTTGACACGTGTCATCTTACTGACTTGACATGTGGCACAATACTGACGTGACACGTGACATGAATAATTTAAAAAAAAAATTCAAAAAATAAAAAAAAATTCAAAAAAATTCAAAAAAATGTGGAGCTGACACGTGGCATATCCTTAACACCGTTAACTCTATACTAACAGAATGAGCTTAATTGTTACACATTTTCAACAATATGGACCTAATTGAGATTAAAAATAATCTTAGGACCTATTTGAGGTTTTTCAAAAAAACATGGACCAAGGGAGTATTTTAACCTAAAAAGAAAGGAGCGACTTGTACACATATAAAATTTAATAATAAATTCAACTATTCTCATAATTTTGTTTATCACAACATTAATATAAAGCAAATAAGTGGTTTTTTATAAGATCAAGAGACGAATAAACAACCAACATTAAGATATGATATTTTTTATTGTATATATTTAAATTTTGGTGGTATATATTATTTTTTATCGAATCAATTGTTTCATTTCATTTTTTATTGTATTTTTTTATAAATTTTATATATATATATATATATATATATATATATATATATATATATATATATATATATATATATATAACTCTTTCAGAAACATATAAGAGAACATTATGAAATCATCAAACTTTTACAGTAATAAGTGAAAATACATGTGCGGAAATATATGCATAAATGATTACATTAAAATAATATAATTTTAAAATTATATGTAAATTTATTATTTATATGAATACTAATTAAAATATATAATTATATATATATATATATAATTTTGTAAAAGTAAAATTAAAAACTTATGTAACTGTTATTTTTTTAAATAAAAAATTATTTAATTATTTGAAAATAGTTATTCTCCTGAAAAAAATAAATTATTTCTTCATATATAATTTAAGGTAAATACATGCAATATTTCGCGCACACATTTCTAAATATAACGATGTAATCTTTAAAATGTGTATTTAAATAAATTGAAAAGTTTTCTAAATATTTTGTAATATATATATATATATATATATTTATTTATTTAATTATTTGTTGTGATGAATTTTAATAGTTTTTTAAACTTCTAATCTTTGAAGGAATTCTTTTCATTTTTTAAAAATTCTGAATGGGCAAGGACTAGCAAATCAAAACTCAAAAACCCCATACCCTTTTCCTTAAACCCTAACGAAACTTTCACTGAATCACTGTAGCGGCATGGAATCTCTCAGATTGAAAACCAACTACCGCTGCGTCCCAGCTCTGCAGCAGTTCTACACCGGTGGCCCCTTTGTCGTCTCATCGGATAATTCCTTCATCGCCTGTGCCTGCGGCGAGTCAATTAAAATCGTCGACTCCGTCACAGCTGCCCTACGCTCCACCCTTGACGCCGACTCTGAGTCCGTTACAGCGTTGGCACTCAGCCCCGACAACCGCCTCCTCTTCTCTTCCAGCCACAGCCGCCAAATCAGAGTCTGGGATTTGTCCACGTTCAAGTGCGTCCGCTCATGGAAGGTACCGTACCTTATAATTCTTGTTCTCTTCATCATCACTGTTTGTTTTGGTGTGATGAATAGTGTACTGGGATTGCTAATGTTCGCATCGGGTGTAGGGTCATGATGGTCCAGTTATGTGCATGACTTGTCATCCTTCCGGAGGGTTGCTTGCTACTGGTGGAGCTGATAGGAAGGTTCTAGTGTGGGACGTGGATGGTGGTTACTGCACTCATTACTTTAAAGGTCACGGTGGAGTGGTTTCTTGTGTTATGTTCCATCCGGATCCTGAGAAACAACTTGTGAGTACTGTGCTTGCTTTTTCATTTGATTGCGTTCTGCTAGTGAGCATTTTGAGTACTAAATCAAACCAAGTTTTATTCGATTATGCCTAGGGAACCAAAATTTAAAAAATATTTTATAACTGATTCATTACATTATAACTTTATAAATATGATATCAATATTTACAAGAAGATGTTTTACAAAAAGTAAATATAACATCTTTCTATAATATAACCAATTTTGGTCATCTGTATGAATAGAAAGCATCTTAGGTGGAACTCAGAACAACTATTGACTCTATACAATGGCTTACAATTCATAGGCATCATCACTAAACTATTGTCTTATGCTGGCTCTATCATTCTCCTCTCTTTCTTTACCATCATTCATAAAAAACACAACTTTTAGGTTTGATTCATCAACAACTAACTTTGTCAATACTACGAGTTTAACACTATCATCAAGTGGACCATGCTCCACTTATGTTCCACATTGTTGTGTCCTGATTTTATACAATTACATCCTTCATCTTTTGTATACACAAAGTTGGAAGTTGGAATGCACATAAATAAAATATTCACCCTTTTTGGCATCCATTTTGTTTATCTTGGAAGGATGAATAAATAAGTATGTACTCTACTTCCTCTCACAGTATGAGGAAGAAATGACAACACCCGAAGTTTTAAATGTAAGCTTTTTGGTGTATTTGGATGTAACTGAGCCATATCTTGAGAGGAGAAAAAATAAAATCACTGGAAAAGGAATTTGGATGCTTTTCAAACACATCTGAGAAGTATCTAGAAAAAAGAAAGAAAAATAAATATTTCTAACTTTTCGAGTGTGGAAGTATCCAAGAAGTATCAATATCTGACACTTGTATGTCTGTAATACTTTTTTACTTCTGGAGTATTTGGGTTTCATAGGATTACACTGTGCCACTGTACATATTCATGATAGCATGATGCCTTGCTTAGTACTGTCTGAACCATATTATGTGCTTGTACATAATTAGATTGGAATCTTTGACCACTGTTATATGAGTTACATACTATTTAATTGAAGAACTGGGCTTTTTCTCTTGTTTTTTTGATGGATAAGTATAAGAACACATGTTATGATGTAAAACAATGGATTTGTGTGAATTGAATCTCAAAACATTGTGGTGAACATAGTGACTGTTGATGGTGCTTAGGGGTTGATTAGAATTCCATAATAGAGTTGATACAAATGCAATATGATTTATTACTTGTAGTCCTTTTGATGCAATTGGGATTTTATTTATTCTTACCCTGTTCCTCAATTTTAACTATTCCCAACTATTGATTTCACCTTTTCACGTCGTATATTTAACTGATCATGGTGAGATTGGTGCCCCAGCTTTTTTCTGGAAGTGATGACGGTGGTGATAATGCAACAGTAAGGGTTTGGGATGTTTCCAAAACCAAGAAAAAGAACTGTATTGCTACATTAGATAATCACCGCTCAGCTGTGACTTCTTTGGCAATATCTGAAGACGGCTGGACACTACTTAGTTCTGGAAGAGACAAGGTTGGCTCTACATTTCTCTGTCCAACTTTTTGTTTTAATGGAGTATGTTAATTAGTATAGTCCAATAAGTCACCAAATTGGTGTGCTGGTTGTTGGCAGGTTGTAACGTTGTGGGATCTTCACGATTATAGCAACAAGAAGACTGTCATTACTAATGAGGCAGTTGAAGCTGTCTGTGTGATTGGTTCCAGCAGTCCCTTTGCTTCATCTCTGCATTCATATAAGCAAGATGCAAAAAAACGTAGTGGTTCCAAAGCATTCTATTTCATTACAGTTGGTGAACGTGGCATTGTACGCATATGGAATTCTAAAGGGTAAATATCTGAAGATTTTTTCAATCATCAGCGTAAATATTTCTAATATTATGACATTTTGCACTAGTTGCACCTGGGTTGGTTTGTTTAAGCTTTTAAAGAAGTGACTTTAAAGCTATGCTCTGCCTCTTGTTTTTTTTTTTTTGTTTTCTTTTTCCTATTGACAGGGCAGGTTCCATCTTCGAGCAGAAGACTTCAGATGTTACAGCCAGCATAGATGATGATGATGGATCACGTAGGGGTTTCACTTCTGCTGTTATGCTTCCCTCTGATCAAGGACTGCTTTGTGTGACTGCGGATCAGCAGTTTCTAGTTTACTCTCTGGAATGCACTGATGAGTTGTTACAATTAAATCTAACCAAAAGACTTGTTGGATATAATGAAGAAATTGTGGATATGAAGTTTTTGGGGGATGATGAAAAATTCCTAGCTCTTGCTACAAATCTTGAACAGGTATGGGGGTGTGTGTTTTTATCTGGAAATTAGTAAACTGTTGTGATTTAAATATAGTTCGACACTTTCAACCCAGTCAAAATTTGAACATATACATTTTGGTGTGCATTATATATATATATATATATATATACACATATATATACACACACACACACACACACACACACTAGAAAGCTAAATTTTCTTGACTGCAGGATGTTGTTCTTGTTTAGTTTACAGTTTTCTGTTGTTTGTTCTCGTCGCTTTGTCAATATAGTTGTAATTTGTCAGAATATAAGCACTTTTAGAAGATTTTTATACGTAGAAAATTTGCGGATGGGATTTCGTTTATAGATATATTTCATTTTGCAATTAATTACATAAACTTTGTAAATAAGTCCATTCTGAAATCTTTAGTTCACAAGGCGAATGAGTTATAGTTGTTTCTAAGATGATTTTCCAATGTTATTGTGTTTTGGTGATCTGTGACATATGAAAACCCATTGATCTTTTGATTGTTTTTTCTTTTGGATGAACATCACATGTTTACAGCAGGAAGGATATTGAGGTGTTTGTAATGTCCATTTCTAATTTTGCTTTTCTTCTCAAACAGTTTTACATATATCTCTATCCAAATATTATCTAGTTGTAGCTTCTTAGTGAATCTAAATTAAGTCATTCAGCAAATAATGGAAACATTAAGAAAAAAAGGAAGCTAAAAAAGGAAATCGTAGTCAATAGTATGTTGACAAGACTTGCATATCACACCAACAAACTATGCCCTAATTTTTTGAAACTGATTATCAAATAGAAGTTAACACTTGACAAGCAAAGGATTGAGGCTAGGAGGCCCCTTAGAGCACCTTCTATTTTCAGCATAGTTGAGGAAGTGTTGTGTGATATGATGGGATGAGAAAATTTAATATACGTAAAAGCTTTTTGGTTGGGAGGGATACGGGGGAGATTGACCTCTTGCAATATGTGGATGGTACATCTTTTTGGGGAAAACCACCTTTAGTAATGTCAAACTTGAGAGTTTATTCAAATGTGACAAATCTGAAAACTCGACTCAAATCTAAAATCTAAAATCTAAAATCTAAAATCTGAACTTACCAACTCGGTCGTAAACCAGTAGTTTGTCCTTTTTAATCTAAGTTTAGCACATTCCCACCAAACCCATTCAAAGATTCTACAAACGAGTTAAGACTAAATGGGATAGTGGACTATGAGTTCTATAACCATGATGATGGGGTGGGTTGAATTTGTGTCTGGACTTAAAAGTATTTTTTCGAGAGTGAATTTGGAGGTATTTGGTTGGAGGGGAGCACCTTGGAGAGGTTTGCTAATTTCTTAAATTGCAGGGTTTTACATTTTCCTTTTATTTATATTGGTGTACCTTTGGGTGCTAATCCCCTTCGAGGGGTTGATTGGAAGCCTATTCTAGGTAATTTCTCTTAGAAACTGGCACCTTTGAAACATAGGTCTTTTATCTTTTTGCCGGGAGGTTATGCTTAGTCACTTATGTTTTGTTATCTTTATGAATCTTTTTCCCGTCCATTTTCAAAATTCCGAGTGGGGTGTGGAAGAAAATTAGAAGATGCAAAGAAAGTTATTGTGGGTATGTTAAGAATAATACATTGGGTTACTTGGGAAAAAATATGTAGACGAAAAAAATATGGAGGGTTTGGAGTGACAGATACAAAACTGTTCAATGAGTCATTGGTAGTAAATGGATGTGGGAATTATTTGAACACAAAGCAGTATTGTAGGTTAGAGTACTAGAATTAAAATATGGTGCTTGGAAGGGTAGTGGTAGGGGAGGACATGCATAAATGTATCATTATGGTGGAGAGGCCTATGTAAGGTGCGTGGGGGCAAAATTTACCTTGGTGGTATGACTATATGATGGAATGGAGAATTGGAAATGGGCGAGTTGGGAGGTTTCGGGTAGATAATTGGATGCGAGAAGGTGTCCTTGCATCATGTTATTCTAGACGTCATGCCAATTTAAAACAACAAAAGGGGGATTGTTCTCCGACAAACATTCTGATCACAACTCAATCATGAACATTATTTTCTATACATGGATGTGGGTGGGAGGATATATTCCATCTTGCTCATATTCATATTCCGAGTAACAAGCTCAGGTGAAACTATGCTTGAAGGATGCCAGTAACAAATGGTGGGCATAAAAGAAAGGAGCATGGCTTCAATTGATGGGGTGGAAGTAGAAATGAACACCACATGATTTACCTTGGGTAATTATTTTGGTATGTAAAACAGAAAAAAGGAACTTGCGGGAGCGTAATCAGATTTACATATTGATGAATATAGGAGATGGGGATGTATTATTTTGGAGTCTGGTTAACGTTTATTTATATGCCGCAGCATTGCATATAAATACACTATAACTAGATATTCATTGTTTATTTACTTTTTGGTGATATGTATGTATCGCTTTTAGGTTTAGGTACCTCCTGTGGTACCATTATTATTATAGAATATCTTTCTATGTTCAGCAAAAAATTACCTTACTGCTTGATGAGTATAAAATATTCAGCATTTGATTCTAACTTTAAGGTTCTTACACGTTTTTCATTCTTCATTTTAGCTATGATCTTTAATTCACAAACCTACTTGAGCTTTGCAGGTTCGGATTTATGACACTGCATCTATGTCATGTTCATATGTCTTATCTGGTCACACTGAAATTGTTCTATGCCTTGACACCTGTGTATCAACTTCTGGGAAAACATTGATTGTAACTGGAAGTAAAGACAACAGTGTAAGTATTCCCCCCTTTGATCTTATGATTGTTGAAAATACTTTAAATTTTATTTTATGGGAAGAAGTGCTTGAGGTGCTTCAGTAAGTGTTAACAACAGGTGCCTTATTAACTTCATAGCATGCTTATAGTTATGTACTGGGATTAGTAGTTTAAAACAACTGTCTGCTTGTCAAACAGGTTAGGTTGTGGGATTCAGAAAGTGCAAACTGCATTGGAGTTGGTATAGGTCATATGGGAGCTGTTGGAGCCATTGCCTTTTCCAAAAGAAAGCGAGATTTCTTTGTTAGTGGCAGTAGGTGAGTATTGATGCATTTATTCCTGTTTTGATTCTCAATAGCAAAAACTTGTCTACTTTTTTCTTTTGTGCATGTTCTAGGATTTACGATTTTGTGATCCCTTATGATTCCACCCATAATATCGATTTTAATTACCTTGTCAATACACTGCATAACCATTAAACCCAACATGAAATGTGATACGCCAAGGGTTCCTTCTGTGTGGTTTTCACTTTTGAAGATAGTAGAATTGGAAACGCAGACAAACTTCTCACTGTTAATAGTATAGTTTCATTCACCTTGTTTTAGCATCAGAATCAGTATTAGAAAATTTGTGCTGAATTTAATCTCTTATTCCTTCCCTTTTCGAGTTCACTGAATCCTGCAAGATGTTTTGCTACGCATGGATCATTTTACCCAGATTGCAAATGTGGCCTTCCTTTTTATTCTACTATATGAACTGTATTTAGTAATATGTCATTGAGTGTACTGTTGAATTCATTGGTTCTAATCCTGCTAGCCTTTAGATGGTCCTATTTGTTATTTATTACCTTTCATTGTTTTTTCAGTGATCATACTCTTAAAGTATGGAGTATGGATGGCCTCTCAGACAATATGACAGTGCCATTTAATTTAAAAGCAAAAGCTGTTGTTGCAGCTCATGATAAAGATATCAATTCTGTAGCAGTTGCTCCAAATGATAGTTTAGTATGTAGTGGTTCTCAGGTTGGTAATTATATGTGACTTGCAGCTTACTTTACGCCATTATATCATGTTTTCTAATTATTTTCAGAAATAATTACTGCCACTTGTGCTTTTCTTGTTTTATTCTTGTAAAGTGTCACTAGCTACTTACACTGGCTTCTTTCTTTTACTTATCTTGTTACTTTTTTTCCGTATTATAGTGTTTCCACTGTAGTTACCATTGTCATTGAGTTCCACTTGTATATCCCATCAGGATCGTACAGCTTGTGTTTGGAGACTTCCAGATCTAGTATCGGTTGTTGTGTTTAAAGGGCATAAAAGGGGAATCTGGTCAGTAGAATTTTCTCCTGTAGATCAGTGTGTTGTAACAGCATCTGGTGACAAGACAGTAAGGATATGGGCTATATCTGATGGCTCCTGTTTGAAGACATTTGAAGGACACACTTCAAGTGTGTTAAGAGCATTGTTTGTTAGCCGTGGAACACAAATTGTTTCCTGTGGTACAAGGCTATCCGTTGCTGATTTTCTTTATAACATTTTTATTTTGTCAGTGTGATCACTTAATTAATTTTTCAGGTGCTGATGGTTTAGTAAAGCTGTGGACTGTAAAAACCAATGAATGTGTTGCTACTTATGATCATCATGAAGATAAGGTGCCAGTTGATCCTTGATATTTCTTTTCATCTAATTTCATATTTTTCTGTCTATAATTGTATATACCTGAAAATATGGTATAAATTTGTTGCATGCTTTTTTTCTTTTTTTTTATTGGCAAATTTGTTAAATGCTTAATATTTGTTTAAGCGTAGAAAAAAGTCATTCTATGGTACACCGCTGTTTTGAGTTTTTTTTCTTCTTTAGAAGATACTTTTTTAGGTACCAAGAAAATAACTAAAACAGCTTTTTATAATATCTAATTATCATAAATTGTTGAAAGCATATGTTTTCATTGAAAAAACCGACATTTTGGAAAACTGAAAAATAGGTTAAATTCACCAAAGTTCAGGTTCCTTGTACCTTTTCTTTTGCTGACTAAATTTGACATGCAGGTTTGGGCCTTGGCTGTAGGCAAGAAAACAGAAATGCTTGCAACTGGTGGTGGTGATGCTGTTGTCAATTTATGGTTTGATTCCACTGCATCTGACAAAGAAGAAGCTTTCCGTAAAGAGGTGAGTTCAACCAATCATTCACTACTGATACCCTCATATCCTGAAAATTAAATCAAAGGTTGTGTTTCACCGTGATTCTTGATATAATTGTTGTGAAGATCTAATTGTTCCTATTGCATATCATACCAAATTTATGTTGCTCTTTCTATGAATTTAATGCAACAATGAAGGACCAAGAGTAGTCACAATGTTGGAAATCATCTGAATGGAATTTCTATCGGTAAAACATGCAATATTAGGATTTTATGCAGTTTTTAAATTTTAATTGAAAATACACCGCAATACCTCAAGTATATCCTGAATTAGATAATCAAAGCTGTTTGATTTTACTTTTTATGTTGCAAGTGTGAAATCATGGTTTACTTTTGTAACAAAGTGGTAAAGGGTGGTCTAGGGGTTGGGTGTTTACTTTTCTGAATATTGAGGTTTAGTTAATGGTTATTAATTTTCCCAATAACTTAGTTTGTTTTACATAGTTTATTATATAGTTTCATAACTAGCATAAAATAACCTGGGCATCAAGTGTATGTTTGGTCTGAAGATTTATTTTTTGGGAAATATGCTGTTTTTTCAAAAGCTATCAGAAAGCTGAAAAATGGCTTCCTCAAAATAAGCCAAACCAAACAAATACTAGATCAGTTGCAATGGTAAGCAACTCTTCCCTCGTGCATTTTTTTAATTCTATATCATAAATTCACTCGCAAACAGACAAAGTTATCCACTTCGTTTTACTTCATCGTGGAATAGTTTCAGCTCAAGGATATTTACTTTAGTGACATCGAGAAAAGGGGATTCAAGAAAATTGTCTATAAAAATCTTTTTCTTAAGTTCAAATGGTCGTCCAGATATATTATTACCTGCCCCATGTTTTGTTTTTAGGTTTTTCATATACTCTTTCAAATCACGAGTGCCCTGTGTTTTAGAAAGCATTGTAATGTCTACTTTCAATGCAGGAAGAAGGAGTTCTGAAAGGTCAAGAGCTAGAGAATGCTGTCTCAGATGCTGACTATTCGAAAGCAATCCAAATTGCATTTGAACTGCGCAGGCCACATAGGCTTTTTGAGTTATTTTCCGAGCTTTGCAGGTTAGCAACAATCATTTGGTTGCCTGAATTTTGTTAGCGTAAACTTGACTGGTATTTCTGCAGCAGGAAGAGAGAGGCCGAAGAGCATCTTGACAGAGCACTCAAGGGCTTGGGTGATGAAGAGCTTCGCATATTATTTAACTATGTTCGAGAGTGGAATACAAAACCAAAACTCTGTTATGTTTCACAGTTTGTACTTTTCAGAGTTTTCAGCGTCTTTCCTCCAACTCATATTGTTGAGGTGCGTTTTCTTAACCCTTTTAAGTTTGAAGTGGCGTTGAGCATCTAATCATGCATTTCTTATGTATTATGTATGATGGTTAATGACTGAAATGCTTGGCCTGATTATGGAATATGGTTTTGTACAAATAACCCTTCTTACATTTACTTGTTTTGTTATTGTACTATTTCTATTTTCTTTTTACATAATTTTGCATTGATTTCAGCCTACGTGTAATTGTTGGAATGTTTTTCGAGGAAAGAAAGAAATACGATTTTAATTAACATTTTTTTATTGGTTATTTCAGATTAAAGGGATTGGTGAAGTTCTTGAAGGTCTTATCCCTTATAGTCAGAGGCACTTTGGCAGGATAGACAGACTTGTTAGAAGTACATTTTTGTTAGATTTCATTCTATCAGGAATGTCAGTTATTGAACCAGAAGCTCAACCGACAGAATCAAAGACCAAGTTACTGTTGCAGTCCGATATCCACATTCCGGACACAGAAAATGACATCGAGGAGAGAGATGACTCTCCTGAAATTACCGCTTCAAAGAAAAGGAAATCAAAAAGATCAAGACATGGTTCACATAAGAAAGTTAAGAATGTAGCTTTCAATAGGGTCGAGTCTATACCACTACAGGCATAGGATTGGTGCTTTGGTCGTCGTCTGATGTATACATAATGTTTATTGGTCGATGGAAGAGCAGTTTTGATTCATCCAAATTTTGAAATCTTACCGTCATTTGATAATATGTAAGCGTAGCTACTGTAATTGCATCACTATTGGTTCTTCGAGTAGATTAGTTTTCCGGTCTGCCCTCAATATGTTATAGGAATTCTGCTGTGTAACGAAAGAAAGTTATTGTTCTTGAGAGACTGCTGAGTCGCTGTCAACTGTTGTATGGAAAAGGTAATTTCAAAGGACTTGCACCAAATTTGACCCACAATTCTTATAATGTTCAATTCCTTGTTCCTTACCTTAAATTTAAAATACAAAGGAAAAACCAGCGTTCTGAAGGAGTACTATCGATTTCCTTTATGTTCTGAATGTTCTATTTTATTAAGTCTATGGCTGCCAAAAAATATCTAGTACATGTATTTTATGTATTTGTGCGTCTGAAACAGTGTCTTGTTTCTAGTGCTAGGCAAAGATTGTCATGGTCAGGTCATGGTCCTGTCCTGTTTTCATCAGCATTGTAATACACTGATTAGATGGATTCAGATATATAATGGGTAAACATTGTATGCTGATGACAGTTTTTATCTCTTTTGGTAACCAGAGATGAAAAGCGTAACAAAAGCTTTTAAATCTGCGAAGTGCGAAAGATCGAAAGCCTTCAGTCTACTTAAAGAAGATTATAATTACTATTGGATAAACTTTTAGTATTTGAAAAACAGTGATTTTTAAATAATTTTCAATTTTAAATACAACATACTTCCTTTATTTAACAATTAGTGAAAATACATTCACTGAGATAATGAGAAAAAATCAATATTATAAATATCATAATAATTATAAAAAGATAACAACATATTCTATTTATTTAACAACTACTAAAAATACGCGTATATGTATTATTTTTTTCATGATGAAAATAATAAAATTATTATTGTTGTTATAAAAGTAAATATAATTAAATTCTACAATTTTATTGTAAATACTTTTTGTTTATTTGGTAAGTAATTTTTTTATTATAGTTTGTTATTTTAGTCTCAAATAGTGATTAAATATAAAAAGGTCAAATACAAAATTAAATTTAAAAATAAATGGTAAAATTGGTAAGATCATTATTTTAATTTTAAAAAATCATTATTTGAAAGATAAAATAGATAGAAAATGTGTACATCGAAAAAATTATTCTTTTATATAATAGTATGCATTTATCATAATAAAATATTTTAATAAATTTTTATAATATTTTACATTTTCTAACAGCACGAAAAAAATCAATTCAAATAATATGTAATCGTAAAATATTGGCTGTAATAGTTCAAATTTCATATTAAATTTAAATTGAGGAAAACTAAACAAAGGTTGTTTTTTATTTCAGTGTTTGAAGAGACAAACCCTGCTGGATAAGAGTCTCTTCTTGATTTGCAGTGTTACTCGGTTCTCACAGAAACCAGACATGTCTGAGTTTGAATCGGAAGTTGCAGAAGGTGAGAGGTACCGTGTGGGCTACGCTCTCCAACCCAAGAAAGTGGAAAGTTTCCTTCAACCCTCCCTCCTCGATCACGCCAAACAACACGCCATTGATCTCGTCCAAATCGACCCTTCTACACCCTTAGAACAACAAGGTCCCTTCCACTGCATCATCCACAAACTTCACACTCCACAATGGAACAAACACCTCCAACAATTCTCAGCCACGCATCCAGACACCGCAATCATTGATTCCCCCGAGTTGGTGACTCGCCTCCACGACCGAGTTTCAATGCTCGAGGCAGTCACTCGCTTGCAAATTTCCCTCCAAAATGCCACCGTCGGGGTCCCGAACCAAGTGTTGCTAAACGAACCCAAATCCCCCGATTTCAACAAAATCGAAGAACTGGGTCTGCGATTCCCCGCGATCGCGAAACCGTTGGCGGCTGACGGCGGCGGTGGCTCTCACGAAATGTGCCTGGTCTTCGACCGCGAAGGACTCAACGCGCTGAGCGCTCCTACGGTGCTACAGGAGTTCGTGAATCACGGTGGGGTCGTGTTCAAGATTTACGTTGCTGGGCGTCACGTGAAATGCGTGAAGCGCAAGTCTTTAGGTGATATATCGGAGGAGAGGCTGAGATCGTTAAAGGGGGAGGTGCTGCCGTTTTCTCGTGTATCGAACTTGGGCGTCGAAGACCAGGGTGGCCCCGTGGAGAAAGCTGAAATGCCGCCGCAGTGTGTGGTGGATGAGTTGGCGAAGGCGTTGAGGGAGGCCTTGGGACTTAACCTTTTCAACGTGGATGTGATCAGAGATAGTAAGGAACCAACAAGGTACCTTGTTATTGATATCAATTACTTTCCCGGCTATGCAAAATTGCCCTCTTATGAGCCCTTTATCACTGATTTTTTGTTGGATGTTGTTCGCACTATGGCTAATTAAGTGAATTACAAGCCTGAGGATGATCAATAATGTTAACAATACTGCGTAATCATTTTTGTTATGCTGTTTTTCAATGCTTTCTCTTTTGTATGCCGTTTTGGAGAATGATTGGTAATGTCACATTATATTCCACCTGCACTTTGCACCTGTTATATCTGATTGGGAAATGCTGCTCATTTAAAGTTCCACTAGTCATCAACTGCACTGTGCAGTGCCCTTTCTTGAAATCTGTTTTTTTCCGTGGTAACTTAACTGTATTGGTATGAATCCTTCCCTTCGCTTTGGACTCAACCACTCATTCTCATTTTTTAAAATACTATTTGACAACAAATACACCAGTCCATGAAATTGCGGGAATCTTATTGTGATTTTTAAGAACGATAAATGTCAGTCTCATTAGTTCGTAGGCATCGGTTTTTTAGGATCAAGAGTTTTTCCTCTCCAAAGCTATGCGTCCTCCATCAAAAGCATTCATGGACAAAGTTAGGGTTTTATGAATGAAACAAATATAAACTGTGAAGAATTCATATTTGTTGAGGGTGGATGGTGCTCGCCTCATTGGCCGTGTCTTTATTGATATACCATAACTCGGAGTTGCTTCAGAATCTGATTCTATGCTCTGGTACTTTATGAGATGCTTTATTCTACTACACATTAACAACTACCATAAATTTTAATTTGTGTACAATGAAAAAAAGAAAAGAAAGATTCTGCCATGCATTGAAGGACAATATATTAATTTTATGATGACGAAGTCTAATTACAGATTCACCAAAAGAAAGTACATAAAACATGCGACTCAAAGAACTAGATTTGTGAAAATATCACGATATGTTTTATTGTATATGCGTACACAGGTCATAATGGAGTACTACTGAATACATAGCAAGCAGATAACAAATCATAACCGGGGTCTCAAATATTTACTTCACATAATCTGAATACTCACTAGCTGAATAACTCCAACAAAATGTCTCAAGTGAGGGTGTATTCTTCGTTTGGTAACTGATTGACAGAATTAACAAACAAACAAACGGTTGTCATCATCATCATTGTATACACGAAAGTGATTATGCAGTGGCCCGCGTCTCTTCTGTTGCTGCCTCTCCGCTAGCAGTTGCCTTAGCACGCTTAGCTTCATAATCCTTGACAGCCGCTTTAATGGCATCTTCAGCAAGCATGCTGCAGTGGAGCTTAACCGGTGGAAGTGAAAGATGCTTTGCAATCTCACTGCAGGACATCGATTATGTCAGTTCAAGATCTCATAACCGAAGCTATGATGCATAATTACAATAAGTGTATCTAATACAATATGCACATGGCATGATCATTCTAGAAGTATATAATATACTATATCTTTTAGCCAAGAGTTTAAGAGATTCTCCAGGTTAGAGCATTCAGTAATAGTGTTGTCTTATACTGGACCTAGAGCTCCTTAATTATAATTGGTCATTTCTTTTAAAATTGCAATTAAGTTTCTTTGATTGATTAGGGGTCCATAATCCTTATTTTCCGTTATTTTCCTTTTCTACTTGACCTGAAAATAGTAACTCTTAAAGGGTTTTGATAATTGTCTAGATTCAGTCATTAAAGGATCTTGATAATAGTCTAGATTCAGTCTTTAATTAACATTTAAAAAACGAATAAGGGTTTGTTGATCATAGAAGGAGTTCTCGTGTTGATCTACTGATTTCGAGTGAGTGTCATCTGGAAGGAATTTCCATTTCCAGTTCTATTGTGGTCATTAATGAGGTTGGTAGAGAATTGTAATTCTGCAAGTCCAAATTAATATGTACTACTTAGATATTACAAAACAAAATAAAAATTATAAATCATTTTCATAAAACACTCCTCATAATCTGCAGATACGAACAATATTAGTATCATTTCTTTCTAGAAATAAACCCCAACGAGGACAAAAACCAGTTTTCATTCATCAAGGAACAGAGCTTCTATGTTTCTATATACTATTGGATTTTCACAACTTTTTAAAGTTAGGTACTTCACATACATATAAATATACCGGTGAAGTATCCATGGTTATCGGTATTAAATACGTATCCAATGTGAATATGTGAAGCAAATTAAAGTCTATTGTTCTTCATGAACTATCCGGCAAGATTAAACTCCTAAAGGCAGTACATAACAAAGAACCAGCACAGATTAAAGTACAACACATTTCCAACACTAACCATTCCCTCCACAAAAGATTCTTCTTTCACTTAAAAGGTAAGCTGTCCTATTGCCTTGCGCAGAAACTTAGCACAACATAGCTCATATACATGAAAATAATATATATATATATATATATATATATACACACACACACACACACACCATCCAGTGTTTTCCAATGAAGATATACGATAGGGCTGATATATTACGCAAAACTGCAGATAATGGTAGGTACACTTACGTATTTTTTATGGACAGAACTTCCTCCATTTGCTTTCCCTTCACCCACTCAGTAGCTGAAAATAAGATATATACATCAGAAAAGTGGTAAATGAGGATAGGACGGAATATAATGAATTGAATCAGGAAACAGAGAGTGATGTT
Source organism: Vigna unguiculata (assembly GCF_037176805.1). Lineage (NCBI taxonomy): Eukaryota > Viridiplantae > Streptophyta > Magnoliopsida > Fabales > Fabaceae > Vigna > Vigna unguiculata. Next base: position 57,268,263 of record NC_140794.1, on the reverse strand, counting down.
TGTGTTTGGGATTACCAACGGAGGAAGAAGCAATGGCAGAGCCACACCCAAAAGTCTTGAATCGAGCATCGACGATTTTTCCGGTTTTGTCGTCGACCTTAATCTGGAGCTTCATGACATCACCGCAAGCCGGTGCCCCCACCAAACCCGTCCCCACGCTCGGGTCGTTCTTGTCGAACGATCCAACATTCCGGGGATTGTCGTAGTGATCCACAACCCTCTCGTGGTACCACCGCGCGGGAACCCTAACGCCCAACGACGTCGTTCCCAAAACCCTCTTTGCGCCCACTCTCAGCATCTTGATTTTCCCCTCCACCCGACACCAGAGAGACCCAACCCAAGAAAATTGGAAAATATTAATAATAATTCGCTTTTTGTTGGTCCTCGTTTTTGTAGCAAAATCTCAATTTGGTCCTCGTATTTTTATTGGTCTCAATTAGGTCCTCATTTTTGTAAACTAGTATCAATTAGGTCCTTTCCGTTAGTAGAGAACTAACACCGTTAAGTAGGTGCCACGTGTCAGCTTCTCATTTTTTTGATTTTTTTTGATTTTTTTTGATTTTTTTTAAAATTTTTTTTTAAAATTTTTTTAAAAAATATTTATGCCACGTGTCACTTCTGTAATGTGCCACGTGTCAATCTAATATGGTGACACGTGTCAACTTAATGTATGAATCTCAATTTGGTCCTCATATTTGTTAATTTGATTTGATTTCAGTCCCAAATTATTTTAAAATAATTTTAATCTCCAAATTTAGAACAAATTTAATTTTTTTATAAATGTAATGATGATACTTTTATTACAAGTGATATTTCTATTACATATTTTTAACAACATTTAATTTATTTAAATTTATATTTTACATTAAACTTTATTTAAATTTTATTTTAAAATTATAAATATATAAATTAATAAATTTATATTCGAAATATTTGTATAATATTCAATATCAACAATATTTTATAGTTAGCTTAAAAATAACAACTTTATAAATTCAAATTTAAAATTTTAAATAAATTTTATAAAAAATTAAAATAAATATATTTAAAATTTTAATATTAAATATAATTAATATTATTAAAATATTTAATAAAAATATCAATTTTAATAAAAATAATCATAACATTATATAAAAGTAAAATTTGGTCTAAATTTGGATTGTCCGAAATTAAAATTTTTTAAAAAAGTTGGGACTCAAATCAAATCAATTTAACAAATATGAGGACCAAATTGAGATTCATACATTAATTTGACACGTGTCACCATATTAGATTGACACGTGGCACATTACAGAAGTGACACGTGGCATAAATATTTTTTAAAAAAAATTAAAAGAATTCAAAAAAAAAATTAAAAAATTCAAAAAAAAATTAAAAAAAAATTAAAAAATTGGTATAAATACACATTTGGTACCCAAACTTTTTCGGAAAGTTCAGTTTGGTACCCGAACTTTAGGAATGTTCAATTTGGTACCCCAATTTTCTAAAGAGATTCAATTTTGTCCTCTCCGTTAAGTTGGAGTTAACACCGTGTCCGTACAGGACACGTGTCAAGCCATGAAATTTTTATTTTTTAAATTTTTTTTTTCAAAAAAATTAATTTTTTTTCAAAAAATTAGAAACTGCCACGTGTCAGTTTATCATCGTGCCACGTGGCAGCTTACAATCATGACACATGACAGTTGAATAGCTGTTTTCAATTTAGTACCCCAATTTAAATTTTTGGTTCAATTTAGTACCCCAATTTTTTAAAATCATCCAATTTCGTCACCTTCCATTTGAGACCAAATTAGTAAATAAGCTTAATTACAACCTATATATACATGTTACAATAACTTTTTCTAATATATACATCAAATCATTTCACCTAAATACTTAAATTATTTTCTTTTTTACATTTTAACCTTTGTAATTTTTTATACATGAAATTTTTTACACTTGTAAAAAATAAAATAATTTGAATATTTAGGTGTAGTGATTTGATGTATAAATTCAAAACAATTATTTTAACATGTTTATATAAGTTATAATTAAGCTTATTTACTAATTTGGTCTCAAATAGGAAAGGACGAAATTGAATCATTTTTAAAAATTTGGGTACTAAATTAAACCAAAAATTTAAATTAGGGTACTAAATTGGAAATAACTATTATACTGCCACATGTCATGATCGTAAGCTGCCACGTGGCACGATGATAAACTGACACGTGGCAGTTTTTAAATTTTTTGAAAAAACAAATTAATTTTTTTGAAAAAAAATATTTTAAAAAAAATAAAAATTTCATGGCTTGACACGTGTCCTGTACGGACACGGTGTTAACTCCAACTTAACGGAGATGACCAAATTGAATCTCTTTAGAAAATTGGGGTACCAAATTGAACATTCCTAAAATTCGGGTACCAAACTGAACTTTCCGAAAAAGTTTGGGTACCAAATGTGTATTTATACCTAAAAAATTCAAAAAAACGAGGAGTTGACACGTGGCACCTACTTAACGGTGTTAGTTCTCTACTAACGGAAAGGACCTAATTGATACTAATTTACAAAAATGAGGACCTAATTGAGACTAATAAAAATACGAGGATCAAATTGAGATTCTACAACAAAAACGAGGACTAACGGAGTATTTTAACCTTAATTAAAAGTAAGAATGTGGATGTCGACTAGTAAGCCGGTTTGTCAAGGTATTTACTTTCTGCACCCCATGATTTTCTTTACATTTCTATTTTTCTAAAATATTTATTTTCTTATTTATGAGTCATATATATATATATATATATATATATATATATATATATATATATATATATATATATTCTCTTTTAATCACTTGCTCTTGTGAACATCTAGGTTTTGATAAATGATACTGTTGAAGATCAAATCAAAGTTTTTGTAAAACTTGAACTCAAATAGTTCATGTAGCAAGTATTAAATGTTTTTTCACCGTTTACGAATGGTAGCGATGTTTTTGAATTGAGAAATCTAAAAAAAAGTGTACTTTGAGATTATATAATTTAAAAGTTAAATTATGGATTTTGGATTAAACAAATTATAAGCAAATATTAAGAATAAATTTATTAGTTTGGATTATACAATATAAAATACAGATTTTATATTTGATATTGTCTACTCTAGAAGATAAAATTTGTATTTCAAACCGATAATTCATAATAAAAAATTTATTAGACAAAATGTATTGACAAAATATATATATATATATATATATATTTTGCTTAAAGGTTGTTATAATGATTATTTTTGAGAGTCAATGATGATGAAGTTTGAAGTACAATATCAAAAAAAGTTTACAAGGATAGAATTTTTTATATAACGAAAGCCGACAATTAATTAGAAAGAAATTATTATATTTAAGCCTTTACAACATTGTGTATTAAACAATTAAGTTGGAATCTTATAGTTGTAAATTTACAAATAAGTGAGACTCAAATTCCTAATACCAGGAAAATGTTTGTATATTTACATTTGTTACAATATAAACAAAGTTACTTGTAATATTACATAAAATAAAAACTATACAAGAGTGTGAACTCATCATTCAGTGTGATAATCATTCCACCAATGATGTTGGTCTCCCTGTGTCACGGTGGTGAACAAAATGAAGACACCAATTTCTTGTTTGTTGTTTCATAACTAATGTTGTAAAGGGATCCCAAAATTGTTTAACTTTCATTTACGGAATACAAACTTTAGCTATCATATGATCCTACAAATATAAAACTCAATACACAATATAAATATTAAAATTGTATAACTACCATTTTTTACTTTACCATCCCACACAATCCTAGTAACATGATCATTACGAGGGGATGTATTCATTAATTTCCTTGTGCATCCTCTACGTTAACACCACCTAGAGTGGTCTCTCCTAATTTACCCACCCATCAACACTCACTTCCTCATACTTTTTTTACGATCTAGAGAAAAAAAATGTTTAGGGAAGTAAAAGATTTTGAAATCTAACTTAGGTAAGTATCAAATTTTGAAATCTTAGCGGATTTCGAGATCTAGTAAAGGAAATTATCATATTTCAAAACCTAGTTAAGAAAATTATCAAATTTTGAAATTTATTATCATTACTAACTTGAAATATATATATATATATATATATATATATTAGTTTTTGTTTTTTATAATGTATTAAGAAAAATAAATAAGATTAAAAAAAATTTTAAAAATAAAAAAATTGAAAATTGAAAATTAAAAAAAAAATATAAATACATAAATATTTTTTGTTTTATTTATTAATTTTGTTTTTTTATATGATGTGTTAAAGAAAATAATATTTAAAAATAAATAAAATTAAAAGCCAAATATAAAAAAATAAAAAAATAAACAAAAGAAAAAATTCAAATATATATATATATATATATATGTATATATTATTTTTGTTATTTTTAATTTTGTTTTTAATTTTTTTTATTGTTAGGGTAAGGTTTGCATTCACTTATATATTATGAAATTATCTTATCTTTTGTCGACGTCTCGTTTGTGAGACTAGACATTAATAGATGATCAAATAGTGGGTAAAACTATATGCTCAACAAACATAAATCTCGCTAGTATAGGTTTTAAATTATGATTTTGATACCGTTTTAAGAAGTGAACTTTGAATTTAACTCACCTCCACAAAACTGACTTGTAAAGTGAAGTTTCACTTTTATATATATATATATATATATATATATATATATATATATATATATATATATATATATATATATATATATATATATTCTTATTTTTAGTTAAATGTGAGACTTCCAAATGCACCTATCTCGTATTGAGGTATATACATTTCACTTTAAAATCCATTAACTATCTTAAATGGATTTCGAAATCCAGTAATTATCTTAATTGAATTTCAAAATTCGATAATTCTCTTAACCAGAAAGTATGAGGGAGTGAGTCTTGGTAGGTGAATAAATATAACAAGAAAAAAAAATTATTTTTTATCTAGTCAAAAGGTCAAGAATCATTTTGGGAATTTAAAAAAATATTGGAGGTACAGAAAGAAATCCCATTTCATTGTGACTTTCGGAATGGGCTAATGGTTCACATTGCTAATATCCATTGACCTAAAGAAAAAAAAATGTAAACTTTAAAATTTTATACAACATCTTGAACAGTCAAATGGTAGAGACTATGCATTCAAAACATAATTTAAAAAATAGACAAGAGTGAATTTATGGACAAAACTTGAGTTGCAGATAAAAACACCGGCCGACAAAACTCCATTTTGCATGTACAATTTGTAAAATGTGTAGATAAATACAAAATCAATAATGTTCCAGGTTCAGCTGGAAATCATGACCTAAATTTCTCCTGAAAAAGACGAATTATGAATGAGTAACTAATACTATGATTGTAAGATTCCTTGAATTATAATTAACGAATCTTAGAAATCGTATTCCCTAAAAATGTCCTCCACGCCACTTTGGCTTATCCAAATGTTGGATGAGTGAATGAACAAGCAAAGCAAAAAAACATCATTACATGCATGATTAAGTCTAGCTACCTTTCTCACTTAAGCTTATATGCATTTTCTTTTAATGAAAACATTAAATAATCCTACCCCCTTACCATGCATGTCAGAAAATAATTAATTTTAAACTTTAAAATAATCAGCATTGTTATTTTCATGAATTAAATTAATATTGCTTTAAATGTAATAAAGAAGCAAATCTTATTAGTCTATATATATTTAACACTACTTATCACTTTACTCAAACTATGTTCTAAAAAATAACAGGAATTAAAAGTTGTTAGCTTGATTCACTCAAACCTTGATATTATAATATACCAAAAACAATGATAACATTTTGCAATTGACACCATTAACAACAGTTTCCCCAAAGATGTTTCTTTTTCATTAAAAAACAAGTATATTTTACTCTTGAGATTTAAATTCAAATTGAAGAACGACAACTTGTGTTAAATTTAGTTTTAAATACTAGAAAAAAAACACTGTTGACATTCTTTATACTTGTACTACAAGAAGATCAACAAAAATATTAAAAAACTGAATAAATTATTGTGAGTATTTTGGGCATGAGTGTATTAGGTACTTGTGCTCTTCGCACCTAACTTACATTATTTTCAAAAGTCACTTTTTGAAGATGTTCATAATCAGAGTATAACTTACCATAGATCTCAACTACAGAATTACATGGAGATTGAGTCCTTCTAGATACATTTTCAATTTTTATATTGAAATCATTGAAAGAGGAACCTTTATGGCTTGAAATTTAGGCAAAAGAGAAGAATTGAATCTCATACCTCCATGTTTGATGGGATTGGAGAACAACAAATTCTAATGTATTTTAGTAACTTTAATTTAATGAGTGAGATCTTCATCACCTCTACTTGCACTTGTCACCAGAAAACATGCATGTGTTTTGAAACACATGATACTAGGTAAGAGATTTTGAGATGTTCAATCAAAGATATATAAATTACAACGATTTTTATACTAGTAGTTATATGGAATATGGAAGTGGAATCATGTTAGGTATTTTTTTTTTTTTAATTAGTAAAGAAAGAATGGTGAACAGTGGAACCTTTATGGCTCCGAATTTAGGCAAAAGAGGGGAATTGAATCTCATACCTCCACATTTGATGGGATTGAAGAATAGAGGAATCAAAGATATTATCACCAGAATTTAGTTATTCACTGTAGTTTTTAAGTATTGATGCTGTAAATTATCTATTAATGAAATGTAATAAATATAATATTTTAATAAATCTCTTCATTGATATTGTTACTTGATGAGATTTCACTTCTATAACCAATATTTTTCTAGTCTTTTTACATGTGTTATGATTCACTAATAAAAATTTAACTAAATTTTCCTTTTGTCAAACAAAAATGAAAGTTTAAGAAAAAATAACACGTATAGTAATTTTGATGACTTTTACACCAACCAACTTAAAAGTAATTCCTCGTAGATTTTAAACTCTAAATTTGTGTAATATAAATATTGCTCTCTATTGATCAATAAATAATTATATGAGATCTGTCTCTTAAGAAAAATAAACACATTTATTATACATCACAATTTATAATTAAGTGACAAATATAAAAGTTTTTTAAATTATCAATAAATTTAAATTAATTATTTTTTTAATCCCTTAAATTGAATAGTAATAATAATAATAATAAAAGTAATTAATTTCTTGAAAGCATAAAAAAGACCCCAGCCAATGAAATTAGTAAATTTTGACTAGAGAATAATACTTGAGCTACAGCTTTTTTTTTCTTAAGCTGAGTATATCTTTTCTAGAAACTAATGCTTTCCAAAGTAAAAAATATTTATATATGATAAAATTAACTCATTTTTAGAGTTTATTCTTTTCATGAATCAGACTTAAGTTAAGATCTCTAAAAGATCGATACACCCCTTTCACAAAAGAAGAAAAAAAAAAGAGAGAATTTGTTTTATTAAAGATAATTATTATGTTTGAAATGAAATATTAAACTCACATTTTTAATAGGAAAAAGGTGATTTGATACCATTTGACGATCATTTGATAATATATACAAGAGTAAAATAGTCTTAACAAAAGTTAACTTTTATATTTTTAGAAGAAAAAAAAAGTAAATAGTTATGAGGATATGAAATGATAGGAAAAAAAAATAGAATAGTGTCAAAATACTAGTGTTCTTTAATAAAAGGAAAATAATTTTTTAACTGGATTTGGAAGATTGAAAATGAAAAAAATAAAAATAAAAAACCATTTAGTAGATTACACCTAAAGTTACAAGAGAAAGTTGTCAAAATATCATTTTCCTTATTTTAAATAAAATATTGAATCTTTAAGTAAGAGATTAACTTTGTCTCATAGATTCAACCACCCATTAATAAAGTACGGAAAACCTAACGGGTTGCATTTTTTAGCTGCTAATATAAAATAAAAAATAATAATCAAAATATTCCTTAAACATAAGACTGAAGTACCCTATTTTGTGTGTTTGAGTGAGTAGTGGTTACTGACTGGGAATTGCTTTAAAAGTTACGAATATTTTAATCGAATTTTAATAAAAATGTGTTTGGCAGGAGTTCTACACACTATAATGCGACGTGCGTTTCACAGATACGTATCGGATATTCGAATTTGGGCTTTCTTTTTCAAAACACTGCTTTCGTACGGATTACCTAATTTTGCTGCCAATAACGTCTCACTATCTCATCCATCTATGCATGCTTACTTCTGTAACTTCAATTTTAGAACATAAAAATACCAGTAATTCAATATAAACCGATTTATGTTGGATAGTGATTTTCTTACGGTGTTAGCATTAACTGGATTTGAATGTATATAGATGACTGTTTTTGAATTCTTTAGATGCCAAGATATCTCATTCTAACTTATATTCTAGCATCTCCAACTACAGTTGTAGTTTGGCAAGAACAGTTCTTGATTTAGTTTAGTTTACCATCGAAGAAAGATGGCAAAAATGTCATGAGAAAAATCGGTTCTTACATTGCTTTGCATTGAAATTCTGTTATTACTTAGTTTGAGCGAGTTTTTTCGAAATTAATATACCAGCTCTGTAAAGTGTCAGAGTAGGTCGAAAAATGAATGCGCATATATTAAAATATCTTCTTCATGTGCTTCCGTGTTTGCGTCACACTTCCATTTACGGTTTTTTGATTCGTGTTACTGCTCCTTCCACTGCAGTTTTCATTCAGGAAACACAACTATATATGCATGAGGTTGCTTCACACACATTCTCACATGTCACACAAAAATCTTCCAACTTTACTCAGCGTTCTTTTTCTTCCTTGTTTCACAGTCTCTGTCTCGGAAACTGTTACTTCTTCTTTGCTAGCGTGGGTGTTTGAACGTTATTTACTTTACCATTTTCACTTCTTCGTTAGTACCCTCACTTTAATGTAACTGCAATCTTCTTTCTGTGAAAAGAAAAAAGTAATTTTAAGATTTGATAAACGCTCAATTTCTCTTTCATTTAATGTTCAATTTGTCACAAGTCTTTTGAACAATTACTTCTCATCATGGTTTCAGTCTTGGAATCTCGTTAATCTTGCCAGACAAACCCATCTGGGTCTAGCGTTTCATATTCGACAACTCTGTTTGTGTTCTGTCGTGTCCATTCTCTCAGGCGTTTCTGAGCTGTAACCAGTGCAGCTTGGAATGATGGGGTTCCGTTAATTTCTTTGGATTGTTCTCCAAGGCCATACACCTTTTTAGAACTCAATTTCGGTTTGAATGTGACTAACGTGAACTTCCGTTTAACGTTCACGTTTGCTTTCGCGGAATGACGATTACGTGGAAGGCTCATGTGGTAAGATAGTGAAAAAGATTTTGGTTCTTGAACTCGTCGTGGTTGAACTCTACTCTTCATATTCAGCTTATGGAGAATGCTCAGTTTTCTGTTACTCTCGAATCCAACTTGGATATGCTACCCGATTGTTTATTATTCATTTACTAATTTAACTCATTCTTTTGCTCACTCATAACAATATATCCAAATCATTTTCATTGTCATTGCAAATGAGAATTCGTCATCTGAATTCGTTTATTCGTTTTCTGGCCTGGGGTGCTGCTACAATATAGATGAACATCCATTTTTTTTTTCTTGCTTTCCTATGTAGGAAGATTTAGATATGTAGGTTTTCCATCTCTCTGCTCAAAGTTTGGTTATAGATATTTCTTCTAAGCAACTTTAATCACCATTTGCCTCTAGAGTCCCCTGAAGTGACTCACTATCTTCCACTCAAGTCTTCTGCTTCATTTCCTGCAAACTAAAACTCATCTCTTCACATTCCAATACCTTCATGGAAGAAACATTTGTTCCCTTGCGTGGGATCAAGAATGACCTCAAAGGAAGACTTGTGTGCTACAAACAAGATTGGACTAGTGGATTCCAAGCAGGCATCAGGTTCGTGGTATAAACTTTTAGATTCTGATATTTCAATCTAATTATGGATAAATTTTTCCATAAATAAACTGTTTTTATAAATTAAAATTAGTTTACCTGTAAATTAATTTTAAATTATGAGTTTTTTGTTTGCCTTCATACTTTCTTTTTCTGTAAGTGTCTAATTATGCAGAAAACTATTTAACATGCCTAGCTGCATCGAGTTTGAAACCAAAAGTCACCCATTTCAAAATAAATAAATAAAACACATAGCTAATGCAAATGGAACAGCTAATTCACAGTTAGCCTCATGAAACTTACAAGAAGATTTCTTAAACTTTTAATTTTGATGTTGTTTAATATAGGATCCTTGCCCCAACTACATATATATTTTTCGCTTCAGCAATTCCAGTGATCTCTTTCGGGGAGCAACTGGAGAGAAACACAGGTACAACTAAAACTTTTCTGGTTCAGTGTTTTTTGTTTTTTTTTTTGAATTTTGGTGACCCTTTTCCTAAGAAATGCTTCATTGGTTATATTCTATAGATGGAACTCTAACTGCAGTGCAGACCCTTGCATCAACAGCACTCTGTGGCATTATCCATTCAATCTTAGGAGGGCAGCCCCTCCTGATACTTGGTGTAGCTGAGCCAACGGTTCTGATGTATACATTTTTGTATGACTTTGCAAAGGATAGAAAAGATTTGGGACACAAACTATTCCTTCCTTGGACTGGATGGTATCTCTTGATTTCCTTGAGTGGTGAGTTATTTATTGAAAGGAAATCACTGTTAATTTGAAGAAAAAATTCTCCACCGTTTGATTTTTAGGGTGTGTGTTTGGACTGCTGCGTTGCTCTTCTTGCTGGCCATTGTTGGCGCATGCTCCATAATCAACAGATTCACGCGCCTTGCAGGTGAACTATTTGGTCTGCTGATTGCAATGCTCTTCATGCAGCAGGCGATAAGGGTGAGTACTTTTTGTTAAGTAATTTTGAAAATTGGATATTGGGATCATATATAGGTGTCCTTTATTTACAATTACCAAAATTAAAACTCCTGTTTTGTAATAAAATCAGTAATCTCCTTCTTAAAAGGGACTTGTGGAAGAGTTCGGTGTGCCCCAGTCCCAGAGAGAAGGTACCAATCAGATTGCACTCCAATCTTCTTGGCTGTTTGGAAATGGAATGTTTGCTTTGGTTTTGTCATTTGGCCTTCTGTTTACTGCACTAAGAAGCCGTAAGGCTAGATCCTGGCGATACGGAGCAGGTAGTGGTTATGCTTCTGAATCCTGATGAAACGATTCAGTAGGGAATTTCATGCATTGCAAGATATACTACAACTTTGATTGTGACATACTAATATTCTGTTCTCAGGTTTTGGCTACAAGTTACTTTCTGATAAATAAGATTGTGTTCTAGGTTGTTTGCGGGGATTTGTAGCTGATTATGGAGTCCCACTAATGATTCTGGTGTGGACTGCTGTGTCTTATATGCCAACCAATAAGGTTCCAAGGGGAATCCCTAGGCGACTTTTCAGTCCAAACCCATGGTCTCCCGGTGCATACACAAATTGGACAGTAATTAAGGTCTCTGATTATTTAATGTGGATAATATTCTCACAGTGAATGATAGACAATGTCTCTTTTCCTTGAAATGTGTAGTTCTTTGCTCATTTTTTCTTTTACTAGCAGGAAATGTTGAATGTGCCTCTCATCTATATTATTGGAGCTTTTATACCAGCGACTATGATTGCCGTGCTTTATTACTTTGATCACAGTGTTGCTTCACAACTTGCCCAGCAAAAGGAGTTCAATCTAAGAAAACCCTCATCATATCATTATGACCTTCTCCTCTTGGGCTTCTTGGTATGTTATTTCTCTGAAATACTTCTGAAATTCATTTGCAGTATTAATGAATGGCAAATGACGGCTTTGTGTATAGACATATACCAAATAGTTTCCTTTTGAAATCTTATTTAAGTTGTTTGCCAGACCATTTTGTGTGGGCTTATTGGAATCCCTCCATCCAACGGTGTGATTCCTCAATCTCCTATGCATACTAAAAGCTTAGCGACTCTAAAACATCAGGTAATATAATTTTCTTTACTATTTCATTACTTCATATTTATGGTTTTGTAAATGTCTTGGATACTATCTAATGCATGGTTCTAGTGAAAAATATCTATAAGTTTCATTCTGAAACTAAATCTGTTTCACTAGACAAACTTGTATAGTCCATGTTGCTAAACTTTGCTTCTTCATAGCTAAACTACTTGACAATCATTGGTACTTGTTTTGTTTGGAGAAGATATTGCGTAACAAAGTTGTATCTGCCGCACGGAAAAGCATCCAGAAAAATATGAACCTGAATCAGCTATACCAAAGTATGCAAGAAGCATATGATCAAATGCAGACTCCCTTAGCCCACCAAATACCACCTCCCTCGGTATATATAATCCTATCATTTCCCAACGATTTTAAATTTGTGATCTTTCTCACCTTTATCCAATATTCTGTTATTCAAGCAGGGGCTAAAGGAGATGAAGGAATCCACCATCCAACTGGCTCAAAGTCATGGATACATTGACACCCCTGTTGATGAGGTTGTTTTCGATGTGGATAAAGATATTGACGACCTTTTACCTGTTGAAGTAAAAGAACAGCGCCTCAGCAATCTGCTGCAGGCATTAATGGTTGCACTTTGTGTTGCTGCTATGCCTCTTTTGAAGAAGATACCAACTTCAGTGCTTTGGGGTTACTTTGCTTTCATGGCAATTGAAAGCTTGCCCGGAAATCAGTTTTGGGAGAGAATATTATATCTCTTTACTGCTCCAAGTCGAAGATACAAGTATATCTATCTATGCTCTGGACTCCTACAACATTATCCATGTTAAAATTAACACTTGTTTGCATATCATGAATGTCCATAGCTTTATCATTGCATTTTATAATGTTGAAGATGATGATTCCATTTTCTTTTCTCTTTACTAGAGTGCTGGAGAAACACCATGCGGCCTTTATTGAGACCGTGCCTTTCAAAACGGTGGCCATGTTTACATTATTCCAGACAGCTTACTTGCTTCTCTGCTTTGGTCTAACCTGGATACCAATTGCCGGGGTCCTTTTCCCAATGTTAATCATGCTTCTTATCCCAGTACGTCAATATTTCCTTCCCAAGTTTTTTAAAGGAGCCCATCTTCAAGAATTGGATGCTGCAGCATATGAGGAAGCACCTGTTGTCAGTTTCAACTTGTCATTCGAAGTAGGTAGTTTCAACCATTATCATATCATAATTAGGTTTATACTAGGATTGATTTTGTTTTTCAAACATCTTCGTGTTCTGATTAGAAAATGGCTTTCTCTGGACTTCTGGTGGGTGGAGTACAAACTCAGCTTGCTTAGCTAGACCACAAAATATTCATACTGCATAACATTATATTACATATATGTATCTGTCGAAGATGTTGTTCATAGATTGATGTTTATATACCTCACAGGATTCAGGTAGTCAGACAGCAACAGTCAATATTAATAGTGGGGAAATTCTTGATGAAATTATTACAAGGAGTCGTGGGGAGATCCTCAGTCAGAAATCCAGGAACTCAACTCCAACATCACGTGGACATACCATTCCTGCTTATGCAAATAACTCATAGGATTCAATGCTCTCCAGTAACTCAAGTGAAGATCAAGAGAAGTACTAATTCACAGCCAATGTTTCTTGGACAAGATTCCAGTGGTTCACCTTCAAAGCTAATAGGGTTTCCTTGAAAATAGTTTTAAGTAGCACACTAGGTCATGAGCTTGTTTATGAATACACGTTATCTTATAGATGTTTATCTTTGACTCTTCTTTCCTTTCAATCTTTAACCATATTGACTTCATTTTACCTTGATACAGAACGAGCAGGGGTATTTTCAAGTTGATGGATTGATGGTGTTGAATCTAACTTTAGGTTTTGCTTATGTGTAGTGTATATGGAACTGCAAAGGAAAAAAAAACAACAACGAGGGGATTTTGAAACAAAGATCTGATGAATATTTATCTTACTCCTTACTGCTAAATAAAGCATCGTATGAATGTATAGCTAGTTCGCAGTGTATCATAGACCTTGCCTTCAACCTTTCGTTGCCAAATTTACTGCATATGTTCTGTGGTCCTACTTGAGTTGACACCATTTTTTGTTTACTAAAGTTATGAGGGAGTTAAGTGTATTTTTCATGTAGGGACCAAAACGGAAACTAGTCATGTGCAGGTGTACCAAAATGTACGGAAAGAAAAAATGTGGTGTGTTCATTTTAAGGTGGGCCTTAATATGAAAAAAATAAATAAATTCAACTATAGAGACTAAAAGAAAGTTGTCAAGTGTATACATTAACTAAAATTAAACCTTTGTAAAACTATAAAGCCAAATTGCCGTCAACATTTGATAGTGCGCTTCAAACAATTTGCTTTTTCCTGTTTAACACTATTAAAACGCAAGTTCATGTAGGGGATTGTTGGTGCATAATTTCAAAGACGCATTTAATCACTTTTTTCATCGTAGCTTACTTTAAAAAGAAATATAGTGATTTCGATGCCTATATGATATGTATGCTAAATAAAGCTAATTTGGAGAAGTGCTAACAAATAAATAGTGGGAATGAAAGCATGCGCAGTACTATGATATGTAGAGTTTGCGTTTTCTTGGTTGGAAAACTTGTGCAGAGAGCATTAGTTTCAAATCGTAACAAAAGTGAACCTCTGGTCCTACATTTGTCACTCAACTCATCCTCAAGTTAAGCCCTTCTCATATAAAATTTGAATATCTTTCAATGTAGGGTCATAAGATCATCATGTTTACAGTCTTAACCAATTTCTATGTGACTGTCATATTTTTCAATTTAAGAGAAATAGTAAATAGAACCTAACTACGACTTACATATAGAATCACGAGTGTACGGTCCTAAATCATGCAATAACTTGTCATTCTTTAATGCTGTCTGACAGGGAATTATGATCATTGTGATTGTCTACTTTGTAAAAGATGTGATTTCGTGGAGATATTTGAAAAAGAGTGTTTCCTCGAAGGAGATGAGAGATCGTGGCGTTCTTGATCCATGATATGGAACATAGCTTAGTGGAAATCTAACTCTCTTTGCACTGTCTTTGATACGCACTACACTATCACTTATCCAACATACTCAAACTGTGTTCTATCAAGTTGTAATGGTATCATTGCTCAGAACGAAGACACACCATGGGAAACTCAAGAAAGTGATACCAAAGATGCAAAGAGAACACGTGTGATTACTTTCTTATAAAGTACTTGCAAATTTGCCTATTCAAAGTTAGAACTTCTGACATGAGAGACCCTACATGTGAGCAAGTAGCAACCACAACTTAAGATATTCGATTTAGAAATGTTCTGTATAAGTGCAAACACAACTTAATATAAATCATCATTCTATATAAGTGAGTCATATAAATAGGTTTAATTTCACAAATCACATGGTAGCACATTCTAATTCTCATTTACTTCACTATTTTTTTTTTCCAACATCGATTTCGGTGGAAGAGACCTTGTAAGTGTTTTGATTGGACTATATGAGATTTGCTAACTATTAAAGTATGGATTATCAGAGGAATCCTGTTTATAATTAGCATTGGCAATATTAAGAATTTATTTTCATATCTGTTGAGTGTATATATCTAAATATAGTAATGATATTGAGAATAATATTTTCATATTTAGCAATTTAATGTTATTTTTTCTTACAAATACTATATATCAAACACATATTCAATTATATCAATTATTAATAAAATTCAAACCAAACTAATAAAATCTTGTATTTATAATAAATATTTTATATAATAATACTGTTTTCTTTTTTATTATTAAAAAATTCTTATATTGATTCGGATATTTACTCTATATATAGTTTTATTTAAACGAGTGCAATTCTATTTACTATAAATATGTTTTATTCTCAACTTTTAATGTTGGTCCATTTTATCTTATAAATGTTGTGATTTTTTCTTTTCTGACTTATTTTTATGAAATTTCAAATAACAATAACACTTTTTAACCATTCAAAACTATCAACAAGAGAATGCTCTTATGATATACAACTTAGTCAATGAGATGTTATTGTTCTTGGTAGGTGCATACTTTATGATGAACTTGATTTGGAACCTCTAAACTTTTTTTAAAACGTTTCTGAACTTAAAAAAGAAGAAGAAGCAGAATAATAAATAAAACATAATCAATTATCACTAAATATTGTTAAACATTTATAATACAGTATAGGCATATAACCAATTATTAATTTAAATAGTCAATTAAATTATTCATATAAAATATTTAATTAAGTTCATTTTAAAAGTATATAAATAAATTGTTACAACTCACAAATTTTACATAACACTTAGTAATACTTATATATAAAGTATCTAGCATTAATAAGGTATTTCAAGATAAATTTACATTTTATAATTCTTATACTAGATAATGAGATAGGAAAAGAATGCAATTAAAATGAACTCATAAATACTATACTTCAAAAATATAGATTACGGAACTTAATTTACATTTTTTTTTAAAACTATAATCCATCATTCTTATAATATTTTTATCCTAATCTTTCATTTCTCTTGTCTCAATTCTATAGTGTCATTATCACCATAAATTCACGTGTATATATATATATATATATATATATATATAACAAACGATTACGCAAAAGATAAGAGAACACAAGAAATGTAAGGGTAAGTTAATGTATAAAAAAAAATACCATAAATAGTAACATATCAAAATAATTATGAAAATATCAAGTATATTTGATTGAAAATAAACTCTTGAATCTTAATGCCATCCTATTTAAGACCAACATAAAACTCACATAAAAAACTTTTTTTAGAAAAAGACAAATTTAATATAAAAGAAATAATAACTTAGATAAAGATTATCAAAATGAATCGTTGCTAGAAATCAATCCTTAAATTAAGCCCTTCTCATTTTCTCATTGATACCACTTTACTACTTTAGTCCAACAATTCATTCAACAATACATTTCACTACATGAACTCGTCCAAAAACACAAAATAGTTCACATAAATAGACTCGTGAGACTCTGTACTGGTTATACTTACCTTCCATTCTTCTTTCAAAACTTGTATCATGAATAAACCAATGTGACTCATCAAGTCATGACAGTTAACTTCACTAGCTTCCTATATGATCCTTTTTCATATCATATTGTCTGTCAAATGAAGTCTCATTCGATACTAGTTGAGTTAGGATAATCTCACATAACAAACCCCCTTCAATACACGCTAACTCACCATAAATTAGCATTTCCCTTGGAAATAACTAATTTGACTATTAATATCACACCAATTTTCACAAACATTCTTATATTAACCATCATAGCTCAATACCAGTATTATTACAATTTGTGGCATGAGAAGAATATCTATATAGTAAATTATAAATCATTATTCTAACAAGTCAAAGTCTTCTAATGATTGCAAAGTTCATGTAATCAATCCATATCAGTACCACACATAATTCAAACCCTTAATTCAATACCCTCATTCTATTCTAATTCAGTTACACAAATTCAATAATTCTTAACACATTCTCATTATTCATAATCCAATTAAGTTATACATATCTAACCAATTCAAGCCAACCAATAACTCAAATCACATATATCTAAACCAAATAACACCCACCCTCTCAATACCTTTCCATCATCATTCAAACCAACCAACAAGTCACAGGATATGTAAGCCCAACATAACTCACCCTCTCAATATCTTTCTATCATCATTCACGCAATACAATAGAAATTCAATATAAACTCTTAGTACAATCACATTCAACAATAAAATTTCATCATTTATTTCGCAGAACCCATTTTGCGAAAATCACATTCACTGTCAAGTTCAATAATAATTATAAAACAAATCTCTATGTCATTGGTCTCATTCTTTTTCATTGTTCTCAATCCACTTACCAAATTTATTAAAAAAAGAAAGAAAACATGCAAAAACATCAACTATATTTAAAAAGGACTAGCTTCCCTAACTCTGTTCTCATCCTTAAAGAGTGTCACACAAAAAAATCACTATCCACAAAATCAAATGTCCATTAAGAATGATTAGGGCAAAATTTTCAGGATCATAAACAGAGAGAGATTTATTAAGAACGAAAGAGACGACATGAAACTGTATATGGACTTGCATGCAAGGGAAAACAAGTTGCTCCCAGAGAATGGGTAGAATTTTCGAACTCACTATTAAAAGCAATTAATTGATTATTTTGATAGGGTTCTTTGCAACATAAATTACTCTAATAGTGTTGATTCTTAGAAAAAGAATGGAAGCTGATTGAAATCTTTAGAAGAAAAAGGAAGATTTTATGGAGAACTATTATTATAGAGAAGAACAAAGTTTTCTGAGGAAATTTTAGAATTCTCACATATTTTATCTTTGTTTAAATTTTTTTTAATACTTTCTATGATATTTAACAAAGCTAAAATTTATTATTAATGTTAGGGGTAGTTTATCAATAAACACATATAATTATTTTATTAATATTTTAAAAAATATTAGAGAATTCCAAATTTTGAAATCTAACCATTCGTTCATTTTTTTTAATTTATAATTAAAAATAGTAAACATTAATAATTAAAGAATAACTGAGATATTTTTGAGCTTGAAAGGCATAGTACCAGGGCAGTGAAACTAGTGAATGGAATCGGTGGAAGAAAAGAAAAAAGGCGATATTTGGGTAACTAACGATTCATCTTGTAAAACGTGTCAGATTTAGGTCAATAATTTAATGTACAGAGAGATCATCTTAGTGTTGAATGGTGTGGAAGAACAGTGAAGACAACGTAGAATCGCGTTGGCGCGTGCGAACACGATGGTGAGGCCAAAGATAGTGTTGTTTGGAGATTCCATAACGGAGCAATCCATCCAACAGAATGGATGGGGTGTTCCGCTAGCCAATGCGTATTCCCGCAGGGTAACATTTCTTCTCAGTCAAACACTCTCACGTCAGATCCGTTTTCTTAAATTATTAATATATGTCACAGTTAATGATCTGCATATTCAGGCTGATGTACTTGTTCGTGGTTATGGTGGATACAACACTAGGTGGGCTATGTTCTTACTGAACCACCTCTTCCCTCTGGTATCTTATTCTCACCTAAATCATGTTTCTTCCCGTTGGTGTCTGCACATTTGCCCCTTTTTAAAGTCCAGTAACTACTATGGGTGAAACATGCCTCGGTATAACATGATGAGATCAAATAATTACTTTTATAAAATATAGGTTGCTTAATTAAGTTTTAAATACTTTATAAATTTTAGTATTTTGAACTGAGGTCTCATTAAAAGTTTTTGTTCTGTTGAGCGTATTTATTTAGGAAAAAATGAAAGGAAAATTGGGCACCCAATAAGACAAGAATTCTAATAAGGACATCAATTGATAATACCAAAACTTAATTAAGCCAATATAATTCATTACTTTGTTTTGTCAATAGGGTGTCTGCGAAAACTTCAAGAATGTTAGGTAACAAAGTTTTTGCATATGAACTTAACTGATATCTTGAAATTTGTAATTGAAAATTAATCTGTTTGAGCATTTAGGGTGGTGGACCAGACTAGAAAACCAAATTTGATTTGACAGAACTTCTCATAGGCTTACATAACAGTTTTGGAATAAGGGTCCAGCCAGATCACCAAGCCTCCCCTGCCCCCATCCAAAAAGAGTCTTCTATTGCCTAAAATAAGGCCTTTGTTTTATTTTTGCAAATTATTTTATTGATCTTGTGAGTTTTTAGTTGTTTGGAATTGGATGACTTCATCTGCAGGACTCAACTACACCACCTATTGCTACCACAATTTTCTTTGGTGCTAATGATGCAGCTTTGTTAGGAAGAACAAGTGAAAGGCAACATGTACCTATTGAAGAATTCAAAGAGAACCTTAGAAAATTTGTTCGACACTTGAAGGTTACATTTAGTTGTTCAATATTTTTAGATTTAAATTTCACCAGTTTCTGAATTATCCGTCCAACTTTTAACTCTAATTTTTCTGTGTGTTATCTGCAAAATTTTGATTTCATGTAAGCATTGAACTCATCGAGTGATTCTGATGATTTCTATCTTGTGCTTTAATGGCCCATGGTTTCTTGTAGCTTTGTTGTTGTTTTTCTTGTTATTTTTTTCACTGAGTAGCCTATTGTTGATTGTTTTAGTGCTTTGTATGGGTAAAACGGCTGGGCATTTCAGGACATTTGAGAACGTGTTCAGCAAGCTATTTTCACATGAAAGATTATGTCACAAGTTTTACCATTAAACTTGTTGAAATAAACTAAAGAACTTATAGGTTTTTTTTTTCCATTGTTATGAGTCCTCCAAACAAGCTCCGTTAGAAGCTTTCCCATTTTCCTCCCAAGTGCTCATTAGATCATCTGTTGTTGATGTAAATGTGATAATTTGTTTCAGGAATGCTCAAAAGCTATGCAAATTGTGCTCATTACTCCACCTCCACTCAGCGAGGAAGGACGCCTGGCATATGCAAGGTACTTGTGAATTGCTTCTGTTAGATTTAGTATTTATAATCTGCCTTCCTTTATAGACATTACCTTATGTGCTATTATGTGCTTGAATATTTATGACACCTGCCTCACCGATACCATCAAATGGAATTGTTCCTCCTGATTTAGTAGGTTTACTTTTTGGGTAAATCCCTATTTTAGTCCCTGAGGTTATAATCGCAGGTTACTTCCTACCTTACAAAACTCTCACTTTAGTCACTGATTTTATCAAACATTATGTACTGTAGTACTTAATGTTGGTGGAAAATGATTAAATTGGATGAGACTTGCACGATCAAGAACTAAAATGATCCACATTTACAATCTCTGGGGCAAAAATGGAGGGTGTAATCCTTTTTTTACAAAATAAATGCAGTAATTGTTACATCCATAGCCATTATAACTGCTAGTGTGCCCGACTCCATCTTTTCCAAACATCCATTTGATTATTTATGTTCATGTCATATACACCTGAAGTACATGCCATCACTATCGTAGTCTATTGCTATACCACCCACCTAATCTCACAGTATGCTAGTGACTGTCAGTATCTAACTGGGAAAGATTATGCTGTAGATAATACGATTAAAGCTTCTGTATTGAAACTGTGTCACATTACTGTTTATGTTAAAGCTTATGTTAGTTTACAATTTACATTTTCATTGGCTTCTATATGTTCAACAGAAGTTAACTTCATGTTTGAGATGATTTTGTTGGGTCTTGCAGATCCCAATATGGTGAGAAGGCTACCAAAGTGCCTGAAAGAACAAATGAAGTAACTGGTCAATATGCTAATGCCTGTGTTGAGGTCGCAAATGAAATAGGCGTGTGGTATATCAATCTGTGGTCCAAAATGCAAGAAACAGATGACTGGCAAACGAAATTTTTGAGGTTTGTTACAACCTGGACTCTAGAAATATTGACTCTGACATAAGTGTGACCGAGTTTTAGTTAGATCTCGATTGTATCAAGGATGACTAAGATTTCTTCATAAATACATTTAGGTGAAGAAAATAAAAATAAAAAGTAAAGTATTTTTTTCCATAAACTACAATTAGCTTATGTATATGTTGAAAGCCATATTTTGGAAAAGTTAATCCGAGAGGGTTTTATACAAACTAATTTTAACTGATGGAAAATTTTATTTTTTCTTATTTTATTCTCTTAGAAGTGCATATTGAGAAGTCTGTCTTGATAGACCCTAAGTCTAAATATGATAATTTGATCTGTTATCTTGTTAAGGGCATCATGAATTTACTTTTTTAGTCTGTTAACGACATGGTAAACTGCTTTCTTATATTTATGTATGAAAATTCCTCAGAATTGCTTAATGAATAAAATCAACTCCAATATCTTTCTTGAAAATTATGGGTGATTTCACCTGACATTGATGTTTTGTTGTGTAAGGGATGGGTTGCATCTGACAACAGAAGGAAATACAGTACTTTACAAAGAAGTGATAAAGGTGTTCAATGAAGCGGGACTTTCCGCTGATAACTTGCCATTTGATTTTCCTCACCACTCAAAAATTGATTCGGAACATCCTGAGAGAGCCTTCCAGCAGGTTTGTGATGTCCCATTGTGATACTCTGGTCTAGTCTTGCACTCTTGTACTCTGTTGTACTTGGTGATCTAAGATTTTCTTCCAGAACTGTATTTGAGTCCAATGCTTTAATGGAACCACAATAAAGAATATTTTTCCAAATGAGGCTGTGAGATTGATGTAGTTGTTCTCATAATGGGATATAATTGTTGTTGTGATACTATAATAAATCTATCGTTGTAACAATACTCACGTTGTGCGATGCTTATGCAATGCGTGCAAACATTTATAATTTGATTCCGTATTTTTGTTGGGTGATCTTGATCTGGTATTTATGAGTGCTAATAACATTTTTAATATTATATTTCTAATATTTTTTTTTTCAGTTAAGATTGATTGAAAATTACAGATGTTCAATTGGTGATATTATTCATAAATAGTTTGTAACAAATTTTGGTTAGTAGTACTGAAAGTGTTCTAATTTGGGGTATAGGAAAAGATTTATGGAGATGCAGGAAGAAATTGCCACCTAATGCAGTTCTACACCTTAAATTTAAGGTTTATTTGTGATGGTTTGAAATTTAGTTTTTGATTAATATAAATAGTCACAAAACATAATATAATTTTTTTTGTTGATTTTAAATAATTTGGTTTGACAATGGCACACGTGAGAATGAAATGATATTTCGTCAGTTGCAAATTTCACGTGCCAACATTCATTAAGTTCCGATAGACCAATTCTTCAAATTGAAAACAAAACAAGTATGGTTTTGCATATGTAATAAGCCACTTAAATTCTTAATTTTACATGGGAAAATATAGTTTTGCATATGCTATTATCATTGTAAAACAAATTGCAAATTAAAAATATATTAAAGATGAGATTGTTAAAAAACGTTAAGTTAATAGAGTTGAACACACCATTAAATTAAATTGTGAGTATGATAATGAATGTTTTCGGGATATATTATTATTTTATATTGTTGATCAAATTATTCACTTAAAAGAAGGTTTGAGTAATTATATGAGGATGTTTTTCAATTCTTGCTTAATATTGAAATACTTAAATTATTTCCTAATCAAAACATGAAATTATGTTGTAAACATATATAAATATATCTAAAATATGATAATTCTTATAATTTTGATGTGTGAAATTGTTTGAAGAATCAAAAGTTATAAGAGAGATTATATGCAGGTATAATTAATTTATAGAATATTTGTAAAATACGAAAAAAAAAATACAACAGGTTCAATTGTGTTTTTAATGATTTTTCAAACATTTTCGCTAAAAAGGAAAATTTGTCTACACTTTTGTAATGATAAAAGATAAGACTCCGAGTTTAATATGTGCACAAATGAAAAAAAAAAAAAAAAGAAGTCCAACATTTTATATCAAATTAAACTTTTTTTTTTCAGAAATGGAAAAATATAACTTTATGATTAGACAAGAGAAAAGAAAGAACATAAATATTTTATAATGATTTGTCTCTGTGTGATACTGCCTCCAACTTTTTTTTTTACCAAACCAATCAAGTTCCACAAATATATGTTAAAAATACAAGTATTCTCAAAAGTTACTCCATGTACTATACGAGTATTTTTAAAGGTTACCCTCATTACAATATAAGTATTTTTTTTACTTAATTTCTCAAACTAATTACATGAGTATTTCTTTCATAAACAAGTCAATTATGATTTACACATAAATGTGATTTTACATTGAGATGGAAGTTTTGTTTTCTAAGCTAGAATTAATAACTTAAGATA
The DNA here is from genome assembly GCF_037176805.1 of Vigna unguiculata. Taxonomy (NCBI): domain Eukaryota; kingdom Viridiplantae; phylum Streptophyta; class Magnoliopsida; order Fabales; family Fabaceae; genus Vigna; species Vigna unguiculata. The sequence goes on along the minus strand of NC_140794.1, from coordinate 57,244,448 downwards.
AGAGCCATATAAATTGTAACACCCAATTTAAATAATTATTTTAATTAAATGACATGTCACACAGATAATATAAGAATATAAGAGACGAGTCCTGGAGTAATACCACTGATCCTTACAATATCCCAAAAATACTTAGAGGAAAACCGAGGCACACCAAGATGCCAATGCCAAACAAAATTACAAGAACTTGACAGAAGACAACATAGTACTAAAGGACAAAACAGTACATGGGCCTAAGCCCTATGAGAAAGCCCAAAATAGCAGAATCCAGCCCAGGTAGGCTATGCAATGAAACCTCCATCACCCTGATGACCACGAGTGTTTCTCACATCTGCTCACATCAATAAATTGATGATCATCGCAAAAAAAGAACACCGCACATACAGAACATACAACAAACAAACAGAAGGGTAAGCTAGAGCAGAAAACAGTTTATCATACAATTATATACATCTCCATAATCCAAAATGCTAATATCATCAAATCATGTTATGACTTGCACACAATACACTAAGACTCGAGACACGACTCATCCAAATACATATAATTAGTCGGATTCAGCGGATGCTTGCACTTGTGGTGGACTTCCCTGCTCTACCGAGTTGCTCTCCCGAGCTAAGTGTTACAATGTTTCATTCCCCACACACAAGGTTAGCCCTTAATGAGTTTCAAGTTTCCTGCTACTCTCACCACTAGAGTGAGTACACTCTATGTGAGACTAACTGACTCTTTAGAGTGTTAGGATGCAACCTTACCTTGAATCCTTACTAAATTATATAGATGGGGCACCACCATGAATTCCCACTAACAGGAGTCATGGAATTATGTCCCGACCAACTGAGGCACCACCATGAAGTCTTACCTAGAGGCTCCTGGAATTACGTCCTAACCATACCAATAACATATTCCATCCATTTATATTATATCTCATACCAACACCATGCCACTTTCATTACCAACCATCCCATTTGTTTTACATGCCAAGATCATACAACACTCCCAAAAAATTCATAACCTCAGATATTTCATGCATAATCACATGCCTCATACTTTAAATAAAGCAAACCAACCAATCAAACAACCAATAACAACCATGTGAGGAAAATAGTGTGGCCTGCAGCAGATCTTGCTCAAGTCAGAAGCCCTCACTCAGGTGAGAGGAGTCCTCTCGCTCAAGCTGCAGACTCTCGCTTAGGCAAGATCGCGACAAAGGCCTTGAGAAATTTTTCGAACGCTCGCTTAGGCGAGGCCACCCCTCGCCCAAAGGTGAGGTTCCTCGCCTAGGCTAAAAGTGCAGCGACATGCTAAGGCTCCCATGGGTTCTCGCTTAGGCGAGTCCCTCTCGCCTGAGCGAGATGTCACCTCGCTCAAATGAGAGCTCTCCGCCTGTGCGAGAGCTCGAGTACGAACCCAGCCTGTTTCTACAAGTCTCACCAGGACGAGAATCTTAGTTTGCAGTTCAAATCTTTTATCAAGGTTTGAACTGAAATTAAATTGAAAGAAAATTCAGGAACATATAAGACATTAAAAAGGATTAGTTGTGTAGAAAATTGTATTGTTCCAGCAAAGTTAGCAGTGACAATACTGTTATTAGGAAGTTTTATATTAACAGGTTTTATTCTGAAAAAAGTGGAGAAATTTTCTTTGTTTTGTGCAACATGATCAGTTGCGCCAGTGTCCAAAATCCAGATACTTTTACCTTGATGAATCTTATCAGAGGAATTGGTATGTTTTTGTATCTGATTGATGCTGTGTCCAACTTCATCAGATTCGTTCAAGAGCTTCAACAGTTTCTGCATTTGTTCAGATGTCAGGCCCTTCATTGCCTCATCTTTCACATTCTGATTGTCATTTAGTTCTTCCTTTATATTCAGATTGCAAGCTTGTTGCTGTTCTCTTTTATCCTGTGTCTTGTTTTCTTGGGGATTGTTTCTGTATTCATTCCTTTGTTTGTACCAAGGGGGAAAGCCATGTTTAGAGTAACATTCCTCTATAGTGTGATTCATCTTATGGCAATACGAGCATTGTTTGCCATGGTTGGGATTTCGACCTCTTCCCCTTCCTTGGGTCCTTGAACTAGAGCCTCTGCCTTGACCTCTCCAGTTGTTTTGTTCTTGAGACTTGTAATGCCTTTCAGATGTATTAAAGAGGATTTTACTATCAGTATTCGCTCCAGCCGTACCTTTGTTCTGCCCTTCTTGTTGCATAACGAGGGAATAGACTTTATTCATGTTGGGTAGGGGATCTAACAACAGAATTTGGGTCTTTACAGTATTATAACCATCATTTAGCCCTTTTAGAAAACATATCACATATTCCACTTCCCTTTGTTTGATAAAAGATTCTAGCAAGATTGCATTCACAAGGCTTACCGCAAATGCAATTGGGAATGGGCCTTAGAAATTCTAATTCTTCCCAGATGATCTTTAAATCAGTGAAGAACTGAGTGATGCTCCTTTCTCCTTGTCTAGCAGAGTGCATCTCTTGAAGCAGGTCTGAGATACGAAAATAATCCCCTTTTGTGAATCTTTCTTTTAGGTCATCCCAAATATGTTTGGCTGATTCAATGTAGATAACACTTTCTGCAATTTGGGGAGAAAGAGTCCTTATGATCCAAGATAAAATCATAACATTGGCCCTTTCCCAAGCTTCATAGATGGGTTCATCCCTAGTAGGCATTTTGATACTTCCATCAACAAATTTTAATTTGTTCTTGGACATGAGAGCCCTTCTCATGTTTCTGCTCCATGAGCTGTAGTTGGTTTCATTAAGAGAGGGAGATACAAGAACCTGTCATGGGTTCTCTCCTGGATGTATGTAATATGGACTGGTAGGGATAAGAGATTGATCAAGATCCAATCTTTGCAATTGCTGACTTGCACTGCTAACCTCTGATTTGACTTCTTTGCTGTTATTGTTGTCTTCCATGGTGCAAGATCCTTTCTTGCACGCTGCTGACTACTGGGACAGAGATTAGAGAGGGCAACGGAAACAGAGCAAGCTATGAACCTGCTCTGATACCATATTGCAGCCCCAGCGTCATAAAGTGAGAAAGCACAAACCTTGGCACCATGGAGCGGGAGACAACACTCGAGAGCTCCTGGTTTCTTCAGAACAGAAACCCTAGAGTTTCAAATTTGGGAAAAGCAGAGAAAAAAGAGGAGAACGAAAGGCGTGGAAGAAGAATGGAAGCGCTAGTAGAGGTAAGCATGAAAGAAATTTTATTCTGAATGATTGTGTCAAAAACCTACTGAAAACAGAGAGGGAAGATCTCTTAAATAGATCCCTTTTTACATCTCATAATAGAACAACAACCTTTTCTAACTTTAGAAGCTAAAACCTTAAGTAGTAGGGTTTCAATAATTGGAAATATAATTGTCTAAGAAAAAGTACACTCCAAGAAAGAAAACCTTATTGTATATTTTTATAAATTATCTATAAAGAAACTTAATGAATACAAAATAAATATTATAAAAGAACTAAAAATATAAAAAAAACTCAATTGATTTAATTAAATCTCATGAATTCTTAAAAGAAATTCAATACAGCATTAAAAGACACATTGATTGTGATATGAGAATGAGTTGATCAAAGAAAGTAGAAGTACACACGCAATATAAATATCTTCTTTCAGAAAAAAAATAAAATAACAATTGCGAGACTTTTACTTTTGTAAAAGTTTTAAAATATTATCTGAAAGTGTTTACAAATCAAATTACTAAGGTATTGCTCAAATTATACATTTCAAACACATTTTATATATATATATATATATATATATATATATATATATATATATATATATATATATATATATTTAACACCGTTATCATTAGTTAAGATTTATTAAAACATTGTAAGTACAATTAATTGGCACAAAGAATATAATATTAAATGAATTTTAAAAAATAGTAATAAGTGTCTTAAAAATGTATTAAATAGTATGTTATTAGCACATTTTTTTGGGACAAATTAACTTTAATATAAAAAACAGCCCTTGGCATGTTCCCTTCTGCATAATCTATGTTACTGAAGTAGTAGTTGCTACCTCTTTTTCCATCAATTACCAAGAATCACTTCAACACCAAGTTGCTACATATATGGAAGAGGCATGAAAGAATCAAGAGTTATTAATTTATAAAACTATAACATATAATAACTTAATATTTTGTAGAGTCTGTGAAAGAAAAAGATGACACAAAAATTCATCTTTATGTATATATTATACCATTCGTAACAAGCATAACCCTGGATTTTATTACTACCTTTATTTTCTCTTCTGGAAATGAGTAAATCCTTCCTTTCTCTTCCATTGTTGTGCATGCATATAATGGTAGCACTATGAGAGCTGATTCGAAGCTCTCTTATATAATAAAAACTCCAAAACATGAAATGATGAAATTATTTTACATGGAGATTGTATACTATAATGGAGGCAATAGCTTATATATCACTACTTTCATTAACGTGGTGTGACATCATCTCCACCAAATCCAGTTCCTTCTTAACTTGAATCCCCATAGTTGGTGCCATCATCTTAGTCTCACGATGCTCATCAATATGAACATGGTGATGAGATTGTTTTCCTTCCACAGTAGGAGCACATTGTAGTTTTCCATCAAAATCTTTGTCATCCATAGTAGAAGCACTTTGTATATCATCTAGCAGAGAATCAATGCTACACCCCTCTTCAAACAAGTTTTCATCCAAACAAAAATCTGGGACCTCGTTAAAATCATACTTTGCCACCAACTGTCCATTGGGACAGAATTGATCACCACACAGGATCTGAGCTGCTGCTTTGCCGTTGTTGTTTGTCTTTGCATTGCCATTTTTAACAGATTTTTTTCGATAGTCCATTGGTGGATTTTGGTCTAGGTTCAAGCTCTTGATATATTCCTGAAGAAGAGAGCCTCTAGGGTACTTTGAACGACACTTTCTCTTTGAATATTGTCTTCTCTTTGTTGCGTTCCAATGGTTTTTGATGGAATTCTCAGTTCTTCCCGGCAATTTTTTTGCAATCTCTGCCCACTTATTTCCTATCTCTGCATGAGTTTGGATCAGTATTTTATCCTCTTCTTCAGTCCATATGTCCTTCTGCAAAATACCACAATGAATTTCAACAGTATAATATATTTAAAAGTATCATTATTATTTTTATGACAAATAAATCGAAACCTTAATGTCTGGCCTTAAATGGTTATGCCATCGTTCTCTGCATTGTTTCCCTATTCTCCCAGGCAACGCCTGAGCTATGTGTGACCACTTCCTCACTCCATATTGGTCCACCAGTTGAATCAACAATCTGTTTATGGAAAGCAATGTGATTTTTCAACAGAAACAGGTCAAATCCGTAACGAGATTATTATATAAATAGCCAAAAGCAAAGGTTTAAACATGGGAATATTATGCACCTGTCTTCATCTGATGTCCATTGCCCCTTCACTATGTTGGATTTCTTCCGAGCTTTGAAAGTTCTTCTAGTGCTTGGGGATTCCCTGAGGTTTTTATTCAAACCAACTTTCTTATAATAATTATTAGGTGGGGATATGCATGAGACTTCATCTGGTGCAACAAAATTCAAAGGTTTGGTTTCTAGGGCACCGAAAGGAAGGTATCTCTGGTTTGCCACCACCATATCCATTTGATTCGTCCGAGGAAGGTTCAAACTATAACCTACATATTGGAAATTGTGCATCAGATGAGCATGCGCACTACCATTGCTCTCAGCAAAAGGCTTGCACTCAAAAACCTCAAAATCAGGAGGTGCAGACTCACAGTTTACATTGTGATCAAAGGGATCGAAATTTGGAGTGTGTACCCCGAAAATGGGATTGGATGAGGAGCCATTATTCGCAGGAAAGTGATCAATATGATGAAAATCTTGCAAGAAACCCTGCGAGGAAGAAGCTCCAAAAGGAAGCTGATCCCCCATGCTGGGTTTCAAGCAGTTTTCTTGCACATACATTGGCTGCGAGCCATAGTTTTCTGTGAGGTTTGCTTCAGTGTCCATGAGCGGAGTAACAGAAAGTGAGGGATAACAGAAACTGCGTTTCAAGCCATCTCCGTTTGTGTTCCTTAATAGGAGAGAGAGATTGAGAATGCATTAATTGCATGGCAATTCATATGAAGCATCAAATGGCCAAGATTGTTTCACATCTAGATACTTGACCATATGTTACAGTTCAAGTATTATAATGCTGTTGCGGTTACTTCATTGCAATGGTTATGGTCAAACTTTGCTCTGTGACTAGATATTATGCAGTTGTGTGCAATTAATCCATGAATTCTACAAAGCCCACATTAACATTCATAATTTCACTCCATTTAGATTATTTGTAATATTTGTTATTGTTTCTCTTGTAGGGATAATGTCCAAAAAACATTAAGGCTCTGTTCACTTGAGTGGATGGGTTTGAGAGAGATGAAATGAATGGATTTGAATAGATGTAAGAGTAAATTGTGTGTTGTTTTTTTTTAAGGGATTTAGAAGTGATTGTGAATGAATTTGAAAGTAAAGTTTGTGAGAATTTGTGAATGATTTGATTGATGTAATAGATTAAAAAAATGTTTTAATTAATAAAAAATGAAATATTACCATTTTGTCCTTAACTATAAAAATAATTAAAAATAAAATATATTATTATTATTATAACATATGTGCATATTTATATATTTTTTTCAACATTCTTTATTTGAATATTAATGAATTAAGAATTAAGAATTATATAATATATATGAAGTAATATGAAAAGTAAAAAGGTAACTGCAGTATAGAATAAATGAAAAAATATAAGTAAAAAAATAGGTTAAAAAGGTTATTATTGTAATTTCATGTAAAAAACTGATCTTTCTTCGCATAACTCCTCGTTAGTGCGCGGAATGAATGAATGCTATATCCTCCCTTTCCCTGTTTTCACATCCACCTAAATTGTTGAAAACGAACACAACAAATTCTCGCTTTTCCTTCCTCATTAATAGTAAATAAGTTAAAGCGAATATAGCCTAAATGTCCAAAAACATTTCAAGCTGTTCTTGTTTTTAGGCTTGAAGAGGGCAAGTCCTAAAAAACACACCTACCAGAAAAGTCCTAGAGGGACAAGTTTTGGCTATGATTATTGAGAATGTTCTGAAGCATGAATAACAAATTTAACATGTTCCTAAACCCTAATAAGGGAGCACTTTCACTCCACTGATACGAGAGCTTGATATTCTGAATTTGCACTCATTTATTAGTTTCATGATGTCAAAGACTAGGTACATGCTCGTATCTGATTATTTTTTAGGATTTTTTTTAAAGAAGAAAACTCTATAAAGTTTTAATCATGCAAAATAAATTAATTCAAATATAGAATGAACATTTTCTTAGTGAATCTTTTTGGGGAAATAAATCTAGTTAACTTGAAATGTAGTTGGTTATAATGATATTTGTGCATAAAATTTACTGCACCTAACATATGGTTAATTTTGAGTTAACACTCCTAACAGTTGAACCCCGTTCTTTCTTACCCACCCAATACATAATAATAGTCTTACCTGAAAAAAATCTTATGAAGTAACTGACTATAGTTAACAACTTCTATTTAATTTAAGGTTTAAACGTTGCAAAAAAAAGACAATTAATGGCGAAGGATCATTCTCATAATAATCAGCTTTAAATAGAAATAAAATCACCAAAGAAAGATCCAGTTTCCCCGAGAAAAGTCAGAGTAATTTTTTATTATTAAACATGTGATTAATTGATTTAAGATTATTTCAGCTACTTTAGTCCACACTAAAAAAGTACCTACTTTACGAATATTATTTAGTTTATACTATATTTTTTTTAAGGTTATATTAATTAGTCCATTCAGTTTTAATATTAAAAAAAATGTATTTTTGCAAAAGTAAAATATTTAAATAGAAGACCAGTACAGATTTGTGAGCCATGCGGAACCTCAATAAATAAAGATTCTACGGAAAGGGTGTATATACACATATTGTTCTAAGGGTTTGAAGGGAATTAAAGACGACCTAAAAAAGAACAATACTTTATTTTCCTACCTCTCAAGGAAGACATTTTCATTATTAATTACCATTTTCCACGTTTCATATACCAAAAAACAATGATAATAAATTTTTCATTATTTTACTTGAGAAATAAAAAAGTGGTGAAAAAAATATGTCTGTTGTTTCCGTAAGAAAATGTCTGATCACGTTTTCTACAAGAAACACAAATAATATTAACTAAAATGTTTCTACTTTTTGTGTTGGATGGAGATTCACACCCATATCACTATAAAAAATAATGTATGTTGTAGTGTTTTTAGTAAAACGTTGAGGGAACTACCATAAATGCTTGTGTTCTTTTTTTCTTTTTTTTATAGTTTGTCGTAATAGAGACTAAGCACACGTCAAGATTGAAACAAGTAGCAATAACTTTAGTTTTACTTTGTAAATTAGACAGGATAAAATACTTGTGATACGAAATATTTCTGTGCTTGTATTAACTTTTCTGTTTAGGTGTACTTGAACTATTCTTAAGGAAAAGAGACGGTAATTTGAAGGTGTTAGGATCGAGCGCTTACCACTAGGCTAAAAGCTATAGTCATTAGTCAGGGCACAACCCTTTTCTACTTAAGAGTGTAACACGACCCACTTGACCTCTGTCACGGGACAATTAATGTCACTTACAATAATTTCCCCCTCAGTAAATGTTTTACTAGGAATCCCACTCTTGGATTATGACTTAGCTCACCTAGCCTCCGCCACGGGATAATTGTGCAACTTGCAACAATCTCCTCCTTAACAAATGCCCATCAGGAATTGAATTCGTGACCTTGGCTCTGATACCAATTGTTAGGAATCTAAGTGTGAGTCTAAATCTCACATTGGCTAGAAAGGAGAAAGTGGAGCATTATATAAGGATAAAGACCCATAAACCCATTGTCTTAAGGTTTTGGGTTGAGAGTGATGTTAATGTCTTATGTGGTTTGGCTCCGGTCTCATTGGTATTGTGTCTTCCTAGTGAAACCGCCTTTGTAAGACCTAAGACGAGTGCAAGTCCCTGTATGGAAAGTCTTCCTGACAAGCAGTGGCGGAACTTGGATAAAAAATGTAGGGGAGCCAAATAGATTTCTTATATATAATTTTTTTTAGTTAGAAAAAAAGCTATTCATCTTTTCTCTTCATTTCCTCTGCTTAACATAATAGTAGAATTCAAAAAAAAAATATTACTATCATTCATTATTATATCATGCTATTATTTCATGATACCAAACCATGAATATCATTTTAAATAAGTACTTCGTACCTTATCAATTTGATTTTGTGGTATTGTCAAATTTGAGGCCGTTTTTCTCGCGTTATAATGAATTTTTAAATTCATTATATTATAACTCTAAGAACTTTAGATATTTGTTTTTTATTGTCTTGAATTCATGGTTCTCATGAAATTTCTCAAGTTTAGTTAATATGCATTTTTTTTATCTTTATCACAAACCTACCTCTTTAAAAAAAAGAATCAATTTTTTTACTTTTTATCATAATCTTTCTAATATAAATTTATCATCTCTTGCCTATATGAAAAAAATAAAATTTATATTCACAAATCACAATTATCACAATGCAAAACATAACAAAACTCATATCACTTTAATTAAATAAGCAACACGGTATGAATTCAAAACTTAAAAAAAAATACCATAGGCAGCAAAAACCACAAAATCCCTAAATTTTACAATTAAGGATTATAATAATATGAGAAAAATTATAATTAGGTTCATACCATTTTCATAAAAGAATCCCTAAAATCATAATTAGGGTTTTATTAATTTGGGATAAACATTCTAAATAAATTTAACATACATAAATCATGATAAAATACTAACCTTGATATGAGAGATCATGCAATAATGTATACTTCAATCTCAATTTATGTGTTTTCCAACCTCTATTTCCCGATCTATCTCTTTGTATTGATTTCTCATAATTTACATGGTGGAAAGATCTTGTAGCGAGAAAAAAAAAATCTAATCTCTTTTATAAATCAATGTCTTCATTAAATTTTTTTATTTTATCTTTTATTATAATTTTTCATAATATAAATAATATATAAATATAATTTAAAATATATATAAATATATATAAAAAAAATTCAAAAAAAAAAAACTGGGGGAGCCACGGCTCCCCCCTGTCACCACATAGGTTCGTCCCTGTTGACAAGAAGTGTGAGTCTAAGTTTCACATTGGCTAGAAATGAGAAAGTAAAGCATTATATAAGGACAAAGACCCATAAACTCATTGCCTTAAGGTTTTGGGTTGAGAGTGATGTCAATGCCTTATGTGGTTGAGCTCAGGTTTCATTGATATTGTGTCTTCCTAGTGAAACCCTCTCTATAGACCTAACAAGTCTTTATACTTAAGAGCGTATGAGTCCAAGTGTCATGATTCGATTGTGACTCGGTCCACCCAGCCTCCGCCACTAGGCCAAAAAAACTATAGCCATTAGTTAGGGCCAACTCTTTTTTACTTAAGAGTGTAACACTAACCCAAACGCCACGATTTATTCAATTATGACTCGACCGACTTGGTCTCTATCATGGGACAATTGATACTATTTACAAGAGAAGAAGTACTAAGTGAACATAAAATATAGTATTGGACAAAATGGCTAAACTGCTCTAAAAAAAATCTTATGTCCGAGTAACTTTATGCTCTAAAGAAAATCTTATGTCCGAGTAACTTTATGTATGAAGAACATAATATGTCAAAATGTATCAACACACAAAATCACCTACCTTTCTAGTTCGTGAATATATTTCGAATAAAGAATCGGAAAAGAATTTCTAAAATAATTAACTTCAAAATCTTTATATGCACTGATGGTTTAACTCAAAACCTTTATATGCACTAATGTTTCAATCCCACAAAACTAAATTGAGTTAAGATTTGCATCCGTATATAATGTCAAATGATTTTTATCTCTTTTTGAAGTGAGACTTTCAAAATATATAATACAAAGATTATCTCACTTTTGTATTTTAAATTTTTTATCTCCAATATTTGAGGTTGGTTAATTATTTGATTGAATAACTAAAATAATATTTATCTAGATTGTTTAAAATAAATTATACCTAGTTTAGAATTATCAGAAAAATATAATTAAAATAACATATTATCATAATTATGGTAAATATCATACATGTTGGAATACTCAATTACTTATTTATAAATATATAGTTTATTTTCTAGTAAAAAATTTCTACTAGGCTGAACTTATGTTTTAGAATTACATCAAGTAAAAATTTCATCCATATTCCAAAGAAAGCTTATGCTTCTATTGCTAGTTTTTATGTGATTTCAGGCTCTAGTGGATTACAAAGTCATTTCATAAAGTTTTACATAGTATGACAACAAAGTTTGGGTAAAAAGAACATTTTCACTCAAACTGCAAGTAAAAAAAAACACTCACAACCATAGTTTTTATGAGAGTGAATTTTGTTCTATGTATTTATTTTTCCCTAGGGTGGCATATAGAGTTAGGGATGACAATTCGGAGCGGGTCAGGCGGACTGGCCTGCAGCCCACACAAAAAAATACGGGACAGGCTGAGATGTTGAACCCGCTGGCTCGCAATGGCCCACCCCGCATAGGTCCGTAGTCCGCACAGACTAAAAGCGAAACGAGGCAGACTGACCCGCTTACAAAATTATATGTTCTATGTTCTCATTTTTATAGTTCTCACATCATTCATCATGTTGTTTCTTTTAGTTCCTTTTATTTATTATTATTATTATTACAACGTTTATGTATAATCATTGTATATAAGATAATGATTTTAGTTCTTGAATATAGAATTTTTTTTATCCATTTTTAGATACATATCTTTTGTAAGATGATATGTTACTATTGTACTTTAGCTATAATCTTCATTGTTTTTTTTTTGTCTTTGATTAAATAAACTAATTGAAATTATTTCGATAAAAAATGAATATAAATTATTATAAAAAAAATATTTTGTTCAACACAAAAAAAAATCGCTTATCACACATGTGAGCAAGCCCGCAAGTCCACGGCCCAATCCGCGCTAATCCGCCTTTCTATTTTTTATATGTATAAAATATTATAAAATAAAGGTTAAATTAATTTAGATCATTTTATTTTTATTTGTTTCTGGACTCTCTTTCATTAATGTTATACTAACATTATTAAAAATGGGTCATGTTTCAATTTATATTCTTTTTTAGAAATAAAAAAAAATCATAATACATTAAATTAGTCTCAAATTAGCGTCATGTCACATAATAATAACGATAACGATGTAACATGTCATTGTTATATTAAATATCATTATTTTAATCTTATATTTTATTTTGATTTATGTATTTGTTATTTTAAGTTGATTTAGTTTTTTTTATATTTTCAAATTAAGATTAAATTAAATTTGTATATAAATATTATATTAATATTATTATTAAATATTTAAATAATATTAAATTTATTTAAATTTATATTTTACATTAAACTTAATTTAAAATTTATTTTTAATAAAAACTAAAACTAAATTTGTAATAATTTTAAATAAAAACATTTTAAAAGAATTGAAGTTCCTAAAATAATTCCTCTTGAATTTTCGCATCCCGCTACCAATTTAATTAAATTTTTTAAAAGGATAAAAAAAGATAACATTTTTTTAACAAAAAACTTAAATTGTCCTATTTTTATAGATTTTTTCTGTTTGAGAAATACTTACATTATTTTATATAGAGATGTTGACTTCCTTTATATTTTATCAAATAATTTCAAAACTAAGTTCTTAAGAGTAGGAAATATTGAAGAGAGCATATCATATATGAATTGGTTTTAAAATTTATATTTTATATTAAACTTTATTATTGTTAGATATTTTATTATTGTTTTTATTTGAATTTATATTTTAAATAATTTATATTTTTAAAATATGTAAAATTCAAGAATTTTTATACAAATGTTATTATTGGTTAAAAAATAACAATTTTATAAATTAAAATTTAACTTTTTGAAAAAAAAAATTAAAATTTTAAAAAAATTTCAAATAAAGTTCAATTTAAAATATAAATTTTAAAAAACTTAATCTTCTTAAAAATTTTAATAAAATTGTAAATTTTAATAAAAATATCAGTCTAACACATTTATATAAAAATTAAATTTGGTCTCAATTTATAGAGAGTGAAATAGTTCAATTTTTTAAAAAAGTAGAAGTTAATTAAATCAAAATAACAAATTCAATGACAAAATTGAGATTTGGATCATGATATTTGGTAGGACGATGACATGTGGTACTGTCATTGTCACATCACATTGTCACTGTCGCGTAACATAACGCTAACTTGACACGTGAAAATTTGTATTTAAAAAAATCACAAACCAATACCCCATCTTTCACGTTGTAGTACATTACTAAAGGAAATGATCTCATTGCATCAAATTTTCCAAAATAAGAACCAAATAGAAACGTATGAAAATAAAGAGACATATTCAAGATTTTTTTACAAAAATGAGAATGAAAAACATAATTTAATATAGAATAATTTCTTAAATTAAAAATAAAAAGGATTATAACTTCAAACATTACAATTTTGTGCTTATGGTACTTGAAGGATGCAAACATAGTATTATATAAGTTTTGATTAATTATTTTTAATTGATTAATTTAATGTATAAAAATAATAATTAATTTTATTTATCTAATTAATGTATTAATTACCCAATTAGGATTTTAAAAATTATATATATATATATATATATATATATTCACAAGAATATAAAAAGTAAACTTTTAAAGAAATATAATAAAAGATTTTCATTTATTTATATACTTGTATATCATAAAATTATAAATTTATATTATCTTTAGTATCGGAGATCGCATCCTTTGAAAAATCTTTTGAATCATATGATCAAGGTTCGGAGATTGCATAAACCAGTGAAACCTGGAACAAGTCCTAAAAACATTCATATTCAAGTTGTTTTAATGTGACAAACTATCTGAATATTTAAGGATTATATTTTATGAAAAATGATTTTTTGACTACTAAATTTTGACAACTTTCTCTTATAATCTTATGTGGCATATTCTAAATGGTTTTCTATTCCTCTATTCTCTCATTCTCAATATTTCAAAACCACTTAAAAGATGACACATCATGTTATAAGAGAAAGTTGTCAAAATTTAATAGTTAAAATATCATAATCCATATTTTATATACTGGTTCAGTAAATAATTAATTAATTTCATTTGTTTACTTATGGGACGCTGAGAGAGAAGAAGAGGGATAAAGTAAATTTGTAAAAACTTAGTACTCTTGTGTATTATTGTTCACTTGAGCTGATACATAATTCTCACTGCTAGTAAAGTCGATATAGTGTATACCAATCTCAATTCATCGATAAAAGTATACTATCGATGAGCAGGCCAATCGTATCTGATACATGAACCATTAGCGCCACTCAAACATGTACAATAAAATCGGATACCTAATTACCAAAAAAACGTGAGGATCAAGAACTCTCAATTTCTATCTGACCTATTAAGAAATTTTCAGAAACCTAATTATCAGATTTCTCTTGCAACTGGAAAAATTTTACGCTGATATTTAAATGGTCTTTGGCTTGAGTCACTTCACCCTAGAATACAGGAAAACACCAGCAAGAGCTATAGCAGTGCCTGTAGAGGAAGAGTGTAAGTACGATATGTAGGGATATTGATAGTGGGCCATTTTACTCGAAGCCCATTAGAAGCAACACCAAACCTAAATCACTCGAACACTATGTTTGACTGCTCTATGACAACTGCACACTGTTGCACACTGTTTTGTGTTTTAGATAAAATATATAATTTTGTTAGAATATTGAGTAGTTGTTACACTAAAAATTATTTTTCCGTGTAGACTGTTCATGTAATAAAAGATTTTGAATGAAGAAAGCTTCTTTTTCCCTTTTCTGGTTTACATTATTAGCATATCAGATATGGTTCAAAAAGTATAGAATACTTTTCAAACTATTATATATAGTTGGAACCAGAAAATAGGAATTTTACCAAGTGCGTTAATAGGTGATACTGGAGTTCGGAAGAAAATGACTGAGCTCACGATGACCACAACCCTTTTCACACAATTTCCTACCGAATGCGTAACAGGTGACACCTTCTCCAATATCATATAAGCAACCTGCAATGAATCCAGACAAAATTATCCCTACATTACATTTAAGAAGAAATACAAGTAACAACAATTTTGAATAAAAGGTGGACGAGAGAAGTGAAGCATGCAAACAATTTTTGAATTAAAAAAACTTACTTGCTGATAGGCATGGAAACATAGTGCAGCAAGAAGACATCTGATGTACACTTCGTTAACATTTAATCCCTATTAAAAGAAAAAAAAAATGACATAATAATCAATAGTCTGATCAACATAATATATGTAGATGGTTAGATGTGAGAATGTAAACAGAAATCCTATTATTTCAACCATAAAGAATTCAAAACACTTACAGAAGATTGCAGGTAAGAAGGGGTAAATTTAACGCCCTCTATTAACAAAGTTACAGGTGCGGATATAAAGAAGGACATAACCGTTATGATTGAGAAGAGAGTTATGTTGTCTATAGATTCCTGATGACAAAAAAGAGCACATTATTTTCTGTTTGTTTAAAAAGATGAACTGTTGTAATGTACAAGTATCATAGAACTCTGCAAAAAAAACAACTATCAACAATCAAACAAAATGCCAAAAATTTCGTCCTTTTTAGCAGAACATATTACCTCCGTGTTAACCATAAGCTTCTTGCTAAGAACATTACGAGATTGATTGGTCAAATTGGAAGCCATTGCACTCCAAAATCCAACCCTGTTAAAAATTCCAATAAAGAAAATTCCACTTAGCGGAACACAATTACATCTACCTATCATATGTGTACTGCAGTACAATTTGTTAATTTTCCAATTATTATTAAAAGGTACATAAAAACACATTATGGTTGTTGAGAAGATTAAGAGGATTGATATGTGAACTCTATAACCTTTAAGGTATCATACACCCTATCAACGCCTACTATTTCTGCCTTCTCTTTTTTCTATCATGTCTTTTCCTTCTTATCCCTATGTTTCTCTTTATTTCTCACTTTAGGTGTTAACTAGATATTGCTTTTCAACAATTTTTTTTTTTCATTTTGCAACTATGGATGCAATAAGACATGCATTGTAGGAGATGTTACATTACCAATTGAAAGAGGCCTCGGTGGCAGATGCTAGCGCTACCCCACCAACAATAGGCACAAGGGAACCAACCACCCATGGGGTAGGATTCTGTCGGAAAACAAAGGTTAAAGAAACGAATTAAGCTCACCAAAACCGATTCAGAAACTGATCATAAGTCTTGTTTAAAAGAATCAAATATACCGAACAAAATTAAGGAGTTCTAAGTTCTAACCTCTCCAAGAAACATAGCAGAAAGGAGCACTGAAAAAAAAGGTTCCATAGCTTTTATTGTATGAGTGAAAGACACAGCAACCTTCCCAAGGCTCATGTTAGTAAAAAGATTTCCTAAAGTATGAACCAAAGCCAGTGGCCATATCGCTGCAAGCTGCAACCCAGGAAATCAACGACCAATACAACACAACAATACAGAACAAAAACTGAGTAAATGGTAACACAAACATTAACAAACCTGCGCGCCACTCAGTTTTGGCCTCTTGTATAGATTAAAACCCCACATGAACGCTACAAGGAGAGCCCCTACGGCAAACTGAATCGTGCTAACGGTTAAAGGCAAATGGTAAACTTTTAAGACCTGTTTGTTATAGATGTTAAAGTAGATGTTGAAGAGGATCCAGAACCCAAACAAGGAACCCATCTCCAGAATGTTAAACAGACTGTTAACCCCAGGAAACTCGGCGGCACTGCCCTCCGGCACGGAGGTTGGTCCGGCATGGAGCAAGGGAAGAGAGGGAACAAGTTTGAAAGAAGAAGGAGAAGATGGTTGACATGGGAATGAAGAAAAAGAGGAAGAGGAAGTGAGAATGTGGTTGAGTTTGGCTGTGGAAGGAGACAGAGGAGTGTGAAGTCTGCGGAGAGAGACCAAAGGAGAAAGAGAAAGAAGTATGCTCTGCATCTCGTAGATAGCAAGAAACCCAACTCTGAAACAGAGAAAACAGAGTTTCAGTTGGTTCTTTTGTTGGTTCTGTGCTTCAACGCAATGGTTGACCGTGATGGGTAAGAAAATTAATGCTAATAAATAATTAAATAAATAATAATGAATAATGAAATAATAGTATTTAAGAAGAATGATCGTTGCATGAATCTGGATTCAAATGTGGGATATTCCATTCTAATATGGATGGACCATTAGGTTATGGTAGCACCACTTTTCTATTATTGCCTTTCTCTTTCTGTCTTTGTTAGGAGAAACGTTTCAACTTTGGTCCTCAACATATTTATATTCAATTCTCTGAATGTGCATACTGACTCACCACACAAAAAGGTTCATACCAATCAAAGAGAAAATAAAATATGCTTTGATGTTCGTGTATTTCTTCAACCAATACCTAGTTGGCTGCTTTAAAAGGAAACAATAAAGACAAAATGATTCAAACAAGAAAAAAAAATATTATAGTAAATTAAAAAAATTACAACTATATTTTAAAAATAAATAAATAAACTTTTATTTCTATAATATTCACAGTTTTAAACCAATAAATTGAATCATTTTAGTATAAAAATCAAGTAAATTGGATGAAAACTTTTGAAATGAAACCGTCCATTCATTTTAATTTTCAGAATTCATTCATGGGCATAAAACCGATAAGAGAATAAAATTATAATCACTTCAGTTCAGTACATTACAATATAAAAGAAACATTAAACTATTATAATTATAAAATGAAATATTAATTCTTTTCATAATTTTACTATAAATATTTAATTTTAAAATTCAATCAAATAAAAAAACAGAGAAATTTAAAGAAGCAGTTAAATTTATAATAATAAAATTGATAAAAAAAGTTATTTTAATATAAAAAATTATATTTAAAAGATAAATTTAATATATATATATATATATATACTCTACGCGTATTCTGTGAAAAAATAAAATATAATTATAATTATAAAAATTTTATAATTTAATTATAAATAATTTTTATTTATTTAATTTGGGAAATATTAAAATATAAAAAATAGTTAAATTTAAAAAATCTGTTAAATTTAAATAAAATGTTAATTTGAAGAGTAAAATTGAAAAAAAAAATTGTCAAAAAGAAAAATCCATTATATATAAGTATAAGTATAAATATATAATAATAAATATATTATTAATTACGTTTTTAACTTTACTTAAGATTTTAAAATTTTATTACAAGAAATCATGATATCTTGGTGCACTTATTAATGAGTATAATTTCACTACATTTATCATCTATTAACCTACCAGCTGAGTATAATTTAAATTAATTTCTCATCTATTAACCTACCAGCTGAGTATAATTTAAATTAATTTCTCATTTATTAACGTACCAGCCATGTGTTTGTAATTAATATATTTGATGATTTCGCTATTTAATACATTGCACATATTTCTCACAAAACATTATTAGACATATTAGGTCATTATAATTTCATTGATACAATCTTTACTTTATTTTAGGTAAAAATATATTTGATTTAAGTATTAATACTAAGAACACATTTATAACATTTATATTTACCTAATCATAACAAAAATATTTGAAATACTTTAAATCATGCATCAAACTACCAGAAAATATGTGTCATTTAAGTAGGCATTTTTTAGAATGAGAGAAAATTTATTTGGTTTTTCTACTTTGGATTAGGCTTTTTGGAGATATAACTCATGACTTAGTAAACAAACTCTTACCAGATAAATAATTCTTATCATTTTCTCTTATTTCATCCATAACTAATCACATATATGAGCAATTCATATCAAAGATGATGGTTAGGACTTCTGCTAAACTTACTAATTAGGATTTCAGTTTTAAGAACCATCTTAAGAAACCACTCATATGTTTTTTTAAGAGAGACTTTATCGCAATATCAGTGTTTGAGTTTTAATTGAAACCAATTAAGAGTTTGGGTGAAATGTGCTAACAACTCAACAATTTCACATAATTGAACCAAAATTAATTATTTTCAAAGCACAACATTTTCTCCCCGTTCCAATTCAAAATATATTTGTTATAATGAGATTCAAATTCTTTAAATCCACCTCAACTTAAAGGTTGAACAATATTACACACAACCAAATATTTAAAAATAAACCTACATGAAATCGATCATCAAGACAATAATTATTGTGATTATCTAGAATTCACTATCACTAACTATAATTACTTAAATTCTCAAAGAAAAACAACTTACAAGCATGAAAAAGGTAAAGAAATATGATTAAAAAAATAAATAAATAAGCATGTAGTTCAAACCAAGACTATCAGATATTAATTTCATCTCATCATATAACATACTGGTTCGTTAAATTTGAGATTATCTTGCGAATGATTCATATAATTGTAAATCATGGGATCGTAATACATATTGTAGATTCTACTTCTTATACAAACATAATATATATCACCAAACATACATCCATACCAATAAAATTAATCCATTGTCAATATTTAATCAAACTTTATAAATTCATCATTTTCTCGATACTTCATTAAACTTAATTCATCTAATATAAATAATTCAAATTAAAAAAATATAAAAATATCTTCATTAGATCTATCTCCTCTCTTCCTTGAAAAAAGAATGGGATAGCAAGAACATCATCTTCTTCACCACCACTTCGAGTTTAACCTCATCTCCATTTAATTTGGGAGCATCATTTAAATCTATATTTTCATTCTCTCCTCCTCCTTCAACATTTCCAGAATCCATTTATCATCATGAAATGCCATCAAGATTAAACTCCTCAGGTGACATTCTCTTACCTTCCTTCTTCTAAGCTAATTTGGAATTCGCCATAACATAAAAAAACATCATTCAAAATAACTACATGTCAAACTTGTAATTACGTGAATAGCAAATCTTTGAAGTTTTGGGAGCTAATCTCCATAAGATTCCCACAAAGTTACTGGAGTCTTTTTCCCCATCGCCTTAGTAGCATTTGTCAAACAATTTTTCTTATGTCTTGACAACACTCCAATTGAAAATCAATGAAGTGTTGTTACTATGAGTTAGACATCATCTGTAGTATACATTGAAGTAGAACAATTTTAACTTCTATTATAACTTTAAAATTGGAAAAATAACGCAATTCAGGATTGAAATACTAGCCTGCAACGTGCTAAGACCTATGGAAATGGTTGTGTTAGAAGTCCCACATTGACTAAGGTGATTTCAAAGTGTATAAGTGGATACAAATCTCACCTTACAAGCCGATTTTGTGGGATTGAGTTAGGCTTAAAGTTCATTTATCTAAGCATTTCTTACTTGGGTGTGTGTTAATTTATGTTTGTGTGTATTTGAATTTATTGTTTGTATGTACGTGTATGTTTGTTGGTGTCTATGTGTATGTGTATATATGTGTTTTCTTTGTCTCTATGTATATTTGTGTCTTTATGTGGTTGTATATTTGGGTGTGTACAATTATAACTTAAAACATTTATTATTCACTCATATTAAACTCTCGTATCCGTATTTATAAAAACATATCTTATAATCAAGTCAGGTTAAAGCTCATATACATATTCTTAAAATTAAAAGATAGAACATAAAATTAAAAAAAATTAAAAAATAATAAACGGACACGTGACTTATTTTGATTGTTATTGTTATATGGTATGATTTTATTGTTATTATTATTATAGACGAAAAACATTGTTATTGTTATTATTATTATTATTTTAAAAAATTGAAGAACAACTGAAAAAAAAAATTCAAGTGAAACCGACTTGAAATTTTTGACCTAAACCTAACCAAATGATTAAGTTAAATATGAATAAGTTTCATGCTCACTCTTACATAACAACTTATTGAATTAATGTTTAGATATATGAAAGATTACTAATTCTAATTCCTATCCATATTCCTTTATAAATTATTAGTTCGATCCAAATTAAGAATATATATGATATTTATGATTTAAATGAAGTCCCACATTATTTTCTTTAAAATACATATTATTAATAAACTTTATAAACACACTCTACTATTAGTTAAAATTTATTAAATATAATAAAATTGTGTTCCATTATTGTAATCCACTCATTATTTTTATAATTTCAATACAACAATTAATAATAATTAATATTAAAATATATTAGAAGTTACATCCCTTCTCTGAAGAACACCAACAAATTCGTAAATTGGATTTATGAAAATAAATATTTATAATTTTTTTAAACGTAATCTTTATTATTACTTTTTTTTGTTTTTTTTTCTGATGAGAAACAGTAATATTTATTTTTCTTTACAAATATTCAAAAAAATTAATAAAACCAATAATTCTTGAACAAAAGTAAACTTATTTTTTATCGGTATTTCTTAAAATAAAATTACATTTATGATGTTAAGATTAATATTCATTTAATATTATATTTAATTATAAATTTTCTAAAATTTAATATATATTAATTATCTTTAATCTGATTAACCAGATCCAATTTTTAATTAACTGTCACTTACTATGTTGGTATGAATTTTAATGTAATTAATGAATAGCCTGGGGTGCAGGAGAAATTCTTGGAGATATATGAAAAAGCCCCTGGTTTTAGCTACTCCTATCACAATTTTTGTATTTTTCTTTCTGCACCCTCTCTCTCTCTCTTTATGCTTTTTATTTATTTAACCTTCATTAATATGTTAATCTTCTTCCATTCCTTTTATCGTAACATTTTTATTTTTGAAAGTCTTCTCTATAACGATTTCTTTTTTAAAAGAATAGTTAAATTTTCGCAAATTAAAATGAATAGTTTAGAAAGTAATTTATAAACATTCTTTCATAGGATTTTCTTTCTTTTTTTCTTTTGGAAATCTTTCCCATTAGCCGTCTCTCTTCCTACACGTGGCCTCGAAAGATGATTCGTTTCACTGTACTACTAATATTTTATTATCTATTCTCACATGCATAAAACCTAAAAACGTAAAAAAAAAAGAAAAAAAAGGAAGAATAAAAACTAAGATGGTTTTTTAGGTTATTTAATCAAAGGAGGAAAGTAATCATGCATATAAATGAACAAAAATGGTCAAAATTAACAAATAGTACTGATAAGAAAAAAAAGGAGAATCTGTTACATGGATCTGTAAGAGTGTAAGAGGTCCCTTTATTTCAAAACTTTTGACGAATTATTTTTCTAAAATGAGTCCCACGATAAAATATTTATCCAGTTTATTAATAGTATTTTCATTAAAAAGTTAATTTGACTCCATCTTTAACAAAAAATGACATAGTTTTTATTTATAAAATTCAAAGGGTTAACTTAATAAGTTGATACTCAATTCCAAATATGGTTGATAACACGTGTCCACTTGCAACTAATATAAGATTACATTAGAGAAGATCGAGAATAAGAAACATGCAAATTTTTTATTCCACTCCCTCAAAAACCCACCACAAAATATCTCATGATAACTATTTGCGACACATGTGTTTTTCTTGTCCATTCGTGGGAAATTTGGATAGGGGTTCAGAGTCTTCAGATTTCAGAATATCCAACCCAATCAATAATAACTCGCTAGGGAATAATACTTTACAACATGCTACAATTTCTATAACACCCTCATGCACACATCTAACGCTTTTCTCATCAACATTAGGTATTTATTAAAAAATTATAAAGATAAATAAAAGATAATTTCTGACAAGTCAAAAATACATATCTATTTTTACCATGAATTTACAGTATTAGCAAATAGACAAAAATGAATTACAAACTTTTTTAAAATTAATTTCGACAAATTTTATCGAAGGACTGATAATAATTTTACAAAGAACTAAAAAAATTATTGTGTGAAATAGCAAATACATTTTTCCCAAAGTAACAGTAAAGGAGACAATTTTCTTATGATAATAAATATAAATTGAATGGCTAATTTGGAAAGTACATTGTAATTTAACTTTTGCCGCGGAAGAGGCGCTTGTGTTGCAGTAGATACCAGGGAGGCGTAGTATGGTAGGATGATTGGAGTGTGATTTTAGATAGTAGAGGAGTAATAATAATAAGAAGAAGAATATTAGGATTGGTTTGGGGCAGAATCGGAAGCAATAGCATCGATCGAAAAATGCAATCGTTATCGTTAAGTGTGAGTCTGAGGAGTAGTAGTGCAGGGAATTTACTGTTGCTGGGTTCGGAGGCGAGAGTGAGAAGAAGATGTAGAAGTGTGGTCGTAGCTTGTGCTTCGGAGGGAGACAGTGGTGGCAGTAGCACTAGCTCCTTTCTTTCTCGGACCCAAACCTACGCTCTTCTCAAGCAACAGTTGCAAGTAGCTGCTAAATCTGAGGTTAGTTTAGTTTAGTTTAGTTGCTGTCTTGTTTTCTAAATCGGAGATGAACATGGCTTTTTTTGTTTCTTTTCTTCAGGATTACAAGGAAGCTGCCAGAATTCGAGATTCGTTGAAGTTGTTTGAGGACGAGGAGCCTGTGTTGCGTCTGAGGAGACTATTGAAGGAAGCAATTGCGGAAGAGAGATTCCAGGTGTCTAACCTATTATTTGAATTTTGTGCGGGATCTATCTTGATTTTTTCTAGTACACTCTCTATTATTATTAGGTAAATTTCACACCAGTCTCACCAAATAATCTGGACACACTCTCATGTCAAATTATTAGAGCATTTGGAGTGTAAGAATCAAAAGTTAGGTTAATTCAAAAGTTAGGTTAATTCTCCTCTCACACAAGAACTCCCTTAAATTCCTTATCTTAAATGTGAAAACTTCTTAAGTCCGAGTCTCTTCCATAGTAGTAGGCTAGCATAGAATCATCACCCTCCATCTCCTTATGGTGTTTGGGAGAGAAACATTACGTTGATTTTCATTAGTGCACCATGAGCAACAATACAAAAGACTTGACACCACCTTTAGTCCAAAATCTTAAGATAATAAGGGTATGAATCTTTTTCACTTATAGATAACTTAACTACAAAATACAAAACTCCAACTTGACACAATGCCTTTTTCCTTACCTGGAATATTTTCAATAAAGGGATCTACAAACCTACAACCCACAAACCGATCAATAGGATTAGCCATCAACTCATACAATTTATTCGGTAGTCCAACGAAGAGAAACACCTGGGAAATCATACAACATAGAATGGAGTATTATTTTGGTGAGGCAGGATTGTGCTTATGTGTAATGAAGAGTTGAATAAGCAAATCTTATTTGAATTTCATTTCCCTAAAGTGGGAGATCACGCTGGTGTTACCAAAACTACTGCATTTGTTTTCAATTTTGTTGGCCAAAATCCAACCTGACATAAGACAGTGTGTGGGTGGATGCTCCATTTGTCTATAAGCTAAGGTAGATCATGCTTTACCTTTGGGGTTATTAGAACTTTGCCCATTCATCTACATGTGTGGGAAGACATTGTTATGGACACATTTGCCTCATTCTCACTGGTATTCCACCATCATGGTAGCAGTAGATAGGCTGTCTACATTTGGGAACTTCATTCCTTTAAAGGCAGACTTTACTAGAAAAATAGTGGTTGAATCTTTTGTTACTAGCATAGTTGGACTCTATGGTTTCCTAAATCCATGGTTTCAGAATGTGATAAGAGTTTTTTTTAGTTCTTTTTACAACACCTCTTTAAAGCACAAAGTACCACTCCAGCTATGAGTTCTTCTTATAATCCACAAATGAATGGATAAACAGAAGCTTTGAATAAAACCTCAGAAATGTATCTATGATGTTTTGTCTATTATAATCCAAAGGCTTGGTATTCAATGTTACCTTGGACTCAATTTTGGTATAATTCTTCTATGCATCATAGGCTTGGTTTGTTTCCTTTTAAAGCTTTATATGGTAGAGATCCACCCTCTGTGTGCACTATGAAGCTCATTCCAAGGATCTTATTGTTGTCCAGGAGATTCTGCATGTTAGAGATGAATTGTTACAGCAATTGAAAGATAATTTAATAAAGGCTCAGAATTATATGAAACAGTAGGCAGATAAAAGGGGACAAATGCAATTAGAGGTGGGTGATTTTGCACTGTTAAAGCTTCAACCATATACATAGCATTCAGTGGTGTGACGCCACGCGTGTGCTACTTTGATCCATTCCCAATTTCGGCACACATAGGATCTGTAGTTTATAATCTCCACCTACTTGATACTGCCAGGATTTATCCTGGTTTCACATTTACTTACTGAAGAAGTTTAAACAAACATCCTCTCAACCATATGTTATTTTACCTCTTACCACGAACGAGTTGGGGCCTGCAGTTAAGGTTTTAAGTTATCATACTGTAATCCGTAATTTGCAACAAGTGCACCAGGTTCTCATTCAATGAGAGCAAACTGATAAAGATTACAAAGGTCTTTGAGCTTCTTACGGTTGAGAATCCAAGTGTGGGTTTAAATCCAACATTGGATAGATATGAGCAAGTTGGGCACCATATAAGGTAGAAGACCCATAAACTCATTGTCATAAAGTTAGATTAATGTTGGTGACTGGCTTAGACGAGTCTTTATATCGAAAGTTTTCTTGACGAAGGATCAGACAACTGTCTTCCATTAAGATACAACAACCCAAAAATTTAAAGACAAATAAGTTTGTGTTTTTCTCACTTTATATGTAATTCAATTTGTCTCTTTTTACATAATGTGGAACTCTAACGTTTATGTTGTCTTTTGGCTCGATTATAATTTTGGAACACAATTTTAAACTATTTTTTTTTATCATTTAAGATGTAAATATTATTTCATTTGATGTACATAAATGAATATCGTAAAATTCCACTAATGTTTGAAAGAGAAAATCGTAATCATAGTCAAAATAACGTGAAAGTGTACATTCTTTTCCAATTGGTTTCAAATTATTATATTGTTGGTCTGTAACCCAGTTTTCGAAAATTCAATAAACACTGTTTCTTTCAATATTCAGTTCCACCATTAAATGGCGTGATATGTACATATCTCAACTTTCATATGTCTACATTCATTTTCTTTCTAATCCTCTATCAGATCAGCTCTCCTCGCATCTTTCACCTTGACTTTACAAAACGTGACTTGTACTTTTATGTGTATTTGTTAGTTTTACACTTGGACACCTTTTCCTCTGTCTTTCCAGGATGCCGCTAGTTATCGTGATGAGCTAAAAAAAATTGCCCCACACTCTCTTTTAAAATGCTGCAGTGATGCTACAACTTTGGTATGATCCCTATTTCAATTACATACTTTTGTCTCCTAAACAGGTCTTTATTCTCTAGTTAAATTAGAAATACGATTAACTAGTAAAGCAACTTCCCTTTTTTAAGCAATCTTTTAAGTTGATTGTATTGGTAGAATAATTAGTTATATACCATGTGTTCAGAAATGGAAATGTTGAGTATCTCTGTTGGAATAATTTGTATTTGATGATTTCTCCATAAGTTTCATAATACCAGTTAGGTGTCTGTTAGTGAGAAAGTTAGTCAGTAAGGTTAGTGGGCTGAGATAGTTAGAAGAAATTAGGCAAGTTTCCTATAAATAAATATAAAAAAAGAAGACTTTGAGAGAGGGACTTATCTTATCATTTGAAAGGAAATTAGGGCGTTTGGACACAAGAAGGTGCAGGACTCTGCAGTGCTGTAAATGGAGAAGATTCTGTATTCTTTGTTGTAAAATAAAACCCTAGATTTCTATCAGACCTTTTACTATTCCTGTTGTCGTGGCTTTTTGTAATATGGTACATCTTCTAATTTAGTTAGCATTAGCAATGTTCAGTAAAAAAACTATTTATTTTCCTTCAAAGTCTTGAAGGAAAAAAAATGCTATTGCTGAATTCATGAGAAACAGAATACTTTACACACCAAAATTAATTGAAATTATTAACATTAATTGTGATTTATTCAGGGAATTAGGGTTCAAGTTAGGAGTGTATATATAGAGGGCAGAAGTCAGCCTTCAAAGGGGTTATACTTCTTCGCATATAGAATAAGAATTACCAATAACTCAGACCACCCTGTTCAACTTCTTAGAAGGCATTGGATTATAACTGATGCTAATGGGAAGACGGAAAATGTCTGGTGAGTTAATCACTCTTCTCTTTTCCTATGTTGTTATTCTTCCAAAGTTTTGTTTTTTTACTTTAAACTCATGTGGCACATAGTTCTTGGCAAAACACAGTTACTTCGATACTGGTAACCCACTTAATAAAAAAAGAACGTTGTTGTTGAAACTTAAGGGGATATAAATTCAAAATAACTTCTGTACTTTATTTTCCACATGACAGGGGAATTGGAGTTGTTGGTGAACAGCCGTTAATACTTCCTGGGAATAGTTTTGAATACTCTTCAGCCTGCCCACTGAGCACACCAAATGGGAGAATGGTAAGATTTACTTTTGTTGTTGCAATTTCCTGGGATAATCAGAAGCATGAGATATTTCAATACTTTAGGTATTATGCAATCAAATTCAAATACAGTACAATAGTTTTGATCCACATGTATTACAATTGTGCAATTTTGGTCTTCCGTTTCCCATGGCCTAAATTGGATTTTCTTGATAGTGGATTCCTACAATCTTGGTCTTTCCGTCAATCTTTTATTAAATATTTAACAGATATTTTAGATGTTACACTAAATGTTAACGTGGTGATGTGCGTATTTATACTTTTGGTTTCGCTGTGATCATTCATGGTTGCAATTTCAGAAAGATCAAGAGTATAATCAAGATACATAAAATGTGTCAAGGGTTGACAACAAGCCAATTGAATGTTGTCACGTTCTAAACTTGTTAAATATTTAACGAAAAAAAGACAGAAAGACCAAAATTATAATGAGAAGGAGAAAAACACCTGATATCCTCATTCCTTTTATTTACGTATTCTCTCAAGATTGATTTGTTTCAATCAAATATATATTGCACTAAACAGGCCAGAACTGGGTTTCTATAAACATACATGGCACTAAGTTTGAGTGGATGCAACGCTGCCATGTTTTCAAACCTAGCAACTGTCATTAGTTGCATAATCAACTATCTTTCCATGGGAAAAAATAAAGCAAAATTAGAAGCATTGTTTTGACATGCTTCAGTCAGGGTGATTGGTTCATGGATGCATCCTATTTTTAAAAGTTTCAAAGAATACTTTTAACATTAATATAGATTGAGTTGGTATCATGATTTTAGCATGCAACACTGGTAGTTTCTTCATCAGAATGGAAATCGGTGGAAAAATGTAATTTAAGCTCTAAATGATTTAGATTTATTGTTTGCATTTGCTTGTTTTATTCGAGATGCATTTCCACTTTGGAGGATTTCCAGATGCGTCATCATCACATCGCACATAAAACCAGGGTTTTGTATCATAATGCAGGAAGGTGACTATGAAATGATCCATGTCGAAAGAGTAGGCTCACGATCATTCAATGTGGCCATTGCCCCGTTTTCTCTCTCTCTTCTTGGAGATGACGAAGGTTGTAATATTTGAAACTGAACTACAGCATCACCTTCTGCAACATGTAAATATTTATCATTCTCATCGCCGGTCTTCAAGCAGTCTATTTGCTTTACTAAATGCAAAATATTCGATGGTTACGAATAAAATTATCAGCATATATTTGTATTTTATTGAATTGATGTGCAGAAAACTCAAGAAATCAGTGTCATACTTCGAATCTAATTACAGTTTTTCTAAATATATTTTCATAAGTTTAATGTCGGAATAATTAATATGCTCTTGAAAATTTAATTCCGAAAACTAAATTTCTATCGACAGTAGGAATTTAAAATTTGAAAAACAATTATGTGTACTTCGATTAAAGATAATTTTTAAACTTGATAAATGGTAGATTTAGATAAAGTCGATGATGCATGAAAAAAAAATCCCGTAACTTAGAAGCTGACCCAACGAGACCCAATTATTCATGGGATTCTTTTTACTGAATTATTTAAGTGAATTAGGTTCCTCTTTTTTCCAAAGTTAAACGAACAAGTTTTTATGAGATGAAATCAGAAAACTTTACTTTGACAGAAGAAGCAAGAATTAAAGTAAACAATGAATTTTGTTACACTTTTCAGATTGCTAGTAAAAAAAGGGAGAAAGTATATTCTTTGCTGAAATAATGAAGAAAAAACAATAAACGATTGTGAGGTTCTTACTTATTTAACGTGCCAACTCCCGCTACATAGGGATTTGGACCAGGGGAAAAAAATCTAAAAAGATAAATGTATGAACATGCAAAACATGTTTGATCAATTCACTCAATGTTTCGGCCGAAAAAACCATCAATTTGTCGGCTGGAGAGATTAGTAATGGATATACATAGATGAGGTTTGAGTTGCGTTTTTTTCCCTTTTTTTTTTCTTGAGTTTAAAGCAATAGTGAAAAACAAAACGAAAGAAAAGAGAGAGGGAGTCTTAACTTACACTAGCATTAATAAAAGGAAAAATTAGGAGATGAGTTTTTACCTTAACTTTATGCTGGAACCTTTTCCTTTTTCCTTTTGCTTTAGCTAAGAGAATTTTGTTGACATATGAGCTTATTGGGTAAATTCATAGCGAGCTTGTCTGAGACACATTAAAACACTACACACATTGTGTAATTTAGAATTTTTTTTTCTCTTTAGTTAAACTCGTTATTAATGTTGTTCTTGTTTGCATTTTGGGAATTAAGTTGGGTCGAAAAACCAATTTTTCATAACAGCCAAACCAATGTAACACTTTAATTTTTAATAATACCATTTTGGTGCAATATATAAGTTAATGGGGAACGGCAAAAGAACTACCTTAAATTATTATTGTTTTGCTCAGAGCAAAGTTCTTATGCAATAACTAAAACAAAATGTATTTAATCAATTTGTATGCTTGGTTCATATAAAATATTTAAATTTTTTCATTCGAACCCGAACTTAAAAGAATTACTTATTAAAACAATATGTGTAAAAAAAAAATCTAAGAATTATTCATAATTTAATATTTATGATTAGTTGAACCCTAAATTCATGCATCTTATGGGTGTGCTGTGTATATTGAGAAGTGAATTCACTTCTCAATGCACCATCTAATATTACATTAGTATAGTACTCACTCTTGAAAGTTACTACATTCACCACATTTTACACCATAACTCAAACATCATAGTCTTATAAAATCTTAAATCATCACACCATGTCATATACATGCCTATCTTACTTCAATCCAAAACATCATATATCAATCAATCAAATATTATATGATTCTATTTGAACATTAATAATATATCATTTATTCTCTATTGCATAAGTCTAATATTTGTAAGGCCCCATTTTTATTTCTGCCCTAAAGTTAGTGGGCTGCCCTGCAACAGTGGGCCTAAAGGCTGGCCCATGATATAAGAACCCTTAGTGTTGTCCTAATTTCTCATTTCATTCACT
This sequence comes from Vigna unguiculata, assembly GCF_037176805.1. Lineage (NCBI taxonomy): Eukaryota > Viridiplantae > Streptophyta > Magnoliopsida > Fabales > Fabaceae > Vigna > Vigna unguiculata. The sequence continues at coordinate 57,213,918 of NC_140794.1, read as the reverse complement.
TTCAGAAAAGAACCAGCCGTCATCCCCTTGCTCTCACGTGACGCTCTACTAGGGTTAGGATTCTGCCGTCTTCGAGCTAGTTCGAGGTCGTTTCCTACTCCATGTAAGTACTATGCTAGCCATTCTCGTCTCCATTGTTCCTTTTCGTTTCTTCCCGTTAGGGCTTCCAAGTAACCCATATCGTGCTCTTGTTTCTCTATCCTTTCAGTTCTTCCATTCTCTTCTTGAGCTGTTGTGCTCGTGCGTTCGGTGTCGAGGGAGTGTTAGGTCGCTTGCTAGCTATTCTAGGTACGGGGAAGCTAGAATCCTTTGTTTGTTTGGTGCGAGTATGTTGTTTTGTGTGCTTGGTGATTCTCTTTTGTGTTTACCTGTCGATATGGATGTATGATACGGTGGGATTGTTGCTTGTGGTACGTATTTACGTCTGTTGCAGGTGAAAACAGTGGCGGACACTGATAAACTCGCCCAAGCGAGCTATTCTCGCCTAGGCGAGATTAACAGAGGCTCGCCTAAGCCTTTTTCTCCACGAATGGTTGCCCAGGCGAGCTGCTGTGGCTTTTGAGCGAGCAGGCAACTCGCCCAGGCGAGAGGGATCTCGCCTAAGCGAGATCCCGCATTGCCCACGCTCTAGTTCTTGTGCCCTCGCCTAGGCAGAGGGGGTGGCTCGCTTGAGCGAGACCCCTCAGCCTGAGCGAGCTGCTGGGCGAGACTGTGCTGTGTTTGAATGTCTATTGGTCCCTGAATGATCTGTTTTGGTTGAGTATGATTGTATGATGAGTGATCTGTATATAATGGAGCATGAAGTATATTTCGGCATGATTCATGAATTGTGGATGATGGGTTGGTATGAGACTTAGCATGTGAAATGAATGTGTGGTTTGAAATTAAAGGAACATGGTATTGATATGAGATGAGACCCTAGACTCATGGGATGGTGATGATCAGTGGTATGGATTCAAAATGTGATGCATACGAGGAATAAATCTCATGGATGGGTATGGAATTATAAACATGCTTTTGATGTTCTCCTAATGATGTTTTATGAATGTTGGTTCGTGTCAGCGTGTAATTCCTTGGGGTCTCTAGGTGAGACCTCCGGGGCTACGCTTCAGTGGTCGGGACGTAATCCCATGGCCCCTGTTAGTGGGTGTCCATGGTGGTGCCCCATCTATATAACTAAGTAAGGATTCAAGGTAAGGACTGTATCCTGACACTCTGAGGGGCAGTTAGTCTCACTTAGAGCGGACTGACTCCTGTGGTGAGAGTAGTAGGAGGCTTGAAATTCATTAAGGGCTAACCTTGTGGTGAGGGAGATTTGATTCATCGTAACATTTGTAACACATAACTCGTGGATGAGCAGCTCAGGTTCGAGCAGAGGTATCCACCACAAGTGCAAGCATCCGCTGAATTCGACTAAGTTATACGTATTCGGATGAGTCGAGTCGAGTCGTAGTGTATTGAATGAAGAGTCATAACATGTTCGGGTGTTATATGGATATGAGATGGTGAATATATATTTAACTGTATGATGAATATGTGTTGGCTCTAGCTTACCCGTTTTGTTGCATGGTTGTGTTGTATGTGGCTGTTCTTCCTTGCGATGATCATCAACTTGGTTGATGGGAGCAGATGGGCGAGGTTCTCATGGTCAACAAGGGAACGACGATTCCGCTACCTAGCCATCTGGGTTGTACCTTATACTTCTTTCTGTCATGTTTCTTTAGGGCTATGGCCCCTTGTACTCATGGTTATTAGATTGTAAACTTCTAGTTGAACAGTTTTCTGCTTTTGTTGGCATCGTGGTGTGCCTAGTTTTGTAGGGGTGATGTTGGAAATCCCAGGACTGCGTGGTTATACTATCTTATGTGTGGCATTTCCTTTAATTGCGTTTATAAATTAAACGGGACGTTACATTTATGGTATCAGAACGATCATTCCTTAGGTCTGTGGACTTGGGTTGTCCGCTTAGCTTTTTCTGTGTGTCTCTGAGTATTCCGTTAAAATTCTTGCCTTTATCAAGTCTAACCAAGTGATTTTCTGTGTGCCAGTGGACTATGGCACCTCCTTGTCGAGCTTCTCAATCATCCCAAGGGGACGCACCAGATATCGCCAGAGCCATAGAGGCGATGGTAGCAGCGATGACGCAGCAGAGTGCTGCGATGATGCAGCAGCATGAGGCATCCATGCAGCGACAGGCGGCGTCGCTGGAGCAGCAGCAGGCTGTGATGCAGCAGATGGAGGCTGCAAGAGTAGCTGCTGAGGATGCTCATCGGCAGCACATGGAGGCCCTCCGCCAGTTGGAGGAGAACAGGGCGGCTGCCCTTGTGTTCGGTCCTGAACCACGACCTGCAGTTAGGGAGTGGAGTCTAGAGGATTTCTTGAAGCACCACCTGGCGAAGTTTGACGGGAGGACTAGTCCTGACGCCGCAGACCAATGGCTGAAGGACCTGGAGCGCATCTATGATGCGAAGATGTGCCCTGTAGAGAACAGGTTGGCGTTCTCTGTGTACATGCTCACGGGAGAGGCGGAGCATTGATGGAGCAGCACCAGATCCATCCTGGAGGAGAGGGATGAGCCCGTGTCATGGGAGATTTTCAGGGAGAGATTCCTATCAGAGTAGTTTCCTAACAGCATCCGGTACGCCAAGGAGGTGGAATTCCTCCAGTTGACCCAGGGAGGGAAGACCGTGACTGAGTACGCTGAGAGGTTCAAGCATCTCATCCGCTTCTATACACTGCCACTGGATGAGGAGTGGAGATGTCGTAAGTTTAAGAACGGCCTCAGGGGAGATATCCGCTTGATGGTAGCTCCTTTGTCCATCAAGGACTTTGCTGCTCTGGTAGAGAAGGCCAGAGTGATGGAGAAGATGAAGCGTGAGGTGGAAGGTCAGCGCCCACCGCAGCCACAGCCGCCTCAGAGGATCGGTGGACCATCTGGGTCCAGGCCTAGACATGAGGAGCGGAGGAGACCATATGATAGACCACACCATCAGTCTCAAGGGTCTAGGGGTCTTCCTTCTCAGCAGGGTCGAGTGCAGTGTTACACATGTGGAGGACCCCACCCGAGGTATGCTTGTCCACGTAGGGAGGGTTACCGCAGGTGCAACAACTGTGGCAAGGAAGGCCACTTTGGGAGAGATTGCCCCAACCTTTCTAGGGCAGCGACACGCCCTCCAGTTCAGACACCCCAGCAGCATCAGGGGAAGGATAGAGGCAACAGGCCTCAGGCGACGGACAGAGTCTATGCCATGACCGGAGCTGAGGCTGCAGGTTCAGGTAACCTTGTTATGAGTTATTGTGTGATTTTTGGGATGAGATGTTGTGTGTTGTATGATTCTGGAGCTACACACTCTTTTGTGTCTTTTGCTTGTGTGGAACGGTTGGGTTTGTTGGTGCGCGAGCTGTAGTGTGAGCTTGCGGTGTCTACTCCGGCGTCAGGTTTGGTCAGGATGTCGTCCTTGTGTGCTAGGCTTCCAGTGGAGGTAGAAGGGCGCAGGTACAGGGTGAACTTAATCTGCCTACCTCTACAGGAGTTGGAGGTGATCTTAGGAATGGATTGGCTCTCTGCCAATCGCATTCTGATAGACTGTCGGGAGAAGAAGTTGTTGTTTCCCGACTCAGAGGAGCCTGAGTTGGTGTCTTCCCAGGGTGTCATGAGGGAACTACAGGACGGTGCGCAGTGTTACATGGTCTTCACGCATATGGAGGTGGAGAGAGGGGAGACGACGTCTGTGATACCAGTCGTCCAGGATTTTGTAGATGTGTTCCCGGAGGAGGTACCAGGGTTGCCTCCCAGCAGAGAGGTGGAGTTCTCTATCGATCTAGTCCCAAGAACAGGCCCGGTCTCGATGGCCCCGTATCGCATGGCTCCTGCAGAGTTGGTAGAGCTCAAGAAACAGATAGAAGATCTGATGGAGAAATAGTTCATCCGACCCAGTACTTCGCCTTGGGGAGCGCCAGTATTGTTGGTGAAGAAGAAGGATGGGAGTTCGTGCTTGTGTGTGGACTACAGGCAACTAAACAAGATGACGATCAAGAATAAGTATCCGCTCCCGAGGATTGACAACTTGATGGATCAGTTGCATGGGTCATTAGTGTTTTCGAAGATAGATATGCGATCAGGTTACCATCAGATTTTAGTGAAGGCTGATGATGTGCAGAAGACAGCCTTCAGGTCGAGGTATGGCCACTATGAGTACGTGGTTATGCCGTTTGGTGTGACCAACGCTCCAGCAATGTTCATGGACTATATGAACAAGATCTTCCGACCTTTCCTAGATAAGTTTGTCGTAGTCTTCATAGACGACATCCTTATCTATTCCAGGACTCAGGAGGAACATGCAGAACACCTGAGGTTAGTGCTTGGTGTTTTGAGAGAGAAGCAGCTGTATGCCAAGTTGTCCAAGTGCGAGTTCTGAATGGATGAGGTTCAGTTCTTAGGACATGTGATATCCGCCCAGGGGATTTCAGTGGACCCGGCAAAGGTCGAGGCAGTGGTAAAGTGGGAAAGTCCTAAATCAGCCACAGAGATCAAGAGCTTCGTGGGGTTAGCGGGCTACTATAGGAGATTCATAGAGGGATTCTCCAAGATAGTGGCGCCTCTGACCTTGCTTACTCGAAAGGACCAACCTTTCACTTGGACGGACAAGTGCGAGGAGAGCTTTCAAGAGCTAAAGAGGAGATTGACGAGTGCTCCTATATTGGTAATTCTGGATGTGGGGAAACCGTTTGAGGTCTACTGCGACGCATCTCATCTTGGACTTGGTTGTGTTTTAATGCAGGAGAAGAAGGTAGTGGCGTATGCTTCACGTCAACTTAAGATACATGAGCGTAATTATCCCACTCATGACTTGGAATTGGCGGCTATAGTTTTTGCCTTGAAGATCTGGAGGCACTATATGTATGGTGCTCAGTTTCGGGTGTTCAGCGACCACAAAAGCTTAAAGTACTTGTTTGATCAGAAGGAGTTGAACATGAGGCAGAGGAGGTGGATGGAATTCCTGAAGGACTATGACTTCGAACTTCTATATCATCCGGGGAAGGCAAATGTGGTGGCAGATGCTCTGAGTAGAAAGACGGTACATACGACACATCTCATGATAAAAGAGGTAGAGCTACTAGAGAAGTTCAGAGACATGAGGATACAGGTGGAGTTGGGGTCCGAGTCCATTAGGTGTAGTACTCTTACTATATCTAGTGACTTCTTGGGCTCAATCAGAGAGAGGCAGTTATTGGATGCCAGTCTGAACAAAGTTAGAGAACAGATTGGATCAGATGAGGCTAGAGATTTTGTTTTGGGTGAGGATGGTATACTGCGGTTTCAGGGCAGGGTATGCGTACCTGATGACGCAGAGGTGAGGAAGTTGATTCTTGAGGAAGGGCACAAGAGTCGTCTTAGCTTGCATCCTGGCATGACTAAGATGTACCAGGACCTCAAGGAAACTTTCTGGTGGCAGGGACTGAAGAAGGATGTGGCTCAGTTTGTATCCGCTTGTCTGACGTGTCAGAAGGCGAAGGTGGAGCATCAGAGACCCGGTGGCATTCTACAGTCGTTGGAGGTACCGGTGTGGAAATGGGACAGCATCTCCATGGATTTTGTGACTCATCTGCCGCAGACTTTTAGAGGACATGACATCATCTGGGTGATAGTGGATCGGTTGACCAAGAGTGCTCACTTTTTGGCGATGAACTTGAGGATGTCCATGGCTAAGTTGGCCCAGTTGTACATTAGGGAGATAGTAAGACTTCATGGGTGCCCTCAAGCATAGTTTCCGATAGAGACCCACGGTTCACATCCCGGTTTTGGCAGACGCTGCAGGGTGCTATGGGTAGCAAGCTCACCATGAGTTCAGCTTATCACCCTCAGACCGATAGTCAGTCTGAGAGGACGATCCAGTCGTTAGAGGATTTGTTGAGAACTTGTATATTGGATCACCTGGGAGCTTGGGATGAAGTATTGTCTTTGATTGAGTTCACCTACAATAATAGTTTTCATGCGAGCATTGGCATGGCGCCATACGAGGCTCTTTATGGCAGGAGGTGTAGGACTCCTCTTTGCTGGTATCAGGATGGAGAAGCGATGTTGGTTGGACCAGAGTTGTTAGAACAGACCACCAAAAAGGTGAGGATGGTGAGAGATAGGATGTTGGCTTCGCAGAGTAGGCAGAAGGCCTATGCTGATCGTAGGAGGAGACCTTTGGAGTTTGTAGTGGGAGATCATGTATTCTTGAGGGTAACCCGAACCACGGGCGTGGGAAGGGCTCTCCACTCAAGGAAACTTTTGCCTAAATTCCTTGGCCCATATCAGATCACGAGGAGGATTGGGCCAGTGGCCTATGAGATAGCTTTGCCCCCGCAGTTGGCGAACCTTCACCCGGTATTTCACGTCTCACAGCTGAGGAAGTACGTGTTTGACCCAGCTCATGTGTTAGAAGCTGAAGATATACATATCAGGGAGGATCTCACAATAGAAGTACCACCCATAGCTCTTGAGGATAGCAAGGTTGAGGAACGTCGTGGGAAGATCGTTAGTCTTGTTAAAGTTATCTGGGATTGGAGGACGGGTGACTCGACGTGGGAGTTAAAGGAGGACATGAGAAAATCACATCCACATCTGTTTACCTGGTGAGTCTTTATTTTCGAGGTCGAAATTTTTTCTTGTTGGGGAGAATGTAAGACCCCATTTTTATTTCTGCCCTAAAGTTAGTAGGCTGCCCTGCAACAGTGGGCCTAAAGGCTGGCCCATGATATAAGAACCCTTAGTGTTGCCCTAATTTCACATTTCATTCACTTTCAGAAAAGAACCAGCCGTCATCCCCTTGCTCTCACGTGACGCTCTGCTAGGGTTAGGATTCTGCCGTCTTCGAGCTAGTTCGAGGTCGTTTCCTACTCCATGTAAGTACTATGCTAGCCATTCTCGTCTTCATTGTTCCTTTTCATTTCTTTCCGTTAGGGCTTCCAAGTAACCCATATCGTGCTCCTATTTCACTATCCTTTCAGTTCTTCCATTCGCTTCTTGAGCTGTTGTGCTCGTGCGTTCGGTGTCGAGGGAGTGTTGGGTCGCTTGCTAGCTATTCTAGGTACGGGGAAGCTAGAATCCTTTGTTTGTTTGGTGCGAGTATGTTGTTTTGTGTGCTTGGTGATTCTCTTTTGTGTTTACCTGTCGATATGTAAGTACTATGCTAGCCATTCTCGTCTTCATTGTTCCTTTTCATTTCTTTCCGTTAGGGCTTCCAAGTAACCCATATCGTGCTCCTGTTTCACTATCCTTTCAGTTCTTCCATTCGCTTCTTGAGCTGTTGTGCTCGTGCGTTCGGTGTCGAGGGAGTGTTGGGTCGCTTGCTAGCTATTCTAGGTACGGGGAAGCTAGAATCCTTTGTTTGTTTGGTGCGAGTATGTTGTTTTGTGTGCTTGGTGATTCTCTTTTGTGTTTACCTGTCGATATGGATGTATGATACGGTGGGATTGTTGCTTGTGGTACGTATTTACGTCTGTTGCAGGTGAAAACAGTGGCGGACACTGATAAACTCGCCCAAGCGAGCTATTCTCGCCTAGGCGAGATTAACAGAGGCTCGCCTAAGCCTTTTTCTCCACGAATGGTTGCCCAGGCGAGCTGCTGTGGCTTTTGAGCGAGCAGGCAACTCGCCCAGGCGAGAGGGATCTCGCCTAAGCGAGATCCCGCATTGCCCACGCTCTAGTTCTTGTGCCCTCGCCTAGGCAGAGGGGGTGGCTCGCTTGAGCGAGACCCCTCAGCCTGAGCGAGCTGCTGGGCGAGACTGTGCTGTGTTTGAATGTCTATTGGTCCTTGAATGATCTGTTTTGGTTGAGTATGATTGTATGATGAGTGATCTGTATATAATGGAGCATGAAGTATATTTCGACATGATTCATGAATTGTGGATGATGGGTTGGTATGAGACTTAGCATGTGAAATGAATGTGTGGTTTGAAATTAAAGGAACATGGTATTGATATGAGATGAGACCCTAGACTCATGGGATGGTGATGATCAGTGGTATGGATTCAAAATGTGATGCATACGAGGAATAAATCTCATGGATGGGTATGGAATTATAAACATGCTTTTGATGTTCTCCTAATGATGTTTTATGAATGTTGGTTCGTGTCAGCGTGTAATTCCTTGGGGTCTCTAGGTGAGACCTCCGGGGCTACGCTTCAGTGGTCGGGACGTAATCCCATGGCCCCTGTTAGTGGGTGTCCATGGTGGTGCCCCATCTATATAACTAAGTAAGGATTCAAGGTAAGGACTGTATCCTGACACTCTGAGGGGCAGTTAGTCTCACTTAGAGCGGACTGACTCCTGTGGTGAGAGTAGTAGGAGGCCTGAAATTCATTAAGGGCTAACCTTGTGGTGAGGGAGATTTGATTCATCGTAACATTTGTAACACATAGCTCGTGGATGAGCAGCTCAGGTTCGAGCAGAGGTATCCACCACAAGTGCAAGCATCCGCTGAATTCGACTAAGTTATACGTATTCGGATGAGTCGAGTCGAGTCGTAGTGTATTGAATGAAGAGTCATAACATGTTCGGGTGTTATATGGATATGAGGTGGTGAATATATATTTAACTGTATGATGAATATGTGTTGGCTCTAGCTTACCCGTTTTGTTGCATGGTTGTGTTGTATGTGGCTGTTCTTCCTTGCGATGATCATCAACTTGGTTGATGGGAGCAGATGGGCGAGGTTCTCGTGGTCAACAAGGGAACGACGATTCCGCTACCTAGCCATCTGGGTTGTACCTTATACTTCTTTTTGACATGTTTCTTTAGGGCTATGGCCCCCTGTACTCGTGGTTATTAGATTGTAAACTTCTAGTTGAACAATTTTCTGCTTTTGTTGGCATCGTGGTGTGCCTAGTTTTGTAGGGGTGATGTTGGAAACTCCAGGACTGCGTGGTTATACTATCTTATGTGTGGCGTTTCCTTTAATTGCGTTTATAAATTAAACGGGACGTTACAATATTCACATACAATATTTTCATCAAGTACATCAAAACGGTGAAAATCATTACTCTAATCACATACCTTAAATCAAACAAGTTTATCAACTAACGCGAAAATGTGTCAAACAGTATAAACAACTAAAATGTTATCATGAAACGCGTTTGAAACGTCAAATAAACTTAACAAACTTTGATCAAAAGTGCTAAATCCACACATTTCTAAAGTTGATGACTAAATTGGATCAAAACTTTAAAAATAGATTAATTCCAATTTTTACTAAAAGTTATATATATATATATATATATATATATATATATATATATATATAACCCTATATTTAATAATATTTATTTATCATAAATTTCAATTATAATTTAATTTATATGTTGTTTTTTTATTATAATGTTTCATTATAAAAATAATATTTATATAAACTATGCATAGACTAAATAATGATTAATTAATTAAACACAAAAAGTCAACACAAAAAAAAAATAAAGACTTGACGTGAATCCGAGGACAACCTTCACCACTTAGAATACGAGAAGACAAACCTCACTCACTAATGTTACATTCTACTATGCATATATAGTAATATAATAGATTGTGGAATTACTACTATTTTTTCATTTTTCATTGTTCGCACATCTCCCTTCTGAATAACTTAACTTGGAAAATTACTAACATAATTTTTACTCAATTTTCTACATCTCTCCAATAATCTTCAACAATTGTATCTTCTCCAATAACTATGTATTGTTTATAAACTAATTTAAATAAGGGTGTATAAATAATTTAACCCTATTATTTCATATTAAAATTATTTTAACTATATCGTGTGTGTGTTCTTGACATAAATAAAAATAGCTGTATATAAACATAATCCAATATAGTCAATTTCACTAATGTCATCCTTATCCGTGTATCTTATAGAGAAAGAAAATAGAAAGAAAAGTAGTTAAGTAAGAAGAAAATGAAGATAAGCAAGTATAAAAAAAATAAAGAGAGAGAATAAAAATAAGATTGTAACGTGTCTGATTTAAAAATAATTGATACACTCTTACAAAAAAATAGTCTTTTATCCTTTCAACATGAGACATATTTTTTTTTTCTTGATTACACAAAAAATATGAACGTGAAACAAAGCATAAAATCTAATACGCTGTGCTTATCTTTTGATAACACATTGATTATGATTGTAAGCATAATCTTAATAACACGCATATTTTGGTGGCTAGAAGAAGGTCCACATGCACATTCAAAACCCTAACCAAACTTGTAACGAAAAAGAAAAAAAAATTCAAAACCAAACCTTTACCTAAACTGCATCTTCTAGCTGTCAAGCGTCTGAACCATACATTACTTGTACAACATTTTTTCATTAAATTATTTATTTTAGTTTATATTTTTCTCTTATTTTATTTTATTATTATTATTATGAAAAACTATAGACATTTGTTATTCAGATACAAGTTCTATGACACATGTCAAGACACAGTGGAGTGGCTGCTTTCCTTGAATCTTCAATTTTTCTTGCATCATTCCGAGTCAACCACCTTATTCGTTCCAAACCCGTCTTTGATTATTGATTACCAGTGTGTTCCTAACAAATTGGACCTAATAAAACATTCTCCATTTCAATCATACCACTCAATTTTAGTATCATTAGCACCAAACCATGTTCCAACCTATGTTTCATATCTAACAAATTATTACATATACATTGTACTTTATTTTACACTTCATTTCAGAATTCAACACAACTATTCATAAGATGGTAGAGTTTTTCTCACTCTCCTTCAGCTCTCATCCTCCTCAACATTTACCCACTTTTCATCTCTTCATTTTAAAAAAAAATATATATATTCTTCATTCCCCTTTAACAAATGCAGGGACTAATGTTTTTACCCTTGCAAAAAGAACTAAAACTTCTTTAATAATATAGAGAACAGAAACATATTAATTTTTGAAAAATGAAAAATATATTTTACCTTTTTTTAGCCGTGTCATCCCTTTTTTCTTGTGGTTTCACTTTATTTCTTTTTGAGCAAGTCATGACTCATGCGAGGCCAAACCAGTCTTGGAATACATGAAGAATCTTGGCCCCAAGCATTTCAATACAAAATCCAAATACAATTGTACCCTCTCTCTGGTCCCTTTCCTCTGTCTTTCTCTCTGTCGTTAAATAAAGAAATATAATAAGATTATTAACCCAAGAAGGGTTCACAGAAACATGCATGTTTGTCTTTTGGCTCATCAACATAGTTTAAAATTTTCATGGGAATACGGTGGTCAAGGCTGCAACTAGATTCTGGTTAGATAACAAACAGTAAAGTGATAGAAGAAGCTTGTGCTCCAAGCACACCACACAACACAACACAACACCATCCTTTTCTTTTCCCTCTCTCTCTCTCTCTCTCTGCCTAGTCTACAACCTTTAATAGTTTTCTATATACAAAAGCAAAGAAACAAAGCATCTCTTCTCGCTCCTCCACATTGTTTTGCTTTCCCTTGCAAGTTTCAATTCAACCTTTTCTTTTTGCTTACAGTTCTTAGCTGCTTCTTTTTTTCCTTTATAGACTGATCCACATACAATTAAAATTGTCGGTGTTCTATTCAAAGTCTGAAATATCCACCTTATCCGATAATTAAACATTTAGTTAATGTGGCTAAAATGGGTCAAGAGACTTCATCCTTTTAGTTTTCCCTGGCCCAAAACTTTTGCAGCTGTTCCTAGTTTGAAATGCATGAAAAATCACTATCATGTGTACTTTCTCTTAGGCCCCACTTTTGATCGCAGAGAACAAGTTTAATAGCTTCCTATTCTCTTATAAGCTCATTGTTATATTCTATTTGTTTTGTTATTCAATAGCATTGCAGAGATTTTTCCAAGGGGAAGAAGCAGGACAACCCCATCTCCCTCTCCATTACCTGTGAGAGATTCTGAAGTAACGAAATGAGGTTCGTGACTGGCTCTCCAAAAGGCACGTGGGAACCCATCATCACTGCGGATACAACCACACAAAGTTACTGGTGGAATTGGAGGGTCTTGGTTTGTGTCATTTGGGTTCTGCTTTCAGCTATCTTTTCCTCATTGCTAATATTGAAGTATGAAGTTTCACGGAAGGCAACAGGAAATGATGACAAGGAAGGGCAGAAAGAAACAGCAACAAGAAATGATGCCCAGAAAGAAACATCCTCGACTTTGTACGAGGATGAAATTTGGAGGCCTTGTTTGAAAGGAATTCACCCTGTTTGGTTACTGGGGTTTAGAGTTTTTGCATTCGTTGTGCTTTTGGTGCTTCTCGTACTGACAGCAACCGCTGACGGAGGAAGCATTTTCTACTTTTACACTCAGTGAGTTTTCATTTTCCATTTCGAATTTCTTCATGTCAAATTTGAATGCTGTTGAAAAGGATTAATGCACACTGTATGCACAGGGTCTCTCTGCATATGTTTAACTACAGTGAACTTCCCTCATTAAATTAAAATGAATTAATGCATGAGTTAATCAATTTCAAATAAAAAACGAAGCTGTTAGTTTGTTTTGCTAAATGAAGGGATTGATAGCAGTTCAATCAGTCCTCTTCTCTTTGAATCCCCTTTATGATCATGGCTTTGTGTGTGGCTAAGATAACTTCCATTTGAAGTTGCTTCCCTTTGTATAAAAAAGGGTCTGTTTTTCTCTTCTGGCTTTTGATTATTAATTTTTCCTTCTTTCATTTTGTTGCTATGAAACAGGTGGACTTTTGTTGCAGTCACCATTTACTTTGGGGTAAACACTTTTATGAAGGGCCTCTTGTATAATTCTTTTGCTATTTCATGTATATAATCCAGTGCATAACCTGGCTATACACTGCCATTGTATGTTTGATTTTGTAGCTGGGATCTTTGCTCTCCATGCATGGATGTTACCAGCATCTTAAAAAAGCAAGTGGAGACAAGGTTGGAAATGTTGATGGAGATGCAGAGCAAGGAATTTCTGATGCTCCTACAATCCCCCAGTGTTCTAATCCATCAAACAATGACAAAGGATTAGGAACTCCACAAGAACATCTTGTTCGCCAACCTGCTGGCACCTGGGGTTATATCTTTCAAATAATATTCCAGGTAAACTTGGCCTACATCACTGCTTTAGATAACTGATGAACTCAACTTTAGTAATCTTTTTGCCACTGTTTTTGCTTTTTTTTTATGAACAGATGATTGCAGGTGCTGTAATGCTCACAGATTGTGTGTTTTGGTTCATAATTGTTCCGTTTCTAACAATCAAAGATTACCACATAAATTTGGTAAGCCATGTGTGACTCAATCGATTACATATAGTTGTATTATACCTGTTCCTTTTCTTATCAAAAAAGAAGAGACATGAGAGCTAAATCATAAGTCAAAATTGTAATGTGGCAGCTAGTAATCAGTATGCACACCATCAATGCTGTTTTTCTGCTAGGTGACACGGCTTTAAATTCCTTGGTGAGTTTCTAGATTTGATTCTAGCTAATTGTCCACTTTCACTGCATATACATATTCAAATCCTTACCCTTTATTTTGTTCTCTTCTCTCCAGAGGTTCCCTTGGTTTCGAATAGGATACTTTTTCATGTGGACAATTACATACGTGATTTTCCAGTGGATTGTTCATGCCATAGTTAAACTCTGGTAACAACCCTCCTCGTTATTCTCATCACTGAATCACCAAAGAAACATCTTACACATAATTTCCTAATTATACTTGTTTTTTCTTTCTGAAAAAAAAAAAAAAAAACAGGTGGCCGTATCCATTTCTTGATTTGTCCTCCTCGTATGCTCCACTGTGGTATAGATTATTTATTCTTCTTCTTGTTTTGTGCATCTTTCTGTTTCTTGGGTATCTGATTCTGATTAAGGGTTGATATGATATTTTGCTGACACTTTCTCACTGTCTTGTAATTGATTTTCAGTTACTTTTCGATGGCATTATTGCATATTCCGTGCTATGGCATTTTCGCTTTGATAATGAAGCTGAAACACAGCGTGTTGTCAACGCGGTACCCTGATTCGTACCTATGTGTGAGATGAGTTCAATTTTCGGAAGATCGTCAATTTTGTGGTAGAAAAAGGGAAGAGAATTAGTTGTAAGAAAATAGTAAAAAGGTTTTTAAGTTGAGGTGAAGTATATAAGTTTTTTTTTTCTGTTTTTGAATTCAATGGTTTAGAAGTAAAGAGAGTTTTGGGGGTTACTTTGTGTTGATACTCATGTGTTTGTAAAAACTGTAGTATGAGTGCATTGATTTATTGATTCTATTATTGTTCAGTGTTTGAATTTGCATTGGGAGCAAGTAAAAAAGAAAATAATTAGAGTTCGTGTTGGAAGAAAAAGAAAGGCATCAAAGCCATTCATTTAGATCATTATATAATGTAATTATTAAGTATTTATTTTAATTATCAAAATAAGTTTGGTCAAATAAGTTTTAGAAGAAATTTACTCTAAGGTTGGTAAAATAAGTTTTTATTTATGTTAGTTTTTCTCATTTTCCTGATTATTTTTACCTAAGAAATATATTCGTTACTGATAAAAATAATTTAAGTTCTCGTATATGCAATTGTATTATAGATATACTTACGTGTCATCATTTTTGTGATTTATGTATTGTTTTTCATCATAATCTTTTGATAATTTCAGTCATAAATGTTTTCATTAAAATATCATTTATAATATTGAAGTGAAATAACTTTTAACACTTTCCCTAGGTTTTTAAAATTTATTAAAACTATAAAATCGTTACCAAATTTCATTGACAATTGTAAAAGTAACATTAGTTCTTCTTCATGAGAGTCTTTATATAGGTGGTTTGAGAATAAGTGGCTATTGTAAACTTTGTTCGGTCCATTGAGTAGCTTTGAACTCATGTGAAAGTTTTCTTCATTTTACTATTGTCTCTCGAACTTTGTTGTAAAAAAGAAAATGACACTATTATCTTGAAACCATACTTTTTTCATTACAAATTGACACTATTTCTCGTAACTATACACTTTTCTTTCTTTTTAAAAATATAAAAGTTAACTTTTTTTCAAGACTTGTTTATCTTTGTAAAAAGTGTGAAATAGTTGTCAAATGATGTCAAATAACTCTTTTTTAAAAGTAAAAGGATATTTTCTTGACCCCATATTTTTTTTTTTTACTAAAATTTGACACTACTCCTTATAATTATTCACTCTCTCTTCCTTTTACAAATATAAAAGTTAACTTTTTTTAAGACTATTTTACCATTATAAAAGTTGTGAAATGGTTGTCAAATTGTGTCAAACAACCTTTTTCCAAAAGGCAAAGGACAATGATATATTGACACTGTACTTTTTTTAACTAAAATTTGACACTGCACCTCATAATTATTCACTTTCGTTTCCTTCTAAAAATATAAAAGTTAATTAACTTGTGTTAAGACTATTTTACTATTAAAAAAGTTTTGAAATAGTTGTCACATGGTGTCGTCAAACAACCTTTTTCCAAAAGTAAAAGGATAGTGATATCTTGACACCATACTTCTATTTTTATTAAAATTTGACACTACCTCTCATAACTATTTACTTCCTCTTCCTTTTAAAAATATAAAATTATTTTTTTAAGACTATTTTATCCTTATAAAAATTGTGAGATGGTTGTCAAATAGTATTGTCAAACAACCTTTTTCCAAAAGAGAAAGGACACTGGAATCTTGACATCGTACTTTTTTTTTTACTAAAGTTTGACGCTATCCCTCATAACTATTCAATTTCTCTTCTTTTTTAAAAATATAAAAGTTAACTTTTGTTAAGATTATTTTGCCTCTATAAAAGTTATGAAATGGTGTCAAACAACCTTTTTTCAAAAGAAAAAGGACATTAGTATCTTGACACCATATTCCTTTTTACTAAAATTTGACATTATCCTTCATAACTATTCACTTTCTCATAAAAGTTAACTTTTGCTAAGACTATTTTACCGTTATAAAAGTTGTGTTGTGAAATGATTGTCAAATATTGTCAAACAACTTTTTTTAAAATGAAAAAGGACACTGGTATTTTGACACCATAATTTTTTTTTTTACTAAAATTTAACACTACCTTTGGTGCTGTTGGGAGGGTGTTGCGTTTGGTGCTGTTCTGGCCGTGGGGGAATGTACTACCTTTGGTGCTTTGGTGCTCTTGGGTTGGTGTCGAGGTAACACATCCTTTAATTTTCCTTTAATTTTTCTTCCTATTGCAATCATTCTGCATTTGAACTGAATGTGATAGAGTATCTTGCTGTTGTGTTTGAAGTTTACTTTTGTCCAGAGTATCATGTTGTGTTTTAGTATCATGCATATCTGATTGTAGTATGCATACTGTTGCAAATTGAATTTTGTTGCCATTTCCTATTTTTAGTACTCATTGTGCATCTGTTAAAGTCTAGTGTTTGGAGAAAGTTCACACACATTATTTAGTCCTTGTGTCAAGTCCAAGTTTGAGGTCTAAAACCTTATTGTAGAATTGTGGACTTTTTTATCCTTAAAACACAATGCTGTCACTTTTTTCTAATTTCATAATGGAAAATGATATTTTAACCTACTTTTTTTGACCCACTTTTAACCCATTATTTCAATCACCATTAGATCATTTTTTTATTCTTTTTAGTGATGTGATGTGATGATCTAATGGTGATTGAAGTGGTGGGTTAAAAGTGGGTAAAAAAAATGAGTTAAAGTATCATTGTCCTTTCATAATACTGCCATGATGTGGAACTTGTAGTAGTTAAATCTCCATTACACTGAGTTCAATTCTACACAGAGCAATATATAGAATTCATGAATAATTTTGAATGGAAACTACTTAAGCATCACTTGTATTCATAGTTGTGCATCAATCTAGTTCATTGATTTGACTTCCCACCTTTCCTAATGTTTCTTTAGTTCAACACAAGAACTTGACATGTTATTGTATAATTTGATAAATTAAATACATCTCGATAAAAGATAATTATATACATTTTTTTCTAAATTTTTTAAACTTTGTACTTTATAAATCATATTACTTTGTTATAATAAACTTAATTATCTTATTCTTGTTTTACTGGTATTATTTAGTGTAGTCTTTATTTTTATATATATATATATATATATATATATAATATTTCATATAGCTTGTACAAACTATTATAAATCGATTTTTATTTATATAATTTTGAAATATAACTATTAAAAAAATACAAAATTTCAAAGATTAAATATAAAAGTTGAAAAAGTAAGTATTTTAAAGGAATTTAATTTGATCAAAATATCCGATGGTTAAAGAGGAATGATTTTATATTTGTATTATCATATTACTACTTAATTGCAGAATTGATAATAATATATAATAGTTTGTATAGATCCTTCACTTTTTTATACATACATCTAAACATAACATACTAAAAATTAGTCCAATTCCAATTTGTGTTTAAAAAGTAATTTTCTATAATTAATCGAATTTATTTATTTGCTAGGTCAAGAAAACGCTCATTTTTCAGTCCTGTGAAATTTTCTTTGTGCTAAAACCCTAAACTAAACCCTTTTTGTCACCAGAGAAAGTAGACAGTGCCCCAACAATGGCGAACGCGAGTGACGCTGGCGTCGAAGCCCTACGGCGCCTGAAAGCGACGGATCCACCATTATGGTTGGCGCCGAACGCGGAGCTGTCGGAGGCTACTCGTACGGCGTCCCAATACTTGTTTTCTAAACTAAAACCATTTTCCCCTAAAACGCCATTGGACCAACTCCTCGTGGAAGGTTTCGACGCTGAACAGATATGGCAACAAATCGACCTCCAATCACAGCCTCTGTTATCCACCCTGCGCCGCCGTTTGAAGCAGCTGGCTGAAAATCCTGAAGAGATTTTCCAGTTGAAGGTTCCTTCGGAAATTGGGAACAAGGTGGAGGAAAAGAGTACAGACGAGGGGGAGGGAGATAGCGACGGTTTTGACGAGGAGTTGGATGAGGAAGAGGAAGAAGAAGGAGACGAGGACGAAGAAGAGCAGGGAGAAGAAGAAGGAATGGAAGAGGATGAGGAAGATGAAGTGGAAGACGAAGAGGATAATGAAGAAGGCGGTGGCATTGAGGATAAATTCTTGAAAATAGATGAATTGGCGAAGTACTTAGATAAGGAGGAAGAGGATTTTCAGAATGGTGAGGCAGACGGAGAAGGCGAGGAGGAAGATGATGACGAGGAAAGTGATGAGGTGAGTCTGCTCTTTGCTTAGTGTGGTTTTCACTAGTCTTTTTTGGGGTTTCTGAACACGATCATGACCTGGCACAGTTGTTTTAGGTAGTTCATGCCAATTGGTATTACTGTTAGGGTTTGTGTGAGGTATAATAGGGTCTTGTTTGTTTTTGTTGATTTTTTTTAATAGTGATATATGTTGCTTTTTTAGTATTTTTCTTTTCTTCTAATTTGGCTGTCCAATCCGTATTTATGATGTTCAGCGCTTGTTAAGTTGTTATTTAGTTGTTTATTAATTATTTGGTTCGTGACCCATTCTGATTATATTTATCTAGGATGATGATTTTGGGTCTGGTGACGAAGATGATGTAGACGAAGAAGCAGAGGACATGGAAAATGCAAGGTGTTTATTATTGTCCTCCTACTAGAAATAAAAGGATCTTCATCCATTTTAATATTGCAACTCAAGTTGTTGGTTATATCCACTGTCACTAGTCCATAATTTCACTTATTGGTCAATGAAGTTCCCAAGTAAAAGCTTTAAATTGCTTCACTTCTGCTTGACGATCTATGTTCCACAAATACCTATAGATACCGCATGTGTATGTCTTGTTCTTGGGTAGACTTTGTGGTGAGATGCGAGTAACAATATCAAAGCATTATAACCCGGAGGTCTAGCCTTATGATAGTACATGTAGAATTGTGATTTTAATGTTTAACACTTGTCACGTGACAACCTGATATGCAATGCCTTATCTAATTTTATTTTATTCTTTTGATCTTATTTCCAAACATGGGAGAGGGAGGGGAGGGACCAGCCTCTTACTAAATTTGTGGAAAAATCAAGCCACTTGCTCTTCATCGGACAAAGAAATGTATATTAGGCTAGTTCTTTTGATATTATAGATATAGATGTGAAAGCTTGTTTCTCTTTTTCCTATTTCTGATATTTATCTGTATGAGTCCCACGCTGAATACTCCCATTACTAAGTGAAGACTCCTGCGGTCGCCCTTGTCATCAGTGTTGTGCTTTCTTCTATTCATCACATATATATAATAAGAAAAGAGTGTTAATTAGTTAGTCTACTGCTGTTAGCTAGGATTTTGTGGCTGTTGGTATAAATAAGGTAGGACTGCTGACAGACTGAATGATAATGAGAGCAGTGCAGTGTCCAGTTCTTTGATCTCTCTGTTTCTCTTCCCTTTCCCTCTATCCTCTTCATCCTTTTTTCTTCTTCCTTCTCCTCTTTCCCACCAGAAACGTGAAATTCCTATTTGTAGCTGAAGGTCGAGGTGTGATCTCTATCTTTGGGACTTTAACAATATGGTTGTCCTCTGCATTAAAGCTTCACCATCATGTTATGCAATTGTCTGGATACTTTTTCATTATATTACTCCTTGTATAACTTATTTCTACCTTAGATGATTTTTACCATGTCTGTATGCGGGGTTCATTTTTTTCACCTGTTGCCATCAGGTATGAAGACTTCTTTGGAGGTAAAAAGGAAAGGGGCTCAAAAAGAAAAGCTCAAGTACTTCAGGAATCTAAATATTCTGAAGATGAGGATGATATGGAATTTGACAATGAGGTCTCTCTCTCTCTCTCTCTATATATATATATATATATATTATTTACTATTTATTTTGTAAATAGTTTTCTTAATTTCTTATTCTATTTTATTACACATGTGTAGAAGAAAGGGACTGCATCTGCCCACGAAAAGCAGCTGGAAAAAATTCAATCCAAGATAGAGCAGATGGAGAAAGCTAACATAGAGCCAAAAACATGGACTATGCAGGGTGAGGTAATACATTAGTCCCTTTTTCATTTTTTTTATCTGATTACTTTTTGGGTTGGATTTGCAGGCTTTTATGCTAATCTGGTATTTTGATTATTGATGATTTTATACAGGTAACTGCTGCAAAGAGACCCAAAAATAGTGCATTGGAAGTTGATCTAGACTTTGAGCACAATGTGAGGCCTGCTCCTGTAATCACTGAGGAAGTTACAGCTTCTATCGAGGATATGATCAAGAAGAGGATTATTGAGGTAACTTAATATGCTGAACTGACATGATTTGGGCGTCTACTATAGTTCATCATGTCATTTACTTGAGTGGGAGCTGATACATAGATGGCAACTTCTACCATTTTGGTAAAAAGTTGGGTGTGTTAAGCCTGATTATATAATTATTGCAAGTAATACATGAGATGAACTGCATAACACTACGTTTTTTCTAATGTACACTTGTGTTTATTATAGGGGCTTTTTAATGATGTGCAAAGGCTTTCTAAATTGCCGTCTAAAGCGCCTCGGGAAGTTAAAGAGTTGGTAAGACTTATTTAACTGAAATAGATTTTATTGTTCAATCAACATTTTGTCTAGCTCTATCTGTATGTAACTAATTTGTACAAGTAATTTCATTTTTGTTATGAATTCAGGATGACAATAAAAGCAAGCAGGGACTTGCAGAAATTTACGAGGTTTGTACTTTAAGTATATTTTCTGCATCATTTGAAAATCTTTTACTAATTTGTCAAGGGTTTGTAAATTTCATCCTTACTTGTGATGTACCTCAAATGTATTTTTTTTTAATTGTTGACAGCAAGAATATGTTCAGAAGACAGACCCCACATCTGCTCCATTGTCATTCAAAGATGAACAAAAGAATGAGGTGCAAATCTTGATTGTTTTACTTTGTATCTGTTTATTGTGCTATTTAATCTCTTCTCATTTGTTATGTGCTTCATGTTCTCATGCATTATACAAAGTTGGCTAATTGTATCAGGTTGTGTAACCGCCCTTTATATATTTCATTATTATGCATTAATCTTACACCTTGTACTCGTTATCAGGCTAACATGCTGTTTAAGAGACTCTGTCTGAAGCTGGATGCCCTATCTCATTTTAACTTTGCCCCAAAACCTGTATGGCACCGACGATCTTTTTATCTCATGATAGTCTATTAATACTTGACTTGAAATTTCTTCTTATTTTTCCTTGGATTGAAATGGACAGGTTATAGAGGACATGTCTATTCAAGCTAATGTGCCTGCTCTGGCAATGGAAGAAGTAAACAGCTATTCTTTTTATCAGTTTTTTTTTTGTGCTTATGTTTCTTACATTTATCAGTTACTGACAATGTATTATACCTTCCATGGGTAGATTGCTCCTGTGGCTGTTTCAGATGCTGCTATGTTGGCTCCTGAGGAGGTGTTTGATGGCAAGGGTGATATCAAGGAAGAAGTAGAGCTTACACAGGCAGAAAGGAAGAGAAGGAGAGCTAACAAGAAAAGAAAATTTAAAGGTATCATAGGTTATGTAATAAAAGTATCTTGTCACTGACAGCATAGTGATTATGGTTTTCAATACATATTACCTGTCTTTTTACGAATTTTCACACTATATGCGTATGACTTCTCTAGGAGGGAAGTTGCCCATCATTTTGTTGTGTACAAGCCAAAAAATATTTTCATATGTTTTTCATTATTCATTAACAAACTTTGTGGTTACAGAAGAGGCAGTAAAAAAGACAAAAAAGAAGGCGCAAGAAGGTGCAATTCATAGCCAAGTTAATGGTAATTTTTTTATCTGGCTTTTTAATACTAGGTTTAGAAATGTTAATTTCTTTGTCAGCAATGTCAATTTCTTGTTAGGAACCTCATTATGTTAAGGAATTAAAACGATAGCTATGCAATGGCTGTTCTATTCTGAAATGCCATTATCCTATTATCCCAGGAGTTGGATATATACCTTTTCTTTTTTAATCTTGGCTGGCTTTTTTAAAGATTTGGTAGAACACACATCATACGTGTGGAGCATTTTTTCTTTCTCTCATGATTCCTACCAAATCCTGTGGAATGTTAAAGTTTTAGATAGTCATGGTATATATTCAGCAGGGATAGATTGAACAAGTTTTAGTTTCGAGTCTCAATTAATTCCAATGTAAGCCTGTCTGAACAATGTTTTACTGAAACCGGTGGTATCTGATATAGACTCTACCCTTGTCTGGGTACAATTCCTTGTATTTTATTTAGTCTTAAGATCCGATGACTAGTTGTCTACACATTAAGGTGAGGTGGCTTCCATCTGTGGATGAGCAGTCAGATGTAGTCCAAAGAAATTTTCGAAAGACATGGTAGCTTCTTACCTTAAATCTCCCTGGATCTTTGCAGGGTAAGGAACAATGCGAAATTTTATATTGTTTATAGAAGCTGCACAACTAACAATGAGTTGAAGATGGAGCTCGTGGCAAAACATGAGCAAAATAGACGTGGAAGAAGATTTTTTTGGAGTCAATCATGATATATGGGCGATGCCATTCAAACCCGTGCTGCAGTGGCAGACGAGAGTATCTTAATGCTTATAGTTTTTTGTTTTTGCTGTTCCTTAAATTCTAAGTTAATATCAAATCAATTGATAGGTCATGGTTATTTGCTTTCCCAGTTATTGTTTAAAGTTTGTTGTAGCTGATATGTTGTATTGTTCCGCACCCCTTGCTAATGGCTTATAGTTGAACGTTTGATTGCTAAACCAACAGGACAGAAGAAAACTGTTGGAGCTTTTTGCTTTTGATGCTCCCGCTTGTAAAGTTTTTTTAAGCCGGCAAATATTTGATTCTTTTGAATAACTTGTATGGCACTGCTATCAAGGAATGAGCATTAGTCGAGTTTTTTTTCAAGACACCATTGCACCGTAAAATAAGAAAATCGTTGGGCAATCTTTTTTATATGTTTTGCAATGCTTTGAAAGGGGGTTTAGTTAGGTTTTTTTTTATTTTTGTTGTAAACTAAGATCTTTTAAGAAAAACATGATTAGTTTCGACAATCAATGCCTGAATATTATTTGGTTACAAAGAACTGGGAAAGGAATTTAAAAGACTCCCCTTCTACTTAATGAAAGTCTATTCAGGTGCAAGGGTAACGAGTTTTTAATTATTTTTGAGGTAGAAATGAACCGGAAGAAAAAAAAACATTGGAAGGCACTTGAGTTTTGGTTAACCATTAGGTGATAGAACATGTAAAAGCAATATGCAATAATTTCATACTATATTTGAAGCGTACAACATTCTCCTGAGCAGCCTTCATAAAACAACAGCAATTGGCTTCTGCACTGTAAACGATGAATGTAATAATGTTACTTACAAGGACGGTGTTCTTCATGAGAACACCTTAGAGCAGAGGTCTTGCTCAACTTATACCCATTTCAAACTGAATACAAAATTGGCTTTACGTCTGAATTGATTCTTCTGTAATGTCCTCCCAACTTTCTGCATTTCTTTTCATACCTGTAATGCAGATTTGATATGTGGACAAGTAGCCCAATCTGTTCTTTTATGGATTGAACTTTACCCAGAATGCCAGCTTGGACCGTCTGTACAAGTTTTACTCATTACCACTAATTTTCCCTTTTTCTTGTTTTTGAGCGACTACAATAAGTGAAGTCCAAAGCACTTTAAAAATATGCTTACTATTTTTAACCTAGACCGAAAGTATCATTGCTTAATGTCATGAAAATCTTGAGTATCAGGTTCAACTAAATTATTGAATTAGCACTTCTTCCGATAAAAGGGTATGGCCATCATTCCCTTAACGCAAAAATTACCCCTCTTCTCCGAAAATAAAAATGCTAGAGCGTGCTGACCATGAGGGGCGTCACACCAAACAATAGCATTTCATTTACTTAAATTTCCTTCAAGCCTCTCAATTGCAGCACTAACCCCACTCTTAACTTCTCTCTGACCAGGTGGATGTGCTGCCTGACTCGCTTCATTAGCCATTTGTACCAGCTTCAGATGGACCCAACCTGCCAAAGAATTAGCGGGAAAAAAAAATTCAATAAATAGCCGCACATCCACAATTCAGATAAGCAATGTATATCATTCAACAATTAAATAATAAAATTGCTTCCACTCTCTATTCACTAGCAAAACTACTCAACAAATAATAATCAACATTACCAAGAGGAAAGCAAAATGCTGCTCCCAGCACCGACCCTAGCGCCATGTTCCTTGCTCGCCAACGGAGTGATCCAGGCACTAAAACAAAACAG
Organism: Vigna unguiculata; assembly: GCF_037176805.1. NCBI lineage: Eukaryota > Viridiplantae > Streptophyta > Magnoliopsida > Fabales > Fabaceae > Vigna > Vigna unguiculata. The sequence goes on along the minus strand of NC_140794.1, from coordinate 57,189,711 downwards.
CAAAACAGGATAGAACATATCAACGCATTAATTTTGTGGTCTGACCATTTTGTATTATCTAAAAGATTTTCAACCTAAAGAACGTACGATAAAAATGTAGAACAGTTAGCTGTTCTCATCATCTTCCCAAGTAACAATATATCGAGTACTGTAAGTGTATGATTTCTTACTGATTAAACCAAAAGCTGAAGCAGTCGCTGATCCAGCTCCAACAACATTAAAAACATCATGAACACCCCTCTTCTCTGCAAGGAAATTTTGCATGCAGTAAAATGCAGCAGTAAACATTCCAAGGCGTATCCCTCCCACTATTGAGCCCCGTGTAACTCTAAGGAATCGTTTCTCCATTGCATCTCTCATCAATCGATATTGTTCGCGTTTATCTTCAGTGCTCCCAAGTTTCAACATAACTTCGGCATCCTTGCTCTAGCAACACATGTGAAATTCCTTAAGATTGCGACAGTTAATTGGGATAATCTAGACTAGCAATACTTACAGCAACATGTCTGACTAGAAAAAAAAACTAGGATTGGCTATAAAAAAAGATAAATGTCAGTAGCATGTTTGCGAAGAACATTCCCATAGGTGACACTGGTTTTTGTTGCATTTAGATGTAAATTTAAATCAACATGATATTGCTAACAAACTCCATTGGGGGTATCTTGAACATATGCCCTTCAAACCAAGAACTAAACATCTCAAGTGGAGATCTGCATGTGGTTCGATAGCAGTGTAATAGATAATGATCTAATAATCCACCCAATATATTTTCGTTTTAGTCATATTTCTAAAACTGTAGAATCTCTAACAATTGCCATCAATCTTCTTTCGGTCAAGAGTCAGAATAAGTAGTATTTGTTCAGTCTTCTTCAGAAGGACATTTTGAAACAACGATAGTTACTCTCCTTATCTAAACAGCAATACAGCGCATAGAAAACAAATAAAATGTGAGCTCATGCAAGTAGCAAAAATAATTAAAAGGTTTAGATATATTTTTAGTCCCTATATACAAAGATATGTTCAGTTCAGGCCGTTAAAAAATAGTCACCTTTTGGTTTTTCATTTCTGAAAATGTGTCACGTGTGATCATTGTGTTTCAAATTACATCAACTCTTTTTTGTCCCTTGTTTAAGGAAATATGAACAATAAAATATAAGAGAACATTTATTTCGTGAAGGTCTAAAAGTGACTAACACTAGTATTTCATATATAAGAGAACAAATATATGTTTCCATAAGCTAGTGTTAACTAAACAGTGCCTTAACCTAAGTGTGCCTTATCCAAACACTAGATGACAAGCACAATTAGAAAATCTACAAACATATGATTGGAAAAATGTACTGACCTAGTTAACCTTTCTAAGAAAAAGAGTAGCTTCAAACTAAAAGCGCATGCGGAGGGGAGGGACAGGTGCAGTGAAAGGACAACACAGCAAATGAGCAAATACAACGTAACATTTTATAATCAACAGTTTTAACAACTTGCAAAATCAAAAACAATTCATGTCGTCCTTAGTCAAGGGTACAATGGGATTAAGAAAACAAATTATAGCTGATCATCTGTTTATGGTTTATGGCAATTCTTTTTACATCTTTATAGTATCCACGTAATGGGTATGCACCTGCATTCTTATGTTACCATTCTGGAAAATTCTATATGAACAGTCTTCTGCTTTAGTTATCTTTGTTTCTGTTATAGACTAGATAACATAAAATATTGTTTTAACAAATTGTATTCATTTTGTAATGGAGATGTTATATAGTCTTCTGCTTTATTGTACATTCTTCTTCTACCGAAGACCCAAGAACTTTCACAAGGGAGATTAATTCTTGGGAACCACAATTTAAATAAATAACTATGAAATACTCAACATGGACATGTGTAACAGTAAGAAAACCAAATCAAACTCACACCATATTACAGAATATGCCCTTTGAACTCTTATCTTTTCTTTCAATGACCTTTTTCTGAGTTGAGCATACACTTTGAAAATGCAATATGAAGCAGGGTTTTGAAACATATTTTTACTTATATACTTACAACAGAAGCAGCTGCCTCCTTGCTACCACCGTATAACATGCCTGCAAATACTCCAATAACAGTCGCTGTTCCCCAGTTAACTGTTCCAGCTAGTCTTGGAGAATTCTGATTAAGGCAAGTATTAGAATAGCAATAAAGTTAAGTGAATTCAGTATGGTGAAGCCCAGCACACACTTGAAAGCAACATTTTAAGAAAACCAGGAGGAAAAGAGAATGTTCTCATTAGATGATCAATAAGATAAAATTCAATTCAATACATTATGAATTATATGATATGGACAAATTTCTGAAAGTACACACATTAACTTACTCACAGGTAGATACAGTTAGATAACCAGCATTCCATAACTTTTATCATCGAACAGTTATGAGAATTGAGAAGCCTCTGAACAAACCTACGGAATTCTAAAAGTGATTTTCATTATATTTTGAAACTTGGTCATGATCTCCACGCCTCTCCATCTCATAAATCATAACAGATACCTAATTTATTTATTCTGAGAGAAACTTAAAATGCATCACTGCACATCTAAGGTCAGACTAAAAAACATCTAGAAATGGGAAAAGCAAAATATTATCGATTTCAACACCGCAAGTCTAGATTAGACATAATTTCATTAGTTCTATAGCGACAGATAATGGAATTCTATTAAGTAAATCATTCTTATACTCGTCACTATTAGCAAGTGAACAGGCGTGATAATGGAATTCTCTTTCTGTTCTAGTCAGCCACCAATTGAGCTCAAAACGAACCAAGTAGTTGCAGCTACCGAATTTATAAGTTTCGCCACTATCCTATAAAGAGAAAATTCTAGGGTTCATAATTCAAATCGGTCGCACACTACTATCCATTCACACACCAAACGATGCAACAAAGTTCTTAGCCAAACGAAAAACAAAAACAAAGAAAAAGAGTAACATGGAAGAGTTTTGTACTTGTGGAACTGTGGATTCGGCGCTGTCAGGGACTTCCATGATCTGAGGCAGGCCAAAATCAACGGAATGGAAATGGAAGTAGTACAAACTCTTTGATTGACGAAAGAGAATTCGAAGACAAAAGGGGAAAGGTAAATCGATCTCCAACTAAATTGATTCCGAATGTGCGTATGGTAGCGGAATCCAACGATTGCACCGTCCTGGAAACTTTAATTTTAGGTACTATCTCAGACTAACTCTGGCTTGAACGTCCTGCACTACTTTTATTTTCTTTTTGTTTTTTTATTAAACAATACTTCAACTTTTTAATCTAACCTTGGTCGAAAACAAAATTCGATTAGTTTATTTTTAAAAGTTTTATGATAATATTTATAAATATAATAAATATATGATTATTAATGTGTGAATTCAAATTTTTTAATTAAAGACCAATTATTATAATAATCAAAACTTAGTAGTTAATGTTAGTGATAAATTTAAAAACCAATTCATAATTGAAACTATTTTAATTATCAATTTAGATATCAATTATAATTTTTTGAAACTACTTTAGTTGACAAATTGATCACTATATATTAACTAATTATATTTTGTTACTATAATTAGTCACTATTTAAATATTTTATTGTAGTGTATTATGACTTTATAAATTATAAATTAGATATTTGATTGATAATTATCGTTAAAATATTTTAAAATATTAGATACAATACGTTTCAGACACGGAGATGTGATTCAAATTGAAGTATTGGTTGAAAATTAATTTACACTACTTTATAATAACATTGGTCGAAAACTAATTTACACTATTTTATGATTCAAGTATCAAATTTTAATCTCAATATATACTATTATAAATATTTAGATGAATGTAACATTAACTTTGAAAATTTATTTTCCATCAAATAAGCTAACTAACTACTGAACAAACTAAAAATAGATCTTATTAGTTAACTACTTAAAAAATTAAATAAAACTATTTAATTTTATATATAGTTTTGAAATGAACCTGAGGGCAAAATCAATGATAACACAACTTTAATGAAAGTTATTAAGTTTCTTATATGATGTGCTCAAAATTAAATTAAATTATATTATATCTTTGAGAAAACCTTTTTGAAAATAAATTCCACTAACATAAGTTAATATTGTTAATCTCAAATCACCAAACAAAAAAATAAATTTAAAATAGGAACAACAATTAATTTTAAATGAGCGAAATATTTTTATTTCAACAAGATGTTTACTACGCTAAAAAGAATTAATAAGTAGGCACCTTTATAATGCAAACACCCATCCAATATTAGTTTAAATATACTTTTTCAGTGTTTTCCTTTTGATAAATATTAAATAATAAATCATGTATATTATAAAAAATATTATCAAGTGTCCTTTTTTTTCTATTTGAGGTTCATTAATTCATCTAATACAAAAGTATAATAAATATTGAACTTTCAATAAAATAATAATTTCCCTTTAATTGTTTAAAGAAAATTATATTTTGATTTTGATTTTAACTATTTTACTTCTTGACATAATTTGACAATGATTTAAGGTAAGTCATTACTTTTTTAAAAAAAATATAGTATATTAATTAATAATTTTATAATAAAAGTAAATCACATCATAAATAGTAAAAAAATAAAAATAAAAAAGTAAAAGTCATATTATTATTCTATTTGCTTAAAATTGGGATTCTCTCGGTAAGAAAGAAAAAAAAAAAAGACTGATAAGTCAAAAATCTTCAATTTCAAGTCTCGCCAATAGGTAAACCAGTTTATACATGGGTATTGCCTGCAACTCGAAACTTTACCATGATTTTATTTTTAAAGAATCCATGGAAAGTTAAAAGAGAAATGTTAAAATAGGAAATGTGAATGTAAACTGTGACTTGTTGATTTATTTTATTTTATTTGTCTTATGTGTGGGATAGCATATGAATTTGGAAAGAAATAAATGATCTAACATAGTCTCAAAACCCTTATTATAAGTGACAAAGAACCATCAAACATAAACGAGTTAAGAAATTATAAAAAAGATTTATACAAGTACAAGTTGCTCAAATAAAAGAATAACGATATACATATGACCTATAATTTTTATTTCATGTATATTTCTTATGCACTTAGTTTTAGTTTTCTTCCTTTTTCTTTATCACCTCTTACATCTTATAAATTTATTATTTTTGTTTTTGACTAAATATATAAAAATTTTAATAAATCCTTTTCATCTACATGAATAACTTACCTCATTCATTTTAATCAATCACCTCAACAACACTTGTCTGTCTTTCTTTATTTAATTTTGTTCTTTTTAAAGTCTTTTGTAAATGAAGAAGATGTTAGAGGAGTATCGGAAAAGATCCTTTGACAGCACTATAGAATGGGACTACAAAATTTAGAGAGCTTCAAGTGATCAGTGCTCTTTATCTCTCTACTAAGATCAATTTGTAGCCAAATGCTTTGGTCTTAATTTTTTTCTTTTTCTAATTTGGGATCTCAAACAGAAGGAAGAAACTATTAGTGTGAATTATTAAATTTTTTTAAAAAAATAACAATACATTAATCAAGAGTTCATACTAAACCAAATTAAAAAAAAAGAAGTCATACTATTATTGTTCTATTTATAAACCATCCCAACCATGTAAACTTTTTTGTTTTCTTACTACGAGTACGCATGGTAACTCATGTTGCTCTGTCTTTTTTCTCTGTATAGTTTGTTCAACAAGTAACCTTATAAAGATATTGGATTCTAAAGAAACCAGTATATTGTTGAGGAAGCAGCGAAAGCAAAGCAAAGGTAGGGAGAAATAGAAAAGCCCCAAAAATGTCCAATAAAATAAGAACAACAATAATCCGTGGTCCCTACCCCAACATAAAGCGAAGGAAAACCCCCACACAATTCATCTAGATTCCCCCAACATCAAAATAAAGCTTCCTCATAATCATCACGTAACTGATGCAACAAGTGAGTATTGAGAAGCATGGGTTCAGTGGTGTTTGGAGTGTGGTTTCTCTGGGCAGCAGCATATGCAATGACTCTAAGTCGGTGTTACCCCAACACATGCCGTTCATACTGCGGCAACATAACCATAGATTACCCCTTCGCACTCCAATACGGTTGCGGCCACCCAGGCTTCCGCGACCTTCTTTTCTGCATGAACGAGGTTCTCATGTTCCACGTCAGCTCCGGCTCCTACAGGGTCCTCGAAATCGACTACGCCTACCAGGCCCTCACCCTTCACGAGCCTCACATGTCCACCTGCCACAACCTCGTCCTCGGATCCCGAGGCAACGGCTTCTCTGTCGAACCCTGGCGCGCTCCTTACATGAACCCCGCCGCCGACAACGTCTTCATGCTCATCGCCTGCTCCCCCCGCTCCCCCCTCTTCCAGGGCTTCCCCGGAAAACACCTCCCCTGCCGCAACGTCTCCGGCATGGGCTGCGAGGATTACCTCTCCTGCCCCGCCTGGGAGATGATGGGCCACAAGAGATTGGGCTCGGCTGCCTTCTTCGGCTCCGGCCCACCCGAGTGCTGTGCTGTTCCCTATCAGGCTATTAGGGAGATTAACCTCACCAAGCTTCAGTGTGAAGGGTATAGCAGTGCTTACAGCGTCGCTCCGCTTAAGGTTGATGGGCCTGGCGGCTGGTCCTACGGGATCCGTGTTAGGTACTCCCTCCAGGGGAATGATGAGTTCTGTGGCGCTTGTGAAGCCACCGGTGGCACCTGTGGCTACGGTTCCGATGGGATTAGACAGGTCTGTATGTGCGGGGACTTCAACTCCACTTCCAATTGTGATTCAGGTTCCTCCTCCATTTACCAACTTTTTCGCTAATTCATAATCATTCTTTGAAAGAAAAAAAATTGGTTTTTTCACTCTTTCTGTAAATTTTACAGTTGGCATACCGTCAGGAGCAAGGTCTACCTACAAACACGATCAAGTATTAGCAGGTACTGCCACTAAAGACTCTGTTTTTGGGGAAAAAATAAAAATTACAGTTTTAATCTTTTGGATCTAGGTCTTATATTCCAATTGAATCTCAAGTACTATAAATCAAGTTATCTGAACTTTACTTACATTAAATGTTAGAATAAGTTGATGAATTAAAATTACAGAATTATAGTATTAGGAGATCCAATCATACATAGAAATATTTACATAGAAATGTCAGTGCTTTTACTTTTTTTATGTAAATATTTTAAATTAAGATATGAAGTGAAAAAAATCAGATTCTTGTTTTCCCTATTAAGGAATCATTTAGCATTGGAGTGAAATTGATCTTTTTTTGGTTGTGTAACTTACCTTATTGTACAGGACTATTGACGTTTGTGGTATTGTGGATGACGACGACCATTCAGATTTCAAAAGTATGATATGTATAGTGTGTGAGACTATATCATCGTGAAATGGGTCAAGTGTTCCATATGTAAATGCCATTTTTTTGCTGAAGACAATGGTTATACAATGAGACTGAGAGTGAGTTTTGATTTGTATCCCGTCTTCGCCGTTTAAATGCTTACTCAAACAATTAGTTGAAGTTTGCTAATGCTGCTCCTTCTGAATCTCATTCACTCTACGATGCATGAAAAAAATATGTCGCCAGATCTTGACATGCTTCAAAATTTAACATGATTTTATTAACGATACATACCTCATTTCATTACCATTCAATCAAGTAAGGAAGTTACTTTGAGTAGACACACTCTGTTTTCAACGAATATCGACAAAAATGAGTTGTTAAAACATTTTTTTTTTCACGAATCGGTGTCTATCTAGCACTTTTTTAAAGATGCATATATTGCTGATTCTATGACTTGTCATATAATTTTAAATTTTTATATATGCCATTAAAGTTTTCAAGTAGCCTATCAACACTTAGTATTTGGTATTTACAATCTCAAGACTTAAATTTCATAAAGGAAAATTACCTATTGACAAATTTTTTTTTGACAAAGTTAACAAAGTTTCTAAAAATGGAATTAACAAACTTAAATTTTGATTTTTTAATTAAAATAAAATAATAAAATAATATTTTTTTACCTAAATAAGAAAGATTGTCAAAAACTTTGTTAAAAAACTTTGTCAACCAATAATAGCCCTTTCATAAAACTTTCAATAGAACACAAGTATCTAATAATAGAATCTTAAGTCTTGATAAAAAAATATTTTTTCAATATTAACAACCATATATTCACAACACCAACCAAAATAATTGCCCGAAAAATTGAAGTTTCATCGTTCTTATAAGATTTCAATTATCATAGCAAAAGTTTTTAGGGTTATTTAAAGATTAAGTATTATGATTAAACTGTAAAAATAATATTCTATACGAATTTCTTTGTAGTGTAAAAAAGCTCTAACGAAATAATATTGAATCTCTCACTAGGCTTTGAAATTGAATAATTTGATGAATTTTCTATTCATATAGAGGGTTTTGCCTAACAATCTTCCAAACAATAAAACTCTATAATTTCACATGACGCACTTTTAATGGTGGAGTACAGTCTGTAAGGACTAGTTTTGGAGATGGTGTTACTTACTGCTAGAGAGAGAGAAGGGCCAGCGAATAGCATGTTGAAGGTGATATTCCACTCTATTTTCTACGTCATGCAAACCCTAAATAAGGAAAAACAAAAAACCAAGCCAGTTCATTTCTCCTTTCGTTCATCACGATCTCCGCATGCACAACGTTTTTTCTCTGTTCTTATATCATCTTTCTACCTCGCTGCAAAACACATAAACCTGAAGGATCATGCCTCTGAGGAAATTAATCAAGATCGGGAATACCCTCTCCCTGTCCACCTTCACGGCGGAACCCCACGACAAACACATGTCTACAGAGCAACAAAGGAGTAATCATAACGAGGCATCAAAGCCAAATACCATATCATCACTTGTTTAATTCTCACTATTTTCAAACAAAACCAAAAGCAGAGCAATTGTTGATTAGAAGAAAACAATGGTGCAATTTTTTAACGTTCCTGAAAATCTTATTACCTGGCTATGCCTAATGCTGCTGTCGTCGTCGTTGTTAATCCCACGTGCGGGATGCTCCGGCACGGGTATACGCGAAACGGGTCTCACGTGCGGGGATTATGAGAACCCTGAGTCTACCGCGTCGAATTTCATGGCCATAATGGACATGGTGTCGTTTCAGGTCAAAGAGCGAGGGTGGGGAGCGCAGACGCTGCTGGGTTCTGGGCCTCCGATGTACGCATTGGCCCAATGCCGGCGCGACCTGAAGCCCGCGGACTGCTACATGTGTTTCAGCCAAGCGAAGCTGGTGTTGTCACGGTGCGTGCCCAAGGCAGCTGGCAGAATCTACCTCGACGGCTGCTTCCTCCGATACGACGATTACTCCTTTATCCGCGAGAGCGTGGACCCCACTCATGATATCGGCATCTGCGTGGCCCCAACTCTGGGGAATGACACGGCCAGCTTGGTGTCGGCGATGGTGTCGAACGTGACGGAGGAGGCAACGGAGCGTGGGTTCGCGGTGGACGGAGGGGAGGGGATTTTCGCCCTGGCGCAGTGCTGGTCGACGCTGAACAAAGGGAGGTGCAAGATATGCTTGACCGAAGCGGCGAAGAAAGTGCTGGAATGTGTGCCCAGTGGTGAGGGTAAGAGTCTATTCACTGGTTGCATTTTGAGGTATTCAAGGCACAAATTCTACAACGACGTTTCAACATCTAACGACATCAAGGTTTCTCCTTCTACAGGTAACACACACTAAGGATTTTGTTCTTTTACTTCTATTATAATTATTTGATAAAAAAAAACATGTATGACAGATACATACGAGGTCACTGGTAATCAAGAAACAATAGTTTAAATTAACTTTGTATACCAGATCATCTTGTCTATCAATTAGTACAAACAATAATCCGACATTTCCCCAAGGAAACCCCTTTACATGCACCAAGCTTAGAATACATAAATTGAAAGCTCTTAATGATCCGGTGACTTATTTCTATGTGTATCCTTCGGTGACTAATTATGCTTTAAGGCGACCAATTTTACCATTTGACTTAACTTCAACAGCTTAAACACACTTATACCCAATTGTCTTCTTTTTAGGTAGAAAAGGAATCAACTCTCATGTGTGATAATATTCTGGGTAAGACTAAGCATTTCAATCATTCAAGTTTGTCATCATTCAAGATATCAAGTTCTTTCTTCACATTTTAGGAATAGTTATAACGGACATAAATAAGAAAGGAGAAAACCGAAGGAGACAACCTTTGATAACTTGGAAATTGTAAATAGGATAATGATTATAGGTAGAGCTAGAGCTGGTACTTTTTTGAAGAGTTATATGATAACTAGATCTTCAGTATCAGAAGTCATGGTGTGGGTAGGTGGTGGTGAGGGACTTGAAGAAGAGGACTTACCATGTAATATGAAACCAATCTTTTGTGTTTTGCAATGTTAGGTGATCACAGGGGATGATGATGGTTCTGGTGGACTTGAAGGAGACCAGAAACTTTGAGGAGTGGTTTGATTTGGAGTGTCATGAGTGAGGAATGAGAATGGTTCAAATAATGGGACAGGTACAAATTGTTGGATGGAACTATATAGGAAAGAAGGAAAGAAAGGACTCTCTTAAAAAAGGTTGACACTTGTAGACAAGTACCTTTCAGTTTGTGAAGAATAACTAGGTTCCGCAAATTACCACAATAAAGCACAAGTTGGAAATCCTTTTTTCTGATGATATTTTACCATCATATTCTTCCAAGTGATCATAGACACTTTGGACAAGAAAACAAAGCTCAACAGATGTAGACTAAGGTAGTTTTTTACTTAAACTTCTTTGAGGTAATTGTGAGAGACTAGGTGCAAAAGTGGAAACCTACAAGGTGTTCAAAGAAGACTCGTTCTTCGGCCAGTAGTGAAGGGAGAAAAAGAAGGTTGAAATTGGGAGTTGGCGTGACAAAACTACAACTAGGAGACAGATAGGTATTGAAAAAATAAGTTAAACAATTCCAATAAATTCTCTAAATGAATCTTATGGTGATTTAAGAGATTGGTCATTTTATTTCTGGTCAAGAGATGTTCTGTGTTCATCCAAAATAAAATAAGCACCATTAAGAATGTTCAGTTGATACGCTTTATAATATCTTAATTTGTGATATTGAATTTGAATAAATAATAATAAGTTTAATTACTTGTAGCAAGAGTGTTATCACCTCCAATATTCCTTGAGTTTTATGAATGATATATGTAAACGCGTACCAAATGTGTGTGTGTATATATACAGTTGTTTATTTTGTTAACTTTTATAATAACATCATGCGGTGTAGCTATACATTCCATGCTTTAATTCATACATCCCAACACCAGGCTAGTTACGACAGGACATTGACATTGCTATTTCTTTTACAGTTCAAGTTAATTCAGAAGGGCCTGGTGTGTGGACGATCGTTGCATTTGTATTATCATTGATGGTAGGGATTTCATTCATCGTAATAGCTGCATCTATGTGCTGCCATAGAATGTCGTCACGTAGAAAAGGTAATGCTTGTTCGTTTAATGCCACAGTGGTTGTATTTTTTTGTGTAGTATTTTTCTATGCTCTAATGTGCTAATTCTATTTCAGTAAGCGACAGTGGTGGTTTGGCACCTGATTTTTCCTTCGTAGCTGGCTTCAGTTTTAGGTACGATTTGCTCGAGAACGCCACAGATCATTTTGATCCTGCAAACAAATTAGGTCAAGATGGAGCTGCTTCCGTGTTCAAAGGAACCCTCCCCACTGGGAAGATTGTTGCTGTTAAACGATTATTTTTTAATAAACGGCAATGGACAGAGGGGTTCTTCAATGAGATCAATTTGATTAGTGGGATTCAACACAAGAATGTGGTGAAGCTTTTGGGGTGCAGCATTGAAGGCCCTGAAAGCCTGTTGGTTTATGAATTTGTGCCCAATGGAAGTCTTGATCAATTCCTTTTCGGTGAGTTATACAGTTTGAGCGATTTTAGTTCAAGTCGGTGTTTTTTCTCAATTATTTACTGAGCATGATTTCAATGTCTTCGTTTTACTGGCCAGAGAGACATTTGCTCATATGTATTTAACTGTCTTGCGTATTTTTAATCGAACACATTTGGTTGGTCTATAGGAACTTTGTGGTGTTATTTTCGTTATGGACTGTAACATGTCTTACAATTCGTTAAAAGTGCTACAAGTTGCTATAGAGGAAAATCACGATTTTCATTGGTGACTTGGCGTTTAAGCTTTGTTATTGATTACTGACTAGCACAATTCAGTTTAGCTTTGAAGGGGGGGGAATTGAGGGAACACATGCATGTTATCTTATTCTCCTTTTCTATCTTGCTATGTGCTTATTTTCAAAATTGAGAATAGATCCCTTGTAATTTGCAGGTAGGGGCTCAGAAGATGCTCTGAACTGGGAAAAACGGTTTCAAATCATATGTGGGGTAGCTGAGGGCCTAGCATACCTTCATGAAGGCTCTGGAACAAAGATTATTCACAGAGACATAAACTCTAGCAACATTCTATTTGATGAGAATATGAATCCAAAAATAGCGGATTTTGGTCTTGCTCGCATTGTTACTGGAAACAAATCTCATCTTAAGACAGCAAATTCGAGAACACTGTAAGTAGAAAAGTTCTCTCATTTCAATTTATGTAAAAACACGAGGATTCTGAAATTAGTTACATATATCCAGACTCTGCGATGATCAAAACTGCACATCCTTTGTGAAGAAAACGTTTCTCTTAAAAAATTGTACAAGAATGGACAAAGTTTTAATGTCTTCCAATAAAAAAATTCACTTGTGTTACACTATTGGTCTGGTCGCATATTAAAGTCATCTGCTTTTGTCAGGGGATATTCGGCTCCTGAATATGTTTCCAAAGGACAACTGACAGAGAAGGCAGACATATATGCTTTTGGTGTCCTAATTGTTGAAATTGTGTGTGGTAAGAGGAACAGTGATCACATAGAGGGGTCAACTTCACTTCTCCACAGCGTAAGATTAACTATCCCTCACTCACCGTAACTTATTGGTATTGGTATCAATGAATTTCACTTCATCTCTTGTTCAGGTGTGGAAGAATTACAAGGCAAATAATATAACAGCATCCGTTGATCCAGCTCTGAAAGGTAAACTTACGGTAGAAGAAGCATCACATACGCTCCAAGCTGGCCTTCTTTGTACACAATCAAATGTTACTCTGAGACCATCCATGTCTGAAGTAGTTCAGATGCTAACCAAGAAAGACTACGCTATTCCCTCTCCAAAGCAACAACCATTCCTCAATTTCGGTGGGCTAAGTCAAAGTGACCGCACTGTATCCTCAAATGGGCTTGCAAGTGCAAGGTCCTCCTTCCACAGCACCACCAGTTCACTAATTCCAAATGAGATTTAACAGTACAAGAGAATTCCTTTTCTCATTCTGACAAGTTCATTGCTGGAAGCCCTGATTCAAATATCCAACTAAATATGGGGGCACCTGAGCCTAGATAGATGCACTTGAAATCTTACCATGATCCTAAGGAGTGACCTGAATGGGGATAAGAGAAAACTGAGGATAGTCAGTTATAACTTGAGTGTGTAAAATTCTGATGAGCAAGGTTTGAAGTTAAGCAAAGGAGAACATGAATGGATTTTGCTCAACATAAGACGCAAGGAACAAACTGAAGATCATGGTCATGAAGCAACTTGTAGTAGAATTGTGTACACGAAACAGGGCTTCAGGGGTAGGGAAGAGTAAATTGGGCTGTGCTGTGTCCTTGCAAGTTGTTGATGTATTACAGTTGTAATGAATTGTGGAACTGTTTTCTCATTTTGATCCTCTTCTATTATTAAAATAAATTATAGAAGAACTGGATATGCTATTTTTTTTTTTATGAATTGTGTATGGACCCTAGTTAATTGAAAGTCTGTTATTCACGAATTCCAATATTTCGCTTTGTTTCCTTAGTTTATGTCTCATAATCTCTCCTTAAATACAATGTTCATTTAATTTCAATGTCCCCTTCATTCAATGTACATAAATTTAGTAAATTGGAAAAACATAATAAGGTGTAGGATCCTGTCCCCTGCATCTTTTCTTTTCAAACCTTCTTCTTCCTTATACGTCTTTCATATCTAATTAAGTGGTAAATACATTGTTTTTTTTTTTTTCAGTTTGGTGAGACTGCTTAGAGTATGTTTTAAGCTTGATTGAATTTTGTGTTTTGTATTAGTCATAATTTTAATTAATTTGGGATTTTGAAAAATTAATTAAAAATCAAGATCATGACTTAAAGTCACAAAAAAAAATTGAAACAATTTGAAAGGAGAATATGAAGGAGATTCAAGAAAGTTATGAATTTAATAAGGGAGTTTGAATTGCAAAGGATAAAAAAAAGTCTAAGACAATTAAAGAATGCTCAAATAAATTGTTTGATATTAGTAAAGAGATAAAATGGTTGGTAAAGAAGTTTACAAATGCAATACTCTAGATAAGATTGTGGTGACAGTGCTAGAGAAATATGAAAAATCTTGAAAAGCATAAAAAAATTTGACCACAATTACTTTTCGAAGGTACTTTAATTCATAGTAAAAAAAGTGTATCGAAGTTTCAGACAGAGATGAATTTCAATTTTGGATCAAAGTTCAAGTATTAAAAATATACTTAACCCAAAAAAATAATTTAAAATATTAAGTAAGAAGGAATGTTAAAAATATTTACTTAATATATTTTTTTATTTCAATTATTTTTTTTGGAAATCTTTCGCTTTTAAAAATATTTTCGTATAAACATAAAAATATATTTAGTTATTATGTAAGTTTAGGAAATCAGGATTAATAAATTGTAATATTTGATACTTTTACATTTTGCTCTATAGAATAATAAAATAAAATAACAACTTCATGTGGCTAATATATTTTTTATATCTATCGTATCTTAAAAGAAAACCCTACAAATCTCAACCGATCCTACGTTCTTCCATTCGATAAAACTAAGAATTTCTTTGTATATTCAAAAGAATTTTAATAGTAGTTTTGCATATACTACGGAAACATGAACGCTATATGTATTTTATTATATTCTTATTTTAATAAGCTAAATTTAATACCTATAATAATTATCAATTTATTTTTATATATTTATTTAAATAAAATATATTACGAATTTTAGGAATGATATACTCGTTCTTGAAGAATTCCCGGTGGCAGATACTGCGGTAGGATGATGCTTTTGAATGAAGAAGTATTTCTATTGAATGAAATGATGTTAGCATTTGAGGATGTGCAAGTACTGTGAGATACAATGGTTCCTCAAAGCTTGGAACCCAAACTAATGAAAAATATTTTACATATGTGCATTTTCCATGGTCTCCATTTTAATATTGTAGAAGGAAGTTGCTGCTGAATTCTGCTTATCTGGTGAAGGAATAAACCCAAATGAATTCATGTTCCAATACTCTCCATTCCTTATCTTGTGGGCAACAGTGCCACCTTCTGCACTCGAAATGGCAACTTTTCTCCAGTTGCACCAGATCCTGAGCATCAGGTACAACATCACTAAGCATATCACTGTGGAAGTAAACACAATGGCCACAATGATTGCTGCCACTTGTGTGTTTGATAGCTGCATTTTCCCCTGTGCCGTGGATTCAGAGCATGATCTCAGTGGTGGGCCACACAAGCCCTGATTGTTCAGGAACGAGCTTAGTGGGAATCCTGAAAATGTTGGAGGAATCTGGCCTTCAAGATGGTTGTTTGAGAGATTCAACACGTGCAGGCTTGTGAGTTTGCCCAGTGAAGGAGGAAATTTTCCTTCAAGTTGGTTGAAAGAGAGGTTGAGTCTCTCTAGCTTCATGAGGTTTCCAAGAGATGGTGGAATCTCACCGGTGAAGAGATTTTTACTCAAGTCCAAAATCACTTGCAACTCAGCAAGCCCTCCTAGCTCAACTGGTATGTTACCTGTTAAAAAGTTCTCTGAGAGCCTAAGCTCATACAGTTTTGTGCATTGCTGCATTGTCGGAGGAATGGGGCCAGAGAATCCGTTCCTTTGCAAATTAAAGACATTGAGGGCAGTGAGGTTTCCAAGCTCTAGGGGGATTTCACCGGTCAGATTGTTGTGATGGAGAGAAAGCTTGAGCAATTTGGAGCAGTTACCAAGCTCAGAAGGTACCCTCCCACTGAAGTTATTGTATGAGAGATCTAGTTCACCAAGTTCTTGTAAGCTTCCCAACCAAACAGGTAATTTGCCACTCAACCTGTTGTTACTCATGAGGATGTGTTCAATTTTCTTGGAGTTTGAGAGTTGAGGTGGCATTTCTCCTGTTAAATTGTTGAATGATAAATCAAGAAAGTTGAGCTCCGTGAGTTGGTGAAATTCAGGAGGAATGCTTCCAGTGAGATAATTTTGTCCAAGTCTGAGACGGCTGAGGTTTCTAGAATTGGCTAGAGTGGAAGGGATGGGACCTGAGAAACTGTTGTTGGTCAAGTCCAGAATGGTAAGAGAATTTGAACCAGTGAGAGGAAAGAAATTTCCAGTGAACTTGTTGTGTGAAAAGTTGATGATTTTCAGGCTTTTGAGAGAAGAGAGTGAATGAGGGAGAGGCCCTTCAAAGGAGTTGTTGTAAAGGGTAATTTTGGTGAGTTCCGAGAGGTAACTGAATGTAGATGGAATGGAACCAGACAACGTGTTATCTGCTAAGGCCAATATCTGAAGGTTTTTACAGTACCCCATGCTTGGTGGGATGGGACCAGACAAGTCATTCTGCCTAAGATGCAGAACAACCAAGTCCTTGAGCTTACCTATAGTCTCTGGAATGGGCCCTGTGAAGTGATTTCCAAAGAAGTCAATTTCCTCTAAGCTTGTGCAGTTTGTTATCTCTCTTGGTATGAGTCCTGACATCTGGTTGTCATAGAGGTAAATGGTGCTCAATCTCTGCAGCCTTCCAATCTCCATTGGAATTTTACCTGTCAAGAAGTTACCAAATAGGAAAAGACCCTCTAAGCTACTAATGTTTCCAATTTCAGGAGGTATAGATCCAACAAAGCTGTTGTTGTTGAGAACAAGATCTGTGAGGTCCTTCAGTTTATCCAGGCTTGCAGGAAGTTCTCCTTCAAAACTGTTATCGGAAAGGTCCAACTGTTGTATTGAGGAGCAGTTGAGCAACTCCAGAGGAAACTTGCCAGAGAGCATGTTGCTAGACAAAAAGAGTTGCCGAAGCTTTGAACCTCTGAGGCAGAAGTTACTTGGAATGCTACCGGTCAGAGCATTATCAGACAGAACAAGAGTTTCAAGACTCTGCAATTCTACATTAAGGAGAGGTATTGATCCAGAGAGGTTGTTTTTGGACAAGTCTAACTTCTGCAGCTGAATCAGACTATTAAGCGCAGAAGGAATTTCTCCATGCAGTTTGTTTCCAAGCAAATTCAGGTAAGTCAAGTTAGAAAGATGACTCAAAGCATGAGGAATTGACCCAGACAAACTGTTATTGGCCAGATTCAGAATTTTTAATGATTTAAGCGACCCCATAGAGAAAGGTATGTCTCCTTCAAGCATGTTGTTTGATGCTGCAAAGTTTTGGAGCTCTTCACAGCCTTGAATCTCTTCAGGTATGGGCCCACTAAGGCTGTTCATTTCTAAATCAAGCGATATTAGATGCTTCAACTTACCAATCCCAACTGGTATGCTTCCATTCAAGTGGCAGAATCCTATCGCCAGAACTGTCAATTCACTCAAATTGGCAATACTAGGTGGAATTTCACCACTCAACATGTTGTCACCTATTCTAAGAATTTGCAACTTCCTCATGTTACCTATCTCTGCAGGAATGTTCCCAGAGAGATCATTTGAGTATAGTTGCAATATTCTTAGATTCTGAAGCTGACCCAGCTCCGAAGGGATGGAGCCAGAAAGAGAATTTGAAGACAAATCAAGTGTTTGAATAGAAGAGAGGTGTCTGAACTCAACTGAAATGGAACCGGATATTCCTGAACCAGACAGGTTCAGGGCAATAACATGTTCCTGATCAACTGCACATGTTACTCCATTCCAGTCGCAGACATGAGTTGTCGGAGACCAGTTGCCAAGTGCTCCTGATGGATCTACCAACTCTGATTTGATTCTGATAAGCCAGTAGGAATCTGTTGCATTATTGGCCATACTTGCAATTAAAGAAGTATCTAGTATGAACAGTAACAGAAAGAAATGGCACATCCAAATGGAACCCATTGCAGAATGTCTGACAGGTATGAGTTTCATTTCCAAGGTTCACACAGAAGACCAAATGATTCAAAAGGTATGCTCTAGGAAAAGGTGGTCCATTCTGTATAAAAGAACAGAGAAGAACAACTAAGAAGAGAGCTCAAGTTTTGATGGGTATCAAATGAAAATAGTAAGAAAAAGTAGAATGAGAAACGAAGGAGTAATGAACAAAGACGCAAGTTCAAGTGCTAATTGGTCGTTAAGATACGGTTTTAAATAGTAGCAAAGTTGAAATAGTAGAATGAAGAAGTTCAACCCATTATATTATATCTTAAACATATGGTGACATCTTTCTAGTTTCTACCTTTTCAGTTTAACCATGATGTTGGTGCCTTTTCGCCCTTTTTTTCTCTCTAGGCAACGAGTTTAATAGTATAAGATTCTTTACTAGCTTTTGTTTTGTGGTAGAGAACTTGATAATACAATGAGGTACGTTCAACAGAATTATGCAGCACGAAGAAAAAGATCCCCTCATGGTCGAGAAAAAAGTTGCACAAGTGGGGCCACTTTTATAATCCTCAAATTTTGTTCACAATGCTGCTGGACAAATTCATAGTATCTTCGAAGTAGTTTTTATAAGACGTTTGAGTTCAAGATAAACAAGTTTGAGCATGATTTGACTTTACAAGAGTACCAGTTGTTTAAACTTCAAAAATTGTCAACTAAATTGGTACAAAAACATTATGGCAATCCAAATGCTAAGATTTCACTCAGGATATTCAAGCATAAGATTACTTTCTGCCTTTCCGTGATAAGTTTTCTTAAAAAAGAAAAACCAAAGGCCGTGAGCTTTCAAGCATGCATGATGAAACATGAGAAAGTTAGTTTTCATAATGAAACGTGGAAAACTATGAATGAGGGTAACTTTCACACGTTTTAGGCTTTCCCTATCCGGTTTTTCCTTATTTTCTTTTTTTCTGTTTTATTTCCTTAATTCAGCGAGGGGTGAAAGCACATGACAATGTGTTAGGTTTCTCCATTGTCATCTTCCATATGTTCATTTCTATTATTGTAGGATCAAACTCATTAAGGGTTAAGCATAAATTGTTCTCAACCTAAACGACCTACTTCCAAATTAAATATGAGAAGAAAACATGGAAGAGAAAACAACCACACTAGTTTGGGTCAATTCCAGCTTCATTAATTCGTCCACAATAAAAGCCAAAACCATGTGAGGTTTGGTGTATTATACTCAATAGTTTATACACTAAAATTTTACTGCATTATCGTAATTGATTCAATGAAGTTAAGGGCAATAATATTTGTTTCAAATATCATTGATTCGCGATAAATATGTATATAAGCCAAAATACATGAAGACAAAAGTGCCCCAAATCTTATCTTTCATATTCAGCTCACTAAGCTTTCAGTGTTAGCTTTATAGCATCCACGCCTTCGCCCCAGTTTCCCATGATTCAAGCATAAGCAACCCCTCAAAAAGGAAACATCACATTACATTGTTCTAAAAACTTCAATTATTTCATCAGTATGAGTATGAAACTTTCTCAGAGGGGATAGGAAAATATGAAATAATAAAAATAATCTTCTTTAAACATAAAGATTAGTTTGTTTATTAGTTAATTGGTAGTTTTTTTAAATAAAAAATGTAAGCACTTATTTTTAAATTATACACAAGTTAAATTTACATTTTAGAGAAGTTTATTTTATTTTATAAAGTATTTACAGAGAAATTTATTTAAATATATATTCATGATGTAATGTATTGCATTTACCTTACTAAATTTTACGTTTATTGTAAAAGAGTTTTTGTAACATTTTCCTTATTTTTCGTTTTCCCAATATTGGTGGTATTTATGGGAGTGTTAGAAGAAAAATGTGGTTGGAGACTTTAGTTATCTACTTTGGTACTAACCCAATAGTGCTTGTTTTCAAAATGCTACGCTTTTTTTATTCACGCTTCTATACTTCCACTATATATGTGGTCACTACTACAAAAAGTTTAGGTGCCTACGCTTCGTGCAAATAATTACCTTTTTTCCCTTTCCTAAACGCTACTTGCACGTTATAGTGCATGTCATCATTGACCTTTCTCATGAACTTCTTGCAACCTAAAATTTGAAAAATAAGGCCATTCTAATTTGTTAACCACATTTGCACTAAGTTCACATTTATTTATCATATCTAATAATAGTTATTAAAATGTCATTAGATAACCTATTTAAGTGTAATGTGTTATTTTTTGAATTTTTTATGTCACTTGTTTGTTATCGAATCGTTATCAAATTACTATTAATATGTACTCTTAATTTTGAGATATATATGTTTTATTGTATAAAATATGTTAAAAATTATATATAATATAAAAGTAAGATGAATTTACGGTATAAAATAAATACAAATTTCACAAATTTTATAAAATTAAGTTAAACTATTAAAAATTTATTTCTTATCCTTACACATAGAAATTTATTTATCATTTATCTAATAATAGTCTCGCTCGCTCTAAAGAATGTTTTCAACTTTTAGAGTTTGATTGATAGCTCACAATTCAACAAGAGTTGTTTATTCTTTTTAATTGCTACCTAATCTTAGTTAAAGTCCATTTTTCAGAAGAATGAAAAGGAATAATGTGATGGGGAGATTAACTACTCTTGAATACAAAAATGGAGTAAAACTTAGGTGTAAAATTTTGGATTACGGGAAGAGATGCAGCCAAGGGAGAAGGTGCATTATTGAGGAGACCAAACGTATAAACAAAGATTTAAAACAACATCAAGACACAACAACGCGTTGTTTAAAAGAATATATATAAAATATGGAGATTCTGCATTGGAGTGAGTACGAATATATCGTTCCAATAGAACTTAGAATAACGTCAAAATATTATTTAAAATACTTAAATTCAATTTCGTTGTTTGCAACACGGTATTCTTAAATTTTTCAAAGCTTTTGCATCATGCAGAGGTTAGTTTGGTAGAGAAAAAGAAGTAATTACATTAAGAAGAATACAGTGCAGATTGGCTCAGCGTTGACATCTTCATTCTCTTTAGTAATATGTTGACTTGTGTTGGGTTTGAAGTGAAGCTGTATATATTTTAATGGAGTTTTGGCACCAAGTTATTTGTTGAAGCTGCTTAGACCATGACCAATAAGACAAGTTCATACAACAATTTAAGAATCTAAAACAACTGGATAAGTATTACTGACCTCATTTCTCCTCATTCTTTTTTTAAATGAATATTTTAGGGACTATATGGTAATCTTGCAAATTAAGAAAAATAAGCTATACATATATTACATTCAAATGAAAAATTAATTAGAAAAAAAAAATAGATACAGATAAATGTGTTTGGTTTAAGAAAAATAAATAAAAATATATAAAGAAGTGAACTTTAAATTTAAGTCAATTTTATAAAAATAATTTGTAAAGTGAGCATATCATTTTTTTTATTTGTTTTTCTCTGTCCAATTTTTCTACCAGCAAGCAAAGGCTTTGGAGGGAAAATGAATGCATACAGAAAACTATACAATGTATAGTTAAATTTAAATGCTTAATAGAAAGTGAAACAAATATAACAATAAGAAATAAAATTAAATGGAGCAACCTAAACATTGGATAATTGACGTTATGTTTTGGAAAAAAAGTTTTGAACACCATTTGACAATTTTTATATGAAAAAAAATAATGAACCATAGTAAAAAGAAATTCTAACGTCAAAATACCATTGTTGTTATGTTTTTATGTTTTACTTAGGGTAGAGAATGGAATACCATTGTTCTTATGTTTTACTTAGGGTAGAGAATGTAGTGGTTTGAATTGGAATATAGTAAAGTTTAATGGAATACTCATTAACAAAAATTTAATTCTATTGTACGGAAAAAGATATCTAAATTAATTATAAATTTTCATTTTCCTATTACTCTTTCTTCACAAACATTAATTTTATTAAGTTCTAATTATATTATTTTACTGAAAACTAAATATTGAAATTTGACAAATAAAATTAAGATAGTCAAATTTATAATTTTCATTTACGAAATCAAAATTGACACTTTTACAGGTCTCTTTGTATTCAATCAAAATGTGGTTTGATCTCACTTAACCGATTTGTTATTTTCTGCTGAAATAACAATTATAGGAATTATACACATAAAAAGAATATATATACGTGTCATATATTAAAAAAAAATACACATAACATATAATTATATGATAAAAGCAAGCTAAACTAATGAAGAGTTGACTATAAGTTAAACATTGTCCTGATAATTCATGTCATTGCTAATTTGATCTACAAATTTATGTTCAGTCGTACGACGTTTATCTCTCAATTTACTAGGACAGAGATTAAATTTTTTCTGCAAATTAATATTACTTATCGATTTTAATCTTGGTAGTTAATAAGCCCAGTTTTGAGTTTATATGATCAGAATTTAAGTCACACTTATAGTTGTAATCGGTCTAGAAAGCAAGAATAAACAAAGAAACGAGAAGATGATGAGGTCCAAGCATTAAAGAAAATTAGGTAAGAAATAATTAATAATAAAATTATAAATGTTAATATGCAATAAAATATTACAGCTATTACATTATATAATGTTATATATTGGTACCCAAGTTTTGTTCAGTTTTAAAATAAATATTTTTTTAACGTAAATGTTTCAGTATTACAGCATCTCTCTAAGGCCACCACAATTTCTGTAAAAGATGGTCTCTTCCATGAAACACACGGGTTTAGGAGGCAGTGTCAGACCCATTCACAAGTGAGGGTTGTTTTTTTTTTCTTTTTCTTTAAGAGATACACTCTTTTCTTTCTTCTTCTTCGTTTACTAATTAATTATCTATTGTCTATTGGACATACTATTTGTTAAATGTATGTCTAATTTTCTTTCCATCATACTGCTTCTAACTAAAAAAAATACGCTCACTCTACAGCAAAAAAAGCATTTTGTCTTTAAATTAACGAATTTATGAAAGTTTCCATTTTGTTGAAGTGGATTGTGTCAAAGCTACCTTTTTTAGTTAAAATATATTATACGTCACAACCTCAATTGGATTCTTATATGTCACGCTATGTCATGCAATTTCAGTAATATGCAGAAAGCAAATAATATAGTTTTTGATCGTGCAATTTTTTAAAACTCATTAATGATAAAAAATAATTAAAAAAAAGCCATTTTTTTGTAACTAGGGATCTATACCCTGTTTATGACATTTTGTTTCCACTGACATGTTGTGATTATGAATCACTGCTAATTATTCTAACATCAGGTTCATATTATGTGTTCAACCAACAGCAGATCTTTCTGCAACTATTCAACTATTCAACCAACTTTACACTTGTGAATCTGGAAAGTTTTCAATTCTCTACTTAAACGAATGAGGGTTCCAACATGAAAGTATACACACAGGAAATATGTAACTAGTTGTAAGGGTTATAATTTGTATGGCCGCGGAAATAGAACTACCTATGATATCTCTTCATTTGCTTTTCTACACTGAAAATCCATTATGTACAAGTTCTAGCCATCACAATCAGTAGTAAACTAGCGGGAGGATCAATTCCTTCCAATCAGATGGTTTATCACCAAAAAAAACGACTAAGTAACCCAAAGATGAGTTGGGCTGTTTTCAGCTGTGAAATGATACTAACAAACCTTACATCAACTTGGCATCACTATTTAGTTCCAGAAACAGTCTCATCAGGAAGCTTGAGAAAGACCAAAAGCAAATCACAAGAAGCAAGTAAAGGATATTTGAAAGTGTTACCAAACTGCCTGCAGGCAGTTTGCTTTTTGCAACCTCAGATCTTCCACTTTCAAATGAAATATACGTTAGCAGATTTACAGCACGATGGATTTGGTGAAATCTATATGCCTGCGCATTAAATAATTTGTTAGTGTCATAATATGAATCATCAATTGAGAAGAAGGAATGGGAATATTTCAAAGAATCCTACTACCAAAAATCCAGGAAAAGGTTAATCAAGAGGGTATTGGATTCTCTTACATGAAAGATCAAAGAAATAGCAGCCCATGATGGTGACTTCCAATATCTTGCAAGCCGCTCAAATGTGAATTGGACAAGTATACCAACCAGGTGTGGAACAAAAGTCGTGGGGACGAGAGGGAAAGTCCATTGCAAGGCCAAAATCATTGTGGCTATTGGAATTGTTATACTAAGCACCATGGTAACAACGGAAGAGATTTGATATCCCAATTGTGGGCTAAAAGTAACACTTTTGTTTGCAGAATGATTTGGTTGTCTGCGTCTCATTAAAGAGTCCAGTTGAAGAAGAAAAACCGCAACTCCACTGTAGAAAGTTGCTTCTGTGAAGAATAATAGGAGTAAAACTGGAGACGAAGAATGAAGGGAAGTTCAGAGTTAAGCACTAAATTAAAAAAGTAACAAAGAAAGGATAATAAAGTACCAACAGTCAAAGAAAATAATGTGTCACTCCAGTGTTTGTGGATATTCAACCCAAAGTGCCAACATTGCAGCAAGTATGGATCAAATCAATATTTGGTAATGTTCTACAAAACACTTCTACTAGAAAAAATAAGAAACAAAAGTAAAACAAATTTCTTTATAAATGAAAACTAACTTAAACCTTAGTTAAAAATCAACTTCTAAACATTAGCCTACAAAACTCGTTTATTTGTTTTTTTCTTCAAATTTTATTTTTATGAAAAAAGATTGTCCAATCAAGCAAGACCTCATTTCAAATCTTACATGTACTAGTTTCAACAAATTATTTGTTTGACGGTTCAAACAGTTTTCAAAACTATTAATAAACTAGCAAATTCAAACAAGTATATATATCTATATATAAATCCTATGGAATTTATATAAATTATACTAGGGAATCTCATTTTCAAGAAAGTAAAATATTCTTTCACTTCAATTTTTCATTTCTGTCCAATTGTTCGATGATTCTTTCAAACTGTTTTGTCCTAATCATGAAAGAATGACCGGTTCCCAGTCACTCTATTAACAAGACTCATACTCCAGATATGAATATCCAGAAAGTTTAACGGTACCAGTTCCTTACCCCACCCCAATAAAAGAATTCTGAGGGCAAATTTTCCATTCATCAGGGACATGTTACTTTGAACAGCACATCAATGCAAGAAATACACTACACATTGCATATGCTAAATCGTATATATTGCATGAAAAGTAACACATCACAATAGAATTTCTTTAAAAGAAAAGTTAGTTACTTAATGACGACGACTCTCCAAAATTGTTAAGCATTACTTTAGGCAAAATGAGAGGAGGCAAAATGAAAGAAGCAACTAGGATAGCAGGACCCAACATCCATGATGCGCTGTTCTGAGTCCTCTCTGAATTTGATGAAATGACTTCGTTATCTCTGTTAAGGTCACAAAAGGGGACTAGTCTTGACTTTCCACCATTTTGGGATAAATGAAAACATGATTTGTTAATAGGAAAGATGTTTTCAGAAATAGAATCATGCTTTTCTGGCACCCAAGCATGCTGTTTCTGGTGCCTTCCTCTCAACTTTGGTACTCCGTGTATATACTGACTGGATTTGTCTAACCATCACAAACAGAAGAGTGTTAACAAAGGTCACCTCCAGAAATCAGAAACCAATCTTCCATAGTCAAATTATTTACCAAACTCAATCATATAAAATCACTATTTCTTCAAACAATGAAAATGATTATTAGGTTGTCAAGTCAGAAAATAATAAAAAAACAAAGAAAATTCACAAATAAGCCCAACAAACAATCAACCAAGCTACCTTTGTCATATATTGTCCAGTGAGCGACTCTTTGGCGGTGGAGCGATAACCTCAACTGAATATGGAAGGAAACGACACAATGTAAGAGGAAGAACAAACAAAACAACACTACTAGATGGTGCCATACTAAAATAGAATTTACTATCCAAGAAAAAGAAAAATTTACAAATACATTTAGCAACAAAATTCTAGCGAACAGATTTAATAGACTGATTACATATTATTACTCGCCAATTTTGGGAAAATAAAATTTCTATAGACATTCTTGAATTGCTTAATCTTTATTCTTGAATCTTTATCCCTTAATCTTTATTCTTGAATCTTTATCGCTTAATCTTTATTCTTGAAACAGTGAAAGCTACATTGCAAAAAAATGACAGAGAAAGTTAAGTACCTTGAGATTTATGTTGCGTTGGAAAGAAGAGGGAGAAGAAGAAAAGAAGCAACTAATTGCAGTGACCATTACTCTGAGAGAGAGAGAGAGAGAGAGGGTTTGTGAGAATGTTTGCTGCTGTTAGAATTTGATTTGTTTCAATTACCATTTGTGAATGAGAACTTCATTTATACAGTGGTACTAGTCTTTGAAAATGTTACTTCATCCGCAAGTCTTTGCAAATGTTCTTTATTTAATAAAATTACTTCTAAATTATTATATTTTACTTTTTTTTCAATGTTTCTTTTATTTAATTTCAATCATACTTTCAATATTATGTAATTCCCGGGTAATACATTTCCTACGTTTATATTATTCAAAATACTTTTTTCCAATTTTTTTCCCATTTTGAAAAGAGTCTTATAGGTAAATTTAGAAAATTATGTTTGAATATTACTTTTAAATGATTTTGATAATAAAGCTACTATTTTTAATAAATTATAACAAAAAAAAAATTATTCTTATTAATGAGGAAAATGAATTTTATTTCTACTTATTCATAAATTAAAACATCTTGTAATCTTATTAACCTTTGTTTGGATTTATGAAAATTTTCTTTTATTAACTTTTAATTAAACTTTTGAGATTGAAATATATATTTTACATATAAATTTGTTTCTGTTATAAAATAAAGGTAATAAGAGAGACAAAGGAGAGGAAGAATAGAGAATGAGAGAGTAGGGAGCAACTTCTGTTTTTATGTGTGTCGCATTACTGATAGGACGAGTCCTATTTATAGGTACAATATGGTAACCCAGAAAGGATATAAAATCAAATAGTAAATACAAAATATTACATCATAAAGAGTAATGAATAATATGATTATCAATCATATGAGTAATTGTATAAATCAATGGACGACCATTAATTCATAACACTCCCCCTTGGGTGTCCATTGATAAAAGAATGTGCCTCGTTAAAACCTTACTAGGAAAAACCCTTTGGGATAAAAACCTAGTGAAGGAAAAAGAGTACATCATTCTATATAATATTGTTCTTTGCATCTTCTAATTTCTCCCCCTCATGTAAACTTACATCATTAAGATGGCGGAGTCCAATCCTATGAACCAATTGCTCAAAAGTTCTCCTTGGCAAAGACTTTGTAAATAAATCTGCTAGATTTTCACATGAGCGAATCTTTTGGATCTCTACATCACCATTTCTTTGAAGATCATGAGTGAAAAAGAATTTTGGAAGAATATGTTTTGTTCTGTCTCCTTTAATATATCCTTCTTTCAATTGAGCAATGCATGCACTATTGTCTTCATATATCGTTGTTGGTTTCATTTTTCCCAAGGATAAACCACAAGTTTGTCGCACATGTTGAATTATAGACCTTAACCAAACACATTCACGACTTGCCTCATGTAATGCTAAAATTTCTGCATGATTTGACGATGTTGCTGTTATTGTTTGTTTCACAGATCGCCATGAAATCGCTGTGCCACCACATGTGAACAAATATCCTGTTTGTGATCGACCATTATGAGGATCTGATAAATAACCTGCATCTGCATAACCCATTAGATCTAATTTTGAATCATTTGGGTAAAACAAGCCCATATTCATAGTGCCTTTAAGGTAACGGAGTATTTGTTTTACTCCATTCCAATGTCTTCTTGTAGGTGAAGAACTATATCTTGCTAACAAATTTACAGCAAATGCTATATCGGGTCGAGTATAATTAGCAAGATACATTAGTGCTCCTATAGCACTAAGATATGGTACTTCAGGACCAAGTAGTTCTTCATCTTTTTCTTGAGGTCTAAAAGGGTCTTTATCAACATCTAATGACCTCACCACCATTGGAGTGCATAGTGAATGTGATTTGTCCATATAGAACTTTTTAAGCACTTTCGTTATATAAGCTTCTTGATGTACAAGAACACCTTTGTTTAAATACTCAATTTGTAATCCCAAACAAAACTTTGTCCTTCCAAGATCCTTCATCTCAAATTCTTTCTTTAAACAATCAATTGCCTTTGTGAGCTCATTAGGAGTTCCAACTATGTTTATGTCATCTACATAAACAGCAATTATGGCAAATTCATTCTCGGATCTTTTCATATAAATACAAGGACAAATAGGGTCATTTTTATACCCTTCCTTTAATAAGTACTCACTTAGACGGTTATACCACATACGTCCTGATTGTTTCAATCCATAAAGGGACTTATTCAATTTTATTGAATAATCCTTTTTAGAATTTGCTTTGTTGGGCACATTAAATCCTTCAGGGAGTTTCATATAAATATCATTTTCCAAAGAGCCATACAAATAGGCTGTAACAACATCCATGAGGTGCAAATTCAAACCTTCTTGTGCAACAAGGCTAATTAAATATCTAAATGTTGTTGCATCCAATACTGGAGAATATGTCTCCTCAAAATCAATACCAGGTCTTTGTGAAAAACCTTGAGCAACTAACCGTGCTTTGTATCTAACAATTTCACCATTCTCATTTCGTTTTTGTACAAAAACCCATCTGTACCCAATAGGTTTTACACCCTCAGGTGTGCGAACTACAGGTCCAAAAACCTTTCGTTTAGCAAGCGAATCTAATTCTGCTTGGATTGCATCTTTCCATTTTGGCCAATCATTTCTTTGCCGACAATCTTCAATTGTCATTGGTTCTTGATCATCATTGTCACTTATGACATCCTTTGCTACATTATATGCAAAAACCTCGTCAATATTGACTTTATTTCGATTCCATATTTTATGATTCATGACATAATTTATTGAGATCTCATCATTTTCAACAATTTCAGGTACCTGAGGTTCTTCTGGAACCGAATCATTGATTATGTCAAAAGAATCTTTTGGGACTTTTACCCCCTCGATTAGGCCATCTTGCCTTTTTTCCCTTTTTCTCACACGAGGATTTTTATCTTTGGAACCCAAAGGCCTACCACGCTTTAGGCGTGTTTGAGATTCATTTGCTATATTAGATTGTCCAACAGGAATATCAATTCTGATTGGAGTATTAGCAGCGGGTATATGCGACTTAGTTACCCTTTTTGTGTCAGTAAAAGCATCTGGTAATTGGTTGGCCAATTTTTGTAAATGAATTATCCGTTGAACTTCTAGTTCACACTCTTTTGTACGAGGATCAAGATGAGATAATGATAATTCATTCCAACCAATATCTTTTTCCAGTTTCTTTCTTTCTCCCCCTAACGTTGGAAAAATTGATTCATCAAAATGACTATCAGCAAATCGAGCTGTAAATAAGTCACCTGTTGATGGTTCAAGATATTTTATTATCGATGGAGAATCATATCCAACATATATTCCCAAACGTCTTTGAGGACCCATCATAGTCCTTTTTGGTGGGGAAATTGGGACATATACAGCACACCCAAAAATTCTTAAATGAGAAATATTTGGTTGTTGACCAAAAACCAACTGTAAAGGAGAGTATTTGTGATAACTTGTTGGTCTGATGCGAATCAATACTGCAGCATGCAGAATTGCATATCCCCAAGTAGTCATTGGAAGATTAGCTTTCATAAGTAAAGGTCGTGCAATCAATTTTAGACGTTTTATCAATGATTCTGCAAGTCCATTTTGAGTATGAACATGTGCTACTGGATGTTCAACTTCAATTCCAATTGACATACAATACTCATTAAAAGCATGAGATGTAAATTCACCAGCATTATCAAGACGAATTTTCTTAATTGGATAATCTGGGAAGTGGGCTCTTAACTTGATCAATTGTGCTAATAACTTAGCAAATGCTTGATTTCGAGTTGATAGTAAACAAATATGTGACCATCTAGTGGACGCATCAATTAATACCATGAAATATCTAAATGATCCACATGGTGGGTGTATTGGACCACAAATATCACCTTGTATTCGTTCTAAAAATGAGATTGACTCATTTCTAATTTTTTCTGGTGATGGTCTTATTATCAATTTTCCCTGCGAACATGCAGTACATGAGAAATCATTGGACTGAAGAAGCTTTTGACTTTTAAGTGGATGTCCACATGAGTTTTCAGCTATTTTTCGCATCATGATATATCCAGGATGACCCAACCGATCATGCCAAACAAGAAATTCATTCTTATTTGTAAGCTTCTGGCTTACAATAACATGCGTCTCAATCGCATTAATATATGTGTAGTACAAGCCATAAGAGAAGGCTGATAATTTCTCCAATACACATTTTTTATTTGACTCAATTTGAGTGATATAAAGATATTCAACATCTCCTTCATTATTTGTCTCAATATGATATCCATTTAGACGAATATCCTTGAAACTTAATAAGTTTCTATTGGACTTAGGAGAATAAAATGCATTTTTAATATGCAATCTTGTACCTCTTGGCAGAAGTACTGTAGCTCTTCCAGAGCCTTCAATTATATTTGTAGTACCAGAAATAGTACTAACATTGACTTCTCGCATTACCAAAGTAGAGAAAAATTTATTACTCTTGAGAATTGTATGAGTTGTTGCACTATCAGCAAGGCACAGATCCTCATCATTGGTGTTAATGCCAATATTCATTCTTCATATAAACATAAATATCAATATTAGAGATTACTTTGTAAGAGGAGAGAAAGAAAAAAAAAATAAAATAGAGGATTTTATTCATAAAAACATAAAAACTTGTACATATAAAAGCAACATGAATTAAATATAAAACATTGTCTTAAAAATTAATCATAAAATAAAACTATTTTCTAACACTCCCATCACCAATAAGGTGATCAATGCTTCCATCGGGTTTAGAAAAGAAATCACCAATATCAAGATGAGTAGTATCCATATGACCATAATCAGAATCACCATCTTCATAAGCAAAGTGTGTTTCTACATTCTTCTTTTTAAGTGATTCTTGGTAGAGTTCAACAAGATGCTTTGGTGTATAACAGGCACGGGTCCAATGACCTTTACTACCACAACGGTAACATATATTTTCAGCCTTTTTGCCATTATTTTCACCCCTTTCTTTTTCCTTTTTCGCATTCTTGTTCCACTTCTGTTGATGAAGTTTCTCTTTGAAAATTTCCTTTATAACCATGTCCAAATAGCATGACCACGACCACGACCATGGCTACGACCACGGCCAAAATTACGACCACGATTATTATTATGGTCTTGACCTCGTCCATGATTATATGGATCAGATGTTGCTGCATTCACTTCTGGGAATGGAGCAGAACCAGTTGGTCGGGCCTCATGATTTTTCATCAAGAGCTCATTATTTTGTTCAGCCACAAGAAGGCATGAAATCAATTCATAATATTGATTGCTCCATTCACTTCTGGGAATGGAGCAGATTAGGCGGATCTCATGATTTTTCATCAAAAGCTTTATTGCTTTGTCCAGCCAGCCATGCATAGGCATGAAATAAATTCACAATATTTGTGAAGTCTCTTTTCACAATATTTTTGTTATGAGCAAATTAGTTGCTTTATTTCTTTATTTAATGGTATCCCAATATCCATTGCATCTAAATATATTTCAACATTTAAAATCCAATATAAGGAATTCTTCCTTACAATATCAAGGGTCACAAATCCAAATTTTGCAACGTTTCGCGTGTTTAAAACTAACACATAAAATAATAATATTAATAATAATCATCATCATCAAAATAATAATATTAATAATAATCATCGTCATAATAAAAATATTATGACAGAGAATTTTGCAACGTTTCGCGTGTTTAAAACTAGCACATAAAATATTAATATAATCAAATTTCATGTATGAAATTATTAAAATCAAATAATAATAATAATAATAATATGACAGAGAAAAATAAATCAAACAATTATCATTACACAAAAAAAAGAAAATGAGATAAAGTTTGTGAATGAGAAAAAGATTAGAAAGAACCTCGGTTAAGGAATATAGAGCGTTGTTCTTAGGGAGAAAAAAAAATATGCCTTCACGCTCAGTTGGATAACCCTCGTGCTGATAACGTGTTATAAAATAAAGGTAATAAGAGAGACAAAGGAGAGGAAGAATAGAGAATGAGAGAGTAGGGAGCAACTTCTGTTTTTATGTGTGTCGCATTACTGATAGGACGAGTCCTATTTATAGGTACAATATGGTAACCCAGAAAGGATATAAAATCAAATAGTAAATACAAAATATTACATCATAAAGAGTAATGAATAATATGATTATCAATCATATGAGTAATTGTATAAATCAATGGACGACCATTAATTCATAACAGTTTCTAAATTAAGGTGTTATAATAGTGTAAAATATTATAATAATACTTCTCATTTTTCTATATAAACAATAAATGGAACTATTTTTCCTAATTATAAAAAAGGAGGATTCAATTTTAATTGTATTACTTGTTAATTCTTCTTTATATCCATAACTTATTGTGACATTTATTAGTGTTATATCCAAATACAGGGCCTTGCCAACCAATCAGCACATCCCTTAAATAATGAAAAAGATTTTCTTTTTTGAAAATCTTTTTAATAAATCACAAAAGAATGCATTGTTATTGTTACACATTTCAATGATAAATAAAAAAAAAATCTTTTTTTCAATTCCTTCTAAGAACAAAATTAGCTTTTGTCATCAATATAAGTTATATTTATTGATTAATAAAGTTAGTATATGGCAGAGTGAGTGTTAACATCCACAGCGTATAAAAGACTAATTAAATATTTTGGTTCAATTCGGGGAAGAATTTTGTTTGATAGAGAGAAGGTAAGAATTTATTGTTCAATATACTAAAAAATGAAATTATTTGGATTGGGAGACATTAAATAAGAAATTTATATTAGATTTAATTCCGTGATAGAATAGAGTTAGTGATATATTAATATATTTAAAAGACAATTTATAAAATAAGGTTTTAAAATAAGTTAACATTAAAAATAAATTTAAATAAATAATGATAAAAATTTATTAACAAAAAAAACTATATTTTTCAATAAACATACATTAAAGTTTAAATTAATTCTATTTATTATTTATTATATTTATATTTATATTTATATTATTTATCTTTTAATATAAAATATATTAGCAAAATATTTATTTAATTTCATTTTAGTTTATTAATTATTTTAAATTTTATTTATTCTTCATTTTATTATAATACAATATAATATATTTATAAATGTTTAACTATTATTTATGTTTACATAATTTATTATACTAAACGGTACAAATGGTTATAACTTTGTTCGTAAATATTGAGAAAAAAATTTAAAGATAAAATCATTTGTTGCTTTTTTTTATCATTTTTCATTTTTCATTTTTCAACATTAATTTTTAGGGGTGTTTATTAGGATAAATTATTTAATTATTTAATTTCATCCAATTTAATCTAATCAGATTGGGCTCACTGGGCTGAGTTTAATTTATACAAATTAGATGATAAATTTACTGAAAATATTAGAGATCCAACCAAAAACTCGGTTTATGTTTTTATTTTTATCTTTCATATTAGTTTCGAAAATGACTGAATTTATTGGATTATTTCAGGTCTTAAATAACATTTTGTAAAGTTACTTTTTAATTAGATTGATACCTGAAAATTATGACTACTGAAAAAATTTTAAATTAAAATTTTGACTCAAATTACCTAATTTAATCAATTCATTTAAGGATAAGTTGAGTCAAAAAATCTTATACCTCCAAAATATTTCCAGCATCTCTAAACAAATCTCAAAAATATCTTCGAACCATTTAAGCAAATTACGAAAATCACACTCCCAAAATTATTTTTTAAATGTCAACTTATGAATGTTAAAATATATTATTTAAAGTTGACTTCTCAAATATATAATACCGATTTCTAGAATATATATATTACCGAAAAATTACAGAAATAAATTTTTAAATATATATAATATCAAAAGTCGACTTTCAAAATATATAAATATATATATATATATATATATATATATATATATATATATATATATATATATATATATATATATATATTTAAACTAAAGTATAACTGTTTTTAAATTTTATTTTTTTAGTTTAATTTTCTTTTCTAATATATTATATGAAAACAAAATTATGTACATATTATATATATATATATATATATATATATTTAAAAGTTTTTTATTTTAAATTTACTTTAACATAATTTATTCAAAAATTAATAAAACTAGAAATTAAACATAATTAAAAAAAACATTAAATTTCAAAAAAAAAACAATATATATATATATATATATATATATATATATATATATATAAATGGAACTCGAAATTTTTTATATATACTAGTGTAAACACAGGTACGCATTTTTTTAATATACATGATAATATATTAGTAATGAACGATATTGTAATATTATTAAGTTAATAAATTAAATAAAATTATATTTATAAAAAATAAAGTGAAATGTATGGAGAAAATAGGAAAAAATAACTGTTGATGAATATAAAAAAAATGAAGAAGGAGAGAAGTAAATAGTTTTATAAAAACTTGTAAAAGTAACTGTTAATTTTTTAATATTTAATAAATAATAATATTTTAAAGGATAAAGTTAAAATTATGAAATGTGTATATAAAAAAGAGAATTCTTTATTTATATATATATATATATATATATATATATATATATATATAATTTAAAACTTTATTATTTGTATTTAAATTATTTTTTAATTTTATTTATTTATAAGTATTTTTATAATTATTTTATTTATAGAATTAATATATGTATTGTTTTCTATTTTATTTAAAAAAAATTAATTGTATTTAAAATTTAAATTTTTAATTTAAACTATTTTCTTTTATTTTTTCTATTATATATTTCTTGTATTTTTAAATATTTACTTTAATATAATTTGTTAAAAATAATAAAAATAAAAATGGAATAGAAGTAAAAAAATAAATTTAAAATTTAAAAAGAAAAACGAAAAAAAATATATATATATATTAATTTAAATTATGTTTTAATTTTATTTAATTTATAAGTATTTTTTTAATTAATAGAATTACTATATTTATTATTTTATATTTTATTTAAATTTTTTAATTCTATTTAAAATTAAATTTTTAATTTAAATTATTTTTTCTTTCTCCTTTTAATTATATACTTTTTATATATTTAAATTCAAATTTACTTAAATATAATTTCTTAAAAAATTAATAAAAGTAAAAATTAAATATAATCAAAAAATAAATTTTGAATTTAGACACCAAAAACAAATATATATTCAGAAGTTGACTCTCGGTATATTTTTTTTATATCCGTAAGTTCAAATTCACTAGATGTCGGCATCCAGAAACATCTTTACTAAAGTTGAGATTCGGATGTAATTTTGGGTGCGATTTGTGTTATTATGTTTAAATGGTCAAAGGGTAATTTGAAATTTAAAATTTTTTTGGAGGTGAAAAACAATCTTGGAGGTGTAGGAAGAATTCCCAATAATGTTGGAAAGCAATCCAACTTAAGTGAACTCTGTAACAAAATTGTCCAAAATTTATCTGACCCAACTCATAAATATCACTACCAATATCCATACTTTTCCTTGTTTTTACATCGGCAAGCACAGTAAATATATAAATCTATACAAATTGTAAGAAATAAGTACACCTTTCAAGGACTCTTTTTACTTATAAGTTCCCAGGATTGAATTGAAAGCACCAAGCCAAAAACTACATTAAACACTATAAAATTTGTAATTTATATAAAATTTATAAGTTCCCCTGAATACAAGTATTATATATTTTATGATAGAAAAAACTTTTACACTTTTCATCAAATAACATTGTAATGAAATGATATCAAAAACTGAATTCATGCAATTTCTTGTCGAGCCCAACATTTGAGGTCATTTGAAAAATGTTTGCGTTGGAAAAATCTTAAAAAGACTACTATTAAGAATTAAATATAAAAAAATTCTATAAAAATTATTAAATTTATGTTAATGAAAACTAAATATAAACTTCAAATCATGTAAAAAGTTGATTGAATTGAAAACTAAAAAAAAAAAATGAGACAACAAAATTATAAATTATAAAATTTTAATTTTAAAATTCGATGTGATGATAACTAATTAAGATCACAATGTAACAGTCTTATTAATTCAACGGTTACATACATTACCTAGTTAACAAAAAAATTTGAATAACAGAAACTCAATTAAAAATATAATTTTAAAATACTCAATAAATTTTAAAAAATTAATAAAAAATTTTAAATTTATTATATAAACTTGAAACTTAATTAAGTCTAAAATTTTAAACGACTTACAATTAATAATATATACTAATAACATAAAAGTAATAAACAAAAAATATTCTAAATTTCAATGTAGCTAAATGCAATGATTTTTTATGACCCCTCATGGAATTGTGGTAATGAGAAAACACAGAGATCTAAGGTTCATATGAATGAAAATAATGAGATAGAAAATGTAATCTCGTAGCACAAGGATGGACTAACTTTTCAAGAGAACTAATACAAAAATTCTTTCAGTAACCAAACAACCAACACGATACACATTCAAGGACACAATTTATTATTTAGTCCAGGTTTGACCTTTTATAAAAAATTTTATTGTTTTCAACTTAATTATTTTTCTATTTTAAAAATGAGACTCCTGTAAATAGTGAGAGAAAAAAAATGAAGTATGTTTCAACATTAACTTTTAAATAATAGATCTAAAATAAAAGTTCAATAATTTTAAAATCAATTATCGTAAAAACTGTTCTTAAATTAAGACTCCTGGTTCTAGTAGCCATCTTGGCAGTGAAACTACATAATTTGCACAAGAAAACAATGGTGGGGTGTCACGGTTTAAAAAGAACCCCACCAATGAGCAATTACGAAGAGAAACAATCTACTAGATAACCTCGTACTCAAGCATCGATAAAGGTACAACCTAACCTAATACACAACCTCTGAGTCTCGCTCAACTCAAAACACCAGACCCCAGTATAAAACGGGATTGGCCAGCTCTCACTTGAAATCACAACCAACTTTCCCCACCCCACTCACTAACTTTAAATAAGATTAGCCCTCTTCAAAAATCTGATTGTCCGACAATAGAAGGGCCATATTGATTCCACAAAATCAAGATACTTCTCTACTATCCATTCTGACAATTCTTTCAACTTTTTTCTACCCAGCTGTTTATAATCAGTATTTGTTATGCTCAATATAGGCTGCAAAATATGAGTCTCGATGTCTTCTTTGAGCTTGCCACAAAAGACATAGCTGTATGCCAGCATGCAGTACGAGGGCGAATTCTTAACTACTTTGATGGTCTGCTTGAAGCTGAAGACATATAGTGCACATAGCCACCGCCACAACATGATGTAGAGAGCCATAATGAGTGGCCCCAAAACCCATAAAGGAGCTAACTCCTTCGACACCTCTGCCCCATAAACTACATTAACAGCCAAGTAGAAAGGAGCACTGCAGAGAAATATGGAATCAGAAGATGAGCATCATCAAGCATTATTGTGCACTGCAGACTGTTGACATTGCCAGTTAAATACGCTGAATATATTAAGGAAGAAAATGTAGTTGCCTAAATAGAGGTACTCTCTTTGCATACAAATAATCTGTCTAAAAGCAAATACTTTTTTGCAGTTTTGTTATATATCAGACTTCAGAGTGTCCCATGAGCATCTCTCAGAAAAAAACAAAACAGCATTAAAAGCAGCACTTTCTTTTTTAAGCAAGCTTTCTGTGCTTCAAATTACTATTAAGGCTGCTTCCTAAATCGACTTAGCGAGTCATCTCCCCCCAGTTCCCCTTTCTCTATAAATTCTTATAACCTAACCTAACATTTGTTTCAAACTAAAAGTCCAAGTAGACGCGTCATTAAATTAAACATGTGATTACCTAACAGCAATGCATATGATAGAATAAGAAACACCAACACATCCTTGTTTTCCTCAACCCCAGCAAACACGTGGTGCAGGGACAGGCAGATAATAAGAGCAGGGAAGGAAAAATTGTCATACTTACAATATTAAGAAAGGAATCTTTATTGCTGCATCCAGGGCTAGAAAATACGACCATGCTGCCTTCAAACTCTGACCTTTTATGGTCTTTTTCGTCCCTTGTAAAGAGTCTGGTAAGACATCCGGAGGTGGTTCTCCCAAGATTTCCTCCTCCCCTTGATTTGGTGGTGGTGTTTGTAACATTGTAAGCCATTTTTGGAGAAGTTTATGAATACCAGATGATACTGCAAGGTTCTCATTTGCTTCAGAAGCCCGAGAGAGTGGAACATTGTTGGACTTTGGAGATTCTGATTTGACTTCGCTACTCTTATCCAGTCTAACAGAGGTCTTGGGGTTGGGAACCTTCAACCCATTTGCACTGGTTACTGAATCATCACCTTTGGCACTGCCTTTGAAGCCTGAAATCTTCAAAGGTTTGAGTTTAGATCCGCAAATGTGAGGAGGCCCTACACTGGAAACAAGAAATCCTTTATCTGTATTTTAATGCAGGTCTTTTGCTGAAATTTTCCAACCAGTATGTAAATGAATCCTTGGACATCTAACTGAAAATTTGGTATTACAACCAAAAAGTGAAAACATGTAAGCAGTTAAATAAATCATTATTGCGAAAATTATGCACATGCAATAATCAGTCTCTTCCTCCCCAAATAGTATTTGGTTTTACAGTATCAACCTCATTCTATGAGCACAAAACTATGCCCAGATGGCAATGTTATCATGTTAAAAACAATATAAATATAACTAATCAATCATGACTGGAAAGCTTTTTAACTCTTTTTCAAGAAGGCTCATTAAAGTAGCATGTCAAATTGACTTTGCTAAATCTTGTTACATATCCACCTCATAATATATTTTAAGACATTTCTATCGTTATGTAAATATGTTCCACACATTTTTAAATAATTGAAAATAGTGACCCATATGACAGACCAAAATTTTCATCAGTGGTACAACAAACTCTCCACCTTAGTATGCAATGCCAATCAGCTCTTCCAATCAAGTGACATTTTGATAAACATTGCTTCAGCTTCAGCCTTTTGCTCCATAACAACTGCCTTGAGGAAAATGCCACAAACAAGCCCTGAGGAAATAGAAACAAATTATTCATATTTCGTATATCCTTTTATTTGAAATCTTAACAAGGAAAATCTGAACTGTAAAAGCAGAACACCACTTACACTATACGAAAAGCATATTGAACTTGGTGTGTTTGTATTGACAAAGAAAAATAATTTAGGCAAAATTGTAGTAGATTTCTTCTCAGCAAACAAAGCTTTGGAAATTTTGAAACCGTGTTTACCAAAGAATACCAACAGACCTCTAAAATCACGGAAGAATTTGAGAGAGAAATAGAGATGCTCCGTAAAGCTTCATCTTCAGATAAAATTAAACCTTCAGGATAACTGATAACTAATAAATGTTGACAACTCTCCGATGTTCAAATTACTAACAGAATACAAAATACAAATAACCACCAGAAAATATCACTGGGACAGCAATACTACTCTACTGACAATACAAAATACAAATAGCATTGATAATAAACTTTGAGATCATCATAACACAATGTAAATCTATCCTAAATTCTTAACCCTTTAATCGGCAAGTAATCATGTAAACAATCATCAGCAACCTTTAACAACGATAAACTAGCCACATTGTCATTGATATTACTATGGGCTTCACTTTTATCCATAGAAGGCTAAAATCTTGATGAAAGCGATCAGTAAAAGTTGGCCATAAAAAACAATCCAATAGGAGGTCAATTTGATAAGTAAGTACCTGCTGTTGATGAGCAACAAAAGCCATAAGCCTTTAACCACCAAATTATTTACTGACAGGACCTATTGCCAAAAACAAAACAATGAAATCAAAGAGATAAATAAACACAACAAAAACAAGGAGTGACCCACAATCAATCTTTAACAAAATTCGGTAAGTAATGTATAGCGCATTGACATTTCAACTTCAAAAGTTGAATGTCTTCATCCATCGGCATACAAATTGTCATATAATTGAAAATGAATTTTAGAATGCAACAGATCAAAATGTCAGCGACACCGACCTCGATGCTTCGAAGGGTTTCAGATAAACAAACCATAAATAGAAAGTAAGAGAAATCCACGTTACGCAAACAAAACGAGTACGAATTAGCGCAACGAAATGATTGAGGAATTACTTGTAGGAATGGAGATAGAGAATTATGAATCGAATTTTGAAGAAGAAAGGTATGAAGCGGTGAAGAAATGAACGGAAATCGGAACTCTGGAAACCCTAAAACCCAACGACAACGCTATGAACGATGGATGAACAAGACGATATGCTTATCTTTCATTCCTGCAAGTTCACCATCAGATGTCAATTCCCAGTCAAAGTTTATTTTGAATATATATATATATATATATATATATATATATATATATATATATATATATATATATATATATATATATATATATATATATATATATATACACTAGCGAAAACACGGGCGCTGCCGCACATGTGTGTTCGTTTTTTTTATGTGTCTATACGTATAATATTAAGAATAATCGATGACAATTTATGATGGGTATACATAGATTGGTTGGAAAAGAAAACAGTAAATTGCTAAGTCGTAAAATTATATATCAACTAATATTTAATACATTTGATCAAGATTTGGGGTTAATGAGTTATATGTGATGGAGTCAATGGTAGTTGTTTATAAATATACAAACTATTTTAGTAGGTGTCTATAAATATACATTCATTAAAAGAATGAAATATATATTTCATACATACATGATGCAGAAAAAAATAGTAAATGAAAGTATCATAGATTTACATCCTTAAACATTTCTTTAATTGGGAGGCCAAATAAAGATTGATGTCTAGGATGTGTTTCACTTCCCTGCATTGTAAAAAAAGTAAATATTATTGCTAATATATATGCAAATAACAGAAATATTATGTAGCAATTGAATTATGTATAGATAATAAAAAAAACTTTATTTACCTTTGAAGCAGTCTTCTTAATTCTTTGTAGAAGACATGGTCCATAAGTTGTTGAGTTTTAAAGAACTAAAAAATATCATTGAATAATGTTATTTACTTATGAGTCATTAAATGTATATGTAATGGTATACAAATATTGAAGAAATAGTAATAACCTCATTGATGCATATATTTTGATAAACACAAAGATTGTTGTTGTAGCGAGTATGGATTGGTAATGATTTTTGTTGTTTCCTGGTAATGGAAAGAAGTTAAATAAAAAAGAATAAAGATTTTTTGTGGTATGATAGAAGAATAATGGAAGAAAGTAAATAATTTTAAATGTGCATAATACCTGCATGTCTTTTGAGAAAGTAATTCTCGTTTGATTAGATTTGAAAGTTGTGTTTTATCAGTTATCACAGTGGATCCCCAACCAATAGAATAAATTTCCAAATGATGAATCTACAATTGAAGAACAATATATGTAAACACGATGCACAATATAGTTGTATTGATATATGTAAACATGTCATATTATAGTTGAAATGAATTAATTTGATTACCTTGTTGTCTATTGGCCTAACCAATGAAAGTGAATATTCATCCTTCCAGGTGTTCCATTGGTTTAAAAATTTTGCATTCTACGAAGAAAATGTCAACTATTGCAAGATTGGGAACTAAACTTTTAAAACTACACTTATTGCATATCACCTCTTGTGGTATAAAATTGTGGAAATGACTTACATGTATTTCTTCATGGAGGTGTAAGTTGTCCTTAGTTATTATCGTATCTGCAAGGTATAAAATAAATATGATGAATTTTATTATCGTAGTTGTAAATATAAGTATAATTAGGTAGAATATGAAAATATAGTCTTTTTAATGACACAAATGAAGTAAAAAACAAACAATACCTAGTTTTGAGATAACAAAATTTCCTTATAAACAACATTCTTGGTAAAAATGCCTTCTTGTCCTTCAAGGTGTCCTTCTTTAATAAGGATTTTTGTGGAAGTTTGAGAAACACCTCTTGATAAAGCAACATATAACTGACCATGGCTAAAAACATGTCGTGGAAGGTAAATTCCAACGGTAGGTATAGTTTGTCCTTGTGATTTATTTATAGTAATTGCAAAACTCAATCTCACAGGGAATTGTTTCCTAATAAGCACAAAAGGAAGACCTGCACTCTCTGTTGTTTTATGTTTAATTCTTGGTAAGAAAGCTCTTTTTCCTGCATGGTGACCTGTCAATATTTCAACATCCAGTATGTTCATATAGAACTCACGACATAATAATCTTGTCCCATTACATAACCCAGATTTAGGGTCTATGTTTCGCAACAACATTAACGGTGATCCTTTTTTAACCTTTAAGTTATGTGGTGGCAAACCTCCTGGACAAATAGTGTGCAAGTACTCATGTTGGTATAAATGATATGTGTCTCCTTCAACCTCAACGTTCTTCTCCTGGAAATAGATCGATAATTATGTCATTAAGTTTTTCTACATCTTCATTTTTTGGAGTTAGTATGGCTCGTTCAGCCATATAAGATGCATCCCATGTATGAAATTGTAACTGAGGAAAAGTTTGGTGTATGAGGTGTTGTATTGAGGTTTCTCCTTCCCATGATATTGCTAGTTGTTGGGGTATTTTAACCATGTCATCAACTTGTGTTGGTTCAATACCATTTCCAATGCGCATGAGATATTCAGCAAAATTGTGATCTTGTAATGATCTCATGTTTTGTTGTAAATGTAATATCTTTGTGTTACTCCATAAATGAGAGTTAATAATACAGGCAGAAATCATTTGTGCTTTTGTACCTTTTTGAACAACTGGCAGTACCTGACGAAAATCACCTCCTAATATGATCACTTTCCCCCCAAATGGAGCATCAGAATCTAGAATGTCCTTTAATGTCCGATCTAGTGCCTCCAAAACATATCTGTTAATCATGGGTGCTTCATCCCAAATAATTGCCTTTGCTATTTTTATTAGTTTTGCAAGATCTGATTGTTTACTTATAGAACAAAACGAACCGGCCTCGACATTGATAGGTATTTTAAATCGAGAATGTGCAGTTCTACCACCCGGTAATAATGTTGCTGCTATACCAGAGGAGGCTGTAGCTAAAATAATTTGACCGTTGCTCCTACAATGTGCAATTAAAGTACGATAAAGAAATGTTTTACCGGTTCCGCCTGGTCCATCCACAAAAAAGACTTGACTTTGATTACGGTTGATTACATCTAAAATGGTATTGAAGGCAATGAGTTGGTCATGATTCACTCTGTGTACATTGTCAACATCTTCATTAGGTATCTGTATCGATAATTCTTCTTGTATAATTCTTGGTACTGAAGTAGTTGGCAATGCATCATAAGATAAAGGTGACAAATCAAAATCCTTGATTGTTTTACCATGTTGAATTAAAAGGTCATTTAAATCCCTCAATAACATAGGAATCAAGTTCTTATTGACATAAGTGTTGGTTGAAGTATAATCTTCTAGCATATAGGTGTGGAAGTGATTCCAAAGGCTTCTAACATCAGTTGGTTCACAAAGAAGTAATATGGTCACAAATAGTCTTCGTAAAGCATATGGCATTTTTAAAGTTGATGCTTCAACTAAGCATTCATGAATACTATTGTCACTTTCTAAAAATCCCCATTTCTCAACCGCCTTTTTGAATGTGTGACAATATGTTTCATTTGGTGATAATAGATATTCCCAACTGGTTGGTCCTCTTATGTGAGAAAGCAAAACCCGCAAGAAGAACTTATCTCCTTCAGAAGGAGATACAGTATAAATTCGGCCGATAACTTTCTTGTTTGACCTTCTTGGATACCATTCCTTATGTC
Organism: Vigna unguiculata; assembly: GCF_037176805.1. NCBI lineage: Eukaryota > Viridiplantae > Streptophyta > Magnoliopsida > Fabales > Fabaceae > Vigna > Vigna unguiculata. The sequence goes on along the minus strand of NC_140794.1, from coordinate 57,145,553 downwards.
TATTATTCCAACAATAATGCTCTGGAATTTCCCGATACAAAAATGTTCTAGATTGGGGATCTCTTTGATTGAGGGCAAAAAATTGTGTGAGCATGGTTTTGGAGTTGTTATCATCATTCAACACGTCATTGATGTTTTGGTGCTTATAAAATCGCACTTGTTGTCGATTTGGTAAATGAATTTGCAATCTTTCAACAGCTGGATTCATTCGATAGATTGTAAATCTGAAGATTTTCCATAAAGCCTCGGGAGCACAAATCCATCTAGCATCGAGATATTGCTGGACTTCATCTATAATTGGTCCTCTATGAATCTCCATTGCTACTCGATCTGGTCCTTTGTAAACATACTTATACAAATATTTAATACTTTTGATGCTGCTGCAGACCTCAACATTTATATGACAGTCGTATTTTAAGAGTAACCAAGGATTATAAGGAACCACCCATCTATTGTCAACAGTCACATTTCTATTTATGGAAATTGGTTCATCAAAACGTCTTCTATATTGTGGATATGAATCATTACCTTATCGTGTTTCTTCCAAGAAATCCCTGGGAAATCTCTTTTGGCATTGATTGCGCTTCATACATGGTGATCTAGGATTGAGAGTTCCGCAAGGACCATGTATCATGTGTTTCAACACAACTTCATGCAATTGTGGTTCTTCTGCCTTATTTGGTATTTCTGCCCTCACAATGCTATCATAATCTTGTGGATCGCGTAACTTATCATTATTATCTAAGATCAATAGCATATGTACATGCGGCAACCCACGTTTTTGAAATTCAGTAACATACATATAACTAATAACTTTTCCGAGGACTCCTTTATTAACAACATCTTCCTTCAATTGCTCAAATTTTGCTCGAAAGATTCTTGTGAGCAAGTCAGGGCGATCTTGTGGAGTTTGTTGATTTTGTAGTTCAGAAGAAATTTCACTCCAAGATGGATTGCATGTCATTGTAAGGAAAATATCAGGTTTTCCATTGTGAGCAACAATTACCATACCATCTTGATATTGTTATGTCAAGTCTCGACGACTACCAATAAATAACGATGGTAATATTGTCCTCTTTCCAACAGTATCTTCAAAGAAATGAAAGAGTGAATGATAATATATTTAGATGTAATAAATGTTGTTTTAAATATATTTACCTGCGTGAGTTTGTCCTTCATGCAAAGCATCCTGCAAACCTTGGTACTCAATCTTAACGTAGTTGTTTTGATGATTACGAATCCATCGTAACCTTCCGGTCTCAATCTTAACGTAGTTATCTACAACATATTGTTGTAAAAGTCGTCCCGCTTGTAATATTACAAACTGATCATTTGGACGAATCTACATTAAATAATCACGTGTTTCTAAAATATGTTAGCCTTCTTAATATTACAATTTAATGAAACTGGGATAATTATGATAGAAGTTACTTGAAGCATGAAACTATAATATTCTCGGCAAGAGATACTTTGGCCATTATGATTTTTTGTGTTGGTGTCCCAGCCATATGTTCCAAATGGAAATAATAAAGGATATTGTAAAGGATCATAATATCCTACGGTTTCTTGTATGTTTATTAAATTTCCATCATGACCTACAACTTTAACATCTCGGCCACGTGCCATTGATTCTGTGTCTGCAGTAACAATAATAGCTGCTACTTGAGATGCAGTTGGAAGATTATATTGTGGTTGATTCGCAGGACGCTCTTTAATGAGTAAAGAACACATCTGAATATTTGGTTCTTGAGCAAGTTGTCGAAATACATGCACAAAAGGATTGCACCGGTGTAATATTTGTTGCAATTTATGAACAATAGTTTGATGAAGTTGAGGGTTTTCCAACATCCTATTTTGTAATTCATGTTCAGTGTCATAAATGTACAACTGCAAAAACCGGGGTCTGGACCCATCATTTGGATAAAATCCTCCTATCCTATGATAGATTGCACCTTGAGCACGAAAACTATATATACCACGACCATTTGCTACTATAGTTTCATCCATATGAACACCAAGAGAAGTGAATGAGAAGACATGATTGTAACTTCTTATATGTTGTCTAAAATGTCTACTTTCAGATGTTTGATATGAAAATATTTGAAGAAGCTCATGTGGAGGAGGAACACGTGGAAGTAAGACTTTCCCACCAGAGCAACACATATCGCGCGATTCATGATAAAATAATCGTTAGAGATGTCAAAATGGGTTTCAACCCGTGAGTCAACCCGGCTCACCACGGGTTCGAGCCGGGTTGGGTTGAGAAAAATTCAACTTTTTCAAAAGTGGGTTGAACTCAACCCGGCTCACTTAACCACGGGTTAAACGGGTTCGAGCCGGGTTGAAGGTGGGTTGACCCACTCAACCCACCAACATTTTTTTACAATTTTATTTTTATTTTTTTAAAATTTTCTTTTATTTTTTTTAAAATTATTTACTACTCCAATTATATTTGTTCACAATTTCATATTTTTAAATGCTAGAATGTTGCTTAATTATATTTGAATTATTTGAATGTTTAATTAATTTGATTGTCAAGTTATATATATGTTGATACTTTAATCTTTAACTATAATCTTTATAGTAAATTACTCAAGTAACCGTCTTATAAACAATTTTTTCTAAATTAGCATGAAAAAAATGTATAGTTTTTTTTATTTATATTTTGTTGAATAGCATGACAGAAAATTTGTAATATTAGTCATGCTTTCTTAGACTAATGAATACTTTCTTGGAAATAATTCTTCATATATTGGTGGTGAGCATGATCAAAACATTGGTTCTTGATTTTACTATGATTGTCATCTCATGGGTGACTTAAAAATTTATTTAAATATTTGAATAATAAAAAAAATAAATAAATAATTTTTTTAGGTGGGTTGGTGAGCCAACCCACTTAACCCACCAACCCGTGGTGGGTTGAGCCGGGTTACAAAATTTCTGGCTCACCAGAAAGTGAGCCGGGTTGGGTTCACTCATTTTGAACCTGGCTCGTGGTGAGCCAACCCGTGTGAGCCGGGTTAGCTCACTTTGACATGTCTAATAATCGTGCATGACAATGTGGACATGTAGTTGGTGTAGACAATTGAAATTTGAGCATCAGAACCGTATTTGAAAATTTTCTAGCACTATTATGTGTTCGGGGGAATCCATGTAGCATATCTACATTATTGTGATAAATTGGAGGAATAGTAAATAATGTAGTATTATAAATTGCAAAGTATGAAAAGTGCATTCTTAAAGCACATCATGTATTAATTATGGTAGGAAAAAGATACAAATAAGGTTAAATGGTACCAAAATTAGTACTAACTATTGATGGAAATAATTTACTAACCATGTTGAAGGGTACTGACGTGTGTATTACTTTGTCCTGGTTCATTATGATTACATCCTTCCAATCTTTGTGTAGGAAAACCATAACCTGTGTGGTATTAAATCAATGAAAAAAAGTGCATAATAAAAAACCAATATCACTGTAATAAATCAAGAGAAAATTAAAAACCATGATAGTTAGTAATAAAGTATAATCATATCTTGATACACAGAAAAAAAAGGAAGTAATTGCGAAAATTAACGATACTTAAAGGTGTTTTATTATTCAACACCGTAATAAATTATATCAAAATCATAATTACAAATCCTATAATAGTAAATAAATAGAATGAAAATAATTTTTGAAATGGAATGTAAACAACATAAATTAACTATTGATGAATAAAGTTGACTAACCATGTTCAGTGCCAGTAATGTGCGTATTACTTGGCCCTGCTTCATTATCATTACGACATGGAAACCTGTCAGTAATGTGCGTATTACTTGGTCCTGCTTCATTATCATTACGTCCTGGAAACCTGTCAGTAATGTATGTATTACTTGGTCCTGCTTCACTATGATTACGTCCTGGAAACCTTTGTGGGGCAAAACCATAACCTAATATTTAAAAAATAAGATAAATTGTATTTGAATCAAATATATACTTTACAGGAAAGAACTAAAAAGAATGTAAGCATACTCAGAAGGATTTTCTCGGCTAATGACATACAGTAGTGATGAGGTGGGTTTAAATCTAAACAAAGAAGTTGGATTATACTTTTTTGTATAGAGTTAGATATAATTTTACATCTAAGCGTAAGTAAATGTAATTATTTATGAAGTATTTTTAAGATTGTTAGAATACATTATTGTTTATATATGTTTTTTACTGTTGTACATAATACAAATATAGTGTACTGACCACAATCTATGTTACTGACAGGTGAAGTACTTGACAATGCTCCATATACATTATATTCTTCAAACCTTTGCGGTGCATGAGGAGAACCTGTTATGTGAAAGCATGAAGCATAATAAATATAAATATGTAAATATTTCATAAAATGGTAAGTAAATAACATGTATTAAATATTGATGAATAAAATTGACTGACCATGTAGAGTTTCAGTAATGTGTGTATTACTTGGTTCTTCTTCATTATCATTACGTCCTGCAAACCTTTGTGGAACCAAACCATAACCTAATATTTAAAAGATAAGTTAAATTTTATTTAAATCGAATATATAGTTTACATACAATAGTGATGAGGAGAAATGTGATGTTACCTGCATTAGTTACGGATCGAGTCATTTGTCGAATAGATGTCATTCTCAATCGGGGAGCTCTGTTTGGCATTTGGACAATGTTGGTTGTGTTTTCAGGATTATTTTTCCTTCTTTTAGACTGTTCAATAAGTCTTTGTTGGGGGGTCATTCTACGTCTTCTATTTGCAGCATTTATTCTCCATCTTTGTCTTTGTTGTTCTGATGTTGATTTGTTAGAAGGAATATTTTCCATTTAGGTATGTTGTCTATTTAAACAAAAAACAATAAATAATAAATCCATAATTAATATAAATTTAAAAATGCATTACTTGGAAGAAAGTAATGAATGAAAAGTAGGACAATGAAAGCAGTGCATAATATGTACAACAAATAAAACTAAAAGAAGATAATGATATAGGAAGAAATACCTAAATGTGTGAGTAGAAAGACTACAAAATTTGATTTGATGTAACAATGAAGAGCAGCAATGTAGATGATGACAGGTTAGTTAGCAAATTACTGAAGAAAAATAAATTGTATTTAAAAAAAGTAATTTGTCAGTTTTAAAATAATACAGGATGTAAAAAAGTTGCTAATTTCTAAATAAAATTGATTAGTATTAGTATATTCTATGTTTTGTTTGGACATAAGGCTTGGGACATAGAGATTTGTACAATAATAAGAAGAAAAATACATTTTAAATTTCATATTAATACATGATTATACTGTTACAATTTATTACTTTAACACTAATCTTATTATCAAATGACCATTTACATTTTTTATTTGGTAAAATGATAAAATAAATAATACATGAAGGGGTAGTGTAATGTAAATGTAACTGTTTTATCACAAAATAATACATTTGTTAATATATATTGTTATAGATTTTAAAAACCAATATCAAGTGTCATAAATTTTTACGTGATAAATAACGAAATAAATTGATAACCATATTAGAGAGAGACTAATGGATATAAAATCTAGGCTGAATTAAAAAGTTTATAAAATATGTTTTAATTAAAACGTTAAGATGTATACTGGCTAAACATAAATAAATCTAACATTAGTACCTTAAGTTTTTTTTGTTTCCAACCGTATTAAAATTGTTCAAGCATCTATTCTTAAAAATATTAAGTTTTATTGATTTCTATAAATAATCAAACTTAAAAACCGATGAAAACTATATTCAGTATTCTCTGTCACCAAAATGAACTTTAAAACATATTGTGATAAATATGGTAGCTTTTTATGTCAAGTTTATATATGATATAAACAAACACACCCCTCTTATGTAGAAGAATATTATTTTTATATTGAAAACATATATAGTAACCCTGTTATTTCATTATGCATCTGTAGTAAATAAAGTATGATATGTAGTTATTTCGTAAAGTAAAAATAATGCATACCAATGACTTTTAATTGAAGTAATTTGATAAAATTAATTAAAAATAGATATAAGTTAAAAAAAAATATATATATATATATATAATTGTTATTGTTTTCTAAAATGATGTTTCTCTTCTTTTTCACTCCCGCCAAACATTATTCTATTACCATCTTCACTCATCTTCCATCTCCACAACGAAAAACTTTACACTGTTCCTTTGCACAATGCTTGATAATTTAAGAATTAATTAACCTTCAAATTTCAAAGTTAAAATAATTTAATCTAAATATAAACTACAGCTTTTGTTCAGATAATTATGTTATAGTGGCCACGGTACTTTTTAAAATGAAATAGAATACATCGCATTAATAATTTCTAAAATTTTGTTAATTTAATTTGAAAATAGATATGAAATATATTACAATGTTCCAGATATGAAGTATCCTTAAGTTGACTTTGAATCTGGCATGTTTTGGAGATTCCGAAAGTAAGTGCTTTTGTTGTTCCTTTGTTCATTCATCTCCTTTTCAGGTTCGTTTCGTAATGTTTAACCTTCATTTTCACTCGCTACTTTGTTTCATGAATTTAATTTAACGTTTTGATGCGTCGTTGTGCAGAAGTGATGGTCAAACTTACTGAGTTTTGTAGTTCGTTCGTGATCTTGAAGTGTCAATTATCCAAGGGAGACTTGGAGATCCTGATTTGCATCACCAACGAAGAAGATCTCGCCAACATCTATAACATAAATGAAAAAAGGAAATTGGACAATTACCCAAAGCGAATAATCATAAATGAAAAGGAACAATGAAAAATACCGTTATTGTTTTGTCCAATGAAGATAAATAACATCGACAGAGTGAGTGTGAAAACAAAGACAATAAACAAGACAAAACAACTTCACGAAAGGAATAGAAATTATGTAAAAACAAACTGTAAAATAACGGTTACTTTTGAAATAATTTTAAAAATAATAAATAACTTATTATATTAAAAAGGGTAAAATAGGAATTAAAGAAAGTGGACACAAAAATGGAAATCTCCTTTATATATTGTTATAGATATATTGCTGAACATTTTTTTTTGTAAAATTTTATTTTCTCTAATAAATCTTTCGTAACCATTTTTCATCAAATGAAATTTTTAAAAACTCTGCAAATGTTCCATTTAATACTCATTATAGAGAGATTAAATAATCAAATGCACTCGATTTAAAGGGCAAATACAAAATTAGGAAAAATAAATAAATAAAAAACAATGAATGGTATGTTCTTAACAGTAATATAACTATAACTATAATAAAATAACAAAAGTGAATAATTGTTATAGATACATAGAACAACAAAGGAAATTGAGAAGCGCTTAAAGTGCTTCTTTTCTTTTTTTTTTTCTTTTTTTAGTTCGAGTAAATTTACAAGCAAAACACAGTGGAAGAAGAAGAAGCATCCACTAACAAAGAAAGAACAACATAATATTATATATATATATATATATATATATATATATATATATATATAACTTATAAAATGAGCTAATTAAACAGTTATTTTTTAGCCTCTAATTCAATAAATTGAGCTGCAATGAAGTTTTATGTTAGATATCCGCACACCGCAAACAATAATCATGTTTCTTAATTTATTTTCATCTATCTAATTTAGGTTAGATCATTTTATTGGTGCTATTTTCGTAGAGAAAGTTTAAGTAATTTTTTTTCTTAATTATGTTCTTATTTTGGAAGATTTGATGTAATTAGATTTTTTCTTAATAGTATACTAAGAACATTAATTATGTGTCACATGATTCTTTTTGTTATCACGTGATATTTTTTTTGTAAAATAAAAAAATTCACAACGTATCAAGATGATGTTATGTCATGTGGCTGAAGTAGTATGATGTGGCAGTCTCAGTGTTATGTGTCACTATTCAAAATGAAAATTCTTAATTTAATCTCTATATTTGTTATTTTGTCTTAATTTGATCCAAATATTTTTAAAATTGAAATCATTTCATTCTTATTCAAATTGAGACAAAATTTAACCTTTATATAAATGTCACAATGATATTTTTAACAAGATTAATTTTTTTATTTTAAATAAAATTTTATTTAAATATAATTTTAAATATTTATATATCAATAATTTATAGACAAATATTAGAACTGGTTTAAAAATAACAATTTTATAGATTGAGTTGTAAAATTTTAAATAAATATATTTATTTTAAATTGTTATAATATCAAATTACCCAATCTAATATTATTATTAGTTTTAGTATTATTATTAGTTTTATTATTATTATCTTTAGTATTATTATTAGTAGTAGTATTATTATTAATATGATTAGTTTTAATATTATTATATTATTATTAATACAATTAATTTTATTTTTATTTTAGTTACTATTACCATTAATTATTAACAAAGTTTGATAATAATAATAATAATTATTATTATTATTATTAATTTTTTTAAATAATTTAAATTATTAATTTGTTCATATCATATTTAAGTAATAACATTTTTTATAATTAAAGAAATTTTTGTATTAGTACAAAACATGATATAAGACAAAAGAAATTAATTGATACAGTTTCACCTACTTCTGATTAAAAATGCAGGTCTGTTAAAAAAAATAATTGATACAGTTTCACCTATCTCTGATCAACAATGTAGGTCTGTTAAAAAAAATTAATTGATACAGTTTCACCTATCTCTGTTCAATAATGCAGATCTGTTGGTCTGTTATGATACTGACTCTTTAGTTGGTCAATATAAATATATGCATTACTACATTTGCAGTTAAAAAGCATGCAAGAGTAAGTTGGAATTTAAAGAAAGAAGTTAATACGAGCATCAGTTTGAATCACTCCATTTGCAGTTAAAAACCATGTGAGGATAACAGAATTAAAACAAAATTATAGATATTCAAGTAAAAGCATATTTGTTAAGTTGGAATTAAAAAATAAAAAAAAAAAACTGATAGATATTTAAGTAAATGTATATGTATTGAGTTTTCTTTTCTTCTCCATCTCAACATCTATGTAAGAATGACATAGATAAAGTGTATAGAATTTTTTTTTTCTCAAATTGGAGAGAACCACCTCATCTTTGATACTGATAGATTTTATATCTATTTTATTAAAATATTATTTTGGAATATTGATTTTTCAAAAAAAAAAAGACAAGAAAAACTTAACACATTTAAAAGTGTAATTTATATTGCGCCCGGTGTGTCATGCGTAAGTGGCGTAAGCAAAGAGAAGTTGCAAACATCGTCGCATTCATATTGCAATAATACTGGAGTAAGAGAACCTTCTACTTGTTCTGATTTTTGAGCAATAAACTGTCCCTATTAAGAGTTTAACATCGAGTAACATTAATCACTTGAGTATTATTTAAGTTTTGAAACTCTTTCACCTAATAACCTAATATTTTAAATTTGTCTTTTCTCTTAAGTTTAAGTCAATTAGTCAAGTTAGTTCATTTTCTTGCATTGGTATTAACAATTTGTTTTCACAGTGCTTTTAATAATTTCTTTCCCACGTGTTAATTGAAAATTTCAATATCATTTTCAACTCAGAAAATGTTAGATGAAGCAAACAATCTATAAAAAAATATCATGTTAATATTTTATTTTATTTTTACTTTCTATAATTCTTTCCCACAAAAGTTTTGTTGAAAATATCCTAAAGAATTATATGAAGTTATCGTTAATGTAATATTGTGTATTTTTAATATTAATGAATTCTCTTTCATTTTATAATACATTACTTTTTAGATAAAAGAAAAGGATAAATGACTAATTCATTTCTAAGTTATGTGACATTTTCATTTTAATTCTTGAAATAACATAATTATTAAATTATTTTTAAAAGTAAAAAAAGTTAGCTAATTTTGTCATATTATTAAAACAGATTTGCTAAAGTTAACGTCTCTTTATATGTGACATTACTAAATCTATGTGACATGTTCTTAGTATGTATGAGATATGTCATGTTAAGTCTAAATTGATGATAAAATTGATATTTTTATTATTTTTTGTAATTAAAGTGATAGCATCATACTTTTAGAGGTCAATTTGACCATTTATGAAAGACACTTTAATAAAATCTTGTTAAGGAAAGACTTAAAATCTTAATAATTTATTTATTATCGACACTATTTATTTTTGGGTAAACTATTGAATTCTTCCTTAAATAATATGTTGCGCCAAATTTCTTACAGAAATAAATTCTTAATGTTTTGTAAATTTAGTATGTTTAATTCATCAATATATAGTGTGTCATGTTCTCTTAGTTAGATTTAGTGACATTAAAATATACGAGAAACATGTTTTCCATAGCAAACTGTTCCAAGGATTCCTTCGTAAGTCCAAACACAGACTCGAAACAATTATATAAATTTGTACAAGTGTTTAGAGAATCAATTCCTATGATGGTCTACCACTGGAGGAATAGTATAAAATTACCTATTAACTACGATTGCCCTAAATTAATAGTGTATTTATGATAACTTTTTGTTTTCATTTTGAGGTGTTGTAAATTTAATTTTGAAAATAAAAATATAATAATCTCTAAAATAGTATAATTAAGTTTGTTTAGACACACAGAATTTCAATAGATCCGAAATGAATGTCATGATATCTTCATCTATCTATACCATTTTAATAAAATTTTATTTATGAGTCATGATTATGCTCAAAGCCACTCTAATATTTGATTAATGTTTAATCATCCAATTATTTAATTAGTGTGTACCAGGTCAAGATATTTCAGACACTGCAACTAGTATAGTCTCAAATCATGAACTATATAATAAGTTTATTCAAGGAATATTCTATAGCGTGAGTTTAGGAAATTAAATTTAAGGAAATAAAATTTATATATCTCTAATTAATATTCATATGAGTAAGTTCTAAAAGTTTAGAAGTAAATTTTCAATATTCGATACAAAATTTAATAAAGTTTTAACTAAAAAATACTCTAAATTAATACTTTAGTTAATGTGTCTTGGTACTAGAAAAGCCACACAATAAATATATGATTAAAAATATTGTACCCAATAATTTTATATTTATCGTATGAGTATTATTTATGCAAATCAACTTATAATTTATTAAAGAAACACCGGAAAGATTCTTTTTAACGTATTTTTTAATAAATGTTTTTTCAAATTACTCAATTGAAGGCCTAACTTAACCTTATTATAATTGGGTTGCTAAATAAAATTAGGGTTAAATATGTTTTTGATTCCTTAACTTTTATTGAATTTTAAAATTAGTTAATTTCAAAATTTTGGACCAATTTAGTTCTTCATCTTTCGAAATACGTGGATTTAGTCTTTTTAATCAAATTTTGTTAAGTTTATTTGACATTTCAAGCGTGTTTCATGATATGGACTAATTTCAAAATTCAGTGAAAGTTAGGGTACCAAAAACATATTTAACCCATAAAATATATATAAACTCACTCTACCCAATCTAATAAATTTAAATGAGTTAATTCAATATTATATTAAACTCAATCCAGTTCTACCTCTTATACTTAGGGATGACAACGGGTCGGGTCGGATACGGATAATACCTGACCCGCAAAAAATAGATTCGTCCGTTACCTGCCTGTTTACCTACCGGATACTCGCTTAAAATATATCCGCGAATTCTTTTAAAATCTGCAGGTACCGTGGATACCTGCATACCCACAAATATTTAAAAAACATATATATTTTATAAATTTTTTAATATAAAACTATAAAAATATAACTAAACTAAACTAAATTTTAATTTTAATTAAATTTAACCTAATAAAATGTAATTTTAATTAAATTTAACTTCATAAAATATAAATTAAATTTAAATTTTAATGTTTTACGGGTACCTGTATGATATCCGTACTCGACTCGTTTATAAATGGATATTAAAATGTCCACTACTTGTTACCTACGAGTAATAAATATCTATAGGTATTAATTACCCGCCGCAAATTTTTCCGCAAATATCTGCAAGCACGAATATTTTTACCATCTCTACTTATACCCATTTTGATTAACCAAGATAGATATAAATAATGCCAATCTTTTTAATATACATTATTCTCTTTTTGTATTTATATGTATCTATAATACTTATTATTTTCTAAAATAAAAAAGTAATTTCTTAAGATATAAACTCAAATAATTTTTATCCACAATATATAATCTGGATAAAATTGTATCCTACAATATTAGTATAATTAAAATAAATTATAAAAATTCCAAACAAATTTTTAAGAATAAATTTCATCGAAAAGTATAAGTTCAAATTAAAATATTTTTTAAAAAACAACTGTAATTCCAGAATTCCAAACAGAAGCGCATAAATTAATAAAATCAAACTGAACACTTCTTATTGATGTTTTTCTAGTTAACTTAATTTTGTAATTAAAATTACCAACGAATTATATAAAAATGCATATAATATTCAAAATAAGGTTTTAAAGTTGATCTAGATTTTATAAAAGATAGTAACTGGTTTAGAAGACCGGGAAGAACGTATAATGTATAAATAAATCCCATTTCTTTTAATATTGCACCAAAATCCCAATCCCTCCACGAAAAACAAAGCAGTATCCTAATTGAAATAATTATATTTACTCTGATTGCGCAAACGCGTGAGCATATATCATATATTTTCCAGTCAAAATAAGAGGAAAAGGGCACCGCAGAACACACGTTCTCTCTTTGGTATCCTAGTTATCCCTAAGCAATAGACACGATGAAACATGTGTCAAGTATTCATTACATACTTGGATTAAGAAACAAAATGCCATCAAATTACTAATTTTCAATCAGATACACTAGAAAAATAACAATCAACCACAGGGAACTCTATCCACGAAACCCTTTTATGCCCCCAGCCCCCCACAAAAACGGGGACACCATCTTCATCGCTCCTAGCCCTGCCCAACACATACACATACCGACATCAGTACATAAATGATGTGACTACATAACGCAAGATATCTGGAAGCTACACTGCATGTACCTGAAAGCTCGGCTTAATATAGAAGCACAGTTGATGGGGTTGTGGCCTCTGAAGGATGACAAAAAAAAGACTGCCTTACGAAAGTATCTTCACTACTCACTAACTCAGCATGTCTAATCATAAGATTCAAAACCACCCTGGCGTCCATAAGAGTTACCCCCACCTCGGCGTGAATGAGTTGAACCCCTCTCCCTGAATCTTCTTTCACCATGGTTACCATTTTTAGGTCTTTCAAAGTTGTCCGATTTGCCATCGTCATATGGGCCAAGAGGGTGATACTCGTGATGCATGCTTGGGCCCTGCCTTTCCCGGTTTGTAGGTTGATTATAATGTCGGTTATCCTGGGTTGGTGGCTTCAAATTTCCATGCGATTCATGTCCTCTTCGAAACCGATTTTGGTTCACATTTTTTCCAGACCCAGACGATGGGCGTTGGTCCTGCAAAAGATCTGCACTTGTCGGAGCCTGCTCAACTGAGGTAACAGAAGCTAGATTCGGGGAGTAGTGTTGCCTTTTTGATGGAGCATTTCTTCTCTCTTTCTTACCCTCTTGATTAATAAAATGGGGAGCTTCCCCAGCCTTGGCTTTCTCAAAGACTGGTTGATCAGGGAAAGGTTGTGGGACGTGAGCATTGGAACTCTTGCCACCGCTTACTGGAAGAGATTCCCCGTCGTGGGTGGGATCCCTTTTGTTACCTCCAACAACTACCGAGCTAACATTCTGGTCACTAGTTAAATTTCCTCTGTGATTATTTGATGCTTGAGATTTAGGTTGCCACTGAGACATCAAACGTTCACCCACAACTCGATTTTCTTTAGAAGCCATCCCAACATCTGGTTGACCATGCTCAGAAGATGAAATAAGGGTTTCAACTTTGTCTGCCTCCCAAGAATTTCTTTTGTTATCAACTTCACGGTTTCCTCCTGCGCCCTTGTGTCCTCTGAAAGGGGCCCACCTCCCTCTGCCTGTTGCAGCATGATCTTTAACTGGAGCTGAAGCCCAAGCAGCTGAATCATTAGAGTTAGAATTGTTAGGACCATCGATTTCACCAGTGTCACTTAAGTGCTTGGTTTGCCCTCCTTTCACAAAGCTTACTTCAGACTTGTGATCATGATGATGCTCTGTTGGTTTCTGAACGTTTAGTTCAGAGTTTGAATCATGGTCCAGTTCATCATGCACAGTAGTTGATTCAGTCATATTTCGTTGCCGCCATGATCCATATGCTTTTCCCTGCTTAGTATGCCTGCCATCTCTAATTTTAGACTCCATCCCAAAACCCACTTTTCCAACAACTGGATTAGTATGCTGAATTACTTGAGGGCCCTGTGAACCAGAATCAACTCTCGTAATGCTATCACTAGTAAGAGACTGACTGCTTGATGAAGCTACCTGTAGTATATTTCCTTGCTGAGCCATTTCTTTTGCAACAGGTTTTGGAATATACCTCTCCATTTCTGCCCTCTTATTTTTTGAATTATGCACCTGCTGCTCATTCTTTACAGGATTAACTGCCTCAGTTTTACTTTTATCCACCAATTCATCCATGATCTCACTCTTGTTCAGTGGTTTAACCGGCGCCCACATCACAGCATCGGTCCCATGGGATTTCTCTGCTGGTCTATTGGTCTGCATATTTCTTGGCAACCTACGAGAATGCTGTGATTTCCACTGGCTATTCTGTTTACCATGGGATTCCTCATTTGATGAATATCTGTGTTGTTCTGGAAACTGATTTGGATCTTTAGACAAGGGTTGTGCCGGTTGAAGTACGCCCTGTTCTAACTCAAAGTCAGAAGCCTTTGACTTGTCACCTTCAACAGAGCTTTTGAAAAGATGGGTTTCTTTTGGTATAGGTAGTACAGCCTGAGTTGAAGTTTCTTCATGTTTCTGTTTGTTTTTGCTATTCCTAATATTCTTCTTTTTTGGGTTTGCTGAAGACTCAACCACAGCAGTTGAATTCATGGGTAAGTCAGATCCACAGGCAGAACCAATTTCGTTTGTAACACCACCAGAAGAGAGAGAAACATCAATCCTTGCGTCGTTCTCAACTTTCAGGGCAGTTGAGGTGGTAGAGACAACTTTGTCACTTGATGTTTTCTCAAAAGGAAGATTTTGCTTCTGTTTATAACTCATTCGCTTCTGCTTTGAGGCAACATTGTTATGAGCATGCAAGGGATTAGTAGCATCAGCATTATTAATATCATGATGCAGAGCCACAACTTGATTCTGCTTCATAATAGGATCTTGGACAGAACTTCTGAGTGTCTTCACAGTTGGTTCGCCAGGCAAGACTGGTGATTTTTCCACTCTACTAATGCTGGGTTCATTTATCTGACACATGACATTACAATTTACAGCAGAATTGACGGCTGTAGTTTTTGACTCAGAAGGTTGTAACTCCTCTCGCTTATTCTGGATGGCAGAATTGGTAACAGACTCTTTCTGAGTTGAGCCATCAGGTGCTTGAGATTGGTTGTTTAACTCATCCAACTTTGCAAAAGCACTAGCCTTTTGCTTTCTTGTCCATTCCTCCTCTTCTTCCTGCATTTGAGGATTTGTAATATACTCTTTCTGAGTTGGTCCATCTCCTGCTTGAGATCGCTTGTTTAACTCATCCAATTTAGCAAGAGCTTTAGCCTTTTGCTTTCTTGTCCGTTCCTCCTCTTCCTCCTGCAGTTGTCTAGTCCGTTGCTTGGCTAACTCTTTCATTTTGGCACGCTGATGTGTTTCAAAGTGTATCATGTAAGTACTAAATGCCGAGAGTTAAGCTAACAAGCACAGAAAAGGTACCCACATTACCTGTGCATGGCTGTCACCAGAATCAGACCAGGTTTGAACAGATTCTCCAAAGTGCCTTGCTTGGTTATAGGATCCTGACCTGTCATAGGTCTGAACTGATATTTGATGATCACCCACAAGAACATTAGATGCTTCCAACTGTACACCTGATAAGGCTGAAGAATCTTCAACCACGGATTTCTTTCGCCAACCATCAGCATCTTGATTGTTTGATCTTCCTTTGTTACGATGATCACCTCTACCTTGCATTCCATGAGCAGATTGCCTGTGAATAAGCACTTCAATAATTTTAACCAATATAAATGAACCATGATTACAGTAATAGACACCTAGTAAAAGTTTTTGCCAAACCTGGATGTCGCTTTTCCACTGGAAGACAAGGATTCAAAATTCTTTCCTGCACCAGCAGCACCCATTTCCTGATGAGCAGGATTTACGATTTCTGTGGCATGAGTTCGTGCTGGAAACACATCAGCCCTGACAGTATTTTCCACATGGTCTATTGCAGCATTACTGGTATGAAATTTACTCCTTTGCTCCTCTCTAATTCTAGCAGATGAATTATCCCTGGCCTTTGCATTTAAACCCTCGATCTTTTGAATCAGACTGGCATCTTTTGGAGCAGATGGTTTGTGGGAGATTTCTAGCATATCTGAGGCAACACCCTCCAATTTCCTCGCTGAATTATCATCAAATTTTGTGTTTCCTGAACTTTCAGGAGTTCTGCCCTTAATGACAGAAGAACTAGATACTTGATTTTCTGAAGTCTGAGAAGAAACTTCACCACGGGTCATCGTCCTCTGATCCATCTCTTCATTCTTTCTGTAGTTTGATCTCTGCTCATTCTCCCGAACAGTCATTCTTGGTTGGCCCCGACCATCAACATATGCAGCATTGGTTTTCTCTGGATCCTCAAAATTTGTTGATTCATTCCTACCATCAGATTCCGGCTGCTGCTTAAGAAGAACTCTGTATGGTCCAGCAGTATCAGGAGGATGGCCAGATTCCACTTGCTCTGAAGTCAATTGCTTCCCAGCATTACCATATCCAGCAGATCTACCATGTGCATTGCCAGGTTCAGGAGGATTTTGATTTGAGTATCTATTAAAGACGGGAGGAGGTCCAGCAGCCATTCCCATGAAAGGAACATCGCGCTCATTTGCATTGCAATACCCCATTGGAGGACTGTAATATCCCTCATAAGCCATTGAACCAGGATAAAATCCAGGTCTCATAGGAATGCCTGGACGAATAAAGGCATCAGCTATATGAGGCCTGTAGACATCTCCATTCTTATGGTGCCCTCGTGGTCCAGCTCCAGGAGGGGGAACTGAGGGAGGGTTTGCAAGACCAGCAGGAGGCATATGTGGACGGTAATATGGAAATGGTTCCATTGGAAAGCCACTTGGAGTAACAGGATTTCCAAATGGAGGACCACTGGGAGGACCCCTGAACCAAACACAGCCCTGAGGGTTATTTACTGGAGGACCATGCCAAGCTTCATAGTGTTGAGGAGGAATACCAGCATTAGGAAAAAGCTGGGAGTTTCCCTGCCATTTCTCTATACCTGGCCGCACACCTTCCTCATTATAAACCTGATAATCTCTCCTCCAAGAATTTACACTTTCACCCTTAATATTTGCATTTACAGTATCATCTGAAAACAAAAAAAGAGCATCAGACAAAGAACAAAAGCCTAGCATCAGAAAATGGCAGAATAAAAATTGAACCAACATTAGTTTAAAAGACAAGAGCATGAATACATACCAATAACAGTAGTCTCATTGATCTCTTTCCTGAGTTCAGAAGGTGAGTCAGGGTGAGCTTGAGAGTTTGGGTCTGCCATTGGTTGATAAAAAAATTTATTAAAGAAATCATTGCAAAGACAGGTAGTATACATCAAGATACTAATGTAGTTTCTATATTGTATATTTCAAAGTAACAAACTAACAGCACCATATTGCAGTATAACTACTGAACAATTAACAATAAAATTACTATAATCACATTCAACCAACTTCTAAGCCAATATGGCCATATGACTGTAGAAGATGAATTCCACACTCAAAACATGCACAAATCATTCATTTTAACACACTTAAAGAGAAAAGGTGTTTTAAGAGATATTAAATTGGATCTCCGTGTTTATTGATGTTCACACACACACACACACACACACACACAGAGAAAAGAAACCCCTAGGACGCCATTCTAACATGCAGATACAACACAAAAATGCTTTCTTTGATCAGAAGATGATATAAACTATTCTAACAATCCCCTCAAGCTGGAGCATACAGATTATATGTTCTAAGCTTGGAACATATAAATTGAATCCAGTCCTCTCCAGGATTTTATCAAAATGCCTGCAAGTTGATTATAGGAGCCAAAAAACTCAAGCAAATTTCATTGGACAACAAATTTTCTCTATAATCAATTTTTGTGTTTTTTCATCTCATGAAACAGAGGGATGGAAGCAATGCCCATAACTGCTTGATTATCAAAGTACATTCTCATTGTTGAATTTCAAAAAACTTTAGTACCTGCAAAAAATGTTTTATCAACACAAGTTCACAAATGAATGCTGTCATTCCCTATATTTAGTTTTCGCACTTGATCGAACAACTACATAGTGTTTCTTATTTTTCCAAGAAATAATATTTCTCCCAATGAAATCATATCATACATATATCTTGTCATCATGCATTGCATCTCTAATCAACCTTTACTCCTAAAGTACATTTTCAAACTATAGTTTGCATTTTTATTTCAAGCTCTCACATAATGTTTTTGTGATTTGGGTACTCATGCGCACTCTTTATGTGTTGGGTCTCCATACCCATCTTTTTATACATTGGGCATCTATACATTGGGAATTGATCATTTGCGCATTCACGCTCATTGCTTTTATGTTGTGGGTGCCCGCACCCATCCTTTCTTATTTTAAATGTTCACACACCTTGTTTGCCCATTTGACACTTTTAGTCTTCAAATTAAACTGGTTTTCATATCTTTGCTGATGTTTTACAATGAAAACAAAAAAACTTAGTTATTCACAATATATTCTCATTTGTTGAATTTCACAAAAACTTATTTCTTGGAGAAAGTGTTTTACCCACATAAGTTCTCATGTTAGTGATGTCACTGTCCTATATTCAGATTCAAATTCAACACTTGATCAAGCAACTAAATTGTGTTCCTTGATTTTTCAAGAAATCATGCTTGCTCAACACAATATCCAATAGTGAAACATTTGTCTAAAGGAGACCCAGCCCAATCATCGACAAAAAATCCATACTTGGGTACCTTCTTTATTATCATACAGTAGACCCTGTCCTAGACCCTTTTTGAGATACATGAGAATGTTATGATCAATGCATGGAGCCTACATAACCGACTCACCAAATCAACTGTGAAAGATAGGTCAGGTCTAGAAATAGTAAGATAAATAAGTTTTCCCTCAAGGATCTTGTATATCTCACTTTGTTAATTTCTTATTTGGATCCATGGAATTATCAACTGGTTTACAATCATTCATTCTTATTTCTTTCAAGATATCCAACACATTTCCTTCTAGAAATCACAATACATTTTTTTGATTGAGACACTTCAATGCCTAGGAAGTGTTAAAGACTATCAGGATCTTGGGTTTGAAAGTGTTTTCACAAAAGTTGCTTTAGCTGAATAATTTTGGTGGCATCATTTCCTATAATAACTAGATATACATTTAGATAAACACGTTTGCCAAGTGATGTATAACAATAAAACACTGAAATATTTACTTCGCTGTGTTTCATCTCAATGATCTGAACAATACGATTGCACTTTCCAAACCAAGCACATTGAGATTGCTTGAGACCATAAAGGGACCATTATAATTTACAAACCAATCCTAACTCTCCTTGATCAACAAAACTAGGAGGTTGCCCCATGTAAAGGTTCCACCAAATCACCATAAAAAAGTATTCTTAATATCCCACTGATGAAGAGGCCAATGGTAAAGAGCTGCCACTACAAAGTGATGTACAATTGTCATTTCGGATATCATTGTAACCTAGACCATATACCTAAGTATATTCTTAATCAACCCCACCATTTGGCCCCGCTTTAAAGCCATACACCCCATCTACAACCAAATGTTTTCTGCTCAAGTGGTAGAGGAACTACGTCCCATGTTCAAGAGCCTACAATTCAGCAGTCATGGTTTATCGCCATCTAGAATGATCCAGTGCCCCGATCACATCTTTTGGAACAGTAAATATGAGATACAGAGAAAACAAATGAAAAATAGGAAGGCAATGCCCTATGATAGCTTAACAAATTCTCAATAGGACGAGGGAACGAGTATGTTTTTGGAAAGAAATGGGCCAATTGGAATCTATATTATCACTAGTAACAATATTGAGTGATGATGGCAAAGGAGTTGAAGAAGATGACTCACCATGCAATATGGGACCAGTCACTTGTGGCCTACGTTGGTAAGTGATGAAAGGCATCAATGATGACCGGGTGGGTTTGATGTAGTAGAGGAACCAGGATGATTATCACAAGTACGAAAAGCCAAGGGTTCACCTACTGAAATGGGTAAGACTTGTTGGATCGAGTCGACTTTGTGAAGGGACAAAGAGAAGAAATATGTCCCTTCAAAAAAGGTGACCATTGTAAACATTTAGTGCTTTTTTGTTTCAACAACAATACCCTTTTCAGAGATCTGAATATACTAGGAAGACATATTTGATGGCTCTAATTGATAGTTTGTCCAAACCTAGAGACAAGTACAAAACACAACCAATGACACGAAAAGTAACTTGAAATTAAGGTTCATTTGGAAACATAATGGAAGAAGTAACTTTACTTTCAAACGGATGAAGAAGGCATTGTGTGTGTGTGTGTGAATGAGAAGCTTACAACAAAGGCTTAAGGAAAGGGAAAACAAGAAACCCCTAGGATACTAGGCTACATATAGATACAACACAGAACAACTTTGTTCAAAATATAATATAGACTATTGTAACAAGCACACAGTGGGCACAAAAATAAGATGTATTCATAAAATATAAGTGAATCCTTTTCCAACCATTCCCAAATTACACTTACAAAGGAATACAATATAAAGGAATTTTTATTACAAAAACCAGAGGACAAGTGCACAGCCAAATAACCACACACATTAAAAACTTTAAGCAGAAAGTCCTAGAAATTAAGTTAAAACCATTTTATTAGGTAACCATTAAATAGTAAAGATGTTCTGAATTTAAGAAAATGCAAAACTAAACTCCATAAAAGAACATATACTCAAATTAATAAAGCAATCACCATAATAGTTATACAGAGTATGATTGTATGATGATACCTTGCAGCTCAGAATTCAGAACAGACTTATCTTTATCAGAACCAAGGGTTGGAAAGTCTCCCGAGCTTAGAGAAAATTCTTCATTCTTGGGTTGTGTAACGCCCTGTAATTGCACCAAACTATTATCAGCGGCAGGGATAGCAATCTATGAGAAATAAAGTATACGTTGACAGTTGGACCTAAGAATACAAGGAAAAGACACCTAGTTTGATTGTATTCCAAATTATAGTGGATAAACATGATGTTTGGAATATCTACAACCAGGTCTTAACCACAAAATTAGTCATAGAAGAAGACAAAAGTTCTTACTGTCTTACCACACAAATAACAAATCATACCTACAAACATGTGCATCGTCACATAACTATACTCCACAACAAGGTGTGGACCATCCCCAAACCAACAAAATGTGGGTAGGAAATGGAATGTCTTTTACAAAGGTAAAATTCCAGTGACAATCACTGTAAGACCAGACATCTTAAACACTAGATTAAATCAGTAAATGATCACAGAAACAAGTTTTAAGCAGAAGCCTACCAGTTTTTCTGTAGTCCTAGCAGCATTCCAAGCACCTGAATTTTCAGTCAAGGGTTCAGCAAATCGGGATAGCTGAGAGCTGCCAGGTCTAGTTTCTGCACTCCGAGGACGCAATGATGTCAATGAAGACTGATTTTTTGACAGTACCCCAGATGCTGATGAAGGCCGAGAATTTGTCCCCCATGAATTAGCAGTGGGCTCAAGAACCCTATCACTGCCAGCAGTAGAAGGGCGTGTGCCACTTCCACCGGATGATGGACGGCCACTGAGGTGACTGGGCGAACTACCACCACCATCAGCATTTGGGGACAGAGAAGAAGAACCCCATGCATTAGATGTAGAAGATGATGATCTACTGCCCCAGCTGAGTGTACCCCTAATAAAAGATCAGACAAGCATCCATAATATAAAACTACAAGAAAGAAGGCATCAGAAAAAGTCCTAGCATTTGGGTTTATAGAATATATACTCACTTAGGAACAATCTCCACGTTTGGGTCCAGACCATGATTTTCTAACCTTCAGAAAATTAAGAGGTAAATTTTTCAGATGGCAACCCAATCAGAGTTAGTTGATTGAAAGGTTAAAAGTGTTCAGCCAAATCATAAATACCTCTGACTGGGTAAGTTGATAGGTTTTGGAACTGCAACTTTCCCTAAAACAGTCATACCACCTCTTCTGGAAGAGGAGGCCCATCTGCAACAGCATTATCATATCATCAATGTCAATTTTCTTTTGATCACTTAATAAGTTAATATATTTATAATTCATGTGCACATTGAGGGAACTATGATAATGGATAAGATACTGGCATATGGCCTAAGTAAAATAGCAAGCCATGATGGGACTTAAAACAGATACCAGATTTGTGCAGAAAGCTAAAACAAACATGTCTGAATTCCGTATACTTTGTTACAAAAGGTGATGAAAGGGTACAAGGGATATTTTTATACTGGGTCCGCAAATCAATGAATTAGGTTAGTAGAATATAGGGAGGTAGAATGAGCAGTTAGGTATGTTGTTTTTTTCTCTCAGCTCTTTAAATACAATTACTCTAATACACTGGTTTCTGGTCTTAGATGTTCAACCAACTTAACAATGGAATCAAATTGCCATATCCTCAGGTGAAAAAAACACCATAAAATTTACTTCAAAAACCCTAATGACACCACAGGACCTGCATACTGCCCAAACTTCTCACCACCAGTTCACTTTACTGACTTCAAAAGCACACAAATTTAAACATACCTCCGTTCCCCACTCAACATGCTTGAAGTCATAGTCTAGTTGCTGCCACACGGTCATTCAATCCTAATTGAAAGGCCTGCTTAAGAGAGACAGAGAAACATAATTCAATTAATAAGGCGTATTGTAATGATTTCATACAGGAGCAGAATTTAAGATGTATAATAAATTATAATGACAACATTAAACCAGTGAACATTTAGTAAATGTACTCTTTCATAAATTTCAAGGGAATCATGGGAGCTATCAACTAGTAACTAAAATGTCTGAACTAGCAGCAGCATATTCACAACAGCCTATTCCGTAGTCAATATATTATAGTTCTAATTTTAGGATGCCATTCATCTATAACATCATTCTAATACAAGCATCTCAGGCAGTTACCAAGGTTCTTCAAATTCTAATTTTCAATGGCAGCAAAATACATTGCTATCTATTATTTTCTCCATTTATTACGAAATCTGACCTGTCTCCAATTGGAGCTGAGCCAATAAATAAAAAATGTTAAGCGTGACAGAGTTCAACTACTGATGGTTTTAAGTAATATTATCAACTCGCATGAAATTTAGACTCCTCTAAAACACAAGGAACAGTTCAGATGACCCTTAAATCTTTCTGTCGTCGAAATAGCAACAAAATACATGTGTATCAACAATCAATTTCCCAATAAAAATTATAACTTTCCATTTTACTCAATCAGCCAATCAAATGAAATAATATCCAAAGTAGTTATCTTATCAGCAAAACCAGAGATCCAAAAGCAGAGGTAACAAGAGCAACACAAGCTTTCAACAACAAGCGCTCCTCAACAATGCTACCACAGGCAAGTTACGCCCAAAAATCACACATGCGCAACATCTTCAAAAACTGAGAAAACAAGGATCCAAACGAAGTTCACAGGCACAATCGCCATAAAAAAAGCATTTGATCATTATATTCCTCAACATAAAAAATATATACAAATGAACGATTGGACAAAATACACTTTCGCGATAAAAACATATTTTACACCGCTCCATTTAATATCTCGCAATAGAAAAAAAAAACAATGCATATCAAATCCCACAGCAGTTAAAGTTACAGTTGCAAAAATGCCAGTTCTAATCCCCCACGAAATACGCGTTTTTTCCTTCCTTTCCCCGTAATCAATCGCGGATGAATTAGAGTTGGAAGTGGAAACGAAAGTGTACCGGATACAGTGGAAAATCCGTGGCCTCGGAGAAACCCTAGCAAAGCAATTGCAGAAAGCTGCGAGGAAAAGGAAAGATAAAAGGAGATGAATATACGTTCAAAAGGCTAGGGGAATTTCGCGGAAGGTGTTGAGTGAGGTTGAGAAAGAGAGATCTGAGGGAGTTAGAGACGATGGGTTTCGGATCGGAGAGGGAGAAGGGTACACGAGTGAACGAGAACGAAAATGAGAAAATGAGAGAGAGAGAGAGAGAGAAAGAGAAAGAGAGAGCTGAAAGACGTAACAGTTGAGTTACCTTACCATCCGTGAGAAAATTGTTTATTCATATAGGTGTAGGCCCAACCTACAAGTTACATTAGTTTATTTTCTTTATCTTACATACAAAATTTATATAAAAAAAAATCAACAGTAAAATAATATTTTATTTCGTATAATATTTGTGTGAGGGAGTCCGAAATTGATTTTTTAAAAAATTAAAGTTTTAATTCAAAAAAACTTAAATTGATTTTTGTGCTTACAGAAAAATAACATGCGATGGAGTTAAAATAATCTAATGATAAATTGGCAATTTCTTTATCTGTTTACGAATGTTGCTAATTATGGCTTAGTGAAAATATTTTCTGCGCAAATAATAGAGTTTGTTGCAAAATAGAAAAGTGGAACGAGTAAAATATACCAGCTTTACAAAAGTATATAAATTAATTTGGATTGGAAATATGATTTCGTTTACAAAAGAGACTAAGGTTTTTTTTTTTTGGATTTTACTTTTTGTCTTATAATAAAATGAGTGGACAAAAAATGAATAAGAGTCCTGAGGAGTGAAATGATGTTAAAAGTGGATAAGAATAATTTTATTATTCGTAGTGGTCAAGTATGGCTTGAATCGCATTAGTCAGATGTGTAATGTGGTGTTGTTTAAATATTAAGATTCCAATTCAAAATAGATATTACTAAAAAATGTTATAGTTTAACATGAACCGTACTTTAAGAAAGTTGCTTCTTACTAGCAGTACCATGATAAAAAATAAAACCACGTCAATCGTTTCATTAATTGTTATTTATTTTACATAAATATAAGATAATTGTGATCGATTAATTATTAATGATAAATAAAAGGTTACACAAACATTAATCATTTTGTATGATAATTCATTCAATGGGGGTAATAATTGTCTTAAAAATCTTAATCACAATAACTTTTTATTAGTCAAAAGTATACAAATATTTACACTAACAACATTGTATAGTTATAAACTCAATAAATAGTATGTCTATAAAAATAATAATAATAGAATGTTATTTGAAGAGCGAAACAAGCCAAAAATACTTAAACCTTTGTTTTAATATATATCATTTCAGTAAAAAAGTGATGTTATTTTATTGAAGTACAAAGGAGAATTTGATTATATTTAAAGGTAAAATTTATAAAAGTTTACGAAAATTTAATAGATGTGGTAGATATAAAATAATATTTTAATAACTAGAATTATTATATTACAAATTTTCTTTGATAGTTAAAATTAATATAAAAAATAAAATATAATTACTATTATTAGTTTTATTATTATTATTATCTTTAGTATTATTATTAATATGATTAGTTTTAATATTATTAATGTTATTATTATTATCATGAATACAGTTAATTTTAACTTTAATTGTTATTAAAATTAATTATCAAAAAGTTTGATAATAATGATAATTGTTATTATTATTATTACATTTTTTAAATAATTTTAATTATTAATCTGTACATGTATATTTAAGTAATAATATTTTTCATAATTAAAGAAATTTTTGTATAAGCACAAAACATGATATCAGAATAAAAAAGTTAATTGACACAGTTTCACCTACCTTCCTATGGTCAATAATGCAGGTCTGCTCTTGATGCAGATTCCAAGGATGCAGAGAGTCCCTTTGGTCGACCAATATAAATACATGCATTACTGCATTTGCAGATAAAAAGCATGTGACAATAAGTAGAATTTAAAGAAAGAAGTTAATACGTGCATTACTTAAAAGCATGTGAAGGTAAGTTAGAATTTAAAAGAAAATATAAACATTTAAGTAAAAGCATATTTGTTTAGTTGGAATTAAAAAGATAAAAAAATTGATGAATATTTAAGTAAATATTTATGTATTGAGGTGTCTTCTCTCATTCGTCTCTTCATTTATGTAAGAATGAAAATATTTATTTTTTTCTAAAATCATATGGACAATCACCTCTAATAACCTTTAATCCTTAAAATGTAAAACCATATAAGCAAACATAACATTTGAACATAGAGTTATTATTCGTTAGCGTCTTATAACATAAAAATTGATCGATTATCCGTCTCGTTTTACTCACATTTTACTCACAAAATATCTGTTTATAAAATAGTAATAAATATCTAAAAATATCCATAAATATTTTAAAAAACTATAATTTTTTAATTAAATTTAACCTAATAAAAAATATATTAAATATTAAATATTAATTTTAATTAAATTTAATCTAATAAAATAAAAGTTAAATCGTAAGTTCAAATTTATACAAGTAATAAATACTCACAGGACAGTTAATATGATACCCTAATTTACCTATTTATAAACAAATATTAGATTACCTATAGATACCTATTTGAAATATTCACTTAATACTTGTAACATATTGTATTCTCAAATACATACGAACATATTGTAACGTCCCATTTAATTATTAGACGAAATTAAAGGAAGCGTCACGCGATAAAAGTATAGTAGCGTAGTCTTGGGGTCCTCAACACAACCCCTACAACTTAGGCACACCACAATGTCAACATAAACCATATACGATCCTAACAAAGAGTGTAGAGTAAGAAAGCATAAAACGATACAGGGGCCGTAGCCCTAAATAAATAGTGAATAGAACAACTCCAGCCCAGATGGCTAAGCAGGAGACTCGCATTCCCTTGTTGACCACGAGAACCTCGCCCATCTGCTCCATTAATCAAATTGATGATCATCGCAAGAAGAACAACCACATACAACACAACCATGCAACAAAACGGGTAAGCTAGAGCCAACACATATTCATCAAACAGTCAAATACATTATCATCATCCCATATCCATATAATAACCAAGCATGTCATGACTCTTCATTCAATACACTATGACTCGACTCGACTCATCCGGATACGTATAACTGAGTCGGATTCAGCGGATGCTTGCACTTGTGGTGGATACCTCTACTCGACCCTGAGTTGCTCGATCCTGAGCTATGTAATACAAGTGTTATGATGAATCAAATTTCCCTCACCACAAGGTTAGCCCTTACTGGATTTAAGGCCTCCTGCTACTCTCACCACAGGAGTCAATCCGCTCTAGGTGAGACTAACTGGCTCCTCAGAGTGTCAGGATGCAACCTTACCTTGAATCCTTACCTAGTTATACAGATTAGGCACCACCATGGACACCCACTAACAGGGGCCATGGAATTACGTCCCGACCACTGAAGCGTAGCCCCGGAGGTCTCACCTAGAGACCCCAAGGAATTACACGCTGACACGGACCAACACTCATAAAAAACAGTAGAAGAACATCAAAATCGTGTTTACAATTCCATACCCATTCATGAGATTTATTCCTCATACGCATCACATTTTGAATCCATACATCTGATCATCACCACTCCATGAGTCTAGGGTCTCCTCTCATGTCAATACCATGTTCCTTTAGTTCCAAACCACTCATTCATTTCATATGCCAAGATCATACCCAACCTGTCATACACAATTCACGAATCATGCCAAGCATACATAACATCCCATTATATACATATTTCTCATTATACCATTCATTTCCAAACCAATACTAACCATCCAGGAACAACCAAACATCCAAACAACACAATGCATCGCCCAGCCCCTCGCTCACGGCTGAAGGGTCTCACTCAAGCGAGACGTGCTCGCTCAGGCGAGTCCCTCTTCGCCTAGGCGAGGGCTCAAAAAGGGGGCAGGAGCATGCACGGGATCTCGCTTAGGCGAGATCCCTCTCGCCTGGGCGAGTTGCCTGTTCGCTCTCAAAATGAAAGAGCTGGTCGTCTGGGCGACCTTGGGCGAAAAAGGCTTTGGCGAGCCTCCGCCAGACTCGCTTAGGCGAGTCCGACTCGCCTGGGCGAGATTACCAGGTCTCGCCCTGGATTCACCTGCAGCAGATACGATTTTTGATCCAAACAACCATATAGGGTATTCCACGCACCAAACACAATAATTTCACCATACAGCATCAAGCAAACTCAAGAATAGACCAGAAATCAACTTAAACCCGAAACCCTAACTTCCCGTACCTGGAAATGGGTCCGTACAGGTCTTTCGGCACAGAACAAGGAGCACGACAGCTCTAGAACCCGATTCGCACTGGAACAGTGGATGAAATGAGTCATAAAAGAGTCTCCACTGTTACTGTGAAAGCTATACGAAACAGAGGCGGTAAGGGTTAAAGGTACTTACGTGAGCAGAACAATGGCCAAGACGGAACGCGAATCGGAAGAACGTCGGAACCCTAGCAGAAGTGAAAGGCGGCTGCGGCTCTAAGACAAGAACAATAGTTTTTCTGAAAATGCGAAGAAGTGAAATGTTTAGGGTAGTGACTTTATTTGTTGGGCCGACCTTAGGCCCACTTACAAGGACAACTCACTAACTTTAGGGCAGAAATAAAAAAGAAACCTTACATAGATAGAAGATTGAACAAAATAGATAGAAGATTCAACAAAATATATTGAAGTATTCCACGTACACCAAATCAAATATATCATAAAAATAAATTGAAGATTCAACCAAATATAAATTTAATTATCATTCATAAATCATTTTGCACAATTACATCAGCGCCCGAGTTAGTATGCACATTGATTGGTAGAAGATTTTGTTTATCAATAATTTTTTTTTCATATATATATATATATATATATATATATATATATATATTCAATTTAATAACTAAAAGAATACTTTTCCGTTATATTTTTAAAATCCAGGATAATGAAACCATAATAATTCAACAAAGTTTCATAATTAAATCTCTCTAAACCTTTTAATTAAAAAAAAATAACTTTTTACAAGTATGTTGTTAGCAATTATTGTAAAATTATACCTTTCAAAATAAAAAATTCTAAAATTCTAAAATTTAAAACTAATAGGAATATATATCTTTTATTATCAAGTATATTAATTAGATATTCACTTATTTATCGTGAAAGTGGCTGTCCATTATAATGCTATATTGAATGTATTTATTCGACCATTATAAAAACTAGTAATTATATTAGTTGGAAACTATTCGTTGAGTTGTGGTAATGTCATTGAATATAATAACCACTTAAATTAGTTAATTTTATAAATATATCTAAAAGAAAATTGAAATGTTTGAGACCATTAATTATAGAACTTGAAGTAATGTTGTTTTTTTATGGATTTACCATATATTCATGAAAAAATTTTGAATAAATATTTTTAATATTTTTATTTTTGAAAATAGATCATAGATCAACATTATTTTTAAATAAATTTTAACATATGTTTTATCTAATTTATTGAAATCTGAATTAAAAATTATCTGATTTATTAATTTTCTTTATATATCTCTTATTCATTGTTTTTTTTTGTCTTATCACATAACAAAAAAAGAAATCTGAGTTGCCACCTTCTGAGTAGGTCAATTATCTCACTTATTTTTTCTTCTTATTTTTTAAGACTTTGGACATTCACCAATTATACAGGAAGTTTCGAACACATTTTATTTACATTACTAATGTTTTTGTTTCCTTTAAGAAAGAAAGATGAATAAAAGAAAATCAGTAGATAATTGTTTAATTTGTTAGGAGAATGAAAAACAATAGAAGAAAGGAAGGAAATATTCAGGAGGACACACCAACGACATAAATAAAGTTTATAATATTTCTTTTTCTCGAATTGGAGAGAACCACCTCATCTTTGATACCGATAGATTTTATATCTATTTTATCAAAATATTATTTTGGAACATTGATTTTTCAAAAAATAAAAATAAAAAAGACAAGAAAAATTTAACACATTTAAAAATGTAATTTATATTGCACCTGGTGTATCATGCGTAGGTAGCGTAAGCAAAGAGAAGTTGCAAACATTCTCGCATTCATATTGCAATAACACTGGAGTAAAAGAACCTTCTAACAACACGTCGTAAGCAAAGAGAAGTTGCAAACATTGCTGCATTCATATTGCAATAACGCTGGAGTAAAAGAACCTTCTAACAACACGTCGTTCAGATTTCTGAGCAATAAACTGTCCCTATTATGAGTTTAACATCGAGTAACATTAATCACTTGAAAATTATTTAAGTTTTGAAACTCTTCCACCTAATGAACTAATATTCTAAATTTGATTTTTCACTCAAGTTTAATTCAATTAGCCAAGTTAGTTCATTTTCTTGCATTGGTATTAACAATTTGTTTTCACTGTGCTTTTAATAATTTTTTTCCCACGTGTTAATTGAAAATTACAATATCATTTTCAGCTCAGAAAATGTTAGATGAAGCAAACAATCTATTAACTTTCTGTTTTTATGGTTTCTGTTTTTTTCCATTGTTTCCTGCAACAGCTCTTATATATAGATCTTCTTTTGCAACAAGATGAAACATACAGCTGAAGAGTGTTACTCTAAACACGGTTTTCCACCCTGGTTCAAACATAAGACTGAGCATGCTACTAACAATTTCTCTGTTGCCAGTTAATTTAACAATGCAGAAGGAAACACAGATGAAGGAACTCAGAATAATGATGCTATCACAAAAGGCAAAGAGAACATTACGGACAACATTCAAATTACTCGAGAACAGATGCAACGGATATGGAGAATCATGCAAGAGTCAAAGAATGACTCAAAACATAAAGCCAACAATCTCATCGGTGAGTGCAATGCAGATTCATCTAAAAAAGGTAAACAAAATCAAAATCTTTAAAATCTTTGAATTCTTGATACTGGAGCAACGGACCGTGTCACTTACAACACTGATTTCTTTACCAGTTATTACAAAATAAGACCTGTCTCAATCCAATCGCCGAATGGTTTGAAAGTTGTGGCAAATTATTCTGGAACAGTTCAATTTTCTAAACACCTTTACATCGACAATGTTCTCTATATACCTGAGTTTAATTTTCAACATAATTTCTGTTCAACGCATAATACAAACTTTAAACTGCAATCTAATTTTCTTGCATGAGTTTTGTCAGATTCAGGATGCTCATTCCCAGAAGATGATTGGCAAAGCTGAATTGCTTAAAGGCTTGTACTACCTAGAGGGGTTTGAACATCTTATAAACACTGTTTAACTCTGATAAAAACAGTTCTTGTAATAATGTTTTTGACATCTGGCATTATAGGCTTGAACACCATCTGATAATGTTTCACAGCACATTAGAAATATGTTTTCCTTGCTAAACAGCGGAAATTACGTTTCACCCAGAGTAATAATGTGTCTAAACAAGTTCTTGATTAGATACATATTGATATATGAGGACCCATAAATATATCTTCCATGCACGGACGTAGGTTCTTTCTCACCATAGTTGATGACTTTAGTACTTGGGCTTTTCTTATGAAAAGTAATATCTTACCTGATTATGTAGGTTTTGAAACTCTTTCACCTAATGAACTAATATTTTAAATTTGACTTTTCTCTTAAGTTTAAGTTATTTTGCCAAGATAGTTCATTTTCTTGCATTGGTAGGAGTTTAACAATTTGTTTCCATTGTGCTTTTAATAATTTATTTTCCAGCCTTCGTTAAGCATGTAAAAGACGTGTTAATTGAAAATTACAAAATCAATTTCAGCACAGAAAATGTTAGATGAAGCAAGCAATCACTGAACAAAGAAATGAGCAGTTTGGTTTGGTGGCTTTATGTTACTTTCACCTTCTAATCCGTGGCCCGAAACTGTTCCTTCTAAAGTCATCAGAGTGAATACTTGAACAAGCAAGAAAACCTTCATCCTCTATCCTTGAAAATTTGATACCAAACAATGTAAATCTCTTAAATGTTGGTATCTTTAACCTTATTACCTCTGATGATTAAGATTAACATGCAGATCAAGTGCACTTTTTTCAGGGTAGAGGTGTATTAGTCTAAAACATGAAGAGGGAGCGGTTGTTACAGGTTTTGTTTGTGTAATGGCTGCCAGTAACCTTGCAGACACTGCTATAACTATTTTAGACAATTTGACAAATGCATATGATACAGAAAGTGCCTCCATAATGGCTGGTGGGAGACCCTGGGCCTATGAAACTTAGGAAAAAGTCCTTAAAATGGATCATGAAAAGTTGTGACTCGATATGTTAATCCAATGCCTCAACCCAAACCAACTTTTCCGTCTAAAAATTAATTTCTTTAGATAGCACCAATTTGACAGCATTAATTTTCTAAGCTAAAAGTGACAGTGATGGAAGAAAAAAAACGAGTAGAAAGTTCAATCCATGCAATCTAACTTGTTTACAATGACAAGGATTAACCATATCTCTTGATTCAAGTTAGTTTATAAAATGTAAAAATAAAAAGTTATAAATTCTCTAAGCTAAACTCCTAAACAAACTCAACAAAGATTGTCTTTTTATGTTCTAATAATTACAAAGTGTCTCCTTTCATTATTGGTCCTCACATAACTTCGCTTGCCAACAAACAAGTTTTAAAACTGTGAAACACATGGCATGATTGCACACTGAATTGCCAAACCAATCACAACCACAACTTAAAACATTCAGTTTGCTAACAAACAAACAAGCCAAAAATAATGCATCTAGAACAAACAATCACTTCTGTTCTAATAAAAGTTTCTTAAATTTGCAAGACCTGAGTAAAAGCATTAATGTTGAGCCATTGTTCCCTTTAGCACGTTGTCTGTTTATAAGGTCAGACTTGGTTATGGTCTTATACTTAAAAGGTGAAGTGTTTGCATGTTACGTCTTGCGTCTTACCTTTCGTCCACGATCTTCCTATTTTCATCTATAAATCCCATCATAACATAACTGACACAGCGCAACTGAGTCAATCTGTTTTCCATAGGCATGATCGTGTGAAAAATCTCACACAATCCTATTATTTACAGACACAACACAAGTCTATGTTTCATGACAGTTAAACAATATGAACATATATCACACATCAGACAGACCTGTACAAGAAGCAGGCAAGCAACACCTTCACAAGTCCCAAACCATTCTTCCATACTCCTTCCATCAATACGCGGAAACACCAACCGATTCACAGCCTGATTGGGGAGCATCGATGTCCACCCAGACCTCGTTTTTGCGATTCACAATTCGGATGGGAGTGTTGTACTGCGCGATCGAGTAACCACGGCGAGTCTTGGACTGCGCCCAGGGAGAGCGACTGAGGCTGGTGGCGAGCTTTTCCGCCTCCTTGACAATCCTCTCATCATTGGCGAATCCAGAGAACTTTCTAACCGCAACGCAGTGGGTGGTGAACTCATAGGGCCTGATATTGAGTTCTGGAAGCGGCAGTGGTGGGTTTCCTTGGAACTTAACGGGTAAGTATAAACTAACGTAGTAGCCTTGGGACTGAAGAGGACCGGCTCCGGGGACGGTGGTGGTCAAGACGGGAACGGTCATTGGGATTCGCGAGAAATTGAGGTTGGCGCCTTCTGTAAACTGGAACAACCTGGGAGATAGTAAAATGGGGTTAGTTGGTTGGTTAGTTAGTTAGGTATTGTGAGGGGAAAGAAGAATTACCTGTGAAAACCGTCCCACGTGGCTTTCTCGAAGGAAATGTCGAGAGCGGGAGCAGACATCCAAACGGAGGTTCCATAGAGTCTGATCTCGAAATCGGACTGCGAGTGCACCACAGTGTACGGTGGGGACTCCGGCGCACTGCTAACCATAGCCAAACATGTCGCGATCGCTGTTATGGTTAGTAGTGTTATTCCCTTCTTCATTCTCCTTTCCTTTTCCCTTCTTTACTCTTGCTATTTCCTTCCTCTTCTGTCATTTTATGAAGGCTTTTAGCCGTTGACTTTTGTAACAATTGTTTTATTCTGATTCTGATTGTGATTTTTAGTGATTATATACCTAATTGAAGATTTCAATATATCAGTTTCCTTTTGTAACGTAACCTACCACATCTGCATCAATGAGAGTTGCTTGTCTTCAGCGCCACAGTTTGGGTAAGAGAGGGTGAAAAACTAGGCAAGTAAAAGACAAGTAACAGCTACACAGCTTGTTATTGAAAAATAGTCTATTTTGTTACATATAGATTTTCTAATGATAGTTGAAATGAAACAGTGAAATATATAATAGAGTTATGTACTAAAATTAATGTGTTATGATTTTAAATACAATCTAGTAAGATAGAAGAATGATTTGTATTCAGAAAAAACAGTTACAAAAGGAGTCTCTTTGTCAATTGTTATACACGATAGAATTTTATATAATAAAATTATTGAAAGCTGTAGCTAATGGTGGAACATTCCTCACGTACGGCAAGAAATTACCTCAGCATCTTGTCTTTGAAGAAGCAGATCATAAAACAGTTGAATGGACCACTTTCCTCAAAGAAAAGAACCTCAAACTCAAAGCGTTATGTCAAGATTGTTTTCCTAGGAAACAGTAGTGAGTATTGTCAAGATTTCCTCCCTTTATTTTTGCTCTCATTGTCAAGAGCTCCTTTATCTGTCGTTTTCATTATAGGGTCAGTTCTTTGAGCGATGAACTCATTTTCATTGAGGCCAGATATTGATATTAAGGTAATTTCTCTTCTTAATCCTTGCTATTGTATGCTTTGGAAAATTTTATATCCAAGATTATTTAAATGCATCGCTAATATCGTTGTTTATAATATCGGATCAGTAAAGCATAAGTGTAATTTTCTTTAAGTGAGATAATTTTCTTAATTGGCAAATTTAGAAGTTTTCAAGTAATTCGTCTTAAAAATCTATTCTTTATTTAAAGGAAAATGGAAAAATAGAGAGACTTTTAACCCCTATTCGAACTAAATTATATGTATTTCCCATCTCTTCTATTTCTAGCACAATATTATACTAAACTATTATCCAATTGTATGACCGCTAACGTCGAATATTCAGAAGAATTGAGATGACCAAAAAAAAATTAATATGCTGTGTTGCTATTTCAAGTTTTTAACGAAATAAATGCTGTGCTGCTATTGTCATCCACATGTTGGTCCTTCTAAATCCCAAGATAAACGCGCTTACTAAGTAAGAGTGTGTTTGCAAAGTTTGCTGCAATTTTTTATTCCATCCAACTTTCAGTCTCTGAAGTTTGGTGGCAAAGTTTCTTCTGTAAAATATTCCTTCCTAACAGTCTCTGCGGAGCAAAATCTCACCTGTAAATAAAAGGGGGAGAGGGAGCAAAAGAAAGAATTACAAGAGAATGAAGATGGAGCAGCACAACGAGTTGATATCTAACGCCAAATAGTGCTGAAATTAATCATTATGGTTTGTTCAACTTAAAAATATGAGCCAACAATCTTACATCCCATATCACGTAAGCCCCATTACATTTCAGCTAGTTGACTTAATCACAACCTAAAGTCAATTACATGATCGTCATCCCAAAGAAATGAGGGAACTCGTGGATGGGAAACATTGTGCTATGAACAGCAGCAACAAACATCCCTAGGTTGGGATACCTATGTGCAAGGAAGATTCCTCAAATCTGGCCTAGATATTTAGTGCTGTGGTGTCAATCCGCTATGTTTGTTATTACATTCCTCTATTTCCTGTTACGCATTTGCTATTGCATTCCTTTACTTTTTGTTATGCTTTTGGTTATTTTCCCTTATATATAACCTGCCGTAATGAATTACGACGAATGAACAGAAAGTATTATTCATCTCTTTCCTCTCATTATTCTTGGGAGGCAATGTCCCTGGCCTCTAATTCAGCAACTCTATCCAATCACCTGTCACTTTGTCACTACACCCCTGGCGAAAATCACAGGGAACTGCCTGAGCCTAATGGGAAGGGTCTAAGACATGAGCCCTCAACCTCAGATTCAGAAGGTGAAATGCATGGTCAGCTACAACCACTACAGCTACTCTTCAGCAGGCAACTGCCTCCTATTTCTGTGATGTTAGATCAAATTACAATGAGCAACACTAATTTTTTTCTTATCTTAGAGCCCAATAAACCGGTTCAAATTCCAAAGAAATTCACAAATATGAGTAAGGTCCACCGCAAACCCTATTGGTCCAAGCCCACAGTTTCCATCAGATAACTCACTTTTCCCCCTCAAATTTTGAGCTTCAACACATAGGGTCAGGTTATATACTACGGGGTAACCCTTCAGAAAGCTCAAGGCATCTCAAGCACTCAACCCTTAAACATAAAGGGAAAAACAACTCTTTTCATATTAAAAACAGGCATTTAAGACAAGAAACACTTACCAGGGAAGTATATGATTTTAACAAGGGTTTGGCTAGCTGCCAAATTGGCTTAAAAACAAAAGGTGCATCCACAAATAGTACTTGATCCAATCTCTTCGGATAGTAATAATAAAATACATCAAACTGCAAAAAATAAAGAAATATATTAGCTGTTGTGCTGCTGGTTGCACAACTTCTTTCTAGTGACGCACTACAGTTCAAACCACATTAGGTGATAATGATACAGACTTCTTAACTGAATTATGTTTGGCAGATAGTAAAAAATATTACCAAGAAAGTCAAGAATTTAAGATCAGCATTTTCTGTTCTGAAGCCTCTGAGATCAACTATTCCAAGAATTTTTTCTTTCCCAGTTGGAAGCTTACTCAATGCCTTCTCAATTAAGAAAACACACAGCCTCTCATCGTCTGCAGGGTCCACTGCCTGTGACATAATTATTTGTCCATATTGTCACAAACAGTTATCCATAAACTGACGTATATCTGAGGCTGCCGGTTATATCTGAGGTATATCCATAAATTAAGAAATGAAAGTACAGTATGTAATATGTAATGCAGAAAGTGAGAAAATTGACAAAAGTTGACCTCAGTTATGCCAAGTGACATCAAGTTGCATATACTTACAACCAGAAATTTGTACCAAAATTAGGCAATCACATTAATTCCCCAAATTTAACACCTATGATACAGAATAGAAGTGTCAATTGCAAGTGATGAGGTGCTAGAAGCAGGAAGAGTGTGTTTGTTTTACTCATTTCCCTCATTCCAATGAATTTCCACCATCAGTCCCTGTCTCTATGGCCATGATGTTCTAAACTAAATAGGTATTCAAACCCAAATCAGAGTATCAACGTCAAACTCTTAATTATTATCCTCAGAAAATTGAAAAACATATCCTTCAGTGCAAAGCAAATTTTCGCTGCATGCCAGTATTGACATGTTCTCGAATCAGTTTCATTTCACGGAATATAAAAATAACAAGGAATATAAAGCAATAAAGCACAATAAAACACTAACAACTACCACTTCTACTCTTACCATAGGAATATGCTTTGATCCAACCACCACAAGCACAGGTCTATCATTAATATCTAGAAAGTCGTGTACGTATCCTTTTCCAGTTTCAGCAGCATCTTTAACAGTTTCATCGGTCAATTTGGACACCTCAAAATCTTGACGCCATTTCTTATAGAGTAGAAAGCAAAGCAACAAGATGAGTAGTAGGCAGAAATTTGAATGAAAATTAATCCCATTAATACGAACAATATTAGTTAAGATATATCGAAAAATGGATCTAATTGACATGTTCGAGGTGACCCTTTGACTTGGATTTCACCCTGGAGGGTGTTGACCATGGATTGCTTATTGACGCAGTAGATTCCTTGATGACCTGAAAGAATGAGCGTCTTTTACAGGTATACACCCATCGCCATGGCGTGTCAACCTGACTGGAGTGTTAACCGAACTCAAAGACCTTGGAACTCAATTGCTCAATGTTAGAGTATATAGAATTATATTCTGCAATTCTGTTTTGACTCAGATTCTGTATTTGTTATACGGTTATAACCACTGTGACAGCTCAGCCCTAGAGAATATATTCCTTTCTGTTAGATGTTCCCTATATATAAAGGCCAACATTCTGGTCTATGAATAACAAGAAGATCTTTCATAAATTCTCTGTTGGTTTTCTTTTCTCTGTTGTTTTTCTTTCTATGTTACAGTAGATTTAATTCTAATATGGTATCCAGAGCGTGAAGCCTAATTTATGGGCACCGGTCCTGAGCTCACGACTCCTCTTTCTCCAATGGCATCTTCGTTGTCGACTCCGGTCATCTTCTCGTATGTCATATCTGAGAAGTTATCCGACACTAACTTTTTACTTTGGAAACAACAAGTCGAGCCTGTGATTAAAGCCCATCGTCTTCATCGCTATCTCGTCAACCCGTCCATTCCCTTGCAATTTCTCTCTCTCTTGTTGATCATGAATTAGGGATTGAAAATCCAGAATATACAACTTGGGAGACCCAAGATCAGCTCTTACTTTCATGGTTGCAGTCTTCCTTATCTGCTCCGTTCTTAGCGCGTATGCTTGGTTGTAATCATGCGTTTCAAGTTTGGGATAAAATTCATACCCATTTCCACTCTTAGACAAAGGCTCGGGCACGACAGCTGCGTACAGAACTCCGCACTATCAAGAAAGGTGATCGCTCTATTAGTGAATTTCTTCTCTGTATCAAGGCTCTCGTTCACTCTCTTAATTCGATTGGTGATCCTGTTTCTGAGTCCAAACAGTTAGATATTCTCCTTGAAGGCCTTCCCGTTGAGTATGAAGCATTTCTTTCTCTTATGCATAGCAAACCTGAACTGTTCTCGTTTGCCGAGATCGAGTCACTGTTGGTTGCTCAGGAAGCACGCCTTGAGTGATTCAAACATGATAATGAAAGTGTTTCTCTCAATCTCACTCAGGCAAATTCACAAACAGCTTCAACCCCCACTGTTCAATTACTCACATGCGCTCGCCGTCTCATCTTCGCTTTCCCCATCCGCCCTCTACACGAGGAGGTTATTATCAGCGCGGCAGATCCGGTCGTGGTCACAGGGGTGGGCGCTCTGGTCGTGGCAACGTTCAATGACAAGTTTGCACCAAGTATGGCCACACCGCTTCAGTTTGTTATTTTCACTTTGACCCCAACTATGTGGCTCCGTCATATACTTTTGCTTCTGCACCGCCTCAACAACACTTTTATTCCTCCTATTCACCTCACTTTCAAGGCACTCAGTTTCCAGGAGCCTCTTTCTCGCCACGTTCTCATCCACCACAGGCGTCTTCTCTTCATCCTATGCCATATGTTCCACCTCATGCATATGTTACTCATGCCCCACCTCCACCGCCTCCACCTCCTACATATGCCCCACCTGTCCCAGTTCCTACCCAGTAGTCTCAGAATTGGTTCGTTGACTCTGGCGCGTCACATCATATAACCCTTGATGCCACAAATATTATTGACCCTATGCCTTCTTCCCGGGATGATCATGTCTTCCTTGGTAACGGACAAGGTTTGCCCATTCATCTCTCAGGTTCTGCAACATTTTCTTCTTCTCATAATCCACACATCTCTTTGCAGCTTAAGCATTTGTTACATGTTCCTGCCCTTAATAAAAACCTTGTCAGTGTTAGTCGGTTTGCCAAAGATAATAACGTGTATTTCGAATTTCACTCCTCTGTTTGTTTTGTCAAGTCTCAGGTTGATCATTCCATCTTGCTTCGTGGGTACCTTGGTCGTGATGGTCTGTATCAGTTTCCTCTGCCTCCGTTGCGTTCTCATTGTCAGCCTTCTCTTCATGCTCCATCTGTTTCTGTTACACACAAATCACCCTCTGTTTCCACTGTACCCACACACAAGTTCACTATGTTTTCCCTTTGGCATAATAGGCTAGGTCATCCATCTGTTACAGTTTTACAAAATGTTCTTAAATGCTATAATCTTTCTCCATTAAATAAAATTCCTTCAGATTTCTGTGTAGCATGCTGTATGGGAAAGTCCCACCAACTTCCTTCTCACTCCTCTTTAAATTCTTATACTAAGCCGTTACAACTTGTTTTTTGTGATTTGTGGGGTCCCTCGCACATTAAATCTTCCATGGGGTATAACTATTATGTTTCATTTGTTGATGCATACAGCAGATACACTTGGATCTATTTTCTAAAGCACAAATCTGAAACCCTCCATGTTTTCAAACAATTTAAAGTTTCTGCTGAACTTCAATTGAATCACAAAATTACAGAAATTCAAACAGATTGGGGTGGTGAATTTAGACCTTTCACTCATTATCTCACATCCCTTGGTATTCACCATTGTCTTATATGTCCTCATACTCACCATCAAAATGGTGTAGTCGAACGCAAACATCGTCACATTGTGGACATGGGTCTTACTCTTCTATCTCAAGCTTCTCTTCCTCTGTCTTTTTGGGACCATGCTTTCCACACTGCCGTTTATATCATCAATCGTCTTCCCTCATCTGCTGCTCCTTATCATGTCCCATATTTCACTCTTTTCCACAAAGAAATTGACTATCCTTTCTTCAAAATCTTTGGTTGCGCTTGTTTTCCACACACACGTCCTTACCATACCAACAAATTACAGTTTAGGTCCAGAGCCTGTACCTTTTTAGGATATTCCCCTTGTCACAAAGGGTACAAATTACTCGATACTAATGGCAAAATTTTTATGTCTAAGGATGTTGTTTTTGATGAACATACTTTTCCCTTTGCCACTCAAGTCCAGCCTCCTTTGTTAGCCCCTTCATCCTCTCAGATTCTTCCTCTTGGCATCATTCCTTCTATGATTGTCACTCCCACTCAGCATGCTACTCTTGACACACCTCTTGTTTTGTCTCCTCCTGTGTCTTCCTCCTCCCAATCCCATTCATTAGACCCACCTGTTGTTCCTCCTTTTCCTGTGTCAACTTCTTCTCCTGAGTCTCACTCCTTGCCTCCTGTTTTGCCTTTACCATCTCAACCCACTCATCCTATGCAAACCCGTTCAAAATCTGGCATTGTTAAACCCCGTAGGTTTCCCACCTTACTTCTTACTGTTGCAGAACCTTCCACTGTTAAGCAAGCTTTGTCTTCTCCTCCTTGGCGTGAGGCTATGCAATGTGAATATGACGCGTTAATGGCCAATCAGACCTGGTCCCTTACTGCTCTCTTCCTTCTGGCCGCACTGCTATTGGTTGCAAATGGGTGTTTTGCATCAAAGAAAACCCAGATGGTTCTATCCAAAAGTATAAAGCCCGTCTTGTTGCTAAAGGGTTTCATCAAAGGTTAAGCTGTGACTATTCTGAAACTTTCTCTCCAGTTGTTAAGTCGGTTACTGTTCGGTTGATTCTTACACTTGCTCTCACCAATCGCTGGTCTGTGCAACAAATTGATATCAATAATTCCTTTCTAAATGGCATTTTACAGGAAAATGTCTACATGACTCAACCTCCTGGTTTTGAGTCTCCTGATTCCTCTCTTGTCTGCAAACTTCATTGTTCCATCTATGGCTTAAAACAAGCCCCACACACTTGGTATGACAGACTTACCTCTACCTTGGTCAGTTTTGGATTTGTTCACAGCAAGTGTGATCCCTCTCTGTTAGTTCTCACTACTGCTTCTGATTGTGTTTATGTGCTTATCTATGTTGACGACATAATTTTCACTGGGTCTTCTGCTG
This sequence comes from Vigna unguiculata, assembly GCF_037176805.1. Taxonomy (NCBI): domain Eukaryota; kingdom Viridiplantae; phylum Streptophyta; class Magnoliopsida; order Fabales; family Fabaceae; genus Vigna; species Vigna unguiculata. The sequence continues at coordinate 57,103,803 of NC_140794.1, read as the reverse complement.
TGTTGCTGCAATCTATAATATCCAAACTGCATGTTGTTTTTGCTCTTAAACAACTTGGTGATCTTGAGTATTTTTTGGGTATTGAGGTAAAACATCTTCCTGATGGCTCTCTTCTTCTCTGTCAAACCAAATACATTCATGATCTCCTTGTCAAAGCTGGCATGACAAAAGCTAAAGGCATTTCCACTCCTCTTCAAGGTGGCCTCAAACTTTCCAAGTATGGCTCTGACTACTTTGATGATCCTGCTCTCTATAGATCCATTGTGGGTGCTTTGCAATATATCACTATAACCAGACCTGAGATTTGCTTTAGTGTCAATAGAGTTTGCCAATTCATGTCTCAACCTTTATCTGATCACTGGAAAGCTGTCAAACGCATCCTGCGCTATTTAAAGGGTACTCTTTCTTATGGGTTACATCTTCAACCTGCTCCTAGTTCTACCCAGTATACTCTCACTGCTTTCTGTGACGTTGATTGGGCCTCGGATATTGATGACAGAAGGTCCACTTCAGGTGCTTGTATTTATTTTGGTAAAAATCTGGTTTCTTGGTGGTCTAAGAAACAAACTTTGGTTGCTCGGTCCAGTGCAGAGGCCGAATATCGCAGCCTTGCTATCACTGCTTCTGAGCTCTTATGGTTGCAATCTCTTCTTAAAGAGTTAAAAATTGCGTGTGCCACACTGGTCATCTATTGTGATAATCAAAGTACTGTCGCTTTGAGCCATAATCCAGTTCTACATTCTCGCACAAAGCACATGGAATTAGACATCTTCTTTGTTCGAGAAAAGGTTTTGGATCGCTCTTTAATTGTCTCCCACATTCCTGCTATTGATCAAGTTGCTGACATCCTCACCAAATCCCTCTCTCAAGCTCGGTTCTGTATCTTACGTCACAAACTCAATGTTATTGATTCCTTTCAATAACCTTGTGTTTGAGGGGGAATGTTAGAGTATATAGAATTATATTCTGCAATTCTGTTTTGACTCAGATTCTGTATTTGTTATACGGTTATAACCACTGTGGCAGCTCAGCCCTAGAGAATATATTCCTTTCTGTTAGATGTTCCCTATATATAAAGGCCAACATTCTGGTCTATGAATAACAAGAAGATCTTTCATAAATTCTCTGCTGGTTTTCTTTTCTCTGTCTTTCTTTCTATGTTACAGAAGATTTAATTCTAATACTCAAAGCACACCATGGTCAAAAGGCATCAGAGCAAAACCCAAGTTTAAATTCCACATTGAACACGTCAACAAGGCTCATTTTCGAACAGATCAAATTACACGTGCAGGTAGAAAATAAAATTTGTCAAATTCGCTTATTCCCCAGTTCTCAAACAATGGGGGTGATTTGTTATGAATAAAATTGGACATTACAATCACGAGAAGAAGGATACAATGGTTTTAGTCAACTTGGAAATAGCATCTTCAACAGAAAACTTGCGATCTTTGAGAAACCACAGTATCATATCTTCGTCATCCCTTCCATTTCTTCCAACAGGAAGGCTGTGGTGTTCTTTTTCGAGCTTTTCCTTCACTGAAAGAACTAACTGCATTTTTTTTTTAAATTAAGAGTAATGAACATGACGAGGATATGCGCCAAACTAAAATTATGCATTTGAATTTGACCGAGTATTTAACTGTTATTGTGCACTTAAAGAGAAAAAAAAGTGTGAAATGCTGAATGGAAGATTGAGAAAGAAGTGGTTACCTTGCGCGTGTCCAGTTGCGGTTGCGAGTGAAGGTTACTGCATCGAACAGGGAAATTGGTCCTAAGGGAAAAGTTTGAAAGAGAAAGAGGAGCAGCGACAGTTGGGTACAGAGTTCGCATGTCTATCAATTCCCTGCTGTTCCTTACTCTCACGTTAATGGTGGGTGGAGCTTTAAGGTTGCTCCACCGCCATACCACACCCTCTATACTTTTCATATATTATCAATAAATTTTTTCTTTTATTTATTTTTATATTTAACAAAATAACTCTTAATTATAATTATTTTCTTCACACACACATAAATGATTAATTTCTAGTTTTAAATATTTACTTTTTAATATCTCTTATATACGACAAATTTTTATATAATTGATTTATTCAACTTTTATTTTTTAATATATCACACATCAAACAAATAAGAAATTAAAATTAAAATATATTTTAAAATTTCATTTTTTATAACATTAATTTAATTGTAATATTTAATAATTTTGCAATTGCTATTTTAATATATACAATTTTTTTTTATCAATTTTATCCTTAACCAATATATTTTATCGTATTATTTTATTTTTAAGTTTTGTAAATATTTTTAAAATTAATTAACTATGTTTAATAAAAAAAAGATATGATAAAATTACAAAAAAAATATCTTATAACTACTTTTTATACGAATATTTTTAAAATAAATATTTTTATTTTAATAATTATAATAAATTTCATCTTTTATTTTTTATTGTGAAAAAAATGAATACATATATTTCTTACAAGGTCAGAAAATATCTTAGGTATCCCTCACCTATATAAAAAAAAACATGGAATAAAACTAAAATCACACAACTTGTATTGGTAAAGAAGAGATGAATAACGTTTGCAAATTTTATGGAACAATTTTAATTTTGTAAATAATATTTAGTTGATATTAAGCATAGAGAAAACTATAAACATCTCAAAAGTAAATTTGTTGTAATGTAAAAGTATATATATTATTGTCTATTTTTGTATTTTTATAAAGTCTACTTAACAATTTATATATTGTTCATCATCTTTGTTATTAAAAAACCAACTATTACATTTTTCTGCATTATCTATTAAATACTTTATTTAATTTCTTAATTTTAATTAACTCAATTTTAATATATTATTTAAAATAATTATATACAATATATTTTGTTAAAAATATATATAAATAATTTAAATAAATTTTTATCATAAAATTAATTAGAAATTTATTTAGTTTTATAAAAAAAATTATATTAAATTTAATTATATTTTTAAATTTTTAAAATCTCGTGCCCGTGCATTGCACGGGTAAAAGTACTAGTATATATATATATATATATATTTCTTGTAGTCAATCATTCATTTAAGGCTATAACCAGATCAGGTAACAGCTTCACCATGGAAAAAAGGTAGCATATTTTTAAACACGCATCCTCCATTTTCTACCCTAAGAAACAGGTTAAAAGTACATTCAAAACAGTATAATTAATGTTCTTGAACTTTATATTTGTACTTCAAATAAAAATTGATTCCTTTTCAACTTTGCGTTCAAATGGAACCATTTTTCTATGTATCTGGTTTTGATGTTCAAGTTTGTCAGTCAATTGAGTCCCCTGCTATTATTACACATCCCATAGTTATTTTTATGTACCACCACCATTTTCTTTTCATATTGTCAACGTTTGATATTCATTCACAATCAACTTTACAGCTGGAAGTACAGCAATGACTGAGGTTCAGCCATTTCCTGTTTGCCTGAATGCACAAAGCAGAAGCATTAAACTCCTCCTCTGGCAAGCTTTCTTGATAATCAGGAAGCGTGCCAAGGTGGAAACTTCGAGAGAAAAGGTGGAGGAACAGAAGACGAAACATGAAAAGTCAGGTTAGTGTAGAATGGAAATGACGTTGGAACTGGAACTGAGTAACCTGCAAATGGACATCTGCATGTTCTTCGAGGATGGTGGGTCATGCTGGTTTTTGTGTCAGTATACAACAAAGCAATATTTTCTGAAGAGGAGAATGTTTTAGGAGAAAATTACCGTAAGAAAATTGACCTCAAACAATATAGATATTCATTCTTGCCTATATTTATAGATCACATTTACATCAGTAATATCATGGATCATGACATTGCCACCTTATACTCCTGCATACCACACTGGAGGCAGAAGCTCCAAACTGCGCAAACCCATTTGTAACATAGTAACATTATGAATCTGTGTAGTCAACTGAATATAATCAGATTGGTTTTTGTTAGTCTAGTTTAAGTAATTAACTCAAACCAATTTCTTAAAAGATTTTAAACCAACCCAACCAAGGCCGTAGCAGAATTAGACCATAATTTATGCATAGCATCTTTGGTGTTAAGAAGATTCATAAAGTGAGATTAATTTATTGTGATAAACAGAAACAAAGTGAGATTCATAAGGTCGATCAAGTTGAGAATCATTTCTCAAGGAGGTGATCTAGTTTTGCAGGTCCCAATCTGAATTATGTTTTGAGAATATGCGACACGAATGACAAGATTTCTCTAGGATGATGTTTTTCTGAATGTTTTCAAAGAGCGACATGAGAGACTGGTTTTTTACAGCTTGAGTCACAGCAATTATGTCTCTCGTATATTGTCCTAGTTTGTGAAAGCTTATTCTTTGTTAAATTCAATGTTAATGATAGGATTGGAGGAAGAAAATAATAAAAGGTCCAAATTTCAAGTAGCCGTAGGAACACAAATTTGCCCTCAATGAGTATAATATGTTGCCTCGTAAGATCAGGGTTCAGGGGTTAATTCAATTCTCCATGAGGCACAAACTCCTTTCCCCAGATATGTAAATAAGTGTGACCAGGGAAACTTCACTAACTAGGAAAATTGGAATCAAATGCAACAAGCAATTAAGTAGATATGGTAATAAAAATAAATACTAAATCAAACAAGAAGCATTACAATAAAAGAGAGACATTAATAGCATGCTCTTTTCAACACACATATGTTCATGGGAGTGTGACCTACCAAATAAAGCGAGGGACCTACATCATTTAATGATGAGATGCCTGTGCATTTTTCTAAATAAAACAAAGCGTTTAGAAAAGACTGGTAACAGCATTCCTTCACAAAATATCATGTATTTATAATGTCTTCAACTACAGTCAACATATTACAAAGTGTCAAGTTTCTTCGTTTTTCTCTCTTCCATATAACATTGCTCTAAAGTTAACTCTAACTAGTCAGTTCATGCAGGGGTGGGGTTTGTCTTTGGTAATGTATATGATGGTAGTGAACAGGAACATGTATGCACCTCATAATTCTTAGGTGGGTTTATGTCCTGTACTCATAGCATATCTTATGTTATCAATGCTCCTGTTTTAATAAAAAATTCTCTTTGCCTATGAGAAAAACTTTAACTGTCAGTCTAGAGGCCAAAGGAGTTAGCAGCGGTGAAAGCTCTCTTTCATTATCTCAGTCCCTGGATCCACCAGGTGACCCATAAAAATCAAGAAAAAAAGAGGAATGGGCAAAAGAAATATCAACTAAAGGAATTTAGAATGTTTATAGCAACTATATTTATACTACAATTATATTATACTTATTTCTTCTATTTTGATGTTCAAGCAATAATTTATACAAGGTAAGTCATTAATATCAAATGTTAAGATAGTACAAGCACTGAATCATAGACAAATATTCATATTGGAACATATTTTTGACTTCTGAAGCCATGTTCTTAATTTTAGAATTCCCTAAATATGACTTGGATGGCTTTTAGGTTTCATAAAATACTTTCAGGTTACATCAGTTGAAAATGTAACTTCGAATACATGACAATCCCTCAACAATTTTTCATTAATATTGTGCAATTGGTACCAAAACATTGGGGACAAAGTTGGTTTCCTCCTATTAAAGTGTCAGTTTTAAAATTGAGTAAGTCAAAGTAAATAAACATTGATTTCTAAAACTTCCAATGTCATGTCATTCTTCAAAAATGAACAATGCCGAAATATTATTAGTTAGATCGACGTCTTACAGGAGTATAAGATGGCAAAGATGAGCCAGGAGCAGAATCCCTTCTACTTGGCATTGGTAGCTTAATTTGACTACAATAAACAATCAATGAAAGTAATACGAGTACAGCAAATAGAACAGTAGGAGAAGACGTGACCTTGACATTCTTTAAAGTTGAAATGATAACATGAGCTTTGTAGCTTGTACTGTTTAACCACAAAAATTTCCCTTCAATCAATGCAGCTCCTAAAGTCCACGAAATGTCACCTGGGCCAAATACCATTTCAACATCACCAAGACAGAGACCATAATCAATCAATGATGCCATATAAGCCACCTGGAAACAAAATTGTCCAGCATAATTTGGATTATCAGAAACACTGCTCAAACCAGACCATAAATTTGAACATATTTGTTTGCCTGACTCCCAAACCATTGTTAAGTTGGTTCTTGGGCTCAAATCTAGCTTACTGTAGACAAAAAAGAAACCAGACAATGCATGAAACTTGGCTGGTTGTGCAACAGCTGTTAAATTAAGTATACCAGTGCCTGCAAGGTACGTAATGAAACACAGTAAGTTCGTAGCAGCACATAATAGAAACAAAACTTTTAACCACCCCTTCTTCCATGTTATCAGGGAGCTAGGGCTGTGCAATGTCAACACTTACATAGAGAAAAGGTGGACTGTATGCCAACCTTAGTCATCAAAAGTGAAATAGTTTCACACAATCAACAAGTGAATTTTTTGGTATGATCATAGAGGGGATGCGATAATGTTTCCTTATTGTTTGATCTACTTTTCATTTTTATGAATTTACAAAGTAGCGTTTTGGAGAACCGGTGAGAGGTTGAGAAAATGAAAGTAACTACATATATCCACCGGGCACAAACCAAACCAACTGCTAAAAATTTGCCATGCTGAAATTATTATAATTTTCAATTAACATGTATATTCTACAGACTTCGAGAAGACCAACAGAAAAATTTATAAAAATTGTAAGGCGTGAATTAATAAAATAAGAAAACTACAATGCAAACAAATGATTATACCCTTACCAGTACCAGAAAATGAACTAGCTTGGCAATTTTTGCTAACTGTCAGATGTGACACTTTAGAACTCGAGTTCATGGCGGCACCAATAGCTAGTTCTTTGCATTGCTCCCAATTAGGTTCTCCAGTAAGACGTAAAGAATAAAGCTCACTTGCCTGGTGTTGACTGTGATTTTTCTCATAAATGGAAGCCAATCCAGAGCAAGAATGGCATGTATAGTTTTGTACATAAGTTGATACCAGACAAGGATGTCTGAGCTCAGAGATACTGGCAGTTCTTTCCACACTTTGATTGTTTCTGAGCATAAGAACTGTCCTATCAAACGCTTTATTTAGGCCAAATGCAGGCAATGAATATGCCATAATCCGATGCTCCATTGATCCGAGCCTTGATTTCATCACATGCACATCATCACCAGCAACATCTATCTCTGCCACAATCTGCAATGACGAGCCTCCAATATCAACAAGTCCCAAAGTGGGAGACTTGGGATAGTTATAATCAAAAGTGCCCATTTTATAGTTCAAAGCCACCCAGCCATAATAAGCTTCCTCCTTCCCACTCAAAACCCTTATCCAGCTCTTGCTCATCATAAAGCTATGACCTTTCACAACAGCCTCAATATCTCCCAATACCCTATCAGCGTCCTCCTTGGGTAGCCCCCTCAACCCAGCAGTAGCCAAGACAAAAGCAGGAGTGTTGCCGCGCATTTCTCGCGGCACCACTTGCTCCGCCCACACAATCAAGGGTTCCAAAGCCTGTCTCACTCCTAAAGAATCATTAACAAAGTTGTGTAACCCGGGTTGAGTTTGCATACAGTGATATTGACAAGAACCTTTCCAAAGTGAACTCTTCCTGGTTGTGTTATCAGGATAGGAGTGCAGCAACACTGGCAAGTTCCCTTTGCTCGTTCCCTTCACCCCTACCATCCACTCATACACATTCACCCGTGTCCCAGTGCTTCCACAATCCACGACCACAGTGTAAGACGACGACGCATTGAGTTTTCCGGTTTCTGACTCGAGATAAAAACCCAGAAACAATAGCAGCATGACCAAAATGACTAAACCGAATTTTATAAGCAATTTGTGATTGGCGATTCGTTTGTATTTGGAAGGGGATTTGGGGACTTCCATTAGAAAAATGATGTAATAATCATATAGGAAAACCCCTTTTAATCGAGTTCCAAAATCGGGTTGAGGAAAACGCGTACTTGGTTGAGATGAGATCTACTTCACTAGTTGTAGCTACTACTGAGTGCATAATAGAAGATGAATTTACCAGAGCTATGGCTGTAGAGTTGCTGTAGTTTGATCCGAAATTATCTGATGGAATTTGGAAACTCATAAACTACTCCTGAAGTGGCTATGATCACGATACTCCGCAACTTTCAAATCTTTTTTGCTTTGAGATTGGATTGGTTCGTGTCGTGACTCAATCATGGGAAGGTATTGGTTTCTAACGAGATCTTTTTACTGTTAAAATAACGAAATTCTAAACCATAAATCACATCTTTAACAAGATCTCATATTACCGAAAAGCGAACATACATGTATTTATAATTTTATAGTCTACGGAAAAAACTAATAATTTTTACACATACAAACACAATAAAACTTACCCCGCCCTTCTTCCTGTTTTTGGAGAAAACCACTGTTTTGTTATTTTTAATGAAGAAAATGTATTTCTCATGACAATTAAATTTTTTTAAAAATAACTTCTATTATTATACTCTTATGATGTATTTTTGAAAGGATTTATTAATGACATAAAATATACATGGATTTATTATTTCAAAATAATTGGCATAGGTTATTATACATAATAATATAGAAACTATAGTAACATGTACAATCGACTATTAAAATAATTTATGAGAATATTACTGATTGACATTTTTTTATTAGTCTCCATTATATATTTAATTGTTGCTTTCTTTTTTCTTAAAAGAAGTTACTGCTCAATCATTTAAACACATTTCAGATCATTTATATATATTTGTATTTCTCTACATTCAACTAGATGTTAAAATTGGTTTTAAAACGTGAATAAACCTGGTTTACCGCAAGTTTGAGTCCAATTATGATAAAGAAAAATTCAGTTTTTTTTTTTTATAAATGGGTTGAACTTAGTCAGTTTCACTTAATCCACATGTTAAACAGTTCGAGTCGGGTTGACCAACTTAATTCACTAACATTTTTTATAATTTTTTTATAATTATTTAGTACTTCTAATTATATAGGTTCACAATTTCATATTTTAAAATTCTAGGATATTACTCAATAATATTTGAATAATTTGAATGTTTAATTAATTTGTTTGTTATATACGTTGATACTTTGATCTTTAACTATTATCTTTATAATAATATTTCAAGAATTAGTTGAACACTCTGGGTCCACTATTATAACAAATAAATTAAATCAATTTACTCTCATCATAATACAATAAATATATAAAATAAGTTGAAAAAGTCAACCCACTAACCCGTGATAGGTTGAGTCGGATTGTAAAATTTTTAGCTCACTAAAAAAGTGAATCGGGTTAAGCTGGTCCTTTTTAAACTCAATCCATAATGAATCAACCGGTGTGAGTCTGATTGGCTCACCTTGAAACCCCTACATTCAACCTTAACCCTTTTTACATTGTCTACATTTTCCATCTTTAGCCAATTGTCTATACTGTGCAAATTATATATTTGTTAATCTTAATCGTTTTCTTTAAAGGATTTAGTTAGTAATTGGTTTACAAGTGATGATGAACTTCATGTTTGGATGTGATCATGATTTTATATTTAAGTTAATGTGAAATCAAATATAGACATTTTTTTTACAATCGTTTTATTGGATTATTATTTGTTTATTAGAAAGTTGGAAGTGATACTTGGGATGGGTAATATGTAAATTTTATATGTTTTTATATTTGTTTAGGGTTTATATAATTCAATTTCATAATATACAAGATTTTATATCATTGAATACTTAAAAATTGAGATTCAAATAATCCCATGTAAAAAAGTAAAACAGTAACTAAAAATATTAAAAACAATACAATATGTGTTCTAAAAATTGTTTGATTTAATGAAAATATGTCTTTTCTAATATGTCATATATCATTTAAACGAAAACTAAACAAAAGAAAAAAAAAAAATATTATCAAGACTGTGACAAGAGTAAGGGTATCTTTGGCATGATCTTTGTGATTATTGCACAAGTTAAATAACAGCAGAAAGAAAATGAAAAATTGTGTGACACAAAAAAGTTTTTCAAATAAAAAAAAATTAAGGATAAATATTAAAAGAATGAGACAAGTATAACGGTCAATATAAGAACTTCGACAAATAAATATACACCATTAAAATTGCATACACCAACTTGACATTATTTATTTAATCAAAACATTGCACCAATTTAATTAAAGTGTTGTGATCTTGAAAAAGAAAGTTTAAAATGCCATGTGTCTTCATCATAACTAAATAATTGATTTTTTCATGTTATCATCATGTTGGTAATTATAAGAGTTTTAGAAAGTCTTTTAATGATTATGTAATGTTTAGAGATGGGTTACAATTGGCGATTCAGATTCATAAAATTAATCAACAATTATACTAGTTTAATTAAAACATTGAACTAGTTTAACCCAGATGTAAATGGGTAGAAAAACTATACCATACATCATACATGAAGGTGTGTGTTTACCATTTTTGAAGAGGACAACGCATACTTTTACGTATATCAGATTTTCTTATTTTTACCTTATTGTATTAAGGTGCAGAGATTCGATCTTTTTTGTTTGTATTAAGGAATGATCACTTTCTCTAAACATGAATCACCAAAGAAAAAGGAACTACGAACTCTTCAATGATAAATTGAAATTGAAATTGATGGTGGTAAATAGCATAGTACATGTGCATCTTAAATGGTGTTATGGGACTCTAGCTCCCAAAGGCTCCACGAACACACTAGCCTTAGGATACAAGGCAGCTTCTTTTAGACTCATTCTCATTTGGTCAACACCATAAGCTCTTCTTGGGAAGTTTGATATCAATCTGTAGTTTCCAATCCCTGCCATTCCTAATGAATCAATGTATGAGAAAATGGATTGGATTTTGTCTGTGCAAAGGAAACTATGCTCTCTTCTTTCCCCGTTCGGAAACCTTATCAGTATCTGCAACACAAAATCAACTTCAACTTTCACCTCATTCTAACTTTGTTGTTGTGTACTACTAAAGTATACGTACCTGCGTGGGTTGAGACTCCATTCCTTTACTTGCAACTCCCTTAGTGGACTCATTCACTCTGCTGTTCTGTTTAGTCACATTCATAGAATTGTTTATCAGTTTCCCATAATTTTTGGTGCTCTGAACTCCCTCTCTTGAAGCTAAATTATTGAGTTTCTCTTTTTCCTATATTTAGCACAGAGAAGAGTGTTAGTTAACCATTGCTTTTAGGAAAGACAAATAACACTTAGAATGAAAGGGTACACTTAGATTAGTAGCTAAAATGTGAAGTGTGGAGAGGTATATATACACCTTGTCAATTTTCAAAGCTGCAAGATATGCAGCATCCTGTTCTTCTCTAAGCCTACGGTCTGCTCGAATCTTTTCTTCCTGCTTAGCTTTAGCACTTCCGAAAGCCACCCCTTGTTCTTCCAATGTTCTTTGTAGAATCCCCACTAGCTCGGCCGGTGAAAGAGGTCCTTCTAGCTGAAAACCATAACAAAAATGTTGTTTTGAGTTTCTAACTGATGATGCAGTCATGGATCAAATTCTTTTGAGGCATAAAGCATAATCCAGACAAATATGGGTGACGAGATTTAACCAACCTGTTGCAGAACTGCTATGCTCTCACCCGGAGTAGGGGCTATTACAGCACAACAGGGAAAGGTGTCAGGGCTAAGCGTTGCAACCATTTGCAAGCCCTCTCCTCTATATGCAAGTCCTCCCCAGCAAACAAAATTCACGTCAAGAAACTGAATCACCGCCTCCGAACACAGTGTTTCCTTGCAGAACACGTTTGCAAAAGGGTGGTCAGGTGAGTGGAGGTACATGAACAAGAACTTGTGATCTTCTTCTGCTAATTTCATGGCTTCCCCGAGACGGCAAGCATAAAAGAAAGGGTGTTTGGTGCCATATTGCTGCTCAAAACTCTCCAGAAAACTCCATTCCTCCTGAACCACTACTTGATCATGTGATTGTGGAACATGTTCTTGAGCCTGCAAAGGAAAATTAGCACCATGATTTCTTCTTCTTCCTCTTCCTCTTCCTATAAAGCCTATACCATCCTCCATTGCCCTTGAAATACCCTCCATTATGCTTCGAGGAAAGTTTGCCATTCTGCGGACAATCCTTTGATCCCTCCCTGTTGATGGCATTTCTTTTGGTTTCCACTATAGTCCCTCCAAATTATTCATGCAGCAACTAGAAGATTGAATTTTGATCGGGCGTTCTAATGAAACATAAGCATGTGGTGAATTATCGACATGTTATAGGAAATCAAGTTTTGTTAGCTTTTTAAGGAGGGGTTTCACCATGAACATACAACACCAACTAGGTCTGAATCTAATTACATAAGATATTGACATCATTCTCAATCCAAAACTTTAAAACAATAAATTTATGGATCTTTTTATTCTAATAGAGTGTTCTACTTTCTTATTTTTAATCAGTACGAAACTTAGATTCACACTTGAATTGTTAACAAGTTTAACATGAAATCATGTTCTCCATATAGAAGACTGAAGAGGAGTGTGGAAGAATTTTTAGATGCCATGCTGTACATTTATTTTATCCTTTAGACAAAGTATAAAGAAGATTCTTTGCTTAAGGCCGAATGCGCCGTTCATTTTTACAGTTCAGAATCAAATTATTACTTATTCTTTATAGTGGGTTCAATATATTTTTGAGTTTAAATTTAATTACATGTTACTTATTCTTTTCCTATGTTCCTTTTCATTATCCCGATACCAAAGTAAAGTAATGAAATAGTAGAGGTATATGCCCAGTGAAAACTGAACTTTATTCAGGTGGTGTTGAGTATCACTTCCCACTGACAAAGCCTAACCTCTGCCTACATTTCCCACAAAATCTTTTATTCCTGCAATTGTGCATATCAGTCCCAAAGAACGATAAAGTAATAGTTTTCACATTCATCGCCTGAAATTGCCATAGATGATGCAACAGATGAAGGCCTCTTTTTCTTGGGCCGTACATAAGGAAAATAGCCCAGCCCATACAACAATGCGTAGGCCTAACAACAAATCTGTAAAATTAATGCAGTTATGAGCAAAGAGAAGTAACCAGACATGTCAAAGTGAATCATTCTGATTCACTTGACTCACCACAAACCAGATTAAAAAGATTAAAAATAAGTAAATTCAACTTGATTTATTTTGTGGTAAATTAGAAATTTTGTAATCCAATTCGACTTATTATGAGTTGGTGGATTAAGTGGGTTGACTCACCAACTTACATCCAAAAATTTATTTATGTATTTAATTTTAAGTATTTTAAATATATTGTGGCTAAACCATGTTGAAACTGATACAATTGCTCTATTATGTTTCATGTATTTATTTTATCTAAATCGAGATATTGAAGGCTTATAAATGTCCAAATTGAAATGCAATTTTCCGTGCTTCTTACGCGACGTGTAGAGCTACTAAAAAACATATTTGAATGAACTTTTCTACAAAATCTTAAAAAACATGACATAATTTTTGTATTGATTAAAACTAAAGTATGTACAAGTTAATAAAAGTATTCTTACAAAAATTAGTTTATCCATTATTTAAGTTATAGAAAATAATAATTTAATTGTTTTTCATATAAATGCTTGGAGAAGACTATTTCTGAACGTGTAAGGCCATGTTACTCCTACAATTGAAAGGTCAAATTTGGGACCAGATAGGCTCGTGTTTCTTTTTCGTTACCTTTTTCTTCTTTTTTTCTGTTTATAGCATAGCCCGAAATGAAATAGCTGTGTTTCTTTTTTCTTTACTTTTGAAATGTTTTATTTTAAAAGATGATAAATGAACCTGTGTATTTATTTACTTACAGCATATAGTTAGGTTGCCCGTAAGATATACAAGTTAGTTGATTTATATTAAATATTTAAGATGACACATTTTATTTAGAAGAGTAAATATATAAATGTATTATAATTGATTTTAAGAAATTTGTAGAAGTAAAATATTTGGTAAAAGCAAACTCGCCAAAACTGTTTTTCAAAGAAGTCGCTGAAGATATATAACTAAACCAAAATGATTTCAATCATAGAAAAAACAAGATAAATGATGCATATAGAATCCTTAATATATCTCCAAAATTTAATGTCCAGTTATCACCTTATTTCTTCAACAATATCTACTTTTTTTTCTCACACATGTAAACCATATCGAGTTCCAAAACACATTAAGGATTCAAACTTCTTCACCACAACAAATCAAAAAAAATAAAAAATAATAATAATAATAATAATAGTAATAATAATAATTGTTGTTGTTTCGAACAAAACGTGAAATGAATATGTAAAATATTATTGTTTAGTTAGGTGAAATCTATCAGAACTTGGCCCAAGGCCCGTTTCTCATCTCCTTTTTTCCTTATTTTTAATCTTTTTCTTTTCAAAAACAAAAGTTTAGCATGCGTCGCTTTTTCCCCTTTTATCAATTCTGATTCTGATTTTCATCTCTTTCATGATTATATCCTTCCATGTAGATGGCAACAAATTAAGAAATACATTCATCTGATTGGTTATAAAATAATGAGTTCAGTATTACATATAATTTCTCTCATCCTCGTAATCTTTCTTAGTAAATTAAAAATTTTAATTCTCTCAGCTAACTTCTAGGATTCATTTTATTGGTATTTTTTATTGTATTTAAATTTAAAAGCTTGAAGGTGTTTTGGTTCTTAGAGTTGTAAGTTGTTTGATCTCTTTTGGAGTTCAAGTCAATTTAAGTTAATGAGAGTTAATGGATTTTTAAGTTAAATCAAAACAAAATAGTTAGATGAGTAACATTTCATCCTAGTTTGACTTATTTTGTTGATGAAAGGGTACTCTTTAGTAGAAGCATTTAGGATTGATAAATGAATGTTTGATTTATAGCTGCAGATGTGAAATTTAGTTTGAACAATCTTATTAAGTTAGAATAATGTTTTTTAGTTTTGAATACTTTATCTTAGTGTTGATTATTGTTTGAATGAATTGTTAAAAGTAATTGTTGAATTTTGGTACTCTAGCAATATACTTCTAATGATAACATGCATGAATGAAGCTCAAATGTAATCGTAGTAGTTGATTTTGGTAATGTTATGAATATGTGTAAATAGTGAATGTTGTTGAGTAATGATGATAACAATTGAAATAACAATTGATTACATTTCAATTGTTATTATGGATTAAGTAATAGATATGATTGAAATAACAATTGATTTTGATGTTGTTAAATTAAAATTGGTTAAGTCATATGAGAATGATGTTGATAATGTATGCATTTAAGAGTATTAAGTAAAGATCTTTCCGTGTAATAAATATCTTTCACTTCATAAATAGTCTACTTAAATTAAGATATCATGTAATGACAATTTAAAAAATGAATAATTGCACGCTCAACACCAAATGTTATCTACGGAATTTGTGTTTAACTCACCCTAATCTTAGATTCTTATAATTTGGTTATGATAAAAATCTTGATTCCCTAATATTGAATTCTTATAATTTGATTATGATATAAATCTTGATTTTTTTTATCAGCGATTGTAAATGGTTAGTTTTTTTATTAGCAGAATAGTTAAACCTAAAACCATCCTCCTTTTAAATTTAATCAAATCAATTTTATTTTTTCAAATTGTTAGCGAGAGATATAAATCTTGAATTGAGTGACATGTCATTCTTTATTAAGATTACTTAATATCACTCTTTTGAAACTTGTATATCTATTATTGTTTATTTATTATGTAATTGTATAATATCTCAAAATTTATGTTGCAATATTTTTCAAATACAAAGTTTTAACCTATTACTATTAAAAAAAAAAAAAAAACTAGTTAAAGAGACGACGTTATATGGTTCAAAACTATTGTCGGTCTTAATATTATAAAATATTCCTTTTTATTTATTTATTCCACTCATTACAATTTACAGGAGTTATTGTTTTTATACCTTTAAAAGACGAGGGGAAAAAAAAATCAGCCGCTGGTAACATGTTCAGCGGGAGTGTTGATATAACTAACCACTAAAATTAATTTAAACTCCACAAAAGAAAAAAGTATAAAAGAGTTTTAATGTGGAACTTAATTTGTTAAGAGTTTGAATCTAATTAAGACTCCCTATAATAACTGTAATTTGATTACCGATAAAAAAATAGTAATTAATTAACCATTTCAGTGGTTTAAGAAGTTGAAAAATGTAACAAATATATCTTTTATACAACCAGAAAACAAAAAGAAAGATCATTTACAAACCTATTATACTTATTAGCTTATTTCCTAAACATGGATGGAAACTAACTAAAATAATTATTACACTACTCTGGACTCCTCTATTAGATCATTTCTAAAATCTTTAGTTTTCATTTGTCAATATTGACAAAGAAAAAGTTATATTTATTATTTTTATATCATTTTACTTATTATGTTAATTATTTGGTAGAGATGTTCTAAACTTCCTTTTATTAAATTATTATATACTCATTATGCTTATTATAGTTTAATACCCTAAATATCATTTGTCAGATGTAACGGTTACAATTTAAAACTACTAAAATTTATATTTTAGAGTAAACATATAATAGATTATTATATCACTATCTTTTTATATATTTTTAAGCACGTTTTCTATACATGGGTTTTAGGTAGGTTTAGGTTGAGTAGAGTTAAATGAAAGATGTGTGTGGGTACATTGAATGAGCTGAAAGTAATTACAGATGTTCCCTCTCAAATTAATACGTAGGTTTAGATTAGACAGAATTAAATTCGGGATGCGGTACATTGAATGACCTCAAAGTAAATTTAATGAGAGAAATGTTAATAATACATTTTTATTATTATTATTATTATTATTATTATTATTATTATTATTATTACTTAACAATTACTAGACACTACTTTTTTATCTGTAAAACTCAATTATCTATTTTAAATCAATAAACAATAATTAATAATAAAATTGTTCCAAAGTTTCGGTGATATCTCTGATATTTATAGAAAAAAAATGTTCTAAATTTATGTATTTTTTAAAAATAATCCAGTCTTTAATATTTTAATTATTTTTCGTATACATGTTTTTCATTAAAAGTAGTATAAAAATAATTAAAACAATAAACGTTATGAATTGAATCTTAAACACAGGTTCTACATTTTTTAACTTATCAATAAGAACAGTGAAAATATCGTTTTTGAGCTTCACTTGTATAGTAAAGACTACATAATGTTTATAAAATGTGTTAAAAATTATAGTTAAAATACTCATCATTGAATTGTCGACATTTAAAAAAAAATTAGGTTCGTGTGACAAAACTAACTTCTAAGTTAGTTAGTATATGATAAGTTAATTTCTGGTTGATAAATTAGTTATTAGTTGATAAATTTCTAATTTATAAGTTTAATGTTAGTTATCAGTTATTATTTGATCTAATTGATGTATCAAGTAACAATTTAATTATTGGGCTGGTTAATAATAATTTGAAATATATAAAGAAAAATTATTTATGATTTTGAATACGTGATTTAAATTACTCAAAATTTTTAAAATATGGTATAAACCACTTATATTTTAATAACCGTTATATATAACTATTTATATCTTCGAACAACTCACTTAAAATAAATAAACAATATTTTTACTATATACTATGAATTAGAGACTAATAAAATTTATTATATAATCAACAATAAAAAATAAAAAATAATGACTTATTCTTATCTTAAATAATAATTTTGAATGTAAATGTGTCTAATTTATAAAATGGTCTCGAAAAGTTCTTATCTAATTTCTTCTTTTTTTCTCCTACATGTAAATGAAATAGTTTTTCTCACAGCTCCTTTACTTTTAACATGCGCAATAAAAGGATGCAGGACTAGTTTTTAGAATTTACGATTGAAAAAAAATCTTAAATATTGTATAGGTAAACATAAATACTAATCCATTTACGTAGAAGTGTGTTATATGTAATTTTATTGATCATATCATACTTCAGGAATTTTTCCCCTGAACTTTTAACGTTATATATAATATACACTTTTAATCAAACATAATAATGGATATTCAAAGACAAATAGGCTGAAAAGTATAATATTATTTTAGGATAATGATATTTTAACCTATTTTTTTTAATTTATTTTTAATCTATTATTTCAATCACCATTAGATCATTTATTATGATTTTTTTTAATGATGTGGTGTGATAATCTAATAGTGATTGAAGTGGTGGATTAGAAGTGAGTAAAAAAAAATAGGTTAAAGTATCATTGTCCATTATTTTATACAGATTTAGAAATACCAAATTAGTGGCATTAGTTATGTCTTTAGTATACTTCTAATTTACCATCCATTTTATATGTTAATAAATTAGTAGTGAATACTTCATTACCCATAAATAAGTTTATGACACATGGAACATAGACCCTACATATAATGAGTGTCATGAATTTCATAATAAGTGGGTTAATATGATAGTGATTGAAACTATATCCTTGCTTAGATATAATTAATAAGAAGGTTATACTTTGTTAGTCTTTATACTCTTTGCATTTCCCTACAAGGAATCATTACTTGTGCCTCTATAGTATCTAATAAGTCAAATGTGTTGAAAAAATGTTTCTTCAGTGCTCTTCACACTTGAATAGTTTTGACTCCTTTGCGTGAACATTTACTAGTTGGGTTGGTGCGTTTGCCTCAAACATAGCCTTTTGAAACCATTTGGCACCCACAAACAAGAACCAATGAATAATCTAAAGGAAATATAATGTAGCTACTCTTTAAAAACATTTAACTTTGCATGTTACAAACTATAAATATATTAAACGTTATAATTGTTTTAGGGAAACTCTTAGTCTATTTAATTAGGTTTAAAAGTAACGTTGGGTGGATTTAAGAGAAAAGGTTATAAAGACATTGATATTTTCATTTTGACTTGATAATAGAAAGAGTGAAAGATTATATGCAAAGGCAGAACAACATCACATGGCTTCCACATTGAGAGCGTAAGACAAAGAGGCAGCATCATGATCATGATTTTGAACCCACTACGACCTAAGTGGGTGATGGATTATGAAATGAAAACACACTTTCTTTCAAGACCCTATATACTCATTCCCTTCCTACAAATTGCCGCATGCTTTGAATATGTTTTAGGTGCTCACAAAAAAGTTTATGTTCCTATGGCCCAAATGCACCTCCACTTGGCAACAAGAACAAATTCCCCTCCAATTTATTCTTATTTTATTTTAGGCTACATCATACATCATTCTTCTTTTTAAATCTTGCAATATATCAATATTTTCTTTGATCTTCTCATCCCAAGCTTGTTTCTTTCAATATAAAGTGAAAAAGTTTCACATTACTTAAGTGAATATTAAGTGTTTCTACCTTAAGTTTTTCATTCAATTGAATGAGGTTTAGGGATGAGGATTGATTTTAAAAATAGTTTTTTATTTTTTATAGAAAGATAATATTATGATATCAAGTTTATTAAGATGATATTGTTAAAGGTAAACTATTACATTTCAAATATTATTTGGTTTGGAAATACACATAAAGATCGAGAAAAAAGTTAATTAAGTTTTTAATGTTTAAATTTTTAATTGAAATTACATTTTGGTTCCTGTCATAATTGTATATTTTTTATTCCACAATTTATGAATGAGTGTATAGATTATTGATAATTTAATAAATTTTGTATTCAATTTATTATAGGATTTATGAATGTATATATAAATTATCGAGGATTTAATCGTAAGTCTAAGTTTCACATAAGGTAAATATAAGAAAGTTGAACATCATATAAGAATGAAAACTTATAGACTCACAGTCTTAAAATTTTGAATTGGAAATGTTGTCGATCTCTTATATGGATGAACTCAGATTTCATCGATGTTATGTCTTCCTAATGAAACTTTTTTCTAAAGATCCATAAATGATATCAGAGTCTACTTCAAGATGAGAGAGTGTATTAATATGAAAATATTAGATATTATAACATTTTTAATTATCAATAAATATATTTTATTTTATTTGATTGCCTCAATATTTATTGTGTGAAATGTAATTATGTGTGGTTCATTCCCCTATACTATTTTAAACAACCCATCAGATGCTGATTCCTTTTAAAAGCACGCTGAGCTGTGGCAGGCTTTAGCAAAATCCAGCGAACCGATTTTATACTAATGCTTATGCCATGAAATCACACTTTTACGATAACAACTATGAATGAAGTTGATTCTAGGAATGTTGAAATTTGTAAAGCTCTTCCGGAATCTGTTTTCTGAGACTCACTTTTGGAAAGTGCATGACTACAAAAACACTGTATATTATATTAAATTCATCTCCTCCGATCATACGTACGCGACTTGTGTGGACCAATGTTCATGGTGACTGGTGCAGCGTTCGTGGAGTGCTTATCTGCACAAGTTTGGTGAGAGAGAGTGAGTGGGGATTTGTTAAAAGAAGAGAGGAAAATAAAGAATGGAAGTGTAAGTGGGAAGCATCAGCATTGTCCTGTCACAGAGCTAGAAAGATTATTAGCAGTGCATGCATGGACCCATACTTTTGTGCTTCCTAACACACCAAACAACACATAGCTTCCTAGTGCTAACCCAGAACCCAAGACAATTTTACTACCTTCATTGCTACATAAGAATAACTTTCTAATCCCTTTGCATAATTTATCATATGCTACATACTTATATGCTCATTCTTTATCTCATCAAAAACTTTAACCTCTAGTAACATGCTGCCCTCTTAGATTTCAACACTTTTTATTAGCTCATAAATATCACTTCACTTTTAAAAATTCTTTCATCAAATTTAACTGAATTATAATAAGTTAAATTAATTTAACCGGAATACATCGTAGGATAAGTGAACTGAACCAAGTTTTTTTTTTTCAATAAAGAATAAATAAATTAAAAAAGAGCACTTATAGGATGATCTAACTCTTTTACCAAAAAATATCAATAATCTATACAAAAGAATGCAAAAATTTGACATCAAAATCTTACAAAACAGTCAATAATTAGAGATTTATTAAAGATTAAAAAGATTTCAAAGAAGATCCAGTTAATCTATAAACTGTTTAATTCATACAGAGAAATTCATTTTTTAAATGAAGTTATATAATAATTCGATTAAGTCTTTTTATGCAATTTAATTTAGTACTATTTTGATTAAATGCAAGTTTTCTTTCTTTTTTTTTTTTTTTTGGAGAACCTTACTTTTTAATGGCTGTGGACTTTGTTATTATAAAAGTAAATAAAAATGTTAGTTTCAGTTTAAATTTAACATTTTGTTAGATAGATGGAGATCACAAAAGTAGATTGAATCACACTTTACTAAAACAACCTCGATAAATAGGATAAATATCTCTTTATTTTGAGATGGGCTTAAATACTTTTTTGGTCATCATTTTTGTAGTGTTTGTTGCGGATGGTCCTCATTTTAACAGAATGTTTAAAATGGTCATCATTTTTACCGAATGTTTAGAATGGTCCTCATTTCGCAATTCGTGTTTTATTTGGTCCTTTTCTGTGGCACAGTTTCTATTAAGGTGTGTTACGTGTACTGTACAGGTGGCTAATTAACGTTAATTTTTCAATTTAGGGGAAATTTTGCAATTAGGGAAATTTTGTTATCTTCGTCTTTCTTGAGTTCAGATTTGTAGAGGAAGCAGCTAATACTTGTCATTTCATCATTGGATTGCAGTTGCACTCTTCATTTCAATTTTTTAATTAATCATCATCAACGAGGTAAGTGGGTTCAGGATTTTCTGGGTTGTGTTTGCTCGTGGGTTAGGGTTTTCATAATTCTATTTTTGGGTTTGTTTATCTTTCGATTGTTGTGATGTTCTGCATGGTTTCTAAATTACTTCCATGATTTTGTGTAGTTTGTGTCTGTAGGTGGGGTTCAGTGGGGTATTATTTTAGTTGGTTTGTTTGTCGGTTGTCGATGTTGGTGTAATGGTTCCCATTATTTTATTTGTAATTGATTGTAGCAGTGGTCCCCCATTGCGTTAAAGTAGGCTTAATAATACATCTTTTTTATCTGTTTAATTTACTTTAGGGCAATGAGTGATGATAGGTTCAATGTTATTGTCCACCATTGTGGTGAAGTAGAGGCCCATGAAGAGGCTGCTGAAGTAGAGATTGGGGATGCCAGTGGTCTGAATAGTGATGTTGAAGTGGAAGGTGAAATTGAAGTGGAAACTATGCCTGAAAGTGATGATTTTAGCAGAGGTAGATTTGAAAATAGAGCACGTCATTTAATCAAGTTATCTGATGATGAATAGCATTCAGAAGAATTACTTAGTGGGCCAGATAGCGAGAGTGAAACAGCTGGGGATGAAGAAAATAATGATGAAAGGACAGGATGTGGTCCATTCCAGACATTTGTAATGCCAAAAAGTATGGCGGATTACAAATGGGAAGTAAGAACTGTTTTTCTAGACAACAACCACTTCAACAACCCCTAAATTGAAAAATTAACGTTAATTAGCCACCTGTACAGTACACGTAACACACCCTAATACAAACCGTGCCACCTATACAATGTTTCGTTAATGATTTAAACGGCGTTACAGTAAATGACCAAATAAAACACGAATTGCGAAAATGAGGATCATTCTAAACATTCGGTAAAAATGAGGACCATTTTAAACATTATGTGAAAATGATGATCATTCGCAATAAACACTACGAAAATGAGGACCAAAGAGATATTTAAGCCTTTGAGATGAATTCAAGAGAGTTTGTCGTTACATAATTTAATAGAAAACAACTATCAATACTATATGAATAAATATAGATTTTTAAAAGAATTGTAAAAGAAAAAATCTTTCGGTAAGATAATTAGTTTCGGTATATATTATTTATTTTGACTTAGAGTTATTGGCGAGTTATTTTAGTTTGTTTATAAACTTGTTTGAAAAACAACATATATCACTATCAGCTACCTGATCAATTTTTAGTAGGAAAAATTATTATACTGCATGTATTAGGTAAAATTAATTGCTCAATTAACTGAGAGATATAAATTAAAATAACTTAAAACGATTTAAATATTATAAATGTTTATAATATATTCTATTTTGACAATAATATATTTATAACTAGTTAAATTTTAAGTCTTTTTAGTTCATTTTGAACTCTTCTCATTTTTCTTATAATGTGATTTTTGTGAAGATAAAATCTGTCATTAAAACTTAAAATAATTAATGTAATTATTAGTACTAAATGATTTTTTTTATTAAATAATGTAATATTAAATGAGGTCAAATAACGAATTTTATTTAAATATTAAAGACAAAATAGTCAAAAAGTAGTAAACAATACCCGACTTAATAGTATCGTATACAAAACCTTATATATAAAGATAAAACTATTTACCAATATTTTTTTTTTTGGAACAAATTAGTTTGTAATCCAGTAAAATAAATATAATCAATTTCAAATAATTTGCCAAACATAGCGGTTTGATAGACATTATACTTGGTGTAAAAAAAGAGTACGCATGATATTTAGTTAATAAAAACTAACATAACCCTATGTGTATACATTTTTTAAGTATGCGTGTTATTATATTAGTAGGTGATAATATTGTAATGTTATTAAGTTAATATATAAATTAAAATTATATTTATTAAAAATGAAGTGAAATATATGATAACAGATGAAAGAATAATCATTAATAAATAAAGATGAAGAGAAGAAGCATAGACATCCAATTTTATAAAAATCTTGTAAGAGTAACGGTCAATTCTTAAAAATTTAATAAATTATTATATTTAAAGGATAAAATAGATATTTTAAAATATGGATACAGAAAGGAGAATCTCCTTTATATATGATATAGATAATCTACAAATTAAAAAGTTGTTAGATGTAAATTGTTTGTTGATCTTGAAAGCTATAAAGCTAAGTATATTAGAAGTATTAGATAATACTTGTTCAAGAAATTCATAACTAAAAAGTCATATAAAACAATATATTTATGACTTTTTTTATATAATTTTTTATTTCATAAATGGAAATATAGTTGTAGGTAGTGACGTCAAGTAAGTTTGACCAACAAATTGAACTAAAAAGTTTGTAAATCAAATTAGATCAGAATAAAAAATGGTGGTTTTAAGGTTATTTTTTGTGCTGTCCATCTTGATTGCAACTTAAACGAATCAAGACTGAATTGACTCGTTATGTATAATAATAATATTATTTTAAAAATAAAGATAATACTATTTAAGAAAAATACATATGTTATAATTTATATATTAAATTATTATACCTAAAATTAAAATCTGAATTCAATAATTTATGTTAATTTTTAAAATATGTTTATAGTTAAAGCGAATCAAAATATTTTCTTGATCCAACGCAGAGTTCAACTAGTAAAAAAAGGTTATCAGCTTAGAATTTTAAAATCAAAGTATGCAAATTTAAAATTTTAATTATCCTTATCTTGTAGGATTTTATTAGGTTTGGGAGAAATTCATTATAATTTTCCACTTTTATGTGTGGAGTGTCAATGTGAACACCCGAAAAATAATTTTAGACTATAAGTTTAAGTAATATTAAGTACAAATTCTCCTTGAAATTAAAGTTAATTTTTGTAATCATATTTTATTAATATTTTGTCTCGCTAGTTATTATTTTTTAAATATTTTGTTGGGTTATATTTCATATTGGAATTAGTCAAAGATTGTGGTTATATATATATATAATATAGGTCTTACAGATATAAATCATGTGACATAGTTTTTCAAAAAAAAATTTAAGACAGTGAGTTATGAATCTTTTATTTTATATAGTGTTTAACTTTGTCTTTCTCGTCTAATGTGAGACTTTGACTCAAATTATAATTATTCTCAACAAATTTATTATTGTATTTAGTTTTTATTGTCTTAGTGGTTGAATTGAATCTTTCGTGATTATTCTTTAAAAGACCCATAAATTGTATATTAAATTAAAAGTAAATATTTTAAAATTTTTTAGAATATGCTATTTATTATTATGATTATTTCACTCTTAAAATGATTTTTTATAATTTTAAAAATCAAATATTATTAAATCAGAAAGTATACAATAATTTTACGAAATATGTGAATGTTAAATAATTTTAATGCTAATTATTCATGTTATATGGTTCAAATTTCTTCATGTTAATCTTATGAAGTAACGAATCTTCAACAAATATATTAAAATATCAATTTTTAAAAATATATACAAATTTGAAGAAACCAAATATATAAAATATTATAAAATAAAAAATATTTTATATGTATAATAACTTGTGTGTATAAAAACAGAAAGTTTGATAATACTCTTTTTATCATTCTATTTATAATCGTTTCCGTTTCATGTTTCACAATAATTAGAGATAAGACAATTTTATACTATATAAGGGGAGTGTAAAATTTACTTTACAAACCACTTTTCTGGGATTTAAATTAGGTTTTATAATAATTATTTTTTAATCTATTTTTTATAAGATTAAAACTAATTAAGTATAAATATTTGTACAAAATTAAGTACTAATATTTATATTAAAATTTAGTGGTAAAATTCATTTTATTAAGTCATTTTTACTAAAAAAATATTAGTATAACATTCATACAAATAATAAATTTGGTCTCAAATTGGAGAGAGACAATATTATTTTTTATTCTAAAAAATAATAATAATTAACAAAACATGTATTAATAATATACAATAATGTAATATGTTAAAAAGTCATTTTTTAATAAAAAAATTTAGTATAATATTTATATAAATAAAAAATTTGGTCTGAAATTGAAGAGAGACAATATTAATCTATTTTAAAAAAAGAAAGAAAGAATGATTATATTGCTCTATTAGTATAATATTTTTTTAACACTAAATTGTAATATAAATATAAGTATTTAATTTTGTAAAATAATTTATACTTAATTAGTTTTAATCTTATAAAAATGGATTGACAAAATATTTTAATTATTATAAAATGTTGTAAACAAAATTGAATCAAATACATGTAAATATGAACGAGATTGAATCAATGAAACATATATGAGAATTAAATTGAAATCAAGACAGTGATATCTGATAGTGACACTCACATGTGACATTGTCCCTCTCACGTGGCATTGCCCTGCCACGTAACATTGACAATGTCACATGACACATTAGGAACCTGACCTGTGTCAACAATTTTTTATGCAAATTTTTTTTTTTAAAAAAGACTATATATAAATTGACTTATGATATGTCGTTAATAACATTAGTAATTCTTGTCAAAAAAGGATTCCACCTTTTTAAAAATTAGATACAATTGATATATTTTTAAAAGTAAAAACTAAATTGACACACCTCTACTCTACCAAAATAGAAACCATTCGAGTAATTAAATCACAAAATTACGATAAAATATTTTAACAAGTAAAACAAATAATATGTAAAATGTGATCATCGTAACTATGTCGGTGTAAGTGAGCTTAAAACATAAATAATGTAACTCTATTTATCTAAAGCATTTGATAATCTGTATGAGAAAGGAAGTTCCTTATCAGGTTAAAAGGTTATTTTCATGATTTTTCTCATTTAAAAAACATTTAAATGTATTTTAAATAACAAAGTTATTTTATACGAAATAAAATATATCAAAATGGTGTGGTTAAAGAAGCTATCTCACCAAAGAGTATTTTTTGTAGAAAAAAAATGTTCAATTGACAGAAATAAAACGATAACTTTAATTATAAAAACACGAGTAAACCAAGCATAGTATTTATAATTAACGATAACTGTGATTTTTTTTTTCTCGACATTTCTTTGACTTCATGTAATTCGTATAATTGCATGCAAAATATATTATATATGTGTTAAAGAGAATGAAATATAGCATATATTAGTATATAAATTCGAAAAAAATAGAATGAAAAATATATAAAATAGAGTTATTATAAAGTTATTGTCTGGTTTTGTTGTGTTGGTTCTTACAAAATTTACAGAAGCTACGACAGCAGTTAGGTATAGAAAGTAAAACTTTGAAGGGACAACCTAACAACACAACAGATACTCTCCAATGAATTGTCATTTGTCGGCACACACTCAGATTATTCACTCCTTTGACTATCAATTCACATCAGTTAACGATCTTCTTGTTTCCTTGCGTAAAAAGAGTCATCCTTTGATAGTGAAAGAAGGTAACATTATTTTCACTATATAATTTCACATTACTTATTTCATTTTCTATTTTACTCTCTCTCTTCACTGTAAAATATTTATTACAACATACTAAATTCACTTATATTTATCCATCATGTACTAAATTTACCTCAATTTATCCATGATATTCAAATAATATTATTGTTCAGTTCAGAAATATATATGTTCATTTATTCTTCCGTTCCACTCAAAAAATTTATGTAGGTTTCAAAAAGTGAATAACCTTGTAACTATAAATAATCGTTCTTCATAAATCGTACATGAGATTAGTTCGTCGTGCACACCCTTTGGTGTGTTACATCAAAGAAAGAAATAGGACAATTTGAACATTCTGATTTCTAAATTTCTGATCCAATGTTTAAGAAATATTAAGGGTGTGTTCCTTTGTGTAGATAGATATGGGGAGAGTGTGAAGATGGATTTGTGTAGATTTAGGTGAATGGATATTTGTGTTTTTTTGAGTGGATTTAGAGGGTAAAGTGAGTGGATTTAGAGATAATTTTTATGAAAGTTAGTGAAAGATTTGATTGATGTGATAAATAAAATTATATGTTAAAATAGATATATTTATTAAGTTACCATAATACCCTTGTGTAAAAAAAGATAATGATTTTGTAATTTGATGTTATAAAAATAATTATAATTAATTAATACGAATTAAAAAAATATTAAAATTATATAAAATTTTAAAATAAAAAAAAATTAAATTTTTATGAATGTAAAAAAAAAATTACACAATTAAATTTTAAACAAAATTATATAATTAATTTTTAAACTAAAGTTAAATAATGTTAAAAAAAGTTAAAAAAATAAAAAAAAAAAGTCAAAAGAAGTCAACAAAAAGGTAAAAAAAAAAACCAACGACACCGATGTCGTAACCGGTGTCGCCCCCTTTGAAAACAAGACACCGGTTACGTAACCGGTGCCGTCCCTCTCTCTTCTCAGCACAACACCGGTGCCCACACCGGTGCCATCCCAACC
Source organism: Vigna unguiculata (assembly GCF_037176805.1). Lineage (NCBI taxonomy): Eukaryota > Viridiplantae > Streptophyta > Magnoliopsida > Fabales > Fabaceae > Vigna > Vigna unguiculata. The sequence goes on along the minus strand of NC_140794.1, from coordinate 57,075,649 downwards.
TCATGCAACAACACAACACCTCACCACCCTCACCTGCTAGTGCCATCCACTCACCACCCCAGCACCTGCCACACCCCCTGCAACACCACTCACAACACCGGTGTCCACACCGGTGCCACCCCAACCTCACGCAACAATGACACCGGTGCCTCGCTCACCACCCCTCACCTGCCAGTGCCACCTATCACCACCCCAACCCCGCAACACCAATCACAGCCCGACCGCAACACCTCTCATGCAATATTGTACTGCGTGTGAAATGAAAAGCGAGGGCAAATATGGTAATGTGCTCATAATACTCTCTAATCTGCTCATTCTATGGTGGATGAAAAAAATTGTGGATCCCTCAAATCCGCAGTCACTTATCCGTCCAAATCCATGCAATTGAACACAACTGTATTCATTCATCAATCTGCGCTCGCTAATTTCTTTGAACAGTATAATCAATAACAGGCCTTAAGTATTATTTATTAAGAATGACAATAGCTCAAGTACACATACTATTTATTCATTACATGTCTCATTTATAAAAAAACATGTTTTTTTTGGGTATCCGTGAAAAAATATTTTTAAATTTTTCTTATAATTACAAATCTATGGATATCCATCCGGTGATGCTTTTACATTTTACACATTTTAATTTTTAATAAAATTATTTAAAAACAAATATTAAAAATATAAATTTATTAAAAAATTGATTTTGAAATACAATTCAAATCAAACTACTCACTAAATATTAATGAAAATAAATTTAAATTTTCTAAAAAATAAGATTAAATGAGTAGTACAAAAATGTATATTTAAAACATTATTTTTGTTTAAAAATAATTTCAATTTAATAGGTTTAACTAAAAAAATTGAAATATAAAAAGTCAAATTTTAGATAATTTTTCAATGATTAATATGTATTTCATTAATAATTTTATTTTGATAACTTGTTTTTTTTTTAAAAAAAAAGGTTATATATGTTTTTGATCCCTTAACTTTCAGTGAATTTTGAAATTAGTCAATTTTGAAACTTTGAATCAATTTAGTCCTTTATCTTTCTAAATAGGTGAATTTAGTCATTTTAATCAATTTTTGTCAAGTTTATTTGAATTTATTTGACATTTCAAACGCGTTTCAAAATAATAGTTGACTTAACATTAAAGCAAAAATGTGTCAAATAGTATAAATAACTCAAATACAATATTGAAATGCTTACGAAACATCAAATAAACCCAATAAAATTTGATTAAAAGGACTAAATCCACATATTTTGAAAGATGAAGGATTAAATTGGACTAAAGTTTTGAAATAGACTAATTTCAAAATTCACTGCAAGTTAAAGGACAAAAAAACATATTTAACCCTTTTAAAAATAATCAAATAAAATTTATTAATAATTATTAATATTTGTAACCGTTATATGCTGAATTCATTAAAAAATATTTATTTGTTATCCATCATAATTTTTTCCTGTAGATATTAGCATATATGATTTTTTTTTGTTATACTATTGCTGACAAATCATATATTTGATTTAAAATATTCTCATTTAAAATCTGCAACTTCAAAAAGTAATTGCTAGTAGAATGTTAATTATTAATTGGAACACCAACCTTAATATGATGTAAAGACATGGAGTGAAGGAGTTAAGAGTATAGGAGAAGCTGTGAGTGTGGTTTCACCATTCATGATGGGGTGTTGGCAATGGTATAAATATAAATATAAAAATAATAATAATAATTAGGTATGGTCCATTAAAGTTGCTTTGGTTTGTGGTGCATCTAACAGTGGAGGTAGCTCCATAATCTTAAAGTCAGTTTCCCTAGGGCCGTATCAAATGCAATTAATAATATCAGCAGAAGAAAGTAAAAGCAGATAGATATATCCCCATAACCTCTTTCAACACAAATAGGATCACTACTTAAGCTTTAATTCCAAACTCATTAAACAATTTTAACTCCAAATTGGAAAACCATCATTGACGGGACACTTATTTTAAGGACATGTCCCACATTTTAAGGCCTTCTACCCTTTAAAAACACTCCTTAGCGAGAAGGATCTTATCTATACATGGCTTTAAATAAAATCTAATTTAAATTCAGTTATGTTAATAATGATTGTATTGAAAATATTTTATTAGGTGTAATATTTAGAGGAAACTCACATTTGACTGGTGATTACGAGAAATTCAAGTATAAAATAAGAGGTCTAATTGCTTAAGATGGTAGGTGGAAAACTTGTCTCAGTTCGGAAAAACAAAACTTCAGAGATACTTCTTAAAGTTTTCAACAATTCAAAAAATCTTAATTGGAGTGATTACTTAAAAAAAAGGTTAAATTGAGTTGAGACCAGTTTACTAAGTAATTAATGCCTTCCATAGGATAATTCATTAAGTATTGTTACTCTAAAAAGCTGTATCGGAAAAACCACATTCAAAGTTGTTTATTTATTAAATTAAAGGGAGAAAATTAAAGAAATAAATTGCCAGTTTATTTACAGTTGTAATGCTTTTCGTGGTTAAGTGGAAAAATTCAGTGGAATTAAATAACAAAAAAGAAAAACGCTAAACGACAACTTGAATTTTGATCACATAGCTTGAAACAGAAGATATCGTAGTTTGCAGTAGAAAGAAAGTTTGGGTCTATATTCTTATTCTGATGAATTGGGTGGCTAACGCGGCATATTAATTAGCAGAAAACCTGTGTTCAGCGTGGAATGAAGAAGAAGAAGAAGCATGACATAAATGTTGGGTCATAATTATTTGTTTCTCTGCTTAGGTATTCCACAGTGTTGTGTGTGTACACAGTCCTTTGTGAGGTAAAAGTAAATTTGGAAAATGCGACCCCACCTATTCGGGGTCTGGGTCTATTTTTTGTGCTGGTGCTAGTTTTGATGGTATGGTGAGGGAGCATAAAATTAAAATCACTATACTCTCTCTCCTCTCTCCTCTCTCTGTGGCTATGAGCAGTGGGAGGAGTTGTTTATAATTTGAAAACTTGAAGGCAGGTAACAAAGTAGGGTGGTGTTCTTCTTTGTAGTTCTTCTGTTTTGTATGGACATGAAGGGATATTCAGTTTCCTGGACAAAACATAAGAAAGAGCCATATTTTGCAGCTGGTCACACAAGAAGACAACAACAATGCATACAAGCAAATGATGATACCGCAGAAGAAACAAGTTTACTAAATCATTCCCTCAAATTGGCTCTTTCCACTTCCCAAAATACTCTACTCCCTACGCTACCTTCCTTTGTTGCTTTCCTCCTACTTCTTACTTCAATTGCCACCGCATTTTCTCACCCCATTCCCTCCAATTCACCATTGCCACCACCCTCTCACCCCACTGCTAACAACACTTTCACACCTTTGCACAAGTTGAGCAGAATCAGAGCTCACCTCAACAAGATTAACAAGCCTCCTGTTAAAACAATTAAGGCATTTTTTCTTTTTCTTTGCAATCTCCTACAATGACACTTCTGCATTCCCCTTCTCCCCATTCAATGATCTATGTTTCTGTTCCTTTCTTGCAGAGTCCAGATGGGGATTTGATAGATTGTGTTTTGTCTCATCAGCAACCTGCTTTTGACCATCCTCTGCTCAGAGGGCAAAGACCATTGGTAATTTCATCCAACTCGACCCAGGGAATGTGACTTTCCTTTGAATTCATACACACATCCACATTCCTCTGGGGAAGGTGGAATTCCAATTTAGCCACTACTCGTATTTTAGTCTAAAGGTTTGATTTTGTGGATTGCATTTTATTTGAGAGACTGAGAAAGTAAGAGGCTTAAGGTTTACAGGATCCACCAGAAAGGCCAAAGGGTCACCCCAATGGGGAAACAGTCATAGAGAGCTTTCAGCTTTGGACTGATTCTGGTGAAATATGCCCTCAAGGAACTGTTCCGATCAGAAGAACAACTGAACAAGATTTTCTACGAGCAAGCTCCATCAGAAGATTTGGAAGAAAAGTACGGAGGGACTCAACTGGCACCGGGCATGAGGTTAGTGCTTACAAATGTATTTTGCTTATTCAAATTTCATTGCCAATTCAATCCTTTTCCCGCTACTGTTTCCGTTTCTCTGAGAAACTTTCTCACCATGCTTTCATTTCAAAGAAAAAAAAAACTCTGCTCTTATTTTCTCAGCATTGCGTTCATTTCAACCGTTTTTCTTTACCATAAAGAAAAGAACAACCCTGTTTTTCTTTATTCATTAAAATTCAACATGGATTGCAAAAACGAAGACATTGAAGGGACTCCACTTGCAAAAGTTTGACTCCTAGGTGCACCAAAAAGTAACGTGGAAATCATTATGCCGCGTGCAATTTCTTTCCAGAAGGAGCTAAAAATTGAAAAAAAAAAATAGAAGTCCTAAGCACACTATAGGAAAAAATGTTCATTCTTAAGCACGCATATGTGTAATTTTGATTTTTGACAGACATCCTGTTGCAGCATGCAGTTGTTTTTGTAAACAGAGATCAATACTACGGAGCAAAAGCAAACATAAATGTATGGACACCCAGCGTAACCGATCCATACGAATTCAGTTTGTCACAGATATGGGTTATTGCTGGATCTTTTGGCAATGATCTGAATACCATAGAAGCTGGATGGCAGGTATGTCAACATCTACTTGTCCAAAAATTCAATCCATCCATTTTTCTTAATAGTGAAGGTGTTGAAGAATGTACTAGGATTACATTTTGTCTTTATCATTTGCTTTAGTTTTCGGTCCTTTCGATTTCTAGCTAAGTAACAAGCATACTTTCCTTCAGGTGAGTCCTGAGCTATATGGAGACAACTATCCTAGGTTCTTCACTTATTGGACAGTAAGTAATGCACGTTTCTCTTTTCTTCTTCTGTTTCTTCTTTAGCCTCATTTCTTTAACATCTTACAATACGTGCTATCTGACAGACGGATGCATATCAAGCAACTGGATGCTACAACTTACTGTGTTCTGGATTTGTCCAAACTAACAACAGGATAGCAATAGGGGCTGCAATCTCTCCAAGATCCATCTACAATGCCAGACAATTTGATATTGGCTTAATGGTTTGGAAGGTGAGTCTTTTTCTTTTTCTTTTTCCTTTTTTCCACAAAACAATTCATCACCTAAAGTCAATCAAAAAGAAAACACCAATTAAGGAGAAAATAGGGTGTGGTGTGTTGTTAATTGAAGCTTTTATGCTTTTCAAACCGTTGTTTGCTTCATTTCACAAGTTAATTACTTTGAGAAAAAAAAAAAAGGTTAAACATGCATAATGAAACTAAGAGTAAAGAAAATCATATCCAAGTGAGGCAATAATTCGTTTACTTCTTTTCTGACCCTTTTCTTTTGAATTTTCTGCATGTTATTGTTATTCAAATGGAAGATTCCCTTGCTTTCCTTGTACTAGTGTCCTTCATGGGGTCGACTCTAACTGAGCCTTTTCCTTTCGTTCCTTTATTAAAGCAGTATTTCGCGGCTGACGCTTTTCTTTTATATTTTGGTTTTGCTCTAACTGGCATATTGATTTGTCTTACCACTTGTTTTTCCTCAGTTTTACTCTCGTCCAATAATATCATTAATAATGGCAATGAACCACTTTATACTACTGAGACACGCATTGATTAATGAAGGCGTAAGGGGAAATTTTTGGTGTTTGCATTTATGCCAACACATTAATGTAGGTTAGACAGTTGGAGTGAAGCTGTAACATACTAAGTTGCATTTTCATTTGGTGAAATAATTGTAAGATAGCATAATGAAATTGTGTGTGTATAGGACCCAAAGCATGGACATTGGTGGCTGGAATTTGGGTCGGGTCTACTTGTTGGGTACTGGCCAGCATACCTGTTCAGTCACTTGAGAAACCATGCTAGCATGGTACAATTTGGAGGAGAAATAGTGAATTCTCGTTCAAGGGGCTACCACACTGGCACTCAAATGGGTAGTGGCCATTTTGCAGAAGAAGGGTTTAGAAAAGCAGCTTATTTTAGAAACTTACAAGTTGTGGATTGGGACAATAACTTGCTTCCTCTTTCAAATATTCACCAATTGGCTGACCATTCCAATTGCTATGACATTAGGGTCGGATCAAACAATGTTTGGGGAACTTACTTTTATTATGGAGGTCCTGGAAGGAACGTAAGATGTCCATGAATATAGTTCCTATTACACAGGCTTCTCTGTTCTAAATATATAAATATTCTTTTTTTATCCCACTTTTTCTTTTGGGGGTTTTTGGTTTCATTATAAGCTTCACATGGTTTGGCTATATTTGTTAATTTTGGTTTTGGGTTAACAGGTTAGAGACAGTTTGTTCCGTTGTTAGAGATTATGTAAATCCACGAAAAATATGTTGTCGGTTTATAACATTAAATTCAGGAGTTCTGTATTCTTCACTTCCTGTTTCTTTCCTCTTCGCAATTCAAATCAACTCGAGCCTTGGGCGGGTAATAGTTGACTTTCAATTGGTCAATAAACCTTTAAATGCAACTTGTCTTTCCCAGATGGAACCTTAATTTTTCATGCTTCTAAAATCCAGGGATAGTTATATTTTACTGCTGGTGAATCCGTCATAGGTGGTTTTGCATGTGGGAGAGCTACAAAGAAGCAAAATACAAACATATCTGCAAGACTAAATGCGTTTAACCTTCTATATCTTCCCTGTTATAGTCTTGCTAAGCATATTTATTAACTAACATGAATATTCTATCTTCTTGGTATATAAAAACAGAATAGTTAATGCATACGCAGTGTCCCCACTTAATTTTGCACTGCAGATAAAATAATTGGTTGAATACTATAATACAGTGAAATCAAGACCAGTTAACAGTGAACCATGTTTTCCCACGATTAAACTTGAAAAAAAAAAGAGAGCTTTAGAAACTGCACATTGGGAAATACAATGCGGAACAAACATTTTTCTCTTCTTGGTTGAATATTGAAAGGGAGATGAGATAATCTGATGATGATTTTTTAAAGAGTAGTTAACAAAGGAATATATAATAATATTAAAGAGACTTAATCTCAACTATATAAAAGATCGATACCACTTATAACTTAAAATTTTTAAAAATGAGTTTATGAGTTTTTATATTATATGTGTTTGATACAGAGATCATACTCATATGAATCGATTACCAGGATTAACCGTAAGTTCTAATATCACTAATAAATTTTTGAGAGAAGAATTCATCGCAAGATACAACACAAATAAAACTAAATCTAATCATATAAGAAATTATCACCATTTTGAATATAAAATCTTTAAGACAATAAATTTAGGTGTATTAAATGATTTCAACTCCCTTAGAGCCGCAGCATTGAACGTATAAGTGCAATATCCATCCGGGGATGGAGAAAATAAATAAAAAAGAGGTTTTTGAAGGAAAAAAATGGTTGAAAACTAACGGTCAATGTCATGATTTTATTAAATCTTAGAGCATCCGAAAGTAGACAAGAAGAGAAAAGAAGGGAGCACATGGGTCTTGAGAAAATAAGTTTATGATGTTGGTAGGCTAGTGTGGAAATGGATGTTGGTGGAAGTGTGAAGTGACAGAAGATATGGATCTTTTGTTTTCAAAAGAATAATGATAATAATATTGAGAAAGGGTAGAATAGTAAGTGAGGGTTCCTTGCGTGACAACAAAGCGATCCCCACCACATTCGATTAAAGAATAAAGGACAGTGATGGTCTACACTACACGGGAATCCAGAACCGTATTATGGAAGACTATGCAAGCAAATGGAACAAACCATTCTTTTTACTACGAGTTAGGGCTTCTTCTGCCTCAATCTGGAAACCCTTATCAAAAAAACATCCTTTGCATACGAAGCAAGAGATGTCGTAGTGTCAACAGAGCCTACAGTAGCAAGCAACAGATACATTCTTTTTTTCTTCCAGGGAAACTATCTGTCCCTTTCCGTACAGTTATGTTTCTGAATTATAAAATTACACTCAACACACTGTCTTTATTTTGCACATGATAAATGTGATTATGTATTGGTTCGTTGAGTATAAGGTTTAGTGTTTTTGAGTCTTGCGATTTACTTTATCTATTGTGAGTGAAAAACAAAACAAAACTGGAGTTGATTAACATGGATAAGAACACGATCCAAAACAAACAAAACACAGAAGGTGGGTACAGCATCAACAACCACAGTTTCTAGCGAAAAGTAAACGTCAAAGAGGCTCCAGCTATGATGGAGGAGGAGACACTTCTGCAAAAACATGTCTGGAGAAACACTCACCAATGCATCATTAGCCACAAAATTTCTTCTGAATCACATTGTAATTATATGCTGCCTAAAACATATAAAATTTGATAAAATAAAGAAAAAGTATTTAATTAAATTAAACAATCAGTGTTTTGGAAGTTAATATAACTTAATGAAATAGTACCATTATTTAGTTATTTTTGTATTCTATTTATATTTATGTAAATTTAAAAAAGGAAAATAAAAAATGTAAGGATTAGTATGTGAAGTGACATGAGAATGCCTTTTTGAGACAGGTGCATCTTGTATGTTTGATATGGATATGGTGCCTTTATTTTTAGAGTGGTCCTTACTTCGGTCTTAATAACTTTGGACACTTGTTCGTATTGAAGATTATGTGGTATCCCAGAAAAATTCTTTCCACCTTTGAATTTAATCAAACTAACAAATAACAATGTGTAATCACTATTCAACTCTACGCACTTTTATGCAAGTTATTTTCTCTTTACATTCTTGAATGAAACCTAGACATAACTGATATATAGATGAATGTTTGGTTATTTTTCATGTTGTTTCTACATATTTTTTAATAAACAGGACAAATTTATCAAGCGTCACATTAAAATAAATTTAATTTAAAATTTTTTCAATTCTTTAAATAAATGAATTATTTTTTTAAATTACCTCGTCCAAATATGTAATTAGATTTTTTTTTGGGTGCATTTTCATCAAGACTTTTTCCCATTAAAACAATTAGATTCTTTTTTTGTCCACTGCAAGTATAAGAAAATTGTGTTTAAAAAGTTCATGCCCCTCGGTGTGGGGTCCAATTTCCTCCACGCCAGAATTCTCGAGATTTTGGAATTACCTTCTCAGTAGGGATGTATTTTTTACATTTTAGAAAGCCCAGAATTTTTACAGGTGTGGAAAGAAAAGCCCCTCGTTATGCTAGGATTATATGGCCCAATAAGTATTGGTATCCTTCGACCCACTTAGCAGAAGCAGAACTAATGGGTCAATATTCGACCCAAATTGCAAGCTGCCCTATAGTATTCCTGAATGACTTAACTCCCTTTCGTACAAGCTTATTAGTAATTAAGTGATACCATCTAAAGCAACCCATAAACTACTTGTCATCTTTCTTAACATTCACAGACCTAATAATTTTATGCCACTGTCCAAATTCCAAACAAAAATAAAAGGCTTTTCTATACTCCAGGAACAATGACACATTATCACAGATAGGGCCAGTCCAATTTATGTCAAAACCCAAACTAAATTTTAGGTTGAGACGTTTTTAACTTAATTAAAATTATTTTATAAAAACATTAGTAATTTATTTTGATGTATATGCTTAAGGAATTTTAAGATGTAAAACCACTTCTTAAATTATTATATCAATTTCTTTTTATATTTCTTTTTACTTGATAATAAAGTCAAGTCTTTACTTTTTTTTTATATATATAATAGTTATTCTATTTAATCTTTCCTTTGATATTATTTATGTTTTAAATAAATCATTCAAATTTTGAAAAACTTGCCCATTCTTAAATAAGAAGAATCAGGTTGAAATGTTTCATAGACATTGTATAAATAATATGTATTTGACATGTATGACATAACTATGATATGCATAGACCTCTGTTTGCATCCATTTATCATTTACAAGCAAAACCTCACGATAACCATAAGTTTTTCATCACAAGTGTGAAATTAGGATTCTACCACGTGTCATTTTTAAGTTTTTTTTTGTATTTTTTTTACTTTTTAATTTAAAAAAAAAATCCTACCACGTGTCAAATTGATGTTCAGCCACATGTCATTGTTATGCGAAAAATTTTAAATTGGTCCTTATATTTATTATTTTAAATTGAAGCAATTTCATCTCTTCCAAATTGAGACCAAATTTAACCTTTATATAAATATTAAAATCATATTTTTATGATAATAAATATTTTTAACCAAATTAAGTTCATTAAAATTTATATTTTGCATTGAACTTTATTTAAAATTTGTTTTAAATATTTATATATCAATAATTTTTTGACAAATATGTTAGATTTGGTATAAAAACAACTTTATAAATTCAAATATAAAATTTTAAAACAGATTTATAACAATTACAAAATTCAAATGTTTGTCTAGAAATTCTTAAAAGATATTTTAAATAAAGTTCAATGCAAAATACAAATTTAAATAAACTTAATTTAGTTAAATATATTTAGTATGATAAAAGTATGATTGTAATATTTATATAAAAGTTTAATTTGGTATCAATCTGGAAGTGAAGAAATTGCTCCAATTTAGCAAAAAAAAGACTAAATTGAGACAAATAATAAATATAAGGACCAAATTAAGATTTTCACATGACAATGTTATGTTGCAAAATCATAAATTGACATGTGGCAAAGTTTTTTTTTTTAAATAATTCAAAAAAAGTTAAAAAAAAAACTAAAAAAAAAACTAGAGCTAACACGTGACACAAAATTAACCTCCTCAATGTTGCACTATCGAAAAAGGTCAAATTGGAAGACATTTAAAAAAATAGTACTCAATTGATACGACTTAAAATCTGAGGATCCAATTGAGATTTTGGTACAAAAACGAGATTGTTCCGAGGATCAAAGTAAAAAATAAAACAAATAATAATCCTATTCTTTGTTCCTTATTATACTTATTTTCTAGGTAAAGGTAGTGATCTCTTGAAAAAGTTAATTGGATTTATTCTTGGTTGGATTATAATGTTCAATTGTGTATTTGGACAAGATAATGATATTTTGACTCACTTTCTTTTACTTACTTTTAATTCACTATTTCAATCACCCTTAAATTATCACATCATATCGCTAAAAAAAAAATCAAAATACATAATTGAATGTTGATTGAAATGGTGAATTAAATGTGAATAAAAAAAATAAATTAAAATATCATTATGCATTTGAAAATTTTGTTATTAATATGATTTCAGAAAAATAGCTATGTAAAAGAAAGGTTACACAGAATCAATGATCTAAAAGTGGTTGTAATTATACAGTCCAATTTTTGTGATCCAACAAACATACCAACTTATTTCCTAAATGCATGCATCTTTCAAATTTATGGTATGAAATTATGAATAGTCTATGACATGACTCTTATCTTCCACCTCGAAAAAAATACTCATCAAATATAATTAGATATAATTAGGTTAGGGATCATAATTTTCTGGTGTTACTGTAAAAGTTGGATGAAAAATAATACTCCCGTTAATTTTTATCACCCGTTAATAATGTGGTTTTTAAAAATAGAAAAAATAGTTCATTTCTATAAAATTCTAAAAATGATATTGACTTGTTCTACCTTAGTAATAAACATATAATTTCTGAATGCAGATAACAAAAAAAAATATTAAGAAAATAAAAATGAATAAATGTATGAATGAAAATAGAGGGAATTATAAATAGTACCATGTCATCAATAAATCAAAGTATCATATAAAAGAAACTTTATATGATAATGGAATATGTAAGGTGAGGTGCCGATTGGGGTAAATTTGTTATTCCTTCAAAATATGAAAGAATTCCTTTTATTTTCTTTTCCAAATGATAAATTAACTTATTCCTTTACGTCTTTATTACCAATAGGGTTTCTAATAACAAATACAATAGTAAATAAATTGTTTTTAAATCACAAAAAATGAAAGATTTATTCATTGAAATTTAAGTATTTTTCCTTATTTTCCATATTATGAATTATACACTTCTATTCAAACATTGATTTTTGCAACCAAATTTTACAATCTTCAAACATGTTATCAAAATAAGAATGCTCTTGACTTTCAATGGTATGACCATGTGATATTTGACGAGTCTTAAAATTAGAAAACACATTATGCTCAACTTTATTTTTTTACTCATTGTGAGACTTAGACTTATATTTGGATTTCCAAAATATTTTTCTCAAGTGTGAGCACTTCACATTACACTTCTTCCTTGAGCTTTCACCACGAATATCTTTCTACTTGTATCATTGTTTATCTTAAAGGAACATATTTATTTGATCAGAAAACTTTCAATATAAGAACTCGTTTAAGTCGGTCACACCAAGACTAGTCATCGACTCTGATATCACTAATGGGTTCGAAGAATGATCATTAGGAAGACATGACATTAATAGACATGAACTCAACCTATACATAATGGATTAACAACACAACCAATCAAAAACCTTAAAATAATGAGTTTATAGATTTTCATTGTTATATGGTGTTTACATTTCTTACTTTTACTTAATTTGAAATTTAAGCTCATGCTTAAATTATCAATAATATTGACCAGTGATTTATCGAAAAATAATTCTTCAAATACAAGACTTTTTTTGGGTTAGTAAAGAATTAATTTAAATTAATAATAGAGTATTCGTGTGGAACATGACTATTGTTAATCTTAATTATATGAACGAGGTTTTATTCCTATGTTTATTGGTTGACATTTTTTTTTATATTCCTAATTATTTGTTTTTATACAATGGTGTACTCTTCTAAAGTTAAATATATTAAATTAGAGCACCATTAGTGTTATTATGGATGCAAAAAGGTTCATACCAAATAAAAGTTGATGGAAATATATTTTATTATAAAACTTACACAGTGTTCAGTCTCCAATATTTGAATCCAGGTAACTTATTTAATTTTTATTTTGATTATGTTTGGAATATGGAAGAGGGGTTGTTGACCTAGTGAAAAGAAAATGGATCAAAATGTTTATTAAAATTTTATGGTGTTATTTATTTAATTATTTTTTAAAGGAGTCATTTCCAAAAGGTGCCTTTTGATATGGTTAAGCATTTCCGTCAAACTTTTGTGCTTGTCTGTTATTTCCCTCTTATTACGACAAAGTATAGTTAACTTCGATTTCAAGATCTAAGAGGGTGTACTAAATTCAAGTGTTTGTTGAATTGAAAGGAGAATTTAAACTGTTAAAAAATAATTTTGGATGAAGTTGAGATAGGCATGGTCCTCCTATTCAATAAAAAAACTATGGTTAACTTCCGACATAGAATTTAAGGTTTAAATATTAGTTTGCTTGGTCGCTACTGAAAGTCAATCATCGCCCACATAACTAATTATGATAATTTTATAGATATTTCTCAATTTATGGACAAGATAAAAATTATCATTTTATCTACCCTAATAGGGTATTACCCATCATCACCTGACTAAGTAATTTATTTTGCTCGCACTTTTTCGGAATGTTAGTTTAAACTTTTTGGGCTATACACGGAACGTGAAAATCGACTCCAGGAACAGCCATACCTGTTATGGCTGCGGTAAATCTCTCTAATAAATGACACATGCATGCAACGCTTAACTTTTTTTTTTTTAGAGGTAACACGTAAGGAAAAATAACATTGGAAGTAAATTATAAATTACTTGGTAATGTCTGGTTGTCATTTTCATTATTTGATGGAAGGAGGCATATGTAATTTGTTGTTTTCTCTTTGTAAAGCAATAGATGAAAGATCCCATGCACATGAGAGGGGGGGGGGGGCACAGCCAGAGTCTCCGCTACACATTGATCTGCATGTGCAGCTGTTAAGCACCATTAAATGCAACCCTCTGGTGAAAGAAAGAATTTTTTTTTTGTACAGTCTTGAATAATACTGAGGGGTGAAAAATTGAGAAAACCTGAGAGGCTAAAAGCGAGGAAGAAACTGAGCACATTAACGCGGTTATATTTGGTGTTGATGACACGATGGTTGTGTGTTGTCAGGTATTGAAAGCAGAGGAAAGGGTTATGTGCGGAAAGTGTGGTGGTAGTGATTGGTAATTGCTTGCCCAAAAGTGTTCTAGACTTGAATGGAGAATGCTCGTAGTTGTTGTTCACATGGTGCGGGCCAAGATAGTTAGTTGAAGGAAAGCAAGCCAACTCAGTTCCTTTTCCATAATCAGCAACAATGATAATGGAAGGCTGAAAAGGTACCTAGTGATAGTCTACCTTCCTGCGCAATCTGACATCTCCCACTTTTACTCTTTGGCTTTCAGAGTTACACCACACATTAATATTATTGCCCTCTTTTCAAGAATTCATGAAAGCAGCTTCTTATGGAAACCTCCCCCTATTTGATTTTATACCATATAAGGATACGAATGTAGGCCCCCTCACATAACCAGTGCAGTTAAGACGGTGGCAGAAGCCATAGTTTGTGTGAACTCAGTAATAAAAGAAAAGGAATCCTGTCAATCAATTAAGCTTCTGTACACTCATTTCATTTTACCTTTTACCTTATCCAATCAGGATACTCAAAGTACCTTTACACTTTCCCAAATTACACTGACGTTAATCACTACTACTAACTAACTCATTGATTAACCAATCAATATAACTAAAAACATCTAACACATATATATATATATATATTTTTTTTCCTGAAAAACAAAGAGGCATTAAATTTGAATGGAGGATTGATTCCTTGGAGGGAGGTAGGGTGCTGCGGAGGAAGAGGAATAAGCAAGGGATGAGGAGTTGGAGGAAGATTGTAGGAGCAACAACTGAGCAGGGGTGACAGAGGAGGAGGAATAGGAGGAAGGTTGAGATGTTTTGGGTTTGGGCTTGTGGGGCTCAGCGGCTGGTGGAGAATCGTGACGAATTTCTCTCAATAATGCCGCAACATCTTTCATCGTGGGTCGATCCTCTGCACGATTACTTGTGCACAAGAGGGCAATACCAAGTGCTTGTAGCATCTCTTGGATTTGTGTGTCTGGATGGCCTTGGAGCTTGGAATCTAGAACCTGGATCGGGTCCTTCTTGCTCTTCAGCTGCTCCCTGACCCACTGAATAACATGTTGCCCATCCGGGAATGATGGATCCACTGGCCTTTTCCCCGTTATTATCTCCAGTAGGACCACTCCAAAGCTGTACACGTCGCTCTTCTCTGTGATTTTCAGCATGCAAGCATACTCTGCAAGATTCCAACCCAACAAAACATTATATACTCTCCACATGTTATCAAGACACACAGGTAACAGACATTTGCTGTCTGTAAAGTATTTCAACAACGATTAATCAGATTAGGTTGGACGCATTCCCTATTCCCTCTCTGTCACCCCTCATCATTTGGCTTTTTTGCCGCCACCATCATCATGTCTTTCACTTC
Organism: Vigna unguiculata; assembly: GCF_037176805.1. Classification (NCBI taxonomy): domain Eukaryota; kingdom Viridiplantae; phylum Streptophyta; class Magnoliopsida; order Fabales; family Fabaceae; genus Vigna; species Vigna unguiculata. The sequence continues at coordinate 57,060,326 of NC_140794.1, read as the reverse complement.
TCCAAACACAAACATTACGTCTAATTATTATAGATGCATGCAGGGGATTTGTAACTTTCTGCCACCAAGTACATCAGATGTACATGTAATCAAACCCAAAAACCAACAAATCACTAAACATCAACCATAATGAATGGAAAGCCTTCACAATGGATTATTCCCGTACGGTCCCCATTCACCAACGTTCATGTGGAAAACTCAAATTCTCACTACCAATTTCAAATTTCTTATCCCCTTCGTTCACCGGTATTATCTAATTAAAATCAACACTCTCCTTATTTACAAATCACCACATGTATATATCACTGGATAAACTTGTTAATCAATGGAAAATAAAAAAAAAAAACTTTTAACTCAAAAAAAGATGAAAATTAATTGACTTACCGGGAGCAATGTAACCGTAGGAGCCGGCGAAATGTGGATTAATCGAAAAGGAGGCGTGATCCTCTTCCACGAATCGAGCGAAACCAAAATCCGCCAAACAGGGCTCATATCTGTCTCCTAATAAAATGTTCTGCGCCTTGACGTCCCGGTGCAAGATAGCTGGCACGCAATCATGGTGCAGGTAAGCCACGCCCTCAGCCACGCCCAAGGCTATCTTGAGCCTCGTCTCCCAATCAATTAATCCTGTGCACCCCTCGTGTAACAGCGTGTCCAGGTTACCGTTCGGTAAATAATCGTAAAACAGTAACTTTGTTCTCCTGTTGGCCCCCCAACCCAGCAGCCGCACGATGTTCCGGTGACGGATTCGCGCAAGCGTCGCAATCTCCGACGAGAACGCTGCCGCGGAGAATTTCTCCGACAACCGGAACTTCTTCACCGCGATGGCGAGTCCCGTGCTCGACAGGTCCACCCTATAAACGACGCCGGATCGGCCTTGGCCGATGACGTTGCCAGCAGTGAGACATCTCGCTACGTCAGAGATGGACAAATCGAGTTTCTGGTACAGTGTCACTTCCCAAGGTGGGGCCATGTCCACGTCGCTGTCCTTTCCATCTAGTTCCACGTCGTTTTCGCGGTCCCCTCGCCGTTTCGCTGCGACGACGACGTACAGCGCCGCCATGAGTAGCAAGCACGCGGTGCACAGCAGGACCACCATAGCCACGCGCGCTACCCTCGCCCGTCGACCCGACCTTCCACCACCATCGCCACTGCACTCGTTGCCGGAAAAGCACAGCGCCGGGTTCCCCGCCAGCACACTCAGCGGCAGCTTCGCGAAGAAAGGCGTGTCCGGAACTCGTCCCGAGAATTTGTTATTCGAGATATTGAGCACCACCAGATTCTGCAGACCCGCGAGATATTGAATGTTTCCGCTGAGAGTGTTGTGAGATATGTCCAGCACCCCGAGCTTCGTCAACCCGGAGAACTCCCGAGGGATCTCGCCGGATAGTTGGTTCAGGCTCAGATTCAGAGCGATTTCCAATGCCGGAATGTTGCCGATGCTGCCGGGGATATCGCCGGAGAGATTGTTGCTACTGAGATCCAGTAATTGTAATTTAGAACAAGACCCAATTTGACTCGGAATTGAGCCAGAGATTCGATTCTTCGAGAGAACTAGCTTGGAGAGCGCGGTGAGTTCGCCGACGGTGGGGTTTAGTACACCTTCGATCATGTTGTCGGAAACATCGAGAAACTGAAGCGAATTAAGCCGGCTCAAACTTTCCGGTAGGTTGCCGGTGAGAAAGTTCGAATGTATATCTAGAAATGCGAGATTCCGGCAGCCGGATATCTCCTCCGGGATACCGCCGGAAATCCGATTATTCCCTAGGTCAAGGAAATTCAAATTATTGAGATTCCCAATCTGCGAGGGAATGTTCCCGGTGATGTTGTTGTCGTTGGCTCGGAATCGAATAAGGGAAGAACAATTCCCAATCTCAGAGGGGATTCTCCCTGAGAGGTTATTGGACAGGAGCAAAAGCTTGTTGAGATTCTTGAGCTGGAATATCCCTTTGGGTATGGGACCCGTTAATCCATTCTGTGACAGATCAATAGCCTCTAGGTTTTGACAATTGGAAAGGGAAGAGGGAATGTTACCTTGCAGCTTGTTGTGCCATAAGAACAAGAGCGTTAGATTCGCTAGGTTTCCTAATTCGGAAGGTATGGTACCAGTGATGAGATTGTTGTCAAGCTCCACATGTGTGAGTTGCTGACACTTACCCAGTTCTCCTGGTATCTCCCCCGAAATCTGGTTCACACTGAGTTGGAGCTCTTGCAATGATGTCAAGTTCCCGAAAGTGTTGGGAATGCTTCCGGTTAGTGAGTTCATTGACACGTCAATCACTGACAACTCCTCACAGTTGCCAATCTCGGGGGGCAAGGTACCAACTAGGTTGTTCTGCCACAGTAGAAGGTTTTCGAGGTTCTTAAGGTTTCCCAACTTGCTTGGTATGGATCCAGTGAGAGAGTTCTCGTAAAGGTAAATGTTTTGAAGCCCTGTGCAGTCCCCAAGTTCAGGTGGTATTTCACCGGAGAGTAAGGAAGTGTAAATGGCAATGGTTTCAAGGTTCTTGAGAAGGCCAAGAGTTGGTGGCAGAGAACCTGAGAGGCTAGTTTCAGCAAGACCCAACATCACTAAACTGGAACAGTTGCCGATTTCTCGTGGTAGAGGACCCTCCAGGTTCTTGTTTCCTCCTGCTCTTATGACTTGAAGGCTCTTAAGGTTGCCGATGGTGGTAGGAATTTCCCCGCTGAGTTGGTTGTCATATAGGATCAGCTTCTGCAAGTTCGTGAGGTTCCCAATTGCAACTGGAATGGAGCCCACGAGGTCATTGGAGTTGAGATGGAGTTCCTCAAGTTTAGGCAAGTAACATAGCTCACTTGGTATTTCGCCACTCAAGGCATTGTCACTTAAGTCCAAGTAGCTGAGTTCCACAAGGTAACCTATTTCTTTTGGAATTGAACCCGTGAGATTGGCTCCGGCTAAGATCAGACTGCTTAAGGAAAGCAATGAGGTGAAATCAGTGGGCAGTGTTCCAAGCAAATCCACATACCTCAGATCCAGCTGTACTACTTCGTTCTTGGTGTTGCAACTCACTCCATACCAGCTACATGGGGTGTCTTGAACTGGGTCCCAGTTACTCAATACCTCCAGGGACCCGTTTAGGGTTCTCCTCCATGATAGAAGAGCCTCCCCTTGTTGATTCACTGCAGCAGCTGTGAGAAAATGGAGTGGGAGCAGAAGGGAAATGCATAAGAAGAAGAGGGTCCATGGATTTACAGGCATTACAACTAAGCTACGAACTCCAATGAAAGAACACGCAGAAAGGTTTGAGCCTAGGGAGGAACAACGGGAAGGAACCAAATCATGTCTTGTGGGTTACTGTGTTTATAAAAAATAGAGTTATTATATACAAATTAAAATAACCCAGAATCTCCGGATCCAAGAAACAGCTAGGCCATGATGTTTCTGCAGGGAGAAATGGAATTTTAGATGGTTGTGTAGAAGTATTTGTTTATGTTGAAGTGGAGTGCAGGGGTGGGTGGGTAGTAGAAGAATTATAACAGTTTAAAATCTTGAGAAGGAGTAACATAACAGAGATGGGATGGGTGGGTGAGTGCCTTTCTTTCTAAATATTGTTTCAATATCAACCGTTTATCTTTTTTGATGTGGTTTTGTTATAAAATAAGCTCTCATTTTCTCATGGATTTTTTAGTGACATGGATGAGACGAATTATATCCTAAAAATATGGGCAGGCTCATTTTGTCTACCACGACACATTCTGTCCTTGGCCAACTAGTTTTGAGTCTGACTCTCCATTTTGTATTGAAAGGTATATTTAGTTAAATCTAAATATAACCTAATTAGATTTAAGACCTAATATTTTAGGCTTATGCGATTGATGACCTTATAACCTCTTAATGATGGCGCAAAGAAACATACGGTTTTCATATGATAACGACAGATTTGATACTCTTCTTTCAACAGGAAATACGCTGGTTTTATGTGTAACATCATGTGAAAGTAAATATCCTTATTTCTTAAACTACTAAATTTCTCACTTTCCTTTCTCGTACGAATTTCTTTCCTCATTTCGTCCTATAAAACACTTTCAACTTAATTTTAAGAGAGGGGAAAAAAAGAAGATAACTTCCATACTCTCCGGGGGGGTCTTTGAGTACTGGAGTAAACGCTGCTTCATAAAACCTACACAACATATCATAAATAGTTTTTGTTTTTTCTTCTTTTATTTTGAATTAGCTGCTAGCGGTGCATTAATCCGCATAAAGCTTTACCCTTTTTTTGCTACAGGCACAGGATGCAGAGTCCGTATGCAATAATTTATTACCAAAATAATCTTTTTCCCTGGTTTTGAAAGCAAAATGAAACTTTGGAATAAAGGGTCTGCTATCTGCCATGGATCTCAATCAGATTTGAATTTTTATTTGTTTATGCAGAATATGTTTTGGGAGTGGACTTGGGTGCTATGCTGCTACACTCTCTCTTGCGATTCAGATGTTGCTCCTATTTACCCTGTCAAGCATAATTAACTTTGGATCTGATCCATACTTACAAAAATCAAACCCCGATAGGATTCTCATTCTCATGAATACAAAAACCTGCTCCATTTCGCAAAACTTGTTCATCCATGATGCGATCTATGACACCCTCCATTTGTCCTGAGAATCTCGCATTATTTAAGATCAAACCCATCTCAAATGACAAACATAAACCAATAGCACCGCTAAAAAATTGTCACCATACACCCGTTCGATCTTTGAACTAACTTGAACCCCATTTGTTAATTTAAGCAGGAATTAAAAAGAAAAGAAAGAAAAGTCACGTGGTGTCGCGTGACATGAGGGGACTTGTAGAGCAGAAAGGAATTGAATTATGTTATGTGGTTGACACTTGGCAATGGAGTGATATACAGAATTACAGATATACTGCATGCCCTCGTGATGATGCAGGAGATGAAGAATATTATAGTAAAAATAATTTGACAAGTGCGTGAATTGGGAATCTAAGCACGAGGTAGATGAAAACAGGGGCAGATGAGAGAGAATTGGAGTGGTTAAAAGGTGGCGTAGGACAGCTTTATGTAGTAAAATTCGAGAGAAATATAGGGTCCCTTTAAGATGTTGATGCCAAAGTCCACATCTTAAATTTCATTTTCCTTGTTTTGTTTGTAGGATTAACCTCTAACTAGGTTACTCCATGGCGACTAATACACCTAATCTGTGTGACACTTGCTTAAGAGTTCAACCTCAGAAAAATGGGTGATATTTTGTTTTGAGGGTGTGAGGAAATAAATGATTGAGGAGGCAATGATACAGCTAGCTAAGGTAGGAAGCAAAATGGGGTTTCATTTATTGCACTAAGAATAAGAGTGAGTGGGTTTGATTCTGTTGTCGCGCACGGATGGGACCTTTCTCAACTGCTTGCTTTTTGGCTTCGCACCTAAATTTCACACACTTTCTTCTAAATCCTCTTTAAATTTTCCATTCTTTTTTATTATTTTCATTTTCTTCTAATCTTATCTAATATTATATAAATTCTTAATTTGGTCCTGTTTATTGTGTCAATATTTTATTATATTTTAGATAATGGAATTAATTATAAATGTAAAGTGATAATTATAGAAAAAATATGGTTTTCAATTCAAATAAATTTATCAAGTTCTAATTTTGGTCTATGTAATTTTTTTAAGGATAAAATTATAATAAAGTCGACGTTCCAAATACACAATATTTTGGATGTATGATGATTGATCTTGTCGATGTTCTAGGATCGGAATATTGGCATCCATCGTGGGACTGATAACGAGATTCAACATATGAGTCATTGGTCCCTTAAGTCCTTCATTGGAGATGATCAGTCCCACATCGCTTAAAAATCGAAATCTAAGGTAGTTTAAATACCTCTTCCTCCAATTTCATCCATTGAGGTTCCTTTTAAAGACAAAATCATGTCAAAGTTGATACTCCAAAATGGACTATACCTTAAATGTATAGTCATTGACTCTAACAATGTCCTGGATTGCATATTTTAAGCATTATATCTTGCAAAAATTTCATCTAATGTCATCTTTTAAGTTTGTACTTCATTTGTCTATTCTTTTCTAATCATATATTTCAAATAAGTTATGTTCATATTAAAAAGATTTCATGTCTTATTTTAGTGTTTAAAATTTCAAAGTAAAGTTGTATAAAAAAAAACGTCATGCATAAAGAAAATGACAATTGCAACATTATGTCGTTGGAAACAACTTACTTACCATATAATAATGAAGTGTGAAGTAGCAATTGTAGTAAAGAAGTTGAAGACAAGCATCTAAAACATATTAAGTAGTTCAAATGTATTCAATAATTCAACTCTTAACGAAGCCCAAGTTGGATGCTCCAACTGTTAGAATTAATTAACAAATTAATTCTATTAGTGACTTATTTGAAATATTATGATTGTTATTTAATAAAATTTAAAGATTTATTGGTTATTATTATGGGAAGTGATAATAAAATAAGATAAAGATAAAATAAAAACCAACTTGACAACTTGATGGACGTTGATTTATAAAAGGGATTGAGGTTCTGTCTCTAAAATTGAAGACAAGCATCTAAAACATATCAAGTAGTTCAAGTAGTTCAAATGTATTCAATAATTCAACTCTTAACGAAGCCCATGTTGGATGCTCCAACTCTTATAATTAATTGACAAATTAATTCTATTAGTGACTTATTTGAAATATTATGATGGCTCAATTGTGATTTAATAAAATCTAAAGACTTATTAGTTATTATAATAGGAAGTGATAATAAAATAAGATAAAGATAAAATAAAAATCAACTTGACAACTTGATGGACATTGATTTATAAAAGAGATTGAGGTTCTGTCTCTGGCCATAAGATTCTTTTCACAAGGTTCTGTCTCTGGCACAATTGTGATTTAATAAAATCTAAAGACTTATTAGTTATTATTATGGAAAGTGATAATAAAATAAAATAAAGATAAAATAAAAATCAACTCGACAACTTAATGGACGTTGATTTATAAATGGCCCAATTGTGATTTAATAAAATCTAAAGACTTATTGGTTATTATTATGGGAAGTGATAATAAAATAAAATAAAGATAAAATAAAAACCAACTTGACAAGACGTTGATTTATAGAAGGGATTGAGGTTCTGTCTCTGGCCATAAGTTCTTTTCACAATAACATATCAAGAACGTGTGAGAAGAGAAAAGAAAGTCAAAGAAATAGATTGAAAAACAGTGGTTGAAGAGTACAAAAAAGAATACAAATTAAAGAACGCATATTCACAGAATCTTTCTTCCATGGATCAAAATTAGTACTCTATTATATTTTATTGTATGAGAATCATGTATCTTAGCATCTTTAATTGATTTACACCAATTTCATAAAAAGAAAAATGAAATTATGTAAAACGAAAAATAATCTCAAGCTCTTTTTTTAATGTACAAAAGAAAAGTGAATATAAAAAAAAATAGAAAAAAGTCGCCGCCAATGATATTATACATCTTGACAAACAAGAAATTTTAAGGTTTCTTTTTCATTTCTTTATAACAATTATCGACTATTGTTTATCCAAAAAGCAAAAATTTAGTGAGATTAAACCTTGTATCCGTTGTGATCTAAATTTTTTGAGATACATTCCAATATCTTTTTTGTAAACATCATTGTGAGTAAGTTATGAGTGATTTAGTTGTTAAAAAATATCTGTGAGTAAAATTTTGGAAAAAATTGTAAAATAATATTGGTGTGTTTAGTTTGAAAAAACTAATAAAAGAGTATTAATGTTGTAAGTCAATGATGACCTCAGAATATATCGAATTGATATGGAACTTAACTTGTGGATCAAGAAAAAATATGTAATTTTCAGGTAAGACAAACAAGTACACGATTTTTTGTTTTTTATTTATTTATTTCATTTGCTCTTTAATTTCTTTGACTAAACCTTAAGTTGTGTTTTACCCCTTATGAGAAAACGTTTTAATTAATCATTGATTATATTTTTTTATCGTATCCTCATTTCATACTAAAATTTATCAACTTAAGACTTGTTTACAAAATATGGAATAAAGTTTTTTTCTATTTAAAATATTCTTTAAAAAACTTAATTTAACTACTTATAGTATTTTTGTCATTTACATATTATTTTTAATCCTTATAAAATGTGGGGATTTTGGTTTTAGTCCTTAAAAGTTTTTTTTATTATTATTTTCATTCTTCCAAAAATTTTAATATTTTTTTAGTTTTTAATATTCATTTAAAAATATACGAATAACATTTATTTTACGAATCTTAAAAGTTATTTTAACGATATATTTATTAACATTATATCACACCAACAGTATCTATTACTTAAAATGGAGATTTAACATTGTGTTAAACATAAGTATAGTTAATTAGGGCTATATAATATAATATTAAGAATCCGAATTAGCATTAAGGACAAAAAGCAAAAAAAAAAAAATCTTACAATAATTAAAATAAAAACTCACTTGTTTTACATGAACAAAAGACATATTTAGACTAAAATTTAAATATTTCAAATAAAATAATTATTAACTATTAAAGCAAATATTTTTTTTTACATTTTTTCATAACATAAAATTGAAAATTCATGTGAAATAGATAATAAATATAAAGAAAAAACATAGAAACATAGTCTATAAGAATAGAATATAATGTATAGTCAGTTAAATCAAATCAACCTGATTTTAATTGATTTCAAGTCATTCAAATCAGTAAAAAAAGTAACTTTAACAAATCCATTAAATATAATTGATTCTTTTCTTAAATCTAAACTAATTCAACAAAGACCAATTTATTAATATTTTTCTACCATTGGAACAGACTACAGGATTAGAAAAAGTGAAAGCAGAGAATAAATTATTTTCTCGAAGAATAAAGGGAAACACTACATCAATACAATTCACAAAGGATTATTTTTCACTTCCCACGTGAGAAACTCAATCAATCATCAGTGATATTTTTTATTCTTTTAAAATGAACATTTAACAAGTCTAATAAATTATTGAGATTTAAAAGGGATTTATTTCCTTTCTTTCTCTATGTCTGGAACTCTACCCATACTAAACGTTTGTGTTTCTTGTACTTTTTCTCACAACCCCTACAATATAAATAAGCAACATTCCAAACATACACACTCTTTGACGTTGTACGCCCTATACTCCTTTTTCTTATTTTCACTCTCTCTTCCTTCCTTTCTATTTTTCAAATTTATTTTCTTTTTTCTCTGTGAGATTTCTTTACCATACCTTATCAATTTTAAAATTTTACCACAGCTAAAGATTTGAGAATATCATATTTTGAAAAAAAAAATATTTTCTCTATAGATTTGTATTCTCTTTCTTTTATGATTTTGTTACCAATTTTGGTGGGATCAATAGAAAAAAATATCATTTGTCATATACTAAAATTTAGTTATATTTAGATTTATGTCCTTAAATTTTGAATAAGTTTATGTTTGAATTAGAACATTATTTAAAATGAGGAATTACGGTAAAGAAAGTTGTTTATATCTATTAGAATTCGTGACGGGACAACGAAGCAAAAATAAAACTTGCGTGGAGAAGGTCTTAAGACGATACCTTTAATTACATGTGGAGAAATGATGTGTTTTTTTTCAAAATATTTATTTTTCCCAAAAATAATAATAAAAAAATGTACAGAAAAAACACATATTTTTTTGGTTTTTTGGGTCCGACAAAGATTAATCATTACTCCTACTTATCTCCATTCACAATAGAGAGAATTAGGGTTACGAAGTTCTTTATGGAAAACCTATTTGAGAAAAGATTTAATTTTTATTTTATGAACTCGACAAGGATTGGCTTCATTCCTACATTATTCATAATGAAAAATTAGGGATCACGTTGTTCTTAAAGAACTTGTTAGAAATTGTTGATTTGATTTTTTATTTTTTATAATTTTGAAAATATTTTTTAATTATTTGGAAATTAGTGTCATGGAGAGAAAAATTATTTTTTATGATTTTTAAAATAAGATATTTATGAATAATAGAAAACAATATCCCTAAAGTAAAAGACCGAAGTTAAGTGTAAAATAAAAATATAATAAAATTTGGAAATGCATAACTGAAACGAAAAAATAATGACAGTGACGGCTTTATAAACTTCAATTTCTCTCATTTCTATTAATCTTACCCTTTTGTTAACTACCTTTTCTCCTTCTTTGTTTTCTCCTCTCCTGAGATTCTTGTTTTTTTTTTCTCAAAAGAGGTAAAAATGGTAAAAATAAGGTGTGTCTGCATGAGTGGTAATGAAAAAGAAAGGAAGAAATATATAAAATATTTTCTTTTTTCCGATTTCATGTGACACATTGTTTCTCAATCAGGAACGAAGGATAGAAAAACAAAGAATGAAGACAAAAATATGTTAGGTTGTTGGGCTCATGAGAAGGAGTGTGATAATTACAAACTAATTGGGTTCTTCCTTCTTCTTTATTTTCTTTTATTCATGTCTCTTCTTTTTTTCCTTTTTTTACTAAAATTAAAGTTTGTAAATCTATGAAGAAAATTTTATTTTACATTTTTTATTTACCATTAATTACAAAAAAAATATTATTTTTTATTTTTTATTTTTCTTTTCAAAAGTAAATTTATTCACTAGGATGAAATTGGGTGTTGACAATATCTTTGATAAAAATCAAGGATAAATGATATGAGACTAGAAGTGACATGGTCACAATATTTTGAATTCTATGTAGGGAATGTGGTTGGTTAAGAATTTATTTGATTGCCTAGATTTTAATGTTTATGAGTTTTGTTTTTTGGTCAATGAGTGATTGTTTAAAACATTTTGAATTTGATACTTGCAGTCATATGTCAATCTAGAGACTATATTAGGCATGTTAATTGTAGAGTTTTCTTGAATTGAGTTTTGAATATGGTTTCCATATTTTTTTTTATGATTATTTATGCAATTGATATTAGAATAAACATGCATATTTTGAGTTTGGGACCAAAAATTGGTTATATATGGGTAAAAGATAGTGTTTGACCAAAGTTGTATGATATAAAATACATTTGAAAACATTTTTGAAATTGATCATTTTTTCTTCTTATATATTTTTTTTAATATTTTCGTTCAAGTGGAGGAATTTCGCTTAAGCAAAAATAGAATAGAGATTCATACCTATTCTCGATCATATTTTCATTTTGAAAATATAGCTAAAAGTAACTTTTCTTAACCATGTTTTTTATCAAGTGAAGAATTTGTCGCTTAAGAAAAAATAGTACTGTCACTTAACTATATCTTTGTCCAATCTTTGCTCAAACAAGTAATTTTTTCGTATAAGCTAAAAAACTGATCTCTTAGACTAATTGAATATGTATGTTTTTATATATGCAAAATAAGTATTAATTTTTATATTTGATTGATTTATGGTTTCATTTGAAAGAGTTACATTGCATTATAATACTTAATCAAATTGATGAGACTTGTATGAATTTGAGACTATACATATGAGATTATGTGTGAACCATTGTTTGTCAATTAAGTATTAATGCCTATGTTATAACATATATTTCCTAGTTTCACTAATGGTCTAAGTGACATGAATTAAGATATAGTGTTACGTAATCCTACGGATTAGTCACATGACACATCAATAAAACTAGTTCATACTTTTATATAATCAACCTAATTAACTTTTTGCGGGTCAAATGTGAGAAAAAAATAAAACGGAACAACATATATCAACTATCGTTTTTGCATATTAAGGGTGTGTGTTTGCTTCCAAATATGAATTTGAGGAAAAGTGACTGAATGGATTTAAGGGGATATAGAGAGAAAAGAGAGGTTCTTTGTTTTAAAGAACAAAGAGGTAAGTGTAAAAGGATTTGAAGGTAAAGTTTGTCAATGATTTGATGAATGTGATAAATATAAAATAAATTTTAATAGATAAAATTGTTAGATTAGAGTTTTATTCCTATTATTAAAATTTATAAAATAAATTTAATTTTTATTATTAGTTTTAACATTATTATTATTATTATTAGTTTTAGTATTATGATTAATATTATTAATATTATTATCAATATTATTAGTTTTAATATTATTATTATTATTATTATATTATTAATTTATTATTATCATCATTATTATTATTAATATAATAATGATTATTATTATCATTATTAATAAATAAAAACATATTTATTAAATTGTAATTTAAAAAAAATCGAAAAATATTTAGATAAATGGGTATTATTGAGTTTTTTTTTCCTCCCATTCTCTTTATCCATACAAAAATAAAAATATTTTATTCTTTCTTAAATTCATTTACAAAAATAAGTTCTAACTCCTATAAGAAAACAAAGTTTTCATTCTTATTTATCTTCGTAAATTTCTAGAAGAGCATGAACAAATTAATTTATAGTAGTTTGCTACCATATACGAGCTAGCCATAGAATGTCCCATCATTGGTGAAAGCTATGTATGCTAACGTTACCAATGTACCATATGATAATTAAACATCACTGAACATTTAAATAGTTTAAATCGACAGTGATATACTGTCGCTTGACATGTACTATACTCATCAAAGTCACACAATAAAAATAGAGACCTCTTTCACTCTCAACTCATCATCTTTATCTCTAGTGTTGCATTTTTCTCAAGAAGTGAAGCAAGTGGAAAATAAAGCATATTTGTATGAAAAATAAGAAGACAAATATAAAAATTAAAGACAGATTAGCTTTTTATTTTCTTAAATCTTTTTTTATTTATTATTTTTACTTCTGTTCACTTTAATTTTTACAATCAAATGGATAAACCACTTGAGAAGTAGTGTACGGTTTGGATAGTGGCTAAACTCGGATTTGCCCCATAACCGAGGGAAGAAAGAAAGGGAGTATACAAGGTAATAAAACTGTTAAAACGGATGATCTGGCTCGATCCGATTTGATCTATTATAAGTTGATCACTTAGTGAGCTAATTTAATCTAGTTCATTTATTAGTGAACCAAAAATATTCGAATCTGACCCGGTCCACCACGAGTTGGCTCACAGGCTCACTTAATTAAAGAAAAATCAATTTTTTTTATTTTTTCTGTCAAAATTAAATTATAATTATAATTAAAATATAAATAAACTTTAATACAATTCAAATACAAATCAAAATCACAAAAATATAAATTATCTATGTGTTGGCTAAAAAAAACAAACTAACATGACCAAAATACAAAACCAAACTTAACAAAAAACACTTGTTTGACCATTTATTTGTGGGTTGGTGAGTCAATCCGGCTCATCACGAGTTCAACCCGGGTGAGCCGGGTTCTAGGTGAGCTGGGTCAAAAATAAACTTGTATTGAAATTTACAAAAAGAATTCAACCCAATCCGATCCTATGATGAACCGGGTTGACTTGTGAGTTCCAACCCATTTTGACAGCTCTATGATATAAGAACCCAATGAAATGGTATTTGTTTTGAAGATTTTTTTTTTCATAAAAGAAAAAAAAATCTATTTAATAAATCAATTTATAAAACTTACTTTATATTAATTGTTAAGATTAGACATTAATCTATGCATTATAGGATACTCTACTAAATAAAATTTGTATATGTTAATTTGTTAACAAATTTCGTAATTTTTTAAATTAGATTTTTTATTTATCTATAGGTTCGTTTAAATTTATAAAAAAATATATTTTATTGTTTTCGTCTATAAATATTTATGAAAAGACATGTCTATTATAGGCCGAATAAACCTATACTACACTGAAATTGACACATTTGATATGGTTGTGGTTAGGCTTTGTACGTTGATTGTGAGAACAACTCTGTAACCATTTATAATTTTTTTTATTTTTGTCGCAATTTGTCGAAAATGCTAGAGGGTGGAATATTGAAAACGAGACATTAATCAATAACCACTAGCTGATTTAAAGAAATGGTTATGGCATGTAACAGTACCACACCTACATGTCCTTTCCTTTCTATATAATTATTTGATTTGATTTGCTCGAGTTATGTATGGTCCTTTTCCGCGTTAAAACTTACTATTAATATTTATATTGATTATGTATTTCATATAATTAATTATTTATAAGTAAAAAACTATTTATATTTTTTATATTTTCTATTTATTTTTTATTTCTCGTAAACCAAAAATTCTACTTCATTCTATCTTTCTCTATTTTCACTCATCCGATTTCTTAAGTTCCAGTTAAATACATTTTATTTTGTAAGCAAAGGCAATTACACTAAAACAAAAACACTAACTACTATTCGTCATTAGAAATTTTCATTTAAGATTTTTTTAATTTTCACTTTCTACAAAATTTTACGAAAATTCATAAAAAAAAGCTATAATAATAATAATAGGTGAAGACCCATATTAATGTGCTTGTCCATAAATGTCACACTTATTTCCTTTTCCGAAATTGCAAACACTACTTTTTTCTTCCACATTTGCAAAATAATGTTCTCTGGACTCCAATTACGGTGATTGGATTGCATAATTAAGAAATACTTAAAACTCGAATCACACAAACATAATAGTTGTAACATCTCAATTCTTAGATTTTACCAATACTAATAAAAAAATATTTATATAATTATATCACGGCATGAGCACAACCAAAATTATCAAGATAATGTAGTTATCTCATTACTAACAAAGTTTCAAAACCAAAATTACCAAGATAATGTAGTTATCTCATTATTAACAAAGTTTCAAAAGAAAAACAATTATAATCAAAACTAATACATCATAATATAAACTCTATTTATTCAAAACTAGCTATTGGTCTTAGTTTCTCTTTCATAAAGTATGACAGGATGAATTTTATGTCTATCGAGCTCGACTTCTGTGGACACTCTAAACAAGAACCTCCTTCAATTCTCACCTCTAACCCATTTTCTCTATTTGATTTCAAGGATTAGTAGAGTCGGGATAACCTTATTTCAGTTCCTATCATTAATACATCTCACACAAACCACAAACCAAAATGATAGTTTTCCCTCTTGAGAATAACTAACTTCACAACTCTTACATACAATCATTTATCATCCATACAACCTATAAATAAACTCGGAAATAATTTATTTTTGTATAATGATGTTTACACCTATACAGTGGCGGAACTTTAACAAAAATTTTAGGGGGCCAAATTATATTTGTTATATATAAATTATTTGTTCTAGTTAAAAAAAGTTTTCATAACGATAGAATCCAAAAAATATGACAATAATATATATATATATATATATATATATATATATATATATATATATATATATATATATATATATATATATATATAAGAATAACATAAAATTTATCATCAACAATAATATATTAAAAAAAAGCAAAAGTTACCTTCCCAGTGTCACGTTCTAAAGCATTTCCAAATTCATTATATATAACTTTAAGAACCTTAGAGAGTTGTTTTTCATTTTCTTCAATTTTTGGATTCTCATAAAGTTTCTAAAGTTTATATGACATAGATGTACTTTTTTCATCTTCATCACAAGCCTTCCACCTGGAAAAAAGAATCAATTATTTTACTCTTTACCATAATTTTTCTAATATAAATTTGTCACCTCTCACCTATTTAGAAAATATTAAATTATGAATATCATAAATTAAATTTTAAAACCAAGACTCAATATTTTAAGAAAAATAATTATACGACTTCAAAGTCTAAAATAACTCTATCTATACAAAGAAGAGTTTGATCAACAATCAGAACATGATTTTATGATCTCTAACAGATAGAGATATGCCTAGAGCCTAAAAAAGGCACATATTGCTTAAAAAAAAGAGTAAAAAATGAATTTACTCAAAAGAAGAAATTGTTCAGTCCAAAATGTTCCTTAACTCCTTATTTTTTTGCTGGTGCAATTTGATTTTGAAAATAATAAGAAATTGATGATGAAAATTGAGATGAAAATAAAAGAAGAGAAAAAGATGGAGACAGAAAAAAAAACCAAATAAAGAAATAAAAGAAATTATAATAAAGAGGAAAAACATGATTTTTAAATTTAAAAAAGTTTTTTAAAACTAAATTAATATAAATAAAATAATAATATATAAAATATATTTTTTAAAATATATAGAAAATTAGAAAAAAAAGGAAAAATATGTTTTTGGTCCCTCAAGTTTGACTCAAATTTGGAAATAGTTCTTGGTCGAAACTTTGTCACTGTTTGGTCCCTGTACTTTCAAAATCATTGTTTTTAGTTCCGATTTTTAGATGCCATTAAGAATAACAAACGGCGTGCCACGTGTTATTTAATTTTTTATATAAAAAATAAAACTAGCGTCAGTCTAGCCCGCTCTTTCCACAAAAATTGGAAAAAATATGTTTTTGATCCCTGAAGTTTGAACTTAATTTGGAGATGGTCCCTCATTAAAACTTGGTCATTGTTTAGTCCATGCACATTAAATAATAATTATATAATAATAATAATATTGTACTAATAATAATATTATTATGTAATAGTAATATATAATAATAATTATATATAATTAATAATAATATTAAAATAAATAATAATATTATAACTATTATTAATAGTAATATTAATAATAATTATATAATAATAATATATCAGTAATAATATACATAATAATTAATAATATTAATATATCAGTAATAGTATTAATAATAATAATTAATAATATTATTATTTATAATATATAATAATAATAATAATTAATATTATATATTATTAATAATAGTAATATTATTATTTATTATTAATATTTTTTTAATATTAGTAATATTAGTAATTAATAAGATTATATAATAATAATAATATTAATATTATTAATAATATAATTATAGTACTGATATATAATTATTAGTAATATTATTAATATTATTACTTATTATTAATATATGATAATATTATTATTAAAAATTATATAATATTATTATTAACAATTATATAATATTATTATTATATAATGTTATTATTATTAATAGTAGTAGTATTATTATATTTTAATAATGATTTTGCATGTGTAGGGACCAAACAATGATCAAGTTTCAATCAGGGACGATTTTCAAATTAAGTGCAAACTTCAGGGATCAAAAGCTTACTTTTTCTAGTTTTTGTTAAAAGCGTCGGCTAGCCGACACTAGTTTTGTTTTTATATAAAAGATTAAATAACATGTACCACCCCGCTTGTTATTTTTAACGCCGTCCAAAAATAGGGACTAAAAACAATGATTTTAAAAGTACAGGAACCAAACATTGACCAAGTTTTGACCAGGACCCATTTTCAAATTTGAGTCAAACATGAGGGACTAAAAACATATTTTTCCCAAAAAGAAAAAGTGTTAGGGGAGCCATGGCTCTTCTATGTCAACACTATGTTCCGCCATTGCACCTATTGTAGATTCTCAAGTAGGTATTCACAAAGTCCCACATCGAGTAATATGTAAAAGAGAGTAGCAGAAAAAATATTATAAAAGTAAAGAGTTGGTTTTGGAGTTGTCACCACAACTCAATAGGTCTCTTGGGTGTATGAGGGGACTTGAGTAGTTGTGTGTCATTGGAAAGTTTACAATTTTTGCTAAAAAAATTGTACTATAAAGGGTTTGCAATTTTGGTCTACAAAAATTACACTATGAAGGATTTGCAGTTTTGGTCCATAAAAAATTGTATGAAGGTTTGCAATTTTTGCCCGAAAAATTGCACTGGGGTGATAATACTTCTTGTTGAGTGTTTGTGGATGTAGGCCTTGAGGTGCTGAACCATGTTAAATTTTCTGTGTGCTTTTATTTATTTTTTTGCTCTTATTTGTGGGTGTGCTTCCGCGCTTGAAGAGATTATTATTTTTAGTATGTGATTTCCCAACACCTATATGTAGTCAAATTTCACAGTCTATTCAATTGGTCCCTTTTGGTACCCTCACTCTATTCTAAATTATTATTTGACATAAAAACATGTAGTTAAATGGTACCATTAGGGGCTAATTGCTCAAACCTCAATCTCTTCAAACAATTTCTCACAAAATGAACTAAACTCAACACCAGTGGCGGAACTTGGACAAAAAATTTAGGGGCGCCAAATTAAATTTGTTACATATAATTTTTTTTAGTTAGAATTTTTTTTTCATTTTTCTCTTCATTTCTTCGGCTTAAAACAAGCATACATAATAGTAGAATTCAAAAAAATATGACTATCATTCGTTATTATATCATGATATAAACCATGAATACCATTTTGATAAGCCCTTCGTACCTCATCAATTTGATTTGGTGGGTATTGTTAAATTTGAGGACGTTTTTCCCGGATCGTGTTCTAATAAATTTTTAAATTCATTATATGTAACCCTAGGAAATTTAGAAATTTGTTTTTCATTGTCTTGAATACTTGCTTCTCATGAAATTTCTTAAGTTTAGTTAATGTAGATTTTTTTTTTCCATCTTATCACAAGCCTTCCTCTTTCAAAAAAAAAAAAAATCAATTATTTTACTCTTTATCATAATCTTTCTAATATAAATTTATCACCTCTCACCTATTTAGAAAAAAGAAAATTTGTATTCACAAATCACAATTATCACAATGCAAAACATAGCAAAATTCATATAACTTTAATTAAATAAGCAACACTATATAAATTCAAAACTTTAAAAAATTTACCATAGGCAACAAAAAACATAAAATCTCTAAATTTCATAATTAAGGGTTATAATAATTTGGGAAAATTTATAATTAAGGTTCATATAAATTTCATAAAACAATCCCTAAAATCAAAATTAGGATTTATACTCATTTGGAATAAACTTAATTTGGGAGAAACATCATGAAATGAATCATAAATTTAACATATATAAATTATAATAAGATACTAACCTTGATATGTGAGAGATCATCCGAGAATATATACTTCAATTTCAATCTATGTGTTCCACAATCTCTGTTTTCTAATCTATCTCTTTGTATTTATTTCTTCTCACACATTTTCATGATAATTTACATTATGGAAAGTTCTTATAGATAGAAAAAAAAAACTCTAATCTCTTTTATAAATCAATGTCTCCATTAAACTTTTTATTTTATCTTTTATTATAATTTTTTATAATATAAACTTAATATAAATAATATATAAATATAATTTTAGAAAATAAATAAATATATATAAAAAATAAATTTAAAAAATTTTGGGGGAGCCTTGGCTCCCCCCTGTCATTAAGTAGGTCCGCCATTACTCAACAAATCAACCAGCCACAAAGAAAAATCTCCAATTTTTCACATTTAACACAACTGACTTCATCAATTGTAGTTACAAATTCAAAAACACTCATGTCTAACCAAAACTATTTGCTTAACAATTATAAAATGTCAAATCAAACTAACTCTCCTTACTTCTTTTGAGCTCTCAACGAAACCTTGACCCTTACATCCTAGACCCTTACATCCTAGATTCCTCCAACCGTTCTAAAGACATAAAAAGAAATTATAATTTAATGATTTGAACACACTTTTGTATGTATAGAGGATCAATAATTTTAAACAGTTTGTTTGAGACACATGCAACATCCAAACACATATTATCTTAAGAAATATAGCAAAATTAGAACTTACTCTATAAGAAATTGATGGGTTGAAAATATTGTCCTTACCTCTAGGACCACATAGACGTGTTCAAATCTTCAAGAAGATGAGAAACATAGTTAGGATTTTAGAGATATGTAAGAGGGTTGGTTACCAAAGAACTATCCTAAGGAATTAAAAACTTTATGAGAAAAATGAAAAAGATTATGCTGAAGATCTATATTTATATGTGTGTCTTTGTTTTTACTGATTGATTATAAGACCTCTTTTCTCTTCTAATTATTTTATTATTGTAATTATTATTATTATTATTATTATTATTATTATTATTAGTTTTTTTGTCTCCGAATTGTTATGAACCATAAATTTGATAATTTCTATAATATAGTAAAAAAATCATTAAATATCAATCAAATTTAAAAACAAAAATGATTAATGATTTAACCATAAAGCAAAATAAATGTAGTAAAAAAATACATATAGACACTAATTTTACAAAATAAAAACTTACAAATATTGTGAAAACAAGAAGTGTTTGCATTAGGAACATATGACGTGAGTATCAAAGGTAAGAATTATGAGTCATTCGTATGTTCCAACAACTTGGGTGTGAATGAGACATGGTAGAAGATAAAGATTACACGAGAAATGAGTCAGAGAAAATGAATCTGACGTGAGAAAGTATGAATGATAAAATTATTAATAGTATTTTTCACGTTTTTCCAAACATATGGGTTGTAATTGACTGATACTACTATACTCCATTTTACTTCTGCATATAAAATGTGTTAACTGTTGATGTAAAGGACAAATGAAGATGGTAGAATATAGATACTTTGGGACAATAATTGAGTCTTCGAACTTTAAACCAGACGGGAAAAAGATCCAATCAATGGTGTATATCCCAAACCACTGAGCTATGTAGGTAGTGGAATACTAGTACTAATATTTTAAGGAAATTATTCCCACATCTTAGTACTTTATTTATGAAACCCATTTTCTCTTTTGTTAAGCTTATTAAATGGCTGGGTCTGTCCCAGTTTGCTTTCAATTCCTTGGTCATTTTTTGGAGATGTTCTTCTCTTGCTTCAAGATCAATGACTTAATGTATCACCCTTTTCGTCTTTCGGCTGTAAAGTATTAAGTGGATCATTGATTAACTAAAAAAATTGACGACACAAAAGGAATTACGAGACCATATCAAATTCTTTATGCATTTGAATTTGAAGGTCGATTCTTGCTTCACCATGACATGTATGTGGCTTCAAACCCAACGTTATATGTTTTTCAACGTTAAGTTATCATTATGTATGCATGGCATGCACAGAGAGTGTAGAGATACAATATTTTCATACTTCACATTTTGATCCAATCTTTTCATACATTAAGTGAATAAATGGATAATTATACATACATTTTACAATGGATATTTTAAATTAAATTAAAATAATACAAAATTATTTAGCATGAAAACAGCCTTACGAACATTATTTAGTAATGGCTTATTCAAGATATAATGAAGAGAGACAAGGCATCCTAAGAAGACATCTTAGTAAAGAGAATACATTATAGCAATCAAACATAAGTATATTTATAGACTCTACACAACGGAAAATGTCAATAAAAAATTTGCGAACGCTCTATATAATCAAAGTTGAAGGGATTTTAATCAGTAGCGTGTTATCGAGACTACCTCGTATAGTTAAACCACACAGTAAATTAATTAATTGATATTAGTTGTTATCTTTATTAAGCATCACAACAGACTAATTAATAAGTTTAATTGCAAATATATGTTGAACATTGTGAATAATGTGATTTTGTTTTAACATATTATATATATATATATATATATATATATATATATATATATATATATATATTATTTCGGGTGTAGGGATCAAGCACCTACTTATACCATTCCAATTTTACTTTTTTCTCCTCAATTCCTCCTCTCCAAGTAATCTGCTAAAACTTCTTCTCCACGCAATCTTCTGCCTAGCTCGATCGGTTGAACAGACGATCGGTGTACCTGTCTAAAAGGCTCCGATGCTTAAGTCAGTTAGGGGACCGATCGGTCAATAATCGTAACAGCTATAATAAATGCGAATTAAAGATCATCACCAACTTACCTTTGGGCCCTATTTATAGTTTCCGACATGGGCCTGTAATTATGGCTCCTTAAGCACGACCCAATGATCCCCTAATCATGATTACTGACTTGTTTAATTTTAATTAATCCCTCTGATGGGTCCAGGTTCTGTTTGGCCGATCGACCGATGGTCGCTTGGCCAGGCGGGTTATCTTTGTGATTTAACAGCTTTAAGTAATGAGACGCATTTAATTTGTGTGATCGATTGACCGATGGTCCTTTTTACAGACTTGTACTTTGACCAGTGAAATGTTTCATGTGTGTGGCCGATCGACCGATGTTCCCCTCTAAGGGTTGTTTTATCTGTGTGACCGATTGACCGATGCTCTCCTTGATAGGTTGTTTCATCTGTGTGACCGATCGACCGATGGTCTGTTCAGTGTGCAAGCCCTCCCAACCTTGTTCGATGGACCAGTGGGCTTGCGATGTCGATGGTCCATACAGTATATATATATATATATATATATATATATATATATATATATATATATATATATATATATATATATATATATATATATATATATATATATATATATATATATATATATATATATATATATATATATATATATATATATATATATATATATATATACTATATTTGTTAAATGAAAGAATATTTTTTATTAATATAACTATGAAACATGTTATCTTCTAAAGTATTTTTCATTAATATTTATTCTATTACATTATACGCTATGTTGAGTAAATCATGCAACCGTGTGTCTTTTCTTTCAAGGATTTAACTAACGTCAGATTTTAATATTAGTTTTAAATGATTAAGAATAAAAAATATATTATAATATCAAATTCTATTTTTTTTCAATCCTTAATGCAAAAAATATATAATTCACCAGTCCCACTAAAATGATTAAAATTAATTAATAATATTAAAGATGATACTTTTATATAAAACCCGAAGGAATTAAGGAAGATTAATTTTAATTATAGTTATTTAAAAATGAGGAACGATATTATAATAATTATAATAGTTGAAGGGTGTAGTGTTAAAGTGGAAATAAAGTATAGCACTTATCCCAATTAGTCATACTAGGTTACTACTAGCTAATACTTTCGTAGTTCTCGAAAA
This sequence comes from Vigna unguiculata, assembly GCF_037176805.1. NCBI lineage: Eukaryota > Viridiplantae > Streptophyta > Magnoliopsida > Fabales > Fabaceae > Vigna > Vigna unguiculata. The sequence continues at coordinate 57,037,553 of NC_140794.1, read as the reverse complement.
AGTGCAGAAATTACACCCACACAGGTGTCCAAATTCCATGGCATTCAGAATTTGATATTATAAAATTAAAAAATGTTTAAAATTGAAGAAGTTTTCTTTTATATGGTGGTGAATCATTATCGGCATTTGGGGTGGGGCAAAAATGAAGAAATTAGAAATAGAAGAGTATTACATAAGCAAGAGACAAAAAGAGGGAAGAGTAACGTGCAGAAGGTAGATGGTGATTGCTGAGTGAAATTCAATGTCTAGTATTTTCCAAAGCCTCTTTGTCTCATAAAAATATGTGAATCACATACTTGTGTCTGCAGGAAGAGTGTGGTTTTTTGTTTCAAGAACAACCTTTGGTTTCTTAATTATTTTAATGCATTGTGTTCCTTTCAAATGTTAGTTCAATACGCTGCAGTTTCTGACGCACTGGGAAATTTCAATTATTCAATGTATTATTAACCGAATTGGTCAATAGTTCCAGAGTAGAGTCCACCACATTCTGCCGCATCATAGGTTTTAACACCACGCCAATGCTAGAATTTGTGTTCCAATTTAATTCAATGTTTCATTCTTCTCGATATGCATGTATTCGGTTAAATAGATTTTTAGTTTTTAACATTTTTTACGAATTTGAATTTCATCTTTATTTTAAAGTTGGTTATAATTTAGTTTTTAAACTTTTAAAATATAATATAATCATTATAATCTAGTTGTTTTAATTTTTTTATGTATCAAAAAGAATTTCGGACTAATGCTTCATTAAGTGCTTCACAATTCAACTTTAAGATTTTATTTATCAATCATCTACCGAAACAATTTTGCATACCTCCACTACATTTATCACACGAACAATTTAATCCAAATTGCATTTTAACTTACATTCATCGTAGATTTCAATTCATACGATTATACATACAATCAAAAATATAACTAAATGGTTGTACATTCCTATTACATATTATTCTTTACACAACGTCACAATTTAGTTATTTTATCTACACAAAGAAAATTTCAAAAAATAATTAAAGCATAACACTATAATCACAAACAGGTCAGGTAGAGACCTGTCTTGAGCATATAGAGGCTACATGTAATTGAAATAAGGCCTAATGCAAAATATATATATATATATATATATATATATATATATATATATATATATATATATATATATATATATATATATATATATATATATATATATATATATATTACTTCAAAGAAAAATGGGTAGAAATCGAACATACATAAAAGAGAACATTGATCGGTAGGTTGTGTACTATTCGCAATGACCAATACTACAATTTTAGATTTTTAAAAGAACTAAGACGGTATCAAAATTGTAGAGACAAAAGAGAGAACACTTAAAGAAACAATATTTAGAAATATAGTGAATTTTTATAAAATGAACTCGACTATTAAAAAATCCATTTATTATTTAATATTTTTAATAATAATATAATTTTCTTATCTAATTTTTAGATCTCATCCATCCAACACGAAATTGATAAACATTTAAATATTATCATAATTAATTCATGTGCCACTTCTTTTAAAAGTAAAAAAATATTTTTTAGAAAAGATAGTAAAAAAACATTTACTTAAAGAATAATGTATACATAAAAAAATAGTTATGTTTTTTAATTAACATTTTGAATAAACAAAAAAATAAAATTTATTTGATTTAATTTAGTTTTCAATTAATAGAAATTTAATTGAAATTTATTAAATATTTTAAGTAATATAATATAAAATTTAATAAAATTTAATATATGTTAATCGGATTTCAAAAATAGGTTAACATTTTAGCTAAAATTTTGTTTTAATTTAAATTTTAATAAATATTCTAATCAATATGTTTTTTAAAAAGTATTAAGTTGAATTAATAAAAATGAAATTTATTTCATTTGGTTCAATTTTAATTTAATAAAATATTAAAGAAATATATTAAATATTTTAATTAATTAAATTGAAAATTTTAATATAATTTAGTGTATTTTAAATTCTTGTTTAACATTTTTAGTGAAATTATGTTCTAAATTCAAATTTAATAAATATTTTAGTTAGTATTTTCTTAAATTTTAATTTAAACGAACATAAAAATTTATCGATTTACTTGAATTTTAATATAATAAAAAATTACTTTATTAAATATTTTAGTTAGTTAAATTTAAAATTTTAATATAATTTAATATATATTAACCAAATTTCAACACGTTAACATTTTTAATTAAAATTTTGTTTTAAATTAAAATTTAATTAATATTTTAATTACTATATTTTCTTAAATTAGAATTGTCAAAATGGGTAACCAGACTCAATCTACCGTGGGTTGATCACTTAGTGAGCCAACCAAATCCGACTCACTTATCAGCGAGTCAAAAAAATTTGAACCCGGCCCGGCACACCACGTGTTGGCGGATTAAAAGAATTGGCTAACAGACTCACTTAATTAAAAAAATATAATTTTTTTATCTTTTTTCAGTCAAGACTAAATTATAATTCTAATTAGAATTTAAAAAAACTTTAATACAATCCAAATAGAAACCAAAATCACAAAAATATAAATTATCTATGTGTTGGCTAAAAAAAATAACTTAGCATGACCGAAATGCAAAACCCAACTTAACAGAAAACACTTGTGTGACTCTTTATTTGCGGGTTGGTAAGCCACCAACCTGGCTCACCATGAGTTCAACCCGGTTGAGCTGGGTTCTAGGTGAGATGAGTCAAAAATCAATCCGTATTAAAAAAATTTCACCCCAACCCGACCCGTGGTGAGTTGGGTTGACTCGTAGATTCCAATCCATTTTGACAATTCTATCTTAAATATTAATTAAAATTAATAAAAAACAAAATTTAATTTTTTTTGTGTAGTTTTGATTTTTTTAAATTAAAATAATGATAATAAAATAACATTAATATTTTAAAATAATACTGGATTTCAAAATTCATTTAAAGATACCATAAAATTTCAAAATCCGATTAAGTATTTTTTCTTATTTCAAAATTTGGTTAAATAATCTTTTTAATTTTAAAATCATAATAAATACTTTTTTGGATTTTTAAATCCGTACATTTTTTTCTTCGGGATTAAATGAAGAGAGGCTCAGGGATGTTACCAGAACGAATAACATATGGGTAGTAGGTTCCCGTACCATGTTCGTTGGATAAATATCATTACGATTTTTACGTCTTGTATCCATATCTATATATGTTCGAGTATTTCATTACGAGGATACCTGTCTATTTTTTATTAATATCCACGAATATGTACAAGTACGCGGGTATTTACAAGAGAAATATTTAATATTTAATAACAAATTTTAATTGTAAATTCAAATAAAAATACAATGCATAACATTTATAAATTTCAAACAAAGTGAAAATAAGTTATCTAATTAGTGTTGAGTAAAAGTTTACAAATAAATAGATATTTTTAAAAATCAATTGATAAAAAGTAACCCATTCAAAATCGATGTGTTGATATTTTAATTTTTTTAATTTAAATTAAATTATAGCGAGTACCGGTATCCACGGGTAGGAATACTATGATATTTGTACCTGTCATATTAACATGCGGGTATAAAAAATACTCGTACCTATTATATGCGGATATCCATTTTTAATATCCATTTTATACCTATTATAGATTTTATCAGTGAATACCCCCACAAGTACGAATTTTTTGACATCCCTAGAATAATATATTTTTACCTGCTTAGTCAAAATTAAAGGTTAGACCATTTTGAAATTTAAAAAAGTTTAGGAGTGTAAGAAGAAAACTTAGAGGTGCATGAAGAAACCCCACATGTTTAATGCCACAATACCTGAGAACCCATACGTTTGTTGTGGGGTTTTGATATTTACACCACCTTAATTAATAAGTATTTCCCTGTACTTAAGCCCAAAAGAACAAAAGGCAAAAAGATACTAAAGTCCAATATCATATGTAATAAGGTCTTATGCGGATTGCACACTATTGTTTTGAAGAAAAATTTACAGTATTATGTACTACACTGATGGAAAACATCGTACTTAATTTAGGTGATAAATTTATAATATTTTTAATAAAGATGTGTATAAGATTTAAACAATAACGAAGATGAGATGACAAGATTTAGTTTAAGGAATAATGAAAATGAGGTTGAGAAAACAGTTTTGATAGGGGCAAAAACTGGAAAAACAGAAGAAGAGTATTTTAGTAAAAAAATTATAGACAAAAAGGAGGGGGTATACTTCTTAATTTGGAGGGTGTGCATATAAAAATATCCAGTACTTTCTAAAAACAAATTTTACCTGTGCATGTATTTCAAAATTTAATACATTTTAATTGGAAAACAGATTTCACTTTTTCTGTACTGGAATTCGAAATCCAGTACTTTATAGAAAACAATAATAAAAATACACTCATTAGTTTAAAAGGAAGATTTTTCTTTTTTTCATGATATATGGATTTCAATTTATTGGCTAATACTTATCAATTTTTTCTTATTAAAACTTGATTGTTGCATGTAGTCCAAACGATCTTCTGCCATTCGATTGACTCGTATCTAATTTGAACCAACAATCATTTGAATTAGTTTATTATATTGAGAATTTTTCCCACATATAAAAAATAAGTAAATCATAAAGATACTGTGTTAAGATTTACTACATTAAAAGAGAGATTATATTAATTTTAGTAAAATATATATAATTCAGAAAAAAAAAACATTATAATTTAAACATGATTTATTTATGTACGATAACTCCGCGAATTAAATTCTACTCTACTTTCATGTTTCAGTCTTTACATCCTATTCAAGTATGTTTAAAAAAAAAAAAATCATATTCCCGCACTTACATAACCTAACGACTAAATGAATCTTGGCCAATTTAAAAACAGACCCTTGTTTTTGGTTGGGAGAAGATAAAAAAAAGTCTCTGGAGAAAAAGCAAAGAAATTGAGGGATTCAAAAGTCTGGAATCGAGCTCAAGATTCGGACTGGGAGTAAAAATGGAGTCCCCAATCTCAATTTGCGACGCAGAGATCTCTCTTCAAACGAAAAAAGTCGACGCTTTCACCGCTTCTTTTTCCGAATCTCTTCATTCTCTCGTAGCCATAGCGCAAGAAACCGCTCGCTGCCAAGGTCCTTCACTTCCATTCAGTTCTCTCATACGCTTTCTTCTCACTTATTAGGGTTTTCACTCGAAACTTCACTACCTTTGTCTTAGGGTTTCCGTTCTCACTCTTTCTCCTTTCTCCTCAGTTCAACTAGACGAGGCAAAAGCTAAACTGAGAGACACTGAGGATGATTTGGTCAAAGCACTTGCTGGTGACTCCAACTTTTTCTATTCAATTTTAATTTCGCATTTCCTTTTTAATTTACAGTTGATTCTTTCGACCATCAAATAACTGCCTCTATCTTTACGTGCAGTCAAGACTCGCAAAGAGGCCAAGCGAATGGCTTTGGTGGATGCTATTGCTTCTACAAAGGCCAGCGTTGAAGAACTCAATGCAAGTATTCAGGAGCAGCGTGCCAAAAAACAAGAATATGCTGCAATTATATCTCAACAATCTCTTGGTAATGCTGCAACTTTCTTGCTGGGATGCTTCTACTTTATATGTATTATCTTTCTTTCTGGATGCTTATTTATACTTATAGTTATTTAATCTAATCAGTGCGGTAAAGTGAAGGTACTTAACATTCCCTTATTATATTATGTTGTGCAAGAACTCAGCAGTTAACTTTGTTGGTTTTCTACTATAGTCATCACGGTCAGACGTGTTTGTAGTTTGAGATCTTTTCAAGTCTACATGTTTATTTTGTTTGTAGGGCTCGTCTTTTTGTGATGACGAAATTATATGTAAATATGAACACGATATGTCTCTGTGATTGCTTAGAATCATTGTGGCATTAACGTAGCCAAGTGCCAACTTGCAATGGCATTCAAATTACGTTTATTGAGGTTGTCACACCCTATTACTGACATTTTTTTCTAATAGCTACTTCAACATGCAATCTATCTTCTGTTTCCTTTTCTGGAAGCATAGAACTTTTTAGGACTGGAATTATCAAGCAGTCTTTAATATAATTTTTAATGTATTAAGTTTCAACTGTTGTAAAAGAAGTTATATGATGGTTTTCTCATTTGTGCCCTCTTTCCTTTTGGAATTGTGTTTGTACCTTTGACCTTGTATATATCTGCATTGTTCCACTTACTATTGGATATCTGCATCAGGAGATATATTATAAACAATTCTAAGCTAATTTTTCCTCACCTCTCTTCTCTTTTCGACTATAAAAAGCTCTGGCTGCATCTGAAGGGAAATTAAATGAAAGCGTTGAACAGGAAGATGAAACACAAGAGGTCATTTCCTGGTACAATAGGGTCCTTGGATTTCATGTAAAAGGCGGACGTGGTAATTGGTTGCATTAATCTTTTGTATAAGGATTGTTTTTTCTTCTGAAAATTGATCCCCTAACTAGTTCGTCTGCTCTTCAGGAGTAAAATTCACATTCAAGAATATAAATATGAACAATCCAAATGAGGAGTACTTCTTTACTATCCTCCATGAAAAGGATACATACTCATGTAAGTATAGTATCTGATTTTGTTTATGATCTTAAAAGTATATAGATATACTTCTGGAAGTCTGAATTTTGTCCTTCATCTTTCAGTATTAAGTTGTGAACCTTCCCTCAGCGAAACCAAAGAGTTGATCCATGAATTAAACAACACAAATGATTTATTTAAATTTGTCAGAGTAATGAGGACAAAGTTCCAAGAAGCAGTGGCACAAGGTACAACAATGATCCTTTCCTTCTTTTACACGAGTGCAGTGATGAGATTGGAGAGTTCTGTATGTTGCCAGAGGAATTTAGCACTTAAATTGCAAATTAAGTTTATTGGGCCTTTGTCCAGTCTTATTATTATTTTTTTTAAAATTGAAACCATGATTACTGAAAACCAGGTGAACCAGCTTGCTACTTATCTGCCAAACCAATAAGCCTTGGCCAATTCTGAAAGTTTATCCCTAGCCATTGTTGTAGACATGGCAACCAATGTTTGGAGAAAGGATTTTACTTGGATCTCGTGCATAGTTATTAGGAAGGATTGATCTATCTATATTTGCGATCATCTCCTTAGTTGGCATTTGTTTTAAGGTATCTTATTACACTTCCAGTAATCACATTCCTAAGAATATTGTAGCTATGAATGTTTTCTTGGATTTTTTCAAAACATGTTTGTTTACAATCTTAATATTCCGAGGAATATTAACTAGAGGTTCAAATGATTTAAATAAAAATAAAAGTAAAATTTGAAGTTAAAAGAATTCTAGAATATAACTTCCCATACTCTCAGGGGAAGTTTCACACCTCTCACTGGGAATAAAAAAGGTGCAAGAAAAAAACGTGCAACTTTCTTAGGAATCAACAATACTGAAGGATAATTTTGCAAAACCCATGGCAAACATGAGAATATTATGTGCCTATGTTTACACTCAAAGGAATGAGCTTATATTCTGTTATAGTAAGACACAACCATTTGAATGCTGCTTATTATGAATGTTATTTTTTAAAATTACATAAAACAGGGAGTTTAGTCGAGACAGCTGGTGAACATGAAGAGTCTGCTTTTAACTCTGCATCTGCTCCAGTTTTGTCAATGTCATCTGTTAGAAGTGATTTTCTGGGCAAGGAAAATGAACATCAAGTTGAGCCTACAGAAGGTAATACAAAAGTTGGAAGAAAATATGTTCATAGAAGGCTAAAAGCAGTCTTATCTCCTGGATCTGCATCATCTGTTCGCCAGTCTCCTCGTTTGATGGTATGAGTTCTCAAATTCTTTATTTGTTGACTTAAAATTCTTGTCTCATCATACAGCATTATCCCCATTCAAGATCATTCTCTTCACAGAAGATTCTCTCCTGTTGTAGTTGACTATTCACTATTGACCATCAAAATGAATCTTTTCTTATCTATTCTTGGTGTCATCAATCAATCTTAGCTTAGAGAAAGATGATAATGCTTACCTGACTCAGAATATCCAATTTTATCCTTGATATATGTGTGCTGTAGATGCTGAGAGTTTTATATTAGTAATTGAAATGTTATGTTTTGAATTGGCTTAAGTGACTGGAGTTGACTTTGGCCCCATTAGTTTTTTAGATTGGAACTGAATTGGGTTTTGCCTATAAGTTGTAAGTTATAACAAGGACTGAAAAGAGGAAATTCTTATGGACTTGATTCTCTTTCTTTCTCTCTTATATTTCTGGTCAGACGGAAAAGTGTATGAGGAAGGGTGAAATATAGGTCTTATAACAATTGACTTTGGCCCCATTAGTTTCTTTCTCTTTTATAGGTCTTTTTCTGGATCTGAAATATAATTACCATTCTTGGAATAATTGCTGCGGTCTACTGTTTTATGTGCATTGGCCCTTCAGGTTCCTTTTGGATTTATTTTTATGGATGATGGTTTAGAACGATGGAGGGTTTTATCTTCAATTCATTTTTGGGTCCTGTGGTGCATAGATTGGATATAGGGGGTTGCTGTAATCTCTATTTTGACATCATTTAATTGAGAATAAATTGATATAATTCTTGTATATATCTATGTATGCATACAACAGCAGCCAATACCTGTTTCGATTATACATGACAGGCTAATAAAGAAAGTTGAGGGGAGGGTGCTGACTACGTCATTTCTTGATACAGACCGAGATCTCTGAAATTCTCTTGTATGCATAACTCTTGACTCAGGGTTGCCAAGTGCTAACAAATTGACACAATTCTAGGCATTTCTGCATTCTAGATGTCTCATTTTGTACATATTAATCAGTTGATCTTCGCAAAACGGGTCAAACGCTAAACTGTATTGGGAGACAGGAGATTTGTTGTAGTTTAAAAGTTGTAGACATCTTGTAATATCCATTTTTCTTTACATTGTTTAACTTGTTGCTAAACTAGTTAAGTGAAGCAATGTATTCGAATGGGTCTTCATGATCGTTTGCCCCTAGTGTTCAAGAATTTCTTTACCCGGATATTCCAGATTCTATATGAAATAGACTCACACCACAAGACCCAGGATTCGTTAATATTAAAGTTAAGTAGAAATAATTATGAATTATTGAACGAAATAACCATAGGTGTTGGGCACAACTTGAGGAAACGTAACATTGAATTACAAGATCAGAACTTTTCTTGCACTTTTTGCCTGGAGGAAGAAGAGACAGACAACAACACACCTTTTGTTATCTTTCAGATTCTTAGTTTTGATGTCGAGAAAGTGTTATTGTTGGATTGGAATTCAAAGAGTGTTGCGGGTGGATTGTAGAGTATTTCTTTGCAACGTAAATATGCTTTTAAAGGAAAGAATTTTGGTGAACCGTGGTGTTTGATTCATTTGTCCGTGTTTTTATATTTATGGCTAAGTAGATATAAATAAATCAAACAAAGATTTAATTGAAATTAAAGAACATTATTCACGAAAAAAGATTAGAAGGTATTGCACAAGATTGGAAACTGATTTAATTGAAATTAAAGAACATTATTCACGCAAAAGATTAGAAGGCATTGCACAATAATATCTAAACCACTTTTAATGAATAAAAAAAAGGATAATATATGGTGAAAGAAAAAAAGAAGTTTGACAACAAATGCAAAAGAGAATCTTAAAATTTCAGAGTTTTGAAATGTAATTGTTTAATGAGTGTGATATTTATATGTCTTACCAAAAAGTCAAGTGAAATTATTGAAAAAAATATATCAAAATTTGTGTTATAAGGTGCGGAAAATTTAATCAAACACTACTCAATATTTAATCTTATAAAATAGTTTTCTTGATTAATTATACGAAGTCCTTTTATAAAATAATAATTATATTCAATAAAATAAAACTAGTATTGTTTTAAAACACCTAATATAATTTCTATTTTAAATAATTAATCTAAAATTTAAATTCAATAATGTGACTCATGTTTTCAAAATATAGATTTGTTTTTATTTTTATTTTTATTTTTATTTTTATTGATTACACCAACTTCATGTAAATTTTTTAAGTATCTTATTAACTCATTTATTTAAGTAAATAAAATTTAAATCCTGAGCTTATTTTAACAAAAAAATGAAGTTTGAATTTGAGTCCTGTAATTAATTTATGATTTAATTATTATTCTTTTCAATTTTCATTGGTACATTTTGTTTATTAATATTTTATTAGCGCACATATCCATTCTAATTTCTAGAAACTAAAGAAAAAATAGATTAAAATATACTTTCCTATTTGTGACCATGATTTAAGATTTGAAAATGAAGTCTTCAACAATGAGAAAAAATGTAGCTTTTTTCACAAAAAAGTTTGAGTGCCAGATCAAAAGTGGTATTTTGAAATTTTAAATTAAATAAAGGATATAGTAAATACGGATACAAAAGCTATTAATATTAAACTAAAACCTACTTGAATACATTTAAATAATTGAACTTAAATTTGCGCAAACATATGTATGCTATGTTAGATAAACGAGTATGTATGATAAAGCATTTAACGAGGTAGGTTGAATAATTTACAAATAACTTAATCTCTGAAGTTCTACTATTTGCTCTCTCCTAAACAGTAGCACCTTTAGGAATTCTTCAGATATTCCTCAAATTTCTTTTTCGTAGTTTTACTAAAAATTGGGGCAATTTATTTGGTAACTAATTTTGTACAACATGTGATCGTAATGGGTGCTACTTAACGTGAAAAGATAGTTAATTACAAATATTCACACGGTGTGGAAGAGTATGAGGTATAGAAAAAGGGTAAGAAACAGCATCAATTTGGGGCTTGACGTAACCGTTTGTGAAGCAATGCATAGGTTTCATTCCATAGCTTTTTTGCTTCTGATTCCTCGTTTGCAAGACTTGAAGAGTTACTCTCGTTACAATCTGTAAAATATTTTCCACTCACTCCTTCTGTTTTTCCACTTAGCGCAACATAACACGTCGTTGATGCTCCCTACCAACGTGCATTCATGTACTAATTAATTAATTAATTAATCAATCAATCATTGATCAAGCACTAAAACATTTACAAACCTGTGATATCGATTTCAGTAACTTGGATGCAATGAAAAACAGGGAATCTGCATGGAAATAAATTTTGTTGGCATTTAGTTGCTTTAAGACTGTGAAAATTACTTTAAGTATGCAACTTATTTAATTAATTACCCGTTATTAAGCCCTTATGCGCCCTGATAATCCCCGTCTTTACAATCCCTGGATGCACTGCGTTAATTGTTACATTTGCATTCCTTTCCTGTGATCACACCCAAAAATTAATTAGAAATCAATAACACAGTTTTTAGAATTTGTCTTAATTTAATAGGCGTGGTGTTCACGATTCCACACAAATAATAAAATATATAAAGAAATAGAAAGTTTGCTGAGTTAAGTTATGTGTCATTTTCTAACCTTCAGTTGTCTTGCCACTGCCTTCACATGCAGAATTGTTGCCAATTTTGACTGAGCATATGCGCGTGTGCCATTATAACTGCGTTTGTTATTTAAAAATAATTAAGATGATTGGTATCTAAATTTATTAAGGAAATAAAATTTGATCAAAATTTTGCAGAGAAAGGGAGGAGTGGTATGGTGATTGTACTTTTTTCCGCAGAGCATGTCGTTGAAACAAAACGTGGATCTTTTCACCCAGCTATGAATCACAGAGGAAACGTTTATTATTCTTCCTTCAATACCCGATTTCTTTGCAGTATCTATCATTTTCTCTAGCAGCATTTTCGTTAACAAAAAATGTCCTGCAATTTAGCAAATAATATGGAATTATTTTCTGCAATTGACTACAAAACATCATCAAGAGAAGCGTTGACTATTAGAAAGAGCCAGCTTGCTTTACAATAAAAAACATTAGAATTATGCGTTTCAAAACATTTCTAATAAAAATGAGGACACTCTGTTTGAGAGTTGACTTTGCTTCTTTAACTTGTGTGCACGCGTTTGTGTCGTGGTTAAGAACTGCAAGAAATAGGTGAGAATGGAGAAGTACCTAAGTAATTTGTAGCAAACGTCATTTCGATTTTCTCTTCGGAGAACTCCAAGTTCTGAGAGTACATTCCTGCATTGTTTCTGTGCAATAAATATATTCCATTCCAACTTTTAGTTCTTATGTGGTGAAATGAAGGAAAAAACATGATAAAAGTAAAACTTACATGAGAATATTAAGGGGCAATTCTAAAGCTAAAAACTCTGAGCAAAATCTCTGTACAGAGGCAAAAGAGCTGAGATCGATCTCCAGCAGAATAACCTGAGCATGAGGACTCTCCTTTTGGATTTTCTCTCTCACTTCCCTCGCCTTTTTCAAGTCCCTCGCACCGATCACAACTCTCACTCCTCTTTTTGCTAGCACTCTTGCTGTTTCGGCTCCAATTCCAGAAGTCGCACCTTCAATTCAAAATTCAACCACACATTACAGCTTCATTAATTAAGTTAATCCCACATACTTTGAAAACAACAAGACATTTGTTTAGGTAAAGCGTGTGTGGTAGATTGCTACATATTTAACATAATCCTAGGTAAAAAAAAAAACAAAAAAGATGGATAGAGATGTCTGACACTGACAAAACAAATGTAGATTCAGCAAGTACAAATGAAAATGCTGGTGACACTGTAACAGCTTATGGCTACACATATATATAATATCATAAAGAAAGTGGCGAGTAGAAAGTTTTCACGAATATTCTCAATTAAGTGATGGACAACACCATCGCTCTGATCAGATTCTTGAAAAACAGAAAGGAAAACCTTAACCGTTTTTCATTCTTAATTATAGACCACAAACAAACGGTCACAAGTGCAACTGGAACCGTGATATGTAACCATTTTTCATGATACATGTGATGTTGTTGTATGGTGACTTACCAGTGATGAGAGCGGTTAGATTTGAAGGGAGCAAGGAAGAGAAATCTTGAGTGACTTGTTCAGCTGTTGAATTTGAGCCGAAACCACTTGGGCCAGCAATGCCTGCTAAGTATCGTAGTGTTGCCTTCATGGATTGCCCTACTTTGGAATCTCTCAAGGACAAAGCATTCGTGTCTGCAACTAAAACCCACACATACCTTATATATATGGTAACTCATACCTAGGTTGTGTTTGCTCATAATTTCTTAAACATGTAAATATGGATCAGGATCGTAAACATAGTAAGAAGAGTTGTAAAGTATGTAATTTTTTTTAACCTCGTTTTTTATTTAATTTTGAAGTACTCATTTAGAACGTGGACTTGGACCAAGCCAAAATGATAAGCAATTATTAATATATTAATGAAGTTTTTTATAGCAGCAGCTGAGGTCAGAGAGAGTTTTGTACAATGGTTAGTGAAACGTAGTTGAGTTAGTGCATTGAATTGAATGGCACATAGTTTTTTTTCCTATTAGAGTACCCACTAATTTTGAAGTAACATAATTGATTGTGAGTTGAGACCACCCATGTCGGATGGTCCACAAACTATGTGATTTGAACCTACCAAAACGGTAGATATTAATTAATTATATCACCAGGTATTTGCAATTCCTTCGGACATTTCCCCTTTACTTTTCCGGTTTTCATTTCTCATAATTACTGCTGTCCTTATTAAGTGGCTTGCATTTTCCACTGCCTTCTGGACTTTGGTGTTTTTTTGCTAAAACTTTCGACTAGGTAATAATGAATAATTAAGAGTAACAATGAATCATTAATTATGTCAAGATTATTTCTCAAGTAAAACCCAATTCTTACTTGCAAATCAATGATGTTTGGTACCTGTGCCTCCTCTTTCTATTTTCTTTTGTTCTGCACAAGTATTCCTCCGCTCACTTTTCTTTCATCAAAAATATTATATGACTAAGTTTATTTTGTTTCTTCTAACATATGGTGACAGAACCATATCATGCGATGCTGTATGCAATTGAAAGGACAAAGAGAAGTACTAGACAACAAGATCCAGTCTCAATTGCTCAGCAAGATACGTGATCTTCTTTGCCTAACTTTTTTTGAAAGTCCCTTAAGGAAATAGGTTTTATTTAGTTCAACAAAATCAAAAATTTTACTGTCACATTCACATATTCCACTAAACTTCCTTTTTCTCACTCTTTTCCTTGTTTTGGGTTACAACTATTATTTCCAAGTTTCAACAAAAAGATACTGTTGGTATATATCCAGTGTGCGGTGCGACATAAACATAGCTTGTTGCACCAAAAGTCACGTCCCTCTGCACGACCTAATTATATATTCTACTTCTTACGATACGTTAACGTCAAGAAATACACAGACAAAACAAAAGGTACAAAAATGTGTTTTCATACACTCTAATCTTTACCTTCAAATATGTACATTAGATTATCTGTTTCTTACTTTTTCTTTTTCAATGTAATAAAAATCAATTTATATTATTTTTTTTTTATCTTTACCAAACTTAGCATCCGAATATATTTAAGTAATATAATATAAATATTTTTATAATATTAAAAATCTGATTTATCATGGCTAAAGCAATAAAGAAACAAGCTTATTGCTCTAATCATCAACTCATCCCAAATCGTACACAGTTCCTGTGTTATTAGTTTTGCATTTGAAATGATTATATTTGAAAGAAATAAAAATATAAAGAAAAAACTTATATAATTTATAATCTATTATGTTTTTTCTTAAATATCTTTTTGACTTTGCATTAATGATGGTTAGAAAATATTAAGTAATCACATTAATTAAGTCTTTATTTAAAAGTACTTTTCCTTTTCTTGCTCTCTAACTCGAGTGCACAACCAGCTAAATAAAGGTATTCTATAATATAAAGAAAAAAACCATCACTGATTATAGATATACTAAAATGGTTTCTACATATTACATTAGTTGCAAATTTCACTTAATGCACCCAGTGGTTAAAACTTTCTTTATGTATCTTCCACCAAACAATTTTTTTTTACTAAGGCCCTGAATATAATATAGAAAAAGTTAATCGTCACAGTGACCGAAATGTTTTGGATCCGCCAAGGTATCTAATCGTTCGCCAACACTATGAATGATTCGTAGAAAAAATGGTGCAACTTTTCAGGAAAAGCGAATGAATTTGTCTTTTTTTTTTAATACCTGAATTGATAATGAATAAACCATAGAAATAAAGTTGCAAAATTCATGCACGTCAATTTGCTTTGTTTAACGTTTTTTTTAGAACGACCCCTACACATATTTTCTTCCATAAAAATTGACCCCTAGTTCAAATATTATTATTAATTTTGATAATTGGTAAAACAAGATGAGATTTTGAATTCATAGTTAGATTTTGGGAAGAGATTAAAGCGATGGTAGAGTTAGTCTGAAAGAAAGAAGAGCGTGGCAGTGACGTTTTCTCTTTATGTATGGAAGGGTGTGAGAGAATGATGGGTGGTGTTGGAGGTTTGACGGGCTAAAAGGAAGGCATTGAGAGCGACCCTTGAAGTGCATAAGGGTCCCATTTTGTTTCCCTATTTCCCAACACCATCTTATCACCTCTTTCAACCACCACTTACTTTCACACGTCATCATCTTCATTCCTCTTCATTCTTTCATGCCATGCCACCCAACACATCTTCCTAATATCAATCATCACAAATCCACACATATATACCACATGCATTATGCATACCTCACATACATCCTTCCATCATTCAAAACCTAGACTCCCTCATTATTATGCCTTCTTTTCCTAACAAAATACCTCCACAACTTCTTTTTCCCTTTAGCTTCACCTAACCATTCAAATAATGTGTTGGAAATTCAATTATGAGTTTAAGTCCTACATTGAATAAAAATGAGAAAGTTGAACACCATATAAAGATAAAGATGAAGACCCATAAACTCATCGCGTTAAAGTTTTGGGTTAAGAGTTGTGTTAATACCTTATATATGGGTTGGACTCATGCTCATTGGTATTATATCTCTTCGGTAATCTCCTCTCAAAAGACTCAACACATTTTTCGAGATAAAAACTAAATAATAATAATAAATCATGTGCAATGCTTATATACACTTCTTTATTGAATGACTTAACCTTCAAGCTAATTAATTAACCTTAAAGACATGTCACCTACAAAATTATGACTAGCTTCGCAACGCAATTAGTTTGAAAATTTATCTCAGGCACCTCATTAACACAATACTCTAACTCGCTAGATCAAAAGGTGCTTTTTTTCTATTAAAATATAATGACGTATCATAAATTCGCAATTCAAATTTGTCACTTTCTAATGTTTCTATTAAACTAGGTTTCGCCTCTTTCTTCTCCACTCTTTTAATTAAATGTAATGAGCAGTCTAATTACTTTCATCATTCATCAAATAATTACACATGCCAATATTGTTAATCATTCCATAGTACAACACTTTTGTGATAAATTAGTTCGTCTTATCCACTACATACCACAAAAATTTATTTTGCTAAACTTATTGTAAATACGCAAAGTAGCATAACCAAAAAACGGAGACCGTACGCTTAGTTCAAAAACACGTTACTGAATAAAGTTTAATCCACATCGTGTAAGTTTAATTTTAATATGAAAATCCTGATAATCTATAATTAAAAGTGTATTAACATATGATATTAAAGTTAATTTGATTTCAAATGAATGAAAGACGGGCCTAGTGTAGTATCCATATGTATGAAAAACGAAAGAGTCTAAAATCAAAAACAGAAAAACAAGAGAGTAGTTTATCTATTGGTCAAATTAAGTTGATACGATTATTTCCATTATTGGTTGTAAGCGTGTTATATAATAATTAGTTTATCTATAGAAAGTGCAAGTCCTTTCACATTTGAGGTTTTTGCATTTCAGCTATCATAGCCTTTCTCTTTCTGAAAGGATAGAAAGAAATATTAAACCCACCACCCTATAGGGATGTCTTGTCTTCTTCTATGATTATAGAACTATATATGAACATATTAAGGTCCTAATTGTGTTGATTATTGCTCCTATCAAATCACCAACACCTCCACTTTATGGATACTGAATATTTAAAAGTTACGTAGAACCGCACAATACCTAATCTAGCCATAGAAGATGGAATTTTTCATACACAAAAAAAATATATATATAAAAATTGTTAATCTTATGTGGGTATTTTCAATGATAACGATAGGAACACGAATGGGATGAAGAAATATTGACAAAATACAAGTGACGTGTATGTTACCTTTGACGGGAAAAAACAACATAGTAGGTCTAAACGAGCACAGGGCCCAGCGTCACAACCTTGTCCGCTACAATAATAGTCAAAAATTGAGACCTGAATATGGATACGCCTTGAAGAAAGTTGAGATTTAACAATGCCGACAAACCCTAAAACTTTCCCTCCCATCAATCATAATACATAACTGCTCGTGTTTTCTTTTCATCCATATGAAGATGAAAGATGAGATTACTGAAAATAGAGAGAATGTGCACGTTATGCATCATTTTGATTTGTGGTAGCCTCACGTGTGACACACGAATGAGAGTTTGAGAAGATGGACCCATGTCACACGAGTCAATCACGGAACATATGGATGTGGTGGGCACACCAAGAATAGATTGTTAATTAAGTGCTACAATGTGTATTATTATTATTATTATTAACTTAATATAATCTATAATATGAGAGATGTTTCCTAGTGTTGGGGACGCTTATGTGGTAAGATTTGAAGAAAAGGTTGTTTGTCTTTATCGTCTTGCAGCGAGTGTAAACAAAAAGAGCATGTTAGCACAATCCAAGGAGAAAATTAAACTGTTGATTGTAGTTGATTGGGGATAATGGCATGTTGGCAACACAATAATAAAATAATAATAATTAAAGAATAACAAATAGTTCTTAAAAACCCCATGATTACGTGAGTTGTTCTATAAGAAGATTGAATGGTGGGTAAAGGAGGCATGTGAATTGCAAACAATATTATGTGTTTGCCATTGCCCAAGTGGGTTTTACTGTGCAATGTGGAGAGTCTGTGAAGAAAATAAGTTGGAGTGGAACAAAGTAACCAACAACAATGCCTGCAATATCTGTGATCAATTTTTTTTTCTCTCTTTTTATCAAATACAAAATGTTTACTGATTTTATTCATGACTAATAATTTTAAAAACTCATCACATTTTAATATTAATCTTTGATGGTTTTTTCTTCCTGCACCCAAGGATTACTACTTGCGCTCCCATCTTAACATTAAAAGGACTAAATTACCCTTCTTTGCTGTACCATGTAGCTGTTCCCACTGGTTCATTTTCTTCTCTACTGCACCTCCACTACACTCTCGTTTTTTTATTGCACTCTTCCAAAGAAAATCCTATTCCATGTGCTCTAAAAAGTTTGTTCAGAAAATCTTGTTTAGGAATTTCTGCTTCAGAAAGCACCACTCATATATTATGGAAAATTTATTTTGAAATAATTCGGAAGTCACGGTTGATGAAAGGTAGAATGATGATTTTATAAATAGTGAGAGTGGATGAATATGGGGGTACAAGTAGTAATTAGTTGTTTCGGCAAAACGTCAGGCCGATGCTAAGCACAGCAACCGAAGGCTTTGAGAATAAAGCTATTCGGGCAAATACAACAGAAGGCTTCTTGTATTTACACCAACAATTTTACTACATACACTGCCTTATTTCTTTCTCTTAATGTGTACCCATTTCTTTTACGTGTATTTGAAAATTTATAAATTTTAGACCAAGAAAATTCATCTCTCTTTTAATCATAATATATATATATATATATATATATATATATATATATATATATATATATATATATATATATATATATATATATATATATATATTCTCTTATCATGCATTACTAATACTGTGATTTTATCTATATGAACAACTATCAATTTAAATAATCATACGTTGACATATTCACAAACTTAAGAATTTTACTCGAAACTAAGTCAAACTAAATTGAAATTACCAACTCTTCAATTTCAAAATAAAAGTGTGATTTAAAAGTAAGATACAAACACATAAAAAAAAATCCAACATTTAGATATCCGGAAATCATCATGCTAAATTATCCATAAATTTTAAAATTTTAATTACTTATCAAAATATCTAGTAAAGAATTAATTGAAAACAATTATTTGTAATTTAGAATTTTTATTAATAATAGATATTTTTATCAATAAATTATTTGATAAATGGATATCAAATTTTCATTTTAGACTTACCATTCGCAATAAATTCACCACTAATTGAATTTTTTTTCTTAAATAAGTTGGTAGTGATTTTTTTTAATTTGTCAATAATTAATTTTTTTTGAAAATTTGTTAGTAAATATGTTGTTAATTGAATTTTATAAAATTTTTCAGTAAATATATTATAAAATAAACGGTAATTTTACCACAAAATCCAAATTGTTATAATGTAATTGGGGATGGATGAAAAGTAGAAAAAAAAAAATGAAGAGAAGGCGGAAAGCAATAGAGCCAAAGAAAGAAGAGGAGAGGAGGAAAAAGAAAAAGAAAAATATGAAAAAGAAAAACAAAATATAATCAAAAAATTGTCAATTATTTAATGATGAACAATTGTTGATGAATTTTTGTTGTTGATATCAAGTAAATTTTTCTGAGTCAGTAAAATGTACCGATAAACAATTTATTGACAAATTTTTACTATCAATAATATATTCATGATTTTGATTTATCAATACATTTTTACGACCACTAAAAGATTTTTTTTCCTCATTTTCATTTAATTACACTTCATAAACTGAATGATCCAACATCTCCCGATTCAAATAATTCAACTTGAAAATTACTAATTTGGTTATAAAAAAACTTCATTAAGAATATCTAACTTAAAAAACATCATTGAGAAACTTAACTTCAAAAAGAAGACTTCAAGAACGAGTGCTCTAAATTTCCTCTTGCTAGATTTGTTGAAATAGTCCCACGAGAGAAAGAAAAGATACATTGTCGAGAGTCAAATAATCCGAGACTCAAGGGTTTTTCTTCCTCCACCCCCAATTTTTCTTCCTACAGCCCCAACCTTTTTATAATTCCACTGGTATCCTTTTGGTTTGTAGTTATTGGCTTTCAGAAGCTGGAGTTACCGGCTTTCAGAACTCGGTGTTACCGGCTTTTAGAATCCAGTTTTATCAATTTTCAAGATACGAATAGTGGCGAAACATGAATAAAATTTGTAGGGGTGCCAAATTTAATTTTTTTTATATAAAAAATAATTTTCTAGTTAAATAAAAAGTTCTTCATTTTCTTTACTTAAACCATTTTTATAGAGTGATTTACGTATGGACTTTTCAATTTCTAATATTTCTAAATCATTGAATTCACGGAACAAAGGTATTCAAATTTCTAATCCAAATCAAGGTTATCCAACTAATTCATTATGTATAGCAGAATTTGTAATGCAACCCAAAATATATCCATAAATTTTACCATTTCAGCAGAAAACACAACAACCTTTAAATTTCATAATTTAAGATTGTACTAATTTAGGTAAAAATATAATTAAGGTTCATGCCAATTTAATAAAAGAATTCCTAAAATCATAATTAGGGTTCATACTAATTTGGGTAAAACTTAATTTAGAAGAAATATCATTAGGAGAATAATAAATTTAAGATACATAAATCATAATAAAATATTAATGATTTATAACAGATATTGAGATAATCATTTATCTCCTTACCTTTTCTTTTTTATTTTAATACTTTTTTACTCAATACCAACACTTAAAAGGATAAATGACGACGATCTTCCAAAGCCCAATAACGAGTGAAACCAAAAACACATAAGCATCAATATAAAAGAAAACCCAAAGTAGAGCGCAATACTGTTAAAAAACACCCTATTTTGATGTTGTTAAGCCCAACTAATATATTATATGTACTATAAAATAACTTTTTAAATATTTTGTTAACCCATAATTATACTACACGATCAACGATTAAATTAAAATTAACGTAACATCTATTTCACTATTTATAAATTATTACTATATTTGTTTTTATTTTTATTTAACCTACTCAATATGTTTTGTTAAAATCTTTATTTCACACTAGGAACGGTGTGAATGAATTTGTATGAAATACTACAATTTGTATTTAGGGAAATGTAGTAACGTTTCTGTGTTACAGAGTTTTTTATTAATAACAAAAGTAACTTTTAAAATTGAGTCGCCAAGTCCACTACAACAACGGTCCAATTTTATGATACGAGAAAAAACATTTAAGTAAGATAATGACTATTTTAGTGTTTAAAATAATATTTTTAAGATATAAATACGATTTAAAAGGCAAATAATTGTATAGAATAGAAGATAGTGCATCTAACGAGTTTTTTTAATGCACAAATAAGTGAAGAATTTTGTAAGGAGAGATATTGAAAATAATATAATAGCGAGCTATGGATTTTGCTGATCCAGAATTCTCACGTATAGCTAGTGGCGTGGGAGGCTAGAGAACACTTCTGCTCTTTATCAAACACGTAATCCTTTATTCACCACATACGTCTATATAAGCATTTAAATTATTGAAATGTGTTGAAAATAGTTCATGTGTGAGTCAAAAAATTTTATATTGGATAAAATAGACAAAGTTAAATATTATAAAAGAATAAAGACCCATAACACCATTGTTTTAAGATTTTGGGATTAAAATGGTGTCAAATACCTTATATATGTGTAAAACCAATGTCATATATACATAAACCCATAATCTTTCAATGACCATAACTATAACCCATATATAACCGAAATATATGAAAAAATATATAAATCCAACACTGATATCAAAGTCGATGGTTCGGGGTGATTGACCGTATAACCATAACAAAAAAGGATCACCGAAGTGACTAACTGTATAATTATAACAAAAAAGGGGTCACCGAAGTGACTGACCACATAACTATAACCAAAAAGGGTCACTCATATATATCATATAAAAAAAAAACAAGGGACTCACCCTTGAGAGGAGATTGTTGGGAATAGTTGAAGTGTGAGTCAAAAAGTTTCACATTGGATTGAATAGACAAAATTAAATATTATATAAAAATAAAAACTCATAACATCATTGCTTTGAGATTTTGGGATTAAAGTGATGTGAAATATATTTCATTTAAGTAAAACTTAATTTATGAATCTTATTAAAGAAATTAATTTATGGTTTATTATGATAACTTTAATATTAAATAAGGGATATTAATTTGTCATATTAAATAAAGGCTTAAATACCTTTTTGGTCATCATTTTCGTAGTGTTTGTTGCGAATGGTCCTCATTTTGACAGAATGTTTAAAATGGTCATCATTTTTATCGAATGTTTAAAATGGTCCTCATTTTCGCAATTCGTGTTTTATTTGGTCATTTTCTGTAATGCCGTTTAAATCATTAACGGAGCATTGTACATGTGGCACGGTTTGTATTAGGGTGTGTTACGTGTGCTGTACATATGGCTAATTAGATATTTGGGGATAAATAAGTGAGCTAGGATTTTGGTAAGGAATGTTTGGGCAGTTGGCGAGTTTTGACAATCTTGTTTCTCCATTCCCACTTGGTGTTGTCGCAATCTTCTTCTTCCTGCAATCCCATTATATAGGTATGTTACGATCCCAATCTTCTTCCTTTACCTTTGGTTGTAATCGTTGGAGGCAACTGTGATGTATCACTTTGTGCACTGTTGGTGGTTCAACGAGAAATGGATTAACCCCGATTTGTAGCTGCGGAGAGATGGCAGCTTTGAGGATGACAAGAACTCCAAAGAATATTGGTAGAAAATTTTGGGTACAATCTGTTTTTATTTTTGTGTTAATAATAAATTGGTTTTAATTTTTGGTTTATTGATTTACAGAGTGGTGGTTCCAATAATGTGGGCTGCAAATTTTTCAAATGGCGGTGTTGATGAAAAGGATGTCATCATCATGATACAAATGAGGTAGATTAATGATTTGGAGAAGTCATTGAAGGTTGTTGAGAAGAGGCTGCAATTAGTAATAGGGTTCACTTGTGTTGTTATTGTATTATTCGTACTGTGTGTTGTTATTGTATTATTCGTACTGTTATTGTGTGTAATTTTTTAAAGTTCAATCTGTTTTGTACTATTGTTGAATGAAGAAATGAATTAGTTTGATTATGTTGATATTAGTCCCAACATGTTCAAAATGACACCTTAATCCGAGCATTGAAGTAAGTGATATTGATCTAAGCTTGGGAAAAATTGATCTAAGTCTGGAAGAAGTTAAATTCATAATATTAATTCATCCTCATCAAAATGCACTATATAAATGTTTGGCAAAAGTAAAATTGAACAAGATTTAAGGAAAGTCAACATGCAGTACATCAATAATGAATTCTACATCAGAAATTCCAAAATATGTGAGGAAGTTGAATCTGTCCAGTTTTCATTTTTACGAATAGTTTTCCTTTTATACTTTTAAAATATGAATTTGTTCTTTTATTCTTCATCAACATACCTTTTTAAAAAAAAAATTAAGACTAAAAAAATTTTATCATATTCTAATAAAAAATTGAGACATAAATACTAAATGAAAAATTCATTATAATCAAGCCACAAATAAAAATTAGTTATGAAAAAACACATAATACAATTTTTTTTTCTATATTCATAAAAAACGAATATACAAAAGGCTCGTGAGATGGTCCACTTTTGCCCCTCTTATGCTCCACCCCTAACTCTATGATCCCTATTTTTTTCATTATAACACTATGAATGGAAATACGTAGAAATAAGATCAATATTCTTGTCGAGTTTACCAAATAGAAAAATAAAATCATTTTCTCAAATAGTTTTTTTAGAACTACATTTTTCCTGATTTTCTATTTTGGATGAACGAGGTACATATTTATTGAACCCATAAAAAATATCTTTTGTTTCTTTTTTAACCGTGTTTGTTTATTTTGAGGAAAATTAAATATTTTTAAAACCACATATATTTTTGCATATTTAATTAAAAGGTCTTAGGGCGCGTGTTGTAAAGTGTTAACATCTTACCTATATATGTGTAACCGATTTTCGGACCCATAATTCAATTTTAATATACTTTATCTTATCTTTTCGATTTTTCGGTAATTTTGTAGAATAAACTACGAGCGACTCAAAACTCTGGTTTTTTTAAAATAACTATTTTTTTTATTCGCCGTTTCGTCACGATTTTGATTACGACACACACATCTCTTACTTTTTATTTTACGCACTTTCTCATTTTGTGAATCTTTATTTCTTTTACTTTTAACTACTTGTTTTAAGTTTTATTTCATTTTTACTCCATTAACATTTTATTTATATATATATATATATATATATATATATATATATATATATATATATATATATATATATATATATATATATATATATATATATATATATTTTGATTACGACACACACATCTCTTACTTTTTATTTTACGCACTTTCTCATTTTGTGAATCTTTATTTCTTTTACTTTTAACTACTTGTTTTAAGTTTTATTTCATTTTTACTCCATTAACATTTTATATATATATATATATATATATATATATATATATATATATATATATATATATATATATATATATTTCCTAAAAGTAATAAAATATTTAAATTAAAATTAAAAGTAAAAACTTTTTAAAATTATAATAATAAAAAGTGATTTTCTATCTTTTCTCTTTTGTCTATCAGATCGCTCATGCCGCAAGACATTTATTTTGAAAATATTATAAAACAGAGACAAGAATAAGACAAATATGAGAATAAGAACATGACAAATATGTACATCTTCGATCCTTTTCCTATCCTCATCTGTGATTAAAAAAAGAAAATATTTTTTATATTTATACCCATATTCAGAGAATTTCTCATCAAAATCAAAATGAGTTTGTAAATAAGCAAGTTTATTTACATCATCCCTATGTGTATAGCATAGTGAAGTGATCACATGGACATGTTAACCTATGAGTATTTGTTTGCTATCAAACGTGTTTTAGTGGTTAAATGAGCTATCATGCTCTTTGGTCCATAGTCTGATTAGTTCGCAAAAAATAGAATGAGATTGAGTGGTCTACTAATTAGGTTGAGAATTTTGACTCATCCCATTGACTGATCAGTTCCATTTTTTATTTTTTTTAATATATATATATATATATATATATATATATATATATATATTAAAAGAAAAACAACGAAAGTTAAATACATTAAAAATATTATATTATAAATTAATGTTTTTATTGTAAAGTGGATTAATAGAGTATTTTTTCTTCAAAAATAAATAATTAATATAAACAATAAATTTATATTTTATTATTGAAGAGAGGATAAACTAAAAAAGTAAGGAGATAGAATATAAAAAAATATCTTAATTTTGTTCTCTTTATGTTTTGTAAATATTTTTCTTTAATTTTTATTGTATTTTAATATTTATTAAAATTGAATAATTTATATTATAAAACAAAGAATTAATTATATTTTTTTCCAAACCATCAACCATGATGCAAAATTGAATTCCTTTACAAAATTTTAATATATTTTATTTCTTAAATTTAAAAAATAACCGATATAATTATTTAATTATTCTAACTCAATTATGTTTATGTCTCAAATACATGTCATATTAATATTTGACTTGTTTACACGATTTAACATATTTTTATTTTGGATGTTTATTAAAAATATGTTTAACATGTAAAAAATATAATATAATTGAGTTAAAAAATTAAATATATTATTTTTAAAATTTGAGGAATAAAATATATTACAGTTTGAAAACAAAACAAATTCTATTTTCGGTTAAAGTTATGGAAAAGAATATAATATTAACCCTGAAATAAATTAAAACTTTTCCTAATTTAATTCCTATGCAATGAACTCCGAGAAATTTGAGGGTGACGGCGTTGGCAGGAGGTGTAATCCCCGGCACCGCTAGTGGATGCATGATAGATAAGTGGTGGCATATTAGAATGGCAGCATTGGTCGACACATGAGTTGCAACCATTGGACATAAGGTTTAAGTGGATAAAGTCAACCTTTGTTCCTTTATAATGTGTAATAATCCCTTGTTTGAGAGCAGGTTGAGTGGTGCAGATGGCATTCATCAAATCTTGAAGTGGCAACAGATAAACGATGAATGACCAAACTACGATCCTTTGTCACCTGTTTTGGAAGTCCACTTTCTATCATTGCCTCTTTGACCATAAAAACTGGTGGGATCATCATCACTCATTTGCATACCACTTGGCAGAATATCAGTGTCACACGTCATTATGATGCATTTATATGATGGGGACCCATATATAAATTAGGCAATTGTAAGTTTTAAGTCGTTTTATACTCTCCACCCACTTACCTAATTCACCTGTTTCTCACCTCTAGGCTTCACCGACAATGCTATGTGTACATTTCTGATAAAATTACCACTTCAATCTTAATAATCATCATTACTAAACATGCTTGTAGTTGTCAATAGCAGCCTAAAGACAAGGAAATTGAATCTTAGATGCAATGAATTATTTACCTATTTAAGGAATGAATAGGAGTCAAAAAAGTTATTGGTAGGGTAGGCATGGTATGAGGTTAAAGAGGGCAATTAAATAAATTTATTTATTTTTTATCAGAAAAAATTAAATTAAATATAATACTTGAAATACTCTGACCATTTTACAAAAAAAGTTACAAGGTACCTTCATACAAGATTCACATATTTTAGAGATATCTATACTAATAAAATGTGAGAAAGAGATTAATATGTTAGTCTAGTATTACAATAATCTATAATTACAAAGATGTTATAGATTCACATGATGATATGCTCCCAATATGATATTATGCTGACATAATGGGTATAATGACATTTTCTTAGTGGTTCTACCCTTGTTTTACCTGGTGCAATGTTGTCCAACATTTCTTCATATGTTTTTTGTCATCCAGTTCCATTCCTTCAGTAGAAGAGTTATATTGTCTTTATTTCAGATAGATAGAAAAATTGTGCTCCACTGCATTCTCACCCCCTGCAAAAACAAAACATATCTTCCCTAACACTCTTTTCCTATAAAATAAGTTTTCACTTCCCTACTTTCAAACCAAGTGTGTGTTTGTCTTTAAATAGTAATTTCTCGACATAATCACAATGATTTTAAATATTGAATTGGGCATTGGTACCAGTCACTATATGAAAATATTGGAAGTCCCACATCGACTAGAGATAAGACAATTTCGTAGTATATAAGTGTAGTGCAAATCTTACCTTTTAAACTGATCTTGTGGGGTTGATTTTGGCCTAAATCCATCCTAACGAGATTTCTTTGACATACTATTTCACTCAATATAATGCTTCCTCTTTTTGTAGAAGCACTTGTATGGATTATTTGGCATGCTTGGTAGTTTATTTTTTGATTTGAGCTTCTTCTTGGATGCTTGAAATGTCAAGGTCCTACTTTGTCATTCCTAGCTTGCTTTGCTACCTTTACCAATGGTGACTAACGTTATGGTATTAAATAACATAAGATAAGGAGGAATCATGCATGTTATCAGTTTTACTAAATCAAATAGTTTTTGTCTCATATTTGATTATTTTTATTCTATTTTAATATTTTTATTTATTGTTTTTTTTATTAGAGAATATTTGACTCTCAATTTCAAGTATTTAATTGTGTAAACTTTTCATTAACTAGATGATATAAAAGATTTATCTTCTTTATTTTCTTTTATTCTTAATTTTTGTTTCATTTAAAAAATATTTGTTATTGAAACACTTTTTATTATCTTTTAATGGTTGACCTGGTTTGATATTTAGAAAATTTTCTTATATTTTTAAAATAATTTTCATATTATCATACTTTTAATTATATATTTTTTTTTCCTTTCTGAAATTTTAGTTCAATGTTGTATCAAATTTTTTCGTTGACACACATTTAATATTTTTTTAAACATTATAAATATCTTTATATAGTTTTTTATTTCTAAAATAAGAAGTATTCTAGCATACAGAGAAAGAGAGACATAGATAGACATGGAGAAAAAGGAAACATAACAAATAGAAAATTTTTATTATTATAAAAATATCAATATAAATATAAATTATTAAATTATATCTAAATAATGAATTTAAAAGAATATACATTTTTAATTAAATGTGTTACTATTAACGAGCCTTTTGCATTGTTAGTTCATCTATTAGATGACTGAAATTTATAATTTTTCTCTCCGATTAACAATAATTTTTCATTAACACGAAAACTAATAGAGAGAGATATAAATATGTATGATGTATGTATATAATGCGGGTTAGCTAATGGTTATATGTACATGTATTATGAATAGTGTGTGTTCCCCTGTGAGTTGGAAAACATGCTCTAAATGGTGACAAAAGTGGATTGTGTTGTTTGTTGGTATAATTGTTGGAATAAAAAACGCCTGATGAACACACGTAGTGGTGAATGAAACATTAGCAATTTCGAATTATCTTTTCAATGTCTTCCCAATAAGTGGCTACAGAATCTCATGATGCAAACTCTAACTAATGCACCTTCCACTCAAAAAGAAAGAGAACATATATATAGTTCTGGAAGAAGAATATTCCAATGAGATTTTTAAGTTTCTGAAACACAAGTTCAAGAACTCAACTTCACTTCCTCTGTTTAAAGAGAATATGTGTGAACATATATGGCACGTGAGATTTATACTCATTAAACTAATAAAACATCCTTAGTAGTAGCTAGCTGAAAGGACAATGAGAACATGGCCATTCAGTGGAACCATGATTATAATTTCACATGTCCACTTCTAACTTTCTTCATTCCTTTTTTCTCTCTATGCATCTCCACGTTATTTGTGTTTCCTGGCCATCATTACTTTGCCTTACATGTGTACAAGATTTTTGGAAGACTTGTCTGCTTCTAATATATAACAAATAAACCCATCACAAGTCACAATTTAACACGAATTTCGCATATAAACATTTAATATAAGATTGCTATGTTCAAAATGCCTTTTCAACCCCAAATAAATTTTGGGACCCACTGTCATTCATCAACTCTCCATGTTGGGTCTCAACGTGTGACTACGAATCGGAAACGTATACTCGTAATGAAGGTATCAGCAAGTTGAAAAGGACAAAATCCAAGGGCTTATTATGCATTTATGTTTTCATTTCTAG
This sequence comes from Vigna unguiculata, assembly GCF_037176805.1. NCBI lineage: Eukaryota > Viridiplantae > Streptophyta > Magnoliopsida > Fabales > Fabaceae > Vigna > Vigna unguiculata. The sequence continues at coordinate 57,008,438 of NC_140794.1, read as the reverse complement.
TATTTTAGTTTTAATCAAAATTAACTTAAATAATAATGATATAAAACTATATTTTCACTGTTAGATTGAAATATATATATTTTTATATAAAATTATTATCCATGTAATATTTGCTGCAAATTATACCAATGTTATAAAATGGACATATAGTTTCTTTGATTTCATGTTATTTGTTATTTTTTATAATTTTTTAAATTGAAGGATATTTGCTGAGGTTTTATAAAAGATGTTGGACTTATACTTTTTTTTTTATGTTAGTTTAAAGTTTTTGTAAATGGATTTGTAGACCTGATTAAAACTCGCTTTTTAGGCTTACGCTTCATGTTCCAAACTATTTAAATAATTTATAGGAATTATCTTTTTGATTTTTTTTTCTCTTTCTCTATGAACTTATTTGAGAGTTTTATATTGTTCATCAATGGAATGGAGAACTAGAGTTTTGAGAAAGCGAGATTATACAAGGTTTCGTACCGGTAGTTCATCACTCCGAAATTTGTTTTTTCTTTCTCTAATTTTGGCTTTTCTATTTGTGATAATAAATGATGTTTTGTAATTAAATTATGAATGGATTTAATTTTAGTTTAATAATTAAATATGAATCAGATCGAATGATACTCTGATTTAATTTGTATAATTAGTCTTAATGATTAATTGAATTAGTTAATTATTCAAATTTGAATATGAATTTCTAAAAGACTATGATAAGAAAAATTGTTTGATTTTTAAACATGTGGTTGATTTTTTCGTCTTATTAATTTTGTATTTTTGATTTTTGAATTTATTTTTGAATTTATTTTTTACGTTTTTGAATTCCTAAACTTCAAAACTAATTTTGAACATGAAGAATATCAAATATTGAATAATGAATATTTATTTTCTGAGAATCAACAAAGGTTCCACTTAATTAGTGTTCTATGTTGCAAAATTTATATAAGTTTAGAATCTTTAATTTTGTAAACGATAGTTAAAATCATTCATCCCTAATACAAGTAGGAGAGAGATTCTAAGACTCGTCAATAACATATGACACTTACATCAACCAATCTGAAATAAATCGTTAATGGGACCTAAGTGAGATAGGTGGTGTTAATTTTATCTATCAGGTGGACACAACTTGAAAAAAATGTTAATTACAAATAAAACAAATTAAGGAATTAATCAAAGTTGACCGATTAGCAAAATACACACGAGAAAAAGAACAAAACAATTATAGAGAGAGAAAATTTATTAAATTGAAAACTTAGTTAGTGAAATAGATGACAAAATAAGTTGTACTAGCAAATATTGTTAGATAAAATCCAAAATGTATTCTAAATATTTATCTTTATTGAATACTATGAAAGTAATAGGTACAAGTATTTTCATTCCTTATTTATTAAAGAAATTAAGTATAAATATTATAATGTAATTAATAAGCATTTGTTAACTATTTTTAGTAGTTAAAAATTATATATATATATATATATATATATATATATATATATATATATATAATAGTAATAATAATAATAAAAATAAAAGACATCATCTTATCCTCCATAAAAATTATACACCAGTACTTTTAAATAATTTTACGTAGATTATCTTAATAATATCTAAACGAGTAAAGTATAAAATTATGTTAAATATCTAAAAGTAAAAATTAATTATCTATCCTTATTATATTTTACTTGAATAAAAGACTTCGTTTTTTTTATTTTTTATCAATAAATATTAATTATTATTGTGACATCTCATTTAAATAGATTAAATCTACTAAATAACAACATCGCATAATTATAGAAACAAGAATAATCAGATGAATCGTATGCACGAGGGTTCATTATTACAGTCATCCAATAAAGTATGTAAAAGATATCAAGTCACACCAAGGATGCCATACAAAACGTGCAAGACAAAAGTTTTACAGTTTGCAAAAGAGTGCTCCTAGAGCAAGATATTACAAAAAGGCACTGGGGCCATAAACTGCTCCGAAGAGCCACAAAGACAGGTCCAAACTACACAGCACCGCTGCCACCATCAGGTCTACCTTCGACATTTCTCCCATCTGCTCCCACCATAAGGTGATCATCGCAAAAGAGAAAGCAAGACACGAACATACACATAAATGAAAGGGTAAGCTAGTGTAAAATAAACTTAACATATTATAGCAAACAGATACTTAAAACAGTTCTCAAGCATGCAGCAAAGTAAGCACCAATTCATGTTATAGCAAACAAGCAAGACACTATGACTCAATTATTCGGATAAATATAATAAGATCGGATTCACTGGACGCTTGCGCTTGTGGTGGCCTCTACTGCTCTGCAGAGCCATTGCCAATGGGTTTCACCCTACCACACACAAGGTTAGCCTTTAAGCATCTAAGATCATTATCATGCCAGAGACTAGGGCCTCCCGCTACTCTCACCACTCGGATCAGTTTGCTCTACATGAGACTCACTGATCATTTAGAGTTTCGGGATGCGATCCTTACTTGAATCCTTATTTTACTTATATACACTACATACCACCATGAAATCTCCCCACGAGACTCATGGAATTATGCCTATCTCATACCGAATTCATGTTCCTCATACCATAACCACCACTAGTTATCTCAACATTCAATTCTCATGCAAGTTCTCAACCAACCAAACAGAATCCCATGTGTTACTCATGCTAACATACCAATTTTCAGTGCATATAGCTCAAAGAACCAGGCATATTCATGACATATAACTAATCCATGTATAAATTAAAGAAAACTCGATCAAATATGCACCCCTCTCACTTAGGCTAGGAGCCTTTGCCCAAGCATCAGCAACTGCCTCGCTTAAGCTAGGCATCCTCGCCTGAGCGAGACCTGCAACAGTGGCACTCTGCGAGCTCTTGCTTGGGTGAGACCATCTCGCCCAAAACTAAAGTCCCTCGCCTGGACGAGGACGCGAGCAGAGGGCACAACTGGTTTCCTCGAGGGCTCGCTTGGGCAAGTCATTCTCGTTTGAGCGAGCCATTCTCGCCTGAGCGAGATAATGCGTCGCTCAAAACAAGAGTTGGTCGCCTGAGCGAGAAGTTCGAGCAGAACCAGGGCGAGTTTCAGCTACTTTCGCCTAGGCGAGACAAGCTCGCTTGGGCGAGAATGACAGTACTCGCCATTGTTACGCACATGCAGCAGAAACATCACTCAAGAGAACATACAAAATGCAAGCAAGCCAGTTTCATACAATCCAAAATATCATTCAAGCATTCAACAGACCAAAAACATGGAGAAATAACTTTAAATCGTTAAAACCTAGCTTTCCTTACCTTGCTTAGGTACCAAAAATGCTACAGACCTGCAACTAAAAAGTATCGCAGCTCTAAGAACTATGGTAGTGAGCTGAAAAGTGGAAACCAGGACAGAAACAAGGGTACAAAGTTAAACCCTAACTAGACCAACGTACTAAAACGGTGAAAAAGGAAAAAACAGATCAGGAACCTCAAGGTTTAACTTACTTAGAAGCAGGATGAACGTATCTAGCCAAAGAGGAGGGAGGTTCGTTGTGCCCTAGCAGAGCTCTACCTGGAGAAAAGATCAGAGGAGAGAAATCTGATTTTCTATAAATGAGACAGAGTGCAAGGATTAGGGGGCTGGAAAGAGTATTTGATCTCCTTACTGGGTCGGCCTTAGGCCCACGAAAAGCTAGACCCAATCATTTAAAAGCTGAAAGAAAAATGGGACTTACAATTGTTTTTTATTAGTAGAAGAGTTAAACTCAAATCTCTTTGGTCCTCTTTTTAAATTCAATAAATCAATTTTATTTCTTCAAATTCCTTTCTTTATTAATATATTGTTAAATATTATTATTATTATTAATTTGATTAGAATTATTATCTACTTTAGAATTCAAACTTGAATTTCTCATGATATCTTTCAATAAAAAGGAAAGAAAAAAATATAAAAAATAATTTCAATAGTAGACCATTGGTATAGTGACATGTATTGATTTCAGGAAAGACGAATCACAAAGAAATTGAAATTGTGAGCATGAGCATAATTGAAATCAGTCCCTTGTGTGCTGTGAGGGCTCATTTCGTGGACCCTGAATCCGCAAAGGTCAACGCCCTCTCAAAACCACTGGACCACTTGTTAACTTCCACAGCCAAGTAAAAAATCTTAATCTCTTAGCGTCAATATTAACTTCTTTGCATTTTATCTTTTAATTTTATTATTTAATATACTAAATCCAAACAACGAGATCCATTTTTTTTTTCTTTTTCGCAACATATTACATCTTTAGGTTCGCTTTCCTTTTCTTGTAAATTTAAATCTAATATATAAATTTAGAAAAATTATAATTTGAGTTCACTTTTTTTTACTTTCATACTTTATTTATTTATGTTATTTAATGTGAATTATTAATTTTAAAACAAAAAAAAATACATTAATCAATCATTTACACTAAATCACAACAAAAAGTAAAAAGTGAAATAAAAAAAATAAAAAATATAATATTATTGTCCATAAATTGAAGCCTAATTTATTTTTATAAATTAATATGTAAGATAAGAATTACTTACTCATATATTTTAAATTAATTTTATCTTTTATCGATTAATATATCAAATAACACCTTTACTAATGTATAACATTTATTAGGACGTGTGTTTATACTTTTTATGATAATAATAAATAATAAAATTAAAATATTTTTTATAACTTTATTATAAATTTTTTCTATTTATTGTGTTTGTAGTTTTATGATAAAAAGATAGTTAACTTTAAAAAAAATTAAATAAAAATAAATAAATTTAAAAACATGGTTCCTTAAAAATTAAAATTAATAAAATAATTATTTTAATTTATATATATATATATATATATATATAAAGAATTAAATTGAAAACACAGGAAAAAAATATTATAAATATAGATTATAAATTTTTGTATCTTTATTATTTTATTCACGTTCTCTAATATAAATATTTATTGCAAAAGAAGCAGTATTCGCTTTTTGTCTAATCTATTTTTTTTAAAAGTTGTATGTTTTGTTTTGTAAATACACTCGGACGTTTACATTCACTCCTTACTCATGTATGCTTTATTTTATATGAAAAATAATTTTTTAATTTATATCTTATAAAAGAAAATTATCAGAATTTAGTTATCAAAATATCATTGTTATTTTATAAATGACAACTAATGAGATATTCTCAATTCATTTAATTATAAGTTAAATAAAAATAAAAACTTTAAAAAATAGTGTATATATGTATAACTTTGTTTAGGAATAAAAAAGTATAAAAATTAAAAAAATTTAATATAATTTTAAAAATATATAATTAAAATATTATCCTACAATTACTAATATTTTTATGGATTTTTAATTTTATGAGTAAATGTTATTTATGGTTAACAATGACTATATTTTTATTAGGAATTAATATTTTATTTAATCAGACTTATTACAATTGACTCTTAAGTTTCTCTGGTACCTATAAATAGTTCATTCTTGTATGAGAATAAACAAAATAATAAACACCATAGCTCATATAAAATTGTTTTGTATTCTCCTCTATATTATCTTTTAAGACATGTTCACAAGGTTTAGAGATCATTCACTGCACTACACTCGATTGATTTGACGAGTTATTGTAATTTGGGAGAGGAGTGCATATAATTTTTTTTGCTCTATGAACTAGGGGCGTTTTCTCCCTAAGAACAACGTCCTAAACCTATAATATTTCTACTTCATTCTTTATTTTTCTTTTATCTTTTATTGTCATGAGAATTGTTAGGTATATATATATATATATATATATATTGGTATTATTACTGCTTTAATAATAATTATTATTATATTATTCATATTTTTATTATTATTAGTATTATTTGTTTAATCATTTTATGACAATTTTAAAGAGAAAAACTTATTCATTTCTAATATTAAAGACAATATAGAGCAAACCATGGACCGGGTACAATTCAATACCAATGTAATGTTAGTCTTAATTGTAATGAATAATATAAGAAATAAATGGGTGATGATAGCAACACATTAATGGAATCAAATCACATAAAATCAGAACCCAATATCAATTATCTCATAAAGAAGAATGTGATAATTAAAAATAAATTGTAGTCTTCCTTCTTTTTAATTTTTTTGTTTTTTTTATTCATCTTTCTTTTTCTTTTTTTCATTTTTGCTAAAATTAAAGTTTGAAAATCTTTTAGAGAAAATTTATTTCACCATCTTTTATTTACCATTATCTACAAAACATATTTATAATTTTATTTTTCAAAAATAAATTTATTCAAGCGGACAAAATTTGATGTTTACTGGTTCTAAATGAAAAACCTATTTGAGAGAAGTATTTTTTATGATTTTTAGAATAAGATATTTTTGAATAGTGGAAAGTAATATCCCTAAATCAAAATACTAAAGTTATGTGTAAAATAAAAAAGCGTACAATATTAAAAGAAAATATAATAAAAATTATGAATGCATAAATCAAATGGAAAACAATGACAATGACATATCTTCTAAACTTAAATCTTCTTCTTTTAAACTCACTCTTTTGTTAACTGTTTTTTTCTCCTCTCTCTTTTAATTTCTAATTCTACCTCCTTTTCTAAGATTTTTGTTTTTCAAAAGAGATAAAAATAAAGTGTTTGGGTAAGGAAAAAGAGAAAAAAGGACAGAAGTGTAATTATTTTTCTTTTTGGTCCCTCTTCATATGACACACTTTGTATTTATATCCACACAATGCAATACTGATGTAATGTTAGCCTTAATTATATTGAACAATATAAGAAAGAAACCGGTCATGATAATAACACATTACGAGAATCAAATCACAACAAAATCATAATATCAATCATCACTAGTAATATTGAATCTAATCATTAGAAATTATTAGAAGAAATGTGACTTCTAATTATTAGAATTGTACCACAATTTACTCTATAAGGAAACAAAGGGTTGGAAAGCAAGTAGTGGGGGCGAAAATATGTTGGGTTGACGGGCACATAAGAAGTAGTGTGATAAATAAAAACTAATTGAGCGATTCCTTCTGTTTTATTTTTCCTTTTTTTTTCTTTTTTTCATATCTTTTTTTTTTCTTTTTATTCTTAAATTAAAGTTCTAAAATCTCTGAATAAAATATTATTTCACCTTTTTTATTTATCATTAACTAAAAAATGCTTTTATATTTTTTTTAAAAAAATTTTCGTCCGGACGATTTGGGTTTTAACATGTTATGTTTGATTCGGTGCGGTTCGGTTTAGGCAAGTCTGGTCCGGTCCGGTTTGATTTGGTTCTGTGCGATTCGGTTCGGTTCAGTCTGGTTCGATTCGGTTCGATCCGGTCCGGTCCGGTCCGATTTGGTTTAGTTTGATTAATTCTATTTCGATTTGGTTTGGTTTGATCCAATTGGGAATGCATAAATCAAAAGAAAAATTAATGACAATGACAAAACTTATAAAATTTTTAATTCCTCCTTTTCTCCATTATCTCACTTCTTTGTTAACAATCCCTTCTTTTTTTTTTCTTTTAATTCTACCTCCACTCCTAAGATAGGTTATGTTTGATTCAGTGCGGTTCGGTTCAATTTGGTGCGGTATGGTTCAATTTTGTGAATTTTGGTTCGGTTTGGTTTGGTTCGTTCTGATCCGATTTGGTTCGATTCAATACGATTCGATTTGGTCCAGTCTGATTCAGTTCTGTCCGGTTTGATTCGGTTTGGTTCAGTCTAGTTCAGTTCGATTCATTCTAATTATGTTTGGTTTGGTGTGGTCCAATTTCGAATGCATAGATCAAAAGAAAAATTAATGATAGTTACAAAACTTATAAAATTTTCAATTCCTCTTCTTCTCCATTATCTCACTCTTTTGTAACTATCGCTTCTCCTTTTTTTTCTTTCTTTATAATTTTGTCTCCTCTCCTAATTTTTTTTTAATTTTAAAGTTTTATAATTTTAAATTATAAAACTATAAAATTATGAAATAAAAATTATACTTGTATATTTTATAATTTTGTAATTATGAAATTATATATTTTTATAATTTTGTAATTTGTTAATTTTTCTAATTTTATATTTATATTTTTTTTTATAATTTTTCAGTTACATATTTTATGTTTTTGTAATTATTTATTTATTTACTTTTTTTAATTTTATAATTTTAATTAAATTTGAAAACTATTTTCGTTAAATACATTAAATATTTTGAAAAAATATCCGTCTTTATAACAAATATTATGTGACACTATTTATGGAAAGTGGCACTATTTTGTAACGTTTCAAAATTTTTAAAAGAGACCACAAATATTCATTAGGGACTCAATTAATTGAAAGTTTCTAGATCTATAAAGGACTTGAAACAAAATTAAACATTTTTTTAATGTATAAAACTTTTAAATTACATTTTAAAAATATTAGCGAACTTATAATATTTAAATAATTTATATTGTTAAAGGTCTATAAAGTCCAGAACATGAATTGTGAGTGAGAAGAATTTTAAAATATACATATTTTAAGATTATTTGAATTTTTACTAATTAGCAATTGAAATACTTAAAAGAAAATATCTGCATTTTAAATGTTTATTAATCTCTTTATCTAGACAAATAATTTCATTAAAAAAAATCTTAAATTTTATTTTGGAAAATAATGTTCAAATATCTTGTTTTCTTTGGAAAAAGGTTTAAAATAACAATGTTAGTATTAGGATGCAAAAGAGAAAAGACTTCTCTTTAACCAAAATATCATCAAAAAGGTTTGTCTGAATAATAAATAAAAGTCATAAGGAAAATATACGGAAGGAAGAAAAAAGAAAAAGACGATGTTGTTTGAATTAACAAAAGCAGAATGAAAAAGAGAAAGAAAACCTTTATAAATAACTTAACTAACATAATAAATTTAAAAGAATTTGTAAAAAGATATATTTACAATGACTAAATGACTAAATTATTGTAGCTTAACTTTAAATAATACTAAAATTTATTATTATTAGTATTATATTATATAATAATTTTCTTGTTATTTATTTTTATTATTTTATGATTTTATGATTTTATTATGATTATTTTGTTTTTATTATATTATCAATTATGTTACTTGAGACGTAACGTAAATTATGTATACAACATAATAGATTATAAGTAACATATGACATATTATGGATGATGGATATATTATAACTTCTGAAAATTGTGATTTTCTTGCACTTTCCCTTATATTGTGTTTCCACTGAATGAAAAATTTGGATGTGCAAAAACGAGTGTATTTGAAAAATGGATGGGACAATGTTTAGATCAAGGAAAAAAAAATATAAATAATGAAAAAGAAATTATAAAAATTTGTGAATAAATTAATCGACGTAAATAATAAAGAAGTTATTATTATTTTTTAATATAAAACATATACTTAAAAGAATTAAATTGTTATTTTAATTATTTTTAATGATAATATAATAATAATACCAATAAAATATATTTATAAATATTTAAGTACTGTTTATTAATTCGAATGGAAAACATTAAATATTTTATTATATTTTATTTAACTTTAATTGGTTATTTTTTTAATAGAATATATTTAAAAAAAATTCTTCATTCTTTGCGATATTATATATGAAAAATTATCACATTTTTAGGTGGCTGTGTTTTAACAAAATAATTGTTTGTAGATAAGTTGTATCAAGATTAAACGGAAAAGTTTATTAAAGTAAGTAAAACATTGAAAGCTTGCTTCTCTGATACCTCATACAATATGCTAAGCAAGATTTGTTGAGTTTGCAACTGAATCCTCAAATTGATTTTTTTTTTCAATGTTCATAATATTTAAAAATTAATAAATATAATTTTTATAATTTAATTTCATTAAATATTTTTAATGTGTCAATCTGTGTTTTAAATTAGTATTTGAGTTATACACATCGTGACACATTCTAATCCAAATATTAATTTGAAATATATTTAACACATTAAGAAAAATATTTTTATTAGGTTAAAAGTATTATATTTATTTATTTTTTAAAACTAGGATATCTAATATATCAAAATTAGAGAAATAAACAACTTTTAATTTTACATAAAAAATTTAAAGATTAAAAATATATTTAATCAATATTATCACTTTCATGTTATTTTTTTTCCTCTTTTGTCTCACAACTTAAAAAGTCCCAAAAGTAATAATTATAACAAATTTATCTTCACAGTTTTTTTATTATTTTTCCTTTTATTGCATAAATAAATCACAATAAAGAAAAAGAATGTAATGTTAATTACTTTTTCTTTTGTCTTTTTATGAAATTTTAGGAAAAATTAAGGGTTACTTGAAAGGAGATTTGTAAGACGCTTCCTAGTTACTCAATCTTCAAAGTATAAATAGAAAAAGAAATTTCTTTAATGACATTAAATTTTTGTTACCCATACTATTATATAAATTATTTCTTGCCGTACACATTTTAATTTCAATTTTACTTTTTAAGTATTTTTTTAAATCAAAATAATTATTTTCCTAATTTTACTTTTTAAGTTACAGTTTTTTTTTAATTTAACTTTTTTTTTTCCAATTTGATTGTTTTAATTTTAATATTTTACAAATTAAATAATTATTTATAATAAAATAGTTTTCAACAAAATATATGAAAATTATGTACAATAAAACTGTAAAAACTATTTATAATTATCTATAACCATATTTTTTCTGTTGTATTCATATTTTATAATACAAATTATACCCTTTACAATATAATTATTTATTACATTTTTTAAAATTAATAGTTATTTTGACCAATTTTCTATAGAATTATTTATCTCTTTTTCTTTTTTTTATTCATTAATAATTAAATTTTTTATTTATTTTACTTTATTTTTAATATTTCATTTTATTTTAAATAAATATAAATTTATTTTATATATTAACTTAATAATATAACATTATTATTACTTATTAATATATTATCGATTTATATTTAAGAAATACGATACGAATACACATGCACGATATCGTGCATTTATGTATGCTAGTTTTTTATAATTATAATAATACTTTTTTTGTTATCATAAGTAAGTGAAACGTTTTATTTTAGACGAAATGAATAACCGGTAGTTACTAGTACTACCACACCCACACCGACCCGATTGGTAATATGTTGACACCACTACAGTAAAATATTTATTTTCTCTGCGATGCTATAGTACCACACAGATCATTGAAGACAAGTATGGCGTTACTGTTTTCAAGATCCAGCATCGGAAAACTGTGAATTTTCTGGTATAGCCAACTCAGGATTTTTTGGTTACCGTGATAATATATATTGCCTCATAAACTATCTTCTTCCATTGGTTCTCTTCAATACCACAATCACACTCTCCTCATTTAATTTTTAGGAAATGTGTTATTATTACCAAGTGCCCTTTATTCCCTACTTTGCTTCACCCCTGCTGTCTCCAATACTATCTTCTCTGTCCATTGCCACTTTCTCTATTAAATCCCGGAAAAGGTTTCTCAACATTTTCATTCTAACACTCTTCTTCTCAATTTCCCAGTTTTTTAGTTCAATCTTTTCCGTTTCATACCAGATACTTTTCTATTACCACCGACCCAAAACCTCTAACTTTTAACATCTCTACCAAACACTTGTCACTATACCTCTTTAATTGCTACCATTTTTTTAATAGGGCTGAGTGATTCTGAAACCACTATAAAACGTGGACCAGACCACACCCTGTTCACTCCAACTTCTTCCTTCTATTCTGTTTTCATTTCAGTTTTCTAGTGCTTTGTGTTTTGCTGGAAAATGGTTGCAGTTCCATCTCTGTTTTCCTTGAGGCACTTGCTGGTGCTGTCTCTCGCCCTCAATGTCAGTCTTATTCTTAGAACTCTATATCATGAGACTGGCGAAGGCAACAAATGGTGGTTTTGCTTCAAGAAGAAAATGATGGCAGATGCAGAATCATGTTTCACTACATCTCCCACCGCGTCTCTCCATAATTCTACTCGTGAAAACATCATCGACTTGGATCAGTAAGTGCAAACTAATCTAGTATTCTTTCTATTTTGTTTCCTTAATTTTCTCGACATGTCTGCATTACGGCTGCCAAGGTAGCTGATTTTCGTGTTGTTTGGGTTTGTAAATAACTTTTCAAGGTTTTTGCGGTATCATTTCGTTACCCTTTTGAGAATTCGTTTTGGAGGGAGGGAGAGTTAATTTCCCGGTAACAAAAGCATAGAGAACTAAGGATATCACTGTTTGTTTTTTTTTTTTTTTCAGCAGAATCTCCCGCTACGCCTTAGCTAAAACCATTGAGTTTAATGTTGAAAGTATAAAATAGTTCTTATTTTTATACGGCAAAAATATTTCTTATTTTGGAAAAAGTTATTAGATATTTCTGAATAGTTCTTATTAGACAGGACTTCCATTTTATATAAAATTGAAAGGCTTGGTTTTCGTCTTGTTGTGAGAGGATTTGCTGCTTCTGTTACTGTTACAGTATTGCTTACGTTGTGCGTCTGTGCTTTGCTTCCTGCACTAGTTCCTGGGAAGGACAGGGACAAGTCAGAGTCCTGGGAATGATTTTTTATTTTTAAAATATGTCAGTGACATTATGACATATACAAAAATAAATAAAATATCTTATTAGAGAAGCTCCTCCATTAAGTTGCATTTAAGACCATGCTCTGGTCCAATCCATTTATTCCATAAATGAATAAATGAGGATGCTTGTATAGTCAGTTTAATCTAAATGAATATGCATCATAAATTCCTGCCATTTAATCAACCATAAATATATTCTTATTTTCAAAGATATTTTATATTTTGTAATAATGCATTTTTTTAGTTATTGAAAACTATTAAATGATTTATATTGCAAACACTATTTTTTTTTTGAATTTTATAATAGAAATACAAGCAACAAACGAGAGCGGAAATGGCGTGCAGTAAAAGGTTAGCGTGTATAAAGTAGATTTATATGGAATATACAATAAATAGGGATTAAAAGTAATATTTTGTTTAATTGTCACAATTAGATAATTTGAACTGTAGCAACAGTTTTATTCAGTCATTTAATTTGAATTAATCACTATAATTTTCAAAATCTAAACTAAATCAATTAATTTAGCTTTATTATAAATTTATACCAATCCATGTGATAGACATCCACATTTGCTGTGCATGTTGGGACCTGATCAGAGCACGCCAAGCATCGTGTTTAACGATGATATTTGTCATCTCTCTGTTCCCGAGTTCGGAGCGTAGGAACTTTTTAGCGAAAATATTTGATAGCATTGAGAACTTTATCAATTAAATTAAAATAAAATAGAAAACAAACACATTTTTTTATAACTTAAATTGTAACAAAAGGTTTATTTATTTAATTAACAATTATATTTTGTCCAGGATGAATCGCAAGTGACGTTACTAAGTTTTTGACAGGTAAAGCAAATTAAATATCTAACCTACAGGGTGGTGGTGATAGAGTGTTAGCAACATTAGACAGAACAGTAGTGGTGTTGTTGTTGTTGTGGTAGATGGAGTCTAACGTAGCACCATGGGAGGTCCATATTTTTACTTGACCAAGAATAATAATAATAAGAATAATTAATAATTGGTGTTACTGTTGTTGTAATGTCTGTTAAGGTAGTCGTGGTCCTGGAACTACTAAAACCCTGCACATCGTAACTAGGGCTTTAAGAGCAGAAGGTACAGCAATTGGTATTACCAAAGAAGTTGGTGGGGGCCATGTGCCTGATGCGCACACAGCAATACGAGGACACCCTTTTGGTGGCCATTACAGTGAGCAAAAGACTTATGATATGAATGAAAGTGCGCCTGGGGTTGTGAATTGTGCGCTTAGAGAGATCTTTCCAACTTTTGGCCGCCCCAATTGTGAAACACTCAAATGTTGCTGTTTAACTTTATATGTGTCTTCTTTTTCTTGTTCTTGTTCCTTTTTCTTTTCTCCGTTTCCTTATGGGTCGTCTGGATCAACTGCTTCGTGGGCCCTCCATGAATGGAACTCCATGTCTAACGTATTTTGTCTTTCCTCACCTTAACATGCCACACCCCATTCATCTATCAATCTATCTATATATATAATCTGCTATTATTATCTATCTAATCCTATATCTATCATAGACCCTTGGACCAAACATTTCTCTTATTCCCTCATCCATCCATAATCCATGCAACGACTTCATCCATCCTTTCTCCTTTCTTTTCTTACCTGCCCCACTGTGCCTTCACTGTTTTCGCAATCTACCACTTTTCTTTTCTAGGGCAAAGTAAAGAGTGTTCTAGGCCATTCATAGCACCACGTTGTTTCAGATTTCAGATATCAGATCATGCCCTACATCTACATGGGTCGGTTATATTATATTAGGCACTTTACAAGAAGGAAATGACACAGATACACCATGCTACATGACGATGGGATAAAACAAAACGCGGTGCAATCATATTTCAACTTTATTTGTAATAATAGAAAATGATGAGCAGAGTATAATAATGGAGAATTTTACTAAATCTTTTACTACGGATATGTTATCTCTTTTATACTTTGATTACTTTAAGTGTAATTAATGATGATCCGGTTTCGTATGCGGACATTTTGTTTATCTAGATTGTAGATGGTAATTAAGTTTAAATGTTTGATGATATGCAGTGGTGACCCAACAATGTATGAGAGATTCTGGCGACAAATGGGTGACAAGACTACAATAACAATTCCAGGATGGCAATCAATGAGTTATTTATCTGAAGGGTCAAACATTTGCTGGTTTTTGGAGGCTGAGTTTGCAACGGAAGTAGTGAGGTTGCACAATGTGGTGGGCAATGCTGTGACAGAAGGTCGCCATATTGTTGTTGGAACAGGTTCCTCTCAGCTAATTCTGGCTGCCCTTTATGCTCTGTCCTCGCCTGATGCTGCTGAACCAATCAGCGTTGTATCTGCCGCGCCTTATTATTCGGTCAGTCATGCATGATCATGCATATGTTTCGGACAATATAATATTTCTACACTTTAACATTTTTTTTATCTTAAAGGAATCTAATGTGCTCAATAACTAAACTCATAACATGCAATGAAAAAGGACACATCATTTAATATTTTAAAAGGGTAAAAAGTTATTTCTTTCTTTCTCTTGTTTATGTAGATAGTGTGAAGTGTTCCTGGGAATTATTAATACAGTGTCACATGGTTGGTGGACAAGTAGATTTAATGATTTTTAAACAAGTGGTTAGATGTTTAATACGTATTAAAGATATCAGTTCTTTAAGGAAATGTTTCGATTTAGAGGGAATTGTATCTCACTTCCGGTGAAGATACTGTGTTCAGAAAATAAGAAAGTACTCGAGAGAATTTAGTATTTCGATATTTTGAAGTTGTTTTTGTAAAGGAATTCTCTCATGTGGCCATTACCGAATCTGCCTCCTCATTTAGTTCTTCTCGTGTTTGTCTTCATCAATGTCTCTCTCTCTCATGGGCCTGAACCTGATCACATGAAGACTTGTGGTGAACAGTCGCATGTGCCAAATTGAAAAAGACTAAAATTTAGGTTCCAGACTTGCAATTTATAAAGTACGTAAAGGAAAAAGGATCTGGCCTTGAATTTTTTGATGAAAAGGTTTGCATGATTGGCAAATTCAGGCTCATTAATTATCTGGGGACATCAGAAAGAGTGTTGGATATTTGTTTTATTTATTATCAGGGGAGCGGCTATAATATTGATTTTGAATATTTAAAGTTATTCTTTCTAGTTGTACATGCACTTACAGAAGAAGAATTCTAAAGTTTCCTAACATTGTTTTTCTCTGAACCTTCACTAAATGTGGTATTTAATATTGTAATGCTTTTAACTTCTCAATCAAATAATTCCATGGTGGCACAATTGTGAGATAGGAAGATATAGCAAAAAGAAATTATGTTGGGTTGTTTTTAGTTTGAGCAGTTCATGATTAAATGTTGAATTGAGGAATTATGTACTTGCAGTCGTACCCCTCAATGACAGATTACCAGAAATCAGGCCTTTACCAATGGGCTGGTGATGCAGAGAATTTTGACAAAGAAGGTCCTTACATTGAGTTGGTTACTTCTCCCAATAACCCTGATGGATATAGAAGGAAATCAATGGTGAACCGAAGGCAGGGACTATTGATTCACGACCTTGCCTATTATTGGCCGCAATACACACCAATATCATCCCCTTCGGATCATGATCTCACGCTGTTCACTGCCTCAAAAAGCACTGGTCATGCTGGAATGCGCATAGGGTAAGTTCATAACAATATTTTAACAGGAGTAAAGTGATAGCTAGTGGATCATATAACAATATTTTGTTGTCATAATACTTTGTAGATGGGCTCTTGTGAAAGATAAAGAGGTAGCGAAGAAAATGACTAAATTCATAGAGCTAAATACAATTGGTGTGTCGAAGGATTCTCAACTGAGAGCTGCCAAGGTTTTAAAGGCTGTCTCGGAGAGCTGCAAAGAAGAAAAGCAGGAAAACGGGGGGGAATCTTTTTTCAAGTTCAGCTACAAGGTGATGGCACAAAGGTGGAAGCAACTGAGGGAAGTAGTTGATGGCGGTGATATGTTCTCATTGCCCCAATTTTCTCCCGCATTCTGCTCCTTCTTTGGTAAGGAGACGGAGCCTCAACCAGGTAAATAAGCGATTAACAAATTGGATGAAAGTTTGTGGATTTTGTCTCACCATGTACCTTTTTTTGCAGCTTTCGTGTGGTTGAAGTGCGAGGGAGATGTTGAGGACTGCGAGACCTTCCTTCGAGGATACAAAATTATAACGAGAAGTGGGACACAGTTTGGGGCTAGCCCAAAATATGTAAGAATTAGCATGTTGGATACAGATGAAACTTTTATACAGTTCATAGAGAGACTATCAGCCATACAGGAGCGAGAATGAAAATTGACCTCTTGTGTATATCATATGTACATACATGCATAACAAATAAAAGGTGATAGTTCATATATAATATTCCAAGTGCAACTATTCGTAAGATCGATCTTAAGACGTCAAATAAACTCAATTCGTAAAGCATTATTACACTGAATTTAAACTCTGTTTGGGAACCAAACACTTCATTGTTGGTGACTCTCTTTCACTCATAGTGATGCTTCGTTATCTTCACGGACTTATTCTGGGTCACGTGGTGCACTCTATCTTGTCACGCCGAACATGTTCGTTCCGGTCAGCGTGAACGCGGAGAAAAGTGGCCACCCCTTTTAAAGGATAGAAACAAATTTTGTCAAGTTATATTAGTCATTATTTCACCTAAACAGAACATGCTATATTGAGATCTATGACTAGTGGGGAGCAACCTATTAATTAAACTAATGTTTTAATGAATCATAAATCTAAATATAGAAACCATCTTATCAAAAAAATATACCCACTTAACTTGTAATCATTTTTCTTTTCATAATATATATATATATATATATATTATATTTGGAGGCTTAAATTTATATAGTATTCAATATTGTGTTGCAAAAATGTATATAAGTTAGAACATTTTATTTCATTTTATATTAAGACGTACACTCTAATTATTGTCTTAAGTAAGCAAATTTACAATATAAGTTAATTCGTATTAAACAAGCCTAAGTCTGTATATTTGGCCCTTTTAATATTTAACTCTCTTCACTTCTTAAGTTGGGATATGTTTGATTTTTTATCAAGCAAAGTATTTAAGAGCTTTATATATGTTTAGTTTAAAAATTACTTTTTCAGTATTTAATACCTTTTATAAAAGTGTTACTTTAATTGTAGATATCTTTATTCATTATTTTTTAATGTTTCTACAGGAAAAGGTTCAAGAATAATGGTATTTCTCGAAACGTTTCTTATATATTCAGTGAATTAAGACATACTACAAATTGTGATTTTCTTTAACTATAATAGAATAAGTAAATGAAAATAGTATTTAAAATATCTTTGTTTATGAGGTTCCCGACATGCTGAACTGAATTAAATCCCTTTTCCGAAAAATTATTATTTAGAAATTCCTTGATTATACAAATTTAAATAATAAAATAGTATCACAATAGGCAAGAACCAATTATTAACAATACCATTAAAATCGATAGTAACAAAATATAAATCATCATCAATCCTATCTTTAATCATTAAAAACTCAATACTAACACAATATAAATCATCATCAATATCCTATCTTTAATTATTAAAAAAATATTGCTTCAAATTATTAAAATCATATAATTAATTATTTTTTCTATCAAGAACAAATGGTAGAAAAGTAAAGAGTGAGGACGAAAATATATTTGTTGGACTTGTGAGAAGAAGTGTGATACTTAAAAATAAATTGGGCTCTTTCTGTTTTTTTTCTTCTTTTTTTAATCTCTTTTTTTTCTTTATTTGTTTTCAAATTAAAGTTTTGGAATCTTTGAAGAAAACTTTATTTCACCTTTTTTAATTATCATTAACTAAAAAATATTTTTTTTCGAAAATAAATTTCTTCGTCAGGACAAAACTTGATCTTAAGATACAAAAATTTTTTTACACTCATTTGATGTTCCTTATCTTTTACTACTCTTCTCATTTATTCTTTTCTTTTACAAATATAAAAAATCATCTTTTTATGACTATTTTACTCCTAGAATGTGTTGTCAAATGAATGTAATGCATGTCAAGTATTATTACTCTATAAATAAAGTATAAAAGAAGTTTCATTATGGATGAAGAAACTAGTGAGTCCGTGCTATTTTGACTTATCCTGTCATTGACCCATCAAAAATAAAAGTTGGGGGTGAGTTAGTCCATCACAGAAGAACAATTTGAAAATCCTAACAATGTTAAAGACGAGTTAGTGGACTATCAAATTGGCAGACTAGTCTGCAAAATATTTTTCTTAATTTATATATATTAAAAGCATATCGTAAATATTTTATAAGTTGTAATTGATTAATTAATTCTCTAATCAAATAAATTAAAATTTAATATATAAGTTTGCATCATTCAATATAATATAAAAAAATTAAAATTTTAAATTATATTTTATTTCAAAAAAACGTCAATTCGTCACATTCTTCATCTAACTAGCCAATTTGGAGGGTTTGATGAGATAAGAGACAGCAGGGTGGCAGGTTAAAAATTTTACCCTAACTCTTGAGTCAAGACAAAAGATGACAATGTGAGGCCATGCCGACCCATATATATATATATATATATATATATATATATATATATATATATATATATATATATATATATATATATATATATATATATATATATATATATATATATATGAAATCTTTTTATTTTTAATTTTGTAATTCTTTTTTTTGTATTTTGCTACACCATTTTTTATTTATTATTCTAATTGTTTATGTTGTTCTATATTAATAAAATTCACTCACATTTTCAATGTACTTTTCCTCTTATCATAATCTTGATTATACAATTTTTTTTCTTTAAGTAATTATTTTTAAATGCTATATTATCAGTTTTAGTGAATCAAACATTTTTTAGGTCTCAAATTTGATTATTTCTACTATTTTTTGTTATTTTCATTTATTATTTTTTTTAAACATGAGAATGGTTGACTATCAATTTTAACTGTTCAATTGGGTAAACCCAAAACTCTAAACCCTTCATTTACTAAGTAATGTATATAAAAAAAAATCTTTATTCTTTCTTATCCCTAATTTTGTTTGGGTTTGAATTTTTTTTTCACTTAAACAACTTTGATTATCTTTAAACAGTTCGACTAATTTGATATGTAGAAAGTTTTTTCAAATCTTCAATATATTTTTTATCTCACACTACAAAAAAAAAGCTAAATTGCGAAGGTTTTAATTTCGTTTAGCAGGAGTTTTTACCCTCCACAAAATAATTTGCAGAGGTTTTTCAAACCTCCACAGATAGATTCCCCACAAGTTATTTGTGGAGGTTTTCTACAACCCCTGGTACCAGGTTTATATTGTGGAAGTGTTTTAATGGAGGGTTATAACCTCTCCTATTCATGACTATTATTTTGTGGAGGTTTAAAACCTCCTTTATTTCCATAAACTTATTTGATTCCAAAATTCATGTTTTTCATTTTTTTTGTTGTAAAAGTTTAACCTGTTTCGTTTGTATTATTTAATTTGTGGATTTATTACTGTATTTTTCTTGCGTTATTCAAATCTTATAAAAAAGAATATTTTGTTTGTAATAAGAATTTCCTACTATACTTGATAATGTATCTCCCCATTTGAGGTACTTATATTTTTATATCAATAATATTTTTTTGGAAACTTCAATCAAATACATCAACCAAAGTGCTCAAATATATATCATTAGAACTTTTGTGTCTCAAAATCAACATATTAACATAAAAGCGATTTAAATTGAAACAATTACAACTTAATCCATACTTACTCAAAGTTCATAATACACTAAAATAGTTTCATCCTAAAAAACATCATCAACACCCTAAATGTTGCTACCACCAGATGGTCCTCTTGTACCCATAGAAGACTCAGGCTCATTTGCATCACCAGTTTGTTGGAATTATAAAAGATAAATATTAGCTGCAAGAAGGTAGTGTTTCTCCTAAAAGCTCCTTATTTCTAATAAAATACACTATATCACTATAAAAACCACCAATAACAACTTAAAAAGAGTAGTCATGATAACAAATAGAAGGTAGCTTTCTCATTAATACAGTAAAGGTCTTTGGGGGGAAGTTTGATCTTTTTAAACAAGATTAAAGTGCTGACCTACACATTCAAGATATCGCTATTTTCCTGGTATAGTTGCTTTCAACATCGTGATCTCTATCCCATAAGAAAAATGAAAGCAAACATAGTAATAATAATAATAATAAAATTCTTCTAAGCCCATTGATTAAGTTGCACCATGTTAGGCTAACAAAGATGAAGAGGCACAAAACTAAGTCAGATTCTGACTTAGACAAATAACTAATATACCTAATACATAACACTCATGTAGTAGACAACAATACAAATGGAGAAATTGTGTCCCATATGAGTTTTGGACAACAGAAAATAAAGGCTCGACGAAATTAGTACTAAGAAACCTTCCACTTACACCAATACAAGAATTGTTGTCCAATGAGTCTCCACTTACATGTATGAATAGTGATTTTAGTTTAACGGTTAGAAGGTAAAATTCAAAAATCCATCCCATAGAGGATTTTTATAACCTCTAGAAATTAACCCCTACTGAATAATAATTTTTTTGTAGTGTAAGAAACCCCTTTTTATGTGTGAAAAGAATGTCTACGTACCATTTTCTTGGCAAACAACTTCTTCAATTCTACTTTGGTTAGAGTTGAATATTCAACATCTTCACTTGGTAATCACATCGAAAACATGAGAAAACATGATATTAAAACTGAGAGATATTACAATATTACATAATCAAACTAAATTACGCTAAAACATGTATTTATGCAATTTGGCTTTGTTCATATGTGATAAATATCTTGTATAGACTAACCTCATATAGATGTGCCAAACGGAGAAGCATAACTCCACCATCTAACTCCTGCAAAAGAAATTTGGTTAGAGAGAGAGATAGTCAAAAGTGTTACAATTACAAATATCCTTAGCATTTGTTCTACCTCAAGAGTTGTTAGAGAAACATTCGGGGGCAAGTTGTAATTTAGGTCCATGATCGTTCCTTTGGTCCAATGTGAGGACTTCTAGCTTTCCAAGTTCTGATCAGTAAATGTTGATGATCATCAATATGTTGATGATGATTATAAATTCATAAGTGCATGCAACTATCATATATCATTAATATCGCCTTTTTTGAGTCTAATGCTTACAAGTATGTATATAGAGCCTAGAAAGGCATTGAGCTGGTGTGCACCTTGTGTCCTGAGCTTCTTGAGCACATTTCCCTTTCATCTTCAGACTGAGAAATACTGCACCATCAGGAAGGTTAATAGCAATGCTAATTCACTATGGCCAAACATCTTCAAATATGTGTAATAGGCATCATGAACAAAAAAATATTACCATAGGCAAAAATGTTGGATTCATAGGTGCAATGGCAGATTTTGAAGGCAGCACTCTCAGCGGATAATATCCAAGCATGGTATCAGTTTTTGAAACAAGAGAATCCATAAGGCAGCTAGACAACAATCATTAGCATGAATGCATGTGGCAAACATTGCAAGCAATCCACAATACCGGCTCAAATGAATACACGTTGCAAACATTGCAAGCTAGCTGAAATAGGAGAATCAACAAACCAGCCAAACAATAGTGATTGGCACTAACATGAATACTCATTACAAACTAGCTGAAACAAAAGAATACACAAAAAAATTTAAACAATAATGATTAGCACTAACAGACGTGGCAAACATTGTAAGCTAACTGAAACAAGACAATCAACAATAGAGATAAAATTTATACCAGTTGATCAATGTTAGACACATAAACGGTCATCCGAATCATCTCTTCTCTTTTCTCCATATCCATTTTATGATTCACTCTTCGCTTCCCAGGATTATAGCCATTCTTCCTCTGTAACGCATGTTATAGTATTAAGAAAAAAGGTATACAAATCATTGAAATAAAAATAATATTAGAAAGGTATAGAAAATGGATTCAAGCGCGTATACCTATATTTATAAGTGTCATCGAAGTCCTTCTCAGAATACTGGATCTGACACAAAAATTCTCAACTAAAATAGAATAATCAAATAATCAAACATTAATATGGGTAAAGAAGAAGAAAAGGAGTACAGAGATGAATTTCATCGAACAGTTGTTGCGCACAATGTAATGATGCAAAATGACGACCAAGGATAAAAACAAACCTTGGATGAAGGTCTTGTGCCATAGCTGTCAAACGTGGAGCCCCCAATCTTGGTCCCTTGGCATGGTCCAGAGTGAAACTGTTGTAAGGAGTGAACCCTACTTCCGGCAACCCATCGTGAACCGCGAAATGCTAGGTTTGATGACGAGATTGATCGATCCTAGGTGAAAAAACCGATTTGGGAGATGAACCCTAAACTCACCAAAACGAAAATGAATGTGGCGTTTAGTTTTGGATTTGGGAATTTGGGGAAAACGTAAACCGAGTGTGAAACCTTTGGAGGAAAAGGATGAAAAGACGAGGGTTTAACTGAGTGTGAAACCTTTGAAGGTAAAGGATGAAAAGACGAGGGTCCAAACCCAAAATCTATTAGCGGAGGTCATATAACCCTTCAAAATAACTTAAAAATTGTAGAATTATTAGCTTTTACATAATTCATCCTATTTATCTTAAATAATATTAATTTGTGGAGGGTTTTTATAACCTCCACAAAATAACCTCTACTAATTAACAATTATTTTTAGTGTCATCATATTCTTAACTGTAGTTTTTTTTCATTTTGCAATTTCATTTAATGTGTATCAAGTTATTTTTATGGCACTTAATCATTTTTACTTATTTTTAATATTTTTATGTAGAATACTAATTTTCTAATTTTTTTTATATAATTATTTTTATCTTCTAAGTCATTCTCATGAATTTAATTTAACCTTTATATATATATATATATATATATATATATATATTAACATATGAAAATATTTTTTTAAAGGATAAATGTTTTTGAAGATATAAAAGAAATTTTGGAGATGGAAGACCAAAGCACCTATTTATTTATTTATATCAGCCGTACCAAATTTAACCTCAATTTTAGCCTATTGCTTCCTCCACCTCCTTAAATTTCTTCTCCAACCCCATCAAAAGCTACAGGAAATGCTTTCCGGAAAAAGAGATGTTTGATTTTCAGAAAAAAAAGTTTGGAAATTGTTTATTATATTCCGGAAAATAAATTCCAAAAGTAAGGGGTGCAGGAAGAAAATAATGGAGTGTAGTTTATACTGGAAAAAAGAAGAGGAGAAAATGAGAAAGAAAAAAAAATAAAACTGCCTTTGGTAAGTTTTTTTTCCGGAACATATTTCATATATTATGTAGACAAGTCCAAAACTTCCGAAACATTTTATGTAGGAATATTTCGAAAAGTTTATTTCAAAAAATATTATATGTGTATTGAAAATTTTATTTCAGAAATCTCATTCTGATTTTTTTGTTTTTGAAAATTCTGTTTCCAAATATTCGGAAAACTTATTCTTGGAAGATTTAAGAATTTATGTTCTGGAAGTCACCTTTACAGAGGAGTTGCTGAAAAATTATTATTTTAAAAATTTGAGGAGGTGCACGAGTAAATTGATCGGATGCTGAAAGTAAAAGTCCAATTTTGATCCTGTAGGTCCATATCAAATGGAATACCTTAGAGTAACATGGTGGCCTTTGTTATTTAAAATCACCCTCACTTTTAAAAGGCAAAATATATTTTGAACTCCATTTTCAAAACAAAATCCTTTAACAACTTCTTTTTCTAATATAATAATAATAATAATAATAATAATAATAAAATCTTAATACTTTTTCATTTACGTTCATTATTATTATATTAATAATGACTTTTTTAAAAATATAATTATAAAATACTTAATTTTGTGTGTAAAAGAGGAAAAAAGGAGAGTGGAGTAAGAGCGCTAAATATCGGTTTTAATATTTATGTCAATGACAAAACAATAATATAGATTATTGTATATAAAAATTTAAGTTTTAGTATCTAAACATTATTTTTTAAATATCAAAACTAATTTGTTTTCAATCCTTTAAATAATAAATACGAACACAAACTTTAGTTTTAATACAATAAAAGTATTTTTTTAATAAAATAGCAACTTTCTTAAATATTAAAGCAAATATTTTTTTACTCCTCCCATAGACCGATATAAGATTTTTGGACTACTCTGACCAAGCAAACGCTACACCACAAAAATAGGTTGGTTGGTTTCAATTTAGAAAGAAAACTACATTAAAAAGGGAACATAATTTGAAAAATATCATTTAACTTTCATATGCTTACAACACCCAAAATTATTACATTTTTTTTAGAGATATTTATTTCATTCTATAAATATACCATTTTCTTTCCCGCTCTTTTATATTTTTACCACTTTTACCAAAAGTACTCACAGCAAATAATTATGTCAATTATCACTTTTTTGCACTTTCTTTCTTTCATAAATAAAAGAAAACACCGTAAGCCGACAAGTGAATAAAAAGAAAAAAATTTGACTAAACAAGTGTGATAAGAACTTCTCTGATCGCTCTCTTCCTCCCTTACCTCTTTCATGGCACAATACATGTTTTCCCTTTTCATTTATAGCAAATAGGATAGTTCCCTTAAATAGTTCAGTCGTTTTAAGAGAAAAATAATCACAGAAAATATATGTGATTGTTTATAAAATTAAACTTATAAATTTCAGTAACCGTTGCAAGTCTTCCATAAATTAGAAATAAGACAAACAATTTTATAATATATAAATGATGTGTAAACCTCACTTTATAAATCATCTTACAAATAACAAATTTGTGGGATTGAATTAGGTTTAAAACTTACTTCTAACATAGTATCAAAATCATTTAAAAATAAAAAATCTATCCTAATGAGATTTCCGTAACAATCATGTACATTTTAAAGTTGGATAATTGCTCTAACCTTTGGGATAAAAATACCACAAATGCAATTGAATAGAAACTATGCATAGTATTAGAACTATTATATTTCCTACAGCTCTATTTTTTCCCTAAAATGAGAAAATTCTTATACGTGTAATTGATTTTTTAGCTTTGTTTTTCGTTTAAAAGAAATAAATTGTATGTATGAATATTATGGTCCACACAAATGAACTAATAATATATATTCATTTAATTTTCCATAAGTTGGGAGCTTATATAGAAAATAAGCTAACAATTTAAAATTATTTTACATTATATGTAGTAATTTTGTTGATTTTTATACTGGTACCTTAAAATTTATACCAATAAAATCTTTTGTATTGCCTAATCTCTTTTTTCACTTTGACAGCATAACTTATTGGTTCACTCTTCAATGCAAAAAGTAATTTAATTTATATATCCAAGCCTTTATTGATATTTAAATAAATTACACTATTTTTTTATTTGACATAACAATTAACCCTCTAGTTATATCTGAAATACAATGTTGTTCTTTCTCATCCCTATCTATTGTTTAATGATATAACCGTAACAAAGCATGTGCATGACACATGACTTTTAATAAAGCTGTGATTAATATCTTTTTCCTCAGCGTTTAAAAGCAAAATTGATTTTATCGCAGTGGTTATTTTTTCAGCGGTTATTTTTTTTATCGATAATCGTTAGTCTTTAGTTTTTGTCACTAGAAAAATTGAATTCAAAATTCTTTTCGATATATTTTTTAAACTCTTTCAAATGCATCTTATTTTGCAGTGGTTGTGAAATGTTGTTAGGGATGCAGGTTCATTCTTGCTTGGATCAATTTAAAAGGTTTGGTTAGTAGTTGCTGTTTTGTGTTGGGATGAGTATGTAATATACTTTTTTTCTTTTTTCAAAATCATTTCATTATTTTTGTTGCTTGATAATGGATGAGTCGAAAAAAAAAAAATCTTTCTGTTATAATGAAGTTAAAGCATGAATATGAATGTAGTTTGGAATGAATATAT
Organism: Vigna unguiculata; assembly: GCF_037176805.1. Classification (NCBI taxonomy): domain Eukaryota; kingdom Viridiplantae; phylum Streptophyta; class Magnoliopsida; order Fabales; family Fabaceae; genus Vigna; species Vigna unguiculata. The sequence goes on along the minus strand of NC_140794.1, from coordinate 56,981,895 downwards.
ATTCTATATACTTATAATTTAGAGGAGTTAATGTAATTATGGTTTTTTTTTATAATTTTTTTATTTTTTATATATAAAAAACGATGTAAGACACGCTATATTCCACATAAGTTTTCACTCATTCTTATACTTCACTACTTGTCATCGTGATTAAGGAAATTTAAGAATACTAAAAAAACTTACCTATGTATTTTAAAAGACATAAAATATTTAATTCAAAAAGATACAAACATTAATTTTAAAATGATGAAAAATGGATTAAACAATTATTTAGATCAACTACTTAATTAAATTCCATCCCATAAATCTTTCTCTAGATTTATAGATTTGAACTTCATATGTTATCTTTAAATTAGATTTATGTCTCCATCAACATATAGAAAATAATAAAGTTAGATAAAATATTCTCATAGACTTAGCAGTATATTTTCATAGACTTACCATACCAATCATTTATTTCTCTTATTCTTCCAAATATAACATTTGATTCTGATAACTAAAAATATAATAAAAATCATAAAAAAAATCCAAAATTACATTAACCTTCACATCAGCATTACTAACATGTTGTTCTCCACATTACATCTAAATATCGATTTGACTTCTCACGTACATATAACGTAAACTTGATCTTTTATGTTGCCAAACGTTTTAAAAACATGAACATATATTTGTCTCTCTAGTGGTAGAAGTTGGAGAGTTTTTGTGAAGAAAGTTTGAATGAAGTGGGAGATATAATTGAAATGAAGAAGTTGACAATGACAGATGATGGTCAAAGGAAGATAGGAAGAGAAATATAATTGAGTGGTGATAAGTTATTATGAAGACTGAGAGTGACGAGCCTTATGAATGATGACCAAGTTCATTAGCAGTTTGAGTTATGCTTTTCAGACTCGGAATATTTTTGGTACACACAATTGAAGTGGACACATCATATGTGCACGTATACTTGTCTCAACGACTGCCTGTAAATACTATTAGGGTGACAATAGACTTCTTTGTCTCTCTTGACCATAATGTGACGAATGACGAAAGTACATTAGTACATGTTTGGGTCTGTGAGTGTATGTGTATGTGTATGTAGAGAGAGAGAGAGTGGAAATTAAACCACATAACGCGAAAGATACAAGTCCCTGGACCCATTGTGGGCTTTTATTAGGTGCACGAGGACATAAAGAATTTGTTGTGGGGGCTTAAATAGGGATAGGACCCCCCACATGCTTGTCCTTTCTAATAACTTCACCCTGCCAATTTCACCTGCTCTTTGCTTCTTTTCCACGTCTTAGTGCAGACTGAAGAAGATTGATGGGTTTGATGGATTCTGAAATTATAACTATTGCATTCATTCAGAGAAACAACAAGTTCAGAAAGCCATACTCACTTTTTCTCTGACCCACAACAGTGTATATATCACACCCTTAATTTTCCTTTGGTTATTTATTCGCCACAAATTATTTTCTCTTTTGTTAGTTCCAATGCTATAATCTAATCTTATTTATACCCGTTAAAAGGGACTTGACGGTATGAGGGAGATATTCTGGGGATTAGATTTGCTTCACCAAAAATTCCAAGAAAGAAAAGGTTGAGGCCTTTGGTGATCTCGAGGAGGGGTCGTGGTGACTCTCACAGTCATATTATGATATATAAAGTGAGAAAGAGAAGGTTATGAATTGGAGGTCTTAATATGGACGTGACTCTCTCGCTGCGAACGCCCTCGTGTCCCTCATACACATTCATATTCTTTGAGGGGGGAGGGCTGTGAGCCTTCTGACTTTTTCTTCATTTTAATGACTGTAACAGTGTCTGTGTGCTGTGTCCTGAGAGAGAGGGACTAATAAAGTGACTGACAAAACTGAAGGGAGAAACAGAAGATGTTTTCAGCATTTAGCTCAGTACTTACACTCACTCTGCAAACACCTCAATATTATTATGAACAATTTAGATAATATATAAGGATTGTCTCAGTTTTCATCATTTCAAATTCAACTTCTGTTCTTTCTTTTTTTCTTATATTTATAAACAATACACAATTAGGCTTCCTTTTTAACGTCATTATATTTACACATACATGAGAGAATATGGATGTCCAGTACTTGCTTCCTTTCATGGTTGCTTTCTTCAGGGAAATGAATTCATCGTGGAAAAAAACCCTAACCCTATCCCTGTTATTTCCTCGGATTAAGTTTTTTTTTTTTTTTTTAAAAAATGCTGCAACTTCTGTGGTTCTGATCTCACCAGGATCGGATCAGAATTTTACCTGCCAAATTGCAAACTAACATTTGCCTAGATAGAAACAATCCAATGAAGAAGATGTATAGAGGCTATTAATGTTTACCAATTCCATTCAATGAAGCTACAAACATTTTTTTTTATCAGCAAAAAGGAAGCTACATATATAAATTTCCATATCCGTATAGTTAGCATCTAAAATAATTTATATAAGGTGGAATGCATGCAAATTGTTGTCAATGTAGCTGCAGTGTATGAGAGAGAGGGAGAAGGGGTCATTCATACTGTTTCACAGTATTGTCTGGAGGTGGAGGTGGTGTTGGGGGTTGATAGCAACAGTTTCGTAGGGCAAGCCTGCAGGGTACACTTCGAAGGATATAGATGAAAGAGAGAGAGAGAGAGAGAAAGAAAAGCTGAAAACCCTAAGGATGAATGAACTACTACTATTACTTTATGTATGGGATCCAACAAGGACAGCGACTGTGGCTCACTATTTCAGATATTTTATGATTAAAGAAAAGTGGAGATGGAGCTAAGCCTCAGTCTCACGGGAAGACAATGTTTTAGACCGAGATATTCATCATCTTACCTTTTTTTCAGTACATGATGAAAACTACAATTCAAACTAGTTTAGATTACAGCAGAGACACAAGTTCAGAAAAACACTGCTCGTTTTTCCTGTTAGTTGAGTTCATCAAACACCATACCCAATGCCCAACGTATATCTCACCAAAATTTAAGAAGATATCGCGGGCTAGCAACAAGATGTCTTGGATTACGATCAGGAACATACTTTTTTACATAAAAACTACATACAACAACACTACATCATAGCTGAACTCAAGCTTAATATCTTGTCTTTGTGTCTCTGACTGTGACATCTAATTAATTCGATTCCCTCAATGCCATTGACTTGAATATATGTCAAGGAATAATAATTTTATTATGAAGTAAACTCACATCGGATCGGATAGTAAAGAAAGGAAAACAATATTCGAATAAGTGAGTAGCTTTACCTATATATAAACTGGGTTAATTACTAATTAGAGTAAAAAAAGCTATTAAAAAGGTGGTCCACAAATAAGAGCAAATTAAAGTGAGAAAACAGGCTGGAATGTAGAGTTATTAGGCTTTATAACCTACTAATGTTAATGCTTACTTATTCTGAATGAGAAATAATGACCGAGAAAGATGTCAATTCCGCTTCACATTGCACATGCCTAGAGTTGCATCAATACCCAATAAGAGGTGTAGTAGGCACATACATTAGAATGCATGTTCTACCAACTTATTTAGGCTCTAAAGAAAAGACTACCTAAGTCCCTGGATATATAAGTTTTAAACAATACACGGTCATCATCTAGGAAAGAAAAGGCAAGAAATAAAATTAAGAGACACGGTAGAGGTTCAGTGACCTAGCTAGAAGAGTCCAACTAAGGCTACATAGCCAAGAGTCCATAGTAGACACATATAATATCACCACGCCATGAGAATATTGCAGGCCACGCCTCAAAAAGTATAAACCCTAGAAGGGTTAATACTGCAATCTTAATTCACAAATTACCTCCTGCAGCTCCTCCCTCACTGATGTCCTCCGAAGAGGTATCAGTCCAAGGAAGGGCATAAGGAAAGGAATAAGCAGTTGCAGTAGATTGGCGATAGAACCCAGTTGCTTCGTTACCAAATCTTGCAGTAAACTGCCTTTGGGGCACATGTTGAAATGAAGCAAGTCCTGGTGGCACAGAAAGAGATGCTGGAGGGATGTCAGTGTAAGAGTAGCGTAGCAGATCAGCGTTTGCAGCATCAAGCTCCTTTTGGAGCCTTTGAACTTGTCTCTGCAGGAAAGAGATGGCTCCTACGCAGCCATAAACTGGGTCCCTCACGCGTGCCTCTGCTTCGTATGCGAGTGAGTTCACTGCATCCTCCCTCTGCTGAGGGAGGAGTTCGTTCAGGAGTTTCGTCACATTGCTAGCACCAAATATTTTGTGCACGTTGGCGAATTTTTGAGGCTCTTCCGGTGGGAAGTAAGGCGCAAAGATGCATCCCGGCATGCATTTCCTCCTCAAGAATTTGCAGGCAGCACATGGAGAATTGTAGGAGCTGGATGATGCCATTTGCCTGCACTACAAACATGCCCATCAAACCAATTAACAAACTTCATATCCTTCTCAAGTTCTTCACTAAGCAGTTTTAGATTCAAACTTCTTATCAAAGACGAAACAAATGAATCATCCTAAAACTGGATCTGATGCAAGTTCGCCCAGTTGCACTCTTAGTATGTACTATTCCACTTATTTTAACAAGCCTTGATTTGTTCTCGGATTTTTATTATCATGGTTGCAGAATACATATAGAAAAAGCTTTTCTAAGTATTTACAATTGCAATAGTACAATTCCTATGATAGACACTTAAGTCTTCTATAAATCTCCCCCAGACAAACAACCCTTAACTTCCCCTCTTCCTTTACATACATACATGCAACGAGATTATATATGCTGACTGGCATAAATTCAAAGATTCTTTGTAACTTTCAATTATAATATTAATATGGTTATCTTTTTCCTTTCTCGTTTCCTTTTCTGAAAAAGATGTGTTTTCCTTCTTTCCTCTTTTTCTTTTCTTTTTCTGTTCATGACAAAAAAAAAAACAGTAAAGAACTCTTGGTTTTAAGCCTGTTATCTGTAAAATCTTGATCTGAATTCCTCCAAAGGTTCATGGTATGTTTTCCTCTTCTGCTTCATTTCCTTATCTGAAGAAACATTATATTTAATGTTCACACACCGGCGCAGATAAGAACACTTTATCTGTATAAATCTTTGTTCTGCTGAAGAATTAACTCAGCTGCATGACAAGGCAGTCAGTCATAATTTCCTTCTGAAAATATTAAATAAGTTAAGCCAGCAAGGGATCTGGCTTCTGCAACAAACCAGGATTATTATTTGATGACTACATAGAAAAGAAAAAACACAAAAATAGAAAAGCCCTAGAAAAGCATGGTTTTGTTGTATGAACCGTTAATTTACTTTGAAAGAAACAAAAACAGAGAAAGAACTATATATGCATAAAGAAAGGGAGCAGAGAAGAAAGCAAGACACAAACATGATTTTACCTGTTTTTGATGTAGGTTTTCTTTGGTAATAGATGAACTAAAAGGGAAGTACCTTTTTTCCCTTGTTGGAGGTCCTTCGGAAGCTGTTCTCTTTTTTCCTCCCGAGACAAAGTAGGCTAAGGCAACGAGAGGTATAAGCCTCAGATTTGCTAAAGGATGAAGCAGTCCTAAAGAGGAAACCCTAATTAAAGAGAGGAACAAGGGGAGAGCGACAAACAGATATAGTGAGAGAGAGAGAGAGAGAGAGAGAGAGAGTGAACTATGAAAAGCTGTTAATTAAGTGGTAAAAGGTGATAGTAGAGAGGGGGGAAGGCAAACAGCATTGAGTGGATGGAGAAGGAATGGATGCAAAAGACAAAGGTAATAAATGGAGGTAGACTAGAAAGAATAACTATGACCTTGTATCCAATAATAATATCTATCAGGAATGTGGGTGGGGATGTCTTACATTCTCCATCCTACTCCAACTCATGCACTCAAACAGATTTATATTTTTCACAAAACATCAAACCACATTTTTTAACACATGTAAAGGGACAAAAAGACTATTATTACATATACATAGAAATTAACTAATTAACACCACACAAAAGAGTAAAATAGATGGAACATTGTTAAGAATAATAATAATTAACACGGTGACTAACAAATATTTGAAGGCTGTCGGAAATACTTAGTGGTTTGCTTTACCATGTTGTTTTATAAGGACAGAAAGGGTAACAAGAATGCGTGTGCGTACGATCATTTTGACACCAGGAGCAGAGATGGTTGGACTTTTGTGTTTGAATAGATCATAATCCTCCCTAGACTCTAAACAATGATGATGCGGTTGTTATTATATTTGCAAAAATCAGCAATGGTATATACACGGTGATATTTTGAGTACACTGCACCCAACTGCCCTCGGTATTTAATTACGCAATGACAGAAGTAGCTTATTTTTACAGATTACTACAGTATCTGTGAAGATTGACCCAGCCACCAAGGGTTGTTTTAGTTGAATTAATATTGAAGTACGTATTATGTTTTACGTTGATGGTGTGGTGTTGAGGGAGTGTAATGAAGGAGAGTGATGAATGATTTCGTATATACGTTAATAAATGCTGAAGGAGTTGAAGCTCTAGGTCAAATTGCATTGACTGCGGCTATCCGTTTCAGCCTTCTGTCTTATCTACAGATGTAACGTTTACCGTCGCTCACCAATTCATATATATAGAATCAAATTATTATACCTTTATTATAACCCATACAAGTTATTCCTTATTAATAATTTCACATATTTTTTATTTAAATACAACACCCTTATGATATATATAAATTAAATTGGATGTCACGTCTCTATTAACTTTTATCATTTTACTATGATCTGAATTGTCTGTATTTATTGTGTAATGAAATTTGTTAGCCTGGTCTATTAATTTTCTTAGAATAATTTTTTTACAATAAATGACTATTTTAGTATCTTTTTCTAATTGCAATCATAGTAAAATGCACCCAGAATGTGTTACATGCCGATGTACATAATAGTAAATTATGACTATACCTTGTATTGTTTTTGTCAAATTTTATGAAAATTAAACCATAACAGGAAAATCATGAACTTTTTATATCTTAATAATTATATTAGGCCATTTTTTGTGTGTATACAACTAATTTTAAATTTATATTTACAGACATGATTTATATAAAATAAATTTTCAATTCAATAATTAAAAATTAGTTCAATTAAAAGTTATTGAATACTTAAATTTAATTTAGTATTTTTGTTTATCTTTCTTCTATAGTGAAAGAAAGAAATATACTCTGCTTTAGTAAAATTATTTTCTTTCCTAAAAAACAATTTATTAGAGATTAGCCACGCATTTGTTATGGCAAATTTTATTTATATTATTTTCTGTGTATTGTTAATCGATAAATATTGCATTTTTTTATTTATAGATGTCGTCACACAATTTTACCAGCATATTGTTGACTCTTGATGAGTTTATTCCTTAATGTAAGTAAACTTAGAAAATATAGCAAGAAATGAGATATACATCTCCCATTGTGTGCAAATTTCCAGTTTGTAGTTTGATAGTTTTGGTTATTTAGATTTTTTTTTTCCAACCAAGTTTTTCTTATTAACATATTAATTGATGGATTTCCTTTCTCAATTCTTATATATAGAAAGTTAGAGGTCTTTTACATTGTAACTAAAATGAATGTAAGAATTTTTTTTTTACATTGATTAAATTAACATTTGATGCAAAAAGTAAAAATATTTTACTTTGTCAGAAACCATGATTATGTGAATAATGTCTTTCTATAATCGGTTAAGTCGGCACATGGTGTAAACAGTATAGTCATGCCAATAAAACAAAAAACCGTATAGTCATATTGTGATAAATTTGAAATAAGATTAATAGATATTATTCAATGCATGAAACATAATTATATTTTAAAGGGTCTCCTAACAATTATAAAATAATTTTAACAGTTGTAATTTGTAAACTATACCAAAATTTGAAGTAAACATATATAAATTTAATATACCATTAATTATTGAAAACAACCTCAACGAGCTAAAATAACATCAATTATGCTAAACATATTCAACAATCTATGTCTTACATATTTATTTTAAACAAAGTATGTTTTCTACCGCATTTATTCCATTATCTTCTTAAATAGCATTTGCTTAATTGTAGCTCTTAGGAATTCTTTTACAAGTATACCGATTTTACAAGTAATTGAATGATCAATCGAATATCATCTTAAAGGAGTATAATACTCGCCTAAAATAATAATGGTTTTCCACAATTAGGGATGACAACGGGGCGGGACAGGGACGGATTTTACTATCCTATACCCATCCTTGTAAAAAAATTTATCTTCATCCCCATTCCCAAATCCAACGGGTATCAAACTTTTGTCTCATCCTCATCCCCACCGGGTAACGGGTATAATCTCGTACCCATACCCGTACCCATTTTCTTACTATTTTAATATTAATTTTAATTAATTTTTATAAAATAATAAAAAATTACGGTAAAGGAAACATAATATTATCAAATATTCAATATTAGGAGTATAGTTGTTTCTTCGATATCAAATACTTTGAAATAAATTATAATTGTTTACATTTTAGATTATAATACCAAATAAAATTTAATGAGAACCAAAACATTTATTAAATTTGCAAACATTAATGAAACCTAGTTGATAAATTTTAAAAATATTTTTAAAAAAATATAAAAGGAAAAAAATATTTAAATTAAAATATATTTTAAATGTTTGTTTATTTCAATTTTTTAAATTATAATGAATCTATTTTTATATACTAATAAAAGTTATGATACATCACTTGATCAAAATGATGCAAAGAACAAATAATAAACATAATAATAAAATTTTAATATAGATCTTGTATCTTTTGAACCACAATATATGTTGGATGGTGGTAAAAAAATATTTATGGCAATTACATTAAATTTTTATATTGTAGTAAATAAAACTTATTTATACAATTATAGTGAAAAAATTAAAGTATGATTGTCATGAGTTAGAAAATAAAAAATAATTAGATAAAATTTATCGAAATAGTATTCTACATGATGAAAATAAACAAAAAATAAAAATATTAAAAAATTAACAAATGTGTGTCTTATAAACAATTTGTAGACTATTGGAAGGAATCACACAAAGGAAAACAAATATATAATTAAGGGTATGATAAGATGAAAAATATCTTAGAGATCTAAGAAAACTTTTCAAATATCAACATATATACTCAATAGTTGATACACTACTACAAAAACTCATAATTCCTGCTAATTTTGTTTTGAATTTTTTTTGTAGGAAATACCTATAAATTTTGTTATGAAAAAAATTACAGGAAATTCTTGTCAATTTTTTTGCAAAATATTTTGTATAAAACACTTTTTGCAACAAATTTTGTAGAAAATACTTGTGAATTCTATAATTTTGTAGGAAATAATTACCCACAAAGGAATTACCTGCCAATTAAAATTTAAAAGAAAATAGCAGGAAAAAGTCTTTTCTTACAAATTATTTTAACAAATTTGCAAGAAAATTCTCATGTAATATCATATTTTTTAGTAGTGGATAAAAAAATGACGCAAAGAACAAATAATAAACATAATAAAATTTTATCATAGATTTTGTATCTTTTAAACTCCAATATATATTGGATGGTGATAAAAAAATATTCATAGCAATTACATTAAATTTTTATATTGTAGTAAATAAAAATTATTTATACAATTATAGTGAAAAAATTAAAGTATGATTGTAATGAGTTAGAAAATAAAAAATAATTAGATAAAATTTATCGAAATAGTATTCTACATGATGAAAATAAACAAAAATAAAAATATTAAAAAATTAACAAATGTGTGTCTTATAAACAATTTGGAAACTATTGGAAGGAATTGCACAAAGAAAAAAAAAGATGTATAATTAAGGGTATGATAAGATGAAAAATATCTTAGAGATCTAAGAAAACTTTTCAAATATCAACATATATACTCAATGGTTGAGAAATAACAAAAATTGTTTTAGCGAAATAAAACAGTTCTTCAAATGAAACAAAAATTAATAATAATTATAAGTAAAGAATTTTTTTTATATTACCTAGTAAATGAAATGTTTATGCTATTAAACACTTAAATTGAGAGTATTAAACATTCTCATGTGAAAGAAAAATATACAATAAATCAAAATTTAAAAAAATAATAGAAATATTCAAATGTTAAACATAAAAATTTTTTAATTGACATACATCATTTTAACATAATTACATAAAGGTTATGATAAGATAAAAAAATATATTGAAGATGCGAATGAGTTTCATGACAAACCAAATATTTAGAAGAAATAAAAAATAGAATATATATATATATATATATGATTACTTAATTAATTGTGAATATTTTAATAATTTAAACGAGGATGGAGATATGGCGGGGATATATTCATCCCCATCCCCATACCCAGTTGAAAAAATATTTGCCATGGGGACGAGTTTATTTGCCATCTCTATCCAGAATGATTAATTTAAAAATATTTTTTCACTCTAAATAAATTTTGTAAATATACTTTTAAGTTGTTAGGATTACAGAGGGGGTTTTACTGGGGATATACAACACACCAATGAGACCTAAGCCCAATCACATAAGGCATTGACACCACTAATGAGGTTTATGAGTCTTTATTCTTATATAGTGTTTCACTCTCTCATTTCTAACGAGTGTGGAACTTAAAATAACACTTGGATTCCTAACATAAGATTAATATTATCTTTTAGTCTTTTATACAAAATTATTTGTACTTTGATTCTTATTGTTATTTTAAGTAATCAACTATTTATTAAATAACTGCATCAACAATCGAAAGGAATTTTATGCGTGTGATTTTTTTTTTTTTTTAATTTAAGTAAGTTTTTGGTTCCAATAAACTAGTGGATTTTTCTTTTCTTCTTAATAAGATAACTTTTGCTTCGATCCCATAATAATTTTACATTTTGATCCTTATTGTTTACTAACATCCATTAACACATGTTTCGCGTTAAGTAATCAGCAACTAGGTTGAGCTTACACATACTTTTTTTAATTATTTTGTTTTAAGGAAAATATTAAATTAATGTGATAATTTTTTAATATTTTCTCTCTCATTAGAATGTGAGGAAGACGACATCATCATAAAACTTGCAAGAGATTATGTGGTGCTATTAGGGATCACATTTGGTGAGAATAGTTTAGGTATTACTTTGTCTCGTTTGTAAAATTTCGTTCCGTTACCTATTAGGCTATTACAGATGTTGGCAGTTTAATTTTGGTAAAGTTTGGACAAATTTATTATCCAATCTTTTTTAGTATTGAATTTTGAGTTGATTTTTTACTTCTTTTAATGTTAAACTTAATTTGATGATTTTGGTGGGTTGAATTAGGATGGATCAAGGGTGTTGAGATTTTGAAATATTTTTATTTTTTCTATTAAAAGTTGTAATTTGTAAATGTAAATCTAATGAAAAAAACAACACAATAGATACAAAATTTAATTTAAGATTTTCAATAATAAGCTACAAGTCAAATCACAATAAGTTTATTCAAATAAATTCAAAGCATTAAAAAAAAACATAATTCAATTTGTCAATAAACAAGGTATTGGGTTCAGTCTAGGATCATCCATAATAAACTTATTTTAACTCAAATTAGAATAGGTTGGTTTGGATTAACTCAGATTTAGTTTAATTATAAATGAAATGAAATGAAATTAAATTAAATTAGATTGGATCATCATATACTCCGATCGGATCTAGCAAATACTCTTATTATCCATCATGTTACTTATTAAATTTCCATAAAAAAAAAATACAAACAATCATCTTTTATACTCATGATTATGTGAGGATTATATTAATTTAAAATAAATGTATTAAAATATAAATTTAATAAAATAATTAATATTAAAGTATAATAATTTAAATAAAATATTAATATAAATGAATTTATTTTTTCTATACCATAATTTCAGAAATTAATCTTCTTAAAATAATTTTAATTTCAAAAGTATAAATATATAAATTTAATTCTATACACAATTATTAAAAGATCAATTATATTTGTAGTTTGATTTTTTTCTAAAACACTTAAATAAAACATACTTATAATAATTAATGAACAGTAGATATATACGAATTAAATGCTCATTCATCAACAAATAACTAATTAAAATATTAGTATTCATTATCTATGCATATCTATATCTATTTATTATCTAATATATATATATATATATATATATATTTGTAATTAGGCACTAAACAACCTGCACAAATTCTAATTAAGCATAATGAAGAGACTTTTCCTTTTCCATATGCCCCATCAGCCACTTTGTTATGCCTCCCCACTGGCTACTTAAAGCCCCATAAGTAAAAACTTTCACTTTTTTAAGACCATACTTTCATTATTATATATGGAAAAACTCAATCTATTGCTGCTATTCTAATTATTTAATCTGCTAGGATGATAGGTATATTGTTGAGATATGAGATGCTACAATAATCCTTTTGTGGGCTATAAAGAAATGGAGCAAACAACTTTTTATTCAAATATTGCTTTCAGTTTTAATTTTAAATTAATTTTGCTGATTCCCGAAAAATATAGCAATAACCTAACAAGCATCATAAAGTCAAAAAACAAACAAATAATTCATTATGAATTAATTAGTGAAGCAGGACTCTTTTAATACAGAACTCGCTACTATTCATTGCTTCTATGAGCATTATACTCTCTTTTCAGTAAAATTTTTCCTCCGCAATTCAAGGTTTTTTTTTTTTTTTTAATGTTGTCATACACGAGAAAGAGGGAAAACTAATACCAATTTATTGATGGTAACATGGATAAAAGTATCAAAATGTGCTGATCCAATTCATATGGGTTGAATCATCATAAATTGAGTTAAAAATAAAATAATTCAACCCAGTTTATTTTTTTTGAGAAAAAAATTTTTACAATTCGATTTGATCCACACGGTTTGATGAGTTAATAAATTGACCTACTTAAAAATATATTTTTTTTCCAATTTATTTTATATATATATATATATATATATATATATATTATTTATTTATTTATTTATAATAGTACAGTCAAGATATTCATTTATTTTAACAAATATTATTATTAAGATATAGTCTAAAATTAGAGTGTTAATTTAATAAACATTATTTAAATATTTAAATATTATTGAACATTATTTTAGTATTTAAAAAATCAAATTTTCAACCTACATAATTAAAAGTAATAAGTAATTATAATAAAAAACTTGTGAAAAAATATAAAAAAATTCTTAAGAAATGAATTTTAAATCTAATTTAATTTTACAAAACAGGTTTGTAAGGTGAAATTTGCACCTACATCCTACGTTATATAATGTAAATTGATCTTATCTTTAATTAATGTGAGACTTTCAATATATCTTCTCATTGATATTATACGAGAAAAGAAATTACAAAGAGAAACAAAACTAAACATTTTATTTCTGTGTACCACAAAGAAAATCAAAGAAATTTATAATATACAACATAGTTACTTAAAAATCAAAGGTCAAAACATAAGATCCAATTACTTAAAACAAAGGAACCATAAAAACTCAAAACTAATAAAAATTAATAAAAAATTGTTATTTGTGAATTAAGGGTCGCCCTCCATTCCGAACTCGCTAGTTAAGTCGGATTCAATAAACTATATGTAAATAAATTAAAAATTTTCTAACTCAACCCAATTCAAATATGCAAAGAGCCAAGTTAAAGCACAAGTTAAAACTCAGACATCCAACCGGGATACATCAAATATATAGTCAAGTGATCGATATACTGTCATTTCACCTTAACTAGCTGTGTCAGATTCAAATATCGAATGACTACCGAACTAAATAGTAAGATAAAAAAATCTTGTAAGAATTAATGTAGTAATATACTAGAATTTTAAAAAGGAATAACAGAAAAACGTTATATGGCAGGAGGTAAGGGCACAACAAGTTCAGAGACGAAACAAATTGATTCTAACACTAGCTATAAAATAAAATATCTCGATAAAGGAAGAGAATAGCCTCAAAGAGGAAATTTATTCTCGCACTAAATATAAAATAAAATCTTGAATTTAGAAAGCGGGACTGTCATTATATATTTTTTATAATATAAAATTAAAATAATTTAATTTATTATACATAATATTAAAGTTACGTCGTAGCCATAATAAAGAATATTAATTATAAAGGTTTTTTATATCTTAATTTTTAGTAAAAATTAGAATTAATCAATTTAAAATTTATTTCACATTTCAAACGTATTTTTTTAATATTAATATGAAAATAATTAAATAATTCAAACACTATTATAAAATAAATTAGATAAATTAACTAATTAATTTAATCTCCTAACTTATTATTTATCTTTGGGCTTTGGTTTAATTCGGACTAAAGGATAGGATAAAAAGTGAGGAAAAAAAAAAGACAAAAAATGATAAGAAACATTGTTGTTGAATTGGATAAATTAACTAATTAATTTAATCTCCTAACTTATTATTTATCTTTGGGCTTTGGTTTAATTTGGACTAAAGGATAGGATAAAAAGTGAGGAAAAAAAACAAAAAAAAAATGGTAAGAAAGATTATTGTTGAATTGGATAAGATTGAGTGAAAATGAAAAATGTGATAATAGAAAATGATAAAAGTAAAACATACCCGATCCAAATAACTTCTTGCCTTGCATGTACAAATTATACGTTAACATGACTCTCCATTCTATTATTACTACGTTTGAAAGGAAATGTTTTTACAAACCCATCTCTACAAAAATAAACTCTAATTAAGTGGTCCAAACAAACATATTTTTTGGCCAACGAAAAGTTAGTGTAGATTTACGTATTGATCCATAGCGTGCCTTCTCAGGCCTAGGGTTACAAAGTATCTGTCCACCATGTCATAGTCTTTTCGTTTTATGAATTTTTGTTGTCATGTTTCCTTTTCCATTGTTTTCCATTATGCAACAATTCTTATTTTAAATACAATTCATTGTATTTATTATAATGAATTTTGATGCTAGGAAATGGACTTTTAAGTCGTTCCACAAAGCCGGCTTGTAAGGTGAGTTTTGCACCCACTTGTATACTATGAAATTATTTTATCTTTAGTCGATGTGAGATTTCCAACAATGTTTGTATTTGATAAAATATAATATTTAACTTTTGAATTGATATAATATATGATAGATGACTATCTCTTAATCCAATACAAAGGTGAAAGAATTTTGAGGTAATAGGAAGTCAATGACAATGTTTCAAGAAGAAGAGTATGACAGAGGACTATCTCTTGAATATATACAACAAAAACTTGAGGAAGAGCTTTTAACATTAAAAAGGACATGAAGATATGAAGATCATACAATTAAAGAATAATTTATATAATTAAATTTAATTATGTAAATGATCTAACTTATCTTTTTATTTTATTTTATTTTATATTTGATATCTTTGTTATCTTTTGATATCTTTTATTATTTTTTGATATATTTGATAAAGTTATTTTATTAAAGAGAGAATTTTCTTGATTCTTGGTTTAGGCCTCAAGATTCTTATCAAAGACAGATATCTTTGTGACAAATCTTCCCTGACTTATCAAAGGTGAGAATCTTTGTGACATCAAAATTATTTGCTTCTTATAAAAAACAAGA
The DNA here is from genome assembly GCF_037176805.1 of Vigna unguiculata. Taxonomy (NCBI): domain Eukaryota; kingdom Viridiplantae; phylum Streptophyta; class Magnoliopsida; order Fabales; family Fabaceae; genus Vigna; species Vigna unguiculata. The sequence goes on along the minus strand of NC_140794.1, from coordinate 56,966,323 downwards.
ATTTTTGTGACAAACCTTTTTGTCTCAGTCTTATTGATTATGATGTTTGCATTATCGATTCTTATCAAAGAGGGATTTCTTTGTACCTATTATTATCACCAAGAACAATGCATGGGGTAACAAAATTAATGGACCTGAGTAATACATTTGAAAAGTCAAATAAAGTTAATAAATTTTTTTTAAAAAGTACTAAATTCATACATTTTAAAAGATGGTGGACTAAATTGGTCAAAATTGTAAAAAAAGACTAATTCTAACTTTCAATAAAATTAAGACACCAAAAACATATTTAACCCTTACAAAATCAATGTTTTCTGTTATATTACTTGTAAAATTCAAATATACAATAATAATATAACTTAACTTATTAATACCTTATTATAATAGAATAATTTAGTATATAAAGATAATAATTATTTTAATTTATTCAATTACATATATTAATTAATCAATTAAAACTTAAAAAAATTACAGTGTACTTTTAATATATATATATATATATATATATATATATATATATATATATATATATATATATATATATATATATATATAAACTAAAAAGAAGTTGGAAGATCATCATGCCCTTTGATAGGATAGTGTTAAGATTTTCAGTATGCTCTGTTCCATTTTTTCAAACTAGGAAAAAAACCGGTCAAAACAGGTAAGTTAACCCGTTTCATCATCTCTAAACAACATTTTGTATATATTAATTTTTGTTCTTTGTAATAAATTATTTATTTTTATGTTATTAATAATTATAAGAATTGTTTGACTTGATTATTTTTTCTATCATCTATAACTCTAAAGAAACACAGTATAACATTGTTTTTACCGAAAGAGAGTGTGCATCGTCTGAGGTGATGCAAAAAATTAACTATTGATCAATAAGTTAAAGAATATCTACATGCACAAAATTATTCTATTGTCAAAAAATTAAGTATTGATCAATAAGAAGACCAAAAAATAAATAAAAGAGTATCTCGGAATCAGTTCAGAGGAGAAGCACGAGAACAATCATAATTTCTTTTTCTAACTAAGTCTTTTGTTGGTAATCTATTATAAAATAGTCTCACATACAAATATATATTTGGAAGGATTTCACTACTTGGTATAATTTTTAGAACTTTCCCATTTGATTACCAAATTTTAAAGTGTAGATATCGTACACTATGTTAGGAATTCAAGTGTGAGTCTAAGTCCCACATTAACCAGAAATGAGAAAGTAGAGCACTATACAAGACTCAGATCTCATTGGTGTTGTTCTCCCCAATGAAACCCCCTCTGTAAAACCTGACACACTACTCTCTTCTCTTCTTTCCCTTTATGACTCCCTCATCTTTCATATGTTACTTTATACTCATTCAACGAATTTTTGTAATTAACTTGTTTAATAGTGATTTCTTGATATAGAATAGAGGATGTTGGAGGCATGTTTAAAATATTAATTTATAGATGAATTATCCATTGAAAACTCTGTTTTCTTTGTATCCCTTGACCTTCTAGAGAGATTTTAGTCAAAGCGTTTCACCTGTTTATCACAAATCTTTTACAAGTCTCTTCATCACAGAGAAATACTATCCTATAATTTTGTGCGGAAACCCTGTACGTGTATAGCAATTTCATTTGATCCTCTGGAACGCGTTGCTATGAAGTTCAAAGGAATTATGAGATTGCACGACACGACATATCTCACTGTTCTTTCCTTTTCATATATTCCTGGGAGAGATTATGACTTTAGATGAACATCTTCTATGTAACAAAAAAGAGGGTTTGTGTAGACTTAAGAACTGGAACACGTTATCTTTAAATAGCTTCGGAATAGTATTAATATTCCTCCTTTTTCACCAACACACTGTTAACTCCTCACTATACAAACATGTGAACACTGAGAACCAACCATGCATCCCATGGATAATTAATAGCTTCCTACGCTGTAACATTCTCTTACCCCACTCCTTCACCTTTCTTTTACTCTAGTTAAATTTCAAAATCATTTTAAAGATTTTCATTTAATATTTTAATATCAAAATTTTAAATTGGTGTGTTTGTGATGGTTAAAAATGAGTGTTGGTGCCTTAATGTGCGATTAATTAAAACAGACCCCACTAATTAGGGACATAGATAATTTGGGGGAATGATTAGTGCTAGCTAGATAGCTTCTATACTTGTAGCTTAGACTTACCTAAGACACCAGAAGGTGTAAAATTTCTTCAACTAGGCTGCGAAGTTTTCAATTGAACAAGATTCTGATTCCTGTTTCCAGAGAAGAATCCCATGCGTCCCATTCACTATGCAGTGCCAACAACTCCAGCCACTCCAATCACAATTTGACTTAGCATTTAACACTTAAGTTTAAGGTGTATTTAGCTTAACAATTTAGTTAACCACTTATTAATAATATCCTATCACGTGAGCTCATATTTTAAATTTCACAAATCTTTTATTAAAATAAATTAATAGGAGTGTATTTTGATAAGTTTAAAAAAAATACATATTGAAATAAGCCCCCTTCCTACACACACTGTGCACCTTTTTTAAGTTTCAGTAGCATTTATCCGCATCGTCACTGATTCTAGATGTACTGAATAATTGAAGATATTAAGAGAAAGAAAAATATGTCACAGAAAATGTATCTAAATATTCATCATATGGTTGGAGCATGTCCCACCCTACATGTGGAATCTAATTGCGACCCACACCCATGTGCCTTGCTCCAGTAGATAAAATAAAAGGCATACTAGTGAGAAATGATAAAAAATAAGTTTTCTAATAATTTTTTTAAAATGTATTATAGTTTTAATTAAAATTTGTTACAAGATAGAAATTGAAATCAATTTCATTTTTATTTAATCACATTTTCTTAATTTTTTAATTTTTAATGAATTTCGATCGATTAATAAATAGTATATATATATATATATATATATATATATATATATATATATATATATATATATATATATATATATATATATATATATATATATATATATATATATATATATAGATAAACACTAAAATAGTATATTAAAAATATCATGTTCAAGGATATGTCGCTATCACTTCTCCGTTATTCTATGTTTTGGTTAAGCACTCCAACACCCTTCTTATTTTATTTTTGGACAATCAGAAGTATAATTTTTTTTAAATTTTTGTATTACATTTTACAAAAAAAATCTTTGTAAGTTGTATAATATCTAGTAACTTAAGTTAAATTGATCGAATCACAATTGAAAAACTTAGTTTTTAATGAAATAATTATTGAGAAAAAGATTGTTATTGGTTATATTTTTAAAATTATTAATTGAAAATAAAATTATAATCAATATATTTTTTATCTTTATATAATTTTTAGTCATTACTTATATTTAACCAATGATCGAAAATGGATTTCATTTTCTGAGGAGATTTTTTGTTTTTTACTTTAGACTATGCATGTCCGAATTGGGGTTTTTTTCTTAAAGTGGTGCAATTTTTTTTCCAATTTTTCAAAATGGTGCAGATTTTTTTTTAATTTCCGGCAGAGGTAAGTCGTGAGAAGATGGAGCGACTTCATCTTAAAGAAGTCGTGCCAAATTAAGGCGACTTTGGTTAATTTGAGCTGAAGTCGTCTCAAATTGAAGAGACTTCAATATTTTTCATGAAGTCGTGCCATTCGGAGACGACTTCACTTAAAATAATTACGAGAATAATCAAAGTCGTCCTATAATGGGACGACTTCATAACAAGGAAAGTCTTGCCATATTGGCACGACTTCAGTAATGGGTTTTAAGAAAGTCTTCCCATAATGGCACGACTTCAGTATTAGGGTTTTAAGAAAGTCTTGCCATATTGGCACGACTTCAATATTGGGTTATTAAGAAAGTCTTGCCATAATGGCACGACTAGGGTTTTAAGAAAGTCTTGCCATATTGGCACGACTTCAATATTGGGTTATTAAGAAAGTCTTGCCATAATGGCACGACTTCAATATTAGGTTTCAAGAAAGTCTTGCCATTATGGCACGACTTTAGTGTTTTCGGTATAAAGGAAGTCTGGTCATAATGGCACGACTTCATAGTTGTAAGTGAATAACAAAGAAAAATTGAAAAGAGAAAAAATATTGAATTATGATAAAATTAAATTGAATAAAAAAGATAAAATTTGTATTGTACCGAGATATAAAAAAGTAAAGAAAAGAAAAAAAAAAGAATTTTTAATAACAAATATATAAGATCCAATAATTTTATAGTTGATATATATTAAAATAAAAGTGAACAACAAAGTTGGTAAACCAAAGATACGAGAGTTACATAAAATAAAATTTCACTATTTATTTGGGCAGTTGCTTCTATTATGACCAATACTTTTGCAAAAAGAACATTTCTTTGGTTTATTTGGCAACGAATGGTCCATTTCGTTGTGGATACGAGTTGTAGTTCGTCTTCCTGGTTTGTTGTGTCGCATGTGAGGGTCAGGCATTAAACTTGGACCAGTATAAGTAGACCAATAATCTTCATTTTGAACAGGCTGAAATTGCACCTCATAGGCCTTGAAAATATTTTGGAGACTATAGACAGGGTCCACGAATGTTGAAGGATGTAAATGGAAGGATGAGCAAATAGCCATTACATGAGTACAAGGTAGGTGAAGAGCTTGAAACTCCCCGCAGTCACACCACCACTCAGATAACTTAACAATGTATGACATTGGTTGACGTCCAAGTTGAGGAATGGAAATCTCCTGCACATCAAACACTGAATTTTGGCGATCATATCTCTGGACAAGGCACATAGCAGATTGTTGCTCATTTTTTCTTAATAAAGCATATATGTCTTCCGGATATTGGTGGCCAGCTCGTAACATGCATTCAATCTTTGTCCCTCGTTCCAAAAACCACTTTTTTGTTCGTTCAAAGATTTTTTTAACAATAGCACAAATTGGCAATGATCTTGCTCCCTTCAAAACAGAGTTCATACACTCGGCTAAATTTGTTGTCATGTGGCCGTATCTCTTCCCCCCATCGTAAGCTTGGGTCCACTTTTCCAGTGGTAGTTGGTCTATCCAAGAAGCTACTTGTTGAAATTCGGCTCTCATAGCATTTATCTTTGCTTGAACTCTGGGTTGTGAAAAGGTTAGTTTATAACTAAATCATCGTATTTCTAATTTGTATATTTTTCTTTGAATTACACATTAGTTTATTTTTATGAAGGTGGTATCGTGCACCAAATCAAAGGCATTATGCCCCTACCAAGACCGTTCCCCTAATAAGGAAAACCCTAGACCAGCTTAACACTAAACAGGTGAACTGCACTTCTTGTACAAAGTTTGTATGTACAATAACCACACAACTTTAACCGCTATTGATATATTGTTTTTTTTAGTTTTTGTGGACACCGTACTCCAAGGTTGTTGCACTAATTGATATTGAGGTCTCTCCAGTTTGTCGGGCGGTAGTCCCTCTTATCTGTTTTGTAACCGTGGAATTTCATCAGGCTGATCGGGTCATGCGACAATTTGGATTTCGCCAAAATATTCCAACTAACCCTTTGAATTTGGATCAGCTTCACAAAGAAGATATGAGAGGTAGAACAGAAAGAAATTGGCCTCAATACCATGCCGCATGGATAACAATGTGGAACGATCGCTATAATCGTCTAATTGAGGGTATTAACTTCACTGGCAATGGCCACTTGCGTGACACCACAACATATATGGAGTGGTACATCAACCATGTTATTCGTTATATTTCGCCTCTGCAATCATCATCCGACGATGATGTAAGTCACCTCACTTGAACAATTTAGTTGAAATTTTTTATCATCTTAACTTAATATTTTAATTTTATATTACAGTACGATATGCCACAAGAGTCTACCCAACCTCCACCACACACTCCTTATCAGCATGTTGGGTCTTCTTCATATGTTCAACAATCTCAATACCAGTCCTTTGGTCAACCGGGTTTTCAACCACTTCCTTTTCCACCATACTTGGATGCATCACAACCAATGTCTTCACATACTCCATTCCAGCAAGTTCCATACACATACAACATGTTTCCTCAACAACCAGACACTTTTTCTGGTCCTACACAAAATGTCTTTGCAACTTCTTTGTCAACACCTCCGTCTGCATATCCCACATCCTTCAAGCAATATTATCGACCTACAATGCCGCCACAAATGGTGGAAGATATAAACCAAAGACAACAACATGAAGATAATGATGATGACGATCCAGTTCAAAGCCCTCAATTAAGACCTAGACGACACCGAAGAAGACCTCCTTGTGGCACAGGCTCTCATAGATAACTTTGATGCCCTATTATAACAAACCAAAACATCATAAAATTTTTAATTACTTATATGCATTATTATTTAATTAATTAATATGACTAAAAAATATTTAATTTTTATTCGAACTAAAGTCGTCCTAATATGGTACGACTTCTTCACTATCAACACAACACTGAAGTCTCTCCAATATGGGACGACTTCTTCATTAACAATTTAATACTGAAGTCTTCCCATATTGGCACGACTTTGCTTAAAATTTAATTAAAGTCGTCTCAACATGGCACGACTTCTTCATAACACAAAAGTCTCCCCATGTTGGCACGACTTCAACTCATTTTAATTAAAAACGCCTCATTTTGACACGACTTCTTCATATTTAAATCGCACCATCATGGCACGACTTACCCTTCGCTGGAATTTTAAAAAAATTTGTACCATTTCAAGAAATACATAATTAAATTGCACCAGTTTGGGAAAAAAACCCCGAATTGGAGTGCTTTAAAATGTAATATGCACTTTAGGAAAAATAGTTAAATAATCTATGATCACCACCTTATGTAACAGGTATTTAAGATTTTCAATTTAAGAAAATAAATAATAATAGTACTCAATTAGGTGACTTATTTAGATAAACTAGAGTCATATTAGAACCTAATAATTTCTTGCATCATGTCCTTAGTATTTGAGAGAGTAATTAATGTGTACCTCCTAAAACATTATCATGACAATAAATTTAAATCTTTAACTAATTAATTTAAATTTACTACATTGATTTATCTTTTAAGGAAATAAAATATATCCCTTATCATTATAATTTATTATTACTTTCATGATATTATCACCATGCTTGCTAGTTGAAAACCAATTAGTAGTTTATTGTGACTTTCTATAGAGAGATTTATGTTCAACTATACCGACACTGAATTGCTACAACAATAAGTTTAAGAGTAAAGATACAAAGAAAAACTATTACACCTTGATTAAAAAGAAAATAAAATACTTAACTATTCAAGGTTTTAGAGGCAAGGCGTTTTAATTTTTTAGTTTTTTTTCTTCTACTTTTAAGACAGTTTTAAGAAAAATGAAAACTACATATAGAAATTATATTCTTAAAAGTATCAGTACTGTTTCATTCTTTTTCTCTGAAAATGTTAATTTAAATAGGAGAAAACATTACATACACTTTTTATTCTTTAAAACTCATTATTACAACTCCATTTTTTTAAAAAGTGAAATGTTTATAATCTTAAGTGATAAATCTTTTTTCTTTTCAGGATAAATTTGTGCACTTATTCACAATGAAATATAATTAAAAGCGAGGAATTATGGGACATTTATATAACTAATACAGAATTACAATAAATAAACGAATATGAAGTTTAAATTCTACTTCATAACTTATCCTAAGAAAATTAATTGAACCCATTCTAACATCCTTTACCCAATAATACATTACAAAAAGTACTAGAAGACTTTCTCTAGCAATTAACTTGCTCGGTCGCATCGCATTGCATTTCTCTACATACATGAATCAATGAAATTTTAAATTGGCAACAGAATCTCCCATATTTATAAACATATGAATTATTGGTGGGAAATCATAAGGATGTTGTGTGGGACGGGAAGATAACGTTTGGAACATGTTCCCCGAAACACTTCACAAAGTACAGTTGTAAATATAAAGTTTGATGCTGTGTAAAAAAGAACAACTCAGTAACATATATATGTAAGAAGAATCTATAAATTCGAACCACATGTCATGGGTCTTCTGATATAATCAAGAAAAAAATTGATCATGTTTTTTAATATAGCTGATGAGAGAGCAAGTGTAAATCATGTTTACATAACGTAGGAAAGTATAAATAGTAAGGAGGAGTCGTAAAAGTAAAAAAAGAAAATGAGGAGTAAAATAATGAATTTAGATCCACAGAATCTCTCTGTAGCTTGCAAATAGAGCGCGACAAGCCGATCCTGGGCATTTTGCGATACAGGACACGTGAGGCCAGCTGAATCGCTATAAAACACGACGTGTTTGAGGGATACCGTAGTCATCTAATCATGTGAATCACACTGAATACTCTATATTTCTGATGGGACTCAATTCAGAAAATACCTAAATATGCAGTAAGCAGAAAGCAGTTATTGTGTGGGAATTTATCCATACAACAGAATTAAAGAGGGAACTACTAGAGTTTATAATTTGATCTCAATCTAAGAAAAATGGAAAGGAGGGAAGAGAAGGTAGAGAGATATTTAAAAAAAAAAAAAGCGACAGAAATGCAGTAGAAGAAGGAAAGAGCAAGGAGAAGTAACATATAACAGTATTGTGGAAAAATTGTTTCTAGAATCTCCGACATGTCGAAGACGGGCACCCCTATCAACCGTAGTCTTCATTCGTCCCTGCAAATACAATAATTAAACCATTTACGAACCCTTCCACCTTTCTTCTTGTCGTTTTCTGTTCCGGCTGTCCCCCTCATCAGAATGAATAGATATGAATGAATACCAAGATTGCCTCAAAACTCAATACAGTTAAAGACAAAACGCTGAGAAAATCAATTTCATTTCATTCTTAAATGCCTTATTTATATTAGTTTTGGTTGCCTGTGACATCAATTGTTCTTTGATGGAAGTTAAGTGGATCGGTCATAATCAAATCGTGATGTTTAGACTGTTATACTCTTATCAAATCGTTAAATTATAAGTAAAAAGAGTTGCATCCTCACTAATAATTATAATTTTTGGACTAGTGGTAAGCTCTCGATTCTAATAATTGATATCAGAACCAAACTGTTACATTCTTAAGTAAAAAAAGTTACACCTTAACTAATACTTATATCTTTTGGCCTAGTGATAAACGTTCGATGTTAACAGTTTTATAGGATTATTTTTTTCCAAAAACAATTAAAGATTATCACAAGAAAATGATCATTGGTTGTTCGTGACATCCATGACCCCTTGTTAGTAATCATGTAAGGTTTCATCAGTACTCATCATCCTTTATCACTGTTCACGGGTTAAAAAAAACTCACCTTTTAGTCAAATACAACTTGGAACCAGTCCACAAATTCATTGTTCGAATTTATCTTCCAACTCTAGAATCTTCACTCTATGATGTCATTGTTGATCCGTCCACTGTGTACTGAATATAAAGTGAAAGATGTGTAAAGTTGCAATATTAAAATAAGACATGTTCTCGGCCCTTCTAAAAAATAAGAAATACATTTAAAGTTTTCATATAACTCATTTTACGTCTCTACTTATCCTTTTTCACATGTGGCTTCAATATGGTATGAAGAGCGAGTTAGATAATTGTAATCTCAGTTCCTTCTTCCCGTCTCTTCAACTTTCTTTCATCAGACATCAAACAAGCTTTTGGGGAAAAAATTAAATCCTCCTTTAGTTTTGTAGCCGCAAGTTGAACCAACAATTAAAGCACATTGAGTTCAACATTTTTTAAGTAAATCCTTTAATTCCACCTAGATTTCTGATTGAAAATGAGGAACAATGAATCTTGTGTATGTCTCTTGGATTGGAAGTAACAACATTTTCTACTCTATCTTCATTTCTTTTGCGCGTTCTTGGAAGCAAATATTCTATCAAGTTTGCGGAAAAGTTGGAGATTATTTTCACAGACTGACGTAGGAAAGGAGATTCCGTTCCACTGTTCTTGAAGATAAATCAATAAATGAACATTTTCTTCACATTAAAGATCTCGTGGATACTTTAGCTTTGGCTAGTGAAGCTATCACTCCTTTCAAACATCTTCATCGTCATCAAGGGATTACCTAAACAGTAGTGAACTGCAGTCATTGATGTTATTGATAGCGACTCTGATCCTTCCAATCGAAGAAGTTGAAGTGCTTCTCCTTGCGCATACAACACGCTTGAAAAAATGTCACTAAAAGATTACAATTTGTGCTTCGTGCCGCAATCTCAAGATTTTAACTCTGATATAATTTTTAATTCCTTTCGGGTTTAACAAGAACGATGGTGTCAAAAAACTTCTTTCCGTCTGACTTCACACTATTACAATGGTTCGATCAACGTTATATTCTTCTTTCATATTTTTGCTATCTAGCTGAAAATATTATATAATAAATGAAGATATTCTATTATAATAATAATAATAATAATATATGTGTCGTAATGTTAAAATATTATAGAAAAAAAATCATGAAAACAATAATTGAACTTTTGTAAAAAAAATGTTGAGAAATTTTTTTATTTCTTTGCACTTTGATTTTTTAGAGAGAAAATGCTAAAAAGATTTTATAAGCGTGACATGAATACATTAAATTAGAAAAATAAAGATATCACTTTGAACTTAAAAACTGTAAATAATATCTTTATAAGTGTTCTTTATTAATGTTGTTTATCTTAATTAATATTAAGAGAGACTTAAATTCCTACATAAAATCTTAACAATATTATAATAATGAACATAAAAACAATAACATCAATAAATTAATGTTAGTATTAAATAATATTGTAATGATTAATATATTTTAAAATACATAATAATTAACTTTTTTTTAAAATTGTAATTTGTACGTTTAATCTTCTACAATTTTACAGTTATGAGAAATTTTACGCTTCATCTTCATTTATTTCTAGATATATACTGTATGCGTGGACAGAAATGCAAAAACATGAGAATAATTTGCATTTCCTTACTATCATAAAAAAAACCACAAATGTGTTTGCAAAAATGTATAGTATTTAGTTTTAATTAGTCAAATGGTACCTACTTTTGTTCGAATGTGTCACTTTGGTACCAGCTTTTAAAGATGTGTTAATTGAGTCTCAACTTTTGAATAAATGTCTCAATTAGGTTTCTTTTAGAAAAAAATTATTAATGTCATTAATAGTATTTAAAATGACTTATAAAATAAAATATTTATATTTATATTAAAATTAGTGGTAAAATTCACAAATAAAATTAATGGTATTAATAATTTTTTTTTAAAGGGACCTAATTGAGATAATTTTTCAAAAGTTGAGACTCGATTGACACATTTGTAAAAGTATATATCAAACTGACACATATGAACAAAAGTAGGTATCATCCAACTAATTAAACATAATTTTCAATCTCCTAATTACATGAGAAGAAAGTCAACATAAATATTTATATATAGTTAAATGCATATCCTACAAATAGTAGATTAAAAACATTTAAATAATCTTACCTTGTATAATGTAATATAATTAATTCTTTTATATAATACAACAAAATAATAATAAAAACAATAATAATTTATAAATTTATCACTATAATAATATCATAAATAAAACTATAAACGATAAAAAAAACAATAATAACAATAAAAATCTTAAAATTAGAATAAATAGTAATAATAAGATTTACTTACATTGTTGGTCCTCATATTTGTTCAATCGGTTCAATCTCATCTCCTTATTTTTTATCAATTTAGCCCTCCAATTTTTTAAAACAATCTAATTTGGTCATTTTCGTTAAGTTGACATTAACATCGTGTCCGTATATGTTATATGTCAATTCCTGAAACTTTTATTTTTATTTTAAATTTTTCATTTAAAAAACATAAATTATTACGTGTCAGGTTATGGTTGTGCCACATGGTAGTGCAATGTCAGGTGTTAATGTTATTGTCACGGGTGGGTATTTTATATTTAGTCCATATATTTAAAATTCTGAGTCAATTTAGTCATTTATTTTGTAAAATGATCCAATTTGAGATCAAATTAGTAATTAAGCTTGAATGCAAATTATGTATATATGTTAAAATATTTTTTATAATTTATACATCAAGTCACTCTACATAGATATTCAAATTATTATTTTTACAAGTGTAAAACAATTACAAGTGTTTTAATGTAAAAAAAATTAAAATATTTGAATATTTAAGTGGGGCGAATGTAGAAATTCTAAAAAATCATTTTAACATATATATATATATATATATATATATATATATATATATATATATATATATATATATATATATATAAGTGTTTAGAGGGTCAAATTAGTAATTAAGTTGAATTACAACTTATGTATACATATTAAAATAATTTTTTAGAATTTATACATCAAATCACCCTACCTAAATATTCAAATTATTTTATTTTTTACAAGTGTAAAAATATAAAATATAAAATAATTTCATTATTTATGTGAAGTGATTTGATGTATTAATTCAAACAAAATATTTTAACATGTATATATAAGTTGTAAGTAAATTTTACCACTAATTTGTTTTCAAACATGAGAGAGCCAAATTGGAGAAGACAAAAAAACAATTAATTCAAGATTTTAAATACAAGGATTAAATTGAAAACAACAAGCAACAATAACACTAACACTAACACATGTTGCATTATCACTACCACGTGGTACAACAATGTCCTGACACGTGACAATTTAACTTTTTTTAATTAATTTTTTTTTAAAATTGAAAATTCTACCAATTGACATGTAACATGTACAAACATGACCTTAACGTCAACTCCACGAATATGATCAAATTGGATCATTTAAAAAAATTAGAGGACTAATTTGAAAAAAAAAAAGTAACGAAATTGTACCAAGTATGGATGGCAAAATGGGCCAGGCCTGCCGGGCCGACTCGCCAGCCCGCCCAATAAAGGGCGGACCGGGTTGGAATTTCCAACCCGTGAACCCGCTGCAGCCCAGCCCGCCTGGCCTGCTAGTTTAATGGGCCAAAACGGGCCGGCCCGTGGGCCGACCCGCCAACCCGTTTTTTTTTATTTTTATTTTTTATGTTTAAAATTAAAAATAATTTAAAAAAATACTTTTTTATATTATATAAATCAATTTATATATATAAAATAAATTTATAAACAAAATTTTAATAAAAAGTTAAAAAAAGTTTAAAAATATTTTCAAAAAAATAAAAAAAGTAAAAAAAAAACAGATGGGCCAGGCTGTGAGCCAGCCCGCCGACCCGTCAACCCGCTCAAAAACGGGACGGGTTACAGTTTTCGATCCGTTTTGACATGGCGGGCCAACCCGGCCCGACCCCTTTTTAGCAGGCCACAGGCGGGTCAGGCCAAAACGGGCCGGGTTGGCCTGTTTTGACACCCCTACCAAGTGAACAAATACTAGAACTAAATGTGTAATTAAACCTAATAATAATAAATGTATAAAATAGTAAAAAGATTACATTTATACAAATTGTAATAAAAACTAATAATAATAATAATAGCAAATATATAAATAATAATATTATTATTATTTAAGTTAATTAAAATTGACTTACAATAACAAATGGTGTTTGGTTATTTAATATTTTTTTTTTAAATTGTTATATGAATGAAGCAAACTTTTTTTTTTTCATTTTTCTTTTCACTCTCTTTCCTTTAATTCAATTTTTTTTTTCATTCTCTCACATTTTCTTTTCTTCGTTTTTCACTTTCTAAAATCCACTTCTTAATTCAGACAAATTTATTTACAATTGAAGATAAATATATTGTTTCCACTGATAATAAAAACGCAAGAAAATTAAATAAAATATACACAAAAAAAGTAAAAACCAACATTAGAGTTTTTCTCCAAATCATGAGAAACCTAAATATATAATACACTATAAATAAAACAATAATTAATTTTAAATGTCAAAATTTATTAAAAATTATAAAATGATAAAATAAAATAATTCAAATTTTAATAATTTATTTTAATATATTATTATTTTAAATTTCTAATGATTTTTTTATTTATAATTAATTTAGCTATGATTTATGTTTTAAAATTACTTTTAAATTAATTTATCTTTAAAATTTTTAATAAATATATACTAAAAATTTATTTCATTAGATCAATTGATCTAATATAAAATTTCCATCAAGTTTCCGTTCTTGATCCAAACAATTTTATTTTATATTTTATTTTCCTTCTTTCATTCTTTATCGTTCTTTGTTTCTGCATAATAATGATAAATATTAGATTTATAATATACAATTTTTATAAACTAATCTAGACACATATTCAAATTTTATTTATTTTCAAACTGATCTTAGATAACTAGGTTGATAAAGTGAGTCAATTCAGTTTTCACGGGTTGGTTCATCATGGATTAAGCTAAAAAATTGTCTATTCAATCCTGATTCACTTTAAAGTAAGTCAGAAATTTTTAACCCGGTTCGACCCACCACAGGTTGATGAATTAGTAAGTTGACTCATTTACGAATGTTTTTGTTTTCAATTTATTTTATATATTTATTACATTACAATAAGAGTAAATTAACTTAACTTACCTTTTATAATAGTGAAATCAAAATGTTTATATACTTTTAAATAATTATAACAAAAAATGTAAAAAAAGTTTGTGACTTAAATAGTTTAATCCACTTTCAAATCGACTCAAACATGTGAGTTAGGTTCGGTTCAACTTACTTTTATAAAAAGCTAAATTTTTATCAATTCAACCAAGTTCAAATCTAGGATAAGTCAAATTGATTCATGGATTGAAACTCATTTCGACATATTTAGGGTTTTTAATTCTTATAAAAAATTCATTATTTTTATTTTCCAACTTTCAAAACCAATTCTACTTCATATATTTTTGTAAACTAACCAATTTTAATCTTTAAAGCCAACACTATTTTAATTTTTTCAACAAAATTTTAGTATTTTGAAAACACATTTAGACTAAAGTCAATTTTAAATGATTATTACAAATGCAGACTAAAACTAAATTTTGAAAAGTGAAAAAGAAAATAATACTGCAAACACCCTTAGCCCAAAACTAAAATTAAAAATAGTGGTTCACACAGTTTTCACTGCTCGTTGACATGGTATATGTATGATGTAGGTGTAGATTAAAGAATTAGCAACAGTGTGATTGGAACAGAAAGAAAAATGAGTGACGATGGTTGGGCTCATGTTTTGACTGTTATCTTCTCTCGATTTCTCATGGGAGCAGGTGGTGATGATGGAACTCTTCTTTTTGACGCTAAGCTTCTGACTCTGTCTCTGAGTCTAAGGTTGATGCTGATGCCTACTACCTTTTCTCCCTTATCACTGTCACCTTCAAAACCACTTTCTCTTCATCTCCTCCACTCAAATGCTACTGCTTATTCTTTTCCAAGAACTGCACACCTATTTCACACAAGTACACAAGTTGACTTCACAATTTTATTTGTAGTTCAGTAAATATGAAGGTGTTGTTTGCTTTGCTTCCTCCTTTTATATGCCAAATGCTTAAACTAATATTTATGTTATTTTTACTTTCCTCACGTACCTGATAAACAAATATACCAGATATATCTTCTTCTCAACTTAAACGTTATCGCGGATGTTATATAACTTAACTCTTGCTCATCTGGTTCAATAGATAAACATTTAAGCAAAAAAGTTGTCGATAAACACGGAATTTGATCTGAAATACACTCTCAATCCAACTTTTTCTTCAAATAAAAAATAATCATCAAATATAGCCCCAATATATTACAATTGTATCAAGTTATTTTTCTTTAATTTCTGGTGTATACATTTTTTTTATCATCTTTAAGATGTGTTTGTTTTCAAGGATGAATGTGAGGGAGGATAAGTAGATGAATTTGAGGGGATAGAGAGAGAAAAATGAAATTGTTTGTTTTAAAGGAAAGAGAGGTGAAAGTGAAGATATTTGGATGTAAAATTCATGAAAATTTGTGAATGATTTGATGGACGTGATAGATATAAAATAATGCTTTAATAGATAAAATTGTTAAATTATAATTTTACCTATAGTTAAAATTAGTATAAAATAAATTATAATTATAATTATTAGTTTTAGTATTATTATTATTAATATTATTAGTTTCAATATTAATATTATATTAGTAATGTTATTATTATTATAATTAATAATATTATTATTATTAATTATCCATAGGGTTTAATAACAATAATAACTAATATTATTAATTTTTTAAAATAATTTTAATTATTAATTTTTGCATGTTATTATATGTTATACATAAAAAAAAGATAAAATAAATATATATTTAGCTTTTTAATAAATTAGAGTATAATAGGTATTTTAAATATATTTTCTTTAATAACAAAAAACTATTATTAACAAAAAATCATTTTGCAGTCATATGTTATGGGCAAAAACGTCAAAGATCATGTGATGCCATGTCTTTCTTTCTTATCTCTTCAAAATGAGAGGACGAGAATCTTGAGGTCTTCTTCAAATTCATCTTTCCAAAATTAGCTCAGATCCCTTGAAACAAACACTAAAGTCATCCTCAAATCCATCCAATGGCAGAACTATGAGTTGACATAGGGGAGCCACTACTCCCCCATTTTTTATTTTGAATTTATTTTATATATATATATATATTAAATTATATTTATATATTATTTATATTAAATTTATATTATGGAAATTATAATAAAAGATAAAATAAAAAATTTAATGGAAACATTGATTTATAAAAGAGATTAGGATTTTTTTTGGTTATAGGATTTTTTCACCATGTAAATTATCATGAAAGTGTGTGAGGAGAAATAAGGTTTAATTAGTCGGATGGTATCCACTTTCATTTAGTTGTGTCAGTTTGATACCCGCTTTTAAAAAGGTATCAACTAAGTCTCAACTTTTGAAAAGATGCCTCAATTAGGTCCTTTTCAACAAAAAGTTATTAGGTCTTAAATTTTGATATAAATATCAACACTTAATTTTGTAAGTCATTTTAAATATCAATATTGTTAACGGCTATAGTAATTTTTGTCTGAAAGGGACCTGATTAAGACACTTTTTCAAAAGTTGGGACTAGATAGACACATTTTTGAAAGCGGGTATCAAACAGATACATCTGAACGAAAGTGGATACCATCGGACTAACTAAACTGAGAAATAAATACAATGAGATAGATTGGAAAATAGAGGTTAGTGAACACATAGATTGAGATTGAAGTAATTCTCGCATGATCTCTCACAGATCAAGGTTAGTATCTTATTATGATTTATATATGTTAGATTTATGATTTTTTTATGATGTTTCTCAAAATTAAGTTTATCCCAAATTAGTATAAACTTAATTATGATTTTAGGAATTCTTTTATGAAATGGTATGAACCTTAATTATACTTTTTTCCAAATTATTATAACCCTTAATTATGAAATTTAGGGATTTTGTGTTTTTTGCTGCCTATAGTTTTTTTTTTTAAGTTTTGAATTTATACTATGTTGCTTATTTAATTAAAGTAGTATGAGTTTTGTTATGTCTTGCATTTTGCATTGTGATAATTGTGATTTTTGAATATAAATTTTATCTTTTTTCTAAATAGGTGAGATGTGATAAATTTATATTAAAAAGATTATGATAAAGAGTAAAAAAAATGATTCTTCTTTTGAAGAAGAAGGTTAGTGATCAAGATGAAAAAAAAAGGCATATATGTTAACTAAACTTTTTATGAGAACCAAGAATTCAAGACAATGAAAATCAAATCTCTAAACTTTCTAGAGTCATATATAATGAATTTAAAAATTTATTAGAACGTGACCTGGGAAAAGCGTCTTCAAATTTGACAATACCCACCAAATCAAATTGATGAGGTGCAAAGAGCTTATCTAAAATAATATTCATGGTTTGGTATCATGATATAATAGCAAATAATAGTAATATTTTTTTGAATTACATTATTATGTGTGTTTGTTTTAAATAGAGGAAATGAGACGAAAAATGAAAAACCTTTTTTTTCTAACTAAAACAAATTATATATAACAAATTTAATTTGGCACCCCTAAATATTTTCTCCAAGTTCCGTCACTGAATCCATCATTGTTTATCCATCTACTCACCCTCCCTCAAATTCATCATTTGAAGCAGACACACTCTTAGTGTATGCATGGTCCTTAGAAAGAGAAATTGTAAAAATTTATTTTTGATCGTCGAAACTTTCACATCAACTACTAAAAGTAAGGACAATTTCAATTGTTATAGGACATGAGCTTAATAATCTTGAAATAGTAAATTTATAGATTTTCATTTTTATATGATATTCAACTTTATCATATCTATTTAATTTGGAACCTAATCAAATTTCATACTCCAACAATCTTTTTTAAGAGTGAGTCCCTTTCATATCGGTACACTCCCTTTTGAAAGAAAACATTTTCAACCACAAATACTCTTTACTAAGTTTGATGTTTAACTTAACATAAAAGACTTACTTAAAAACCTTTGATATAGTACTATACGTCATTAAAATGACCTTCAACAATATGATAACATAACTAAAGAACTTAAATTAATCTCTAAAAAATTTAATTCAAATAGATAAGCATTAGAAATATCTCAAATGTTTGAGATCTTACTTTGCTACGGTAACTTTCGTTTTTCAAAAATTAAATTTACTAATCTAAAAAAGATAAATTCAGTATTTATTTTTTATCTAGTAAAAAATCTCGTATGGTTCCTTGATATAAAGGAAGTATTTAGTATTGGTGATTCTTATTTCTAATCCATTATGTTTTATTTATAGACTATTTATTTGATTAATCGTTGTTTAGAAACCCTCATCACGTTTTAGTCATCATCATGGATTTAGTGTATTTTTGAAGGACCCAAAATAAGTATCCATGGGATAGAACCGAACATGTAACTTTTAGTAATAGTTAAGGTAGAATATAAGTTTGAAAACAATCAAACTACACATTTCTTTGACATGGACAGTACATTCTTTCGGGAATTTATTGTAACAAGAAAAAAAAAAAACTAAGATGGTTTAGTTAGCTTTTACGTAAGATTTTGTTGAAAAATTTTGGCACCATAGCCTTATTTTCTTTAATGAAATCATTAAAAAACATGCTCTCTTTATTGGGTGAAAATCAAGAGGTTACTTGTCAAAAATTAAAAGAATATTTTATCTATGCATTTATCTTCGTACTTAAAAATTTCTCAAAAGTTTTTGGAGATAGATTATGATACTTCAAATGTAGGAATAGGAGTAATTTTACTCTAAAAACAACATCCCACGATTTATTTCAGTGAAAAATTATAATGAAGTCACATTTAGAAT
This sequence comes from Vigna unguiculata, assembly GCF_037176805.1. Lineage (NCBI taxonomy): Eukaryota > Viridiplantae > Streptophyta > Magnoliopsida > Fabales > Fabaceae > Vigna > Vigna unguiculata. The sequence continues at coordinate 56,947,021 of NC_140794.1, read as the reverse complement.
TCTACCTATGATAAAAATATGTATGCTTTTATTTGTTCCTTACAAATTTGACAACATTATATTCATTTATCATATATTGAACTTCATTTCCCTTACTCTTCCTTCCTTTCCATTCCATCTGATCATTAAGAAGTTAAATTTCTAACTCAACACTTATATATTATAAAATTACATTTTATCATAGATGTAAGACTTTAAACATGTTCAATAAAAATAAAAAGTCACTAATCATTGTATAAGAACCACGATATTATTTTAAGTACAAAAATCACATTTAAGTAAGATAGTAAGGATAACATATGTATAAAACTCAATTGAAAAATATAAAATTTTAACTAATCAATAAATAAAGAGTGATTAGAAATATTTGTATTTTTAATAACTCGGTTCAATTTTTCCCTATAAAACTAGTTATCTAAACTAACATAGGTATATTTGTATTTCAGTTTCTTAAATATAGCTGAAGTTTTTTGAAAAATAATAATGTAACTGAATTTAATGACGACGGGTAACACAAACTAATCTTAACCTCTCCAAAAACATATTGATTTGGAGGTTTCTCCTTGCACCTTCCACTTTTCTTCTATTCCCACAAATTTTTCCAAAATACGATAAATGATTCTTGATTTTCTGACTAGCACCCCCTCATACATAAATACTGGATTTTGAAATCCAGTTAAGGTAATACTGGTTTTCTAAATCCGGTTTAGATAGTAATAGATTTTGAAATCCAATTATTGGATTTTCAAATCCGGTTAAAGATTTATGAGATTTCGAAATCCGATAAATATAATTAATAGATTTCAAATTCAGTAATTTTTTTAATTGGATTTCGAAATCCGGTAGCTTCTTAAATATGTTTTTTGGAAATCTGAGAAGTGCATGTCGGTGAGATAGAGTGTACATGTCAAATAGTTATTTTGGAACTTTTTATAAAATTTGGGGATGTTGAATAAATGGTTGAAGATGGAGAAAGAAGTCCCTTGAATTTTTGCATTGAGTTTAAAAATTTAACCTAATGTAACTCGGGATGAGCTATTAAAAGCTGAAAAAATACTTGTATTTACATAGTTTTGTTATTTAGCCATACCATTTATATGAATTTTAATGCGATTACTATAAAAGTCTAACAAATTCATGATGGCTTTATTCTCATATTTAATCATAAAATTGATAGAAAAAATAACATAAATAAAAATGAAATTAAAAACATTGTATAAAACTCAAAAGGTTCCGGCTTTCCATTGTCAGGACACTATTTCATCACCCGTAGTTGATTGGGCTGCAAATCATCTTGGGCTGATGTAGGAATGTGGATAATGGACCATGGATCTTGGGAGGGAGATATTGAACAAACTTAAGAGTTAAGATAGGATAAAATACAAATTAAGAAATAAAAATAGTAATAAACGTTTTTTATAACGTAATAAAATGATCCACAGAAATTGAGTGTAAAGAATTCTCCAAACATGCTCGTATGAATGTTAATATTGATTATGCAGCATGTGTTTTTCTCTATCTTGTTATAATGCTGTTGGAAACTTCTCAACAAAGATCAGTAAAGATTTTTACATTCAAATTCATATATTGCATTTCTTTGTTATTTGTGATTCTCCTGCTATTTTAATTTATTATTTCTATAGTTATTTTTCAAATTATGTCTTATTTCATGTTATATTACTCTATGATTTTTCGGGTTATCTTCTTTATCTGTGTTATCATCAATCACACGACCTCTTAAGTATTTTTATTAATAAATATTGGTCATTTTATGTCTAAGCAAAAAAATATGCATATGTTCGTAGATATGATTAACTTTTAGAAGTTTTTAATATTACATTTTTTTTATTTTGTATATAATTATTATTCTTGATGTAAAAAGATAACTTTTCAAATGTTACATAACTAATAAAACCCTACTTAGTTTATTTGAACAGAGTAACTAATAAAGCAAGAGATCAAATGGAAATTTGAACAAATATCTTTACTTATTATATGCATATAATCTTTAGATTACAAAATTCAAAAAAAAAAAACAAACAAAACCCTCCAATTAGTTTTTAAGATTGTAATTATCAAACACTTCAACATCTAATTTTTCTAAACCTGTACATAGGACCATGGCTTTAAAAAAGTAAAACATCATTTACCTAAATCCTTAAACATATAAATAAAATTTAACTAAGAAAGATTTTATAAAGTTATAACTAAATAACATCACTTGAAAAAATAAAAACTAAAATAATCTATGAACACAATAGATTTTAAGATATTTCAAGAATGATCGCATTGTGCAGAAAAAAATGTTATTTACTTGAGAAGGGAACAAAATTAAAGACTTGGAAGAGGAATAAACACAAACAGATGGTGAGCAAAGGTGTACTAAACAAGGTAAGGCATCCACATTTGAGTGTAACATTTCAAGGGATCGGGAAGTTTTTTCTTCCACTCTTCGGATGGAGGCATTTCGCCGGTAAGAGCAAGGGAACTATCATCTTTGCGATTCCCAAGATTGAGAACAAAAAGCTCCTTCCCGAAAACCTCCTTCATCGCCATCAGAGTTTCTTCCATAACAACCTTCCCATCTCGTAGCCTACTCTCCGGCTCCACACAGCTCCCTCCAACATTCACCATAATCCTTCCTCCCTTCCTCAACCGGCCCCTCAGCTTCTCCCACGTGGCAGGCTCCTGGAGCTCGGGGATCAAGCATCCCTTGGAGAACAAATCCACGATGATCCCGGAGAAGCCGTTAGGCACGGTGGCGTTGAGCGCGTTCCCGATGTAGATGAAAAGGCGCTGCTGGTTCTCCCTCTCGAGCTTCCCGAGATTGAAGTACTCGCGCGCCACCTGGATGACGGCGGGATCGAGCTCCCAGCCGTGGAGGACGGCGTTGGGATAGTGGTCGAGGAGGAGGCGGGCGGCGGTGCCGGCACCGAAGCCGAGGAGGGCGATGGGGCCGGAGGGCAGGATTGGAGGGAGCGTAGCGAAGACGTCGAAATAGGTTTTGGTGAGGGACGTGAATAGGAAGGATATGCTGTGGATGTTTCCGGGGCCGTCGAGGAGAAGAAGCCTGGAGCCAGAGAGGGGGTGCTCTGCCTTTCTAGAAACTTCTAGAACGCGGATGTAGTTATGGCGGGACTTGAACTTGACCAGGATTTTCACCTCCTCCGCGGGAATGCCGTCATCTTGGGTTTTCTGGTGTTGCTGCTGGCTTTTGGCCACCAATGAAGAAGTAGAGGGGGGTTTGAGAACGAGAGAGATTCTGGCTGGGATGTGGCGGACCTGGAGCGGAGCTGAATTGCGGAGGAACATTTGTGGTTGGGTTTGCGCGGTAGAAATCACCGTCCTCATCCTTGCCTTCGAGCCCACTCTGTATGTACCATGGATTGCAAAATTTCATAACTGCTCACAACATTTTATTTCTTAATGGACAATGATACGATATATTGAAAACTAAATTTGACAATTTCTTTTTACTATTTGAAATGTTAACTTTTAATTTATTTAGAAATATATAAAAAATGAGAAAATAAAATACCACACTTAACAAATGACACATCAAGTTATAAGAAAAAATTATCGAAATTTAGTTGGTAAAAAATCATTTTCTATTTCTTAATTATAACGTATCAAAATTTATACCACAAATTTTTTCAACTCCGATTTATCTACCGAATCTTTTTGTGTTGTACATGACCATTAAAAACACATTCTTTTAGTAATTTAAATACGGGTGGCAAAACAGATCGATCTAGCCCGTTTTGACCCGATCTGTATGTGGTCTGTCAAAAACGGGTTGGGTCGGGCTGGCCCGTCAAACAAAACACGGGTTAATAATTACAACTTGTCCCGTATAGAATGGGCTAACAGGTCAAGTCAGGCTGATCCGTCTAATTTTTTTTCTTTTTTTTTTAAGTTTTTTAATTTGTTTTCAAATTTTTCAATTTTTTTAAATTTGTTTATATATACATATAAATTATTATTAAAGTCATATTTAATCAAATAAAATATTCCTTAAACTTTTAATTGATTAGTTAATGTTTTTAATTAGACAAGTTAAAAATAATTATTAAATTTACATATTAAATTATTCAATTATAACTAATAATTTAAACTTAATTTGTAGGTGTTAATGATTTAAATTACAATCTTATTATATATTTATACATTTAAAATATATATTTGACATGTCAAGTTGACGGGTTGGATGGGACGGGCCAGAACAAACCGATGGGTTGAAATCTTCAATACAACTTGTTCCTTTTAACACGGGCTGACGAGCTGGGCCGTTGGACCAATCCGTTTTGTCACCCCTAAATTTAAAGACAATTTTAATATATTTTAAAATTTTAAAATTAATGATCATTAGTATATTAGCAAAAAAAACAATATAAAAAAATCAGTAAAAAATCTAAACTCAATTTTTTCAATACGATAACATCTAAAATTTATAATATTACAAAATTATAAATTATAAATATATAAATATAAAAATTATAAATGTTCAAAAGATAAAAAAAATAGTTAAATAATTAAAATTAAAATAATTATAATAAAAATTACAAAATAATATACTTTAAATAATAAAATAAGTTATAATATTTATAACATAATATAACGTAAGGGTACATAACACCTAATTACATAAAAAAAATTATTGTGGTATAAGAAGAAAACAAAATATTTTTGAAGGATAACTCGTAAGTAACAAGATGAAAACCCATAACACAAAGTTGAGAGATATATCACCAAAGTCTTTATATAACTTTGATGAATTTTTACAATAATTAAGATAAGGGGATAAGACATTTATCACTTTATTCTTTTACTTTTATTATATTCTTATCTATTCATAATTATTTTTATTTCTATATTTGTCTTAAGTGAAGTGTTTCTAACCTCATTTATCTTGTCTAGTGACTACAAAATTAATAAAAATCTTTATAAATTATGATAAAAATTCAAGTTTTATGGACTTGAAAGAGTTTTCATTTCATTTATTTTATTTTATTGAGATATGTTATAATTTATGTGATATTTGTCTCACTTTCCTATTTTGTGATTGTGTAAAAATAACACAAAATCTTATAATTTCATCACAGATGACTACTCCTAATATATCCATATCCGACCTCTTCTTAATCGACATTGTGGCGGTTTTCTCGGAGAATGCATGACAAACAAATGCAATGAATAACTCTGAGATAGTTCACGGAACAAGAAATTTTACTATCACATTCTTCTCTGCACTAAATACACTTATTATTATCGAAGAACAAAATTGGAGTTATTTTTTATTTATCTCCAATAGTCCAAGTGAATCTTATCCATAATCTATCTCCTTCAAATGTTTGAAGGCTAGTACATGAAGGGGAACAATAAATAAATAATACTTATTTCTCTTTTGGTGTAAAAAATATAATATGTATCAAATGATATAAATATAAGATGCATACAATATTATAAAATATATAAATATATGTATATGTCAATATTTATGTATATTATAGAATTATGTGACAAAAATTTATAAATATATTATAAATAATAATAAAATTTAGGTCAGCACATTCTTCCTCTGCCAAACTGTTCCATCTTACAACATAAACATCCATGAAGTTACTATCATATATAAGAAAAAAGAAAGTGAAATTAATCTTCTCAAATGCTATCAAAATATAGTGAATAAATGATACAACAGTCTTCGAATACCAAGATCTCATTCACTAACCTGACATTGTTTACTTAAATTATTGTATATATGTTATAATTAGTATATTGGTTTAAAGATGAATTTAATTAATAATTATATTAGTTTAATTAAAATATTGTACAGATCTAATCAAAATGTTAAGAATTTGAAAACGAAATAGAATATTATGTCTTTTCTTCATGTTTATTTATTATTTTAGAGTTCTAACTTGTTTGATAATTTGTACTTAATCAAAATTTTGAATTATTATTTAATCAATTATTTTAATCTATTTAATAAATTAGGTCCAGTTCACATATACAAACATATTTATAATTGATTTTTCATGTTAAGTAGTATTTAAATGTATTAGAATTGATATTTTAATTCATACATGAATTTAACATCAATTATATTAATTTAACAAAAACATTACAGAAATTTAACCAATCTCTTGTAATCCGAAAAATAAATAATAAAATAATTTTTTAACAAACATTTTATTTGATATAATTGACAAAATTATTAAATGGAATAATTTTTTTATTTTTTTATGGAAGTTACAATAATAAAATAATAAAATTTTAAGGTTTTCATTTATCAAAAATAGTTGTTTATTAAAATTTGTTGAACAAACCAATAAATGATTGTCATATGATGGATGTATAATGCATTTACAATCACGTGAAAGTGTCCATTTTTTTTATTTTTTATCTAACGTAATTACACTTTTTTTTTTGGAAGAGAGAAAAAAAATCCAAATATGGCTTGAAATCTTCTTTTAGTTTCCTAGGAGATTTTATTTCTTTTCTATTTATGAGATGTGGAAACAATTTATTTTTCTTTTCTTTTGTACTGAGACTACGAGAGATTTTATTAACATTATGTTTACTTGAGGGAGAGTATTTGAGACAAAGTGAGTAGATAGATTTAAGTGAATTTAAAAGTGAATTATATGTTATTTTTTTAAAAAATTTAGAAGTAATTATGAGTAAATTTAGAAGTAATTTTTGTGAAAATTTGTAAAAGATTTGATTGATGTGATTTATTAAAAAATATGTTTTAATACAAGTATAGATGAGATTACCATTTTACCCAAAATTTAATAAGTAGTATATATTGATATTTGTATTAGTAAAATAAAAAAAAAAAAAACTAGTGTTCAGAAACCAAGCATGTGGATGGAATCCTCTCAATTTTAACAACCAACAGATCTATTCCATGATATGAGATCGAATCCTCTACCCCAGATCAAATTCATTCAAAATGGGATTGAATTCCTCAACAAGTCACTTCCAATGAGATCGAATCCCTCAAGCCCTAGATCTGATCCATTCGAATGGGGATCAGATCTCTCACTTTCTCTCTTAACATAGATCCCTTGTGGGATCGGATCCCTTATTTAGCACATTCAGCTCTCCGCGTTCAGGTCCCTCACACCATGAATGAGTAAAATTGTCATTAAGCCGGTGAATCCACTCAAATTAGCGCATAAGTGGGGAGATTACAATTATGCTCCATCCCGCTAATTACCCCTATGTATTTCTCTTAAAATCTACTGAGCGAACATAGAATTAACTTCACAATCCATCTTCGCTTTGCCACTATACCTCAAACGAACACAACATAAAATGTTGAGTACTTAATAAGGTAGTTCATTGTTACTAAATTACTCAACTTAATCATTATCACCATAAAAAAGAATAATATTTTAACTCATTTTTAATCTTTATTTTAATTATTTTTAGATCATTATGTTACATTATTAAAAAAATTAAAATAAATAATTTAAAAATAAGTGAAGGGATAGATTAAAAATGAGTAAAAAAATTAAATTAAAATATCATTATTCAGAATAGAAAATGATATTTTTGTAAAACATTCCTAATTAATTTTGATGAGCAAAACTGCAAACTAAAATGCAGTGTAACCATCAAGGTTATAAATAATTTACTTGATCGCTTAACCTTTGTATATTTCGGTGTTTTTACCGTATACACTAATGAATTAGCACGGATTTGCAGGTAAATTGAAAGTTAGTTTTAGATAAAATGCTAAGATTTGAAAGGATAAATTTTGTTAATTGGATCCACACTTTATTTTAGGAAAGTTATTTTTATTTGTATTAATATTTTATTATAAAAAATTCTTTTCATTTTACTTTAAAAGTTATTTTTATTTTAATTTAGATTTAAAAAAAAACCGTATATGATCTTATTTTATAAAATTAAGGACTCTTCTAGGTGTCATATAATGTAAGATTAATTTTTGTAAAGGAATGCTAATGTGGAAAGTATTTTAAGTAGCAGTGGATGATAAATATTTAAATATTAGTTCAATTTTAATTACATTTAATTTGTAATACAAGAAAACTTTGATAGTTATTTAAATTATCAAATTATTATATTCTTTTCATATTTATAATTTTTTATTATTTTTGTTCAATTTTTACTATCTTTTCCTTAATTATAATAATTTTAAATAATATTTTCTCAATGTTTACTCTCAATTTCAGCTTCCTACTTCCTAATTCAAGTTAAGGGTTAGGTTTTCATGTAACATATAACCTTTCACAAGTTAAGGATTGGGTTTTTATGTACCATATAACCTTTCACTATCATGAAACACTGGTGGATCACACTTAACACGGGCAGGTCAGAATACACCAACATTCAGTGAAAGTATTTTGGGGCTTCTTCCTGCAACTCCAAATACTTCCTCTGCACTCCCGAAAATTTTCTATATTCTCACTTTGTCTCTCAATCGAAAGTAACTATAATTTTTGTTTTTCTAACTGACTGACTCCCATTTTTTTCTCAAACAGATCTCGACGTCCGGTGCTTTGTTTTATTTTATTTTAATTTTTTTGTTCGTTATGATTACCAACATGCGGTGTTATGTTTTTTTTTTCTTTTTTATCTATGAATATCGACACCTAGTGTTTAAGTTTGTTTTATAAATGTCTAACATCCGAAACTTTATTTTCTTTTACTTTACAAATGTCGAGATTTGATATTTTTTTTTATTTAAAAATGTCGATATCCAATAAATATTTATTAAATTATAATAAAATGAATTTTTCAATTTAAATTTAAGAAATAATTTATTTAACATAATTATTTATTAAATGTTTATTTAAAATAACATAAAATAAAATGTATTTTAATTGTTTAAATTTCAACTAAATAAAAATTTTAAAAAATTATTCAACAATTTAATAATTAAAAAATTTAATACAATTCGAGGAATGTTGGATATCCCGTTAATATATTTAAAAAATGTTTTTTTTCAATTAAAAGTAATAATTATTAATAGATGTTAACATAATAATTTTTTTAAATTTAATAAATTAATATAAAGTAAATGTATTTTATTTGAATAAAATTATATATATATATATATATATATATATATATATATTTCTTTTATTAAAAGATTAATTTTTTTAATTTAGTTTATTTTAAAATTATTTATTTTTAATATATTACATATAAAAAAAGTAAGCAAATATATATAAACTTTTATATATATATATATATATATATATATATATATATATATATATATTTAATATAAAAATAAAAATAAAGGTAATATATATTAAGAGATGTGAGGATTTAATTTTTTTAATATATTTTTATATATGTTGATATTTGTAAATAAAAATATATATAATACCGGGTGTTTGTAATGAGAAAATAATAAATAAAATATGGATGGAGATATCTATCAAATAAAACTAAATACTAGATATCGACATTTATAAATGAAAAGAAAATCGGCTGTCAACATCTCTAACAGCCAAAAACTTAAAGAAAAAAAAAATTAATTACCGAATATCGTATAACATATCAAAATATCAGATGTCCACATTCGTAAAAGAAAAAAAAAAGCCTTGGAATAGATTGATCAGAGAGAATAAATGTAATTACTTTTTTAACTTATGGACAAAGTATAAAGTTAAAAAAAAATAAGGGTACAAAGAAAAAGTCCCAAGTACTTTTTCTCGAATTTGAAAAATAAGAAATAATTAAATCAAAACCGTACCATATTTTCTTGTACCCAAATTCGTGTTCCTTTTACGACATTCACATTTCAAAGTACCAAATAATGACCAATGCAATTCCCCTCCCTCAGCAGGTAAACCAAAACATGATTTTCTTCTTTTCTTTTCTTTTTTTCAAAATTTGTGTAATCCCAAGGCTCGGAATTAAAAGTACTACACTTGCTGTTAAAGAACAATTGCAGTACTGGTCATATACATTTTATTAATTGCAGTTTGAGTATACCATATTCGAACAAAATATACGCATTCCCCGATTGTAAATATTAACCCTTTCCAAAAAAAGCCTTACAAAACTATTATCATGAAGACATAAAAAAAAGAACAAAAAGTACTACTATTTTGGGATAATTTTACTCCCTTGCCAAAATGTAGTCTTGAAACATTATTATTCTGAAAAAAAAAAACAAAAAACTGATAACTACTATTATTTTGGAGTGGAAAGAATACTTCGAACCTCAGCTAATATTTTTTATTGTTTTGCTTATTGAAGGGTGCTCAATCTTCATCTTTTAATTCTTCCATTTACATAGATTATACCTAAAATCTTTTCAAAAAGAAAAGTAATAACAAGAACACAACATTATGGTATCTTTCTCACTTTCTTTAATATTCCCATCAAACGATACAATAGTCAAAATTGAAGCGATAACTTTTGCATGCATCCAAAATGATGTCTCCATGTGAACAAAGGAAAATGTCCACAAATGGCAATGATCAAAATCAATTAAATATACTATTATGGGAGACTGGAACGAAATAAGTATGAGCCAGATGCCAAAATAAAAGAAATGACGTGAATGAACAAAAAATAGTTTAAGTTGGAGACCAACACAATGTTTTACACTATGTTACATTTGCACAATGTGTTGATTATATTTGCATTTTCACGAGTTGTTTGTGTACTATTTAGTCATGTGATCTCCCCCATAAAGATTACAATAAAATATGCTGTGCAAGAACTTGCTCTGTTCTATCAACAACAAGACGATGAATGCACTCCTGGCTTCTCTTCTTCCATGTCATCTGCAATATCCCTGCAAAAAAAGAGAGTATTAAATTCATTTCTTAACTCGTGTAATAGCATAATATACTGAGCTCCATTCAATCTAGACAAAACTTCCATTGAGGCCGACTCTAGAATATTTATTAGGCTACACCGGGTCAGAAAGGTAACGGTTTTCAAAGACAACCAGAAATTATCAACTGAAAGGGGGACTTGTAAACTAAATGGATTTGCATTCAGCTTCAACCAATGATTGTTACCTCATATGGGCAGTGACACTTGAGAACTTGGAATTAGCTTTTTCACCTTCATCAGGGTCAGAATCATAATCTTCACCATCCCATTTGCGAAGTTTTGGTCTTCTATCCATGTCTTCTTCCGCCTGAATATAAAATAAAATCAAACAACAAGAGAATGGCAGAGAGACAAAAACTGTTAACAGTTATTAAGTACTGACCTCTTCTGGAATTTCTAAGGTAGGTGGTGTTGTCTGAAAAGGTACACTGGGAGCATGGGGAAGTCGGGAAATCTGTTCTAGCAGTGTGATCCTTGAATTTAATGGAAAAAAAACATGTCAGTCAGTGCTTAATCCAGGAAATGTTAGGAAATCTCTGAATATTTTATACGAGAGAAAAGGGAAGTGTAAATTCTGACTAAGGTTCGGTCCTGGGCCTACTGTCTTCTGCCACACAAAGAGGCACAAATTCCATAAAACCCTAAAACCCTATCAAAATATTGTATCTTCACAACCAATATGAAAATAAAAATTCAGGTATAAGGTATAGCTTGTCTACGCAACTAATTGTAAGTTACTGAAAACATAATCTCTTATAGAAATGATGCGATATGACATGGATTAAATTCAATGCATTAAAGTTACATTCTTAACAATTTATGACCATTATTTTTCCCCATAATTAAAAGAAATAAAATTTGAAATGAGAAATGAGAAATATCAACTTCAATTCAACCAAGATGAAATTATCAGTATAAAAAACACCTTATTTTTTCCATATCCTTGGGTGTGTTTAGGTTCTCCATGTTGCTTGGATCGACATAGAGAGTATAATCTGGACCAAAATATTCATAATATTCATTATAAGGCAACTTATTGTCAGGCTCCACTCCTACTGCCACTGCTGTCTAAAACAAAGAAAAAACAAGTAATCAATAAGTAAATTAAAGCAGTCCAAGTCACATTATGATCTGGCCTAAAAAGAGAAAGAAACGGACCTCATAACACCAACAGCGGGCAACATTCCGAATTGTATATCCACCACCACCCAAAACCATTAAAGGAACATTGAAAGATCTAAGGAATCGAAGGCAATCTGCGTGACCTTTGACAGACAAGTTGAAGCAACCCAACCTGTCACCAGACAATGAATCAGCTCCACATTGAAGAACAACTGCCTCAGGTTGATAAACCTCCATGACTTTATGAATGACAGTTCGAAACAGACCACGAAAATTCTCATCATCCATTCCGTCGTTTAATGGGACATTGACAGCATAGTTCTTTCCCGAGCCCACCCCAATGTCTTTGATATGCCCTGTGCCAGGGAAAAAGTCACCAAACTTGTGAAAAGAGACTGTCATCACTCTATCAGTGGTGTAAAAGGCCTCCTCGACCCCATCACCATGGTGAACATCAATGTCAACATACAGAACTCGCTGCCAAGTATCATAAAACAGACAACGAGAAAGTAAATTCAGCAAAGGAAGAAAGCATGTGGATATAAACAAGAAACTCAATCAACAACTCATATCACAAGCAATAGAGTTTCTGCACAAGAACAAACATAAATTTGATTTACATTGAAAAACTACAAAATTGTGAAACAAGAAAAACAATCCAATCTTAATTCTTCACATGTCCAAAAAAAATCATGAGAATACAGCTCAACAATAAATTACTCCATCTGATTTCTTTTACTAAGCACTGCTGGTACTGAATTGTCATGGTAGCTGCGGAATCAAAAACACAATGAAAATAGTGACTACTGTTTGATTGGAATGGGAATGGAGTCAAATTTTACACGATTCGAACTATGTGAAATCAAAAACAGAAACATGTTCGGGGAGTGTCAAAGCACACACACTAAAATTGTATAAACTACTGAAATGAGCAAACATTCCCACAAAAACAAAGGCAGAAAAAGTTAGGTAGAGGCAATAGGAAAAAAGAGGGAATTACCCTGTGAACTTTAAGAAGCTCGAGGATACCGAGAACAATGTCGTTGACGTAACAGAATCCAGAGGCTTCGGATTTCTTAGCGTGGTGGAGACCGCCGGCCCAATTGATGGCGATGTCGGCGTCGCCGCGGTTGAGTTTGACGGCGGCGCCGATGGAGCCGCCAGCGGAAGCCTGACAGAAGTCGAAGAGGCCATCGAAGACAGGGCAGTCCTCGCCGACGTTGAAGCGCTTGAGTTGACGCGAGAAGGTGGTGTCGGCGAGGGTCTCGGGAGAGACGGAAGAGAGGAAGTGGACGTAGTCATCTGAGTGAAAGCGGCGAATGTCGTTGGGTGATGCTGGGAAAGGGCGGTTAATCTCCATGCGGCGGTGGAGGGAGTAGTGGACGATAAGGTTGTGCGCCATGCGGATGCGGTGCGGCTTCATTGGGTGGCCCTGGCCGTAGTAGTAATCGCCGATAGTTGGTTCGTAAAAGTACGTAACTCTTCGCTTCTTGGCGTCTGAACCTGACGATGGCAGCGAAGCTCCACCTTCTATGTTGCTGTTGCTACTCTCCTCTTCCATCATTCCCATTCGATGCGATGCAGATTTCTGTTTTTCCCTCTGAATAATAATAAATTAGTATTGTAATTTGTAGAGTACCCTAAGAGATCCAATACCCAAACCCTCTTTGCTCTGTTTTAGTTATTGAATGTGTATGTATTTGTAGTGGGAGGGGAAGAGGGGAAGAGGGGAAGGGTTATTTATTTGCTACCAGACTTTCTTTGATGCATCCATTCATTCAATTTATTATTCAGGACGTTTCCTTTCTCGCCTTTCCACACCATCCCCTGTTTCCTTTCCTATACACATTTTTAGGTTTAATTCTTTTTTTTTAATATATATATATATATATATATATATATATATATATATATATATTTAACTCCTAAGGATTGAAATATACACAACAACAAACGTATTTTATTTTTAATTACAAAAGTTAAAAGATAAAGCTAGTTGAAATATAAGACCACTATGAACTATTTAACTTTATTTTATTATCATTTATTATTTCCCAACAAAAGTTTTCTTTTTTAATGGTAACTAGAACAGCATTACTATAGACGCATTCTTGAGCAAAATCAGAGATTCCTTTTTCATAATTCATGTTGTTTTTTATGAATTTTTTTCTATAAATCAGCCTTTTTAAAAATTGAAAAGAAAACAATTAGACCGGAATTCACATTTTGGAGACTGAATTTTGACATAATTGTTTTCTTTTTCCTTATGTGAAACATAATTAAGAACAGGAAATTAAATAAATAATAGAAAGTCTATCATAATTTTTCATTTAAGTATTAAATGATTAATGAATAATTAATAAAAATTGCGATAAAATTAATACAATAGAAAAAACAAGGAAAGAAAATTGTGTTAAGTTATAATTATTCATGATAAAAGTGTAAAATGAATATTTAAAATGGTTTATAAAGTATAACTTTTTTTAAACATATTATTATAGTTTGATTGTTTAATAAACGGTTAAATTTGGTTTTATTTTTTAATTTTAAGCAAAGATGTAATTAGTTTCTCTTTAAAATTTTGGACCAATTTAGTCATCAATTTTTTAAAATATATAAATTTAATTATTTTACCCAAATTTTATGAAAAAAATTGCTTAAAATGACCTATTTATAAAGTTAGAAGACTAAATTTGTCAAAATTTTAAAGATGAATTAATTTTAATTTTTATGGGAAGTGAAAAATAAAAAAAATGATTAAAAATAATTTTTTTAATGAAATTTGAAAAAAAAAATTATAACGTCAAAGAAAAAAGGTTGTTCGAAATTTATGTTGGCATAGATAATTGAATATTAAAATAATAAATTATATTTTTACTTAATAAACATTTACATGTCATGGAAATTAATCATAAAAAATATTATTATATTTCTTAGTTATATTAATACTAAAATAATATAGTTTAAAATTAAGTTTTGAGTACACAATATTATGATAACTTGAGGTTTGGTTCTTAGGGCGTCAAACTTTGATTAAATGACAGTAGAATATTATATTAATATAAAGCTAAAGGGTAAATAAATTTTTAATTATAGAGTTTATTATATAAAACTTTTTTATCATTTTAGAAATTTTTTCTTTTTTTCAATCATCGCTTAAAATGATTAAATTGAAAGACTAAATTATCAAAATTTCAAAAAATGAAATAATTTTAACTTTTACTAAAAGTTAAAGATAAACATATATTTAATTCTTTAATAAATAATTAAAAAATAATTTTTGTAATGAAATTTTAAAAAGAAATTATAACGTCAAATAATAAGGTTGTTAAAAAATTATGTTGGCATAATTGAATATTAAAATAATAAATTACATTTTTACGTAATAAACATTTAAATGTCATGACAATTAATGATAGAAAATATTATTATATTTTCTTAGTTATATTAATACTAAATTAATATAATTTAGAATTAAGTTTTGAATATTGTGATAATTAAAAGATTTGGTTGTTAGGTCGTCAAACTTTTATTAAATGATAGTAGAATATTGAATTAATATAAAACTAAACGGTAAATAGGTTTTTAATTATAGAGTTCATTATATAAAATTTGTTTATCTCTTTAGAAATTTTCTTTACATTTTTTTTACATTTCTCTAAGTTTACTCGTTTTTTTTTATATATTTTTCGATCAGAGACTACTTTTGAGCTCAGACAGAGAAAAAGAGAACATTGCCAATCCATCTGATAAAGATTCATGGACTGCAATCTATCCTTTTCTAGAGCACAATATGTTTCATTATGTGCTTGTGAGTTTTGTGAGCTGCATATGGCTCAATTTCTTGAATTTGGATTTTCTGCATGTGTATAACCATAGTGGTAGATTCAGATCATTGATCTGATTGCTTGTTTTTTAGATAGAGTCTTTAATACGAGTAAGTTGTGGAGGGAGAGTTTAAGAGTTATAGGAGTTTGAACCAAGGTAAGGGAATTTAGTATTTTTGTAGTAGTATGTATGATAATGTGAATTTGAGTACCTTATGCTGAAACGATGATTAATTGTGCTTGTTAGTTATGTGATTTTGTAAAAATTGAGAATTTGACTTGTAGATGTTGTGAATGAGAAAAATTATGAATTTGATGGAGCACCTTTGATGAATTGTATGTTTGGAGATTTTTACATACCGACACTCTCAAAGGGTTTTCTCTAATTAAAATGATTTGAACTATACATTGGCGATTTAATTAGAATAAAAACATATAGACAATTAAATTTTGGCATTTTAGTGTAGAAGAAATCAATATGGCATGAATTATTTAACTTTATTTTATTATCATTTATTATTTCCCAACAAAATTTTTCTTTATTAATGGTACCTAGAACATCATAACTATAGACGCATTCTTGAGCAAAATCATAGATTCCATTTTAATAATTCATGTTATTTTTCATGAATTTTTTTTTCTATAAATCAGACCTTTTAAAAAATTGCAAAAACAAACAGACCGGAATTCACATTTTAGAGACTGAATTTGGACATAATTTTTTTTTCTCTTTCCTTATGTAAAACATAATTAAGAACAATAGATTAAATAAATAATAAAAAAATCTATCATAATTTTTATTTAAATATTAAATGAATGATTAATAATTAATAAAAATGTTGATAAAATTAATAAAATAGAAAAAAAAGAAAGAAAATTATGTTAAGTTATAATTATTCATCATAAAAGTGTAAAATGAATATTTAAAATGGTTTATAAAATATAACTTGTTACAAGTTGCATAATTGTCTCGTGACAGAGGTCAGACTGGTGGATTAAATAACAATCCAAGAGTGAGAAAGGTTAGACAAGTGGGTTAAGTCACAATCTAAGAGTGAAATTCCTAGTATGACAATTGTTGAGCGAAAAATTGTTGCATGTGACATCAATTGTTTTATGGTAAAGACCAAGTAAATAAGTTACAATTCAATCAAGACGTTTGGATGATTACACTCTTAATAAATAATTAAAAAATAATTTTTAAATGAAATATGAAAAAACAATGTTAAATTACTCTTTTGATCTTCCTATTTGTCACGTAATATCAATTTGGTCGTCAAGTTTTTTTTTGTCTCAATTTGGTCCTTATTTTTTTAAAAATAATTCAAGTTATTCAATTATTCTCTAAAAGTCTTTAAATTAATTTTCTTTAATTTTATTTTCTCAATTTTCTTAATTTCTTTTT
Organism: Vigna unguiculata; assembly: GCF_037176805.1. Classification (NCBI taxonomy): domain Eukaryota; kingdom Viridiplantae; phylum Streptophyta; class Magnoliopsida; order Fabales; family Fabaceae; genus Vigna; species Vigna unguiculata. The sequence goes on along the minus strand of NC_140794.1, from coordinate 56,929,831 downwards.
AACTCTTTATTTTCTTTAACTTCTTGGATTATTTATTTTTATTCTCTATTTATTTATAATTCTTTTCTTGAATTTTGTTTAAAATTTTTTTCTTGTCCTTCTTGAATATTTTATTCATTGAACTTTTTCTTTTTCCTTGAATCTTATCCTTTTGAATATTTCCTTTTTTAATATTGTTTTCTTGAATTTCAAGTTTTCAAAATTTTTCTTTAAGAATTCTTAATTAATTGGTTCTTCTTAATTTTTTTCTTGAATATTTCTTTACCAATCTTTTATTTCTTTCTTGAATTTTGTTATCATCTTCTTCAATTCTTTTTGAATGTCTAAATTCTTGTTTTTTTATTAAATTTTTAATAACCTTAATAACTTCATCTCAAAGTTTTTAAATTATTTTTCTTGAATTCAATTTTGTGAATTTTCATAATTTTTTCAACTCATCATTTTAATTAACTTTTTAAATTATTTATTTTTACACTTTTTTATTTATTATTCTTCTCTTGAATTTCATTTTCTTTATTTTTTTGAATTATTTTCTAAAGTTGTTATTACCTTCATCATCCTTTTTTTAATCTCTAAATTTTTTATTCAATTTTTATTTTGAGAAATTTTAATCATCATATTAAGTTATTTTTTTAAAATTTTTAATTTTTTTTATTAGATTCTATTTTCTCAGTTTTTTTAATTTTTTTAAACTCGTCATTTTCATAAATTTTTTGAATTATTTATTTTTATACTTTCTTTACTTATTGTTCTTTTCTTCAATTTTATTTTATTATTTTTTTAATTTTTTTTAAAGTTGTTATCAACTTCTTGATTTTTTTTAATCTCTCAAGTTTCTTATTTCTTTATTACTCATTTTTTTTTCATTAACTCCTTGAATGGTTTATTTTTATTGTTTTATTGAATTTTATTTTCTCAATTTTTTTGAATAATTTTTTAAATTTTGTATCAACTTCATATATTATTTTTGAAACTCTAATTATCTTCTTGTATTTTGTTTTGTGAAATTTTAATTATCGTATTGAGTTATTCTCTTCAACTTTTTAAATTCTTTTTCTTAAATTCTATTTTCTCAATTTTCTTAATTTCTTTATAACTCATTTTTTTCATTAACTCCTTGAATTGTTTATTTTCTTGCTTTTTGGTTTTTTATTCTTTTATTGAATTTTATTTTATCAATTTTTTGAATAATTTTTTAAAATTTTTATCAACTTCATAAATTGTTTTTGAAACTCTAATTATCTTTTTGAATTTTTAATAATCTTATTCAATTATTCTCTTAAAGACTTTAAATTAGTTTTCTTTAATTTTATTTTCTCAATTTTTTAATTTCTTTTTAACTCTTTATTTTCTTTAACTTCTTGGATTATTTATTTTTATTCTTTATTTATTTATAATTCTTTTCTTAAATTTTTTTTACATTTTTTCTTGTCCTTCTTGAATATTTTATTCATTAAATTTTTTCTTGTTCTTGAATCTTATCCTTTTGAATATTTTTTGTTTTAATCTTGTTTTCTTGAATTTAATGTTTTCAAAAAAATTCTTTAAGAATTTTTAATTAATTGTCTTGTTAATTTTTTCTTGAATATTTTTTTTACCAATATTTTATTTCTTTCTTGAATTTTGTTATCATCTTCTTCAATTCTTTTTGAATGTCTAAATTCTTGTTTTTTTTTTAATAATCTTAATAACTTCATCTTTCAAAGTTTTTAAATTATTTTTCTTGAATTCAATTTTGTGAATTTTCTTAATTTTTTTAACTCATGATTTTATTTAACTTCTTGAATTATTTATTTTTACACTTTTTATATTTATTGTTATTTTCTTGAATTATATTTTAAAGTTGTTATTATCTTCATCATCCTTTTTTAATCTCTAATTTTGTTATTCAATTTTTATTTTGAGAAATTTCAATCATCATATTAAGTTATTCTCTTAAAATTTTTAAATTCTTTTTATTGAATTCTGTTTTTTCAATTTTTTTAATTTTTTTAAACTTGTCATTTTCATAAACTTCTTGAATTATTTGCTTTTACACTTTCTTTACTTATTGTTCTTTTCTTGAATTTTATTTTATTAATTTTTTTAATTCTTTTTTAAAGTTGTTATCAATTTCTTGATTTTTTTAATCTCTCAATTTTCTCAATTTCTTTATAACTCATTTTTTTCATCAACTCCTTGAATTGTTTATTTTCATTGTTTTATTGTTTTTTATTCTTTTATTGAATTTTATTTTCTCAATTTATTTGAATAATTTTTTAAACTTTTTATCAACTTCATAAATTGTTTTTGAAATTCTAATTATCTTCTTGTATTTTGTTTTGTGAAATTTTAATTATCGTATTGAGTTATTCTCTTCAAGTTCTTAAATTCTTTTTCTTGAATTTTATTTTCTCAATTTACTTAATTTCTTTATAACTCTTTTGTTTCATTATCTCCTTGAATTGTTTATTTTCATTGTTTTTTGATTTTTTATTATTTTATTGAATTTTATTTTATCAATTTTTTGAATAATTTTTTAAATTTTTTATCAACTTCATAAATTGTTTTTGAAACTCTAATTATCTTCTTCTATTTTGTTGTTTGAATTTTTAATAATCTTATTATATTATTCTCTTAAAGATTTTAAATTATTTTTCTTTAATTTTATTTCCCCAATTTTTTTAATTTCTTTTGAACTTTTTATTTTCTTTAACTTCTTGAATTATTTATTTTTATTCTTTATTTATTTTTAATTATTTTCTTGATTTTTTTTTTACATTTTATTTCTTGTCCTACTTGAATATTTTATTCATTAAATTTTTTCTTGTTCTTGAATCTTACCCTTTTGAATATTTTCTGTTTTAATCTTGTTTTCTTGAATTTCAAGTTTTCAAAATTTTTCTTTAAGAATTTTTAATTAATTTTTTCTTGCTAATTTTTTCTTGAATATTTCTTTACCAATTTTTTATTTCTTTCTTGAATTTTGTTATCATCTTCTTCAATTCTTTTTGAATGTCTAAATTCTTGGTTTTTTTTTAATTTTTAACAACCTTAATAACTTCATCTCTCAAAGTCTGAAAATTTTTTTCATGAATTACATTTTGTAAATTTTCTTACTTTTTTTTAAACTCTTCATTTTCATTAATTTACTGAATTACTTATTTTTAGACTTTCTCTTTTTATTTTTATTTTCTTAATATTTTTGAATTATTTTTTAAAGTTGTTATCAACTTCTTAATCCTTTCTAAATCTCTAATTATATTCTTGAATTTTGTTTTATAAAATTTTAATCATTATATTGAATTATTCTTTTAAAGTTTTTAAATTGTTTTTCTTGAATTCTGTTTTCTTACTTTTCTTAACTTTTTTAAACTCGTCATTTAAATAACTTCTTGAATTATTTATTTTTATATTTTCTTTACTTATTGTTCTTTTACTGAATTTTACTTTCTTAATATTTTTGAATTCTTTTTTAAAGTTGTTATCAACTTCTTAATCCTTTTTTTAAATCTCTAATTACGTTCTTAAATCTTGTTTTGTAACATTTTAATCATGATATTGAATTCTTATCTTAAAGTTATTAAATTCTTTTTCTTAAATTCTATTTTCTTACCTTTGTTAACTTTTTTAAACTTGTCATTTTCATTTATTTATTGAATTATTTATTTTTACACTTTATTTTTTAAACTAACTATTATCTTATTGATCCTTTTTTTAATCTCTAATTGTGTTCTTCAATTTTGATTTTGAGAAATTTTAATCATCATATTGAGTTCTTCTCTTAAAGTTTTTAAATATTTTTTTTTTGAATTATATTTTCTCACATTTCTTAATTTTTTTAAACTCGTCATTTTCATTAACTTCTTAAATTACTTAATTTTACACTTTATTTTTTAAAGTTGTTAATATCTTATTGATCCTTTTTTAATATCTAATTGTGTTCTTCAATTTTTATTTTGAGAAATTTTAATCATCATATTGAGTTCTTCTCTTAAACTTTTTAAATTCTTTTTCTTGAACTCTATTTTCTCACTTTTCTTAACTTTTTTAAACTCTTCATTTTTAATAACTTCTTCAAAAACTTATTTTTACACTTTCTTTACATATTTTTCTTTTCTTGAATTTTCATTTCTTAAACTTTTTGAATTCTTTTTTAAAGTTGTTATCAAGTTCTTGATCCATTTTAAATTTCCAATTATTTTCTTGAAATTCGTTTTGTAAAATTTTAATCATCATATTTTTTCTTTTCTTTAAGTTTTTAATTTTTTTTCTTGAATTCTATTTTCTTAATTTTTTTAAATTCTTCATTTTTATTGACTTCTTGAATTACTTATTTTTACACTTTATTTACTTTTTTTTTCTTGAATTTTATTTTCTTAAACTTTTTGATTTTTTTTAAAGTTGTTATTAACTTCTTGATCCTTTTTAAATCTCTAATTATGTTCTTGAATTTTGGTTTGTAAAATTTTAATCATCATATTGAGTTCTTCTCTTAAAGTTTTTAAATACTTTTTCTTTAATTCTTTATTCTAACTTTTCTTAATTTTGTAAACTCGTCATTTTCATTAACTTCTTGAATTACTTATTTCTACATTTTCTTTACTTATGGTTCTTTTCTTGTATTTTATTTTCTTAAATGTTTTGAATTCTCTTTTAAAGTTATTATCAACTTCTTGATCTTTTTAAATCTCTAATACGTTCTTGAATTTTATTTAGTAAAATTTTAATCATCATATTTAGTTTTTCACCTATAGGTTTTAAATTCTTTCTCTTGAATTCTATTTTTTCACTTTCCTTAATTTTTTTAAACTCTTCATTTTCATTAACTTCTTGAAAAACTTATTTTTACACTTTCTTTACTTATTTTTTTTTCTTGAATGTTCTTTTCTTAAACTTTTTGAATTCTTTTTTAAAGTTGTTATAAACTTCTTGATTCTTTTTACATATTTTTACACTTTCTTTATATATGGTTCTTTTCTTTAATTTTATTTTCTTAGTCTTTCTGAATTCTTTTTTAAAGTTATCATCAACTTCTTAATCATTTTTAAATCTTTATTTATGTTCTTAAATTTTATTTTGTAAATCTTTAATAATCATATTTATTTTTTCCCTTAAAGTTTATAAATTATTTTTCTTGGATTCTATTTTCTCACTTTTCTTCATTTTCTTAAACTCTTTATCTTCATTAACTTCTTGAAATACTTATTTTTAAAATTTCTTTACATACATTTTTTTTCTCAAATTTTTATTTCTTAATCTTTTTGAATTCTTTTTTAAAGTTGTTATCAACTTCTTGATCCTTTTTTAATCATCATATTTTGTTATTCTCTTAAAGTTTTTAAATTCTTTTTCTTGAAGTCTATTTTCTCACTTTTCTCAACTTTTTTAAATTCTTCATTTTCAATAACTTCTTGAAAAAATTATTTTTACAATTTCTTTACTTATTTTTCTTTTCTTGAATGTTCTTTTCTTTAACTTTTTGAATTCTTTTTTAAAGTTGTTATCATCTTCTTAATCTTTTTAAATCTCCAATTATTTTCTTGAAATTTGTTTTGTAAAATTTTAATCATCATATTGAGTTCTTCTTTTAAAGTTTTTAAATACTTTTTCTTTAACTCTATTTTCTCATTTTTCTTAACTTTTTAAACTTTTGATTTTGAAGAACTTCTCGAAAAACTTATTTTTACACTTTCTTTACTTGTTTTTCTTTTCTTGAATTTTCATTTCTTAAACTTTTTGAATTCGTTTTTAAAATTGTTATAAACTTCTTGATTCTTTTTACATCTCCAATTATTTTCTTGAAATTTGTTTTGTAAAATTTTAATCATCATATTGAGTTCTTCTGTTAAAGTTTTTAAATTCTTTTTCTTGGACTCTATTTTTATACTTTTCTTAACTTTTTTAAACTCTTCATTTTCAATAAATTTTTGAAAAACTTATTTTTACACTTTCTTTACTTAATTTTCTTTTCTTAAATATTATTTTCTTAAACTTTTTGAATTATTTTTTAAAGTTGTTATCAAATTCTTTATCCTTTTTAAATCTCCAATTACTTTCTTGAAATTGATATTGTAAAATTTTAATCATCATATTGAGTTATTCTCTTAAAGTTTTAAAATTCTTTTTTCGTGAACTCTATTTTCTCACTTTTCTTAACTTTTTTAAACTGTTCATTTTCGATAACTTCTTGAAAAACTTATTTTCACACATTATTTACATATTTTTCTTTTCTTGAATTTTCTTTTATTAAACTTTTTGAATTCTTTTTTAAAGTTGTTATCAACTTCTTTATCATTTTTAAATCTCTAATTATGTTCTTGAATTTTGTTTTGTAAAATTTTAATTATTATATTGAATTATTCTTTTAAAGTTTTTAAATTATTTTTCTTGAATTCTGTTTTGTCATTTTTCTTAATTTTTTAAAACACTTCACTTTCATTAACTTCAAAAATTATTTATTTTAAAACTTTCTTTACTTATTTTTCTTTTCTTGAATTTTATTTTGTTAAACTTTTTGAGATCTTTTTTAAAGTTGTTATCAACTTCTTGATCCTTTTTGAATCTCTAATTATGTTCTTGAATTTTGGTTTGTAAAATTTTAATCATCATATTGAATTCTTCTCTTAAAGTTCTTAAATTTTCTTTCTTTAATTCTTTTTTTCTCACTTTTCTTAATTTTGTAAACTCACCATTCTCATTAACTTCTTGAATTACTTATTTCTATACTTTATTTTCTTATGGTTCTTTTCTTGAATTTTATTTTCTTAAATTTTTTGAATTCTTTTTAAAATTTTTATCAACTTCTTGATCATTTTTAAATCTCTTATTACATTCTTAAATTTTATTTTTAAAATTTTAATCATCATATTGAGTTCTTCACCTATAGGTTTTAAATTATTTTTCTTGAATTCTACTTTCTCACTTTTCTTAATTTTTTTAAACTCTTCATTTTCATTGACTTCTTGAATTACGTAGTTTTACACTTTCTTTACTTCATTTTCCTTTCTTGAATTTTTTTTCTTAAACTTTTTGAATTAATTTTTAAAGTTGGTATGAACTTCTTGATCCTTATTAAATCCCTAATTACGTTCTTCAATTTTATTTTGTAAAATTTTGATCATCATACTGAGTTCTTCACCTAAAGTTTTTAAATTTTTTTTTCTTGAACTCTATTTTCCCACTTTTCTTAACTTTTTAAAACTCTACATTTTCAATAACTTCTTGAAAAACTTATTTTTACATTTTCTTTACTTATTTTTCTTTTCTTAAACTTTTTGAATTCTTTTTTAAAGTTGTTATCAACTTCTTGATCCTTTTAAAATCTCTAACTATTTTCTTGAAAATTGATTTTTAAAACTTAAATTTTAATCATCATATTGAGTTATTCTCTTAAAGTTTTTAAATTCTTTTTCTTGAACTCTATTTTCTCATTTTTCTTAAATTTTTTAAACTCTACATTTTCAATAACTTATTGAAAAACTTATTTTTACATTTTCTTTACTTATTTTTATTTTCTTGAATTTTCTTTTCTTAAACTTTTTGAATTCTTTTTTAAAGTTGTTATCAACTTCATGATCCTTTTAAATCTCCAATTATTTTCTTGAAATTTGTTTGGTAAAATTTTAATCATCGTATTGAGTTCTTCTTTTAAAGTTTTTAAATTCTTTTTCTTGAACTCTATTTTCTCACTTTTCTTAAATTTTTTAAACTCTTCATTTTAAAGTTTATAATTTTTTTTTCTTAAATTATATTTTCTCACTTTTCTTCATTTTTTTTAACGTATTCATCTTCATTGACTTCTTGAAATACTTATTTTTAAACTTTCTTTACATATTTTTTTTCTTGAATTATTTTTTCTTAATCTTTTTGAATTCTTTTTTAAAGTTGTTATCAATTTCTTGATCCGTTTTTAATCATCATATTTTGTTCTTCTGTTAAAGTTTTTAATTTTTTTTTCTTGAACTCTATTTTCTCACTTTTCTTAACTTTTTTAAACTCTTCATTTTCAATAACTTCTTGAAAAACTTATTTTTACTCTTTCTTTACATATTTCTCTTTTCATGAATTTTCATTTCTTAAACTTTTTGAATTCTTTTCTGAAGTTGTTTTATAGTTCTTCATCCTCTTTAAATCTCCAATTATATTCTTCAAATTTGTTTTGTAAAATTTTAATCATCATATTGAGTTCTTCTCTTAAAGTTTTTAAATTCTTTTTCATGAACTCTATTTTCTAACTTTTCTTAACTTTTTTAAACTCTTCATTTTCAATATATTTCTTGAAAAACTTATTCTTACACTTTCTTTACTTATTTTTCTTTTCTTAAAATTTTTTAATTATTTTTTAAAATCTCCAATTATTTTCTTGAAATTTATTTTGTAAAATTTTAATCATCATATTTTGTTCTTCTCTTAAAGTTTTTAAATTCTTTTTGCTGAACTCTATTTTGTCACTTTTCTTAACTTTTTTAAACTCTTCATTTTCAAGAACTTCATGAAAAACTTATTTTTACACTTTCTTTACTTATATTTTTTTTCTTGAATTTTCTTTCCTTAAACTTTTTAAATTCTTTTTTAATGTTGTTATCAACATCTTGATCCTTTTTAAATCTCCAATTACTTTCTTGAAATTTGTTTTGTAAAATTTTAATTATCATATTTTGTTCTTCTCTTAAAGTTTTTAAATTCTTTTTCTTAACCTCTATTTTCTCACTTTTCTTAACTTTTTTAAACTCTTCTTTTTCAATAACTTCTTGAAAAATTTATTTGTACACTTTGTTTACTTATTTTTCTTTTCTTTAATTTTCTTTTCTTAAACTTTTTCAATTTCTTTTTAGAGTTGTTATCAACCTCTAGATCCTTTATAAATCTCCAATTATTTTCTTGAAATTTGTTTTGTAAAATTTTAATCATCATATTGAGTTCTTCTGTTAAAGTTTTTAAATTCTTTTTCTTGAACTCTATTTTCTTTTTTCTTAACTTTTTTAAACTCTTCATTTTCAATAACTTCTTGAAAAACTTATTTTTACACTTTGTTTACCTATTTTTCTTTTCTTTAATTTTATTTTCTTAAACTTTTTCAATTCTTTTTTAGAGTTGTTATCAACCTCTAGATCCTTTATAAATCAACAATTATTTTCTTGAAATTTGTTTTGTAAAATTTTAATCATCATATTTAGTTCTTCTGTTAAAGTTTTTAAATTCTTTTTCTTGAACTTTATTTTCTCTTTTCTTAACTTTTTTAAACTCTTAATTTTCAATAACTTCTTGAAAAACTTATTTTTACACTTTGTTTACTTATTTTACTTTTTTTTAATTTTATTTTCTTAAACTTTTTCAATTCTTTTTTAGAGTTGTTGTCAACCTCTAGATCCTTTATAAATCTCCAATTATTTTCTTGAAAGTTGTTTTGTAAAATTTTAATCATCGTATTGAGTTCTTTTGTTAAAGTTTTTAAATTCTTTTTCTTGAACTCTATTTTCTCACTTTTCTTAACTTTTTTAAACTCTTCATTTTCAATAACTTCTTGAAAAACTTATTTTTACACTTTCTTTACATTTTTCTCTTTTCATGAATTTTCATTTCTTAAACTTTTTGAATTCTTTTCTGAAGTTGTTTTATAGTTCTTCATCCTCTTTAAATCTCCAATTATATTCTTCAAATTTGTTTTGTAAAATTTTAATCATCATATTGAGTTCTTCTCTTAAAGTTTTTAAATTCTTTTTCTTGAACTCTATTTTCTAACTTTTCTTAACTTTTTTAAACTCTTCATTTTCAATATATTTCTTGAAAAACTTATTTTTACACTTTCTTTACATATTTTTTTTCTTGAATTTTCATTTCTTAAACTTTTTGAATTCTTTTTTGAAGTTGTTATCAACTTCTTGATTCTTTTTAAATCTCCAATTATTTTCTTGAAATTTGTTATGTAAAATTTTAATCATCATATTTTGTTCTTCTCTTAAAGTTTTTAAATTCTTTTTGCTGAACTCTATTTTCTCACTTTTATTAAGTTTTTTAAACTCTTCATTTTCAATAACTTCTTGAAAAATTTATTTTTACACTTTACTTTTTTTTCTTTTCTTGAATTTTCTTTTCTTAAACTTTTTGAATTTTTTTTAAAGTTGTTATCAACTTCTTGATTCTTTTTACATCACCAATTATTTTCTTGAAATTTGTTTTGTAAAATTTTAATCATCATATTGAGTTCTTTTATTAAAGTTTTTAAATTCTTTTTCTTGAACTCTATTTTCTCACTTTTCTTAACTTTTTTAAACTCTTCATTTTCAATAACTTCTTGAAAAATTATTTTTTACACTTTCTTTACTTATTTTTCTTTTCTTAAACTTTTTGCATTCCTTTTTAAAGTTGTTATCAACTTTTTGATCGCTTTTAAATCTCCAATTATTTTCTTGAAATTTGTTTGGTAAAATTTTATTCATCGTATTGAGTTCTTCTCTTAAAGTTTAAAAATGTTAAGAAAAGTGAAAAAATAGAGTTCAATAAAAAGAATTTAAAAACTTTAAGAGAAGAACTCAATATGATGATTAAAATTTTACAAAACAAAATTGTAGAAAATATTTGGAGATTTAAAAAGAATCAAGAAGTTTATAACAACTTTAAAAAAGAATTCAAAAAGTTTAAGAAAAGAAAAATAAGTAAAGAAAATGTAAAAATAAGTTTTTCAAAAAGTTATTGAAAATGTAGAGTTTAAAAAAGTTAAGAAAAGTTGGAAAATAGAGTTCAAGAAAAAGAATTTAAAAACTTTAAGAGAAGAGAACTCAATATGATGATTAAAATTTTATAAAACAAATTTCAAGAAAATAATTTGAGGTTTAAAAAGAATCAAGAAGTTGATAACAACTTTAAAAAAGAATTTAAAAAGTTTAAGAAAATAAAATTCAAGAAAAGAAAAATATGTAAAGAATGTGTAAAAATAAGTGTTTCATGAAGTTCTTGAAAATGAAGAGTTTAAAAAAGTTAAGAGAAGAACTAAATATGATGATTAAAATTTTACAAAACAACTTTTCTTAACTTTTGTTTTTCTTGAATTCTAATTTCTCACTTTTCTTAGTTTTTTGAAACTCTTCATTCTGAGGAACTTCTTGAAAAACTTATTTTTACACTTTCTTTACATATATTTTTTTTCTTAAACTTTTTGAATTCTTTTTTAAGGTTGTTATAAACTTCTTAATTCTTTTTAAATCTTCAATTATTTTCTTGAATTTTGTTTTGTAAAATTTTAATCTTCATATTGAGTTCTTCTCTTAAAGTTTTTAAATTCTTTTTCTTGAACTCTATTTTCTCACTTTTCTTAACTTTTTTAAACTCTTCATTTTTAATAACTTCTTGAAAATTTAATTTTTACACTTTCTTTACTTATTTTTCTTTTCTTGAATTTTCTTCTCTTAAACTTTTTGAATTCTTTTTTAAAGTTGTTATCAACGTCTTGATCCTTTTTAAATCTCCAATTATTTTCTTGAAATTTGTTTTGTAAAATTTTAAGCATCATATTGAGTTATTGTCTTAGAGTATTTAAATTCTTTTTCTTGAACTTTATTTTCTCACTTTTTTTAACTTTTTTAAACTCTTCATTTTCAATAGCTTCTTTAAAAACTTATTTTTACACTTTCTTTACTTATTTTTCTTGTTTTGAAATTTGTTTTCTTAATCTCTTTGAATTATTTTTTAAAGTTGTTATCAACTTCATGATCCTTTTTAAATCTCCAATTATTTTCTTGAAATTTGTTTTGTAAAATTTTAAGCATCATGTTGAGTTATTGTGTTAAAGTATTTAAATTCTTTTTCTTGAACTTTATTTTCTCACTTTTCTTAACTTTTTTAAACTCTTCATTTTCAATAACTTCTTTAAAAACTTATTTTTACACTTTCTTTACTTATTTTTCTTGTTTTGAAATTTTTTTTCTTAATCCCTTTGAATTATTTTTTAAAGTTGTTATCAACTTCTTGATCATTTTTAAATCTCCAATTACTTTCTTGAAATATTTTTTTGTAAAATTTTAATCATCATATTGAGTTCTTGTCTTAAAGTATTTAAATTTTTTTTCTTGAACTCTATTTTGTCATTTTTCTTAACTTTTTTAAACTCTTCATTTTCAATAACTTCTTGAAAAACTTATTTTTACACTTTCTTTACTTATTTTTCTTGTTTTGAAATTTGTTTTCTTAATCTCTTTGAATTCTTTTTTAAAGTTGTTATTAACTTGTTGATCCTTTTTAAATCTCCAATTATTTTCTTGAAATTTGTTTTGTAAAATTTTAATCATCATATTGAGTTCTTGTCTTAAAGTATTTAAATTCTTTTTCTTGAACTGTATTTTGTCACTTTTCTTAACTTTTTTAAACTCTTCATTTTCAATAACTTCTTGAAAAACTTATTTTTACACTTTCTTTACTTATTTTTCTTGTTTTGAAAATTGTTTTCTTAATCTCTTTGAATTCTCTTTTAAAGTTGTTATTAACTTGTTGATCCTTTTTAAATCTCCAATTATTTTCTTGAAATTTTTTTGTAAAATTTTAATCATCATATTTTATTCTTCTCTTAAAGTTTTTAAATTCTTGTTCTTGAACTGTATTTTCTCACTTTTGTTAACTTTTTTATACTCTTCATTTAAAATAGGTTTAATTACTCGGATCATACCCTGTTTGACTCGAAAATTTCAAAATGGTACCCGCTTTGAACTTTGTCTCAATTTGGTACCCAGGTTTTTCTTTTCTTGATTTTTCTTTTCTTAAACTTTACACGACCCAAACGGGCTTGTCGACTTAGACTAGTCGAGTGAACTCGAAGATAGAGACGAGTCGAACCGATGGCCCAAGTAGGACGGGCGAGCCCGATGACCTACACTAGTCGGGCGCGCTAGATGACCTAAAGGTGTCAGGCAGGCCTAATGACCCAGAACTTTTAAACAGGCCTAACGACCCAACCAACCCGTTGACCCAACAAGCCTAATTGACCCAATGACCTAGACGGGCTCGACGACCTTGTTGGGTCGGGCCGGCTATACGACACAGACTTGTTGGGGGTGCTCGATGACACATACAGGCCCGACAACCCATATGGGGTCGGGCGGGCTTGACGATCTAGTGGGGCCAAGTCGGGCCAACGACCTAAATGGGTCAGGTCAGGCTAGGTCGACGAACTTGACAAGGCATGACTGGCCCGTATGGACCGTCAGGCTGATTAGGCTTGTCTGGATTGTCAGGCTGACCCGGCCTAGCCCATTTGGGTTTCCTGATCGACTCGGCCTGATTGGGTTGTCGAGTCTATTTCCAAATTTGTCATGAACTCAAAACATAATTAAACCTAAAATAAATATTGTTAAAATGAAATTTTATCTCACAAGAAATTCAATTATTTTATCCAAACAAGAAATTGAAATGTAAGATATTTTAATTTCTTTATCTAAACAAGTTATTTAGAAAATGAAGGGAATCTAATTGTAAACAATTTAGATACAATACATTTCAATTTCTCAACATTGTTGAAATGCTTCATTCACATAAAGCCTACCATTTGATTTATACGGTTTCCTTTCGAAACTAGGTCAAGAATATAAAAAATCAATCTAAAAAATGGTCAAAATAATTGATTGTTTAAGAATTTTCATCGATTATTCCGATAGTATCATAGAAAATAATTTTTTTTCAAAATAATCGATTATTACTAAACATAATTGATTATTCCGATGACGTTTGAAAAGAAATATTTTTTCAGGATAATCCATTTTAGGTTTTCTGACTAAATTTAAAATTATTTTCTTTTTTTAATTATTTTTTCTTTTTATGTGGTTGCCTTTTGTGTTTTCTCAATTTTGTATTATTTATAGATAGGAAGCTCGTATGTCTCATCACACATTTATTTTTTTTCTTTTCATTCTTCAAGAAACGAGTTCCTTTTTTAAAAAAAAAAGAAAAAAAACCTATAATGTGTTTAGGTATATAATTAAACACATTTTTTTTATAATGTGTCTACTACTAAAAACTTTTTCTATATATTCCAGAAGTCCAAATTTTATTGTTATAACCTCCAAAAATAAATTTAATTCTAAGTTACCCAATAATAGTTTTCCTTGATGGAGAATTGAAAATAAAGAAGAAAAATGAATGAATATAATATAAAATATATAAAAACTTATTCTCATGAATAATTTGTTTAACATATCTTTGATTCATCCGTTGCCATGTCTTTAAGGTTATATTCTGTTGTGAAAATAAATAATTCTAAGACTTAGAATCATTTTGAAATTTGAAAAAAAAATTAGATAAAATTTATCTTGTGAAATTTTTATTAGAATTTTTAGTCTTTATTATGTTAGTTTTCAAATCAAAATGATGAACTTTCCTATATTCTTTTTAGATTAATTGTGAATATAGGTAAATTAAAGTTTATTTCCTTTTCACATTTTCAGATTTATCAATTTTTCGGTTAAATTTTTTTAAACATACAAAAGATTAATTTTCTGATTTTCATGTCTAAATCATTGAAGGACATTAAAAATATAATTCTCCATTATGTAAATACAACTCAAAATTTTAATTTTCAGATTGAATTATGTGAAAATATTACCGATCAATCAATCAATCTAAATATTTTTACACTATATTAGAGTGCATGCAGAAGTTATATAGGTGCAGGAAGAAATAGCATAGAACAAAATTTTGAGAGGCTTGAACCATATTAGCCCATGGCTAAAAGCCTGATAGTTTAGTCCAATTTTAGGTCCAATACGGATATATACATGATACTAAGTGGTGTGGCGAACTAAGTTCATGTTAGTATGTACTAGTTTTTTTACCCATGCGAATGCTGTCTACTTAAATTTTAATATTTTAATATTACAATAAATATATTTAGATAAGTATTAAATTATAGTATATGATAAGTATTTCAATAAAGAACGATAAGTATAATCAATGAGCAATTTGTATTAAAATTTAATACTTGAATCATATGATGATCTTTGACTTTGAATAATTTTAATCAATTTTTGAGTCATTGATTTGGTTTTCTTATTCAATATTATCATAAAAGAATATACTAATGTAAAAAAATTCTAAAAAATAGATTTGAAATAAATCATATATAACTGTTAATATAAGTATGGGCAGCCGATAAATGTGCCCGCGGGTATTTTTTTTCACTATTATAAATATTAATAATAACTTTATTATGAAATTGATTCACTTTATGTATTATATTTTTGAATTAAAATAAAAAATTATCAAAAAATTGTATACATATTAATTTGAATCATAATTAATTTTTTTTTGAACAATTTGATGCAATGCAATGTGTTAGGTTTAAAATAGATTAAAAAAATAAATAATTTTATATTAAAGAATCATTATATATTAGTTGTAATAAATAATTCAATATTATTCATAATAAATTATTTAATGTTTTAAATATTTTTTTGTAATATTTTGTATATTTTTAACTAAATGTGTTTTTTAATATTTATAAATGAAAAAAAAATTCATATTTGTACATTATATTGTAAAAAAGTCATATTGGTATCGAATTTGTTCATGTTATTCTATGTATTTTATAAATACTAAAAAATATGTTTTTTTAATTAATTATCATGTATATGTATTTTAAATATTATTATTTCTTTTTATCTAAATACAATTGTTTTATAAATTTTTAAGCTTAAAATGATTACTTGAACTAGCACACACATATGTTAACATATCCGTATATACGTATGATTTTATATTAGTAAGCGATGATATTATAATGATAATGTCATTAAGTTAATATACAAAGCAAAATTATATTTATTAAGAGCAAAATAGAATGAATAGAGAAGAGAGGAGAAAATAATTATTGATGAACTGAGAAAAAAGAAAAAAAGAATGTAAGAATCGTTTTCTGAAAAATATGTAAAATTAATTATTAATTTTTAAAAAGTAAATAAATATTATAAAGGGTAAAGTATGAATAATAATTGTGAAAAAAAAAATTCTTTTTATATATACTTATAAATAATTATAAATATATAGTTATAGATAAACTAATTTTGAGGAGGATTTTTTCTGTATTCACTTACATCTACGTGTAAATCATTAATTTATTATCCCAGATTAAAAGAATTATTAAAATTATATCTAAAATTAACAAACCAGTGCGTAAAGTTATATATTTCTGATTAATTTAATCAATTAAATTACAAACCAACCAAATTAGTTCCTAGAATTAAAAAAATGGCAAAAAGTTCCTAAAATGGTAAATTATCAAATAATTTACTCTTTTAACACGCTAAGGAAATATTTTACTTACTTATTTGTTTTTAGTTTTAAAAATATGAATTCACAATTCTAGTAGAAAATTATGATTTTTTTTTTTATAATTACTTATTTAGTCTCATATTTTATTGGTTTGGTTCCTTACTTAATTGTTGGTTCCATTTAATCTTATAATTATTTAAAATTATTCAATTTGGTCTTCTCTCATTCGTTAAGTTGGAATAAATATTGTGTCCATATATATGATATGTTTCAACCCATGAAATCTTCATTTTTTTTTAATTTTTTCTATTTTTAAAAAAATATATATAATGTGGTTAAATTACATATTTAACATGCTAAGCAAATATTTAACTTACCTATTTTCTTTTTTTAGTTTTGAAAATATGAATTCACAAGTATAGTATAAAGTTATGATTTTTTTTTTTTTTATATTTCAAGAATGTTATATTGTTACTGTTTAAATAGTTATGTTTTCAAGAATGAGTCTGAGTTAAGGCTCATGTCATATAATCTCAATAAACTTATATGAATATCATATAGTCTTTTACAAAATTTTAATGGTAGGTATTTGCCGGATTTTAGTAGTTTTTTTATTTATTATTATTATTATCATTCGTATATAAATATATTATTTTTCCTTTTTAAAAATGAGTATGAGAAAATGATTATTCACCAACAGTTCAGACAATACATTGCAATGGTTATTGTTTCTCAATCTCTTTTACTTTTAAAAAAATTTTCAAGAATATATATGTTTTGGTAAAAAAATACAATAAATATCATACATATTAATTCGAGCTATATCAATAATTTGTGGCTCTTCTTCAACTAACACAAATCGATTTCTCTTAACACACTTCTAACAATTTCAGGACCTCATGTGATAATTTCAATGATATCATGTAAATTTAGGTAAAATCAAAACTTTTACTATTCTTTGTTCTCAATCACACACAAGTATTCTAAAATTCAAGTGTCACTACCTAATGATAACAAAGAATGTGTTAATGTTGATAGAAAAACTTATAAGTTTCTTGAATTGAGTGATGTGTTATATATTCGTTTTTTCTCCATCAATCTAGTTTTTATCTCTAGATTGTCATAAACAAATGATAAAAACAATTAGCTATGTTATTCTTTCATTCTTCAAACTATTTTATTTTCTTAGAAAAACCTATGAATATTAATTGGTATATATGAGAGGGTGAAAATTTTATATATGGTGAAAACTTCCAAGTATTTATTTTATTCTTCTACACCAATATTTGTATGAAAAGAAGTAAAACTAAAAATCGTAATATGAGTCTTTCTTTACAATGTAAGAATTAAAACTAGCTTATATCTTGAAATAACAAAGTTCTGACATTGGGATATGCTTCATATGATTATCTAACACACTTTATTTTCTCATATTAATCTTCAATTTGTTCTCCTTGTGATATATGTCACTTTGCAGAATAAAAGAAGTTATCTTTTTCTCTTAACAATATCATGTTTACGAAATTTATTGAAATATTACATGTTGATATTTGAGAATCACTTAAAATTTCCTTATAGGTTACAAATATTTTATTACCTTGATGGATGACTTTACCAATTTTAATTGGATACGTTTGTTAAAAGGAAAAATACGAAGTAGGGACAAGTTTAGAAACAATTATACTTAAACTAGTTGTATTGAAATTCTGCATCAAAATGACATTGTAGGATGGAAAAAACATCAACACGTTCACATTATGAATGTTAGTTGTGTTCTCATCTTTTTCGATCAATTTTTTTCCACAACTCTTTAGTCATTTGTTCTTATACACGTTGTTCATCTTATTAATATGAAACCAACTCCTTTATAATAAACTCCATTTAACACTATACATGGTCATTCACCAAATTTTAATCATTTAGTTTCTTTTCTTTACATCTAATCTTTATTGACAATTTCAATGTCTCAAGTGATTTTAGGTATCGCATGGTGTTGTTTCTTTTGTGGGATGCCTTGATTGGTTGGAAACCCAAAAAATAAAAGACTGTATTTAAATCCCTGTATAAAAGTAGTGTTAGAATTAATTAATGAATTAATTGTGTTATGTGATTTATTTGAAATATTATAATGAATCCAATTGTGATTTAATAAAATATACGAACATATCGGTTATTATGGAAAATTATAATAAAATAAAATAAATTTTTTTTGATGGATGTTGGTTTACAAGAAAGATTGGGTCTGGTCATAAGATTTTTTCACAGCAAGTCATACAAAATGTGTGAGAGAAGTAAGAACGACAAAGAGATAAATTAGAAAATGGTGATTGAAAAACAAATAAATTGAAGAACGCATCCTCGTGAAATCTTTGAAATCTTTTATAAATCAAAGTTAATGTTCTATTATGTTTTATTGTATGAAAATCTTGAATCTTAAATATCCTAAATTAGTTTTCTATAAATAATAAATTATGATCTTATGAAAATTACCAATTTATTGTACATATGAGTCTAGATGATTATAGTTTCACTCATCATTGATCTTCCATAGTAGTATTATTTGTCCAGTAACTTTCATTCTCTTAATTCCTATTTCTTTTGCAACCTTTCTAATAATAAAGCAACAACTATATACATGGCCAGAAATCCTACATTTCTTGAGCTTACAAACAAATTAAAGTTAATTGTGATTAATAAAAAGACAAACTTGAATATGGTCTCATTTTAAATTTTACAAATAAAAAATGCTGCTACGTTCCATAAAGTAAAAGCATGTGTACAGTAGAAAGCAATGAATGGGAAATTTGGTTATTGGGGATAGAGAAGGAAGTTTAATAAGGGGGACATAATTATCTCAGTAATTTGATGTTTCGTTAGACCACATGAGAAATGATTATGTTGGTAAGAAATACAACCAGAGACATGTTTACTGGGGATTTGTGTATGGTTAGAGGGAGGGACCAGGGAATCTTCAAACTCTTAATCTCAATCAAGAGGTTGACACTTGTTGATAACCCCAATTTGAAGTTAACTAGGCAATTAATGTGACAAGATGGATCATGTGCATTATATTCCACTGAAACAACCCAAGAGAAACCAGACGAGACTATGACGTCAATCCCACATATGGTCCCATGCGTGCACATCGACATGCATAACATAACCTAACAATTCATAATTGTATTTTAATATTTTCTGTACACACAGACACATATCAACTTTTTCTTTAATCGAAATAGAAAAATGATATTTTAATCTATTTCTTTTGATTCACTTTTAATTCATTATTTCAATTATTATTAAATTATTTTTTTCAATTTTTTGTAGTGATATGATGTGATAATTTAATGGTGATTGAAGTGGTAGGTTAAAAGTAAATTTAAATATCATTGTCTATCGAAATATCTCTCCATCACATTTATTATCTTTTGAGTTATTGATATTTGTTTAAAGGAACTATCTCTTGTAAATATATAAAAAAACCTGAGAATCAAAATTTTAATTACATGTTAAAATCTATTATTACATGTTAATTTTTTATCAGAATAAATTTTAATTTATAACTTTGATATTATGTTAAAAAGTAACTTTTAAATTAAAAAATGAAGTTTGTTCCTATTCATATATTATTAGTTGACTATATTTTTAATCGATGTGAAACTTTAGACACACCTCCTCACACTAAGACATATACATATTGTGTGTAAAATTATATATTAATGAGTGATCTGATAGCGAGTTGAACAATAGACCCAACAAATAAAAAATGTTTTTCTAAGGTAAACTCTAACCCATACTATAAATAGTATCATGTTAAGTAAATTTTAACCCTAATTCAACCTTAAAAATTGACTTATAAAATGATATTTACACACATTTATAAACTATAAATTAGTTTTATCCTTCGCCAAAGGGACTTCCAACATTATTTTAAGTAGTGCATAAATTAAATTAGTTTTAAGGATGTGACCAGAAATAATGTATTATTATATAGTCGAGCTTTTTCATTGTTAGTCCCTTGTATTTTAATGAAGAGAGGCAAAAGTTTAAAGGGGAGGCAAATGGCTTAATCATTTGGGGGAAGGATGAAGGGAAAGAAATATGGTTTTCCAAGCCTTTACTTTCACTATCATTTTGTGATCATCATCACTTGAAAAGGAAGCTTTATAGTTGGTCTTGCTTGGGAGTACTGTGTGAAAATGACAATGCTTTTATATAGGAAAGACCAGTAGCTTCCAATCCTAATCCACCCCTCTCATACTTCTGTTTTAGGCTTCAATCATACAAAAATACTCAAATATATATTATCAATTAATTTATTGCATTAAAAAAATTATATGATGTAAATTAAGTTTATAAAATTTGATCCCATGAAGGCATTTTTATGAGAATTAATGAGATGAAGTATTTTGATAACATGAATGAACATAAAAGTTGATCATGGACATGTCCTACATAGTGTCGCATCGTTGAGTAGGACAAGGTAGATGGTTAAATCACATACATGTCTCTGGATTTGATTGTCAAAAATGCAGGCTGGAAATTGCTGATAGATACATTGAAATGTACTGCCATAGCAGCGTTGTCATTTTCTCATTTATAAACACTAAATCAACTAAATAGTACTGCTACAAGTAAACCAAATTAATTTGGAATAATAGTCAACTTTCCCAAGAGAAAGAATACCCCATTCTCAATGTACTTGTCCTTGTTTCTTTTCCTTACTTTTCAAAACAATCAATGGAAAATTGTGTCTAAAGTGGAGTTAACAAAATTTTCCCTCCTCTTCTTACTGTCTACTTTTGTTAACACTGAAAGACAAGGGATAAGGTGTGCATCAAAGTCCATGCCAAGATCCAGGACTTGTTTGTCACCGCATGCAAAAGTAACCCTAACACAAGAATGGGTTGAATACACGTTACAAAAGTTTCAAAAGTTCAACCAAACAAACTACACCTTCTTATAATTCTACATTACATATAATTAATCCTTCTATTTATTATCAATTATATATGATAAAGTACTTTAATTGTATACCTAAACCACTAATTAATATCTTAATTTGGATTTAATACACGAGTTGATTTATTTGTTCCCTATTTTGCAGCACTGAACACGCATTTAATATACCCTAAATATATATCGTGTTTATACCCTTGGAATGTGATGGATAGTGTTTAGAACGAAAGTGAACTTGCTCCAATCTTGCTTTACCGAAATTACCATCAATTAAAGAATCATAAATGTGGGAGAAAAATGTGGATGAAAAGGAAATGTTTTTAAACATGTTGATGTCTCTTCCATTATGTCTCTATTCAATAGTCTTACCTTAACCTAACCCTTTTCTGATTTTTATTAACACATAAATTTTGATATCGTTCAACATTTTTTTAATGCGGAAATAATAAAGTCATGCAAAATTTCTTGGTACATTATACAAATAATTATGTCTCTTATATGACCAGGAATTTTGATATTCAAATTTAGCACGAAAAATACATAGATAATGAAGATGAACTTTCTGATGCTAAAGTTTTAACAGAGGATATGAGTAGATGTAAATATAGTTCTTCTAAAAAAAAATTGGAATATTGTTTAGAAAAAGAAGAGTTCGAATTTGTTTTTTTTTTCTTTCTACGTCTCATTCATGGATTACTATTAGAAATATATGCACTAAGTGAATGTATATCTACTTTTATCTCAGGATAATAAAACAATAAAAATGAATTTTTATTATTAAATATATTAAAAAATATATGAAAATGGAAAGTAAGCATAAAATAAATAACTTTTATAACTTTATTATAAGTAGGTAGTTTTTGTTTTCGAGATAGTTACTAAAATTAAATAAACGGTTCCAAAATTAGAAGTATAGAATAATAAAATTATTTAACTTAAAAATTGACATTGAAATAGTTATAAATATCAATCACAAAATTAAAGTAGTCCCTGACACCAACCTACCTAATTATTTTTATATTAATTTTAAATTGATTTTTAATCATGAAGATAAATTGTAAAATAGCAAAGCTAACCATGTATTTTCATTTTAATATAAGAAAAGAAAAAACTCAAGTCAAAGGCGAGAATATTTCAAGTGTGAGTGAAAATTTTATATTGGATAAAATAAATAAAGTTAAATATTATATAAAAATAAAAATTCATAACACCATTGCCTTAAAATTTTTGAGTAAGAATGGTGTCAAATGACTTATATGCATAAGACTTATGGCATATATATATATATATATATATATATATATATATATATATATATATATATATATATATATATATATATAATCCACAATCTCTCAGTGACAATAATCATAACCCATATACGAAAAAATATACACCCAACAGTGGTATCAGAGTCGATGGTTCAGAGTGACTGATCGCATAACCATAATCATAACAAAAAGAGATCATCGAAGTAACTGACCGCATAACCAATTACTTATAAAGATTACAAACCATAACACATTACATGTAATCAACGTTATAAGGAGTCAAGTCAAGTATAGCACCTACTTGCTACTCGAGTTGCCAAAAAAAAAAAAATCAACCTATTATCCATCTATTTACTCGTCGGATACTCATTTAGAAAATATTCGAAGATTTTTTAAAAATTCATGAGTATTCATAGATACCTATAAATATTTTAAAAAAAATATTTTATAAATGTTTTAAATAAAATTATAAATTAAATATAAATGAAATTTTAATTAAATTTAACCTAATAAAATACAAATTAAATTTTTATTTTAATTAAATTAAATTTAATAAAATATAAATTAAATTATATTTTTATTTTTATTTTTACATATAATGGATATATGTGAATACGAGTATTTTGATACTTGCACCCGATCCGTTTACAAATGAGTATTAAAATATATCCACGTATATGTGTCCACTTATATTTAGCATACTCACACATCAAACAACAAAGGTGAGATAACTTCTATAACTCAAAAAGGAAGGGTGTTCCCAGATTAATGAAATAATTGAGTTTTCTCTTTGATTGCTATACGAGGGAGTGACCTTTGGTAAAAAGAAAAAATGTGATCTTCCATAGTAAAAGTCGTTTCGTTGTATAACATGTTTAATCATTCTCCTTCAGTTTTTGTCCTCGAGTTTTTGTCCTTTAATATATTATGAAAATAAACATTACAAAAGAAATCATTTTAATTTTTTTATAGAAATTAAATTAGCGAGAAATTTAAGTACATAATAAATGACATTTTTTAATATTATGGATGAGAGTTGGATCTCTATTTTTTTTTTTTTAAATTTATACATGCTAAAAGAGGATGTGTGCACAAAGATTCGTTGAATGGTATCACATTGTTAATATGGCAAATAAATTTGTTCTGGTAGATATTCTTTAAACACATTGAATTTATAAATAATCTAATCTAACATTGATTAGGTACATATGAGTAATATTTTATTTTTTCAATATGATAAATATATATATATATATATATATATATATATATATATAATTATTTTATTGATTTTTATTTTTATAAGAAAATTTCAATTAGATCCTTTTTTTTATTTGTCTCAATTTAGTCTTTATTTTGATAAATTTGTTATAAAAAGAATGGTCATATGTCAAGTTGACATTGTGTCACATGATAGAGGTAGTGTGATGTGACAGTGTCACATATCACTACTGAATGTGAAAATTCTCAATTTAGTCATTGTATTTGTTTTTTTTTTTCAATTTAGTCCCAATTGTTTTTAGAATTGAAACAATTTCATCCCTATTCAAACTGAGACAAAATTTAACCTTTATATAAATGTTACAATAATATTTTTAACCAGATTGAGTTTATATTTTACATAAAACTTTATTTGAATATTGTTTCAAATATTTATATATCAATAATTTTTAGACAAATGTTGTAGTTGATTTAAAAATAACAACTTTATAAATTGGAATGTAAAATTTTAAATAAATATATTTATTTTAAATTGTTATAAATTTTTTTAAAATTTTATATTTGATATAAAGTTTTATTTTTAAAACAACTCTAACATTTATCTATAAATTATCGATATGTAAATATTTAAAACAAAATTTAAATAAAGTTCAGTGCAAAATATAAATTTAAATAAACTTAATTTCGCTAAAAATATCAACTATAATGAAAATACCATTGTAAAATTTAAATAAAAATTAAAGCACATGTCAATCTGAATAGGGAAAAAATTGTTCTAGTTATAAAAAAAATGAAACTAGATTGAGACCGAAAAATAAATACAGGGTCCTTATTGAGATTTTTCACATTAAACAGTAACACGTGGCATTATTACATCACATTACATAGTGGCAGATCTTGACCATTTATTTTGGAAAGTCAAAATAATATACTTACAATTTATATATTTTATCATTATTACTAACATAATAAAGATGATTGTGTAATTTAATATAATTATAGTTATAAAAGTAATCGCTTGTATCTAATATATTGTTGTTTGTTTTTTCAAACTATTGAGCCTATCAATAATTAAATATAAAATTTTCAGCTATTTATTTTTTCAATGTAAATAATCATCTTGTCTACAGGAAATTTATCTCTTATTTTATTTTTCAATCTTGTTTTGATTAATTATTATAGAATTTTTTTTTAAGTAAAATGTGGTTTCTACTCTTAACAAAGATTGACATAATTAAAATATAATTGGTAAATTTTTTAAAAATTTGATAGTTATTTTAAAAATTTGATAGTTAGGAGCATCTATAATAAAATAATAATGTTAATTTTTAAAATAGTTTTTTTTAATATGATATTGGGAACTTAATAAAAAATTATTAATCGATAACAAGTAAACAAGTAAAAAAGTAATTATAAATGTTATCATCTTACTTCATGTTTTTAACTTCAATAACTATTTGAGTTTTATTTATAAACAATTTTTTTGGATATTCATATTTTAAAATAATGAGAATATATTATTATATTTTAATAAATAGTGAAAATTTTAAGGGTGTCAAGACTTTCTTATATATCAACACAGCTCTGTCACTGTCATTTGATATGAAGATGAATTTTTACTTCAAAAATCGGAATGAAATAACGAAATTCGTCTCTAATCATGTCGTGGTGTCATCGTAAAATCTAATATCTAATAATAGATAGAAGGTATATTAGAAACAATAATATTGGAATGAGATAATGAGAATAGTCTCCGATCTGATTGTACTGTCATCGTAAAATCTAATATGTAATAATAGATAGAAGATATATTAGAAATAGTAAATCCAAAAGAACATATAAACTTACCGGAATATGTTGATGAATAATGGGATAATTAAAAATTCGTCCTTATCCCACTTTATTGTTATCCTAGAATTTAATATCCAATAATGAATATTTAAAACATTAAATTCAAGGGACCATGGAAACTCACTAGAATATGTTATTGAACAATATGTGTGGCCCCTTCAATCTAAGGAGACGTCTTCCCTTTTTATCTCCATTCAGTTGAACAAATTATAATAATCTATCTATGATATATTATTGGATATATTATTGGGTTAAATATGTTTTTAGTCCCTTAATTTTCAGTTAATTTTGAAATTAGTCTATTTTGAAACTTTGGACCAATTTAGTGTTTCATCTTTCGAAATACATGAATTTAGTCATTTTAATCAAATTTTATTAGGTTTATTTGATGTTTGTACGCATTTCAAGATTGTATTTGAGTTGTTTATACTCTTTAACACATTTTTGCTTTAATGTTAAGTCAAATATTATTATGAAACACGTTTGAAATGTCAAATAAACTTTACAAATTTGATTAAAAAGATTAAATTTACGTATTTTGAAAGATGAAATACTAAATTGATTTAAAATTTCAAAAATGAACTAATTCCAACATTAACTGAAAGTTAAGGAACAAAAACATACTTAACCCTATATTATTTTATGAAATACATCATATATAAAATTTATATATAGGAACATCTTGAAAATTTTAGGAAACAGGAAAACTTATTTAAAAGGACAAGTTGATGTGATTATTACATTGGTTTTACATATACAATCTTCGTACTAATACCGAGACAGTGAATAATACAAAATAAAAATACAACACAAGAAGATTAATATAGAACTTCCTAACATAAACTAAGAACAATTACAGTTTTGACAATTGTCAATTTATATTATTTTCACTTAAATATCTAACAAACTTTTTCTTAACGCTTCAACATGTTCCAACACTTCATTATTTTATTTTTTGTTTGCTATTTTCCATAGAATTTCTAAAAGTTATATTTTTTAACTCGTTAACCTTCAATTAGTCAAGAGCGTGTTGTAGAAATTGGATTATGGTAATGTATGGTTCAGAGAAAATATTTAAAAACTCAGAAAGTTAGATAATAACATCGAATATAAAAGTCAAATAAGAAAAATAAATAAAAATCTTATTTTCATTGATTGAACAATGATTATACAATAATAATCAATGATCATAATTAAATATTTTGATTTAAAAAAAAAAATTCAACATCCTAATTGAATATCTTTTTTTTTTTTAATTTTCAAAAACCTTTTTAACTGAATGCTACAATATATAAAAAGTCTTTTAAAGATATAAAAATCTAATTGAAAACACATCCCTCATAATAATTTTAACACTGAGAAATATAAAAAAATTTATTTTTTAAGCTAACTATATTTAAACTAACATCTAGTTTTTTAAAATGAAGAATTGATTATAATTTAAAATTCACAACTAAAGTTGATCTGAAATACTTTCTATTATTTGTTTTATTGATGTTTTTAGACTATGATTTAATTTGCTAAAAAGTGATTGTTTTTCCATCATATAAAAGGAGGCATTTACGTAACAGAGGCGTCGATTATTGTTGCATTTGTTTGTTTATTTGTTTATGGTTATAATCACTGCTCACATCCCCTAATTCTAATACCTAATTGTCTTAACCATTATTATTTTTCAAAGGTGTGAACTTACGTGTCGGTCATAGTGACCGCGGTGACGTCTTCAAAACAACCCTCAGATCCAATCATTGGAATCCACCTGAGAGAGAGAGAGAGTTTATTCTATCGTTCTGATGGAAAAGAAAAGAAAAGTAAAAAAAAAAATTAATGAAGTCGTCCAAAATGAGAGACAATTGAAAATTTATGGTGTAATGAGTGTGGACTTATTTTCTTTCCTATGATGAAAGTGGAAAAGATAAGAAAGTTTTCCATTTTTTGTTAAAAACGAAACACTACCTACTCCCTCTAAGTGCTGAACAGATGGAGCAAATTTTAGTGTACTACTTTTCTTTTCCACTGCTCAAAAGCACCGCCTCTTCTCCACATTTCATCACACCAAACTAATTCTCTTCAAATTACTCACATTATGTTTTCATTATTTTTTCTCATATATTTTCTTGTCTTTCCGGATTGTTTGAAAATATTTTCTTCATATTCACTCTTCAATTTTTTGAAAGTGCAAAAAGTGACATATAAGAGATATACAATAGTTTCATCTATACGTGTTTATTTAAGATATTTATTATCTAGAGAATGAGAAATGAATGATTTGAAGATAATGAATGTGTTCATTTGTAGGGATTTGAGAAAAAAAAAATGAATTTTAATAAAACTAATGACTAAATAAAAGTTAATATAAATTTTGTAATCACTTAAATAATTGAAGGTATTTTAATAATTTAAAATGATGACAATATGACGATGGAGATAAATATAGAGATAAAAATAAAAATAGGATAAATAAATACATACTATTTTTATTTCTATATTTAATTTAAATTATTTGTATTTATATTCAAATCCGGTCAATAAATATTTTTCATCAAAATTAGACTAAATTATAAAATATCCATAAAAGTAAGTTTATCTACCATTTAATTGAATAAAAATATTTTATTTAATAAATATAGTTGAACTTAGAATAAACACTTTTTATCATTTTCTTGTGCAATCTATGTATATAAATAATATTTTTTAATGAATTTTAATTTTAAGGAAAGCAAATCTTTGATACATATATATATATATATATATATATATATATATATATAAATGTTTTCTACACAATAATTTAATTTTAGTTTTTCATCTATTTAGCTTTTTTATATTAATTATTTTAAAATATATCTATTATGAACTTTTATTGATTAATGATATACATATTTTTATATTAACAATGAACCAATTTAATATTTTTAAGAGATGAAATTTAAAAATTTGCTTTATCATATATCAATACAAGAAAATGTCTCATTAACAATCAATTGTGGTGATAAAAAGTTATTATTCACTATATTGACCAAGTTAGATACCAATTTAAAAAATAAAAATTATTGATTACTAAAATAATCATTATTATGAACAAAAAATTATAATTGACTTATAAATTTGGTTTCTAAAATTTAACTACCAAAATTTTAACTAAGAAAGAAAGTGATACTAAACATTAGTTATCAAAGTTTTTATAGCAAAAAAATTAATATTTAATTAATTAATACCAATTATAATTTTTATTTATTTATAATAGTGACTATTTCGATAATTAAAATTTTTTATTTTGTAAATTAGTATCGAAGTTAATCACTATAGTAACCAACAACTTTTACACACTAAAATTTGTTATTAACCCTACATTATAATTTGTAGTAATGTAAAATTTATTATATAGATAGATAATTTTTTTTTATAACATTTCTCCATACTTTCTCTATACAGAGGACATAGGGAACAAATCATTTATCTTCAAAGGGTAGATGATGGAAGAGTAACTATTGGATCCAAATCTTCTATCTAAATTGAAAACCTGGTTGAGTAACATTCTATCCAGTTTTGGTGTCTTCTTTAGTTATTTTTATTTTTATTATTATTATTATTATTTTACTTTTGTGGGAATAAAAAATATTCGGACATCTCAACATTTACAATCTTAATGTTTTTCATCTGATTAGTTTCGTATTCGATTGTTAATTGTTATAATTATGAAGAAATAGTAGTAGCTATTTTCCACGGGTTCACATTCTTCAATGTTCTTTGGGAAGCGACTTAATTATTGATATAGTATATTGGTCAATGGGTTCCGGATTCCATGTACTTGTGATGGAAAATACATAACAACTTCCTTCTAATTAAAAAATTAGTGACCGATAGATAACACGTATTACTTCCTTCTTCTTCTTCTTTTTTTCTTTTTTTTATTAGTTATCGTTCCTTACTAATTTTTCTTCTTTTTTTTTATCAGTTATTTTTTAAATTTATAATAATATACATACATATATTCAATTATATCCTTATTTCTATTTTTTTTATTATATACTAGTATGTCACGCATATGTGTAAGTATTTCTTAAATATACGTAATATTATATTAGTAGATGATGACAATGTAATGTTATTAAATTAATATATAAAATAAAATTATATTTATTAAAAATAAAGTGAAATATATAAAAAAAGATGAGAGAATCATTGTTGATAAGTAGAGAAAAAGAGAAGAAGTAGAGATAGACGATTTTATAAAAAAGAGTATAAAATTAACTGTCAATTTTCAAAAATTTAATAAATAATTATATTTTAAAGGGTAAAATTAGTATTTTAAAATATGAACACAACAGAGAGAATCATCTTTATATATTCTTATAGATTATAAAATATTTAAACACAAATGGAAAAGGGAAAGAGAACACTAAACAAATATAATAAATAACCTATTTAAAATTACATTAAAAATAGAAAAATTAAATGTTTTTTTAAAGACAACCAATTATTATATGGAAAAAAAATAGAACATTTATTCACACTAACTATATGATGTTTACGTCAAACTCATTAACGTAAGTATGATTAAATAAGTACAATATATCATTTAACATGATCTTTTATTATACCTCTCTTGCTAGTGCTTGAGTATCGGTGTTGTCTTGCTATCCCATTGATTGGACTATAATAACTATAACTTAATCATCCCATTCATTATAGCACTCTCTATTTATAATTGAAAAGTATATTTAAACCGACTATACACCGTTTAAAATATTTCACTTCACATTTAACCAATTCTATTTATGTTTTTTAACAAATTCCAAAAAGAAAATATACTATTTCAAATTATTATTTCATTTATTCGACTAATCCGAACTACTAAAACTAAATCAGTTCAATATGATTAAGATGAGTCACCGATTAATTGTTTTATCAAATTTTAATATCACTGTTAAGTACTAATCAATTCTATGGGTCGAGTACTTTCCTTTCCCTTCTACTTGGGTTGACTTTGCAAATTTTGCAGATGAAGTTGCAAACTTTCCTATTGTATTGTATTTTCACAATGAACAAGTTATTCACTTTATATAATTATATAAAGTTGGGGGAATTATTATAAAAATTATTTAGAAATCGATATCAAGTCCCAAAGTTATGATAATTTCCAATACCTCTTAATAAATTCAAACGTCAGAAAGTAAGAAGATAAACAAATTATTCATACCTCTTAACGACCATTAATTGTTCAGACAAAAGAAAAAACGTAGTGTAAATAACTTAAATTTTATTGTTTGCATGAACTTTTCTACACATGCAGAATGATAAACTCTTGGTTTAAAGAAAAATAAAAGATAGAAGAAAAATACACACACAATATCTCTATATATTAATGCCTGTAGTTATTCTTTCAATTTCCAAGTCCCTGCTTATGAATGTCTTGGAAGTTAGCGTTATGTTCTATTTTCTAAAGAAAGGGTCCCTGCAAAAAATAGGAAATGTCGATGGCATTGTCCGGTACACACATGAAATGCTTACACATTAAATCACATTAATAAAGGTAGTGTATGATATGTCCTCGTCATAGTAAAACTCAAGAACACTTAGAATTAGTGAAAATGTTTTGAGATAAATGGGTGGGATAATTTGTCTTGTTATCTAAAAGTTCGTGATAAAATCCAACTTACAGTAGTGGAAGAACTAATAAGAATATAAGTATAAGTTAGAAAGTTTTATATTGAATAAGAATAATAAAATTGAGTGATATAAAAAAAATAAGATCCACAAATACTAAAATTTTAATATCCTATGGTGATTCATTATAAGATCCACAAATAATAAAATTTTATGTTGAATGTGGTATCAAATCTATTATGGACAACTCATAAAGCTGTCAAAATGGGTTGGAATCCGTGAGCTAACCCGATTCATCACGGACTTGGGCTGGGTTGGGTTGAATTTTTTTTACAAATTTTAATACGGGTTGATTTTTTACCCGGCTCACCTAGAATCTGGCTCACCCGGATTGAACCCGTGGTGAGCCGAATTGGCTTACAAACCCGCAAATAAAGGGTCACACAAGTATTTTTTGTTAAGTTGGACTTTGTACTTAGGTCATGTTAGATTGTTTTTTTTAGCAACACATAGATAATTTGTATTTTTGTGATTTTGGTTTGTATTTGGATTGTATTAAAGTTTATTTAAATTTTAATTAGAATTATAATCTAGTTTTGACTAAAAAAATAAAAAATAAATTGTATTTTTTGTAATTAAGTGAGACAAGTGAACCAACCCATTTAACCCATCAACCCGTGATGGGCCGGATCAAGTTGAAACTTTTTTGGCTCGCTAATAATCAGTGAGCTGGGTTGGGTTGACTCACTAAGTGATCAACCCGTGGTGGGTCAAGCCGGGTCAGACCGAGTTACCCATTTTGACAGCTCTATATTTAAGTGGTAAATATTCTCGGTCTATCTTAACTAAGAACTATTAAACTATTATT
Organism: Vigna unguiculata; assembly: GCF_037176805.1. Classification (NCBI taxonomy): domain Eukaryota; kingdom Viridiplantae; phylum Streptophyta; class Magnoliopsida; order Fabales; family Fabaceae; genus Vigna; species Vigna unguiculata. Next base: position 56,897,818 of record NC_140794.1, on the reverse strand, counting down.
ATAATTAATTTTGTTAGTTTTTACTATAATAATATGACATAATAATATATTAACAAGTCGTTATACTCGTATACAAATATATTTTTATCTGTTCTTTTCATAAAAAATATTGGATACATCTTTTAGCTTAAGAAATATATGGATTTATTTTTATATGATGTTAAGTACTAGTTTTTTGTTTTTTTTTTGTTTTTTTTTAATTTTTTATATCTTATTAGGCACTCTGTGTTAACAAGATTATATAACATATGGTAATAGAGATTAAAATAGTCTCAGCTCAAAACCCAATCTCACGTTTGACATTTCTTTTTCAGAGTAGATATAAGAGTTGATGTTGTTGAAGATTAAAATAGTAATTTTTTTCATATCCTTTATTTATATATCACTAAAGATTGAAATAGAGAAAGAAAGGAAAGCAAACAAAATGAAATATAGAATCCTAATAAGCATAAAAAAATAAAATAAAAATTATACACATTAAAATTTGGCTTAATTAAATTATAAGCTCCTTATAAATTTTGGTATTTTTAATTTAATTTCTATTAATTTTTGGGTTAAATATGTTTTTGGTCCTTAAATTTTAGTGAAAATTAGAATTAGTTTTACTTTGAAATTTTGGACTAATTTAGTTCTTTATCTTTTGAAATGTGTGGATTTAGTCATTTTAACCATATTTTGTTTTATTTGACGTTTCCAACGTATTTTTCAGCTAATATTGAAACATAAATGTTTCAAATAGTGTAAATAACTCGAATGTTATTATGAAATGTGTTTAAAACTTAAAATAAAATTAAAAAAATTTGGTTAAAATGACCAAATTCATATTTTTAAAATTGAGGAACTAAATTATGTCAAAAATCGAAAATAGACTAATTCCAATTTTCATCGAAAGTTAGAAGATCATAAATACATTTAACCCTTATTTTATTTTTTTTTTGTTTAGTGAGTACCGAAAATTTTACATTTTTATTTGAGTATCTACCATTTAATTGTTTTTTTGTTAATTGAGTAAAGTGACTTTTATGTTATGTGGTTAAGGTAAAATAACAAATGGTTTTTTATTACATTTACTTGAAGATGGTTGGGATAACAAGATATTCTCATCGTTATCCAATATATTTTTAATTAAAGTAATAAAAATTGTTTATTGATTATATCATTTTGCATTAACGAAAATCCATCACATTTCTTAATACATGGAGATAAATAAACAAGATGATAAAATATGATAACAATTACATCACCTAATTAAAAAAACAATTAAACGGTGATGACTTAAATAAAATATATAAAAATTAAAATATTTAACAAAAAAAAGAACTCAATTGAAAATAGACCAAGAACTTAAAATTTACATTAAAATTAAGAGATTTGAAAATAAAAGTATACATAATCAGTTCTATAATCTTTCTGTACAATTAATTATTCTTTGCATTTATAATTGATTATTTAGTAATGTTTATTAATAAATATAATATCAGAAACACGTAATAGTTCATATTTAAATAATTAAAATAATATGATTTAAATAAAATAAAATATTAGTAATATATAAACTTGTTTAATGTTTTTAATTTTCAATTATATTATTTATGTAAATAACTTTGTTTACCCTCATTTTAATGCAAATTAAATATAAATGACTAGTTTAATTTTTTTTACATCAAAATTGGTTATTGGTAAGAAAATAATCACGTCTTAGAATTAGAAGGGATTCAATTAGTGTGTTGATAAGAAATTGCTCAAACCATTTAATTAATAATAAAAATACTTTAAAATAAAACTTAAATTTATGGTACTATTAATTAAAATTAAGCATTCTTATTAATTTTAATAAATTAATTATTTGTTTCTTACGATAAAAGTTAGAGGATATATACGATATTAAATACATCAAATATACTGATATACATTAATCTATTTGTGCATAAACATTGTAATATTTATATTAGTATTTTAATTGTTGTGAAACAAAAGTTGTATTGATTTACAAAACAACTTAATGTTTAACGTTGTTTTATTTATTAGTAAATGATAATTTTATATATATACCAGTAACAAGCATGAAACATTACGGACAAGAATCTTTTCTTATTATCTATGTCAATTGTGAAGGCTAATTTTGAAAGGAAAAAAAGAATGCTGAATTAGATGATTGCTTGGTGTTGGTTCGATGCATGGCGACAAAAATCTTCTCTGAAAGATAAAGAGGCTTTATTTAAAAATTGAATGATCAACTAACTTGTATTATAAGCTAACATAATCAGAAAAACGCAGATTATACAAAAACATTGTGCTAGGTAGCATTGTCATACATGATCTATTATTGGTTGGAGAAGAACTTATCTGTAAATATGATTGCCATCATTGGCCAAACTCGCTGAGAGAGAAGTTATCATGGCAATTGCAGAAAATGGTAAATTGGTAAGATAGAAAAGATGTTAGGGAAGAAACCAGGGTTGAAAATTGCATAGCTTTACTCTTTTTATCGGACTCTCAAATTAATAAACCACCATTTCACTCTCTTTTTTCTTTTTTCTTTTTTTAATTTAGAGTCAATATGTCCTCCTTCGACCCCACAAACCTTTCCATGAACCGCTGTCGGTTGATTTTATAGTATTCTTAACGTTCACAGAACTAAAAGCAGACATAACCAACAAATATGAAGAAATAAAAAACTACGAGCAAAAAAAGTGATTTTGTTCTCATTATTTTTCCCATTTCAAAGACGGAATTTTGTGGCAACTCTAAGTTGGTATTGGTAAGAAGATTATAATATAATAGTGTTTTGAAAGGCAAAATTAAAACAATTAACAAAGTAAAAGTGAATCCGTGGTAAAAGGAAATGACAGGTAACAGTTATCTACGTCTTAACATCTCTTGTCCCACACTAAACATAAGTACCTTAGCCTCCTTATTACATCTTAATTAATTCTAATAATCCTAAGACGCAACCTTCTCAAATGACACATGCATTGGATCACATTGTCAAAGGGTAAAACTGAAGATGAATTATGTGGTATGAGGTCATGATTGGTCCATATTGTTATTAATCAAATAAAGCGCCAAAAGGGTCGAAATTTAACATGCAGAATATGTACATGATTATCATTTGCTATATGAGGTTATATTTCAGACGGAATCGAAAATAAAACAGACTCAGTAGTTAGTGCTTAATTGGTAATTAATAAAAATCAGGAATCACACACAGTGGATGTTTATAGACTCATTCCCTTTAATTATTTATTTTTTTTAATTTTCTAGAAATAGAGATATCTTAAAAACCAATCTATTCCAATGCAAAAGCAGCACCGGATTTGCGTAAAACCCACTTGATTGCTGCACCTTCCTCAGGGTTCTACATTCTCTCTCTCTGTCTCTCTCTTAACTTGAATCCTAAGTATGATTTATGATTTAGCCTCCTCTCTTTAAATGAACACAATTAGTTTGGGTTACTCGTTTTCCACCCCACAACATAACAATATTTCTACCTCGTGAAACATTTATAAATGACAGAAGCACTGGGTAATATTTCACGCTATATAGAGCCACTCACCACTTCAAAGCTCACATTCTTCCTCCAATATTAAGTAACATCGGCATTCCCTCTGTTCTCTCTCACAGATGGGTCGCCATTCCTGTTGTGTAAAGCAAAAACTGAGGAAAGGTTTATGGTCCCCTGAAGAAGATGAGAAGCTCTTCAACTACATAACCAGATTTGGAGTTGGATGCTGGAGTTCGGTTCCCAAACTAGCTGGTAATTAACAACTTACATATGTTTCATAATACACAAACCTTTCTCCTCTCTACTATTCTTTCTTCTCTTTCATTGCTTCAAAACAAAAACATTTCATCAATCGCAGGACTGCAGAGATGTGGAAGAGTTGCAGGTTGAGATGGATAAACTATCTGAGGCCTGATTTAAAGAGAGGGATGTTCTCACAGCAGGAGGAGGATCTTATAGTCAGTCTCCATGAAGTTCTTGGAAACAGGTAATGTATATTCAAGGATGTTCAATATGATATAAGTAAAACATATTTTTTTTTCTTGTGAAAATGGTTAACCATGATTGGTTGTGAAATTGTTTTGTTCTGAATATCAGGTGGGCTCAAATCGCAGCACAGTTACCAGGGAGAACAGATAATGAGATTAAAAACTTCTGGAATTCATGTCTAAAGAAGAAGCTTCTGAAGCAAGGGATTGACCCAAATACACACAAGCCTTTAACAGAAGCCCATGTTAAGGAAGAAAAGAAAATCACAGAGACAGCAGCTATGCAGACACCACTGTCTCAAGGCCTTTCAGTTCCATTAACTTTCCCTTCATCACAGGGATCAACACTTCTAATAGATTCCAATTACTATGATGGAGGACTAACTGAAGCTTCAAGAGAAATTTTCTTGAACAAGCCAGCATTGGACCCGTTATCCTACTATGATTTTCCAATGGGTGGTGCGCAGTCTGGTTTTAGCTTACCCATGAGTCAGTATCAGACAAGCCTTAAAGCATCTGATCAGAGTCCTTTTGGACCCAATTCAAGCTACGGATTCCTCTCATTGCCAAGTCTAACCAATTCTGATCATGGGAACGTGTCGGTGACGGAGTTTTCAGACAACAATTCAGCTTCCAAAATCAGTTCATTGCTCATGAACGACCAGGTGAAAGAAAGTTCCAGCAATAGCTCAAACATGAGCACCATTTACGCTGGTGGAGGGTGTCATATCAGCAGCATGATGGAAAATGCAAGTTTCTCGTGGGAAGGTGACAACAAATTTGACCCTTTGTTTCAGTTCCAAGTAAATGCCACAAAATCCGAGGATTTCAAGACAAGTCCATGGGAAGAGGGGCAGCTTCAGACTCGCAATTCGATAGATTTCACTAGCTTTCCATTAACTTCCCTTTCAGAAGATCTAACCGGGGAAAATTTTGATGTATTTCAGCACATATGAACTGTAAATTCTTTCTTTTTGATTTTTTGAACCCTTTTTCATGTTAGTAAAAAATAGAATGATGTTGATAGTACAGGAGATTTGTAGCTAAAGATTTGTGACGATCCCCCTCCCCCGCACCTATTATTCCTATTGATGTATTTGTTTTCATCAGCCAAAGTTTGAATAACGATATATTCTCCATGATTATTGAGTGCTGCTAAATTTGTGCAAGTCAGTGAATAGTTTTTTTTTCTTTTTATCAGATGCAGTTATCTTCTTCTTTTTCTTTTATCTCCTTTATCCTTGTAGTAGCTGTCTTCTATATCAGGTGGTCAAAGAGTAGAATACGATAAAGAGGAGAAGCACCCATACAGTGCACCAAGTTACGAATTCCATTTAATTTTTGGCTGATCCTTCCTTTTATAATATATATGATATTATTATATATCACACATGGGGACACACGCTCGTGTGTTTCTCAAAATATACACGATGTATATAGTGGGTTTTGGTAGATATATATTAGCGCTGGCAGTGTTTGAATAAGAAGATTATCCTGTCCTATCGTATAATGAGAGGATGATGCTTTCGCTGGCATATGACAGCACCATGCATTTGGTGAATCCCTCCAAAAGGCTAAAATTGGCTCCCCAAAATCTCCATTATTGGAGAGAGAGAAGTTCATATATAACTGATTAAAGTCTAAAGCTATAGGGTCCTCTCCTTCTGTGTAACATATACGGTTCCAAATTTAAACCACCTTTAAAATCATCTTTAATATAGCAGTCACCCGAGTAACCACTCCATGCTTATGCATGCGGCCATGATCTTATTTATTATATACACATATAATAACAGTTGTTCGGGGTTCTAAGGGTTTGAAGAAAATTATGCTTTTCAAGCGAGAGAGGATGTGACTGCACAGTTTATAATAACAGCTGAATTTAATTGCCTATGAGTTTGGTTGTGTTTCTTATATATACATGTTCTCTAATTATGAAAAAGATAACCAATTAAAGCAAATGAAATGAGAGAAGAACCCACACAATGACGTACACCAACTACTCTAGTACTTGTTACAACCACATATGCATCAGGCATAACATAGGCCATTATTGAGTCATAAATCAGGAAAGATTAAAGCTGCTCTCAATTCTCACGCAAACCCTTCCAAAAAAGTCAATCGGTCCTATGGTGATGGTGATGATGATCGATGAGATGAGAGATGATGGATGATGCTAACTGTTTGGACATAGTGCATGTAATTTTGATCCACTGTGTTGACTTAGCTAGCAAACAAAAGTGTGCAGTAACTCCGGTGAGGACCACAGATGGTCCTACCCTAGGTTCCTACTTTGCCATATACCAAATTAAGACGGTGAAAGTCACTATTACTTCAATTAGAACAGCTGTGAACTCAGGCATAACCACACCATAAAAGCAAGAGAGGGACAGTGCATAACCACATCATAAATTAATTAGCTTAAGCGTTTACCCTATGCTCACGCTTCTGATAGCCATAGCGTAAAACATGCATAATTATGCTATCTATAATCATAAATTAGAGTGTTAAGTTTTACAGTGGTTTATCATGTATGGCTGTTTGGGCAAATTATGATAGCCATAGCCAAAAACATGCATAATTATGCCACACCTAGCTTCGCATATACACATATATATTATTGCAAATCACCAAAGCTCCGGAACCAGGCCTCGCTAATTACCAAACACCTTCTCATTGTGGAGGCACTTATACGTTCTCTAGGATCAGAAGTCATTTAGATTCTCAGCAAAATCAGAACATTGCTGTCAAAAGCACCTTCTAATTTATGATTATAGAAACCACTGTAAAACTTAACACTCTGGATCTTGAAATATAATTGTCCAAATAACCATATCCATATCATATGATGGATAATATTTTAAAGGTGATACACATATGTTGAAGTTAAATAGCACTTGGTATTTTATTTTCACATATAAATAAGTGTGAGTGCCGACGCGGTTGGTAGTTAGCTACCTGGAAACTGGAGCAGCATTTGAAGTGTGATGATAAAAGTGAAAAAAAGAAGTATAATTAAGAAAGACAATGTGGGAAAAGGGAAGAGAAATATCAAAGATATGGTTGAAGCGAAATACTAAGTAATGTGGTAGCCTTTTCGGGTCAACTAACGGTGCATCCGACAAGTGATATCAAAATGCTTTTGGTGAATAATGACTTTTGAACTTAGCAAATTTCTGAACAATATGATATAGGGACACCGACAAGCGCTGTCTCGTGCGTAAAAGGAAAAGAAATATTGCCAACTTCTTATGATGTTAGTCAAATATATACATTTGTTTTCTTGATCATATTATACACTTTTAAATCTCAATTTCAGTCGTACGTAAATTAATTTTTCACATGCTCTGACTTTACAAACACTAAAAACCACGCCACATCCTAAACAATGAAGATGAATTAGTTAATATATATTACGCATCCACATATGTAAAAAGTGTGCATACATTTGTTGACTGTCAAATATTTATCTCATGCAAGCTAAAGCGCAACTTTGGAAACTTACAGAAGAAATAAGATAGTTTTTCTTTTAATTCAAGAAAATGGTAAGATTCAAAGAAAAATAGAAATAGGTAACTTTTGCAACATTAATATGCTTTGGAACTAAGGTTTTGTTTTGGAACACAACTTATTCATTTATATAGTTTTTCTTTTTTTAATATTGTTATTTTAATAAGAATTTAAGAAAAATGCCCCAATCACGTGATAAAGCCCACAATTTTGATTAACTAGTCAAATTTTGATTGGTGGAGAATACTCCTGAATAGATTCTTTGATCCTTACCTATGACTAGTAAAATTATTTGTAGTTTAAGCGTCTTCTGTAGCAAGGTTAGACTTTTATTGACAATTCTAAAATGTGATTTGCTTCTCTGGGCTCACCGTTCTACACTTGCCGTGAATAAAATATGAAAAAGTTAGCACAATTTACACGTTGAGGTTGAAATGATAGCTAACAAATGATTTTCGTTTGCAATTGGTAATGGCACCAAAGTAAAGAAGTGGAGAAATGGAATGAAAACGAAGTTAGGTAGAAGCCAATGATGCATGGTGTTTGGGCTTTAAATCGAATGCATGAGTGAGGCGTTGAACTTAACCTCAGAGCTTACGCTTCTAGAGGAAATGGATGGACCATGCCATTCAGAATCATGAATTTGAGTCCCCCAAAGACCTTGCGATCATAAAAGAAACCAACCCTTTGAATCATTGCAAAATATCTTAACGATTATGTTTGACATTTCAGGATTCTTTAACCCTGTAAAACTTGCTACAGTACTTTTTTTTACCAAATGAATTCAGCTTTATGGCTTGCAAGTGATTATGACCTTAACACCGCAAAGGAAACAGGATACTTTTTTTTTTTTTTCATTTCTCCTTTTTATTTTGGGCTGAGGAGAAAGTGAACAAACTTAAAAGTACATAAAGCATTCCTTAAATTGAACGTCTTAATAATGGCTACTCATCAAATATAAGCTGCAAGTTGACATCCATGGAAATGTGTTTTTCACTGATTGCGCTTTCCTCACTCAAACCACGAAACTTCTGATTGCGTATTCATGGACCGTCTTCTATTGCATATACGACTACGACTGTGACTTTCTAGTTTCATCACACTTCCAATGAATTACTTGGCTTAACTAAGCAAATAGCAAGTTGAAATAATTCCCTTCTTCCTAAAGTTACTCTCAATACAAGTCACCAAGAATAGGCCAGAAAGAAAAAAAGTTTACAGTGTTTGCAAGAAAATACAGGCACAAATATACAAAAACTCAATGACATGGTTTCCCAAGTGTTTTAGTTAAGAATGCAGGTGATAATTTGTGTAAAGTGTAATCTCAAACTATTGGCAATGGACAAAACATACAGCATGACAGTTTACAAACCTTTATTTCTTAATGAGTTACTCAACCCTACACCATCATTAGTAAATAAGTGACAGCAGATCCGCTACTTTAGATAAAGGAAGAATGATTCCCTGATGAAAGTTCAGTGTGGAATAAAACATCTGTCTTGAAATTTGATGTAACATACTTCTTTATTAACAGGCAGAGGCCCGTTTGATTATCTGTCAAATGGGAATTGAATTTGGGGGATCAATCTCTGTGGAGGACCATTTAACGAAGTGTACGCTTTGTGTGCAATTAAATATATAATGATGTGTTTTCAGAACTTAAGAGTATTAGATACGTAATCGAGCAACTAAATATTTTTGGTCACGTGCTTAAATGGTCTGTGCAAATTGCAATCAGTTAAAGCCGAGATACGTAATTGCATATTGTTTTCTGAAAACCAGTGACAGGGCCTGTACAACAACAACAACAAAATATTTAGCATACTGAACCAAATGGAAATTCAGGGTCTCCCCTGCTCTAATAATCTCATTTCATCCGTCGTCTTCAATCGGATTACTATGTTACAACCAACAACAAGATCAGGTTCCTGGGATCACATTAAATAACAATTAACAGATTAGGTCTAACGAAGTTATCACACTAATTCCACGAAAGATAGTATCTTCAGCCTTATCGCAAGTATCTTCTGGATAGAAATACCTCAACTTACAGCAGAAAATAGAAATGCATTCGGCCGTGTTGGGGACCAAATCACCTACTAGTCCACATTACTGTTTACAACTTGGTCAAAGACTATTAATCATTTTTCTGTGTGTATAATGCATTCAAAAGCAAAATGAAAATGATTCGGAATAACTTGCCAAAAATGGACGCCGAGTGAAAGAAATAAATACAGAATAAAACTACGCGTTCATGGCTTTAAACATGTTTGTAAAAATATTTACGTCAGATTGCCTCAAGAAAGGTAGGTAGCTTGGTTTGGAGACATTTTTAATCCCTCAGATTTGCATAAGCTTCGGACAGTCTGTTCTTTAGATTTATGCAGTTTATAAATACCCAGGAATTCTTTAGAACTCTTACATGATAATTTCTGAATCAATGTTGCTAGTAATATCACGTCTTGAACTCCTCACCAATACTTCTCAAAACATTGGATTGGTTGCCAGAACATCTCAAGATATAAGGTCAACTTTTATCGTCAGTGATGTCAAGCTGATATTATGCTTCCACAAAAAAAAATGCAAAATGTTCATGCTCACTGTTTAAAACAACAAATTTGTCCATATATTTTTTTACCTAGGCGATCCAGACGCCAGCTGCAAACATCGAAGACAATCAAACCCGTGACATGACAACTGTGTACAAACTTTACCCCATGCATTATATGTAGATTTACATCGTGAACTACAACAAGGAACTCTACAGACATTGTAGCCAGAATAAAATTTGAATCAAAACTACCACTGCCAACCTAGGTTGGCTCTTCAAAAGTGCATCCCAAGAGATCTCGCCAACTTCCATCATCAGTGGTGTTGTACAAGCTCCTGTTATGCTTTAATCAAACAAACAAAATATCCATACCAGGTTAACAAATTTGATTTCTAGTCTTCTTTTTTTCTTCTAAATTTGATAACAGAAGTAGTAAAATCTGAGGAATACATGGCCTTAGCTTATTATAGAATCCCTGCAGGATTTAGATCTCTAGAAGGAAGTCCTGAACAAATGGACATTTAAGTGATAAAGTTTGTCAGTACAAATGAATTGCAATTGCAACTGAAAGAAGTTAAATGCATTGATATCCATGAAGTGAATTTAAGCATTTTTCTTCCCAGGTTAATGACTAATCTTTCTTCTGATCTTAGACAAGAGTTTCACGACATATATCAGAATAATAAATTTAATGTAGATATGAACGCACGCAGACTCAAATAAATCCGTAATCCTATGAGTGCCGTTTTCTAACCTTCGGGAAAATAAAAACGCTTGCATTACTATCACAAGCAGCTAATTTTAGCTTCCGGAAAAGTTAAAAAAGAATATAATTTAATGATTACAATTAATTTTGCACATGTTTTTGAATTACAAAACCACTTTTGCCTTAAAAAAGCGAACACAAGCAGGCCCTGAATCAACATGTGGGAAGAACATAAATTCAGAGGGAGAAATGCACAGTAAAATTAGCGATGCATATTGACATAATTTAAGGCTTTGTTTAATTTATTTTCTTTTAAAGGAAAGGTCTATACCGTGCTTTAATCTACATAAATAGCAACTATTGCTTTGTACATTTGTAAACTGTACACAGAATTCAAATACAGAACATAAGTCTATAAAATGGAATCAAATCATTGCAGTGATATTTATGAGGAGAAAAAAAGGAAGGACAAGAAATCACTAGAATTAGAAAAGTTGGTACATCAAATATAACCAAGTCTAAATTATGTCATATGCAACATTTCCGAATTTATATTCGTAAGTTTACTCATCTCGTTGAGACATCCAGTCTTGTGTATATAGTTTGGATGATCAGTCAATTAATACCACAAATAACAGAGGCTAGGCTACTGAATTGAAATTTGATATTTTCACAAATGTAATAAATCATTTTCTAAGTACAATACACTCTTACTTTTCCATTCAAAAAACTTACAAGGCATTATTTTGATTAACGCAATCAGTGGCACTTACAGCCCCAAGGGCTGTCTGTGCAATTGAGCTCCTGGCTGATAAAGAGTGAGGTGGTGTATAGCCTTTGCAAACAGGTCCTTCAAATCAGGATATTGTGTTTGAACAGGACGAGCAAACCTCTCTAAGGTATTCAAGGCACGTTCTTGCTCAAGGACCTTACTGTTACCTACATTTAAGGCAAGGTAACAAAGTAATTTCAGGCCATGAACTTGTTGGCGATCATTTATCTGCAGCAGGCTCATTAGCTTCGGAACCCCATCAAGCTCAAGTATTGCTTTAGAATGGTCAACGCAATTGTAGTTGTCCGGGCTGACAAACTTTCCCAATGCAATGGCAGCCTCACTGGCTACGTCAACATCTCTGCTACCAAGCTGAGCAACTAAAGGACCAAGAACTTGCGGAACCTTTCCAGAGAAGTTTCTGGCCAAGGAACCAATTGCCTTAATGGCAGGAATCACCAGTGCCGGATTACCCTCTTCCTGTACCACCCTCAACAGCTGATCCAGTACCGCCTTTGCCGCTGGCGCAGTTCGCTTAAAAGCACCTCTTCTAAGATCAGCATTGGACTCTGCCACAGCAGCAATCTCCATGACAGCCATAAGACAATTAAGTTGCAATTCCCCACTCTCAGACTCAATCATCTTAGCCAGACAAAGCAAACCTTTAGTCTCGGTAATCTTCTTGCAACTTGAAAGACACCCTTTGGAGAGTTTCCAGAGAGCCTTAGCACAACTGATTTTGACCTCATTCCTCAACTCCGGGCTCTCAACCTCTCTTTCCCTTTCCCTCCGATGGTGGCTGGAGCCACGGCTACTCCCATCCGAATTTGTCTCCCCAACGTTGGACAAATTCAGAACAAGCGAATGGATGCTAGCACGACCGGCCATGGGGTCAGCAAGGACAGTATCCATGGACAACAACGACACGAGGGGCCTAGTCACATTGGCCCTCACGAACTCCTCGCGAGCAAGTTCATTTTGCTCAGCCATAGCTGAGACTAAATTGGCAACAGAGACACGAACCCTCATAGGGGAGTCACCAAGGACCTGAACAATAGTGGGGGCAGCATGGGACTCTACGACGTAGCTAACGACACTCTCTTGATTAGTAGTAACGTTGACAAGAGCATTGGCAGCAGCAACCTGAGCATCAGGGGAAGAAGCTTCCTTGAGAAGCTTGAGGAGAGGAGGCACTCCACCTTCCTCCAAGATGATGAATTTTGTACGCTCGTTTCCTCTGGCGAGGGAGCCAAGTTCTGTGGCGGCTTCCGCGCGGTCCTTTGGCTGACCCAATTGAAGAGTGTAGGTGAAGGTCCAGACCCATGCAAGGATGGGGTCGTTGCTGGCGATGGGGGGAAGGGAGACATTGGTACCCTCCTTCGAGTCCAAGATGGTGAGGAGCCATACCAAGTCGCCGTTCGAAGATTCCAGAAGGTTCCAGACCTTGCGGAAGTCGGCAGTCGTGGTCATGGAGAAGACCTGGCGGAGGACGCCACCGTGTTTCTTGCACTTGCGCACGAACGCTAACGTGCGCTCTAGGTTTTTGGAGACCTCGCCGACGATGCGGCGTATGGGGCGCTCGTTCACGCACTGCGTCCCCGACACCACACGCACGACGGAACGCAGGTTGTCGCACACCACCTGCACCTTCCGCGCCAGCTCCGTGCAGTCCACCTTGGACGACTCCGCCTCCTGAGCCAGTTTTATGATGCGGTCTCCCAGTAAGATGGGACCCAACAGCTCTTCTTGGAGCCTCTTTTCCTTTTCCGGAGCAGGATTAGGGCTAGGGTTAGGGTTAGGATTGCCCATCATCGGAAACAATACGGAACCCCTCGCTCTTTGACCACTCCCTCTGTTATCTTATCTATATCTTCAACCCACTGAAGCAGAGAGAGTATAGAACAGAAGCTAAACAAGAAAATGGGAAATTGAAGAAGAAACCGAGCAAGAAGCTGGAAATATTGTGCTCCTCGGAGTTCCAGAGTTGAAGGGTCACTGCAGGAGCTTGCTCCTTCTTACACGACTCTACCCTCCCCGGATTATTCACTTCACTCCCAGAATAGTGAGTCGTTCATTTTAATAATTAAAAAGGATTAATTATTAATAATACACACAGCAAATATTAAAATAAAATAAAGTAAAGACAAACATTCATTCTTTCCTGCTTCGGTGCTTCTTACCCTGTCAAAGGGTGAAGCTTTTCTATTGAATTAACCTTTTTTTTTTTGGTTTTGTTTGTTACGCAGGGACGAGGAAGGAGAGTAATAAGATATATGAGAAAGAACAGAAAAAAGGATTGAGATGCGAGGATGGATCCTCCTTTACTCTGTTAGAGACTTGGACTCAAGTCAACACATGGTTGTTGTTGACTCAACCCTACCAATGCAAAGCCAGATCAATCTCAAAATATTCACATTTTACAACGTAATTAAATTTAAATAATGGTATGTTCCGTTACTAATTTTCTGTTTTATCAAACAAATGTTTTATTACTACTCATTATTATAACAAAAAAAGTCTTTGTAAAAGGACCTTATATTTTATTTTCATCCAAAAAAATTTGAGTTTACTAAAAAGTTATTGAAAGTTACTAAAGAGCTTTTTTATTTAAAATAATTTTTAAATTTAGAAAAAGGAAAGTACGGGGGTAGTTACATTACTTTTGTTTGTTCATCATGGGGACTTGGACAGAAATGGTGGCGTAGAGGTGTAACCCGCTTATTACGTCTTCCATGGCACGGAATGGCTAAAAAATTGTATTTATGAATGGGCGGGCCCAAATAGACTTTACTCCTTTTAATACCAATAATTTATTGCTTTATAGGAACAACATCAAGCACACAAAAGTCTCTCACTCAAAGTTAATTACCACATGTTACTAAGTATGTAACTCAGTGCAAATTATTCTTACATAGAGTTCAAAGTAATTTGAATTAATCTCAAGCCTAAGTTCCTGTTGTTTTGAGGAGATTTACTGATCACGAAGATCGGAGAGAAAAGAAAGATATGAAGAGTGTTTTGGTTGTAGGTTGTACATGTGCTTTTTCAAGTAAGTTGTAGGTGTTTTAGTTTAAAATTTAAATATATTTTTAGTATATAAGAATAATCTATTTGCTTTTATTTCAGCAACAGTATATCAGGAAGTTTTAAGTACAATATTTCCTAAGCCGTTTTATTTTACTAAAATATATTAATTAAAGTAATAATTTAAAATATTTTAAATTAAGCTAATTTCATTTTTTTATTTATAATTTAATTAAATAATGTATGTATTATTTAATATAAATAAGATAAAGTTTTTAAAATTTAAAAACACAAATTATTTTATAAATACAAATATTCAATTTTAGTTCATATTATATATATATATATATATATATATATATATATATATATATTAATCAATGACACTACATAATAATTCGTCACATGACACCTTTTAGAAAATTAGTATTATATATTTCACTAGTGTATTATTACTTATAGCAATAATGGTTTATTGAAATATTTAAAATTCATGATAACAATAATTAATTATAAAATTGAAAAATTATAAATTAATGCAATTATGGAAAATAAATTCAAATGATAAAAAAAATTAAAAGAGTTTACTCCTTACTCCTCATGTAGTTAATTTATTTTGTCCCTAATTGAAAATTGTACTTTCGGCCATTACCCAATATGTCAAGATGGGTATTGAACATTCAAAAATTGACATAAACTTTACGGATAGAAATTAGGCCCAATTCCAGTCTTATATTTAGTTTAAATATTATTAACGTTATAATAGAGATATGATATGTGATTATTATGTGTAACTTTTATATATATATATATATATATATATATATATATATATATATATATATATATATATATATATATATATATATATATATATATATATATATAATTTGTAGTCGGAACAAAAATGATTTTCGATTTTCCAAATATAAAATTGCTCATCGGTAAAAAATAAAAAATATGTATAATAGAGAAAACATCAAGATAATTAAAATAACATAAATTCAATAAAAATCTTCTTCACCTAATCACCATGGAATGATTTGAAGGTGATATATTTGTTCACTTTTACATATTTGAGAGGGAGAGAGAAAGGAAGGAAGAGGGAGATTTCTCTATTTTACAATCATCTCTCATATGTTATGATTTGAAGGAGATATCAAACAAATTACATTTATGGCCTCTAAATTCACTCGCTATTACTTCTAAATTACTTACAATGAACAACACAAATTTCACCCTCTAATCCACTCAATCTCATCATCTCCCTCAAATCAAAATCTTTACAAGTGATCAACGGCTAAGGCAAGATGTCTTGTATGGTGTTCCTTCCAAGTTTGATATTTCTATCCATATATTTATAATTGTTTGATTTGATTTTTTTCTTTAATTAATTGTAATGTTGTTGATATAATATAGTGTAATCGATAAACCGGCTCATATGGGTGCAATTAATATATAATGCAATGGATGACAATCATTATGCATGCTCGTATTACAACTAATTGGGAAACGATAATATATATTTGAATTAAAATAAATACTTTGCAATATTGTCTTTCTATATATTAACTTAAGTTAATGTCTTATTTTGCAGACATTCAAGAGTCTTACGCCAATTCTCGCGAAGTCCATAAAGTTTGGTAGGATAGCATGTGCCAAATTTATAATTTAGATGTACAATAATATTTATTAGAATATGTATTTGGATTGTGGATGATTTTCCAATTGTCTTTTAAATGTATTTGGATTATGGATATTTCATAAAATATTTTGTTCTTGTTTGTGCTGATTTCTGAATAAAAAATACAGGTTTAAATGTGGGAATAACTATAAAATAGAAAAAGTATTTAAAAAAAATAGTATATAGGTATCGATTTTTATCATACTCGAGGCAAAAAAGTGGTTTATGGTCTCGGTTCAGACCACAACCAAGGCCAAAAGGTATTCGAATTTTAAAATTAACTAGCATGAGACCCGTGCATACGCACGGGTCGTCTTTTTGATTTTTAAATTTTTTTTATTTAGAAAAAAAATTTTAATATTATTATCAATAAATTAATAATTTAAATTAAAAGTTTGTAAAGTTTTAATTGCCAATTTAAATATATTCAACAATAAGATTCATTTAACAATGATATAATAATATATTTACGTATAATTAATTATTGTTATATATTATGTGTAATATGTTATGTATTTTTAAGTTATTTGGAATCATCCGTGATGAGATAGATTGTTATTTTGTTTGGATTAAGAAATGACACTATCACGTTGATTAGAAGTTTAATAAGAAAACATTGTTTGTGATGCACGGGTCGTGTTTTTTTTCGTTTTATATTTTTTAACATTTAAAACAGATTTTATTGTTATATATATAAATTAGTGATTTGAATAATTATTATTGTTATTGGTTTAATTGTATAAGGATTAATTTTATTGTTTAAATATATTATTAATTTATTTAACTATAACAATTTGTAATAATAATTGGTCATTGTTAAAATAAAATGTAGATATATTATGTAATATGGTATTGTATAAATGAAATATAATATAAAATTGATGTTAAAATTTTTAAAAAGAAATATTGCATGTTATATTAAAATAAGATGCGTACTGTATATGATATATTAGAATAAAATGTATATGCACAAATCGTTATTAAAGTAAAATGTATATGGTGTTATATGGTATTCACAAACCCAATATTTTACAACGAAATATAACAAACACCTAAGTGCAGAGCAAAAACATAAGTATATAACGAACTCCCCTCCACAGTAACATTACAAATACAAAAAAAAAAAATCCAAACTACAAATTTTTTATACATACTAAATTCATTAATTGTGGAAGAGGAGGGAAGTAAAAGTTTATAGGAAATATCTAATAGAATACAAAATAAAAAGCCTCTAACTATTAATCAACGAAATAAATTTCATTCATCTCAATGAATAACTAATAGAATACAATATAAAATAAGTTTCATTTATCTCAATGAATATAAATGACGTCATGTGAGCACCAATATTCATAATACATGTTGATAATCCATTTACATGACTGCTGCAATATCGGTCAAGTGAAATAAAATAACACCTTATGAAAATGTTAGAAGCTAATTAAGAAATCCTGACAAAGAAATCACTTCCAATTTTACCAGATATTGTATTGATTGTTCTCCACCAACCCCGTCCTACAAATAAATTTCATAATCACAATTCCAAATATAGATTAAAGATATCACGACCATTATAGCACAAAGGATTTCTAAACCAAGAGAAGAAAGTTTGAGAGTACGAAAATTTGAACAAAGTGGTATGCAACAACTTTCAACCGTAACACTTGGTTTTATTTGGAAAGTAAGGTTACAATATTATCAAGAGCAGCAACAAAACAATTACAACCACAATGATGAATGTGTATCATTTCAGTCATTAATATTAATAGTCATCTATACCTGCAATCATCATATGAAGTTATAACAGCAAGTCCCTATATGGGAAAAAATTAAGTTTGGGTCCATTCTAAAATGAATTCAAATAAAAAACGAAAGTCATTAATTAACGTCAATAACCATGTCTACCAATAAAAAATAGCTATAAAAGTAGCAACAAAACAATAAAAAAAATGAAAAGAGAATAATAAAATACTGATATCATCATGAAACTATACTTACTTTCAAATCATTAGCGAGTTTTAAATTTTCTTCAAGATAACCTTTTTGTCAAGCCAAATCATTAGACGCACAAAGAGATAACTTCATTTTGCTCCTCATCAATTGCCTAATAAAAATGTAACATTCAAAGTTTAAGATTGATATCATATAAATAAAATGGTAAAATACAACTATAATTTATGAACATATTTACTAACCATTCTTAGTTCAGAGAATTGTCTCTCCAGTTTGCATTTCTATTCAATAGCTGTAGTTCCTGCTGCCATTAAATTTAGTCAATTTCCATAAAACCTGAAGATGTAGATAAACATAAGTGACACATTTATATTTTGTACCTTTGTGCAGAAAAAAGCAATTTGTTCATGGAGGGATCTCCTCTTCTTCCTGCTTGCGTGTGAATAAAGTTCTTTCAATCAAACATATAATTTGATGGAATTGTATGAAGTACTCAATATCTTTCAAAGAAAAACATACATGAGTGTTTATACTTTTCGAACATTATGAAACTTCCAAAGTAAAATTGATCAAAATCAGGAGCAATTTCTTATAGGATTAATATTATTTTATCACATTGTTAACTTTGTCAAGTAAGCATGAACACCTACATATTCATAGTAGTGAAAAGATGAATCACATCTCATCTTTAAGTTTCTTATGAATTTGATAAATAACTGTAGTAAAAAATAGTCTTGATTATTATCATTCTCAGAATCACCTGTAACCATAAATGCTCCTTCTGTAGTAGTGAGATTAGTATCCATGAGCTCAATGCCAAAGTAATTGAATGTCTCCATCACCTTGCTGAACCTTCCCCTCTATTTGTGCCACAAAGACTTATTTCAGAAAGTAAGAGTATTAACATTAGTTATAAAGAATTTTTTGGATCTTTTTAGAGTATACCTATCATTGCATTCATACATATTAAGAATATATATGAATTTAGAGTGATTTCAATTTAAAACCATGAAAGAAAAATATGGAGGAGGCAAACTTACAGTAAACCTTCAGCAACTCCAAACACACAGATCAAGGATTATGCTCTCTAAGGTTTCATAAGGACAAAGAAAGGAAAAACATTAGATACACATTCACATGGAAAGGCTTTTTTGGATTACAAAAACATATTCAAGATACAAAACAAATAGAAACATCAAGATAGAAAACAAAACCTTAATAACAAAAGCCAAAGCAAACTTTAACAGTAAAAGCTAAAGAAAACCTTAACAACAATCATCTCATGAAAGAAAACAAAACCTTAATAACAAAAGCAACAAAGCAAATCAACCATCAATATAATAAACAAATACAAAAAAAAAAAAAAACTGCAAACCCATTTGATAGATCCACGAAAATACGGTAATAGGAGATGGAAACAAAATAATTGTAAGAAATGGAAACAAAACAATCAGTTGATTAAGGAGAACAAAACCTTAACAGATAAAAGCCAAAGGAAAAATAAATAAATCATGGGCTTCAAAAATATGAGCAGGAGAAAAAGGAGGGACCGTTCGCGAGTTCATTCCACAAAAGCACCACAAAATATAGAATTTCAGTCGTGGCTAGAAGCCTCCTCGACAATTTTTTCATTTTGAAAAGAAAACTATATCACGTCCTCTACAATGTTGGCACCATTACAAATGCTACGCTTAGCAAAAGTCCAATTGATTTGCAAAGGGCCTTAGATCCTTATCCATAAGCCTTATTTTCCTCAACGTTATAGCACTTCAATCTGAAAAAAAAAAATCAAACCTTTCATAAAGAACGATCAACGCAAAGTAAAAAAAATAATAACAGAACACAAAGTAAAGAAAAAATAACTGAGTATGAAGAAAAAGAAAGAAGAAGGATCCACAAAGAAGAAGAAAAGGAAGAAGAACAGCAAAAACTAACCTTCTTGATGAACCAAACGTTCTGTTATGCATGAAAAAACAATAAACAGGAAGTTAAAAAAATATAACTTCATATGAAGAAGAAGAAATAAAAAGGATCGACGAAGAAAGAAGACGGAAGAAGAAGAAGAAAAACAAAAGAAAAAATACCCACAACTTCTGTAAACCTTCAACAACAACAATCACAAAAAAATGAAACCTTTCATGAAAAAAAGAAGAAGAAGGAGCACATAAGAATTAAAAAAAAATAAAACCATAAAAAACAACAGAGAAATCTGAATATGGCTTTCGATAAAAGACTAACCCACTGCTACAACATATTTAACAGAAAAAAGTTACAAAAACATAACCTTTCAACAGATCTCAACAACAACAAAGAGATCTCAACAACAAACCACAAATAGACGAAAAAAAAATACAAAAGAAGACCACCAACAAAAACATCATCATCCTCACTCATTCATTTTGTTCAAAAATACCTTTTAAAAATGAAAACTTGAACCTTTTCTTCAACCCACAGTAATAGATCTACCAAGTATAAAAAAATAAATAGAACAACACTATCAATAACAACAAAACATGTTCAAGATTTTGTTAAAAAATATCTTCTAAAAAAATCAACCTTTTCTTCAAGACGAAAAACATTGCAAAAATTAAATTTTTCACGAAGAACAATCAACACAAAGTAAAAAAAAAAAATAGCAGAGTAAGAAGCAGAAAGAAAAAAAGATCCTCGAAGAAAGAAAAAATTAAGAAATAGAAGAAAAAATTACCTACACCAACCAAAACTCCTGTCAACCTTCAACAACAACAAATAGGAAAAAAAAAAACTTAAGTTGGTATGAGAAAGAAGAAGGATGGAAGAAGAAGAAGGAAAACAGGAGAAGAAAAAAGAAAATGACCTCGACGAAGTTCATTGCATTGGAGAAGAAAGATCCTGCTGTCAGCCAATATCAATCAACAATTAAAGCGTTTCAGCAGCAAAACACCACTACACCAAAAAGACAAATATAACCTCTATTTTAGATACGTGTCAATTAAATAGAATGTCTATTTCAATAATTTACCTATACTAAGAATTTCTTAGATATATAGTAGATTAAACAATTAGTGATTGTATGACTTCGGTTCACACTAGAACCGAGACAGAAAAATGGCTCTATGGTTTCGATTCATCAAAGAACCGAGACAGAAATGTGTGTTTTGGATTCGGTTCACACCCGCAGACAAAAGTCATCCCCTTTTGATATCGTCCTAATATGTCTCGATTCTAGAACTAGAGCAGAATAACAAAATGTTCTGCGACCAAAAGTCCTTACTACATTAGTGAGCACACCATAAACCACCCATAGGGTTCACACCATATAAAACACATATAATACAAATATCACTATATATATATATATATATATATATATATATATATATATATATATATATATATATATATATATATATATATATATTACATCAATAATGTGGTTCATTCTCATAAATATACATATCTCTACCATATCCCACATTTACCATAAGCTAACTTGCTTCCCAAAAAGCTTTCTTACTTCAGCAATCTCTCACTACTTAAATGAGGCAAGTTCATATATCAAAATTAGGTTACGTGTCGTCTTTGCTAAAACATTCATTTCTGGTTTGAATGTTTTCACAGCGCTTAAATATAAAATACTTTTTAGATCTTGCTTAACTAAGTTACAATACATAAAACACATTGTTTTTACTTGCACTTGAGCAATGGTGGCGTCACTTAAGGTGCCATAACATAGATGTATGGCCCACTTCCATATGCAAAAAAGTATACATTTCTATTTCCATGTACATGTAATTTATCAACCACATTCTTCATACATATCTCATAATTGAAGTTTGAAACTGGACGACAGAATATCACCCATATTTTTCTCTCACGCCAAGCTGCAGAGTCCAAAAGACAATTGTCAAAATTTTTTCCACTAATTCCTTCATCTTTTCTTTACAATCCAACTCGTGAACTAGCTGGAACATCTACTGCAGGAGAACAGTTGAAGAATCCATGAGGCTGCAATACCACACCAAATTAAGACCAAAAAAAAATATCAATTAAACGTTACAAAATAAATAGCCATCAAAGTTACCTAATGTCAGTCACCAAGTTTTAAATTTACAATTCTAAAAAACAGTTAATGTTGTCATGATCTTAAGAAAGTGTAACTATTTGATTGAAAGATGTACCCAACAGAAGTAAACTGTGTCAAAGACAGTAATGATGCCGGATCAACATTGATCTTCTAGTGTCTCTCTCCCACTCCTTGGTCTATGTTCGTTTCAACTAATTTGAATAATCAGCAGATTTGGAAGCGATGAACTTTTAATTACATTAATTCATGTTCGATTACGGTGAAATACTGTGATTTGAAAAGATGAATTTTTCAAATATAATAAAAACTTCATCTTCTCATTTATGAGCAGATTTGGAGGAATAAAACTACATTTTACCAATTTATCCCTTACACGTATTTCTTTTTCCTCTCATTTATATACTTGTCATTAATAATATATCTATATAATAATTAATAATTATAAATAAATATATATATAACATAATAATTAATAATATATAATTGTTATTAATAATATACGTATATAATAATTAATAATTAAAATTAAAATATTAATAAAATTTAATATTTTTATTTATTTAAAAATTATTTAATTTTATTTTTATTAAAAGGGTAGTTTGGTAATTTTTGAATTTTATTTATTATAACTTCTTTTTAATTTATCACATCACTCAAATCACTTACTAACTCTCACAAAATTCATCTTCAAATCCATTCACTTTACTCTCTAAATCCATTGAAAAAAACACACATATTTATCTACACACATCCATATAAATACATCTTCACACTCTCTTAAATCTATCTTCTCAAACGAACAGAACCTTAGTTCTGAATAAGAGTATGAAAGGAAAGAACATAATATTATTCAAAGAATGTTCAGAAAAACGATCAGCATCAAGGGAATTACCATGAGCATTAAACCGATGCGTTCTAACAGAGGGATGTGTGTGTGTCTCATTCCAAATACATACCTGAAACTAACCAAGTAAGTCTTCGGAGAAACTAGGCACCGTTTTTTATTAGCAAATCAAGAAAGTGAATTTGAACAACAAAATAGCTAAACTTGATTATTTTGTACATTTTATACAATAGATAAAAGCTTGACTTCTGGATTATACTTAAATCTTATTATATAGTATAATAATGTCCAAAGTATAAACCACTAAAGAAATCATTTCATGGAATTGTTGCCCTGCTTAAATTACTAGACTCATACTTAATTTGTTTGAGGTTTTTAAATTAATTTTTTAATTGGATTTTTAGCCATGTATTTTTTATGAAATTCCTCAAGTTTTTAAGTTTGTCAAAAATTATTATTTTTTTGGGTTTTAAACTGCTATAAAGGGATTTCACGGACTTTTTTTTAGTTTAGGAATGGAGTTAAAACAAATTTAGTTGCCTACTTTAAATGTTTGTAATAATTTAACCATACTATAACTAAGAAACATCGAGGACAGAAATTTTTTGATAAAAGGGATGTGCGTGAGAGAGAGGGCCAACAAACTATATCAGTTTCTTCCAAAGATCGGTTAGTTTGAACTAGGTACTCTTCAGCATAGAATGCGCTATTGTGCACATTATTCTCCCTCGGTACCTCTACTTTGACATTAATCTCCACGACCTACCAAGCATCCTTATGGTGTAAGAAAGAAGACATGCAATGGAAAAGAAATAAAGACGTAATAACATTCAAATGAAAGATAATTAAATCCAGATCTCAAATGCGAAAAAAAAAAAACAATCGAAATGGGTACCTATAGAAAAAATTATGTACTAAACAAGTAATAAAAGTCAAAATTGTCAACAACCTAATCTACGAAGACCTTACAAAAATAAAATTGTTCTTACTATACACTTCCAAACAAAGTTCACACCGGTCAAAACAAAGCATCGTATGTCTTGGAGTTACGGTCAAAATTTAAGTTTGATCCGACAATTAACGAAACGAGAATTCAAAATTGATCAAGATGACTAAGAGCTCCTAACAATCTCCCCCTCCTCGGCTCTGATACCACTTGTTAGGTATAAGATCTGAGCCTAACCACATAAGACACTGACACCACTCTCAACCCAAAACCTTAAGGCAATGGGTTTATGGGTCTTTATTCTTATATAGTGCTCCACTTTCTCATTTCTAACCAATGTGGGACTTAGACTCACACTTGGATTCCTAACAAACTGGAATGCCCAACAAGTCCGCATAACATAGAAACTCAAGTTCATCGCGTCAAATGAACCTAATACCCATTTTAAGTCTCATATAAGTCGGAAACATTTTCAATTTCACGTTGTAACCTCAAATTCCATTAAATTCATCTTAAATCACATGCATTCAACAAAACTTCCAATTTTGTTCTAACCCGTACATATCAAAACATGAAGTTAGGGATTTTTCATCTTACATCCACGAAAAACAACATCAACATATCAATTTGAATATCAAACCCAAAATCAACATGCAATCAGACATTTTAACAAAATTATCATGCAAAAGCAAGATTTAGTTTTCCTCACCTTCAAAAATAACTCGAATTCTAAGAACCTTTAAGGTATTTTCGAATTCAACCTCAAACAAGAAACTGATTGGTAGGAATCGAAGGCCTTACTTCAAGGAACAACCTGACGGTCTGGATTCTAGAAACGAATAATAAAAAAGTAATACATGAGAGTTCAAAGATAAAGATGGAGGAAATAGAGTTGAGTGAAAGAAAGAAAGAGTTTTGTTGCTTTAAAAAACAAAATGGTTGGGATTTTGAGGTTATTTTGAAAGAAAAATAAAATAAAATAAATTTACAAGATTTTACACTGTACACGGATAAAAAGTGGAAAGACAATCACACCAATATAAAAAATAATATAACTGTCCACATATTATACATATAATTAAGTTTACGTTACATTTTATAATCAAATTCTTTTCCATATAATTCACATTTTTTTATTTATAAAAAAAATAAGGCGGCTTGATAGAAAGAAAAAAAAAAGTACACATCCAAAAATCTTGCATTTCTGCTCGCACTAATATTACTAGTTTAAACAAACTTATTTAGGAAAAGATCAGGAGAAAAAAAAAGTAACTTATTTCTTAAATTAATTGATATCTAAACTAACTCGTAAAAGTTTTCTTATAAGTTTTCACATTTTTATTTTTAAATTATATTTTTTTTATATTTTTGTCTTATAAAAGTTTTTTTTAGAGAAGTTTTTGAAACATGTAAAAATGAAGAAATTGAAAGTGTATATAAATTAAAAGTGGTTGAGTTTCACTAAGAGTTAATAGACAATATGAAAGTTTAGTGATTGAGTGAGCCACATGTATTTATTGAACCCTCACACTAATATTGTGGTGTGTCACCTACCAATTGGATTCATTAGAAAGTAAGAAATAGTATTAGGGGACCAATCCTAAAGACAATGCTTAGCCATTACCTAAAATTAATACCTTTAAACCATAAACTTTTGTTAGCCTTAATAAGTACAAGCCAAGCATTATTAGCGCATGAGTTATACTCAACCCACTCTGCTTTACAAAAGTATATAAAACAATTTAAGGAACTGTTATTTCGATGGATGATTAAAATTGATTTTAATGTTATAAATTGAAAGATCGAAAAAGATGTCACACACGGTTGAAGTACAATTTGGATAAACATGAAAATTTGTCATCAACATGAAACTATTTTAAAACGTTTTTTTGTGGAAGAAATGACAAATGGACATTAAGAGAAGGTAGACCGTCTTAGGAAATAATAGTAAAAAATAAATGTTTAAATTATGTAATTTCATATTCGGGATGGTCATTTGAATATTATTCATTCAAATCTTTCATAATTGATATTTATTATTTTTCATTCTGTTAATTGTGGAATTACTATAAATTAAATGATAAGATTCCTTTGCATTTAACGTAATTTACTTTCAAATATTTTTTTCTTTCAACTTTTTGAAGCATTTTTTAGTGTATCTAAGATTTACACTTTTATTCTTAGTCTTAAAAAAAATGCATATTATTTTGATATGATTAGGTAACAAAACAATTTCCATTAAAGTAAACATTATATTTTAATTAAAGCAATCAAAAAATTTTGAGACTGAAAAAAAAATTAATTGATCGTATTTTGTTAAATAAAAAAGTTAAACTTATAACCTCTCTCACTTTTTTTTTAAAATCCAACAAATTAACCAATTGTTTCATAAACATTAATTACATAGACTAATTCATCTAAATGAAAATATTAGATTATTAGTATGAACAAAAACAACTCAATTTATATTTGTGATATTATTTAATAAATTTTACTTTTTAATATATATATATATATATATATATATATATATATATATATATATATATATATATATAATTCTCACATATATTCTCGAAAGGTCGTACAATGCTGTGGCGTAGGTCTCTCTGAGCTTGGACAAGCTATGTCCCTCAACGCATTTTCAATATCATCTCATGGCACGAGATTATACTTGATCCAACCAAATGCAATTTAAAACTTTTTCCACTTTTCTGAAATAAGAGCTACTTTTCCAATAAGGTTTAAAATCGGTCAGGCAATCATAAATTTTCTTAACATGATCCTTGAAGGACTTGAAAGTTATTTAAACCTTCGACGCTACCCCCGAAACAAAAGTATTATTTTGGTTGCACTGCAAAAAAAAAAAAAAAAATAGATCGAGAAAGTTAAATCCCAATCTTCTCAAAAACAACAATTTGTATGGATTCCAGTCTACTTCTTCAGGCCACGTATTGATTAAAATAGGGTTAGTCCATTTCAAATTCCTAAAAAATATCCGTAATTCTTATTTAAAATCAAACAAAATAGCAAATCATAAGTATAAGGTCAGGTATCCTCTTCACCGTGACAAATTTTGGGCCTGAACCAAAACAAGCTGAACATTCATTAGCAAGCTATTCGTGAGTTCACCTTTCCGATAAAAAATGTACGACTTAAAGCCTATTCTCCTGGACTAGGTATCAATTACAGAATGGTTTACGGTGCTTTACCAGAAATTGGAAAGCGTGTAATACACCTCTAAATGCACACCAAGGTTGATAGTGGAAGGAGAAAACTCCTGCCATTAGAACCACGGGAGAAAAACTAGCCATCAATCATGCATATTCATCAAGACTGAGCTAACAGTTAACAAAGTTCAGCGTTTAACTACATCCCCACTCACCAATACACGACACCAAAGGGCTTCTGTTCACACAACCGATATCTCTCCCAAAATATTCAAATGTTCATCTAGGAGAAGTAGGTTGTCGCATAATATAACTAAAATAATTTGAAGTGTGTCCACAAATTACAAAGCCCAACAAGTAACTAGTTTTAACACCCGCAAACAGATTTAAACTACAATTACACTTACACCTCGATTATGCATTACACCAATTCAAACAAAAGATAGTAGCAGACACAAAAAAATTAACACCAACTTACACAGACAATTGAAAGGAAGGGCTAATAGGAAACGGCAGAGGAATGTTGAAGCTAAGTATCAATTACACATGTGTTCTTTTTCCCTCTAATTTAAGTATATGAGAGGGTACAAGTCTTGTTTCCGTTCAATTGTAACAATGAAACAGTAAATTCATTCCGTTTTGTAGTGACTCAATCCTCTGAACAATAAATATAAACATCAAATAACAAAAGGAAATACAAATGCATCTTAGGGTTAACAGAGATGACATTCAAATGAATAGAAATCCCAAACATTTACGTGTAAGCAAAAGCAAGGCTCAATTTGCCCAAAACCATTATTTGATTCCCAATATCGCTGCATTGTAACTGCCCTGAATAAAAATATATGGATATGTTTTCCAGCGAATGGGGATGCATTTGAAAAACTTGTACGAATGCTAAAGCACAATCAATCAAGAGGTTCAATTTCGTAATGTAAAACACGGATTCGACAAAAATAACAGAAGCAAAAAATATATAATCCGGAACATTGAGAATATAAAAACCATTTAAACTAATCGGGTTCAGACAGATAGATAGGAACAAAAACCAAAATCACATGAAAAATAACAGATCTCAAAATCCTTTTAAACAAAAATACCCTAAGCGGTGAGAACAACGGCGCCACCGGCCTCCTTGATCTTCTTCTCAGCGATCTTGGAGACAAGTTTGGCCTTCACAACGAGAGGCTGATTCTGAGGCAAAACACCTTTACCCAAAACCTTAAAGTAGCCGAACTGGGTGACATCGAGCAAGGGAGCCTTGTCGGCGGTGGCCTTGTCCTTGGCCTCCTGGGGGAGAAGGGACCATAGCTTGTCGATGTTGACGATGGGGCAATAGAACTTGTTGCGGAGCTTGTGGAAGTAACGCATACCCACCTTACCGAAGTAACCTGGATGGTACTTGTCGAAGAGGATACGGTGGTGGTGCATACCTCCGGCGTTACCGCGACCACCGGGATGTTTTCTGTGCTTTCCGATACGGCCGTGCCCGGCGCTCACGTGACCTCTCTTCTTCCTGTTCTTCTTAAACCTAGTCGTCATTTTCTCTTTCTCTCGATTCCTCTCTCCCTCACTATCTATCTAATGGAGCGGCCGTTCAAAGAATTAGGGTTTTGAGAGATATATATAACATGCTTCGCTTGTTCTTTTACCGATTTACCCTCGCTCAGTCATCCTTTTCTTTTTATTTTGGTTATTAAAATTTTAAATTTTCACTCTCACATTCACACACGGCGTTTTTTTCTTTTAAATTAAAAGGATTAATGTGTGTTAAGAATATATATTAAAAAAACTAGTGCATTACTGTCATTTAAAAAAAAATATTAAATAGTTTTATTATTAAATAATGTCCAAAATTGAATGTAAGGCTTGAATCTCAAAGCCCATTTTCTTTTCTGTCTCTGTTGGGTTTTCTTGTTTTTTTTTATTCATGTTTTTTTTTTTCTCTTTATCTCGATCCTTTTCTTTCTCTTTTAGTTCTGGAGTTGATTCTCAAGTTTTTCATGAGTAGATTGTGCGACGTAGAAGGCAGCTGATTATGGAACTATTTATCTGATTAGAAAATAGAAAATAGAATTTAAAATTTAATATTTTTTATTAAATTTGGATTAAATATTTTAAAAATCCAAATATTGGGCCTATCGGGGTTTAACACAACGACATCCTCATTAAATTTATCTTTCCAAATATTTAACATAACTACATGTCTAAGGTTCAAACATTTTATAATTAAGTTAAAATAATATCATACTCATTGATCTATGTATTGACTGATAAAAAACATTGTCACTGGTCGATGTTCAATGACATTAGAAATGAAAAAAAAAAAAAAAAAACCTTTATGATGCTGGGCTACTTTACATATTTTAATTATATAGAAATGTGGTTTAATTTTTGAACTTAAACGAAACGATATTATGATCTAATATTTGTAAAAGCTAGCGTTATTCAACGTTTAAAACACATTTTGATACCAGCAGACATCTAATTAAGATAATTACATGTTAACACGTTATTAATTCAATAATAGTAAAATTATTATCAAAATCAAATTTAAGCATTTATTAAACGATTGTCTAAAGAATAATATGCAATAATTTAAAAATAGTAAATTTATTATCAAAATAAATTTTATATATTTATTAAATGATATGAAAAAAACATTAAAATACTGTTAAGAAATACTACTTTTTAATACACATCAATTATCAACTCTCAATAAATTATTTAACCGAAAATAAGTTAGTCTTATTATACTTTTAGCATGGATAGCAATGCAAAGGGCATGTAAAGTGTAAAACCCACTTCTTTTTTGTAAAAAATTTTGGGCCTAACTTTATTAGAGGGTTCAAGGTCAGCCCACTTGTTTTCCTTCGGACCCCTTTCAGCTACTCACTTCTTCCATTCTGTCTTTTCTCAAAAACAGTTCACATTCTTTCTCTCCCTTCTGAAGCAGAAGTTGTGCTAGGGCAGCTATGAAACCCTCCTCCCAGTTAGCAGTTAGCGGAATTGTCCTTCCTCCATAGAAGTTGAGCTCAAACTTTCGTTTTTCTCCTTTTCCAGCTTTGTGCATTGGTTTTGTCACTGGTTCTTTCTTAGAACCTCATCTTCGTTCTTGTGTTCATGTTTTTTTTCAGCCCTTTAATTGCTTCTGATGCTGTGATGCTCTTTCTATTAGTGCGTTTCCCCCTCAAGTTTAACTCTCAGTCAAGGTAAGGGAAGTTAGGACCTTAAAATCTTTTTTTTAGTGTCTCGTGTGGTTTTGAATTGTGCTTAAAATGCTGGTTTGGTGTTCATGGTTGTGTTTTTGAGTTCTGTTGTTTGGGATTTTGGGTTTTTGCATGTTGAAATCGGTGAAAATCTGTTATTTGGATTAAGTGGAAATTTTTAGCTCAAGCAAGATTAGTCTAACTAAAACGAGGATTTCTAGCTTAAGCGAGAATAACATAATTTCACTTTGCTCTCTGTTCAAATTTTAATTTAAGCGAGATCAGTCTAGCTTTAGCGAGACCAGACTAGCTTAAGTGAGAATTAATTTTGGGAGGTATTTGAGCCTAAGACATATTGAAATTAACCTTGTGATTGATTGGGTAATAACCCTTATGGCTAGACTCCCAGAGTTTAGAAATCATTGCAGGTGCATACTTGCTTAGAATTCTATATCAATAGTATAATTCGGATATTACGTCAAGAGGAGTCAATTAGGTGTTTAATTTAGAGAAAACTTTGTGAGTTAATGTTTATTCTCTCCATGTATGTGTTTGTTGAGTTATGTACTTATGTAACTATATCTACTATATCTACGTATAAATGCTTAAATACACTAGCTTATCCTTCCTTCTTTTTGTGTTTGTTTCTTTGTTGTAATTTTTTTTTTTGTAATGATTACCAAATGTTGGTGTGAGCAAATGTGGAAATCCTTAGTAATCATCAAGACGACGAAGATTTTGTTATGTAGTTTAGGCTTGTTGGTGATTGTTCTTTTGAGCATCTTTCAAAAACTGGTCTTATTCTTTTGAACAATTTTTTGTCAATCTGATTTATATTTTAAAACATGTCTATGACATTGTTTTGTATCCATGACATTTTTATTTTATGTATATTTTAGGATGAATGTAGTGATTAAATTTTGATATACATTTTGCTATTTGTTCTATTTTATTATGATATGTGATGTTTTATTTATTAGTTATTTTACTAAATGAGATGCCATATGAAAATATCTATAAGTCTACAAGAAAAAAATTGTAGGGTTGGTTGGATATTTTTATTTGTTGGTTTACTAAACTCACTTCATATAACTTGCGCAATAATCTATGGAAGTTAAAAAAAGGGGACGAGACAAAAAATTTAGCTTAGTTCGTGATATATAAATTATTAATTAAGTTTATTTTTAGAGGCACATTTTTGAGTTTTAGTTGTACACATATGTTGTAAAATTTTAAGAGACTATTTAAAAGTTAGAAATCATAAAATTATGAATATTTCATATTTTAAAAAATAAGTTTATAAACTTTATTATTTTTATAAATTTAATTAAATGAAAATATTATTAAAATTAATATTATGTTATACAGATTAAAAGAATTAAATATATGAGAGGTTAAAGAAATTATCGGTTACATTGCAATCTCTAATTTTAGAAAAATATATTTTAGATAATTTAATTCGGTTTAAAAAACAATCTGCTTAATGTATTAGACTGCTCGTGTTGGAAAAAAAAGCAACAGATAATATAACTTTAATTTATATATTATAGTCGTGTTTGAGTTTAGTTGACTTTTATATAAAACAACCCTTAAGTCAGTGATCGGTCCAAGAAACAGTATAATTTGAATTTAAACCTTAGTTATTTATTAGAGTTACATCATCTACGCATTAACCGTAAAATTGGTAAAATAAGAACTTATACTGCCTTTGAGACTCATTGGAAACAAAATTTTACGTGCTAACCTTTTTTTTTTTTACTATTACCAGAAATTTTAATTCAGAGCATGTATTTAATCTTCTTTTTCTGCGCAATTTACCGAGGGAAAAAAGGCCATATATTTCCCATTCTTCTCTGAAACCAAATGATAATTAAAGAAATTGAACTTTTCTTCCATTCTTCTCTTTCCTCCGATGCCAAACGAGGGTAGAGATATTTTATATTTGATCACCTATTTTCCAGATTTACTGCCCTCATCAAGTCAAAGGAGGAAAATAGGTATATACATGTATCAATCATCCGCGACATATGCGTTCCAAACTTTAGTCCTAAATCCAACAGTGGGTTGTTTCAAATGTAATAGTGGTCACATGCAAGCATGCTCAAAATTCAACCACCCCATAGTAAAACTCAATTTCTGTAAAGCAACATCGAAACTATAGATAATGCCAAGGCCTCTTCGAACCTAGAGGAATGGCATTGGAACCTGATGTCATACCTCGATTCCCATAGCCTCCACGTCCTCTTGTGCGAAAACTTCCCCCTGATCCTACAAAAGTATAAGAACTACTTACAGGCCATCCTAATAAAAACCACAAACTTCAGCTTCAACAAGAAATTCTTATTACCAAATTGACCAGAACCAGCTGATCGAACCATTGCAGACAATGCAGGACTCACATCCTGACCAGCATCTTGTAAAATCTTGATCAGATCCCTGGCAAACTTGGCATTGGCATGTGTAAAAAATGTGTATGCAGTTCCTTTGGCTCCTGCACGACCAGTTCGACCAATTCTGTGTACATAATCTTCCAGGCTTGATGGAAAGTCATAATTGATCACACATTTAATGTCCTTCACATCTACAAGCAACATAACAAAACATCATAAGAAATTAAGAGTAAGGTTTAAAAATGGAGAAAATTGAAAAAACCCTTATCCCTGAGTTGTAAGATTCTAGAGGTCAAATAGATCAAACTCAACACATTCATCACATCAATGTGCCCACCTTAACCTTTCCAGGGATAAGGAGCTACTTCACCATCATGCCATCTACCACATCCAATTATTGACTAAGCATGCATGAGTCGACCGGGCTGCAAATACAATCAGCTCCATAATTGTGGATGGGGGATCAATCAATTTGACTATGTCCTTAAAAAACGTATGACAGGCATATGATCTATATCTCTTCAGTCTACACTATCAAATTATTGATAACTAACCTTCTTCAGCCAAGCATGTAAACCACCATGCATTAACCCATTCTATGAAATCTACAGGACCACACGTGCTATGTTACCTCAGAAGTTATAGATCAATATCCGAGCCATATCAAAGGAACTCTCTGACCCAGGAATCCATATAACTTGACACCTAAAAAGTTAGATCCCAAATTAACAGAAACATGCAGTCTACTGATTGCAACAAAACAATTTCATCCCAGGATGCAAGTTAGTAATCCCTTGGTCAAGTTACAGGCAGTTCCAACATACTGACAATATGGCCCGTAAACACCCAAACCACAAATTATATTAAGGAGAACTGGACAGCAGCCGGCCAACTTTCCCTATGGTTAAAGTTTTAGACCTAGATAAAAAATCCTAAGCTTCTAAACACAATGATCCTACCAAGACCCCGTGCAGCAACATCAGTGGCAGTCATTATTGGACTTCTGCCACTCTTAAATTCAGCCAAGACCCAATCCCTTTCAGCCTGGTTTTTATCACCATGGATGGATAGTGCTGGCCACCCATCAATTCTCATTTGTCTCGTAACTTGATCACATCCCTTTTTTGTCTCCATAAAAATTAGAATTCGGCTCCCATCCATCACTTCTTTCAGCAGTCTGATTAATCTGCATGTTCAAGCTAAAATGTTAATTTGGAAAGTATAAACACTTGCCACCGTCTGTTATCAGTGAGGACACAAACCTATTATATTTCTCCATGTCTGTTACAACTTCAACAACTTGATTGATAGATTGATTTGCCTTCAGGTTTGGTGACCCGATAATTACCTATAGGATCATGATAACCCGCAGGAGAATGCACTCATCAATAATCAACCAAATGGCATCTAAATAAGTCAATTCATAGCACAAAATTATTGTTTTCTTTGAAGAAATAGCAAATACAAATTTAGATATCCATAAATATAGATGATAGAAAAAATAAAAGAGAGTGGAACAACTATTGCATTAACCTTGTACGGATTGCGCAGAAACTGCCTTGCCAGAGTTTCAACCTCCCTTGGCCATGTAGCACTCCATAATAATGTTTGCCTATCAGGTCGAATCTAATATTTTAAATCACAAATTAATTAAATGCTCCAATTATACATAACCAATTTGAAAACCACACAATCATATAAGAATGTGATAACCATAAATGTAAGTCATACAAACTATTCATGAGAATGGTCAAGAAACAAAATTAGAAATTACTTAATAATACAATCACTTAAAAAGGTTGTGCGTATTTATCCATCTTGATCATTTAAATAAGATTTAGTGGTTCATACTGACTGTTCGTATTTCTCAGTACTAAAAAAATAAATGTATTTTATACTATTATGTGCATTGCAATGATTAGTCAGTCCTTCTCTTTTTATGTTGTAGGAGTTTACATAAATGCAAAAATCTGCCCTCTTGTAATCACAAATGTACTTCTTTTAACTTGTTACACACACATATAGAGCTCTGAGTAAAAAACTAAAGCTTTTTCCCTGAACACTTCAGATTAGTTGATATTGGAGCGGGTTCCAATCCAGCTCTGCAATATTCCAGTCACTGCCGTCACTTCTGCAGTCAAGAGCAGTGGAAAAACTATCTATCTTGGTGAGAAAAATATTACTGAAATGCCATCAAATAGTCAAGAGTAGTGGGAAAAGCTTGATTTTCAGCTGTGTGCTTGGTTTTGGCAATCTATGGAGTCTAAAATTTTAGGAACCTTGAGAACCTGTAAGTCCTTTTGGATGAGAAGGCTCAATATCTGCCACAATATTCAATGGTCATATGATTCAGCTGGAAAGTTGACATCTTTCAAGTAATCTGACAATGGCATGCTTTCATTTGTTGCTCAAGCCCAATCTGAGGTTAAAAAACTGAAAATATTTTCCGAAGCAGGTTTTTTTTAATTAAAAGAAGAAACTTGATAAGTTGTACATGGTATTAGTCACGGGTGCCAAGATTTTGATCATATTTGTTACCAAATTTAGATAGGTCAAGATATTCCTTCACCGGAAAACCTTATGATTGTCCCCTTTGGGTTCCAAGGCTGAAAAATAGTGAGAGTTTGTATACCTCAGGGTTATTGATATCGGATAATAGAAAATATCATCTATCTATAAAGTTGAAATACAAATATGATCAAAAGTAACTAGTATGATTATTATTGCTATATTTATGTATTAAAATGTTACATAATTATTGTATACTACAATCTTTAAAGGTCGGTAAGGCAAGAGGTTTGATTGAGAAGGAGTTTTGTGCTGGTGTCGATCAAATTTAGAACATTTTCATTATCTGGTGTTGAACATTTTCTATTTACCGGCAGATGGAAGGCAAGGAAAATATGGAACAATGGAATTCTTCAGACCCTTAACTACAACTTTTGAAATAATGTTGCTTTTAATTATCCTACTATTTAATTTAATATCATTTTCTCCCATGATTGAATTTTTTATCTTCATTTCCCAACTTTTCATTACTAACATTCAAAACGCAAGCCATATCCCAAGACACATAAACCACAACAAAGGGGACTTCAGCAAGAGGGGGTCTAGATCTGGTTGGCAAACTATAGGAAAAACAAATGGAAATAGATTCATGGATTTTTATCCCAAATACTTACTAATTACAAGTCACAGGTTAGTTGAAAATAATACCTGGCCTACAATTTTCCGTATCTGAGGTTCAAAACCCATGTCCAGCATTCGATCAGCTTCGTCTAAGACAAGGTAAGTCACTCTTTGAAGGTTTGTGTGCTGAGCTTCCAACATATCTATTAGACGACCAGGTGTAGCAATAACAATCTCAACGCCTACCAAGCACCAAAATCTAATCATCATGTTCATGTTATTCCAAAATTAAGATCAAAATACAGTATGTTCACACAAGTAAAGCTGAACCATGTACCTCTTCTAAGCTCGCGAATTTGGGGGCCCTTTGGTGCACCACCATAGATGCACGTACTTCTAATACTTGTTCGAGACCCAAATTTCAGAGCCTCTTCTTGAATTTGAATAGCTAGCTCTCTTGTCGGTGCTAATACTAAGACAATGGGACCGTCACCATGTGCTGAAAAAGCAGCAAACACATTTATCATAACATAATAAAATGGAAACTTAGCATATGACATAGACAACGCAGGGAATTTAACACATACCCAATCGAGGTTGAGCGTTGACGTGCACTAAAGCAGGAAGCAAATACGCCAAAGTTTTACCCGAGCCAGTCTCAGCTATGCCAATTAAATCCCTACCCTTCATTGCCATGGGCCAACCCTGAGCCTGAATTGGAGTGGGCTCTGCAAAACCCAGATTGGCAATGACCTCAAGGCAATAATCTGACCCGACAAACAACATCACACTCAGTTAGACACAAAAATCAAGTAGTAATATAAACAAGCACAAAAAAAGGCAAGGCAAGAGAATAAACAAGTAAAATACCAGGAAAATTCGCCTCGTGAAACATCCGTACAGGTTTCGGCACATCATGGCCTTGCACGGTGATCTCTCTAGAAGCACGGTAATGCATAATTTCTTGCTCAGACATGGCTCTCACCGCAGGGCACTCAACGTAAAAATTCTTCTCAAAAGGGACCAAATTCTTAAAACTCTGCTTCGGAAGTGTAATATTGTTCAAATCGTCCCTAGAAGATCCACCATCGTGTCTACCTCCTCTCCTGGAGCCCCTAAAACTGTGAACCCCGCCTCTACCGCCGCCACGACCTCTTCCACCGCCACTACGACCTATGTCGTGTTTTCTATCACTCAGGTGACCATTGCCCACTCTACCACTACCTCGTCCTACGCTAAAACCCCCAGGAGGGGGTACAAATGGTGGAATCGGAGCAACAGGTGCGGATCCGAACCCGTTGGACCTAAAGGCGCCATAGGGAACCGCGTCGCCGCGACCGCCTAAAGACGGCGGAGGAATAGATCTAACGATATCGCTACGACAAGAAAACAAAAAAAAACATTTTTTTTTTACGTTCAACGATTGCAAACGAAAAAAAGAAAAAACTAAAGAATAGGAGAACGTACCTGCGACGAGCGTGAAAAGAAGCGGGATCAGAGTATCTATTGTCGTAGGGGTTCATCTCGCAAGACGCTAGGGTTCAGAAGAAAAAACCCAATCAAACGAATGTTTAGGAATTGATGGGAGAAAGAAAAACGAAAACAGAAAGAATGAGGGATTCGGAAACAGCAGCGCTCAGGTTGCTATTTGACAGTGGACGGAAAGGGACTGCCTTCTTTTACTTATACACACGGTCTTCTTTGCTGGTTTCCGTCACAGCTGCCCATTCAAAATCTCATCACCACCCTTCAAACCTCTTCGCATTTATGTACCAACATTTTTTCCTCACAAGTTTCCACTTACTCCATTTCTAATAGGATTTTCCTACTCCAAACGTAAAAGAAAAAAAAATTGTAATTCTGAGAATAAAAATAATAATTTATTACGATTTTATGTCAAATAAAATTAAATATCGTATTCATAAGTTTATTGACATGGGTCAACTAATTTTATTTTTGTTTACATAAAAATGATAATTTTAAAATAATAAGGTGCGTAAAATTATATAAATTAAACTTTTAACCATTTAGTTATTTGTTTATTAAATTTTATATTGTTTTTAAACTTTTTTTATTTTCTTTATTTTTCTCTCGCGTTTTTTCAAATTACTTTTTTATAGATTTCTTGTGTTATGAAGTAATTAAGAAGCATTTACATCAAGATTAATATATTCTGCTCTGAAGTAAGTTTTTTTCTTACTTTAATTTTGTTTCTAGTTTTCTTTCTTTGGTTTTGTTTATAGATATTCCAAAGCCTAACTTGCTTAGGTGGTGTAATTTGGAACTTAGAAAGATTGTGAGATATTTTCAGTTTTTCTTTCATTTGTGTTTCTTTGGGGTATATGATGTTTACGATAAAATAAATTCCAGCATAGTGTTTTTTCTTTCATTTAATTGAAGTGGTTTTAAGAAAAATAATTTTTAAAATTTTATATTTTTTATGTAATTTGTTTTTTAGAGACAAAGTGTGTCTACATTAATATTTGTTAATATTTATGCAATTTTATTTGAACTATACTTTAACATTATTTTGTTTGTATAAATTTATATTTTAAAAAATTATTTTTAAATAATTTTATTTTAAATAAAATATAAATATAAAAAGTATTTGTAATATCCATGGGTAACGTGAGTTTTTTTTTTTCACAATAATAAACAAAAATATTTGTACAAAAAACAATGATGAAGATGACGAAGAAATGGAGTCAAAAGTCATCGAAATACTCTCTAATGGATAGGCGCCTAGCCTTCTTTTTCTTTGTGCTTCCTTCCTTTTAGTTCATCTAGCTTTCTTTTTGCTTGACATATACGGACTTTCAAGTCAATGAGAGAGCCTTATACAAGTGACTCGCAAAGTCAAAAACTCTGACTAGTTAGACGAGGTCTTTAAATAATGTTTTCACACTTACCACCTAAAGGGTTTGTTAGAAGAAACCTAATGATCAAGATTTTTTGCTCTTTAGTCCATGTTTCAATGGAGGAAGGAGGAGGTTGTTTGAGTGCAAAATCATTTTATATAAGCAAGGAATGGTGTTGGTTTGGCTAACTTTAATTTTTTCATGTTTATTTGTTTTTTCATTTTTTTTTATTCACTAAACCCAACCAAATGAGTTTTTAAATGTTAAATTGTCTATAATTTTTTGTCCAGTAATTATGAAAACTAAAGATAAAATTATGAAAATAATATTAAGAGGAAATTAAATAGATGAATAGTATGCTCAATAAATTAAAGCATAAACAACATTAATCACATATAT
This sequence comes from Vigna unguiculata, assembly GCF_037176805.1. Lineage (NCBI taxonomy): Eukaryota > Viridiplantae > Streptophyta > Magnoliopsida > Fabales > Fabaceae > Vigna > Vigna unguiculata. The sequence continues at coordinate 56,858,614 of NC_140794.1, read as the reverse complement.
TAAAATATTGATAAATTTGTAATTTCAGTTATACAAATATATTATAATCGAAGTATAATGCATGTTATAATGGATATTTATTGGTTAAATTGGTATTGAGAAATTGTTTATGCAATCTAGATATTTTGTTATTTTTGTGTGTATTGTTTGAGCATCAAATTGTTGACTGAGTAACAATGTCCATACAAGTATATAACATTATCATTTAAACATTTGTTTAGTCAATCAAGAGGTAGAGTTCCTCATTCAAGCTACGTGAGGACTGAGTGAAAGAGAAATCACATAAATTATTTTTTACCTTTTCTCATAAATTATCATTGATTAAAGATTTTGCATGGGTTCTCAAATAATGATGAGTCAAGTTGGTACAATCAATTTTGAAACTTAGTAGGTTGTTATGCTAGATCAAGTCACTCAAGTGCTAATTTGACACTTGAATGATGATAAAGTTAGTTTTGTTTCAAGCTGAATGTCAATTACGTTATTATTCATATGTATAATGTATGATTTTTTAGAATGACTATGAAATCACAATGTGCGATAACCCAAATAATATTATTGTGATATATATATATATATATATATATATATATATATATATATATATATATATATATATATATATATATGCGTGTATGTAGTAACAAAGGATGTACTACTAAATTATTGTTGCATGGCATATGTATTAAGTATAAAGGATTTATTGAGATATTTAGGTTTTAATGATATATTGAGTCAAATAGGTAAATATATCATGTAGCAAGACTCAAAGAAATTTTTAAACATTAAGTTTGGATAAAAAGTCACAAATACTCAACAAGATGTGTAAGAGATTATTTTTCATGAGAGGTCGCTAGATGTGATATATACCAAAAAAAGGTAAATTGTGAGGCAAATCAAATTAGTATGATAAGTGTTGTTCCTCCAACATTATCATTTGTTATTTTATAATGAATTAACCATATATATTGTGTAAGTTCTGAAGTAGAAGTTTCACATGTTCGTTTTCAATGTATTGAAATTTGTTATAATGTGGTTCTTCATCAATATGAACTTGTTAATTCGAAGAGTGGAGTTATCTCTTCAAAAATATTTTTTTGTGAAATAACTTAACATTCTATAATTTAATAAGAGTATCTCAAATCTCCTTTTTAATACTATTTTTTCGTAATATGGTACAAAACTGCACATGTTATTCTTAAGTACAAATTTGTATCATGACCATTTATTCATTTTCGCTCCCAGTTCATAATGTTGTTAGGTTTTTCTTCAATTATATGTCTTTATCTTTAATTTACACGATGATAAATTATAATATTCAACTTTTTTATATTATATTTCATTGATTCCGGTATTAGGTACTAAAGTAACAACAACATAATTTACATAATTAACAATAGATAATAATATAATTTTGTCCAATAAAAATAATTGTAAAACCTCCTTTAATTAAAAGAAATTTCTTTTTAAAGTAATATATATATATATATATATATATATATATATATATATATATTTTATTGAAAACGTCTTATAAAATGGGTTTTCTCTTCTAATTTTTTACTCAAGTATTAAAGTAACAAGAAAACATAGGAAATATTTTTATTGTATTTTTCTGAAAAGAACACTTTTTTAATAACAAGAAAAATATGCATCAACTAAATATTTTTGACTTATAAGAGATTAATTTGTACAGAGAAATTGTAATATAATTGGACAAATCATATTCGAGAAAACATGTACTAAAAGAGTATATCTGATTATATATTATTACCAAGTGAAAACACAATTAATAATGTAGCCGTGTATATGTGTATATGTACACTTATTATTATTTTATTTTACCGAGTTAAAATTTAATTATTATAAGAATATTTTAATACTTTTTTATTTTATTTTTATAACTTATTTATTTTTATATTGTTTTGTGTGCATTAAAAAATAAAACGTGTATATAAAATAAATCACTTTATACACATTTACAAATTATAGATTAATGAATGTTATTATATTTTAATTTTAAAATGTATTTTCTTCACTCCAAATAAATCAAATAATAACATTTTTCTTAATAATTTTACTACCGAAAACAAATTTAAATAGCATACAAAAATTATATAAAATAAATTCATTTAAGATAGTTTTCCAACATTGCACGTAGCAAAAGACATTCATAAAGCATTCACATGTAAAATAGAAGAGAATCTTTCAAATAAATACCAACAAATTACAAACATTTTAAGCCCCAGTGAGATGCTGCGATTGGATTTAGTGCATATTTAAACTCAAATCAACAAAAACCTAAAATTTAGGGTGAAATAAAGTCTTGAGATGACAACGGGATACGGTGAGGATGAGTTTTGTTATCCCATATCTATATCCGTAAAAAAAATTTATTCTCATCTCCATATCCAAATCCAATAGATATTAAACTTTTGTCTCATCCCATCTCCACCGAGTAATGAGTATAATTTCGTAGTGATACCCGTACTCACTTTCTTACCACTTCAATATTAATTTTAACGAATTATTTTGGTAATCAAAACCTTGGTAGCTAATGTTAGTGACCAATTTAGAAACTAAATGTTTTGATAATCAAAACTTGGTAGCTAATGTGAGTGAACAATTTAGAAACAATTCATAATAAAGACTATTTTACTTATCAATTTATTATCAATTTAGAGACCAATTATAAATTTTTGGAACTATTTTAGTTGTCAATAATTTTTAGTTTTTAAATTGGTACCTAAATTGGTCACTTAATATTTGTTGTCACAAAAATTGGTTATTATTCAAATATTTTCTTATAGTGTATTACAATTTTATAAATTAAATACTTTATTGATAAGTATCAATAAATTATCTTAAAGTATCGGACACAAATACGTGTCGAACACAAATATGTGATCTAAATAGAAGTATTAGTGCATCATAGGTAATCACGTTTCAAATTCAAATGGTGTTAATATCGATCGAAATAAATTATATTGAATATTTTAAATAAAGATTGAATTAAAGACAAAATAAATTAAAAAGTTATATTAAATAAATCTCACAAATATCAAATTCTACAAAACTACTTAAATCTATCACTTCACTTTTTACATAATAGGAGAACTCATGCTGCAATAGAGATGATATTTTTTTAATAATAAAAAAAAATACTAATTACACACTACGGAGTTCATATAAAAGTAACTTTATATTGTAATTTAAATTAAAAAGCTGTTTAATAAGAGAACATTAACTGTGTCACTCATATTGAAGGCAGTAATTCCCTCATCTATTTGGCAGACAAATCCACAAAAGTTTTCTTCCCAAAAATTAATAGTATGATGCACATGAGTTTTCTGTGTAGATCACACAACTACTTTAGGCCCATGGTTGGTGGTCCGATTTAGTTCCTCGTGATTGAAAGATGTAATTTTCATTAGTCAACACGCTGGAAAATTAAGACTACCTGAGTAGTTGACCCAGTGCTTGCTTTTCCTGGTGTGAGAAATGTACTATCTACCATCATCTTCTTTCATGCACCCTGTAAGCAAGGGATTATAGATAGAGTGTGAGACTGTGAAAGGAAACATGCAACAAAATAAAATATATATAGCATAATAATAGCATACATAATTAAATTACTTTTTCAAACATATATCATGCATTGCTGAAATCTACAGCTTCCCCTCATAGCAAATGTACCTATTTAGCTCCACAGTCTAATTCATTGTACATATTTTTATAGCAAGAGTTGAGAGAGAAAATCAATATAGTTGACTGAACTGAACTTGCCTGAAAAGCACATGCACTGTAAGAAGTTGCTTTTAGAATGATTTTTACTCTGTGATGCTTGGCCATAGGATACCAAGCCATCCATGTAAGGGTCAGACACAAACACCTCGCCGTTATAAACCAAAGTAACTTCACAGGTATTCGGTGCATGTTTCTTTACGAACTCTCCAATGCTCAATTTGTTGTTGCGCCTGATCAAAAGAACAAATTAGAGAAAGAAGATACACAATCCTTAATCTTTAACACGTGCTTGTCGATGTCATCCATTTGTGAATGAAATCGAAGCAGTGATAGCATACCGTGTGTAAGGTAGCTTTTTGATTCCAATGACAAGGTTGGTTATGTTAAGTATGGAGATGAGATCCAGAATTGCTTTTCCCGTGTCATTGCTCTCCAGAAGCAACGTTTCTGCTATTACCTGGGAGCGGAAAGAACACGGAGACAAACAGGAATTGGTAACAAAACTAGAATTAGAATAATTTAGTATGTTTTTGTGGTCTAAATAAATTGTAGAGATACAGTACATTGGCTTCATTACTCATCTTAATGTACTTCTGCAAAAGATCCTTCCTCTTGTTGTTCACTTCATTCACGTATAGTCTCACTTGCTGTGGGGTCAGTTTACTTCTTTCAAACCTTCCAACTATCAGATAAGTTATCACCACCAAGCAGATATAATTTAAGGTTTGAAATTCAGAGTTTGAGATGTATTCTTCATAGACAATGCACAACTTTGAAACATTCATGCTACAGTATATACTAGAGCAGAATACTAAAGAATGACTCGTAATAGCAGGTCTCGCTAGAACATATATTCCAAAGGAAAGGTTCCCTGCAAAATCTGTTGTGTGACAAAGAACTAATCTTCTGAACTCAAATGGAAAAGCGTTCTTATAGAAATGAGAATGAAAAATGAAAAAGATTAATGGTTACCTGGAGTAGGAATCGATGTGATCGGAGAAGAGACGTGGATAAGAAAAATCCGGGAACCGGGAGAAACAGCATGATCAAGAGCCCATTTCACTGCATCCAAGTCATCTTTGCCAACAGCAACATAAAGATCATCAACCCTTCTATCTTTGTTTTTTGTTATGCTGTTGCCATCCTCAACTATTTCCACAATTTCTGTTGACAACGTTTGTAAAGAATAGCGGCCATAGTCACCGTTTTCTTGGTCAACAACCTCATCATTAACGCCATTTCTGCTACTAAATAAACTTTTGATTTCTTCGAATGCTCCAGAAATTTCAGGAGTCATTATTTCTTGGGAGTTATAGACGAAGGAATCTCTACCAGCAGTAAAATGGAAGCCATTAACTCCATTTCTGTCACTTCTCTTGAGATCTCCAAATGCTTGCGCAGTTTCTAGCAACCATATTGGTCTAGAATAGTAATCCTTTGCTTCTCTTGGGGTGTGATTCACATCTTCCATATCTCTCTCTGCCTCTTTGTCTCAACTTTTCTCACATTACAAAATGAGGATAGGAAACGAAAGGAATTATTGGTTGATTCTAAATTGGCATTTCATGAAGCCTTCGTTGCTATCGAAGCCTCAACCTAGGTGAAAAAGGAGTTTCTCTTCTGTCAACTTAAGTATACATTTTTAGAGAAAACTCTTTTGTCAATATCAGCCGTTCATTGGACATGTCATACTATGATGACCCCTTTTTCATTTTTTAGTGTGTTTTGGCTATTTGGTTGTAACAATGTGGGCTTCTTGCTATAATCGCTTAAACTTTAATAACCCTTGAGGGTTGGTTAGAACAATGTCATTTTTTTGCTATGTACTCCAAGGTTTTGGTGTACAAATCTTTGAAAAATCTAGCATTGTTTCTAAGGTCATAACGGTTTCATTAGAATGTAAGGGTTACATTCTCTAACATGATCACATGAATTCTTTTTGTTAAAACAACACACGTCACAGAGAGTATATACATATTGAATGTTGAATACCAGACTAGATATTAATTGGTTTTGATAACCAGTAGAATAATATATCTAAAAAAAATAAATTTTATTGTGATAGATTCATACTCATGAATGTGATACCGTATGTTAAAAAGTAATTTTTAAACTTAGCTCAATTTCATAAAATTTTCTGTATAAAATAAAGTTTATACTCATTTATATATTTTAAATTAATCTTATTTTAATCGACGCATAACTTCCAACAGATTTATTGCTAGCTTAATCGCTGAAATTTGGCTTGTTTAACGTAGGTACCCTTCATAATAAGAATGCCCGAAGAAAAATGACAGCAGGAAATCAACCAGCTAGCAGAAATTTCTGAAATGTTAATTTGCAATGAGGAAACTAATACAGGGAATTGTGTATCTTACAACGCAATAACCTTTCGTTGATGTCAATGATAAAATTCCTGAACCCCTTCAGCTGTCGTGTATAATATTTTAAGGATATCTAATAATGACAATGTTAACTCAAGGTGTTAATATTCCAATGACTCTTGGCACATCATATGAATTAACAATCATTTGGATGTATTTGAAAAGACCTTTATTTTCGATGAGATGCATTAAATTTGGAATATTGTAAAGTAAATATATATTACTTGTTGGCATTTCTGTCCGTAATCTTTATCCATCACATACTAGTATTCATCTCGGACTGATTGATCATAAACCACGATACATCTCTTATATATGAACTAATTTGATAACGAATAAAATCAGAATTCTGATGTGATGTTATTATTCTCTTCGTGTGATGCACAATATTCTACAGTATAAAATCTTTATCTCGTAACTGAGGCTACGAAGCTATCAAAAAATTTCATATAAGGAGAGAGAGTGAGGGGAAATGAAAGATTGTCTTTTCTTCTTATGTCGCTTTGATATTCTCTGAATTTTCCTTTCTGTAAATTCTGTTCCAGTACCTAGAATATTCCTTGTTTTCAACAAACTTTATTGGGTGGTTATACAAGGAGTTTTTTCAATAATTGCTTGCTTGTGCTTCTGTTTGTTTCTTTAGTTGTTACATATTTTCAGGTGACGAGTAGAGTTATTTGACAATAAGTTTTAAGTTTTGTGAAAGTTTTTTAGAGATTTAATGAATATGACTAATAAAAAAATAAAATTTAATAAATAAAAATTAAGACTACCAAATTATCTTTAGTGTTAAAAGTAATATAAAATGATATTTAGATAAGTTGTAATTAATTTTTAAATTTTTTTATGAAGAATAAAATTATTAATAATATTTATTAATTAAAAAAAATGAATATTATAATATATTTGATTTGAAAAATTAATCATTTCAATTTTTTTCTGATAGTGATGTTGTATTTTGTAATAAAAAATGAGGGTATATTGGTAAAATAATTATAATCACCCTTAAATCTCATCTTAGTAGGGGATGCCATATGGAAATAGATCTCGCAAATTAGCGTCTTCTCTTGCCCTCCATTCAGTGAAAAGGTACACAAAAAATTTCTCAAATCAATGCTTCTTATTACCTTTGAACTGTAGTTTTCTACAAAAGAAGACACCCTAAGACTGTGTTTGTTTCCAAGAATGGACTTGAGAGAGAGTGAGTATGAATTTGAGGGGATGAAAAGAGGAAAATGAGATTGTTTGTTTTAAGGAATAGAGAGGTGAAAGTAAAGAGATTTGAATGTAAAGTTTGTAAATGATTTGATAGATATAAAAGATATAAAATAATACTTTAATAGATAAAATTGTTATATTATAGTTTTACCCCTGTGGTTAAAATTAGTATAAAATAAAATATAATTAACATTAGTTTTTTATTATTAATATTATTATTATATTAGTATTATTATTATTATTATTATTAGTTTTAATATTATTATTATTATATTAGTAATGTTATTATTTTTATTATAATTAATATATATTTTATTATTAAAAACAAATGACATATTACTCTTCAATAATTTACATGATATGACTGTTGTTTCAAATTAATAAAAAATTAAATATGTGATTATATGTTATATATATATATAACAAAAAATACTGTTAACAAAAAATCATTTTGCAGACATATGTAAAAGTTATGGATAAAAATATCAAAGTTTATGTGATAATATATCTTTCCTTACTCATCTCTTTAAAGTGAGAGGATGAAAATCTTGAGATCTCCTTCAAATCCATCTTCCAAATCAGTTCAGATCCCTTGAAGCAAACACTAAAATCACTCTCAAATTCATCCTTGCTTATCCAGCTACTCACCCTCCCTCAAATCTATCATTAAAAGCAAACACACCCTAAAAAAAGGGAATGACACATGATATTCACGAAAAAAAGATGGAAAGAAGAGCCAACATAAATGAAGAAAAAATATCAATAATTCAAGTGGTGCATTGAGAAAGGTGGTAATGTGAACAATTTTGAAATAATTATCACAATTTATGTATTTTTCTTTTATTTTATTTTGATTTAACTGTCATAAAAAAAAGAAAAATATAATAGTTATTCAAATGTAAAAATGATGTCAAGTTGGGGTTACAATTCAAGCACTTTAATAGCAAAATGACAAATCTATCCATGATTGTTACAATTTGGATGATAGTTTTCATAAATCTTTTGTCAATTTATATTTTACTATTTTAAATTTTGGAATTTACATTTCCAATTTGACTATTTCAATCCATCTTTCTCTTCTTCATTTCTTTCTTTGCTACCATTTAATCTCAATATCACATTCCACCTTTATATAAATATATAAAAATATGATCAACGGAAAGAAATACATGAATTTCTTATTGAAATTCACATTAAAAGAAAACTCACTTAATTGAATGTGTTTGTGAAATTAATCCACAATATAAATTATTTACTCATCAATTTTGTCCTAACTGTTAAATCTTAAAATTAACACATTCTAATTTAGATTAAAAAAAATATTAGTTCAATAATAAATAATCTATATGGAACTGATTTGGTTCATCAAAATTATATTAAAAATTCATACAAATTATCATCTGAGATCGTCTATATATTATTATTCTTTAGGATAGTAAGTCATGGATTCATGGAAGAGAAAAGGTCGTAAAAAAATCCTGAGTCCTGAGAGAACAATCTCTGAATCATGTGAAACATGATACTTTCAATGAAAAAGATATATTTTTTTGGTTAAATTACTCTTTTTTTTGTTTAAATCACCTTAGACCAATGGCACTCAACTAAAAGCAATTAGAGTAAAAACATCTATTTTGATAAGTTACGAAATTAAGTCAAAGACATTTTGTTGAAGTAATTGAAAAAGTGAATGGGAAGTAAAGATAGAACAAAATTTAAATTTTTTGTTAATAAAAATACTAACAATTGATATACCGATAAAAAATTATTTTAATTTAAATAACTTTATATATATATATATATATATATATATATATAAAATTAAAGATATAATAACATAGAAATTATTATTAAGATTTGAAACAACTTTTTAAACATCAAACTAATTAAACTAATGAGATATAATGAAAATTATTTGAATAAAAAAAAGTGGGTTAAAATATTATTATCCTAAAAAAAAAGTCCTTTAAATAAAAAAAATCAAGTATGAAAAAGATAATAAGGTTTTTTAATATTAAAGAATAAAGAGAAATAAAAGATTTCACACTTAAAATTGAGGGAATCAAACATTTTCATGAAAGAAAAAGAGAATAAACAATAAATAAATATACTAAAAAGAGTAAAAATACCTAAATATGAGACCTAAAAATTATTTAATTTGTTAAAATAGATAATTTACCATTTGAAGAAAGTACCTATCTATGTGAATTTTGTGAATATAGAAAGTCAAACAATTAGAAAATAGGAAACTAAGTGTCCAACAAAGAAAAAGAAAAGTAGAATTACGAAATTAACCATAATATATATATATATATATATATATATATATATATATATATATATATATATAAAAGTAATACGTACTTCTCCACATATTTGTTTATTATGTTCTACTTATTTGCCTATTTTTTTTATTCAAGACAGCCACATAGTGCAATAAGGGTTGATTTTTGTAACTGAGAATCAAACTTGTGGTACATAAGAAATGCATTTTTCCAATAATACAGAAAAATTGATTAGTAAATTTTAAAACTTTGTACGAAAAGTAATACGTACCTCTCCACTTATTATTTTATTATGCCCCACTTATTTATCTATTTTTTTCTTCAAGTCAGCCACATAGTGAATGTAATAAGAGATGATTTTTGTATCTTATAATAAAACTTGTGGTACATAAAAAGTGCATCCCTTTGAATAATAAAAAAAAATTGTTTAATAAATTTTAAAACTTTGGAAGAAAACTAATATGTAGCTCTTCACTTATTTGTTTATTATGTCCTACTAATTTGCCTATTTTTTACTTCAAGGTAGCCACCTAGTAAAATTAATAAGCTTTGATTTTTGTAACTTATAATCAAACTTGTGGTACATAAGAAATGCACCCCTTGGATAATAAATAAAAATTTGATCCGTATATTTTAACACTTTGTACAAAAACTAATACGTAGCTCTCCACTTATTTTTTTATTACACCCCACTTATTTGCCTAGTAATAATGGTTGATTTTTGTATATTATAATCAAACTTGTGATGCATAAGAAGTGCATCTCTTTCGATAATAAAAAAAATTCATTAGTAAATTTTAAAACTTAGAGTAATACGTAGCTCTCCACCTATTATTTTATTTTGCCCCAATTATTTGTCTATTTTTTTCTTCAAGGCCCACCTAGTGAAAGTAATAAGGGTTGATTTTTGTAACTTATAATCAAACTTGTGATACATAAGAATAAGAAGTGCATCTCTTTCTATAATAAAAAAAAATTCATTAGTAAAATTTAAAACTTTGTACGAAAAGTAATACGTAGCTCTCCACTTATTATTTTATTTTGCCCCACTTATTTGCCTATTTTTTTCTTCAAGGCCCACCTAGTGAAAGTAATAAGGGTTGATTTTGTAACTTATAATCAAACTTGTGGTACATAAGAACTGCATCCCTTTAGATAATAAATAAAAATTGGATCAATATATTTTAACACTTTGTACGAAAACTAATACGTAGCTCTAAACTTATTTGTTTATTATGTCCCACTTATTTGCCTATTTCTTTCTTCAAGGTAGCCACCTAGTGCAAGTAATAAGGGTTGATTTTTGTACGAAAACTTTGTACGAAAACTAATACGTAGCTCTCCAATTATTTATTTATTATGCACCACTTATTTTCCTTATTTTTTTCCTTCAAGGCAGTCAGCTCGTGGAAGTAATAAGGGTTGATTTTTGTATCTTACAATCAAACCTGTGGTAGATAAGATGTGCATCCTTTTCGATAATGAAAAAAATTTGATCAGGAAATTTTACAACTTTGTACCAACAGTAATACATATCTCTCCACTTATTATTTTATTATGCCCCACTTATTTGCCTATTTTTTTCTTCAAGGTAGCCACCTAGTGAAAGTAATAAGGGTTGATTTTTGTAACTTATAATCAAACTTGTGGTATATAAGAAATGCATCCCTTTGGATAATAAATAAAAATTGGATCAATATATTTAAAAACTTTGTACGAAAAGTAATACGTAGCTCTCCACTTTTTATTTTATTATGCCCCACTTATTTACCTACTTCTTTCTTCAAGGCAGTCACCTAGTGAAAGTAATAAGCGTTGACATTTGTAACTTATAATCAAACTTGTGGTACATAAGAAGTGCATCCCTTTGAATAATAAATAAAAATTGATCAGTATATTTTAAAAATTCGTAAGAAAACTAATACGTAGCTCTCCACTTATTTGTTTATTATGCCCCACTTATTTGGCTATTTTTTTTCTTAAAGGCAGTCACCTAGTGAAAGTAATAAAGGTTGACTTTTGTAACTTATAATCAAACTTGTGATATAAGAAGTGTATCCCTTTGGGTAATAAAAAAAATTTATTTAATAAATTTTAAAACGTTATACAAAACTAATACCTAGCTCTCCACTTATTTGTTTATTATGCCCCACTTATTTGCCTATTTTTTTTCTAGGGAGTCGTGCAAGTAATAAGGGTTGGTTCTTGTGTCTTATAATCAAACCTGTGGTACACAAGAAGTGCATCCTTTTGATAATAAATAAAATTTCATCAGTATATTTTAACACTTTGTACGAAAACTAATATGTAGCTCTACAATTATTTTGTTTATTATGTCCCACTTATATGCCTATTCTTTTCTTCATGGCAGCCACCTAGTGCAAGTAATAAGGGTTGATTTTTGTAACTTATAATCAAACTTGTGATACATAAGAAGTGGATCTCTTCGGATAATAAAGAAAAATTGATCAGTAAATTTTAAAACTTTGTACGAAAACAAATACGTAGCTCTCCACTTATTTGTTTATGATTTTCCACTTATTTGTCTATTTTTTCTTCTAGGCAGCCAGCTAGTGAAAGTAATAAGGGTTGATTTTTGTAACTTATAATCAAACTTGTCGTAGATAAGAAGTGCATCCCTTTGAATAATAAATAAAAATTGATTAGTAAATTTTAAAACTTTATACGAAAAGTAATACGTAGGCCTCCACTTATTATTTTATTATGCCCCACTTCTTTGCCTATTTTTTTCTTTAAGACAAACACCTAGTGAAAGTAATAAGGGTTGATTTTTGTAACTTATAATCAAATTTTTGGCACATAAGAAGTGCATCCATTTGGATAATAAAAAAAAAATTAATAAATGAATTTTAAAACTTTGTTCGAAGACTATTTCGTAGCTCTTCACTTATTTGTTTATTATGCCCCACTTATTTGCCTATTTTTCTCTTCAAGGCAACTCCCTAGTGAAAGTAATAAGGGTTGATTTTTGTAACTTATAATCAAAGTTGTGGTAGATAAGAAGTGCATCCCTTTGGATAATAAATAAAAATTTATGTGTATATTTTAACACGTTGTTCGAAAACTAATACGTAGCTCTCCACTCATTTGTGTATGATATCCCACTTGTTTGCTTTTTTTTTTCTACAAGGCAGCCTCCTAGTGCAAGTAATAAGGGTTGATTGTTTTATCTTATAATCAAACTTGTGGTACATAAGAAGTTCATCATTTTGGATAATAAATAAACACTGATCAGTATATTTTAACACTCTGTACGAAAACTAATACGAAACTCTCCACTTTTTTGTTTATTATGTGCCACTTATTTGCCTATTTTTTCTTCAAGGCAGCCACCTAGTGCAAGTAATAATGCTTGATTTTTCTATATTATAATCAAACTTGTGGTACATAAGAAGTGCATATCTCTCGAGAATAAAACACCATTGATTAGTAAATTTTAAAACTTTGTGCGAAAAGTAATACGTAGCTGTCCACTTATTTGTTTATTATGTCTGACTTATTTGCCTATTTTTTTCTTCACAGCAGCCATCTAGTGCAAGTAATAAGGGTTGATTTTTGTGTCTTAGAATCAAACTGGTGTTACATAAGAAGTGCTTCCCTTTCGATAATAAAAAAAAGTTGATTAGTAAACTTTAAAACTTTGTACGAAAAGTAATACGTAGCTCTCCACTTATAATTTTATTATGCCTCACTTATTTGCCTATTTTTTTTCTTGAAGGCAGCCACCTAGTGAAAGTAATAAGGATTGATTCTTGTAACTTATAATCAAACTTGTGGTACATAAGAAGTGCATCCCTTTGCATAATAAGAAAAAAATTATTTAATAAATTTTAAACTTTGTACGAAAAATAATTCAAAGCTCTTCACTTATTTGTTTATTATGCCACAATTATTTGCCTATTTTATTCTTCAAGGTAGCCACCTAGTGCAAGCAATAAGGGTTGATTTTTGAAACTTATAATCAAACTTGTCGTACATAAGAAGTGCATCCCCTTGGATAATAAATAATAATTTGATGAGTATATTTTAACACTTTGGTAGCCTCCACTTATTTGTTTATTATGTCCCACTTATTCGCCTATTTTTTCTTCAAGGCAGTCATCTAACGCAAGTAATAAGGGTTGAATTTGGTATCTAATAATAAAACTTGTGATACATAAGAAGTGCATACCGTTGGATAATGAAAAATAAATTGATTAGTAAATTTTAAAACTTTGTACGAGAGTAATATGTAGCTGTCCACTTATTAGTTTATTATGCCTCACTTATTAGCCTATTTTTTTTTTCAAGGCAGTCACCTTGTGAAAGTAATAAGGGTTGATTTTTGTAACTTATAATCAAACTTGTGGTACATAAGAAGTGCATCCTTTGGATAATAAAAATAATTGTTTAATAAATTTTAAAAATTTTTACGAAAACTAATAGGTAGCTTTGTACTTATTAGTTTATTATGCCCCACTTATTTGCCTAATTTTTTCTTCAAGGCAGCAACCTAGTGAAAGTAATCAGGTTGATTTTTGTAACTTATATTCAAACTTGTGGTACATAAGAAGTGCATCCCGTTGAATAATAAAAATAAATTGTGTAATAAATTTTAAAACTTTTTACGAAAACTAATAGGTAGCTCTCCACATATTTGTTTATTATGCCCCACTTTTTTGCCTCTTTTTTTCTTCAAGACAGCCACCTAATGAAAGTAACAAGGGTTCATTTTTGTAACTTATATTCAAACTTGTAGTACATAATAAGTGCTTCCCTTTGAATAATAAAAATAAATTGTTTAATAAATTTTAAAACTTTTCACAAAAACAAATAGATAGCTCTCCACTTAGTTGTTTATTATATGCCCCACTTATTTGCCTAATTTTTTCTTCAAGGCAGCAACCTAGTGAAAGTAATAAGGGTTGATTTTTTTGTACAAAATAACCAAACTTGTGGTACATAAGTGCATCCTTTTGGAGAATAAATAAAAATCAATGAGTATATTTTAACACTTTGTAGGAAAATAAAATGTAGCTCTCCACTTATTTGTGTATTATGCCCCACTTTTTTGCCTATTTTCTTTTTCAAAGCAGCCGTGTAGTGAAAGTAATAAAGGTTGATTTTTTGTAACTTATAATCAAACTTGTGGTACATAAAAAGTGCATCCTTTTGGATAATAAATAAAAATTGATGAGTATACTTTAACACTTTGTACGAAAATAATGTGTAGCTCTCCACTTATTTGTTTATTATGCCCCACTTATTTGCCTATTTTTTTTTTCAAGGCAGCCACCTTGAAAAAGTAATAAGGGTTGATTTTTTGTAACTAATAATCAAACTTGTGGTACAGAAGAAGTGCATCCCTTTGGATAATAAACAAAATTGATTAATAAATTTTAAAATTTTTTACGAAAACTAATACGTAGCTCTGTACTTATTAGTTTATTATGCCCCACTTATTTGCCTAATTTTTCCTTTAAGGCAGCCAGCTAGTGAAAGTAATAAGGGTTGATTTTTGTAACTTATAATCAAACTTGTGGTACATAAGAAGTGCATCCCTTTGGATAATAAAAATAAATTGTTTAATAAATTTTAAAACATTTTACGATAACTAATAGGTGTCTCTGCACTTATTTGTTTATTATGTCCCACTTATTTGCCTATTTTTTTCTTCAAGGCAGCCACCTAGTGAAAGTAATAAGGGTTGATTTTTGTAACTTATATTCAAACTTATGGTACATAAAATGTGTGTCCTTTTGGATAATAAATAAAAATTGATGAGTATATTTTCACACTTTGTACGAATATAATACGTAGCTCTCCACTTATTTGTTTATTATGCCCCACTTATTTGGCTATTTTTTTCTTCAAGGCAGCCACCTAGTGAAAGTAATAAGGGTTGATTTTTGTAACTTATATTCAAACTTGTGGTACATAAGAAGTGCATCCCTTTGAATAATAAAAACAAATTGTTTAATAAATTTTAAAACTTTATACGAAAACTAATAGGTAGCTCTCGACATATTTCTTTATTATGCCTCACTTATTTGCCTATTTTTTTTCTTCAAAGCAGCCAGCTAGTGAAAGGAGTAAGGATTGATTTTTGTAACTTATATTCAAACTTGTGGTACATAAAAAGTTAATTCCTTTGAATAATAAAAATAAATTGTTTAATAAGTTTTAAAACTTTTTATGAAAAGTAATAGCTAGCTCTCCACTTATTTGTTTATTATACCCCACTTATTTGTCTATTTTTTTCTTTAAGACAACCACCTAGTGAAAGTAATAAGGGTTGATTTTTTTTAACTCATACTCAAACTTGTAGTATATAATAAGTGCTTCCCTTTGAATAATAAAAATAAATTGTTTAAAAAATTTTAAAACTTTTTACGAAAAGAAATAGATAGCTCTCCACTTATTTGTTTATTGTGCCCGACTTATTTGCCTAATTTTTTCTTCAAGGCACCAACCTAGTGAAAGTAATAAGGGTTGCTTTTTTTGTACAAAATAATCAAATTTGCGGTACATAAGAAGTGCATCCTTTTGGAGAATAAATAAAACTTGATGAGTATATTTTAACACTTTGTACGAAAATAATACGTAGCTCTCCGCTTATTTGTTTATTATGCCCTACTTATTTGCCTATTTTTTTCTTCAAGGCAGCCACCTAGTAAAAGTAATAAGGGTTGATTTTTGTAACTTATATTCAAACTTGTGGTACATAAGAAGTGAATACCCTTGAATAGTACAAAAAAAATGTTTAATAAATTTTAAAACTTTTTACGAAACCTAATAGGTAGCTCTGAACTTATTTGTTTATTATACCCACTTATTTGCCTAATTCTTTCTACAAGGCAGCCACCTAGTGAAAGTAATAAGGGTTGATTTTTGTAACTTATATTCAAACTTGTCGTACATAAGAAGTGAATCCCTTTGGATAATAAAAAAATTTGTTTAATAAATTTTAAATCTTTTTACGAAAACTAATAGGTAGCTATGCACTTATTAGTTTATTATGCCCCACTTATTTGCCTAATTTTTACTTCAAGGCAGCCACCTAGTGAAAGTAATAAGGGTTGATTTTTGTAACTTATATTCAAACTTGTGGTACATAAGAAGTGAATGCCTTTGAATAGTAAAAAAAAAATTTAATAAAATTTTAAACTTTGTACGAAAACTAATAGGTAGCTCTACACTTTTTAGTTTATTATACCCCACTTATTTGCCTAATTTTTTCTTCAAGGCAGCCACCTATTGAAAGTAATAAGGGTTGATTTTTGTAACTTATATTCAAACTTGTGGTACATAAGAAGTGAATCCCTTTGAATAGTACACAAAAATTTGTTTAATAAATTTTAAAACTTTTTACGAAAACTAATAGGTAGCTCTGCACTTATTAGTTTGTTATACCCCTCTTATTTGCCTAATTTTTTCTTCAAGGCTAGTGAAAGTAATAAAGGTTGATTTGTGTAACTTATAATCAAATTTGTGGTACATAAGAAGTGCATCCCTTCGGATAATAAAAATAAATTGTTTAATAAATTTTAAAACTTTTTAGGAAAAGTAATAGGTAGCTTTGAACTTATTTGTTTATTATGTCCCACTTATTTGCCTATTTTTTTCTTGAAGGCAGCCATCTAGTGAAAGTAATAAGGGTTGGTTTTTGTAACTTATATTCAAACTTGTGGTACATAAGAAGTGCACCCTTTGGATAATAAATAAAAATTGATGAGTATACTTTAACACTTTGTACGAAAACTAATACGCAGCTCTCTACTTATTATTTTATTATGCCCCACTTATTTGCCTATTTTTTTTCTTCAAGACAAGTCACCGAGTGAAAGTAATACGACTTCATTTTTGTAACTTATAACCAAACTTGTGGTACTTAAGAAGTGCACCCTTTGGATAATAAATAAGAATTGATGAGTATATTTTAACACATTGTACGAAAACTAATACGTAGCTCTCCACTTATTATTTTATTATGCCCCACTTACTTGCCTTTTATTTTCTTCAAGTCAGCCACCTAGTGAAGGTAATAAGGGGATATTTTTGAAACTTATATTCAAACTTGTCATACATAAGAAGTGCATCCCTTTGAATAATAAAAATAAATTGTTTAATAAATTTTAAATTTTTTTATGAAAACTAGTAGGTAGCTGTTCACTTATTTGTTTATTATGGCCCATTCATTTGCCTATTGTTTTCTTGAAGGCAGCTACCTGGTGAAAGTAATAAGGGTTGATTTTTGTAACTTATATTCAAACTTGTGGTATATAAGATGTGAATCCCTTTGAATAATAAAATTAAGTTGTTTAATAAATTTTAAAACTTTTTACCAAAACTAATAGGTAGCTCTCCACTTATTTATTTATTATGCCCCACTTATTTGTCTATTTTTTTTTTCAAGGCAGCCACCCAGTGAAAGTAATAAGGGTTGATTTTGGTAACTTATAATCAAACTTGTGGTACATATGAAGTGCATCCCTTTGGATAATAAAATAATCTATTTAATAAATTTTAAAACTTTTTACGAAAACTAATAGGTAACTCTGCGCTTATTAGTTTATTATGTCCCACTTATTTGTCTATTTTTTTTTTCTTCAAGGCAGCCACCTAGTGTAAGTAATAACGGTTGATTTTTGTAACTTATATTCAAATTTGTAGTACATAATAAGTGCATCCCTTTGAATAATAAAAATAAATTGTTTAATAAATTTTAATACTTTTTACGAAAACTAATAGATAGCTCTCCACTTATTTGTTTATTATGCCCCACTTGTTTGTCTATTTTTTTCTTCAAGGCAGCCACTGAATCCCTTTGAATAATAAAATTAAGTTGTTTAATAAATTTTAAAACTTTTTACGAAAACTAATAGGTAGCTCTCCAATTATTTGTTTATTATGCCCCACTTATTTGTCTATTTTTTTCTTCTAGGCAGCCACCTAGTGAAAGTAATAAGAGTTGATTTTTGTAACTTATATTCAAACTTGTGGTACATAAGAAGTGCATCCCTTTGAATAATAAAAATAAATTGTTTAATAAATTTTAATATTTTTTACCAAAACTAATAGATAGCTCTCCACTTATTTGTTTATTATGCCCCACTTATTTGCCTAATTTTTTCTTCAAGGCAGCCACCTAGTGAAAGTAATAAGGGTTGATTTTTGTAACTTAAAATATAACTTGAGGTACATAAGTGCATCCTTTTTGATAATAAATAAAAATGGATCAGTATATTTTAACACTTTGTACAAACATAATACGTAGCTCTCCACTTATTTGTTTAATATGCCTCACTTATTTGCCTTTTTTTTTTTCAAGGCAGCCACCTAGTGAAAGTAATAAAGGTTGATTTTTGTAACTTATAATCAAACTTGTGGTGCATAAGAAGTGCATCCCTTTGGATAATAAAAATAAATTGTTTAATAAATTTTAAAACTTTTTACGAAAACTAATAAATAACTGTCCACTTATTTGTTTATTATGCCCCACTTATTTGTCTAATTTTTTCTTCAAGGCAGTCACCTAGTGAAAGTAATAAGGGTTAAGTTTTGTAACTTATTATATAACTTGAAGTACTTAAGAAGTTGATCCTTTTTGATCATAAAAAAAAAAAATTGATCAGTATATTTTAACACTTTGTACGAAAATAATACGTAGCTTTCCACTTATTTGTTTATTATACCCCACTTATTTGCCTAATTTTTTCTTCAAGGCTACCACCTAGTGAAAGTAATAAAGGTTGATTTTGGTAACTTATAATCAAACTTGTGGTACATAAGAAGTGCATCCCTTTGGATAATAAAAATAAGTTGTTTAAGAAATTTTAAAACTTTTTACGAAAACTAATAGGTAGCACTCCACTTATTTATTTATTATGCCCCTCTTATTTGTCTATTTTTTTCTTTAAGGCAACCACCCAGTGAAAGTAATAAGGGTTGATTTTGGTAACTTATAATCAAACTTGTGGTACATATGAAGTGCATCCCTTTGGATAATAAAAAAATTTGTTTAATAAATTTTAAAACTTTTTACGAAAACTAATAGGAAGCTCTGCACTTATTTGTTTATTATGCCCCACTTATTTGCCTAATTTTTTCTTCAAGGCAGTCACCTAGTGAAAGTAATAAGGGTTAAGTTTTGTAACTTATAATATAACTTGAGGTACATAAGAAGTGGATCCTTTTTGATAATAAATAAAAATTGATGAGTATATTTGAACACTTTTTACGAAAATAATACGTAGCTCTCCACTTATTTATTTATTATACCCCACTTATTTGCCTAATTTTTTCTACAAGGCAGCCACATAGTGAAAGTAATAAGGGTTGATTTTTGTAACTTATATTCAAACTTGTCGTACATAAGAAGTGAATCCCTTTGGATAATAAAAAAATTTGTTTAATAAATTTTAAATCTTTTTACGAAAACTAATAGGTAGCTATGCACTTATTAGTTTATTATGCCCCACTTATTTGCCTAATTTTTACTTCAAGGCAGCCACCTAGTGAAAGTAATAAGGGTTGATTTTTGTAACTTATATTCAAACTTATGGTACATAAGAAGTGAATGCCTTTCAATAGTAAACAAAAATTTGTTTAATAAATTTTAAAACTTTTTACGAAAACTAATAGGTAGCTCTGCACTTATTAGTTTGTTATAGCCCTCTTATTTGCCTAATTTTTTCTTCAAGGCTAGTGAAAGTAATAAAGGTTGATTTGTGTAACTTATAATCAAACTTGTGGTACATAAGAAGTGCATCCCTTCGGATAATAAAAATAAATTGTTTAATAAATTTTAAAACTTTTAAAGAAAAGTAATAGGTAGCTTTGCACTTATTTGTTTATTATGTCCCACTTATTTGCCTATTTTTTGCTTGAAGGCAGCCACCTAGTGAAAGTAATAAGGGTTGGTTTTTGTAACCTATATTCAAACTTGTGGTACATAAGAAGTGCTCCCTTTGGATAATAAATAAAAATTGATGAGTATACTTTAACACTTTGTACGAAAACTAATACGCAGCTCTCTACTTATTATTTTATTATGCCCCACTTATTTGCCTATTTTTTTTCTTCAAGACAAGTCACCGAGTGAAAGTAATACGACTTCATTTTTGTAACTTATAACCAAACTTGTGGTACTTAAGAAGTGCACCCTTTGGATAATAAATAAGAATTGATGAGTATATTTTAACACATTGTACGAAAACTAATACGTAGCTCTCCACTTATTATTTTATTATGCCCCACTTACTTGCCTTTTATTTTCTTCAAGTCAGCCACCTAGTGAAGGTAATAAGGGGATATTTTTGAAACTTATATTCAAACTTGTCATACATAAGAAGTGCATCCCTTTGAATAATAAAAATAAATTGTTTAATAAATTTTAAATTTTTTTATGAAAACTAGTAGGTAGCTGTTCACTTATTTGTTTATTATGGCCCATTCATTTGCCTATTGTTTTCTTGAAGGCAGCTACCTGGTGAAAGTAATAAGGGTTGATTTTTGTAACTTATATTCAAACTTGTGGTATATAAGATGTGAATCCCTTTGAATAATAAAATTAAGTTGTTTAATAAATTTTAAAACTTTTTACCAAAACTAATAGGTAGCTCTCCACTTATTTATTTATTATGCCCTACTTATTTGTCTATTTTTTTTTCAAGGCAGCCACCCAGTCAAAGTAATAAGGGTTGATTTTGGTAACTTATAATCAAACTTGTGGTACATATGAAGTGCATCCCTTTGGATAATAAAAAAATTTGTTTAATAAATTTTAAAACTTTTTACGAAAACTAATAGGTAGCTCTGCGCTTATTAGTTTATTATGTCCCACTTATTTGTCTATTTTTTTCTTCAAGGCAGCCACCTAGTGTAAGTAATAACGGTTGATTTTTGTAACTTATATTCAAATTTGTAGTACATAATAAGTGCATCCCTTTGAATAATAAAAATAAATTGTTTAATAAATTTTAATATTTTTTACCAAAACTAATAGATAGCTCTCCACTTATTTGTTTATTATGCCCCACTTGTTTGTCTATTTTTTTCTTCAAGGCAGCCACTGAATCCCTTTGAATAATAAAATTAAGTTGTTTAATAAATTTTAAAACTTTTTTCGAAAACTAATAGGTAGCTCTCCAATTATTTGTTTATTATGCCACACTTATTTGTCTATTTTTTTCTTCTAGGCAGCCACCTAGTGAAAGTAATAAGCGTTGATTTTTGTAACTTATATTCAAACTTGTGGTACATAAGAAGTGCATCCCATTGGATAATAAAAATAAATTTTATAATCAATTTTAAAACTTTTTACGAAATCTAATAGATAGCGCTCCACTTATTTGTTTATTATGCCCCACTTATTTGTCTAATTTTTTCTTCAAGGCAGTCACCTAGTGAAAGTAATAAGGGTTAAGTTTTGAACTTAAAATATAACTTGAGGCACATAAGAAGTGCATCCTTTTTGATAATAAATAAAAATGGATCAGTATATTTTACGAACATAATACGTAGCTCTCCACTTATTTGTTTAATATGCCTCACTTATTTGCCTTTTTTTTTTCAAGGCAGCCACCTAGTGAAAGTAATAAAGGTTGATTTTTGTAACTTATAATCAAACTTGTGGTACATAAGAAGTGCATCCCTTTGGATAATAAAAATAAATTGTTTAATAAATTTTAAAACTTTTTACGAAAACTAATAAATAACTGTCCACTTATTTGTTTATTATGCCCCACTTATTTGTCTAATTTTTTCTTCAAGGCAGTCACCTAGTGAAAGTAATAAGGGTTAAGTTTTGTAACTTATTATATAACTTGAAGTACTTAAGAAGTTGATCCTTTTTGATCATAAAAAAAAAATTGATCAGTATATTTTAACACTTTGTACGAAAATAATACGTAGCTTTCCACTTATTTGTTTATTATACCCCACTTATTTGCCTAATTTTTTCTTCAAGGCTACCACCTAGTGAAAGTAATAAAGGTTGATTTTGGTAACTTATAATCAAACTTGTGGTACATAAGAAGTGCATCCCTTTGGATAATAAAAATAAGTTGTTTAAGAAATTTTAAAACTTTTTACGAAAACTAATAGGTAGCACTCCACTTATTTATTTATTATGCCCCTCTTATTTGTCTATTTTTTTCTTTAAGGCAACCACCCAGTGAAAGTAATAAGGGTTGATTTTGGTAACTTATAATCAAACTTGTGGTACATATGAAGTGCATCCCTTTGGATAATAAAAAAATTTGTTTAATAAATTTTAAAACTTTTTACGAAAACTAATAGGAAGCTCTGCACTTATTTGTTTATTATGCCCCACTTATTTGCCTAATTTTTTCTTCAAGGCAGTCACCTAGTGAAAGTAATAAGGGTTAAGTTTTGTAACTTATAATATAACTTGAGGTACATAAGAAGTGGATCCTTTTTGATAATAAATAAAAATTGATGAGTATATTTGAACACTTTTTACGAAAATAATACGTAGCTCTCCACTTATTTATTTATTATACCCCACTTATTTGCCTAATTTTTTCTACAAGGCAGCCACATAGTGAAAGTAATAAGGGTTGATTTTTGTAACTTATATTCAAACTTGTCGTACATAAGAAGTGAATCCCTTTGGATAATAAAAAAATTTGTTTAATAAATTTTAAATCTTTTTACGAAAACTAATAGGTAGCTATGCACTTATTAGTTTATTATGCCCCACTTATTTGCCTAATTTTTACTTCAAGGCAGCCACCTAGTGAAAGTAATAAGGGTTGATTTTTGTAACTTATATTCAAACTTGTGGTACATAAGAAGTGAATGCCTTTCAATAGTAAACAAAAATTTGTTTAATAAATTTTAAAACTTTTTACGAAAACTAATAGGTAGCTCTGCACTTATTAGTTTGTTATAGCCCTCTTATTTGCCTAATTTTTTCTTCAAGGCTAGTGAAAGTAATAAAGGTTGATTTGTGTAACTTATAATCAAACTTGTGGTACATAAGAAGTGCATCCCTTCGGATAATAAAAATAAATTGTTTAATAAATTTTAAAACTTTTAAAGAAAAGTAATAGGTAGCTTTGCACTTATTTGTTTATTATGTCCCACTTATTTGCCTATTTTTTGCTTGAAGGCAGCCACCTAGTGAAAGTAATAAGGGTTGGTTTTTGTAACCTATATTCAAACTTGTGGTACATAAGAAGTGCTCCCTTTGGATAATAAATAAAAATTGATGAGTATACTTTAACACTTTGTACGAAAACTAATACGCAGCTCTCTACTTATTATTTTATTATGCCCCACTTATTTGCCTATTTTTTTTCTTCAAGACAAGTCACCGAGTGAAAGTAATACGACTTCATTTTTGTAACTTATAACCAAACTTGTGGTACTTAAGAAGTGCACCCTTTGGATAATAAATAAGAATTGATGAGTATATTTTAACACATTGTACGAAAACTAATACGTAGCTCTCCACTTATTATTTTATTATGCCCCACTTACTTGCCTTTTATTTTCTTCAAGTCAGCCACCTAGTGAAGGTAATAAGGGGATATTTTTGAAACTTATATTCAAACTTGTCATACATAAGAAGTGCATCCCTTTGAATAATAAAAATAAATTGTTTAATAAATTTTAAATTTTTTTATGAAAACTAGTAGGTAGCTGTTCACTTATTTGTTTATTATGGCCCATTCATTTGCCTATTGTTTTCTTGAAGGCAGCTACCTGGTGAAAGTAATAAGGGTTGATTTTTGTAACTTATATTCAAACTTGTGGTATATAAGATGTGAATCCCTTTGAATAATAAAATTAAGTTGTTTAATAAATTTTAAAACTTTTTACCAAAACTAATAGGTAGCTCTCCACTTATTTATTTATTATGCCCTACTTATTTGTCTATTTTTTTTTCAAGGCAGCCACCCAGTCAAAGTAATAAGGGTTGATTTTGGTAACTTATAATCAAACTTGTGGTACATATGAAGTGCATCCCTTTGGATAATAAAAAAATTTGTTTAATAAATTTTAAAACTTTTTACGAAAACTAATAGGTAGCTCTGCGCTTATTAGTTTATTATGTCCCACTTATTTGTCTATTTTTTTCTTCAAGGCAGCCACCTAGTGTAAGTAATAACGGTTGATTTTTGTAACTTATATTCAAATTTGTAGTACATAATAAGTGCATCCCTTTGAATAATAAAAATAAATTGTTTAATAAATTTTAATATTTTTTACCAAAACTAATAGATAGCTCTCCACTTATTTGTTTATTATGCCCCACTTGTTTGTCTATTTTTTTCTTCAAGGCAGCCACTGAATCCCTTTGAATAATAAAATTAAGTTGTTTAATAAATTTTAAAACTTTTTCCGAAAACTAATAGGTAGCTCTCCAATTATTTGTTTATTATGCCACACTTATTTGTCTATTTTTTTCTTCTAGGCAGCCACCTAGTGAAAGTAATAAGCGTTGATTTTTGTAACTTATATTCAAACTTGTGGTACATAAGAAGTGCATCCCATTGGATAATAAAAATAAATTTTATAATCAATTTTAAAACTTTTTACGAAATCTAATAGATAGCGCTCCACTTATTTGTTTATTATGCCCCACTTATTTGTCTAATTTTTTCTTCAAGGCAGTCACCTAGTGAAAGTAATAAGGGTTAAGTTTTGAACTTAAAATATAACTTGAGGCACATAAGAAGTGCATCCTTTTTGATAATAAATAAAAATGGATCAGTATATTTTACGAACATAATACGTAGCTCTCCACTTATTTGTTTAATATGCCTCACTTATTTGCCTTTTTTTTTCAAGGCAGCCACCTAGTGAAAGTAATAAAGGTTGATTTTTGTAACTTATAATCAAACTTGTGGTACATAAGAAGTGCATCCCTTTGGATAATAAAAATAAATTGTTTAATAAATTTTAAAACTTTTTACGAAAACTAATAGATAACTGTCCACTTATTTGTTTATTATGCCCCACTTATTTGTCTAATTTTTTCTTCAAGGCAGTCACCTAGTGAAAGTAATAAGGGTTAAGTTTTGTAACTTATTATATAACTTGAAGTACATAAGAAGTTGATCCTTTTTGATAATAAAAAAAAAATTGATCAGTATATTTTAACACTTTGTACGAAAATAATACCTAGCTTTCCACTTATTTGTTTATTATACCCCACTTATTTGCCTAATTTTTTCTTCAAGGCTACCACATAGTGAAAGTAATAAAGGTTGATTTTTGTAACTTATATTCAAACTTGTGGTACATAATAAGTGAATGCCTTTGGATAATAAAAATAAGTTGTTTAAGAAATTTTAAAACTTTTTACGAAAACTAATAGGTAGCACTCCACTTATTTATTTATTATGCCCCACTTATTTGTCTATTTTTTTCTTTAAGGCAACCACCCAGTGAAAGTAATAAGGGTTGATTTGGGTAACTTATAATCAAACTTGTGGTACATATGAAGTGCATCCCTTTGGATAATAAAAAAATTTGTTTAATAAATTTTAAAACTTTTTACGAAAACTAATTGGAAGCTCTGCACTTATTTGTTTATTATGCCCCACTTATTTGCCTAATTTTTTCTTCAAGGCAGTCACCTAGTGAAAGTAATAAGGGTTAAGTTTTGTAACTTATAATATAACTTGAGGTACATAAGAAGTGGATCCTTTTTGATAATAAATAAAAATTGATGAGTATATTTGAACACTTTGTACGAAAATAATACGTAGCTCTCCACTTATTTATTTATTATACCCCACTTATTTGCCTAATTTTTTCTACAAGGCAGCCACCTAGTGAAAGTAATAAGGGTTGATTTTTGTAACTTATATTCAAACTTGTCATACATAAGAAGTGAATCCCTTTGGATAATAAAAAAATTTGTTTAATAAATTTTAAATCTTTTTACGAAAACTAATAGGTAGCTGTGCACTTATTAGTTTATTATGTCCCACTTATTTGCCTATTTTTTTCTTCAAGACAGCCACCTAGTGAAAGTAATAAGGGTTGATTTTTGTAACTTATAATCAAACTTGTGGTACATAAGAATTGCATCCCTTTGGATAATAAAAATAAATTGTTTAATAAATTTTAAAACTTTTTACGAAAACTAATATGTAGCTTTGCACTTATTTGTTTATTATGTCCCACTTATTTTCCTATTATTTTCTTCAAGACAACCACCTAGTAAAAGTAATAAGGGTTGATATGTGTAACTTATATTCAAACTTGTGGTACATAAGAAGTTCATTCCTTTGAATAATAAAACAAAATTGTTTAATAAATTTTAAAACTTTTTACGAAAACAAATAGGTAGCTCTCCACATATTTGTTTATTATGCCTCACTTATTTGCCTATTTTTTTTCTTCAAGGCAGCCAACTAGTGAAAATAATAAGGGTTGTTTTTTGTACAAAATAATCAAACTTGTGGTACATAAGAAGTGCATCCTTTTGGATAATAAATAAAAATCAATGAGTATATTTTAACACTTTTTACGATAATAATACCTAGCTCTCCAATTATTTCTTTATTATGCCCCATTTATTTGCCTTTTTTTTTTCAAGCCAATCACCTAGTGAAAGTAATAAAGGTTTATTTTTTTAATTTATAATCAAACTTGTGGTACATAAGAAGTGCATCCCTACCTTTGAATAATAAAAATAAATTGTTTAATAAATTTTAAAACTTTTTATGAAAACTAATATGTAACTCTCCACATATTTGTTTATTATGCCCCACTTATTTGCCTCTTTTTTTCTTTAAGACAGTCACCTAGTGAAATTAATAAGGGTTGATTTGTGTAACTTATATTCAAATTTATAGTACGTAAGAAGTTCATTCCTTTGAATAATAAAAATAAATTGTTTAATAATTAAAACTTTTTACGAAAACTAATAGGTAGCTCTGCACTTATTAATTTATTATGCCTCACTTATTTGCCTAATTTTTTTTTCACCTAGTGAAAAGTAATAAAGGTTGATTTTTGTAACTTATAATCAAACTTGTGGTACATAACAAGCATCCTTTGGTTAATAAACATGAATTGTTTAATAAATTTTAAAACTTTTTACGAAAACTAATAGGTAGCTCTACACTTACTAGATTATCATGCCCCACTTATTTGCCTAATTTTTTCTTCAAGGCAGCCACCTATTGAAAGTAATAAGGGTTGATTTTTGTAACTTATAATCAAAATTGTGGTACATAAGAAGTGCATCCTTTTGGATAATAAAAAAAATTGTTTAATAAATTTTAAAACTTTTTACGAAAACTAATAGGTAGCTGTGCACTTATTAGTTTATTATGTCCCACTTATTTGCCTATTTTTTTCTTCAAGGCAGACACCTACTGAAAGTAATAAAGGTTGATTTTTGTAACTTATATTCAACCTTGTTGTACATATGAAGTTCAATCCTTTGAATAATAAAAAAAAATTGTTTAATAAATTTTAAAACTTTTTATCAAAACTAATAGGTAGCTCTGCACTTATTAGTTTATTATGTCCCACTTATTTGCCTATTTTTTTCTTCAAGGCAGCCACCTAGTGAAAGTAATAAGGGTTGATATGTGTAACTTATATTCAAACTTGTGGTACATAAGAAGTTCATTCCTTTGAATAATAAAACAAAATTGTTTAATAAATTTTAAAACTTTTTACGAAAACTAATAGGTAGCTCTCCACATATTTGTTTATTATGCCTCACTTATTTGCCTATTTTTTTTCTTCAAGGCAGCCAACTAGTGAAAATAATAAGGGTTGTTTTTTGTACAAAAAAATCAAACTTGTGGTACATAAGAAGTGCATCCTTTTGGATAATAAATAAAAATCAATGAGTATATTTTAACACTCTTTACGATAATAATACCTAGCTCTCCTATTATTTCTTTATTATGCCCCATTTATTTGCCTATTTTTTTTTTTCAAGGCAGCCACCTAGCTAAAGTAATAAATGTTTATTTTTTTAATTTATAATCAAACTTGTGGTACATAAGAAGTGCTCCCTACCTTTGAATAATAAAAATAAATTGTTTAATAAATTTTAAAACTTTTTATGAAAACTAATATGTAACTCTCCACATATTTGTTTATTATGCCCCACTTATTTGCCTCTTTTTTTCTTTAAGATAGTCACCTAGTGAAATTAATAAGGGTTGATTTGTGTAACTTATATTCAAATTTATAGTACGTAAGAAGTTCATTCCTTTGAATAATAAAAATAAATTGTTTAATAAATTTTAAAACTTTTTACGAAAACTAATAGGTAGCTCTGCACTTATTAATTTATTATGCCTCACCTATTTGCCTAATTTTTTCTTCACCTAGTGAAAAGTAATAAAGGTTGATTTTTGTAACTTATAATCAAACTTGTGGTACATAACAAGCATCCTTTGGTTAATAAACATGAATTGTTTAATAAATTTTAAAACTTTTTATGAAAACTAATAGGTAGCTCTACACTTACTAGATTATCATGCCCCACTTATTTTCCTAATTTTTTCTTCAAGGCAGCCACCTATTGAAAGTAATAAGGGTTGATTTTTGTAACTTATAATCAAAATTGTGGTACATAAGAAGTGCATCCTTTTGGATAATAAAAAAAATTGTTTAATAAATTTTAAAATTTTTTACGAAAACTAATAGGTAGCTGTGCACTTATTAGTTTATTATGTCCCACTTATTTGCCTATTTTTTTCTTCAAGACAGCCACCTAGTGAAAGGAAGAATGGTTGATTTTTGTAACTTATAATCAAACTTGTGGTACATAAGAATTGCATCCCTTTGGATAATAAAAATAAATTGTTTAATAAATTTTAAAACTTTTTACGAAAACTAATATGTAGCTTTGCACTTATTTGTTTATTATGTCCCACTTATTTTCCTATTATTTTCTTCAAGACAACCACCTAGTGAAAGTAATAAGAGTTGATTTTTTTAACTTATATTCAAACTTGTGGTACATAAGAACATTCCTTTGAATAATAAAAAAAAATTGTTTAATAAATTTTAAAACTTTTTACGAAAACTAATAGGTAGCTCTCCACATATTTGTTCATTATGCATCACTTATTTGCCTCTTTTTTTTTTCTTCAAGACAGCCACTTAGTGATAGGAGTAAGGGTTGATTTTTGTAACTTATATTCAAACTTGTAGTACATAAGAAGTTCATTCCTTTGAACAATAAAAATAAATTGTTTAATAAATTTTAAAACTTTTTACGAAAACTAATAGATAACTCTCCACTTATTTGTTTATTATGCCTCACTTATTTGTCTATTTTTTTCTTCAAGGCAGCCACCTAGTGAAAGTAATAAAGCTTGATTTTTGTAACTTATATTCAAACTTGTAGCACATAATAAGTGCATCAATTTGAATAATAAAAATAAATTGTTTAATAAATTTTAAAATTTTTACGAAAACTAATAGGTAGCTCTGCACATATTTGTTTATTGTGCCCCACTTGTTTGCCTCTTTTTTTCTTCAAGATAGCCACAAAGTGAAAGTAATAAGGGTTGATTTTTGTAACTTATATTCAAACTTGTGGTACCTAAGAAGTTCATTCCTTTGAATAATAAAAATAAATTGTTTAATAAATTTTAAAACTTTTTACGAAAACTAATAGATAGCTCTCCACTTATTTGTTTATTATGACCCAATTATTTGTCTATTTTTTTTCTTCAAGGCTACCTAGTGAAAGTAATAAGGGTAGATTTTTGTAACTTATATTCAAATTTGTAGTACATAATAAGTGCATCCATTTGAATAATAAAAATGAATTGTTTAATAAATTTTAAAACTTTTTACGAAAACTAATAGGTAGCTCTGCACTTATTAGTTTATTATGCCCCACTTATTTGCCTAATTTTTTCTTCAAGGCAGCCACCTAGTGAAAAGTAATAAAGGTTGATTTTTGTAACTTATAATCAAACTTGTGGTACATAAGAACTGCATCCCTTTGGATAATAAAAAAATTTGTTTTATAAATTTTAAAACTTTTTACGAAAACTAATAGGTAGCTCTACACTTTTTAGTTTATTATGCCCCACTTATTTGCCTAATTTTTTCTTCAAGCAGCCACCTATTGAATGAAATAAGGGTGGATTTTTGTACAAAATAATCAAACTTGTGGTACATAAGAAGTGCATCCTTTTGGATAATAAATAAAAATCAATGAGTATATTTTAACACTTTGTACGAAAATAATACGTAGCTCTCCAATCATTTGTTTATTATGCCCCACTTATTTGCCTTTTTTTTCCAACGCAGCCACCTAGTGAAAGTAATAAAGGTTTATTTTTTTAACTTATAATCAAACTTGTGGTACATAAGAAGTGCATCCTTTTGGATAATAAATAAAAATTGATGTGTATATTTTAACACTTTGTACGAAAATAATACGTAGCTCTGCACTTATTAGTTTATTATGCCCAATTTATTTGCCTAATTTTTTCTTCAAGGCAGCCACCTATTGAATGTGATAAGGGTTGATTTTTGTACAAAATAATCAAACTTGTGGTACATAAGAAGTGTATCCTTTTGGATAATAAATAAAAATCAATGAGTATATTTTAACACTTTGTACGAAAATAGTACGTAGCTCTCAAATTACTTATTTATTATGCCCCACTTGTTTGCCTAATTTTTTTTTTCAAGGCAGCCACCTATTGAAAATAATCAAGGTTTATTTTTGTAACTTATAATCAAACTTGTGGTACATAAGAAGTGCATTCTTTTGGATAATAAATAAAATATGATGAGTATATTTTAAGACTTTGTACGAAAATAATACGTAGCTCTCCACTTATTTGTTTATTATGCTCCACTTATTTGCCTATTTTTTTCTTCAAGGCAGCCACCTAGTGAAAGTAATAAGGGTTGATTTTTGTAACTTATATTCAAACTTGTGGTACATAAGAAGTTCATTCCTTTGAATAATAAAAATAAATTTTATAATAAATTTTAAAACTTTTTACGAAAACTAATAGGTAGGTGTCCACATATTTGTTTATTATGCCCCACATATTTATCTATTTTTTTTTTCAAGGCAGCTACCTAGTGTAAGTAATAAGTTTTGATTTTTGTAACGTATATTCAAATTTGTTGTACATAATAAGTGCATGCCTTTGAATAACAAAAATAAATTGTTTAATAAATTTAAAAACTTTTTACGAAAACTAATAGATAGCTCTCCACTTATTTGTTTATTATGCCCCACTTGTTTGTTTATTTTTTTCTTCAAGGCAGCAACCTAGTGAAAGTAATAAGGGTTAAGTTTTGTAACTTATATTCAAATTTGTAGTACATAATAAGTGCATCCCTTTGAATAATATAAATGAATTGTTTAATAAATTTTAAAACTTTTTACGAAAACTAATAGGTAGCTCTCCAATTATTTGTTTATTATGCCCCACTTATTTGTCTATTTTTTTCTTCAAGGCAGCCACCTAGTGAAAGTAATAAGGGTTGATTTTTGTATCTTATATTCAAATTTGTAGTACATAATATCCATTTGAATAATAAAAATAAATTGTTTAATAAATTTTAAAACTTTTTACGAAAACTAATAGGTAGCTGTCCACATATTTGTTTATTATCCACACTTATTTGTCTCTTTTTTTCTTCAAGACAGCCACCTAGTTAAAGTAATAAGGGTTGATTTTTGTAACTTATATTCAAACTTGTGATACATAAGAAGTTCATTCCTTTCAATACTAAAAATAAATTGTTTAATAAATTTTAAAACTTTTTACGAAAACTAATAGGTAGGTCTGCACATATTTGTTTATTATCCGCACTTATTTGTGTCTTTTTTTCTTCGAGACAGCCACCTAGTGAAAGTAATAAGGATTGATTTTTGTAACTTATATTCAAACTTGTGATACATAAGAAGTTCATTCCTTTCAATACTAAAAATAAATTGTTTAATAAATTTTAAAACTTTTTACGAAAATTAATAGGTAGGTCTCCACATATTTGTTTATTATGCCCCACTTATTTATCTATTTTATTTCTTCAAGGCAGCCACCTAGTGAAAATAATAAGGGTTGATTTTTGTTCAAAATAATCAAACTTGTGGTACATAAGAAGTGCATCCTTTTGGATAATAAATAAAAATCAATGACTATATTTTAACACTTTGTACAAAAATAATACGTAGCTCTCCAATCATTTGTTTATTATGCCCCACTTATTTGCCTTTTTTTTCCAAGGCAACCACCTAGTGAAAGTAATAAAGGTTTATTTTTTAAACTTATAATCAAACTTGTGGTACATAAGAAGTGCATCCTTTTGGATAAAAAATAAAATATGATGAGTATATTTTAACACTTTGTACGAAAATAATACGTAGCCTTCCACTTATTTGTTTATTATGTCCCACTTATTTGTCTATTTTTTTCTTCAAGGCAGTCACCTAGTGAAAGTAATAAGGGTTGATTTTTGTAACTTATATTCAAACTTGTGGTACATAAGAAGTTCATTCCTTTGAATAATAAAAATAAATTGTTTAATAAATTTTAAAACTCTTTACGAAAACTAATAGGTAGCTCTCCACATATTTGTTTATTATGCCTCACTTATTTGGCTATATTTTTTCTTCAAAGGAGCCACCTAGTGAAAGTAGTAAGGATTTATTTTTGTAACTTATATTCAAACTTGTGGTATATAAGAAGTTCATTCCTTTGAATAATAAAAATAAATTGTTTAATAAATTTTAAAACTTTTTATGAAAACTAATAGCTAACTTTCCACTTATTTGTTTATTATGCCCCACTTATTTGTCTATTTTTTTCTTCAAGGCAGCCACCTAGTGAAAGTAATAAGTGTTGATTTTTGTAATTTATATTCAAACTTGTAGTACATAAGAAGTACTTCCCTTTGAATAATAAAAATAAATTGTTTAATAAATTTTAAAACTTTTTATGAAAACAAATAGACAGCTCTCCACTTATTTGTTTATTATGCCCCATTTATTTGCCTAATTTTTTCTTCAAGGCGGTAACTTAGTGAAAGTAATAAAGGTTGATTTTTGTAACTTATTTTCAAATTTGTAGTACATAATAAGTGCATCCCTTTGAATAATAAAAATAAATTGTTTAATAAATTTGAAAACTTTTTACGAAAACTAATAGATAGCTCTCCATTTATTTGTTTATTATGCCCCACTTATTTGTCTATTTTTTTTCTTCGAGGCAAGCACCTACTGAAAGTAATAAGCGTTGATTTTTGTAACTTATATTCAAATTTGTAGTACATAATAAGTACTTCCCTTTGAATAGTAAAAATAAATTGTTTAATAAATTTTAAAACTTTTTTACGAAAACAAATAGATACCTCTCCACTTATTTGTTTATTTTGCCCCACTTATTTGTCTAATTTTTTCTTCAAGGCAACAACCTAGTGAAAGTAATAAGGGTTGATTTTTTTGTACAAAATAATCAAACTTGTGGTACATAAGGAGTGCATCATTTTGGAGAATAAATAAAAATCAATGAGTATATTTTAACACTTTGTAGGAAAATAAAAAGTAGCTCTCCACTTTTTTGTGTATTATGCCCACTTTTTGGCCTATTTTTTTTTCAAGGCAGTCACCTAGTGAAAGTAATAAAGGTTGATTTTTGTAACTTATAATCAAACTTGTGGTACATGAAAAGTGCATCCTTTAGCATAATAAATAAAAATTGATGAGTATATTTTAACACGTTTTACGAAAATTAATAGGTGGCTCTGCACTTATTTGTTTATTATGCCCCACTTATTTGCCTATTTTTTTTTTCTTGAACGCAGCTACCTAGTGGAAGTTATAAGGGTTGATTTTTGTAACTTCTATTCAAACTTGTGGTACATAAGAAATGCTTCCCTTTGAATAATAAAAATAAATTGTTTAATAAATTTTAAAACTTTTTACGAAAATTAATAGGTAGCTCTCCACATATTTGTTTATTATGCCCCACTTATTTGCCTCTTCTTTTCTTCAAGGCAGCCACTTAGAGAAAGTAATAAAGGTTTATTTTTTGTAAATTATAATCAAACTTGTGGTACATAAGAAGTGCATCCCTTTGCATAATAAATAAAAATTGATGAATATATTTTAACACTTTGTACGAAAATAATTCGTTGCTCTGCACTTATTTGTTTATTATGCTCCACTTATTTGCTTATTTTATTCTTTATGGAAGCCACCTAGTGAAAGTAATAAGAGTTGATTTTTGTAACTTATATTCAAACCTATGGTACATAAGAAGTGAATCCCTTTGAATAATAAAAATAAATTGTTTAATAAATTTTAAAACTTTTTACGAAAACTAATAGGTAGCTCTGCACTTATTTGTTTATTATGTCGCACTTATTTGCCTACTTTTTTCTTCAAGCCAGCCACCTAGTGAAAGTAATAAGGGTTGATTTTTGTAACTTATATTCAAACTTGTGATACATAAGAAGTGAATCCCTTTGAATAATTAAATTAAATTGTTTAAAAATTTTTAAAACTTTTTACTAAAACTAATAGCTAGCTCTGCACTTATCTATTTATTATGTCCCACTTATTTGTCTATTTTTTTCTTCAAGGCAGCCACCTAGTGAAAGTAATAAGGGTTGATTTTTGTAACTTATATTCAAACTTGTGGTACATAAGAAATGAATTCGTTTGAATAATATAAAAATTGTTTAATAAATTTTATAACTTTTTACGAAAACTAATAGGTAGCTCTGCACTTATTTGTTCATTATGCCCCACTTATTTGCAATTTATAATATAACTTGAGGTACATAAGAAGTGCATCCTTTTGGATAATAAATAAAATTGAGTGTATATTTTAATACTTTGTACGAAAATAATACGTAGCTCTCCACTTATTTGTTTATTATGCCCCACTTATTTGCAATTTTTTTTCAAGGCAGCCACATAGTGAAAGTAATAAAAGTTTATTTTTGTAACTTATAATCAAACTTGTGGTACATAAGAAATGCATCTTGTTGGATAATAAATAAAAATTGATGAATATATTTTAACATTTTGTACGAAAATAATTCGTTACTCTCCACTTATTTGTTTATTATGTCCCACTTATTTGCCTATCTTTTTCTACAAGGCAGCCACCTAGTAAAAGTAATATGGGTTGATTTTTGTAACTTGTATTCAAACTTGTGGTACATAAGAAGTGCATCCCTTTGAATATATTTTAACACTTTGTACGAAAATAATATGTAACTCTCCAATTATTTGTTTATTATGCCCTGCTTATTTGCCTATTTTTTTTAGGCAGCCGAAAGTAATAAAGGTTTATTTTTGTAACTTATAATCAAACTTGTGGTACATAAGAAGTGCATCCTTTTGGATAATAAATAAAAATTGATGAGTATATTTTAACACTTTGGACGAAAATGATACATAGCTCTCCACTTATTTGTTTACTATGCCCCACTTATTTGCCTATTTTTTTCTTCAAGGCAATCACCTAGTGAAAGTAATAAGAGTTGAGCCACCTAGTGCAAGTAATAAGTGTTGAAAGGGGGAGCCTTTCATCCATAAATGAAAAACAATTTTGATGATGTCTACTGATCTAGGATAAAACATAACTTGGTCCAGTTAGGATATGCATTAGGCAAATAGCTTCTCTTTATCAAATGTATTTCAGGCCTGTTGTGTAATTCTGCATATGATTAGTTTTTTAACTAATGGATTAACTGTGAGTATGGTACAAAGTAAGTGAAAATATACTCACGATAATTGATTAGGTAAATTGTGATACACTTATTATTTTATTATGGCCCACTTATTTGCCTATTTTTTTCTTCAGTGCAGCCATCTAGTGCAAGTATTAAGCGTTTATTTTTATATTTTATAATAAAACTTGTGATACATAATAAGTGCATCGCTTTCGATAATAAAAAATAAATAGATTAGTAAATTTTAACTTATTGTACGAAAAGTAACAAGCAAATCCCTACATATGTGTTCATTGTGCCCCACTTAGATATAGATCTTATTTGACTTATTATTCTTTTTAAAGTCAATCCTCACCTTGTGCAAAAGCTAATGGTTTTTTTACTTGTAAGCAAATTCGTGGTACATAGAAAGTACATGTCATTCGATGAAAAAAAATATAGTAAATTTTAAAAAAAAATTGAAAAGTAATACGCAACTCCCCACTTATTTGTTCTTTCTGTCCTACTTATTTGCCTATCTAATTTGGCCTATTGTTTTTCTCCACCTCAGCCACCTAGTGCAAACAATAAGGGTTGATTTTGTAACTTATAATGACATTCGTGGTACATAAGAAGTACATCCCATTAGACAATAAAAAAAGATCGCTTAGTAAATTTTAAAAAATTGTACGAAAAGTAATAAACAACTCCCTACTATTTGTTCATTGTGCCCCACTTAAATTGAGATTTTATATGACTTATTTTCTTATCAAGCCCGCCACCTTGTGAAAAAAAATAAGGATTGTTTTTTGATTTGTAAGCAAATTCATGGTACATAAAAAGTACATCCCCATTAGATAAAAAAAAATATAGTAAATTTTAAAAAATTGTATGAAAAGTAATATGCAACTCCCCATTTATTTGTTCTTTTTGTGCCCCATTTATTTGCCTATCTAATTGGGCCTATTTTTTTCTTCAAGCCAGCCACCTAGTGCAAACAAGAAGGGTTGATTTTTGTAACTTATAATGAAATTTGTGGTACATAAGAAGTACATCCCATTAGACGAAAAAAAAAGATTGATTAGTAAATTTTAAAAATTTGTACGCAAAGTAACAAGCAACTCCTCACATGTTTGTTCATTGTGCCCCCTTAGATTGAGATCTTATTTGACTCTTTTTTTTTTCAATCAGTGATCTTGTGCAAAAAATAAGGATTGTTTTTTGACTTGTAAGCAAATTCGTGGTACATAAAAAGTACATCCCATTTGATGAAAAAAAGATATAGTAAATTTTAAAAAATTGTTTGAAAAGTAATATGCAACTTCCCACTTATTTGTTCTTTGTGCCGCACTTATTTGCCTATTTAATTTGACCTATTTTTTTCTCCAAGGTAGCCACTTAGTGCAAATAATAAGGGTTAATTTTGTAACTTATAGTGAAATTCGTGGTACATTAGAAGTACACCCCTTTAGACGAAAAAAAAGATTGATTAGTAAATTTAAAAACATTGTACCGAAAGTAACAAACAATTCCCCACATATTTGTTCATTGTGCCCCACTTCGATTGAGATCTTATTTGACTTATTATGTTTTTAAAGCCAATCACTTTGTCAAAAAGTAAGGGTTGTTTTTTTTGACTTGTAAGCAAATTCGTGGTAAATAAAAAGTTCATCCCATTGGATGAAAAAACAATTTATTAGTAAATTTTTTAAAATTGTACGAAAAATAACAAGCAACTCCCCACATATTTTTTCATTATGCCCCGCTTAAATTGAGATCTTATTTGACTTATATTTTTTTTTCAAACCGGTCACCTTGTGCAAAAAATAAGGATTTTTTTTAGTTGTAAGCAAATTCGTGGTACATAAAGAGTACATGCCATTGGATGAAACAAATTATAGTAAATTTTAAAAAAATTGTTTGAAAAGTAATGCGCAACTCCCCACTTATTTGTTCTTTGCGCCCCACTTATTTGCCTATCTAATTTGGACTATTTTTTTCTTCAAGCCAGCCACCTTGTGTAAACAATATGGGTTGATTTTTTTAACTTATAATGAAATTTGTGGTACATAAGAAGTACATCCCATTAGACGATAAAAAAAGATAGTAAATTTAGAAAAATTGTATGATAAGTAATAAACAACTCCCCACATATTCATTCATTGTACCCCACTTAGATTGAGATTTGATTTGACTTATTTTTTTATCTAGCCAGCCACCTTGTGCATAAAATAAGTATTATTTTTTTATTTGTAAGCAAATTCGTGGTACATAAAAATTATGTCCCATTGGATGAAACTATAATTTATTAGTAAATTTTAAAAATTGTACGAAAAGTAATAAGCAACTTCCTACATATTTGTTCATTATGGCCCAGTTATATTGAAATCTTATTTGACTTCTATTTTTTTCAAGCCAGTCGTCTTTTGCAAAAAATAACGATTGTTTCTTTACTTGTAAGAATATTCGTGGTACGTAAAAAGTACATGCCATTCGATAAAAAAAAATATAGTAAATTTTAAAAAATTGTATGAAAAGTAAAATTCAATTCCTCACTTATTTATTCTTTGTGCCCACTTATTTGCCTATATAATTTGCCTATTTTTTCTCAAAGTCAGCTGGCCACCTAGTGCAAACAATAAAGGTTGATTTTGTAACTTATAATGAAATTTGTGGTACATAAGAAGTACACTCCGTTAGACGAAAAAAAAGATCAATT
The DNA here is from genome assembly GCF_037176805.1 of Vigna unguiculata. NCBI lineage: Eukaryota > Viridiplantae > Streptophyta > Magnoliopsida > Fabales > Fabaceae > Vigna > Vigna unguiculata. The sequence continues at coordinate 56,819,603 of NC_140794.1, read as the reverse complement.
AGTAAATTTTAAAAAATTGTACAAAAAGTAATAAATAACTCCCCACATATTTGTTCATTGTGCCTTACTTAGATTGAGATTTTATTTGACTTATTTCTTTTATCAAATCCGCCACCTTGTGCAAAAAATAAGGATTGTTTTTTCATTTGTAACCAAATTCGTGGTACATAAAAACTACATCCCATTGGATGAAAAAATATAGTAAATTTTAAAAAATTATATGAAAAGTAAAACTCAACTCCCCACTTATTTGTTCTTTCTGCCCCACTTATTTGCCTATCTAATTTGGCCTATTTTTTTTTCAAGCTAGCCACCTAGTGCAACCAATAAGGGTTGATTTTGTAATTTACAATGAAATTCGTGGTACATAAGAAGTACATCCCATTAGACAAAAAAAAAAGATTGATTAGTAAATTTAAAAAAAAATGTACAAAAAGTAATAAGGAACTCCCCACATATTTGTCCATTGTGCCCCACTTAGATTGAGATCTTATTTGACTTATTATTTTTAAAAGGTAGTCACCTTGTGCAAAAAATAAGGGTTGTTTTTTTTTACTTTTAAGCAAATTTGAGGTAAATGAAAAGTTCATCCCATTGGATGAAAAAAAAATTATTGGTAAATTTTTAAAAATTGTACGAAAAATAACAAGCAACAGCCCACATAATTGTTCATTATGCCCCACTTAGATTGAGATCTTATTTGACTTATATTTTTTTTCAAGTCAGCCACCTTGTGCAAAAAATAAGGATTGTTTTTTTACTTGTAAGAAAATTCATGGTATTATAAGAACATGCCTTTGGGTGAAAAAAGAACATGCCTTTTGAATTGTAATACGCAACTCCCCACTTATTTGTTCTTTGAGCCCCACTTATTTTCCTATCTAATTTGGCCTATTTTTTTTTCTTCAAGTCAGCCACCTAGTGCAAACAATAAGAGTTAATTTTTGTAACTTATAATAAAATTTGTGGTACCTAACAAGTAGATCCCATTAAACAAAAAAAAAAAAGATTGATTAGTAAATTTTAAGAAATTGTACGCAAACTAACAAGCAAGTCCTCACATATTTGTTTATTGTGCCCCACTTAGATTGAGATCTTATTTGACTCTTTTTTTTTCAATCTAGCCACCTTGCTCAAAAAATAAGGATTGTTTTTTACTTGTAAGCAAATTCGTGGTACATAAAAAGTACATCCCAATGGATGAAAAAAAAAATATAGTAAATTTAAAAAAATTGTTTAAAAAGTAATACGCAACTCCCCAATTATTTGTTCTTTGTGCCCCACTTATTTGTCTATCTAATTTGGCCTATTTTTGTCTTCAAGCCAGCCACCTAGTGCAAACAATAAGCGTTGATTTTTGTAACTTATAATGAAATTCGTGGTATGTAAGAAGTACATTTCATTAGACGAAAAAAAAATTGATTAGAAAATTTTGAAAAATTGTACAAAAATAACAAGCAGCTCCCCACATATTTTTTCATTATGCCCCACTTAGATCGAGATCTTATTTGACTTATATTTTATTTCAAGTCAGCCCCCTTGTGCAAAAAATAAGGATTATTTTTTGACTTGTTACCAAATTGGTGGTACAAAAGTACATCCCATTAGATGAAAATAAATATAGTAAATTTTAAAAAATTGTATGAAAAGTAAAACACAAATCCCCTCTAATTTGTTCTTTGTGCCCCACTTATTTGTCTATCTAATTTTGCCTATTTTTTTCTTCAAGTCAACCACCTAGTGAAAACAATAAGGGTTGATTTTGTAACTTATAATGAAATTTGTGGTACATAAGAAGTACATCTCGTTAGCCGGAAGAAAAATATTGATTAGTATATGTTAAAAAAATATACGAAAAGTAACAAGCAACCCCCACATATTTGTTCATTGTGGCCCACTTACATTGAGATCTTATTTGACTTATTATTTTTTTTAAAGTTAGTCATCTTGTAAAAAAATAAGGGTTGTTTTTCTGACTTGTAAGCAAATTCATGGTAAATAAAATTTAAAATATTAAGAAATATAACAAGCAACTAGTCACATATTTGTTCATTATGCCCCAATTGGATTAATAGCTTATTTGACTTATACTTTTTTTCAAGCCAACCACCTTGTGTGAAAAGTAAGGATTGTTTTTTGACTTGTAAGCAAATTCGTGGTACCTAAAAAGTACATCCCAGGATGAAAAAAAAATAGTAAATTTTAAAAAATTGTATGAAAAGTAATATGCAACTCCCCACATATTTGTTCTTTGTGCCCCATTTATTTGCCTATCTAATTTGGCCTATTCTTTTCTTCAAGCCATCTACCTAGTGCAAACAATAAGGGTTGATTTTTGTAACTTATAATGAAATTTGTGGTACATAAGAACTACATCTCATTAGACGAAAAAAAAAACATTGATTAGTAAATTTAAAACTTTTTACGCAAAGTAACAAGCAACTCCTCACATATTTGTTCATATTGCCCCACTTAGATTGAGATCTTATTTGATTTTTTTTTTCAAGCTAGCCACCTTCTACAAAAAAATAAGGATTGCTTTTTGACTTGTAAGCAGATTCGTGGTACATAATAAGTACATCCCATTGGATGAAAAAAAATATAGTAAATTTTAAAAAAATATATGAAAAGTAAAACGTAACTCCTCACTTATTTGTTCTTTTTGCCCCACTTATTTGCTTATCTAATTTGGCCTATTTTTTTCTTCAAGCCAGCCACCTAGTGTAAACAATAAGGGTTGATTTTGTAACTTATAATGAAATTCGTGGTACACAAGAAGTACATCCCATTAGACGGAAAAAAAGGTTGATTAGTAAATTTTAAAAAAATATACGAAAAGTAACAAGCAACCCCACATATTTGTTCATTGTGCTCTCTACTTAGATTGAGATCTTATTTGACTTTTTTTTTTTAAGTCAGCCACCTTTTGCAAAAAAAAAAGTTGTTTTTTGACCTGTAACCAAATTTGTGGTACATAAAAGTATATCCCATTCGATGAAAAACAAATTTATTAGTTAATTTTAAAAAATTGTACGAAAAGTAACATGCACCTCCACACATATTTACTCATTGTCCCTAATTAGATTGAAATCTTATTGGACTTATTTTTATTTCAGGCCAGCCACTTGTGCAAAAAATAAAGGTTGTTTTGTGACTTGTAAGCAAAGTCGTCGTACATAAGAAGTACATTCATTGAATGACAAAGAAAGATTGATCAGTAAATTTTAAAATATTGTACGAAAAGTAATATACATCTCCCCAGTTATTTGTTCTTTGTACCCCACTTTTTTGCCTATCTAATTTTGCCTTTTTTTTTCTTCAAGCTAGCCACCTAGTGCAAGCAATAAGGTTGATTTTTATAACTTATAATGAAATTCGTGGTACATAGTACATCCTATTATACGAGAAAAGAAAGATTGATTAGTAAATTTTAAAAAATGTTACAAAAAATAATAAACAACTCCTCACATATTTGTTCATTATGCCCTACTTAGATCGAGATCTTATTTGACTCTTTTTTTTTTTTTTCAAATCAGTCACCTTGTACAATTAATAGTTTCTTTTATAAAAATCACCTTAGACGAGTGGCACTCGTCTAAAAGCAATTAGAGTAAAAACATCTATTTTGATAAGGTAAGAAATTAAGTCAAAGACATTTTTGTGAAGTAATTGAAAAAGTGAATGGGAAGTAAAGATAGAACTAAATTTAAATTTTTTGTTAACAAAAATACTAAGAATTGATATACCGATAAAAAAACTATTTTAATTTAAATAACTTTATATATATATATATATATATATATATATATATATATATATATATATATATGTATATATGATATAAGACGTTAATTAAATGTTTTTAAATTGCTTAAATCTCATTTTCTTTTATTTTTAACACGAAATTATTTTCTCTGAGTTGAAATGAAATAATTGACAAAATATACTTTTTGACTTAAATAATCAAAATATTTTTATCTTAGCAATTATTTTTTTCACGTTTAATATTTTACTGAAAGATTTTCGAACCACTCAACCTCGTAATTCTAAGATTATATCACACATGAACTTAACTAGATTTTTTTTTTTTTTAACATAAGGGCTTAAGGCTTTTGATTCCTATACCTTCATAATTAATTACTACCACGTCTTTATAATTTTTAAAACATCATGTGAAATTGCATCGAAGGAATATATATATATATATATATATATATATATATATATATATATATATATATATATATATATATATATAAAATTAAAGATATAATAAATTTAAGGCAATAGTGTTTGACATGCTCAATAGTGTCATGCCATTGTGGAGTTAAGGCAAAAAGAAATTTAAATATACTTTAGTCCCTTAAATTCTTTGATACCTTTTTAATAAGATTGTGATGTAATTTTGAACTCTAAAACAAATATTTCTCTTATGTGATTGTTGATTCTAAAAATGCAATCTTAATAGACTTGAAGTCAAAACTGTCAATGATTAATCCCAATGATCTTATTTTAAGGATTTTGAAGTTAAAACTTAACATTTTATGTGAAAATGGAAATAAGGTCCAAAGAGGAACCCACATTTCCCAAAAAAAATATAAAAATTGTTCCAAATATAAATTATTATTCACCTTAGACTTCAACTAAGAAATGTGTTTGTTTTAATATATATAATAGTTTCACCTGACTTAAAAGTTGAAAACCAGTCACAATTTAATATATCTTACTGTATTAGATCTTCCAAATTGTCTTTTAATTACAAATCTGTGATAAAACTCTAACTTCAAAATGTACAATACATAATGTTATATCAATACATAAATTAAACTAACAATTATCATAAATGTTTGAATAAAATAAACTAACATAGCATAAATGTGTGCGTGTGAAACTAAAGGGCAAGATATTCTAAGTTCTTTTACCGCCAACGTTTTGATCTCATGCTATCATTTATATGAAAACCTAATTTAATTGATTATCGAATAAGTCTGTAATACGCCAACATTTGTTCATTAAACGGTTTCTGTAATTGAATCAGAAATAACATAAACATATTACTAGTTTTACAAATTATATTCAATAATTGAAATAACATATTATTATCTACTTTGGTAAGTTCTGAAATATGTAAACCATTAGATAATCTCAAAACTTGGAGATTCACTCAAAGTAAAAGTGTAAGAGGACACGATTGATTTGGACTAGGATAGAGAGGCAAAGCAGATTGTAAAAAGAAGTATATATGGATGGAGGAGGGAACGTGTTGGTGGCAGGGACCGGAATCCCACTATCTGATTCGGATGAAGGAGCTATCCAAAAAGAAAAAAATGGATCTGTTAAAGTGAGAGACACAAGAAGATAAAAGAAGTATGATGCAAGATGATTCCGAGTGATATTGTCACCGTCTTCTAATTGCTCACTCAAACCTTTAGCCCAAATGTCAATTGCTAAATGAGAGAGAATTCATGTCATCCAGAAATGATGAAAACCGAGAATTAAGTTGTGGACATCATTAATCCACACCATCATTATTTTTTAACAATCGGATACACAAATCTTGTGACCTATATGTCTAACAAATTTAAGGTCAATCTAGCGATAGTAGAAAAGGGATTCAAGTTATTCTTATTCTTTAATTATCAAGATTTGCTTCCTTTAGTAGAAGTAGATGGGTTTCAAAATTTAACTGATGGAGTCACCAAACACCTGGCTTGAATTCGGAGGAGTTTATGAAATTACTCCAGTACAATAGTTTTAGGCACTAAGGAAGTGGTGGGGCCAGAACATTACTCCCTGAATGGTATGCAATATTCCAATTTAGATTCCTTTATATATGGATCTTTATCGCATTTAATGAAGTGAAAATAAGAAAAGCCTGTTGCGGACGGAGACCAGTCAAACATGACAAGCAGCAGCACTTTACTTGCTGCTATTCTGAAACTTCTCATCATTTTCTTATTCGCAGGTTGGGTTGTTCTTTGGCTTCTGAAGCCCACCCAAATATGGACAAGAAAATGGAAACAATTAGAAGATAGCGCTAATAATACAATTTTTGGATACTATGGTAAGAACGTGGAATCTCAACTTCAATTACTCATACCGTGTAGTGGTACTTTCATGTTTCTCTTCAATGTAACTGTTACTGCATAGCAGCTGAAATTCCAAGATGGATCATACTTTTCTGCAGGTCTTAGCTTCGCTGTGTACACGTTTCCTGTAATTGCTATTGCAATAATTGGACTTCTTTTATTGGATTTAAAAGCTGGATACCAAAGCAGGTAATAATATGTAAATATCAAGAGCTGTTCAATTATTGTAATGGACATCAAAAATTGTTTCGTTGTACTACAGAAGTGCAAGAAGTCCATCAGAAACGAACTTCTTCTCAAATCCGCTGGTAGTGAACAGCACACTGGGAATCTTATCCAGTATTGAAATACTGGCAGCTTTCCTTTTTATTGTCTTCTTAGCATGGACCTACTACTCTCGTATTTCTTCAGACTTCAAAAAGTTGGTGCCATACAAATCACTGAAGTTGAATACGTAAGTGTTCTTGATACGCTTATGTTGGGTTGCTAGAAAAAATATTATTTCACCGAGTTAACTTACTATATATCTTGATTTCAGATGGCAACTCAAGTATCACAGAGTAGCAACCCGGTTTGGCTTGCTATCAGAAGCTTGTCTTGCTTTGTTGCTCCTCCCTATTTTAAGAGGGTTGGCAGTGTTTCGCATACTTGGCATTCAGTTTGAAGCTTCAGTTAGATATCACACCTGGGTCGGAACTGCAATGATACTATTTGCTACAATACATGGTGCAAGTACTTTGTTGGTATGGGGGGTCAGCCACCATATTCAGGATGAGGTGAAGCATAAATCATGTACCTTCTGTTATTTTAATTCGGAAACACTTTCTCTACCGGACAGATTTTTCAATATTAATTGAATGTAATTCTTGTGCAGTAGCTAGTGATTAGTTTTCTCCTTCTCTAATCATATTTTTCAAACAGATTTGGAAGTGGCAGAAGACTGGACGCATATACCTCGCTGGGGAGATAGCACTTCTTGTGGGGCTAGTCATTTGGGTCACTTCTCTTCCCCAAATTAGAAGGAGAAAGTTTGAAATCTTCTACTACACGCATCATTTCTATGTGATATTTCTTGTATTTTTCTTATTTCACGGTGGGGATAGGCACTTTTATACGGTTTTCCCAGGGATATTCCTTTTTAGCCTTGATAAATTGATACGAATCATACAATCAAGTCCAAAAACTTGCATGGTTTCAGCTAGAATTTTTCCTGGCAAAGCTGTGGAGCTAATTCTGCCCAAAGATCCAGGTATTTTAGTTTCTTTATAGCAGTCTGAAATTGACCATTAGAATCGCAAGGGGGGGAAATTATTTAAACGATAGTTTTTAACGATTTGCAGGGCTGAAATATAACCCCACAAGTGTTATATTTTTGAAGATACCAACCATATCTCATCTTCAATGGCACTCTTTCAGTATAATATCTAGTTCCAGGGCTGATAACCACATTTTGTCAGTGATAGTAAAATGTGAAGGGTGGTGGACTAATTCTCTTTACGACCTGATAAATGCTGAACTAGACAAAACTGAAGATAAAAGGAAGGGAATACCTGTTGCAATCGAAGGACCTTATGGACCTGCTTCTTTGGACTTTTTGAGGTGAACAAAGACATTATATTCAACACTTCTAATAGTATAATTCCTCAGTTGTCCCTTGTCATCAGTTTTTTTTTTTTTCTAATGTGAAAAACAGTGAAAAAGTATAAGGTAATCCGGGTTAATGGAAAAATTTGTCTGCAGATATGACACCCTTCTTCTGGTTGCTGGAGGAAGTGGAATAACCCCATTTCTGAGCATTTTGACAGAAGCTAATTCAGCTGCCAGCAAAAGTAGATTTCCCTCGAGAATACATCTTGTGCATGTCATCAAGAAAGCACAAGACTTCTGTCTGTTACAGTCAATCTCACATCTGTTACTCGACCAATCAACTAAAAGTTTTCATTTGAACCTAAAGTTGTTTATAACCCGAGAAACACAAACAGGGGTAGGAATGAGGGAGCTACTAAATGAGTTCTCTAAAGCAAGAACCCTGCGAGTGAACAGCGTGTGTTCAAATTATGCGGCATACGGGCCTGAAAGTCCGTCTTGGATGGCTGCCATTGCTGGATTTTGCTCCATTACTTTTCTAATTTTCCTAATCTGCTTCAACCATATTATAATTCCATCTGGAAAGCGCTCCAAAATGGCCAAAGAAAAGACTCCCTCTTGGGTCGTGGATCTTCTTCTGATAGCTGCTTTTGTCCTTGCTTTAGCCTGCAGCGCCTCGGTGGCAGGCTTTTTGAGATGGAGAAGGCTGAGGAAAGGGATTCCTCAAATCTCGCATAGAGAAATTGAAGCCCTTGATCTATATTCAGATGAAGCTAGAAATGCACTTGAAGCACACGAGGTGTATTTTGGGGGAAGGCCTAACTTTAAAGGTAGTGAACTCATCGTTTCTTTACTATGTTTGTAATAATGCATATTGACGAAAACAATTGACAGCTTAGAAGCTTTGAATTGAACAGAAATATTTGGCAAGCTCCGAAATGAAAGCGATGGATCTAATATTGGAGTATTGGTTTGTGGACCTGAGAGCATGAAGGAATCGGTGGCGCTCGCATGCCAGCAGGAATCAGAGTGTTTTAATGCAAAGAGAACAGAATCCTGCTTCACTTTCCACACTCTCAACTTCACGCTTTAGTAGATCAAGTGTTAGGCACTGTTCCATAAGTATTCTCGTTATTATTATACTGAATGTAATAGTGAAAAGGAGTGAAAGTGAAAATAAAACACATAACAACTGTTATATTTTCATTAGAAAACATTATTCATAGAATAGTATTATAGTTTTAAAAAAATGTTGTTGTGATGTTCCTTTAACAACGTTCACATTTGAGTGAATGTAATCAAACTGTCGTATACAGAGATTATATTGAAATATTCTCTTCGGATATTTGGACGCTATTTTCAAGATGTATTGAAAAGAATTTTAGCAATTGAAAATTTCAAGCATGTGTAGTGCGTGCAGATGGCGCCGCCTGTGTTATGGGCATACATTTGTGGTCATTTTCATATGCTATTTACAATTTACAAAACCATTAATTAATTCTAACCACAGAAGAAAGCAAGCCAATCCGCTTTCAGATACAAGTGCCAAAATTCTTTATAAAGTCACTGTCTCTAACAAGTTGAATCTCGCTTGTTGGCTGAAACTATAAATACTAGTTTTACCTTGATTAGGTACAAGAGGAGTTTGCTTGGAAACTCAACTAATCCAATCCAAAACAAAACAAGTCAAACCGTGATGTAGCAAAATCCAAACACAAAAGGCTCAACGATAAAGAAAAAAAAAAAGTCCAATTATGTACAGTAAAAACAACTCAAACCCGCGTGGAAGAGGGTTGCAAAGGCGCCGCCTCATCGAAATCGTCGCCGCTGCGAACCAAATCGGACAAGACTTTTCCGGGCGCCTCAGGCGGATTCTCTCCGAGGAGAAGCGCGACGACTTCCTTCATGGTGGGTCTTCTCTGGGGGTCAGGGTGGCAACAAGCCAAGCCAAGCTTCAAAACCATCTCCATTTCTTCCTCATCGTACTCCCCTTGGATCCTCGCATCGGCAGCCTCACGCGCGCACCCCTTCGCGTACAACTCCCTCACCCAATCAATGAGCACCACCTCCTCCTCCGCCACCGAAGTCTCAATGGGCCGCCTCCCGCACGCCACCTCCAACAGCACCACCCCAAAGCTGTAGACGTCACTCGCGGACGTCGGCGCCGCAACCGTGGCCAGCTCTGGCGCCAAGTAGCCCAACGTTCCCACCACACGTGTAGTGTTGGGAACCTCCCCGTGCGTGTAAAGCTTGGCCAAACCAAAGTCCCCGAGTCTCCCTCGCATGTCGGCGTCCAACAATATGTTACTGGACTTAATATCTCGGTGAATAACGACCTGGTCCCAACCGTGGTGAAGGTAGTTAAGCCCCTCTGCCACGTCGACAAGGATTCGACGGCGTTGCTCCCACCCTAGAAGCTTCTCGGGGCGATCGAAAACCCACCTGTTCAGACTCCCATTAGGCATGTAATCATAAACAAGCATAAGCTCGTTACCCTTTCTACACCACCCTCGCATTTGAACCAAGTTCTTGTGCTGAAGCCTCCCCATACTCGATATCTCCGCCATGAATTCCCGCAGCCCTTGCTTCGAATCGTGGTTCACACACTTCACCGCCATATGTGTTTTGTTCGGCAACGTCCCTTTGTACACTCTCCCGAACCCTCCCGAACCTAACAGCTGCTCCTTCCCAAATTCCCCTGTTGCAGAACTCAATTCCTCGTACGAGAATCTATGTGGCCAGTACTCTAACTCCCAATCCTCGATCTCCTCGTCTTCTTCATCTTTCCCTTTCTGGATTCGCCACCATAAGTAAACACCACAACCGCATATAACCACAAAAACTACACAACCAACAACAATCCCTGCAATTGCGCCGCCAGAAAGCGAGGAAGACGACGATTCCGGTTCGAACACCGGTAAGTTTGTCGTGTTCAGCTCCCTCGCTGGCCCTGAATCGCTGAAGCTCCATGCCAGAACCCTCTGCGCCTCGATCCAGTTCGTTTTGGAAGCGGAAAACCCGACGTACATGTCAGCTGACACGTAGTTACCTATGGTAGGAACAAAATGTGAAAGTGTAGGCTTGGACGGGCGCGAAACGCCGATTGGCGCCACCGTTACGTTGAACAGCAGATTCTGGCCGTCAAAATCGATCCAGGCTCGGATATTCTGGCCGGTTCGCATGCGCACCGGCACGAACCCCTCGGTGGAATTGTAGTAGCCGGCAGGGGTGTAGAAGGTGGATTCGATGTTGTTGAGGTCGATGCCGATGTGGTTGTCGTCGATGTCGTTGAATTCAGGGTTCTGGCCGGTATCGAATTCGACGGCGACAAGGGGGAAAAAGGTGGGGGAGGTGGCGTTGGTGAATAGGCCGAAGTACTGGCTGGCGATGGCTCCGGGAGGGTCGGTGGTGTTGCAGAGGACGAAGGCGAGGCCAAAGCCGGGACTGGTAGGGATTTGCGGCAAGACAGAGAAAACAAAAGAGGTTGAGAATGAAGTGATGGATGAGGATGAGGAATTGGAAGAAGTTTTTGTGATGGGAACTTTTGTGGGATAGAAGGCGCGGCCGTAAGAGTACTGGTTGGAGTCGTTGGTCATGCGGATCACCGATGAGTCCACGCGAGCGTCTTTCACCAGAGTGAGGTTGGTTATGCCGGTGAAGGAGTTGAATAGGAAGTCCAAGCAAAGTGAAGGAGTCGCAAAGAGAGCGAGGTGAAGAAGAAGAATAACCAACCACATGCCGGAAAATGGTATTTCACCGGCGACGGGGATTTTTGAAGGAGACATAGGTGGCTGTCCCCCTCTAGGCCAAGTATGTTTTGGGTATGCCCAGGACTTGTATGGTTGGATTTTGTTTCAACTCTTCCTTTAACAGCGTTGAACAATCAATATCAATTAATGCTCATATTATTTCAGAAGTGAGGAATGTTATTTTTGTTTGACTATTATTGTTCTAAAAAAATTGTCAATTGAGACTTTTTTTTTAGCTGATATTAATAATTTAATAAAGATTGAATATTGTAAACTCAATTCAATGAGCTGGATCACTTATTAAGGTTACTCAAAGAAAATGAAAAGTAATCGCTGCGTACCGTCAGCAGTCAGAGGTGTAAAACCCTACTCTCAATTTTTCTGGTTTTCGTAGTGTCTTTTTGAAAGTCCACTTGCCATATCTCTACTGAGAGAATGATGACGTGGGTCTTTTTACGACGGCTAATTACAATTTTAGATTTTTACAATAACTTGTATATTTTCTTAAGTTTTAATTGATTAACTACAGAGTTTGAATATTGAAAGGCTCACGTGATTGATATAAAAAGTTGAATTTTTAAAAGTTATTTATTTGCTTAGTTCTAAAATATAGTATTTTGCGGTAGTAGCGTAGCGTGATAATGTCTGACTTTGATGCGTGAGATTGTGAGATTGTGATAATGGTGACGTGGTACTCTTTTGGTAGAAAGTTAGGTTCTTGTGGTTGGGAGCTCGGGGCAGCAAGCTCTCATGGTGACAGAGTCTTTGTGGAGATCTCATGGTAACGGTCTGGTGACGGCGGATCAGGAATTAGATGGAGGGTGGTGGAATTTTTTAAATAAATAGTACACTCTCACCTTTTTTTTTTTCTCCAAAATATCACATTGCAGAATTGTATTTACTCAAATAGTATGTATAGTGTTTTACTTTATAATTCAATCTTCGGATAATCAAATTCTGAAATATTTTTTTCATTAGTATGTTTTTAATATGAATAAGAAAAATTAGCACAGTAAAAGTGTATTATTATTTGAGTAAATTAAAGCAAATTAAATTTACATTGTGCTGTTTTGGGAGAAAGAAAAGTAGTCATGTACTATTATGTAAAAACAATGAGGGTGGTTTAAGTAAAGGAGAAGTATTGTTATTACGAGGTTGAAATGAAATTTATAATAATATATATTTTTTATAATAATGTAGTTATAAAAAATAATAATAGTATTTTTGGCTAATATATTAGAGATAATTATCTATTTGTATTATTTTAAAAAAGCTTTTACTTGTATGGTCTTTGAGATGGGTTCATGTAATTTCTAATGTTGGTTTAGTAATTGTTTTATTATGATGATTGGTTTAGGGTTTAAGATTGGTTCAAAATGATTATTATTACTTGATTAGTTAAAGAAACATTGTGTAAGGTGTTATTGGTTTTGTCTTGTACTTGTCGATTAGATTAGTAACTTTTTTATCTTGTCTAATACTTATCGATCATCTCTAATATTTCTCAACAAGACTATTACTTTTCAATCTTACTTGTTATTTCTCGATAAAATGGTACTTATCAATTATTACTTGACAAGATGGATATTTCTGGAAATAAGACTCGCATATTCTAGTTTATTAATTTATTTAATGTTCAGTTAAACCTAATATTAGTATAAAAATGACAAACAAGAAAAAAAATATCAAACACACAATAAATACCCTAACAATATTACAAATGATATATTTTACATTAACGAGTAATTAGTGTCCTAAAATTGTTAAAGCTAAATTTATGGTTAGAAAAAAACGTTTTCATATGTCCCAAAATAAAAAGTTTAAGTTGAATAAGAAATTTATGTGGGTTTAATTAAGTTTTAAATATCTATGAATTTAATTATTTTTATTTCAAGTTCTATTTAAAAAATATGTTATAGTGTTTAAAATATATTTTACGTTTATCTATGTCTTGATTTTGTTATCACAAGGAATGATAAGATTATTAATTTCGTCTTTTCATCTCAAACTAATCAATCAACATTTTCTTTCTTCAATCTCCTCAAACTCTCCTATCAATTTGTTTTTAAAAAGAAAAATAGAATTGACAAAGAGAGTTGAAAAAGTTGAGAAAGGAACAATAATTGATTGGTGAGTTGAAGACAAAAAAATAAATAATAACTACATAAATCAAATAACACTTGAATAAAAATAAAAAGTATTTTTGACATTTAATAAAATAAATTTGTTAATACAAATTTAATTACATATTTAAAACCTTGCTTAAGACTTAATTAAGCATTTTACCTATATTTATTTGATGCCAAGTTTTTTATTATGATAACAAGGAGCCCTTTCTTTGTTAGTGTGCACCGTGTTTTTCTATAGACGAGTTCCGTCTCAATATATTGGGCCTTGCAGTGATCCAATTGTAGCTTAATTTTGGGCTTCAAGGGAATGTTGATCTTATAACACATTCTTCTCGCACCTCCAAAATATTTCCTACATCTCCAAAAAAATTTAAATTACAAAAATATCTTTTGACCAAATAAGTAAAGTCACAGATAACACACTTCAAAATTACTTTTGAATGTCGACTTTCAGAAATCAAAATATATTACCAAAAGTTAACTTTCGATAGTCAAAATATATTACCAGAAGTCAATTTCTGAAAGTCCAAATATATTACTGAAAGTCCACGTCCGAAAGTTAAAATATATTACTGGAAGTCGACGTCCGAAAGTCAAAATATATTATAGGAAGTCGACTTCCGAAAGTCAAAATATATTATAGGAAGTCGACTTCCGAAAATCAAAATATTAATTCAGTTTTTAAATTTTTAATTTAATTTAAAGTTTATGTTTTCAAAATTTTAAATGTTTTTTTAGTTTATTATCTATTTTTTTATTTATTTGTTATGTTTTAAAATTTATTTATATATTTTAAAAATAAAATAAAATATTTATATTTATATAAATAATTTTATTTTTATTTAATATGATAAAAAATAAATATAAGTATAAAAATAAATAAAACTAAATATTATTTAACTTTAAATAAAAAAACGAAAAATAAAAATATTATTCTGTTTTTATTTAGTTTTATTTAATATTTAATTTCTTTAAAATAATAAAGCTTCAAATTATATATATATATATATATATATATATTTAAATATTAAATTTTTTAATTATTTTTTATTTTTATTTTTTGTAGATTTTTAATAAATTATATTAAAATAAATTTCAATTTAAAAATATAAAAAATATATAATAAAAAAAGTTTAAAAACTATGATTAAAATTAAATATTTAAATTCTAAATATAAAAAAAATGATATGAAATATAAAATACTTTACATATTAATTATATAAATAAAATAATTATAAAAATACTTATAAATAAATAAAATTAAAAATAAAATAGAAAATTAGATTAATTTTAAATTGTAAAATTTTAAATTAAAAAGAAAGAAAAAAATATAAATATGGTGATATATATATTTATATATAAACGAATTTATATATATATATATATATATATATATATATATATATATATATATTTGTTTTGTTTTTAATTTAAAGTTTTATTATTTTAATTTAAATTATTTTTAAATTTTTCTTATATTTTTTATACTTTTTTTAAAGTAATTTTTGTTTTAAATTTATATATTTTATAATTTTTAATATTTTTAATATGTATTTTAAAAATGAAAGAAAATCTTAACATATTTATATTTATTTATATAATTTTTTATAATGTATTCAAAAGTAAATAAAATTAAAGTAATTAATCTTTAAATTTATGAAAAAAAGTAAAAGCGAAAAATAATATATATATATATATATATATATATATATATATATATATATATATATATATATATATATATATTGAAATTGAAATTAATTAGACGTGCCTATTTTTAAAAGTATTTTTTATCAAAAATCGACATTTAAAAATAATTTTAGAAATTTTTGGAGATGCAAAAAGAAATCTCTGGAGGTGTAGAAAACAAAAATCCCACAGGGAACACTTACACCAACTGAACAAAGCAACGATATCTATGTTGTTGGTACTGCTGTGTGATTTTTCATCAACCCCGAACCTTTACTCCACAACTCCACAAATTAGCACACATGAAATAACTGATATGTCACTATTTATAATAATACTTAACCAACTTGTAATACTGTATTGTCGTTTTACATTGTGAACCAGAGAAAAGATTGTTTCACATTTATAATAGCTATATACCATTTATTGATAGGATTAATTTATGAATTTTGTAAAAGAAAATTTCAAAGTAAGTATTTTATATATATATATATATATATATATATATATATATATATAACTTATAAGTATCTATCGAGGTTTATTAATCCAGCCAAATTTAAGCTACAATCTAGCTACTCAAATCTTAGAATAAAAACAACTAACTTCTCAAATAAAACAAAAGTTTAATATAGTGTGAGGGCCAATTTTTTCCTCCTTCCTCTCACCTTCGGCAAATTCTTCTCACACCTCCGCACTTTTCTTCTGCACTCCCATAAATATGAAAATTCCAACTTCTGAATTGAAGGTAGAGAGGAGAGGTTAACTCACATCACTTCTGAAATGTACTATTCAGAAGTTATTTTTTATTTCCGAAAGTTGAAAATGTTTTCTAAATTATGCAATTTGATTTAATGACGGATTTACGGAGGGACAGAGGAAGCCGTGGCCCCCAATTTTTTTTTAAATTTTTTTATTTATGTTATATGAAAATTATTTTATTTTTTATCTTTTAAATTATGTATAAGAAATTTGATTTTTTAGAATTTTTTAAATAATAAAAATATATATTGGAAATTGATAAGAATTAAAATAGGTATTTTTTTATTTATTTTTATAAAATATAATATTTAATGCTAATAAATAATAAAGTATAAAATTAAATTTAATAAAAAATAAACAAATTTATTAAAATATTTTTTATTTTCTCTCTCACTATTTTTTGAGTTTCTCACATATTGTACCCACTTTGGACTTTTACTTGTTTTGTTTTCTTTTGTTTATGAAGAAAAAAAGAAAGTTGAACACAAATTCATTATTGTGTGCTCTCATTTTTGTATGCTTTCTCCTATTATCGAAGAAAAATGTAATTTTTCTTCTCAATTAATAGCGAAATATTAGTTTAATAATTAATATTATTTTTTATCTCACGAGCATTTGGTATATTCATTTTTATAAATATAGAAGAAAATGTTGTGCACTAAGTGTTTTGTAATAACTAGTTTTTAATTGTCTTCATTATCATATATTTTTCTTTTATTAATTATGTATCGCAATTTTTATTTAGATTATGATAAATTATCTTTTTTTTTTTTTAAAAACATAAGTATATTGATAAAAAAAGTAAAAGAATAAATTAATTATTTAAAAGTGATAAAATGGAAGCTACCGTGAGGAAGAAAATAGAAAAAATCAATCTTTCACAAAAATAGGAAGTCAATTACATCTACTTGATTAATTTTTTAATCCGTCTCGTCTTATTTTAACTCTTCTTGTTTCTACAACTATATCAGAAAGATAATTTTCTACAATCTACAATAAAAAATATCAAAATAAGATTGCAAAATAAAACGGAAGATGAATTTTTTTGCTGACGATATGATTATTTACATTAAAAATAAAATATAACTAAAAAA
This sequence comes from Vigna unguiculata, assembly GCF_037176805.1. Classification (NCBI taxonomy): domain Eukaryota; kingdom Viridiplantae; phylum Streptophyta; class Magnoliopsida; order Fabales; family Fabaceae; genus Vigna; species Vigna unguiculata. The sequence continues at coordinate 56,802,504 of NC_140794.1, read as the reverse complement.
TTTAATATTGATTCAATTATTATTGAGTTCAATAATTTTACGGATCCATAATTAAATATATAAATTTTAAGTATATTTTGGCACCCCACAAATATTGAGCAAGTTCCGCCATTGCTTCCGAATTGTGTAATTTGAAAGCTTTTTTGGATGGCATAATCCAAAAGACATTTTTAATTTCTGGATTTTACAATCCAAAAATAGTAAAGTTATAATTATTTTTGGAAGTGTAAATGAGAAGTATAGAGGTGCAAAAAGAATTTGCCTTTCTTCATCATATTTTTTTTCTTCTCAGTTATGCTTCTTCAACCCATGTTTATCACTACCTCTTCGCTTCATATTTCTCTTCTCATTTTTATTTTTATTTTTTTTCTTATAGTTTTCGAGAAGAAATCCTTTAATCTAAAACATATTAGAGTTGAGTTTAATTTCATGTGGTTATAATTCTTAAAGTTAAATTTATTGTTATTAAATATTCTTACTATCAATTATCTAGCTTTATTTGTAAATGTTTTGATATTTTGTCACTTTTGTCAATTAAAGAATAATATTTTCTTAAGTAGTTAATTATTTGGATTGAGTTTTTGTTATTCTGAAAATCTATGTAAGATTTTTAGTAGTTTTGGAATAATTTATATTACTTATTAATTTTAAATAGGGTTAAAATTGATATCTTATGGGGCTGGAGATTCAACTCTTTCATGAACACCAGTCAAGGATAGTTTCCTACTGCCTTGGATGCCACCCTGTCCTAAGATTAAGCCATTTGGTTCATCCAAAAACCCAAAATCCAGTCACTGACCTCACTGCAATGTTTGCCATATAAAAATGTCTCTAATGTCGTTTAATGCAAAGGACATTTTAATTCTTTTCATAAAATATAGGAACAAAACTTTTTCATACTTTAATTTATAGACAAAATGCAATTTTAGTCAATAGTCTAGAAAAAAAATTAATCCTTTTAAAGGATTTTTTTAGGTCAGTTAGTAGCAATAGTTTGGAGACTAAATATAATTTTAGTACATTAGTGATATATTTTTAAATTTTAAATTGATTAAGTTATGAAGTTTTTTTTTATCAATATTTGGTGAAGTTTAAAGGGTAAATAAACAATGATGTTTAATCATTTTCTTATTAATTTATTTTAATAGATTATCTCTTTACATTTTTTCACTTACTTAAATTTAATTATTTAAATAAATAAATAATCAAAATCAGTTTTTATAATTGTGGGTAGAAGTCGATATATTCTTATGAAAGCCTTTTAAGTACTTAGTTATTTATTTGATATGTATATTATAATAAATGTGTTGTATCACCATTGTTAAATAATTTATATGAATTATTTGTTATTCGTAAGTCTATCTTATTTTGTTTTGTTTATTGTTTTGCAATTATGATGTGTGTTGTTTGGCTTTTTTGTAAATTGGGGTCCCTTTTTACTTTTATTTGTAAAAAAGGGTCCCTCAATTTTTTTTTTTTTTGTGAAAGTGGGTTATGTCGTTAGGGGGAGGATGACTTTGAAGGTGAAGTCGTCCTCCAAGGTAACAGTTTATTTTTTTTTTTAAAAAAAAAAACAAAGTCGTCAGGTAGGGTAACGGTTTTTGTCGCGCGCTGTTAAGTCATCTTTCAAGATGACGACTTCATTTTGAGTTTTTTTTTTCACAATAAATATAATAAATAAAAATAAAAATAAAAATAAACATTAATATATTTTTAAATTGATTAAAAATGAAAATACAATAATTTAGTTACTAGAAAATAATAAAAGAGGCATCTATGTCTTCCAGTTCCACATGTTGGTCTTCTTCTCGGTCTGTTGGGACGTGTTTGAGGTTGTTGTTGTTGTGGTTCATCATCATCATCTTCATCTTGATGACTTTGGACAGTTTGCGGAATTTGTGGTGATTGGAAAGGCATTGGCGGAGGATAAAATGGCATTGATGATGAAGATCCTGGATAATAGGCAGATGGTGGTGTCATGGTTGTGGTGCCAAACATATGTGATGGACCAGCACCATAACTTGACTGATGCGGGAAGAAACCATATGGAGAAGGGACGTGTTGGAATGAGGTGTTTGATGGGTTACCAAATTGAGGATGTGACTGTCCAAACATTTGACCCTGACCCATAGCCGACTGTCCGAAAAAGGGTTGGGGATGATGTATGAAATCTGGAGAAGACCCAACATGGCCAATGTAGGGTTGTGAAGCAGGCTGGAAAGGTTCTTGTGACATATCGTACTGAAAAATAAATAACATGGTTATTGTTATGAATAAGTTTGTATGATAAATAGATGTACAACATTGTAGTATAAATAACCTCATCGTCGAAAGATTCTGTCGATGGAGATATATAGCGGATAGTGTGGTTTATGTACCACTGCATATACGGTGTTTCATCACGCAAATGGCCGTTTCCGCTGAAAGGTGTACCTTGAACGATCCGATTTTCTCGATCATTCCAAATTGCAATCCATTGGTGATGATGTCCTACCCAATCTCTGTCGTTTCTCCCCCTCAAGTCATCCCTGTGAACTTGATCCAGGTTAACCCGCTCAGGCAGAATGTTTTGTCTTAAACCAAACTGACGCATCACCCTATCCGCCTGATGGATTTCTACTGTGGCGAAGCAAATTATTGGGACTGTTGCTCTGGATACCGGAGGTATGTCAACCACAATCAATCGACTAACTTCTTGTCGAGTGTAAGGCCTCCATAAGAACTGAAACAAAATTATAGACATTAGTTTGAAATGTTAAAAAAAGCGCTTTGATTTACCTTAAGTATTACCTGTCTTGTATGTAATTGATCAAATCTCAACCGAAATTCAGTAACTGAAATTGAAGCTGGATTTATCCGATGCGTTACATTCATCCACCTAAAAAAAGTAGCAATTTCAAGTTAGTTAAATGACAAAAAAAAAAAATTAAAAGTTAGCTTTTTACCTTCTACAGACAGGGAAACCATCCCTATCAGCCACCTCTTGATCACTTAAAGGTTGAAGTTGTGGGGCTATAGTAGTAATCCTCTCCCAAGCCCAACATTGTAACAAGATCATACATCCACCAATATTTTCTTGGCGTAGGTGAATGCCATGATCTAGGCAACGATATAGGCAAGCCAAAACTGCAGACCCCCAACTATAATTCCTGACTACATTTAAGTCAGCTAGCCTAAGTAGATACATGACATGTACCCTAGCTGCAGACGTGTCTGGTATTAAAATGCTTCCAATCAATGTGAGAATGTACGCTCTCGCATATTGAGCAATAACCTCATTGTTTGCATTCGGTGGAAGCTGTTGGAAAGTAGAGTTTAACCAAGAAACTCTAATTGAGTTCCCTCTTATCACCGTCGGTGGTGGGATGACACCTAGGTGTTCATGGAAGGTGGCGAATATGTCCTCAACCGTAGTGGGACCAGTTACCACATCTCTGTCTATCGGTAGTCCAAGCAGGACGACTACATCTTCTAGTGTCACGATAGTTTCTCCATGGGGGAAGTGAAATGTATGAGTTTCTGATCTCCATCTTTCTAATAAAGAACTGATGAGGAAGTGGTTGACATCCATGTCTGGGATGTACACGGCATGTCCGAATCCGGCTTGATGCATTAAATTTATGACACGGGGATCAAGTATGTCTTGATTGTTTAGTATCCAAACTCCAGCTCTTCTCGGTCTAAGAACTCGTTCCCGTCCTTCCCATAAGTCGTGAGTGATATGTTCGTGTTGAAGCCGAAGTAATGACATATCCCGGGGTAGACGTCCATTTTTTGCCATGCTAAATGTGTTTAGAAATTGAAAATAAAAATTAGATAATAATCTGAAAATTAATTGACAACAAAATATTAAAAGATAGTAGAACCTTCAACGTAAAAGCTTAGAAATGTGTCGTGAAATGTTGAAAACTCCCAATGCGCACAACCTCCTCAAAGTGCTAATCCAAGCTGAATGCAGAAATTGATGAATATGTGCAACTTGAGAGTATTTGAACCAATACTCTGAACCTATTCTCGTGATTTTCCACAATGCACTACCATCAATTTAAAGGCTGGTCGTGGCTTGTGTGGTTGTGAGAGCATTCAATCAAAGCTATAAAAGCTGCCACCATTTTGGACGAATGCATGCAAATTTTTAGCTGTGCATGGCTTAGGGAGTAGGAGAATCTCTGCCACTCCATTAATTGCACTGATTCTGTGGTGGTGGAGGAGCGCACAGTCAACACAGTCGTCTCGCAATAATTGTGCGCGCGTGATGGTGTCAGGCCCACTGAAGCGAAAGTCGTCACCCACGCGGACGACATCTCATTAATGTCGTCAGCCACGCAGACGACATTTAATTGAAGTCGCTAGGTGGCCTACCGGTTTCCATTTAATGCTTCCAGCGCATTAAAGTCGTCAGCCACGCGGACGACATGCAAGGGTTCGTGTTTAATGAAGTGGGTGCTTCGTGGTGGTCCGTGCTGACATGTGTTTAATGAAGTTGGGGGTTTAATTAGTGAAGTCCCTTACATTTAAGAGAAAGACGTTGTAATTAAAAGCGACTTCAGGCATAGTAAATGTGCTTGTGGGTAGGAAGCAGCCATAGTAAATGTGCTCGTGGGTAGGAAACAACCATAGTAAATGTGCTCGTGGGTAGGAAGCGGGTCTCTTAAAAAGTTATTATTTATAGGAAGCATGTTACTTCAAATTTATACTCATTTCAGTATCATTCAGTATCAGTATCATACAGGAGAGACTCGTTCACTTTGTTTTGTTCGTACCTTATTCAAATTTATACACAAATGACAGATCAGTTGAATCAATATCCAGATATTTTGTCTGATTTTAATGAAGATGAGTTGGTTACCAACCAATATACAGCCCATACAACAGATCATAGTGGGTCATCAAGTCAGACCTCACGTCAAGCTTCAAATCCAGTGATTGAAAATTCACTATGTGTTGGCATATCTTTTGACACAAAAGAGTCCACAGTGTCATGTATCAAGCAATATCATATTGACAATGGTTATAGATTTGCTGTTGTTGAGAGCAAATCTGAAAAATTTATATGTCGATGTGTCGACTATAAAAAAGGCTGCCCGTGGCGTTTACGGGCTGCTTATAGCAAGCGAAGTTTGAATTGGGAAATTAGAAAGATTGACGGATCACACACTTGTTTGTCAACCATGCAACCTGCAGATCATGTCAACCTTGATTCCAACCAAATTGCTTCTATTGTGATGAACTCTGTAAAGGAAAATCCTTCCATACCTATCAAAAGTTTGGTAGCTGAAATTAAAAATCGTTTCGGGTATTCAGTTTCATATGACAAAGCCTGGAATGGTAAGTAAAAAGCGCTTGCTAAGGAGTTCGGAGATTGGGAAGAGTCTTACAATGAACTTCCCAGGTGGTATGAAGTTGTACAACAAAGCAATCCCGGCACAATAATTCAATGCACTGGATCTCCTGTACAAGTAAGTGGCCAACCTGACCCTTCTTGCTATATTATGGAACGCGTATTTTGGTCTTTTGGACCATGCATCCAAGGGTTTAACTATTGCAAGCCAGTTGTCCAAGTAGATGGGACATTTCTGACAGGAAGATATCAAAGGACATTGCTAACAACACTAGCTCAAGATGGGTCACGTAACATATTCCCTTTGGCCTTCGCGATAGTGGAAGGAGAAACAAAGGAGGCCTTGATATGGTTTTTTCAACTGTTAAGGGAGCACGTTACACCACAATCAAACCTCTGCTTGATAACAGACAGGGGGAAAGGCATATTGGCAGCCCTACAATCTGAAGAAGTACAATGGGAAGCAGATGGACTGCAATCAGTATACTGCATACATCATATTGCTTCAAATTTCAACAAAAAATTCAAGAATCACGAATTGAAGAATCGATTAAAGAATATGGGTAATAATCTTTTTCTTTCATTCACCACATTCAATAATTAAACTAACTAATATAATTGTATTTTTACAGCTTACGAGGTGAAACAACCCATATTCGATGCTAAATTGGCAGCTTTGAGATCCTATTCACCAGAAGTGGCATCTTGGATTGACAGGATACCACTACAAAAATGGACTCAGGCTTACGATGGAGGTAGTAGATTCGGGCACATGACAACAAACCTGGCAGAATGTATGAATTCTGTTTTAAAAAGAGCTCGTTCATTACCAATTTGTGCTCTAATCAAGGCAACATTTGAAAGGACCGCAACATGGTTTGTTGAGAGAGGGGTTAAGACAGACTCCATGTTACGAGCAGGACACCAATATACAGAGGAAATTAATGCTATCATTAGAAAAAATCAACAACAAGCGGGAATGTGTCAAGTTCGTCGATACTCAAGAGAAAATAATGAATTTCAAGTTCAAGAGATGTTTTCTCCACATGATCACCGCCTACCAATGTCTTTTACAGTTAGATTAAATGATTGGTGGTGTGATTGTGGTCATTTTCAAGCTCTACGACTGCCTTGTCATCACGTAATAGCTGTTTGCTCTTTCTCGCATATAGACCTAACCTCATACATCCATCCAGTTTATAGCCTCTACAACATCAATAAAGCATATGAAATACAATTTCATCCGGTTAGGAATAAAGAATATTGGTCACCATACACTGGACCAAATTTCATTCCAGACCCAAACATGCGTCGTAGGGTAAGGGGAAGACCACCAATTAATAGAATCCATAATGAAATGGATGAACCAAATCCAAATAGACAAAGCAAATGTTCATATTGTAGAAACGAAGGACATCATAGAGGCAACTGTCCTTATCGTCAGTAATTTTATTATGTAATTTTTGTTGTGTTATTTTTATTTTTTTACTTTTATTATGTAATTTTTATTCTCTTACTTTTATTATGTAATTTTTATTTTTTTACTTTTATTATGTAATTTTTATTCTCTTACTTTTATTATGTAATTTTCATGTGTTACTTTTATTATGTTAATTGTGTATTTTTTTAAATTACTTTATTTTACCAATAACAAAATGAATTAATAACTACTCTTAATTGTCTAAAATAAGGTTACAAAATAAAACTGAAAAATTTTAAAAAATAAAATAAAATGCAACGTTAAAAAAAAAAAAACAGAAACCGGTCTTTTGCCTAACGACTTCAGTGCAGAAGCCGATCTCCCCCCTAACGACTTCGATTTAAAAAAAAAAAAATATCAAACCGGTCTTTGGGAGGACGACTTCTCCTTGAATGTCGTCCTCCCTTCTAACAACATGACCCAAATTTGCAAAAAAAAATTCAAAGAATCCATATTTACAATTTATTGGTCAAAATGATCCAGATTTACAAAAAAGCCGTGTTGTTTACATGCGAACAAATTAATAATGCATCGAAGACTGTTCCAAAGCCACCATTATTAACAATGTTCTTCTCCTATGTTTTGGAATTTTTAAATAATTTGTTTTAAAAAATTATCTTAATCTTAATCTTATAACGAATAATTTATAAATATTTCTGAGTTATTTATTATTTGATGTCTGTAGGACTCCACCATTTTATCTAAATGTTTTATTCATAACAGAATATATGTAAAGGAGACTTTCAACTTTTGATAAAGAGAAAATTTTGAAGAGGATGACGCTGCTGGTTCGCCATCCCAGGTTTTCAACCAAGTAAAATGAACACTTGGCAATGTGTAGCATGTCCTAAATTGCCACGTGTCGACTACCTTAGATATATATATATAATAAAATAATATATAAAATATTTTTTTATCTGCTCAATATCATAAATTTATGTTGAACGTGTATAAATTTTAAATATATTATTTTAATTCTTTAAAATTTATGCATATGATCGGCCACTGCCATCATATAATTCTTTCGGTACAGATAAATTAATCTCTATATCTCATTAAAGAGATACAGTTCTTTATAATAAAGAATATTCCATTAACTAAGGGTGGATCTTAGCTGTTGAGGAGAAGGTTATAACCATTCCAAATTTTTTACATATACGTAATATATAACACAAAATATAATATTTAATATTAATAAATAATAAAATATAAAATTAAATATAATTAAAAATAAATAAATTTATTAAACTATTTTTATGATTTCTTATTATTTCTTAGTTTTTCTATATTGTATTTATTTTTTACTTTCACCTTTTTGTCTTTGAAAAGAAATAATAAATTAGACATGAATTTATTCTTTTTTATTTTATCTATCTCTCATATCTCTATTTATGTTTTCAATTAAAAATTTGAGCATTTTCATATATACATTCAATATTTGATTTTTTGTCAATATGGGAACATGTTGGTGTAATACTAAGAGAAACAAGCTTATTTGTAATGTATTATATTTTTTCATAACTTTTTTTAATTGTGACTTAATTATCCTAATTTTTTTTTATTTTTTATTAATTTTTTAAAAATATTTTTATTTTTGAACTTTTTTAAAATAAATATATTTATAAATAATTAAAAAATATATTTTTTAAATGATAAAGATATATAATTAAAGCATAATATTAAAAATTTAATTTTTAAATTAAAGAAATATGTTTTAATATTTAAAATAATTTCATATTAATTATTTTGAACGTATATAGATTTTAAATATATTATTTTTATTCTTTAAAATTTATGGATATGATCTAACTAACATCGTATTATGTTTAACAACCCTCTCATAAGTATTAGAAGTTTCTTACAGGTAAAGTTACAATAACAATTATATAATATCTATACCACGTGGATGAAGAAAACTACAAATAACGAAATTAAAGTGCGAGGTCCGTGATAATTAAATTAAATTAATTTAATATAATAGAATTTAAAGCTTACATTTTTTATATAAAATTTAAAAAAACGAGGAAATTTTAAACAAATTAAAATACATGAAAAAAAATATTATTTTCATACCACAGTATCATTTAAGATTCTCCTACAAATGATAAGTAAATATAAAACAATACCTAAAAGTTTTAACTTTCAAACTCCAAAATAAAAATTCTATTAAAAATATAAAATGATTTTAGAAACTATACAATTTATCCAGTTTTAAAATATTTTTTTTAGAAAAAGTGACTACAAACTAGCATAAAAATATGAGAAATAAAATTTGGAAGTTTAACAAAAAACAGTGAAAAATAGGTATCAAGGCCATGAATAGGTTAGTTTCCTCTGTATTTTATTGAAATTGGTCTCGAAGTGAAAAATAAAGAGAAAAAGAAGAATGTAGAGTCTTTATATAAAAAGCAATGAAACAGAGAATGATGTAGAGATTCACTGAATGAGATAGTACATGACGAAAAGATAAGAGTGAAAAAACAAAGTAAATGTAAAGAAATAGTATAATTAAACAAAAAATAATATAAAAGAAAATAAGTACGAAAACATCATCATAGGTCAACTTTGTCTGTAATAAAAACAGAAAGGAAAAGAAGAATGATGAAAGACAACACCGAGTGCATAATAATTTAATAAAACAATAAAATTATCAATTTAATAGGATAAGTCATTCGAGTGGAAAATCAATTCAAATAAGTAATTCACTCAATAGAAATGTCAAGGAAAAGGATTAAATTAAATTCAGTGAGATATATACACATTTTGTATAATGACTTATTGTTATTTTTTATTACATAATTTTTCTATAAATAAAAATAATTTTCATTTAATAAAATACACAACTGTATAAAAATAATTATATAAATTTTCCACTTAAAATTATTTATTATATACATTTTAATTATTTATATAAAATCATTTACTCTTTTGAAATTCCACCCGTACCAAAAGAAAAGGATAACTTAAATTCTTTGTTTTGATGAGTCAGAATGAGAAGCATGTGAGGTGCTTACCGAGACAGCAGCATATGGAACCGGGTCGGTTTACATTAAATCATTAAATTACACGCGTCGCCAACACATGAAATCAGGACAAAACAAAAGCTTACACTAATGCGTGCTTTCTGTTTTCAAACGTGATGACTGGTGAGGCACTCAGAAGATGTCTGAGACACTGGGTGAGATTTTGGTAACTCCTCCAAACCAATTTAACATAGTTCATAGTTAAGATGTAGATGGCTCCAAACAAATTTTGCTAATTTGGGAATTGAAAAAAGTGATGCGGGGAACATGATGAAGCATCACAAAGTTTAAGATGGCTCTTTCATGTTGGATTAGATGTTTCCATTTTATTGAACTCAGATATGGACAACACAACGGAGCCTCACTGTCTCTTTTCTTCAAAGCTCATTCCAGATGTTTCTGTGTATTTATTTATAAATTATGCATTATATATATATATATATATATATATATATATATAAAAGTAGTTCAATGAATATAAAAGGATTTCGAACATTTTTAGTGAGATAAGTTGTTAATGTTATGAATTGAGGATGTCTATAGAAAAATAACTCATAATATATGTTTCGACACATATGAACAATTTTCAGCCAACTGAATATATTGAAGATTTGAATGTGGTGTGTTTGTGGTCATAATTGAAGGACGATTGTGCTTTCACTTAGGATCCACCAGAGTGAAAAGTGTGGACATAAACAAACATTTTTAAAAAGAGTATATAAAGTGTCATCTCCGCCTAACTTACGTCTAATGGATAATTTCTAATATAATTTAACAAAGACAATACATTCAATCTTAGTGATATATATTTCACTATAAATATTTAACATTTATATACTGATTTTACAAGGAACTAAGAATGTTCTTCTGTCACTTCTGATCTTGTCCAGGATACTTCTATAGATACTACGTAATATAGTTTCGGTGAGGTGGATCTAGAAAAGGTTTTCTAACGTAAGGTATTAAGTGTTGAAAGTTTTACGTTTGATTTAAAATAACATCAGTTTATATTATATAAATAGATGTAATATATAAATGAATTAATGTGTAAACTTAATAAATATGACACATTTTATCAAACCTGTTTGATCTGAGTTTGTTATTATTTATTAGTTTGTTGTTTCTGGTAGTTTAGATATATTGGATCAAGTATCTTGAGAGTCCTCATATAGATTGTATCTCAGTTATATATATATATATATATATATATATATATATATATATATATATATATAAAACATATGTCAAGTTACTTTTATTATTATATCGAATATATTCTCACTTTTTAAGAGCAAATAATTCATTTTGAGAAATTTCTTTGGATATAGTTTTCCATGTTATAGTGTTGGATAAACCTTACTGGTATTTTCTTTTATATTTTATTTCCTTCTAACAAAAATTAATGAGTTTTTAATCTATTTTGTAAAATGCTCTTTCAATATTATAAAAAAGAGGAAAATTATAATTACTATTTTCACTTATTTAAATGTTTTATAAACTTGTATTTCTTTATTTTATATGAGTTTATGTAAAAGCTTAGTTAGAAATTTTTTTGTTTTAATTTTTCATCCTTAAATATAATTATATATTTAAGGAAATATACATTATCTAAAACTTTTAACTTTTTAATTTTTTTTTTCATAATTAATAATAAAATATTTTAATACAAATATCAATTTAAAAGGGATTGACTGTTAACAACTCATCCGATTATATTTAAATATATTAAACCACTTTTATTTTCAAATAAAAATAGACTTAAATTGTACTTATTTTAATAACATATTGAAAGTGAAAAATCACTTAAATATGGTTTGATATGGAAGCATTTCAAATATTTTTAATACAATTGTGATGATCATGCTGATATTAGATTTAATACTTAATTCTATGTTTTAGATTATTTTATGAGATATGGAATGTGCTTTACATTTTTATAAATTTTAATTTAAGCGAAAAAAGAGGTTGAGAGCATTCTTTTTTATGTTTCATACTTAAGCTAAGAAAGCATAAGCATAAGCAGATAACAATCACATTAAAATCAAACATGGAATAATTTTTCTTCTCTTTATTTGTTTTTTCAAGTGAAAATTTTTGATGGATATATATATATATAAAGTTAAATAAATCTATTATCTATTGTTGACACCAAAAGCATAACAATCCTATTTTCTTAATTATTAGATCAGTAACTATAATTAAAATTAAGATTATAACTCATTAATAACATAAGTAATTAGTAATTATAGTTGAAATGAGTTAGTTCTTAAATTAGTACTAACATAGTTTAATGTATTTTAAGATATGGTTAATATAACTCATAGCTATTTTCAAAATAGGAACTAAAACTTAAAGTTTAGTATAGTCTTTAAAAAGGCTAACACATATTCTCTAACTCATGTGCTACTTCGGTGTATATAACTTTAGTTACATTATTAGTATCTTCATCAGCTCCTAGACCTGCTCCCTATACACATCATACATGATCATCGCAATAATAAGATAAACCAAAGATACAAAAGACAACAGTGACTTAAATATCACAAAAATAATTTATAATTGAAAGATATTACAATTTTCACAAAAATCTTAAACTAAAATCAGACAACTAAAGTCCAAACATCACACTACATCAAAATTTCTAGTCTCTAGACTCCCATGCTTCTAGAAGACTAGTATAATGGATAGACTTGTGAGACTCTGCACTTGTCATGTCGACGATTAAATCCTCCATTGATATTTCAACACTCAAGACCAATGTCCCAATTCAAGCATGACAAGGTTAACCCCACTGACTCCCTAAGTATGATCTTATTTCATACCATACTATCTATCATGTGGAGTCTCCTTTGACTCACACTACCTAGAAGTCCTATCCTATGTGAGTTAGACACTAGTTGAATTAAGATAGTCTCACATCACAAGTCACTTTCAATATACTTGACTTCATCCTAAACTTGTATTTTTCCATTGAAATGACTAATCACATTAGACTTTCACAAGTAATCCTAAGTTCAAGAGATATAGTTGATTTGTAAGATGACTCTATAATAGATACTATATTTATAGTTTAGCTTTTTAGTAATAAAATTTAAACGTACCAATTTTATTTGCACAAAATTCATTTATATCATTGCTTTTGCATAGTTTCCTTTAGATTGAGCTTACATTTGTTATGGTTGTCATTTGATTCAAAGAATCTCCGTTCTAAAATTGTACGTGAGATTTCCATCTCATACGACTCCCACTCCCCTTTATGTGTGTAACGAGAAAAATCTATAAAATCAAAAAATATTTCAATATTTCATTCTCAACTGAATAGAGCTATTGTTTTTACAATAAATTTCTAACCAACCTTCTGTCAAAAATTATTTCTTAACATTATTAAGTATGTAGGTTCTTGATAAAAAAAAACAGGAACTTCAACCATATCTTTGTCCTCTACGCGCTTAATTTCCTAAAATTAGTCATCTTAATAATTTTTTATGGTTCTATGGGTATCCAAAATATGATCGAGATGGATATTTATTGCCCCAACCATTCATGTTAGTCCCAATCTCAATAAACAACATAACACAATACAATGATAAATATAATTTGTGACAGACAAAGAAAACCATTTGGAAAGATATAAACCACCTTTAGTGTAAACAAAATGTCACATGGTTACCACCTAAGGGCAACACTACACATATAAGTTTTTTCTTAAGATTAGGACTTTCTCAACACTTCATATACTTCATATTTCTCTCATCCCTATCCTCAATTTACATCATTCTAATAAACAACCCAATATGCCACATTTATTATTATGACATCAAATTTGATTAGCCCTTCTCTGTTCTTACCAGCCAAAAAAAGTAACACTTCAGTTATGTTTCCAATAACTCATTAATCCAACGTGTTTCAAATCATATTATAATCGAAAATTTCCTAAACTGTGTTGAGCACTATCATATTCTCCCAAAATTTGTTCTAGATTACAATGAAAAAATCACATGTAACCTAAAATGTTGTATGCATTAAAAAATCTAAAACAACCCCAAAAATAGATTTCACTCACTTTATGTTAAATGGTTCGGAGTAGATTAAAGGACTTCTCACATATATTGTTTCTATTGTCTCCAAACTTTAAGGATGACAAAAAAAAAATTGAAATTTTTTGAAGAAGAGAAGATAAGAGATATGAAGGGGATGTAGTGAAGGTGAATAACATGTTTTGTGTTGTGAGGGATAAATCACCCTATCCCATTCAATTTCCTTTTTTAAAAAGACCATACTTTTAGTATATATGTATATATAATTATGTTTTATTTGTTGGATCCTCGCAAAAATATCAATTAAACAATTAAAAATAGATTAGTCCCTTAGTTCCAACCTCATATGATAATTATGATAAGATAGGTAATTTGTATTCTCATTTAATTTTATCTCGTAACAAGTCCATACAATTTTATTGATTTTTCCTGATTTGATATTAATAAAAGTTTGTATATCCTATCATACATTTCATAACTTAATCATCATGTTAATCTCATCACAAAAGTATTATCTCATTAATAAATATCATCGTAACAATGGTATTTTCATCTGAATCTTTAACATTGTAATTTTCCACCAAACACACAACCGTTAAAATTATAAAATATAGGCATAACTAATATATTCATAGGTTTAATTACTCGTTTGGTTTCGTTTGGTTTTAAGTTTTGTTGAAAAATTTAAAGTTAGTCTTCATTATATTCATATATTCATAGTCTTAATTATTTGTTTGATGGAAAAGTTTTAAATCAGTCTTCACTTGAATTTTTATTTCGATTAACTCTCATTTTTTTGAGGAAATAAGTCGATTAGGTCAGTTAGTATCACACGTTAAAAACATGTCGCATATCAATTCGTAACTTTTTAAATTTTTTAAATTTCTTTTTTTCAATTTTTTTTATTTTTCACGTTACTTCTATTTTTATCACCAATTATATATGTAAGATTCAAATTCCAACATGATATATTTATATATTTTTCTTTAATTTTAAAATTTATTTTAGAGTATTGATATATGTTCTTGCCGCACTAATTCCGATTTAACACCAGGAAATGATACGACAAGTCACTCAGAAAATTCAGTATATCCTTTCCCTCTCTCGCCTAGCCCTTTATATCGTCCTGTCTTCGTCCCCTAAAGATCCCGACTAATATCCGAATTGGTTCCGAGTCCTTGGGGATCGCCTATCGCGGAGGTTTTTCCCCGGATATTCCGGGGTTGTGCTTACACGGTTTTTGACCTCTGGATGTAGTGGGAAAGAACCGTTTGATGTCCTTTCTTGGGCCGATCTACTTGGGCCCATAGATCGGATTAGACTTGGGTGCGCCAGGCCATTACACTAACCCTCCGAGCTTTCGGACAATTTTATTGGACGATAAGGTCGCCACTTTCCCCCCTGCGCGCGTGAGTCTGTCTTTTCCAGACATTTATTCTCTAACCAATAAATGAGCGCCACGTGGGCCATGTTTCTGGAAGTTTTTGTTTTTTCAATTTACTAGAAAAGCTTCAAGCCTTTTCCCTCTCAAACGACAATATCGCACGACTGTGTCCCTTCGTTTCCTCTCTTCTTCTTCTGACACTCTTCCTCTTCCAATTTGCACTTTTTGAGAGACACTGCTTGCGCTGCTACGCCCCTTCTTACCAACATTTGCGTAGCGTTTTGTTCTGCTCTTTATCAGGTATCTTGTTTCCTTCCTTATTTCTTCATTTCTCTGAGGCTTCGCTTACATTTGGGTTTGTCTGTTTCATTATTTTTTCGTATCCGCCCATGCTGGTTTTGCCTGTTTTTCGTAAGGGTGTAGTTTTCTAGGGTTGCGATGGTAGCTTTTGGTCATAGTTTTAGATTGGATGACGCTGTGTCACTATAAAAATGCTTACTTTAACCAAAATACCACTTAGTTCTAAGCCGTATTTTCGGTGGTTTCTAGAGGTGGTTTTGCCCTAGTGGGTGGTTTTCTGGTTTTGTTTTTCTGAGCGGTTTTCCGGTTGTTTCTAGTTGTGCGAGGGGACCCCTAGGTTGGAGTGCTTGATTAGAGTCTTGTCGGGGCGAACTGATGACGACCTATGACGAGTTGTATTCGTGGGCGCCTTTAGAACTCCGTCAGGAAGTGTCGAGCCTTAGCTCTGACCAAGCGATAGATCGGTTTCGCCAAGGGCAGAGGTTATGTCAGAGTAGCGAGGCAGATGTTACCGTGGTTCGCTGCGGATTAGATGAGCCTGTATGTGCCGACATAGAGGCCGATCTGGCTTCGGGGCACTTTTGTTTCTTTTATTGCACCTTATTCTCCAAGGTTGGTCTGAGATTGCCTTTGAGCTCTTTTGAGAAGACCTTGCTAACCGAGCTGAACGTAGCCCCTGCTCAACTCCACCCTAACAGTTGGGCTTTTGTCCGAGCTTTCCACATCCTCTGTACGCATTTTGGAGTGGTTCCGAGCGTGAACGTGTTCCTTTACTTTTTTGAGATGAAAAAGTCAACGAAAAAGGTGTGGTCTTCTGTGAGTGGTGTGGGGGGTAGAGGTCTTCTGACCCTGTTTCAGTCATCTTATAAGAATTTTAAAGGCTCCTTTCTAAAAGTTCAAGCGTCGCCCCAAAAACCCGACCTGCTGGAAGGTTTTCCTTTATATTGGACTCAGCAACCGAACATTGTTGGGGCGAGGCAGCTCGAAGATCTCGAGCCTCAAGAGCGAGAGCATTGCTTGCTGTTGGAGCAGTTGAAAACTGTTTTTGAAACCAAGCAAGTGTTGAGCTATGAATATCAACCAGCTAACCTCAAGCTCTACATCGGTTTGTTTCCAGATAATTGTTTTTCTTCGTCTGGTTATTGTTGACATTCTTGACTTTGCCAAATTTTTCTGCAGAGTCAAGAATGGGTATGTCTAAACAGGATTTGGTGAGGCGTCTGAAGAGCATCCGTGCACCCCTCCTGCCTCGTCCAGCCGTAGGTGAAGCTTCTACTTGAGTGGGCGAGACTCTGCGGATTCCTTCTGATGATGAAGAGACTGTTTCGGAATCTGGTCTCAAGCGTCGAAGAAGAGGATTGGTCACCCGAGCGGCTACCGAGGTTATGGCGACATCTACCCAGTCCCGACCTGAGCAGACAACCTCATCCATTGGCCCACTACACCTCGAGGGGTCAAGTAGTGGAGGTCAAAGTTTTTGGGATTCGTCCTATCAGCACATGTCGCACTCTTTAGCGCATAATGTGTTTGAAGGTGACCTGCAGTGTCTGCTGAATCAAGACTTCTCCTCAGTCCAAGAGGATATATGCGCTTTTCTTCATAAGGCCGAGGTGTCTACCATCGCTCTGTGCAAAAAGTTGAACCAAATGAGCGTGAACGAAGAGAAGAAAGCCAAAGAAGTGTCCGCTGCAAGGGTGGAAATAGCGAGGCTGAATGCCGAGCTGGCTGATTATGAGAGTTTAAAGAAGAAACTAAAGGAGGAAGAGGCAAGGTCGGCAGAGCTTGGGATCGCGCTGAAGGAGGCGATGAGGAAATCTAACGAAAGTGAGGCTCGACTTCGTCAGCTAGGAGCGGACACTGAAGAGAAGGAGAGATCCTGGCGAGAGCAGGAGGAGAAGATGGCGAATGAGGCTGCTACCACTTATGGAATAGGGTTTGAAGCTGCCTTGGAGCAAGTCCGCCTTTTATGCCCTACTGCCGATCTCTCCGGTGTGAATGTCGAGAAAGTCGTGATTGATGGGAACTTAGTGGATGATTGACCTATATCAAAAACGAACATTTGTAACTTTATGTAATGACTTTTTACCTGTTTTGATACGCTTTGGCTGCTTTTGCTGAAATATATTTCCTACTCTGCTAAGACAGTGTAACCCTCAAGTCTTAATGTCGAACGCCCTGTATTTACTTTAAACGGTTCTTCACCGCCCCTAAGCCGAGCTTAGGTAGTTGCTTTTAAGCGGCTCTTCACCGCCCCTAAGCTGAGCTTAGGTAGTTGCTTTAAGCGGCTCTTCACCGCCCCTAAGCCGAGCTTAGGTAGTTGCTTTAAGCGGCTCTTCACCGCCCCTAAGCCGAGCTTAGGTAGACAAATATACAGATAAATGGGTCAAGTGACTAGGAACAAAATACTTTTTATTTAAGGGATCTCCTGACCTCGTTAAAAAACCCTCATGTTCCTTGAAGAGGGAAAAAGAGTGTCAGGGGTACATAAAAATTAGCTAAAGAAAAAACGGAGGTTCATCGCGTTCCATGTTCGAGGAATTTCTAGCCCGTCCAACGTCTCCAGAGTGTATGCGCCATTTGCTAATACGTGCTTAATGCGGAAAGGTCCTGTCCACTTTGGAGAGAGCTTGTCCTCAATCTGCAAGGGATGTGCCCTTCTCAGGACGAGGTCGGATTTCACGAAGGAGCGGGGAACCACCTTGGTTTTGTATCTGGATTCGACTCGTCTTTTCATCGCCTCACTGGTGACTTTGGCTGCCTCTCTGGCTTCCTCAACCAAGTCCAGGTTTGCCCTCGTGCCATCCTCGGTGAGGGCGATAGAAAAGGTTCTTACTCGGAAAGAAGATTGTCCGATTTCCAAAGGAAGAACGACGTCTGTACCGTAAACCAAGCTGAAAGGAGTTTCATGTGTCGCCGACTGTGGAGTGGTATGGTAGGCTAGTAAAATCCCGGGTAATTCTTCCGGCCAGTCGGTTTTGACGGTGGTTATGCGGCGACGTAGTGCTCTCAAAATTACGCGATTCGCAGCCTTGGCTTGACCGTTGGTTTGTGGATGTTCTACCGAGGTGAACACCTGGCGTACTCCCCACTCTCTGCAGGCAGGTCGGACGACTGAGGCGGTAAACTGCGTTCCATTGTCGGAGATTAATCGGTTTGGGACGCCGAATCGACAGATGATTTTTTTCCACAAGAAGGTTTTTACCATGTTTGCTGATATGGTTGCAACCGGTTCTGCCTCGATCCATTTTGTGAAGTACTCGATGGCTACAATCAAGAACTTCCGTTGTCGGGTGGCCACTGGGAATGGTCCCAAGATGTCGATGCCCCATGTATGAAATGGCCATGGAGTACTTATTGAATGCAGCTCCTCTGGCGGGGCACGATGGATATCGGCATGTAACTGACACTGCGAACACCTTTTAACGTGCTCCTGACAATCGTTTTTAAGGGTTGGCCAATAATACCCCGCGCGTAAGACTCGGAGGGACAATGCCCTGCCCCCCACATGACTTTCGCATATGCCTTCGTGGAGCTCGGACATCAAGCGCCTGCCGTTCTCGGGTGTCACGCAGATGAGTAAAGGCCGGTTGAATCCTCTTCTGAAGAGCTTACCATCTATGAGGGTATATCTAGCGGCATTCCTTTTTATTATCTGAGCAATCATATGATCATCAGGAAGACGCCCATCTGCCAAGTATATTATGTATGGAGCCATCCAGGAGCTCGGTTGCCCCTGGCTTTCAGTTGTCATGCTAAGTGTGTAGACTTGCACATCAGACCCTACGTCTGATACCCTGGGTGTCACCAACGTTTCGCGTATCACTGATCTTTGTCGGCCGGGGCGTGAGAAACTGGCTAACTTGGATAATAGATCCGCGCGCGAGTTCTGTTCCCGCGGTACGTGCATCAACTTGAAAGAGTGAAAATGATCGGCTAGAGCTCGGACAAATTCTAGATACCGAGATAGCATAGGATCTTTCGCCTGATATTCTCCCGACACTTGCCCTGTGACCAACAGGGAATCACTTTTTGCCAAAAGGTTCTGGATTCCGAGCTCCTTGGCAAGCAGCATCCCAGCTATAAGGGCCTCGTACTCTGCTTGATTATTGCTGGCTCGGAAGGCGAAGTGTAGAGACTGTTCAATTAAAGCCCCTTGCTGATCCTCCAGGATGATACCTGCTCCACTTCCCTTGGAGTTTGTTGCTCCGTCGACCGATAGTGTCCAAGTCGCCTCTAGCTCTTATTTCTGTATTGGCGATGGTGTCAATTCGGCCAAGAAATCAGATAGAATCTGGGCTTTGATCGGGCCGCGAGGTTCAAACGAAATGTCGTACTCGGAGAGCTCAATGACCCATTTCGCGAGTCGTCTGGAGACCGCGGGCTTTTGAAGGATTTGCTTTATGGGTTGATCAGTCATTACCGAGACTGAGTGCGCTTGGAAGTAGTGGCGTAACCTGCGTGAGGAAAAGAGTACAGCCAGTGCGACCTTTTCAATCTTCTGATATCTGGCCTCAGCTCCTCGAAGTGTTTTGCTGACGAAGTAGATGGGTTTCTGGTCTCCTTCTTGGTCTTGCATCAGAGTGGCGCTTATAGCTCGATCAGTGACGGTGATGTATAGCTTCAGAGGCTTCCCATGTATGGGCCGGCATAGAATCGGCGGGCGACTTAGCTGTTCTTTGAGTTGCTGAAACGCCTTTTCGCACTCATCTGTCCACTGGAAACCCCTTCCCTTGCGTAGGCACTCAAAGTAAGAATGCCCCTGATCCCCTACTCGCGAGAGGAAACGGGACAGAGCTGCGATTCGTCCTGTAAGCCTCTGTACTTCTTTCACGTTGGTAGGACTCCTCATGTTCATGATTGCCGAACACTTATCTGGATTAGCCTCAATTCCCCTTTCGGTAAGCAGGAAACCTAGGAACTTCCCCGCCTTTACTCCAAAGATACACTTGTCTGGATTGAGTTTCAGACCATATTGGTTGATGGTGGAAAAAAGTTCCTCCAAGTCCGTCGCATGTGCTTCAGCCATACTGGATACGACCACCATGTCATCCACATATGCCTGCACCCTCTGCCTGGGTAATGGCTTGAGAATCCGATCCATTAGGCGCTAGTAAGTGGCTCTAGCATTCTTAAGGCCAAAAGGCATGACCCTATAGCAATAAGTGGCTGCTTCACCCATGAACGCTGTTTGTTCTTCGTCCCCCGGGTGCATGCCGATTTGGTTGTATCCCGAGTACGCATCCATAAAGCTTAGGAGACTGCAACCCGAGGCGTTATCGACCAACATGTCAATGTTTGGCAGGGGATAGGAGTCCTTCGGGCAAGCACTGTTTAAGTCAGAAAAGTCAACGCACATCCGCCACTTTCCATTTGATTTGCGTACCATCACTACATTTGCCAACCACTCCGGGTACTGGATTTCTCTTATATGTCCTGTCGAGAGGAGCTTCTTGGTTTCCTCCCTAACCGCGGCTAATTTTTCTGGTGCCATCTTCCTCCTGCGCTGTACTCTGGGTCTAGCATTAGGGTCGACGTTGAGTCGATGAGTGATCACGCTGGGGTCTATGCCCACCATGTCTTCCGCACACCACGCAAAAGAGCTACTGTTCTTCTGAAGAACTCCAACCAGCTCGGCTCGGGTCGTCGCATCCAAACCGCCTCCTATCTTGACCTTCTTGTCATCGTCCAAACTAATTTCCTCCACCTCTCCTACCGGTTGAGGCCTTTTGTCCTCTACGCCTACTCGGGGGTCGAAATCGGGAAAGTTCTCTCCCCGTGGACCACGTAAGGAAAGGGCATACATAGACCTTCTCACCTTCAGACTGTTCTCATAGCATTTTCTCGCCACTGTTTGGTCAACCCTCAGTGTGGCGACTCGCCCTTCATCCGTTGGAAACTTCACCTTTAGATGAGAGGTGGATACAACTGCTTCAAGTCGGTTCAGTGACGGTCGACCGAGAAGAATGTTGTAAGACGATGGTGCCTTCACGACTATATATCGCACTACGATTGTCTTTGCAGCTTTTGCATCCGAGAATGTCGTTCGCAAATCTGTGTATCCTCTGACTTCCACAGCGTCTCCCGCAAATCCGACCAGTACTCCATCGAATGGTCTGAGCTGGTCCAACGGTATCCCCAATCCGATGAATGCGTCCCAGAACAACACATCCGCCGAACTGCCCTGGTCCACCAGAACCCGGTGGACCCATCGCCCCATGGCGATGATAGAAATTACCACCGGGTCATCTTCATGCGCAACAACGTCATACCGATCTTCTTCATTGAACGAGATGGTAGGCGTGGATTTGCGTGGTAGGAGAGCTGCGGTCATTAACACACTCCGCGCATATCACTTCCTGCTAGCGGAGGTTGGTCCTCCTCCTGAGAATCCTCCTGCTATAGTGTTGAGGTCCGCAAAGATGGGTGATATGTGCTCGGATTTTTCCTTAGGTTTCTCGTCATCTCGTTTCTGCTTTCCCCCAGGGGATTCTCCTCTTAACCTGCGCAGCTGATTGGCCAAGGTGACACACTGCTCGGTGTGATGCCCATACGTCCGATGAAACTCACACCATTCTTTGATATCCCTACCGAGGATCCTGTTGGTTGGGTCCGGCCATTTAAGGTCTTTCGAGATGTTTTTGTCCGCCAAAGCTTCTGCATGAGTTTCGGTTCTCGTAGAATTTCTTTTGGCTCCCGCTCCTCGCCCGAGTCTAGAGAGCGAAGCGCTGGCGACATAAGGTGAGTATCTTTTGTCTGTTCTCTTGAAAAAAGGGGTGTCGTAGGTACGCCGAGCATCTCGCGGCTTTACATCGCCATTTTCGCGCCTTTCCTGACGACGCTTAGACCTCATTACATCCTCTGCCTCTATATGTGTGGTGGCCCGAGATCGGATCTCTGACAAAGATAAGGCGGGGATCCTCACTAGGGATTCACTGAAAGTATTGGCACGCAAACCCTTCACGAAGGCATCTACTAACAGTTCCTCGTTCGGGCTCGAGATGTTGGT
The DNA here is from genome assembly GCF_037176805.1 of Vigna unguiculata. Classification (NCBI taxonomy): domain Eukaryota; kingdom Viridiplantae; phylum Streptophyta; class Magnoliopsida; order Fabales; family Fabaceae; genus Vigna; species Vigna unguiculata. The sequence continues at coordinate 56,779,933 of NC_140794.1, read as the reverse complement.
AAACGCATCACAAAAACGGTTCAAGTATTCTCTCAGCGTCTCATCGGGATTCTGTCTCACGTCAAAAAGGTCAGCCATCTTGGGTAACTTGCTTCTGTTGGCAGCAAATCTCTCCACAAATGTCCGGGCGAGCACAGCGAAGGATGGAATTGAGGAACGTGGTAAACTACCGAACCATTTTAAAGTTGTGCCTGCTAGTGTTCCCACGAATACTTTACATCGCACTGCATCATTACCTCCCGAGACCAACATCTGTGCATTGAACGCCTTGAGATGTGCGTCGGGATCCGAGTTTCCCGTAAAGGAGGGAATCTTCGGAATGATGAAATGTTGGGGGACGACCTCGACCATAATAGCAGTGGAGAGTGGATAACCTTCCTCCGGCATAACGAGCTCAGTCCGCCTACCCCTTTCTTGCTCCTCTCTGATTTGCACGCGTCTCCAGAAATCGCCATTTGCTCGCTGGAAAGCATCCTGTTCTCGGATTGTCTCCTCCATCTGCCTTCTGGTCTCCGCTACCTCCCGCCGTGCCGCCATATTATCTGCGTTGACCTCTTCTGCACGCCTATGGGCCTCGTCAGCTCTGTGTCGGATGAGTTCGTTTTCCCGTCTTAATTCTATTATCTGCTGTAAGAGCTCCCTAGCGGTTGGTTCCGGAGGGGCATCCTGCGCATGATTTATTTGATAGTCAGACCCGTGTTCCGGACTTTGGACCATTTCTATCAGATCATTCTTTTTCAGGGGTCGGGGAATCTTTTTTACCTGACCCCACGGTGGGCGCCAAAATGTTCTTGCCGCACTAATTCCGATTTAACACCAGGAAATGATACGACAAGTCACTCAGAAAATTCAGTATATCCTTTCCCTCTCTCGCCTAGCCCTTTATATCGTCCTGTCTTCGTCCCCTAAAGATCCCGACTAATATCCGAATTGGTTCCGAGTCCTTGGGGATCGCCTATCGCGGAGGTTTTTCCCCGGATATTCTGGGGTTGTGCTTACACGGTTTTTGACCTCTGGATGTAGTGGGAAAGAACCGTTTGATGTCCTTTCTTGGGCCGATCTACTTGGGCCCATAGATCGGATTAGACTCGGGTGCGCCAGGCCATTACAATATCTAATAAAATAAAAAATTTCATTATTAATGGAGACATTTACATTAAATATAAGTGAAAAGTGATATCATACATTTATAAACAAAGTTATATAATGAAAGCGAAAAGGTTTACATTAAAAAAATTAATTAAAATTTAAATTAAAAATGCTTAATTAATTCAAATTCGTTTTTATATAATATATTAAGATAAAGGTATAATTATTGATTTAATCCTATAATTTTTTTGTTTGATTCAATTTGGTCTTTTTATTATTTGTTGGTTCAATTTAATTCTCCAATTATTTAAAATGGTTTATTTTGTTAAGCATCCATATATGACACGTGTCAAGCCATGAAATTTTTAATGTTTTAATTTTTTTTTCTAAAATTATATAAACTGTCATGTGTTATGTTACCATCTTGCCACGTGACAGTTTAGAGTCGTGACACATTAATGTGGTAGTAATTGTTTTCAATTTAGTATCCCTATTTTTTAAAACGATTTAATTTTTGTCCTCCCAATTTGAGACTAAATTAGTAAATAAACTTAATTACAATTTATATATACATGTTAAAATAATTTCTTTGAATTTATATATTAAATCACTACACCTAAATATTCAAATTATTTTATTTTTTACAAATGTAACAAATTTCAAATATAAAAATTTACAAAGGTAAAAATATATAAAATAAAATAATTTGAGTATTTAGTGGAGTAATTTGATGTATAAATTCAAAAAAATTATTTTAACAATTTATATAAGTTATAATTAAACTTATTTACTAATTTAGTTACAAAAAATTATACGAGTGTCACCTTTCACATGTCACCTTACTAAATTGAACCCAACAAATATCGAAGGTACCAAATTAAATCAAAAAAAAAAGGAATTAAATCGTTAATTATACCTAAAATAAAAATAAAATTAAATAAGCTTTTACTAATGTTTCAATAAAATATTATCACCATAAAATATTTTCCCCTGTCTTGCTTTTTTCCGTAGTAGATAAAAGGGAATACGCGGGTGTGCAAAAATATAAAAAGAGAAATCGTATGAACATTGGTATTTTCGATTTATTATTATTCCCTGCATCTGCCTATAAATGTGGATGAAACTCACTTACAAGAGTTTTCAGGCACCAACACTCAAACACAACCAAATTACCAAAGCTTTTCCTTCTTACAAGACTCAGCCATGGGATCTGAACTCCTGCATAACAATAACAACGGTAATGATACTATTAAGTTCCTCTGTAGCTACGGCGGCAAGATCCTTCCTCGCCGTACCGACGGCATCCTCCGATACTACGGCGGCCACACCAGAGTCCTCGCTTTCCATCCTTCCACTTCATTCTCAGGTCAGTAACTTCTAACTCGCTTCATCAATTTCATCATGCTCTTCTGTTAGTTTATTTATTGATGAAATATATTTTTTTAAAGAGTCACTTTAAATATTAAAACTCAATTTTATCACTCATATCAAATTCGAAGATAGAAAAATGTAATGTTTTTATCATGGTAATTTCGTCCCTAGAAAAAAAACTATATCTTGATTTTTTTTTTAATTTTAACATTTTAAAGATTTAAATAACAGTGAAACACATCTATTAGAATTTAAATAGTTATTTACAGTATTTTTTTATCTTTTAATACAATTTTAGTTTTGATTTCTATAAAATAATACGTTTTATTGGAGGCGCGTGTGCTTACACGTTAGTGTGTGTTTTATAGAGTTAATGACAAAGATTAACGAGCTGTGCGGTTCGCCGGCTACACTCCGGTGTCCACTGCCAAACGGGGACTTGGACACCTTGGTTTCTGTAAAAAACGACGAAGATTTGGCGAATATAATCGAGGAATACGATCGAGCTTCTTCATCCTTACCTCATCGGTTGAAGATCAGAGCCATTCTTTTGCCGATGGACAAATCCTCTCCTTCTCCATCTTCTTCGTCCAGCGCCTCTCACACTCCGCCTGGTTCGCCTCACACTTCCGCCAGTTCCCCGTCGTGTTCTGAGACTCACCGGTTCGGCTGCTGGAACTGCTCAGCAACAGCAACTGCGTATTCTAGATGGCCCCGTAACGGAGCGGTAAAATTCGGCTCACCTCACTCCTCTCCCTGTTCCCTGCCGTGCTACGCGGTGCAGCGGTTCGGTTGCAGGAATTGTTCCTCGGGTGCTTATCCTACCAGCGTCCGTATTGGAGCGGCGAAATCCGGTTCTCCTCAATCCTCCGGCGGCTCCCCGCCGTATTCCGTGGCCCACCGGTTCGGCTGCCAGGATTGCTCGCTAATTTCGTATCCAATTGGCGTCTGTAACGCGGCAGCAAAAGGATGTTAGGGTATATTGGGATGGTAGTACCAGCTTTGTGAATTTTAAAAAAACATATAAAAAATTAGCTTTTAGTTTTATAAATTAAAATGAATTTATGTATAAAGTAATAATTAAATTTTTTTGGAAACCTATATAAAAAAGCTGGTCTACTACGATACGAATTAACTTAATTTATACCAGAAAATAAATTATGTATTATTTAATAAAAAGTTGTTATACAAAACTCATCCATAGAGATTATCAATAGACGAGCAATTGCACAGAAACACAAAATTACATTACCGTGAAACTCTCTTCAATGATTATTTAATGCTACTGATCAAAGTTATTTCTGGGGAAGACTTTCAGATAGTGGACCTCGCTTCAATGATTATTTATTGCTACTGATCAAAGTTATTTTTGGAAAAAATTTTCAGATACTTATTTTGGATTTTAAATATTGTACAGAGATGTCAAAATAAGTTTTGATCCGTGAGCTAACCCGATTCATCACGGATTTGAGTCGGGTTGGGTTGAGAAAAATTCAATTTTTTCAAAAATGGGTTGAATTTAACCTGGCTCACTTAACCCACAGAAGCTAGGTTGAAGGTGGATTGATCCACTTAACCCATCAACATTTTTTTAAATTTTTTATAATAATTTTGTATTGCTCCTAATTATATAGGTTCACAATTTCATATTTACTAATGCTAGAATATTTCTCAATAATATTCGAATAGTTTGAATGTTTAATTAATTTGATTGTCGTGATATACGTTGATACTTTAATCTTTAACTATAATCTTTATAGTACATTACTCAAGCAACTGTCTTATAAATAAATTTTTCTAAATTAACATGACAAAAATGTGTAATTTTTTTTATTTAGACTTTGTTGAATAGCATGACAAAAAATGTGAAATATTAGCCATGTTTTCTTGGATTATATAAATACTTTCTTGGAAATAATTCATCATATATTGAATTGTCATCTCATTGTTGCTTAAAAAATTATTTAAATATTTGAATACTTAAAAATAAATAAATATTTTTTTTATATGGGTTGGTGAGTCAACCCACTTAACCCACCAACCCATGAGTTGAACAAGGTTGTAAAATTTTTGGCTCACCATAAAGTGAATCAGGTTGAATTCGCTCATTTTCAACCTGACTCGTGGTGAGTTAACTCGTGTGAGCCAAATTTGCTCACTTTGACATGTCTTATTATTGAAATAATTAATTTGAATTTTAAATATTGTGATAATTAGAATGACGATTAAGAATCTAAAATGTATGCATGGAGAGTTGAAAGCCAAAAACATTTGCCGGATTTTTTTTTTTCATAGAAGGCAGTGATTTGTCCAAATACCTGCATCCACTTTTCTAATACGATTATTTAAAGATTAGTGATTTATGAAATAATATTGAATGAAGTCAATATTTGGGTTAAAACAATATACATGTTTATGTTCTTTTGGTTTTACCTTTTAAATTTAATGTATATCCATTATAAAAAATTTTTGGCATGTTTTGCTTCATTTATAGTTGATATTACTTTTATTCATATTAGTTTGTGTATATGTGCAATGCACGATATATATATCTGTTTTAAAAAAATGTAACATGTTTAAAAATAACCATTACACATTACTTGTAATTGAATTTTTCAAATAAATATCTAGAAGTTATTGTAAAGCGAAAGTTGAAACACTTATTTCATTTCAGCTTACCATGAAGTTTATAAAATTGCATTTCATGTAATAAAGATATATAAAATTAGATTGTGTAAAAACAAAATAGGAAATGAATAAATAAATTACAAATACAATAAAAGTTATACCTGTTCTGGGTTATCAAAAGTTATAGAATATAGTACAAAAGATTTGTTGGGATTGTACATCTCATATATATAGTTACAGTTATCGAGAGAGACTGCGGTTATATATATATATATATATATATATTGTTTAATTTTGTCTATTTTATTCAATGTGAGATTTTTTGACTCATATGGTCTTACACATATAAGGTATTTGACACCATTTTTACCCAAAACCTTAAAACAGTGATGTTATGAGTTTTTAGTTTTTATTCTTATATAGTGTTTAACTTTGTTTATTCTATCTGATGTGAAACTTTTTTACTCATACTTGGACTATTCCCAACAAGATTATGAAAGATTTTGAAATATTTATTTGTAAACAACGATTTTAGTTGTACTTCATACATATTAATAATCATCTAAGATGAGTATTTTCAACAAATAGTTGACCATGTGTAAAAACTAAACATGGATACAATCTAACTTTTGAAAGAGATTCACCTTGACTCTTATTGATTATCATGACAAAACATATACATAAATAGCTTTTAACCCATGTTTTGACATGTTATAACAATGACAAAAATAATTGTTGGGCTGATGAAAATAACATGTCTTGAAAAATCCCATATCACCTAGGACAACCAAGGAAGTGGGTGTCAGTGATGTTCCTTGCCCCAAGTCAAAGAAACTTCAATCTTATATTTGACTCTTCTTATTTCTTAATACTCGTGTAATAAGAGCGTTGTGAGGTTTAGGTTAAATTATTGCTTTGGAGAGTGTGGGTGTACTCAGGTCCAAAGGGCATGGGTGTGTTGTGTATGTGTTTTCTTATGTTTATTTTATTTCTCTAATAATAAAGTGATTCTCAGGGGATTTTTCCCAACAGTGATTGTTGCATGTAGCATCAATTATCCTGTGGCAGAGGTCAAGTGGGCCGAGTCATAAGAGTTACGCCCTGACTAATAGTTATAGTTTTTTGTCTAGTGGTAAGCACTCGATCTTAACAATTGGTATTAGAGTCAAGGTCACGAGTTCGATTCCTAGTGGACAATTGTTAAGGGGGAGATTATTGCAGGTTGCACAATTGTCTCGTGGCAGAGGCCAGGTGGGCCAAGTCACAATCCAAGTGGGATTCCTAGTAGGACAATTGTTGAGGGGGATATTGTTGCATGTGGGATCAAATCCCGTGAAGGAGGTCAAGTGGGTCAAGTCATAATCGAATCGTGGCGCTTGGACAGTGTTTCACTCTTAAGTAAAAAGAGTTGCACCCTGACTAATAGTTATAGCTTTTGGCCTAGTGGTAAGCACTCATCCTAACAATAACATCTTTTCCCAGATCATTAACTTGCAACTAGGGATGTCAACGGGGCGGGTAGGATACGAGTAGTAGCTCCCACGTACCCTACCCATTGGATAAATATCTGCCCCGTACCTGTATCCATATCCGTCGGGTATCCGTTATGCGAGTACCCGTATATTTTTTTTTTCATATCTGTGGGTATCTATGGGTACTCGCGGATATTTACAAAATTATTTAAAAATAAATATTTAATCATAAATTCAAATAAAATAAAATAAAATACATCACTGTCATAAATTTTAAATAAAGTTCAAACAAACTCAAGTCCATACAAGATTAATAATTATAAAAATAAATATAAAATGTCGTTCAATACAATGGAAATTATTTAATTAGTTTTTTTATCAACAAGTCCACTTTCTCCCATTGATTCCTAAGAAATAATAAAATAATAAACCTCAATTACCACGTGTCAAGTATTCTTAATTTGATTCCATGATTTGATAACAAGCATACCATAAATGTCACTGTCTATATAGGGTTTGATGTATATGCGCAATTTCAAAGAAGGGAAAAAGAATAATGTCAAGGGGTGTACTTGGAAGACGACAACGTACCAATACTTGAAACTGAAAAAATGAAGACAGAAGATAAGATGTGTAACTTATAAAATATTAGCTCATAATGTTTTTTACTAATATATATATATATATATATATATATATATATATATAAGGATATTTTTGTGAATTAAAGTTTAACGGGTATGGGTATCCACGGGTATGGATACTATGATATCCGTACCCGCCCCGTTAACATGCGGGTATCAAAAATACTTGTACCCACGGGTAGCGGGTATCCATTTTTAATATCTGTTTCCTACCCATTGCGAGTTTTATCCGCGGATACCCACGGGTATGGATATTTTTGACATCCCTACTTGCAACCTTAGCTTATTACAAAGACCATTGACTTGATCAATATTTCTTTTAAAAAAATTATTTAATTTGAATCATATTCTCACACTCCCTACTATATTCATATATATCATACATAGATTTCGAAACTCTCTTACTACTTGAGCGCGTCGGTCGGAAATCTTTTGCAGGTAGATTTTTTCTCTAGACAAGGTAAAGAAACAAAACAAAATTTATTATTTAATAAAAAATATAAATATTTGTTAACATTAAATATCTTCTATTTAATAATTCATAATCATTTATGGATTAAAATTTAACATTAAAACATTAAATACATGTATTAGCAATGGTTTTTAAGTGAGAGTGTTGAGAGCAATGGTTGAGAGAGTAAGAGGTAAAAACATTAAAAATAAAGCAAGACATATTTAATGTGATAATAAAAAGGTTTTACAACCATCTACTATTTGAGTTTGTTGTTTTAACTTATTTTAATTTATGTATTAGAAAGACAATATCATAAACTCTTTAGTTTATAAATTTGAAATTGATAAACTGTTTTATTGGATTATAAATGTTTAGTAAAGATTAATTAATGAAATAAAGTAATATAAACCATATAAATACATGGTTTTATTATATGTGATACAACTTTTTTTATTTTACTATTATAGAATTATAATTTTATTTGGCAACAAGCTTAGTAGCCATCTTGATCTAGTTTAGATTGTCTAATCACAAGCAAAAAAAAAAAATTAAAATTTTTTATACGATGACAAATGATTGATGAACTTTAAAGTGTTAAAACAGTTAAAATGTTAAAGTTTACAATAATGTCTAACATGACCTTATTGTTGGGTTTATGTATTTTTTTCATATGAAGGTTATAGTCATTGAGAGATTTTGATTATATATGACATTGATCTTACACATATAAAGTATTTGACACGGATTATGGGTCTTCACTCTTATATAGTGTGAACCTGACTCTATATATATAATATTGGTATTACTCATATAAGGCATTTGACACCACTTGTAACCCAAAACCTACCTTAAAGTAATGAGATTATGAGTCTTTATTTTTATATACTGTTTAACTTTGTTTATTCTATCCAATGTGAAATTTTAACTCATACTTGAAGTATTCCTAACACGAATTAATATTTCTTAAAACATAATAGGCATATTATTACTTAAATAGTTTACTTATTGAAACTAATTACTTATTCAAACTTATCAATTATGATTGTCTTATAAAGATGTAAAATTAAAATATAGAATATTACTTATTGAAACCTATGAATTAGTAAAGATAGACATTACAAAATATATAGCTTTTGTAAATACTCCAAAATTTTAAATTACATTTTTAACAAAAGCTATATATTTAGTAATGTAAAATATACGACATGAATATAAAAACTATAAGTAATGTAAATAAACACAACACTGAAATATGACATACTTGAGTTGTTTATCCACCACGCAAATGTACTTTTCCCAAAAATTGGGAAATTATTAAAAGCATTAAAAAAAAACAAATATTTATAAATGAAGAAAAACTCTGATCTCCTTGCTGGCTCTTTTTCTAGCAATTCGGTCACCTTCCTTCACAGTCTATGGACAACACAAATTTTTTCATCTGCTATCGATTTTCACCGAGTTTTGGGAGAAATTCTTCCATTTGATTTTTGGGACCATAAAAATAGACATTTTTCAGTTTGCCTTTTCGAAAACAGTTGGCGAGATCTAAGACAAATCCTACAAAAAAAGTATTATCATTGTCATTGTTTCAATTTCCTCAAAAGAGATGATATTTATGTAGAATTTTTTCCTTGCCTAATTTGAAATAATTATGTACAGAATTTGAAATAATATTCATTAACTAAGGTAGTGAGTGATATTTGTGTATATTTTTTCCCTCGCCTCCAACTCATGTGTCTACACTAAAAGGGTGGCTTAATTTCCTCTTTGGTTTTAGAAAAATTATATGCAAACAGCTACGGTTTTAATAGCAATTGCAAGAGTGAAATTGTGGAGAAAACTTCAAAGCCATTGGCCCATTGGGCCGTCCAAAAATAATTAGTGAAAGTAAGAAAAAACAAAAACACTACATATATGTTAGCATAATACTACTAAACTAATTATATGCTACGTGAAAGTGGTCTCACATTCCGCAGTTTCTCTTCTGCAACATTTAAAACAAATTTATTTCATTATTTTGCTTGGAAAGACAAAAAAAAATGAAAGTAAGAATAAAGGAGGTGAAGATTAATTGTTTTGATGAATGAAAATAAATAATATAAAAATTAGTATATAAAAGTTAAATTATGTATATTTTCTTCTTGAAGTAAAACTATTTATTATTTTAAAACATTTCTTTAAAATAAAATAATTTCTCTCTTGTTTCACTTCACGTTAGAAGACAAAATATATTTTTGAAAAGTTGTCCAAAAATAGGTTCTCTTATTTTTGTTTTTGTTCACGTCTCATCGCTCTCCTTCCTATTTAGTTGTACAGGAATTTGAGCAAAAGAAATAGAGGAAGTGATTTTGTCCCACACATTCAAAGAAAATAACTAACTAACTAACTACCTGAATCCCAGGTGTGGAGGTTGATCTATATAACGAAGCCATATCACATTGATTCACATTTTGGTTTGTTAGTTGCTACCTCACAACCATGCAGGCCACCACCATGGATCCCCACCCAGGAAGCTTCCCCGTTCTCTCCTACGTCATGTCCCGTCTCCCTTCCTTCGGCCCCAGAACCCCAGCCTCCGCTTCTGCCTCCGCCGCCTCTGCCTCCGCCTCCGCCTCCGCCTCCACCCCCGCCTCCGCCTCCGCCTCCACTTCCCATTCCCATCAAGTCGACATCGAACAGCCACCTCCCCCCGATGCTTCCTCTTCCTCCATCGTGGGCCAAATGCCCAATCTAGCCAACCCGGAAATGCTGGCCTCCATGACCCGCGCCATCTCCGACGTTGCCCAGGCCCGATCCGTCTTCAAGGTCATGGGGCCCCGGCCCACCCACGAGGAGGTCGACGAGGCCAAGGCTAAGCTAGCGGACCTGGAAGCCCACCTGTCCCGCCAACTGGAAGAGATCGTGGGCCTGCCCAGGCCCCCGGAGATCGACGAGGCCCGCTGGACTGCCCACATCTCGGAGAAGGAGAAGGTCATCAAGGAATCCACGGAGAAAGAGAAGCGCATTTTGAAGTCCATCATTCAGCTCGACAACATGCACGACGCCTACGGGAAGCTCCTGAAGGACGCCGAGAAGCGCTTGGTCAAGATTTACGAGAACGACGGCGCCGACTACGACAACGTCAACAACGAAAACGACGAGGACGACGAGGACAGTGTCCAAGTGAAAGAACAGGTTGAGGGGATTTTGAAAGAGGCCTACGGAAAAGGGGTGGAGCGAATCGCTCTCTCCGGTAAGCGCCTCAGGTACCTGCCTGAAGCATTTGGCCACATTCCTGCATTGGTCGTCCTCGACGTCTCCACCAATCAACTTTCGGTAATTCCGCCCCATTTTTTCCTCCATCCCTTTTCAATTCTTTATCTCCTCATAAATCCACACTCCTCCTCCTTTACGTAGCTTCTACTCTTTCGCCTTTTTTTTTTTTTTTATTTAACGCACATATATATATGTACGTGTTCCACAATTCTTTGCTGCACAATAGGCGATTCCTGATTCCATATGTGGATTGGAAAGTCTCGAGGAGCTTAATCTCTCTTCCAATGCTTTGGAGTCTCTGCCAGAGTCAATTGGCTTGTTGCAGAAGTTGAAGATCCTCAATGTCTCCGGAAACAAGCTGACTGCTCTTCCTGATTCCATTAGTAAGTGCAGGTAATGCAAGAAAGAACTCCATTTTACATTTTTTTTGTACACAGTATCAACTAACGTAACTTGTACACTGTTTACTTACTCTTGTTTCCTGTGTGTCAAGTTGGTTAATAACTCTGGTTTAGTTTGATGACTTCCTCGTAAAATTTATGTCCGACACCATGGCAACTCTGAAGTGATGATTGTGTATATTTTGAAAGCTATACTTGTTACACATGCAACATATCAAGGGCAAAACATGTTAAGGAAAGTCTTAACATCGTTTGTGGCTAAATTATATCATTTATGCATCTTGTCAATTTTTAAACTTCTTCCTGTATTTTGGAGAATATCTCAGTTTGCAACCGTATTTTTTGTTTATGCACATGCGTCGATACTAAGAATGCTTTTTCTATGATTGATGGAGCCATCTTTATATTAAATGATCAGTTCATTGGTGGAGCTAGATGCAAGCTTTAACAGCCTGTCGTATTTGCCAACAAACATTGGATTTGAGATGCATAATTTACAGAAGCTTATGATTCAGTTGAACAAGATTCGATCTCTTCCCTCATCAGTTTGTGAGATGAAATCCCTGCGCTATCTGGATGCTCACTTTAACGAGCTGCGCGGGCTTCCTGTTGCGATTGGGAAATTGAGTAATCTTCAAGTTATAAACCTGAGCAGTAACTTCAGTGACCTCAAAGAACTTCCAGAGACCTTTGGTGATTTGATCAACCTCAGGGAGTTGGATCTGAGCAACAACCAAATTCATGCACTTCCTGATTCTTTTGGTCGCCTTCATAACTTGACCAAGCTAAACTTGGAACAGAATCCTGTTGAAGTGCCACCTATGTATGTGGTGGAGGAAGGGCTCCAAGCCATAAAGTGCTTCATGTCTCAGAGATGGATTGAGATATTGGAGGAGGAAGAAAAGAAAACCACCCAGGAAGTGCAAGAACACGGAGAAAATGGGTGGTTAACGCGAAGCACCTCTTGGCTGAAGAATGTTTCTGAAAATGTATCTGAGATGATTATGTCCCCCAAAACTCCCAGAGAAGCGTATCTTAATCAGCAGCTATGAGCTTATGGCCGGGGACTTTGTTTGATGCTTATTGTGAGATGAAGATCATAACATACACACCTACTATCTGCTTCCATTTGGTTATTCCCAGCTCATCAGTCTTCTTTGGTTGATGCATGCTACAGCATAGCATCTTTCGGAGGCTGCAAGTTAACAACATTTCCTTTTTTTCGCAATTAAGAATAGTTTTGCTTACAGGCAATTGGTAAACTAAACAGAATTTACTATTTTCTATTACTTTTTTTCCCTCAACCCTCTGGTTGTTTTGTACCGTTTTTAATCCGAATAAACTCCAAATTGAAAAACATTCTCTACGTTTCATCTGCCGTTTTAGTTGCAGCAGATACTCTTTTCGACACTTCCTTTATAGTAAGGTGAATTTCAAGAAAATCCCATAGCCATATAATTTTCATTCAATAATAACAGAATAGTATTTTAAAGACTTAAATATATATTAGGTCTCTATTTTTGTTGTTTTTATTCAATTTGGTCTTTATTTTCATTTTATGTTCAATTAGATTATCATTTTCGTCAAATTGGGGTCAATTTGATCTTTCTCACTAACGGTGTTTAAATAGTTAACGTTTTTGAACAATACATGTCCCGTGTCAGTTCCTGGTTTCTTTAATTTTTTTAATTTTTTTTAAATTTTTTTAATCTAAAAAAAATTGTCCACGTGTCAAGTCACAATTGTGCCACGTGTCAATGCTAGTGTCATATGTCAGTTTGTGGTTGTATTATTTCTTTTTATTCAATTTAGTTCCGATATTCGTTATTTTTATTCAATTTAGTTATTTTTGTTTAATTTAGTGCCAAATTTTGTTAACATAGAACCATTTAATTTTTAAAATTCACATTATTATTAGTTATTTTTAAAATTTAATTATAAATTATAATATTTAATTATAAATTGAATATAATTCTTAGATTCAATCGTTAAATAGAATATAATTATTTAAAAATTATTAAAATTTTAAAAATATATATTAACATTTGTAAAATTCACATTTAAATTTAAAATATTTAATATTTTTATTACATTTTAGATATTAAAATCTAAAATATTTTATATTTAAATGTTAATTTTACAAATATTAGTTTATTTATCTAAAATATTTTGAATATTTAAAATATTTTTATATATCAATTTTAAAAGTATTTTAGAATATAAATATTAGAAAAAAAATTAATAAATATATTCTTATAATATTTTAAATAATTATATTCTATTTAGTAATTAAAAATAAGAATTTTATTCAATTTATAATTAAATTTAACGATTTATAATTGAATTTAAAAAATAATAAATTCAAATGTCAATTTTAGAAAAATATTAATATAATTTGTATAAAAAATATTAAATTTAATGTCAATTTGAAAGAGACAAAATTGATTTATTTTAACAAAAATTATGACTAAATTGAACAAAAATAACGAATATAGGAACTAAATTGAAAAAAAAAATGGTACTAGTGTTGACATGTGGCATAATTGTGACTTGACAGGTGGATAAATTTTTTGAAATGAAAAAAATTAAAAATTAAAAATTAAAAAAATTAAAAAAATCAAAAAAATCAAAAAAAAAATCAAAAACCAGCTGACACGTTGTATTGTTCAAAAACGTTAACTATTTAAACATCATTAGTGAAAATGAAAAAATTGGTTATAATTTGACGAAAAAGAAAACCTAATTGAACACAAAACGAAAATAGGGACCAAATTGAATAAAAATAACAAAAATAGGGACCAAATATATATTTAAGCCTATATTTAAACTAGTGTAAACACAGGCGCTATCGCGCCTGTGTGTACGCATTTTTTGAATTATATTAATAATTGATGATATTGTAATGTTATTAATTTAATAAACAAAATAAAAGTATATTTATAAAAAATAAAATAAAATGTACGGAGAAAATAAGAGAAAAATAACTGTTGATGAATAGTAAGAGAAAAAAAGAAAAAGGAGATAAGTAAATAATTTTATAAAAACTTGTAAAAGTAACCGTTAATTTTTAAAAATTTAATAAATAATTAAATTATAAAGGGTAAAGTTGGAATTATGAAATGTGGACACAAAAGAGGGAATCCCCTTTATATATAGTTATAGATAATTGATTCGGATATTATATTTCTAATTTCCATCCCATCTAATTGTGGGAAAGTATAGTGTTTTTAAGAAAAGGAAAAAAAGTTATTAAAACTAATTATAATTAGATATTATATATAATTAGTTGTTTTGTTTATTTTTTTCTATTGAGTTTGTACTCTCTTTACGATTATATATGCTATCTTTTTTTCAGTAAATGATAAATTTGATCTTATGAATTATTTTATACCAAACATTTTATTTTATTTTATTTTAAGGTAGTACTATTTTAGTAAACAATTTTTTCTTTTAAAGAAGTGTTTTCTTTTATGTATTCTTCCTCCATTAATGATATGATAACTTTGAATAGTCAAATTTTTCTTGAAGATTATAATTTTTTTATAATTTTTTATTTACAATTATAAAGATTAATAAATTTTAATTTATAAATTAGAATATATATATATATATATATATATATATATATATATATATAATTATAGTGACCTATTATTTTTTTTAAATTGATTGTTATTTAAATTATTTTTATAGTGTTATTTTTTATTTTTTAAAATTATTGTAATCTTTGATGTAATGAAATTTTCAAAGTTGATAATTACCTCGATGTCTTTTCACATTTATCTTATTCATGGTTTGTAAATATTATATAACATCTTCCCATATATATATATATATATATATATATATATATATATATATATATATATATATATATATATATATATATATATATATATATATAAATAAGTAACCTATTCAAGTCAACAATAAATTAACACCACTTCCTCAAGAACTTTCACAATTTCTTTTTTTTTTATAAGTTTTTATTAAAATTATTTTTTATTTTTTATAACTTTTAACGCAAATAAAGGCTAATGATGGATATCAAAGACCACCTATTAGAAATTTATAGGAATTGAAAAAATAATATCTTTTTTAAGGACTAAAACGATATCATATATAAAAAAGACTACAAACATAATTAAATATATCTATTATAATTAAAATAGGTATTAGGCTGTGAACTGTACAGTTTCTATAATTACTTGTTGAAATTTGTAAAGTTAATATCTTACACGTTAGTTTTATATTTTATTTTTTAAAACTCAAATATATTAAGTACTTATTTAAACACAATAAATTTGGTCAGAAGTCACTAAAGATCAAGTTAATTTATGATATGTATAAGTAAGTGTAAATTCACCTTACAAGTTAGTTTTATAGAATTTAATTAGACTTTACATTCATCTCATAGTATAATATTAGAGTTATGAATTATAGTTTATTTTATTCAGAATTATTATTTATTAAGTCTATTATTCTACATGTTAGGCAATTACCATTGGTGGCAAACTCTAT
Organism: Vigna unguiculata; assembly: GCF_037176805.1. Classification (NCBI taxonomy): domain Eukaryota; kingdom Viridiplantae; phylum Streptophyta; class Magnoliopsida; order Fabales; family Fabaceae; genus Vigna; species Vigna unguiculata. The sequence continues at coordinate 56,764,098 of NC_140794.1, read as the reverse complement.
CTTACAAGTTGATTTTGTGAGATTGTTTTAAATTTAAAGTCCAACTTTTAATATATATATATATATATATATATAGAGAGAGAGAGAGAGAGATAAAAATGAACACAATACTTTCTTTTTAGTTATAAATTTGACATTGTGGATGTAAATAAAATTCCATATTTTTTTACTTTGATATTTGATATATCAATTCTAGAAGGGTTAAATATATTTTTAGTTTTTAAATTTTATGTAAAATTAAAATTTGTTTCTCTCTGAAACTTACATAATTTGATTCTCAAATTTTAAAAATGAATTAATCTTTGACACAGTTATGTTAAATTTTTAATGTATTAAACATGTTTTACGCTAATATTTAAATTATTTACATCTTTTGTTTTAATGACAACTAGAAAATGACATTTTACACAAAAAATTTTAATGTAGGACGAATTCTAAAGTTTAGGACTACTAATATATTTAATCCATTCAAGAATTCTGGTATCATATAATACAATTCAAATCCTCATATCGGCTACAAGAAGGATCAATCTACGACAGATAGATTCGACAATGATTGAAGGTCCTTTTTCTCTATTTTTTTTTTTCACATCCCATTTACAACACCGTTCATGTGTCACAGCCATAGTTATGTTACAAAACCTCAGTCACCAGGCACCGGCAACCACCTCCATGTGCAGCACATGCCTCTCATTAATTATATAATTAACACACACTTCAACAATTATACAATAATTAAAGCACCAGCGCTTCCTCGTATACATATTTTATGCAAACGCCGTTGTTCTGTCCTTCTGTCTCAACTTTTACCTTCTTCTTAGGCCTCTGTGTTGTGAGAGGCTGCAAAAGCATGAGCAAGACTTCCATAATCTTAACGCTGGTGGTCGCTGTCATGGTCTCATGTTTTGTCGGTGCGTTACGTGATCGAAAAATTGAAGGGTTGTATTTGGTAGTGGCGCTATTGAGTTTTGCATCAGTGGTGTTGTTGGCCTTCCGAGTCACAATGGTGACATCTATCACACTGTTGGTGCTGCTGAGTTTTGCAGGTTACCGTCGCAGGGTTTTGGTTCAACAAGGATGGCTAATTACGCTTGACGTGGCCTGGTCTTTGGGAAGCTCTGTCTTCAGATCACAGAAGGGACTCTTCGCTCTGGTTTGTGCTACCCTTCTCAGCTTGTTTGCCACCTATGGACGAATGAATGAAGTAACAACCACACGACAATGGCAATGATTGGGATAGAACCTTGTTGTAATAATTTAGAAAACAAGCTAGTTATTCACAAACAGCATTTACCCAGTAGTCACGACAAGAGAAAATATATATACAGTAACATGCAATTGACAAATTTTTGCATCTTTTTCCTGGTTTCTTTATCTTTTTCTTGTTGGTTCTGCAAATTGTTCCTTGATTGGAATACTGAGTTTATTTATATAAGCCTTTAAAGAGACTCAGCGTGGATTATTATAGCGCATTCTGTATGTGAATTGCAATCTGAATAGAGTGCTTTTTGATGTGCGAAGCACAAGCAAAGGCCATTAATGTCATACACCATATACAGTAATTGTAGGATCAAAGAGCAAGACCTGTTCCAACCTCTCCAAACGGAATTACGGATCAATCTTAGTTGTCCAAGGATTTCTTTTTTTGGAATTTTAGATAAGTTATTAGTATCGTGATTCTTGACAACAAACAAATCTGGTAATCATGAATATTTTTCAAACTATTTATTTATTATGGAAATTGGAGAGTTATATGATATTTTAATTATTTAACGAATTCAATAATATAATAATAATCATGATATTATATATTATTTTATTTATTATCATTAGTATTATTTTATTCATTATAAAAAATATTAAAAATCAAACTTTTATTAATTAATTATTTAACTTTCCATAATTAATTATGATGATGTTTTAATAAATTTTACCTTTCTTTTTCACATATTTATAAAAATACATCCAAAAGTACATCATATAATATTTTTGTTTCATTCTTTTCCACCATACGAAATCATTATTTTCCTCCTCTTTCCTTTTTTAATTAGTTCACCCAAACCAAACCAAAGAAAATGTGAAAATCTTTTACATTTAAAAAGATTTAGTTAATAATTTTTTACTCATCATTATAAAATGTGAAGTATCTGAAAATTAACATGTGAATAAGATAAGAGATACTTTGTTCACTTTGTAAACCTCCGTCAAAAAGAATTTTGATACGCTGGAAATATGGCAAATAAATCTGTCTTCGTGGGTATTACCCGAACTCATCCCGTTTTGACGGAGAATCTCCGCATTGACTGAGTATGGACATGGGTATGAATATGGGTATGGGGAATCTCCAACTTTTTCAATTGGGTATGGAGATGGTTTTTGGGATGTACATATCCCTCCCCGCCATATCTCCATCATCATTTAAATTATTAAAATATTCATAATTAATTAAGTAACCCTATCTATCTATCTATATATATATATATATATATATATATATATATATTATTTTTTTATTTCTTCTAATTATTTGGTTTGTCATGAAACTCATTCCATGTCCAATATATTTTTCATCTTATCATAATATTTATATAATTATGTTAAAATGATGTATGTCAATTAAAAAAATTTTATGTCTCATATTTGAATATTTCTATTATTTTTTAATATTTTTATTTATTGTATATTTTCCTTTCACATGAGTATGTTTAAAAATCTCAATTTAAGTGTTTAATAGCATAAACCTTTCATTTACTAGGTAATATAAAAAAAATTCTTTACTTATTTTTGTTAATTTTTGTTTTATTTGAAGAACTCTTTTATTTCGCTAAAACAATTATTTATCAACCATTGAGTATATATGTTGATATTTGAAAAGTATTCTTAGATGTCTAAGGTATTTTTCATCTTATCATACCCTTAATTATACATTTGTTTTCCTTTGTGCGGTTTCTTTCAATAGTTTCTCAAATTGTTTCTAAGACATACATTTGTTAATTTTTTAATATTTTTATTTGTTGTTTATTTTCATCATGTAGAATACTATTTAAGTATATTTTATCTAATTATTTTTTTATTTTCTAACTCATTATATCAATCATATTGTAATTTTCACTATAATTGTATAAATAACTTTTATTTACTACAATATCAAAATTTAATGTAATTGCCATGAATATTTTTTATCACCATCCAACATATATTGGAGTTCAAAAGATACAATATCCATGTTAAATATTTTTTATTATGTTTATTATTTGTTATTTGCGTCATGTTGATTAAGTGATGTATTATCATTTTTATTAGTGTATAAAAAAAGAGATTCATTAGAATTTAAAAAATTGAAGTAAACAAACATTTAAAATATATTTTAATTTGAATATTTGTTTTCCTTGAATTTTTTTTTAAAATATTTTTAAACTTTATCAACAAGGTTTCATTAATGTTTGTAGTTTGTAAATTTAATAAATGTTTAGTTCTCATGAAATTTAATTTAGTATTTCAATCTAAAATGTAAAAAATTATAATTTATTTCAAAGTATTTGATATCGAAGAAACAACCATCCTCATAATATTGAATATTTAATAATATTATGTTTCCTTTACCGTAATTTTTTATTATTTTATAAAAATTAATTAAATTTTATATTGAAGTAGTAAGGTAACAGGTACGGGTATGGGTACGAGATTATACTCGTTACCCGGTGGGGATGGGGATGTGATAAAACTTTAATACCCGTTGGGTTTGGGTACGGGGATGGGGATGAATTTTTTTTTACGGGGATGAGTATGGGATAGTGAAACTCGTTCCCGCCTCGTCCCGTTGCCATGCCTAGCTGAAAAAACACAGCAGAAATAAGACATAAGTCTAACTCACATAAGAGATTAACACTATCTTTAATTCAAAATCTTAAGATAGCGAGATATGAGTCTAACCCACATAAGATATTAATAGCACCTCTGACCCAAGACCTTGAGATAATGAATTATGAACCCAATCCATGTAAGAGATTAACATCGTCTTTAAAAAAAATCTTAAATAATAAATTTATGAGTCTTCGACTTTATATAAATTTACGAGTCTTCAACTTTATATATATTACTAAAAAAAAAGTTACTTTTAACTTTTTTTTATCTAGACTTATGCTAGAGTTGAATTTTCAATAATTATACCACAAAACTAAACTAATGATCTTGTCAACATTATAATGAAATAAAATCCCGTACTTTTCTATAACATAGATAGGATAACCTTAAAATCACCGATAAACAGCTATGGTTTATCAATCTACCTCCTTAGACAGGTAGTCCCATAATTGCATGCACTAAAAAATAAAGACTAACACAAATCCTTGACATTAACCAAGAGGGTTTCTTAAAAAATATGTAAGATGATGCATAACATTAAGCATACTAAAGTGAAAAAGGCAACCCTTTTCTACCGTAAAGAGAATATAAACACCAAAATATCCTATGCTTTGTTCACTACAATCAAAGAATAATCTATCTTGATGATCCAAATGATTCTATTGTTTTAAAAAGAATAACAAGTGTCAGTTTGAAGTTGACCAAGATGAATCTAAATTTAATCTTTTCTAAACGAGTTAAGACTTTTTCTGATTTGTTAGTTAATGTATAGTATAAAAGAGAAAATTATAATTTTTTAACTAGTGAAAATTTTATTTACCTTTTCTAATGTTTAAAGGTACAATATGCAACTTTGAAAAAAAAATGTTGAAGTTTTCGGAATAATTTAAAGAAGACTTTTCCTATTTATATTTTCAATTTTCACGGAAGAAAAAACAAAAGAAACATGAAATTAACTTTAGACAAGAGTTTGGAGAAATTTAAAGATGAGGAAAAAAAATCATTTTCTTAAGTAAGATTTTAAGAATGAAAGAATATCTCAATAAATTATGCGAATTTGTGAATTAAATGAAATCTCGTGAAGATACAATTGATAATTGAGTAATTATTGATAAATTCTTATTAGTGTAACTAAATAATTTTATCATACGATTGTTGTCACGAGAAATTAAGGACTTATCAACTATGACTATTCAAGGATTCTATGAGTAAAGAGTAAAGGTTATTACAGTGTTGAAAGGTCAATTGAAAGTGTCCTTCGATCCAAACTCATGGTATTAGCAGCTTGAAAAGATGAATGAACAAATATTTGTGAGTCCTCTAGAAGTGGCAGATTTGGATGATACAAATGAAAGACTTGTGTGAACAAGGAAGACACTAATATGGTGGGAGAGGATAAGAATGTATGGTACTTGAATAGTGGCTACAACAATCATATGATTGGAGGAAACTTTTATTAACATGAACTCTTCATCTGTTTCAAAAAATAAATCAGGTAATGATGAGTATGTTGAAGTAGAAGGAACAAACAACAGTCGAACTAGAACAAAGCAAGAAGGTAAGGTGATTCATATTCGTTATGGGCCAAAATAGATGAAAATTTATTGATCATTGAACAATTTGTAGAACATGGTTATTCTCTTTTATTCTAAGAATCTAGAGTGCAACTTTTTTTTATTCATAGATAATAATTGTTGTTATGATGAAAATAACAAATAACATTTTTTTCACTTTCTCTTTCTCTTAATCATGAGAGAAAACCCAACATAATGGCTAGAATTGAAAATGGCTTTTATTTCTAGCATAAAAAATGGCTTTTATTTCTAGCATAAGGGATTTGGAAATTTAAATTACAATGGTCCTATGTTGCTTTCTAGAATAGAAGAGGGTTTCAGTGTTTCTTTATAAATATGGAAACACATATGTTTTATATTTTAATGTTCATAAAACTTTTTAAGATTTAATTAGTAATTTGGTCTTTATACTTACGTCTGTAATTTAATTTGGTTATATATATTTTTTATTCAATCGGACTAAAGATGTCAAAAATATTCATACTTGCGGGTATCCGCGGATAAAACTCGCAACGGATAGGAAATGAATATTAAAAATGGATACTCGCTACCTGTGGGTATGGGTATTTTTGATACTCGTGCATGTTAACGTGGCGGGTACAAGTATCATAGTATCCATACCCGTGGATACCCGTACCTGCTAAACTTTAATTCACAAAAATACCCTTACACACACACGCACACACACACACACACACACACACACACACACACACACACACACACACACACACACACACACACATATATATATATATATATATATATTAGTAAAAAACATTCTGAGTCTTTATTCAGTAATGGTGCTCGGATTCTTATCCCACATCGGAGTAGATTACTTCCAGATATTGTGAAGGCATTGATGTGTTTCCAAGACTTGTTATGGACCAACATGAAAGGTAATGAAATTAACACTTTTACGTAGATATTTTAATTAAGTGATTGTAAGAAATTTTTAATGGACTTCTTATGTTTTCAGGCTCTTCTAGATTAAAATTGGACAACATGAAACTTTATACAATGTTGCAAGAGGTGGACATTGATGAAGTTAGTAATTTCTTTAATATTTCATTCAAAAATAAACTACAATATAAATTGTTAGTGATTTTTTATTTGTTTGTTTTTCAGGAATCAATCGGAGAAAGTGAGCTTGTTGATCTAAGCACTAGTTAGAGTTAAATATTTGTTTTTTTTAAATATTTTTGTAAATACCTGCGGGTACCCGTGGATACTCGTGGATATGAACAAAATATATGGGTACCTGCATAACGAATACCCGAATGATATGGGTAGGGGTACAAGGCGAATATTTATCCAGAGCGGGCAGGGTACGGGAGAGCTACTACCCGTACCCTACCCGCCCCGTTGACATTCCTAAATCGGGATAAGGAATGATCATGGATTGGATTTTTAATGATCCAATCCACATCGATTTTGGATTCAAATAATTGAATTAGATTTTCGATCCAAATCCATTTTTTCAGAAAAAGTATATTGAATTTTTTTTAAATCCAGATCCAAATATTTGGATCAAGTTTAAATCCAGAACCAAATATTTGGATCAAGTTCAAAATCCAAAATCTATTTTTCATAAAATTAAATTAAATTGAATTTTCTAAAACTTTTGTCCATAGGGCCTAACGAGAATTTGACAGATTTTTTGTCGGGGCTAACGAGACCAAATTTCAGCATGGGACAGACTCAACTGACTTTCAGTCGGGGCCAACCGAATTTTGGTCGAGCCCAACCGAATTTTTGTCAAGCTTGATTTGGTCGAATTCGGCCAAATTTTGGCTAGGGTCCACTCGGGCAAATTTGAACGAATTTCGATCGAGGACAACATGACCAAACTTGGGCTAGGACTGACTCGGCAAAATTTCAGTCGAGATCGACTTGACTGGATCCGGCCAAATTTCGACCAGGGTCGATTTTGCCTAATATGACCAAATTTTGGCCAGAGCCGACTTAGCCAAATATGACCACATTTGGGCCAAGGTCTGATTAGTCAGATTTTGGTCAGGGTTGACTTCACTAAATTCGTCGGTCGGGACCGACTCAGCTGAATATGACCAATTTTCGATCACGGCTAACTCAGCTGAATATAGTCAAATTTCGCTCGGGACTTACTCGACCAAATAGGGCTAAATTTGGGCTAGGACTGACTCGACCAAATTTTAATCATGGCTAACTCGACTGAATTCGGTAAAATTTAGGTTGAGACCCACTCGCCTGAATACGATAAAATTTCGATCGCGATCGATTCTGCCAAATACGACCAAATTCGGACTAGGACCAACTCGGCTAAATTTCGGTCGAGGCCAACACGACCGAATTTTGACCGGAGCCAACTCGATTGAATTCAGCCGAATTTCGATTGTGGACGACTCTGTCGAATACAACCAAATTTAAATCGTGACCGACTCATTTGAATACGGCCAAATTTCGTCGTAGGCCGTCTCAACCGAATACGACAAAATTTGGGTCATGGCAGACTCAGCCAAATCTCAATCGGGGCCAACTCGATTGAATTCGACCAAATTTTGATCGGAGCCAACTAGGCTGAATACGACCAAATTTTGGTCGCGGTCGTCTCGATTGAATACAGTCAAATTTTGTCTGGGTCGAGTCAGCCAAATGCAGTCAAATTTGTGTCGGGGTCAACTCGACCGAATACTTCCAAATTTTGTCCAGGACCGGCTGGGCCAAATTTCAAGCGGGACCGACTTGACTAAATTTGACCAAATTACGTATAGGGTTACGCCAACTCAGTCAAATACGACTAAATTTGGGCTAGTTCGTCTCAACTTTTAGCCTAACCTAACAAAAAATATAAATTGAAAATTTGGATTGGATATTTTGGATTATCCATTTTGAAAATCTAAATTTAGAGAATGAAAATTCAATCCATAAAATATATAAAATGTAGATCAGATTGAAATCCAAATCCAATAAAATGAATTTTTTAATGGATGAGATTTTTAATAAAATGGATATTAAATGGATTAGATCAGAGAAAAATTAAATTGGATCATGAAAATTGGATTTTTGTCCACCCCAATTATTTTGGTCTCTTCCCTTAGAGTTCTTTGGAAGTATGAGTGTGTCAAAATCTAGTTCACCTTCCATATAACTTGATGTGTTAATTTGACTTTAAAGTTCTTTGAAAGCGTCGGTGCTTGCGACAAAATATGGTTTATCTTCTACGAGACTACATGTTTTTATAGAATTTTTGATCCTATGGATTATGTCATAAAAATAGAAAATATTCAGCCAACATCTGATAATATAATCAAATATGACAACTTACCATTTATATACAAAATTAGCAAAATAATAATAAAAATATAATATTATTTCTCCTTATTAACCATACATTCTATTGATAATGGTATGCAAAATTTATTATAACATAATCAAACTAAGGAGATTTAGTCACATATTTTATTAATATATGATAATTACACCAATAAATATCTCTTAAAATATTATTTATCCACTTTAGGTCAATAGCATGAAATGAATCTTGTAGGACTATGTTACTTAGTATATTTGTTGAATAAGATACATACAAAAATCAATTTCTATAACTGCATTTATAACTCTGTAGTTGAATTTAACTCTAAACTAAAAATGATATGAATTATTATAAAAAATTATTGAAAAGTAATAAAAAATATTCATAAAATTATTATCTCAATTATAAAAATGTTATTTGTTATTTTTATTCTTTTAGAGTAAAAATAAAATACATCTTTTTATTTGGATATATATATATATACACACGAACGATATAGAAAACTAAAAATAATTATAATAAAAAGTGTTTATCGCAATAATAGATATTAAAGAAAAATAGATTATGATCAAAAAATAGTATTCCAGCTTCAAATTTCATAAAGCTAAAAATAAGAATAAAAATAAGAATGATCATGCTTATTATTCTATATTCATTTCTGAAGTAAAAGTTTATATTTATTTACATTTTTATATTAGTTCTGTTTTGTTCAATTTTTTTTTCCTGAAAATGGATATATTTGTATTTATGCTTGTACATGTTTCTCTTTTCAATATTAATTAAATAATTTAAAAAAAATCATAATAAATAAAACATAATGATATCAAGTATTTAATATTAAAAATTAAATAAGACTACAAATAATAATTAGATAAAAATTAAATGTTTATAAAAAAGAGTAAAAAAAATCAAATGTCTGTTATAAAATAAATTTTACAAAATTAATCAACAAAAAATTAATATAAACTTTTTAAAATAAAAGATACTTTAATAATTTAAAATAAAAATTAATCATGAAAATAAGTATTAAAAGAACCCAAAAATATGCTTATACTCATTTTATTCCTCAACTTAAATATTAATTATATTCCTTTTTATTAATAAAAATTTCTTTATCAAGATTTATACAATACCCACATGATATAATTATATAAGATATAAGATCAATTAATGGGTTACTGTAACAAAATTCCAAAATTCCACGTATAAGGGCTCTTTATTTATTACTCAACAAGTAATTTAACTTCTTTGTCATTAATGGATTACTGTCTCCCTCCATATATATATATATATATTTATTTATTTATTTATTTTAGTTTAGTAAATGGATTTTTTCAATGTTATTTGATTTGATGCGTCGGTTTAACAACGCTATTAAAGAGATAAGATACGTGGGTCGATCGTACCGTTACCTTTGCGACGAAGTTATGTATGCATTTAGGAAAAAAATAAAATAACATAAAAAATTTCTTGTTACCAAAGCCACAATAGTGTATATATATGTCACTCTCCGGCTCGCAAAGCTTTTAAAGTGGCTAACGGGTCGCTAACGCTAGCCGTGCAGCTCTCTCCATTTTCCGTTCCGAAGAAGAAGCTTCGTTTCCCATTAGGGTTAGGGTTTCAGTGTTTTCTCTTCGTATAGCTGCCACGCCTTCTTTTGTCGTTTCGCTCCGAGAGCTATGGAGTCTGCTCTAGTGATCAAGGTTTTGATCTTAATTTTCCTTTTCTGTCATGTTTTCGTTTCACTTTTCGTTCCTGAATTGTTTTCCTTCGCTCATATCGTGGCTTGTGTGGTGTGATGCTCTGCGTTTAGTCATATAGATATTTCTTGGAAAAAAATGAAGATGAATGGTTTTTTTTTTGTTTGGGGTGATGTTGCTAGTTGATGAAGCCTCGAGTCTGATGCGATTTTGTTACAAATTACAAAATCGTGTTAACTTTGGCATACATCCCCTTCTAGTTTCGCCTTTAATTTTATTATCTGAGTGATCGGAACACGGAATTATGATTTTATATAACTCTATATGTAGTAACTTTTGGAATGACGATGGGGCTGAAACCTCAACGGTTGCTTGCTGGGTTGGGTATGAACACATTGGTTTTGCCTAGAAAACAATTTAGCGTGAGTTTGATGAAAATTAATTGATTCCTAGCATCTGCTAGATGTGTAGAGGTTGTATTATATTTATTCTTTTGGCTAGGAGTATTGTGAGTATTTAGAATGATTCACTTTGATGAAATTGTATCGGAATTAAAACTGTTGTGCATAGCGGAACTTTCATTTCACTGAGGCTCTGTTTTAGTTCGATTGATGGTATTATATATATTTTGGTTTAATATATCTACGATCCTGTTGATCAATGTATGATAATACATTAATCTTTGATGCTTAGTGCAATTTGAGAATACCCTTCATTCATTTTAAGGAAAATTCATAAAATAATATTTGGTGGAAGAATCTGCTAACATTTTTTTGTGGCTTTAGATCGGTTCTATAATCATGCACATCTTTGTTTATTGCATCAATACATCACTTTTTGTTGGACAGGTGAAATATGGGGATACCCTCAGGCGCTTCACTGCCCGTGTGGACGAGATTAATCGACTGGATCTCGACATGGTTGGGTTGAGACAGAAGATATGTTCTATCTTCGGTTTCAGTGCTGATGCAAATTTAGTTCTGAGATATGTTGATGAAGATGGCGACTTGGTGACTCTGGTTGATGATGATGATTTGCGTGATGTGATGAGGCAGCAATTGAAATTCTTGAAAATTGAGGTACTTATGAGCAATGATGGTGGTGCTAAATCAACTGCGTGGTCTACTGGAAGTACCACTCCCTTAAAATCTCCTTCTGTCACAAACCCACGTCTGGGTAGAAATACTATATTACACGAGGCTCTGTCTAAATTGTCACTTTCAAAAGCGGCATCTTCAACTCCCGTGGTTGATAATATTGCCAATTCAATATTGAAAATAGGACAATCGGTTCTAAATTCTCATTTCCAGCCTCGTGATGCAGCTGATACAATTTCAAAAACGGGTGTTCCTGAAGAACATACCACTTCTAAGGCAAAAGGTTCTCAATCTTCATATGTGGACTCGGCCTCCAATTCTACTGTCCATGGTGAGAGTGCCAATCCCTTAAGATTTCCTGTTTCAAACCCATCTCTGAGCCCAAATGCAGATAAAGTTGACATTTCATCTCCTGTGCCTGATCCAGTACGTGAGCTTGTTTCCAATTTATTGTATCCAAATGCTGCATCTTCTAGTCAGCTGCCTGTTAATCTTGCTGATTTAATTTCCCTAGTGGGACATTCTGTTCTAAATTCTTATTGCCAGCCTCATGTTTCAACTGGTCCATTCTCTAAAAATGGTGTTCCTGAAGAACCTCTCTCTGGTGAAGTCAGAGATCTACAGATGCCATCTGTGGACTTGGCTTCCAATGCCACTCAACATGTGGAGGCTGAAAACCTAATTAGAGATACAGCCTCTGCTTCTAATGCCAATCCACATTGTGAAACAAGAACTCTACGGATGCCATCTGTAGATTTGGCTTCTAATGCCACTCAACAGGTAGAGACTGAAAACATAATTAGAGATGTTGCCAGTCAACATTTGGAAGCTGGGAATGTAATCAGTGCAACAACAGCTGCGGAAGTTGCAACAGTTGATCTCAATATCCCTCCTTGTGATCCTTATTCATCTCAGTCCACAAATGTGAATAAGGGTCCACTTTCATCAGAAGTCCCTGATGGTGATCGCAGGAAGGGTAAAATGTCAACTGTCTATAGTTCTGCTGGTAAGGTTGACAGCAGTGGTACATCATCAAGTCTTCCTGGTCCTAGTAATGACAGTTCAACCCAGAATACTTCATTGAAGGCTGGTGTTTTCTTTGAATGTCCATTTTCTGGGTCATATATTAATTCTTGGACACCACATTTTGGAAACTCTCAAATGCCCCCATTTAAAAGGAGCCATCCTCACACTGAGGCAATGACTGGTATGTTCCACAAAGGCGTGCGTTGTGATGGTTGTGGTGTCTATCCAATAACTGGACCTCGGTTCAAATCCAAAGTGTAAGTACTTTGATTTGTTTGGACTTATTTATTGTTAAATTGTTTTCAGGGCCGTTTCCATGATATTTTGTTCTTCATGCAGGAAGGAAAATTATGATCTCTGCCACATTTGTTACAACGAAATGGGTAATGGGACAGATTATATCAGAATGGACCGCCCGGCATCTGCTCGTTTCCCTCGATGTGTATATGAGCAATCCAAAAACTTTGTAATCACTTTTGAACACTGCTATCTTTTCTTTTCTCCCTTTGCGAGTCTTTGCGTTTTCACACTTTTTTTATGGTGCAGCCAACATTACCGCCACATACTTTTAAGAAAAGTTCCATTTTGAAGCATGGAAGACCAAAGTTAGATAGTCGGTTCATTTTGGATGTCAATGTGCTAGACGGTACGATGATGGCTCCATCTACTGCATTTACAAAGATCTGGCGGATGCGCAATAATGGCACTGTAGCGTGGCCCAAGGGAACTAAACTTGTTTGGATTGGAGGAGACAAGTTTAGTGACTCTCATTCAGTTGACTTAGAGGTTTGATAAATATTCATACTGTAGTTTAATAATTATTTCCTGAAGGTCTATTATCTTTTCTCTATGTTTGTCTTGCTCGTCTTAGAATCTGTATGCAAGTTTATTTAGTGCTCTCTCTGATTAAACGTCCCTGGTTCAGGATGGTGTCCCTATCGAGAAGGAGCTTGACATTGCAGTTGACTTTATAGCACCACGGATACCTGGTCGATACACATCATACTGGAGGTTGGCAACTTCATCTGGACATAAATTTGGCCAACGTGTTTGGGTCCTTGTACAGGTAAAATGATAGTGTTGAAGGAATTGCTTACGGACACTAGATTTTACTCTTGATGGTGTAATAATAAATTTACTCTCTTGCATTGTCGTACACACAGGTTGATGCCTCTCTCAAGGACTCATTTTATGATAACTCTCAAGGATTGAACTTGAATATTCCACTTGATGTCAGTGGATCTGAAGGACCTCTGCTTATAGATATCAATGTTAGGCCTGCCGAGGATGATACTTTTCTTCAAACCCGCATTCCTAATGCTCCGATTCAACCTGCGGAACAGGTTGATGAGGAACCAAGATTGGAACTGGAAAAGGAATTCCCTATAAATGAAGCTACATTTGTTGGCCCTTCTGCCTCAGCCCCTGCTGCCTCAGCCCCTGTTGCAACCTCCCTTGCACCTTCATCAATCTCTTATCCTATTATTGATTTATCTGAAACAACCCCTGCTGTTCCCTCTAATCAGCAATCCTCCACTGTGGATGTACCATCATCATCTGTTGTAGGGACCGGTGGAATTAACCCTGTGGAGGAGAGTCTACTTAAAGAACTTGAGGCGATGGGTTTTAAGCAGGTTGATTTGAACAAAGAGGTCTTGAGGATGAATGAGTATGATCTGGAGCGATCCATAGACGATCTATGTAGTGATGTCTATGGTGTTTCTGAGTGGGACCCTATCCTTGTAGAGTTACAAGAGATGGTAAGTTGTTCGGTTCATCACAATCCCATTTTCCATTCGATCCTCTGACCATGCAATATATTGTTCAACTGGATACTGTTTTGATTGGTTATGGGGTTTATGCAGGGTTTCCGTGACGAAGAGATGAATAAGAGGTTGCTTAAGAAAAACAATGGAAGCATAAAGCGTGTTGTTATGGATTTAATCCAAGGAGAGTAGTTTTTGTTGAAATGTGGGTTAATAGTTAATGTAAAGTTGGCGACTTGTGCTCCTAGGGTGCTTGACATCTGCCAGGTAGACATAATTATATCTTATTTCGTATCTATCCCCTATCTTTGTGTTGTGGTGATATTGCCATCACAATCCAGTGTCGGATTCAAGTATGTTTGAACTTCTATGCTTTCGTATGTAATTAATTATATTGCCACCCTCAGCAGTTTTTAAGCCTTGTTATTTTTCTCAGAAACTAGTTTTAATAACATTTGTCATTAGCAATGATTTTTGCTACATTTGCCTAGGTATGACTGAAAGATGTAACGGGATACTTAAAAGATGTAGCAAAAAAAAGTGAAATGGATGGTAAGATCATTGGTTTATATTGAAAGTTCCAGTCCAATTATAAAATATCTATAAAATGTTGACACACTCTAAATTTCTAAGAGTGTTGCTTCCTGCAACCCATTCAAATTTCTTCATCCACCCCATCAAAACAACTACCGGAAAACTTTCTCCGTAATAGGTATACCAGGAAATAATTTCCGGAACTGGATTTGTATTCCAGAAGTGTTAGGGTCCAGGGAGAAAAATGATATGGTGCAGGAAGTCATTCTCAATTTCTAAATACTAATCCAAGTTAAGGTGTCAATACATAATGTTGTCTTGTCTTGCGATTTATTAAGTAATATACATTCCATACTGTAGTTTTAATCGCATTTATCTTTATTTAAAGTGTCTTATCTTCTCGTGAGATAAACAAAAAAATAGCTGTTCATAATTTTGTTTTAAATTTTAACTCAAAGTATTTTATTTATTTGATAGCTTAACAATTAGGGATGCCAAGCTGGGGAAGGATTTCATTTTTAATTAATTAATTTTTATAAATAAATTATGTGAGAGGGTTTTATTTTTAATTAATTAATTTTTATAAAATAAATTATAATGTCAAGTATTTAAAAATAAATGATGATTGTATAAATTTTAAGTTAATATTAAACAACAATCGAATAAAAGTGAAAAGTGAAAGAATTATCAAAATATTTGATAATTATATGTAAATAAAATTTTAAGATAATTAAACATTAATTTTAAAGTCTTTAATAAGATAAAGTTTTTAAAATATATTTTAGAAAATTATTAAAGAATAAATATTCAAGTCTAGAAGTATTTCAAACGTTTTTCTATTTATTATTTTTTAAATTATAAGGATTTTTCTTATATATTAACAAAATTTATAATATACAACTATTATACTACTTCAGTGAAATCAAACATTAAAAAATATTAAATTAATAATAATTTAAATAATGATACATTTGTCTAGACAAAATATTAAATAATGTAAATTTGTTTGATGGTTTTTTTAAAGGAAATGATATTTTAATTCACTTTTAACCCATCACTCTCATCACTCTTAGATCATCTATTTTAATTTTTTGTAATGATGTGATGTGATGATCTAAGGGTGATGAGAGTGGTAGGTTAAAAGTGGATAAAAAAATGGGTTAAAGTATCATTATCCTTTTGTTAAATAGTATTTCATTCGTCCTATTAACTTTCAAGTTTTTTTTTTTCATATCCGTCTGACAGAGCTTAGTATATATTATTAAGGCTTTGTTCACTTGGCTAGATGGATTTGTGGGAGGGGGAAAAGATGGGTTTGAGTGAATTTGAAAGTAAATTGTGTGTTGTTTTTTTTTTTAAGGGATTTAGAGGTGATAGTGGGTGAATTTTGAAGTAAGATTTGTGAGAGTTTGTGAGTGATTTAACTGATATGATAGATTAAAAAGATGTTTTAATAGATGTAATAGGTAAATTACCATATTGTCCTTTATTAATAAGTAGTATAAATTGGTATTTGTATGACTTATAACTACTTTGTTAGTTTTTTACTACTAAAATTGAAAAGTAAATTATAAAAAAAATAAAATAATACATTGTTTTGATAGTGTATTGTAATAAATGGGATTGGTTTCAACTAATATGGGATCGAATCCCTTTTTCCAACTTCATACATGGATCGATTCCAACTAATATGGGATTGGATCTCTTCTAATATGGCCATTAGGGATGGCAATGTGGGCCGACTCGGTCCGTTTAGGCCCGGCTCGCATAAGGCTCGTACAACAGGGCTAGTCCGCTCTGTCCCGCACACTTTGTGCGGGCTGCAAACACTGGCCCACCCCATCCCGCACTTGGCTCACGGGGCCTATGGGCTGGCCCATTTTTTTATCTTTTATTTTAATTTTTTTAAATTTTTTTTTTAAATTTTTATGATAAAACTTTCAATGTTTAAAAATTGGGAAACTTTAAGAAGTTCACAAAATTAAGTAAAGACTTTGGGGAGTTGGATGATAAATTGATAATTCAACATTTTCATCATATTCATATTCATACTATGACATACACAATGTATTCTTTAAAATTTTAGCACATTAGAAAATACATAATACTTGTCTTTTCCAGTTATACAAGAATTTGAAACTTGAAACGTTAAAGCAAGAGTCTATGAAAAAAGTAATTAATATACACAAGTGCAAGTTTTTTTTAAAAAAAATTTCATGCAGGCTTGCGGACTGGTCCGCGCGGTCGCGTGCCAACCCACGTGAGCTGCGGGTCGGGCCACTACGGGCCTGCGGGCTCACTACCCTTGCCCGCCCCGCGTTTTTTTCGCGGGTCTGACCCTAATTGTCACCCCTAATGGCCATAGTTGGATTGGTTCCAAGAATGAATGGATCGGATCCATCATAGTGGATTGGTTCCGCACTTGAGTGGATCGATCCAACTTTCTTTATTTTCTCCTGCTTACATAGCTCATCAACAATCACACTTTATGCATGGATTCCAACTCCATTGTTGATAACCAAGGTCTTCTCAATTGTTGTGTTCGTCTATAAAGCATGATATAGGATAAAATAGTCGTTGCTCGATTAATTGTCTTAAATCTGCTCTCATTAGGCAAGATCGAAAAAGTGATGAATCTCGCAAATTATTGCTTTCACTCGCTCGTGATTCAGCGCAAACGAACGTAATAAACACATTCTAATCCATCTTCTCCCTTCCCTTCAAACAGTAAATCACATCAAACGAACACAGGTTAAGGACTTTCTACCCTTCTAATTTTTTCTTCCACTCATATAAAGCAAAATATAAATAAATTATATTTTTCAACTTTAATATATTTTATATATTTTTTTCTTTCCAAAAATTTTTATAAAACTAATTTGACATTTTCAAAATATTTTTCTTAAGATTCGTCAGTGCTCTAACATACTTTTCTTCTCATTATAATTTTAATTATTATTTTTTATTTTATTCAAATAATATATTATATTTCATAAAATACAAACCTTAATTTTATTTAATTAAGTCGTTTTTATAAGATAGGTATTTGTTCGTTTCTACTTAATTTTAATATTTGTATTTTTTATTTTTTATTTTAGGTGTGGAAATGAGTATCATTTATATTAAAAATTTTAGGTGACTATAGATAAAATTAATTGATAATATATAAATAAATATAAATTTTACCTTACAAGTTAAGTTAATTTTGTAAAATTAAAAAGACATAAAATCTTAATTGATTAGGTAAAACATATTTTTTCTATTTAATTTTGTTCTCTAATTTCGTTTTTTTTAATAACATATCTTTCGTTATAGAATTTTTACTTCCTCTTAATATTTCTTAGTGAAACACAATCTTATAACAAACAAAAACTAGGATAGCATAGATATAAATTTTTACTTCAAAAACTGGTATGAGATGTATACTCAAACATGCATCCATCCAATTATGTGTTCCTATATGATAAAAAAAAAAACTAAATAAATAAACAAATCATACATGTATAAAAAAAAAGACTACAATCAAATAATAAATATTTTAAACGCTAAAGAGTAAAACTTTAGTAAATATTTTAAAGTAAAAAAATATATAATTGTATAAAATTATAAACTAACGTTTGCAGAAAATATTACTTCAATTTTTTCAAACAAAGGTCCTGCATGTTAAAAAAACTATTTTATAAACTATTAATTATAATTTGATATAATTTTTAAATTGGGAAAATTAAAAACTAACTCCAAAAACATAACCTGTCAAACCATAGATAGGTTACGGTATTAAAGAAACAAGTTGAAATTTAAAGCAATAAAAACTTTAAACTATTAAAAAACATCTTACCGATAGAAAATCACCATGAGATATATAAGCAATAATTTTCCTTCAGGTGTATGAGTGATCCCTTTTTGGTTATGGTTATGCGGTCACTCCGAACCATCGACTCTGATATCACTGTTGGGTTATATTTTTTCATATATATGGGTTATGGTTATAATCATTGAGAGATTGTGGTTTTATATAGGACATTAGTCTTATACTTGTAAGACATTTGACACCAGTTTTACACCAAAACCTTAAGACAATGGTGTTATGGGTCTTTATTCTTACATAGTGTTTAACTTTGTCTATTCTATCCAATGTGGGACTTTGACTCAACTTGGATTATTTTCAACACAAATAAACCCGCTTCCGTGGATATTTCTCAAACCTATTCCCTTTTCTACAATCTCCACAATGACTGGGTATAGTATGGGTATGGAAAATACCCAACTCTTTCAACTGAGTATGGGGATGAGGATGAGGATGTACATATCCACCTCGTCCTTGTCTTCGTACCCACCATAATATTCATCCTCGCCATATTCTTATCCTCGCTTAAATCCCACCACAACACACACACTACTCCCTTTTTTATTTTTTATTTCTTCTGATTGTTGGACTTGTCATGTCATGAAATGTTTTTTATTTAATTCGCATCTCCAAAATATTTTTCGTCTGATCACAATTTTTATACAATTATGTTCAAATGATGTATGTCAATTAAATAATTGTTATGTCTAATATTTAAATATTTACTCTTTTTTAATATTTTTATTTATTGTACATTTTTTTCACATGAGAATGTTTAATATTCCCAATTTAAGTTTTCGATAGATAAATCTTTCATTTACTAGGTAATATAAACATTTTATCTTCTTTATTTTATTATTATTAATTTTTGCTTCATCTGACAAACTCCTTTGTTTCGTTAAAACAATTTTCGCTATCTTTCAACTCCCGCTAGGTTGATATTTGAATAGTTTTCTTAGATCTTTAAGTTATTTTTTTATTTTATCATACTCTTAATTGTGCATTTATTTTCCTTTATACGATCTCATTCAATGATTCAATGATATCTCAAATTATTTCTAAGACACAAATTTAATATTTTTTAATATTTTTCTTTTATTTATCATCATTCATGTATATACATATGTATACATAGCCACGTCTATAAGGTTGACATAGTGATAAAAGGTAGGAGTGAGAATGGAAGAAGTTTATAAGATGCAGCTACCTGTAAGGCCCTATTTCTTTTCTGCCCTAGAGTTGGTGGGCTGCCCTTGTAAGTGGGCCTAAGGGTTGGCCCAATGTATATAACCTTGCTATGTTGCCCTAATCCCATCTCACACTCACTCTTTCAGACAACCCTTTCTCCCTCTCACAAAGAGCTCTGCTAGGGTTAGGTTTTTCGCCATCTTCAAGCTAGCTCGAAGCTGTGCTCTATTCCATGTAAGTACTGTGCTAGCCTTTTTCGTCTCCATTGTTCCTTTCGTTCATTTCGTTGTCTTTTCAGTTCTTCGTTCGCTCCTTGAGTTGTGGTGCTCGTGCGTTCGGTATCGAGGGCGTGTTGGGTCGTTTTACTAGCTTATTCCAGGTAAGGGAAGCTAGAACTTCTTTTATGGTGTGATTTGACTTGTGTCCTTGTAGTTCGTCGAATTATTGAGTTTGTGTGCTGCCATGAGTGACTGTGCTGGCTGGGATATGTGTTTGGTATGTGTGTACGTGTTGCGCGGGTGCAAACAGTGGCGAGAACTGTTAAACTCGCTTAAGCGGGCATGTCTCGCCTAGGCGAGATTAACAGGGGCTCGCCTAGGTATTTTTGCCACGAAGGGTCGCCCAGGCGACCCACTGTGTTTTTGAGCGAGCGAGCATCTCGCCCAGGCGAGAGGGGTCTCGCCTAAGCGAGATCTCGCGGGTGCTTCTGCTTCATGTTTCGAGCCCTCGCCTAGGCGGGCTCGCCTGAGCGAGACCCTCCAGCTTGAGCGAGGTGCTGGGCAAGACAGTACAATGTGGGATGACTTTCTTGGCTTTGTATTGTATGGATAATGCATGCTTGATTTTGAGTATTGTGATAAAGGTTTGATATGAATGAGTATGATTGAGTGATACAAGTTATGAATTGTGAATAATGGGTTGGCATGAGTTTCGCATGAGATTGTAATGAAATGGTTGGTATGAAAGAGACATGATAACGATATGATTTGGAAATCCTTGGTACACGGATGGTTTATGATGAGATGAAATGAGTTGGGCTTGGAACATGAAAGGCGTTGGCTTTAAACATTGGTACAATTAACGTATACGTGCATGGTGAATATTATTTTGGCTGCGGGATTTTGTTTTGTATGCGTCAGTGCATAATTCCTTGGGGTCTCTAGGTGAGACTTTCAGGGTCGCGCTTCAATGGTCGGGACGTAATTCCATGACCCCTGTTAGTGGGTGTCCATGGTGGTGCCCCATCTGTATAACTAAGTAAGGATTCAAAGTAAGGACTGCATCCTGACACTCTAAGGAGCCAGTTAGTCTCACTTAGAGCGGACCGACTCCTGTGGTGAGAGTAGCAGGAGGCCTGTAATTCATTAAGGGCTAACCTTGTGGTGAGGGAGATTTGATTCATCGTAACACTTGTAACACATAGCTCGGAGATGAGCAGCTCAGGGTCGAGCAGAGGTATCCACCACAAGTGCAAGCGTCCGCTGAGTCCGACTAAGTTATACGTATCCGGATGAGTCGAGTCGAGTCGTAGTGTATTGATTGAAGAGTCTTAACATGATTGGATGTGGTATTGATATTGGATGGCGAAAGTATGTTTAATTGTATGATAAAGATGTTGTTTGGCTCTAGCTTACCCTTTTCTTGTTGATTACCTTGTATGTCGTGTTTCTATCTTTGCGATGATCATCAATCTATTGATGGGAGCAGACGCGAGGGATCGTCATGGTCATCAGGGAGGAGGCGACTCTACAGCTTAATGTTCTTGGGATATCTTGAGGGCTATGGCCTATGTATTAGTCAGTCTTTATATGCTAGTGTTCCAGTAGACTTTTATGATTCTCTTTTATCTCTTGTGGCATCGTGGTGTGCCTTATTTCGTAAGGTCTTACGTTTAAACTCCAGAACTGCGCTGTTATATTATAATTATGTGACGCTTCCTTTAATTACGCTCATTAATTAATTGGGACGTTACACTACCTTTGAGAGATCTTATATCTTATGTGATATGAATGAACCTATAAAGAAAATATAAGTTCTCCGAAAAGAAAATCTTACGTTAAAGATGCTCTAATAAGGGAACGAGTGATTCAATTTCAACAGTGAACTTTAAGACATTTAAGTCTCTGTTATAGAGAGGTCATATACATGATCTTGTTAAACTTCATTATTGGAGTATGCTACGGAAACATAAAAATTTAAGATCATGAGTCATAAAAATTAATATATATATATATATATATATATATATATATATATATATATAAACCAATAATCAAATAAGCTAAGACTGATAATGTTAGTTTAGCATCATCTGAAAAGTAGGGTAAGAAAACCTTTTTAAGAATAAAATTTCGTAGCATGCCTTTAAAGAGATTAATTTTATAATCTAATCTATTTATAACATATTTTAATTCAGCAACATTAAAAAAATTAACCATCATCATTA
The DNA here is from genome assembly GCF_037176805.1 of Vigna unguiculata. Classification (NCBI taxonomy): domain Eukaryota; kingdom Viridiplantae; phylum Streptophyta; class Magnoliopsida; order Fabales; family Fabaceae; genus Vigna; species Vigna unguiculata. The sequence continues at coordinate 56,741,761 of NC_140794.1, read as the reverse complement.
TCTGAAGTAGTAATCAATTGTTTTGGTACAAAATTCAAGAGGAAACAATACTAGTTCAAGTAGAAGCTCTTTATCAACATTGTTTGGTGGTAACAGATGAGCAAATTTTACTCGCGCTTTGGTAGCCATCTTAACATTTGTCTTTTTGATAGTTGATACAATCAATACAAACCCCACACATAATTTGAAATTTCAATAGCTGCATATATGCAAGAGAAAGATACGTAGTCATGTTAAATGAAGACTTCAATGCTCCATGAAGTACTCCATGTAGAAACATTCAAACTGGTGTGTCTTAACTAATATGAAAAATCATAAAATCCTTCCATAAAATTAAAATGGTGTATTGTTCTTACTTGTGTGTGTTGTGTCGTGTCCTCCATCTACCAAAATAGCCGTTCTTTTATGACAGTGAGACGCCAAGTGTGACTAAACAGTGTTCTTATATGATGGAATATGTTAGTGTCGACAAGAATTTTAAAAGATTAGTGTGAACTGACATCCAAATTAAAAAGTAATTGGAAAGGAATTTTTCCATCTCTATATAACTTTCTACTTGTTTGGCCAAAAATATGTCTCTCTATGGTGCAGCTATTTTCAATTATTCACATGTCATTCTGGCCAATATCAGAACCATTATCTATTTTCCTTTTCATTACAGTACCAGAAAGATATATTATTAACCATTTGGTTATGTAATTTTGACTCCAACTCTCTACTCTTTCTCCCAAATGAAAAATGTTATTAATGCAGTGTTATGTTATGAATCCTTGTTCAGAATTTAGTAACTTCAAATGAATTTTAACTAATAAAAGTGAGAGTGTGTGTGCCTTACTTGCTTGCCATGGAATTAGATTCCCTGGAGGAAAGGAATCTGACATAGAAGTAGAATCTGCTTCCTGCTTTTGGAGATGATAAATATCCAAGGAATTAGATTCAAAGCAATCAATTTAAGAATAAACAGAGGTTGTTGTACCTGCCATTCTGTCTATAAATTGCAGTGTGTGATAGCAGATTAATTGTGTAGTTGTGCTTATATACCTGTTCTTGTGAGAAAAAAAAAAAAAAGCATCAGAAAACAATGATGCGCTCAGAGGACTACCACGCCCACATATCAAAAGTTCACAGGTCACAGAGTGTTCTCACTGATGTCCCTCGCTACCCCAATGCTCACATGGCCTTCAACAACGCTCATCACAACTCACATTCTAATGAGAGGTCTGAGATGGTAGATTATGATCAGACTGAGGATGATGAAGTCATGTTCCAAGAAAGGGTTCAGTCCAAACCCGGGAAGAACAAACCTCGATTTGAATTGCAGAAGTGGAAGACCTACAGGCCTTGAGAACATGACCAACAACCTAGTTTGCTACAAAATCTACATAATACATCAAAATCATCACTATGTATGATTGTGAAATAAATGCCTGCTCAGCAGGCTATTGTGTTTGCCTGAGTGTTTTATACCTGTAGTACATTAGTATTGAACTTTACCATGTAAGAACTAATAATGAAGCATAAACACGAGTTATCTACAACATATTTTAACTATAGCATACTATAGTTTATTTTTTGTTTATTCCAACTTTACTTCTTCTGACTTAAACAACTAAATCTGTGAGAATAGGAGGGGGCATATATATTGAATAAAATTGAAGAGTAAATGAAACTTAAAAGAAGATAAAAGTCATGCATCGTTTTGGTGTGGAATATTGGGGGCATTAAAGCGCCTAGAAGACATAAGATTGAAGAGATTCCTGAGGCTATTCTTACTCTCAGGCTTGCGTTTGGGTTGGATTGGAGTGGAACCACATAAGTCATGAAAAGGGTTATCTAAAGTTAACCCTGTCTCGATCCTTCTGGAGACAGTGACAAGCTCATAGGAGTCCCAGAGTGAGTGCTGAAAGTCCCAATGAGTGTCTTTAGAAGAAGTTGGTGGGTTGGTCAAAGCTTGAAGCTTAAATCTTGAAGGCTTGCCTCTGAAATTCCTTCGATGAGCGTCGAATTCACTCATGGGCTTGGAAGTGCCGGAGTGGCTGTACCAGGCCTGTGCAACGGCTTTCAAAACTTCCAAGTCTTGGGGGTCGTGTTGTCGGAGCTCTGCCCTCTTCTTCATGGCACTCACAAAACATTTTCTTCACGACTCCATGTTCGTGTTCATGCTCATGGTCGTGTTACTGTCGTGGAAACCACGGCCTCACATATGCCATATGGAAAGGGATAAGCTGATGCTGGTGCAGATGCAATTTCCTTCTTTCTTTCTTTTTTTTTTCTTTTTTTTTTCTCTGGTTACTGAGAGTGCGTTTCGTCTTATTATCCTAATTTCTGTGAACAACAGTTTATTTCCGTCTCGAATTAACGTTAGTTCGTGCGATTTTATCGAGTATGATAATGAATTCTTCGAGTCCTAAATTTATAACAAAAATGAGCTAAGTATGATTTTTGTCCTCTTTAATATCATTAATTCGTTTTTAGGTTTCTATTTTTATTTTCATTTGTTGTATTTATAAAAGTAAGTTGTTGATAACTTAAATTAGTGACAAATCTAAAAAACAAAATCAAATATTTAAAATGAAATGTGTTTGATTCCTCTATAGTTTTTATCCTTCAACTACTTTATTTTAGGTTTAAATACCTTTTTCATCATCTCGTAGTGTTTGTTGCAGATGATCCACATTTTTACCAAATGTTTAAAATAATCTTTATTTTCGTAGTGGATTCTCGTAGTGGACTAACAACTCGTTAAAATAATAATTGCTTACATGACAATAAAACTAAAATGTATATTAAATTACTTATTATTTTACTAGTTTATATCATTTATGGGTGTATGAAATATATTGAGACATAATATTTATTGATTTTTTTAACATTGCTTTATAAATAAGATTGAGTATAAAACCTAATTTAAGCATCTTGCTTCTTTTCATAGTGGGACGGAGAGTAGCAAGTTCGAACGTAATTTTAGACATCATATTGTTTTTATGAAGAAAAAGTCCTGTTTTCAGTATTTGGTAATTGAAAACAAATTTTATTAATGTTTTTCCTTTCAATTTTGAGAGACTGAAAATTAACTACTTATAGAAAATTAAAAGTAAATCACTCATAGTTTACATATAACTATGTTTGTCACATAGATCCTTGTTTAAGGAGTGCAACATGATATAACAGTCATTTACCAAAACTAAATTTAACACGATTTAGTTTTGTAAAAAAAAAAATGAACTCATAATTTTAAAAGGACCAAAATGATATTCTTCTTAAAATAATAATATTTTACTTAAATCCATGGAAATTTCATCAAGGATCATAAAGAAACTTTTCAAGTTCAAATATCACTTCGAATTCATAAAATAAGCAATATTCAAATAAGAATGCACCAATGGTTAAATTATCAACACTGAAAATTATTTGATTAGAATTAATGTTTCAGTAATTGATAAAAAGAGGTTCAAAGGGTGCTTAACAATAACTGTGTATTATATAAACTCTCATCTTTTAAGAGGGGGCAAATCTTTCATCTATGAAAGAAACAATAGATGGAAAAATACAAGAAGATCATTTCCTATATTGAAAGTAAGAAAAAATATGTAGCAATAGCATTCCTAAAGTTGGTTGTGGCCAAACTGTCATAAACATTTGTTAAGACTTAAGAAAAATAGAAGAATCCAACCCAAAGCACTAATATATTATGTGAGAGAATCTCTAAATTTGACTAGTAGCATGTCAAATAGTTCATCCTATTCAATCCAATGAGAGACTGCAAATATTATCATCCTTTCTAAGATCCGAAGAGCACTATAATTTCACTCATCTATCAGCATTTGACTTGTACCTTAATTCAATCTATAAATAACCCTCTCAGTGGCACAACTCTCTGACAAAAACACCAAATTGGTAAGAGTAAAATTACCTTGATTCGAGGCTAATGATTGTCCTAAGAGGTGATAGGGAAAAGGGAACTTATGAATTGCCAAGCATGTACATCCATCTCCGTTAGAAAAAAAAAAACACACTAAAAGCTACAATGCAGAATCTTCTGAAAAATAGCCATTGATTTTATAACTTTACGGGTCAAAGATGAAAATTTGTTATAATTTAAAAATGAAGCTTAGCCTCACATCACTTCCTGTGTCCAGTGGTGTTGCAAGCTAATGATCAAACTTGATAGTATCAATCATTTGAATTTTGAAGAAAGACGAGATACCTACTGAGAGAGAAGTTCTAGGGATCAGGCAGCAGCTGAGTCTGAGTGTCCCTTTCAGATGAACCAAAAAGTTTAGAGATTTTACTGTGTGTACGGATATGGTGAGGAGTCTTGTACAATAGATCCCTGGCCTCAGAGAGTCTACCCTCTTCGAATAAGGATTCAAAAACCTGAACGTAAACAGCATGCGATGGGTAACTTTTTACACTCAATGCCTTCAGGAATGCCTCAGCATCCTCCACAGACCCAAACTTTGAAATATAAGGCACAAAGGGTAGATGATATGGAGGGTAGTTGTGGGTCTTCATCAAACGAAGAAGTTGAAGTGCTTCCTCAAACTTCATGACTCCCAATAGCTTTTCAATCAGTTTTTTATATGTAGCTTGCCATGGAGATATACGACACTTCCTACTAATCACTATAAGCAACTCGTACGCACCTTCTATTCTGTTTTGACTAAGAAAACCGTCAACCAGAACATCCAATAAATCAGCATCCGGATTGCAGCCTTTTTCAATCATCTTATAAAAACAAAGTAAAGCATTGTCTATTTCCTTGGCATCACAATGCCCTTGGATCAAAATGGTCCAAGTCTTAATATCAGGGATGCATCCACAAGATTCCATCTCCTCCAGCACTTTAAATGCTTCTTCAAACCTCCTCATCTTGCAAAGTCCAAAAACCACTTGACTGTAGGTGATGTTGTCAGGCTCATGACCAGCATTTCTCATAGTCCTAACAATATTTTCAGCTTCATCAAATTTCCCAGCACCTGTCAAAGACCTGTGGATTCCATCATAAATAGCCTTGGAGAGAGTGTGCCCTGTCGACTCATATTTCCTAACAACCCTGAAAACTAAATCCAAATTTGGCTTATCACTTGCAGATATGCTCTTCAAAAGGAGACTGCAATCTTGAACCAATGGCTTATATGAACCATCCATCATATGCTCATAAAGCTTGACAGCATCCTCCATCATCCTATTCTTTTGAAGCTGCCTCGATATCTTTATGTAAGTATCAATATCCAATGCATAACCCACACTCTTCATCTCTTCAATGACACTCCAAAACTCCTGAATTGAGTCATTCCTCGCGAGAACACTTGCAACTGCATTGTAAGTCACAGTATTACGCTCATAACCAGGTTGTGTCCCAACCCAATGAAAGAACTTGTAAGACTTTAGAGGAGTATTTCGAAGCTCTTTCAAAACCCTTATTACAAAATTATCCGACAGCTGAATTTTGAGCTTTGCAAGTTCACCCATAACCTCCTCACCCCATTCAGACACTGAAATGATACCGACCACCTTGGTGACAACACTTTGCATTGCATTCTCCTCTAGCATCCGATTATAAAAGTGGGTCAAAGCAACGGCGTCACTGTTCATCTTTTCCTTTTTAAAGCGAACATAAATTGTGACATATGTTTCTTCGTTGAGATAAAATCCATGTTCCTTCATCATCCTTAAAGTAATCCAAAATAGTTTCATAGTATCCTTGGTGGCCAAGATCCTAACAATTAAGCTGAACACTGAAGAGCTTGACCTAAACCAGTCTTTCTTAATGACCCAATTGAAAAAGCACGAAGCTTTTTCTGGATTTTTATCCAACCGCTTTATGACGTAAATAACGGTTTCATGGGTCATTGACGGGCAACTATTTTCTAAATTGAGTTCTAACGCTTTGGACCAATCGTTGGTCAAAACAAGGTCCACAATAGAGCTCGGCTTGGTAGAAAAATAGAGTTTGCTGTGACTTATGGGAAATTGTAAATTACGAGACGAATCCAAATGGGGCAATGGATTATGGAGAGAGAAGTGAGTCACCTGATTTCGAGTCACCAGAACTCGGGTAGCGAGTGAAGACTGGAGCACCCTGAGAGAAGCGGCAACTGCTTTCACGCGGTTCATCGTAACGCCGAAATGGGTAGTGTGGCTCTGATGGTTAGAGTTAGAGAGGGTTTAAGGAATAAGCACTGTCCACGGGCAATTTGTTTTTGGGGGTATGAATCCAAGTCATGGGTTTCCATGGTGGTTTAATTAGTGAATAAACATAAAATAGTCGTTTTATGTTTTTAGTTGATTCATGAAATAAAATTTATACAAATAAACAAATTGCTTCGTTAAAATTAACTGGGATTTTTTACTGTATATTATACATAATAAATATTTATTTCATATGATTAAATTACAATAAATAGCGACTATTTAATTTAATGATTTTAGTTTTTTTTAATATATTAAATTTCAATTTAGAACATAATATATTAAAAATTATAAATTGAAAAAAAAAAACATTTTCCAAATTAAAATTCACCAAACTAAACTCTTTGCCACATTATTTATAAAACTCGATCCATTTATAGTGGGTTTAATATAATAACTATTTACATATTTATTTTTAGTATAATAAAAAAATTACAATCTTAATATAAAAAAAATAATTTAAACAAAAAATTACTTAAATATATAATTAATTTTGGAGAAACCTTTGTTTTCTTTTTTGCTTTATAAATTTAAAATTATTAGTGATATATAATACTCATTTCATAAAAATTGTGAGTATCTATCTCATGTCATGTCAGTATAAAAATCTGGTTTACTAACTATAGAACTCTATTTATATATGTTCTTTGAATTGGATATTTCTTTTTGTTTTTAAAAAAATGGAAATTCAACTATCCTAAACTTTATATGAAAAAAGAACTTAGAAGTCATAATAAGTACAAATAAATAAAGCAAGTATATTAACTATAGTAAGAATTATTCTAATTTTAAAACATTATTTGTTCTCTTGTTACTATTTTTAATTTCAAAAATATACTTGAAATGGAGTTTTGAAATGCCCGTAAAGAAAGATAAAATTTTGTATTACTACATAAATGAATACGAGGAGAAAGAATGTGTGAATGAGATAATTTGAATTAAGGAAAAAAAATGAGAGATAAAAATATGAAGAAATTGAATAGAAAGACGAAGAAACAAGGGAAGAAGTAGAAAAGATAGGATAAAAAGGAATTTATAAAAAATTTAAATTTGACTTAAAAAAACAATTAAACATGTGACAATCACATGTCATTATACATAAGTATAAGTTGAACGTCGTTTGTCAGGTGAATAAAGGTTTAACATCATCCAAAATCAAGTAATAAAATCATCACTCTTAAAAGTATGAGGATCAAAATAGTTCAAAGTTGTAGGAAAGAACTATTTCCGATCTGCGTAATAGTGTAAGGACTAAAAACATATTTAACCATTAATTTTTGAAAAAAATATTCTCAAGTTTTTTTTTTTTCAATTCTTCACATAAGGTATTTTCTTAAAAAAATTAAACATAAATTGATTTAAATGTTAATGTAGTAGTAAAGGTAATCAATTGTCTTACCTACAAGACCTTAAATAAACTTTACTATAGGGGTGTCAAAGTAGGTTAGGCTCGCCAGCTCATTAATAAAAGAGCGGGTCAGGTTGGAGTTTTCAACCTGTCATGCTAGTTTTGACTTGGCCTGTCTAGTCCGTCAAACTGGTGGATCAACCCGTCCAGGCCTGCTAGTCCTTTTTATTTATTTATTTTTTTTAATTTTTTTAAATTTAAAAACAAGTAAAAAATTAAATTTTCTATATTAATTTTTTTATATGTAAATATGTAATAATATTATAATTTAAATAATTGACACTTACAAATTAAGTTCCAATTATTAATTATAATAGAGTAATTTAACATTTAACATATAAATATAATAATTATTTTAATTTATCCAATTAAATATATTAATTGATCCATTAAAAGCTTAGAAAATATTTATATGATTAAATATACTCTAAATATTTATTTATAAGAATATATATATAAAGAAATATTATAAATAAAAATTACAAAAAAATATAAATAAAAAAAAAGTAGCAAGTTAGGTTGCTTTGTGACGGGTTGTAGTCTCTGACCCGTTTTTCAATGGCGGACCAACTTGACCCGACCCACATTTTTTGTGGACCAAGGGCGAAACTGGTCAAAACAAACTAGGTTAACTCATTTTCTCACTCCAACTTTACTAATAATATGATGAACCTAAATTTTTAATACCCAAAACCTTACTAAACCATTATTGTAAATTTAATACTTTTTAATCATGATATTATATGAATTATTCATCATCAAAAATATAATATAGAAAATTAAATTTTCTATATTATATTTTTGTATATATTTAAATATGTAATACTATTATAATTTAAATCATTGACACTTATAAATTAAATTTCAATTATTAGTTATAATAAGATAATTTAACATTTAATATGTAAATATAATAATTATTTTAATTTATCCAATTAAAATCTTAAAAAATATTTATATGATTAAATATACTTTAAATATATAATTTTTCAATAGCAAATCAACTTGACACGGCCCATTTTTGGTGGACCAAGGATAAAGCTAATCAAAACGTGTCAGACTAACCCATTATTAATGATATTATGGACCCAAATTTTTAATATCCAAAACCTTATTAAAGCATTATTGTAAATTTAATATTTTTTTAATCATGATATTGATATGAATTATTCATCATCAAAAAATAATAGTTAATATTGGGGAAAACCTTCAAAATTAATTTAAAGATTAAACATTTAATAACTGGATTAAACATTCAAAGACATCACGGAGCTACAGCCCAGAGTACAATTTCTTCAGCCAACTAGGTTCCTTTAATACTATTGTAGCTCAAAGCTCATCAGAGTGTCCTTGCTCTCAAAATGAGCTTTTATTCTCCCTCTCTAAATTAACTGATTCAAGACCTCCTATGGAACCAGCTATCTTTTAATTGCAGCAGTAAATTCCAGAGCATCAAAACATGTATTGTACAACGATAGAAAAAAATCATTGCCCTAAATACAACAATGAGCTAAAATTAACAAAAACAATGGAAATCTTCTAAACAGAAACAATGAGCTAAAGTTAGCATTAACAAGAACAATGAGCTAAAGTTAGCATTAGCCAATGGAAATCTTCTAAACAAAACAACAACTACAACAATGAAGAGCTTAATATACATTAGAAGATCATTATTCTTTTTCCAAATTCTGTAGTCAACTCGGAGGCCGTAGTCGAAACACATTTGAATATAACTAAAGAGTTAAAACATTACATGGTAAAAAAATATCAATTGAACGTAAGAAAATGAACTAATCTTGGAGGCTAAAACAGTGATTCTACCTCAAAAGGTTTTCATTCTATAAATTGTCAAGCATGTATATATCCATCTCTGTTAAATGAACAAAGAAAGGAACATAGCAAGTAGAAGCCTCCTTAAATGCTTACGTTACTGGCTGATATCGCCGAGGCTGTGCACCTTGCAATTCTCCATTGAATTGAAGAGTTCACGGATTTCTTTGCTTTTACTAATATAGGAGGGTATTTTGCTCAATAGATCGTTGGCGTCAGAAAGTCTACCTTTTCCAAGCAAAGATTTAAAAACACGAAGGTAGATCAAATACGACCGGGGACTTCCCTTACTCTTCAGGAATTTTACAGCATCTTCAACAGACCCAACATTAGAAATATACTGCACAAAGGGTTCAATAATTGGTGTGTATTTGTGTTTCCTAGTCAAACAAAGAAGGTTAAGAGCCTCGTCAAATTTCCCAATTTCCAATAGATTTACAATCAGTTTCTTATATGTACTGTGTGACGGAGATGCACCGTGTTTAGTAGCAACCTCTACAAGTAACTTGTATGCATCATCTATTCGCTTTTGACCAAGAAAACTGTCTGTCAGAACACCTAAAACAGCAGCATCAAGATTGCAGCCCTTTGCAATCATCTTATGTAAACATAGTAAGGCCCTGTCTACTTCATTCGCAGCACAATGCCCTTGGACCAATAGGGTCCAAGTATTATTATCAGGGATGCAACCACAAGATTCCATTTCCTCCAGCACTTTACATGCTTCTTCAAGCCTCCTCATCTTACAAAGTCCAACAATCACTTGGCCATATGTGATGTTATCAGGTTCATGACCAGCATTTCTCATACGATTAACAATATTCTCAGCTTCGTCAAGCTTCCCAGAATTTGTCAAAGACCTGTGGATCCCATCATAGATTGCCTTGGAGAGAGCGTGCTCTGTTGACTCATATTTCTTAGAAAACCTGAAAACTAAATCCAAATTTGGCTTATCACCTTCAGAGATACTTTTCAAAAGAAAGTTGCAATCCTTAACAGAAGGCTTATATGAACTATCCATCATCAGCTCATAAAGCTTGACAGCATCTTCCATCATCCTATTCTTTTGAAGCATCCTTGATATCTTTAAGTAAGTATCAATATCCAATTCATGACCCACACTCTTCATCTCCTCAATGACACTCCAAAACTTCTCAATTGAATCTGTCCTCGCCAGAACTCTTGCAAGTGCATTATAAGTCATTGTATTATGCACATAACCAGATTGTCTACCAACCCAACGAAAGAACTCGTAAGCCTTTAAAGGAGTGTTTCGAAGCTCTCTCAAAACCCTTATTACAAAATTATCGGAGAGCTGAATTTTAACCTTTGCAAGTTCACCATTAACACCATCACCCCATTTAGACACTGAAATGATGCCAACAACATTGGCAACAACTCTACGCATTGCATCTTCCCGTATACTCCGATTATAGAAGTGGGTAAGAGACGAGCAATCCCTGTCCATCTTTTTCCTTTTAAAAGCGACTAAACTTGAAAAATACATCTCTTCATAAAAATAAAACCCTTTTCTCTTCATAGTCCATAGAATAATCCAAAATTGTTTTATCGTCTCCTCAGTGGCCAAGATCCTAAGAATTAAGCCATATACTGTAGAACTTGCTCTAAACCATTTATTGGTACTAACCCAATCAAAAAAGCGCCATGCTTTTTCTGGATATGCTTCCAACCGCTTTAAAATGTAAACAACAGTTTCATGGGTCAGGGATGGGTAGCATTTTTCTAACTCGTGCTCTAACTCCTTGGACCAATGGCTCGTCAAAATAAGCTCGGTAATGGGATTTGATTTGGAAGAAAAGTAGAGCTTCCGATGGAGGTTGGGAAAGGGAAAATCGTGAGAATGATCAAAAAAGGGAGATGGAGTGTAAAGAGAGAAATGAGTCACCTGGTTCTGAGTGATTCGGATAGACCGAGTTGCAATGAGTCTCGTGGTGACTGGCGAGTCGAGGAATCTGAGGTTAGCAACAATTGCCTTCAAACGATTCATAGTAGATCAGATTCAGAGGGACAGTGCCAACTTTGGAGCATTGCATTCCCCGCACCTTTAGCAGAAATTCAAAATGGGTTATGTAGGGTTTAGCATTAACCCACCTCTTTCGGGAACGGGTCCGGGACTGGGAACGGGTCCATCAATGGGTTGCATAACCGGATTTTGCTAACCTTATTTATTCGGGATCGAATTTTATAATAATTTATTATTACTATTATCATATCAAAAGGGTGGAAATTTTCATAATAAAAGAAGAATCCACTAAAGGCAGAAGGGGTGCTGCAAACAGAAAATGAGAAGTCTTAATTAATTAAATATCAATAAATTTAGTATTTCCTTTTATCCCAAATCATTACAAACTTGTGTTGCAGTAATAGTTTTTAAAACTATTTTCAGACTAGTTTATAATATTTTTTTTTATTATCGAATTTTAAGAAGATTTTATATACACAAAAAAAAAAATAATTGATACTTTATTAAGATTAAGAAAAATTATCTTTCAAGCTACTTTCACTAAATATAGCAATTAATTACTAAGTTGTTAAAATAATTTGTGAAAAAATAATTATTATACCGGTTTATTTTGAAGTATGATGCACCGACACGAACACATATTTGCATAAAATAATAAAAAAATTATTGTATTTAAAAATTATAGCATTTAATTGTTATTATATTAAGTTAGAATTATTTAAAAACATATTTTTAGTTTGAATAAAATATTTTTTTATTAACTAATTTAGTGATGTTATATTTAAGATAAGGATGAAGTATACGGAGGGGCTTGTATCGTCCAATTTTTTACCAAATTTAAATTACTACTAAAAAAAATTATAATGCTGAAGCTAAAGGCAAATTGTTGAAAATTAAGCATAAGAATTAGTTTAATAACTACATATTATGATATTTAATCGATCATATAGCAAACGAAAATTATATTAAATTTATTATATTCTAAACACCATAAAGATAGTAGTGGTAATTGTGGCATTAATAATAATAATAATAATAATAATAATAATAATAATAATAATAATAATAATAATAGTAGTAGTAGTAGTAGTGACACTCAACTCGTGGTAATATGAACAATAGTTATGGCAGTAGTAACAATAGTGGTTACACATTAGTAGTGTTATTTAGAATGGTAGTAGTAGTATTAATAGTAGTAATGGTAATAGTATTGATATTTTTATGTTTTCACCATTCTATTCTTTCATTTTTCATCATCAATTTCTTTATTCTTTGGACCAACCCTTTCTTTAATTTCTTATTCACTCAATCATCAAAAATAATTGTAGCTAACAAATTCTTCACACCTACTATTTTAAGCAAAAAAAAAAAAAACTCACTTCATATCTTACGAACATGTGCTTTTGACAGACTTTTAATAACCAAAGAGAATAGTAAATTTTGCTTCCATGGATCTTACTTTGAACTTAAGACAATCTTAAAATTGTTTTCCATTATAGAAGTTCTACAATTTTTAAGATTGTATTCTCACCACAATAGCAAATGAGTTTTACACTCAATCTCCTCGTTTCACCACCATGAGAAGACACGTTAGGATTTTGCATCCCCAACCATTACACCTGCAAGATGAAAAAGATCGAGAGTGAGACATACTTCACCCGAACAATGAAGAACGGGAAAGACAACCTCTTATTTCAAAGCTTGCCTCTTTAAATGTTAGAGCAAATGACACATAATTCATACAATACTACAACTCATCAAGTTCAAATGTTGTTTCACGAAAAGGAGCTGAAATGACCTATTTGTTACACATAAAAAAAAAAAGGATCCAATTGAGACTAATCAAGATCTAATGTTCTAATTGATATTTAAAAAATAAAATGAGAACCAACCAATAGTTTAAATAAAAATTGTTTTAGCAAAACAAAAAAAACATTATTTAAATAAAACAAAAATTAAGTATAAGAGAATAAAGAAGATAATTTTTTTTATAATACTTAGTAAATAAAAGATTTAAGTTATTGAACACTTAAAATAAAAATTAGACATTCTATGTAAAAAAATAAACAATAAATAAAAAAATCAAATGAAATAGAAATATTTAAATTTGAAACATTAAAAATATTTAATTTACATACATTATTTGGGAATAGGTGTACAAAGGTTTTGATGAAAAAGAAAATATTTTGAAGATGTGAATTGATTTCATGGTAAGCCAAACAATTAAAAAAAGAGAAAAATGTAATCTAAAAGAAAAATAAAGATTAAAAATTATACATATATGTAAATACATATAAATAAATAAATAAATATATATATATATATATATATATATATATATATATAAAAGATTACCTAATAGATTATGACCATTTTAATATATAAATAAAGACGAGGATGAAGGCGGGTAAGAGGATAAGGATGAGACAAATATGAACAAACTCATCCTCAACTCCATACCTAATTACAAAAAAATGGGAATTACTCATATTCATACCGAATGGTGGATCTTGATCGTTACTATTGGAGGAGTTTTTAGTTATTGTTAATAATACAGTACAAATTAATACACAATTTACTATAATTGTAACTACGATAAAAAAAAATTGTAACTACCAAAGAAATGAAATAAATATCCCTATATTTAAAGATGTTTTCTCGAATCACGTTCCAAATAATAAGAATAAATAGGAAACTCTCTACCTATAATTATTCTTTAAATCTTAAGAATTGACTTCCCTAATTGAATAATTATATCATTAGTATATACTTGATTATATAGATGGCAAATAAACCTGCCCACGTGTTCCTGTTATGATGGGAAACCCCCGCATTGACTGAGTATGGGTATGGAAAATCCCCGAATTTTTTAATTGGGTATGGGATGAGTATGAGGATGTACATATCCTTGCCATAATACCTGTCCCGTTTAAGTTATTAAAATATTCACAATTAATTAAGTAACATTATATATATATATATATATATATATATATATATATATATATATATATTTCTATTTTTTATTTCTTCTAATTATTTAGTTTGTTATAAAACTCATTCACATCTCTATTATATTTTTCATTTTATCATAACCTTTATGTAATTATGTTAAAATGATGTATGTCAATTAAAAAAAAAATTATGTCTCACATTTAAATATTTCTATTATTTTTTAATATTTCTATATATTGTATATTTTTCTTTCATGAGAATGTTTAATAATCTCAATTTAAGTGTTTAATAGCACAAAACTTTCATTTACTCGGTAATATAAAAAAATATTTTACTTATTATTATTATTATTATTATTATTATTAATTTTTGTTTAATTTGAAGAACTATTTTGTTTCGCTAAAATAATTTTTGTTATTTTTCATCCATTGAGTATATATGTGATATTTGAAAAGTTTTCATAGATCTCTAAGGTATTTTTCATCCTAGCATACCCTTAATTATACATTTATTTTCCTTTGTGTGATTTCTTTCAATGGTCTCTCAAATTGTTTCTAAACATTTGTTAATTTTTTTGAATATTTTTATTTATTGTTTATTTTCATCATGTAGAATACTATTTCAATATATTTTATCTAATTTTTATTGTCTAACTCATTATCAATCATATTGTAATTTTTTCAATACAATTGTATAAATAACTTTTATTTACTACAATATAAAAACTTAATGTAATTGTCATGAATATTTTTTATCACCATCCAACATATATTAGAGTTCAAAAAATACAATATCTATGTTAAATTTTTATTATTATGCTTATTATTTGTTCTTTTGCATCCTTTTGATCAAGTGATATATTATAACTTTTATTAGTTATACAAAAGAGATTCATTAGAATATAAAAAATTGAAGTAAACAAACATTTAAAACATATTTTAGTTTGAATTATTGTTTTCCTTTTATATTTTTTTAAAAATACTTTAAAATTTTATCAACTAGGTTTCATTAATGTTTGCAAATTTAATAAATATTTTGGTTCTTATGAATTTTTTGTTGGTATTCTAATTTAAAAGGTAAACAATTATAATTTATTTCAAAGTACTTTGATATTGAAGAAAGAATCATCCTCCTAATATTGAATATTTGATAATATTATGTTTTCTTTATCGTATTTTTTTATTATTTTATAAAAATTAATTAAAAATATTGAAGTAGTAAGAAAATAGATATGGGTATGGGTACGAGATTATACCCGTTAACTGGTGGGGATGAGGATGGGACAAAAGTTTGATAGCCGTTGGATTTTGGTATGCGGATGGGGATGAATTTTTTCTACGGGGATGGGTATGGGATAGCGAAACCCGTCCCCGCCCCGCACCGTTGTCATCCTACTTCCTAATGTGTAAAGAAGTTGAATATATTCTTTTAAAAAGTAAATATATTCCTTTATTTTTCATCAATATATTAATTTTCTTAAAGTTCAAGATTAAAAAATAATTTATCATAATCAAATAAAAACTTCAAAGACACAATTACTAAAAGAACCGTTCGTTGTCCCTTATCCATATTCAATCAATGCGGAAATTCTTAGTCAAAACGAGAATGAGTTCAAACAATATCTACAAAAATAGATTTATTTGTTATCTCTAATTATGATGAACATGGTAGCACCGCGAACAATAGAGATCATGAGTTAGGAACTGATTCAGTTATAACAGGATTATAATTTTATAATTGTTTAATTACTCGGATGATACCACTTTGGTAGAAGTGTGTTAATCTAGTACCCACTTTTAAAAAAATGTCAATTGCATCCAAACTTTTAAAAAGTGCTTCAAATAGATCCATTTTAGACAGAAATTACTAACGTCATTAACGACACATGTCAGGTCTCTAGTGTGACACGTGACATTGTCAGTGTCACGTGGGAAGGATAATGCCATGTGTCAATGTCAATGTCACTGTCAAATGTCATTGTCTTGATTTCAATTTAGTCTGCATATATATCTCGTTAATTCAATTTAGTCTCTGCTTATGTGTCTTTGATTCAATTTTGACCCAATATTTTTTAATAATTAAAATATTTTTTTATTCCATTTTTTATAAGATTAAAACTAATTAAGTATAAATATTTTTACAAAAATAAAGTATTGATATTTATATTGTTTCTCTCCAATTTCAAACCAAATTTATTATTTGTATAAATGGTATACTAATATTTTTTTATTAAAAATGAATTTTTAACATATTAAATTATTGTATATTATTAACTCATCCTTTGTTAATTATTTTTTTTTTTTGCAAAATAAAACAATATTGTCTCTCACTAATTTTAAACCATTTTTTTTATTTGTATGAATGTTATATTGTTTCTCTTCGATTTCAAACCAAATTTATTATTTGCATAAATATTATACTAATATTTTTTATTAAAAATGACTTGTTAACATATTACATTATTGTATAATATTAACTCATGTTTTGTTAATTATTATTTTTTTTTCAAAATAGAACAATATTCTCTCTCACTAATTTTAAACCGATTTTTTTATTTGTATAAATATTATATTAATTTTTTTTATTAAAAATGACTTAATAAAATGAATTTTACCATTAAATTGTAATATAAATATCGGTACTTAATTTCTGTGAAAATATTTATACTTAATTAATTTTAATCTTATAAAAAATGATTAATTTTTTTTTACAAATTTGAATCAGAGATACATAAGTAGAGACTAAATTTGAATCAAGAAACACATAAGTAGAGACACATATTAAAAAAATAATAGAAATATTCAAATGTGAGACATATTTTTTTTAATTGACATACATCATCTGAAAGCAACCTAATTGAAACATTTTTCCAAAAATGGGAATGTAATTGAAACTTTTTTAAAAGTTAGTACCACATTGACACACCTCTACTAAAGCGGATACCATCCAAGTAATTAAACCTTTTATAATTTAGATTCCACATTATATAATTTAGGTTTAATTACTCGGATGGTACCCACTTTGGTACAGGTGTGTCAATCTGGTACCCGCTTTTAAAAAAGTGTCAATTGCATCCCAACTTTTGAAAATGTGCTTCAATTAGGTCCCTTTCAGACGAAATTGACTAATGTCGTTAACGACTTGCCACATGTCAGCATGTGTTTTTTTTTTTAATTTTTTTAATTTTTTAATTTTTTTTTTAATTTTTTGAAAAGAAAAATTAAAAATGCAACGTGCCAGGTCCCTCTGTGTGACACGTGGCATTGTCAGTGCCACGTGTCAGTGTCACTATCAGATGTCATTGTGTTGATCTCGAATTAGTCCTCATATATGTCTTTTTGTTTCAATTTAGTACCTACTTATGTGTATCTGATTCAATTTTGACTTTTAATAATTAAAATCCATTTTTTATAAAATTAAAAGTAATTAAGTATAAAATTTTTACAAAAATTAAGTATTTGATATTTATATTAAAATTTAGTGGTAAAAGTTATTTTATTAAGTCATTTTTAATAAAAAAAAATATTAGTATAACATCCATACAAATAGAAATTTGGGTTTAAAATTAGTAAGAGACAATATTGTTTTATTTTGGAAAAAAAATAATAATTAACAAAACATAAGTACTTAATAGAAAAGTAATTAATAAAGTAATATGTTAAAAAATCATTTTTAATAAAAAATATTAGTAAAACATTTATACAAATAATAAATTTGGTCTGAAATTGAGAGAAACAATATAAATATTAATACTTAATTTTGTAAAATTATTTATACTTAATTAGTTTTAATCTTATAAAAAATGGATTACAAAGATATTTTAATTATTAAAAAAATTGTGACAAAATTGAATCAGATACACATAAGTAGGTACTAAATTGAAATATAAAAAGACATATATGGGAACTAAATCAAAATCAACACAATGACATCTGATAGTGACACTAACATGTGGCATTACAATGTCACGTGACACTGACAATACCACGTGGCACTAACAATGCCACGTGGCATACACAGGGACCTGACACATGACATTTTTTTTTTCAATTTTTTTTAATTTTTAATTTTTAAAAATAAAAAATAAAAAAAACCACAGACTGACACATGGCACGTCGTTAACGGCGTTAGTCAACTCCGTCTAAAAGGGACCTAATTGAAGCACTTTTTTAAAAATTAGGATGCAATTGACACTTTTTTTAAAAGCGAGTACCAGATCGACACACATGTACTAAAGTGGGTACCGTCCGATTAATTAAACCTATAACTTTAAAACTAAAAAAAATGTATTTCAAATTACGTGATCTGTGATAATTTTTGGATTAGGTAACTCAAACTAAAATTTTAAGTTATTTATAATTTTTTTCTAATTTAAATAACTTACAATGAGTAAAACTCTTCCTTTTAGGTGTCTTTTAAATAACGTAGAGGTATTTATATTTTTATTTGACATTCACTTAAATCCCTTCTTACTAGGTGGGCTCATTTGAGATAAAAGAGTGCTTGTGACTTCACTTTTAAGATGTAGATTGTTAGCTTTTGATAGTTAAAAAGAAAAAAACATTCTACAATCTCCTTTTTACATGTTTATTGAAATAATTAAGAACTGGAATTAAAGTTAGAACAATAAAAAGTATAGCAAGAACATCTGGCTTTAACCCAAAAAAAAAAAGAGAAAAAAAAAATCTAAAAACAAAATAAAAGGTGAGCTTTTTAGGCTTAACGTGTACTGATGTACACTTGAGCTATACAAATATTATAATGCCTGGATTTTAGTGTGGCGATACCTGCGCGACACATCCATACCCACTGATTCTTATTCCCATTGAAAGATGGTGATGGCTCACTGCATTTCATCATTTTCAATTTTCCCATACTTCTAATTTCCACCATCTTCTAAAAGGCAAGTTTCTCTCAATATTAATTAATTTTTTTATTGAATTTATCTTAAATAGAATTTCCTTATTCAACAGTGCTTTCTATTCATAAGATTTAAATTAAAATATTTAAATTGCACTCAGGATCAACCTAAACATTGGTTTCTTCTTGTAAAGTAAAAGGGTTGACATAACATGTCATTAAACATGCAGGACAAGAGGAGTGTAAAAGGCTGAAAAACTATCACAAATTTAGGCTTTGCCGTGTTTTCCATTGCACATAAAAAAACCTATTATTAAACAACCTTTTTCTTATGTTTTAGCAAAAGTTGAGAAAGATTTTAAGGTGTGTGTTTTTGGCCATTTGTGTAGGTTTGATTCATCGTCCCTACGTGATAAATTGTCACTGCCACGGCATTACCTAGTTTCCTCCATACTAAAAGTACCTTTTTTTTCTCCAACTCCTTAACTCACAAGTTCTTATATTCTTTCTCCTACTTTTTCTTCTCTCATCCCATTTACCACTTCCCATTGGTTCTTTTTCTTAGATCCGCTTCACACGGCTTTATCAGTCCACATAATTTTCAAGTATATTCTGCTAATTCTCTTTTCAATTACATTAATAAAGTAGTGGATGAACTATTAAATGTATTATGCTAAGAGGGTTATTAAAAAAACAAAAAAAGAATTTCAAATTATTTAATGTATAAATTGTATTTTTATCTGAGAGTACATTCCTCTCGAGAATTTGATCACTTTCTGAACCACTTTCAATGTCGAGGAAAGTACCCAATTTTTTTAAGTTACAGAAAGTGAAAGGAAATGCCGGAAAACTTTACTGGAAAAGATGAAAAACTATGAATAGACATGTTAAGTTTGCTTTACAATTTTTGTCAAAATAACGAAACACATTACATCCTCGGAGCTTAAATCTGTGTACGTTTGATTGACCTTTGTTTTTAGACAACTAATGACTTGGAAGCAAAGTTTTCTCAGCTTTAGACAAAAACAATGCCTGAAAAGTCATTAGGTTAAAAAGTGGACAAAAATTGGAGTCAGTAACTTAACTGCTCCAAGTTATACGTGAAAAAACATTAGCTAAAATTGTTATACTCACTTAGGCCTAACTTTTCTTTCTTTCATACGAAAATTATTAAGAGATTTCTTTACAGTGATCATGTTGATAAACCAGAATATACACCAAGTTATTTTATGAATTTCTTCTTTTGTTAAGAAATGTTTTGAAATGCCCCCGCAATATTACGTGATACAACATTAACTAAAATTGCTGATAGAAAAAATTAGCTAAAATTGTAATACTCACTAAGGCTTAATTTTTCTTTTTCCATAATATTAAGAGATTACTTTACAAATAATTATGCTGATAAACCAGAACATTTATGGTTGTGTTTTTGTCAAGAAAAGTTTTGAAATACTCCCCTAATTTATTTTAGTTGAGATATATTGGTTTACAAAAACGAATGACTCTCGTATCTTATTTAATTCGTTCAGCCAGTAGTATTTTTCAATAGCTTTATGAATAAAAAATAACACATCGAAGAATCACAATTCATAACCAGTGTCCTAAAAACTGAAAACAGAAATAGAAAAACAAAATGATACAAGTGTGACAAATGATAATAAATATCTTTCAATTTTTAAATAAATCGTGATAATACTATTATATTATATAAAAAGACCAATAAATCATTGTAAGTATAGTTTTATTGGTCTTAAATTAACATACGATAATTACTAAAAAAATAAATGATTTAAATTTTTTTTAAAAGTTCTTAAATAATGACTAATATTAGTGATAAAAATATGTTTAGAGATCAATTAGAAACAAATTATTTTGATAGTCAAAATTTTAATAACTAATATTAATAATTTAGAAACCAATTCATAATAAAAATTATTTTAATTATCAATTCAAAGACTAAAGATAAATTTTTAAAGTTATTTTAGTTATTAATAATTATATATTATAAATTTTTTAATAATAACTGATTTTAGTTATTAAAAATAATTAGTTATTGATGTAATTAATTTGGATACGAATTTATCATATATAATTTAGTTTATTAGACCACCAGATACTACATAATTTATAAAGATATTTATTTTAAAGTTAAAACACTAAATGCTATTTAATTTTTATTAAAGTTGACCCTTTCTATTTTGTATCTTTTAGTTACTTGTTTAAGTCCTAAATTTTATTTCACGTATTTCAAACAAGTCCCATGTTTTAGGACTTTCTTGCATTACGAAAAATGTGCAGAATTGGGTAGCCAAATAATTAGCCAATAAAAGGACAAAATTACGGTAGGCTACGATTAAAAATATCAACGATGAACAAAAGTGGCAGCTGTAAAGTAGTGGACAATTAATTAATAATAGAAAATTGATAAAGCATATATTATTTTTCTAATATTATTATGATATTACTCTGAAATATTAATTTCATGGAAAGTAAGTTAATGAAGATGGGTCTCGTATGTTGTTGGGCTTTGTTGTCTTCTGATTACAAATGCTGCAGTTATTCAATTATTAGAAAATGGAAAAAAAAAAAAGAAAAAAGAAAAATAATGATTAAGAAATGCCAAGTGTAAGCCATCATGTTGATCTTTTTGTGTGTCGGAAAAGCATCGATTGTCAGAAGCCAAACATGAGTCAGCAAGACTTGGCAAGTTCACAAAGCCGGTGGTGATAAATAACTGATGGGAAAGCAAAGTCTTTATCTCCTTAGAGTACTACTTCACACCCAAAAAATTTACCTCTCTCTCTCTCTCTCTCATCTCCTTCATCAATCACAAACACCACCTCTTCAACCCTCAACTCCTTCGCTAGTTCTGCTGAAAGACCACAATTTTTGTTTGCTTGAAGAAGCTGCTGACATCATGGACTTCGACTTCAGGGCTAGTTTTCATTCTGTCAAACACCTCTCTGCTGTGCAAGCTGCTAGACTTCACTCTGGTACTTCATTTCACTTGCTATTTCGCTTTGTTCTTTACTTTCTTTTTCTTTTTTTCCCTTTTTTTTTAAGTTCTTGGTATTCATGAACCCCACTAGCTATTCATCTTGCCTCTTGATGTGAAATCCTAAGACTTTTTCTTTAGTGGGTTGAACCGGGGGAAAGCATTTGGGTTGGAATTATGTGCTCTGATTTTTTTTCCTTTATGCCACTTTTTGATGAATTGGATATAAAGTCTCATTTTTTGGTATCTGTGATTTTTGGGAAACTGTGTGAACGCGTTTATTTCTTTACATTTGATTTCAATATTCTGTCAGGTTTTCCTTGTGGCAAGCACGTGCACGTGTGATTAGAATTTGTGTTTTAGTTTGCTTAGGCTACCGTCCTAATTTTTCAGAAGCATATCTTCATTATGTGACTGAATCTGAAGTGATTCACTACGCTCTAAGCCGTAGTGTGCATTAACTTCTAGTTTATTATGAGAGCCTTTAAATTGTAAAACCCCAAGTTTTTAAGACTTTTCATGATAGCTTTACATGTGCTTATGAAGAAGCTAGATAAAAGTGCATATGGAAGAGTTGAGAATTTTAATTTGTGGCATGTAATATTTGTTCTAACGCTAATTTCGATGCCGATGAACAAGGGACACCACCCTAATTAACGCTAATTAAGAAAACCTACTTACCTATTGGCAGTTGAAGATGATGTTGTGTTCTTTTATACAATTGACCGAGGACTTGTTGGTGATGATCTCTCAGTATTTCTCCCTCTTGAATTTTCCAACTAAGGGTAGGTTTAAGCAGATGGATAGAGAGACACCAGAATATGACATTTTTTTTTCTGGGTTAAGCATACAAAAAGCCTTAGCAAGTAGTAAGGGAATGTATTATTATGATGAGACTTACAACTGATCTATCAATGATTGACTTTCAGCAATTTTCAAACTTGACCTTTACTTCAATTTTGTTTAATTGCACTAATATATATTTGTATCCCTTTTCTTTTGGGTTTGATTGGACTCTTGGAACGCAAGTTAAAAAATTTCCATAATTGTTTAATAAAGCCAGATTTATGGGAAAGCGAATGTATCAATTGTCATGTAAATGACTGAAGTGTACGTATAATATAGGTTTATGCTTAATGATTTGATGTTAGGTAATTTAGGTCTGAATATTTGATCATATGGCAAAGTTTTCATTTACGCTCAGACCAGGTATTGGCATGGAAAAGAGCATAAGTGAGTTCTACTTGTGCTTATTTTTCTTGTTTGGGATTATTTTTCATTTATGCTTATTTTTCATTTTCCTAGTGCTTTTATCTTGAGATATTGAGATGCTCTTTCTATAACATGCCCTGTGAAGTTTTTGTACTTGTCCTAGAAATAACTCACTGACCCCTTTTAAACTACAGATAATTATTCAGTGATCCATTACACGGATGTGGATAATGACGGCCTGTGCAATTTTCGATGTCCTTTTTGTGATTTTGAAATTGAAGTTCCTCTACTCTGCACCAATTTGGAAGAGGATCATTGCTATGCCCTAAAAAATGTGGTATGCCTTTAATGTTTCTTAAAATTTCTGTTTCGCAGAAAGTACCTCTAAAGTGCTAACATGATTACAATTTTGTTGTAAATTCGTTTCACTTTCCTTGATTACTTGGTATCTGTCCAACCACTTTATTATAGATTATAAATGTAGTTATATACATCTAAACAGAAAATTTACATGTCTGCTTGATACGGTACAACACTGTCCTGATCTGGATCAAGAAGATAAAGGATCCAGGGACCAGCAACCATTATATTTAACAACTGGGAAAAGTGAAATAGGGACATTTCTGTTTAGGTAAGTAAATCATAATTGAAAACTCTGCTTCAATTTCTTTTATCAGGTTTGTCCCGTGTGTGAAGAAAATTTAGGGAAGGATGCAATTGTGCAATTTACACATTCAAACTCTCGAAAGGTACATATGCTGCTTTACTTATCTCAAATGTGTTGTTTTCTAAACTGTAATCTAGCACATATTTGGTATTATGAGTGTAACACTCTAGACAGGTATTGCGGTCCTTAAATATATGAAAAGCAGAATTAAAATAAAAATTCAATATACCAGCAGACCATAACTTCTCAATATTGAGCACAATGAGGCATTATAGTTCTTAACGTAGAAAAACTAATGTCTCACATCCTTATTTGGTTTCTCATTATTAGAAAAAACTCAAATCTCACACCAATTAGAAGTAGTACAAATAGTATTTAAGTGAGGGCAATCCTCATCTTTTAAGTTTTGTAGAGTTAAGTTCGGCCTAAACCACTTTGTAAGATGGTATGAGAGTCTATCTTAGATCCACTAAAAGAGTCACTAATTGCGTTATACACATACCAAACCCAATAGTACTAGAGGTGAGGGGGTGTATTATCTCGTATTCTAATCTCTTTAATATTTTATTTTTATTTATTTATTTTAGCTTATGTTATAACAGGATTTGATTTCTGTCTAACTCAACTGAATATGTTGATTTTTTTATCTGAAGTGGGCGTGGAAGCCTGAGAAATCTAGCATCTGGTCTGGTAACACAGCAATGCTAGGCAAGAAGCTGGCTACCAGGGGGAACAAACAAGAATCAATAACTGATCCACTTTTGACACCATTCATCTGCAACCCTATTCCTAACTCAAACAATCTCCATCCAGATGAAAACTCCAGCTCCAGCAGCAAGGATATAAACAGTCCTGATGCAAAAAGGTATACTTCTTTTTCCATCAAACTCTGTAGCGGTTTAAGTTTTGCAAAGCATGAGAAAACTAGTACAGAGTGAATGACATACAAAATGATTTCCTCTAAAACAAACTTTGATAGTTATAATGAATGATAGTGCATTATTACCAGGAGCAGCTCAGTTTACACTTTTACAGGACATGATGATCCTCAATGCCTCAAGATTTTTTGTGTGTTTTCTATTATTTAGAACAGATATGATTTGCCACAATACTAAATTTCAATACATAGAATAAAAATTAAACTTGATTAGCTACTCACAGACAATGTGCTCTGTTGCGTTATCAAATGTTAACTGATTCTGTTTGTTTGGTTTGGATGGAAATTAATGAAGTTGATCAGTTATAGATTAATTAGAATGCTTGCTGATGATACTGTTACTAATGATGTATAACTCAGCAACTCATGGTTGCAGAACTTGTATTTTACATTGCAATAAAATCATTTATTAAGATAGTCATTGCACAATCAGATTATTCCCACTTAAATAGCTTGTATCTTGTTACGAAGGATGATTGAGATGTTTTCCCTCAAAATTTGCCTGTAATTTTGCATTAGAGGAAGAGAGAATGTAAAAGTCTTGTATTCTGGTTATATAAAGAGGAAGAGAGAAGGCTTGTTAAAAGTCTTCCCTTAAATCCAATGCTGAAATATTGTTTATGGTTCTGTTTCTGCAGGTCTGGCAAAGATGAAGCAGATGTAGGTGATGAGCAGGATCAGCAAGAGAAAAGGCTGAGGGCAGCTTTTGTTCAGCAGTTGTTCTTCTCAACCATATTGGAGTAAATGTGTTACCAGAATTTACGGTCACACACAGCATGGTTTGGCAGAAGCTCCTTTTCAGATTGCCTCATGCTGATTCAACAGGCACTGGGTTTTATTGTGCTGTATGGGTGTAGGGGATGTGAAGTAGTCTAAGCCATAGTTATATGTATTTAACTATATTTCATATCTTTCAATTGAAGTTTGCCGTTTGGTATACTATATAAAAATTAGTCAATCTTCTTTACCTTTACCTTATCACTGTTGGTGCCAACTGATATTAGTCTCAGATTAGTTTCTCAGTTTAGTCATCTCCTAGTTACTATATGGAATGCAAAAAAGGTTAAACACTGATAGATCTAATTCAAATAACTATCACTGCATAAGGTTATGTTGATACTATCACAAATCGTATGATCTGTTTTTCTTTTTCACATCTTACATGGATACTGAAAAAACAAATAAATGAAACTGATGTTCAACTTAATGTTACAGAAGAAAGTAAAAATATTGAAGTGTACTTGCGCTTTATACATTTTGAAAATCCTTTTACTCTTCAAAAAATAAAAACACTCGTCTATTCTTTTTTAAATTAACATCTTTTATGAACACATAGCAGAGAGTAAATAAACTAGTTATTCTGTCATGAGTGCCGAAGCATCTTTGTGTCCTTGTTTCATACTTTTGATTGAATAAAGTTTCTCTGTGAAATCATGAGATTATTATTATTCTTGAAGGTGACACTCTCAGTTATTGAGTTTTATGTAAAATGTAAGATCTTAAGAATTCATGAGATGATTGTCTTTCTCACGTGTCTTGAATCAATCATCAAATAACATATTATTTATTTCTCATCTTATTCTCTCTTTTACTTTTCCTAATTTGATTTTCAGTTTTTGTCACACTTATGTTCACGTATTATTGAATCTATGACTCGAGCTTAAAGATGAGTAAATATCGTGAACAATAAACAGAAAATTCATGTTTGATTATGACTTTAAAAGAGATTGAGCTAATTGATTCAATCATTAAACCAATTGAATTTCATGGGTTGTAGGTGAGAATCACTATGTTAAAAGATCACTCTTCCATTCCATTCATGAGGTTTCATCATTTTTAGGTTTCTATAAGATTTTGTTCAATAATAAAAAGATAACGAATAATGTATCGCCAATACTTTTTTATTTCCACCATAGGTTGGTTAAAACAACATACACTTACGTTCAACTTCTATTGACAAAACAAGCAATAAACAGCTTTCCCATTCATGTTTTGGTTTTACATTGGTTCATTCCAGGCATTACAAAAATGTTGCTACAAAACAAATGCCAGAAACAATGACAGAGTTTAAATAACAGGTAAATGTAGTCACTACTTCAAACTTCTAATCATTCCATGTAACAAAAATAAAAAGGTGTGTGCTCACATTAAAAGATCAAACATGATGCGAGATTCACATGTAACAGATATAATTGTATCCTTTTAGAATCTAACTGTGTCATTTCACTTCTGTATTTACTTCCCAGGGAAATGGAATTGGCATAAACAGAGGATGAAGGAACCTATTTTAGAATCGGAGATCAATAACAGAACTTGTACTTGTACAACAGAAGAATTCTCTCAGTACGATCTATATATTTCTGAGACCTAGTTCTCCCCCTTTCAATTTCACACTCATAGTAGTCCCCATTGTCTTACTTTACCTGTCTGATTTTGCTAAAAAAACCCACTATAAGTCTCTTGGCTGCTGAAGACCAGAATACTGTAGGTCTCCTAATAAGATCAATTGTCTGCCCGCTTCATTGTATAAGGATACTATTCATTAGATCGCTTCGGTAACCAGAGGGAAATTAATAGAAAGTTACCACATGATTAATGATGTCGTTTTCATCCTTAATGTATGAGGGTCAGTACAGATCACTATCCAATCTTATATTCCACAAGCTTGTCTCTTCTCATCAATATATCATTCGACCAGTATTTTGCTAAGCACAGTTTGAGTTCACTATCATTCAGTTTGAGTTCTTCTGCTGCAAACCCCTCTCCAAAGCCATTGAAGAAAATACCTTTTAGTTATTGTTTGTTCAGTGCACCTCAGCAGGCCGACGTACAATTTACATTACTCCCTGAAATAATCCATGTGATAGTTTTCTTCAAACTGAAAAGCAATTCACATGTGTTTCCCATCATGTAAGGCTGAAATTGCCTCTTCACTGATATTCAGAAACCCTCCATTGAAGGACTCAGTGTCAGTCAACAACATTCCCACCATCAAAACCAACCAAGAACCTTCCCCTCCATAATCACCATCTCAGCTGGAACCTTTCCCCCTCAACTATCTCCCTCTCCTTCACCTAGGTATTCAAGAGACCCAGTTCTCTCCATTTCAATCGACTTCTCAATTGACTCTAACCAACTCCTCCCATCCCCCTGAACCATATGAGTACTAGTACGTGTTCTCTTAAAAACAAAAATCAAATCCTCATTCCCCCCTGTTGTGTATGTTGGGAGGAAGGGGGAGATCTTGTCAACTGAACCTATTAACGTAATACATACTCAAATCCACACATATAAGTGCAAGAGAACTGAGATCGTTTGCAGTTCATCTCTTACAACTTGTCATGCAATATCTTACATAAATAAGACAAGGAAACATCCATTGACTCTGGATATGAATGTGATCAGGATTAAAAATACATTGGTAACTACTCTACATAAACATGGCTTAAATCTGATATAGCCTTGCAAAGTAAAGTAGTTAACTTGTCCATTGCATATTTATTTTCAATAAAGACCTATCCATTCAAAATAAATATTCTGTAAGAGTTCTACCACACAAAATGAACATGCATCAGCATCAAGTGTCTCAGGACATTGCAATACCAATTATTTTATTTCTACATATCTAATGACAAAAAAAATGGGTAACCACATTACTGTAATTGTTGTATTACAGTAGATTACTATAACTGTTATGGAAGAATTCAAGTGCGTAATGCCTCCTCAACCCCAACCCCCCCCCCCCCAAAAAAAAAAAAAACCTTACCCACTTTATTATAGTTTAAACTAAATAAGAGAAAATAACTTCCTATTCCCTTTAACTCCAGCTCCTATTCAAGGGTTAAGGAGTTCCCCTCTTACATCCAAACAAGG
The DNA here is from genome assembly GCF_037176805.1 of Vigna unguiculata. Lineage (NCBI taxonomy): Eukaryota > Viridiplantae > Streptophyta > Magnoliopsida > Fabales > Fabaceae > Vigna > Vigna unguiculata. Next base: position 56,712,845 of record NC_140794.1, on the reverse strand, counting down.
GAAGTGGATTCATCCTCCACCCAAATATCGAATGACTGTACTAAAGAGAAACACTGATCAGCTTTGTAAGACAAATCTCATAATTTTACGCAAGCAGAAATTTGTGGAATCTTGCTCAAGCACTTAATAAATGAATTATGACAACAAAAAAAAGATGGAAGTCAAACAAGCCATTGCTAATTCATTGTCCAACTTGACTAAACAACATCTAGAAACCTACAAAATATAACAAAATGGATATAACAGCAGTTGTGTAAAATGAAAAAAACTCAATTGCACAAGCCCATCGTAGATGATAGATACTTTCTTGGCCCACAAATGTAAGAGGCAAGTAGTTGGGATGCCAATCTCACACAATTTACTCAATGATAGATTGGATAACACCAGCTCCAACAGTTTTGCCTCCTTCTCTGATAGCAAACCTCATTCCTTGTTCACAAGCCACGGGGACAATAAGTTCAACCACCATCTTAACACGGTCACCGGGCATCACCATCTTGGACTCCTCATCCTTGTCATTCATAATGGAAGTTACTTTGCCAGTAACATCGGTTGTCCTCATGTAGAACTGAGGCCTGTAACCGGCGAAGAAGGGAGAATGTCTGCCACCCTCTTCCTTCTTCAAGACATACACAATTGCAGAAAACTTGGTGTGAGGGGTAATGGTTCCAGGCTTAGATAAAACCATCCCTCTCTGAATATCAGTCTTCTGAATACCCCTAAGCAACAACCCCACATTGTCCCCAGCCAGAGCCTCGTCCAGAATCTTCTGAAACATTTCCACCCCAGTCACAGTGGTGTTCCTAGTTTCCTTCACACCAACAATATCAACCGTTTCTCCAACCTTAATGGTACCCCGCTCAACACGGCCAGTAGCCACGGTTCCACGTCCAGTGATGGTAAACACATCCTCAATGGCCAACAAAAAGGGAAGCTCAGTTTGGCGCTGAGGGATGGGAATGTAGTTATCCACAGCTTCCATAAGCTCGTAAATCTTATCAACCCATTGGTTTTCGCCGCGCTTGATGGAAGGGTTGGCCATCAAAGCTTCCAAAGCCAACAATGCAGAACCAGAAACAATAGGAACATCATCACCAGGGAATTCGTACGAAGAAAGAAGCTCACGAACCTCCAATTCTACCAACTGCAGAAGCTCCTCGTCATCGACCTGGTCCTGCTTGTTGAGGAAGACCACAATGTTGGGTACACCGACTTGTTTGGCCAAAAGGATGTGTTCTTTGGTCTGCGGCATTGGGCCGTCGGCGCCGGATACGACGAGGATGGCTCCGTCCATCTGGGCGGCGCCAGTGATCATGTTCTTGACGTAGTCGGCGTGGCCGGGGCAGTCGACGTGGGCATAGTGACGGTTCTCGGTCTCGTACTCGACGGTGGCAGTGTTGATGGTGATGCCTCGGGCGCGCTCCTCGGGGGCAGCATCGATTTCGTCGTATTTCTTGGGGGCGCTGTTGCCGAGGGAAGCGAGGGCCATGGTGAGGGCGGCAGTGAGGGTGGTCTTGCCGTGGTCGACATGACCGATGGTGCCGATGTTGACGTGGGGCTTCTTGCGCTCGAACTTGCCGCGGGCAGCGCGGACGGTGAAGGAGCGGCGGCGTAGGGCGGCGGGGACGGGAGCGAGGTGGAGGACCGTGGAGGGGTGGATGAAGGAGGAGGAAAGGTGGGTGGTGGAGGGTGTGTGGGATTTTAGGAATAGGGAATTGGATGAAGGTGAAGGAGAGGGGTAGACATGAGGGTATGCGAGCTTTGAGGTTGCTGCTGCTGCCGCCGCCGAAGAAATTGCCATTGGGATTGGTGGTTGAAGGTGGAGAGTGAGGTTTTGGGTTTGGCGAAGAAGAGTGGGAGTGTGAGTGAGGAGAAGAAGAAGAAGAAGAGGATAGGGAAAGGGTTTGGGAAATTGTTACTCTATCTGCTGTGGATGAAAGAGGACCTCATGTTAAGTTTTATCCCTCTTTTTCCTTGTTTTGGAGGGACTTCACCTCACTTTCGCTTCTCCTCTACTATTCTTTTTTTCATCTCATCATAAACAATTTTAATCTGTCACCTATTATTAATATTATTGCTATAATTTCAAAAATAGTTCGTTCATACAATATATAACTATTCCTAATTAATAATAGCGTGTATTTTGTTCCATGTACGATTTTGACACTATTCAGTTAATTTTATTTTAAAAAGTTAATTTGTTGTAATTTTAAGGGAGTCCCGTAGATGTTTTTTTTTTTTTTTGCTTAGAGTTTGCTCTCTTGTGACAATTTAAATTAAGACAAAATCATGTGATAAATTAATACATAGGATTTTTCTTTGGAAGGAAATAATGTTTATTATCCATGTTATCTGAATCATCATCCAAGCCAAGCCTCCCCTTCCATAATATTTTCTTAACATTTTTAACATAATAACAACCTTCGCTACCTTTGTTCACAAATACAGTTAAGTTTTCTTCTTCAAACTCCAGGGATAAATTTAAATTGGTAATGTTTAACTTAAGACAAAGTAATTGAATTTTTCTTTTTTTTTCAATAAATGACAACAAAGAATTATATTTATCAGTTGTGCGCAAATTATATTTGTAAAATTGGTGGTATATATAATATCCTATTTGAGTAGTATAAAATTAATAAAATAAGACACTTCGTAATAATATTTAAAGGTACGGAATAAAAAATATATTAATAGAGTCATTTGAAAGTTCGCCTTCAAAGGTATCCTATATCGAACATACTGATCAATCATATTTCTGTCGCAATCTTATAACTCTACCTACGAACTCATTGTCCTTCAGAGGTGTCTCAAAACCTGCATTTTCATCTGTTCTCACCATAATGATGATCATCACAAAAGAAAAATATAACACAAGACCACAAAGTGCAAGTATAAACTAGTATACAAAAGAGTTGTTTAAGACCATTTAAATCAAATCAATTATAAAACATACATATGCAAACTTTCATAATTCACATAATTGCACACAAACAATTGACACTAAATTTAATTATCTAGATACATGCATTTGGAATCAGAATCATTGGAGACTTGCACTTGTGGTGACCTCCATTGCTCTACAGACCCATTGTCAATGGATTTCATCCTATCACACACAAGGTTAATCCATGATCATCTAAGGCTATTATTCTGCCTTAAACTAGGACTTTCTGCTACTCTCACCACATGAATCATTCTACTCTATTTGAGTGTGAATGATCATTAGAGTTTTAAGATGTCACTTTAGTTGAATCCATAGTCCAATGCATACACTAAAATAATACCACCATAAAATCTCCCCATGAGACCTATGAAATTACATAAAACACATATAATGCTCGTATATTTATTCAAAAATACATTATCAACATAGTTTCACAATAATACTTTCACAATCATATACATCCTTGATTATATTTTCATATTCACATATCAATCATTCGATCTCAAATTTCAAATATCAAACAATCATATTTTGCAACAACATACCAAGTCAAGTTTCAAAAATACCACATTATTCATGCATAACTTCACAAATCATATTTTTAAAATTAATTCAATCAATCACAAGTTAAAAATAAGGAATTTAAAATTCTGCAGTAATTCTCACTTGAGCTAGAAATCCTCGCTTAAGTGACAGGGCTCTCGCTTAAGCTAGAGATTCTCGCATAAGCGACAGGGACTTTTGCTTATCGCTTAAGCTAAAATTAAACATAAAAAAGAAAAGAGTTCCAGTGGTTTTCTCACTTAAGCTATAAATTCTCGTTTAAGCGACATGGACTCTCACTTAAACTACATTTTTCCCGCTTAAGCTAGAACACTCTCGCTTATGCTAAAAATTCTCACTAAGCTAAAATAACATATTTTCACTTGTTCTCAGCATGCAAAAACCATAACCCCAAACCATTTTTCACATGCGCTCATCAAATCAACATATCAAACACAACAATTTCAAGCAATTCAATCTACCAAATTATAACATGTAAGACAAATTTATTCCATCAAAAGAGAATAACTTCCCTCACCTCAAACATAGACCAAAACTGAGACAACGAAGAACCTCCAGGAGGATTGTTTAGTTGTAAATCCCCAATTCAACCTATAGGAACCAAAAAGGTGGATTCAAGTTAGATTATTAATTTAAAACCCAAGAGGTGTAAAACCCCAAGAGATGGAGGTCGGATTATCAACTTATTCAAAGGAAGAAATTATTCGGTGAATTCAAAGAAAAATCTCCACGAATCCAAATATGTCTTTTGATTCAAGAAAGAATGAAGTTTCAGATAAGAAGGAAAAGAATTAATTGATTAAAAGTTGAGTAAAAAATAGAGAGAACTAACAAATGAAGAACGATAATTGTTGGTCAGGAAAGCCGACTTTGATTCTTTTGAATGATACAAACTTTTTAAAATATAAGGGCTTTACATTAATTTATCATCCATTAATATTATATAAAATATTTAATTCTTAATTATAGACTTTTGATTTTCATATATTATGTGCCATTTAATATATATATATATATATATATATATATATATTATATATTATATATATATATATATATATATATATATTATAATTAAATTAGGGGATTTTATCGCACCTAATTTAATTTTAATAAATATTACAGTAAAAAGTTAAATACAATAAAAATAAGAAACAAACTAAATGTATATAAGAAGAAAATTAAGATTTTTTTTTCTATTTTCTCTTTTCATATGTTGAGTTCATTCTCTTTTTATTATTAAAACACATTTTTTTTTGTTTACTATTTCCTCATTTGTTGTATTCTATTTTTTTTTAAAGTTAAATAAAAAAATAAAAGACAAACTCATTATTTTTACTTTACTCATGTTTCATATGTTTTGTCCCATTTCTATAATTTCTTGTACCACTTGAAGAATTAGTTTCATGGTATAGTATTTTTAGTATATGAGCTTTTACAGTTTCTTACGTAATTTTTTGTTTATCTATATGTGAAAAATAAGAATTTGAATAGATATTTATTGTCACCTTTTATAGGTTATTATTAGACATGTCACAGTGAGCCAACCCGCACCACGAGCCGGGTTCAAAACGAATGAACCCAACCCGGTTCACTTTTTGGTGAGTCAAAAATTTTGTAATCCGGCTCAACCCACCACGGGTTGGTGGGTTAAGTGGGTTGGCTCACCAACCCACCTAAAAAAATTATTTATTTATTTTTTTTAGTATTCAAATATTTAAATAATTTTTTAAGTAATCCATGAGATGACAATCATAGTAAAATTAAGAACCAATGTTTTGATCATGCTCACCACTAATATATGAAGAATTATTTCCAAGAAAGTATCCATTAGTCTAAGAAAGCATGACTAAGATTACAAATTTTCTGTCATGCTATTCAACAAAATATAAATAAAAAATTATACATTTTCTTCATGCTAATTTAGAAAAAAATGTTTATAAGATGTTTACTTGAGTAATTTACTATAAAGATTATAGTTAAACATTAAAGTATCAACATATATATAACTTGACAATCAAATTAATTAAACATTCAAACTATTCAAATATAATTAAACAACATTCTAGCATTTAAAAATATGAAATTGTTAACAAATATAATAGGAGTAGTAAATAATTATTAAAAAAAATAAAAATTAAAAGAAAATAAAAAAAAAATAAAAAAAATTGTAAAAAATTGTTGGTGGGTTAAGTGGGCCAACCCACCTTCAACCCGGCTCGAACCCGTTTAACCTGTGGGTTAAGTGAGTCGGGTTGAATTCAACCCATTTTTGAAAAAGTTGAATTTTTCTTAATCCAACCCGGCTCAAACCCGTGGTGAGCCGGGTTGGTTCACGGGTTGAAACCCATTTTGACATCTCTAGTTATTATACTCAAACTAATTTAAACTCAGTCTTTATAAAAGATGAATTTCTTTTTGACAGTATACTTATTTATATTAAAAAATAACTAAAATTTTTAGTTAATTATTAACATTTAAAAAGAAAAGAAAAACTTAAATATGTCTTTTTTACAATTATGTTTATAATAAATTATATATTTATATTTTTTTATCACTGACAAAGATAATATATATATATATATATATATATATATATATATAATTTAAATATATTATTTTGACTTTTGAAAATAAAGATCCGTGAGTGTAAATGAGAGATGGTTCAAATCAAGAAGGTACATGTAGCAAAAGAAATGGGGATGAAGAAAACAATTATCTACATTTAATGTGTTTCTTTAATTTCCGTTTGGGCAATTTTTTTAGGCCCTGGTGATGGGACCTTCTAAGAACGATCAAATTGTTTCACTCTGGGCCATTTAAGACAGTCTGGATGAACATCTCATATGAGGCTTCTCCCTGTGTCTCTAACCACTTTTTATGTATTTCAAAAATATTTTAAATTTTTACTTTATTCCTAAATTAAAAGTAACTACATTTTTATTTTTATTCTCTGTAACTTATTCACTTTCAATTTCTTTTTTCAAAAATATATGTCGACATCTAATATTTTATTTTATTTCACGTAAAGTGACATCTGGTATTATATTTCTTTTTAATATTTTTTTCATTATAAATATTGACATTCAATATATAATTTTATTTATTTTTTCATTAAGAATATCGGCATCAGATTAAGATACGTGCTTTATTTTTTTAGTTTATTTTTAAGTTTTGTTATAAAATAAATAAATCTCTTACTTTATTTTTAAAATATTTATCAATAAATTAAAAAAATTAAAATATAAATAAATTTTAAAAGAATTAAAAGTTTAAAATAAAAAAATATAATATATATATATATATATTGTTTTTTTTCTTTTCTGTTATTAAAAACTTAATTTTTTAAATTAACTTTTTTTAAATATTATTTACTTTTAATATATGGTATAAGTTAAATATTTACTTTTAAATATATATATATATATATAAATATAAATATATATATATATATAATTAAATAAATATATATATATATAGATTAATATTTTATTTTAAAAAAATATAAATTAAAAAAATTATAATAATTTTTTTTAGAAAAACAATTAAAAAATAATAAGTAAATTAGATATAAATTAAAAAATTATATATATATATATATATAAATATATTTATTTTCTTTTTTTCTTTTAAATTGTTTTTTTAAAATTAATTTTTTAATTTAATTTATTTTAAAATATTATTTATATCATATATATTATGTAAAAATAAATTAAATATATATTTAAATATAAATATATATTAATAGAATTTCTTATTGAACTTTAATTATTTACTACATCAACTCTTCTGTATAGTTTTGAATCTTTTATATATGAATATATATATATATATATATTATTCTTTTACTTTGATTTTTTATGGATGGAGATGTAGTCCCTCTCTAAGGTTGAAAAGAAACCTCATCTCAAGTCTACGAAAATCCTTACATTCATCATAAAGAAATAATGTTTAAACATGAGAGTTATCAAGCATGAGATTTTGTCTTTTTCTAGTCAATCATATTCTATTTTAATGCATATTTTGGTTTCATATTTGAGGGTTTATTTTACTTGACATTTTGAAGTTTCATATCCACATCTCAAAAGTAAATAACGAAAAAAGAAAATTTGATCCACTAACAAACGTGCACTTAAATACCACATCTAAATTGAATCTGCTTTATACTTATTCTATTTTCAAACTACAAATACCAAATAAAATGCACATTTACTGTACAAAAAATATATCTTTTGTTATAGAAACATACAAGAAATTGTTTCATGTTTTTAAAATAAGGTGACAAAGTAACTTAAATCTTCTGTTCACTACAAAAAGTAAAGATATTTAGTGATTTTTATTTTTCAGAAATTATAAAAATCCTTTATAAACTAACATGATTTAAGATAATTATGATGAGTTGTCTAAAAAATAATAGTACTGAAAATTTTAATTACCTTTTGAAGAGATTTATGACTTACGCAAATTATAATACATTTTCCAATCTCTTACTATTTTTTTTTTCCGATTGTTCCCTCCTAAGCACGACTTCACCAAACCTAAACTAAGTTTATTCATCTACGTTTCGGAATTGTAGAAGCTCCTATTGCTCATATATATATATATATATATATATATATATATATATATATATATATATATATATATATATATTTTTTTTTTTATTATACATGTGGAAAAAATTACTTTGATACCATTATCTACAAATAACTTTCCCTTGACACCAGTTTTTTCAATAAAATATTATTATTTAAATAAAATATTAATTTATTTAAATGTCAAAAGGAAGTAACAATTGTCAAACTATCACCGACCATACATGTGTTACGAGACAAATGGTGCTATTCAATATAAACAACTAAATGATCTCACGAAATACTATAAAAGTGTTATTGTAATATAATTTAGTTTTATTTTAATATTATAATAAATTGTTATATAAAACAAAATTTTATTTTAATAAATGATAGAAATGAAGGTTTTAAATTCTCAAATAAAATAATTATAAATAAAAAAAGTTTCAAACCTTCACAAAATCATAATTACCCATAAAAGAGATTAAAACTCTTAAAAAAATATCCACAATATAAATCAAATATTAGAAGTCATCCTAAACATTTGTAATAGGTTATGATAAATATATTTGCAAAGGTTTAAAATATCTCTGCGAATTGATTTATAGAGAATAAAATCTCCCCACAAATTAAAATAAAGACATCCGTATAATAGTTTTTTTCTTTTCTTTTCTTTTTAGTGGTTAGGTCTAATTTATTTGTTAACTAAGATATTGTTTACAAGTGTTCCACTATTTTGTGATCAAATGTGGTTTCTAGTCTTGATGAATCTTATTTTTTTAAAATAGAGTGGAAAAATTGTTGGATTTGGTAATTGAGTTGAGGACTAGGTTTTATAACCAAATATTATTTTAGTTTAGTGGAACTAAATAAATAAGTTCTCTTTCTAAGTGTATCACACTTACAAAATAGTGGTAAGAAAATTGTCACGATCAAACAACTCGATAATTAATATGCTTATTAAACTCGCTTGGAGCCTTATTCTATAATTCTTTTAGAACATTTCAAAATAAAAGAAATTAATTTGTGCATATGCACAAAAATACAATTCAAAGACTATTTAATATAATGATATTCTTGTCCTCTTTTATATGCATATTTCATAAATGAAATTAATTAAAGTACCATCTACTTTTTTTTTTTCTTTTTAAGTGGTCAGCACTGGAACTATATTTAAAAGAAATGAAAAACGTCAGAGAAAGACGAACTAAAGTTTTACCATGATATTGATTGGCACGATACTATAAAATTAATATATAAAGCTTCAGAAAAGATGATAGGAGTAAAAAACTTTACCAGCACAAGATCATAGTTAATGTAATGATGTTACCATTTCCTATTTACTAAGGGTGAATTAAATTTGATGGTAAAAGTTAACCATGGTTAAAGTTATAATGGTAAAACCAGTAAAGCATACTTAATAATAGATACGGAAAATCAGGACCATAGGAAATCTCAATTATACCTATCTCACAACGATTTGGTTAAGATAGATTATATGTAGATCATAATTTTTCTTTCATTGTTAATCCAACCTATTTTTTTAGCATAACCATAGGCTATTGATATCTGTATACTAACTTGCTTTAAGGACCACTTTTTCAATGATTTACATTTTAATTTGTTACTATTTTTCTTCTAAATTTTCCCTTCATAAAAAAACAAATTATTAGATCCATCAATGTTTTAAAGCTCAAAATTTTACTTCAGAGTTGAACAAATAATATATATATTTAATTTTCATGACATATGTTACTTATCTCAAGTATTTTTTAAAAATAGAAATAAATAAAGGAGTAATGTTATTTAGCCAAACTTAGACTGCAGAATGATGTAAATTAAAATTAGATGGAGATGATTTATTATGTGTAGCTAGCAAGTATCTTTTTCTTTTGGGGGAGCTAGGTATCTTTTTCTTTTTGGGTAAGTACTGAGTGTAAGCTGTTAGGTCTGAAGCAGTTGGAAAGTGTTGGACCCTCGCAAAAAGAAAAAACCATAAAATAAAAATATAAAGACAATAGGGACCTTATCCAATTGCATGTGGACAGTTAAGGTTGCTAAATTACCTAAAACCATTACACAGGTAGGTAAGATGAAATTACCAGAATGTAGTTCTTATTCACTTTTAGTTTTACCCTGCATCACAAAAGGTAAATCAATTTCCTCACTACAAAACCACCCACACAGGGCCTCTTTGTCACGAAGCAAAAATATGCTAAACTCTGGCTATCAGACCAGATCTGCAACTTCAATGTAGATTCCTCAGATTTTTCTGCAACCACCTGCAGAACTTAGATTCTCTCTCAAACCCTTCTTTCGAGTAAAAAGTTCCGATAAAAACATTTTAGAGACTCCACTTCACAACAACCTTTCAGTTTTAATGGTTTCATCATGTGATGTAAAAAAAAAAAAAGGAGGATTGATAAGGAAAATTGCAAGGTGAATTAAAACGTCACATGCAAGAGTGATAGGAAGATCCTTTCAAACAAGGAAGAAATATGATGAGTCTTACCTCGGAAAGCTAACCCTCCCTACTACAGTTGTTCTTTTGACCTATCATAGTCCCATGTCATGTGGTGTTATGAATATAGATGACTCCCAAGTTAGTAAAAATCTATACACCAAATCTGATGAAAAATACAAGCTGGGTCCTCTGCATCTAACTGTGCCTGGAAGTAAGCACTTTTGAATATAGTAAAATTTTAACAACTTTGGATTCGAAAAAGTTTGTGTAGACTCAACTTTGAACTTAAAAAGGTAAACATAAACCGAAATAAAATAATAATAACAACAATAATTATAAAGGAGGTGACAAGTAAGTGAGAGAGGTGCAGAATATAAAAAGGGTTGTTCTTCACTCACTCTCACTCACAGCCAGTCCATATGCCAGTTAGGAAATATTCTTCCCAAATCCAATTAATGCTGCCATTAACACCTCTGCCAGAGTCTACCATTCATTCAGTTTCTGACTAACTTCTTTGATTAGGCCTCTCATATTAAAACCAAAATCCCTCCCATTCCATTTTCCTCTTGTTTCCACCAGATTCTGCTTTTGGAAGTTCAAAATCAAAAAAATGATGCAGGACTCAATTGGGATCAATATTCCTGCTTGCTTTTCTTCTTCGGCAGAGAAGCAGCATGGTGAAGATCATGGAGCGGTGACCCGTTCAGGCCAGAGCGTCTACATGTCCGTGTACAGAACAAAGGTTGCGGACCACTGCCGTTTGATCACCATCACGTGGTGCAAAAACCTCTTGCTTCACGGGCTTTCGGTGTCAGTGGAAGGCCCTGAAGGAGAAGAACAGTACACCTGCAAGGTGGAGGTGAAGCCATGGTACTTTTGGAGGAAGCAAGGCTCCAAACGCTTCATAGTGGATGGCAAAGCCGTTGATATTTTCTGGGACCTTAAGGCTGCCAAATTTAACGGTGAAACGGAACCAACCTCGGAGTACTATGTAGCGGTGGTTTGTGATGAAGAGGTTGTGCTGCTGCTGGGTGATCTAAAGAAAGAGGCATACAGAAGGACGGGGTGCAGGCCAGCACTCATTGACCCCATTTTGGTTTCAAAGAAAGAGCATATTTTTGGGAAGAAAAAGTTCTCCACAAGAGCCAAGTTTCATGAGAAGGGTAGGTGGCACGAGATTTCAATCGAATGCAAGAACAAGGGAAATAATAATGGGGAGTCTCTGAGTGGGGTTCAGCCAGAGATGGAGATAAGGATTGATGGGCACTTGGTGATTCATGTGAAGCACCTCCAGTGGAAGTTCAGAGGCAACGAGTCAATTCATCTCAGCAAAATGAGGGTGGAGGTATATTGGGATGTTCATGATTGGCTATTTAGTCCTGGTTTAAAGCATGCTTTATTCATTTTTAAGCCAATTTTATCACCCAGTACCACCACCACCACTTCTTCAATGTCATCTTCATCACCTTCATTATCATCATCATCATCACCTCCCTTATCTTCTGATCAGACAAGGGGTTCTGGATCAGTAGAGGGATTTAGTGTTAGTGGGTCATCAGAGTTTTGCTTGTTTCTCTATGCTTGGAAGGTTGAATGAAGAGGTTAATGTCATATCATCATCATCATCATCTATAAAGAGTGGGAAAATAAGGTTGAAAATGGAGTTGGTCTGGTAGTGATAATGGAATGGTGAAGATGCAGGATGAGATTGGGTTGAGAGAGAGAAGAGAGATGGGTTTGGTTGAGATTGAGAAAGGGAGTGGGGCCAAAGGGAGTTAGTTACAGCTGGGGTTGAGCAAATGCGCATAATTGTGGACAAGACAGATTGTATCACATTAACAATCGCACACATGTCCAATAATTCTCCATCCAGAGGCATCTACGTCTCCACCTACATTTTACCACACTGGAAAATGCTCTTTCTTGATCCCATCTTGGTAACCGAGCTGTTTATGTTTCCTCCAAAATCTATCAACCAAAGGTACATCTTACCTAAATTTTCTATCACAAAATAATGTATGTACACACAACATTACTAAACTGAATGTTTGTATTTGCCCATAAAATTATATCTGTTCATGCATGTGACGGAAAATGCTACCCCGGAAAGAGAGGATGGCTGTTTGGTGATGATGTAGAAACAAGAGTACAATAATAATCCCAGTATGTGCACCTCACGCACATTAATACACATGCTTCTCTTTCTAGTAGTTGGATTATCAGTATCATCCTCATCATTATTGTTTAGCCGCTGCCTAAGTTCATTACTCTATTCGTTATTCATTCCCAAACTCTGCATACAAATTTTAGTACCAATAGCCAGGTAGGTCAAGCATTGCACAAAATCATTCTGTTTTTGGTCCAAGCCTTTTATTTCTTCTACCTCAATGCGCGTATTATACTTGCAGAAATACGTTGACAAACTATTATTTGTTTTGATTAAATTAAATGCTACGTGCAGAGTAATACTTTTTAATCAGAAAATTTACAAAACGATAGCAGAAACAGTGTATAAAATGACAGCAGCAGTTGTAGCGAGATAAAAAAAATAGTAGATTTGTTCTTTGGGGGTCAAGAGAAATGAGAAGTGAACTACAAAGTTCGTCTTTTTTAGCAAGAGTTGAAGTTTTTTTGACCAAGGAGATTATTAATTCACGTCAACATCGCAAACAATGATAACAAGGTCGCACTGAAAGATTCAAAAGTATGCGGCCAGGGACTTTGGCTGATTTATCGAAGAAAAATATTGGGTAGGCCCCGATGTTATTGTTTTACATTTAACCGGAAAAGTGACCACAACGCCTTAATTAAACTTCAGCATAAATTTATGACAGTTATGGTGAGATTCTTAACTTCTATCTGTAACTAAAAACCAATTTATGAATAAAATTTTGGTTCTTATGAATAAAAACCAAGTTAAGTACATGCACATAATGCAGTGAATCCAAAGTTGAATTATTTGGAAATGACCGAAATTAATTTTTGACCAAACTTTATTTATTTTCACGTCGATCCAAATTAGGATGAAGTAAACTGCGTTGGTAAAAAAGATATAGTAGGGATATTACGTTCTTTCACAATTGGGCATTGGATTAAAAAATCATTAATAAATTTTAAAAAGCTAACAGGACATTAGTAGAACCAGAGTGGTAATTGAAGAATTTGCAAAATTTAAGTTGGCAACGGTATTCATGGGTGAAACGTATTCATTTCGAACCAAAACCAAACCACCTTGCCAAGAAGAACTTGTTTTTCCCACGTGGGGCCTCCTTTTCCGCATGTTGTGGTGTTGGAGCTGGAGAAGGAGATAGCAAAGGTGGCGTAACGAGTTTGACTGCAAGAATAGTTGATGTCATCATATATTCATAGATGGAAAGGTCAATAACTGAGTATGATGAAATCAGAGTCCAAAATATGTAAACACAACTAAAAAGCCATAATTGGAATATAAGGAAAGAGAAGGAAATGCAACCTGGATTTGGGGAAACCTTGCAAGCTTTAGAACTTCGTGTGTCGGAGGAATTTGTTTTTGAACTTGATATGGTGGGTTCGCGATCAGATACAGAGCTTGACTTTCTCTCGCGAACTTTACTCTTCGTCTTTCCTTCACTGTTTTCTTCACCTACAATTACCAGATACAGAGCATTCAGAGAATAGATTGCAAAATATCACTGCCATTTTAACCAGATATATCACTTCTTTGAATTTTGCAATTTCATAAGCATGGTCACAGCAGGGGCTAAGGCCATGCTCATACATTTTGGAATTTAGAAAAACATATGTATGAAAAGAGTTAAAATAAATATTACTTACTTTCATCAGGAGACTTCCCGTAGGTATGATTCAAAGCTTCAACAAAAGAAGCAGATTTCTGGTCCTGGATCACTATAAGAAAGAAAAACAACTTTATTCATTCAACTTAATCATTTATAAAATCACAATAACTATTTTAATATAGAGAAATATGAACTGACATTGATCAAATAATGCATATCTGTAATTTGGGACCGAGCCAGCCAATAACAACTGGACTGCTTCTGCATCTCTTGTCATCGATATTGCTGCAGATGATTTTAGATTCTGTGTGTCCAGCAGAATACCTGCAAGCTGTAAAATAAATACACCAAATGAGCAACACCAAAGTCACTTGAAACTAAACCGGTGTTTAATAATTTTCAAATGAAGTAAATTAATGGTGCCACAAATTTGATTAGGAACTAAGATCGCCATAAATTTACCAATAGTTTCTTCAGAACAGGGTTTTCAAGTAAATCATAGGCATCCTCACAGTAATTATCAGTAACCACTGTGCATTGGGATCCAACCTTGAAAATCAAAACAACAGGTAAAGTTAATTATAAAATTCATCTGGGCACATTGCCTTGGGATCAAACTTGTTTTTAAAATTAATTTTCAGATTCATGTATAATTGATAATCCAACCTCGCCAGTAGTGGTGAGGACATCTTTTCCAACCACGAGGACGCTCAGTTGGCCAGTCATCAAAAGGTTTTCCATGTCCACCTGCAAACAAATTCAGTGTCAGTTCACCAAACTAAGCAAAACACATCAAGCTTCACCCTACTAATCATGCCTACAATGTCCTCCAAAGTTCAAACATCTTTATCATAAGCAGAGAGATAATTTCAGTGATGTCTAATCCAAATAATTATCAAATCATATATATCAAATAAATTGTACATGCATCTGACAAATGAAAGCTAAAAAGTATGGAACATGTATTATTTCATCACACAATGGTAAAGTCTTGTCCATGCAAAAACAACTTTAATATATTTTCATATCATTTGAAATTTTACTCCTTCGTTTCACAGGCCAAAGAACCTAGGCCTACATCGGACTGAAACATAACAACTTTTTCATGTAAGAGCTAACACTTAAAAAATGAGGATAATTAGCAACCTTTAATTTTATGCATATTCTATACCATTTATGTTATTAGTTGAATAACATTTTTCATGCCATAACTAACAAAAAGCCGGGTAAAATCTGAATCAATTAGGCACCTCATCAGTGAAAAGCAACGAAGTGGCATCAAGGCCAGCATGGTGAAAGAGCCACGCAGCCTGCTTCAGCTTCCACATGGAGCTACGCTTCACATTCATGACAGGCGCCACCACCACGCCACCCTCCTTTTCTCTCTGCCGGTAATCCAAGAGCCAGGCGTGGCAAATGGCAGCCACCATCGACGCCGTGCCTGCACCGCCACAACACAAATTCAATCACTCTCCGAAGCTCCCACGTCCAAAAAAAAAAAAAAAAAAAAAAAACTCTAGTCACCAACCGTTGGAAGGCCCAGAAAGCACGATTTGCACATTTGCATGGGACTCTCCGGTGGAGATTTTGTGCAGCAAAGTTCTCTGCTCTTTGAGGAAGCCGTTGAGGCATGCTTGCTCTCCTTTGACAGCAACATGCCTCGGCGCCATCCTCTCCCGCGAGCACGTCGAAGACAATATGGTCCTCCGCTGAGCAGACTCGACGAGGTTCCTGGGCGGCGAAAGAGGAACAGAATCCGAGGGAGGATTCTCCGGCGCAGAAGCCTTGAAGGTTCGCCTGGAGTTGAGAGTTTGGATCCCCTGCGGGTGAGGCGCAGCAGAGGGCTCTGTTTGGAATCGTGACTTTCGAGGATGCGACTGACGTGAAGGGAGAGATGTTAAAAGGGTAGAATCGGGAGGAGAAGAAGGTGGGTGTTGATTGTTATTGTTATTGTTCGGTTTGAGGATGTTGGAGAACCAGTTGTGAACCGCCGTGGCAGGGGATCCATCCCCGTCCGATGAGGGTTGAGAAAAAGTGTCGGATTTGTTACGAGTGTGTCTGGCTGTTCTCGACAGTATCTCGTCACTGATCCCTGCCCCTGTTCTGTATCTGCTTCATTCACATTATTATTATTATCATTATCATCATCGTCATTATTATTTTCATCATTATTATTTCACGTGATTAATCTAAAGCATTATTTCTTCAATGAAACATTTATGAGTGAGTCTTGTAGGATTTTGCTTGAATAGTGTGATTATTACCTTCGTGCAGACCTAGTTCTAGAGAGAGAGTCTCTGTGGTCCAATGAGGAAAGGGGTGAGGGTGGTTGTGGTGCTGCGAACCTTGGGGACCCTGAAAGACGACTCGGAGATCCACCGCGGGAAGGAGAGGAACCCACGATGAGTCGTGCCTCTTGCAGCCACTCTTGCGTCAACCTTGCACTGTTGCTTCTAGTGCTGTCGTCGAACCCTTCGTCGTCCTCCTCCTCCTCCTCCACGCCCACTCCTTTACTACCTGTGAGGTCGTAGGTTTTGTTGTCCACGTGATCTACTACTCCGAAAAACATGTCGTTCATGAAGTCGGTGAGGTCCGGCGCCGGTTTCTCCCTACGCCGTGTCTCCGCCATCTTTTTTTGTAGGCTTAGAGACCCTTTGCTTTCTCTGTCCAACCTTCGATCCATTAATTCTGAGCCACCCCTCGTAAAAGATTGGTTATAGTTTTGTGGTAGGGTTTTAGTTTTTGGGGTGTTCAGTTTTAAAGATCGACAGAAACATAGTAGAGAAACATAGAAAACATCAGTTTTGACTGTGGATGCAACGAATTGGCCGGCGCTGGGGCTGTCTTGTATATATGTATATTTTATTTTACGGACAAAAGATAGAAAGAGAGTAGAATGATAACTGAATTTGCATGAACATAGTAACGAGCGGAACTTATAGAAATTTTTGTTCAGGAAACGCCAGTGCTAATTAGTAGCTCAAATTATGAGATTAGAGTAAAATTTATAGTTCATGGTCGCTTTAGAGTGGACTAATTAAGTGAGAGTCCAGGTGCATCACCTCCTTTTCTTGTTTCTCCATCAAATCTTATACTTGAAGCTTCATCGTTACATTGCGAAGACATGTGAAGAAGAGATTCACTTTATTGATTTGAAATGGTCAGAACTCCACATCTGCAAACCGATCATTGTTGCCTGGTTTTGTCCATTACTGGCAGGCTTCTCTTACCTTTTTTTTATTGAGTAAAACCATAAAAAAGACAGGTATTTTTACAGCACATTAGTCTCCTCAATTGTTCATGAAAACTCTCTACATAAAAATTTAAAATTAATGATTAAATATGTTTTTTATCATTACAAAAATTGGAATTAGTCTATTTTCAAAATTTCGATCCAATTTATTTATTTAATTTTAGAAATGCAATTGAGTCATTTCAATCAAATTTTGTTAAATTTATTTAATATTTTAAATGCGTTTCATAGTAGTATTTGTATTAGTTACACTATTTGATACATTATTTGACATATTTATGCTTCAATGTTAGTTGAGGAATATGTTTAAAATGTCAAATAAACTTTACAAATTTTGATTAAAAATATCAAATCTATGCATTTCTAAAAATGAAAAAATAAATTAGTCTAAAATTTTGAAGAGACACTAATTACAATTTTCATTAAAGGTGAAAGAACTAAAAACATATTTAATCCTAAAATTAAATACATTAACCTTGATCTTATAAAAAAAATTTAGCAACATTACATACATGTTCTTTAGAAGTGTTTGATAAAAAAAATCATGAAAATAATTTGTCAATTTTTTATTATATTTCCCATTTTGATATTACTTCATTCATTTTGTCAAGCGTATAGGTTATAAGTTAGCAAAATTATAGTTATAACTTGTACAAAATTATGTATATATTACCAAGTTTAAAATAAATATCGAAAAGAAATAAACTAAGAATTTTGCGGCCACAAATTTAATTGTTAAAGGACATTAGTTTTTATTTTCTTTTTTAACGTTAGGACCAATTTTGATTTATTTGTAAGTCATGCCTCTAAAAATTAATTATGCATTAAAATCTTTCTCCTAGTTGGTCAGTCTAAACCATTCTTTGTCAAAATAAATGTTTGTTTTATTGGGTTTTATTTCTGATCCACAACATAAAAGAGGTACCTTGGGCTAAGAAACATTTGTTTACATATGGGCCTGTTTTCTAAAAACCCACTTGCACGGGGGACCTTCAATACTTCTATGAAAAACCCAATACATCACAGAAGATGGGACTTTCTCTCTGCATTTCCAAATATTTATTCTCCATTCCTAAAACTTTTTTAAATTTTCACTGTCCCTAAGTTCAAATATCTTTTTTTTCTCTCTCTCTTATTTAAGGAACACGACACACTAATCGACATTGCCCTCAAGTTCTTTGGCTCTTATGGATGTTGATATCTGACTTTTCTTTTCTTTTTAATTTTGTTATGGATATCCACATCCAGTTGTTTTTTTTATCTGATGTCAATATCTGGTTCTTCGTTCTATTAATGTTCATTTCCGATATTTTTCTTCGTTCGTTACGAATGTGAACATCCGGTTCTATTTTTATTTTCATTTATTCGACATTCGATTATTTGTTCTGCGGATGTAAAAAAAATGTTAAATAAATAGATAAATTAATTACCAAAAATACACATCCTGAACAAAAAAAAGTTAATTACAATGCATTTAAAAAATAATTAAAAAATTAAAAAAAATAAATAAATATCGAATGTCAACCTCGTTCCAACCCAAACCAACGAAATCCGTTTTCGTGGGAGAAGCCACCATACAATAATTTAACCAAGGTGCCTCTCTAATATCTGATCCCAAAAATTCAGCATCAACTATTTGAAACCCATTTGCCATATCCATCATTGCATCACTTTTATCAGCATCATTTTGAAAATGCATGCCCATGCAAGGAAGAATAAACCACATCCCTATTCCCATTTTGGAACTCCAACTCACATGCATCCACCCATTCACAATTACTATGTTGTCACAAATAAACCTTCCAAAGTTCGACAAAAGTATTTTTACGGAAATAACCTTTAGTTTTGCATCTTCACAAGCTTTATTCAGATATGTAATAAAAACGTAATAGCATTGCACAGTCCGAAGACACACCTCTTGTTTGTTTTCGTTTTATATTTACAAAAAAAAAAAAAAATGTCAACATATGCAACAAAAACTGATATCGTATATTTGTAAGAAATCTTCTTGAATGTATAGAGACATATACATGTATATAAACGGATATCGTTCATTCGTTGCTAAAAGAGAATAATGAATTAATTAACTTCTTTCTTTTTTTGTCTTATTAGAAAAATCTATTAGGAATCTAAGTATGAGTTTAAGTTCTATATTGGCTAGAAATGAGAAAGTAGAACACTGTTGAGAAAGTAGAACACTATATAAGGATAAAAATCCATAAACTCATTGTCTTAAGGTTTTTGGTTGAGTGTAGCGTCAATGACTTATGTGATTGGGCTCAAATAGGTTGTATCTCTCCAGTTAAATCCCTCTATAGACCTTACAAAACCTATCAAAAAAATTGATAAACATATACAATATATATATATATATATATATATATATATATATATATATATATATATATATATATATATATATATATATTACATAACAAAACTGCGTTTATTTACATATTTTAATGAACTGTTTTTTATTTACACAATGAAAACGTATTTCCGTTGCTCATTCAACGAAGATGCATAACAATAATTGTAATATGTTATATTGTATATCTCGACAAATTTTGTTTAGATAAAATATGCTTTTCTTATACATTTTTTCTTATTTTTTTTATATATATGATATTATTTTTCGAAATACCGAAGAAAAAAACTTCATCGTCTGAAAAAGTTAGAGCGTCTAAACGAAAATTATTTAATTATATTATATTGATAGTTATTCTGTATTACCTTAACACGTGTTTTTCATAAATGACTTAACATTTGTATTAAATTCTCATAAATGGCTTAACATTTGTATTAAATACAATAATAAAATATAAAAGAGGTGAAAAGAGAAAATATTGTGATTTGAGTATTTTGTTATAAAAGCTTTATTAAATATTTAACTTTTTTGTCAAATATATAAAAATCCGACAATAGAATTCTGTGGTGTACTTAACTTTTGTGAACAGATGAATAAAAAATGACATGGCCAAATTGCGGATACTGATATCAACGTTCTAAAATTTAAGTATAAAAAAGAGTTGCAAAAATAATTATGCAAGTTTTTATTAGTTTATAAGTGCATAGCTCTCGCTTTGCTTACGTTAAGTCCGCATTCCCAATACGTACTCCTCTTTTTCGCGCCCCTTCTCAGACATAAGGGGACAAACACAAATATTAAACATTAATTATTCTCTTTACAAAGGAGGAATAGGATCTCAATACTAAACTTTCATTTTTTTTATTTTTATATTCATGGATTAGTTCTAGGTATTTTTATAATTTTAGATTTATATACAACGAGCAGTTAGAAAGTATAATAATAGGAAAATGTGTTAACAGAGGACTTTTCAATAAAATAAGAAAGGGTGATATGTGGACACTGATATTTTGGTTTGTAAATACATTATATGATGTACTTCCGTGTGTCCCTCGTAAACTCCAAGTAGTTGGGTAGAAGAAGAAAAAAATAAAGAAGAAATGACAATGTCAACTAATAAAAAGTATAGTAAATTTTGCAAATGGGCAAGTACACTCGTGTAAACCAAGTGCATCAGTACAATCACCTGCTGCAGCATCTCAATGCCCTTTCAAACTGTTCAAAGGATATATCATTTTTTTCAAAATTCAAATCCTATGTCTACCACTTGCTTCTTTCCGCTATTACTTTTATGCTATAATTTCAGCATATAGGCCTTTGACTTGTCCTTACCAATTATCAAAATTCAATTTGTTTAGATTTCCCATTATTTTATGAAATTTGGCTTTATATATAAAGGCTTTGAAGTCAGTGCATCCCACTCACATTCTAAGAATATCTCTCCGATTCTGAGCTGTTCTCTCTCCGATTCTGTTGACTTTTATATCAGAAAAGCTTGATACTTGAAACTGAGAAAAAATGGCAGCACATCGCCTTGTGGTAGCATCACTTCTAATTTTCTGTTTAGCTGGAACTTGCTACGGGAAGGTTCACTTTTCCTCCCTCAAAACAACCCTTGATGTCACAGCTTCCCCCAAGCAGGGACAAGGTAGGTCAAAACATCCCTTCTCAGATACCCCCTTTCATTATTTGAATCAAGAAAACCTTCACAAATTCTTAAATTTCACTCCTTTATGGATTTTATGAATTGGGTTGTGAAATTCACTCTCCTGGTGGTGTTAATGGTTATGCAGTTCTGGAGGCTGGAACAGACAAAATCACTGTGACATGGGCGCTAAACAAGACCTTACCAACGGGGACAGACTCGGCCTACAAAACCATAAAGGTGAAGCTGTGCTACGCGCCCATCAGCCAAAAGGACCGCGCGTGGAGAAAGACCGAGGACGATCTCTCCAGGGACAAGACATGCCAGCACAAAATCGTGGCCAAACCCTACGACGCTTCGAACAAAACCGTGCAGAGGTTCGAGTGGGTGATCGAGCGCGACGTGCCCAAAGCCACGTACTTCGTACGCACCTACGCGTTTGACTCTAACGGCGAGGAAGTGGCCTATGGGCAGACGACGGACGCGAAGAAGAGCAGCAACTTGTTTGAGATCAACTCAATCAGCGGGCGCCACGCGTCCCTTGATATCTGCTCCGTTTGTTTCAGTGCTTTCTCCGTAGTCGCTCTCTTTGTGTTCTTCTATATTGAAAAGCGAAAGGCAAAGTCTTCTTCTTCCTCAAAGTGATTGAGTCACCACAAACACAGAAAAACGTGGCAGGTTTACATTTTTCATCATGGTCATTAATAAATCATGAGGGACCTGTTTTTCCCTCTAGTCAACTATCTTTAGTACAACTAAGTTCCACCACAACGTGGAGCACGATCTCCCCCATGATAATTTTATGTATGTGATTAGGATGTGATCATTTATACTATGAAAGTAAAAAAATAATTAAATTGTCAAATTTGCAGTTTCATTGTATAAAAGTTCTAAAATAATATGACTATTACAGTAAGTTAAAGGAGTTTTATCTAGAAAAGAATCCTAATAGTTACACAAAACAAATAAAAAATTTCACAGATAAATCATCTATGACGAAATCTCCTGTCTTTGTTAATGCTTTTTGAATCTTTGTCTCTCTCCGAAGCAACGGAAACACTCAAGTACAACGTGGTTGATTTCATAAATTTGCTCTGAGGTTAGCTGACTCAACTAAGTAATTCCACTTCGGATACTTAGAAAGTTAATTCCACGTGGATTAGATTTGCGCGAGGACCACAATATTCTCCAATAAACGAATAGGTGTCTCACAAACATCAACATGTCATGACAAATCTGGTGAAGACTGAAAATAAATGTCTTTACTCAGCATTCTACCCGTACCATAAAGTGATATTCTGTCGTCAAAAACCTCAGCATATCCAAACGCATCCGTGCCTGCAGGACATTCCAGGGCAGCTTCAAGAACTCTATGGTGAATTCCATGGGAATCAACGGAATACCCTCCTTTGTGATCATGTCCCGATACACACAATTTTACACAACTGTATCTGTGTATCAAATTCATTACTTCATCGTAATTCCATAGCAGAGCCTCATTGGATGATGCAACAGGGTCTAGAGGCATGTGGCAGCATATCACTACCTTCTGTTCCAATTTTGTTGCTTCCTGAAGAACACCGTTCAACCATTCCATTTGTTCCTTTCCAACACCCCCATTGAACATAAGAAACCTTCTTTCGAGGCCCACCAAACCTGTCGGGCTGTTCTTGTCATTATTCGGATTCTTTTCCCGGAGGAATTTCAAGGCCTCCAATGTTTTCGGATGGTCTTGTGGCCACCCAATTGCACTTATATCATACCCATCAAGTACTACAAATCTATATTCTGGCACTGGCGAAAAGTCATAGTAAGCATGACTTCCAAAACTCTTGATCTTCAATAATGGAAGGAGCTTACTCCGTGGCAGATTGTAAAGGCAGTGATTGCCAACCAAATGATAAACTGGTCCATTGAACATCTCAAATTCATTAACAATTTTCTTTACAGTGCTAAAAGATTGATCTTTTGGACAGTATCCATCAACAATATCCCCAAAATTTATCACAAACTTGTGGTTCTTATTAGTATTCCAATGTTTTACTGCTCTCTGCAACACAAGAATGCTGTGTCTGTAGTAACGTGGAACACCGAGAAATGACCTACCATCAGGAATGTCAGCATACTGCACGTCAGATATCAATCCAAAAGAAAATAGAGGCTGTTTCCTCTCTGCGTCAATCAATCCGTTAGCAGAACCCATAGTATAGGTCTCTGCTCTCCACAAGCTCCTATCGGAGATACACCATAAATAATGTCATCAAACTAGGATTTTCGATGCAAGGTCTATGATAAAGTAATGATTGTGTGTATAATCTCAAATAGAAAATTCATTTCATATGCAATTTACGAAACTTCAAATGATATTAATTTAACAACTTCGTTCATTTACAAAAAACCAACTATCTCAACCTGTTAGTAAACTGGTCTACGATTAGCAGTTAAGTTTCAAATTCAGAAAATTCAGAATGATGGAGTGAAAGTATAGAAAGAAAATACAATGAACCATAAATCTTGATTTGCTAACGTGACCTGCCTTAAAAGAGTCTGGCATGTTCTAACGGGGAAAGAACATGATTAATCCTCAACTCTCTATTTCCACACTCGAATTTTTAAATCTATCACCTTCATCCTATTTCATCTATCACTCTTTCTCTGTTTTCCAACCAGGTGTATACAGTCTAAAGAGGCCGAAAAAATATCATTTTTCATCATTCTCTCCATACAAGTCCACCAGTTTGAGACAAGAGAAGATGCAATCACAAATTCAGGCATAACAAGCACTGATGCACCATCAATAATCTGGAAACAAGTTTCAGAACCACAGAAGAAAGAAGAAGAGAAACGGTCTTAACAGATCATAGTTTAGAAAGTAAAGAAAAGGAAAGACAGAAATTATTGTAACCGGGTAACACACTCAGTTTGTTTGATCTGACATTACAGATTCCATATAGTGACCTAAGTAATTGTATGTATATGATATGAATATGAATAGAAGAGGCAATGTAATGTAACAGAAGAGATGCATTGATGTTAAATTTATATGAATATGAATAGCCCATTTTGCAGCTAGCATACGTGAAGAAGATGAGAAGAAAAAACATGTAAAGAAAAAGAAGAGAAGAGAGGGATGGTACTTGTGATGATAGGAAGGAGAAAAAGTGAAAGAGAGGTGTAATGTGAGAGAGGTAGTAGAATGGAAGGTGGAGGTTGGAGAGATTTGTTTGGAAGAAGATCGTAAGTCTCAAGTGTGTGGGGTGTGAAAAGAGGTAGACAGAGTCAAGGACTCGGGTTATTGGGAATTGGGACGTTAATGCAATATAAGGGCTAAAATTGTCGTTCGCAGTTGTCACAAACACGGGACTGACACCGTTTCCACCTCTCTGCCTAACTATATAAAATCTAAATTACCATAATTATATTAATTGTGTTTATTTATTTCTAATTATAGCTCCTAAAAACTATTGTTGTTACCTATTGTTCAACTCTCATATTATTATATTAGGATATATTTTGTTTAGTTTTAATCTTAATTTTTAATATCTATAATAAGTTTACCACATTTAAAATTCAATTTTCAAATATTTGTTTTTTATTTGTGAAAGTACAAAATGTGTATTACTTCAGCATATTTATATTTTAGATAATAAAGACATAATATTTGTGTTAATAAAAAAATAGTCGTCAGAATTTCCCTACAAGCTATGTTTAAATGTTGACGTGATTATTTAAGGGAATGTAATATTTCAAAATAACTGTAATAATAACCTCAAAAATAGTTGCAATTAAGTGAGACTCCAAATTTTGGTACAGGATCCGATGTTAGAGTAAATTATATGTATCAGATGTTTTTGTTTCGAGTCTAACGTATTCGCTAATTTCTCGATTTAAAAATACATATTTAATATTAATTCCTATAAAAGGAGTTTATTTATTTTATTCATATAAATAATATTGTATATTGACTTAGGGTGTGTTGAAAGGTGATTGCGAATTTTCAATTTTAGTTTTTAAATAAAATTTTCAAAATAAGATACATACAATAAAAATGAAGATGAAACAGGTTTATTTTTCAATCAATTGTATTTATTTTAAAAATCAAGGACAAGTTTTTAATTTCATTTTTAATTAAAAGTAATAATTTCATTGTCTTTGATAATGCTGTTTCTGTTATTATACATAAAATTATTTATCCACAATATCAGCACTACCATTTTTTATATTATTCCTGTTACTATAATAATTCCAATTTGTACAAACATTATCATAATCATAACACTACTATTTGTATATTTATTATTATCAGAATTATCATTAATATAACTGTCACTATTATTAGTAGTGAAATTTTATCTTTCCTCACTGTTACTGTTATTATTGTTACCACGTAAACATTCTATAAAACTAATTTTAACAAGATATAAATATTTTAAATTAGTTTACTTTAAAAATAAAAATTACAAAAATGTAGTTTTTAAAATTAAAAGTTACCCAAAAATGTGTTTTTTAGAAAACTAACGGTAATAATCGGCCTTACAGTGTTTTAATCTTACGATCAAAAACCATATTGAATGAACACCTTTTAAATTTTAGGTTTTAAATTTATTTTGGATACAAAAGGTAGAATATAGTATGAGTCGTATTGTATACATAGTTTTTTTTTTCATATTAATTTTTTAGTATCAATTTCTTTTGGTTTAATTAGTGATTTAATTTTTTAATTTATTGGTTTAATTCATTTTCATTTTTTTATTTTTTAATTTAATTTAATCCTTCAACTTTTTTTAAAAAAAATCAATTTTGGTCCTTCAATTGTTTTAAAAAATGTAGCTTTTTTCTTTAAATTTTCAATTGAAGGATCAAATAAATAATTTTCAAAAAATTAAATCTTTTTAAGCAATTAAAAAAAATAAACATTTAAAAAAATTAAAAAAAAAACTAAAATTAACTAAACCAACAAATTTGTAAGCCTTTTATTTTATATTAAAATTTTATTTTTTTTCTCCCCAATCAAACATCGGGTAAAAGAAAAGCAAGATGTGATTGTTTTATCTTTGAACTCTTGCAAATATGTTAAAGTAAACAAGAAAAATTGTCAAATAAAGCATTATCCAATATTGTGGGATTACAGTTGATTAATTTGAACTTGATTAGGATTTAAATCTATATGACTTTATCTAAATTAATGGAAATATACGTTTGAAGTTTTAATTAATTGTAAATACTATGGTGCAGAGCATGAAACATAACACTAAAATAGTAGCCTGAACAGAGCAAGACGTGGCAGCTTCCTTTGACATTGCTTTGTGGCTACCGACTAATGACGCTGTAATCCCGGCAATGATACAGACACCTGAAAGACAACATACGATGCAACGTGCTTCCAACTTTTAAACACGCCATACATAATCCATTACCATTTATTTTATTTTATTATTTTAGTTCTAATTTTTTTATTATTTTTGATATTATAATGAAAACAGTCCTTAATTTTTTTTTTATACTTAATTTCACATTGATTAAAATATAAGTATCAGTCAAATTAATTTAATGCTATTAATTTCATAAGATAGAAATTTACAATTACCATAATCATATATAAGAATGAATAATTGTAAGGATATTTTTAAAATAATAACACTACATAATATTAACATAATTAATATATATATATATATATATATATATATATATATATATATATGCATTTCTTTTTTCAAATTTATCCTTTTCTATAATTTTTTTTTATTAAACAAATAATTATTTTTTTAGTTTAACCATGTTTTTAAACTTCACCATTTTTTTAATTATAAAACTATCTATAAAATAAATAGAATATATTTAAAATAAAATTATAAAAATTATTTATATTTAATTACATAAATATAATATAATAATTTTAATTTTAATTTATAATTTATATATATATATAGTTTTTTATTAATTAAAAATATAAATTTATTATATATATTAGTTATATTTTGGTAAAAAGTAAAATCTTAGTATCTTTACCAGCATAATTTTTTAATTAATAAAAAAAAAGAAAATAACAGATCTAATTTTACTCATTTCTCTATATCAATACGGAACTATATTATCGATATCAGATATCATACAACAACAAAATCTGGTTGTATGAATACTTAGCGTGCTATATATAGAAAGACAAAGACCACGCACGACCTAGCTTTTGCAACTTGGAATTGCTCACAACATAACAGCACAATTGTCGGTCTTCACATCACATTATTGTTTGAAAAGTTGATGAAATTCAGCGTCTACTTTGTCGAGGGTGAAGAATCTGGTTCACAAGAATCTCTGGAAGCTTTTTAGTAGCCTGTGCAAGTATCAATACGTGAATTGAAAGCACTTGGTACATGTGCCACTCAATAATGTAGGAAAAATACCGAGATTCTAACCTGGAAATTCCTCATGTGCAAAATAGGCTCACATCCAACATCTGCCACTGATTTCCCATTTGGTGTTTGCAACTTAAATCGCTCTGCCTTGTATGCAGAAAGGGTATTTTCTTCATCAGGTAGGTTACAGCAAACTTTCAGGAGTGAGCTCAGAGAATTCATCTGAAAGGTTCAAGAAAACTAGTTACAGTCATAGACAAAACATAAATGTACTCAAAATGGTTATAAACAAATGACAAACTCTACCTTCATGTATGGACAAGATGCACACCCACCATGAATGGAACAGCCCTCCCCGCTGGCTATTCCTGGTACCACCGGAAGTATGATATCACCCACTTTGGCAGATTGAACACCTGAGGATGTTTTTGAGATTGAATCGGAAGAAACTGGAAAGACTATTTCAACAGTAACTTTTGCTTTTTCAGAAGACGACTCCAACAAACTACGAACTGTAGCCACAATTGAAGTCACCATCCCAGATTCTGTTCCTAAAACAAATTGGAGATGATCATTTATATTTCTGTCCAAAGCTTCCTGTACGCGATCCTGTATGAAATCTAAAATATTCTTAGTGGAGCCTACTACGCCCATTCCCCTTCTCTTTGCTTCCATTGCCAGTGAAAACATCTCTCCAGGAACCTCAAGATGAGCAGTGAGAAACGCATCACAATACATTTCTTTTATGTTCTCCACAACTTCATGGCCAAATAGATGGTGAACAATGCATGTTCCATCCTGGCAACAAGTCACAAAAGCATATATAATCATGAAATGAAGTACGGAACCATAGATTGCTATTGCTAGTACCAGCCTACTAAAGTAAAAACACAAACCAGCAGTGGATAAGCGATTACAATACAAGCCATACTTTTATACAAGGAAAATTCAAACTTTTCTAAAAAATTGCAGAAAACAGAGAAAGACCACAATAGTGTAAGTGCAGGCACAGACAAATTTCTCTCAATGTCTGACGTTGCATAAACCCAATACATGAAAAAGAAAGATGAAAAATTATTTAACAAAGCATACACCAACTTATCCGAAAGAAATTGTGAGAGGGAAATATACCATAAGAATGACATATCATACTAGCTTACTAAGTATATCATTGCCACAGAGAAAAATAATGTACAACAAAAACGTTTTCACTACAAACCAGCATCCCAAAAGGATAAACAGCAGATCTCAATCAAATGGATAGACATAACATGTAAATGAAGCACATCTAATTCCAAATGAGTCATATTCTTTCCTGGATTTTTAAAAACGTTCTAAAGATCTCACCACAAAATAGTGAAGTCGAGGTAATAATTGTCTAATAGAGTCTTGACTGTGCTCGGGATGAATTGCAGCAATCTCTTCATCAGTCATCTTTGCCATTTGTTGGAACAATTCTTTAATGTTTGCACCCATGTAAGAATCAGGTCCATACCATATGCTCAAATCTGGAACTTGAGCAAATGCCTGCATAAATATGACCAATTAAAGAAACGACTAAATGGGCTTGGTGATGATCATCATATGATGCTTTCATATGACCATCACAATGTCAAAGAGGAATAGTAAAGGTTTGTATCTGACCAACCTGTAGGATAGTCTGGACAACATTTGATGAAGTACAGGTTATTGTAGGCACAAGCTCATGAGCAAATGCCTTTGTCTCTAACTTGGTGTTAATGTATATGACATGCAAAGACGTAGACATGGAAGCAGCTGAAAGGTATTCCATGTAAGTAGGAGTAGCTGCAGCATCAGCCAGAGAGCAACCAATTTGCTCATTTGACATCCTATACACACCAACCTGCAAGTAATTATCCGAAGAAAAATTAAGGAATAAGGATTAACACATAGCCCTGATACTGAATTTTACTAATATGGTTTGACCTGCTTCATACAAAACCATTCACCAATGTTTATAAATAGGAAACTAAATGGAGTCCATCTTCTTGACAGCCTTCACTAATCATTACTTATTTAGCCTGCTGATGGTTATCTTCAAAACAGAGAACACAAAAACAAGACAAATGCATACCTCACTAAAACCCGCTTGATCAAGGATGGCACGCACATTTTCTGACATAAAATCCACACCCAACACTGTTATGAACTGGCATCCAGCTTTTGCCATTTTAACTGCAGTATCTGCCATCACCAGTGAATCAGATATATGGATATGTGGCCATTGCTTCTGAGCAGCAGTTAAAATGCCTTGAACCTCAGGATCCATGTAAAAGTGTGCAACAACACCAATGTTCTTCTCCTTCAGCAATTTGACTAGTTCATCAACTTTTGACTCATTAGGGAACAGATATTTTGCCTGCAGTGGAGCTAGAACAAAATTAGGAGAACAATGCTGTCAGGTCATGATCCAAGAAATTATGGCATTTGTGGTGGGCATAACCATCTATTATCATCTATTATGATGTGAAGTAAGCATGTCCTTTCAGAGAAGAACTAGTTGAACGGATAAAGCAAGCATGGTGACATAATGTTTTAAATTGAAGTTCTTTAATAAAATAGAGAGGAAAAAGAAAAACTCCCAAAAATTACTAAAAGCCCAAATTAACAAGTTAGTATTTACAGCATAACCTACTTCACAATCCTTGGTCCTTGGTTGATATGTCATGCATATTGAGTTGTTCAACTTTGAAAAAAAAGATCTCATCAAACCAAAACACCACCAAAAAAATGAGCAGGAAGTTTTCGGTACAGTTGGACTTTCATCAAATACAGAATTTGTACGCATAAAAGTGTCTTACAAAGATCTTAAGATGATGGTGTTTCTCAATACAACTAATCAATAGTAAAGATGTAACAAGTACAAAGACATAGCTTAGTTAAACATCTGAGTCACAATACACCATTTTGTCTAGTTGATGTGTTGGATGTTCAGTACAAGAAATTTTGAGGGAAACATAGGGAAAAAAAGGAAGGAAAAGAAAGGTTGGGGTAGATAAGGGCCAAAAGAAAAAGTGGTCCCTTATTTAACTTATTAAGAATGATTAAAATTTGTGTCTTGTACTTCATCTTTCCTTTTTTGTTATTTGACGATTACTATCGAACAGATATTGTCCGGTAGTTAATTTTTTACCAAATCAAAATTACTTTGGTTAATACAACCGTGTATCCAACTATAAGGACAATCAAGACAAAACACATTAAAACGGAAAAAAGTCCTACAGCTTTTGAGGAGGATCAGATCCCCACGATAACAAAAGGAAGCCTGCACTCACTAGTACTCTTCACAGTTCTTTACTTTTTTGACGGTGTAAGATTCTGTTAGACTGTAATCACTCCCAATCCCAGAAACGACAAATTATGCGAAAAACAAAGGAGAGGAAAAAAACCAAAGAAACACACCATTTGTGATTGGATGAGTTCGAGAGAGAGAATGAGAATTAAGAAAGTAAAACGGTGCTAACCTGGGCTTCAGCGTAGCTACCCTTGGGAAAAACCCCATCAGAGGTAATAACCAAGGAAGGAAAAGGCTCAAAGGGAAACTTCCCTTCCCTCTGAGCCATCAACTGCTTAGTCCTCTTCTGCATGCTCACCAGCACGTTGTGCCACGTGTTAACCCTCGAACGCCCACTCCCTCCCGGCAACCCCACATTCAGACCAACCAAATCATCGGTGCTCACATTCATAACTTCGTCCGGCTTTGAACCATCCAGCACCCACACCAGACACGCGCAGAACCCCCTCGTAATATCCGAATCACTGTCCGCCGCCACCCGCACTTTCCCCTCCTCGTCGATCCCCACCTCCACCCACACGCGCGAGGTGCACCCCATCACCCGGTTCGAGTCGACCCGACCGGACTCCGCCATAGGCGCCATCGCCGCCGCGAAGTCAAGCAGGCGCTTCACCCGCTCCCTCGGCTCCCGCAGCGGCCGGAACTCCGCCGCGAGCTGCTCGAGCTTGGACGGAACAACGAGCTCCGAGGTGGCGAGCGCGGAGCAGGAAATCACAGGGTTTGGCTTGACAGAAGTTGAACGGTGTCGGAGGCATTTGAAGGGTTTAAGTAACGGAAGGTGTTGTTTGAGGGGGTGGACGATGAAGGGTTTTGGTTTGCATGAGGTTGAGAGGAAAAAGGAAGTGGAGACAGTGGTGCTCATAGTGATAACTGCCATGGCTAGTTGGTAGCAATGCTTGGAAAGGGTTGAATTGGAGCGAAAGAACGAAAGGGTTAAAATAACTCCAAAAGTGGGAACGGTTGAGAAGAAACAACATGAAGAATCAGTGAAGGGTCCAAAGGGGTGATTCCCCCCAATTTGTCATTTGTTGCTCTTTTTTCTGCTCCAGCATCTTGTCACTGTTTGTTATGTTATGTGAGCTTAAACACCACAATTTTGTCGAAAAAGGAAAGGTTAAGATTTGTAATAAGTAAGATTAGTAGAACATATTTGCATAATGTTTTCTAGAAAACATGAAAAACATGTCCCGAATAATGTCTTCTGAGAGCGGGTGAAGACACATTCTATGCACCATATTTCTTAGCAGTTTCGCCTACTCGCATTTCTTGTGAGCATCTTTGAGAAAGTTGACATTGCATAATATCTGAAATCTACGAAGAATAAGAATAAATAAACTACTAATTTCTGTTAAAATGTTTTTCTTTATTCCGTCATTTTTAAAGTATCAAATATTTATAGTTTGATCATTAAATGAAATTTCAGAACTAATTTAAAAGGTTTTTGATGAGAAACTGTTTAATTTAATGTAATGCATCGAAGATACTACTTTAAGAATGAAATTTAATACTTTAAGTAGTGATTATCCGATGTCCGTGTATATTAAAGTAAAACTTTCTAATTTTGTATTTTGGAATCTTTAAGTATGTTTGGCTCAAAAAAGTATGAAGAAAGACGAAAAAAATAGTGAGTTTAGTAGTATGAACCGCAGAAAGAAGAAAGATGAGTTGTCAGAGGAGAATTATATAACTCTCCGTTTTGTTCTTCTTGCGGTTTTACTTATATCACTAAAAAATAGAAATAAATAATACAAATAAAAACAGAGGGATAAAATTGTAATTGAAAAAAATATCATATATTTTTTCAATTAAACCCACATATTTATTATCACTCTTTTTACTATTTCACTTTAAATTAAAAATTTACTCATTTTCACTTTTATTTTTTTCTCTCGCTCAACTTATTCATAATGGAAATTTCAATGAAGTTTAATTTAGTTGAAAGAGTTAAATAATAATAATAATAATAATAATAATAATAATAATAATAGGTCTATTCACGCATTTGACTAATTAAAAAAATCACGCACTCGTCTAATAATGATAATAGAACAAGATGCTATTTTTCTTTTTATTCAAAGTGAAGCGATTCTTTATCTCTTTTCTTGAATAAAATTTTCAAAGATACGAGTACAGAATAACATGTAAAAACGATTGTAGAACTACTTTATATATATATATATATATATATATATATATATATATATATATATATATATATATATATATATATATATATATATATATATATATATATATATATATATATATATATATAACGCTTAGCAAAACAAAAAAAATTTCAAAATAATTTTACCTTAAACTTTGTAAGGACTCATATTCTTTATATACATATTTAGAGCTTATTTTATATTTTCAATAAGCTTTTGGGATGTTTAATTCTAGTATACTTACCATATTTTATCAATTAAGATAAATTGTGCTGGTTAGACATACATGTTTTAATTCCACCATATTTTTAGCTAATATGACCATTTTTATTCTTTTTTGCCTATAATTTGAGGTATAAATATTATTTGCAGTTGATTTTTTTTTTCATTAAATTCTAAATATCTATGGTCTAAACCAAACATAAGCTTTTCTGAATTTGGAGTTTATTAATATTTTTTATTTTGTATTTTGGAAGTTAAGATGAATTTGCTTAATTTCTTATACTGGATTAGTGTTAAAATATTTATATTTGGATCCAAAAGCAAGATCCAATTTGCATTACTAATAAGACTAATTAAGCTCTTGTTAGAAAATTATTTATTTATTTTATAATTTTCATAATAAATTACTCCATTCTCTCTTTTATGTTTTTTATTTTTCTGATATAGTTATCATCAATGTAGACACCGGGGGATCTTCAACTAATATTTTGGGGTGTTAAAATTTTGGTTGAATTACTTTTTTTTTTCATTTTTTCGTCCAAAAATGTCAAGTTGGTCCTCTAATTTTTTCTAGTCTCAATTTGGTCTCATTTTTTTAAAATTGATGCAATTTGATCATTTCCTTAAATTTTTTGAAGCGCGAGCAAGAATTTTTTTATCAAAATTGGCATTAGGATTATGTCAATTACACCAATGAAGCAAACCATCTTTATTCACAACTTCAATTTTGATGAAAAAAACCTTAATTTGATTCAAGAAATTTAATGAAAAATTACTAAATTGCATCATTTTTTCCAAAATTTGGACCAAATTGAGAGTAAAAGTGATTGAAGGACCAACTTGATATTTTTGAACGAAAAAATGAATCAGAAGAGTAATTTCAAAATTCTTACACAAACTAGTAAAAACATTATATTTACTTTTGTTGTGATAATAAAAAATAATAAAATTATAATTATTGTTATTGTTATTATTATAATTATAATTATAAAATTAAATAAAAATAGTTTTATAATTTTACTATAATTATATTTCATTTACAGTTATTAAATTTAAAAAAAAAATTAAATAAATGATTACTTAAAAGATAATATAAATAAAATAATTTTTTTATTTTAAAATATATTTAAAAAGTAAAATGAAAAAATAAATATGAACAATAAAAAAAATCTTTTCCTTTATATAGATATAGATATATAAAAATATTAAAATATTACAATATATTAAAAATATTAAATTTAAAAAAAAATAAAATAATACAAAAATTATATAAATATAAAAAAAATGGGGAGGGAGGGAGGGGGCCATGACCCCTTAGTTACTTCAAAGGTTCGCTACTGGATGTAGAAAATATAACACATTTTACATTAGTTCAAATTTAATTGATGTAATATACTCATAATTACAACATGTAATCTCGTGCGATGCGATGAAGGTGGTGGGACCGAGGAAGCTTTGTAACGGAGACTTTATAAATAATTTACTCATTATGCTTTCATTTTGTGCAGTAATAGAAAAATTGAGGGTATAATAGAAGAAGGGGACGTTTCCCTTGGCAACAGAGTTCGTGGAGATTGGTTTGTGTAGAATTGTGGTGATTCGACATCTGTTATTATTTTCAAGGCTGCTTCTAATATAATCCTAGTCTTCACAGTATGTATATCTTTTTTTAGCTGAATGTTCACGCAAGTATATAATTATATTCCCTTTCCACGGCGCCATTTATGGATCCCAACTTTTTTTTTCGGTGATGATTAGCATCGGTTACCTATAATGGGAGCTAGAATATGTTACATGTTATAGAGAACAAACCAAAAAAGAAAGTCATATTTGGTTCTCAGAACCGACGATGTTTTTCGGAAAATGCCGAATGAATCTTTTTTCTATGTAGCCTTTCTTTTTTATTTGTATGATATTGAAGGAGAATATATGCATTTACGAGTATCAATATCTTTCTTCATATCATATGTGTTTTTATTTTAAATTGTTAAAATATTTTTAATTTATTAAACAATTAAAAAGTTTATCATTTTTGTACTTAATTTAATAATTTTATTCATTTGATTTTTTTTAATTTTTATAATTGTTTGATATTTATATAATTATTATTTAATACTTATATTTGCAATTCTTTTTATATTTGATATTAGGGAGAAGAAGATCCGTATTGTTTTTAAGATTGATAATACCAATTTTTATGATTTTTATCTTTTTTAAGAAAATTATTTAATTAATGATCATTTAATTAAAATATTTCTAATTTATCATATAATTTAAAATGATTTTATTATTTTTTTTGTGTTTAATAAGTTATTTCTAGGATATATATTTGATTACTTTTACTTTTTTTTTAACTATTTGACACTTATTTAATTTGATATTTGACTTTAAAAAAAAAGATATGTATTCTTTTGATATTAAATGTAAAAAATATCAACTTTTTCTATAAAAATATTATTTAATTGGTCCTTTGGACGCCGTTAATTTTTTAATTGATATAAGAAATAATTACTAATTTAATTTTTAATTTTTTATTTAATTTAATTTTGTGATTCATTCAATTTAGTACCTCAATTATTTAAAATAGTTCAATCTAATCTTTTTTATTAAGTTAAATTTAATACCGTGTTCTGTACAGGACATGTGTCAAATCGTGGAAAGATAAAAAATCTAAATAGATCAAAGTTTGAGAAAATGACGAAAACAAAATGCAAAAATATTTGAGGGACCTATGACATAATTAATTTTTTTAATAATATCTCTGAAATAACCTGCCAAAGTAATTCAATCTCATTCTAAGTTCTTCTTAAAACTGAAATTCTGTGATTCTATAACGTGAATTTCGTACATATTTTTTGGATATGGTTGAAGCTAGCAATCACTAGTTGAGTTAATTTTCTTAATATCTGGTCCCATTTGTTATTGAAGAATTTCTAAAGAATACACTCCGAGTGTTTTCACTGTGTAGATTAATGTAAAAATAATTGTGGTGCATTGAACCTAAGTTTTGTCCCTTTTAATGCTCCATCATACGTGACCAGCACAAATGATATTAAAATGGAAAATAATTTTTTTATTACTAAATTTTAACAATTTTTTTTATAATTTTAGATGTGATTTTTTAAGTTATTTTTTTTATTTTTTTATTTTTAATATTCTAAAATTACTTAAAATATGTCAAATCATATTATAAAAAAAATCTTTAAGATTTAATACTCAAACTATCATTCTCCTAGTAAATACCATTCG
Organism: Vigna unguiculata; assembly: GCF_037176805.1. Taxonomy (NCBI): domain Eukaryota; kingdom Viridiplantae; phylum Streptophyta; class Magnoliopsida; order Fabales; family Fabaceae; genus Vigna; species Vigna unguiculata. The sequence continues at coordinate 56,675,943 of NC_140794.1, read as the reverse complement.
GTTTTCATGTTAGTGTTTTGGCTGCTGATTCGACACGTGTTCATGAATTTTATTTTAAAACTACAGCTGCCAAAGATCCAAAATTATCTGCTTAAACAAACATAGGGCTTCAAACCGCCCTTGTAGAAGATGTACATGTAAAGAAATATGATTTTTATTTATTTTAGAAAATAAAATTAATTTTTGATTGTTTTCGCAATAAATGCAAAGTCTAATTTGAAAGGTAAGATATGTGAAGACACACCAAGCAAGTGAGTTATTATATTAGTTTGAGTAATGACACAAATAAAATATCATTTAAAAATGACACACCAAGCATCGGTCATTTATTTATATCATGTAAAAACTTCTCATTTTTAGATTAGTTTCTGCTATTAATATAAGTTTTGGGCTGCTAACATAGGTAAAAGCAGGGCAACACATGCATAAATAGCCATTGCACGTGCTCGACGCATGCATTGAATCAGCACAAAACATAAACAGATAAAACAATTATACGAGAGCAAAGTATATTTTGGAAAACTAAATTTAACTTTGACGAACATCAAGCAGAAAACATTTCTGTCCATTTTAACATTCAAGGTTACAACATGAATTCAGGCACATACCCATCGTTACTTTAGTAGTAACTTGGTCGAAAACATAAAAGAAAGAAGAAATGAAACATTAAAGAGACTATTAATGGTGGATATGTGAAGGTTTGGATCCACTTCCTAAGGAGAAGGGTATCGGTTGAAGGAGAAGTGGAAGCTTCTTGTTGACGGTGATCCCATATCTCTCGTTCATGTCAATACCTTGCACAGTTCCATCAGTTTTAGGAAGCTTCCAATCGAACCAATAAAGAAGATTAGCAAGTGCATACTCAGCTACACTCATCCCAAATGTAATTCCAGGGCATCCCCTTCTTCCACCCCCAAATGGAATATACAAATCTTGTCCTTTCAAATCTACGTCCCTCTTTTCAAATCTTTCCGGAAGGAACTCATCTGCTCTGTCCCAAACTTTAGGGTCTCTCTGTATGGCCCATGCGTTCAACATTACTCTTGTCTTGGCTGGAATATCGTACCCACTTAGTTTCACACCAGAGGTTGTCTCTCTAGGAAGCAAAAGAGGACCTGGTGGATGCAACCTCAAGCTTTCTTTGATAACACAATTTCCGACCACTCTTCTTTGATAACTCATTTGCTTCACATCATCTTCATCAACTTCTGCTTTATCTCCGACCACTCTTCTCACTTCTTCCTGAGCCTTCTCCATGCTATTTGGATCCCTCATCAGCTCCGCCATAGTCCATTCCAGAGTTGTTGCAGTTGTGTCACTTGCCCCTATAAACATGTCCTGAAATCATGCAAAATGGAACAATATAGGATTAAGTTTTATCATATTAAGAATCCAAAAGAAGACATTGGGAGAAAGACTAACCACAAGCATTGCTTTGAGAATATCTTGGGAGAGCTCAAAACCAAGCGAACCGGTCTCTTGAAGTTGAAGAAGAATACCCAAGAAGTCTTTCTTTTCGGATTTTATGCCATCCTTCTTCGTCATCTTTTCTTTATGTTCTGCTATTACCTGATCAAAGAAACCATCTAACAAACCAAGAGTGGCCTTAAACTTAGGAATTTGGCCCGTTAAAACATCAATCCAACCCAACGAAGGGAAGAAATCTCCCACACAGAAAGCTGTGAACTGAGTCAGCAATTTCCTTCCAATCTCCCCAAAGTTGTTAATACCATCGGGAGTGTCGTACTTCTGTCCAAGAACACATCTCGACATTATGTTGTTGGTGAGTGCAATCAACAACTCACTCAGGTTCACACAGGCTGTTTCACTCGCACACGCTTCGCGTATGGCACCCACCATTTCTGCGACTTCTTCAAGGCGGATGAATTGCAGGGACCGCACGCTTTTCATGCTCACAAGCTCAAGAACGCACACCTTCCTCTTCTGTCTCCACTCGTCGCCGTAGGGGGTGAAAGCCACGTCCTTGTAGCCGTAGAGAAAGATACCCGCGGTGGTGGTTTTTGGGCGGTTCATGAAAACGAGGTCGTGGGTTTTGAATATTTCTCCGGCGACGTCAGCAGATGAAACGATGATTGTGGGGACCTGCCCCAGCTGCAACAACATGAGAGGGCCATGCTTATGAGAGAGGGCTTGGAAGGAACGGTGCGGCAACGTGCCAAGCTGATGAAGATTTCCGATGAAGGGTATCTTAGGTGGGGATGGAGGTAAATTTGTTTTGGTTCTTCTGGAGAGTTTAAACACGACGAAGACGATGCTGATGAAGATGCAAAGGAAGGATAAGGAGAGCGTTGAACTTTGACAACATGGTCGTGGAGTTGATTCATGTGCCATCTCCCTGTTTTCCAGAAAATTAATGACAAAATGCACTTGCACACACATGGTGTCGTGCATGATTTATAAACATGAAAATAATTTTTTTTTTATTATTAAATTTTTATAACTTTCTTTAGGTGATATTTTTTAAATAATTTTTTATTTTTTTATTTTTAATTGTATTCTCAATATCTTAATATTATAAGAGAAAATTGTCAAAAAATTTAATAAGAAAAATTATGAAAAAATTTAATAGTAAAAATATGATTGTCTTTATAAATATGCTTCATCCTCTGGCATCAAATAATTACAACCACCTCACAATTATTTTGATGGTATAATATTAAAATATTATAAAAAAATTGTCAAATTTAATAATAAAATAATCATTTTTGTATAATAATATATGGAATATCGTACTTTCACAACATTTTTTTTTATAAAATTTGATAAAATTTATTTTTCTAAGGCATCAAAACTTTTTTTCCTCTTTTTTAATTTAAATCAAATATTTTTTTCATTCATTAAGTTGATGTTACGTTTTCAAAAATTTGTGAATCAAATTTTGTTAAAACATAATTTTTCATAATATATATTGTTATTTTAGGTCAAAAGAATTAAAAGGTACCACCATTATAAATAACTCCTAATATAATAATATAACTCTTTTTTAGTGAATGATTGAAGTTTCCTGTTCTTTAATCTTGTAGGTTTAGAGTGTAAAACAATTAAATTCAATTAAAAAGTAGTTAATTCAACTAAATTAAATTGGTTTACATTTATTAAAAAAATAAACTAAACTATTTTAAATTCATTTTTTAAAAACTAAATCAATAAAAAATAGTTTAGTACATTACTTAATATAAGAATTGAAATAAAATTACATAGTCATCAATTTTTTTTTATCACTAATTATTTTAGGTGAGTTTTTAATTATAGTTTTTTTTATCGGTAAAATTAAATTTATGTTGCAAAATTAATGTTAAAAATGTAATCCGATAAACTAATAACTACACGGGGATAAAAAAAAAGGCAACATCTTCTATGTTTCTACTATACAAAATTTACTTCTCATTTATGATTTGCTTATTGCTTTCTGGTTTTCCATATTTATATCAACGTACAATTTAGTGGGCATAAATAATCAGCAAATGAATTATATTTGAATTTGATTTTCCTTTCTGTTCGGGTATATTATGAAAGGTATAATTTAAATAATTAGATTAGTTCAACTTCTAGAAAAAAAAAAATAGAGCTGTGAAAATGGGTTGTTCGACCCGATCCGGCCCCACCCGATCCATTACGGGTTGGTCATTTAGTGGATCAACTCAACCCGGCTCACTTATAGACGAGCCAAAAAACTTCAAATCCGACCCGTCCCATCACGGATTGGTGGGTTAAACAGGTTGACTCACTAGTCCACTTAATTAAAATAAAATATTTTTTTTTCTTAAGTCATAAATTATAATTCAGATTAAAATTTAAATAAACTTCAATACAATCTAAGTACAATCTAAAATGATGTTAATCTTCAATACAAACTAAAATTACAAAAAAAAAATACTATCTAAGATCAAAGCATTCTATTCAGTTATCCAATTATAATATTAGATTCTTGGATGGATAAATCTACAATATTTTCATCTCTTGAAACATCTTCTTTATCTCCATCTATTTGAAGTTGAAACTACGTTTCCGTTTATCAACCCACTAACTTGTTTGGTTAAAAAAACAGCTCAACATTGCAAAGTCTAACATAATATGTGTGACCATAAGGGTTGGTGGACTAACCTGGCTCACTACGGGTTCAACTCGGGTGAGCCAGCTTCCTTGTGGGTCAGGTCAAAAATTGATCCATACTAAAATTTGTAAAAAAATTTCAACCTAACTCGATCCAAATCCGTGGTGGGTTAGGTTAGTCCACGGATTCTGACCACTTTGGCGGCTAAAAAAAAAATCAATAAAAAAGGTAATTAAAAATAGTTCCATTCACCCGAGTTATTTTTCACACGAGTTTAATTTGAATACAATATTTTCCGGTTTACAACAGATTCTTCAAAAATTGAACATAGAAACTATTCAAATTCTGCATTTTTCTATGATGTATTTTTGGAGGGAAGAGGTACAAATGAGTTCCTTCGACATTAATATACTCCTTTTCAGTGGAACCATTCTCAAGTATCTGAACCCCGGACCATACTTTACTCGTATGGACACAATAATAAAACTCAGAACTCAATCACGTAAATAACTAATATTAATTTCAATCCAAAATTTTTAAATTAATAAATTTTCATCTCTCCACTTTTTCGTTACTATGACTTAAATTTAAATTTGGATTCATGTACTACTGTATCATAACAAATTACAAAGAACATTAGAGAGAGTAATGGCAGAATTATTTTCATACTTTATTCAGGATAACCAGTACCTTTGAAAATAGACTAAATACACAACTGAAAATAAGACTCAAATATTCTGCTGACTAAATCAGAAAATACATAGAACAAAGTTTGCAACACAAACGTACTACAGATTCTAAATTTTACGCTTCTAAACAAGTGGCGCAATTTAAAATATAGATAAAACAATAGAACAGATGAATTCTGCAGACGACAATTCACAGCAATTTTAGAACTTAGAAGGAAAAGTTACTGGGTTAAGATAGAGGGGTATTTTCCTTGAGACAACAAGTCCGAACTTCTCACTCATATCTATATCTTTATGTTCATCCGACTCAGGTAACTTCCAATCAAACCAACAAAGAAGGTTGGCCAGAAAATACTCAACCAAAGCAAGTCCAAAATAGATTCCAGGACACCCTCTTCTCCCGAAACCAAATGGAATATAGTGAAAATGTTGACTCTTATAATCAATTTGGCTGTTTTCAAATCTCTCTGGTGTGAATTCTTCGGGACTTTCCCAGAAATTAGGATCTCTATGAATTGCCCATGCATTAACATATACCAATGTTTTTGCTGGAATGTCGTATCCTCTCAATTTCACACTGGATATTGTTGTCCTTGGAGCCAAAAGTGGAGCAGCTGGATGCAACCTTAGAGTTTCTTTGATAATACATTTCAGGTAATGCATTTGGCTCATGTCACTTTCTTCTATCTTCGATTTATGTCCCACGATTTTTCTCACTTCTTCCTGCGCTTTCTTCATTATGGCTGGGTTTCTCATAAGCTCTGACATAGCCCATTCTGCTGTTACTGCAGTTGTGTCGGTTCCTCCAGCGAACATATCCTGAATTATATATGAAAATGTGAAATTTGTTAACGATTGACACAGTGGTTAAAGATTGATGTAAAATTAACAAATTAAAAATGATAACCTATATTATTTTGATAAAGAGAGAGTAACAATGCAGTAAAAAACTTGAGAAAAACAGAATAGAGAAAGATACCAAGAGAAGTGTTTTGACGTCATTTTTGGTGAGTTCGAAGTTAAGGTTGTTACTCTGTTGAAGTTGGAGTAGGACGTTGACGAAGCTTTTGTTTTCGGAGTGGTCACCTTCCATGTTCTCTGTCAAATTCTCCGCAATTGTTTGGTCAAATAAAGCATCCAGTGCATGAAAAGTGGCCTTATACTCCTGAATTTTTCCAGTGAGAAAATCAACCCAACCCAGCAAAGGGAAGTAATCTCCCACAGTGAAGGCCACAAGCTGATGCATAACATCGTTCGCTAACTCTTTCACTCTGCTGTGACCATCGCCGGAGTATTTCCGTCCGAGAGCACATTTACACGCGACGTCGCTGGATGTGGACATAAGCATTTCGCTCAGATTCACATAGCACTCATCATCACTGGAGCTCACATCACGTAGCTTATTCACCAAGTTGGCAACTTCTTCTTCTCTGATTTGATGAAGTGATTGAACCCTTTTCATGTTGAGAAGTTGAAGGACACTTATTTTCCTTTTGTGTCTCCAATTTTGGCCATAGAGTGAAAAGGCGATGTTAGTACAACCATAGAGTAAGATTTTTGCAGCAATGTTTTGGGGTCGGTCGGAAAAGGCCAGGTCATGGGTTTTCATGATTTCCGTGACCGCCTCTGCGGATGAAACCACCAGAGTTGGATTCTCCATCTGCCCCAACTGCAGTAACATGATACCACCATGGTTGAGTGAGAGGTTTCGAAGAGAGCGGTGTGGAAGAGTGCCAAACTGATGAAGATTGCCTATGAATGGTAGTTTTGGTGGTGATGGGGGTAAATTCAGTTTGGTTTTGGGTTTGGTTTTTGTTTTTGTTGCGAACTTCAACACACAAAGGACGCTGATGAAGAACAAAAGAGATAGATAAAAGTTACAAATCATCATTTCTTTCATTTCATCGTACACTCGTGACACTGTAACCAGGCCCCTCAAACATTTATAGCCACAGTCAAGCACCACCTGCTTCTTATTGATTAAAGCTTTTTCGTTTTATGCATATGGTGGTATCCGTTTTTGTCAGATTCCGGTTGTTTTTGTCGTGATTTTCACTATTTCACGAAAACCCGTTGTTCATCCACTCTCATTTCCACGCAGGTTTCCATGTCATCGTGGATGTTGTTTTGCGATTGGAATGCTGGTATCATTAATTATATTTTGGGAAAAGAGAAATGATAGGTTTACACCCACGTTTGACCACTTTTTTTATCACCTTAAAATTAACTTGTAACTCAAGACAAATTAAGTTATAACCTATAAAGATGGTAAAAAAAGTGGTCAAATTTGAGTGTTAACCTATCATTTCTCTTTTAGGAAATTTCATTCTCTTATTCTTTTTCTACATTATTTTTTAGTTTTACCAACTATTTTAAATTTAATTCTTATTTTTTAAATTAAATAAATAAAAATTATCTACAAAATAAATAAAAATGATATACAATTAAATTGTGAAAATTATTTACATTTAGTTGTATAATTATAATTTCATTATTTATTTTATTATAAAAAAATAAACACACTAACATATGTATTTTTATTAGTTTTAATAATATATATTATTTTAACTTTAAAAAATATTAATATAATGAGTTCTTTTTTTATTTTTCCAAAATAATAACGTCTTTTTCTCTGATTTATGTGGTCGTGAGTAAATAAATAAAACAGGAAGGAAGAGAAAACATGATTTTATTTGTTTTATAATAATTTTATTCATCATTGATTATTATTTTTAATATTATTTATTATTATAAGAAAGAAGAGAAAAAAGATAAAAGAAAACAAACTGATATGTAAAAATAAAAAAAAGTTAAAAGTGATTACCATTTTATATAGGAAACATAATTCATTTGTTGTTTTGTTTCATAAGAAAATTTCGTCCAAGAGTAAAGAATGTACACAGTAACATTTATTATTTCATTTTTGCTACACACAAACTGCCACCAATCATTTATTCATCTTCTTTTCCGTTTAGAATATAGCTTACTGATTTATGACGAGTTCACAAAAAAAGATGAAAAAAAAATCCATTAAATTTGATCTACTTCATGATTCAGTATATTATATGTAGATTGAAACAATTAAAATTAAAATTAAATCTAAATTTGTATTTGTAAACATTTAGTTTAGGATTTCTATAGATCCAAATTATTTCTTTTAACATATGTCTATAACTTATAACTTAGTTTGGTGTATGTATATATTTTAAAATCAGTATATTTTTTTTTCGAATTGATTGTAAATTCAATAAAATAGTAAATAAAAAATATGTTTAGTTAACATAAAACTCTATTCAACATAATAGTAGAAAATATGATATATTTAAATAATAAAAAAAGTAACCATATAAACATCTTGGTATGAACTTTCATGTAAACAAATATTAATTACAAATATATAAAGTATAATTTGAGAGAATATATTTTTACGTGTATTTATGGTAATAAGCCTCAAACCTATAAAATACGTACTAAACCAAAACAACTAGAATTTAGAAGCACTAAAAATAATACAAATAATAAATGTCGGAGATCACATTAAGTTTACATTAAAATCAGATTTGATTGATATAATCGAAGCATATGGAAGTATATATCTCATTGTCTAGGTGGGGTTTGGTTCTTTAAGAGAAATAAAACTATAGTTAAGGTATAAGCTTCTATAAACTAAGATTCAGAACCTATACTTTGTTAATAATTATAAAAATATCATCGCATCTTTAAGAGAGTATTATAGATTTCAGTTTTATAGAGAACCAAAGCCTTTGTCCCTCTGTATAGGGTTAATTTGTGAATTCTCACAAATTTGCGAGAGGTCATGTTACATTGCGTCACTGCAAAAACGCATGTCATGCATTGCAACATATTCAAGACATGGATATACATAAGAGTTCTAACTAATTTTTAAGTCACAAACCATATAATTAATGATAGGATGTCACTTGACTCATATATGACCTTGATAGCTCACCAAATCCGCATTTTTCAAGAGTTTAATCATAAATTATAAATCCTTCCATAATCATCAATGATGTCATTCTTATTCATACAACAACACTAATATTAATAAAGCCAAGAGTCTTTTTCCAAACTTCACAACATTTTCATGTTTTCAACTTTCATATGATTTATAATCAAACTAACCATTACATTGTAAAATTATGAGATTAACACTCCTTAGATTAAAATGTGTCTTATTACCAATCTTTTTTAAAATTTCAACAAATTCAAACAAGCTTCTAAAAAAAACTAAACTAAACGCATATAAGGTCAACTATACTTACCAAATCCAAATTTCATCCATTCAAAAATTAGCTACACTACTCTAGCTTTTTAGAATTTCAATTGACAAAAAATCTACCATCAAAGCTCTATTTTATTGTAGAATGGTAAAAAAAAAAATTACAATAAAATAAAAATGAGCATATAATTTTATTTTATGGACTTTTATCTGTTATTCATATAAAGTTTATCATTAAATTAAAATAATAGTATGATGTTACATTTCACCTATTTCAATTTTAATTAGAAATTGGAAAGTACAAAAATGTCCATACGCGTGCATATATATATATATATATATATATATATATATATATATATATATATATATATATATATATATATATATATAATATACTCATTTATTTTATTTAGTATACAAATAAAAAATGTAAATTAAATTTTTTAATATATTTACAATTATATTTTTGAAATCTTAAGAAAAACTATTGAATATTTAACCTCTGGATACATATATTTTACAAAGATTGAAATGTGCTAATTGATATATCTTAATTCTATTTTCAATAACTTTTAAGTAATAACGATGCGCTAACTCTTTCTTTTTACCATTGTAATTTTTTATGACATCTAGTAATATATAGAAATATTTTTAAAATCTTGTCTAAATTAGTTAAAGTTGTGTTTATTAAATACGAGTTCAAAACATTAAAAAAAGTAATGAAATCGTGTTGTAAACGTGCGTTTTTTCAATATATCATATAAAAATAGTCTAAAGATATATTTTTATGCATTTTTTTTATTTTGATTTATAGCTTTACAGAACACAATTTTTTTTTATATTTTATAATTTGTTTTTTTAAGTTTATAGTTTTCTTATTTTTTATATTTTATAGCTCATTTATTTTTTAAAGTTTATAGTTTTATATTTTTTAAAATTTTATCTAATTTAGTCAATCTTTTAATCTTAAACTATTTTTTTAATACATTTTTCAATAAATTTATGTTTTCTTAAAATTTAATAGGTCATATATATATTTTTTATACATTCTTTATTTTTAAATATTTGTTAATAATTTAATTAAAGGTTTAAAAATAATATTTATTGTTGTTAATAATTTGTTAATAATTTTATAAATCATATATTTATTGTTGACAACAAAAATAGAGACTATTTAAGCCACGTGGTTTTCAAGGCAAGGTGAGGTCTATCATGGAAATGGAGTTGAAGATTCCCGAGGTTCTCAATTGTTACTGTTCTCTAGGTCACGTTGTGCAGGTGCTAGGCTGGAGTATCCATTCATGTGGTTCACACAGTGCAGATAGGGATAGAACGTCCTGCAAATTGCGGGTCAATTAACACACCTTTATGCCTTGTACTACTGAGATTAAATTATTTCAGATCTCTCTATTTTTTAGCAAAATTTTAAATAAATTTTTTCATTTTTATTTTATTTTATTGAATTTTTATTTTGAAAAAATCGTTGCAATTAAGTTTTTTCTGTTAGTAATATATTAACGGTGTTAAGCAGCACGTGATTTTTTGATTTTTTTTTAAATTTTTTATAATTTTGAAAAAATAAAATTGTCACGTGTTAATCTGATATATGTGATGTGACAAGTGACAGTGTCACGTGTTACTACTAGATGTTAAAAGTCTAAATGTAATCTCTGTATTTGCTATTTTGTTTTAATTTGATCTCAAATTTTTTAAAACAAAATCAATTTCATTCATATATTAAATTTAATTTATATAAATTTTACAATAATATTTTTATTATAATTAATATTTTTAACAAAATTAAGTTTATTTAAATCCATATTTTTCATTTCTCAAAAAATTCTCGAAGACTGTGTTGCTAAAATTTAACTACTTCACATTTCTTACCTACTACATACTAGCACCTCTTCACCATCTCATGTTTCCTCTTCATTTATCTAACATTTTCTTAATCTTATTACTTCACTCAATTTAACCTATATTTATTACTTATTCAAAACATTACACACTAGCATCTCGATCCTTACCCATAATTATTCATATTACTAATTATTTACAACCCTTTGTCATATTCAAAACATTAATTCTACTAAACACTTAAAGCCAACTAAACAACTTAAGTATGTTGGTTTTACCAATTTGGTAACATTAGTTTGGACATTATCCAAATTAAGTAAATTTTATTATAATTTTAACACTTATCTTGTTTTGAATTTGTTCTTGTTTTAAATTTTTTTAAATTATGCTTAGTTCAATTATATTTAGTTGGTTTTACAGTTTTTAAAAATAAACATCGAGTTAAAGTGGAAAAATAGAGAAATTGTATGAAAATCATTCAATTATGGACACTGGACTAGAGAAGATTACACATCCTTCCATATTTTTCAAGAATAAAACTATGGTGGCAATTCAAATTATTTTTTTTCAAATTTTATATTTGGTTCGTCATTCTGTCACGATTTCAATTTTATTTTTCAAACACTTAAGAAGATAAGGATCAGCAAAGATGACATCCCAAATACCTCATCTTTTAAAGTTGATGAATTTTCATCCTTACTTTTCAAATTTTATAAGTCACCTTAATAACATAGGTGATGTGTTGAACCACCTTTAATAAATGGTAAACTATCTTGGCCATATCAAAAAATGTGAGGAAATGGATTAATTTTCAAGAATCAACTATTCATATCAATTATTAGATTGTGTACTTATCATTAGACTAAAAATCATAACTAATATTAATAAAATGGGTATCCGAAAAAAAAAATCGAAAACCGATCCAAAATTGATAATTGATTATAATTTTTTTTATCGATATGGATTTCTTTACATAATTGAACAGCCCGGTTCAATTTACAGTTTGACACTTAAGAACTGACCCAAATCCAATCAAAATTAATTATTTAAATATTATTATTTACCTATTACTCATACACAAGAGATGTGTTGCGAGAGAAAAACCTAACCTATCTAACTTTGTTCATGCTTTACAAACTTGTGGGACATGAGTAACACATAATGTTCAACATATAAATGAGGTAGACAAAGAGTTGTCGACGATGTCAACGTTACATTATTAGTCCTGGATATAGAGAAAAATGCTAAAGCAAAATAAGATATTATTGGGAAGAAACAATACAAAAGAATTCATAGAAATGATTTTGATGGCAACTGTTTTAAATTTACGTAACACTGTACACATGTGAAAGGGTTTTATCACACTCATGAGAGGTAGATCCTTCGAATTCCTTCGAGTTATTTAGTATTTAAGCTACAACTTATGACTAACATAACCACCTTTATTCTTTGTTTTTCTTTTGTGTTAGGTTTTTATATCATTCTAGCTAGTTTCTTTGTTGATGAAGAAAGAAAGAAAATTATTAATACATGTAAACAAATTGTTCAATATACACACATAAGACCATCTTGTAACTGAGATAGTTTACTAAATAAAAAATTATACAACACCCAACCAATTTAAATCAGACCGTAAATTTAGTTTAATTTAATTAATATTTTCATTATGTTCAAACTAAATCACATGATTTTTATATTTGATTCAAAATATAATTTTATCCAAAAACAGAAATAAACCTCACTGACCACTTCTAAATAGTAGTCATTGTACACACATCACACACTCATCAACTTAATAGTTTTATTATGTAGCACATCACACATGATCAATAATCAACCAACAAAGTTTAGGACTTGGATGAAAATGAGTAAGCTATTGGTTTAAGATAAAGTGGTGTTTTCTTTGAGACAACGAGTCCAGATACCTCGTTCATGTCTATGTCTTGCTTAAGTTCATCAGATTCCGACAACTTCCAATCGAACCAATAAAGAAGGTTGGCAAGAACATACTCAACATTAGCAACTCCGAAATGCATTCCAGGACATCCTCTTCTTCCAAACCCAAATGGAATAAACTGAGAATGATGACCTTTAAAATCAACCTCACTCTTTTCGAACCTCTCTGGCTGGAATTCTTCAGGACTTTCCCAGAACGAAGGATCCCTTTGAATTGCCCATGCATTAATATATACCGTTGATTCTGCAGGAATATCATATCCTTTCAATTTTACACCAGATATTGTTACTCGAGGAGCCAAAAGTGGAGCAGGTGGATGCAACCTTAGAGTTTCTTTCACTGTGCACTTCAGGTAATGCATTTCATTGATGTCATCTTCTTCTACACATGATTTATGCCCTACAACTCTTCTCACTTCTTCTTGTACTTTCTTCATTATGGCTGGGTTTCTCGCAAGCTCTGAAATAGCCCAGTTTAATGTTACCGCAGCTGGATCAGTTCCTCCAACGAACATATCCTAAAATTATAACAAAATATGATGGAATCAGTTATGTTAACAAATTGCCTTCTTTAATAAACTATTGCTCATTCGAGTTTTTAATAAATAGTACTTACCTCGATTATATTATGTAAATTTCATTTCTTATGCAAATCTAATTAAAAATTAGAATGATCCTAGTGTTATTTTATATTTTATTTGAAAGATGAGAGATGTAATGTAAGTATACATTTTAAATACAAGAGTGCGCGGATCAGAGTAAGGAAATAATATTTCCCATTAAAACAATTAAGTAAAGTTGAAGCATGAAAATGGCACATGGTATGCATATCCGACCCCGCATGCCTAGCAAGATATGGGAATGCAATTAAAAAATATTTTGTACTGTATTTTTTTCACATCCTAACGTGGCCTGGTAAGAAAGACTTTTGATCAACTCACTGTAATACGACTTTTCCCATAAACTAAGTAATATTAAAATGAGAATAATGAGTGTTTGAATCCGGTATAAGATACACTTTGTACGCATAAGTACGTGGAAAATAATTTTTTAATACTAAATTTTGATAATTTTTTTTTATAATCTTAATTGGTATTTTTTAAGTTATTTTTTATTTTTTTAATTTTAATATTTTAAAATTATTTAAAAAATACGTGTTATTAAAAAAAATTATCAAAATTTAATAGTTAAAAGTTACCTTATCGGATGAGAGTAAATGATAAATGTTAAAGTTGAGTTGAAATTAAGGTGTGAAAAAGTAGTTAAAATATCTGAATCTAAATTACATAATAGTATCTAATGAAAAATATCATCATCATAGCACTGAATGCATGTTATTTTCTGATTTTTTTTCAACCTGTAATATCCTGCTGTTCATATATTTTAGAGTGTAGTGAATATGTTTACGAGAGAGAGAAGATATTTACCATTAGAAGTGCTTTGAGGTCATTTTTTGTGAGCTCGAAATTAAGCATGTTATTCTCTTGAAAATGGAGAAGGATATCCAAAAGGTCTTTCTTTCTGGAGTGGTTACTTTCCTTCTTCAGAGTCAAATGCTCCGCAATTGCTTGATCAAATAAAACATCCAAAGATTGAAAAATGGCCTTATATTTCTGAATTTTTCCAGTAACAACATCAACCCAACCCAGCCAAGGGAAGTAATCTCTGACAGTAAAAGCTGTGAGATGAATCATAACTTCCCTTGCTAACTCTTTCACTCTGCTGTAACCATCTCCAGTGTATTTCCTTCCGAGAGCACATTTACACACGATGTTGTTCGATGTCGACATAAGCATCTCCCCTAGATTCACGTAGCACTCTTCTCTAGAACTCACTTCACGTACCTTTTTCACCACTTTGGCCACTTCTTCCTCCCTGATTTCATGAAATGATTGAACCATTTTCGGGCTCAGAAGTTCATGAGCCCATATTTTCTTCTTCTGACTCCAGGTTTCCCCATAGTTTCCAAATGCAATATCAATGCATCCATAGAGAAAGATTTTTGCAGCAGTGTTTTGGGCTCGGTTGGAAAAGGCCATGTCATGTTTTTTCATGATTTCCATGGCCGCATCGACCGATGAAACCACCACAGTTGGATTCTGCATCTGCCCCAGCTGCAACAACATGATGTCACCATATTTGAGTGAGAGATCTCGAAGAGAGAGATGTGGCAGCGTGCCTAACTGATGAAGATTGCCTATGAATGGTAGTTTTGGTGGTGATGGAGGCAGATTCAGATTGGGTTTGGATTTGGTTTTTCTTGCGAGCTTAAACAAGAATAGGACGCTGATGAAGAAGGGAAGAGACAGATAAAAGGTGGAGAACAACATTTCCTTCATTTGCTCATACAGCTTGTTTACAATGAAATCTCACGGCATTTCCCCAACCTTTATATAAAAAACATCATGGGGGAGGAAATATATATACAAATATCCTGAATTAATTTAACGTTTGTCTACGAAATGGAAAATGAAAGGTTAACAAAACTTTCTTTTACAAAGTTTCACAAACTTCTTATTTAGGTAAAAAAAAAATATTATTTCATTACTTTATTTTAACTAAAAAATAAAAAATTAATCTATTTTAATTTTATTTATGAAAATTTTATTAAGTTTGTAAAAAAAATTGTTAAGAAATAATTTTTCTTAGGAAAGAAAATTACATAAGAAAAATATAAGTTATCCTTATAGGATTAGTAAAAAAAAAATACATTTTCTCTATTTGAGACCAACGGAAACAGAGGCACTACCTTTATTTATTTATTTATGTGTGTCTATTTTTTTATTACAAATAATTCATTTAGTTTAAAAACAGGATTAAATTTAAAGATGATAATTGTTTTAGTTAAAAAAATGGTTGATTAAAATAAATAATCAGTTAAAGAATAAAAATAGTAAAATAAGTATTTTAATTAAAAATTAAAACTACTTAAAAAATAAAATTGAAAAGAATTATGTACATCAAATGAAAATTCCCTTTATTAATAATATAAATAATAAAAATTATATAAGTCTATATATATATATATATATATATATATATATATATATATATATATATATATATATATATATATATATATATATATATATTGTAAATTTAAGCATTTTGACCCGAATTACAATTTTAAAAATGTTAATATATTGGCTTTTTAAAATATTTTTTATTTTTATACAGTTGGTTTTAAACTTTATAAGTAGTAAGATAATTAATACGATTGATGTTTTAAATTTTAAAAATGTATTATAATTTGCTGGGAGTGACTTCTTCCAGCAACAATTAAAACTTCATTATTTTTAGTTTTTAGACTATTCAAAGAAGTAATCTTTCTGTGGAGGATTTTTAAAATCAACATGAAATAACTCCACTAAATAATAACTTTTTGTAGTGTCTTTTTTATCCTTTTAATTTGTCTCGATTAACACATTTGTTTTATTTTTAAGAATGAATTGATTATCAAAATAGAAAAAAATTTAAAAAAAGAAGAAGAAGAATTTGTTTATATATAGATATTTCTATATCTAAACATGCATGTAGATATTCCCATCGATATATCCACTCCCACCCCTCACCGTTTCTAATGAGATTGAGACTCTTCAGGTATTCTAATCATCCCCACCAATTCTATATTCATGTTGGTGTAACATAAAAGATGGTACAAATGTACCAGTTCCCATACATAAAAAATGTTGGGATTTTTAGGGCTTTTGAAAATATGAGAGATATGAGATATATGAGAGATATATGTGATATGTTATACGGAGGAACATGTTTTTGTATTTTATTGATATACTCTATATATAGAGCAAAATATAACAAATATCAAGTATAAAATATTTAGAATATCTCACTCCTAATCTAAAATAATAACAAATTTCTAAAACTGACACATATCTCTAAAACTGAAATATTTTCTAAAAACTAATTTAAATAAAAAAGATATTAAGTAATATTCTCAACATTCCTCCTTGCTTAATATCTGTTTATTTTATATCTTCAGATTTGATTCTCCATCTTTTGATGCTTGATTTTCTCCTCTTTTTGTGCTTGCAATATTTGTTTTTCTCCTTCTTCCATGGCATCACATCTTTCTTCAATTTGGCATCATCCTTCATATTTCTTCTTATATCAGCATCATCTTCTTTTTCTTTGTTCGGTGTGGATTTCATTGGAGTGGCATTGGACCTTTTGTGAATATTAAAATGTGAACCTTCATCTACTTTCTTCACTTGGACATCTACTTTCTTCCAAAGATATTTATCTTCTAATTTTGATCCTTCTTTCATGTTCACTTTCTTTGTATCAAATTCCTCCTTCATAAAATCCAGCGCAAATCTTTTGTCTTTCATGTGGACTTTAAATACCTCTATGTTGTTTGCATTTTTGATCACACATACTTTATTTTCAAAGGAGACCTTATAACCTTTCTCTAACAATTGAGCAACACTTAACAAATTCTGGGTAATCTCAGGAACATATAAGACATCAAAAATTAATTTGATACCTGAATGAGTTTTAATTGAAACTGTTCCCGTAAAGAGGAAATGAATTATATCATAAATACAGTAACGATGTTTGGAAACAAATAATCACAACTGTACTCGTATCTGTATCCGTACAGATATTTATTATCTGGATACCTGCATTTATTTTTAATATCCACAAATATTTACGGATATCTGTGGATATCTAAAAAAAAATTTTAATATTTAATATATTTTAATCATAAATTTAAATAAAAATATAATGCATAACATTCATAAATCTCATACAAAGTGCAAATAATCCATTTAAATGGTGTTGAATGACAGTTACAAAGAAATGAAGATTTTTGAAAACCAATTGATAAAAAATAATCCATTTGAAATGGATGTGTTAATTGTTTTAATTACGTCTTTTTGTAATTTAGATGAGAGTATAACGGATACGGATATCCACAGATACAAATACTATGATACTTGTATCTGTCCTACTAACATGCGAGTATAAAAAAATACCCATATCCATTACCCGCGAATATCCATGAGTACAAATTTTTTACAATAATAAAATAAATAAAAACAAAAAATATATAAAACAAAAGCAATATTTTAGCAACTGCTAACCATATAAACATACTTGTATTACTTTGGTTTTGGTTTTGTTTTTTTTTTATTGTAAAAAATCACATCCTTGAAATTCAAATATTTCTATCCATATGCAATAATAAAGTAACGTGCGGTAACATATACAAGAGTGGACAATGTTTAATTTTGACCGATAAATTTGAGAAATAAAATAATACTTCTAAAATTTATATATATTTAAAGTTATTGTTATTAATACAATAAAATGAGTACAAATTTAGTATAATTGTAACTATAAAACAAATCACATATAAATAAAATTATCTCATTCAAATTATTTAACTCATCAATAGTTAAATTATAATTAAAATTTTTAACTATTTTTTTAATGTAAATAATTATATTATTGATAAAGAAATATATTTTTCATTTTATTTCACAATTTTATTTCATTAAAAAAAACAAGAAAAGTTAAAATAAAAGTAATTAAATTATTATCTTATTGACTCATTGGATATTTCTATACTAAATAAACTAATTTCATCAATTTGATGTATTAAATATTCTCATATATTTGATAATGTTTCTTAGATCTTGTTCTAAAAAAATTAATATAAAAGTCCTCGATTGTAATTCTTTTTCTTTAGTTCTTTCCTTTAAATTTGAATCATTAAATAATTAATATCATACTTTAGAATATTCGAAGAAGTTGAGTCTTTTTAAGAAGACAAAAATGAATTACTTTTTTTCTTTAAGAATTGATAAGAACAAACGAAGAATGAGACTAAAAAGTACTAAATGTTTTTTTCTCTTAAGAAAAACAAAAACAAAAAATGTGAGAATAAAAAGTAAATATAATATACAAACAAATAACTCAAAAAAATAATAGAAGAAAAAATAAAAAAAAATTATCACAATAAATTTCTTTTTATTTATTATATTTTATTTCATATTTTGTTATTTATTAATATTAAACATTATATTTTATAAAAAAATAAAAATCTATCTAATTTAATTTCTTGTATTTCCAATATATAATCCATAAAATTATTTTTTTTTTAAATTGAGAAACCATGGCATCTCTCGACTTGTCATCCGTCTCTGAAAGTGGATTTCAAGACTCACATCATTTTCAGGTTTTTTTGTAAATTTGGGTCATTTTGACCAATAATTTGTAAATATGGGTCCTTTGAATTTTTTTTTGTAAATCTGGGTCATGTCGTCAGGGGGAGGACGACATTCAAGAAGAAGTCGTCCTCCCAAAGGCCGGTTTCCTTTTTTTTTTTTTTTAAGTCGCTAAGCGGGAGACCCTGAAGTCGTCAGGCAGAAGACTGGTTTCAGTTTTTTTTTTTAACGTTGCATTTTATTTTATTTTTTAAAAATTTTCAGTTTTTTTAACCTTATTTTACACAATTTTCTTAAGAGTAGTTATTACATTTAATTAATTTTGTTATTGGTAAAATAAAGTAATTTTAAAAAAATACACAAATAACATAATTTAAATGCGCAACCTAAATGATACGTAATAAAAATAACAGAATAAAAATTACATAATAAAAGTAACAAAATAAAAATTACATAATAAAAATAACATAATAAAAATTACATAATAAAAATAACACAATGAAAATTACATAATAAAATTACTGACGATAGGGACAGTTGCCCTTATGATATCCTTTATTTCTACAATATGAACATTTGCTTCGTCTATTTAGATTTGGTTCATCCATCTCATTATGGATTCTATTAGTTGGTGGTCTTCCCCTTACCCTACGGCGCATG
This sequence comes from Vigna unguiculata, assembly GCF_037176805.1. NCBI lineage: Eukaryota > Viridiplantae > Streptophyta > Magnoliopsida > Fabales > Fabaceae > Vigna > Vigna unguiculata. Next base: position 56,656,272 of record NC_140794.1, on the reverse strand, counting down.
TTTGGGTCTGGAATGAAATTTGGTCCGGTATATGGTGACCAATATTCTTTATTCCTAACCGGATGAAATTGTATTTCATATGCTTTATTGATGTTGTAGAGACTATAAACTGGATGGATGTATGAGGTTAGGTCTATATGCGAGAAAGAGCAAACAACTATTACGTGATGACAAGGCAGTCGAAGAGCTTGAAAATGACCACAATCACACCACCAATCATTTAATCTAACTGTAAAAGACATTGGTAGCCGGTGATCATGTGGAGAAATATCTTTTGAACTTGAAATTCATTATTTTCTCTTGAGTATCGACGAACTTGACACATTCCCGCTTGTTGTTGATTTTTTTTAATGATAGCATTAATTTCCTCTGTATATTGGTAGCCTGCTCGTAACATGGAGTCTGCCTTAACCCCTCTCTCAACAAACCATGTTGCGGTCCTTTCAAATGTTGCCTTAATTAGAGCACAAATTGGTAATGAACGAGCTCTTTTTAAAACATAATTCATACATTCTGCCAGGTTTGTTGTCATGTGTCCGAATCTACTACCTCCATCGTAGGTCTGAGTACATTTTTGTAGTGGTATCCTGTCAATCCAAGATGCCACTTCAGGAATTATAGTTGGGGGTCTGCAGTTTTGGCTTGCCTATATCGTTGCCTAGATCATGGCATTCACCTACGCCAAGAAAATATTGGTGGATCCATGATCTTGTTAGAATGTTGGGCTTGGGAGAGGATTACTACTATAGCCCCACAACTTCAACCTTTAAGTGATCAGGAGGTGGCTGATGGGGATGGTTTCCTTGTCTGTAGAAGGTAAAAAGCTAACTTTTAAATTATTTTTTTTTGTCATTTAACTAACTTGAAATTGCTACATTTTTTTAGGTGGATGAATGTAACACATCGGATAAATCCAGCTTCAATTTCAGTTACTGAATTTCGGTTGAGATTTGATCAACTACGTACAAGACAGGTAATACTTAAGGTAAATCAAAGCTCTTTTTTTTAACATTTCGAACTAATGTCTACAATTTTGTTTCAGTTCTTGTGGAGGCCTTACACTCGACAAGAAGTTAGTCGATTGATTGTGGTTGACATCCCTCCGGTATCCAGAGCAACAGTCCCAATAATTTGCTTCGCCACAGTAGAAATCCATCAGGCGGATAGGGTGATGCGTCAGTTTGGTTTAAGACAAAACATTCCGCCTGAACCGGTTAACCTGGATCAAGTTCATAAGGATGACTTGAGGGGGAGAAACGACAGAGATTGGGTAGGACATCATCACCAGTGGATTGCAATTTGGAATGATCGAGAAAATCGGATCGCTCAAGGTACACCTTTCAGCGGAAATGGCCATTTGCGTGATGAAACACCGTATATGCAGTGGTCAATAAACCACACTATCCGCTATATATCTCCGTCGACAGAATCTTCCGACGATGAGGTTATTTATACTACAATGTTGTACATCTATTTATCATACATACTTATTCATAACAATAACCATGTTATTTATTTTATAGTACGATATGTCACAAGAACCTTCCCAGCCTGCTTCACAACCCTACACTGGCCATGTTGGGTCTTCTCCAGATTTCATACATCATCCCCAACCCTTTTTCGGACAGTCGCCTATGGGTCAGGGTCAAATGTTTGGACATTCACATCCTCAATTTGGCAACCCATCAAACACCTCATTCCAACACGTCCCTTCTCCATATGGTTTCTTCCCGCATCAGTCAAGTTATGGTGTTGGTCCATCACATATGTTTGGCACCACAACCATGACACCACCATCTGCCTATTATCCAGGATCTTCATCATCAATGCCATTTTATCCTCCGCCAATGTCTTCCCAATCACCACAAATTTTGTAAACTGTCCAAAGTCATCAAGATGAAGATGATGATGATGATGATGATGATGATGATGAACCACCACAACAACCTCCAACACGTCCCAACAGACCCAGAAGAAGACCAACATGTGGAACTGGAGGACATAGATGACTGTTTTATTATTTTCTAGTAACTAAATTATTGTATTTTAATTTTTAATCAATTTAAAAATATATTAATGTTTATTTTTATTTATTATATTTATTGTGAAAAAAAAACTCAAAATGAAGTCGTCATCTCCAAAGACGACTTTACAATGCGCCAAACAGAAACCGTTACCCTACCTGACGACTTTGTTTTTTTTAAAAAAAAATAAAATAAACCGTTACCATGAAGGACGACTTCAGCCTCAAAGTCGTCCTCCCTCCTGGTGACATAACCCACTTTCGCAAAGAAAAAATTGAAGTACCCTTTTTTATAAATTCGAGTAAAAAGGGATCCCAATATAAAAAAAAAACCTCATTTTCAACTGTTATCGTTCGATATGTCATTCCCGTAAACCATTAAATAGATATAGGATATGATGGGCTTTGCAAATTTCAGGTTAATTAACGCACGTCTATGCCCTGCACTAAACAAACCAGATAAGTCTTCAACACAAAAATCTCCGAATTAACAGCAAATATCTTCCATAATGGTCCACGATAACGATAACACCTGACGGAAACAATATTTTCTTCTAATGAGATCATACGTATATTTAATACAATTTCTATTTTATCTTATCAACAACCACATATTATTCTCTTTATTTACTTTTGAGTGTGAGTAAACATTTTGGCACTTGGGGTTTCAATAAAACTCTTCCCACTGTCTTCACATTGATAAATTCCACAACCACTATTACGTTTGAATGTCAGAAGGACACGGGTACACGTTCACCATTTAAATCAGAAGATGTTTGTGTTGTACAAATCTTCATCAAAGATTAGAGACATAACAATTTAGATTAAATATAAAATTGACTTAAGTTTAAATTGTATTCGTTTTACTATAATATGTATTTGGATTTATCCAGTCATGTGTGGTAGGTTTCCTTCAATTCTCACGTATGATTTTCTTGATTTGAAAATCTGGTATAGACATAGCGTCAAATGAACTGTTCTCGCAAAGGGAATTTGAAGTACATAATAATCACAATCCCTCTTTTTTGTCAGATGTTTTTATAAAGAGATGTTTTTTTTCTTTAGTTGTGTTTTTTTCGGTCCTTTTTATTGTGTTCATTCTTTTTGGAGAGTAGTCGCTTAACTTTATACAGGTTTCTAGTTTGTCTTTGTTTCTATTTTTTTAAGATCGCAGTAGGTGATTGATGTGTGTTGAGATTATACTGACCTTCGCAAAAATATGATTATGTAATCGTTTAACTGTTATCATAGGAAGAGAAAATGAGTTACGGGTTTATGAATTGGGCCTTCATATATATATATATATATATATATATATATATATATATATATATATATATTATATCTTTTAATAATGATATAAAATATTAAAAGATAAAAGATAAAAACTAAAAAAATATTAAAAGATATCTAAAATATAAAAAGAAATCAAAAGATATCCAAAAGTTCGATCATTTACATAATTAAACAATTAATAAATTTAAGGGTTAAATATGTGTTTTGGTTCTTTAACTTTCAATAAAAATAAGAATAAGTCTATCTTTGAAACATTAGTCAAATTTAGTCCCTAAACTTTAGAAGTGTTTGGATTTATTTTTTTTAATCAAATATTGTTAAGTTTATTTGATATTTCAAACATGTTTCATGATAATATTTGAGTTGTTTACGTCATTTGACACGTTTTCATTTCAATGTTAACTAAGAAACAATTTTGAAATGTAAAATAAACTTAACAAAATTTGGTTAAAGTACTAAATTCACGCATTTTTTAAAGATAAAGGACTAAATTGGTCCAAAATTTCAAAGAGAGATGAATTCCAATTTTCAGTAAAATTTAAGGGACCAAAAACATATTTAACCCTAAATTTTCATGTTCTTTTAATACTAAAAGATCCTCCTTTGAGTTCTTCTCGTTTATGTTCAAAAAATAGTCCTCTGTCACCCAGATTTTGGATTCAGAATTCGGTTACGCATGGGAAAGGTATTAACACCCCCACAACGTTCGTCATAAGACTATACATTTAATTAAATTTGCAAAAGGATGTATTTTTTTCAAGATATTTATTTTTCCCAAAAATAATAATAAAAGAATGTACAAAAAAGAAAAAAAAATTGGTTTTTTGGACCCTACAAGGATTAATCATCACTAATACATATCTTGGTTCATAATGAAGAATATAGTTTATGTCCTTCTTTATGAAAAAACTAGTTGATAAATTATTTAATTTTTATTTAGTAAACCTGGCAAGATTGGATTTTGCTCCTACTTATTTCCATCCATAAATAATGAAAGAATAAGGGATCACATAATTCTTAATGAAAAATTTTTTTAGAAAACTATTTGGAAAAATGATTTAATTTTTTTTGATAATTTTGAAAATCTTTTTATTTAAATTTTTTAGTATTTTGAAATGTTTGAAAATTGGTGTCACGCGTAAGCGGTATACTAAAAATAAATTCTTTTTTTAGTCATTTATTTTTTTCTCATTTTTTAATCTTTTATAATTTTTCATATTTTGTTAAAATTTATTTGAAAGTGAATGTGGATGTCACTGCGACGCGAGCAACCGCATATACATATAAGAGTAAACAAAGAAAATTATTTTTTCTTTTTAGATCTTTATATATTTCTTAGAAAAAAATGAAATTTTAAAATGGATGTCACACAACATGAGCAACCAAACAAATACTAAAGAAATGGGGAAAACAATATTCTTTTTATGATTAAAACAAAATATAATAAAAATTGAAAGAAAAAGGAAACTAATAGTGACGTACCTTCAAAAAATTTTCTCTGTCTCTTTTTGTCTATCAATCTCATTCTCTCGTTCTTTATATTACAACTACCTCTTCTCTCTTTTTTTCTTTCATTTTCTTGCCTCCTTTTCTAAGATTTTTTATTTTTCTCCCAAAAGAGGTAAGGAGCATCTATGTACGTGTGAGTGATGATAAGTAATAAAGAAATGTATTTTATTTTATTTTATTTTTTGCATATGACAGACTTATATACACATTGCAATACCAATGTAATCCTAACCATAAGTGTAATGAACACCATAAAAAAAGGTCATGATAACATCACATTAAGATAATTAAATCATAATGAATCAAAGGACAATACCAATCATCATTAATAATATTGATTTTATTCCTTAGAAGAGATATTACTTGTAATTATTATAATCATATCATTGTTTCCTCTATCATAAACAAAGGTCAGAAATACGAAGAGTGAGGCGAAAATATGTTGAGATATGATCATTAAAAACAAACTGAACTCTTTCATCTTCTTTTCTTCTTTTTTTTCATATTTTATCTCTCTTTTTTTTCATATTTTATCTCTTTTTTTTTCGTTAAAACTGAAGTTTGAAATCTTTGAAAAAAACTTTTTTTTCGCAAATAAATTTATTCACTGGTAAAAAAATGGTTAAAATACTCCGTTAGTCTTCGTCTTTGTAGTAGAATCTCAATTTGGTCCTCGTATTTCTATTAGTCTCAATTAGGTCCTCATTTTTGTAAATTAGTATCAATTAGGTCCTTTCTGTTAATAAAGAACTAACACCGTTAAGTAAGTGTCACGTGTCAGCTCCTCGTTTTTTTGATTTTTTTTTAAAATCTTTAAATTTATTTTAAAATTTTTAAAATTTTTTTAAATATTTATGTCACGTGTCACTTCTATAGTGTGCCACGTGTCAATCTAATATGGTGACAGGTGTCAAATTACTGTATGAATCTCAATTTGGTCTTCATATTTGTTAAATTGATTTGATTTGAGTCCCAATTTTTTTTAAAAAAAAATTCAATTTCAAGCACTCCAAAAAGATTAAAAATTCAAAAAAAGTTTCAAAAAAATTCAAAAAAATTCAAAAAATGAGAAGCTGACACGTGGCACCTACTTAACGGTGTTAGTTCTCTACTAACGGAAAAGACCTAATTGATACTAATTTACAAAAATGAGGACCTAATTGAAACTAATAAAAATACGAGGACCAAATTAAGATTTTGCTACAAAAACGAGGATCAATGAAGTATTTTAACATAAAAAAGTTGAGTGTCTTACACCATCTAAAAATCACTTGAGATTTAAATTGCAAGTATTTTGATAGAAAAATATACTCTTGAGTATACGAAGTGCTCATTCATTTTTCTGTATATAGGTTCGAGTATTTCTAGTATTTTCTGTATAAATTTATGCATACTTTTTTCCATAAAAAATATTTTTTAATAAAACACAACATTAAAAATTAAATTGTATATATATAGATATATATAATTCTATTATTCTTATTACAAAGCAAATATTAAATTAAATGAATTAGATACCTATACTTATTTCAATTTAAATTATTTTTGTTAACTTTCTTACCTTAATTAATAATTTTCGTATGAAACGAACTATGAATATAATTAATTATAAATTTTAAAAAAATATTAAAAAATTAAAATAACAATTATTTACAATAATTAAAAACAAACAAAATTGTAAAAAGTAAAATATATTTAGACATTAAAGTTGTACTGCGAGTCAGATATTATAGATATGTATAATATTAGTAACAGTGAGAGAAAAATAATGGTGCAGTAGTAGCAAAATAAAATAATTATAAATTTATAAATAAAATCTAATTAACAAATAGAGGTGCATGTTGAAATTATGGAGGTAAAAAAAATATCTATGACAAACAACTACCGTTGTGATTTTCAAGATATTTTTTTAAAATAATAATAAAAAAATGTATCATAATAAAAGAATGTATATATAAATAAAAATAATTTTTTTAGTTTTTTTATTCAACAAGAATTAATTTTTCTCTACATATCTTCAATAATGACAATGGAGAATAAAATTTCGTAATTTGTTATAAAAAAACTATTTAAGAGATTATTTAATTCTTATTTGATAAATTCTCTAACAAAGATTAATCTTGCTTGTATGTATTTTTATTTATAGTGAAAAATTTGGGGTCGCATAGTTTCTAATGAAAACACCGTCCAGAAAACTATTTGGAAAAAATGATTTAAATCCTTTGATAATTTTAAAAAAAAAAATTATTTAAATTTTTTAGTCTTTGAATTATTTAAAAATTGATATCATGCAACGCGAACGGTCGGCTAAACATGGAAAATAAATTCTTTTTCTTAATTTTTTTTAATCTTTTATAAATATTTCATATTTTTTCAAAATTGATTTGAGACCTTAGCATCCAGATAAACATCAAACAATAAAAAAAAGAAAACTATTTTTTATTTTTAGATCTTTATATATTGTTTAGAAAAAACGAAATTTCAAGATGGGTGTCATGTGACATGCGACATGACATGAGCGAAAGAAGTGAAAGAAATGGGGAAAATATTTTTTTATGATTAAAACAAAATATAATGAAAATTGAAAAAAAAAATCAAATAAAAAATAAATTGGTAGTGACCTACCTTTAAAATTTTTGAATGTCTCTTCTTCTCTATCAATCTCACTCCCTCGTTCTCTACATTTCCACCACCTTTGCTCTCTTTTTTTTTTTTTGCTTCGGTTGCTTATATTTTTGTTTTTCTCCCAAAAGAGTTAAGAAGCATGCGTGCCTGTGTGAGTGGTTATAAGTGGAAAAAAAAAGAAGTGTAGAGAATATTTCATTTTTTGATCCCTTTTAAGATGACAGAATGTGTATTCATATACACACATCAAATTGCAATACCAATGTAATCTTGTAATCCTAATCGTAATTGTAGATATGGAAGGAATTAGTCATGATAGCAACACATCACGAGAATTAAATCATAACTGTGAGGCCTACTTTTTGTGTTTTAAGTTAATGGGCCCAACTCTAGTGAGTAAGGGCCCATAACCAGCCTTTTGTTCACTGGAACCTGTCCAGTTGCCCTTACTTCCCCTCTGTCTCCCAAAACTAAAACATCTCACCTTTTTTCTCTCCTTTCAAAAGCTGAGCTAGGGCACTTGCAAGTTCTCCTCTGAACTTATTGAACATTCTCCTTCAAGCTAACAAATGAAAGCTCCCCCTCCACATAAGTAGAGCTCCAAATCTTATCCTTTCGTTTCATTGTTATTTGGTAGCTCTGGATCCACGTGAGTCTCAATTATGGTCTCATTTTCGTCTTCCATGGTTCTGTTTTTTTCAGCTCCTTAAGTTGCTCCAAGTCCTGATGCTCTTTCACTAAGGAGTTTTTAAGTTAGCTTTCAGTTTCGAGATAAGGGAAGCTAGGATTTTCCCGTTTTTTGAAGTATATTATTTGTATTTGCTTTTGTTTCATGTTTGAAATGTTTGTGCTTGTTTGAGAATGAACTGGATGTTGCTTTGTATTGTTTTTCTGCCTTGCATGCGTGAGTAGGTGAAGGACCTGCTATTCTCACCGAAGCGAGCAGCTCTTGCCTAAGAGAGAGTAGCAGAAACCCACCTCTGCCTCTACTCGAGTTGTCACTTAGGCGAGGAACTTCAATTTTGAGCGAAAAGCAATCTCACTCAGGCAAGAAAGTCCCGCTTAGGCGAGAACTTGTAGAAAGCTCATTGTGCCACTATTGAAGTTCTCGCTCAGACGAGAATGCCTAGCTTAAGCGAGGGAGCCTCTGTCGCTTAAGCGAGAATTGTAAACTTGTTTTTAATTCCCCTATTTAATCTGTGATTGGTTGTATATCTTGAGAATACATTAAGTATATAACTATGCGTGTCTTATGAGATTTTATGAACTATAATTAATGTGCTTGGTATGAAATAAATCATGAATTGGCTGGTTGATTGAGTATTGGCATGTGATTATGATGTTTTGAGATAACATGTGGATTTGGTATGAGAAACATGGATATGGTATGAGTTAGTCCATGAAACTCTTGGCAAGGTTTCATGGTGGTGTTGTAGTGTATATAATCAGATAAGGATTCAAGCAAGGTTACATCTTGAAACTCTAAAGAATCAGTCAGGCTCACATAGAGCAGACTGGTTCAAGTGGTGAGACTAGCAAGAGGTCCTAGTCGTCTTTGCCAAGATAATGACCCTAGATGATCATGGACTAACCTTGTGCGTAGTAAGGTGAAACTCATTGGCAATGGCTCTGCAGAGCAGTAGAGGCCACCACAAGTGCAAGCATCTAATGAATCTGATCTCATTATATGTATCTGAATAACTGTGTTAGAGGGTCTTGCATTGTTTAACATCACATTATAAGTCTGTAATGCTTCATTTATTAGAATTATACTAAATTGGGATATCACAAAAGCAAATTAGAACACAATACACAATATCAATCATGTTAGTAATATTGAATCTAATAATTAAAAGAAATATTTTTTATAATTATTAAAATCATATCATCATTCTCTCATTACGAAAATATATTTTGTTGTTGAGCTCACGAGAAAGTGTGATAATTAGAAATAAATTAGCCTCTTACTTTTTCTTTTTTTCTTTTTTTTCATTTTTCATCTCTTTTTTTTTTCTTTTTGTTTTGTTAAAATTAAAATTTAAAAATTATTAAAAAAATTATTTCACCTTTTTTTTACATAAATAAATTTATTCACCTGAACAAAATTAAATATTTACCTTAAGTATAAATGATTTAGAAATTTAAGTTCCAAGTATTTTGATAAAATGACATACAATGACTATACTCTTGAGGTCATTCACTTTTCTGTATTTCTGGTATTATCTGTATATATTTATGCATATTTTTGTCATAATTTTTTTTTTAATAAAATACAACATTAAAAATTAAATTATATGTCGATATATATAATTTTATTATTCTTATTAAAAATAAAATATTAAATTAAATGAATTAGATACATGTACTTATTTCAATTTAAATTATTTTTATTAACTTTCTTACCTTAATTAATAATTTTCGTATGAAACGAACTATAACTATAATTAATATAAATTTAAAAATATTAAAAAATTAAAATAACAATTATTTACAATAATTAAAAACAAATAAAATTGTAAATAATAAAATATATTTAGACATTAAAGTGGTACTGTGAGTCAGGTATTATATTTATGCATAATATTAGTAACAGCGGGAGAAAAATAACAGTGCAGTAGTAGCAAAATAAAATAATTATAAATTTATAAATAAAATCTAATGAATAAATAGAGGTGCAGGTTGAAATTATGGAGGTACAAAATGAAATTATCTATATCAAGCAACTAAGGTTGCTCCCAAACTATTACGACCCAAACCCAATAAGGATGGATCGCCTTACCTTAGATTCTCTATGTACATACTTCAACCCAAAACAACAGGCACAATTTCAAATTATTTTAGAAAGAAAATAAAATAAAAGAAAACAACTTTTTTTTTAAAAAACAAAACTAGTACACAAAGATATCACTCTAAAGAATAAAATCCCAAGAAGATTAACACTCCATTCTTTATCAATTATCGCAGCATACGACTAAAACGATCAAACTGAGAAGAAAGATGCATAATTAAATATATATGATTGAATTTTATGTTGGATCCTTTATAAAATTGAATTACTTGAAACATCTTGAATGTTTCTTCTTCTAGATTTGGCTTGGATAAAAGAAGGTTATTGACTTCTTCATCTAAAACTTCCCTAATTTTCTTTGTTTACGTCAAATTCTCAGGAGTTGTTTATAGATAGATCTCTTTTTCTTATTAAAAACGTCTATTTTGAAGTTTAAAGAAATTTAGATCTATATCACACCAAACAAGCATAAAATATTATATACTTCTGTTTTTTCTGTTTGCCATAGTTGACCATTAGTGCTGTCACTTGTTGCTATAATAGATACACTTCTTCTCATCATATTTAATGGAATTTGACGTACCATACATTAATAAAAGTAACCGTATCAATTCATCTTTATCTAGACAACAAACATACCTAATGAAAAAGACCATTTTTACATTTATTTTTAACAGCAAGAATAACGTGTGTACACACCAATTATAAAGCATTCTAAGAAAAAATATGTTGGCAAATTTTAAAAGTGAATATTGCCTATCATTCCTTTTCTAACTAACTTTATAGTATATGTTACATGTTTTTATTGTACTCTATAGTCTCACATCAATTAGAAGTTGAGGTTTAAGACAGTTTAAATAGTTCTCTTTCCTTTCACTCTGTGAAGTGCTTTTTAAGAACAAAATTGTCACGGAATTGAAGTTTTAAAACAAACAATACCTTAGATGCATGGTGATTAATCCTAACGATATTATTCAACTATGACGATCTTTACCCGGGATTTATCATTTTAAGAAAAAAGTTAGAACATTATAATTTTAAAGAGTTTTTATTTATTTTGGCCAACTGAATGAGAATATTAGGCACAAATAGTTATAAAAATAGAGAAAGAGAGAGTATTTCTCGATATCATATATATATATATATATATATATATATATATATATATATATATAAAATTTATCCAATACTACACTTGAATTTGACAATGGAAATCCATACACTTATCTTCATAAATTTGACAACACTTTTGCTAACATTTTTTGGAGCAACACCACAGAAAGTGAAGAGAAACATTCATAACTTGGTTAAAATGAAAAGGTTGTTGGTATAACATGAAGTGGTACTTTCTTTGAGACAACAAGTCCAAACATTTCGGTCATATCTATGTCTTGTGTTTGATTTTGTGGCAACTTCCAATCAAACCAATAAAGAAGATTTGCAAGCATATACTCCATAGAAGCATTGGCAAAGTGAATTCCAGGACATCCTCTTCTCCCAAAACCAAACGGAAGAAACTGAAAGTCTTCTTGACCTTTAAAATCAACTTCGATATTTTCAAATCTCTCTGGCATGAACTCTTCAGGACTTTCCCAGAATTTAGGATCTCTTTGCATTGCCCAGGAATTTATATAAACCGTTGTTTTTGCCGGAATATCATATCCTTTCAGTTTTACAGCAGAGACTGTTACTCGAGGAGCCAGAAGAGGAGTTGGAGGGTGTATTCTCAGAGATTCTTTGATCACGCACTTTAAGTAATTCATTTTCTTAATATCACTTTCTTCTACATTCAATTTATGACCTACAACTTTTCTCACTTCTTCTTGTACTTTTTTCATTACGTTTGGATTTCTTACAAGCTCAGACATAGTCCATTGTATCGCCGATGAAGTTGTGTCGGTGCCTCCCACAAACATGTCCTAATAAATACAAGTTAAATTTTCGTGAGATCTTTCATTTCTCAAGGAAGAATAAAATGTTGTCAACTGTAAAGTAAAACCTTTTAATATTGTAATAACTTCAGAAACATACTTTACATTCTATTTCTCAGCGATTAGAATGACAAATTTAAAGATAATATATAACAGTATTCTACCAAATGTTCCTCTAGGACTGTGTTAGAAAAAAAATATCAACGGTAAAAAAGAATTGAATTATTTTCATCTTTTCTTAAGAAAAACTAATTTACTTAATGAAATTATTGAACCTTATAATATAAGCTCCACGGATCAGTAGGCATCTCAATTCCTATTACAAGAAGAAATATTAGATCTTTAAAAAAAACAATAAAATATACACCATTATTTAACAACCAGTTATCTTAATCCTTTACTTTTTGGATTTAAAATACTAATATATGTTATTATATTATTTAAAGTGTATTTGATTAAACAAAAATATTCAATAAGTATATCAAAGTAATTTATCTTCTATTTCATAAATTATAAGTTTCTTCATCTAATTTCTATCCCTTATTATTCAATTTCTTTAGTTATAATTCCTTATATTTTAATACACTTTTTTTATCATTCTTATTTTTGTTTACTAATTAATATTTCAATCATATGTACACAAGTAGTTATTGCATTATGTTAAGTATTTGTTAGAATATTATTTAATTTTTACGCAATTCATTTTAAAAGAGACTTAACATTATAAATTAAAAATTGAAATAATAAATATTTGTTACATGATGCTATATGAAAATCACACGTTGTAAAAAAGAAATTTAGCATAAAAATAATAATAATTTAAATTAAAAAATTCAAAAGAATGAAAGTCAAAATAGTAGAATAAGATCATACACACAAAAAAACTTCTAAATGGTGATCAATTTTAGTGACCAGTAATAATTATTAATTATAATAACAAATTTAGATACTAATTTACAAAATTAAAAATTATTGATTAATAAAATAGTCACTATTATGAATAAAAAATTATAATTGGTCACTAAATTGATATTTAAAATTAGTTATCTTGGTTTTGACTACCAAAGAAAATTGATCACTAAAAATTAACTACATAGGTTTTAGCTACCAAAATGATTTAGTTTCAGAATTGGTCTCTAATTAATTAGTAACGAATTTGGTGACCATTTATAATAACCACTATTTTATTAAAACAATCTTAATTTTATAAATTAGTATCTAAATTAGTCACTAAAATAACTTTTTTTTTTATTTTTAATTGAGAATTTTTTTTATAATGATATGTCACTCTCCAACACCAAATGAAATAAAATATAGTAGTTTGTTTTCTGTCCTTATCATTTCGTAATTTATTGTTAGATTTTGACAATTCAAATTTACCTTTAAGAGCTAAAAACAAAAATCTCAACAAGAACTAAAAACAAAAATCTCAACTAAAAAGGAATAAAACAAGAAACATATCTTTTAAAAGGAATTCAAATCTTACGTACTCTATTTTTAAAAGGAATTGCCCAAACGAAGGTACTCATATATATATATATATATATATATATATATATATATATATATATTTGATAACCGGGAATCATTTGATGGTTTTTCAATAACAAAAAAAATGCATGAAAATGGATTTTAAATAAAGAAAAGTTGCCATAAATTATTTTTTGAATTAAAAAATGATAGTTTTAGAAAATGATTTGTGAGCGTGAAATATCAGCATTAAACGATACCGTTAAAATTGCCTTGATGTCCTTTTTGGTGAGGTGGAAGCTGTGCGTGTTATCTTCTTGAAGTTGGAGGAGGACGTCCAAGAAGACTTTGTTTTTGAAGTGTTGTTGACCTTCCCTTTTCTCTCTCAAATTTTCTGCAATTACCTCATCAAATAAACCATCCAATGCTTCAGCAGTGGCCTTGTATTTCTGAATTTTTCCAGTAACAACATCAACCCAACCCAGCCAAGGGAAGTAATCTCTGACAGTAAAAGCTGTGAGATGAATCATAACTTCCCTTGCTAACTCTTTCACTCTGCTGTAACCATCTCCTGCAAACTTCCTCCCAAGAGCACATTTACACGCAATATTATTCGATGTTGACACAATCATCTCACTTAGATTCACAACCTTTTCATCGCTCCTGCTAGCTTCACGTAGCTTCTTCACCAACTGCGCAACTTCTTCTTCCCTGATAGCTTTAAATGATTGCACCCTTTTCGAGCTCAGAAATTCAACCACGGATATTTTTCTTTTCTGTCTCCAGTTTTCTCCATAGAGTTCAAAGGCAAAGTCTGTGCATCCATAGAATAGGATATTTGCAGCAGTGTTTTGGGGTCGGTCCGAAAAGGCTAGGTCGTGACTTTTCGTTATTTCCATGGCCACATCTGCAGACGAAACCACAAGGGTTGGAGTTTGCATCTGTCCCAACTGCAACATCATTATATCACCGTATTTGAGAGAGAGATCTCGAAGAGCTCGATGTGGCAGTGTGCCAAACTGATGCAGATTTCCTATGAACGGTAGCTTTGGGGGAAATGGAGGCAGATTCAGATTCGTTTTGGGTTTGGATTTGGACCTTCTTGCCAGCTTAAACAGAAAGAGAACACTGATGAGAAAGGACAGAGAGAGACAGAGGTTAAGAGCCATTTCCTTTTTTTGCCACATCTGGTAAGTCCACCAAAGATTTATAAGCAAGCATACGTAGTTGCTTCCTCGTTGTTTTACTCTTTTTCGTTAACTTATTTTTATTCAATTATTGCTGTTTTACTCTTATTAAATTCTCTTCTTATGCATTCATACAACCCTATATATATTAGTAAGGAAAATGATTATTGTACGCTCTCGGAATGTATATTGAGAGAGAGAAAAACGATCGATGATGAATGATTGATTATGATATAATAAAAAAAAATGAGTATTATGTATATAAGCAATATTGATTATTAAATATATTAAATATGGTGATATTTTCATAAATAGAAAAGTTCTCGTTAGCCGTTAATGTAACATGATTACATACATATTATATTGTATCCAGATTAATTTGATTTAAGCAAGTTATAAAATATTTTTCCGATAACAGTCTAATTCCAAGTTTTATTTTTATCAGCAATTAATAAATATACTAACAGAGCATTTGGAATACTATAATCCTTTTATAAATATAGTTTTATATATATATATATATATATATTACTGTACGAATGACAATTTAACTAAAATTCAAAAGAAAATAAGTTAAATAATCGCACAAAAACACATTTATATGTAAGTATGGGTGAAACTAAATACCCTACACCAACCATATACAAGAATAATAGAATACTCATTCAAGATATGTCTATGTTGAGATGGGTTAGTGTCTTTTCTGCTACAGCGTAACAAATTGCGTTCATAATATAGATCCTAACTTTGGTATTTCCATTATGAATGTTCTGCTGCCCATAGTCCCTACAAGCATGAAGAACAATACGCTCTTATTGTTTAACTCTCTGCATAAACAAGAACAACACTCTTTTGCATGCTCCGTTCCTAAAAAAAAGACAAATAACTGCTTTCTCCAACTCTTCCAAATCCAATGGAGAGCACCAACATTCCCTTACTGTCTACCTTAAGTACTAAAAAATTTAAATTTTTTTCATTGAATTTTCACTGTTAACTTTTTTATGTTATTTTAGTGGTGTGGTTGTTATCTTACCGACTTATTGTCTTGTCATGCCACATTGCTCAGTTCACATTACTCAATTCGTCACATGTAATTTTACTTTTTTTGTTATTAATTTTCTAATTTTATAGTTTTATAGTTTATAATTTTATAATTTTATAAGTTTTTAGTTTTATAGTTATTGAGTATTCAATAAATCAATAAATTATTAAAATTTATTAGAAATTCAATTAAAAAATTTCAAATTTATGATAAACTTAAAACACAATTAAACTAATTTTCAATTATTATATATTGAAAATATTTTTTATGTTCTCTATCTTCAATTTTTAATTTATTTTTTAATAATAATAAATTGTGTTAATATATATATATATATATATATATATATTATATTTGTAGATAATCCAACATGTTATGTTTTTGTCGTATAATGTGTGTACACTTACTTTATTTACTGTATAAAAGGTTCACAATGGGTTGAGTCTAACACTCAGCCTTTGGTAAGGTCCGAGACCCAAGTTTGTGTCTATTGGCACCTCTTTACTTCGATAAATGTTGGTGATGATTTCAGAGAATTCCTCATGAGAAGAGAGTTCCTTTAAATATTATTTGAAAGTTCTTTTATATTAGTCTCAGTAAAATTTACACTATATTCAATATAAGAATCCATTGCCGGATTACGTTAATAATCAAAAAGAATTAAATGTAATTAAATAATTATATATAGGATTATATTTTTTATTTTTAAAAGACTAGCTTTTTGAATTTATATAAAAGTTTGCTTATTCATCTTTATTTTCAAAGTTTAACAAAAATATTTTTAAAACCTTTTTTATGATAAAAAGAAAGTTATAAATACAAGTATGAATTGGAAGTCTTACTTTGAGTAAAAGAAAAAGTTGAGATAAAGATATCATATATCTTTTGATTTTAATTTGATTAATACACATATTGTATATTTTCTTTTATTTAATATCAGATATTCTATTTTGTGATGATACATATTATTAGGTTTTACTTTTCTCCTTATATAATGGGATATTGTACTCTATATATGGGAGACGTTTATAATAAATCAGTATGCAAACTCTTATTCTCATACTTAAAGTATTTTTTCTTCTAACTTTCTCTCACTTGTGTTTTATCAAATACTAATACTAATATGATATCATATGACAAACATTGTCTTTGTTAGTTTCCCTTCGACGTTTCACTCATGACGAGTTTTGCTTTTTTTCACCATTTATTTCTTCATCTTGGAGAAAACTATTAGGAATCCAAGTGTGCGTCTAAATCCCACATTGGCTAGAGATGAAAAAGTAAAACGTTATATAAGGATGAAAACCCATAAATTCATTGCCTTAAGGTTTTGGATTGAGAGTGTGTCAATGTCTTATGTGATTGGACTCAGGTCTCATTGGTATTGTATCTCTCCAGTGAACTTCCTCCCCTTTATAGACCTAACAAGAGGTATCAGATGAGTCTAAATCTCACATTGGCTAGAAATGAGAAAGTGAAGTCATAAACCCATTGCCTCAAGTTTTGGGTTGAGAGTGATATTAATGCTTTATGTGGTTGGGGTCAAGTCTCATTGGTGTTGTATCTCCCTAGTGAACCTCCTCCCTCTACAAACTTGTTCTTGTATATCTCTTTCTTGTTGATAACAATTATCCGACTATACAGAAAAAGGAGTACTCGTGGTTGGGAACCCTTCCACCGGAGGGGGAGTGAGGAGATTGTTAGGAATCCAAGTTTAAGTCTAAGTCCCACATTGGCTAGAAATGATAAAGTAGAGTCATAAACCCATTACCTTAAGTTTTGGGTTGAGAGCGATGTTAATGCCTTACGTGGTTAGGTTCAAGTCTCATTGGTGTTGTATCTCCCTAGTGAACCTCCTCCCTCTATAGACTTGTTCTTGTATATCTCTTTCTTGTTGATAACAATTATCAGCAATGGAAAAGAAATTTTCAAGATCTCAAGATTCTCTTCTTCATCCTACTGTTTTCCAAAAGTTTTACTTCCAAATTGAACCTTCATAATCTGTCCACCTTGAGAAGGGTGATAATGATATCATATATCATCTGATTTTAATTCTATTTAAGAAATATATCTTGTTTTATGATGATACATATTATGTCTTACTTTTTCCCCTTATATCATTTGATATTGTACTCTATAGATTTTACAAGTTTGTAATAAATCAGTATATAAACTCTTATTCTCATACTTTCAATAATGTATTACCATTCAGTATTTTCTCATAAAAATTTTCAATAGTGATCTCAAAGTTGATTGTTTGCTTTGATGTCCGATCCAATCACAATTACAACCAATGTGTTGAGATAAATGAGTGAGACAAATATATAATATTATGGTAAAAATTCATAAGTAAAACTCAACTTACATTTGTACAGGAGACAACTAGAAATTC
Organism: Vigna unguiculata; assembly: GCF_037176805.1. Taxonomy (NCBI): domain Eukaryota; kingdom Viridiplantae; phylum Streptophyta; class Magnoliopsida; order Fabales; family Fabaceae; genus Vigna; species Vigna unguiculata. Next base: position 56,638,009 of record NC_140794.1, on the reverse strand, counting down.
AAATATAAGTTAAAAATCTCGTATCAAATTAAAATTTTCAATAAAAATGAAAAATTAATGATAAATAAGAAATATAAAAATTATTGACATTAAACCTTAATATTTTATATTGAAAATAGTGTCCATTATATAGACAACTCGTATATTATAAATGGACATTTTTTCTGATTTATAGCAATAAAAAATTTCAACAAAAGAAGTTAATTGTAAAAGAAAAATATGTATTATGTGATAAAATAATTAAATTTATTGAAAATGGGTTATAAAAGATATTTATATTAACGGTATATATAAATCAAGTTCTTTGTTCTTACATAAATTTTAAGATTTAGTTTTATATGCTTAAAATATCTGCACTTTACATGAATTACATACACGCAGTTGCAGACTTCTCTGAGCGGTGTGTGCACATGCCCTTTTGGAGAGTAAAATATAAGTGTCAATCTTTATCGCTGATAAAAAAAAATGTCAATCTTTATCTTTATTAGTTAAATCCTCAAATGCTCTTATTTTCAGTTCATTGTATTGGATATTTGTTATATTTTATTTAGCTGAATGTTTTATTCCATCTCATATTTTATTTTAATTCACGTTAACTGTTATTAATATTTTAAATAATCTCCGTTCCATGCACAACTGAATCCACCACTGCGTATATTTGTGAATGACTGCAAATTTTCGAACGTTGTGTTTGCTTGTAGAGTGTCTTTAGATTTTTAGAAAATTTAAATTTAATCGAATAAAATTAAAAATCTCGGGAAAAATTTTATAATTTTACTTTAAAAGTAATTCATGTTTAGACTTCAATGAAACAAAACTAGAATTTGTGTTGTAACTTTCGATGTAAAATAAACTTAGATTTAAATTTCCAAAATGACAATCAAACACACACTTATGAATATAGTGTTACAGCGAACGGAGGAGATAGTACTTTAGGCATTTGCTTCTAGTAATCTGTACTCACTTAGGAAAATGGAATATGGGCGAAGGGATTAAAGAAGAAAAACGGTTCAACATAGATTATTTTACACAAACGACATTTGCTTTTAATTGAATTCTTTTTCTTTTTATTTTAATTTTAATTTTGTGGTCAAAAGTTTTCAGTTGTTTTACATGCATGACCTTCGCTTTCAATTAAATTAATAATAATAATAATAATACTAATATCAATATTAATAATTATAAGTAACAATAACGATAATAATAATAATATTGATGATAATTATAATAATAAAATTTACAATACTATTAAAAATAATAATAATAATAATAATAATAACAATAAAAGTAAAATTATAATCTAAAGATTTTATCTATTAAAGTATTTTTTTATCTATCACATCTATCAACTCATTATAATTCTTCATAAATCTTATCTTTAACCGTGACATATCTCCACCAATAATTTCATAAGAGTCAAAATAATATACAGTTAAAATTTATATATTCAACTAGTCCCTAATATAATAAAGATTAATACATAATTTAGTATAACTGTAACTACAGAAGAAAACGCACATATTTGAATGATGGTCATTTGTTCATTCATATTCTTGAACTCATCAATAATTAAATTAGAACTAAAATTTTCAGTTATTATTTTTATGTAAATAATCATATTGTCAGCAAAAAAATTATCTTCCATTTTATTTCACACTCTTGTTTTGATAATCTTCGGTGCATAAAATGATCTTTATTTCTGGATGTGAAAATAGGAAGTGTTAAACTAAGACGAATTAATATCATTAGTATAATATTTCGTTGGACCAGGTTCCAAATAATTAATATGAAACTCTTCAAACCTTAAGAGAAGGTTCATCTAATTTAACAATTTGATTATTTGTATCATATTTCAGAATATGTGATGAAGAAGTTAAATCCATCTCATTTTCATCTTCATGGGGTAGCTTCCCTTTTATTACTTTTAACAAATGAATTTATTATTTTATTCATTATCAATATACCTGTTTTTTTATGATAATCAAGGCACAATTAAAAATCGATTAAGACAAAACACATTGTATATTATTTGTTCTTGTATATTTATACAAAATGAAATACAAAAGATCATCAGATAAAAAATAATACTAATCTTAAATTAATATTTCAATATCAAGTGAGACTTTATCTTTTTCTTTTTTCAATTATGAAAGAGAATTATCGAGATTAAAATAAAAATTATTGAGTTAGTGTCTAACTTTATTTTTTCTTTAGAAATAAAAAAAAAAACATGTAAGAGTAGGATACAATTTGTAAAAAATTTAAAAGCCAATAGAAAAAAAAATATTTTTTATTATATTTAATTTTATATTTCATTATTTTTAACATAAAAAATATCTAATTTAATTTTCTTTGATTCTTAATATATATATTACATATAATTCAAAAGAAAATTAAAATATTCTTATATATACATATAGTTTATAAAAATTTAAAATAATTTAAGAGGTCATGACACTAATCTCTTAAATGATCATCTATGATATTTTAAATCTTTTTATTTTGACTACTTTATCCCTCAAAATCAACAAATTTTACGTTATGTTCGCTTTTACATATTTACTATAGACACGGATGGGAGAGTGAGTGATACTCATGTTCGTTTCTACAGATTAATTTGATATGCTGCGATGGATTTGGAGAAGAGACTCAATTTTTCATCCCTCCTAATTGAACAGATTTGAAGATAAACATCTTGCAGTTACTAAATTAACCTTTACTCTTCTTTTTTTTATATTCCTTGCTTTATTATGTATTGGCAACACAAAAGATTGCGGAATCCAGAGGGGGAATGTTTGAAGAGTACTATGGTGTATTGCAAAGCTGATAATCCATGGGGTACATACCATTAGAAGGGATCTAATCCCATATTTGTTGGATTGATCCCTGTGTGTAAAGTAAAGAGGGATTCGATCCCATTTTTATGCAGATTCGGTTCTCGTTGTTTTGAAACATTATTAAAATATATTATCAAAAAATATTATTTTATTAATTTTTATAATTAATTTTTTCAATTTTAGTAGTAAAAAAATAACAAAATAATTATAACTTATACAAATATCAATTTATATTACTTATTATATAAAGGGCAATATAGTAATTTATTTATTACTTCTATTAAAACATTCCTTTTAATTTATCACATCAATTAAATCATTCACAAACTTTACTTCCAAATCTACTCACTATCACCTCTAAATACCTTAAAAAAAACAACACAAAATTTACTCTCAAATCTATTTAAATCAATCCACTCCTTTTCCCTCAAATCCATCTATTTAAGTGAACACAACCTTAAGTCTTTAAATCTTTTAATAGGAACAAAGTTTAAGGTTATGTTCCTTTGTGTGGATGAATTTGAGGGAGAGTGTGAAGATGAATTTGTATAAATTTGAGTGGATGAATGTGTTTTTGTAGTGGATTTAGAGGGTAAAGTGAGTGAATTTGGAAATAAATTTTGTGAAAGTTAGTGAAAGATTGGATTGATGTGATAGATAAAAAATTTGCGAAAATAGATATAATTTAAAAGTTACCAAAATACCCTTGATAGAAAAAAAGAATGATTTTGTAATTTGATGTTATAAAAATAATTAAAAATAAATAATACGAACTTAAAATATATATATATATATATATATATATATATATATAATGTTAAAATAAATAAGTATGAATTTGTATGAACGAGAAAAAATTTATAAAATTAAAATTAAAATTTGTACCTAATTTGTTGGTTAAAATGAAAAAGGCATTGGACAAACCATCACACACAACCTTGCAAGAAGTGAAAACACTCAAAAAAATCACCACCCCAACACACAACATCAATTACGTAACTGGTATCATTCTTCACACTGTATCACCATCGGTTACGTAATCGGTGTCAGACACACACATCTTCGCACTGGTTATGTAACCCAACCACTCACACACCACCCCATCTTCCTTCACTCACACCCACACCAACACTGATTCACTTCACTCACACCAGTGTATATTGCTATTAAATAACACCACCGCCACTGGTTCACTTCACCCACACCATTGCATGTTACCATTAAATAATACCACCAACACCACTAGTAGCAGCAGCTGATACACTCACATGTTTGGTGAAAAAATCTAACTACAAAATTAATTTGGTAAAATTAATGATAACACACTCTCAAATCACATTCTCAATCATGATATATCATGATATATCAGCAAAGATGAAATATGGAAATGATCAAACAATATCATCCACACAAAATAACACTGCGTAAAACTGAAGAAATCATTTAAAAATATTATTTAATTAAAAATAAGAAGTAAAATAATACAACTAGTGCGATAGCTACCTTCTTTATTTCTTTCTATTTTTGTAACTTCTCATGTTAGAAAAATGATTCTGAAGCAATGGTGAACGAACACCTGGAAGTATCAAGAAAGTTGTAGAACTGTGTAGCTGTCATTTCACTATTTTATTATATATCATCGTCATTAATTTGATTTGTAGTGACCAAGTCAGAATTTTGTCTGTATAGGCAATTTTTCAATAATTTCTTTTGTATTATGATATTTCCTACTTTGTCAAGATTTGAACTAAATAGGATGAAAAGACTTGAGAGGAAAAAATTCAAAAGAAATAAAGAGGATGAAAGAGACCTGAGAAGTATAAAAAAGAAATCATAAATCACATGTAGTAAAAGAGAGAAATAAAGAATTATTATTTTCACTGGACCAGATGTTGTGCCCCCTTTTAAAAAAAAAAAAAAGTATTTAAAACATAAATATACAAAATGTTAAAAAGTATATGGCATATTATATTAAATAGGTAAGTAGCCAATAAAGTTTTGGAATATGTGAGACCTTGTTAACTTATCTTTTTTAAAAATGAAAAAATCTAATTTAATTTATAAATTTGAAAAAAGTGATGTAATTACATTATTTATTATTATTATTATTATTATTTATGAGATTATTTTATTGTTTAGTTGTAATTTCAAGAGTGAATTTGATATCAAATCAAAGAACATTTTGTTATTAAATTATATAATAAAAAGATCAATCCTTATCTTGTTGACGTTTGAAATTTCCGTTTTTCAAATATTAAATTTACAGTGTTTTATACGTTTGGGTATCTAATTCTATGTTTGCCCGGTTAATATGACATGGATAATCCAAAGAAGAAGAAGATAAAAGTTGTTCCGCATTTTGTCAAAAAAGTGGGTAGCCAAAACTTGACTTGTGTCTATTATTTTGATTATTCAAATTATGCTACATGCTAACCATTTCAGATGGATAATACAGGGTGCTGGTTGTTATCCATGCATAAAATTATTTTGTTTCAGATTATCAATTCCATACTTTGTGGTTCTGTTCATGTTCATGTTATTTACAAAAGAATATTATTTATAAGGATTCTAACATTCATGATAATCAGAACGAAAAATTAAAATTACAGAATTCTATATCTTGTAAATGTAATTGTATGCTATGATGCACAAATACAATATGTGTATTTGATACGATACATATTTGATAATCGATGTGTTTATTTTAAAAATAAATGAATACGATATGTGATAAATACGTTATATATAAATATTAAAAAGTGTACAATAATTCTTAAAAATATAATGTGTGAATCCAAATTAAAATCATATGTTTTTCAACATAAAAAATATAAATTATTATCATCATAAAAGTATCACTAAAGAAAACTATTAAAAATGACCAATTATAGTAACTAAACATATGTTATAGACCAATATCCTAATTAGAAACCAATTATTTTGGTAGCCAACACATTGGTAGTTAATGTTAATAATATATTTACAAATTATTATTTTCGTAGTCAAAACTTTAGTAAATAATGTTAATGATCTATTAACAAACCAATTAATATTATAAATTATTTTAATTATCAATTTAAGAGACCAATATAATTTTTTAAAACTATTTTAGTTGCTAATAATTTTTTGTTTTTAAATTGATACTTAAATTAGTCATTATATAGTGACTAATTATTTTTGACATTAAAATTGGTTATTGTTCAAAAATTTTCTTGTAATGCACTTAAAATTGGATATATAACTTAAATTGAAGTATCGATACATTATAATTTATATAAAATAAAATAAAGTATTTATAACCTATTTAGCTTTATCGTGTTGAATGTAGTGATTTTTTTATGTTACTTTAGAGATAAGAAGATTATTTATAAAGATAAAGAGAAATATCGCTAGAAATAAGAAGATTATTTGCTACAATCATTAAGTCTAAACCACAAATGATTTAGTTTAACTAATTATTTTGGACTTAATCGAAATCCAAAATAGTTGCCCACCAAGTTGTAGTCTATGTTCACATAAGGTAAAAACATGCTGGTTCTTGTTCAGCGTTTGGGGGCAGTTTATATATCAAAGTTTGAAATGGTTTGTTGTTAGCTTGTATTAACATGATTTATATTAAAACAAAATTGTTGAATAAAATGAAAAAAATAGCAATAAGGTCAATTATGATCGTTTCCATTCTTAACACTCTTCTTTAAAAAAATCAAGGATAAGTTTATCAACCACCTCATTTTGTACTGTATTTTAATTTTAATATAATATAATTTGTTATTATAAATATATAATTTATAATTCATGAGTCTTATATCATTTTTTAATTTTATATTCTGTATTTTATTAAAAGTAAAATAAAAGTTACTAGTAGTTTTGAATATATAGTAAGAAAATTATCACCTCCTTCAACCACCTGTTTGAAGGGGTACGAAATCTATTTTTCAAATGCCCTACCATGACTGAATACTAATCAACTTCCCAAATTGCGTCGGAATATGTAAATAGGTGTAGTAATATTTAGATTTTTTTTCTCTTATCTTTGATTAGAAATCAAAACCGTTATTATATTCAATTTATTGACGTCATACATAAGAAGAAAGGAAAAGAGAGTGATGGATCACATCACATGTTATCCTTGTAAAATCTAAATTAAGATTCTTGTAATTCAGACTTGCAATATATTCTCACATGATAAATGACAGAAAACTTTTTTAACTTTTTGAATGAATATCTTTTAAACAATACTCTCACAATAATGGGATAAGATCAGTTCTTAGAGTTTTAACTTTTAGAATGAGTTCATGGACTTTAAGGGTTTCCACTTTTATAGGGTTTGAATTTAAGATCTATTTCACATCAAATGAATAACATATTACTAGTCTTCCAATGGTTTCCCCTTTGCGTAAGTGACCATTGACTGCACAACAAAACACGACATCGTGATTAATGTTTTGTGTCAATAACATTGGAAAGAAGACTTTTTTTCGGATAGAGACTATGGGCGGTGGCAGTGTGTGTGTTTAGTAGCTCCCTAGGTCTGGATTGGAGAAATCCGAAAGTGAGGATGTGCGGCTGGAAAACAAGTTGCACCACCAAAATGTTATTGCAAGCAAACAAGTCTTACCTAAAACAATTATTGGATTACTATCTTTTTTTTATAATTATCATCAAAATATTTTTTTAATATGTTAAATATTTTTAGTGTCAAAACTTATATATGAAATATAAATTTATTTTTTTCTCAAATTTTAACATATCATTTTTTTTAAACTTTAAAAATAAATGGACATATAATCATTTTAATATAATATTATTATTTACATGTTAAATGACATTTTAGATCGTTATTTGAACTTAAATGTATCAAATGTTATAAACAATTCAAACGTTAGTCAAAATGTCATTTGATACGTCAAAAAAATTTAACATAATTAGATTAAGAAAACTATATTTATTTGTTATTAAGGTTTAGAAACTAAATTATATCAAAGTTTGGGATAACAACGAATTATAATTTCGTGTGAAAATTTAGAGATTAAAAACTTATTTAGACCGTGTTCGTTTACGGGTGTGGTCCTCTTATGAGTGATAAGCAATAAATGATTTACAAGTGAGATGGGGGTTCACATCACACATTTGAGAGCAAGGAACGAAGGGATTAACATGATATAGAGATTTTCGAATCTCGCTTCAACTCAAGAGATTTGAGAGTGATATGTATGAAAATACATTTTTACCCTCATTCAATAACTCTTTCTTTCTTCAGATGAAGTTGCATAATGGTGAAGGATGGAGGCTATAATGAAAGATGGAGTTTGTGGTTAAAGATAAAGAAGAACGAAAATAATTCCCGTTGAACTAAAATTAATTTCATCATGAAATGCAAAAGTTAATGAACCGATTCCATTAAGCAAGGAACTGATTTCGATGAGTGAAATTGTGAAGGAGATTGATTCCTATAACACTAGAATCAATCCCAGCAAACCTTAGAATCAGGTATGATAATATGTGGAACCGGTTCCACTTCATTGATGATTTTGTGTTCCAAATTAATTATTGGAAATCAATGACATTAATTATTCACATTAACAACGTTTCCTTGTTTCCAATTAATATGCATTGTGAGAGTCGAAAAGTTACATTCATTCATTTTCCTTCTTTTAAGAAGGTAGTAATTTATGCACAAACGCATAGGATTAGATTTCTAAAAAGTTTCTTTAATTAATTAAAATTTTAAAACATAATGAATAATATTTTTTGCTTTTGATAAATAATAAGTAATAATATATATATATATATAATAAATAATAATAGTAAAATAATAATTTTAATTTTAATTATAATGGCAAAATTATAATATTATATTTTAATCTATTAAAACTTTATTTTTAATCTATCACATTGATTAAATTATTCACAAATTTTTACAAATTTTACTTTCAAATTCATTCACTATCATCTAAATCTCTTTAAATAAACAACACACAATTCACCCTTAAATTCACTTAAATTCACCCACTCCTTCTTTCTCAAACCTATCCGGTTAAGTAAACACACCTTTAATAATTTTTTTAATTAACAAATAACATCACACAAGGCCCCTTTCTAAAGAAAACATCATTCTCAGTGAAGATAATTTACAACAACACCTAAAATTTTAGCACAATTTTTTTTTAATATATAACATGTACAAAATTTATAAATATATTATAGAGAATAAAACGTTCATTTTTTTTATTAAAATTTTACTTTTTATAATTTTTTCTCATTAAATTCTCTTTAGAATAGAAGTACAATCAGGTATTATTATACTAAAAGAATATAAACTCAAAGTGGATAACAAGATAAATACTCATTTAAGGTGATTGTATTTTTGTGTTTTTCCTATATTAAGAAATTTCCGTTTTTTTTTTCTTCTTTTTTAAGTTATTAAAAGGTATGATATATTAGGTTACTAGAACTAAAGATGTTTATTGGGTCGAATTATTCAATAATCTAATTCGATTCAATCTAATCCAAATTATATTGGATTGAGTTTAATTTATAATAGGATCAGATTCACCCAAATCAAACTAAATCATTTTTATGTAAGTTGAATAAATGGTTTAGATGGATAACTCGAGATTCAACTTTAGATTCACTATTCTACCTGTTGTAGATAATTATGTTATATATATTTTTATATGTTTTGGATCACATCGGAGGAATTATGACTTTACTTATCGACTAATTTACGATCTTAGATTATTTTTTTAGTAAAGATTGTGTTATTTTTCAATTAGATTGGTACTTGAAAATTATATATTTTTTTAAAATAAAGTTCTCCAAAATGTTAATCCAATAGACTCAACCCAATCAAACCTGTTCAATAGTGGATGATAGTGACGGATCATGATAAAATATTTTGAAGGACCAAATAATATAATTCTTTGATTATTAGATTGGATTATTAGTAAAATGCTTCAAAAAATGACTCCTCTAAAATGAACAATTGAATCATTAGATTGAATCATTATTATAATACTTCAAAAAAATATCTGAAGAAGTAAAATTTAATTTGTTTTCATCTTCACTTGTAGGTTTCTTCTTATCAATGTAAAAAATGAATATATTATTTTATTCTTTATCAGTGTACTTATCTTTTAAAAACTAATATTAAAAAATAATTTATCATAATCTAATAAAAAATTGAAAAACGTAATTATTAAAAGAAAATATATTATAGTCAACTTACAATTAAAAATCACTTATGAAAAACACACATAATACTTTTTTTTCTATATTCATAAAAACAAATATCCAGACTCAAGAGATAAAAAACAATGTTAATAACTAATAAACTAATATTTAATTATTAAGTGAGACAAAAGAGAGTTACATTTCATTTTTTAAGAAAATAAGAGAACAAATGACAAATGAGAGCAAAAGTAATGAGTTTGTGTCTAACTCCCTTTATTTCTTCAACAACAAAAAAACATATAAGAATGAGAGATGAGTAGAATTTTGTAAAAAATAAAAAGACAATGAAAAAGAAAATAAAAAATATCTTAATAAATATTTGGTTTAATTATTCTTCTAGTTCCTGATTCCAAAAATGTCAAGTTCGACCTCAAGTCTTTTTAGTCTCAATTTGGTATTGATTTTTTAGTCTCAATTTGGTATCGATCTTTTAGTCGCAATTTGACATTTTTTGATGAAACTAGATACAAAAAAATTAATTAAACCTAAATATTTTTATTCTTTATTATATTTAATTTTATGTTTTATTATTTATTAACATTAAATGTTATGCTTTAGAAAGAAATAAAAAGTAAGGATGACAAAGCGGGTCAGTCCGACCCGTTTTGGCCCGCTCCGCAATTTAATATCGGGTTCACTTTTTTGGCCCGCCCTGCGGGTTGGCCCGCATTTATGATGAACAATTTTTTTTTTGTATTGGGCAAAATAAAAACTTTTTTTATTTTTTTCATAATAATTGATATCATTTTCTATCGAATAATTTCAATTAGTTTATCTTATCAAAGATTATAGCTAAAATACAATAGTAACATGTCACCTTGCAAGACATGTACTTAAAAGTGCATAAAAAGATATTCCATATTCAAGAACTAAAATCATTATCTTATATATAATGATTATACATAAACATAATAATAATAATAATAGAAATAATAATAATAATAATAAAAATAAACTTATAAAAACAACATGATGAATAATGTGAGAATTAAAGAAATGAGAATATATAATTTTGTAAGAGGGTTAGTGGGCCAACCCGCTCGACTTTTAGCTCGTGCGGGTTACAGACCTATGTGGAACGGGCCATTACGAGTTAACGGGTTCAAAATTCCAATTCGCCCCGCGTTTTTTATGTGGGCTCGCGGGCTAGCCCTCCTGATCCGCCCCGAATTGTCATCCCTAATAAAGAATACGCAATTCAATTTTCATCAATTTTTAAAATATATTATCAATAATTTAAGAAATTTTAAAAATATTCAAATTTTCAAAAATATATATAATTTAAAAAAATAAAAAATATTGGAGGCCATGTCCCCTACCCTTCTCTTATAAAATCTGCCCCTGGTAGATGGGATTTAAGATAAAAATATATATAATTCCAACCCATTGTCCGTTTTATTTATAAATGAGCACCAGAATTTATATAAATTTAAAAAGCTGGTTATTTCCATGATAATATTTATTTATATAATTTTAAAAATTAATTAAATTTAAGTATTTTATTTATAGGGACTAAATTATCTTAAATTATCTCTTACTCATCTTTAGGGTATTTTTAATGTAATACAAATCTTTCTTCAGACCGGACTTGATGACTTCAAAATATAAGCATATCTTAGTAATTTGTATTTATTTTACTAATTTTGTTTAAATTTAATATTGTATATATATATACACATTAAGTCAATCTTAGTTTTTATTTGAGATTTAGTCAAAATAATTAAACATTAATCATTTATTAGAATTTAAATTGTTTGATGAGATAGTTTGAAAAAAGTTATTTTTTATTTATAAATTATTATTTTTAATTAAAAACATTTTCTTTATTTTCTCTCATTATTTTCTCTACTAAAAAAATACACAGATAATAATAGAATCCAAAAAAGTATAATAATAATAATATATATGAAAGTAAAACATAAAGTTTATCGTCAACAAAAATATATTAAAAAAAAGTAAAAACTACATCTGGTAAGAGTACTGCTCTACTCTATTTTAATTACTTAAAATCTTAAATAATTGAATTAGAACTAAAGTTTGTTACAACATCCTTTCAATATAGATTATTATCACACTGCTAGCCAAAAATTCAGCCTCCGTCTTATTTCTCAACCTATTATTGATTATTTTTATTACAAAAAAAAATCTTTCAATTGTAGCTATAGAAACTGGAATAGTCATGATATGTACCCCATTTTACATAAGTCATTTGCACCTCATCAATTTGATTTAGTGGGTATTGTCAAATTTGGCGACGCTTCCCCAAATCATATTATAAAGAATTTTCAAATTCATTGTATGTAACTCTAGGAACTTTAGATAATTTTTTTTCATTTTCTTCAATTTTTGGATTCTCGTGAAGTTTCACGAGTTTAGTTGACGTAGATACACTTTTTTCATCTTTATCTCAAGTCTTTCTTTTGAAAAAAAAATTAATTTTTTCACTCTTTATCATAATTTTTCTAATATAAATTTGTTACCTCTCACATATTTACGAAAAAATAAAATTATGAATACCCCAAATTAAATCTCAAAATCAAGACTCAATATTTTAAGAAAAATAACAACTTCTAAGTGATTAGTTTTCCTTACCTTAGAGTAGATTTATAATATTGTTATTCCCTTACACAACTTTAAAGCTTAAAATAACTCTATTTACACAAAGAAAAGTTTGATCAATAATTAGATCATAATTTTATTCTCTAACAGATCGAGATCTGCCTATAATGTAGAAAAGCCACATACATATGAAAAACAAATTGCTTCGAAAAAAGGGATAGAAAATCAACTTACTCAGAAAAAAAAGATTTTTTGGTTCAAAATATTTCTTAACTCTTTAATATTTCGCTTTGGTACAATTTGATTTTAAAAATAATGAGAGATTAAAGATGAAAATTAACATAGAAAGAAGATGTGAGAGAAAAAGAGGTATGAAAGAGACAGAAAACAAATAAAAGAGAACAAGAATTAATATGAATAATAAAATAATATATAAAAAACATTTTAAAAGAACATTGAAAGGACCGCCCCTGTTTTGTGGTTAATTTGTTGCATGTGCATATTAAGTCTAGCCTAAAATTTAGTGTAATTTTTGTTCAAATCGCTTAGTCATTCTTCGGGTGCATATACTTAATTATGAAGCATTCTCTGTAACAACTTTTATTTCATGTCCTTTGAATATCAATACAAAATGCATTCAAAATGCTATCAAATTTTTTTAGATAAAAGACTTCATTCATATATACTAATGAACTGTGGAAAAAGCTTTCCTAAAAGGGTAGGGTAACACCTTCAATTACAAAATTGAGAATCGCATTAGATTAGTTCATGAAAGAATATATACTTGTTTCACGTGCGGGTCGTCATGATTCTTAAAAAAGAAAAATGGTGCAAAAGTGGTGAAAAAAAGGAACAAAAGATCCCCTCTTAAGATATTATGACAATTGTTAATAGTAGCTAAAGTTTAAAACACTATTTGTCATTAAAGAGTATAAAAAAAAAGTCAAACATGGCATTTAAATAATAGAAAATGTGTCAAACTTTTTTTATATCAATTAAAAAAAAAACATCTAGTTCTTTTAAACAAAATAAACACTGAATTAAGAATAAAAAAAATTAAAAAATCACACTAAATTTAATTCCAGACATATTAGAATAAAAATACCAATCTCAAGTATAATATTTATATAACAACATATAGTTATCCAACTAGTATAAGAAGCATAGATAGGGTGTTAAGTCTAAGAAAACGAAAACATATAATAGAACTTGACTTAAGATGAAAAGACTTTTGGCTTAAGGAGAAGTGGAACTTTCTTTGAGACAACAAGTCCAAATTTCTCGCTCATGTCTATATTGGGTGTAGCAGTAGCAGTTTCAGGCAACGTCCAATCGAACCAATAAAGAAGATTAGCAAGCAAATACTCAACTGAACTAATTCCAAAACTCATTCCAGGACATCCTCTTCTTCCAAAACCAAATGGAATAAAGTGAAAGTTTTCTTGGTTTTTGAAATCAACTTCACTGTTTTCAAATCTCTCTGGCAGAAATTGTTCAGGACGTTCCCAGAGTTTAGGATCCATTTGCATTGCCCATGCATTGATATATACCATTGTTTTTGCAGGAATGTCGTATCCATTTAGTTTTACATCAGACATTGTTACTCGAGGAGCCAAAAGAGGAGCTGGAGGGTGTAACCTTATAGTTTCTTTCACTACACATTTTAGATATCGCATCTCATTCACATCATTCTCTTCCACCTTTGATTTATGACCTACAATTCTCTTCACTTCTTCTTGCACTTTTTTCATTGTGGTTGGGTTTCTCATAAGTTCTGATATGGTCCAGTCCAATATGATCGCAGTTGTGTCGGTACCTCCCAGAAACATGTCCTAAAAATAACAAATGAAATTTTCATCATACTTGTAACAATCACAACAAATATTAACGAAAAGCCTTCTATATCTATCAACTTCAAAATTTATATAAGTTTTGTCTTCCGACTATAGAACGATTAAACTTAAAACTATATACAATAAAAGTCTTTTTTTGTAAAGTTGAACTACAGTCTTTTTTAGTAAAGTTTAACATCAAATCAAACCAACTTTATAATCCGTGGCAAGACAATGAAAATGACAGAAAATGGACTGATACAGCTGCAGGTAGCTCTGAAACTAGATTTTAACTGCTAGAAACGATGCAGTCCACAAAAAATAAATATCGTTTTTGGTCACCTGGCCTGTGATAAAAACAAAACTCTTCAATCTCTATAAAATAATGGAGCAGAATATTCTATTTAAATATATAGTATATTATTATAATATGTGTGCTAGAGATAAGGAAATAAATTTGTTAACAGTTATACAAAATGGGAAAGAAAGATACCGTAATAAGTGATTTGATGTCATTTTTGGTAAACTCATATCCCAGCGTGTTATCCTGGTGATGTTGGAGGAGAATATCCAATAAGTCTTTCATTTTGGAGTGTTCACCTTCGCTTCTCTGCCTCAAACGTTCTGCAATTAACTCTTCAAATAAAGCATCCAATGCTGCAGCAGTGGCCTTGTATTTCTGAATTTTTCCAGTAACAACATCAACCCAACCCAGCCAAGGGAAGTAATCTCTCACAGTGAAAGCTGTTATATGAATCATCACTTCCCTTGCTAACTCTTTCACTCTGCTGTAACCATCTCCTGCAAACTTCCTTCCAAAAGCACATTTACACACGATATTATTTGATGTTGCCATGAACATCTCACTTAGATTCACGTAACTTGCATCATTCGAGCTTGCTTCACGTAGCTTTTTCACCAACTCTCCAGCTTCTTCTTCTCTGATGACCCGAAATGATTCCACCCTTTTGGCGCTCAGAAGTTCAAGCACACACATTTTTTTTTTCAGTCTCCAGTTTTCTCCATAGAGTGAGAACCCAACGTCTGTGCATCCATAGAGTAAGATTTTACATGAAGTGTTTTGGGGTCGGTCCGAAAAGGCTAGGTCATGTGTTTTGATTATTTCCGTCACCAAATCTACAGATGAAACCACGAGGGTTGGAGTTTGCATCTGTCCCAACTGCAACATCATTATATCACCGTATTTGAGAGAGAGATCTCGAAGAGCTCGATGTGGCAGTGTGCCAAACTGATGCAGATTGCCTATGAATGGCAGCTTTGGGGGAGATGGTGGCAGATTCAGAATGGTTTTGGGTTTGGATCTTCTTGCGAGCTTAAAGAATAACAGAACACTGACGAAAAAGGAAAGAGAATGATAGAAGGTAGAAGAGAACACTCCCTCCATTAGCTCCAAAGGCCATTGTTTGAGAGCCATTTATTTTTTCAACAGACATGTCCCTTTGTCATACTACATTTATAAGCATACATAGATGGATGTCGTGGAACAGTGCTACTCGATTTCTCATTGGAAATAGAAAATCCGATCGGTTATACATAGTGTATTACATGTCAAATACTAATTTAAAAAGTATTTGTGAATTTTCACATATACTAAAAAATATTTAAAATAAAAAAAATTTTAAATTTTTAAAATGAAATTTAAATAAAATTAAAAAAAATATAAAATGTAATGTACATTAAATTTAAATTTAATTTAATTTAATAAAATATATATTAAATTTTTATTTTTATTAAATATAATAAAATAAAATTTTAATTTTAATTTTGTATTGATAATGATGCTCGTATAATTACAAATAAAATTATACTAAATTATTTTTAGCTCATTATTCACAAATATCTATTAAAAATAAGTCTTTTTGGTATTCCTATATACACCGTAATACATACTGATTGCAAAACGAGTCAACCCTTTTAGGTAGGCTCGTTATTTGTTAGTCAAATCCCGATTCAAGTGTCACAATAAAATAGATTAGAATTTATGACACATCAATTTTTCTTTTTACTTTTTGTTTTTAAAATTTATTTATAATAAATAAATATTAAAAATATATTCAATAATATATATATTTTTAAAATTTTAATTAAATAATTAATATTTTTATTTGGACGACTAAAATAATGATTACATTTTATATATTAAATTATTTTATTATGATTAATTAATGGAACTTATAATTTATAAATGTTAGTAATTTAAACACTATTATATATTATAAAAATTTAAGTTTTTAAATTATTATAGTTTTAACTTTTTATTAAATAAATGGTTAGCAGCCCAATTCGCTCCATTCATCTTTGGTTCAATTTAACAGGTTAGGCTAATATGAGACCAAATGAGAAGTTGAAAACTTAAACTCAGCCTGACCAAATTTGGAAGGACTGACCAAACTAATGGGGGAGCCGTCATAGACTTTTATAATATTCTTTCGACACAAACATTCTTATCTAATAATAACGTGTTATATTAAAATAATAGAAAGTAAATATAAATAAAACAATAATCTATGTATAAATTTGAGTGTAAGAGAAAAGTTGAAGTGTCATGCTATCATGACTCTTCTACATCAACTAATGTAAAATTTAAATAATTTTTAATATTTATTATCTATTGTTATTTATATCTTTTTTATTATATTTTATTACTCTTATATTTATATACTTTTCTATCATTTGTCTATCATCAGTTCGTCAGAACGAAGCTACATAGAAAAAGTTATTTATATGTTAAATAAAAAAATTTCATAAATCATATTCAGATCTCTAGATGATTCTGGATCCAGCTAATATAAATTCTTTTAAAATGATTCTTACACACGTATACTCTGACTTCTACAAAATAATAAAATAATGTACTAGCTAAATTATTGAATTGCTCATAGTTATTTTGTTGACATGTGTTCAATTTCTTCGTTTTTTTTGTCATTTTGGATTGTTTTAAACTTTGTCTTCCTTTGCAGCAAGGAAATTTTTTAAATTGACCATTGTGTATTTGACCATCGTGTATTTTTGTACTTGTGGTTTTGTTGTTTTTATAAAAAAAAAAAAAATCTCTGTTTCTTTTGTATAAGTTTTTTTCTGTTTCTTTTTTCTTTTTTTTTCTTGGTGCGAGTTCGGTAGATGATTGACATCCATGGATTGTCCTAAATAATATAGTAAAGGTTGTTGTGTGTTATTCCTTTTCACAAAAGTTTCTACTACTTTCTGTTTACATTTTTCAACTTAGGACTTTGTCGATAAGAGATAAAGAAAATATTATGTGATCAAAGTTAGGGCTAATTAATAAAAATGTCAATTTTTAGGTTTATGGTTTTGTTTGTTATTATCCAGTTGAGTTGTTATAACGTGTATGGTAAATTGCGAGAAAATGAGGCAATACTTGTGGGAAATAAAAAGGTTAATATTTTGGATTTTCACATTTTGGTTTTGCTATATTTTGACTTAGGGTTTTGGTTTTGGTTCATCTTTGGACTACCTCTATATTTTATCTTGGTTTCATCTATCAACATCATGTTTTGTCTTTGTTTTCTTCAGATACCATTCTCGTGCTTTGTTTTTGGTTATCATACAAATGCATTTCTTGGTTTTATCCTTTTTATCAACATTTTTTCAAATGCTTATGGTCTGATTTTTTGTGTAAATGAAGATGACCAATTTTTGGGTTTGACAAGGAGTCAAGGTAATGAAATGGACCTCCAAATTTTTCAGAATATTTCACATGATATAATGAGAATTTTATGGAAATTAAATTAAAAAGATTTCCATTTTTATGATACACGCCATTCAATTTTAATAAATATTAAAATGTAAAATTAAATATAATAAAAAATGAAATAACTAGAAAAATATTGAGATATTTTTGTATATTCTCTCTTATTTGCCTATTTATCATTTTTTTCAATAGTAAAATAAACATTCAAATTCATCAATTATTTTCACTGTATTCCATTTCTGAAGAGAAAAATGAAGTAAAACGCATACTCATTTCTTTTTACTATTTTTTTTTTCCATGTTTTGTTCTTTTTCTGAAATAAAATTTAACTCTCTCTCATCCCGTTCAACAATAGAATATTAGTTTCACAGTATGGTATTTGTCGTGAAAAAGAAAGAATTATCTTCTTTTTTTTATCTGAAAAACTTTTGAAATATAAGAATTTGAATAGTTATGTGTTGTTTTCTTTTTCAAGTTATTGCACTATATCTTAAGTATTCTTTTTCATCAAAATATTTGTGTATAAAAATTATTTTTTAGGAACATAAAATGAAATATGATATGTTGTGTATTTTCCTATAAATAACATTTAAGTGTAACTTATTTATCATATAGTTTCCTCTTTTAATACTTATATATTTTTCTCAAAATTATTAGTTAAGATCTGTGATTATTAATGAAAATTGTTATTCTCCTGTTCTAGATATCAAAATATTTTAGAAATATAATAGAATTTAAAAATAAAATATTATATCATAAAATATTAACCATAAATATTTTAGAGATATTTTTGATAATATTTTGGGATACGTATCCAAAGAGTACAACAAGTATTTTACAATATATATCAATCATTCTAAGAAAACGAAAACATAGTGTAGAACTTGACTTAAGATGAAAAGGTTTTTGGTTTAAGGAGAAGTGGTAGTTTCTTTGAGACAACAAGTCCAAATACCTCGCTCATGTCTATATCCAATGTAGCAGCAGCAGTTTCAGGCAACTTCCAGTCGAACCAATAAAGAAGATTAGCAAGCAAATACTCAATTGAACTAATTGCAAAACCCATTCCAGGACATCCTCTTCTTCCAAAACCAAATGGAATAAAGTGAAAGTTTTCTTGGTTTTTGAAATCAACTTCACTGTTTTCAGATCTCTCTGGCAGAAACTGTTCAGGACGATCCCAGAGTTTAGGATCCATTTGCATTGCCCATGCATTGATATATACCGTTGTTTTCGCAGGAATGTCGTATCCATTTAGTTTTACATCAGACATTGTTACTCGAGGAGCCAAAAGAGGAGTTGGAGGATGCAACCTTATAGTTTCTTTCACTACACATTTTAGATATCGCATTTCATTCACATCATTCTCTTCCACCTTTGACTTATGACCTACAACTCTCCTCACTTCTTCTTGCACTCGTTGCATTACGGTTGGATTCCTCATAAGTTCTGACATACACCATTCTAATGCGGCTGCAGTTGTGTCGGTACCTCCCAGAAACATGTCCTGAAAAATTAACAAATAAAATTTTCATCCAACTTGTAACAATCATAAAAAATATAAACGAAAAGCCTTCTATATCTATCAACTTCAAAATTACTATAAGTTTTGTCTTCCAACAATAGAACGATTAAACTTAAAATGATGCTTAACCGCTTATGATCGTTCAATCTAACGTTTAAAAATGTAAATCGTATTTTCTTAAAATTCAAAGAACTAAAAATAATTTTTAGATTTGAAAACCAATTTGAATTAACTTTAAATTTAAAAGACTAAAACTATGACTAACTTTTTATTGAAAGAAAAACGAACGTATTCGTTTGATGAACAATGATCCAAGATATGTCATAATCAACAAAAGTTGAATGCTTGAATATGACAAAGACAATAAAAGTTGACAAAGACAATAACGTTGTATTTGGAAAAGATATTTCAATCTTTGCAAAAAAAGTTAAAATTTATATTAATTGAATTACTTTCAATCAAATTTTCTTCATTTCTTAAATAGTTTATTTGGATGAAGTAATTGAAATATTTTAAATTTTAATTTTCTTGTTTCAATAAAGTAATTTAATTTTTATTTTACGATGAACTCAACTTAACCGTGAGACTAACTTAATTTAGTTTAACATTCCATTCGGTACCACTCATCTTGACTTTTGGTTCAAGTAGACCTTCGTTCTGGATCGTTCTAACTCTAATTTTGGCTCAACTCGACCTTCGGTCAAGGCTGACCTAGCTCAACCTTCAGCCAGGTCCGATCCGTCTCAACCTTTGATTTAACCCGGGCTCGATCTTTGGTTTAGGCTGACCCAACTCAACTTTCAACCTAGTCTGGTCTGACCCAGTTCAACTTGACCATGAGCCTAACTTGACTCGACTTTTTGGACTATTATAGAATTTTTTTTTTCTTAATTAATGAACAATTTCACAATTTGACGAATCTCAATTTCAATTTTCATTTAGTGAATTTCAAATTTTATTATTTTACTTATTTGAAATACCTTAAATTTTCTTAATTTCAATTTTCTTTTAATTTTTTCATCAAAACATATCATTTTTCCTCAAAAAAATTTAAATTTTCTAAATAAGTTAATTAGTCTCTCAGATTACATCATCCAAACACTAATAAAACGACAGAAGATGCACCGCTAAAGTTGCAACCAGCTCCGTAACTGCATATTAACTGCTAGAAGCGATGGAGTCCACGAAAAATAAATACCGTTGGTCACCTGTTATTACATGAATATAAAACTATCCAATCTATATAGATATATATTTTCAGAGGGTTATTTTAATTTTGATATATTATTTTATATATATCATGGTGCCATCGTGAGCTAGAGCTAAGGAAATAAATTTAACAGCGATATAAGATGGGGAAAAAAAGATACCGTTATTAGTGATTTGATGTCATTTTTGGTGAACTGGTATCCCAGCGTGTTATCCTGGTGATGATCGAGGAGAATATCCAAGAAATCTTTCATTTTGGAGTGTTCACCTTCTCTTCTCACCCTCAAACGTTCTGCAATTGCTTCCTCAAATACAGCATCCATTGCTGCAGCAGTGGCCTTGTATTTCTGAATTTTTCCAGTAACAACATCAACCCAACCCAACCAAGGGAAGTAATCTCTCACTGTGAAACCTGTAATATGAATCATGGCTTCCCTCGCCAACTCTTTCACTCTGCTGTAACCATCTCCTGCAAACCTCCTTCCAAGAGCACATTTGCACACGATATTATTTGATGTTGCCATAATCAACTCACTTAGATTCACGTAACTTGCATCATTCGAGCTTGCTTCACGTAGCTTTTTCACCAACTCCCCAGCTTCTTCTTCTCTGATGACCCGAAATGATTGCACCCTTTTGGAGGTCAAAAGTTCAAGCACACATATTTTTCTTTTTAGTCTCCAGTTTTCTCCATAGAGTGAGAACCCAACGTCTGTGCATCCATAGAGTAAGATTTTACATGAAGAATTTTGGGGTCGGTCTGAAAAGGCTAGGTCATGTGTTTTGATTATTTCCGTCACCAAATCTACAGATGAAACCACGAGGGTTGGAGTTTGCATCTGTCCCAACTGCAACATCATTATATCTCCATATTTCAGACACAGATCTCGAAGAGCTCGATGTGGCAGTGCGCCAAACTGATGCAGATTGCCTATGAATGGCAGCTTTGGGGGAGATGGTGGCAGATTCAGAATGGTTTTGGGTTTGGATCTTCTTGCGAGCTTAAAGAATAACAGAATACTGATGAAAAAGGAAAGAGAAAGATAGAAGGTAGAAGAGAATACTCCTTCCATTTGCTCAAAAGGCCATTGTTTGAGAGCCATTTATTTTGTTCGACCCTCTTCACTTGTCATACTACATTTATAAGCATACATGTAACATGAGAGGTTAAGAAAATCCTTAAACCTAATTCTAACCTCGGACAACCAATTAGTAAGATTTCCACTCCATGGTATGGTTTCAAAGCTTATACATGTCGTGCACAAAAATAAACATTGATAAATAATCTAATAACAAATAAAATAATAGATCTAATAAGCATCAAATCTCATTAGAACGTGTTCTACATGTTAAAAAATAAACTTTATATTTAATTCGACTTCACTTCTAAAACAAGATTTACATTCAAGAATATACTCTAAATTATTTTTATCTTTTAACACTTTCGATATGACTCTCTTTCTACATGTATTAGTGCAAATTTTAAATATTTTATTAACATTTATTGCCTATTATTATTTGTATCTTGTTATTGTATTCCGTCACTGTCATATTTATATATATTTTTTCATTTGTGTACATAGACATCTTTGAATCAGAAGAGGATGATATATAAAACAAATTATTTAAATGTTTTATGAAAAAGATCATAAATGATAATAGAAAACAAAAATGATAAATAAAATCAATTCTTATAGACAAAAAGTTTGTAAATAAAGTATAACGTAAGAAAAATACGTTAACTTTTCCAAAAAATAATTTTGAATTTATGTGTAATCAAATTTATGAAAAATTATAGTTTTTTATTTATTTTCAAATATTTATGTATGGCAGGGGTGAAGGTCGAGGTTTAGTGATAAGGTTGTCTGTGTGGCAAATGTTTGCACTTATATTGAGATCGGTAGATGATTCTGGACCCATCGCAAGATTTATACTAAAATATTTCCTTATGAAAAATTCACGCCACAATTTTCTTAATAGGTTGTTTAAAAATAGTGGAACGGTGAAATAGACCGCAAGTGTCGTAGAAAAATATCTATGCTAGAACTTGAAATGATATTAGAGGTATAGGATAAATTGGGAAGTTTCTCGGTCACAAAAGCAGAAAATGCAACGGGTGATGTGACATCCCATTTAAATAGATTAAATCTACTCAATAAAAATATCTCATAATCATAGAAACACAGAAGCAATCTGAAAGGACAGTATGCGAAAGAAGTCCACTATTACAATAACCCAAAAGAGTACGTTAAAAGGAAACTCAGGCACACTACAATGTCTTGGACATAACAGAAACTAAACGTTTAACAGTTTTGCAAAAGAGATGCTCCCAGAGCAAGGGATTACAATAGGCACTAAGGCCACAGAACCACTCCTGAGAGTCACATACACATCCCTACCACCATCAGGCCTACCTCCCACATTCTTCCCATCTGTTCCCACCAATAGGGTGATCATTGCAAAAGAGAAAGAACACAACAGGAACATAAACAGAAATGCAAGGGTAAGCTAGTGCAATTTAATCTTATCATGATACAACGGACAAGTACTTAAACATTCCTTAACATGCAACACAACAAGCACAGGGCATCATGTTATAGCAAACAAGCAGGACACTATGACTCAATTATCCGGATAAATATACTAAGATCGGATTCACTGGACGCTTGCACTTGTGGTGGCCTCTACTGCTCTGCAGAGCCATTGCCAATGGATTTCACCCTACCACACACAAGGTTAGCCTTTAAGCGTCTAAGGCCATTATCCTGCCATAGACTAGGGCCTCCCGCTACTCTCACCACTTGGGTCAGTTTGCTCTACATGAGACTCACTGACCCTTTAGAGTTTCGGGATGCGGTCCTTACTTGAATCCATATCCCAATATACACACTACACGCCACCATAAAGTTTTCCCACGAGACTCATGAAATTACGTCTATTTCACACCAAGCTCATATTTCGTATCTCATAACCACCACTTGTTATCCCGGCATTTATTTCTCATGCACATTCTCAACAAACCAAACAAAATTTCATATATTACTCATGCTAACATACAGATTTCAGTGCATACAACTCATACAACTCATGAAATCACACCATAATCTTGCATGTTCGAGATAAATAACCACACCCAAGGTAAACAGGAATCCAAAAACATAAATCTACATTATTCTCGCTTGGGCTAGAAGCCCTCGCCTAAGCTGCAGCGACTGTCTCGCTTAAGCTAGGCCTTCTCGCCTAGGCGAGACTTGGAACAGTGGCCCTCTGCTGACCCTCGCCTAGGCGAGACCAGCTCGCTTGGGCGAGATCGCCTTTCGCCCAAAAATAAAACTCCCCGCTTAGACGAGGATGCGAGCAGAGTGCACCAGGTTTTCCTCGAGAACTCGCTTGGGCGAGTCACTCTCGCCTGAGCGAGACAATGCATCGCTCAAGACAAGAGCCTCTCGCCTGGGTGAGTCGTTCCAGCAGAACCTGGGTGAGTTTCTGCTATCCTCGCCTAGGCGAGACGAGCTCGCTTGGGCGAGAATATCAGCTCCCGCTACTGTTTCCCACATGCAGTACCAAGAACAGTCAATCCAAACCACGCAGTTCATTCATACATGAGTACAAGCATCCTTTAAATCATTTCAAGCATTTAACAGAACTTAAACACACCACATACTTCAAAATACAGAAGAATCTAGCTTCCCTTACCTTTTTAGACACTAGCACAAGGAATGGTAACTCACTAAGACAATAGGGCACTGGAGCAAGCTACGGAGCTGAAAACCAAGATACACGGAGTTGAGAAAAAGGGAATCAGAGGAACCCAAAACAGAACTATAGCTCCTATACTGGAGAAAGGGGAAACGAAGTTGAGGTTCAACTTACCCGAGAGTACGAAGCAGATTGGAGCTAGCTGGTAAGGAGGGGGACTTATGCCCTAACAGAGCCCTCTTGCTTTCGTAGAGAGAGAGAGAGATGAGAGCAAACTGTTTTTCTGAAACAGAGGTAAGTGAGAATGTGAGGGGGCTGACAGGGTATTGGGGTCCTTCAGAAGGGCTGGTCCTGGGCCTACGAAGAAGCCAGGCCCAAACACACATAAGACTGAAAAATGGGGCTTACAGGTGAACTAAACAAATTGTGTGTTATAATTTGGTTTTATATTTTAAATTAGTAAAAAAAAAATCTACTCTAACCCTATATCGGAATCATTGAGTTACTTTAGTCAGATTTGAAAGAAAATGTTTTTTAAAATTATTCTAAATTTTAACAATAGATATATTAGTATTAGAAAAAAATTATGAAACCTAGAATATATATATATATATATATATATATATATATATATATATATATATATATATATATATATATATATATATATATATATATATATATATATATATATATATATATATATATATATATCCTTTGATCATTACCAAATATTTTTCTTTACAAAAGTCATACACACCAAAAGGTTAATAAAAATATGACATAAAATATATTACTATCATGTATTAATTTATTTTTATTAAAGTTATTTACCACGTTATTTTACTATCATGTAAGAATATGGTCATAATAATCATATCACCCCCACAAACCATACAAAAGAGTAAGTTAATTTAAAAAAAAAAGTTTAAATTATATTATGTACACATTTAACATCACTTATGATATCTATGCTAAACACAAATTCAAGGTCCATAAACTCATCGTCTTAAGGTTTTTGGTTGAGAGTGGTGTCAATGTCTTATGTGATTAGGCTTATGTCTCATTGGTGTTGTGTCTCCCCAATAAATCCCCTCTATAAACCTAACAAGTGGTATCAGAGTTTGGGTTCGTGTGGTGACCGACTCATACGAGGTCCTGTAGCTAAAGTCTTCCTGATAGTGGTCAGGTAAGCAAGTCCAGTTAAGAAAAACGACGATACAAACAAAGGGGTACTCAGTAGTTAGCTCGAGAGAAAAGTATCAATGTGAAGGGACTTACACTTGAGGGAGAGATTTTGGAAATTCAAGTGTGAGTATAAGTCCCACATTGAGCACCATATAAAAATCAAGGCTAGTAAACCCATCGTCTTAAGGTTTTTGGTTGAGAGTGGTGTCAATGTCTTATGTAGTTGGGATCAAGTCTCATTAGTATTGTGTCTCTCCAATGAAACCTCCTCTCTAAACCTAACACAAATTAATTACATATATCCAATGCAATTATTTATTCATCTCGTAACAAAACCTAAAGACTTCATTTACCTCATTTCATATGTATCACAATAAAGTCCATTCTCCTCAAGTTCATTATATTATATAGTTGACAACTTTTAGAAGACATAAGTTCATCGAATTTGGATCTCAGAGATTTTATATTTGTCACACTATCATCTTTGATATTCATCGAGAAACAAACAACAATATTCGCTTATGTGATAGGATAAATTTTTAAAAATTACAAGATTTTTCATTCATACCAAACTAAGTCTTAAAAGCATTTTATTTTACTCTTACCATTTAATTTTTCCTCTATATGAGTCTAGTAAAAAATAGAATCAATATAATTCATTTTCAAACATTCCTAAATTCAATACAACAAACACATACCACAACATATGTTACCACTTCATAAATAGTGTGTCCACATTACATCTTTACCATCAAATCACATCAATTTACCCTTTACAATTAAATTTTGTATATAACAAAATTTTAAGAAAAAAATCAATTAAAAATATATTCTACTTTTTTGTGAAAAAAAAAAATATATATATATATATATATATATATATATATAAGAACCATATTTATTTAATTAAAATAAAACATCTTTTCAAATTTTTTAATTTTTCTTTTAGGAATTTTAGCTTCAATGAAAATTCTTAATGCTTTAGCGATAAGAACATTTTGTTCTGTTTTCCGTTTCTAGGAAAGTTTATTTTTCTTTAATTTTTGAATATTATTGGCTTAAAATTAAATAACATAATATATTTAATTTAATTTGATCATTGGAATATAATTAATATTTTTTTATGAAAAACAATGGTTACCGTATTACTAACTTTTATTATAACTTTTGAATCTTTTAAAAGATATTTAATACATTTTATTTTGTGCTTTTAGATTATTTTGAAAAAAAATATATAATTTTTAAGCTTATATATTTGTTAGATGTGGGTCTCTTAAACATTTTATCCTCATTGCATATGTCAAGAAGTTCGTGTGATGTTTTAAAAAGGTTCTTTTGAAATTATTTAAAGTATTTTAAAAGGTTTTAATCATCCATTGTGTTGATTTTGACTGTTTTGAAGTTTCTATATATAAACATGTATTAAGACCTTTTCAAACATTTAGGGAGGGAAGTGTAAGCTTATGGAAATGGGATTGTAGTTATTTTCAAAAACCAAATTTTATTTGAAAATGAGACTTTTTGTAGAAAACTAGTTTTTTGAAGTTGCCCCTTTTTTGGACTTGGTCTTAATTATGTCCAAAATAAATTCCATGTTTACTTCATTGTCAAGCTTTATTTATACCTTTATCTAAATCGCTTTCATCAACTATATTTTGTTTTCTCTACCTTATTTACCGGTCATCATCATTATTATTAGTATTTATTATTATTATTATTATTATTATTATTATTATTATTATTGTTATGCTAATAATATTTTAAAATAATTTTATAATGAAATTATTTTATAATAGCAAGGCCGAACCTTATTGTAGACAAAAGCTTTAGTTTGTTTAAACTTCCCACTCGTGAGCATGAATCAAGACAGAACTTAAATATGTTAGTCTGAATTCTATTTCAATAATCGGTGTTTTTCGCTTCACAAACTACATATTTAATATTGCTCTGGTGTATGTGTGAAAACAATATTTATTATTGTGTCCTTTTATCATTCTTGTTTATTCTTTAAATCTTATCATCACATGGTTAGTTTTTCATTAAAATATATGGCGTGCATATTGTGATTTATTAAGATTTTAGAGTGTCAACTATATTTTCGTTTGAATGTCAACTGTGTTAGCTCTAACACTTATTTTTTAAACATATATTTGTGCGTAAAGCTGTTTATTTATTTGCGTGACTCAACACCTAATGTGTTCTGTTACGAAAAGCATCTGCATCCTTCTTTTTTATAATTTAGAATACCCTACATCTCTCTCGAACTTATTTTAATAAGTCCGTGTAATTTTACTTTATTGCTTTGAATTGTTATATTTTATCTTATTTAAAAAAAAAAAAAGCACGCATGATTGTAAGCATTAAATGATCATTACAAACTTTTTAATGATTTAGAATTTAAATATAGAATAAATAAATAATCACTTAATGGGGGTTTCACTGGGGAGATAGAACACCAATGAGACCTGAGTCCAACCATATAAGGCACTGATACCACTTTCAACCCAAAACCTTAAGACAATGGGTTTATAAGTCTTTATTCTTATATAGTGCTCTACTTTCTTATTTTTTGTCCATGTGAGACTTAGACTCACACTTGCATTCCTAACACATATAATTATACTAAAATATATTGATGATCTTGTTTCTTGATGTATGTGATACAACATTGTATATTATATAAGGCTATTGTGTAAGAACTAGATTGGAAATACATATATTTAACTATAGATATGTTCACAATCAACTTTCAACTAAAATATTTATATAATTTTATCTCTTAATCCATTTAATATAATATATTGTATAAAGCTCTCGTGTATGAAGTACATGTAGAGATAACAAATTTCGTGGGTATTATCCAAATTTATTTCCGTTTTGATGAAAAATTCCCGCATTAACTGAAAATGGATATAGATATGAGAATGTATATATCTCTGTCATAATATTCATCCCTGTCACATCTTCCTCCCTATTTAAATTATTAAAATATTAATTAATTAAGTATACTCTATTTTTTATTTGTTGTAGTTATTTAGTTTGTCATGAAATTCATTCGTATATTTATATCGAGAAAAAAAATTAAGGAACAACATTCAATAATTTAGATAAATATTGAAATCAAAAGTAATATAAATTCTATTATTTAAGTTTATATTCAAATTAATAGTATAATTTAATTTTTTGTGTTATGATAATTATAAATACAAATACGAATTGTTAAATAGAAATTATGATGTATTATCATAAAAATTAATGTTAATGAAATGGTGCATTTAAGTTATTTCATTTATAGAATTGCTTTTTTTTAATTTTAAAATGGTTATATATGTTTTTTCAAGCTAATATTATAATGTAAATAGTTTTAGAATAATAAAAAAAATTATTATTATTATTAAATTAAATTTAAGAAGATTATATACAAAGAAGGAATAACAGAATTTTTCTACCATCGAATCATGTTAAACCTGACTCAGGATAACAAATACACTAAAGTACAATAAATAACGAAATAATATTATTTATATTATATTAACATAATAAGGATAATAAGATAATATAAGATTATTATTTTATCTTAACGGATGATATTTGACCCTCTGTTATCATGGTCCTCTTTTTCCAAATTCAATATACTTTAAAGATAACAATTAAAATAATGACTACACCATATGATAGTGGTAAAAACTACAGTGGATTGAGTAGACATGTACTTTAAAAATCACAATTCATAAACTCTTCAAGCTTCATTAAAAAAATAATGAGTAAATATGTCGTAGTTATCACTTGACAAATTCCTTCTTTTAACTATGTTCAAAGTTTTATATAAAAAGTATATTTTAAAATATAAATTGAATGGATTAGAGCTTAACAAATCCAAGATTGGAAGCTCCAAAAACGAAGAATGGAGATGGCATAATGGGAATGTTTCAGCAAGAATTATTGAATAACAGCTGGCAATGACTTTGTAAACATGTCTGTAACTTGTTCTCGGCCTCCTATGTGCAACATCTCCAAACTTTTTGTAACATTGCAACCTTCGAAAACTAAAGCACAATGCAAACTACCGAAAATACAGAGTAAAACCCCCTTTCGAAGACTACATAAATAATCAAAGGACGAACGAATTGAGCTAGTTTTGATAGTGATCGTTTGGATTTTTTAAATACAAAATATAAAGGAACTTGATCGATAAAGTCTAATATTTAAATTTTTAATGGATGAATTTTCAGAAAGAAACAGACCTAAAAAGGTTAGATATAGCTCAGATTATGAAAATTTTAGAAAACCACGAACCAAGATCACGATAATCGAACAACCTCACCTTCAGTCACCTTGTCATTACCTAAGCTTCATATTCAAAGTTTCTGGACAACCAAACCGCTCCATGACCAAAAACAACATACGGACTATAATACAACGCGGGGACCGATAAAATTTAAAGTAACAAAGAACCCTAGAAAGGACAAATTAAATCCAAGAACACAAAGCTCAAGGTAAAAATACATCTCCAACTTTTCACCATAACCTTAGAACATATTTTTTCTTCTGTACATTGAATTCAGATTGATTCCAAAATCCCCTAAATAAGGAGGAAAGCTGCAGAATAACCAAACATCACACAAATGTACACATCCTTAGGAAGGTCATTGAAACAATATCTTAAGTATTATCTCCTAAAGTGATCTCTCATAAAGAAGGGATATCTAAGGGCTTCCTTGGCTGTAAGTCTTTCAGAGGGATCAAATCTAAGTAATCCCTGTAACAGATGTATGAGATCGCCTGCTGAATGATCTACATGCTGCATTATAAGGTTCTGCAAATATTTGTGAAGAAAAAAGTGCGGACCAATATCAGTAATAAATAATTCATTTTGCTTTTTCTGTAGTATAGTGAGAAAGTTAAAAATTAAACAAACCTGTAACCTAGGAAGCTTCATTACAGCTTTGATACTCTCCCTCGAGGTTGCACCCTCAGGCCAGTCTAATCTACCCCTCCTAACATACTTCTCAGCATTTCGACTGCACATTGGCACAACAAGATACACATTAATAATTAAGTTAAACATGGATCAATTGAAAGTTACCATGGTAAGTCACACTTACTCGACTCTCTTCAACATGTGCTGTGGTAAAGGACCAAGTACCCTTTCCATCATAGCAAGATGTTCTAAATTTTCATGAGTCTGAAATAATGCTTCGCCCTGTAAATGAAATTAACAAGTTATAGCATACAAAAGAAAAAATGGATAATCGTTCATGAATAGAAGGTTTTGGATCCTGTAAAAGAAATTTGCAAGTTATAGCAATCAAAATAAAAAATGGATAGTCGTTCTATGAACAAAAGGTTATGAATGATGCAAACATACCGTGCATAACTCCACCAATATACATCCTACACTCCATATATCACATGGATAGCTCCAGCCAAGTCCTAATACACAAATGTTAAAATTAACTATTTGTAAAAGATAATACGTGCAAACAAACAAGTTAAGGCATGCATTCCTTCCACAGCTTTCCATACCAAGGATAACTTCAGGCGCTCTATAATGACGAGTTGATACAATGTAAGTCTGATCATCTCGCTCGTAAGTGGTGCTTCCAAAATCAATAACCTTTATGGCGCTAGATTTGGGAACTCTCTTGAAATAGGTACTTGGTGATCTAGACGAACTCTGAAAAAAAAATACATTGAAATAAGGCGATATCAACCAATCTATGCAATGAAATAAGGCACTACAATATTTTAACCATTAAACAAAACAACAAATCACCAACTATCTTGAATACTTATACTTACCCATATCAACCACAAACTGCGTAAAGTATGGTTACGAAGCGCATTTTGAAGGTAATTTTTAAAAGATTGAATCCAATATAACATAAAAATTAACGATTACAAAGTTACACATATACAAGCTTTAAAGACAATTAAGAACCACGTGCTGAAAAAGGAAAGTACCTTGTAGTCGGGCACTTTGACATATTCCGGCGAAACTAGTAATATGTTTTCAGGTTTCAGGTCAGTATGAATCATCCGCAAATCATGCATGACTGCAAATAAAATTATTTCATTAGAAAGTTAACAGTGACACAACCAACACAGTCTAAGACTTGCCATTAGGAGTTAACTATATAAAATAATGAAGGTCATTTGCAATTAATTATATATATCAATAAAGAATACAGTGCGAAACATGGGAAAAAATTAGCTCAAAAGGAAGCTAGTTCAAGTAAACTACACACATGCTATACATTCCAATAGTTGTCTGCCAATCTCGCGGACAAGATCAATGGGAAATGAGCGATAATTGTTTTTCCGAAGAAAATCGTATAAGCTTGGTCCAAGTTTCTCAAACACCTGTTAAAACCATTTAAATTCATCGTTGTCTTAACCCCCAAATTATTTGTAAATTGGGGAAATCATTCCATCACAAATTAAATACTTACAATACAGATATGATTACGATAGTCAAACCAGTTCCGTATTTGCACACAACTGCAAGGAATAAGCTCATTTAACCAATGCAAAGGAATCAAAGATTTTACACTGTACTTTGCTTTTAGGCATAGAACTCAAATCAGATTTAAACTACTTACCGATTGCCTCCTTTGTCATGTTTACCAAGCTGTTGCAACACCTCAATTTCTATCATGGCTGCTTCTCGATACTTCTTTATCCCACGGACAATTTTAATCGCAACCATTTCCTTCCTTTCTCGGTCCCAGCATTCTAAGACCTGCCCAAAAGTTCCTTCACCCATTTTGCTATGGATCTTATCTGCAAACATATTACACAAAAATATAAACAATACAACCCTAGGTAATGCGGTGAATTGCAACATCCATTTAACATATACTGTCCAAATGTTTGTCCACACTAGGAAATAAAAACTCAGCAAGATAAAAAAATCTACAGTTGAAACAGGAATAAGTGGTTTAAGGTATTAAATAACATGACATGTGTCCACAATTAAAAAGTTCAGGATGCGAGTATGCATATGCATGTGAATGCTGAGTTTCGCAAACAACTATTACAGGTCTAAAAATATTAACTATGAATGTAAATTTCTTAATGATGGTAAGTGTAATTACAGCGAGAAGTTAAATTATCTCCAAGCGCAAACATGTAATGTCCATCTTTGTCATCATCTCGCCAAGGGGGAGAACCATTTTGAGCAACAGCCTTAACAAATAGGGAACAAGTGGTATGTTCTGAGGGACCCCTCGAAGGAGCATAGCTTGAAATAGCCCCAACATCTTGTCCACAAAACAATCCTACCTGAGCCTACACACAACCATCCATTCATGCACCACTCAATAGTTAAAAAATAAAACTTCATCCCAGTGTAATTAACGCAACCTACGCTCTCACCACCAACTCAGAATATAACCAAAAAATAAGAAATCAATCAAATAGGCAAGGGAGCTCCAGTAGAAAAATTAATTATCCAGGGCAAGACAAAAGAAAGGACAGGTGTTGAAAGAAATTTCAATAATTCACTTTAGAATAAATTAACAACAAATAAATTAAACAAATTCACCTTGTGTAAGGTTTCAAAGATTAGATCTTGAATAACAGCCCTATTTACGAATGATTGTTTCCAAAACTATTTTGCACTACATGAAAACAAATGATCTGATGATGTAAATCACACATCTAAAGTTTGAAATATATTTATAAATATGTGAACATAAACAGAGAATCGCGTCAATAAAAGTTATTCAGCAAGAACAGAAACTGTAAGAAGCATATGAAACTCCATTCTTAAAAACGATAACGAAAATCTATAGAGATCAAAAACCAGATCTATGCACAAATAAATCAGACATGAAACCAATTTTACCACAGAGACAACATAAAATTAATTATACAAACAAAAATAAAGTAAAAGTATTAAAATACCGAAGATCAATTGTTCTACCGATACAAAGTCACGCAATATTGAGTAAAAGGGCAAAAAGTTACAGATCCCATCAATAAAACAGAAAATATCGTCATACAAACCCTGTGAGACAAAAGGAAACGTTACCTGATCCAAACAAAACCTAATCTACACATATTCCACCAGATCTACAGGCAGAAACGATAATAGAACAAGAAAAGAAAAGAAATCATCAGATCTGATATTTTAGGATGAATAAGCTACCTTAGGGACCTCAGGAATGTCCCAGCCCAACCTCGCTCTCTTTCTCGGTCGCCGATCCATGTGAGAGTGGGGAAATTCGAAAACGCGTTCCATCTCCATGATTCGAAGATCTACGAAAACTTCAAAGAAGAGACAGATTAAGATGAAAGAGAAAATATGCTTGTGTGAAGATAGAGCCTCAGCTTCTGAAACCCTAATCTCGATGTTAGCCCAATAATAACGACCGTGGAGGCGGTTCAGATGAAATCTTACCGTCCACGTGTCCACGAGTGGAGCATCTTGATCATAAACCGTTGGATCGCGTTATCAGAGTAAACTATGGTTGAAGTAGGGTAAGCCTTTTAACCATGATTTGATCAGGTTTGGTGGACCTGCGGAATGGAATAAATATAAATATAAATAATTGCAAACATTTAGGTATGAATTTTTTTCTAAAAGAAACCTTTTCCATACAAATTTACAAAAACTCAAACCCTTTGGGAAATATATGCCAAAGTAGAACTACTTTTGTTTTCAGTTCTAAACAAGTATATCGAGCCGTGCGTATGCACGGGTCGTATTTGTTTTATTTTGTATATTAAATAGTAAAATAGTGAAATTATGATGTAATGAAATATTATGAAAATTAAGTTATATTATTATAAATGTTGTTATTCAAGTAATAAAATAGTAAATCTAAGTGATGCAATAATAATTTCAGTTTTAAATATAATAAATAGAATTGATATCACAATATAATATAGTTAATTGAGCAAAAATTTTTTACTTTTTTTATTTTAAAATTTTTTAGAATAATAATATAATTACTATTATATTTATTTAACCATTAAAAATACTAATATTAATATTAATATAAATTATAAATTATAAAAATTTAAAAAATTAAAACTCTATTTAACAAAAATATTTAGTATAACAACATTTTTTATAATTGAAAAAAGCACACTTATAATAATAACACCATTATGAATAGTAATAATAATAATAATAAAAATAATAATAAACCAATAATAATAATAATATTTATGTTATAAATATTAATATTAATATTAATGCTAACACTAAGGCTAATGTCAACTATAATAATTTATAATTATATACAAAAATATACATTAACAACAAAACAAATAAAAATGACAAGTAATTGAAATACGATCCGTAGTAAATTAATTTAAGATGTGTGTCTAACTATAATAATAATATAGTAGTAATAACAACAACAACAACAATAATAATAATAATAACAACAATAATATCATTATAATAATATCTCGTAGTGATAAAAAAAAATAATAATAATAGTAATAATAATAATAATACACTAACTAAATATGTAAAGAGATACACATTTTTTATGTCCTTTTTTGTTTTTACATTTTTATCCTCTTAATTATTATTTATTCAATTTAAATAATTATACATAATAAAAAATTATTTGTCAGTTTTATTATTTTACTAATCATGATAATAGAAATAATTGTAGTTAATAATAATAATAATAATAATAATAATAATTATAGTTGGTAGTAATACTAATCATAATAATTATAGTTAATAATAATAATAATTAATTATTATTAAAATTAGAGCTGATAATAATAATAATAATAACTATAATTAGAGTTATAATTGATAATAATAACAATAATATAAAAATAAAATAATAAATATCATGAAAATTAGGTTATATTGTTTTAAATATTATTATCAATGAAATGAATTTGTAAATTCAATTTTAAATATAATAAATAAAATTAATATCACAATATGTTGTAGTTAATTGATTTTACAAAATAATTATAATAATATATGACCCGTGCGTGCATGTATGCATATTTTTTTATTTATTGCAAATATGTTTAGAGTAATAATATATTTGTTATTATATTTATTTAACCATTAAAATAATTATAATATAAATATGAATTATAAATTATAAAAATTTTAAAAGATTAAAAATCTATTTAGCAAAAGTATTTAGTATAATAACATTTTTTATAATTAAAAAAAAACACTTATACTAATAACATCACTATGAATATTAATAATATTAATAATAAAAATAATAATGATACTAATAATAACAAACAAATGATAATAATAATGATAATGTTTATGTTATAAATATTAATGTCAAAAATAGCAAGGTTAATGTTAACATACTAATAATCTATAATTACATATAAAGATAAATACAACAACAACCAAACAATCAAGAAGGACAACTAATTGAGATATGATCTCGTAGTAAATTAAATTAATATGTGTGTCTAACTATTATAATAATAATAATAATAATAATAATAATAATAATATCCCATAGTGATAATAATAATAATAATAATAATAATAATAATAATAATAATAATAATAATAATACACTAACTAAATATGTAAAGAGATACACATTTTTTATGTCTTTTTTTGTTTTTACATTTTTATCCTCTTAATTATTATTTATTCAATTTAAATAATTATTCATAATAAAAAATTATTTGTCAGTTTTATTATTCTACTAATTTTAGTAACTATTTTTTTTCAATTCAAAAAATACCAAGACATAAAGATAAAATGAATAACAAAACAAATACAAAGAGCAAATAATTGTAATATGATCTCGTAGTAAATAAAAGTAAAATATGTGGCTAAGTATAATAATAATAATAATAATAATAATAATAATAATAATAATACCACTATGATAATATCGCGTAGTGATAAATTTTTTTTAATACTACTACTAATAATAATAATATTAATATTAATACAACTACATATATAAAGAGATAAACATTTTTGGTGTCCTTTTTATTTTATCAATTTTATCCTCTTAATTATTGTATTTTAAATTTAAATAATTATTTATAATAAAAAAATCAGTTTTATTATTTTACTAATTTTAGTAACTATTTTTTTAAATTGAAATAATTGTTCAAATGGAAAGATAAATGAACAACAAAACAAATAAAAATGATAAGTACCCACAGGTATCTGCAACGGTAGGAAACGAATGTTAAAAATAGATATCCACGGGTACGAATATTTTTTATACTCGCATGTTAACAGGGCGGGTACAAATATCATAGTATCCGTACCGTGGATACCCGTACTCACTAAACTTTAATTCATAAAAAAAATTCTGACCTAATTTCTTCTAAGCTGCACATCTTGTCTTCTCTTCTGTCTTCATTCTTCCAACTTCAAGTATTGGTATATTGTCTTCTTTTAGGTACACCCCTTGACATTATTGTCTTTCCTTTCTTTGAAATTGGACATATACATCAAACCCTATATAGACAGTGACATTTATGGTATGGTATGTTTGTTGTCAAATGATGAAATCAAAATAAGAATACTTAACACGTGGCAGTTGAGTTTTATTATTTGTTTATTTTATTTATTTGAGAAAGTGAGTTTATTGATCAAAGCACTAATTAAAAAATTTTCATTGTATTCAACGTCATTTTATATTTATTTTTATAACTATTTGGACTTGTATGAACTTGAGTTTATTTGAACATTATTCAAAATTTATGACAGTGATGTATTTTATTTTATTTTATTTGAATTTATGATTAAATATTTGTTTCTTAAATAATTTTGTAAATATCTGCGGGTACCCGTGGATACGTGCGGATATGAAAAAATAGGCGGGTACCCGATGAATATGGGTACGGATACGGGACAAATATTTATCCAGCAGGTAGAGTATGGGGAAACTACTACTCGTACCCTACTCGCCTTGTTGACATCTCTAAAAATGTGTATCTAACAATAATAATAAAAACAATAATAATAATAATATAATAATATTAGTACTATAATGATAGAAATAATTATAATTAATAATAATGATAATAATATTTATAGTTGATAGTAATAATGATTATAAATTATAGTTGATAATAATAACCCGTGACGGATCTTGACCAATAATTTTGGAGGAGCCAAAATAATTTATAGTAAAAAATTTTGAACTCATCAATAATTTATTCGGAATAAAAATCTCCAGTTATTCCTTTTTTAATGTAAATAACCATATTACATTCAAGAAATTCCTCTTTCATCTTATTCTAAATTTTGTTTTGATAATCTTCGTTGTAGAAAATGAAACATTAAGAGTTAAATAAAATGAATTAGAAAATCAATCAAGTAAACTATCTTTAATTTGTTTGTTTTTGTCAAAGATTGACATAATTCAATAATGGTAGACAAATTCTTCAAATTTGAATGAGTATGAACATCAACAATGAAATATTGAAGTGAAATTTTAAACTAATCATATATTTATCAATATACATTTTTTTTAAGTTTAAGACAAAAAAATAATTTATCATGATCTAATAAAAATTGAGATGTAATTACTAACAAAAATATATAATAGTAATAATATTATATATTACAAATAAGAGTAATAACTTTACTACTAATAATAATGTTAATAATACTAATAGTAATAATATATAATAGTAACATATAATAATAATAACAACAATTATTATTATTATTATTATAATACCAATATTTGTTATAATTTTACTACTATCACTATAAATAAGATTTATAATAATATGTTATTAATAATTAGAAATACTAATACTTATAAAAATAATACAAATGATAATATTATTTATAATTAATATTATAGTTGAAATCATACAGTAAAAAATTTTGAACCCAAATAATTTATTCGGAATAAAAATATCCAGTTATTCCTTTTTGAATGTAAATAACCATATTGCGTTCAAGAAATTCATCTTTCATCTTACTCCAAATTTTGTTTTGATAATCTTGTTGTAGAAAATGAAACATTAAGAGTTAAATAAAATGAATTAGACAATCAATCAAGTAAAATATCTTTAATTTGTTTGTTTTTGTCAAAAATTGACATAATTCAATAATGGTCGACAAATCCTTCAAATTTGAATGGGTATGAATATCAACATTGAAATATTGAAGTGAAATTTTAAACTAATCATATATTTATCAATATACCTATTTTTTTTAAGTTTAAGACAAAAAAATAATTTATCATGATCTAATAAAAATTGAGATGTAACATATTACAAATAAGAGTAACAACTTTACTACTAATAATGTTAATAATACTAATAGTAATAATATATAATAGTAACATATAATAATAATAATAATAATAATAACTATTATTATTATTATTATACTAATATTTGTTATAATTTTACTACTATCACTATAAATAATATTTATAATAATATATTATTAATAATTAGAAATATTAATACTTATAAAAATAATTCAAATAATAATATATTTATAATTAATATTATAGTTAAAATTATATAGTAAAAAACTTTGAACTCATCAATAATTTATTCGGAATAAAAATCTCCGGTTATTCTTTTTTGAATGTAAATAACCATATTGCATTCAAGAAATTCATCTTTTATCTTATTCCAATTTTTACTATATAATTTTAAACTAATCATATATTTATCAATATACCTTTTTTTTTTAAGTTTAAGACAAAAAAAATAATTTATCATAATCTAATAAAAATTGATATGTAATTACTAACAA
The DNA here is from genome assembly GCF_037176805.1 of Vigna unguiculata. Taxonomy (NCBI): domain Eukaryota; kingdom Viridiplantae; phylum Streptophyta; class Magnoliopsida; order Fabales; family Fabaceae; genus Vigna; species Vigna unguiculata. Next base: position 56,598,483 of record NC_140794.1, on the reverse strand, counting down.
AAATATATAATAATAATAATAATAATAATATCATATATTACAAATAAAAATAATAACTTTACTACTAATAATGTTAATAATACTAATAATAATAATATATAATAGTAACATGTAATAATAATAATACTAATATTTGTTATAATTTTACTACTATCACTATAAATAATATTATAATAATATTTTATTAATAATTAGAAATACTAATACTTATAAAAATAATACAAATAATAATATATTTATAATTAATATTATAGTTGAAATCATAAATAAATGAAAAAAATAAAAACAAATTGACTTTTGTAGGATTTGAACTCGGGTCCTTTTGTATCATAGTTTTAAAATGACGAAAAAACTAATTTCTATGACACGTGTCAATAAAAAAAAATGGGTATTATAGTAATTTTGGTGATATCTTCTTTTCTTAATATGTAATAGATTCGACTCTGGGATTGTCGAATTCTAAACTTTGATTTTGCATACCTCCTCAGAAATTAGTTGAAATTCGAATTTACAAGGACTAGATTTTGACCACATTTTTCTTTTTTTATGATAAAAATCACAAGAAAAAAATATTTCAAATATATTAATAAATAATTATTATATGAAGTTTACTAACTTATGAAATTATTATTACCATTAATAATTGATAATTGAAAAAATATATTAAATTATTCTCTTATTAATGTAAATTTTGTTAATATATAATTAATAACTGTAAAGTATTAATAACAAATTTAGTTTTATATTAAAAGGAAAAATTATTAAAATTATTATATTAACTTTATACATGTTTTTAGATTAATTTAATTATTGGTAGTAAATATAAAATTAATGATAAAAATGTTACTAAAAATGGTTATATAATATATCATATTTAAAAATAAGACTATAAAGTGAAAATAATTTATGCTTTTCTTTAATTCGTCAATATTATTTTTTAAATGTAATTTATAGGAATAAAACAATATTCATTGTCAAAGTGAATTAAATTGAAATAATAAGATTACTAATTTAATAAAGTATGTATTTTAACAATTTAAAAAATTGTATTTAAGTTTTACTGAAATAGTTAATTAAAAGAACATCTCTGAATTTTGTGTTGTTAGGTATATTTTATATTTATTTTCTTCTTTCTTTTTTCTTGGTTTCATACTGTAAATGTTATTGCATAAAGTTGTAAGCCCGAAAAGAAGAAAAAAAAAAACTCACTAAAATTTTATGGGTGAGTTCATCTGAATCATTTAAAAATAACACTGTTAATTTATAAAGATTAATAAAGAGTATACTTTTTGTAACTCTTCTTTAAAATCATGTTTATATTACCTTTAGTGTATTTTAAAATCATGACACCGTGGTGTTATAATTAACTCTATGTCATATGTTCCCATATTTCGATTACATACGATAAACAAAATCGTCGCACAAATACATGTAATACATATAAATAAAAATCTAAATAAGTATCCTAATCAAGACTCATTAAAAAAATGTTTGATTGCGTAATCATGATCCTATAAAATAAGTATTTTAAATGCGAGAGTGTTTTAAAATAATATTAATACCATATTATTTTAATAATAAAATATAATGTTAGAATAAACAGAATATGATCATAATATTTATTATAATAATTATTCATAAATTTATAAACAATATTCATACCGATAATCATATTGTAAATAATAAACGGAAGTGTATCTGAATTAGCCATAACGATGTTCTTTAGAGTAATTGATCAGTGATTTTTCTTCTGTAGAGAATCTTTATTTTTCTGTAGAGAAAGGAACAGGAACTTGAAAAATACGTTATGATTATGTGTACTCTCAGAAGAGGACCACGACCATATATAAACTGGATTACTTAAGTTTTAGTATTTCTAATTTGGTCCCTCATCAAATTAGAAATTACTAAATGGTCTCTACACAATATTTATTCTCATGACATATGCCTTTAGTCAAATCTTTAATTTAGTCATATCACTTTATTATTTGACTTTATAAATAATGGCACTAACATATTTAATTATGTATCATATATATGCATGACCCAAAAATATTAACAAATAAATTATAAATAAAATTTTTATTAAGGGATTTGATTACTTAAAATTATTTTATCTCTTTATTTTTTTTTCTAAAAGCTCTCTCATCTCTTTTTAAATTATCTCATCGTGTGATCATTTGTTTGAAAATAAAAAACTGTCAATGTAATCATTGTAGTGGCAAGATTTTCAAATCTATTTGATTAATTGATTAATTTCTCTGTTTGAGTGAGTTGATTTTCAACCGTTTTTTTTTTTTGTATTTTTGATCATCCTTACACATGTCTCTCCTCGAGGTCACATGTGTTCCTTTAGTATTCTATTTGGTTCTCTATTGATCAATGGTCATGAAGGTATGATCAGATCACCTTTGTAGTATTTTTATGTATAAATAGAGTACCATGTGGCTTGGAGAAGGTTTTGGTGTTGTTATAGCCATTCAAGCTATTCATTTGGTAAGAGAAATTAGTCTTTATTTATGTTGTGTGAGTTTTTATAAAATTGAGGGTTTACATGTTGATGCTCTTTTGCGTTTGGGGATGAAATATGGATGGTTTTGATGAATCTGGTTTGATTGTATGATTGTTGTGATCTGGTATAGTTTGGATGATAAATTGCATATTGAATGGTTATGATTGAATTGGTGTGTGAATGAGATAGTTTGAAATTTGAGAAAGTTGGTACAAGCTCTAATTTATGTAGAATTGATATGACTCAAAGTACTAAAAGAGAATTACCAAATTGATCAATTGGACAGATAAAATTCCCTTAATCACAACACAAAATTTATGTTTTTTTAAATAGTGCTGAGCACTAGTTTTTACGAGTTGATTGGCGTCGAGCGTTGGACTAGGACCATTTTAGCTTTACAACGCTGAGTGTTTCTATGCTGGCGCTGAGCACCCATTTTCACAAGATGTTTTGTTTTGTTTGTTTTTCATTGTTCGTTATTTTTTGATGTTCTTTTGTTTACATGAAGCGTGTTTATGGATTTCATTATGATGAATCGAATAGAATCTCTTATGATGAACATGGATGATGAAGTTTGAAGAATTTTAAGATAAATTATTAGTGATTTTATTATTATTGTATGTCTTGATATAAGAGATGTCTGAAAGGAGGTATTTTGAACTCTAATAATCATTCACACTCAAACAATGAGTTATATGGTGAGAGTAGCAGGAAATTATAGCCTTTGGACATGTTCTTTGGTCTTAGTCGTGAAGGGGATTAACCTTGTGTGGTTGGGTGATAAACTATTGTGGTTTTGAACTTTGCGGAGTCTAGAAACCATCACAGGTGCAGAACTCCAGTGAATCATATATCAAGGGCATGTATCTAGATAATTGAGTTTAGTGTGAACAATTATTTGTGTATAATTGTAACGCCTTAACTATTATATAATAACTATTTTTTGATAAAAGATTGAATAATTTTTTTCTTTTATACAATAAAATTGTCCTTAAGAGAACATAAACAACACAACTTCTCATCCCCATATATATATATATATATATATATATATATATATATATGGTCATGACCGACTCGACTGAATTTGGCCAAATTTACGATAGGATCGACTCGCCTAAATATGACCAAATTTCGGTCGTGAGATGTAGGACGTGAGACGTGAGACGAAGGATGTGGGACGTGAGACATAGAACGTGAAACGTGAGATGTGTCACGTGAGACGTAAGACGTGAGACATGAGACATAGGACGTGAGACGTGAGACATGGGACGTGAGATGTAAAACATGAGACGTGAGATGTGGGATATGGGACGTGGGATATGGGACGTGAGACGTGAGACGTGAGATGTGTGATGTGAGACATGGAACGTGAGACGTTGGACGTTGAACGTGAGACGTAAGACGTGGGACGTAAGACGTGAGACGTAGGATGTGAGACGTAGAACGTGAGACGTAGGACGTGAGACATGAGACGTGAAACATAGAACGTGAGACGTGAAACGTAGGACGTGAGACGTGAGACGTGAGACGTGAGATGTAGAACGTAAAATGTGAGACGTGAGACGTGTGACGTGAGACATGGGACGTGGAACGTTGCACGTTGCACGTGAGACGTGAGACATGAAACGTGAGATGTGGGACGTTGGACGTGAAACGTTGGACGTTGGACGTGTGATGTGAGACGTTGGACGTGAGACGTGAAACATGCGACGTGAGACATTAGACGTGAGACGTTGGACGTAAGATGTGTGACGTGAAACATGGAACGTGAGAGACGTGCGACGTGAGACGTGAAGCGCAGGACGTGAGACGTTGGACATGAGACGTAGGACGTGAGACGTTAGACGTTGGACGTTGGACGTGGGACGTGAGACGCGGGACATGAGACGTGGGACGTGAAACGTGGGACGTGAGACGCGAGACATGAGACGTGGAATGTGGAACGTGAGACGTGAGACGTGATACGTAGGACGTGGGACGTGAAAGACGTGAGATACGTGAAACGTGAGACACGTGCGACGTGTGACGTCAGACGTGAGACGAGATACGTGAGACGTGCAACATACGACGTGTGACGTAGAACGTGAAACGTACGATGTACAATGTGCGACGTGCGACGTACAACGTGAGACGTGCGACATGCGATGTGTGACGTGAAACGTGAGACGTTCGTAAATACTAAACCTTGAAATTTATATTCATAAACTTTAAACCTTACAATTAAATTAAAAATTTTAGAAGTCTAATAAAAGAATTATTAATGTATCTATAAATTTGTACCAACAAATTTAAATTATACTCTTGTAAAAAAATGTATTAATAAAAAGATATTAAATACATATAAAAGTTAAAGAATAAAAATATGAGGTTAAAAGTAATAATTAATGTTTATTTAACACCTAAAAATAAAAAAAATATGAGGATAACAACAATAATTTATATTTATTGAACTCTTAAATGAACAGAAGGAAGTAGAGGATGATCTGAAAAGTTAAACTAAGGATGGGCAAAATATCTAATTTTCATGATCTAATCCATTTTTGTTATGATTCAATCCATTTAATATTCATTTTATTAAAAATCCAATCCATTTGATTGGATTTGGATATCAATATAATCTACATTTTATATATTTTATGGATTGTATATCCATACTCTAAATCTAGATTTTCAAAATGGATAATCCAAAATATCCAAACCAAATTTTTAGTTTATATTTTTGGTTAGGTTAGGCTAAAGATTGAGACGAACTAGCCCAAATTTAGTCGTATTTGATAGAGTTGACGTGACCCTATACAAAATTTGGCTGAATTAGGCCAAATTCTGTCAAGTCGGTCCCGATCGAAATTTGGCCCAGCTGGTCCTGGACAAAATTAGGAAGTATTCGGTTGAGTTCACCCCGATCCAAATTTGACTTCATTGGGCTTATTCGACCTAGACAAAATTTGACCATATTCGGCCGAGACAACCGCGACCAAAATTTAGCTGTATTTAGCCTAGTTGGCTCTAGTCAAAATTCGGTCGAATTCAATCGAGTTGGCCCCAATTGAGATTTGGCCGAGTCAGTCCTAGCCTAAATTTGGTCGTATTCGACTGAGACAATCTAGCATGAAATTTGGCCGTATTCAAATGAGTCGGTCACGATAGAAATTTGGCCGTATTCAACTGAGTCGGCCATGACCGAAATTCAGCCGAATTTAGTCGAGTTAGCTCCGGTCAAAATTCGGTCGTGTTGGGCTCAACCAAAATTTGACTAAGTTGGTCCTAACCTGAATTTGGTTGTATTCGTCAAAGTCGATCGTGACCGAATTTTGGTTATATTTAGGCGAGTCGATCCTGACATAAATTTGGCCAAATTTAGTCGAGTTGGTCATGATCGAAATTGGTGGAGTCAGCACTAGCCCAAATTTAACCGTATTCGATCGAGTAAGTCCCGAACAAAATTTGACTATATTCAACTTAGTCGGCTGTGATCGAAAATTGATCATATTCAGTCAAGTCGGTCCCGAACGACGAATTTAATGGAGTCAACCCTAATTGAAATTTGACTGATCAAGTCTTGGCCCAAATGTGGCCATATTTGGCCAAGTCGGCTTTGGCCAAAATTTGGTCGTATTAGGCAAAATCGACCTTGGTCGAAATTCAGTCGAATCCAGTCAAGTCAATCTCGACTGAAATTTTGTCAAGTCGACCTTGGCCCAAATTTGGTTACGTCGTCCCCGACCGAAATTCGTTCGAAAGTCATCCAAGTTCATCCCATGCTGAAATTTGGTCTCGTTGGCCCCGACAAAAAATCTGCAAAATTCTATGGTGTCAGCCCTATAGACACAAGTTTTAAAAAATTTAATTTGAATTTATTTTATGAAAAATGGATTTTGGATTTTGAACTTGATCCAATATTTAGATATGGATTTAAACTTGATCTAAATATTTGGATCTAGATTTTTAAAAAATCCAATCTACTTTTTTTGAAAAAATGGATTTGGATCGAAAATCTAATCCAATTATTTGGATCCAAAATGGATGTGGATTGGATCATTAAAAATCCAATCCACGATCACCCATAAAACTCATGACTCTTTCTTAACTATACTCTTCGACATTTTCAAAGATCATAAAATGTGATGACTATCGAATTATGTCATTATGTAAACCATACACAAAGAATACAAATCAATAAAATATACATGCAATTTTCTTTTATCCATGCTCACTGAAGAAAATAATATTTACTTTTACTTTATTTCTTTTTATATTTATTGAATCATAAAATAATAATAAAATAAAAATCAAAACAAGAACTTTAAATAAATAAAATATGGATTAGAATGTTATAAACAAATATAATAACAAAAAATATATATTAATATAAAGAACTAGTGTATATCTTAAGATAAATGAAATGAAATAAATAAACATGATAAATGCGTAATTAGAGATAATTAAATGAAATAAATAATTAGGATTAATGCATAACAGAAGATAAATTCAATGAAATAAATAAATAGAACTCATGCATAACTTGAGATAAAATAAAATAATATAAATAAATAGAACCAATACATAACTCGAGATAAATTAAATAATATAAATATAAATAAATAAAATGATAACAAATGAAAATAAGTTAAGTAGAAGTAAATATATTTCAAAATAAATAAAAGATTAATATAACATACGAGTTAATCAAGATTAATATAAAAAAGATCTTAACCTCACTCTCCCTTATCTTGTTAGTTGAGGAGATACCCCCTTACCTTTTTAGTTGAAGAGATACTCTAACAATATTTTTAGAAGACTAAGATATTTTTCAAATATTTTTGCTCAAACTTTCTCTCTCTTTCTTTGTCATTTTCTCTCTCTTCTTATTTTTTTTGTCAATTAACTCACCTTTACTCCTTTTACATTTTCTCTTTCATTTCATCCTCAAACCGAGTGCACATTTTTTCCAAATCATGATAACATCTTATTAATACAAAGATTTTCTTATTAACAAAGATATAAGCCTTAAGCCTTATCCATATCTTTGTTAACTAGGTAACTTGCTTTCCGTTCTTTGTTTTATACCTTCGTGATAAATTCATACACATTTACAAGGAGTGATCACATATACATTAAATGCATGTTTATTCCTTTTAATATCCTTATCTTCTCTCTTTTTCTTTTGTTTTTCGTTTTCTTATCTCCTTGTCTATTTATGCTCTCAACTATTATAAGTTTCTTTCTTTATTTTTTTAATTAAATAATTCTTTAATATATATATATATATATATATATATATTATCATTTACTTTAATATTATTTTCGTTTTACTTGGTTATAATATTTCTTAAAATTACTTTATTTATTTTTAAATGTTTAAATTATATCTAAATATAATACAATATTAGATAAAGCACAAATCTTTTTAACTCTTATTTTTTGAGATAAGGATAAAATAAATAATATAATTATTTAAAAGTATGGATTTTACAATAATATGTATTGTGTTTATATTGATGTTAAAGTGACATAACTTATTTTCTTCTTTATAATTTTCTACTTTACCTCGCTGTCTGTTGTTTGGCTAACTTACCTGTTGCTTACATTAGGGAAACTACTGAATAGAGTTAATGATGTTTATGGATATTTTTCTTTTTAAAAATTCTTAGAAGATTCATGTAATCGTATATAATATTTCTAGATAACTGTATTAATATTTTACAAGGCTTAACTATTTGTTTTGCTTTATCAGAATATTTAATATTTTATTGCATTTTGTGTGTGATGTGTTATTTTAGTGGTGTTAGTATCTTTTAGATGAATGGATAGTTTCTTTCTCTAGCAATTAGTTTGGCAGATGACAATATTCTGAAATTTTCCTTTCCATTGTGATCAGTTGTTGAATTCAATAAAAGGGTTATCCAGTTGTCTTTATAATTTTGAAATCATAATTATGTACTCATATACACATAATTATAATTACTTAAACATGCTAGTCTCTATTTATTTATTCTTATACACTAAACTTTTAAGCATATCTATTATATTGTCTTTTTCAATGAAATATGTTACTACAGAAGTTACATTATTTTTAATAAGCCAGACATTGTATTTCACACTTCTAAACGTATACAGAAGATTTCCTCATAATTGAACTTTTATTTTTAGTTAAATCATTCAGCTAATAATTTATAACTACCCAACATCTTTACTAATGAACGATATCTACAAACACCATCAGTGCATCACGAACTCAGTTTACGATAACCAACTCAGTCTTCTGCTCTTGCAATTAAAGCTTACTCCCTCTTTAATTTAGACTCGAAAATCACAGCTTGTTTCGGTGTTTCAAAGTCAGCCAAACTTCACAACCAGGGTGACGCGGGAAAAGAATCGAGTCATTTAATTCCCCTCGTATAGAAACTTCAATTCCCGCAAAGAGGTCAGGATGCAACGACTCATGCCCATAATCTAATTTTACCCCCCATAATTTGCATATTTTTCTTCTGTACATTGAATTCAGATTGATTCGAAATTCCGTAAATAAGGATTTTTCGGCGCCTCGGAGTGAGGAACGCTGCAGAAAAATAAGCCATCACACAGACGTGAGTTCCTTTGTGCACATCCTTGATAAGGTCAGTGATGCAGTGTGTCATAGAAAGTGAATTATCTCCTAAAGTGATCTCTCATAAAGAAGGAATGTCTAAGAGCTTCTTTGGCTGTAAGCCTTTCAGAAGGGTCGAATCTAAGTAACCCCTGCAAGAGATGTATGAGATCGCCTGCTGAATGGTCCACGTGGTGCATTATAAGGTTCTGCATATATTTGCAGAGAAAAATGGTTCATTATTAATATAAATAATTCAAATTGCTCTATACAGTTAAATCAAAAAGTGAAAAATTAAACAGACCTGTAGCCTTGGAAGCTTCATTACAGCTTTGATACTCTCCCTTGAAGTCGCACCATCAGGCCAGTGCAATCTACCCCTCCTAACATACTTCTCAGCATGTCGGCTAATCATGTGTAAAACAATATAGAAACTCAATAATCAAACTTTAAGTATTAACCAATTCAAAGTTTCACAGGATAAGTCACTTACTCGACTCTCTTCAACATGTGCAGTGGTAATGATCCAAGTACCCTTTCCATCATTGCAAGATGTTCTAAATTTTCATGAGTCTGAAATAAAGCTTCGCCCTGTGATAGAAAGTCGCATTTTATAAAATAGAAACCATAAGATGGATAAATACAAGTGTAAACGTTTTGAAAGAGACAAACATACCGTACATAACTCAACCAATATACATCCCGCACTCCAAATATCACACGGATAGCTCCAGCCAAGTCCTAAATCAATCAATTGCAAAAGTCAACTATTTAGCAGACAGTTGTCAAAGGACAACATGCAAACATGCCATTTAGGAAAGTATATATTATACCAAGGATAACTTCAGGAGCTCTATAATGACGAGTTGATACAATGTAATTCTGATCTTCTCTCTCACAAGTGGTGCTGCCAAAATCAATAACCTTTATAGCACTTGATTTTGGAACCCTTTTGAAATAGGAACCAGGAGATCTGGATGTGTTCTGTTAATAAAACAACGGATGTCAATCATCTGTCGTCAACCAATCTAAACAAGAAAAACTATTTCATTTTATGTTCTCAAGGTCCAACTCGTTCCAGACTGAAACTAAAGACTCGATGTTGTAAAAATCAAAAACTTCCAAGTTACATATTCATGCATAAAATGCACTCTAATAGTGCAAACAGTTCCAGAAACAAAATGTGCACCTAGTCTAAAACAAAAACGAATCACGTGTATGGAAAAGAAAAGTACCTTGTAGTCAGGAACTTTGACATACTCTGGTGACACTAGTAGTATGTTTTCCGGCTTGAGGTCAGTATGAATCATCCGCAAGTCATGCATGACTGCAAATTCATAAAATAATTCTATTAGAAAATTATCCAATCGACACACAAACAACACATTCCACGAGTACACTAAATCTACAATATGTATTGCATTACCAGTTAAATATATAACAATAATAGTATGTAGAAAGTGAAAGATGTGGAAGAAATAGCTTAAAAGGAAGCTAGTTCAAGTAAATACTACACACATGCTATACACTCCAATAGTTGTCTGGCAATCTCACGGACAAGATCAATGGGAAAGGAGCGATAATTGTTTTTCCGAAGAAAATCGTATAAGCTTGGTCCAAGTTTCTCAAACACCTGTTAAAACCATTTAAATTCACCACTGTCTTAACCCCCAAAGTATTTGTAAATTGGGGAAATCATTCCATCACAAATTAAATACTTACAATACAGATATGATTACGATAGTCAAACCAGTTCCGTATTTGCACACAACTGCAAGGAATAAACGCATTTAACCAGCGCAATGGATTCAAGGACTTTTTATTATAGTTTGCTTGTACAAACATAGAAGATAGATTAGATTAAATCTACTTACCGATTACCTCCTTTGTCATGTTTACCAAGCTGTTCCAACACCTGAATTTCTATCATGGCTGCTTCTCGATACTTCTTTATCCCTCGAATAATTTTTATTGCAACCATGTCTTTCCTTTCTCTGTCCCAACATTCTAAGACTTTCCCAAAAGTCCCTTCACCCATTTTGCTATGAATCCTATCTGCAAACATAATATAGAAGTATCAACAGTGGAAGCATTAGGACACGGAATAGTTTTTCCAAAATATTTGTGACATAAAATGTTCCTTCGTCAGTTTTAACATATAATTCCAAATTGTTTTCCCACCTTGGTGCACCAAGATATAAAAATCTTACAGGAACTTGATTAGTTAAGGTATTAGATATAAAATAAATTAACTCAACATTTAAAAGTTAAAGATGTGAGGATGCAAATATATAAGAATGCCAAGTTCTTCAAGGAAATTACTACAGCTACAAAATACGTAAACTATTATTTGAACAAGATATATATGAATGTAAATTTCTTAATGATAAAAATCTTATATGAACTTGATTAGTTAAGGTATTAGATAAAAAAAATAAGTTAACTCCACACTTAAAAGTTAAAGATGTGAAGATGCATATATATATATATATATATATATATATTATAATGCTAAGTTATTCAAGCAAATTATTACAGCTACTAAACACGTAAACTATTATTTGACCATGATATATATGAACGTAAATTTCTTAATGATGGTAAAAGTGTAATTACAGCGAGAAGTTAAATTTTCTCCAAGCGCAAACACGTAATGTCCATCTTTGTCATCGTCTCGCCAAGAGGGAGAACCATTTTGAGCAACTGCCTTAACAAATAGAGAACTAGTGCCATGTTCTGAGGGACCACTTGAAGGAGCATAGCTGGAAATAGTCCCAACATCTTGTCCACAAAACAATCCTACCTGAGCCTACACACAGTCATCCATTCATGTACCACTTAATAGTTAAAAAAAACTTCATCCCGCTGTTATCAACCCAAGCAAGACCTCTCACAACCACCTCAGAATATTACAAAAAAATACAATCAGTTTAGTATCGAAACAAAATAACACAAGCACCTCGTTTTCCAAATTCCATTTACATTTGGTTTCAAGGATTGGAACTTACATAAAGAATTCCCTATTTGTAAATAATAACTACAAAATGTTTATTAAATTATAAAGAAAATGAACGATCCGATTATACAAATAAAAAAAATGAAAATCGATGACAAATTCTAGATGCATACGTACATACGAACAATGATTCACGTCAAAAAAATTCACAGAGCAAGAAAAATTGGGGAAAAAAAAACACCCACATCAAATTTTGTACCGGCACACCGTTTCATTACGTTAATTAAAGGGGTAGGTAAAACAGAACAAATCCTCACAGAAACCCTGAGACAAAAGAAAACGTTACCGACCCACATACCTAATCTACAGATATTCAACTAGATCTACAGTAAAACCAAAAATGGAAGCGCGATAACAAGAAAAGAGTTATCAGATCTCAGATTTTAGAAAGAAAAAGGTACCTTAGAAGCCTCAGGGATGTCCCAGCCCAACCGTGCTCTCTTTCTCGGGCGTCGATCCATGTGAGTGTGAGGAAATTCAAAAACTCGTTCCATCTCCATGATTCAGATGACTATGAAAACTTTTCAAAAGAATGGGGAAATTAAGGTGAAGGAGAAATAAATGTTTTCGGTGTAGACACAGAGCCTCATCTTCAGGAACCCTAATCTTGATGTTAGCCTAAAAATAACGTCGATGGAGGAGGTTGGGATGAAATCTCACCTTCCACGTGTCCAACGGCATTGAACGACTTGGTTATAGGAGGATTGTGCTGCCAGCTATACACTACAGTTAAATAGGTATAGCCTTTTAACCATGGTTTACTATGGAAAGGTGGATTCTCTTTTCCAACTATTCATCACTTTCCAAAACTTTATCTTAAAATAACCTATACCTCTGTATATATAAGATTTTTTTGTTGTTGTTGTTCAGATAATTGTTTTTCCTATTTTACTATTTAAGTAAAAGGTTTTTAAATTAATATAATTATCTTATCAATAACTTTTTAAATTTAATTATTTATTTATTTAATATTTATTAAATTAATGTATAAAATAAAAAAAATATTTAAAAAAAATTGTAAAAATTATTTATATTTATTTTTATAACTGTAATAATAATTTTATTAATTTTAATTATCATAAAAAAAATACATATACGACAGTAACATAGTACATGTGAATAGTATAAATAAATAATTATTTTTACCGATAACTTAACTTTAACATAAACAATTCTAACTTGTTCCGCATAAGAATTATATATGTTCATTTTCTTCATTAATATAATTTTTTTGATAAATTTGAAGTTATCGAATAGAGTAATTTTTTATCTTTTTACAAAAGTTACAAATATAAAGTAATTGTTAAAGAATAATTTAGAGAACATGTGAGTAATTGTATGCTTTTTTGGTATTTGAATTTCGAAAAATAATTTTTTGACAAATAAATTTTTAATAAAAATGATAAAATTATCAAATAGAGTAATTTTTTATATTTTTATGAAAGTTACAAATATAAAGTAATTATTAAAGAATAATTTAGAGAAAATGTAAGTAGGGAGTAACGAAGTTGAAGAAGTTTGAATATTTAAAGCTTAAGGTGTTATTATATGAATTTATAATATAAATTTAGGGTTAATTATGTTTTTCGTCCCTCAATTATTATGCGATTTTGTTTTGGTCCTCCAACTAACATTTGCTCCAATTTGGTTTCTCATGTTTTGAAACGATTGGAAATAATCCTCCTTTTTGGACGCCGTTAGTTTTGTTTGACACCTAGCAAACGGAGTGCCACGTATGAGCTAGCAACTCAAAATTCAGCCAATGAAGTAGTGCCACATCATCATCATCTTCTTCCCTCAAACCCTAGGCACCTTCATCCAACAGCAGCCTTGAACCTTGCGGCTGCCACCATCACCACCGTGAGCCGCCCTTCCACCGTCATCATAGCGCCTGCAGGTTGCACACGGCCACCACAACATAGTTTAACAATTGATGCAATTAGCAGAACCTCTGTCGCTCCATTTTCACGCTGCCCTCATCAAAACGCAAAAAACCTCCACAGATCTGCAGCAGCGCATACAGCAACAACACCTCCATTCTTCATCGTAGATCTGAAACTCTGGCAAACACGAGCCAACGAAGCTTCCCTGTGACGCACCTACAACCATCCGCAAATCTAGATTTCGCGAGCAACGCCACCTCCATCTTCTCCGCACAGCCGTGAGCGAGAACGAGCCATAACAGTAGCGGAAACCACAACCATTGCGACGCAGCAGCGAACACCTTCAGATTCGAGCACCACTGTTATGCAGGTATGAGCAACCACAGATTTGCTAAACCACCTCCTGCATTAAGCCGTCAATGGAGAACGCATCATCTCCAATCTATTCGAGCCTCCATCCTTCTAGCCGGCGAACAACAGCAGTTTAAGAACAGCGTCGCCGGAGAAACACACTCCATTTACACAGCTTAAAACGGGATCCATATGTGGCACTCCGTTTGCCAGGTGTCAAACAAAACTAACGGCGTCCAAAAAAGAGGATAATTTCCAATCGTTTCAAAACATGAGGGACCAAATTGGAGCAAACACTAATTGAGGGACTAAAAACAAAATCGCATAATACTTTAGGGACGAAAAACATAATTAACCCATAAATTTATCATTAGTATAATAGTGATAGGCTAAAGCAGTAAACGATGCTCATAAAAAACGCCCTGGGCCTCCCAATTTTTGCCAAAAAAATAAAACCAAAGCAGAAAACTTTTTGTTCTATTTTCTAGAATTGATCTAACTTTTTAACACTAATTACTATAAACACAAGTGTTATCGCATCTGTATGTACGTATTTTTTAAATATGTATGATATTATATTAATAGATGATATATTGTAATGTTATTAAGTTAATATATAAAATAAAATTATATTTACTAAAAATAAGGTGAAATATATAAGAAAATATGAGAGAATAATCGTTGATAAATAAAGAAGAAGAGAAGAAGTAGAGATAGACAATTTTATAAAAAACTTGTAAAAATAACGGTCAATTTTCAAAAATTTAATAAATAATTATATTTTAAAGGGTAAATATATGTAGGATTGATCCTCTGAGTGAGTTCTTAAATTTATATCGACTAGCTTATTTGTATGTATAAAATGAATATTTTATAAATGTAATATTTTAAAGGGTATATAACTTGTGAAGATGAGAAAAAAATGAATATTTTATAAATATAATATTTCTTCTAAAAGTTGAGTGTGCTATGATTGTTACATTGGTTACTTCTAAGAGGAAATGCTAATATAGGATGAGGTCAAGTGTATTGAAGGAGACTTTATGAGACTATCTTAACTCTACTAGTATCAAACTCACATAGAGATGATTTTATTTTAAAATGTAAAGTAAGATAAAGTAAAAAATTAAATTTTCAATCCTGTATTTAATTAGAATAACCTTTGCCACCAATTTTTTTATTCAACTGCTACAAGATCTACAATTCCATGAGCTTGGGCTTCTGTTGCTGACATAAAAACATCCCTTTCCACATGTCTTCCAATATAACCCATAAAGGTTTGTCCGTTCTTTATACATAAATCCTTGTGATAGTTTCACGCATTTTCAGTAGTTCTTCTGCTTCCAGGACAAAATCTCCCGCTTGTGCCTCATAAAAAGAACTAGCAGGTTGGTGGATCATTACCCTAATTATATCACTTAAGTGGTATTTCCCTTATCTTGATAAATCTTTTTAGAATTATTTTTACTATATCGGTAGATTGCTAAAGATTGTCTTTATTCCCAAAATAAAGGTAACAAAAGAGGGACAAAGACAAATAAGATAAAGGGCAAAAAGTATATTCAATAACCATACAAGCATTTTCTGCGTATTGATGCATATGGTTTTTGTACCTGTGCAATTCATTTTTTCCTCTATGGATAGAGTAAAGTATTTTCTTTGATGAATTTTGTTTCTACATTTACAAATTTCTTTTTTTCTATCAAAGAAAAAAGAAGTACAAAATCTACTAGGTCTTTTGGATCCAGATCCTTAAATAATAAACAATAGAATAACTAGGTGATGAGAGTCACAAGAGACTTCACATAGCTGACGGGTATGATATGAAAGAAGATCATACTTAAGGAGCTAGTGAAGTTAACCCTGTCAGTACTAGGTACTAGATGAGATACCACTTGAGTTATTATTGTATAGAATGAGGAGAGGATGGTCAATATGATAGGTGCAGAGTCTCACGAGTCCATTCAATATATTAGTATTCCAGAAGCAAAAGTCTTAAGTTTAGAAATTTCTCTGTAGGGTGATTCTTGGACTTTTTAATTAATTGACTTTAATTTAAAACTTTGGTGAAAATTATGATATCTTTCAATTATAGATTATTTTTGTTATATTGCATTTTGTATATTTTGTTTTCTATTCTTGCGATGATTACGAAAGTAGACTTAGGAGCGAATGGGAATAATGGCAATGGAGATGGAGCTATCTACCGAAGTAGTATGGGAATGAATTAGAGAATATGTGTTAGTTTTTTTTAGTTCCTAATTTGGAGTACTCTATTAAGCTTTTAGTTCCTATTTTAGAGTACTTACGAGCTATGTTAACTATATTTCAAAATACTTTGTTACTGAGTTAATAAATAGATTGTAACTCAGTTTAACTATAATTACAAATATTATTAATGAGTTATAATCTTAATTATAATTACCAAGAGAAAATTTAAGAAATTAGGATTGTTACATTGATTAGTGATTATAACGGTATGTCCTTATCGTTCTTTGATCGTTCTTGTGATGTTTCTATGTGTAGATAGAACATCCTGTTGTGTTTGACATTAAGATGTCTGGATAATAGCTAAGGCAAGCTAACTGCATTGTTTTTAAGTTATACACATGTTTGAATTAATAATTGCATTAGTGTACTATGATTTGTCGGCATGATTGAGTTGTGTGATGAGTTTTACCAGTTGAGTTAGGGGATAAATCCTCAAATTTACATGATTGGGGTTGCATAATGAGAATTTAAAATGTTGCATGATTAGTATTGCAAATGTGATAAATTGAGTTGATAAATGTTGTGAAATTGTAATTGGTAGGTTTTGGCATCTGTAATGGTTATTGGAATGCTTAGACTAGTTTAGGATAACATAATTATGCAGAATTAGGGTTTGCAGAATTATGCAAACTCGTTGAGCGATTCCATATTTATAGAGCTTACTGAATTTGTAGTCGTTGAGCGAATTCAAAGTCAGGGAGCTTATTGACTTTGTAGTTTTTGACCGAGAATACAATCGCTAGACGAAATTTAGAGGAATTTACCTATGTGATTTCTAGTAATTCATTCGTTGAGCAAGCCATTATGGTCACTGGCACTACTCGTTGAGCGAATGGATGATCTCGTTAAGCAAATACATTAGAATATAGTAATTGTTTTCTAAGCTAAATTTTGGTGTGTTATGACAAATGTGAATTGCTACTTATGAAATGATTGATTTGTATCATGAAACAAATGTATATTTTGATGTTGTTGTAGGGTATTTTCTTCGGAGAAAATCCTATTGGTAATGTGTTTCATTACAGTGTGCATTGACAACCTCAGTTTCATTTTGTGAGGTTATCCTGAACTTTATTAGCTATTCATACTCATGTAGAGGAGAATGATTAAGTAGTAAGAATAGCAGGAGATCATGTCATAAGGATGGTTCCATTATTCTTATGATTGTAAAAGGGATCAATCATATGTAGGGTAACTCAGTAGAGCAGGTTATATCACCACAAGTGCATGACTTCACTATTTTGACACAAGTGCACGTATCCGAATAATATTCAGTCTAAAAGAGTTCAATTTATAATATGACATGTTGTGTGATTGATTTATATACTTTGAATTTGTACATTTATATGTATATGATCTATTTTATAACACATATGTATCATTTTATTCAATTAGTTTACACTTCTTTTGTGTTTCTGTCTCATGTTATTTGTCTTGCTTTTGCGATGA
Source organism: Vigna unguiculata (assembly GCF_037176805.1). Taxonomy (NCBI): domain Eukaryota; kingdom Viridiplantae; phylum Streptophyta; class Magnoliopsida; order Fabales; family Fabaceae; genus Vigna; species Vigna unguiculata. Next base: position 56,580,412 of record NC_140794.1, on the reverse strand, counting down.
TCACCTTTTCGGTTTGAGCAGAAGGTTTTGAGAAGTGTCGCAACCGGAATCGCGACAGGACGACGAACCAAAAAAGAAAACGGGTTTGAAAAAGAGATTTGGAGTCGCCACCATAGTTATTCTGGAAAACTATGGAAAACGATAAAGATAAGACAAGTCTGCGAAAAACCAGATATAGGATCCAGGAGTCGGTTATGCGTAGGGAAGGTGTTAGCACCCTACAACGCCCGCCCTTTAATTAAAAATGCAAAGTCTATGTGATTTTCAAAATGTTAATTTTTCCCAAAATTAATAAGACAATAATATTAAAAAGAAACAAAAATATTTTTTTTTAAGTTTGTGGGCCCGACAAAGATTGACCTTGGTCCTACGTATTCTCATTAAAAATGAGAACTCAGGGTTACGTAGTTCTTTAAAAAAAAATTGGAAAACAATTTGAGAAAATGATTTGATTTTTTTGGAGGTGAACCTGACAAGGACTGGCCTACTCCTACGTATCTCACAGGGAGAATCAAGGATCACGTAGTTCTTAAGAGCTTGTTTGTTTGAAAATGTTGATGTTTTTTATATTTTGAAATTTTATATTTTTTTGGTATTTTTGAATTACTTGAAAATACGTGTCACACGACGCGGGCGGTCGGACATACACTAAAAGAGAAATAAGACTATTTTTGGTATCTTTGAAAAAATAGTGTCACGCGATGCGAGCGACTGGATAGACACAATGAACACAATGAAGAAAAGAAAAATTATCTTTGGTATTTTATTTTCCCTATTTTTCTATTTTTGTGAATTTTTATGATTTTTAAATATTTTTGGGTTTTTTTAGAGAAAAAGTGTATAAAATGAAAATGAAATTAAATAAATAAATAAAGAAAAAAAAACTAGGTGAGAAAAGAAACAAGATGCATAGGAAAGTGCATGCTCTAAACAGTGGGTGCAGTCAGTAATTGTGGTGTGTACAGCAAGACATGGGCTGCAGTGAGTAAGATAACAAACAAGCCCAATGGATTGTGTGATCAGGAAAACTGGTGGTGCAGGAAGTAGTCACTAGTGGCGTGAGTAATGAAACATGGGGTACGGGATCCTAATGATGGGAATGCACACAACATAAAACAGGCCCAAAACTAACATGAGACATAGAGCGTGGGTTAACAACAGTGGAGGTGTAGAAAGAAAAAGAAAAGCCAGACCACTTTCCTTTATTCTCTCAAAAAAACAAAAACCCTAACCCCGCAGCCTCTTCCTCTCGACACCACCAACACAACTGCAGGCCCTGGGACGCGCGTCTGCACGACCTTAAACGCCGGCGACGCGGCCATTGTCGACGGAGCTGCCGGTGCTCGTGTCGCCGTTTCGACTTCACTCACCTCACTGTTCTCTGTTTCTGATTTTTGCTAGGTTGGATGAATGGATTTGGGTGTCTCATTGTATCGGTGGGTCGAGGATGATGAATAGAGGTTCCCTGGTTTTGGTTATTTTTGTGAAGGTTGTGTGAACACAGAATATAGGTAAGAATGCTTTCTGAATTTGTAATCTCAAGTCTGTGTTGTTTATTTCAGAGGATTACAGTATTTAAATAGTTTTGCAGAAGATAAAATAAAAAAAAAACTGCTTCCCCACTCTGCCGCAACTCATGGGAAGCTTTTCTGAAAAATCGGGTAACTAATATATAGCTCCCTCAATCCCTAAAGAATCGGTCAGCATAAGACCGTTTATTTAAATAAAATAACTCACAAACGTAAATATGCAAATAAACATAAATCCACTAACAATCCCTCCCTTAAACTAAAGCTTTAAGCTTTTAAGCTTTAGTTTATTTCTGATGCTTCAATCATGCCCAACATACTTCTGATCTTCACAAATTGCTCCAGCTTGAGTGGCTTAGTCATTATGTCAGCTATTTGATTTTGGGTGCTGCAGTGGCTCAACTTGATTTTTCCTTCTCTGACAAGATCTCTTAAGAAATGAAATCTAACATCAATATGTTTGCTTCTGCCATGAAATACTGGATTTTCAGATAACTTAATAGCTGAATTACTGTCACACAGAATTAGAATGAGTTTCTGTTCTTTAAAACCAATGGTCTCCAAAATTCTCATGATCCAGATGCATTGACATGCACATGAAGTTGCAGCTATGTATTCTGACTCTGTAGTAGATAACGTCACTATTGGCTGCTTTTTGGATGACCATGAAATTGCACCTGTTCCTAAGGAGAATACGAATCCTGATGTGCTCTTCCTATCGTCTATATCACCTGCATAATCACTATCTTTATAAGCCACTAGTTTTATATCTTCTCCTTTCTTGTAGAATATTCCAAGCTCAGTAGTTCCCTTTAGATATCGTAGGATTCGTTTGATAGCATTCCAATGAGTCTCTGAAGGATTAGCCATGAATTTGCTAATTAGACTGACCGCATACATCAAATCAGGTCTGGTTGCAGTCAGATACATAAGACTTCCAACTGCTTGTTTGAAGAGCGTGGCATTTGCCTTAGTTTCTGTATCCATTTTGGATAACTTGGTTCCTGGAACTATTGGATTCTTTACTGCATTGCACTCCATCATATTAAATCGAGCCAATACTTCTTGGGCATATTTTCGTTGACATATGAAGATACCATGTGTACTCTGCAAAACTTCAATTCCCAGAAAATACCTCATCTTCCCCAAGTCAGTCATGTCAAACATCGACATCATAGAATTCTTAAACTCATTACACATGCCTCTATCATTGCCAGTGTAAATTAAATCATCCACATATAGACTTACAATAAGAATTTTACCTTCCTTTGCTGACTTTGTGAACAGTGTATGTTCGCAAAAACATCTTTCAAAGCCATTATGTAAGAAGTATGCTTCTATTTTGTTGTACCATGCTCTGGGTGCTTGTTTGAGCCCATAAAGTGCCTTCTTTAATTTGTACACCTTTTCTTCCTGTCCCTTTTCTATGAATCCAGCTGGTTGTTGAACATATATCTCCTCCTTTAGTTCTCCATGGAGGAATGCGCTTTTCACATCAAGTTGAAAAATAAGCCAGCTATTTTGTGCAGCCATAGATAGAATTATGCGAATAGTGTCTAATTTGGCAACTAGTGCAAACACTTATGTGTAATCCACTCCATAGTGTTGTGCATAGCCTTTTGCAACTAACCTTGCTTTAAATTTGTCAACCTCACCGTTCTCCTTGAGCTTGGTTTTGTAAATCCACTTCACTCCAATTGGCTTCACTTCTTTGGGAGCATGAGTTAATTCCCAAGTTTGGTTTTTCTCTATAGCCTCCATCTCTTTCACCATTGCTTCTCGCCACTTCTTGCTCTTAACAGCCTCTTCAAAGGTTACTAGATCAGTTTCTGCTACTAGCATAGCATTAGTATTGATGTCATCATATATGCTTCCCCCTTCTTCATAGTCTGCCATCCATACATGTTTTCTTCTATTTCTTCTCGCCCTCCCTTCAGTTGGGACCTCACATGTTTGAGTGTGAGGTTCGTTTCTGATAGTTGCTCCTACAGTTTTTGGTTCTGGCTGCTGCTCCTCGTTGTTGGATTCAGATTGTGTATCAATGTCATCTTCTCTTTCAGCAATTTCTTGCTGTTTTTCTGCTCCACTCTGCTCCCACCTCCAACTTTTATTTTCTTCAAATATAACATCCTTGTTGATTATTATTTTCTTGTTGACTGGATCAAAGAGTCTGTATGCCTTGGATTCATCACTGACTCCAAACAGAACACATGGTTTGCTTTTGTCATCAAGTTTAACCCGCTGCTGATCTGGTGTGTGGACATGAGCTAGACACCCAAACACACGAAAATAATCAATAGATGGTTTTATTCCACTCCATGCTTCCTCTGGGGTCTTATCCTGGATGGCTGATGTAGGGCTTCTATTCAGAATGTGTGCACACCATTTTGTTGCTTCTGGCCAAAAGATTTTTGGAACCTGTCTTCCAATTAGCATAGAAAGAACCATATTCATGATGGTTCTATTCTTTCTCTCAGCAGTCAATTGCCTTCTTATTCCGTGATTTCTGCAGAAATCGTCAAATTCTTTTGAAGAAAATTCTCCTCCTCTATCTGTTCTTAAACAGATAATACTTTCTCCAACTTCATTTTCAACTAATGCTTTGAAGCTTTTGAACAAAGAAAATGTTTCAGACTTCTCACTTAAGAAATATATCCAAGTTTTTCTTGATAAATCATCAATAAAACTTAGAAAATATCTCTTATTGCTGCTTGATGTTGGTTTGATTGGCCCGCATAAATCTGCATGAATTAGTTACAGTTTTTTTGATGCTCTCCATACTCCTTTCTTGGACATAGTGTTCCTGTGTTGTTTTCCTGCCAGACATTGTGTGCAAATATTTTTAGGGATTGTAATTCGAGGCAAACCTGTCACCATTTGTTTAGAGGCAAGGGTGTTTAAGCCATCATAGCTTAGGTGTCCGAGCCTGTTGTGCCACAATTGAGAGTTGTTTTCTGCATTCATCTGGAGACACGTATCTATTCCCATGGCTGCTATCAGCACAAACATCCTGCTAGCATTCATTTGAACTTCACATATTTCTCCTTTCTCAGGGTGTGTAATAGTGCAAGTATTGTTCTGAATTTTAATACTCAGCCCTTTTTCCTGAAGTTGTCCTATACTCAATAGGTTATTTTTCAATTCAGGAACATAGTACACATGTGTGACAATATGCATCAATCCATTCACCTTCATCCGAATACTTCCTTTCCCCATTACAGCTATATGGGTATCATTTCCCAGCTTTACTTTGCCTCTAAAATTCTCATCTAATTCTGAAAACCACCCCTTGTTGCCACTCATATGGTTGCTGCACCCTGAGTCTAAGAACCACTCATTCTTCTTTACTTCTTTGCTTTCTGCGATAGTCATTAGTAAAATTTCTTCCTCGTGTTCTTCCTCCATTTCTGCATAATTTGCTTTCTTCTCCCACATAGGACATTCATATTGAAAATGTCCAAGTTTATGACATTTGAAACATTCAACTTCATTCTTGTTGAATGTTTGCCTCCCCCTTCCTCTACCTCGGAAGGCTCCTCTTGCTCTCCCTCTTCCTCTTCCTCTTCCATCAAACACAGTTTGCATAACCTGCTCGACTTCCACTGAGTGTGTCATTCTCTGTTCATGAACTAATAGACTACTTTGCAATTCATCTATAGTCATGGTGTCCAAGTTATTGGATTCTTCAATTGAGCATACTACATAGTTGAATTTTGTTGTCATAGACCATAAAATTTTAGCGGTTATGACACTTTCTTGCATATTCTCTCCTACTGCTTTCATACTTTTGGCTATCTTTAAAGTGCGGCCAAAGTAGGAATTTACTGTTTCGTTCTCCTTCATTTGCAGTGTCTCAAATTCCTTGCTTAAGGCTTGCAATTGCGCACGTTTCACCCTTGTGGACCCTTGAAATTTCTGTTTCATGGAATCCCATATATTTTTGGACGTTTCATCATTTAGAATTGTATCCAAAATTTCTCTATCAATTGCTTGATAGAGATAATTTTTCACCTTCAAATCTTTGAGTTTTTGTTCTTCCAGCCGTTGGAGTTCTGCTTCTGATGCTCTTGCCTTGTCTGGGACAACATCAATACCGTGTTCCACCAAACTCCAATACTCCTTAGAGCGCAGGAAATTCTCCATTAATTTTGCCCAATGGTCATAGTGACCATCAAACTTTGGAATGGCGGGTTGAACGTATTTGCTTGGTTCAGCCATTTCAGGTATACCCAAAACTCACAGTGTATCACTCTTCCCAACCCCAATTCAGAAAGCAGAACTCTCTAGTGTTTCTCTCTCTCCCTCTCATGATCTCTCACGGTAGCTTTCTTGGTTCAGGCCCCTGTGAAGGAGCTCTGATACCAAATTGTGAACACAGAATATAGGTAAGAATGCTTTCTGAATTTGTAATCTCAAGTCTGTGTTGTTTATTTCAGAGGATTACAGTATTTAAATAGTTTTGCAGAAGATAAAATAAAAAAACTGCTTCCCCACTCTGCCGCAACTCATGGGAAGCTTTTCTGAAAAATCGGGTAGCTAATATATAGCTCCCTCAATCCCTAAAGAATCGGTCAGCATAAGACCGTTTATTTAAATAAAATAACTCACAAACGTAAATATGCAAATAAACATAAATCCACTAACAGGTTGGAGATTGATGGAAGAACGAGAGATGTTGTGGTTGAATGAAGAAATCGAAGTTGCAGGTAGTGGCGTGTATCGGTTCGGTGGTGGTGAGAGAGATTGAGGGTGAGGTGGTGGAATGGTGCGTGATTGGGTGATGAAGGTTGTAGTGTCTGGATTCTATTTCTTTGTATCTTCCTTTTTTCAGATGCAGATGCAAGGTATAGGGGATTATACAATCCAGTGGCGGAGGTGAAAATGGAGCTGATGATTCAATGCTTGGATGGTTTTATCGGGGAAGAAGAATGGAGAATGGGTTTTTGGGTGAGTGGAGATTATGATTTGGGATAGCTGAAGGGTAGATGAAGAAGATTACGATGGCCACGATGATGGTACGAGAGCATGAGAGCATGAGTGCACGGTGATGCTTGGTTTTGGTGTAGCATATTCCATTTTTAGACTCAAACAACAACAATATTTGACTATAATCCAAAGGTAACACACCAACACATCAAGCCTAACACAGGAATCCATCATGCTCCCTCCAACATTCATTTATTCAAGATCGGATTTATTCAAGACTGGGTGCATACCTCTTGCAGTTGCTTATCCTCACCCCTTCTGCTTTGGCTGGTGCATTCTCTCTAACTTGAGTGCTTCCCACCATGTCTGCTCTTTTTTTATGCTTGGAAGTTGTGTGTAGGTGGAGAAGAATATACTTTGTTGTGAAAGAGTGTTTGTCTGCGTGAGTTTTGCTCTCGATTGTCTCGGTGGTTATGCATGAGAATGCAACATGTTTTGATGTCCCTAACGCACCTGCAACATGCTCACTCAAGTATTAGAGGTGTCGCACCTCTCCTTTGTTCTCATTGTTCCTCTTTGTTCTCTCTTCTCTCCGTTTTCTAAAATCCTTTTGTCTGTATCTTCCTTTTGAAACCATAAAATCCTCGCCTCTGCTTTGAAGTGGTGCCCCCTTTTCAATAGCTCTGCTTCCAGCCACCCTATACCTCTGCTCTACGACTGCCATGGTGCCACAGTAATACACATACACAACAGATATCCAACATTTCTATTTTTGTGACACAGAGATGGAGTAAAATCTAAGGTTTGAACCTTTCCCTTGTATGGAGAGGGAACTGTCAGCAGAGTACTTCCAATTTCCACATTTTCACTTCATCTAATTTTTTTTAATATTATTTTTTTCTTTTTTTAAAAGCAAAACGGAAATAATAAAAGGGGAATAAGATAAGATAAAAATTTAAATAAAAATAAAATAAAATGAATATATAAAATAAAATAAAAACAATAAAATTAAAAAAAATAATAAAAAATAAATAAAAGATAAAAGATAAAAATATGAATACGTATAGAAATAGAAAATAAAAAGAAAATTAAAGTTGAAATAAGGTAGAAAGTAAAAATAAAAATATATGTATATACTCTATGTTCACTTTATTAGTATATTTTATGCAATGAATTATCTATTTTAAACACTATTATAAAATATTTCACTTTATTAGTTTTAAGAAGTTAAAATTGGATTGTTACATAAAGAACCCTATAAATAATTTATCAATAAAAAAAAAGAGTCAAATACAAAATTAAATTATTTTTAACTAGAATAATGAACATCATAAACTTTTACATTATATAATTACTAATTCCTATTTTTAAATTATCTTAAATAATGTGAAACTTTTCAAAACATAATATTTTAATGGATCCAACATAAACAACTCCATTTCTATGACAATTTTAAATTTTTTAACACATATCTGTTATATATTGTCACATCCCACCGTCATAAGTAACATTGCTATCAAAAAACTAACAAAAAAGACTTGATCAAAACGTTTTAACGAATTTTAAAATGAACCAACTTAAAACTTTTTCATCAAAATACGAACCAATCGAATAATTAAATCATTTTATTATTATTGTTATCGTTCTCCTTCTTTATGCTCTCTTAAACATATACATTTGAGATAAAATTAAATTATTGTTATTATTTTAGTAAATGGTATCAAAATTAATTGAATTCAAAGAAACTCCGTTTTCTATGTACCAAGGTATGATTTGACCATCTAGCAATTGCTGTTACAAAAGTTTTCATTGGATGGTTAAAGAAAAAGGTTGTCTGACAGATTTTAAAATTATTGAAGAACTTTGAGAAAAATAATTATAGTGTCGGGTCATAATTGATAATGAAATGGTTCATATAGGTTGACATGATTGCAAACGATGGAAATGTGACATATGGGTAAGATTATTAGTGATGATAAAATGCGTGTATTTAAAAGATATTTTGGTTTAAAAAATTGAAGCATTAAGCATAAAATTTGTTTAAAAAATAGTTTACACTTTATTTATGAATCTAATGATATAATGAAGATTTTGGATAGCGAGAAATTAAATGAGATTTTTTTATTAAGATTTTCTATACGAGATGTAAGTAATTATTTCAATTTGAGTTATTTTGAGACATGTTTATTAAGTATTTTTTTGAAATGTAAAAAATTAGATTATATTATTGAGATGGATTTGAAAATTATAATTTATTGTGTATGATATTTTAGGAGTATAGTGTGAATAATATATATATATATATATATATATATATATATATATATATATATATATATATATATTATTCTAAGAATTAGCTTTTAATGTGTGTATGCGTGAATTGTACTTGTTACACAATAATATATGATGCTCTAAATTAAAAGGTTGGTTAAAGAATTATGTAAAAATAGAATATTACATAATTAACCAAAAGTAAAATTTTCAAATTGAATTATGAATCCTAACAAATTGAATAGTTCAAATACAATTTCATTCATTAATGAGAGTCTTAACCTCATCATCAAGATGCCAATAATACATCATAATATTATCCTATTATATTTAAACATTCAACTAACACTAAAAAAAAATTGATTTTTTTTTACGACAAAATATTTATGTAATGCATAAAATTTGTAGGTAATTGAATATTAGCTACATATGACATAAAAAAATTGTAGATAAACCAGGTATAAGTAATTTTACATATAAAAAAATTCGTAGACAATATTATATACGTAATTATTTGTAAAAAATTACATAGGATTATTTTATATGTAATGTTGAGTAAGTTAAATACAGAATCATCTGTAAGTAAGTCACATACAAATTAATAAGTATGTAATGTTCATAAGTAAATTACTTATGAAAAAAAAAAAACAGTAGATAATGCTATGTGATGTAACTCGTAATTTTAGACCAAATTTCACAAATTTACATATTTACTTAATATACGTTCATCCAACACTTTAGTAAATAAAAATAACATTTTAAAACATAGACACACACAATTTTTTATGTTTAAAACATAATTTTCTTACTTGAAAGTTTATTATTCGCTAAACAAAAACAATTGAATGATATTAAAGGAATTGAAACACACGTATAGAGATCGATAACTTAAAAGAAAGAAAAAATCATCTAAATCACCAAAAGATGACAATAAAAAGTAAAACTACTTAAAAAAATTATCTTTCTTATTTGCTTTAACATGTGAAAACCTTAAATTATTCACATATAATAAAAAGAAAAATATTATTATTTTAAAAGAAATTTTAATCGATCATGATCTTCATTCAACTATTGTCTAACTATTAGGATCTTATCAAGAAAATACATTATAATAAGTTTTGAGAGCTAAGCAGATAAAAAGAATGTAGAGAAACTTTTATTCCGAAATTATGAAATTTATAAAATGAATAATTAAATAGTTCATATTAAATTTTACATAATTAAATATATTTTAGCATTTTCACTTTTATTTACTTCAACTCATTGTCTTTAAATACAAAATTTTGACTTTTACAAATATGGTTTAAAACTAATAAATACATGTGAAGAGATAAAGTCAACTTTTGAAAAAAATATTTAAAAACTATTATAGAAATATGTTTAATCTAGGATAACAATTAGTCTACAAGTTTGTGAGTCGACTCACATAAACAAAATTTAAAAAGAAAAATTATGCAAATGTTGTAACAATTATCTTGTTTTAATGTTTCACATCTACTAATACATAAAAAGGTTTTGATATTAATTGTTTTGTCTATTATACATCGATTCAACAACTAAGTCATATCTAGGTAGGTAAAAAGAGGTGATTTTTTTACTTGAATTATCAACCGGGTCATAAACTTCAATCTTAGGCCTAATTCTAGAAAATCGAAGCATAAAATCATAAGTAAATGATAAAAAAAAAATAATAGGAACCTTTGAGTGTGAAAGCATTTTGGAGATGAAAGAAGATGCAAAGCTTGGACGCATTTTGGAGGGCTAATCAATCCCATCATAATGTAATGACACGTGGACATCAGTGACAATAAAAAAACTCCAAATTTACAAAAAAGAAAAACACCCAAGAAAGTCAAACTAAGTTTTTGTTGTACCCATTAATTTATTGTTTATAATAATATTAAAATAAATTAAATAAATATAAGATCAAGATCTGCTCCAAATAAATACATCACACGTCAAAGTTAAATGTTTAAATAACAAGGATACATAAAAATAAGTTACCGTTTAAAGTAGAAAAGACTATAATAATTAATCAATACTAAATACAAATAAAAATATTCGTTTTAGAAATTCAAACTTTATAAAAGTAACAAAATAAATTAAAATAAAAGTGTTTTGTGAAATTTATAAACTAAAATATAATATAAAATATTGTATATGGATTATACAGATCAACTTGCCTCGTCTCGTCCCTATTCAAAGTACATCACCATATTATATATTTCTCGACTTTTATGATTCCATGTAAACATCACTGAGTTGTACGTTGTTGAAGAAAACAAATATCGTTTGGATTAAAATAATCCAGTTCCAATGTTAAGAACTGAACAGGAGGGGCAGACTATTTTCTTAAGAAAAATGAACGGGTCGTACTTTTGTGCTGGGATGTGTCAAGTTTACATGGTAGCCGTCTATACATTTTACGTGTATCTAATGTAAAGTTTGCATCATATAATTTATAAATGTATCATTTTTATTCTTTAATGTCTATATAAAACGTTGAAAAACTTGTTTTTCTGCACATCCATAATTTTTCTAATAAATTAATGTCCCTACAGTGAGTCTTGGCTTATGATATTATATAATGAAGCTTTTCTGGTAACGCAGCAATACCAAAAGCAATGATCTCTTTCGTGGTGTTTGGGTTCCTCACGGTCCTTTTCACCTTCTCATTGCTCACACAGTGGAGAAAGGCTTCTGCAGAAAAGAGAAGGCTACCTCCAGGGCCAAAGAAACTACCCTTCATTGGCAACCTCCACCAGCTTGGAACGTTGCCCCATCGATCCCTTCAACACCTTTCACGTAAGCATGGACCTCTCATGTTCTTGCAGCTGGGTTCGATACCAACCTTGGTTGTCTCTTCTGCTGACATGGCCAAAGAGATCTTCAAAAACTATGACTCAGTTTTCTCTGGGAAGCCTCTACTGCACGCCGCAAACCGCTTAGGATACGGTTCAAGCGTGAGTTTTGCACCGTACGGTGAGTACTGGAGGGAGATGAGGAAAATCATGGTCTCAGAGTTACTGAGTCCGAAGAGGGTTCAATCGTTTGAAGCTGTGAGATTTGACGAGGTCAAACGCATGCTTCAGGCTGTTTCTCTGTCTCCTGGTCCTGTCGACCTGAGTGAACTCACTCTCTCGCTCACCAACAACGTTGTTTGTCGGGTTGCTCTCGGCAAAAGGGACAGGGGTACGGGTGATGCAAATAAGGTTTACAGAATGCTTAAAGAAACACAGGAAATGTTGGGAGGGTTCTTTGTGGATGACTTCTTTCCACAGTTGGGGTGGCTGAACAAGTTCAGTGGCCTTGAAAGCAGACTAGAGAAGAATTTCAGAGACATGGATCGGTTTTACGACGAAGTGATCAAGGAGCATGTTGATAAGTCTCGTGAGAGCGCAGAAACAGAGCATGAAGATGTTGTGGATGTGCTGCTTCAAGTTCAGAAGGATCCGAGTCAACCCATTGCCATCAGTCACCACCAAATTAAGGGTGTTCTAGTGGTACGTTTATTAATCAATCTTCTCCATCATGACTTGAAAAGCAGCAAGTTAGTCACTATTATATTAATATTTTAATTAGTTTTTAATTAGATTACTTATATATATTATTTTTATAACCCAAAGTCTTATTTAAAGAGTAAAAAACTTGATGACTTCTGTATCTGAAGTTAAGAGGCCTTATTTTAATTTATTATAATTTTCTAAGACTTTCTTTCTAGTTTTGTTTCAATGTATAAAACTTACAAGACTTGTACTTTTATAGTTTTCACTCATACTTCAATATAATATGAATTTTTAGAAAATAAAAGCAATTTTTTATTTTTATATTCTATATTTTATTTAAAATTATCTGATATCAATAATTTCTTAAAATTTAATTATTAAACTTAAAACTCTTGGACTAAAATTAACGATCCACTTATATATTTTTTATCACTTTATTTTGTTATTAGGTGCGAAATAAATAGTTTATCTTCACTTGTCATTTCTGAAATTATTGGTGGGTACCACAAAGCACGTGGAACAAATGGGATGTTTGATTAAACAAAGAAATAAAAAATAGAAATCAAATGAAGTGTTATGGAATGATGCAAAAATAAAATATATTTTCTTTGTACTGCAAAAATGATATAATATATATGTAAAATATTAATAAAAACAAATAAAAATGATATCATATATATGTAAAATATTTATCTTTTGACAAAAACTATTTTAACAAACTTAACAAAGTTTCTAAAAATAGAATTAAAGTACATTAAATCTTTATTTCATAGTACAGCATCAACTTTATTTTCTCCATCTGTACCGGGGGAGATAGAATCAATAATGTAATCCATGGAAGAGAGGTAAGAGGGAAATAATTAAAAAAAAAATAGCATCATTGTATTATTTATTTATTTCTTCAGTCTATCACACTTCTGATTTTATGATTTATATGTTTTTATTTTACTTATTTATTTTCTGATAACATATTTGCCTCATCTGAAAGAAAAATACAAAGTGTCGGCGTTGATTTCTGTGTTCCTTATCTTTCAAAAGGACGCTGTAGAAGGATTTGATTCCACTCTTTTGTGGTTCATCCATTTTCAATTCCGTACCGTGGACACTTTTTCTATAAAACAATTTCAACCACTAAGTGCGCCCTTACATTCCAGCCACAAAGTTAAGTTGACTTAAATTTCATTAGAATTAACAAAAAAACAACAACTCCTGTTGATACAAATGTTTTGATACAACGTTTAACAGAATGTTTTGATACAATGCTTATTAGTCAGTAATCTGATGTAAATGATAATTGTTGTGATTGGAAATGTATGTAGGACATCTTTGTAGCAGGAACTGATACTGCTGCAGCAACAATGATATGGATAATGTCTGAGTTGATTAGGAACCCGAAAGCAATGAAAAAAGCACAAGAAGAAGTAAGAGAAATCATGAAGGGAAAGGAAATGGTACAAGAGATTGACCTCCCAAACCTCTTGTACCTTAAGTTAGTTGTGAAGGAGGCACTGAGACTCCATCCACCTGCGCCATTGCTTGTGCCAAGAGAGACAACAGAGGCTTGCATGATCAGAGGGTTTCAAATCCCTGCCAAAACGAGGGTGCTTGTGAATGCAAAATCAATAGCAATGGATCCAACTTGTTGGGAGAATCCAAATGAGTTCTTACCAGAGAGGTTCTTGAACAGCTCCATAGATTATAAAGGACAACACTTTGAGATGTTGCCATTTGGGGTAGGGCGAAGGAGTTGCCCTGGAGTGAACTTTGCCATGCCTCTTGTTGAGTTAGTACTTGCAAATCTTCTGCTTCGTTTTAACTGGGAACTGCCTCTTGGACTTGGAATACAAGACTTGAACATGGAAGAAGCAATTGGCATAACCATGCACAAGAGAGACCATCTTTGGCTGAGAGCCACCCCCTTTCACCAGTAGCGCTTTTCTTCTTTTTGTTTCAAATTTCAGCTTTCAAAATGGTTTCATGTTCATCTTATAATTTCAATGTGTCTCTCTTGATCATACTGGTGTAAACATATGTGTGTTAAAACAGCTTCTGTCTAGTACAGAGATTTATGGTTAGTTGAGGCTGAATTTGATTTTCATCGTTCTTATGATCTGACCAAGTTTTGGTTGGTTATACAATAATGTTGTGTAGGTTATACATGATATTTGAAAAACAATAATGCCCTCATAATTGGTATGGGAAAGTGAATAGATGATGCCAAAAGGTGCAGAGCAAAAGTGTTAAGTGCACCTTTCTTTAATACCAATTATAGAAAAGGAAAAGTGGTCATTTAAGGGAAGTGGTTGAGATGTGATTGCCATGCAAATGTGAAGAAAGAACAAACTGGAAAAGTTGAAAACAAAAATTGAACCTTTTGAAAAAGTAAATCGGTCTTCTGGCTGATAATTTGATTAAGAGGAGGTGAGATGGGTGCAATGATTCCATTAAATGGGTTTTACCAATAAATTCCAGCACCATTAGTCCCATTAATTGCCTCCAACTAATTTGCACATGCAATTGCTTTTAGTGGCCAAAATTATCCAAGAAACATATCTATTTCCGTGATTATTAACAACCAATAAAGGCAATCTGAACCATGGTAGCTCCGCAATGGCTTCAGTAGGCAAGCAATCTTACATAAGACTGAAAAATGAAGAAGAATTGGAAGAAGAGATAGTAAAGAGAGAAGTGAAAAAGGCAAGGGCGTGGCTTAAGTTTCGGGCTCTAGCGGGTAGAAGAAGGCCAAGGCTTCGTGTTGCAGCACTGAGAAGATTTCTTAGAAAAAGAACCAAGTTTCTGTCCAAATTCAGGGTTTCGTGGCGCAAGGCCTTGAAGAGATTGAGGAATGGACAGAGTCACATGAATGATCTGTTTGGAGGAAATTTGTTGCTGATGCAGGGAAATCTTGCTCCTTTCGATTGCGGTAAGAAACCTTACATGGCTCATGTCCTTCAACCATCACCCAGGACAATCCTCTAAGAATTTTAGTTTTCATGGTATAGGAAAATTTATATTTCTGTTACTCTCTCCCATGGCTATTTCTGCAACGAACAAAGATAACAAAAATAAATAATAGTGATGTAATACGGGCACAAATGCAACTATGTAAAAATAATTCTATAAATGATAACTATGTAAAAATAATTCTATAAATGATAACTATCGTTTTCTCTTGGGGTAGATGAGTTATATGCCATTTTTTTCGTGTTGTTGCTTACGTGGACAACACAACAGTAAGAATAACTCACTTTAAAACTGACAATTTGTTTCGCTGAGGGTTTATTCTTTTGAATGATAATGCGTTCTCATTTAAAGATGTGAAAAGAAATGCAGAAGTTGATTTGGAACATCAACTCCATTATGAATCTTTTGGTAGATGAGCAGATTTATAAATTTTTGAAACCTATTTACTAAAATATCCTTCATTGTATTTTTGTATTTGATTAAAGTTCTCTCTTTATTGAATATTGAGTTGGGAGAATATTAGGTTTGAGTATAATATATATATATATATATATATATATATATATATATATATATATATTATAATAATTATAATAACAATAATATATTGTATAAAATATTAATAACAATACATTATCTATATATAGTTATAATAATAATAAATAATAATATTAATAAGTGTATTTTATATATATATATATATATATAAATAACAAATAATAATAATATATTAGTTTCTACAATAAGGGTAAAATAATAATTTTATGTTTTAATTTATTAAAAAAAATATCTATCATATCAATCAAATTACTTACAAACTTTCACAAATCTTATCTTCAAATCCACTCACTTTGACTTCTAATTTTCTTCAAAAAAATACAAAAAATTATACACTCAAATTCACTTATATCCATTCAAATCCATCTTCATACTCTCATTCAAATTCATCTCTACAATAAAACACACACTAAAAATATATTCAAAAATAAAAAGGACGTACAAGATAAAAACTCTCAATTAAAAAAATTCACAAAAGTTCTGTGGATCAAATCGATCCATAAGTTTCTTTTCTAAACATACAAAAGTATATTATTTTTTAAAATTAAATCATTCTACTAGTTCCATCTTTATAAAAAAATCTTAAATCAGTTCTTTTTTATATTTGTCTTAATTTTGTTTCCTTAGAACTCTCTCAAAGAGAAACTTAGTAAAGAACAAACTAGAACTGACCTATGACCTATTAGCCAAATTAACTATAAAGCTTATAATATAAAATTAGAAACTCATAGTTTCATTAAAAAAAATTAATAAAAAGTACATGGTGGTTTATGCTTATCGAAAAATGTGAGTAATTTTGTACTCTGTTGGTGATGAAATGTCTCCAATTACTTTTTAATATTTGGATAATTTTCTTTCCATTTTTTCAATTTTAAAATATAACTAAAGATACAATATGAATATAAAATTGAATAAATTTTGTTTTGTAGATCAAATTTATTGATAGAAATATTAACATAAGCTTTTCAAAGGCTAAAGAGTAGTATATTATTTTTTACTAAAATTACAAATTCATTACATATTGATTTATTTGATAATTTTAATTTCATATTTTTTGGCGTAATTTTTCTTTTTTAATTTATAAAAAAACAATTTCTTACACTTTCACAAGAATATTTTTTACGTAAAAGTTGACTAAAATATATTTCCTAAAAGTAATTTTTTATGCAAGTATTACTTCAAAGATATCTAAACATATATTTTCTATCTTCAACTTCATATTTTCAATCAAATAAAACTTTTTAAGTGTATATTTGTTAAAATGAGTGTTGTGGATATGTTTCGATAGATAAACTTTATATATATATATATATATATATATATATATATATATATATATATATATATATATATATATATTCATACATTGAAGCGACTTAGCTACTAGGAAATTTAAGAGTAAGAAAAATTTTAAATTTTTACTTTTTTTAGAATATAATTTAAAATTATTTGATTTTAAGTAATCTAATTATTCTAATAAAATTTATAATTTCATTTTTTTTAATTTTTTTTACCTAAACAATGTATATTTTGTCACATTATATTTTAAATTAAAAAAAAAATTATGCTGTCTCATTCTAACATAAATTTAGGCTAACTTTATACTTGTAAGATGAAATATTTTAGTTACATATTATTTTTACTAAATGTTTATAATTTTATATAACTTACTTACATTTATAATTTGGCTAATTTTACTATTTAAAGTTACTCCTATTTCATCTTTTCGTGAATTGATTACCAAATTAATAAAGATGTAAACCAAACTTGCAACTGGTCCACCTGATCAACTCTACGTTGTTACCCTTAATTATTCGAGTAAGACTCCAATTATGTAAACCAAATCTCTACTATAAAAGAAAATTCTTTTGTTACTTTCCATTTTAGCCCTTGTTTGTTTCAGAGAAGGAAAGCAGGCAAGTGCTAATTTGAAGTTGAAGTTAGAAAACAAAAAGTCAAGTAGAGGGAAAAGAAAGAAAATCATTAAGGGTGTGTATTGATTTGAGGATGAATTTGAAGAATGGAAATGAATGAATTTAAAGAAAAAAATAGATGGAAATAAAGTTGTTTAGATGAAGAAGAAAAATAAAAGAAATATAAAAAGAAAATTTATAAAAATTTGTAAGAAAATTAATTCATGTGCATATTATTTAATATATTATTATTATTAATTATAAAATTTAATCTTATCAATGTTTTTTTTATTATTTTATATACTAAAGTTTAATATTATTATTATTATTAATTTATAATTTAATCTGCATGTTACTATATATTTTTTTGTTTGTGTTCAGTGGTGGATTTTGAGAAAAAAAGATGTGAGTGTCAAAACAGATTTACAAAAAATTTGAAACAACTATATATATAAATTTATTAAAAAAAAAAAACGTTTATTCATATATTATTTTATATATGTGAAAATAAAAATTAAAGGGACACCATAATTCCCTCGCTTTAAACCAAACTTCGATATTGACCTTTCCAAGACCAATAAAATAACTAATATATATAGAAAATTAGTTAGAAAGGCAAAACAAGAAAATAGTTTAAAAATTTATTTTGAATATTAAATACAATGTAAATAATTAACAAAAATATGACCCTGTAAGAAATTATAAAAATCCTATTGTCAAATATTTACGAGTAAAAATTGTAATTAGTATAAAACCAGTAATATTCCTTCGTTGTTAATAAAATATAATATGGTTATATATAATTTATTTACAACAATTTTATATTTACACCAATATAATTATCACTAATTTTCATTTAGTTTTAATTAAGTTACAAAAAGAGGAGGAACAGGAAACCAAAAATAAGAAAAAAGAGGCAAAGAGGAGAAGGAACCAAAATCGATAATGATAAACATGTAAATGATGGTGGAAGGAGAGGACGAGGAGAACAGAAGAGAAGGAAAATGAGAAAGAAAAAAAAATGAAAAAGAAGAGAAATGGAAGGAAGAACATTACAAAAGTTTTTGAAATTATCAATAGAAATTTGTCGACAAATTTATTCATTCGATAAATTTGAACTATCGATAGATTTTAATATTTCAATTACCAATAAATTTATTTTTGTCGGTAATCCTTGATAATAGAAATTTTAATTACTAAGAAAAAACACCAATAAAATTCGTCATTAATACAAATTTTAATTACTGATGAAAAAATTTATCAGTAAAATCTGTCAATAATTATATAACTTAAAATATATTGGTAACTTAAAATTTTTATTATTGTCGTCGGTAAAAAGAGCAAAAAAATTCCTAAAAAAATCTTGTATTTAGTGTCTCAAAAATTAATAGGGTGCTTCAAAATTAGAAGAGAAGAAGAAGAAAAACAAGTAGGAGGAGGAGAAGAGGAAGCGAAATAGAAGGAGGAGGAGGAGATGCCAGAGGCTTAGCAGTGACAAGGCGATGCTATGATAGTTTTCATGACAAAGACGCGACGATGGTACAACAGAGACACGGTGGTGACTCAACGGAAATGGTTGAAGGGAAAGAGAAATGTAGGAAGGAAAAAGAAAGACAGAGAGAAAGAGGAAGGGAAGGAGAATGGTGGCGGTGACAACAATGATGAAGCTAGAAGTGTGGTGGAGGAGGTTTTAAAAGAAGAAAAAAAAAGAGAAAAAACAAGGAAGAAGAATGAATAAGATGAACTAGTTTGTGCTATTTACGGATAAATTTTTCCTTTGATAATTATCGATGAATTTACAGAAGAAATGAATTTTATTGACAAATTTTTTTGTCGGTAATTACCAACGAAATTTTTGTTATGTTGATAAAATTTATATTTATCGTATTAATTGACGGATTTTGTGATTTGTCAATAAAGTTCACCAATAACTATTGGAGACGAATTTTTTTTACTATCAATAATGTATAGATAAACTAAAATTACTGAAAAGTTTTAGCTATTACTTATGAATTGTGTTTGTTGGTAGTACACAATTTTTAATGCAGTGAAAGTAAGTTGTTCGATGAAGAAAATATCAATAAACATAGATTTTTTTCAAATATTTTTAAATAAATTTATATTTTCTATTTAGATTTATAAAGTTAAAGTATTTTTCAGATTTTTTTTATTTAAATCTATAGTTTGAATGTAATTTATTTAAATATTTTAAAGTATTTAGATTATATTTTAAAATAAAATATTTGTTTAAGTTTATATTTTGAAAAGTTTTACATAAATTTCAGAAAACGATAATAAATATCCATGAACATACCCAGACACTTAAAATAATTATTAAATAATTTTTAAACGTTTATTTGGTAGATAATGGTGGATTCATTGAAGATAGATGCTACCGTAATTATCTTGATTTGTTATCATCTCTCCTGAGAATATGAACATACCATTTGGGTGTTGAGTTGGTCCAGATTCCAAGCAGATCCGATGAACAATTGATGAAGATTTGGTTTGTATTTTGCTGTAAGTTCACTCTCAAATGGAATCTAGCAAAGTCTGGAACTATTGATATTAAATTAAAATAAAAATAAAAAGTCTAACATAACATACCTAATACCATAGAGAATCACTGTCATCCAATCAGTTAACAGGAAACTTAACATATTTAACATAAACCAATAAACGTGTTTTACTTTAAGAACATAAACTCTTTAATAGGAACCGCACTAATGACCATCATTAATCATTATTTGGCAGTTTAGTAGGCTAGAAATTGGACAGAGGAAAAAAAATGGTTTTGTTGACATTAGAAAATAGAGATGAGAAATGTGTGAAACTAATAAGGTGAACAATTACTTGACGTAATTACTTCTATAATCATTATTGTGCCGGAAAGTCAAATAGATATGTCCAATATAATTGATCATAGCCTCAACAAAATCTGTAGTGTGTGCATTGTTATCTTTGGAAACTAAACGGATTTGAGAGATTCCAATAGATTAAATAATGACTCAAATGTTAACATGAGGCTAAAATAGTATCTATACATACGATCTAATTTCTCTTTCTCTTTTTTTTTTTTTTCTAAATGAAACCATCTTAAAATATTATTTCATTCTATTTAAAAAAAAATAAAAAACTAATTAACCTCTTTTACCACGTTTTTGTATATGTTTCTGTCTGGTATTTTCATCACTATATTTCTTTAGACATTGTTCAAAACAAAAGGTTTTGTTCCCTCAATTTTGAGCCCAATGAGGGTCATTAACCCATTTCTCGCTCTCTTGAATCATTGAGTATATATAGCACTTTCTACAAGTGAGGAAACCGAGGGTTGGTTGGGAAATAATGATATAATTATTTTATTCCTTGATTTTTTTTTTTTTAACTACTGAAGGTCACCGATATTTTATATTTATTTCTCGCAGAGCTAATTTGACGTGAAATGAAGGCATAGGTGAGATTGAGATGAGGCATCATCATGCATCGGCAAAGAAATGATACTTTTGGATGTTGTCAACTATCAACCGAATTGCTGAAATGGTGGTTGCTATTGTGAGCAGAAAAGAAAAAACAACGTTGAACCAGTGCCACGCCTTCTTCTGTATGCTAGCTGTTCTTCCCTTCACCTAAAATTGAAGCAAAGTTAAGCCCCATAAGAGTGAAGCAAAGTTTGACTATAACTCTATTCGGATAGATAAAAGTTATGTGCATTGTATATGTAATAAATAACCTTGATGAAGACCATGCTGGGGAACATGAATGTGAGAGGAATGAGAGAAAATGAGCCAAGAAAGTTTACAAAGTCACCCATAAAAGGAAATGCTGCAGCAACGAAGGTGTTCCCAGTAAAGAAAAACGCACGTAGGAGAAATAAGCGCTTTAAGTTCTCCCCTGAATGCATGGCCTTGTCGATTTCTAGGAACTTTGTGTCCAACGCCTCCAGAATTGGAGCCACAAACATCTGCATTTTTTTAAAACATGACATCCTTCCATTTGTCACGTATTTGACTTTTCTTAAACTACTCAAACTCGATTAAGCAACCATCTAAAACCACATATGCTAAAACATGTACACGTACATGTTGGGAGACGATGGACTGCAAAAATACGATGGCATTGATGAGAACATTAATCCATCTGGGACCACTTAGGTTTTCTGGAAGGTATGCCGACACCGCTGATCCATAAGCCCAATATCCCATTACGGTAACACCATAATAGAACACCACTCCCACTGTATATTGTAAATACAGGGCCTTCCTCATGTTCTTCACTGCTGGCTTACGTAGAGTCGACTGCATACACATTGTGGAAAAATAAAAACAACTTCTAACCAAACTACTAATTTATAATAGAAAAATTATACTTCGATTTCGACTGTCATTTTTTACTCCCTACGATTAATAATTCACACTAAACTACGTGAGAGAATAGAAGATGAAAGTTAACAAATGAAAGAAAAATGATTTTTTTATTATTAAATTTTGACAACTTTCTTTTACAATCATAGGTGTTATTTTCTAAATGATTTTCCATTTTTCTTACTTTTAATATTTTAAAATCACTTAAAAAATACACATCATATTATAATAAAATTCAAAATTTAGTAGTGAAAATATTATTGCCAAAATGAAAATCATAGGATCCTGTCCTTTATAATATCACACTTACAAATACCAAACCCCATTTTTCTATTCACAACAGAATTTATGGTAGTTAAAAAAATTTATAATTTTTTAACAATTACTCATATTCTAGATGATACATGTCATGGGCTTTGTTGTTTTCTAAAAGCAATACTAACAATGATTGAATGAATGTATATGAAATTGTTTCATTACTAAATCTAATGTGTTGATCCATCATCTTACGGAACTCAAATCTTATTTTCTTCTTACAGTCAAAACAAGTAGTACAATAAAATATATATATTTCGTAAGATCACATGTTAATAGAAGTGTGCAGACATAATAGAAGTTTGCTTGTGAAACTCCCAACAACCTGCAATCCGTGAAACTCGCCGTAAAAAATTCTAGATAACTTTATTAGTAAGTTCACGTTATTCCACATTCTCCGTGGAGTTAGCGGGCTGACGTGCATTTAACAAAGATTAAAATAGAAAACTGAATATGTTATTGAAAATATAAATGGTTATTAATTATATATTCACAAAACATCTAATCTAGTAAAAGAGTATTTAGAACAAAGAAAACTTAGTATATTTCTTAATTATTAAATAAATCATAAAAGGTATATAAAAAATAGGGAATAATATTTTGAAGTAGAAATGGCAATAAATGATTAAGATGAATATGACCTGTATCTCTGGGAGCAAGCCACTGGTGTTGGAGACAACGATGGCAGAAATGGCACCAAAGGAATTAAACACCTTACTCACTTGACTTCCACTGATATCGAAATCCCTGTCCGAATTTGATTTCCCTACCAACCAAAAAGATTGGTGGGGCGAGCACAATTTAACGTATGGTTTTTGAAGAGAACAATACATTTTAAATGCGAAAGTCATGATGCTTATTAGTTACCGTACCATCTTTCACCAAAACAAAGAGAAGAAATATTATATATGTGAAGGTGAGCACCGCAGAAATTCCCAACCAGTTTTTCATGGCAGACATTGTTGGGATGGAGAAGGAATAAAAGAAGTAAGCTGCTCCTGTTATCACTATGTAGTATTGCAGCCTCAAGGGAGAATCGCTAAATTCCGAGTTTATTTCCTGCACACAATAACAGTTTTTTTTTTTTTTTTTAATTTTAATATCTTGAATTAGTTTCTCCGAAAAATATTTGATAATGACACTACAAAAAATATCTTTACCTATAACAAGGACAGCTTTCAATAGAAACCAAACAAAAAAAAAAAAAAATCAAAACTTCAACCTAGAAAACAAAAAGAAGAGATTTTAGTAAGAGTAAAAGTCAAACAATTTGGGTACCTTAAGTGCCTTGCCGCCAAGGAGGATGAAACCCATATTTCCAAGAAGAAGGGTTAAAAACTGGAAAACCCAGGTGATGTGGTACATACCCTTACCTTGAGAAAAGAAGGAATGGTTGAGTTAGAGTGTAAATATATGATGCAGAGAAAATGAAAAAAAGATTATACCGTAAACGTATCCCATAAGGTCTCTGTATCTAATGAATCTGCGATTATCAACGAAATGAAATGCTGCCAAGAGCCAGTTTGCATAGGCGGTGTAGATACCGACAAGAAGAAGGCATATGATACCCCAAGTCCAACCCAGTGGCCACATGATGAGATTGGAAAAACTCAATATCCACCCACAGTTGAAGGCTGATACCAGCATCAACCCCACTTGTTTCCACGAATCTGCAAACAAAACAAAACACAGTCTCATGTAGGCACTGGATATAGTTTCAGAAAGTTAAAACGCCCCAAGAAGAAGTTAATTAATTCACTAGATATAATTACCGCTATCAATAGTATGAGCAGTTGCGAGCCCAGAATCATCCTTCTGGGTACCCTTTTCTTGACCTTGTTCCATGTTCAGAGTGCCCCTTCCTTCTACATCCATGGCCACTTCTTGATTCTGAAAAGGAAAGAAGATTTAGCTCGTTAAAAGATTACAACTTGGTATTAAAATTTATAGAAGTGGAATGAAATACTTTTTTTTTCTTCTATAAATTGACCGTTTTGACATTTCTTTCAATGGAATGGAATTATTCTATTAGCAAACAGCCGAACAATTTTTTTTTTTTTTTTTTATGAATGGTAAGGAAGATCCCTTCTTGGAAAAAGAAGCCTTTTCTATATATTATATTTATATATTTGGTAAATTAATTCTGTTTTTTGTAATTAAATTGATTTTAATCCCTTTTGCCTTATAGAGTTTTGTTAGAGTTTAGTTCAATTTTTATTATATAGCATATATTTTGGCACTAGTTAATATTTATATTATAACTCGATAATTCATTTATTAACAAAATTAATCTAAATTAAATTATCTTTAAAAATGTAGAACAAATACAATTAAAGTTACAATTAATTCATCTATTTTTTTAATGCAAATAAACAATGTTTCTTTTGATTATTTATAGAAAAGGTAAAATATTAAATACTAATATGATTACTAACGAGTAAGTGCAACTAGGGATGAGACAGTAGAGTATAGGTATTACTTTCTTCGTACTCTATTCTACTTATTAGATAAATATTTGTCTCGTATTTGTTTTCATATTTGTATATATCCATTATGTGGATATTTGCATACTTTTTAATATTCACAGATATGTGTGAGTATTTACAATTTTTTTAAATATTTAACAATATATTTTAACTATAAATTCAAATAAAATACAATACATAATATTCATAAATTTCAAAAAAGTTCAAATAACACATTTAAATAGTATTATAAATAAATGTTTTTTTTTGTAAACTAATGGATAAAAAATAACTCATACAAAATTAATGTGTTAATATTTTAATCATTTTTTTTAATTTAAATTAGAGTATAACAGGTACGATATCACATGTACAAATAATATAATATCAGTACTCATCCCATTAACATGCGGTATACAAAATACACATATCCATCACATGTAAATATTTATTTTCTAGGTTTTATTTGTATATATTTACAATTACAATCTTTTTTTTTTACATCCTAAATCTAACCTACCATGCTTATTTATTTACCTTTTGATATATATAACGGTTAGCAAAGTGTCTTAACAACCATGGCAAACGACGCTGGTTCTAACATTTTGAATCATCGAAAGTAAAAAAAAAAAAAAAGTGTTTGCAAATATTTAAATAAAAAACCATGAATTTTTCGAAATTAAAGTATATATTAAGCTTTGCTTTTGTTTACTTTTATAAATGGTTGACTGGACATATATTATTTTGACACTTTTTTAACAAAAAATCAGTTTTAGTACGTGTTCAAGGTAATTGTTATATATTGTGAGCTTATGATTAATTTAAGATTAAATGACAACATCGTTTTTTATGAAATACCCTATTTCTTTTTAGATGATCATGTCTCCGCATTAAAACTATTTTTATTTAACTTAATAGATAAAAGAGTGCGAAGAAGAAAATATTAGAAATGAATATGATGAGATAATGTGAGAGAGCTGAGCTGAGTTCAACTTTGACTATCTAAACCTAAATGGATCAGAACCGTTTTCATGGAGACTAAACATCATTAAGAATCTAGAAGGTGTCGTAGAAAAAGTTTGAAAGATTGGGCAATGCCACAATTATTGCACACCCAAGTCAATTGTATTTCAATTAACTATCTACTTCCGTTGGGTAGACGCTATTATCTAAATAAATGTAAATTATTATTTTAAACTTCTAATGTAGTCAAAATATTTTATTTTATACTGTAGATTCACTCAACCTCCTTCACTTACTAAAATATATTTTGGGAATCATAAGATTTTAAAATTTAACTTTTATATCCACAAAACTCAAAAGTTTGATTTTAGTAAACACTTTATTAGAAACACATTCTTTTACATACTTACAAATTTTTCATTTCCGATAAATCCAACTAATAGTAAAAGGTACTCTACTCAATAGAGTGTGGTATGGAAACATTGAAGTTTAACAAAAGTGATTTTATTCTTTATAGAGTTTGACTGGGTATCTGAATCTCGATGGTGTTCTAAAATTACTTGATTTAAACAATTTACTCTTATGAAAATGTTAATTACCCAGATTTTGATTTGTTTGTAGTATTTCCTAGAGGTAAATTTGTATGTAAGTAATTGTGTATGTATTAACTTTATTATTATTATTATTATTTATCTTGCTTGAAATATTTTTTTGTATTTTTTTATTTCATATAAATTTTATTATTATGACTATTATTATTTATTAGATGATTGAAATCTTAACAACACACTAATAGTTTTTTATTTTTTTCATGTACTCGAAATCTTATTGAACAGTCAATATTCTTAGCACGATTTTTTATGGCGTAATCCTTGGCTCACTTTTTTTTAGGAAAACCTTTGCACGCTTAAACCACCAGGTACTATTAACAAATTAATATTATGAGTAAACTAAATTATTCAACTAAAAAACAAATATCCTTATTATCTATGGATTTTCTGTCACGTCTTATTGTCTTTTATATCTGTCCATACTTATAAATTAAAATAAATTTGCAGTCGCATAATATATTTTTTGATCATTCATATATATATATATATATATATATATATATATATATATATATATATATAGATATATAGATATATAGATACATTTGGACCTGATGGCAAGGATTGGAAAGAAAAAGATAAATTGACATTTTACTACATTCTGTTTATTATTTTTCGTAGTCGTTCCAAAACTACAATAATACGATGATTCTTAAAAGGAAAATAGTCGTATTTATATTTCTTCATCATTTATTGCTAATATATAACTTGTTTTTACTTTTTTTAAAGAAAATTCCTTATTTTTTTATGGTGAAAAGTAATATAAATAGCGCATTAATTGTCTATTACCACATATATATATATATATATATATATATATATATATATATATATATATATATATATATTACTTATTAGCTCTAAGTATTTTAAAGATGGACACACCGAATACACAATTCAAAAGTAAAAAATAATACTCTGATTAGAAAAAAAAAATCAATTTCTGTATTTTTTTATTATTAAAAGGTTACAGACATTCTCTTTTTTTTTTTTAATAATAAATGTTCATTTTATTATTTAATCAATTAAAACTAAACAAGTTGCATTCATTTTTGTACTTTTATTGTCAAACAATCGATTATAAATAGATTGGTTTATGTTAAATTAATTGAGTTTCTTTTTTTAACTAATCGTATTAATATATCTTTGTATAACTTGCACACGTCTTTCTTTCATAGAGATAAGGATATTAGAAACTAACAATAATAAGGAAAGGTTAATATAAAGAGAAAAGAGAACCATGAGAATGATGTCATACAATGTTAGATGGTTAAGGTAAGCGAGAAAGAAATTCATTACATAAGTGATTCAATAAGAGAAAACACAGATACTTTGTATTCAAGAGTAAAAAAAGAGAAAGATGATATAAAGCTATACTAAGACTTATCGGGATAAAGATGTCACTTGAAAATTAGCCTTATCACAAAGCTTGGTAGGAGGACTATTGTGCTTATGGGGTAATGATGTTTTTGATGTGACACAATCCTTGTTGGGGAAGGTTGCATAAAAGGAGAATGGAAGGATATCATAAGAAATATTGGATTGTTAATAGAACTCTTCATGTGATTTGAAAAAAAAAAAGACTTTGGGAGGAGATTAAGCCTATATTCCTTTGAGTGGTTGAAACTCTACGAAGTAATTTGGGAGAGCGGATTTCGTTGGTTGAACCCGTTCTTTGGTATGATTTCAAGTGAAATGAGAGTGCGGATTTGGGGATGGATGGTATAATCAATCCCCGCAAAAGTGGGGTGATACTTGTATTATATGAGGGACATTGCGAAAATACCTTTCTCTTTTCTCGTTTCCCATGCAAAAAATCTGTCATATCGTGATTCCCCTATGCCTGCCAGATTCCTGAGGTTGCATGCATAGATTCCTTGTAAGGTGAGTGATGGTGTTACTTTGGGACATAGCGTGGGTGTGTGAGAATTCATAACAGTGGTGTGAATGTTGAGTGCATCCATGGATGGGGAAGAATGAGGTGCTTGGATGTGGTGGGGGAGGAAGAGGATGGAGGTGGTGGATTGTGGTGGCGGACTTAGGTGAAGGAGGTGGTGGTGTGTGGTGGTGGAGATGAAGTCGTGGTGGATAGGATATGTGCATCGGTGCGGTGCAAGTGTGTGTGTATGACACCGGTTATGTAATCGGTGCCTTGGCATAAAGAGGTTTGACACCGGTGTCGTGTGTGTTGTTTTGCTTTTTTAACTTTTTTTTTAAACTTTTTTTTTAACTTTATTTGTATAACTTTTGTTTAAAATTTAATTGTATAACTTTTTTTTAAAATTTAATTGTATACATTTTTTTTTACATTCATAAAAATTTATTTATTTTTATTTTAAAATTTTAATATTTTTTTAATTCGTATTAATTAATTATAATTATTTTTATAACATCAAATTACAAAATCATTATCTTTTTTCATCAAGGGTATTTTGGTAACTTTCTAATTTTATCTATTTTTACAATTTATTTTATTTATTACATCAATCAAACCTTTCACTAACTTTCATAAAACTTATCTTCAAATTCACTCATTTTACCTTCTAAATCCACTAAAAAATAACACACAAATTCATCCACCCAAATCAATACAAATTCATCTTCACATTCCCCCCACATCCACACCCCCAAAGGAACACACCCTAAGGGTGTGTTTCTTTGTAGAGATGAATTTGGAAGAGAGTGTGAAGATTGATTTGAATGGATATGAGTGAATTTGAGTGAATATTTCTTTTTTTTTGTTTCTTTAAAGAGAATTAGAAGTGAAAGTGAGTGAATTTGGAGATGAAATTTGTGAGAGTTTGTGAGTGATTTGATTGATAGGATAGATAAATTTTTCTTTTTTAATAAATTAAAACATAAAATTACTATTTTACCCTTATTGTAAAAATTAATATATTATTATTATTATTTGTTATTAATATATATATATATATATATATATATATATATATATATATATATTATATACCCAAACCTAATATTCAATGCAGAGAGAACTTTAAATAAGGAACCTGTCATATCCACTTAATAATCAAATACAAAAATACTGTTAAGGATAGTTTAGTAAATGGGTTCCAAATGTTCACAAATTTGCTTATCTATAAAGAGATTCACAATGAGTTCATCTCGCAAATCAGCTCTCGCAATTTTCAAATCTTTAAGGGTATGATTTTTTGTAGAGATGGATTTGGAAGAGAGTGTGAAGATAAATTTGAATAGATATGAGTGAATTTGAGTGAATAATTTTTTGTGTTCCTTTGAAGAGAATCACAAGTGAAAGTTAGTGGATTTAGAAATAAAATTTGTAAGAGTTTGTAAGTGATTTGATTGATAAGATAGATAATTTTTTTAATAAATTAAAACATAAAATTACTATTTTACCCTTTTTGTAAAAATTAATATATTATTATTATTTGTTATTAATATATATATATATATATATATAATATTTATTATTATTATTATTATTATTATTATAACTATATATAATATATTGTTATTAATATTTTATACAATATATTATCATTATTATAATTATTATAATATATATATATATATATATATATATATATATATATATATATATATATATATATATATATATATATATATATATTATACTCAAACCCAAAACTTTGAATAAGGAACCTGTCATGTCCACTTAATAATCAAATACAAAAATACTATCAAGGACAATTTAGTAAATAGGTTTCAAATATTCACAAATCTGCTCATCTATAAAGAGATTCACCACAATGGAGTTGATGTCGCAAATAAACTCCCGTGTTTCTTTTCAAATCTTTAAATGAGAATGCATTATAACTCTCATATCCGTCTGTTTGAATCAGTACAAACAGTACAAACCGTTGAAAAGAACAGACCCTAAGTGAGAACACTTTATAACTCTCATATACGTCTGCTTGAATTGGTGCAAACAGTACAAACCATTGAAAAGAACAGACCCTAAGAGTTAATAAAAAAACAATAACACAGTAAAATATATCTTTATTGCATCAATTAACACTATAAATCGATGTCAAATCACAATAATTTACATATAAATTAGTCACATATTATATCGACTTTTTTAGGAAATTGATGTAATATGTCCTCTAAGTGAAAAAAACTAAATCAATTATATTTAGAATCGATGTTATATGTGGTATGGTAGGATATAAAACATCAGTTCTAAACATAAGTGATGTAGTATTCCTCATCAGGAGAATATATTATATCAATTTTCTAAGTAACAAATGTTATAGACTCACCAATATCATATGTATAGTGGCGAACCTTGGTTGATCTCTAGGAGGGCCTTGGTCCCTCAAAATTTTTTAACCTTTTTAAATTACACTATTAGGTTTTGTTCAATATTTTATCATTATCACTTTTGAGTTTTTATGAGATGGTAGAGGTAAGTGCATAAATTCCTAATTGTCAAGCCTTTCGTTTAAAGCATGGCGCCGCATGGGATCCAACAGTTTCACACCAACAAGTAGTATTCCATTAATTTGCATTCCATTATTGTTATGAGGGGTTAAATATATTTTTGGTCCCTCAAGTTTCAACGAAATTTGGAATTAGTCCCTTATCAAAACTTTTGACCAATTTAATCCTTCATCTTTAACAATGTGTGAATTTAGTCCTTTTAACCAAATTTTGTTAAGTTTATCTGACGTTTCAAACACATTTCATGATAGTATTTGACTTATTTACACGGTTTGACACATTTTTGCTTCAATATCAACTCAAATGTTATCATAAAATGCGTTTAAAATGTCAAATAAACTTAATAAAATTTCGTAAGAAGGACTAAATCCATGCATTTCTAAAGATGAAGGACTAAATTGGTATAAAGTTTCGAAGAGGGACTAATTCCAAAATTCACTGAAACTTGAGGGACAAAAACATATTTAATCCTTGTTATGAGATATAACAAGGTTTAAAAAATGGAATCACTTCTTAATATATCAAAAAAATACAACTACAAACACCACATATAGTCTTAGATTAAAACATAACTATTGGATTAAAATATAACTATTAATTTATAACGAAAAAAATAATTACATTCAAGGAAGGAAAAGATTGCCAACCTGATACAAAATGTGCAACCAATTAGCATCTCTAGGGTCAAGAACATGTTTCAAAATTTCACCATTTTCAAACTCCCTTCAAACCATGTTACTATCACTTGGTGAAACACATAGTTCTATATATAAATACAAAATTAAACTCTGCAAGGTTCTTTTACTTAAAAAATGTCCTTTGATTTCTTTTTCAGAGATTTGTGTGACAAACAGTGAAGCCATGATATTATTTTCACCATTTCATGTACATATAAATACTCTAACAATAATTAAAGTGAAAGTAAAATAATATTTTTGTTGTGTTGGTGAAAATAGGTAATGAAAACATAAAACACTTTCTCCATACAAAAAGTACTATAGTTTCTTGATTTTTCATCCAAAAATAGGGCAACCCACTCTAGTGTACATAGCTCATACCTAGTAAAAGTTCTGGAAGGTATACATGCAAAACTTTTTTTAAGTGATAATGAGAAAATATATAAAATTTAAGTATATTATTTTGACTCCTCCAATATTAATGGTCAAAGATCCATCATTGCACATGTAACATCGGTTCTATATATAATCGATGTAGTATGCCCTCCCGGTGAGAGATACTACATTAGTTATGGCTAGAATCAATATTACATATGATTTTTATATTGGTTCCTTTCACATCAACTATATTATAGGTAGAGTATCTATTGTAGAGTTATATTACAAAATTTAGCTATATCAAGATTGATTGGGAAATTTTATTGTGCTATGATTGTCACATTAGTTATTTTCGAGGGAAAATGCTACTAGTATTGAATGAAACTTGTGATGTGGGACTATGGAACATCATTAGAGAGGGGAAGGGCCATGGCCCATCCAATTATTTTTTATTTTTTTCAAAATTATATATATATATATATATATATATATATATATTTTGAAATTTTAAAAGTTTTAAATTTTTAAAATTATAGATAGTATATTTTAAAAATTGATGGAAATTAAATTGTATCTTTTTATTTCTTTTATAAAATACAACATTTAATGTTAATAAAAAATAAAACATAAAGTCAAATATAATAAAAAATAAAAATATTCAGGCTTAATTACTCTTTTGATCGCTGTTTTCATCTAAAAATATCAAATTACGACTAAAAAATTAGGACTAAAAGAATTTGAGAACCAACTTCACATTTTTGGAAACGGTAACCAAAAGAGTAATTAAATCAAACATTTATTAAGATATTTTTTTATTTTCTTCTACTATTGCCTTTTTAATTTTTTTACAAAATTGTACTCATCTCTCATTCTCATATGTTTTTTTTTTAAGAAAAAGTGAAGTTAGACACATACTTATTATTTTTGCTCTCATTTGTTTTCTTTATTTCTCGAAGAAAAAAAAATGTAACTCTTTCTTGTCTCACTTGATGATGAAGTATTAGTTTAATAGTTATTAACATTATTTTTTATTTTTTATCTCATGAGCCTTTTGTATACTCATTTTGTATGATTATAGAAGAAAAAAATAATGTATTATGTGTTTTTTTATAACCAATTTTAATTGTTACTTGATTATAATATATTTTTCTTCTAATAATTATGTCTCTCAATCTTTTATTAGATTATGATAAATTATTTTTTAATATATTTAAAAAAAAATATATATCGATGACAAATAAAATAATATATTCATTTGTAAAAGTGATAAAGGGAAAGCTATACTTGCTTGAAAATGAAAACAAGATAAATTATATTTCTTCACATCTTTTAAAGCATTTAAAATATTATACTAATGATCCAATCTAACGATCTAATTATTTCATAGAAAAGTCATTAAAGTGTTATATTAATAATTCAATCAAATTATCAAAGAATTATATTACTCTGACCCCTCCAAAACTCTTGGTCAAGATCCGACACTGAGTGGAAGGAGGCTTCACATAGCAAACAATATGATATGCAAGAGAATCATACTTAAGAAACTAGTGAAGTTAACCCTGTTAGGATTGAATAAGATATATGATATTTCACATTGTTGCATAGAAGGAAGAAAAGAGGGTGAGTATGAGAGGTGCAGAGTCACATGAGTCCATTCAATATACTGGTTTTCCGGAGGTAGAGTCTAGAATTTAGAAATTTCTCTGTAGTTTGATACTTGGACTTTAGTTAACTGACTTTATTTTAATATTTATGAAAATTTTTAATATCTTTCAATTATATATTATTCTGGTGATATTTAGCTCACATTTGTATTTTGTATCTTTTGTTTCTCTTATTCTTGCGATAATCGTATATTGTGTATATACGAAATAATGACATACTAGTAATGAAGCTGAAACTATCTATTAATGAAATAATATAAAATGAGTTAGAGAATATGTGTTAATTTTTTTTTAAAAACTGTATTAAACGTTTAGTTTTTAAATATTGGAGTACTTATGAGTTATTTTAACTCTATTTTAAAATACACTGTTAATAAACTAATAACTAAATTATAACTATAATTACTGCTGTTATTGATGAGTTATATTCTTAATTATAATTACTAAGATAATTAAGATAATGATTAAGAAAAATATTGTTGTTACTATAAATGGTTTATGAAGTAACACACTTTTGGTTGAAATAAGTAATTTAGTGAAGGAGTTAAGAGTGTTAAAAATGTTAAGATTTGTAACATTTGTGTTTTTATATATATCGGTATTCACAACAAAGCATGACAAAATACTACGAATCATTTGTATTTTAAATACTACAAAAATGAACTCATTCTATGAGTAAATCAATAATACCTAGTTAATTAAAAGACTAATGTTTACTTGGAATACTCAACACCAAGATTCATTCACATGAAATTTTTATTATTTATTGACAAACTCATTAACCTGGACAATAATATTTAAGGACCAATTTTAATATTTACTTAAAAAAAGTTATTCGAAGTAAGCTTTCTCCGATAGACAAAAAAAAAAAGAAAAAAAAAGAAATTGGGCTATTTTTTGTTCTACTTCCTAGGAGCAACCAAAACCCTCCACTTCTCATGTTCAATTATACCCCTTATCCTCTGTTCTCCTCAATCTCGGTGTGGCGCTTCGGTTCTTCTGTGATGTCATAAACTCTATCCATGTCTATGCCTTTCTCTCTCACAACCACGCCTTCCTTCAACTCTCTCACAATGGCGGAATCCTGCATTCTCTCTCTCCCTTCTCTCTTCCGCGTCAATAACAAAACCCTTTCTCTTTCACTTCCCTCCAAGCGCCTCAACCTCCACTTTCCATCCTCCAATTCTTCGTTCTTTCCCCTCACCACCAACACCACCCGCTTCCCCTCTCTCCTCACATTCGTCGCCCAGACATCCGATTGGGCCCAAGAAGAGGAAGGGAACGCCGTATGGGAGAACGAAGTCGACGCCGCGTGGGGAACTGAAGAAGGTGGCGATGACGGCGTGGAGGAAGTGACCGGAGGGGGTTTCGCTCAACCACCCGAGGAAGTTAAGATCTTTGTTGGG
This sequence comes from Vigna unguiculata, assembly GCF_037176805.1. NCBI lineage: Eukaryota > Viridiplantae > Streptophyta > Magnoliopsida > Fabales > Fabaceae > Vigna > Vigna unguiculata. The sequence goes on along the minus strand of NC_140794.1, from coordinate 56,545,450 downwards.
AACTTGCCTTATGATGTTGATAGCGAGCAATTGGCTTTGCTTTTTAAGGAGGCTGGCACCGTTGAGGTTGCTGAGGTGAGTGAGTCTTTGGTTGTGTTGGTGTTTTCTTCAATTTGAAGTTTCAAATTTTTGATTTCAATGTGGGTGTCGGTGGTTTCAGGTTATTTATAATAGGGTCACTGACCGGAGTCGTGGCTTTGGATTTGTCACCATGAGTACGCTTGAAGAGGTTGAGAAGGCTGTCCAGAAGTTCAGTGGTTACGTAAGTTGTTGTGTTGCTTTATATTTTGTTTTTGAGTTAGAAGGGTTGTAATTGTGGTCCAATGTTCAAGTGGAAAACTGTGTTAGGATTTGGATGTTTAATGGTGGATGTGTAGAATTATGGAATTTAACAAAGTATTCTATTGTTTGGGTAATTTTGTGATGGAAAAGTAAAAAGATTGGGCATCAACATTGTGTGGTAGGTATATTCCCAGATTGTCACGCCCAATTATGTAGTCAGAAGTTTGATTTCTTGGTCCATGTCTATGAAAAAAACACCTTTTGAGAGATGCTAGTCCCGGTGCTTTTAGTAATTAGTTTCTGACTCTTGGCCCGAAAATAATCTAGGTTCACCAAAAATCAATTGAAGAAGAAGAAAGAGTGGTATTGGATAGAATGGGATGGGATGTGTGTGTGTCAACGTGTTATACTTCATTCCATCTAGTTTTAAACAATCCAAACAATGGAGCACAGGAGGCTAGTATCAGTCCACTCCATTCAAATGTGACATGTTGATACTATTCTGATTCTCAATGTTAAGATCCCAGTGTAAAATTGTAAACAAATGTGTCCAGGGTTGGCTACTCATATATCCTGAATTGTATGATAGTTGTACATTACTATCTCCCTCCTTCCCCCTTTATTTCCCCCAAATGAAATAAAATTTGGGGTGATGAGAGAAACTGTGGTGATTAACTTGTGTAGACAAGAAGTAGAAAGTATTATTAGTATCATTGCTTCTCTTTTATTGTCTTCAAAATAGTTAACCTGTGACACCATGAGGTTTGGCCTTGTTCCAATGATGCTTTGCTCTCATTGTAATAAATGTCTTCTAGATTTAAATTGTGGCGAGGAATTGGTACAAATGTTTAGACCTAAACCTGTAATAAATAGATTTTACCCTATTTCATCTGAATATCTTATTGCTTCAGTGTCTGCGTACATAGTAAAACTGGGAGCTCCATGCTTGTGTTTTTTGAAATAGTATTTGAAATATTATTGTCTTATTGCTTCAAAATAGTATTTTAATTTTGTTCTCATTAAATTTTGTATGAGTATGGACACTTTTCTGCCTTTCAATTAAGCGGTTCTTCCATGTTGAAATGTTGAAATGTGTCTTTTGGTGCTGGAATAAGCATATGCCTATTGATTTTCTTATCTATCTACTTTTATTGTGGTTTCTTGAGTTGTTTTGGATCTTATCCATCTTTTCTGTGACAGGAACTAAATGGAAGAGTGTTGACCGTTAATAAGGCTGCTCCAAAAGGAGCACAGCCTGACCGCTCATCACGGCCACCACGAACCTTTAGTTCTGCTACAAGAATCTACGTTGGGAACTTGCCATGGACTGTTGACAATGCACGGCTAGAGCAAGTTTTTAGTGAACATGGTAAGGTTGAGGAGGCTAGGGTGGTCTCTGACAGGGAGACTGGTCGATCACGTGGTTTTGGCTTTGTCACAATGGCCAGTGAGGCTGATGTGAATGATGCAATTGCTGCTCTTGATGGTCAGGTAAAAACACAAGTACTTTATTACTTGATCATTGGTGGTAGCATTACAAGGACTGCTTGTGTGTTTCTTTGTTGGGAGTAAACTTCTGATATGGTGGTTCTGATATTAATTATTGCAGGAATTGGATGGGAGACCAATCAGAGTGAATGTTGCAGAGGAAAGGCCTAGACGCAGCTCCTATTGAGTGGTAACATGAGAGTAATCTTCCATGTCCGACTGATTGAGTTCCCTTTCAATGGTTTAGTATACAGTGTCAATTTTTACCGTCTTTGGCAGCTGGTTTCAGATTGAATTTGCATATCTTAATGTTATTAATTTGATGTCTAGATGAAAATTGATTAAAAGTTACAATTCAAACTCTAGGGATTTTGGTGGAAAACCTCCTCATTTTCTTTTTCTCAACCATTTTGTTTGCTATTGATGCTCGAAAATATAGTGATCCTTTAAATCTTCTGGTAAATAGAAGCTTAAGGCGTGATCATCTGTCATGTCAACTGTTGGATTCCTTATTCAAATGGTTGAGTATCATCTGTTATGTCACCTTCTATAGAGTAAAAGAAACTACAAGCACAGATAAATCGGCTTCTCACTTCCCTTTCATAGGGAATTCTCATTTGAAGGACCTGGTTCTTCTTCCATTGCAGCATAATAACTAACCAATGGTGTATAGTGTAAAAGACTCTCCTTTCGAACTTGTGCATAGTTATTTGTCTTGAATGGATATTTAGTAACAGTAATCAACACTAGAAGTGATTAAATACGTGTTTAAATCTATTTGTCAATACTACGTAAGGTTAGTCTAATTTCTAAGCACCACTTCTGAAAGTAAGAAAAATCATGAAATTCTGTACCGGGGCCTACAGTGTTAGCTTTCATGAAGGAGGATCGTGAGTACAAACTTGGCACAAAAATTCTGGACACGTGCATGATTTATCAACGGAAGTCACTAAGAATTTACACTGGTATGATGATTTAATCTTTGAAATTACAAGATAAGTATGGTTGACTAATAGAGCCTCCGGTGCCAAAAGTATTCTGATATCTGACAACATTGCTAAGTGCATAATTTTCTAAAAGAAACAAAAGAAACTCAAAACTATAGCCTTTAAAATGGTTTCTCTAGCCAATAAGCTCACAAATATCAGTTCTACCTTATTCATTTTAAACCTTCAATTAAAGAAGTTTTAAGTTTCGAAATTTAGAACAAACTTATTTACAACTTCTGTACAAGAAAAACATGAAGAAGAAAAATAAAATTAGTTTTTTCACAAATTAAAATTATTTTTTCATAAATTAGAATTAGTTCATGTATAAAATAATTTGTAAAAGTTCATTTTTATTGTTCTAAATTTTTATTTCTAGTTTTTGGACAATATAGGAAGAAACACTCTTTTCTTTTCTTGAAGTATTTATGAAGAAAATTGTTAAAATAGATCCATGACAACACTAAATTTAATTATCAAATTGATTAAGACTAACATCAACTATTAATAATTGATAACTTCAATAATTAGATTCATTAGTAATATCTACAATTTGCGACTGATCAATATCTTACTTCATAATTAAGTCTAGATTTTTTATAAGCCAACTGATTATTATCAATGCGTAAAGAATAACACGAGATGTGTCATTACAATACATCCACATCCCTACCAATTTTAACAATCACAAAAAGCATCTTAAACCCTTCTACTAATAAACATTAAACATGTTCCATATATTTACTCAAGTGATAAGTTATCATTCAAACTCAACCGATGTGGCAGAAAATGTGTGAATATGAATAATAAATATGATTTTAACCTATGCTAGTACATGAACACAGTAAGTTAAAGTTTAAATTGTACGTCAGGCAATCAGAAATATTGTGGTAATAACTTTTAAGATACAACAAACTTACCATATATAACAGTTTTTTTATTGGAAGACATTATAAAAACTTTGTATACTGTCAATTGTTCGAAATCTTTTACTCAGAAAGTGCATAATACAAGACAATTGTTCAAGTTTTCGACTCAACTACTTACATAGAAATTATTGTTTTATATATTATTCAAAGCCAGAAAATAGATTCGATTTCAGACAAAGAATGAGCATGTTTAGTGTAATTATTATTACTACTGTTCTGAAGGATCAACATGAATCATTTGTTTTAGGGCAAGAAAAGAACAGCAGCTTCAACTATACAAATTCTTACAGCACGTGGTACAGACATCCATTTCACTAACCACGCAACTGAGCTTCTCTGCTAGTGAGAGGCACATACCGAACAGAAGTCTCAGTCCGGATACTGATAGAACCATCAGAGTTCTTATCCACGACCTTTAAATCTTGAAATATGTTTCCAACAGGAATAACCATTCTACCACCCGGCTTCAACTGATCAATAAGTGGTTGAGGAATTTCTGGTGCCGCTGCTCCCACATGAATGGCTTCATAAGGAGCAAAATCAGGCCAACCTTGCCTCCCATCTGTCAACACAACAATCACTAAAATATTTTAAATAATTGATCCGCCAATTTGACATAGCAAACTATTTAACTGCTCAAAAGCATCAATAACCATGCAGTTAACACCGAAGAACAGAGGAAAGAGTTGAAGAGAGTGAATATGGACATTCAGAATCCACAATATCTAGGAGTGTCATAACATGAATGCTTATGAATAAACTCTACCTTCAGATGAAGTTTACTCAATCACATTAAACAAATCCCAAATACTGACAATCAGGTTACTTGAGTTTATTCAATCACTTCAATCACTTCAAACAAATGTCAAATCCAGTCATGAGGTTATGGATTTCTGTTTAACTGAACGACTCGTTAAAGACATTCAATCCTTTACCTCACTTTAAGCCTTCGACAGCCATATCTAACAAATGAACTAGATTAAATTGTCATAGTCGATTACATCAAGTAAAGTTGTATTTTTGTTGTGGAAAAGAGTTTCAAAGTTTTATATCAAAGGAAATCATAGAAACCGTACCACAACAATGCACAGAAAGGGAACCATCTTTCAGTGGTAGAGCTGCAGCACTTTTTTTAATATTCTCAATTGAAAAAGAAACCAATTCAGGAATATGTTCCACGCCAACAGCACGGCCTTGAGGTCCTACCATCAAGGCAAAGCATCCAGTGAGGTATCCCGTTCCTGCAAAGGGTCCAAAGTATGAATAGTTTGCATCAAATGCAGAGAATAAAGAGAACGAAGGCACTAGAAGTTCGTTCCTGTTATGTAGAACATTTAATTCTGTATTGCACATAAGGAACGAACAACATTTTCACATTGAATTGGGATTATGCAAATCTCAGAGTAATGGTGTTATCAATAAGAAGAATCAAGGACTTTACATATAAAATCTCCACATCTACCTTCTATAACCTCATTAAGAGAAGGAAATAAAGCATACACTATTTTCTGCACACCTTTGCCAGTACAGCCGCCATCAACATTTTATGTAGTCTATCCATGACTTGTAAACAACAAATCCACCACACGAATAGTAGTGGAAAAAATTTATTCATAATAAGATTTTTTTTTCATTTCTCTTTAATAAATTAGAAAAAAATATAATCATCAAGAAAATAGTTCATAGACTATACCAGAGCCAACGTCCAGAGCACGCATCCCAGGCTGCAAATTCTTCTCCAGCAACTGAAGGCACGTTGCATGCATATGTGGTGCAGATATAGTAGCATTGTAGCCAATCGGCATAGGACTGTCAACATAAGGTTGAAGTCCACCAGGCACAAACAAAGCTCTATCAATGGTTTCCATTACTTCACCCACCTTTCTGGAAGTAATAATTCCATAACGCTGCAAATTATCTACCATTCCTTTGTTCTCGTTGAGGGCACTTCCAGACCAGTATTGCTGTATTTTTTTGAAAAATATGTTTACTTTAGATTACTTCTAGTTTTAAATATTACAGAAAATAAGATGATAAACTAATGAAACACAAGCATGTAGCGTCCCGTTATTCCTTTTATCTGAACTGCACCCCTGGGGTGAGCAATCAGAGAGAATCAAAAGCCAAATTTACGGTATAAAAGCAGAAGGGACCTAGAATCATCATCGGCCCCTAAATGAAAGAAACAGTTCATACAAATACAATGTAATTGGGCATGCATAACATTGATCAACAACACTAAAAGGAAGCGCAATAGCCACTGTAAGTTATAGATACGGAAGACGATGTTAAACTCTACACGAGAATTACCATAAAATTCCATTCATGAGCATGTACAAAATTCAAACAGAATAAGTTTACACACCACTCAAGGAGCCGCTCCTCTAGTAATGCAGTTGAACGATGGAACAAATTCATAAGTTATGAATTCAGTAGCTAAGTTTTAATAAAAGTTGAGAACAATACAAGGATTCGATGTAAATGAGAGAAGAGGTAGGGAATTGTTTCCGTCGAAGAAGAACTATGTTCGACGATCGATCGCAGTGATAAACGAGGAAGAAAGAGAAAGGGGTTACCTCCATCGTATAGAAAATAGCGTTCCCCGGAGCGAAATTAGGGTTCAGGGATCAGTAAGGATTTACTGTTACAGAGCGACACTGCTGCAGTAAATGGAACAAGGTTAGATTATTGCTTTGCGTTTAAACAACGTCGGTATTTTTCGGTGTCTTGTTCAGTTGTAGTGCTGCAGTTCCGTGTCGTTGTTCAGTTCGATTCCTCTTCACCAAGGGCACGTGGGCTTTTTTTAATTTATTTTTCGGGCTGCTTTCTGCAGCACCTCCTTTTTATTTCTTCCTGCACCACTTAACATTTATAAATCCCAAATTATTTTTCATTAAAATTATAATAAAAAGATAAAAATATCTTTACATCTCTTTGTTTTTTAATGTATTTCATATTAAATATTCTGAAAGTATTTTTAAATTTAGAAATAATTTCTCGGAATATATTTTAAAAAATATATTTCTATTATACAATTTAAAAAATATTTTTGAATTTAGAAATGTATTTTGAATTGTAAATATTTCTTTTAAATATGTTTTAGATTGGACAATCCATATACATTTAAAAAGATATATTTTAGATTAAGTGTTTTGTAATATTCTCTTCTTCTCCAATGGTTCCTCTTATTCTTTCTGTGTCCCGGATGCACAAACCTTATAAAGCGAAGGGAGAGAGAAATTGAAAAGCCATTGGTGTCTGCCTTCACATTTAAAGACCCCATAGAATTCAAACACCATCTCATCTATGGTCTTGCTTGAGTTTCTCTAAGTAACCCTTTACTTCTGTTCAATGTTTTCAGATTTGAAAATATATTTCGAATTATATAATTCCAAATGTATTAAAGAAAGAAGAGGTGGAGAAGGATTTTTGTTTCTTTATTATGATTCTAATGAGGATTAAGTCGGTGTTTGCAAGTATTATAGGTTGCGGGAAGAAAGAAAGGAGGTGTAAAAAGAAGCAACCTCATTTTCATAAGTTGGGTTTAACTTCTCTTGTTTGATGATGAAGGAATTTTTTCTTCCGTCTTCATATTTTTTTTCCTTTCATCCTAGACCTCTGTATATTCTTTTAACATTTTATGTTTTTTGGATTGTATAATATGCAAGTTATATTTTGATTTTTGGATTATATAATTTAAAATTTAAAAAGAAAATTTAATTATGCAATTAAATTTTTTTTTTCAAAAAATTAACTTTGAAATTATATAATTCAGAAGTTATTTGACTTTTGAATTATATAATACATTAGTCACTTGGCTTTTAGATTACATAATTTACTTTTGAGCTTTTGAATTATATAATTTGGAATTATTTTTTGAGAGAAAAAATGGTTTTCCGTTACATAATTTTGAAAATCATTTTTAGCTAACCTAGAAGGATAAAATGGACAAAAAAAATTAGGAAAGTGCAGTAAGAAAATTATGGATTTGCAGGAAGAAACTGCCGATGATGAACCGTGTTGGTTGCTCTCGGTTTTCATACATCTCAATTTAGTCATAATTTTTTACTTTTTATCCATTCATAGTGCACTTATGTATTTGTTTTTAGCGATTTACATTATTTCTTTCTCTAATTCATAATACTACTCTTTGGTTTATTTTTATGTAGGAAGGAGAAATCTCAAACTTCAAGTAAAATGAGGACCCATTGGAATTAAACGGGGGAAGGAAATAAAAAGCAAGAAATCTCTGCATCTTCTTTTGAAATAGGCAACACTTCTGAAGCACTATGAATTAATTATAATATTTAATTTTAGGTTTTATTGTCATTGGACATCACTCGAAAATATTTTGTTTTTATTGTGTTTCGACCACTCTTTTAAGACTATTATAAAATAGTTGAGATGTAATTTTTGTATCCTCTTATTTTATTAACAGTTGCTTTTTTATTATTTAAGTAAATTTTTTTTACTTAAATAGAAGAATTTTACATGACTGGCACTCTACTTAATTTAATGATTTATTTGGTAATTGACAAAAAAAAATATTTACAAGATATATATTTTAAGTCTTAAATTTTATGTCACATTTCAAAAGAAAAATTTTATAAGATTCAAGTCTTAAATTTATATTTCTTGCAATAGAGATGTCTTTGTAAAAATGCAATTTAGTTATGCAAAAGAGTCATGTCTCAAATTACCAGGGTAATTTAAAATCAATTAGAATAATAAAATTACAATTCTTTTAGTCTTAATTTTTAGTTGTCTGCAGTTCACTAGTAGTGGATCTCTGTATAGGGTTCTCTAATGGTTGATTCTTACGCTTGTTAATAACGAACAATTTTTTTTTTTGTAAGAGGAAATACATATCCTTGAATCACTGATACACCCTGAGAACTAAAGCTAACTTTATATCTTGGACTAAAGCTTTTCTCCCAATTGATTTTTAAAAATTTTATTGTCTTGTTTGCTATTTTAATCATTTTTCATTAATGTTTTTACTCTTTTTTCTTCTGTATAGCAAAAAGAAATTACACTTCTTACATGAACTAAATGAAAATGTAGACTTCAACTTCAAAATAGTTAAGATAAAATTAGTGAAGGAACAACTTCAATAGACAGTTTTCATCCCTTTCAATGTCCCTGGAAAGAATTAGTTGTATATGACATATCTTCGAACCAACAAATCTAAATGTCCTTTCTACTAAATTGACGATGCGGGGAAGTAGAAGTTACATATAAGTAATTTAAATGCATTAGAAATCTAATAGTAACTGAGGAAGAATAATCTCAAGATGAGTTGGTTCTATCTGATTAGCACCCTCCGCTTCTGCAACAGCAGCAGCACGTTGAACAGCCTCTGCATCAAGAGAAAGGTTTATGTCAAAGTTAAAAAGATTATGAGCAAACTTATAGTCAAGACCAAGCAGGCACAACGCGTTTCTCTTATAACATGAATAAACCTGTGATAAAAAGCCGGAGAAGTTCACAGGTAAGCTTCAGAGCATTGCCATTTGCTGGATCAGAAACGATGAAGGAATGAGTAAAACAAGCAAATGTTCAATTTGCAAAAACAGAACCATGGCGTGACCTGATCACAGAACACCCCCAGAGAATAAATCCATCAATAGAATGAAAAATGGAGACATGGAATAAATACCAGAAGTTGTGCGATTCTTCTTGGATGTTCCAACTCCTACCTGTAGCAGTAAACCGAATGCAACAGTGAAGCAGGGGATATCATGTAGTTCAAGAGAATAACTAAAATATTAGAGAATGTAGATTCTACTTAGGTTAGGATGTTATTGCTGTTGATGGCACCCAGTCAGCTAAATTACAAAATATACTATGAAAAACAAGGTATTTGTTCAAATAGATATATAGACATCTTAAACTCAAAACAAATGTAGCAAAACCTAAACAGTGAATACAAGAAATTGGAAGGGAAACAACCAGGGCCAATTCCCTTACCAAAAATTTGGGGAAGGTTGTATTTTACAATGTGATATGTTAAAAAAATTACGCACTCTCCTTGTATTTCAGGCTTCTGATAGATCTCTCATCTATTACAAAATCCAACAAAAAGTTTCCTTGCATACATAAATAGCTTCACAACTAACTTCAAACGCTTATCAACTGCCAAAATTTCTTGCTGATAAAAGAAAAGGGCCTTAATTTCTTAGCCAGAGAGCATTCAGGGTTATATGATCAGGGTTATATTAAACTTTTGGGTTCATTGTCATTCAGGGTTATATGATCAGAGTTTCAAATATAATTTTCTTGAAGGATGCGACCAAAAGTAAAGATTGAATAAGATTTTGTGACAAGCGTATTCGTATGCACCAAATCACCAGACTCTGAAATATGATATATAGGCACCATGTAGCTAATAAAGCGGTTGAAATTGAAAGACCTCACGAACAAGACTTACAAAACACAAATGAACAAAGCACGAGATAAGACAGAAGGAAAGAAACTAATGGTAAGTTTGCATTGACAATAAGTGGATCACTCGTGAACGAAAAATAAATGATGGGACTGTACCATATGTTAATAGGTACAATAGAAGAGACCAAACCTAAACCACTAACAAAAAAATGACCTCACGTCACTTCACACTACTGTAATAATACGGACATAAATGTGATTGGCAAGGTTTCTAAAAAGCTATAGAAACGTAGTATCAAAAGTAAAATCCAACGCAGTAAACTTAACAGAATCCTAATATATGAGCAGATCTACTTTTTTGTAATCGTAACAATCGGGTAGGTTAGCGAAGTAATTATTGGAAACAACAGCGCAAAAACAATCCCAAATTTTGGAAGTCACACAGCATAAGAAGGGAAATTCAGAAATTATATCATTGTGAAGATACAAACACAAACAAAAGGATTACGAGGAATAGAAAAAAATTAGAAATGAAATGTGAGGAAATTGCAGAGAACCTCGGAATCCGGAGCGTCGTTAGCTTCAACATTTTCCCGCTCTGAAAATGGGAAGAGAAGAAAAAGAAGTTAGTGATTGGGGATAAAGTGGGAAGGAAAGCAGGGTAAGAGAGAAGAAGTGTGGGACCAAGGGCTCGCAGTGTCCAAAAGCGCTTCAAAATGGAATGAATGAGATCCTGTTAACCAATTTGAAGGAGGAAGTGAGATATACAGAAAATGAATACATTAATTGCGTTGTAAAGAGAGAGGGAAGGAAAGGGTTTTAGGGCTGTACACACTCCAAGCTGACTTCCTCCATCGCACAGCCACAGCCTTCACCAAACACGCCTTTGGATTTGGAGGGAAATAAAATTAGAGTAGGAAAGTTCAACAAATTTTCCTCACACAAGAGTCAGAAAACTAGCTACTGTGCGCTTATTTTCGCCACATGTTTGTTTGGATGGGAATCTCCTTTTCATTTCGCATAATTTGCCGCCGCGGAGAAATAGAGACAAAATAAATAAGAGATGTGTATGAGAAAATAAAAGAACAGCGCTTAATTATAAAAAAAATAGAAAGAAATACTATATCCCACCCAATCCAAAATATTAAAAACAAATTTGAAGATGCAGTAGTGAGATTGAGATTGGGTTTGATCACCAGATCATATTGAATAAATAAAATTAATAATTTCAATCAGATACGGGTTTAAATCTTATTAAGTTTAATTTTATTTTCATTCTTTTTTTTTTACGTGTTTTAACGTGAATCATTAATTAAAATAATATTATCTTTTCGTTTGAAAAAAATCAATAATTTACACTAACAACAAAAATCAATAATTTACACTATACCATGTAAAAATAATGTATAATTTTTCTTTTCACTAATATTTTTAAATTTGTAAATATATTTTAATTCTAATTTTTAATATGATAGCATTTTATTAAAAATCAATAATAAATTATATAAAATTATAATCCACAATAATAATCATTATTAAAATTATACATCCCAACTTTTACTTAAAAGTTCTCGGTATTTATGTCAAACAATTCTTTTTATCAAAATTTTTTAATTAAATATAAATTCATAATCCGAAAAACTTGACCATTTTAACCCGCAACTTGAACAATTTGAATCCAACTTATCCCATAAACTAAATAATCGAATATGAATTTTAAAATAATAAATTTGAGTTATGCTAAATTGATTCGGTTGAATCTGAATGTGATCTTATTTACCGATTGCTCACTCCTACTTAATTAAGGTTTAAAATTTATGATAAATTTAAATATTTTTAATTAAGTTTTTATTAAATTTTCTTAAAATTTATTAAATATTAAAAAAAATTATATTTTTTTAATTAATTTTTTGTTGTTTATTTGTTCTCTTAATTAAGTGATGTTGTTATTTTGTTGTTATCTTATTTGTTTATTTCTATAAATTTAAATGTGTGAAATTTTATAATTAGTATAAGTTGGTAATAAATTTAATTATTTCTATTAAATATATATTAAATCACATTATTTTTGTAAACATAGACCAACATTTTAATTTTTATTTAATGTTACATTTGACCTTCCTATCCCATCAATTTTGCCAATAAACTTATTTTCAACCCAACATGAAAGATTGCAAGAATTGTAGTCATCACCTGGAAGTGAAAATGATATGCAATCTAAAGAATGTGTACGCTAAAAAGTGAATTTCATGGGATTGGTAGTTCTTCTTAAGAGAAAAAAAATATATATCCAACCAGTTTGAAGTTGTTATCTGCACTATCAGCACATTATTCGGAGCCATGTTGCTTCAACACATGCTACTTAATGTTGCTTTGGAGGTGGCTCATTCTCATTACTATACTCTTGAGGAGGTGACACTATCACTAGTACTTTTTTTCAGCATCACTTTGCATCAAATGTTTTACTGTTGTCGACAACGCAAAACACTAATTCTTCGCGTTTGCATCACTTGAATCCCTGTGATCTGAATGGAAGTTTTAGTGAGACCCACAAACTAATCCTTATTCTACGACAAATGAAGGCAAAGTCGAGTTGCGTTGTGATGAAGATACAACATCTTCAATCAAATGGGTATTTTTTTTTAAGTGTTATTTGGCTTTGGTGTTCTTTCGAAAAAAAAATGGATTTTAATGTTTTTCACATGAATTTAATGAAAATATGATATATGACATTCCTGGATTTTGACCTAGGAGGTCGGCGTTAGCTTCACCCTCTTTAAAGTTGGGGTGATTTTTAAAACTCAATTGATCATTTATTTTTTTTCTTTGGATGCACCGTTAGTGTACAACACTAAGTTTTCTTCGTTCCAATCAAAATGCATTTCACAGTATATTTTCTCCTTTTATTTATATCGATATATATATATATATATATATATATATATATATATATATATATATATATATATATTATTCTTTTATCTCTTTTATTATTATTAAATATTCCGTTTTATTAAGTTTTACTTTTTTCTTTATATGATGATACATTATAATCTATACAGTGAACAAAGGTTCTAATAAATCACTAAACAAGTTCTCTTTGAGTGATTTTTCACCAAAAACTTCTTATACATTTTTGTACGTGTTTTTGTGCGCAAGCTTCCTTCTCTCATGGTTTATACATACTAACCAAACTTTATTTTATGATCTTCTAAGTTGTCTCTAGTACTTATGATTCTTTGCTTTGTTCGATGCAGCACAGATGCACAGAGGCAGTGGCGGAACTTGCTCCATTTTTATGGGGCTGCCAAAATATACTTAAAATTTATATATTTAATTATGGATCCGTAAGATTATTTAACTTAATAATAATTGAATCAATACTAAAAGTTTTAGTTATATTTTGTTTTTAATGTAAATAATCATATCGTCAGCAAAAAAATTCATCTTCCGTTTTATTTTGCAATCTTATTTTGATAATTTTCATTGTAGAAAATTATCTTTATGATATAGTTGTAGAAACAAGAAGAGTTAAAATAAGACGAGACAGCTTAAAAAATCAATCAAGTAGATATAATTGACTTCCTATTTTTGTCAAAGATTGATTTTTTCTATTTTCTTCCTCACAATAGCTTCCATTTTATCACTTTTAAATAATTAACTTATTCTTTTATTTCTTCATCAATATACTTATGTTTTAAAAAAAAATACTAAAAGATAATTTATCATAATCTAAATAAAATTTGTGATACGTAATTAATAAAAGAAAAATATATGATAATCAAGTCACAATTAAAAATCAGTTATTAAAAAACACTTAGTGCATTGCTTTTTCTTCGATATTTATAAAAATGAATATACCAAATGCTCGTGAGATAAAAAATAATATTAATTATTAAACTAATATTTCACTATCAATTGAGAAAAAAAGAATTACTTTTCTCTTCAATAATAGAAGAAAGCATTCAAAAATGAGAGCACAAAATAATGAATTTGTGTTCAACTTTCTTTTTTTCTTCATAAGCAAAAGAAAACAAAACAAGTAAAAGTCTAAAGTGGATACAATATGTGAGAAACTCAAAAAACAGTGAGAGAGAAAATAAAAAATATCTTAATAAATTTATTTATTTTTTATTAAATTTAATTTTATGCTTTATTATTTATTAGCATTAAATGTTATATTTTATAAAATAAAAAAAGATACCTATTTTAATTCTTATCAATTCCCAATATATACTTTTATTATTTAAAAAATTCCAAAACATTAAATTTCTTATACATAATTTAAAAAATTAAAAACAAAAAAAAATTCATATAACATAAATAAAAATAAATAAAAAATGTTGGGGGGGCACGGCTCCCCCCTGTCCCTTCGTTGGTCCGCCTCTGCACAGAGGTACGCCAAAGAAACATGTGCGCCACAAAGACATGCAAAGGCAAGATGCATGGTGGAGGTGTGGTGGAGGTGAGGCACCACCCTCGGCAAGGAATGGTTAGCAAAAAGGTTGGGTGGCCATGCAAGGTGGGTTGAATGGAGGGCCACACACTTTAGTTGTTGGATAGTGGTGGAGATGTTAACACTTAAGTCAAAATATCATTATCCCTTCTATAATTAAATATTGTTTAACTCTCAAGTTAAAATGCGAAAGGGATGCACAAGGGTAGGGATGTCAATGGGGTAGGCCGAGTAGGTACAAGTAGTAGCTTCTTATACCCTACCCATTGGATAAATATTTGTTCCGTATTAGTCCCCATATTTGTGCGAATATTCGTTATATGAGTATTTGCATATTATTTTAGTATTCACGAATATTGATAGGTACCCGCGGGTATTAACCAAAAAAAATATTTAACAACATATTTTAATTGTAAATTCAAATAAAATATAATATATAACATTTATAAATTTTAAACAAAGTCCAAATAATTCATTTAAAGAGTGTTGAATGACAATTTATAAAGAAATGAAATTTTTTTAAAACCAATTCATAAAAAGTAACTCATTCAAAATCAATGTGTTAATATTCTAATCATGTTCTTTTTTTTTTAATTTAAATTAGAGTGTAGCAGATACAACTATCCACGAGTACATATACTATCAATACCCATCCTATTAACATGCGAGTATAAACTCGTTCCCGTTACCCACAAATATTCATTACAATATCTATTTTCTACCGATTACATATTTCATACGAGGATACCCGCAAGTAATAGTTTTTTTGACATGTAGAGAGGAGGTGAGGCACCACCACTAGTAAGGACTGGGTGGCCGTGAGAGATGGGTTGAATGGCGAGGTACACACCGTAATTGTTGGATAGTGGTGGTGGTAGGTGATAACACCTAGTCTCTTCGATTTCTATGATTAAATAATGTGAGTTAAAATGATATCACATATAATGTTTTCATTGAATATCAAAACTTTTTTCTTTTAAAAGGTATCGAAGCACCCCCACACAAATATATAAACATAATCAATTATACATATTTATAATTATTATTAACAAGTGAATTTTAAGCTTAATTCGATCTTACAAAATCGACTTTTAAAATTAGGTTTGCATCCGCCTTTTATATATATATATATATATATATATATATATATATATTAACTTAACCTTATACGTGACTTCCAAAAATTGTTGTCCATATATATATATATATATATATTAACTTAACCTTATACGTGACTTCCAAAAATTGTTGTCCACTCATAATTGATAATTGATTATATAGCTCTATGATAATTATAGGTTATATAATGATTTGTACTTAATAATAAATAATTACAAAATAATATTAAAATGAAAAAAAAATCATTAATGAAAAATAAATTATCATAACTGCTAAAAGTTTTTTTATATTTTGTTTAAATTTTCTACTTAAATTTGCAATAAACCAGATTTTTTACAAAATTTTAATAATTAGAAAATATGAAATACCTATAACTATATATAAAGAAATGTTTTCTTTTCTATTCCTATTTCAAAATTTTAATTTTATCTTTTAATTATTTATTAAATTTTTTAAAATTAGTAGTTACTTTTACATTTTTTTTTAAATTGTCTATCTTTTTTCTTTTTTTTTGTCTTTCTTTTTACTTACTTTATTTATTTATTTCTTCCTTGTCAAGTCGATCCATAGGAAAATAATTGCTTACAACTCTGAACTGCTTCACCCCACCAAATAATTCATTCAATATTTACCAAACACAGTAGACGAGAGGAAACAAAATAAATAAAGAGGGAAGGAAGGCATATAAATAGTATTATTTCTTTTAGACTTAATTATTGACTTAGTCTTGTTTTTGAATTCAATTTAAACTTCTGATTAGGGATGACAACGAGGCGGGGCGGGGACGGATTTTGCTATCTCATATCCATTTCCGTAAAAAAAATTCATCCACATCCCCATACCTAAATTCAACGGGTATCAAACTTTTATTTCATTCCCATCCCCACTGAGTAACGGGTATAATCTCGTACCCATACCCGTACCCGTTTTTCTATTACTTCAATATAACTTTTAATTAATTTTTATAAAATAAAAAAAAATTACGGTAAAAAAAACTTAATATTATCAAATATTCAATATTAGGAGGATAGTTGTTTCTTCGATATCAAATACTTTTAAATAAATCATAATTGTTTACAAATTTCATGAGAATCAAAACATTTATTAAATTTGCAAATTGCAAACATTAATGAATATATTTTTATTTTTTTTTAAATTTAAAAGAAAACAAATATTCAAATTAAAATATATTTTAAATGTTTGTTTACTTCAATTTTTTAAATTCTAATGTATCTCTTTTTTTATACAGTAATAAAAATGATAATACATCACTTAATCAAAATGACGCAAATAAAAAATAATAAACATAATAATAAAATTTTAACATAGATATTGTATCTTTTGAATTCTAATATATGTTGGATGGTGATAAAAAAATATTCATGACAATTACATTAAATTTTGATATTGTAGTAAATAAAAGTTATTTATACAATTATAGTGAAAAAATTACAGTATGATTGATATAATGAGTTAAAAAATAAAAAATAATTAGATAAAATATATTGAAATAATATTCTACATGATGAAAATAAACAACAAATAAAAATATTAAAAAATTAACAAATGTGTGCCTTAGAAACAAAATGAGAAACTATTGAAAGAGACCGCACAAAGGAAAATAAATGTATAATTAAGGGTTATGATAAAATGAAAAATACCTTAAACATCTAATAACACTTTTCAAATATCAATATATATACTCAATGGTTGAGAGAAATAATTATTTTACCAAAACAAAAGAGTTCTTTAAATGAAACAAAAGTTAATAAAAATAAGTAAAGATTTTTTTTATATTACCTAGTAAATGAAAGGTTTATGCTATTAAACACTTAAATTAAGAGTAATAAACATACTCATGTGAAAGGAAAATATAGAATAAATAAAAATATTAAAATATGAGACATAAAAAAAATTTAATTGACATATATCATTTTAACATAATTACATAAATGTTAATGATAAGATGAAAAATATTTTGGAGATGCAAATGAGTTTCATGACAAACCAAATAATTAGAAGAAATAAAAAATTGAATATATATATATATATATATATATATATAATTACTTAATTAATTGTGAATATTTTAATAATTTAAACGATGAGAGAGATATGGCGGGGACAAGTATTATGGCGAGGATATGTATATCCCCATAACTATCCTCATACCCAGTTGTAAAAAGTCGGGGATTCCCCATACCCATACCCATACCCAGTCAATGCGGGGATTTCCCGTCAAAACGAGGACGGATTCGGGCAATATCCACGGGGACGAGTTTATTTGCCATCTCCACTTCTAATCTTTTAAAAAGATTCAATTTAGTCTTCCGTTTTACTAAAACATTTAATTTTGTCTTTTTCAATTTGAGATTAAATTAATAATTAAGTTTAATATCAACTTATACGTACGTGTTAAAATAATTTCTTAAAATTTATACATCAAATCACTCTATTTAAATGTAAACAAATTTGAGTATTTAGACGAGAGATAAAGAATTAAATAATTTGAGTATTTAGATGAAGTGATTTAATATATAAATTATAAAAAAATGTTTTAATATGTATATACAAATTATAATTGAACTTAATTATTAATTTGGCCTTAAACAAAAGAATAAAAAAGATTTTTTTTAAATGATTAAATTGAATCAAAATTAATTAGAAGTTAAATTGAACATTTTTAACACATTGAAGAGTTAAATTTAAAAACAAATAACAAGACAACTAAAATAAATCAAAGTAACATGTTAAAGAACTAAATCACTGCCTAGAGAATTATAGGAAAAAATAGAAAGTTATGAATTTTTTTTCTTCTTTTCCCGTCTCTATTCAACTGTAACTCACGTAGTCTACAGAACTGCTCTTAATATCATATCCGTACCGAACTTTTTAAACTAATCTTCTCATACAACTTTAAAAAAAAGAACTTTTTGAATTAAAATTCAAAACAGTCTATCATCTTTGGAAGAATATTTGGAGAAAATGGTCTGGTGCAAGAGGTCCTGAATTCAGTACAGTGGCGCAAGACAGCAAAGGAATCAAAAGCTTCTGATTCCCAAGAAAATGGGAAGATTACCATGGAAGCATGAATTGCACGCTGTTCCTCATGACCTCGGGATACGTAGTGATCTATGGTGCGGGAGATTGTACACAGTGATATGCTTTCAACAAACCCAACCGCTTTTTTTATTATTTCTATCTAATCACTATTTAAATTTAATTACATGCATAATAAATATTAAGAAACAATTCTTATCGCATTGGTAAAGGCTATCTATATTTGGTCGTATCTTTTTCGGACAATAGAAAATGTTAGTATTCAAGAATCTGTGGCTTAATTTTAAGACTGTAATATTGTTTTATGGTTTTAAATAGTCATATCATGATTTCAATTGTTTATGAAACCACAACCACCACCACATCACGTTTGTTGCATGCATGTTTTTTATGCTGCACAGATCATTTTCTTCAATTTTTGTTTTATCTTTTAGATCCCTGCAACCAATCCTCTTATTCCATCTTGTAACAATATTTGCAGATTATTTATGTAACGTGTTCATTGTCGATGTGAATATAACTTTTACAACAAGTTCTATATCTACTTGAAATTAGAAAGAAATATAAGCATGCACAACATCATATCATATCAGACGACCTAATTGCAAATTTTCCTAATTATTTTGATGTAATTTACTTAAAGGGGTTTGAAAGGTAAACTATATTATCAGAGACTTTCCTTATGTAGCACGAAATGGACTTTAGAATCTGGTTAAGTTCTGGATTTAACTACATATGTAGTAATTGCACACTCACAATTAGTTTCAGGGTTTTAACCTACCCAACTAAGAGCGTGCTCAAACGGTTAATTAGGCACGCAGAATCGGGCCGAACCAAACAACTCCCACACCTTAATCTCCCCGTCTAGGCTTCCGCTGAATAGCCTAACGACGCCGTTTGAGTCATCGTCACCTCCCGGAAAGGCCACCAACGACTTCACCGGTTTCTCGTGCCCTTCCAACACCGCCCTGCAACTATACCCACTCCTCCCTCTCTCCCGTTGCCAGATCCTAACCGTTAGATCCGCGGACGCACTCGCCAACAAACCAGCCACGTGGATAAGACACAGTATGGCTCCACTGTGACCCCTCAACGTCTCCATCTTCACCGCGCCGTTTTCCTCACACCCCCACTCCCACCGGCATATTTCGCCGTCGCAACCGCCGGAAAACAAGCCCGCGCCCCCGCCGTCCAACGCAAGCGCATTCACCGTCGACTTCTGCCTCCCAATGGTGCTCACCAACACGTGCCGTTTCGCCTCGCAGTCCCTTCTCCAAACCTTGATGCTCCCATCCGTGGATGCCGTATATACGGTGCCATCTCGGTTAACAACCAGAGCGTTGATCGCGTCCTCATGCGCTTTGACGGACTCCAAACATCGGAAACTGAACAAGTCCCAGACCTTAAAGCTCTTATCCCACGAAACCGAATACATGAGCCTCTGGTTCACGGCTAAACCGGAGACGGTGTCGCAATGCTGGATCCAGAGCCTGGACTTGTGGCGGCGCACGCTGACGTAGTTTCGCGGAACGATGCAGCGACGGAGACGGTCGGTGACGGTGGGGAGGGAGGAGAGGAGACGATGTCGTTTGGAGGGAGTGATGAGCCAGACGCGAATCTTGCGGTCTTGGTGAGCGGTGAAAACCCTTGAGTTGGTGAAGGCGATGGACTTGACAAAGCCTGAGGCAGGGCTTTGGTTGAAGGCGTCGATGTGGGTGTAATGCGAGAGGTCGAAGACGTTGATGAGATTTAGGGAGGCGGCGTAGAGGAGGTTACGGTGGACCGCGAGACAGGTGATGTGGGGTGTTAGGGTTTTGAGGGAAGCCACGCACCGTTGTTGGAACTTTTCGGAATGGTTCATTTTGGAAGTGAAGGGTGGAGTGAATGAAGATGGAGTAGCTGAAGCGGGAACATAAGTAGTGGTTGGAATGTGGTGTTGTAATGGCACGTGGCATGTGTGTGAGGCTATACACTTGGCAGATGCGGAATGCTCCGCTGAGTAGCTTGGTGGGGTAATAAAGCAAGTGGTGGGCTCCACCTAAAGATTTGTTGGACCCAACGAATCACCTTAGTCAACCTGGTGCTTCTGCCCAATGTAAATAAGGAAAGAAATGCAGAAATTTTATATGCAATGCAACAGTGTTTCGGTTTTTTTATGTATTAAATTAATTCAAATTATTCTATTGCAAATTTAAGCCACATTTTAATTTCAATATTTATTACAATTGTTATCAATAAAATATAGATTCATTCAAGACTCTTCTTCTTTTTTTAATGTAGATTCCTTCATAACTCTTTCGGACTATAAACAATTCAATCCACTTATTAAACAGTCTTACTAACATTTAATTGAATTACTTTCATACGAAAAGTAGAAGTAAAACATGAAAACAAAATCTTTTAGCTAATTCACTAAATGTGACAAAAATAATTAAAAATTACTGTATGAGAATTTTTTTCTTATATTTAAAATCTAAAGAAGTATCATGAAAAATTCAAATTATTTCTGGGCATAACCATAAAAAAAAAAAAAAAACCTTGAGGCCTTTTTTCTTTTTTTTTCTATAAAAAATCATATTTCATAGTTAGTGGATATATAAAATGGGATGACCATGTTGTATCTTTTAGTTTCTCTCTCACACACACACACATATTGTATTTTCTTTCTAACCTAATTGAGAGAATGAATTTTTGTACCATAAATCATAGATATAAATTTTGTATTACTATAAAACTATTACTGTCTAATTTATATAAAATTGATATATTGTATATTTTTTAAATATATAATTGTTTGATCACCTGACTGTTGTCATTTTAAACAAATGCATAATAATAACATAAAATTTTTAACGAATAAATCATCGGAATTCACTTTTATATAAGTTTATTAATTATGTAAAAAAAAGTTATACCAGTTTAATTTGATCTGTATTATCTGTATAACACACCAGTGAAATAAAAAACATAATAAGGTTTACTACTAACTGATTTATTATGATAATATTTTTTTAAAGAAAATCACAATACAACAATATAACTATTTGGATAGCTTACCATATTTATATATAATTAATGTACTACTATTTTTTTAATATATTATCTAATTTCTTATTATATAACTTTTATACTTTATAGTCAATTTTCACGGTTATTTATTATTCTTCATCTCTCTTAATTTTATGATAAATGTATAAAATCATTAAAATTTTATTAATTCGACAAGGAAAAAACGAACGAAAGAATGAAAAAAAATGTAATTTTAAGCTTATAATTAAAATTAAAAATAACAGTCTAAACAATTTAAAAAAAAAATTAATACATACAATTGTATAACAAAATTGGAAAATGGTGTATATACATGCGGCAAGTGAAAAAGCCATAATGCATTAGGATAGCTCTATTGATGTTTATTCGATCTAGCTGGCTAGGTCGTCCATTATTACTTCAAACAATGGAGACACACACATGATAGTGAGTTAAATTTTATTCTTTTTAAAAAGTGTGATCATTAGTTATCTTTCTATATACTATTTTACGTTAAAAATTTCGAACAAATTCTAACTTTCTTATTCATATCCACTTTAATTTAACCTTTTTTCATTCTTTAATATTTTCACATCTTTCTCTTTCTCACGTAATTATGCTCATTTTCTCTTAGCTTGTGAACCCTTTTTCGTTGGCAAGTTTATTTACCAACCTTCGTTTTCACTGAAATCACATTATTCTGTGTTCTTCAGGTATCATCTATACCAAAGGCAAATGTAAAATTTTATAACATTTTCTTACATGACTAAATCTCTTAATTATGTTAAAAGTTTCATATTTAAGAAATTTTGAGTCCTTTTCACTGTAGTTAAAAGTGTCACGATATATTCTTGCATTACCTTAAAGAAATCCCTAGACATCGACAGTTACTTTATTTCTTTTATTTTTTAACAGTTTAATTTTGATATATATTATTGGTGTAGTAGGTATTTTCACATGGTTAACCATATAAAAGTCATTTTAGATGAGTTAATAATTATTACAAAAAATATTAATAAATAATACATGAAAAAGTAGTTATATTGAAGAATGTATCATACCTTTATATTCAAACCATGAATGTATTACAATTTTAATACTTAAGTTTATAATATAGAAAAAAAAAACTAGATGTTTTAAGAAAAGTTAAGATTACTTTAGTTAACCCATGAATTTTTGTAAACTTTTCAAAATCAACATAGTGACTTTTGTTATTCATCCACTATAAGCAAACTTTATTATATTTATTTATTCTGTGATCTTTCTCCGCATATAAACTCTGAATCCTATTTCATTGATTGCATCTGTTACTTCCTCTATGAAAGTTCGTTTAATTAATAAATAAAGTACATGTACATTATTTGCATCAGTCTGAATTCTATTGTTGGGAGACATTATTAGGATACCTGTGCAAGAAACATGAGTTTGATGCAATATGTAGAATCCCACCGAATAGGAATAAAATATGTTGTGTGGCCCTCGAATATTACAAAACATGTAAATGGCAATCACAAAAGCATTAAACAAGGGTGAAGAGTGTATCATAGGGTTCCATTTAAAAACTAGTTGTGCTTACGTGCCTGCACAGAATCATATCATTCGTTTAGCGCTCTAGCTATGAAACGTGTCATTCTATGTCTCATTTTTGTCATTACTTCTCTCCAATAGAGTTGCACCCAAAATTATATTCTTTTTGGTTCATGGAATGTAGCAAAAGTTTCTGTATATTTTATAATGGGATCAAACTTAAGTTTTCTTCATTCATGATTATGTGCATATATGTAACAAACCACTTAAGTTGATTTTAATATTCCAATAATATGGAGTAAAACGCATCTATATCGTTGATTCCAATGGAGGGAGAGTAGGGGGATACGATTCCTTGGTGCCTTTTTCTGAGTGAACAAAAAGGTCATGAAGATAAATTAGTGCGCTGACTTAAGTGCTGACCACGTCTCTGGGAACACTTAGGTTTCTAGGCTCTGTTTAAGAGTTTTGAGATCTTCTTTTCATGTTATGGTTGGAAAAAAGAAAAAAAGAACATATTGAGTATTTTTTTTTGGGGAAAAATCGTGTATAATTTGTTGTAAAATTTGGTTATTGCATTTGCAATTTGGTCGGCTAGAACAGTTTCGATTTGGTATTTACAATATTATGATCGTGGTTGACTGTTACAAGATATTCATCATAAGTTATTTTAACTTATCACCATCTCTCATTTACATCACCTATAAATAGGTGGTCTTTTGTTCTCCTAAAAACACCTCAATTTTTTTTGGCTCTCTTCTCTCTCTTTCATTTTCTTTTGTTGTCGTGGTTTTAATTTTTTCATAAAGAGAAATATTTTCTTGCTAGTTCTAAGATTGTTGGGACAATTGCTAATTTTGAGATCTTCGAAACAATCTGAAAAGTTCCTGTTGTATCCTACGAGACTTGTGCAACACACTGCGCATAAGTCCTTAAGAACAGTGAATCTACACGTATCAATAAGTGTTATTTTGTTTTTAGTTTGTCAGTTTTCCAACATAATTTTAGTTAATTTTATTTAATTTTTAACTGTTTTTTTTTTTTGAAAAATAAGTTATTGACCATTTAACACATACAAAATTAATTAATTTTTCATGATCCGTCAACATTTTCGTTTTTGTCAAATGTAGGTGTAATTGATGTTTATTATATATGTCTATGATTACTAGAGCAGGCTAAGTTTGATTAAGGCAAAGTGCAGCTTTTTGTGTCTCCATTATCTATTTGCCCAATTAGAATGTGCCAAATATATAATGCACTGTTCCTTCTCATGCATGTGCCTGTTTATAAAGCTTTATTTTCTCTGCATTTTATAAAAAGAAAAATATTAAAAACTTACAGAGTACGTCTCCTTGTCTCCACCATTACAAATAATTACATAGTGCTTATTTAAAATATATAGTTTAATAATAACACTTATCAAACATCACATAAATTAATTTGTTAAATTATATAATAATTTTTGAAGTATATAATGATTTCTCGTAGAATTTTACGGTGAGATCGAAGATTATGATTGCCTTCATTCATACACACACACACACACATATATATATATATATATATATATATATATATATATATATATATATATATATATATATATATATATATATATATATATATAATTTCATGTTTTATTGAATAATAAAAGGGAAAAAATAAATAATTGGGTTATTTTTTTTTTAAATAAGTGGAGATCGAAGACTAAAAAAATTAACAAGATGAAGAAATTATTGAATAACCAATTATTATCAACGGTATCAGTTATCCACAAAGTTGGTTACTCAAATTATAAGTTAGAAGAATTGAAGATTAATTTGAGAATATGGAGTTTTAGAAGATAAAAAAGATATATCCAACATAAAATTTTAGTCCAAGTTGCAGGTCCAAAACAGTTTCGTGTCATTCGACCAACGAAGGATCACTTGTCCAATGAATCATGTTTTCCCCTCTCTCTCCATCAAGGTTGATAGGAGGGAGAGGGAGATGATGACATCATGTAAATTACACCGTGTGTTGTTCACCTTAAGTGGATTAAAGGTGAAAATATGTAGATTTACACTAAAGTTTGTGAGTCATTGGATAGATGTGATAGATTATAAATTATATCTAAATCAAAAAAAAAAGATTACCAAATTATCCTTTATTTTAAAAATAATTAAAAATAATCATTATATAAGTTTGATTTGTAGTATAAAAAATATTAGAATGTACAAATGATAATAACATTTTAATAAAAAAATATTTATAAAATAATATAATAAAAAAATTTATAATTAATAATTACTTTTTAAACCTTATTTTACAATAATTTTCAAATGTTCGTAAGTAATTATTTTTGTAAAATAATTTCAAAAGCCATATTTTAAAACATTTTCTTAATTAAGTTGAAAAATAAATATTGGACATAATTGTAATCTTGATATCACCCTCAAACCATTGTATAACAGATATGATTGAAAAAATTTCTCTCTTCCTTCCCCTTTCTCCCTCCAGGTTGATTGGAGGGAGAGGGAGAGGATGACATCAACTGGAATACAATGTGAAGTTTGTGTTGTTCACTTCAAGTGGATTAAAGGTGAAAGTGGGTGAATTTAGAGTAAAGTTTGTTAAAGTTTATGAGTGATTTGATGGATGTGATAGATTAAAAATTATATATAAATCAAGAAAAAACAAGATTACCAAATTATCCTTTATTTTAAAAATAATTAAAAATTATCATTATATAAGTTTGATTTTTCGTATAAAAAATATTAAAATGTATAAATGAAAATAACATATTTTAATAAAAAATTATTTATAAAAAAATTTAATAAAATGTTTTATAATTAATAATTACTTTTTAAACCTCATTTTATAACAATTTTCAAATTTTCGTAATTAATTATTTTTGTAAAAATAATTTCATAAGTCATATTTTTATATCATTTTCTTAATTAAGCTGAAAAATGAATTGTGAACATAATTGTAATCTTGATATCATCCTGAAACAATGACATAATAGAGATGATTAAAAAATAGAAGAATTTCCCTCTTCCTTCCCCTCTTTCTCCCTCAAGGTTGATTAGAGGGAGAGGATGACATCAAATGAATTACAATGTGAAGTTTATGTTGTTCACTTTAAGTGAATTAGAGGTGAAAGTGGGTGAATTTAGAGTAAAGTTTGTTGAAGTTTGTGAGTAATTCGATAGATGTGATACAATAAAAATTATATTTAAATCAAGGAAAAACAAGATTACCAAATTGTCCTTTATTTTAAAAATGATTAAAAATTATCATTATATAAGTTTGATTTGTTGTAGAAAACATATTAATATGTATAAATGAAAATAAAATATTTTATTAAAAAAATATTTATAAAATAATGTAATAATAAAATTTATAATTAATAATTACTTTTTAAACCTTATCTTAGAAAAATTTTCAAATTTACGTTATTAATTATTTTTCTAAAAATAATTTTAAAAGCCATATTTTTAATTATTTCAAATTTACGTTATTAATTATTTCTCTCTTCCTTCTCCCTCAACGTTGATTGGTGGGAGAGGGGGAAGGAGATCATGAATTCAAATGGATTAGAGTGTGAAGCCTTTCTTGTTCACTTTAAGGGTTTAAGGGGATTAAAGGTCAAAGTGGAGTGGATTTAGAGTAAAGATTGTTGAAGTTTTTAAGTGATTTGATGGATGTGCTAGATTAAAAATTATATTTAAATCAACAAAAAAAATAAGATTATCAAAGTGTCCTTTATTTTAAATATGATTAAAAATTATCATTATATAAGTTTGATTTGTTGTAGAAAAAATATTAATATGTATAAATTAAAATAACATATTTTATTAAAAATATTTATATAATAATGTAATAAAAAAATTTATAATTAATAATTACTTTTTAAAACTTATTTTCATAATTAAGCTGAAAAATAAATATTGGACATAATTGTAATCTTGATATAATCCTCAAACCATTGCATAACATAGATGATTGAAAAATAGAGGACTTTCCCTCTTCATTTCCCTCTCTCTCCCTCGAGATTGATTGGAGGGAGAGAATGACATCAAGTGGATTACAATGTATAGTTTGTGTTGTTAACTTTAAGTGGATTAAAAGTGAAAGTGGGTGAATTTAGAGTAAAATTTGTTAAATTTTGTGAGTGATTTCATGGATGTGATAGATTATAAATTATATCTAAATCAAGGAAAATCAAGATTATCCTTTATTTTAAAAATTGTCCTTTATTTTAAAAATAATTAAAAATTATCATTATATAAGTTTGATTTGTCGTATAAAAATACTAAAATGTATAAATGAAAATAACATATTTTAATAAAAAAATATTTATAAAATAATGTAATAAAAAAAATTATAATTAATAATTACTTTTTAAACCTTATTTTATAACAATTTTAAAACTTCCGTTATTAATTATTTTTGTAAAAATAAATTCATAAGCCATATTTTTACATCATTTTCAAAATTAAGCTGAAAAAATAAGATGCGGACATAATTGCAATATTGATATCACCCTCAAACCGTGGTATAACAAAGATGATTGAAAAATAGAAAAATTTCCCTTTTCATTTTCCTCTCTCCCTCAAGGTAGCGGTGGGCAAAAAATTTAATTTTCTTGATCCAATCCACTTTTGCTCCAATCCACTCCATTTATAATCCATTTTATTAAAAATCTAATTCATTTAAAATCCATTTAATGGATATGGATTCCAATCTAATTTACATTTTATATATCTTATGGATTGGATATCCATTTTATAAATCAAGATTTTTAAATATGGATAATCCAAAAAATCCAATCCAAATTTTCAATTTAAATTTTTAGTTGGGTTAGACTAAAGGTTGAGAGGAACTATACTAAATTCAGACTTGGATGGGCCTTGCTCGACGACCTATACGGATCGAACAGGCCCGACAACCATAAGAGGTTGGGCGGGCCTAAAGATATGAACGAGATAGGCGGGCCCGACAAACCGAACGAGTCGATTTGGCCCAATGACCTGATGAGTCACGCAGACCCGAAAACCCGAACGGACCAGGCAGAACCAATGACGAAAACAGGTCAGGCAGCCCAAAGACTCGAACGAGTCAGGCAGGCCCAAAAACCTGAACAGGCCTGACAACCTGAACGGGCCCGAAGACCCGGATGGGCCGGACGACCTGGCGACCCAGACGGGCACGACGACCCGGATGGGCCTGACGACCCAAACGGCCCGATGACCCGGACGGGCCCGAAGACTCGTACGGGCCCGACGACCCGGATGGGCCTGATGACCCATATGGCCCGATGACCCGGACGAGCCCGAAGACCCGTACGGGATCGATGACCCGGATGGGCCTGACGACCCGATGACCCGGATGGGCCCGAAGACCCGTACAGGCCCGACGACCAGGATGGGTCTAACAACCTACACGGGCCTTACGACCCGGATGGGCACGACGACACGAACGGGCCGGACGACCTGAATGGGCCCGACAATCCGGACGGACATGACAACTTGGACGACTTTGACGGGCCTGGCGACCCGGATGAGCCTGACGACCTACACGGGCCTTACGACCCGGATGACACGATGACATGAACGAGCGCTACGACCCGAACGACCCTACGACCTAGACGGGCTCGACGTCCCGGACGGGCCCTACGACCCGGATGGGCCCGACGACTCAGACGGGCCTGATGACCTTGACGTACCTGACGACCCAGACGGCCCCACGATTCGAACGTGCCCGACTACCCGATTGGGCCCGACTATTTGGACCTGTCCGTTCGGGTCGTCTGGCCTGTCTGGGTCGTTGGTCCCATTCGGGTCGTCCGACCCGTTCGCGTCGTCGAGCCTGTTTGTGTTTTCGGGCCCGTTCAGATTGTCCGGCCCGTTCGGGTTGTCGAGCCCGTTCGGGTCATCGGGCCGGTCTTGATCGTCCGGGCTGTCGGGTCCGTCCGGATCGTCGATCTCATCCGAGTCATTCGGGCCTTAATGAAACAAGTTTTAAGAAATTCAATTTAAATTTCTTTTTTTAAAAATGGATTATGGATTTTAAACTTGATCCAAATATTTGGATTGGATTTCAATCTTGATCCAAATATTTGGATCTGGATTCTAAAAAAATCCAAACTACTTTTGCTAAAAAAATGAATTTGGGTCAAAAATCTAATCCAATTATTTGGATAAAAAATGGATGTGGATTGGATCATTAAATATCCAATCCATGCCCACCCCTACCTCAAGGTTGATTGGAGGGAGAAGGAGAGGATGACATCAAGTGGATTACAGTGTGAAGTTTGTGTTTTTCACTTTAAGTGGATTAAAGGTGAAAGGGGATGGATTTAGAGTAAAGTTTGTTAAAGTTTGTAAGTGATTTAATGGATGTATAAGATTAAAAATTATATTTAAATCAAGGAAAAACAAGATTACCAAATTGTCCTATATTTTAAAAATAATTAAAAATTATCATTATATAAGTTTGATTTATCGTAGAAAAAATATTAAAATGTATAAATGAAAGAAACATATTTTAATAAAAAAATATTTATAAAATAATGTAATAAAAATGTTTATAATTTATAATTACTTTTTAAACCTCATTTTATAACAATTTTGAAATTTTTGTTATTAATTATTTTTATAAAAATAATTTCAAAGGTCATTTTTTTACCTCATTTTCATAATTAAGCTGAAAATAAAAATCAGACATAATTGTAATGTTGATATCACCCTCAAACAATTGCAGAATAGAGATAATTGAAAAATAGAGAAATTCCCCTCTTCCTTCCCCGCTCCTCCTCAACATTGATTGGAGGGAGAGAAAGAGGATGAATTCAAGTGAATTAGAGTGTGAAGCTTGTGTTGTTCACTTTAAGGGGATTAAAGGTGAATGTTGGTGAATTTAGAGTAATGTTTGTTAAGGTTTGTGAGTATTTTTGATGAATGTGATAGATTAAAAATTATATTTAAATCAAGGAAAAACAAGATATAAATTGTCCTTTATTTTAAAAATAATTAAAAATTGTTACATAAGTTTGATTTATCGTAAAAAAAAATATTAAAATGTATAAATGAAAGTAACATATTATAATAAAAAAATTATTTATAAAATAATGTGATAAAAAAATTTATGATTGAAAATTACTTTTAAACCTTATTTTATAACAATTTTCAAATTATCGTTATCAGTTATTTTTGTAAATATAATTTCAACAACCATATTTTTACGTCTTTTTCATAATTAAGCTGACAAAATTGTAATCTTGATATCACCCTCAAACTATTGCATAACAGAGATGATTGAAAAAAAGAAGAATTTTCCTCTTATTTCCCCTCTCTCCCTTAAGGTAGATCGGTGGAGAGGGAGATGATGAATTCAAGTGGATTAGAGTGTGAAACCTTTCTTGTTCACTTTAAGGGGATTAAAGATGAAAGTGAGTATATTTCGAGTAAAGTTTGTTGAAGTTTTCCACTGATTTGATGGATGTGTTACATTAAAAATTATCTCCAAATAAACAAAAAACAAGATTATCAAAGTTTTATTTATTTTAAATATGATTAAAAATTATCATTATATAAGTTTGATTTGTTGCATAAAAAATATTAATATGTATAAACGAAAATAACATATTTTATTAAAAAAGATATTGATAAAATAATGTAATAAAAAATTTTATAATTAATAATTAATTTTTAAACCTTATTTTATAACAATTTTCAAATTTTCGTTATTAATTATTTTTAAAAAAATAATTTCAAAAGCCTTATATTTACATCATTTTCAAAATTAAACTGAAAAATAAAGTGCGGACATAATTGTAATCTTGATATCACCCTTAAACCATGACATAACATAGATGATTAAAAAATAGAGAAATTTCTCTCTTTCTTCCCCTCCCTCTCCCTCAAGTATGATTGGAGGGAGAATGAGAGGATGATATCAAGTGGATTACAGTGTGAAGTTTGTGTTGTTCACTTTAAGTGGATTAAAGGTAAGAGTGGGTGAATTTAAAGTAAAGTTTGTTAAAAATTGTGACTGATTTGATGGATGTGATAGATTAAAAATTATATTTAAAGGAAGTAAAAACAAAATTACCAAATTGTCCTTTATTTTGAAAATAATAAAAAATTATCGTTATATAAGTTTGATTTATCGTAGAAAAAATATTAAAATGTATAAAAGAAAGTAACATATTTTAATAAAAAAATATTTATAAAATAATGTAATAAAAAAATTTATAATTGAAAATTAATTTTTAAAAGTTATTTTATAAAAATTTCAAATTTTCGTTAAAAATTATTTTTGTAAAAATAATTTCCTAAGCCATATTTTTATATCATTTTCATAATTAAGATGAAAAATAAATTGCAAACATAATTGTAATCTTGATATCACCCTCAAACCATGACATAAGAGAGATGATTAAAAAATAAAGGAATTTCTCTCTTCCTTCCCCTCTCTATCTCAAAGTTGATTGGAGATAGAGTGCGAGGATGATATCAAGTGGATTATAGTGTGAAGTTTGTGTTGTTCACTTTAAGTGGATTAAATGTGAAAGTGAATGGATTAAGAGTAAAGTTTATTAAAGTTTGTTAGTGATTTGATGGGTAATATATCAAAAATTATATTTAAATTAGGGAAAAACAAAATTACCAAATTGTCCTTTACTGTAAAAATAATAAAAAATTATCACTATATAAGTTTGATTTATCGCAGAAAAAATATTAAAATGAAAGTTACATATTTTAATAAAAAATATTTATAAAATAGTTTAATCAAAAATTTTATAAATGAAAATTAATTTTTAAACCTTATTTTATAACAATTTTCAAATTTTCGTTATTAATTATTTTTGCAAAAGTAATTTCCTAAGCCATATTTTAATATCATTTTCATAATTAAGCTGAAAAATAAATTGTGGACATAATTGTAATCTTGATATCACCCTCAAACCATGGTATAACAGAGATGATTCAAAAATAAAGGAATTTCCCTTTTCCTTCCTCTCTCCGTCAAGGTCGATTGGAGGGAGAGGGAGGAGATGACATCAAGTGGATTACAGTGTGAAGTTTGTGTTGTTCACTTTAAGTTGATTAAAGGTGAAAGTGGATGGATATGGAGTAAAGTTTGTTAAAGTTTGTGAGTGATTTGATGGATGTGATAGATTAAAAATTATATTTAAATCAAGGAAAAAAATATTACCAAATTGTCCTTTATTTTAAAAATAATAAAAAATTATCACTATATAAGTTTGATTTATCGTAAAAAAATATATTAAAATGTATAAATGAAAGTAACATATTTTAATAAAAAAAATATTTATAAAATAATGTAACAAAAAATTTTATAATTGAAAATTACTTTTTAAACCTTATCTTATAACAATTTTAAAATTTTTGTTATTAATTATTTTTGTAAAAATAATTTCAAAAGCCATATTTTTACATCATTTTCATAATTAAGCAGGAAAAAAAATTGTGGACGTAATTATAATCTTCATATCACCCTCAAACCATGGTAAAACACAAATGATTGAAAAATAGAGGAAACCATGACATAGAGTGAATTATAGTGTGAAGTTTGTGTTGTTCACTTTAAGTGGATTAAAGGTGAAAGGGGTGGATTTAGAGTAAAGTTTGTTAAAGTTTGTGAGTGATTTGATGGATGTCATAGATTAAAAATTATATTTAAACCAAGAAAAAACAAAATTACCAAATTGTCCTTTATTTTAAAAATAATAAAAAATTATGGTTATATAAGTTTGATTTATCGTAGAAAAAATATTAAAATACACAAATGAAAGTAACATATTAAGAAAAAAATATTTAGAAAATAATGTTACAAAAATTTTATAATTAACAATTACTTTTCAAACCTTATTTTATAACAATTTTAAAATTTTCGTTATTAAGTATTTTTGTAAAAATAATTTTAGAAGCCATAATTTTATATCAATTTCATAATAAAGCTGAAAAATAAATTGCGGACATAATTGTAATCTTGATATCACCTCAAATCATAGCATGTTAGAGATGATTAAAAAATAAAAGAGTTTCTCTCTTCCTTTCGCTCTCTCTCCCTCAAGGTTGATAGGAGAAGGGAGAGGGAGAGGATGACATCAAGTGGATTAGAGTATGAAACTTGTCTTGTTCACTTTAAGGGGATTAAAGGTGAAATTGAGTAGATTTAGAATAAAGTTTGTTGAAGTCTGTGAGTGATTTGGTGGATGTGATAGATTAAAAATTATATTTAAAGGAAGTAAAAACAAAATTACCAAATTGTCCTTTATTTTGAAAATAATAAAAAATTGTCGTTATATAAGTTTGATTTATCATAGAAAAAATATTAAAATGTATAAAAGAAAGTAACATATTTTAATAAAAAAATATTTATAAAATAATGTAACAAAAAATTTTATAATTAACAATTACTTTTTAAACTTTATTTTATAAAAAATTTTGAAATTTTCGATATTAATTGTTTTTTTTTAAATAATTTCATAAGCCATATTTTTATATCAATTTCAAAACAAAGCTAAAAAATAAATTGCGGACATAATTGTAATCTTGATAATACCCTCAAACCATGACATAACAAAGTTAATTAAAAAATAGAGGAATTTCCCTCTTCCTTCTCATCTCTCCTTCAAAGTTGATTGGAAGGAGTTGAAGAGGATGACATCAAGTGGATTACAGTGTGAAGTTTGTTTTGTTCACTTTAAGTGGATGAAAAGTGAAAGTGGGTGGATTTAGAGTAAAGTTTATTAAAATTTGTGAGTGATTTGATGAATGTGATATATTAAAAATTATATTTAAATCAAGGAACAAATAAGATTACCAAATTTTCCTCTAGTTTAAAAAAAAATTAAAAATTATCATTATATAAGTTTGATTTATCGGAGAAAAAAAATATTAAAATGTATAAATGAAAGTAACATATTTTAAAAAAATATTTATAAAATAATGTAACAAAAAATTTTATAAATGACAATTACTTTTTAAACCTTATTTTATAACAATTTTAAAATTTTAGTCATTAATTATTTTGGTAAAAATAATTTCA
Source organism: Vigna unguiculata (assembly GCF_037176805.1). Classification (NCBI taxonomy): domain Eukaryota; kingdom Viridiplantae; phylum Streptophyta; class Magnoliopsida; order Fabales; family Fabaceae; genus Vigna; species Vigna unguiculata. The sequence continues at coordinate 56,511,125 of NC_140794.1, read as the reverse complement.
TAGGAAATATTTTTAAATCATTTTCTTAATTAAGCGAAAAAATAAATTGCGGACATAACTGTAATCTTGATATCACCCTCAAACCATGACATAATAAAGATGATTAAAAAATAGAAGAATTTTCTCTCTTCCTTCCCCTCTCTCCCTCAAGGTTGATTGGAGGAAGAAGGAGAGGATTACATCAAGTAGATTATAGTGTGAAATTTGTGTTCTTCACTTTAAGTGAATTAAAGGTGAAAGAGGGTAGATTTAGAGTAAGGTTTATGAGTGGTTTGATGGATGTGATAGATTAAAAATTATATTTAAATCAAGAAAAAACAAGATTACCAAATTATCCTTTATTATTAAAATAATAAAAAATATTGTTATATAAGTTTATATTAATCTTAGAAAAAAGATTAAAATGTATAAATGAAAATAAAATATTTTAATAAAAAATACGCACAAAACAATGTAGTAAAAAATTATATAATTGGAAATTACCTTTTAAACCTTATTTTATAACAATTTTAAAATTTTCATTATTAATTATTTTTGTAAAAATAATTTCAAAAGTCATATTTTTACATCATTTTCCTAATTAAGCAAAAAAAAAAGGTGCAGACATAATTGTAATCTTCATATAACCCTCAAACAATGACATAAAACAAATGATTGAAAAATAGAAAAATAGAAGACTTTCTCTTTTGTTTTCCTCTCTCCCTCAAGGTTGATTGGAGTGAGAGAAAGTGGATGACATAGAGTGAATTATAGTGTGAAGTTTGTGTTTTTCACCTTAAGTGGATTAAATGTGAATGTGGGTAGATTTAGAATAAAGATTGTTGAAGTTTGTGAGTGATTTGATGGATGTGATAGATTAAAAATTACATTTAAATCAATAAAAAACATGATTAAAAATTATCATTATATAAATTTGATTTATCGTAGAAAAAATATTACAATGTATAAATGAAAGTAACATTTTAATAAAAAAATATTTATAAAATAATGTAATAAAAAAAATTATAATTAATAATTACTTTTTAAACCTTATTTTATAATAATTTTCAAATTTTTTTTATTAATAAGTTTTGTAAAAATAATTTCATAAGCCATATTATATATCATTTTCATAATAGAGCTGGAAAATAAATTGTGGACATAAGCCCTCAAACCATGACATAACATAGATGATTAAAAATAGAGGAATTTTCTTCTTGCTTCCCTTCTCTCTCCCTCAAGGTTGATTGGAGGGAGAGGGAGGGGATGACATCAAGTGGATTACAGTGTGAAGTTTGTGTTATTCACTTTTAAGTTGATTAAAGGTGAGAGTGGGTGAATTTAGAGTAAAGTTTCTTAAAGTTTGTGAGTGATTTGATGAAATTGATAAACTAAATATTATATTTAATTCCAGGAAAAATAACATTACCAAAATGTCTTTTATTTTAAACCTGATTAAAAATTATCATTATATAAGTTTGATTTATCATAGAAAAAATATTAAAATGTATAAATGAAAGCAATATATTTTAATAAAACAATATTTATAAAATAATGTAACAAAAAAATTTATAATTAAAAATTACTTTTTAAACCTTATTTTTTAACAATTTTAAAATTTTCGTTATTAATTTTTTTTTTGTAAAAGTAATTTCATAAGCCATAATTTTATATAATTTCATAATAAAGCTGAAAAATAAATTGCGGACATAATTGTAATTTTGATATCACCCGCAAATCATAGCATAACAAAGATTATTAAAAACTAGAGGAGTTTCCATATCTTCCCCTATCTCTCCCCATGGTTGATTGGATGGAGGGGGAGAGGATGACATCAAGTGGATTAGAGTGTGAAACATGTTTTGTTCACTTTAAGGGGATTAAAGGTGCAAAATGAGTGGATTTAGAGTGAAGTTTGTGAGTGATTTGATGGATGTGATAGATTAAAAATTACATTTAAATCAACAAAAAATAAGATTACCAAAGTGTCCTTTATTTTAAACATGATTAAAAATTATCATTATATAAGTTTGATTTATCATAAAAAAAATATTAAAATGAACAAATGAAAGTAACATATTTTAATAAAAAAATAATTATAAAATAATGTAATAAAACAATTTATAATTAATAATTACTTTTTAAACCTTATTTTATAAAAATTTACAAATTTTCGTTATTAATTATTTTTGTAAAAAAAAAATCATAAACCATAATTTTATATCAATTTCATAATAAAGCTGAAAAATAAATTGCGGACATAATTGTAATCTTAATATCACCCTCAAACCATGGCATAATAGACATGTTTAAAAATAGAGGAGTTTCTCTCTTCCTTCCCCTCTCTCCCTCAAGATTGATTGGAGGGAGGGGGAGAGGATGACATCAAGTGGATTAGAGTGAAGTTTGTTGAAGTTTGTGAGTGATTTGATGGATGTGATAGATTAAAAATTACATTTAAATGAACAAAAAATAAGATTACCAAAGTGTCATTTATTTTAAACATGATTAAAAATTATTATTATATAAGTTTGATTTATCATAGAAAAATTATTAAAATGTATAAATTAAAAAAACATATTTTAATAAAAAAAATATTTATAAAATAATGTAATAAAAAAATTTATAATTAATAATTACTTTTTAAACCTTATTTTATAACAATTTTCAAATTTTCGTTATTAATTATTTTTGTAAAAATAATTTCAAAAGTCATATTTTTAGATCATTTTCATAAGTAAGCGAAAATATAAATTGCGGACATAATTATAATCTTGATATCACACTCAAACCATTGCCTAACAGATATGATTGAAAAAGAGATGAATTTTCATCTTCCTTTCCCTCCCTCTCTGTCAAGGTTGATTGGAGGGAGAGGAAGATGATGAATTTCAAATTTTGGATATTAATTATTTTTGTAAAAATAATTTCATAAGCCATATTTTTATATCATTTTCATAATAAAGATAAAAAATAAATTGTGAACATAATTGTAATCTTGATATCACCTTCAAACCATGACATAATATAGATGATTCAAAAATTGAGCGATTTCCCTCTTCCTTTCCCTTTCTCCCTTAAGACTGATTGGAGAGAGAGGGATGCGATGACATCAAGTAGATTATAATGTGAAGTTTGTGGTGTTCACTTTAAGTTGATTAAAGGTGAAAGTAGGTGGATTTAGAGTAAAGTTTGTTAAAGTTTGTGAGTGATTTGATGAATGTGATAGATTAAAAATTATATTTAAATCAAAGAAAAACAAGATTGCCAAATTGTCCTTTATTTTAAAAAGAATTAAAAATTATCATTATATAAGTTTGATTTATCGTAAAAAAAAATATTAAAATCTATAAATGAAAGTAATTTATTTTAATAAAAAAAATATTTATAAAATAATGTAACAAAAAATTTTGTAATTAACAATTACATATTAAACCTTATTTTATAACATTTTTAAAACTTTCGTTATTAATTATTTTTGTAAAAATAATTTCATAACCCATATTTTTTTATAATTTTCATAATTAAGCTGAAAAATAAATTGTGGACATAATTGTAATATTGATATCACTCTCAAACCATGGCCTGACAAAGATGATTAAAAAAATAGAGGAGTTTCTCTCTTCCTTCCCCTCTCTCCCTCACGGTTGATTGGAGGGAGAGGATGACATCAAGTGGATTAGAGTGTAAAACTTGTCTTGTTCACTTTAAGGGGATTAAAAGTGAAAGTGAGTGTATTTAGAGTAAAGTTTGTTGGAGTTTGTGAGTGATTTGATGGATGTGGTAGATTAAAAATTACATTTACTCAACCAAAAACAAGATTACCAAAGTGTCCCTTATTTTAAACATGATTAAAAATTATCATTATATAAGTTTGATTTATCATAGAAAAAATATTAAAATGTATAAATGAAAGTAAAATATTTTAATCAAAAAATATTTATAAAATAATGTAATAAAAAATTTTATAATTAATAATTACTTTTTAAACCTTATTTTATAAAAATTTTCAAATTTTCGTTATTAATTATTTTTGTAAAAATAATTGCATGAGCCATAGTTTTATGTCAATTTCATAATAAAGTTGAACAATAAATTGCGGACATAATTGTAATCTTGAGATCACCCTCGAACAATGATATAAAAGAGATGATTAAAAAATAGAGGATTTTCTCTCTTCCTTCTCCTCTCTTCCTCAAGGTTGATTGGAGGGAGAGGGAGAGGATGACATCAAGTGGATTAGAGTGTGAAGATTGTCTTAATCACTTTAAGTGGATTAAAGATGCAAAATGAGTGAATTTAGAGGAAAGTTTGTTGATGTTTGTGAGTGATTTGATAGACGTGATAGATTAAAAATTACATTTAAATCATAAAAAATTAGATTACCAAAGTGTCCTTTATTTTAAACATAATAAAAAATTATAGTTATATAAGTTTGATTTATCGTAGAAAAAAGATTAAAATGTATAAATGGAAGGAAAATATTTTAATAAAAATATATGCATAAAATAATGTAATAAAAAAATTTATAATTGAAAATTACTTTTTAGACGTTATTTTATAACAATTCAAATTTTTGTTATTAATTATTTTTGTAAAAGAAATTTCATAAGCCATAATTTTATATCAATTTCATAATAAAGATGAAAAATAAATTACGGACATAATTGTAATCTTGATATCACCCTCGAACCATGACATAACAAAGATGATTAAAAAATAGAGGAATTTCCCTCTTCCTTTCCCTCTCTCCCTCAAAGTTGATTGGAGGGAGAGAGGATGACATCAAGTGGATTACAGTGTGAAGTTTGTTTTGTTTATTTTAAGTGGATTAAAGGTGAAAGTGCATGAATTTAGAGTAAAATTTATTAAAGTTGGTGAGTGATTTGATGGATGTGATATATTAAAAATTATATTTAATTCAAGGAAAAACAAGATTACCAAATTGTCCTTTATTTTAAAAATAATTAAAAGTTATCATTATATAAGTTTAATTTATCGTAGAAAAAATATTTAAATGTATAAATGAAAGTAACATATTTTAATAAAAAAATATTTATAAAATAATGTAACAAAAAATTTTATAATTAACAATTACTTCTTAAACCTTATTTTATAACAATTTTTAAATTGTTGTTATTAATTATTTTTGTAAAAATAATTTCAAAAGCCTTATTTTTACATCATTTTCCTAATTAATGGTGAAAAAAAAGTTGCGGACATAATTGTAATCTTCATATCGCCCTCAAAGCATGGCATAACACAAATGATTGAAAAATAGAGGACTTTCTCTTTTGCTTTCCGACTCTCTCCCTCAAGGTTGATTGGAGTGAGAGGAAGAGGATGACAAAGAGTGAATTATAGTGTGAAGTTTGTGTTTTTCAATTTAAGTGGATTAAGGGTGAAAGTGGGTGGATTTAGAGTAAAGTTTGTTAAAGTTTCTGAGTTATTTGATGAATGTGATAGATTAAAAATTATATTTAAATCAAGGAAAAACAAGATTACCAAACTGTCCTTTATTTTAAAAATAATTAAAAATTACCATTATATAAGTTTGATTTATCGTAGAAAAAATATTAAAATGTATAAATGAAAGTAACGTATTTTAATAAAAAATAGTTATAAAATAATGTAACATAAAATTTTATAATTAACATTTACTTTTTAAACCTTATTTTATAACAATTTTAAAATTTTCGTTATTAATTATTTTTGTAAAAATAATTTCATAAGCCATATTTTTATATCATTTCATAATTAAGCTGAAAAATAAATTGCGGATATAATTGTAATCTTGATATCACCCTCAAACCATGGCATAACATAGATGATTAAAAAATAGAGGAGTTTCTCTCTTCCTTCCCCTCTCTCCCTCAAGGTTGATTGAAGGGAGAGAATGACATCAAGTGGATTAGAGTGTGAAACTTGTCTTGATCACTTTAAGGGGATTAAAGGTGTAAAATGAGTGGATTTAGAGTAAGGATTGCTGATGTTTGTGAGTGATTTGATGGAGGTGATAGATTAAAAATTACATTTAAATCAATAAAAATATAGATTAGCTAAGTTTCCTTTATTTTAAACATGATTAAAAATTATCATTATATAAGTTTGATTTATCGTAAAAAAATATTATAATGTATAAATGAAAGTAACATATTTTAATAAAAAATATTTATAAAATAATGTAATAAAAAATTTTAGAATTAATAATTACTTTTTAAACTTTATTTTAATAAAATTTTCAAATTTTCGTTATTAATTATTTTTGTAAAAATAATTTCATAAGCCATAATTTTATATCAATTTCATAATAAAGTTGAAAAATAAATTGCACACATGTAATCTTCATATCACCCTCAAACCATGGCATAAATAAGATGATTAAAAACTAGAGGAGTTTCTCTCTTCCTTCCCCTCTCTCCCTCAAAATTGATTGAAGGGGGAGGGAGATAATGACATAGAGTGAATTAGAGTGTGAAACTTGTCTTGTTCACTTCAAGGGAATTAACGGTGAAAGTGAGTCGATTTAGAGTAAAGTTTGTTGAAGTTTGAGAGTGATTTGCTGGATATGATAGATTAAAAATTACATTTAAATCAACAAAAAGCAAGATTACTAAACTGTCCTTTATTTTAAATATGATTAAAAAGTATCATTATATAAGTTTGATTTATCATAGAAAAAATATTAAAATGTATAAATGAAAGTAACATATTTTAATAAAAAAATAGTCATGAAATAATGTAATAAAACATTTTATAATTAATAATTACTTTTTAAATGTTATTTTATAAAAATTTTCAAATTTTCGTTATTAATTATTTTTTAAAAAATAATTTCATAAGCCATAATTTTATGTCAATTTCATAATGAAGCTGAAAAAAAATTGTGAACATAATTGTAATATTGATATCACCCTCAAACCATGGAATAACATAGATGATTCAAAAATAGAGGAATTTCCCTCTTCCTTGTTGATTTGAGAGACAGGGAGAGGATGACATAGAGTGAATTATAGTGTGAAGTTTGTGTTATTCACTTTAAGTGGATTAGAAGTGAAAGTGGGTGAATTTAGAGTAAAGTTTGTTAAAGTTTGGGAGTGATTTGATGAATGTGATAGATTAAAAATTATATTTAAATCATGGAAAAATAAGATTACTAAATTGTCCTTTATTTTAAAAATAAAAAAAATTATCCTTATATAAGTTTGATTTATCGTAGAAAAAAGATTAAAATGTATAAATGAAATTAACATACTTTAATAAAAAATATGCATAAAATAATGTAATAATTATAATTGAAAATTACTTTTTAAACCGTATGTTATAACAATTTTCAAATTTTCGTTAATAATTATTTTTGTTAAAATAATTTCAAATTTTTCACATCATTTTTTCTATTCAAAACAAGCACTCATAACTATAGCATCCAAAAAATATGACAATATATATATATATATATATATATATATATATATATATATATATATATATATATAAGTAGCATAAAATTTATCATCAATAATAATATATTAAAAAAAAGGAGCAAAAGTTACCTTTCCGGGATCACATTCTAAAGCATTTAGAAATTCATTATATATAACTTTAGGAACCTTAGAGAGTTGTTTTTCATTTTCTTCAATTTTTGGATTCTCATAAAGTTTCTCAAGTTTATATGACATAGCTGTACTTTTTTCATCTTCATCACAAGCCTTCCACTTAAAAAAAAATCAATTATTTTACTCTTTGCCATAATTTTTCTAATATAAATTTGTCACATCTCACCTATTTAGAAAAATATTAAATTATGAATATCCTAAACTAAATCTTAAAACCAAGACTCAATATTCTAAGAAAAATAATAACTTCTAGATTATTACATTTCCTTATCATAGATATTCATAATCTTGTTCTTCCCTTACACGACTTAAAAGTCTAAAATAGCTCTATCTACACAAAGAAGAGTTTGATGAACAATTAAAGCAAGCATGATTTTATGATCTCTAACCGATAGAGATATGCCTAAAGCGTAAAAAAGGCACATATTACTTCGGAAAAAAAAAGAGTAAAAAATGAATTTATTCAAAAGAAGAAATTGTTCAATCCAAAATGTTCCTTAAATCCTAAATTTTTTCCTGGTGCAATTTGATTTTGAAAATAATAAAAAATTGATGATGAAAATTGAAATAGAAACAAAAGAAGAGAAAGAGACAGAGACACGAAAAAAAGAAAAACCAAATAAAGAAGTAAAAGAAATTATAACAAAAAAGAAAAACATAACTTTTAAATTTAAAATAGGTTTTTTTAAACTAAATTAATATAAATAAAATTATAATATATAAAATATTTTTAAAAAATATATAAAAAATTAGAAAAAAAAAGTGTTGGGGGAGCCATGGCTCCCTTATGTCAACACTAAGTTCCGCCAATGATGACATCAACTTGATTACAGTGTGAAGTTTCTGTTGTTCACTTTAAGGTTATTAAAGGTGAAAGTTGGTGGATTTAGAGTAAAGTTTGTTAAAGGTTGTGAGTGATTCGATGAATGTGATAAATTAAAAATTATATTTAAATAAAGAAAAAACAAGATTACCAAATTGTCCTTTATTTTAAAAATAATTAAAAGTAATCATAATATAAGTTTGATTTGTTGTAGCAAAAATAATAAAATGTATAAATGAAAATAACAAATTTTAATAAAAAAATATTTATAAAATAATGTAATAAAAAAATTCTACAATTATTAATTACTTTTTCAACCATATTTTAAAACAATATTCAAATTTTCGTTATTAATTATGTTTGTAAAATTAATTTCAAAAGCCATATTTTTACATTATTTTCATAATTAAGCTAAAAAATAAATTGCGAACATAAAAATAATCTTGATATCACCCTCAAACCATGGCATAACAGAGATGATTTAATAATAGAGGAATTTTCGTCTTCCTTCCCCTCTCTCCCTCAAGGTTAATTGGAGGGAGATGGAGAGCACGTGATCAAGTGGATTAGAGTTTGATGTATTACTTTAAGGGGATTAAATGTGAAAGTATGTGGATTTAGAGTAAATTTTGTTAAAGTTTGTGAGTGATTTGATGGATGTGATAGATTAAAATCTATATTTAAATCAAGGAAAAACAAGATTACCAATTGTATTTTATTTAAAAATAATTAAAAATTATCATAATATAAGTTTGATTTGGTGTAGAAAAAATATTAAAATGTATAAATGAAAATAACATATTTTAATAAAAAATATTTATAAAATAATGTAATAAAAAAATTTATAATTGATATTTACTTTTTAAACTTTATTGTATAACAAATTTAAAATTGTCATTATTAACTTGTTTTGTAAAAATAATTTCAAAAGCCATATTTTTACATTTTTTCATAATTAAGCTTAAAAATAAATTGTGAACATAAATGTAATCTTGATATCACCCTCAAACCATAAATAGCACGCATGACTGAAGAATAGAGAAATTTCCCTCTTTCTTCCCTTCTCTCCCTACAGGTTTATTGGAGGGAGAGGGAGAAGATGAATTCCAGTGGATGGATTAGAGTGTGAAGTTTATGTTGTTCACATTAAGGGGATTAAAGATGAAAGTGAGTTGATTTAGAGTAAAGTTTGTTAAACTTTTTGAGTGATTTGATGGATGTGATATATTAAAAATTAGATGTAAATCAAGGAAAAACAAGATTACCAAATTGTCCTTCACTTTAAAAATAATTAAAAATTATCATAATATAAATTCGATTTGTTGTACAAAAAATATTAAAATATATAAATGAAAATAACATATATTAATAAACAAAACATTTACAAAATAATGTAATAAAAAAATTAATTAATAATTACTTTTTAAACCTTATTTTGTAACAATTTTCAAATTTTTGTTATTAATTATTTTTATAAAAATAATTTCAAAAGCTATATTTTTATATTATTTTCATAATTAAGTTGAATAATAAATTGCGAAAATAATTGTAATCTTACTATCACCCTTCAACCATGACATAGAAAAGATGATTGAAAAATAGAGGAATTTCCCTCTTTCTTCCCCTATCTCTCCCTCAAGGTTGATTGTAGCGAGAGGGAGATGATGAATTCGAGTGGATTAGAGGGTGAAGTTTGTGTTGTTCACTTTAAGGGGATTAAAGGTGAAAGGAGTTGATTTAGAGTAAAGTTTGTTAAAGTTTTTAAGTGATTTGGTGAAAATAAAATATTTTATTAAAAAAATATTTATAAAATAATGTAATAAAAAAATTTATAATTAATAATTACTTTTTAAACCTTAATTTAGAACAGTTTTCAAATTTATGTTATTAATTATTTTTCTAAAAATAACTTTAAAAGCCATATTTTTAAATCATTTTCATTATTAAGCTGAAAAATAAATTGCAAACATAATTGTAATCTTGATATTACCCTCAAACCATGGAATAACAAAGATGATTTAAAAATAGAGGAATTTCTCTCTTCCATTCGCCCAGCAAGCTGCGCACCTCTGAAAATTTATAAATTGAGGGTCTAACAAAGGTCAAAACATATTTAGAGAGAAAAAAAATTGATATATATATACACTTGACGGTAGAAGGATGTTCTGAAGGATGTAGACATTCAAATTCATCATGAGTCCAGTGTTAAGTTTATAAGTAATTAACACTAGATTGGGTGTAATGTATTCTTAATTCTTTATGGATTTTTCATTTAATATTTTTTTTTCATCATCTCTTATGGTTTATTCTTGTTTTAACTATTCTATGAATTTTGCACATTAGGATAAAAACAGCTAATTGATTCCACGTGCTAGACATGGATGTGGTCATTGGTCGTTCTTAAACATCAACATATAGTTCATTAACACAAACTTAATAGTAAAAATTGCTATACATAGAGTTTTTATTATTCAAGTTTAGGTTTGTCTGAGACAAAATCAACATAAGTATCCGAGTGAGATATGAAATTAGAAATATATTATTTGTTGTTTTTACTTTAAATAGAATCATGAAATACAATCTTGGTAAAGCTTTTATCTCTTACACTTTTTAAAATTAAATTTTACTGTTTCTATTGTGACAATTTTTTTTATTTTTATTTATGAATTTATTTTTTATATCCATCATAATTTGTTATTCGTACTCTTGATCAGTAAACAATTCATTAATTTAAATCATGTTAATCTTCGTGTAAACAAGATTTTATATATATAATATATATACTTAATATTTTCAACTAATTTTTGCTAATCTTATATATTAGGTTAGAAAAATTAATTAATTATATATATATATATATATATATATATATATATATATATATATATATATATATATATATATATATATTAAATGAGTACTCTACGTGCATTTATAATCATTTACGTTGTTTGTTTGTTTCCTCCTCCTTCAAATTGTCAGACTTGGGAACTTGCAAGATCCATAACCTACAATAACTCAAGATAAGAAAATCAACAAAAATCTCATTTAAATTAAAAAAAAAGTCACATTTACTTGACGGAACCATTTAGGCAAGACCACAATTTTATTTTCATGGTACTAAAATTAATTATAAATCATAATAACGAAAAGAAAAAGGAAAAATATAATTTTGTCAAAAATTGAGGAAATTGATTTTAACTTACTTGGATCATTTGTTGTTTGTGTGCCAAGCAAGTACGAACCAAAGTGTTGGGCTTTGGCCCCAACTTCTTCTTTTTTTTTTTTTAAACTATTTTTTTTTGTCTCAAATTAGTCTTCTAGTTTTTTCTTTCTTGACTCAATTTGATTTTGATTTTTTTGAAAATGATTTAATTTGATTTTTGCACTTAATTTTGACCAATCGATGTTAAAGTCAATGTCACGTGTCAAATTGTGGTTTTTTGGATTTTTATTTTTTATTTTTACTTTTTTTTCACACATATCACTTTATAGTTGTGTCACGTGTCAAAAAGTCTCAATTTAGTCCCTATATTAGTTTTTAGTTTCAATTTAGTCTCAATTTTTGTAAAGATTGAGCAACATTGTTCCTTTTTACATTGATACTCAATTTATATAGATTTTAGTTGATATTTTTACTAAAATTGACATTTTTATTAAGTATTTGTAAAAATATTTTTAAACAAACTTTAAAATATATATGAAACACAAATCATGCAACCAAAAATACATGAACAAATTAAAATTAATAAGTGAAATAGTAAAATTCACAAGATTCAAGTATTAACTCCATATCAATTCACCCATGTGAGTAGTCCTAAATATTTTGTATAGATTTTAAAGTTTGTTTAAAAATATTTATATTTTAAGAAATGTTATTTTTAGTAAAAATATCAACATAAAATTTATACAAAAAGTAAATTGAGTTTCAATTTAAGGAAGAATAATATTGCTCAATTTTTAAAAAATTGAAACTAAAAACAAATATAGGGACTAAATTAATATTTTTTTTACACGTGATATAACTGTAAGGTGACATATATATAAAAAATTTAAAAAATTCAAAAAGTCACAAATTGACACGTGACAATGTTTGGTCAAACTAATGGCAAAAACAAAAATGAATCATTTCTAAAAAAAACCAGAACCAAATTAAGACAAAAAAAAAAAAAACTATAGGACCAATTTAACACTTCTTGACAAAAACAAAGACAACAAAAAATTTAACATTTTTTTATATTTATATGAATTTATATATATTCCGGTACACCCAATAAGTCTTATATCACTTAGGAGTCAAGGTCAGGCGTAATTTAAATACTTATACCTCCCTCTATGCTCCGAGACGTCTTTTAAAGACAAAACCGTGACGGAATTCTATACTGCTCCAAAACGGACAATACCTTACGAATGCAATGTACCTCTAAAATACAATAATTGTTCCTAACAATGACTATAAGATAGGTTTAGATCGGATCAGAACAATATATAATTAAACCAATAAACACCGTTGAATCGGGTTGCATGTGTCATTGTTGTGTGAACACGCTTAATATCTTTTTGAAGATGGAAATGAAAATGGGGGTGACAATTTTTTGTTGTCTTCATTTCATGAATGTGTGTTCTCACAAGAAATGGAGGTGGAGAAACTTATTAGTTTCGTTTTGAAGAATAAACTTTAAAACCCCATTTTGAAGAAGAAACTTCAAAACCCAACAGAAGAAGAATCTGGTCTACGTTTAAAAAAAAAAAATCATTTCAAAAAATCAATTATTGGCTGGTGGACAAAAATACATTAGATTGTGACATCAAACAAAATTTAAAGTTGTTGATTAAAAAACCTATATTCATTACTTTCTAAAATAAAGATAGGTTAAATTACTCTTTCGATTTCTCTATTTGTCATAAAATTTCAGTTTGGTTTTCAAGTTTTTTCGTTGTCTCAATTTGGTCATCATTTTCTTAAAAAAGACTCAATTTGGTCTTTACTGTTAACTTTAACCAGACAGTGTTAAAGTCAACGCCACGTGTCAATTTATGTTTTTTTTGAAAATTTTTGAATTTTTTGAATTTTTTGAATTTTTGAATTTTTTTGAATTTTTTAAATTTTTTAAATTTTTTACACGTGTCACTTCACATTGTGTCACATGTAAAAAATTAACAATTTTGACACGTGGAACAACTATGAAGTGACACTTGTAAAAAATTTAAAAAATTTTAAAAAAATCAGAAATTGACATGTGGCGTTGACTTTAATATTGTCTGGTCAAACTAACAGTAAGAATCAAATTGAGTCATTTTTAAGAAAATGAAGACCCAATTGAAACAACGAAAAACTTGAGGACCAATCTGAAATTTCATGACAAATAGAGAGACAAAAAGAGTAATTTAACCATAAAGATAATAAAAATAGAATCAAACAAAATAAAAATTTCAGAAAAAATAATTCTAATTTTATATTATAATTCATAATACAAATATATTTAACTTTTTCTTTTCATTATTATAAAATTGTTAATGATCCTGACTACATGAATGTTAAACTCAACTTTTAGTATAAATTTTTGTTCATTAACTTTAATAATGAACAAAATACTTATACTTATATTTGTTCATCTATAAAAATGTAATAAACTTAATAACAAGAGGATTGTACAAAAAATATTATCATCTGACCATATTATCATCTAATTTTAAACAATTATTTCAAATTAGATAATCAATACTCGATAAGGTCAATTTTATAATGTTAAATCATTTCAGAAGTCCCCATTTTTGTAGTGAAATATCAAGTAGGTCTCTCATTTTTATTTGACTCAATTGAGTCTCTATTTTTGAAAATTCGTTGCAATCGGTTTCTTTTCGTTAGTTGTCTAGTAACAGTGTTAATTGTGTGTCACGTGTCAGCACGTGGTTTTTTTAATTTTTTTTTTAATTTTTAATTTTTTTTATAATTTTAAAAAAAATTGTCACGTGTCAATCTGACTTTGTGTCACGTGGCATAGACAATGTGATGTGGCAGTGGCAGTGCCACATGTCACTATTGGATGTCAAAAGTCTCAATGTAGTCCGCATTTGTTATTTTTCTTAATTTGGTCCCAATTTTTTTAAAACTAAATCAATTTCATCCCTATATCAAATTTAATTTTTATATAAATTTACAATGGTATTTTTATTATAATTAATATTTTTAACAAAATTAAGTTTATTTAAATGTATATTTTGCATTGAACTTTATTTAAATATTGTTTCAAATATTTATATATTAATAATGTATAGACAAATGTTAGAATTGTTATAATTTTTTTTTTAAATTTTATATTTGAATTTAGAAAGTTTTTATTTTTAAAGCAACTCTAACATTTATTTATAAATTATGGATATATAAATATTTAAAATAAAATTTAAATAAATATCAGTGCAAAATATACATTTAAATAAATTTAATTTTGTTAAAAATATCAACTATAATAAAAATACCATTGTAAAATTTATATAAAATTTAAATTTGATAGAGGATGAAATTGATTTAGTTTTAACAAAATTGGGACCAAATTGAGACAAAATAGGACTACATTGAGACTTTTGACATCTAATAGTGACACGTGGCACTGTCACGACCACATCACACTGTCTCTGCCACGTGGTACAATGTCAGATTTACATGTGACAATTTTTTTTTAAAATTATAAAAAAAAATTAAAAAATAAAAAAATAAAAAAACCACGTGCTGACACGTGACACACAATTAGCACTGTCACTGTACAACAAACGGAAAGGAACCGATTGCAATGAATTTTAAAAAATAGAGACTCAATTGAGTCAAATAAAAATGGGAGAACCTACTTGAGATTTCGCTACAAAGATGAGAACCTCTGAAATAATTTAACATTTTATAAATTTACTAGGTGGATCCTTCTTATACATTTAACCTTTTATGAGATCATTTAAAAAATATACACCAATGAATAAATTTTAATAAAGTTAAGAATATAAATAAAATATATTTTAAAATATACTTTCTAATAGTTTTCATTTTATTAATTCCCTTTATCCGCTATTGATTTTCTGACCCATCAGGGATAATTTTAAAAATATATATAAATAAATAAATTTTAACAAAATAAAAAATATAATTAAATTATGTTTTAAAATACAATTTCTAATAATTTTCATTGTATTTTTTCTTTCTATCTCGTCCCCATCCACATCTGGAGAGAGTCTACTGCAGCGTTTTCTTTCGTCTCTTCCAAAATCCATTCCCTTCTATGCCTTTTCTTTGCCTATTCTCTCCCTTTTTCATTTTTCATATTCCTACTCTTCAATCTGCGGACGGAGAGGGAGGAACTCTTCGGTGGCTTCCAAAGAAAGAGGGGATTTCCTAAACGCAGATTGCGAGGTCTGGACCAACTTTATTATGTTTCAATGCTACTTTTAAACTTTCGTTTTCGTTTTTGGTTAATTTGTAATCTTATTTTTTGATTGGTTGATTGATTGCTTGATTTTTCCTTGTTCAGTGTACGAATTGATGAAATGCTTTAAAGTGTTTTTAATTTCTCAGTTTTGGATATTTTTCTTGAATGGTGCTTGTGTTGTGTGCTTTGCCAAATGTCTGTTTCGCATGTGTTTAGTAACCTCTTCGTCACGGTAAATTATATAGTTATACATATGGGGTTGGGAGGAAGAAAGTCAAGGGGTGTGTTTAGGAGGGTAGTTTGGAAAGAAAGAAAAAAAGATGGGGAATGAATAAGTAAAAATGGGTGTGTAAAAAGCCAGGCCCTGTTCATGAATTGTGAGACCCAAGTTTGATGGTAGGGATTTGGAGAAAATGCCTCTTGTTATGGGACCCTATTTTCAGGTTTCTACTTTATTGTTATCTTTTTCGAAGTCCCTATTCCATTCGATCCTAGACTTTCATAGCGGATTCTAAATTGTAATCTCTGCTTATATTTTCTCTGGATTGTAACTTTCAGGAACCCAAAAGTTTTATGCTTGAATTCTGTTTTTGTGCTAGTAATGGCGAAAACATGCAAGTCGCAAGAAGAAATTGCGTGTGGAGCTATTAAACACGCTTTGAAGGCACTGCGGAAGCGCCATTTGCTTGAAGAAGCCGCTCATGGCCCCGCTGTTCTAGCTCTTTGTAGACCCATTGTTTCTCAGGTCCCCTCTTTATCACTGCTTTGACAATATTCATGCTTCTTAAGAATTATCTAATTTGGGGGGTGGTGCTTTCCAATTTCCCCTAATTGTATTTTAGAACTTTGTTCAATCATCGGTTCCAATAGAGTAGTTTCATGTGTACAATTTTCCCTGTCTAATATTAATTGGCCTTTGACAATTGACAATCTTCCCCCTTCCCTTTACAACTACTGGAAATTTAGGGGTGGGTGAAGATATTGAGTATTATATTTGTCCGGATCATGGTATGTGTCTAGCAGTTTAGCAATTGGAATGCTTCTACTGAGGTTAGTGTTGGATCTATGGTTGTTCTTGAAGGGCTCTGAGTGGAAAGAGAAAGCAGAGAATCTTCAAGTGGAACTTCAGCAATGCTACAAAGCTCAATCTCGGTTGTCTGAGCAACTTGTTGTGGAAGTAGCTGAGTCCAGAGCTTCAAAAGCGTTGGTTCAAGAGAAAGAAAATGCAGTTGCTGATTTGCAAAAGGAATTGACCGAATTGAGGTTGCGCCATGTTTCTTATGCGATGTAACTGCTTTTTTTTTTTTTTTTTTTTATGTTCGTGGAAAATGATTATGAGTTAAATTAACGTCGCAGGGAGGAGTGCTCTCAATTAAAGGAAGACTTGGAAGAAAAGATTAAATCTCTAGAAGTGATTGTCAGTGAGAATACTGAACTTAAAGCCCAACTGCAGCAGATGACTGCTAAAGCAAATAAAGCTGAAGCTGAAAATAAGATGTTGATTGACCGCTGGATGTTGGAAAAGATGAAGGATGCTGAACGCCTGAACGAGGTACACAATATCTTCTTTATTTTCCATTTGAACTTTTGGAATTAGATATTTAGTATTGGTACAATTCTTGGATTATTGGAACTAAGTTCTGCCTATACTTACCTGCTTCTGGTACTGGCTTGGTTACCTCATTCAGCATTGTTTAGCCAATATTGTATGTTCTTCTGAACTAACTTTTTGTAGTTTGAAATCTGAGCCTTGTCTTTTAGGATAGAATTACTATGATAGTTACATTAGTAGTGTAAGTTTGTTATGTGTAGGATCCTCACAAAACCTTGATTATGCTTACTAATTTTTTGTGCATATGCTAATTAATAATTTAGTTCCTACCACTTTAGGCTAATGCACTGTACGAAGACATGGTCGAGAAACTAAAGGCCAGTGGCTTAGAGCAACTTGCAAGGCAGCAGGTGGATGGTATAGTTCGCCAAAGTGAAGAAGGTGCTGAGTTTTTTTTAGAGTCAAACATCCCTTCCACATGTAAATACAGGCTTCGTGCACATGAAGGTGGTTGTGCTTCCATGTTGTTTGAGTACAATTCCGGTAAATTGATTACTGGGGGACACGATCGGTTAGTTAAAATGTGGGATACAAATACCGGATCCTTATCTTCTACTCTTCAAGGCTGCCTTGGCTCAGTATTAGATCTCACTATCACCCATGATAATCGATCTGTCATTGCTGCAAGCAGCTCAAACAACTTGTATGTATGGGATGTCAACTCAGGCCGTGTCCGTCATACCCTTACCGGCCACACAGATAAAGTTTGTGCTGTTGATGTGAGCAAGATTTCAAGTCGTTATGTTGTCAGTGCTGCTTATGATCGTACCATAAAAGTTTGGGACCTAATGAAAGGTTACTGCACTAACACAATCATTTTTCACAGCAACTGCAATGCTCTCTCTTTCAGCATGGATGGTCAGACCATATTTTCAGGACATGTTGATGGTAATCTTCGGTTATGGGACATTCAGAGCGGAAAACTACTCAGCGAGGTTGCTGCACATTCACTTGCGGTTACATCAATATCCCTTTCTCGAAATGGAAATGTTGTACTGACCAGTGGAAGGGACAATATGCACAATTTGTTTGACGTGCGATCTCTTGAAGTTTGTGGCACACTAAAAGCGGCAGGAAACAGAGTTGCTTCTAACTGGAGTCGCTCCTGTATTAGTCCTGATGACAATCACGTTGCTGCTGGGTCTGCAGATGGATCTGTGTATATTTGGTCAGTTTCAAAAGGTGATATAGTCGGCACGCTTAAGGAACACACTTCTTCCGTTCTGTGTTGTACGTGGAGCGGGATCGGAAAACCCCTAGCTTCAGCTGACAAGAATGGGATAGTTTGTGTCTGGACATAATAATGGCCTTTCATTTCTTTGCAAGGAAGTGTGTGATATGGCTCAATTGACTGCCTCAATTCGTCATTACTGTTTTATGTTCATACAAGGTATATTATCAACCATGTATATTCCATTTTTAACGAAGTTTCATTTAAACTGGTCTCAAGGATTATTTGGATGAACTTCTTGACAGCAACTTTTAGGAGAGAAAAATAAGGAAAACAATTTAGAATTTCTTTTTCTATTAGCTAAAATTAGCTTATATACATAAGTTAATTTGTAGAAAGTTTCTTATATGATTTCCTTAAATAATCTGTGTTTAAGTACATTTAATTTGTCATGAAGTTAATTTAATTTCTTCTTTATTTTGAGAAGTAGTTATGAAGAATTTTGTCCAAAAAGGTTCTTGGTCTCAAGTGAAATGAGTGGACTAATTTGAGACGAAGGTATGAAGCCCTTCTGCTAGATACAAATGTTGAGTTGGCAAAATTTGTCCAGAAGTCACCAGCCATCTGCCATTGATGTGTATAGATAACGGCCAATTGAACGATTAGCTGGTAACTTGGTACCATATTCTGTGATTGCAAGTTCTCATTCGTAACTTAACGTTACCTACAGTCTTACGTGTGTGTTCTGGTACTGTAATAATTGGTACTTTGACGGCATTCTGTGAAAGTGTAACCTTTACTTTTGCACGCACCGCAAATACTTGTACTGAGCTTAACATTGCTATCTTGGAAAGTGGGTGCTAGATATGCAAGTAGTACTCACAAAAGTACCTTATTGCACCGGTGATTCCCATCCAACCCCATGAAGTGTCATTGATGAAATGCAGAAACAGATGAAGTTGGTTTTTCTGTAAGGCCGGGGTTGTGAGCAATTACTGCTATATAAGGAATTTTTTTCTGCATCCTATAAAAGTTCCAGTCACTTTCTTTCATTCTGGAATTGGGTATTCTGAAATATAATTTTTACTTTTCAAAAATACTTTTACTATAGTGAAAATACATCGTTCAAGAATTTTATACGATATGAGAAATTGGGTCCATGGTAAAGAACATGGGTTTTTAACTCCTGACCCGTTGCAGAATAGAAGTAGACCTTCAGTCTCTTAGACCACCGTCTTCCATTGAGCTTAAACAAGGTGCTTGGTTGTTCTAATGGCTGTGTACTCGACTGAATACGTAAGAAGTTAACATATTTTTTTAAAATTTCAATGTTCGCAATGCACTTCTTGAAGTTGAATTAATTTATTTAGATACAGAATCTAACTTCACTTTTTTATACTTTAAATGTTTTATTTTAAATTTTAGTTATTAAGTTTGTCTCGTATATAATAAAATTTGTGCTACAAAACGAAAATAGAAGAGAATGAGAATAAAACATCTTCAAACAACAACTTTGAGTAATTATAATTTTAGTTAAAAGATTGAAGTTATTATGTCATATTTAAAATTAGCAATTAATTATCATACAAGCCATATACAAACAAAATGATAGGCTGGTAAAGTGCTAAACATTTTAGCTTTTCATTTAGAAACAGAATCTGTTTATATGAACTTTAAATATCAAACATATTGTGTGTGTTTGTTATCCTTATAATGTTTTGAGTTTAATTAGCCCATCTAAACTTATCCAGTAAAAGATTAGTTTGATTGAATATATAACAGTAAGCCCAACTTATACACCCATTCAAATATTCCTACTACAGAATGTGATTATAATATTCAAGTAACATTTATTGGTAAAATTTACTTATTCAGAATATACACTTTTTCTCACTAATGTTTATCACGCAGCACGATCCACAATTTCATATAATTACGTTTCAGGAGGCATGTATGTGCAATTTTTAAAACACGACTTGTGCTAAGATTTTCTTTCTCTTTACAACGGTCATTAATTATCCAGGGTCTGCAGAAGTCTAACTCTAGACAAAATTGAATTTTATGCACAAAATGCATAATCCAGTAAAAGTAAAATTAATGAAAGAATAACGTATTTTGATATGCAAATTTTTTTACAATAATTTTATACTACCTTTTTTTACTTTATTTTATTCTTACAATGTGTTGTCATGTAATATATGTATGTGTCAAAATATGGTTACTCTACGTTAAATGAATGGAATCTGGAAAGAGTGAGTCTTGATAAATTAAGGCACGCGACTCATCTGTGGTCATTTCATAAAATAGATGATCACCGAGTTGACCAAACTCCGTGAACATGGCCTACAATTGTTACAACCCAATTAAATGCCTCTTCATCAATTCATTCCATTTTGATTTGATTCTTCAAGTGATTTGTTAGAGACCAAAGCATTACGCTAATGTATTTCTTTGCATCAAGCAATTAGCAAGCGCGTATAGTTGGAATCAAATGTTAATCACTGAATATCACAAAAAAATCTTTCACATGCCGTCATGGGAATGGGACATAAAACTTCTCATAAATTATTCTCGTAATTGAATCACACAATTTAAATAGCATACATGTTATCAATAAAATAGTTAAGTAATATTACCGACTTTATAGTTTCAAAAGTTACCGAATTCCTGTCCTAACTTGAGGACTTTTACAATGTTACTACACATGCACTGCAACCAATCATGCAGTTGGAAAGTATACCTGACTGCACTGCTTTCACAAGCGATCGCGTAAGCTAATAAACCGTTGCCATACTTTCTCTTCGGAATCTTCGGAATCTAAGTGTGAGACTAACTTTCACATCGATAAGAAAGTAGAACATTATATAAAAATAAAAACCCATAAATCCATTGTTTTAAAGTTTTGGATTGAGAGTGGTGTCAATGCCTCATGTGATTAGGCTCAGATCGTGTTGTATCTCTCCGGTGATACCCCTACTTAAAAACCTAACACTTTCATCCTCTTGAGGCTACAACCACAGTGGCTCAAAATCAGAAGCAACCCATACTCTCATTTTCCACCCTCATTCACTATTATTAAAGGTAATACCGTGAACTGCATGCAACCCAAATCTGATCCTTCAATCACACAATATATAGCACTTTTCCAAAAGGCTTTAAATTTGGATCTTATCTGCCAAATTATTTTTGCCCCAATAAGATAAATCTCTTGAGTTTGCTTCCATTATATAAAATCTAAGAAATGTACAAAAACAATGATTCAACTATAATGTCACTGTAACAGCCTTGCATGTTCATCGTTATTGATTGTTGATGCCCTTAAGTTACTTCATCTTTTTTCTGCCAGATTGATTTTCATTTCTCTATATAAAGCATCTCCCCGATCTCTCTTCTTCACATCTTCCATTTGCATTGATATAATATTAAGCAAAGCAACATGGAAATGAAAAAGGTTCTTTGGGGTGTTTTATTGTTTGGTTTTGTTCTTGGAATGGCCGAGAGCTTTGATTTCAACGAGAAGGAGCTAGAATCGGAGCAAGGGATATGGGATTTGTACCAGAGGTGGAGAAGCCATCACACTGTTTCACGAAGCTTGGGTGAGAAGCAGAAGCGCTTCAACGTGTTTAAAGCCAACGTGATTAACATCCACAATGCGAATAAAATGGACAAGCCTTACAAGCTGAAGTTGAACAGGTTCGCCGACATGACCAACCATGAATTCATGACCATCTATGCTAACTCCAAGGTGAGTCACCACAGAATGTTCCGAGGCATGCCACGTGGCAACGATACTTTCATGTATGAGAACGTTGGTAGGGTTCCTTCTTCGGTGGATTGGAGGAAGAAAGGTGCTGTCACTGATGTAAAGGATCAAGGCAAATGTGGTAATAAACTAATTTATAATTTGGTTTTTTTCTATTGAACAAACCACTTTGGTAATCTTTCTTTGTTTTGATGAAAGTAATAATGTCTGTTGTTTTCTAATGTGTTGTTATAGGTAGTTGTTGGGCCTTTTCAACGGTTGCAGCCGTTGAAGGTATTAACCAGATTAAAACAGATAAGCTGGTGTCCTTGTCTGAGCAAGAACTTATAGATTGTGACACTAAAGAGAATGAAGGATGCAATGGTGGGTTAATGGAAAGTGCATTTGATTTTATCAAACAACATGGTATAACTACAGAAAGCAATTACCCTTATGAAGCAAGAGATGGAACTTGTGATGCATCAAAGGTGCACTTGTGCTTTATATTAATTTACTTGACTTCATTGATTAGGAATTTAAAGATGAAACAAAAAAATCATATATTACAGGTGAAGAAACCTGCAGTGTCAATTGATGGACATGAAACTGTCCCAGTGAACAATGAAGCTGCATTGCTCAAAGCTGTTGCTCATCAACCTGTATCAGTAGCGATTGATGCTGGCGGATTTGGCTTCCAGTTCTACGCAGAGGTGAACTCTTAATTCTGATTTTATTTTTTACGTTTATGAAAAAATTGATAACCTTTTGTGAATAGTTTTAAAGCATAATTAATTACCACAAAACATGGTTCTTAATTATCTAGTTTTGAGAAGAAAGTGGTCATAGGTTGGAAATAATTAAGTGCAGGGAGTATTTACGGGATTGTGTGGCACTGATCTGAATCATGGGGTAGCAATTGTGGGGTATGGAACAACTCGAGATGGAACCAAATATTGGACAGTGAAGAACTCGTGGGGACCCGAATGGGGAGAAAATGGTTACATCAGAATGCAAAGGGACGTATTGAACAAGAGAGGTCTATGTGGCATAGCAATGGAGGCTTCCTATCCAATCAAAACCTCCTCCTCCAAATCCATGGAACATTCTTCGTTTCTCAAGGACGAGCTTTGAATCATTTCTTCATAATTGCTATCTAACTTTATTAAGGGAGAAAAAAAATAAAATAATTTGTTCAATAAATATAGTAAAGGTTGTTTCTGCTTAAGGATCGCCTCCTACTCCCTGTAATATTTCTATTCCTAATTATGTATCCAAGTTGTGAGGTTTGTGTAACAGAAATATATACCTTTTTAATAATAATTATTGTTATTATTATTAGATCACAGTATAAAATAATAGATAGTCTTTTTTTTTTCTTTTTTCCTAACCGAAATAAATTTAGTAACCAAAATTTATTCTCGAAATCAAGAAAAAGTTGTGTCCCAAAGCCCAAAACAACCTCTTTAATCGACAGAGTTATTCAATCCAGAGTTTTAAAAACCCAAAGGAAGCAGACAAGTGTAATAATTTACCAAAAGAGTAGTAAGTTTTCTCAAATCACTCTTTCCAATTTTCAATCTCAAAATAAATTAAAAAAATTGGGGGCCATATTCTGATATGGGCACCCCTGAAATTGCTCTTAAAAAGTGCCAAACGGTTTGTTTATTTTATGTTTTATAATTGTATGTTTTAAAGTTTGTAGTTTTGATATTTTTTTCAATTATTATATAAACATATTTTTTAATTTTAAACTCTTTCATACTAATATAGCTAATGATTTTTGATTTTTTTATCTTTTCTTAAATTTTAATACAATCATATATTATTTATATATTCTTTATTTTGATATATTTGTTAATAATTTCATTAATAAACTAAAAATAATGTTTCTAATTTCTTTTATGAAAATAATTTTCATTTTGAAATTTGTAGATAAGTTTGTTATTAAAATTAATTTATTTAAATAAATAAATATGTATATTTTTAATTTTATTTTATTAAGAAATTATTATGACATAATATTAATATATAAAACTATTCATCAAATCATTAAAAAAATCTGAAATTAAAATTTATATTATTGAAATCATATAATAATACTTTTTAATGATTTTATTTATAAATTAAAACTAAAATTACATATATTTATTTGTTAATAAAGAAATTTAGTAAAAATTTAAAAATAAAATTATCTAAATATTTCAAAATAAAGAATATATATATATATATATATATATATATATATATGATGCATTAATTTTGTTGATAAACAAGTCTTTTTAGATAAATATTTTGTATATTAAGACTTGTTGAGTTTTACGATGAGTACTACATGGTATTTTTATAGACTCTTTAACTTGACCCTTCAATCACATGCATTAAATATAACTACTATCAAAATTAGGACAAGGTGCTACAAAGTGAGCGATGTATGACATTCTTCGACACACTGGATACTTATTCGGCATATACAAATTATAGATAAGGATTTTTTGATAGGGACAATTATAGTCTCATCTATGTAATATTAAAGTAAAAGAAGTAATTATTAAATAACATTACGTTTATATAATATTAGAAATCATAATTTTAGAACACAACTTCATTATTTTTAATATTTTTAAGTCGTATTTAGTAAATATGACTAAAAGATAAGTTTATATCAAAAGAACATAAAACTATACATTTAAAAAGAGAAATGAACTACAAAATATAAAAAGTAGGAAGCTGTATACAACAACATGACTTCTATAAATTAAAATAAAAACACATGTAAAACTACAAATCTAATTGTAAAGGAAAAGAAGTTAGGATACTAAAAGAAAATAATTTATTAGTGACCAATTTTAGTGATAAAAATAATTAATTACTATATAGACCAATTTAGATATTATTTTATAAACTAAAAAAAATTATTGGTAACTAAAATAGTTTTAAAATTGATTACTATAGTGAGTTGGTTTCTACATTAGTCACTAACATTAGCTAGCAAAAAGTTAGTCTCTAAATTTGTATCTAAATTGATCATTGATGGATTAGTCACTAACATTAGCTAGCAAAAAAGTTAGTCTCTAAATTTGTATCTAAATTGATCATTGATGGAGCAAATTTAGAAGCTAATCTTTTTAGTAGCTAAAACCCAAAGCTAATGTTAGTGACAATTCAATGTATTGTTAACTTTAGAGAACAATTTAAAAACTATTTTAGTTAACAATAATTTTTAGTTTATAAATTGGTTGCTACAACGCCTAATTATTTTATGTTCTTAAAATTGATCATTAATTAATAAGAGATTTTTATAGTGTCATTAAAAAAAAATCCTATTTCCATATAATATTAGAAATCGTAATTTTAGAATATGATTTTATTATTTTTAATATTTTTTAGTCGTTCTTAACATGCATTTACTTTAGAATATGACTTCAATATTTTAACAATTTTAAGTCGTGTTTAATGAGTTTACCTTATCTGTCAACATGACAATTTTGATACTTTAGTAAATGAATCATAAAAGGGAATGTGTGATTTGGTTCTTCCGCGGGCCGAATTCACTCTATATGAACAATAAAACGGTCCAGTAAAAAAATAATTTTACATATATATCGGTTGGATTGTACTTCAAAAGTAGCTACATCAGTAAAAAGAAAATTAAATATTTTTTGTCCCTTAATTTTCAGTAAATTTTGGAATTAGTCTATCTTGAAACTTTAGACAAATTTAGTCCTTCATCTTTCGAAATATGTAGATTTAGTTCTTTTAATCAAATTTTGTTAAGTTTATTTGATGTTTCGTACGCATTTCAGGATTATATTTGAGTTGTTTATACGGTTTGACACATTTTTACTTTAATGTTAAGTCAAATACTATTTTGGAATTAGTCTATCTTGAAACTTTAGACAAATTTAGTCCTTCATCTTTCGAAATATGTAGATTTAGTTCTTTTAATCAAATTTTGTTAAGTTTATTTGATGTTTCGTACGCATTTCAGGATTATATTTGAGTTGTTTATACGGTTTGACACATTTTTACTTTAATGTTAAGTCAAATACTATTATGAAATGTGCTTGAAATGTCAAATAAACTTAACAAAATTTGATTAGAATGACTAAATCCACGTATTTTCAATGATAAAGAATTAGATTGGTTCAAAGTTTCAAAATGAACTAATTCTAAAATTGACCGAAAGTTAAGGAACAAAAACCGTATTTAATCCTAAAAAAATTCAAATTTTGCTAAATCATAAGTATTTAATTAAATGTTGACGTCATAAATATAGACGAGACAAGATATAGAAAAAAAAATAAGATTTAAAGTTATAGGTGGCTATTTTGTGAAACATTAATTAAATCCTTTCACTGTACTTAATTTGAGGATGTTCGGAAAGAGTAAATTTACTTTCAGCTGTTGTTCTTCTGACATGTAGAACTACGAAGCTGTTATTTTTATTTAAGGAAATTTATAGAATAATTTCCTGAGATTATTTTAGTATCCGAGAAAAGCATGATATATATACTTCACAAATTTTAAATATATATATATATATATATATATATATATATATATATATATATCTACTACAAGCACACAGTGGCTCAAAAGCAGAAGGAACCCATGCTATCATTCTCTAGGTAACACCGTGAACTTCATGCAATGCAACAGAAATATGATCGTTCAAACACACAAATAGCAGTTTTACAAAAGGCTTTAAAGATTTGGAACTTATCTTGCAAATTATTTTTGCCCCCAATAAGATAAATATCTTGAGTTTGGTTCCATTATATAAAATATAATAAATGTAATTAATGTCATTGTAACAGCCTTGCATGTTCATCATTATTGATTTTTGAAGCCCTTACGTAACTTGATTTTCATTTCTCTATAAAAAGCATGACCTTGATCTCTGTTTTTCACATCTTCCATTTGCGTTGATATAATATTAAGCAAAGCAAGATGGAAAGAAAGAAGGTTTTGTGGGGTGTTTTATTGTTTGGTTTTGTTGTTGGAATGGGCGAGAGTTTTGATTTCAAGGAGAAGGAGCTAGAATCGGAGCAAGGGTTGTGGGATTTGTACGAGAGATGGAGAAGCCACCACACGGTTTCACGAAGCCTGGGTGAGAAGCATAAGCGCTTCAACGTGTTCAAAGCCAACGTGATTAATGTCCACAATGCGAATAAAATGGATAAGCCTTACAAGCTGAAGTTGAACAAGTTTGCTGACATGACCAACCATGAATTCACGACCATCTATGCTAACTCCAAGGTCAGTCATCATAGAATGTTCCGAGACATGTCACGTGGAAATGGTACTTTCATGTACGAGAACGTTGACAGGGTTCCTGCTTCGGTGGATTGGAGGAATAGAGGTGCTGTCACTGATGTAAAAAATCAAGGCCAATGTGGTAAAGCAAAAAACTTTCCATTAATTTTTTCTGCAAACTCACTTCGATTCCATTTAACTTTTCTTTAAGGTGCTCTCTCTTTGTTTTTTGATCAGGGTGTTGTTTTTGAATTTGTTGTTGTTATAGGTAGTTGTTGGGCCTTTTCAACGATTGCAGCTGTTGAAGGTATTAACCAGATCAAGACAGGTAAGCTGGTATCCTTGTCTGAGCAAGAACTTGTAGATTGTGACACTCAGAATTATGGATGCAATGGTGGGTTCATGGAATGGGCATTCGATTATATCAAACGATATGGTATAACTACAGAAAATAATTACCCTTACGTAGCAAGAGATGGAACTTGTGATACATCAAAGGTGCACATTCATATTTTTTGAGCTTAACATTAATTAATTTACTTTATTGATTAGAAATTTAAAGATGAAAAAAATATCATATTACAGGTGCAGCAACCTGCAGTGTCAATTGATGGCTATGAAAGTGTCCCTCGGAACAATGAAGCTGCATTGATCAATGTTGTTGCCAATCAACCTGTGTCAGTAGCCATTGATGCCGGTGGATATGACTTCCAGTTTTATTCAGAGGTGAACTCTTTATTCCAAAACCTTTTTTCCATTCACAAAAACTTCAATATGAAACCTTCAAAGAATCAAGTTATAGTTTTACTCAAACAAACAAATGAACTATTAGTATTATTAAGTGCAGGGAGTATTTACGGGATTGTGTGGCACTGAGCTGAATCATGGGGTAGCAATTGTGGGGTATGGAACAACTCAAGATGGAACCAAATATTGGATAGTGAAGAATTCGTGGGGATCCGAATGGGGAGAAAATGGTTATATTAGAATGCAAAGGGACGTAGATCTCTGTGGCATAGCAATGGAGGCTTCCTATCCAATCAAGCATTCTTCATTTCTGAAGGACGAGCTTTGAATCATTTCTTCATAATTGCTATCTAATCTTATTAAGGGATCAAAAAATAAAATAATTTGTTCAATCAATATAAGACAGGTTGTTTCCTGCTTAAGGATCGCCTCCTACTCCCTGTAATATTTCTATTCCCACTTATCTATCCAAGTTGAGGTTTCTGCATCATACAAATATTTAAATTATTATTATTGTTAATTTAAATTATTTTATTATTAGATCACAATGTAAAATAATATACTTTTTTTTCTCTTTTCCTAATCATGCACCGAAATAAATTAACCATGTAACTTAACACTGTCTAATGATCATTTTATCCTCAAAATCATGTACAAAGTTGTGTCCCCAAAGCCCAAAATAACCTCTTTAATCGACAGAGTTATTCAATCCAGAGTTTTAAAAACCCAAAAGAAACAGATAAGTCTAACGGTGTGTACCCAAAAAATTGTAAGCTTTCTCAAATGACTCGTTCAAATTTCCAATCTCCAAAAGAAAGAGGGGACCTTTTGCTGATATGGGCACAAAAGTCCTAAAGTTTTCAGAAATTGTGGTGAAAATAGTAGTGATATTTGACAATCCCATATCTGATAGAACCATGTTCACCTTAATATTTGGTTGGGATATACCGTGGAACAAGGTATTGTTAGTACAAGACATATAAAAGGGAGCCAACCCGCCTTATACGGGTTGACTTATCATGAGTCAGGTTGAAAATGGATAAATACAATCCAATTCACTTTATGGTGAATTAGAAATTTTACAACTCAACTCAACCCATCACAAGTTAGTGGGTTAAGTGAGTTGACTCACCAACTCACATAAAAAAAGTTTTTATGTATTTATTTTTAAGTATTCAAATATTTAAATAATTTTTTAAGCAACTCATGACATGATAATTATAGTAAAATCTAGAACCAATGTCTTCATCATGCTCACCACCAATATATGATTAATTATTTTCAAGAAAGTGTCCACATACTCCAAAAAAACTACACATTTTTTGTTGTCATGCTAATTCAGAAAAATTTGTTTATAAGACAGTTGCTTAAGTAATTTACTATAAAGATTATAGTTAAAGATTAAAGTATCAACGTATATAACTTGACAATCAAATTAATTAAACATTCAAACTATTTAAATATTATAGAACAACCTTCTAGCATTTAAAATATGAAATTGTGAAATTAAAAAAAAAAATTGTAAAAAAATGTTGGTGGGTTGAGTGAGTCAATCCACTCTCAACCCGGCTCGAACTCATGGTTTAAGTGGGTGCGATTGAGTTCAACCCACTTTTAGAAAAACTGAATTTTTCTCAACCCAATCTGTCTCGAACCCATGGTGAGTCGGATTGACTCATGGGATTGAAACTCATTTTGACATCTATACCTTGTGTATTTTGATCAAGATACACACCAAAATTTTGTCCTTCTTGAGCTTCTTGGCCAAATATATAACAAAAACAAATTTTCTCTTCTATGAAAGAATTATAGTTGGATCAATAAGTAGTTTAATTAAAATGAGTAATGGTTAAACGCTTAATTCAAGAAAAACATAATAAATATTGACGAGACAAGATTGTATTTTTTTCGAAAGGAAATGATAACAAACTACCAAATTAGGTAAAAAAAATAGTATTTTATTACTTTATTTTGATTAAAAAATAAAAAATTAATCCATCTTAATTTTATTTATAGAAACTTTGTCAACTTGGAGAGAAGCAAAATTATGACTGATTTGAACAAAATTAATGAAAATTGTAACTAAATTGAACAAAATTAACGAAAATTGGGACCAAATTGCATATAAGTCACGAGATACTGTCATGTGTCACAATGTTGACTTGACACGTGGACAACATTTTTAAAATTAAAAAATTAAAAAAAAATAAAATTTAAAGAAAAATGAAAAAAAATACCACGGAGTGACACATAGCGGTTACTGTTCATCTTCCATTAACGAATTAAACTGTGTCTGCAAAAAGGACCAAATTGACAACAAATTACAAAAATTAGGACCATTTTGAACATTTCGAAAAAATAGGACCAAAGGAAACAAAACTCACAAAAATTGTGACCAAAAAGGTATTTAAGCTTAATAATAATACGGTGTTTTTCATTAGAAAATGTTTTTTGAATTTAAAATATGGATTCTATATCAGATTAAAATACTTTTATTAAATATTTGACTTAAATCATCCTTGAACAATATTAATTTTTTATAATATTAGTTAAGAAAAATTAATATTTTTCCTAGTTCAAATTTTTAGAAACCTTAAACTTTTTGTTTCATCGAATATCTTCTAAAACGTGTTTGTATGTGTAAACATATTTACACAGATAGATTTACATGAGAGTTCGTCGTATGTTTCAGGTGATTTACGGTAGAGGTAGAGAAGCATTGATCGGAGTGATTATGCTCTTTTCTCATATAAATAGTTTTGAACAAAAAGTCAAGTTAGCACAAGTGACATCACAAAACGATCCTTGCTTTTTCATTGTGATAGGTGTGTTTGACTCAATTCTTTCATGATATGTGCACTCAGTGTGAGTTTTTGGTGGTGCGGTGCTTTTATGCTGGTTCCTAAAATGGGTGTTCGAACTTGGTAAAGCAGAAATAGAATGATAATGCGGACCAACTCATCTTACATTTGATCTACAAAAAGCGAGTTGGATTGTTCCGCATAAGAAATATAGACTATTTTTTTTATCTATCTCGCATAACATTTGACTCACGATCTACATAAGAATTTTAATAAATTTATTTTTATGTAATTAAATTAGTAGAAAAATTTTATGGTATCGAACAATGCAGAAACACATGATCATGACTATTGGAATTAAAGAGAAGTAAAAGAGCAAGAGCAATAGCACACAATGATTTACATGAAAAACCTCTTTTGAATGTAAGAGGAAAAATCACGGGACGATAATGAACAAAGTTCCACTATGAAAAGAAGAGTACAAAGTTCTTGAATGGGAACAAGAATCCTCACCAAAATACACTCAGGTGTATATTACAAAGTGTGTCTCTCTAAATGTTTTTCTATGTTCTTTTTAAAGTCATGGAGATGTTATAAAGGCTTCAAAACTAAATCAGTAAATAAACTATATGAAAAGTCTTCAAAAATTGAATTCGTAAATAGCCCATATGAAAAGTCTTCAAAACTTAAATAGTAAATAGGTCATATGAAGAGTCTTCAAAACTTAAGCAGAGTAATAATTAATAATTAGTGCTTAAGTAACGTGTGGTATTAGGAATTGAATGAGAATCACAGACCGACTCATCTTACATTTGGCCCACAAAAAGCGAGTCAGATCGTCCCAGATAAGAAATGCAGGCTAATTTCTTTGGTCTATCTCGCATCACATTTGACTCACAATCTGCATAAGAATTTTAATAACTTTATTTTTATGTAATTAAATTAATAGAAAAAAATAATTTCTATAGGCCATATCTTAAAATAATTTATATACATAATTTTATATTTTATAATTTATAATTTTAAAGTACAAACCGATTAAAAAATGAAATGACTTTGAAGTTGACTGAAACAAGAAAATAAATGTGAATAAGAAAGTTATTTTTGGATAGACTAAACTCGAATGAGCAAACTACGTTTGGATGAACATGAGAAGAGAACCAATGAGCAAGTTACTTAAAAGAATCAGACATGACGTGTTGTACTAGAGCGGTAAGATTTTAGCAATTTAAGTGATGAATGCTATGTAGGCCAAATGTGGGTCAACCCATCAATGGTCCACATGGGTTGCGGGTTATGCGGGTGGACCTAAGCAAATTAGCAAGTTAAAATATTCAGTTCACCTTGTATATTTTCATGCTGCTTTGCAAGATTCCCCTTGTGGCTCGTCCCACATTGTCATACCTAAATGAAAATGGCAAGACTTATTGGATGTCGCAACCGGAATCGCGACGGGAAGGCGAACCGAAAAAAGAAAACGGGTTTTTAAAAAAGATTTGGAGTCGCCACCATAGTTATTCTGGAAAACTATGAAAAACCATAAAAATAAAAATAAAAATAAAATAAGTCTGCGAAAAACCAGATTTTTGGATCCGGGAGTCGGTTACGGGTAGGGAAGGTGTTAGCACCCTACCGCGCCCGCCCGAGGGCGGTACCTTTAATTAAAATGCAAAGTTGATGTGATTAATTTTCCCCAAAAATAACAAGACAAAAATGTTAAAAAGAAACAAAATATTTTTTTTTAAATTTTTTGGGCCCGACAAGGATTGACCTTGGTCCTACGTATTCTCATTTAAAGTGAGAAATCAGGGTTACGTAGTTCTTTAAAAAAGCTTGTTTGTTTGAAAGAAACGATGTTTTTTATATTTTGGAATTTTATATTTTTTTGTATTATTATTTTTTTTACTTGAAAAATATGTGTCACGCGACGCGAGCAGTCGGACAGACACCAAAAGGAAAGAAAATTATTTTGGTATTTTGAAAATGAGTGTCACGCGGTGCGAGCGACCGGACAGACACAATAAAGTGAAAGAAAATATTTTCATTCTTTAGATTTTTTCATTTTTTTGTAATTTTTAATAATTTTCAAATATTTGGTTTTTCTAGGAATAATAAAAAATAAAAAAAATAAAAATAATAAAAATAATAATAATAATAATAATAATAATAAATAAATAAATAAATGAGCGAAAATAAATAAATAATAATAAAGAAAACAAAATAAAAGGAAAAAAAAGAATAAAAAGAAAAAGGAATAATTTAGTTAAGAAGGGCGAAAGTGGGAAACAAAAATGCGGGGGTGTGCGAGAAAGTAAAAATGCAATAAAAACCCAACAAGCAAAATAAGACGGGGGTGCGGGGTTAACATAAATGGAGGTGTACGAAGAAAATAAAAAAACGTGGAGGTGTATGAGGTAACAAAGGGGGTGCATGTGATAATAGAGGGGTGCGAAGAATGAAAAGGGAGGTGCAGCAAGCAGAAGAAGTGGGCTGATCACTTTGTTTGAAATAAGGAATGAGAACCCTAATTCTGTCTCAATCCCCCTTCTCTTCACTCCACCACCGACGGCACCTTTCTCTCGAGCTACCAACAACACGACTCCGGCCCTGGGACGCGCGTCCGGCCGCCCTCGAATGCCGACGACGACAGCGGCCACCGTCGACGGAGCTGCCGGCGCTCGTCATCGTCTCGACCTCACTTCTTCCTTTCTTCTCCAACGCGCGCGAGATGGGCCGGATCCCGGAGCTCCGCCGTCGCACACCATGCCACTCCAGCCTCGTGTTCGTCAGCTCCGACCGCCGCGCCTTCGAATGCCGCCACGACGCCATTGCCGCTCGCGGAGAGACGGACCAAGATGCCGGCGGCTGCCACGTTCTCCTGCTCAATGCTCCAACCCGCCGGCGGCGTCGCCGCCGGCGATATCCACTCTTCTCCGTTTCTCTGTTTTGGTTTGATTGGATATGACTGATTGGGGAAGATGAAGCGGGAATATTTGGCACTGGCATTGGGGTTTCGGCTCTCTTTTTTTTTTTTATTTTATGCAGGTGTGCAATGAAGATGATGGTGTAGGAAGAAGAATGGATTTGGAGTATTAGACTGTTTTGTTTGGTGTGCCTGCAGGTTTGAATGAATTGGAGGCTAGTGTGGGCGTATGAATCTGATGGTGATGGGAAAAACGAGAAAGAAAAGTTTGTGTTGGATGAATGGAGGGAAACCGTGGCTGTGGGGTTCGGTTGGGAAGTGAATGTGGAAGCTTAGAAGGTGATAGAATGGTGAAGGTGTCGGACTCTGATTTTCTTTGCTTTTTTTTAGATGGCATAAACACAGTGTAAATGGAGACCAAAACATCACAACACAGGCGTATGAATCAATCAAGCAAAAGAGCGCAGCAAAAGAGCGCAATAGGAGGGCACAACAGAACATCACATTTGGGCGTTTAACCATGCACACAAGTCACATACATTTGCAGTTTATTTCACGACAACGATACTTACCTCTTGATGCTCCTTCACTCGTGCAACCCCTTTCTCTTTTCACTGTGGCTTTGAATATGAATTGATATCAATTGTGAAACTGTCTTTTTTTTCAAGTTCGCCTCTGTGTGTTGCTCCTGCTGTTTTGTGGTCCTCTGTAAAACTCCTCTTTTTTTTTTGCTTATGTGTGGCAGATTGCCCTTTAGCCATAACTGCACTGGTATGTTCAGACTGCCTCCCCTGGTTGCTGCCACAGTGACCACCAATACCCAACCTTTCTTCCTCTTCTGTCCAAAAACCCCCCAACAACTCTGGCCATATTTTGAATGGCAGAGTCAAGTCAAATGACTCTCATAATTACCTTTTTTTTTTATTTCATATATATTTTTTATATTTTTTTTTAAGAGCAGAAAAACAAAATGGTGTGAAAATAAAAATAAAATGGAAATTGAAATTAAAAAAAGATAAAATAAAATAAGATAAAGTGAAGTAAAAAAAAATAAAAATAAAAAAACATAAAATAAAATAAAACAAGATAAAGTAAATAAAAATAGATAAATAAAAAGCAAGACAAAATTAAAATTAAAATTAAAAACAAAAACAAATAATTAAATAAAAGAAAAGGAGTATATATGTACATTCAAATTAATGTTGATTTTTTGTGATGTGTTTTTTTTCTTCTCTTTTTTCCTTTTTTTTTTTAAATAATTTTTTAGTTAATTGTTTTTATTAACCGGACAAAATTGAGTGTTGACATTAGATTATATTTCAATTTCTTGTTGAAATTCTTTGCTTTGACGTTAGCAATTTCAACGAGGAATGTTTGAATTATGACGTTCACAAATGAAAGAAAAAAGAAAAAGAAAACATCGAAATAACTTAACATGAAGTTGGTTACAAAGAAGTATAAGTTGATTATAATAATATCAAATATATAAATTATTACTTAATTTTATTAAAACTAATCAGTCATGATTTATTTCAATTTTATTTTATTTTAGTATAATTTCATCAATTTTAACTTTTTTATTTTAAATAATATATTATATTTCATTTAACATAATTTACACTAATTTTATTTTATTTTAAATTACTTTTATGATTAATAATAAAATAATAGTCATTCAATTTTATTAATTAAAGATCTTTTTAATTTATAAAACTCATCATATTATTTACCAATTTTTATAATTTTTTTAAAATATTTTTAAAATCTATAAATTTTTTTCTCTCAAATTCACTCGACCTGATTCATCTTAAAAAGATAAACACAAAATAAATGTTTAATGGTCAACTGGATCTCTTAACCAAAATGTTATTAAAAGTATTCTTTTCTCAACAAAAGTTACATATGCGAAAAAATATATTAATACTTTTCTATTAAAACATATTTTTTAAACTTTTTATCCAACTTCATACCACATTTGTGACTTGATTAGCATCCGTCCATTTACTTTTTTGATTATTTTATATTAAAGGTGACACATGCCACGACGTAAGCAGCAGCAAGAAGGAAATGAATATGTTCACCAAATCACTTTTACTTTTTGCTATATTTTGACTATAATAATTCAATAGGAGGAAATGAAACTGACTTCCTACATTCTAAAACGAGAGAATTTATAAATTTTATTCTTAGAAAATGTTTCCTTTAGAAATTTAAATTTAAATTTTAAATTAGAAACAAAATAAATTTAATTTAAATTTAACTTTTTTCTTTAATTTATTCATGTGAGAATTTGATTATAGATTCTAAAAAGAGTATAAATATATTATTATATATATACTCAGTTTTCTATATGCATCTTCATCTAGTTATGATCCTTAAATTATTATTTAATTGTTGATTTTAGTCTTTGAGGTATGTATATAAGACCATTGTAAGTGAAGACATTCTGTGAGGAGAAAGAACAGTGATAAAAGTCTTCTTTAAGATAAGGAAAACTGTGATAAAAGTCTTTCTTAAGGTAAGAAAAATTGATCATTTAAATTGTTTTAAAATGAGAATTTATAATTGTATAACCTTTAAATGATTTTTGTGAGGTTTGATTTGATGCAACTTTTGAGAGTTTTTAAATATCTATGTTGTGTTGTGAGTGCGTATATTTTTTATGGACGATGAATTGTAGAGTGATTAAATGAGAATTATATTGATGAGTACTAAAAGAAAATGATTTTTGGTAAAAGGGAGTGTGGGAATTCTGTGTTATAGAATTAGAGAAATTAAGAAGATAAAAACTGATATGTTAATATATTATGACACTACAAGAAAAATTGATATTACGAACGGTCAAAATCAGTCGGTAATGATCAAAATTCATCGCTAAATCAACATTAACAACGGATTATCGACGGTAAAAAATATGTCAGTAAAATGTTTGTCGGTAAAATTTTATCGATGGAAATCATGTTTCGTCGGTAATTATCGACGGAAAAATTTGTCGATAAATCTGTCCATAATTACCGACGAAAAAATATGTCAGTAAATATGTCGGTAATTACCGACCAAAAAATCCGTCGGTAAATTTGTTGCACTGTTCATCTTCTTCTTCCTCCTTCTTTCAATTTTTTTTTTCGTTTTCTTCTTCGTGGTCGTCGTCACTGTCACCGTCGTTGTCGCTGCCACCGTCACTGCCGCCGTCGCCGTCATCTTCTTCTTCTTCCTATTTCTTCTTCTTCTTCTTTTCCTTCTTCTCCTTCTTCTCCTTCATCTTCTCCTTCCTCTTCTTCTCCTTCTTCTTCTTCTTCTCCTTCTTTTTCTTCTCTTTCTCCTTCTTTTTCTTCTTCTTCTCCTTCTTCTCTTCTTTTCTTCTTCTTATTCCTATTCTTCTTCTTCTTCTTCTTCTTTTTCTTCTCCTCCTTCTTCTTTTTCTTCTTTTCATCTTTTCTTCTCGTCTTCTTATAAGGTGTGGTTTGGGCAAGAAAATCCCCACTCCTTTTACTGACGAAAATCCATCGATAAAAAAAAAATAAATTATCGACGAATTTTACCGACAGATTTTGAGTTATGTAAGTACCGACGGATTTATCAACGGAAATATCCGTCGGTAATTCAAATTTGGGCGAAAAATTTTCCGCTTCTTTTATTGATGGATTTTTTCGTTGGTAAATTTGTCGATATAAAAAATTTGAATTACCGACGAATTTTTCCGTCAGTAATTCAAATTTGGGCGGGAAATTTCTCGCTTCTTTTACCGACAAAAAAATATGTCAATAAATTTGTCGGTAAAAATAATTTGAATTACCGACGGATTTTTCGGTCGATAAATGAAATTTGTCTTACCGACGGATTTTTCCGTCGATAATTAAAATTTGAGAATTCATCGGTAAAATCCGTCAATAATTGAAATTTACTGACAAAAATATATCCGTCGGTAAAATTTCGTCAGTAATTTTCTTTTGTAGTGTGGGTTCTTGTATTTGTTTTGACTAAATGTAATGTTGACATTGTTGAAAAAGAGTAATTTAGGGAGGTTGGTATTATTGTAAATAATATTGTTAAGTTGAATATGATATTATGGTAGAAGAAAAATTCAATTGTTTAGAAGCAATTTTTTTTTGTTGTGTGTTCACGGTTGAGCAGCTCTGAACACCGTTAGACGGCATGGGGGCCACTGAGCTGTTGGTCTGGAGCTTTGGAAAAACTTTAAATTTTTGTTTGAATTGTTTATGTCCTCTTTGGCTTAGAAATGAAAAGTTTGGTTCTCGATGACTATATTCAAGGGAAAATAAAATACCATTAGTTAGGATGTCAAAGTGTATTGAAATGGGATTTCAAGGGTGAGACTATCCTAACTCTACAAGTATCTAACTCACATAGAGTATGATATCTAGGTGGTGAGAGTCGAGAGAGACTTCACATGACAGACAATATGATATGAAAGATGATCATATTTATGGAACTAGTGAAGTTAACCATGTCATAACTTGTTAAATTAAATTTTGTTTCATCCTAATCCCTCTCTAATGATGGTTTTAGAGATAGTGAGTAAGTATGATAGGTGCAGAGTCTTACGAGTGTGCTCAGTAGGAGCATGTCACTGATAGTTGTCTCTAATAGTTTTGAATAGTTATTAGTTCAATAGATGAAATCTTTGTCTTTGTTTTGAAAAACTGTATCAAACATACTTCTCATATTTTCGAAGTACTTTGGAATGTTAAAAAAAGTTATTTTGAGATATGTTAAGGGGTTCTAATAGCCTCTAAACTTAGTAATAACTTAAAATGATTGCGATCAACTTTTAGGGTGTTACAATTCCCCAATTATTATTTTAGTGGATTGATCCTTTTAAATAATTTCGTATTATGTAAAACAGTTTATTTTATATATACTTGATATTTAATAAGTTTATTTGTGAATCATATTTTGGTAAACCCTTTATCTACCTAACCCTTTTTCCATAAACCCAAATAGTTTCCAAGTAGTGAATGGTGCAACAATGTTCTTTCGGGGATGCCTCTCAATTGGAATTATGCACTTGACTTTGTCTAGGACAGTGGCCTGTAGGCTGTAGCAATGGTCACAGATTAAAGCAAATGGGTTCCTTTTGCTTTACAAATGTGTCCCCGCTTCATAGGACCAATGTCTGTTGGTGTGTGCCTTATTGGGTGACCTACTCTTTTGAATTCCAAATTTAACGACTCTAATCATTATTCACTCTCTTTTATTGTAACTGCTGTTTCTTCTTCTTCTGCCTCAATTATACTGTCTCAACACATATGTTTAAGTTCCTCCAACACTTCCAATAATCAATCATGTCACTGAAAGATGGAAACAAATGAACAAAGAAAAATAACGTGAAAAATAAATGTAAATATATATCTTTTTAAAGAATAAATATAATTCTAATGAATTTGAGATTAGTCATGCGATTATTAATATTAGATATTCAATTTTATAACGGGATTTGAAATATTAATTATATTTAACTATATATACTATGATAAAATTTAACTATTTGAGTTTTATTATGTTTGTTTGACTAATAACGATGAAATGTCATATTATATTTCTTGTTTGATCCATATATAACATGTGAAAAATATAACATATTTGATAGTTCTGTCGTTCTGATATTTGTCTTATAGAATGGAGCATTGACTTTTTTATGTCATTAGATTAATGATAAAATACCAATATTTCTTAATCAAGTGTCATATTTTTTAATTAAAGGATAATAATGATAAAATTTGAAAAGAGATAATTATCATGTCATAAATGCACATGTTAATTTTATGAAAAATTGGTAGGTATCTAATTATATCTTTGTAACATTCGTAAATATCAACATTCAACACTTTTATTTGAATGAGATTTTGTTGATGAGAATCTAAAAAATCTCTTAAGAGCACGAGGGACATTGTAATTCAATTGAAGGCTATGATAGTTATCATGTCTTATTCTATTTTTGGTACATTATATTTTTTTTTATAGTATGACTTATGAGAATATCCTTTTTAAAAGCATCTTATAACACATAGTAATGAATTATTGATCATATACAGAGGGGAAGACAAGAAAATGAACTTGATTATTTCTAGAAAGAATAAGAAAAATCAAATTATATCGCACAGAAAAATATTCCTACACAATTAGTAATCAATAATGGTTAAGATTGTTTCCCTTGTAAAAAAGAAAAGACACCTGAAAAATGAATGTCTAAAGTTAATGAATTAGTTAAAGGAAAAAAGGTAATGCATTTTGTTTTTATTTGTTACAAAACTAATATAGTTAGTCCTAATACATGTGGATTGATTATACTTCTACAATTCATATTTGTAACAACTTGCAATAGACTAATGGGAAATGAACAAAGCATACATTTAAGGAATAAGTGGCGGAGCATAATGGTGGCAGGGGAGGGCCATGCGCCCCCCAAATTTTGTATTATGTTTTTTTATTTTTTATTTTTTTATTATAAATATTAAATTAAATATTATTTTCTTTTATAAAAATAATAATTAATGGTAATAAATAATAAAATATAAAATCATATATAATAAAGAATAAAAAGATTTATCAAGATATTTTTATTATTTTTTTAATTATAGTTTGAGTTTCTTCCAAATTGTTCTCATATTTCATTCTTATCTGTTTTCGTTTTCTTTTGTATTTAAAAAGAAAAAAATATTTTATTTTTGCTTTTATTTCTCCTTTGTTCTCTTCCATTCTCGAGGAAGAAAAGAAGAATCGTCTCACTTGATAGCGAAATATTAGTTTAATAATTTATTTAATGAACCTCTTTTATATTATTTTTTTATGTTATGAATATAGAAGAAAAATTATTGTACTGTGTGTTTTTTATAATCAAATTTTAATTGTGGTTCCATTATATGTTTATTTTCTTTTGTTTTTCAAGAGAAAAAGATCTATTATTTTTGCTCTCATATATTAGTTGTTCTCCTCTATTCTCAAAGAAATAAAGAAGAAGATAATTATCTTTTATCTCACTTGATAGTGAAATATTAGTTTAATAATTTATTTAATGAATCTATTGTATATTAATTTTTTATTTTATGAATATAGAAGAAAATGGATTGTACTATGTGTTTTTTATAATTGGATTTTAAGTGTGGTTTGATTATCATCGATTTTTTCTTTTGGATTTTAAGTGTAGTTTGATTTCTCGCTAATTATGTAGCTTATTGTTATACTAAGTTATGTATTCATTTTTACGGTATTAATGCTAATAATTAAATATATAAATTTTGGATGTATTATTTTGACTCCCCCAATAATATTGGTCAAGATCCGCCACCGGGAATAAGGTCACTTCACATGGGATAGTTGTCCAATTGTGCAGCCTAACTTTAAACAGTAGTTTTAGTATATGTTTAGAAAATCATTTTTGTGTTTCTAATTTTAGTAAGAACTTCAATTTTATTTTGATAGTTTCAGCTTTGAATTTTATTCTAATTTTACAAATTTTTATTTTAATTTATTGAATAAATGCAAAGATATTGGCTTTGGTGAACTATGTATTGGTCTTTACTATGTTAATTTTAGGTATAAATACATATTTGGTACCCCAACTTTTTCGGAAAGTTCAATTTGGTACCCGAACTTTAGAAATGTTCAATTTAGTACCCCAATTTTTTAAACGTGTTTATTTTGGTACCTTCCGTTAAAGATTACATAACATCGTTTGCCTTCTGTTGAGATTAGCTATTTAAAGTTGTTGGATTTCACTTTAGGTGTTTGAAAAGTTCTTTTGTAATATCAAATTTAATGAAATCAGTTAAAGTTTGGAGTTATGGAAAATGTGAATCATCTGTCAAAGTTTTGCATTATTTTTCTGCTATTTGAAATGTTACATGGGCTGTAATTACAAGAAAGGACTTTAAATTTGAACATCTGTCAAACGACGTTATGTAGTCTTTAACGGAAGGTACCAAAATAAACACGTTTAAAAAATTTAGGTACCAAATTGAACATTCCTAAAGTTCGAGTACCAAATTGAACTTTTCCAAAAAGTTGGGATACCAAATCTGTATTTATACCTTAATTTTAAAATGACATTACTTATAACTATATGCATCTTTCTCTTTGTTAAAAGTTATGTGTTTTGAATAAGTATTCAGGGTAACACTCAATTTGACATTTCCTTTGATAAAGAGGCAGGTACAAGAAGTTTACACTGTCCAAAACCCTGCTTTACACAGAACAGAAACTTCCCTATCAACAAGGAACACACCGTCCTACAATACATCACTATAATATTCAGAGTAATTTAAAGCTTCTAATCCCGGGATTGTTTATTGTGCCTCTAATCTCCTCGTCTCGTTTCCTCTTTGGAAGAGACAGGGAAGACATTACTTTGGCTGAGGCCACCTTCCTCGCTAGAAGTTTCCACTTAGCATCATCCTTTCTTTTCTCTTCCTGCATCTTCAACTGAAATTGCCTGTCACATTCACCCAAAAAACTAATGTTAAGATTAATTAGACAACTTCAACTTGGGAATTTAGATAAGAGCAATGCTGTTTCATAAGATAAACATGACAATATTAATATCATCGATAAAAGACGGAGGCTTGGTACGCTTTTGTCTTTTTTTAAAATAAAGGAAG
Organism: Vigna unguiculata; assembly: GCF_037176805.1. Taxonomy (NCBI): domain Eukaryota; kingdom Viridiplantae; phylum Streptophyta; class Magnoliopsida; order Fabales; family Fabaceae; genus Vigna; species Vigna unguiculata. The sequence goes on along the minus strand of NC_140794.1, from coordinate 56,468,422 downwards.
TGTATGTAGTAGAATTGATAATTGTATATCAGCAACTAGGGATATTTTTATGCGGAGGGGGTCCCATCCATGATCTATACTTCTCATGAATTGACCCGTGATCGTTAATGGAACTGTGGAAGGAAAATCTAACAACTATACACATGTTAGTTGGATGGAATTGATTTTGTGAAATGTATTAGTGCCGTGACTAGGACACGACTCAGAAGTAGCTGGTGGTGGTGAAGAGTGGCGGGCTTATAAAGGATGAATACATGACAACTAGGATGGACCTATGAAATAATGACGATAGCCGTCCAAATGCGTATACCCCTCACAAAAATATCAAGAACAGACCACAAATACACCAAAACTAATCATCCATGAACAGAAACCAATTCACCATGGGATCCCAACTCCAATAATTCAGGAACCGGACAAGGGAATCAGATGTAATATCACAACCACGTCATGTTGTTTCTCATCAAATCAGATGTAAACACTTTAATTCACTCAAACCACGCATCAAATTTCTTACTTATCATCATCGTAACAAGTGGAACTTCTGCAGGGTCGCACCCCAAATCAAGAATTCATCACAAAAAACAAAACAAAACAAATTCTTAGTCTTTGTAGTTTGAACTCCAGCTTCCTCTACTTAGACTCAGCCCTATTCTCCGATCTATTATGAAACAAATAGAACTAGTCCTGTAAAACTGCTCTTGTGTGCATTGCACAAGACTGTTTAGGACAACTCCAATATTTTAAGTACTTTTTTTCGTCTTGATTAAAAAATCAACAATTTCAGTTTCCTTTTAAACAGCTTCCATACCAACTCACATTTCTTTAGTGAAAAATTACTTCAAACAATTTTAAGTATTTCAATAAAACCATCTCATCTCTTTGTCTGGAGATGCTCTTAGAGGTATTAAAAAACAAGAAAAATAAAAATAAAAATAAAATAAATACTACTAATAGTACTACTAATAATAAACACTCCGTTAATGGCTAGAAAAATGAAAAGTGGGGAAATTTCTGCCGTGTGAAACCAGCTGGCGCATAACTCAGTATTAGACAAGAAAAACGAAAAAATAAAACTGATTCTGAAACTCCTGCTCAATCCCACGTTCTCTTATTCATAAAGGCGTCGTTTGGTTTGGGATAGGGAAAGAAGGAGATAAATGTGTGAAGAAATAGAAAATAATATAAAAAATTTACAGTAAACCTTTTACCCAAAAAATTGAAAAACTATACAGAAACACAACAGTTTGTTATTAAAAAAAAGAAAAGGATAATTGTTTTGTTATAAAATAGGATAGGACCGTGATGTTTTTCTCTTTATCAATTTCCTTTTTCGGTCTCCTTTTGCCGATAAACAAAACTATTTATTTGAAAAAAACTACGTTTTGGTAAGAAGGACACCATGAAAAGTCTGGACCAATACTTTTTCTTTAATTACCAACCCCATGCTTAAAAAAGTCGTAAAAGAACATAATTAAATGTATATTATATGTCAAATATAATATACCCCGTGACTAATATAATATATGTATTATATTTGCAAAGAAAACACGAGTGAGGAATTCAATTTAAAATTGGGAACTACCTGCAGAAAGGAACCTTGCAGGAAGAGTCGGTTTGGTGGCAAACGTATGAATGAAGTCGAAAGAGTTGCCACATCCGTTTGCAGCGGACGCAACCACCGCCCATTCTCTTCTCGCACGTGGCAAAGTGGCGGATCAGAACCTGAAGCCCTTCACACGTGGAGAATCTGCCACATGGCCTCCTCTCTTTCTTCACCTCCGCATCGTAGGGTCCAACATGAGTGCACCCCTCCGAGCATATGTGTTCCAGACACTCCATCGCCTCGCTCAGTTCCCCGTACAGACTCTGCTCCATCCTATACCTTCTCGATTTCTTCTTCCTCTGTCATCAATCATCATTCATCATTCCCAATCCATAAATAAGCAATTCACTAATTCATGAGATTTCAAAATTAGTCCATTAATCAATTACCGTTTCGTGTTCGTCGATGAAGCGGAGAATGTCGAGTTCGAGCCAGGGATCGTGTTTGACGAGGAACTTCCACCCCTCGGTTGCCTCCACCGCTTTGAAGTTATAGGTGAGGAGCTTCATGCATCGGAGGTGGAGATCCGGCGCGTCGCAGAGGCGCGCGAGTTGCAGCACGTCCACCACGTTCTCTGTGGTCAAGCGCTGGGCCAAACCCTTGATGCATCTCTGTTTTAGCTGCGGCACCAGGTACACGTGCGACAATGCGAGCAGGTGCATCCCGTACTTGTCCATCGCCTCCTCCGTGCACCTGCGGGGGGCATCTCCGTCATTTTACAAAATCCAGCCGAATCAAGATAGAAGATACTAATCTGTGTTTGTATATAGTAGTTACCTGGAGGAGTAGAGGAATCCGACGAAGGCGATGACGGCGTCGCAAGGGACGCCGTGGATTTGGATAATTTTCTCGGAACTCCGATGCTTACGTGGCCGATCTATGAAGTTCTCCAAAACTGGCGACACCGAAGCCTGTTCGGGATAAACAGAAAAGTGATTAAAACAGAGCAATGAGAACAGAAAATGGTAACAAGAAGGGAAAATTAGAAATGGAAGACAAACCAGAACGGCAGCGTGAGCTGGAATACGTGTTCCTTGGAAACAGTGTATGAAGACATCGGGTTCGGGTAAGACCCGGGTGGTTTGGTAGTCAATGGATACGGTTTTGGGAGCCATGGAGAAGGAGAGAAGAAAATGTTAATGAAGGAATTGTGGGATGTTGGGGGAAATTAAAGAAGTAAAGATGGGAGACGAATGTGAAGTATTTATAGCTGAAAAGTGGGGGATTAGGTAGGGGCTGACGCGGAAACTATTGCTTGGGCAAGGGTGACGTGGCGCGCTGGTGTCTGATTATTCCCCACGCGCCATTATTTTGCCACCGTTTACGGTTAACAACAGTCAATGAAGCTGTCTTCTGTTACCTTTCTTCTACTCTATCTGTCTCTCACACTCCATCCCAGTTAGGTTTTTGACCTTTTTTCTATTTTCTATTATACTCATTCTGCCAAAAGAAAAACAGCCATTATGATCAATTCATGACTATCACAAACAGAATCCTAAGAATATTTTTTTAACAAAAATGTTATGGAGCAGGATTTGCACCTATTAAGTTTATCTCGTGTTTTGTTAAGGAAGAAAACATAAAGGAAAGAAAGCAAAACAAATGAAATGATTTTTTTTTTTAATTCTTTGACTTTGTAAAAAAAGTAGAAGGAAATAAAAGATATATAGTAAATATTTAAATGTATTTTCGTTTTTTAAAATATTTGTATATATGCTTTTATATATTTTAGTTTTTTCGAAAGATTTTTTATTTTTAACTTTCTTTTGTATTTTCTTTTATCCATGCCATGAATTATACAGTGAAAATATAACCAAGGCAATAAAAATAGAGATAATCATGAATGAAAAATTATTTTCGGGAACATAAAATGGAAATACTAATTTATATAAGTAAGATAATTATACAAATTATTTTCAATTTTTAATATATTATTAACAGTGTTATAACTATTTTAACATTTTGGACTCTTTTATTATTTAATTACCTCAATAATATTTTTATTCAAGTGTTAAACTAATTCTATTGAATAATAGGATTACACTGAAACAGTAAAAAGGTATTTTTCTACAACAACGATAAAAATTGCTAAAAATAATAAAATGTATTTGTAAAAACTAATATTATAAACTGTCATGTTCTACGAGCTTAAAATCATATTTAAACTTTTAACAAATAAATATATATTTTTATTTTTTACCTGTATAATTTTGTCATGCACTTTCTCTCTCCAGAGTCGATATGAGAAGACAGATATTTAAGTTGATACCATTTTTTTTTATCCTTGTTTGCATGCATATCAAAAGAAGAAAATATTTCTTTTTCTTTTTTTAAATATGTCCTTCTTCTCCTTTCTCTTAACATTGACTTCCAAATTAAATGTTATGTTTGATCGGTTAGACGATAAGAAAGACAGTAGTTAGAAATAATAAATTTGAATGGAAATATGCAAAACAATTAAAATTTAAAAAAAAGTAAAAATTATATAGTAAATCATACTATTTAAAAAATAATTTTATTTCTAGATTATTAAACAATAATTTCAATTATTTTCATATGTAGCATCTAATCTTGAAATAAATTGTATTAGACAAAAAAAAAATTAGATTCTATACATGTTCATTCTTTATTTTCACTAAAAAAATATATATCTATTTTAATTTCTAGTTTTTTGTGTTTGGAGAATAATTAAAATATTAATAGTCCAATTTAAATCCAACTAAATGGACTGAGATTTGAATTTTCAAAAATCCAAAAAATCATACAATTCAAATCTATTTAGATTTAAAATCCAAAAATATGGATTTTAGGTTTGAGATAATTCCATTTAAATGGTCTTAAACCATATGCATTTATATTATTGTAGAATGGATTTCAAAATTTGGATCATTTGTCCACTCTTAGTATTGAGTGAGGTCAACACAATTTTATCATCTAAAGTATATAATGTTAAAGTAGGGATGTCAAAATGAGTTTCAACTCCACTCAAAAAGAATTTCGGATTGAAGGTGGATTGATCCACTTAACTCACAAAAAAAAATACAATTTTTTTTTAATTTTCTTGCTATAATTATTTATTACTTCTAATTATATACGTTCATAATTTTATATTTTTAAATGTTAGAATGTTGCTCAATAATATTTGAATGTTTAATTAATTTGTTTGTTAAGTTATATATATTAATAATTTAACTTTTAACTATTATCTTTATATTAATATTTTGAGAATTATTTGAACACTTTGATTCCACTATTATAAAAAATAAATTAAGTTAATTCACTCTCATTGTAATGCAATAAATATATAGAATAAATTGTAAAAGAAAATCGTAAGTGAGTCAACCCACTAACGCACCAATCCTTAATAGGTCAGACCAAATTGCAAGATTTTTGATTCACCAAAAAAAGACTTGGGTTGAGCTGACCATTTTTTAGCTCAATCCATGGTGAGCCAACCCATGTGAGATAGGTTGACTCACTTTGACATCCCTATTGCTAACTGATAACACAATTGTTCAAGCTTTGAGGCTTGAGAGTGGTACTTGAGTTGGGGGAACATGTGAAAACATGAATTTAAGTGGGTGCTTAAGCAATCACATAATCACTCAATCATTAATGAAATGGTGTAGCTTAATCTTTTATAACTTATTGCCTTTCATGGATATGGGTCTGTTATTTGTATTGAGTGTGTTGTCCTTTATAGATATAGAATGAGAATATTTTATATTATATTAGCGTCAAGGAATATATATTAAGCACAAAAGTTTATTAAGAATGAGATATTTAATGTTTTACTAATAATATAACCACGTATATTAGAATTACAGTGATAGAAAATGAGAGTTGTCAAAACAGGTCACTCAACCCGATCCGATCCATCACAGATTGACCACTTAGTGAGTCAACTCACAAGAAATTTAAGTCTAGCTTGATCCATCACGAGTTGGTGGATTAAACGGGTTGGTTCACTTAATTAAAAAAAAATACATGTTTTTTTTCTCCAATCTAACATATATTAAACCAAAATTCAAAAAAGTCCAAACCTATTTTAAAAATTTATTTTTCTCGTTTTAGACAATAAATAAATTATTCATCCCAAGAATTAAATCACAATTCTAAATAAAAGAAAATGACTAATGAGATACAAAGGTAGAGAGTGAATAAAGTATCATGGACATGGACATCTCTCCCCCAAAATTAAAAAAAAAAAAAAAGTTTCCTTGTGTTTTGAGCTCGACTATTAAATTAAAAGTGATGTGAATTTTTTTTTATAGTCAGGTCACCATTAATTCAATCCGAGTGAGTTGGGTTCTCAGTTGGTTGGATTCACTTTTGGTCGTACTAACATGTACAAAAAAAATAACCAAATTCGGATCAAACCTATGATAGATCCGGTTGGCTCACGAATTTTAACCTATTTTGACAATTTATAAAAATTAAATAAAATTCCTATATCACCATATTTTTATAGATTTTCAATTAAACAAATGTTAATATTTAGTGAAATAAGTTCAATATGAATATTTAAGAATATATTAAGTCTAATCAATTATACTACTTTTCTTTCATCTATTTAAAGTTGTAATATAATTAAATTATTATACATGTGTAACTTTCTCTAAAATAGATGAAAACTAGTATTCTTTTTATTTATTTTTATATTAATTTAATTAACTCCTTTGTAAGCTTTCTTTAACATTCAGAAAATATTTATACAAAAAGATGAAACAGTAAACTAAACTAAAAAAAAAAAGAATTCAGAAAGTGTTTTTACCCTATGATCTTGAGTTGTACTATGTAAGCATTTTATAAATTAATACTAAAGTACGTCTAATTTTATATTTAGTTAATCTAGGAGGAATGTTAGAAATAATTGTGTAAAATATTTAATTAATCTCGTTTATAATTTTATCGTTTTCAATCAACTTTAATCTAAGAAGTGTCTCAGAAATATGTTAAAATACATGGTGTCTACGTACGTGTTTCATAAATAATACATCAAAACTAAATTAAATCATTTATTTATTTAATTTCAAGTAAACTATGATATTATCTCAAAAAAATTGGTGATGACTCCACAAAAATGCATTTGAAGTATTCTTTAAAACCAAAAAAAATGTCCATCCTTACACTAAGAAATCATCCCGTCTTCTAAATTTTAATTGATAAAGAATTACTACGGACCTACTCAATGACATGGAAGCCACGGCTCCCCAAAATTTTTTAAATTTATTTTTTAAAATTATATTTATATATTATTTATATTAAGTTTATATTATAAAAAAATATAATAAAAGATAAAATAAAAAGTTCAATTGAGACATTGATTTATAAAAGAGATTAAAGTTTATTTATTTTTATCTATAAGAACTTTTCATAATGTAAATTATTATGAAAATGTGTGAGAAGAAATCAATACAACGAGATATATTAGAAAACAAAGATTGGAGAACACATAAATTGAAATTAAAGTATATATTTTCGGATGATCTCTCACGTATCAAGGTTAGTATCTGTACCGTCCAGGGAATGGTCGACCTCAACATGCAGTTTAAAAATTGAAGGACTCTATATATACATAAGGGATTAAGAAAAAAAGGGGGTGAACTCAGGAGTGAGAGAGAGATAATTATTGTTCTGGTTTGGCCATCATTCCTAGACCGGAACAATATCTTATTATAATTTATATATGTTAAATTTATGATTCTTTTTAGGATGTTTCTCCCAAATTAAATTTATTCCAAATGAGTATAAATCCTAATTTTGATTTTAGGGATTGTTTTATGAAATTTGTATGAACCTTAGTCGTATTTTTTCCCAAATTATTATAATCCTTAATTATGAAATTTAGGAATTTTATGTTTTTTGCTGCCTATGGTAAATTGTTTAAAGTTTTGAATTTATATAGCGTTGCTTATTTAATTAAAGTTATATGAATTTTATTATGTTTTGCATCGTGATAATTGTAATTTGTGAATACAAATTTTCTTTTTCTAAATAGGTGAGAGGTGATAAATTTATATTAGAAAGATTATGATAAAGAGTAAAATAATTGATTTTTTTTTTGAAAGAGGAAGGCTTGTGATAAAGATGACAAAAAAAAAACATCTACATTAACTAAACTTAAGAAATTTCATGAGAACCAAGTATTCAAGACAATGAAAAACAAATCTCTAAATTTTCTAAGGTTACATATAATGAATTTAAAAATTCATTAGAACATGATCCGGAAAAAACGTCTTCAAATTTGACAATACCCACCAAATCAAATTGATGAGGTACGAAGGGCTTATCAAAATGGTATTATGGTTTATATCATGATATAATAACAAATGATAGTCATATTTTTTTGAATTCTACTATTATATGTGCTTGTTTTAAGCCGAAGAAATGAAGAGAAAAAATGAAAAAAAAAAAGTTCTAACTAAAAAAAATTATATGTAACAAATTTAATTTAGCGTCCTTAAATTTTGTGTCCAAGTTTCGTCACTGATTACTAGTACATTTATTTATTTTTTTATAAGATTTAAGTTGTTTGATATTAAATTTGTAATTATCTTTAGATACATTACTTATAAGGACGATGTTCTCCCACGAATGACTTAGTTGCAGAGGAATCAACGAGTGCCACAATATAGTTAATATTTTGAGAGAAAACTTATTTTCTTTAATCTGATTTTTCTGATTGGCTTTATAACTAAAAATCTTACATTAGCAATCATGTAGATCAGTACCGTGAAGAAGATATTTAGCAAAACAAGAATCCATCAGGTCCAATCACAGTATCGTGTCATTTCATCATAGGAAAAGATTGAAGTAAAATTTCGTATCAGACAATCTTTAGTGCGCTGTGTTTTTCCTTCGCAAATATCTTGGTTGATTTTTATGCATTCAAGATGGGCTTCCTTTTTCTTGTATTTTGGAACTTCTATTTAATTTTCTCACTTTTTTTAAAAACATAAATTTTATCACACTTTTATTTAACCGCAAATGACACATTTTTGAGTTAATAGATCTTGATAATCATAATGTTATAGACCAATATTTTGATTATTCACTGCTATAAAGAAGAAATATATCCAAATGAGATAAAAAAGTGAAATTCTAGACTTCGATTTTTAACCGAAACATATTTTTATTGATAATTTTTAGAAAAAAATTAAAATTTATATGTGAAATAAAATATAATTTGAATATTTTAAATGCATAAATAAAAGAACGAGAGTGTGGATCGCAGCAAATCCACAATTTACAATTATAGAAAACATCTCGTGTGTGTAACTTGAACACAAAATGGTTACATTAGAAAACAAGTCTTCCGAAACAGGAAAAAGAATTTGCAAGGACGAGAGAACAAACTTTTTGCAATGAAATATACAATACAACAATGTTTGCATGCAGTGGCAAGGGAAGGGGAAAGAGCATGAATGAAGAGAATGAATCAGCGTTGACATTTGTAATGATAATGAAAAAATATCTAGAAATGACAGTGGCGTTCGCATATCTCAATTGTAGAGAAAAACAAAAACACCATAATAAAACAAATATTGTAAAAATGTAAAACATATAAAAAGTTAATCCTAATAAAGAAATGAATTTCGACTCTGAAAAATTGAAACCTATTATCTAACTAAAGATAAAAATTCAAAAATAATAATAATACTTTTTAAATTTCGTATGATTTTATATTTCGATTCTAAAATAACCAAAATTCAAAACTTAAAGTCATCTCAGAATTTTAAAATATTATTTTTGAGTTTTTATTTATATGTCAAAAAATATGTTACAGTTCTAAATACATGTCCATCTTTTGCAAACATATATCTTAAATGATTTAATAACTAGACTTAAGGCATGAAAAATGAAAGATATCCTGAAAATCAATAAAAATATACAGTCAAAATTGTCGGATAAATCCTATAAAACATCAATAAATGTATTGAATGCGTAACTTGGAAAAATATGATTATCTTTTTAGATTACACGCTCATAAAAATAAAAAAATAAAATAAATATAACAATAAAGAATTTGATTTAAAGTTAATATTATTTGGGAAAAGAGTCACATCCTACATTTTTATACTTTTAGAGATATATTTGTTTATGAAAATAATTTATCAATTAGTTTGAAAATACAATGAATATAACTAATTCAAAAATACAATACCAGTTTCAAACCTAACTATATAGTTAAGTGTAACAATTTTCATTAATAAATAAGATTTTTTTCATATAGAGATCCAAGTAGTATAAATACATATAAGATTATTCTAGTTAGCTAACAATAGATACCACACTTTCCATAAACTCTATACGTATAAAGATATCTGTATTAGTAGTCTTCAAAAGCTAACAGTACGTGAGAATGATACGCACGCATAAACTAGATACCATACAATGGTACTTCTTTTTGATTCAGTGTACGTGCAAACTTTTTTATTTTGAGTATAGTCATAACAGTTTCCAAAAAGATATTTAATAAAGAATAATTATTACAGTTTTCTAAAATACTATTTTAAATAAGTTCTATCATAAATTAAGGTTTGTCTTATTATAAGTTCATCGAGTCTACAAGAGGATAGTTTTAAAGCATTCAATATCCCAATATTTAAAGTTGTTAATTGTCTTTCAATTTCTGATTACTTAATGTATTTATCTACACGAATTAAGTTGTTAGGTGATCTATACACCAAGTTCGTATCATTTGTATAATAATCTTAATAATCTACATTAACATTATTCAATCATAACATTTTATTAAACAACATTAAAATCTTCTTTCAACCTTCAAATATATTTTGACCTTTTTAATAGGTTTCGTTAAGTTTTAATCATAAATTTTGAAAATTTTAATTCCGTAATAATTTTTTATGATATTTCAAGTATTAATATATTTATATTTTTCAGTTCTGTTTTTATAATTATTTTTTTTATTAACAAGATGATATGGTTCTTAGATGGACTTAACTTATTATTTTGTTAAATTTTTATTACTTATGTGGAATGGACACAGGAAGAAAATATAGAAGACGAATTCAATGTTTGAATTTGTGATACAGAAGAGAAAGGACTTGAATGGAGGAATGTGATCACTTTTCATTTTATACGTCAACTTTATGAAATTATAAAATTCCAGAACCCTACAATATTAAAATCCTAAAATTCTAAAATTTTACATTTTTAAAGTTATAAAATTATAATATTATAAGATTAAAGATTAAAAAATTTTAAAATTTTAAATTTCTAAAATTATAAAATTATGTTTATAATATAATAAGATTAAGAATACAAGATTACAAAATTATAAAATTGTAAAATTTAAAATAATAAATTAATATGTAACAAAAGTTCAACAATATGATACAGATAAGATAATAACTACATTAACTCATTAACAGTCACCTATTTATTAATAATTCGAATGAATGTTTCAAAATTTATGAAACTTAACATTTAATTCAACCTTTTCAATATTATGCTTTCTAGCAAATGTGAAGGATTGGTTTCAAACATTTGTCTTGAGTTTATCATCTTCAAATATTATCTCAAGTTATACAATTTTAAATATCACTTATACAATATATAATATCTTAAATCATCTTATTAAATTATTCTTATCTACTCAACAAAGTAGAAAGTTTATTTAAAATTTGTATTCAAAAGTACAGTACAACGTTATAAGATATTTTCAATTTTTTTTTAATTCTTTCTATCCATTAATCTTTCAATTTTTTTTTTAAATTACAATATTCTTAAATCATTTATATTAATATGACATTTTCACATCTTCCTGTAATCCAAACATATCCAAACTTTACTTCAATCGTTATTTATAACAAGTTATTGAGATATAATAATCTAAATTATTATAATAATTATGTGAAAATTTGAAATATATCCCCGATATCACCACTAATATTAGTAAAATATATTTTATAATAAAGATTATGTATGCTATGTTTAATTTTAGGTGATACATTGACATGCAAATAGAATTATTCTTTTTAAAAATAAAAAATGAATTAAAAAAATAGTAACAGATTTATTACTTGTAAACTATCTCCTATTCTCATAATAATTCTTTTTTACATATTCTTAAAAATGTTAATAATGTATGGAGGGTTATAGTCAACATTTTAGCGGACTATGTTTGAATTTGCACGACCAAGTGAATTTCTTCCACACGCGCTTGGAGTGCGTGCTTTTACCAAAATCAAGCACTGTTTTTTTTCATTTATATTGGGTATTCTCGATATTATAATACTCTCCTTCTTAAAGAATTGATAACCTCTTTTCTTACAGATTATTTTATTATTTATAAAATATACTAAATTAAGCAACATTTACTACACTCTCTTATAATTTGACATTTACAAAATATCTAATTAATTTCGATCTTCAATTAAAACTAACTGACTACTAAAATTTTTATATATGGCATATTTAAAACTTTAATACTTTTTAATTAAGTTTTAATAACTATTTTGCTATTTTGTATTAAAATGACAGAAAATGTAAAATTCTGTGGTTAATATAAAATTTTATTTGAATTAAAAACATTTCAAATAACAAGAACATTATTTTTACTTATAATTTTCTTACAACAATTTATAATAACCACTATGTTGTTTTATAACGTTGATTGGTTGTTAAGATTGAACGCCGACTTATAAAAGTTTATTAGTGATGTTGTTATTAGGATAATCGAATAATTAGATATAAGAAGTATGACAAGGTAGAGAGCAGAAGAAAGATCATGGATTTAATGAAAAAAATAAGAGGGGAGAAAAGAATTTTAAAAATTCTTAAATGCAATGGAAACTAGATAGGTATAAGATGATTTAAATAAAGAAATAAAAAATAAAGGAAGACGAGAAAAAAAAAACATAACACTTTGAATGTTTTACGTGAAATGTCATTATACTTATTTTACTAAAACAATTATAATTTAAAGTTTTAAAATTATTTTTATTATATACTTTAAATACTTATGTTTTCAATTTTTTCACTTAATAAATACAACTATCCTCGAAAAATATGATATTATTTGAGTTATTAACATTTATCTATAACCTAACAAAATAATCTTTCTCAACGAATTTATTTCCATGCACATCTTAAACTCAGAAATTTTATCAACTGAAATCACATTTACTACCTAAATAAACTATATAATAATTAATATTTTTTAACTTTTTAAAAAGCAAACAAATAAACATAAATATTATTTTATCTTTATAAAAATATTTCTTTCTAAAACCAACCCAGAAAATTATACATATTTCTTAACATATATTTTTTTATTCATATTATAATGACTCCAAACCTAACTAAATTAATACCCCATCCATAAAAATCACATATAAACGTTTTAAAACATGTCACAAAAATAAATATAGGAAGCGGGGACCAAGCTAACATTAAAAAAACAAATTTGTTGAAGACCAATCCAATAAATAAATGATTTGTAAATATTTTAAAATATATTTAAAAAAAATAAGACCAAATTAAATTCACTCATGAAAACTAAAATTGTTAAAGACCACACGTGTTCTTACAAAAGTTACACAAAAATACAAAAAAAATATCATCAATCCAAAAAATATCTAATTTTTAATTTCAAACCTAACAAGACTCTTAATACATTTATTATTTTACCTTAAAACAAGAGAGTTTCTAAAAATTTTAAGTTTGTAAAGTTTATTAATTTCTTAGATATAACATTAGTTCTCTAAAAAAAAAACTTTAATTACTAAAATACAACCACACTCTAATCGCAAAAGACAGCCACTAATGTTAGTAAAAAACTTTTATAACATGACCTTAATTTCAAAGCATAGCATTTCATATTGTAAACACACAATGATTACCAAACACATTTCATTAAAATATTCAAATGTCTCTTCTATCTCCTATCAACACTTAAATTTTAATCACCAAATTGTTAGGTGTTAGTGTCTTTTGCAAAGTAATATTTTAGAAAAAGTTAAGAAATATTGCGAATGAAGAGGTCAATAGGATTTGAAATAATTTTGTAGAAACCTATCAACAACATTCTTATTATATTTTCAAATTGTTCTGATTATAATTAATAAGCTTAGGAAACAGTTGGCAAGTGGATAGAAAGTAGTCATTAAAAAGAGAAATAAAAAATTATGAGAAAGTGCAAAGGTTTCCCATTTGAATGCTCACATGGATTGGTACACATGAAAAGTGGACTGCATTTCATCCGACGTGGAATGGATAAACCAATTCATGAGGAATGGGAAACATGCATAAAGGATAAACCAATAAAAATAATATAAATATTCATATGGGAGATATAATAAATTTTTAATTAACATACACCATTTTAACATAATTACATCAAAGATTATGATAAGATGAAAAATATAATATAGGTGCAAATGAGTTTTATGACAAATCAAATATTTAGAAGAAATAAAAAATAAAAAAATATATATATATAATTAAATATTTTAATAATTTAAATAGGACGGGTATGAGATATGTATATCCTCGTATCCATTCTCATTTCATTAATGTTTGCAAATTCAATAAATGTTTTGATTTTCAAGAAATTTTATTTGGTGTTCTAATCTAAAATATAAACAATTATAATTTATTTAAAAGTACTTTAATATCAAAGAAACAATCATTCTCTTAATATTGAATATTTAACAATATTATGTTTCATTTATCGTAATTTTTTTATTATTTTATAAAAATTATTTAAAATTAATATTGAAGTAGTAAGAAAACGGGTGCGGGTATAAATAATAGATTATACCCATTATTCGATGGAGATGAATATGAGACAAAAAAATTAATACACGTTGAATCTGGATATGAGAATAAAAATAAATATTTTATATGAAAATAGATATAGAATAGCAAAATATGTCCCGCCTCCTATTTTTTGACATTCTTAGATTTAACCAAAAAACGGAAAGAGAAAGAAATAATTTAAAACTTTTTGAATGGAGATTAGAAACTAGAGAGGCTAAAAAATTATCCAAATAAAGAAGCTAAGAGACACGAAATCAAACATAACATTTTGAGTGTTTTACCTGAAAAATTATACTTTTTTTACTAAAACAACTACCATTTAAAAGTTTTTAAATTATTTTTATTCATTAACCAGTGAAAATACATGCATGCATGTGCATTCATTTCTTTTATCATAGTAAAAATAATAAAATTAATAATAAATATTTTATTATTATTATTATAAATTAAATATAATTTTTTTATAATTTAATTATAAAAAGTTTTTATTTGTTTTGTAGATAATTTTTCAATTAAAAATTATTAAGTTTAAAATAATGGTTAAATTGAAAAATACCGTTAAATTTATGAAAGAAAAAGTTATTTAAAAGGTAAAATTGGTAAAATAATGATTTTAATTTAAAAAACTTTCTTTCAGATGATGAAGCTGGAAAGATGTAAATAGCAAAAAGAGATATACTCTTTTATATATAGGTATACGGAATAGATATATACTTTAAATTAATTATGTCTTCAACTTATTTTCATTTAATAAATACACTATCCTTAAAAAAAATACATTATTCTTTGAGTTATTAGCATTTATCTATAACCTAACTAAATCATCTTCAACGCATCTATTCCCTTGCACAACTTCAACTCAAGAATGTTATCAAGTGGAATCTACATTCCTTACCTAAATAAACTATATAATAATTAATATTTTAACTTTTTAAAAAGAAAACAAACATAAATAATATTTTATCTTTATAAAAATATTTCTTTCTAAACACAGCTCTGAAAAATTATATATATTTCTTAATATAGTTTTTAATTCATATTATAATGATTCCATACCTAACAGAATTAATACCTCTCCATATATATCACATGTAAATGTTTTAAAATATCTAATATATATATATATATATATATATATATATATATATATATATATATATATATATATATATATATATATATATATATATATATATAAAGCGGGACCAAACTAACGTTAAAAAAATTGTTGAAGGTCAATCAAAAAAAAAATAATACTTGTAAATGTTTTAAAATTTATTAAAGAAAAAAGTGGAGACCAAATTAAATTCACACATAAAAGCTAAGTTTGTTAAAGACCATATATGTTCTTGTGTTTAGATTCGCATGAGTATTGTTCATGCGGATGAAAAGTGAGTTACCGACGTGTTTGATTTCACTGATTTACGTTAATTTGAGATGATGAATTTGCACATGAGTTGCAGATTTTAGTACTGTCTAAAATACATAGAACAATAACTCATCAAGTTAAAATTATTTCATTGTCCCTTTTTTTAACAATTTAATTTACTTATATTTATTACTTTCTTTATATATATATATATATATATATATTATATGTATATTATAATGATAGAATATTATATAATAATAATAATAATAATAATATTCAAATAAACATCTTTTGTAAATGAATTAATTATGTAAAATAAAATAAATTTAAATAAATGTGGAGATATAAATTAAATAGTTTATATTATAAATTATTTCAGTTATTACTGAGAATAAAAATAATTTATTTTAAATTATTATTGATAATATCAATAAATTATATTTTTCTAATTTTAAATAACAATTTTAATATCATTTCTTCTAATTATATGTAAGGGTAAAATGGTAATTATACAATTTACTCAATTAAAAATTATAATTTATTAAATTTTATCAATAACATCATATGTAAATTTTCATGAACTTTCGACTCATATCAACTCAAATTATACAATTTTTTCCTTAATTCAAACAACCTCATATTTATCTACAAATTAACTCAAATTAATGTAAATCTACTCTCTCATATCACACCCAATCCAAACACAACATAAAAAAAAAAAAACAAAGAGAAATAATATCCATCAAAGAAAATCTAATTTTTAATTTCAAACCTAGCAAGACTATTAATACATTACCTTAAAACACTGAGAGTTTCTAAAAATTTTAAGTTTGCAAAGTTTATTAATTTCTAAGAAAAAAAAACTTTAATTACTAAAATACAATCGCACTCTAATCCCAAAAGACAGCCACGTATGTTAATAAACAACTTTAATAACATAACTTTAATCTCAAAACATAACATCTCATATTGTAAACACAATGATTACCAAACACAAATTTCTTTAAAATATTCAAATGTCTCATGTATCTACTATCAAACACTTAAATTTTAATTCACCAAATTGTTAGATGTTAGTGTCTTTTGCAAAGTAATATTTTAGAAAAAGTTAAGAAATATTGTGAATGCATAGGTCAATAGGATTTGAAATAATTTTGTAGGAACCTATCAACAACATTCTTATTATATTTTCAAATTGTTGTGATTATAATTAATAAACTTAGGAAACAGTTGGCAAGTGGATAGAGAGTAGTGCATTAAAAAGAGAAATAAAAAATTATGAAAAAGTGCAAAGGTCTCCCATTTGAGTGCTCACATGGATTGCATTTCATCTGACGTGGAATGGATAAACCAGCTCATGAGGAACGGGAAAGACGTGGAATGGATAAACCCATAACTTCCTTTCAAACGACCCTTCCAACACCCAAAAGCTCATGCTCATCAAATTCTTACACCCTTCAACTTTCATTTGTTTCTGTTTTAATTTTCCACAATATTATGTATTAAAGAGGAAAATAAGAGAAAAATTAAATAAATTAGAAATTTAACTAATGTAGAAAAGTGAAGAAATGTTTTTGTTTTTATTTTATCTCTAATTAAAAATATGAATATATATTTAGTAATATATTGTTGTGGTATTAGGTGTAAATCTGATGGTGTGTAAAGATCCAATTTTGAAAACTTTAGAACATTCGTCTAATCTTTTAGTTTAAGAGTGTAAAGGTTAAGGTAAGTGTGTGATGTTAAACCTATTTTTGATTAGGTTTTAAGGGTTTAGGTCCATTTCCAATAGGTGTCATAGATTTTGAAGGATTTAAGGGGTTTAAGAGGGAAGAGGGAAAAAAAAAAGTAGATGAAGAGGTAAAAGACAAATGTAAAAGTTATAAAGAGAGAAAAAGAAAATATACAGTTAAATGTTCTGCTTGAGGAGTCTTTGAATAATTATCATTTAACTTAAAAATATATTAACTGTGATGTGAGTCATAAATTTAATATATATCTCTGATAAGATCATCTTATTAAAATATGTTGAGATGATACCAAATTTAAGATTATAAATTATAAAAAATTTCAAAAAAAAAAATCTATCTTGAAAATCTATCTAACTAAAATAAAATATTATTATAAATTAAGGTGTGATTAATAGAACCCTTACATTCCAATAAAAAATTAAGAAATATTTAGAAACTAATGTAAGATAAGCCTTATAATGAAAATAACTCCGTTTAAGATTTAGATTTTATGAAATTGTCATAAAATTTAAAATCTTGAATAAAAACGTAGACTATAAAAACAAAACGTCATATTTATCTTTTAAAATATGAATTATTAAATAAAGTATTAATAAAAGTGCGGATTTTAAGATGTTTTTCATTAAAATATAAAATGTGTAAAAACGTTATAAAAGTTATGTAGTATAATAAGAACCCAAAAATTAAATTATAAACTTATAGATTAAATATGATTTTGATTCTTCAAATTTTTTAGTGAAAATTAGAATTAGTTTTTTGTAACTTTAAATTAATTTAGTCTCTAATTATGTAAAAGTTTGTATTTAATCATTTTAATAAAATTTTATTAAGTTTATTTGAGGTTTCAAACTCATTTCAGTATAATATTTTAGTTTTTTTATACTGTTTGATATATTTTTGCTTCAAACTGAAAAATGCATTTAAAACGTTAAATAAATTTGATTTAAAAGATTAAATCCACACATTTCTAAAGATATGGATCAAATTGATATAAATTTTCTAATAGAAACTAATTTTAAATTTCACTAAAATTAAAAGAACAGAAAATATTTCATCCTAAACTTATACATGCCTAATAAGATCATTGTGAAAGTTAAACATGTTCTTAGAGCGATCGAGAGCGATTCTTCTACTTCTTTTGTTCTCCTATAATGATTTGGGGATATTCATGTTTAAGTAAATATAGATGATAAATTTTTGAAGTCAGAAGAAGGAAAACATGCAGAAAATTCTCCAACCAACGGTCAAGTTAAATCGTGTATATGGATCTCGTCTAGAAAGATCCATAAAAACGTAATCCATATAGAGTGATTCGATATTATTCTAAATTTCCAAAATATACCCACATATGTTTGTGACATTGTAGAATACACAAGTTGTTGAAGGAGGGGAGAAGAATCTCCTAGGTCGTGGGGTTTTATAATAAGTTCAATAAATATTTGGAGTTTATAGTTTGGACCACCTGAAAATGAGTGATATAATTATTAATGCAATTTATGATTTTTGTCGGAGCCGACGCTGCTAGATTTGTGAACATTTTGAGCCCCACGGTGGTTGTGTGCCGGTGCTTGTGTTCCACGCCTCTTTAATTTTTTTTCGTGAGAACTCACGAAATTCATTTTACGTTGATGACGTCTCTGTATATGGTTAACTAATGTTATACGCTATACTTCGCACATAAATTCATTTCTAGTGAAATTATTCACCTAAGTATTTTGTTTTACAATTACTGATTTTGGTAAGTTATTTTAGAATTAATTGTAACTGCGTTTTTGTTCTGAATAAGTTTTCACCAAATTGGGAATTTTACTATTTACTTTTTTACATAAAAAGTGTCACTAATAATTCTTTTTTACTTTTTGTGCTTTTTTTTAATTCTTCATGTTTTTATAAACTAAATGCAAATATATAAATTAAAATGTTAATACTTATAATCTTTATTTGTAGGAGTGTTATTTTAAAATATAATGTTAGGTGTTGTTTAAAATGTAGCGGATTTATTTTTAGATGGTAACTAGCAGGAGACGAGCATCATGTTTTTTGTTTTTAAAATTTGGTTATTTTGAAAATTTTTTTTAATATTTTTATGTATAAATAAAATATTAGTGAATAAATGATTTTTAAGACTTTAATTGTTAATTTAATTATATGCACCAATTACATTGATTTAATAAATATAGTATTGATATAATTAGGTTGAATTAATTATTATTTTATGTTATGTTAAATATAGTATTGATATAATTAGGTTGAATTAATTATTATTTTATATTATGTTTTTTTTAGTATATTTGATGATAAATTAGTGATAAGGTAGATTGATGAATAGATTTAAGTATATGTATTTTTATTTTTTGTAATATATATTATTATTTAATGTTATTGTATATAAATCAATTATTTCGATTTAAATGATTTTAAAGGATTTATTTGTTAATTTGAGTATACGTAATTATTATATTTATTAAGTAAATATAATTTTGATATAATAACATAAAATTAATTAGTTTTATATATTATATTTAATTTTTTAATTTTGGTTATATTTGCAATATTATTGGTTTATAAGTTTATTAATTGTCGAAAAATTTAAATTTAATGTAATTAGTATTAAATTTTATATATATTGTTATTAAGTTTTTAATTGTTGATTGAACCTAACAGTAGATAATCTAAATTCTATCAGAAACATAATTTTTTGGGTAAAATAATATCATTCAATTCAAAATAAAATATTTATGGGAATACGAAGAGATGACGGCAAATGAAATTATTGTATGTCTTATCGAGATGTACGGACTGATATTTTGGAGCATGTTAATCGATATGGTCAGGAGGACGTTTGAATTTGGTGGAGACGTTTCCTTTAGTTTGGTTAAAAGGAAGTTTAATGATTGTAGCTTTTTTTGTTCAGAAATGAAGAAAGAAAGTAGTTATTCCCACGAGTTACACAAGGGTCCGACGATCAAATGTCTACCTCTAAGACTTTTAGCTTTACCAATTTCTACCAAAACTCTGTCATGGTGATGAAACTCTTAGAGGTTGGTCCGTTTTGCTTCAACCATGTCCTTTATTTTTTGTATAGTTTTTATTTTTATGGATCGTTGTGGTTTTGTGTATCACAGGACTGTCTGGAGTTTGAAGAAGGTTTTTATGAACAATGGGAAAATCTTTACTGATGGGGACAAACTTTTTTAGTGATCTGAAAGGAAACGTGATTATTATGTAGGAAACAATATATTTGTTCACAGTATCTTCTCGGTCGAAGGAGTTGAAATAGATTATAAGAGAGATTTGGGCAATGCTTGCAACACGCAAAGTTGAAGTTGATTATGTTGATTGTGAGAAAATATTAAGTTCTTATGATGTTCAATCATTTTCTTTGGTATGATTCATATTTATAATCTTTATCTATAGGAGTGTTATTTTAAAATATAACGTTAGGTGTTGTTTAAAATGTAGCGGATTTATCTTTAAATGGTAATTACTTTTTAGAAAAAAAAAAGTTAACCCCGATGCTAAATTGATTTTTCTTCGTGTAATTTAAAAGGGAGAAATAGAATTAGAAAAATGTAATAAATACTAATTATAGTCTGATTAATTACTTATAAGAGTTTATGTCATTTTTTTTAATTTTCATTGTAGTTGTTTGATAGATAGATCTCCAACATGTTAATATTTTTGATTATTAGACATTAATTTTAAAATATTGAACTGATAACAATTTATGGATGGGGTTAAATAACATATTAATATCATTATTATTATTATTATTATTATTATTATTATTATTATTAAAAAGGTGAGAAATATATTTAAGACATAAGATACTATACTAACTAAATAGCTAAAGTCATTATTATTGGTTAACTGAATCAAGTTTATTACTTATAATTTGTTTAGTGGGTAAACTAATATATAAAGAAAATTGGATATTTGTTTAGAGCGTAAGCAAATATAGAAAGAAAATTGGATATTTTTTTCTTTACTTCATGGAATTCACCTACGAACATAATTTTCGTTATAGTATCATGTTTCCATATAAAAAGTCACAAGAGATTAAACCCGATTTTGCTTGTTTAATTAAAATTATTAAATTTTTAATGATTAAAATCTTAAAAGAAATTATGAAAAAAGTCAAACTAATTCATAAATTGAGAAAACATAATAAAAAGGAATGATCATGGAAAGAAAAAAAAAACTATATTTCTCAAAAGAAAAATAACGTTTCGTGAAAGATATACCAATTATTTGGGTTAATAATCTCAAACTTTTCCCAAAATTATTCATTAACAAATTAGTCGATTCTTGTTGTTCCAAATATGAATGATGTTTCATTCGTCCAAATAATTGAAGACAAAGATTGAAGGCCAATAAGTATACTAATTTTTAATAAATTAATTTTGAGGACAATATTTAATTGTAACACCTTTGATTTTAATTTTATAATAATAATTATAATTATTCGTCAAGGTTTTATTAGAATGCTTTTTCAAAAGAATATCAACATTTCAATTTATACTAATAATTCTTTTAGTTGGTAGGTTATTTCTTATTTGTATAATAGATTGACATATAGAAAAATAGACAAGTTTCTCTATATACTTTTTTTTCTCACTACACACTTTTGATGATGTTTTTATTTTTTACAAGTGAATTTTTTATCATAAATATATGATTATAGAATCACTTAACTCCATTATTATATTGCCTAATGTTGATGTTATTTTATGTGGTCTATAAATTAAATATTGTACCATCGATATAATATAATTATGCATGTAGATTATATATTATGAAAAATAATATTTTAACAACTAAATTTTGACAATTTTATTTAACAATAAGAGATGAAATCTCTTAAATGACTATTTATGTATTTATTTTCTCATTTTTCTATATTATAAAATTATTTAAAAAATAACACATCATGTTGTAAAAAAAAATTATCAAAATTTAATAGTTTTTCTTATATTTTCTTTTCTTGAAACTCCAAACACATTTATTATTTTTATATTATCTATAAAAAATAAATATTCTAACTATCTTAATACACGGTTCATGATTGTCATCGTACTTACAAATAAGCTAATATAAACTTATTTGATAAAACACACTATCTAACTTTAAATTTTAAGAAAAGAAAATTAATATAAATTTTAAGAAAAGGAAAATTAATATAAATTTTAAGAAATATTTTACAGTTACACGTTCACGAATTTTTAAAATAAATTCAACAGAGTTATTTCAAATGAAGTTTATTTTTATGTTTCTGATTACTTATGATCGTCAATTTTTTTAGTATATACTTATATTAATTTCCAATTGTAAATTTATATATCTTCAATACTCTCATGAAAAAATTTTCACAGTAAAACAAAATAAATAATAATTTTAAAGTTGTTAAGATTTAAATGTTAAATAGTAAAAGATGATACATTGTTCAAAAAAATATCTTTAATAATTGTTTGTATCAGCAAGCAAACACTGATATAAAAGTGTCATGGTACCACGTTCATATAAAACAAAAGTGCTTTCATGATTGTTAGATATTAATAGGTATGATTTCGTCTCGTCACCAGTCATATCTTCCAACATCTCCCTATTTTAGTTCTGGATTTCCATAAATGTAAAAATTTTCATTTTATACTTTTAGGTTTAACAATCTAGATATTCAAAATATTTTTTACATTTCATAATTTGAATTTGAAAGTTAAAAATAATTTCAAAATTATATAATTTAAAAATATAAATAATACAATTAAAAAATATAAAAAATAAATTATATAATTTAGTGCAATCAGATTTTTTTATAATTTTATAATTCAGAATTTATTTTTATTTTTAAAGTTTACAATTTAAAACAGTGTAAAACATTAACTTTTTTTTATATTATGGAGATTCAAGACAAAAATATGGAAGTGTGGGAAGAATTCGTTCGACCCATACATATGCATTATTCACATTTCATAGGAGCGCTTCTTCTTTCTTCTTTATCAGTGTTAAGGATTATTTTTTTTTTATCGATAGTTCAAGATTATTATTATTTAGAAATGTACAGAATTTTTAATTAAAGCTCTTCCTTAAATATAATAAAAAATTGAACTAAAATCCCGTGATGCAGTCCAATGAGATCAATCCTTTAACTAACACATTATGACAATGTCAGTAATGGACGATCATTGGGCTGGGTCTAGGTCTAGCCCAAATTTTATTTTGAACATAGTATCACCTGAGGCCCACTTCTAACTGAATTGCCGAAGCACATTGTAGTGTATATTTTCGAAGACAGTAGCTACCACAGTTGAAACTTGAGCTTAGACAGTGTTTCTGAACATACCAAATTTTTTTTCTTGAATACAAAGTATAATAGTACAAGTATTATTAATATTATGATTATACGTTTTTTAGATTGATAAATATATAATTTAAAGTATTAATTATAATAAATAATTAAACTCGAAATATATTAAACATATAAATAAACACTTTTTATATATAAATTATATTCATTATAAATAACTTATATTGTGATATATTGTTAGTTTAAATTATTAATAATTTAAAAAAAAGTTGAAATTCAAGTTAGTACTCAATATATTAAAACTAATAGATTTAAAGATAAAAATATTATAAAAAAAATCTTCAAAAAGTTATCATAAAAGAAAGTAAATAATTAACTTTCTTAAAATTGAAAGCTAAAAGGCCTTCTCTTATTCATACACTAAAAGAATTAGCTTTGAAACATGAATTAGGCTCAATTTACTTATACATAATAGGGCTGATGTGCATATTATTATTTTTTATTCGCAAAAGGGACTTATTCCCGCACCTCCAACGATTTTATCTGTACTTCCAAAATCTTTCAAGACACTACCCTAGGTAAAAATTAATTACCACATTCTCTCCTCCTCTTATCATTAATTAAAATGTATTTTATTTGTTTGAGTTTTAATTTAATAGTAATAATTTAAACAAAATTTATTAAGTATTTTAATTAATATAATTTAAAATTTCAATTTAATTTAATATTTGTTAATTGGATTTCAAAATTTTAGTCAGAATTTTGAAATTCGAGATTTTTCTTTAACTGAATTTTGAAATCTAATAAAATATTTAAAGCATATGTGAAATCTGATAAGTTACTTGTTGGGAAATTAAGATAGAGTAAATTTCTTAACCGGATTTAAAATATAGTACATACAATATATATTGATGTGGGTGCGAGGACTAGTTAATATAAGGTTTAATTAGTAAGATGGTATTATTTCTGTTCAGATGTGTCAGGTTGGTATCCGTTTTTAACAATGCGTTAATTGAGTCTCAATTTTTTAAAAGATGTCTCAATTAGGTCTTTTTTAGCAACAAATTATTAATAAACGGTATTGATATTTAAAATGACTTACAAAATTAAGTATTGATATTCATATTAAAATTTAGTGGTAAAAGTCATTAATTAAGTTAACGATTTTAATACTTTTTGTCGGAAAGGGACCCGATTGAGACACTTATTCAAAAATTAGGATTCGATTGACATATTTTTTAAAATCAATATCAAACTTATACATCTAAATAAGAGTGAGTACCATTTGACTAATTAAACCTTAATATAACTGCAATTATTACTGAGGTACATATTTGGTATTATAGTAAAATTTTAAGGGTGCAGAAGAAAAATTTGAGTGACATGAAGAAACCGTATCTTTTGAATGGCATGGACCTACGTAGACAAATTTAGATTGCTTCTTCCTGCAGCTCTCTTTTTTTTTTTTCTCTTCATGCAACCCCATAAATTCTAACATCGTCATTTTACCTTGATTAAAATATATTAAAAAACTTAAAATGTTACCATTCCCACTTTCCCTTACGTTCTTCCGCGGCGCTAGCATTCCAGCTCCCTAATCCTTCTTACAATTTGCAGTGTTGGCTTTTCTGTTAAAAATAATTGACGAATCAATTCTATTAGTGACTTATTTAAAATATTATGATGAATTTAATTGTGATTTAATAAAATATAAAGATTTATTGGTTATTATTATGGGAAGTGATAATAAAATAAAATAAAGATAAAGATAAAATAAAAACCAACTTAATGGACGTTGGTTTATAAGAGGAATAGGGGTTTTGTTTCTGGCCATAAGGTTCTGTAACCCATCAAGAGTATGTGAGAAGATAAAGAAAGACAAAGAGATAGATTGAAAAACGGTGGTTGAAGAACACACAAGATTATAAATTAAAGAACGCATATTCACAGGATCTCTCATGGATCAAGGTTAGTGCTCTATTATGATTTATCGTGTGAGAATTATAAATCTTAAAGATCCTTAATTAGTTTTACATGTGGTATCAGAGCCTATGTTGTAGGATTTATAATTATCCTTTTATGATGTTTGTTCCCAATTTTTATGAACCCTAATTAAAGTTTGAAGGGTTATTTAAGTTTTCCGTTGCGTTAAAATTGAATGCGAATGCCATGGTTGGAAACGAGAACTGATTCTCGCTGCTTGGAATTGTAATGCTTTATGAATATTTTGTTTAAATTGATTGAGTTAATGTTACTCTTAAAGATCTCATTCTGCTGCTGCCACAAACATTTTGTGCCGTTACTGTTTTGTGTATAGTATGAAAGTTTAGAACTGTTACCTGTGCACGTGAATATGGCATAATGTGTGAATGGCAAAGTAATATGGCATAATGTGTGAATGGCATAAAACCACTACCGTGAACGTCTGCTATTATTGTGTGAACGTGCATCATGTGAAGTTACATTCCGCTACTGTTAATTTATTTATTAAAATTAAAGTGTAATGCTTTTATTAGTTGATGTCACTAATAAAATTAATATTAATTATTTTATTATATAAATAATTAATAATTTTATTTTAATTTACAATAATATTTATGTTTGTTATTGTTAAATTAAAATTAATGAGAAAGCTATATAAAGTTTATAGCAATTAAATGTATGTGTATTTATTTATTTGAAATTAAGTATGATAAATTTTGTTAGTCACCAAAGTGGCCAAAATTTTAAAGTTTATATGATTTCAAATTATTAATGTTTTTTATTTTAATTACCCATAGTATGGATGCTAAATTATGAATAATTAAATTTATGGGTTAATTAAAATTCATTAATTATAAGACATTTAAGGATCGCCCAAAGGTTGATTAATTGTTCTCATAATTAATGAACATGATTGTAGATAATTTTGTATGCGTCACTAGTTTTATTTATATACCCAAAGGTAGCAGGTGATTCTAGTTGATGCATATCTTAATTATCAATAATGTTATAATGTGATTAGCATCATTATGTTTATGTTTGTGTATTAGTGGATCTCCCAAAGGAGAACATTAGTATGCATAGAATGATTGTTTATATCTGAATCTGTTTTTACGTTTAGTTTTATGACTTAAAGCATTAATGTTAGGCATGTGTTAATTGCAGTCTCTGTTCCAGTATCTTTACACGCGCATGCTTCGTCTGTTCCAGTCTTTAATGGGTTGAATTTCCCTGACTGGAGTGAGCAAGTCCAATTTCACTTAGGTGTGTTGGATCTTGATCTAGCTCTTCTAGTTGAAAAGCCGTCTGCTATCACGGATGCTAGTAGCAATGAAGAGAAAACCCATTACAAAGCTTGGGTAAGATCAAACAGACTTAGCTTAATGTTTATGAGAATGAGCATAGCAAGCAATATAAAGTCAGCTCTTCCCAAAACTGATGACGCAAAAGAATTTATGAAATTTGTGGAAGAGCACTCCCAAACTGCTGATAAGTTTCTCGATGGGACACTGATGAGTACGTTGACCACTATGAAGTTTGACGGTTCGCGTACTATGCATGAGCATGTGATCGAGATGACAAATATCGCAGCAAGACTTAAGTCTTTAGGAATGGCAGTGGATGAAGGTTTTCTCGTGCAGTTCATTATGAACTCATTACCGTCTGAGTATGATCCATTCCAGATGAACTACAACACCATGAAAGACAAGTGGAATGTGCATGAATTGCATAGTATGCTAGTTCAGGAGGAGACCCGACTAAAGAACTTAGGAAACCACTCTATTCAATATGTGAAGAATCAAGGAGCTGTTGGAAAGAAAGTTACTAAGAAACATAGAAAGGGTAAAAGACCACTAAAGATTGACGAGCCCTCAACCAAAATCCAGAAGAAAAATGACAAATGTCATTTCTGCGGGAAGTCTGGACATTTCCAGAAGGACTGCATAAAGCGTAAGGCTTGGTTCGAAAAGAAAGGTGAGCATAATGCTTACGTATATTTTGAATCAAACTTAACTGAAGTTCCCCATAATACGTGGTGGATTGATTCTGGATGTACGACTCATGTTTCTAATGTGATGTAGGGATTTCTTACAACCCGAACCATAAACCCAAATGAGAAGTTTGTCTTCATGGGTAATAAAGAGAAAGTTCCAGTGGAAGCGGTCGGGACTTATCATCTAATCCTCGACACTGGATATCACTTAGACCTTATGGATACTTTTTATGTACCTAGTATCACTGGGAATTTAATTTCTTTGTCTAAACTTGATATTGCTGGATACTCTTCTAAGTTTGGGAATGGTTGTTTCAGTTTGTTTAAGCGTACTTTTATGATTGGATCTGATACACTTTATGATGGTTTATATAAATTGAATTTGGATAATTTATATGTTGAAACTCTTATGACTTTGCATCACAATGTTGGCACTAAACGTAGTTTAGTGGATGAACGATCTGCTTACTTGTGGCATAAACGTTTGGGACATATTTCCAAAGAAAGAATGCAAAGATTAGTAAAGAATGAAATCCTTCCGGATTTAGATTTTACTGATCTGAATGTGTGTGTGGATTGTATTAAAGGCAAACAAACTAAACACACAAAGAAAGGAGCCACGAGAAGCACTCAGCTTCTTGAAATCATACACACCGATATATGTGATCTGTTTGATGTAAATTCTTTCAATAAAGAGAAGTACTTCATCACCTTTATTGATGATTTTTCGCGTTACGGACATGTCGATCTACTGCATGAGAAATCTCAGTCAGTAAATGCCTTGGAAGTTTATATAAATGAAGTGGAAAGGCAATTAGACAGAAAGGTGAAAATCGTAAGGTCTGATAGAGGTGGTGAGTATTATGGAAGATATGATGAAAGTGGACAACACCCTGGTTCGTTCACTAAGTTCCTTGAGAAACGTGGTATTTGTGCTCAATACACAATGCCAGGAACACCACAACAAAATGTGTATCAGAAAGGCGTAATCGAACCTTAATGGATATGGTTAGGAGTATGTTAAGTAATTCATGTTTATCTGTATCATTGTGGATGTATGCTTTAAAGACTGCCATGTATTTGTTGAACATGGTTCCTAGTAAAGTTGTTCAAAAGACTCCTTTTGAGTTATGGACGAATAGGAAACCCAGTTTGAGACACCTGCATGTTTGGGGTTGTCAGGCAGAAGTAAGAATATACAATCCGCAAGAAAAGAGACTGGATGAAAGAACAATCAGTGGATTTTTCATTGGTTATCCAGAAAAATCAAAGGGATATATGTTTTACTGTCATACCCATAGTACATGAATCGTTGAAACTAGAAATGCTCGGTTCATTGAAAATGGTGAAACCAGTGGGAGTGAAGTTTCACAAAATGTGGAGATTAAGGAAGTTAGAGTACAAGTTCCTATAACTAGTACTTCTTTATCAAGAGTTGTTGTTCCACATGTTGTAGAAACTCACAACAATCAAAAAGAACAACAAATTAATGATCTTGAGGTTAATAATGAACCGATAGTAGAACAACCACAAGAAATAGTATTAAGAAGATCTCACAGAGATAGAAAGTCTACTATTTCGAATGATTATGTGGTTTATCTACAAGAGTCAGAAAATGACTTAAGCATTGATAATGATCCAATTTCTTTTTCAGAAGCCATTAATGGTGATAATTTTGATAAGTTGTTAGATGCCATGAAAGATGAGCTTAAATCAATGGTACATAATGACGTATGGGACCTTGTGGAATTGCCAGAACGATGCAAGAGAGTTGGGTGTAAATGGGTCTTTAAGACTAAGCGTGACTCTCAAGACAATATTAAACGTTACAAGGCCCGTCTTGTTGCCAAAGGCTTTACTCAGAAGGATGGCATTGACTATAAGGAAACATTTTCGCCTGTTTCTAAGAAAGATTCTCTTAGAATTATCATGGCATTAGTAGCTCATTATGATCTTGAGTTGCATCAAATGGATGTTAAAACTGCTTTTCTGAATGGGGATTTAGAAGAGGATGTCTATATGGACCAACCGGTGGGGTTCGCTGAAGAAGGAAAGGAACACATGGTGTGTAAACTTAAGAGATCGATATATGGACTTAAACAAGCTTCTCGGCAATGGTATCTTAAGTTCAATGATACTATTGTGTCCTTTGGATTTAAGGAAAACACCGTTGATCGGTGTATATATCTGAAGGTCAGTGGGAGTAAGTTTATATTTCTGATTCTGTATGTTGATGATATCTTGCTTGCGACTAATGATCTTGGTCTATTAAGTGAGACTAAGAGGTTTCTCTCTAATAACTTTGAAATGAAAGATATGGGTGAGGCATACTATGTGATAGGAATAGAAATATTCCGCGACAGATCACAAGGATTGTTAGGTTTGTCTTAGAATGCATATATTAATAAAGTTTTAGAGAGATTCAGAATGGATAAATGTTCAGCATCTCCTGTTCCAATACAGAAAGGAGACAAGTTTAGTCTCATGCAATGTCCAAAGAATGATTTAGAACGGAAACAGATGGAATATATCCCTTATGCATATGTTGTTGGGAGTTTGATGTATGCTCAAACCTGTACGAGGCCAGATATTAGCATTGCAGTTTGTATGCTTGGAAGATACCAAAGTAATCCAGGTCTGGAGCATTGGAAAGCTGCAAAGAAAGTTTTAAGATACCTACAAGGAACAAAGAATCACATGCTTACTTATAGAAAATCTGATCACCTTGAGGTGATAGGTTATACAGATTCAGACTTTGCCGGCTGTGTGGATACAAGAAAGTCTACATTTGGTTATGTGTATCTTTTAGCCGGAGGAGCGATTTCATGAAAAAGTGCGAAGCAGTCTGTCATTGCTGCATCCACCATGGAAGCTGAATTTGTGGCATGCTTTGAGGCCACAGTTCAGGCTAATTGGTTGCGGAACTTTATTTCAGGACTTGGAGTAGTCGACAGTATTTCCAAGCCACTGAAAATTTATTGTGATAATTCCGCAGCAGTCTTCTTTTCTAAAAACGACAAGTATTCTAAAGGTGCTAAACATGTGGAGTTGAAATACTTTGCCATTAAAGAAGAAGTTCAGAAACGTAAAATGTCAATAGAACATATTAGCACAGATCTTATGATTGTTGACCCTTTAACAAAAGGGTTACCGCCCAAATTGTATGTTGGTCATGTAAAGAATATGGGCATTATGTCTACTAGTGAATGTTAAATGTTGAATGTTAATGTTTTTAATGTTTATGTGACATTCTGAGCTCCCTAATGTATAAATTTCTGAAATCTATGTTTTCTTCTTTATGTTTATGCATGCAAATTATGATGAAGAAAACAAATTATGTTATGTTATTGCTTTGTAAAATGACATTATGTTTGAGCCCATTATGGACTTCTCATTTTTAAGGTCATATTAAGGAGAAAGGGATGATATAGTAGTACATGGAAGAGATCATGTCGATCAAATGATGTGTGACCGCCATGACTGTTATTATTTCTGTATCTTTAATTATGAATAATGATGGAACCAATTTATGCAAGGTCTTTTAATGCGCATTATGTTTATGTATTAAATCACATAATGTTATGACATCATATGAGTCAAGTGGGAGAATGTTAGAATTAATTGACGAATTAATTCTATTAGTGACTCATTTGAAATATTATGATGGGCCGAATTGTGATTTAATAAAATATAAAGACTTATTGATTATTATTATGGGAAGTGATAATAAAATAAAATAAGATAAAGATAAAATAAAAACCAACTTGATGGACGTTGGTTTATAAGAGGAATAGGGGTTCTGTCTCTGGCCATAAGGTTCTTTTCATTGTAACCCATCAAGAACGTGTGAGAAGAGAAAGAAAGACAAAGAGATAGATTGGGAAACGGTGGTTGAAGAGCACACAAGATTATAAATTAAAGAACACATATTCACAGGATCTCTCATGGATCAAGGTTAGTGCTCTATTATGATTTATCGTGTGAGAATTATAAATCTTAAAGATCCTTAATTAGTTTTACATTTTCTCCTAGCCACTGAAGTGCAACCCCTATTTTCCAACTTCCTAACAATGGCTTCTCAAGTTCATATTGCTAAGTCTAGTTTCGTTGTAAGAGTTGATTCGAACCACGAACACAGTGGTGAAGCCCCTGAAGATGTTCCTACAGATAATGTTGATTAAGTTTCGGAAGGCAAAACAAAACAAGTTTCGGATTCTGAACCCCGAAAATCCAGAGTCAGCTCGGAGACGATATGGTGGTAATTAGCGGCGCCATAAATTAGCTTCACCTTGTCTTTGGTACAATCATTTAATAACTTTTAAACAATGACTGAATTCATTTCTTTTCAATTTTTTCTAAATAATTTGTTTGAATACGGATTTTGAAATATCTTATATTTGAATTTTTTTTCGATAAAATAATTAAAATTTTTTTATGAAATAAAATTTTATTTTAATAATATTTATTTTAATATATAAAAGTTTAAACTTAAATTTAAAAATTATATTAGTTAATTTAAAATATTTAAATTTGATCAAATTTCAATCGGATCAATCAAATTTTTGTTAGCATAAATCAGTATAATTTAGCCAAATTTAGGTTGGAGTTGACTCAGTCAAATTTCGGCCAAAATCGACTCGGTCAAATTTAGTTGAAATTCTTACACATATGATTCGATTAAATTTTGCCAAATTTCGACTGAAGCCAAATTTGATGCATTCAGCCAATTTTGGTTGGGGAAGACTCAGCAGAATTCACCCTAATTCCGATTGGGATTGAATCAACTAAATTGATATCAAATTTTGATCAAGTTAGCTTTGGCCGATTTCGGTTGAGTTAGCCCTAGCCAAATATTTGCTGAAACTTGACCGAGTCGGCCCCAACCGAAATTTTTTGGAATTCGGCCGAGTCGGTCTGAACCGAATATCAACCAAGTTAGCATCGACCAAAATTTGACCAAATTCGCCCAAGTTAGTCTTGGTCGATTCTCGGTCAAGTCATCCTCAACCTTTTTTTATCTTGACCAATTAGAAATTTTAAACTTGTGGAATTTTAATTTCCTTTTTTGTGAATGAATTTCAAATTTTATTACTTTAATTATTTGAAATACCTTTTTAAAATTTCTCAATTATAAATTTCTTTTAATTTCCTCATCCAAAAAAGTCAGTTTATCACAAATAAATTTAAATATTGTAAATAAATAAACTATTCTTTTAAATTGTTTTATCCAAATACACCATGAGTTTTTTACTTACCAATTAGGTTTCCAAACTCTGCACCCTTTCTATAATTGTCTTTTTGTGAGAGAATGTGTAAAAAGACAAAAATTTGACAAAACACGCAAGATCCAACGATTGTTTCAGCGAAAGTATAATTATTGATTTAGTTCCCTAATCTTTTGGTTTGGTTCAATTTGGTCCTCGTTGGTTTAATTTGGCCCCTTTATTATTTCTTGGTTCAATCTGGTCATTTTCGTTAAGTTGGAGTTAACACCGTGTCCATACATGACACGTGTCAAGTCGTAGAATTTTTAATTTCTTTAATTTTTTTAATTTTTTTAATTTTTTTTCTAAAAATATATAAACTGTCACATGCGAGTTTATCATCATGTCACGTATCAGTTTACAGTTGTGACACGTGACAGTGGTATTAGTTGTTTTTAATTTAATCCTCAATTTAAATTTTTTATACAAATTAGTATCCTATTTTTTAAAACGATCTAATTTTGTCCTCTCCAATTTGAGACAAAATTAGTAAATAAGTTTAATTAAAACTTATATATGCATGTTAAAATTTTTTTTTTTTTGAATTTATACATCAAATAACTCTACCTAAAGATTTAAATTATTTTATTTTTAAAATTTTTACCCTTATAATTTTTTATACTTGATTTTTTTTTCTTGAATTGAACCTTGTTAAATAATTAAATGACTAAATTGAACCAACAAATGAGAATTAAATTAAATCAAACTAAAAAATTAAAAGAATAAACCAGTACCTATATCTTTTGACGAAACAGGATCCAACGGTTGTTTTGATTCTCTATTTTAGTTGGTTGACGCATATATGGGGTGCAGTGGAGGAGAAGGGAAATTTTGGGGGAAGAAGGATGGGGCTTTTAGGTTCTGTAAGATCCGATTCGAAATAGGTTCGGAACATCAAATTTGAAAAGTGCTTAAGGATCCGGAATTGTCTTTCTGATAATCCAATATGGGAAGTATAAAAATTATGTTTAATTATATTTTAAAGTCGTGATAAATTTGAAAATTTTAATTAAGTTTCTAATAAATCGATAGATTATCGTAGTTTACTCAATCAATTCAATTTTTTTAATTAAGTCTGCTACTAAATTTTTTGTTGAGTTAACGGTTTGATGTGGTTATTGAGTGATTGAGATAATTATTATCTTGTCATCTCATTTTATTCAGTTTTCGTCAAGTATCATTTAATTAATTGATTATTTTAAAATGTTATTATTTATAATTTTATAATTTTATAGATTTATAATTTTTTAAATTTTTAAATTTTAATTCATAAATGTATA
Source organism: Vigna unguiculata (assembly GCF_037176805.1). Lineage (NCBI taxonomy): Eukaryota > Viridiplantae > Streptophyta > Magnoliopsida > Fabales > Fabaceae > Vigna > Vigna unguiculata. Next base: position 56,434,080 of record NC_140794.1, on the reverse strand, counting down.
ATTATAAAATTATAAATTTATAATTTTAATTCAAAATTTAAAATATATCATAATCTTATATTTCATCTTAAAAGACATAACATCATAACTCTAAACCATCTACAAAGTACTCAAATCCAATAATTATTATGATAATATTTTTGTAATTCCAAGTCCACGAGACTTGTTACAAAATTATAATATATTTTTATTTTTTAATTCAAATTATTACTTTATAATTATACAATTTTGAATTAAAATAATAAAATTTTAATAATATAAAAAATTATACAATTATGAATTTATAAAATTTATAAATTTTAAATTACAAAATCATAAATTATAAAATTTTAAAGTAATAAATTGCAATGTGGTAATAGCTTAACAAGTTAACATGACAAGATAACAAATAGGGATGACAATGGGGCGATGACAGGTATCGTCATTCCATACTCATTTTCATAGACAAAATTCATCCTCATGTTCATATCTAAACCAAACGAGTATTAAGTTTTTGTCTTATCCTCACCAGGTAACGGGTATACACTTGACTCGTACCCATACTCATTTTTGTACGCTTTTAATATCAATTAATTAATTTTTATAAAATAAAAAATCTTACGATAAAGGAAACATAATATTATTAAATATTTATTATTAAAAGAAATGATGTTTATTCAATATCAAATATTTAGAAATAAATTATATTATAATTATAAACATTTCAAATTAGAATACTAGATAAGATTTCATCAAAACCAAAACATTATTAAATTTGCAAAAATTCATGAAACATAATTGATAAAATTTAAAAATACTAAAAAATATATATAAAAGGAAAATAAATATTCAAATTAAAAAATTATTTTAAATATTTATTTACTTCAATTTTTTAAATTCTAACAAAATCTTTTTTTTATATGCTAATAAAAGAGATAGATCTTTTACCTTTTGAACTTCAATATGTTGGATGGTGATGAAAAATACTAATGACGATTATATTAAATTATTATATTATAGTAAATAAAATTTATTTATAAAGTTATAGTGATAAAATTACACATATGATAATGAACTATGAAGTAAAAATAATTATATGAAAAATATCAAAATAATATTCTATGTTATAAAAACAAACAAATATTAAAAAAATTATCAATGTGTCTTAGAAACAATTTAGAGAGACCATTGAATAAAATTACACAAAGGAAAATAAATGTACAATTAAGGGTATGATAAGATGAAAAATACCTTAGAGATCTAAGAAAAATTTTTAAATATCAACTTAGTCGATGATTGATATATAAAGAAAATAGTTTTAGCGACATAAAAATGTTCTTCAAATGAAACTAAAATTATTAATAATATAATAAAGAAGATAGATTTTTTTATATTACCTAATAAAAGAAAGTTTTATACTATGGAATACTTAAATTGATAGGATTAAACATTCTCGTGTGAAAATAAAACATACAATAAATAAAAATATTAAAAAAATGTAAAAATATTCATATATGAGACATAACAAATATTTAATTGAGATACATCATTTGAACATATATGCATAAAAGTTGAAATAAGACGAGAAATATATTGGAGATAAAAATGAATTTCATAACAAATCAAATTATAAGAAAAAGTAAAAAAAATGAGGGTGTGTGTGTGTGTGTATATATATAAATGGGCATAAGGTTACTCAATAAACGAGGGATATTTTAATAATTTGACAATGATATGGCGGGATGGGTATTATGCCAGGTATGGAGACAAGGACAGAATAGATATGTACGTTCTCATCTCCATTATGGTGGATATAGAAACAAGGATGAGACAAATATGAACATCCTCGTACCAAGTTGAAAAATTTTCAAATATTAACTTAGTCGATAATTGATATATAAAGAAAATAGTTTTAGCGACGTAAAAACGTTTTTCAAATGAAACAAAAATTATTAATAATATAATAAAGAAGATAATTTTTTTTATATTACCTATAAAAGAAAGTTTTATACTATGGAACACTTAAATTGATAGGATTAAACATTCTCATGTGAAAATAAAATATTCAATAAATAAAAATATTTAAAAAGTGTAAAAATATTGAGACGTGAGACATAAAAAATATTTAATTGACATACATCATTTGAATATATATGCATAAAAGTTGAAATAAGACGAAAAATATATCGGAGATAAAAATAAATTTTATGACAAATCAAATTATAAAAAAAAGTAAAAAAAACAAAGTATATATATATATATCCTCGTACTAAGTTGAAAAAGTCGGATATTTCCATACTCATTAAACATTATTAAAATAGGATAAGTTCGAACAATATCCAAAAAAGTAAGTTCATTTATCATCTCTGATAATAAATAAACATTTGTCTACTAGTGTATATTTTAGTTGAAAAATGAAATTAAAGATGATCCAGTAGTTAAAAATATATTGATTAATTTAACATTTTTATTGTCAGGTGATTTTTATTAAAATATTCAAACTAATGTTTTGTCTTACAAAAGAAAAAAAAAAACTTTAAATTAAAGGGTGAATTTAAATCTCCCTCAATCACATGCATTAAATACGTCCATGAAAAGAAGTTCCACTGAAGAGGTAACTCCATCTCCATGTGCATCTCTATCTTTTTCTTCCACGCCTATCTTCAGTCCACAATAGCTGCTTCACCTTACATACCTTCGCTATTTCCCCCAAACTCATGGAACACTATTGTAACTCCCGAGGATTCTGTCCGACCCTTTTCTTCATAAAAAAAAAATATTAATTATCAAGCTTCACCCACTTCTTCGTTCAGACACACATTTATCTTAGTCAATAAATTACTAAAACTATTTTATATGTTTTCAACTACCTTTTGGGTTCAGAAATGGCCGTTGAAGCATTCACATTTGTGTTACGTGTTTTTTAACATTTGAATTCTTTCTCCACACTAAAAAAAACAAAAAAGAACTGTAGGAAGTGATGGTAAGAAAAAGAAAGCTATTTGCTTATTCCGGAGAAACGATACTGAAATGAAAAAAAAAAAAAAAAACGTTTTTTAAATGACTTCAAAAGGATATATAAACAACACATTTTTTTTATTTTCAAGCTAGAATAGATATTTAATTCCACGTCTATACCCAGAACGTGCCTAAGAAGGCCACAAGCAAAACATATAAACTTCTGGATGGAAAGTGTTACCAATACACGCATTATATTTTTAATAGAAATTTATTAAAATGAACAAAATGGGGAAAATAGTGGCATCAGTAGTTTAAAAGTGTGTTGTTGTTGATTTTCATTTCTAAATAAATGGCTATAATGATGCGAATTGGAAGTGAATTAAGAAAATTCAAAGACGTGATTTTGCCATATTTTATTTTAGAATCTTTCCATTTCCTAATAACTCCCAGTTATTGAAAATTGTATTCACAATCTGTCATTTTTTTTATAAATCAAGACTCCCGCTAACCAGTTTTTTAGAATGTTCATTAGAAAATTAAAATTAAAAAGTATATAAAAACACGTTAAAAAAAGTTCCCTTTAAAATATTTGAAAAAGAAAAATCCTTGACCGAGTTAACATTTGTCATAAAATTATCATTGTCTTCAAAATGAGTAGGTCTGAAATAGAAGCTTACAATTATTAAGGTATGCTTGTAATTAAGATTAAATTGGAGCTCGAATTTTAATTTAATTGATTTACATCTATAATACGTTAATTTGTTTTAATTATAAATTGAACTGAAGTTAATAATTCAAAAGGCTATTAAATATGATTATTGAAGCTAACCAATAGCTACACAGTTTGTAGTTGCACCTTCTTTTTTGGTGGATTAGTTAACAGTTATTTGGGTCGTTGAACTTGTTGGATTGCTCTGCTCTGCTTTGCGCTCTGTGCTCTGATACACCAACCATTTTACCTTGATTGGTGGGATTAGAATATTTTATCTTAAATGCACTTTCTTTTTCCGTGGTCTTAGTCAACACTGTGCACTTGTGTGTCTGCGCGTGTGTCGGTTATTATACAGAGAGAGAAGAGGGAATTAAAACTTCAACATAATCACATTATATATATTTTATAACAATATCAACTCTTCTGCACTTGCTTTCTCACATACCAGATTCAGCAATTTGGTTCTGTGAAGTTTACAGGCGGAGGTTGTAATGATAGGAGAGTAGAGCATATCAGAAACCCCAAAAGACAAATGGTGAAAAACAATGTAAGAAAAACTAAAGAAGGAAACGAAAGAATAGAATGGAAGAAGCAAAGCATAGGAAAATATACAACCTAGCTAAAGAAATGACCGTAGGTAATTAATAGGGTCATTCTCTTCATTTTTTTAATAACTTTTGTCTGCTCATAATAATCAGCAGCGGGAACCCTTCCTGCAGTTGAGTGCACCCGCAGTGGTCGTAATGGACCCCACCAGTGAAGATGGCCTCGCGCTCAGGCTAGAGGCTCTTGCATAGCTAGACGACGCTCCTGCTCCCGATGCTGTGAAAAACGCACCGTTTACTAATAGGTCTCCTTCAGACCTCCAATTCCACCCTTTCCATTCGCTCTCTGGTGCATCCTCGTGCTTTGTCACCTACACAATTTCACCACATCATATCAATATTTACTCTTTAAAAACACTTTCCTATTATATCAGGGATAATATAATACAATACCTCTTTGCTGAATCTGTCATCGGGTGCAACAAACCTATTGCCTTGACTATTGATGGTTGGGTTTGCACTTCCTCCAATGGCGTACATTTCCCAGTGGGTGTAGTCATTGTTCACCACATGAAAATATCCATGCCTACACCTGCAACAAATCACCAACATTTTTTTTTCTCTTTCAAATTTCGCCACCAGGACCCACATAATTGCAAAAGTAATTACTTTCACTCTTTTCCCTCCCACTTTTCTCAAATTTCACCGGCAAAGCAATTTTGGAAAATGGAAACAACATTTTACTTTACTTTACTACTTTACCACTTTACCTTGGCATCCTCTGAACCAGACCTTCCCCAAAGTGGTTGAAAGCAATTGTGACCTGCATGTTCTTGTCCTGAGTGTAGGCGTCGCTGTGGCCCAAAAGCATCACTTTATCGTGGTGAGTCATGTAATTGTTGGAGATGGTAATGGCGGTAGACCCGTGAATGGCGTCGATCAACCCATCATTGCAGTTAGACAAGGAGCAGTGGTCAACCCATACGTGGCTTCCGCCGAAGATGGAGACGCCATCACCGTCGGATACGGTCCTCCACCCGTAGTGGCGTGGGGAGTCCCGCACCATAGCATTCCCCCCCTGCTTACAGTCATGGATATTTATCCCGTGGATTATAACATTGGTCACATACTGTATCGTAATGCATGGCCCACCCGCAATGTGCACGCTAGCGCCTCTTCCGTCGATGGTCTTGAAGGAGTTCATGATAAGCTCCTCCTTCAGCTTAATCACCATGTCCCTGGCGAATATGATCCAGAGAGGCTCCTCCTGAATCACCGCGTAACGGAGCGTCCCCGGCTTAGGCGTCACCGCGTCATCGTCGCTGGAATCCGTCACCACGTAGATTTTCCCGTTCTTTCCTCCAATCGCGTTTTTCCCAAACCCAATTGCACAATCCGCCAGCCTCTGCCTGTTCTTCTCCCAGTTGGGGTCACACCTCCAACAGTCGTCTATTGGGTTACCTGTCCCACATGACAGGTAACCCAAATTCCTCCTGGCTACAGAGGCATTGATTTTCCTGCATCAAACAAACAAAGAAATAAAATATATATAAAATTGACGACCACACTAGTGTTACGTTGTCTAACAAATTTATGTGACATTTAATAACAAGTGTGTGTTTGTGTGAATGTGGGTTTACCTGTTAACTTCTTGGGCGACCAATTCAGGGTTCTGAACGGGGGAAGAAGAAATGAGAGAGGGGGTGAGGAGAGAGAAGAGGAGGAAGAGGAGAGAGGTGGAGGTGGTGGTGGCCATGTGTTGATTTGGTGAAGTGTGAGGAGAAAGTACGTAGTTGGAGGGTGTATATAAAGGAATGGAAGACGGGCTGAATGGCGTGATTAAACTGAACATGTAGGACCCAGGTGCTTCGTGATTTCTGGTTTTACAGGATACCAGTTGGGCAGTTTTGTCCGTTAAGCAAGCCCCAAATGATGGGGGAACCTCCCAAGTAACATTACCTATTACCCCCATCCTACGAGTAAAACAAAAAATATGAGGAATGTGCCATCAAATGATGTTTTCTTTTACCACTTTCTCCTCTATTTATTAAATACTGTAACTCTCGCATCCCCTGTTCTTGCTTTTTTACACTCGTAATAATTAATATTACTGCATTACAATTTACCATTATGGTCCCAAATAGATGTTTTTTTGAAAAAGTTCCCGGCTCCATGTTCACACATTAACTTGCATAAGCTCTGAGGATAATCAAATTAATTAGGCATGGGTACTTCGATTAAATTGAGTTATTCAAGGCGTGGTGAAAGTAAAAGCCTCCTCAAAAGGAGGGATCATGTGATGCAATGAGGTGTTGGCAACTTTGAGTTAACTGTGTTCATATTGGGTGTGAAAATAAACTCTTCACCCCGTTTTTGGCACCAAATTCTCTATATTTTGACTTTGTTTCGCATAAGCGAGTGAGATAGTGAAAAATTGAAACGTTACTGGGTGGAAGAGATTGACTTAGTTGCTCCTATGGGTCCATCTGTTACTTTAGCTACAGAGGCATCTTGGAAAATCTTGAGCATATGCATTCTTAATTGTTTTAATCTGAAATTAATATGATTAGCTGTCTATTTTTATTCTAAAAAGATTGTTGTGATTTATTTTTCTCTGCTTTGTTTTTTTGTACGGTAATACTAATGCATAACATAAGTGGTTGGTTATGAAAGAATACCGTATGCAAGAAATTATTGAATTAATACACAGTTGAAGAGGAAATGTAAGCAGAATGATGAAAACATACACCGACAGTGAGAGAGGTTTGATGAAGGCGTGGATAAGAACCACAGGTTTTTTGTTTGGTATTCAACTTTTGGTCTAATCATATTGCCCATAGATGCTTGGTGTTAAGCATATAGGTATATAGATTAGTTAGCATAGAAAGAAAAAGAATACCATTTAAGGTGGTTTGAGTTGTGAAATTGTAAGAACCCATATTCATAATAAGACAGAGACTCCTGAAACGACATCAATTTTTTTATTTATTTATTTTTTACTCGAGCTACCATATAATTGCTTTCTCAATCATATCCTTGGATTATATGGGGTCCCCAACTCTCTCTTTGCTTGCGTGACAAGGGAAAACATTTGCGTTTAATTGTGTTAGTAAAATCCAAAAGTAAAACTTAAACTAACTTTTATTTCGATATTATATATTTTTCTTTGTTCATTACATATACACAATTGTCTGTGATGAGAAATAAGTTTAACATGTTTGAATATGTGAAAAGTGATTTTAATATAAATGTTGAATATGTGTCTTACCAATGAATAAGATGAGATCGTAAAGTACTCAAAAATAAGAGAATTTGAGATTACTTGTAAGCATTTCTTTGTTTGAAAATGGATTAAAATTAATCTAAAAATATATTCCAATCCAAACACAGTATTTGGTTTGTTTGAACGAAAATAAATATTATTAATTAATAGAACCTTTCTATTTGAAAAAAGAAAAATGAATGTATACACATTGGGTTAATTTATCTTCTTAGCTAAACTACAAGTTTGTATTTTTATCATCATTGCAACAAGATATGATAAGTGTTACCTTTTTAATAAGTTAAGATTACATACGTTTGTTATTAATGATTTCATAAAGCGTGCTAGAAAAAAAAAATGATATTAAAGCTTAAATTTGTTAGGTTTATCGTTAGAAATAACTTGGTTAACTATCTTCTTACATTATTGTTTTTGTAAAAATGTTCATTAAAATAACTGATAAATATAAATGAACTAAAATAAACATATTTATCGACAACTTTATAGTAGCTTTTCCTCAACTTTAATTTGATAATAATACTTTCATATAATCACGATTTTTAATTTTTAAAATATTGTATGTATCTATACTTATATAAGAGAAATTTTCATTTTTGTGTCCACATCTTTATTTTCAATTTTATCTCGTAATAAATAATCGTTTTTTTTTAATTAAAATGATTATCTTGCTATTTTTACCTTTTAAATAATAATTTTATTAAATTTAATTGATTTATTCATTTAATTTTTATTTTAAATTAATTATTTTTGAAATAAAATAAGTACTTTCAATAAAAAATTGTCTACAAAATAAATAAATAAATCATGTGACCACTTTTGATGTTTTAAATTCCACATATAGACCATGTGAAAGTTAGATCAGTGATAATTTAGCTTATTTATGAAAGAGATTGATGAATTTCTTCAAAAGCTACATGTTTAAGCTCAAATTATAGTTTTTTTTTTTGTGTGTGTGAAATTGTTTGATAGACTACATTTTGATTTCATGACTTAACGTTATTTTTAATTTCAATTGTAGATTCAAATGAGGTTATGAAACATATTAGGACCTACGGGTAAAATTAATTTATTGAATGAATAATTAAATGTCTTAGATTCTACAAAGCGTAGGATTTTTTCTGAATAATTTGTCCCGCCACAATTAACAAATCTCATTTGAAAAGCAAATTCACAGTTTAGATATTTAAATTCGCCCATCATGCTTAAAAATCATTCAGAAAATTTATCATGATCCAATTATAAGATAAACGATACGAAACATAATTTCTTTACAAATTTTTTCATGTCTTTCTCAACGGTTTTTCTTGAATATTAGTAAATTAAGAATTCATAGTATATTATTATGTATCGAAATACCTAGTATGGTATTGCGTAATAATAATAAAATAAAATACTCATTAAGGAGAAGAAATATCCTAATTTTACTAGTGATTTATTACATAGAGTAAGACAATAAGTAGTGAAAAACTGAAGAGGTTATTATATCGAGACTTTTAATAGCAAATACAAAGTATTATTTTGATACAAGAAATTGAGGTAGTTTTTTAATTAATGATGTCAAAACAGTATTTTTTTAATGTCAATATTGGTGCAACAATCTGTTAGTGCAACCATAAAACTTTTGTAAAAAGATCCAAAGAAAATGTTTTAAAGTAACAAAATTCTTTTACGAATTAAAACATACACATAATTAGTGGTACTACAAATTTCATGAAGCAATTCTCTCGTTTAATTTTGGAATGAATTTTGATGACGATTATGCATATTATTGTTGTCAATGATAAACTTTATGTTTTATATATATATATATATATATATATATATATATATATATATATATATATATATATATATATATATATATATATATATATTATCATATTTGTTTGAATTTTACTATAATATATAATTCTTTTAAATAGAGTAAATTATGAAAATAAATAATTTTTTTAATTAAAAAAATTATAAATAAAAAATATAATTTGTCTCCTAATTTTTTTTTCAAATTATATGCATCATGCTAGTTTACTTTTAAAAGAAAACTTCTGTTGGTATATCTAATAATCACCTAACAAGATTCTATATTGGGCTACATTTTTCGAGTTTGTTTGCATTATTTAATGAATTGTGTGTAATTGCATTTCAGATAAGCATGATAAATAAATTTATAATTAATTAATTATTGAAAGTTGAAAGTTAATTTTTATTCCAAAAGTTCTCACTAATTAACTTCAAACTACTTTATTGTTTTGATTATCCGCAAACACAGAACAGGTTTGTGGTAAAGAGGTGAAGTGCCTCTATAATAACATTTTAGCATCGATAAATATTTTTAAAATATTGACAAAAATGGCAATGATGCATGTAGGTGCTCTAGATGTGGTTTGATTTGATTTTTAATTTAAAATTTATGTAGTTGGGTTTGATAGGGATACCAATGCGGGTCGGCCCGACCCATTTAAGTCCACATAAGGTCCACATATCGCAGGTTGGTCCGTCTCGTCCTGCACAATTTATGCGGACTGCAATCACTAACCCGTCCCGCATATTACTTGGCCCGTGAGCTGGCCTGTTTTTTTTTTTTTTAATTTTTATGTTAAAACTTTTAATGTTGAAAGGAAAACTTTAAGAAGTTCACAAAATTAAGTAAAGACTTTGGGGAGTTGAATGATAAATTGATAATTCAACATTTTCATCATATTCATACTATGACATATACAATATATTCTTTAAATTTTAGCACATTAAAAAATACATAATACTGTCTTCTCCAGTTATACAAGAATTTGTAATATTAATGCAAGATTCTATAAAAAAGTAATTAATATACACAAGTACAAATTTTTATTTTATGCGGACAATGGGCCAGTCCGCACGGACCGGGCTATGACGGGCTTGTGGGTTCAACTTCTAGACCTGCCCGTATATTTTGTGGGGGCCTGCAAACCGGCTCGCCGGGTCAAGCCTAATTGCCACCCCTAGATTTGAATATAATATTTATACTATATTACATTATATTATAATTATTATTTTATTATATATAATGGGAATTGTTTGTAGTGTTCACATCTACTTTTCAATTTTCCTTTTAAATAAAAGTTTTTATGTAAAGGGAGTATTTTTTGTTCACATTAATTTTTTTAATTTTACTTTTGAATAATTTTTTTAAATTACAATAATTATTTTATCAATTTTATTTTTAAGTATCTTTTTCTTTTTCTTTTTTATTTTTAATTTTACCATTATTTTATGAATTTTTATTATTTTAAGAAAAATTAACACAAATTTGCCATCTGTTTAAATTTAAAATAAATCTTGTTTTATTTACTTTGAGTGATTTGTTTTTTTTATTATCGAAACGTCCTTGTCATTATTTATTTTTGAAATTTCAAAAGGAAATATTATAATTTCTTTTCTTCTTTTTGATCATATCATATTGACATATCAATATATGATAAACTGGTTAAGGAACATTTTATAACTTCCTGTCATTTACGGAACCCTATTATTTAGTTATAATCTGTTACCTTTCAACTTCAAATGCAAATTTCATCGCCAAAAGTGTAAAGATCTTAAAACCTTAGAAACATTAAAGGAAAAAAAATTATTAGCTAATAAATCATAAAAGTACATGTTTTAAACCATAAAAAAAAAGAGTCATATGCCACATAACGTGTTGCGTCCACTTTGCAAATGGGTCACCGGAGAACCTCCCCCAATTGCTCACTAGCTCATGTGTATTCTGAATGAGTTCCTCATAATTTAGATCAACATTCGTTCAACTTAAAACACATGCTATTAATTCAAGTAATTATTTCTTACTAAACCTCCGCAAACTATTATTACTATATTAAAAAAAAATTTACATGTATTGCCTATTTAATTACCTTAATTTATATAATTAAATTTCATAATTATATCAAGTTTTTTTACGATAAAGTACTCAATTTGTTAATTTAAGCTAGATATATCCACAACACCTTGCGTTTTATTTATTTTATTGTAAAATTTATATCAATTTATATCGAGCTATTTCAGCAACTATCAAACGTTGTCATCATCTACAAATATTACATTTGATTGAATACAACATTCTTCGAATTGCGGGAAGAAAAAGCCGCATATATGTCCCTAATATGTGGTTACTTTGGAAACGAGTATTAAGTGTTTATATTTTTAATATATTAAGTAGTAAGTCTTTTATCTGTCATTATTTTATATTTTTTAGTTCCTTGTCATCTCAAAGTGTTATACAGTGCAATAATTACTACTTTCTCAATTATAAAAATTGTGCTATATATTATAAAACGTAAAATAGATAAATGATACATTAGAAAATTAAAAAAAGATTTAATATAAAGAAAACTATTTAATTTCTTAATATTCTATATATAATATTAAATGAAATGTAGGAAGTATTGAAATTGTGTTATTTTAAGATTGTTTCTAAGAATCGATAAAATTTTACAGAGAAAGACAGCACGGAATACATGTTAAACATTTTTCTATAATTTTTTTTTAATCACTGCTTAAGCTCATTCGTTACTAAATGTATCATAAACCGTGTGAGGAATTTATTTTAAAATAAGAAATGGCCATTTAAGAACAAGAATGTGGGGTGGTTGCTTGTGAAACAAATAGTTAGGTATTATAAATACTTGTATATTAACATAATTGGCTGGATTACGACTACAAAAGAGAAATGTAGCTGCAAAAAAGGTTTGTTATTGCGTCTATTCAACATTGAATTGTTTATAAATTTTGCATTAAAAAAGAATCTGCAACATTATCTATATAATGATAAAAATAATGATAGTGATAAAAGAATGTTTGCAGACGTGTTTTTTTTAAAACATCGTCCGCAGAGATTTAATTTCTTTTCATCTGTAACGGTAAATATAAATATATTAAAGGAATCATGTTGAATCATACGTGATTCGTTAATGATAATCTTTTTTATTATAACTGTTCATTAAAGTTGCAAACAGAGGGGGAATATATGGTAATCTGGTAAACCTTGTTGTTTGTTGCGTATGAGGGTTGGAATAAAAAAGTTGTAATAATTGAAAGTGTGGAGGTTGAAATGAAAATGGGAGAAGTGAAGACAAAAAAGAAGGGTACGTGTCTACCCACTAAAAAAAGGAAAAGATTGCATGTAAATTATGGAGGATTTTTTACTTCTATACCACAAGTCATGCCAGCACATGATTGATGAAGCAGAAACACCTTCGTAACGGGATATAATTAATTAGGGTTATATTTATTTAAATAAGCCCAATGGAATTAAACGTGTTTCATGTAATTAATAACCGTAGCACATGATTTGGAATGATTGTGTAAGAATGTGATCTCTTTGTCAATAATCTCTTGAAGATGTATACATTTTTGTTAAGAAGGAATTAAGACCTTAATTTTCATTTGTTGAGATGAAGGAACAGTGAGCCATATCCGCACACGGCTAACCAATAATGACACAGAACATGTACCGAAAATAACAAGGTCTAAGAATGGTGAAACATGACACGAGAGATTGAGTGGGATTGATGATACGATTACAAGTTGCATTGTGTGACAAACTTAGATGTTTCACTGCGCTTGTTTAATAACCTTAGTGTAATGCATCGGAAACACACACAAACGGCCTTATCTTTGACTTATCTGGAAATAAATAATTGTGATAATACTGAGCAGATAACCGCAACATTTCAACAGAAAAATAATTGAAAGTTGCTCTGATGGGGATGGATTTGAATAAGGAAGACAAGAAACATGAAATGAAAGGAAAGGAAAGGTATCTGAACATAAAGATGAACAGGGAACTCAATCAATATGGGAAAAGAATTTAGTCTTATCTTTAATTTCATTCACATCAGTGATAAAGCAATAGTGTTTTGGCGTTGTAGAAAAGAGTTTGTGAAGCAAATTCTGTTGAAGTTACCTTGAAAACGATTTATGCAGCTGGAACCGTGTAGTAGCAGTGGTGGATTGAAGGACCATTACATTACATGACGTAGTATCTTATATTATATTATATTATATATGAACATGGTTGATGCGAGGGAGTTGTGTTGTGTTGTGATGTGAGTCACTAAATACTAATACTATGCATGCATGTGATGATACTAGGTAGAAAGTACAGTGTGGAATAATAAAGGTGTGAAAATTGGAAGGTACGAGTGATGAGTGTTTTGACAAGTTTGGTTGGTGTATATCTCCCTTATCCAATTTGGTGCAGGACAGAATGGTGCCCATACGATGCACAATAAGGTTATTTGGAAGCTAATTGATAATTGTCACCGAAGCAGTTAACACGAGGGACTCATTTGGTCCCTCACCTTGCACAGATATGGCTGAGAATCGTCGTTCGTGCCACTTTTTGTTCACCATTACCTCACTCAAATAAAACACCTTTCCATTCTAATTATATATTCACACAATAAATGCTGTTTGTTAAACCTAATCCCAGTTGCTATATATGTTCCACCTTTAATCCTTATCCTAACCCGGTGAAGTACGTAATTCCTGTGAAATAAAATCGTCGGTAGATGATGTATTTATACGCAATATTTGACCAAATTTATGGGGCGTCGAAATAAATTATTGAGTACTGTAGAAGTGGTGAGTGAGTCGTAGTCCATTAATCAAGGAATAATTTGATGAAATTGCGACTGAAAAAATTGGAAAGGGAAAAAAGGAAGGGGTGTGATGTGAAAGTGCATGTGGCGTTGCATGTGCAGAGGGGAGAAATAATTGTTGTTGTGAGAGAGACTGCCACATGGCATGGAGAAATAAACAGAGGTTGGTGTGTAATTGTCAGAAGTAGCCTCTTGGAACCACCACTTCTTCGTTCTTGAACTTTGACTCTTCACCCCAACTAACATGGGTGTGCTTTTAATCAAAAACCCTACCTTAACTGCTTTACAAAGACCCCCTCCCATTCAATAAACTTTGATTGGAATGAACCATTTACCCTTTTTCTACAAATCCAATCTACACTCAAAACGACAACCGTATCACCCGTGAAGAACAAAATCCACAAACGTCACTTTTCATCTTTCAAAACGACAACCAAATGTCCCGTGTGTCGTCGTAGGAGCTTCCCCTCGCGCCATGTCAGCATCGCATACAACGTCAAATTTCGGCGAAGTTTGCGGTCGGGAAAATTTAATATAATATAACGGCAAGAGAATCAAAGCAAGAAGAAAAGAGGGAAATGGGATACCTCTGGACCTACAAACACTTTGATTTTTTAGTGCAAACCATGTGCTTCTGTCATTTTAATCCTCTTTATTTAATGCATTTTTTTTTCTCATTTTTTAAGTATTGTCTTCTCTGTTACGGAAAAGTAAAGGGTTAGAGTAATTAGTACGCCATAATTTACGATTAAGAAACTTTCGCAGATTTTCCGTTCCATTCCTCTTAAAATAAATACGCGCGCGCATTCGTTTTCGCTTCGCGGTTTTCTCAAGGAATCGATCTTCGTGTGTTGATCTGCTGAGAAGGACGTGTTGTACTTTGTTGGATAAATTTCACATAAAAAAATATTGAATCACACTGATGCAACTCTTTGTAAATTATTATATTCTTCATCATTTTAAATGATTTAAGGTTAATACAATTAGTTTTATATTATAAATAGTTTATAAAAAAACTATTAATTTAGAGGTGGAATTAGATTACCTGTAGAAGCAGATATTTATAATTATATTTTTTCAATTCCAATTTTAATGTGTGAATGGTTTATTTTTTTATCGTGGAATGATACAAAAATTAAATATGGAAATAAACTCATTTGAGATTCACTATATCTAGATGGTGAGATGAGTTTATTCTATTTGACTTATTTAATTGTTAAATGGGATGGGTTGAACATTTTAAACTCGTTTCAAATCGGATTCAAAAACTTGAATGAAATAAATAAATAATATTAATATTCCGATATTTATTATTATTATATGAATGTTTTGATGGGCCTTTTAATTGATTAGTGACATTCAAATATTCTTTTATTTGTTTATTTATTCTATAGGTTAATTAGTGGGGTCGATCAAAATTTTTAGTCAATTTTAAAGAGTTTCAGTCTAATTTGTTATGTTTTCTCTCATTTATTTCACATGGAATTTTATAGTGTACCATGAACGAAGGAATTTACTTGCAAAACGTAATTCATTTATGGCAAACGAGTTAATACCTACAATGGCGATATTACATATTTCTTCACTAATTAATTTCGACTGTTTGTTGATAACAATCCTCACATATAATAATAATAGTATAATAATTAAAAATATGAGTGAAACACAGTAAATGATGACTTAACTGAAAAATTCCTCAGCAACAAATTCCAATAATATATAAATTGAAATAATATTTTTTTAATCATTATTCTTTTGACAAAAAGTGTTTTTAAGAATATTTCATTTTTATTTAATAATCTCTTATCTGTTTAAATATACCCATTGCATTTTGTTCCTAAATTAAATTTCAATTTTAAAAATAAATTATCAATAGTTAAAGTTGATTTATAATAAAACTTATCATTAATCTAAAATGCCAAGCAGAAAAGACTTTTCCAATGGAAGACCTCGCCATCATCTTGATTAGCACGTGGGAGAGAACCGGGACTTTCTTTGTAGATAATACACTTAGCCAGCATGAACCCAATCACCGCATTTTTTTTTCTTTCTGCACCCCCTAAACTTTAGAATTCTCCCCTTATTCCTAAAGTCAAAATAAAAACCCTAACTTAGTTTTCCATTCCCATTCTCCCCCTTCCCCTTCTCAGCATTGTTCCATTCGAAAAACACGAAATAAAATAATAATAATTAAAAATAAGTGTTTCGAAAAATATTTTTGGATCTATAAAATTCTTTGTGGAACACCCCTCCATATATATATATATATATATATATATATATATATATATATATATATATATATATATATATATATATATATATATATATATATATATATATATATATATATATATATATATATATATATATATATATATATATATATATATATATATATATATATATATATATATATATATATATTATATTTTAGAATTGTTGATCCAAAAGGCATATTTGCATTTGGATGCACTTCCCAAAACAGCCATTTCAGAATATTAAAAAAATATCGGAAGGAGTGCTCCAAAAGGTATTTTCCGTATTTTAAAATATCTTCCGGAACAATCATTTCTAATATAAAAGAAAATTTATAACCGATATTTCGAAAGTATACTCATATCCATAAATACTTTTCAAAATACTTACTTTATATCTT
Organism: Vigna unguiculata; assembly: GCF_037176805.1. Classification (NCBI taxonomy): domain Eukaryota; kingdom Viridiplantae; phylum Streptophyta; class Magnoliopsida; order Fabales; family Fabaceae; genus Vigna; species Vigna unguiculata. The sequence goes on along the minus strand of NC_140794.1, from coordinate 56,417,306 downwards.
CCAAATTGAGTGTTTTAGAACGTATTTTTCAGTCCATAATTTTTTTCCGGAATACTCAATCCAGAGAATATTAAAAAAGATGAGGGGTAGGGATTTTTACTATATTTTGAACGAGGAGTAATTTGAGAATTCCATATTGTTTGGGGTGCAGGAAGAAACACCCTGAACCCACAAACTAACTCCTTTATTGGGTCCAAAACCAATCGGGCCATTAAAAGTTCATATTGTAACATTTTTTTTCTTGGGTCTGCTGCGGGTTGTCCTTTGGGTTTTTCTGTCCTTGAAAATTTCATCCGTTTAAAGAAAAATAATTTACTGGCAAAATGTTCAACATAAATGGACAAACTGGGGTGTTCTCTCACCAAATCAGAATAGTTTGTAAGAATGAAAATTTATTTAGATGTTCCAAAATGAGTCCACCGTCTTCTTATTTTTTTAAGATTCTGTTTCAAGTGAACTTTTTTTGTTACCAAAATATAAATAAAATTCCACTAATGATTATTTTTATAAAAATATGAGTAAAATTTAATTAGTTATTTTCATCAAATATCGAATTAAGATAGTGTCCAGATAAGAATGTTATCTTATTTGTTCCACCTTTGCCGAGGTACTTCAAAACGTGCGTGTGGAAAAGAGTTGTCCAGATAAATTTTTTTTTTTTTAACTGAAATGATAATAAAAGTGTTCGAGTATTTATCAATTATTGGCTCCATAAAAAAGTATTAATGTACAGATTTTTTTTTTTGATATTTCAATAATAAGAAAAATGTAGCCTGACATTCATCTTCTCTACTTTGATGAAGAGATAGAAAGTAAGAGAGAGAGAGGAAACAAATGAAGATAAATGTAAGGAAAATAGAAAGTTGTTTTAATATGAAAAAGAAGTAAAAATGAAAGAGAAAGAAGTGAAAATTTTGTAAGTATATATAATTAATTTAGAAAAGTAAAAATGTAACTTTCTTTTACAATAACGTCTCTGTATTATGTGTTCCTATGCAAATTTATAAATACCCATGTTTCTCCTATATTTTTGATGCATAATTGATCTTACCCAACATGTAACGATTATGTTGCATCGTATAAGATTAGAATACCATGAAAACTATCCATGTAATTGATTATGGGAGCGGCAATGTTGGTTTGGCCTGATGGGTCGGTCTGTAGACTCGATGGACCGGTTTGTAGATCCATCAAAATAATATAGGGCGAATCGAAATACTGAGTCCGTTGGTCTTTAAAAGTTCAGTCTACATAACACGCAGTCTATGCAGGCTAGTCCACGATTAGCATAAAAAAAAATCTTGAATTTGTATATATTGATTATTTTCTTTCTGGATTTTTGTATGAACATTCCAAATTTTTGTATGAATGAAAAAAACAAGTATTATGTATTTTTGAATGTGCTAAAATTTAAAATTTGAAAAATACCGTGTGTATCAAAGTACGCATATTTTCTAGTCCACATTTTTAACACGAAATGATTGAAGTGCAGAGTAGGTATAAATGGACTAGGGTGGCCCGCATTGTCACTCATAGGAAATATAATTAATTATGTGAAGAAAGTTTATGTAAATATATGTGTTATGTGTTTATTTATGGGAAAGAGAAAATAAAGAAACAAAAAATACTTTTCGTTGTCTTTGTTTATGGGAGTGGATCCACGATAACATTTACACACTTCTCTTGAATTGAATGTATCAAATGAGAAAATCGTCATACAACATGTCCGTTCTCCTTCTTCCTCATCAATAGTGCAACACTGTGAACGGATGAAATTGAGATCCTAGTCTAAATTTTTTGCTTTCTATTATGTTTTCTCCTTCATAAGAGTGATATATTGTAGAATTTTTTTTAGAAGCCTTATATTGATTAAAAATATTATTAAAATGTAGTATATAAGCGTAGGTGATCTTTCTTTTATAAATTAGTTTTGTAATAACAAAATATACCTAAATAACTTGAGAAAAAACTCACCATTTTAAATGACTATAAAGATTATCCATTGTACAAGATTGAATTTAGACAAATAACCTCGTGAGAATATGTTTAGACCAAAATATATAATATTATTATATTATTTTCATTTATTTTTTAGTTTAGCTAGATCTTAACTCAAATTCCAACATATGGAGAAAAATAAATAAAACACCTGTATTATGACATTTTAATCAAATTTATTTAAACCATTGTTGTTTCATATATGAACTACTAACAATGTAGAGGTCAAAATAATTATATATTCAAAATTTATAAACTTAATCATGGTCACTAATACAACATAAGTGCGTAATTTAGTATTAAAATTTTCATTGAAATTATATTTGATATGGACTTCATTTTAAATAAGATATTATAATTTTTTTGACTTACTGAATATTCTCATATTTGATCATGTTTTAATATATTATGGTTCAAAAAATAAATATGAAACTCCTCCTAAGTTATTTTTTTGAATCATATTTATTTTTTTAATCATAAAAAGAGTTCTTCACTAATTAAAGAATTAAATTATGAGTATCATATTTCAAAATAGATGAAAAAGTTGAATTTTGTGTTGTTTTTATCTTTACATGTAACTTCCATTTAATGACTCTAAAAAAATATTCTTCATTTATATATCTATTTAAAATCAAGCTCAAGATTTAAAAAACAAACTATTAGAATTAAAAAAAAATATTAAAAAACACATAATAGTTAACTTTTTTTTTCTTATGTTTATAAGAAAATTATTACACAAAAGTTTCATAGATAACAAAAATACAATATTATGAAAATAAAATTTCCTTGGATCGAATCGGACTAAATCGGGTTGATTGTCAAGACAGACCGATCTAGCGAAGGTCAAGACAGTCGAGCCGAGCCAAAAGTTGAGACCGATGCGAGCTAAGTCAAAAGTCGGGACTGGTCGATCCGACTCATATCGAAAGCCAACTTGGGTCGAACCAAGCTATAGGTCAACCCTAGCTGATTTGGTTAGAGGTTTAAATATGCGCACAAAAACCGAAGGTTTTGTTAGAATATGTCAATCAACTCCTAATACTACATGTTACTTAAAAACTAATTATTAATGATTACTCTGTTTAAATCTTGAAGACTCTTCATATGGCCTATTTACTAGTTAAGTTTTGAAGACTTTTCGTATGGACTATTTACGAATTCAGTTTTTGAAGACTTTCATATGGCCTATTTACTGATTCAGTTTTGAAGCCTTAAATAACACCTCCATGACTTCAAAAAGAACATAAAAAAATAGAAAAACATTCAGAGAGACACACTTTGTAATATACACTTGAATGCATTTTGGTGAGGATTCTTGTTCCCATTCAAGAGCTTTGTACTCTTCCTTTTATAGTGGAACTTTGTTCATTATCATCCCGTTATTTTTTCTCTTATATTCAAAAGAGGTTTTTCAGGTAAATCCTTATGTGCTCTTTTACTTACTACTCTTTAATTGCAATTGTCACGATCCTCTTGTGCTTCTGCATTGTTCAATACCATAAAAGTTTTATACTAATTTAATTACATAAAAATAAAGTTATTAAAATTCTTATGCAAATCGTGAGTCAAACGTTATGTGGGATAGACCAAAGAAATTAGCCTCCATTTCTTATGTGGGACAATCCGACTCACTTTTTGTGGACCAAATGTAAGATGAGTCGGTCCGCATTATCATTCTATTTCTTTATATATGATTTCAATAATATAAAATTTAATTTCAGATTTATTTAATAATTTGATTAATAGTTTTATATATTATTAATATTATATCATGATAATTTTTAATAAAATAAAATTAAAAATATACATATTTATTTATTTAAATAAATAAATTTTAATAACAAACTTATCTAAAAATTTCAAAATGAAAATTATTTTCGTAAAAGAAATTAGAAACATTATTTTTCGTTTATTAATGAAATTATTAACAAATATCTCAAAATAAAGAATATATAAATAATATATGATTGTGTTAAAATTTAAGAAAAGATTAAAAATTTCAAAAACCATTAGCTATATTATTATGAAACAGTTTAAAATTAAAAAAAAAATATGTTTATATAATAATTGAAAAAATTATCAAAACTATAAACTTTAAAACATATAATTATAAAACATAAAATAAATAAACCGTTTAACACTTTTTAAGAGCAATTTCAAGGGTGTCCATATCAAAAAATGGCCCCCAATTTTTTGATTTATTTTGAGATTGAAGACTTTTCATACAGCTTATCTACTCATTCAATTTTAAAATCTAGGTTAAAATTTTCTTTTGGTCCCTTTATTTTTCATAAAATTTCAGTTTGATCCTCAAATTTTTCGTTGTCTTAATTTGGTCCTCATTTTTTTGAAAATGACTCAATTTGGTCCTTACCGTTAACTTTGACTATGGTGTTAAAGTCAATGTCACGTGTCAATTTCTGATTTTTTTGAAAGTTTTTTAATTTTTTAATTTTCTTTTTATTTTTGACACGTATCACTTCACTGTTGTGTCACGTGTCAAAGTGACTCAAATTGGTCCCTATATTTATTTTTAGTTTTAATTTAGTCCCAATTTTTGTAAAAAAAATGAAGCAATATTGTCCCTCATTAGATTCAGACTTAATTTAATCTTTGTATACAACTTATGATGATATTCTTAATAAAATTGACATTTTTATTAAATATTTGTAGAAATATTTTTAAATAACTTTTTTTTTGTAGTTTTATTATTAAACAAAGTTAAACCCCAAACTTAATTTCAAAAATTAACAATTTTGTCATCATATCTAAAGTCATTAAGTGTATCATATTATACAAACTTAATAAAAAATTAAAAATCAAATAACTTGTCGCACATAAGTTTAGGAACTAAATTTTAAGTTCAAAACAAAATCAAAGTCTAATGTTTTGTGTAGAATTTAAAGTTAATTTAAAATATTTATAGAAATATTTAATAAAAACGTTAATTTTAGTAAAAATATCACCATAAAATTTATAAAAAAGTAAATTTAGTGTCAATTTGAAGAAGGACAATATTGCTTCATTTTTACAAAAATTGGGACTAAATTGAAACTAAAAACAAATATAGGGACCAAATTGAGTCACTTTGACACGTGGCACAATTGTGAAGTGACACGTGCCAAAAAGAAAAAAAAAACTGAAAATTAAAAAAAAATTAAAAAAAAATTAAAAATTAAAAATAAAAAAATAGAAATTGACACGTGGCGTTGACTTTAATATCATCTGGTCAAAGTTAACGACAAGGACCAAATTGAGTCATTTTTGAGAAAATGAGGACCAAATTGAGACAACGAACAAACTTGAAGACCAAAAATTGACAAATAGAGCGACCAAAAATGTAATTTAACCTAAAATAAATAACATCTTTATAACTTAAAAAAATAGACAGAAAAATATTTAGAAAGACACATTTTGTAATATACATCTGAGTGTATTTTGGTGAGGATTCTTATTGAAGAGTTTTATACTCTTCTTTTCATAATAGAACTTTGTTAATTATCGTCCCGTGATTTTTTCTCTTATATTCAAATAAGGTTTTTTACGTAAATTTTTGTGTGTTATTTTTCTTGCTCTTTTACTTCTCTTTAATTTTAATTATCACGATTATGTGCCTCCACATTATTTGATACATAGCAGGTTTAATAATAAAAAAAAATGTTTAAAAAGACGGTCTATGGTCTCATACTCATCCACAAAATTTTTGTAGACTTTTTAATTTTATGAACTTCTTATAAACTTTTATGACTCCAATCCACGTAAATCAAAGTATTATCTGTTAGGCCACATTAACAATTCTAATTCTGCAATCATGCTCTTAATGGAAGTATCATGCATATAAAATTTCTCTGTTATAGCAAACATGATTTTCCAAATAGTTAAAAAAAAAAACAAAAAATCACAAATAAAAACAATGTAAAGATTTGCTGTAAATAATGATTTAGCATAACTAATTTTTACAAATAAGATATCATGATGCAAAATTTATAACAAGAACAGTTTTGTCAATAATCTTATCAAGAAGGTAAATGAGAATCTTCGTAGTTATGAAGATAAAAACTTCTGCAACAACAATACCAATAATTAATGACTTTTCAAAAAGAGTTTTTCCTTTCTTGCCTTATGCTTCTGCTGTTCACATATTTTCTCTTCTACACATTTTCACAAGTTGTCTCAATTATTAAGTGAATCACTGACAAATATTGTTCATAAGGAATTGCAAATACAGTAGCAGATACAAATATTGTTCATAAGGAATTGCAAATACAATAGCAAATTTCTCAACAGTATGTTTTCACTATTAAATTAAAGTTACACTCATAACCTTCAAAATTGTATATAAAAACGTGTAAAATATCACATTTTACTTTCAAAAGTACCGTAAACATACTATAAGTTTTGTCTATAAATATATGTTTTCAATTTAATTATTTATTTTCAATTTAATGTATAAGTTTCTTTAAAGAATTATACTTATGCTGAAATGGAACAAAACCCAGTGACATCTACACAAAGAAAATTGTTGACTACAATAATTGATGAAGGATTTTAAATTAAAAAAAATGAACATAAAATGAAAGAATGTGGAAGTTAATTGATGTATCCGTTATTCCATAAAATAGTAAACTAAAGACTAACAATTATTTTTATATAATGATTTATGTTTTTTTTTCCCCAAGGAGATCAAAGAGAATGACTAAAGTTAATATACATAAAAGTCTTTTTAAATACACTAGCAGTACCAACTGTGTATATGTATTGATAATGCTTCAGAAAGTTTTTTTTTTTTTTTTTTTTTTTCTATAATGGTTCTGATTGATGTTTTTAGATGCTTTGCATTATGTAAAGAATTATTATGTACTTTTTAGAACACCCTATAAATATTGTAGTATAATTATTTATTAATTAGTTGCAAATGAAAAAAAATAATAAGAATAAAGTCTTTTATTTATTTTAATGATATAATTGTTTTATTATAATTAATTATTAATTCGCTGCGTATAAAAAATTAACAAGAATAAACTTTTTTATTTATTTTAATGAGTTTTCATCATATATTTAAGAATATAATTAATACTGTCTATACATCGAATCTTATTATATTATCTATAATGAAGATTTTTTTTTCATATATTATTTTTTGATTTTATCTTTTAAATAATGTTTTTAATTAAAATAATTACTTTATTAATTTTAATTTTAGAGTAATTTTTTAATTTAATTATATTTTTCATTTTAATTTTTTAAATTCAAATATTTTCTTAATTATAAAATTGCATTTATATTACTAACTATTTTATAATAAAAAATGGGAAATGACAGTTATATATGTTGATTAGAGTTTATGGTGACAAATAATAAAAACAAAAAAACAAAAAACTGTTAAATGTAACAACATTTCCTAATTTAGTTGTTTTCAACAAAACAACTAAATTAATCTAAATTTTGAAAAACAATCAAAATCTTAACATATAAGTAAGGTACTTTTGGGTAACATCTCCAAAATACAAATTAATTCTGTAAATATTTAATAAATAAATAATAGTAAACACAAAAAATGAAACAATAATAATATATTGAGTAATTAAATCTTTTTTAAATGTCATAAAAACTTAACAATTAAAATTTATCAGAAAATAAAGATGAAAATTGGATTGAAATCGTTTCAATTTTAAAAATTTCAATCATAATTTTAATTGTGAAGTATAAATTTATAATAGTTCTAAAATTTACTAATAAAATAAAATTATTTATTTAAATCACACTTTTCCTTTTTAAGAAAATATATTTAATTTATGATATTGTCATTATTTTTTGTAATTTTCAATTTTACATTTATCTTTTCATTTTAATATTATAATAAATATCATACGAGTCTATTGTCTATTTCTTTATAAGGGGAAACATAATAAAAATGAAAGAGATGCATCTGACCTCTGGAAAAAATTAATATATTTGATTAAGAAAAAAATGAAAGATTAGAGAAGTTAATGTTATGGGATTTACTAGTTATTTATTGTCTAATTTAATTCTATTCATCATAAACTTTTTTTTCTCTATTTCTTGAAATTTAAACATATTTTTATCTTATTTATTTATTTTTTATTCAAAATAAAAATTATTTTATCATATTAATTGAAATATCAATATTTTAATCTTAAATTTATGTATTCTTAAAATCAATCAACGTTTTAAAGCATAGTTTAAAAATAATTGAAGGTTAATTTTTGAAAAATGTTTCAAAAAAATTAAAAAGAAAAAATATATTTAAATCTCCATTCATTCATCATAGAATTGGTTTCATGGATATGGCTCATGGCATTCTATTCCTCTCTTGGTCGTGTGTCCGAATATTTTTGTCGTTAACCTAAGAGCTCCATTGTTTTCGGTGAATTCTTTTGTATGGCAACCTTTTTTGTACAAACAATAATAAGATTCCTCTTCAAAGTAAAATGGAAAAAAACACACATGCTTTTTCCCTCCAACTAAATTAACCGAACTCTCTCCTCTGTTCCAACTCAAATTACAATTCACCCCATAACTATGCAATGCCATCCCCACTTCCTGTGAACACTGATTCATCATCACATTGCTCTGTCACACCACCTGCTTCTGCCATAAAGGGAACAAAACAACCTTCCCAAACCCAAAAGTTCTCTCTTTGATCCCCTTCTCTCTCTTCTGTTCTTTTCTGTTCACTCGTCAGAGCAAACACTTGACACTTGTTCACCCTGCACCATGTCCTGTCTAACACACCCTCTCATTTACTGCTTTTTACTACTTTGCCATTTTCCTCTCTTTTTCTTCTTCTGTTGTACTCGTCTCCCCCCATCAGCACCATTATTACTTTTATTATTGTTTCAACAACCCCTTTTCTGCGCTACATTCAAGGGATTTTTCTTTGTCACTTTCCAAGATTTTTCTTGTTTTTCATTTGCTCAGGTTCTTTTCCTTTTCTCTTTTCTTGTACCCGCATTGTCGTTTCGCACGCATTGTTCGTGTCCATTGCCAATATTTATCTTTACATGTGTTGGAATACTGTAATCTGAACTGGAGATTCCCTTCTTCTTTCCCTGTCCTATTTTCTTTCTAATGCTGACTGAATGGAAACAGTACATTTTTGCTGTTGAAATAAGAACTAACCATAATGCCGTAATGAGATTGCTTTAGGTTATAGTCTGATGAAAGGTACTTCCTTTTTTTCTCTGTTTAATTTATGATGATGTTCATTTCCCGCTGTTAATGAGGAACGAGTTAGCTTTTGTCGACATTTAAATCACTATTGAAGTTATTTATTTCATTGAACTTTGCTTGTAGTTTTTACCCTATGATTTTTGTGCTTATTTAGTTCATTTCATCATTGTTTCTTCTTTTTCTGTGCCAACTGCGTTCTTAGATGGCTATTCTTAGTTTTTTTTTTTTTTCTCTAGGTTGGTTAGCACTGTTTCATGCGGGTTCTGCTTATGCAAGAGTTAGACAGTGATGGATGGTAGGAGACATTCTGTTGATATTCCTATTTCCAAAACTCTTGTGGCACTGAGGAGAGTAAGGTCATTGAGGGATCCATCAACTAATGGTGTCAGCAAACTCTCTCCTTTGATTCATGATGGAGATTGGGACAATGGTTATAGTGATGGGGTTTCTCTGAGTTGGAGATTTCTGAATGGTTCTCATCCCTGTGATTGCGAGGGTGATGGTTTTTCAAGATCAAACAGTTTAGACTTCAAGGATCAGAGAGAGCAGGAAACTGCTGAGTTAGAATTGAAAATGTTGAACTATAAGATGAACTATTGTGGGATCTCTCGTCACGAAGGGCAACGAGATGATGAACTTGTGCACTCTAATCCTAAAGAGCAAGGTATTTCTGGAGATGAATCGCCAAATGAAAGCAGTTGTAGTAACCATGAAGGTGGAGGATTGGATTTGGTTGCCATCACGCCTCCATGTAATCATTTGAAGGACGGGGAGTTATGCTATTTATCTACTGCATTGAGAGTAGATCACTCAAAGTCAGCTAGAAAATCACTGCGCAAGAATCAAATGAAACCATCTGGAGTGGTGGGTGATGTAGCAAGCCATGTAGGAAGTCAACAGTGTCTTTCTGTTTATGATTCTATCTCAGCTCGTTGTGCCTTGGAACATGTCACTCAAGATGTTGACGCTTTAGATAATCGCCACGGATGTGGATTAAGGAGTTGTTGGTCAAAGTCACCAAGGTTTAGAGAATCAAATCATTATTCTGAAATACAAGGCCTTCCCTTGATATTGCAGCACGCTAATGAAACGGATCTCAGTGGACGTAGAAACATTAGACACACTGGTGGTGAAATTAGTCCAAATATGGAAACTCCTAGAAGTTTATCTGTGAAATTCAGGCCAAAATCTTTTGAAGATTTGGTTGGACAAAATGTGATAGGTAAGTCTCTTTTGGGTGCTATCTGTAGAGGAAGGATAGCATCATTTTATCTCTTCCATGGTCCACGAGGCACGGGCAAGACCTCAGCCTCTAGGATATTTGCTGCTGCGTTGAATTGCCTATCCTCTGTGGAGCAAAAGCCTTGTGGTCTGTGTAGAGAATGCGTTTTGTTCTTCTCTGGAAGAAATAAAAATGTTAACGAAGTGGATTCTTTGAGAATCAATCGTGCAGAGAGAGTTAAATCCCTTGTTAAGCATGCATGCATTCCTCCAGTTTCCTCAAGCTTTAAAGTGTTCATTGTTGATGAGTGCCAGTTATTGCATGGGGAAACATGGGCGTGCCTTTTGAATAGTCTAGAGAATGTTTCTCCTCATGTGGTTTTTGTGATGATCACTCCTGATTTGGATAACCTTCCTCGGAGTGCAGTATCGCGGGCTCAGAGGTATCACTTTGCAAAGATTAAAGATGTTGACATTGTAAGAAGATTAGAAACAATATGTGTCGAAGAAGGTCTTGAATCTGAACAAGTTGCTTTGGACTTCATTGCTGCTAGATCCTGTGGTTCTCTTAGGGATGCAGAAACCATGCTTGATCAACTGAGTTTGCTTGGTAAAAGAATCACAGTATCCTTAGTCCACGAGCTTGTAAGTGTTATAAAACTATGTCTTTGCAATTGTCTTCGTTTTTTCTTTCTGAGCATTATGTCTTACCCGTCTTGTTCTGCAGACTGGGGTCATTTCTGATGATGAATTGCTTGATTTGTTGGACCTAGCTTTATCCTCTGACACTTCAAATACAGTTATAAGAGCCCGGGAACTTGTCAGAACAAGGATAGATCCTTTACAACTTATATCACAGTTGGCAAATCTTATTATGGACATTCTGTCAGGGAAATGTGAACTTCGTGGCTCTGAAACAAAAACAGGTTTTTATAACAGATATACCTGTAAGTGTTTTAAAATACATTATATCTTTTTTGCTTTGAGCATATATGCTGCTTTTATCTTATTTCTGTTTCTCTATCACAGCGGAAGCAGACCTGCAGAAACTAAGTCATGCATTAAGAATACTGTCTGAATCAGAGAAGCAATTGAGAATTTCTAAGAATCAAACAACATGGTTCACTGCAGCTCTTCTACAGTTGAGTTCCGTTGAATATTCATCTGCGGATGCAAATACTACCAAGTTGTGTACACGAGCTGCATCCATTAGAGGTAGGCTTGACTTTTTTTTCTCGAATTGTTATGTTTATTTTTATTCCCATTTTCCTTAGCGAGTCTCTGGGATGGAACAGGCAGAGTTGGAGTGGTTTTTGATCTGGTTGAACCATTCTAAACTTGTCCATAATGGATGCAGATGGTGATATCTGCAGTACATCTCCTAAAGGAGACAGCTTGGAGCATCTTGCTACAACAGATCAATGTGATGATAAGTCATATAGGTTAGGAGTACATGAGGAACATAAAGGAACATTGGATTCTATATGGCATAAAGCTACTGAGATGTGTCAATCTAGCAGACTCAGAACTTTTCTCAGGAAACAGGGGAAGTTGTCTTCAGTTTGTATTAGTCAAGGTACATATTGTGTTTCATTTAGTTTTTTTTTTTTTTTTTTTATCAGAGACTAAACTTGTTTTCATCTAACTTACTGACATATTATGTACTGTAATACTTTTCCACAGATATTGTTAGTTTTTCTTGTGCTTGTTTTTGTCAAGAGAACTGGTTGCAATTTGCAACATATTATTTGAAACTTTACCGTATATAAATGGGTGCAAATCTCACCATACGAGTGGTTTTTTAATGGTTGAATTAGGTTTAAAGTACTTTTCTTAATGTCTCATTCTACAGAATTGAACTACCTTTTAACTATCAATAGCAGTATGGAATGGTTTTACATATTCTTTGACATAGCTTTTTGTGATCATTAATTGTGTCCTTTTGGTTTTAGGGAAGAAAAGTTATACTTTTATACTTATGATGTTTCTTCTCAAAGTGCATACTATGTACGAGGTAATTGAATGAACTCCAATTTTCAGGTCGTGCAGTTGCCGAGTTGGAGTTCCAGCATCGCGACCATGTAAGTAGGGCTGAGAGGTCATGGAAGTTGATTGCAAGTTCTCTGCAGTTCATATTGGGCTGTAACCTTGAGCTCAGAATCAATTATGTTCCTTCATGTGCCTCAGATTCTATTTATGCTAAATTGAAGAGGTCATCCTTCAATTTCTTCGGTTGTTCCCGCAGAATTCGTTGGAAATCTTTATCATCTAATGAACAAGGAAGTGAATCAGACTATGCTGAATACACCTCTCAAAAGCCCATGATGAATGTTCAAACGCTAACTTGTTCCTCTGATTATGATCCCCGGGTGCCACGAGCTGAGTCCGGCCATGGAATTGGAATGCGGGTTATAACAACTTTGAGAAATAGCGAAGGAAATTTGCTAAGCTCAGGGAAAATGTTTATGAATAGGCCAGATCAAGAGACTCCAAGAATTTCTTGTTCGAGAGTTGATTCTTGCACGGAAGAGGGGTGCAATTATGAACACTTAGCTTCATCAACACTTGATTTAGATAATGAGTCAGAGTGTTTTCCTGGAACCCGCTGGCTTCATAAAAAGTTTGGTTCTTCTTACGCACCACAACAGAAGGATTTTGTTTTATCCATGCCCAAGTTCAATTGTTCTGAGATTTGTAGATATGATCTGGAACCCAGTGTCTTTTCTCACAGTTCTAACAAGTAGGTGGTTTTACATACAAATTTTTATCATTGTTTATTGTGACTTTGTTTCGTATTAACATGGCTTTCTATGCAGGTGCTAGCTCAAACAGAAGCATGTAAGTATGATCGTTTCCTTTTGAAGCTTGTGATTGATTTGTCTGTTTTAACAATCAAAGTGGAATAGTTTGTTTCCGGTGATCTGTTGTTTAGTTTCATGTGATGTTTCATAATTTGAAAGAGACTGCAATTTCGTGGAGGATTGCCAATCTCTAGCTTCAAAATGCAAATCTAGATTCTTTGAAACTTGTTGTGATGTCCAAGAAAATGAATTTTGTATGCACTCGTGTTTTTAACGCAAGAACATTGTTGAAGGCAAATTAAAACATAATTTCCCTCATGGTCGTGCTTTTAATCCTTACAGCACTTGCATAAATAACATTTTAACTAAGGTCCAATATGATGTTACAACGATTCATACGTACTCATTACAACAAATGTCGAAAATAGAAGGAACCATTTTAAATTATTACTTCTTTTCTCCGTATTTAAGTGACTGGTTTGCCTTTACAAAAAAATTTTAAACTATAACTAAAATCTTATTTGTGTAAAATTTGGCCTCTTCTATGTGGATTATTAAGATGATATAGTGAAAACTGGTTAAGAGTACGAATAAGGTGGTTTCTTGAGGCATGGATAAACACTCTTTTTAAGCACTTATCTGAAACTTGTGTGGTGATACACCGAGAATCATCCAAATTAACAAGCACAAAAGTGTATAACGTATGATAGGAAAAGAGAACAGAGTGAGTAAAGAATTATATATAAATGGTAAGAATAACTTGAACTTCTTCCTCAAATAAATGGAGACTTGGTGAATCGATAGCAGATTAAATTGAATGTGCAAAAAGTACAAATGGAGTCCAAGAAATTCAGAATTCTTGCTACCGACTTTGAAATTTAGTTTATAAACTTTTTCTAATGTGAGAAAACCAAGTAATATACAAAAACTCTTGATACTTTTTACAATATTCAAGATATGAAATATAGATATTCCAGATAATTTAGATTACACGGTATGCAATCTATTGACATTTTAGTGGTACTAGAGCTATTAGGACTTAAATATAGTTGTAGGCCTTTTAAAATAGCAAAAATCAAATTAATTTTTTTTTAATTGCCCTCATTTGAATTATTTTAGGATAAAAAGACACATTTCCTTCTATAATCTTTGTCCTATGTGTTAGGTCTATCGAGGTCACGAGGTTTATTAGGAGATACACAACTGATAAAATTTGAGCTTAATTATATAAGACATTGACATTATTTTCAATCCAAATTTTTAAAATAATAGATTTATAAATTTTGATTTTTATAACGTTCTCATTTTTACTTAACGTAAAATCTATATTTATACTTGATTTTCAACACTATGTTCTAAAATGCTGAGTATAGTACTAGAGATTTATTTAAGAGGAGGACTTAAAAGAAAAAAGTTACTTGAGATCATTTATATGCACTGATACTTTCTTTTGTTCTAGGCTATGTAGGTGCAGTAAAGGACCAACAAAACTATTCATTCCAACCTCTTCACAAATTTATTAGGTTTGGGCTATCTGAACCAAGGTTATCACGCTGGTCCTCACACAACAAACAAACAACAACCTATGATTGAGGTGGTACAATGTTTGATGATAAGGTTTCTTCCTCTTTTTTAAATCTCTTACAAAAGGCTTTTAAAGCAGCACCTACGAGGCCAATCACAAAAAATCTCTATACATTACTCCATCACAACAGAGTCACAAATATTAGTACCATATTATCATATTCCATTTTCAAAATGACAACTCTTTTTTTTTTTCTTTCTATATTTATTATTTGATAAAGTGGGTATTTGCTAATGTCACCGCAATGCCCGTGTTTTATTTTAGCATCTAAAAAATCTCACCTTTAATTACAATCTTAAATTTTAAGAAAAAATCATTTATAACAAAATTTAATTAAAATAAAATAAGGATCTCGCTAACCAGTGTCTGGTTAAGGTAATTAATATGCATTGAATTCTAAAATACATACTTAAGTGTAATATTAAATTAAATATGACCTAATCACCATTAATGTAATTTTATTTTATTTAAAAGACAGAGATGTTTTCATATTTTATTTAACTTTCATCAATAAAAGTTAAAAAATAATTAAATAATAAAATAACTATGTTTTAATATCGTTAAATGTGAGACCCTTTCTATTTTAAACTCTGTTCTAAAGAGGGATTGGGCCTAGCCTCTTAAGGGCCCAAGTTCAGCCCACTTTGGACCCCCAAGACCCCCTCATAGTCACTTATCCTTCATTTTGTCACTTTTACAAAAAACAATCCTCTTTATGTCTCTTGTACTGAAGTAGAAAGCTCTGCTAGGGCTTGAACAAGTTCCTTGATTTCCATAGCTGAAACCTCTTTCTACCACGTAAGTTGTTTCCTCCCCTTGATTCCTTTCGTTTTCAGCTCTTAAGCTCTGGTCCTACCTTAATCTCTATCAAATCTGAGTTCTTTTTCGTGTGCTCGTGTGTTTGTTTTCAACTCATTAAGATGTTCTTGATCCTGTTTCTCTTCCACAAAGAGTCCTTTAAGAAAGTTTAGCTCTATTCGAGATAAGGGAAGCTAGAGTTTATGTTTTTAAAGTTATTATGCTTTCTATATAGGCATCATATTTATGTAACAGAAAGTATCTTGTAATTTAATGTTGGACAAGGTTCATCATTTCTGTACTTTTATTTGTATAGTATCTAACTGTATTTAATTTTTATCCTTTTAAGGGTATGTCGTTTTCTGTACATAGTTTCTTTGCTTGAAATTTTAGATGTAGATTGTTGCCCACATTAGATCATTGCCATTAGATACTTTTATTTATTTGTTGAGATCTTATTTGTGAAAATAGTTTGCCTTTAGTCTCAATCTTTGGAGACTTGGGTTTATGTTGAAGTATGAACTAAGTAGAATTGTTTTTTTTTTTTTAATATTTGTGGGTTGATATCTTATTTAAATTATTCTTTTATTGGAAATTTCTCCTATGCAGGAATTGTAGAAAATAATTTAAGGTGTTGATGCTTACATTAAAAAAATGGCATGCCCCTTGACGATTTTCATATTGCATCAACTACATTTTATGTTTTGTTAAAATTAAAAATCTATATAAATGTATAAATGTGAGGAGTATTCCCTTCTGGGTAAATTACATTTTAGTTAAAAAAAAATTAAATTATTATAAATGTAACTATTTTCACCAGAGTAAACTAGTTTAATGAGAACATAATACACTGTTATCAAAGACATTATTTTGTTACAAGTGTTATCATGAATCCATACATGTATTAATTTTCAGACCTATTACTTTTTCCTTCATCTTATAATCCAGTAATGTCTTTCCTCTCCTAGTTAAGGTAAAAAAAAATATTCTTTTAGTTTTCTGATGCAATTTTAATCATTTTGTTACATTTTAGAATACCAATATCTTTAATCCTTGTATAAGAATAAATGACAGTAATTTTTATTCTCATTATTATAAAAGAAAAATGTTTATTTTCAAATGTATTAATTACCAATTACCAATTTAACATAATTTGTTCATCAACGTCTTTCACATGAGAGTTTAACAATGGGTTTTAATTTTATATGCTACTGTCAAATATTGTTAAAACTATTTATATATTTGTAAGTTCAAAACAAATGCCAGATTATCGATTATAATACATGATTTTTTTTAGTCACTCCTGTGAAACTCGGGCATGAGACGTTGTGTTGGATGCTGTTTGTTTCATGATGGTTTTCCCTTGCTCAATATAGGTGATCATGCCTGTTTGTATGCTTTAATGAGATTGATAATGAAAATGTTGGTATGGAAAGCATGACTTGTTTTGTGGTTGGTGGTGGAATGGCATGAAAATTGAATTCTTGAGATGGCATGTGGAAATTTGTTGGTAAAAAAGTTTCAAGGGAAACTCTTGGTAATGGTAGTTAGTGTATACCTTGATACAGGAGATGTCTAGATAAAGGAAGATATCCTGAACTCTAATAATCGTTCATGCTCACATAGAGCAAAATGGTTTATGTGGTGAGAGTGACAGGAGGTCCTAGTCTTGGGACGTATTGGGCCTAAGACATTAGAGGATTAATCCTATGTGTGGTTGGGTGATAACCCCTTGCGTCTAAACTCTGCAGAGTTTAGAAACCAACACAGGTGCATACTTCCTTTAAAATTCTATATCAAGAGTATGATCCCGATATTGAGTCATAGAGTCTTGCAATTGTATGCTTTCACATGATTGGGGTGCCTACTGCTTTGTTTGATCATAACCTGTTTTATCATTTGCTTGCTTGATAACATGTTAAAATATTTTACTCTAACTTACCCTTTCATTTCTGTTTGTTCCTTGCTTTGTTTTCTCTTTTGCAATGATCATCAATTTATTGGTGTGAGCAGATGTGAAAACCCTTGGTAGAACTCAGGATGGTGAAGATGCTGTTGAGTATAGTGGTCCCAATGGTTTGGGTGTTAGCTCACCGTTGAGGCCCTTTTTGAAGAACTCTTGTTTATTTAGATTCCTTACTCTATGAGCAATCTTTTGTAAAATAATAGTACCATTGTGTCCTTTTTATGGCAATTGTGGTGTGCCTAAGCTTTCATCCCAAGTATAGTATGAATAATTGTAATAGTCAGTACATGTATGCTTCATGATATGTGTTCTTTTACATTATAATTATGTGATGCTTAATTTTAGTAGATTAGTCTATTTAAAATAGGATGTCACATTAAAAATTAAATATAATTAAATATAAAAAATTTAAATTAACAGTACAACCATAAAAAAATAGTATTAAATATCTACAAAATTTATAAAAAATAAACAAGAATAAAAAAATTTTAGTAAAGACCTTAAAAATTCCAAAGTCATTCTTTTGTATCAATATGTTATTGTCTAAAATTTTAAATGGGTATTTTTGTCTTTATAAAATTTGTTATATGCATTTATACTAACTTAATTAATGTATTTAATTGTTTCATCTTTCAATGTATTTAATTACTTTTTGCACATAAGCAAGGACAAGCATGAGAGTAGTTAGAGACACTTATTATACTCATAACACTCTCTCACTGGGAAGTTTGAAATGCAGATAAGTGGTCATCATTATTTAGTCTTCACACCAACAACCAACACTAGAAGCATACTACAATGGATTCAATACATTTTTTAGGATTTGCTTTTTTCTGTTCCCACTCCCTACACTGTCTTTTGTGATAACAATCCCGCTATTCACATTGCAAAGAATCCCACTTTTCATGAGAGAACAAAGCATATAGAACTTGATTGTCACATTATTCGACAAAAACTTGTTGATGGCCTTATCCACATTCTCCATGTTCCTTCTACAAATCAACTTGCTGATATGTTTACATCCTTCTACTTTCTAGGTTGCTACTTCCAAGTTGGTCCTTTACAATCTTCATGCCCACCTTGAGAGGGGGAGATAAAGATATTATATATCTTTTGCTTTTATTTATATTGATAAAGATATCATATATTTGATTTTCTTTTATTATTATCAAATATTATGTTTTATTAGATTTTACTGTTCTATCTTTATGATGAGACATTGTACTCTATATATTGATCAATGTTATAATAAATTAGTAAGCAAGCAAGCTCTCTTTGAGTTGTTTTCACCAAACACCTCTTGTGCATTTTTTTCCTTCCCATGATTTATATATATCTAACAATATTTATTTTTTGTTACACACCGGTCTTATTTATTTATATTTATTTGTATTTATGCACTAATTCCATTTATTTATTTTAATTTTGCACTAGTTCCATTTATTTATTTTAATTTTGCACTAATTCAATTTCTTTATATTTTATTTATAGTTATGCATGGTCTATTTAATTATTTATATATTCAGTTACACAATGATCATATTTATTTATTCATTTATATTAACATCATCTACTTATATAGGAATCAATTCATTAGGAACATGTCTAACATTTTTCAAATGTAGCTAACAACCAATATTACTCTTTAGTCAGGTTTCTCTCATGCCAACAACCTTTCTTTGCATCTTCACATGTCCAAAATTTCCAGCAATATAGGATGTGAAATAATAATGGGCGGTGTAACATGAAATGCAACCGAGTCAATAGCTTATTCACACTCTTGGTTAGTGAGCTTTACAAAGTCATCTTCAAAAAGAAATAACAACTTCACCATTAAATATAATTGCAATAATGATTTTATCTTTTATATTATATCTTTTATTGTTATTATCTCCTTAATCATCTATCTCGGTTTATTACAATGAAAATATGTGATGTCTTTGGCCTTGACTTCCCCTTTGATTTGCTACAATCGTTACACCTATAGGAATTTCTAAATATATTTATTTCTCTTTTCTTCCTCTTTTCTTCATTCAAGATGTCATCATTGACCATGTCAAAAGTCAATTGTCCATTAGGAGTAAAGTTACTAAAAAAATACTACTAATATCTTCTAACTCCAATTGTTTAGTAATGAGCTAAGCAACAACGATACTAGTAGTTCATCGTCTAACACAATCTCCATAGTGGTAAACCAATTTACCATATTATGAAAACTACTCAAGCGTTCAACCATTAAGGAACCATCGTTGTATTTCAAGTTTACTATCTTCCTAATAAATTTGTTTAAGGAATTTTTAGACCGAAAGTACTCACTTAATCTATTCCTCTTAAGCTAGAGTCTCACTTAATACACGATGACAAACATAATTATATATTCATTGTTAGATCATGTCAATAGTCTTTCTATTTATCTTATTTCAAATCTCTCTTATATTTATCTACTGATTTAATACTTCCTTAATAGAATTATACATGTATATGTAAAATAAGAAATCTTTGTGAGATTTTTATGTTGAATAATTGGTAGAGTCTAATTTAATCATGATTTCAACACCACCACTATCTCCTATCTTCAGAGCACAATCAAAACTCTAATACTATTTGTTGAGAAGATGACACAAATAACAAGCAAAAGTAAAACCTAGATCCATTATTCATTACTAGCGAAAAACAGACGCTATGACACCACTATGTTCACATTTTTTAGTTTTTGTATAAAGTTAAGTTAAGATTAATAAGAAATATATAATTAAATTTTAAAATATTTGTTAAATATAAAATTAGGAAAATAAAATATGTACACAAAAGAAGTTTTTAAAATGATTGTTAAAGACAAAAGATGTTTTTAGAATAATGGTTAAAGATAAACTTATGTGTAAAATAATTAATTTTTAAAATAATAATTAACGATAAAACTGAAATAACAAAATTTGAACACAAAATTGGTATCTCTTTATATATTGTTACATATTTAAATAATATACAACAACAATGAGATGCACCAAACATAAAAAGAGAAAAGTCAATAGACGCCAAAATTTTTTAACATGAAAAAACCTCAATAGAAAGGAAAAACCTATGAAACATAGTCCAATAAAACTTACAGTAACAATAACTAATGGATACCCAAGTTTTCTTATAATTTCCAAGAATCAATAAAAAATATTCTTTTTACCATGGATAACAATACAAAAATTTGACTAAACATCAAAAGAATCAAATATACATGGTAAAAAGAGGAGAGGAGAGACAAGAAAAAAGAATTGACTATTACATTATAATAATACATTCGCAATTTCATACTACAGTTGAAGAATCGAGTGTATTTGACATTATAATAATACCCAAGTTCATGTTCACACTCTTCCAACCCTCCAGCACAAGTTAAAATGTCCTCAAGGTTAGACAACACAGGCTACGTGACAGTTTTAACATTCCAAAACCGAGATTTGAACATAAGAAAATAGGTTGAATTTACTGTTCCAACTGCATTATTAAAACCAGAGTAAGATTATGAAAGCGTTTAGCTTAGCGTAGCTAGTTGTAATGTATCTTAATAGAAATAAAGTAGGATATGTTTAAAAGATGGATAAGCCACTTATTCTCCAAGTCTTCCTCAATTTACTACACAAAAAATGTATCATAGAACATCATATCCACATTTTGATGTTAGCTAAGGATGGAAAACATTTATGTTTATACCCTTCTTCTGATGGTGATAGTTCTCTAACTAAGGAGTATTGTCCAATCAAATCTAAAATGTAACGTACTTACTTGTAAAAATAATAATAATAATATAATTTATTAGCATTTTATAAATATTATTTGGGATATGTGTAAATACTTGACAAGTTAAGCATGTGAGAAGAAGATTCGTTACAGAAACGGCATGAATAGATTTACGCGTATGCAAGTAGAACACGACTCTGTGAAAACAAAATGCATAAAATGGATGTGGTCGGAAGAGAGTAGGTTAGGGTTAATAATAAGAGTAGCAGAGTGGGGAAAGAAGGGAGTGAGGGCACATAATTAAGATTGGTATTAGCCTGTAGAGAAAGCGCCACGTGTAAATAGAATGGAAAAACAATAGTTGAATAGAATAGGCCCAAACCCAAAAACCTCGCCCACTGGTGACGTGTACAGGTAATCGTAGCCTCCCTATATAACCCTTCTCTTTTCCGACCCATTCTTTTTCGTTCTCATCCATTTCTCTCCTCTTCTCGCGTCTCACTTTCCACCGATTCACTTATACACACACTCACTCACTCTCTCCGATTACAGCACCGCGCCGCGTCGCCGTTTAGGGTTTCTTCTCCCAACCTCGCTCCTCTCTGGATCTTACTCACTTCGCCTCCTTCGCTTCGATTCGCAAAATCCGCTTGCTTCTCCTGTCTTGGCTCGAGATCCGGGCCAAGAACAGAAGAATCCGATTCCTGTTTGCACTTTCTACTCACTGGTTCGTCTTCTTTACTTTGTTTATCTTTCTGTTTTTTGCGTTTCTTATTTCCGTTTTTTTATCTGATTTGCTATCGTTTTGGTGATGTGATTCATTGGCATGCTGTTATGTTTGGTATATTTGGTATTGAAAGTAAAACGAGACGTTATGTTTGTTTGGCGTTGATATTGTTAAGTGGCGCTTGGCGAAGGCGGAAATGCTTTATGCTTACGGATGTTTTTATTTTTTATTTTTTTTTCTATCCGTCATGATTTCTTGCAGTATGTAATAAATTACTTGGAGTTAATCGAGAATATTCGATTTTTAGTATTTGGTTATGTGCATTGTTTCGTTGTTTAGTTGAGAGTGGTTTTCAATTCGTTGCGAAATTGCCGTAGTTTTGAACTGAAGCGCGCTTAGTGTATCGTTGTGAAGTGACGGATTAACTGGTGAAATAGCATGTCTATAGGTTTGGCTTGTTTTTGGATCTTTGTTTAAATGGCTTCGAACGAGGGGTTTCTGACAGACGGGCAGAGGGAACTGCTAAAAATTGCGACCCAAAATGCGGAGAATCTGACTTCGTCTCCAAAATCCCCGTCGTCCTTGCTTTCCGACCATCATGTGAAAGCCCCAGCTGGTGGTAAGGCACAAACCTCTGGGATAGCTGTGAGGCATGTGCGTCGGTCACACTCAGGGAAGTATGGGCGGGTGAAGAAAGGTGAGTTAATGTCCTTTACATGTTTTACTTTGAGTGGATTGGCTATGCTATGTGTATTACGGATACGCTTGCTCTGTTGAGTTAATTACATCATTTACAGGCTTAGACTTTTGAATATTTACTCAGAAATAAAGGTCAACAGGTCTGGGTTTTTGAATTATTTGTGGGATTTAGCTTGCTTGAGAGATGATTAATTTTTTATTTTTGGCATGCTGCGCAGGGTTTATTTTTTCTTGGCTAATATTTCATAATTGTTTGCTAGTCATTGTTGAAAATTTTGTAATTATGGATGTAGGTTGGTAAGGTATTAATTTTATAAGTATTAGGATCTAGCTGCTGTGGTTTAGCCTTCCCTACGGGGGCCGATTGACAGAAGAAAGTTTTTTTGAACTTTATGCACTAATTTTAAAAGTGAAGTGCTTAGTTAGCTTTTATGTTACTTGCTTCCAGGATGCCAGTCTTATATATTGTGAGGAGACATGAATGCAAATCAACAATAAAATATCATTAGGTTTTAACATTGAATAAATATATTGCACTTACATTCAAATGTTACTAAATTCCTCCTACATTTATCTATTTCATCTTATTTTGATAAACTTTTGTATACCTTGTGTTTTTTATTCATATCTTAAGCTTTTTACATACTCTCTAATACAAACTACAAAATCATGAGCTGGAGCTTCTGAAATAAAGAATGAGACTTACACAGTTTCGTAATTTTAGAATAAATTACAGCCAATGATACTTGTGTTTAAAAAGGGGTTTTGCTGGTATCTTCTTCTTGATCTAATATTTATATCCTTTCCCTTCCGCAGAATTTGGGACTAATCTCATTTTACTTCTGTTAATTAATTAAAATTTCCAACAGCACTGGCCTCAGTTATCTAATCAGCTTATAGTTTTGCTTGTTTGGATTGTGCTTACATCCACGGATTTCTTGGGAAGTTTTTGGGGGAGAAAAGTATTACTATCGTAGAAATAAGTTTTCCCTGACGTTCAGTAATATCTTTGGTATGAATATCATTACAAAATTTACCTATATTGACTTTCATTAACAAAAAAAAGAAAACTGGACTGCATGAAATGACCGAGTGAACTCTTTTAGTGGTTCTGACTGATGGTTTTAATTTTTTCTTTTAATTTTGTGTTGAATATCATGATATCAGTTGGTGATTTGAGCCTTTCCTTGCTTGCAGCTTTCTTTTGCAGTATCAATATCTGATGATAGAATCTGCTTTTGGGTTTATTATGGTCTTCATTTGGTAATTTAATGCTCTTTATTATGGGGATGCAGATGGTGCTGGTGGTAAGGGCACTTGGGGGAAATTGATTGATACTGATGTTGTTTCTCACATAGATCGAAATGATCCAAATTATGACAGCGGCGAGGTAAACTTCTTTCTATGTTTTGTTGGTTGTTTGTGACAACATTTATTTATGATGCAAGACTAGATGCTTGGAAATTTGATAAATGCTTGTAGTAGTAGAACATTAGTTCTCTCATTCCTTTTTCATTAATTTCTTTTAAACTGTATTTGCTTCCTGCTTTTTTTTTTCCATTTTTTGTGTGGATATTACCAATAGATTGCATAAATAGACTCACAACACAGATTTGTTCGCATACTGTTGCTATTTGCAGGAACCCTATCAACTGGTTGGATCTACTGTTACTGACCCTTTGGATGAATTCAAGAAAGCAGTAGTATCCATCATAGATGAATATTTTAGTAATGGGGATGTGGAATTGGCAGCATCCGACCTCAGAGAACTTGGCTCAAGTGAATATTATCCATACTTTATTAAACGCCTTGTGTCCATGGCAATGGACAGGCACGATAAGGAGAAAGAAATGGCTTCTGTTCTGCTTTCTGCATTGTATGCTGATGTCATCAGCCCTGCACAGATCAGGGATGGGTTTTTTATTCTTCTCGAATCTGCTGATGATCTTGCTGTGGATATACTGGATGCAGTTGATATCCTTGCATTATTCTTGGCACGGGCTGTTGTTGATGACATTCTTCCTCCAGCCTTTCTTGCCAGGGCAATGAAGGCTCTTCCAGAGTCTTCCAAGGGAGTTCAGGTAATCCAGACAGCTGAAAAGAGTTATCTCTCAGCTCCACACCATGCAGAGCTTGTGGAAAGGCGATGGGGTGGTAGCACTCATATAACTGTTGAAGAAGTGAAGAAGAAGATAGCTGATTTACTTAGAGAATATGTGGATAGTGGTGACACATTGGAAGCCTGTAGGTGTATACGGGAGTTGGGGGTTTCATTCTTCCATCACGAGGTTGTTAAGAGGGCTTTGATACTTGCCATGGAGATTCGTTCAGCAGAACCTCTAATGTTGAAATTATTAAAAGAAGCAGCAGAAGAAGGACTTGTTAGTTCCAGCCAAATGGTGAAGGGGTTTTCTCGTTTAGCAGAATCCCTAGATGATCTTGCTCTTGATATTCCATCAGCTAAGGCACTGTTTCAGTCATTTGTCCCCAAGGCAATATCTGAAGGATGGCTTGATGCCTCACTTACCAAACCTGCAATGGAAGATGGGGAAATACAAGTTGAAGACGAGGAGGTGAGGAAGTACAAAAAGGAATGTGTAACTATGATTCATGAGTATTTTCTTTCTGATGACATCCCTGAACTGATTCGAAGTCTTGAAGATCTTGGAGCTCCCGAATATAACCCAATATTTTTGAAGAAGTTAATTACTTTGGCTATGGATCGAAAGAACAGAGAAAAGGAAATGGCATCTGTGCTGCTATCTGCACTTCACATAGAGATATTCTCAACTGAGGATATAGTTAATGGGTTTGTCATGCTTCTGGAAACTGCGGAAGATACAGCACTGGATATACTGGACGCTTCAAATGAGCTTGCTCTGTTTTTAGCTCGGGCTGTTATTGACGATGTATTGGCCCCGCTGAATTTGGAAGAAATTGGCAGCAGGTTGCCACCAAAATGCAGCGGTAGTGAAACTGTGCGTATGGCACGGTCACTCATAGCTGCTCGTCATGCTGGGGAGAGGCTATTGAGATGCTGGGGTGGAGGCACGGGATGGGCTGTGGAGGATGCGAAGGACAAGATCATGAAGCTCTTGGAAGAGTACGAAAGTGGAGGGGTTGTGAGTGAAGCTTGCCAATGTATCCGTGACCTGGGAATGCCTTTCTTTAATCACGAGGTAGTGAAGAAAGCATTGATTATGGCCATGGAGAAAAAAAATGATCGAATGCTAGATCTGCTGCAGGAGTGCTACAGTGAGGGCCTGATCACCATTAATCAGATGACTAAGGGTTTCACCCGAATAAAGGATGGTCTTGATGATCTGGCTTTGGACATTCCAAACGCAAAGGAGAAATTTGGCTTCTACGTGGAGCATGCTCAGTCTAAGGGCTGGCTTCTACCATCATTTGACTCGCCTACCACAGATGCCTAATTAATCATCCCGGGCACCAGCTTTTGAGGACGTTTGTGTCTTGTTGTTTCTCTCATGTATGTTGTCCTTTAGCTCCCCTCCCCACTGAGTAGTGAGTATTTGGGACACTTGGACTTCTTCTGGTAATCCTTTTTTAATGTTCTTTTTACTTACTCTTTTTACCCCCGAATCATCTCACCGACACAGTTACTTGTTATCTCAGCCATTGTATAAAGTTGCTCTTATTCCATTAACAGTTCTTTAGGATGATTATGATGCATCAAGAGGTATTTTAGAAGGGCATCTATTGTATTTTTCAGTACCGATTCTCGTTTTTTCATCGTGGCGGTAGAAAATGTGTTTAAATTGATTTTTGACCAAAATGATTGTAGAGCTGCATCAGTAAATAAGTTATTAAAGTATATGATTTTTCTTTAGACCTAATATAGAAGAGTGACTTTCGCATAACAATCAAAATTAATTTTATTACGTAATTATTAGAATCGATTTTGTTCTGTATCTATACAATAATCCATTTAATGTTCTAGTAAGCAGCTACCAATGTACTTATGCGGCTATTAAGTCACTATCATCTATCAGAAGATAATTTCTTTGGCAAAGACATCTTGAGACATTCCTAGTCTTTGACCTTGAACATGGAGGAAAAGCTAAACCATTAAATTCTTAATTAGCACTATGAAAGACCACTTAACACATTCATTCCAGACTTATTATAAAATTATGATTCGAATATTATAAATTAGCAACGCCAAATGATTAAGCCTAATTTCATTAATTGTACCTTAGAGTTATAATTTCTTTTTTAAAAGAACTTTTAAATTCCAAAATTAAAATTCTAATATCCAGTTTCTTTCTTTTGTGCTTAAGGTGTACTTAGGTTCCAAATTAAAATGACTACATCCGCAAAACAGAGAACCTAAGAAGAAGAGAAGAGAGTCGTTTTTATAATCAATTTGTAATTGGCCCTTATTTGAAATCGTAACTGTTTCTTACGGCATATAAATAGGAATTTTAATAAGTTGTCCTATCAGGCGGTTACATCAAATAATAATATTTAATTTGATTGAACGGATAAACAGAAGCAGTTGGAAAAAGAGAGACTATGACTGTCGTAGAGGTGTCATCGTCAGTTGTAATCAGGAAAGCTTCTAGTGTGGTTAATTGTTGTGTTTGTGCGCCTATCATTACGTAGCGGTTCAAGACAGTCTTTGTCCTGAAATATGGCTTTAGGTGTACCGATGGGATTTGTTTGGTGGTGTGGCATAGTGTTGTGGGATAAGAGACTCATTTAACACTCACTTCCTCATCATTGTGTGCAGTGAACCAACTTACCTTCACTATTATTTGTTATTATATTTAATACAGTTCTTAGCAAGATTTTTCATTTAGGATAAACGTTGTGTATGAAAGCATAATCATGGTTTGACACAAGAAAAATAGGGTAGAAACACAAGTTCTAAAGGAAAATAAATTGAGACCGGAATAACACCACTTTTGAAATGGAATCTGAATTGGGTTCCTTACTTAGAAGAAGTTATCCACATATAAATTAAGAGTAAAACACTCTCAAAATACTCAAACTTAAATCATAAATTCCATTTGCATTCAATCAAACAAGTGTAAAATTATGAAAGAGTTCGGTCAATATAATTTAAGTCTTAAAACCAAAGAAGTAACACATCTAACTAAGTTAATGATCATAGTTTTATCTCACTAATCCTATGATTAATAGAGTCAATATCTTAGTCATGATTACTCAAAAATGGATAAATATAAACAATTTCTTAATTAAAAAAAATATTAAAGTAATATCAATCTTTACATGTATTTAAAGGTGACATGTTAAATCAATTACATAAAATATGTGTATTTGACAGTGGTATTTTAAATTCATGTATTATTTTTTCTCATCATGGCATGTTCCCAAGTTCGGATTTGTGCAAATAGATAGATTTGCTCTATGGATTTGCATGATTGACTGTATTTGTTTTCAAATATTTACAAGAAGATGAGAATGTGAATTTGGAGATGATCATCTTGCAAAAGAAAAAAAGAGATTTAAGCATAAGTTGGTGGTTTACCATAAATGTGAAGGTGTGTGAAAGTAAGATTTTGTGTGAGTGATGTAATAAGTTATGAAATAAGTGTGTGTTTATTCGCCTAATAACCAAAACCAATTATATATATATATATATATATATATATATATATATATATATATATATATATATATATATATATATATATATATATGTTATGAAATAAAGTGAATAACAAAGATAATAATAGATAATAGAGAAGAAACAATAGAAAATAGAGAATGAGAGAATAGGGAGCAACTCATCTGTGTATTATTATTGATAGGAAGAGTCCTATTTATAGATACAATATGTAATCCATAAAGGAAACAAATCAACTTAGTTAATACAAATATTTACCATAAAGAGTAATGAATCATATCAGTAATTGTATCAAATCAATGGACAATCATTAATTCATAACACTCCCCCTTGAGTGTCCATTGATAAAGAATGTGCCTCGTTAAAACCTTACTAGAAAAAACCCATTGGGATAAAAAACCTAGTGAAGGAAAAAGAGTACAACATTCTGTATTCTTTAATACAATATTGTTCATTACATATTCTATTTCTCCCCCTCATGTAAACTTACATCATTAAGGTGAGTCCGAATTTGTGAGTCATTTACTCAAAAGTTTTTCTTGGCAAAAACTTTACAAATAGACTTGTCATATTTTCAGATGAACGAATTTTTGGATATCTATATCATCCTTTCAATTGAACAATACACTATTGTCTTCATATATGGTTGTTGATTCCATCTTTCTCGGGGATAATCACAAGTTTCTTGCACATGTTGAATTATAAACCTTAACCAAACATATTCACAACTTTCCTCGTAATTTGTATGATTAGACGATGTTGCTATTATGGTTTGTTTCATATACCTTCATGAAACCATTGTGCTACCACATGTGAACAAACATTTTGTTTGTGATCAACCATTGTGACATTGTAAGAATATGTAAAATAACATGCATATCCATAACCCATTGGTCTGAATCTGAATCATTTGGATGGAATAAGCTCATATTCGTAGTACCCTTAAAGTAACGAAGTATATGTTTTACTCCAAACCATTTTCTTCTTGTAGTTGAAGAACTATATCTTGCTTAATAAATTTACAGCAAATGCAATATTAGATCGAGTATAATTAGCAAGATACATTAGTGTTTCTATGACACTAAGATATGGTGCTTCTAGACCAAGAAGATCTTCATCATTTTCTTGAGGTCTAAGAAGAGTCTTTATCAACATCTAACGACCTCACAACTATTGGAGTGCATAATGGACATGACTTGTCCATTTAAAACACTTTAAGCACCTTAATTATATAAGTTTCTTGACGTATAAAAACACCTTTATTTAAATACTTAATTTCTAATTTCAAATAAGACTTTGCCCTTCAAAGATCATTCATCTCAAATGATTTCTTTGAGTAATCAATTGCCTTTGTGAGCTCATTAGGAATTCCAACGATGTTCATCTGCATAAACAATAATTATGACAAATTCATTATTTGAATCTTTTCATATAAATACAAGAACAAATAGGATCATTTTTATATCCTTCTTTTAATAAGTATACAAAAAGACGGTTATGCCACACACGTCTTGATCTCTTTAATCAATAAAAGAGCATGTTCAATATTTTATTGAATAACCCTCTTTAGAATTTGTCTGGTTGGGCAAATAAAATCCTTCAGGGATTTTCATAATATGATTCTCAAAAGAACCGTACAAATAGGTTGTAACATCATTCATTAGATGTAAATGCAAATATTGTTGTGCAACTAGGATAATCGAATATTGCAATGTTGTTGCATCCAATACTAGTGAACATGTTTTTTCACTAATCAATACAAGGTTTTGTGAATAACCTTGAGCAACCAATTATGCTTTGTATCTAACAATTTCATCATTTTTAATTTGATTTTTGCGCAAAAATCCATATGTACCCAACAAGTTTCACAACTTCAGGTGTGTGAACTATACGTCCAAAAACCTTTCGTTCAATAAGCAAATACAATTATGCTTCTTTGCATATTTTCATTTTGGCCAATCTTTTCTTTGCCGACAATCTTCAATAATCATTGCTTATTGATCCTCATTGTCATTCATAACATTCTTTGCTATGTTATAAGTAAAAGTTTTGTGAATGTTAACTTCATTTTGGTTCCATATTATATTATTCATGACATAATTTATTGAGATCTCATCATTTTCAACCATTTCAGGTACCTGAGGTTCTTCTGAAACCGAACCATTAATTATGTCAAATGAATCTTTTTGGGATTTCAACCTTTTCGATTAGGTCATTTTGCATATTAGCTCCCTTTCTCATTCAAGAGTTTTTATCTTTAGAACCAATAGGTCTACCACGCTTCAAACGTGTCCACATGAGTTTTTCAACCTTGTTTTTTTTTTTCACATTATAATAACTGATCATGTCAAACAAGGCATCATTTTGATTTGTAAATTTCTGGTTTACCATGACATGCATTTCAATTGTACTAATAAACTTATAGTACAAACTATAAGAGAATGTTGATAATTTCTCCAATACACTTTCTTTTTCAACTCAATCATAGAGATATAAAGATATTTCATATCTTTTTCATTGTTTGTCTCAATATAATATCCATTTAGACAAATATCATTGAAACTTAATAAGTTTCTATTCAACTTCTTAGTAGAAGTATAATAGCTCTTCTAGAGTCTTCAAATATATTTGTAGTACTATAAATAATACTAACATCGATATCTCACATTATCAAACAAAAGAAAAATTTAACACTCTCATAATCAATGAGGTGATCAATGCTTCCATTTGCTTTAGCAAAGAAAATAACAATATCAAAATGAGTAGCATCCATATGGCCATAATCAGAATCACCATCTTCATAAGCAAAGTGTGTTTCTATGTTCTTCTCATTATTTGTAGGATGCTTTGGTGTACAATAAGTACAACTCAAATGGCCTTTAACACCGTAATGATAATATATACTTTCATCTTTTTGTCAATATTTTCACATTTTTCTTTTCCTTTTTTTTTCACATTATTATGCCACTTCTGGTGACAAAATGTGTCTTTGAAATTTTCTTTATAACCATGTCCATAATCAAGATCACGATCACGATCACGATCATGAAAATATAAATAAAATGTTGCTGCATTCACTTCTGGGAATAGAGCAGAACCAATTTGGACAGGTTTCATGATTTTCTATCAAAAGCTCATTGCTTTTTTTCAGCCATACAACGGCATGAAATAAATTCATAATATTGATTGCTGCATTCACTTCTGGGAATGGAGCAGATTAGGCGGATCTCATGATTTTTCATCAAAAGCTTTATTGCTTTGTCCAGCCAGCCATACATAGACATGAAATAAATTCATAATATTTGTGAATCCTTTTTCACAATATTTTTGTCGCACGAGCAAATTAGTTGCTTAGATGCTTTATTTCTTTATTTTATGGTATCCCAATATCCATTGCATCTAAATGTATTTCAACATTTAAAATCCAATATAAGGAATTCTTCCTTGCAATATCAAGGGTTACAAATCCAAATTTTGCAACGTTTCGAGTGTTTAGAACTAACACATAAAATAATATCATTAATAATAATAATCATCAAAATAATAATATTAATAATAATTACCATCATAATAAAAATAAATAATAAGACGAAGATGAAGATTGATAAAGTCAAACAATTCTTATCACAAGAGAAAGAATATAAAGTAAAATTATGAATTGTGAAAGGATTAGGAAGAGCCTGAATTGAGACACGGCAGAGCACTGTCATTGGAGAGAAACAACTTCCACTACTCCTCAATTGGTTGGAACATCGTGCTGATAACGTGTTATGAAATAAAGTGAATAACAAAGATAATAATAGATAATAGAGAAGAAACAATAGAAAATAGAGAATGAGAGAATAGGGAGCAACTCATCTGTGTATTATTATTGATAGGAAGAGTCCTATTTATAGATACAATATGTAATCCATAAAGGAAACAAATCAACTTAGTTAATACAAATATTTACCATAAAGAGTAATGAATCATATCAGTAATTGTATCAAATCAATGGACAATCATTAATTCATAACAATATATATATATTAATTTTAACTACAAAGTAACATAATAATTTTATATTTTAATGTGTTAAATTTTCTTTTTATTTATCATATCAATCAATTTATTTACAAATTTTATTTATAAATTCACATACTTTACATTTAAATTCTTTAAAAGAAACAATTAAAATTTATTCATTTAAATTCATCCAAATGTACCTGTTCTCTTTTTCTCAAATTCATTATCTTAAAAGAATACATTCTTAATTTCATTAAACCTCAAATTCATTATTTTAAAGGAACATATCCTTAATTTCATCAAAAAGACACTTATAAGATCATATGATGAAGTTATAATTATCACATGTATTTGAAAGTAATAATTATAAGTATAACATCTATCTAAATGTAGCATAATTATAAAAAGTTATTCTTTCATGTATGTTTCTTTATGTTTCTCATCTTCCTTTCTTGTAATTTTAGAATGTTTATAAAATATTTTTGTACTCATGTAATATCTGAAATTTATGTTTTATATTTTCTTTAAATATGTTGTAAGTGTATTTTCAATTTTTTTCTGTCATGCTTTTTTATTTATTCTTGTTTTTCTTTGGAGTTTTTTTTTTCTTCTTTATTTTCAATAAATTTATCTCAAATCCTATTTACATCATACTTAATATTTTTTCTTAAATATGTCTCAGATGGTAATTACAATTTCGCACAAAAATTACTGAAAGTTATTTTTTAAAAATTATTTATTATTATATTAACTTTTTAACTTATTTAATAACTAGAGTTTTTATCTATATAATAAAATGTAAGAATTACTGATTATCGTTCGGAAATTATTTAAATACTTAAAGTTTTCAGTTAAGCAAATTATAATAATTTTGTAAATTCATTATGATTATATTCGATCGCATACTCATTTGTAAGAAAATGTTTATTAAAATAATTTTACTTTTAAATATAAAAAAGGTGGTGTGGTATTCAATAATTTTATTCTTTTAAATAATTAAAAATGTCAACTAACAAAAAGAATCTTTACAAAATAAGTAATTTCCTTTTTTGGTATGATAAATGGATAAAAATTAAATTAATATCTATAATAATATACAAGAAAATTCTCTCTTTTGAGTCCACACTTCAAAATTCTAATTTTATCCTTTAAAATATAATTATTTATTAAATATTTGAAAATTGACTTTTATTTTTTACAATTTTTTTTTCTAAAATCGTTTATTTCTACTCTTCTCTTTTTCTCTATTTATCAACAGTTATTTTTTCAATTTTTTTATATATTTCATTTTATTTTTTATAAATATAATTTTATTTTATATATTAACTTAATAAAATTACATTATCATCATTTATTAATATAATATCACGTATATTTAAAAAATGCGTACATATAGGTGCGACAGCGCTGTGTACGCTAGTTTTATTGGAAAAAAAAACTTCATAAATATTATTTTCTTAAAAATAAATAACTAATACATAATTTCATATTTATTTAATTTAAAAAGTGAACTAAATATTGTTTACATTAAATTTAAATATTTAATTATAAGTAAATAGTGAAGGTTAATAGAGTAATTTTTGTATATATAATCCGCTCTTAAAATAACATAAATTCGCTCTCAAAAGTAATTGTTTTCTGAATTTTCCTTTTTATTTTGTTTAATTCTTTAATGATCGACTGTTACATTTACCCTATGGTCTGATTTGTTTGGTAGAGAAAATAAAATAAAATAAACAAATAGATACAATGAAACAATGAATAGAAACAAATTAAAAGTTAAATGTTTGAAAAAGGTAAAAAGTAAGAATTAATTAAGAATAGATAATAAAAATTGCGGTGAGATTTGTCCGATATCAATTAGCCTTTATACATGTCATCGGGACAAGTATGATACAGGTAGTAGTTCTCTGTTGAATGAATATCTATCTGTATCCGTAACAATATCCGTCGGATATTTGTTATGTGAATACCTACATAATTTTTTAATATTCATGGATATTCGTGAGTATTTACAAAAAAATAAAAAATAAATATTTAATAACATATTTTAATCATAAATTCAAATAAAATACAATACATAAGATTTATAAACTTTAAACAAAGTTTAAATATGTTGAATGACAGCTTACAAAAAAAATATTTTTTTTAAAACTAATTGATAAAAAAATAACTCATTTAAAATTAATATGTTAATATTTTAATCATGTATTTTTTTAATTTAAATTAAAATATAGTAATTACATATATCTACGGATATTGATACTATGATATCCATAACATTGTGAATATTAAAAATTTATACCCATTATCTATAAATATACATTTATAATATCTATCTCTTATAGTTGCGAATTTTATTACATATGTTT
Source organism: Vigna unguiculata (assembly GCF_037176805.1). Taxonomy (NCBI): domain Eukaryota; kingdom Viridiplantae; phylum Streptophyta; class Magnoliopsida; order Fabales; family Fabaceae; genus Vigna; species Vigna unguiculata. The sequence continues at coordinate 56,382,594 of NC_140794.1, read as the reverse complement.
TTTTTTTAATATCTACTTATATATGTTCAGTATCTAAAAAATAATTCATAATGAGGACGCAAGGCAAGCGCCTGAAGAGAAGGGCACTGAAAACTAACACTCACCATTTCCCCAACATTTCATAAACAAATGTTTTTACCTTTTCCCATAAAAACTGCAGTGGCATTTCCGGTAAATAACACTTCAAACAAGGGTCAAATAATCTTCAAACCCACGCACTAACTTTCTCTCTGCCTCTCCCCTGTTCTCACCTTTTTATCTTTCCCCTTCACTCTCTTCCACTCTCCTTCACATCAAAAAACAGAGACAGCTAATATTAACAACAAATTAAAAACTTCAAAAACCCCACTCATACCAAAACCACCACACAAAAAGCCATTCTCCAAAAGGAAAAGAAAAAATGGAATCTGAACAAAGCAAGTTTTTGGGGAAAAGAACAGAGCAGTGAGTGAGCAAATGAGGTAGTGAGCTCAGCGAAATCCCGACAATGGCGGCTTCGGAGGAAGTACTTCCGTGGCTGAAGTCGCTGCCGGTGGCGCCGGAGTACCGTCCTACCGAGGCGGAGTTCCAAAACCCGATCGCCTATATCTTCAAAATCGAGAAAGAAGCCTCTCAGTACGGAATCTGCAAGATCATTCCCCCGCTTCCCCCCTCCCCCAAGAAAACAGCAACTGCCAACCTCACGCGCTCCCAGCCCACCTTTACCACGCGCCAACAGCAGATCGGCTTCTGCCCCCGCCGCGCGCAGCCGGTGCGCCGCCGCGTCTGGTTCAGCGGCCACCACTACTCGCTTCGGGAATTCGAAGCCAAGGCTAAGGCCTTCCACAAAACCTACCTCAAGAAAAGCAAACCTAAACCCTCCCCTCTCGAACTCGAAACGCTCTACTGGAAAGCCACTTTAGACAAACCCTTCTCTGTCGAATACGCGAACGACATGCCTGGCTCCGCGTTTAGCCCCCTCCGTGCTTCGCGCGATGCCGATTACGTTGGCGACACCGCGTGGAACATGAGGGCGATTTCAAGGGGAAGCGACTCGCTTCTTAGGTTCATGAAAGAGGAAATTCCCGGCGTGACGTCACCCATGGTCTACGTGGCCATGTTGTTCAGCTGGTTCGCGTGGCATGTGGAGGATCACGACTTGCATAGCTTGAACTACCTCCATTTCGGCGCTCCCAAGACTTGGTACGGCGTGCCTAAGGACGCTGCCGTCGCGTTCGAGGAGGTTGTCAGAGTTCATGGCTACGGCGGCGAGATCAATCCTCTCGGTTCGTATCGTTCTCAATTCTTTCGTACCTATGCATTATTGTTTTAACTTACCTGTATTGTGCCTTCAACAGTTACTTTTGCTATTCTTGGGGAGAAAACCACGGTGATGTCGCCGGAGGTTTTTGTTGGCGCCGGTGTTCCCTGCTGCAGGTATTTTGTGTGAGTGTAGGGGTAGACTATATATAATGAGGACTTCGTGGTTGCGTATGTAACTTAACTTTAATTTTCGACTGAATTGAGTCAGGCTAGTTCAAAATGCTGGGGAATTTGTAGTGACATTTCCAAGAGCGTATCACACAGGATTTAGTCATGGTAAGATACTTCATACTTCACAATCTACGAATGGAACCACAGCCTTAAATATTCTCTTTCTCTCTGTTTCTTGGGTAACGATGATTGTGTTTTCTGTTTCAACAGTTGCATGTTCTAAAATAATTTGGATGTGTTTTGTAGGGTTTAACTGTGGAGAGGCGGCTAACATTGCGACGCCTGAATGGTTAAGGTTTGCTAAGGATGCTGCTATTCGAAGGGCTTCCATTAATTATCCTCCCATGGTGTCACATTTCCAGTTGCTTTATGACCTTGGCCTTGCTTTGTGTTCTAGGTTTGTCTTTCCCTATTACCTATTGGAGCTAATACTAAATACCTTAGCAGAATTGTTTATTTCTTTTTTATGGGCTGGACTTCATGTGGTAGATTGATGCTATCATTAATAGTGTTCTTAACTTTATGAAGATGTATCTGTGTGTACCGCTAGCTGCAAATCTGCATCATATATGTATAATATCTCATTAGGTTATTGGTAGTGAGTAATAGTGACCATTAGATATGATTTCCTCAGTGATCTTGGTGGCATGAGTTTTTATTGGTGTTTTGAAAATCATTCAGTTAGACCAGAAAACAGTGATTTGGTCGGGTAAAAGGTTCAAATAAACCATGAAACGAATATGAGAAAAATCAGTTTATAGTGGGTCGAATGACAATGCTTAATATAATACCATGTTATGTTAGCATTTTTGCTTAAAAGGTAAAATATGAAGAAAAATGCTTAATATAATACCATATTGGTATTTTTCTAAAAAGAATAAAGATAGACGTAAAATGTTTCCTATTTTCTTTTTCATTCTGAATATAAAGGTATTATTATTATTATTAAATAATGATGTATATTGTTGAAATTCAACCTAAGTATTACTCCTTCTTACCTATTTATAACACTATTTCGACTAATTTGTACTTTTTAAAAAAGTTAGCTAATTTAGTTGAAAACAATAAATCGGTGAATAATTTGGATTGTTGTTCTGAAGTTATATATCTAAAGCTAGAGTGGTTGAATGAGACTTGATTTCCGTGACTACTTTCTCAATTCATATAAGGACAGTAAAATTTTATGCTACTTTATTAATTTTTTTATTGAAAAACAGGTCAATTAATTAATGGTATTTTAGGAAATAAATAATTAATTCATCATTCTAACAAATTTTCTGAAAATGGTCTTATAAATAGGACTGGAGGGAGTATATCATAACTTTATAACTTTTTCTATTATAAAGTTATGATATTATGTTTCATCAATATTATTTTATGTATTATTACCATTATTTTATTAATGTTGGCTTGATCTGGATTCAACCACAATGGAATCATTTAACCTTGACTAGTTCAAATATCAGTCCGATTTTAGAAGCATTAGCTTTTATTGCTGTAATATATGCACCCTGTAAATTCTTGTGAAATCTTCATGCAGAATCCCTGGAGGCATTAGAGCTGAGCCACGGAGTTCTCGGCTTAAATATAAGAGAAATGGTGAAGGAGAAACTGTAATTAAAGAACTATTTGTACAGGACGTGGTAGAGAACAATGATCTGCTTCACACACTCAGCAAAGGATCTGCTGTAGTACTTCTTCCTCGTAGCTCTTCTGACTTTTCTGTTTGCTCAAAATTACGCGTTGGATCACAACAACTAAAAGTGAACCCTGACTTTTCTCTCAATGAATACAATTATGAGGGAATGGATTCCTCAGATTTTATTTCTAATGACCTTATGTTCAACAGGAATCATGGAATCAAACAAGTAAAGAGTTTTTATTCTGTAAAAGAGAAGTTTGTTACGTTGTGTGAAAGGAACAGGGTTTTGCCATTAAGTTCAAATGGGAACATATACACTTCAAGTTCAAAAACACTGCAAGGAGACAGTGAAAAGGAAACAGATAAAGGAGATGGATTGTCAGATCAGAGACTATTTTCATGTGTCACATGTGGAATATTAAGCTTTTCCTGTGTTGCCATTGTACAGCCCAGAGAACCAGCAGCTACGTACCTTATGTCGGCTGATTGTAGTTTCTTTAATGATTGGATTGTTGGTTCTGGAGTAACTAGCAATAAATTTTCAACTGCCCATGAAGATGCAAGTATTCCCAAGTCAAGAACATATACAGGCAGGTTATATTTATAAATGAATACACATCCTTAGGTATTTTTCACTCCTGTGTGTCATATGCCCATTAGGAAATGTATGTGAGAGCTGAGCTTCATGTACTGCTTGTACTGATAACTTTCTGCTGTAGAAGTGTAACCCAAATCATAACTTTTGCATTAGCATGAGCTAGAGCCATCCAGCTTTGTTATGTGCAGTTTTGGGGTTCAGTGATTGTTTTTTCCTCACCGTCTTTTACCTGAGTTGAAGAGTTTACGAGTGAAGAGAGAACGTAAAGTGGGAGATGTTTTCCATTGGTATCAATAAATAGGGGAGTTATCAATTCTTTTAAGTTTTGTTATGCCACTATAAGTTCTTGTTCTTTTCTTTTTTGTTTCCCTTCTTCTGGTTGTGGTGTGACCAGATTTTTCTTGCAACTATTTCTTAAAACATTATCTTCATATTTCTTTTTTCTTTAGAACAAATATTTCCTTTTCTGAATAAGTTTGATAGTAACATATTAGCTGAAGGAATAGTCGTTTGGCTTTAGTCCTGTCTGGTATGGGTCTTGCAGTGTTCTTGTAGACAAGGGAGATCGTTGAGTTGATTAGTTATACATTTGTCTCTTGAATGCTGAATCGCAGACTGGTCCTGCCATGTGCTTGTCATTCTTTACATAATGAGAGAGAAGAAATGTGCATGAGTATGCAAATCTTTATGATGTGCATATGAAAAGTAGCAAGTTACCTTTTTAAGCAGCCAGATGCCTTTTGTTTTGTATCTCTTTTACTTTTTCTATAAAATGTTTTTTCTGTATATAAATTCCTAGTTTCAATCTTCCTTGACTTAAGAAAAACCAGTGACACGTGTTGTTCCACAATGCAGGATGGACTAAACAAAATGCCCAACATGATTCAAATGGTGTTCCCATTCAATCTGTTGAACACCATGCACAGATTGCTGATGAAAATTATGAGGAGGCTTTAAATTCTGGAAGAGAAAAAGGCAATACAGCTCTTGCATTATTGGCATCAGCGTATGGAAACTCTTCTGACTCTGAGGAAGATCAGGGGGGATTAGATATTGCACTTGATGGTGATGAATTGAATACAGTAAACCATTCAGCCACTGATGGATCTCGGGAGATGTCTAGTATGCCTTCTCATTTTCAAGATCCACATGCTAGTCCCTTGGTTAGAGTCATTAGACTTAATAAAGGAGATGATATTCATTCAAGAAGAATAGACAATTATGAGTATTATATGCATAAGAGAGTAGAACAAATTATGACTCCTTTTGACTACTCTGTTAAGTCAGAAGATCATGACAACACTTCAGGGGTGGCATTTAGAAATACCAGGGCTGTAACCCATTCCACATTGAGTTGTTCCCAAGATACTCACACAGATGAAGACTCGTCTAGAATGCATATCTTCTGTTTAGAGCATGCTGTAGAAGCAGAGCAGCAACTTCGCCCAATAGGAGGAGCACACATATTGCTCCTATGTCATCCAGGTAAGATATTTCAATAATTTAGTACTCCCCCCTTTTTTTTTATTAAAAATGGAACACATTTTGTACTGATATTTTATCTCAAGCCCAAGTTCTTTGGAAAAACACACTGCCTTTTTTATTTGAAGTCCACCTTGGTCATCAAGCATGGGAGTCTTTGTTGGAATTTTTGTTCAATTTAGGTTGCATTGTATAAATGTGTGAATTTTTCCCCCTGTTGATAAGTCTATTCAAGTATACTAATATGAAAACTTCAAGTGGTCTGATTGATCCATTATCCTTGAAGATGTAAACACGTATGAAGTTTGATGTTTATGGTTCTACATGGACAAACTATACTTTTTTTCCTATTTCATGGTTTGAGTGAACATTTGCTATAATTAGTATATAGTGTTTGAACTCTTTGCTACTGATTGATGTTTGGTCATTATTAGCATATTTTTCATATTTGTGAGCTTGCCTTTACAGTGTTTAAAGCACACTGTAACTCGTTTCCCCTCCTTGCCAATCTTTCATGATTTGTTTTGCTTATTTCTACAGATTATCCAAAGATAGAGGCTGAAGCAAAGTTTGTGGCAGAAGAACTGGGGATTGGTTATACGTGGAAGAATACTGTATACAGGCAAGCCAACAGGGAAGATGAGGGGAGGATCCAATCAGCTCTGGATAGTGAGGAAGCTATTCCTGGAAATGGGGACTGGGCTGTAAAGCTGGGAATCAATTTCTTTTATAGTGCCAATCTTAGCCGTTCAGCACTTTACAGTAAGCAGATTCCTTACAATTCTGTTATATATAAAGCATTTGGTCAAAACCCTCCTGCAAGCTCGCCTACAGAGCCCAAGGTCTATCAGAGAAGGACCAACAAGCAGAAAAAGGTAGTTGCTGGGAAATGGTGTGGCAAAGTTTGGATGTCCAATCAAGTCCATCCCCTTTTAGCAAAAAGAGATTCTGAAGATGTTGAGGATGAAACAAGCTTACATGGGTGGCCATTGCCTGATGAGAAAATTGAGAGATCAGAAAGTAACCATAAAAGCTATACCTCAACTCGAAAATCTGGTAAGAAATGGAAAAAATCTGTTCAGAAAGGAGGAATCTGGGAAGAAAGCTTTGTCGAGAGAGATTGGCTTTCAGATAATTCCATTGAAGATAAATCCAATAAATATCAAAGGAGGATTATTGGGAGTAAGCGCTCCAGGCATATTGGGAGAGATGATACTGCTTCAGAAGGGGATTATTCTCCTCTGCCACTTCATAGAAAGCCTATAACGAAGCATTCAGAATCTAGTGAAAATGATGCAATGTCTAATGATTTGCTGGATGATGATTCTTGTTTACAGCATCGGAGGAGGGCTAACACCAATGAAGCTAAATTTATTGACAGTGATGTGTTTTCAGATGATACAATGGGCTATGGTTCTGATTGGTTGCGGAGAGGGGAGCTTAGCAATGAGCAAGATGCTATTTCAGACGATTCATTGGGTGCTGGTTCTCTTCAGCTGCGTGGAAAGACTCCCAAGGGCAAGTATTGCAAATACATTACTGAAGAAGACGTGATTTCTGATGACCAAAGGGAGGTTTATTTTTGGAAGCAGAGAGGGAAGATATGTAAAGGCAGACAAAGATCACTTTCTGCTAAAAATGAAGATGGTCTGAAGCACCATAGGCAAAAGCAGCAACAAAGGAATCTGAGAAGCAGGCAAGACAAGCCCCTTGGAGTAGAGAATATTACATCTGATGACCAAATGGAGGGTCGTTTGTTCAAGTGTCAAAGAAGGATTCCTAAAACCAGGCAAGCGAAGTTCATCGAGGAGGAAGATGTAATGTCTGATGACCAGTTGAAGGATCACTTTCAGAAGCCCCAAAGAAGTACTCGAAGGAGCAGACAAAATAAATACAGTGATAAAGATGTCATGAATGACTTGGCAGAAAATAATTTTCATATACTGTATAGAACTCGTAAAAGTAAGCAAGTTAAAGTTATGGACAAGGACAATATAGATTCAGATGATCAAATGGATGATATTTTGCATCAGCAGCACAAACGAACTCTTCAAAGTAAGCAATCTAAAGCACAGATTCTTCAACAAACAAAAACTAATCCGCTCCATGCGAGAAACAAGACATCCCGTCCTGTGAAGCAGAAACAAGGTGCTCACACGCTAATGAAATCAAAGGCTGCTCGGCAGGCAAAGAATCAGTCTGGTAACTCCAAAGACTTAACATTACATGTGGAAGAGGACGAAGATGGTGGACCTCGCACACGACTTAGGAAGAGAGTCCTAGAAAAAGAGTCTGAAGGAAAAGTAAAAGAAAAGAGAACCAAAAGGGAAAAGGAGAGGAATAAAACAGCTGCAAAGGTTTTAGTTTGCCATACCAAAACAAAGGATGAGGAATCAGAATATCAATGTGACATGGAGGGTTGTACCATGAGTTTTGGGTCTAAACAGGAGCTGTTGCAACATAAGAGAAACATTTGTCCTGTGAAAGGATGCGGAAAGAAGTTTTTTTCACACAAATATCTAGTGCAGCATCGTCGAGTTCATGAGGATGACCGCCCATTGAAGTGCCCTTGGAAAGGGTGCAAGATGAGTTTCAAGTGGGCATGGGCACGCACTGAGCACATTCGGGTCCACACTGGTGCTCGTCCTTACGTGTGCGCTGAGCCAGGGTGTGGGCAGACATTTAGATTTGTTTCTGATTTCAGTCGTCATAAGCGGAAGACTGGTCATGCAACCAAGAAGAATTGTTGATAGCATGTGTGCTAGTGATATATGTTAGCATTGTTGATAAATTTATTAATATATTGCTCAATGTCGTCTAGGACTAGGTGTTAATTAACTGTTTAGGATAAATTCCCTGAATCTGTCATTGGGAATGACTATTAATTCTGCTTGGTTAGGTGTTTTTGTACCCATTTATTTTAGTAGCAAGCAAAGCATTTTCTTAGATATAGAAACATGATTCTCATCCATCGCATATCTCCTGCTTGGTGCGGAATTCATATTCCAAGCTAGAAGGTCCTACTTATGAGATACCAAAGTCATGCTCTTTTGATGCCAACTGTTCACAAAATTTTATGGGTCTGATCTTCGGAATTGTAGCAGGCACATTTTTGTGCAGCATGGTCATGACTTCTATTTACCCTACACCAACTAATGGAATGGCCGAATTTCCAATCACCAATAGATTGACGTGCATTTGGCATATGGGGAATCTTCTTAAGATCAACATGTGGTCATTTTTAGTAATTTGTTCTCTTCCATACTCTTTGCTTACAGTTCCTTTTTCTTTACCATGTTTCCCGTTTTCATACTACTTTTAGTACTTTATTTTTAACCCCTACTCTATTTGAATTATAGAAACAGAAAAAGAGCTGTGATGGCGATTTAGATGAGGAAAGAAGAGGATGGTAAAGATACATGAAAATGGTTCTATATTAATAATGTCATTTGAGTGTTTTTAAGTTTACTTGGCCAACAATCTTTGTCTTTCAGACAACCAGGCTAGTGTCTATACCTTTGTTTCTCTCAATTTCACTGATTCTCTCTTTTCTTAATTAAAATTGTGTTGAATCTGTCGTAAAATTAAGGATGATAAATTGATCAATTAAGAGTTGGTTTCCTCTGTAGATTCTTTCTGATTACTTTTTTCTGCTTGATCACGTGTGACCGTGCGATACTTTTTCCTGGAACTTTCTTATCAGAACCCTGTTGGTAGGGAATTGTAGATTCCTGCATGAGTCATGAGCAATGGGAGAGAGAGCTTCAACAGAACAAGTATCTGCACTTCTACTATTATTTTGTGTTGGATTCAGTGCTGCTGATGGTGTGCTTGATTGATGCTCATTCTTTGTGTTGATTGCTGCTGTTCTTCATATTCATTATCAGTAACACTTCAAATCACACGATCAGTTAAAGGTGAGGATACTACTAGCTTCAGAATTCCTTTTTCTATACCTATTTGAAATTATGCCTTTCAATTATCAAGTGTAAGTATTGTTTAGTTAAGAGCTGTCTTGTAGCAGCGGCAATGTGGATTTAGTTGTTTCATGGAGCGCTGTTAAATGAAACGTGATTTAATTGAATTGTTTTGATTACACGTTTCACGCCCGTCAGACATTTTGACGGGATAAATTATATTCAGATTTTAAGATTTCTGATGCAGATTTTGAAAGACTAGCTCCTACATTAGTTGCCACTTTCTCCTTGCCGGCCATATCCTCTCTTTTCTTCTTTTGCAAATCTAGGCTTTAATGATTCGATTATGCTTTCACATGTGAATACATATTTTCTATTATTATTATGATGATGATTATTATTATTATTATTATTATTATTATTATTATTATTATTTGTAAATTAAGTCTTCTTTTCTTTTCTAACATAATGTTAAATAAGCTATATGTAAGTTGTACATAATCTAGTTGTTGATAGTGTATATTCTTGGCAAAAATGTAATAGTCAACTGATAATTTCCACTTTTTAATCTCTAATTCATTCTTAAATCCTTTTCTGGTCAAGTAACTCTTTTTTTTTAGAAAGGCCCACTTATATTTTTAAATAAATAATTTTTTTAAAACCAGTGTTAAAACTACCAACCTTCTTTAATTTTTAAAATCTACCAATTTGCTACTTATTGCCCAAAGCTTCTTAATTGCTTTTTTTTATGCTTTCCTAACACAAACTAAGGAAACATTTGTTTTATATTTCATAACTATTTAAACTTTGGTTCAAACCACTTTTGCATATTTTTCCCGTCTTTAACTTCATATATATATATATATATATATATATATATATATATATATATATATATATATATATATATATATATATTAACTATATAGTTGTTTCAGCACCACCCTTAATTATAGATATTTATTATTATTTTGTTTGTGCATCTGCCGTTAAGTTTATTTTCTAACGTAATTACATGAACTGTTCAAGTTTATGATGATTGAGAAGTTTTTTTACTTCATTTTCTAACGTAGTGTAACATAAACTGTTTACGTTTTTTATTTTCTAACGTAATGTTACATGAACAGTTCAAGTTTAGCATAATTGAGCAGTTTATAGTCTTGGTAAAACTGCATTAACTAACTCATAATTTCTAATTCGTCTTAAATATTTCTCTGACTGTATATATAACCACTCTTAAGAAAAAACTTTCCAATTTTAAACGCTTCAAAATATTCAAAAAACTGTAAACTAATTTTTAAAATCATGGGTAAAAGAACTCTTTTAGTTCGATTTTTCCCCAGACTTCTATTTTTAGCTGTCGCAGTTCGTAACCCAAAATATAAGTAAATACAGTATTACAGTATTATATTTTAATAGTAATTGTTAAATCTGCCCACCATTCATAATGAAACTGTCCGACTTCTTTTACTATCCATCTCATTTTATATATTTTATTTTATTGATATGTTTTCTTACTATTATGTTCTTGAGAGTAAAAAGTGTCTTTTGTTAGTTTGAGGAAAAAGTGAAGTCAAATAAAGAAAAAACATTTATCATTTTTAAGAATTATAATAAATAAATATATTAAAAATAAGTACCTGTTACTTAGCAGGAATACGAAGAATAATTTTGAATTATTAATTGTTAAGAAAAGATGGAAACTTGATGAAAAATAATATTTTGTTTTATCATTCTGGTGTCAATTTGGCCCCAAGTCTATGGGCCGGTCCTGGCCCACTCTTCATAAAGCTTCCTTTTAGGGGTCTCTCAAATGAGGGGACCAAAAAAAAGTCCCAGCCCCCAAAGTTCCCTCTCTAGTGGGTTAGGGCTAGGGCTAAGATGGGTTAGTCCCCCAAATAATACTACATTAAGTCAGAGTCAAAGATTAAGTTGAGCGACCCAAATGGGCCCGATGACCCGGACGGGCTCGACAACCCGGACGAGCCCAATGACCAGGACAGACCCGATGACAAGGACAGACCCGACGACTAAGATGAGCCCGACGACCAGGACGGGCTTGACAACCCGGACATGCTAAACAACACGGACGTGCCCAAAAACCCAGACGGGCCAGACGACCAAGATGGGCCCGACGACCAGGACGGGCTTGACAACCCGGACATGCCAGACAACACGGACGGGCCCGACGACCCAAACGGGCCCGAAAACCAAGACAGGCCAGATGAGCCCTACGACCCAGATGAGCCCAACGATCTAAACGAGACGACGACTCGAACGGGCCCAACGATTCAAACAGGCCCAATGATCCAGACATGCGCAATGACCCGAACGGGCCGAAGACTCGTATGGACCCAACGATCAAAACAGGCCCGACGACCCGAACGGGCCCGACGACCCGAACGGGCCCAACGAGCTAAACGGGCCCGACAATCCGAACGGGCCCGATGACCCAGACATGCTAGACAACCCGAACTGGCCCGACGACCCCGACGGGCCTGACAACCCAGACGGGCCCGACGATCCGAACAGGCCCAACGAGCCAAATGGGCCCGACAATCCGAACGGGCCTGACGACCCGAATGGGCCCGACGACCCGAACGGGCCTGACGATCCCGACGAGCCCGACGAACCGAACAAGCCAAACGATCCAGATGGGCTCGACGACCCGAACGGGCCCGATGACCCAGACGGGCTCGACGACCCGAACGACCCGATGACATGAACGGGCCTGATGATCCGAACGGGCCCGATGACCCGAACGAGCCTGACGACCTGAACGGGCTCGACGACCCGAACGAGCTCGACAACTCGAATGGGCCTGACGACCCGTTTGGGTTGTCGGGCCCGTTCGAGTCGTTGGACATCTCTGGATCATCGGGCCTGTCTGGGTTGTTGGGCCCGTTTGGGTCGTCGGTCCCATCCGGGTCGTCGGGTCCATCCGGGTCGTCGGGCCCGTTCGGTTCATTGGGCTCGTCTGGGTGTCGGTCCCAGTCTGGGTGTCGGGCCCGTCCGGGTAGTCGGACTCGTCCGGGTCGTCGGGCTCATCTAGGTCGTCGGGCTCATTTAGGTCGTCGGGCCCGTTTGGGTCGTCGGCCCCGTACGTGTCTTCGGGCCCGTTCGGGTCGTAGGGCCTGTCTGGATCGTAGGGCCCGTCTGGGTCATAGGGCTCGTTTGGGTCGTCAGGTCCATACAGGTTGTCGGGCCCGTTGGGGTCTTTGGGCCTGTCTGGATCATTGGGCTCATTCGGATCGTCGGGCCCATCTGTGTCGTCGGGCCTGTTCATATCGTTTGTCCCGTTCGGGTTGTTGAGCCTGTCCGGGTTGTCGGGCTCGTCTAGGTCCTATGGCCCGTCTTAGTCGTTAGGCCTATCCGACTTGTTGGGCCCATCTGGCTCGTCGGGACCCGTCTGGGTTGTTGGGCATGTCAGTGTCGTCAGTCCCATCTGGGTCGTCAGGCCCGTCTGGGTTGTAAGAGCAGTCCGGGTCGTCGGGTCCATACGGGTCATCAGCCCGTTCGGGTCGTCAGGCTTGTTTGGGTCATAGGGCCTGTTAGGTTCGTCGGGCCTGTCTGGGTCATTGGGCCCGTCCAGGTCATCGAGCCCGTCCGATCGTCGGGCCCTTCCATGTCATTGGCCCATCCGTGTTGTCAAGTTTGTCCTGTATTCGGGCTCGTCTTGGTCGTCGGGCCCGTTCGAGTTGTTGGGCCCGTTTGGATCATCGGGCCCGTTCGAGTCGTCGTTCTTGTCGAGGTCGTCGGGCAGGTCCTAGTCTATTCGGGTTGTCGTGCTTGTCCGATTCGTTGGGCCTATCCCACAGATAGTAATATATTTTAAAAAATAATATATTTTTCATGTGGAAGATGAAAGCCCATGGGTTGGCCCTGACCCACAGGACTTTTGTAGGGTTTTTGGCCCTATAGACTTCTTTGTTGGCGGCTTTTTTTCAATGTGGGCTTTTTTGGCCATGGCCCACATGGGCCAGGGCCAAACCCTGTGGGCTTGGCCAAATTGACACCTCTAATTCTCATAGTTAAACATAACAAAATAGAAAAGTATTTTTTTTTTTGTAAGTATTTAATTTTCAGTCACTTTTACATGAGGTCAACCTAATTCATGTTAGCTAAAATTGAATTTGATACTTCTTACTCTTAAACTAGAGCTGAAAATTGACATCAAGAATTTACTATGGTAATAAAATAATGATAATTGTTGTATATAAATTGGAGATGGCTGATACAATATTTTCTTTAACTTTCTTTGCACTTATATAACAATTTTCTTATGTATTACATAACAATCGCAGCTCTTTTATTTACTAAAATTGAATATAATTAAAAATAATAAAAAGTTTTGGGTTACTTGAAATAGTCTGTTAGATATGTAAGTAGTTATTCTTATGGACACCATTTACTAATATTTAACACATTACATGTCATATTCAATACCAAAAAGTAAGATAACTTAATTGATAAGAACAATTCACATCAATTTATTTAGTATTAAGGGTATTGCATAAATTGATTTTCAACATGTGTCAAACTTAGAGGTTAGAATGGAAGACTAGTCAAGGTTCTATTAAGATTATTGGTAGACCAAAGAGCTTCTTTAATGCAAAGAAGCATATGTTGGTGGTTTACTAACCATAATGTATATATATTTTGTCAATTCAATTCATACAAATAAATAAAAAAATGTGACCTTAACATAATTGTTAACATGGGAATAATATGAATTAACCAAAATATTTCATGCAATACAATACAACTTTGATTAAATTTTTAAAATATTTTTTTAATTATTTTTTCTATATTTTATTTAATTTTGATAGATTAAACTCTGAAGAGCGGATTCATGTTTTCTGACCCTTTAAGATTTGGTTTGAGCTATATATATTCTTTTGAAATCTATCGGTTTATATTTTCCTAAAATTTATTTTTAATTAATTATATATTAATAATAAAATTTATTTGCAATAGCTTAATACGATATGATACTATGTTGTTAATATTATTTATTTTTAAATAAGTATACGTTATAAAAAATATTTTAATTTTATATCTTAATTAAAGATGATGTGTAAATTAAATTAAGTTATGCATTATCGAATCTAAACAAATTACCGTTTTTAAGGGTGGAAGCACCCCAATCAATTCAAACACTCTCAAATCATTATTTTTCTTCTTCAGACGTCATTGAAATCACACAAATGCAGTTTTAAATGGACATGAATTTACTATGAACTGTTCTTCAAACTGAAAATCATAGGTATTTTATTTTAAAAAAATATGATTGACATGCCCAAATAACCACTCAACCACTGAGATGCTCTCACCTACAACCAAAATAATAATGATTAATATTATTGTATTGAAAAAAATCGTATAATTTAATAATGACATGCTTGACTTTATAATACAAAGAAGTGAAGTATGAAAAAAAAAAACTGAGTTGGATGTTACTTCTGTTGAAGCCACTATGAATTTAGACCAAAAATCCACCCATGGATTTTCTTTTATTTACAATTGGCAAATACTTCCAGAAAAAAAAAAAAAAAAAAAGAGGCCAAATTGAAAGATTCTTCCATTGTTTTGGACGTTAAACTGACACCTTTTATTTTAACTTCGACCCAAAAGAAAATATTGATGTAGTAATCATACATCATACATTCTCACATTTTCCACATGTAAAGACCCATTATTTATAAACAAAATAAACATTATAATTTCTTTAATTTTTTTTCTTCCATTTTTATCATTTTTCTTCCTTATCCTGACTCGCAGACATATTTTTACAATCGTTAAACATTATCGATGTTTGAATCTTGTAGAAGGAAAAAGAAAACATGGTAAAAGAATTCTACTAGAAAGAAAATCAACCAAATTCTCAAATCATATATTAATCAAAAACAAAAAAACATGTAAAAACTTCATAATTATAACGTGATGAGAATCTAAATAAAGTTGTCTTTTATTAACAAGAAAGTAAAATAAAATAGAGGGCAGTGTGGTTTCCAAAACAGTACACAGCACATCAACATTACAAAGTAGGACACTTTTTTTTCTCTCTTTTTATGTTCACACTCACTCCTTCACTCACACACTGCTTCTGGTTTTTGATTCCCCTCATATAAAAACGCAACCTTTTTCCTCCTCCTTTCTCTTCTGCTCTCTCTCTCTGCGACTTATTCCCTTTCTTTTCTTCTTTTGAACAAAAACCACCTTCTGTTATTAGGGTTTGAAATGTGGAGGGAGAATGGAAGGCTCTGAATCCGATTCTGCGCCACTTTCCATTTCCAATGGCGAAGATCCCCAATTGGGGGCTTCTTCTCCCCCTCCCTCTCCTCCTCCTCAACCGTCAGATCTCAATCACGCGGCGGAGCATGAGATACTGTCTGGGGAGCTTCACAGCAAGTTGGATTTGAAGGGTGAGGATGAAACTGAGGACAAAGTTTCCGACTTGAACGACCGTGGAGGAGTTTGCGACGAAGAAACCGCTAAGGGTGATGCAGATAGTAGGGGTTCGGAGACAAATAGTTGGGATGAGGAACTGGGTGTTGATGCTGATGAAGATGGTGTTGGTATTGGTGATGTTCATGGTGATGATGGAGAGGAGCACAGGGAAGAGAGAAACAGTGATGTAACTCACCACTACCCTTTGAGGCCCGAAGCTGAGGATTGTGCATTTTATATGAAAACTGGGAATTGCAAGTTTGGGTTTAACTGCAAGTTTAATCACCCTATTAGGAGGAAAACCCAGGTACTTCTTGTGCCTTTCTTCTTCTATGTATGCCTCATTTAGATGTTATGTTTGTTAGCGATGCTTTTGTTTTTGTATGATTGGTTTGTTTGCATTGATATCTGGTAGTGATCAATATTGCATTGTTGGAGGTTAAGCTTTAGAACAGTTCACTTGTGTAAAGGTTATCTTTTCTCCAAGGATTCCTTTACGGTGACATTGTATTATCTGTGGTGCTGGATTGAGAACAAGATAGTTTGCCTTTGGTGAAGGTATACTTTTGATTGAAGTGACTGGTAAATGGTCAGAACTGTTACATCGTGGCTGGTAGATACTTGATATTGAACTGTAATTTTTGGGGGCAGTGCTATTTTTGGTAATTTGCTTTTATGATTTTTTAATGTGTCTGTTTTGGTCGGTCTTTTTACTCTATAGCTTTGCTAAAATGACTTATTAAGGCTTCAAAATTTGCCTATTTTTGTGAGGTCACCTTTATTACTTCTTCAGACTTAATAAGGTGTTGGTGATTGAGTATGTCAATATATCAATGAGGTTCTCTTCACCATTTTCTGCCTGGAAATTTATTGTACAATGTTCACTTCTTAAAATACTGTTCTTTGTGTGGATGTTTTAACGATCAACAAAGGCTGTTAGAGAGAAGGCGGGTGAAAGAGAAGAATCTACAGACAGATCAAGCACAACAGAATGCAAGGTTATTTTCACAATTATGCTTCTAAGCAAATTTTAATTCTCACGTCTGTCATTTCTGCATTATTTTGACTTTTAATGTTCATATTGTAATTATTTAAATACAAGTTCCTCCAGCTATTTGAATTGCCATGGAAGATTGTGTGTAAGTCACTGTAAGGTCAAATCAAGGTGATTCAACCTAATTTATAATTTATATTTTTCATTTCCTTCCGCAACATTGAGATCATTGATCATTTATATGCTATATGTTCAATTTTGGGTGATGTCATATTCTGTAATTTCTGGACTTGTGGGATGTCAGTTCGGTAATGTATATAGATTGTATTCTATATCAGAATTCTTTTTTCAATATATATTTTCTGTGGCTGAGATTTAATATATGTCTGTTTTGATTACTTGTTTTTGGATTGTGATGATGTATGCTATCTTCATAGTTTACATTAGACAAGGACAGGGAAAACAGTGAAATGTCTGTCAAGATGGATGGTTTGGTTTATTTTTGTGGCATTTTTGTTGATTTAGCTCTTTCTCTTTTGCATTATTTTACCCTAGCAAAATGATGACAATGATATTAATTTTATTTAAATGAATGGATAAAAAAGTTATAAGCAAATGATATCAACTGTTCGGTTGAAAAAATTATTGGAACTTCAAAAGCAGCTTATGGAGAAAAGCAAGTTTGTGTATGATTTTTCTCTTGCTCAAACCATGTAAAATCAGAAAATTTCACCATTCATGACATGTTCATAACAATTTTTGTCCTGATCTTATGGCAGTATTATCAAAGATCTGGGGGTTGTAAGTTTGGCAAATCTTGTAAATATAACCACACAAGAGGAAAAATTTCAACAACACCAGCACCAGTACCAGTTTTTGAACTTAACTTTCTTGGCCTGCCTATTCGTCAGGTACAATTTTAGTTACTTTCCTATAACAAAAGATATATATGTGTGTGATGTCTGTCTCTTTCTGCAGTCTTCTGAAATAGTTGTTTCTTAGATATTAATAAGGTCATGTTTCATGATAGGGGGAGAGGGAGTGCCCCTATTACATGCGCACTGGCTCTTGTAAATTTGGAGCAAACTGCAAGTTCAACCATCCTGACCCTACAGTTGGAGGATGTGATCCTCCTTCAGGGTTTGGTAATGGAGGGCCTATGTCATTACAAGGTGTATCACGACCATCTGTACCCTCCTGGTCTTCTCCAAGATCATTAAACGAAGCATCTCCTTTTGTGCCAATGATGCTTTCACCTACTCAAGGAGTTTCTACCCAAAGTTCTGACTGGAATGGATACCAGGTAAATAGATAGATTCAATACCAATAAGCATCTGGCAAGGTTAATTCTCTGTTGCTGCAGATACTCTGGCATTGTTGCGTTCACTTTTACTTTTCCTTTTTGCAAATTTATATTGTCCTGTCATTGGTTTCCTTATGTTTTTTAAATAACTTTGTAAATTGTGAGATTATGTCATTGTCACTTGTTGACTATTGCAGACTTATCATTAATTTACATGTTTTGTTATAAGTACACTGAATACTGGAATAAAATAAATATTAAGCCATTTGAGGTTTGAGTGATATATACCCAAATCAATTAGTACAAAAATAGTTCTTATGATTTAGAATGTGCAGTTTTGTTGATCTGGTGTGACCTATTTTTTCACGTGCAAACATATTGAAGAATCATGCATATTAAGCAATGTATGTTTGGCTTTATGGCTAGAAGTGAATTTGAAGTTGCACCTATTACCGATCCTTAAGAGTCAAAATATGATTATGGCATGTAATCTTTAGATTTCTTGTGATCATTCTACAGCCCCATTTCCCTTCCTTCCTAGTGTCTGTTATTATTTTTTCGTTGGTATGCAATGCAAGACCTGAGTGGTCTTTGTTCCTTTACCTTAGTTAACGAACTATTCTGTCAGATGAACTCATGCAAATGGTTGTTTTCCCATTAAATTCACCCATTTGTTGTTTGTAAAGGCATCTGTCTACCTACCTGAGAGAAACATGCATCCACCTTCTACATTTGTCTTGAACAACCCAACAGTCGATACAAATGTTTACTTGCACCATCAAAAGCAGATATCCGTTGAAGAGTTTCCAGAAAGGCCCGGTGAACCTGAATGTAGCTACTTCTTAAAAACTGGGGATTGCAAGTTCAAATCTAATTGTAAATTTCACCATCCAAAGAACCGGATTGCAAGATTACCTCCATGCAACCTCAGTGACAAGGGTCTTCCTTTGAGACCGGTAAGGTTTTATATCTGAAAAGCTGGAAGATTTATTTTCTTTTGTTTAGCCTGTGGTTGTGTTAAATCTAAAATATATGGAATAAGCATGGCATTGTTACCTAGAGATGATTGTGTTTCTGATTCTGAAAAGATATATCCTTTAATTTGTTTAGTCAAATGGGACTACAAGCTTGATTGGGTAGTTTCTGTTATTTAATGTGAATTTTATTTGTGATGAAATGCAGGACCAAAGTGTCTGCTCCCATTACAGTCGCTATGGAATTTGCAAATTTGGACCAGCTTGTAAGTTTGACCACCCAATAAACTTGCAGCCCTTAATGATGTCTGGACTTGGTGACCAGCCATACTCAAATTCAGCTAGTGTTGAGGTGGTGGCTGGGATAGGTGAAAGTACAAGTGAAACTGATGTAACAATTCAGCAATCTGTGTAAACATGTCTTTGAGGATCTTCTCTAGCTATCACCAAATCTGTAGTTTTCTTCTTAAACATGATAAATTTATTTAACTTTTTTTCTAGCACTGTCCAAGTCCAATGCAGCACAAGCATTGCAAAGAATACCAACATATATATGTCAAACAGTTTATATGTATTTATCACAAGTAACATTTGCATGTGTAGATTATCTTATATTTTTGGTTTGTTTCTCTCTTTTGGATAAGTGTTGGATTATAATTAGTGTGGTTTGAAATGGTTGTTGTTGTGGGCTTTCTTATTTTACGTTTGTCTATTTCGTTTTGAAGTTTCTATTTTAACATGATAGTTTATTAGTTTTAGCTAGATTTATGGTTTGGATCTTTAATAAAAATGAAATAGAAAAATGATTAAAAAGTAAGTTGTATTCCTACTAGAATTCTTTAAACTTTATATCTTACATTTTTTACTTATTTTTTATTTCTCTCCATCTCGTTTTTTTTTTAACTAAACATTTTATTCTTCTCACTTTTTTTAAAGAAATTATACACCATGTTTTTTTTTTCTCTCAATCAATCACAACCTTAATTCCTAATACTGTGTACGTCTAGACCCAGTTTAATTTAACATGGCTCTAAAATATTTGTATGCTTAATTCTAACCATTTTTTAGGTTTTCACTTGTTTTCTTTTATCTAAATTTATGTTAAATTAGTAAGTAACTTGTGGATTTGAAAGAGACGTATTGGGTAGATTCACTATTGTTTTAGGAAAAAAAAAAATCAAAAGTACAATTGCAAAGCTTAATTGTAAAGTGAAAAACGATAACTTTAGCTCAGATCATATTACGTAAGAATTAGATAATAAGAGTTAGTTAACATTTTAGTACAAATAGAAATAAAATACCAATATTGAAGTTTAAAATACATAATTAGATAACATAATTTTTAGTAAATAAGTTAAATGTTATCATAGATGTTATTAGACCCTGAAAATAACATTTTTTTTAATGTTGTCGCAAATAATTAAAAATTTTAATGGAATAAATATGTAGTTCTCTATGTTTCTCTTCTTTAATTGCTAAGCAAGAGTCTGACTTACCTCTAAGTCCATTTAGATTTTATATTCCAGTAAACTAGAATATAAATAAAAATGACAAAAACATATTATATTACATTTTCTTTCTTTTTATTCGAAATAAGTTATATATGATTTCATTAAAAGAATATACCTATTTTTTAATAATTTAAATATATATATATATATATATATATATTTTTTTTTTTCTTGTGCTATTTCTGTAATAGATTTGGCTTTAAGGTAGATAAAAGTTAAAAAAAAGTTACATCAGTGACAATTCAATTTTGCTGACAAAGCCACAGTTTTTGACGATTGATATGACTACAAGTCTTCAAACAGTACCTACAAATAATCTCAACAAATGTAATCTGTTTTAATTTTAAATTAGCTTTTATGTGTTGTGGAACAAATTTGTACTTTTTACAATAATTATTACACATTTCTCTTTTCATTTTACTCAACGGTAAAATATTTTCTTGCCATAATAAAATGATGAAATAAGTATTATCTAAATATATTATTCGTTAACAAACGATAAAATTCATTAATGCATCAGTAAACGAAGGGATTTTAGCTTTTCACTTGTTTTCTTTTATCTAAATTTATATTTAAAAAATGTTTGAACTCATACATTTTTCAACATTTGTAAGTTTTTGATTGGTTTACTATTCCATGGTTTATTACAAGATTTGTTTTTTAAATTATTATTCTTGACAATTTAATAAAATCAGACTTAACCTACTTGACAATTTTAAATATTTTAAGCACCGCAAGAAAAATCAATTTAATTTCTAAATATTAGCATCGTTATTGATATTAATATCGGCTTAACCTACTTTAATACGATGTAAATAATTAATTGTTTGAAACAAATCGAAAAAAAATGTTTTTAATTTTTGTTATTAAATAAATATTTGTATCAGAATCAATTTAGAAAATACTAAATAAAATACATATTAAAAATAAATATGTATTTTTTCTTCAAATTTAAAGATGACAAATATTATCATTCATAATTTTTTTTTCTTATTTTTCTTATAAATATAATTACACTTATCTTTTTCATACACTCATATCTTTTATCAGCACTCATCTCTTTCACCAACGCTCATCTTTTTATTCATGTTTATCTCATTTGTTATCATCTTTTTTTTTCACACATATCTCATTCATCTACACATTTTTTTTCTTATCTTATTTATCAACATTTTTCTTCTCACCTCTCTCGTTTATATTCATTTTCTTCATTTAATTTTTTTTTTCATTTACACTCATATCCTTAATTCATATAGTTTTTTTTTTATGTTATTTGAATCCAGAGATGTTGTACAAATTTTTTAAAAGTTATTATCATTAGCGTTGGCCAAGCACAACGCAAATTAAACTAATACTAAATATAATAAAAATGTTTTAAAGTTGGTCAATTGAACTTTTTAATTAAAAAATAAATTTAAAAATTAGTGACAAATCAGTGAATGTTAGTTAGAATCGATCTTAAAGTCACAGATATGTTATTATAAGAACTATTCAACAATAACTCTTTCTTGTTAGCATTGACTTTTGACACGCTAAATCCTAGTTTTTTTTTTGAAAATTTATAAAATTTATTATTCAAAGATAATAAGTGATAACACAAGCACGACTATAATTATTGTTTTAGGTATATCTTTTAGAACTCTCATTAAGTTTAAGTTAAAACTAACAAAGAAATAAGTTTTTACTTAAAAATATTACCGATTCTCTGGGTGAAACCTTACATAAACCAACATTGAATTAAACATATAGTATTTCATATGCATAAGATTGTACACTCTTACTATATATAATATATATGTTCCGAGAATATAAACTTAAAGCATATATATGAGCTCCATGAAAAGTCAGTGAAATATGCACTTACTAAAACCAAAGTCGCACAAAGTACAAGAAAGTACGTTTCTAGACTGAAAATAGAGATAGCTCTCTATTGCATGGATGTAATACGAGAAAAAGTAAAGTTAGGCTTTTTGGTTTATCTTATTACAGTGAAGGTTGCTCAAAAACATTTGCTACTCAAATAATTGTTACAATGTCCATATTTTCTCTCATCTGGATAACATGTCTTAACAACATGCCTAAAAATGGATAGAGATAAAGACAGAAATATTGATGGAATTGCTACCGAAAAATCGTGAGAAGCCATAGAAAACTGTGATAGTGATTCGATTACTTAGACTAGAAAATAAAGGTTTAGTTCATCATGGCACTAAAAAATACAAAAGTGAAAATAAAACTAGAAGAGAAGAAATAACTATGACCAAGCCATTAACACTACATTAAATGGAAAAGATTGTTGTTAAAGGCTAAATATCAAATAAAAAATTCTTAATTTTGTTTTTTATTGTCGAAAAAAATCTCCGAGAATCATTCTATTATTAGAGAAATAAAATAAAATAAAATCATGAAAGTACACACACTCTCCATAGCAATAATTTAACTACATCTTACAACACTCTACTACAAGAGAGATAAAGAAAATCAAACACTAACTAAATGTATCTTAGACTAAGGAACAGACTTAGAATTCATTATATAGTTACTAATACCCACCCCTTGATTATCCTAGACAAATTGGAACTTTTCAAGACATGTTATTTTCATCCACCCAACACTTATATTTTTTAAAATTCTATAATTTTTTCCCTATATTTTTCCAAACACTTAGATCTTTCATTTTTAATTCCCCATAACTTTAACCAACTTTTTGTTGCTTGAGAAAAATCCATGATACTCATGACTTGTTTTACGTTATTGAAAAGGATAGCAGTTGTACATTGCACAAAATAAGTGATAAAATTTGTAAAAATTAAACAAAAGTGATGTGTAATTAAAAGTCGTTGAGATCCAAGTAAGCTTAAGTCTTACATTAAGTAAAGATGTGAAAGTTGAGCACCATAAAGATGAAAATTCATAAATTTATTATTATAAGATTTTGGGTTAGAAATATTGTCAATTTCTTATATGTGAGTTAAACTCATATCTCATTGGTGTTGTATATCTTCTCAGTATATTAATAATTATTAATTTTTAGAAAAAAAATAGACAAAAATAATATTTTTCATTTATTATTATTAGTTAGGTTTTCACTCTAACCGTCACTATATTTTTCTTTGGCTATAACAATAAAGTGTTTTGGGGCAGTAGGGACTGCGCCATTGCTACAAGTGTATATTTAGGTTGAAGAACACAGAGCCATAAAACATAAGCCAACCTAACTTAACCACGAAGCTTTGAAAGCTCAAACCACCTAACTGTTTATGACAACAATTTTCATCACAATATTTAAGGTTTGTGGTTGCCATTACTCCCCCCACGTGGACATCATACATTCTCACAACTTCATACATATCAATTTGGAATCAAATTCCAATCCCTTATTTCCTCATTCATTCTCTTTCCCTTTTTTTATTTTTTTCAGTTTCTGTATAAACTATTTACACATCTTTAAACTATGTTTCACTGGTTTCCTCTTCTACAAGAAAAAGAACTATATTCCAATTGATCAAAAAAGACAAAGAGATGAACTCTTTATTTTGTTTGTGTAACTTTTCTATATAATTATTGATTCAAAACCATTGCTTATATAACTTTTAAAGTGTTTGGTGTAAAAATAATAAATTTATTATAAGTAATTTTCTTAAAAAAATATCATGTATCGTAAATTTAATTTAACTAACAAAATAAACTTATAAAATAAGATCTATATCTATTTATATATACTATAAATTTATCTTGTGTTTTGTAGATGTGAGATATCTAATACACATGGACATATAATTTTAAACGTTAGATTATTTATGAATGATAGTTTGATGAAAAGTAATACGATAAGTTCAATAAATAATAAATATCGTTAAAATAGATTTTAGATGATTTTGATGTTAAATTAAAATATGAATTTTAAATTTAATTCAATTCATAAAATAGATTTATAAGGTAAGATTTGCATTCACTTATATATTATAAATTTATTTTCTCTATAATCAATTTATAGTTAATGTGAAACTTCTAATCGATTTTAATAATAGTATAAAATGTCTTAATTACATTATATATTTTATTTTAAAAAATAAGGTGTAATAAAATAAAACAATAATTTACAATTAACTGTCTTCAAAAGACACGAGACAAAATTTGGGACGATGTTCTTTAGGTATTCACTGCAAAATTATATATATATATATATATATATATATATATATATATATATATATATATATATATATATATATATATATATATATATATATATATATTTATAAGACTATCTCTGGCATTTGTTTACATTTTATTCAATCTCGTTTCACATTTCGTAGAAAATAATAATACTTTTCCAGAATTGAGACAGATATAAAGAAACAACGGAACTAATTAACATATATGTAGTTGGATTAACACATCAGGCTTTTACTACGAGAGAATTAGTGCAAACAATAAAAGAGATATCGCATCTATTTTATAATTAACATATTTTTGTTAATAATTATAATTATGTACTTTATAACTTTATAAAAATATAAACATTTTATTATTTATATATATCTCAAATGCAGGAATCGATTTTTTACCTATTTAAAATTTATATTTATATAAGTTAATATGGTTATAATTTGATTTATAAATTAAAATATTATTTATTCACTATTTTTCTCAATAATGGATTAGTCATAAATTATTAAAAATATTTTTTCTTAAAAACAATTATTTCACATGAAATCTACGCTTAGGAAACTTTTGACATTAGCTAGAAAAAATGGCCAGAAAAAGTTTTTATAACAATTAATGTTTCACTAGCCAATGTATATATGATTAAAATGTTAGGAGTATCTCATTAGAAGTTAGTGACTGACTATAGTATTAATTAGGAGTATATTAGGTTTTAATAATTTAGTCATATGTATTTAATAATTAGTTAGATTGAATCTCTCTTTTCACAAATGATATACGTTTAATAATGTCGATTTTCATTTTTTTATTAAAAACTAGCTATATATATATATATATATATATATATATATATATATATATATATATATATATATATATATATATATATATATATATATATATATATTGGTTAGCTATCTTGATCATTTCCAGAATTAGTATATTTAATACCGCTTATGAAACATGTACTTTTAATATACTTTTTTTTATCAATATCTTCCACAAACAAATAAATAATTTTGTAAAGAGATATTTAAAAACAACCTTTGTCTAGCTAAATGTGACACAACATATATAATAAATCAAACGGTCCAAGTATTTTAAGAAAAAAATGTCTCTAAACCTCTCATCATATATTTTATAAGTTTTATTCTTCACTCTCTTCTCTTCTCTCTTCTCTCTTTCATCCCAACTTAATACAAAATAAAATATCAGCATTCATTAAAAACTAAATAAATATTTTGACAAAATATTTAACATTTTATTATTGACTTTAGAACTATGCTGATAGTTAGACACAAATTCATTCTTTTTGTTCTCATTTCTAACTAGTTCTCTTCTTTTAAGATAATAAAGATAACTTTTTCTTGTCTTTTGATAATAAATATTAGTTTAATATTTGATATTTAATATCTTTTTTCATCTCATGAGTTTTTTTTTGTATATTTATTTTTTGGATTAAATATACTTTTGCCCGTCATAACTTTTAGTGAAAATTGGAATTAGTTTTTCATCGAAACTTTGGTGCAATTTAGTTTCTAAACTTTCAAAATGTGTAGATTTTGTCCTTTTAACCAAATTTTGTTAAATTTTTTTTACGTTTTAAACGTGTTTCATATTAGCATTTGTTGATTACACTGGTTTAACATATTTCCGCTTCAATGTTAACTGAGAAACGTGTTTGAAATGTTAAATAAACTTAACAAAATTTAGTTAAATTGATTAAATTCACACATTTCTAAAATTGAATGACTAGATTGGACAAAATTTTTGAAACGGGACTAATTTTAATTTTAACTTAAAGTTAAGGGTACCAAAAACATATTTAACGGTTATTTTCTTATGAATATAAAAGGAAATGTTATGTATCATATGTTTTTTCATAATCTTTTTTTATTTGTAACTTAATTATCATATATTTTTCTTTTATTAATTAGGTCTCTCAATTTTCGATTAGATTTTGATAAATTATTTTTCAGTCTTAAATTTAAAAGAATGATATTGATGAAGAATAAAATATAAATTCATTTTTTTAAGTGGCAAAGGAAAGATAATCGTAAAAATGAAAACAATACATATTTACCTCTTCACATATTTTCAAGATATTAAAAATTTAATTATTGAATTAGAGGAACAATTTTTTACTAAAGATCTAATTATTGAATTAGAGAAACATTTCTTTAAGATTCAAAGAAGTATTGGTGGAAGTTTTATATTAATTATTTGAAACCTATTATAGGAAAATGTTCTTAAATATAGAAATATTTAAAACTATAATTTTTTTAAACAGAAACATATAAGGAGATGTGAATACTAAATCATATATAATTTTTTTTATTAGTGACAATATTAAATATATAAATTTTAAATATAGTATTTTAACCGTTTTAAAAATTTTGGTCAAGATACATCACTCTAATTAAACCTCTTTGAAAGAAAGAAAAATATTAACACTCATGAGATCCATAAATAAACTCCCTTGTTAAAAATATATGTTAAAAAAACTTAATAACCTTCTAGGGTTGAGTTTGTATATAAGACTTCTTTTATAATAAGAATAAAAATCTTAAATTTCAGTCATTATGAACTCGTTAACTCTGTAATTAATCTGTTTGAAATCATTCACCAAGATTTTATCAGAACTTTAATTCTAGTAGCTGTACTTTAGAACACTCTTATGTGTTATTTGGTAGAGTCTCACGAAAAAAAAAAAAAAATTGTCTTAAGAAAGAATGAGTGGAGCAAGAAGACAATGGTGGTTGGTGGCTATTAATGAAAGACACAACAAAGTAACAAAAGATAATAGCTCACGTATTTACTTATACTATACCTTCTATAGCCTTTTTAATTTCATAAACTCACCGTCAAAGGGGTTGGTTATGTGGGGACAACTCATTCAATTGTGTCTCAGTAATTACAATTTCAATCATTTAAAAAAAATGTTTTTTTCATCTCCTCCCCCAATATATTTATGGAAAGTATTATTGAAATTTTAGAATAGACGGCTATTTAATGCTAATAATGCACTTTTACTTGTATTAATTTTTAACCTATATTTTTCAAAAGTAGTACTTGTCAGTAAACTTTTATTCATGTTATTATATAAAGTTATAATTTGAACTTAATTTTATGTGTGAAAATTTTGTTTAATAAAATAGAAGAAAATTATGTGTGGTGAAGAAGTGTAGGTTCCCAGCTACCTCTAAGCAGAAGTATTAATGTAAGAGCGGTATTAGATCTACACGTCAGGACGGTGCATGAGAATCATAAGAGTATGGGCCAAAGTCAATTCAGGAACAAATTTAGTCTTCAAAATACGACTATGGATTTTTCATTTTCTACATTTTACTTTTCAAAAATAATTATCCTTATTTTTTAAATTTTAATTTTTTAACCAAATTTTTATCTTTATTTTCAGGACCTTTTTATTTAATCGGAGCTATCTTTGATTTTTCTTCTTTTTAGAAAAAAAAAGGTTATGTCAAGTAGAATTCTAAGAAAATAAATATCAAAATCAATTATTTAATGAAAAACTTTCATAAGAGAACGTTTAGAAATGATTTTATTTATTTTCATTTTTTATTTTAAACAATAAATGATTTAATCTAAATCATTAATGTATCGATAGATTAATATAAAGTTGTTTGACACTTAATTAGTAGTTTTGAGTTTGAGGTTTAAGTATTTTCGTTAACAAAACATCAAATCTAAAATCTTAGTTTTTAAGATGTTTTACTCAGAATAATAAAGTGATTGAATAATCTTAACTTTATAAGCTTGAATTTTTACTTTTAGCTTCAATTGTAAGCAATTTATGAAATTACAAGTCAAATACTATTCAAAAACAGTGTTTGTCTTGCATTAAATATATCATCTTATTTATTTACTGTAAACATATTTAAATTGAATTTTGAATCTTAACGCACTACACTAAATTAATTAAAAAGAACAACAAATTAATATGAGAACGTGTTAATGTAAAATACGATTTGAATCGTGCCTATATTTTATCTTTCATTAAAATTAAGTCATCAAGCGAAAGTATTTTTATAAAAACAATGGTGTGACATAAACTTAATAGGTTCTTATAAAAAATAATTTTAATTTTTATAAAAAAAAAATAGTTCTTTTTTCTGCTTTCACATAAAATAGAGTCAAATTATATATATATATATATATATATATATATATATATATATATATATATATATATATATATATTTGAGAAAATGGTTGAATCTTAAACCTTTTAAGGTAATGAACTGTTATATATATATAAGATGAAACTCTAGCAGAGTGGGATCTATACTCTTGTGTGATAATTAAGGTACCCTTCTGAAATGGGTTCTTCTGTGACATCCATGTCTTCTTCTACCATCCTCCTCATTACCATCTGCACACTGTCCTCAATTCTGTCAGCTTCTTCTGCAACAGCAGCAGCAGCATCTGAGGAAGGAAGGACAAGACCCTTTAAGAGGGTTTATGCCTTTGGGGATTCTTTTACTGACACAGGCAACACCAAGAACGCAGAAGGTCCAAGTGGCTTTGGCCATGTCTCAAACTCTCCCTACGGCACCACTTTCTTCAACCACTCCACCAACAGGTACTCCGATGGAAGGCTTGTCATTGACTTCGTCGCCGAAGATCTTTCGCTGCCTTACTTGCCCCCTTATCGCCACCGCAAACCCAACGACACTTTCGGTGTTAACTTTGCCGTCGCCGGTTCCACCGCCATAAACCACTTGTTCTTTGTCAGGAACAACCTCTCCCTTGACATCACTCCCCAGTCCATCCAAACTCAGATGATATGGTTCAACAGGTATTTGGAAAGCCGCGAATGTGAAGAATTAAATTGCAAAGACTTTGACGATACTCTATTTTGGTTTGGGGAGATTGGTGTCAACGACTACGCCTACACTCTCGGATCTACCGTCTCAGATGATACCATAAGAAAGCTTGCAATCAGTAGTGTCTCAGGAGCATTACAGGTAATAAATAATTACACTGCTTTTGCTTTTGTTTTCTGATTTTTCGTCTTCATGATCTATGATGTTGTAAACCTTTAAAGTTGTGATTTTGCAGGCATTGCTAGAGAAGGGTGCGAAATACCTAGTTGTGCAGGGTTTACCTCTTACTGGGTGTTTGACATTGACCATGTATCTGGCTCCTCCTGATGACAGGGATGAGCTTGGGTGTGTGAAAAGTGTGAACAACCAAAGCAATTACCACAACCTTGTACTGCAAAACAAACTAGAGGAATTTAGGAAACAGTACCCAGAAGCTGTCATACTTTATGCTGATTACTTCAACGCATACCGCACTGTGATGAAGAATCCGACCAAGTATGGATTCAAAGAAGTGTTCAATGTTTGTTGTGGATCAGGAGAACCACCTTACAGCTTCAGTGTGTTCGGCACGTGTGGCACACCTAACGCCACTGCCTGCACAAACCCTTCTGAGTTCATAAATTGGGATGGTGTTCACCTCACTGAGGCCATGTATAAAGTTATTTCTAGCATGTTTCTGCAAGGAAACTTCACCCAACCTCCCTTTAATTTTATGTTGGCAAAGAAAGAGAGGGCGGGGTGAATGCTTCAGCCATGAATAATGTTTGGGATTTGCTTGCCCTAAATGCTTTGATGCATCTGATTATTATGTATCTATGAGTGAGGGAATTAGGTTTTATTTGTTTTGACAGAACTTTGTGTCCACTGCATCATATATGAGAAGTTCAAAGGAGTATATGTTATGTTTTATTTGTATTATTATATTCTTCATCTGGGATTCAAATTGTGCTGGTTAGATTTCTTTGTATATATGTATAATAGATGGTGTGAATTGAGCAGCAATAAGTGGTGTTGGTCTAAGAAAAATGAATCGACTTATGATCTTGGAAATGAATGAGGGTAGGTCCCTTGGGAGTGGTTAAAGGAATTAAAGATGAAGAATCTAGAATAGTATTAATGGACCACATACGCGTAGCAGTAAATTCATGCAATATTAAGCTGGATTCCTTCCAAGTCTATTTGAAGTGTGGAGAGCATGATTAATATATAGTAATTAGCACATGCTGGTGGTTGTGGACAGTTATCGCTTCCTTTCCTTGGAAAAGAAATATAATTGAAAATTGAGCATATGAAACCAAACCAAATACTCTTAACAAATTTTCACACATTTAATACTAACCTAAGTATACGGTCATAATAATAATAATATATAGTCTTGTTATAATAATAATAAAGGATATGTGTTTGTAAATGAATAATGCAATATTCTTTATATTTGATAATTTTTTTTTTCGGTTAGTGTTTTCAATGAAGTGATTAGAATTTGAAATCAGATTAAAAATTTATAAAATAAGAAGGTGATGAGATGATTATGATTTCGTCTACATATTGTGCTGCACACTCTATGAAATTATTAATTTTCGATGAGAAAATTAATAGGTAATAACAAAAATTTGTCAGTAATTTCGGTGTATTGATAGATCATGGATGATAAAAAAATTGATGATAAAATATTTATTGATAAAGTTTATTGTCGAATTAAAACTTCGTCAATAATCGTTGATAATCTAAATCTATTTATTAATATTTGTTGACAATTACTGAAAAATTTTAGTCGTTGATAAAATTCATCAATAAATATTACATTTAGGTCCTTCTCTTATTTATTTTTTCTTTCTTTGTTTCTTATTTTTTCTTCACCTTTTTTTTTCTTCTTCGTCTTCTCTTTTTTCTCTTCCTCCTCCTCTATTGTATTGTCGCTAGATTATCATCGTGTCACCCCTATTACTTTCAAGTTCTTCTCTTCCTCCTCCTCCCTTTCTTTTTATATTCATATATAATTATCGACGAATCTTACGTTAATTGGTTAAAATCCAAAGCAAGGGATATGACATTATTTTATCGACTGTACAAATCCATCAATAATAAAAATCATAAATTAAAGATGAAGTTTTCTTGTAAAATTTACTAACAGATAAATTACCAGAGAAAATGTTCATTGATAATACAAATTTTAATTAATTGACAAATGTTAGCGTCTTATTTATCTTTAGCGAATATTTTTATCAATAATTGAAATTCTAAAATTCGTCAATGAATTTTATTTTACCAATAAATTTATTTTTTTCGTTAAAATTTTATTGATAATTGCAAAATTTTTATGGTTAATTGGAAAAAGAAGCTTATATAAAGTAATAAGTGTAATGTTATTTTCACATGGTAAAATATAATGTATTAGTAAAATATAAATTATCAAAATAAAACTTTTAATTTAATTAGAAAATAGCACCAATTTGTTCTTGCTCAAATGAGAAAATTTACATGTAATATATTTCCCCTCCTTACTATAAGATACCTTCTAAAAGTTTTATATAATCGCTTTTATTAGAAAATTATACTTTCAATGATGTTTTCCTTTACTCTTTTTTTTTTTTTTATTTGAGGTGTTTGGTCCTGTTTTGGGATTTGTCTTCAATGAGGAGAGATATAAATTGAACCTCTAATTTATTTAAAGTTTTATATCATTTTTAACTTCTAAAGATTTTGTTTTCTTTTTCATTAAACTTACATTGATTTATAGGTTATATAATTTCTCTTTATCTAACTTTGGATAAGTTATTTTCTAATTAAATATTCTTATTCACTTATTATTCCACTAATCCTTTGAATAATTACGATTTGGTTGATACACTATGGGTTTCACTATTACTTAATTATACAGATATATAATTTGTCATTTATACTTACATGATGTTTTTAAAAAAACACCAAAACGACAATGTTTCCTTTAAAATTTCAATATAGTGAAAAACGAAAATCTAATAGCAAAATTAGATATTTCGATTCGTGGACAAAATTATATATGAAAAAAATACTTATCAATTCTTGATTCACTATAATGCCTCATGAGATGATTTTGCTTATATAAAGAAATTCAATGTCTCAATTCATTGGTAAAAAATTCACAATAAAGGTATTGATTTGTAAACTTCCCAGGCATGATTCTCTTCTACAATTCCACTTCTCTTTTGTCCCATATTTATAGGAAAACTCTTAAATATCACAAAATATTTTGAATTCACACAAAAATTAAATGAATGATCATTATTAAAGCTAAGATTAAAGAAATGTCAATATCATTTAAAAAAATTATAAAAATTAGCTAACTTACTTTTTTTATTACTTTTTTTAAACCACATAGTTAATTATTATTATTACTATTATATTGTAACAATACGAATAATATGAAGAAAATAATAATAACGATAATTAATAAAATTACTATAAGTAATAATTTTTTCAAAATATTTAACACAACTTCATACTGAGACTCGATTTAATGATGTTTGATAATATTAAGCACATATTCACGAATTAGAAGACTTAACAGTTGTTTAAAACATTAATTATTACTCTAATAATAAGACATTTCATTTTTTTATTTCCATCTTTATTTATTAATGTGGTTTAATATGAATCATTCATCGATTCTTTAAAAAATCAAAACAACATAAAAAACAAATAAAGAAATAAGAGTCCAAATATAATTTTTTAATAATAAAATACGGACATTCCAATACCCGGTCCCAAAATGGAAATGACTTGTCATCATCAAATAAATTAGCAACAAATTATAGACATCTCACTTTATTATTTATTATTTAGTAGTTACAGAGATTTTTCTTACCTCTCCACTTCACAATCATACCAGAAAAGTATTGATTTATAAGAAATTGAATTTTTATTGGAAACAAGGGTAGCTTTTCTTGTAATATGTATAATTTATATAATATTTTTTTTTTCTGCATAAATGATATTTCTATTTTATTTAGTAAAGTGGGAATGCAATTATAATGGATGGGATTTATTATCAAGTTAGTATTTGTTCGGGGCAGACAATTTTAATTCTAAAAAAGTGTTAGAAGAAAATAGGTATGGAGAATAAATCACTACTTGATAATATTTATATTGACATGAGCTACATGTTTTGTTATTATTTTAATATATTTTTTCATTTTAAATTACCCAAAAAAAATACTAATAGATTTTATTATTTGCTTTTTCTAATGTTTTTATTTTATTTTTGCTATGTAAGAATATCTTATTCTTAATTTGGGGTTTTTAATTGAATAACTAAGTAATCTAATATTTTTTCTTTAATTTTTAATTTCATTTATTTTAAATTTTTCCTTTAATATTTGTAAAAATGATAGATATAATTCTCATAAAATTTAAATTATTTATACTTGTTTATTTGTTTCTATAATCAATTGATATTTATGAAACTATCATTTAATAATTTATATAATTATAATTTTATTTTTCATTTTGTTATTACAAAAATTATGTTTTTTGTATTGATTTTTTTAATATCATATTTTTTATGTATTTTTATAAAAAAAAATATTTAATTAATATTTAAGACACTACGGAAATAGATATAAATATACCATCTCTTTTTATCGAGATGAGATACAAATTTTACACAAAAATATATTAAGTTTTTTTTTAAGAAGAGAATTGTCCCTTTTTGATAAAAAATAAAATAAAAAATTGGCAAGTATTTTTTTTGTCCCACTAAGATTTATAATAAATAAATTCAGAAACACTTCTATGGATAGTAATATCTTTGATCCATTTGTATGATTGTGGCTTGGCTTTCCCACTACCAATCATGTGATCTTTTGAATCTCAACTTCTAAAATACAATTTATTTTATTTAAAAAATATACAAAATTAAAATCTCGGTCTGTTACTCGTAAGATAGATAAACACAATAATATCATTCATGCAACAATAGTGCAATAATAAGTGAGTGAACGACAACATAATGAAATTTTGTACAAACAGATGTTTAACATTTTTGTGTTGAACTAAATTAAGTACTCATAGTACATAAGGAAAAGAGCATCAGGAGTACAATGGGGAAGATTATTCACAAAGAGATAAAGACGCAACACATCTTCTCTGTTTATAGTTTGCATATCAATCACATCTCTACGACATGTTAGAACCCACAAATCCCCAGAATTCACTCTCTTTAAGCTTCTCCGGCAAAATGGACACGATTCTGACCTTGTGTTCCTGCACCATAAAGCCATAAAACATATATAGTAACTGTCAAGAATAGGTTAACATTCAAGGGGAAATGGGTTTGTGATTACCAGTCATTGTAACAATTTATACACATTGCATGGCAGCAATTAGGCAAAACCATTTTCGTGGTACATTCTAAGCAAATGCCACACTCATGCTCTCTCTCCAACTCCAAATCTGAGTTCTGATCATTTTCCGTGTAGTTGTGATCATTTTCTTCAGCAATCTTAGCTTCTACCAAATCACCATGAAGTCGTTGGAGTGAAGGTAATATAACACCTGCATGTATTTGTAGATTAATGAATGAAACTTAAGCACAAAAATGGAGATCAAATTTTTATTACATAAAGTATTTCAGGACAAATATGCAGTAAGTCATGAACACAATGAATACAAGTGAAGAAAGGGTTAGTACTTACTGTAGAACTCCCTTATGGTTGCTTTCCTTCCACTTGAATACATATCTGACTTTCCATTAGTGTGCACCTAAAACAGAAAAACATAAAAAATGAGGAAATCGAAGAAAGAAGAACAATTCAGCATAGAAAAAAAGAAAGGGAGAGACACTATTACACTAACCTTATACACAACTACACGGAAAAGATTATAATGAGTAGAAGGTAGACAGGAGCATGGATAATCCATCCATTGAAACAAAAACAGAAAAATCTGTACCAGTTCACTGTATACTAACTTCATTTGCAGGTAATCCCCGCCATTACTAACCCTTGGAATGGAAGCTGCCCTGCAATTAGTAACTATTTAAGTTTCACTTAACTTTTCAAGACAAATTAGTAACTATTTTGGTTGTATCCTAATGAGAAATTCACACAGATTGAGTTTGAGAATCCAAATTGTGAATATACTACTTAAGAGGCATGTTGAAGGTGCACATATCTGACAGAATATCAGTTGCACTAGTTCACACAAATGAACCCTTGCTCAACCAAATCAACAGAATAAGAAATAAAGAAAGAGTAGAACTTACAGCACATTGGCATGTTGAATATCAGTCTCAAGTTCCTTGAGAAAATCCATGAAAGAGGGTGCTGAATGAAGTATTTGGTAATACTGCATTGGTGAAAGTAGGAACTATGATCTTCAGGGTGAATAGAGAGAAAGGAAAGTGGAGAATAAATGGAGTCATAGAACAAAGAAAAATGGGATGGAAAATTGTTGGGAGTTGGAACTAGTTGACCAATAAACAGACAGAGAGAAAAGGCCTTTGAAGACGTCAGTGGCGCTTTGTTGACCAACACTACACAACAGTACAATCATTCATTAATTAGATTCTACGTTCACATTTCCTTTCAAAATTCAACTTTTTAATTAATGAAAATATTTTAAAGTAATCAACAATACAACAAACAATTGCAAAATATGATGTTTTCTAAAATCTTGTATACAATGTTTGGCTTTTTAGGGCTGTATAATGTCCTAGCCAGCCTTCACCTGTAAACAAGG
Organism: Vigna unguiculata; assembly: GCF_037176805.1. Taxonomy (NCBI): domain Eukaryota; kingdom Viridiplantae; phylum Streptophyta; class Magnoliopsida; order Fabales; family Fabaceae; genus Vigna; species Vigna unguiculata. The sequence continues at coordinate 56,346,513 of NC_140794.1, read as the reverse complement.
AATCTCTCTTTTCAGCAGAAGAATAAATGCAGCAGTTGAACTACCACCATCATTTTTGTCCCTATATCATAGGTTTTTTGGAACTTTCTCTTTGGATTAAAACAAGTTTCTGAAATCGCTTTTAATGTTTTCCTTTAACACATCAATCTCTACAGAGAATAAATTTAGATCTTAAGTATATTGTATTAAGTTCACACAAAGACTCCTTAATTTTCGATTTCTGCAAGAATTTTTTTTGTATGTTTCGACAAATACCTGTAGCCATCACAAGCTTTTCATGAAAAAGCCCAACACTGGAAGGCCGGGGACACATGTGGGACCCAAAACCCGAGCCCACTGCACATACAAACACTTGGCACGCTCAACCCAGACCTCAATTCTGCAATGGCTGTCTCTACAATGTTCCACACTTTTGCACTACCCTTTCACCTTCCCAAAACCTTCTCATGCGCTTCGCCAATGGCTACAACAGCATCACCATCTCCGCGTGCAATTGGGTGCGATTGCGGCGTTTCAATCAAGGGCATATTATACCCTGCACTCTCTCATTCCAACACGCTTTACTTCAAATCAGCGTACAACGTGCAGATCGTAGTGGGCGATGACGAGCCCGAAGATAGAATCGTTTATCGCTTCAAGAAGGAGGTTCTCAAGGCTGGGGTGCTTCAGGAGTGTAGACGTAGAAGGTTCTTCGAGAACAAACACGACAAGATCAAAAGGAAAGCTCGCCAAGCTTCTAGAAGGAACCGAAAGAGGTTCACCTTTTTACCTCTAACCCCTCGCTTTTCTTTTCCTAAGAAATCAAATTATTTACGTTTTTTATGCTCGGATGGATGTCATGCTGTATCAGGAAGCCACTGTCGAGAGCTTTGGCACAAAATAAACACGATTCTGAAAAGAAAAAGAATGCTGATCACGATGATGATACTGGTATTGATAATTGGGAACTACCTGAGGTAGATATTCCATACACTTGACTTGATGTTCATGTGCAGGAACAAACAGAGAATAGAAAATATGACACTCTCTATTAACTTCGATGTCAGTCCCTCAATCTTAGGTAATTGATTCCTTGTGTTCTACAGGTCTTGTACAGATAAGGTGACTTTAAATGATAAGACTTGTATGAAAAATGATTGCATCTGTTCTTAGTTGGTATGTACCATTGTTTCAAACTTTTCTAGTACATAAATATAAATTTTTAACTTTGGTGTTTAAAAGGTAAAACTGAAGAAAACATCTTCTTTGATTTTCAGTTGAGATTGATTTGAACTGAATATTGTAATAACATGACCTTGAAACGTAGTTTGAAGTTGAAGTAAAGGTGGAGTGCATGCTTGGATTGAAGTTTGTAAACTTAAGTTTGAGTCAAAATTAAGTTTGTAATTGAGTTGGCAAAAACAATCCAATTCCTACTTTTACAAAACTGAGTTTTAAGATAAAATTTTAATGTGCAAACATATTTTTCAAAGAAATCAAAACAAGATATGAAACTGGGTTTCTTTTCTCTAAACTAGGTTTTGGAATGCTTACAACTGAACACCAAATACAGCCACTGTTAGTTTTACAAACTCGTTTTGTAAAATGAGTTTCATCTTAAGTTTGCAAACTTTAATCTAAACACAGGCTTAATCTTTGAAAAAGGACCTATAGTGGAGGCACATATGGTTTTAGTGATTATGATAGAGGTTTTTGCATCTTTTTTATGAATATTGTAGCTTTTACTGAATTTCTTAGAAACGAATTTGAAGTTGTAGGAATCAAAATTTCTGGTTGGGGAGGAAGAAGGGAGGGAAAGAAGATGGAAAGACCAAAAGAGGGCAAAGAGCCAATATGCAAAGAATGCAATTTCATATTATTTGATGATGAGTGAGGTCAATTTATACTTGATAGAGAAGGGGGATTTAACTGCGCATTTAGGCTAACAGAGTGAGCTAACTCACTGACATGGTGATAATGTAGTCACCAGAACTCACAAATATTTGAATAGCCACTTCACTGTTGGGAGCGTTTGAAGCCTGTAAATGTGTGATATAGCTTGTATTTGTTTGCACATTAGCGACAGGGGAAAATGCAGAAGCAAGAGATAATTGCTTCTGTCTACAAAACAGAAGCAACAAATACTTGCTTCTGTCTATAAAACATGCACGTTGATGTCCCCATCATTAGTTCTCCAAAAATTGTGACCCGGTTTCTGTATTTATAGTTAAATTTGCAAGCATAAGTTTTTTTTTTTTTTTTTTTTACATTTGTGCAGTCAGGGCTGACCCATGCTATTAGCTGGGGATATGCCTCTCTTACCAGAAAGTGTTACAGTATTATATGAACATATGTAATTCTTTAATAACCCTTATAAAGTTTAATTGAATCTCTTGTTCATAAATTACAAAAGTGAAAGCTGATGTCATATCTACGCCTTGACTTAAAATTGTAAAACAGTGGGTTTATTTCACATCTTTCTTATTTAGCACAGTTCCCTGAGGTCCGGGAAAATCTGTGGACTAGACAAGTGTTTGATCAGATAAACTGTAGAATCGATTAGCAGAAAATCGATCCAATGACAGGAAAAATGATAAAATTAAAGTCAGTAAAAGCCAGCAAATAGCTAATTCGCAGAAAGTCAATAAAAATGTATACACACTGATATTTTTTTTCTTAGTAAATATCTGTTACACTATATTTGGATCTGGATAACTTCTGTTTGTACGGACAGAAGTGGGGAAGAGTGATCTCTTTGCCTCGGTCTATTTGTGAGGAAGTAAAGGAGCGGATATGTACAAAATGAATTATGGGATATCTCATGTTTGTGAGAAGCCATATAAAGTTAATATTTATTGAAGATAGGTTTAATTAATAATTTAGTTTCTATGTTTAAGTATATGATTTATTTTTGTCTTTATATTTCTTTTATTTAATTGAGTTTTAATATTTTTTATTTAATTGGATTTCGATATTTATTAAATAGAGATGATTACTTATGTTCAATTGATCTTGATCTTGTTTGAAAAATATCATGTGTCAAAAGGTACTAGATGTCAAAATTGTATGAGTTTTAAGGTAGAAGATCACTTTATACTTTGACACATAGTAGATCTAGATTTAGATATGTGGAATTATCTAAAATAATGTTAACACCAATTTAACATGATCACATTAATTTTTTTTTTCTAAAAAATAAAAAATATATCAATTGAATTTTTTGAAATATAAAAAATTATCAGAGTACAAAACAAATATAAAGATCAACTTAATAAAAAGTCAAAATATAAAAATTAAATTACTAATTTAACTTAATATGATTGAGATCATTATCATGCATGCAGAACCTCTTGAGACTCCTGCTTATATGCAGTTAAAGAATGATTATATGTGGAATTGAATCATATAACTATATGAAATCCAAATAATACATGAAAAAATAAATTTAATGTGCTAACCTCGCAATCACTCTCTACACACAGGCTCCTTGGCTTCATGTATTCATGTATCCCATATTATCACAACCTTCTCTTGTTTCAGCGTATTGCCACGGTCTTGTTGTTGAAACAACTTTTGGATTTATGGAATCGATCGGAATAAAATCAAACACAACCATCTCGGATTGAATGTCAACTAGAATTGTTTCGTCTAAATAATAAGTCTATGCACTAACTATTATTATAAATTTTTTAACTATATTGACATTACATCTTAAAATTCATTTGTTAAGAATATTTTATTTGATCATCACAAATATGTTACAATAATGAAAAACCTTCTCATTAAGTTCTGATATTATTTTGAAGAAGTTTGATTTTGTATTGCATGAAATATACTGAGGACATCCATATATCAAAGCAAACCAAGAGTGCTTAACAACATTAATGAAGTATGCATGAGAAGTGCGAGCTTCAAACTAGGTACCCAAATAAATATATAAATATATAAAAATATAAAATATAATTTAAATTAAATTTAACTTGATAAATATAAATTAAATTTTAATTTTAATTTTTTGCGATTAATATGATACACGCAATCACTGACCTGTTTATAAACAAATATTAAAGTACTCTCTACCTACATATAATAAATTCTCGTAGGTACTAATTATCTCCCGTGTAAATTTTATTTACAAATTTTCGCGAACACAAACATTTTTGTCATCTCTATTCATATTTCATCTTCGTCACTTTTCTCCTTTTAAACCTCTCTTTAAACCAAAGTCAATCACAAAATCAGAGTCTTCCATAATTTACATTTTATTAATAAATACATTAAAATTAGATAGAGAAAGAAGTAACTTGAGTTGAATGACTTGGTTTTCTCTCTACTTCTCCTCACTCCAGCTAGTGTTATTAGATTAGGGTTATCCGCAAATCCTCATTTACAAATCATTACAAATTCCTTGAACCAAATATAATTGATACTTGCTTTTTCGTCCGCATAAATAGTTTTTCTCCAAATCCAAACAGAGAGTAAAAGTTCATATTTTTCATCAAAACAAAATAATTACTTCCAAATTTATTTAATCAAAACTTGTTTTTAATTATAATTAATTATACATTTAATTAACTATTGAAATAATTTAATCAAAACATAATTTATACTCGCTTTTTTGTCTACATAAACAGTTCTTCTCCAAATCCAAAGAGAGAGCAAAAATTCATATTTTTCATCAAAACCTAATAATTACTTCTAAAATTATTTAAACAAAAACTTTATTTTAATTATAATTAATTATACATTTAATTAACTATTGAAATAATTTAATTCTCGCAATTGTTTCGAATATAAAACTGAAAATTTATTGTTGAATTTGTTTAGCTTGGACTAAAATGTTCTCCTAGAAAGATTTAAGCACACTATTATCGTTAAAAAAACTACAATTAATTTTGAAAAACTATATAATTAAGAATACTCCAATAAACAAAGAAGAGTGTAATTTATTGAACTCTAATATTTCAAATAACACAAGTATTTGCTACTGAATAACAAATCAAAGTAAAAAACTAGCATAGTTAGTTTATTAATGCCTTCATTCTAAACATAATATTTTTATATTTTATTTTTGTTTCAAAATAATAATAATAATAATAATAATAATGTTGACAATTAGAGATATTTCATATCGAAAGAAGACGTAAATGTATTGAGAATATATTTGTATAAAATTGTGTTCCTTGATTTTAATAGTTACTGTTTTACTATTTTGAAAAGGAGGGAATGAAATCCCGTAGTTTATAATTACTGATTAATATTTTTTTTTTTGAATTTAAGAATTAGGTGAATTTAGGAAAGAGGTCCGTGGTGGTAACTTGTAACTTGGGCTACGCATCGTTTTGTTGTGAGTTATATATCACACAGAAATAAAGGGAAAACAAGAAGACTGCATTTAGAAAAGTGAGGTGAAGGAAGCAAAACGCAAACGCAAACGCAAACGCAAAAGCGATAGCGGCAGTGATGGAAGGCGAAGAGGGTTCTCAGCAGCCACAGTTGATACTCGCCGACAAGCTCTTCCTTCTCCGGCAACCCGATGTGCAGGACATTGACAAGGTTCGCTACAAAGAGGATGTTTTCACTCACGTCAAGGAAAACGGTAACTCTCTCTTTCTCTAATCCCCTTTTCTATCTTCTTCATCTCACACATGTTATCACTCTTTTTTTTTTTTCTGTTCAGATATGGTCCCTTTGTACGAAACCCTAGTCGCCGATTCCGTGTTGGACATGGATCGTGCCCTTTTGGATTCCATGCGAGCTAAAACTGAGGACGAGCTTAACAAGATCGACGAAAAGTGAGTTCCTCTCTCTTCATCCTTCGCTTTACCTACGATGCTTGCACCGACCCCGGATTTGGAATTTGGGATTTGAAATTTACTAGGTTAAATTGGGAATGTTCGTGAATCTGAAGGGGGAGTATGACCCTAATATGTTAATTTTATTTTCCAATTACCCTACCGTCTTATATGTATTTTGGTTTCTGTTATTTCTTGTGCATATTGCTAGTTGCTGGTCTTTCGTATTTTATGCTGATTGGTGCTTGCTGTCACCATCGTTGTTATCGTCACTTAGGTTGTGGTCTGCACCTTGGTAATGGAATTGAAAGAAGTGAGGTGAGGGATGCCTGACACTGAAGTATGTTTGAAACTGTGAATCCGTGTTTCTCTTAAGATTCTCACGACTTAAAAGTTTTTTCCTCTAGCGAAGTTTGTGGAGTTACTAAGAATAATGTTTTATGTGGAAACAATTTTTTGTTGAATTCAATATGATAAGCTAGGTTACATGATGCATTTTTGTGATTTGAGACTTGTGTGGAGAGAATATTTTATCATAATTTTGGTTTGAGTTAGGACAAGAAATTAATTGCAAGATAGAGATTGGTGACGACAAACCTTGGAAACACATGGCTTTTACCGAAGTGGTAATAAATAAAGCATGTGAAATGCAAGTTTAGCAAGATTAAGCTGTATCTTATAGGTAATTATTTCATAACATACAATACCACAAACTACTTATTTTAAGTATCTTGGGTACATCATACCAAATTATGAGGAGATAGAGGGTGATGTTGATCACCAGATCTAGCAGGGTGGGTGAAATGGAGGGATGCTTGGATGTGACTTATGATAGAAAAAATAGGATTAGGAATACAACCATTGGATACAATTCCCATTGTATAAAAAAAATGTTAAAGCCTCAGCTTTGTATGGTTTGGGCCTGTTTGGAGAAAATCTGCAGGAACAACATCAAGGGGAGCTGACTGGATGGAAGATAGTCCAACTGTAGGTGGTAGAGATATGCTAAAGAAAACTGTAGGTCAAACCATTAAGAGGTAGCTGGTCCGGCTTTGCCCATAGTGTAGGAGAAAAATCTATGGCATCATATGACTCATGTAGTTGACCGTTTCTAATGAAAATAATTGGTTGTATTGTTGTTGTATGCATGAAAATAATGGCTTTTCTTATGTATTTAAAAGTTTGTCATAGACCAAGTGACCGAAGGCTTGTATGGCTATAGATGGCAGCCGAGTCCAAAATATAAATGCTGCATGGTGGATGGAATAGTAGTGAGTGTAATTTAAGCTAGGGAAATAGATGAAAAATCACTACACAGAGATAAAGGTGGGCAAATAATGTATTATGTAAGTTTGAAATTTGATTCTGCAGTGTTTTTTCTGTGTTATTTTCACTAAGAAAAAGCTGAATGACCATTGTACCCCGTAAAACATAAATTTGAAGGCTGACTGAATTGAAGCTGTCACATAATGTTCCTCGCCACTTGGCTATAAAAGGCCACATCTACAACATTGATTCTCTTAGAGTTGTCTCAATGCATAAAATTTGGCCTACCTCTGCAGCAGTAATGAATGGTCCACATTCCACATGCTTTCTGGGATAGATTGCTCTTGCTTTTCTAGGTTGAAAGTGAAAAGAAGGAAATTACGTTGTATCCCCAAATATGATACCAGAAGAATACAAAATGAATAGACTGGGACAGATGTATTCACTCATGCATTTGCCATTTATGTGTGATTCCTTGGAATGCAAACTATGATTTCTGGGGTCTGCTCTATAATTCTTGCAGTCATGATAATACATTTGATGCCTCTTTTTAGGATTGCCGATGCCGAGGAAAACTTAGGTGAGAGTGAAGTTCGGGAGGCTCACTTGGCAAAATCCCTGTTTTTCATCCGAATTGGGGATAAGGTATATAATTATTATCACCTGCTTATTTCACATATGCTGCTTGAATTGAATTTTGGTAACACTTTTTTTATGTACCAGGAGAAAGCCTTGGAGCATCTCAAGATAACAGAAACCAAGACAGTCGCAGTTGGCCAGAAGATGGACCTGGTGTTTTATACTTTGCAGCTTGGTTTCTTTGACATGGATTTTGATCTCATTTCCAAAAGCATTGACAAAGCCAAAAAGTAATGTTTTGAAAATCAAACTTCTGCAGTTACGCTCTCTGCTATATTTTTCAGTCAAGAGTTGTTTTTCTAACTCTTTACAGCATATGGTGGCAGTTTGTTTGAAGAAGGTGGTGATTGGGAAAGGAAGAATAGGCTGAAAGTGTATGAAGGTCTGTACTGCATGTCCACTCGAAATTTCAAGAAGGCTGCCAAGTTGTTTTTGGATTCTATTTCAACCTTTACAACCTATGAACTCTTTCCTTATGACACCTTCATATTTTATACGGTTTTGACCAGCATTATATCGTTGGATAGAGTTTCCTTAAAGCAAAAGGTATGTTGATTCTTTATTGTTTACACTAATTGTCCTTTTCTTTTTAATGTTGTTTTATGTCTCGTCGTAAGTATTCTGTGTATTGTAAATTATTAACAAGTTCATTTGCATCAGGTGGTAGATGCTCCAGAGATCTTGACGGTGATCGGCAAAATCCCATATCTTTCAGAGTTTTTGAACTCCTTGTATGATTGTCAATACAAGTCTTTCTTCTCAGCATTTGGTGAGCAGACATCTGTCAAATCTCAGTAATTTTGTAGTGAATTTTGAAAGTTTTGATGCCTTACTTGAGACATTTTAACTATGCATGAATTTTTTTTTGTGGTGGAATTTGAAAATATTGAAAAACATCCACAATTTACAATAGGAACTTCAAAGTGCGGATGATTCCTATCTGTTTGGACCCATTCTTAATAGTATTTTTTCATTTTGAAATTTATTTCAGCTGGTCTGACGGAGCAGATTAAGTTGGACCGCTATCTGCATCCCCATTTCCGATATTACATGAGGGAGGTCAGAACTGTTGTGTACTCCCAATTTTTGGAATCTTACAAAAGTGTGACAATTGAAGCCATGGCCAAAGCTTTTGGAGTGACAGTGGATTTCATTGATCTGTAAGTAAATGCATTTTACAAACCCAATTTTGGTTCAGTACTTGTTTAGTTTTTAGATGGCGGAAAGTTACTAATTACAGTATCTGCTTCCAGGGAGCTATCCCGTTTTATTGCAGCAGGGAAACTTCATTGTAAGATTGATAAGGTTGCTGGTGTTCTTGAAACTAATCGCCCTGATGCCAAGAATGCCCTTTACCAAGCAACCATTAAGCAAGGGGACTTCCTATTGAACCGGATTCAGAAGTTGTCACGTGTTATAGATCTTTAGGCTATCTCGCATATTAGATCCAAAGTTTATTGGAAAGGCAGAGATAATGACATTTTTAAATCTGAAGGACTTCCTGTTGAATTCATTTTACTATGATGAGGGTGTGAGGCATGATATTTCTGTAGTTCTCATTTGATTTTTGTTTTAGTAATGAACAGTCGAATTTACCAAATCTAAAATTGTCAAATCAGTTTTCAATTATTTTGGTGATGAATATATTCAATTGTATGACTGGCCGTTTCGGCATGCACCGCAAACGCTTGATCATTTTGCTTGCTTGTAAAGCACACGACCCTTTCATTCCGTTACCCCATAATCCCCTACTTCCGCTAGGTTGAAACAGGACATGGTACTTATATTACCAACTCAGTGTGCCACGCTTAGATAGAGTTACATTCTAAACAGCACTTGGTAAGGTGCTCTTATTATCATCGAGTGTGCCATATTTAGATAGAGTTGCCTTCTGTTATTTTTCTCCTTCTTAATGTTTCCCTGCAGATAAAATCAGGTACCAATATGATGCGACATTGTTAGTGATAATTTATCATTTTAAGTATCTGATTGAAAACACAGCATTAGGTTATTTTTTTATGGAAATGTAATATTAAGTTTGCACGTGTTTAAAACTCAAAGCGGCAGATACATTAAATAATGTGAATATTCTGTTTGTTATATAGCGCTTTCGTATCAGTTCATGAAAGAAAACAATTTAAAATTATCTAAGAATCAACCCTCTATGCATAATCAAATGAAAAATGATTGATTACTCGTCAAAAGGTGCGTCATGAAGTTATAAATGAAATATATACTCTTATCTAATACAAAAACATTATGTTCTAAAACAAGTAGTTAAGTATGAAAAATAAAAGATAATTTAAGAGTTTTATCTAATTATACATTTGGTGACACTATAATTGCATTCAATACGTTTTATGAATATTCTACTCAAATACGAAGAAAGCATAAAAAGACAAAGCCAAATTGGAAAAGCCATTGCAAGAGAAACTTGTAAGATTGCAACGAATAGTTTTTTAGTAAGTCTATAGACACGTAAGACCTCCTTGAGAAGGTTACGAGTGTTGTGTTTTCCAAAAGCGAAAATTCTTGTAAATTATTCTATAAACAAAGTGTGCTCTAAGCTTACACTATAAAACTCTATCTTCCAAATATAGTTGAATGAAGATGAAAATTAATTCTAAAATGTTTGTATTTTTGTTGAAGATATTGAAAGCTAATTAACGAAATCTTATCCAAAATCTATAATTGTGTGTTTTAAGTTAATTTTTGCTAAGAATTTATAAAAATGAAAAAGTTGAGCATATATAAGGATAAAGACCTGTAAACAAATTGTCTAAAAGTTTTAGATTAGAGATAATGTTAATCTTTTATGTGTGGGTTGAACTTATGTCTCATTAATATTAAATATTTTCAGTAATCTCTCTCAAAAACCCAAAATATTTCTACATTTATTAGAGGATGTTTACACACATAAAATAGAAAAATAAATAAAATTAACACATAAGAAATAACTCCAAAATATATATATATATATATATATATATATATATATTTATATCTAAAACGGTTTTCAAAAAGAAATTTTGAATTCTTTATGTTTGTTTCAGTTCATTGAATTTTCCACTAGGTGAGTGTGTAGAGTCTACATATTTACTACATCAATCCATTCGAAATATTGTAGTTAATTGATAGAAAAAACTTAAAAGTGTTACATATTTATTAAGCAAAATAGTGCAGAGGTGAGAAATAAAATGAGAAGGAGTAATTATCGAGAGGAGTTGTGTTTCCGACAGCTTTAGCCGTTGTTTTTGAGTGTTAGAAAAACCAGGCTTGAAAGCAAGGTATATAAAAAAAGTGAGTGTTGTTGTATCCATTCCCTGGTTTTATGGTTTATGAGCCACACACTCGACACTGAGTTCAGAAGGCAGCAATATATTTTAATTTATATGCGACACATCGTACTCGTGGACGCATACCATGTTACCTCCCGTTCCTGTTCCTATTGCTATTGATATCAACGCTATAAAAGATAAGCTCTCCTTTCAGTTGCGACCTTGGCAACGTTCTTTCCAATTCTGGGTTCGAGCCATTGACATTTACACCGGATACAAGGTCTCTCTCTCTCTTCTATTCATTAATATGCTTTGTGTTTTCTTCTGTTTTCCCACCAATTGCAATGTTCATTCCTTGTTTAGGTGTTTCAAGTGAGAGTCAATTTCGTCAAAGATGTGCAGAAGCAGGAAGCAATGTGGGAACGACAGCACGAGCTTGCTGCCGATAAGATTTTCGCCTTGTGCTCTGACCTCGGCGGTTTCTTCCTCAAGGTGTCCCACATTTTGAAATCTATTTATTTTATTTTTTTACTCATTCCTCTTTTTTCAGTTTTATGTATTCGGGTTATTTCACTCCTTAATCCTTTTTTAAATCGATTGGGTTTTAATTTTTTGAGGATTTTTATGACTTGGCATTTTTGTTTTTGCATGGCCTTATTATGATTGACCGACTGTGTTGATCATCCTATGGATTGATGTGATGTTGAGTATGATACAGATTGCCCAAATTATAGGGAAGCCTGATTTGGCTCCGGCTGCATGGGTGAAAAGACTTGTTACGCTGTGTGATAGGGCTCCTCCCACCCCTTTTGATGTGATGAAACTAGTTTTGGAGAACGAGCTGGGACAGGGTATTGACGATGTGTTCGAGAGGTTCGATGTTGAACCCCTAGGTTCTGCTTCAATTGCTCAGGTCCGTTTGAAACTTCTGGCCAGCTATCTTATTTTCGTTGCCCTTAATAATTTCCATCATTTTGAATTGTGATAATATTCTTTTACCTGCAAGATACAGTGTTTGTGCATCCTTCAACTGATCCATTAGAACAATAGTTATGGATAACAGTTTATTTTGCTATTGTTGGCTGTGGCGGCTTCAGCTGCTGCTACTCAGGTCACTGGAGGGGTCTGTGACCAGCCAGCTACCCATGGGGATTATAGTGATTTTTCATTTTCTGTTTTATAGAAAGAGTCTTTGAGGGAACAGTTAGTAAGAGTAGAAGGTCCATAATAACTTTTCTGAAAATCCCTGCACAATCCTTTATTTCTTACTACAAACAAGTTAATAATCAATAAATACGCTTATAGAAATAAATGTACTGAACTGCCCCATCCTATGAAATAACAGTCATGGAAAACTGTCCATAAGAAGTAGAAATAAGTTAATGTGTTTACAAAAATTACGAATTCTATAATGTTCCTCCTAAGAAATAGTCGTTATAAAACTATTAACGCTTATCTGCCACAGTAATAACAGGTGGCGGCGGTAACATCCCAACACGCTAGTATATGCTCCCTAAGCATAGTATTTATCCAGACATGCATAATAATTGATAACGGCACTTTATCCTTCATCCATCATTTTCCATTGCTGATAAACCTTATAAAATAGACACTACCACTACTCTAGCATTAAGTTTACCACAGCTAGTCACTCTCAAAGTTAGAGTTGGTTCAGTAGGCATCCACTATCCTTGCTTCGGTGTTTATTTACTTTAAGTGAATAATTGATGTTAATCAAGGGTTAACTAAGTGCAATGTCCAGGAAATTAAACAACTTTTTCCATGTTTTCTATTTCTTAAACTATCTTTATTCTTCTATTTACTGTTTAAATTTTTATTTCGCTTTGCCAATGCTTTCTGTCTGGTTGGTGGCAGAATAATTTTGAAGAGTAAAAACCTTTTTGGGTATGTAGCATTGTATTTTTTAAAGAATTGTAAAATCTAATAATATTTGCATTGCTTTGCTTCTTGAGGTTCATATTCATGTCCATATCTCAAATAAGCCCTCAGAAGGGTGATAGTAGGTAAAAAAAGTGTATTCGCAACAGTCTTGAATTATATATTAGGATTTAGTACCGTGTAACTGACAGATGTATTGTGGTGATACTAGGTTCATAGAGCAAGACTGAAAGGTGATACAAGTGATGTTGTTGTCAAGGTAAATGAATCAAATAAGCCCAATGGATTTGATTAACCAGTAAATCTCTGATTCTGATTTCTTTTTTATATAATAGGTTCAACATCCAGGAATTCAGGATCTGATGATGACAGATATCCATAACTTGCAAGCTTTTGCACTGTACATGCAAAAGACTGATATCAAATTTGATCTATATTCAGTGACTAAGGAAATGGAAAAACAGGTGGAATTAATTTTTTGTTAGATTGCTTCTTTAATCTATGTAGATTATTTGATTTCCACATGTTTTCCTGTCCTGTTTTATGGGTTTGTTTTTATATTACAAATTAACGTAGAAGTTCCTATTAAGAATAAAATGTACTGTCTAGCTTCTTTATGTGTGAAATGTATGACTGATAGGTTTAGGAATTTCGATGCAATTTATACTAGAAACATGCAATCAAGTGGTAAGGAAGTTCCCGACATATCTAACCTCTCTTACCCAATTGTTTTGTGTTTTCGAATGAATTACATTAAATATTTTTTGCCATAGGCAGGAAGTCATAATTCTTACAGAGGTATCTTGGAGTATGTTGTGATTAAATCTCATATTGAATCTTTAGGAATGTGGTGATTGTATTGCTGGAGTGAAAGTTCATTTAATTATTGATTCTTTCCTTTTTTTTTTTATTATTGATTCTTTCCTTTTTTTTTATTATTGATTCTTTTTTTAATTGTGTTACTAAGGTTTTGAGAGGAAAGTAGGTATTTATGCTTTATTTGGCTTTCCTTTGTTTTTTCTACTTATATTTGTTGAAAAACAACTTGTTATTTCTCTAAAGAAATCTGAACAAGCATATCTTTGATTAGAATGTAATTCATCTACAATACAGGACTAAAAGTGCTTTATCTATTAAGTATCAAGTTTTGATTGAGAAAAGCCTAGCCCCTTCTACTTGAGTTGATTGTCCTTGAATTCTGTACAAATTTAGTTTCTTTTCTATGCTTATCGCATCATAATCATGTTAATATTGTGGCTCTTCCTGCAATTAATCATGAAAATTTCTGAACATCTACCTGTTGATTTGTGACATTTTAGATTGGATATGAATTTGATTTCATGAGGGAGGCTGATGCAATGGCAAGGATAAGAAAGTTCTTGTATGAGAATAACAAAAAGACTCCTGTTTTGGTGCCACGAGTAATACGAGATATGGTTACCAGGTATATTATGCAGTCCAGCATCTTACGTAATCTTTATTATATAATTTAGTAATGGACAATAATGCTTAGCTCTCTATATGTTTCCAGGGAAAATTGCCAGCTATTTTTTCATTTGACTTAATTGTATGGCTGTTTTAGAACTGTTTGATAGTTTATTAGTTTCCGAAGTCCAAATTTGTATGTTAAATGTCAGTTGGTGCTAGCTTTACTAATTTCTTTATGTTGTCTCGTGAATTTTTTGGCGAAATGGTTTTTCCAATTGCTGTTTTTCTCGACTAAATATTAAAAATGAAAGAGTAGAAAAACTTGAATGGTGGTACACTGCAAGTTGTTCAGTATCGGGATCTATAATTACATACCATGCTTCAAGCATGCCATCAATTACTTTTTAGCTTTGTATACCAACCACGGTATGTTATGTAAAGACCGTTTATTGATAAAAGCAAGGTTGAACTGAAAACAATAAAGAAAAAATATCCACTATGTAAATTATTTTTCCTATATTACACATTCAATCTTCATCATATAGCCAGGAACAGTACGATACTATACACTCACACACACACACACACACACACATATATATATATATATATATATATATATATATATATATATATATGTATAACTATTTGCTTGGTTAAACTTTTTAAGACATATAGGTTCATATGCATATTGGTTGTGATGAGTTCTTTTTAAGTAACGAGGAGCTTTTTGGATAGTGCAGGAGGGTCCTTGTCATGGAATATATTGATGGGGTTCCAATAATGAACCTTGGTGATGAAATAGCAAAGAGAGGCATAAATCCTCGTGGTAAGGTTGCGGCAGCAGCAAAGCAGTAAGCTCCTGAGCTATATATCCCAAAGCTGGTCTTTCAAACCACACTTCTATGTTCATAGCTTATAATGACATGAATTCTGACTTATGGCATGTGCTTTTAGCTCTTGTCTATTTTCAGTCATCGAGATAAATTTATGCATTTGTTCGTTGGTGTCTTTGTTATTACGTTGAAAAAGAAATTTGACAAGGAAAGTAAAACATGGGGGAAGGACACAATGTTCTACTGAAGAAAAGGACAAGCATAAACAAAAATACAATTAAGATTGCGGCAATGTGGTAGTCACACTTAACATGAAAAATAGCCACTCCTCGACTAAATCATGAAAAGAATGTCATGTCATAAACCTAATCCTATCCCATAATGAGTTGAAGAGAGCAACATACCCTTAAAGATGTAAGCATTCAGCTCCAACTAAATGCACCAATGCTCAGTTTTCATGTTTTCTGCCAAAACCTCTACTACAAATAATCAAATCTTTGTCGTTTAGCAACATAGCTTAATAGAACAAATGAAAGTGCCTTCTTGCTCTTTTTTTGTTTTGTGTATAAACATTTCAATTTTATATGGATATCTTTAAATCTATTGAAAAAGGGAATACCAAAAAAAAGGTTTAGAACAACCTGACATTGATTTCCTACAATTATTTTTTGTTCCATGATCAAGTGTCGTATGTACTATGATGTTTAAATACATGTCATGGTAAAGAATCAATTAACAAATTGTAATACTAAGACAGCTTTGATAAATCTTGGCACTCATTCACTTTCCACATGTTTGGTTGTGGTCCTGCTTTTCTTAGGTGGGTGTAAACAAATGTCAGAACTAGATAACAAGGGGATAGTTAAGTTTAACGGCTCATCTTTTTCTGGGAGATTTATAATATAGATGATTTTTATTCATGTAATTTTCATAAGTGTATTATTACACTATTAACTTTCTTATAAAAGTGCAGGAGAATTCTTCAAAGCTTGACTCTAGCATATGGTCAAATGATTTTAAAAAGTGGATTCTTCCATGCAGATCCTCATCCAGGGAACATCCTGATTTGTAAAGGATCAGAGGCAAGTCATAAAATATATTTCTTTTCTAATATCTCTTTTTACTGTTATTTAATCTCTCTTCAGGTGAATCCGACTATTACTGTTATTTTAGAGATGTTTTAATCAAGATAAATTTGATGTGGAAATGACAGTAACAGTTGGTAGAATATTGAAAACTAGTTTTCAACATTGATGCATAAAATAACTTTTCATTCTTTTATTTATTTATTTTTAATTTTTAACCATCCTAACCTAATGTTAGTGACTCTAATAGAGATATTATATTTTTTATTCTCTTTTATTATTTTAAAAAATTCTGTTTTATGATGATACATATTAGGTTTTCCTTATTCCTTTATATCATGATATTTTGTACTCTATATATTGGACAAGTTTCTAATAAATAAGCAGATAAGCTCTCTTTCGGTTGTTTTTCATCAAACACCTCTTGTGCGTATTTGTACACATTTTTGTACGCATTATTTCTTCTAATTGCTTATATATATATATATATATGTATATATGTATATATGTATATATGTATATATATATATATATATGTATCTATATCTATATATATATATATATATATGTATCTATATGTATCTATATATATATACATGTATATATATATAGATACATATAGATATATATATATATATATATATATATATATATATAATAACATGGTTTCAGATTTAAATCGCCTTCCTCATTTTTTCCTTTCTTCTTGATTTCCTACTATGGTGAATCCTAATCCATGTTTTGATCATCTCACAAACCTTGCAAATCTCCTATTTCTTCACCTCGATGAGAATCCTGTTCTTGTCTTAGTGTCTCCTCTTCTGTCTAATAAGAACTATCCACAATGGCAACATGATATGCTTATTGCGTTGGAAACAAAAAACAAGGACTGTTTTGTTATCGGTACCCATCCATGTCCACCCTTTTGCATGAAACTTGGAAATGCTATAACAAGATGGTAATTCCGTGGCGGCTCACTTGCTCAATGATGCCCTCCATTAAACAATCTGTTATGTGGATGAAGTTTGGGTCCGATCTTATTCAACGGTTTTCTCATGGTGATAAGTTTCGCATTACCAATTTACAAGAGGAAATTCAGAGCTGTCGACATGGTGATTCCACCATTTTTCAGTTTTACACACGACTTCAAATCCTCTGGAAAGAACTCCTTTTGTATCGCACCATTCTTGGATGTACCTATGCTTCTCCTTGCACATGTGGCTTGATTTCCAAGATTCAGAAAGAGCGTGATGATGATTGTGTCATCAAATTTCCTTCGTGGACTGAATGATGAATTCTTTCAGGTTCGGTCCCAAATTATGCTTATGGAACCTATGCCTACTCTGGTGAAAACTTTCTCTTTGATTCTTCAACAAGAATGTAAATTTAATGCTACTTTCATTCTAATTCTCAAGACTCTATTGCCAATCTTGCCTTTAACAAGGGACATAGTAAAAATTTTCGCGGTGGTTTCTCAGGTAATCATGGATGGGGGCGCTTTCCTCACTCTGGTGACTGCAATCCCAAATATTATGACCATTGTCACCGAACCATTCACACCTCTGAACTATTGGATTAAGCATGGTCTGCCTCAAGGCTATCACCAAAACACTAAAGTCAAACCTCCTTCTTCAAAACCCTCTGCTAGTATGGTTGATACCGTCTTATCTATTGTCGATCTTCATGCCGGGAATGATGACAAAGCTGAAGCTCAATTTGAAGCTCTTCTCTCCTTGATCTAGCAATCTCAAAATGATTTTTCTCTCACAGTTGTTGTTCATTAATGTGCTACCAAACCCACAGGTTTTGTTTAACTCTTTTCTTCTTGGATTTTAGATAGTGGTGCATCTGACCATATTTGTCCTTTTAAATCTTTATCTCAAAATCTCAAACATATTTCTCCTATTTCTATACTATACAATTACCCAACCAAAACTCTGTCATCTCTTGGGTATCATTGTCTTAGGCAATCTTATCCTTTATAGCACCTTTCTTGTTCCTGAATTTTCTGTTCAACTCAATTCTATTCCTAGATTACTTAATTCTACTAATTGCTTTATGGTTTCTCCCAAAATATTTGTCTTCTCCTACAGACCGATACCTTTCAGACAATTGGAGCAACTAAGAAACATTAAGGCCTGTTTTATCTCTTAGATAGTTCTCAAGACAGACGTAACTTGAGTATATCTGACACAAATGTTTACTTACCACATTCTGCTCTCATTAATAATGTCAGTCCTTATAACTTGTGGCATATGAAACTTGGTCATCCATCTAATAAAATTTTAGAAGAACTTCTTTCTGATCATTCTGATATTTTTTCTCCTTCTATTATTGCTTGTGATGCTTGTGCTTTTGCCAAACAAAGATGTCTGAAATATTCTTCCAACACCAGTAAATCTCTTCAATTTTGTTAATTTATAGTTGATAATTTATCCAGCACCAGTAATTCTTCCATTGATGGATACAAGTATTTTTTAACTATAGTCGATGACTATAGCAGATTTACTTAATACTTTTTCTTAAAAATAAAACTGAAGATAGACATTTGCTTCAAGACTTTATTAATTTGATTGAACGTCAGTTTTCTTGCAAGCTTAAGAAAATACGTTCCGATAATGGCAAAAAATTTCTTCTTAATGATTCCTATAATAGTAAGGATAATTTTCATAAAAGTTGTTGGTTGTCTGGCTTATTCCAGTTCTGTCACTACTAGAAGAACTAAATTGGATTCCCGAAGCTTAAAATGTGTTTTTCTTGGTTATAAATCTAGAATAAAAGGATATGTTTTGTATGATCTTCCCTCCAAGTCTATTCTTGTGAATAGGAATGTTATCTTTCATGAAAATATTTTTCCTTTCTCACTCTCTTTGCCATCTTATAACTCTATTGCTTCAATTGATGATTCTCATTACTGTCATATTAGCATATATGATTTTCCAGCTTTACCTATTTCACATGCCACTGACCTTACTATAGATTTTGCTACTAGTCTTGTTTATGAAAATGCTGAAGTTACTGATTCTTATCTTAGAACTCCTCATAGAGTGAAAAACATGTCTCGATACTTAGATCAATATTATTGTGGTGCTGCTTCCACTTCATACTCTAATTTTTCCACATCTTATCCAATGCATTTATTTGTTTCTTATGATAATTGTTCTTCTGACCATATTGCCTTTTATCATAATATTTTTGCCCAAGCTGAACTTTTTTCCTTCAAAGAAGCTGTTCAAAATGACTGTTGAAAACAAACCATGGATGCTGAGTTACATGCTCTTGACAGAAACCAGACTTGGGCTTTAGTTCCTCTTCCTTTTGGCATAAAGCCAATTGGTTGCCACTGGGTTTACAAACTCAATCATAAACCAGATGGCACAATTGATAGGTTTAAAGCACAGTTAGTTGCTAAGGGTTTTACTCAAACTGAGGGGTTTGATTATTTTGAAACCTACTTCCCTATTGTCAAACTTACTATTGTACGCATCCTTTTAGCCTTGGCCACTACTAGTGATTGGTTTATTCATCAATTGGATGTTGACAATGCTGTCCTCCATGGACACTTACATGCAGAGATCTATATGAAGTCTCCACCTGGTTTTTCTCTTCCTTAGCCAAATCTTGTTTGTAAGCTTAATAAGTCTCTATATAGTTTAAAACAAGTCAATTGTAATTGGAATAAAAAATTAAGTTCAGAGCTACTTTATCTTGGTTACGCACAAAGTTCTGCTGACCACTCTCTCTTTGTGAAGAAATTTGTCTCTTTTGTTACTGTTTTATTGGTTTATGTCGATTATGTGGTTCTCACTGGTAATAGCATTGCTGAAATCAATGTTGTAAAAGTTCATCTTCATTTTAGATTTCATATTAAAATTCTTGATCTTCTCAAATATTTTTTTGGGCCTTGAAGTTACTTGTTCTCTTGATGGATTAGTTTTGAACCAAAGAAAATATTGTTTTAATCTCATTTCAGAGGCAGGGATGCTTGGATGTAAACTTGCACCAACGCCATCTAATTCTTCTACCAAACTCCATGCCAACGAGGGAGCTCTTCTACCATATCCTTCTTCCTTTTGGCATTTGATTAGATGATTACTTTACTTGACGAACACCAGGCCTGATATTAGTTTTGTTGTCCAACAACTCAGTCTGTTTGTTTCTTCTCCTCATGAACCACATATGCAGCAGGCTGTAAAACATGATCCTGGATATAACCTTTTGTATAAGTCTAACACCTCTTTTAAAATTCAAGCGTTTTTTGATTCTGATTGGACAACATGTGCCACTAATTATTTATATATATTATTAATAATAATTATTATATATATATATATATATATTATTAATAATAATTATTATATATATATTTATATATATTATTAATAAGAAACAAACCACTGTTTCACAGTCTTCTTCTAAGGCTGAGTATCGCGCCTTGGCATCCTTGGCTTGTGAACTTCAATAGATTCAATCCCTTCTTCAGGATTTGCATTTTTTCTCTTCTCACTCCATACATTACCTTTTGTGACAACAATTCTGCTATTCACATTGCCAAGAATCCCACTTTTCATGAGAGAACCAAACATATAGAACTTGATTGTCACATTATCCGACAAAAGCTTGTTGATGGCCTTATCCACCTTTTCCATGTTCCTTCTACAAGTCAACTTGCTGATATGTTTACTAAGTTACTAAGTCATTGCATCCTTATCTAATATTCTATTTTATGATGATACATATTTGGTTTTCCTTTTTCCCTTATATAATGAAATTTTGTACTTTATATATTGGACTAGTTTCTAATAAATCAGCAAGCAAGTTTTCTTAGAGTTGTTTTTCACCAAACACTTCTTGTGCGTATTTGTACGCATTTTTCCTTCTGAGACTTATACATATCTAACAGACTCCCTCAATTCAGGTTGCCTTGCTAGACTACGGACAGGTGAAGGATCTCCCAGAACAGTTGAGGCTTGGTTATGCTAATCTAGTTCTTGCTATTGCCAATCGTGACCCATTAAGAGCTGCAGAAAGCTATAGGTACTGGAACTTGTCTTATCCATATAATATAATGCTCTCTTTTTTGTTGAAAATCAGAACAGAAGTATATAATAATGCTGATTTACAAGCTGCACTACCAGTGCTGCTGGGAATAGATAACGAAATCAATGGATTAATTGGTGTAGAATATAAATATGTTTAAGAGATACGGGAGACTAGAGAGGAGAAAAAAAATTGAGGTAAATGTTGGAAAAACAATGAAATATCTATTTTACTTCTTCAATGGTAACAAAAAGATTTGATAGTTTTCTGTATTTCCTTCATTATACCTTGACAAAAGAAACTGGATTTGGTTCCTTTGAAGTGAGATGTAAGAATGCATTTACCCTTAATTTAAATTAAAATATCTCACAAACTTAACCCACTTTAAGTTAAGGGTGGATGCTTCCTTAATTAGTCACCGTAACGGAGCCAAATCAGAGAAACCGTGACTTGAGTCTCAATTTGTCTGCAATAATATTGAAGGTTCTAACCGTGAATGTATATGAAATCGAGACCGGGTCAATCTATACAGTAAACACTAATCACAATTTATGAAGTGTAGTGCCCAAAGTATATGTACCTTGGTATCTTTTCCTAAAGTTAAATTTTTTCCCCCTTACTTTATCTATCTCTATAGATACTAAAGTGTTTCACCAGAATAGTTTACTGTTAAAGATGGATTTTGTGAAATTTGAACTTCGCTGAAGGATGGCTGGCTTTTCACATCATATTTTGATTTGAAACCAGCTACTGCATGTGCAAATCAAATTATCTGACTGCTTGTTTTACTCTTTTTTTTATAGGGAACTTGGTATAGAAACCTTGAGCAGTTGTGAAAATGGGCTACAAGAATTGTTTAAACTAGCAGAGACAATGTTTGATACAAAATTGCCTCCTGGGGTTGTAATGCTGCAACCTTTCTCAGACGAATCTTCAATTAAAAAAGTTGCTGTTCAGGTGTGTTAAAGAATCCAATTTACCGTTTCCCATTTCCTGTTCAGTGTATAAAATTTATCATGTTATTCTGCTACACATGAGGTAATTTTGAATGTTACAATAACTACAATGTTAAAAGAAGTCTAGTTTCTTTACGTCCAACATTGCCTGTGGAAACCTTTTTTGACAACTCATTATTAGCATCTGAAAATATGTTGGCACTGAATCAAATTATTAAATAA
Organism: Vigna unguiculata; assembly: GCF_037176805.1. NCBI lineage: Eukaryota > Viridiplantae > Streptophyta > Magnoliopsida > Fabales > Fabaceae > Vigna > Vigna unguiculata. Next base: position 56,324,090 of record NC_140794.1, on the reverse strand, counting down.
TGTAGTAACTATTGATGCATGCTAGTTAATTAATGATATCTATAGAGATGGAATAAGCATTATGCTTCTAACTTTTATTCACTGAATTTTCGTTTCTTTCTCTGCCTTTTTACGATAGTCCTTTCCAGAAGAACTTTTTTCTGTACTTCGGACAGTGCATCTACTGAGGGGACTTAGCGTTGGACTTGGAATCAATTATTCTTGTGCAGAACAGTGGAAGCCCTTTGCAGAAGAAGCTTTGTCCCAAGCTGGCAGATTAAAAGGTGGCACTACCACCCTTGCTTAAAACAAACTTTTGATTATAGATGGCAATAAACCGTTTACATTGATTTAAATTTTTATAATCTCTTGCATTTCAAAATCCCACACCTTACATGTTTTTGAGTTCTTTTATGTGTCTGTTTCATATTAAGATACCTCTCCATCCTACTAAACCAGCTGCATCTACTTCACTTGATGTTTTCACAGATAAGAATGTTAAGAGCAGAGGCAGGTAAAATAATTTTTTTGAAGGGATCAAATAGGAAGATCTATCAATCTAGTTTGTTGATTTTGATTCACTGGTCACTTCTGCGAAGTTGAAGAAAGGTAAATTTAAATTGTCCCTCAAGCATTGACATTGATGGCATTCACAGTAAGATTGTGGTGCCTCCTCAAGCAAGTATTCTTTTGGAATTTAATGTTTCGCGATTGTACAACGTTTCAGATACGAGTTGTTACATTGCTATTATTGAAATTTTGAGAAAAATGTTTAACATGGGTATGCGGTCTATCTCTTGATTAAGAAATCAAGGATACGTTGAGTTGTTCAAAGCGTTATTGGATATAACTCCAAAGTTGCTTGGCTAATGAGCAATGCAGAAAATTTACCAGCATGTCCACAAGGGAAACCAAGAACTATGAAGCAACAATGTTGTCGTTGCGAAGTCAAAGCGAATGTGTTGTAGATCCAACAACACGTTTTGGAATAAAACTGTTTACAAACTTATATTTTTTCTCATTAAGAAGTGTCATTAAAAAGGATGAGAAAAAAAGCATTAAACCATTATTAATGTAGAGAAGATTGAATTCATCTCATAGGAGAAAACCAAAAATTTATTAAAATTGTTGTAAAAAAAATACTACTAGTACCATATTAAGTGAGAAAGGGAAAATAATTGTTTATATGTATGTGTTTGCATATGTATATACATATATATAATAACAATGTTCTAACAATTTAAACAATGAAAAGAACAAAATAATTATTTATATAATATTTTTAATATATTATTGTATTTGATTCAAATAACTTGATGCATTTAAATATTATATTATATACACCTCTCTCTTCCCTTTCTATCTTTGTTTTGTTATTATAAAAAATTATACTAATTTGTTGCCTAAATCTATATTTCCTATATTACATGTAGTTTCAATCCTTGACCATCAATTCTTCATATTTTGTATCAAAAGCATTATCCAGGTGAAGTTTACTTGCATAACCTTTGATGCACGGACAAAAGTTATGTCTTAGAACTCAAACAGAACTGTCTACACTGAACAGCTTTAAGGCGTGATAGTTGAATTTAGATTTTATGCTCGGTTTTCCTGTATTATTCTTATATTATGTCTTTAAAATACATTTATGATTACTGATTTTAAAATTTTAAAATATATTAAAAAGATTTTTAAAATACTAAAAAAATATTTTTAATGTTTATTATAGAACAACACTAAAAAATCCAGTAAAGAATTTAGATCTGTGATAGTTGTTTGAACACATTAAATTCCAGTTTTGCTGAGTTTAAGTTATGAATAATGTTTTTCAAAATTCTCTCCTATTCCCTTCACAGTTTTCGGGTGACTTAATTTTCTTTTCAACCATTTTAAACCTTACTTGTATCGGTTGGTCTCGAACTTAAACATGAAATATGGAATATTAACTCTTGGAGGAGTTTCATACAAAAAAAATTCTTTCAAATTTTAGGAATGGACAAAATTATAAATTTTAGAAATGACTAAGATCGGTTTCGGTTGATAAAGATATTTCTTGAAATATTTATAAGTTTCCAACGAATACAATTGTAATGCATTATTTTACTAAAAAACTTATTTTTTTTATCACATTAATTGATTTAATAAAAGTAATAATATATTTGTTATGAAGTAAAACTTCTATTTTAATGTGAGAAAGATTTCCATCTCTACTAATGAAAAGTGGGCTAAGGCCCAGCCCAAAAGAGAGCCGCTACTTGGTTGAGTTATTTTTAAAGGAAAAATATTTCTAAAAACAAAAAGAAAGGGGGAAATAGTGGAGTCCCAGAAAAAGAAGTGTGCGGGGTACGATTCCCGCTCTAATTGCGTAATTGAATACAAAAAGGGCGGCAACAAAAAATCTGCTTCTATCTCTATTTATGCTTTTCTCTCATCTTCTCGTTGCGGATTACCCGACCCGCACAGAACCGAAGCGAAGAGAGCATCACAAATGTTCGGCAGAATCAGGGCATCGACTTCGTCACTGGAAACCTTAGAGGGTTCTCCTTCCAAGATTCTCAAAGATGATACCTTCTCCATCTACGGTACACTCTCTCTCTCTCAATTCGCTTAAACAAAATTTAGGTTATCTATTTTAATTTTCAATGGAAAACCAAGAAAGTAAAGAACCTCAAATAAAATCACGAAATGTAAAACTTAAGTTTAGATCCAGTATGAAAGAATGTTAACCTGATATTGTGCATACTCTGTACCACTCTTGGCATTAGTGCGTAATTAAAAACACTGTTTGCGTATGTGACTTGATAATTAAAAACATTGTCTTCCCTTCGATTCAGAGGCTACTCTTATGAAGCTAAAGAATGGTGCGCGAGTCGATACAAGTGAGGTTATAGACGATTCTTCGGTTAGTTCACCTTGTGCTAAAGAAGCAAGTCAGCCAGATTTGAATCCAGAGAGCACTTCATGTTCCGAGAAAACGATGATGGAGACAGAGTCTGATAATTCTTCTCCCAGGGTTTGTGATATTGTTTCTAGTGGGGACTCGGAACAACGAAGACATGTTAATCTTACCATTCTAGATTTTTATAGAGTTGTGGATACCGGACATGCATGTGTTTCATCTTGTGCAAAGACAACAACCTCAACGGAGAATGGAAGTTCTGAATCTATCTCGTCAACTTCTGCTGAATATAATTGGAAAAGTGAAGTGGTCGGTGTGCAAATTTTCCAAGATTGTGAAATGTCGGATTAGAGTTGTATTTATCATGACCTGGAAGCAATGAAATGAGCAATTGTGGCAAGGTTACACAGATATATGTATACCTTCCACTGTCCCATGCAAATTATTTTCTGCTGTGTTGTATTGTATGTAATTCTTCTGTTTATATTGAGGTGTGGACCAGTTTTGTTTCAAGTAGAAATGCTAGTTAAAATCTTTAAATAGATTAAAAGAAATGTACACTATAAATCTTTTGCCTGTTTCGGTCATTATTCTTGTATACTGGTTCGACTCATTTTCAGGAGCAAATTTCACTAGATGGTAGATTTTCTATTATTGTTCAATCACAACACTCTTTTGCAACTAGCAAGTGCCCGTTTCACTGACACTTTAGTATTCAGGGAACATCCGTTTAAATCTGACATGATAGATTGACTAGAAGAATCCGATTCCAGCAAAATTTAACAAAATTTGAGCAACTGTTTAAACACGAAAATTAATGCAGTTCTCCATTTGAGACCGAAAACAATTAATACATTATTGAAACTAGAAATGGCATGAACAATGGAACTGGACATCTGTGATTTATTATTCTCTCAGCCATGGTGCCTGAACGGGGATCCAATCGCATAATTCGCCTTCCTTGAACCATAGAGCTGCCATACATGGAAACCACAGTTAATCAGGAATCACAATATTATGTGTACTATCTACACAAGTTCCCCAAACTATTAAAATATTATTTCCAAATACGATGGTATCATGTTTACATCAGATATTAGTGCCTATAACTACACCAGAAATTAAACGAGGAAATGTCATACCAACCAATTGTTTAAAAGAATAATTTGGGAGAAGTCAACAAAAATTTACTCTCTTTGAAATAAACCAGATTATTTGGTTTGCAAGACATTTTCAAAAGATTAAGAATAAAATTTTATATATGATTACAACCTTAATAATATATATATGATAACCCTGGTCTAAGGCAGCATTTGATTTATTGGCGACTTGGTAGAAATTCAGAACAACGGGTTGAATTGTTGCATAGATCTTGATCTAATAATGTATTCAATATGCATTACAATTGTCTGTAGTTAGGCTAAGCTAACAATTAGAAATGTATCATGATTCTACAGTGAACTCTCAAACAGTTACAAGTTTACAAGCACAGGGCACAAATGAGTTAAATTGTGTGTACACTAATTGAAGTTACAAACTTGGATTAATCCATGGTTTCAACATCACTGCACAGTTTTGGACAATGATATTGCATACTCAGCCCGAATTACTATGCTCTGCAACATATATTGAGATTATAATGCTAATTTGAAGTTTTCATTGTTATTTCTTTTTCTTGTTTTGTCCACTACAAAACAATCAAGTGCTGGGCTAAGCACAATATAGTAGTTAGGTCAATAGAATTATGTTTCATATTTTAATAGCCTAAACTACTTTCTTATGAAGTTTAAATGTTGGATATCAGTTAGGGTGCTATTATTTTAAGTTTGGATCCTGTTATATATTTTCTAAATGATTATTTTATAAGTGTTTGCAAGTCAAGCTTCTGATTTGAGTTTACTATAGTTCCATTACTTTACCAATTTTCAAGTTAAACAATCTAGTTGGTGGATAATACCACAAAATCACTCCTACAATTACTACTCTTGAAAGATATGGCTTTCTGTCATAAACATTCTACTAGTCCTTTCACCATTTGGTGGTAAGCACTTCAATAACAAATCATAATATTTTTGCAAAGTTCAGGTTCAAAGGGCTATTCCCACAAAAATGTTCCTGAAAATCCAAACTTGTCTCCAAAGCAATTTAAAATTCAAACTTTATTGTATATCCATAACACTTCAGCCCCCTTCTAAAGTTCAAATCAATGGCTAACTTTTCTGTTTTCTTTCACAAGATAAGAGGCCTTACCTATTTCACGCTTGCCATTTTCGGGACTGTCACTGCCATGAACAACATTCCTGCCAAGTCCAACATAAAAATCTTGTCACTCCTAAATCTTGATAATCAAGTCAACAAGGAATACACATATTCTGCAGCCTATCTTGATTCTTGAAAGAGTGAGGAATCTCAAAACTGAAAGTTAGATGAAAAAGATTAAAGGCCTTACCTTCCTGTTTGAACAGCAAGGTCTCCTCTAATTGTGCCTGGTTCAGCTTGAAGAGGATCAGTAGCCCCTATAAGCTTACGTGCGGATGCCACTACTCCAACACCCTCCCAAGCCTTGCAAACATAGCAAAACGACAAAACAAATTCAGCAAGTGCATTACAAAAATGTAGGTGAAATTGGGGTTCTGCTGGATTGGGTTTATACCATACTAACAACAGGACCAGAAGTAATATAGTCAATGAGCTTAGGGAAGAATGACTTTTGCTTTAGGTCCTTGTAATGCTCCTGAAACCACAAAACAGTCACCATAAGCCTTATAAACACAATAAGCACATTAAAACAGACAAACACGATAGAATCAACATTACCGCATACACAAGATACACAAGATGTAAGTCCATCATATGGTCAAGTATTCAATCATTTAATATGGATGTATTGGGTTATCTAATTGAATGGATGGAACCAGTTATTCAAGCAATCCATATAGTTGTAGTTCAAGCAAATCAAATCAAATGGACTGCGTTAACAATTATTAGGAAAGTATTTTATTAATTTATTTTCTATTGGAATACGAAAAAATGATTGAGTCTAATATACCTTTAAAATGATATAACACTTTGAATATATTACGATATCTTTGGTGTATCTTGAAATGCCTCGGAAGATCTTTTTGATACATTTTATCTTCTTATTGTAGCAGTACTCTCATTTATTTTTCTTTGATTAATTAGGGAAAAACAATCATCTTTATTGCATCATTAGTATAAATAGGATCACTGAGTTAATATGTTGTACTGATATCAGTATATATTCTATTAATTAAATATATTATTATTAGGAGGCTTCTTTCTCTATTTTCCTCCTTCCCTACCTAATACCCCAAAATCAGACCATGAAACCCACCTTGAAGAGAGCTTCTTATCTCAAGTTTATGGATCTCATGAAATCTTTACTCACCACCAAACCCAGATGCTGTTTTTCTTCTAATCTATTTTACTCTCTTCCAGCTACATTTTGAACTGTAGAGTTCTGCTCCAGTCCCCCCTTACCACAGAGACTCTGTTTGAGCCTGTCCAAGAACATGTTGGGTCTGTTCCAACCTGTCCTTTTGCAGATTGGCTCTATAGCAAAATGTGGTTTGGCTCCTGTCCCATTGTGTTCCCCAATGAAGGTACTTCTTCTGGCATACACCTCTACAAGAGCGCATCTCCTATTGCATGCATTACTGAACATAGAGTTGTTTTTGTGTTAATTTATAACAACCTAGAGTTTATAGAAGCAGTGTTACTATTGTCTCTTATGTATATCTTTGAATATCGTAGAAGATATTCGGAATATTTTGTGGAATCATTTAGTTCTCTAACCCAAGAAAGGATTTCCTTATTTAATTACAGTTAATTGTATCATTAGTTTGAGTAGGACCATGATTCAATACTTTATACCATTTCACGGTCAAAATTATAGTCCATATCAATTTGATAGAATATCATTGAACCTTCTTTCTCTCTTTTCCTCCTTTCCTACCTGCACCTACAATCCCAACAATAAAAAAAAAGAATGCACTCAACATATGATATTTACACCAACAAGTACCAACCTCAGCTAATTCTTTAGAGCACTGGAAGAGCTTCAAGCCAATCAACTTAAACCCCTTCTTCTCAAACCTAGAAATAATTTCTCCCACCTATACCAGATCAACACAACAAGAACATCCAGCATTGTGAACAGGAAGCATAAACAACATTATTCCAAATCACCAATGACCTAAATAAAAGCAATATAAAAAACAGACAAACAATTACAAGTTTATTTTTCTCCTTTATTCCTGAAACCAGAAGAAATAAAATTGCAAACACGAATTCATAAGGCTTACGAGGCCACGTTGCACGCCGTCGGGCTTCACCATTATGTAAGTCTGGTCAACTTGTTGCTGCACAATGGAACAACTAACAATTACAGAGAGGTTCAGATAAATTAGAGTTAGAAAATTGAAAGAGTCGAGAGAGAGAGAGAGAAGTGGAAACCAGAGAAGCAACTAAGTGTGGAAGGAAAATAGCGGGTTTGGTGGTGGTTCTGGCGCGGAGGGTTTTAGCATAGGGCGGAGGGTGATAGGAGAATAGATGAGATTGTGAAGGAAATGGTGTTAGGTGTTGGTAACTGACTCGGGATTGAGGAACGGAGCTTTTGGTAAGCGTTGATGAGCGCGGAAGAGATGAGACGCAAACCCCCCTTCCACACACAACTTCCATCTTCGTCTTCCACACACAAAACTACGGCTCAGAACCACAGTTCTTCTCTCTTTCTTCTTTGGATATGTTCTAAATAAATTTTTATCTTCTTTATAGACACCGTGGTAATAAAATCCTAGCAGAAAATAAATTCCTCAGAAACATTTATTTTTAGGTTAAATTATACTTTTAGTCCCAATTTTTGTAGTAAAATTTGAATTTGGTTCCTCAATTATTTTTTATCTCAATCTGGTCCCTATTTTGGGAAATTTGACCCAATCAAGTCCTTTCCGTTAGTGGTGGAGTAACTGTGTTAAATGGGGTGCCACGTGTCAGCTTCTGGATTTTTTGAATTTTTTTTTTTTGAATTTTTTTTTGAATTTTTATTAATTTTTTAAAAAATTTTAAAAAAATTAAAATTTTGCCACGTGTCAAACTAACATCGTGCCATGTGGCAGTGACAGTGCCACGTGGCAGTGACAGTGCCACGTGGCAGTGACAGTGCCACGTGTCACTATTTGGAAGGTGTCATTTTCTCATTCTCAATTTGGTCCCTGTATTTTATCTTTTGTCTCAATTTAGTCCCAATTTTTGTAAAAATTATACAATTTCGTCCCCTCCAAATTGAAACAAAAATTATAAAATGTTATACAAATATTTTTATTAAATTTGATTTTTTTATTCAAATTGATATATTCAAATTGTTATTTTTATACTAACTAAAATATTTGTATAGAAATTATTGAATTTTACACATTTTAAAAATATGCAATTATTTAAAATATAAATTCAAATAAAAAACAATATTAAAGTATAATGTAATAAAATATCAATATAATTTATGAATTTTTTTATTAACATTATTTTCTATTAACAACTTTAAAACAATTTTAAATAAAGTTTAACGTAAAATATAAATTAAAATAAACTTAATCTTGTTAAAAATATTTACTTAAAATATCAATTTTGATAGAAATATTTGTGCATATTTATATAGAAATTAAATTTGGTTTCAATTTGGAGAGGGACAAAATTGTACAATTTTTACAAAAATTGGAACTAAATTGAGACAAAAAATAAAATACAGGGACCAAATTGAGGATGAGAAAATGACAACTCCCAAATAGTGACATGTGGCACTGTCAGTGCCACGTGGCACGATGTCCGCTTGACACATGGCAAAATTTTAATTTTTTTAAAAATTTTAAAAAAATTAATAAAAAAAAATAAAAATCAAAAATAAAATAAAAAAAAATAAAAAAAATTCAAAAAATCCAGAAGCTGACACGTGACACCCCATTTAACACCGTTACTCCACCACTAACGGAAAGGACTTGATTTGGTCAAATTTCCCAAAATAGGGACCAGATTGAGATAAAAATTAATTGAGGGACCAAATTCAAATTTTGCTACGAAAATGGGAACTAAAAGTATAATTTAATCTTATTTTTATTTATTGTTGTAAGTATAATAGTAAATGGAAGATGACGAGAATGTTAATCGGTCTCCTAGGTGTTCTAGGTACTCGTTAAAGAGTTAAACAATAATAAATGTGCGATATTAATATATTGGAAGTTCAAATAATTAAATACAGTACTTAATAAATTTTATAAAGATAAAAATATTTTTTTAAATTTTTAGATAATAACTTATTATTATTATTATAAAATAAGGACTTTAAAATTTTTAAGGTCTCTACTAAAAAAAATTCAATTAAGTCTCAAATAGACACTTTAATTATTCTTTTTTTTAACATTTTTAGATGTTTAACATTAATTTTTTTTGTTGGTTTTTCTGTTAATTTATATTTTCTTATGTTTTTTTTTTAATTTTTAGATGTTTAACACTATTTTTTATTAGTTTTCCTATTAATTCAAATTTTCTTATATTTAATTTTTAGCAACATTAAAATATAGTTATTTTATTATTTAATTAATTTTTAACTTTTATTTGTGAATATCAAATAAAATATTAAATACACATGTACAATATTTATGAACATGTTTATCCTTTAAAAAAAATAAAGTTGCATTAATGATTATTAGGTCAAATTTTATTTAATATCACACTTATCTATGTACTTTCGTAGGATCCAAATATTAATTATCCTTAATTAGTGCCCTTAGGACACTAGTTAGCAAGACCCTTAGGATAATGATATTTTGATTCACTCTTAATCTACTACTACTTTAATCACTCCTAGATTATCACATCACACCATTAAAATAAATAATTAAAAGATGATTGAAGTGACGAGTTTTATTATATTATTTTATCTTTAATCGATATGAATGTCATATTTTCAACATAATGAAATATCTAATTTATATATTAATAATATTTTTATAATGACAACAATTTATAGTTTTTATATTAACAAATTTATTACATAAAATTTTTTAATTTAATTCACACAATGACACTTAAATACTTATTATATTTTTAAAAGTTAGTGGGAGTGATTTAATTTTCAAAATAATCATAATGAAATACAACCCTCTAAATCAAATGATAGACTAATAGTCATTCATGCTCCTTTAGTTCAAGAGTGTATTAGATATTGGAGTTCCACAAATTGTTGGAGATACATCAAGTTGTTGAGGAACCACTTGAATAACAAGTTTCTCATCAAAGGTAGTAAAGCAAAGTTAAGAAGATCTACAAAGATCAAAGGATTAATCAACAATTTCTTATGATTATGAAGTGTATTTACAATAATTAGAATATAATTTTTGGAGTCGAAAATGATCTTGAACAGGAATAGATGAAGAATGTTTCATATGCTTCAACTGTTGGAAGTCTAATGTATGCTCAGGTTTACACCAAATTTGACATTTTATAGTTGGAGTTTTGGGAAGATATTAGAGCAATCTAGGTGTTGACCACTAGAAAGTAGGGGTGGCAAACGGGCCAGCCCGATCCGTTTTGGCTCGGCCCATATGTGGCCCATCAAAAAACGGGCTGGGCCAGGCTGGCCCGTCAAATAGAAACGGGTCAATAGTCACAACTTGTCCCGTATAGGACGGGCTAACGGGCCGGGCCGGGCTGGCCCATCTAGTTTTTATTTTTTTTATTTTTATTTTTTTTAATATTTTTTTATTCTTTTTATTTTTTTAATTAGTTTTCAAATTTTTTAATTTGTTTTATTTTTTACATTTGTTTATATATACATATAAATTATTATTAAAGTCATATTTAATCAAATAAAATATTATTTTAACTTTTAATTGATTAGTTAATGTTTTTAATTAGATAAGTTAAAATAATATTAAATTTACATATTAAATTATTCAATTATAATTAATAATTCAAACTTAATTTGTAGGTGTTAATGATTTAAATTACAATACTATTATATATTTATATTTAAAATATATAATCTAAAAAATTAATCTTTTTGATTATTTTTATTTTATTTTATTTTTTTTAAAACAGGCTAACGGGCCAGGACGGGCTGGACGGGACGGGTCAAAACGGGCTGGCGGGTTGAAATTTTCAACCCAGCCCGTTCCTTTTAGCACGGGCTGACGGGCTACAAAGATGGTAATCATATATCTTCAAGGATCAAAGAATTTCATGCTCATATATAGTCAAACTAATAGTTTGGAGGTAATAGGCTACTTCTATTTAGATCTTGTTAGTTGCATTAATACCAGAAAATCAACATCTAGTTATATTTTTATGCTAACTAGTGGAGCTATATTTTGAAGCAGCAAAAAGCAGACCTTGATTGCTATTTCCAGTATGGAGGATGAGTTTATTTCTTATTTTGAGGCTACCTCACATGGTGTATAGTTGAAGACTTTTATATTTGGGTTTAGAGTTGTGGATTCAATTATTAGGCCATTGAAGTTATATTGTGATAACTCTGTTGCGTTCTTTATAGCTAAGAATAATATAAATAGAAGTCAAATTAAGCACATTGACATTAAAAATCTAGCCATAAGCAAACATGTTAAGTGGTTATTGAGCACATTAACACTAAGTTGATGATTGTCAATCATTTGACTAAAGACATGCCATTAAAGAAGTTTAAGGATCATTTAGCGCAAATAGGACTTGGTTCCATGGTGTGACAATCACTTTTTTACTTTGATAAAAATCTTATTTAATTTTTTTCCTTTTTTGTTGTGCATATATTTGTTTATTTTGAAAAGAATTGTTTGACCTCGAATAAACATATGGTTTATTCATTATAGTTAAGAGTTGGTGAGAGACTTGATATATTGTGGTACATGGGAGATAATACTCACTTTTTGTTGGAAGTTCCACACCGACTAGAGATAAGGCAATTTCATAATATATAAGTGAGGTGGAAACTTGACCTTACAAGTTGATTTTGTGAGGTTGAGTTAGGCTTAAAACTCACTTCTAACATGGTATCAGAGTCATAATTTCATACCACCCGCTATTTCGGACCGTTATCGGACCACCCATTTCTAGTTCCACGCACGAGATGAATACACACATCGACTAGAGATATGACAATTTCATAATATATAAGTGGCATAGGTATATATATATATATATAATTTCTTTTATTTGTGGCTGAACTTGACCAAAAATTTTAGGGGGGTCGAATTATATTTTTTATATATAAATTATTTTTTTAATTAAAAAAATTAATTTCTTTTAATTAAAAAAATAATTTTTTTACATAATTTTTTTATTCAAAATAAGCACTCATGACAATAGAATCTAAACAATATAACAATAATATATATGAAAGAGTAACATAAAGTTTATATATATATATATATATATATATATATATATATATATGTATATATATATATATATATATATATATATATATATATATAATTTCTTTTATTTGTGGCTGAACTTGACCAAAAATTTTAGAGGGGCCGAATTATATTTGTTATATATAAATTATTTTTTTAATTAAAAAAATTAATTTCTTTTAATTAAAAAAATAATTTTTTTACATAATTTTTTTATTCAAAATAAGCACTCATGACAATAGAATCTAAACAATATAACAATAATATATATGAAAGAGTAACATAAAGTTTATCATCAACAATAATATATAAAAAACAAAAACAAAAGTTACCTTTAGTCAAAGTGCTCCTTTACGTTCTTTCAATGACTTAAAATCTTCAATAATTGAATCAGAGCGGAAGCTAGTTGCAATATCCCTTTCAATATAGATTATCATAGTGCTTGCTAAAAATTCAGCCTCCAATTATTAACTTTCCTCCAATTCTTAAAACCTATCAAATAACATTCAAAAAGTTAAAACATATTGATGACAATAAACTCATTGCCAATTAGAATTCAATGAAAATAAACTCAATTACCTGTAACAATGAAAACATCTAAGTCAGGTCGTCCGCTTGGTTTTTTACTAAAAAGATAGCACGGTAAGCGATATGCAGCATCTTTTAATGGCGAATACTCTAACCATGAAGGAAATAAGCTAAACCGTGTACTGAAATCTTCTTGGATAATCATCTTTACCAAACAATGGATAATTTTCTAGACGCATTTGATATGGACCCCATTTTAGATAAGCCATTCGTACCTCATCAATTTGATTTGGTGGGTATTGCCAAATTTGAAGATGCTTTCCCGGATCACGTTCTAAAATATTTTCAAATTCATTATATGTAACTTTAGGAACCTTAGAAAAAAAGAGTTGTTTTTCGTTTTCTTCAATATTTGGATTCTCATGAAGTTTCTCAATTTTAGATGACGTAGATGCATTTTTTTCATCTTTATCACAAGCTTTCCTCTTGAGAAAAGAATCAATTATTTTACTCTTTATCATAATTTTTCACCTCTCACCTATTTACAAAAAGATAAAATTATGAATATCCCAAATTAAATCTTAAAAGCAAGACTCAATATTTTAAGAAAACTAATTAATATAAATAAATTAATAATTTATAGATATTATTTTTTAAATATATAAAAAAAATTAAAAAAATGGTCGGGGGAGCCGTGGCTCCCCACGTCCCTTCATTCTTCCGCCACTAAAAGGTGAGATATCCCAGTATATTTAATTTGATAAAATTGATTTTAATCATCCAATATAATCGATATGTATATATAAATTAATGTGATCTACATAATTATATAAAAAGAATATAAAATAATAAATTAAAAAATTGCTTTTGAAAACGTGTAGAATAACAAATTTGCATGGTTATATTAGTTTTCCCAAGCCAAGAGATGAGAACAAAAGTATAGTAGGCAAAGAAGTTATGCACTTAGAAGTTGTGGATGAACCAAATATGCTAATGTAATGGATTTTTTTATTTATTAAGTGGAAGATAATATTTGATAATGAGTTTTTTACAATGATTTTTTAATAATTAAACTTTGATAAATTTTTTTACAACATGAAAATTACATTCAAATAACTTTTTCTTATAATTTTTACAACCTAAAATAACATCTCTTAAATGGGGCAAAATATCTTTTTTTAGCTGAAAATAACTGTAGCAACCGCACGTAAAAAAATTTATATACATTAAATTTAATTCACACTATAATAGATAAAATTGTAAAAATTTAGTAGTTAAAATATTATTATTTTATAATCATAAAAAAAATTATATATATTGTTGAAACTAAGTTACCCATATACATATGTCACATAGTGTTGAGCCTAAATGAGTAAACATAGAAAGCGACGAAATGGATAATGCAATTTGATGAGGGAATATAGAATGGTGTGGCGACCAATCAGTGCAAGAAGTTCACGAAATTCCAAAAGGCTGGGAGCAACGATGTTTCGGAGATATCTAATTGATGTATAGGCTTTTCTTTGTTGAATTTGAACAGGGGTGTATATATGTAGAATCTAATGAAGAACATCAAAGTTCACGTCTACTAGTCCACTAGGAAGTAACGCATAAGTGATGTCATGGCGTGGGTGTATATATAGCATTATTTGAAGGGGAGGTTTCATAAATGGCCCCTTCTCAGTTTAATGCCTTAAACGGAGAAATCGATGGTCAAAATCTATCGTACGTGTTTGATGTATGGGCAACCGATCTTCAACTTAGATTATAATCCTCGATAAGGTAAAGATTTCCACATTTTTAGAATTTAATGTAGATGCTACTCAAATAATATATTTATCCATACTTTTTGTTTTAATCTCTGTTACAGAGTTCAGCATTCATATATTAATAACATTGTTTTAAATGCACCATGAATACTTAGATTTCCTTCGTATATTAATAATTTATTACTTCTTTTTATGAAATTAAATCTATTAGTAGTAAATCATATTTTATTTTAAATTAATTATATCTATTGGAACGTTATTTTAATTTTATATTTTAGAAATTTTAGCAAAATACATATTATTTTCTAATATTTTAATTATAAAAATAAAAGTGTAATCTTACATTTTAATCTATAAAAATGTTTTTTTCATCTGTCATATCCTATCACATATTTTTATAAACTTTTCATTCAAATTCTTTCATCTAATCCCTTAAAGTAAACATCTAAGTGCCTTCCTAGTATATTTGATTTGATAGAATTGATTTTGATGAAATTGATTTTAATCATCAATATAGTGTGTATAGTGTGTGTTTGATTTTGCTTTTTTTTTTACGCAAAATTAATGTTTCACCATAGAATTATTGTATGTTTGGTGTCAAAATTAATTTGAATGTCAAAATTTCACGTCTAAATAAAAACATCTAATTGTTGCTTCTCCATCGATAAATCGATTCAGTTCAAAATCAATTCTCTGAAGTATAATCAAACACACTTATAATTGAGATATATATATATGTAAATTGATATGATCTAATAATTATATAAAAAAAATATAAATTAATAAATTAAAAAATTGCATTTGAAAACGTGTACAATATCAAATTTACATGGTTATATTAGTTTTCCCAAGCCAAGATGAGAACATAAGTATAGTAGTCAAAGAAGTTATGCACTTAGAAGTGGTGGATGAACTAAATATGCTAATGTAATAAGTATTTTTTATTTATTAAATGAAAGGTAAAAATTGATAATGAGTCTTTCTTCCTATAATATGTTTTCAGCAAGTAAAAACTTGAAACTTGCATTAAGAGTCTGTTTTCTTAAGGTAGAAAAGAAGCCATATCTTTGTATTTCAGAAGAAATTAGAAAGTGAATCCCCTACTTTAAGTAAAAGTGATATATTTAGAATAAACAAATGTTTTTAAAAATCCATAATTATTGAACTAGTTACTATAACAAAGAAAAATACTTTTAAAAAACGATTATATTTGTAGAGATGTAATTTAATTAAGCAATATATATTTACTTTGTAATATAGATAATATTATTATATGTATGATTTTTACTTTTTATTTAATAATTTACTTCTAATATTATATTTTATTAAAAATAACTATGATTTATTTATAACTTATACATTATTTTATATATACTAATTTTAGTAATATAACACTGAATTATCACAAAATATATTTTTCAATATAACAAAGATTTTATTCAAAAGATAAAAGTCATAAAATATGTTATATATTCTTATAACTAATACTTATAATATATTAAAATTAGATATAATATACGAAAACTAATAATTATTCATTCCCCACAAAATAGAACATAAATTATATCTGTCACAATTAGCAACGGTAAAACGGTAAACACATACAAGTATTAAAACTCTTTAACCCGTAAAAAGTGTAGATTGAGTGAGGAATGAGTAATTATTAATTTTCGTATATAAAAAGTGTAGATTAGAATGAGTTTATTTGATAATTAAATCAAACTTAACTTAACTCGAACCGTATCTTATGAACGTATTTGAATGAGTTTATCTTACATGTTAAATCAATTTTAACCTAACTCGAACTGATCAAATATCCTATGAATTGAGCGATGGATTACATAAACTGACATCTAATTTAATTAAACAAGACTTTGTTTTATTATTAAAAACGTTATTCTTTGACAATTTAATTATTTCTTAAATTTTATTTTAATTTAATATTTAATTTATAGCTGGAAATTTTTGTTTAGTTTTATTTACCATGATTACATACTCTATTTTTTTTTTATTTAAATATATATGTGACAACAAATGTTTGTTTGTTATTAATTTGGACAATTGTTTTTAGAATTGGTGACCAGAGTCGACCTAATTTGATTAAAAGCAGACTGAGTTAGATTAGATCTAAAAGTGTAGAAATTTAATTTAGGAAAATTATTTTTTGACAAACTTTTTTAATAAACTTTTGACAAAGTTTCTATAATTAGAATTAAATAGATTAATTTTTTTATTTTTTAATCAAAATAAAATAATAATAGTAATGTTTTTTTACTTAAAAAAAAATAATTTGTCAAAGTTTGTCAAATTTTTTTTTCAAACAAAAATCTTCCTTTAATTTAACCCAACCATTTCTTTACTACTGGATGATGAGTTTGTCAAATCTAACTCGAGTAGACCTGTATATATACGTACCCTTTGAGTATGTTACGTTTCTAACCCATAATCTGAGTAATGTTCATGAGAAATTTATTAAATTTTTATATTATTTAATATAAAAATTAGTTCATATGCATTAAATTCGTTGACTTCTATAAAAGTTAATTTAAAGGTTATATTTGTAATAAGTTTTATTGTTTAATTTTATATACTATTGCGAAAATATAACATGTCTATAAATGAGAATCGTTACTATGTAGATTATTTATTAATAAAATTAATAAATTGGTTTGACTTTCACAAATATGATTTATTAATCTCATTGAATACACTTTTAGAATATTTTTGTTAAAAATTCATGAGTTCATTATATAAAAAAAATTATTTTAGTAAATCACTTACTAACTTATTTCACTAATTTATAAATTTTTTTGGTCAATATAAAAAATATTTAATAAGTATTTCAAAATAATTTATTTTAAGATTTTTTTTATTTACAAGTTATGAGCTACATCTCGTAGTTTCTAATTGAGAATTTAACAACTTTCAATAAGCTTACAAGCTAGTTTGTTTTTTGGACAAAAGAGAATTTAACAACTTTCCCTGAACTGTTGTTTGAAGCCGTTTATTTGTGATAAAAGAGACATTGACCGCTCAATCGTGTAGATTTCGCTTAGCGTGTTTTTCATGTGTTTATTTCTAGTTTCATGTTTCTGTTTTTTCTGTTGGTTCCGCTTTTTATTAGCTCCTCTCTGCTCATCATTTCTGCTATCTGTTTGGTTATTTTTGTTTTCTTCTTCATGGATTTCAGTTGTGGTGCTAAAACGAAGACTTTTTAGATCTTTTCTATCTTTTTGTACTTTTCTTAATCTATAAATTCCACCAGATTTCCCTTTATCCCTTTTATTATTGTAAAATATGAAGCAATTGATTTTTGTTGTATAAATCGCAGGATGATTGATAGTAGAAAGAAAGAAAGAAAATACTGGAACAAGGTCACCAAACACGAAGTTGTTTATTTTTCATGTGTTCGATCCCCGGCAACAAGAACACATAATTACTGAAAAAAAAAAAACAATTATTCTGTGTCTAATTCACAAGGTGCATGTGAAATGACATTATTGAATGACACAAAAACAGCTCAGAAGAAACTGTTATTTATTGACATGGAACCAACTTCAAACTTCAGTGGAGATTCATCAGCATTTCCAGCAAGAAACCGCCACAATAGGCTTGGATTTCCATCCAAGAACCAGACACCCTTTCTCTTCCACCACCGTGTACCCCTCACACACCTTCCCATTCAGAAGCCACTGCTTCGCCTGAGCCACCATCTTGATCGGCGCAGCCTGAAACCCCGCCCTGCTCATCCTCCTCCGCCACTGATCCACTCTCTCGTGTCTCTCCATCCTCAACGGCCCCTCACGGCTCACTATGTTCTTTATCTCCTCAGCGAAGTAAAACTGCTCCATCTTCGCTCTCTTCGTGTCATACTTGGGCAGCATAACATCCAAGGAATCGAATATGGCAGAATAATAGTGCAATGATTCCATGAATCTCCCGAGGAAAAAGGGTCCGTTGTGACTCGAATCCTGCTCCACCATCACCAACACTTTCGGCCCAAGCCCGTGAACCATCTGCAGCACCGAATTCAAAGCCCCTCGGCTTTCCTTCACCACGCAGTGCAGCTGCAGAATGCTGTTCACCGCAAGAACCTCTTCCTCCCTCACTTCTATGTCCTCCGCTTTCAAACTTTCCAAATTCTTTTTCACCACTGAGAATTCAAAGTTGATACCCAAATTAGTCGCATAAACCGAGAGTTCGTCGCCGATGGATTGAAGTCTATCGCAGAGTCCCACCGCCGTGATTCGCAGACGACGAAGACGTTCGCTGCCGCCATTGGCGAGGCTCCGCATGAGTTCTCTCCATTGGTGTCCGTGCCGTAATCCGAGAGTCATCCCGAAATCCACGACATGGACAAAACTCTCACCCGAAAAGGCTTCCATCACTATAGAATTAGTGACAAAGTGTCCGAACTGGATTTGTGGACACAGCTCGTAAACCAATCTGAATGCTTCCTCCATTTCCTCGGAGGCTGTGTCCATAATGTTCATCATGGGTGGCATCGGGCTCACCGGCCCGGTGGGCTGAATCAGATTCAGCCTCTCCGTTAGGCCTTGAACAAAACAAGAGGCAACCCTTTGGAACGAAGATCCGAATACTAAAGCGTTGGCTTTCAGTTCTGATAGTAATATCGAAGCGTGCGATTTGTCTCGACAAGCCACCGCTTCTGCACATGCTATTAGAAGTTGAACCAGCCTCACACCGTCATGACAACCGTCTTCTTCAGCCCCACCACTTTCTGAACTATTTGTATCTTCTGGTGCCTCTTCTTCTGCTTCCGCTGCCAGATACCTTTGTTTGTAAGTCCGTATGTGATCTCTGAAGTGAAGCTTTGGTATGCTATCTCTACTCCTATTGCAATTGCTGGCGTTGGTGTTCAGGAAACAATGGGAATTGCTCATCAAATTTCCTAACCAATCAACGGGAATTCCCACCGTTCTCTTCACCCTTTTGTTATCCCTTATGCTTCCGTCACAATAGGGGAGAACTAAGCTGCAACTGTTACTCTCCGAGATTGGTTCAAGAGGAAAACAGCTATATTCATCGGTTGCCCATATATCAAACACGTACGATAGATTTTCACCATCGATTTCTCCGTTTAAGGCACTAAACTGAGGAGGGGCCATTTATGCAACCTTTTTCTTCTCTTTTCTTTCTAAAGATATTCAATAACGCTCTGAGAGAAACCTCCCCTTCAAATAATGCTATATATACACCCACACCATGACATCACTGATGCGTTACTTCCTAGTAGACGTGAACCTCGATGTTCTTCCTTAGATTCTACATATATACTTGCCTGTTCAAATTCAGCAAAGAAAAGCCTATAGATGAATTAGATATCTCCGAAACATCGTTGCTCCCAGCCTTTTGGAATTTCGTGAACGGTTTACACTGATTGGTCGCCACACCATTCTATATTCCCTGATGAAATTGCATTATCCATTTCGTCGCTTTCTATGTTGTCCCATTTAGGCACAACACTATGTGATATATGTACATGGGTAACATAGTTTCAACCATTTTTATTTTTTTTATGATTGTATTTACTGTAGCATGAATTGAACCAAATGCGTAGAAAATTTTCTGTGTGCGGCTGCCGCAGTTATTCTCAACCCAACCTCTAACTCTACCACTGGTTCAGAACTTCAGGGTTATCGTTTTTCTCTATCTGCATCATACAGAACACCATTCTTCATAGATGGGATGGCTCTGCTTACAGAAAGGTTTGATTTTCAAACTCGTTGAATCCTTTGAATGAATGCTGATTCGAACATGGCAAAAAAAAGTTGTCAGGAGTTTCCTCTAACAAAAGGGTGACTGACAAATAATATGAATTGTGTTGAAACATAAAGCAGAAGCATATTTCGCTCAAGTTGCTATGTAAAAGCATTGATGGAGTATTTCAAAGAACTTTAGCTTCTTACACTACACTCACATTTTAGTATAATTTTTCACTATATCACTGATGCTAACTACTAGTTTTACCGTTATTTTACAGACTAAATCTTTAAATTAGACTCTAATTATTTATCAAATTGATTCTTAAATTTAACAAAGTCATAAAATAGTTTCTCAAATTATTGATTAATTTAGTCTTTAAAAATAAATAAAACATTACAAATAAATTTTAATTTTTTAAAAGCATTAAAAGGATTTGGTGAGGAAACGACAGGGGTTCAAACCTTCATTAATAATTATTATTAACTTTTAATTATTTAATTTAATTAGTAATTGACCAAGTTTAACCGATTCTATTTTGAAAGAGTTGTTTGACAGAAGAAAGAAGATAAATGAAGGCACTTGCGAAGAGGCCTAGTGAAATGAATAAAGAAGGGAAGTGGCAATGAAGTTAAAGAGGAAGACAGAAAAAATGGTAAATCGTTGAATGCATGGAGTACATGATATGAATAACTATCTAACATAAAAGGAAAACAATCTATGCATATATTATATAAATGGATTAAATCACTCCAAGTGTTATCCTATAAATACACACATTCTTTGTTAAAAAAATGATAATAGGGTGTTAAGACTTTAATCCTCTCTCTCTTTTTTCAAAGAACATAAAAATGGTGCAGCTTTATATTTTCTTTAAACTGAAATGTATTTATAATTTTTAAAATTGAATTAATATTTATCTTTAGTCATTTAATCTTTTTAGCTAGGTAAACGAATTGTCTAGTTCATAAGTAAAATTCTATTTGAAACATAATTAAATAAATCTTAAGATTCCATTATGTTGGTTAAAAAATGTTTTAACTTTAATATGAACTGAAGTTTCTTTACTGGATTTTATTTTTGCTCAGCTGTATGTTATAACTGAAATGTTGCTAAAAAGTAAAATAATGTCGTCAACAACAAGTGTTGATTGAACGAAACTTTTCTATGTTTTTGTAACGACTCTAGTGAAAGGGAGATCCAACAAGAAATAAACACCCATAACTTGTCAAAATAGTAACTTTTCTAAGTAACAAGAGAGCTAACGAAAAAAAAAAAAGAGAATACTTTTAAAAAAAATTAGATCATCTAATTAAATTCATCTGACAAACTATTAAATTGGGTTTTTCAAATGTCATCTAATCTCATACTAAAATCCCATTAGGCAAGATTGAAAAACTAACAAATTACAAAATTTAAGAAAGATTAAAAAAAGTACTCCAAAGTTAAAGTAACTAAAATTATATTTCAATAATCTCTAACTTCTTATAGTATTTGAATATATGATGCACAAAAAGTACAAGATTAAAAGGCTGATTTATTTTGCTTGTCATATTTGAGAAGAAAAAGAAAATGTTACTCTTGATGTGCCTACTTGTATTCAGTGATGACAAAAATAGATGTGGCCACAATTATTTCTAGATATATTTGCATTATTTCTAGATATATTTGCATCCTATAGTTGGTATCTACATGTATCTATTATACGCGGGTAGCATGTAGCGGTATTTTAATACCTGCATTTATACATGAATCATGTGTAAGTATCATACTATTCGTATCTATAGGTATCAATTATTCGTAAAAGATTAAAATTAAAATTTAATTTATATTTTATTAAGATAAATTTAATTAAAATTAAAATTTAATCTATATTTTATTATGTTAAATTTAATTAAAATTTAATATATATATATATATATATATTATGTTAAATTTAATTAAAATTAAAAATTTATATTATATTTTATATTTTATGTAATTTTATTTAAAGTTTGTTATAAAAATTTATAATTTCTGTTTTAAATATCCGTAGGTACTCGCAAGTACTTTTTAGACGGATATCTAGATAATAGGACAGGTAACTAGTGAATTCTTTTGTTGGGGCCCTATAGCGGGTAGACATTATCTATGTCCAATCTGACCTGTTGTCATCTTTACTTGTGTTATTTGAATGATGAGTTACGAATTTGAATTTATTTGTTAAATTTTTTGTATTATGTATACGTTAAACCTTTAAAATATATAGTGAACTATCAAATTTTTTTTAATATACTTTAAAACACTAAAATCAGTATAATATTTTCAAGTTACAAAAAAATTAAAAAAAAAAATCTGAACTCGTGTGGGAGAACCAACAACATTTTCATAAATTTAATTTTTTTTTTTTGGATTTCTATGATATTTTTCTATTTTCAAAATATATTGATTGGCTACTTTTGATATTATAAAATATATTAAATAACATCATAATATATCATCATCGGTTTATTTTAAATATTTAGAAGAAAAAAAAATAATAGAGAATCTAGATTTCATTTTTTCAATATTTGTATGGATCATCATAAACTTAATTATTTGAAAAAAAAAAGTCTGACTCAACATCTTTATAGTTAAAAAGATCTTATTGAGACCTTTAGTTAAGAGCATAATGAAAAGATTAATAGATAATGAATACAAAGCAATTATATTATGCTATTTTTATTTAATAAGATACGACATACTACATTAAATTAGAAATTAAAATAACATTATATTGTATTAACTTCAGTTTGATTACTTTTAAATTACCATTCAATCACCGAATATTAATACCTATCAGTCTATATTGGATCACTCATCTAGTTTTAAAACTTTGAAAACATATTTAAATTCATATAACTTAGGAATGACATTAGTACAAATTTATTAAATAAGTCCATCATAATTGTAGCATAGTATTTTTAAAAAGAAACTGCTTAAAGACTAAATGGCCGGCTTTAACCCCAACTAACGACAGGGAGAAAGAACAAACAAATTAAGGAACAAAACATGGGTTAAAATGAGTCCCGTACGTTGCTTAATGTAACTTTATATTTTAGTTTGAACACTGCGTCTAATTATTTAAAAATGGATTATTAGTTTTTATTGTTCCTAAAACTCTAATACTTTTTCCACTCTTGTTTTTCTTAGACGAAGCGAAATTCTTGGTCCATGTCGCCACAATGAATATTCTATTCTGCCATCGAAATGCTTCAAACGATAATATTTATTAAAAAGGGTAGAAAAACAGCTATGTATTATAAACAAATTCTCACCACTAAAATTAAAGGTAATAATGCATCAGAAAAATTATATAATATTCTTAACGCTCATCGTTATACAATGGTAATGTGCACACCCAAGCACCATGGAATCATGAAACAGAATTTTCTGTGTGGAAATATTCGTCTTTCAGTGTCAAGGAATCTAGGATCCAAATCCAATGTTAGACCTGTCATCTCATTATATATATATATATATATATATATATATATATATATATATACAAAGTATTAATTAGTGTTGTGAATCTTGTATCGTAAGCTATGATGACAGCAACATCTTAATTTATATAAAAGTATACATATAAAATGGACAGAAAATATTTCTTGGACATCTATAAACAAAAGAGAAAAATTTATGTATGTAAAAGGTATATGATCTGATAAATAACGAGATAGACAAAGATTAAGATGTTTTGTGACAATTAAGTGTTTATTATATTTATGTGTCAAAAAAAGGAATTATAAAAATAGAAATCCTACTTGATCAACAAAATATGAGATTTTTCTTAAAAAAATATGAAAAGATTTGGTATCAATGAACTGCGAACAAACTTATATAAAAATTATCTTTTTTAATTCAAAATCTTAAAATAATTTATAAGCAATTTTATTTATATATTAGTCATTTTACTTATTTTTAAACTCGCGTTAAATTTTTAATACAAAATAAATATTCTTTTGCTAGTTGTGAATGAAAAAAAAATGTTATACGTACGAAAAAATATGACAAAAAAAAAAGCAATAGCGATCTTTGCCTTTTAGTTTTCAACCCCATGTACTTTTAACTCAATTAATTATAGGAAAAAATCAATTTTCTCTATAAACATCTGTTAAAACCGATATTAATAAAAACGTCAAAGTTAAATTTTTTATATTTTTAAAATAAAAGGAAAATATTGAAAACAATAATATATGGGTTAATTTGGCCGGCTATTTATGTTTGCAATCATATATACATAAACATGTTGATAAAGTACCTAAATTTAAGAAGACTAAATCAATCGATATACATGGAATTTAACATTGAAAATAAATGTTACTCTGCATAAATAGTATTGGATATGAAAGCTAAAAAACAATATATTTGACTACATCATAATGAGTGTTGTTTTCTTGTTTGAGTTGCATAGTATTTCTATGTTTTTGTTCGCAATCGCATGACACTTTCAACTCTCTCTTAGCATGCTAACTTAGCATATATCATAAAAAAAAAAATAGTAATTAAAGAAAATTTTCACAACGAAGTTTGAGGGTTGAAAATTAAAGAAACGTGGGAATGTGGGTACAACTTTATTTTATTGAGATTTTTTTGAACTTGATGAGATAACAAGGATTTTGGAAAATTTTCATGAAAATGGAAAATTCTTTTAAGCTATAAACTCTTTGTCCATTTCTTTGATTTCAAAGGTGCATGAGCCGAAAAAGTAAGAGGGTTGAATTGAAGCCTATTTTAGTGATGGTATATATGTTGTGTAAAATCTTAGCAGAGGATGAAGAAGATGTTGTCACAAGTCATTGGCCAAAAGTAGAGTGTGTCCTGAAGGAACTTACAAAAGAGTGGGTTGGTGATTAACGAAGTATCTGGGGAAAAGAAAGTGTAATCTATTATTATAAGATTTTTAAACAAATGTGATATCAAGATTTTTTATATAAATTTGTCTATAAATTAATGTTAAATATTATGATACTATGATTCATATTAGGAGAATGAATGTCTCAAGTTGTTGTTAGGAAGATGGATAGCATCTAAAGATGGTTATGAACTTTTTCCGGTTAAAAGCGAAAGAGTACAATTATTTTAGACACCTAATAAATTTTTACACACATTTTATGTCTATTATTTTACTTTTAATTTTTCTCTTTCTTTATAAATATAAAAGTTAACTATTTTAATAATTAAAAAATCTTTAAAAGTTAGTTGTCGACTTGTGTAGCATGTAGGGATGATAACGGGTAAGGTAGGACGAGTTTCGGTATTCCATATCCATCTCTGTAAAAAAATTTATCATCATTCCCATATTCAAATCCAACGGGTATTAAATTTTTGTCTCATTCTTATCTCTACTGGGTAATGAGTATATACTTGTACCCATACATGTATCCGTTTTCTTACTGTTTCAATATTAATTAATTTTTATAAAATAAAAAAAATTACGGCAAAAGAAACATAATATTATCAAAGATTCAATATTAAGAAGATGGTTATTTCTTCAATATCAAATATTTATAAAGAAATTATATTATAATTGTATACATTTCAAATTAGAATACTAGATAAAATTTTGATGCAAACCAAAACATCTATTAAATTTACAAACATTAATGAATTGTAGTTGATAAAATTTAATTTTAAAAAAAATATATATATAATGAAAACAAATATTCATATTAAAATATATGTTAAATGTATGTTTACTTCAATTTTTTAAGTTTAATGAATCTCTTTTTTATACACTAATAAAAATTATAATAAATCATTTGATCCAAATAACGCAAAGAACAAATATTAAACTAATAATAATAAAAGTTTAACATAGATATTATATCTTTTGAATTTTAATATATATTGGATGGAGATAAAAAGAAATTCATGGTAATTACATTAAAATTTTATATTATAGTAAATAAATTTTATTTATATAATTATAGTGACAAAATCACAGTATGATAATGAGTTAAAAAATAAAAGATAATTATATAAAATATATCTCAATAGTATTTTACATTATAAAAATAAAAAACAAATAAAAATATTAAAAAATTATTAAATATGTGTCTTAAAAAAATTTGAGAGATCATTGAATGAAATCACACAAAGAAAAACAAATATATAATTAAGAGTATGATAAAATGAAAAATACTTTAAAGATTTAAAAAAAAAATTCAAATATCAAGATAGTCAATGGTTGAGAAATAACGAAAATCAGTTTAGCAAAACGAAATAGTTTTTCAAATAAAAAAATAAATAATAAAGATAATTTTTTTATATTACATAGTAAATTAAATGTTCAAGCTAATGAACATTTAAATTAGTGTTAAACTTTCATATGTGAAAATAAAACAAACAATAAATACAAATATTAAAATAAATATAAATGTTCAAATGTGAAATATAAAAAATATTTAATTGACATACATCATTTAAATATAATTGCATAAAAGTTATGATAGGATAAAAAATATATTGGAGATACAAATAAATTTTATGACAAACCAAATAATTAAAAGAAATAAAATTAGAAAGTGTGTATTAATATATATATATATATATATATATATATATATATATATATATATAGTTGACTTGATTGACTATGAATATTTTAATAATTTAAACAGAAACAGGGATATAGCGGAGACGGGAACGAGACGAATATTTACATCTCCATATCCATCCTTATACCTACTTGAAAAAGTCAAAGATTTCTCATACTCATACCTACTTAATCAATGAAAAAATTTTCTGTCAAAATAAAAACAGATTCAGATAATATTCACAAGAGTATGTTTATTTGTTGTTCCTAATAGTATGTGTTTGAGAGAATTTACGATGATAAATTTGGAGAAATGAAAAAAAAAAAAAAATATTCTACTCTGGATGAGGCAAGAAGATTTGCGTAAGAAGTCAATTCACTCCCGACTAATCAACATTTTGTCCTTGTTTTTTTTACTCGACTTTTATTGTTAAAAATGTATGTTTTTTTAATTAATAAATATAATGATATTTTGTATACTAGGTTTAGGTTGATCGTATATCATATTTATAATTGATTTAAGATTAGGTTTGTGAATTAGGAAATTACAAATTTGTTTCTTATGGGTAAAATAATATTTAAAATTTTTTTACGCCATTATAGACATAAAATATTATATATTTTATAAAAATGTATGTTTAATTAGATTGTAATTTTAATTCTTTTACGCCATTAAAAAAATAATATTTATTATAAAAAGTTCTAGTTATTTAAATTGTAATTACTAATAACTTTACTTAATATTTAGATCAGTCGATTATTAATTAGCTTAAAAATACATTTATATGTAGGTTAAATTAGTTAATATCTAATTAAGTTAATTTTCTATTGCATACGAAAAAATTATATTAAATATTAATATATTTTTATCAAGTTTATTTAGTTAATGTAAATGCTTTTAACAAAATTAGATTTAATTTATATTAATTTTAAACAACTACATTTGAATTTAAAATAATTTAAAATAATTATTTAATTTTATTTAAAATAATCTCAAAATTTTATTTCATCTTAATTTTTAAAAATTATATTTTAATTTAATATACTTTTATGAATATTAATTTATTTCAGTTTAATAATCAATCGTATTTCATTATAATATAATTTATACTATTTATTTTTATATATAAGAATAAAATGATAATCTTATATTTTATTAATTAAATTATTATTTTTAATTTATTACATTCACCATATCATTCACAAATTTTCATAATTTT
This sequence comes from Vigna unguiculata, assembly GCF_037176805.1. Classification (NCBI taxonomy): domain Eukaryota; kingdom Viridiplantae; phylum Streptophyta; class Magnoliopsida; order Fabales; family Fabaceae; genus Vigna; species Vigna unguiculata. The sequence continues at coordinate 56,295,987 of NC_140794.1, read as the reverse complement.
TTTTCATGTTCTTTAAATTTCTCTATTTTTCTCTTAATTCAACCGATCAAACTCTTATACTTTTTTTAATTAAAATTCAATCTCTCAAATATACTCCAGAAAAACAGACCTAAGTTTAAGTGATGTAAAAAATAAAATAAATTCCAAAATGAAAGGATATTGAGAGTGAGAGTGCAAAGGACAAACTAAGAGACACATTAAGTAGAGAGAGCGTTTGTGTTACTATACATAAAAATTGGTAGGTTAGCATTCACCATAAAAGGTTGAAGCTACTTCATTTTAGGTCCCTAGACAAGTGAAGATGACGAACCAACCAGACAAAAATCACAAGACAATAGTTTGGTGGAAATTATTTCAGAAAGGACTAGTCAAAACAAAAATTATTTCTTTTCTTATATTTATAACTTTTTTTAATTTTTAATTTATAAATTTTATAACTATTAACCTAAACCTATCAAATTACACCCCTGCATAAACCCTTTTTTTTTTGTTAGGAATTACATTAATAAATCTTGCAAACTTATTCAAAATGAGCGTCAAATTTTGAGGTGTAGGGATGTTTCCATTTAAATATACATTCCTTTTTAAAATATTGTTACCATACTAGATATATAATCAAAACAAAACCACTCAATGATTCGTTTTTATTTATTAAAAAAGTGTTGTCCCACACACTCATGATATATCCAATCCAATAAATGCTTCCATTCTTTTTTTTTTTTCTCCTTGTTTATCTGCAGTATAAGATGTACTATTGGGGAGCTACTGGCACAAGCTCCCACCATTTCTTTGCTATTTGAAATTGAAAATATTTAAAATAAATTTGGACATTCGTTTTAATCCAATAAACACGATAATATCTACTTTTAATCATTAAAGAATAAATCTTTCTTGTTCAGTCCTTTATGAAAAAGTACTATACATAATTCTTATTTTCATAAATTAAATAAAAACAGAAAGTATATAAAAGAGAGGTGATCTATTTTTGAGAGATAAAAACAAAAATTTTTCTCATTTACTCCTACATGAATTTGGATTCTTTATCTAATTTTTTTTTCTCTTTTGTATCTTTAAAGTATATTTATGGTTATTGATTTTAAAATTTTAAAATATATTTAAAAAAATTTCAGATATCATTTATAATACATTTTTAAAACTCAACAAAAGAACAACATCAAAAAAATTTAATAAAAAATCTGTACTCGACTAAAACATACATGTTTAGTTAAAATATCTGAAGATAGAAGGCAAACTTTTGAATTTGAATTTTCTGTTCAATATTTTGTGTTTCTTTTTTATTTCTTTGAAACATATATTTACAAGCACTGATTTTAATTTATTATTTTTTAAAAATATTAACGTAAAAATATAATGCTCATCAGAACAACACCCATTAATCCACTATCATCCGGAGAATTTGCAATCCAAAAATTCATACTTGTAACATCTAGAGAGCTACTTCAGAAAGTTACTAATATATTGACCCATGGTACAGTTATTGAAAAAGAATGAAGACACAAAAGTTATATAAATATATATTAATTGTTTAACAAATCTACTAATTAATTAACTGAAAAAACCCTTGCAGGTTATAAACAGGGATACAAAGAGATAGGAAGCTAGAGTGGGAAGAATAAGGAAGAAGAACTGAACATATATATATCTATATATATCTATCTGATAAGATAGAGAAGGAGAAAGAGAATAAGAAGGAATAAATTGAAAGTGTGGACTAGGCGAAAGAAGGAGCACAAGCTATGCAAGCAAGAAAGAGAATGGCAGAAGAAGCACCATCCTCTTCCAGATTGGAGCTGCTCCTCTTGAACTTCCCAGCTTTTCCTTTGTTGCACTGAATCTGTTTCTGCACCTGCTGTTGCTGGTTCTGCCCTTCTTGCTGCATTTGCTTCTTCCTCTTCATTGCTTCTTCCACTTTAGACACCATACTTTTTTTCTTCACTATAGAAAATTATTAGGAAGCAAGAGAGAGAGAGAGAATAGTGTGCATGGAGACAACCCTACATGCACCTCCCCCTTTTATAGACTTTTCTGGAACCAAAATGCCCCTTGCTGAGTTTTCACTTACCTCAACTGGTATAACATTGGGGGGGCCCTTTACCCTATAAAAATCAGACACCCCAACCAAGAAATGTGTTTTCAATTTCTAAACTTTTAACCAACTCTACCATTCATAAATCCCTAATTTTCACTGTTATGCCAATGTTTGATGGTAAATTTCCTAATCTACAACATTACGTCTTCCCTTCCATGTCTGCCTAATTCAGGGGGAAAAAAAGGACACCTAAGCCGAAACAAATTATTCACAAAACAAACATTATAGGTGTATAATCATTGCATAATTACAAATTACAATGAATGGGATTACGTGCAATTGCCAGACCACAAACTTAAACCAGCCTTGTCTTTATCATATTATTGAAACAGCATGTGCGTAATTCTTTTAATTTGGCCATAAAAGGGCATCATCATCCTCTTTGGGTGTCGGATTATTGATGATGTACAATTAAATTAACAATAAGAACGATGTTTTAGTTCATAATTGAAACCAATGATTACGCACCAAAGCTCGTTGTCATAAAAAAAAAAATTGCATACAATTGAAATCTGATGAACTAGCATTACACGGCAAAAATTCCATCACTTCGATGTTCCAATTATAAAGGATGGACATGAAAGAGGTCACCGTTTTCTTTCGTTCATGATTCGAGAGTATCTATAATTTCCATATAATATCTAAGTGGTTTGTGTCCTGATTTAAGGATAAAGTTAGGTCTGAGTTGGATTCTGGGAGAATATATTTTTTTATGGGAGTTTATTTATGTCTGATTCGAATTTCTTGAGCATATTAAAGTTGAGTTTTTGAAGTGTATGGTTGTTGCGAATTCATGTGCGAAAGCATGTGAGCATGTGGGGGAGTTCTTGTCCTGTTCTACTCTCATCCACTTCCTTTGGGCCCAATGGTTTTCTTTTGTAACTAATAATAACAACAACAATAACTAGCCGTGGTATGCGGATTTTGTTATGCCCCACTTCTATTTTAGTCACCTAATAACACAAAATAATCATTAATACTCATACACTAAACCTTGTCTGTCGTCACACAACATTTTACGTATCTCTAGCTTGGTTCATGAATTTACCACTATAACTCTACCCCTACTTCACGTGTTATCTTCTGAACTCCACGTGACCCTTTTCTTTTCCATCAACCATGAACCATTCTTAATGTGCTCATGTTGCCAGTAGCGACACGAGCTCTCTGCTTTTTTATTATGTATAATTTGGTCATCAATTATCATCCATTTATTATTTATTATAAGTTTGACTTGGTCTTCTTCAAAACAAATATAACTTATATAAAAGTTAATTTTTGGTATAAATTTATTCTTTAATAAGTTCGTGTTTGTGGTTTTTTTTTATATAAGTCAAGCACGAGAAAAAAAAATATGATTTTAGCATATGTATAAAATGAAAAAATTATTATTTATAATCATTTAAATACATAAAACTATTACACCTGAAAGTGTTTTTAATAGACTCAAAATAAGACTCTTTTTTTAACCAGAAAGTATATTGTAAACAGGTAAAATTAAAAGCACATGTGCTATTTAAATAAAAATCATATGTAAATCCTTATACGATAAGAAAATAAAATGGTAAAAGGATGTAAACTTCTCTCGCTAGCTAAAATAAATTAACGTGTTTTAACTTTTAAAAAGGTTAAAAGAGAGATTTCTTTATATACATTAAATGTATAAATTAATTTTAGTTTACGTAAAAGTTTCTTTAATATTAAATTTTAAATTTTTTTTATTAGTGCTCGTTCATAAATATTTCTTCAAAACGTCCTTTGCAAAAATACGATTGATACTTAAAAATAAATAAGTAATAGACATTATTACTTAAGAAAACGATGAAGAGTGAATAGTGCATGAATTCTTACTTTAAAAAAAAAATAGAACATTCGATATATCTTAAGTAAATTTATTAATTGTTATAATTACTGCTCTAAAAGGTGTACTAATGATTAATAACTTTTCATTTGTTAATAATATAACACAGTAATTTATGCTTTCATAAAATAATTTTTATGTTCTAATTATACTTTTATTGGAAAAATCGCATTACTTTCAATTTATTATTTTAAAAATTTTGTATTAAAAAAAGGAAAAAAATAAGTCGTCATTTTCACTTTTAGTATTTTATATACAGATTTTTAAAGAATAAGAAACAAAATAAAAAACAACTATTTCTTTCAAACCAACAAATCACTTAAATTTGCAAGTATATCCCAAATTCAGATGGTTTATTGGTTGAATGTGCTATTTGCTTTTGGAGTATTCTTGGTGTATTTATCAAAGTTAATGAGACCATTCTGAAGAGTTAGTTAATGATTAAGTAACTTAGTTATGATTCTTTGCACTTAGACAATCTAATGACATCATGCATGAATCATGATCTTAGGGATATATGCATACATTTCCTCTCTCATCACACCTTAGTTATAGGATTTGCAGTTAAGAATGAGCAACCACCATATATAAGAATCTAAGCACCAACCAAATCTTAACTCAGACAATAAAATTTCGGAATGCTTTTCCATCTACCTTTGGTAGAATCACCCCAACACATCACGTGATCAGACATAAAGGAATTTTGGCCACTGTCATTATTACATATTATTACATGTGTTTATGTTTTTTTTTTTTATTATTATTGCTGCATCTAATTTTTTAGAGTGTCGAGTTAATTTTGTTGGCCTATGCAGGAGAGATTTATGAAAATGACAACATTAATAAGATTTGTGTATAATTACATATAAAAAATTGATATTATTTTTAATTAAAAAATTTAAAGTAATAGGTTGTTAGGTTTTTCTTTTTATAATGTTCAATTTTTTATTTTTATTTATTGTACGACTTAGATTTTCAACAAAATTTTATTAGTTTTGATGAAAATTCAATATATTATTTTAAAAAATGTTATCTTTGAGAGTAGAGACTAAAGTGTTGTTAGTTACTAAAGAGTAATTGTTTTGTATTATTTATTTACGTACAAGAAGATGTGATGTAATAGGGTATGGGAAGTCTCTTGACGTCATTCTAGGACTAGGACTAGTAAAAAATGGATTTCTGCATTTTTCATTGAAATTAAAAATGTTAAAATGAGTTTTAATTCATGAACTAATTAGGTTCATTATAAGTTCGAGTTGAATTGGGTTGAAAAAATTTCACATTTTTTAAAAGTGGATTGAATTGAACCCGACTCACTTAACTCACGGGTTAAACAAGTTTAAGTCGGGTTGAAGGTAGATTGACCTACGGGTTAAATAAGTTTAAGTCGGGTTGAAGGTAGATTGACCTGCAACCCACCAACAACAACATTATTAAATTTTTTTAGAATTTTTTAATTTTTTTATTATAATTATATAGGTTCACAATTTGATATTTTTACATATTATAACGTTGTTCAATAATATTTGAATAGTTAGTTTGAATGTTTACTTTATTTGTTTCTCAATTTATATATGGTAATACTTTAATCTTTAACTACTATATTATGTGAACACTTTGATTTCACTATTATAAAAAATAAATCGAGTAAATTCAATTTCATTGTAATACAATAAATATACAAAAAAAATTGTAAAAAAAAAATCGTAAATGAGCCAACTCACTAATTCACCAACCTATGTTGGGTCAGACCAGGTTGCAAAATTTTTGTTTCACTAAAAGATGAGACAGGTTAAGCTGATCTATTTTTAGTTGAATTATAATCACTTTGACACCACTAGTTGAAATTAAACATTAAAATTAAGTGTAGTTTAAATGTATTGGTTTAGATGCCAAAATTATTGATAAAAATATGTCACTCATTTATTTCATAGATAAAGTGTTATAATGGATGAGAAGACAAATAATGGAAAAAAAAAATCATGAATTTTAAATTTCTTTAAATGAAATTTTCATTATTAAGTAATTGAAACAAGTTTATAATTTTATTACTTAAAATTAACGTTTTTTCTTATTGTCATAAACACTCACCGAGACACCACTGATTGCGACAAAGGAGCAGTTTGAAATTGTTCGATCTTAGTTATCATAGGTTTAAGATGTCATAAAGTGTATTAATACCCAAAAACTTTTATTTATTTTTGTAATAATCTTCTTATGAGTCGAGTAAAATTAAATTTAATAACTATTAGTTAAGTTTAATCAATTAATGTACTACCTGTACAATTAAATTTAAAGTCAACATAAACTTATTAATTTAGTAAAATGATTAAGTTAGCTAAATGAATATTGAACCAGTGGACTTCAAATAATTAAAAATAATGATAATTCAAGCAATTTTCTTCTACACGCACGCCTTACTTTCAAGGTGTGGATAATTGTCTATGTGTTATTTGAGTATATAATATTTCCATTAATTTGGCAAAAACATTGAACATTTGGTTTAGTTTATTTTGAGTAGAAAAAGTTTTTTGTTTTATAGTTTTTGTAGAGTTTGATTTCTTGTACAATTTTTAAGACAAGCTTTTTCAACACACGTACTTATTCTATCCACTTTTGCGTTATGAAAAAGAAAACTCCACTTTAGTGCATACAAAATAAATTAAAAAATAAATAAACAAAATCCTAGAGTACTCTGATTCTTTTCCACCGAAACAATTTAATTGCTAAATGCTAATAACATAATACAGCCAAAAGTTATTGCTATCTATGCTTGAGCTGTTGTCTGCAGTGAAAATGATAAGGCAAACATCTCCAATATCTGATCAGTCTTTATCCTCAATTTTACAAATTAATTTGTTTGTTGAAATTTGGAACAATTATATTTTTTTCCACTAAATTTAATTTCTAATCTTTCAAAATAAAAAATAATAATGTCTAAATATTAAATTTGAGAAATTTAAAATAGTTTTAAATTTTAAACATTAACCCCTAAACTCTATATTATCCAAAGTTTGAATTCTAAACCTAACTTTATATTTAGTTTTTCAAATATTATTAATTTTTATTAGTTTTATGTATTTATATTTTCAAAACATGTATCAAATTATTCAATAATTGTTTTCTAATGGTGTAGAAAATTTCCGGTGATGAATGACATGAAAGGTTGTTATCAATGAACAGTCCAGAACAATGTGTTGAGATTAAAACTCTGAAAGTAGAAATGTCTCGAGAAGTTTTCGATCATGAAACGGTTTTAGACATGACAAGAACATCGTCCTACAATAACAAAGCCAGTTAACTAAAAGCAATTCTTAGTTACATAAGTGGTCTAAAAAACAGTTATGAAAATGGAAATCTTGATAAACTCAAGGTTTGTCGGCATTGAAAGGGACAAGGAAGAAAAGGAAGAGGGGGTGAAGCCATAATTCTAGGCAGAGAGGGGCCTGGTTTAAGAAAATGGGATGTTGGGCATTCCATGAACAACCCCTGTTCATTTTTTGGGCCCCAAGGAACCTTAGTGCAGGAATTAGTTTGCTGTGTCACTTGCCCAAATTCATTGTTTCTCTTGGCTTCAATCCGAATAAAGATACATCATGTACGATATCATTCTTTATCAAAAGAAAAATAATATCTAAAGTTTGGTTAAAGTTTGTAACACTTTGGAGTTTCTTTTGTGGCGCATGAAATTCTTCAGGCAGCTAGGGACACAGGACCTAACCATGTTTAGGTGAGAAATGGTCCTACTAACTTATAACTACAACTTCAACAAAGGAGTTACTTTTCCCGTGTTTTTTTAAGGAAAATTGAATGAATGAATTAGTAGATTTAAGGATAGAATTTTTGTGTTTTTTTTAAGTAATTTGGAAGTGTAAGTGAATGGATATGAAAGTGAAATTTGTAAAATTTTATAAAGGACTTGATAGATATGATAAAATAAAAAATTATTTTAATAAATTAAAATGAAATATTACTTTTTTTCATTTTATAGTTACTATGATTATTATTTATTATTTTAAAAAAAATTGTGTTCTCTAAAAGATGCTAGAAATAGTTTCTTCCTCGTATAAAGTAAATAAAAGTATTGTTGAAAGTCTCACATCGACCAAAGATAAGGTCATTTCATAGTATATAAGTAAGGTGCAAACCTCACCTTACAAGTTACAAATTGGTTTTATGGGATTGAGTTAGGTTTAAAACCCACTTCTAACATGGTATATCGGGCACTAATGAACCACCCACTAATTTCTAGTCTCACGCACGAGATTAATCATGTGAGTGTATTCTCTTATAGGCCTATAAATGAGTAATATTCTCGAGAAAGAAATAATTATGATTGTACCAATGTTTTTATAAAAAATATTCAACTACGTAATCACTTCCCATAATAGTTTTTTATGTACACAGTGGATCATCAAAAATGGTATATGGATCTATGTATTTGATAAAATGATATTGAGTCTTGTGGTTGTAAGTCAAATTCTAGGTCCCCAGTGTCTATTGTTTGTTAAGTTTATTAAGATGAATATTTAAGCTTAGAAAGACCTCACTCCTTTCACATCTTTATTTCATATGTACCTGCTCTACGAGTAGAAGAGGAACCTACTCAATGAGAGCTATTTGGGAAATTTGGGAGATCTTCTGAAGATTGACTTGTGGATAATTTATATTAATATCTTTAAGAGATATTAAAAATATGGATAATCTTCTACTATGATGTAGAACTCTTAATATTATACAAAATACATATTTTTGTAATATTTTATGAACAAATACAAAAATGTAACACACACACATTTTTAATATTTTTATTTACAGTATATTTTTTTTCACATGAGAATGTTTAATACTCTTAATTTAAGTGTTTAATAACACAAACTTTTTGTTTACTAGGTAATATAAAAAAATATTTAATTATTATTATTAATTTTTGTTTCATTTGATGAACTCTTTTGTTTTTCTAAAATAATTTTTGTTATTTCTCAACCATTGAACGTTGATATTTGAAAAGTTTTTTAGATCTTTGAGGTATTTTTCATTTTATCATTCCCTTAATTATACATTTGTTTTTCTTTGTGTGATTTCTTTCAATAGTCTTTCAAATTATTTCTAAACATTTGTTAATTTGTTAATTTTTTAATATTTTTATTTGTTGTTTATTTTTATCGCGTAGAATACTATTTCGATATCTTTTATCTAATTATTCTTTATTTTCTAACTCATTATCAATCATACTATAACTTTTTCATTATAATTGTATAAATAACTTTTATTTACTACAATATAAAAATTTAATGTAATTGTCATTAATATTTTTATCACCATCCAACATATATTGGAGTTAAAAAATACAAGATCTATATTAAAATTTTATTATCATGATTATTATTTGTTCTTTGTATCATTTTGATCAAATGATGTATTATAACTTCTATTAGTGTATAAAAAAGGAGATTCATTATAATTTAAAATTATAATTTAAAAGTGATGATACGGTTATTTAGAACTTTAATTACTAAAATTATAATAATATCACGTATTTTCATTAGTTTGCTTTATATTTTAAAAATATTCTAATAACTAATAAGACGGTGTTTGAACTAAGTTTGAGTTTTGTACATAAAAATATTATTAAAAGATACTTTGAAAAATATCATATTGTCCTGAAAATTCATATATAATTTTAAGAAAAACCTTTTATTGTCTTATACGTTTCTATGAGTAATAAAATTCCACCAAAGATGTAAATAAAAAGAATTAATAATCTAAGTTTGATACCTTAATATGAACAGCTTACTGGGCTTTTATGTGGGCACATACCAAAGTAGTGACATGTCCAATCCAACACCTCCAAGACAAATTGAAAAGTCAATTTTACCTTCGTCTTCTTCCCTCCCCTTTCCTCTCCCACACCTCCATACTTTTCTCCACATGCAACCCATATTCTTTCACCTCCACCTCACTCCATCTTCTTCTTTCACCTACACCCATATTTTTTTTCCACCTTTTCCTTCACCTTTGTTCCGTCTTCTTCCATCATATTCATCTCTAAACAAATGGAAAAAAGATACAGACATTAAAAAATAAAAAGAACAATGTACAAAAGAAAATGGAACTCAGCGGAATGTAAGCTTCGGATTCCACAATTTGTGTGCATTGGGAATTGTCTTTTAAATTTGTATTTCAGATCACATAATTCGAAATTCGAAATGTAATTTTGAATTATTAAATTATGGATTATACAATTTGAAATGTAATTTGAATTTTGAATTTACTTTTAAATTTGTATATGGACCATTCAATCCAAAATGTATATTGACATTATGAATTGTACAATTTAAAATAAAAAATTACATTACGAATTATATAATCTAATCTGGAATGTAAAATCACATTATAAATGGTATAATTTATAATATAATTTCACCATCGATTGTTGAATTGTATAACCTAAAATATAAATTTGCATTAAAGATGATACAATCCAAAATATTACGAATTGCACTATCCAAACTTGTAATTATACCAAGGATATAATTTGAATTTGAAAAATATGGAGATGCAGGAAGAAATCATGGGGTGCAGCCATATGCTATCCCCATTCACAATCAGTGACTTGCTATTGACAACCTCCCATTGTTATATATATATATATATATATATATATATATATATATATATATATATATATATATATAATTAAATTAAGAACAAAACGTGTTTATTAAAAATTGAAAGTAAATATTCATATATATATATATATATATATATATATATATATATATATATAATTCTATGAAAGTCATATAAAATAATTTTTCCATTTAACAAAATATTTCTTATGTAACAAAAAAAAGTTTTACAAAAATTATAATATAAATTTCATTGTTTGTTGAACATAATGTTTTACATAACTTCTATAAAATCTATAACAATATATAAAGAAGATATCTTTTTTTTTGTTCACATTTTAAAATTTCAATTTTACCCTTTAAAATATAATTATTTATTAAATTTTTAAAAATTGACCGTTATTTTTACAAACTTTTAATAAAATTTTCTATTTCTGTTTTTTTTTATTTTCCTTATTTATCAATCATTATTCTCTCATCTTTTCTGATATATTTCCCTTTATTTTTATTAAATATAATTTTATTTTATATATTAACTTAATAACATTATAATATCATCATCTACTAATATAATGTCACCCATGTTTAAGAAATGTGTACACACAGACACGATAATGTCTGTGTCAAAGAGCTTGGAGTCTTCCAAAGTACCCAACTATTGTCTCCTGCTCATTCATAGAAAGCAGTTCGTACGGCCTTCATAAAGACCAGATCTTGACCTTCTTGATTCTTCCATAATTGCCATACCCAACACACAACATATCCCACGCTTTTTTGGTTGTGCTAGCCTTTGATATCTTTTGGAACACGTTTGATGAAACAACATTCTTGCTTTGCAATCCATGCGTTTCTTCTCTCTATACTCCTTTTTTGCTCCATCTACATTCTTTTATAGCTCTTTGAACCTAATCTTGACTATCTCATGTATAAACCAGTTAAATTGACCCACTTCTCATGGTTTGACCATACCCCACGTGGATTGGGGCTAAAAAAATCCAGAGCAAAAAAGTTCCTCATTAAAAAAGCCCACAAGTCCAAAAAGTCCACAAAAACCTTATGGGTTAGGGTTAGCCTATAGGCCCTTTTTTAGAAAAAAAAATTCATCCTGAATGCAAGAAAAAATGGAAATAATTGAAGAAAAAACACAACAAAACACCATATGCATCTTCACTGTTTTTTAGTCTTGTTCCAATTCAACAAGAGTTAACATTTATAGAGGAATACAATGTATGAACAAAAATCAACATTTCCAGTGAAGAAATAAGCAAAAAGTAATTCTTTCCTCACTATTCCATGTAATGTAGATCCCTCCTCCATACTTGGAAAGCAAAAGTTGCAAAACTAAACCAGGCACAACATAACTAATACCATACTAAGCATCTCTTAGTTCTTAAGGATCAATTTTTCCACTCCTGTCTTTATCATATCTCTCGAATATGCCCTGCAAAATTGAAGTAGCACATTCAAAGACAATTTCATGGATGAAGATCGATCATAAAACACAATCTATTTAACTTTTTTTGGTAGTAAAGGCAGAGACACCATCAAAACTATTCAGTATAATAAAGCTTATGATTTGATGAAGTACTTGTCGGCATAAATCCACCCATCAGGCAAAAACATAAAATTGTTTTATGCAGTTAAAAAAACTACTTAATTAGCACATGAATTAAACACAAATTTCAAACTTAATCTAACTTGAGTGATACAAGTATCCAACCGATAGAAGACTAAGAAGACAAAAAAAAATGAATTCAAGAACCAACAAATATGGTAATTATACCGTGATGGGGAAATTTATCTGTTTCAAAAATTTAAACTATATTTCTAAGCTTGATCAAACTATGAAACTAAACATTTTCTAATGCTAATAAGTCTAATTATGCAGCTAACCTGCTAAATATGTTAGTTCAATTGAATGATCAATTTGTTTAGTGGTTTAAGGGCCTTTCGGTGCCTATAAATCAAGCTTTAAGGAGTGGGAAGAAGTTCATTATTTTTAAACTTATGATCATGGTTATCAAACTCGCGAGTTAACTCGTTAACTCGGACGAGTTTGCGTGCCTGGTCATGCCCAGCGAGTTAACTCGCAAGCAAACTCGGTTTTGAAGCAGAATCGGTGGACTCGTGAATGAACTCGCCGGAATCGTTCAAACTCGCGAGTTTTCAGCGAGTTCGCGAGTTCAAAAGGAGAAAAAATTGGAAATCGAAACGGGGTCGAGTGGTTGTCGCGAGTCGTTCTGTGGCTATCGCAACCCCTTTCATGGCCGTCGCGACCTGTCCTGTGGCCATCGCGAGCACTTCTGTAGCCATCAACAACCGTCGAGCAGTTCTGCAGCCTTCGTCCTTGCTCGCGAGTAGTTTTGCGGCCTTCGCACTCCCCATCGACCACTCTCCTACCGTCATCCTTGCTCGCTTTGCCGTCGCGGTGGCCGTCGACAACCATTCCACTTGCGTGTTCTCAATAGAGCGAGGTTCACGAGTGTGGTTCCTAGGTTTGGGTGTTCTATTGGCGGATGTTATTCACTTATTCCCAGCTGCAGTGCACTGTTTAAGTGTTTGAATTTATTTCAGCTTTGGGTCGAACACAGTCACACTTGCACTGCACCATTTGTATGAAGATGATGATATCATTAGAGGATTAAACAGATATTTGAATCTATGATTTACGGTATTTGTATGAATTTATTTATTTTAAATACTTTTAAGCTATATAATTTTATGGACCGATTTGAATTAAGATATTATTTATATAAAATTTTTTTTCATGTAAAGTAAACTCTTTCGAGTTTACGATTCGAGTTTACGATTCGAGTTTACTGGACTCTCACGAGTTTTAGTAAACTCTCGAGTTTGACAACCTTGCTTATGATAGTTGTGTAAGATTTATAACAACACTAAATAACAGATTAAGGCATTGAATTTATATTAATATTTTTTTTTAAATGTCAAAGAAGAAACAATAAAAAATTATGCAATCACAACCATACAATTAAAAGTGGTCAGTTCCTGAGCTTCCTCACAGTAAAAGCACAGACAATGTGTTTAATGTTTCTTATCTTAATTGGAATCAATACTTTTGCAGTTTCAAAACCATACAATTAGCATATTAAAGAAAACTAAATAAAATTGATCAATTTTATATCACATGTCCAGAAAAACATGGTAAAAGTTTTATCATCTTAACTAATTTCACTAAAAAATATCTTCACTAAGCTTCCCCATAATATTTGGCATGCTATCATTTCATTTTGTTATCCACAGACATGAATTGAATGTCATCACTAACTAGCTCTGGAGAATCTTTTTACCAACATTTTGCTCCTAAAACTCAAGCAAATAGTTCGCAATGGTTTCTATTAAGTATCTCAAATATTGTTTGTAGTTTAAACATAGTCCAAATGATATTAGTTGTGAGGGAAAGATTAGTTAAGTTTATGGTAGAAATTAGTCATGCATAAGCAACATAAGCAACATCAGTTAAAAGCAACATAAGCAAAATGTATGAACACATGCATGATCAATATTAACTGAAAAGAAAACCATCAGTGAAAATAGTCCCTACAAAACCAAAGAAGGAGGAACAATTTTTTAGCACAGCCAATGTAATCATTCAAAATGATAATCACAGGAGACTCAAATCTCTCCAACTTCCCATCAATTCCTACAGTTTTAAACCTAAAAAATGCTACAACTTAAAAGCATTTAATGTTATTTATTACATGTTGGGTGGAGAATTATCCATCCAAACCTCTAAATAAATTTAATGTGCATTTTGACTTGTCAGCTTTTTAGTATTTTCCCATTTCTTAGAATTTTCACCCAACATTGTACAACAATAAACCAAATACTTTAGATCATATTAAGCAACTAGTTTTAAAAGCATTTAGATTATTACCAGGCCTCTTCAATTCTTGGTCCCACTTCACTTTGAGTGGTGACGATGTTTGGGTGAGTGAGAAGAAGAAACTTTCAATTCGCGGACAGGAAAATAGTTTTCAATGTATTTGACGGAGGAGATATAAAAGTGACGAGGTTGTGGATGAGAAGAAGCTTCGTAGACTTTCAAAAACATTAAAAAAATAAAAAATAAAATATTAGGGATAATAAAAGTTTAACAAAACATACCGGCATGCGAAGGGTCCAAATCGGTACAGGCTTCATCTAAAAATGCTTTGAGCTTCACCATGGCATCCCTTTTAGTATCTATGGAGGCCAACCTTTTCATTACTTCTGAATCCAAAAGTGAAGCTTCAATGTCCTTTCTCCACTGCTCCAACTCCCCTGAAAGCAGAAGGCTCCCTTCGCTGGAACCGGAACTATTCATACTCGCAATCCTAACTCGCCATATACTGTTCACGGCACGGCGGTAGAGAGGATTGTGGTGGTGGGGATTTAATTTCAGATACTTGGTCGTGCATTCCACCGCCACGGCACAGTAGGCGGCAGTCATGGTAGCGGTGACCGGAGAGGCTTCGCAGCGAAAGAGTTCCTCAAGGAACTCGAGGGTTTCGAGAAGCGATTCGGTGATGGAGTGAGTGGAGAGGTGGTATTGAAGAGTTTTGAGAAGAATGGTCTTCCTGGGGTGGGAATCAAGGTCAGAAACTCCGGCGATTCGAAGCACATTTTTTAGCATGTTACGGTTAGTCTCTGTGTCTGGGACGTTCTGAGGAATGAATTCAAAGGCCGAGGGCACAAAATCATCCTTTGGCTCCATCTGCTTCCACTTCCCTCACTACTTCCAATCTTTTTCTTATTTAACCCTAACTCTCTTTTCTTTACTTTTCACCTAACCATCCGCTTCGACTTCCCACACTAATTTAATTTGTTTTATGTTATAAAATAATATATATCATGTAAAATAAAAATTAATATATATGGATCATTATTATAGTCAATGTTTTTCAAAATTTAATATTTTTGAAGTATATAGTATTTAATTAGTCAAATATATTATGAATAAAAGTATTCATTTTATTTTAGAAAAAAAAATTAAGTTATTGTAAAAAAGTAAATGTTAATTTAATTTAATAAGTTGTTATTATATGTTAATTTAATAATAATAATAATATATATCATAGAAAAGTAAAGTTAATCTTAGAAAAAAATTCACATAAAATATATTAATTTAAATTTGAAAAAAAAAAAACTATCTACATTTGTTATAAAACTAGCATTTATACTCGTGCAATGCACGAGTTACGGAATTTTAAAAGTTTAAAATTAGTATATATCTATTAAATTAATTAAAAAATTATAAAAAATAATTAAATTTAATATAAATATTTTATTTTATAAAATTAAATAATATTTTTTAATTAATTTTATAAAAAATATATTTGAATTATTTTATATTTTTTTAATAAAATGTATTGTATGTAATTATTTTAAATAATATATTAATATTGAATTAATTAAAATTTAGAATTAAACTTAATTTTAAATAATTTATTGAGTAGACAATATCATTAAATATTATATTTTATAACATATTATTATATATTATTATATAGTTATAATCATCAATTTTTTTTAATTTTTGAATTTATATATTTTTTATGAGAAATATTAAATATGTTTATTAAGAAAATACTTTTTGTATATATATTTTTTATTGTTTTTTACCATTTCAAATTTAAATTTAAACTTTATTATATATATTATGAGAAATTTCTCATAATTTAAAATCAGAGAAAACATTTTAATTTTCAATGAATTATTTTTGAAATTTATTCTGAAAAGAATGAATATATTACATAATATTACCTATTATCTAATGTTTGAAAAATAGACTATGAGATGTAGAGATCATCTTTCAAGGATATTAAATGAAAAAAAAATTCAATATAAATTCAATATAATGTAAAATTATATAAAATTATAAAATGATAATATTATATTAATTTTATATAAATTTAAATTTAATTATAAATTAATATAAATTTGAGAATATAAGCAGATTAATTAATATAAGATCAATTGATTTCAAAAACATTAATAAAAGAAAATTTTGTGTTCCAATGCAATATCTTTAAACTGTTCTTTTAGTTTTATTAATTCTAATTAATAATTAATATTATTGAACAATAATAAAAGATTAAATATTAATGATTAATGATAAATAAACAATCGATAACATTTTAAAAAAACAACATGATATAAAATTTGTATATTTTATATATATTTAAAATTGATAAATGACACTTTTTGAAATTCCTTATACCCTAATTATATGTTAATTTAGTTTTAAAAAATACTCCCATAAATAAGTTTTGCATCATCTATTAAGAGAATAATATTAAAAAATAATGTAATCTAAATAAATATTAAGAATATATATATATATATAATAATAATAATAATAAATTAGATATTCTTTGATATTCGAAAGAATGCATATGGAAAGGAAATTAATGTTGAAACCTTCTATTTCCAAAGGATATTAATTGAAAAAATATTTGATTTTAAATGCAATATTCCTACATTATCATTTTTGTTTTATTAATATTCATAAATGTCATATAAAAATAATAAAATTTAAACTTTAAAATTATAAATGGAAAAAAAATTAAATTGAAATATATTGAATATTAGATTAAGATCTTATCAAAATTTTCATAATAGTCTAAATTTTGTTTTTTTTACTACCGGAGTCAAACATACCAAATATCATGTACAAAAAATATGTTTTTAAAATACGACAACACTTTACAATACAATATAACACTATTTTAAAAATCCTGAATGCATTATAACACTATTTTAGAAATCCTGAAATGAAGTATCGTATATAAGGTTTTTGTGATAGAATGAAGAATATTTAATGAGCCTGTTACCGAATTAATGTAATGCACATTATTTATCTTTTTAAAATTGATTAATCTAAAAATTAAAATTTAAAATAAAGATTTAAAATAATCTTCCAAATTTGATTTATGTTTGACATTGCATTGAGTACCACAAATTATAATTGTTGTTGCTCATAATAAATAGAGTTATAGTTAAAAATGAATAAGTGTTGGAAGAGGCCAATTTTCTTCATTTATATGAATTTGCCTTATTGTATGTTGACAATGCATTGAGATAGAAAAATATTAAATTGTTTTTTGTTCATAATTAATGTTCTTTGAAGTCCGATGCAAAATTATTGGAAGACGAAAAGTTGTTGATATTTGATAACAAAAATGTTAGAAGACAAAAAGAATATGAGAAGTTTTTCATTGGTAGTGTGACCAACATTTTTTCATTTATTCTCTATATTGTTGACATTTATATTGGAAGACGTAATTGTTGATTTTTTGAAACTTATTTAAGAAGCTACATTGAAAATTAAGAAAAAATAATTTTGTATGAATTAACAATTGTTAGAAATTAAAGGTTGAAAATTTTCCAAAACTCCGATTCTTGATATATTAAGAAAATAAAACATTTTTACAAATTAACTATTGTTGCTAACAAACTAAGAGACTTTACACGTAAAAGCTCTCCATATTTAACAATTAAAGGAATATTGAAAATCTAGGTAAACAATGATGACATTTCATAGCTCATGAATCTTCAAACTTTAAAGTTACAAATATTAAAACTCAAAATTAAAATTGTAAAATAACTTGGAAAAATTGTACTTTTCTTATCAATAAAGCTATCTTCGTTATGAAGTTTTCTTTCATCTTTGATTCTATGACATGTTGATATGGTATTAGAAGAACAATTATTTTCTTCTGCTGCTTGTTTAAATATTTCTCCCATTATTTGGTCATTTAGATAGTATAAACTTTTTTCAAGAAGATAGGTAGATTTTTTAAAACATTTTCCATTTAAAATTATAATACAATAAATTCAAATATAACATTGCATTGAGACATACAAAAAAAAATCATTTGTTTCTTTGTAATTAATGCTAATTAATGACAAAATCGTGCTGGAAGAGACAAAAGTCTATCTTGAAAGTAGTGTTGAAAGAAACTGTGTTGAAAGAAACTGAAAAATTATTTTTATTCTTCTCAACATCTTTTAATTTTTGGAGGATGAAAAATAAATTTTGAAAAGTATAAAAAACTTCTCTAGTAACCTAGGTATAAAAATTAAAAGTCTTAATTTTTAATTTGGTAAATGAATGTATTTAAGTAAGTAATTTTATTTGTATATATTATTATTATAATTAATTAATTAATAAGAAATTATTAATTTATCAAATTAAAAAAATGTGTAATATGTAATAATTATTCTTAAATCAAAAATTATAAAATACCTAATTTTGTTTATAGAAAGAAGAAACTATTAATATTTATATAAAAATATTTGTTAGTTACAAACTAGACCATTATGTATTTCTTTTTATTTTAAATTATAAATCTTTTTTTCTAATATGAAAATTTTAAAATGCGTGTTATGAATTTAACCTATTAAACTTTAATAAATATTTATTGAGGCATGAGCTTTTATATTTTAAGTTTGTTTGTTGAAAAATTTAGAAATTTTGAATTCTACCTGGTTTGCATTTATTTTAAAAATAAATTATAGTTTATAATTTTCATTTATTTAACTATTATAATTCTCAAATAGTAAATATTAATATTATTTTATCAAATAATACTAAAATTATATTTGAAAGTATTCATTCTCAAGGTCGCAAAACATTTAAGTAAATATCATGTTAATATCTTTAAAATCCACACTAAATCCTAATTAATTTATTTCATTACAAATTTTAATTTAATTTATTCTAAAAAAAATTAGTTACCTTCTCCAAGAAACTATGAAATTTTTAAAAATAAATGGTTACATTCTTGAAGAAACTTTGTAAAGGTTCCTAAAATATTATCTTATGATACTTACTACTTCAAAGGTTCCTAAAATGTCATCTTATGATACTTACTACTTCAAAATATTAATTATGAAGATCACCAAATATATTCTTTTTTTTTTTGGACATGAAACTTCCTCGATACATTAAATGAATGTTGTATCTTCCAATGCAAACCTTCTCCCAACATTCCATTCCCAACCTTTGTCAAACATAAATTGTCTCCCCAAAGACTAAATTTTTCACATTAATTGTGTGTTCTTATTACCTCTGTCAAACATAAATGTTCCCCCAAGATTAAATTTTCCCACCTAGGTCTGTGTGCTATCTTGTTCTTAGCAATTGCGTAAATGTCTAGAGCACAATTTTACATCTTCAACAAACACCTTTTGGCTCCCTCATTCTTCTTAGACACCCACCATATTCATCTTTCCAAAAAAACATTGTAGGTGTGGTTTTTGAGGAAGAAAAATTGGAAAAAAAGACAAAAAAAAATAGAATGAAGTTTTAAAAATGAAATATTATTACTAATTGTTATCAATATATTACAGTCATTCGATATTATATATTAAATAATTCCATATGATAAAATAATTAAATATAAAAAATATATCTTGATAATGTTCAAAAATACAACTATGAAGATTGAAGATTGTTACTGCACTCTGTTAATTAAAGAAAAAAAAATGAAAAGATTGTCAATGAACTCTGTTAATAACAAAATAAGAGATTTTTGAAAGATATTTATTGATCAAACAGGATTAAAAAAATTAAAGTAATCTCGCAGATAACTATTGATTCGACATGTTTCACCTTTTTCTATTTTTCAATGAGTTCATCGAACATCGAACCATTTCACAAAAAATCTTCATGGATGTCCTTACCTCAATCAATTAATGAATTTGACAAAAAAAAACTTGATCTAACAGTTAAATATTACAAAGAAAATGAGTTAGATATTACATATGGTAAAAGAAGAAAAGATAAGACAAAAGAAGAAAAACATTGACCTTTTTTGGCGTTCTTCAATTAATTAATGAATCTCAAAGAAAAACCTTGCTATGACATACAAATACTACAAATAAAAGTAGTTAAATATGGTAGAAGAACAAAAAATCAAAGTGAAAAGGAGAACTTGTTACCTTTTTGGTGTTTTTTACCGTGTTCATGAATCTCGCAAGAAAACACCAATCCAATAGAGAAAAACTACAAAGAAAAGTGTTTAAATATAGTAGAAGAACAAAAAATCACAGAGAAGCGAAAAAGTTCTTACATTTTTTGTGTTCATGAATCTTAGAGCAAAACATCTATGTAACAAAGTAATACTACAAAGTAAGAAAAATAGTTGAATATGGTAGAAAAACAAAAAATCGCAGAAAAAAAAAATTGTTACTTTTTTGTGTTCTTCACCCTGTTCATGAATATGAGACCAAAATATCCATCCAACAAAAAAAAACACAACAAATAAGAAAAGTAGTTAAATATGATAGAAGAACAAAAAATCACAAAGAAAAAAAAAAAGTTGTTACCTTTTTGGTGTTCTCCACGATATTCATAAATTTGAGAGCAAAATATTCATCCAACATAGAAATACTTCAAAGAAAAGTAATTAAATATGGTAGAATAAAAAAAATCACAAAGAAGCAGAAACATATCCATCCAACAGAGAACTACTACGAAAAAAAGTAGTTAAATACGGTAGAAGAAAAAAATTGCAAAGAAGAAAAAAATTGTATCTTTTTGGTGTTCTTCATGGTGTTCATGCATATGAGAGCAAAACATTCATCAAATAAAGAAATACAACAAAAAAATAAGTAGTTAAATATGGTAGACGAAAAAAAAATCGCAGAGAAGAAAAATAGTTGTTACCTTTTTGGTGTTCTTGACAGTGCTCATAATTATGAGATGTGCAACGCACAGGTAGACAAATCGTTGATATTTTTTTGGTGTTCTTCATGGTATTCATGAATCTTAGAGCAAAACATCGATCCAACACAGAAATACAACAAAAAATAGTAGATCTGAGAGTAAAACATTCACATTCATCAAACAGATAAATATAACAAATAAAAGAAGTTAGATATGATAAAGAACGAAAAATTGCAGAAAAGTTGTTACTTTTTTGTGTTCTTCACGGTGCTCATGAATCTCAAAGCAAAAACATCAATACAAAATAAAAATAAAAGAAATACAAAGTAGATCTGAGAGCAAAACATTCATCCAACAAAAAAATACAACAAAAAAGAGTAGTTAAATATGGGAGAAGAATGAAAAATTGCATAAAAGTTGTTACTTTTTTTGTGTTCTTCATGATGCTCATGATTTTGAGAGCAAAACATCAATGCAACACAAAAAGTTGTTACCTTTTCGGTGTTCTTCACGGTGCTCATGAATCTCAGAGCAAAACATCGATCTAACACAGAAATACAACAACAATAAAGTATATCTGAAAGCAAAATATCAATATGACAAAGAAAATGAGTTAAATATGGTAGAAGAATGGAAAATCGTAAAAAAGTTGTTACCTTTTTTGTGTTCGTCACGGTGTTTATGAATCTCAGAGCAAAACATCAATCCAAAACAAAAATAAAAGAAATACAAAGTAGATCTAAGAACAAAACATCCCTCTAGTAGAGAAATACAACAAAAAAGATTAGTTAACTATGGTAGAAAAATGAAAAATCGCATAAAAGTTGTTACATTTTTTGTGTTCTTCATGTTGCTCATGATTCTGAGAGCAAAACATCAATGCAACACAAAAATAAAACAAATACAAAGTATATCTAAAAGCAAAATTGAGATCAAAACTCGAGATCCAGCAATAAAGAACCAAAAAGAGTAACTTTTTAGTAGATCTGAATGTTTGAGTCAGAAAGACATATGAAGTCTCGTACAACAAATACAAAGTATATCTAAGAGCAAAATCGAGATCAAAACTCGAGCTCCAGTAGAAAAGAACCAAAAAGATTATTTTTTGAGTAGATCTGAATGTTTGAGTCAGAAAGACAGAGATGAAGTCTCGTAAATAAGGTGAGGACATATGTAAAATGAGAAAGATGGTGTTCTGTGTGAGTGAAAAAGAGAAATATGAAGCTAAAGATTTGGTGTTCGCCATGGTGTGGTGTGTGGGTGATCCAGAGACAAATGAAGAAGTTGAGAGGTTCAAGAAATAGAGAGAATAAACTCTAAAGAGGTTTGAGAAAGAGAGAGAAGACGATGAAAAGGTTTGAGGAAGATAGAGAAGAAAATGAAGGGTTTGAGAAAGAGAGAAGTTTGAAATAGATAATAGTGTGTGGGATACAGAGAGATGAAAATGTTTGTTTTTTATTTATTTTTTAAATCTTCAAGATTCGGAGAAGATGACACATAAACGTATTTTTCTGTTGTAGAAAGACAAATTTGAATTCAAATATTTCAGAAAGATTAAAATATTGAAAACTTTGTCATTTGTTAGTTCACATTTGTATAATAGATTAGATTAGATTTCTTAACAAAATCATATATATATATATATATATATATATATATATATGTATATGTATAGGTAAAAATATATACTTGATTACTATTTTCGTCAATTTTGTCAATTTAGTCATAATTTTTTTTTCAATCTGATCATAATTTTTGTCAATTTTGTTTAATTTGATTTTTTTGCTAACATCATATAAATCATTAATGGGATAGTAATAGTCATATATCATTTCGTGATTTTTTTACTTTTATTATTTATTATTTATTATTTATTTTCAAATTTTTAAAAAAATGTTCACATGTCCATTCGCCGTGTGAGAGTCACTGTTTTATATTAAATTTATTTTTTATATTTATTATTTTTGTTTAATTTAATCTTAATTTTATTTAAAATTAAATAAATTTATGTTCTCAAAATTAAAATTAAAATTATTTTTTATATCAAAGTTTTAATAATTTTTTTATTGAAATTCATTTTTTTATTATATTTTTGTTTAAGATTATAATTAGTTTAAAATTAGAAAAAATGATAAAAATAAAAATTAACAACGTTAATATAAAATCTTAAATGTTACATAATTGTATATTTTGAATATAATAAAACTATTTATAATTAAATATTATTCTTTTATCTTTTAGCTATATTTTAAACAAATTTATTGAAATTTAAAATTTAAAGATTTTTTTTCCGTATAGTTTATTTCATAATTTCTCAACATAACATTTTAAAAAATGTAAAATATTAATCTTTAGGTGTGCTAAATTTAAAGTTGATTAAATATTAAGAAAGTACTTCCACAAAGAAACTTTCCCATATAGTTTATTTCATAATTTCTCCACGTAACATTTTAAAATATAAAATATTAATTCTTAGATATGCTAAATTTTAAAGTTGATTTAATATTAAGAAAGTGCTTGTGCAACACTTTAAATACACATATGATATGAAGAGTCTTTACTTAGAATTAAAGTTACATAACTTTATAAATTATTAGCAAACAAATAAGCGCGACAACGCCTTAAGAGAGAAAGATGTGAGATTAGGATAAATATAAAATGAGGGACCGAATACTGCTAAGAAAATAAATAAGAGAGACAGATAAGGCATTAAGATAAATATAAGGGTTAAATATATTTTTTGTTTTTTAATTCAGCGAATTTTGGAATTAGTTCATTCTAAAACTTTGGACCAATTTAGTCTTCATATTTTGAAATACATGGATTTAGTCATTTTAATCAAATTTTGTTAGGTTTATTTGATATTTCGTACGTATTTCAATATTGTATTTGAGTTGTTTATTAGTGTTAATATAAAACTAACTCTAATTCTAAATTAAAAATATTTAATAAAAATATGCATTTTAATAAGATTATACAACTTAAATTTTGTCTCAATTTGGAGAAGAACAAAAATGCTAAATTTTAAAAAAAAAAATATTTAGACAAATAACGAATATTAGAACCAAATTGAATATTAAAAATTGACCTTGACATGTGACATGATATTGGCTTGACACGTAGAATTTTTTTGTTAATTAAAAAATAAATAAAAAATCACAAAATGACACATGACATGACATGTAGAGATGGCAAATAAACCCGTCCCCGTGGGTATTGCCCGAACCCGTCCCCGTTTTGACGGGGAATCCCCGCATTGACTGGGTATGGGTACGGGTATGGGGAATCCCCGACTTTTTCAGTTGGGTATGGGGATGGGTATGAGGATGTACATATACCCGCCATAATACCCGTCCCCGCCATATCTCCATTCTCGTTTAACCCCTATATATATATATATATATATTTTCTATTTTTTATTTCTTTTAATTATTTCATTTGTCATGAAACTCATTCTCATCTCCAATATATTTTTTTATCTTATCATAACCTTTATGTAATTATGTTAAAATGATGTATGTTAATTAAAAAAAATTATGCCTCACATTTGAATATTTATATTATTTTTTAATATTTTTATTTATTATAAATTTTTCTTTCACATGAGAATGTTTATACTCTCAATTTAGGGTAATATAAAAAAAAATTATTTACTTATTATTATTATTAATTTTTGTTTAATTTGAAGAACTCTTTTTTTTTCATTAAAATAATTTTCGTTATTTTTCAACCATTAAGTATATATGTTGATATTTGAAAAGTTTTCTTAATTCTCTAAGATATTTTTCGTCTTATCATACCTTAGTTATGCATTTGATTTGTTTTTTTTCGATAGTCTCTCAAATTATTTCTAAAACACACATTTGTTAGTTTTTTAATATTTTTATTTATTGTTTTTATTTTCATCATGTAGAATAATATTTCGATATATTCTATCTAATTATTTTTTGTTTTATAACTCATTATTAATCATAATGTAATTTTTTCACTTTAAATTCTGTTTGAAGTGGTTAAAATTATATATATATATATATAATGATATTTAGGAATAGTATATAATAATTCACTACAAGAAAAACATGAAATGGTGACTGATTTTTCGTCATTGGTGGTAGTAGTTGATTTATTGTCTGAATCAATGACTAAATTAGTGACCGATTCAATGATCGAATCGGTACTTAATTTAGTGACCAATTTAATTACTAATTTATTTGTAATTTAATGACAAATTTTTTGGTCACTAATGATATTTCTATTTAATTTTAACCACTTCAAACATAATTTAATAATTAGTTCTCTAAGGTATTTTTCATCTTATCATACCTTAATTATACATTTGATTTCCTTTGTACGATTTCTTTCGATAATCTCTCAAATTATTTCTAAAACACACATTTGTTAGTTTTTTAATATTTTTATTTATTGTTTATTTTCATCATGTAGAATAATATTTCGATATATTCTATCTAATTATTTGTTATTTTATAACTCACTATTAATCATACTGTAATTTTTTTCACTTTAATTGTATAAATAACTTTTATTTACTACAATATAAAAATTTAATGTAATTGCTATGAATATTTTTTTGTCACTATCCAACATATATTGAAGTTCAAAAGATACAAAATTTATGTCAAAATTTTATTATTATGTTTATTATTTGTTCTTTGTGTCATTTTGATCAAGTGATGTATTATAAATTTTATTAGTGTATAAAAAAGAGATTCATTATAATTTAAAAAATTGAAGTAAACAAACATTTAAAATATATTTTAATTTGAATATTTGTTTTCCTTTTATTATTATGTTTATTATTTGTTCTTTGTGTCATTTTGATCAAGTGATATATTATAACTTTTATTAGTGTATAAAAAAGAGATTCATTAGAATTTAAAAAATTGAAGTAAACAAACATTTAAAATATATTTTAATTTGAATATTTGTTTTCCTTTTATATTTTTTTGAAATATTTTTTAATTTTATCAACTAAGTTCATCAATGTTGTAGTTTGTAAATTTAATAAATGTTTTGGTTCACATGAAATTTTATTTGGTATTCTAATATAAAATGTAAACAATTATAATTTATTTTAAGGTATTTGGCATCGAAGAAAATCCTCATAATATTAATATTTCATAATATTATGTTTTCTTTACCGTAATTTTTTTTCTTTTATAAAAATTAATATTAAAGTAGTTAGAACACGGGTACGGGTATGGGTACGAGATTATACCCGTTACCCGATGGGGATGGGGATGGGAAAAAAGTTTGATACTCGTTGGGTTTGGGTATGGGGATGGGGATGAATTTTTTATGCGGGGATGGGTATGGGATAGCGAAACCCGTCCCCGCCCCGCCCCGTTGCCATCCCTAATGATATGAGCTACATAAATGTATATTTTTTTTTAAAGAAAAAATTTTAAAAAAATTTAAAAAATTACAAAATGACACGTGATGGTTACTGTTCACATTCCGTTATTTTAATGGTGTTAGTGAAAAGGACTAAATTGAATAAAATTAACGAATATTATAACCAAATTAAAAAAAAAGATTACATTAAAAAAATCCGAAAAAAAGCATGACTTAATGGTGTTAGTGAAAAGGACTAAATTGAATAAAATTAACGAATATTATAACCAAATTAAAAAAAAGATTACATTAAAAAAATCCGAAAAAAAGCATGACCAAACCATTATTTAAACTTTTATTATTTTAGATAACTTAACACTACTGTACGGACAAACTTTTGCGTTATTTATTTAAAAGAATCAACACAACAAAATTTAGTTTTCGTTGAGTTAAAATTGTTTAGATTTTTTAAAATTTGAAAGGGTTCAAATAGTAGGGTCCACGTGGATTGGATGTAGCCTAAGCCCAGAGGTTCATCAATTGATTATTGGTTTTAATAGAAACCCCAACAATTACTTCCACCCATCAATTTCTTCCGCCACTCCATCAAAAACTTTCCAGAGAGTATTTTCCGTAAAAGGGAAGGATATTTGATTTCTGAAAAGAAAAACTTGAAATTAATTTGTTGTTTGATCAGTTGAATATAGAGATGACAAATAAATCCGTTCTCGTAGGTATTGTCCGAACCCCTTCTCGTTTTGACGGGGAATCCCCGCATTGACTGGGTATGGGTATGGGTATGGGTATGGGGAATCCCAAACTTTTTCAGTTGGGTATGGGGATGGGTATGGGGATGTACATATCCCCGCCACAATATTCGTCCCCGCCATATCTCTATTCTCGTTTAAATTATTAAAATATCTACAATTAATTAACTAACCATATATATATATATATATATATATATATATATATATATATATATATATATATATTCTATTTTTTATTTCTTTTAATTATTTGGTTTGTCATGAAACTTATTCACATTTCCAAAATAATTTTTATCTTATCATAACTTTTATGTAATTATGTTAAAATGATGTATATTAATTAAAAAAATTTATGTTCACAATATTTCTATTATTTTTTTAATATGTTTATTTATTATATATTTTCCTTTCACATGAGAATGTTTATACTCTCAATTTAAGGTAATATAAAAAAAAATTCTTTACTTATTATTATTATTATTATTTGTTTAATTTGAATAACTCTTTTGTTTCATTAAAATAATTTTCGTTATTTTTCAACCACTAAGTATATATGTTGATATTTGAAAAGTTTTCTTAGTTCTCTAAGATATTTTTCATCTTATCATACCTTAATTATACATTTGATTTTCTTTGTGCAATTTCTTTCGATAGTCTCTAAAATTATTTCTAAAACACACATTTGTTAGTTTTTTAATATTTTTATTTATTGTTTATTATTTTCATCATGTAGAATAATATTTCGATATATTCTATCTAATTATTTTTTATTTTATAACTCATTATTAATCATACTGTAATTTTTTCACTTTAAATCATGTTTGAAGTGGTTAAAATTATAAATATATATATATATATATATATATATATATATATATAGATATAGATATTTAGGAATAGTATATGATAATTCACTATAAAAAAAACATGAAATAGTGATTGATTTAGTCATTAACCCATATCAGTCACTATTTTTCGTCATTGGTGGTAGTAGTTGATTTATTGTCTGAATTAGTGATTAAATTAGTGACCGATTCAATGATCGAATCGGTACTTGATTTAGTGACCAATTTAATTACTAATTTATTTGTAATTTGATGACAACTTTTTTAGTCACTAATGATATTTCTATTTAATTTTAACCACTTCAAACATAATTTAATAATTAGTTCTCTAAAGTATTTTTCATCTTATTACATTTTAATTATACATTTGATTTCCTTTGTGCGATTTCTTTCAATAGTCTCTCAAATTATTTCTAAAACACACATTTGTTAGTTTTTTAATATTTTTATTTATTGTTTATTTTCATCATGTAGAATAATATTTCGATATATTCTATCTAATTATTTTTATTTTATAACTCATTATTAATCATACTGTAATTTTTTCACTTTAAATTATGTTTGAAGTAGTTAAAATTATATATATATATATATATATATATATATATATATATATAATGATATTTAGGAATAGTATATGATAATTCACTACAAGAAAAACATGAAATAGTAACTATTTTATTCCTTAACCCATATCAGTAACTATTTTTCGTCATTGGTGGTAGTAATTGATTTATTGTCTAAATTAGTGATTAAATTAGTGACCTATTCAATGATCGAATCGGTACTTGATTTAGTGACCAATTTAATTACTAATTTATTTGTAATTTGATGACAATATTTTTGGTCACTAATGATATTTCTATTTAATTTTAACCACTTCAAACATAATTTAATAATTAGTTCTCTAAGGTATTTTTCATCTTATCATATCTTAATTATACATTTGATTCCCTTTGTGCGATTTCTTTCAATAGTCTCTCAAATTATTTCTAAAACACACATTTGTTAGTTTTTTAATATTTTTATTTATTGTTTATTTTCATCATGTAGAATAATATTTCGATATATTCTATCTAATTATTTTTATTTTATAACTCATTATTAATCATACTGTAATTTTTTCACTTTAAATTATGTTTGAAGTAGTTAAAATTATATATATATATATATATATATATATATATATATATATATATATATATATATAATGATATTTAGGAATAGTATATGATAATTCACTACAAGAAAAACATGAAATAGTATCTATTTTATTCCTTAACCCATATCAGTAACTATTTTTCGTCATTGGTGGTAGTAATTGATTTATTGTCTAAATTAGTGATTAAATTAGTGACCTATTCAATGATCGAATCGGTACTTGATTTAGTGACCAATTTAATTACTAATTTATTTGTAATTTGATGACAATATTTTTGGTCACTAATGATATTTCTATTTAATTTTAACCACTTCAAACATAATTTAATAATTAGTTCTCTAAGGTATTTTTCATCTTATCATATCTTAATTATACATTTGATTCCCTTTGTGCGATTTCTTTCAATAGTCTCTCAAATTATTTCTAAAACACACATTTGTTAGTTTTTTAATATTTTTATTTATTGTTTATTTTCATCATGTAGAATAATATTTCGATATATTCTATCAAATTATTTGTTATTTTATAACTCATTATTAATCATACTGTAATTTTTTCACTTTAATTGTATAAATAACTTTTATTTACTACAATATAAAAATTTAATGTAATTGCTATGAATATTTTTTTGTCACTATCCAACATATATTGAAGTTCAAAAGATACAAAATCTATGTCAAAATTTTATTATTATATTTATTATTTGTTCTGTGTCATTTTGATCAAGTGACGTATTATAACTTTTATTAGTGTATAAAAAAGAGATTCATTAGAATTTAAATAATTGAAGTAAACAAACATTTAAAATATATTTTAATTTGAATATTTGTTTTCCTTTTATATTTTTTTGAAATATTTTTTAATTTTATCAACTAAGTTCATCAATGTTGTAGTTTACAAATTTAATAAATGTTTTGGTTCTCATAAAAATTTATTTAGTATTCTAATTTAAAATGTAGACAATTATAATTTATTTTAAAGTATTTGATATGGAAGAAATAATCATTCTCCTAATATTAAATATTTGATAATATTATGTTTTCTTTACCGTAATTTTTTTTCTTTTATAAAAAATAATATTAGTTAGAACACGGGTACGAGTATGGGTACGAGATTATATCCGTTACCCGGTGGGGATGAGAATGGAACAAAAGTTTGATACCCGCTGGATTTGGATTTGGGTATGGGGATGGGATGAATTTTTGATGCGGGGATGGGTATGGGATAACGAAACCCGTCCTCGCCCCGCCCCGCCCCGTTGTCATCCCTAGTTGAATGATATTATTTCTTTGGACGTGTCACTTTGATATCCATCTTTTAAACTGTGTTAATTTAGTCACTATTTTTGAAAATATATCTGTTATATTTCTTTCATAAAGTAATTATTAATATTATCAACGATATTAATATTTAAAATTACTTATAAAATTAAGTATTAGTATTTATATTAAAATTTAATGATAAAAGTCATAAACAAAATTAACGGTATTATTAACTTTTTTTCTAAAAGAAAAATTTTAATTGAAATTATTTTCAAAAATTAAGTTTTAATTGACAATTTCTTAAAAATAAATATTAAACTAACACACGTGAACAAAATCATATATTATACGACTAATTAAACATATTTTTTATGTTTTGAAAAATAAATTCTGGAATTGATCGGATTCCGGAAGTAATTGCCCTGGTAGAAGACCACTAAGCCTTCCTCTTCTGATCTTAAAAATTTATATTTTACATGAATTTAGTTCCTAAAAGATTACACTTTTATAATTCAGTCTCTAAACTCATAAAGTTCAGTTGGAATCAAATTTTTTTTAACTAATGTTAAGATTGAAAATTAAATTTTTGAATAAGTTCAGGGAATGTGTAACAATGTTTATATAGTCTTTAAATAAGTAAATTTCATAACAATGCTCAGGAGCTCCTTTTGAAAAAAACAAATACTTAATATTAATTATCTTTGCCAATTATTTTAATTTGTATTTAAAAAATCTTAATTTATAATGCATACTTTCATTTAAAATAACTAAATAAATTATGAAAAGTCATGAGAAAAAGGTAAGTAAAAGTTTAACATTCTTCTTAAGTTGACACGATTGTCGATTTGATGACTACATTTTTAAGATTTGCGACTTTTGTAAATTTTTAATATATTATACGTTTTTGAAAAAAGATTAAATAATTGATTAAGAGTATTCACAAGGATGATAAAAATATTCGTAGATAGAATTTATGGGGATAGTTAGTATGTTTTTTTATAAAAGTGGGTCATTTTGACTCATTTATTATAAAAATGGATCAATTTACTAATTAATTATATGACATGGTCAGTTTATTAATGATTTGATTAATTCTTTTACAAAACTTTGATTTATTATTATAAAGATGGGTTAGTTTACTAATTAATTACATTGTAGATTTAAAATATCAAAATTTTTATAAAATTTTATTTAAAATATTTTTAATCAAATTTTATTATTATAAATTTTATAATAAAATCTAAAATATTAAGTTTTAAAATATAAAAATGTAATTAATTAGTAAAGTGACTCATCTTTGTAATAAATAAATCAAAGAGACCCATTTTTGTAAAAGAACTAGTCAAATCATTAGTAAACTGACCCTACCATTTAATTAATTAGTAAACTGACACATTTTTGTAATAAATGGGTCAAAACCACCCACTTTTGTAAAAGAACCTAGTTAGTACATGCGAGTATTTATTAATTGCGAGTAACGGGTAATAGGTTTTTAATACCAGTTTATAAATGGGTCAGGTACGAATATCATCCTACCCGTACCCGTGGGTATTTATTAACTGCAAAAAATTAAAATTAAAATTAAATTTATATTTTATTAAGTTAAATTTAATTAAAACTAAAATTAAATATATATTTTATTAGGTTAAATTTAATTAAAATTAAAATTAAATTAAATTAATATTTTATTTTTATAATTTTATTTAAAAAATTTAAAATATATGTTTTTAAAATATTCGCATGTATGCATGTATCTACGGGTACCCGTGAATTTAAAAAAAGATCACAAATTTTTTAGGTTGTGTTTGCATATAAAAATTTATTATTCAAGATGATGGATGAAACTTATTTGCTTCCGGAGATTAGACATGATATATGCATATGAATTTGAACGTGAATAAAATATTCCCATCTTTACATAAATGAAGAAATTAGAAGAGAAAGACACCTAAGCTCATACCCATCTACTTAAATGTCCATAAGTTTTTTAAAATTCCAACTTAACACATTTCATGCTTTTACTTAAATGCCTAAAATTTTTAAATTGAAACTTACCTTAGTTTAAGTGATTTTTCAATTATACAGTAATGCATGTTTATATTCTATTAAAGTACTTTCAATTAATGTTGGTTGTTTCTTTTTTTGATCTCATGTTATGTACTTACGAAAAAAATAGTTATAAAAAGGTTATTACTTAAATATGACATGCACAAATTAATAATCAAAATTATTTAAATAATAATAATAATTCTTGTAGATAATTAACAATAATAGTAATAGTAATATTAATTAGATTAATAATAATAATAATAACATTACTAATATAATAATAATATTAAAACTAATAATAATAATATTATTATTAATAATAATACTAAAAACTAATAATAATAATAATAATACTAAAACTAATAATAATAATTATATTTTATTTTGTATTAATTTTAACAATAAGGGTAAATTTGTAATCTAACATTTTTATCTATTAAAATATTATTTTATATCTATCATATTCATAAAATTATTTACAAATTTTCACAAACTTTATTTTCAATATTCTTCACTTTTACATCTTTATCCATGAAACAAACAACCTCATTTTTCTCTCTTCATTTCTTTAAATTTATCAATTTATTCTTTCTCAAATCCATCATTAAAAACAAACGTATCCTTAAATAGGTACCAGTTGTAAGTAATTTTCTTTTTTTACATATTAGATTACAGGTAAACATTATTTATATATGATCTGACCTCTTGTCATCCATACTTACACTTTTAAAAATAAAAAAATACTCCTTAAAATTCTCTTTTATAATTAAACTAGACTTGGTCCATATATGCCAAACTTATCACCTGGCCATATCTATGATCATCATCATCTTCAAATCACTTCTAATTTTAATATTAATTTCATAATCTTCTGCAAGTTGAATTATATGCACTTAATATGATTTTTCCTGATAGAATTGAAAAAACGTAATCGAATTAATAAAAGAATATTTTTTTTCGACTTTTAGTCCATATAATTTTGTAATTACATACATTTTCTTAATGGTCCGATTTGGTTATTTATTTTTGAAAAATTAGAGCTTATATTTTTCTTAAAACCTAGGCCAGGGTAGAGCAAGGGTTTTAGCGTGAGAAGCAGCGAACTCCTCCTCGTTCGGAGGCACAGCCATGGCAGCCGTTTCGCGCTTGTTCGTGATCCCAGCGGCGAGGCCCGTTCTCGCCAAAACCATATGCTTCATGTCCTCTTTTTCATCTCGCACGCTCGAACCGTGCGAACCGTCACCTTCCCCTGCGCGCTCCGAGGAAGAATCGCGAAACGTGAGGGTTTGGGCATGGTGGGACTTCAAGAACTGCCACGTGCCCCCGGATTTCGACGCCTCCAAAGTCGCACCGACAATAATGGAGGCAGTGAGAGCAAACGGAATCAAAGGACCTCTCAACATCACCGCTTTCGGCGACGTTCAACAACTCCCCAGGGCTCACCAGGAAGCACTCGCCTACACCGGCGTTCGCTTCATCCACGTCTCCGACGGTTCTTGTTCCTCCCCATCCCTCACTATTATTCTGTTTCTCTTTACTTTCCCATCTTTCATTTACTATAATGCCCTGTTGCAGAGGGAAGAAACAGTGCCGACATTCTCGTTGATCTAATGTATTGGGTTTCTCAGAACCCTCCGCCGGCGCACATATTTCTGATATCCGGCGATAGAAACTTCGCTGGCACGTTACACCGCTTGAGAATGAGTAATTACAATATCTTGCTCGCTACGCCGGAGAAAACTCCCACTGTTCTCCACAGTGCTGCCACTATAGCATGGATGTGGGATTCGTTGCTCAACGGAGAAAGTCTTACTGGGAAGGTCCTCAACCACCCTCCTGATGGGCCTCTTGGCTCTTGGTATGGAAGCTACAAGGAGCCGGTGACGGTGGCGGATCCGGCGACGGAGGAACCGGTCACAGTTGCAGCTCCGCAGGCTACCTCGTTGCCCAATGTGGAGGTCTATGGGCCTTCTAAGATCACGGTTCCTAAGTCGGTTTTGACGAAGATTTGCAATATTTTGAGTTCGCATCCCAAAGGGATGAGCATTGGTAATCTTCGCGGTGAGTTGATGAAAAATCATGTGCGTTTGGATAAGAATTGGTATGGACATAAAAAGTTTTCCCGCTTTCTGTTGTCGTTGCCACAGGTAGATCTTCGGTCTACTGGTGATAGTTCCTTTAGTGTACATTTGGTTCCTGTGGAATCCATGGAACCATGTAAGAACAGCTCTTTGGAATCAACAGTTTCTGATGCTACGAATGAGGAGAAAGGATGTGCAGAGGCACCAAAGGTAAATTGTGAGGGTAAAAGTAAGGTTAGGGATGCTGACGGGAAATTGTCAATTGCCTCGGTCTCTGAAAGGAGTATGGGTGACGATTTAAAATCAGTACAACCGGGGCCTTCAAAAGGGAGACCTGTTGAGGAAAATGAGTTGCGGAAGTCTGCTGTGGATGTGGGTAATGCTCCACAGTCAGAAACTGAACTGCCACATGAGGACAGCAAAGATTCCAAAACTAAGATGGATACCCTAAAAAAGAGTTGTAAAAAATTGTCTGCTAATAACACTGCTAGGTCTAAAGTTGCTGGTATGGAAAAACATACAACTAAAGACAATCTCTCTGCTGGAAATGATCAATCGATGGTGGAAAACAATGTTATGGCTAATTATGAGTCTGGAAATTTTGAAGCAAAGAATAAATGTGAGAATCGAACTAGTAAGGAGGTTGACGATGTTTTTCCAAGCCTATCTCCACCAATTGATGACTCTGAGGCCGCCCAAAAGCCTGTCGGAAGTGCTGAAACTAATAAAAGAAGTCCAACACTGTTTCATTGGATTAGACGGTGGTGGCCATTTGGAAAAAACAATGAAAAATATGATGATTTGACGGCTCATCAGAGGGAGGGGGTTAGTCATGTTGAGGATTCCAAGTTATCTGAACTGGAGCAGACTGTTAGTCAAACTGAAGAGGCCAAATCGTCTGAACTGGATCACACTGTAAGTCAATCTGAAGAACCCAAGTTATCAGAACTGAATCAGAATGGTAGTCATTCTGGAAAGCCTGAGTTATTTTCCAGTGTTTCCTTTTGGAATGATATGGAATCTTTTATGTTTGCACCCAAAGGATCATTTCTTTTCTCCCAGTCAAGAAGCAGGTTAGTGTGCAATTTAGTTTTGTACCGATCATGTAAATTTTCCCGTGCTTTGGATAGTAGAAAACTTTAGGCCTCCACGTATTCATTCGTTCCTTGTTCTAGTCTAGGTCTCAACTACCAAAGAAAAGAAAACATTATAGCAAACTAATTATATCACAAAGTCTGTTGAAAGTGTACCTTTGATATATATGTAATCATTGTGTAGCTACTCTGTGAAAGCGTAATTAATCACTTTATGCTACGTATGATTTCTGCCAGGGAGGATGTGGCGCAAAGGTTACAAAATGGAGGACCCCTGCTTCTCAGATCGCTCCCCAAAAAGGATATCCTTCAATTGGTTGAAATGTTAATAGCAGACAAAAAATGGTTGGAGGAAAGGCCGTCCCAAGCATTACCTTTTAAGCTAACTCAGCCAGTTCATAAGAATTTATCGGTGGACCAATCCCATGGTGGCAATGGTTTGAGATCTATCTTTCTACGCAGATCATCACAATCTCTAGAACATGATGTGGGGAAACACAATCAGAGTGTTCCTCATACACGCATTTCTGCAGCGGCTGTTGAAACAAAACGTATTGAGAGATCTAGAAATGATATATTAGATGACTGTCAGAAACTTGTTAATGAAATAGTAAGGGAACACCCAGAGGGATATAATATTGGTTGTTTCCGAAGACTATTTGTTGATAAGTATGGCTATCATCTTGATATACAGAAGCTTGGTTATCAAAAATTGGCATCCTTGCTACAGATAATGCCTGGGGTTAAGTTTGAGTCTACTT
The DNA here is from genome assembly GCF_037176805.1 of Vigna unguiculata. Classification (NCBI taxonomy): domain Eukaryota; kingdom Viridiplantae; phylum Streptophyta; class Magnoliopsida; order Fabales; family Fabaceae; genus Vigna; species Vigna unguiculata. Next base: position 56,259,333 of record NC_140794.1, on the reverse strand, counting down.
ACATGTTTCCTTCTATTCCTGCTGCATGTGATTCTGATTCTGATACTATCCTCAAAACTAAAGCAATCGCTGATAGTCATACAGTCTCCAACTCAGACAGCGAATTATCTGAGTCAACCCTGGAAGATAATGACATGGAATCTGCATTGGAGGAGTTGGGTCCTGTTCCTATAAAAAATTTAGACAAGAGTGGTTTGAGTTTAAAGTCAAGTCAGAAAGCTATAGAACTAGATATATCAAAATCAAAGCATCCTGGTTATGAACTTGTTCTATCAGATGACGATACTTCTGCATCTGAAGGAGATCACTCCTATTTAACTCAATCTGAAGATCAGAGGAAATCAATTTGTAATGAACGGGACAGTTCGTTTTGGCAAACTATGGATTTGTGGCACAGCTGCAAGGAAGGAGAGAATGATGTCACAAAGTCAGACAATGTTGACAGCTTGAATGTTTCTCTGACTCATATTTTAAATTCATCCCGTGACCCAACCACTGCTTTCCCTTCCAAAACATCATCAAATTACACAGATAAACAAAGGGCTCACAAGAACTATAACTTCGTTCTTGATACAGTCTTACCTGACAAGGATGAGTCAAAGAAAACTGATGAGTCAAAGATGCAAAAACAGAGTAATTCCTGCTGCAAGTAGAACCCGAGTCTTAGACTTCCACAATAAGAAATTTGGGATGCCTGGTCTAAGATTACAGATAGAAGGAGATGGTGGTACTATTCTTCACGCGAAGGAATTACTGTTTTTGCTGGCCAGGCCCTGGCATTTCAATTGAGGAAGATTCAGATGGTTGCTATTGCAACTCCAGAAATTCTTCCCATTTTTACATTTACTATATTGTGAATCTTTACAGTTGGAACAGCTGAGTTTTATCTTACTAGGTAATAGGAAATTCTTGACTGCTGGAGCATGTGAGTTTTGGTGTTTACGTGCTGTCTTGGCAGGAACCCTCCTTCGAATAAACAGCTACACGACTTGGTATATCCCTTTTCTTTTCCTTCCCCTTTTGGTTCTTGGTCCTTCTGCACTACCGATGCTATTTCTCTAGCTAACGATGACCCTGAATTCTTGTTTTTCTAATTATCATGTGGAACCACGGTAAGTCTTTTGTTTCTAACCTAAAAGATCTCGTTTAGTTTAAAAACTTTAATATATGTGAATTTTACAACTTTAACATTGTATATTAGTTTTCTGGAAATGTTTACTGATCTCAATGTTGTCATTCATGTGCACACACTACTGGATCTGCATTCCATGGAGCACGATGTTCACCTAGTAGTGTTAACTGATTTTGTTAAATACTTAAGTTGAATTATGTATGACCTATGTGCAAAAGTCTAAAATATACTATAGGCTATAGCATTTGGTTCAAGTATTGGACCATGATTTCGATAATTTGACAAAGTTCATCACTAGAAATATTACAACTCTTCAATAATAACCAGATTCTATGTATGTAAATGCTTAAACTTATGTTTTAATCAATTACTTTGATATATAGAATAATAATATCTTAAAATAAGGAAGAGTCTAGTAATTATGTGTTAAATATGTAATAGTAGGTTTAATATTAAGTAGGTAATGTATTAATCAAGGGGCACATAAGTAATATTACTCATTATTTTATTAAAGGGCTATCAGTGATATTGTTAACTTATACTAAGTGATTTAAGAAAAAACTTTTTTTTTTCTTATATTCATTTACCTAGTGGCTTTAAATCATTAAGTGTTAGAAATTAAAATATTTTTAAAAAATTTGTTAATTTGCACAATAATATTAATTGAAAGAAAATACTCAATTCTAAAATGTTATTTTGTAGGTCTTTACATCATACATATACAAATTATATAAATTAAAAAATATATATAATAAATATAATTTTATTATTATTATTATTATTTGAACTTAAGTATTATTGTTATTTTGAAAACTATGTTTAATGTAGTTGAATTTTATTTGTTTATATTTAAATATTTTAAAAAATTACTGTAAAACAACAAAATTCACCATTAGAAAATATTTTTAAACATTTTAAAGATATTAAATTTAGCTACGTGATGCTAAAAAAGTTGAATTTGATAGCCTCACTATAACCTAAATTAAACACTTTCTGCTAGTACTAGAATAATGACACTATTATGATTATTATAACAATATTTACTTTTGGATTACCGTTGGCCATAAAATGTATTTTATGAACTAAATTAAAATGCAGGCTATGCTTATATATACTAAATAATGTAATATAGTGTTTCCATCTTATTATAATATAATGCATAATAATTTAAATAATAACTATTTTATTGAAATATACCAACTAATTTAAAACGTGTGTGATAGTTGTACTTTGAAAATTTAAATTAATTCATTTAAAATAAAAGCTTATATAATCAACAATATTTTAAATTATTTTTAAAATATTAAGTTTGATTATTTTATATCATTATAGTTTTAAATTTATCAATCTCGTTATATTTTAAAATTTTAAATCCATTTGTAGTTTATCCTTTTTAAAATCTTTTTTTTTTTTTCAATTCGTGAATTTTAAAAACAGTATTCTTTTAATATTTGTCAACTGTAGTTAGTATGAGCCGATAAACCATAACAATTTTACAAGACATAAATTGTTTTTAATTGATTTTCATTTTATAATATGATTTTTTTTCTTCTTCCATCATCACCAATAAATCACCCACCGAACCATTCCAGACACAAAGCAAAATCAGTCCAACCTGGCCATTGAGAACCTGGCCATTAATATTTGTCTAACTTTCATATCTATTAGAAATTAAAAATGATAAAATTTAACACCAAACAAATTTATTATATTAAGATTTTAAAACTAAAATTAACTACAAAACAAAATGCTAACCGTTTTTACGATAGTCAAAGTTGTATTTTTTTTTTGTTTAGTTCACATCAGCTATCAACTTAAAAATCACAAATTTTAAAATCTAGAGATTAAACGACAAATTTAAATTTGGAAGAGCAAAATAAAAAACTTCGTACTCAATTGAGACATATTTAAATGGCAAGTTCTCTAAAAATGCAGTGATATTTATTATTATTATTATTATTATTATTATTATTGTTATTAAACTTTTAATGTTTATAAACTCTATTTAAATAAATAAATTAATTTAAAAATAAAGCATACTTTGTATACACACTCTATTTTATTGTATTCATGGTATAATAGTAATTTAAACAATAAGTGGATTTTTTATAAACATGATAATATTTTAAATTATCACGGTCAATTTAACTAAAAAAATGATATATAATATTATAAAATTGTGATAAAAAAAAATCTTAAGTGTGTTTTAAAATTATCCTTATAATTTATCTTTCATGAAACAGTTTATTTTTAAAAAATTAATAACTTAAATACAAATTTTATATCATTTTCCACAAATATTTCTCAATAGTTATTTTTTTAAATACCATTGATATTTTTTATGATGTTGATGTGTATTATTTTAATGTTTAACTTTAACCGCAAAATTTTATCTTTACTTATATTTAAAATTTACTAAATATTTATAGATCATTAGTTCTCAACTATGTATAGTTTTTTTTTACAATATTATAATATAGTGTTATCATATTTTATATATATATATATATATATATATATATATATATTATCTTAAATTTATCAGAGTATCAAAGTATATTTACAAAGTCAAGTGTAACTTTATCAAATTCAAACAATACATATAATTAAGAGTGTAGATAGTTGGGTTGGGTGTAGGTAAAAATTGTCGCCCAGCCCTAATCTAATAAATAAATTCATGAGTTGGTAAGTTTCTATATTTTTTATTAGATTTAACGTGATGGTAACGAATAAGGTAGAGACGGATTTCGCTATCTCATACTCATTTTTGTAGAAAGAATTTATTCCCATTCTAATATCTAAATCCATCGGATAACGAGTATAATCTCGTACCCATACCTGTACCCTGTTTTCTTATTACTTCAATATTAATTTTAATTATTTTTTATAAAATAATAAAAAATCACGGTAAAGAAAAAAAATAATATTATCAAATATTCAATATTAGAAAGATGATTATTTCTTCGATATCTATTTTGAAATAAATTATAATTGTTTACATATTATATTAGAATACCAAATAAAATTTCAAAACATTTATTAAATTTGCAAATATTAATGAAATCTAGTTGATAAAATTTTAAAATATTTAAAGAAAAGAGGAAAAATAAATATTCAAATTAAAATATTTGAAATGTTTGTTTACTTCAATTTTTTATACACTAATAAGAGTTATAATACATTACTTGATAAAAAATGATGCAAAGAACAAATAATAAAGCATAATAATAAAATTTTGACATAAATCTTGTATCTTTTGAACTCCAATCTATGTTGGATGGTGATAAAAAAATTTATGACAATTACATTAAATTTTCATATTGTAGTAAATAAAAGTTAAGTTATTTATACAATTATAGTGAAAAAATTTACGTATGATTGATAATGAGTTAGAAAATAAAAAATAATTAGATAAAATGTATCAAAAAAGTATTCTACATCATGAAAATAAACAACAAATAAAAATAATAAAAAAAATTAACAAATGTGTGTCTTAGAAACAATTTGAAATACTATTGAAAAAAATCATACAAAGAAAAAATGAATGTATAATTAAGTATATGTAAGATGAAAAATACCTTAGAGATCTAAGAAAAATTTTCAAATATCAAGATATATATATACTCAATGGTTGAGAAATAACAAAAATTGTTTTAGCGAAACAAAAGAGTTATTCAAATAAAACAAAAATGAATAATAATAAGTAAATAATTTTTTTTATATTACATAGTATATGAAATGTTTATGCTATTAAACACTTAAATTGAAAGTATTAAACATTATCATGTGAAAGAAAAATATACAATAAATAAAAATATTAAGAAATAATAGAAATATTCAAATGTGAGACATAAATTTTTTTTAATTGACATACAATATTTTAACATAATTATATAAATTTTATGATAAGATGAAAAATATATTGGAGATACGAATGATTTTCGTAACAAACCAAATAATTAAAAGAAATAATATATATATATATATATATATATATATATATATATTAATTGTGAATATTTTAATAATTTAAATGAGGACGCAGATATGATGGGAACGAGTATTATTACGAGGATATGTAGATCCTGTACCCATCTTCATACCCAATTGATAAAGTCGGGGATTTTTCGTAGCCATACCCAATTAATGAGAGAATTCTTCATCAAGACGAGAACGAGTTTGGATAATACCCACGAGAGCAGGTTTATTTGCCAATATTTATGTCTAACTCAATTGATGAATTTGGATTAAGTTAATTGATTCAAATGTTTTAATTTTTTTTTAAATTTGTATTTTTAAAACATTTTTTAAAAATAAACTATAATATCTATACCAAAAGAATAAAAAAAAATTAAAAATACATATTTAATTAATAAAATATTAAGGTAAATTAAATAATAAATATATTACTATTATTATTATTTAATCCTTTTGGTTGATTAGATTATGCAGTGCAATTATAATTTTTGAAAAAGTTATATCTAAAGTGGTAACTAACTTATTGGTTAAATAAATATTTAATTTAGATAAGATTAACTGGAAAAAATCTTTTTCATATGCATATCCGTTGCTTACAAATAGGGAGAAAGTTACCATTCTCTGTAACCAAATAGGGAGAAAGTTATCATTCTCTGTAACCAAGGAACAAGAAGAAGAAGAAGAAGAAGACATGGAAGTAGAAGGTAACGAAAGTGGAAGAACAGCAAGAATGGCAAAAGAAGTTGAGAGAAAAAACATCAATGACTGGCTTCCCATCACAAAATCCAGAAACGCAAAGTGGTGGTATTCTGCTTTTCACAATGTCACTGCTGTTGTTGGAGCAGGAGTGCTGGGTTTTCCCTACGCCATGTCAGAGCTAGGATGGTTCGTTCACCAAATCCTTTTCCCTGTAAATTTCTAACCTTCTGTGATTTTCTTTTTGCATGTTACACGATGACGTTGTTTGTGGTGTGTGGCAGGGGTCCAGGTGTTACACTGTTGATACTTTCATGGATCTGCACTCTCTACACGGCATGGCAAATGATTGAAATGCATGAACCCGAACCAGGGAAAAGGCTCGACAGGTATCACGAGTTGGGGCAGTATGCGTTTGGAGAGAAGCTAGGGCTGTGGATTGTGGTGCCCCAGCAACTAATGGTTCAGATCGGTGTTAATGTAGTATACATGATAACGGGTGGGAATTCTCTGATGAAGATACACGATATTGTTTGTGATGGATGCACTCCCATCAGAAGAACCTACTTCATCATGATCTTTGCTGCAGTTCAGTTCGTTCTCTCCCACTTCCCCAGTTTCAACTCCGTCAGTGTTGTTTCTTTTGCTGCCGCAGTCATGTCCCTCAGCTACTCCACTATTGCGTGGGCAACGTCGCTCCACAGGGGCGTTCAACCAGGAGTGCAATATGGTAGCAGATTTTCAACCGATGCAGGGACTATATTTGGGATTTTTGGTGCCTTGGGAACCATAGCTTTTGGGTATGCTGGGCACAACGTAGTTTTGGAGATCCAAGCAACAATCCCTTCCACACCAGAAAAGCCCTCAAAAAAAGCCATGTGGAAGGGCATGATTGTTGCTTATGTTGTGGTCGCTCTTTGTTATTTTCCTGTTGCTACTTTGGGTTACTGGGCTTTTGGAAACGCTGTTGACGACAACATTCTTCTCTCCCTCGAGAAACCTCGCTGGCTCATTGTAGCTGCTAATCTCTTTGTTTTTGTCCATGTAACTGGCAGCTATCAGGTACATGCATATGCACTGCATAACTTCTCTTCCTCGATCTCGATCGTCGTCTTATATTAAACCATGTGAATCTAATTCTAGTTTTCGTGTTAGGTTTTTGGCGTTCCCGTGTTTGATACATTGGAATCATTCCTGGTGAAACAGATGAAGTTCCAACCAACTTGGTATCTTCGATTCATAACTCGCAATTGCTACGTTTGTGAGTGTGCTTTCATCATCTCTCACACAAAAGTTCCGTTTTCGTCTACTTAATAATTCCGCCAATAAATACAATTTATTTATCTAAATTATTCTTTGTATGCAGTACTTACATTTTTCCTTGGAGTTACATTCCCTTTCTTTGGTGGACTTCTAGGATTCTTTGGGGGTTTTGTGTTTGCTCCAACCACATACTTTGTAAGCAAAATTTCTTTGTCTAAGATAACTTTTTCTTAAAGTAATCAAATGCTGATGTTAATTAACCTATGTCTCAATCGTTTGCAGCTCCCCTGCGTAATGTGGCTTGTCATCTACAAACCGAAAAGATTTAGCTTGTCGTGGTGGGCAAATTGGGTAAGTTGACCAAAATTATTTTGTTTCTTTTTATGTATTTTTCCAAGTAATGAGTTTGATTTTTCTTCTGATCTCAGTTCTGCATCGTATTTGGATTGTTATTGATGGTGTTAGCCCCAATTGGCGCATTGAGACAGATCATACTGGAAGCTAAGGACTACAAATTCTACTCTTGATCTGTTTCGCACAGAGGAAGCTGTTTTAGTAGTCTATTTCTTTTGGTCCTTAGTTTGTTAGACACTTCTATTTTTTTAGGTCTACATTCCTTGTTCCTGAAACATTATTTATCCACTTCTTAATTTTTTTTTTCATTAGTTAAAACAATTTTATATTTTGTTTTGATCTGCATCTTTGCTATATCCCCGAGGTCCCGAGCAAATTTGTTATTAGTGTTTTTAAATAACTGAAAATTAATTAAAAAACTTTATAACTGAAAGAAATCGATGTTTTTTTGATTTTTTTTATTCCTCAACCAAACGGTAAGCAAATGGCTAATTCAATTAGAATGGAATATGGTATTTTTTTTAATTAATTAACAATAGGTAGATGTGAGTTTAAAAATGTAAATTCACCATTTGTTTTTATTGTTTTTAACTTCCATTATATTTATCGAAACGATTCACTGGTCTGTCAAAAGAATAATTCTTGAAATATAAAATGGATGGATACATTTAATCTTGAATGTTATGAAGTGTTGGAAAGATACTTGTTGTGAGTGAAATTTTCAAAAACTTGTATTTTAGGTCTGAATTCCTCTGATCACATTAATTGTCGAGATTTATATTTAGATATGACATCTCTTCATAAAATATTTTTTTTAATGAATTGAAATCTCACTTTTAAACGATCTAAAATAGAATTAGAAGCACTCAATCTCAAACATAACGTAAAATAATATTAAACATAAAATTAGGAGAGGAATTATATAATACATAAATAAAAGACTCAAAAAATTATATAACAAATTTTATGACTATATATATTAACATGTGGGAAATCATCCCTGATTTGCCTATTCCTTCTGTTAAGCCGTGATTTAGGCCTAACTTTTAGGCAATTACTGCTTCCAGGATAAATACAAAATAATAACAAATTATTTTATATAATAATATTTGTCACATTCCATAAAATAAAATATTTTATTGTGCATAAATATAAAAGTAAAATAAGTATATTTCTTGTAAGGCCCATTTAAAATCTTTTAACTTTTCTGCTCTAAAGTTAAGGGCTGTCCTCTTGTGCTTGGGTCTAGGGTTGGTCCAATTGATAAAACCCCTTTCTGGGCCTAGGGTTGGTCCAATTGATAAAACCCCTTTCTGGATGTCCTAACCCTCACTTTCACTCTCACAGAAACGCAGCAACCGTTAACCCTTTTCCCCTTGCCCTCACGAAAAGCTCTGCTAGGGTTTGCCCTAAGATTCCCTTCCTTCGAGCTCAAACTCAGTTCCTATTCACGTAAGTCACTCCTCAGCTCATGCTCCTTCCTTTCATGGTTTGTGTTCACTGTATCGTTAGGGTTTGGTAATAACCCGCTCCTTTCTTCTGTTCTGCCGTTCAGTTCAGTTGCTAACCGCCCTAGGGGCAATTCTACCTTCGTTGTGCGGGTCAGAGCGTTTTGCTAGCTTGAATCCCAGGTACGGGAAGTTAGAGCTCTTGTTTTCCAGTAGTTTTGGTCTGTAATGGCGTTGATTTCTGCTTATATGATTTAATCCTTCAATTTGGTGTATGAGAATGCTTTGTATGCTGGTCTGGTTCGATTTACATGGCTGTTGCAGTGAAGAACAGTGGCGAGACCTGTTAATCTCGCCCAAGCGAGTCCATCTCGCCTAGGCGAGATGAAACAGGGAGCTCGCCTAGGTTTTTTGCACGGAAGGTCGCCCAGGCGACTCGCCCAATTTTTGAGCGAGCAGGCAACTCGCCCAGGCGAGAGGGATCTCGCTTAAGCGAGATCCCGCGTTGCGCATGCTCTTGCTTTTGTGCTCTCGCCTAGGCGAGGGGGAGGCTCGCCTGAGCGAGCACGTCTTGCCTGAGCGAGACGTCTCAGCCTGAGCGAGATGCTGGGCGAGACCGTACTGTATTTGAATGTCTGTTGTTCCTGAATGATCTATTTTGGCTGAGAATGATTGTATGATGAATGACATGTATATGATGGAGCATGAGGTATGTTTGGTATGATTCATGAATTGCGTATGACGGGTGGGATTTGATATTGGCATGTGAAATGAATGAAAGGTTTGGAACTAAAGGAATACGTTACTGATGTGAGATGAGGCCCTAGATTCATGGGGTGGTGATGATCCGAGGTATGGATTCGAAATATGATGCGTATGAGGAATTAATCTCGAGGGTTGCTATAGAAATGTAAACATGATTTAATGTTCTCCTATTGCTGAGTTATGAATGTTGGTCCGTGTCAGCGTGTAAATTCCTTGGGGTCTCTAGGCGAGACTTTCGGGGTTGCGCTTCAGTGGTCGGGACGTAATTCCATGGCCCCTGTTAGTGGGTGCCCAAGGTGGTGTCCCATCTGTATAACTAGGTAAGGATTCAAGGTAAGGACTGCATCCTGACACTCTAAGGGGCCAGTTAGTCTCACTTAGAGCAGACTGACTCCTGTGGTGAGAGTAGCAGGAGGCCTGAAATTCATTAAGGGCTAACCTTGTGGTGAGGGAGATTTGATTTATCGTAACACTTGTAACACATAGCTCGGAGATGAGCAGCTCAGAGTCGAGCAGGGATATCCACCACAAGTGCAAGCATCCGCTGAATCCGACTAAGTTATACGTATCCGGATGAGTCGAGTCGAGTCGTAGTGTATTGAATGAGAGTCATAACATGTTCGGTTAATTATATGGATATGTGATGATGAAAATATATTTGACTGCATGATGAATATGTTGTTGGCTTTAGCTTACCCGTTTTGTTGCATGGTTGTGATGTATGTGGCTGTTCTTTCTTGCGATGATCATCGACTTGGTTGATGGGAGCAGATGGGCGAAGTTCTCGTGGTCAACAAGGGAATGGTGATTCCACCGCTTAGCCGTCTGGACTGGATCTTACACTTCTCTTCTTCATGTCTTCTTTAGGGCTATGGCCCCTGTACTCGTTGTCGTTGGATTATAAACTCTTAGTTAAACTATTATCCTGCTTTTGTTGGCATCGTGGTATGCCTGGTTTTGTAGGGGTGACGTTATGAACCCCAGGACTGCATTGTTGATTATCTCTGTGTGACGTTTCCTTTAATTTTATGTATTAAATTAAATGGGGCGTTACATTTCTTCTACGGTCATCATCAGTTTATAATCAGAGAGAAAATAGCAAAAATAAATTAAAATTGTACTATATCGACTTTAAATAAAATATCACCAATTATCAAATATAGGTCTGTGCTAAAAAGTTGTTATAAATGACAATGTAGGAGTCAGTTTCCTTTTCATTAGTTAGCCCATTCACACTAATAACACTCGAGTCCCCATTCTTATCATGTTTCATTATTTATTACGTTAAAAGTTAATTATTAATTTTATTATTATATATATATATATATGGATGACAAATAAATTTGTCATGTAGGTATTGCTTGAACTTAATCTCGTTTTGACAGAAATACCTCATGAACTAGGTATGGAGAATTTTCGACCTTTACAATTGAAAATGGATATAAGGTATACATATATGCCGAGTCTCCATACCCTTCATAATACTCGTCCCCACCACATCGGTCCTCCATTTACCGGGCCTAGTACCTGTTTAAAAAATATCCACAAAATTTTTTAAAATCCGTGTGTACATGTGGATACCCACATACCTGTGAACATTTTAAAAAAATATATGTATTTTTTATAAATTTTTTAAATAAAATTATAAAAAAAGTATAATATAATATAAATTAAAATTTAATTTTAATTTAATTTAACTTAATAAAATATAAATTTAATTTTAACTTTAATTAAATTTAACTTAATAAAATATAATTTTAATTTTAATTTTAATTTTTTGTGGGTAATGAGTACCTGTGGGTACGGATAGTATAATACCTGCACTCGACCTATTTCTAAGCGGATATTAAAGTACCCGCTACTTGTCACTTGCGGGTAATAAATACCCGCAGATACTCACTACCCGTCACAAATTTTATCCTCAAATATCCGTGGGTGCGAGTATTTTTGTCATCCCTATATATACCCGATAACTGTTGGGGATGAGGATGAGACAAAAGTTTGACACCTGGTAGAGATGAGGAAGAGACAAAAGCTTGATATCCATTGGGTTTGAGTATGGGGATGATAGTGAATTTTTTCTATAAAAATAAAAATGGGTATGAGATAGCGAAACATGTTTTCGTTTTGAGTGGCAAATAGGGCCTGGCCCGTCGGGCCTGCCTACAGGCCCAGGAAAAAAACACGGGGCGTGCCAGGGTAGTGAGCTCGAAGGCCAGTAGTGGTCCGACTCGCATAAGCCCGCAGCTCGCGCGGGCTGGCCCGCAAGCCGCATAAAATTAAAAAAAAAAACTTGCACTTGTGTATATTAATTACTTTTTTTATGAACTCTTGCATTAACGTTTCAAATTTTTGTATAACTGGAAAAGACAAGTATTATGTATTTTTTAATGTGCTAAAATCTAAAGAGTACATTGTGTATGTCATAGTATGAATATGATGAAAATGTTGAATTATCAATTTATCATCCAATTCCCCAAAGTCTTTACTTAATTTTGTGAACTTCTTAAAGTTTCCCAATTTTTAAACATTGAAAGTTTTATCATAAAAATTAGAAAATTAAAAAAAATTAAAAAAAATTAAAAAAAATTAAAAAAATTAAAAAGAAGCGGGCCAACCCACGGGCCTGCGGGCTAAGGAATATGTGGGGCGGGCCAGTGTTTGCAGCCCGCATAAAGTGTACGGGACGGGACGGGCCAGTCCGGGTTATGCGGGCCTTATGCGGGCCAGACCGACCTGCATTACCATCCTTAGTTTTCGTCTCGCCCCGTTGTCATTCCTACTCGTATAGGTTAACATAATAATGTAAATTAAATAAATTGTATATAAAAATATTAATTCAAAGATATTTCTTTTTGTTATTGTTGAAATGTAAAAAAAAAAAAAAAACTCAATTTTTGTTTGGTAATTTAAATAAAAATTAGATAATATTTTTGTTAATTTTATTAAAAAAAAAGTCAAAGCTTTTTAATTAGAAGTAAATTATATTTTTTCTAAAATTTAATTAACATAATTTTATTAGATTACTTAATGTTAGGTGAGGAATTATTTTTTTCGATTTATCATACCTGACTTTTCAGATTATTCATTAAAAAGACAAAGAAATTGTGTTATTTGCACCATTTTTTTTTATCGGACACTTTCTTTTTTTCTCTTTCTATATCTTCCTCCTGTCCTTCCTCATGCATATCATCAACTTTCTTTCTCAATTCGTCAATGAGAATGCTATATTAATTCTCACGACGCTTCCAGTTGATTAACCATTATTTCTTTCAATTTCTTGAATCAAAATTGATAAAAGATCGACACTGTACAATATTATTCAATAATATATATATATATATATATATATATATATATATATATATATATATATATATATATATATATCCTTTGTGTCACTCTTGAATCAAAATTGAAACCGTTGCTTTCAGACTTCACATTATTTGATTGTTCATCATTTTCACGGTTCTAATTTCTATCTCTCATCTTTCTACTTCACTTTCACTTCATACTTTATTTTGTTTTAAAGTTATGCTACTTGATATTTTCGGTTGTTTGTTTATATAGTTAATGTTTGTGATGATTATAGAACAAAATGAATTCTGAAACAGTAGATGATCAACGTGTTAATGATAATTTAAATGATTCTTTTACCACCAACCGTATAAGAGATTGATAATGAGGGTACAAATTTTGGTAGAGAAAGTAAGAGACCTAGGGGAACTACTTCTAAAGTTTGGAGTTTAACATAATTTGAGATTTTATTTGGATTATATTGAAGTTTATTTAGATTTTAATCGGAATTATAATTTAGTTTTCTTAGAATTGAAAAAAAAAATGTGTTTTTTTTTAATTAAGTAAGTCAGTGAGCCAACCTGTTTAATCCATCAACCCGTAATGAATCAGATCGAGTTCTAATTTTTTTGGCTCGCTAATAAATGAGTCAGGTTGGATTGATCCACTAAGTAGCCAACCTGTCCTATACCAAACCGAATTGGATCAGGTAATCCGTTTTGACAGCTCTAGCTAAAATACTATGACGGTTGAAAATATTATTCTCATGCATCTCCGTTTATAATTCTAATATCATTTTTATTTTGTTTTTTTTTTCTCTGCTATATTTCCCCTTTCGTTATGGATAAAAGTAGTTATCTTCCCTGCACCAAATGTTGAGTATTGATTAATGTTAAGATTTCAAATGTCTCTTATACAACCATAAAAAAACTTTTATCTTTTTTTTTTTGACATTTAATTAAGTTGTAAGATGATGATTAAATTATTTACACCCTTTTTAACATGTTCTAACTCAAAATGTGAATCTAAAATACTAATTAACAAATCCTAAAATATTAGTATCATTAAATAAAAAAAATATTTATTCAGTTTAGAATTTAAACCTAAAATATATTAAAATTTAGAACAAAGACTAAAATCAATTTTGAGTCCAAATTTAAGAATTAAAATTATATTTAAACTAAAACAAATTATTACAAGCTTAAAAGTCGAGTTCCACGTGCTAATCTTTTTTAAATAGTTTTTCCAACGTTTTTCAACTAAATATTGGTTGCAACTCCCTTACTTTTTTCATTTTCTTTCTTTCTTTTTCTCCGATCTGCTTCAATTCACGTATTATATAATTTATTTAATTTTATGTAATTTTAGTTAAATTTGATATTTGATTTAACAAATTTAAATTTAAGATGTAAAATATTGAAGGTTTGGAGACATTTTTCTTAAGTTACTATTATCATTGGTTCCACTTCCAAGAGCACCCTTTTACCACATGTATTCCTCCACGCAATAACCCATCGCCCACACCGCTCCAAGCCCTCTTCTTTTTAACAGCATACGCATTATATCCCACAATCAATATCTTTATCATGTTCTTCAATTCTATTATTTATGTTAATCTTGTATTCCATTGTTTATTGTGTTTCTTTTTCCCACATTCATTTCCTCCTCTTCTTCTTCTTCTCACCGATGCAGTTCAGGAAGAATTCCAATCAAACTCGTATAAAATAACAGAAGGTAAAATGGAGAATTCCAAAAATATTATATGGAGGTGTGGAAAGAAGTTACGGGACTAAGAAAAGAAATTGCCGTCAAGGAAACATGCTGTGGTAGAAGGGGTTTGACGGATTAAAAATGATAAAATCTGAAATTACCTTTCAAAACTGAAATATGTTTATATTTTAATTTTACTCACCTTGTGTAAATTGAAGGAGGCAGAAAAAGTTGTTAATAAAACATGTTAAGCATATCATAACTATATATTTATAACTTTTTCTTTCTTTCTTTTCTCCTTAGGTATATAATAATATTTATGACATTGCAAAAAATCTAAATCCTAGGAAATAATAAAGCACCATTTTATCATTCGAAACTTGTGCACCAGATGCCTTATAAAGTGTCGACCCAGTTTCTTTGAGTATTTAAATTAATTCTTCATTTTGAAAGAGTAAAATGAAAATGAGAGGGTGGAAAAGTAAAAGTTTACACGGTTGGCTTGGACTCAACAACGTGGTGCAATCAGCATACGCCAGAGTTACATAGGTTAATGGTATCCCAAGTGACATTCAATAGGTTTGCGACCACCTACCCTTCCTAAGTCCCATCTCTCCCACAACACATTTTTCACCCTTTTTTTTCCCCACCTTATTATGTACCTAGCACCAACTCAAACAAAAAAATTCATCAATTAACGATTCCAACGTTAACCATGAAAATAAAGAGATGGAAGCAACATAATAGTTTGACTTAGCAGAAGGATATGTTGCGAGATGGTGATTAAAGCTGAAACTCAAACTGGAAAACCGTCTAAGGAACAAAAGACGAGATACATGCATTAATTTACAGTCATGCAGGGTGGCCTCAGGAGTTACATATTTACAGTTCTGAGCACTTCCAGAAAAAGTGTTCAATTTGGATCAAAAGCTTCGTCTTTGTAATCAGTAACCCAATCTCAAAGCAGTTTTAACGTCCAACCTCCATGCAAAACCACCAAAATCCATTCTCCAAACATCACAGTTTAACGTAAGCGA
The DNA here is from genome assembly GCF_037176805.1 of Vigna unguiculata. Classification (NCBI taxonomy): domain Eukaryota; kingdom Viridiplantae; phylum Streptophyta; class Magnoliopsida; order Fabales; family Fabaceae; genus Vigna; species Vigna unguiculata. Next base: position 56,243,653 of record NC_140794.1, on the reverse strand, counting down.
ACCTCTCTCCCTACCAAATAAATATTTCACCATCTTCACCTTACAAGTGAAGGAAGGACAAGAAACCAGTGCACCCTCCTTCATCACCAGAAATACCGGTGCCTGTCTCTCTCCCTTCATCATCTCACCGTACGCTTCGTTCGTCCACGTCACCCTCCCGTGCCCGTCCGATATGAACCCAGGACACGTGTCCCTGCTCAGTCTCACCCTCCGCTCCTCGTCCGTACTCCCCAGCCACTCGCCCTCCACCCACGTGCTCGTCACGCACTCCACCGTCACACACGAACACCACCCTCCCATCATCGCGCCGTACGGTTCAACCTTGCTCGTCAAGCTCCGCTTCTCGAAACTCACCCACATCGGCACGTTCTTCTTCAAGTAGTTGTTCGTGTTGCTGATGTCGTTGCTTCCTGCTTGTTTTACTCCCGGTGGAGTTAGATCCATCACCGGAGAAACCTTCCGAACGGGAGTCTCTGGCAATAAAGGAAGAGTCACCGCCGGCGGCTTCTGCTTGGGAGAGGATGTGTTCTTCCTGCGGCGAGTCCTTCGTTTGGCGGGACAGTTGATATCACTTGCGCACTTTCTCTTTGTGGTTCTGGTTTTGAGTAAGGTGTCGCTGCTCTCCGAGGAAGAAGCATCGGAAGGTATGGATGCGGCGACGGGTTTGGGAGCGATGGGGCGAAACCTGAGCATTATTTTGTCGACGGTGGAGACGTGGGATGCACCGGGTACATAGCGGGCGATGCAGCAGCCTCCTCTGCCATCCATTTGCAGTGTGATTAAAGTAACCGCTTTGGTTGTTTGTTAATGTTATTGCTGTAATGGAGACAGGGATGGGGGGTTAAGAGAGGTGTTGGTTTTATAGGAAGGGTGAAAGGGACACGTATGAGGGGAGACACGTGTAGGAACAGTGAAGAGGGAAGGGGATTGGTTAGGGAGGGAAACGTGTCATGCGTTGGGAGAGGGAAAGGGAGGTGAACGAATGGGAGAAGGAGGAGTGCCTGTGGTAGCTACAGAAAAGCGGCACGTAGATTTCGAGCTTCGGCAATTGTGAAATGAGAAAGTTTGACCGTTGGATATGAGGTTTGGGAGGATTCCAGATCCTGCTCACACTCACCACCACGTGTCCACGTGTGTGAAAACCAATGGCAGCCACACTAGACCCACAAAACGACACCAATCAGAGTTGAAGCTTCGTGACGTGAGATTACATTTTCCCAAACTTGTGCTTGCCAATTTAAGTAGTGCCTAAAACCAGGCAGCCCCAGTTTATAGTAAATTCTCTTGTTTAGGCTAATCACCTACGCAAGCTGCTTTCGCAAACACTGCCTCATTACTAAATTCATAACACCATAATAAAGGCTGCATTCTTGAATCGTTAGTTGGTCCCTCAGCCAAAGTATCTGTATGAGTCAGTCAAAGGCTCTAAGTTATACTAAATTCATATTTTTAAGAAATTGTTGTAATTAAGGGTTTAGTAACATATTGTGAAAAAAAAGAAAAGAAAATTGGATTGAAAAATGATTGGAAAGGGTGGGTTTTGGTGTGGTGGATTAGATCATTCTACGACACATTGAGCCAATAGGATGAGTCCAAGTGACAGGAGTGTCGATAACCATTGCCCAGTATGGAAGCAACCCTTGAGCATGTAGAAGAAGGCCACGTAGAATGGTGGCCACGTTTCCGATTGGTTGAGGAAAAGAAAATCCATGGAGTATCGTGCCTATAAGGTGTATGGTAGGACAGAGAGAGTCCTGGGGCATTGATATTTGAATTTTGAAGTTAAGAGTTCAATTATTCCGGCATCGGGTAAGGATATAGTGTGGTTGCGTGGACCCCATCTGCATGCAAGAAGTTGGTACAAATGGAGGAATCAGAGCCATTGGTTTGGCGTAGGTTGTGATTGGTTCCGACTTTTGTAGTACAAGTAATGACGTGGTGTGCATTGGTGGTGAAGCAGGGGTGTGAGAGCAACACAAGGTACGATTTGGTGGCAGTGGAGGATCTGATGGTCAGGTCATAAGTAGTGGCATTATTGAGGCAGCTCCACATACCATATCCTCTTTCCTTTAAGCACTGTTCACGGAATAATGTTGATGATCAGGCTATGTTTGGGGATCAGAAACCATCTTTATTTTTTAGGTCTCACTGAATTTGTACCTTCCATATGAATAAAGGTTGTGGGTGGCCAAAGTGAACTGGATCTGTAAGAACCCATTGCGTGGCCGTTTGGATAGGCATCGCAATTCATGTCAGATCACTGTGTTACACTGTGTCAGAGGAGTGGTGAGGGATAAGTATGACAACGGTGTGGGTGGGAGATGTCTCAGTTTATTCCAACACTGCCATAATTTGGTTAATTCAATTCATGGTTTTCTTAGGAAACGTATTTATGCTATTAGAATCAATTATTATATTTCATCAATGAGTGTATGAATCGGAAACAGATTTGAATGAGGTAATAGGATGGATCGTAAGAGATGGAGAGCAGATTATAGAACTATTTTGATTAAAGAGTTTGAAGGGGTGAATGAGTAGATTTAAATGGAAAGTTTTTGAATATTTTGTGAATATAATAAATTAAAAAAATATTTCAATTAATAAAAATATATATTTATCAAAATTATAGTTCAAAGCTGAATTAATGTTTATCAATTATACCTTTCATCTTGAAAACATCAAAAACACTTAAATTATTATTTTTATATGATTTTAAGTGAGCTATTTTCGTACCAACCAATTATTTTATGCATTATTATCATCCAACTTTCTATCTAGATTCTGATTAATTAATTAAGAACAATAATATTTTAATCTATTTTTTTTAATTCATTTTTAACTTATTATTTTAATCACTATTAGATCATCACATCACATTATTAAAATGAATCAAAATAGATGATCTAACGCTAATTAAAATAATAGATTAAAAGTGGATAAAAAAATAGTTAAAAAATCATTATCTATCAATTAAATTCATATTATTCTTTACAAAAAAAGAAGTTAGAGAAAAATTACAAACAAAATATATGGAATATGATTAGAGCATGCATCTTTATGTAATTCAAATTAATACTATTTTTTGTCATGCTTTCTGAAATATACAATGTTTTGAAATAGTTTATTTTGAATACACAACGATAACATAAAAAAAATCAACTCAAAAAAAAAATTGAATTCGCTAATTTTTAAAAATTTGAAATAATATTCAAATAAAGAAAAATAATCATCAACAATAATTTTTCAGTCTGGCAAAAAAAGCGTAAAAATATTTTTGGCCGAAATAAGTTGAGTATCTTCCTTTCCAATATCTGAAATTGTGATTTAATTATTTAAATATATATTACATAATGAAAATCTATCTTTTGTAGTCATATTTGTGGAAGAGTAATTTTTTTAAAATATCAATTTATAGGTGTGAAGCAAAAAAGTTCTTATATGTTTTTTTCAAATCAAGATTTGCAGTAGTAAAAATCTTGAGATTCAAAATTGTGGAGGGAAACTTATTTTTACGAGAAAAGAAAGATGTTTTATGATAAATGATATGTGGATAATATGATATATTCATATAGTCAATTATTTTTACAGATGTGGTGCATTTATCAATTAATTCTATAATTGTTGGATAAATTTTAATATTGTAATCTCATATAATTGACAACCATTTATCCTGACAAGCAACTACAATGGAAAGAGAAGTCTATAAATTTTTAACATGTGCTTTGAGCTTTGGATCATCAAATATGCTCTCTTATATAATATATTATACCATCAAAGTTGAGAGAGTGAAAGTTTGAAATGAGGAAGCACATTAAAGATTATCTTAAGAGTGGCAATGGATGAATGTTAGTTTTTATCCTTTTCTCAGCATAAGGTTTTCATTTGTTAGGAGAGTTTAAATACTTTGTTTTGAATTTGTTGCTATTATCCTTTTGGATTCTTTATTGTGTTTTTTCTCGGTGTTTGGTGTCAAACCTAAGATTTCGGGGTTGGAGGTGCCATTATTGACGAGGTAACACTAAAGCATGGTTGCTTTGCGATTATGTGTACAAAAGATCTCAAAATATTGCATTGCGGCCCTTTGAGGCTTTGTCGAGATCGTTATAGGAATTCGAGATTTGTTTTGTGTACTGATGTAATGAGAAATGTTGTCGCTTGCTTATGACAATTGACACTACTTTTGAACTGTGAGTGTGCTGATTATTTTGAGGTCGAAGACCACTTAAAAATGCACCTTTACTTTGGTTAAAAATGAGTATATATAACTTTATTTTATATGTATATTTTAATGTCAAATATTTTATTATTTTATGGTGTGATGGTCAAGTAATCTTTCCATTTTAATTAGTTCACTAAGGATTGACATATATGATTATTCCTTTTAAATCCTTTTGATATAAGAACTCCTTTATATAAAACTAAAAAAAAAATTCTATAAATTTTTGTAATATATGTTTTTGTATGTACGATAAGGTTTTGTACATAATATATGTTTTTGTACGTAATATAATGTTTTGTGTTTTCTACATAATGTATGCTAATATAAATTATATGTTGTATGATTAATTGATATACTTTAATATTATTATTTATTTTGGTTGCATTATAGATAATGTTAATGCAAATATTTAGTTCAAATGTTTGAATGGTGGATATATTTTTAATTAATCAAAGGGTGGCCACAACATTTCTAATTGATTGATATTTGTAATCAGGTACTAAACATTAATTATAATTAAGTATATGTGGTGTGATGAATTTTTACCCACAACAATTTTTTTTCTTACATCTATATGAGAAAAGGAATATAGTCTGATATTTTTATCCTTTGGTTAGATGACTTAAATTGAATAAGACTTTAGCCCACAAACAAGTTTTATATCATTAGATTCATTCGTTAAGACGTGTGTTTACATAAGTGTAAAACCTGTCGGGCCAGTCTGTAGGCCCGCGAAAAAAACGTGGTGCAGGCTAGGGTAGTGTAGTGAGCCTGCAGGCCTGAAGTGACCCGACACGCAGCCCACGCAAGCTGGCCCACAAGACCGCATAAAATTAAAAAAAAGTTTGCACTTGTATATATTAATTACTTTTTGTATGGACTCTTGCATTAACGTTTTAAATTCTTGTATAACTGGAAAAATCAAGTATTATGTATTTTTTAATGTGCTAAAATTTGAAGAATACATTGTGTATGTCATACTATGAATATGATGAAAATGTTGAATTATCAATTTATAATCCAATTCCCCAAAGTTTTTATTTAATTTTGTGAACTTCTTAAAGTTTCTTAATTTTTATACATTGAAAGTTTTATCATAAAAGTTAAAAAAGAAAAAGAAAAAGCAGGCTTCATAAAAGGATATTGTGAATTGAAATGAGAAAAGGTAGCAAGTATAATAGAACAATATCTCCTTCCAAGATGACAATATTGGGTAACATATATGTGTTTAATCTTATTTAATATGAAGAAGGCTTCATAAAATATTTTTTTTTAAAAAAAAAAAACTATTTTTCAAAAGTGATTATTTACAAAACTTGTGACATAGTTTATTTTTAGATTGGAGCTTCCCAAACCTCAAACATGGTTCGGATCTCCTGCCATATAATGATCTAGCTAAAGGAAATAACAAAACAAATAAGTATATCAAGTATATTATAAGGGAACTAAATTTAAAACAATTTCTATAAACTTTGTTGTGAACTTTGAAACTTTTATAAAAATTTATCCGAGTTTCAAGTTGATAGTGCACTAACAAGCAGACGAAAAAAATAAAAAGCTTGACATGTTAATAATGTGTTATAATTGATACCAGGAACCATCTGTAAGTGCTTTATCTATAAGTATTGGAAGCTATCAAAGATTTATGTTTCAATCTCATTAAAAAAAGTACTAAAGGATTGAGACATAAACAAAGTTAGATACATTAACATACTATATGTAAGTAAATAATAAACAATTTAATAATATTTAAATGATTTATATTGATTTAATTTTATTTAGACAGGTTCAAAAATATCAAACTACATGCCAAATTGAATGTTGTTTCCAAAAAAATCCAAATCAATTTAAATATACTTTTGTTTTAATCAAACATTGATTTTTTTTTTTAACGATTTTTGACTTCTTTTTAGAATGGTTGAATTCTGATCATTATTTACAATTCACTAATTTAAAAACAAATTGTTCAAATGTGATATTGTGACAAAAATATGAACACAATTATTTAGATTTGACTATGTTTCCTCATAAACATTTCCCATAGAACTGAAAGTTAACTATTGTTTTACCCTCTCTTAATTACTCCGTGACTTGAGTTAGCTTTGCTGCTGACTCACAAGTCACAATGATTTCCTTTTGGGTTCAAATCACACAACGAATCATCATGTCAAGCGTGCCACTCTATGTGATTGTTTGTATAGAATTGTAGATATCCATCAAATCAATTAATAAGCTTTATCTTTTATGAAGTTTACCAATGTCTCACGGATATTTTAGTCATCACCAATATATTTTTAATTTTCTAATAAGTTTATTAGATTATTTCAATCAATATGAATAAGAGAATAGCATAAAAGTTAATATGAGTTGTTATCCTCAATTCAATTTAGTGCTTTAGTATAGAAAATTTGAATGATTTTTTCATAGGATTTGTAATTTTGTTTAAAAAATTTTATGAGAAGATTTGTAACTTTTCAGGAAAAAAAAAATATCAAATAATATTACTTTTATTGGATATTTGTAAATATAAGTCTTGAGATGTACAATTATATTAGAATGTATTTTTGTTTGAAGATATTATTTTTTTATTGCTTGATTCTTATTAGTGGTATCAAAACTGAAATTTCAATTAAGAGATGAAGAAGAGTAACTTGGTGTGTTGAACATATTGCATTTTTTGGAGAGAGAGGTTAATCTTGATATTTTTTGTGTGCAATGCATGTGTTGTGTGGCATTCTTAATTAAGGTGGTATTGGTGATGGTTTCACATTTAGTATAAAAGAATATTGCATATTATGTAATAACAATCGTGTATGTAAGTTTTAAAGCGTTAAAGTTGGTTAAATTTATGATGTATCTTTTCATTCAAAATTTATTTTTTTTATGTAAGCATGCGTAGAGATTTTATATATATATATATATATATATATATATATATATATATATATATATATATAAGTGAAATTCATATATAAAAATAAATGAACTCTTTATAGATTCATAAACATTTAGGTCTTACAATTCAAAACATAAATATGTATTTTATTTTATAATAAAGACTTAATGAACAAATTTAAACCATATTTTAATTATCAACTAATCCATTAAATCTTAAAATAAATATTTATAAGATAATTAATTTAAAAAATACTTTTTAATGAGTAGATTTCTTTATCAGACTTTTAGTAAGTAGATAGAATTTTGTTTCTTAAAAATAGAAAACTGTTTATTTTTAAATTAAACTAGTAAACAAATATATAAAATAAATAAACATCAATATATATACACACATTTAATGTTTGAATCGGTATTTAAATTATATTCTTAATAACTATCCTCCATGCATACTAATATCATAATTGTACAGGAAAAAAGTTCTTTGATATTATTTGATAATCATTTATTGCTTATATGAAGGTAAAATGGTTATAAAAGATAAACTTTTACATTTGTAAAAAGAAATAAAAAGTAAAAAGAAAATAGTATCAAATTGAAAATGAAAGTAAAAAAATATTTGATTATATATATATATATATATAATAAAAAAAAAAAATATATATATATATATATATATATATATATATATATATATATATATATACCATTGTACTAATATTACTTTTAGAGCTGTTAAAATGGGTATCTTGATCTGACCCGGCTCGATTCACCACAGGTTGATTACTTGGTGAGTCAATCCAACTTGGTTCACTTTATTAGCGAGCCAAAAAAAATTACAACTCCACTCGATCCACCACGGGTTGGTGGGTTAAAAAGGTTGACTTACGGGCTCACTTAATTAAAAAAATATAATTTTTTAATATTTTTTTAGTCAAAACTATATTATAATTCTAATTAAAATCTAAATAAACCTTAATACAATTCAAGTACAAACCAAAATCACAAAAATACAAATTATCTATGTGTTGGCTAAAAAAAATAATATAACATGACTTAAATACAAAGTCCAACATAATAAAAAGTACTTGTGTGATCCTTTATTTGCGAGTTGATAAGCCAACCTAACTCACCACGGGTTCAACCCTAGTGAGCCGGATCAAAAATCAATTCGTATTGAAATTTAAAAAAAAAAATTAACTCAACCTAACCCAAACTGATGATGAGCCGGATTGACTCACGGATTTCGACCCATAGTGACATCTTATAATCATTACTATAGTAATGAATGAAAAGTGAAAACCCATAAATATTCACAACATCGGAAAACATTTACATTAAAGTGATTAATATGTATCCATGACAAGTTAATCACCACAGATTCACATTTCTACTTTAAGAAATTTTGCCAGTGTGTGGAGGAGATAATTTGTGGGGAGTAACTACAAACAGTGTGAAGAAATATATTTAAAATTAGTCAAAAACAAATCAAAATCAACACAACCGTTACAACTCCTCAATCGTATTAATTAAAAATGTTAATTTATTATAAACTTTGTCCATACAAAGACAAACATTTACCTATCTTTCACGTGAATGTATATATATAGTCTAAACAAGTATATTATTTTACAAAATTTAAAAAATAAGAATATTTTCATAATTATCAACAAAAAAATAATGGCATGCGTACATCAACCTTTTGGTATCGTTTCAAGAACACCAACTCTATCTACAATCTAGATTATATAGAAGGAAAAAAAGAAACATAATGGCATGCGTACATAACACACACACAACGCATACCCCACAAATGCACTTTCAAAATTGGATTTTCCTTCTTCTTCTCTGAACTCCATCTTCGTGTCAAATCCAGCCATTAATGAGGTTCTCTTTCAACAGTTGAAGGCGTTACTAACAAGTCTAACACAAATGATTAAGCAAACTTAAAAAAAAAAAAATACACAAATCTTTCTATATAACGCAGGGTGCATGGTATATCTAGAAGATAAAGACGTTGATTTTTTCCTTTTATACATATAAAAGAAAAAGAAATGACGCAGAGCACATGCAGATTTTGCACAGTGCTTTGCTTGCCATGTTTAGATACAAAGAAGGGAGTTGCTCCATAATTAGAGGCTCAAAAGCCAACCAGATTTGGACACTTAAAAGGATGTAGAATCTTTGGATATAAATTGCATGAGGTATCCTATTCTTGGTGCGCTAATATTTTATGTTATTCTTAAGTGATTCTAAATCATAATAATTTGGTGTTTTTGCCACCTGTAGGTAAGTGACAAGTATTCAAGAATTTTCCTCATGTGTAGTAAGGGATAGAGGTATATTATATGCAGATAGGGATGGGTCGTGTTTGTTTTCTACTACTGAACATGTCATCTGAATTCTAGAACCCTACATTAAACAATTTAAATGTGTAGATACTTTCTTGGACTGATAACCCCTTCATGTGCCTAACTTCATCTTCTCTTACCAAAATCTTAATTCAAACTCTTCTCAACTTACTTCTTTATTTCTCATTCTATTGTGGCTGCTCGGAAAGAGATATAAAGACTACTACTATTAGCCGAAAGAAATGGAAAAGGAGAAAAAATAAATCAAGAGGAAGTGTGACAAAAACTTTAGAAAATAGAAGCTTAGGTATGGTTTTACTTCAATCTCACGTCACAACTCAACTATGTAACTTTTGAAACTGAGAGTGATATTTGACATAATAAATTACCCTCCATCACCATTCGCTCTTTCTTCTTCGTTACAAATACAAAAATTCACTCTTTTTTAATAACTATTTTATCCTATCATTAATATTCAATGAATGCTTTTTTATGACAAATAATCATTTTTTTTCTAAAAATTAGGATTGAATTTTACTATTACCTTTTATTATAGGAATATTAAGAGAAGTTGTGGGTTAACTCTCTCACTAATAATTTGGAAATATAAAAATTGGTTAAGTGAGTTTGGAAGAGAAGATGAAATATGTTGAAGGTCCAACTTCTACACTATTCGATTAAAAAAAAAATAGGATATACTTTTTTGATGAAAACTTTTCTCATCATATCCCCACTTTTCAATGCATAGAGTTTATTTTATGTATCAAAAATACTCCTATGAGTAAATTCAAAATTTCAGCATAATTGTTTGTATTATATATATATATATATATATATATATATATATATATATATATATATATATATATATATATATATATATATATATATATATATATATATATAAAGATGGGTTGAAGAAAACAAATTTATACGAGCATATTCGACGCTAGTTATCTTATATAAATACCGTTATTTGTATATCTTTTTATGAATGTATAGTACACTAATATGTTAAGGTTTTATTTTAGACTAATTTAATTTGTTTAAAGATAAATAAATATTATTATAAATTATTTTTGCCAAGATTATTCTTTCAAGTATTGATGAAATCAAATGTTATTTGAATAATTCACTTTTAGATTGAATATATTAATCACGTGTATCTATTGTTTACTTTAATATCATTAACCATATTGTTTTATTTAATTAAAATATTATACTTTCTACTAAAGATCAGAAAGAAAAAAAAAATATAAACTAGGTTAAATACAAACCTTACCACACATTTGCATAGAATTCTTAAATTTAATGATAAAAAAGAATAAAAAAAAAACAATGAGGAAAAGAATGTGATTGGTTGCTTAGGTTTATGGAATACCAGGAAAGCAACATGACATGGATAGGAGGCTGATGATTGATGAGACATGCATTCAGATGAGAAATAATGTTATAAGATGAAGTCTTATATTTTCTTGTATTTAAGTCTTTATTTTTCGTTCTTCTTCACTCACTTTTGAGATTGAGTTACTTAAGTACTTGGATACTTATTAATTGATGTTAAAGAGAAAGATTCAAAACCATTTTATAATATATTTTAATATATTATAAAACTATTATTTTAATATAAATCCCACCAATTAAAATGGAAAAATGATTTATATAAGAAATTCTTTTAAATTTTCAATTTTAAGTATCTCATGTTAGCGAGTCTACTACTTGAAAATAATATTTGTATCAATAAAGAACTCCTCTACAAAACTATTCTAGAAAATGCTTTTACTATTAATAAAAAAATATTAAATATTTTTAAATATTATGTAATAACCTAAACATCGAGATTTTAGGATAGAGGGAATAGTAGGAGAGTATCATCAAATTTTTTTACGAATAGTTTGTTTAATTTTGTTCATAAGTTGAGTTTAAAAATTGAAATATATATTGGACATAAAAAGTTAACTTTTTATTGATAATATTTTTATGTTTGTAAATGTAAAATATAAATAAAATGATAATCTAAATAATAATAATAATATTTAATCATATATCACCTTTAATTTAATCTTAATCAATTTATATAAAAACATTAAAAATTTAGTATATAATTATACATGAAAGTTTAGACTCTCACTTGTTATGGGTTCAAGTCGGCCATACTTGATAAAAAAAATATTTTGACATATCTTTTAAAGAAAACAATTTTATGACAACTGCTTTTTTAAAATAAAATATTTAACACAAATATATGATTATATTATTTAATAAAATAATAATAGAAAGAATGTAGAATAATTTGATAGTTGTCAATCAAGCATCTCCCACTTAATAAAAATGCCAAAAAATAGGGATATGGACGAGAAAAGGAAATGTATGACCTTACATAAATAAAAATTCATACTTTATTTTCGAGCATGGAAAGTAATAAATGGAAAAAAAATATTTGAATTAAAGAAAAGTACAAGTAAGTAAATATTTTATTTATTATTTTAATAATATTTTAGTTATTTGTTTTTCATAATAAAGAAAAGTTATGAATTAATACAAAAATATAATAATAACATAATTATGTAAAAGATATAATTTTTTTATTACTTAACATAAATATCAATAATATATATATATATATATATATATATATATATATATATATATATATATATATATATAATATGTAAATGATTGGATCCAAAATATAGTTAATGTTTTAAATTGTTTCTATATGGAACTAAATTGTCTTACAAGATATAGTATTATTCTCCTTCTTGTTGAAATATGCTATGTTCTGTCTTCAAGATTGAGATGTTTTTGCCAAGTGTGATATACTAGTACATGTTTGACATACCTGTCTTAAGCCGAGATGGACTCTCACTCTGTGTGATAAGTGTGGTTCTTATTGCTGTACTATGAAGATTGTCTTGACCGAGATGTCTCAAGACCATTTTTGCTATCAGGGACATTGTATATAAAGCTCACAAAGTTATTGGTTGGGATGTATTAGACCCACCTTGATTGAGAGGTATTAGGCCTTTCATAGGGAAAGAGGGAAGAAGTTTGTTAAACAATCATATATTTAGCCAAGATGTACTGTGACCATCTTGGTCGAGATGTACAAGTCAAACGCAATCCAGCATTGCAAGTCCTACATAATACAAAAAACATTATCTTTGGTCGAGATGTACAAGTCTAACACTATTCGAGATGTGCAAGTCCTACCCATTACATAAATATTTTATTGATATTTATCATATAACCAAATATGTTTTGAAAATATCAACTCATTATATGTTTTTCGTACTTATCTTTTTACATTTTTATAGAAACATTAATGCGTGGGTTTATTGTCTTTTTATATATTTTTTGTGCTTTTATTATTAATTTTCTAGAATTTCTTCGGCTTTAAATAAATAAAGAACTTATAGAAGACGCAATACGTAAACTAAATCTGAATATATGAATCTCTATCCTTTCACATGTTTTCGTTGCAACATTTCTGCTCAAACTTTTAAAGACCCAAAATATCAAGACTCTATGCATGTGTAATTGGTCCAAAACCACACCCTAAATCACTCTTAAGCAACTAATTTATCCATTATCATTCTCTCTTTTTTTTTCTTCATCAATGTGCTCCACATTACTGAATGCCCAAATGAAATGATATGGTATTGGGCTTTATTGTTGGATCGAATATGGGCTTGGTAAGCCCAAGATATGGAATATTGTGCCCACGAATACTGACAAAACTTAGGTTAAGCATTTTGTGTTAGAGGAAGACATGGTTAGAAGGATCACGTATTTCAGAGAAATCACGTCAAATGGATCCGTGGAAGCTACTGTTTGAGAGTGACCATAATCATCTTCCGTTAACGCAAATCCAAACACGGTAGTAGTGCCAAATGCAGCCCACATCACACTTCCCAAAGAAGGCTCAAAATTTTGTAACTCCTCACTCTTATCCTCCAAAATTCTGCACAATTGCTCCTCACACCTCATCTTCACACCCACAAAATCACACAAAACCAGGCACTGTTTATTCAATTTTAAATATTCAAGATAAATCTATTTATTCAATTTAAAAAAAATCTCACATTTACAAAATATATTTTCAACTCCCAAGTTAACAACACTGCAAATTTTACATGCATTTTCATTTAATAATATTTTCAATTTAGAAAATCAAAACTAGTTTCTCCTCAAATTTCAATGATTAAATCATTGTTATGTTATCTTTCTATCTCTCCTTTTATCAAATTACTTTTATCAACTATACAAGTCACTTATCTCATTTTTATTTCCATATATCTCTGTCTAGACACCACTTGGATGTTGATGCTCTATAAGCATATAGTCTGCTATTTGTTCAAACATAAATCATGTTAGATGAAAAATAAAATAAAAATCTGCAACCATCTACTGAACTACTTGTTCTATATAAATTGTCCACGACCCTTGCTCTCATGTCACATTATATTTTTCACACGACAAACACATAAGACCATTTGAGGAAGACGGAAAGAAAATGGAGATTGGAAGCTATGGCTCTTACTATGATGTGCCAGAGGGAGTGGATATTCGGGGGAGATATGATGCAGAGTTTGCAAAAATCCTGACAAAAGATGCTTTGAAATTTGTTGCTGAGCTTCAACGTGAGTTCAGGAACCATATAAAGTATGCATTAGAGAGGAGAAGAGAGGCAAAGAGGAGGTACAATGAAGGGGCTCTTCCGGGGTTTGATCCTGCCACCAGGTACATAAGAGAGCAAGAATGGGTGTGTGCTCCTGTTCCACCAGCTGTTGCAGATAGGAAAGTGGAAATCACTGGTCCTGTCGAAAGAAAGATGATCATCAATGCTCTCAACTCTGGTGCTAAAGTCTTCATGGTTAGTACATCTACTCGCCTACGCTTGTGATTAGACTCAAGTTGTTCATCAAATATTTATTTCTTTATTTCATTTTGCAAGGCTGATTTTGAAGATGCACTGTCACCCAGCTGGGAAAATCTCATGAGGGGCCAAGTGAACATGAAGGATGCTGTGGATGGCACCATAAGCTTCCATGACAAAGGAAGAAACAGGGTTTACAAGCTCAATGATCAAACAGCAAAGCTTTTTGTACGACCAAGAGGTTGGCACTTACCCGAGGCACATATATTCATTGATGGTGAACCTGCAACTGGTTGCCTTGTTGATTTCGGCCTCTTTTTCTACCACAATCACTCAGAATTTCGGCGCACTCAAGGTGCTGGCTTTGGCCCCTTCTTTTATCTTCCCAAAATGGAGCATTCAAGGTAAAAAAAAACTATATATTAAGAACCCTGTATAAGAAAGGTGAAATTCTAACTCTGAGTTGAGAACAACATAAAAGACATAACATGAGAACTTTGTGATTGATAGGGAAGCTAAGATATGGAACAGCGTGTTTGAGAAGGCAGAGAATGTAGCAGGCATCGAAAGAGGAAGCATAAGGGCGACGGTTCTGATAGAAACACTTCCTGCAGTGTTTCAAATGAACGAAATTCTGTATGAGCTGAAGGATCACTCTGTGGGTCTGAACTGTGGGCGTTGGGATTACATTTTCAGCTACGTGAAGACCTTCCAAGCTCACCCAGATCGCCTCCTACCAGATAGGGTGCAGGTTGGCATGACTCAACACTTCATGAAAAGCTACTCTGATCTGCTTATCAGGACCTGTCACAGGCGCGGTGTGCATGCTATGGGAGGAATGGTACGTAATGGAACTGCTCTATATAACCTCTAAGCAAAAGGGTATATATATATAGATTGAAAAGTTGAAGTTGTTCAACAGGCGGCGCAGATTCCGATCAAAGAGGATCCGGTGGCTAATGAGTTAGCACTGGTACTTGTGAGGAAGGACAAGCTTAGAGAAGTGAAGGCAGGGCACGATGGGACTTGGGCTGCACACCCTGCTCTCATTCCAGCTTGCATGGAGGTTTTCGACAACATCATGGGCAATGTTCCAAACCAGATAGAGACAGTGAAACGTGAAGATGCTGCAAACATAACTGAGCAAGACCTATTGCAGACACCAGGAGGAGGCCGCACTATGAAAGGTCTCAGATTGAACACAAGGGTGGGGATTCAGTACGTGGCGGCATGGCTCAGTGGAAGCGGTTCCGTGCCTCTTTACAACCTGATGGAAGATGCCGCCACTGCTGAGATTAGCAGGGTGCAGAACTGGCAGTGGCTCAAGTATGGAGTGGAACTGAATGGGGATGAAGTTGGAGTGAGAGTGAACAGAGAACTTTTCGGTAGGGTGGTTGAAGAAGAGATGAAAAGGATTGAAGAGGAGGTGGGAACAGAGAAGTTCAAGAAGGGAAAGTACAAGGAGGCTTGCAAGATCTTCATTCGCCAATGCACCTCCCCAACACTTGATGATTTTCTCACTCTGGATGCCTATAATTACATAGTCCTTCATCACCCCAGAGAATCATCAAAACTTTGAACTAAGAAAGGGGTTGGTTCATTATGCTTAGTTATTGGGTCATTTCAATTCTGTCTCATATACTTAAGTCGCCCCTTGTCCAATTATGAGTTCATCAGTTTATGGAAAACGTTTCTGTGTCACCATCTTCCATGAGTTATTGCATACGATATTTGAACCTAAGTTCACCGCCATGGATGTCTGGAACAGGACACCAAAAATTATCGCGCGTTGTGATCCTTAACCAAGATTTCTCCCAACATACGTGGAAAAATTCCATAGCACCTTCGCCTTAACAACTCAAAGTGTATACGATCAACTCATGAATGTTATCGCTCTAGTCTCCAACAACTGCTCCCTTTCAAATGCTCTTCGACCTCGTAGAAACATACAAGGAATTAGGAACGATTATTCGAAAAAAACAATCACCTTCCAGCGCTTGGGAATCACATACCATAGAAAACTATTCTCTAGCACATATAAATAACAACTTAAATTTAACGTGATTTTTATAAAAAAAAAAAGTATTATTAGTCAGAATATAATTGTTTTGAGTGTTATTTTTTAAATAAAAATTACAAAATACAATTATTCTATTTACAATCTTTTTAATGAAAATTTCAAACACTTTGTACAACTATTCTAACATCTCTCCTATAATAGTTTTTTTTCTGGACAAAAATTATAAAATCCTCTACTAACATCCTATTAATTACGGGGATAACCCTTCTTTCAAAATTTTATTAAATACTAAATATCCTTCCACGAATTATCAAAGTAATCTTATATGTAATCTTGTATTTATCTTGAAATTACATATATACATCGAGTGTTTTAGTATATTCACACTAGAGAAACATACGGCGAGATCCATGTTTTTGTCAAGATTTGGTAAGGGGAATAAAAGGAATAATATTTGACAGCAATATTATGTTTCGAATAACAAATATGCAATTGATAACTTTATTTTGATTAAAAACTTTTATTTTTATCTTTTCTTGAAATCTAAAATCTATATTTAATATGTAGTTCCTATAATCTTCATCTATCATATCTTAATCTAAATTCTTTTATTAAAAAATACCAATCATAACCATATTAATGTTACTGTTTGTAATGGGCATTTCACTATATTCGGTCTGTATTGAAAATTGCTTCCTTCACTCCATCAATTTGTTCCTTCACAAATCAATTTTAGAAATTTACTATTTTATCCTTGTAAAGTTTATTAATTTCGGAACAAGCTTATCGGGACAGGATTTTTAAAATTTTCAAAATGTTTTCCCGGAACTGCAATATCTTCTGGAATATGTTTTCAGAATAGATTTCCGGAACAATCTTTTAAGAACACATATAATATTAAGATATGTCAAATATTGTATTAGTTATAATTTAGGTATTATTAGTTTTGTGAGCAGATTTGTGCATTCATTCCTTCAATAGATGAGAAATTATAGCACTCTTGTATGTATATATATGGCATCCTATTCTTAAAAATAATACATTAGAATTCTTCTTTAAATCTTTTCTATATGGTATCAGAGCCAAACACTGACATCCTCTACAATATAGGAAGTGGTGCTTCTTTATTTGAATATTTCTGATGACTCCTTCCGATAAAAATCATTCGGAGAAACTTGATTTTGGGACTTCCGTTGCTACCCATATGCAAGAAGCTATTCACAAGAGTCATAGTTCTACTGTTGCCGGATTTGTGACCAAGTCAGGTATATCTAACTCTACTCGTAATCTTTCTATTGTTACTAGGGGTGGTGATTGGATATATAATTGATTCAGGTGCTACCGATCATATGACTTGTGATTCATATAAATTTATTAATTTTTCCCCTAATTGTTCTAATGTTCTAAAACTGCTATTATTAGTGTCAATGGGGTCTCATCTCCTATTGAAGTTGTAGGTACTATATCCCTCTCTCCCTCCTTATCAATATCAATTATATCAATCATTGATGTTTTATTTGTTTCTACATTGAATTGTAATCTTCTCTGTCAGCAAGTTAACCAAATCACATTCTTGTGTTGCCTTATTTTATCCAACCCATTGTTTTTTCCAGAACATCCATTCCAAGGAGAAGATTGGCAGTGGTAGAGAGAGAAGGACTGTATTATCTTGAAAATGTCTCACAACAAACCCATAAAGGAACATTGGCTTATCTTGCGAATGAACACATACACGATAAAAACAACAAAATTTGGTTATGGCATAGAAGATTAGGACATCCCTCTGCTGGTTATCTAAACAAATTATTTCCATCACTATTTCATAAATGCAATATTTCTGATTTTATTTATGAAACTTGTGTAATGGCAAAAAGTCATTGTGTTGTGTTTCCTTTAAGCAATAAAAAAATAGATTTTCCTTATTCATTAATTCACACAGATGTTTGGGGCCCTGCCCCACAATCTACACATAATGGGAAAAAATGGTTTACCAGGTTTGTTGATGATTGTACTCGGGTAACTTATGTGTATTTGCTTAAACATAAAAGTGGTGATGTGTGTAATGTGTTTTGTTCCTTTCATCATATGATAGTTACTCAATTTAATACACACATTAAGGTCATTCGACCAGACAATGGAGGGAAATATTTTAAGACTGAGTTAATCGAGTTCATGAACTCCAAAGACATCTTACATCAAACTATATGTCCTTATTCACCACAACAAAATGGGTGGCTGAGAGAAAAAATAGACATATATTAGAGGTGACAAGATCACTTTTGATAGATGGTAATGTCTCATCTCATTTATCGGGTGAGGCTGTGAGATCTACAGTTTATTTGATTAATCAAACACCTTCTAGTATGCTTAACTTTCGAAGGCCTTTAGATGTGTTGTCTGATCATTGTATCCTTCCTTCCATAGTCTCTTTACCGCCTCATATTTTTGGATGCGTTATATATGTTCACTTACACCCACATCAACGTACAAAACTTGAAGAACGAGCTTTAAAATGTGTTTTTGTTGGGTATGGATCAACTCAAAAAGGCTATTGTGCTTACCATTCACCATCAAAGAAATTTTATATCTCTTTGGATGTGACATCTAGTGAGCATAATTTTTTTATGTTGATTCTACACTTCAGGGCGGCAATGAAAGTGAAGTGCATAATCATGATGTTAGTATGTTTGATATCCTAGATATAAAATTATACTGTAAAGATAAATTATCGTGTGAGGATCATTCTGCAGGAAGTGAACCAATACTAAATTTGGAAACTTCTTCTTTGGATAATACAGTGTCTTCTTATCCTAACCAATTGGCTCAATCTTCTCCACAGGTTCGGCTTGACTTTTTAGAGGTACCTTCTGATCCTATCTCTAATAATACTAATATAGTTGAAACTAATCATGAAATTGTTTCTCTTGATCCTACCCTTGATAATACTAATTTAGACAAAACCAATCATGAATTGATCCTTGTCTGCATGAGACCACCAACACACCAAACATTGAGTCTACTACTGTGCAGTATAATCTTCCACCCCATTCTAACCGTGGTCAACCTCCAGCTAAATATGAACCAGACCTCCAAGCCAAAGTTAAATATCCTATTAGTAAATATGTGTCATCTCACAGGTTATCCCAGTCATATGCATCATTTGTATCTCAATTATATTCAATTTCTATTCATAGTAATATATAGGAAGCTTTGACAGATCCTAGATGGACCAAAGCAATGGTTGATGAGATGGCGGCTTTAGAAAAAAATAACACTTGGGATCTTGTGTCCTTACCAAGAGGGAAGAAAAATGTGGGCTACAAATGGGTATTTACAATTAAGCATAGAGCTGATGGAGAGGTATAAAGCACGACTTGTGGCTAAAGGTTACACTCAATCTTATAGTGTAGATTACCAAGAAACGTTCGCACCAAGAGCCAAGCTCAATACTATGAGAATACTTCTGTCACTAACAACAAACCAAGATTAGCCTCTTCTACAATTTGATGTGAAAAATGCTTTCTTACATGGAGAAATTTTAGAAGAAATTTATATGGATTCTCCACCAGGTATGACAGATTCAATTGGAATGAAGGTTTGCAAATTAAAGAAGGCTCTATATGTATTAAAACAATTCCCAAGAGCATGGTTTGGAAGGTTTACCAAGTCTATGAAGGTTTTTGGCTATAGAGCTAGTAACTCTGATCACACCTTATTTTTGAAGAGAGGAAAAGGAAGAATTACAGCTTTTGATTATATATGTAGATGACATGATTGTTACAGGAAATGACCAAGATGAGATTTCCAGTTTACAACAATACCTCGCATTTGAATTTGAGATGAAACAACTTGGAAACCTCAAATATTCTTTGGGTATTGAAGTAGCTATATCAAAACATGGTATTTTTCTATGTCAAAGAAAATATACTATTGATTTACTATAAGAAACTAGACTGCTTGGGAGTAAACCACTTGATACACCAATTGAACAGAATCATAAACTCTTTCAATGCTCAAATTCAACAAATATAAAGGAGATACCAAAGGCTGGTAGGAAAATTAATTTATTTGTCTCATACACGTCCAAATATTACCTATGCAGTGAATGTTGTTAGCCAATTTATGCATGACCCACGAAAGCTTCATATGGATGTTGTTGAGAGGATTTTGAGATATTTAAAGTCACGCCTAGAAAAGGAATTTTGTTCTCAAATCATGGAAACTTAAAAGTAGGAGGGTACATTGATGCAGATTGGGCAGGTTCAAAAGATGATAGAAGATCTACCTCTGGATACTTTACTTTTGTAGGAGGGAATCTTGTAATTTGGAGGAGTAAAAAAAAAAGCAGCCTATAGCAGCAAGATCTAATGCTGAAGCAGAATTCAGAGGCATAGCACTAGGTATATGTGAACTTTTGCGGATTAAAAATGTGCTATCAGATTTGGACTTTAAACAAAATGAAACTATGAGTTTGTACTGTGATAATACGTCGGCTATAGCAATTGCAACATGATAGAACAAAGCATGTGGAGATTGATAGACATTTCATCAAAGAGAAACTTGAAGCTCGAATAATTTCCTTTCCTTTTGTAAGATCAGAATTGCAGTTGGCTGATGTTCTCACTAAAGGAGTGTCAAGTAGAGTGTTTAATGAGTCTCTATTCAAGTCGAGAATGTGTGATATTCATGCACCAACTTGAGTGGGGGTGTTAAGATATGTCAAATATTGTATTAGCTATAATTTAGACATTATTATCTCTCTGAGCAAATTTGTGCATTCATTCCTTTAATAGATGAAAAATTATAGTACTTTTGTATGTATATATATGGTACCTATTATTTGAAATAATACATCAGAATTATTCTTTAAATCTTGTCTATACATAAAACCTTATGAAATTAATTTATATCGTAATACTCCTACATGAAATATGTTCTAGAAATAGAAATAGTGTTTTTTAGCATTTTTTTTTTCTCTTCCTTTTCCTCTGCAGTAGTGGTTTGGTGGCAATCAGAGGGATAACGGCAATGACAGTAGTGGTAAGTGTATTGTTGAAGGATAATTCAGTCTTTTCTTGGTATTGTAGGGTGGAAGATGAAATTTGATGGGGTGCATGAAATAATTGTCGATAGATGATCAACCACGAAACACCTTACCTTACCGTGTGTTTCTATGGGAAGATAGTCCTATAGGAGTTTGGTGAGATGGATTTGAGGTTTAATTCATGTTTCTATTTACATATTTGTAAGAAAGGCAAAGAGCTTATTTGAAGCTAAGCTGAATTTGTTTTCTCTTTGAAAGATGAATGTTTTTATCATTATATCTTTCCTCACGTATATTTATAGGACTTGCATTTTATTTTTTTTCTTGTCCTGAGATGAAATGATGAAAGAAATATAGTGAGATGTAGTAAATAATTATTATAATACAAAATGAGAATAATAAATAATTATAATGATATTAAATAATATTAGTAATATTAAATAATAATAATAATAATAACATATTAATTTTAACTACAAAGGTAAAATAGTACTTTTATATTTTTAATCCATTAAACTTATTTTTTTATCTATCATGTCAATTAAGTCACTCACAAACTCTCACAAATTTCATTCTAAATTCCATTCACTTTCACCCTGAAATCCTTTCAAAAACATAAAAAATCATCAACTCAAATTCACTCGTATACATCCAAATTCATCCTTACAATTTCCCTCAAATCCATCTTTTCAAATGAACACACCCTTATATTGTGTTCACTGGAACAAATTTACTGTTCGCAGAGAAGTGAGATGAATGATTTACATGTGATGTAGTTGTTCTCTTCATCAAATTTGAGGGTGAGAGAGAGGAAGGAAAGGGAGATTCTTCTATTTTCCAATCCTCTCTCATATGCCATGATTTGAGGGGATATAAAGTATATTACATTTATCTTCCAATTTATTTTTTAGCTTAATTATGATAATAATGTAAAATTGTGACTTTTAGAATTATATTTATAAAAATAATTAAAATAAAAAATTTTAAAATTATTATAAAAAAAGTTTAAAAAGTAATTAATTTTTTTTATTAAAACTTTTTATAAATATTTTTTATTGAAATATGTTATTTTAATTTATCCATTTTAATATTTTTTTCTAAAATTAAATCTAACTCATCTAATTATAATTTTAAATTACTTTTAAAATTAAGGACAATTTGGTAATCTTGTTTTTCTTTTCATTAAACTTAATTTTTAATCTATCACATCCATCAAATTATTCACATACTTTCACAAACTTCATTTTTAAATTATCTTACTTTCACCTCTAAATCTCTTAAAATGAACAACACAAATTTAACCCTCTAATCCATTCAAATTCATCTTCTCCTTTTACCTCAAATCTATCCTCACAAATGAACAATTTTTTTCTTGTTACATAGGAAAAATAAGACAAAAAAAAAAATGTTAAAAGAACTTATTCCATCAAGGTCTTTTCAATAGGGGTGGCAAAACGGCCAGTTTGGCCCGTTTTGGCCCAGCCCGCTTGTGATCCGCCATCAATAAATGGGTTGGATATTGCAACCTGTCTCGTCTTAGGGAGGGCTGACCTGCCTTTTTTTTATTTTTAATTTTATTTTTAATTTTTTAATTTTTTTTTTAACTTTTTTAAAATTTTTGTTTAAAATTTTTTTATATATAAATTTATTTATATAATATAAAAAATTATTACTTTTTAATTATTTTTAATTTTAAACATAAAAAAATTTAAAATAAAAAAAGTTGGCAGGCAGGCGGGCGAACCCGTTGTGGCCCGCTAAACTGGCGGGTTAGACAGGTCAAGTTACAACATGTTGACGAGTTGGAAATTCCAACCCAGTCCGTTCTTTTTTTGGCGAGTTGGCAGGCCGACCTGACAGGTTTGATCCGCTTTGACATTTCTGCTTTTCAAACATATTTTATGTGTTTTGAAAAATGAGTTTCAGAAGTTATTATATATTTTTCGGAAAATTTGTTCCGAAAATCTATTTCGAAAACCGTATTCCAAAATGAATTTCACATGTTCCGGAAATTTTATTTCACAAATCCCATTTTAAAAATTTTGTTTGAAAATTTATGCATTGTAAATAAGGTTTGGATGTTTAAAGCCCATACCTTATAAAAATTATAAAAATGAGTCAATATAAGTTTTGTAAAGAAACTTTGAATGAATATATACAGCTTAGTGATTTGATTGCCTTTTGGTGTGTTTTTATGAGAGTGGGTTTCATCTTAATTGAGTTTATCTAAGTGGTCTTTCTTCCTTTTTTATTTTCTTGAAAAATCATCAGAGTGAAGGGTCTTTCCAACTTCAACGAATCTCTGACAAGGGAAATCACCACCCTTTTTTTCCATTCTTTCATTGTCGCAAATTTCCTCCATTCTTTTCAATTTCATAGCTTTTATGTCATTGTTATTGTTTTAAGTTTTCATCTACCTTATCTTTCCGCCATCTATCGACTCAAGATACATAAAAATCACAAATGTAAATACAAAGTATTTTTTTTTTTTTGGAAAACAGTATTACAAAATTTAACAATAGAAGAAATAAATAAGTAAATAAACAAAATATGATGGTTATAATTATAATAGTACCAGTGATTCTCATTGAATAAAGATGAGTAAAATAAACAATATACAAAAATAAAGATTTATAAATTTATTATTTTTAAAAAATTTATTAGAAATTGAGTCAACTATTTAATATTAACTAACTAATAACTCATTAAATCCAAAATTTTCTTACTTAGTGAGAAAATATTATTTATGGTTTCTTCTTTTAACAAAAAGTCTGCAAATATTGGGAAATAGAGACATAATTAAGTTGAACTCTATTATCAATATTATGAATATTTTACTTTTATTTTATTTCTCATTATAAATGAATACAGGAGATTTGTGTTATTTTTCTAAGCGTAAATACTTGTATAATAGGATGTATTTAGAAGTACAGCCTGTTAACGTATTTATTTATTTTTCTTTGTAAATAAATATTTACTTGTATCTATTTCTTTTATTTATTTTTGTTTAACTTACATTTTCTTCGTCATTCTGCGTTTCTATCAAATATATCACAATTCCAAAACGACACCTCATAGAATCATACATAGGAGTATCAACACAGTCTTAAAATGGGACATCGTGTGGTTTATATCAATCAGGGTCCCCTCCTTCACATCATAGCTTCATCTGCTGTTTGAAATTCTCGAAAACAGCAATATCATCTAGGTGTGAGTTATATAAGAGAAAAAAAAATTATAAATTTAATACCTCAAAATTTAAAATTTAAAAGTTATGTTTGTATTTTATATAATATATATATCACTAATGATTTCTTTTTAAAGAAAAAAACTCCTCTAAAATATCATAAGTTGGTGATATTTCCATGAATAATCCATCGACATGAGCTATACCCAACTGCACCAACTTATCATCATCAGATTGATAAAAAAAAAACAGAGTAGATAAATAGATTAAAAATAGGTAAATAAGAACAAGAAAATTGAAGGAACATAATTGTGGAAGTAAATTTTTTTAAAAAATCAATAAATATTAATTTCATTTAATTAAACTGTTGATTCTTTTTCATCTTTCATCTACCAACCAAACAGAATCTGATGTTGGCCCCCAAAAATATCCTCGGAAGTGCCAATGTCTCTTATGCTACAATTCAAAAAACCTTGGACGGTTGTGAGGAAGAGTAGTACGATTTTGTCACAATCCACTACCCTAGTGCACACTGGACCCCACCCGCACATGGTTTTCATCAGACCAACTTTGACTCCTTTCAGAAACAACACCCCTGAAACAGGATTTGGTATTGTGTTCAAAAATCACCCATGTGGGTTCTTTTTTTACACATCTTTAAAAGTATGCTAAATAATTATGCCATATACTTAAAATTATTAATAACAATATTTAAATTTGTAAAAAATTTAAAAATAGAAACTTATTCACGAACATTAAGTTTCATTTTAATTTTGATTTATGTTTCTTTTAATTAGTTTTAATCATTTCAAACTATTAAAAAAACTAATATTTTTTAAAAATAACAAGGCATTGTAATTAGAAGTAAATATTTAGTACATTATTTAACAGTTAAATAATTATAAAACTTATTTAAAATTATTCAATACTATTTAATAGTAATTATAAATTATTTTAAATAAAGAATATACATATAATTAATATCTAAAAAATAAGTGTTAAATCGGGGATCCATAAACACCTTTCTGACTTTTTTTTGTATAATAAATATGCTACTCGAGTAAATAATTATTCTCTAGGACTTCTTAGGTAAATATGTTTAAAGATATTATCTTAAAAAAGGGAGTAGTATATTATTCACGGGTGGAATATATGGGGAAAAGACACCTTACACTGCATAATAGCATTAACAATCCAAAGTAATTTGCTTGCATTCAATATGTTAAAGCTCGGAAGAAAAAAGTGCACCTTTACATAGGGTCCACACATCTCCTTATCACCACCAACATTGACTATAATGGTAGACAAATAATACAACTTTAATAGATACATCATATTTATCATCAATAATATCTATCCACCTTGTATTGGCAAAGAAACAAATCACAAAGCATAAAATTATAAAATCTTGGTTTAATTTTTTTTTTTTCATTTACAATAAGTTGATTAACTATGAACAAAAATTGCTGTAAATTTTCAACCTATTAATTAAACATTTCATGCATTATCATTCCTTTTTTTTTATAAAAATATAATTGAAAATTATTAATTAATTTTATTTTTAAGTTTAAAAACATAAGCAATATATATTTTGTAGAGTCTTCCACAATACCTTCTTAATCTCTAAAGTTTCATTTTTTTGAGTATCTTATCCTCAACTCTCCAGAACACAAAAAAGGGGTGTGTATGTAAAAGATACTCTAATGTCTAAGTTAGTAAAAGATTATGAAATTACATAAAAAACATACTTCCTAATATATACTATTTTATAGTAAAGTTCATGAACCTTACCTGATTTGGGTCTTGATTTAGTAATCTTACTTGATGATTACAATAAGTTTTCTAACCTGCAATTACCTTTTCTTTTTTTACGGATAGTTCAATTGACTTAACATTACTAATTTTAGGTATGTTGTCTTATTAAATAGTATTCCCTAGATAGATGGTCCAATTAATATTTGAACAAGATTTTTAATTAAATTAAAATTTGAGAATATATATATATATATATATATATATATATATATATATGAAAATGTTAAAGTTTTTTTTGTTGTTTTTTGTTTATTAATATTTGTTATTTCTCATTCTGTATGTTTTTCCTTTCTTTCTGTATTCTCCCTCTCTTCTCTTGAAATAAACAAGCCCTTAATGTAATGTGATGTCTAATTGATTAACAATTTATGTTCATATGTTTTTGTCATAAAATCAGTTAATAGTAAAATTTAATACAATTTGTTTTAGTTTAAAATCAATTTTTAATTCATAATTAATTTCTCAAACAGAATTTAGCCATAGAAATTTAAATAAAATTATTTAATGTTTTACTACAGTTTTATTAATATCACCTGCTAACTTCATTTTAAGAAATCATGGAATAATTGTGAAAGAAAAAAAGGGGAAAATGCTGTCGGTATCTCTAGGAAATTGACATATATGATGACACAATTAGCGTAAGAGGAACTAAGGCAGATCTCCTCACACTTGTTAATTTCTCGAGTATGAAGTTATCAAATAAAACACGAACTTCACTTCACAACAAACCACTTTAAAATATATAATAAAAAAACAATTGTTATTTTAAAAATGATAGAAATTGAAGTAATATTAGTCATGTTTGGAATATAACTAAGATCATTTTTTTTTTTGTGTGAATTCTTTACTCTCACCTCTAAAATGATTTTTTTTTTCAACAACAAATTTACATAACTTATTTTCTAATATTAACAGATGATAAATAAGGTAAGTCTACAAAGATAAAATCTAGTAGCAAGCTTTGTAACATTATTATTTTTTTTCACAGCATTCACAATTGAGTGAAATTTATATGAGTTTCATCAAATATGTAAGGCCTATTCTTAATTTAGTAAATATATTTTCCAAACTAGTAAAAGAGTGTATTAGTAATACAGTGCTAGTATAAATAATAAAATTCTTTAAAAAGTACTTGCATTATTAGGCTTGCCATCAACATTGCTACCGTTCCAAAACTTAAAAAATAAGTATCGAAAGAATAGAATCATGGATCTTCATCTATCTTAAACATAAAATACGTTAACTGCTATTAATGATTAGGTTAAATTATACTTTTAGTCTCCATTTTCGTAGCAAAATTTGAATTTGGTCCCTCAATTATTTTTTATCTCAATCTGGTTCCTATTTTGGGAAATTTGACCCAATCAAGTCCTTTCCGTTAGTGGTAGAGTAACGGTGTTAAATGTGGTGCCACGTGTCAGCTTCTGGATTTTTTGAATTTTTTTTATTTTTTTTTATTTTTCTTTTATTTTTTATTAATTTTTTTAAAATTTTTTAAAAAATTAAAATTTTGCCACGTGTCAAGCGGACATCGTACCACGTGGCAGTATTTGGGAGTTGTCATTTTCTAATTCTCAATTTGGTCCCTGTATTTTATTTTTTGTCTCAATTTAGTCCCATTTTTTGTAAAAATTGTGCAATTTTGTCCCTCTCCAAATTGAAACCAAATTTAATTTCTATATAAATATGCAAAGATATTTCTATCAAAATTGATATTTCAATTAAATATTTTTAACAAGATTAAGTTTATTTTAATTTATATTTTACGTTAAACTTTATTTAAAATTGTTTTAAAGTTGTTAATAGAAAATAATATTAATAAAAAAATTCATAAATTATATTGATATTTTATTACATTATACTTTAATATTGTTTTTTATTTGAATTTATATTTTAAATAATTGCATATTTTTAAAATGTGTAAAATTCAATAATTTCTATACAAATATTTTAGTTAGTATAAAAATAAAAATTATATAATTTAAGAAAAATTAACTAGTTTATGTAACAATAAAAAACAAATAAATTTAAAATTTGAAAATAATTTTAAGTAAAATTTAATGTGAAACAAATTTAAAGAAACTTGGTTTTATCGAAAATATATAATAAAAATATCAATTTGAATAAAAAAATCAAATTTAATAAAAATATTTGTATAACATTTTATAATTTTTGTTTCAATTTGGAGGGGGACGAAATTGCACAATTTTTATAAAATTTGGGACTAAATTGAGACAAAAGATAAAATACAGGGATCAAATTGAGAATGAGAAAATGACACCTCCCAAATAGTAACACGTGGCACTGTCACGTGGCACGATGTCAGCTTGACACGTGGCAAAATTTTAATTTTTTTAAAAATTTTTAAAAAATTAATAAAAAATAAAAAAAATTCAAAAAAAATTCAAAAAAAAAATTCAAAAAATTCAAAAAATCCAGAAGCTGACACGTGGCACCCCATTTAACACCGTTACTCCACCACTAACGAAAAGGATTTGATTGAGTCAAATTTCCCAAAATAGGGACCAGATTGAGATAAAAAATAATTGAGAGACCAAATTCAAATTTTGTTACGAAAATGGGGACTAAAAGTATAATTTAATCTAATGATTAATTAATTAATTTTATGGCCATAAATATTGAGTGGAGGGAGAGAATTTTCACAAGATTCGGAGGGGGTGCGCGTGTATAGTGTATATATAAAAAAGTTGGCACGACTTGTTAATTTTTATAATATTTTAAAAATTTACACCATTTTGATAAATTTAAAAAAAATTGCACCACTGTAGTGCTTTTGCCAATTACCAACAATGATTCCACAGCTGATACTGAATCTTAAGCTTTTAATTACATGCATTAATACTATTAACATGAAAAATTAATTGAAGTTGTACGGAGCAAATGATTGATAAACCTAATTGCGAACTTATGCTTTTGCTCACACACCACATTCTACTCTCACAGGAGTAATATCTAGCCACCGTTGCAGGAAGAAAGAAAGGCCATGGACCAGGGAACCCATCCTACGCCGGGAGTGACTGAATCTTTCTATGATGTACCAGATGGAGTTGATATTCTGGGAAGATATGATGAAGAGTTTGCAAAAATCCTGACAAAAGATGCTTTGAAATTTGTTGCAGACCTGCAACGTGAGTTCAGGAGCGATATCAAGTTTGCACTAGAGAAGAGAAAAGAGGCCAAGAAGAGGTTCAATGAAGGGGCTCTTCCGGGGTTTGATCCTGCCACTAGCCACATCAGGGAAGAGGAATGGGTATGTGCTCCTGTTCCACCAGCTGCTGCAGATAGGAAAGTGGAGATCACTGGCCCTGTTGACAGAAAGATGGTCATCAATGCTCTTAACTCTGGAGCTAAAGTTTTTATGGTTAGTACAACAGTTGTGTCTTTTTTATTTTTAATTGTACCGATTTGAATTTTTTAAGTTTTATGTCATTTTCGTGGCCAGACGGAGGGACCTAATTACAAAGATTTTAATTGAGATGGTTAGAACTTGAAAGAGTGTAATCAAGTCTTTTTTTTTTCAATTGTGAAAGGGTTTATTGAATTTGGTTTATACCGGAACCATAGCACTGAAAGTTGTTAATGTTTTACTCATTTCTAAGGCTGATTTTGAAGATGCACTGTCACCCAGCTGGGAAAATCTCATGAGCGGCCAAGTGAACTTGAAGGATGCTTTGGATGGGACCATAAGTTTCCATGACAAAGTAAGAAACAGGGTTTACAAGCTCAATGAACAGACAGCAAAGCTTTTTGTGCGACCAAGAGGTTGGCACCTACCCGAAGCACATATTCTGATTGATGCTGAACCTGCAACTGGTTGCCTGGTTGATTTTGGCCTCTACTTCTACCACAATCACTCAGCATTTCGACGCACTCAAGGGGCTGGTTTCGGCCCTTTCTTTTATCTTCCCAAAATGGAGCATTCAAGGTAAGCATTGTGCTATGCAGTCATAGCACAAGAGCCAAAAAACAAAGCTATTTCTGTTAGTGATTTCATAAGTTTTAGTCTTTAATGAAAGCTATACACGTAAGGTCAAAATTCGAATGCAATTCTTTAGTTGGTGTTATTTTGTAATTAGAATTAAAGTTTCATAGTCATCACAGTAAAGGTATGCATGAAACACAGCCGCAAGACAAATTTCTAATTGTTATTGAAGAAAAACACCAAAATAACTTGTTTATGTCGAGGAAACAAAACGACGGAATAGTCCTAAAACATGTTCAAAACTCCATGTGCTAGGGAATGGTCCTTAATCGGATGGTCCAGCAGGACCATCATTTATAGAACTATGTACTAGGGAATTGTAATATGACAACCTTGTGATTGACAGGGAAGCTAAGATATGGAACAGCGTGTTTGAGAAGGCCGAGAATGTGGCAGGCATCGAAAGAGGAAGCATAAGGGCGACGGTTCTGATAGAAACCCTTCCTGCAGTGTTTCAAATGAACGAAATTCTGTATGAGCTGAAGGAGCACTCTGTGGGTCTGAACTGTGGGCGTTGGGATTACATTTTCAGCTACGTGAAGACCTTCCAAGCTCACCCAGATCGCCTCCTACCAGATAGGGTGCAGGTTGGCATGACTCAACACTTCATGAAAAGCTACTCTGATCTCCTTATCAGGACCTGTCACAGGCGCGGTGTGCATGCTATGGGAGGAATGGTATGTAATAAAACTACTCTGGTTCACCACTATTAGCATGAGTAGTTATTTTTATGCAGTTCTAACTTTTAAGTGTCACATTAAAAATTAGTGTCTGTTTTGTTTCTGTAGTACTTTTTAGGAATGATATGTAATGGAAGTACTTTAGTTTCTGCATTGTGCTTTAGCTAACCAATGAGTAATTACAAACTCCGAGTCTATGTTTTTCCTTTTTTAAAACTTGTACATAGAAAATGTGTCTGATAAAGTTGAAATTGTTGATCAGGCAGCTCAGATTCCAATCAAAGATGACCCAGTGGCGAATGAGGCAGCACTGGAACTTGTAAGGAAGGACAAGCTGAGGGAAGTGAAGGCAGGGCACGATGGAACTTGGGCTGCACACCCTGGTCTCATTCCGACCTGCATGGAGGTTTTCAACAACATCATGAGCAATGCTCCTAACCAGATAGAGACAGTGAAACGCGAAGATGCTGCAAACATAACTGAAGAGGACCTCTTGCAGATACCAGTAGGAGTCCGAACTGAGGAAGGTCTACGGTTAAACACAAGGGTGGGGATTCAGTACTTGGCAGCATGGCTGAGTGGAAGCGGTTGCGTGCCTCTTTACAACCTGATGGAAGATGCTGCGACTGCTGAGATTAGCAGGGTGCAGAACTGGCAGTGGCTCAAGTATGAAGTGGAACTCAATGGGGATGGAGTTGGAGAGAAAGTGAAGAAAGAGCTTTTTGATAGAGTGGTTGAAGAAGAGATGGGAAGGATTGAAAAGGAAGTGGGAACGGAGAAGTTCGAGAAGGGAAAGTACAAGGAGGCTTGTAAGATCTTTGCTCGCCAATGCACGTCCCCAGAACTTGATGATTTTCTCACTCTGGAGGCCTATGATTACATAATCCTGCATCGCCCTAAGTAAGAACCTTCAAAACTTTGAACTGAGAAAGAGGTTGGTTCATTGTGCTTAGTGATTGGATCATTTGGATTCTGTATTGTGTACTTTTTACGTTGTTGATGTGAAAAAAATCGCAAGGGAGCGATTTTCACAGGATTTCATGTTTGACTTGGTGCTCCTCATTTAATAAAAAGGGAAATGTGTTTTCGTTTTTATGACATAATGAGAGTTCAGCCTTCTTCTAAAATTGTGTCAAACTACAAAATGGACTATTTTGGATTTGCTATCTCGCTCTCGCTGAGCGTCTGGCTGAAGTCCAGTAAGAGGCTGAGAGCATGAAAAATTTAAATTTTGGTGGTGCAACATTATAAAGTAGTATGCATTGGTTTTTAATGTAATGTTATTATAAAAGTAATTTTTTGGTTTTTAATGTAATGTTATTATAAAAGTAATTTTTTAGACGTAATTTTTTTTGTTAAAAGATATTAGTTAAGAAAATAAAAATAAAGTGTTTTTTCAAAATTATTAAACATGTTAAGCATTATTGTTTGTTAGTTGCCAATAATAACTCTAAAAGGTTAAAAATAGTCCAATAATTACAAATTATTTTAAAGAAACTAAGTGTTAGATGTAAAGGCGACTTAATTTATTAAACGATTTTCATAAAATTTAATACTTTTTCTTTCAAAATTTTCCTATAAATCATCACAATTCACTTAAACTAAATATTTCCTCACCATCTCAAATACATTCCTAAATATACAATAAATTACTGGTACCAAACTACCCTATACTTTTTTCTTTTCTTTTTTTGAGATTTTCTTAATGTCTATACATTTCTTATTTTATTTTCTAATCATACCCATACATCTTAAATAGGTATGTCTCTTCTCAAGAAAAATAAATAGAAATTTCCTTGATATCATATATCCTATATTTGACATTTCTATTAATTTTTCAAATACTTTATCATTAACTTTTAATATCTAAATGAGATTTATCGACATATTATTAATTTTACAATATTTTTTAAAAAGTCGACACATATATGTTTGTATTAAAAAAAAAAACTTATATACTTTCATCGAATGGCATATTATGTTATGTGTAATATTTTTTGTAAACTGAGGATTTTCTACAAATATTTAAAATGACCATAAATTTGGGTCAAATTCGTTAAGAAGGGTTCAAAACATGTTTTTTTTTTTCTTTCTAAAAAGTACTTTAAATATTTATTTCTGAAATATTATATTACTATAAATAATTTTAATTTCATAATTTTGAAATAGAAAATGTTTAAACATTGTTCTAATACGGCACTCACACGACTTCAATCTTTTTAAAAATAAAATAAAAATATAACTCCAATAATCAAATCATAATAATTAAAATTATCATATATTAACACGTTTCATCGGGATTAAAAGGAAGTTGTCTTCGGTACAACTTTTTTCTTATTACAATCATAGAATAGAACCTTGGTATGATTTTTCTAAATCTGTAATTTTTAAAAAGTTGTCCATTTCTATAGTAAATCGTTCGAATCACAACATTTGCATGAGAATTGTCATCAAATCCATTATGTTTCA
The DNA here is from genome assembly GCF_037176805.1 of Vigna unguiculata. NCBI lineage: Eukaryota > Viridiplantae > Streptophyta > Magnoliopsida > Fabales > Fabaceae > Vigna > Vigna unguiculata. Next base: position 56,210,091 of record NC_140794.1, on the reverse strand, counting down.
ACCAAGTTGTATTTACCTGTTATAAACTTACATTAAACATTTATAACCAATACATTGATACTATAACTACACAGATGAAAATAAATAAGATGACATCAAATTAATCAGATTTATGTAAGTGTGAGAAAATATATTTAATTATAGGTAGTGACAAATTTTAGTGAGAGGAGAGAGGCCTGGCCATCCAAATTTTAATGTATATATAAAAAAGTAATATATGATTTAACATATTTAATTTTTAAATTATAATCTAAAGTTTTATATTTGGCTTCTTCAAACAAATTTATACATATATGTAAAGATTTTGACGTTACCAAAATATTTGTTAAAGATCCCTACACTCTATTGCTTTATTAATCATATCGACTCCACTTTATTTTGTTATTAATACCTTATTTAGTTATGAAGAGTTAGATCACATTGTTTTTTATTGATACTTATTTTATAAGTTTTACTTATTATGATGCATACTTGGTCCATAAAATCTTATATCATTATTTTCCTGGATAAAAAGAACTAAGGAGAAAGTATATTCCTTGCTCAATTAGAATCATATAACCAAATGATAAAATGATTGAAATAAGCTCATTTTTTGTGTGGACAATTTGAGAAATATAATCAATATTTTATCCTAATTAATCAAGTAATCATATAGATGTAAAAAGATTATTGTGGGTAAAATTCATCACATCACATAAATAATCATATATAATTAACTATATAATTACTTACAATTAAATTAATATTTATTACGTGATTATAAATGTCATTCAAAATTAAAGATGTTGTAGTCACTGTCTAATTCATTAAATATATATCTACCATTCAAACATTTAAAATAAATTCAAAAACCGACCTTATAGTATGTATAGAGCTGTCAAAACGGGTCACCCGACCAAACCCGGCTCGGCCCACGACGGGTTGGTCACTTAGTGGGTCAACCCAACCCGACCCACCACGGGTTGACGGGTTAAACGGGTTGGCTTACTGGCTCACTTAATTAAAAAAAACACACAATTTTTTTTCTTCAATCTCAAGAAAACTAAATTATAATTCCGATTAAAATCTAAATAAACTTCAATACAATCCAAATAAAATCCCAAATTATGTTAAACTCCAAATACAAACCAAAATCACAAAAATATAAATTATTATCTAACATCGAATTATTCTTGTCACTTATCAAACTATAGTATTAGAGTCTTTAATATATAAATCCACAGCATTTTCATCTCTTGAAAAGTGAAAATCTCATGTACGGTTCTGTAGAGTGGTAGTAAGGGTGACTTGTCTGTCAACTTTTCCACTATTACACCTAAAAAACTAAACTCCGCCTTACGTAAAGTTGTCAGAGTATGCTTAACCTCTGGATTTGAAATTACTGTTTATATACCCGGTATTGACCATAATTTACAAAAACATTTTGTAGTCCTAGTAAGAGGGGGATGGTTAAAGATTTACCCGGTATGAGATATCACATTGTTCGAGCTTCTTTATCTCCATCTACAATAAAACAAGATAAAAATAATGTTAACTAATAATATTAAAAGATTAAGTATTAAGTAATTAAATCAATTTAACAATACTAACAATAATGTTACCTGTTAGCTCAAAACCATGCAACCAATTTTGTATTAAAATGAGTGTCTCAACATTCTCTAGAAGAATGGAAGAACAATATTTGGTTAGCACATGAGAACCAAGACTAAAAACAAACTCACTAACAATATATATATATATATATATATATATATATATATATATATATAATAAAGAGCACATTGAAGCCAGAAATATTATAACCGACTGACCCAAAATATCTCAAAAAATATCTTAATAAAATATCAATTAGGCCCAAATTCCTAGACTCATAGACCTTCATGAATCGGGTCGAGCCTTGAACAATCAGGACGGTACAATATATATATAATATACATATATAATATACATATATATATATATATAATATACATATATATATATATATATGTATATTATATACACATATATATATATATATATATATATATATATATATATATATATATAAATTTAATATTTAAAATTTATTGGCGGGTTGATGAGCCAACCCGGCTCATCACGGATTCAACCCGAATGAGTTGGATTCTTAGTGGGTTGGGTTTAATTTTAATTTGTACTGAAATATTTAGTATCTAAAGAAATATTCAATGTCAAACATCTAGAAAGAAATGATAATTATATAAATTTAAGATTAGAATATTGAATAACTTATATAAAAGTGGAAAATTTTTATAAAATACTACTCAATTACATATAGGAATAATGTTATTTTGACCCATTTTTAACCCATTATTCTCGTTACCCTTCAATTATCTATTTAAATTTTTTTGGTGGTATGATATGATAATTTAAGAGTAATTGGAGTGATGAGTTGGTCAAAATATCATTATCCTTACATATAAATAATATTTCGTAACAATATCTTTTGCATCCTAGATCAATTAAAAAAAAAAATATGAATGTCATATTTAAGTATAACATTTTGTTAAATTAATATAGTATTTACATTATTTATACACCTACTTTTTACATTTTTAGTTTGTTACTTTAATTTTCTTTAATTCGTATATACAATTTTAAATTTTTTGATTAAATTGAAAATAAAATAAATCTCAGAAATGGAAATTCACTTAATAAAATCTGATTGGTTTAAATCTAAAATATTACTGCGTTAAAAATCTAAAAAGACAACTTATCCAATAAATCCTATAAATGAAATCTAAAATATTATAGTCCATATTTTAAATTGAGATAAGTTTATTTTCGTTATCAAAGTTTAAAATAATTTAACTGTAATTAGAATAAAGAAAATAAAAAAATGTAGTTCTAAATCCTTAGAGATAAATTACAATTGAAAAATATCATTAATTAGTTTAATTGAGAGAGTGGAAAATAGTGAAAAGAAAACCTAAAACGCGTGAAATCCAGCAAATAATTGATAGGATCGCCGCCTCTCTTGAAAGGGGAGACACACTCTATCTATTTTATTATTTAAAGTCGGTAAAGCCCAAACGAATCTCACAATAAACGCGTCAACGAAGGCGGCTTCTTTCGTCTCTGTCTTCTGCTTCAGCTTTTCTCATTTCGCTTGCTTTTCGTGTCGCCGGTAAGGCAATTCGATACCTCTGAACCCTAACGAGACGCAGCCAACGTTTAGGGTTTCGATCATCCATTCATTCTTCCTTGTTTCCTTTGCCTGATTGCTTCCGTGTGGTTTCATTTCGCTCTTTCGTTTCAATTCTGTTGATTCTATCGAGGAAGCGCTTGAGAAAATTATAAATGATTTTTGTCGTGTGCTTTTCTCTTGATTAGGGTTTGTAAATCTTTAAAAAAAAATTGAATTATCCGTTCTGCTATTTTTGGGAGGGTTAGGGTTTCGAAATTTGGGGATTGTTGAGGATTTCGGTTTGAAATACATTTTTCTTGGATTCTTAATTGCTTATTGAGAGGAATTGTGCTTGTGCTTGTCAATCAATGGCGGCAGGGCGAAAAAGTGTTCCGCTGAAAGGTGACTTTTTCAAATACAGTTCCACGAAGGGGTCTGATCACTATAAGAATGGCTCTTTCGGCGTTGAAGTCGGTGGATCTCGCAGCCATCACTTTGCTCGTTCCGATGAGCCTCGTGGTCGGAAAGAGGAGAGAGAGCAAGGTGAGATCTGTGTTGAAGATGACGAATATGAGGTTGCCTATGGTTTGCCACCGCCACAGAAGAAAAGGAAGTTTTCTCCAATCGTATGGGACCTAGCAGAGAAGGAAGAAAGAATTTCGTCCGAGAGTAGGATCTCGGAGACTGTTGCTCTGTCTCCTCTTCCCTCTGTACTGAGCAGTCCTGGAGCCAACCTTGTTGATTCAGATGATCTTATGGCGGAATCTTTGCGAGATTCTCGAAGCTATGGACAAGATGTGGAGGAAGAGAAGGATGTTCAAGAATGGACTATCAGAAAGTCAAGATGGGCTAGTGATGATGGTCCCTCACCCAGGGCTGCTGATGATAAATTCAATCATGGCAAAGGCAGCTCCAGTCCTGAAATTGGTGAATTCCATCGCAGTGAATCTTCAGAAAGCACTGTCACTAGATCGTCAGGAAGCACGGGAAGAGATCATTATCTTGGACTTTCTACTGATGACGCCGATTCTGAAAGGGATTTCCACATAGATCCCATGGACGATGTTGAGGAACCAAGTGACGTTGGTGATTGTCCATCGGATTCTGAAGAGAGTGATGGATTGATGCAAGTGCACAGAAATATAAATATGCTTCACAGTTGCAGAAGTGTGTGCGAGTTTGAGATGATTAAGAAAATAAATGAAGGAACTTATGGTGTTGTCTATAAAGCTAGGGATAAGAAAACTGGAGAATTAGTCGCATTGAAGAAGGTGAAGATGAATATAGAGAGGGATGGCTTTCCGATGTCATCCTTGAGGGAAATAAACATTCTCTTGTCTTTTAACCACCCTTCCATTGTGAATGTTAAAGAAGTAGTTGTAGATGACTTTGACGGTACTTTTATGGTAATGGAATTCATGGAGCATGACCTCAAGGGAATGATGGAGGTTAAGAAACAGCCTTTTACCATTAGCGAAATTAAATCCTTGGTAAAGCAACTTCTTGAAGGTGTCAAGTATCTCCATGATAACTGGGTTATCCATAGGGACTTGAAGTCATCAAACATTCTGCTGAACCATGACGGGGAGCTTAAAATATGCGATTTTGGGTTGTCAAGGCAGTATGGAAGCCCTCTGAAGCCATATACTCCTGTTGTGGTGACACTATGGTACAGGTAAGTAGCATTATAATATTACTTCAGTTTTTACGGAGTTATCTCCGTAAGTGTATATGATTTTTCATTATATTGGTAGAGAAATATATGCCATAAACTCATGAATGGGTATATTGGTTTGTGCAGGGCACCTGAACTTTTGTTGGGTGCTAAAGAATATTCAACAGCAATTGACATGTGGTCAGTGGGTTGCATAATGGCTGAATTATTTTCCAAGGAGCCTCTATTCAGGGGTAAAAGTGAACTTGAACAACTTGATCAGGTTATTATTAATAAAATCAATTGAATTTTACTTTTTCTTCTCCTCATTTATTCTACTACGTGAGAACTCTGCTGCCTAGTAACACTTCTCTCTTTGTCCACTGTCTGCAGATTTTTCGAACCCTGGGTACGCCTGATGAGAAAATTTGGCCTGGTTTATCCAAATTACCTGGGGCTAAAGCAAAATTTGCCAAGCAACCGTAAGCATGCCTTCTCTCTTTTTGTTCTGTTTTTGGAATTCCTTGTTATGACTTATGGGTGATAATGCAGTTATACTTTGTCAACTGTGTTTGATTATAAGTTATTTGATATTTCAGGTTTAATAGGTTAAGGAAGAAGTTTCCAGCTGCATCATTTACCGGTTTGCCAGTTTTATCTGAGCTAGGATTTGACTTGTTGAAGAAGCTTTTAACTTATGACCCGGAAGAGGTATATATTGTTCATTGAATAATTTTGTATTGATTTTCTGCAACATGAAGCTGAATAAAACCTGATGTTTAAAACTTGTTTTACTTCTTGCAGAGGATAACTGCTGAAGATGCTCTCCTTCATGATTGGTTCTATGAAGGCCCTCCTCCCAAATCTGATTTCAATCCTATTTTTCCTTCCTGGAGGTGCTAGGACAGGTACTCTTGCTGGATGTATGAAATACCAAGAACAATGCTATTTTTACTGCCATTGTTTCCAACTTTTTCCTTCCCAGTTAATGATCATATACAAAGAATGATATATTGCAAGTGACAGCGTGATGGACTTGACTAGGCAATTGTTTGCTTTATAAATTACATGCGGCGGATTAATGTATATACCTGAGAAGGTATGACTAGCACTTGATTTTCTTTCCCTTGTGAAACTCAATGTATCTCTCTTGCTGGTGAAAATGATGTATATAATATTTCAGGACAACTAGTAATTAATGATGAATTTTTGCTCTGGTATGTTCTTATCCTGTACCAGCTATTTCCGTTTTTGTTTTCTTTTCATTAAGTTTGTTCTATCCTTTTGGCTACCCCATTTAAGGTTTGTTTGAAACAGTTGCGAAATTAAATTTTTTCAATATCTCGATTATTGTCAAATTATATTTAGAATCTGTTTTTCTTCTTTTTGAAGTTTATCTAAATGTGATTACAAGATAAATAAATTCGTTTAAATATATACAAAATAATGAATGAGAAATAAACAATAGCTAAAAATTTTCAATTTTAGGAAAAAAATAGACCATTTTACAAATATTCAGTTATTGCCAAACATCTTTCTTTTTCTAGAAAAAAAAACAGTTGAATTGATTTCAGCTGTTTTAAAATTGCTGCACTAAATCGGGTCTAAGGAGTTTTGTTCTTCTGTTTTTTCTTCTACTAATTTTACACCAGGAAATGCTTCAAAAAACATTGGCTGCATTCATGCGCCAAGCATTTGTAGGTGTTGGATATGTAGAAAAATAATCAATAATCAATTCCCAGGGATATTCGTGGTCAACAGGTAAACATGTTCAATTTGAAAGTCGATCCCTGAAATAAAATGATGATAGTGTGTGCTTGTTTTCTGGGGAGTGGTTCCCATCTTCCATGTTCTTGCCCATTTTTCTGCAGTAGGGTTTACATATCCATAATCGGAATGCGGTTTTTAAATTTGATAATACACGGGAATGAGTTTAGGCGGCCGTGATTGCATTCTGGAAAAGGGGGTCACAAGGAAGCCGTGAGATACGTTGAAGATTGTGGAGCTCTGCAAGGTAGGTAGGTAGGTGATATTTGTGCTTCCCCGGCTCTGCTTTTGGTGGGTCGTATATGGTAATTTGATGAAAACTCAATTAAAGGTAACATTCTTTTATTAATTTATTATAGAGAATTAAAGTTTCCTTGAAATGAAGAGTTTTGATTTACTTTGTTTGTCTCGAATAAGACACGTTCTTTATTTGACTAGTGTATAATATCAGATATTACATCCAAGTGTTAACTGACCTTGCAATCGCTGAACACTGTTCTTACGGTGCTGATATTCACTCAATCTTTTCTCTGGATTTTCAGTTCAAGGTGCAAAGGTTTTGGTTGGTATGAAAAAATTGAGGATGATGAAGATGTAATTAAATATTTTGGTTGGAAAGAGAATGGGAAAAGTAATTTTGAAATTAATGGTTTTACCCCTTCTTTCTTTTCATATTTGATTATATTTTTCAGCCTAACATTTACCTATTTTATTACACTTCATTTGTTTTTGTTTTATAATTTATTTCTCATTTTATATCCTGGTGAGTTTAATTTTCGTTTGCTGATTTTTTGGTGTTGTTTTTCTCTGTCGGGGTTGTCATTGAAATGTTTGAATTGACTGTGTTAGTTTAATGTCATGCTTCAATATAAGTTTAGCTCTTGAGCTTGTTAAACGTCTATTTTTCTGCAAAATTATTGTAAATATAGTGACAGGTAACTAAAATCGATGTTTCTCTATAAAGTAAAGATTAGTGATAGGTTTTAAAAATAACAGGAATTGAAATGTTATAATGTTATTTTGACGGTTAATTTGAGATTGTTAGTATTTGGGAAATACCAAAATAGAGAGCCACGATTCAACTTCCTATCAAATACAGTATCAACTTTGAAATTCATTGATTCAGGACTGAAAATAGTCGAGGTTTACCCCGTTGTTTGGATAAAAAAAATATGAAAATTTTGAAATTTAAAATATATGATGTTTAGACAAGGAGTTTGATTAAATTTGAAATTGAAAGTTTAGAATCTATTGAAGTATTAAATTATTATGGTCTTTTAAAAGTTAAAAATTATTTTTGTAATTGACTTTGTTTTTTTTATTAATTGAGTTTTATTATTTTGCTAGTCGTTTAATTTTTTTTTTAATTTTATAATAATAAGTAATAATGATAGTATGATATATATTTTTACGCTAATATTATAATATATTATCTTTTTATATTATTAATTTATATTTTATGAAAGACATGACGTTGTGTGTGAAGGTTTTGGAGAACATGTGAAAACGCACGTTGAGGATTTGGAATCACACAAACAATGTCGTGTTGTGGAAAAGGTGATTTTAAATGGTTAAGTTGTTAGATGCTTGGTAATTCTTATTGTTATTGTTTTAATTATTTGTTTTATTGTGTTGTTATCGTCATACAACTTACCTCTTTTACTTTAAAGAGAACAAAATAGTCTAAGTTTAATGAAATTTAATATTTTTCAATCTTTTTAGACTTTTTGTATAAATGGATTGCTCACGACGACATTACCATGACAAGACACTAGTTTGTGTACTTGTGAAATAAATTAAGAAAAATATTACTATAGTAAATGTAGATTCAGACAAGTGATTTAAAAATAAATTTAAGATTGGGTGGTATCGAACATCGAAGGAAAATATATGTTAAACACATATATAAAATGGTGCATTGGTGTTAGATTCAATTAAATATAATAATTTTTTTTAAAAGTTCAATATATTCAACTAAGTCAATAGCAAACTTAGAAGATTCAATTTATATATATATATATATATATATATATATATATATATATATATATATATTTCTTTTTTAAACTTAATATACTATAATAGAAACTCAAATTTTTTAAATCTAACAGAGACTTTAAAATTAATTAAATCTAGTTGAAATAATAAAATTCCAAACTTGCAGGTTAGAGTTTAATATTTATTTTAAAAAATAAGGATTTAAACTTCTACCTTTTCACCTGTTTCTTTTTCTCTATTTCTCGATCTCATTGAGGTAAAACTTCTTATGTTTATGTTTTTAAATATTGTCTAATGCTAGTCCCTTTGAAATTATTAAATATGTTAAAGGATATTGATGTTTATTTTTGTAAAATTTACCTCAAATTTATACTGAAATATATTTAGAAATATTTTGTCTAAATAAAAGATTAAATACTGAGAATATAATTGTTAGCTAATCGGAAGCTACTTAGTAAGAGAAGGGAATTCAAATATAAGCCACTATAATTTGAAGTACTTTAAAATTTTATTTTATAGGTGCAAGCACAATCCTATTATGTTTTGGTTGATTCAAGAGGTTAACTTTGATTTTGAAAGAAAATATTTTTCATTAAATTGATACAAAGAAAAATATTTTTAGTAATGTATTCTTGACAATAGATAATAACAACAAAGTATTGTTGTGTGTAGATAAATCAAAGTGTATAAAGAAAAATATACTTTATAAATGGTTTTGTATGTATTTTTTTTGAGATTAGAAATTTGAATATATATATATATATATATATATATATATATCCAAATTTTCAATTTTCAAGAAACATATTGTGTCTAGATAAATCAAAGTGTGTAAAGAGAAATATACTTTATAAATGGTTTTGTATGTATTTTTTTTGAGATTTGAAATTTGAATATATATATATATATATATATTATATATATATATATATATATATATATATATATATATATATATATCCAAATTTTCAATTTTCAAGAAACATATAGTGTCTAGATAAATCAAAGTGTGTAAAGAGAAATATATTTTATAAATGGTTTTGTATGTATTTTTCTTTACACACTTTCAATTTCGAAATATTAAATTTTATTTTTAACAACTCTAATTCAAATGGACACTTGAACCGACTTGAAGTTACCAAACTTTGAACTAAAAAACTAACATTCTTAATATAATAAATAAAGACACTTATAGAAAAAACATACAACAAATAAAGACAATTATCGAAAGATTAAACAATATTTAAAAATATGTTATTCTAATAAGAAAAAAAAATTATATCCTTAATTTACTACAAACCTATTTCTCTCCCCCCAAAAATTATGAGAATATGCAAGGTATATTCTAATATAATCTAAATTAATATTTCATCTATTTTTTAGCTTTCAAATAACACCTGCGCCGCCAGTAAAGTACTTAATAGTTAATAGTTAGTAACCAAAGTATCTCAATCCAAAGAGCTTTCGATTCATTCTGAATTATAGTTACAATAGCATAAATTAGTCTTAGAAGCTTAGCTTCAAAAGTTTGTTATTGAACTTGTAAGAATGCGGCAAATAACCCAAACGCTTCGTTCTGGAATTCGTTATAACTCACCCACACATTTGTTTCCTTTTATGCTACATTTGATCAACCTCCACACGTGACTTTTCTACCTTCCTCAACCTGAAAGGAACAACAAAAGCATTTTTAAGTATTTTGAATTCATTAATTGCAAATACTTTATTTTTAATATTCTTATAATGAATTTGGTGCCCTTCAAACTTCATCTTGTTTCTAGTGTTCTGAATTTCTACAAATATATGTAATAGAAGACGACATCACAATTGTCATCATACTACTCCACTTTCCATTTAACTGCAAACTGTTTTATTCTTTTTACAATGTTAATTGTTAATATTATGTTAGCGTAGGTTGGTATCAAGCAATGCCAATTTTTGTGCCTAATTATTTGTGGCATGAAGAAATCATACAAGTTTATATAAATGTAAATCTGCCATTGTGTTATCCTTAACTTTGAAGATAAATTTGCTTGATGACACATAGTCCTCCATAGAACCATTCTTCATAAAAACTCTACCGGAAAATACTTTTTGATCAATCTATTCGTTCTACTTGCTATTACACTCTCTAACTTCATTTATAATGGTACCTTAATATTTAGTCATTTAAAATGCATTTAATTAAAGCACTTTTTTTGTTAATTGACTATTTACAATTTTTATAATTTTTAATTCAATCATTTTAGTGCTGTTAACATAAACAATTAATAACTTTTCTTAATTGAAAAATGTTAGATAACAAGATTATCATGTGACTTCCATGTTCATCTACACTGATTAATAGACAGATATCATCATCAACCTTGACTTAAATCACAATAACACCGGTTATTATTCAACAAATTTTCAATGAAATTAATAAAAAATATTTATCATTTTATATCAATCACAATGAATATAAAATTTTTGTTTCATTTTTCGATAAAGAGTATACTTATATCTATATTTGCACCTACTTTCCGACTATTTTAATATAAATTAATTAATTTTATAAAAAAAATAAAAATCACACAAAACTTAATATTATCATATATTTAATATTAAAAAAAGCATATTTTCTTTTTTCAATGTAAATATTTAGAAAAAAAATTATAATTGTATAATTTTTAAATCAGAGTATCAAATAAGAATTGGATAAAAGCAAAAGAATTATATAAATATTACATAATTACACATAAATAAAATTTTGTGACAATCAAAACATCTATTAGTTTTTCAAATCTTAAAATTGATAAAGTAGAAAAAACGTTTTTAAAATTATGAAAAAAAACAAATATGTAAATTTAAAAATATTTTTTTAAAATTTACTTCGTGTGAATCAAAACATATATTTACAAAATATATATATATATATATATATATATATATATATATATATATATATATTAATAAAAATTATAATATGCCACTTTAACAAAATTTATTACAATAATATTAAATTATTATGCTACAACAAATAAATCATCTTTATAGGTGATAAAATTACTTTTAAATCAAATCATCTTTGAAAATAAAAATAATAATATAAAAAATTATAAAACTAATATTCAAAAATAATAAAACTAAACAACAAATAAAATTATTAAAAATAAAAAGGAAAAAAAGTACTTAGATATATGAAGAAAAAAAAAATCTGATACAAAAATATTAAGTCATTCAATAGATATTGAATATTATTTTAAAGAAACAAAATAAAACAAAAATGATGGATAAAAAAGATAAGTTTTTATGAACATACACAATTGAATACTTTAAATTTTGAAATTAAGATTGATGCATATGAAAAAAATATAAACATTAAATAAATGAAAATATTAAAAATGTGTAAAAATAATTAAATGTGTGACTTAAAATTTATTTGATTCAATGAATGGATAATCCACTATTTGAACAAAGTCGAAAAAAAAAATGTATGATAAAGTTATGTGTGACAAAAAGGAGAGTACCTAAAAAATGTGAGTAAATATTATAATCATAGAGAGCAGGCCGAACAATTAGAAAAAAAGAGAAGAAAAATTATGTAATAAAGAAAAGAAAATTTATGAAACAAATGAGTAATAAATATGGAACTAAAGACTAATTTAAACAGAATGGAAATGAGAAAAAGGATAGATATCGGGTAAGGAATGGGAACTTGACGAATATATAAAATGCAAAAATTTTCCATCAAAATAAAACCGATTTGGACAATACCACAAACATTCATTTGTCATCCCTTCAACTATTGCAATCTTAGCTTTGAATAACTTACTAATTTTATAAATTAATTTCAGTAAAAATTAAAGAACAATAATTCATATTTGAAAAAGTTTAGGAACAAACTTACGGAAAACAAAAGACCGAACAATTATATTTCGGAAAATCTTATTCCACAGCGTCAAAAGCATGTTCGGGGAACACGAGCAACTCGGATTTTCCCACCCAAATGTCGAAAGAAAATTCATGCAACAACGTACGCAGAACATAAATTCAAATTCACTTGACTTTTTATTCATCAAAGTAGCTCTTCGAATCTGGGTTGAGAACAGCCGGCATTTGCAGTAAAGCTGAAAAGGTAAGCGAATTTCAGAGTATATTAAAAATACAAATTGGCAAAGTTAAGTTTTCCTAAAAAAAGGAACACTTGCAGTTCGAGCTGGAGTATCCAGGGATGAACTCTATCTAAGACAGCACTTTCTCTACTTCAACTGTCACCTCTTTGGGAGGTTTCTCAGCATGAAGATTAGCAACTACGCCCTTCTTCGAATAGTAGTCAATAACCTGTATTTCATTGCAAAAATTTCCAATCATAAAGAATTATCATAAAGAACCAGAACGCTTAAAGAAGGATTCAGAATCATACGGGCTCAGTTTGCCTATGAAATGCCTCCAGTCTTGACTTCAGAACAGCTGCAGTGTCATCCTTACGCTGGATAAGTGGTTCGCCCGTAACCTGAGGAACACAAATTCAATAGGGAGATTGTTATTCATTTTCAATAAAACATGTTAACAAAAAAAGTGTGGCATCTCATTATTTTTATTAAAATTGAACTAGCCTCTAATTCAACCCTAAGTAGTACTAAAAGGGGGAGCATAGCCAAAGTCTAAGTCAGTGTGCAACATCCTAGCATCCTCCTCCCACACCCAACACTGGACAGGTGTTTTAAGTTTTGTATGAATACACATTTTAGAACAGCAGAAACATCAAGACTGAATTTGGCTGACACCGTATTAGAAAGGGACTGTGTCTAAATCAAAATCTCAAAAGCTAGTTTTAAGGTGGAGAATAGACCAAGTCTTACAAAAAAGTGCATGGCCAAATGTCTAATCATTGTCGGACATCTAAACACTACTTAAGTTTGAATGATACTTGCAGCTTTTCAGAACTCCCATCAATGTTAAAGCACCTATAAGCAAAAGATATGTTTAGGTAACTAACAATTTTGCAGGGTTTAAATAAAGTTACAGACTTACATCATCAACCCCCGCAACCTTAGGAGGGGCAAATTTTGTGTGGTATGTTCTGCCACTAGATGGGTGTATCCAGCGACCAGTAATTCGCTCCTCAAGGACTGAATCGTCAATTGCAAAATTGAGCACCTTATCAACTTTCACCCCCTGCTTATCCAGCATCTCATCAAGCTGCAAAGAAAGAAAAAGCAAGTTCAAAAGATGTATGTGAACGGCATGCAAAACAGTGCATAAAACCGAGTAATTCTGTTTTGCATAAGCCTAATATTTCAAACAAAAGAAACTCACTAGTAAGTCAGATGTCCAACAATGTCATACCTTCTGTGCTTGGACCACAGTTCTTGGGAAACCATCAAGAATGAAACCTTTCTGACATGATGGTTTTTTCATTGCTTCATCTATAATCCCAACAACCAAGTCATCAGAAACAAGTTCTCCCTGAAATATTGTAACATAATATCTTATTAGCAATCTCTCTCGAGCGTACACATACATGGTAAAAAAAAGTAAATTCCCAAATAAGATTCCATGCAAGAAGGCTTTGCCTTATCCATAGCTTCTTTAGCCTTAACACCAAGAGGGGTCTTGGCAGCTACAGCTGCTCTTAACATATCACCAGTAGCTAAGTGGCATAAGCAGTACTCATCCTTTATGATTGGCGACTGGGTACCTTTACCAGATCCAGGTGGGCCTGCAGTAACATATTTTTAAGCTATAATACACTAGAATTTCAGAAGAAAGAAAATCAACATATGTTGTAAATTCTTAAAGCATGACTCAAATGAGGAAACCAAGGCAAATATGGAGATTAACCCTAACTCACTAATTGACAGTAATTAGAACATTGATGTAAGACATGGACTCATCAAATTAAAATAGTAGCCTAAGAGCAGTACAGAGAACCAATACAAATACAAGTGCTATTCATCATTTACAGGAGTTATCACTTTCACAGTGTATAGGTTCGATTGAATGCGTATGGAAGACTAGTGTTTCACTGTCTTCGTTTTCCAAGTAATAGATAAAATAGAAGCATAGAAAAGGAGGATCCATTATGGATGAAACCTCTCTTTAAAATGATAAGATTGTAGGAATACACATTAAAATTCCCCATCTAACTCGAGACAAACAGTTCACTTTGAAAGATCAATAGGACAACTCAATTTAGCTCCTCATTTTATCTGTCTGGAAAATACAAAGAGCTGGTGTCACAGATGACCAGAATTGTATTAGTAGCGAAGAAAATGCCAACACATATATGAGAGCAACAAGCTAATAAAGTAAGGCACTGTGGTAGAGTACAATTATAATCAAGTGAGTAAAAAAGTCCAGGAGAAAATACAAAAAAAGTTCAGGAGAAAAAACCAGCATCACTGGATTGAAATCAAATCGAGAGAAAAATAAAACCCCAGACCTAAAATCTTTCTGCCAACAGTAAACAGATAAATCTACACACTAAAGTTTGCATGAGAGGAAAAATACGAAAATTCCTCAAGAATTTGGAATCATTTTGAGACTAGACTATCATCCAATCAAACCAAAAGAAATTCTTTGGCACATAAGTGCAAGTCTCTACTGTCTAAAAGTAAAGCTACAAAGCTCATCAGTTACGCAATCTGCAAGGAAAAAAAGAAAAACTAAAATGTAAAAGTTACAAATGAATGATGACCACGGAAAAAAAAAAACAGAGAAAGAACACACAAGCCTCCCTAATACGCGTGTAGATTCACAATTAGAGAACCGTGCTCAAATGACAAACATACAAAAAAAGTATTAAACAGTTCGAGAGCTACTTTATGAAACACCACATGCCTCGTGGGGTTCAAAAACACCGTACACCGTTCCAGGCAATAAATTTGTAGCATACAATCACCAAATTAAAAATAATGCTCGTCACCAAAGAATGAAAACTGAAAGTTAAAAAAAAAAGGACAACCAGAAAAACACAATAAAAAATCCGTAAAGCGTAAAGCCCATCCTCTCATTTTCTTCTCCAGTAACTGAAGAACTCGATACATTGAGGCATAAGAGTATCCCCATCCTGAACCGCATAGCTAAAACCCCTCAAATTTATCGGTAGATTCCCTATTAAATAATAAGGCCTCACGAAGGAAACCCTAAAAACCGCATCGACAACATTGGAACGCAACACGAGCGAAAGAATCGAGCTATTTAACGAAAGCATTTTTGGATCTGAATTAACAGCGAGTACGAAACGAAAACTCAACGAAAATTTTTCAATAGAGAGAGAGAGATGGATGGAGATACCAATGAGAATAAGGCGCTTGTCAGGTTTGGAGGAGCACTTGAAGCGACGAAGGAGCTCAGTCATGAGATCCAGAGAGGGAACATCTTCCAAGTTAGTGTTCGACATTGCTGTTTCTGTTCCTGAGGCTGTTGTTGTTTTGTGCGTATAAACAGAACAGAAGAAACCAGAATCTAGAATACCAGAATCACTTTCTCCAACGTTGGGTTTCTTAGGTTTGGTTCGGACTCTCTCCCACACTTCAAAAAACCCAACTCGCCGTCTCCCTTGTCTTTCTTTCTTACCCTTTCCTTCACTATTAGTGTTAGGTGACTACTTTTTTTTTCTAATTATTTAATTTAATTATTAATTACAAAAACTTTCCTTATTTAATCTCATTTAATTTTTAAAAATTAAATAAACATCTGATGTTTCAAGGAGAGGAATAAATGCCTGATTATTTAATCTTTATTTCTGTTTGTTTTTCTTTCAACCGTTTATTATTATTTTAATATTTTCTTTGGGTAGGTGCAGACGCAGACGCTTTTGGCCGTTTGAATTCTTTCATCTGTTTTCGAGACTTTGATGGCAACGGTTCAGATTGTCTGCAGTTTGGTAAACCAATCTCACACAATCATGGCCATTCGCATGTTTATGTAATTTTATACAAATAAATTTAAAATACTATGGACAGTTGGATTTGATTCCCCCATAGTGCAGTTCTGTATTAAATTGCAGAGGATCCCAATCCCATCTTATTAGTTGGCTGTTGCCACCAACCAACAAAGCTAATTTTATGCTCCTTTTAATAGTTCATTTTAATTGAAGAAGCTTCTTTTACCCACCGAAATGGTACACTTTCCATTCCACGGTGAAATCAATAGTTGTTGGTTTCCATTTCCAACTATAAAAAAGAATGGCTGTTCGTATAATTGTATTTTGATTTTTTTTTTTAAATTTTGATCGTATGCGATGTTTTAGTTTTTATAATATTTTTATGTCCATTTAGTTTTTCCATTAAAATTTTCAATTTAGTTTTCATCTTAAAAATATTATTGCAATTTGTATCTTTTTATTAAATATGTTTTTTTATGTCAAACTATTAATTAAAATTGTAGTGCATCCCTACTTTAAAGTATAAAGTATTCATCAATTTCATTTGTACACTTTATAAATGAATATAAAATGTTCTTAACACCAAACGGTAAGTAACACGGTTAGAGTCTTCCCTTTCACAACTCTCTTTATGATGGGGGAGCTAGGGTAGATTTGGAGGTGATGAGGTTGGTGGTGGTGGTTACACGGACGACCATGTTGGTGGTTACTGGTCGATAAAAGCCTTCAATATGAGAGTTGTTTCGTTCAACTTTGACTCTTGAGAACAAATGCATTTCAGAAAATATTTCCAGATTTGGAAATATGTTCCAAAATATACATTCACGAAGACATTCAAAAAGACATTCTAGATTGGGTGTTTTACAAGGTATTTCCAAATTGGGTTTCCACATGCTTCTTCTCCTTCCTCCCCCACTCCTCATCTCCATTTTTCTCACCTTAAACCTAATTCACAAGGACCCATTCCACCCATCATCAACATTTTCATTTTTCCTCAGCATTGTACAAACCTCCATCTCCATCATTCCAACCAAAAAGTAGCCTACGCTAGAGAAGACACTTTCATTCTCTCATGGTTCTCTCATGGAATACGCCTCGTTCTCTTTCTCTTTTTCTACTCCCGCCAAACCGCATTTTGCAAACGAGCCCAATCATGCATCCCTAGCTCCTCCTCCCTCATTATCATCATGTCACCATCTCTGACAGCGACCTCACCCCCAAATCACAACCCCAAGCCAAACCTTTGATTCTCACTTTCTCCATTCACCATAACATCCTCTGTCTCAAGATCGATGAAGCCCCATTCTCCTCCCTTCGTCAAATTCCATAATGGAGGTGAAGAGGTGCATCATTGCTATTGGGTAGAGGGGTTGGACATAGAGGCTTGGCACATGGAAGAAGGAGAAGGTATATCTTGTAATTTTATCAAGTCCACATTAAGCGTCTACAATGTGTGATTTATAGTGGACTTTAAATTTTGACCTTGTACCCATATCGATCCTAGTCGAGTTGGGCTCGTGTCGGGCCTAATCAAACTGAGTCCACATTAAGCCAAGTAAACTTGAGCTCATGTTATATTGAGTCAGGTTAAGCTTACATTTGTTCCAAGTTAGGCCAAATTAAGTTGGTCTCTCCTCAAACTAAGTTGAGTTAGGCCTACCTCCAACTGAGTCTATTCATGCCCACCTTGGGCACAATTGAGTTTGATACACACTTGGCTCAATTGAGTTAAGCACACCTTGAGCAAAGTTGAGTCAGACTCACCTTAGGCTGAGGTAAGTCAGGTTCGCGTCAAGCTGAGTTAAGTAAAGTCAAACTCACGTTTGACCGAATTATGACAAACCTATATTGAGTTATATAAGTCAGATCCATATTGGGCTAAGTCATGTCAAACACACCTTAAGTCAAGTTAAGTCGCCCACCTTGACTAGTTTGGGCCACCTCGGATTGAGTCGATTCGGTCCCACCTTGGACCAAGTAGTGTTAGGCCCATGTCTGAGTTGGGTTAGACTTTCCTCACCTCGAGTTGAGTTGGGCCATCTTGGATTGGTTCATATTGGCCTCACCTCAAGCATATTCAAGTTGGATCCACCTTAAGTCGAGTCATACCCGTTTTTGGTTGAGTCATATCTTGCCCACCTATGGTCGAGTGAAGCCCACCTTTAGTTTATTCGAGCCATGCCTACATCAAATTGAGTAAAGTTGTGTCCATGTTAGGTTGCGTAGAGACAAATTAAGTTGGATTGAGTCAAGTAAGGTTGATAATGGTCATAGTCCAGGGTAACAAAATGGGTTGGATTTGACTGGGCAGCTTGTCAACCCGTGTTAAAATGAACTGACTGGGTTGAAGATTTCAACCCATCAGCCCATCAAAAATAATAAATAATTAAAAAGATTAATTTTTTTATATTATAATTTTTAAATATGTAAATATATACTAGTATTGTGATTTAAACCACTAACACTTACAAATTAAGTTTCAATTATTAATTAAATAAAGTAATTTAACATGTAAATGTAATGCTTATTTTAATTTATCTAATTAGAAACATTAACTAATCAACTAAAACTTTAGAAGATATTTTATATGATTAAATATGTTTATAATATTCATTTATATGTATATATGTATATATAAATGAATTTAAAAATAAAATAAAATATTGAAAACAAATTAAAAATTAAAAAAAAATAACAGGTCATCTTGGCCGGTCCATTAGCCGTCTTGTACGGAATGGGTTATTATTATTGAGTTGTTTCTCGCATCCCAACTTGTGTTTCTTATCGAGTGTGAGTTGAGAGGTATATTAAGTGTTACTTTAATGTTGTAAACATATAACTAAATGAAAAGCAATGCTAGTAGATTATGGAAGCAATAATCAATGGATACTATTTAACAAACAAAAATACTTTTAAAATACCATCTTATGCAAGCCCTTAAAAGCATAATAAAGTATACTTTGAACCATCATATTCAACAAGAATCAAATGTTTCCATATTATCCTTATTTTCTTTTATGCTAAATAAACATTAGAACTCAGAGTTTTTCTTAATTTGAGATTTATCATTAAGAGTGTAATAATGAAAAATGTTACTTTTAGATATATTATTTGAGTCAAATTACGTTATTTCCATAAGTGACATAAAAAAGAACTTATTTTATATCACATTAAATAAAAATAAAAAATTAAATATTATATGAAGAAGAAAAAAGTTATAAATATATAAAAAAAATTCAAAATAATAAAATTAAACATATTATACCAAGTATTTGAACAAAATAAAACAACTTTTTAATTAATATGATAATATAAATAAGATTTTTTTTAACTGTTTAAGTAATGAAACTTCTAAAATGATTATAAAATAATAGCAAATAATTTACAGACAAAACATTAAAGTATGAATGTTAATGTATTCAAACTAATATATGATTTATCATACACTTATATGATAAATATATAGAAAAAATTTAAAGAATAATTCTGATGTATTATTTCAAAGAATAGGGTACCATATATATATATATATATATATATATATATATATATAAGAGTGCTATAATTCCTCATTTATTAAAAGAATGAGTGCACAGATTTGCTCACAGAGATAATAATACCTAAATTATAGCTAATACAATATATGATATATCTTAACACCCCACTCAAGTTGGTGCATGGATATCACACATTCCCAACTTGAATAGAGAGACTCATTAAACACTTTGCTTGGCACTCCTTTAGTGAGAACATCAGTCAACTGCAATCCTGATATTACAAAAGGAAAGGAAATTATTCCAGCTTCAAGTTTTTCTTTAATGAAATGTCTATCAATCTCCACATGCTTTGTTTTATCATGTTGCACTGGATTGTGAGCAATTGCTATAGCCGACATATTATGTACAAACTTATAGTTTCATTTTGTTTAAAGCCCAAATCTGATAACACATTTTTAATCTACAAAAGTTCACATACACCTAGTGCCATGCCTCTGAATTCTACTTCAGCACTAGATCTGGCTACTACATGCTGTTTTTTACTCATCCAAGTTACAAGATTCCCTCCTACAAAAGTAAAGTATCCAGAGGTAGATCTTCTATCATTTTTTGAACCTGCCCAATCTGCATCAGTGTACCCTTCTACTTTTAGGTTTCCATGATTTGTAAACAAAATTCCTTTTCCAGGTGTGGACTTTAAATATCTCAAAATCCTCTCAACAGTATCCATATGAAGCTTTCGTGGGTCATGCATAAATTGGCTAACAACATTCACTGCATAGGTAGGTAATATCTGGACGTGTATGAGACAAATAAATTAATTTTCCTACTAGTCTTTGGTATCTCCCTTTGTCTATGTTTGTTGAATTTGAGCATTGAAAGAGTTTATGATTCTGTTCAATTGGTGTATCAACTGGTTTACTCCCAAGCAGTCCGATAGTAAATCAATAGTATATTTTCTTTGACATAGAAAAATATCATGTTTTGATCTAGCTACTTCAATACCCAAAAAATATTTGAGATTTTCAAGTTGTTTCATCTCAAATTCAGATGCAATGTATTGTTGTAAACTGAAAATCTGATCTTAACAATCATGCTATAATTCCTCATCTATTAAAGGAATGAGTGCACATATTTGCTCACAAAGATAATAATGTCTAAATTATAACTAATACAATATTTCACATATCTTAACAAAATATACATTTAGATGTAATAACAAAGAAAAGAACATAAAACAAAACGGTAATGCAAGTGACAGTAACACAGTGTGAAATGGCATGTCACGATTTAACTTGCACTGGCGCAAGAGAGAGGACAGTGTGGTGTAGTGCTAAATCACTGTGATGCAAGTTGTAGAGTTGTCCAATGGGGGAATTGAGGACACAATGCAAACATTAATAAAGCTTCGAGAAAATGTCAAGACGATGAACACATAAGAAAATAGTGGAGGAAAAGTAAGTTAACAATAGGTTAAAAAGGAGATTTTATATCAATTATTGAAAAAAAAAGTTCTTTTTACATAGGATAATATATTAAGTAATATAAAAGATATTTTCTACGTGGTTTCCTTATAACTAAAGTAGAAAAATTACATTAATTATTTATACGTGTGTCACTGCAATTTTTTTTTTTATCTTTTCACCAACCAATTTAAAAAGTGTAATATAACTGCTTTATTTTTCATTAAATATTCATGTTTGCTTAGATTTAACCACAATAGTGAAATGTATATATCAAGGATGCATGAAAGACCTCCCTGTGATTTTTCACATTTTACATTGTATTTTGTATTTCTTGTTTCTTACTTCCTTTAATCCTTTCTATAATACTGATATTTTAAGTTTCGTTTGATAGTTTTTTATAAGAATAAATGTACAATGTATTTTGCACAACTTTTTGTTTTCACGAAAATAACCTAAATTATGAAACATTCAATCGAGTTTCAACAAATAATGAGTGAAATAGATTAATTTTATAGTCACGTTTAAGTTCATATTGCACGACAAGCATTTTAGAAACCTTAACATGGTCATTCGTAGTCATAGTTAATAGAGCTTTAAAGAATACATATATTAATGAAATTGGTTAAAGGACTTTAAGCTCAAAAATGTTTGAGAAAATAATTAAAGCATGTCTCATCATTGTTGTGGGTAATTTAAAAATATATAAATTTGAAATAAAATTAATACTATTAACTATTTTCTCAAAAATGTAGTGGATTAGTTAACTGCTTCTATAAAAATGACCTAAAAAAAATTTTAGTTTTATATATTTTTACTTATTTTACAATATTCATCTTTGTTTTCTATTTAGCATTATTTCATGACTTGTTTCCTACTTTAATAAATGTCATTAATATTTTTATTGTGTCCCGCGCACAAGCATAGCTTTGTGAAGGTACATATAATGCATTGTTGTGTTGATTAATTATGTTTTTTGTATTAAATACATTGGTTTACTGACTTCGAATCAACAACGTCCCCCCAAAGCAAGTTTTTGACTTGTATTTATTTATTCTACAAACTTATTTCTAAAACTCAAGAGAGTTGTTTTTTCTCAATGCTGTCCTCTTTAAGAATGTAGCTTTTGAAGTAATTATATCTTAATACATTTCAAAAAATGAATTCTAAAATTAATTAATTTTACAACATTTCCAAATTTAGTTTCCGAGATGTTTTAAAACTAATTTTTGAAAATTTACATATATAATCAGCAAATTAACGTTCAAGAAGAATGATTTTGACGAAAAAAAAACCAAAAATGCAAGGTTTAAACAGGTTTCCGGTTTCTATGACAATTTTTTTTTAATTTTAAAAACTAATATTCAATAAATAAAAAAATTTGGTCTAAATACACGACCTAACATTCATCATTCTATTGTCCACACAATTTTGGTACAAATATGGCATGAAGAGAAAATAAACAACATTAATGTGTCCTATTAATTAGTTATCTATATTAAGAATATAAGTAGAAAATAATGTACAACTACATCAAGCAAAGTTTATGATCTTATTATGATATTCTAGTCACGGTTCATTATATGACTACTTTTATTCCTCGATATATTTAAAATTAATCGTATACATCAGTTCCGTTTAAGCACCTATAAATTAATCGTATACATGAGTTTCACCTTTTGTTCTCCGTTTCCTCACATTTCTCAGTATCTTTTGCTGTATATACAGCTTTGATTTTCGCAACACAGACAGCCTATGAGTTGCATGGGCCAAATGACAATTAAAAGCAACGAGACTCACTTTTCACTGTCGTATGTAGCCAAGATGCAAAATAAATAGTTGTTTCATACCAAGACGGTGCTACGAACAAAAATAATGAAATCAATTACGATAAGTAGCAGAAATATGTACTTTAACCTCGTTACATCATATTAACCGCTCATTACCAATCGAAAAGACCCTACAGTGCTGTCACTGGGTGGAAGGGGAGCCTTTGGAAGACGGGTATAAATCCTCTCCAGAATCAGTATGATCTTCTCATTAACTTGTGCCAATGTAAAATGTTAAGAACTTTAATTAATGCTGTCCGTCTCAAAAAAATGGCTATTCAATGAACGAGTTCAAGAAGCAAGAATTATGCAGCTAGCGAATTAGCTTCCCAGCAACCATGTTCAGACATATTACCAATCATAATGCAGAAAACTCTTGCAGATTTTTCTTGTCTGCTCTATCACCTTACCGATCATTTAGATGCCGGTGTCTCGCTATCTGACAGAATCCTCTCCATTTCCTCAAGATACGGCCATTTCTTCTTGCCATTTTTCTCATTCTTCACCTCCTGCTTTAAAAATAAATATAGATGTGAGTAGTTGAAACCGGAAAACGTGGCTGTCTTATTTAATACTAGCATTTATTCATTCATCACATACTTACAATAGTTGGACACTTGTATTATACGAAACACAACCTTTTCCATTTGAGGAACTGAAGATGCTGTCACAATCCTAACTAATTCTTAGTTGTACACATTTTTTAGGATGGTGACACTATGACAGTGAGCAAAGCAATCAAAAGATAAAACCCTATACTAAAAACAACAAACCTTCGCCGCCTTTTTATTTCCAAAAGTTTGATCTTGCAAAGGACCTTGGTAGGTACAACAGCCCTACAATGCAGGCCGAACATCTAGCTAAATTCTGTAATAGAAAAGATTCACAAGTCAAGCAAAGATAGCTCATGGTCAAAGGTCAAATGTAATCCTGTGCGCTAGTGATATTTCTAATGGGCCTAGAATGTTGAAGTTGTGTTGACAACCCGCTATCAAAGTCCCCATCCTTTAGATGAACCTTGTCCTCAAGGTTTATGGATGAAAGTCGTTGGTGGGTTATGGAATGGATTACAATTGGGGAGATTAGATGGTCAGTGAGTGACCCAGGGAAAAGATGTGGCTTCATCAGTATGGTTATTTGGGAATGTGTGGGTAAAGCGAGTGGATCATGCACGAGCTCAAAAAAAGGGGACATGTGATTTGGCTTATGAGCAAGGGCACATCGGTGGTGATAGGGAAGAAGTGGTGTTTAGTTCAAGGATTGGAAACAGTTGGATCAGAATTGGAGAGCGAAAGGTGTTATTCTCCAAGAGATTGATGATGAGGGGGAATGGGGTGGTGATATGGTCGAATGAGGGAAATGTGGAAAATGGGTTGATTTGAGGGTGGGTCTCACTTTTGAGTGTACAATTGCCAACAGCATCTACATCTTCCAGCTAGGTCATCATTGACTCTTTCTTAGTGCCACCTACTTCATCCCCTCCCACCCCATCACTTGAGTATGTTCTTCCCAATGCTCTTCTTAAAGTATATGCTCCTCTAGTAATCTTTCATCCCATTATAATGTTATAAGCTATCATCGATTGTCTCCATTCCTTTATATTTGTCTTTCTTCTATTTCTTGTGTGAATTCCTAAAATTGTAGGTGATGCTTTGGCTCACCCTAGCTACAGATAAGCTATGATTGTTGAACTGCATGCTTTTCAAAACAATGGAACTTAGGATCTCAGTCTTTGCCTACTGGAAAAGCATTGTTGGTTGCTATAAACGTTGGTCCTGGTGGCATTGTTGATCAACTTGAAAGCTCGCTTGATAACCAAAGGTTATACTCATATTGGGATTGGATTCTAGTGACACCTCTCTGTCGCCAAGATGACTTCAAGTTGGCTAAAGGTTATACTAAGTATTCAGATTAGACAACGGTGACACCTTCTATCCTGTCACCAAGATGACTTGTGTCTAATTATTCCTTGCCATGGTTGTTCTTTATCATTGGCCTCTTTATCAATTGGATGACAAGAATGTCTTCCATCATGGTGATTTGTTGTTGGAGGAAATTTATACAGAGCAACCCCTTGGTTTCGTTGCTTAGGGAGATTGGTATGTTGCTTTCGCAAATATCTACATAGTCTCAAGCAATATCCTAGGGTTTATGGTTTGGTAGATTCAATAAACATGTCCAATAATTTCATATGACTTGAGTCCAATTATTCCTTGCCATGGTTGTTCTTTGTCATTGGCCTCTTTATTAGTTAGATGGCCAGAATGTCTTTCGTCATGGTGATTTGTTGTTGGAGGAAATTTATATGAAACAACCCCTTGGTTTTGTTGCTTACGGAGATTGGTATGTTGCTTTCACAAATATGCACATAGTCTTAAGCAATCTCCTAAGGTTTATGGTTCGGTAGATTCAATAAAGTTCACAAACAATTTCATATGAATCAATCCAAGGCTGATCATTCAGTGTTTTATCGTCACACAACCATTGGATGTATTTACTAGTTAATGTATGTTGATGACATTGTTTTTCGAGGTAATGATCATCATGGCATCTTACAAATAAAACAACACTTATGTTGTCATTTTCAAACAAGAACAGAAACTCATACTTCTTAGAGATTGAGGTAGCACAATTAAACAATGGAATTGTCATTTCTCAAAGGAAGTATACATTGGATATTTTAGAAGAAATTGAACTAAGGAAGTCTAAGCTCATAAACCCATGGATCTAAATACCAAACTTCTACCTAGTCAGGAGGAGTCACTTCCTGATCCTTAGAAGTAAAAGATTGGTTGGAAATTGAACTACCATATAGTTACTAGTCCTGACATTTCCTTTGCAGTCAATGTGATAAGCTGGTTTCCAAATTCTCCATGTACAAAACATTGAAATGTAGTAATTCACATTTTGAAGTATATTAAGGTGCCCTCGGAAAAAGTTTGTTATATAGTCAAAACAACCACACTCGTGTTATGGGTTATTCATATTCATATTTGGTTGGATATCCTTTTGACATGAGATTGTAGTAGCAAGATCTAGTATAGAAGCAGAATATAAGACTACAACCTCTACCACCTATGAGCTTATTTGGCTCAAACAACTGCTGAAAGAATTGAGATTCAAGGAGTTCACACAAATGACTCTTATATGTGATTATCAAGTTGCCTAACATATTTCCTCAAATTCATTATTCCATGAGAGGACTAAACATATTGAGTTACATTATAACTACTCAATTTGTTAATTATAACTATCAATTATAGACGGATATCTTCACTAAATCATTGTGAGGTCCTAGAATTGGTTATATTTGTAAAAAGTTTGGTTAATAAAAAATAATTTGAGGGTTTGAACAGTACACAAATGGAGGTGTAAATGTGGTTGCAAAATATTGTGAGAACTATAAGTGTCCACTAAGATAGTGACCGGTAAACCTTCAAGAAATACTCCAAATTTGAAGATGTGAGTAGAAAGGGGTCATTTGGTTCAGTTATAATGCGGCCATCTAGTGGAGGAAGGATGGCAGAAGAAGAAAACTCATCCCCTAACAACAACAGAAAAACACTGAACAACCTTTGTGGCCAGAGTAGTATTTCTCATCACAGTTTCAACACAAATAGATTGCTCGCCTTTCTTGTAGTTAAGTTGCTGGTAGGCTCTTGATGGGTATGGGGTTGGGTGAGATAACTCTAGAGGTGGATGATGGGTTGGTTTTGCATGTGAGAGGAAAATGATTTCAAGGTTGTGGAAAAAAGGGAGATGGGCAAAAGGTTTTCTTTGGGAATCTTATATTTTGGATTCAACTGACTAACCAGCCCTAAAGCCTTAGAAATGGAAGTAGGTAGGAGAACATCTAATTCTCTTCCAATCTCAAGAATGAGTCCTAAATGAAACAATTTAAAATCATTTCCAGAGGGGGGCTCGTGACACAGTTACAGAGCTTTCCAAAAGCTGCTTGATAATATGTTATGGGGCCAAGATGAAACTTGAACAGTTCTGCCCCATGGTTGGCATAAGTAGAAGGGCCAAAATGCAGTTCCAAGGCATTGGTAATAGCGGCCCACTCAGTGAGTTGTTGGTTATGAACAAGATTTGTACAAGTTAAAAATGTCAGCATAAGGATTTGTTCCCCTTTCGACAACATCCAATGTAGAGGCTTCCTTAAACATAAACAACCAACAATTATGGAGGATTATTTCTAGGAACTGAATTGTTTGCTTTATAAGATTAACATGAAGTCACACAACTGAAGAAACAAACCTCGTATTTCTGTAACAACGATGTCCACAGAGATTTACACTGCCCGGGGCTTCTGCTGATCCCATTAGACAACAAATTCTGAGATATTTCTTCCCAGAGGGCCATTCTTCCTTTAACAACTTGAAATCGGTCATTCATTTCCCCACGCATGCCAATCAGCTTCTTAACTTCATCATGTTTCCATTTATTTCTTTTTGCTGATTTTGAAGATTTAGGTTCAGAATTTGATGTATTTACAGAATTGCATTCTTCGGTGTCTTCAGAACCACCATCCTTCAAAGGGGATGACTTCTCCATTTGTGGTACATAACCATTGTTAGCTTTAATTGACTTCTCAACTGGAGAGGATCCAACAAGTGGTTTAAAAAAATCGTCTGAAACCTCCGCATCAGACAAGTCATCCTCAACTCCACTTGAAATAGCTATGTCTTCAATAGGTAGTATACCACCTACATCAATTCGATCTGCACCAAATAATAGAACTACGGTGTAAAAAATTATATGATATAGACAAAAAATGTAGCAGAAAAATATCAGTTGAAATCACTAATACTTAGACCAAATATAGTAAAAAGGAAAAGGGAGACAATGATTGGGCGCATACCACGGAAGTTCACTGCATTTCAACACTGGTGGAATTAGTAATTAAAGCCTTTTGGAAGTTTTTGCTATTAATGTTTGGATTCATGGACATATGTATCAGGGTGGCGCGGCGAATGCGAGCTGGACCTATAATCCACAGGTTCCAGGATTCAAAATTTATGTTAACTATTATTTTTCTTCTTTATCATTTTCTTATTTAAAATTATTTAAATTCAAACATATTCAAACTGAAAATCCTTGATTTGATCCCTCTTCAAAAATTAAAAATATCTTCTCCAAATCGTAAACTTTATTTCTCTATGCTCCCCTCATAATTTATTTACGGGATCATACAGTAATTACCAACAATGAAAATAAGGTTAGGTCCAATATCTAACACAATAAATATAACTATTTATAGAAAAATCATCTTACACCAAACTTTCTCAATCACCATAACTATTTAATAAATCAATTAATTCATTTATTGATTTAAAAATACTAAGATTAAGTAAAACTTTATATTAAAGTTCATTCATACTACTTCTTATGCGACTAATGATCTTCCACCCAATCTCCTTAATTCCAACATATCTTCCGCACCTACTCGTATCACATAGAAATTATGAACTCTCTTTCATAATAAAATTTTCATACTTAAAATATCAGCTCCTAAAATTCCATACATAATATATATTAAGCCCGACAATTTAATATATTTTAAGCACAACAATAATTTGTATAACAGCTAAAATGAAATAATCTTTTCTTACAAGACAATTTTATTTGCTCAAGAAAGATTACAACAAAATCAAACATATCATAAATTCAATTAAAAATCAATAAAATTAATTTCTTAATTCAAATTCAACATAAATATCTTACTAAATAAAAACAATTCTACCAATAACAACTAAAATACATAATAATCAAATTTACTGCATATTTTACAAATATTTCCTTTCCAAATAATTTTCTTCTAAAACTACACCATGAACATAATTTCTTTCCATTTCTTACTATATTTTTTTTATACAAACCCATATAATAATTTCACTCAATATATCATATTATTTCATATCTTATAAAATTAAATCTTACAAAAATCAAATCCTAATAAACTGAACTATATATATAATTTAATGTATCAAAATAATAATACACCAGTGAAAACTCATGCATAATGCATGAGTGTTCACTTTTTTTTATGATAAAACAAATAATAAAATTATTATTATTACTAAAATTATAAATGTAAATTTAAATGACTTTTACAATTTTATTGTAGCTATATGTTTATTTTTATTTTTTTGTTGATATTTGTTTATTATAGGTTAAAATACTCCGTTGGTCCTCGTTTTTGTCGCAAAATCTCAATTTGGTCATCGTATTTTTATTAGTCTCAATTAGGTTCTCATTTTTGTAAATTAGTATCAATTAGGTCATTTCTGTTAGTAGAGAACCAACACCGTTAAGTAGGTGCCACGTGTCAGCTCCTCATTTTTTTGAATTTTTTGAATTTTTTTTAAAATTTTTAATTTTTTTGTAAAAATTTTTAAATTTTTTTTAAAAAAAATATGTATGCCACATGTCACATCTGTAGTGTGCCACGTGTCAAATTATTGTATGAATCTCAATTTAGTCCTCATATTTATTAATTGGATTTGAATCCTAAATTTTTTTAAAAATTTTCAATTTCAGGCACTCCAACTTTAGACCAAATTTTACTTTTATATAATGTTATGATTATTTTTATTAAAATTGATATTTTTTATTAAATATTTTAATAATATTAATTGTATTTAATATTAAAATTTTAAATATATTTATTTTAATTTGTTATAAAATTATTTTAAAATTTTACATTTGAATTTATAAAATTGTTATTTTTAAGCCAACTCTAAAATATTGTTGATATTGAATATTATACAAATATTTCAAGTATAAATTTATTAATCTATATATTTATAATTTTAAAATACAATTTAAATAAAGTTTAATGTAAAATATAAATTTAAATAAATTAAATATTGTTAAAAATATGTAATAGAAATATCGCTTGTAATAAAAGTATCATCATTACATTTCTAAAAATATTAAATTTGTTCTAAATTTGGAGCACATGAAATTAAGATTTTTTAAAAAAATTAGGGACTGAAATCAAATCAAATCAACAAAAATGAGGAAAACAAAATTTGTACACCAAAAGAGGAATTCCTCTTTATATAATAGTGTAGAAAATATATTCACTACATCCAAAGAATTTCAACACCATAAAATCAAAAAACCATTTGAATAATTTTAGGAATATCATTGTTAAGTAGTTATCAACCTCAATAACCATATATATTTATTTTTATCAAAAATGCATTTCCTCTCTTATTCATCCAGCCTCATTCTAACTTATTCTTCTAATATTATGGATCATATTTTTCTTTAACTAAATATTTTCTTATATTCCATATAAACTATCATCTTATCTCCTTAGGATTTTTGTCTGCTCAAAGATGCTTTCATCTTCTCTTGAATCTATTTTACCTTCTCATTAGTTTGTTCTAAGAATTTTGGTCTTAGTGACATGCTTTCCCCATCTTGATACCAACACAAAGTGATAGAGGACTATCCAAAGATTCCATACAAGAAGAACTTGAAGATGAACCTTTACAATTTAAAGGACCTATGACAAGGGCAAGGAGCACGAGATTGGAAGATCAAATCTATTGAAGGCTCTTGATGCTACAAGCAATCAGAAATTCAAAGTATATAAAGATTATAGCTTGGAGCACATTTGAAAGAGTTTTTAGGCAAATTAGTTTATGTTTTTAGACTTTGGATTTTCTTTTGGAAATTAGCTTTGTTATATGGTTTTGGGCTTTGGACTTTCTTTTATAAATTAGTTTATGTTTTTATGTTTTCGGGCTTGGACCTTCTTGTAAGGTTCTTAGGTTTTCTTAAACTTATGTGCCTATATATAGAGGTACCAAAAACTAATGTAGAGTCATATATTAAATTTGATTTCATTAAAGAGAGGATTCTTTTTGTTCTTGGCTTAGGTCTCTGGTTCTTATCAAAAATTAACATCTTTGTGGCGAATCTTCACTTGACTTATCAATCTGCTAGATTGCGGCATCCTTTATCTCTGTCTTATTCCACATTATTCTCTGATTTATTCACGTCGTGCCTCTTGAGAATTCAAATTCAGAAATGATTGTACTCTTTCTTGGATAGAATCGTATCACAAAGGAGTTATGCACTTCCTACCATACAGAGCTTAAAAAAGTATCTTTCCTATACTTGTGTAGGGTGCTATTGTAAGTAAACTCTATAAAAGGTAAAATTTCTCCCCAAGCTCCAAGGTGATCAAGGATACAAGCCAAGCCCACAACAGATCTTCAAAGGATTGTATAGTCCTCTCCAACTAACCATCCGTCTGAGAATGATAAACAGAACTCAAATTTAAATCGGTCCCCAAAGCCTCATGGACACTTTTCTAGAACCTAGAAATGAATCTTAAGTCTTTGTTAGACACTATGTTTGAAGGAATGCCATGCATCCTTACTACCTTTTTAATATATATGTGTGACAATCACTCTAGAGAATATCTCATGTTAATAGGTATGAAATGCGCACACCTTGTCAGCCTATCAACAATGACCCAAATATCATTGCAACCTTTTGTTGATCTTGGAAGATGAGTAACAAAGTCCATAGTAATATTGTCCCACTTTCATTAGGGATCTCTAATTGTTCTAACATCCATCTAAGTTCTTTATGCTCTACTCTTGCCTTTTGATATGTCAAGCAAGACGAAATATACATGACAACATCTTTCTTCATTCTTAACCCCCAGAAGGATTTCTATACATCTTAGTCAAACTAAGGCGTATGCTAAATTTGCTTTCATGACCTTCATCTAAAATCATCTTTTGCAATTCTTTATGATTGGACACACAAACTCTTCCTTTCAAGATCCATAAACTCCTATAGAAAATTCTAGACTCTCATGTTCCATTTGTTCCCGGATTCTAATCATCGAGATCTACTAATTGCCTTTCCTTAATCATAATAAGAAACTAGTTAGTTATGTTAAGCATGTCACAACACATATGATTTGATTAGATTTCCACTTTAATGTTCATGTCTCAAGACTTTTCTAACATCTCCAATTCTTTTACCATCATGCCAACTACATGAATCTTCTTTCTATTGAGTACATTTGTCACAACATTTGCTTTTTTGGAATAGTACATCAATTCAAAATCATGGTCCTTCAAGAATTCCATCCACCTTCTATCTCATGTTCAACTCTTTCTGATCAAGGAGATATTTCAAACTCTTATGATCATAAATACCTCAAACTTAGCTTGATCTCATGTTTCAAGCCCATATTGAATTTTTTTCATCTCTAGGTTTCAGTTGAGGTTTGACTATTGAATCTTGCTAAGGTTCCATTCCACCAAAACTCAACCTCATCTTTCAGCAAATGTATAGTAAAGGTCACCTTCCTCTCTTCATGACACCCATAGCCATGAAGATCTTCTCCACTTCTTGAATCCATTGGTCAGATACATCTGGATCATGGTTGTTATAGAATTGTACATGTTTCGAATGTATTGTGTATCTAATGCAGACCACACAATATGTATTTATACTATTTTACATAATCAATTATAATAAAAACATCTATTAATTAGGAATCAACCATCCTAATTCAAAATCATGGTCCTTCAAGAATTTCATCCACCTTCTATCTCATGTTCAACTCTTTCTGATCAAGGAGATATTTCAAACTCTTATGATCATAAATACCTCAAACTTAGCTTGATCTCATGTTTCAAGCCCATATTGAATTTTTTTCATCTCTAGGTTTCAGTTGAGGTTTGACTATTGAATCTTGCTAAGGTTCCATTCCACCAAAACTCAACCTCATCTTTCAGCAAATGTATAGTAAAGGTCACCTTCCTCTCTTCATGACACCCATAGCCATGAAGATCTTCTCCACTTCTTGAATCCATTGGTCAGATACATCTGGATCATGGTTGTTATAGAATTGTACATGTTTCGAATGTATTGTGTATCTAATGCAGACCACACAATATGTATTTATACTATTTTACATAATCAATTATAATAAAAACAACGGTTGATTTTCTAGAAATTTGTAACAGCTTATTACATTCTAACAGTTGTCACTAAATTAAGGAGGATGATTCCTCAAGAATTCGATAAACCTACATACTCAAGAGGGTGAGCTTGTTGGTTGACCCGCAACGCATTTGCATTAAGTTGATTAATAACAACTTGCCTATTCATAGCATCTCCTTGTTGAAATACATTAGCCATCCTTTCAATAGCTCTTGCTACTTGTCCCATATCAGATGAGGTAGTTGGGTTTGTATGAGCCATCTATAATTTACAGATGATTTAGAATACTATTTTTTTTAATATAAAAAAAAATAGCATTCTAATAAGAAGAAGAAAACAAATCTCCAAATAATCAAAAGCATATAATTATAGTTAATTTCACACAGCACACAAAACAAGACATTGGACCTTTCCCCTCAAGTCTTGTTCATAGAATACGACCAGCTCTTTCATGTACTTATATATGTGCACTAGAATCATCATTAATCTCTTAGTAAACACAAAATTGTAATTACTAGATAAGCTGAGTAACTTGAGTTATTCAGAAAATTTTCATTTGCATAATAATCTGCAAAACTTTTGGTGCCAAATCAGATGCTGCTCCTTTGGTGCTTCTGTTCTGCTTCTCGATTGCAGTAGTCCCTAATTTGTAGAATTTCAAGGTCTACAGCTCTCAATGCTCAAAAGGCCCTAATTCTCCCAAAACTTCAGCAGAGATCTCTCAATCGACCCTGCTTCATTTCTTCAGCCAACAATCTTAACTAGTGTAACTAATTAGTGGGTATCTATCACATTCTCGTTTAGTTGGAGGCAAATACGAGCATGACAGGTTATAAATGATAGTAGGGAATCAATAGTGATCAGCATTGAGATTAAGGAGAGACCTGGTCTCTCAAATACAAAGAGAAGGGGATTCTGCGTTATTATTGCTCTATCCTGTTTCTCAATCTCTGTTTCAGTATCCTAATGCATACTATTCAGAGATTGCTTGATCTATCAATAAACACTGCATTTTTTTGATTCAGTTCTGAATATGATCCAGTTCGTTTAGAAAAATGACTGCAAAGAAAGCATGCAAACATACAATTAACATGACCTATTTTAACCTTCATATAAATTGCACAATTGCACATAAACCAGACCTCCACAATTCTATATGTATTCTTCAAATGTAAATTGAGTTACCTCTTATTTGTGTTTTGGTTCTCTGATTTTCTTTCCCATGTCCATCCAGCACTTTTCTGAATGTTGGTGTCCCATCCACATGGAATTTTCCAGACAGCTTCGTCTTTATCTCGTTAGCAAGTACAGCTGCAGGATTTTCTACAGCAATGACAATAACTTCAGGCCGTTTGCCACTGTACTTCCTCACCATTTTTCTCAACACCTCAGACACAATTCTTTCCATATGAGCCAGTGGACAGCTTGCAGGGCAGCTTGAAAGGGCAGCATGAGCAGCTTTATGGAGTGCATCCAACAGCTTACCCTTGTCAAGCCACAGGCATCTTGTC
This sequence comes from Vigna unguiculata, assembly GCF_037176805.1. Classification (NCBI taxonomy): domain Eukaryota; kingdom Viridiplantae; phylum Streptophyta; class Magnoliopsida; order Fabales; family Fabaceae; genus Vigna; species Vigna unguiculata. The sequence goes on along the minus strand of NC_140794.1, from coordinate 56,175,364 downwards.
GTAATTCTTATTTTTCCTTTTAAGGTGTTCTCAACCGGACTGTCTAAATTTTGTGGGCGAAATATTTCCATGCTGTAGAAAGATGAATATTAGCATGATATTAAACAAGATATACATGGGTTAGACTTAATTCAGAACATTAAACATTACCTAACAACTATGATGCCATCTAATGCAATTCTCATTCTTTCATCAATAAAGAGTTCACTTGATGTACCAAATGCTTTCTCTCCATCACTATACATCAACTGCATGAAAAAGTGGGAGGTAATCTCAAAATTATAAATTTCTAAAAACGAGATCACCAGAATCTTTTGGAGCCACCAACCTGGAAATTCTCTTTTCCAAGTGAAATAAAACCATTGGAAAGGACTCTTTTGTTTCTCAAATGAGAAACACCAAGCATCTCTCCATTCTTAATAACCTGGTGCATAAATCTCATCAGTTGCTTCAGCAGTTTATGAAATAATTCATATGCAATGCCTATCTAAATCTGGTTATTGACACTGGTAGCTCATGTATCACGAAGAACATGAACAAAGGCAACCACTCACAGTTGTGTGTCGAATGCCAGTTGATTTTCCAAGTAATTCATGTTCCTTCAAGAACAAGAGTTCTCCATGTATGGGTAGAAAATGCTGTGGCTTCACAATTCTAAGCACTTCCTCCTGCAGAAATAATTGCCATCTTCAGTAATATGCCAAATCAAAGACAAACCATACAGGGTAAAACAGTGTCATATAAATAATTGACAGGAATTCATATAAAGAAGACAAATCTTATAAATAATTAACTGAAAATGTGTCATGACAAAGTAACTAGTTTGGCAAGGCTTGATTATCCATGTGACATTTAGTTAAAACAGTGTAGAGAAAAGACGCAAAAAGATAGAACAATTTGAAAAGCAACTAAGTCTATGTAATTTAAAAATTTGGGATATTCTTCATTTTTTAAATTTTTTGTAGAAAACAATTATTTAGTGATGTTGAATAATGCAATAAAAACGTTACCAATTCTCCACGGTACCCATGTCCAGATGTGTGCAGACATTCATTCTTCCCCATAATTATAGTTGATCCAATATCTGATATGCGGTTTAGCATTTCCATAACGCGAGACTCGTTGCCAGGGATAACCTAATAGTGATACAAAAACAAAGGATAGATTAATAACACATTACTTTTGGATAGAAATTTTCAGAATTATATTTATGATTCATGCAGGGAAAATAATTCAGAAATTGTTACAAGAATGAATCAAAATTTAAAAGTAGAAACAGTAAATTGTAAGTTCGAATAATATATTGGTTAATTAGCAGATAATATTTTTTCTTTGCCACCTTTCTAAGATAGGTTTAAAAAATAGTTATATTATTTATCAGAATTTAAGTGTTCATAAACAAGCTTTATTTATACTGGACATGCTTTAGACAAATCAAAATGTAAAATACCTAGTGTGGGTGTCATACCTTGGCTGAATACAACACAATATCCTCCTTTGTCAGCTTGAAAGAATGACTACTTCCATAAGATGCAAGATTTAAGGCAGCACGTGGTTCTGCCTGACACAATAGCATAAATTTGGTCAAATCTCATAAACTTGATCAGTCAATGGAGCTAGACAATCTAAAGACCTTAAAAGGTTCTTACTTGAGACCCCGTTGTAACAATTAGCAAATCTTTTGGTGCATAAGCATCAATATCCTCCGCTTTCACCTTTGTAAAATAAGATATAATTAATAGCAGGCAACATGTATGTGACTTGTAGAAGCTCTTACAAAAGCCAGGATATACAACTCGGTTGCAGAGAAAATAAAAACTAACTGCTGGTGCAATAGTACAAAGGAAGGCCAACTAGGTCCAAGGTCCAAGTGAAACAAAGCAAAACCTAGAGCTGGCTATTTGCCTACTTGAAAATTGCAATGATTTCCACTAACAACCTAATCGATAATACAATACCCTCCAACGTCCAGTTTCCATCTGCTAATCACTTAAGTCATATCTCAACATACTTTATAAAAATAATAGAAAACAATCCAATTATCAAATACCATTAAAAGAATGAATTAGGAGGAATAACAGATAAAATAGCTGCTTTGCAGATAAAGAAAAAAAACAGGTAAATTAGCTGAAAGTTTATTACCAAAGTAGATGGATCAATTGGAGCTTTTCCATCCTTCCAAGCTGCATCTAAATATGTTCTTAGCGACATGCCAACAAATACCTGATAGTATAGACACGAAACTATAGTGCAAACACTTGTTTATCGATTATATGAACTTGTTTGTGAGAACAACGAACATACCAACTTTCTACCAGTTAAATCAGCAGCAGCTTTCACACTTCCAAGACGATGTATATTTGATGCAAACTGGGTCGTTATAACACGTCCTTTAGCAGCTGAAATATTCCTCAACAGTGCATCTGCCACAACAGATTCACTGGTTGTCCTTCCAGGTGAGAGTACATTTGTTGAATCACTCATCATCTGAAAAGAAAAATCCAAAGCACCGTTTCCTTCTACCCTTTATCCATATTAAAGAAAAGAAGAAAGGCTACATATATTTGTCATAACCAGGCATACAGTGGAAAAATTAAAAAAAAAAAAAAAACAACACAGTCTAGCATTTGTGCTCAACCTACAACAAATTGCAGACCTATATCCATGGGAAAAAATAAAGATAGAGCTGATATCCTTATTAGGTCAGGTCAAACATTAGGTCAACCCCAAAACAAATAAAAGCCACTTACAAACATAGTTGAATTAAATAAAAAAAGAAGTTAAACTTTTGGTTGGTGTAGGTCAATCGGTATCCTTGAAAAAAATAAAAAAGTTACTGATAAGACCACAACTGGAAACTTCTAAAAAGCAGAAAGATATTATCCTTTTGGGCACATCTATGAGCACAATACAGATCATGAGAGCCAGATTCACCATCAAAGGACTATTTATGTGCCACAGAGAAACATCATAATAATTAATAGATAAAGGAGGCTCACCAAGGTGACTCCTTCTTTAGAGAGTTCCTCTAGAGCTTCACGATCAAAAACTTTACCATCTAACGGGTTTTCATCAATCTGTTGAATCAACAAGCTCAGCAACAGGAGATTCAAGGCAGAAGAGAGGGACAATGCATTATAAAATGAAGTAAATAGTAACCTTCCAATCCCCAGTGTGAAGAATGGTACCATCAGAACATCGGAGCACTAGGCCACAGCAATCAGGAATAGAATGAGTCACTGTGATAGGCTCTATTTCAAATGGCCCAGCCATAAACTTCTTCCTCGTTCTAAAAACTTTCAGTCGGGATGGAACAAAAATACCATGATCCTTCAAACGCTTCCTTATAAGCTGTTACAAAGAAAAAGTTTCACCTCTGAACTGTAATGAATAAAATAAGCAATCCAAAGGATAGAACTTTGACAACTAAACTGTGTCACGAATTTTGTTAATAATATTAATACAGTGGCTCAAAGTTAAGAGTTCAAGAATTAGTCAGTCAACTTGAAGTTCAAAATATGTTAACACTAAAATCCTCCTATCACCTTTATGGCAGGTTATTGTTGATTCATTTGACAAAACAAATGAAAAGCAGCACGTTACCGAAAAAGTAATAAGACCATAAAAGACTTTTTCTTACCTCCATGGTAAAGGATGACGCAAAAATTGGTGTATGAGAATCTAATGCCGGGATGACCTGATGGACCAAATCAAAGTTAAATCAAGACCACATGTAAATCATTAAAGAAAATGGCAGCAAAAATTCTTAAAATATATAATAGAATAATAAACTAGATTAAATGTTAGAGAAATAGATAGAGTACAAGAAAACAAAGTAAAATCAGAATACTTTATATTATAAAAATAACTCATTAGATTTAGAAGAAAGGAAAAAATGGAGAACTTAAACAATCATATACCACGGAAGATTTGTAAATATGAATGCTTTAAATTACTGTCAATCTTACAAGCAAGGAATATACACCCAGTAATTTGCAAAAAAGTGCACTCAAATACTACATTTGTGATAAGACATATGTCAAAGCTTGTAAAAGAGTACACTACAAATAGTCAATATACGTATCCATGAGCCCAAGTTAGTCCTTAAAACCTACTATAAAGCCACTGATCAGAGAACTAATTTATTGAATGGTGGTATGTCTTCTTGAGGCTCATTGCATTACCTTTCAATTGTCATAGCATGGAAGCAAAGGCATCTACTATTGATTTATTCATTAAACTAAGGATGCTTCTCTGATCTCAGCCTCAGTTTTTTATGGTACAATGTATCAAACAGGGGGCATTATATCTCATTACAAATATGCAAACTGATATATAGGAATCTATCAAAGAGAACTGGTTGACAAAGAGTATTTTTCAAACTGGCAGTTCCTAGGAGAAGAAAGCATTACCCAAGGCAATGCACCAATATGATCTTCATGACCATGTGTTATAATAACTGCTTCAATTTTGTGTCTCCATTTTCTTATAAACGTTGTATCAGGTATGATCTTCTGGACCCCAAGCTCATCATAGCTGAAATATGCAATCCATGCATAAATCAAGGTCAGTTCACCTATAAAGAAAAATAAATCAGAGCAAACAACAATCATGCAGTGGCATTTTGATTGTGACTTTAAAGAGATTTTTGAAATTTCAAAATGTTCTCGACTGTGGGATCCATTCCAACTTTAGTTAGTATTTATATTTTAAAGTCTTTCATAAGAAAATGTCATGCAACAATTCAAACTATTAGCGGGCTAAGTATATTCTTTTCTTCGTGTACCATAAATACGCAGAGAAGAGGATGAGGATGGATTGTAAGACATACTCTGGAAACATGACACCAGCATCAATAAGGATATAGCGATCATAGTTGCCAACAAGCATGCAATTCATCCCAATTTCACCCAACCCACCAATGGGAAGAACTCTTAGGGGTGGCCCATCCCGTCCTTCATAAAATTCCTCCATCTTGCGTTGAACAGAATCTTCCATGCTTTTTCTAGGACCTTCTATCCTTCTCGATCTTTTACGCAGAACTTTAGGTCCATCCGTATCTACAAAATCAAGCAGTATAAACCGAACTAGTCGAGAGAAAGAAAAAATAACCATGCATAGGATTAAAATTACAGGTAAAACGAACAAACAGAAAGTTAATCACTATATAGTGCAAGGAAGAGAAACGAAACAAAACAATAATTTAATGTCTATTTGTATAAACTTATCTATATAAAAATTTCTTGACAGGAAGAAAACAAGAAGGATATAAGCACTTCTTTAGAGAAAGAAAACAAGAAGAAAAGACTACATAAATTTTTCATAAGTTAAAATATACGTATAAACTAATTTATTAATTTATAGAAGTTAGCCGATACTAGTGTTTTAAAAAGATAATTTATTACTTATGAGAAAAACTTTTCTTTACTGTTTTCTTACATTCATCTTCAAGAATTTGTAGAAGTATTTATGAAAGAGTTTATCTCAAAACAGAACAAGACATGTTTTAAGTCAAATCGGCAGAGTGATGGCTACAGTGTCACTCGTTTAAAAACCCAAATCCTATCAAAATCACTTTCAAATGTGGTAGTGGTGCCTCGGAAGCTTCATTTCAAACATTACAAATCCTAGCTAAAATAGAACGATGTGAGGAGGAACAAGAATTCAATTAGAAACACGAAATATCCCACTCAATACGGTGAAGCCTTAATTGAAAAAACTCAAAAGAACCGCATCCATTCTATCAAGGTTTGGTGAAAAATAAAAAGATGATTACCATGGATGGAAGAAGAAGAGAGAGAGCAAGAAAGAGAACGGCGAGTAGGGTAAGGGCGGTGGCGGCAACAGAAGGTGTGAGGACAAAGAGAAAGGGAAGTGCAAGAGGCCATTCTGATAAGAGGAAGAAGAAGAAGAGAGTGCAGACTTGATAGCATAAAACCCTAATAATGTAATGTTCAGAGGGTTTTGCAGGGAGCTGCTTCTGCTCTTTCTCTAACTCGAGAGTTCGAAGCGGGAAAGAGATACATGCTCACTCTATTACACTCTAATCAGTTTCGTTGTTTCCGAAATATCTTTCTTATCGCTAAGGGTTTTTTCTTCCTAGCTTAGCGACACCGGTTGGAACGTGTCTTGAAACAAAATATTTTAGGACCACACGTGTGGCACAGTGTCAAGGTACATAATATTTTTCACCTTTTTCTTTGACCAAATTGCCCCTCTTTTTAAATCCAATTATAATGGTCTAAATGCTAACCACTCTTTTTAATTATGATTTTGTTTCATCGTTGCATTTCAGATTGCGTTTGGTCTGGTTGAGAATAGAAGAAAGAAATTAATTTGGAAAAATAAATAATCTTTTTTGTCTGAACTCTAAATGAAACTGGATTGAAAAAGTAAAAGTAATTTGATTCGTTTTAGGCAGTGGAAAAACTTGTTGATGAAATCTGGAAGGGTTATACCTTTTATTAGATGAATAAAAAGACGAGTATTTATTTAATTTGTAAAAGTTAATTTACGAGCATTTAAGCTGTCAATAATTTTTTTAAGAAAATAAAAGAAAACATAAAAGGAGGATAAAAACACTTAAGAAGGGTAACGTGTCTAATAACATTTAGAAGATAACAAAAATATGTATATATTGTTTTAACGTTCCACCGAAAGAAACAAAACAGCAAATAAGTTTAATATTTGCTATTCACACGTGGAATGATATGTTGTAGGTGTTTTGAACATTCATTTCAAACTATAAAGACATTAATGTAAGTTTTACACTATATCTCAAAATATCACAAAAAATAGCATAATGAAAAAAATATTCTCTTTAACTTTTTAGTTCTTGAAGCAAGGTACTCCTAACCTAATAATAATAATAACTTTTTATTCTTATTGCAATTAAATTAAAGTTTTAATTATGTCATTAATCCTCATTTTTGTTTTAAAATATTTGATTTTGTCCTTTTTTTTAGAAGTCTCAATTAGGTCTCCAATTTTGTTAAATGGTATCAAAGATGTCTTTTTCTATTAAGCTGGGATAAACGTTGTTAAGTGAACAGTGAGAACATGGTTATGTGTGTTGAAACAGTGACAAAGACCATTAACAGCAAAGTAATTATTGGCGTGGTCGACAAATAAAATGTGATTTAATATTTAAAATTAATTTTGAAATTAGGGTTTGTGTAAATAAAGCAAATTGGGGATTCTATTAGTAGAACAAGAGTTGCAACATGACCTTCTTCTAAAACTCAAGCAATTTCACACCAATGCAATTTTGGATTTGCCTGCATTCTCCTGAAAGTTTGTTCAACCTTTGCTAGCACCTCAATCTCTTTGCAAAACTATGTCGTAGTAAATTTTTTCATTTTCTTCACTTTCCTCTCCATCTTTTTCCACCTATACTCCCACCCGGACCAATTGAAATAATTTTGAGTTGGGTTATGAACAAAATGTTCAAAACAATGATAATTTGGATCCACGCATTTCTTACCCAACCTAGCCACCAAGCGTGCAAGAGATTGAAAGTTATGAAGTGTCTCATCATTCCAAGTTCCATCAAGTAATCATCATTGTCAAGCACCACCATTTTGACTCCAACTGAATTCACAATCCCTTCCCTCAAACTCAATATTTCCCTATCACTCAAAGACTGCCATAAATTAACAACCTTTAACACCAACCCTATAACTTCCAATGCCAAAATTCCCACCATTGCCTTGTTATTCGATAAGGCACTCTAGCGAGAGACTACTACAAAGAACTAAACCATGACCCGTTCACCGTTTCACCCCCTATCGGCACTCAATTCCCCAATCTAATGAATTCACCTAATCAACAATCTTAATGCACACTTAATCAGTATCTTGTACACCATCAAATCCACTAACTCAAATTAGAAACCTAAACTCACAAGATCAAGAACAAACCTAAAACTCACAAGGTCAATAACAAACCATATACAACAAAGTCCAAATCATGGATTAAGACGGTAATATTTGCATAATAAAGAAGAACATAAACAAAAGGTGAGAAAAAAACCTAGCCCCCAATTGTCATCTTGGTCATGAATAAGTCAGAACTAAGAGGTCAATATAGATTTATTCAAACTCACATGAGGGAATACATGAGTCTTAGAGGGTCCAAAACCAACAATTCAAAATTCAAAATTTGTGTCCCTTTTATTCTCACTAACAATGACCTAATAAGACGTGAAGGAAAATAGCATGGAGGGAGAAAAGAGAACATTCAAAGTTGAAAATGAAGATGAAGAAGAATTCCCCAAATTCATGATTGACCAAAACGAAGGAGAAAAAGATGAATGTTTTTTTTTTCACAATTTAGGGATTCAAATATACCATGACACATATTTTTGCCAAAAATTAAAGATTTTTCCACTGTATTCAAAATCTAACTATTACACAAATCCACCTTAACAACCACAAATGTCGTTTACCACAACTTAAAAGAAAAGGCATCTTTAATACCATTTAACAAAATTAGGGACCTAATTGAGACTTCTAAAAAAGAAAGGACCAAATTGATATTTTAGAACGAAAATGGGGACCAAAGAAATAATTAAGCCTTAATTAAATTATACTACTAATATTCATTTTCACATGTGAAAACAAGACGAATGTCTTTGAATATTATTTACAAATTACTTATTTTATTGTCATTTTCAATACAACTAAATAATGGTTAATATTTGATGCTCATTTGTATAAAGTGAAGGGTTAGTTAACTAAAAGTATGATGTTATATAAAGTCCCTTCATTTTCATTTTCATTTTTCTCTTTCATTTTTCTATTCTTCTCTTTCTTCTCCTTAAAGTTGCCCCATATTCACATGTGAAGATTGATTTGAGGAAGAATAAGAGGATGAATTTAAGTGGATTAAAGGCTGAAGTTTGTGTTGTTCACTTCAAGAGATTTAAAGGTGAAAGTAAGTGGGTTTATAAGTAAAGTTTTTGAAAATTTGTGAGTGATTTGATAGATGTGATAGATTAAAATTTAAGTTTAATAGAAAAAAAAACAATATTACCAAATTGTCCTTGATTTTAAAAGTAATTTAAAATTATAATAAGATAAGTCAGATTTATTTTAGAAAAAATATTAAAATAAATAAATTAAGATAACTTATTTTAATAAAAATTATTTATTACAAATTTTAATAAAAAAATAAAATTAATAATTACTTTTTAAACTTTTTTATAACAATTTTAAAATTTTGATATTAATTATTTTTGTAAACATACTTTTAAAACCTATATTTTTACATTATTGTCATAATTAAACTGAAAAATAAACTGAGAGCATAATTGTAATCAACTTGATATCCCCACAGATCATGGCATAGGAGAGAGAATTAGAAAATAGAGGAATCCCCGTTTTCTTCCTCCACCTCAACTCCGCTGAAGTGAACAACTAGAGATGGCAAATAAACTCATCCCTGTGGGTATTGCCCGAACCCGTCCCCGTTTTGACGGGGAATCCCCACATTGACTGGGTATGGGTATGGGTATGAGGAATCTCCGACTTTTTCAATTGGGTATGGGGATGGGTATGAGGATGTACATATCCCCGCCATATTACCCGTCCCCGTTTAAATTATTAAAATATTCCTAATTAATTAAATAACCATATATATATATATATATATATTATTTATTCTAACCATATATATGAAACTCATTCACAATTCAATTATATTATTGTTGACAAAAAGAAGAAGATGAACATCTTCCTCCAAAAAGGAGTTTTGATGATGATGATGACTTATGTAGAAGTATGGAAGACTTGATGATGATGCATGGAAAAATGTTGAAGACTTAAAAGAATGCTTCGATTCAAGAGATTAATTGAAGACTTAAGAGTTTAGTTGTTTAAAGTCTTGTAATATGTGTACATTATTTAAGATAGTTAAAATAGTAGGTCAAGAGTCAAAAGGCAGAACCCAAACAACAGAGCACTGAGAGAAAGTCTTATTTTTACAAAATGCACTGTGATAATCGATTATCACTTATGATAATCGATTATCATAAGTTTTCTTTTAAATTTTTCAGAAACTGCTCTGAAATAATCGATTATTTCAGAGGATAATCGATTATCAGTGCGAAACAATGTTTTTCAGAAACTGCTCTGGAATAATCGATTATCTATGACAGTTGTGACTTAACCTTTCATATTCTTAACATAATTTCTAAATAGGCTTCTATAAATAGAGTGGTAGGCTTCCATTGTAAAAAAACAGAAGTTAGAGAAGTCTGAGTACTTGAGAACTCTCTGTGGGAAGGCTTTGAAAAACCTAGTGTGGGTAGAGCGATAACTTTCATCAAGTGGGATCTTGAGGGATTGAGTGCTGCTGCTGTTGCTAGGAGAAGCCGATCATCCTTTGTGGGATTTAAAGGAGGTGTTCATTCCTTGTGTGATTCAAGGAAGGTGTTTTCATCCCTTGTGGATTTCAAGGGAGGTGTCTTCATCTCTTGTGTGATTCAAGAGAGGTGTTTTCTAAACCCTAATCTTTCTTATCATTGATTGTAAGTTTGGTTTATTTTAGTGATTTAGTTAATCTCGTTTTTGAAAGATTAACAACTGGACGTAGGGTCTTTTGATCCGAACCAGTATAAATACTTTGTGCAATTTTCTCTTCTCTACTCTCTTTATTTTATTGTGTTTATTAAAATAAAGGAAAGATTTTTAATTGATCTTTGATACAAAAAGGGAAAATATTAAAAGCACAATTTTTATTAAGAACCCAATTCACCCTCCTCTTGGTTGTTGTCCACACGCTCAAACATTCCGCTGCGCGATACCAACAATTGGTATCAGAGCTTGCTTTGATAGTTATTCAAAATTTTCGAAAATGGTTAGACAAAATCAAACCTTTGCCGAGGGCGCATCTATCAACAGACCTCCTCTATTTACTGGTGAAAATTATCCTTTTTGGAAAGTTAGGATACAAATTTTTCTGGAATCTGTTGATAGGGTATTTGGGATGCTGTTTTAAATGGTCCATTTGTTCCTGTTAATATTGTAAATGATGTGCAGGAACCAAAGCCATTCTCGCAATGGACAGCAGACGAAAATAGAAGAGCCCAATATGATGTAAAAGCTAGAAATATAATTTCATCTGCCTTAACCCTAGATGAGTTTTACAGGATCTCAGTATGCACCAGTGCACAAGAAATGTGGGAGATTTTACGAGCAACCCATGAAGGAACAGATGATGTTAAGCGTGCAAGGAAGAACTCATTAATTCAAGAATATGAGATGTTTCGAATGCAACAAGGCGAAACCATTTATGATGTGCAAAAGAGATTCACCCACATCGTTAATCATCTCTGGGTTAGGTAAAAATTTTGATATAGATGAATTAAATATTAAAATTTTGAAATCTTTGAACAGGACATAGCAGCCAAAGGTTACGGCGATCACTGAATCTCAAAATTTTACAACAATGTCCATGGCGGCTCTTTTTGGTAAATTGAGAGAGCATGAACTTGAACTTGGGCGTTTAAATGAAGAAGAGGACCAAAGAAGGAAAAAGAACATAGCTTTCAAATATGAGATTGTAAAAAGCAAAAGCCTCAAAGAAGATGATGACTCTGATGATAAGAATATGAGTCTAATGATAAAGAAGTTCACAAAGTTTATGAAGAGCAATGGCAAAGGTCATCACAAAAGGTATAAAAACGAAAACCAAAACTTTGTTTCAAATTTCAATTGCTATGGATGTGGTGAAACAGGTCACATAAAAGCGGACTGCCCAAATGCTAAAAAGGGTAAAGAAAAGAAGGGCAAAAAGGTTTTCAAGAAAAAGAAATGGGAGGATAACGTTTCAAGTTCTTCTTCAAGTTCTTCTTCAAGCTCATCCAGCTCTAGTGAATCTGATGAGGAAGCAAATCTATGTTTGATTGCTGAACATGACTCTTCTGACAGTGAGGTAAGTTCTTGTAGTAATGACAATGATTATGATTCTTTGTATGATGCATTTCAACAACTACTTCATAAATCTAGTAAGTTAGATGCTGCTCACAAGAAATTAAAATATGATTTTAAGGAGTTACAAAGTAAGTTTGAAAAATCTCTTGAAGAAGAAGAAATTTTGAAAAATAAAATTTCAATTTTAGAAAATAAAGAGACTGAAATTATTGAATGTGCATCTTGTAAAAGCTATATGTTTGATTTAAATATTCTAGAAAAACAACTTGAAGATGCATTAGAAATTAAAAGTGTTAAAAAGCCTAATTTTAAGAAAAATGATTTAAGTAACAATAAGCAAGCTCCTAAGAATAAGAATAAAAGAGCCCATAGGGTATGGGTAGAAAAAGGTAAACCTTATTCTAGGAATATAAATTGTGTAACATGTTTTTATTGTATGCTAAAGGGGCACACTTCAAATAAATGTAGAATCAAACATTTTGATGTCCCTAATGGAAGATATGCTTGGATTCCTATTATAAAGTAACATGCCTCTAACCTCAAAGGACCCAAAGAAGTTTATTGGGGACCAAAATTTTATTGTTCTCTATCTCACAGGTTATTTAAAAAAAAAAAATCAAGAAAGTCCCTTTGGATGTTCAAAGATCTAGTATATTTATCAAACTTTTGGTATCCTGGTGAGTTATATGATTTTATAATGGGTTTGAGAATATTAGATATGTGAAAAAGTGGTAAAAATCATTAATTTCAGTGTTTTCCGAAAAACTCTGCTGTGATAATCGATTATCTCAGGTGATAATCGATTATCAGTAATCGATTATCTCAGGTAATAATCGATTATCAGCAAATCTGGAAATTTTTGTTCATGGGTATGAACCAATAATCGATTATCTTAAGCTGATAATCGATTATCTTGCATAGTAGGACACATATTTTCAAATTTTTTACCGTTTGAGTGAGCTTTTCAAAAATTTAGACCATGAGCAACAACTAGGTACTTCGTAAATGCAAATTAAACGTTGGAGTTCATTTTGTTAATATAACATTTCCTTCTTTAAACCCATATTTTTTAAATCTTTAGAGTCTCTCTTTCATTTAGGGGGAGTCTTTGATTAAGGGGGAGTATTTGTTCTTGAAATGTTTGTATCAAAAAGGAGAAATATTACATGTAGGAGGAGTTTTATATCTTAAACAATTTTTTAAGGGGAACTTAAGTTATCTGATTTAGGGGGAGTTGTCTAAAGAATTCATTTTTTATTATGATCAAAAAGGGGGAGATATTTTTGTGTTATTATCTTGTGATAAGTGGTACCTATTTAAGGGGAAGATATGTGTTTACTGATATCTTGTAATACCTTATGTTTTAAAAGGAGAGAAAAATTAATTATCTTTTAATTGGATTAACTACTCTTTTCTCTTAAGTTGTTTATTAAGAACAAGACATATCACAAGTCTTCAGTAACTTTTGATCATCATCAAAAAGGGGGAGATTGTTGACAAAAAGAAGAAGATGAACATCTTCCTCCAAAAAGGAGTTTTGATGATGATGATGACTTATGTAGAAGTATGGAAGACTTGATGATGATGCATGGAAAAATGTTGAAGACTTAAAAGAATGCTTCGATTCAAGAGATTAATTGAAGACTTAAGAGTTTAGTTGTTTAAAGTCTTGTAATATGTGTACATTATTTAAGATAGTTAAAATAGTAGGTCAAGAGTCAAAAGGCAGAACCCAAACAACAGAGCACTGAGAGAAAGTCTTATTTTTACAAAATGCACTGTGATAATCGATTATCACTTATGATAATCGATTATCATAAGTTTTCTTTTAAATTTTTCAGAAACTGCTCTGAAATAATCGATTATTTCAGAGGATAATCGATTATCAGTGCGAAACAATGTTTTTCAGAAACTGCTCTGGAATAATCGATTATCTATGACAGTTGTGACTTAACCTTTCATATTCTTAACCTAATTTCTAAATAGGCTTCTATAAATAGAGTGGTAGGCTTCCATTGTAAAAAAACAGAAGTTAGAGAAGTCTGAGTACTTGAGAACTCTCTGTGGGAAGGCTTTGAAAAACCTAGTGTGGGTAGAGCGATAACTTTCATCAAGTGGGATCTTGAGGGATTGAGTGCTGCTGCTGTTGCTAGGAGAAGCCGATCATCCTTTGTGGGATTTAAAGGAGGTGTTCATTCCTTGTGTGATTCAAGGAAGGTGTTTTCATCCCTTGTGGATTTCAAGGGAGGTGTCTTCATCTCTTGTGTGATTCAAGAGAGGTGTTTTCTAAACCCTAATCTTTCTTATCATTGATTGTAAGTTTGGTTTATTTTAGTGATTTAGTTAATCTCGTTTTTGAAAGATTAACAACTGGACGTAGGGTCTTTTGATCCGAACCAGTATAAATACTTTGTGCAATTTTCTCTTCTCTACTCTCTTTATTTTATTGTGTTTATTAAAATAAAGGAAAGATTTTTAATTGATCTTTGATACAAAAAGGGAAAATATTAAAAGCACAATTTTTATTAAGAACCCAATTCACCCTCCTCTTGGTTGTTGTCCACACGCTCAAACATTCCGCTGCGCGATACCAACAATTGGTATCAGAGCTTGCTTTGATAGTTATTCAAAATTTTCGAAAATGGTTAGACAAAATCAAACCTTTGCCGAGGGCGCATCTATCAACAGACCTCCTCTATTTACTGGTGAAAATTATCCTTTTTGGAAAGTTAGGATGCAAATTTTTCTGTTGGTATCGCGCAGCGGAATGTTTGAGCGTGCGGACAAAAACAAGAGGGGGGTGAATTGGTTTTTGAATAATAAATTAACACTTTAAAATTTTTCCAAAATTTATCAAGTAGATCAATAGATAATTTCTTTATAACACAATAATAGATAAAATAAAGAGATAGAGAAGAAGATTGAACACAAGTATTTATACTGGTTCGGATCAAAAGACCCTACGTCCAGTTGTTAATCTCTTAAAAACGAGATTAACTAAATCACTAACAAGTAACAGATTTACAATCAGATATTTAGAGTGTAAGGAAAGAAAACACCTCTCTTGAATCACACAAGAGATGAACACCTTTCTCTGAATCACACAGAGAACCTTGACCTTAGCTTTCCTAGCAACAGCAGCAGCACTCAATCTCCTAGAACACCTCTCAGGAAAAGTTATCGCTCTACCCACACTAGGTTTTTCAAAGCTTCAATTGAGAACACTTCAGAGAACTTTCTTGCAGTCACAACACTAGTACTCTAGCTTCTCAAAAAGGTAATTGAGAAGTAACTCTGAAGTTCCTTAAATAGGGGTTCCAGAAATTAGGTCAAAAAGCTGAACAGTCGCGCCCAACAGACCAGGATAATCGATTATTACTAGTGATAATCGATTATTCCAGTGTGGTTTATGGAAAACAAATTTTTGAGCAGATAATCGATTATCAGAAGTAATAATCGATTATTCCAGTGCTTTCTTGAAAAAATTGTTCAGCTCAGAATAATCGATTATTCCAAGTGATAATCGATTATCATTTTGATATTTCGAGAAATACTAGAATTTTCTTGTACAATACTGCTTCTAACTTAATCCAATTACAATTTACAAGATAGCTTTAAACATTATAACATGTAGTCTTCAATTGTCTTCCAGATGGCTTTCAGGCTTCTTTTATCATCATCAAAATCTTGCTTCAGCATTTAGACTTGTATTGCTTTTGCCAACAATCTCCCCCTTTTTGATGATGATCAAAACAATATGTTTAAAGTATCTGCAATCAAAATATCTTACAAGGAGATTTGTTAGTAGCACTATTTTTAAATGTTTAAACTTTTTCTCCACCTGTTTTGATCATATGAAAAAGGTTTTAACAAAGAAGCTCCCCCTCAATTTGGCATAGGTAAAGAATAACAAGACAAATATACTTATATTTTAAAAAACGGGAAAACATATTACAATTGCAAACAATGAGACTGTGATGTAGACTGTTAAAAGTCTTGACTCATGTCATCATCGTCCTCATATTTATCAAATTTATGTTCTAAGTTAGAGATCCTAGAATCTAATCCTCTAATTAAGCCGGTGACTTCTTCATGTCTGTGAGTGGAGAGAAGAAAGAATTCTTCAAGCCTCTGATTGAGATTTAAAATGTGATCCTCCAAAGAAGAGGATGAGCTACCAATACCACTGGATGATCCAATATGTGTGTCAACAGGAGGAATAGGAGCAGTGGGAGGATTTTCTTCTTCTTCATTGTCCGAAGAAGGCATATCGTCCTTGTGAATGTAGGTATTCCCAAAAGGAATAAATTTCATCTGCTTCAAGGAGTTTTCTGCAATTTTGTATGCTGCAATTGTCTTATGAGACTGTTCATCAGAGACATTTACCCCTTTATACTCACAAATACGAGAGATGAGCAAGGAATACGGAAAAGGATATTGAGGCAATCGTTTGACTTTTAGCATGGTGTCAAGAATGATGCTTGGCCAATAGATAGGGATGTGGTTGAGCATGGCATATATTATCATAAGATCGGCTTCACTGCACTGTGCGTGATTTGTACCACGTGGACATAAAATCCAAACAATGAGATAGTGAAGTAGACGCTCATTGATTTTGAGAGGTCCAGCTAGTAATTGACGGCCAATTTCTTGATCTAGGCGTCGCATAAAGGATCTATATGCAAAAATTCTGTTGAACCCTTCTATGCCAGCTGTGAGAATGGGAGATGTGCCATCATGAATGGGAAATTGTGCAACATTTTCCCAAATATCATCATCTAAAATGATGTCGATACCTTTCACTTTTGTGAACCCAACTCCATCTCTGAATTTGTAGTTGAAATAAAAGGCTCGAACCAAATCTGGATAGTAAGTGCCTTGCATCTCTGTGAAGAATTTCACACCTTGTTCAGCCAAAAAGTTTTGAATGGTGAAATGGCGATTTACAAACCATTGAGACTGGATGAATTTTGGAGTGATGAGGGGTTTGTCTTTCCATAGTGTGATGAATTCAGAACGTCTCTCTTCATCCGAAATCCATCCTTCAATGGAGGCTGTTCTTGGTGCAGTTGAGGGATGAGAGGCATGAGATGCAGTCCTTCTGCGTGTAGGAATTTTTCTGCGAGAGGATTCAACCATGGTTTAGGTAAAAGAGAGGGAAGCCTTTGAGAGTTTTGTGAGAAAATGAGAAAAGGAGAGGGTCTTGAGTGTTGATGGAGAGAAAAGAGTGTTCTGGTGACAAAAATGGCTAATATTTATAGAGAGAGAACTCCAACGGCCATATACACGCGATTTGATGAAAATCTAGTCGTTGCAACGGCTAGTTTTTGAAATTTGTTGGTCCAACGACGTGTAATAATCGATTATTCTAAGATGATAATCGATTATTGGTTCATAAACTGGGCAAAATATGAAGTCTGACGAGCTGATAATCGATTATCCTAAGTGATAATCGATTATTCCAGTGAGTTTTGATTTTTGGCTCAGAATTAAGGATAATCGATTATGGCCTTGAATAATCGATTATTACAAAGTGTTTTTGAATTTTTAGGAAGAGATTTTAAGGATAATCGATTATTACACAAAATAATCGATTATTCCAGTATGTTTTGAGATTTTTTTTTTTTGAAGAGAGTCTGATAATCGATTATTGACACTTGTAATCGATTATTTACGCTATTTTTCGGATTTCTTAAGGATTGTGAATTTTTAGCATTAAGAGATCTCTAATATGCCTAAGTCTCTTCTTAGTTCATAAAATCTTTCTTTAGCTAAAGGTTTTGTAAATATATCAGCTAATTGATGCTTTGTATCTACATATTCTATTTCACAATTTCCTTTATTAATGTGATCTCTTAGGAAATGATGTCTTATTTCAATATGTTTTGTCCTAGAGTGCATTATGGGATTTTTGGTTAAATTAATAGCACTAGTATTATCACATTTCAGAGGTATGTGATTTAAAAAGATATTATAGTCTTCTAGTTGTTGTTTCATCCAAAGAATTTGAGCACAACAATTTCCAGCTGCTATGTATTCAGCCTCTGTAGTTGATAAAGCCACACAAGCTTGTTTCTTTGAGTGCCAAGAGACTAATGAACTACCTAAGAGGTGACAAGTACCACTGGTACTTTTTCTATCTATTTTACAACCACCATAATCAACATCTGAATAACCTATCAAATTAGGAGATGCTCCTGAAGGATACCATAGTCCAAAACATGCAGTACCTTTTAAGTATTTTAAAATTCTTTTTACTGCAGTAAGATGTGATTCTTTTGGATTGGCTTGAAAACGAGCACACACACATACAGATTGCATAATGTCAGGCCTACTAGCAGTAAGATACAACAAAGAACCTATCATGCCTCTAAACATAGTTTGATTTACCTCTATTCCTGATTCGTCTTTATCTAAGTAGCAGGAGGTTCCCATAGGAGTACTTGCTTCCTTAGCAGTATCCATTCCAAATTTCTTAAGTACTTCTTTGCAGTACTTAGATTGAGAAATGAAAGTTCCATTTTCCATTTGCTTAATTTGAAGACCCAAAAAGAATGTCAACTCTCCCATCATTGACATCTCAAACTCTCCCTGCATTATGCTTGCAAAGCCTTTACATAGTGAACTATCAGTAGATCCAAATATTATGTCATCTACATAAATCTGAACTAGCAAAATATGTTTATTTACTCTTTTGATAAACAGAGTTAAATCAATTTTACCTCTTTCAAAATTATTTTCTAACAAAAATGTACTTAATCGTTCATACCAAGATCTAGGTGCTTGTTTTAATCCATACAATGCTTTCTTTAATTTATAAATGTGATTAGGAAACTTATAGTCTTCAAAGCCAGGTGGTTGTTCAACATACACATTTTCTTTTATAAATCCATTTAAGAAAGCACTTTTGACGTCCATCTGATATAGTTTGAATTTCATGAGAGAAGCATAGGCAAGAAGTAAGCGTATAGCTTCTAACCTGGCAACTGGAGCATAAGTCTCATCATAGTCTATACCTTCTTCTTGTCTGTATCCCTTTGCTACAAGTCTGGCTTTGTTTTTAGTGATGTTTCCATCCTCATCCAACTTGTTTCTGAACACCCATTTTGTTCCTATTACTTGGTGTGAATCATCCCTTGGAATGAGTTCCCAAACTTCATTCCTTTCAAATTGATTCAGCTCTTCTTGCATTGCAATGCACCATTGATCATCTTGAAGAGCTTCGTCTACACTTTTGGGTTCTATCTGTGAAACAAAAGCAACAGTCATACAGAAATTTGACATATTTCTAGTAACAACTCCCTTTGATATATCTCCAATGACATTTTCCAGAGATAATCCTCTAGGTGATTTCCAGCTTTTGGCAAGATCTTCAGGTTCAGTAATTGGATTTTCATTTAGATACATCTCATCAAGGGCTTCTTTGAAATATTCTTCATCACCTGCATTTGTTTTATTTAACTCAAGAGGGTTCTCCTCAAGGTCCACAATTTCATCAAAAACAACATGCACAGATTCTTCCATATTCAAGGTTCTTCTATTAAAAATCCTATAGGCTTTACTAGTTAATGAATAACCTAAGAAAATAGCTTCATCAGCTTTAGAATCAAATTTACCCAAATTTTCTTTTCCGTTATTCAGAACAAAGCATTTGCATCCAAATATTTTTAAATGTGCTACATTAGGCTTTCTTCCTTTAAACAATTCATAGGGGGTAACTTTTAAAATTGGTCTAATGAGCATTCTATTTAATACATAACAAGCAGTGCTCACAGCATCAGCCCAAAAATATTTAGGCACATCATATTCGTTCAACATGGTGCGAGCTAATTCTTCTAAAGATCTATTTTTCCTTTCTACAACTCCATTTTGTTGAGGAGTTCTAGGTGCAGAAAAATTATGCATAATTCCGTTTTCTTCAAAAAAGTTTTCAAATAATTTATTTTGAAATTCTCCACCATGGTCGCTTCTTAAAACTTTAATTTTCAAATCTTTTTCATTTTGAACAGCTTTTGCAAAAATTTTTAAAAGCTTTGAATGCCTCACTTTTTAGTGTGAGAAAGAAAGTCCATGTATATCGTGAGTAATCATCAACAATAACAAGAGCATAATAGTTTCCTCCAAAGCTTTTTGTCCTTGAAGGGCCAAATAAATCCATATGCAAAAGTTCTAACGGTTTTGATGTAGAAATTACATTTTTTGAATGAAATGAAGATTTTACTTGTTTTCCTTTTTGACATGCATCGCATAGTTTATCTTTTTCAAACTTTATTTTTGGTAATCCAATTACTAATTCCTTGGAAATTAGTTTGTTTAATTGTTGCATGTTAATATGAGCAGCTCGTTTATGCCATAACCAAGGATTTTCTTCTTTAACAACCAAACAAGTTATATCACTAGATGATGCAGTATCAAGATCAATTAAGTAAATATTATTATGTCTCATACCTTTTAATGCTACTTCTTTGGAGTCCTTTTGATGAATAGTGCAGTAGTCACTCTCAAATATTACTTTGAGTCCTTTATCACATAATTGGCTTATACTGAGAGGATTGTGCTTTAGTCCTTCCACATATAGTACATCCTTGATCTTCAAAGTATTTCCTCCACCTACATCACCCGTTCCAAGTATTTTTCCTTTGTTGTTATCCCCATAAGTGACAAATCCTTGTTCCTTCTTTTTAAAGTTCTTAAACTTCTTTTTATCTCCAGTCATGTGTCTTGAACAACCGCTGTCAAGATACCACATTGATCTTCTGGATTTAGAAGTCATCTGCAAAATAAGGAAACAATTTATTTAGGTCCCCAACAACTTGTTTGGGTCCTTGGGGTTAGAAAAAAATCTACTTATGAACAGGAACCCAAATATATTTCTTATTAGGAACACCAAGATGTTTGATATTGCATTTGTTTGAAGTATGACCCTTTTTCATGCAATAAAAACATGTAGTAGTACATGCATATGTATTTCTAGAATGATATGTTCCTTTTTCTACCCAAACTCTACGAGTTCTTTTAGTTTTATTTTTAAAACTATGATTATGAGCATGCTTGGTCTTATTTGGATTTTTCTTGATTTTAAACTTTTCACAATTCTTATTGTCTAAAGCATCTGCGAGATGTTTTTCCAAAATACATATATCAAACATGTAACTTTTGCATGAAGCACATTCAACAGTTTCTTTATTTTCTAAATTTGAAATTTTATCTTTCAAAAATTCTTCTTCTTCAAGAGATTTTTCAAATTTACTTTGCAAATCTTTAAAATCAGATTTTAACTTTTTATGAGCAGTATCCAATTTACTAGATTTAATAAGCAATTGTTGAAAGGCGTCATACAAATCATCATAATCATTTTCGTGGCAAGTAGAATTTACCTCACTATCGGAATCATCATGATTGGCCATCAGACATAGATTTGCTTCTTCAATTTCAGAATCGCTAGAATTTGATGAACTTGAGGCATTGTCTTCCCAAGCTATATATGCTTTCTTTTTGAAGAATTTTCTACCTTTCTTTTCTTCACTTTTCTTTGAATTTGGGCAGTCAGCTTTGACGTGTCCAGATTCTCCACATCCATAGCATTTGAAATTTGAGGATGATCCTTGATTATCCTTCTTGTTGCTCTTGAATTGATTTTTACCTTTGGCCTTCATGAATTTTGTAAACTTCTTAATCATGAGACTCAGATTTTCATCATCATCTGAATCTTCTTCTTCCTTTTGTCGTTTGCCTTTAACCACTTCGGTTTTAAAGGCTATGTTCTTCTTTCTTCCAATATCTTCTTCATCATTTAATCTGCCTAGTTCAAGCTCATGTTCTCTTAGCTTTCCAAACAGAGCCGCCATCGTCATTGTCGCAAGATTTTGTGACTCCGTGATGGCTGTCACCTTAGGCTGCCAAGTCCTGTTCAAGGATTTAAGAATTTTTATATTTAATTCATCAGTGTCAAAAGTTTTACCTAGACCCTTGAGATGATTGACAATATGTGTGAATCGTTTCTGCACATCGTATATAGTTTCTCCTTGCTGCATCCGAAACATTTCGTATTCTTGGATCAAGGAGTTCTTGCGTGCTCTTTTTACATCATCTGTTCCTTCATGGGTTACACGCAATATTTCCCACATTTCTTATGCACTGGTGCATACTGAGATCCTGTAAAACTCATCTAGGGTTAAGGCAGATGAAATTATATTTCTAGCTTTTACATCATATTGGGCTTTTTTATTTTCGTCTGCTGTCCATTGTGAGAATGGCTTTGGTTCCTGCACATCATTTACAATATTAACAGGAACAAATGGACCATTTAAAACAGCATCCCAAATACCTCTATCAACAGATTCCAGAAAAATTTGCATCCTAACTTTCCAGAAAGGATAATTTTCACCAGTAAATAGAGGAGGTCTGTTGATAGACGCACCCTCGGCAAAGGTTTGATTTTGTCCAACCATTTTCGAAAATTTTGAATAACTATCAAAGCAAGCTCTGATACCAATTGTTGGTATCGCGCAGCGGAATGTTTGAGCGTGCGGACAAAAACAAGAGGGGGGTGAATTGGTTTTTGAATAATAAATTAACACTTTAAAATTTTTCCAAAATTTATCAAGTAGATCAATAGATAATTTCTTTATAACACAATAATAGATAAAATAAAGAGATAGAGAAGAAGATTGAACACAAGTATTTATATTGGTTCGGATCAAAAGACCCTACGTCCAGTTGTTAATCTCTTAAAAACGAGATTAACTAAATCACTAACAAGTAACAGATTTACAATCAGATATTTAGAGTGTAAGGAAAGAAAACACCTCTCTTGAATCACACAAGAGATGAACACCTTTCTCTGAATCACACAGAGAACCTTGACCTTAGCTTTCCTAGCAACAGCAGCAGCACTCAATCTCCTAGAACACCTCTCAGGAAAAGTTATCGCTCTACCCACACTAGGTTTTTCAAAGCTTCAATTGAGAACACTTCAGAGAACTCTCTTGCAGTCACAGCACTAGTACTCTAGCTTCTCAAAAAGGTAATTGAGAAGTAACTCTGAAGTTCCTTAAATAGGGGTTCCAGAAATTAGGTCAAAAAGCTGAACAGTCGCGCCCAACAGACCAGGATAATCGATTATTACTAGTGATAATCGATTATTCCAGTGTGGTTTATGGAAAACAAATTTTTGAGCAGATAATCGATTATCAGAAGTAATAATCGATTATTCCAGTGCTTTCTTGAAAAAATTGTTCAGCTCAGAATAATCGATTATTCCAAGTGATAATCGATTATCATTTTGATATTTCGAGAAATACTAGAATTTTCTTGTACAATACTGCTTCTAACTTAATCCAATTACAATTTACAAGATAGCTTTAAACATTATAACATGTAGTCTTCAATTGTCTTCCAGATGGCTTTCAAGCTTCTTTTATCATCATCAAAATCTTGCTTCAACATTTAGACTTGTATTGCTTTTGCCAACATTCACCTTATCATAACCTTTATGTAATTATGTTAAAAATATGTATGTTAATTAAAAAAATTTATGTTTCACATTTGAATATTTCTATTATTTTTTAATATTTTTATTTAATATATATTTTTCTTTCACATGAAAATGTTTAATACTCTCAATTTAAGTACTTAATAGCACAAACATTTCGTTTACTAGGTAATATAAAAAAATCATTTACTTATTATTCTTATTATTAGTTTTTGTTTCATTTGAATAACTTTTTTATTTCACTAAAACATTTTTTATTAATTCTTAACCACTAGGTATATATGTTGATATTTGAAAAGTTTTCTCAGATCTCTAAGATATTTATCAACTTATCATACCCTTAATTATACATTTATTTTTCTTTGTTGCGATTTCTTTCAATAGTCTCTCAAATTGTTTGTAAATATTTGTTAATTTTTAATATTTTTATTTCTTGTTTATTTTCATTATGTAGAATACTATTTCGATATATTTTATTTAATTATTTTTAATTTTTTAACTCATTATCAATCATACTGTAATTTTTCCAATACAATTGTATAAATAACTTTTATTTACTTCAATATAAAAATTTAATGTAATTGTAATTAATATTTTTTTATCACCATCCAACATAATTGAAGTTCAAAAGATACAAGATTTATGTTAAAATTTTATTATTATGATTATTATTTGTTCTTTGTATCATTTTGATTAAGTAATATATTATAACTTTTATTAGTGTATAAAAAAGATATTCATTATAATTTAAAAGATTGAAGTAAACAAACATTTAAAATATATTTTAATTTGAATATTTGTTTTCCTTTTATATTTTTATATTTTATTTTTTAAATTGTATCAACTAGGTTTCATTAATGTTTGTAAATTTAATAAATGTATTGGTTCTCATGAAATTTTATTTGGTACTATAATCTAAAATATAAACAATTATAATTTATTTTAAACTTTTATTATGATTATTATTTTTTTGGTTAAATTATACTTTTAGTCCCCATTTTCGTAGCAAAATTTGAATTTGGTCCCTCAATTATTTTTTATCTCAATTTGGTCCCTATTTTGGGAAATTTGACTCAATCAAGTCCTTTCCGTTAGTGGTGGAGTAACGGTGTTAAATGGGGTGCCACGTGTCAGCTTCTGGATTTTTTGATTTTTTTGATTTTTTTTTGAATTTCTTTTTTTTATTAATTTTTTAATTTTTTTTTAAAAATTAAAATTTTGCCACGTGTCAAGCGGACATCATGCCACGTGGCAGTGACAGTGCCACGTGGCAGTGACAGTGCCACGTGTCAGTATTTGGGAGTTGTTATTTTCTCATTCTCAATTTGGTCCCTGTATTTTATTTTTTGTCTCAATTTAGTCCCAATTTTTGTAAAAATTGTGCAATTTTGTCCCTCTCCAAATTGAAACCAAATTTAATTTCTATATAAATATGCACAAATATTTCTATCAAAATTGATATTTCAAGTAAATATTTTTAACAAGATTAAGTTTATTTTAATTTATATTTTACGTTAAACTTTATTTAAAATTGTTTTAAAGTTGTTAATAGAAAATAATGTTAATAAAAAAATTCATAACTTATATTGATATTTTATTACATTATACTTTAATATTATTTTTTATTTGAATTTATATTTTAAATAATTGCATATTTTTAAAATGTGTAAAATTCAATAATTTCTATACAAATATTTTATTTAGTATAAAAATAACAATTATATAATTTAAGAAAATTAACTAGTTTATGTAACAATAAAAAACAAATAAATTTAAAATTTGAAAACAATTTTAAATAAAATTTAATGTGAAACAAATTTAAAGAAACTTGGTTTTATTGAAAATATATAATAAAAATATCAATTTGAATAAAAAAATCAAATTTAATAAAAATATTTGTATAACATTTTATAATTTTTGTTTCAATTTGGAGGGGACAAAATTGCATAATTTTTACAAAAATTGGGACTAAATTGAGACGAAAGATAAAATACAGGGACCAAATTGAGAATGAGAAAATGACACCTCCCAAATAGTGACACGTGGCACTGTCACTGCCACGTGGCACGATGTCAGCTTGACACGTGGCAAAATTTTAACTTTTTATTTTATTTTTTAAATTAATAAAAAATAAAAAAAAATAAATTCAAAAAATTCAGAAGCTGACACGTGGCACCCCATTTAACACCGTTACTCCACCACTAACGGAAAGGACTTGATTGAGTCAAATTTCCCAAAATAGGGACCAGATTGAGATAAAAATTAATTGAGGGACCAAATTCAAATTTTGCTACAAAAATGAGGACTAAGAGTATAATTTAATCTATTTTTTTGTATCATTTTGATCAAATGATGTATTATAACTTTTATTAGTGTATAAAAAAAAATTTATTAGAATTTAAAAGATTGAACTAAAAAAACATTTAAAATATCAATTATGTTCTTTGTATCATTTTGATCAAATGATGTATTATAACTTTTATTAGTGTATAAAAAAGATATTTATTAGAATTTAAAAGATTGAAGTAAACAAACATTTAAAATATATTTTAATTTAAATATTTGTTTTTCTTTTATATTTTTTTAAAAAATATTTTTAAATTTTATCAATTATGTTTCATTAATATTTGCAAATTTAATAATTGTTTTAGTTCTCATGAAATTTTATTTGGTATTATAATATCAAATGTAAACAATTATAATTTATTTTAAAGTATTTGATATCGAAGAAACAACCATCATTCTAATATTGAATATTTGATAATATTATGTTTTCTTTATCATAATTTTTTTATTATTTTATAAAAATTAATTAAAATTAATATTGAAGTAGTAAGAAAATGGGTATGAGTATGTGTATGAGATTATACCCGTTACCCGGTGAGGATGGGTCAAAAATTTAATACCTGTTGGGTTTGGGTATGGGGATGTGGATGATTTTTTTTTACGGGGATAGGTATGGGATAGCGAAACCTGTGTCCGTCCCGCCCCGTTGCCATCCCTATGAACAACTACATCACTCGCCAATCATTCATTTCATTTTCATGTTAAGAGTAAATTTGTCCAACTGAACACATGTAAAAGTATGGCTTTTGAAATTATTTTTAGAAAAATAATTAATACTAAAAAATTCAAAATTGTTATAAAAAAGGTTTAAAAAGTAATTATTAATTATGCTTTTTTTATTAAATTTTTTTATAAATACTGTTTAATTAAAATATGTTATTTTAATTTATACATTTTAAAAAAATTTCTACAACAAATTTAACTTATATAGTTATTATTTTAAATTACTTTTAAAATGAAGGACAATTTGATAATCTTATTTTTCCTTGCTTTAAACATAATTTTTAATTGATCAGATCCATCAAATCATTGATAAACATTCACAACTCTAAATTCACCCACTTTCACCTTTAGTTCCCTTGAAGTGAACACCACAAACTTGACACTCTAATTAATCCACTCTAATCCATCATCTCCCTATCTCTCAAATCAATATTGAGGGAGAAAGGGGAAGAAAGAGGAAAATTTTTCTATTTTTCATTTTTCTCTATCATGCCATGATTTGAGGGGTATATCAGGTAGATTATATTTATGCTCTCAATTTATTTTTCAGTTTAATTATGATAATAAAGTAAAAATATGGCTTTTGAAATTATTTTTATAAAAATAACTAATACTATAATTTTTAAAATTGTTATTAAAAAGGTTTAAAAAGTAATTATTAATTATAATTTTTTTTATTAAAAGTTTTTATAAATATATTTTTATTAAAATATGTTATTTTTATTTATTCATTTTAATGTTTTTTCAAAAAAAAAAAAACTTATCTAATTATAATTTTAAATTACTTTTAAAATGAATGACAACTTGGTAATAATGTTAAAATATGGCTTTTGAAATTATTTTTACTAAAATAATTAATATTAAAAATTTCAAAATTGTTATAAAAAAGGTTTAAAAAGTAATTATAAATTATAGGGTTAAATATGTTTTTGTCCCTCAAGTTTAAGTGAATTTTGGAATTAGTTCCTCTTCGAAATTTTATACCAATTTAGTCTTTTATCTTTAGAAATGCTTAGTCCTTCTTACCAAATTTTGTTAAGTTTATTTGACATTTTAAATGCATTTTATGATAATATTTGAGTTAACATTGAAGCGAAGATGTGTCAAACGATGTAAATAGGGATGGCAACGGAGCGGGACGGACACGAGTTTCGCTATCCCATACCCATCCCAGTAAAAAAAAATTATCCCCATCCCCATACCCAAACCCAACGAGTATTAAACTTTGGACTCATCCCCATCCCCACCGGTTAACGGGTATAATCTCGTAACCATACTCATACCCATTTTCTTACTACTTCAATATTAATTTTAATTAATTTTTATAAAATAAAAAAAATGATAAAGGAAACATAATATTATCAAATATTCAATATTAGAATGATGATTGTTTCTTCGATATTAAATACTTTAAAATAAATTATAATTGTTTACATTTTATATAATAATACCAAATAAAATTTCATGAGAACTAAAACAATTATTAAATTTGCAAATATTAATGAAACATAATTGATAAAATTTAAAAATATTTTTTAAAAAATATAAAAAAAAACAAATATTCAAATTAAAATATATTTTAAATGTTTGTTTACTTCAATCTTTTAAATTCTAATAAATCTTTTTTTTATACACTAATAAAAGTTATAATACATCATTTGATCAAAATGATACAAAGAACATAATTGATATTTTAAATGTTTGTTTACTTCAATCTTTTAAATTCTAATAAATATCTTTTTTATACACTAATAAAAGTTATAATACGTCATTTGATCAAAATGATACAAAGAACAAATAATAATCATAATAAAAGTTTAAAATAAATTATAATTGTTTACATTTTAGATTATAATACCAAATAAAGTTTCATGAGAACCAACACATTTATTAAATTTACAAACATTAATTAAACCTAGTTGATAATATTTCAAAATATTTAAAAAAAATATATAAACGATAAACAAATATTCAAATTAAAATATATTTTAAATGTTTGTTTACTTCAATCTTATAAATTCTAATGAATCTCTTTTTTATACACTAATAAAAGTTATAATACCTCATTTGATCAAAATGATACAAAGAAAAAATAATAATCATAATAAAAGTTTAAAATAAATTATAATTATTTACATTTTAGATTATAATACCAGATAAAATTTCATGAGAACCAGCACATTTATTAAATTTACAAACATTAATGAAACCTAGTTGATAATATTTAAAAATATTTTAAAAAAAATATAAACAAAAAACAAATATTCAAATTAAAATATATTTTAAATGTTTGTTTACTTCAATCTTTTAAATTCTGATGAATTTCTTTTTTATACACTAATAAAAGTTATAATACCTCATTTGATCAAAATGATACAAAGAACAAATAATAATCATAATAAAAGTTTAAAATAAATTATAATTATTTACATTTTAGATTATAATACCAAATAAAATTTCATGAGAACCAACACATTTATTAAATTTGCAAACATTAATGAAACCTAGTTGATAATAATTTAAAAATATTTTTTTAAAAATATAAACGAAAAACAAATATTCAAATTAAAATATATTTTAAATGTTTGTTTACTTCAATCTTTTAAATTCTAATGAATCTCTTTTTTATACACTAATAAAAGTTATAATACATTACTTAATCAAAATGATACAAAGAACAAATAATAATCATAATAATAATATTTTAACATAGATCTTGTATCTTTTGAACTTCAATTATGTTGGATGGTGATAAAAAAATATTAATGACAATTACATTAAATTTTTATATTGTAGTAAATAAAAGTTATTTATATAATTATAGTGAAAAAATTATAGTATGATTGATAATGAGTTAAAAAATAAAAAATAATTAAATAAAATATATCGAAATAGTATTTTACATAATGAAATAAACAAGAAATAAAAGTATTAAAAAAAATTAACAAATGTTTACAAACAATTTGAGAGACTATTGAAAGAAATCGCACAAAGAAAAACAAATGTATAATTAAGGGTATGATAAGTTGAAAAATGTCTTAGAGATCTAAGAAAACTTTTCAAATATCAACATATATACTCAGTAGTTGAGAAATAACAAAAAATGTTTTAGTGAAATAAAAAAGTTATTCAAATGAAACAAAAACTAATAATAAGAATAATAAGTAAATGATTTTTTTTATATTACCTAGTAAACGAAATGTTTGTGCTATTAAATACTTAAATTGAGATTATTAAACATTTTGATGTGAAAGAAAAATATACATTAAATAAAAATATTAAAAAATAATAGAAATATTCAAATGTGAGACATAAATTTTTTAATTAACCTACATATTTTTAACATAATTACATAAAGATTATGATAAGATGAAAAATAAAATTGAAATGCAAATGAGTTTCATGGCAAACCAAATAATTATAATAAATAAAAAATAATATATATATATGGTTATTTAATTAATTAGGAATATTTTAATAATTTAAACGGGAACAGGTAATATGGCGGGGATATGTACATCCCCATACCCATCCTCATACCCAATTGAAAAAAGTCGGGGATTCCCCATATCCATACCCATACCCAGTCAATGCGGGGATTCCCCGTCAAAACAGGGACGGGTTCGGGCAATACCCACGGGGACGGGTTTATTTGTCATCTCTAGATGTAAACAATTCAAATACTATCATGAAATATGCTTGAAACGTCAGATAAACTTAACAAATATGGTTAAAATGACTAAATTCATACATTTTTAAAGATGAATGACTAAATTGGTTAAAAGTTTTGAAGAAGGACTAATTTCAAATTTGACTAAAACTTGAGGGACCAAAACGTATTTAACCCTAAATTATAAATTTTTTTATTAAATTTTTTTATAAATATTTTTAAATTAAAATATGTTAGTTTAATATATACATTTTAATATTTTTCTACAACAAATCTAACTTGTATAATTATAATTTTAAATTACTTTTAAAATGAAGGACAATTTGGTAATCTTATTTTTCCTTGCTTTAAACATAATTTTTAGTTTATCACATTCATCAAATCACTCATAAACATTCATAAACTTTACTCTAAATCCACCCACTTTCACCTTTAGTTCCCTTAAAGTGAACCCCACAAACTTCACACTCTAATATTAATCCACTTTAATCCATCCTCTCTCTCTCTCAAATTAATCTTGAGGGAGAGAGGGAAATGAAGTGAAAAATTTATCTATTTTCCATTCCTCTCTATCATGCCATGATTTGAGGGGTATATCAGGTAGATTACATATAACTTTTCTAGTTATAATTTCAAATTACTTCTCAAATCAATGACAATTTGGTAATCTTATTTATCCTTGCTTTAAACATAATTTTTAATTTATCACATCCATCAAATCAATCACAAACTTTACTTTAAATTCACTCAATTTTACCTTTAAATCTCTTGAAGTTAAAAACATAAACTTCACACTCTAGTCTACTTTAATTCATCATTACCTTCTCTCCCAGATCAATCTTCAATCTTGAGGGAGAGGGACGGAAAAGAAGTGGAATATTTCTCTACTTTTCGATTGTCTCTGCTGTATCATGGTTTAAGGGGATATCAAGTAGATTACATTTATGTCCACAATTTTTTTTAGTTTAATTGTAAAAATATGGCTTTTGAAATTATTTTTAGAAAAATAATTAATACAAAAAAATTTAAAATTGTTATAAAAAAGGTTTAAAAAGTAATTATTAATTATAAATTTTTTTATAAATATTGTTTAATTAAAATATGTTATTTTAATATTTTTTTTCTACAACAAACCTAACTATATAATTATAATTTTAAAATACTTTTAAAATGAAGGACAATTTGGTAAACTTGTTTTTCCTTGTTTTAAACATAATTTTTAATCTATCACATGCATTAAATTACTTACAAACTTTCACAAACAAACTTGACTCTAAATTCACTCAGTTTAACACGTTTAATTCTCTTAAAGTGAACAATACAAACTTCACACTCTAATCCTCTTTTTTTCTAATACTCTCTTTCATGCAATGATTTCATGGGTATATCAAGTAGATTATATTTTTTTTATAATCCTCTCATTTTTTTACTTATTGTTCTTTTCTTGAATTTTTTTTAATTCATCTTTAAAGTTTTTATCATCTTCTTGATCCATTTTTAATCTCTTATTGTGTTCTTGAATTTTGTCTTGAAAATTTTTAATCATCATATTGAGTTCTTCTCTTAAACTTTTTAAATTCTTTTTCTTGATTTCCATTTTCTCAATTTTCTTAATTTCTTTATAACTCATTGTTTTCATTAACTTCTTTAATTTTCTATTTTCAAACTTTTTTTACTTATTGTTCCTTTCTTGAATTTTTTTATTTGAATTATTCTTTAAAGTTTTTATCATCTTTTTTATCCTTTTTTAATCTCCAATTGTATTCTTTAATTTTATCTTGAAAAATTTTAATCATCATATTGATTTATTCTCTTAAACTTTTTAAAATCTTTTTCTTAGATTCCATTTTCTCACTTTTCTAAATTTTTTTTAACTCCTCATTTTCATTAACTTCTTTATATTTTTATTTTTAAACTTTTTTTACATATTGTTCTTTTCTTGAATTTTTTTTCCAATTATTCTTTAAAGTGTTTATGATCTTCTTGATTCTTTTTTAATCTCTAATAGTATTCTTGAATTTTATCTTGAAAACTTTTAATCACCATATAGAGTTCTTCTCTGAAATGTTTTAAAATCTTTTTATTGAATTCCATTTTCTAACTTTTCTTAATTTTTTTAACTCCTCATTTTCATTAACTTATTTAATTTTCTATTTTCAAACTTTTTTACTTATTGTTTTTTCTTGAATTTTTTTTTCAATTATTCTTTAAAGTTTTTATCATCTTCTTGATCCTTTCTTAATATCTAGTTGTATTCTTGAATTTTATCTCGAAAACTTTTAATTATCATATAAAGTTCTTCTCTTAAACTTTTTAAAATCTTTTTCTTGAATTTCATTTTTTCACTTTTCTTAATTTTTTTTAACTCCTCAATTTCATTAACTTCTTTAATTATTTATTTTCTAACTTTTTTTACTTATTGTTCTTTTCTTGATTTTTTTTATTTTTTTTAATTCTTCTTTAACGTTTTTATTATCTTCTTGATCTTTTTTTAATCTCTAATTGTATTTTTGAATTTTATGTTGAAAAATTTTAATCATCGTATTGAGTTCTTTTTTTAAACTTTTTAAAATCTCTATCTTGATTTCCATTTTCTCCTTTTTCTTAATTTTTTTAACTCCCCATTTTCATTAACTTCTTTAAGTATTTATTTTCAAATTTTTTTTACTTCTTGTTATTTTCTTGAATTTTTTTGATTTTTTTTTTGAATTTTTTATCATCTTCTTGATCATTTTTTAATCTCTAATTGTATTCTTTAATTTTATCTTGAAAAATTTTAATCAACATATTGAGTTCTTCTCTTAAACTTTTTAAAATCTTTTTATTGAATTCCATTTTCTCACTTTTCTTAATTTTTTTAACTCCTCATTTTCGTTAACTTATTTAATTTTTTATTTTCTAACTTTTTTTACTTATTTTTCTTTTCTTGAATTTTTTTTCTTTTTTATTTCAATTATTCTTTAAAGTTTTTATCATCTTCTTGATTATTTTTTGATCTCTAATATTATTCTTGAAAACTTTTAATCATCATATAGAGTTTTTCTATTAAAATTTTTTAAAAAATTTCTTGAATTGCATTTTCTCACTTTTCTTAATTTTGTTTTAACTCCACATTTTCATTAACTTCTTTAATTATTTATTTTAAAACTTCTTTTACTTATTTTTCTTTTCTTGAATTTTCATTTATTTATTTTTTTAAATTGTTGTTTAAAATTTTTATCATCTTCTTGATCTTTTTTTAATTTCTAATTGTATTCTTGAAAACTTTAAATTATAATATAGAATTCTTGTCTTAAACTTTTTAAAATATTTTTCTTGAATTCCATTTTCTCACTTTTCTTATTTTTTTTAACTTCTCATTTTCATTAACTTCTTTATGTATTTATTTTCAAAATTTTTACTTATTTTTATTTTCTTGAATTTTATTTTATTTGTTTTTTCAATTCTTCTGTAAAATTTTTATCATCTTCTTGATCTTTTTTAATCTCTAATTGTATTCTTGAATTTTATCTTGAAAACTTTTAATCATCATATTGAGTTCTTCTCTTAAACTTTTTAAAATATTTTTCTTCAATTCCATTTTCTCATTTTTCTTAATTTTTTTTAACTCCTCATTTTCATTAACTTCTTTAATTATTTATTTTCAAACTTTTTTTACTTATTGTTCTTTTCTTGAATTTTATTTTATTTTCTTTTTAATTCTTCTTTAAAGTTTTTATGATCTTCTTGATCCTTTTTTAATCTCTAATTGTATTCTTGAATTTTATGTTCAAAACTTGTAATCATCATATTGAGTTATTCTTTTAAACTTTTTAAAATATTTTTCTTGAATTTCATTTTCTCACTTTTCTTAATTTTTTTTAACTCCTCATTTTCATTAACTTTTTTAATTATTTATTTTCAAACTTTTTTTACTGTTCTCTTCTTGAATTTTATTTTCTTTTTTTTAATTCTTCTTTATTGTTTTTATCATCTTCTTTCTTGATCTTTTTTAATCTCTAATTAGTTCTATACCCGTGCGTACGCATGAGTTTTATGTTTTTTTCTTTTTCTTTTAATTTTGTATTTGTAAAATAAAAAAATATTAGTTATATTTGCAGTAAATAATTATTTTATATATATATATATATTATTATACATTATTATTGTTTATACGAATAATAATAATAAATATTTATGTTATATATTATTAGAATTAAGATGGATCAATGTTATTTTATTCTTTATCGTTATAATTTTTAATGGAGTAATTTAAAATTGGTTTCAAATAAATTTTGATATTTTGTGACTTGGAATAAAAATATGTTATATTTTTTAATAGATTACTTTCAAATTACTTACAAATAATCATAGATATTTTGTTAGATGGAATAACAAAATATTATGTTTTTTTGAAATGCTTACTAATAAATAAATTGGTTACAAATAATACTATGATTATTATTATTGTGATATTTATGTATTAAGATGTCACATAGTTATTAGTTACGATAAATTGGTTACAAATAATATTATGGTTATATTATTGTGATATTTATGTATTAAAAGTAATAATAATACTGAATACTTATTAATACTAATATTAACACTAATACTAATAATAATAATTCAAATAATAATAATAATAATATGGATATTGTAAAAAGAATAATAGTATGAAAACAATTAAATAACTAATCACAAGTATTCTTAGTAATAAATAATATTTATTTCAGAATAATAATAATAATAATAATAATTTTTAATAATAATGTTAATAATAATACTAATGTAATACAACTAATAATAATAAGTAACTACAGGTATTGAGATATGTATGACTATTATTATTTTTTTAAATTATATTAAGAAAATTAATATAATTATAAATAATATGATATTTTTTTACTAATATATAATCAAAGAATTAATGTTAGTTGTGCACATATATATATATATATATATATATATATGTATATAACTTGTAATTTAATTATATGTTTTAGTCTATAAAATTATTTTTAGAAATATTGTTGATAAATTAAGATGTAGGCATATTATACAATACAACATAAAATTGAAAATTAATATCTAAATTTTTCGGTAGAATATCAAAGAAGAATTTGTTTAATAATAGTAATAATAATACTAATAGTAACAATACTAATAATAATTATAATAATAATAATAATAATAATAATAATAATAATAATAATAAATTTACTAAAACTACATATATTAATAATAATACTATTACTATGATTAATTGAAATAATATACTAATACAAATAGTGCTAATACTACTAGTAATAATAATAATAATAACAATAAAGATAATGCTAATTCTAATCCTAATAACAATAATTTTAAATTATAATAATAATAACAATAATAATAATAATAATAATAATAATAATAATAATAATAATGTTAATATCAATACTAATACCGATACATACAATAATATTATACCGATAATAACAATAAGGGTTAAATATGTTTTTGGTCCTTTAAAAATATTTTAGTTTATTTGACGTTTCAAACAAATTTCATTATAGTATTTTAGTTTGTTTATCCCGTTTGACATATTTTTTCTTCAATTTTAACCGAGAAACGCGTTTGAAACGTCAAATCAACTTAAAATTGTTTAAAGGACTAAATCCATGTATTTATAGATATGAGGGACTAAATTAGTTCAAAGAGTTTCCAAAATGGACTAATTCCAATTCTTACCAAGAGTTGAAGGATTAAAAACATATTTAACCCTAATAATAGTACCAATATTATAGATAATAATAACAATACTATTAATAATACAAATAATTATTATTTTATAATATTTAAATAAACAATTAATTTATATAAATATTTTCAAGTATTATAATTATGTATAATTATATAAATAATATTTAGATCAAGATTTTAAAAATATGAAAAAAAATTGAAAATATTTCTAAATCATAGGATCAAGTTAAATCATTATTTTGAACAATGGAGATATAATTATATCCATAAATAATAACCAATACTAATAACTAATTTATAATTGATCCTTAAATAATAAAGATACGATTATATTTTTTAATAATAAAATTTGATTATATTAAGTGTTGTTATTAAGATAGTTAAAATTAAGACTATGAGTAGGATGGTAAAGAGTTTATATATTCATATCCTAGATTTCACTTATTATAATATATATATATATATATATATATATATATATATATATAATTATTTCATTTTATAAGGAATAAAAATTAATCCAATTTTATCTTTTAAAATTTTAAATAATATGTATGAAAATAATTAATTTAATAAAATATGGAAATACAAAAATAATTAAAATAAAATAACGGAGAGAAAATAAATCAAAAAACAATTAGTTATCCGTCTTCATAATAGCATTAATGTAAATTTCTTTATACAAGAAATAATAAATAGTAACATTAGAATTAATAAATCCTAACGTTATACTTAATAAATATTAAATGTTAGTATGCTTTTGGTGTATAGAAAAGTGTGGCTGCAAAATTTAGAAATTATAATTGTATTAAATTTTAATTGAGAAATGTTGTAGTGTGTTGCAGCTAAATTTTAGTTGTATTATTTTTTATTGAGAAATAAATTTTAATTGGATTAATATTTAGTTTAGGTGAAGAGTGATTGTGTGATGTAAAAATTTAAATAGCTCCTCAAAATTTAAATGCGTACAAATAAAACAATTTTAGAATCCAAATAGCTCCTACAAATTTAAATGCGTACAAAATTTTAAATAAATAAAGTAAAGTGCGTACAAATTTAAATGAAAAATATTAAAGGATCTAAATATAGGTAATGAATACAAAGAAATTTGAATATTACCCTATCTTCACGTCATCAATTCATAGAGCTTTGAGTGGACACAAATATAATCTCATAGGTAGCTTGAAAAATCAGGAAGACAAACCAAAGAGAAGTCATGGAAGACTCCTAAAACTGTTCATAAAAAAACTATGATTAAACGATACCAATACTATATGTGAAACAGAACAGAACAATAATATTAATAGAAACATTAATATTAACAAAATTTTTTTCTCATCAATTTTGAATACTCAACTTGATAGGTTAATCATATTATTAACTAACTAAGAAATGGAAGTAGATACCACAAGAAGACAGAAGAAAAGTAAGAAACAAACATATCTCCTAGTAACCCACAAAGAGATTTCCCAATAGTCAATCTTTGCAAATGTAAATTGCTTGTCTGGTTTAACAAACACCTAAGAGATAAAAATAAAATTAAGAAAACATGATTTACAAAATTGTACTCATCAAAGTGTTATGCAAAAAAATGCTACTTTCATTCTACAACTATAATAAAAACATTGCATCCATGGCACAAATTACAACATATCACAACATCTTATTGAGAGAATAAACAATAACATTAGTAGTGGTTGAACATCACTAAATAACTTAGTTGTAAAGTAAAAATCAAAGGTGATGAGTGATCTAAAAAGTATATATCAAGGACAATGCATAAACCCAAAAAAGATGGAGCTAGTTGCATGAAAATATTAATATACATACATACATATATATATATATATATATATATATATATATATATATATATATTTAGGGAGTATGAAAAATCAGTAGCTCGTTGTGCCACTGTGGTTGGAAACAGAAGACTTCTTCTTAACTTGCTTTTTTGTTGTCCCAGTAACAACTTCAAATATTGATGAAAATTCAATGATCATGTCGAAAATCCGTTTCCAATCATCTTTATCAAACCCGAATCTGGTTCCAAAATGGAATTCTACATGTAAAATTTTATTAGTTTATTCAATGAGCAACACCAATTACAAATACAAAGCATAAATGATTAATGAAAACAAAAATAGGTCAATATTGATATCATAGTTCTCAATCCCTAAAGCTTGGACACAAATCTCTTCACATAATGCTCACAAGTAACCTGAACAAATAAATAGAAATTATTAGAAATGAATAGAAAATGCAAAAATAAAAAAATACAAAAAGTATACCAGAACCATTTGTAATGAAGGACTGAGAACAACAAATATGTTTTTGAAAATAATAAAACAAATGGGTAACAATAAAAGAACCTGATAAACAAAATGTCCAGAGTTTGTTCTTAGAGTTGGACGTGCATACATCTTTATCCTAAATATATATATATATATATATATATATATATATATATATATATATATATATATATATATATATATATATATATATATAATGGACATAACTTTCTAAAAACAACCAAAATCCAAACAAACGTGATAGAATATAATAATCAAGAACTTCAAAATAATTCCCAAACTATAAATAAACTAACAGACCACCAACTCCAACTAAATCTCAAAAACCAAAAAATGAGATGTTTTACCAATGCCCCTAATCATCCCACCATATAAAAAGTACTTCAAAATCCTCAAACATCATTTCCTTCAATGCCAAACAGACTATGCAAACATAAAAAGAAACCAAATAAGATGAATAAAGATCTAACAATAACTAAAATGCCAAATAAAGATGAAAATAACTTGCAAATAATGCTAATAATGCACAACGGAATGCAATTTCTTCAAAAAAATTAGTAATACATACCCAAAATTTTAATCTGAATCAATATGAAGCAGATGATTATCTAAAATATGATGAGGTTAACCAACATTTGAAGGGTTTAACACTAAAATCCAATCAAACACTAAAATCTTACCTGATAAAAGTTCAATAGAAGTTTGCGCTTGAGACCAAAATGACATAAATCAACTATAACATCCGTGATTGAGACCAAGGAAGGAGAACACAATCAAACATAACCAATCAAACATAATACAAATAACCAATCAAATTAAAACACAACCCAAAAGAATAATACATCTTCAAATTACAAAATTTATCATTTTGTTTCCTACCGCCTATTAAGCAACTCATCTACTACAACAAAGATTGTTAATAAGCAAATGGAAATAAATAAAAACTTGTTCTCTTTTCTTAAGCCCTGAAACACAATGATCATATTTAAGCTCTCAATTCATCAGTCAATTCCCTTGAATGGAGATCATCATGTGCTTTTTTCCCAAACATATAACTCAGTCTGCATAAGGATAATATACACAAACATTAGAAAAAATGTCTTATTCCAGAATCATTAACATAGCTAAATGACATTATCAAAAAATACAGTCTAATTACTTATCAAATATTAAAAATTGGGGTGCTTAACAAACCTAACATGGACTCCTGAAACTCATCTCCAACATAAACACCAAAAACACAAAACTGATTGTCTGATAACAAATAGTATGGTATAATATCTGAAATATTTAAATCCACACAAATCAACAAACAATTAAAAAAACTAATTAAATCATTTATATGTGATGCTCCTAGAATTAAAATGGGAACCCAAATAACTCTCACAAATGTAAATGCGTACAAATTTTAATATAAATAAACAAAAATGCGTACAAGATATTATTATTGATGTCATTAAAAAATATTTAAAATTAATATACACAA
This sequence comes from Vigna unguiculata, assembly GCF_037176805.1. Classification (NCBI taxonomy): domain Eukaryota; kingdom Viridiplantae; phylum Streptophyta; class Magnoliopsida; order Fabales; family Fabaceae; genus Vigna; species Vigna unguiculata. The sequence goes on along the minus strand of NC_140794.1, from coordinate 56,135,673 downwards.
TTGAAATGTGAATAAGATTAAAAGGCAATATTAGGTGTTTCATTATACCTCTCTAGAAAATTTTTGCAACAATCATTCCATTATGTACATCAAACTGCACCACCTTTACATAACACCAAGTTCAGGTCAAATATATAAATATTAAAATCCAAAAATTATAGTACAATTACTTTGAAGTACCTCACAGATCGATCAAAGTAAAGACAACATTCTTTGACTCAGCATACTTCAACTGAGGCTTGCTTTTAACATTCTCAACCGCACCAATCAAATCTCAATACCACAATATACACAAAACAGAGTTAGCATAATTGTTTATACAAAAATTTTCATTAAAATAAAATAGTAAACAGATTTGTCATACCAATAAGAAAATTCGCAATGAAATTCCTAGCTAGAATCGCCTTTATACTTTGAAAAGAAAAAACTTTCATCAGAACTTGGGCAATAAGTTGGGGCTTCACAGAAGTCACAACAATAAATAGTAACTTGAAAGGATGCTCACACACTCTATATTGTCCTTCATTTTTCAATATTTTGAAATTGTGAATGATATATGTTTCACCCTCCATCAACTTGTACAATGCAATGTATCTTGTGTTCTCCAAAAATGATTGAAAATAACAACAAATTAAAATAAAAAAGTTGGATAAAAAAATTTAACACACTATTTGAAGTACTTACCTTTTGATTCATCAAAATCATCTCCAATTGAAGATTTGGATCATGAAAGTGAACATACCAATGATCAACAACTCTAACACCTAGCTTTAGGGTCTCCCTCTTACCATCAATATCTTTAGTCATATTCAACTTGTTCACCATTGCAACTTTATGCAACAACAGGAAAAAATTTCTAAACAACAATGGACATCAAAACTTCACAATGTAATAATAGCAACCATCCGAAAAACGTAAAAAAAAAACATAAAAAAGGAAAAAAATGCAAACAACTATAAATAAGATAAAACTAAAACAAGCAACTAAATATATCAACTTTCATTAGATATAAACCAAAACGGCAAACATATAACCATAAAAAAAGCACAATGGAGCAAAGGGATCAAGAACAAATGAATAAATTGATTTTTTTTTTCAAATATTAAACTATTACACAACAACAATGGCGTATGGAAGAACACAAATATCACTTGGAGTAGGGATTTAGAAAGAAAAGCAAGAAAGATCCAGAAACACAGAACGAAATCCACTAAAATCAGTTGCTTGGATATTTATCAACCTTTGCTGCTTCGAAGCCATAAAAAAGGAAAAAAAACTACAAACAATTATAAATAAGATAAAACTAAAACAAAAAACTAAATATATAACTTTCATTAGATATAAACCAAAATGGCAAATAGATAATCATTAAAAAAACACAATGCAACAAAGAGATGAAGAACAAACAAATAAACTAAAAAAAATGTTTTTCAAACATTAAACCATTACACAACAATAATGGCGCACTTAAGAACAAAATCATCACCTGGAGTAGGGCTTCAGAAAGAAAAGCAAGAAAGATCCAGAAACACAGAACGAGATCTACTTGAATCAGTTGCTTGGATATGTATCAACCTTCGCTGCTTTGAAGCCAAGTCTCTGTCTTTGAAATGAAAGCCAATCAAATCATCTGCAGTGTTGCCCCCAATACAAAATCTCGAGAAAAGACCAAACACCCACATCTGAATTTCATTCACATCATAACATAAAAAGGTTCACATGTAATTTCGAAAGCACCCTTCACCATCTTTAGAAACTACCTTCAGCACGGGTAAAAAGACAATAAAACCAAAAAATGGGACACGTGTAAGCCATTTAGATTGGGGTGTTTGGGTAATATCCCTAATAGTTAGTTTTCTTAGTTTTCAATTAGATTGTATTCTTGAATTTTATCTTAACAACTTTTAATCATCATATAGAGTTCTTCCCTTAAACTCATCAAATTTTTTTTTTCTTGAATTCCATTTTCTCACTTTTCTTAATTTTTTTAACTTCCCATTTTCATTAACTTCTTTAACTATTTATTTTCAAACTTTTTTTACTTATTGTTCTTTTCTTGATTTTTTTTTTCAATTCTTCTTTAAAGTTTTTATCATCTTCTTGATCCTTTTTTAATCTCTAATAGTATTCTTGAATTTTATCTTGAAAACTTATAATCACCAAATAAAGTTCTTCTCTTAAACTTTTTAAAATCTTTTTATTGAATTCCATTTTCTCACTTTTCTTAATTTTTTTAACTCCCCATTTTAATGAACTTCTTTAATTTTTAATATGAAACTTTTTTTACTTATTGCTCTTTTCTTGAACTTTATTTTCCTTTTTTTTTTCAATTCTTCTTTAAAGTGTTTATCATCTTTTGGATCCTTTTTTAATCTCTAATAGTATTCTTGAATTTTATCTTGAAAACTTTTAATCACCATATAGAGTTCTTCTCTAAAAATTTTTAAAATCCTTTTTTTGAATTCCATTTTCTCACTTTTTCTTAATTTTTTTTAGCTTTTCATTTTCATTAACTTCTTTAATTATTTATTTTCAAACTTCTTTTATTTATTTTTCTTTTCTTGAATTTTACGTTTTTTTTTTGAATTCTTATTTAAGGTTTTTATCATCTTCTTGATCCTTTTTTAATCTCTAATAATATTCTTGAATTTTATCTTGAAAACTTATAATCACCAAATAGAGTTCTTCTCTTAAACGTTTTAAAATCTTTTTATTGAATTCCATTTTCTCATTTTTCTTAATTTTTTTAACTCCCCATTTTCATTAACTTCTTTAATTTTTAATATCAAACTTTTTTTACTTATTGCTCTTTTCTTGAATTTTATTTTCCTTTTGTTTTTCAATTCTTCTTTAAAGTTTTTATCATCTTCTTGATCCTTTTTTTAGTCTCTAATTGTATTCTTGAATTTTATCTTGATAACTTTTAATCATCATATTGAATTCTTCTCTTAAAGTATTGAAAATATTTTTCTTGAATTCCTTTTTCTCAATTTTCTTAATTTTTTTGAACTCCTCATTTTCATTAACTTCTTTAATTATTTATTTTCAAACTTCTTTTACTTATTTTTCTTTTCTTAAATTTTACGTTTTTTTTAATTCTTATTTAAGGTTTTTATCATCTTCTTGATCGTTTTTTAATCTCCAATAGTATTCGTGAATTTTATCTAGAAAACGTTTAATCATCATATACAGTTCTTCTCCTAAGCTTTTTAAAATTCTTCTCTTGAATTGCATTTTCTCACTTTCCTTAATTTTGTTTCACCTCCTCATTTGCATTAACTTTTTTAATTATTTATTTTCAAATTTTTTTACTTATTTTTCTTTTCTTTTTTAAATTCTTCTTTAAAGTTTTTATCATCTTCTTGATCCTTTTCAAATATCTAATTATGTTCTTCAATTTGTTTTCGTAAAATTTTACTCATCATATTGAGTTCTTATCTTAAAGTTTTTAAATTCTTTTTCTTGAAATCTACTTTCTCATTTTTCTTAATTTTTTTGAACTCTGCATTTTCATAAACTTGTTGAATTACTATTTCTTAAACTTTCTTACTTATTTTTCTTTTCTTGAATTTTATTTTCTTAAACTTTTTGAATTCTTTTTTAAACTTTTTATCAACTTCTTGATCCTTTTCAAATATCTAATTATGTTCTTGAATTTGTTTTTGTAAAATTTTACTCATCATATTGAGTTCTTCTCTTAATGTTTATAAATTCCTTTTCTTGAAATATATTTTCGCACTTGTCTTAATTTTTTAAACTCTTCGTTTTCATTAACTTCTTGAATTACTTATTTTTACACTTTCTTTACTTATTTTTCTTTTCTTGAATTCTATTTTCTTAAACTTTTTGAATTCTTTTTTAAAGTTTTATCAACTTCTTAATCATTTTCAAATATCTTGAATTATGTTCTTGAAATTGTTTTTGCAAAATTTTACTCATTATATTAAGTTCTTCTGTTAAACTTTTAAAATTCTTTTTCTTGAAATCTTATTTCTCACTTTTCCTAATTTTTTTAAACTCTTCTTTTTCATTAACTTCTTGAATTACTTAGTTTTAGACTTTCTTTAATTTTGTTTTCTTCAATTTTATTTTCTTAAACTTTTTGAATTTTTTTAAAGGTTTTTATCAACTTCTTTATCCTTTTCAAATCTCTAATTATTTACTTCAAATTGTTTTTGCAAAGTTTTACTCATCATATTGAGAAAAAAATTAGGAAAAGTGAGAAAATAGATTTCAAGAACTCAATATGATGAGTAAATTTTGCAAAAACAATTTCAAGAACATTATTCAATATTTGAAAAGGATCAAGAAGTTGACAAAAATTTTAAACGGAATTTAAAAAGTTTAAGAAAATAAAATTCAAGAAAAGAAAACTAAGTAAAGAAAGTGTAAAAATAAGTAATTCAAGAAGTTAATGAAAATGAAGAGTTTAAAAAAATTAGGAAAAGTGAGAAAAAAAGATTTTAAAAACTTTAATAGAAGAATTCGATATGATGAGTAAAATTTCGCAAAAACCATTTCAAGAACATAATTCAAGATTTGAAAAGGATCAAGAAGTTGATAAAAACTTTAAAAAAGAATTGAAAAATTTTAAGAAAAATAAAATTCAAGAAAAGAAAACTAAGTAAAGAAAGTGTAAAAATAAGTGATTCAAGAAGTTAATGAAAATTAATAAATTAAGAAAATTAGGAAAAGTGAGAAAATAAAATTCAAGAAAAAGATTTTAAAAACTTTCAGAGAAGAACTCAATATGATGAGTAAAATTTTGCAAAAACCATTTCAATAACATAATTAAAGACTTGAAAAGGATCAAAAAGTTGATAAAAACTTTAAAAAGAATTGAAAAAGTTTAAGAAAATAAAATTTAGGAAAAGAAAACTAAGTTAAAAAAGTGTAAAAATAAGTAATTCAAGAAGTTAATGAAAATTTATAGTTTAAAAAAATTAGGAAAAATGAGAAAACATATTTCAAGAAAAATATTTTAAAAACTTTAAGAGATAAACTCAATATGAAGAGTAAATTTTGCAAAAACCATTTCAAGAACATAATTAAAGATTTGAAAAGAATAAAGAAGTTCATAAAAAATTTAATAAGAGTTGAAAAAGTTTAAGAAAATAAATTCAAGAAAAGAAAATTAAGTAAAGAAAGTGTAAAAATAAGTAATTCAAGAAGTTAATGAAAATGGAGAGTTTAAAAAAATTAGGAAAAGTGAGAAAATAGATTTCAAGAAAAATATTTTAAAAACTTTAACAGAAGAACTCAATATGATGAGTAAAATTTTGCAAAAACCATTTCAAGAAGATAATTAAAGATTTGAAAAGGATCAAGAAGTTGATAAAAACTTTAAAACAAAATGAAAAAGTTTAAGAAAATAAAATTCAAGAAAAGAAAACTTAGTAAAGAAAGTGTAAAAATAAGTAGTTCAAGAAGTTAATGAAAATGAAGAGTTTAAAAAAACTAGGAAAAGTGAGAAAATAGATTTCAAGAAAAATATTTTAAAAACTTTAAGAGAAGAACTCAATATGATGAGTAAAATTTTGCAGAAACCATTTCAAGAACATAATTAAAGATTTGAAAAGGATCAAGAAGTTGATAAAAACTTAAAAAAGAATTAAAAAAGTTTAAGAAAATAAAATTCAAGAAAAGAAAACTGAGTAAAGAAAGTGTAAAAATAAGTAATTCAAGAAGTTAATGAAAATGAAGAGTTTAAAAGAATTAGGAAAATTGAGAAAATAGATTTCAAGAAAAAAATTTTAAAAACTTTAAGAGAAGAGCTCAATATGATGAGTAAAATTTTGCAAAAAACATTTCAAGAACATAATTAAAGATTTGAAAAGGGATCAAGAATTAAAGATTTGAAAAGGATCAAGAAGTTGATAAAAACTTTAAAAAGAATTGAAAAAGTTTAAGAAAATAATATTCAAGAAAAGAAAACTAAGTAAAGAAAGTGTAAAAAGAACTATTCAAGAAGTTAATGAAAATGAAGAGTTTAAAAAAATTAGGAAAAGTGAGAAAATAGATTTCAAGAAAAAGATTTTAAAAACTTTAAGAGAAGAACTCAACATGATGAGTAAAATTTTGCAAAAACCATTTCAAGAACATAATTAAAGATTTGAAAAGGATGAAGATTAGAGGTGTTAAGTTGGGCCAGCCCACAAGGCTTGGCCATGGCGCATGTGGGCAAGGGCCAAAAAAGCCCACATTGAAAAAACGCCCCATCAAAGAAGTCCACAAGGCTAAAAACTTTACAAAAGCCCTGTGGGCTTGGGCCAACCCATGGGTTTTCATCTTCCATATGAAAAATATATTATTTTTTAAAATATATTACTATTTGTGGGCAGACCCAACGAACTGGACAAGCACGACGACCAGAATAGATCGAACAACCCGAACCTGCCCGACGACCTCGACAAGAACGACGACTTGAACGGGCCCGATGATCTAAAAGGGCCCAACGACCCGAGCGGGCCCGATGATCCAAAAGGGCCCAACGACCCGAACGGGCCCGACGACCCGGACAATCTCGACGACCAGGACGAGCCCGACGATCAGGATAAACCCGACAACACGGACGGGGCTGATGACACAAACGGGCCAACGACATGGACGGGCCTGACAACCCAGACAGCCTCAATGACCCGGATGAGCCCCACGACTTGGACTGGCCCTACGAAAAAAACGGACCCTACGACCTAAACGGGCCCCGCGACCCAAACGTGCCCGACGACCCGTATGGGCCCGACGACCCGGACGGAACCGTCGACCCGGACATGCCCGACGATCCAAACGGGCCCGACGACCCAAAAGGGCCCCACGATCCGAACATACCCAACAACCCGAACGGGCCAATCGACTCGGACATGCCCGATGATCTAAACATGCCCAACGACCTGAACGGGCCCGACGACATGAACATGCCCAACAACCCGGACAGGCCCGATGATCCAGAAAGCCCAAGGACCCGAACGTGCCCAACAACCCAAACAGGCTCTAGGACTCGAACGGGCCCCACAACCCGGACGTGCCTGATGATCCACACAGTCCCAACGACCCAAACGGGCCCGACACCTTGGATGTGCCAAACGACTCTGACGGGCCCGATGATCCAGAAGGGCACAACGACTTGAACGGGTCCGACGACCCGGACGGGCCTAGGGACCTGGACGAGCCCGATGATCAAAACATGTCTAACGACCCGAACGAGTCCGATGATCCAGAAAGGCCCAACGACCCGAACGTTCCCGACGACCTGGACAGGCCTCACGACCTGGACGGGCCTGATGATCCAGACAGGCCCAACGACTCGAACAAGCTCGACGACCCGTATCTGCTCGACAACCCAGACGTTACCAATGACTCGGACGAGCTTGATGACCTAAACATGCCCGATGATCCTGACACGCAAAACGACCCGAACTGGCCCGTCCGGGTCGTTGGGCTCATCCGGGTCGTTGGGCCCGTTTGGGTCGTTGGGCTTGTCTGGATCATCGGGCTCGTCCAGGTCATTAGCCCTGTCTTGGTCGTCAGGCCAGTTCGGGTCCTCTGTTCTTTCTGGATCATTGGGCACGTCGGGCCCATTCGGGTCGTGGGGCCTGTCTAGATCATCGTGCCAGTCCGTGTCATTGGTCCTGTTCATGTCGTCGGGCCTGTTCCGGTCGTTAGGCCTTTTTGGATTATGGGGCCCGTCCGCGTTGTTGGGCCTGATCGGGTCGTCGGGCCTATCTGGATCATCGAGCTCGTCCAGGTCGTGGGGCACATTCAGGTCTTGCGGCACATTTGGGTCGTCAGGCTCGTTCAGGTCGTCGGGCCCATCCGGGTCTTCAGGCCGGTTCGGGTCGTCAAGCTCGTTCTTGTCATCGGGCTCGTCTTGGTCATCGCGCTCGTCCGAGTTGTTGGGCTCGTCTAAGTTGTGGGGCTCGTCCGAGTCTTCGGGCTCGTCCTAGTCATCGGGTCCGTCTAGGTCATCGGTCTCGTACAGGTCGTTGGGCTCGTCCAGGTCATCGGGTCATTGGGCTCGTCCGGGTCATCGGGCCCGTCCTAGTCGTGGGCTCATCTGAGTCTTCGGGCTCGTCCGTATCTTCGGGCCCATCCGAGTCGTCGTGCCTATTTTGTTGGTGTGCCCGTCCGGATGATCAGGCTTGTTCGTGTTGTGGTGTCTGTCCCGGTCATAGGACCCGTTTAGGTCTTTGTGTCGGTCCAGGTCTTCGAGCCCCTCTGCATCGTCGGGTTCGTTTGTGTCGTTGGGCTGGTCCGTGTTCTCAGGCTCGTCTTGGTCGTTGGGCCCGTCTAGGTCGTCCAGCACGTTCATGTCGTCGGGCTCGTCCGTGTTGTCGGGTTTGTCCTGGTCGTCGGGCTCGTCCGGGTCGTCAGGCCCGTTCGGGTCGTTGGGCCATTTTGGATCATCGGGCCTGTTCCAGTCGTCGTTCTTATCGAGCTCGTCGGGCAGGTTCGGGTTGTTCGACATATTCTGGTCGTCGTGCTTGTCTGGTTCGTTGGGCCTGTCCCACAAATAATAATATATTTTAAAAAATAATATATTTTTCATGTGGAAGATGAAAGCCCATGGGTTGGTCCAAGCCCATAGGGCATTTGTAAAGTTTTAAGCCCTGTGGACTTCTTTGATGGGGGCTTTTTTCCAATATGGGACATGGCCAAGGCCTGTGTGCTGGGCCAAATTGACACCTCTAATAAAAACTTTTAAAAAAATTCAAAAAGTTGAAGAAAATAAAATTGAAGAAAAGAAAACTAAGTAAAGAAAGTGTAAAAATAAGTAATTCAAGAAGTTAATGAAAATGAAAAGTTTAAAAAATATTAGGAAAAGTGAGAAAATAGATTTCAAGAAAAAGATTTTAAAAACTTTAAGAGAAGAACTCAATATAATGAGTAAAATTTTGCAAAAACCATTTCAAGAACATAATTATAGATTTGAAAATGATCAAGAAGTTGATAAAACCTTTAAAAAGAATTGAAAAAGTTTAAGAAAATAAAATTCAAGAAAAGAAAACTAAGTAAAGAAAGTGTAAAAATAAATAATTCACGAAGTTAATGAAAATGAAGAGTTTAAAAAAATTAACAAAAGTGAGAAAATAGATTTCAAGAAAAAGATTTTAAAAATTTTAAGAGAAGAACTCAATATGATGAGTAAAATTTTGCAAAAACCATTTAAAGAACGTAATTAAAGATTTGAAAAGGATCAAGAAGTTGATAAAAACTTTAAAAATAATTGAAAAAGTTTAAGAAAATAAAATTCAAGAAAATGAAACTAAGTAAAGAAAGTGTAAAAATAAGTAATTCAAGAAGTTAATGAAAATGAAGAGTTTAAAAATATTAGGAAAAGTGAGAAATTAGATTTCAAGGAAAAGATTTTAAAAACTTTAAGTGAAGAACTCAATATGATGAATAAAATTTTGCAAAAACCATTTCAAGAACATAATTATAGATTTGAAAAGGATCAAGAAGTTGAAAAAAACATTAAAAAGAATTCAAAAAATTTAAGAAAATAAAATTCAAGAAAAGAAAACTGAGTAAAGAAAGTGTAAAAATAACTATTCAAGAAGTTAGTGAAAATGAAGAGTTTAAAAAAATTAGGAAAAGTGATAAAATAGTTTTCAAGAAAAAGATTTTAAAAACTTTAAGAGGATAACTGAATATGATGAGTAAAATTTTGCAAAAAAACATTTCAAAAACATAATTAAAGATTTAAAAAGGATCAAGAATTAAAGATTTGAAAAGGATCAAGAAGTTGATAAAAGCTGTAAAAAGAATTGAAAAAGTTTAAGAAAATAAAATTCATGAAAAGAAAACTAAGTAAAGAAAGTGTAAAAATAAGTAATTCACGAAGTTAATGAAAATGAAGAGTTTAAAAATATTAGGAAAAGTGAGAAAATAGATTTCAAGAAAAAGATTTTAAAAACTTTAAGAGAAGAACTCAATATGATGAGTAAAATTTTGCAAAAACCATTTCAAGAACATAATTAAAGATTTGAAAAAGATTAAGAAGTTGATAAAAACAAAACGAATTGTAAAAGTTTAAGAAAATAAAATTCAAGAAAAGAAAAAAATTAAAGAAAGTGTAAAAATAAGTAATTCAAGAAGTTAATGAAAATGAAAAGTTTAAAAAAATTAGGAAAACTGAGAAAATAGATTTCAAGAAAAAGATTTTAAAAACTTTAAGAGAAGAACTCAATATGATGAGTAAAATTTTGCAAAAACCATTTCAAGAACATAATTAAAGATTTGAAAAGGATCAAGAAGTTGATAAAAACTTTAAAAAGAATTGAAAAAGTTTAAGAAAATAAAATTCAAGAAAAGAAAAAGATCTTAAAAACTTTAAGAGAATAACTGAATTTGATGAGTAAAATTTTGCAAAAAAACATTTCAATAACATAATTAAAGATTTAAAAAGGATCAAGAATTAAAGATTTGAAAAGGATCAAGAAGTTGATAAAACCTTTAAAAAGAATTGAAAAAGTTTAACAACATAAAATTCAAGAAAAGAAAACTAAGTAAAGAAAGTGTAAAAATAAATAATTCACGAAGTTAATGAAAATGAAGAGTTTAAAAAAATTAACAAAAGTGAGAAAATAGATTTCAAGAAAAAGATTTTAAAAATTTTAAGAGAAGAACTCAATATGATGAGTAAAATTTTGCAAAAACCATTTAAAGAACGTAATTAAAGATTTGAAAAGGATCAAGAAGTTGATAAAAACTTTAAAAAGAATTGAAAAAGTTTAAGAAAATAAAATTCAAGAAAATGAAACTAAGTAAATAAAGTGTAATAATAAGTAATTCAAGAAGTTAATGAAAATGAAGAGTTTAAAAAAATTAGGAAAAGTGAGAAAATAGATTTCAAGGAAAAGATTTTAAAAACTTTAAGAGAAGAACTCAATATGATGAATAAAATTTTGCAAAAACCATTTCAAGAACATAATTATAGATTTGAAAAGGATCAAGAAGTTGATAAAAACTTTAAAAAGAATTCAAAAAATTTAAGAAAATAAAATTCAAGAAAAGAAAACTGAGTAAAGAAAGTGTAAAAATAACTATTCAAGAAGTTAATGAAAATGAAGAGTTTAAAAAAATTAGGAAATGTGAGAAAATAGATTTCAAGAAAAAGATTTTAAAAACTTTAACAGAATAACTGAATATGATGAGTAAAATTTTGCAAAAAAACATTTCAAGAACATAATTAAAGATTTAAAAAGGATCAAGAATTAAAGATTTGAAAAGGATCAAGAAGTTGATAAAAACTCTAAAAAGAATTGAAAAAGTTTAAGAAAATAAAATTCATGAAAAGAAAACTAAGTAAAGAAAGTGTAAAAATAAGTAATTCAAGAAGTTAATGAAAATGAAGAGTTTAAAAAAATTAGGAAATCTGAGAAAATAGATTTCAAGAAAAAGATTTTAAAAACTTTAACAGAATAACTGAATATGATAAGTAAAATTTTGCAAAAAAACATTTGAAGAACATATTTAAAGATTTAAGAAGGATCAAGAATTAAAGATTTGAAAAGGATCAAGAAGTTGATAAAAGCTGTAAAAAGAATTGAAAAAGTTTAAGAAAATAAAATTCATGAAAAGAAAACTAAGTAAAGAAAGTGTAAAAATAAGTAATTCACGAAGTTAATGAAAATGAAGAGTTTAAAAATATTAGGAAAAGTGAGAAAATAGATTTCAAGAAAAAGATTTTAAAAACTTTAAGAGAAGAACTCAATATGATGAGTAAAATTTTGCAAAAACCATTTCAAGAACATAATTAAAGATTTGAAAAAGATTAAGAAGCTGATAAAAACAAAACGAATTGAAAAAGTTTAAGAAAATAAAATTCAAGAAAAGAAAAAAATTAAAGAAAGTTTAAAAATAAGTAATTCAAGAAGTTAATGAAAATGAAAAGTTTAAAAAAATTAGGAAAACTGAGAAAATAGATTTCAAGAAAAAGATTTTAAAAACTTTAAGAGAAGAACTCAATATGATGAGTAAAATTTTGCAAAAACCATTTCAAGAACATAATTAAAGATTTGAAAAGGATCAAGAAGTTGATAAAAACTTTAAAAAGAATTGAAAAAGTTTAAGAAAATAAAATTCAAGAAAAGAAAAAGATCTTAAAAACTTTAAGAGAATAACTGAATTTGATGAGTAAAATTTTGCAAAAAAACATTTCAATAACATAATTAAAGATTTAAAAAGGATCAAGAATTAAAGATTTGAAAAGGATCAAGAAGTTGATAAAACCTTTAAAAAGAATTGAAAAAGTTTAAGAAAATAAAATTCAAGAAAAGAAAACTAAGTAAAGAAAGTGTAAAAATAAATAATTCACGAAGTTAATGAAAATGAAGAGTTTAAAAAAATTAACAAAAGTGAGAAAATAGATTTCGAGAAAAAGATTTTAAAAATTTTAAGAGAAGAACTCAATATGATGAGTAAAATTTTGCAAAAACCATTTAAAGAACGTAATTAAAGATTTGAAAAGGATCAAGAAGTTGATAAAAACTTTAAAAAGAATTGAAAAAGTTTAAGAAAATAAAATTCAAGAAAATGAAACTAAGTAAAGAAAGTGTAAAAGTAAGTAATTCAAGAAGTTAATGAAAATGAAGAGTTTAAAAAAATTAGGAAAAGTGAGAAAATAGATTTCAAGGAAAAGATTTTAAAAACTTTAAGAGAAGAACTCAATATGATGAATAAAATTTTGCAAAAACCATTTCAAGAACATAATTATAGATTTGAAAAGGATCAAGAAGTTGAAAAAAACTTTAAAAAGAATTCAAAAAATTTAAGAAAATAAAATTCAAGAAAAGAAAACTGAGTAAAGAAAGTGTAAAAATAACTATTCAAGAAGTTAGTGAAAATGAAGAGTTTAAAAAAATTAGGAAAAGTGATAAAATAGTTTTCAAGAAAAAGATTTTAAAAACTTTAAGAGAATAACTGAATATGATGAGTAAAATTTTGCAAAAAAACATTTCAAGAACATAATTAAAGATTTAAAAAGGATCAAGAATTAAAGATTTGAAAAGGATCAAGAAGTTGATAAAAGCTGTAAAAAGAATTGAAAAAGTTTAAGAAAATAAAATTCATGAAAAGAAAACTAAGTAAAGAAAGTGTAAAAATAAGTAATTCACGAAGTTAATGAAAATGAAGAGTTTAAAAATATTAGGAAAAGTGAGAAAATAGATTTCAAGAAAAAGATTTTAAAAACTTTAAGAGAAGAACTCAATATGATGAGTAAAATTTTGCAAAAACCATTTCAAGAACATAATTAAAGATTTGAAAAAGATTAAGAAGCTGATAAAAACAAAACGAATTGAAAAAGTTTATGAAAATCAAATTCAAAAAAATAAAACTAAGTAAAGAAAGTGTAAAAATAAGTAATTCAAGAAGTTAATGAAAATGAAGAGTTAAAAAAAATAGGAAAAGTGAGAAAATAGATTTCAAGAAAAAGATTTTAAAAACTTTAAGACAAGAACTCAATATGATGAGTAAAATTTTGCAAAAACCATTTAAAGAACATAATTAAAGATTTGAAAAGGATCAAGAAGTTGATAAAAGCTCTAAAAAGAATTGAAAAAGTTTAAGAAAATAAAATTCAAGAAAAGAAAACTAAATAAAGAAAGTGTAAAAATAAGTAATTCAAGAAGTTAATGAAAATGAAGAGTTTAAAAAAATTAGGAAAAGTGAGGAAATAGATTTCAAGAAAAAGATCTTAAAAACTTTAAGAGAATAACTGAATATGATGAGTAAAATTTTGCAAAAAAAACATTTCAAGAACATAATTAAAGATTTAAAAAGGATCAAGAATTAAAGATTTGAAAAGGATCAAGAAGTTGATAAAAACTCTAAAAAGAATTGAAAAAGTTTAAGTAAATAAAATTCAAGAAAACAAAACTAAGTAAAGAAAGTGCAAAAATAAGTAATTCAAGAAGTTAATGAAAATGAAGAGTTTAAAAAAATTAGGAAAAGTGAGAAAATAGATTTCAAGAAAAAGATCTTAAAAACTTTAAGAGAATAACTGAATATGATGAGTAAAATTTTGCAAAAAAAACATTTCAAGAACATAATTAAAGATTTAAAAAGGATCAAGAATTAAAGATTTGAAAAGGATCAAGAAGTTGATAAAAACTCTAAAAAGAATTGAAAAAGTTTAAGTAAATAAAATTCAAGAAAACAAAACTAAGTAAAGAAAGTGCAAAAATAAGTAATTCAAGAAGTTAATGAAAATGAAGAGTTTAAAAAAATTAGGAAAAGTGAGAAAATAGATTTCAAGAAAAAGATCTTAAAAACTTTAAGAGAATAACTGAATATGATGAGTAAAATTTTGCAAAAAAAACATTTCAAGAACATAATTAAAGATTTAAAAAGGATCAATAATTAAAGATTTGAAAAGGATCAAGAAGTTGATAAAAACTCTAAAAAGAATTGAAAAAGTTTAAGAAAATAAAATTCAAGAAAAGTAAACTAAGTAAAGAAAGTGTAAAAATAAGTAATTCAAGAAGTTAATGAAAATGAAGAGTTTAAAAAAATTAGGAAAAGTGTGAAAATAGATTTCAAGAAAAAGATCTTAAAAACTTTAAGAGAATAACTGAATATGATGAGTAAAATTTTGCAAAAAAACATTTCAAGAACATAATTAAAGATTTAAAAAGGATCAAGAAATAAAGATTTGAAAAGGATCAAGAAGTTGATAAAAACTCTAAAAAGAATTGAAAAAGTTTAAGATAATAAAATTCATGAAAAGAAAACTAAGTAAGGAAAGTGTAAAAATAAGTAATTCAAGAAGTTAATGAAAATGAAGAGTTTAAAAATATTAGAAAAGGTGAGAAAATAGATTTCAAGAAAAAGATTTTAAAAACTTTAAGACAAGAACTCAATATGATGAGAAAATTTTGCAAAAACCATTTCAAGAACATAATTTAAGATTTGAAAAGGATCAGGAAGTTGATAAAAACTCTAAAAAGAATTGAAGAAGTTTAAGAAAATAAAATTCAAGAAAAGAAAACTAAGTAAAGAAAGTTTAAAAATAAGTAATTCAAGAAGTTAATGAAAATGAAGAGTTTAAAAAAATTAGGAAAAGTGAGAAAATAGATTTCAAAAAAAAGATTTTAAAAACTTTAAAAGAAGAACTCAATATGATGAGTAAAATTTTGCAAAAACCATTTCAAGAACATAATTAAAGATTTGAAAAGGATAAAGAAGTTGATAAAAACTCTAAAAAGAATTGAAAAAGTTTAAGAAAATAAAATTCAAGAAAAGAAAACTAAGTAAAGAAAGTGTAAAAATAAGTAATTCAAGAAGTTAATGAAAATAAAGAGTTTAAAAAAATTAGGAAAAGTGAGAAAATAGATTTCAAGAAAAAGATCTTAAAAACTGTAAGAGAATAACTGAATATGATGAGTAAAATTTTGCAAAAAAAACATTTCAAGAACATAATTAAAGATTTAAAAAGGATCAAGAAATAAAGATTTGAAAAGGATAAAGAAGTTGATAAAAACTCTAAAAAGAATTGAAAAAGTTTAAGATAATAAAATTCATGAAAAGAAAACTAAGTAAAGAAAGTGTAAAAATAAGTAATTCAAGAAGTTAATGAAAATGAAAAGTTAAAAAAAAATAGGACAAGTGAGAAAATAGATTTTAAGAAAAAGATTTTAAAAACTTTAAAAGCAGAACTCAATATGATGAGTAAAATTTTGCAAAAACCATTTCAAGAATATAATTAAAGATTTGAAAAGGATCAAGAAGTTGATAAAAACTCTAAAACGAATTGAAAAAGTTTAAGAAAATAAAATTCAAGAAATGAAAACTAAGTAAAGAAAGTGTAAAAATAAGTAATTCAAGAAGTTAATGAAAATAAAGAGTTTAAAAAAATTAGGAAAAGTGAGAAAATAGATTTCAAGAAAAAGATCTTAAAAACTTTAAGAGAATAACTGAATATGATGAGTAAAATTTTGCAAAAAAACATTTCAAGAACATAATTAAAGATTTAAAAAGGATCAAGAATTAAAGATTTGAAAAGCATCAAGAAGTTGATAAAAACTCTAAAAAGAATTGAAAAAGTTTAAGAAAATAAAATTCAAGAAAACAAAACTAAGTAAAGAAAGTGCAAAAATAAGTAATTCAAGAAGTTAATGAAAATGAAGAGTTTAAAAAAATTAGGAAAAGTGAGAAAATAGATTTCAAGAAAAAGATTTTAAAAACTTTAAGAGAAGAACTCTATATGATGAGTAAAATTTTGCAAAAACCATTTCAAGAATATAATTAAAGATTTGAAAAGGATCAAGAAGTTGATAAAAACTCTAAAACGAATTGAAAAAGTTTAAGAAAATAAAATTCAAGAAAAGAAAACTAAGTAAAGAAAGTGTAAAAATAAGTAATTCAAGAAGTTAATGAAAATAAAGAGTTTAAAAAAATTAGGAAAAGTGAGAAAATAGATTTCAAGAAAAAGATCTTAAAAACTGTAAGAGAATAACTGAATATGATGAGTAAAATTTTGCAAAAAAAACATTTCAAGAACATAATTAAAGATTTAAAAAGGATCAAGAAATAAAGATTTGAAAAGGATAAAGAAGTTGATAAAAACTCTAAAAAGAATTGAAAAAGTTTAAGATAATAAAATTCATGAAAAGAAAACTAAGTAAAGAAAGTGTAAAAATAAGTAATTCAAGAAGTTAATGAAAATGAAAAGTTAAAAAAAAATAGGACAAGTGAGAAAATAGATTTTAAGAAAAAGATTTTAAAAACTTTAAAAGCAGAACTCAATATGATGAGTAAAATTTTGCAAAAACCATTTCAAGAACATAATTAAAGATTTGAAAGGGATCAAGAAGTTGATAAAAACTTTAAAAAGAATTGAAAAAGTTTAAGAAAAAAAAATTAGAGAAAAGAAAACTAAGTCAAGAAAGTGTAAAAATAAGTAAATCAAGAAGTTAATGAAAATGAAAAGTTAAAAAAAAATAGGACAAGTGAGAAAAAAGATTTTAAGAAAAAGATTTTAAAAACTTTAAAAGCAGAACTCAATATGATGAGTAAAATTTTGCAAAAACCATTTCAAGAACATAATTAAAGATTTGAAAAAGATCAAGAAGCTGATAAAAACTTCAAAAAGAATTGAAAAAGTTTAAGAAAATAAAATTCAAGAGAAGAAAACTAAGTAAAGAAAGTTTAAAAATAAGTAATTCAAGAAGTTAATGAAAATGAAGAGTTTAAAATAATTAGGAAATGTGAGAAAATAGATTTCAAGAAAAATATTTTAAAAACTTTAAGAGAATAACTGAATATGATGAGTAAAATTTTGCAAAAAAACATTTCAAGTACATAATTAAAGATTTAAAAAGGATCAAGAATTAAAGATTTGAAAAGGATCAAGAAGTTGATAAAAACTTTAAAAAGAATTGAAAAAGTTTAAAAAAATAGAATTCAAGAAAAGAAAACTAAATAAAAAAAGTGTAAAAATAAGTTATTCAAGAAGTTAATGAAAATGAAGAGTTTAAAAAAATTAGGAAATGTGAGAAAATAGATTTCAAGAAAAAGATTTTAAAAACTTCAAGAGAATAACTGAATATGATGAGTAAAATTTTGCAAAAAAACATTTCAAGAACATAATTAAAGATTTAAGAAGGATCAAGAATTAAAGATTTGAAAAGGATCATGAAGTTGATAAAAACTCTAAAAAGAATTGAAAAATTTTAAGAAAATAAAATTCATGCAAAGAAAACTAAGTAAAGAAAGTGTAAAAATAAGTAATTCAAGAAGTTAATGAAAATGAAGAGTTTAAAAATATTAGAAAAAGTGAGAAAATAGATTTCAAGAAAAAGATTTTAAAAACTTTAAGACAAGAACTCAATATGATGAGTAAAATTTTGCAAAAACCATTTCAAGAACATAATTAAAGATTTGAAAAAGATCAACAAGCTGATAAAAACTTCAAAAAGAATTGAAAAAGTTTAAGAAAATAAAATTCAAGAAAAGAAAACTAAATAAAGAAAGTGTAAAAATAAGTAATTCAAGAAGTTAATGAAAATGAAGAGTTAAAAAAAATTAGGAAATGTGAGAAAATAGATTTCAAGAAAAATATTTTAAAAACTTTAAGAGAATAACTGAATATGATGAGTAAAATTTTGCAAAAAAACATTTCAAGAACATAATTAAAGATTTAAAAAGGATTAAGAATTAAAGATTTGAAAAGGATCAAGAAGTTGATAAAAACTTTAAAAAGAATTGAAAAACTTTAAGAAAATAGAACTCAAGAAAAGAAAACTAAGTAAAAAAAGTGTAAAAATAAGTAATTCAAGAAGTTAATGAAAATGAAGAGTTTAAAAAAATTAGGAAAAGTGAGAAAATAGATTTCAAGAAAAAGATTTTAAAAACTTCAAGAGAATAACTGAATATGATGAGTAAAATTTTGCAAAAAAATATTTCAAGAACATAATTAAAGATTTAAGAAGGATCAAGAATTAAAGATTTGAAAAGGATCATGAAGTTGATAAAAACTCTAAAAAGAATTGAAAAATTTTAAGAAAATAAAATTCATGAAAAGAAAACTAAGTAAAGAAAGTGTAAAAATAAGTAAATCAAGAAGTTAATGAAAATGAAGAGTTTAAAAATATTAGAAAAAGTGAGAAAATAGATTTCAAGAAAAATATTTTAAAAACTTTAAGACAAGAACTCAATATGATGAGTAAAATTTTGCCAAAACTATTTAAAGAATATAATTAAAGATTTGAAAAGGATCAAGAAGTTGATAAAAACTCTAAAACGAATTGAAAAAGTTTAAGAAAATAAAATTCAAGAAATGAAAACTAAGTAAAGAAAGTGTAAAAATAAGTAATTCAAGAAGTTAATGAAAATAAAGAGTTTAAAAAAATTAGGAAAAGTGAGAAAATAGATTTCAAGAAAAAGATCTTAAAAACTTTAAGAGAATAACTGAATATGATGAGTAAAATTTTGCAAAAAAACATTTCAAGAACATAATTAAAGATTTAAAAAGGATCAAGAATTAAAGATTTGAAAAGCATCAAGAAGTTGATAAAAACTCTAAAAAGAATTGAAAAAGTTTAAGAAAATAAAATTCAAGAAAACAAAACTAAGTAAAGAAAGTGCAAAAATAAGTAATTCAAGAAGTTAATGAAAATGAAGAGTTTTTTAAAAGTTAGGAAAAGTGAGAAAATAGATTTCAAGAAAAAGATTTTAAAAACTTTAAGAGAAGAACTCTATATGATGAGTAAAATTTTGCAAAAACCATTTCAAGAATATAATTAAAGATTTGAAAAGGATCAAGAAGTTGATAAAAACTCTAAAACGAATTGAAAAAGTTTAAGAAAATAAAATTCAAGAAAAGAAAACTAAGTAAAGAAAGTGTAAAAATAAGTAATTCAAGAAGTTAATGAAAATGAAGAGTTTAAAAAAATTAAGAAATGTGAGAAAATAGATTTCAAGAAAAAGATTTTAAAAACTTTAAGAGAATAACTGAATATGATGAGGAAAATTTTGCAAAAAAACATTTAAAGAACATAATTAAAGATTTAAAAAGGATCAAGAATTAAAGATTTGAAAAGGATCAAGAAGTTGATAAAAACTTTTAAAAAGAATTGAAAAAGTTTAAGAAAATAGAATTCAAGAAAAGAAAACTAAGTAAAGAAAGTGTAAAAATAAGTAATTCAAGAAGTTAATGGAAATGAAGAGTTTAAAAAAATTAGGAAATGTGAGAAAATAGATTTCAAGACAAAGATTTTAAAAACTTTAAGAGAATAACTGAATATGATGAGTAAAATTTTGCAAAAAAACATTTCAAGAACATAATTAAAGATTTAAGAAAGATCAAGAATTAAAGATTTGAAAAGGATCAAGAAGTTGATAGAAACTCTAAAAAGAATTGAAAAAGTTTAAGAAAATAAAATTCATGAAAAGAAAACTAAGTAAAGAAAGTGTAAAAATAAGTAATTCAAGAAGTTAATGAAAATGAAGAGTTTAAAAATATTAGAAAAAGTGAGAAAATAGATTTCAAGAAAAAGATTTTAAAAACTTTAAGAGAAAAACTGAATATGATGAGTAAAATTTTGCAAAAAAACATTTCAAGAACATAATTAAAGATTTAAAAAGGATCAAGAATTAAAGATTTGAAAAGGATCAAGAAGTTGATAAAAGCTGTAAAAAGAATTGAAAAAGTTTAAGAAAATAAAATTCAAAAAAATAAAACTAAGTAAAGAAAGTGTAAAAATAAGTAATTCAAGAAGTTAATGAAAATGAAGAGTTTAAAAAAATTAGGAAAAGTGAGAAAATTGATTTCAAGAAAAAGATTTTAAAAACTTTAAGACAAGAACTCAATATGATGAGTAAAATTTTGCAAAAACCATTTAAAGAACATAATTAAAGATTTGAAAAGGATCAAGAAGTTGATAAAAACTCTAAAAAGAATTGAAAAAGTTTAAGAAAATAAAATTCAAGAAAAGAAAACTAAGTAAAGAAAGTGTAAAAATAAGTAATTCAAGAAGTTAATGAAAATGAAGAGTTTAAAAAAATTAGGAAAAGTGAGAAAATAGATTTCAAGAAAAAGATCTTAAAAACTTTAAGAGAATAACTGAATATGATGAGTAAAATTTTGCAAAAAAAACATTTCAAGAACATAATTAAAGATTTAAAAAGGATCAAGAATTAAAGATTTGAAAAGGATCAAGAAGTTGATAAAAACTCTAAAAAGAATTGCAAAAGTTTAAGTAAATAAAATTCAAGAAAACAAAACTAAGTAAAGAAAGTGCAAAAATAAGTAATTCAAGAAGTTAATGAAAATGAAGAGTTTAAAAAAATTAGGAAAAGTGAGAAAATAGATTTCAAGAAAAAGATCTTAAAAACTTTAAGAGAATAACTGAATATGATGAGTAAAATTTTGCAAAAAAAACATTTCAAGAACATAATTAAAGATTTAAAAAGGATCAAGAATTAAAGATTTGAAAAGGATCAAGAAGTTGATAAAAACTCTAAAAAGAATTGAAAAAGTTTAAGAAAATAAAATTCAAGAAAAGAAAACTAAGTAAAGAAAGTGTAAAAATAAGTAATTCAAGAAGTTAATGAAAATGAAGAGTTTAAAAAAATTAGGAAAAGTGTGAAAATAGATTTCAAGAAAAAGATCTTAAAAACTTTAAGAGAATAACTGAATATGATGAGTAAAATTTTGCAAAAAAACATTTCAAGAACATAATTAAAGATTTAAAAAGGATCAAGAAATAAAGATTTGAAAAGGATCAAGAAGTTGATAAAAACTCTAAAAAGAATTGAAAAAGTTTAAGATAATAAAATTCATGAAAAGAAAACTAAGTAAAGAAAGTGTAAAAATAAGTAATTCAAGAAGTTAATGAAAATGAAGAGTTTAAAAATATTAGAAAAGGTGAGAAAATAGATTTCAAGAAAAAGATTTTAAAAACTTTAAGACAAGAACTCAATATGATGAGAAAATTTTGCAAAAACCATTTCAAGAACATAATTTAAGATTTGAAAAGGATCAGGAAGTTGATAAAAACTCTAAAAAGAATTGAAGAAGTTTAAGAAAATAAAATTCAAAAAAAGAAAACTAAGTAAAGAAAGTTTAAAAATAAGTAATTCAAGAAGTTAATGAAAATGAAGAGTTTAAAAAAATTAGGAAAAGTGAGAAAATAGATTTCAAGAAAAAGATTTTAAAAACTTTAAAAGAAGAACTGAATATGATGAGTAAAATTTTGCAAAAACCATTTCAAGAACATAATTAAAGATTTGAAAAGGATAAAGAAGTTGATAAAAACTCTAAAAAGAATTGAAAAAGTTTAAGAAAATAAAATTCAGGAAAAGAAAACTAAGTAAAGAAAGTGTAAAAATAAGTAATTCAAGAAGTTAATGAAAATAAAGAGTTTAAAAAAATTAGGAAAAGTGAGAAAATAGATTTCAAGAAAAAGATCTTAAAAACTGTAAGAGAATAACTGAATATGATGAGTAAAATTTTGCAAAAAAAACATTCAAGAACATAACTAAAGATTTAAAAAGGATCAAGAAATAAAGATTTGAAAAGGATCAAGAAGTTGATAAAAACTCTAAAAAGAATTGAAAAAGTTTAAGAAAATAAAATTCATGAAAAGAAAACTAAGTAAAGAAAGTGTAAAAATAAGTAATTCACGAAGTTAATGAAAATGAAAAGTTTAAAAAAATTAGGAAAAGTGAGAAAATAGATTTCAAGAAAAAGATTTTAAAAACATTAAGAGAAGAACTCAATATGATGAGTAAAATTTTGCAAAAACCATTTCAAGAACATAATAAAGATTTGAAAAGGATCAAGAAGTTGATAAAAACTTTAAAAAGAATTGAAAAAGTTTAAGAAACTAAAATTCAAGAAAAGAAAAAGATCTTAAAAACTTTAGGAGAATAACTGAATTTGATGAGTAAAATTTTGCAAAAAAACATTTCAAGAACATAATTAAAGATTTAAAAAGGATCAAGAAATAAAGATTTGAAAAGGATCAAGAAGTTGATAAAAACTCTAAAAAGAATTGAAAAAGTTTAAGAAAATAAAATTCATGAAAAGAAAACTAAGTAAAGAAAGTGTAAAAATAAGTAATTCAAGAAGTTAATGAAAATGAAGAGTTTAAAAAAATTAGGATATGTGAGAAAATAGATTTCAAGAAAAAGATTTTAAAAACTTTAAGAGAATAACTGAATATGATGAGTAATATTTTCCAAACACTATTTCAAGAACATAATTAAAGAATTGAAAAGGATCAAGAATTAAAGATTTGAAAAGGATCAAGAAGTTGATAAAAACTTTAAAAAAGAATTCAAAAATTCAAGAAAAGAAAACTAAGTAAAGAAAGTGTAAAAATAAGTAATTCAAGAAGTTAATGAAAATGAAGAGTTTAAAAAAATTAGGAAAAGTGAGAAAATTGATTTCAAGAAAAAGATTTTAAAAACTTTAAGAGAAGAACTCAATATGATGAGTAAAATTTTGCAAACACTATTTCAAGAACATAATTAAAGAATTGAAAAGGATCAAGAATTAAAGATTTGAAAAGGATCAAGAAGTTGATAAAAACTTTAAAAAAGAATTCAAAAATTCAAGAAAAGAAAACTAAGTAAAGAAAGTGTAAAAATAAGTAATTCAAGAAGTTAATGAAAATGAAGAGTTTAAAAAAATTAGGAAAAGTGAGAAAATAGATTTCAAGAAAAAGATTTTAAAAACTTTAAAAGAGGAACTCAATATGTTGAGTAAAATTTTGCAAAAACCATTTCAAGAACATAATTAAAGATTTGAAAAGGATCAAGAATTAAAGATTTGAAAAAGATCAAGAAGTTGATAACAACTTTAAGAAATAATTGAACAAGTTGAAGAAAATAAAATTTAAGAAAAGAAAACTAAGAAAAGAAAGTGTAAAAATAATTATTCAAAAAGTTAATGAAAATGAAGAGTTTAAAAATTTAGGAAAAGTGAGAAAATAGATTTCAAGAAAAATATTTTAAAAAATTTAAGAGAAGAACTCAATATGATGAGTAATATTTTGCAAAAAGCATTTCAAGAACATAATTAAAGATTTGAAAATGATCAAGAAGTTGATAAAAACTTTTAAAAGAATTTAAAAAGTTTAAGAAAATAAAATTCAAGAAAAGAAAACGATGTAAAGAAAGTGTAAAAATAAGTAATTCAAGAAGTTAATGAAAATGAAGAGTTTAAAAAAATTAGGAAAAGTGAGAAAATAGATTTCAAGAAAAAGATTTTAAAAACTTTAAGAGAAGAACTCAATATGATGAGTAAAATTTTGCAAAAACCATTTCAAGAAAATAATTAAAGATTTGAAAAGGATCAAGAATTAAAGATTTGAAAAGGATCAAGAAGTTGATAAAAACTTTAAAAAAGAATTCAAAAATTCAAGAAAAGAAAAGTAAGTAAAGAAAGTGTAAAAATAAGTAATTCAAGAAGTTAATGAAAATGAAGAGTTTAAAAAAATTAGGAAAAGTGAGAAAATTGATTTCAAGAAAAAGATTTTAAAAACATTAAGAGAAGAACTCAATATGATGAGTAAAATTTTGTAAACACTATTTCAAGAACATAATTAAAGAATTGAAAAGGATCAAGAATTAAAGATTTGAAAAGGATCAAGAAGTTGATAAAAACTTTGAAAAAGAATTCAAAAATTCAAGAAAAGAAAACTAAGTAAAGAAAGTGTAAAAATAAGTAATTCAAGAATTTAATGAAAATGAAGAGTTTAAAAAAATTAGGAAAAGTGAGAAAATTGAATTCAAGAAAAAGATTTTAAAAACTTTAAGAGAAGAACTCAATATGCTGAGTAAAATTTTGCAAAAACCATTTCAAGAACATAATTAAAGATTTGAAAAGGATCAAGAATTAAAGATTTGAAAAGGATCAAGAAGTTGATAAAAACTTTAAAAAAGAATTCAAAAATTCAAGAAAAGAAAACTAAGTAAAGAAAGTGTAAAAATAAGTAATTCAAAAAGTTAATGAGAATGAAAAGTTTAAAAAAAAAATAGGAAAAGTGAGAAAATAGATTTCAAGAAAAAGATTTTAAAAACTTTAAAAGAGGAACTCAATATGTTGAGTAAAATTTTGCAAAAACCATTTCAAGAACATAATTAAAGATTTGAAAAGGATCAAGAATTAAAGATTTGAAAAAGATCAAGAAGCTGATAACAACTTTAAGAAATAATTGAACAAGTTGAAGAATATAAAATTTAAGAAAAGAAAACTAAGAAAAGAAAGTGTAAAAATAATTATTCAAAAAGTTAATGCAAATGAAGAGTTTAAAAAATTAGGAAAAGTGAGAAAATAGATTTCAAGAAAAATATTTTAAAAAATTTAAGAGAAGAACTCAATATGATGAGTAATATTTTGCAAAAAGCATTTCAAGAACATAATTAAAGATTTGAAAATGATCAAGAATTAAAGATTTGAAAAGTATCAAGAAGTTGATAACAACTTTAAAAAAGAATTCAAAAAGTTGAAGAAAATAAAATTTAAGAAAAGAAAACTAAGAAAAGAAAGTGTAAAAATAGTTACAGAAAAAGTTAATGAAAATGAAGAGTTTAAATAAAATTAGGAAAAGTGAGAAAATAGATTTCAAGAAAAAGATTTTAAAAACTTTAAAAGAAGAACTGAATATGATGAGTAAAATTTTGCAAAAACCATTTCAAGAACATAATTAAAGATTTGAAAAGGATCAAGAAGTTGATAAAAACTTTAAAAAGAATTGAAAAAGTTTAAGAAAATAAAATTAGAGAAAAGAAAACTAAGTCAAGAAGGTGTAAAAATAAGTAATTCAAGAAGTTAATGAAAATGAAAAGTTAAAAAAAAATAGGACAAGTGAGAAAATAGATTTTAAGAAAAAGATTTTAAAAACTTTAAAAGCAGAACTTAATATGATGAGTAAAATTTTGCAAAAACCATTTCAAGAACATAATTAAAGATTTGAAAGGGATCAAGAAGTTGATAAAAACTTTAAAAAGAATTGAAAAAGTTTAAGAAAATAAAATTAGAGAAAAGTATACTAAGTAAAGAAAGTGTAAAAATAAGTAATTCAAGAAGTTAATGAAAATGAAGAGTTTAAAAAAATTAGGAAAAGTGAGAAAATAGATTTTAAGAAAAAAATTTTAAAAACTTTAAAAGCAGAACTCAATATGATGAGTAAAATTTTGCAAAAACCATTTCAAGAACATAATTAAAGATTTGAAAAGGATCAAGAAGTTGATAAAAACTTTAAAAAGAATTGAAAAAGTTTAAGAAAATAAAATTCAAGAAAAGAAAACGATGTAAAGAAAGTGTAAAAATAACTAATTCAAGAAGTTAATGAAAATGAAGAGTTTAAAAAAATTAGGAAAAGTGAGAAAATTGATTTCAAGAAAAAGATTTTAAAAACATTAAGAGAAGAACTCAATATGATGAGTAAAATTTTGTAAACACTATTTCAAGAACATAATTAAAGAATTGAAAAGGATCAAGAATTAAAGATTTGAAAAGGATCAAGAAGTTGATAAAAACTTTGAAAAAGAATTCAAAAATTCAAGAAAAGAAAACTAAGTAAAGAAAGTGTAAAAATAAGTAATTCAAGAATTTAATGAAAATGAAGAGTTTAAAAAAATTAGGAAAAGTGAGAAAATTGAATTCAAGAAAAAGATTTTAAAAACTTTAAGAGAAGAACTCAATATGATGAGTAAAATTTTGCAAAAACCATTTCAAGAACATAATTAAAGATTTGAAAAGGATCAAGAATTAAAGATTTGAAAAGGATCAAGAAGTTGATAAAAACTTTAAAAAAGAATTCAAAAATTCAAGAAAAGAAAACTAAGTAAAGAAAGTGTAAAAATAAGTAATTCAAAAAGTTAATGAGAATGAAAAGTTTAAAAAAAAAATAGGAAAAGTGAGAAAATAGATTTCAAGAAAAAGATTTTAAAAACTTTAAAAGAGGAACTCAATATGTTGAGTAAAATTTTGCAAAAACCATTTCAAGAACATAATTAAAGATTTGAAAAGGATCAAGAATTAAAGATTTGAAAAAGATCAAGAAGCTGATAACAACTTTAAGAAATAATTGAACAAGTTGAAGAATATAAAATTTAAGAAAAGAAAACTAAGAAAAGAAAGTGTAAAAATAATTATTCAAAAAGTTAATGCAAATGAAGAGTTTAAAAAATTAGGAAAAGTGAGAAAATAGATTTCAAGAAAAATATTTTAAAAAATTTAAGAGAAGAACTCAATATGATGAGTAATATTTTGCAAAAAGCATTTCAAGAACATAATTAAAGATTTGAAAATGATCAAGAATTAAAGATTTGAAAAGTATCAAGAAGTTGATAACAACTTTAAAAAAGAATTCAAAAAGTTGAAGAAAATAAAATTTAAGAAAAGAAAACTAAGAAAAGAAAGTGTAAAAATAGTTACAGAAAAAGTTAATGAAAATGAAGAGTTTAAATAAAATTAGGAAAAGTGAGAAAATAGATTTCAAGAAAAAGATTTTAAAAACTTTAAAAGAAGAACTGAATATGATGAGTAAAATTTTGCAAAAACCATTTCAAGAACATAATTAAAGATTTGAAAAGGATCAAGAAGTTGATAAAAACTTTAAAAAGAATTGAAAAAGTTTAAGAAAATAAAATTAGAGAAAAGAAAACTAAGTCAAGAAGGTGTAAAAATAAGTAATTCAAGAAGTTAATGAAAATGAAAAGTTAAAAAAAAATAGGACAAGTGAGAAAATAGATTTTAAGAAAAAGATTTTAAAAACTTTAAAAGCAGAACTTAATATGATGAGTAAAATTTTGCAAAAACCATTTCAAGAACATAATTAAAGATTTGAAAGGGATCAAGAAGTTGATAAAAACTTTAAAAAGAATTGAAAAAGTTTAAGAAAATAAAATTAGAGAAAAGTATACTAAGTAAAGAAAGTGTAAAAATAAGTAATTCAAGAAGTTAATGAAAATGAAGAGTTTAAAAAAATTAGGAAAAGTGAGAAAATAGATTTTAAGAAAAAAATTTTAAAAACTTTAAAAGCAGAACTCAATATGATGAGTAAAATTTTGCAAAAACCATTTCAAGAACATAATTAAAGATTTGAAAAGGATCAAGAAGTTGATAAAAACTTTAAAAAGAATTGAAAAAGTTTAAGAAAATAAAATTCAAGAAAAGAAAACGATGTAAAGAAAGTGTAAAAATAACTAATTCAAGAAGTTAATGAAAATGAAGAGTTTAAAAAAATTAGGAAAAGTGAGAAAATTGATTTCAAGAAAAAGATTTTAAAAACTTTAAGAGAAGAACTCAATATGATGAGTAAAATTTTGTAAACACTATTTCAAGAACATAATTAAAGAATTGAAAAGGATCAAGAATTAAAGATTTGAAAAGGATCAAGAAGTTGATAAAAACTTTGAAAAAGAATTCAAAAATTCAAGAAAAGAAAACTAAGTAAAGAAAGTGTAAAAATAAGTAATTCAAGAATTTAATGAAAATGAAGAGTTTAAAAAAATTAGGAAAAGTGAGAAAATTGAATTC
The DNA here is from genome assembly GCF_037176805.1 of Vigna unguiculata. Lineage (NCBI taxonomy): Eukaryota > Viridiplantae > Streptophyta > Magnoliopsida > Fabales > Fabaceae > Vigna > Vigna unguiculata. The sequence continues at coordinate 56,107,679 of NC_140794.1, read as the reverse complement.
AAGAAAAAGATTTTAAAAACTTTAAGAGAAGAACTCAATATGATGAGTAAAATTTTGCAAAAACCATTTCAAGAACATAATTAAAGATTTGAAAAGGATCAAGAATTAAAGATTTGAAAAGGATCAAGAAGTTGATAAAAACTTTAAAAAAGAATTCAAAAATTCAAGAAAAGAAAACTAAGTAAAGAAAGTGTAAAAATAAGTAATTCAAAAAGTTAATGAGAATGAAAAGTTTAAAAAAAAAATAGGAAAAGTGAGAAAATAGATTTCAAGAAAAAGATTTTAAAAACTTTAAAAGAGGAACTCAATATGTTGATTAAAATTTTGCACAAACCATTTCAAGAACATAATTAAAGATTTGAAAAGGATCAAGAATTAAAGATTTGAAAAAGATCAAGAAGCTGATAACAACTTTAAGAAATAATTGAACAAGTTGAAGAAAAGAAAATTTAAGAAAAGAAAACTAAGAAAAGAAAGTGTAAAAATAATTATTCAAAAAGTTAATGCAAATGAAGAGTTTAAAAAATTAGGAAAAGTGAGAAAATAGATTTCAAGAAAAATATTTTAAAAAATTTAAGAGAAGAACTCAATATGATGAGTAATATTTTGCAAAAAGCATTTCAAGAACATAATTAAAGATTTGAAAATGATCAAGAATTAAAGATTTGAAAAGTATCAAGAAGTTGATAACAACTTTAAAAAAGAATTCAAAAAGTTGAAGAAAATAAAATTTAAGAAAAGAAAACTAAGAAAAGAAAGTGTAAAAATAGTTACAGAAAAAGTTAATGAAAATGAAGAGTTTAAATAAAATTAGGAAAAGTGAGAAAATAGATTTCAAGAAAAAGATTTTAAAAACTTTAAAAGAAGAACTGAATATGATGAGTAAAATTTTGCAAAAACCATTTCAAGAACATAATTAAAGATTTGAAAAGGATCAAGAAGTTGATAAAAACTTTAAAAAGAATTGAAAAAGTTTAAGAAAATAAAATTAGAGAAAAGAAAACTAAGTCAAGAAGGTGTAAAAATAAGTAATTCAAGAAGTTAATGAAAATGAAAAGTTAAAAAAAAATAGGACAAGTGAGAAAATAGATTTTAAGAAAAAGATTTTAAAAACTTTAAAAGCAGAACTCAATATGATGAGTAAAATTTTGCAAAAACCATTTCAAGAACATAATTAAAGATTTGAAAGGGATCAAGAAGTTGATAAAAACTTTAAAAAGAATTGAAAAAGTTTAAGAAAATAAAATTAGAGAAAAGTATACTAAGTAAAGAAAGTGTAAAAATAAGTAATTCAAGAAGTTAATGAAAATGAAGAGTTTAAAAAAATTAGGAAAAGTGAGAAAATAGATTTTAAGAAAAAAATTTTAAAAACTTTAAAAGCAGAACTCAATATGATGAGTAAAATTTTGCAAAAACCATTTCAAGAACATAATTAAAGATTTGAAAAGGATCAAGAAGTTGATAAAAACTTTAAAAAGAATTGAAAAAGTTTAAGAAAATAAAATTCAAGAAAAGAAAACGATGTAAAGAAAGTGTAAAAATAACTAATTCAAGAAGTTAATGAAAATGAAGAGTTTAAAAAAATTAGGAAAAGTGAGAAAATAGATTTCAAGAAAAAGATTTTAAAAACTTTAAGAGAAGAACTCAATATGATGAGTAAAATTTTGCAAAAACCATTTCAAGAAAATAATTAAAGATTTGAAAAGGATCAAGAATTAAAGATTTGAAAATGATCAAGAAGTTGATAAAAACTTTAAAAAAGAATTCAAAAATTCAAGAAAAGAAAACTAAGTAAAGAAAGTGTAAAAATAAGTAATTCAAGAATTTAATGAAAATGAAGAGTTTAAAAAAATTAGGAAAAGTGAGAAAATTGAATTCAAGAAAAAGATTTTAAAAACTTTAAGAGAAGTACACAATATGATGAGTAAATTTTTGCAAAAACCATTTCAAGAACATAATTAAAGATTTGAAAGGGATCAAGAAGTTGATAAAAATTTTAAAAGAATTGAAAAAGTTTAAGAAAATAAAATTCAAAAAAAGAAAACGATGTAAAGAAAGTGTAAAAATAAGTAATTCAAGAAGTTAATGAAAATGAAGAGTTTAAAAAAATTAGGAAAAATGAGAAAAAATAGATTTCAAGAAAAAGATTTTAAAAACTTTAAGAGAAGAACTCAATATGATGAGTAAAATTTTGCAAAAATCATTTCAAGAACATAATTAAAGATTTGAAAAGGATCAAGAATTAAAGATTCGAAAATGATCAAGAAGCTGATAAAAACTTTACAAAAGAATTCAAAAAGTTGAAGAAAATAAAATTTAAGAAAAGAAAAAAATTAAAGAAAGTGTAAAAATAAGTAATTCAAGAAGTTAATGAAAATGAAAAGTTTAAAAAAATTAGGAAAACTGAGAAAATAGATTTCAAGAAAAAGATTTTAAAAACTTTAAGAGAAGAACTCAATATGATGAGTAAAATTTTGCAAAAACCATTTCAAGAACATAATTAAAGATTTGAAAAGGATCAAGAAGTTGATAAAAACTTTAAAAAGAATTGAAAAAGTTTAAGAAAATAAAATTAGAGAAAAGAAAACTAAGTCAAGAAGGTGTAAAAATAAGTAATTCAAGAAGTTAATGAAAATGAAAAGTTAAAAAAAAATAGGACAAGTGAGAAAATAGATTTTAAGAAAAAGATTTTAAAAACTTTAAAAGCAGAACTCAATATGATGAGTAAAATTTTGCAAAAACCATTTCAAGAACATAATTAAAGATTTGAAAGGGATCAAGAAGTTGATAAAAACTTTAAAAAGAATTTAAAAAGTTTAAGAAAATAAAATTAGAGAAAAGAATACTAAGTAAAGAAAGTGTAAAATAAGTAATTCAAGAAGTTAATGAAAATGAAGAGTTTAAAAAAATTAGGAAAAGTGAGAAAATAGATTTTAAGAAAAAGATTTTAAAAACTTTAAAAGCAGAACTCAATATGATGAGTAAAATTTTGCAAAAACCATTTCAAGAACATAATTAAAGATTTGAAAAGGATCAAGAAGTTGATAAAAACTTTAAAAAGAATTGCAAAAGTTTAAGAAAATAAAATTCAAGAAAAGAAAACGATGTAAAGAAAGTGTAAAAATAAGTAATTCAAGAAGTTAATGAAAATGAAGAGTTTAAAAAAATTAGGAAAAATGAGAAAAAATAGATTTCAAGAAAAATATTTTAAAAACTTTAAGAGAAGAACTCAATATGATGAGTAAAATTTTGCAAAAAGCATTTCAAGAACATAATTAAAGATTTGAAAATGATCAACAATTAAAGATTTGAAAAGTATCAAGAAGTTGATAACAACTTTAAAAAAGAATTCAAAAATTCAAGAAAAGAAAACTAAGTAAAGAAAGTGTAAAAATAAGTAATTCAAAAAGTTAATGAGAATGAAAAGTTTAAAAAAAAAATAGGAAAAGTGAGAAAATAGATTTCAAGAAAAAGATTTTAAAAACTTTAAAAGAGGAACTCAATATGTTGAGTAAAATTTTGCAAAAACCATTTCAAGAACATAATTAAAGATTTGAAAAGGATCAAGAATTAAAGATTTGAAAAAGATCAAGAAGCTGATAACAACTTTAAGAAATAATTGAACAAGTTGAAGAAAATAAAATTTAAGAAAAGAAAACTAAGAAAAGAAAGTGTAAAAATAATTATTCAAAAAGTTAATGGAAATGAAGAGTTTAAAAAATTAGGAAAAGTGAGAAAATAGATTTCAAGAAAAATATTTTAAAAAATTTAAGAGAAGAACTCAATATGATGAGTAATATTTTGCAAAAAGCATTTCAAGAACATAATTAAAGATTTGAAAATAATCAAGAATTAAAGATTTGAAAAGTATCAAGAAGTTGATAACAACTTTAAAAAAGAATTCAAAAAGTTGAAGAAAATAAAATTTAAGAAAAGAAAACTAAGAAAAGAAAGTGTAAAAATAGTTACAGAAAAAGTTAATGAAAATGAAGAGTTTAAATAAAATTAGGAAAAGTGAGAAAATAGATTTCAAGAAAAAGATTTTAAAAACTTTAAAAGAAGAATTGAATATGATGAGTAAAATTTTGCAAAAACCATTTCAAGAACATAATTAAAGATTTGAAAATGATCAAGAAGTTGATAAAAACTTTAAAAAGAATTGAAAAAGTTTAAGAAAATAAAATTAGAGAAAAGAAAACTAAGTCAAGAAGGTGTAAAAATAAGTAATTCAAGAAGTTAATGAAAATGAAAAGTTAAAAAAAAAATAGGACAAGTGAGAAAATAGATTTTAAAAACTTTAAAAGCAGAACTCAATATGATGAGTAAAATTTTGCAAAAACCATTTCAAGAACATAATTAAAGATTTGAAAGGGATCAAGAAGTTGATAAAAACTTTAAAAAGAATTGAAAAAGTTTAAGAAAATAAAATTAGAGAAAAGAAAACTAAGTCAAGAAGGTGTAAAAATAAGTAATTCAAGAAGTTAATGAAAATGAAAAGTTAAAAAAAAAATAGGACAAGTGAGAAAATAGATTTTAAAAACTTTAAAAGCAGAACTCAATATGATGAGTAAAATTTTGCAGAAACCATTTCAAGAACATAATTAAAGATTTGAAAAGGATCAAGAAGTTGATAAAAACTTTAAAAAGAATTGCAAAAGTTTAAGAAAATAAAATTCAAGAAAAGAAAACGATGTAAAGAAAGTGTAAAAATAAGTAATTCAAGAACTTAATGAAAATGAAGAGTTTAAAAAAATTAGGAAAAATGAGAAAAAATAGATTTCAAGAAAAATATTTTAAAAACTTTAAGAGAAGAACTCAATATGATGAGTAAAATTTTGCAAAAATCATTTCAAGAACATAATTAAAGATTTGAAAAGGATCAAGAATTAAAGATTCGAAAATGATCAAGAAGCTGATAAAAACTTTAAAAAAGAATTCAAAAAGTTGAAGGAAATAAAATTTAAGAAAAGAAAACTAAGTAAAGAAAGTGTAAAAATAATTATTCAAGAAGTTAATGAAAATGAAGAGGTTAAAAAAATTAGGAAAACTGATAAAATAAATTTCAAGAAAAAGATTTTAAAAACTTTAAGAGAAGAACTCAATATGATGAGTAAAATTTTGCAAAAACCCTTTCAAGAACAAAATTAAAGATTTGAAAAGGATCAAGAAGTTGATAAAAACATTAAAAAGAATTGAAAAAGTTTAAGAAAATAAAATTCAACAAAAAGAAAACGATGTAAAGAAAGTGTAAAAATAAGTAATTCAACAAGTTAATGAAAATGAAGAGTTTAAAAAATTAGGAAAAGTGAGAAAATAGATTTCAAGAAAAAGATTTTAAAAACTTTAAGAGAAGAACTCAATATGATGAGTAAAATTTTGCAAAAACCATTTCAAGAACATAATTAAAGATTTGAAAAGGATCAAGAAGTTGATAAAAACTTTATAAAGAATTTAAAAAGTTTAAGAAAATAAAATTCAAGAAAAGAAAACGATGTAAAGAAAGTGTAAAAATAACTAATTCAAGAAGTTAATGAAAATGAAGAGTTTAAAAAAATTAGGAAAAGTGAGAAAATAGATTTCAAGAAAAAGATTTTAAAAACTTTAAGAGAAGAACTCAATATGATGAGTAAAATTTTGCAAAAACCATTTCCAGAAAATAATTAAAGATTTGAAAAGGATCAAGAATTAAAGATTTGAAAAGGATCAAGAAGTTGATAAAAACTTTAAAAAAGAATTCAAAAATTCAAGAAAAGAAAAGTAAGTAAAGAAAGTGTAAAAATAAGTAATTCAAGAAGTTAATGAAAATGAAGAGTTTAAAAAAATTAGGAAAAGTGAGAAAATAGATTTTAAGAAAAAGATTTTAAAAACTTTAAAAGCAGAACTCAATATGATGAGTAAAATTTTGCAAAAACCATTTCAAGAACATAATTAAAGATTTGAAAAGGATCAAGAAGTTGATAAAAACTTTAAAAAGAATTGCAAAAGTTTAAGAAAATAAAATTCAAGAAAAGAAAACGATGTAAAGAAAGTGTAAAAATAAGTAATTCAAGAAGTTAATGAAAATGAAGAGTTTAAAAAAATTAGGAAAAATGAGAAAAAATAGATTTCAAGAAAAATATTTTAAAAACTTTAAGAGAAGAACTCAATATGATGAGTAAAATTTTGCAAAAATTATTTCAAGAATATAATTAAAGATTTGAAAAGGATCAAGAATTAAAGATTCAAAAATGATCAAGAAGCTGATAAAAACTTTAAAAAAGAATTCAAAAAGTTGAAGAAAATAAAATTTAAGAAAAGAAAACTAAGTAAAGAAAGTGTAAAAATAATTATTCAAGAAGTTAATGAAAATGAAGAGGTTAAAAAAATTAGGAAAACTGATAAAATAAATTTCAAGAAAAAGATTTTAAAAACTTTAAGAGAAGAACTCAATATGATGAGTAAAATTTTGCAAAAACCCTTTCAAGAACAAAATTAAAGATTTGAAAAGGATCAAGAAGTTGATAAAAACTTTAAAAAGAATTGAATAAGTTTAAGAAAATAAAATTCAACAAAAAGAAAACGATGTAAAGAAAGTGTAAAAATAAGTAATTCAACAAGTTAATGAAAATGAAGAGTTTAAAAAATTAGGAAAAGTGAGAAAATAGATTTCAAGAAAAAGATTTTAAAAACTTTAAGAGAAGAACTCAATATGATGAGTAAAATTTTGCAAAAACCATTTCAAGAACATAATTAAAGATTTGAAAAGGATCAAGAAGTTGATAAAAACTTTAAAAAGAATTTAAAAAGTTTAAGAAAATAAAATTCAAGAAAAGAAAACGATGTAAAGAAAGTGTAAAAATAAGTAATTCAAGAAGTTAATGAAAATGAAGAGTTTAAAAAAATTAGGAAAAATGAGAAAAAATAGATTTCAAGAAAAATATTTTAAAAACTTTAAGAGAAGAACTCAATATGATGAGTAAAATTTTGCAAAAATCATTTCAAGAACATAATTAAAGATTTGAAAAGGATCAAGAATTAAAGATTCGAAAATGATCAAGAAGCTGATAAAAACTTTAAAAAAGAATTCAAAAAGTTGAAGAAAATAAAATTTAAGAAAAGAAAACTAAGTAAAGAAAGTGTAAAAATAATTATTCAAGAAGTTAATGAAAATGAAGAGGTTAAAAAAATTAGGAAAACTGATAAAATAAATTTCAAGAAAAAGATTTTAAAAACTTTAAGAGAAGAACTCAATATGATGAGTAAAATTTTGCAAAAACCCTTTCAAGAACAAAATTAAAGATTTGAAAAGGATCAAGAAGTTGATAAAAACTTTAAAAAGAATTGAAAAAGTTTAAGAAAATAAAATTCAACAAAAAGAAAACGATGTAAAGAAAGTGTAAAAATAAGTAATTCAACAAGTTAATGAAAATGAAGAGTTTAAAAAATTAGGAAAAGTGAGAAAATAGATTTCAAGAAAAAGATTTTAAAAACTTTAAGAGAAGAACTCAATATGATGAGTAAAATTTTGCAAAAACCATTTCAAGAACTTAATTAAAGATTTGAAAAGGATCAAGAAGTTGATAAAAACTTTAAAAAGAATTTAAAAAGTTTAAGAAAATAAAATTCAAGAAAAGAAAACGATGTAAAGAAAGTGTAAAAATAAGTAATTCAAGAAGTTAATGAAAATGAAGAGTTTAAAAAAATTAGGAAAAGTGAGAAAATTAAATTCAAGAAAAAGATTTTAAAAACTTTAAGAGAAGAACTCAATATGATGAGTAATATTTTGCAAAAAGCATTTCAAGAACATAATTAAAGATTTGAAAATGATCAAGAATTAAAGATTTGAAAAGGATCAAGAAGTTGATAAAAACTTTAAAAAGAATTGAAAAAGTTTAAGAAAATAAAATTCAACAAAAAGAAAACGATGTAAAGAAAGTGTAAAAATAAGTAATTCAACAAGTTAATGAAAATGAAGAGTTTAAAAAATTAGGAAAAGTGAGAAAATAGATTTCAAGAAAAAGATTTTAAAAACTTTAAGAGAAGAACTCAATATGATGAGTCAAATTTTGCAAAAACCATTTCAAGAACATAATTAAAGATTTGAAAAGGATCAAGAAGTTGATAAAAACTTTAAAAAGAATTTAAAAAGTTTAAGAAAATAAAATTCAAGAAAAGAAAACGATGTAAAGAAAGTGTAAAAATAACTAATTCAAGAAGTTAATGAAAATGAAGAGTTTAAAAAAATTAGGAAAAGTGAGAAAATAGATTTCAAGAAAAAGATTTTAAAAACTTTAAGAGAAGAACTCAATATGATGAGTAAAATTTTGCAAAAACCATTTCAAGAAAATAATTAAAGATTTGAAAAGAATCAAGAATTAAAGATTTGAAAAGGATCAAGAATTAAAGATTTGAAAAGGATCAAGAAGTTGATAAAAACTTTAAAAAGAATTGAAAAAGTTTAAGAAAATAAAATTCAACAAAAAGAAAACGATGTAAAGAAAGTGTAAAAATAAGTAATTCAACAAGTTAATGAAAATGAAGAGTTTAAAAAATTAGGAAAAGTGAGAAAATAGATTTCAAGAAAAAGATTTTAAAAACTTTAAGAGAAGAACTCAATATGATGAGTCAAATTTTGCAAAAACCATTTCAAGAACATAATTAAAGATTTGAAAAGGATCAAGAAGTTGATAAAAACTTTAAAAAGAATTTAAAAAGTTTAAGAAAATAAAATTCAAGAAAAGAAAACGATGTAAAGAAAGTGTAAAAATAACTAATTCAAGAAGTTAATGAAAATGAAGAGTTTAAAAAAATTAGGAAAAGTGAGAAAATAGATTTCAAGAAAAAGATTTTAAAAACTTTAAGAGAAGAACTCAATATGATGAGTAAAATTTTGCAAAAACCATTTCAAGAAAATAATTAAAGATTTGAAAAGAATCAAGAATTAAAGATTTGAAAAGGATCAAGAAGTTGATAAAAACTTTAAAAAAGAATTCAAAAATTCAGGAAAAGAAAACTAAGTAAAGAAAGTGTAAAAATAAGTAATTCAAGAAGTTAATGAAGATGAAGAGTTTAAAAAAATTAGGAAAAGTGAGAAAATTGATTTCAAGAAAAAGATTTTAAAAACTTTAAGAGAAGAACTCAATATGATGAGTAAAATTTTGCAAACACTATTTCAAGAACATAATTAAAGAATTGAAAAGGATCAAGAATTAAAGATTTGAAAAGGATCAAGAAGTTGATAAAAACTTTAAAAAAGAATTCAAAAATTCAAGAAAAGAAAACTAAGTAAAGAAAGTGTAAAAATAAGTAATTCAAAAAGTTAATGAGAATGAAAAGTTTAAAAAAAAAATAGGAAAAGTGAGAAAATAGATTTCAAGAAAAAGATTTTAAAAACTTTAAAAGAGGAACTCAATATGTTGAGTAAAATTTTGCAAAAACCATTTCAAGAACATAATTAAAGATTTGAAAAGGATCAAGAAGTTGATAAAAACTTTAAAAAGAATTTAAAAAGTTTAAGAAAATAAAATTCAAGAAAAGAAAACGATGTAAAGAAAGTGTAAAAATAAGTAATTCAAGAAGTTAATGAAAATGAAGAGTTTAAAAAATTAGGAAAAGTGAGAAAATAGATTTCAAGAAAAATATTTTAAAAAATTTAAGAGAAGAACTCAATATGATGAGTAATATTTTGCAAAAAGCATTTCAAGAACATAATTAAAGATTTGAAAATGATCAAGAATTAAAGATTTGAAAAGTATCAAGAAGTTGATAACAACTTTAAAAAAGAATTCAAAAAGTTGAAGAAAATAAAATTTAAGAAAAGAAAACTAAGAAAAGAAAGTGTAAAAATAGTTACAGAAAAAGTTAATGAAAATGAAGAGTTTAAATAAAATTAGGAAAAGTGAGAAAATAGATTTCAAGAAAAAGATTTTAAAAACTTTAAAAGAAGAACTGAATATGATGAGTAAAATTTTGCAAAAACCATTTCAAGAACATAATTAAAGATTTGAAAAGGATCAAGAATTAAAGATTTGAAAAGGATCAAGAAGTTGATAAAAACTTTAAAAAGAATTGAAAAAGTTTAAGAAAATAAAATTAGAGAAAAGAAAACTAAGTCAAGAAGGTGTAAAAATAAGTAATTCAAGAAGTTAATGAAAATGAAAAGTTAAAAAAAAATAGGACAAGTGAGAAAATAGATTTTAAGAAAAAGATTTTAAAAACTTTAAAAGCAGAACTCAATATGATGAGTAAAATTTTGCAAAAACCATTTCAAGAACATAATTAAAGATTTGAAAGGGATCAAGAAGTTGATAAAAACTTTAAAAAGAATTGAAAAAGTTTAAGAAAATAAAATTAGAGAAAAGAATACTAGGTAAAGAAAGTGTAAAAATAAGTAATTCAAGAAGTTAATGAAAATGAAGAGTTTAAAAAAATTAGGAAAAGTGAGAAAATAGATTTTAAGAAAAAGATTTTAAAAACTTTAAAAGCAGAACTCAATATGATGAGTAAAATTTTGCAAAAACCATTTCAAGAACATAATTAAAGATTTGAAAAGGATCAAGAATTAAAGATTTGAAAAGGATCAAGAAGTTGATAAAAACTTTAAAAAAGAATTCAAAAATTCAAGAAAAGAAAACTAAGTAAAGAAAGTGTAAAAATAAGTAATTCAAAAAGTTAATGAGAATGAAAAGTTTAAAAAAAAAATAGGAAAAGTGAGAAAATAGATTTCAAGAAAAAGATTTTAAAAACTTTAAAAGAGGAACTCAATATGTTGAGTAAAATTTTGCAAAAACCATTTCAAGAACATAATTAAAGATTTGAAAAGGATCAAGAATTAAAGATTTGAAAAAGATCAAGAAGCTGATAACAACTTTAAGAAATAATTGAACAAGTTGAAGAAAATAAAATTTAAGAAAAGAAAACTAAGAAAAGAAAGTGTAAAAATAATTATTCAAAAAGTTAATGAAAATGAAGAGTTTAAAAAATTAGGAAAAGTGAGAAAATAGATTTCAAGAAAAATATTTTAAAAAATTTAAGAGAAGAACTCAATATGATGAGTAATATTTTGCAAAAAGCATTTCAAGAACATAATTAAAGATTTGAAAATGATCAAGAATTAAAGATTTGAAAAGTATCAAGAAGTTGATAACAACTTTAAAAAAGAATTCAAAAAGTTGAAGGAAATAAAATTTAAGAAAAGAAAACTAAGAAAAGAAAGTGTAAAAATAGTTACAGAAAAAGTTAATGAAAATGAAGAGTTTAAATAAAATTAGGAAAAGTGAGAAAATAGATTTCAAGAAAAAGATTTTAAAAACTTTAAAAGAAGAACTGAATATGATGAGTAAAATTTTGCAAAAACCATTTCAAGAACATAATTAAAGATTTGAAAAGGATCAAGAAGTTGATAAAAACTTTAAAAAGAATTGAAAAAGTTTAAAAAAATAAAATTAGAGAAAAGAAAACTAAGTCAAGAAGGTGTAAAAATAAGTAATTCAAGAAGTTAATGAAAATGAAAAGTTAAAAAAAAATAGGACAAGTGAGAAAATAGATTTTAAGAAAAAGATTTTAAAAACTTTAAAAGCAGAACTCAATATGATGAGTAAAATTTTGCAAAAACCATTTCAAGAACATAATTAAAGATTTGAAAGGGATCAAGAAGTTGATAAAAACTTTAAAAAGAATTGAAAAAGTTTAAGAAAATAAAATTAGAGAAAAGAATACTAGGTAAAGAAAGTGTAAAAATAAGTAATTCAAGAAGTTAATGAAAATGAAGAGTTTAAAAAAATTAGGAAAAGTGAGAAAATAGATTTTAAGAAAAAGATTTTAAAAACTTTAAAAGCAGAACTCAATATGATGAGTAAAATTTTGCAAAAACCATTTCAAGAACATAATTAAAGATTTGAAAAGGATCAAGAAGTTGATAAAAACTTTAAAAAGAATTGCAAAAGTTTAAGAAAATAAAATTCAAGAAAGGAAAACGATGTAAAGAAAGTGTAAAAATAAGTAATTCAAGAAGTTAATGAAAATGAAGAGTTTAAAAAAATTAGGAAAAATGAGAAAAAATAGATTTCAAGAAAAATATTTTAAAAACTTTAAGAGAAGAACTCAATATGATGAGTAAAATTTTGCAAAAATCATTTCAAGAACATAATTAAAGATTTGAAAAGGATCAAGAATTAAAGATTCGAAAATGATCAAGAAGCTGATAAAAACTTTAAAAAAGAATTCAAAAAGTTGAAGAAAATAAAATTTAAGAAAAGAAAACTAAGTAAAGAAAGTGTAGAAATAATTATTCAAGAAGTTAATGAAAATGAAGAGGTTAAAAAAATTAGGAAAACTGATAAAATAAATTTCAAGAAAAAGATTTTAAAAACTTTAAGAGAAGAACTCAATATGATGAGTAAGATTTTGCAAAAACCCTTTCAAGAACAAAATTAAAGATTTGAAAAGGATCAAGAAGTTGATAAAAACTTTAAAAAGAATTGAAAAAGTTTAAGAAAATAAAATTCAACAAAAAGAAAACGATGTAAAGAAAGTGTAAAAATAAGTAATTCAACAAGTTAATGAAAATGAAGAGTTTAAAAAATTAGGAAAAGTGAGAAAATAGATTTCAAGAAAAAGATTTTAAAAACTTTAAGAGAAGAACTCAATATGATGAGTAAAATTTTGCAAAAACCATTTCAAGAACTTAATTAAAGATTTGAAAAGGATCAAGAAGTTGATAAAAACTTTAAAAAGAATTTAAAAAGTTTAAGAAAATAAAATTCAAGAAAAGAAAACGATGTAAAGAAAGTGTAAAAATAAGTAATTCAAGAAGTTAATGAAAATGAAGAGTTTAAAAAAATTAGGAAAAGTGAGAAAATTGAATTCAAGAAAAAGATTTTAAAAACTTTAAGAGAAGAACTCAATATGATGAGTAATATTTTGCAAAAAGCATTTCAAGAACATAATTAAAGATTTGAAAATGATCAAGAATTAAAGATTTGAAAATGATCAAGAAGTTGATAAAAACTTTAAAAAGAATTGAAAAAGTTTAAGAAAATAAAATTCAACAAAAAGAAAACGATGTAAAGAAAGTGTAAAAATAAGTAATTCAACAAGTTAATGAAAATGAAGAGTTTAAAAAATTAGGAAAAGTGAGAAAATAGATTTCAAGAAAAAGATTTTAAAAACTTTAAGAGAATAACTGAATTTGATGAGTAAAATTTTGCAAAAAAACATTTCAAGAACATAATTAAAGATTTAAAAAGGATCAAGAATTAAAGATTTGAAAAGGATCAAGAAGTTGATAAAAACTTTAAAAAAGAATTCAAAAATTCAAGAAAAGAAAACTAAGTAAAGAAAGTGTAAAAATAAGTAATTCAAGAATTTAATGAAAATGAAGAGTTTAAAAAAATTAGGAAAAGTGAGAAAATTGAATTCAAGAAAAAGATTTTAAAAACTTTAAGAGAAGAACTCAATATGATGAGTAAAATTTTGCAAAAACCATTTCAAGAACATAATTAAAGATTTGAAAAGGATCAAGAATTAAAGATTTGAAAAGGATCAAGAAGTTGATAAAAACTTTAAAAAAGAATTCAAAAATTCAAGAAAAGAAAACTAAGTAAAGAAAGTGTAAAAATAAGTAATTCAAAAAGTTAATGAGAATGAAAAGTTTAAAAAAAAAATAGGAAAAGTGAGAAAATAGATTTCAAGAAAAAGATTTTAAAAACTTTAAAAGAGGAACTCAATATGTTGAGTAAAATTTTGCAAAAACCATTTCAAGAACATAATTAAAGATTTGAAAAGGATCAAGAATTAAAGATTTGAAAAAGATCAAGAAGTTGATAACAACTTTAAGAAATAATTGAACAAGTTGAAGAAAATAAAATTTAAGAAAAGAAAACTAAGAAAAGAAAGTGTAAAAATAATTATTCAAAAAGTTAATGAAAATGAAGAGTTTAAAAAATTAGGAAAAGTGAGAAAATAGATTTCAAGAAAAATATTTTAAAAAATTTAAGAGAAGAACTCAGTATGAGGAGTAATATTTTGCAAAAAGCATTTCAAGAACATAATTAAAGATTTGAAAATGATCAAAAATTAAAGATTTGAAAAGTATCAAGAAGTTGATAACAACTTTAAAAAAGAATTCAAAAAGTTGAAGAAAATAAAATTTAAGAAAAGAAAACTAAGAAAAGAAAGTGTAAAAATAGTTACAGAAAAAGTTAATGAAAATGAAGAGTTTAAATAAAATTAGGAAAAGTGAGAAAATAGATTTCAAGAAAAAGATTTTAAAAACTTTAAAAGAAGAACTGAATATGATGAGTAAAATTTTGCAAAAACCATTTCAAGAACATAATTAAAGATTTGAAAAGGATCAAGAAGTTGATAAAAACTTTAAAAAGAATTGAAAAAGTTTAAGAAAATAAAATTAGAGAAAAGAAAACTAAGTCAAGAAGGTGTAAAAATAAGTAATTCAAGAAGTTAATGAAAATGAAAAGTTAAAAAAAAATAGGACAAGTGAGAAAATAGATTTTAAGAAAAAGATTTTAAAAACTTTAAAAGCAGAACTCAATATGATGAGTAAAATTTTGCAAAAACAATTTCAAGAACATAATTAAAGATTTGAAAGGGATCAAGAAGTTGATAAAAACTTTAAAAAGAATTGAAAAAGTTTAAGAAAATAAAACTAGAGAGAAGAATATTAAGTAAAGAAAGTGTAAAAATAAGTAATTCAAGAAGTTAATGAAAATGAAGAGTTTAAAAAAATTAGGAAAAGTGAGAAAATAGATTTTAAGAAAAAGATTTTAAAAACTTTAAAAGCAGAACTCAATATGATGAGTAAAATTTTGCAAAAACCATTTCAAGAACATAATTAAAGATTTGAAAAGGATCAAGAAGTTGATAAAAACTTTAAAAAGAATTTAAAAAGTTTAAGAAAATAAAATTCAAGAAAAGAAAACTAAGAAAAGAAAGTGTAAAAATAGTTACAGAAAAAGTTAATGAAAATGAAGAGTTTAAAAAAATTAGGAAAAATGAGAAAAAATAGATTTCAAGAAAAATATTTTAAAAACTTTAAGAGAAGAACTCAATATGATGAGTAAAATTTTGCAAAAATCATTTCAAGAACATAATTAAAGATTTGAAAAGGATCAAGAAGTTGATAAAAACTTTAAAAAGAATTTAAAAAGTTTAAGAAAATAAAATTCAAGAAAAGAAAACGATGTAAAGAAAGTGTAAAAATAACTAATTCAAGAAGTTAATGAAAATGAAGAGTTTAAAAAAATTAGGAAAAGTGAGAAAATAGATTTCAAGAAAAAGATTTTAAAAACTTTAAGAGAAGAACTCAATATGATGAGTAAAATTTTGCAAAAACCATTTCAAGAACATAATTAAAGATTTGAAAAGGATCAAGAAGTTGATAAAAACTTTAAAAAGAATTGAAAAAGTTTAAGAAAATAAAATTCAAGAAAAGAAAACGATGTAAAGAAAGTGTAAAAATAACTAATTCAAGAAGTTAATGAAAATGAAGAGTTTAAAAAAATTAGGAAAAGTGAGAAAATAGATTTCAAGAAAAAGATTTTAAAAACTTTAAGAGAAGAACTCAATATGATGAGTAAAATTTTGCAAAAACCATTTCAAGAAAATAATTAAAGATTTGAAAAGGATCAAGAATTAAAGATTTGAAAAGGATCAAGAAGTTGATAAAAACTTTAAAAAAGAATTCAAAAATTCAAGAAAAGAAAACTAAGTAAAGAAAGTGTAAAAATAAGTAATTCAAGAAGTTAATGAAAATGAAGAGTTTAAAAAAATTAGGAAAAGTGAGAAAATTGATTTCAAGAAAAAGATTTTAAAAACTTTAAGAGAAGAACTCAATATGATGAGTAAAATTTTGCAAACACTATTTCAAGAACATAATTAAAGAATTGAAAATGATCAAGAATTAAAGATTTGAAAAGGATCAAGAAGTTGATAAAAACTTTAAAAAAGAATTCAAAAATTCAAGAAATGAAAACTAAGTAAAGAAAGTGTAAAAATAAGTAATTCAAGAATTTAATGAAAATGAAGAGTTTAAAAAAATTAGGAAAAGTGAGAAAATTGAATTCAAGAAAAAGATTTTAAAAACTTTAAGAGAAGAACACAATATGATGAGTAAATTTTTGCAAAAACCATTTCAAGAACATAATTAAAGATTTGAAAGGGATCAAGAAGTTGATAAAAATTTAAAAAGAATTGAAAAAGTTTAAGAAAATAAAATTCAAGAAAAGAAAACGATGTAAAGAAAGTGTAAAAATAAGTAATTCAAGAAGTTAATGAAAATGAAGAGTTTAAAAAAATTAGGAAGAGTGAGAAAATAGATTTCAAGAAAAAGATTTAAAAACTTTAAGAGAAGAACTCAATATGATGAGTAAAATTTTGCAAAAACCATTTCAAGAACATAATTAAAGATTTGAAAAGGATCAAGAAGTTGATAAAAACTTTAAAAAGAATTTAAAAAGTTTAAGAAAATGAAATTCAAGAAAAGAAAACGATGTAAAGAAAGTGTAAAAATAAGTAATTCAAGAAGTTAATGAAAATGAAGAGTTTAAAAAAAATTAGGAAAACTGAGAAAATAGATTTCAAGAAAAATATTTTAAAAACTTTAAGAGAAGAACTCAATATGATGAGTAAAATTTTGCAAAAACCAGTTCAAGAACATAATTAAAGATTTGAAAAGGATCACGAATTAAAGATTTGAAAAGGATCAAGAAGCTGAGAAAAACTTTAGAAAAGAATTCAAAAATTCAAGAAAAGAAAACTAAGTAATGAAAGTGTAAAATTAAGTAATTCAATAATTTAATGAAAATGAAGAGTTTAACAAAATTAGGAAAAGTGAGAAAATTGATTTCAAGAAAAAGATTTTAAAAACTTTAAGAGAAGAACTCAATATGATGAGTAAAATTTTGCAAAAACCATTTCAAGAACATAATTAAAGATTTGAAAAGGATCAAGAAGCTGATAACAACATTAAAAAAAATTCAAAAAGTTGAAGAAAATAAAATTTAAGAAATGAAAACTAAGAAAAGAAAGTGTAAAAATAATTATTCAAGAAGTTAATGAGAATGAAGAGTTTAAAAAAATTAAGAAAAGTGAGAAAATAGATTTTAAGAAAAAGATTTTAAAAACTTTAAGAGAATAACTCAATATGATGAGTAAAATTTTGCAAAAACCATTTCAAGAACATAATTAAAGATTTGAAATAGATCAAGAAGTTGATAAAAACTTTAAAAAGAATTGAAAAAATTTAAGAAAATAAAATTCAAGAAAAGAAAACGATGTAAAGAAAGTGTAAAGATAAGTAATTCAAGAAGTTAATGAAAATGAAGAGTTTAAAAAAATTAGGAAAAATGAGAAAAAATAGATTTCAAGAAAAATATTTTAAAAACTTTAAGAGAAGAACTCAATATGATGAGTAAAATTTTGCAAAAATCATTTCAAGAACATAATTAAAGATTTGAAAAGGATCAAGAATTAAAGATTCGAAAATGATCAAGAAGCTGATAAAAACTTTAAAAAAGAATTCAAAAAGTTGAAGAAAATAAAATTTAAGAAAAGAAAACTAAGTAAAGAAAGTGTAAAAATAATTATTCAAGAAGTTAATGAAAATGAAGAGGTTAAAAAAATTAGGAAAACTGATAAAATAAATTTCAAGAAAAAGATTTTAAAAACTTTAAGAGAAGAACTCAATATGATGAGTAAAATTTTGCAAAAACCCTTTCAAGAACAAAATTAAAGATTTGAAAAGGATCAAGAATTAAAGATTCGAAAATGATCAAGAAGCTGAGAAAAACTTTAAAAAAGAATTCAAAAAGTTGAAGAAAATAAAATTTAAGAAAAGAAAACTAAGTAAAGAAAGTGTAAAAATAATTATTCAAGAAGTTAATGAAAATGAAGAGGTTAAAAAAATTAGGAAAACTGATAAAATAAATTTCAAGAAAAAGATTTTAAAAACTTTAAGAGAAGAACTCAATATGATGAGTAAAATTTTGCAAAAACCCTTTCAAGAACAAAATTAAATATTTGAAAAGGATCAAGAAGTTGATAAAAACTTTAAAAAGAATTGAAAAAGTTTAAGAAAATAAAATTCAACAAAAAGAAAACGATGTAAAGAAAGTGTAAAAATAAGTAATTCAACAAGTTAATGAAAATGAAGAGTTTAAAAAATTAGGAAAAGTGAGAAAATAGATTTCAAGAAAAAGATTTTAAAAACTTTAAGAGAAGAACTCAATATGATGAGTAAAATTTTGCAAAAACCATTTCAAGAACATAATTAAAGATTTGAAAAGGATCAAGAAGTTGATAAAAACTTTAAAAAGAATTGAAAAAGTTTAAGAAAATAAAATTCAAGAAAAGAAAACGATGTAAAGAAAGTGTAAAAATAACTAATTCAAGAAGTTAATGAAAATGAAGAGTTTAAAAAAATTAGGAAAAGTGAGAAAATAGATTTCAAGAAAAAGATTTTAAAAACTTTAAGAGAAGAACTCAATATGATGAGTAAAATTTTGCAAAAACCATTTCAAGAACATAATTAAAGATTTGAAAAGGATCAAGAATTAAAGATTTGAAAAGGATCAAGAAGTTGATAAAAACTTTAAAAAAGAATTCAAAAATTCAAGAAAAGAAAACTAAGTAAAGAAAGTGTAAAAATAAGTAATTCAAAAAGTTAATGAGAATGAAAAGTTTAAAAAAAAAATAGGAAAAGTGAGAAAATAGATTTCAAGAAAAAGATTTTAAAAACTTTAAAAGAGGAACTCAATATGATGAGTAATATTTTGCAAAAAGCATTTCAAGAATATAATTAAAGATTTGAAAATGATCAAGAATTAAAGATTTGAAAAGTATCAAGAAGTTGATAACAACTTTAAAAAAGAATTCAAAAAGTTGAAGAAAATAAAATTTAAGAAAAGAAAACTAAGAAAAGAAAGTGTAAAAATAGTTACAGAAAAAGTTAATGAAAATGAAGAGTTTAAATAAAATTAGGAAAAGTGAGAAAATAGATTTCAAGAAAAAGATTTTAAAAACTTTAAAAGAATAACTGAATATGATGAGTAAAATTTTGCAAAAACCATTTCAAGAACATAATTAAAGATTTGAAAAGGATCAAGAAGTTGATAAAAACTTTAAAAAGAATTGAAAAAGTTTAAGAAAATAAAATTAGAGAAAAGAAAACTAAGTCAAGAAGGTGTAAAAATAAGTAATTCAAGAAGTTAATGAAAATGAAAAGTTAAAAAAAAATAGGACAAGTGAGAAAATAGATTTTAAGAAAAAGATTTTAAAAACTTTAAAAGCAGAACTCAATATGATGAGTAAAATTTTGCAAAAACAATTTCAAGAACATAATTAAAGATTTGAAAGGGATCAAGAAGTTGATAAAAACTTTAAAAAGAATTGAAAAAGTTTAAGAAAATAAAATTAGAGAGAAGAATACTAAGTAAAGAAAGTGTAAAAATAAGTAATTCAAGAAGTTAATGAAAATGAAGAGTTTAAAAAAATTAGGAAAAGTGAGAAAATAGATTTTAAGAAAAAGATTTTAAAAACTTTAAAAGCAGAACTCAATATGATGAGTAAAATTTTGCAAAAACCATTTCAAGAACATAATTAAAGATTTGAAAGGGATCAAGAAGTTGATAAAAACTTTAAAAAGAATTGAAAAAGTTTAAGAAAATAAAATTAGAGAGAAGAATACTAAATAAAGAAAGTGTAAAAATAAGTAATTCAAGAAGTTAATGAAAATGAAGAGTTTAAAAAAATTAGGAAAAGTGAGAAAATAGATTTTAAGAAAAAGATTTTAAAAACTTTAAAAGCAGAACTCAATATGATGAGTAAAATTTTGCAAAAACCATTTCAAGAACATAATTAAAGATTTGAAAAGGATCAAGAAGTTGATAAAAACTTTAAAAAGAATTTAAAAAGTTTAAGAAAATAAAATTCAAGAAAAGAAAACTAAGAAAAGAAAGTGTAAAAATAGTTACAGAAAAAGTTAATGAAAATGAAGAGTTTAAAAAAATTAGTAAAAATGAGAAAAAATAGATTTCAAGAAAAATATTTTAAAAACTTTAAGAGAAGAACTCAATATGATGAGTAAAATTTTGCAAAAATCATTTCAAGAACATAATTAAAGATTTGAAAAGGATCAAGAAGTTGATAAAAACTTTAAAAAGAATTTAAAAAGTTTAAGAAAATAAAATTCAAGAAAAGAAAACGATGTAAAGAAAGTGTAAAAATAAGTAATTCAAGAAGTTAATGAAAATGAAGAGTTTAAAAAAATTAGGAAAAATGAGAAAAAATAGATTTCAAGAAAAATATTTTAAAAACTTTAAGAGAAGAACTCAATATGATGAGTAAAATTTTGCAAAAATCATTTCAAGAACATAATTAAAGATTTGAAAAGGATCAAGAATTAAAGATTCGAAAATGATCAAGAAGCTGATAAAAACTTTAAAAAAGAATTCAAAAAGTTGAAGAAAATAAAATTTAAGAAAAGAAAACTAAGTAAAGAAAATGTAAAAATAATTATTCAAGAAGTTAATGAAAATGAAGAGGTTAAAAAAATTAGGAAAACTGATGAAATAAATTTCAAGAAAAAGATTTTAAAAACTTTAAGAGAAGAATTCAATATTATGAGTAAAATTTTGCAAAAACCCTTTCAAGAACAAAATTAAAGATTTGAAAAGGATCAAGAAGTTGATAAAAACTTTAAAAAGAATTGAAAAAGTTTAAGAAAATAAAATTCAACAAAAAGAAAACGATGTAAAGAAAGTGTAAAAATAAGTAATTCAACAAGTTAATGAAAATGAAGAGTTTAAAAAATTAGGAAAAGTGAGAAAATAGATTTCAAGAAAAAGATTTTAAAAACTTTAAGAGAAGAACTCAATATGATGAGTAAAATTTTGCAAAAACCATTTCAAGAACATAATTAAAGATTTGAAAAGGATCAAGAAGTTGATAAAAACTTTAAAAAGAATTTAAAAAGTTTAAGAAAATAAAATTCAAGAAAAGAAAACGATGTAAAGAAAGTGTAAAAATAACTAATTCAAGAAGTTAATGAAAATGAAGAGTTTAAAAAAATTAGGAAAAGTGAGAAAATAGATTTCAAGAAAAAGATTTTAAAAACTTTAAGAGAAGAACTCAATATGATGTGTAAAATTTTGCAAAAACCATTTCAAGAAAATAATTAAAGATTTGAAAAGGATCAAGAATTAAAGATTTGAAAAGGATCAAGAAGTTGATAAAAACTTTAAAAAAGAATTCAAAAATTCAAGAAAAGAAAACTAAGTAAAGAAAGTGTAAAAATAAGTAATTCAAGAAGTTAATGAAAATGAAGAGTTTAAAAAAATTAGGAAAAGTGAGAAAATTGATTTCAAGAAAAAGATTTTAAAAACTTTAAGAGAAGAACTCAATATGATGAGTAAAATTTTGCAAACACTATTTCAAGAACATAATTAAAGAATTGAAAATGATCAAGAATTAAAGATTTGAAAAGGATCAAGAAGTTGATAAAAACTTTAAAAAAGAATTCAAAAATTCAAGAAATGAAAACTAAGTAAAGAAAGTGTAAAAATAAGTAATTCAAGAATTTAATGAAAATGAAGAGTTTAAAAAAATTAGGAAAAGTGAGAAAATTGAATTCAAGAAAAAGATTTTAAAAACTTTAAGAGAAGAACACAATATGATGAGTAAATTTTTGCAAAAACCATTTCAAGAACATAATTAAAGATTTGAAAGGGATCAAGAAGTTGATAAAAATTTAAAAAGAATTGAAAAAGTTTAAGAAAATAAAATTCAAGAAAAGAAAACGATGTAAAGAAAGTGTAAAAATAAGTAATTCAAGAAGTTAATGAAAATGAAGAGTTTAAAAAAATTAGGAAAAATGAGAAAAAATAGATTTCAAGAAAAATATTTTAAAAACTTTAAGAGAAGAACTCAATATGATGAGTAAAATTTTGCAGAAACCATTTCAAGAAGATAATTAAAGATTTGAAAAGGATCAAGAATTAAAGATTTGAAAAGGATCAAGAAGTTGATAAAAACTTTAAAAAAGAATTCAAAAATTCAAGAAAAGAAAACTAAGTAAAGAAAGTGTAAAAATAAGTAATTCAAAAAGTTAATGAGAATTAAAAGTTTAAAAAAATTAGCAAAAGTGAGAAAATAGATTTCAAGAAAAAGATTTTAAAAACTTTAAAAGAGGAACTCAATATGTTGAGTAAAATTTTGCAAAAACCATTTCAAGAACATAATTAAAGATTTGAAAAGGATCAAGAATTAAAGATTCGAAAATGATCAAGAAGCTGATAAAAACTTTAAAAAAGAATTCAAAAAGTTGAAGAAAATAAAATTTAAGAAAAGAAAACTAAGTAAAGAAAGTGTAAAAATAATTATTCAAGAAGTTATTGAAAATGAAGAGGTTAAAAAATTAGGAAAACTGATAAAATAGATTTCAAGAAAAAGATTTTAAAAACTTTAAGAGAAGAACTCAATATGATGAGTAAAATTTTGCAAAAACCCTTTCAAGAACAAAATTAAAGATTTGAAAAGGATCAAGAAGTTGATAAAAACTTTAAAAAGAATTGAAAAAGTTTAAGAAAATAAAATTCAAGAAAAGAAAACGATGTAAAGAAAGTGTAAAAATAAGTAATTCAAGAAGTTAATGAAAATGAAGAGTTTAAAAAAATTAGGAAGAGTGAGAAAATAGATTTCAAGAAAAAGATTTAAAAACTTTAAGAGAAGAACTCAATATGATGAGTAAAATTTTGCAAAAACCATTTCAAGAACATAATTAAAGATTTGAAAAGGATCAAGAAGTTGATAAAAACTTTAAAAAGAATTTAAAAAGTTTAAGAAAATAAAATTCAAGAAAAGAAAACGATGTAAAGAAAGTGTAAAAATAAGTAATTCAAGAAGTTAATGAAAATGAAGAGTTTAAAAAAAATTAGGAAAACTGAGAAAATAGATTTCAAGAAAAATATTTTAAAAAAAACCAGTTCAAGAACATAATTAAAGATTTGAAAAGGATCACGAGTTAAAGATTTGAAAAGGATCAAGAAGCTGAGAAAAACTTTAGAAAAGAATTCAAAAATTCAAGAAAAGAAAACTAAGTAATGAAAGTGTAAAATTAAGTAATTCAATAATTTAATGAAAATGAAGAGTTTAACAAAATTAGGAAAAGTGAGAAAATTGATTTCAAGAAAAAGATTTTAAAAACTTTAAGAGAAGAACTCAATATGATGAGTAAAATTTTGCAAAAACCATTTCAAGAACATAATTAAAGATTTGAAAAGGATCAAGAAGCTGATAACAACATTAAAAAAAATTCAAAAAGTTGAAGAAAATAAAATTTAAGAAATGAAAACTAAGAAAAGAAAGTGTAAAAATAATTATTCAAGAAGTTAATGAGAATGAAGAGTTTAAAAAAATTAAGAAAAGTGAGAAAATAGATTTTAAGAAAAAGATTTTAAAAACTTTAAGAGAATAACTCAATATGATGAGTAAAATTTTGCAAAAACCATTTCAAGAACATAATTAAAGATTTGAAATAGATCAAGAAGTTGATAAAAACTTTAAAAAGAATTGAAAAAATTTAAGAAAATAAAATTCAAGAAAAGAAAACGATGTAAAGAAAGTGTAAAAATAAGTAATTCAAGAAGTTAATGAAAATGAAGAGTTTAAAAAAATTAGGAAAAATGAGAAAAAATAGATTTCAAGAAAAATATTTTAAAAACTTTAAGAGAAGAACTCAATATGATGAGTAAAATTTTGCAAAAATCATTTCAAGAACATAATTAAAGATTTGAAAAGGATCAAGAATTAAAGATTCGAAAATGATCAAGAAGCTGATAAAAACTTTAAAAAAGAATTCAAAAAGTTGAAGAAAATAAAATTTAAGAAAAGAAAACTAAGTAAAGAAAGTGTAAAAATAATTATTCAAGAAGTTAATGAAAATGAAGAGGTTAAAAAAATTAGGAAAACTGATAAAATAAATTTCAAGAAAAAGATTTTAAAAACTTTAAGAGAAGAACTCAATATGATGAGTAAAATTTTGCAAAAACCCTTTCAAGAACAAAATTAAAGATTTGAAAAGGATCAAGAAGTTGATAAAAACTTTAAAAAGAATTGAAAAAGTTTAAGAAAATAAAATTCAACAAAAAGAAAACGATGTAAAGAAAGTGTAAAAATAAGTAATTCAACAAGTTAATGAAAATGAAGAGTTTAAAAAATTAGGAAAAGTGAGAAAATAGATTTCAAGAAAAAGATTTTAAAAACTTTAAGAGAAGAACTCAATATGATGAGTAAAATTTTGCAAAAACCATTTCAAGAACATAATTAAAGATTTGAAAAGGATCAAGAAGTTGATAAAAACTTTAAAAAGAATTGAAAAAGTTTAAGAAAATAAAATTCAGGAAAATTAAAAGATCTTAAAAACTTTAAGAGAATAACTGAATTTGATGAGTAAAATTTTGCAAAAAAACATTTCAAGAACATAATTAAAGATTTAAAAAGGATCAAGAATTAAAGATTTGAAAAGGATCAAGAAGTTGATAAAAACTTTAAAAAAGAATTCAAAAATTCAAGAAAAGAAAACTAAGTAAAGAAAGTGTAAAAATAAGTAATTCAAGAATTTAATGAAAATGAAGAGTTTAAAAAAATTAGGAAAAGTGAGAAAATTGAATTCAAGAAAAAGATTTTAAAAACTTTAAGAGAAGAACTCAATATGATGAGTAAAATTTTGCAAAAACCATTTCAAGAACATAATTAAAGATTTGAAAAGGATCAAGAAGTTGATAAAAACTTTAAAAAGAATTGAAAAAGTTTAAGAAAATAAAATTCAAGAAAAGAAAACGATGTAAAGAAAGTGTAAAAATAACTAATTCAAGAAGTTAATGAAAATGAAGAGTTTAAAAAAATTAGGAAAAGTGAGAAAATAGATTTCAAGAAAAAGATTTTAAAAACTTTAAGAGAACAACTCAATATGATGAGTAAAATTTTGCAAAAACCATTTCAAGAACATAATTAAAGATTTGAAAAGGATCAAGAATTAAAGATTTGAAAAGGATCAAGAAGTTGATAAAAACTTTAAAAAAGAATTCAAAAATTCAAGAAAAGAAAACTAAGTAAAGAAAGTGTAAAAATAAGTAATTCAAAAAGTTAATGAGAATGAAAAGTTTAAAAAAAAAATAGGAAAAGTGAGAAAATAGATTTCAAGAAAAAGATTTTAAAAACTTTAAAAGAGGAACTCAATATGATGAGTAATATTTTGCAAAAAGCATTTCAAGAACATAATTAAAGATTTGAAAATGATCAAGAATTAAAGATTTGAAAAGTATCAAGAAGTTGATAACAACTTTAAAAAAGAATTCAAAAAGTTGAAGAAAATAAAATTTAAGAAAAGAAAACTAAGAAAAGAAAGTGTAAAAATAGTTACAGAAAAAGTTAATGAAAATGAAGAGTTTAAATAAAATTAGGAAAAGTGAGAAAATAGATTTCAAGAAAAAGATTTTAAAAACTTTAAAAGAAGAACTGAATATGATGAGTAAAATTTTGCAAAAACCATTTCAAGAACATAATTAAAGATTTGAAAAGGATCAAGAAGTTGATAAAAACTTTAAAAAGAATTGAAAAAGTTTAAGAAAATAAAATTAGAGAAAAGAAAACTAAGTCAAGAAGGTGTAAAAATAAGTAATTCAAGAAGTTAATGAAAATGAAAAGTTAAAAAAAAATAGGACAAGTGAGAAAATAAATTTTAAGAAAAAGATTTTAAAAACTTTAAAAGCAGAACTCAATATGATGAGTAAAATTTTGCAAAAACAATTTCAAGAACATAATTAAAGATTTGAAAGGGATCAAGAAGTTGATAAAAACTTTAAAAAGAATTGAAAAAGTTTAAGAAAATAAAATTAGAGAGAAGAATACTAAGTAAAGAAAGTGTAAAAATAAGTAATTCAAGAAGTTAATGAAAATGAAGAGTTTAAAAAAATTAGGAAAAGTGAGAAAATAGATTTTAAGAAAAAGATTTTAAAAACTTTAAAAGCAGAACTCAATATGATGAGTAAAATTTTGCAAAAACCATTTCAAGAACATAATTAAAGATTTGAAAGGGATCAAGAAGTTGATAAAAACTTTAAAAAGAATTGAAAAAGTTTAAGAAAATAAAATTAGAGAGAAGAATACTAAGTAAAGAAAGTGTAAAAATAAGTAATTCAAGAAGTTAATGAAAATGAAGAGTTTAAAAAAATTAGGAAAAGTGAGAAAATAGATTTTAAGAAAAAGATTTTAAAAACTTTAAAAGCAGAACTCAATATGATGAGTAAAATTTTGCAAAAACCATTTCAAGAACATAATTAAAGATTTGAAAAGGATCAAGAAGTTGATAAAAACTTTAAAAAGAATTTAAAAAGTTTAAGAAAATAAAATTCAAGAAAAGAAAACTAAGAAAAGAAAGTGTAAAAATAGTTACAGAAAAAGTTAATGAAAATGAAGAGTTTAAAAAAATTAGTAAAAATGAGAAAAAATAGATTTCAAGAAAAATATTTTAAAAACTTTAAGAGAAGAACTCAATATGATGAGTAAAATTTTGCAAAAATCATTTCAAGAACATAATTAAAGATTTGAAAAGGATCAAGAAGTTGATAAAAACTTTAAAAAGAATTTAAAAAGTTTAAGAAAATAAAATTCAAGAAAAGAAAACGATGTAAAGAAAGTGTAAAAATAAGTAATTCAAGAAGTTAATGAAAATGAAGAGTTTAAAAAAATTAGGAAAAATGAGAAAAAATAGATTTCAAGAAAAATATTTTAAAAACTTTAAGAGAAGCACTCAATATGATGAGTAAAATTTTGCAAAAATCATTTCAAGAACATAATTAAAGATTTGAAAAGGATCAAGAATTAAAGATTCGAAAATGATCAAGAAGCTGATAAAAACTTTAAAAAAGAATTCAAAAAGTTGAAGAAAATAAAATTTAAGAAAAGAAAACTAAGTAAAGAAAATGTAAAAATAATTATTCAAGAAGTTAATGAAAATGAAGAGGTTAAAAAAATTAGGAAAACTGATGAAATAAATTTCAAGAAAAAGATTTTAAAAACTTTAAGAGAAGAATTCAATATTATGAGTAAAATTTTGCAAAAACCCTTTCAAGAACAAAATTAAAGATTTGAAAAGGATCAAGAAGTTGATAAAAACTTTAAAAAGAATTGAAAAAGTTTAAGAAAATAAAATTCAACAAAAAGAAAACGATGTAAAGAAAGTGTAAAAATAAGTAATTCAACAAGTTAATGAAAATGAAGAGTTTAAAAAATTAGGAAAAGTGAGAAAATAGATTTCAAGAAAAAGATTTTAAAAACTTTAAGAGAAGAACTCAATATGATGAGTAAAATTTTGCAAAAACCATTTCAAGAACATAATTAAAGATTTGAAAAGGATCAAGAAGTTGATAAAAACTTTAAAAAGAATTTAAAAAGTTTAAGAAAATAAAATTCAAGAAAAGAAAACGATGTAAAGAAAGTGTAAAAATAACTAATTCAAGAAGTTAATGAAAATGAAGAGTTTAAAAAAATTAGGAAAAGTGAGAAAATAGATTTCAAGAAAAAGATTTTAAAAACTTTAAGAGAAGAACTCAATATGATGTGTAAAATTTTGCAAAAACCATTTCAAGAAAATAATTAAAGATTTGAAAAGGATCAAGAATTAAAGATTTGAAAAGGATCAAGAAGTTGATAAAAACTTTAAAAAAGAATTCAAAAATTCAAGAAAAGAAAACTAAGTAAAGAAAGTGTAAAAATAAGTAATTCAAGAAGTTAATGAAAATGAAGAGTTTAAAAAAATTAGGAAAAGTGAGAAAATTGATTTCAAGAAAAAGATTTTAAAAACTTTAAGAGAAGAACTCAATATGATGAGTAAAATTTTGCAAACACTATTTCAAGAACATAATTAAAGAATTGAAAATGATCAAGAATTAAAGATTTGAAAAGGATCAAGAAGTTGATAAAAACTTTAAAAAAGAATTCAAAAATTCAAGAAATGAAAACTAAGTAAAGAAAGTGTAAAAATAAGTAATTCAAGAATTTAATGAAAATGAAGAGTTTAAAAAAATTAGGAAAAGTGAGAAAATTGAATTCAAGAAAAAGATTTTAAAAACTTTAAGAGAAGAACACAATATGATGAGTAAATTTTTGCAAAAACCATTTCAAGAACATAATTAAAGATTTGAAAGGGATCAAGAAGTTGATAAAAATTTAAAAAGAATTGAAAAAGTTTAAGAAAATAAAATTCAAGAAAAGAAAACGATGTAAAGAAAGTGTAAAAATAAGTAATTCAAGAAGTTAATGAAAATGAAGAGTTTAAAAAAATTAGGAAAAATGAGAAAAAATAGATTTCAAGAAAAATATTTTAAAAACTTTAAGAGAAGAACTCAATATGATGAGTAAAATTTTGCAAAAATCATTTCAAGAACATAATTAAAGATTTGAAAAGGATCAAGAATTAAAGATTCGAAAATGATCAAGAAGCTGATAAAAACTTTAAAAAAGAATTCAAAAAGTTGAAGAAAATAAAATTTAAGAAAAGAAAACTAAGTAAAGAAAGTGTAAAAATAATTATTCAAGAAGTTAATGAAAATGAAGAGGTTAAAAAAATTAGGAAAACTGATAAAATAAATTTCAAGAAAAAGATTTTAAAAACTTTAAGAGAAGAACTCAATATGATGAGTAAAATTTTGCAAAAACCCTTTCAAGAACAAAATTAAAGATTTGAAAAGGATCAAGAAGTTGATAAAAACTTTAAAAAGAATTGAAAAAGTTTAAGAAAATAAAATTCAACAAAAAGAAAACGATGTAAAGAAAGTGTAAAAATAAGTAATTCAACAAGTTAATGAAAATGAAGAGTTTAAAAAATTAGAAAAAGTGAGGAAATAGATTTCAAGAAAAAGATTTAAAAACTTTAAGAGAAGAACTCAATATGATGAGTAACATTTTGCAAACACTATTTCAAGAACATAATTAAAGAATTGAAAAGGATCAAGAATTAAAGATTTGAAAAGGATCAAGAAGTTGATAAAAACTTTAAAAAAGAATTCAAAAATTCAAGAAAAGAAAACTAAGTAAAGAAAGTGTAAAAATAAGTAATTCAAGAATTTAATGAAAATGAAGAGTTTAAAAAAAATAAGAAAAGTGAGAAAATTGAATTCAAGAAAAAGATTTTAAAAACTTTAAGAGAAGAACTCAATATGATGAGTAAAATTTTGCAAAAACCATTTCAAGAAGATAATTAAAGATTTGAAAAGGATCAAGAATTAAAGATTTGAAAAGGATCAAGAAGTTGATAAAAACTTTAAAAAAGAATTCAAAAATTCAAGAAAAGAAAACTAAGTAAAGAAAGTGTAAAAAGAAGTAATTCAAAAAGTTAATGAGAATTAAAAGTTTAAAAAAATTAGCAAAAGTGAGAAAATAGATTTCAAGAAAAAGATTTTAAAAACTTTAAAAGAGGAACTCAATATGTTGAGTAAAATTTTGCAAAAACCATTTCAAGAACATAATTAAAGATTTGAAAAGGATCAAGAATTAAAGATTCGAAAATGATCAAGAAGTTGATAAAAACTTTAAAAAAGAATTCAAAAATTCAAGAAAAGAAAACTAAGTAAAGAAAGTGTAAAAATAAGTAATTCAAAAAGTTAATGAGAATTAAAAGTTTAAAAAAATTAGCAAAAGTGAGAAAATAGATTTCATGAAAAAGATTTTAAAAACTTTAAAAGAGGAACTCAATATGTTGAGTAAAATTTTGCAAAAACCATTTCAAGAACATAATTAAAGATTTGAAAAGGATCAAGAATTAAAGATTCGAAAATGATCAAGAAGCTGATAAAAACTTTAAAAAAGAATTCAAAAAGTTGAAGAAAATAAAATTTAAGAAAAGAAAACTAAGTAAAGAAAGTGTAAAAATAATTATTCAAGAAGTTATTGAAAATGAAGAGGTTAAAAAATTAGGAAAACTGATAAAATAGATTTCAAGAAAAAGATTTTAAAAACTTTAAGAGAAGAACTCAATATGATGAGTAAAATTTTGCAAAAACCCTCTCAAGAACAAAATTAAAGATTTGAAAAGGATCAAGAAGTTGATAAAAACATTAAAAAGAATTGAAAAAGTTTAAGAAAATAAAATTCAAGAAAAGAAAACGATGTAAAGAAAGTGTAAAAATAAGTAATTCAAGAAGTTAATGAAAATGAAGAGTTTAAAAAAATTAGGAAGAGTGAGAAAATAGATTTCAAGAAAAAGATTTAAAAACTTTAAGAGAAGAACTCAATATGATGAGTAAAATTTTGCAAAAACCATTTCAAGAACATAATTAAAGATTTGAAAAGGATCAAGAAGTTGATAAAAACTTTAAAAAGAATTTAAAAAGTTTAAGAAAATAAAATTCAAGAAAAGAAAACGATGTAAAGAAAGTGTAAAAATAAGTAATTCAAGAAGTTAATGAAAATGAAGAGTTTAAAAAAAATTAGGAAAACTAAGAAAATAGATTTCAAGAAAAATATTTTAAAAACTTTAAGAGAAGAACTCAATATGATGAGTAAAATTTTGCAAAAACCAGTTCAAGAACATAATTAAAGATTTGAAAAGGATCACGAATTAAAGATTTGAAAAGGATCAAGAAGCTGAGAAAAACTTTAGAAAAGAATTCAAAAATTCAAGAAAAGAAAACTAAGTAAAGAAAGTGTAAAATTAAGTAATTCAATAATTTAATGAAAATGAAGAGTTTAACAAAATTAGGAAAAGTGAGAAAATTGATTTCAAGAAAAAGATTTTAAAAACTTTAAGAGAAGAACTCAATATGATGAGTAAAATTTTGCAAAAACCATTTCAAGAACATAATTAAAGATTTGAAAAGGATCAAGAAGCTGATAACAACATTAAAAAAAATTCAAAAAGTTGAAGAAAATAAAATTTAAGAAAAGAAAACTAAGAAAAGAAAGTGTAAAAATAATTATTCAAGAAGTTAATGAGAATGAAGAGTTTAAAAAAATTAAGAAAAGTGAGAAAATAGATTTTAAGAAAAAGATTTTAAAAACATTAAGAGAATAACTCAATATGATGAGTAAAATTTTGCAAAAACCATTTCAAGAACATAATTAAAGATTTGAAACAGATCAAGAAGTTGATAAAAACTTTAAAAAGAATTGAAAAAATTTAAGAAAATAAAATTCAAGAAAAGAAAACTAAGTAAAGAAAGTGTAAAAATAAGTAATTCAAGAAGTTAATGAAAATGAAGAGTATAAAAAAATTAGGAAAAGTTAGAAAATAGATTTCAAGAAAAAGATTTTAAAAACTTTAAAAGAGGCACTCAATATGTTGAGTAAAATTTTGCAAAAACCATTTCAAGAACATAATTAAAGATTTGAAAAGGATCACGAATTAAAGATTTGAAAAGCATCAAGAAGTTGATAAAACCTTTAAAAAAGAATTCAAAAATTCAAGAAAAGAAAACTAAGTAAAGAAAGTGTAAAAATAAGTAATTCAAGAATTAAATGAAAATGAAGAGTTTAAAAAAATTAGGAAAAGTGAGAAAATTGATTTCAAGAAAAAGATTTTAAAAACTTTAAGAGAAGAACTCAATATGATGAGTAAAATTTTGCAAACATCATTTCAAGAACATAATTAAAGATTTGCAAAGGATCAAGAATTAAAAATTGGAAAAGGATCAAGAAGCTGATAACAACTTTAAAAAAGAATTGAAAAAGTTGAAAAAAATAAAATTAAAGAAAAGAAAACTAAGAAAAGAAAGTATACAAATAAATATTCAAGAAATTAATGAAAATGAAGAGTTGAAAAAAATTAGGAAAAGTGACAAAATAGATTTCAAGAAAAAGATTTTAAAAACTTTAAAAGAAGAACTCAATATGATGAGTAAAATTTTGCAAAAACCATTTCAAGAACATAATTAAAGATTTGAAAAGGATCAAGAAGCTGATAACAACATTGAAAAAAATTCAAAAAGTTGAAGAAAATAAAATTTAAGAAAAGAAAACTAAGAAAAGAAAGTGTAAAAATAATTATTCAAGAAGTTAATGAGAATGAAGAGTTTAAAAAAATTAAGAAAAGTGAGAAAATAGATTTTAAAAAAAAGATTTTAAAAACTTTAAGAGAATAACTCAATATGATGAGTAAAATTTTGCAAAAACCATTTCAAGAACATAATTAAAGATTTGAAACAGATCAAGAAGTTGATAAAAAGTTTAAAAAGAATTGAAAAAATTTAAGAAAATAAAATTCAAGAAAAGAAAACTAAGTAAAGAAAGTGTAAAAATAAGTAATTCAAGAAGTTAATGACAATGAAGAGTATAAAAAAATTAGGAAAAGTGAGAAAATAGATTTCAAGAAAAAGATTTTAAAAACTTTAAGACAAGAACTCAATATGATGAGTTAAATTTTGCAAAAAACATTTCAAGAGCATAATTAAAGATTTGAAAAGGATCACGAATTAAAGATTTGAAAAGGATCAAGAAGCTGAGAACAACTTTAGAAAAGAATTCAAAAATTCAAGAAAATAAAATTCAAGAAAAGAAAACTAAGTACAGAAAGTGTAAAAATAAGTAATTCAAGAAGTTAATGAAAATGAAGAGTTCAAAAAAATTAGGAAAAGTGAGAAAGTAGATTTCAAGAAAAAGATTTTAAAAACTTTAAGAGAAGAACTCAATATGATGGGTAAAATTTTGCAAAAACCATTTCAAGAACATAACTAAAGATTTGAAAAGGATCAAGGTCTTGATAAAAACTTTAAAATGAATTGAAAAAGTCTAAGAAAATAAAATTCAAGAAAAGAAAACTAAGTAAAGAAAGTGTAAAAATAAGTAATTCAAGAAGTTAATGAAAATTAATAGTTTAAGAAAATTAAGAAAAGTGAGAAAATAGATTTTAAGAAAAAGATTTTAAAAACTTTAAGAGAAGAACTCAATATGATGAGTAAAATTTTGCAAAAACCTTTTCAAGAACATAATTAAAGGTTTGAAAATGATCAAGAATTAAAGATTTGAAAAGAATCAAGAAGCTGATAAAAACTTTAAAAAAGAATTCAAAAAGTTGAAGAAAATAAAATTTAAGAAAAAAAAACTAAGTAAAGAAAGTTTAAAAATAAGTATTCAAGAAGTTAATGAAAATGAAGAGTTCAAAAAAATTTTGGAAAAGTGTTGAAATAGATTTCAAGAAAAAGATTTTAAAAACTTTAAGAGAAGAACTCAATATGATGAGTAAAATTTTGCAAAAACCATTTCAAGAACATAATTAAAGATTTGGAAATGATCAAGAAGTTGATAAAAACTTTAAAAAGAATTGAAAAAGTTTAAGAAAATAAAATTCAAGAAAGGAAAACTAAGTAAAGAAAGTGTAAAAATAAGTAATTCAAGAAGTTAATGAAAATGAAGAGGTTAAAAAAAAGTGGGAAAAGTAAGAAAATAGATTTCAAGAAAAAGATTTTAAAAACTTTAAGAGAAGAACTCAATATGATGAGTAAAATTTTGCAAAAACCATTTCAAGAACATAATTAAAGATTTGAAAATGATCAAGAATTAAAGATTTGAAAAGGATCAAGAAGCTGATAAAAACTTTAAAAAAGAATTCAAAAAGTTGAAGAAAATAAAATTTAAGAAAAAAAAACTAAGTAAAGAAAGCTTAAAAAAAAGTATTCAAGAAGTTAATGAAAATGAAGAGTTCAAAAAAATTTTGGAAAAGTGATGAAATAGATTTCAAGAAAAAGATTTTAAAAACTTTAAGAGAAGAACTCAATATGATGAGTAAAATTTTGCAAAAACCATTTCAAGAACATAATTAAAGATTTGAAAAGGATCAAGAAGTTGATAAAAACTTTAAAAAGAATTGAAAAAGTTTAAGAAAATAAAATTCAAGAAAAGAAAACTAAGTAAAGAAAGTGTAAAAATAAGTTATTCAAGAAGTTAATGAAAATGAAGAGGTTAAAAAAAAGTGGGAAAAGTAAGAAAATAGATTTCAAGAAAAAGATTTTAAAAACTTTAAGAGAAGAACTCAATATGATGAGCAAAATTTTGCAAAAACCATTTCAAGAACATAATTAAAGATTTGAAAAGGATCAAGAGGTTGATAAAAACTTGAAAAAGAATTGAAAAAGTTTAAGAAAATAAAATTCAAGAAAAGAAAACTAAGTAAAGTAAATGTAAAAATAAGTAATTCAAGAAGTTAATGAAAATAAAGAGTTTAAAAAAATTAGGAAAAGTGAGAAAATAGATTTCAAGAAAAAGATTTTAAAAACTTTAAGAATAGAACTCAATATGATGAGTAAAATTTTGCAAAAAACATTTCAAGAACATAATTAAAGATTTGAAATGGATCAAGAAGTTGATAAAAACTTTAAAAAGAATTGAAAAAGTTTAAGAAAATAAAATTCAAGAAAAGAAAACAAAGTAAAGAAAGTTTAAAAATAAGTAATTCAAGAAGTTAGTGAAAATGAAAAGTTTAAAAAAATTAGGAAAAGTGAGAAAATAGATTTCAAGAAAAAGATTTTAAAAACCTTAACAATAGAACTCAATATGATGAGTAAAATTTTGCAAAAACCATTTCAAGAACTTAATTAAAGATTTGAAAATGATCAAGAATTAAAGATTTGAAAAGGATCAAGAAGCTGATAAAAACTTTAAAAAAGAATTTAAAAAGTTGAAGAAAATAAAATTTATGAAAAAAAACTAAGTAAAGAAAGTTTAAAAATAAGTATTCAAGAAGTTAATGAAAATGAAGAGTTTAAAAAAATTAGGAAAAGTGTTAAAATAGATTTCAAGAAAAAGATTTTAAATACTTTAAGAGAAGAACTCAACATGATGAGTAAAATTTTGCAAAAACCATTTCAAGAACATAATTAAAGATTTGACAAGGATCAAGAATAGAGGTGTTAATTTGGCCCAGCCCACAAGGCTTGGCCTTGGCCCATGTGGGCGAGGGCTAAAAAAGCCCACATTGAAAAAAAGCCCCATCAAAGAAGT
Source organism: Vigna unguiculata (assembly GCF_037176805.1). Taxonomy (NCBI): domain Eukaryota; kingdom Viridiplantae; phylum Streptophyta; class Magnoliopsida; order Fabales; family Fabaceae; genus Vigna; species Vigna unguiculata. Next base: position 56,072,696 of record NC_140794.1, on the reverse strand, counting down.
CCACAGGGCTAAAAACTTTACAAAAGCCTTGTGGGCTTGGGCCAACCCATGGGCTTTTATCTTCCATATGAAAAATATATTATTTTTTAAAATATATTACTATCTGTTGGACAAGCACAACGAACCGGACAAGCACGATGACCAGAATAGGTCGAACAACCCCAACCTGCCCGACGACCTTGACAAGAACGATGACTTGAATGGGCCCGACGATCCAAAAGGGCCCAATGACCCGAACGGGCCCGACGACCCGAACAGGCCCGACGACTCGAACGGGCCCGACGACCCGGACGAGCTCGACAACCAAGACGAGCCTGACGACTAGGATAAACCCGACAACACGGACGGGCCCAACGACAAAAACGGGCCGACGACATGGACGGGCCCGACAACCCAGACGGGCTCAATGACCCGGACGAGCCCGACGACTTGGACTGGCCCTACGACAAAAATGGACCCTACGAGCTAAAGGGGCCCCGCGACCCAAACGGGCCCCACGACCCATATGGGACCGACGACCAGACGGAACCGACGAAACGAACAGGCCCGACGATCCGGACGGGCCCGACGAGCCAGAAGGGCCCCACGATCCGAACATGCCCGACGACCCGAACAGGCCAACCGACCCGGACATGCCAATGATCCAAACATGCCCAACAACCTGAAGGGGCCTTACGACACGAACATGCCCAACGACCCGGACAAGCCCGATGATCCAGACAAGCCCAACGACCCGAACGGGCCCGACGACACAAACGGGCTCTAAGACCCGAACGAGCCCCCACACAGTCCCAACGACCCAAACGGGCTCGGCGCCTTAGATGTGCCCAACAACTCACACGAGCCCGATGATCCAGAAAGGCCCAACGACTTGAACGGGCCCGACGACCCGGACGGGCCTAGGGACCTGGACGAGCCCGATGATCAAAACAGGCCTAACGACCAGAACAAGCCCGATGATCTAGAAAGGCCCAACGACCTGAACGTTCCCGACGACCCGGACAGGCCTAACGACCAGGACGGGCCTGATGACCCAGACAGGCCCAATGAACCGAACAAGTTCGACGACCCGGATCTGCCCGACAATCTAGATGTGACCGATGACTCAGACGTGCTTGACAACCTGAATGGGCCCGATGATCCCGACATGCAAAACGACCCGAACTGGCCCGTCCGGGTTGTTGGGCTCATCTAGGTCGTTGGGCCTATTTGGGTCGTTGGGCCTGTCTAGATCATCGGGCCCATCCAGGTCATTAGCCTTGTCTGGGTTGTCGGGCCTGTTCGGGTCTTCTGGCCCTTTTGGATGATCGGGCACGTCTGGCCCGTTCGGGTCGTGGGGCCTGTCTAGATCATCGTGCCAGTCCGGGTCATTGGTCCTATTCGTGTCGTCGTGCCTATTCGGGTCGTTAGGCCTGTTTGGATTATGGAGACCGTCCGCACTGTTGGGCCCGATCAGGTCATCGGGCATATCTGGATCATCGAGCTCATCCAGGTCGTGGGGCCCGTTCAGGTCTTGGAGCCCATTCGGGTCATCAGGCCCGTTCGGGTCGTCAGGCCCGTTCGGGTCGTCGGGCCCATACGGGTGGTCGGGCTCGTCCTTGTCATCGGGCTCGTCCGGGTCGTTGGGCTCGTCCGAGTTGTAGGGCTCGTCCGAGTATTCGGGGTCGTCATGGTCATCGGGCCCGTCCGGGTCGTTCGGCTTAGGGATGGCAACGGGGCGGGGCGGGTACGGGTATCATGATCCCATCCCCATCCCCATAATAAAAATTCATCCCCATCCCCATCCCCAAACCCAACGGGTATACAACTTTTGACCCATCCCCATCTCCACCGGGTAACGGGTATTTTCTTATACCCATACCCATACCCATTTTTTTATTGTTCCATATATCAATTAAATATTTTTTATAAAAAAAATTTAAAAATCACACCAACGGAATCATGATACTATCAAAATATTCAATATTAAAATAACATACTCTTTTTGATTTTCATGATGTCAAATATTAAGAAAAATATTATAATAGTATAAATCTCAAATTAAAGTATCAAATAACAACTAAATAAAATTCAAATAATTATATAAAAGCTAAAAAATTACACATTACTAAAATTTTATAATAACCAAAATATTTATTAATTTTACAAATGATCAGTGGTTTCATTTGCATTCGATCCACCTACATATAGAAAAAAAATGAAAAATTAGATATGATATAATAATTGAAATTGAAAATTTTAATTACTAGAATATAATGTACCTTCTTCATCAGATTCATTTTCACTCATGAGAACATCTTTTCCTTTTAATTTTTTAACACCTACAAACACCAAATGTAGAATATTAGATGAGAATTCACAAAAAATACTAACAAAAAATATTAATAAATTTGAGTAACTTACCTAGATGGTTTGAGTTCCATATCCAACTTCTTGTACACATCAAAGCCTCTATAGTAATATGATGAAGTCGACTACGGTGAGAAGTTAATATCTGACCACCAGTACTAAAAGCAGATTCAGAAGCTACAGTTGTTATTGGAATAGCTAAAACATCCCTTGCAATTGCTTGAAGGGTTGGAAACTTTAACCCATTTGTTTTCCACCATGATAGGATATCAAATTCTTGTGTAACCGGCAAATTATCTTCTTCCAAGTAATAATCCAACTCTGTTTTCATAACTGTAGTTCTAGATTTTTTCTTTTTTGCCATAAACTCTAAAAATTCATTCGCATCATTATGAACATCCTTTCCCAACTCCAATGATGTAGCTCTATAAGAAGAAGTTTCATTCTTTTTTGATTGATATTCCAAAACCAAATCATAGCACATTTGACGAATCCTACTAAGTTTCAGATCAAAATCATTACCATACAATTTATAAAAATAATATTCTAACATGTCCATCTTGTACCTTGGATCTAAAACTGAAGCAATTGCCAATATGTTATATAACAAAAAACAAAGAGAATGAGAAATATGTTATATATATATATATATATATATATATATATATATATATATATATATATATATATATATTATATTATATTATATTATATTATATATTATATTACTATGTATATATATATTATATGTGTGGATATCTTATGTTTATATATATATATATATAATTATTTATATATATTATATTATATTATATATTATATTATTATTACTATGTATATATATTATATGTGTGGATATCTTATGTTTATATATATATATATATATATATATATATATATATATATATATATATATATATATTTTTATAGATATATATTTATTTTAAGTATATATTATATTATATTATATAATAATATATATTATATTATTATGTATATATATTATATGTATATGCGTAGATATTTTATGCTTTTATATATATATATATATATATATATATATATATATATATATATATATATATATATATATATATATATATATATATATATATATTTCTTTTAAATTTTTATAAATTTGTAATGTTATAAATTTGTTTATAAAAGATCTCACTAGTTAAATGATTAATTTGTTTTATACGTATATATTATATATATTATATTATATTATTATGTATATATATTATATGTATATTATATTACATGTATATGTGTAAATATATATATATATATATATATATATATATATATAAAAGTATATTTTATTTATATGTATATATATTATATTATATTATATTATATTATATTATATTATATTATATTATATTTTATGTGTAAATATATTATTTATTTATATATATTTTTTAGATTATTTAATAAATTATAAATAGTTTAGTAATTTAAGCGGGGACGGGTATTTGGGCGGGTATATATATATCCCCATCCCCATCCCCATCCCCAGTTGAAAATTTCGGGTATTACCCATACCCATACCCATACCCAGTCAAAGCGGGGATTCCCCGTCAAAACGGGGACGGGTTCGGGTGATACCCACGGGCACGGGTTTATTTGCCACCTCTAGTTCGGCTCGTCTTGGTCATCGGGCCCGTACTACTCGTGGGGCTCGTTCGAGTCTTCGGACTCGTCCGGATCGTCGGGCTTGTTCGTGTTGTGGGGTCTGTCCCGGGCATAGGGCTTGTTTAGGTCTTTGTGTCGGTCCGGGTCTTCGAGCCCCTCTTCATTGTCAGGTTCATCTGTGTCGTTAGGCTGGTCCGTGTTCTCGGGCTCGTCTTGGTCGTTCGACCCGTCTGGGTCGTCGAGCACGTTCGTGTCGTCGGGCCCGTCCGTGTTGTCGGGTTTGTCATGGTCGTCGGGCTCGTCCGGATCGTCGGGCAAGTTCAGGTTGTTCAACCTATTCTGGTTCGTTGGGCCTGTCCCATAGATAATAATATATTTTAAAAAATAATATATTTTCATGTGGAGGATGAAAGCCCATGGGTTGGTCAAGGCCCACAGGGCTTTTGTAAAGTTTTAAGCCCTATGGACTTCTTTGATAGGGGCTTTTTTTCAATGTGGGCTTTTTTGGCCCTCCCCCACATGGGTCAGGGCCAAATTGACACCTCTAATACAAAATTCAAAAAAATTCAAAAAGTTGAAGAAAATAAAATTGAAGAAAAGAAAACAAAGTAAAGAAAGTGTAGAGATAAGTAATTCAAGAAGTTAATGGAAATGAAGAGTTTAATATAAATTAGAAAAAGTGAGAAAATAGATTTCAAGAAAAAGATTTTAAAAACTTTAAGAGAATAACTCAATATAATGAGTAAAATTTTGCAAAAACCATTTCAAGAACATAATTAAAGATTTGAAAAGGATCAAGAAGTTGATAAAAACTTTAAAAAGAATTGAAAAAGTTTAAGAAAATAAAATTCAAGAAAATGAAACTAAGTAAAGAAAGTGTAAAAATAAGTAATTCAAGAAGTTAATGAAAATGAAGAGTTTAAAAAAATTAGGAAAAGTGAGAAAATAGATTTCAAGGAAAAGATTTTAAAAACTTTAAGAGAAGAACTCAATATGATGAGTAAAATTTTGCAAAAACCATTTCAAGAACATAACTAAAGATTTGAAAAGCATCAAGAACTTGATAAAAACTTTAAAATGAATAGAAAAAGTTTAAGAAAATAATATTCAAGAAAAGAAAACTAAGTAAAGAAAGTGTAAAAATAAGTAATTCAAGAAGTTAATCAAGATGAAGAGTTTAAAAAAATTAGGAAAAGTGAGAAAATAGATTTGAAGAAGAAGATTTTAAAAACTTTTAGAGAAGAACTCCATATGATGAGTAAAATTTTGCAAAAACCATTTCAAGAACATAATTCAAGATTTGAAAAAGATCAAGAAGTTGATAAAAATTTAAAAAGAATTGAAAAGGTTTAAGAAAATAAAATTCAAGAAAAGAAAACTAAGTAAAGAAAGTGTAAAAATAAGTAATTCAAGAAGTTAATGAAAATGAAGAGTTTAAAAAAATTAGGAAAAGTGAGAAAATAGATTTCAAGAAAAAGATTTTAAAAACTTTAAGAGAAGAACTCAATATGATGAGTAAAATTTTGCAAAAACCATTTCAAGAACATAACTAATGATTTGAAAAGGATCAAGGACTTGATAAAAAATTTAAAATGAATAGAAAAAGTTTAAGAAAATAAAATTCAAGAAAAGAAAACTAAGTAAAGAAAGTGTAAAAATAAGTAATTCAAGAAGTTAATGAAGATGAAGAGTTTAAAAAAATTAGGAAAAGTGAGAAAATAGATTTGAAGAAGAAGATTTTAAAAACTTTTAGAGAAGAACTCCATATGATGAGTACAATTTTGCAAAAACCATTTCAAGAACATAATTCAAGATTTGAAAAAGATCAAGAAGTTGATAAAAACTTTAAAAAGAATTGAAAAGGTTTAAGAAAATAAAATTCAAGAAAAGAAAACTAAGTAAAGAAAGTGTAAAAATAAGTAATTCAAGAAGTTAATGAAAATGAAGAGTTTAAAAAAATTAGGAAAAGTGAGAAAATAGATTTGAAGAAGAAGATTTTAAGAACTTTAAGAGAAGAACTCAATATGATGAGTAAAATATTGCAAAAACCATTTCAAGAACATAATTAAAGATTTGAAAAGGATCAAAAATTAAAGATGTGAAAAGCATCAAGAAGCTGATAAAAACTTTAAAAAAGAATTCAAAATGTTGAAGAAAATAAAATTTAAGAAAAGAAAACAAAGTAAAGAAAGTGTAGAAATAAGCAATTCAAGAGGTTAATGGAAATGAAGAGTTTAAAATAAATTAGAAAAAGTGAGAAAATAGATTTCAAGAAAAAGATTTTAAAAACTTTAAGAGAATAACTCAATATGATGAGTAAAATTTTGCAAAAACCATTTCAAGAACATAATTAAAGATTTGAAAAGGATCAAGAAGTTGATAAAAACTTTAAAAAGAATTGAAAAAGTTTAAGAAAATAAAATTCAAGAAAATGAAACTAAGTAAAGAAAGTGTAAAAATAAGTAATTCAAGAAGTTAATGAAAATGAAGAGTTTAAAAAAATTAGGAAAAGTGAGAAAATAGATTTCAAGGAAAAGATTTTAAAAACTTTAAGAGAAGAACTCAATATGATGAGTAAAATTTTGCAAAAACCATTTCAAGAACATAACTAAAGATTTGAAAAGCATCAAGAACTTGATAAAAACTTTAAAATGAATAGAAAAAGTTTAAGAAAATAATATTCAAGAAAAGAAAACTAAGTAAAGAAAGTGTAAAAATAAGTAATTCAAGAAGTTAATCAAGATGAAGAGTTTAAAAAAATTAGGAAAAGTGAGAAAATAGATTTGAAGAAGAAGATTTTAAAAACTTTAAGAGAAGAACTCAATATGATGAGTAAAATTTTGCAAACACTATTTCAAGAACATAATTAAAGAATTGAAAAGGATCAAGAATTAAAGATTTGAAAAGGATCAAGAAGTTGATAAAAACTTTGAAAAAGAATTCAAAAATTCAAGAAAAGAAAACTAAGTAAAGAAAGTGTAAAAATAAGTAAATCAAGAAGTTAATGAAAATGAAGAGTTTAAAAAATTAGGAAAAGTGAGAAAATAGATTTCAAGAAAAAGATTTTAAAAACTTTAAGAGAAGAACTCAATATGATGAGTAAAATTTTGCAAAAACCATTTCAAGAACATAACTAAAGATTTGAAAAGGATCAAGGACTTGATAAAAACTTTAAAATGAATAGAAAAAGTTTAAGAAAATAAAATTCAAGAAAAGAAAACTAAGTAAAGAAAGTGTAAAAATAAGTAAATCAAGAAGTTAATGAAGATGAAGAGTTTAAAAAAATTAGGAAAAGTGAGAAAATAGATTTGAAGAAGAAGATTTTAAAGACTTTTAGAGAAGAACTCCATATGATGAGTAAAATTTTGCAAAAACCATTTCAAGAACATAATTAAAGATTTGAAAAGGATCAAGAAGTTGATAAAAACTTTAAAAAGAATTGAAAAAGTTTAACAAAATAAAATTCAAGAAAAGAAAACTAAGTAAAGAAAGTGTAAAAATAAGTAAATCAAGAAGTTAATGAAAATAAAGAGTTTAAAAAATTAGGAAAAGTGAGAAAATAGATTTCAAGAAAAAGATTTTAAAAACTTTAAGAGAAGAACTCAATATGATGAGTAAAATTTTGCAAAAACCATTTCAAGAACATAACTAAAGATTTGAAAAGCATCAAGAACTTGATAAAAACTTTAAAATGAATAGAAAAAGTTTAAGAAAATAAAATTCAAGAAAAGAAAACTAAGTAAAGAAAGTGTAAAAATAAGTAATTCAAGAAGTTAATGAAGATGAAGAGTTTAAAAAAGTTAGGAAAAGTGAGAAAATAGATTTGAAGAAGAAGATTTTAAAAACTTTTAGAGAAGAACTCCATATGATGAGTAAAATTTTGCAAAAACCATTTCAAGAACATAATTCAAGATTTGAAAAAGATCAAGAAGTTGATAAAAATTTAAAAAGAATTGAAAAGGTTTAAGAAAATAAAATTCAAGAAAAGAAAACTAAGTAAAGAAAGTGTAAAAATAAGTAATTCAAGAAGTTAATGAAAATGAAGAGTTTAAAAACATTAGGAAAAGTGAGAAAATAGATTTGAAGAACAAGATTTTAAGAACGTTAAGAGAAGAACTTTATATGATGAGTAAAATATTGCAAAAACCATTTCAAGAAAATAATTAAAGATTTCAAAAGGATCAAAAATTAAAGATGTGAAAAGCATGAAGAAGCTGATAAAAACTTTAAAACAGAATTCAAAATGTTGAAGAAAATAAAATTCAAGAAAAGAAAACTAAGTAAAGAAAGTGTAAAAATAAGTAAATCAAGAAGTTAATGAAGATGAAGAGTTTAAAAAAATTAGGAAAAGTGAGAAAATAGATTTGAAGAAGAAGATTTTAAAGACTTTTAGAGAAGAACTCCATATGATGAGTAAAATTTTGCAAAAACCATTTCAAGAACATAATTAAAGATTTGAAAAAGATCAAGAAGTTGATAAAAATTTAAAAAGAATTGAAAAGGTTTAAGAAAATAAAATTCAAGAAAAGAAAACTAAGTAAAGAAAGTGTAAAAATAAGTAATTCAAGAAGTTAATGAAAATGAAGAGGTTAAAGAAAAGTGAGAAAAGTAAGAAAATAGATTTCAAGAAAAAGATTTTAAAAACTTTAAGAGAAGAACTCAATATGATGAGTAAAATTTTGCAAAAACCATTTCAAGAACATAATTAAAGATTTGAAAATGATCAAGAATTAAAGATTTGAAAAGGATCAAGAAGCTGATAAAAACTTTAAAAAAGAATTCAAAAAGTTGAAGAAGGAGCCTGACAACCAGGATAAAATCGACGACACAGACGGGCGCGACGACACAAACGGACCGATGACATCGACGGGCACGACAACCCAGACGGGCTCAATGACCCGGACAAGCCCGACGACCTGGACTGGCCCTACGACAAATATGGACCCTACGACCTAAATGGACCCCATGAATCGTATGGGCCCGACGACCCGTATGGGCCCGATGACTAGTATGGGCCCGACGACCTGGACGGAACCGATGACACGGACGGGCCCGATGAACCAGAAGGGCCCCACGATCTGAACATGCCCGACGACCCGAATGGGCCAACCGACCCAGACATGCCCGATGATCCAAACATGCCCAACGACCTGAACGGGCCCGACGACACGAACATGCCCAACGACCCGGACAGGCCCGATGATCCAGACAAGCACAACGACCGAAACGGGCTCTAGGACCCGAACGGGCCCCACGACCCGGACGTGCCTGATGATCCACACAGTCCCAACGACCCGGAAGAGCCCGATGATCAAAACAGGCCTAACAACCCGAACGAGCCCGATGATCCAAAAAGGCCCAACGACCCGAACGTTCCCGACAACCCGGATGGGCCTTATGATCCAGACAGGCCCAACGACCCGAACAAGCTCGACGACCCGGATCTGCCGGACAACCCAGACGTGACCGATAACTCGGACGGGCTTGACGACCTGAACGAGCCCGATGATCCCGACATGCAAAACGACCCAAACTGGCCCGTTTGGGTCGTTGGGCTCATCCGGGTCGTTGGGCCCGTTTGGTTCAGTGGGCCTGTCTGGATCATCGAATCCGTCCAGGTCATTAGCCCTGTCTGGGTCGTTGGGCCCGTTCAGGTCTTTTGGCCTTTCTGGATCAGCGGGCACGTCGGACCCATTCGGGTCGTGGGGCCTGTCTGGATCATCGTGCCAGTCTGGGTCATTGGTCATGTTCATGTCGTCGGGCCTATTTGGGTCGTTAGGCCTGTTTTGATTATGGGGCCCGTCCGCGTTGTTGGACCCGATCTGGTCGTCGGGCCTATCTAGATCATCGAGACAGTCCAGGTCGTGGGGCCCATTCTGGTCGTCGGGCCTATCTGGGTCATTGGACCAGTTCGGGTCGTCGAGCTCGTCCTTGTCATCGGGGTCGTCCTGGTCATCGCGCCCGTTCGAGTCGTTGGGCTCGTCCGAGTTGTGGGGCTCCTCTGAGTCTTCGGGCCCGTCCTGGTCATCGGGCCCATTCAGGTCATCGGGCTCGTCCGGGTCGTCGGGCTCGTCTCGGTCATCGGGCTCCTCCGGGTCATTGGGCTCGTCTGGGTCATCGGGCCCGTCCTAGTCGTGGGGCTCGTCCGAGTCTTCGGGCTCGTCTGGATCGTCTGGCCCGTCCGAGTCATCGTGCCTGTGTTGTTGGTGTGCCGGTCCGGGTCATCGAGCTTGTTCGTGTTGTGGGGTCTGTCCCGGTCATAGGGACTGTTTAGGTCTTTGTGTCGGTCCAGGTCTTCGAGCCCCTCTGCATCGTCAGGTTCGTCTGTGTCGTTGGGTTGGTCCGTGTTCTCGGCTCGTCTTCGTCGTTGGGCCCGTCTAGATCGTCGAGCACGTTCATGTCGTCGGGCCCGTCCGAGTTGTCGGGTTTGTCCTGGTCGTCGGGCTCGTCCTGGTCGTCGGGCTCGTCCGATTCGTCGGGCCAGTTCGGGTCGTTGGGCCCTTTTGGATCATCGGGCCCGTTCCAGTCATCGTTCTTGTAGAGGTCGTTGGGCAGGTCCGGGTTGTTCGACATATTCTGGTCGTCGTGCTTGCCTGGTTCGTTGAGCCTGTCCCATAGATAATAATATATTTTAAAAAATAATATATTTTTCATCTGGAAGATGAAAGCCCATGGGTTGGTCCAAGCCCACAGGGCTTTTGTAAAGTTTTAAGCCTTGTGGACTTCTTTGATGAGGGCTTTTTTTCAATATGGGCTTTTTTGGCCCTAACCCACATGGGTCAGGGCCAAGCCCTGTGGGCTGGGCCAAATTGACACCTCTAATAAAAACTTTCAAAAGATTTTAAAAGGATCAAGAAATTGATAAAAATTTTAAAAAGAATTGAAAATGTTGAAGAAAAGAAAACTAAGTAAAGAAAGTGTAAAAATAATTATTCAAGAAGTTAATGAAAATGAAGAGTTTAAAAAAATTAGGAAAAGTGATAAAATAGATTTCAAGAAAAAGATTTTAAAAACTTTAAGAGAAGAACTCAATATGATGAGTAAAATTGTGCAAAAACCATTTCAAGAACATAATTAAAGATTTGAAAAGGATCAAGAATAGAGGTGTTATTTTGGCCCAGCCCACAAGGCTTGGCCTTGGCCCATGTGGGCGAGGGCCAAAAAAGCCCACATTGAAAAAAAGCCCCATCAAAGAAGTCTACAAGGCTAAAAACTTTACAAAAGTCCTGTGGACTTGGGCCAACCCATGGGCTTTCATCTTCCATATGAAAATTATATTATTTTTTAAAATATATTACTATCTGTGGGACAGGCCCAACGAATCGGACAAGCACAACGATCATAGGTCGAACAACCCGAACCTGCCAGATGACACGGACGAGCTCGACCACACAAACGGGCCGATGACATGGACGGGCGTGACAACCCGGACGAGCCCGACGACTTGGACTGGCCCTACGACAAAAACGGACCCTACGACTTAAGTGGGTCTCGCGACCCGTATGGGCCCGATGACCCGTGTGGGCCCGACGAACTAGACGGAACCGACGACACGGACATGCCCAACGTCCTGGACGGGCCCGATGACCCAGAAAGGCCCCACGATCCGAACATGTTCGACAACCCGAACGGGCCAACCGACCCGGACATGCCCGATGATCCAAACATGCCCAACGACTTGAACGGGCCCGACGACATGAACATGTCCAACGACCCGAACAGGCCCGATGATCCAGTCAAACCCAACGACTCGAACCGGCCCGACGACCTAGACGGGCTCTAGGACCCGAACGAGCCCCACGACCCGAACGTGCCTGATGATCCACACAGTCCCAACGATCCAAACGGGCCCGACACCTTGGATGTGCCCAACGACTCTAACGGGCCCGATGATCCAGAAAGGCCCAATTACTTGAACGGGCCCGATGACCCGGATGGGCCTAGGGACCTGGAAGAGCCCGATGATCAAAATAGGGCTAACGACCCGAACGAGCACGATGATCCAAAAAGGCCCAACGACCCAAACGTTCCCGACTACATGGACGGGCCTGATGATCCAGACAAGCCCAACGACCCGGACAAGCTCGACGACCCGGATCCACCCGACAACACAAACGTGACCGATGACTCGGACGGGCTTGACGACATAACGGGCCCGATGATCCTGACATGCAAAACGACCCGAACTGGCTCGTCCGGGTCGTTAGGCTAGTTTGGGTTGTTGGGCCTGTCTGGATCATCTGGCCCGTCCAGGTAATTAGCCTTGTCTGGGTCTTCGGGCCCGTTCGGGTCTTCGGGCCTTTCTGGATAATCGGGCACGTCGGGCCCGTTCGGGTCGTGGGGCCTGTCTGGATAATCGTGCCAGTCCAGGTCATTGGTCCTATTCGTGTCGTCGGGCTTGTTCGGGTCGTTAGGCCTATTTTGATTATGGGGCTCGTCCGCGTTGTTGGGCCAGATCGGGTCGTCGGGCCTATTTGGATCATCGAGCCCGTCCAGGTCATGGGGCCTGTTCAGGTCTGGGGGCCCATTCGGGTCGTGGGGCCCATCCGGGTCGTCGGGCCCGTTCGGGTCGTCGGTCTCGTCCTCGTCATCGGGCTCGTCCTGGTCATCGAGCCCGTTCAAGTCATCAGTCTCGTGTGGGTCGTCGGGCTCGTCCCGGTCATCGGGCTCGTCCGGGTCATTGAGCTCGTTTGGGTCATCGGGCCCGTCCTAGTCGTGGGGCTCGTCCGAGTCTTCGGGCTCGTCCGGATCGTCGGACCCGTCCGAGTCGTCGTGCCTGTTTTGTCGGTGTGCCCGTCTGGGTCATCGGGCTTGTTCGTGTTGTGGGGTCTGTCCCGGTCATAGGGCTCGTTTAGGTCTTTGTGTCGGTCCAGGACTTCGAGCCCCTTTGCATCATCGGGTTCGTCTGTGCCATTGGGCTGGTCCGTATTCTCGGGCACGTCTTTCTCGTTGAGCCCGTCTGGGTCGTCGAGCACGTTCGTGTCGTCGGGCCCGTCCGTGTTGTCGGGTTTGTCCTGGTCGTCGGGCCCGTTCAGGTCGTCGGGTCTGTTCGGGTCGTTGGGCCCTTTTGGATAATCGAGCCCATTCTAGTCGTCGTTCTTGTCGAGGTTGTCGGGCCGGTCCGAGTTTTTCGACCTATTCTTGTCGTCGTGCTTGTCTGGTTGGTTGGGCCTTTCCATAGATAATAATACATTTTAAAAAATAATATATTTTCATGTGGAAGATGAAAGCCCATGGGTTGATCCAAGCCGACAGGGCTTTTGTAAAGTTTTAAGCCCTGTGGACTTCTTTGATGGTGGCTTTTTTTCAATGTGGGCTTTTTTGGCCCTAGCCCACATGGGTCACGGCCAAGCCTTGTGGGCCGGGCCAAATTGACACCTCCAATAAAAACTTTCAAAAAAATTCAAAAAGTTGAAGAAAATAAAATTGAAGAAAAGAAAAGAAAGTAAAGAAAGTGTAAAAATAAGTAATTCAAGAAGTTAATGAAAATGAAGAGTTTAAAAAAATTAGGAAAAGTGAGAAAATAGATTTCAAGAAAAAGATTTTAAAAACTTTAAGAGAAGAACTCAATATGATGAGTAAAATTTTGCAAAAACCATTTCAAGAACATAACTAAAGATTTGAAAAGGATCAAGGACTTGATAAAAACTTTAAAATGAATAGAAAAAGTTTAAGAAAATAAAATTCAAGAAAAGAAAACTAAGTAAAGAAAGTGTAAAAATAAGTAAATCAAGAAGTTAATGAAGATGAAGAGTTTAAAAAAATTAGGAAAAGTGAGAAAATAGATTTGAAGAAGAAGATTTTAAAGACTTTTAGAGAAGAACTCCATATGATGAGTAAAATTTTGCAAAAACCATTTCAAGAACATAATTAAAGATTTGAAAAGGATCAAGAAGTTGATAAAAACTTTAAAAAGAATTGAAAAAGTTTAACAAAATAAAATTCAAGAAAAGAAAACTAAGTAAAGAAAGTGTAAAAATAAGTAAATCAAGAAGTTAATGAAAATAAAGAGTTTAAAAAATTAGGAAAAGTGAGAAAATAGATTTCAAGAAAAAGATTTTAAAAACTTTAAGAGAAGAACTCAATATGATGAGTAAAATTTTGCAAAAACCATTTCAAGAACATAACTAAAGATTTGAAAAGCATCAAGAACTTGATAAAAACTTTAAAATGAATAGAAAAAGTTTAAGAAAATAAAATTCAAGAAAAGAAAACTAAGTAAAGAAAGTGTAAAAATAAGTAATTCAAGAAGTTAATGAAGATGAAGAGTTTAAAAAAGTTAGGAAAAGTGAGAAAATAGATTTGAAGAAGAAGATTTTAAAAACTTTTAGAGAAGAACTCCATATGATGAGTAAAATTTTGCAAAAACCATTTCAAGAACATAATTCAAGATTTGAAAAAGATCAAGAAGTTGATAAAAATTTAAAAAGAATTGAAAAGGTTTAAGAAAATAAAATTCAAGAAAAGAAAACTAAGTAAAGAAAGTGTAAAAATAAGTAATTCAAGAAGTTAATGAAAATGAAGAGTTTAAAAACATTAGGAAAAGTGAGAAAATAGATTTGAAGAACAAGATTTTAAGAACGTTAAGAGAAGAACTTTATATGATGAGTAAAATATTGCAAAAACCATTTCAAGAAAATAATTAAAGATTTCAAAAGGATCAAAAATTAAAGATGTGAAAAGCATGAAGAAGCTGATAAAAACTTTAAAACAGAATTCAAAATGTTGAAGAAAATAAAATTCAAGAAAAGAAAACTAAGTAAAGAAAGTGTAAAAATAAGTAAATCAAGAAGTTAATGAAGATGAAGAGTTTAAAAAAATTAGGAAAAGTGAGAAAATAGATTTGAAGAAGAAGATTTTAAAGACTTTTAGAGAAGAACTCCATATGATGAGTAAAATTTTGCAAAAACCATTTCAAGAACATAATTAAAGATTTGAAAAAGATCAAGAAGTTGATAAAAATTTAAAAAGAATTGAAAAGGTTTAAGAAAATAAAATTCAAGAAAAGAAAACTAAGTAAAGAAAGTGTAAAAATAAGTAATTCAAGAAGTTAATGAAAATGAAGAGGTTAAAGAAAAGTGAGAAAAGTAAGAAAATAGATTTCAAGAAAAAGATTTTAAAAACTTTAAGAGAAGAACTCAATATGATGAGTAAAATTTTGCAAAAACCATTTCAAGAACATAATTAAAGATTTGAAAATGATCAAGAATTAAAGATTTGAAAAGGATCAAGAAGCTGATAAAAACTTTAAAAAAGAATTCAAAAAGTTGAAGAAGGAGCCTGACAACCAGGATAAAATCGACGACACAGACGGGCGCGACGACACAAACGGACCGATGACATCGACGGGCACGACAACCCAGACGGGCTCAATGACCCGGACAAGCCCGACGACCTGGACTGGCCCTACGACAAATATGGACCCTACGACCTAAATGGACCCCATGAATCGTATGGGCCCGACGACCCGTATGGGCCCGATGACTAGTATGGGCCCGACGACCTGGACGGAACCGATGACACGGACGGGCCCGATGAACCAGAAGGGCCCCACGATCTGAACATGCCCGACGACCCGAATGGGCCAACCGACCCAGACATGCCCGATGATCCAAACATGCCCAACGACCTGAACGGGCCCGACGACACGAACATGCCCAACGACCCGGACAGGCCCGATGATCCAGACAAGCACAACGACCGAAACGGGCTCTAGGACCCGAACGGGCCCCACGACCCGGACGTGCCTGATGATCCACACAGTCCCAACGACCCGGAAGAGCCCGATGATCAAAACAGGCCTAACAACCCGAACGAGCCCGATGATCCAAAAAGGCCCAACGACCCGAACGTTCCCGACAACCCGGATGGGCCTTATGATCCAGACAGGCCCAACGACCCGAACAAGCTCGACGACCCGGATCTGCCGGACAACCCAGACGTGACCGATAACTCGGACGGGCTTGACGACCTGAACGAGCCCGATGATCCCGACATGCAAAACGACCCAAACTGGCCCGTTTGGGTCGTTGGGCTCATCCGGGTCGTTGGGCCCGTTTGGTTCAGTGGGCCTGTCTGGATCATCGAATCCGTCCAGGTCATTAGCCCTGTCTGGGTCGTTGGGCCCGTTCAGGTCTTTTGGCCTTTCTGGATCAGCGGGCACGTCGGACCCATTCGGGTCGTGGGGCCTGTCTGGATCATCGTGCCAGTCTGGGTCATTGGTCATGTTCATGTCGTCGGGCCTATTTGGGTCGTTAGGCCTGTTTTGATTATGGGGCCCGTCCGCGTTGTTGGACCCGATCTGGTCGTCGGGCCTATCTAGATCATCGAGACAGTCCAGGTCGTGGGGCCCATTCTGGTCGTCGGGCCTATCTGGGTCATTGGACCAGTTCGGGTCGTCGAGCTCGTCCTTGTCATCGGGGTCGTCCTGGTCATCGCGCCCGTTCGAGTCGTTGGGCTCGTCCGAGTTGTGGGGCTCCTCTGAGTCTTCGGGCCCGTCCTGGTCATCGGGCCCATTCAGGTCATCGGGCTCGTCCGGGTCGTCGGGCTCGTCTCGGTCATCGGGCTCCTCCGGGTCATTGGGCTCGTCTGGGTCATCGGGCCCGTCCTAGTCGTGGGGCTCGTCCGAGTCTTCGGGCTCGTCTGGATCGTCTGGCCCGTCCGAGTCATCGTGCCTGTGTTGTTGGTGTGCCGGTCCGGGTCATCGAGCTTGTTCGTGTTGTGGGGTCTGTCCCGGTCATAGGGACTGTTAAGGTCTTTGTGTCGGTCCAGGTCTTCGAGCCCCTCTGCATCGTCAGGTTCGTCTGTGTCGTTGGGTTGGTCCGTGTTCTCGGCTCGTCTTCGTCGTTGGGCCCGTCTAGATCGTCGAGCACGTTCATGTCGTCGGGCCCGTCCGAGTTGTCGGGTTTGTCCTGGTCGTCGGGCTCGTCCTGGTCGTCGGGCTCGTCCGATTTGTCGGGCCAGTTCGGGTCGTTGGGCCCTTTTGGATCATCGGGCCCGTTCCAGTCATCGTTCTTGTAGAGGTCGTTGGGCAGGTCCGGGTTGTTCGACATATTCTGGTCGTCGTGCTTGCCTGGTTCGTTGAGCCTGTCCCATAGATAATAATATATTTTAAAAAATAATATATTTTTCATCTGGAAGATGAAAGCCCATGGGTTGGTCCAAGCCCACAGGGCTTTTGTAAAGTTTTAAGCCTTGTGGACTTCTTTGATGAGGGCTTTTTTTCAATATGGGCTTTTTTGGCCCTAACCCACATGGGTCAGGGCCAAGCCCTGTGGGCTGGGCCAAATTGACACCTCTAATAAAAACTTTCAAAAGATTTTAAAAGGATCAAGAAATTGATAAAAATTTTAAAAAGAATTGAAAATGTTGAAGAAAAGAAAACTAAGTAAAGAAAGTGTAAAAATAATTATTCAAGAAGTTAATGAAAATGAAGAGTTTAAAAAAATTAGGAAAAGTGATAAAATAGATTTCAAGAAAAAGATTTTAAAAACTTTAAGAGAAGAACTCAATATGATGAGTAAAATTGTGCAAAAACCATTTCAAGAACATAATTAAAGATTTGAAAAGGATCAAGAATAGAGGTGTTATTTTGGCCCAGCCCACAAGGCTTGGCCTTGGCCCATGTGGGCGAGGGCCAAAAAAGCCCACATTGAAAAAAAGCCCCATCAAAGAAGTCTACAAGGCTAAAAACTTTACAAAAGTCCTGTGGACTTGGGCCAACCCATGGGCTTTCATCTTCCATATGAAAATTATATTATTTTTTAAAATATATTACTATCTGTGGGACAGGCCCAACGAATCGGACAAGCACAACGATCATAGGTCGAACAACCCGAACCTGCCAGATGACACGGACGAGCTCGACCACACAAACGGGCCGATGACATGGACGGGCGCGACAACCCGGACGAGCCCGACGACTTGGACTGGCCCTACGACAAAAACGGACCCTACGACTTAAGTGGGTCTCGCGACCCGTATGGGCCCGATGACCCGTGTGGGCCCGACGAACTAGACGGAACCGACGACACGGACATGCCCAACGTCCTGGACGGGCCCGATGACCCAGAAAGGCCCCACGATCCGAACATGTTCGACAACCCGAACGGGCCAACCGACCCGGACATGCCCGATGATCCAAACATGCCCAACGACCTGAACGGGCCCGACGACATGAACATGTCCAACGACCCGAACAGGCCCGATGATCCAGTCAAACCCAACGACTCGAACCGGCCCAACGACCTAGACGGGCTCTAGGACCCGAACGAGCCCCACGACCCGAACGTGCCTGATGATCCACACAGTCCCAACGATCCAAACGGGCCCGACACCTTGGATGTGCCCAACGACTCTAACGGGCCCGATGATCCAGAAAGGCCCAATTACTTGAACGGGCCCGATGACCCGGATGGGCCTAGGGACCTGGAAGAGCCCGATGATCAAAATAGGGCTAACGACCCGAACGAGCACGATGATCCAAAAAGGCCCAACGACCCAAACGTTCCCGACTACATGGACGGGCCTGATGATCCAGACAAGCCCAACGACCCGGACAAGCTCGACGACCCGGATCCACCCGACAACACAAACGTGACCGATGACTCGGACGGTTTTGACGACATAACGGGCCCGATGATCCTGACATGCAAAACGACCCGAACTGGCTCGTCCGGGTCGTTAGGCTAGTTTGGGTTGTTGGGCCTGTCTGGATCATCTGGCCCGTCCAGGTAATTAGCCTTGTCTGGGTCTTCGGGCCCGTTCGGGTCTTCGGGCCTTTCTGGATAATCGGGCACGTCGGGCCCGTTCGGGTCGTGGGGCCTGTCTGGATAATCGTGCCAGTCCAGGTCATTGGTCCTATTCGTGTCGTCGGGCTTGTTCGGGTTGTTAGGCCTATTTTGATTATGGGGCTCGTCCCCGTTGTTGGGCCAGATCGGGTCGTCGGGCCTATTTGGATCATCGAGCCCGTCCAGGTCATGGGGCCTGTTCAGGTCTGGGGGCCCATTCGGGTCGTGGGGCCCATCCGGGTCGTCGGGCCCGTTCGGGTCGTCGGTCTCGTCCTCGTCATCGGGCTCGTCCTGGTCATCGAGCCCGTTCAAGTCATCAGTCTCGTGTGGGTCGTCGGGCTCGTCCCGGTCATCGGGCTCGTCCGGGTCATTGAGCTCGTTTGGGTCATCGGGCCCGTCCTAGTCGTGGGGCTCGTCCGAGTCTTCGGGCTCGTCCGGATCGTCGGACCCGTCCGAGTCGTCGTGCCTGTTTTGTCGGTGTGCCCGTCTGGGTCATCGGGCTTGTTCGTGTTGTGGGGTCTGTCCCGGTCATAGGGCTCGTTTAGGTCTTTGTGTCGGTCCAGGACTTCGAGCCCCTTTGCATCATCGGGTTCGTCTGTGCCATTGGGCTGGTCCGTATTCTCGGGCACGTCTTTCTCGTTGAGCCCGTCTGGGTCGTCGAGCACGTTCGTGTCGTCGGGCCCGTCCGTGTTGTCGGGTTTGTCCTGGTCGTCGGGCCCGTTCAGGTCGTCGGGTCTGTTCGGGTCGTTGGGCCCTTTTGGATAATCGAGCCCATTCTAGTCGTCGTTCTTGTCGAGGTTGTCGGGCCGGTCCGAGTTTTTCGACCTATTCTTGTCGTCGTGCTTGTCTGGTTGGTTGGGCCTTTCCATAGATAATAATACATTTTAAAAAATAATATATTTTCATGTGGAAGATGAAAGCCCATGGGTTGATCCAAGCCGACAGGGCTTTTGTAAAGTTTTAAGCCCTGTGGACTTCTTTGATGGTGGCTTTTTTTCAATGTGGGCTTTTTTGGCCCTAGCCCACATGGGTCACGGCCAAGCCTTGTGGGCCGGGCCAAATTGACACCTCCAATAAAAACTTTCAAAAAAATTCAAAAAGTTGAAGAAAATAAAATTGAAGAAAAGAAAAGAAAGTAAAGAAAGTGTAAAAATAAGTAATTCAAGAAGTTAATGAAAATGAAGAGTTTAAAAAAATTAGGAAAAGTGAGAAAATAGATTTCAAGAAAAAGATTTTAAAAACTTTAAGAGAAGAACTCAATATGATGAGTAAAATTTTGCAAAAATCATTTCAAGAACATAATTAAAGATTTGAAAAGGATCAAGAATTAAAGATTCGAAAATGATCAAGAAGCTCATAAAAACTTTAAAAAAGAATTCAAAAAGTTGAAGAAAATAAAATTTAAGAAAAGAAAACTAAGTAAAGAAAGTGTAAAAATAATTATTCAAGAAGTTAATGAAAATGAAGAGGTTAAAAAAATTAGGAAAACTGATAAAATAAATTTCAAGAAAAAGATTTTAAAAACTTTAAGAGAAGAACTCAATATGATGAGTAAAATTTTGCAAAAATCCTTTCAAGAACAAAATTAAAGATTTGAAAAGGATCAAGAAGTTGATAAAAACTTTAAAAGGAATTGAAAAAGTTTAAGAAAATAAAATTCAACAAAAAGAAAACGATGTAAAGAAAGTGTAAAAATAAGTAATTCAACAAGTTAATGAAAATGAAGAGTTTAAAAAATTAGAAAAAGTGAGAAAATAGATTTCAAGAAAAAGATTTTAAAAACTTTAAGAGAAGAACTCAATATGATGAGTAAAATTTTGCAAAAACCATTTCAAGAACATAATTAAAGATTTGAAAAGGATCAAGAAGTTGATAAAAACTTTAAAAAGAATTGAAAAAGTTTAAGAAAATAAAATTCTAGAAAAAAAAACGATGTAAAGAAAGTGTAAAAATAAGTAATTCAAGAAGTTAATGAAAATGAAGAGTTTAAAAAAATTAGGAAAAGTGAGAAAATTGATTTCAAGAAAAAGATTTTAAAAACTTTAAGAGAAGAACTCAATATGATGAGTAAAATTTTGCAAACACTATTTCAAGAACATAATTAAAGAATTGAAAAGGATCAAGAATTAAAGATTTGAAAAGGATCAAGAAGTTGATAAAAACTTTGAAAAAGAATTCAAAAATTCAAGAAAAGAAAACTAAGTAAAGAAAGTGTAAAAATAAGTAATTCAAGAATTTAATGAAAATGAAGAGTTTAAAAAAATAGGAAAAGTGAGAAAATTGAATTCAAGAAAAAGATTTTAAAAACTTTAAGAGAAGAACTCAATATGATGAGTAAAATTTTGCAAACACCATTTCAAGAACATAATTAAAGATTTGAAAAGGATCAAGAATTAAAGATTTGAAAAGGATCAAGAAGTTGATAAAAACTTTAAAAAAGAATTCAAAAATTCAAGAAAAGAAAACTAAGTAAAGAAAGTGTAAAAATAAGTAATTCAAAAAGTTAATGAGAATGAAAAGTTTAAAAAAATTAGCAAAAGTGAGAAAATAGATTTCAAGAAAAAGATTTTAAAAACTTTAAAAGAGGAACTCAATATGTTGAGTAAAATTTTGCAAAAACCATTTCAAGAACATAATTAAAGATTTGAAAAGGATCAAGAATTAAAGATTCGAAAATGATCAAGAAGCTGATAAAAACTTTAAAAAAGAATTCAAAAAGTTGAAGAAAATAAAATTTAAGAAAAGAAAACTAAGTAAAGAAAGTGTAAAAATAATTATTCAAGAAGTTATTGAAAATGAAGAGGTTAAAAAATTAGGAAAACTGATAAAATAGATTTCAAGAAAAAGATTTTAAAAACTTTAAGAGAAGAACTCAATATGATGAGTAAAATTTTGCAAAAACCCTTTCAAGAACAAAATTAAAGATTTGAAAAGGATCAATAAGTTGATAAAAACTTTAAAAAGAATTGAAAAAGTTTAAGAAAATAAAATTCAAGAAAAGAAAACGATGTAAAGAAAGTGTAAAAATAAGTAATTCAAGAAGTTAATGAAAATGAAGAGTTTAAAAAAATTAGGAAGAGTGAGAAAATAGATTTCAAGAAAAAGATTTTAAAAACTTTAAGAGAAGAACTCAATATGATGGGTAAAATTTTGCAAAAACCATTTCAAGAACATAATTAAAGATTTGAAAAGGATCAAGAAGTTGATAAAAAACTTTAAAAAGAATTTAAAAAGTTTAAGAAAATAAAATTCAAGAAAAGAAAACGATGTAAAGAAAGTGTAAAAATAAGTAATTCAAGAAGTTAATGAAAATGAAGAGTTTAAAAAAATTAGGAAAAGTGAGAAAATAGATTTCAAGAAAAAGATTTCAAAAACTTTAAGAGAAGAACTCAATATGATGAGTAAAATTTTGCAAAAACCATTTCAAGAAAATAATTAAAGATTTGAAAAGGATCAAGAATTAAAGATTTGAAAAGGATCAAGAAGTTGATAAAAACTTTAAAAAAGAATTCAAAAATTCAAGAAAAGAAAACTAAGTAAAGAAAGTGTAAAAATAAGTAATTCAAGAATTTAATGAAAATGAAGAGTTTAAAAAAATTAGGAAAAGTGAGAAAATTGATTTCAAGAAAAAGATTTTAAAAACTTTAAGAGAAGAACTCAATATGATGAGTAAAATTTTGCAAACACTCTTTCAAGAACATAATTAAAGAATTGAAAAGGATCAAGAATTAAAGATTTGAAAAGGATCAAGAAGTTGATAAAAACTTTAAAAAAGAATTCAAAAATTCAAGAAAAGAAAACTAAGTAAAGAAAGTGTAAAAATAAGTAATTCAAGAATTTAATGAAAATGAAGAGTTTAAAAAAATTAGGAAAAGTGAGAAAATTGAATTCAAGAAAAAGATTTTAAAAACCTTAAGAGAAGAACTCAATATGATGAGTAAAATTTTGCAAAAACCCTTTCAAGAACAAAATTAAAGATTTGAAAAGGATCAATAAGTTGATAAAAACTTTAAAAAGAATTGAAAAAGTTTAAGAAAATAAAATTCTAGAAAAGAAAACGATGTAAAGAAAGTGTAAAAATAAGTAATTCAAGAAGTTAATGAAAATGAAGAGTTTAAAAAAATTAGGAAAAGTGAGAAAATTGATTTCAAGAAAAAGATTTTAAAAACTTTAAGAGAAGAACTCAATATGATGAGTAAAATTTTGCAAACACTATTTCAAGAACATAATTAAAGAATTGAAAAGGATCAAGAATTAAAGATTTGAAAAGGATCAAGAAGTTGATAAAAACTTTGAAAAAGAATTCAAAAATTCAAGAAAAGAAAACTAAGTAAAGAAAGTGTAAAAATAAGTAATTCAAGAAGTTAATGAAAATGAAGAGTTTAAAAAAATTAGGAAAAGTGAGAAAATTGATTTCAAGAAAAAGATTTTAAAAACTTTAAGAGAAGAACTCAATATGATGAGTAAAATTTTGCAAACACTCTTTCAAGAACATAATTAAAGAATTGAAAAGGATCAAGAATTAAAGATTTGAAAAGGATCAAGAAGTTGATAAAAACTTTAAAAAAGAATTCAAAAATTCAAGAAAAGAAAACTAAGTAAAGAAAGTGTAAAAATAAGTAATTCAAGAATTTAATGAAAATGAAGAGTTTAAAAAAATTAGGAAAAGTGAAGAACTCAATATGATGAGTAAAATTTTGCAAAAATTATTTCAAGAACATAATTAAAGATTTGAAAAGGATCAAGAATTAAAGATTCGAAAATGATCAAGAAGCTGATAAAAACTTTAAAAAAGAATTCAAAAAGTTGAAGAAAATAAAATTTAAGAAAAGAAAACTAAGTAAAGAAAGTGTAAAAATAATTATTCAAGAAGTTATTGAAAATGAAGAGGTTAAAAAATTAGGAAAACTGATAAAATAGATTTCAAGAAAAAGATTTTAAAAACTTTAAGAGAAGAACTCAATATGATGAGTAAAATTTTGCAAAAACCCTTTCAAGAACAAAATTAAAGATTTGAAAAGGATCAATAAGTTGATAAAAACTTTAAAAAGAATTGAAAAAGTTTAAGAAAATAAAATTCAGAAAAGAAAACGATGTAAAGAAAGTGTAAAAATAAGTAATTCAAGAAGTTAATGAAAATGAAGAGTTTAAAAAAATTAGGAAGAGTGAGAAAATAGATTTCAAGAAAAAGATTTTAAAAACTTTAAGAGAAGAACTCAATATGATGGGTAAAATTTTGCAAAAACCATTTCAAGAACATAATTAAAGATTTGAAAAGGATCAAGAAGTTGATAAAAAACTTTAAAAAGAATTTAAAAAGTTTAAGAAAATAAAATTCAAGAAAAGAAAACGATGTAAAGAAAGTGTAAAAATAAGTAATTCAAGAAGTTAATGAAAATGAAGAGTTTAAAAAAATTAGGAAAAGTGAGAAAATAGATTTCAAGAAAAAGATTTCAAAAACTTTAAGAGAAGAACTCAATATGATGAGTAAAATTTTGCAAAAACCATTTCAAGAAAATAATTAAAGATTTGAAAAGGATCAAGAATTAAAGATTTGAAAAGGATCAAGAAGTTGATAAAAACTTTAAAAAAGAATTCAAAAATTCAAGAAAAGAAAACTAAGTAAAGAAAGTGTAAAAATAAGTAATTCAAGAATTTAATGAAAATGAAGAGTTTAAAAAAATTAGGAAAAGTGAGAAAATTGATTTCAAGAAAAAGATTTTAAAAACTTTAAGAGAAGAACTCAATATGATGAGTAAAATTTTGCAAACACTCTTTCAAGAACATAATTAAAGAATTGAAAAGGATCAAGAATTAAAGATTTGAAAAGGATCAAGAAGTTGATAAAAACTTTAAAAAAGAATTCAAAAATTCAAGAAAAGAAAACTAAGTAAAGAAAGTGTAAAAATAAGTAATTCAAGAATTTAATGAAAATGAAGAGTTTAAAAAAATTAGGAAAAGTGAGAAAATTGAATTCAAGAAAAAGATTTTAAAAACCTTAAGAGAAGAACTCAATATGATGAGTAAAATTTTGCAAAAACCCTTTCAAGAACAAAATTAAAGATTTGAAAAGGATCAATAAGTTGATAAAAAATTTAAAAAGAATTGAAAAAGTTTAAGAAAATAAAATTCTAGAAAAGAAAACGATGTAAAGAAAGTGTAAAAATAAGTAATTCAAGAAGTTAATGAAAATGAAGAGTTTAAAAAAATTAGGAAAAGTGAGAAAATTGATTTCAAGAAAAAGATTTTAAAAACTTTAAGAGAAGAACTCAATATGATGAGTAAAATTTTGCAAACACTATTTCAAGAACATAATTAAAGAATTGAAAAGGATCAAGAATTAAAGATTTGAAAAGGATCAAGAAGTTGATAAAAACTTTGAAAAAGAATTCAAAAATTCAAGAAAAGAAAACTAAGTAAAGAAAGTGTAAAAATAAGTAATTCAAGAAGTTAATGAAAATGAAGAGTTTAAAAAAATTAGGAAAAGTGAGAAAATTGATTTCAAGAAAAAGATTTTAAAAACTTTAAGAGAAGAACTCAATATGATGAGTAAAATTTTGCAAACACTCTTTCAAGAACATAATTAAAGAATTGAAAAGGATCAAGAATTAAAGATTTGAAAAGGATCAAGAAGTTGATAAAAACTTTAAAAAAGAATTCAAAAATTCAAGAAAAGAAAACTAAGTAAAGAAAGTGTAAAAATAAGTAATTCAAGAATTTAATGAAAATGAAGAGTTTAAAAAAATTAGGAAAAGTGAGAAAATTGAATTCAAGAAAAAGATTTTAAAAACCTTAAGAGAAGAACTCAGTATGATGAGTAAAATTTTGCAAAAACCCTTTCAAGAACAAAATTAAAGATTTGAAAAGGATCAATAAGTTGATAAAAACTTTAAAAAGAATTGAAAAAGTTTAAGAAAATAAAATTCAAGAAAAGAAAACGATGTAAAGAAAGTGTAAAAATAAGTAATTCAAGAAGTTAATGAAAATGAAGAGTTTAAAAAAAATTAGGAAGAGTGAGAAAATAGATTTCAAGAAAAAGATTTTAAAAACTTTAAGAGAAGAACTCAATATGATGGGTAAAATTTTGCAAAAACCATTTCAAGAACATAATTAAAGATTTGAAAAGGATCAAGAAGTTGATAAAAACTTTAAAAAGAATTTAAAAAGTTTAAGAAAATAAAATTCAAGAAAAGAAAACGATGTAAAGAAAGTGTAAAAATAAGTAATTCAAGAAGTTAATGAAAATGAAGAGTTTAAAAAAATTAGGAAAAGTGAGAAAATAGATTTCAAGAAATAGATTTCAAAAACTTTAAGAGAAGAACTCAATATGATGAGTAAAATTTTGCAAAAACCATTTCAAGAAAATAATTAAAGATTTGAAAAGGATCAAGAATTAAAGATTTGAAAAGGATCAAGAAGTTGATAAAAACTTTAAAAAAGAATTCAAAAATTCAAGAAAAGAAAACTAAGTAAAGAAAGTGTAAAAATAAGTAATTCAAGAATTTAATGAAAATGAAGAGTTTAAAAAAATTAGGAAAAGTGAGAAAATTGATTTCAAGAAAAAGATTTTAAAAACTTTAAGAGAAGAACTCAATATGATGAGTAAAATTTTGCAAACACTCTTTCAAGAACATAATTAAAGAATTGAAAAGGATCAAGAATTAAAGATTTGAAAAGGATCAAGAAGTTGATAAAAACTTTAAAAAAGAATTCAAAAATTCAAGAAAAGAAAACTAAGTAAAGAAAGTGTAAAAATAAGTAATTCAAGAATTTAATGAAAATGAAGAGTTTAAAAAAATTAGGAAAAGTGAGAAAATTGAATTCAAGAAAAAGATTTTAAAAACCTTAAGAGAAGAACTCAATATGATGAGTAAAATTTTGCAAAAACCCTTTCAAGAACAAAATTAAAGATTTGAAAAGGATCAATAAGTTGATAAAAACTTTAAAAAGAATTGAAAAAGTTTAAGAAAATAAAATTCAAGAAAAGAAAACGATGTAAAGAAAGTGTAAAAATAAGTAATTCAAGAAGTTAATGAAAATGAAGAGTTTAAAAAAAATTAGGAAGAGTGAGAAAATAGATTTCAAGAAAAAGATTTTAAAAACTTTAAGAGAAGAACTCAATATGATGGGTAAAATTTTGCAAAAACCATTTCAAGAACATAATTAAAGATTTGAAAAGGATCAAGAAGTTGATAAAAACTTTAAAAAGAATTTAAAAAGTTTAAGAAAATAAAATTCAAGAAAAGAAAACGATGTAAAGAAAGTGTAAAAATAAGTAATTCAAGAAGTTAATGAAAATGAAGAGTTTAAAAAAATTAGGAAAAGTGAGAAAATAGATTTCAAGAAATAGATTTCAAAAACTTTAAGAGAAGAACTCAATATGATGAGTAAAATTTTGCAAAAACCATTTCAAGAAAATAATTAAAGATTTGAAAAGGATCAAGAATTAAAGATTTGAAAAGGATCAAGAAGTTGATAAAAACTTTAAAAAAGAATTCAAAAATTCAAGAAAAGAAAACTAAGTAAAGAAAGTGTAAAAATAAGTAATTCAAGAATTTAATGAAAATGAAGAGTTTAAAAAAATTAGGAAAAGTGAGAAAATTGATTTCAAGAAAAAGATTTTAAAAACTTTAAGAGAAGAACTCAATATGATGAGTAAAATTTTGCAAACACTCTTTCAAGAACATAATTAAAGAATTGAAAAGGATCAAGAATTAAAGATTTGAAAAGGATCAAGAAGTTGATAAAAACTTTAAAAAAGAATTCAAAAATTCAAGAAAAGAAAACTAAGTAAAGAAAGTGTAAAAATAAGTAATTCAAGAATTTAATGAAAATGAAGAGTTTAAAAAAATTAGGAAAAGTGAGAAAATTGAATTCAAGAAAAAGATTTTAAAAACCTTAAGAGAAGAACTCAATATGATGAGTAAAATTTTGCAAAAACCATTTCAAGAACATAATTAAAGATTTGAAAAGGATCAAGAATTAAAGATTTGAAAAGCATCAAGAAGTTGATAAAAACTTTAAAAAAGAATTCAAAAATTCAAGAAAAGAAAACTAAGTAAAGAAAGTGTAAAAATAAGTAATTCAAGAATTTAATGAAAATGAAGAGTTTAAAAAAATTAGGAAAAGTGAGAAAATTGAATTCAAGAAAAAGATTTTAAAAACCTTAAGAGAAGAACTCAATATGATGAGTAAAATTTTGCAAAAACCATTTCAAGAACATAATTAAAGATTTGAAAAGGATCAAGAATTAAAGATTTGAAAAGCATCAAGAAGTTGATAAAAACTTTAAAAAAGAATTCAAAAATTCAAGAAAAGAAATCTAAGTAAAGAAAGTGTAAAAATAAGTAATTCAAGAAGTTAATGAAAATGAAGAGTTTAAAAAAATTAGGAAAAGTGAGAAAATAGATTTCAAGAAAAAGATTTCAAAAACTTTAAGAGAAGAACTCAATATGATGAGTAAAATTTTGCAAAAACCATTTCAAGAACATAATTAAAGATTTGAAAATGATCAAGAATTAAAGATGTGAAAAGGATCAAGAAGCTGATAAAAACTATAAAAAAGAATTCAAAAAGTTGAAGAAAATAAAATTTAAGAAAAAAAAACTAAGTAAAGAAAGCTTAAAAATAAGTATTCAAGAAGTTAATGAAAATGAAGAGTTCAAAAAAATTTTGGAAAAGTGATGAAATAGATTTCAAGAAAAAGATTTTAAAAACTTTAAGAGAAGAACTCAATATGATGAGCAAAATTTTGCAAAAACCATTTCAAGAACATAATTAAAGATTTGAAAAGGATCAAGAGGTTGATAAAAACTTTAAAAAGAATTGAAAAAGTTTAAGAAAATAAAATTCAAGAAAAGAAAACTAAGTAAAGAAAATGTAAAAATAAGTAATTCAAGAAGTTAATGAAAATAAAGAGTTTAAAAAAATTAGGAAAAGTGAGAAAATAGATTTCAAGAAAAAGATTTTAAAAACTTTAAGAATAGAACTCAATATGATGAGTAAAATTTTGCAAAAAACATTTCAAGAACATAATTAAAGGTTTGAAATGGATCAAGAAGTTGATAAAAACTTTAAAAAGAATTGAAAAAGTTTAAGAAAATAAAATTCAAGAAAAGAAAACAAAGTAAAGAAAGTTTAAAAATAAGTAATTCAAGAAGTTAGTGAAAATGAAGAGTTTAAAAAAATTAGGAAAAGTGAGAAAATAGATTTCAAGAAAAAGATTTTAAAAACCTTAAGAATAGAACTCAATATGATGAGTAAAATTTTGCAAAAACCATTTCAAGAACATAATTAAAGATTTGAAAATGATCAAGAATTAAAGATTTGAAAAGGATCAAGAAGCTGATAAAAACTTTAAAAAAGAATTCAAAAAGTTGAAGAAAATAAAATTTATGAAAAAAAACTAAGTAAAGAAAGTTTAAAAATAAGTATTCAAGAAGTTAATGAAAATGAAGAGTTTAAAAAAATTAGGAAAAGTGATAAAATAGATTTCAAGAAAAAGATTTTAAATACTTTAAGAGAAGAACTCAACATGATGAGTAAAATTTTGCAAAAACCATTTCAAGAACATAATTAAAGATTTGACAAGGATCAAGAATAGAGGTGTTAATTTGGCCCAGCCCACAAGACTTGGCCTTGGCCCATGTGGGCGAGGGCTAAAAAAGCCCACATTGAAAAAAAGCCCCATCAAAGAAGTCCACAGGGCTAAAAACTTTACAAAAGCCTTGTGGGCTTGGGCCAACCCATGGGCTTTCATCTTCCATATGAAAAATATATTATTTTTTAAAATATATTACTATCTGTTGGACAAGCACAACGAACCGGACAAGCACGATGACCAGAATAGGTCGAACAACCCCAACCTGCCCGACAACCTTGACAAGAACGATGACTTGAACGGGCCCGACGATCCAAAAGGGCCCAATGACCCGAACGGGCCCGACGACCCGAACAGGACCGACGACTCGAACGGGCCCGACGACCCGGACGAGCTCGACAACCAAGACGAGCCTGACGACTAGGATAAACCTGACAACACGGACGGGCCCAACGACAAAAACGGGCCGACGACATGGACGGGCCCGACAACCCAGACGGGCTCAATGACCCGGACGAGCCCGACGACTTGGACTGGCCCTACGACAAAAATGGACCCTACGAGCTAAAGGGGCCCCGCGACCCAAACGGGCCCCACGACCCATATGGGACCGACGACCAGACGGAACCGACGAAACGAACAGGCCCGACGATCCGGACGGGCCCGACGAGCCAGAAGGGCCCCACGATCCGAACATGCCCGACGACCCGAACAGGCCAACCGACCCGGACATGCCAATGATCCAAACATGCCCAACAACCTGAAGGGGCCTTACGACACGAACATGCCCAACGACCCGGACAAGCCCGATGATCCAGACAAGCCCAACGACCCGAACGGGCCCGACGACACAAACGGGCTCTAAGACCCGAACGAGCCCCCACACAGTCCCAACGACCCAAACGGGCTCGGCGCCTTAGATGTGCCCAACAACTCACACGAGCCCGATGATCCAGAAAGGCCCAACGACTTGAACGGGCCCGACGACCCGGACGGGCCTAGGGACCTGGACGAGCCCGATGATCAAAACAGGCCTAACGACCAGAACAAGCCCGATGATCTAGAAAGGCCCAACGACCTGAACGTTCCCGACGACCCGGACAGGCCTAACGACCAGGACGGGCCTGATGACCCAGACAGGCCCAATGAACCGAACAAGTTCGACGACCCGGATCTGCCCGACAATCTAGATGTGACCGATGACTCAGACGTGCTTGACAACCTGAATGGGCCCGATGATCCCGACATGCAAAACGACCCGAACTGGCCCGTCCGGGTTGTTGGGCTCATCTAGGTCGTTGGGCCTATTTGGGTCGTTGGGCCTGTCTAGATCATTGGGCCCATCCAGGTCATTAGCCTTGTCTGGGTTGTCGGGCCTGTTCGGGTCTTCTGGCCCTTTTGGATGATCGGGCACGTCTGGCCCGTTCGGGTCGTGGGGCCTGTCTAGATCATCGTGCCAGTCCGGGTCATTGGTCCTATTCGTGTCGTCGTGCCTATTCGGGTCGTTAGGCCTGTTTGGATTATGGAGACCGTCCGCACTGTTGGGCCCGATCGGGTCATCGGGCATATCTGGATCATCGAGCTCATCCAGGTCGTGGGGCCCGTTCAGGTCTTGGAGCCCATTCGGGTCATCAGGCCCGTTCGGGTCGTCGGGCCCATACGGGTGGTCGGGCTCGTCCTTGTCATCGGGCTCGTCCGGGTCGTTGGGCTCGTCCGAGTTGTAGGGCTCGTCCGAGTATTCGGGGTCGTCATGGTCATCGGGCCCGTCCGGGTCGTTCGGCTTAGGGATGGCAACGGGGCGGGGCGGGTACGGGTATCATGATCCCATCCCCATCCCCATAATAAAAATTCATCCCCATCCCCATCCCCAAACCCAACGGGTATACAACTTTTGACCCATCCCCATCCCCACCGGGTAACGGGTATTTTCTTATACCCATACCCATACCCATTTTTTTATTGTTCCATATATCAATTAAATATTTTTTATAAAAAAAATTTAAAAATCACACCAACGGAATCATGATACTATCAAAATATTCAATATTAAAATCACATACTCTTTTTGATTTTCATGATGTCAAATATTAAGAAAAATATTATAATAGTATAAATCTCAAATTAAAGTATCAAATAACAACTAAATAAAATTCAAATAATTATATAAAAGCTAAAAAATTACACATTACTAAAATTTTATAATAACCAAAATATTTATTAATTTTACAAATGATCAGTGGTTTCATTTGCATTCGATCCACCTACACATAGAAAAAAAATGAAAAATTAGATATGATATAATAATTGAAATTGAAAATTTTAATTACTAGAATATAATGTACCTTCTTCATCAGATTCATTTTCACTCATGAGAACATCTTTTCCTTTTAATTTTTTAACACCTACAAACACCAAATGTAGAATATTAGATGAGAATTCACAAAAAATACTAACAAAAAATATTAATAAATTTGAGTAACTTACCTAGATGGTTTGAGTTCCATATCCAACTTCTTGTACACATCAAAGCCTCTATAGTAATATGATGAAGTCGACTACGGTGAGAAGTTAATATCTGACCACCAGTACTAAAAGCAGATTCAGAAGCTACAGTTGTTATTGGAATAGCTAAAACATCCCTTGCAATTGCTTGAAGGGTTGGAAACTTTAACCCATTTGTTTTCCACCATGATAGGATATCAAATTCTTGTGTAACCGGCAAATTATCTTCTTCCAAGTAATAATCCAACTCTGTTTTCATAACTGTAGTTCTAGATTTTTTCTTTTTTGCCATAAACTCTAAAAATTCATTCGCATCATTATCAACATCCTTTCCCAACTCCAATGATGTAGCTCTATAAGAAGAAGTTTCATTCTTTTTTGATTGATATTCCAAAACCAAATCATAGCACATTTGACGAATCCTACTAAGTTTCAGATCAAAATCATTACCATACAATTTATAAAAATAATATTCTAACATGTCCATCTTGTACCTTGGATCTAAAACTGAAGCAATTGCCAATATGTTATATAACAAAAAACAAAGAGAATGAGAAATATGTTATATATATATATATATATATTATATTATATTATATTATATTATATATTATATTACTATGTATATATATATTATATGTGTGGATATCTTATGTTTATATATATATAATTATTTATATATATTATATTATATTATATATTATATTATTATTACTATGTATATATATATATATATTATATGTGTGGATATCTTATGTTTATATATATATATATATATATACATATATATATTTTTATAGATATATATTTATTTTAAGTATATATTATATTATATTATATAATAATATAAATATAATAATATATATTATATTATTATGTATATATATTATATATATATGCGTAGATATTTTATGCTTTTATATATATATATATATATATATATATATATATATATATATATATATATATATATATATTTCTTTTAAATTTTTATAAATTTGTAATGTTATAAATTTGTTTATAAAAGATCTCACTAGTTAAATGATTAATTTGTTTTATACGTATATATTATATATATTATATTATATTATTATGTATATATATTATATGTATATTATATTATATTATATTATATTATATTTCATGTATATGTGTAAATATATATATATATATATATATATATATATATATATATATATATATATATATATATAAAAGTATATTTTATTTATATGTATATATACTATATTATATTATATTATATTATATTATATTATATTTTATGTGTAAATATATTATTTATTTATATATATTTTTTAGATTATTTAATAAATTATAAATAGTTTAGTAATTTAAGCGGGGACAGGTATTTGGGCGGGTATATATATATCCCCATCCCCATCCCCAGTTGAAAATTTCGGGTATTACCCATACCCATACCCATACCCAGTCAAAGCGGGGATTCCCCGTCAAAACGGGGACGGGTTCGGGTGATACCCACGGGCACGGGTTTATTTGCCATCTCTAGTTCGGCTCGTCTTGGTCATCGGGCCCGTACTACTCGTGGGGCTCGTTCGAGTCTTCGGGCTCGTCCGGATCGTCGGGCTTGTTCGTGTTGTGGGGTCTGTCCCGGGCATAGGGCTTGTTTAGGTCTTTGTGTCGGTCCGGGTCTTCGAGCCCCTCTTCATTGTCAGGTTCATCTGTGTCGTTAGGCTGGTCCGTGTTCTCGGGCTCGTCTTGGTCGTTCGACCCGTCTGGGTCGTCGAGCACGTTCGTGTCGTCGGGCCCGTCCGTGTTGTCGGGTTTGTCATGGTCGTCGGGCTCGTCCGGATCGTCGGGCAAGTTCAGGTTGTTCAACCTATTCTGGTTCGTTGGGCCTGTCCCATAGATAATAATATATTTTAAAAAATAATATATTTTTCATGTGGAGGATGAAAGCCCATGGGTTGGTCAAGGCCCACAGGGCTTTTGTAAAGTTTTAAGCCCTATGGACTTCTTTGATAGGGGCTTTTTTTCAATGTGGGCTTTTTTGGCCCTCCCCCACATGGGTCAGGGCCAAATTGACACCTCTAATACAAAATTCAAAAAAATTCAAAAAGTTGAAGAAAATAAAATTGAAGAAAAGAAAACAAAGTAAAGAAAGTGTAGAAATAAGTAATTCAAGAAGTTAATGGAAATGAAGAGTTTAAAATAAATTAGAAAAAGTGAGAAAATAGATTTCAAGGAAAAGATTTTAAAAACTTTAAGAGAATAACTCAATATGATGAGTAAAATTTTGCAAAAACCACTTCAAGAACATAATTAAAGATTTGAAAAGGATCAAGAAGTTGATAAAAACTTTAAAAAGAATTGAAAAAGTTTAAGAAAATAAAATTCAAGAAAAGAAAACTAAGTAAAGAAAGTGTAAAAATAAGTAAATCAAGAAGTTAATGAAAATGAAGAGTTTAAAAAATTAGGAAAAGTGAGAAAATAGATTTCAAGAAAAAGATTTTAAAAACTTTAAGAGAAGAACTCAATATGATGAGTAAAATTTTGCAAAAACCATTTCAAGAACATAACTAAAGATTTGAAAAGGATCAAGGACTTGATAAAAACTTTAAAATGAATAGAAAAAGTTTAAGAAAATAAAATTCAAGAAAAGAAAACTAAGTAAAGAAAGTGTAAAAATAAGTAATTCAAGAAGTTAATGAAGATGAAGAGTTTAAAAAAATTAGGAAAAGTGAGAAAATAGATTTGAAGAAGAAGATTTTAAAAACTTTTAGAGAAGAACTCCATATGATGAGTACAATTTTGCAAAAACCATTTCAAGAACATAATTCAAGATTTGAAAAAGATCAAGAAGTTGATAAAAACTTTAAAAAGAATTGAAAAGGTTTAAGAAAATAAAATTCAAGAAAAGAAAACTAAGTAAAGAAAGTGTAAAAATAAGTAATTCAAGAAGTTAATGAAAATGAAGAGTTTAAAAAAATTAGGAAAAGTGAGAAAATAGATTTGAAGAAGAAGATTTTAAGAACTTTAAGAGAAGAACTCAAAATGATGAGTAAAATATTGCAAAAACCATTTCAAGAACATAATTAAAGATTTGAAAAGGATCAAAAATTAAAGATGTGAAAACCATCAAGAAGCTGATAAAAACTTTAAAAAAGAATTCAAAATGTTGAAGAAAATAAAATTTAAGAAAAGAAAACAAAGTAAAGAAAGTGTAGAAATAAGCAATTCAAGAGGTTAATGGAAATGAAGAGTTTAAAATAAATTAGAAAAAGTGAGAAAATAGATTTCAAGAAAAAGATTTTAAAAACTTTAAGAGAATAACTCAATATGATGAGTAAAATTTTGCAAAAACCATTTCAAGAACATAATTAAAGATTTGAAAAGGATCAAGAAGTTGATAAAAACTTTAAAAAGAATTGAAAAAGTTTAAGAAAATAAAATTCAAGAAAATGAAACTAAGTAAAGAAAGTGTAAAAATAAGTAATTCAAGAAGTTAATGAAAATGAAGAGTTTAAAAAATTAGGAAAACTGAGAAAATAGATTTCAAGGAAAAGATTTTAAAAACTTTAAGAGAAGAACTCAATATGATGAGTAAAATTTTGCAAAAACCATTTCAAGAACATAACTAAAGATTTGAAAAGGATCAAGAACTTGATAAAAACTTTAAAATGAATAGAAAAAGTTTAAGAAAATAATATTCAAGAAAAGAAAACTAAGTAAAGAAAGTGTAAAAATAAGTAATTCAAGAAGTTAATCAAGATGAAAAGTTTAAAAAAATTAGGAAAAGTGAGAAAATAGATTTGAAGAAGAAGATTTTAAAAACTTTTAGAGAAGAACTCCATATGATGAGTAAAATTTTGCAAAAACCATTTCAAGAACATAATTCAAGATTTGAAAAAGATCAAGAAGTTGATAAAAATTTAAAAAGAATTGAAAAGGTTTAAGAAAATAAAATTCAAGAAAAGAAAACTAAGTAAAGAAAGTGTAAAAATAAGTAATTCAAGAAGTTAATGAAAATGAAGAGTTTAAAAAAATTAGGAAAAGTGAGAAAATAGATTTCAAGAAAAAGATTTTAAAAACTTTAAGAGAAGAACTCAATATGATGAGTAAAATTTTTCAAAAACCATTTCAAGAACATAACTAAAGATTTGAAAAGGATCAAGGACTTGATAAAAACTTTAAAATGAATAGAAAAAGTTTAAGAAAATAAAATTCAAGAAAAGAAATCTAAGTAAAGAAAGTGTAAAAATAAGTAATTCAAGAAGTTAATGAAGATGAAGAGTTTAAAAAAATTAGGAAAAGTGAGAAAATAGATTTGAAGAAGAAGATTTTAAAAACTTTTAGAGAAGAACTCCATATGATGAGTACAATTTTGCAAAAACCATTTCAAGAACATAATTCAAGATTTGAAAAAGATCAAGAAGTTGATAAAAACTTTAAAAAGAATTGAAAAGGTTTAAGAAAATAAAATTCAAGAAAAGAAAACTAAGTAAAGAAAGTGTAAAAATAAGTAATTCAAGAAGTTAATGAAAATGAAGAGTTTAAAAAAATTAGGAAAAGTGAGAAAATAGATTTGAAGAAGAAGATTTTAAGAACTTTAAGAGAAGAACTCAAAATGATGAGTAAAATATTGCAAAAACCATTTCAAGAACATAATTAAAGATTTGAAAAGGATCAAAAATTAAAGATGTGAAAACCATCAAGAAGCTGATAAAAACTTTAAAAAAGAATTCAAAATGTTGAAGAAAATAAAATTTAAGAAAAGAAAACAAAGTAAAGAAAGTGTAGAAATAAGCAATTCAAGAGGTTAATGGAAATGAAGAGTTTAAAATAAATTAGAAAAAGTGAGAAAATAGATTTCAAGAAAAAGATTTTAAAAACTTTAAGAGAATAACTCAATATGATGAGTAAAATTTTGCAAAAACCATTTCAAGAACATAATTAAAGATTTGAAAAGGATCAAGAAGTTGATAAAAACTTTAAAAAGAATTGAAAAAGTTTAAGAAAATAAAATTCAAGAAAATGAAACTAAGTAAAGAAAGTGTAAAAATAAGTAATTCAAGAAGTTAATGAAAATGAAGAGTTTAAAAAATTAGGAAAACTGAGAAAATAGATTTCAAGGAAAAGATTTTAAAAACTTTAAGAGAAGAACTCAATATGATGAGTAAAATTTTGCAAAAACCATTTCAAGAACATAACTAAAGATTTGAAAAGGATCAAGAACTTGATAAAAACTTTAAAATGAATAGAAAAAGTTTAAGAAAATAATATTCAAGAAAAGAAAACTAAGTAAAGAAAGTGTAAAAATAAGTAATTCAAGAAGTTAATCAAGATGAAAAGTTTAAAAAAATTAGGAAAAGTGAGAAAATAGATTTGAAGAAGAAGATTTTAAAAACTTTTAGAGAAGAACTCCATATGATGAGTAAAATTTTGCAAAAACCATTTCAAGAACATAATTCAAGATTTGAAAAAGATCAAGAAGTTGATAAAAATTTAAAAAGAATTGAAAAGGTTTAAGAAAATAAAATTCAAGAAAAGAAAACTAAGTAAAGAAAGTGTAAAAATAAGTAATTCAAGAAGTTAATGAAAATGAAGAGTTTAAAAAAATTAGGAAAAGTGAGAAAATAGATTTCAAGAAAAAGATTTTAAAAACTTTAAGAGAAGAACTCAATATGATGAGTAAAATTTTTCAAAAACCATTTCAAGAACATAACTAAAGATTTGAAAAGGATCAAGGACTTGATAAAAACTTTAAAATGAATAGAAAAAGTTTAAGAAAATAAAATTCAAGAAAAGAAAACTAAGTAAAGAAAGTGTAAAAATAAGTAATTCAAGAAGTTAATGAAGATGAAGAGTTTAAAAAAATTAGGAAAAGTGAGAAAATAGATTTGAAGAAGAAGATTTTAAAAACTTTTAGAGAAGAACTCCATATGATGAGTACAATTTTGCAAAAACCATTTCAAGAACATAATTCAAGATTTGAAAAAGATCAAGAAGTTGATAAAAACTTTAAAAGGAATTGAAAAGGTTTAAGAAAATAAAATTCAAGAAAAGAAAACTAAGTAAAGAAAGTGTAAAAATAAGTAATTCAAGAAGTTAATGAAAATGAAGAGTTTAAAAAAATTAGGAAAAGTGAGAAAATAGATTTGAAGAAGAAGATTTTAAGAACTTTAAGAGAAGAACTCAATATGATGAGTAAAATATTGCAAAAACCATTTCAAGAACATAATTAAAGATTTGAAAAGGATCAAAAATTAAAGATGTGAAAAGCATCAAGAAGCTGATAAAAACTTTAAAAAAGAATTCAAAATGTTGAAGAAAATAAAATTTAAGAAAAGAAAACAAAGTAAAGAAAGTGTAGAAATAAGCAATTCAAGAGGTTAATGGAAATGAAGAGTTTAAAATAAATTAGAAAAAGTGAGAAAATAGATTTCAAGAAAAAGATTGTAAAAACTTTAAGAGAATAACTCAATATGATGAGTAAAATTTTGCAAAAACCATTTCAAGAACATAATTAAAGATTTGAAAAGGATCAAGAAGTTGATAAAAACTTTAAAAAGAATTGAAAAAGTTTAAGAAAATAAAATTCAAGAAAATGAAACTAAGTAAAGAAAGTGTAAAAATAAGTAATTCAAGAAGTTAATGAAAATGAAGAGTTTAAAAAAATTAGGAAAAGTGACAAAATAGATTTCAAGAAAAAGATTTTAAAAACTTTAAGAGAATAACTCAATATGATGAGTAAAATTTTTCAAAAACCATTTCAAGAACATAATTCAAAATTTGAAAAAGATCAAGAAGTTGATAAAAATTTAAAAAGAATTGAAAAGGTTTAAGAAAATAAAATTCAAGAAAAGAAAACTAAGTAAAGAAAGTGTAAAAATAAGTAATTCAAGAAGTTAATGAAAATGAAGAGTTTAAAAAAATTAGGAAAAGTGAGAAAATAGATTTGAAGAACAAGATTTCAAGAACTTTAAGAGAAGAACTTTATATGATGAGTAAAATATTGCAAAAACCATTTCAAGAAAATAATTAAAGATTTGAAAAGGATCAAAAATTAAAGATGTGAAAACCATCAAGAAGCTGCTAAAAACTTTAAAAAAGAATTCAAAATGTTGAAGAAAATAAAATTTAAGAAAAGAAAACAAAGTAAAGAAAGTGTAGAAATAAGCAATTCAAGAAGTTAATGGAAATGAAGAGTTTAAAATAAATTAGAAAAAGTGAAAAAATAGATTTCAAGAAAAAGATTTTAAAAACTTTAAGAGAATAACTCAATATGATGAGTAAAATTTTGCAAAAACCATTTCAAGAACATAATTAAAGATTTGAAAAGGATCAAGAAGTTGATAAAAACTTTAAAAAGAATTGAAAAAGTTTAAGAAAATAAAATTCAAGAAAAGAAAACTAAGTAAAGAAAGTGTAAAAATAAGTAATTGAAGAAGTTAATGAAAATAAGAGTTTAAAAAAAATTAGGAAAAGTGAGAAAATAGATTTCAAGAAAAAGATTTTAAAAACTTTAAGAGAAGAACTCAATATGATGAGTAAAATTTTGCAAACACCATTTGAAGAACATAATTAAAGATTTGAAAAGGATCAAGAAGTTGATAAAAACTTAAAAATAATTGAAAAAGTTTTAGAAAATAAAATTCAAGAAAAGAAAACTAAGTAAAGAAAATGTAAAAATAAGTAATTCAAGAAGTTAATGAAAATGAAGAGTTGAAAAAAATTAGGAAAAGTGACAAAATAGATTTCAAGAAAAAGATTTTAAAAACTTTCAGAGAAGAACTCAATATGATGAGTAAAATTTTGCAAAAACCTTTTCAAGAACATAATTAAAGATTTGAAAAGGATCAAGAAGTTCATAAAAACTTTAAAAAGAATTGAAAAAGTTTAAGAAAATAAAATTAGAGAAAAGAAAACTAAGTAAAGAAAGTGTAAAAATAAGTAATTCAAGAAGTTAATGAAAATGAAGAGTTTAAAAAAATTAGGAAAAGTGAGAGAATAGATTTCAAGAAAAAGATTTTTAAAATCTTAAGAGAAGAACTCAATATGATGAGTAAAATTTTACAAAAACCATTTCAAGAACATAATTAAAGATTTGAAAAGGATCAAGAATTAAAGATTTGAAAAGGATCAACAAACTGATAAAAACTTTAAAAAAGAATTCAAAAAGTTGAAGAAAATAAAATTTAAGAAAAGAAAACTAAGTAAAGAAAGTGTAAAAATAATTATTCAAGAAGTTAATGAAAATGAAGAGTTGAAAAAAATTAGGAAAAGTGACAAAATAGATTTCAAGAAAAAGATTTTAAAAACTTTCAGAGAAGAACTCCATATGATGAGTAAAATTTTGCAAAAACCATTTCAAGAACATAATTAAAGATTTGAAAAGGATCAAGAAGTTGATAAAAACTTTAAAAAGAATTGAAAAAGTTTAGGAAAATAAAATTCAAGAAAAGAAAACTAAGTAAAGAAAGTGTAAATATAAGTAATTCAAGTAGTTAATGAAAATGAAGAGTTTAAAAAAATTAGGAAATGTGAGAAAATAGATTTCAAGAAAAAGATTTTAAAAACTTTAAGAGAATAACTCAATATGATGAGTAAAATTTTGCAAAACCCATTTCAAGAACATAATTAAAGATTTGAAAAGGATCAAGAATAGAGGTGTTAATTTGGCCCAGCCCACAAGGCTTGGGCCTGGCCCATGTGGGCGAGGGCCAAGAAAGCCCACATTGAAAAAAAGCCCCATCAAAGAAGTCCACAAGGCTAAAAACTTTACAAAAGCCCTGTGGGCTTGGGCCAACCCATGGCTTTCATCTTCCATGTGAAAAATATATTATTATCTGTGGGACAGGCCCAACGAATCGGACAAGCACGACGACCAGAATAGGTCGAACAACCCGAACCTGCCCGACGACCTCGAGAAGAACGACGACTTGAACGGGCCCAATGATCCAAAAGGGTCCAACGACCCGAACAGGCCCAACGACCCGAACGGGCCCGACGACCTGAACAGGCTCGACGACTCGAACGACCCGACGACCCAGACGAGCTCGACGACTAGGAGGAGCCTGACAACCAGGATAAAACCGATGACATGGACGGGCGCGACCACACAAGCGGGCCGACGACATGGACGGGCGCGACAACCCAGACGAGCTCAATGTCCCAGATGAGCCCGACCACTTGGACTGGCCCTACGACAAAAACGGACCCTACGAACTAAGTGGGCCCCGCGATCCGTATGGTCCCGACGACCTGGACGGAACCGACGACACGGAGAGGCCCGACGACCTAGACGAGCCCGATGACCCAGAAGGGCCCCACGATCCGAACATGCCCGACGACCCGAACGGGTCAACCGACCCGGACATTCCCGAAGATCCAAACATGCCCAACGACCTGAACGGGCCCGACGACACGAACATGCCCAACGACCCGGACAGGCCCGATGATCCAGACAAGCCCAACGACCCGAACGGGCCCGACAACCCAGAGGACCTCTAGGACCCGAATGGGCCCCAGGACCCGGACGTGCCTAATGATCCACACAGTCCCAACGACCCAAACGGGCCCGACGCCTTTGATGTGCCCAATGACTCTGACGGGCCAGATGATCCAGAAAGGCCCAATTACTTGAACGGGCTCGACGACCCGGATGGGCCTAGGGACCTGGAAGAGCCCGATGATCAAAACAGGCCCAACGACCCGAACGAGCCCAATGATCCAAAAATGCCCAACGACCCAAACGTTCCCGACGACCCAGACGCGCCTAACGACATGGACGAGCCTGATGATCCAGATAGGCCCAACGACCCGAACAAGCTCAACGACCCGAACAAGCTCGACGACCCGGATCTGCCCGACAACCCAAACTTGACCGATGACTCGGACGGGCTTGACGACCTAAACAGGCCCGATGATCCCGACATGCAAAACGACCTGAACTGGCCCGTCCAGGTCGTTGGGCTCATCTGGGTCGTTGGGCTCGTTTGGGTTGTTGGACTTGTCTGGATCATCTGGCCCGTCCAGGTAATTAGCCATGTCTGGGTCTTCGGGCCCGTTCGGGTCTTCTGGCCTTTCTGGATAATCGGGCACGTCGGGAAAGTTCGGGCCGTGGGGCCTGTCTGGATCATCGTGCCAGTCCAGGTCATTGGTCTTGTTCGTGTCGTCGGGCACGTCCACGTTGTTGGACCCCATCGGGTCGTTCGGCCTATTTGGATCATCGAGCCCGTCTAGGTCGTGGGGCCTGTTCAGGTCTTGGGGCCCATTCGGGTCGCTAGGCCCGTTCGGGTCGTGGGGCCCATCCGGGTCGTCGGGCCCGTTCGGGTCGTCGGGCTCGTCCTTGTCATCGGGCTCATCCTGGTCATCGCGCTCGTCCGGGTCGTTGGGCTCATCCGAGTTGTGTGGCTCGTTCGAGTCTTCGGGCTCGTCCTGGTCATCGGGCCTGTTCAGGTCATCGGTCTCGTGTGTGTCGTCGGGCTCGTTCGGGTCGTTGGGCTCGTCTGGGTCATTGGGCCCGTCCTAGTCGTGGGGCTCATCCGAGTCTTCGGGCTCGTCTAGATCGTTGGGCTCGTCCGAGTCGTCGTGCCTATTTTGTCGGTGTGCTTCTCCAGGTCATCGGACTTGTTCGTGTTGTGGGGTCTGTCCCGATCATAGGGCCCGTTTAGGTCATTGTATCAGTCCAGGACTTCGAGCCCCTCTGCATCATCGGGTTCGTTTGTGTCGTTGGGCTGGTCCACGTTCTCGGGCACGTCTTGGTCGTTGGGCCCGTCTGGGTCGTCGAGCACGTTCGTGTCGTCGGACCCGTCCGTGTTGTCGTGTTTGTCCTGGTTGTCGGACTCGTCCTGGTCGTCGGGTTCGTCCGAGTCGTCGGGCCCGTTCGGGTCGTCGGGCCTGTTCGGGTCGTTGGGCCCTTTTGGATAACCGGGTCCGTTCCAGTCGTGGTTCTTGTCGAGGTCGTCGGGCAGGTCCGGGTTGTTCGAACTTTTCTTGTCGTCGTGCTTGTCTGGTTGGTTCGGTCTGTCCCATAGATAATAATATATTTTAAAAAATAATATATTTTTCATGTGGAAGATGAAAGCCCATGGGCTGGTCCAAGCCC
The DNA here is from genome assembly GCF_037176805.1 of Vigna unguiculata. Classification (NCBI taxonomy): domain Eukaryota; kingdom Viridiplantae; phylum Streptophyta; class Magnoliopsida; order Fabales; family Fabaceae; genus Vigna; species Vigna unguiculata. The sequence goes on along the minus strand of NC_140794.1, from coordinate 56,029,729 downwards.
ACAGGGCTTTTGTAAAGTTTTAAGCCCTGTGGACATCTTTGATGGTGGCTTTTTTTCAATGTGGGCTTTTTTGGCCCTAGCCCACACGGGCCAGGGCCAAGCCCTATGGGCTGGGTCAAATTGACACCTCGAATAAAAACTTTAAAAAAAATTAAAAAAGTTGAAGAAAATAAAATTGAAGAAAAGAAAAGAAAGTAAAGAAAGTGCAAAAATCAGTAATTCAAGAAGTTAATGAAAATGAAGAGTTTAAAAAAATTAGGAAAAGTGAGAAAATAGATTTCAAGAAAAAGATTTTAAAAACTTTAAGAGAAGAACTCAATATGATGAGTAAAATTTTGCAAAAACCATTTCAAGAACATAATTAAAGATTTGAAAAGGATCTAGAATAGAGGTGTTAATTTGCCCCAGCCCACAAGGGTTGGCCCTGGCCCATGTGGGCGAGGGCCAAAAAAGCCCACATTGAAAAAAAGCCCCATCAAAGAAGTCCACAGGGCTAAAAACTTTACAAAAGCCCTGTGGGCTTAGGCCAACCCATGGGCTTGCATCTTCCATATGAAAAATATATTATTTTTTAAAATATATTACTATCTGTGGGACAGGCCCAATGAATCGGACAAGCACGACGACCAGAATTGGTCGAACAACCCGAACCTACTCGATGACCTCGACAAGAACGACGACTTGAACGGGCCCAATGATCCAAAAGGGCCCAACGACCTGAACGGACCCGACGACCTGAACAAGCTCGACGACTCGAACGATCCGACGACCCGGACGAGCTCGATGACCAGGACGAGCTTGACGACCAGGATAAAACTGACGACACGGACGGGCGCAACCACACAAACGGGCCGACGACATGGACGGGCTCAATGACCCGGACGATCCCGACGACCTGGACTGGCCCTACGATAAAAACGAACCCTACGACCTAAGTGCGCCCCACGACCCGTATGATCCCGACAACCTGGACGAGACCGACGACACGGACAAGCCTGACGACCCGGACGGGCCTGATGACCCAGAAGGGCCCCACGATCCGAACATGCCCGACGACCCGAACGGGCCAACCGACCCGGACATGCCCGATGATCCAAACATGCCCAACGACCTGAACGAGCCCGACGACACGAACATGCCCAACGACTCAGACATGCACGATGATCCAGACAAGCCCAATGACTCGAACGGGCCCGACGACCCAGACGGGCTTTAGGACTTGAACGGGCCCCACGACCCGGACGTGCCTGATGATCCACACAGTCCCAACGACCCAAACAAGCCCGACGCCTTGGATTTGCCCAATGACTCTGACGAGCCAGATGATCCAGAAAGGCCCAATTACTTGAACGGGCCCAACGACCCGGACGGGCCTCGGGACCTGGACGAGCCCGATGATCAAAACAGGCCTAACGACCCGAACGAGCCCGATGATCTAGAAAGGCCCAACGACCCGAACGTTCCCGACGACCCGAACGGGCCTTATGATCCAGACAGGCCCAACGACCCAAACAAGCTCGACGACCCGGATCTGCCCAACAACCCAGACGTGACCGATGACTCGGACGAGCTTGACGACCTGAATGGCCCCGATGATCCCGACATGCAAAACGAACCGAACTAGCACGTTTGGGTCGTTGGGCTCATCTGGGTCGTTGGGCCCGTTTGGCTCAGTGGGCTTGTCTGGATCATCGGGCCCGTCCAGGTCATTAGCGCCGTCTGGGTCGTCGGGCTCGTTCGGGTCCTCTGCCCTTTTTGGATCAGCGGGCACGTCAGGCCCGTTCGAGTCGTGGGGCCTATTTCGATCATCGTGCCAGTCCGGGTCATTGGTCATGTTCGTGTCGTCGGGGTTGTTCGGGTCGTTAGGTCTGTTTTGATTATGGGCACGTCCGCGTTGTTGGGCCCGATCGGGTCATCGGGCCTATCTGGATCAGCGAGCCCGTCCAGGTCGTGGGGCCCATTCGGGTTGTCAGGCCCGTTCGGGTCGTCGGGCTCGTTCTTGTCATTGGGCTCGTCCTGATCATCGCGCTCGTTCCGGTCGTTAGGCTTGTCCGAGTTATGGGGCTCGTCCGAATCTTCGGACCTGTCTTGGTCATCGAGCCCGTTCAGGTCATCGGTTTCGTCCGGGTCGTCGGGCTCGTCTCGGTCATCGGGCTCGTTCGGGTAGTTGGGCTCGTCTGGGTCATCGGGCCCATCCTAGTCGTGGGGCTCGTCCGAGTCTTCGGGCTCTTCCAGATCGTCTGGCCCGTCCGAGTCATCGTGCCTGTTTTGTTGGTGTGCCCGTCTGGGTCATCGAGCTTGTCCGTGTTGTGGCGTTTGTCCCGGTCATAGGGCTTGTTTAGGTCTTTGTGTCGGTCCATGTCTTCGAGCCCATCTGCATCGTTGGGTTCGTCTGTGTCGTTGGGCTGGTCCGTGTTCTTGGGCTGGTCTTGGTCGTTGGACCCGTCTGGGTCGTCGAGCACGTTCGTGTCGTCGGGCTCGTCTTGGTCGTCAGACTCGTCCGAGTCGTCGGGCCCGTTCGGGTCCTCGGGCCTGTTCGGGTCGTTTGACGCGTTTGGGTCATTAGGCCCTTTTGGATCATCAGGCCTGTTCCAGTCGTTTTTCTTCTCCAAGTCGTCGGGCAGGTCCGGGTTGTTCGACATATTCTAGTCATCGTGCTTGTCTGGTTTGTTGGGCTTGTCCCACAGATAATAATATATTTTAAAAAATAATATATTTTTCATGTGGAAGATGAAAGCCCATGGGTTGGTCCAAGCCCACAGGGCTTTTTTAAAGTTTTAAGCCCTGTGGACTTCTTTTATGGGGGCTTTTTTTCAATGTGGGCTTTTTTGGCCCTAGCCCACATGGGCCTGGGTCAAGCCCTATTGGCTGGGCCAAATTGACACCTTTAATAAAAACTTTAAAAAAATATAAAAAGGTTGAAGAAAATAAAATTGAAGAAAAGAAAACAAACTAAAGAAAATGTAAAAATAAGTAATTCAAGAAGTTAATGAAAATGAAAAGTTTAAAAAAATTAGGAAAAGTGAGAAAATAGATTTCAATAAAAAGATTTTAAAAACTTTAAGAGAAGAACTTAATATGATGAGTAAAATTTTGCAAAAACCATTTCAAGAACATAATTAAAGATTTGAAAAGGATCAAGAATAGAGGTGTTAATTTGGCCCAGCCCACAACGTTTGGCCCTGGCCCATGTGGGCGAGGGCCAAAAAAGCCCACATTAAAAAAAAGCCCCATCAAAGAAGTCCACAGGGCTAAAAACTTTACAAAAGCCCTGTGGGCTTAGGCCAACCCATGGGCTTTCATCTTCCATATGAAATATATATTAATTTTTAAAATATATTATTATCTGTGGGACAGGCCCAACAAACCAGACAAGCACGACGACTAGAATATGTCGAACAACCCGGACCTGCTCGACGACCTGGAGAAGAACGACGACTAGAACGGGCCTGATGATCCAAAAGGGCCTAATGACCCGAATGGGTCAAACGACCCGAACAGGCCCGAGGACCTGAACGGGCACGACGACTCGGACAAGTCTGACGACCAAGACGAGCCCGACAACACGAACTTGCTCGACGACCCAGACGAGCCCGAGAACACGGACCAGCCCAACAACACAGACGAACCCGACGATGCAGAGGGGCTCGAAGACCTGGACCGACACAAAGACCTAAACAGGCCCTATGACTGGTACAGACCCCAGAACACGAACAAGCTCGATGACCCAGACGGGCACACCAACAAAACAGGCACGATGAATCGGACAAGCACGACGACCAGAATTGGCCGAACAACCCGAACCTGCCCGACGACCTCGATAAGAATGACGACTTGAATAGGCCCAATGATCCAAAAGGGCCCAACGACCCGAACGGGCCCGACGACTTGAACAGGCTCGATGACTCGAACGATCCGACGACCCGGACGAGCTCGATGACCAGGACGAGCCTGACGACCAGGATAAAACCGACGACACGGACGGGCGCGACCACACAAATGGGCCGACGACATGGACGGGCGCGACAACCCGGACGGGCTCAATGACCCGGACGATCCTGGCGACCTGGACTGGCCCTACGATAAAAACGGACCCTAAGACCTAAGTGGGCCCCGCGACCCGTATGGGCCCCATGACCCGTATGGTCCCGACAACCTGGACGGAACCGACGACACGGACAAGCCCGACGACCCGGACGGGCCCGATGACCCAGAAGGGCCCCACGATCCGAACATACCCGACGACCCGAACGGGCCAACCGACCCGGACATGCCCGATGATCCAAACATGCCCAACGACCTGAACGGGCCCGACGACACGAACATGCCCAACGACTCGGACAGGCACGATGATCCAGACAAGCCCAATGACTCGAACGGGCCCGACGACCCAGACGGGCTTTAGGACTTGAACGGGCCCCACGACCCGGACGTGCCTGATGATCCACACAGTCCCAACGACCCAAACGAGCCCGACGCCTTGGATTTGCCCAATGACTCTGACGGGCCAGATGATCCAGAAAGGCCCAATAACTTGAACGGGCCCGACGACCCGGACGGGACTCGGGACCTAGACGAGCCCGATGATCAAAACAGGCCTAACGACCCGAACGAGCCCGATGATCTAAAAAGGCCCAACGACCCGAACGTTCCCGACGACCCGGACGTGCCTTATGATCCAGACAGGCCCAACGACCCAAACAAGATCGACGACCCGGATCTGCCCAACAACCCAGACGTGACCGATGACTTGGACGGGCTTGACGACCTGAATGGGCCCGATGATCCCGACATGCAAAACGACCCGAACTGGCATGTTTGGGTCGTTGGGCTCATATGGGTCGTTGGGCCCGTTTGGCTCAGTGGGCTTGTCTGGATCATCGGGCCCGTCCAGGTCATTAGCCCCGTCTGGGTCGTCGGGCCCGTTCGGGTCTTCTGCCCTTTCTGGATCAGCGCACACGTCAGGCCCGTTCGAGTCGTGGGGCCTATTTGGATCATCGTGCCAGTCCGGGTCATTGGTCATGTTCGTGTCGTCGGGCCTGTTCGGGTCGTTAGGTCTATTTTGATTATGGGCACGGTCGCGTTGTTGGGCCCGATCGGGTCATCGGGCCTATCTGGATCATCGAGCCCGTCCAGGTCGTGGGGCCCATTCGGGTTGTCAGGTCCGTTCGGGTCGTCGGGCCCAAATGGGTCGTCGGGCCCATTCGGTTCGTCGAGCTCGTTCTTGTCATTGGGCTCGTCCTGATCATCGCGCTCGTTCGGGTCGTTAGGCTTGTCCGAGTTATGGGGCTCGTCCGAGTCTTCGGGCCTGTCTTGGTCATCGAGCCCGTTCAGGTCATCGATCTCGTCTGGGTCGTCGGGCTCGTCTCGGTCATCGGGCTCGTCCGGGTCGATGGGCTTGTCTGGGTCATCGAGCCCGTCCTAGTCGTGGGGCTCGTCCGAGTCTTCGGGCTCTTCCGAGTAAAATTTGAAAGATTTGAAAAGGATCAAGAAAAGAATTCAAAAATTCAAGAAAAGAAAACTAAGTAAAGAAAGTGTAAAAATAAGTAATTCAAGAAGTTAATGAAAATGAAGAGTTTAAAAAAAATTAGGAAAAGTGAGAAAATAGATTTCAAGAAAAAGATTTTAAAAACTTTAAGAGAAGAACTCAATATGATGAGTAAAATTTTGCAAAAAACATTTCAAGAACATAATTAAAGATTTGAAAAGGATCAAGAATTAAAGATTTGAAAAAGATCAAGAAGTTGATAAAAACTTTAAAAAGAATTGAAAAAGTTAAAGAATTCAAAAATTCAAGAAAAGAAAACTAAGTAAAGAAAGTGTAAAAATAAGTAATTCAAGAAGTTAATGAAAATGAAGAGTTTAAAAAAATTAGGAAAAGTGAGAAAATAGATTTCATGAAAAAGATTTTAAAAACTTTAAGAGAAGAACTCAATATGATGAGTAAAATTTTGCAAAAAACATTTCAAGAACATAATTAAAGATTTGAAAAGGATCAAGAATTAAAGATTTGAAAAAGATCAAGAAGTTGATAAAAACTTTAAAAAGAATTGAAAAAGTTAAAGAAAATAAAATTCAAGAAAAGAAAACTAAGTAAAGAAAGTGTAAAAATAAGTAATTCAAGAAGTTAATGAAAATGAAGAGTTTAAAAAAATTAGGAAAAGTGAGAAAATAGATTTCAAGAAAAAGATTTTAAAAACTTTAAGAGAAGAACTCAATATGATGAGTAAAATTTTGCAAAAAACATTTCAAGAACATAATTAAAGATTTGAAAAGGATCAAGAATTAAAGATTTGAAAAAGATCAAGAAGTTGATAAAAACTTTAAAAAGAATTGAAAAAGTTAAAGAAAATAAAATTCAAGAAAAGAAAACAAAGTAAAGAAAGTGTAAAAATAAGTAATTCAATAAGTTAATGAAAATGAAGAGTTCAAAAAAATTAGGAAAAGTGAGAAAATAGATTTCAAGAAAAAGATTTTAAAAACTTTAAAAGAAGAACTCAATATGATAAGTAAAATTTTGCAAAAACCATTTCAAGAACATAATTAAAGATTTGAAAAGGATCAAGAATTAAAGATTTGAAAAAGATCAAGAAGTTGATAAAAACTTTAATGAGAATTGAAAAAGTTAAAGAAAATAAAATTCACGAAAAGAAAACTAAATAAAGAAAGTGTAAAAATAAGTAATTCAAGAAGTTAATGAAAATGAAGAGTTAAAAAAAGTATGAAAAGTGAGAAAATAGATTTCAAGAAAAAGATTTTAAAAACTTTAAGAGAAGAACTCAATATGATGAGTAAAATTTTTGCAAAAAACATTTCAAGAACATAATTAAAGATTTGAAAAGGATCAAGAATTAAAGATTTGAAAAATATCAAGAAGTTGATAAAAACTTTAAAAAGAATTGAAAAAGTTAAAGAAAATAAAATTCAAGAAAAGAAAACAAAGTAAAGAAAGTGTAAAAATAAGTAATTCAATAAGTTAATGAAAATGAAGAGTTCAAAAAAATTAAGAAAAGTGAGAAAATAGATTTCAAGAAAAAGATTTTAAAAACTTTAAAAGAAGAACTCAATATGATAAGTAAAATTTTGCAAAAACCATTTCAAGAACATAATTAAAGATTTGAAAAGGATCAAGAATTAAAGATTTGAAAAAGATCAAGAAGTTGATAAAAACTTTAATAAGAATTGAAAAAGTTAAAGAAAATAAAATTCACAAAAAGAAAACTAAATAAAGAAAGTGTAAAAATAAGTAATTCAAGAAGTTAATGAAAATGAAGAGTTAAAAAAAGTATGAAAAGTGATAAAATAGATTTCAAGAAAAAGATTTTAAAAACTTTAAGAGAAGAACTCAAGATGATGAGTAAAATTTTGCAAAAACCATTTCAAGAACATAATTAAAGATTTGACAAGGATCAAGAAGTTGATAAAAACTTTAAAAAGAATTGGAAAAGTTTAAGAAAATAAAATTCAAGAAAATAAAACTAAGTAAAGAAAGTGTAAAAATAAGTAATTCAAGAAGTTAATGAAAACGAAGAGTTAAAAAAAAGTATGAAAAGTGGGAAAATAGATTTCAAGAAAAAGATTTTAAAAACTTTAAGAGAAGAACTAAATATGATGAATAAAATTTTGCAAAAACCATTTCAGGAACATAATTAAAGATTTGAAAAGGATCAAGAATTAAAGATTTGAAAAGGATCAAGAATTAAAGATTTGAAAAGGATCAAGAAGCTGATAAAAACTTTAAAAAAGAATTCAAAAATTCAAGAAAAGAAAACTAAGTAAAGAAAGTGTAAAAATAAGTAATTCAAGAAGTTAATGAAAATGAAGAGTTTAAAAAAATTAGGAAAAGTGAGAAAATAGATTTCAAGAAAAAGATTTTAAAAACTTTAAGGGAAGAACTCAATATGATGAGTAAAATTTTGCAAAAAACATTTCAAGAACATAATTAAAGATTTGAAAAGGATCAAGAATTAAAGATTTGAAAAAGAACAAGAAGTTGATAAAAACTTTAAAAAGAATTGAAAAAGTTAAAGAAAATAAAATTCAAGAGAAGAAAACTAAGTAAAGAAAGTGTAAAAATAAGTAATTCAAGAAGTTAATGAAAATGAAGAGTTCAAAAAAATTAGGAAAAGTGAGAAAATAGATTTCAAGAAAAAGATTTTAAAAACTTTAAAAGAAGAACTCAATATGATAAGTAAAATTTTGCAAAAACCATTTCAAGAACATAATTAAAGATTTGAAAAGGATCAAGAATTAAAGATTTGAAAAAGATCAAGAAGTTGATAAAAACTTTAAAAAGAATTGAAAAAGTTAAAGAAAATAAAATTCAAGAAAAGAAAACTAAGTAAAGAAAGTGTAAAAATAAGTAATTCAAGAAGTTAATGAAAATGAAGAGTTAAAAAAAAGTATGAAAAGTGAGAAAATAGATTTCAAGAAAAAGATTTTAAAAACTTTAAGAGAAGAACTCAATATGATGAGTAAAATTTTGCAAAAACCATTTCAAGAACATAATTAAAGATTTGACAAGGATCAAGAAGTTGATAAAAACTTTAAAAAGAATTGAAAAAGTTTAAGAAAATAAAATTCAAGAAAAGAAAACTAAGTAAAGAAAGTGTAAAAATAAGTAATTCAAGAAGTTAATGAAAACGAAGAGTTAAAAAAAAGTATGAAAAGTGGGAAAATAGATTTCAAGAAAAAGATTTTAAAAACTTTAAGAGAAGAACTCAATATGATGAGTAAAATTTTGCAAAAAACATTCCAAGAACATAATTAAAGATTTGAAAAGGATCAAGAATTAAAGATTTGAAAAGGATCAAGAATTAAAGATTTGAAAAGGATCAAGAAGTTGATAAAAAGTTTAAAAAGAATTGAAAAAGTTTAAGAAAATAAAATTCAACAAAAGAAAACTAAGTAAAAAAAGTGTAAAAATAAGTAATTCAAGAAGTTAATGAAAATTGAGAGTTTAAAAAAAGTATGAAAAGTGAGAAAATAGATTTCACGAAAAAGATTTTAAAAACTTTAAGAGAAGAACTCAATATGATGAGTAAAATTTTGCAAAAACCATTTCAAGAACATAATTAAACATTCGAAAAGGATCAAGAAGTTGATAAAAACTCTAAAAAGAATTAAAAAAGTTTAAGAAAATAAAATTCAAGAAAAGAAAACAAAGTAAAAAAAGTGTAAAAATAAACAATTCAAGAAGTTAATGAAAATGAAGAGTTTAAAAAAATTAAGAAAAGTGAGAAAATAGATTTTAAGAAAAAGATTTTAAAAACTTTAAAAAAAGAACTCAATATGATTATTAAAATGTTGCAAAAACCATTTAGAGAATATAATTAAAGATTTGAAAAGAATCACACTACAAAAATATATATTTTTACCGGAGGTTTTTTAATGGAGGTCGTAATAAACTCCTGTAAGTTTCTGGGACTTTTTAACAAATCCCAGTAAAATTATTCTCGTTTTACTTTTTTTATTTTTCAAAAAATTTTATTTGTCTAAACTTCTTTTCTTTCACTTTCTCTTTCGCGGTTCCCTTTCTCTTTCGCGGTTCCTCTTCTCCTTTCTCGGTGCCTCTCACCACTCAAGATTTTACTCACTCATTTCATCATCTGTTTGCTTTTGATTTCATTTTCGCCCGCTGATTTCATCACTAAACTGTGTTGATTTCAATTTCGTGTCTTAGGAGGAGGAAGCAGTTGTGGCTCGTGCCCTAGGAGGAAGAAGGCATTGCTCTTTCAATTTCATGGTTTTCCCTGAAATAAGGTAATAAAAACATGCTTTCAATTTCGTTTCCTTGTTTTCAATTTCATCACCGCTATTTTAATTTCGTCATTCGATTTCATCTCCATGCTTTCATTCTCATCTCATTTTCGTCTCCCTACTTTCATCTCCCTGCATCACTGTCCTCTTTCAATTTCATCTTTCTTGATCATGCCATAACTAATCGCTTATTTTGTTTTGTTTTATTTGTAGTTTTGTTTTACAGGTTCACTAACATGGTTGACAGTAGTGCAGTCCACTACTTGAAGACTATGTCATTATAGCTGCATTGTGGTTCCATTTTATATTTCATCAAGATTCTTCTTTCATTCTTGTTTTTCCTAATTTGATTCCCTTAAATGGTTATCTTAGAATTATATCACTGATTAGAAATTTCTTTCTTTGTAATGTTCTGTTTTAGTAGAACATCTTTAGGTACAAAGTTAGATTTTAAAATTGCAAACCTTTATTCATGCATGCAACGTTCTTGTAAAAAGTTTTCTAATAAAGAAATATGTTACCACCTTTTAATTGCAGCATATATGATGTAACAATTTGCACATGAATTTCAGGCTTACTTTCCTCCTATTTCACAATCAGATGGTGTTCCTTTGCATATGAAAGATGTGAAGGGAAATGAGTGGACATTTCAGTTTAGATTTTGGCCTAATAACAACAGTAGAATGTATGTATTAGAGGGAGTAACCCCTTGCATACAGGCCTTGCAACTAAATGCTGGCGACATTGGTATATAATTTCATCTGGACAGTGATCTATGCACATACTTGTTTCGTTGCTGTTTAATACTTTACTAAAAAACTTTATTCGGTATTCTGATTTTGTTTAAAAATTTGATTAGAAGTAAATGTGTTTCATGGCTATAAACTTATTCTGCTGCAATGATATTTAGTCGGATAGATCCTGGAGGCAAATTTGTTTTGGGTTTTAGAAGGGCATCAGATTGTACAGATACACAGGTTCTGACATTATTTTCTATTTCACAGTTCGATGTCTCTTCTTTTGATAATGCGTGTATGATGTTTTTTTTTCATAAAATTAACAAGTGATCATTATTGAAACAGGATGCTTCTGCTGGTAATTCCAGTGTTTTTCCAAGAAAGGAAAAAACCTTTTCTGGTACAACTGTAGGAAATAGTTATCATGATCTTCTCAAGACAAGAAAAGCGAATGGTGATCCTTACTTAAATAAATGCTCAGAGCATTTCCATTTGGGTACTGGAATTGCTAAGCGTCTTCGAACTAAAAATTTTGAGATGGTAAACAACGGTTTGGTACAACTACCAATTTCAGTTTCAGAAAAGACTCAAAATATTGGGCCTATGTTTTTTATTTTCTTTTTCTTTTCAAAGATAGGGGTGGTTGATTTTGGTGGTCATCAATGCAGTTGTTATTAAGGCTCTAAAATTATATTGGTTAGGCAAGGAGACAAAGAGTTGGATATCCCAGGCAATGGGGAAGACTGATTGGCAATGCCCATGAGAATCGGAATAAAATGTCAAAGCAAGCAGAATATATTTCCAGAAAACTAGCAAGGTTTATTTGCATAATATTGATATATCTTTGTTAGGTCATGTAGAAAGCTTTACTAATGTCTTACACAGTTATCATTTTGAACTGGAGGAGATTTGAACTAAGCTATAAATTTAATGTAGGATGAATTTAATGTTTGAAGTTTTATTCCTCCATCAGGAAGAGGACTTAAAGGATGTATTGGAGTTGCTTTTTGCTAGATATTGATATAGGGAAAAGGTTTCCTAACTATATTTTCTTATTTAAGGTGATGGAGGTAGTTCCTAAGGCAAAAGAGAACAACGTTCACCTTGACAAAAGCATATGATGTGTTGGGCATTAATGAGAAATCTGTTAAGTCAATGCCATTTAAACAGCTTGTTGTTCTGATTGAATCAACTTCTACCCTTCATATTGTGAAAACTTTGTTTGACCAGTTTGAGAGCTGCCTCAAAGTGTCTACAACAGCTTTGTAAATTTTGGCAGATAGTCAAACAATAGCTTAGCTAGGTCATCAAGGTATCGTGTGAGATTTGTTCTTTGTGCTTATATGATATTGGGTCATCCAGATGCAGTTTTCAGTGGAATGGAAGAATGTGAGATTGCTCTAGCCAAAGCTACACAAGAGTTTGTCCACATGTTTGAGTTGTTGATGAAGATTGTATTAGATGGGCTAGTACACAATTTTGATGAAGAGTCTGTCTCAGCAGCTATGAATCGTTGTACCTTCAGATCTCAGCTTGCTGCTTTTGATAAAGCTTGGTGCTCATACTTGAATTGTTTCGTGGTATGAAAGGTTAAGAATGCTCAATCGTTGGAGGAGGATTTGGTAAGAGCAGGTTGCCAACTTGAAGCTTCTATGATTCAAACTTGCAAGTTATCTCTAGAAGGACTTGTTGCTGATAAGCTTAGTCATGATATGAAAGCTATTCAACGTCAGGTAATGGCTGATTTTGGATGAAGCTATAGGTTGAGGCTCTTCCTTAGGCCTTTGATGTTGATATGCTCATATTATCCCATAAACTACAGTTTGATTCGCCCATATATATATATATATATATTATCTTTCAGGGGAAAATAAAACAAGCAACGGAGAAGGCCTTTTGGGATGGTATCATGGAATCTGTTAAGGGAGACCAACCCAACTATGACTGGATAGTTCAACTCATGTGAGAGGTTACGGATGAAATTTGTGAAATGGCTCCAAAAAGCTGGAAGGAGGATATTTTTTCTGCCATTGATTTAGAAATTATTTCTCAAGTACATATTCTCTTTCTTGCAGCCTGTGATGGCTATTAGATGCATGATTGGCGTATACCTTATAATATTTTCTTCTTTTCTGACATTTTCTATATACATGAAGGTGCTGAAATCAGGTAAACTGGATGTTGATTATCTTGGGAGAATTCTGGAGTTTTCAATCACGAGTTTGCAGAAACTCTCATCTCCAACCAATGAGGAGATGATGAAAGCTACACACAAGAAACTATTTCATGAATCGGGTGAAATTTGTCAATCAAGGGATGGTTTAAACAATTATTGTGTTGTAGCATTGGTGAAGGGCTTGTAATTTGTCTTTTAGCAGATTCAGGTCTTTTTGCTTAACTTTTATTTATTCGTGCACTTTGCTTAATTTTATAACTGAAACTTACTAGGTCAATATGTCATTTTTTCTTATGGTCGATAATTATGAATTATAGATGCTTTTTTGAAAGGATTCAGTACCACTGCTTTGTTAAGCAATTAAATTTTGCTCGATCAATGCATTCATGCTTTTCCTTTTTCTTTATTAATTAGGAATTTTGGATGCTTCTAATGTAATAAATTCTTTGAAATTACATAACAAAATTCCAACTTGTTTGTGATGTTTCCCAATTACCTGCCATTTGAATTCCTAGTTTTCTTTCCCCCTTCTTGTTTTCCAATTCTTCAATTTATGAGATACTAAAAGTTTTTTATTCTGCTAATTGGCAATTTATTTTGAATTAAGTCTTTATTAGCTGTTTTTACATTAAATTCCTAAGATTATATAAGCTTTAAATATCTGGTTTGCTTTATCTCAGATTCAAGGCCCACTATGAAGTGTCTATGCCAGAAACTAGTTAAATAGGTTCAATAATAATAAAGGATGAACATGAGAGTTTATGTGGTAACTTTTTCCTAATCTTGTTGTGTTGGATTGATTTAGTTTTTCAAAAAGTTTTATATCTAGTATTTATAATTTTTGTGAAGGTGGAAGATAGGTAATAAATCATTTGCCAATACAAATTTGACAGTATTGTGTTGCATTTGCTCTCTTGTTGAAATATTTTAGGAATTTCTACCCTAAAATCAAATATTGCTTCGGTTTTATAAATATAATAGCACTTTTAAGTTTTTTCAAAACTATAAGGAGTGGCAGCAGGGGGTGTTACGGGTTTGTGATTTCTAATTGGATGTATTAGCATTATAGATAAATTTTTGGATTGGGTGCCAATTAATATATTGTTTGGACTGTGACTAAATTGTGGGTTGCCATGGGTAGTACGAAGTTTTATTAGGTGTAGTGGATAAGTTATATTGATTGTTTTAATATATGTCTTCATGGCAAGGTGTTATTATAATATATATTTTTGATTCAGGAAGCAATCAATGCCACTTTAGGATGTCCAAATGTTAGAATTTTTGCTTTTTTTACCATGTTTTAGTAATTATATGCATTACAGGGGTAACAAATAAAATAAAGAGAATTTGGGATATAAGTAAAAACATCAATAAATAATAAATTGCATCGCAGGGGTAAAAAATACTGAAAAGGGACTTTTAATACTGTAATACAATAGAGGATTTAAAATTTTTGACAACTAGAAAATGTTTGTAAAATCCCTGCAAAGTACTAGGGGTTTTAAAACCGTCGAGAAATACCAGGAGTTTCAAAATTGCAGATAAATACCTGGGGTTTCAAATTGTCGAGAAATACAAGAGGTTTCAAACCGCCAGTAAATACCAGGGGTTTCAAACCGCCGGTAAATACCAGGAGTTTCAAACCGTCGGTAAATACCACGGGTTTCAAACCGCCGGTAAATACAGTTTTACCAGGGGTTACTCAAAACCGCCGGTAATCTGTTAACGACGCTGGTTTTTCTAGGAAAAAAGCAAACCGCGGGTAATTCCTTTACCGGAGGTTAAAACCCCTGGAAATGCCAAAATTAACCCCTGATAAAAATTATTTTTTTTTGTAGTGTCAAGAAGTTGATAAAAACTTTAAAAAGAATTGAAAAAGTTTAAGAAAATAAAATTCAAGAAAAGAAAACTAAGTAAAGAAAGTGTAAAAATAAGTAATTCAAGAAGTTAATGAAAATGAAGAGTTTAAAAAAATTAGGAAAAGTGAGAAAATAGATTTCAAGAAAAAGATTTTAAAAACGTTAATAGAAGAACTCAATATGATGAGTAAAATTTTGCAAAAACCATTTCAAGAACATAATTAAAGATTTGAAAAGGATCAAGAAGTTGATAAAAAGTTTAAAAAGAATTGAAAAAGTTTAAGAAAATAAAATTAGAGAAAAGAAAACTAAGTAAAGAAAGTGTAAAAATAAGTAATTCAAGCAAGAAGTTAATGAAAATGAAGAGTTTAAAAAAATTAGGAAAAGTGAGAAAATAGATTTCAAGAAAAAGATTTTAAAAACTTTAAGAGAAGAACTCAATATGATGAGTAAAATTTTGCAAAAACCATTTCAAGAACATAATTAAAGATTTGAAAAAGATCAAGAAGTTGATAAAAACTTTAAAAAGAATTGAAAAAGTTTAAGAAAATAAAATTCAAGAGAAGAAAACTAAGTAAAGAAAGTGTAAAAATAAGTAATTCAAGAAGTTAGTGAAAATGAAGAGTTTAAAAAAATTAGGAAAAGTGAGAAAATAGATTTTAAGAAAAAGATTTTAAAAACTTTAAGACAAGAACTCAATATGATGAGTAAAATTTTGCAAAAAACATTTCAAGAACATAATTAAAGATTTGAAAAGGATCAAGAATTAAATATTTGAAAAAGATCAAGAAGTTGATAAAAACTTTAAAAAGAATTGAAAAAGTTTAAGAAAATAAAATTCACGAAAAGAAAACTAAGTAAAGAAAGTGTAAAAATAAGTAATTCAAGAAGTTAATGAAAATGAAGAGTCTAAAAAATTAGGAAAAGTGAGAAAATAGATTTCAAGAAAAAGATTTTAAAAACTTTAAGACAAGAACTCAATATGATGAGTAAAATTTTGCAAAAAACATTTCAAGAACATAATTAAAGATTTGAAAAGGATCAAGAATTAAATATTTGAAAAAGATCAAGAAGTTGATAAAAACTTTAAAAAGAATTGAAAAAGTTTAAGAAAATAAAATTCAAGAAAAGAATACTAAGTAAATAAAGTGTAAAAATAAGTAATTTAAGAAGTTAATGAAAATGAAGAGTTCAAAAAAATTAGGAAAAGTGAGAAAATAGATTTCAAGAAAAAGATTTTAAAAACTTTAAGAGAAGAACTCAATATGATGAGTAAAATTTTGCAAACACCATTTCAAGAACATAATTAAAGATTTGAAAAGGATCAAGAAGTTCATAAAAACTTTAAAAAGAATTGAAAAAGTTTAAGAAAATAAAATTCAAGAAACGAAAACTAAGTAAATAAAGTGTAAAAATAAGTAATTCAAGAAGTTAATGAAAATTAATAGTTTAAGAAAATTAAGAAAAGTGAGAAAATAGATTTTAAGAAAAAGATTTTAAAAACTTTATGAGAAGAACTCAATATGATGAGTAAAATTTTGCAAAAACCATTTCAAGAACATAATTAAAGATTTGAAAACGATCAAGAAGTTGATAAATAGTTTAAAAAGAATTGAAAAAGTTTAAGAAAATAAAATTCAAGAAAAGAAAATTAAGTAAAGAAAGTGTAAAAATAAGTAATTCAAGAAGTTAATGAAAATGAAGAGTTTAAAAAAATTAGAAAAAGTTAGAAAATAGATTTCAAGGAAAAGATTTTTAAAACTTTAAGAGAAGAACTCAATATGATGAGTAAAATTTTGCAAAAAACATTTCAAGAACATAATTAAAGATTTGAAAAGGATCAAGAAGTTGATAAAAACAATAAAAGAATTGAAAAAGTTTAAGAAAATAAAATTCAAGAAAAGAAAACAAAGTAAAGAAAATGTAAAAATAAGTAATTCAAGAAGTTAATGAAAATAAAGAGTTTAAAAAAATTAGAAACAGTTAGAAAATAGATTTCAAGAAAAAGATTTTAAAAACTTTAAGAGAAGAACTCAATATGATGAGTAAAATTTTACGAAAACCATTTCAAGAACATAATTAAAGATTTGAAAATGATCAAGAATATAGGTGTTAATTTGGCCCAACCCACAAGGCTTGGCCTTGGCCCATGTCGGCGAGGGCCAAAAAAGCCCACATTGAAAAAAAGCCCCATCAAAGAAGTCCATAGGGCTAAAAACTTTACAAAAGCTCTGTGGGCTTGGGCCAACCCATGGGCTTTCATCTTCCATATGAAAAATATATTAGTTTTTTAAAATATATTACTATCTGTGGGACAGGCCTAACGAATCGGACAAGCACGACGATCAGAATAGGTCGAACAACCCGAACCTGCCTGACGACACGGACGGGCGCGACCACACAAACGGGCCGACGACATGGACGGGCACAACAACCCGGATGGGCTTAATGACCCGGACGAGCCCGACGACCTGGACTGGCCCTACGACAAAAACGGACCCTACGACTTAAGTGGGCCCCGCGACCGTATGGGCCTGACGACCTGGACGAAACCGACGACATGGACAGGCCCGACGACCCAGACGGGCCCGATGACCCAAAAGGGCCCCACAATCTGAACATGCCCGACGACCCGAATGGGCCAACCGACCCGGACATGCCCGATGATCCAAACATGCCCAACGACCTGAACGTGCCTGAAGACACGAACATGCCCAACGACCCGGACAAGCCCGATGATCTAGACAAGCCCAACGACCCGAACGGGCCCGACGACCCAAACGGGCTCTAGGACTCGAACGGGCCCCACGACCCGGACGTGCCTGATGATCCACATAGTCCCAACGACCCAAACAGGCCCGACGCCTTGGATGTGCCAAATGACTCTAACGGGCCAGATGATCCAGAAAGGCCCAATTACTTGAACGAGCCTGACGACCTGAACGGGCCTAGGGACCTGGACGAGCCCGATGATCAAAATAGGCCTAACGACCCGAACGAGCCCGATGATCTAGAAAGGCCCAACGACCCGAACGTTCCCGACGACCCGGACGGGCCTTATGATCCAGACAGGCCCAACAACCCGAACAAGCTCGACGACTCGGATCTGCCCGACAACCCAAACGTGATTGATGACTCAGACGGGCTTGACGACCTGAACGGGCACGATGATCTCGACATGCAAAACGACCCAAACTGGCTCGTTTGGGTTGTTGGGCTCATCTGGGTCGTTGGGCCCATTTCGGTCAGTGGGCCTGTCTGGATCATCGGGCCCGTTCAGGTCATTAGCCCCGTCTGGGTCATCGGGCCCGTTCGGGTCTTCTGGCCTGTCTGGATCATCGTGCCAGTCCGGGTCATTGGTCATGTTCGTGTCGTTGGGCCTATTCGGGTCGTTAGGCCTGTTTTGATTATGGGGCACGCCCGCGTTGTTGGGCCCGATCGGGTCGTCGGGCCTATCTGGATCATCGAGCCCGTCCAGGTCGTGGGGCCCATTCTGGTCGTTAGGCCTGTTCTGGTCGTCGGGCCCATCTGGGTCGTTGGGCCCGTTCGGGTCGTCAGGCTCGTTCTTATCATCGGGCTCGTCCTGGTCATCGCGCTCGTGCGGGTCGTTGGGCTTGTCCGAGTTGTGGGGCTCGTCCGAGTCTTTGGGCCTGTCCTGGTCATCGGGCCAGTTCAGGTTATCGGTCTCGTCCAGGTCGTCGGGCTCGTCTCGGTCATCGAGCTCGTCCAGGTCGTTGGGCTCGTCTGGGTCATAGGGCCCGTCCTAGTCGTGGGGCTCGTCCTAGTCTTCGGGCTCTTCTGGATCGTCTGGCCCGTCCGAGTCATCGTGCCTGTTTTTTGGTGTGTCCGTCTAGGTCATCGGGCTTGTTCGTGTTGTGGGGTCTGTCCCGGTCATAGGGCCTGTTTAGGTCTTTGTGTCGGTCCAGGTCTTCGGGCCCCACTGCATTGTTGGGTTCGTCTATGTCGTCTGGCTGGTCCGTGTGCTCGGGCTCATCTTGGTCGTTGGGCCCGTTTGGGACGTCGAGCACGTTCGTGTCATCGGGCTCGTCCGTGTTGTCGGATTTGTCCTGGTCGTCAGGCTCGTCTTGGTCGTCGGACTCGTCCGAGTCGTCCGGCCCGTTCGGGTCGTCAGGCCTGTTGGGGTCGTTTGACCCATTCGGGTCGTTGGGCCCTTTTGGATCATCGGGCACGTTCCAGTCGTCGTTCTTGTAGAGGTCGTCGGGTAGGTCCGGGTTGTTCGACCAATTCTAGTCGTTGTGCCTGTCTGCTTCGTTGGGTTTGTCCCATAGATAATAATATATTTTAAAAAATAATATATTTTTCATGTGGAAGATGAAAGCCCATGGATTGGTCCAAGCCCACAGGGCTTTTTAAAGTTTTAAGCCCTGTGGACTTCTTTGATGAGGGCTTTTTTTCAATGTGGGCTTTTTTGGCCCTAGCCCACATGGGCCAGGGCCAAGCCCTGTGGGCTGGGCCAAATTGACATCTCTAATAAACACTTTAAAAAAATTAAAAAAGTTGAAAAAAATAAAATTGAAGAAAAGAAAACAAACTAAAGAAAATGTAAAAATAAGTAATTCAAGAAGTTAATGAAAATGAAGAGTTTAAGAAAATTAGGAAAAGTGAGCAAATAGATTTCAATAAAAAGATTTTAAAAACTTTAAGAGAAGAACTCAATATGATGAATAAAATTTTGCAAAAACCATTTCGAGAACATAATTAAAGATCTGAAAAGGATCAAGAAGTTGATAAAAACAATAAAAAGAATTGAAAAAATTTAAGAAAATAAAATTCAAGAAAAGAAAGCAAAGTAAAGAAAGTGTAAAAATAAGTAATTCAAGAAGTTAATGAAAATAAAGAGTTTAAAAAAGTTAGGAAAAGTGAGAAAATAGATTTCAAGAAAAAGATTTTAAAAATTTTAAGAGAAGAACTCATTATGATGAGTAAAATTTTGCAAAAATCATTTCAAGAACATAATTAAAGTTTTGAAAAGGATCAAGAACTTCATAAAAACTTTAAAAAGAATTGAAAAAGTTTAAGACAATAAAATTCAAGAAAAGAAAACTAAGTAAAGAAAGTGTAAAAATAAGTAATTCAAGAAGTTAATGAAAATGAAGAGTTTAAAAAAAATTAGGAAAAGTGAGAAAATAGATTTCAAGAAAAAGATTTTAAAAAATTTAAGAGAAGAACTCAATATGATGAGTAAAATTTTGCAAAAATCATTTCAAGAACATAATTAAAGTTTTGAAAAGGATCAAGAACTTCATAAAAACTTTAAAAAGAATTGAAAAAGTTTAAGACAATAAAATTCAAGAAAAGAAAACTAAGTAAAGAAAGTGTAAAAATAAGTAATTCAAGAAGTTAATGAAATTGAAGAGTTTAAAAAAATTAGGAAAAGTGAAAAAATAGATTTCAAGAAAAGATTTCAAGAAAAAGATTTAAAAAACCTTAAGAGAAGAACTCAATATGATGAGTAAAATTTTGCAAAAATCATTTCAAGAAGATAATTAAAGATTTGGAAAGGATCAAGAAGTTGATAAAAACAATAAAAAGAATTGAAAAAGTTTAAGAAAATAAAATTCAAGAAAAGAAAACAAAGTAAAGAAAGTGTAAAAATAAGTAATTCAAGAAGTTAATGAAAATAAAGAGTTTAAAAAAATTAGGAAAAGTGAGAAAATAGATTTCAAGAAAAAGATTTTAAAAACTTTAAGAGAAGAACTCAATATGATGAGTAAAATTTTGCTAAAACCATTTTAAGAACATAATTAAAGATTTGAAAAGGATCAAGAAGTTGATAAAAACTTTAAAAAGAATTGAAAAAGTTTATGAAAATAAAATTCAAGAAAAGAAAACTAAGTAAAGAAAGTGTAAAAATAAGTAATTCAAGAAGTTAATGAAAATTAATAGTTTAAGGAAATTAAGAAAAGTGAGAAAATAGATTTTAAGAAAAAGATTTTAAAAACATTAAGAGAAAAACTCAATATGATGAGTAAAATTTTACAAAAAGCATTTCAAGAACATAATTAAAGATTTGAAAAGAATCAAGAAGTTGATAAAAACTTTAAAAAGAATTGAAAAAGTTTATGAAAATAAAATTCAAGAAAAGAAAACTAAGTAAAGAAAGTGTAAAAATAAGTAATTCAAGAAGTTAATGAAAATTAATAGTTTAAGAAAATTAAGAAAAGTGAGAAAATAGATTTTAAGAAAAAGATTTTAAAAACTTTAAGAGAAAAACTCAATATGATGAGTAAAATTTTGCAAAAAGCATTTCAAGAACATAATTAAAGATTTGAAAAGAATCAAGAAGTTGATAAAAACTTAAATAGAATTGAAAAAGTTTAAGAAAATAAAATTCAAGAAAAGAAAACTTAGTAAAGAAAGTGTAAATATAAGTAATTCAAGAAGTTAATGAAAATGAAGAGTTTAAAAAAATTAGGAAAAGTGAGAAAATAGATTTCAAGAACAAGATTTTAAAAACTTTAAGAGAAGAACTCATTATGATGTGTAAAATTTTGCAAAAAACATTTCAAGAACATAATTAAAGATTTGAAAGGGATCAAGAAGTTGATAAAAAGTTTAAGAAGAATTGAAAAAGTTTAAGAAAATAAAATTCAAGAAAAGAAAACTAAGTAAAGAAACTGCAAAAATAAGTAATTCAAGAAGTTAATGAAAATGAAGAGTTTAAAAAAATTAGAAAAAGTTACAAAATAGATTTCCAGAAAAAGATTTTAAAAACTTTAAGAGAAGAACTCAATATGATGAGTAAAATTTTGCAAAATTCATTTCAAGAACATAATTAAAGATTTGGAAAGGATGAAGAAGTTGATAAAAACAATAAAAAGAATTGAAAAAGTTTAAGAAAATAAAATTCAAGAAAAGAAAACAAAGTAAAAAAAGTGTAAAAATAAGTAATTAAAGAATATAATGAAAATAAAGAGTTTAAAAAAATTAGGAAAAGTGAGAAAATAGATTTGAAGAGCAAGATTTTAAAAACTTTAAGAGAAGAACTCAATATGATGAGTAAAATTTTGCAAAAACCATTTCAAGAACATAATTAAAGATTTGAAAAGGATCAAGAAGTTGATAAAAACTTTAAAAAGAATTGAAGAAGTTTAAGAAAATAAAATTAAAGAAAAGAGAACTAAGTAAAGAAAGTGTAAAAATAAGTAATTCAAGAAGTTAATGAAAATGAAGAGTTTAAAAAAAATTACGGAAAGTGAGAAAATAGATTTCAAGAAAAAGATTTTAAAAACTTTAAGAGAAGAACTCAGTATGATGAGTAAAATCTTGCAAAAACAATTTCAAGAACATAAATAAAGATTTGAAAAGGATCAAGAAGTTGATAAAAACTTTAAAAAGAATTGAAAAAGTTTAAGAAAATAAAAATCAAGAAAAGAAAACTAAGTAAAGAAAGTGTAAAAATAAGTAATTCAAGAAGTCAATGAAAATCAAGAGTTTAAAAAATTAGGAAAAGTGAGAAAATAGATTTCAAGAAAAAGATTTTAAAAACCTTAAGAGAAGAACTCAATATGATGAGTAAAATTTTGTCTAAACCATTTCAAGAACATAATTAAAGATTTGAAAAGGATCAAGAAGTTGATAAAAACTGTAAAAAGAATTGAAAAAGTTTAAGAAAATAAAATTCAAGAAAGGAAAACTAAGTAAAGAAAGTGTAAAAATAAGTAATTCAAGAAGTTAATGAAAATCAAGAGTTTAAAAAATTAGGAAAAGTGAGAAAATAGATTTCAAGAAAAAGATTTTAAAAACCTTAAGAGAAGAACTCAATATAATGAGTAAAATTTTGCAAAAACCATTTCAAGAACATAATTAAAGATTTGAAAAGGATGAAGGACTTGATAAAAACTTTAAAAAGAATTGAAAAAGTTTAAGAAAATGAAGTTCAAGAAAAGAAAACTAAGTAAAGAAAGTGTAAAAATAAGTAATTCAAGAAGTTAATGAAAATGAAGAGTTTAAAAAAATTAGGAAAAGTGAAAAAATAGATTTCAAGAAAAAGATTTTAAAAACTTTAAGAGAAGAACTCAATATGATAAGTAAAATTTTGCAGACACCACTTCAAGAACATAATTAAAGATTTGAAAAGGATCAAGAAGTTGATAAAAACTTTAAAAAGAATTGAAAAAGTTTAAGAAAATAAAGTTCAAGAAAAGAAAACTAAGTAAAGAAAGTGTAAAAATAAGTAATTCAAGAAGTTAATGAAAATAAAGAGTTTAAAAAAATTAGGAAAAGTGAGAAAATAGATTTCAAGAAAAAGATTTTAAAAACTTTAAGAGAAGAACTCAATATGATGAGTAAAATTTTGCTAAAACCATTTTAAGAACATAATTAAAGATTTGAAAAGGATCAAGAAGTTGATAAAAACTTTAAAAAGAATTGAAAAAGTTTAGGAAAATAAAATTCAAGAAAAGAAAACAAAATAAAGAAAGTGTAAAAATAAGTAATTCAAGAAGTTAATGAAAATAAAGAGTTTAAAAAAATTAAGAAAAGTGAGAAAATAGATTTCAACGAAAAGATTTTAAAAACTTTAAGAGAAGAACTCAATATGATGAGTAAAATTTTGCTAAAACCATTTTAAGAACATAATTAAAGATTTGAAAAGGATGAAGAAGTTGATAAAAACTTTAAAAAGAATTGAAAAAGTTTAAGAAAATGAAGTTCAAGAAAAGAAAACTAAGTAAAGAAAGTGTAAAAATAAGTAATTCAAGAAGTTAATGAAAATGAAGAGTTTAAAAAAATTAGGAAAAGTGAAAAAATAGATTTCAAGAAAAAGATTTTAAAAACTTTAAGAGAAGAACTCAATATGATAAGTAAACTTTTGCAAAAACCATTTCAAGAACATAATTAAAGATTTGAAAAGGATCAAGAAGTTGATAAAAAGTTTAAAAAGAATTGAAAAATTTTAAGAAAATAAAATTCAAGAAAAGAAAACTAAGTAAAGAAAGTGTAAAAATAAGTAATTCAAGAAGTTAATGAAAATGAAGAGTTTAAAAAAATTAGGAAAAGTTACAAAATAGATTTCAAGAAAAAGATTTTGAAAACTTTAAGAGAAGAACTTAATATGATGAGTAAAATTTTGCAAAAACCATTTCAAGAACATAATTAAAGATTTGAAAGGATCAAGAATTAAAGATGTGAAGAGGATCAAGAAGCTAAAAAAAACTTAAAAAAAGAATTCAAAAAGTTGAAGAAAAAAAATTTTAGAAAAGAAAACTAAGTAAAGAAAGTGTAAAAATAACTATTCAAGAAGTTAATGAAAATGAAGAGTTTAAAAAAATTAGGAAAAGTGACAAAATAGATTTGAAGAAAAAGATTTTAAAAACTTTAAGAGAAGAACTCAATATGATGAGTAAAATTTTGCAAAAATCATTTCAAGAACATAATTAAAGATTTGAAAAGGATCAAGAACTTCATAAAAACTTTAAAAAGAATTGAAAAAGTTTAAGAAAATAAAATTCAAGAAAAGAAAACAAAGTAAAGAAAGTGTAAAAATAAGTAATTCAAGAAGTTAATGAAAATAAAGAGTTTAAAAAAATTAAGAAAAGTGAGAAAATAGATTTCAACGAAAAGATTTTAAAAACTTTAAGAGAAGAACTCAATATGATGAGTAAAATTTTGCTAAAACCATTTTAAGAACATAATTAAAGATTTGAAAAGGATCAAGAAATTGATAAAAACTTTAAAAAGAATTGAAAAAGTTTAAGAAAATGAAGTTCAAGAAAAGAAAACTAAGTAAATAAAGTGTAAAAATAAGTAATTCAAGAAGTTAATGAAAATGAAGAGTTTAAAAAAATTAGGAAAAGTGAAAAAATAGATTTGAAGAAAAAGATTTTAAAAACTTTAAGAGAAGAACTCAATATGATAAGTAAAATTTTGCAAAAACCATTTCAAGAACATAATTAAAGATTTGAAAAGGATCAAGAAGTTGATAAAAAGTTTAAAAAGAATTGAAAAATTTTAAGAAAATAAAATTCAAGAAAAGAAAACTAAGTAAAGAAAGTGTAAAAATAAGTAATTCAAGAAGTTAATGAAAATGAAGAGTTTAAAAAAATTAGGAAAAGTGAAAAAATAGATTTCAAGAAAAAGATTTTAAAAACTTTAAGAGAAGAACTCAATATGATAAGTAAAATCTTGCAAAAACCATTTCAAGAACATAATTAAAGATTTGAAAAGGATCAAGAAGTTGATAAAAAGTTTAAAAAGAATTGAAAATTTTTAAGAAAATAAAATTCAAGAAAAGAAAACTAAGTAAAGAAAGTGTAAAAATAAGTAATTCAAGAAGTTAATGAAAATGAAGAGTTTAAAAAATTAGGAAAAGTGAGAAAATAGATTTCAAGAAAAAAATTTTAAAAACTTTAAGAGAAGAACTCAATATGATGAGTAAAATTATGCAAAAACCATTTCAAGAACATAATTAAAGATTTGAAAAGGATCAAGAACTTCATAAAAACATTAAAAAGAATTGAAAAAGTTTAAGAAAATAAAATTGAAGAAAAGAAAACTAAGTAAAGAAAGTTTAAAAATAAGTAATTCAAGAAGTTAATGAAAATGAAGAGTTTAAAAAAATTAGGAAAAGTGAAAAAATAGATTTCAAGAAATAGATTTTAAAAACTTTCAGAGAAGAACTCAATATGATGACTAAAATTTTGCAAAAACCATTTCAAGAACATAATTAAAGATTTGAAAAGGATCAAGAAGTTGATAAAAACTTTAAAAAGAATTGAAAAAGTTTAAGAAAGTCAAGTTCAAGAAAAGAAAACTAAGTAAAGAAAGTGTAAAAATAAGTAATTCAAGAAGTTAATGAAAATGAAGAGTTTAAAAAAATTAGGAAAAGTGAGAAAATAGATTTCAAGAAAAAGATTTTAAAAACTTTAAGAGAAGAACTCAATATGATGAGTAAAATTTTGCAAAAACCATTTCAAGAACATAATTAAAGATTTGAAAAGGATCAAGAACTTCATAAAAACATTAAAAAGAATTGAAAAAGTTTAAGAAAATAAAATTGAAGAAAAGAAAACTAAGTAAAGAAAGTTTAAAAATAAGTAATTCAAGAAGTTAATGAAAATGAAGAGTTTAAAAAAATTATGAAAAGTGAAAAAATAGATTTCAAGAAATAGATTTCAAGAAAAAGATTTAAAAAACTTTAAGAGAAGAACTCTATATGATGAGTAAAATTTTGCAAAAACCATTTCAAGAACATAATTAAAGATTTGAAAAGGATCAAGAACTTGATAAAAACTTTAAAAAGAATTGAAAAAGTTGAAGAAAATAAAATTGAAGAAAATAAAATTAAGTAAAGAAAGTGTAAAAATAAGTAATTCAAGAAGTTAATGAAAATGAAGAGTTTAAAAAATTAGGAAAAGTGAGAAAATAGATTTCAAGAAAAAGATTTTAAAAACTTTCAGACAAGAACTCAATATGATGAGTAAAATTTTGCAAAAAACATTTCAAGAACATAATTAAAGATTTGAAATAAATCAAGAAATAAAGATTTGAAAAGGATCAACAAGCTGATAAAAACTTTAAAAAGAATTGAAAAAGTTTAAGAAAATAAAATTCCAGAAAAGAAAACTAAGTAAAGAAAGTGTAAAAATAAGTAATTCAAGAAGTGAATGAAAATGAAGAGTTTAAAAAAATTATGAAAAGTGAAAAAATAGATTTCAAGAAATAGATTTCAAGAAAAAGATTTAAAAAACTTTAAGAGAAGAACTCTATATGATGAGTAAAATTTTGCAAAAACCATTTCATGAACATAATTAAAGATTTGAAAAGGATCAAGAACTTGATAAAAACTTTAAAAAGAATTGAAAAAGTTGAAGAAAATAAAATTCAAGAAAATAAAATTAAGTAAAGAAAGTGTAAAAATAAGTAATTCAAGAAGTTAATGAAAATGAAAAGTTTAAAAAATTAGGAAAAGTGAGAAAATAGATTTCAAGAAAAAGATTTTAAAAACTTTAAGAGAAGAACTCAATATGATGAGTAAAATTTTGCAAAAACCATTTCAAGAACATAATTAAAGATTTGAAAAGGACAAGAACTTCATAAAAACATTAAAAAGAATTGAAAAAGTTTAAGAAAATAAAATTAGAGAAAAGTATACTAAGTAAAGAAAGTGTAAAAATAAGTAATTCAAGAAGTTAATGAAAATGAAGAGTTTAAAAAAATTAGGAAAAGTGAGAAAATAGATTTTAAGAAAAAAATTTTAAAAACTTTAAAAGCAGAACTCAATATGATGAGTAAAATTTTGCAAAAACCATTTCAAGAACATAATTAAAGATTTGAAAAGAATCAAGAAGTTGATAAAAACTTTAAAAAGAATTGAAAAAGTTTAAGAAAATAAATTCAAGAAAAGAAAACTTAGTAAAGAAAGTGTAAATATAAGTAATTCAAGAAGTTAATGAAAATGAAGAGTTTAAAAAAATTAGGAAAAGTGTGAAAATAGATTTCAAGAAAAAGATTTTAAAAACTTTCAGACAAGAACTCAATATGATGAGTAAAATTTTGCAAAAAACATTTCAAGAACATAATTAAAGATTTGAAATAAATCAAGAAATAAAGATTTGAAAAGGATCAACAAGCTGATAAAAACTTCCCAGTTTCACAAGCAAGCCAGGCAGATCACCTTGTTCAAGGATTTCAGAGCGAGTACTTCCAACAAAACGTCTGCCTAGACAGAGCTTCCAACCACTTGGACCCGATGATACACCTGCAGGGAGACTATATAGACTAGTATAATAAAGAAGTAGAGATCCGTGTTTGCACAGGCTGAACTAATCTCGATTGCACCAAAAGAATTGAAAAAGTTTAAGAAAATAAAATTCCAGAAAAGAAAACTAAGTAAAGAAAGTGTAAAAATAAGTAATTCAAGAAGTGAATGAAAATGAAGAGTTTAAAAAAATTATGAAAAGTGAAAAAATAGATTTCAAGAAATAGATTTCAAGAAAAAGATTTAAAAAACTTTAAGAGAAGAACTCTATATGATGAGTAAAATTTTGCAAAAACCATTTCAAGAACATAATTAAAGATTTGAAAAGGATCAAAAAGTTGATAAAAACTTTAAAAAGAATTAAAAAAGTTTAAGAAAATAAAATTCAAGAAAAGAAAACTATGAAAAGAAAGTGTAAAAATAAGTAATTCAAGAAATCAAAGAAAATGAAGAGTTCAAAAAAAATTAGGAAAAGTGAGAAAATAGATTGCAAGAAAAAGATTTTAAAAACTTTAAGAGAAGAACTCAATATGATGAGTAAAATTTTTCAAAAATCATTTCAAGAATATAATTAAAGATTTGAAAATGATCAAGAAGTTGATAAAAACTTTAAAAAGAATTGAAAAAGTTTAAGAAAGTCAAGTTCAAGAAAAGAAAACTAAGTAAAGAAAGTGTAAAAATAAGTAATTCAAGAAGTTAATGAAAATGAAGAGTTTAAAAAAATTAGGAAAAGTGAGAAAATAGATTTCAAGAAAAAGATTTTAATAACTTTATGAGAAGAACTCAATATGATGAGTAAATTTTTGCAAAAACCATTTCAAGAAGATAATTAAAGATTTGAAAAGGATCAAGAACTTCATAAAAACATTAAAAAGAATTGAAAAAGTTTAAGAAAATAAAATTGAAGTAAAGAAAACTAAGTAAAGAAATTTTAAAAAAAGTAATTCAAGAAGTTAATGAAAATGAAGAGTTTAAAAAAATTAGGAAATGTGAGAAAATAGATTTCAAGAAAAAGATTTTAAAAACTTTAAGAGAAGAACTCAATACGATGAGTAAAATTTTTCAAAAACCATTTTAAGAACATAATTAAAGATTTGAAAAGAATCAAGAAGTTGATAAAAACTTTAAAAAGAATTGAAAAAGTTTAAGAAAATAAAATTCAAGAAAAGAAAACTTAGTAAAGAAAGTGTAAATATAAGTAATTCAAGAAGTTAATGAAAATGAAGAGTTTAAAAAAATTAGGAAAAGTGTGAAAATAGATTTCAAGAAAAAGATTTTAAAAACTTTCAGACAAGAACTCAATATGATGAGTAAAATTTTGCAAAAAACATTTCAAGAACATAATTAAAGATTTGAAATAAATCAAGAAATAAAGATTTGAAAAGGATCAACAAGCTGATAAAAACGTTAAAAAGAATTGAAAAAGTTTAAGAAAATAAAATTCCAGAAAAGAAAACTAAGTAAAGAAAGTGTAAAAATAAGTAATTCAAGAAGTGAATGAAAATGAAGAGTTTAAAAAAATTATGAAAAGTGAAAAAATAGATTTCAAGAAAAAGATTTAAAAAACTTTAAGAGAAGAACTCTATATGATGAGTAAAATTTTGCAAAAACCATTTCAAGAACATAATTAAAGATTTGAAAAGGATCAAGAACTTGATAAAAACTTTAAAAAGAATTGAAAAAGTTGAAGAAAATAAAATTCAAGAAAATAAAATTAAGTAAAGAAAGTGTAAAAATAAGTAATTCAAGAAGTTAATGAAAATGAAGAGTTTAAAAAATTAGGAAAAGTGAGAAAATAGATTTCAAGAAAAAGATTTTAAAAACTTTAAGAGAAGAACTCAATATGATGAGTAAAATTTTGCAAAAACCATTTCAAGAACATAATTAAAGATTTGAAAAGGATCAAGAACTTCATAAAAACATTAAAAAGAATTGAAAAAGTTTAAGAAAATAAAATTGAAGTAAAGAAAACTAAGTAAAGAATGTTTAAAAATAAGTAATTCAAGAAGTTAATGAAAATGAAGAGTTTAAAAAAATTAGGAAAAGTGAAAAAATAGATTTCAAGAAATAGATTTTAAAAACTTTAAGAGAAGAACTCAATATGATGAGTAAAATTTTGCAAACACCATTTCAAGAACATAATTAAAGATTTGAAAAGGATCAAGAAGTTGATAAAAACTTTAAAAAGAATTGAAAAAGTTTAAGAAAATAAAATTCAAGAAAAGAAAACTAAGTAAAGAAAGTGTAAAATAAGTAATTCAAGAAGTTAATGAAAATTAATAGTTTAAAAAAATTAGGAAAAGTGAGAAAATAGATTTCAAGAAAAAGATTGTAAAAACTTTAAGAGAAGAACTGAATATGAGGAGTAAAATTTTGCAAAAACCATTTCAAGAACATAATTCAAGATTTGAAAAGGATCAAGAAGTTGATAAAAACTTTAAAAGGAATTTAAAAAGTTTAAGAAAATAAAATTCAAAAAAAGAAAACTAAGTAAACAAAGTGTAAAAATAAGTAATTCAAGAAGTTGATGAAAATAAAGAGTTTAAAAAAATTAGGGAAAGTGAGAAAATAGATTTGAAGAAAAAGATTTTAAAAACTTTAAGAGAAGAACTTGATATGACGCGTAAAATTTTGCAAAAACCGTTTCAAGAACATAATTAAAGATTTGAAAAGGATCAAGAAATAAAGATTTGAAAAGAATCAACAAGCTGATAAAAACTTTAAAAAGAATTGAAAAAGTTTAAGAAAATAAAATTCCAGAAAAGAAAACTAAGTAAAGAAAGTGTAAAAATAAGTAATTCAAGAAGTTAATAAAAATGAAAAGTTTAAAAAAATTAGAAAAAGTGAGAAAATAGATTTCAAGAAAAAGATTTTAAAAACTTTAAGACAAGAACTCAATATGATGAGTAAAATTTTACAAAAAACATTTCAAGAATTAAAGATTTGAAAAAGATCAAGAAGTTGATAAAAACTTTAAAAAGAATTGAAAAAGTTTAAGAAAATAAAATTCAAGAAAACAAAACTAAGTAAAGAAAGTGTAAAAATAAGTAATTCAAGAAGTTAATGAAAATGAAGAGCTTAAAAAAATTAGGAAAAATGAGAAAATAAATTTAAAGAAAAAGATTTTAAAAACTTTAAGAGAAGAACTCAATATGATGAGTAAAATTTAGCAAAAAGCATTTCAAGAATATATTAAAGATTTGAAATAAATCCAGATTTAAAGATTTGAAGAGGATCAAGAAGCTGATAAAAACTTTAAAAAGAATTGAAAAAGTTTAAGAAAATAAAATTCAAGAAAAGAACACTAAGTAAAGAAAGTGTAAAAATAAGTAATTCAAGAAATCAAAGAAATTGAAGAGTTCAAAAAAAATTAGGAAAAGTGAGAAAATAGATTTCAAGAAAAAGATTTTAAAAACTTTAAGAGAAGAACTCAATATGATGAGTAAAATTTTTCAAAAATCATTTCAAGAACATAATTAAAGATTTGAAAAGGATCAAGAAGTTGATAACAACTTTAAAAAGAATTGAAAAATTTTAAGAAAATAAAATTCAAGAAACGAAAACTAAGTAAAGAAAGTGTAAAAATAAGTAATTCAAGAAGTTAATGAAAATGAAGAGTTAAAAAAATTAGGAAAAGTGAGAAAATAGATTTGAAGAAAAAGATCTTAAAAACTTTATGAGAAGAACTCAATATGATGAGTAAAATTTTGCAAAAACCATTTCAAGAACATAATTAAAGATTTGAAAAGGATCAAGAAGTTGATAACAACTTTAAAAAGAATTGAAAAACTTTAAGAAAATAAAATTCAAGAAACGAAAACTAAGTAAAGAAAGTGTAAAAATAAGTAATTCAAGAAGTTAATGGAAATGAAGAGTTAAAAAAATTAGGAAAAGTGAGAAAATAGATTTGAAGAAAAAGATCTTAAAAACTTTATGAGAAGAACTCAATATGATGAGTAAAATTTTGCAAAAACCATTTCAAGAACATAATTAAAGATTTGAAAAGGATCAAGAAGTTGATAAAAACTTTAAAAAGAATTGAAAAAGTTGAAGAAAATAAAATACAAGAAAATAAAATTAAGTAAAGAAAGTGTAAAAATAAGTAATTCAAGAAGTTAATGAAAATGAAGAGTTTAAAAAAATTACGAAAAGTCAGAAAATAGATTTCAAAAAAAGATTTTAAAATCTTTAAGAGAAGAATTCAATATGATGAGTAAAATTTTGCAAAAACCATTTCAAGAACATAATTAAAGATTTGAAAAGGATCAAGAGGTTGATAAAAACTTTAAAAAGAATTGAAAAAGTTTAAGAAAATAAAATTCCAGAAAAGAAAACTAAGTAAAGAAAATGTAAAAATAAGTAATTAAAGAAGTTAATGAAAATAAAGAGTTTAAAAAAATTAGGAAAAGTGAGAAAATAGATTTCAAGAAAAAGATTTTAAAAACTTTAAGAGAAGAACTCAATATGATGAGTAAAATTTTGCAAAAACCATTTCAAGAACATAATTAAAGATTTGAAAAGGATCAAGAAGTTGATAAAAACTTTAAAAAGAATTGAAAAAGTTGAAGAAAATAAAATTCAAGAAAATAAAATTAAGTAAAGAAAGTGTAAAAATAAGTAATTCAAGAAGTTAATGAAAATGAAGAGTTTAAAAAAATTACGAAAAGTCAGAAAATAGATTTCAAAAAAAGATTTTAAAATCTTTAAGAGAAGAATTCAATATGATGAGTAAAATTTTGCAAAAACCATTTCAAGAACATAATTAAAGATTTGAAAAGGATCAAGAACTTCATAAAAACTTTAAAAAGAATTGAAAACGTTTAAGAAAATAAAATTCAAGAAAAGAAAACTAAGTAAAGAAAGTGTAAAAATAAGTAATTCAAGAAATCAAAGAAAATGAAGAGTTCAAAAAAATTAGGAAAAGTGAGAAAATAGATTTCAAGAAAAAGATTTCAAAAACTTTAAGAGAATAACTCAATATGATGAGTAAAATTTTGCAAAAACAATTTCAAGAAAATAATTAAAGATTTGAAAAGGATCAAGAAGTTGATAAAAACTTAAAAAGAATTGAAAAAGTTTAAGAAAATAAAATTCAAGAAAAGAAAATTAAGTAAAGAAAGTTTAAAAATAAGTGATTCAAGAAGTTAATGAAAATGAAGAGTTTAAAAAAATTAGGAAAAGTGAAAAAATAGATTTCAAGAAAAAGATCTCAAGAAAAAGAGTTCAAAAACTTTAAGAGAAGAACTCTATATGATGAGTAAAATTTTGCAAAAACCATTTCAAGAACATAATTAAAGATTTGAAAAGGATCAAGAACTTGATAAAAACTTTAAAAAGAATTGAAAAAGTTGAAGAAAATAAAATTCAAGAAAATAAAATTAAGTAAAGAAAGTGTAAAAATAAGTAATTCAAGAAGTTAATGAAAATGAAGAGTTTAAAAAATTAGGAAAAGTGAGAAAATAGATTTCAAGAAAAAGATTTTAAAAACTTTAAGAGAAGAACTCAATATGATGAGTAAAATTTTGCAAAAACCATTTCAAGAACATAATTAAAGATTTGAAAAGGATCAAGAACTTCATAAAAACATTAAAAAGAATTGAAAAAGTTTAAGAAAATAAAATTGAAGTAAAGAAAACTAAGTAAAGAATGTTTAAAAATAAGTAATTCAAGAAATCAAAGAAAATGAAGAGTTCAAAAAAATTAGGAAAAGTGAGAAAATAGATTTCAAGAAAAAGATTTTAAAAACTTTAAGAGAAGAACTCAATATGATGAGTAAAATTTTTCAAAAATCATTTCAAGAACATAATTAAAGATTTGAAAAGGATCAAGAAGTTGATAACAACTTTAAAAAGAATTGAAAAATTTTAAGAAAATAAAATTCAAGAAACGAAAACTAAGTAAAGAAAGTGTAAAAATAAGTAATTCAAGAAGTTAATGAAAATGAAGAGTTAAAAAAATTAGGAAAAGTGAGAAAATAGATTTGAAGAAAAAGATCTTAAAAACTTTATGAGAAGAACTCAATATGATGAGTAAAATTTTGCAAAAACCATTTCAAGAACATAATTAAAGATTTGAAAAGGATCAAGAAGTTGATAACAACTTTAAAAAGAATTGAAAAACTTTAAGAAAATAAAATTCAAGAAACAAAAACTAAGTAAAGAAAGTGTAAAAATAAGTAATTCAAGAAGTTAATGAAAATGAAGAGTTAAAAAAATTAGGAAAAGTGAGAAAATAGATTTGAAGAAAAAGATCTTAAAAACTTTATGAGAAGAACTCAATATGATGAGTAAAATTTTGCAAAAACCATTTCAAGAACATAATTAAAGATTTGAAAAGGATCAAGAAGTTGATAAAAACTTTAAAAAGAATTGAAAAAGTTGAAGAAAATAAAATACAAGAAAATAAAATTAAGTAAAGAAAGTGTAAAAATAAGTAATTCAAGAAGTTAATGAAAATGAAGAGTTTAAAAAAATTACGAAAAGTCAGAAAATAGATTTCAAAAAAACATTTTAAAATCTTTAAGAGAAGAATTCAATATGATGAGTAAAATTTTGCAAAAACCATTTCAAGAACATAATTAAAGATTTGAAAAGGATCAAGAGGTTGATAAAAACTTTAAAAAGAATTGAAAAAGTTTAAGAAAATAAAATTCCAGAAAAGAAAACTAAGTAAAGAAAATGTAAAAATAAGTAATTAAAGAAGTTAATGAAAATAAAGAGTTTAAAAAAATTAGGAAAAGTGAGAAAATAGATTTCAAGAAAAAGATTTTAAAAACTTTAAGAGAAGAACTCAATATGATGAGTAAAATTTTGCAAAAACCATTTCAAGAACATAATTAAAGATTTGAAAAGGATCAAGAAGTTGATAAAAACTTTAAAAAGAATTGAAAAAGTTGAAGAAAATAAAATTCAAGAAAATAAAATTAAGTAAAGAAAGTGTAAAAATAAGTAATTCAAGAAGTTAATGAAAATGAAGAGTTTAAAAAAATTACGAAAAGTCAGAAAATAGATTTCAAAAAAAGATTTTAAAATCTTTAAGAGAAGAATTCAATATGATGAGTAAAATTTTGCAAAAACCATTTCAAGAACATAATTAAAGATTTGAAAAGGATCAAGAACTTCATAAAAACTTTAAAAAGAATTGAAAACGTTTAAGAAAATAAAATTCAAGAAAAGAAAACTAAGTAAAGAAAGTGTAAAAATAAGTAATTCAAGAAATCAAGGAAAATGAAGAGTTCAAAAAAATTAGGAAAAGTGAGAAAATAGATTTCAAGAAAAAGATTTCAAAAACTTTAAGAGAATAACTCAATATGATGAGTAAAATTTTGCAAAAACAATTTCAAGAAAATAATTAAAGATTTGAAAAGGATCAAGAAGTTGATAAAAACTTAAAAAGAATTGAAAAAGTTTAAGAAAATAAAATTCAAGAAAAGAAAATTAAGTAAAGAAAGTTTAAAAATAAGTGATTCAAGAAGTTAATGAAAATGAAGAGTTTAAAAAAATTAGGAAAAGTGAAAAAATAGATTTCAAGAAAAAGATCTCAAGAAAAAGAGTTCAAAAACTTTAAGAGAAGAACTCTATATGATGAGTAAAATTTTGCAAAAACCATTTCAAGAACATAATTAAAGATTTGAAAAGGATCAAGAACTTGATAAAAACTTTAAAAAGAATTGAAAAAGTTGAAGAAAATAAAATTCAAGAAAATAAAATTAAGTAAAGAAAGTGTAAAAATAAGTAATTCAAGAAGTTAATGAAAATGAAGAGTTTAAAAAATTAGGAAAAGTGAGAAAATAGATTTCAAGAAAAAGATTTTAAAAACTTTAAGAGAAGAACTCAATATGATGAGTAAAATTTTGCAAAAACCATTTCAAGAACATAATTAAAGATTTGAAAAGGATCAAGAACTTCATAAAAACATTAAAAAGAATTGAAAAAGTTTAAGAAAATAAAATTGAAGTAAAGAAAACTAAGTAAAGAATGTTTAAAAATAAGTAATTCAAGAAGTTAATGAAAATGAAGAGTTTAAAAAAATTAGGAAAAGTGAAAAAATAGATTTCAAGAAATAGATTTTAAAAACTTTAAGAGAAGAACTCAATATGATGAGTAAAATTTTGCAAACACCATTTCAAGAACATAATTAAAGATTTGAAAAGGATCAAGAAGTTGATAAAAACTTTAAAAAGAATTGAAAAAGTTTAAGAAAATAAAATTCAAGAAAAGAAAACTAAGTAAAGAAAGTGTAAAATAAGTAATTCAAGAAGTTAATGAAAATTAATAGTTTAAAAAAATTAGGAAAAGTGAGAAAATAGATTTCAAGAAAAAGATTGTAAAAACTTACAGACAAGAACTCAATATGATGAGTAAAATTTTGCAAAAAACATTTCAAGAACATAATTAAAGATTTGAAATAAATCAAGAAATAAAGATTTGAAAAGGATCAACAAGCTGATAAAAACGTTAAAAAGAATTGAAAAAGTTTAAGAAAATAAAATTCCAGAAAAGAAAACTAAGTAAAGAAAGTGTAAAAATAAGTAATTCAAGAAGTGAATGAAAATGAAGAGTTTAAAAAAATTATGAAAAGTGAAAAAATAGATTTCAAGAAATAGATTTCAAGAAAAAGATTTAAAAAACTTTAAGAGAAGAACTCTATATGATGAGTAAAATTTTGCAAAAACCATTTCAAGAACATAATTAAAGATTTGAAAAGGATCAAGAAGTTGATAAAAAGTTTAAAAAGAATTGAAAAAGTTTAAGAAAATGAAATTGAAGAAAAGAAAACAAAGTAAAAAAATGTAAAAATAAGTAATTCAAGAAGTTAATGAAAATGAAGAATTTAAAAAAATTAGGAAAAGTGAGAAAATAGATTTCAAGAAAAAGATTTTCAAAACTTTAAGAGAAGAACTCGATATGACGAGTAAAATTTTGCAAAAACCATTTCAAGAACATAATTAAAGATTTGAAAATGATCCAGAATTAAAGATTTGAAAAGGATCAAGAAGCTGATAAAAACTTTAAATACGAATTCAAAAAGTTGGAGAAAATAAAATTTAAAAAAAGAAAACTAAGTAAATAAAGTGTAAAAATAATTAATTTAAGAAGTTGATGAAAATGAAGAGTTTTAAAAAATTAGGAAAAGTGAGAAAATAGATTTCAAGAAAAAGATTTTAAAAACTTTAAGAGAAGAACTCAATATGATGAGTAAAATTTTGCAAAAAACCATTTCAAGAACATAATTATAGAATTGAAAAGGATCAAGAAGTTGATAAAAACTTTAAAAAGAATTGAAAAATTTTAAGAAAATAAAATTCAAGAAAAGAAAACTCAGTAAAGAAAGTGTAAAAATAAGTAATTCAAGAAGTTAATGAAAATGAAGAGTTTAAAAAAATTCGGAAATGTGAGAAAATAGATTTCAAGAAAAAGATTTTAAAAACATTAAGAGAAGAACTCAATATGATGAGTAAAATTTTGCAAAAATCATTTCAAGAACATAATTAAAGTTTTGAAAAGGATCAAGAAGTTGATAAAAACTTTAAAAAGAATTGAAAAAGTTTAAGAAAATAAAATTCAAGAAAAGAAAACTAAGTAAAGAAAGTGTAAAAATAAGTAATTCAAGAAGTTAATGAAAATGAAGAGTTTAAAAAAATTAGGAAAAGTGAAAAAATAGATTTCAAGAAATTTTAAAAACTTTAAGAGAAGAACTCAATATGATAAGTAAAATTTTGCAAAAACCATTTCAAGAACATAATTATAGAATTGAAAAGGATCAAGAAGTTGATAAAAAGTTTAAAAAGAATTGAAAAATTTTAAGAAAATAAAATTCAAGAAAAGAAAACTAAGTAAAGAAAGTGTAAAAATAAGTAATTCAAGAAGTTAATGAAAATGAAGAGTTTAAAAAAATTAGGAAAAGTGAAAAAATAGATTTCAAGAAAAAGATTTTAAAAACTTTAAGAGAAGAACTCAATATGATAAGTAAAATTTTGCAAAAACCATTTCAAGAACATAATTAAAGATTTGAAAAGGATCAAGAAGTTGATAAAAAGTTTAAAAAGAATTGAAAAATTTTAAGAAAATAAAATTCAAGAAAAGAAAACTAAGTAAAGAAAGTGTAAAAATAAGTAATTCAAGAAGTTAATGAAAATGAAAAGTTTAAAAAATTAGGAAAAGTGAGAAAATAGATTTCAAGAAAAAGATTTTAAAAACTTTAAGAGAAGAACTCAATATGATGAGTAAAATTATGCAAAAACCATTTCAAGAACATAATTAAAGATTTGAAAAGGATCAAGAACTTCATAAAAACATTAAAAAGAATTGAAAAAGTTTAAGAAAATAAAATTGAAGAAAAGAAAACTAAGTAAAGAAAGTTTAAAAATAAGTAATTCAAGAAGTTAATGAAAATGAAGAGTTTAAAAAAATTAGGAAAAGTGAAAAAATAGATTTCAAGAAATAGATTTTAAAAACTTTCAGAGAAGAACTCAATATGATGACTAAAATTTTGCAAAAACCATTTCAAGAACATAATTAAAGATTTGAAAAGGATCAAGAAGTTGATAAAAACTTTAAAAAGAATTGAAAAAGTTTAAGAAAATAAAATTCACGAAAAGAAAACTAAATAAAGAAAGTGTAAAAATAAGTAATTCAAGAAGTGAATGAAAATGAAGAGTTTAAAAAAATTAGGAAATGTGAGAAAATAAATTTAAAGAAAAATATTTTAAAAACTTTAAGAGAAGAACTGAATATGATGAGTAAAATTTTTCAAAAATCAATTCAAGAACATAGTTAAAGATTTGAAAAGGATCAAGAAGTTGATAAAAAGTTTAAAAAGAATTGAAAAAGTTTAAGAAAATGAAATTGAAGAAAAGAAAACAAAGTAAAAAAATGTAAAAATAAGTAATTCAAGAAGTTAATGAAAATGAAGAATTTAAAAAAATTAGGAAAAGTGAGAAAATAGATTTCAAGAAAAAGATTTTCAAAACTTTAAGAGAAGAACTCGATATGACGAGTAAAATTTTGCAAAAACCATTTCAAGAACATAATTAAAGATTTGAAAATGATCCAGAATTAAAGATTTGAAAAGGATCAAGAAGCTGATAAAAACTTTAAATACGAATTCAAAAAGTTGGAGAAAATAAAATTTAAAAAAAGAAAACTAAGTAAATAAAGTGTAAAAATAATTAATTTAAGAAGTTGATGAAAATGAAGAGTTTTAAAAAATTAGGAAAAGTGAGAAAATAGATTTCAAGAAAAAGATTTTAAAAACTTTAAGAGAAGAACTCAATATGATGAGTAAAATTTTGCAAAAAACCATTTCAAGAACATAATTATAGAATTGAAAAGGATCAAGAAGTTGATAAAAACTTTAAAAAGAATTGAAAAATTTTAAGAAAATAAAATTCAAGAAAAGAAAACTCAGTAAAGAAAGTGTAAAAATAAGTAATTCAAGAAGTTAATGAAAATGAAGAGTTTAAAAAAATTCGGAAAAGTGAGAAAATAGATTTCAAGAAAAAGATTTTAAAAACTTTAAGAGAAGAACTCAATATGATGAGTAAAATTTTGCAAAAACCATTTCAAGAATATAATTAAACATTTGAAAAAGATCAAGAAGTTGATAAAAACTTTAAAAAGAATTGAAAAAGTTTAAGAAAATAAAATTCAAGAAAAGAAAACTAAGTAAAGAAGGTGTAAAAATAAGTAATTCAAGAAGTTAATGAAAATGAAGAGTTTAAAAAAATTCGGAAATGTGAGAAAATAGATTTCAAGAAAAAGATTTTAAAAACATTAATAGAAGAACTCAATATGATGAGTAAAATTTTGCAAAAACCATTTCAAGAACATAATTAAAGATTTGAAAAGGATCAAGAAGTTGATAAAAACTTTAAAAAGAATTGAAAAAGTTTAAGAAAATAAAATTCAAGAAAAGAAAACTAAGTAAAGAAAGTGTAAAAATAAGTAATTCAAGAAGTTGATGAAAATGAAGAGTTTAAAAAAATTCGGAAACGTGAGAAAATAGATTTCAAGAAAAAGATTTTAAAAACTTTAAGAGAACAACTCAATATGATGAGTAAAATTTTGCAAAAACCATTTCAAGAACATAATTAAAGATTTGAAAAGGATCAAGAAGTTGATAAAAACTTTAAAAAGAATTGAAAAAGTTTAAGAAAATAAAATTCAAGAAAAGAAAACTAAGTAAAGAAAGTGTAAAAATAAGTAATTCAAGAAGTTAATGAAAATTATGAGTTTAAAAAAATTAGGAAAAGTGAGAAAATAGATTTCAAGAAAAAGATTTTAAAAACTTTAAGAGAAGAACTCAATATGATGAGTAAAATTTTGCAGAAACCATTTCAAGAACATAATTAAGCAATTGCAAAGGATCAAGAAGTCAATAAAAACTTTTAAAAAAATTCAAAAAGTAAGAAAATAAAATTCAAGTAAAGAAAACTAAGTAAAGAAAGTGTAAAAATAAGTAATTCAAGAAGTTAATGAAAATGATGAGTTTAAAAAAATTAGGAAAAGTGATAAAATAGATTTCAAGAAAAAGATTTTAAAAACTTTAAGAGAAGGACTCAATATGATGAGTAAAATTTTGCAGAAACCATTTCAAGAACATAATTAAAGATTTGAAAAAGATCAAGAAGTGGATAAAAAATACAAAAAAATTCAAAAAGTTGAAGAAAATGAAATTGAAGAAAAGAAAACAAAGTAAAAAAATGTAAAAATAAGTAATTCAAGAAGTTAATGAAAATGAAGAATTTAAAAAAATTAGGAAAAGTGAGAAAATAGATTTCAAGAAAAAGATTTTCAAAACTTTAAGAGAAGAACTCGATATGACGAGTAAAATTTTGCAAAAACCATTTCAAGAACATAATTAAAGATTTGAAAATGATCCAGAATTAAAGATTTGAAAAGGATCAAGAAGCTGATAAAAACTTTAAATACGAATTCAAAAAGTTGGAGAAAATAAAATTTAAAAAAAGAAAACTAAGTAAATAAAGTGTAAAAATAATTAATTTAAGAAGTTGATGAAAATGAAGAGTTTGAAAAAATTAGGAAAAGTGAGAAAATAGATTTCAAGAAAAAGATTTTAAAAACATTAAGAGAAGAACTCAATATGATGAGTAAAATTTTGCAAAAATCATTTCAAGAACATAATTAAAGTTTTGAAAAGGATCAAGAAGTTGATAAAAACTTTAAAAAGAATTGAAAAAGTTTAAGAATATAAAATTCAAGAAAAGAAAACTAAGTAAAGAAAGTGTAAAAATAAGTAATTCAAGAAGTTAATGAAAATGAAGAGTTTAAAAAAATTCGGAAATGTGAGAAAATAGATTTCAAGAAAAAGATTGTAAAAACTTTAAGAGAAGAACTCAATATGATGAGTAAAATTTTGCAAAAATCATTTCAAGAACATAATTAAAGTTTTGAAAAGGATCAAGAAGTTGATAAAAACTTTAAAAAGAATTGAAAAAGTTTAAGAAAATAAAATTCAAGAAAAGAAAACTAAGTAAAGAAAGTGTAAAAATAAGTAATTCAAGAAGTTAATGAAAATTATGAGTTTAAAAAAAAAGTATGAAAAGTGAGAAAATAGATTTCAAGAAAAAGATTTTAAAAACTTTAAGAGAAGAACTTAATATGATGAGTAAAATTTTGCAAAAACCATTTCAAGAACATAATTAAAGAATTGAAAAGGATCAAGAAGTTGATAAAAACTTTAAAAAGAATTGAAAAAGTTTAAGAAAATAAAATTCAAGAAAAGAAAACTCAGTAAAGAAAGTGTAAAAATAAGTAATTCAAGAAGTTAATGAAAATGAAGAGTTTTAAAAAATTAGGAAAAATGAGAAAATAGATTTCAAGAAAAAGATTTTAAAAACTTTAAGAGAAGAACTCAATATGATGAGTAAAATTTTGCAAAAAACCATTTCAAGAACATAATTATAGAATTGAAAAGGATCAAGAAGTTGATAAAAACTTTAAAAAGAATTGAAAAATTTTAAGAAAATAAAATTCAAGAAAAGAAAACTAAGTAAATAAAGTGTAAAAATAATTAATTTAAGAAGTTGATGAAAATGAAGAGTTTTAAAAAATTAGGAAAAGTGAGAAAATAGATTTCAAGAAAAAGATTTTAAAAACTTTAAGAGAAGAACTCAATATGATGAGTAAAATTTTGCAAAAAACCATTTCAAGAACATAATTATAGAATTGAAAAGGATCAAGAAGTTGATAAAAACTTTAAAAAGAATTGAAAAATTTTAAGAAAATAAAATTCAAGAAAAGAAAACTCAGTAAAGAAAGTGTAAAAAAAAGTAATTCAAGAAGTTAATGAAAATGAAGAGTTTAAAAAAATTCGGAAAAGTGAGAAAATAGATTTCAAGAAAAAGATTTTAAAAACTTGAAGAGAAGAACTCAATATGATGAGTAAAATTTTGCAAAAACCATTTCAAGAATATAATTAAACATTTGAAAAAGATCAAGAAGTTGATAAAAACTTTAAAAAGAATTGAAAAAGTTTAAGAAAATAAAATTCAAGAAAAGAAAACTAAGTAAAGAAAGTGTAAAAATAAGTAATTCAAGAAGTTAATGAAAATGAAGAGTTTAAAAAAATTCGGAAATGTGAGAAAATAGATTTCAAGAAAAAGATTTTAAAAACATTAATAGAAGAACTCAATATGATGAGTAAAATTTTGCAAAAACCATTTCAAGAACATAATTAAAGATTTGAAAAGGATCAAGAAGTTGATAAAAACTTTAAAAAGAATTGAAAAAGTTTAAGAAAATAAAATTCAAGAAAAGAAAACTAAGTAAAGAAAGTGTAAAAATAAGTAATTCAAGAAGTTGATGAAAATGAAGAGTTTAAAAAAATTCGGAAACGTGAGAAAATAGATTTCAAGAAAAAGATTTTAAAAACTTTAAGAGAACAACTCAATATGATGAGTAAAATTTTGCAAAAACCATTTCAAGAACATAATTAAAGATTTGAAAAGGATCAAGAAGTTGATAAAAACTTTAAAAAGAATTGAAAAAGTTTAAGAAAATAAAATTCAAGAAAAGAAAACTAAGTAAAGAAAGTGTAAAAATAAGTAATTCAAGAAGTTAATGAAAATTATGAGTTTAAAAAAATTAGGAAAAGTGAGAAAATAGATTTCAAGAAAAAGATTTTAAAAACTTTAAGAGAAGAACTCAATATGATGAGTAAAATTTTGCAGAAACCATTTCAAGAACATAATTAAGGAATTGCAAAGGATCAAGAAGTCAATAAAAACTTTTAAAAAAATTCAAAAAGTAAGAAAATAAAATTCAAGTAAAGAAAACTAAGTAAAGAAAGTGTAAAAATAAGTAATTCAAGAAGTTAATGAAAATTATGAGCTTAAAAAAATTAGGAAAAGTGATAAAATAGATTTCTAGAAAAAGATTTTAAAAACTTTAAGAGAAGAACTTAATATGATGAGTAAAATTTTGCAA
Organism: Vigna unguiculata; assembly: GCF_037176805.1. NCBI lineage: Eukaryota > Viridiplantae > Streptophyta > Magnoliopsida > Fabales > Fabaceae > Vigna > Vigna unguiculata. The sequence goes on along the minus strand of NC_140794.1, from coordinate 55,987,028 downwards.
AAAACCGTTTCAAGAACATAATTAAAGATTTGAAAAGGATCAAGAAGTTGCTAAAAACTTTAAAAAGAATTGAAAAAGTTTAAGAAAATAAAATTCAAGAAAAGAAAACTAAGTAAAGAAAGTGTAAAAATAAGTAATTCAAGAAGTTAATGAAAATGATGAGTTTAAAAAAATTAGGAAAAGTGATAAAATAGATTTCAAGAAAAAGATTTTAAAAACTTTAAGAGAAGGACTCAATATGATGAGTAAAATTTTGCAGAAACCATTTCAAGAACATAATTAAAGATTTGAAAAAGATCAAGAAGTGGATAAAAAATACAAAAAAATTCAAAAAGTTGAAGAAAATGAAATTGAAGAAAAGAAAACAAAGTAAAAAAATGTAAAAATAAGTAATTCAAGAAGTTAATGAAAATGAAGAATTTAAAAATATTAGGAAAAGTGAGAAAATAGATTTCAAGAAAAAGATTTTCAAAACTTTAAGAGAAGAACTCGATATGACGAGTAAAATTTTGCAAAAACCATTTCAAGAACATAATTAAAGATTTGAAAATGATCCAGAATTAAAGATTTGAAAAGGATCAAGAAGCTGATAAAAACTTTAAATACGAATTCAAAAAGTTGGAGAAAATAAAATTTAAAAAAAGAAAACTAAGTAAATAAAGTGTAAAAATAATTAATTTAAGAAGTTGATGAAAATGAAGAGTTTTAAAAAATTAGGAAAAGTGAGAAAATAGATTTCAACAAAAAGATTTTAAAAACTTTAAGAGAAGAACTCAATATGATGAGTAAAATTTTGCAAAAAACCATTTCAAGAACATAATTAAACATTTGAAAAAGATCAAGAAGTTGATAAAAACTTTAAAAACAATTGAAAAATTTTAAGAAAATAAAATTCAAGAAAAGAAAACTCAGTAAAGAAAGTGTAAAAATAAGTAATTCAAGAAGTTAATGAAAATGAAGAGTTTAAAAAAATTCGGAAAAGTGAGAAAATAGATTTCAAGAAAAAGATTTTAAAAACATTAATAGAAGAACTCAATATGATGAGTAAAATTTTGCAAAAACCATTTCAAGAACATAATTAAAGATTTGAAAAGGATCAAGAAGTTGATAAAAACTTTAAAAAGAATTGAAAAAGTTTAAGAAAATAAAATTCAAGAAAAGAAAACTAAGTAAAGAAAGTGTAAAAATAAGTAATTCAAGAAGTTAATGAAAATGAAGAGTTTAAAAAAATTCGGAAATGTGAGAAAATAGATTTCAAGAAAAAGATTTTAAAAACATTAATAGAAGAACTCAATATGATGAGTAAAATTTTGCAAAAACCATTTCAAGAACATAATTAAAGATTTGAAAAGGATCAAGAAGTTGATAAAAACTTTAAAAAGAATTGAAAAAGTTTAAGAAAATAAAATTCAAGAAAAGAAAACTAAGTAAAGAAAGTGTAAAAATAAGTAATTCAAGAAGTTAATGAAAATTATGAGTTTAAAAAAATTAGGAAAAGTGAGAAAATAGATTTCATGAAAAAGATTTTAAAAACTTTAAGAGAAGAACTCAATATGATGAGTAAAATTTTGCAGAAACCATTTCAAGAACATAATTAAGGAATTGCAAAGGATCAAGAAGTCAATAAAAACTTTTAAAAAAATTCAAAAAGTAAGAAAATAAAATTCAAGTAAAGAAAACTAAGTAAAGAAAGTGTAAAAATAAGTAATTCAAGAAGTTAATGAAAATTATGAGCTTAAAAAAATTAGGAAAAGTGATAAAATAGATTTCTAGAAAAAGATTTTAAAAACTTTAAGAGAAGAACTTAATATGATGAGTAAAATTTTGCAAAAAACCGTTTCAAGAACATAATTAAAGATTTGAAAAGGATCAAGAAGTTGCTAAAAACTTTAAAAAGAATTGAAAAAGTTTAAGAAAATAAAATTCAAGAAAAGAAAACTAAGTAAAGAAAGTGTAAAAATAAGTAATTCAAGAAGTTAATGAAAATGATGAGTTTAAAAAAATTAGGAAAAGTGATAAAATAGATTTCAAGAAAAAGATTTTAAAAACTTTAAGAGAAGGACTCAATATGATGAGTAAAATTTTGCAGAAACCATTTCAAGAACATAATTAAAGATTTGAAAAAGATCAAGAAGTGGATAAAAAATACAAAAAAATTCAAAAAGTTGAAGAAAATGAAATTGAAGAAAAGAAAACAAAGTAAAAAAATGTAAAAATAAGTAATTCAAGAAGTTAATGAAAATGAAGAATTTAAAAATATTAGGAAAAGTGAGAAAATAGATTTCAAGAAAAAGATTTTCAAAACTTTAAGAGAAGAACTCGATATGACGAGTAAAATTTTGCAAAAAAACCATTTCAAGAACATAATTAAAGATTTGAAAATGATCCAGAATTAAAGATTTGAAAAGGATCAAGAAGCTGATAAAAACTTTAAATACGAATTCAAAAAGTTGGAGAAAATAAAATTTAAAAAAAGAAAACTAAGCAAATAAAGTGTAAAAATAATTAATTTAAGAAGTTGATGAAAATGAAGAGTTTTAAAAAATTAGGAAAAGTGAGAAAATAGATTTCAAGAAAAAGATTTTAAAAACTTTAAGAGAAGAACTCAATATGATGAGTAAAATTTTGCAAAAAACCATTTCAAGAACATAATTAAACATTTGAAAAAGATCAAGAAGTTGATAAAAACTTTAAAAAGAATTGAAAAATTTTAAGAAAATAAAATTCAAGAAAAGAAAACTCAGTAAAGAAAGTGTAAAAATAAGTAATTCAAGAAGTTAATGAAAATGAAGAGTTTAAAAAAATTCGGACAAGTGAGAAAATAGATTTCAAGAAAAAGATTTTAAAAACATTAATAGAAGAACTCAATATGATGAGTAAAATTTTGCAAAAACCATTTCAAGAACATAATTAAAGATTTGAAAAGGATCAAGAAGTTGATAAAAACTTTAAAAAGAATTGAAAAAGTTTAAGAAAATAAAATTCAAGAAAAGAAAACTAAGTAAAGAAAGTGTAAAAATAAGTAATTCAAGAAGTTAATGAAAATGAAGAGTTTAAAAAAATTCGGAAATGTGAGAAAATAGATTTCAAGAAAAAGATTTTAAAAACTTTAAGAGAAGAACTCAATATGATGAGTAAAATTTTGCAGAAACCATTTCAAGAACATAATTAAAGATTTGAAAAGGATCAAGAAGTTGATAAAAACTTTAAAAAGAATTGAAAAAGTTTAAGAAAATAAAATTCAAGAAAAGAAAACTAAGTAAAGAAAGTGTAAAAATAAGTAATTCAAGAAGTTAATGAAAATTATGAGCTTAACAAAATTAGGAAAGGTGATAAAATAGATTTCTAGAAAAAGATTTTAAAAACTTTAAAAGAAGAACTTAATATGATGAGTAAAATTTTGCAAAAAACCATTTCAAGAACATAATTAAAGATTTGAAAAGGATCAAGAAGTTGCTAAAAACTTTAAAAAGAATTGAAAAAGTTTAAGAAAATAAAATTCAAGAAAAGAAAACTAAGTAAAGAAAGTGTAAAAATAAGTAATTCAAGAAGTTAATGAAAATGATGAGTTTAAAAAAATTAGGAAAAGTGATAAAATAGATTTCAAGAAAAAGATTTTAAAAACTTTAAGAGAAGGACTCAATATGATGAGTAAAATTTTGCAGAAACCATTTCAAGAACATAATTAAAGATTTGAAAAAGATCAAGAAGTGGATAAAAAATACAAAAAAATTCAAAAAGTTGAAGAAAATGAAATTGAAGAAAAGAAAACAAAGTAAAAAAATGTAAAAATAAGTAATTCAAGAAGTTAATGAAAATGAAGAATTTAAAAATATTAGGAAAAGTGAGAAAATAGATTTCAAGAAAAAGATTTTCAAAACTTTAAGAGAAGAACTCGATATGACGAGTAAAATTTTGCAAAAACCATTTCAAGAACATAATTAAAGATTTGAAAATGATCCAGAATTAAAGATTTGAAAAGGATCAAGAAGCTGATAAAAACTTTAAATACGAATTCGAAAAGTTGGAGAAAATAAAATTTAAAAAAAGAAAACTAAGTAAATAAAGTGTAAAAATAATTAATTTAAGAAGTTGATGAAAATGAAGAGTTTTAAAAAATTAGGAAAAGTGAGAAAATAGATTTCAAGAAAAAGATTTTAAAAACTTTAAGAGAAGAACTCAATATGATGAGTAAAATTTTGCAAAAAACCATTTCAAGAACATAATTATAGAATTGAAAAGGATCAAGAAGTTGATAAAAACTTTAAAAAGAATTGAAAAATTTTAAGAAAATAAAATTCAAGAAAAGAAAACTCAGTAAAGAAAGTGTAAAAATAAGTAATTCAAGAAGTTAATGAAAATGAAGAGTTTAAAAAAATTCGGAAAAGTGAGAAAATAGATTTCAAGAAAAAGATTTTAAAAACTTTAAGAGAAGAACTCAATATGATGAGTAAAATTTTGCAAAAACCATTTCAAGAATATAATTAAACATTTGAAAAAGATCAAGAAGTTGATAAAAACTTTAAAAAGAATTGAAAAAGTTTAAGAAAATAAAATTCAAGAAAAGAAAACTAAGTAAAGAAAGTGTAAAAATAAGTAATTCAAGAAGTTAATGAAAATGAAGAGTTTAAAAAAATTCGGAAATGTGAGAAAATAGATTTCAAGAAAAAGATTTTAAAAACATTAATAGAAGAACTCAATATGATGAGTAAAATTTTGCAAAAACCATTTCAAGAACATAATTAAAGATTTGAAAAGGATCAAGAAGTTGATAAAAACTTTAAAAAGAATTGAAAAAGTTTAAGAAAATAAAATTCAAGAAAAGAAAACTAAGTAAAGAAAGTGTAAAAATAAGTAATTCAAGAAGTTGATGAAAATGAAGAGTTTAAAAAAATTCGGAAACGTGAGAAAATAGATTTCAAGAAAAAGATTTTAAAAACTTTAAGAGAACAACTCAATATGATGAGTAAAATTTTGCAAAAACCATTTCAAGAACATAATTAAAGATTTGAAAAGGATCAAGAAGTTGATAAAAACTTTAAAAAGAATTGAAAAAGTTTAAGAAAATAAAATTCAAGAAAAGAAAACTAAGTAAAGAAAGTGTAAAAATAAGTAATTCAAGAAGTTAATGAAAATTATGAGTTTAAAAAAATTAGGAAAAGTGAGAAAATAGATTTCAAGAAAAAGATTTTAAAAACTTTAAGAGAAGAACTCAATATGATGAGTAAAATTTTGCAGAAACCATTTCAAGAACATAATTAAGGAATTGCAAAGGATCAAGAAGTCAATAAAAACTTTTAAAAAAATTCAAAAAGTAAGAAAATAAAATTCAAGTAAAGAAAACTAAGTAAAGAAAGTGTAAAAATAAGTAATTCAAGAAGTTAATGAAAATGATGAGTTTAAAAAAATTAGGAAATGTGAGAAAATAGATTTCAAGAAAAAGATTTTAAAAACATTAAGAGAAGAACTCAATATGATGAGTAAAATTTTGCAGAAACCATTTCAAGAACATAATTAAAGATTTGAAAAGGATCAAGAAGTCGATAAAATCTTTAAAAAAAATTCAAAAAGTAAGAAAATAAAATTCAAGAAAAGAAAACTAAGTAAAGAAAGTGTAAAAATAAGTAATTCAAGAAGTTAATGAAAATTATGAGCTTAAAAAAATTAGGAAAAGTGATAAAATAGATTTCTAGAAAAAGATTTTAAAAACTTTAAGAGAAGAACTTAATATGATGAGTAAAATTTTGCAAAAAACCATTTCAAGAACATAATTAAAGATTTGAAAAGGATCAAGAAGTTGCTAAAAACTTTAAAAAGAATTGAAAAAGTTTAAGAAAATAAAATTCAAGAAAAAAAAAACTAAGTAAAGAAAGTGTAAAAATAAGTAATTCAAGAAGTTAATGAAAATGAAGAGTTTAAAAAAATTAGGAAATGTGAGAAAGTAGATTTAAAGAAAAAGATTTTAAAAACTTTAAGAGAAGAACTCAATATGATGAGTAAAATTTTGCAAAAAGCCATTTCAAGAACATAATTATAGAATTGAAAAGGATCAAGAAGTTGATAAAAACTTTAAAAAGAATTGAAAAAGTTTAAGAAAATAAAATTCAAGAAAAGAAAACTAAGTAAAGAAAAGGTAAAAATAAGTAATTCAAGAAGTTAATGAAAATGAAGAGTTTAAAAAAATTAGGAAATGTGAGAAAATAGATTTAAAGAAAAAGATTTTAAAAACTTTAAGAGAAGAACTCAATATGATGAGTAAAATTTTGCAAAAACCATTTCAAGAACATAATTAATGATTTAAAAAGGATCAAGAAGTTGATAAAAACTTTAAAAAGAATTGAAAAAGATTAAGAAAATAAAATTCAAGAAAAGAAAACTAAGTAAAGAATGTGTAAAAATAAGTAATTCAAGAAGTTAATGAAAATTATGAGTTTAAAAAAATTAGGAAAAGTGAGAAAATAGATTTCAAGAAAAAGATTTTAAAAACTTTAAGAGAAGAACTCAATATGATGAGTAAAATTTTGCAAAAAACCATTTCAAGAACATAATTATAGAATTGAAAAGGATCAAGAAGTTGATAAAAACTTTAAAAATAATTGAAAAAGTTTAAGAAAATAAAATTCAAGAAAAGAAAACTAAGTAAAGAATGTGTAAAAATAAGTAATTCAAGAAGTTGATGAAAATAAAGAGTGTAAAAAATTCGGAAATGTGAGAAAATAGAGTTCAAGAAAAAGATTTTAAAAACTTTAAGAGAAGAACTCAATATGATGAGTAAAATTTTGCAAAAACCATTTCAAGAATATAATTAAACATTTGAAAAAGATCAAGAAGTTGATAAAAACTTTAAAAAGAATTGAAAAAGTTTAAGAAAATAAAATTCAAGAAAAGAAAACTCAGTAAAGAAAGTGTAAAAACAAGTAATTCAAGAAGTTAATGAAAATGAAGAGTTTAAAAAAATTAAGAAAAGTGAGAAAATAGATTTCAAGAAAAAGATTTTAAAAACTTTAAGAGAAGAACTCAATATGATGAGTAAAATTTTGTAAAAAACCATTTCAAGAACATAATTATAGAATTGAAAAGGATCAAGAAGTTGATAAAAACTTTAAAAATAATTGAAAAAGTTTAAGAAAATAAAATTCAAGAAAAGAAAACTCAGTAAAGAAAGTGTAAAAATAAGTAATTCAAGAAGTTAATGAAAATGAAGAGTTTAAAAAAATTAGGAAAAGTGAGAAAATAGATTTCAAGAAAAAAGATTTTAAAAACTTTAAGAGAAGAACTCAATATGATGAGTAAAATTTTGCAAAAACCATTTCTAGAATATAATTAAACATTTGAAAAAGATCAAGAAGTTGATAAAAACTTTAAAAAGAATTGAAAAAGTTTAAGAAAATAAAATTCAAGAAAAGAAAACTAAGTAAAGAAAGTGTAAAAATAAGTAATTCAAGAAGTTGATGAAAATAAAGAGTTTAAAAAAATTCGGAAATGTGAGAAAATAGATTTCAAGAAAAAGATTTTAAAAACTTTAACAGAAGAACTCAATATGATGAGTAAAATTTTGCAAAAACCATTTCAAGAACATAATTAAAGATTTGAAAAGGATCAAGAAGTTGATAAAAACTTTAAAAAGAATTGAAAAAGTTTAAGAAAATAAAATTCAAGAAAAGAAAACTAAGTAAAGAAAGTGTAAAAATAAGTAATTCAAGAACTTAATGAAAATGATGAGTTTAAAAAAATTAGGAAAAGTGATAAAATAGATTTCAAGAAAAAAGATTTTAAAAACTTTAAGAGAAGAACTCGATATGATGAGTAGAATTTTGCAAAAAGCATTTCAAGAACATAATTAAAGATTTGAAAAAGATCAAGAAGTTGATAAAAACTTTAAAAAGAATTGAAAAAGTTTAAGAAAATAAAATTCAAGAAAAGAAAACTAAGTAAAGAAAGTGTAAAAATAAGTAATTCAAGAAGTTAATGAAAATGAAGAGTTTAAAAAAATTAGGAAAAATGAGAAAAAATAGATTTCAAGAAAAATATTTTAAAAACTTTAAGAGAAGAACTCAATATGATGAGTAAAATTTTGCAAAAACCATTTCAAGAACATAATTAAAGATTTGAAAAGGATCAAGAAGTTGATAAAAACTTTAAAAAGAATTGAAAAAGTTTAAGAAAATAAAATTCAAGAAAAGAAAACTAAGTAAAGAAAGTGTAAAAATAAGTAATTCAAGAAGTTGATGAAAATGAAGAGTTTAAAAAAATTCGGAAACGTGAGAAAATAGATTTCGAGAAAAAGATTTTAAAAACTTTAAGAGAACAACTCAATATGATGAGTAAAATTCTGCAAAAACCATTTCAAGAACATAATTAAAGATTTGAAAAGGATCAAGAAGTTGATAAAAACTTTAAAAAGAATTGAAAAAGTTTAAGAAAATAAAATTCAAGAAAAGAAAACTAAGTAAAGAAAGTGTAAAAATAAGTAATTCAAGAACTTAATGAAAATGAAGAGTTTAAAAATATTAGGAAAATTGAGAAAATAGATTTCAAGAAAAAAGATTTTAAAAACTTTAAGAGAAGAACTCGATATGATGAGTAGAATTTTGCAAAAACCATTTCAAGAACATAATTAAAGATTTGAAAAGGATCAAGAAGTTGATAAAAACTTTAAAAAGAATTGAAAAAGTTTAAGAAAATAAAATTCAAGAAAAGAAAACTAAGTAAAGAAAGTGTAAAAATAAGTAATTCAAGAAGTTGATGAAAATGAAGAGTTTAAAAAAATTCGGAAACGTGAGAAAATAGATTTCAAGAAAAAGATTTTAAAAACTTTAAGAGAAGAACTCAATATGATGAGTAAAATTTTGCAAAAAACCATTTCAAGAACATAATTATAGAATTGAAAAGGATCAAGAAGTTGATAAAAACTTTAAAAAGAATTGAAAAAGTTTAAGAAAATAAAATTCAAGAAAAGAAAACTAAGTAAAGAAAGTGTAAAAATAAGTAATTCAAGAAGTTAATGAAAATTAATAGTTTAAGAAAATTAAGAAAAGTGAGAAAATAGATTATAAGAAAAAGATTTTAAAAACTTTAAGAGAAGAACTCGATATGGCGAGTAAAATTTTGCAAAATCCATGTCAAGAACATAATTAAAGATTTGAAAAGGATCAAGAAGTTGATAAAATGTTTTAAAAGAATTGAAAAAGTTTAAGAAAATAAAATTCAAGAAAAGAAAACTAAGTAAAGAAAGTGTAAAAATAAGTAATTCAAGAACTTAATGAAAATGAAGAGTTTAAAAAAATTAGGAAAATTTAGAAAATAGATTTCAAGAAAAAAGATTTCAAAAACTTTAAGAGAAGAACTCGATATGATGAGTAGAATTTTGCAAAAAGCATTTCAAGAACATAATTAAAGATTTGAAAAAGATCAAGAAGTTGATAAAAACTTTAAAAAGAATTGAAAAAGTTTAAGAAAATAAAATTCAAGAAAAGAAAACTAAGTAAAGAAAGTGTAAAAATAAGTAATTCAAGAAGTTGATGAAAATGAAGAGTTTAAAAAAATTCGGAAACGTGAGAAAATAGATTTCAAGAAAAAGATTTTAAAAACTTTAAGAGAAGAACTCAATATGATGAGTAAAATTTTGCAAAAAACCATTTCAAGAACATAATTATAGAATTGAAAAGGATCAAGAAGTTGATAAAAACTTTAAAAAGAATTGAAAAAGTTTAAGAAAATAAAATTCAAGAAAAGAAAACTAAGTAAAGAAAGTGTAAAAATAAGTAATTCAAGAAGTTAATGAAAATTAATAGTTTAAGAAAATTAAGAAAAGTGAGAAAATAGATTATAAGAAAAAGATTTTAAAAACTTTAAGAGAAGAACTCGATATGGCGAGTAAAATTTTGCAAAAACCATTTCAAGAACATAATTAAAGATTTGAAAAGGATCAAGAAGTTGATAAAATGTTTTAAAAGAATTGAAAAAGTTTAAGAAAATAAAATTCAAGAAAAGAAAACTAAGTAAAGAAAGTGTAAAAATAAGTAATTCAAGAACTTAATGAAAATGAAGAGTTTAAAAAAATTAGGAAAATTGAGAAAATAGATTTCAAGAAAAAAGATTTCAAAAACTTTAAGAGAAGAACTCGATATGATGAGTAAAATTTTGCAAAAACCATTTCAAGAATATAATTAAACATTTGAAAAAGATCAAGAAGTGGATAAAAAATTCAAAAAAATTCAAAAAGTTGAAGAAAATGAAATTGAAGAAAAGAAAACAAAGTAAAAAAATGTAAAAATAAGTAATTCAAGAAGTTAATGAAAATGAAGAATTTAAAAAAATTAGGAAAAGTGAGAAAATAGATTTCAAGAAAAAGATTTTAAAAACTTTAAGAGAAGAACTCAATATGATGAGTAAAATTTTGCAAAAAACCATTTCAAGAACATAATTATAGAATTGAAAAGGATCAAGAAGTTGATAAAAACTTTAAAAAGAATTGAAAAATTTTAAGAAAATAAAATTCAAGAAAAGAAAACTCAGTAAAGAAAGTGTAAAAATAAGTAATTCAAGAAGTTAATGAAAATGAAGAGTTTAAAAAAATTCGGAAAAGTGAGAAAATAGATTTCAAGAAAAAGATTTTAAAAACTTTAAGAGAAGAACTCAATATGATGAGTAAAATTTTGCAAAAACCATTTCAAGAATATAATTAAACATTTGAAAAAGATCAAGAAGTTGATAAAAACTTTAAAAAGAATTGAAAAAGTTTAAGAAAATAAAATTCAAGAAAAGAAAACTAAGTAAAGAAAGTGTAAAAATAAGTAATTCAAGAAGTTAATGAAAATGAAGAGTTTAAAAAAATTCGGAAATGTGAGAAAATAGATTTCAAGAAAAAGATTTTAAAAACATTAATAGAAGAACTCAATATGATGAGTAAAATTTTGCAAAAACCATTTCAAGAACATAATTAAAGATTTGAAAAGGATCAAGAAGTTGATAAAAACTTTAAAAAGAATTGAAAAAGTTTAAGAAAATAAAATTCAAGAAAAGAAAACTCAGTAAAGAAAGTGTAAAAATAAGTAATTCAAGAAGTTAATGAAAATGAAGAGTTTAAAAAAATTCGGAAAAGTGAGAAAATAGATTTCAAGAAAAAGATTTTAAAAACATTAATAGAAGAACTCAATATGATGAGTAAAATTTTGCAAAAACCATTTCAAGAACATAATTAAAGATTTGAAAAGGATCAAGAAGTTGATAAAAACTTTAAAAAGAATTGAAAAAGTTTAAGAAAATAAAATTCAAGAAAAGAAAACTAAGTAAAGAAAGTGTAAAAATAAGTAATTCAAGAAGTTAATGAAAATTATGAGTTTAAAAAAATTAGGAAAAGTGAGAAAATAGATTTCAAGAAAAAGATTTTAAAAACTTTAAGAGAAGAACTCAGTATGATGAGTAAAATTTTGCAGAAACCATTTCAAGAACATAATTAAGGATTTGCAAAGGATCAAGAAGTCAATAAAAACTTTTAAAAAAATTCAAAAAGTAAGAAAATAAAATTCAAGTAAAGAAAACTAAGTAAAGAAAGTGTAAAAATAAGTAATTCAAGAAGTTAATGAAAATGAAGAGTTTAAAAAAATTAGGAAATGTGAGAAAGTAGATTTAAAGAAAAAGATTTTAAAAACTTTAAGAGAAGAACTCAATATGATGAGTAAAATTTTGCAAAAAGCCATTTCAAGAACATAATTATAGAATTGAAAAGGATCAAGAAGTTGATAAAAACTTTAAAAAGAATTGAAAAAGTTTAAGAAAATAAAATTCAAGAAAAGAAAACTAAGTAAAGAAAAGGTAAAAATAAGTAATTCAAGAAGTTAATGAAAATGAAGAGTTTAAAAAAATTAGGAAATGTGAGAAAATAGATTTAAAGAAAAAGATTTTAAAAACTTTAAGAGAAGAACTCAATATGATGAGTAAAATTTTGCAAAAACCATTTCAAGAACATAATTAATGATTTAAAAAGGATCAAGAAGTTGATAAAAACTTTAAAAAGAATTGAAAAAGTTTAAGAAAATAAAATTCATGAAAAGAAAACTGAGTAAAGAAAGTGTAAAAATAAGTAATTCAACAAGTTAATGAAAATTATGAGTTTAAAAAAATTAGGAAAAGTGAGAAAATAGATTTCAAGAAAAAGATTTTAAAAACTTTAAGAGAAGAACTCAATATGATGAGTAAAATTTTGCAAAAACCATTTCAAGAATATAATTAAACATTTGAAAAAGATCAAGAAGTTGATAAAAACTTTAAAAATAATTGAAAAAGTTTAAGAAAATAAAATTCAAGAAAAGAAAACTAAGTAAAGAATGTGTAAAAATAAGTAATTCAAGAAATTGATGAAAATAAAGAGTGTAAAAAAATTCGGAAATGTGAGAAAAGAGAGTTCAAGAAAAAGATTTTAAAAACTTTAAGAGAAGAACTCAATATGATGAGTAAAATTTTGCAAAAACCATTTCAAGAACATAATTAAAGATTTGAAAAGGATCAAGAAGTTGATAAAAACTTTAAAAAGAATTGAAAAAGTTTAAGAAAATAAAATTCAAGAAAAGAAAACTCAGTAAAGAAAGTGTAAAAACAAGTAATTCAAGAAGTTAATGAAAATGAAGAGTGTAAAAAAATTAGGAAAAGTGAGAAAATAGATTTCAAGAAAAAGATTTTAAAAACTTTAAGAGAAGAACTCAATATGATGAGTAAAATTTTGCAAAAAACCATTTCAAGAACATAATTATAGAATTGAAAAGGATCAAGAAGTTGATAAAAACTTTAAAAAGAATTGAAAAATTTTAAGAAAATAAAATTCAAGAAAAGAAAACTCAGTAAAGAAAGTGTAAAAATAAGTAATTCAAGAAGTTAATGAAAATGAAGAGTTTAAAAAAATTCGGAAAAGTGAGAAAATAGATTTCAAGAAAAAGATTTTAAAAACTTTAAGAGAAGAACTCAATATGATGAGTAAAATTTTGCAAAAACCATTTCAAGAATATAATTAAACATTTGAAAAAGATCAAGAAGTTGATAAAAACTTTAAAAAGAATTGAAAAAGTTTAAGAAAATAAAATTCAAGAAAAGAAAACTAAGTAAAGAAAGTGTAAAAATAAGTAATTCAAGAAGATAATGAAAATGAAGAGTTTAAAAAAATTCGGAAATGTGAGAAAATAGATTTCAAGAAAAAGATTTTAAAAACATTAATAGAAGAACTCAATATGATGAGTAAAATTTTGCAAAAACCATTTCAAGAACATAATTAAAGATTTGAAAAGGATCAAGAAGTTGATATAAACTTTAAAAAGAATTGAAAATATTTAAGAAAATAAAATTCAAGAAAAGAAAACTAAGTAAAGAAAGTGTAAAAATAAGTAATTCAAGAAGTTGAAGAAAATGAAGAGTTTAAAAAAATTCGGAAACGTGAGAAAATAGATTTCAAGAAAAAGATTTTAAAAACTTTAAGAGAACAACTCAATATGATGAGTAAAATTTTGCAAAAACCATTTCAAGAACATAATTAAAGATTTGAAAAGGATCAAGAAGTTGATAAAAACTTTAAAAAGAATTGAAAAAGTTTAAGAAAATAAAATTCAAGAAAAGAAAACTAAGTAAAGAAAGTGTAAAAATAAGTAATTCAAGAAGTTAATGAAAATTATGAGTTTAAAAAAATTAGGAAAAGTGAGAAAATAGATTTCAAGAAAAAGATTTTAAAAACTTTAAGAGAAGAACTCAGTATGATGAGTAAAATTTTGCAGAAACCATTTCAAGAACATAATTAAGGATTTGCAAAGGATCAAGAAGTCAATAAAAACTTTTAAAAAAATTCAAAAAGTAAGAAAATAAAATTCAAGTAAAGAAAACTAAGTAAAGAAAGTGTAAAAATAAGTAATTCAAGAAGTTAATGAAAATGAAGAGTTTAAAAAAATTAGGAAATGTGAGAAAGTAGATTTAAAGAAAAAGATTTTAAAAACTTTAAGAGAAGAACTCAATATGATGAGTAAAATTTTGCAAAAAGCCATTTCAAGAACATAATTATAGAATTGAAAAGGATCAAGAAGTTGATAAAAACTTTAAAAAGAATTGAAAAAGTTTAAGAAAATAAAATTCAAGAAAAGAAAACTAAGTAAAGAAAAGGTAAAAATAAGTAATTCAAGAAGTTAATGAAAATGAAGAGTTTAAAAAAATTAGGAAATGTGAGAAAATAGATTTAAAGAAAAAGATTTTAAAAACTTTAAGAGAAGAACTCAATATGATGAGTAAAATTTTGCAAAAACCATTTCAAGAACATAATTAATGATTTAAAAAGGATCAAGAAGTTGATAAAAACTTTAAAAAGAATTGAAAAAGTTTAAGAAAATAAAATTCATGAAAAGAAAACTGAGTAAAGAAAGTGTAAAAATAAGTAATTCAAGAAGTTAATGAAAATTATGAGTTTAAAAAAATTAGGAAAAGTGAGAAAATAGATTTCAAGAAAAAGATTTTAAAAACTTTAAGAGAAGAACTCAATATGATGAGTAAAATTTTGCAAAAACCATTTCAAGAATATAATTAAACATTTGAAAAAGATCAAGAAGTTGATAAAAACTTTAAAAATAATTGAAAAAGTTTAAGAAAATAAAATTCAAGAAAAGAAAACTAAGTAAAGAATGTGTAAAAATAAGTAATTCAAGAAGTTGATGAAAATAAAGAGTGTAAAAAAATTCGGAAATGTGAGAAAATAGAGTTCAAGAAAAAGATTTTAAAAACTTTAAGAGAAGAACTCAATATGATGAGTAAAATTTTGCAAAAACCATTTCAAGAACATAATTAAAGATTTGAAAAGGATCAAGAAGTTGATAAAAACTTTAAAAAGAATTGAAAAAGTTTAAGAAAATAAAATTCAAGAAAAGAAAACTCAGTAAAGAAAGTGTAAAAACAAGTAATTCAAGAAGTTAATGAAAATGAAGAGTGTAAAAAAATTAGGAAAAGTGAGAAAATAGATTTCAAGAAAAAGATTTTAAAAACTTTAAGAGAAGAACTCAATATGATGAGTAAAATTTTGCAAAAAACCATTTCAAGAACATAATTATAGAATTGAAAAGGATCAAGAAGTTGATAAAAACTTTAAAAAGAATTGAAAAATTTTAAGAAAATAAAATTCAAGAAAAGAAAACTCAGTAAAGAAAGTGTAAAAATAAGTAATTCAAGAAGTTAATGAAAATGAAGAGTTTAAAAAAATTCGGAAAAGTGAGAAAATAGATTTCAAGAAAAAGATTTTAAAAACTTTAAGAGAAGAACTCAATATGATGAGTAAAATTTTGCAAAAACCATTTCAAGAATATAATTAAACATTTGAAAAAGATCAAGAAGTTGATAAAAACTTTAAAAAGAATTGAAAAAGTTTAAGAAAATAAAATTCAAGAAAAGAAAACTAAGTAAAGAAAGTGTAAAAATAAGTAATTCAAGAAGATAATGAAAATGAAGAGTTTAAAAAAATTCGGAAATGTGAGAAAATAGATTTCAAGAAAAAGATTTTAAAAACATTAATAGAAGAACTCAATATGATGAGTAAAATTTTGCAAAAATCATTTCAAGAACATAATTAAAGATTTGAAAAGGATCAAGAAGTTGATAAAAACTTTAAAAAGAATTGAAAATATTTAAGAAAATAAAATTCAAGAAAAGAAAACTAAGTAAAGAAAGTGTAAAAATAAGTAATTCAAGAAGTTGATGAAAATGAAGAGTTTAAAAAAATTCGGAAACGTGAGAAAATAGATTTCAAGAAAAAGATTTTAAAAACTTTAAGAGAACAACTCAATATGATGAGTAAAATTTTGCAAAAAACCATTTCAAGAACATAATTATAGAATTGAAAACGATCAAGAAGTTGATAAAAACTTTAAAAAGAATTGAAAAAGTTTAAGAAAATAAAATTCAAGAAAAGAAAACTCAGTAAAGAAAGTGTAAAAACAAGTAATTCAAGAAGTTAATGAAAATGAAGAGTTTAAAAAAATTAGGAAATGTGAGAAAATAGATTTCAAGAAAAAGATTTTAAAAACTTTAAGAGAAGAACTCAATATGATGAGTAAAATTTTGCAAAAAACCATTTCAAGAACATAATTATAGAATTGAAAACGATCAAGAAGTTGATAAAAACTTTAAAAAGAATTGAAAAATTTTAAGAAAATAAAATTCAAGAAAAGAAAACTAAGTAAAGAAAGTGTAAAAATAAGTAATTCAAGAAGTTAATGAAAATTATGAGTTTAAAAAAATTAGGAAAAGTGATAAAATAGATTTCAAGAAAAAGATTTTAAAAACTTTAAGAGAAGAACTCAATATGATGAGTAAAATTTTGCAGAAACCATTTCAAGAACATAATTAAAGATTTGAAAAGGATCAAGAAGTCGATAAAAACTTTAAAAAAAATTCAAAAAGTAAGAAAATAAAATCCAAGAAAAGAAAACTAAGTAAAGAAGGTGTAAAAATAAGTAATTCAAGAAGTTAATGAAAATTATGAGTTTAAAAAAATTAGGAAAATTGAGAAAATAGATTTCAAGAAAAAGATTTTAAAAACTTTAATAGAAGAACTCAATATGATGAGTAAAATTTTGCAAAAACCATTTCAAGAACATAATTAAAGATTTGAAAAGGATCAAGAAGTTGATAAAAACTTTAAAAAGAATTGAAAAAGTTTAAGAAAATAAAATTCAGGAAAAGAAAACTAAGTAAAGAAAGTGTAAAAATAAGTAATTCAAGAAGTTGATGAAAATGAAGAGTTTAAAAAAATTCGGAAACGTGAGAAAATAGATTTCAAGAAAAAGATTTTAAAAACTTTAAGAGAACAACTCAATATGATGAGTAAAATTTTGCAAAAAACCATTTCAAGAACATAATTATAGAATTGAAAACGATCAAGAAGTTGATAAAAACTTTAAAAAGAATTGAAAAAGTTTAAGAAAATAAAATTCAAGAAAAGAAAACTCAGTAAAGAAAGTGTAAAAACAAGTAATTCAAGAAGTTAATGAAAATGAAGAGTTTAAAAAAATTAGGAAAAGTGAGAAAATAGATTTCAAGAAAAAGATTTTAAAAACTTTAAGAGAAGAACTCAATATGATGAGTAAAATTTTGCAAAAAACCATTTCAAGAACATAATTATAGAATTGAAAACGATCAAGAAGTTGATAAAAACTTTAAAAAGAATTGAAAAAGTTTAAGAAAATAAAATTCAAGAAAAGAAAACTCAGTAAAGAAAGTGTAAAAACAAGTAATTCAAGAAGTTAATGAAAATGAAGAGTTTAAAAAAATTAGGAAAAGTGAGAAAATAGATTTCAAGAAAAAGATTTTAAAAACTTTAAGAGAAGAACTCAATATGATGAGTAAAATTTTGCAAAAAACCATTTCAAGAACATAATTATAGAATTGAAAACGATCAAGAAGTTGATAAAAACTTTAAAAAGAATTGAAAAATTTTAAGAAAATAAAATTCAAGAAAAGAAAACTAAGTAAAGAAAGTGTAAAAATAAGTAATTCAAGAAGTTAATGAAAATTATGAGTTTAAAAAAATTAGGAAAAGTGATAAAATAGATTTCAAGAAAAAGATTTTAAAAACTTTAAGAGAAGAACTCAATATGATGAGTAAAATTTTGCAGAAACCATTTCAAGAACATAATTAAAGATTTGAAAAGGATCAAGAAGTCGATAAAAACTTTAAAAAAAATTCAAAAAGTAAGAAAATAAAATCCAAGAAAAGAAAACTAAGTAAAGAAAGTGTAAAAATAAGTAATTCAAGAAGTTAATGAAAATTATGAGTTTAAAAAAATTAGGAAAAGTGAGAAAATAGATTTCAAGAAAAAGATTTTAAAAACTTTAATAGAAGAACTCAATATGATGAGTAAAATTTTGCAAAAACCATTTCAAGAACATAATTAAAGATTTGAAAAGGATCAAGAAGTTGATAAAAACTTTAAAAAGAATTGAAAAAGTTTAAGAAAATAAAATTCAGGAAAAGAAAACTAAGTAAAGAAAGTGTAAAAATAAGTAATTCAAGAAGTTGATGAAAATGAAGAGTTTAAAAAAATTCGGAAACGTGAGAAAATAGATTTCAAGAAAAAGATTTTAAAAACTTTAAGAGAAGAACTTAATATGATGAGTAAAATTTTGCAAAAAACCATTTCAAGAACATAATTAAAGATTTGAAAAGGATCAAGAAGTTGCTAAAAACTTTAAAAAGAATTGAAAAAGTTTAAGAAAATAAAATTCAAGAAAAAAAAAACTAAGTAAAGAAAGTGTAAAATTAAGTAATTCAAGAAGTTAATGAAAATGAAGAGCTTAAAAAAATTAGGAAATGTGAGAAAGTAGATTTAAAGAAAAAGATTTTAAAAACTTTAAGAGAAGAACTCAATATGATGAGTAAAATTTTGCAAAAAGCCATTTCAAGAACATAATTATAGAATTGAAAAGGATCAAGAAGTTGATAAAAACTTTAAAAAGAATTGAAAAAGTTTAAGAAAATAAAATTCAAGAAAAGAAAACTAAGTAAAGAAAAGGTAAAAATAAGTAATTCAAGAAGTTAATGAAAATGAAGAGTTTAAAAAAATTAGGAAATGTGAGAAAATAGATTTAAAGAAAAAGATTTTAAAAACTTTAAGAGAAGAACTCAATATGATGAGTAAAATTTTGCAAAAACCATTTCAAGAACATAATTAATGATTTAAAAAGGATCAAGAAGTTGATAAAAACTTTAAAAAGAATTGAAAAAGATTAAGAAAATAAAATTCAAGAAAAGAAAACTGAGTAAAGAAAGTGTAAAAATAAGTAATTCAAGAAGTTAATGAAAATTATGAGTTTAAAAAAATTAGGAAAAGTGAGAAAATAGATTTCAAGAAAAAGATTTTAAAAACTTTAAGAGAAGAACTCAATATGATGAGTAAAATTTTGCAAAAACCATTTCAAGAATATAATTAAACATTTGAAAAAGATCAAGAAGTTGATAAAAACTTTAAAAATAATTGAAAAAGTTTAAGAAAATAAAATTCAAGAAAAGAAAACTAAGTAAAGAATGTGTAAAAATAAGTAATTCAAGAAGTTGATGAAAATAAAGAGTGTAAAAAAATTCGGAAATGTGAGAAAATAGAGTTCAAGAAAAAGATTTTAAAAACTTTAAGAGAAGAACTCAATATGATGAGTAAAATTTTGCAAAAACCATTTCAAGAACATAATTAAAGATTTGAAAAGGATCAAGAAGTTGATAAAAACTTTAAAAAGAATTGAAAAAGTTTAAGAAAATAAAATTCAAGAAAAGAAAACTAAGTAAAGAAAGTGTAAAAACCAGTAATTCAAGAAGTTAATGAAAATGAAGAGTTTAAAAAAATTAGGAAAAGTGAGAAAATAGATTTCAAGAAAAAAGATTTTAAAAACTTTAAGAGAAGAACTCAATATGATGAGTAAAATTTTGCAAAAACCATTTCAAGAATATAATTAAACATTTGAAAAAGATCAAGAAGTTGATAAAAACTTTAAAAAGAATTGAAAAAGTTTAAGAAAATAAAATTCAAGAAAAGAAAACTCAGTAAAGAAAGTGTAAAAACAAATAATTCAAGAAGTTAATGAAAATGAAAAGTTTAAAAAAATTAGGAAAAGTGAGAAAATAGATTTCAAGAAAAAGATTTTAAAAACTTTAACAGAAGAACTCAATATGATGAGTAAAATTTTTCAAAAACCATTTCAAGAACATAATTAAAGATTTGAAAAGGATCAAGAAGTTGATAAAAACTTTAAAAAGAATTGAAAAAGTTTAAGAAAATAAAATTCAAGAAAAGAAAACTAAGTAAAGAAAGTGTAAAAATAAGAAATTCAAGAAGTTAAGGAAAATGAAGAATTTAAAAAAATTAGGAAAAGTGAGAAAATAGATTTCAAGAAAAAGATTTTAAAAACTTTAAGAGAAGAACTCAATATGATGAGTAAAATTTTGCAAAAACCATTTCAAGAATATAATTCAACATTTGAAAAAGATCAAGAAGTGGATAAAAAATTCAAAAAATTCAAAAAGTTGAAGAAAATGAAATTGAAGAAAAGAAAACAAAGTAAAAAAATGTAAAAATAAGTAATTCAAGAAATTAATGAAAATGAAGAGTTTAAAAAAATTAGGAAAAGTGACAAAATAGATTTCAAGAAAAAGATTTTAAAAACTTTAAGAGAAGAACTCAATATGATGAGTAAAATTTTGCAAAAACCATTTCAAGAATATAATTAAACATTTGAAAAAGATCAAGAAGTGGATAAAAAATTCAAAAAAATTCAAAAAGTTGAAGAAAATGAAATTGAAGAAAAGAAAACAAAGTAAAAAAATGTAAAAATAAGTAATTCAAGAAGTTAATGAAAATGAAGAATTTAAAAAAATTAGGAAAAGTGAGAAAATAGATTTCAAGAAAAAGATTTTCAAAACTTTAAGAGAAGAACTCGATATGACGAGTAAAATTTTGCAAAAACCATTTCAAGAACATAATTAAAGATTTGAAAATGATCCAGAATTAAAGATTTGAAAAGGATCAAGAAGCTGATAAAAACTTTAAATACGAATTCAAAAAGTTGGAGAAAATAAAATTTAAAAAAAGAAAACTAAGTAAATAAAGTGTAAAAATAATTAATTTAAGAAGTTGATGAAAATGAAGAGTTTTAAAAAATTAGGAAAAGTGAGAAAATAGATTTCAAGAAAAAGATTTTAAAAACTTTAAGAGAAGAACTCAATATGATGAGTAAAATTTTGCAAAAAACCATTTCAAGAACATAATTATAGAATTGAAAAGGATCAAGAAGTTGATAAAAACTTTAAAAAGAATTGAAAAAGTTTAAGAAAATAAAATTCAAGAAAAGAAAACTAAGTAAAGAAAGTGTAAAAATAAGTAATTCAAGAAGTTAATGAAAATTAATAGTTTAAGAAAATTAAGAAAAGTGAGAAAATAGATTATAAGAAAAAGATTTTAAAAACTTTAAGAGAAGAACTCGATATGGCGAGTAAAATTTTGCAAAAACCATTTCAAGAACATAATTAAAGATTTGAAAAGGATCAAGAAGTTGATAAAATGTTTTAAAAGAATTGAAAAAGTTTAAGAAAATAAAATTCAAGAAAAGAAAACTAAGTAAAGAAAGTGTAAAAATAAGTAATTCAAGAACTTAATGAAAATGAAGAGTTTAAAAAAATTAGGAAAATTGAGAAAATAGATTTCAAGAAAAAACATTTTAAAAACTTTAAGAGAAGAACTCGATATGATGAGTAGAATTTTGCAAAAAGCATTTCAAGAACATAATTAAAGATTTGAAAAAGATCAAGAAGTTGATAAAAACTTTAAAAAGAATTGAAAAAGTTTAAGAAAATAAAATTCAAGAAAAGAAAACTAAGTAAAGAAAGTGTAAAATAAGTAATTCAAGAAGTTAATGAAAATTATGAGTTTAAAAAAATTAGGAAAATTGAGAAAATAGATTTCAAGAAAAAAGATTTTAAAAACTTTAAGAGAAGAACTCGATATGATGAGTAGAATTTTGCAAAAAGCATTTCAAGAATATAATTAAACATTTGAAAAAGATCAAGAAGTTGATAAAAACTTTAAAAAGAATTGAAAAAGTTTAAGAAAATAAAATTCAAGAAAAGAAAACTAAGTAAAGAAAGTGTAAAATAAGTAATTCAAGAAGTTAATGAAAATGAAGAGTTTAAAAAAATTAGGAAAAATGAGAAAAAATAGATTTCAAGAAAAATATTTTAAAAACTTTAAGAGAAGAACTCAATATGATGAGTAAAATTTTGCAAAAACCATTTCAAGAACATAATTAAAGATTTGAAAAGGATCAAGAAGTTGATAAAAACTTTAAAAAGAATTGAAAAAGTTTAAGAAAATAAAATTCAAGAAAAGAAAACTCAGTAAAGAAAGTGTAAAAATAAGTAATTCAAGAAGTTGATGAAAATGAAGAGTTTAAAAAAATTAGGAAAAGTGAGAAAATAGATTTCAAGAAAAAGATTTTAAAAACTTTAAGAGAAGAACTCAATATGATGAGTAAAATTTTGCAAAAAACCATTTCAAGAACATAATTATAGAATTGAAAAGGATCAAGAAGTTGATAAAAACTTTAAAAAGAATTGAAAAAGTTTAAGAAAATAAAATTCAAGAAAAGAAAACTCAGTAAAGAAAGTGTAAAAATAAGTAATTCAAGAAGTTAATGAAAATGAAGAGTTTAAAAAAATTAGGAAAAGTGAGAAAATAGATTTCAAGAAAAAAGATTTTAAAAACTTTAAGAGAAGAACTCAATATGATGAGTAAAATTTTGCAAAAACCATTTCAAGAATATAATTAAACATTTGAAAAAGATCAAGAAGTTGATAAAAACTTTAAAAAGAATTGAAAAAGTTTAAGAAAATAAAATTCAAGAAAAGAAAACTCAGTAAAGAAAGTGTAAAAACAAATAATTCAAGAAGTTAATGAAAATGAAGAGTTTAAAAAAATTAGGAAAAGTGAGAAAATAGATTTCAAGAAAAAGATTTTAAAAACTTTAAGAGAAGAACTCGATATGATGAGTAAAATTTTGCAAAAACCATTTCAAGAACATAATTAAAGATTTGAAAAGGATCAAGAAGTTGATAAAAACTTTAAAAAGAATTGAAAAAGTTTAAGAAAATAAAATTCAAGAAAAGAAAACTAAGTAAAGAAAGTGTAAAAATAAGAAATTCAAGAAGTTAATGAAAATGAAGAGTTTAAAAAAATTAGGAAAAGTGAGAAAATAGATTTCAAGAAAAAAGATTTTAAAAACTTTAAGAGAAGAACTCAATATGATGAGTAAAATTTTGCAAAAACCATTTCAAGAATATAATTAAACATTTGAAAAAGATCAAGAAGTTGATAAAAACTTTAAAAAGAATTGAAAAAGTTTAAGAAAATAAAATTCAAGAAAAGAAAACTCAGTAAAGAAAGTGTAAAAACAAATAATTCAAGAAGTTAATGAAAATGAAGAGTTTAAAAAAATTAGGAAAAGTGAGAAAATAGATTTCAAGAAAAAGATTTTAAAAACTTTAAGAGAAGAACTCGATATGATGAGTAAAATTTTGCAAAAACCATTTCAAGAACATAATTAAAGATTTGAAAAGGATCAAGAAGTTGATAAAAACTTTAAAAAGAATTGAAAAAGTTTAAGAAAATAAAATTCAAGAAAAGAAAACTAAGTAAAGAAAGTGTAAAAATAAGAAATTCAAGAAGTTAAGAAAAATGAAGAATTTAAAAAAATTAGGAAAAGTGAGAAAATAGAGTTCAAGAAAAAGATTTTAAAAACTTTAAGAGAAGAACTCAATATGATGAGTAAAATTTTGCAAAAACCATTTCAAGAATATAATTAAACATTTGAAAAAGATCAAGAAGTTGATAAAATGTTTTAAAAGAATTGAAAAAGTTTAAGAAAATAAAATTCAAGAAAAGAAAACTAAGTAAAGAAAGTGTAAAAATAAGTAATTCAAGAACTTAATGAAAATGAAGAGTTTAAAAAAATTAGGAAAATTGAGAAAATAGATTTCAAGAAAAAAGATTTTAAAAACTTTAAGAGAAGAACTCGATATGATGAGTAGAATTTTGCAAAAAGCATTTCAAGAACATAATTAAAGATTTGAAAAAGATCAAGAAGTTGATAAAAACTTTAAAAAGAATTGAAAAAGTTTAAGAAAATAAAATTCAAGAAAAGAAAACTAAGTAAAGAAAGTGTAAAATAAGTAATTCAAGAAGTTAATGAAAATGAAGAGTTTAAAAAAATTAGGAAAAATGAGAAAAAATAGATTTCAAGAAAAATATTTTAAAAACTTTAAGAGAAGAACTCAATATGATGAGTAAAATTTTGCAAAAACCATTTCAAGAACATAATTAAAGATTTGAAAAGGATCAAGAAGTTGATAAAAACTTTAAAAAGAATTGAAAAAGTTTAAGAAAATAAAATTCAAGAAAAGAAAACTAAGTAAAGAAAGTGTAAAAATAAGTAATTCAAGAAGTTGATGAAAATGAAGAGTTTAAAAAAATTCGGAAACGTGAGAAAATAGATTTCAAGAAAAAGATTTTAAAAACTTTAAGAGAACAACTCAATATGATGAGTAAAATTTTGCAAAAACCATTTCAAGAACATAATTAAAGATTTGAAAAGGATCAAGAAGTTGATAAAAACTTTAAAAAGAATTGAAAAAGTTTAAGAAAATAAAAATCAAGAAAAGAAAACTAAGTAAAGAAAGTGTAAAAATAAGTAATTCAAGAAGTTAATGAAAATTATGAGTTTAAAAAAATTAGGAAAAGTGAGAAAATAGATTTCAAGAAAAAGATTTTAAAAACTTTAAGAGAAGAACTCAATATGATGAGTAAAATTTTGCAAAGACCATTTCAAGAACATAATTAAAGATTTGAAAAGGATCAAGAAGTTGATAAAAACTTTAAAAAGAATTGAAAAAGTTTAAGAAAATAAAATTCAAGAAAAGAAAACTCAGTAAAGAAAGTGTAAAAACCAGTAATTCAAGAAGTTAATGAAAATGAAGAGTTTAAAAAAATTAGGAAAAGTGAGAAAATAGATTTCAAGAAAAAGATTTTAAAAACTTTAAGAGAAGAACTCAATATGATGAGTAAAGTTTTGCAAAAAACCATTTCAAGAACATAATTATAGAATTGAAAAGGATCAAGAAGTTGATAAAAACTTTAAAAAGAATTGAAAAAGTTTAAGAAAATAAAATTCAAGAAAAGAAAACTCAGTAAAGAAAGTGTAAAAATAAGTAATTCAAGAAGTTAATGAAAATGAAGAGTTTAAAAAAATTAGGAAAAGTGAGAAAATAGATTTCAAGAAAAAAGATTTTAAAAACTTTAAGAGAAGAACTCAATATGATGAGTAAAATTTTGCAAAAACCATTTCAAGAATATAATTAAACATTTGAAAAAGATCAAGAAGTTGATAAAAACTTTAAAAAGAATTGAAAAAGTTTAAGAAAATAAAATTCAAGAAAAGAAAACTCAGTAAAGAAAGTGTAAAAACAAATAATTCAAGAAGTTAATGAAAATGAAGAGTTTAAAAAAATTAGGAAAAGTGAGAAAATAGATTTCAAGAAAAAGATTTTAAAAACTTTAACAAAAGAACTCAATATGATGAGTAAAATTTTGCAAAAACCATTTCAAGAACATAATTAAAGATTTGAAAAGGATCAAGAAGTTGATAAAAACTTTAAAAAGAATTGAAAAAGTTTAAGAAAATAAAATTCAAGAAAAGAAAACTAAGTAAAGAAAGTGTAAAAATAAGAAATTCAAGAAGTTAAGGAAAATGAAGAATTTAAAAAAATTAGGAAAAGTGAGAAAATAGATTTCAAGAAAAAGATTTTAAAAACTTTAAGAGAAGAACTCGATATGACGAGTAAAATTTTGCAAAAACCATTTCAAGAACATAATTAAAGATTTGAAAAGGATCAAGAAGTTGATAAAATGTTTTAAAAGAATTGAAAAAGTTTAAGAAAATAAAATTCAAGAAAAGAAAACTAAGTAAAGAAAGTGTAAAAATAAGTAATTCAAGAACTTAATGAAAATGAAGAGTTTAAAAAAATTAGGAAAATTGAGAAAATAGATTTCAAGAAAAAACATTTTAAAAACTTTAAGAGAAGAACTCGATATGATGAGTAGAATTTTGCAAAAAGCATTTCAAGAACATAATTAAAGATTTGAAAAAGATCAAGAAGTTGATAAAAACTTTAAAAAGAATTGAAAAAGTTTAAGAAAATAAAATTCAAGAAAAGAAAACTAAGTAAAGAAAGTGTAAAATAAGTAATTCAAGAAGTTAATGAAAATGAAGAGTTTAAAAAAATTAGGAAAAATGAGAAAAAATAGATTTCAAGAAAAATATTTTAAAAACTTTAAGAGAAGAACTCAATATGATGAGTAAAATTTTGCAAAAACCATTTCAAGAACATAATTAAAGATTTGAAAAGGATCAAGAAGTTGATAAAAACTTTAAAAAGAATTGAAAAAGTTTAAGAAAATAAAATTCAAGAAAAGAAAACTAAGTAAAGAAAGTGTAAAAATAAGTAATTCAAGAAGTTGATGAAAATGAAGAGTTTAAAAAAATTCGGAAACGTGAGAAAATAGATTTCAAGAAAAAGATTTTAAAAACTTTAAGAGAACAACTCAATATGATGAGTAAAATTTTGCAAAAACCATTTCAAGAACATAATTAAAGATTTGAAAAGGATCAAGAAGTTGATAAAAACTTTAAAAAGAATTGAAAAAGTTTAAGAAAATAAAATTCAAGAAAAGAAAACTAAGTAAAGAAAGTGTAAAAATAAGTAATTCAAGAAGTTAATGAAAATTATGAGTTTAAAAAAATTAGGAAAAGTGAGAAAATAGATTTCAAGAAAAAGATTTTAAAAACTTTAAGAGAAGAACTCAATATGATGAGTAAAATTTTGCAGAAACCATTTCAAGAACATAATTAAGGATTTGCAAAGGATCAAGAAGTCAATAAAAACTTTTAAAAAAATTCAAAAAGTAAGAAAATAAAATTCAAGTAAAGAAAACTAAGTAAAGAAAGTGTAAAAATAAGTAATTCAAGAAGTTAATGAAAATGAAGAGTTTAAAAAAATTAGGAAATGTGAGAAAGTAGATTTAAAGAAAAAGATTTTAAAAACTTTAAGAGAAGAACTCAATATGATGAGTAAAAAATTTTGCAAAAAGCCATTTCAAGAACATAATTATAGAATTGAAAAGGATCAAGAAGTTGATAAAAACTTTAAAAAGAATTGAAAAAGTTTAAGAAAATAAAATTCAAGAAAAGAAAACTAAGTAAAGAAAAGGTAAAAATAAGTAATTCAAGGAGTAAAATTTTGCAAAAACCATTTCAAGAACATAATTAATGATTTAAAAAGGATCAAGAAGTTGATAAAAACTTTAAAAAGAATTGAAAAAGATTAAGAAAATAAAATTCAAGAAAAGAAAACTGAGTAAAGAAAGTGTAAAAATAAGTAATTCAAGAAGTTAAGGAAAATGAAGAATTTAAAAAAATTAGGAAAAGTGAGAAAATAGATTTCAAGAAAAAGATTTTAAAAACTTTAAGAGAAGAACTCAATATGATGAGTAAAATTTTGCAAAAACCATTTCAAGAATATAATTCAACATTTGAAAAAGATCAAGAAGTGGATAAAAAATTCAAAAAATTCAAAAAGTTGAAGAAAATGAAATTGAAGAAAAGAAAACAAAGTAAAAAAATGTAAAAATAAGTAATTCAAGAAATTAATGAAAATGAAGAGTTTAAAAAAATTAGGAAAAGTGACAAAATAGATTTCAAGAAAAAGATTTTAAAAACTTTAAGAGAAGAACTCAATATGATGAATAAAATTTTGCAAAAACCATTTCAAGAATATAATTAAACATTTGAAAAAGATCAAGAAGTGGATAAAAAATTCAAAAAAATTCAAAAAGTTGAAGAAAATGAAATTGAAGAAAAGAAAACAAAGTAAAAAAATGTAAAAATAAGTAATTCAAGAAGTTAATGAAAATGAAGAATTTAAAAAAATTAGGAAAAGTGAGAAAATAGATTTCAAGAAAAAGATTTTCAAAACTTTAAGAGAAGAACTCGATATGACGAGTAAAATTTTGCAAAAACCATTTCAAGAACATAATTAAAGATTTGAAAATGATCCAGAATTAAAGATTTGAAAAGGATCAAGAAGCTGATAAAAACTTTAAATACGAATTCAAAAAGTTGGAGAAAATAAAATTTAAAAAAAGAAAACTAAGTAAATAAAGTGTAAAAATAATTAATTTAAGAAGTTGATGAAAATGAAGAGTTTTAAAAAATTAGGAAAAGTGAGAAAATAGATTTCAAGAAAAAGATTTTAAAAACTTTAAGAGAAGAACTCAATATGATGAGTAAAATTTTGCAAAAAACCATTTCAAGAACATAATTATAGAATTGAAAAGGATCAAGAAGTTGATAAAAACTTTAAAAAGAATTGAAAAAGTTTAAGAAAATAAAATTAAAGAAAAGAAAACTAAGTAAAGAAAGTGTAAAAATAAGTAATTCAAGAAGTTAATGAAAATTAATAGTTTAAGAAAATTAAGAAAAGTGAGAAAATAGATTATAAGAAAAAGATTTTAAAAACTTTAAGAGAAGAACTCGATATGGCGAGTAAAATTTTGCAAAAACCATTTCAAGAACATAATTAAAGATTTGAAAAGGATCAAGAAGTTGATAAAATGTTTTAAAAGAATTGAAAAAGTTTAAGAAAATAAAATTCAAGAAAAGAAAACTAAGTAAAGAAAGTGTAAAAATAAGTAATTCAAGAACTTAATGAAAATGAAGAGTTTAAAAAAATTAGGAAAATTGAGAAAATAGATTTCAAGAAAAAAGATTTTAAAAACTTTAAGAGAAGAACTCGATATGATGAGTAGAATTTTGCAAAAAGCATTTCAAGAACATAATTAAAGATTTGAAAAAGATCAAGAAGTTGATAAAAACTTTAAAAAGAATTGAAAAAGTTTAAGAAAATAAAATTCAAGAAAAGAAAACTAAGTAAAGAAAGTGTAAAATAAGTAATTCAAGAAGTTAATGAAAATGAAGAGTTTAAAAAAATTAGGAAAAATGAGAAAAAATAGATTTCAAGAAAAATATTTTAAAAACTTTAAGAGAAGAACTCAATATGATGAGTAAAATTTTGCAAAAACCATTTCAAGAACATAATTAAAGATTTGAAAAGGATCAAGAAGTTGATAAAAACTTTAAAAAGAATTGAAAAAGTTTAAGAAAATAAAATTCAAGAAAAGAAAACTAAGTAAAGAAAGTGTAAAAATAAGTAATTCAAGAAGTTGATGAAAATGAAGAGTTTAAAAAAATTCGGAAACGTGAGAAAATAGATTTCAAGAAAAAGATTTTAAAAACTTTAAGAGAACAACTCAATATGATGAGTAAAATTTTGCAAAAACCATTTCAAGAACATAATTAAAGATTTGAAAAGGATCAAGAAGTTGATAAAAACTTTAAAAAGAATTGAAAAAGTTTAAGAAAATAAAATTCAAGAAAAGAAAACTAAGTAAAGAAAGTGTAAAAATAAGTAATTCAAGAAGTTAATGAAAATTATGAGTTTAAAAAAATTAGGAAAAGTGAGAAAATAGATTTCAAGAAAAAGATTTTAAAAACTTTAAGAGAAGAACTCAATATGATGAGTAAAATTTTGCAAAAAACCATTTCAAGAACATAATTATAGAATTGAAAAGGATCAAGAAGTTGATAAAAACTTTAAAAAGAATTGAAAAAGTTTAAGAAAATAAAATTAAAGAAAAGAAAACTAAGTAAAGAAAGTGTAAAAATAAGTAATTCAAGAAGTTAATGAAAATTAATAGTTTAAGAAAATTAAGAAAAGTGAGAAAATAGATTATAAGAAAAAGATTTTAAAAACTTTAAGAGAAGAACTCGATATGGCGAGTAAAATTTTGCAAAAACCATTTCAAGAACATAATTAAAGATTTGAAAAGGATCAAGAAGTTGATAAAATGTTTTAAAAGAATTGAAAAAGTTTAAGAAAATAAAATTCAAGAAAAGAAAACTAAGTAAAGAAAGTGTAAAAATAAGTAATTCAAGAACTTAATGAAAATGAAGAGTTTAAAAAAATTAGGAAAATTGAGAAAATAGATTTCAAGAAAAAACATTTTAAAAACTTTAAGAGAAGAACTCGATATGATGAGTAGAATTTTGCAAAAAGCATTTCAAGAACATAATTAAGGATTTGCAAAGGATCAAGAAGTCAATAAAAACTTTTAAAAAAATTCAAAAAGTAAGAAAATAAAATTCAAGTAAAGAAAACTAAGTAAAGAAAGTGTAAAAATAAGTAATTCAAGAAGTTAATGAAAATGAAGAGTTTAAAAAAATTAGGAAATGTGAGAGAATAGATTTAAAGAAAAAGATTTTAAAAACTTTAAGAGAAGAACTCAATATGATGAGTAAAATTTTGCAAAAAACCATTTCAAGAACATAATTATAGAATTGAAAGCGATCAAGAAGTTGATAAAAACTTTAAAAAGAATTGAAAAATTTTAAGAAAATAAAATTCAAGAAAAGAAAACTATGTAAAGAAAGTGTAAAAATAAGTAATTCAAGAAGTTAATGAAAATTATGAGTTTAAAAAAATTAGGAAAAGTGATAAAATAGATTTCAAGAAAAAGATTTTAAAAACTTTAAGAGAAGAACTCAATATGATGAGTAAAATTTTGCAGAAACCATTTCAAGAACATAATTAAAGATTTGAAAAGGATCAAGAAGTCGATAAAAACTTTAAAAAAAATTCAAAAAGTAAGAAAATAAAATTCAAGAAAAGAAAACTAAGTAAAGAAAGTGTAAAAATAAGTAATTCAAGAAGTTAATGAAAATTATGAGCTTAAAAAAATTAGGAAAAGTGATAAAATAGATTTCTAGAAAAAGATTTTAAAAACTTTAAGAGAAGAACTTAATATGATGAGTAAAATTTTGCAAAAAACCATTTCAAGAACATAATTAAAGATTTGAAAAGGATCAAGAAGTTGCTAAAAACTTTAAAAAGAATTGAAAAAGTTTAAGAAAATAAAATTCAAGAAAAAAAAAACTAAGTAAAGAAAGTGTAAAAATAAGTAATTCAAGAAGTTAAGGAAAATGAAGAATTTAAAAAAATTAGGAAAAGTGAGAAAATAGATTTCAAGAAAAAGATTTTAAAAACTTTAAGAGAAGAACTCAATATGATGAGTAAAATTTTGCAAAAACCATTTCAAGAATATAATTCAACATTTGAAAAAGATCAAGAAGTGGATAAAAAATTCAAAAAATTCAAAAAGTTGAAGAAAATGAAATTGAAGAAAAGAAAACAAAGTAAAAAAATGTAAAAATAAGTAATTCAAGAAATTAATGAAAATGAAGAGTTTAAAAAAATTAGGAAAAGTGACAAAATAGATTTCAAGAAAAAGATTTTAAAAACTTTAAGAGAAGAACTCAATATGATGAGTAAAATTTTGCAAAAACCATTTCAAGAATATAATTAAACATTTGAAAAAGATCAAGAAGTGGATAAAAAATTCAAAAAAATTCAAAAAGTTGAAGAAAATGAAATTGAAGAAAAGAAAACAAAGTAAAAAAATGTAAAAATAAGTAATTCAAGAAGTTAATGAAAATGAAGAATTTAAAAAAATTAGGAAAAGTGAGAAAATAGATTTCAAGAAAAAGATTTTCAAAACTTTAAGAGAAGAACTCGATATGACGAGTAAAATTTTGCAAAAACCATTTCAAGAACATAATTAAAGATTTGAAAATGATCCAGAATTAAAGATTTGAAAAGGATCAAGAAGCTGATAAAAACTTTAAATACGAATTCAAAAAGTTGGAGAAAATAAAATTTAAAAAAAGAAAACTAAGTAAATAAAGTGTAAAAATAATTAATTTAAGAAGTTGATGAAAATGAAGAGTTTTAAAAAATTAGGAAAAGTGAGAAAATAGATTTCTAGAAAAAGATTTTAAAAACTTTAAGAGAAGAACTCAATATGATGAGTAAAATTTTGCAAAAAACCATTTCAAGAACATAATTATAGAATTGAAAAGCATCAAGAAGTTGATAAAAACTTTAAAAAGAATTGAAAAAGTTTAAGAAAATAAAATTCAAGAAAAGAAAACTAAGTAAAGAAAGTGTAAAAATAAGTAATTCAAGAAGTTAATGAAAATTAATAGTTTAAGAAAATTAAGAAAAGTGAGAAAATAGATTATAAGAAAAAGATTTTAAAAACTTTAAGAGAAGAACTCGATATGACGAGTAAAATTTTGCAAAAACCATTTCAA
This sequence comes from Vigna unguiculata, assembly GCF_037176805.1. NCBI lineage: Eukaryota > Viridiplantae > Streptophyta > Magnoliopsida > Fabales > Fabaceae > Vigna > Vigna unguiculata. The sequence continues at coordinate 55,955,210 of NC_140794.1, read as the reverse complement.
GAACATAATTAAAGATTTGAAAAGGATCAAGAAGTTGATAAAATGTTTTAAAAGAATTGAAAAAGTTTAAGAAAATAAAATTCAAGAAAAGAAAACTAAGTAAAGAAAGTGTAAAAATAAGTAATTCAAGAACTTAATGAAAATGAAGAGTTTAAAAAAATTAGGAAAATTGAGAAAATAGATTTCAAGAAAAAACATTTTAAAAACTTTAAGAGAAGAACTCGATATGATGAGTAGAATTTTGCAAAAAGCATTTCAAGAACATAATTAAAGATTTGAAAAAGATCAAGAAGTTGATAAAAACTTTAAAAAGAATTGAAAAAGTTTAAGAAAATAAAATTCAAGAAAAGAAAACTAAGTAAAGAAAGTGTAAAATAAGTAATTCAAGAAGTTAATGAAAATGAAGAGTTTAAAAAAATTAGGAAAAATGAGAAAAAATAGATTTCAAGAAAAATATTTTAAAAACTTTAAGAGAAGAACTCAATATGATGAGTAAAATTTTGCAAAAACCATTTCAAGAACATAATTAAAGATTTGAAAAGGATCAAGAAGTTGATAAAAACTTTAAAAAGAATTGAAAAATTTTAAGAAAATAAAATTCAAGAAAAGAAAACTAAGTAAAGAAAGTGTAAAAATAAGTAATTCAAGAAGTTAATGAAAATGAAGAGTTTAAAAAAATTAGGAAATGTGAGAGAATAGATTTAAAGAAAAAGATTTTAAAAACTTTAAGAGAAGAACTCAATATGATGAGTAAAATTTTGCAAAAAACCATTTCAAGAACATAATTATAGAATTGAAAGCGATCAAGAAGTTGATAAAAACTTTAAAAAGAATTGAAAAATTTTAAGAAAATAAAATTCAAGAAAAGAAAACTAAGTAAAGAAAGTGTAAAAATAAGTAATTCAAGAAGTTAATGAAAATTATGAGTTTAAAAAAATTAGGAAAAGTGATAAAATAGATTTCAAGAAAAAGATTTTAAAAACTTTAAGAGAAGAACTCAATATGATGAGTAAAATTTTGCAGAAACCATTTCAAGAACATAATTAAAGATTTGAAAAGGATCAAGAAGTCGATAAAAACTTTAAAAAAAATTCAAAAAGTAAGAAAATAAAATTCAAGAAAAGAAAACTAAGTAAAGAAAGTGTAAAAATAAGTAATTCAAGAAGTTAATGAAAATTATGAGCTTAAAAAAATTAGGAAAAGTGATAAAATAGATTTCTAGAAAAAGATTTTAAAAACTTTAAGAGAAGAACTTAATATGATGAGTAAAATTTTGCAAAAAACCATTTCAAGAACATAATTAAAGATTTGAAAAGGATCAAGAAGTTGCTAAAAACTTTAAAAAGAATTGAAAAAGTTTAAGAAAATAAAATTCAAGAAAAAAAAAACTAAGTAAAGAAAGTGTAAAAATAAGTAATTCAAGAAGTTAAGGAAAATGAAGAATTTAAAAAAATTAGGAAAAGTGAGAAAATAGATTTCAAGAAAAAGATTTTAAAAACTTTAAGAGAAGAACTCAATATGATGAGTAAAATTTTGCAAAAACCATTTCAAGAATATAATTCAACATTTGAAAAAGATCAAGAAGTGGATAAAAAATTCAAAAAATTCAAAAAGTTGAAGAAAATGAAATTGAAGAAAAGAAAACAAAGTAAAAAAATGTAAAAATAAGTAATTCAAGAAATTAATGAAAATGAAGAGTTTAAAAAAATTAGGAAAAGTGACAAAATAGATTTCAAGAAAAAGATTTTAAAAACTTTAAGAGAAGAACTCAATATGATGAGTAAAATTTTGCAAAAACCATTTCAAGAATATAATTAAACATTTGAAAAAGATCAAGAAGTGGATAAAAAATTCAAAAAAATTCAAAAAGTTGAAGAAAATGAAATTGAAGAAAAGAAAACAAAGTAAAAAAATGTAAAAATAAGTAATTCAAGAAGTTAATGAAAATGAAGAATTTAAAAAAATTAGGAAAAGTGAGAAAATAGATTTCAAGAAAAAGATTTTCAAAACTTTAAGAGAAGAACTCGATATGACGAGTAAAATTTTGCAAAAACCATTTCAAGAACATAATTAAAGATTTGAAAATGATCCAGAATTAAAGATTTGAAAAGGATCAAGAAGCTGATAAAAACTTTAAATACGAATTCAAAAAGTTGGAGAAAATAAAATTTAAAAAAAGAAAACTAAGTAAATAAAGTGTAAAAATAATTAATTTAAGAAGTTGATGAAAATGAAGAGTTTTAAAAAATTAGGAAAAGTGAGAAAATAGATTTCTAGAAAAAGATTTTAAAAACTTTAAGAGAAGAACTCAATATGATGAGTAAAATTTTGCAAAAAACCATTTCAAGAACATAATTATAGAATTGAAAAGGATCAAGAAGTTGATAAAAACTTTAAAAAGAATTGAAAAAGTTTAAGAAAATAAAATTCAAGAAAAGAAAACTAAGTAAAGAAAGTGTAAAAATAAGTAATTCAAGAAGTTAATGAAAATTAATAGTTTAAGAAAATTAAGAAAAGTGAGAAAATAGATTATAAGAAAAAGATTTTAAAAACTTTAAGAGAAGAACTCGATATGACGAGTAAAATTTTGCAAAAACCATTTCAAGAACATAATTAAAGATTTGAAAAGGATCAAGAAGTTGATAAAATGTTTTAAAAGAATTGAAAAAGTTTAAGAAAATAAAATTCAAGAAAAGAAAACTAAGTAAAGAAAGTGTAAAAATAAGTAATTCAAGAACTTAATGAAAATGAAGAGTTTAAAAAAATTAGGAAAATTGAGAAAATAGATTTCAAGAAAAAACATTTTAAAAACTTTAAGAGAAGAACTCGATATGATGAGTAGAATTTTGCAAAAAGCATTTCAAGAACATAATTAAAGATTTGAAAAAGATCAAGAAGTTGATAAAAACTTTAAAAAGAATTGAAAAAGTTTAAGAAAATAAAATTCAAGAAAAGAAAACTAAGTAAAGAAAGTGTAAAAATAAGTAATTCAAGAAGTTAATGAAAATGAAGAGTTTAAAAAAATTAGGAAATGTGAGAGAATAGATTTAAAGAAAAAGATTTTAAAAACTTTAAGAGAAGAACTCAATATGATGAGTAAAATTTTGCAAAAAACCATTTCAAGAACATAATTATAGAATTGAAAGCGATCAAGAAGTTGATAAAAACTTTAAAAAGAATTGAAAAATTTTAAGAAAATAAAATTCAAGAAAAGAAAACTAAGTAAAGAAAGTGTAAAAATAAGTAATTCAAGAAGTTAATGAAAATTATGAGTTTAAAAAAATTAGGAAAAGTGATAAAATAGATTTCAAGAAAAAGATTTTAAAAACTTTAAGAGAAGAACTCAATATGATGAGTAAAATTTTGCAGAAACCATTTCAAGAACATAATTAAAGATTTGAAAAGGATCAAGAAGTCGATAAAAACTTTAAAAAAAATTCAAAAAGTAAGAAAATAAAATTCAAGAAAAGAAAACTAAGTAAAGAAAGTGTAAAAATAAGTAATTCAAGAAGTTAATGAAAATTATGAGCTTAAAAAAATTAGGAAAAGTGATAAAATAGATTTCTAGAAAAAGATTTTAAAAACTTTAAGAGAAGAACTTAATATGATGAGTAAAATTTTGCAAAAAACCATTTCAAGAACATAATTAAAGATTTGAAAAGGATCAAGAAGTTGCTAAAAACTTTAAAAAGAATTGAAAAAGTTTAAGAAAATAAAATTCAAGAAAAAAAAAACTAAGTAAAGAAAGTGTAAAAATAAGTAATTCAAGAAGTTAAGGAAAATGAAGAATTTAAAAAAATTAGGAAAAGTGAGAAAATAGATTTCAAGAAAAAGATTTTAAAAACTTTAAGAGAAGAACTCAATATGATGAGTAAAATTTTGCAAAAACCATTTCAAGAATATAATTCAACATTTGAAAAAGATCAAGAAGTGGATAAAAAATTCAAAAAATTCAAAAAGTTGAAGAAAATGAAATTGAAGAAAAGAAAACAAAGTAAAAAAATGTAAAAATAAGTAATTCAAGAAATTAATGAAAATGAAGAGTTTAAAAAAATTAGGAAAAGTGACAAAATAGATTTCAAGAAAAAGATTTTAAAAACTTTAAGAGAAGAACTCAATATGATGAGTAAAATTTTGCAAAAACCATTTCAAGAATATAATTAAACATTTGAAAAAGATCAAGAAGTGGATAAAAAATTCAAAAAAATTCAAAAAGTTGAAGAAAATGAAATTGAAGAAAAGAAAACAAAGTAAAAAAATGTAAAAATAAGTAATTCAAGAAGTTAATGAAAATGAAGAATTTAAAAAAATTAGGAAAAGTGAGAAAATAGATTTCAAGAAAAAGATTTTCAAAACTTTAAGAGAAGAACTCGATATGACGAGTAAAATTTTGCAAAAACCATTTCAAGAACATAATTAAAGATTTGAAAATGATCCAGAATTAAAGATTTGAAAAGGATCAAGAAGCTGATAAAAACTTTAAATACGAATTCAAAAAGTTGGAGAAAATAAAATTTAAAAAAAGAAAACTAAGTAAATAAAGTGTAAAAATAATTAATTTAAGAAGTTGATGAAAATGAAGAGTTTTAAAAAATTAGGAAAAGTGAGAAAATAGATTTCTAGAAAAAGATTTTAAAAACTTTAAGAGAAGAACTCAATATGATGAGTAAAATTTTGCAAAAAACCATTTCAAGAACATAATTATAGAATTGAAAAGGATCAAGAAGTTGATAAAAACTTTAAAAAGAATTGAAAAAGTTTAAGAAAATAAAATTCAAGAAAAGAAAACTAAGTAAAGAAAGTGTAAAAATAAGTAATTCAAGAAGTTAATGAAAATTAATAGTTTAAGAAAATTAAGAAAAGTGAGAAAATAGATTATAAGAAAAAGATTTTAAAAACTTTAAGAGAAGAACTCGATATGACGAGTAAAATTTTGCAAAAACCATTTCAAGAACATAATTAAAGATTTGAAAAGGATCAAGAAGTTGATAAAATGTTTTAAAAGAATTGAAAAAGTTTAAGAAAATAAAATTCAAGAAAAGAAAACTAAGTAAAGAAAGTGTAAAAATAAGTAATTCAAGAACTTAATGAAAATGAAGAGTTTAAAAAAATTAGGAAAATTGAGAAAATAGATTTCAAGAAAAAACATTTTAAAAACTTTAAGAGAAGAACTCGATATGATGAGTAGAATTTTGCAAAAAGCATTTCAAGAACATAATTAAAGATTTGAAAAAGATCAAGAAGTTGATAAAAACTTTAAAAAGAATTGAAAAAGTTTAAGAAAATAAAATTCAAGAAAAGAAAACTAAGTAAAGAAAGTGTAAAAATAAGTAATTCAAGAAGTTAATGAAAATTATGAGTTTAAAAAAATTAGGAAAAGTGATAAAATAGATTTCAAGAAAAAGATTTTAAAAACTTTAAGAGAAGAACTCAATATGATGAGTAAAATTTTGCAGAAACCATTTCAAGAACATAATTAAAGATTTGAAAAGGATCAAGAAGTCGATAAAAACTTTAAAAAAAATTCAAAAAGTAAGAAAATAAAATTCAAGAAAAGAAAACTAAGTAAAGAAAGTGTAAAAATAAGTAATTCAAGAAGTTAATGAAAATTATGAGCTTAAAAAAATTAGGAAAAGTGATAAAATAGATTTCTAGAAAAAGATTTTAAAAACTTTAAGAGAAGAACTTAATATGATGAGTAAAATTTTGCAAAAAACCATTTCAAGAACATAATTAAAGATTTGAAAAGGATCAAGAAGTTGCTAAAAACTTTAAAAAGAATTGAAAAAGTTTAAGAAAATAAAATTCAAGAAAAAAAAAACTAAGTAAAGAAAGTGTAAAAATAAGTAATTCAAGAAGTTAAGGAAAATGAAGAATTTAAAAAAATTAGGAAAAGTGAGAAAATAGATTTCAAGAAAAAGATTTTAAAAACTTTAAGAGAAGAACTCAATATGATGAGTAAAATTTTGCAAAAACCATTTCAAGAATATAATTCAACATTTGAAAAAGATCAAGAAGTGGATAAAAAATTCAAAAAATTCAAAAAGTTGAAGAAAATGAAATTGAAGAAAAGAAAACAAAGTAAAAAAATGTAAAAATAAGTAATTCAAGAAATTAATGAAAATGAAGAGTTTAAAAAAATTAGGAAAAGTGACAAAATAGATTTCAAGAAAAAGATTTTAAAAACTTTAAGAGAAGAACTCAATATGATGAGTAAAATTTTGCAAAAACCATTTCAAGAATATAATTAAACATTTGAAAAAGATCAAGAAGTGGATAAAAAATTCAAAAAAATTCAAAAAGTTGAAGAAAATGAAATTGAAGAAAAGAAAACAAAGTAAAAAAATGTAAAAATAAGTAATTCAAGAAGTTAATGAAAATGAAGAATTTAAAAAAATTAGGAAAAGTGAGAAAATAGATTTCAAGAAAAAGATTTTCAAAACTTTAAGAGAAGAACTCGATATGACGAGTAAAATTTTGCAAAAACCATTTCAAGAACATAATTAAAGATTTGAAAATGATCCAGAATTAAAGATTTGAAAAGGATCAAGAAGCTGATAAAAACTTTAAATACGAATTCAAAAAGTTGGAGAAAATAAAATTTAAAAAAAGAAAACTAAGTAAATAAAGTGTAAAAATAATTAATTTAAGAAGTTGATGAAAATGAAGAGTTTTAAAAAATTAGGAAAAGTGAGAAAATAGATTTCTAGAAAAAGATTTTAAAAACTTTAAGAGAAGAACTCAATATGATGAGTAAAATTTTGCAAAAAACCATTTCAAGAACATAATTATAGAATTGAAAAGGATCAAGAAGTTGATAAAAACTTTAAAAAGAATTGAAAAAGTTTAAGAAAATAAAATTCAAGAAAAGAAAACTAAGTAAAGAAAGTGTAAAAATAAGTAATTCAAGAAGTTAATGAAAATTAATAGTTTAAGAAAATTAAGAAAAGTGAGAAAATAGATTATAAGAAAAAGATTTTAAAAACTTTAAGAGAAGAACTCGATATGACGAGTAAAATTTTGCAAAAACCATTTCAAGAACATAATTAAAGATTTGAAAAGGATCAAGAAGTTGATAAAATGTTTTAAAAGAATTGAAAAAGTTTAAGAAAATAAAATTCAAGAAAAGAAAACTAAGTAAAGAAAGTGTAAAAATAAGTAATTCAAGAACTTAATGAAAATGAAGAGTTTAAAAAAATTAGGAAAATTGAGAAAATAGATTTCAAGAAAAAACATTTTAAAAACTTTAAGAGAAGAACTCGATATGATGAGTAGAATTTTGCAAAAAGCATTTCAAGAACATAATTAAAGATTTGAAAAAGATCAAGAAGTTGATAAAAACTTTAAAAAGAATTGAAAAAGTTTAAGAAAATAAAATTCAAGAAAAGAAAACTAAGTAAAGAAAGTGTAAAATAAGTAATTCAAGAAGTTAATGAAAATGAAGAGTTTAAAAAAATTAGGAAAAATGAGAAAAAATAGATTTCAAGAAAAATATTTTAAAAACTTTAAGAGAAGAACTCAATATGATGAGTAAAATTTTGCAAAAACCATTTCAAGAACATAATTAAAGATTTGAAAAGGATCAAGAAGTTGATAAAAACTTTAAAAAGAATTGAAAAAGTTTAAGAAAATAAAATTCAAGAAAAGAAAACTAAGTAAAGAAAGTGTAAAAATAAGTAATTCAAGAAGTTGATGAAAATGAAGAGTTTAAAAAAATTCGGAAACGTGAGAAAATAGATTTCAAGAAAAAGATTTTAAAAACTTTAAGAGAACAACTCAATATGATGAGAAAAAATTTTGCAAAAACCATTTCAAGAACATAATTAAAGATTTGAAAAGGATCAAGAAGTTGATAAAAACTTTAAAAAGAATTGAAAAAGTTTAAGAAAATAAAATTCAAGAAAAGAAAACTAAGTAAAGAGAGTGTAAAAATAAGTAATTCAAGAAGTTAATGAAAATTATGAGTTTAAAAAAATTAGGAAAAGTGAGAAAATAGATTTCAAGAAAGAGATTTTAAAAACTTTAAGAGAAGAACTCAATATGATGAGTAAAATTTTGCAGAAACCATTTCAAGAACATAATTAAGGATTTGCAAAGGATCAAGAAGTCAATAAAAACTTTTAAAAAAATTCAAAAAGTAAGAAAATAAAATTCAAGTAAAGAAAACTAAGTAAAGAAAGTGTAAAAATAAGTAATTCAAGAAGTTAATGAAAATGAAGAGTTTAAAAAAATTAGGAAATGTGAGAAAGTAGATTTAAAGAAAAAGATTTTAAAAACTTTAAGAGAAGAACTCAATATGATGAGTAAAAAATTTTGCAAAAAGCCATTTCAAGAACATAATTATAGAATTGAAAAGGATCAAGAAGTTGATAAAAACTTTAAAAAGAATTGAAAAAGTTTAAGAAAATAAAATTCAAGAAAAGAAAACTAAGTAAAGAAAAGGTAAAAATAAGTAATTCAAGAAGTTAATGAAAATGAAGAGTTTAAAAAAATTAGGAAATGTGAGAAAATAGATTTAAAGAAAAAGATTTTAAAAACTTTAAGAGAAGAACTCAATATGATGAGTAAAATTTTGCAAAAACCATTTCAAGAACATAATTAATGATTTAAAAAGGATCAAGAAGTTGATAAAAACTTTAAAAAGAATTGAAAAAGATTAAGAAAATAAAATTCAAGAAAAGAAAACTGAGTAAAGAAAGTGTAAAAATAAGTAATTCAAGAAGTTAATGAAAATTATGAGTTTAAAAAAATTAGGAAAAGTGAGAAAATAGATTTCAAGAAAAAGATTTTAAAAACTTTAAGAGAAGAACTCAATATGATGAGTAAAATTTTGCAAAAACCATTTCAAGAATATAATTAAACATTTGAAAAAGATCAAGAAGTTGATAAAAACTTTAAAAATAATTGAAAAAGTTTAAGAAAATAAAATTCAAGAAAAGAAAACTAAGTAAAGAAAGTGTAAAAATAAGTAATTCAAGAAGTTGATGAAAATAAAGAGTGTAAAAAAATTCGGAAAAGTGATAAAATAGATTTCAAGAAAAAGATTTTAAAAACTTTAAGAGAAGAACTCAATATGATGAGTAAAATTTTGCAGAAACCATTTCAAGAACATAATTAAAGATTTGAAAAGGATCAAGAAGTCGATAAAAACTTTAAAAAAAATTCAAAAAGTAAGAAAATAAAATTCAAGAAAAGAAAACTAAGTAAAGAAAGTGTAAAAATAAGTAATTCAAGAAGTTAATGAAAATTATGAGTTTAAAAAAATTAGGAAAAGTGAGAAAATAGATTTCAAGAAAAAGATTTTAAAAACTTTAATAGAAGAACTCAATATGATGAGTAAAATTTTGCAAAAACCATTTCAAGAACATAATTAAAGATTTGAAAAGGATCAAGAAGTTGATAAAAACTTTAAAAAGAATTGAAAAAGTTTAAGAAAATAAAATTCAGGAAAAGAAAACTAAGTAAAGAAAGTGTAAAAATAAGTAATTCAAGAAGTTAATGAAAATTATGAGTTTAAAAATATTAGGAAAAGTGATAAAATAGATTTCAAGAAAAAGATTTTAAAAACTTTAAGAGAAGAACTCAATATGATGAGTAAAATTTTGCAGAAACCATTTCAAGAACATAATTAAAGATTTGAAAAGGATCAAGAAGTCGATAAAAACTTTAAAAAAAATTCAAAAAGTAAGAAAATAAAATTCAAGAAAAGAAAACTAAGTAAAGAAAGTGTAAAAATAAGTAATTCAAGAAGTTAATGAAAATTATGAGTTTAAAAAAATTAGGAAAAGTGAGAAAATAGATTTCAAGAAAAAGATTTTAAAAACTTTAATAGAAGAACTCAATATGATGAGTAAAATTTTGCAAAAACCATTTCAAGAACATAATTAAAGATTTGAAAAGGATCAAGAAGTTGATAAAAACTTTAAAAAGAATTGAAAAAGTTTAAGAAAATAAAATTCAGGAAAAGAAAACTAAGTAAAGAAAGTGTAAAAATAAGTAATTCAAGAAGTTGATGAAAATGAAGAGTTTAAAAAAATTCGGAAACGTGAGAAAATAGATTTCAAGAAAAAGATTTTAAAAACTTTAAGAGAACAACTCAATATGATGAGTAAAATTTTGCAAAAACCATTTCAAGAACATAATTAAAGATTTGAAAAGGATCAAGAAGTTGATAAAAACTTTAAAAAGAATTGAAAAAGTTTAAGAAAATAAAATTCAAGAAAAGAAAACTAAGTAAAGAAAGTGTAAAAATAAGTAATTCAAGAAGTTAATGAAAATTATGAGTTTAAAAAAATTAGGAAAAGTGAGAAAATAGATTTCAAGAAAAAGATTTTAAAAACTTTAAGAGAAGAACTCAATATGATGAGTAAAATTTTGCAGAAACCATTTCAAGAACATAATTAAGGATTTGCAAAGGATCAAGAAGTCAATAAAAACTTTTAAAAAAATTCAAAAAGTAAGAAAATAAAATTCAAGTAAAGAAAACTAAGTAAAGAAAGTGTAAAAATAAGTAATTCAAGAAGTTAATGAAAATGAAGAGTTTAAAAAAATTAGGAAATGTGAGAGAATAGATTTAAAGAAAAAGATTTTAAAAACTTTAAGAGAAGAACTCAATATGATGAGTAAAATTTTGCAAAAAACCATTTCAAGAACATAATTATAGAATTGAAAACGATCAAGAAGTTGATAAAAACTTTAAAAAGAATTGAAAAATTTTAAGAAAATAAAATTCAAGAAAAGAAAACTAAGTAAAGAAAGTGTAAAAATAAGTAATTCAAGAAGTTAATGAAAATTATGAGTTTAAAAAAATTAGGAAAAGTGATAAAATAGATTTCAAGAAAAAGATTTTAAAAACTTTAAGAGAAGAACTCAATATGATGAGTAAAATTTTGCAGAAACCATTTCAAGAACATAATTAAAGATTTGAAAAGGATCAAGAAGTCGATAAAAACTTTAAAAAAAATTCAAAAAGTAAGAAAATAAAATTCAAGAAAAGAAAACTAAGTAAAGAAAGTGTAAAAATAAGTAATTCAAGAAGTTAATGAAAATTATGAGCTTAAAAAAATTAGGAAAAGTGATAAAATAGATTTCTAGAAAAAGATTTTAAAAACTTTAAGAGAAGAACTTAATATGATGAGTAAAATTTTGCAAAAAACCATTTCAAGAACATAATTAAAGATTTGAAAAGGATCAAGAAGTTGCTAAAAACTTTAAAAAGAATTGAAAAAGTTTAAGAAAATAAAATTCAAGAAAAAAAAAACTAAGTAAAGAAAGTGTAAAAATAAGTAATTCAAGAAGTTAATGAAAATGAAGAGTTTAAAAAAATTAGGAAATGTGAGAAAGTAGATTTAAAGAAAAAGATTTTAAAAACTTTAAGAGAAGAACTCAATATGATGAGTAAAATTTTGCAAAAAGCCATTTCAAGAACATAATTATAGAATTGAAAAGGATCAAGAAGTTGATAAAAACTTTAAAAAGAATTGAAAAAGTTTAAGAAAATAAAATTCAAGAAAAGAAAACTAAGTAAAGAAAAGGTAAAAATAAGTAATTCAAGAAGTTAATGAAAATGAAGAGTTTAAAAAAATTAGGAAATGTGAGAAAATAGATTTAAAGAAAAAGATTTTAAAAACTTTAAGAGAAGAACTCAATATGATGAGTAAAATTTTGCAAAAACCATTTCAAGAACATAATTAATGATTTAAAAAGGATCAACAAGTTGATAAAAACTTTAAAAAGAATTGAAAAAGATTAAGAAAATAAAATTCAAGAAAAGAAAACTGAGTAAAGAAAGTGTAAAAATAAGTAATTCAAGAAGTTAATGAAAATTATGAGTTTAAAAAAATTAGGAAAAGTGAGAAAATAGATTTCAAGAAAAAGATTTTAAAAACTTTAAGAGAAGAACTCAATATGATGAGTAAAATTTTGCAAAAACCATTTCAAGAATATAATTAAACATTTGAAAAAGATCAAGAAGTTGATAAAAACTTTAAAAATAATTGAAAAAGTTTAAGAAAATAAAATTCAAGAAAAGAAAACTAAGTAAAGAATGTGTAAAAATAAGTAATTCAAGAAGTTGATGAAAATAAAGAGTGTAAAAAAATTCGGAAATGTGAGAAAATAGAGTTCAAGAAAAAGATTTTAAAAACTTTAAGAGAAGAACTCAATATGATGAGTAAAATTTTGCAAAAACCATTTCAAGAACATAATTAAAGATTTGAAAAGGATCAAGAAGTTGATAAAAACTTTAAAAAGAATTGAAAAAGTTTAAGAAAATGTTAGAATTGATGCCCCAATATTTCACAACCAAGAGGGGGGGGTGAATTGGTTTTGACAGATCTTGCCCAGTTTTAGCAAATTGAAATTGTTTTGATAATAACTTTTACTTTTTGAATCAATTGAAATGGTATAGTGTGATGCTTGATGTACGGAACATTTGTACTATGACAAAATATAGAGAGAAAGAGATAAGGCACACAGAAAATTTTATACTGGTTCGATTCTTACGAATCTACATCCAGTTCATCTAGCAAACCACAGCTAGATATATTCACTATATCACAAGAATTTCAAGATTTACAAATACAATTGATAAATCTAAATTCTAAGATAAGGAACACAAATGCAAGGCATCCACACACTTGCACAACCACCCAACAGCAGGGCAGACACGCACTTGCAGAGGGCAGAAAAAGAACAGAAACAAATTGTTTCAAAAACTGAATCAAAACACAAACAAAACACAAACTACAAATTGGATTGAATACACCTTTTCAAGATTGAGATCTCTTCATCTTGCCAAGTCAACAATGAATTGTTTTGATAGAAATCTTCAAAAGGACCTTCCAAGATTTTCTCCAAGAAACTATTTCGCACTTCTCTGTCTTTCTTCTGATTTCCCAGTTCACCCAAAATAATTGCAGAAACTGTTTTTGTATCACAGATGCAAACAGCCACAAACCTAGTCGACTACATTAGTTTGCTAGTCGATTATCGGGAGGTGCAGAAACTGTTTTTATGTAATAACTGCTGCATACATGACCTTAGTCGACTACATTAGTTGGCTAATCAACTATATTATAACAGTGTCCAAACCTCAATTTCCAGAATATGGGTAGTTAACTATATTAACAACCTAGTCAACTAACATGGCAACAGATTGACAGTTTTTAGGATATCATAGCTGTATCAATTTGACAGTGTAAATCTATTTTAGACATCATCAAAAACATAGCACATCACACATACATACATCTAATAGTAATAATCTCCCCCTTTTTTGATGATGGCCAAAACAAGACACTATATTCAAGAAGTACACTAATTCATTTTCATACTACAGATATATCAAGAAAGCATGTTATGTTGACTTAGATATATGCAGATATATATGCCGTTAATTTTCATACTACTGAAGTTCTCCCCCTTTTTGGGCATAAGCAAAATAAGGAAATAACATATCAACCTAGACTAGTGGAGCAGATATATGTAGAGATGAGAGAATAACCCCTAGGGACCAAAAAAGTAAGCAGCAGCAAGAGCAAATACTAGTCTGACATATCATCTGCAGTGGAGTAGGTCTCTTCATCTGTAGCATCGTTGACAATGTTTGCAGCGGTAGCAGTGGAATTTGGATTGTCTTCTGCAGCAGCAGATGCATCATCACTGGTATTGACAGCGTCTTGTGTAACTGGATCATCTTCTTCATCATTAATGTGATGATATTTCAGCAATTTTGTGACCTTTTCATCCAGACGGGCAACAGACAGAGTGAGAGCAGCTAAGGAATGGAGAACATCAGAGTGCGTGGAATGATCAGTGGATAGCGGAGGCGGTGAAGTTGCTGCAGATGGAGAAGGATCATCCTTAAATGTCCACTCAGTGTCATTAAAAACAAAACCCATGTGATGAAGAGCATTGAGTTCAATGAGGCTTGAATGAGTGATCGGAACAGAGACTTCATCAGCCAAATCAAGATTATAGTACTCAAATACTCTTGATAGAAACAAGGCGTAAGGTAGGGGATACATTTGTAAATTTGTGGTCTTGATGATGGTGTCACTCACAAGAGCGGACCAATTGATTTTGACCCTGGAGTTTATGGCATGCATCAGAAAAATATCCTCTGTTAGAAGTTGCCCATGATTTCCAGCCCTTGGAGCCAGAATCCAACCTATAATAAATGCCATAACACGATCATCCCTCTTCATACCACCAGTTTTGTAGAAGTTACATCTCTTTGCACTAGATGGATGTCGTAGCAAGGATTTATATATCTCCATTTTGCGCAGATTTGCGGAACCTACATGCGACTTTTCTCCCCCTATTTGAAAACCCGCGACAGTGGTCCAGACAGTATTATCCAAGATTATATTGACCCCTTTCACTCGTGATACCACTGTACCATTATTCTCACGGGCGTTTGCATAGAAAACCCTAAGAAGATTAGGATAGTAGATACCTTGAAGTTGTACAAATTTCTCCAAGCTTTGATAGGCAAAATGCTCTTGAAACCGAAACCCATTGGTGCGGAAGAAGTCTATGTCGATATACTTCGGATTGATAATATTGCGGTCCTTCCAGTTCTTGACAAAGATGTCGTGCTGCTCATCATCGCTGATCCATCCATCGAGGTTGGCGGGGCGAGACGTGATCTTAACCGCGGTTCGCTTTATGCGTTTGGGACGCGAAGAGGATGACGCCATTTGATTTCGATGCAGAGATTAGAGTTTGTTGTGTGGTGGAAAGAGGATGAGAGAAAGATGGGGTTTTAGGGTTCTGAACAGATTTGAGGATTTTAAAGAAAAGGAGAAGATTTTACCAAGGCACCACAGTGATAGACATAGTTAACTAGAATACTAATGTAGTTGACTACGTATAAAACATGTCACAGGAAATATGAGCAATACGTGACTAGTTAACTAGCGAGCTGACTATGTTAGTGTAGAAATGATAAGTCTGATGCAGGGAAAAAATATAGTGAACTAAAGAATTGACTACACAATGCAGAAACAGAGAAAATGCTGGTGCAGTGGTGACAGGTCTGATGCATATAAAGCATATTGTTAACTACAGAGTTGACTTCCTAATGCAGAAACATAAAGACCTGATGCAGTATTGAAAATTTGTTAACTACAGAGTTGACTTCCTAATGTAGAAACATAAAGACCTGATGCAGTATGGAAAATTTGTTAACTACAGAGTTGACTTCCTAATGTAGAAACATAAAGACCTGATGCAGTGTGGAAAATTGTTAACTACAGAGTTGACTGTTTAATGCAGAAAACACAATGACAGATGCAAAAGTAATGAGTCTGGAACAATACAGGTACTCCATTTACTTCATAATACAAAATATGAAGAGGTAACTATGTGGTGCATGTTAAATCAAGTATCCCGAGTTCATTTCGAAGTACATAAAATCTTTCCCTAGCTAAAGGTTTAGTGAATATGTCAGCCAATTGATTATTTGTGTCAATATATTCAATTTTGCATTCTTCTTTTGCAACATGATCTCTAATAAAATGATGTCGTATTTCTATATGTTTGGTTCTAGAGTGCATGATTGGATTTTTCGTGAGATTTATAGCACTAGTACTATCACATCTAAGAGGAATGCTGTCTAAATGAATGCCATAATCTTCTAGGTGATGTTTGATCCAAATGGATTGTGCGCAACAGCTTCCAGCAGCAATATATTCTGCTTCCGTGGTAGAAAGCGCAACACATGCTTGTTTTTTAGAATGCCATGACACTAATGAACAACCTAATAGATGACATGTTCCACTAGTACTCTTTCTATCCACTTTACAGTCGCCAAAATCAGAGTCACTATATCCTACCAATGATATATTTGCCCCTCTAGGATACCATAAGCCTAGACTTTTAGTGCCTTTCAAGTATTTCAAAATTCTTTTTACAGCAGTTAAGTGAGACTCCTTAGGACATGATTGAAACCGTGCACAAACACACACACTATGCATGATATCCGGACGACTAGCGGTTAAGTAAAGTAGAGAACCAATCATACCTCTATACTTTGTTTGATCAACACACTTACCTGGTTCATCACTATCTAGATAGCAATTTGTGGCCATTGGTGTGGAAGATTCTTTGCAGCTGTCCATAGAGAATTTCTTTAATAAATCTGCACAATACTTGGCTTGGTGGATGAATATACCATTCTTAACTTGCTTGATTTGTAGTCCAAGAAAGAAGGTTAATTCTCCCATCATAGACATCTCAAACTCTTGTTGCATATTTTTAGAGAATTCCTTGCACAAAGAAAGATTAGTGGATCCAAAAATGATATCATCTACATAGATTTGTACAAATAAAAGATCATTATTGGATTTTTTGACAAATAAAGTAGAATCAACAGTACCTCTATGGAATTCACACTTGATCAAGAATAGACTAAGTCTTTCATACCATGATCTTGGAGCTTGCTTTAAACCATATAGAGCTTTCTTTAGTTTGTAGACATGATTTGGAAATGCAAAATCTTGAAATCCAGGAGGTTGTTCTACAAATACTTCTTCCTTTATGTATCCATTCAAAAAAGCACTCTTCACATCCATTTGAAAGAGTTTAAAGTCCAGCATTGATGCTATGGCTAGAAGAATTCTTATAGCTTCTAATCTTGCCACTGGTGCATAGGTTTCATCATAGTCAATTCCTTCTTCTTGACTATATCCTTTGGCTACAAGTCTTGCTTTATTTCTCACAATGCAGCCACTATCATTAAGTTTGTTTCGAAACACCCATTTGGTTCCAATAACTTGTTGATTTTGGTGTCGAGGAACTAGATCCCACACTTCATTTCTTTGGAATTGGTTTAGCTCCTCTTGCATTGCAAGATACCAATTTTCATCTTTGAGTGCATCATCTACTGTCTTTGGCTCTATTTGGGATACAAATGCCACATTTAAGCACACCTGACTAAGCTGCTTCCTTGTAGACACTCCTTTTGATATGTCTCCTATCACATTATCGAATGACATGTCCTTTGGAGTAGTCCATACTTTTGGCAGATCATCGAGTTTACTTTGTAGTTGACTATCTGTGGCTGTATCAACAGTTTTCTCTTCAATCTGAACATTTTGAGGCTTTTCTGCTGAATCTCCCCCTGTCTCAAGAAATTCATCGCTTTTTCTAGATTTATGCATGTTAGTATAGGTTTCCAAACATTCATCAAATGCAACATGTATAGATTCCTCAATAGTTAAAGTTCTTTTGTTATACACCCTATATGCTTTGCTAGTAAGAGAGTAACCCAAGAATATACCTTCATCAGCCTTTGAATCAAATTTGCCAATGTTAAATTTTCCATTATTTAATACAAAACACTTGCATCCAAAAATTTTCAAGTGAGAAATGGTTGGTTTTCTTCCTTTAAAAAGTTCATAAGGAGTTAATTTCAAAATGGGTCTTATCAATACTCTGTTTAGCACATAACATGCAGTACTTACTGCATCAGCCCAAAAATATTTTGGAAGATTATTTTCATTCAACATGGTTCTTGCTAATTCTTCCAATGATCTATTTTTCCTTTCTACAACACCATTTTGCTGTGGTGTTCTAGGTGCAGAAAAATTGTGCGAGATCCCATTTTCTTCACAATATGTTTCAAAAAGAGCATTTTGAAATTCCCCTCCATGATCACTTCTAATAGATTTAATTTTCAAGTCTATCTCATTTTGTATAACATTGGCAAACTTTTTAAAGACTTTGAATGTTTCATTCTTAGCAGAAATAAAGAACGTCCAGGTGTATCTTGAGTAGTCATCTACTAGAACTAAAGCATAGTAATTTCCTCCAAAACTTCTAGTTCTAGAGGGACCAAACAAGTCCATGTGGATTAATTCTAATGGATTATATGTGGAAACAATTTGCTTTGATTTGAAAGAGGTTTTAATTTGCTTTCCTTTTTGACACGCATCACACAATCTATCTTGCACAAACTTAATGTGAGGCAACCCATTCACCAATTTCTTTTTAGCTAGTTTGTTTAGATGTGCCATATGAATGTGTGCAAGTCTCTTGTGCCAAACCCATGGATCATCTTTTTTAGCAAATAAGCAAAGGATGGATTTGAAATCCGAATTTTCAAAATCAACCATGTAGATATTTTGAATTCTTTTTCCAACAAATACCACTTCATTTGATGATGCACAACATATCAAACAATGATTTGATTCAAAAATAACCTTCAGCCCTTTATCACACAATTGACTTATGCTAAGCAAGTTATGTTTCAGCCCTTCAACCAATAATACATTTTCAATAACAGTGGAGGAAGAACTTGTTACCTTGCCTACACCTAGAATTTTACCTCTATTGTTATCACCATAGGTAACATGACCACTTGCTTTGTATGATATTTTGCTGAATTTCTTTGCATCACCTGTCATATGTCTTGAACAGCCACTATCCAAATACCACATTGATTCCTTGGCTCCAAGACTTGTCTGCATGACAGTTTAAAGAGATGATGTAGGTACCCAATTTGGTTTGGGTCCTTTCATGTTAGACAAAACATTTGAATCCTTGACTATCCATTTATATTTACCTTCAGGAACACCATGCTTTTTAAAGTAACATTTATTTGATGTATGACCATGTTTGCAACAGTAAAAACATACAGTGGAAGATGGTTTACTCATGTTACTGGATTTCCTGGATTCTAGTTGATTACCTAGTTGATTTTCGTGTTCTGCATATCCTATGCCTTCTCTGTTCAGTACACTTCTTTGTGAACCTAGCATAGCATCTAGATAATTTCTTCCTAGGGTGAATCTAGTTAGGGTACTCATTAGATATTTGATTCTCTCTAGTTGCTTAGGACAATTTTCACAATTAATCACACTCTTTTTACAATTTTCACTTTTGTGCTTTTCAATATTTTCAAGTTCAGTTTTCAGTTCTTCATTTTCAGTTTCAAGTTGTTTTAATCTATTTTCAAGCCACCTATTTTCACCTTTATGTCTGTTATTAGCGTATTGCAGCTTTCTAGCCTCTTCATGCAACTCATTATACACATCAAGTAGTTGATAGAACCTAGTTTCATAGCTTTCATCAATAGATTCAAGATCAAGATCACTTACACTACTGTCAGAGGATTTTGTATCAGCCATCAAGCATAGATTTGTTTCTTCTTCATTGCTTTCACTTGAATCACTAGAGGTACTGGAGTCATTATCCTCCCAAGCAATATATGCTTTCTTCACTCTCTTGGATTTGCTTGTGGCCTCATTTTTTTCTTCCAACTTCTTTTTGATCTTGAGAATTGGACACTCAGGTTTGATATGACCAGATTTACCACACTCATAACATGTTGGAACGCTAGAAGATGACTCTTGCTTCTTGGAAGATAATCTTCTATTTCCTGCAGCAGATTTTCCATTTGATTTATTTTTGTACTTTAAAAACTTTGAAAAACGTTTTACCATCAGATTTAGTGCCTCAAAATCAGAAGCTTCATCCTCTTTTTCTGCAGCAGTTTCTTTATCCTTGGTTTTGCTTCTTCCATCAGTTTTTGCAGCAGCTTTTAATGCAATGCTTTGCCTTTTCTCTCCTTCTTCTTCCTCTTTTAAACGTCCAAGTTCCAATTCATGCTCTCTTAATTTTCCAAAGAGAGTTGCCATACTCATTGTGGTGAGATCTCTTGATTCAGAGATTGCAGTAACCTTAGGCTGCCATGCTCTATTCAGACTTTTCAGAATTTTGATATTCAATTCTTCCTTTTCAAAGACCTTTCCCAATGCTATGAGATGATTCACAATATGAGTGAACCTTTTTTGCACATCATAGATTGTTTCCTCAGCCTTCATCCTAAACATTTCATATTCTTGAACTAATGTGTTCTTTCTAGCTCTCTTGACTTCATCCGTGCCTTCATGAGTTACCTCTAACACATCCCACATTTCTTTTGCGGATTGACAAATTGATACCCTGTAGAATTCATCCAATGTTAGTGCAGATGAAATTATATTCTTAGCCCTCACATCATAATGAGCACGTTTATTTTCATCAGGAGTCCAAGATAGAAAATCTTTAGGTATAGCTTTTCCTTCCTCAATTTTTGTAGGTATGAATGGACCATTAACAATAGCATCCCACACACCTTTATCAACTGATTCTAAAAAGATTTTCATTCTGATTTTCCAGAAAGGATAGTTATCTCCAGAAAATAAGGGTGGTCTGTTTATTGAAGCCCCTTCAGAAAAAGTCTGTGAAATATTGGCCATTTGTCAGGATCTAGTCGACTATGTATTCGACTAACCAGCTCTGGTGCCACTTGTTAGAATTGATGCCCCAATATTTCACAACCAAGAGGGGGGGGTGAATTGGTTTTGACAGATCTTGCCCAGTTTTAGCAAATTGAAATTGTTTTGATAATAACTTTTACTTTTTGAATCAATTGAAATGGTATAGTGTGATGCTTGATGTACGGAACATTTGTACTATGACAAAATATAGAGAGAAAGAGATAAGGCACACAGAAAATTTTATACTGGTTCGATTCTTACGAATCTACATCCAGTTCATCTAGCAAACCACAGCTAGATATATTCACTATATCACAAGAATTTCAAGATTTACAAATACAATTGATAAATCTAAATTCTAAGATAAGGAACACAAATGCAAGGCATCCACACACTTGCACAACCACCCAACAGCAGGGCAGACACGCACTTGCAGAGGGCAGAAAAAGAACAGAAACAAATTGTTTCAAAAACTGAATCAAAACACAAACAAAACACAAACTACAAATTGGATTGAATACACCTTTTCAAGATTGAGATCTCTTCATCTTGCCAAGTCAACAATGAATTGTTTTGATAGAAATCTTCAAAAGGACCTTCCAAGATTTTCTCCAAGAAACTATTTCACACTTCTCTGTCTTTCTTCTGATTTCCCAGTTCACCCAAAATAATTGCAGAAACTGTTTTTGTATCACAGATGCAAACAGCCACAAACCTAGTCGACTACATTAGTTTGCTAGTCGATTATCGGGAGGTGCAGAAACTGTTTTTATGTAATAACTGCTGCATACATGACCTTAGTCGACTACATTAGTTGGCTAATCAACTATATTATAACAGTGTCCAAACCTCAATTTCCAGAATCTGGGTAGTTAACTATATTAACAACCTAGTCAACTAACATGGCAACAGATTGACAGTTTTTAGGATATCATAGCTGTATCAATTTGACAGTGTAAATCTATTTTAGACATCATCAAAAACATAGCACATCACACATACATACATCTAATAGTAATAGAAAATAAAATTCAAGAAAAGAAAACTAAGTAAAGAAAGTGTAAAAATAAGAAATTCAAGAAGTTAAGGAAAATGAAGAATTTAAAAAAATTAGGAAAAGTGAGAAAATAGATTTCAAGAAAAAGATTTTAAAAACTTTAAGAGAAGAACTCAATATGATGAGTAAAATTTTGCAAAAACCATTTCAAGAATATAATTCAACATTTGAAAAAGATCAAGAAGTTGATAAAAACTTTAAAAATAATTGAAAAAGTTTAAGAAAATAAAATTCAAGAAAAGAAAACTAAGTAAAGAATGTGTAAAAATAAGAAATTCAAGAAGTTAAGGAAAATGAAGAATTTAAAAAAATTAGGAAAAGTGAGAAAATAGATTTCAAGAAAAAGATTTTAAAAACTTTAAGAGAAGAACTCAATATGATGAGTAAAATTTTGCAAAAAACCATTTCAAGAACATAATTATAGAATTGAAAAGGATCAAGAAGTTGATAAAAACTTTAAAAAGAATTGAAAAAGTTTAAGAAAATAAAATTCAAGAAAAGAAAACTCAGTAAAGAAAGTGTAAAAATAAGTAATTCAAGAAGTTAATGAAAATGAAGAGTTTAAAAAAATTAGGAAAAGTGAGAAAATAGATTTCAAGAAAAAAGATTTTAAAAACTTTAAGAGAAGAACTCAATATGATGAGTAAAATTTTGCAAAAACCATTTCAAGAATATAATTAAACATTTGAAAAAGATCAAGAAGTTGATAAAAACTTTAAAAAGAATTGTAAAAGTTTAAGAAAATAAAATTCAAGAAAAGAAAACTCAATAAAGAAAGTGTAAAAACAAATAATTCAAGAAGTTAATGAAAATGAAGAGTTTAAAAAAATTAGGAAAAGTGAGAAAATAGATTTCAAGAAAAAGATTTTAAAAACTTTAAGAGAAGAACTTAATATGATGAGTAAAATTTTGCAAAAAACCATTTCAAGAACATAATTATAGAATTGAAAAGGATTAAGAAGTTGATAAAAACTTTAAAAAGAATTGAAAAATTTTAAGAAAATAAAATTCAAGAAAAGAAAACTCAGTAAAGAAAGTGTAAAAATAAGTAATTCAAGAAGTTAATGAAAATGAAGAGTTTAAAAAAATTAGGAAAAGTGAGAAAATAGATTTCAAGAAAAAAGATTTTAAAAACTTTAAGAGAAGAACTCAATATGATGAGTAAAATTTTGCAAAAACCATTTCAAGAATATAATTAAACATTTGAAAAAGAACAAGAAGTTGATAAAAACTTTAAAAAGAATTGAAAAAGTTTAAGAAAATAAAATTCAAGAAAAGAAAACTAAGTAAAGAAAGTGTAAAAATAAGTAATTCAAGAAGTTGATGAAAATAAAGAGTTTAAAAAAATTCGGAAATGTGAGAAAATAGATTTCAAGAAAAAGATTTTAAAAACTTTAACAGAAGAACTCAATATGATGAGTAAAATTTTGCAAAAACCATTTCAAGAACATAATTAAAGATTTGAAAAGGATCAAGAAGTTGATAAAAACTTTAAAAAGAATTGAAAAAGTTTAAGAAAATAAAATTCAAGAAAAGAAAACTAAGTAAAGAAAGTGTAAAAATAAGAAATTCAAGAAGTTAAGGAAAATGAAGAATTTAAAAAAATTAGGAAAAGTGATAAAATAGATTTCAAGAAAAAGATTTTAAAAACTTTAAGAGAAGAACTCAATATGATGAGTAAAATTTTGCAAAAACCATTTCAAGAATATAATTCAACATTTGAAAAAGATCAAGAAGTGGATAAAAAATTCAAAAAAATTCAAAAAGTTGAAGAAAATGAAATTGAAGAAAAGAAAACAAAGTAAAAAAATGTAAAAATAAGTAATTCAAGAAGTTAATGAAAATGAAGAATTTAAAAAAATTAGGAAAAGTGAGAAAATAGATTTCAAGAAAAAGATTTTCAAAACTTTAAGAGAAGAACTCGATATGACGAGTAAAATTTTGCAAAAACCATTTCAAGAACATAATTAATGATTTGAAAATGATCCAGAATTAAAGATTTGAAAAGGATCAAGAAGCTGATAAAAACTTTAAATACGAATTCAAAAAGTTGGAGAAAATAAAATTTAAAAAAAGAAAACTAAGTAAATAAAGTGTAAAAATAATTAATTTAAGAAGTTGATGAAAATGAAGAGTTTTAAAAAATTAGGAAAAGTGAGAAAATAGATTATAAGAAAAAGATTTTAAAAACTTTAAGAGAAGAACTCGATATGGCGAGTAAAATTTTGCAAAAACCATTTCAAGAACATAATTAAAGATTTGAAAAGGATCAAGAAGTTGATAAAATGTTTTAAAAGAATTGAAAAAGTTTAAGAAAATAAAATTCAAGAAAAGAAAACTAAGTAAAGAAAGTGTAAAAATAAGTAATTCAAGAACTTAATGAAAATGAAGAGTTTAAAAAAATTAGGAAAATTGAGAAAATAGATTTCAAGAAAAAAGATTTTAAAAACTTTAAGAGAAGAACTCGATATGATGAGTAGAATTTTGCAAAAAGCATTTCAAGAACATAATTAAAGATTTGAAAAAGATCAAGAAGTTGATAAAAACTTTAAAAAGAATTGAAAAAGTTTAAGAAAATAAAATTCAAGAAAAGAAAACTAAGTAAAGAAAGTGTAAAATAAGTAATTCAAGAAGTTAATGAAAATGAAGAGTGTAAAAAAATTAGGAAAAATGAGAAAAAATAGATTTCAAGAAAAATATTTTAAAAACTTTAAGAGAAGAACTCAATATGATGAGTAAAATTTTGCAAAAACCATTTCAAGAACATAATTAAAGATTTGAAAAGGATCAAGAAGTTGATAAAAACTTTAAAAAGAATTGAAAAAGTTTAAGAAAATAAAATTCAAGAAAAGAAAACTAAGTAAAGAAAGTGTAAAAATAAGTAATTCAAGAAGTTGATGAAAATGAAGAGTTTAAAAAAATTCGGAAACGTGAGAAAATAGATTTCAAGAAAAAGATTTTAAAAACTTTAAGAGAAGAACTCAATATGATGAGTAAAATTTTGCAAAAACCATTTCAAGAACATAATTAAAGATTTGAAAAGGATCAAGAAGTTGATAAAAACTTTAAAAAGAATTGAAAAAGTTTAAGAAAATAAAATTCAAGAAAAGAAAACTAAGTAAAGAAAGTGTAAAAATAAGTAATTCAAGAAGTTAATGAAAATTATGAGTTTAAAAAAATTAGGAAAAGTGAGAAAATAGATTTCAAGAAAAAGATTTTAAAAACTTTAAGAGAAGAACTCAATATGATGAGTAAAATTTTGCAGAAACCATTTCAAGAACATAATTAAGGATTTGCAAAGGATCAAGAAGTCAATAAAAACTTTTAAAAAAATTCAAAAAGTAAGAAAATAAAATTCAAGTAAAGAAAACTAAGTAAAGAAAGTGTAAAAATAAGTAATTCAAGAAGTTAATGAAAATGAAGAGTTTAAAAAAATTAGGAAATGTGAGAAAGTAGATTTAAAGAAAAAGATTTTAAAAACTTTAAGAGAAGAACTCAATATGATGAGTAAAATTTTGCAAAAAGCCATTTCAAGAACATAATTATAGAATTGAAAAGGATCAAGAAGTTGATAAAAACTTTAAAAAGAATTGAAAAAGTTTAAGAAAATAAAATTCAAGAAAAGAAAACTAAGTAAAGAAAAGGTAAAAATAAGTAATTCAAGAAGTTAATGAAAATGAAGAGTTTAAAAAAATTAGGAAATGTGAGAAAATAGATTTAAAGAAAAAGATTTTAAAAACTTTAAGAGAAGAACTCAATATGATGAGTAAAATTTTGCAAAAACCATTTCAAGAACATAATTAATGATTTAAAAAGGATCAAGAAGTTGATAAAAACTTTAAAAAGAATTGAAAAAGATTAAGAAAATAAAATTCAAGAAAAGAAAACTGAGTAAAGAAAGTGTAAAAATAAGTAATTCAAGAAGTTAATGAAAATTATGAGTTTAAAAAAATTAGGAAAAGTGAGAAAATAGATTTCAAGAAAAAGATTTTAAAAACTTTAAGAGAAGAACTCAATATGATGAGTAAAATTTTGCAAAAACCATTTCAAGAATATAATTAAACATTTGAAAAAGATCAAGAAGTTGATAAAAACTTTAAAAATAATTGAAAAAGTTAAAGAAAATAAAATTCAAGAAAAGAAAACTAAGTAAAGAATGTGTAAAAATAAGTAATTCAAGAAGTTGATGAAAATAAAGAGTGTAAAAAAATTCGGAAATGTGAGAAAATAGAGTTCAAGAAAAAGATTTTAAAAACTTTAAGAGAAGAACTCAATATGATGAGTAAAATTTTGCAAAAACCATTTCAAGAACATAATTAAAGATTTGAAAAGGATCAAGAAGTTGATAAAAACTTTAAAAAGAATTGAAAAAGTTTAAGAAAATAAAATTCAAGAAAAGAAAACTCAGTAAAGAAAGTGTAAAAACAAGTAATTCAAGAAGTTAATGAAAATGAAGAGTTTAAAAAAATTAGGAAAAGTGAGAAAATAGATTTCAAGAAAAAGATTTTAAAAACTTTAAGAGAAGAACTCAATATGATGAGTAAAATTTTGCAAAAAACCATTTCAAGAACATAATTATAGAATTGAAAAGGATCAAGAAGTTGATAAAAACTTTAAAAAGAATTGAAAAATTTTAAGAAAATAAAATTCAAGAAAAGAAAACTCAGTAAAGAAAGTGTAAAAATAAGTAATTCAAGAAGTTAATGAAAATGAAGAGTTTAAAAAAATTCGGAAAAGTGAGAAAATAGATTTCAAGAAAAAGATTTTAAAAACTTTAAGAGAAGAACTCAATATGATGAGTAAAATTTTGCAAAAACCATTTCAAGAATATAATTAAACATTTGAAAAAGATCAAGAAGTTGATAAAAACTTTAAAAAGAATTGAAAAAGTTTAAGAAAATAAAATTCAAGAAAAGAAAACTAAGTAAAGAAAGTGTAAAAATAAGTAATTCAAGAAGATAATGAAAATGAAGAGTTTAAAAAAATTCGGAAATGTGAGAAAATAGATTTCAAGAAAAAGATTTTAAAAACATTAATAGAAGAACTCAATATGATGAGTAAAATTTTGCAAAAACCATTTCAAGAACATAATTAAAGATTTGAAAAGGATCAAGAAGTTGATAAAAACTTTAAAAAGAATTGAAAAAGTTTAAGAAAATAAAATTCAAGAAAAGAAAACTAAGTAAAGAAAGTGTAAAAATAAGTAATTCAAGAAGTTGATGAAAATGAAGAGTTTAAAAAAATTCGGAAACGTGAGAAAATAGATTTCAAGAAAAAGATTTTAAAAACTTTAAGAGAACAACTCAATATGATGAGTAAAATTTTGCAAAAAACCATTTCAAGAACATAATTATAGAATTGAAAACGATCAAGAAGTTGATAAAAATTTTAAAAAGAATTGAAAAAGTTTAAGAAAATAAAATTCAAGAAAAGAAAACTCAGTAAAGAAAGTGTAAAAACAAGTAATTCAAGAAGTTAATGAAAATGAAGAGTTTAAAAAAATTAGGAAAAGTGAGAAAATAGATTTCAAGAAAAAGATTTTAAAAACTTTAAGAGAAGAACTCAATATGATGAGTAAAATTTTGCAAAAAACCATTTCAAGAACATAATTATAGAATTGAAAACGATCAAGAAGTTGATAAAAACTTTAAAAAGAATTGAAAAATTTTAAGAAAATAAAATTCAAGAAAAGAAAACTAAGTAAAGAAAGTGTAAAAATAAGTAATTCAAGAAGTTGATGAAAATGAAGAGTTTAAAAAAATTCGGAAACGTGAGAAAATAGATTTCAAGAAAAAGATTTTAAAAACTTTAAGAGAACAACTCAATATTATGAGTAAAATTTTGCAAAAACCATTTCAAGAACATAATTAAAGATTTGAAAAGGATCAAGAAGTTGATAAAACCTTTAAAAAGAATTGAAAAAGTTTAAGAAAATAAAATTCAAGAAAAGAAAACTAAGTAAAGAAAGTGTAAAAATAAGTAATTCAAGAAGTTAATGAAAATTATGAGTTTAAAAAAATTAGGAAAAGTGATAAAATAGATTTCTAGAAAAAGATTTTAAAAACTTTAAGAGAAGAACTCAATATGATGAGTAAAATTTTGCAGAAACCATTTCAAGAACATAATTAAAGATTTGAAAAGGATCAAGAAGTCGATAAAAACTTTAAAAAAAATTCAAAAACTAAGAAAATAAAATTCAAGAAAAGAAAACTAAGTAAAGAAAGTGTAAAAATAAGTAATTCAAGAAGTTAATGAAAATTATGAGCTTAAAAAAATTAGGAAAAGTGATAAAATAGATTTCTAGAAAAAGATTTTAAAAACTTTAAGAGAAGAACTTAATATGATGAGTAAAATTTTGCAAAAAACCATTTCAAGAACATAATTAAAGATTTGAAAAGGATCAAGAAGTTGCTAAAAACTTTAAAAAGAATTGAAAAAGTTTAAGAAAATAAAATTCAAGAAAAAAAAAACTAAGTAAAGAAAGTGTAAAAATAAGTAATTCAAGAAGTTAATGAAAATGAAGAGTTTAAAAAAATTAGGAAATGTGAGAAAGTAGATTTAAAGAAAAAGATTTTAAAAACTTTAAGAGAAGAACTCAATATGATGAGTAAAATTTTGCAAAAAGCCATTTCAAGAACATAATTATAGAATTGAAAAGGATCAAGAAGTTGATAAAAACTTTAAAAAGAATTGAAAAAGTTTAAGAAAATAAAATTCAAGAAAAGAAAACTAAGTAAAGAAAAGGTAAAAATAAGTAATTCAAGAAGTTAATGAAAATGAAGAGTTTAAAAAAATTAGGAAATGTGAGAAAATAGATTTAAAGAAAAAGATTTTAAAAACTTTAAGAGAAGAACTCAATATGATGAGTAAAATTTTGCAAAAACCATTTCAAGAACATAATTAATGATTTAAAAAGGATCAAGAAGTTGATAAAAACTTTAAAAAGAATTGAAAAAGATTAAGAAAATAAAATTCAAGAAAAGAAAACTGAGTAAAGAAAGTGTAAAAATAAGTAATTCAAGAAGTTAATGAAAATTATGAGTTTAAAAAAATTAGGAAAAGTGAGAAAATAGATTTCAAGAAAAAGATTTTAAAAACTTTAAGAGAAGAACTCAATATGATGAGTAAAATTTTGCAAAAACCATTTCAAGAATATAATTAAACATTTGAAAAAGATCAAGAAGTTGATAAAAACTTTAAAAATAATTGAAAAAGTTTAAGAAAATAAAATTCAAGAAAAGAAAACTAAGTAAAAAATGTGTAAAAATAAGTAATTCAAGAAGTTGATGAAAATAAAGAGTGTAAAAAAATTCGGAAATGTGAGAAAATAGTGTTCAAGAAAAAGATTTTAAAAACTTTAAGAGAAGAACTCAATATGATGAGTAAAATTTTGCAAAAACCATTTCAAGAACATAATTAAAGATTTGAAAAGGATCAAGAAGTTGATAAAAACTTTAAAAAGAATTGAAAAAGATTAAGAAAATAAAATTCAAGAAAAGAAAACTGAGTAAAGAAAGTGTAAAAATAAGTAATTCAAGAAGTTAATGAAAATTATGAGTTTAAAAAAATTAGGAAAAGTGAGAAAATAGATTTCAAGAAAAAGATTTTAAAAACTTTAAGAGAAGAACTCAATATGATGAGTAAAATTTTGCAAAAACCATTTCAAGAATATAATTAAACATTTGAAAAAGATCAAGAAGTTGATAAAAACTTTAAAAATAATTGAAAAAGTTAAAGAAAATAAAATTCAAGAAAAGAAAACTAAGTAAAGAATGTGTAAAAATAAGTAATTCAAGAAGTTGATGAAAATAAAGAGTGTAAAAAAATTCGGAAATGTGAGAAAATAGAGTTCAAGAAAAAGATTTTAAAAACTTTAAGAGAAGAACTCAATATGATGAGTAAAATTTTGCAAAAACCATTTCAAGAACATAATTAAAGATTTGAAAAGGATCAAGAAGTTGATAAAAACTTTAAAAAGAATTGAAAAAGTTTAAGAAAATAAAATTCAAGAAAAGAAAACTCAGTAAAGAAAGTGTAAAAACAAGTAATTCAAGAAGTTAATGAAAATGAAGAGTTTAAAAAAATTAGGAAAAGTGAGAAAATAGATTTCAAGAAAAAGATTTTAAAAACTTTAAGAGAAGAACTCAATATGATGAGTAAAATTTTGCAAAAAACCATTTCAAGAACATAATTATAGAATTGAAAAGGATCAAGAAGTTGATAAAAACTTTAAAAAGAATTGAAAAATTTTAAGAAAATAAAATTCAAGAAAAGAAAACTCAGTAAAGAAAGTGTAAAAATAAGTAATTCAAGAAGTTAATGAAAATGAAGAGTTTAAAAAAATTCGGAAAAGTGAGAAAATAGATTTCAAGAAAAAGATTTTAAAAACTTTAAGAGAAGAACTCAATATGATGAGTAAAATTTTGCAAAAACCATTTCAAGAATATAATTAAACATTTGAAAAAGATCAAGAAGTTGATAAAAACTTTAAAAAGAATTGAAAAAGTTTAAGAAAATAAAATTCAAGAAAAGAAAACTAAGTAAAGAAAGTGTAAAAATAAGTAATTCAAGAAGATAATGAAAATGAAGAGTTTAAAAAAATTCGGAAATGTGAGAAAATAGATTTCAAGAAAAAGATTTTAAAAACATTAATAGAAGAACTCAATATGATGAGTAAAATTTTGCAAAAACCATTTCAAGAACATAATTAAAGATTTGAAAAGGATCAAGAAGTTGATAAAAACTTTAAAAAGAATTGAAAAAGTTTAAGAAAATAAAATTCAAGAAAAGAAAACTAAGTAAAGAAAGTGTAAAAATAAGTAATTCAAGAAGTTGATGAAAATGAAGAGTTTAAAAAAATTCGGAAACGTGAGAAAATAGATTTCAAGAAAAAGATTTTAAAAACTTTAAGAGAACAACTCAATATGATGAGTAAAATTTTGCAAAAAACCATTTCAAGAACATAATTATAGAATTGAAAACGATCAAGAAGTTGATAAAAATTTTAAAAAGAATTGAAAAAGTTTAAGAAAATAAAATTCAAGAAAAGAAAACTCAGTAAAGAAAGTGTAAAAACAAGTAATTCAAGAAGTTAATGAAAATGAAGAGTTTAAAAAAATTAGGAAAAGTGAGAAAATAGATTTCAAGAAAAAGATTTTAAAAACTTTAAGAGAAGAACTCAATATGATGAGTAAAATTTTGCAAAAAACCATTTCAAGAACATAATTATAGAATTGAAAACGATCAAGAAGTTGATAAAAACTTTAAAAAGAATTGAAAAATTTTAAGAAAATAAAATTCAAGAAAAGAAAACTAAGTAAAGAAAGTGTAAAAATAAGTAATTCAAGAAGTTGATGAAAATGAAGAGTTTAAAAAAATTCGGAAACGTGAGAAAATAGATTTCAAGAAAAAGATTTTAAAAACTTTAAGAGAACAACTCAATATTATGAGTAAAATTTTGCAAAAACCATTTCAAGAACATAATTAAAGATTTGAAAAGGATCAAGAAGTTGATAAAACCTTTAAAAAGAATTGAAAAAGTTTAAGAAAATAAAATTCAAGAAAAGAAAACTAAGTAAAGAAAGTGTAAAAATAAGTAATTCAAGAAGTTAATGAAAATTATGAGTTTAAAAAAATTAGGAAAAGTGATAAAATAGATTTCTAGAAAAAGATTTTAAAAACTTTAAGAGAAGAACTCAATATGATGAGTAAAATTTTGCAGAAACCATTTCAAGAACATAATTAAAGATTTGAAAAGGATCAAGAAGTCGATAAAAACTTTAAAAAAAATTCAAAAACTAAGAAAATAAAATTCAAGAAAAGAAAACTAAGTAAAGAAAGTGTAAAAATAAGTAATTCAAGAAGTTAATGAAAATTATGAGCTTAAAAAAATTAGGAAAAGTGATAAAATAGATTTCTAGAAAAAGATTTTAAAAACTTTAAGAGAAGAACTTAATATGATGAGTAAAATTTTGCAAAAAACCATTTCAAGAACATAATTAAAGATTTGAAAAGGATCAAGAAGTTGCTAAAAACTTTAAAAAGAATTGAAAAAGTTTAAGAAAATAAAATTCAAGAAAAAAAAAACTAAGTAAAGAAAGTGTAAAAATAAGTAATTCAAGAAGTTAATGAAAATGAAGAGTTTAAAAAAATTAGGAAATGTGAGAAAGTAGATTTAAAGAAAAAGATTTTAAAAACTTTAAGAGAAGAACTCAATATGATGAGTAAAATTTTGCAAAAAGCCATTTCAAGAACATAATTATAGAATTGAAAAGGATCAAGAAGTTGATAAAAACTTTAAAAAGAATTGAAAAAGTTTAAGAAAATAAAATTCAAGAAAAGAAAACTAAGTAAAGAAAAGGTAAAAATAAGTAATTCAAGAAGTTAATGAAAATGAAGAGTTTAAAAAAATTAGGAAATGTGAGAAAATAGATTTAAAGAAAAAGATTTTAAAAACTTTAAGAGAAGAACTCAATATGATGAGTAAAATTTTGCAAAAACCATTTCAAGAACATAATTAATGATTTAAAAAGGATCAAGAAGTTGATAAAAACTTTAAAAAGAATTGAAAAAGATTAAGAAAATAAAATTCAAGAAAAGAAAACTGAGTAAAGAAAGTGTAAAAATAAGTAATTCAAGAAGTTAATGAAAATTATGAGTTTAAAAAAATTAGGAAAAGTGAGAAAATAGATTTCAAGAAAAAGATTTTAAAAACTTTAAGAGAAGAACTCAATATGATGAGTAAAATTTTGCAAAAACCATTTCAAGAATATAATTAAACATTTGAAAAAGATCAAGAAGTTGATAAAAACTTTAAAAATAATTGAAAAAGTTTAAGAAAATAAAATTCAAGAAAAGAAAACTAAGTAAAGAATGTGTAAAAATAAGTAATTCAAGAAGTTGATGAAAATAAAGAGTGTAAAAAAATTCGGAAATGTGAGAAAATAGTGTTCAAGAAAAAGATTTTAAAAACTTTAAGAGAAGAACTCAATATGATGAGTAAAATTTTGCAAAAACCATTTCAAGAACATAATTAAAGATTTGAAAAGGATCAAGAAGTTGATAAAAACTTTAAAAAGAATTGAAAAAGTTTAAGAAAATAAAATTCAAGAAAAGAAAACTCAGTAAAGAAAGTGTAAAAACCAGTAATTCAAGAAGTTAATGAAAATGAAGAGTTTAAAAAAATTAGGAAAAGTGAGAAAATAGATTTCAAGAAAAAGATTTTAAAAACTTTAAGAGAAGAACTCAATATGATGAGTAAAATTTTGCAAAAAACCATTTCAAGAACATAATTATAGAATTGAAAAGGATCAAGAAGTTGATAAAAACTTTAAAAAGAATTGAAAAAGTTTAAGAAAATAAAATTCAAGAAAAGAAAACTCAGTAAAGAAAGTGTAAAAATAAGTAATTCAAGAAGTTAATGAAAATGAAGAGTTTAAAAAAATTAGGAAAAGTGAGAAAATAGATTTCAAGAAAAAAGATTTTAAAAACTTTAAGAGAAGAACTCAATATGATGAGTAAAATTTTGCAAAAACCATTTCAAGAATATAATTAAAGATTTGAAAAAGATCAAGAAGTTGATAAAAACTTTTAAAAGAATTGAAAAAGTTTAAGAAAATAAAATTCAAGAAAAGAAAACTAAGTAAAGAAAGTGTAAAAATAAGTAATTCAAGAAGTTGATGAAAATAAAGAGTTTAAAAAAATTCGGAAATGTGAGAAAATAGATTTCAAGAAAAAGATTTTAAAAACTTTAACAGAAGAACTCAATATGATGAGTAAAATTTTGCAAAAACCATTTCAAGAACATAATTAAAGATTTGAAAAGGATCAAGAAGTTGATAAAAACTTTAAAAAGAATTGAAAAAGTTTAAGAAAATAAAATTCAGGAAAAGAAAACTAAGTAAAGAAAGTGTAAAAATAAGTAATTCAAGAAGTTGATGAAAATGAAGAGTTTAAAAAAATTCGGAAACGTGAGAAAATAGATTTCAAGAAAAAGATTTTAAAAACTTTAAGAGAACAACTCAATATTATGAGTAAAATTTTGCAAAAACCATTTCAAGAACATAATTAAAGATTTGAAAAGGATCAAGAAGTTGATAAAACCTTTAAAAAGAATTGAAAAAGTTTAAGAAAATAAAATTCAAGAAAAGAAAACTAAGTAAAGAAAGTGTAAAAATAAGTAATTCAAGAAGTTAATGAAAATTATGAGTTTAAAAAAATTAGGAAAAGTGATAAAATAGATTTCTAGAAAAAGATTTTAAAAACTTTAAGAGAAGAACTCAATATGATGAGTAAAATTTTGCAGAAACCATTTCAAGAACATAATTAAAGATTTGAAAAGGATCAAGAAGTCGATAAAAACTTTAAAAAAAATTCAAAAACTAAGAAAATAAAATTCAAGAAAAGAAAACTAAGTAAAGAAAGTGTAAAAATAAGTAATTCAAGAAGTTAATGAAAATTATGAGCTTAAAAAAATTAGGAAAAGTGATAAAATAGATTTCTAGAAAAAGATTTTAAAAACTTTAAGAGAAGAACTTAATATGATGAGTAAAATTTTGCAAAAAACCATTTCAAGAACATAATTAAAGATTTGAAAAGGATCAAGAAGTTGCTAAAAACTTTAAAAAGAATTGAAAAAGTTTAAGAAAATAAAATTCAAGAAAAAAAAAACTAAGTAAAGAAAGTGTAAAAATAAGTAATTCAAGAAGTTAATGAAAATGAAGAGTTTAAAAAAATTAGGAAATGTGAGAAAGTAGATTTAAAGAAAAAGATTTTAAAAACTTTAAGAGAAGAACTCAATATGATGAGTAAAATTTTGCAAAAAGCCATTTCAAGAACATAATTATAGAATTGAAAAGGATCAAGAAGTTGATAAAAACTTTAAAAAGAATTGAAAAAGTTTAAGAAAATAAAATTCAAGAAAAGAAAACTAAGTAAAGAAAAGGTAAAAATAAGTAATTCAAGAAGTTAATGAAAATGAAGAGTTTAAAAAAATTAGGAAATGTGAGAAAATAGATTTAAAGAAAAAGATTTTAAAAACTTTAAGAGAAGAACTCAATATGATGAGTAAAATTTTGCAAAAACCATTTCAAGAACATAATTAATGATTTAAAAAGGATCAAGAAGTTGATAAAAACTTTAAAAAGAATTGAAAAAGATTAAGAAAATAAAATTCAAGAAAAGAAAACTGAGTAAAGAAAGTGTAAAAATAAGTAATTCAAGAAGTTAATGAAAATTATGAGTTTAAAAAAATTAGGAAAAGTGAGAAAATAGATTTCAAGAAAAAGATTTTAAAAACTTTAAGAGAAGAACTCAATATGATGAGTAAAATTTTGCAAAAACCATTTCAAGAATATAATTAAACATTTGAAAAAGATCAAGAAGTTGATAAAAACTTTAAAAATAATTGAAAAAGTTTAAGAAAATAAAATTCAAGAAAAGAAAACTAAGTAAAGAATGTGTAAAAATAAGTAATTCAAGAAGTTGATGAAAATAAAGAGTGTAAAAAAATTCGGAAATGTGAGAAAATAGAGTTCAAGAAAAAGATTTTAAAAACTTTAAGAGAAGAACTCAATATGATGAGTAAAATTTTGCAAAAACCATTTCAAGAACATAATTAAAGATTTGAAAAGGATCAAGAAGTTGATAAAAACTTTAAAAAGAATTGAAAAAGTTTAAGAAAATAAAATTCAAGAAAAGAAAACTCAGTAAAGAAAGTGTAAAAACCAGTAATTCAAGAAGTTAATGAAAATGAAGAGTTTAAAAAAATTAGGAAAAGTGAGAAAATAGATTTCAAGAAAAAAGATTTTAAAAACTTTAAGAGAAGAACTCAATATGATGAGTAAAATTTTGCAAAAACCATTTCAAGAATATAATTAAAGATTTGAAAAAGATCAAGAAGTTGATAAAAACTTTTAAAAGAATTGAAAAAGTTTAAGAAAATAAAATTCAAGAAAAGAAAACTAAGTAAAGAAAGTGTAAAAATAAGTAATTCAAGAAGTTGATGAAAATAAAGAGTTTAAAAAAATTCGGAAATGTGAGAAAATAGATTTCAAGAAAAAGATTTTAAAAACTTTAACAGAAGAACTCAATATGATGAGTAAAATTTTGCAAAAACCATTTCAAGAACATAATTAAAGATTTGAAAAGGATCAAGAAGTTGATAAAAACTTTAAAAAGAATTGAAAAAGTTTAAGAAAATAAAATTCAAGAAAAGAAAACTAAGTAAAGAAAGTGTAAAAATAAGAAATTCAAGAAGTTAAGGAAAATGAAGAATTTAAAAAAATTAGGAAAAGTGAGAAAATAGATTTCAAGAAAAAGATTTTAAAAACTTTAAGAGAAGAACTCAATATGATGAGTAAAGTTTTGCAAAAACCATTTCAAGAATATAATTAAACATTTGAAAAAGATCAAGAAGTGGATAAAAAATTCAAAAAAATTCAAAAAGTTGAAGAAAATGAAATTGAAGAAAAGAAAACAAAGTAAAAAAATGTAAAAATAAGTAATTCAAGAAATTAATGAAAATGAAGAGTTTAAAAAAATTAGGAAAAGTGACAAAATAGATTTCAAGAAAAAGATTTTAAAAACTTTAAGAGAAGAACTCAATATGATGAGTAAAATTTTGCAAAAACCATTTCAAGAATATAATTAAACATTTGAAAAAGATCAAGAAGTGGATAAAAAATTCAAAAAAATTCAAAAAGTTGAAGAAAATGAAATTGAAGAAAAGAAAACAAAGTAAAAAAATGTAAAAATAAGTAATTCAAGAAGTTAATGAAAATGAAGAATTTAAAAAAATTAGGAAAAGTGAGAAAATAGATTTCAAGAAAAAGATTTTCAAAACTTTAAGAGAAGAACTCGATATGACGAGTAAAATTTTGCAAAAACCATTTCAAGAACATAATTAAAGATTTGAAAATGATCCAGAATTAAAGATTTGAAAAGGATCAAGAAGCTGATAAAAACTTTAAATACGAATTCAAAAAGTTGGGGAAAATAAAATTTTAAAAAAGAAAACTAAGTAAATAAAGTGTAAAAATAATTAATTTAAGAAGTTGATGAAAATGAAGAGTTTTAAAAAATTAGGAAAAGTGAGAAAATAGATTTCAAGAAAAAGATTTTAAAAACTTTAAGAGAAGAACTCAATATGATGAGTAAAATTTTGCAAAAAACCATTTCAAGAACATAATTATAGAATTGAAAAGGATCAAGAAGTTGATAAAAACTTTAAAAAGAATTGAAAAAGTTTAAGAAAATAAAATTCAAGAAAAGAAAACTAAGTAAAGAAAGTGTAAAAATAAGTAATTCAAGAAATTAATGAAAATTAATAGTTTAAGAAAATTAAGAAAAGTGAGAAAATAGATTATAAGAAAAAGATTTTAAAAACTTTAAGAGAAGAACTCGATATGGCGAGTAAAATTTTGCAAAAACCATTTCAAGAACATAATTAAAGATTTGAAAAGGATCAAAAAGTTGATAAAATGTTTTAAAAGAATTGAAAAAGTTTAAGAAAATAAAATTCAAGAAAAGAAAACTAAGTAAAGAAAGTGTAAAAATAAGTAATTCAAGAACTTAATGAAAATGAAGAGTTTAAAAAAATTAGGAAAATTGAGAAAATAGATTTCAAGAAAAAAGATTTTAAAAACTTTAAGAGAAGAACTCGATATGATGAGTAGAATTTTGCAAAAAGCATTTCAAGAACATAATTAAAGATTTGAAAAAGATCAAGAAGTTGATAAAAACTTTAAAAAGAATTGAAAAAGTTTAAGAAAATAAAATTCAAGAAAAGAAAACTAAGTAAAGAATGTGTAAAAATAAGTAATTCAAGAAGTTGATTAAAATAAAGAGTGTAAAAAAATTCGGAAATGTGAGAAAATAGAATTCAAGAAAAAGATTTTAAAAACTTTAAGAGAACAACTCAATATTATGAGTAAAATTTTGCAAAAACCATTTCAAGAACATAATTAAAGATTTGAAAAGGATCAAGAAGTTGATAAAACCTTTAAAAAGAATTGAAAAAGTTTAAGAAAATAAAATTCAAGAAAAGAAAACTAAGTAAAGAAAGTGTAAAAATAAGTAATTCAAGAAGTTGATTAAAATAAAGAGTGTAAAAAAATTCGGAAATGTGAGAAAATAGAATTCAAGAAAAAGATTTTAAAAACTTTAAGAGAAGAACTCAATATGATGAGTAAAATTTTGCAAAAACCATTTCAAGAACATAATTAAAGATTTGAAAAGGATCAAGAAGTTGATAAAAACTTTAAAAAGAATTGAAAAAGTTTAAGAAAATAAAATTCAAGAAAAGAAAACTAAGTAAAGAAAGTGTAAAAATAAGTAATTCAAGAAGTTGATGAAAATGAAGAGTTTAAAAAAATTCGGAAACGTGAGAAAATAGATTTCAAGAAAAAGATTTTAAAAACTTTAAGAGAAGAACTCAATATGATGAGTAAAATTTTGCAAAAACCATTTCAAGAACATAATTAAAGATTTGAAAAGGATCAAGAAGTTGATAAAAACTTTAAAAAGAATTGAAAAAGTTTAAGAAAATAAAATTCAAGAAAAGAAAACTCAGTAAAGAAAGTGTAAAAACAAGTAATTCAAGAAGTTAATGAAAATGAAGAGTTTAAAAAAAATTAGGAAAAGTGAGAAAATAGATTTCAAGAAAAAGATTTTAAAAACTTTAAGAGAAGAACTCAATATGATGAGTAAAATTTTGCAAAAAACCATTTCAAGAACATAATTATAGAATTGAAAAGGATCAAGAAGTTGATAAAAACTTTAAAAAGAATTGAAAAATTTTAAGAAAATAAAATTCAAGAAAAGAAAACTCAGTAAAGAAAGTGTAAAAATAAGTAATTCAAGAAGTTAATGAAAATGAAGAGTTTAAAAAAATTCGGAAAAGTGAGAAAATAGATTTCAAGAAAAAGATTTTAAAAACTTTAAGAGAAGAACTCA
This sequence comes from Vigna unguiculata, assembly GCF_037176805.1. Taxonomy (NCBI): domain Eukaryota; kingdom Viridiplantae; phylum Streptophyta; class Magnoliopsida; order Fabales; family Fabaceae; genus Vigna; species Vigna unguiculata. The sequence goes on along the minus strand of NC_140794.1, from coordinate 55,916,933 downwards.
ATATGATGAGTAAAATTTTGCAAAAAGCATTTCAAGAATATAATTAAAGATTTGAAAAAGATCAAGAAGTTGATAAAAACTTTAAAAAGAATTGAAAAAGTTTAAGAAAATAAAATTCAAGAAAAGAAAACTAAGTAAAGAAAGTGTAAAAATAAGTAATTCAAGAAGTTAATGAAAATGAAGAGTTTAAAAAAATTCGGAAATGTGAGAAAATAGATTTCAAGAAAAAGATTTTAAAAACATTAATAGAAGAACTCAATATGATGAGTAAAATTTTGCAAAAACCATTTCAAGAACATAATTAAAGATTTGAAAAGGATCAAGAAGTTGATAAAAACTTTAAAAAGAATTGAAAAAGTTTAAGAAAATAAAATTCAAGAAAAGAAAACTAAGTAAAGAAAGTGTAAAAATAAGTAATTCAAGAAGTTGATGAAAATGAAGAGTTTAAAAAAATTCGGAAACGTGAGAAAATAGATTTCAAGAAAAAGATTTTAAAAACTTTAAGAGAACAACTCAATATGATGAGTAAAATTTTGCAAAAACCATTTCAAGAACATAATTAAAGATTTGAAAAGGATCAAGAAGTTGATAAAAATTTTAAAAAGAATTGAAAAAGTTTAAGAAAATAAAATTCAAGAAAAGAAAACTGAGTAAAGAAAGTGTAAAAATAAGTAATTCAAGAAGTTAATGAAAATTATGAGTTTAAAAAAATTAGGAAAAGTGAGAAAATAGATTTCAAGAAAAAGATTTTAAAAACTTTAAGAGAAGAACTCAATATGATGAGTAAAATTTTGCAAAAACCATTTCAAGAATATAATTAAACATTTGAAAAAGATCAAGAAGTTGATAAAAACTTTAAAAAGAATTGAAAAAGTTTAAGAAAATAAAATTCAAGAAAAGAAAACTAAGTAAAGAAAGTGTAAAAATAAGTAATTCAAGAAGTTGATGAAAATAAAGAGTTTAAAAAAATTCGGAAATGTGAGAAAATAGATTTCAAGAAAAAGATTTTAAAAACTTTAACAGAAGAACTTAATATGATGAGTAAAATTTTGCAAAAACCATTTCAAGAACATAATTAAAGATTTGAAAAGGATCAAGAAGTTGATAAAAACTTTAAAAAGAATTGAAAAAGTTTAAGAAAATAAAATTCAAGAAAAGAAAACTAAGTAAAGAAAGTGTAAAAATAAGAAATTCAAGAAGTTAAGGAAAATGAAGAATTTAAAAAAATTAGGAAAAGTGAGAAAATAGATTTCAAGAAAAAGATTTTAAAAACTTTAAGAGAAGAACTCAATATGATGAGTAAAATTTTGCAAAAACCATTTCAAGAATATAATTCAACATTTGAAAAAGATCAAGAAGTGGATAAAAAATTCAAAAAATTCAAAAAGTTGAAGAAAATGAAATTGAAGAAAAGAAAACAAAGTAAAAAAATGTAAAAATAAGTAATTCAAGAAATTAATGAAAATGAAGAGTTTAAAAAAATTAGGAAAAGTGACAAAATAGATTTCAAGAAAAAGATTTTAAAAACTTTAAGAGAAGAACTCAATATGATGAGTAAAATTTTGCAAAAACCATTTCAAGAATATAATTAAACATTTGAAAAAGATCAAGAAGTGGATAAAAAATTCAAAAAAATTCAAAAAGTTGAAGAAAATGAAATTGAAGAAAAGAAAACAAAGTAAAAAAATGTAAAAATAAGTAATTCAAGAAGTTAATGAAAATGAAGAATTTAAAAAAATTAGGAAAAGTGAGAAAATAGATTTCAAGAAAAAGATTTTCAAAACTTTAAGAGAAGAACTCGATATGACGAGTAAAATTTTGCAAAAACCATTTCAAGAACATAATTAAAGATTTGAAAACGATCCAGAATTAAAGATTTGAAAAGGATCAAGAAGCTGATAAAAACTATAAATACGAATTCAAAAAGTTGGAGAAAATAAAATTTAAAAAAAGAAAACTAAGTAAATAAAGTGTAAAAATAATTAATTTAAGAAGTTGATGAAAATGAAGAGTTTTAAAAAATTAGGAAAAGTGAGAAAATAGATTTCAAGAAAAAGATTTTAAAAACTTTAAGAGAAGAACTCAATATGATGAGTAAAATTTTGCAAAAAATCATTTCAAGAACATAATTATAGAATTGAAAAGGATCAAGAAGTTGATAAAAACTTTAAAAAGAATTGAAAAAGTTTAAGAAAATAAAATTCAAGAAAAGAAAACTAAGTAAAGAAAGTGTAAAAATAAGTAATTCAAGAAGTTAATGAAAATTAATAGTTTAAGAAAATTAAGAAAAGTGAGAAAATAGATTATAAGAAAAAGATTTTAAAAACTTTAAGAGAAGAACTCGATATGGCGAGTAAAATTTTGCAAAAACCATTTCAAGAACATAATTAAAGATTTGAAAAGGATCAAGAAGTTGATAAAATGTTTTAAAAGAATTGAAAAAGTTTAAGAAAATAAAATTCAAGAAAAGAAAACTAAGTAAAGAAAGTGTAAAAATAAGTAATTCAAGAACTTAATGAAAATGAAGAGTTTAAAAAAATTAGGAAAATTGAGAAAATAGATTTCAAGAAAAAAGATTTTAAAAACTTTAAGAGAAGAACTCGATATGATGAGTAGAATTTTGCAAAAAGCATTTCAAGAACATAATTAAAGATTTGAAAAAGATCAAGAAGTTGATAAAAACTTTAAAAAGAATTGAAAAAGTTTAAGAAAATAAAATTCAAGAAAAGAAAACTAAGTAAAGATAGTGTAAAAATAAGTAATTCAAGAAGTTAATGAAAATGAAGAGTTTAAAAAAATTAGGAAAAGTGAGAAAATAGATTTTAACAAAAAGATTTTAAAAACTTTAAGAGAGGAACTCAATCTGATGAGTAAAATTTTGCAAAAAACATTTCAAGAACATAATTAAAGATTTGAAAAGGATCAATAATTAAAGATTTGAAAAGAGTCAAGAAGTTGATAAAAACTTTAAAAAGAATTGAAAAAGTATAAGAAAATGAAATTTAAGAAAAGAAAACTATGTAAAGAATAATATGTAAAGAAAGTGTTAAAATAAGTAATTCAAGAAGTTAATTAAAATGAAGAGTTTAAAAAAATTAGGAAAAGTGAGAAAATAGATTTCAAGAAAAAGATTTTAAAAACTTTAAGAGAAGAACTCAATATGATGAGTAAAATTTTGCAAAAAACCATTTCAAGAACATAATTATAGAATTGAAAACGATCAAGAAGTTGATAAAAACTTTAAAAAGAATTGAAAAATTTTAAGAAAATAAAATTCAAGAAAAGAAAACTAAGTAAAGAAAGTGTACAAATAAGTAATTCAAGAAGTTAATGAAAATTATGAGTTTAAAAAAATTAGGAAAAGTGATAAAATAGATTTCAAGAAAAAGATTTTAAAAACTTTAAGAGAAGAACTCAATATGATGAGTAAAATTTTGCAGAAACCATTTCAAGAACATAATTAAAGATTTGAAAAGGATCAAGAAGTCGATAAAAACTTAAAAAAAAAATTCAAAAAGTTGAAGAAAATAAAATTCAAGAAAAGAAAACTAAGTAAAGAAAGTGTAAAAATAAGTAATTCAAGAAGTTAATGAAAATGAAGAGTTTAAAACAATTAGGAAAAGTGAGATAATAGATTTCAAGAAAAAGATTTTAAAAACATTAAGAGAAGAACTCAATATGATGAGTAAAATTTTGCAAAAACCATTTCAAGAACATAATTTAAGATTTGAAAAGGATCAAGACTTAAAGATTTGAAAAGGATCAAGAAGCTGATAAAAACTTTAAAATAGAATTCAAAAAGTTGAAGAAAATAAAATTTAAGAAAAGAAAACTAAGTAAAGAAAGTGTAAAAATAACTATTCAAGAAGTTAATGAAAATGATGAGTTTAAAAAAATTAGGAAAAGTGATAAAATAGATTTCAAGAAAAAGATTTTAAAAACTTTAAGAGAAGAACTCAATATGATGAGTAAAATTTTGCAAAAACCATTTCAAGAACATAATTAAAGATTTGAAAAGGATCAAGAATAGAGGTGTTAATTTGGCCCAGCCCAGAAGGCTTGGCCCTGGCCCATGTGGGCGAGGGTCAAAAAAGCACACATTTGAAATAAAGCCCAATCAAAGAAGTCCACAGGGCTAAAAACTTTAAAAAAGCCCCGTGGGCTTGGGCCAACCCATGGCTTTCATCTTACATATGAAAAATATATTAGTTTTTAAAATATATTATTATATGTGGGACATGCCCAACGAACCAGACAAGCACGACGACCAGAATAGGTCGAACAACACGAACCTGCCCGACGACCTCAACAAGAACGACGACTTGAACGGGCCCGATGATCCACAAGGGCCCAACGACCCGAACGGGTCTGACGACTGGAATAGGCTCGACGACTCGGATGACACGGACGGGCGCGATGACACAAACGGGCCGACGACATTGACGGGCGCGACAACCCAGACAGGCTCGATGACCCGTACGAGCCCGACGACCTGGACTGGACCTACGATAAAAACGGACCCTACGACCTAAGTGGGCCCCGCGACCCGTGTGTGCCCGATGACCCGTATCGGCTCGACGACCTAGACGGAACCGACGACACGGACATGCCCGACGACCCAGACGGGCCCGATGACTCAGAAGGGCCCCACGATCCTAACATGCCCAACGACCCGAACGGGCCAACCGACCCGGACATGCTCGATGATCCAAACATGCCCATCGACCTGAACGGGCACGACGACACGAACATGCCCAACGACCCGGACAAGCCCGATGATCCAGACAAGCCCAACAACCCGAACGGGCATGATGACCCAGACGGGCTCTAGGACCCGAACGGGCCCCACGACCCGGACGTGCTTGATGATCCACACAGTCCCAACGACCCAAACGGGCCCGACGCCTTGGATGTGCCCAATGACTCTGACGGGCCCGATGATCCAAAAAGGCCCAATACTTGAACGGGACCGACGACCTGGATGGGCCTAAGGACCTGGACGAGCCCGATGATCAAAACAGGCCTAACGACCTAAACGAGCCCGATGATCCAGAAAGGCCCAACGACCCGAACGTTCCTGACAACCCAGACGGGCCTAACGACCTGGACGAGCCTGATGATCCAAACAGGCCCAACGACCCGAACAAGCTCGACGACCCGGATCTACCCGACAACCTAGACGTGACCGATGACTCGGACAAGCTTGATGACCTAAACGGGCCCGATGATCCCGACATGTAAAACGACTCGAACTGGCTCGTCCGAGTCGTTGGGCTCATCCGGGTTGTTGGGCCTATTTGGGTCATTGGGCCTGTATGGATCATCGGGCTCGTCCAGGTCATTAGCCCCGTCTGGGTCGTCGGGCCTGTTCGGGTCTTCTGGCCTTTTTGGATCATCGGGCACGTCGGGCCCGTTCGTGTCGTGGGGCCTGTCTAGATCATCGTGCCAATCCAGGTCATTGGTCATGTGCGTGTCGTCGGGCCTGTTCGGCTCGTTAGGCCTGTTTTGATTGTGGGGCCCGTCCGCATTGTTCGGCTCGATCGGGTCGTCGAGCCTATCTGCATCATCGAGCCCGTCCAGGTCGTTGGGCCTGTTAAGGTCTTGGGGCCCATTCGGGTAGTCGGGCCCGTTCGGGTCGTCGGGCTCGTCCTCTTCATGGGGCTCATCCTAGTCATCGCGCTCGTCCGGGTTATGGGGCTCGTTCGAGTCTTCGGGCCCGTCCTGGTCATCGGGCCCGTTCAGGTCATCGATCTCATCCAGGTCGTCGGTCTCGTCCAAATTATCGGGCTCGTCCGGGTCGTTGGGATCGTTTGGGTCATCGGGCCCGTCCTAGTCGTGGGGCTCGTCCGAGTCTTCGTGCTCGTCCGGATCGTCGGGCCTGTCCGAGTCTTCGTGCCTGTTTTGTTGGTGTGCCCGTCCGAGTCATCGGGCTTGTTCGTGTTGTGGGGTATGTCCCGGTCATAGGGCCCGTTTAGGTCTTTGTGTCGCTCCATGTCTTCGAGCCCCTCTGCATCGTCGGGTTCGTCTGTGTCGTTGGGCTGGTCCGTGTTCTCGGGCTCGTCTTGGTCGTTGGGCCCGTCTAGGTCGTCGAGCACGCTCGTGTCGTCGGGCCTGTCCGTGTTGTCGGGTTTGTCCTGGTCGTCGGGTTCATCTGAGTCGTCGAGCCCGTTCGGGTCGTTGGGCCTGTTCAGGTTGTTCGACCTATTCCTGTCGTCGTGCTTGTTTGGTTCGTTGGGCCTGTCCCACAGATAATAATATAATTTAAAAAATCATATATTTTTCATGTGGCAGATGAAAGCCCATGGATTGGTCCAAGCCCACAGGGCTTTTGTAAAGTTTTAAGCCCTGTGGACTTCTTTGATGGGGGCTTATTTTCAATGTGGGCTTTTTTGGCCCTGGCCCACATGGGCCAGGGCCAAGCCTTGTGGGCTGGGCCAAACTGACACCTCTAATAAAAATTTCAAAAAACTTCAAAAAATTGAAATAAATAAAATTGAAGAAAAGAAAAGAAAGTAAAGAAAGTGTAAAAATAAGTAATTCAAGAACTTAATGAAAATGAAGAGTTTCTAAAAATTAGGAAAAGTGAGAAAATAGATTTCAAGAAAAAGATTTTAAAAACTTTAAGAGAAGAACTCAATATGATGAGTAAAATTTTGCAAAAACCATTTCAAGAACATAATTAAAGATTTGAAAGGATCAAGAATTAAAGATGTGACAAGGATCAAGAAGTTGATAAAAACTTTAAAAAAGAATTCAAAAATTTGAAGAAAATAAAATTTAAGAAAAGAAAACTAAGTAAAGAAAGTGTAAAAATAACTATTCAAGAAGTTAATGAAAATGAAGAGTTTAAAAAATTAGGAAAAATGATAAAATAGATTTGAAGAAAAAGATTTTAAAAACTTTAAGAGAAGAACTCAATATGATGAGTAAAATTTTTCAGAAACCATTTCAAGAACATAATTAAACATTTGAAAAGGATCAAGAATTAAAGATTTGAAAAGGATCAAGAAGTTGATAAAAATTTGAAAAAGAATTGAAAAAGTTTAAGAAAATAAAATTCAAGAAAAGAAAACTAAGTAAAGAAAATGTAAAAATAAGTAATTCAAGAAGTTAATGAAAATGAAGAGTTTAAAAAAATTAGGAAAAGTGAGAAAATAGATTTCAAGAAAAAGATTTTAAAATCCTTAAGAGAAGAACTCAATATGATGAGTAAAATTTTGCAAAAACCATTTCAAGAACATAATTAAAGATTTGGAAAGGATCAAAAAGTTGATAAAAACTTTAAAAAAAATTAAAAGAGTTTAAGAAAATAAATTTCAAGAAAAGAAAACTAACTAAAGAAAGTGTAAAAATAAGTAATTCAAGAAATTAATGAAAATGAAGAGTTTAAAAAAATTAGGAAAAGTAAGAAAATAGATTTGAAGAAAAAGATTTCAAAAACTTTAAGAGAAGAACTCAATATGATGAGTAAAATTTTGTAAAAACCATTTCAAGAAAATAATTAAAGATTTGAAAATGATCAAGAAGTTGAGAAAAACTTTAAAAAGAATTGAAAAAGTTTAAGAAAATAAAATTCAAGAAAAGAAAACTAAGTAAAGAAAGTGTAAAGATAAGTAATTCAAGAAGTTAATGAAAATGAAGAGTTTAAAAAAATTAGGAAAAGTGATAAAATAGATTGCAAGAAAAAGATTTTAAAAACTTTAAGAGAAGAACTCAATATGATGAGTAAAATTTTGCAAAAACCATTTCAAGAACGTAATTAAAGATTTGAAAAGGATCAAGAATAGAGGTGTTAATTTGGCCCAGCCCACAAGGCTTGGCCCTGGCCCATGTGGGCGATGGCCAAAAAAGCCCACATTGAATAAAAGCCCTATCAAAGAAGTCCACAAGGCTAAAAACTTTACAAAAGCCATGTGGGCTTGGGCCAACTTATGGGCTTTTATCTTCCATATGAAAAATATATTATTTTTTAAAGGTATAAATAAACATTTGGTACCCAAAATTTTTCGGAAAGTTCAATTTGGTACCCGAACTTTAGGAATGTTCAATTTGGTACCCCAATTTTCTAAAGAGATTTAGTTTGGTCCTCTCCGTTAAGTTGGAGTTAACACCGTGTCCGTACAGGACACGTGTTAAGCCATGAAATTTTTATTTTTTTTAATTTTTTTTTCAAAAAAATTAATTTTTTTTCAAAAAATTTTAAAACTGCCACGTGTCAGTTTATCATCGTGCCACGTGGCAGCTTACAATCATGACACGTGGCAGTTTAATAGTTGTTTTCAATTTAGTACCCCAATTTAAATTTTTGGTTCAATTTAGTACCCCAATTTTTTAAAATCATCCAATTTCATCATCTTCCATTTGAGACCAAATTAGTAAATAAGCTTAATTACAACCTATATATACATGTTACAATAACTTTTTCTAATATATACATCAAATCATTTCACCTAAATACTTAAATTATTTTATTTTTTACATTTTAACCTTTGTAATTTTTTATACATGAAATTTTTTACACTTGTAAAAAATAAAATAATTTTAATATTTAGGTGTAGTGATTTGATGTATAAATTCAAAACAATTATTTTAACATGTTTATATAAGTTATAATTAAGCTTATTTACTAATTTGGTCTCAAATAGGAAAGGACGAAATTGGATCATTTTAAAAAATTTGGGTACTAAATTGAATCAAAAATTTAAATTAGGGTACTAAATTGAAAACAACTATTACACTGCCACATGTCATGATTGTAAGCTACCACGTGGCACGATGATAAACTGACACGTGGCAGTTTTTTAATTTTTTTGAAAAAAGAATTAAAAAAAAGATTAAAATTTCATGGCTTGACACGTGTCCTGTACGGACACGGTGTTAACTCCAACTTAACGGAGAGGACCAAATTGAACATTCCTAAAGTTCGGGTACCAAATTGAACTTTCCGAAAAGGTTTGGGTACCAAATGTGTATTTATACCTTTTTTAAAAGGTATTACTATTTGTGGGACAGACCCAACGAACCAGACAAGCACGACGACAAGAATAGGTCGAAGAACCCGAAGCTGCCCAACGATCTCGACAAGAACGACGACTTGAACGGGCCCAATGATCCAAAAGGGCCCAACGACCCGAATGGGCCCAACGACCCGAACAGGCCCGACGACTCGAACGGGCCCGATGACCCGAACGAGCTCGACGACCAGGATGAGCCTGACGACCAGGATAAACCCGACGACACGGACGGGCGCGACGACACGGACGGGCCGACAACATGGACGGGCGCGACAATCCAGACGGGCTAAATGACCCGGACGAGCCCGACGACCTGGACTGGCCCTATGACAAAAACGAACCCTACGACCCAAGTGGGCCCCGTGACCCGTATGTGCCCGATGACCCGTATGGGCCCGACGACCTGGACGGAACCGACGACACGGACAGGCCTAACGACCCGGACGGGCCCGATTACCCAGTAGGGCCCCATGATCCGAACATGCCCAACGACCCGAACGGGCCAACCGACCCGGACATGCCCGATGATCCAAACATGCCCAACGACCTGAATGGGCCCGACGACACGAACATGCCCAACGACCCGGATAGGCCCGATGATCCAGACAAGCCCAACAACCGAACGGGCCCGACAACCCAGACAGGCTCTAGGACCCGAACGGGCCCCACGACCCGGATGTGCCTGATGATCCACACAGTCCCAACGATCCAAACGGACCCGACGCCTTGGATGTGCCCAACAACTTTGACGGGCCCGATGATCCAGAAAGGCCCAATTACTTGAACGAGCCCGACGACCCGAATGAGCCTAGGGACTTGGACGAGCCTGATGATCAAAACAGGCCTAACGACCTCAACTAGCCCGATGATCCAGAAAGGCCCACCGACCCAAATGTTCCCAATGACCCGGACAGGCCTAACGACCTGGACGGGCTTGATGATCCAGACAGGCCCAACGACCCGAACAAGCTCGACGACCCGTATCTGCCCGACAACCCAGACGTGACCGATGACTCGGACAGGCTTGACGACCTAAACGAGCCCGATGATCCCGACATGCAAAATGACTCGAACTGGCCCGTCCGGGTCGTTGGGCTCATCCGGGTAGTTGGGCCCGTTTGGGTCATTGGGCCTGTCTGGATCATCGGGCCTGTCCAGGTCATTAGCCCCGTTTGGGTCGTCGGGCCCGTTCGGGTCTTCTGGCCTTTCTGGATCATCGGGCACGTCGGGCCCGTTCGGGTCGTGGGGCCTAGCTGGATCATCGTGCCAGTCCAGGTCATTGGTCCTGTTCATGTCGTCAGGCCTGTTCGGCTCGTTAGTCCTATTTTGATTATGGAGCCCGTCCGCGTTGTTGGGCCCGATCTGGTCGTCGGGCCTATCTGGATCATCGAGCTTATCCAGGTCGTGGGGCCTGTTCAGGTCTTGGGGCCCATTCGGGTCGTTAGGCCTGTTCGGGTCGTCGGGCCCATCCGGGTCATCGGGCCCGTTCGGGTCGTTAGGCTCGTCCTTGTCATCGGGCTCATCCTGGTCATCGCGCTCGTTCGGGTTGTTGAACTCGTCCGAGTTTTGGGGCTCGTCCGAGTTTTCGGGCCCGTCCTGGTCATCGGGCCCGTTCAGGTCATCGGTCTCGTCCAGGTCGTCGGGCTCGTCCCGGTCATCGGGCTCGTCCGGGTCGTTGGGCTCGTATGCGTCATCGGGCTCGTCCTAGTCGTGGGGCTCGTCCGGATCGTCGGGCCCGTCTGAGTCGTCGTGCCTGTTTTGTTGGTGTGCCCGTCCGGGTCATCGGGCTTGTTCGTGTTGTGGGGTCTGTCCCGGTCATAGGGCCCGTTTAGGTCTTTGAGTCGGTCCTGGTCTTCGAGCCCCTCTGCATCGTCTGATTCGTCTGTGTCGTTGAGCTGGTCTGTGTTCTCGGGCTCCTCTTGGTCGTTGGGCCCGTCTGGGTCGTCGAGCACGTTCGTGTCGTCAGGCCCGTCCGTGTTGTCGGGTTTGTCCTGCTCGTCGGGCTCGTCCTGGTCGTCGGGCTCGTTCGGATCGTCAGGCTCGTTTGGGTCGTCGGGTAGGTTCGGGTTATTCGACCTACTCTGGTCGTCGTGCTTGTCTGGTTCGTTGGGCCTATCCCACAAATAATAATATATTTTAAAAAATAATATATTTTTCATGTGGAAGATGAAATCCCATGGGTTGGTCCAAGCCCACAGGGCTTTTGTAAAGTTTTAAGCCCTGTAGACTTCTATGATAGGGGCTTTTTTTCAATGTGGGCTTTTTTGGCCCTAGCCCACATGGGCCAGGGCCAAGCCCTGTGGGCTGGGCCAAATTGACACCGCTAATAAAAAATTCAAAAAAATTCAAAAAGTTGAACAAAATGAAATTGAAGAAAAGAAAACAAAGTAAAGAAAGTGTAAAAATAAGTAATTCAAGAATTTAATGAAATTAAGAGTTTAAAAAAAATTAGGAAAAGTGAGAAAATAGATTTTAAGAAAAAGATTTTAAAAACTTTAAGAGAAGAACTCAATATGATGAGTAAAATTTTACAAAAACCATTTCAAGAACATAATTAAAGATTTCAAAAGGATCAAGAAGTTGATAAAAACTTTAAAAGGAATTGAAAAAGTTTAAGAAAATTAAATTCAAGAAAAGAAAACTAAGTAAAGAAAGTGTAAAAATAAGTAATTCAAGAAGTTAATGAAAATGAAGAGTTTAAAAAAATTAGGAAAAGTCAGAAAATAGATTTCAAGAAAAAGATTTTAAAAACTTTAAGAGAAGAACACAATATGATGAGTAAAATTTTGCAAAAACCATTTCAAGAACATAATTAAAGATTTGAAAGGGATCAAGAAGTTGACAAAAACTTTAAAAAGAATAGAAAAAGTTTAAGAAAATAAAATTCAAGAAAAGAAAACTAAGTAAAGAAAGTGTAAAAATAAGTAATTCAAGAAGTTGATGAAAATAAAGAGTTTAAAAAAATTCGGAAAAGTGAGAAAATAGATTTCAAGTAAAAGATTTTAAAAACTTTAAGAGAAGAACTCAATATGATGAGTAAAATTTTGCAAAAACCATTTCAAGAACATAACTAAAGATTTGAAAAAGATCAAGAAGTTGATAAAAACTTTAAAAAGAATTGAAAAAGTTTAAGAAAATAAAATTCAAGAAAAGAAAACTAAGTAAAGAAAGTGTAAAAATAAGTAATTCAAGTAGTTAATGAAAATAAAGAGTTTAAAAAAATTAGGAAAAGTGAGAAAATAGATTTTAAGAAAAAGATTTTAAAAACTTTAAAAGAAGAACTCAATATGATGAGTAAAATTTTGCAAAAACCATTTCAAGAACAAAATTAAAGATTTCAAAAAGATCAAGAAATTGATAAAAACTTTAAAAAAGAATTCAAAAAGTTGAAGAAAATAAAATTCAAGAAAAGAAAACTAAGTAAAGACAGTGTAAAAATAAGTAATTCAAGTAGTTAATGAAAATAAAGAGTTTAAAAAAATTAGGAAAAGTGAGAAAATAGATTTCAAAAAAAAGATTTTAAAAACTTTAAGAGAAGAACTCAATATGATGAGTAAAATTTTGCAAAAACCATTTCAAGAACAAAATTAAAGATTTCAAAAAGATCAAGAAGTTGATAAAAACTTTAAAAAAGAATTCAAAAAGTTGAAGAAAATAAAATTTAAGAAAAGAAAACTAAGTAGAGAAAGTGTAAAAATATATAATTGAAGAAGTTAATGAAAATGAATAGTTTAAAAAAATTAGGAAAAGTGAGAAAATAGAATTCAAGAAAAAGATTTTAAAAACTTTAAGAGAAGAACTCAATATGACGAGTAAAATTTTGCAAAAACCATTTCCAGAACATAATTAAAGATTTGAAAAAGATCAAGAAGTTGACAAGAACTTTAAAAAGAATTGAAAAAGTTTAAGAAAATAAAATTAAAGAAAAGAAAACTAAGTAAAGAAAGTGTAAAAATAAGTAATTCAAGTAGTTAATGAAAATAAAGAGTTTAAAAACATTAGGAAAAGTGAGAAAATAGATTTCAAGAAAAAGATTTTAAAAACTTTAAGAGAAGAACTCAATATGATGAGTAAAATTTTGCAAAAACCATTTCAAGAACAAAATTAAAGATTTCAAAAAGATCAAGAAATTGATAAAAACTTTAAAAAAGAATTCAAAAAGTTGAAGAAAATAAAATTCAAGAAAAGAAAACTAAGTAAAGAAAGTGTAAAAATAAGTAATTCAAGTAGTTAATGAAAATAAAGAGTTTAAAAAAATTAGGAAAAGTGAGAAAATAGATTTCAAAAAAAAGATTTTAAAAACTTTAAGAGAAGAACTCAATATGATGAGTAAAATTTTGCAAAAACCATTTCAAGAACAAAATTAAAGATTTCAAAAAGATCAAGAAGTTGATAAAAACTTTAAAAAAGAATTCAAAAAGTTGAAGAAAATAAAATTTAAGAAAAGAAAACTAAGTAGAGAAAGTGTAAAAATATATAATTGAAGAAGTTAATGAAAATGAATAGTTTAAAAAAATTAGGAAAAGTGAGAAAATAGAATTCAAGAAAAAGATTTTAAAAACATTAAGAGAAGAACTCAATATGACGAGTAAAATTTTGCAAAAACCATTTCCAGAACATAATTAAAGATTTTAAAAAGATCAAGAAGTTGACAAGAACTTTAAAAAGAATTGAAAAAGTTTAAGAAAATAAAATTCAAGAAAAGAAAACTAAGTAAAGAAAGTGTAAAAATAAGTAATTCAAGTAGTTAATGAAAATAAAGAGTTTAAAAAAATTAGGAAAAGTGAGAAAATAGATTTCAAGAAAAAGATTTTAAAAACTTTAAGAGAAGAACTCAATATGATGAGTAAAATTTTGCAAAAACCATTTCAAGAACAAAATTAAAGATTTCAGAAAGATCAAGAAGTTGATAAAAACTTTAAAAAAGAATTCAAAAAGTTGAAGAAAATAAAATTTAAGAAAAGAAAACTAAGTAAAGAAAGTGTAAAAATAAGTAATTCAAGAAGTTAATGAAAATGAAGAGTTTAAAAAAATTAGGAAAAGTGAGAAAATAGATTTCAAGAGAAAGATTTCAAAAACTTTAAGAGAAGAACTCAATCTGATGAATAAAATTCTTGCAAAAACCATTTCAAGAACATAATTAAAGATTTCAAAAGGATCAAGAATTAAAGATTTGAAAACGATCAAGAAGCTGATAAAAACTTTAAAAAAGAATTCAAAAATTTAAGAAAATAAAACTAAGTAAAGAAAGTGTAAAACTAACTGTTCAAGAAGTTAATGAAAATGAAGAGTTTAAAAAAATTAGGAAAAGTGATAAAATAGATTTCAAGAAAAAGATTTTAAAAACTTTAAGAGAAGAACTCAATATGATGAGTAAAATTTTGCAAAAACCATTTCCAGAACATAATTAAAGATTTGAAAAAGATCAAGAAGTTGACAATAACTTTAAAAAGAATTGAAAAAGTTTAAGAAAATAAAATTCAAGAAAAGAAAACTAAGTAAAGAAAGTGTAAAAATAAGTAATTCAAGTAGTTAATGAAAATAAAGAGTTTAAAAAAATTAGGAAAAGTGAGAAAATAGATTTCAAGAAAAAGATTTTAAAAACTTTAAGAGAAGAACTCAATATGATGAGTAAAATTTTGCAAAAACCATTTCAAGAACATAATTAAAGATTTGAAAAGGATCAAGAAGTTGATAAAATCTTTAAAAAGAATTAAAAAAGTTTAAGAAAATAAAATTGAAGAAAAGAAAACTGAGTAAAGAAAGTGTAAAAATAAGTAATTCAAGAAGTTCATTAAAATGAAGAGTTTAAAAAAATTAGGAAAAGTGAGAAAATAGATTTCAAGAAAAAGATTTCAAAAACTTTAAGAGAAGAACTCAATATGATGTGTAAAATTTTGCAAAAACCATTTCAAGAACATAATTAAAGATTTGAAAAGGATCAAGAATTAAAGATTTGAAAACGATCAAGAAGCTGATAAAAACTTTAAAAAAGAATTCAAAAATTTCAGAAAATAAAACTAAGTAAAGAAAGTGTAAAACTAACTGTTCAAGAAGTTAATGAAAATGAAGAGTTTAAAAAAATTAGGAAAAGTGATAAAATAGATTTCAAGAAAAAGATTTTAAAAACTTTAAGAGAAGAACTCAATATGATGAGTAAAATTTTGCAAAAACCATTTCCAGAACATAATTAAAGATTTGAAAAAGATCAAGAAGTTGACAATAACTTTAAAAAGAATTGAAAAAGTTTAAGAAAATAAAATTCAAGAAAAGAAAACTAAGTAAAGAAAGTGTAAAAATAAGTAATTCAAGTAGTTAATGAAAATAAAGAGTTTAAAAAAATTAGGAAAAGTGAGAAAATAGATTTCAAGAAAAAGATTTTAAAAACTTTAAGAGAAGAACTCAATATGATGAGTAAAATTTTGCAAAAACCATTTCAAGAACATAATTAAAGATTTGAAAAGGATCAAGAAGTTGATAAAATCTTTAAAAAGAATTAAAAAAGTTTAAGAAAATAAAATTGAAGAAAAGAAAACTGAGTAAAGAAAGTGTAAAAATAAGTAATTCAAGAAGTTCATTAAAATGAAGAGTTTAAAAAAATTAGGAAAAGTGAGAAAATAGATTTCAAGAAAAAGATTTCAAAAACTTTAAGAGAAGAACTCAATATGATGTGTAAAATTTTGCAAAAACCATTTCAAGAACATAATTAAAGATTTGAAAAGGATCAAGAATTAAAGATTTGAAAACGATCAAGAAGCTGATAAAAACTTTAAAAAAGAATTCAAAAATTTCAGAAAATAAAACTAAGTAAAGAAAGTGTAAAACTAACTGTTCAAGAAGTTAATGAAAATGAAGAGTTTAAAAAAATTAGGAAAAGTGATAAAATAGATTTCAAGAAAAAGATTTTAAAAACTTTAAGAGAAGAACTCAATATGATGAGTAAAATTTTGCAAAAACCATTTCAAGAACAAAATTAAAGATTTCAAAAAGATCAAGAAGTTGATAAAAACTTTAAAAAAGAAATCAAAAAGTTGAAGAAAATAAAATTTAAGAAAAGAAAACTAAGTAAAGAAAGTGTAAAAATAACTAATTCAAGAAGTTAATGAAAATGAAGAGTTTAAAAAAATTAGAAAAAGTGAGAAAATAAATTTCAAGAGAAAGATTTTAAAAACTTTAAGAGAAGAACTCAATCTGATGAGTAAAATTCTTGCAAAAACCATTTCAAGAACATAATTAAAGATTTGAAAAGGATCAAGAAGTGAATCAAAACTTTAAAAAGAATTGAAAAAGTTTAAGAAAATAAAATTCAAGAAAAGAAAACTAAGTAAAGAAAGTGTAAAAATAAGTAATTCAAGAAGTTAATGAAAATTATGAGTTTAAAAAAATTAGGAAAAGTGAGAAAATAGATTTCAAGAAAAAGATTTTAAAAACTTTAATAGAAGAACTCAATATGATGAGTAAAATTTTGCAAAAACCATTTCAAGAACATAATTAAAGATTTGAAAAGGATCAAGAAGTTGATAAAATCTTTAAAAAGAATTAAAAAAGTTTAAGAAAATAAAATTGAAGAAAAGAAAACTGAGTAAAGAAAGTGTAAAAATAAGTAATTCAAGAAGTTCATTAAAATGAAGAGTTTAAAAAAATTAGGAAAAGTGAGAAAATAGATTTCAAGAAAAAGATTTCAAAAACTTTAAGAGAAGAACTCAATATGATGTGTAAAATTTTGCAAAAACCATTTCAAGAACATAATTAAAGATTTGAAAAGGATCAAGAATTAAAGATTTGAAAACGATCAAGAAGCTGATAAAAACTTTAAAAAAGAATTCAAAAATTTCAGAAAATAAAACTAAGTAAAGAAAGTGTAAAACTAACTGTTCAAGAAGTTAATGAAAATGAAGAGTTTAAAAAAATTAGGAAAAGTGATAAAATAGATTTCAAGAAAAAGATTTTAAAAACTTTAAGAGAAGAACTCAATATGATGAGTAAAATTTTGCAAAAACCATTTCAAGAACAAAATTAAAGATTTCAAAAAGATCAAGAAGTTGATAAAAACTTTAAAAAAGAAATCAAAAAGTTGAAGAAAATAAAATTTAAGAAAAGAAAACTAAGTAAAGAAAGTGTAAAAATAACTAATTCAAGAAGTTAATGAAAATGAAGAGTTTAAAAAAATTAGAAAAAGTGAGAAAATAAATTTCAAGAGAAAGATTTTAAAAACTTTAAGAGAAGAACTCAATCTGATGAGTAAAATTCTTGCAAAAACCATTTCAAGAACATAATTAAAGATTTGAAAAGGATCAAGAAGTGAATCAAAACTTTAAAAAGAATTGAAAAAGTTTAAGAAAATAAAATTCAAGAAAAGAAAACTAAGTAAAGAAAGTGTAAAAATAAGTAATTCAAGAAGTTAATGAAAATGATAAGTTTAAAAAAATTAGGAAAAGTGAGAAAATAGATTTCAAGAAAAAGATTTTAAAAACTTTAAGAGAAATACTCAATATGATGTGTAAAATTTTGCAAAAACCATTTCAAGAACATAATTAAAGATTTGAAAAGGATCAAGAATTAAAGATTTGAAAACGATCAAGAAGCTGATAAAAACTTTAAAAAAGAATTCAAAAATTTCAGAAAATAAAACTAAGTAAAGAAAGTATAAAAATAACTGTTCAAGAAGTTAATGAAAATGAAGAGTTTAAAAAAATTAGGAAAAGTGATAAAATAAATTTCAAGAAAAAGATTTTAAAAATTTTAAGAGAAGAACTCAATATGATGAGTAAAATTTGCAAAAACCATTTCAAGAACATAATTAAAGATTTGAAAAGGATCAAGAAGTTGATAAAAACTTTAAAAAGAATTGAAAAAGTTTAAGAAAATAAAATTCAAGAAAAGAAAACTAAGTAAAGAAAGTGTAAAAATAAGTAATTCAAGAAGTTAATGAAAATGAAGAGTCTAAAAAAATTATGAAAAGTGAGAAAATAGATTTCAAGAAAAAGATTTTAAAAACTTTAAGAGAAGAACTCAATATGATGAGTAAAATTTTGCAAAAACCATTTCAAGAACATAATTAAAGATTTGAAAAGGATCAAGAAGTTGATAAAAACTTTAAAAAGAATTGAAAAAATTTAAGAAAATAAAATTTAAGAAAAGAAAACTAAGTAAAGAAAGTGTAAAAATAAGTAATTCAAGAAGTTAATGAAAATGAAGAGTTTAAAAAAATTAGGAAAAGTGAGAAAATAGATTTCAAGAAAAAGATTTTAAAAACTTTAAGAGAAGAACTCAATATGATGAGTAAAATTTTGCAAAAACCATTTCAAGAACATAATTAAAGATTTGAAAAGGATCAAGAAGTTGATAAAAAGTAGAGTTGTCAATTTGGCCCTTAGCCCATGGGCCAGCCTTGACCCACTCTTCATAAAGCCCTCTTTTAAGGGGGCCTCCAAATGAGCGGGCTAAAAAAAAGCCCCAGCCCCCAAAGCCCCCTCTCTAGTAGGTTAGGGCTAGGGCTAAGGTGGGTTAGCTCCCCAAATAATACTACATTAAGCAAAAGTCAAAGATCAAGTCGAGCGACCCGGACGGGCCCGACGACCCGAACGGGCTCGACAACCCAAACGGGCCCGATGACTAGGACAAGTCTGATGACAAGGATGGGCCCACAGACACGAACGGGCTCGACAACCCAGTGGGGCCCAACGACCAAGATGAGCCTGATAACACGGACCAGCCCAACGACACAGATGAACCCGATGATGCGGACGAACTCGAAGACCCGGACCGGCCCAAAGACCCAAACGGGCCCTATGACTAGGACTGACCCCACAACCCGAACAAGCCCGACGACCCAGACGGGCACACCAACAAAACGGGCACAACGACTCGGACGAGCCCGACGATCCGGACGAGCCCGAAGACCTGGACGAGCCCCACGACCCGGATGGGACTGAAGAACCGGACAAGCCCGACGACCCGGACGGCGTGCGATGACCAGGACCAGCCCGATTACAAGGATGAGCCCAACGACCCGAACGGGCCCGACGACCCAGATGGGCCCGATGACCCGAACGTAACTGACGACCCGAACGGGCCCCACGATCAGAATGAGCCCCACGACTTGAACGGGCTCGATGATCCAGACAAGCCCAACGACCCGAACGGGCCCAACGACTCGAATAGGCCCGACGAATCGAACAAGACCAATGACCCGAACTGGCTCGATGATCCAGACAGGCCCCACGACCCGAACGGGCCCGACGTGCCCGATGATCCAAAAAGCCCAAAAGACCCGTACAGGCCCGACGACCTAGACGAGCCTAATGACATGGACGAGCCCGATGATCCAGGCAGGCCCAACGAATCGAACGGGCCCGACGACCCAGATGAGCCCGTCGACCTAGATGGGCCAGTTCGAGTCTTTTTGCATTTCGGGATCATCGGGCCCGTCCAGATAGTCAAGCTCGTCCGAGTCATCGGTCACATCCGGGTTGTCGTGCCGATCCAGGTCGTCAAGCTTGTTCGGGTCGTTGGGCCTGTCTGGATCATCGAGCCCGTCCAGGTCGTTAGGCCCGTCCAAGTCGTCGGGAACGGTTTGGGTCGTTGGGCGTGCCTGGATCATCGGGCACGTTCGGGTCGTTGGGCCTGTTTTGATCATCGGGCACGTCCGGGTCGTTGGGCTCGTTCGGGTCATCGGGAACGTTCGTGTCGTGGGGCCCTTCTGGATAGTTGGGCTCTTCCAGGACGTCGGGCATGTCCGGGTCGTCGGGCCTTTCTGGGTCGTCGGGCCCGTTCGGGTCGTCGGGAACGTTTGGGTCGTGGGGCTCGTTTAGGTCGTCAGGTCCGTACGGGTCGTCGGGCACATTTGGGTCGTGGGGCTCGTTTAGGTCGTCGGCTCCGTTTTTGTCGTAGGGCTCGTCCGGGTCATTGAGCCCGTCTGGGTTGTCGCGCCTATCCATGTCGTCGGCCCCGTTCGTGTCGTCAGGCCCGTCCGTGTTGTCGGGTTTGTCTTGGTCGTTGGGCTCGTCTTGGTCGTCGGACTCGTCTAGTTTGTCTGGCCCGTTCAGGTCGTCGGGCCTATTCGGGTCGTTGGGCTTGTTTGGATCATCGGGCCCGTTCAAGTCATCGTTCTTGTCGAGGTCGTCGGGTAGGTTCGGGTTGTTCGACCTATTCTGGTCGTCGTGCTTGTCCGGTTCATTGGGCTTGTCCCATAAATAATAATATATTTTGAAAAATAATATATTTTTCATGTGGAAGATGAAAGCCCATGGGTTGGCCCAAGCCCACAGGGCTTTTGTAAAGTTTTTAGCCCTGTGGACTTCTTTGATGGGGGCTTTTTTTCAATGTGGACTTTTTTGGCCCTAGCCCACATGGGCCAAGGCCAAGCCCTGTGGGCTGAGCCAAATTGACACCTCTACATATATATGGTCCATTTGTTAGTCAATTTATAATTGTTTAATATTTTTTGGTTAAAATACCTTTTTGATCTCGATTTTTGTCAAGTTTTGTCAAATTAGTCCTAATTTTGTTTTTGTGCTCAAATAGGTCCTCATTTTCGTCAATTTTGTTCAATTAGGTCCTTTTTTGTTAACACCGTTTAAATCATTAACATTCATGAACAGTGACTGCCACATGTCATTTCATGGTTTTTTTAATTTTTAATTTTTTTAATTTTTTGTAATTTTTTAATTTTTTTTAAATGTCCATGTATCAATCTAGCAGCGTGCCACGTGTCAAAGACAATGTTTTATATTCAATTTGGTCCCTATATTCGTGATTTTTGTTCAATTTAGTCCAAATTTTTGTTAACATGAACCAATTTTGTCCCTCTCCAAATTGAAACCAAATTTAATTTTTATATTAAAATTCACATTTTTATATAATATATTAAAATTCACATCATTATAATTTTTATATAAAAAATAAATTTGGTCTCATCTTTGACAAAGACAAAATTGGTCAATTTTAACCAAAATTAGGACTAAATTGAACAACATTAACAAATATAAGGACCAAATTGAACATAAAACATTGACTCTGACATGTGGCACGTTGTTGAATTGACACATGGACATTTAAAAAAATTAAAAAAATTAAAAAATTAAAAGAAAAATATATAAAAAAAACACGAAGTGACACGTGACAGTCACAGTTCATGACCGCTAATGATTTAAACGATGTTAACAAAAAAGGATCTAATTGAACAAAATTGATGAAATTAAGACCTATTTGAACACAAAAACAAAATTAGGATTGATTTGAGACCAAAAAAGTATTTTAACCATAATTTTTTATACTGTAATCCTATATAATGACAACAATGTATTATGACAACTACTTTGTGATGGATAGAGAACTCTATCTATATAAGGCGCTCTGTGTTTTGGGTTATAAAATCTGTGATATGTGAGATAATATGAGATATTCACATAATTTTTTTTTCATAGATGTAACTCATTTGTCAATCAATTTATAATTTTTGCATAAATTTTGATACTGTAATCTCATATAATGGGCAATAATTTATTATGACAACTAACCTGTGATGGATAAAGAACTCTATAAGTACCACAAGTGATGGATATGTGAGATAATATGAGATATTCACATGGCCAATTATTTCCATAAAGGTGGTCCATTTTGAGATCAATTGATAATTGTTGCATAATTTGTTATACTGTAATTTCAACAAATTGGCAACAATTTATTATGGCAACTACTCTATTATGGACCAAGGAGAATATAAGTTTCATAGGGGCTTTGTGCTTTGTGCTTAGAGTTAGGGATGGCAACGGGGCGGGGCGGGGATGGGTTTCGCTATCCCATATCCATCCCCGTAAAAAAATTCATCATCATCCACATACCTAAACCCAACGGGTATTAAACTTTTGTCTCATCCCCATCCCCACCGGGTAACGGGTATAATCTCGTACCCATACCCATTTTCTTACTACTTTAATATTAATTTTAATTAATTTTAATAAAATAAAAAAAATATGGTAAAGGAAACATAATATTGTCAAATATTTAATATTAGGAGGATGGTTGTTTCTTCAATATTAAATACTTTGAAATAAATTATAATTGTTTACATTTTATATTATAATACCAAATAAACTTTCATGAGAACATAAATATTTATTAAATTTGCAAACATTAATGAAAAACATTAATGAAACCTAGTTGATAAAATTTAAAATTATTTTTTAAAAATATAAAAGGAAAAAATATTCAAATTAAAATATATTTTAAATGTTTATTTACTTCAATTTTTTAAATTACAATGAATCTTTTTTTTATACACTAATAAAAGTTATAGTACATCACTTTATCAAAATGACGCAAAGAACAAACAATAACCATAATAATAAAATTTTAACATAGATCTTGTATCTTTTGAACTACAATATATGTTGGATGGTGATAAAAAAATATTCATAGCAATTACATTAAATTTTTATATTGTAGTAAATAAAAATTATGTATACAATTACAATGAAAAAATTAAAGTATGATTCTAATGAGTTAGAAAATAAAAAATAATTAGATAAAATATATCGAAATAGTATTCTACATGATGCAAATAAAAAATAAATAAAAATATTAAAAAAAAATAACAAATGTGTATCTTATAAACAATTTGGAGACTATTGAAAGGAATCACACAAAGAAAAACAAATACATAATTAAGGGTATGATAAGATGAAAATCTTAGAGATCTAAGAAAACTTTTCAAATATCAACATATATACTCAATGGTTGAGAAATAACAAAAATTGTTTTAGCGAAACAAAAAATTTCTTCAAATGAAACAAAAATTAATAATAATAAGTAATTTTTTATATATATTACCTAGTAAATAAAAGGTTTATGTTATTAAACACTTAAATTGAGAGTATTAAACATTCTCATGTGAAAGGAAAATGCAATAAATAAAAATATTAAAAAATAATAGAAATATTCAAATGTTAGAAATAATTTTTTTCAATTGATATACATCATTCTAACATAATTACATAAGGGTTATGATAAGATAAAAAATATATTGGAGATGCGAATGAGTTTCATAACAAACCAAATAATTAAAAGAAATAAAAAATAGAATATAAATATATATATATGGTTACTTAATTAATTGTAAATATTTTAATAATTTAAACGAGGATGGAGATATGGCGGGGACGGGTATTATGGCGGGGATATGTATATCCCCATCCCCATACCCAATTGAAAAAATCGGGGATTCTCCATATCCATACCCATACCTAGTCAATGCAGGGATTCTCCGTCAAAACGGGGACGAGTTCGGATAATACCCACGGGGACGGGTTTATTTGTCATCTCTACTTCGAGTCATCAAATTTGCGATATATGAGATAATTTGAGATTTTCACATAGTCAATTATTTTCATAGATGTGGTCCATTTGTCAATCATGGAAACTACTCTATGATGGATAGAGAACTCTATACAAGTTTCACAGGAGCTGTGTTTTGGGTCATCAAATATGCTATCTTCTACAATATACTATACCATCAAAGTTTAGAAGGTGATGAGTCGTTATTTTCCTTTATTCCATTGTATTTTTATGTGATGGTTGTTTAGTGCTTAATTGTCTATTGTTAGTGCATGTTCATCTATTAGGTTTTATTGGGTCATTATTCCGAATTTTTATTAATTTGACATTAATTAGTCTAATTTTCTTTTCTAATTATGTTTAGGTATTTTTGTGAGCAGTTTTGGAGCTTGGACACTAATCTTAAGATGAAGAGAGAGAGTTGTCACATCATTCCCACATCATTGCCACATCCTTGCCATGCCATTTAGCTTGTCCACATCATTATACCAACATTTTAGGCCTAGAGTGACTTTTTTGTAATTCTAAAACATGTCGTGACATTTTTGCAAATAGAGTGAACCAGAGTGATGTGACCACATATTTTAGGTTTTCATTTTCATTTTGGACAACTTTCTTCTTCCTCATTCAGATTTTTCACATTTTTAGAGAGCACCCACGTGGGGTTTTCACGTTTTCTTGATTTTGTGACCATTGGAGCAC
Organism: Vigna unguiculata; assembly: GCF_037176805.1. Lineage (NCBI taxonomy): Eukaryota > Viridiplantae > Streptophyta > Magnoliopsida > Fabales > Fabaceae > Vigna > Vigna unguiculata. The sequence continues at coordinate 55,892,880 of NC_140794.1, read as the reverse complement.
CACCCAACTTAAGGCTTTCATTCTCTTCAATCTGAATTTTGTTTGTTCCTTCTTCCCTTGCTCTTATAATGCATTTTCGTTTTTGTTTGTGTTTTAAGTCCATTTCTATGGCTAATTAAACCTTGCAATTGATTTTCTAAGGAGGATGTAATGAAATATTGAGATTCTATGCATGTTTTTCGCTGTTTATGTTGCTCTCCATCATTTTAATTGGTGGTTTATTGTTGAATATGAATTATGGGCATGCTTAATGTTAGGGTTCTTGTTCTTGCATTGAAACAAATTTGAATCATGCTTAATGTTTTTGGTTTTTGGGTTTCTGGATGTTCTCATAGATGCTTAATCAATGGGTGTGATTATATGATGTGATGAAATCGTGTTAATCTTCACTTAGTGATTTAATTGCGATTTCTGAGTTTCTGGATAGCGTGCTTAATTTGGTAATCTATGCTAGGTGAAATTATATTTGAATCAAAGAATCAATGCATTTTTATAAATTGTGTTATTAAATTTGAAGTTGTTTTGCTTTGTTTTGTTAATCTGTCAACCCTCTTTATGTTAAATTTGAAACCTTTGAATGAAAATATTGGTCATTAAGATACGACCTTAGATTAACTCCTAAGTACAATATTTACATGTTTTATTTGGTCGATTATGACCTCGATCATATACCATCAAAGTTGAGAGAGTGAGGATCCACTACTACATATTTTAGTTTTAATAACATTTAAAAAATGTTGCCAAAACCTAAAAAAATGTTGTTATTTGCAAAGATAACATTTATACACATGTTGTATATAGTGCATGTTGCTAAAAGGTTTTAGTAACATTTTTATATATTATTAGTATTATTTTTAAAATGTTACTAGTTAACATTTTTACTAACACTAGAAAAATGTTACGAATTTAAATTTTTTGTAACATTTAAAAAATGTTACCTATAAATCTTCTAATATTTAAAAAATGTTACCTATATATTTTCTAACATTTAAATAAATGTTACCAATTGCATTGTTTTGTAACAATAAAAAAATGTTACAAATTGCCTTTTTTGTAACATTTTAAAATTGTTACTAATTTATCTATCTAAAAATAAGAAATACTAAACACCAAATTGATCTGAATCTCTACGAGAATTTCACCATCTAACTTCATTTGAGAGAATAAACCCTTTCTCAATTTCAGAATTTAGAGTTTGAGGTTTTTCGGCAAGGAGAAAAAAAAAGAAAAATGTTGTAAAAGAGACAAGAAGGAAGAGGAAAAACCATGGAAAACGAGAAAGTGAAGAAGGAAAAAAGTAAAAAAAAATGTTAACTTAGGTTTTACTTCTATAACATTTTTCTATAAAAAAAAGTCACAATGTAACATTTATAAAAAGAATGTTACACTAGTAAAGAGAAAGTTGTAACATTTTACTTCTATAACATTTTTCTATATAAAAAAAAATCACAATGTAACATTTATAAAAAGGTTACAGTGTTACTAAAAAAATGTTACTAAAGGCGGGAAATGGTGGAGTGATTTGAAAGGACACTAAAATATTTTCATGACGATCTGCTGCAGAAAAGTTTGGCACCAAGCAATCGCATCCTTTAATCGGAACACATAATCAGACTCAGTATGAGTACCAGCATGAGTCTCTTGGGTCGTTCCCACTTATCCATCTCATCCACTAGGAGGAAACCTACCCAGAAACAAACATATATAGATCTTTCAGTAGTTGTCCTCTCGCAGATATATGAAATAAGAAAACTCTGATTTTACTCAGAATCCTTTCCATGTATATCATTTAGTTATATGTTTCAAGGATCTTCAAAGTTTTACAGCCTTATACAGGTGACATATAATAATATTAATAATACCATTATCATCCACAATTGTTTCTCTTTATCTTAGCTTCTTATCGAATAAACTCTACATAAGTCACTTTCTCCTGAGCAGAGCATTTAAACTTGTGTTTTCTTTATCTTAGCTTTTTTATATCTAATAAACTCTACATGAGTCACTTTCTCTTGAGTTTGGTCTTGTTTTTTCAGAGTTATTAGAAAATTTATTTATAACTAATTATTTTTTAATTAAATTTAGTTATATTTGATTTCTTTAATTAATACTATTTGTTATTATTATATTTAACATGTTAAATATATATAATATATAATATATAATATATTTAATTAACAATATATACATTGTTGTTCATTTTTGTTCAGTTGATTTTTTTTTTACTCTTAGTTCACCCTAAAACTGTTTTCTTTAAGCTAAAAATATATAATATATATTTTCTTTTAATTAAATGATATATCAAAGAGAATCATCTAAAATGTGTTTTTTTTAAAATTAAATTATATATTTGATTTTTTAATTAATACTATTTATTATTATTATATTATTATCTTTAACATATTAAATATAATATATAATAAATTTAATAATATATAGATTTTTCTTTTCATGGTTTTTTTTTGCTCTTAGCTCACCCCTAAAACTATTTTTTTAATATATTTTTTTAAATTAAATTATATATCTATTTCACCTCTTTATCTTATTCAATTATATATTAAAGAGAAAGTCATTTAAATTAAATTATAAAATATATTTCATTTAAATTAAATTATATATTAAAAAGAAATTCATATAAAATACATTTTCTCTAACTTAAATTATATATTTGATTATTTTTAATTAATACTATTTGTTTTTATTATATTTAGCATATAAAATATAATATATAAATAATATATAATACATAATATATTTAACAATTTATAGATATAGATTTTTTGTGGATTTTTTTTGTCTTTGACACTTAAAACTATTTTTCTTAAACTAAATTATAAAATATATTTTTAAATTAAATTATATATCTATTTTCCTTCTTTATTTTATTAAATTATATATTTTCCTTGTTTATCTTATTAAATTATATGTTAAAGAGAAAGCCTTATATAATATGTTTTCTTTAAACTAAATAATTTAAAATTAAATTATATATTTAATTCTTTTAATTAATACTTTGTATTGTTATTAGATTTGACATATGGTAATAACTCAAAAAATTGAGACAAGTGCTTAACTATTATACTGTTCATGTAAAATATAAAATTAATAATTATGTGTCAACTAATATTAATTATAATTATATTATTTATTATATGACAAGTGGTAAATATAGACAAAAAAGTTTAGATAAAAAAGTTTAGATGTGTTAAATTATATTTTTCTCTTATTTCTTATCTCATATCAATAACTTTTTATATTTTATATTCTATATCTCATCTTTTATATCTCATCTCTCCTTCTATGTCTCATCTTTCTTCTCTAATTTCTTTTTTTTTGAATTAATAATTATGTGTCAACTAATATTATTTATAATTATATTATTTATTATAATTATATGATAAGTGATAAATATAGACAAAAAAGTTTAGATGTGTTAAATTATTTTTTTCTCTTATCTCATATCAATAACCTCTTATATTTTATATTTTATATCTCATCTCTTATATTTCATCTCTCATCTAATGTCTCATCTCTCATCTCTAGTTTCTTTTTTCTTGTATCATGTCTCTTATATTTTGTTTCTAGTTTCTTGTTTCTTGCCTCTTCTCTTTTATCTCGCATCTTATATTTATTATCTTATTTTGTATCCTTTATTTTTTTTTCCATTATCTTTTAGTTTTTATTAATTTTCTTTATTTTTTTAATTATTTTTTTAGCATTTTTTCTTGATATTTTTCACCTATTTTCAATTTTCTTCTTTTTTATATTTCTTATTTTTTAATTTTTTATGGTATTTTTAATGTTTTTCTTTTTTTTGTGGATTTTTTTGGTCTTTGAAACTTAAAACTATTTTTCTTAAACTAAATTATAAAATATATATTTTTAAATTAAATTATATATCTATTTTCCTTCTTTATTTTATTAAATTATATATTTTCCTTCTTTATCTTATTAAATTATATGTTAAAGAGAAAGCCTTATAAAATATGTTTCCTTTAAAATAAAATAATATATTAAAGAAAAAGTCAAATAAAATATTTTTTTTAAATTAAATTATATATTTGATTCTTTTAATTAATACTTTGTATTGTTATTAGATTTGACATATGGTAATAACTCAGAAAATCGAGACAAGTGCTTAACTATTATACCGTTCATGTAAAATTAATAATTATGTGTCAACTAATATTTATTATAATTATATTATTTAATATAATTATATGACAAGTGACAAATATAGACAAACAAATTTAGATGTGTTAAATTATTTTTTTTACTTGAACGATTTTCACATACTTAATAATCTTTTTAATTTATTAAATATTCACAATATAGGTATTTAAATTCAAGACTAATCTCTCAACTGTTACCTTATACCTATCAACTCTTATATTTTATATTTTATTTCTCATCTCTTCACTCTTAACTCCTATCTCTCATCTCTTATCTCTTATCTCTTATCTCTTAACTGTCATTTGTCATCTCTTATCTCTTATCTCTTACCTTTTATATTTTATCTCTTATCTTTTGTCTCTTTCTCTTATATCTTATCTCATATCTATCAACTCTTATATTTTATATTTTATATTTCATCTCTTATATCTCATCTCTACTCTTATATCTCATCTCTCATCTCTATATTCTTTTGTCTTGAATCATGTCTCTTATATTTTATTTCTAGTTTCTTGTTTCTTGTCCCTTATCTCGCATCTTATATATATATATATATATATATATATATATATATATATATATATATATATATATATATATATATATATATATATATATATATATTATCTTGTATCTCTTATTTTTTTTCCATTATCTTTTAGTTTTTATTAATTTTCTTTCTTTTTTTCTTTCTTGTTTTTAGCGTTTTTCTTGATATTTTTCCATTTAGTTTCAATTTTTTTTATATTTGTTATCTTTTAATTTTTTATTTTATTTTTAATATTTTTCTTTTATTTTTTTCTATTTTTTTTCACTATATAAATTTTTTATTTTTTGTTTTTTTTTCTTTTCTATTTTCTCTTATCTCTTATCTCTCATCTCTTATCTCTTATCTCTTATCTCTTATCTCTTATGTTTTACCTTTTATATTTTATCTCTTATCTTTTGTCTCTTTCTCTTATCTCTTATCTCTTATCTCTTACCTTTTATATTCTATCTCTTATCTCTTATCTCTTATCTCATATCTATCAACTCTTATATTTTATATTTTATATCTCATCTCTACTCTTATGTCTCATCTCTCATCTCTAGATTCTTTTATCTTGTATCTCTTATTTTTTTTCCATTATCTTTTAGTTTTTATTAATTTTCTTTCCTTTATTTATCTCTTTTTTTATCATTTTTCTTGATATTTATCCATTTATTTTAAATTTTCTTATTTTTTATATTTCTTATCTTTTAACTTTTTATCATATTTTTTATGTTTTTCTTTTAATTTTTTTGTATTTTTTTCACTTTTTAAATTTTAAATTTTTTTTTTCTATTTTTTTTTTCTTATCTCTTATCTCGTTTTTCTTTTTTCTTATCTTTTTTTTCTTATCTCTTATCTCTTATCTCTTATCTCTTATCTCTTATCTCTTATCTCTTATCTCTTATCCCTTATCTCTTATCTCTTATCTCTTATCTCTTATCTCTCATCTCTTATCTTTTATATCTCATCTCTTATCTCTTATCTCATCTCTCATCTGTTACCTTTTATATTTTATGTCTTATCTTTTGTCTCTTTCTCTTATCTCTTATCTCATATCTTTCAACTCTTGTATTTTATATTTTATATCTCATCTCTTATATCTCATCTCTTATATCTCATCTATACTCTTATGTCTCATCTCTAACCTCTAGATTCTTTTGTCTCATATCATGTCTCTTATATTTTATTTCTAGTTTCTTGTTTATTGTCTATTCTCTCTTATCTCGCATCTTATATATCTTATATTATCTTGTATCTATCTGTTATGATTTTTCCATTATCTTTTACTTTTTATTAATTTTTTTTCCTTTATTTATCTCTTTATTTATCATTTTTCTTGATATTTATCCATTTATTTTAAATTTTCTTATTTTTTTATATTTCTTATCTTTTAACTTTTTATCATATTTTTTATGTTTTTCTTTTAATTTTTTTGTATTTTTTTCACTTTTTCACTTTTTAAATTTTAAATTTTTTATTTTCTGTTTTTTTTTTCTTATCTCTTATCCCGTTTTTCTTTTTTCTTATCTTTTTTTTCTTATCTCTTATCTCTTATCTCTTTTTTTAGCGTTTTTTTGTTGATATTTTTCCACTTATTTTAAGTTTATATATATATATTTCTTATTTTTTAATAATTATTTTATTTTTAATGTTTTTTTTTATTTGTATTTTTTTCACTTTTTCAATTTTTTATTTCTTTTTTTTATCTCTTATCTCTTATCTCTTATCTCTTATCTCTTATCTCTTATCTCTTATCTCTTATCTCTTATCTCTTATCCCTTATCTCTTCTTCCTTATCTCTTATCTCTTTCTCTTATCTCTTATCTTTCAACTCTTATATTTTATATTTTATATCTCATCTCTACTCTTATGTCTCATCTCTAATCTTTAGATTCTTTTGTCTTGTATCATGTCTCTAACATTTTATTTCGAGTTTCTTGTTTCTTGTCTCTTTTCTCTTATCTCGCATCTTATATATATTATCTTATCTTGTATCTCTTATTTTTTTCCATTATCTTTTAGTTTTTTTTAACTTTCTTTCTTTTATTTATCTCTTTTTTTATCGTTTTTCTTGATATTTATCCATTTATTTTAACTTTTCTTATTAATTTATATTTCTTATCTTTGAATTTTTTATCTTATTTTTAATGTTTTTCTTTTACTTTTTTTGTATTTTTTTCACTTTTTAAATTTTTTATTTTTTATTTTCTTTGTTTTTTTCTTTTATCTCTTATCTCTTATCTTTGATCTCTTATCTCTTATCTCTTTTCTCTTATCTCTTATCTCTTATCTCTTATCTCTTATCTTTGATCTCTTATCTCTTATCTCTTATCTCTTATTTGAAATGGTTTTTGCAAAATTTTACTCATCATATTGAGTTCTTCTCTTAAAGTTTTTAAAATCTTTTTCTTGAAATCTATCTTCTCACTTTTCATACTTTTTTTAAACTCTTCATTTTCATTAACTTCTTGAATTACTTATTTTTACACTTTGTTTACTTAGTTTTCTTTTCTTGAATTTTATTTTCTTAAACTTTTTCAATTCTTTTTTAAAGTTTTTATCAATTTCTTGATCCTTTTCTTGAATCTTGAATTATGTTCTTGAAATGGTTTTTGCAAAATTTTACTCATCATTTGAGTTCTTCTCTTAAAGTTTTTAAAATCTTTTTCTTGAAATCTATTTTCTCACTTTTCCTAATTTTTTTCAACTTTTCGTTTTCATTAACTTCTTGAATTACTTATTTTTACACTTTCTTTACTTAGTTTTCTTTTTTTGAATTTTATTTTCTTACACCTTTTCAATTCTTTTTTAAAGTTTTTATCAACTTCTTGATCCTTTTCTTGAATCTTTAATTATGTTCTTGAAATGGTTTTTGCAAAATTTTACTTATCATATTAAGTTCATCTCTTAAAGTTTTTAAAAACTTTTTCTTGAAATCTATTTTCTCACTTTTCCTAATTTTTTTAAACTTTTCATTTTCATTAAATTCTTGAATTACTTATTTTTACACTTTGTTTACTTAGTTTTCTTTTCTTGAATTTTATTTTCTTATACCTTTTCAATTTTTTTTTTTAAGTTTTTATCAACTTCTTCATCCTTTTCAAATCTTTAATTATGTTTTTGAAATGGCTTTTGCAAAATTTTACTCATCATATTGAGTTCATCTCTTAAAGTTTTTAAAATCTTTTTCTTGAAATCTATTCTCTCACTTTCCCTAATTTTTTTCAACTTTTCATTTTCATTAACTTCTTGAATTACTTATTTTTACATTTTCATTACTTTTCTTTTCTTGAATTTTATTTTCATAAACTTTTTGAATTCTTTTTTAAAGTTTTTATCAACTTCTTGTTGCTTTTCAAATCTTTAATTATGTTCTTGAAATTATTTTTGCATAATTTTACTCATCATTTTGAGTTCTTCTATTAAAGTTTTTAAAATCTTTTTCTTGAATTCTACTTTCTCAGTTTTCCTAATTTTTTTAAACTAATAATTTTCATTAACTTCTTGAATTACTATTTTTACACTTTCTTTACTTAGTTTTCTTTTCTTGAATTTTATTTTCCTAAACTTTTTGAATTCTTTTTTAAAGTTTTTATCAATTTGATCCTTTTCAAATCCTTAATTATGTTCTTCAAATGGTTTTTGCAAAATTTTACTCATCATATTGAGTTTTTCTCTTAAAGTTTTTAAAATCTTTTTCTTGAAATTCACTTTTCCTAATTTTTTTAAACTCTTCATTTTCATTAACTTCTTTAATCACTTATTTTTACACTTTCTTTACTTTTCTTTTCTTGAATTTTATTTTCCTAAACTTTTTGAATTCTTTTTTTAAAGTTTTTATCAACTTCTTGATCCTTTTAAAATCTTTAATTATGTTCTTCAAATAATATTTTGCAAAATTTTACTCATCATATTGAGTTCTTCTCTTAAAGTTTTTAAAATCTTTTTATTAAAATTCACTTTTCCTAATTTTTTTAAACTCTTCATTTTCATTCACTTCTTGAATTACTTATTTTTACACTTTCTTTACTATTCTTTTCTTGAATTTTATTTTCCTAAACTTTTTGAATTCTTTTTTAAAGTTTTTATCAACTTCATGATGCTTTTCAAATCTTTAATTATGTTCTTAAAATGGTTTTTGCAAAATTTTACTCATCATATTGAGTTATAATCTTAAAAATTTTTAAATCTTTTTCTTGAAATCTATTTTCTCACTTTTCCTAATTTTTTGAAACTTTTTACTATCATTAACTTCTTGAATTACTTATTTTTACAATTTCTTCATTTTTCTTTTCTTGAATATTATTTTCTTAAACTTTTTGAATTCTTTTTTAAATTTTTTATCAACTTCTTCATACCTTTCAAATATTTAATTATGTTCTTGAAATTGTTTTTGCAAAATTTTACTCATCATATTGAGTTATAATCTTAAAGTTTTTAAAATCTTTTACTTGAAATCTATTTTCTCACTTTTCCTTATTTTTTTAAACTCTTCATTTTCATTAACTTCTTTAATTAGTTATTTTTACACTTTCTTTACTTAGTTTTCTTTTCTTGAATTTTATTTTCTTAAACTTTTTCAATTCTTTTTAAAGTTTTTGTCAACTTCTTGATCCTTTTCAAATCTTTAATTATGTTCTTGAAATGGTTTTTGCAAAATTTTACACATCATATTGATTTCTTCTCTTAAAGTTTTTAAAATCTTTTTCTTTAAATCTATTTTCTCACTTTTCCTAATTTTTTTAAACACTTCATTTTCATTAACTTCTTGAATTACTTATTTTTACACTTTCTTTACTTAGTTTTCTTTTATTGAATTTTATTTTCTTAAACTTTTTCAATTCTTTTTAAAGTTTTTATCAACTTCTTGATCCTTTTCAATTCTTTAATTATGTTCTTGAAATGGTTTTTGCAAAATTTTACTCATCATATTGAGTTCTTCTCTTAAAGTTTTTAAAATCTTTTTCTTGAAATCTATTTTCTAACTTTCCCTAATTCTTTTAAACCCTTCATTTTTATTAACTTCTTGAATTACTTATTTTTACACTTTGTTTACTTAGTTTTCTTTTCTTGAATTTTATTTTCTTAAACTTTTTCAATTCTTTTTAAAGTTTTTATCAACTTCTTGATCCTTTTCAATTCTTTAATTATGTTCTTGAAATGGTTTTTGCAAAATTTTACTCATCATATTGAGTTCTTCTCTTAAAGTTTTTAAAATCTTTTTCTTGAAATCTATTTTCTCACTTTTCATACTTTTTTTTTAACTCTTCATTTTCATTAACTTCTTGAATTACTTATTTTTACACTTTCTTAACTTAGTTTTCTTTTCTTGAATTTTATTTTCTTAAACTTTTTCAATTCTTTTTTAAAGTTTTTATCAACTTCTTGATCCTTTTCTTGAATCTTGAATTATGTTCTTGAAATGGTTTTTGCAAAATTTTACTTATCATATTAAGTTCTTCTCTTAAAGTTTTTAAAATCTTTTTCTTGAAACTTTTCATTGTCATTAAGTCTTGAATTACTTATTTTTACACTTTCTTTACTTAGTTTTCTTTTCTTCAATTTTATTTTCTTAAACTTTTTGAATTTTTTTAAAGTTTTTATTAGAGGTGTCAATTTGGCCCATCCCACAAGGCTTGGCCTTGGCCCATGTGGGTTAGGGCCAAAAAAGCCCACATTGAAAAAAGCCCCCATCAAAGAAGTCCACAAGGCTAAAAATTTACAAAAGCTGTGTGGGCTTGGGCCAAGCCATGGGCTTTCATCTTCCACAAGAAAAATATATTATTTTTTAAAATTTCTTACTATCTGTGGGACAGGCCCAACGAACCGACAAGTATGACGACCAGAATAGGTCGAACAACCTGATCCTGCCCGACGACCTCGACCAGAACGACGACTTGAATGGGCCCGATGATCCAAACAGGCCCAACGACTAAAACGGGCCCGACGACCCGAACAGGCCCGACGACCCGAACGGGCCTGACGACAAGGACGAGCCCGACGACATGAACGAGCCTGACGACATGGACGGGCCTGACAACCCAGGCTGGCTCAATGACCCGGACGAGCCTGACAACTTGGACAAGCCCTACGACAAAAACGGACCCGACGACCTAAATGAGCTTCACGACCCAAATGTGCCCGACGACCCGTTTGGGCCCGTTGAACCAGACGGGCCCGACGATCCGTACGGGCCCCACGACCCAGACGGGCCCAACGACCCAGAAGGGCCCCACGACCCGAACATGCCCGACGACTCAAGCGGGTCCAACGACTCAGACGTGCCCGATAATCCAAACATGTCCAACGACCTGAATGGGCCCGACAACACGAACATGCCCAACGACCCAGACATGCCCGATGTTCCAGACAAGCCCAACGACCCGAACGGGCCCCAAGACCCAGATGGGCTGTAGGACCCGAACAGGCCCCACGACCCGGGCGTGCCTAATGATCCACAAAGGCCCAACGACCGAAACGGGCTCGAAGCCTTGGATGGGCCTAACGACTCGGACGCACCCTATGATCCAAAAAGCCCCAACGACTTGAACGGGCCCGACGACCCGGACGGGCCTAACGACCTGGACGGGCCCGATTATCCAAACAGGCCCAACGACCCAATGAAGCTCAACGACCCGGATCGACCCGACAACCCGGACGTGACCGATGACTCGGACGGGCTTGACGACCTGAACGGGCCCGATGTTCCCGACATGCAAAACGACCCGAACTAGCCCGTCCGGGTCGTCGGGCTCATCCGGGTAGTCAGGCCCGTTCGGGTCATTGGGCCTGTCTGTATCATCGGCCCCATCCAGGTCATTAGGCCCGTTTGGGTCTTCGGGCCTTTGTGGATCATCGGGCACGTCGGGCCCGTTCGGGTAGTGGGGCCTGTTTAGATCATCGGGCCAGTCCGGGTCATTAGTCCTGTTCGGGTCGTCGGGCATGTTCGGGTCATTTGGTTTGTCTGGATTATGAGGCACGTCTGCGTCGTTGGGCCTGTTCGGGTCGTTGGGCCTGTTTGGATCATCGAGCCCGTCTAGGTCGTGGGGCCCGTTCGGGTCGTCGGGCACATCCGATTCGTCGGACCCGTTCAGGTCGTCAGGCGCGTCCTTGTCATCGGGCTCGTCAAGGTCAACGTGCCTGTCTGGGTAGTCGGACTTGTTCGGGTCTTCACTTTCGTCCGGGTTGTGGGGTTCGTCCGAGTTGTGGGGCTCGTCCGAGTCTTCGGGCCCGTCCTGGTCATCGGGCCCGTCCAGGTCATCGAACCCGTCTGGGTCGTCGGGCTCGTCTGGGTCATTGACTCGTCCGGTTCATCGGGTCCGTCCATGTCGTGGGGCTCGTCCGAGTTGTTGGGCTCGTCCGAGTCTTCAGGCCCGTCCTGGTCATCATGTCCGTCCAGGTCATCGGGCCGGTCTGGGTCATCGGGTCCGTCCCGGTCGTGGGGCTCATCCGGGTCTTTGGGCTTGTCCAGATCGTCGAGCCCGTTCGAGTTGTCGTGCCCGTTTTGTTGGTGTGCCCGTTCCGATCGTCGGGCTTGTTAGGGTTGTGGGGTCTGTCCCGGTCATAGGGTCCGTTTGGGTCTTTAGGTCGGTCCGGGTCTTTGAGTCCGTACGCATTGTCGGTTTTGTCTGTGTCGTTGGGCTGGTCCGTGTTGTCGTGCTCGTCTTGGTTGTTGGGCCCGTTTGGGTCGTTGGGCCCGTCTGGGTCGTCGAGCTCATCCTAATCGTCGATCCCGTTCGTGTCGTCAGCCTCGTCCCTAGTCGTCATGCTCGTCTTAGTCGTCGGGCCAATCCTGGTCGTCGGGCCCGTCCTTATCATCGGACCTGTCCTGGTCATCGGGCACGTTTGGGTTGTTGAGCCCGTCCAGGTCGTCGGGCTTGTCCAGGTCGTCAGGCCTGTCCGGGTCGCTCGACTTGATCTTTGACTCTTGCTTAATGTAGTATTTTTTGGGGGAGCTAACCCACCTTAGCCCTAGCCCTAACCCACTAAAGAGGGGGCTTTGGGGGCTGGGGCTTTTTTTTGGCCCCCTCAATATGATGAGTAAAATTTTGCAAAAACCATTTAAGGAACATAATTAAAGATTTTAAAAGGATCAAGAAGTTGATAAAAACTTTAAAAAGAATTGAAAAATTTGAAGAAAATAAAATTGAAGAAAAGAAAACTAAGTAAAGAAAGTGTAAAAATAAGTAATTCAAGAAGTTAATCAAAATTAATAGTTTAAAAAAATTAGGCAGACTAAGAAAATAGATTTCGATAAAGAATTTAAAAACTTCAAGAGAAGAACTCAATATGATGAGTAAAATTTTGCAAAAATCATTTCAAGAACATAATTAAAGATTTAAAAGGATCAAGAAGTTGATAAAAACTTTAAAAGGAATTCAAAACGTTTAAGAAAATAAAATTCAAGAAAAAGAAACTAAGTAAAGAAAGTGTAAAATTAAGTAATTCAAGAAGTTAATGATAATTAATAGTTTAAAAAAATTAGGAAAACTGAGAAAATAGATTTCCAGATAAAGAATTTAAAAACTTTAAGAGAAGAACTCAATATGATGAGTAAAATTTTGCAAAAACCATTTCAAGAACATAATTAAAGATTTGAAAAGGATCAAGAAGTTGATAAAAACTATAAAAAGAATTTAAAAAGTTGAAGAAAATAAAATTGAAGAAAAGAAAACTAAGTAAAGAAAGTGTAAAAATAACTAATTCAAGAAGTTAATGAAAATGAAGAGGTTAAAAAAATTAGGAAAAGTGATAAAATAGATTTCAAGAAAAAGATTTTAAAAATTGTACGAGAAGAACTCAATATGATGACTAAAATTTTGCAAAAACCATTTTAAGAACATAATTAAAGATTTGAAAAGGATCAACAAGTTCATTAAAAAAAACTTTAAAAAATAATTCAAAAAGTTTAAGAAAATAAAATTGAAGAAAATAAAACTAAGTAAAGAAAGTGTAAAAATAAGTAATTCAAGAAGTTAATGAAAATTAATAGCTTAAAAAAATTAGGAAAAGTGAGGAAATAGATTTCAAGAAAAAGATTTTAAAAACATTAAGAGAAGAACACCATATGATGAGTCAAATTTTGAAAAAACCATTTTAAGAACATAATTAAAGATTTGAAAAGGATCAAGAAATTGATAAAAACTTTAAAAAGATTTGAAAAACTTTAAGAAAATAAAATTCAAGAAAAGAAAACTAAGTAAACAAAGTGTAAAAATAAGTAATTCAAGAAGTTAATGAAAATTAATAGTTTAAAAAAATTAGGAAAAGTGAGGAAATAGATTTCAACAAAAAGATTTTAAAAACTTTAAGAGAAGAACACAATATGATGAGTAAAATGTTGCAAAAACCATTTCAAGAACATAATTAAAGATTTGAAAAGGATCAAGAAATTGATAAAAACTTTCAAAGGAATTAAAAAGTTTTAAAACATAAAATTCAAGAAAAGAAAACTAAGTAAAGAAAGTGTAAAAATAATTGATTCAAGAAGTTAATGAAAATGAAGAGTTTAAAAAAATTAGGAAAAGGGAGAAAATAGATTTCAAGAAGAAAATTTTAAAAACTTAATGATAAGTAAAATTTTGCAAAAACCATTTCAAGAACATAATTAAAGATTTGAAAACGATCAAGAAATTGATAAAATCTTTCAAAGGAATTTAAAAAGTTTAAGAAAATTAATTCAAAAAAAGAAAACTAAGTAAAGAAAGTGTAAAAATAAGTAATTCAAGAAGTTAATGAAAATGAAAAGTTGAAAAAAATTTGAAAAAGTGAGAAAATAGATTTCAAGAAAAAGAATTTAAAAACTTTAAGGGAAGAACTCAATATAATGAGTGAAATTTTGCAAAAACCATTTCAAGAACATAATTCCAGATTTGAAAAGGATCAAGAAGTTGATAAAATCTTTAAAAAGAATTGAAAAAGTTTAAGAAAATAAAATTCAAGAAAAGAAAACTAAATAAAGAAATTGTAAAAATAAGTAATTCAAGAAGTTAATGAAAATTAATAGTTTCAAAAAAATAGGAAAAGTGAGAAAATAGATTTCAAGAAAAAGATTGTAAAAACTTTCAGAGAAGAACTCAATATGATGAGTAAAATTATGCAAAAAGCATTTCAAGAACATAATTAAAGATTTGAAAAGGATCAAGAAGTTGATAAAATCTTTAAAAAGAATTGAAAAAGTTTAAGAAAATAAAATTCAAGAAAAGAAGACTAAGTAAAGAAAATGTAAAAATAAGTAATTCAAGAAGTTAATGAAAATGAAAAGTTGAAAAAAATTAGGGAAAGTGAGAAAATATATTTCAAGAAAAAGATTTTAAAAACTTTAAGAGAAGAACTCAATATGATGAGTAAAATTTTGCAAAAACCATTTCAAGAACATAATTCAAGATTTGAAAAGGATCAAGAAATTGATAAAAACTTTCAAAGGAATTGAAAAAGTTAAAGAAAATAAAACTCAAGAAAAGAAAACTAAGTAAAGAAAGTGTAAAAATAACTAATTCAAGAAGTTAATGAAAATTAATAGTTTAAAAAAATTAGGAAAACTGAGAAAGTAGATTTCAAGAAAATGATTTTAAAAACTTTAAGAGAAGAACACAATATGATGAGTAAAATTTTGCAAAAACCATTTCAAGAACATAATTCAAGATTTGAAAAGGATCAAGAAATTGATAAGAAGTTTAAAAAGAATGTAAAAAGTTTAAGAAAATAAAATTCTAAGAAAGAAAACTAAGTAAAAAAAGTGTAAAAATAACTAATTCAAGAAGTTAATGAAAATGAAAAGTTGAAAAAAATTAGGGAAAGTGAGAAAATAGATTTCAAGAAAAAGATTTTAAAAACTTTAAGAGAAGAACTCAATATGATGAGTAAAATTTTGCAAAAACCATTTCAAGAACATAATTAAAGATTTGAAAAAGATCAAGAAGTTGATAAAAAACTTTAAAAAGAATTGAAAAAGATTAAGAAAATAAAATTCAAGAAAAGAAAACTAAGTGAAGAAAGTGTAAAAATAAGTAATTCAAGAAGTTATTTAAAATGAAGAGTTTAAAAAGATTAGGAAAAGTGAGAAAATAGATTTCAAAAAAAAGATATTAAAAACTTTAAGAGAAGAACTCAATATGATGAGTAAAATTTTGCAAAAAGCATTTCAAGAACATAATTAAAGATTTGAAAAGGATCAAGAAGTTGATAAAAACTTTTAAAAGAATTGAAAAAGTTTAAGAAAGTAAAATTCAAGAAATGGAAACTAAGGAAAGAAAGTGTAAAAATAAGTAATTCAAGAAGTTAATTAAAATGAAGAATTTAAAAAAATTATGTAAAGTGAGAAAATAGATTTCAAGATAAAGATTTTAAAAACTTTAAGAGAAGAACTCAATATGATGAGTAAAATTTTGCAAAAACCATTTCAAGAATATTATTAAAGATTTGAAAAGGATCAAGAATTAAAGATTTGAAAAGGATCAAGAAGCTGATAAGAACTTTAAAAAAGAATTCAAAAATTTAAGAAAATAAAACTTAGTAAAGAAAGTGTAAAAATAACTATTCAAGAAGTTAATGAAAATGAAGAGTTTAAAAAAAATTAGGAAAAGTGATAAAATAGATTTCAAGAAAAAGATTTTAAAAACTTTAAGAGAAGAACTCAATATGATGAGTAAAATTTTGCAAAAACCATTACAAGAACATAATTAATGATTTGAAAAGGATCAAGAATAGAGGTGTTAATTTGGCCCAGGTCACAAGGCTTGGCCCTGGCCACAAGGCTTGGCCCTGGCCTATGTGGGCGAGGGCCAAAAAAGCCCACATTAAAAAAAAGCCCCGTCAAAGAAGTCCACAGGGCTAAAAACTTTACAAAAGCCCTGTGGGCTTGGGCCAACCCATAGGCTTTCAGCTTCCATATGAAAAATATATTATTTTTTAAAATATATTACTATCTGTGGGACAGACCCAACGAATCGGACAAGCACGACGACCAGAATAGGTCGAACAACCCGGACCTGCCCGACGACCTCGACAAGAACGACGACTTGAATAGGCCCGATGATCCAAAAAGGGTCCAACGATCCGAACGGGCCCGACGACCTGAACAGGCTTGACGACTCGAACGGGCCCGACGACCCGGACGAGCTCGACGACCAGGATGAGCCTGAAGACCAGGATAAACCCGACGACACGGACGGGCGCGACGACACAAACGAGCCGACGACATGGACGGGCGCGACCATCCGGACGGCCTCAATGACCTGGACGAGCCCGACGCCCTGGACTGGCCCTACTACAAAAACGAACCCTACGACCTAAGTGGGCCCCGCGACCCGTATGTGCCCGATGACCCGTATGGGCTCGACGACCTGGACGAAACCGACGACACGGACATGCCCGACGACCCGGACGGGCCCGATGACCCAGAAGGGCCCCACGATCCGAACATGCCCAACGACTCGAACGGGAAAACGACCCGGACATGCCCGATGATCCAAACATGCCCAACGACCTGAACGGGCTCGACGACACGAACATGCCCAACGACCCGGACAAGCCCGATGATCCAGACAAGCCCAACAACCCGAACGGGCCCGACGACCTAGACGGGCTCTAGGACCCGAACAGGCCCCACGACCCGGGCGTGCTTGATGATCCACACAGTCCCAACGACCCAAACGGGCCCGGCGCCTTGGATGTGCCCAATGACTCTGACGGGCCCAATGATCCAGAAAGGCTCAATTACTTGAGCGGGACCGACGACCCGGATGGGCCTAGGGACCTGGACGAGCCCGATGATCAAAACAGGCCTAACGACCCAAACGAGCCCGATGATCCAGAAAGGCCCAACGACCCAAAAGTTCCTGACGACCCGGACGGGCCTAACGACCCAGACGTGCCCAACGACCCGAAAAAGTTCGACGACCCAGATCTGCCCGAAAACCCAGACGTGACCGATGACTTGGACAGGCTTGACGACCTAAACAGGCCAGATGATCCCGACATGCAAAACGACTCGAACTGGCCCGTCTGGGTCGTTGGGCCTATATGGATCATCGGGCCCGTCCAGGTCATTAGCCTCGTCTAGGTCGTGGGGCCTGTTCGGGTCGTGGGGCCTGTCTTGATCATCGTGCCAGTCCAGGTCATTGGTCATGTTCGTGTCGTCGGGCCTGTTCGGGTCGTTAGGCTTGTTTTGATTATGGGGCCCGTCCGCGTTGTTGGGCCTGATCGGGTCGTCGGGCATATTTGGATCATCGAGCCCGTCTAGGTCGTTGGGCCTGTTAAGTTCTTGGGGCCCATTCGGGTCGTTAGGCCCGTTCAGGTCGTCGCGCCTGTTCGGGTCGTCGGGCTCGTCCTTGTCATGGGGCTCATCCTGGTCATCGCGCTCGTCCGGGTCGTTGGGCTCGTCCGAGTCTTCGGGCCCGTCCTGGTCATCGGGCCGGTTCAGGTCATCGGTCTTGTCCGATCGTCGGGCTCGTCCGGGTCGTTGGGCTCGTCTTGGTCATCGGGCCCGTCCTAGTCGTGAGGCTCGTCCGAGTCTTCAGGCACGTCCGAGTCGTCGTGCCTATTTATTTAGTGTGCCCGTCTGGGTCGTCGGGCTTGTTCATGTTGTGGGGTATGTCCCGGTCATAGGGCCTGTTGAGGTCTTTGTGTCGGTCCATGTCTTCGAGCCCCTCTGCATCGTCGGGTTCGTCTGTGTCGTTGGCCTGGTCCGTGTTCTCGGGCTCGTCTCGGTCGTTGGGCCCATCTGGGTCGTCGGGCCTGTCCGTGTTGTCGGGTTTGTCTTGGTTGTCAGGCTCGTCCTAGTCGTCGGGTTCGTTTGAGTCCTTGGGCCCGATCGGGTCGTTGGGCCCTTTTGGATAATCGGGCCCGTTCCAGTCGTCGTTCTTGTCGAGGTCGTCGGGCAGGTCCCGGTTGTTCGACCTATTCTTGTCGTCGTGCTTGTCTGGTTCGTTGGGCCTGTCCCACAGATAATAATATATTTTAAAAAATAATATATTTTTCATGTGGAAGATGAAAGCCCATGGGTTGGTTAGAGCCCACAGGGCTTTTGTAAAGTTTTAAGTCTTGTGGACTTCTTTGATGGTGGCTTTTTTTCAATGTGGGCTTTTTTGGCCCTAGCCCACATGGGCCATTTGTCATCTCTTATCTCTTATCTCTTATCTCTTATCTCTTACCTTTTATATTTTATCTCTTATCTTTTGTCTCTTTCTCTTATATCTTATCTCATATCTATCAACTCTTATATTTTATATTTTATATCTCATCTCTACTCTTATGTCTCATCTCTCATCTCTATATTCTTTTGTCTTGAATCATGTCTCTTATATTTTATTTCTAGTTTCTTGTTTCTTGTCCCTTATCTCGCATCTTATATATATATATATATATATATATATATATATATATATATATATATATATATTATCTTGTATCTCTTATTTTTTTTCCATTATCTTTTAGTTTTTATTAATTTTCTTTCTTTTTTTCTTTCTTGTTTTTAGCGTTTTTCTTGATATTTTTCCATTTAGTTTCAATTTTTTTTAATATTTGTTATCTTTTAATTTTTTATTTTATTTTTAATATTTTTCTTTTATTTTTTTCTATTTTTTTTCACTATATAAATTTTTTATTTTTTGTTTTTTTTTCTTTTCTATTTTCTCTTATCTCTTATCTCTCATCTCTTATCTCTTATCTCTTATGTTTTACCTTTTATATTTTATCTCTTATCTTTTGTCTCTTTCTCTTATCTCTTATCTCTTATCTCTTACCTTTTATATTCTATCTCTTATCTCTTATCTCTTATCTCATATCTATCAACTCTTATATTTTATATTTTATATCTCATCTCTACTCTTATGTCTCATCTCTCATCTCTAGATTCTTTTATCTTGTATCTCTTATTTTTTTTCCATTATCTTTTAGTTTTTATTAATTTTCTTTCCTTTATTTATCTCTTTTTTTATCATTTTTCTTGATATTTATCCATTTATTTTAAATTTTCTTATTTTTTATATTTCTTATCTTTTAACTTTTTATCATATTTTTTATGTTTTTCTTTTAATTTTTTTGTATTTTTTTCACTTTTTAAATTTTAAATTTTTTATTTTCTGTTTTTTTTTTCTTATCTCTTATCTCGTTTTTCTTTTTTCTTATCTTTTTTTTCTTATCTCTTATCTCTTATCTCTTATCTCTTATCTCTTATCCCTTATCTCTTATCTCTTATCTCTTATCTCTTATCTCTTATCTCTCATCTCTTATCTTTTATATCTCATCTCTTATCTCTTATCTCATCTCTCATCTGTTACCTTTTATATTTTATGTCTTATCTTTTGTCTCTTTCTCTTATCTCTTATCTCATATCTTTCAACTCTTGTATTTTATATTTTATATCTCATCTCTTATATCTCATCTATACTCTTATGTCTCATCTCTAACCTCTAGATTCTTTTGTCTCATATCATGTCTCTTATATTTTATTTCTAGTTTCTTGTTTATTGTCTATTCTCTCTTATCTCGCATCTTATATATCTTATCTTATCTTGTATCTATCTGTTATGATTTTTCCATTATCTTTTAGTTTTTATTAATTTTTTTTCCTTTATTTATCTCTTTATTTATCATTTTTCTTGATATTTATCCATTTATTTTAAATTTTCTTATTTTTTTATATTTCTTATCTTTTAACTTTTTATCATATTTTTTATGTTTTTCTTTTAATTTTTTTGTATTTTTTTCACTTTTTCACTTTTTAAATTTTAAATTTTTTATTTTCTGTTTTTTTTTCTTATCTCTTATCCCGTTTTTCTTTTTTCTTATCTTTTTTTTCTTATCTCTTATCTCTTATCTCTTTTTTTAGCGTTTTTTTGTTGATATTTTTCCACTTATTTTAAGTTTATATATATATATTTCTTATTTTTTAATAATTATTTTATTTTTAATGTTTTTTTTTATTTGTATTTTTTTCACTTTTTCAATTTTTTATTTCTTTTTTTTATCTCTTATCTCTTATCTCTTATCTCTTATCTCTTATCTCTTATCTCTTATCTCTTATCTCTTATCTCTTATCTCTTATCTCTTATCTCTTATCTCTTATCTCTTATCCCTTATCTCTTCTTCCTTATCTCTTATCTCTTTCTCTTATCTCTTATCTTTCAACTCTTATATTTTATATTTTATATCTCATCTCTACTCTTATGTCTCATCTCTAATCTTTAGATTCTTTTGTCTTGTATCATGTCTCTAACATTTTATTTCGAGTTTCTTGTTTCTTGTCTCTTTTCTCTTATCTCGCATCTTATATATATTATCTTATCTTGTATCTCTTATTTTTTTTCCATTATCTTTTAGTTTTTTTTAACTTTCTTTCTTTTATTTATCTCTTTTTTTATCGTTTTTCTTGATATTTATCCATTTATTTTAACTTTTCTTATTAATTTATATTTCTTATCTTTGAATTTTTTATCTTATTTTTAATGTTTTTCTTTTACTTTTTTTGTATTTTTTTCACTTTTTAAATTTTTTATTTTTTATTTTCTTTGTTTTTTTCTTTTATCTCTTATCTCTTATCTTTGATCTCTTATCTCTTATCTCTTTTCTCTTATCTCTTATCTCTTATCTCTTATCTCTTATCTTTGATCTCTTATCTCTTATCTCTTATCTCTTATTTGAAATGGTTTTTGCAAAATTTTACTCATCATATTGAGTTCTTCTCTTAAAGTTTTTAAAATCTTTTTCTTGAAATCTATCTTCTCACTTTTCATACTTTTTTTAAACTCTTCATTTTCATTAACTTCTTGAATTACTTATTTTTACACTTTGTTTACTTAGTTTTCTTTTCTTGAATTTTATTTTCTTAAACTTTTTCAATTCTTTTTTAAAGTTTTTATCAATTTCTTGATCCTTTTCTTGAATCTTGAATTATGTTCTTGAAATGGTTTTTGCAAAATTTTACTCATCATTTGAGTTCTTCTCTTAAAGTTTTTAAAATCTTTTTCTTGAAATCTATTTTCTCACTTTTCCTAATTTTTTTCAACTTTTCATTTTCATTAACTTCTTGAATTACTTATTTTTACACTTTCTTTACTTAGTTTTATTTTTTTTAATTTAATTTTCTTACACCTTTTCAATTCTTTTTTAAAGTTTTTATCAACTTCTTGATCCTTTTCTTGAATCTTTAATTATGTTCTTGAAATGGTTTTTGCAAAATTTTACTTATCATATTAAGTTCATCTCTTAAAGTTTTTAAAATCTTTTTCTTGAAATCTATTTTCTCACTTTTCCTAATTTTTTTAAACTTTTCATTTTCATTAAATTCTTGAATTACTTATTTTTACACTTTGTTTACTTAGTTTTCTTTTCTTGAATTTTATTTTCTTATACCTTTTCAATTTTTTTTTTAAGTTTTTATCAACTTCTTCATCCTTTTCAAATCTTTAATTATGTTTTTGAAATGGCTTTTGCAAAATTTTACTCATCATATTGAGTTCATCTCTTAAAGTTTTTAAAATCTTTTTCTTGAAATCTATTCTCTCACTTTCCCTAATTTTTTTCAACTTTTCATTTTCATTAACTTCTTGAATTACTTATTTTTACATTTTCATTACTTTTCTTTTCTTGAATTTTATTTTCATAAACTTTTTGAATTCTTTTTTAAAGTTTTTATCAACTTCTTGTTGCTTTTCAAATCTTTAATTATGTTCTTGAAATTATTTTTGCATAATTTTACTCATCATTTTGAGTTCTTCTATTAAAGTTTTTAAAATCTTTTTCTTGAATTCTACTTTCTCAGTTTTCCTAATTTTTTTAAACTAATAATTTTCATTAACTTCTTGAATTACTATTTTTACACTTTCTTTACTTAGTTTTCTTTTGTTGAATTTTATTTTCCTAAACTTTTTGAATTCTTTTTTAAAGTTTTTATCAATTTGATCCTTTTCAAATCCTTAATTATGTTCTTCAAATGGTTTTTGCAAAATTTTACTCATCATATTGAGTTTTTCTCTTAAAGTTTTTAAAATCTTTTTCTTGAAATTCACTTTTCCTAATTTTTTTAAACTCTTCATTTTCATTAACTTCTTTAATCACTTATTTTTACACTTTCTTTACTTTTCTTTTCTTGAATTTTATTTTCCTAAACTTTTTGAATTCTTTTTTTAAAGTTTTTATCAACTTCTTGATCCTTTTAAAATCTTTAATTATGTTCTTCAAATAATATTTTGCAAAATTTTACTCATCATATTGAGTTCTTCTCTTAAAGTTTTTAAAATCTTTTTATTAAAATTCACTTTTCCTAATTTTTTTAAACTCTTCATTTTCATTCACTTCTTGAATTACTTATTTTTACACTTTCTTTACTATTCTTTTCTTGAATTTTATTTTCCTAAACTTTTTGAATTCTTTTTTAAAGTTTTTATCAACTTCATGATGCTTTTCAAATCTTTAATTATGTTCTTAAAATGGTTTTTGCAAAATTTTACTCATCATATTGAGTTATAATCTTAAAAATTTTTAAATCTTTTTCTTGAAATCTATTTTCTCACTTTTCCTAATTTTTTGAAACTTTTTACTATCATTAACTTCTTGAATTACTTATTTTTACAATTTCTTCATTTTTCTTTTCTTGAATATTATTTTCTTAAACTTTTTGAATTCTTTTTTAAATTTTTTATCAACTTCTTCATACCTTTCAAATATTTAATTATGTTCTTGAAATTGTTTTTGCAAAATTTTACTCATCATATTGAGTTATAATCTTAAAGTTTTTAAAATCTTTTACTTGAAATCTATTTTCTCACTTTTCCTTATTTTTTTAAACTCTTCATTTTCATTAACTTCTTTAATTAGTTATTTTTACACTTTCTTTACTTAGTTTTCTTTTCTTGAATTTTATTTTCTTAAACTTTTTCAATTCTTTTTAAAGTTTTTGTCAACTTCTTGATCCTTTTCAAATCTTTAATTATGTTCTTGAAATGGTTTTTGCAAAATTTTACACATCATATTGATTTCTTCTCTTAAAGTTTTTAAAATCTTTTTCTTTAAATCTATTTTCTCACTTTTCCTAATTTTTTTAAACACTTCATTTTCATTAACTTCTTGAATTACTTATTTTTACACTTTCTTTACTTAGTTTTCTTTTATTGAATTTTATTTTCTTAAACTTTTTCAATTCTTTTTAAAGTTTTTATCAACTTCTTGATCCTTTTCAATTCTTTAATTATGTTCTTGAAATGGTTTTTGCAAAATTTTACTCATCATATTGAGTTCTTCTCTTAAAGTTTTTAAAATCTTTTTCTTGAAATCTATTTTCTAACTTTCCCTAATTCTTTTAAACCCTTCATTTTTATTAACTTCTTGAATTACTTATTTTTACACTTTGTTTACTTAGTTTTCTTTTCTTGAATTTTATTTTCTTAAACTTTTTCAATTCTTTTTAAAGTTTTTATCAACTTCTTGATCCTTTTCAATTCTTTAATTATGTTCTTGAAATGGTTTTTGCAAAATTTTACTCATCATATTGAGTTCTTCTCTTAAAGTTTTTAAAATCTTTTTCTTGAAATCTATTTTCTCACTTTTCATACTTTTTTTTTAACTCTTCATTTTCATTAACTTCTTGAATTACTTATTTTTACACTTTCTTAACTTAGTTTTCTTTTCTTGAATTTTATTTTCTTAAACTTTTTCAATTCTTTTTTAAAGTTTTTATCAACTTCTTGATCCTTTTCTTGAATCTTGAATTATGTTCTTGAAATGGTTTTTGCAAAATTTTACTTATCATATTAAGTTCTTCTCTTAAAGTTTTTAAAATCTTTTTCTTGAAACTTTTCATTGTCATTAAGTCTTGAATTACTTATTTTTACACTTTCTTTACTTAGTTTTCTTTTCTTCAATTTTATTTTCTTAAACTTTTTGAATTTTTTTAAAGTTTTTATTAGAGGTGTCAATTTGGCCCATCCCACAGGGCTTGGCCTTGGCCCATGTGGGTTAGGGCCAAAAAAGCCCACATTGAAAAAAGCCCCCATCAAAGAAGTCCACAAGGCTAAAAATTTACAAAAGCTGTGTGGGCTTGGGCCAAGCCATGGGCTTTCATCTTCCACAAGAAAAATATATTATTTTTTAAAATTTGTTACTATCTGTGGGACAGGCCCAACGAACCGACAAGTATGACGACCAGAATAGGTCGAACAACCTGATCCTGCCCGACGACCTCGACCAGAACGACGACTTGAATGGGCCCGATGATCCAAACAGGCCCAACGACTAAAACGGGCCCGACGACCCGAACAGGCTCGACGACCCGAACGGGCCTGACGACAAGGACGAGCCCGACGACATGAACGAGCCTGACGACATGGACGGGCCTGACAACCCAGGCTGGCTCAATGACCCGGACGAGCCCGACAACTTGGACAAGCCCTACGACAAAAACGGACCCGACGACCTAAATGAGCTTCACGACCCAAATGTGCCCGACGACCCGTTTGGGCCCGTTGAACCAGACGGGCCCGACGATCCGTACGGGCCCCACGACCCAGACGGGCCCAACGACCCAGAAGGGCCCCACGACCCGAACATGCCCGACGACTCAAGCGGGTCCAACGACTCAGACGTGCCCGATAATCCAAACATGTCCAACGACCTGAATGGGCCCGACAACACGAACATGCCCAACGACCCAGACATGCCCGATGTTCCAGACAAGCCCAACGACCCGAACGGGCCCCAAGACCCAGATGGGCTGTAGGACCCGAACAGGCCCCACGACCCGGGCGTGCCTAATGATCCACAAAGGCCCAACGACCGAAACGGGCTCGAAGCCTTGGATGGGCCTAACGACTCGGACGCACCCTATGATCCAAAAAGCCCCAACGACTTGAACGGGCCCGACGACCCAGACGGGCCTAACGACCTGGACGGGCCCGATTATCCAAACAGGCCCAACGACCCAATGAAGCTCAACGACCCGGATCGACCCGACAACCCGGACGTGACCGATGACTCGGACGGGCTTGACGACCTGAACGAGCCCGATGTTCCCGACATGCAAAACGACCCGAACTAGCCCGTCCGGGTCGTCGGGCTCATCCGGGTAGTCAGGCCCGTTCGGGTCATTGGGCCTGTCTGTATCATCGGCCCCATCCAGGTCATTAGGCCCGTTTGGGTCTTCGGGCCTTTGTGGATCATCGGGCACGTCGGGCCCGTTCGGGTAGTGGGGCCTGTTTAGATCATCGGGCCAGTCCGGGTCATTAGTCCTGTTCGGGTCGTCGGGCATGTTCGGGTCATTTGGTTTGTCTGGATTATGAGGCACGTCTGCGTCGTTGGGCCTGTTCGGGTCGTTGGGCCTGTTTGGATCATCGAGCCCGTCTAGGTCGTGGGGCCCGTTCGGGTCGTCGGGCACATCCGATTCGTCGGACCCGTTCAGGTCGTCAGGCGCGTCCTTGTCATCGGGCTCGTCAAGGTCAACGTGCCTGTCTGGGTAGTCGGACTTGTTCGGGTCTTCACTTTCGTCCGGGTTGTGGGGTTCGTCCGAGTTGTGGGGCTCGTCCGAGTCTTCGGGCCCGTCCTGGTCATCGGGCCCGTCCAGGTCATCGAACCCGTCTGGGTCGTCGGGCTCGTCTGGGTCATTGACTCGTCCGATTCATCGGGTCCGTCCATGTCGTGGGGCTCGTCCGAGTTGTTGGGCTCGTCCGAGTCTTCAGGCCCGTCCTGGTCATCATGTCCGTCCAGGTCATCGGGCCGGTCTGGGTCATCGGGTCCGTCCCGGTCGTGGGGCTCATCCGGGTCTTTGGGCTTGTCCAGATCGTCGAGCCCGTTCGAGTTGTCGTGCCCGTTTTGTTGGTGTGCCCGTTCCGATCGTCGGGCTTGTTAGGGTTGTGGGGTCTGTCCCGGTCATAGGGTCCGTTTGGGTCTTTAGGCCGGTCCGGGTCTTTGAGTCCGTACGCATTGTCGGTTTTGTCTGTGTCGTTGGGCTGGTCCGTGTTGTCGTGCTCGTCTTGGTTGTTGGGCCCGTTTGGGTCGTTGGGCCCGTCTGGGTCGTCGAGCTCATCCTAATCGTCGATCCCGTTCGTGTCGTCGGCCTCGTCCCTAGTCGTCATGCTCGTCTTAGTCGTCGGGCCAATCCTGGTTGTTGGGCCCGTCCTTATCATCGGACCTGTCCTGGTCATCGGGCACGTTTGGGTTGTTGAGCCCGTCCAGGTCGTCGGGCTTGTCCAGGTCGTCAGGCCTGTCTGGGTCGCTCGACTTGATCTTTGACTCTTGCTTAATGTAGTATTTTTTGGGGGAGCTAACCCACCTTAGCCCTAGCCCTAACCCACTAAAGAGGGGGCTTTGGGGGCTGGGGCTTTTTTTTGGCCCCCTCAATATGATGAGTAAAATTTTGCAAAAACCAGTTAAGGAACATAATTAAAGATTTTAAAAGGATCAAGAAGTTGATAAAAACTTTAAAAAGAATTGAAAAATTTGAAGAAAATAAAATTGAAGAAAAGAAAACAAAGTAAAGAAAGTGTAAAAATAAGTAATTCAAGAAGTTAATCAAAATTAATAGTTTAAAAAAATTAGGCAGACTAAGAAAATAGATTTCGATAAAGAATTTAAAAACTTCAAGAGAAGAACTCAATATGATGAGTAAAATTTTGCAAAAATCATTTCAAGAACATAATTAAAGATTTAAAAGGATCAAGAAGTTGATAAAAACTTTAAAAGGAATTCAAAACGTTTAAGAAAATAAAATTCAAGAAAAAGAAACTAAGTAAAGAAAGTGTAAAATTAAGTAATTCAAGAAGTTAATGATAATTAATAGTTTAAAAAAATTAGGAAAACTGAGAAAATAGATTTCTAGATAAAGAATTTAAAAACTTTAAGAGAAGAACTCAATATGATGAGTAAAATTTTGCAAAAACCATTTCAAGAACATAATTAAAGATTTGAAAAGGATCAAGAAGTTGATAAAAACTATAAAAAGAATTTAAAAAGTTGAAGAAAATAAAATTGAAGAAAAGAAAACTAAGTAAAGAAAGTGTAAAAATAACTAATTCAAGAAGTTAATGAAAATGAAGAGGTTAAAAAAATTAGGAAAAGTGATAAAATAGATTTCAAGAAAAAGATTTTAAAAATTGTACGAGAAGAACTCAATATGATGACTAAAATTTTGCAAAAACCATTTTAAGAACATAATTAAAGATTTGAAAAGGATCAACAAGTTCATTAAAAAAAACTTTAAAAAATAATTCAAAAAGTTTAAGAAAATAAAATTGAAGAAAATAAAACTAAGTAAAGAAAGTGTAAAAATAAGTAATTCAAGAAGTTAATGAAAATTAATAGCTTAAAAAAATTAGGAAAAGTGAGGAAATAGATTTCAAGAAAAAGATTTTAAAAACATTAAGAGAAGAACACCATATGATGAGTCAAATTTTGAAAAAACCATTTTAAGAACATAATTAAAGATTTGAAAAGGATCAAGAAATTGATAAAAACTTTAAAAAGATTTGAAAAACTTTAAGAAAATAAAATTCAAGAAAAGAAAACTAAGTAAACAAAGTGTAAAAATAAGTAATTCAAGAAGTTAATGAAAATTAATAGTTTAAAAAAATTAGGAAAAGTGAGGAAATAGACTTCAACAAAAAGATTTTAAAAACTTTAAGAGAAGAACACAATATGATGAGTAAAATGTTGCAAAAACCATTTCAAGAACATAATTAAAGATTTGAAAAGGATCAAGAAATTGATAAAAACTTTCAAAGGAATTAAAAAGTTTTAAAACATAAAATTCAAGAAAAGAAAACTAAGTAAAGAAAGTGTAAAAATAATTGATTCAAGAAGTTAATGAAAATGAAGAGTTTAAAAAAATTAGGAAAAGGGAGAAAATAGATTTCAAGAAGAAAATTTTAAAAACTTAATGATAAGTAAAATTTTGCAAAAACCATTTCAAGAACATAATTAAAGATTTGAAAACGATCAAGAAATTGATAAAATCTTTCAAAGGAATTTAAAAAGTTTAAGAAAATTAATTCAAAAAAAGAAAACTAAGTAAAGAAAGTGTAAAAATAAGTAATTCAAGAAGTTAATGAAAATGAAAAGTTGAAAAAAATTTGAAAAAGTGAGAAAATAGATTTCAAGAAAAAGAATTTAAAAACTTTAAGGGAAGAACTCAATATAATGAGTGAAATTTTGCAAAAACCATTTCAAGAACATAATTCCAGATTTGAAAAGGATCAAGAAGTTGTTAAAAACTTTAAAAAGAATTGAAAACGTATAAGAAAATAAAATTCAAGAAAAGAAAACTAAGTAAAGAAAGTGTAAAATAAGTAATTTAAGAAGTTAATGAAAATTAATAGTTTCAAAAAATTAGGAAAAGTGAGAAAATAGATTTCAAGAAAAAGATTTTCAAAACTTTAAGAGAAGAACTCAATATGATGAGTAAAATTTTGCAAAAACCATTTCAAGAACATAATTAAAGATTTGAAAAGGATCATGAAGTTGATAAAATCTTTAAAAAGAATTGAAAAAGTTTAAGAAAATAAAATTTAAGAAAAGAAAACTAAGTAAAGAAAGTGTAAAAATAAGTAATTCAAGAAGTTA
Source organism: Vigna unguiculata (assembly GCF_037176805.1). Lineage (NCBI taxonomy): Eukaryota > Viridiplantae > Streptophyta > Magnoliopsida > Fabales > Fabaceae > Vigna > Vigna unguiculata. The sequence continues at coordinate 55,863,623 of NC_140794.1, read as the reverse complement.
ATGAAAATGAAAAGTTGAAAAAAATTAGGGAAAGTGAGAAAATAGATTTGAAGAAAAACATTTTAAAAACTTTAAGAGAAGAACTCGATATCGATATGATGAGTAAAATTTTGCAAAAACCATTTCATGAACATAAATAAAGATTTGAAAAGGATCAAGAAATTGATAAAAACTTTAAAAAGAATTGAAAAAGTTTAAGAAAATAAAACTCAAGAAAAGAAAAATAAGTAAAGAAAGTGTAAAAATAACTAATTCAAGAAGTTCATGAAAATTAATAGTTTAAAAAAATTAGGAAAAGTGAGAAAATAGATTTCAAGAAAAAGATTTTAAAAACTTTAAGAGAAGAACACAATATGATGAGTAATATTTTGCAAAAACCATTTCAAGAACATAATTCAAGATTTGAAAAGGATCAAGAAATTGATAAGAACTTTAAAAAGAATGTAAAAAGTTTAAGAAAATAAAATTCTAAGAAAGAAAACTAAGGAAAGAAAGTGTAAAAATAACTAATTCAAGAAGTTAATGAAAATGAAAAGTTGAAAAAAATTAGGGAAAGTGAGAAAATAGATTTCAAGAAAAAGATTTTAAAAACTTTAAGAGAAGAACTCAATATGATGAGTAAAATTTTGCAAAAACCATTTCAAGAACATAATTAAAGATTTGAAAAGGATCAAGAAGTTGATAAAATCTTTAAAAAGAATTGAAAAAGTTTAAGAAAATAAAATTCAAGAAAAGAAAACTAAATAAAGAAATTGTAAAAATAAGTAATTCAAGAAGTTAATGAAAATTAATAGTTTCAAAAAAATAGGAAAAGTGAGAAAATAGATTTCAAGAAAAAGATTGTAAAAACTTTCAGAGAAGAACTCAATATGATGAGTAAAATTATGCAAAAAGCATTTCAAGAACATAATTAAAGATTTGAAAAGGATCAAGAAGTTGATAAAATCTTTAAAAAGAATTGAAAAAGTTTAAGAAAATAAAATTCAAGAAAAGAAGACTAAGTAAAGAAATTGTAAAAATAAGTAATTCAAGAAGTTAATGAAAATGAAAAGTTGAAAAAAATTAGGGAAAGTGAGAAAATATATTTCAAGAAAAAGATTTTAAAAACTTTAAGAGAAGAACTCAATATGATGAGTAAAATTTTGCAAAAACCATTTCAAGAACATAATTCAAGATTTGAAAAGGATCAAGAAGTTGATAAAAACTTTCAAAGGAATTAAAAAGTTAAAGAAAATAAAACTCAAGAAAAGAAAACTAAGTAAAGAAAGTCTAAAAATAACTAATTCAAGAAGTTAATGAAAATTAATAGTTTAAAAAAATTAGGAAAACTGAGAAAGTAGATTTCAAGAAAATGATTTTAAAAACTTTAAGAGAAGAACTTAATATGATGAGTAAAATTTTGCAAAAAACCATTTCAAAAACATAATTAAAGATTTGAAAAGGATCAAGAAATTTATAAAAACTTTAAAAGGAATTTAAAAACTGTAAGAAAATAAAATTCAAGACAAGGAAACTAAGTAAAGAAAGTGTAAAAATTAGTAATTCAAGAAGTTAATGAAAATGAAGAGTTTAAAAAAAAATTAGGAAAATTGATAAAAAAGATTTCAAGAAAAAGATTTTAAAAACTTAATGATGAATAAAATTTTGCAAAAACCATTTCCAGAACATAATTAAAGATTTGAAAAGGATCATGAAATTGGTAAAAACTTTCAAAGGAATTTAAAAAGTGTAAGAAAATTAAATTCAAAAAAAGAAAACTAAATAAAGAAAGTGTAAAAATAAGTAATTCAAGAAGTCAATGAAAATGAAAAGTTGAAAAAAATTAGAAAAAGTGAGAAAATAAATTTAAAGAAAAAGAATTTAAAAACGTTAAGAGAAGAACTCAATATAATGAGTAAAATTTTGCAAAAACCATTTCAAGACCATAATGAAAGATTTGAAAAGGATCAAGAAGTTGATAAAAACTTTAAAAAGAATTGAAAAAGTTTAAGAAAATAAAATACTAAGAAAGAAAACTAAGTAAAGAAAGTGTAAAAATAAGTAATTCAAGAAGTTAATGAAAATTAAAAGTTGAAAAAAATTAGGGAAAGTAAGAAAATAGATTTCAAGAAAAAGATTTTAAAAACTTTAAGAGAAGAACTCAATATGATGAGTAAAATTTTGCAAAAACCATTTCAAGAACATAATTAAAGATTTGAAAAGGATCAAGAAGTTGATAAAAACTTTAAAAAGAATTTAAAAAGATTAAGAAAATAAAATTCAAGAAAAGAAAACTAAGTAAAGAATGTGTGAAAATATGTAATTGAAGAAGTTAATGAAAATGAAGAGTTTATAAAAAAATTAGGAATAGTGAGAAAATAGATTTCAAGAAAAAGATTTTAAAAACTTTAAGAGAAGAACTCAATATGATGAGTAAAATTTTGCAAAAACCATTTCAAGAACATAACTAAAGATTTGAAAAGGATCAAGAAGTTGATAAAAACTTTAGAAAGAATTGAAAAAGATTAAGAAAATAAAATTCAAGAAAAGAAAACTAAGTAAAGAAATAGTAAAAATAAGTAATTCACGAAATTAATGAAAATGAAGAGTTTAAAAAAATTAGGAAAAGTGAGAAAATATATTTCAAGAAAAAGATTTTAAAAACTTTAAGAGAAGAACTCAATATGATGAGTAAAATTTTGCAAAAACCATTTCAAGAACATAATTAAAGATTTGAAAAAGATCAAGAAGTTGATAAAAAACTTTAAAAAGAATTGAAAAAGATTAAGAAAATAAAATTCAAGAAAAGAAAACTATGTAAAGAAAGTGTAAAAATAAGTAATTCAAGAAGTTATTTAAAATGAAGAGTTTAAAAAGATTAGGAAAAGTGAGAAAATAGATTTCAAAAAAAAGATTTTAAAAACTTTAAGAGAAGAACTCAATATGATGAGTAAAATTTTGCAAAAAGCATTTCAAGAACATAATTAAAGATTTGAAAAGGATCAAGAAGTTGATAAAAACTTTTAAAAGAATTGAAAAAGTTTAAGAAAATAAAATTCAAGAAATGGAAACTAAGGAAAGAAAGTGTAAAAATAAGTAATTCAAGAAGTTAATTAAAATGAAGAATTTAAAAAAATTATGTAAAGTGAGAAAATAGATTTCAAGATAAAGATTTTAAAAACTTTAAGAGAAGAACTCAATATGATGAGTAAAATTTTGCAAAAACCATTTCAAGAATATTATTAAAGATTTGAAAAGGATCAAGAATTAAAGATTTGAAAAGGATCAAGAAGCTGATAAGAACTTTAAAAAAGAATTCAAAAATAAGTAAAGAAAGTGTAAAAATAAGTAATTCAAGAAGTTAATGAAAATCAAGAGTTTAAAAAAATTATGAAAAGTGAGAAAATAGATTTCAAGAAAAAGATTTTAAAAACTTTAAGAGAAGAACTGAATATAATGAGTAAAATTTTGCAAAAACCATTTCAAGAACACAATTAAATATTTGAAAAGGATCAAGAAGTTGACTAAAACTTTAAAAAGAATTGAAAAAGTTTAAGAAAATAAAATTCAAGACAAGAAAACTAAGTAAAGAAAGTCTAAAAATAAATAATTCAAGAAGTTAATGAAAATGAAGAGTTTAAAAAAATTAGGAAAAGTGAGAAAATAGATTTCAAGAAAAAGATTTTAAAAACTTTAAGAGAAGAACTCAATATGATGAGTAAAATTTTGCAAAAACCATTTCAAGAACGTAATTAAAGATTTGAAAAGGATCAAGAAGGTGATAAAAAATGTAAAAGAATTGAAAAAGTTTAAGAAAATAAAATTCAAGAAAAGAAAACTGTGTAAAGAAAGTGTAAAATTAAGTAATTCAAGGGGTTAATAAAAATGAAGAGTTTAAAAAAATTAGGAAAAGTGAGAAAATAGATTTCAAGAATAAGATTTTAAAAACTTTAAGAAAAGAACCGAATATGATGAGTAAAATTTTGCAAAAAACATTTCAAGAACATAATTACAGATTTCAAAAGGACCAAGAATTAAAGATTTGAAAAGGATCAAGAAGCTGATAAAATCTTTAAAAAAGAATTCAAAAATTTAAGAAAATAAAACTAAGTAAAGAAAGTGTAAAAATAACTATTCAAGAAGTTACAGAAAATGAGGAGTTTAAAAAAATTAGGAAAATTGATAAAATAGATTTCAAGAAAAAGATTTTAAAAACTTTAAGAACTCAATATGATGAGTAAAATTTTGCAAAAACCATTTCAAGAACATAATTAAAGATTTGAAAAGGATCAAGAATAGAGTTGTTAATTTGGCCCAGCCCACAAGGCTTGGCCCTGGCCCATGTGGGCGAGGGCCAAAAAAGCCTACATTGAAAAATAGCCCCATCAAAGAAGTCCACAGGGCTAAAAACTTTACAAAAGCCCTGTGGGCTTGGGCCAACCCATGGGCTTTCATCTTCCATATGAAAAATATATTATTTTTTAAAATATATTACTATCTGTGGGACAGACCCAACGAGCCGGACAAGCACGACGACCAGAATAGGTCGAAGAACCCGAAGTTGCCCGACGACCTCGACAAGAACGACGACTTGAACGGGCCCAATGATCCAAAAGGGCCCAACGAACCGAACGGGCCCGACGACCCGAACAGGCCCGACGACTCGAACGGGCCCGATGACCCGGACGAGCTCGACGACCAGGTTGAGCCTGACAACCAGGATAAACCTGACGTCACGGACGGGCGCGACAACCCGGACGGGCTCAATGACCCGGACGAGCCCGACGACCTGGACTGGCCCTACGACAAAAACGAACTCTACGACCTAAGTGGGCCCCGTGACCCGTATGTGCCCGATGACCCGTATGGGCTCGACGACCTGGACGGAACTGACGACACGGATAGGCCCGACGACCCGAACGGGCCCGATGACCAAGTAGGGCCCCACGATCTGAACATGCCCAACGACCCGAACGGGCCAACCGACCCAGACATGCCCGATGATCCAAACATGCCCAACGACCTGAACGGGCCCGATGAACCAGACGGGCTATAGGACCCGAACGGGCCCCACGACCCGAACGTGCCTGATGATCCATACAGTCGCAATGACCCAAACGGGCCGGACGCCTTGGATGTGCCCAACAACTTTGAAAGGCTCGATGATCTAGAAAGGCCATATTACTTGAACGGGCCAGACGACCCGGATGAGCCTACGGACTTGGACGAGCCCGATGATCAAAACATGCCTAACGACCTGAACGAGCCCGATGATCCAGAAAGGCTCAACAACCCAAACGTTCCCGACGACCCGAACGGGCCTAACGACCTGGACGGTTTTGATGATCCAGACAGGCCCAACGACCCGAACAAGCTCGACGACCCGAATCTGCTTGACAACCCAGACGTGACCGATGACTTGGACGGGCTTGACGACATAAACGAGCCCGATGATCCCGACATGCAAAACGACCCGAACTGGCCCGTTTGGGTCGTTGGGCTCATCTGGGTCGTTGGGCCTGTTTGGGTCAGTGGGCCTGTTTGGATCATCGGGCCCGTCCAGGTCATTAGCCCCGTCTAGGTCATCGGGCCCGTTTGGGTCTTCTGGCCTTTCTTGATCAGTGGGCACGTCGGGCCCGTTCGGGTCGTGGGGCCTGTCTGGATCATCGTGCCAGTCCGGGTCATTGGTCATGTTTGTGTCGTCGGGCCTGTTCGGGTCGTTAGGCTTGTTTTGATTATGGGGCACGTCCGCGTTGTTGGGCCCGATCGGGTCGTCGGGCCTATCTGGATCATCGAGCCCATCCAAGTCGTGGGGCCCATTCGGGTCGTTAGGCCCGTCCGTGTCATCGGGCCCATCTGGGTTGTTGGGCCCGTTCAGGTCGTCGGGCTCGTTCTTGTCATCGGGCTTGTCCTGGTCATCGCGCTCGTCCGGGTCGTTGGGCTTGTCCGAGTTGTGGGGCTCGTCCGATTCTTTGGGCCTCTCCTGGTCATCGGGCCCGTTCAGGTGATCGGTCTCGTTCGGGTCGTCGGGCTCGTCTCGGTCATCGGGCTCGTCCGGGTCGTTGGGCTCGTCTGGGTCATCGGGCCCGTCCTAGTCGTGGGGCTCGTCCGAGTCTTCAGGCTCTTCTGGATCGTCTGGCCCGTCTGAGTCATCGTGCCTGTTTTGTTAGTGTGCCCGTCTGGGTTATTGGGCTTGTTCGTGGATTGGGGTTTTTCCCGGTCATAGGGCCTGTTTAGGTCTTTGTGTCGGTCCAGGTCTTCGAGCCCCTCTGCATCGTCGGGTTCGTCTGTGTCGTTGGGCTGGTCCGTGTTCTCGGGCTCGTCTTGGTCGTTGGGCCCGTCTGGGTCGTCGAGCACGTTCGTGTCGTCGGGCCCATCCGTGTTGTCGGGTTTGTCTTGGTCGTCGGGCTCGTCCTGGTCGTCGGGCTCGTCTTGGTCGTCGGACTCGTCTGAGTCATCGGGCCCGTTCGAGTCGTCGGGCCTATTCGGGTCGTTTGACCCGTTCGGGTCGTTGGGTTCTTTTGGATCATCGGGCTCGTTCCAGTCGTCGTTCTTGTAGAGGTCGTCGGGTAGGTCCGGGTTGTTCGACCTATTCTAGTTGTCGTGCTTGTCTGGTTCGTTGGGCCTGTCCCACAAATAATAATATATTGGTTAAAATACTTTGTTGGTCCTCGTTTTTGTTGCAGAATCTCAATTTGGTCCTCGTATTTTTATTAGTCTCAATAAGGTCCTCATTTTTGTAAATTAGTATCAATTAGGTCCTTTTCGTTAGTAGATAACTAACACTGTTAAGTAGGTGCCACGTGTCAGCTCCTCTTTTTTTGAATTTTTTGAATTTTTTTGAATTTTTTTAAAAAAATATTTATGCCACGTGTCACTCCTACAGTGTGTCACGTGTCAATCTAATATGGTGACACGTGTCAAATTAATGTATGAATCTCAATTTGGTCCTCATATTTGTTAAATTGATTTGATTTTAAGTCCAAATTTTTTTAAAAAAATTTCAATTTTAGGCACTCCAAATTTAGACCAAATTTTACTTTTATATAATGTGATGATTATTTTTATTAAAATTGATATTTTTATTAAATATTTTAATAATATTAATTATATTTAATATTAAAATTTTAAATATATTTATTTTAATTTTTTATAAAATTATTTTAAAATTTTACATTTGAATTTATAAAATTATTATTTTTAAGCCAACTCTAAAATATTGTTGATATTGAATATTATACAAATATTTTGAATATAAATTTATTAATATAAATTTTACTTTTATATAATGTGATGATTATTTTTATTAAAATTGATATTTTTATTAAATATTTTAATAATATTAATTATATTTAATATTAAAATTTTAAATATATTTATTTTAATTTTTTATAAAATTATTTTAAAATTTTACATTTGAATTTATAAAATTGTTATTTTTAAGCCAACTCTAAAATATTGTTGATATTGAATATTATACAAATATCTCTTATCTCTTATCTCTTATCTCTTATCTCTTATCTCTCATCTCTCATCTCTCATCTCTCATCTCTCATCTCTCATCTCTCATCTCTCATCTCTCATCTCTCATCTCTCATCTCTCATCTCTCATCTCTCATCTCTCATCTCTCATCTCTCATCTCTCATCTCTCATCTCTCATCTCTTATCTCTTATCTCTCATCTTTAATCTCTTATCTCTTATCTCTTACCTTTTATATTTTATCTCTTATCTTTTGTCTCTTTCTCTTATCTCTTATGTCTTATCTCTTACCTTTTATATTTGATCTCTTATCTCTTATCTCATATCTATCACCTCTTATATTTTATATTTTATATCTCATCTCTTAAATCTCATCTCTACTCTTATGTCTCATCTCTAATCTCTAGATTCTTTTCTCTCATATCATGTCTCTTATATTTTATTTCTAGTTTCTTCTTTTTGTCTATTCTCTCTTATCGCATCTTATATATATATATATCATCTTATCTTGTATCTGTTATTTTTTTTTCTCTTATCTTTTAGTTTTCATTAATTTTCTTTCTTTTTTTATAATTTTTTTAGCGTTTTTTGTTGATATTTTTCCATTTATTTTAAGTTTTCTTTTTTTTTATATTTCTTATTTTTTAATAATTATTATATTTTTAATGTCTTTATTTTTTTTTGTATTTTTTTTCACTTTTTAAATTTTTTATTTCTTTATTTTATTTTCTTATCTGTTATCTGTTATCTGTTATCTCTTATCTCTTATCTCTTATCTCTTATCTCTTATCTCTTATCTCTTATCTCTTATCTCTTATCTCTTATCTCTTATCTTTTGTCTCTTATCTCTTATCTCTTAGCTCACCCTAAAATTGTTTTCTTTAAGCTAAAAATATATAATATATATTTTCTTTAAATTAAATGATATATCAAAGAGAATCATCTAAAATGTGTTTTTTTAAAAATTAAATTATATATTTGATTTTTTAATTAATACTATTTATTATTATTATATTATTATCTTTAACATATTAAATATAATATATAATAAATTTAATAATATATAGATTTTTCTTTTCATGGTTTTTTTTTTCTCTTAGCTCACCCCTAAAACTTTTTTTTAATATATTTTTTTAAATTAAATTATATATCCATTTCACCTCTTTATCTTATTCAATTATATATTAAAGAGAAAGTCATTTAAATTAAATTATAAAATATATTTCATTTAAATTAAATTATATATTAAAAATAAATTCATATAAAATACATTTTCTCTAACTTAAATTATATATTTGATTATTTTTAATTAATACTATTTATTTTTATTATATTTAGCATATAAAATATAATATATAAATAATATATAATACATAATATATTTAACAATTTATAGATATAGATTTTTTGTGGATTTTTTTTGTCTTTGACACTTAAAACTATTTTTCTTAAACTAAATTATAAAATATATTTTTAAATTAAATTATATATCTATTTTCCTTCTTTATTTTATTAAATTATATATTTTCCTTCTTTATCTTATTAAATTATATGTTAAAGAGAAAGCCTTATATAATATGTTTCCTTTAAACTAAAATAATTTAAAATTAAATTATATATTTAATTCTTTTAATTAATACTTTGTATTGTTATTAGATTTGACATATGGTAATAACTCAGAAAATTGACACAAGTGCTTAACTATTATACTGTTCATGTAAAATATAAAATTAATAATTATATGTCAACTAATATTAATTATAATTATATTATTTATTATATAACAAGTGGTAAATATAGACAAAAAAGTTTAGATAAAAAAGTTTAGATGTGTTAAATTATATTTTTCTCTTATCTCTTATCTCTTATCTCTTATCTCTTATCTCTTATCTTTTATCTCTTATCTCTTATCTCTTATGTCTTATCTCTTACCTTTTATATTTGATCTCTTATCTCTTATCTCATATCTATCACCTCTTATATTTTATATTTTATATCTGATCCCTTATATCTCATCTCCACTTTTATATCTCATCTCTACTCATATGTCTCATCTCTAATTTCTAGATTCTTTTGTCTCATATCATGTCTCTTATATTTTATTTCTAGTCTCTTGTTTCTTGTCTATTCTCTCTTATCTCTCATCTTATATATATATTATCTTATCTTGTATTTGCTATTTTTTTTCCATTATCTTTTAGATTTTATTAATTTTTTTTCTTTTTTTACATACTTTTTTATCGTTTTTTGTTGATATTTTTTTCATTTATTTTAACTTTTCTTATTTTTTTATATTTCTTATTTTTTTTAATAATTATTTTATTTTTAATGTTTTTATTTTTTTTGTATTTTTTTCCACTTTTTCAATTTTTTATTTCTTTATTTTATTTTCTTATTTGTTATCTGTTATCTCTTACCTCTTATCTCTTATCTCTTATCTCTTATCTCTTATCTCTTATCACTTACCTCTTATCTCTTATCTCTTATCTCTTATCTCTTATCTCTTATCTCTTATCTCTTATCTCTTATCTCTTATCTCTTATCTCTTATCTCTTATATCTTATCTCTTATCTCTTATCTCTCCTCTTCTCTCTTATCTCTTATCTCATATCTCATATCTCTTATCTCTTATCTCTTATCTCTTATCTCTTATCTCTTATCTCTTATCTCTTATCACTTATCTCTTATCTCTTATCTCTTATCTCTTATCTCTTATCTCTTATCTCTTATCTCTTATCTCTTATCTCTTATCTCTTATCTCTTATCTCTTATCTCTTATCTCTTATCTCTTATCTCTTATCTCTTATCTCTTATCTCTTATCTCTTATCTCTTATCTCTTATCTCTTATCTCTTATCTCTTATCTCTGAACTCTTATTTCTTATATCTTATGAGTTATCTCTTATCTCTTATCTCTTATCTCTTATCTCTTATCTCTTATCTCTCATCTCTTATCTCTTATCTCTTATCTCTCATCTTTCATCTCTTATCTCTTATCTCTCATCTCTTACCTTTTATATTTTATCTCGTATCTTTTGTCTCTTTCTCTTATCTCTTATGTCTTATCTCTTACCTTTTATATTTGATCTCTTATCTCTTATCTCTTAGCTTATCACTTATCTCATCCACTAGAGGAAACCTACCCAGAAACAAACATATATAGATCTTTCAGTAGTTGTCCTCTCGCAGATATATGAAATAAGAAAGCTCTGATTTTACTCAGAATCCTTTCCATGTATATCATTTAGTTATATGTTTCAAGGATCTTCAAAGTTTTACAACCTTATACAGGTGACATATAATAATATTAATAATACCATTATCATCCACAATTGTTTCTCTTTATCTTAGTTTCTTATCGAATAAACTCTACATAAGTCACTTTCTCCTAAGCAGAGCATTTAAACTTGAGTTTTCTTTATCTTAGTTTTTTTATATCTAATAAACTCTACATGAGTCACTTTCTCTTGAGTTTGGTCTTGTTTTTTCAGAGTTATTAGAAAATTTATTTATAACTAATTATTTTTTAATTAAATTTAGTTATATTTGATTTCTTTAATTAATACTATTTATTATTATTATATTTAACATGTTAAATATATATAATATATAATATATAATATATTTAATTAACAATATATACATTGTTGTTCATTTTGGTTCAATTGATTTTTTTTTTTACTCTTAGCTCACCCTAAAACTGTTTTCTTTAAGCTAAAAATATATAATATATATTTTCTTTAAATTAAATGATATATCAAAGAGAATCATCTAAAATGTGTTTTTTTAAAAATTAAATTATATATTTGATTTTTTAATTAATACTATTTATTATTATTATATTATTATCTTTAACATATTAAATATAATATATAATAAATTTAATAATATATAGATTTTTCTTTTCATGGTTTTTTTTTCTCTTAGCTCACCCCTAAAACTTTTTTTTAATATATTTTTTTAAATTAAATTATATATCTATTTAGAGATGGCAAATAAACCCGTGTCCGTGGGTATCACCCGAACCCGTCCCCGTTTTGACGGGGAATCCCCGCTTTGACTGGGTATGGGTATGGGTATGTGTAATACCCGAAATTTTCAACTGGGGATGGGGATGGGGATGGGGATATATATATACCCGCCCAAATACCCGTCCCCGCTTAAATTACTAAACTATTTATAATTTATTAAATAATCTAAAAAATATATATAAATAAATAATATATTTACACATAAAATATAATATAATATAATATAATATAATATAGTATATATACATATAAATAAAATATACTTATATATATATATATATATATTTACACATATACATGTAATATAATGTAATATAATATAATATAATATAATATAATATAATATACATATAATATATATACATAATAATATAATATAATATAATATAATATATATAATATATACGTATAAAACAAATTAATCATTTAACTAGTGAGATCTTTTATAAACAAATTTATAACATTACAAATTTATAAAAATTTAAAAGAAATATATATATATATATATATATATATATATATATATATATATATATATATATATATATATATAAAAGCATAAAATATCTACGCATATACATATAATATATATACATAATAATATAATATATATTATTATATTTATATTATTATATAATATAATATAATATATACTTAAAATAAATATATATCTATAAATATATATATATATATATATATATATATATATATATATAAACATAAAATATCTACGCATATACATATAATATATATTATTATATAATATAATATAATATATACTTAAAATAAATATATATCTATAAATATATATATATATATATATATATATATATATATATATATATATATAAACATAAGATATCCACACATATAATATATATACATAGTAATAATAATATAATATATAATATAATATAATATATATAAATAATTATATATATATATATAAACATAAGATATCCACACATATAATATATATATACATAGTAATATAATATATAATATAATATAATATAATATACTATATATATATATATATAACATATTTCTCATTCTCTTTGTTTTTTGTTATACACTTTGTTTACTCTCTCAATTGTCTGGTTTGCTTTTCAAGATTTAATTTTGAAGGTAATTTTTCTTCTTCTTATTACATAATTTTTACTCTCTGTACATGGTTATGTTCAAATAGGTGTTCCTCAATTTCATTCTATGAAATAATTTTTAGGTTACACATTTGATTATCTTTATTTATTTATTTATTTTCATGAAAATGTTTGACTCTTATTTTGTAGCTCTTCTTTTTGTTACTTTGGTTATACACTTTTTTACTCTCTTTTAATTGTTTGGCTTGTTTTTTAAGGTTTAAGCAGATCTTCAAGGTACTTTTCCTTTTATCATAATCTTAATTATACATTTTTTTTTCCGTTATGTTATGTTCAAATGGATATTCTCAAATTTGGGTCACACATTTAATTATCTTTACTCCTTTATGATAATTTTATTTATTATTTATTTTTTGTTTCATGATAATGTTTAATTATCAATTTTAAGTGCTCAATTGCATATAAGGATGTGTTTTTTAGGTTAAAGCAACGTGAAGCTCAATACACTTCTTTGCCAACTGATATGCAGTGGGAATTTGCAAAGGATGTTTGTCGAAGGCTAAAATTATTTAATGACATCACAGAAATCATTTCTGGCTCCAAATACCCAACTGCCAACATCTTTTTCCCAAAGATTTGTGAGATCAAGATTGCAATAAATGATTGGGTTAAATCTCCTAAGATAACCATTCAAAATATGGCAATACAAATGTTAAAGAAATTTGAAAGTTACTGGAGTGTTATTCATGATATATTGGCAATTGCTTCAGTTTTAGATCCAAGGTACAAGATGGACATGTTAGAATATTATTTTTATAAATTGTATGGTAATGATTTTGATCTGAAACTTAGTAGGATTCGTCAAATGTGCTATGATTTGGTTTTGGAATATCAATCAAAAAAGAATGAAACTTCTTCTTATAGAGCTACATCATTGGAGTTGGGAAAGGATGTTGATAATGATGCGAATGAATTTTTAGAGTTTATGGCAAAAAAGAAAAAATCTAGAACTACAGTTATGAAAACAGAGTTGGATTATTACTTGGAAGAAGATAATTTGCCGGTTACACAAGAATTTGATATCCTATCATGGTGAAAAACAAATGGGTTAAAGTTTCCAACCCTTCAAGCAATTGCAAGGGATGTTTTAGCTATTCCAATAACAACTGTAGCTTCTGAATCTGCTTTTAGTACTGGTGGTCAGATATTAACTTCTCACCGTAGTCGACTTCATCATATTACTATAGAGGCTTTGATGTGTACAAGAAGTTGGATATGGAACTCAAACCATCTAGGTAAGTTACTCAAATTTATTAATATTTTTTGTTAGTATTTTTTGTGAATTCTCATCTAATATTCTACATTTGGTGTTTGTAGGTGTTAAAAAATTAAAAGGAAAAGATGTTCTCATGAGTGAAAATGAATCTGATGAAGAAGGTACATTATATTCTAGTAATTAAAATTTTCAATTTCAATTATTATATCATATCTAATTTTTCATTTTTTTTCTATGTGTAGGTGGATCGAATGCAAATGAAACCACTGATCATTTGTAAAATTAATAAATATTTTGGTTATTATAAAATTTTAGTAATGTGTAATTTTTTAGCTTTTATATAATTATTTGAATTTTATTTAGTTGTTATTTGATACTTTAATTTGAGATTTATACTATTATAATATTTTTCTTAATATTTGACATCATGAAAATCAAAAAGAGTATGTTATTTTAATATTGAATATTTTGATAGTATCATGATTCCGTTGGTGTGATTTTTAAATTTTTTTTATAAAAAATATTTAATTGATATATGGAACAATAAAAAAATGGGTATGGGTATGGGTATAAGAAAATACCCGTTACCCGGTGGGGATGGGGATGGGTCAAAAGTTGTATACCCGTTGGGTTTGGGGATGGGGATGGGGATGAATTTTTATTATGGGGATGGGGATGGGATCATGATACCCGTACCCGCCCCGCCCCGTTGCCATCCCTATTATTAATAGAAAAACATAAAAATATGATAAAAAGTTAAAAGATCAGAAATATAAAAAAAATAAGAAAATTTAAAATAAATAGATAAATATCAAGAAAAATGATAAAAAAAAGAGATAAATAGAGGAAAGAAAATTAATAAAAAGTAAAAGATAATGGAAAAATCATAACAGATACAAGATAAGATAATATATATAAGATGCGAGATAAGAGAGAATAAACAATAAAAAAGAAACTAGAAATAAAATATAAGAGACATGATATGAGACAAAAGAATCTAGAGGTGAGAGATGAGACATAAGAGTAGAGATGAGATATAAAATATAAAATACAAGAGTTGAAAGATATGAGAAAAGATATAAGAGAAAGAGACAAAAGATAAGACATAAAATATAAAAGGTAACAGATGAGAGATGAGAGATAAGAGATGAGATATAAGAGATAAGAGATAAGAGATAAGAGATAGAATATAAAAGGTAAGAGATAAAAGATAAGAGATAAAATATAAAAGGTAAGAGATAAGAGATAAGAGATAAGAGATAAGAGATAAGAGATAAGAGATAAGAGATAAGAGATAAGAGATAAGAGATAAGAGATAAGAGATAAGAGATAAGAGATAAGAGATAAGAGATAAGAGATAAGAGATAAGAGATAAGAGATAAGAGATAAGAGATAAGAGATAAGAGATAAGAGATAAGAGATAAGAGATAAGAGATAAGAGATAAGAGATAAGAGATAAGAGATAAGAGATAAGAGATAAGAGATAAGAGATAAGAGATAAGAGATAAGAGATAAGAGATAAGAGATAAGAGATAAGAGATAAGAGATAAGAGATAAGAGATAAGAGATAAGAGATAAGAGATAAGAGATAAGATATAAGAGATAAGAGATAAGAGATAAGAGATAAGAGATAAGAGATAAGAAAAAAAAACGGGATAAGAGATAAGAAAAAAAAACAGAAAATAAAAAATTTAAAATTTAAAAAGTGAAAAAAATACAAAAAAAATTAATAGAAAAACATAAAAATATGATAAAAAGTTAAAAGATAAGAAATATAAAAAAAATAAGAAAATTTAAAATAAATGGAAAAATATCAACAAAAATGATAAAAAAAGAGATAAATAAAGGAAAGAAAATTAATAAAAACTAAAAGATAATGGAAAAATCATAACAGATACAAGATAATATATATATATATATATATATATATATATATATATATATATATATATATATATATATATATATATATATATATATAAGATGCGACATAAGAGAGAATAGACAATAAACAAGAAACTAGAAATAAAATATAAGAGACATGATATGAGACAAAAGAATCTAGAGGTGAGAGATGAGACATAAGAGTAGAGATGAAATATAAGAGATGAGATATAAAATATAAAATACAAGAGTTGAATGATATGAGATAAGAGATAAGAGAAAGAGACAAAAGATAAGACATAAAATATAAAAGGTAACAGATGAAAGATGAGATATAACAGATGAGATATAAAATATAAAATACAAGAGTTGAAAGATATGAGATAAGAGATAAGACATAAAATATAAAAGGTAACAGATGAGAGATGTGAGATAAGAGATAAGAGATAAGAGATGAGATATAAAAGATAAGAGATGAGAGATAAGAGATAAGAGATAAGAGATAGAATATAAAAGGTAAGAGATAAGAGATAAGAGAAAGAGACAAAAGATAAGACATAAAATATAAAAGGTAACAGATGAGAGATGAGAGATAAGAGATGAGATATAAAAGATAAGAGATGAGAGATAAGAGATAAGAGATAAGAGATATAATATAAAAGGTAAGAGATAAGAGATAAGAGATAAGAGATAAGAGACAAAAGATAAGAGATAAAATATAAAAGGTAAAACATAAGAGATAAGAGATGAAAGATAAGAGATAAGAGATAAGAGAAAATAGAAGAAAAAAAAACAAAAAATAAAAAATTTATATAGTGAAAAAAAAATAGAAAAATTAAAATAAAATAAAAAATTAAAAGAGAACAAATATAAAAAAACTGAAACTAAATGGAAAAATATCAAGAAAAATGCTAAAAAAAGAAAGAAAAAAAAGAAAGAAAATTAATAAAAACTAAAAGATAATGGAAAAAAATAAGAGATACAAGATAAGATAATATATATAAGATGCGAGATAAGGGACAAGAAACAAGAAACTAGAAATAAAATATAAGAGACATGATTCAAGAGAAAAGAATATAGAGATGAGAGATGAGACATAAGAGTAGAGATGAGATATAAGAAATGAGATATAAACTATAAAATATAAGAGTTGATAGATATGAGATAAGAGATAAGAGAAAGAGACAAAAGATAAGAGATAAAATATAAAAGGTAAGAGATAAGAGACAAGAGATAAGAGATGACAGATAAGACATAAGAGATAAGAGATGAGAGATGAGAGATAGGAGTTAAGAGTTAAGAGATGAGAAATAAAATAGTATAAGGTAACAGTTGAGAGATTAGTCTTGAATTTAAATACCCATATTGTGAATATTTAATAAATTAAAAAGATTATTAAGTATGTGAAAATCGTTCAAGTAAAAAAAATAATTTAACACATCTAAATTTGTTTGTCTATATTTGTCATATAATTATAATAAATAATATAATTATAATAAATATTAGTTGACACATAATTATTAATTTTACATGAACGGTATAATAGTTAAGCACTTGTCTCGATTTTCTGAGTTATTACCATATGTCAAATCTAATAACAATACAAAGTATTAATTAAAAGAATCAAATATATAATTTAATTTAAAAAAAATATTTTATTTGACTTTTCCTTTAATATATTATTTTAGTTTAAAGGAAACATATTTTATAAGGCTTTCTCTTACTTATAATTTAATAAGATAAAGAAGGAAAATATATAATTTAATAAAATAAAGAAGGAAAATAGATATATAATTTAATTTACAAATATATATTTTATAATTTAGTTTAAGAAAAATAGTTTTAAGTTTCAAAGACCAAAAAATTCCACAAAAAAAAAGAAAAACATTAAAAATACCATAAAAAATTAAAAAATAAGAAATATAAAAAAGAAGAAAATTGAAAATAGGTGAAAAATATCAAGAAAAAATGCTAAAAAAATAATTAAAAAAATAAAGAAAATTAATAAAAACTAAAAGATAATGGAAAAAAAAATAAAGGATACAAAATAAGAAAATAAATATAAGATGCGAGATAAAAGAGAAGAGACAAGAAACAAGAAATTAGAAACAAAATATAAGAAACATGATACAAGAAAAAAGAAACTAGAGATGAGAGATGAGACATTAGATGAGAGATGAAATATAAGAGATGAGATATAAAATATAAAATATAAGAGGTTATTGATATGAGATAAGAGATAAGAGAAAAAAATAATTTAACACATCTAAACTTTTTTGTCTATATTTATCACTTATCATATAATTATAATAAATAATATAATTATAAATAATATTAGTTGACACAAAATTATTAATTCAAGAAAAAAGAAATTAGAGAAGAAAGATGAGACATAAAAGGAGAGATGAGATATAAAAGATGAGATATAGAATATAAAATATAAAAAGTTATTGATATGAGATAAGAAATAAGAGAAAAATATAATTTAACACATCTAAACTTTTTTATCTAAACTTTTTTGTCTATATTTACCACTTGTCATATAATAAATAATATAATTATAATTAATATTAGTTGACACATAATTATTAATTTTATATTTTACATGAACAGTATAATAGTCAAATACTTGTCTCAATTTTCTGAGTTATTACCATATGTCAAATCTAATAACAATACAAAGTATTAATTAAAAGAATTAAATATATAATTTAATTTTAAATTATTTTAGTTTAAAGGAAACATATTATATAAGGCTTTCTCTTTAACATATAATTTAATAAGATAAAGAAGGAAAATATATAATTTAATAAAATAAAGAAGGAAAATAGATATATAATTTAATTTAAAAATATATTTTATAATTTAGTTTAAGAAAAATAGTTTTAAGTGTCAAAGACAAAAAAAATCCACAAAAAATCTATATCTTTAAATTGTTAAATATATTATGTATTATATATTATTTATATATTATATTTTATATGCTAAATATAATAAAAACAAATAGTATTAATTAAAAATAATCAAATATATAATTTAAGTTAGAGAAAATGTATTTTATAAGAATTTCTTTTTAATATATAATTTAATTTAAATGAAATATATTTTATAATTTAATTTAAATGACTTTCTCTTTAATATATAATTGAATAAGATAAAGAGGTGAAATGGATTTATAATTTAATTTAAAAAAATATATTAAAAAAATAGTTTTAGGGGTGAGCTAAGAGCAAAAAAAACCATGAAAAGAAAAATCTATATATTATTAAATTTGTTATATATTATATTTAATATGTTAAAGATAATAATATAATAATAATAAATAGTATTAATTAAAAAATCAAATATATAATTTAATTTTTAAAAAAACACATTTTAGATGATTCTCTTTGATATATTATTTAATTTAAAGAAAATATATATTATATATTTTTAGCTTAAAGAAAACAGTTTTAGGGTGAGCTAAGAGTAAAAAGAAAAATTAACTGAACAAAAATGAACAACAATGTATATATTGTTAATTAAATATATTATATATTATATATTATATATATTTAACATGTTAATATAATAATAATAAATAGTATTAATTAAAGAAATCAAATATAACTAAATTTAATTAAAAAATAATTAGTTATAAATAAATTTTCTAATAACTCTGAAAAAACAAGACCAAACTCAAGAGAAAGTGACTCATGTAGAGTTTATTAGATATAAAAAAGCTAAGATAAAGAAAACTCAAGTTTAAATGCTCTGCTCAGGAGAAAGTGACTTATGTAGAGTTTATTCGATAAGAAGCTAAGATAAAGAGAAACAATTGTGGATGATAATGGTATTATTAATATTATTATATGTCACTTGTATAAGGCTGTAAAACTTTGAAGATCCTTGAAACATATAACTAAATGATATACATGGAAAGGATTCTGAGTAAAATCAGAGTTTTCTTATTTCATATATTTGCGAGAGGACAACTACTGAAAGATCTATATATGTTTGTTTCTGGGTAGGTTTCCTCCTAGTGGATGAGATAAGTGATAAGGTAAGAGATAAGACATAAGAGATCAAATATAAAAGGTAAGAGATAAGACATAAGAGATAAGAGAAAGAGACAAAAGATACGAGATAAAATATAAAAGGTAAGACATGAGAGATAAGAGATAAGAGAGGAAAGATGAGAGATAAGAGATAAGAGATAAGAGATGAGAGATAAGAGATAAGACATAACTGATAAGATATAGGAAATAAGAGTTCAGAGATAAAAGAGATAAGAGAGATAAGAGATAAGACATAAGTGATAAGAGATAAGAGATAAGAGATAAGAGACAAAAGATAAGAGATAAGAGATAAGAGATAAGAGATAAGAGATAAGAGATAAGAGATAACAGATAACAGATAACAGATAAGAAAATAAAATAAAGAAATAAAAAATTTAAAAAGTGAAAAAAAAAATACAAAAAAAAATAAAGACATTAAAAATATAATAATTATTAAAAAATAAGAAATATAAAAAAAAAAGAAAACTTAAAATAAATGGAAAAATATCAACAAAAAACGCTAAAAAAAATTATAAAAAAAGAAAGAAAATTAACGAAAACTAAAAGATAAGGAAAAAAAAAATAACAGATACAAGATAAGATGATATATATAAGATGCGAGATAAGAGAGAATAGACAAGAAACAAGAAACTAGAAATAAAATATAAGAAACATGATATGAGAGAAAAGAATCTAGAGATTAGAGATGAGACATAAGAGTAGAGATGAGATATAAGAGATGAGATATAAAATACAAAATATAAGAGGTGATAGATAAGAGATAAGAGATAAGAGATAAGAGATAAGAGATAAGAGATAAGAGATAAGAGATAAGAGATAAGAGATAAGAGATAAGAGATAAGAGATAAGAGATAAGAGATAAGAGATAAGAGATAAGAGATAAGAGATAAAAGATAAGAGATAAGAGATAAGAAATAAAAGATAAGAGATAAGAGATAAGTGATAAGTGATAAGAGATAAGAGATAAGAGATAAGAGATAAGAGATAAGAGATAAGAGATAAGAGATAAGAGATAAGAGATAAGAGATAAGAGATAAGAGATAAGAGATAAGAGATAAGAGATACGAGATAAGAGGTAAGAGATAACAGATAACAAATAAGAGATAAGAGAAAGAGACAAAAGATAAGAGATACAATATAAAAGATAAGAGATAAGAGATAAGAGATGAGATATGAGATATGAGATATGAGAGATGAGAGATAAGAGATGAGAGGTAAGAGATAAGACATAAGAGATAAGAGAAAGAGACAAAAGATAAGAGATACAATATAAAAGATAAGAGATAAGAGATAAGAGATGAGATATGAGATATGAGAGATGAGAGATAAGAGATGAGAGGTAAGAGATAAGACATAAGAGATAAGAGATAAGAGATAAGAGATAAGAGATAAGAGATAAGAGATAAGAGATAAGAGATAAGAGATAAGAGATAAGAGATAAGAGATAAGAGATAAGAGATAAGAGATAAGAGATAAGAGATAAGAGATAAGAGATAAGAGATAAGAGATAAGAGATAAGTGATAAGAGATAAGAGATAAGAGATAAGAGATAAGAGATAAGAGATAAGAGATAAGAGATAAGAGATAAGAGATAAAAGATAAGAGATAAGAGATAAGTGATAAGTGATAAGAGATAAGAGATAAGAGATAAGAGATAAGAGTAAGAGATAAGAGATAAGAGATAAGAGATAAGAGATAAGAGATAAGAGATAAGAGATAAGAGATAAGAGATAAGAGATAAGAGATACGAGATAAGAGGTAAGAGATAACAGATAACAAATAAGAAAATAAAATAAAGAAATAAAAAATTTAAAAAGTGAAAAAAATACAAAAAAAATAAAGACATTAAAAATATAATAATTGTTAAAAAAATAAGAAAAGTGAAAAGAAATGGAAAAATATCAACAAAAAACGCTAAAAAAACATATAAAAAAAAGAAAGAAAATTAATAAAAACTGAAATATAAGGGAAAAAAAATCACAGATACAAGATAAGATAATATATATATATATATATATATATATATATATATATATATATATATATATATATATATATATATATATATATATATATATATATATATATATATATATATATATATATATATATATATATATAAGATGTGATAAGAGAGAATAGACAAGAAAGAAGAAATTAGAAATAAAAAATATAAGAGACATGATATGAGAGAAAAGAATGTAGAGATTAGAGATGAGACATAAGAGTAGAGATAAGATATAAGAGATGAGATATAAAATATAAAATATAAGAGGTGATAGATATGGATAAAAGATAAGAGATCAAATATAAAAGGTTAGAGATAAGACGTAAGAGATAAGAGAAAGAGACAAAAGATAAGAGATAAAATATAAAAGGTAAAAGATAATGATGATAGTTTTATTACAAGTGATATTTCTATTACATATGTTTAACAACATTTAATTTATTTAAATTTATATTTTACATTAAACTTTATTTAAATTTTATTTTAAAATTATAAATATATATATATATATATATATATATTAATAAATTTATATTCGAAATATTTGTATAATATTCAATATCAACAATATTTTAGAGTTGGCTTAAAAATAACAATTTTATAAATTCAAATGTAAAATTTTAAAATAATTTTATAAAAAATTAAAATAAATATATTTAAAATTTTAATATTAAATATAATTAATATTATTAAAATATTTAATAAAAATATCAATTTTAATAAAAATAATCATCACATTATATAAAAGTAAAATTTGGTCTAAATTTGGAGTGCCTAAAATTGAATTTTTTTTAAAAAAATTGGGACTTAAAATCAAATCAATTTAACAAATATGAGGACCAAATTGAGATTCATACATTAATTTGACACGTGTCACCATATTAGATTGACACGTGGCACACTACAGAAGTGACACGTGGCATAAATATTTTTTTTATAAAATTAAAAAAAATTCAAAAAAAAATTAAAAAATTCAAAAAAATTCAAAAAATTCAAAAAAACGAGGAGCTGACACGTGGCACCTACTTAACGGTGTTAGTTATCTACTCACGGAAAGGACCTAATTGATACTAATTTACAAAAATGAGGACCTTATTGAGACTAATAAAAATACGATGACCAAATTGAGATTCTGCAACAAAAACGAGGACCAACGGAGTATTTTAACCAATATATTATTATTTATGGGACAGGCCCAACGAACCAGACAAGCACGACAACTAGAATAGGTCGAACAACCTGGACCTGCCCGACGACCTCTACAAGAACGACGACTGGAACGAGCCCGATGATCCAAAAGGACCCAACGACCCGAACGGGTCAAACGACCCGAACAGGCCCGACGACTCGAACGGGCCCGACGACTCGGACGAGTCCGACGACCAAGACGAGCCCGACGACCAGGACGAGCCCGACGACCAGGACAAACCCGACAACACGGACGGGCCCGACGAGACGAACGTGCTCGACGACCCAGACGGGCCCAACGACCAAGACGAGCCCGAGAACACGGACCAATCCAACGACACAGACGAACCCGACGATGCAGAGGGGCTCGAAGACCTGGACCGACACAAAGACCTAAACAGGCCCTATGATCGGGACAAACCCCAATCCACGAACAAGCCCGATAACCCAGACGAGCACACTAACAAAACAGGCACGATGACTCGGACGGGCCAGACGATCCAGAAGAGCCCGAAGACTCGGACGAGCCCCACGACTAGGACGGGCCCGATGACCCAGACGAGCCCAACGACCCGGACGAGCCCGATGACCGAGACGAGCCCGATGACCGAGACGAGCTCGACGACCCGGATGAGACCGATCACCTGAACGGGCCCGATGACCAAGAGAGGCCCGAAGAATCGGACGAGCCCTACAACTCGGACAAGCCCAACGACCCGGACGAGCGCGATGACCAGGACGAGCCCGATGACAAGAACGAGCCCGACGACCCGAACGGGCCCAACGACCCAGATGGGCCCGATGACCCGAACGGGCCTGACTACCCGAATGGTCTCCACGACCTGGATGGGCTCGATGATCCAGATAGGCCCGACGACCCGATCGGGCCCAACAACGCGGACGTGCCCCATAATCAAAACAGGCCTAACGACCCGAACAGGCCCGACGACACAAACATGACCAATGACCCGGACTGGCACGATGATCCAGACAGGCCCCACGTCCCGAATGGGCCCAATGTGCCCGCTGATCCAGAAAGGCCAGAAGACCCGAACGGGCCCGATGACCTAGACGGGGCTGATGACCTGGACGGGCCCGATGATCCAAACAGGCCCACTGACCCAAACAGGCCCAACGACCCAAATGGGCCAGTTCGAGTCGTTTTGCATGTCGGGATCAGCGGGCTTGTTCAGGTCGTCAAGCCCGTTCGAGTCATCGGTCACGTCTGGGTTGTCGGGCAGATCCGGGTCATCGAGCTTGTTCAGGTCGTTGGGCCTGTCTGGATCATAAGGCCCGTCTGAGTTGTCGGGAACGTTCGGGTCGTTGGGCCTTTTTAGATCATCGGGCTCGTTCGGGTTGTTTGTCCTGTTTTGATCATCGGGCTCGTCCAGGTCCCTAGGCCCGTTCGGGTCGTTGGGCCCGTTCAAGTAATTGGGCCTTTCTGGATCATCTGGCCCGTCAGAGTCATTGGGCACATCCAAGGCGTCTGGACCGTTTGGGTCGTTGGGACTGTGTGGATCATCAGGCACGTCCGAGTTGTGGGGCCCGTTCGAGTCCTAGAGCCCGTTTGGGTCATTGGGCCCGTTCGGGTCGTTGGGCTTGTCTGGATCATCGGGCTTGTCCGGGTCGTTGGGCATGTTCGTGTCGTCGGGCCCGTTCAGGTCGTTGGGCATGTTTGGATCATCGGGCATGTCCGGGTCAATTGGCCCATTCGGGTCGTCGGGCATGTTCAGATCGTGGGGCCCTTCTGGGTCATCGGGACCGTCTGGGTCGTCGGGCCTGTCCGTGTCATCGGTTCCGTCCAGGTCGTCGGGCCCATACGGGTCGCGGGGCCCACTTAGGTCGTAGGGTCCGTTTTTGTCGTAGGGCCAGTCCAGGTCGTCGGGCTCGTCCGGGTCATTAAGCCCGTCCGGGTTGTCGCGCCCGTCCATGTCGTCGGCCCGTTTGTGTCGTCGCGCTCGTCCGTGTCGTCGGGTTTATCCTGGTCGTCAAGCTCGTCCTGGTCGTCGAGCTCGTCCTGGTCGTCGGGCCCGTTCGAGTCGTCGAGCCCTTTTAGGTCGTCGGGCCCGTTCGGGACTTTGGGCCCTTTTGGATCATCAGGCCCGTTCAAGTCGTCGTTCTTGTCGAGGTCGTCGGGCAGGTTTGGGTTGTTCGACCTATTCTGGTCGTCGTGCTTGTCCGATTCGTTGGGCCTGTCCTACATATAGTAATATATTTTAAAAAAATAATATACTTTTCATATGGAAGATGAAAGCCCATGGGTTAGCCCAAGCCCACAAGGCTTTTGTAAAGTTTTTAGCCTTGTGGACTTCTTTGATGGGGCTTTTTTTCAATGTGGGCTTTTTTGGCCCTCGCCCACATAGGCGAGGGCCAAACCTTGTGGGTTGGGCCAAATTAACACCTCTATTCTTGATCCTTTTCAAATCTTTAATTATGTTCTTGAAATGGTTTTTGCAAAATTTTACTCATCATATTGAGTTCTTCTCTTAAAGTTTTTAAAATCTTTTTCTTGAAATCTATTTTATCACTTTTCCTAATTTTTTTAACCTCTTCATTTTCATTAACTTCTTGAATAATTATTTTTACACTTTCTTTACTTAGTTTTCTTTTCTTAAATTTTATTTTCTTCAACTCTTTGAATTCTTTTTTAAAGTTTTTATCAGCTTCTTGATCCTTTTCAAATCTTTAATTATGTACTTGAAATGGTTTTTGCAAAATTTTACTCATCATATTGAGTTCTTCTCCTAAAGTTTTTAAAATCTTTTTCTTGAAATCTATTTTATCACTTTTCCTAATTTTTTTAAACTCTTTATTTTCATTAACTTCTTGAATAGTTATTTTTACACTTTCTTTACTTAGTTTTCTTTTCTTAAATTTTATTTTCTTCAACTTTTTGAATTCTTTTTTAAAGTTTTTATCAGCTTCTTGATCCTTTTCAAATCTTTAATTATGTTTTTGAAATGTTTTTTGCAAAATTTTACTCATCATATTGAGTTCTTCTCTTAAAGTTTTTAAAATCCTTTTCTTGAAATCTATTTTCTCACTTTTCCTAATTTTTTTAAACTCTTCATTTTAATTAACTTCTTGAATTACTTATGTTTACACTTTCTTTACTTATTTTTCTTTACTTAGTTTTCTTTTTTTGAATTTTATTTTCTTATACTTTTTCAATTCTTTTTAAAGTTTTTATCAATTTCTTGATCCTTTTCAAGTCTTTAATTCTTGATCCTTTTCAAATCTTTAATTATGTTCTTGAAATGTTTTTTGCAAAATTTTATTCATCATATTGAGTTCTTCTCTTAAAGTTTTTAAAATCTTTTTCATGAAATCTATTTTCTCACTTTTCCTAATTTTTTTAAACTCTTCATTTTCGTTAACTTCTTGAATTACTTATTTTTACACTTTCTTTACTTAGTTTTCTTTTCTTGAATTTTATTTTCTTAAACTTTTCAATTCTTTTTAAAGTAAAGTTTTTATCAACTTCTTGATCCTTTTCAAATCTTTAATTATGTTTTTGAAATGTTTTTTGCAAAATTTTACTCATCATATTGAGTTCTTCTCTTATAGTTTTTAAAATGTTTTTCTTGAAATCTATTTTATCACTTTTCCTAATTTTTTTAAACTCTTCATTTTCATTAAATTCTTGAATAGTTATTTTTACACTTTCTTTACTTAGTTTTATTTTCTTAAATTTTTGAATTCTTTTTTAATGTTTTTATCAGCTTCTTGATCCTTTTCAAATCTTTAATTCTTGATCCTTTTCAAATCTTTAATTCTTGATCCATTTCAAATCTTTAATTCTTGATCCTTTTCAAATCTTTAATTATGTTCTTGAAATGGTTTTTGCAAAATTTTACTCATGATACTGAGTTCTCTTAAAGTTTTTAAAATCTTTTTCTTGAAATCTATTTTCTCACTTTTCCTAATTTTTTAAAGCTCTTCATTTTCATTAACTTCTTGAATAGTTATTTTTACACTTTCTTTACTTAGTTTTCTTTTCTTAAATTTTATTTTCTTCAACTTTTTGAATTCTTTTTTAAAGTTTTTATCAGCTTCTTGATCCTTTTAAAATCTTTAATTATGTTTTTGAAATGTTTTTTGCAAAATTTTACTCATCATATTGAGTTCTTCTCTTAAAGTTTTTAAAATCTTTTTCTTGAAATCTATTTTCTCCATTTTCCTATTTTTTTTAACTATTAATTTTCATTAACTTCTTGAATTAGTTTTTTGTACACTTTCTTTACTTAGTTTTCTTTTGTTAAATTTTATTTTCTTCAACTTTTTGAATTCTTTTTAAAGTTTTTATCAACTTCTTGATCCTTTTCAAATCTTTAATTATGTTCTTGAAATGGTTTTTGCAAAATTTTACTCATCATATTGAGTTCTTCTCTTAAAGTTTTTAAAATCTTTTTCTTGAAATCTATTTTCTCCATTTTCCTATTTTTTTAAACTATTAATTTTCATTAACTTCTTAAATTAGTTTTTTTTACACTTTCTTTACTTAGTTTTCTTTTCTTGAATTTTATTTTCTTAAACTTTTTCAATTCTTTTTAAAGTTTTTATCAACTTCTTGATCCTTTTCAAATCTTTAATTATGTTCTTGAAATGGTTTTTGCAAAATTTTACGCATCATATCTAGTTCTCCTCTTAAAGTTTTTAAAATCTTTTTCTTGAAATCTATTTTCTCACTATTCCTAATTTTTTTAATAAACTCTTCATTTTCATTAACTTCTTCAATTACATATTTTCACACATTCTTTACTTAGTTTTCCTTTCTTGAATTTTATTTTCTTAATCTTTTTAAATTCTTTTTAAAGTTTTTATCAACTTCTTGATCCTTTTCAAATATTTAATTATGTTCTTGAAATGGTTTTTGCAAAATTTTACTCATCATATTGAGTTCTTCTCTTAAAGTTTTTAAAATCTTTTTCTTGAAATCTATTTTCTCACTTTCCCTAATTTTTTTCAACTTTTCATTTTCATTAACTTCTTGAATTACTTATTTTTACAATTTCTTTACTTAGTTTTCTTTTTTTGAATTTAATTTTCTTAAACTTTTTAAATTCCTTTTAAAGTTTTTATCAATTTCTTGATCCTTTTCAAATCTTTATCTATGTACTTGAAATGGTTTTTGCAAAATTTTACTCATCATATTGAGTTCTTCTCTTAAAGTTTTTAAAATCTTTTTCTTGAAATCTGTTTTCTCCCTTTTCCTAATTTTTTTAAACTCCTCATTTTCATTAACTTCTTGAATTGCTTATTTTTATACTTTCTTTACTTAGTTTTATTTTGTTGAATTTTATTTTCTTAAACTTTTTCAATTCTTTTTAAAGTTTTTATCAACTTCTTGATCCTTTTCAAATCTTTAATTATGTTCTTGAAATGCTTTTTGCAAAATTTTACTCATTATATTGAGTTCTTCTCTTAAAGTTTTTAAATTCTTTTTCTTGAAATCTATTTTGTCACTTTTTCAAATTTTTTTCAACTTTTCATTTTCGTTAACTTCTTGAATTACTTATTTTTACAATTTCTTTACTTAGTTTTCCTTTTTTGAATATAATTTTCTTAAACTTTTTAAATTCCTTTTAAAGTTTTTATCAACTTCTTGATCCTTTTCAAATCTTGAATTATGTTCTTGAAATGGTTTTTGCAAAATTTTACTCATCATATTGAGTTCTTCTCTTAAAGTTGTTAAAATCTTTTTCTTGAAATCTTTTTTCTCCCTTTTCCTATTTTTTTAAACTATTAATTTTCATTAACTTCTTCAATTAGTTTTTTTTACATTTTCTTTACTTAGTTTTCTTTTCTTGAATTTTATTTTCTTAAACTTTTTCAATTCTTTTTAAAGTTTTTATCAACTTCTTGATCCTTTTCAAATCTTTAATTATGTTCTTGAAATGGTTTTTGCAAAATTTTACTCATCATATTGAGTTCTTCTCTTAATGATTTTAAAATCTTTTTCTTGAAATCTATTTTCTCACTTTCCCTAATTTTTTTTGAACTTTTCATTTTCATTAACTTCTTGAATTACTTATTTTTACACTTTCTTTACTTAGTTTTCTTTCTTAGAATTTTATTTTCTTAAACTTTTTCAATTCTTTTAAAAGTTTTTATCAATTTCTTGATCCTTTTCAAATCTTGAATTATGTTCTTGAAATCGTTTTTGCAAAAATTTACTCATCATATTGTGTTCTTCTCTTAAAGTTTTTAAAATCATTTTTTTGAAATATATTTTCTCACTTTTCCTAATTTTTTTAAACTCATAATTTTCATTAACTTCTTGAATTACTTATTTTTACACTTTCTTTACTTAGTTTTCTTTTCTTGAATTTTATTTTCATAAACTTTTTCAATTATTTTTAAAGTTTTATCAACTTCTTGATCCTTTTCAAATATTTCATTATGTTCTTGAAATGCTTTTTGCAAAATTTTACTCATCATATCTAGTTCTCCTCTTAAAGTTTTTAAAATTTTTTTCTTGAAATCTATTTTCTCACTATTCCTAATTATTTTATAAACTCTTCATTTTCATTAACTTCTTCAATTACATATTTTCACACATTCTTTACTTAGTTTTCTTTTCTTGAATTTTATTTTCTTAATCTTTTTAAATTCTTTTTAAAGTTTTTATCAACTTCTTGATCCTTTTCAAATCTTTAATTATGTTCTTGAAATGGTTTTTGCAAAATTTTACTCATCATATCTAGTTCTCCTCTTAAAGTTTTTAAATTTTTTTTCTCGAAATCTATTTTCTCACTATTCCTAATTATTTTATAAACTCTTCATTTTCATTAACTTCTTCAATTACATATTTTCACACATTCTTTACTTAGTTTTCTTTTCTTGAATTTTATTTTCTTAAACTTTTTCAATTCTTTTTAAAGTTTTTATCAACTTCTTGATCCTTTTCAAATCTTGAATTATGTTCTTGAAATGGTTTTTGCAAAAATTTACTCATCATATTGTGTTCTTCTCTTAAAATTTTTAAAATCATTTTCTTGAAATCTATTTTCTCAGTTTTCCTAATTGTTTTAAACTATTAATTTTCAGTAACTTCTTCAATTACTTATTTTTACACTTTCTCTACTTAGTTTTCTTTTCTTGAATTTTATTTTCTTAAACATTTTCAATTCTTTTTAAAGTTTTTATCAACTTCTTGATCCTTTTCAAATCTTTAATTATGTTCTTGAAATGGTTTTTGCAAAATTTTACGCATCATATTGTGTTCTTCTCTTAAAATTTTTAAAATCATTTTCTTGAAATCTATTTTCTCACTTTTCCTAATTTTTTTAAACTATTAATTTTCAGTAACTTCTTGAATTACTTATTTTTATACTTTCTCTACTTAGTTTTCTTTTCTTGAATTTTATTTTCTTAAACATTTTCAATTCTTTTTAAAGTTTTTATCAACTTCTTGATCCTTTTCAAATCTTTAATTATGTTCTTGAAATGGTTTTTGCAAAATTTTACGCATCATATCTAGTTCTTCTCTTAAAGTTTTTAAAATCTTTTTCTTGAAATCTATTTTCTCACTATTTTTAATTTTTTTATAAACTCTTCATTTTCATTAACTTCTTCAATTACATATTTTCACACATTCTTTACTTAGTTTTCTTTCTTAGAATTTTATTTTCTTATACTTTTTCAATTCTTTTTAAAGTTTTTATCAGCTTCTTGATCCTTTTCAAATCTTGAATTATGTTCTTGAAATGGTTTTTGCAAAATTTTAGTCATCATATTGAGTTCTTCTCTTAAAGTTTTTAAAATCTTTTTCTTGAAATCTATTTTCTCCCTTTTCCTATTTTTTTAAACCATTAATTTTCATCAACTTCTTGAACTAGTTATTTTTACACTTTCTTTACTTAGTTTTCTTTTCTTGAATTTTATTTTATTAATCTTTTTAAATTCTTTTCAAAAGTTTTTATCAATTTCTTGATCCTTTTCAAATCTTTAATTATGTACTTGAGTTGGTTTTTGCAAAATTTTACGCATCATATCTAGTTCTTCTCTTAAAGTTTTTAAAATCTTTTTCTTGAAATCTATTTTCTCCCTTTTCCTATTTTTTTAAACTATTAATTTTCATTAACTTCTTCAATTAGTTTTTTTTACATTTTCTTTACTTAGTTTTCTTTTCTTGAATTTTATTTTCTTAAACTTTTTCATTTTGTTTTAAAGTTTTTATCAACTTCTTGATCCTTTTCAAAAATTTAATTATCTTCTTGAAATGGTTTTTGCAAAATTTTACTCATCCTATTGAGTTCTTCTCTTAAAGTTTTTAAAATCTTTTTCTTGAAATCTATTTTCCCACGTTTCCTAATTTTTTTAAACTCTTCATTTTCATTAACTTCTTGAATTACTTATTTTTACACTTTCTTTACTTAGTTTTCTTTTCTTGAATTTTATTTTCCTAAACTTTTTCAATTCTTTTTAAAGTTTTGATCAAGTTCTTGAACTTTTTCAAATCTTAAATTATGTTCTTGAAATGATTTTTGCAAAATTTTACTCGTCATATTGAGTTCTTCTCTTAAAGTTTTTAAAATCTTTTTCTTGAAATCTATTTTCTCACTTTTCCTAATTTTTTTAAACTCATAATTTTCATTAACCTCTTGAATTAGTTATTTTTACACTTTCTTTACTTAGTTTTCTTTTCTTGAATTTGATTTTCTTAAACTTTTTCAATTCTTTTTAAAGTTTTTATCAACTTCTTTATCCTTTTCAAATCTTTAATTATGTTCTTGAAATGCTTTTTGCAACATTTTACTCATCATATTGTGTTCTTCTCTTAAAGTTTTTAAAATCTTTTTCTTGAAATCTATTTCCTCACTTTTCCTAATTTTTTTAAACTATTAATTTTCATTAACTTCTTGAATTACATATTTTTACACTTTCTTTACTTAGTTTTCCTTTCTTGAATTTTATTTTCTTAATCTTTTTAAATTCTTTTTAAAGTTTTTATCAACTTCTTGATCCTTTTCAAATCTTTAATTATGTTCTTGAAATGGTTTTTGCAAAATTTTACTCATCATATTGAGTTCTTCTCTTAAAGTTTTTAAAATCTTTTTCTTGAAATCTATTTTCTCACTTTCCCTAATTTTTTTCAACTTTTCATTTTCATTAACTTCTTGAATTACTTATTTTTACACTTTCTTTACTTAGTTTTCTTTCTTAGAATTTTATTTTCTTAAACTTTTTAAATTCCTTCGAAATTTTTTATCAATTTCTTGATCCTTTTCAAATATTTCATTATGTTCTTGAAATGGTTTTTGCAAAATTTTACTCATCATACTGAGTTCTTCTCTTAAAGTTTTTAAAATCTTTTTCTTGAAATCTATTTTCTCCCGTTTCCTATTTTTTTAAACTATTAATTTTCATCAACTTCTTGAATTAGTTATTTTTAGACTTTCTTTACTTAGTTTTATTTTCTTGAATTTTATTTTCTTAAACTTTTTCAATTCTTTTTAAAGTTTTTATCAAGTTCTTGATCCTTTTCAAATCTTTAATTATGTTCTTGAAATGGTTTTTTGCAAAATTTTACTCATCATATTGAGTTCTTCTCTTAAAGTTTTTAAAATCATTTTCTTGAAATATATTTTCTCACTTTTCCTAATTTTTTAAAACTCATAATTTTCATTAACTTCTTGAATTACTTATTTTTACACTTTCTTTACTTAGTTTTCTTTTCTTGAATTTTATTTTCTTAAACTTTTTCAATTCTTTTTAAAGTTTTTATCAACTTCTTGATCCTTTTCAAATCTTTAATTATGTTCTTGAAATGTTTTTTGCAAAATTTTACTCATCCTATTGAGTTCTTCTCTGAAAGTTTTTACAATCTTTTTCTTGAAATCTATTTTCTCACTTTTCCTAATATTTTTCTAAACTCTTCATTTTCATTAACTTCTTCAATTACATATTTTCACACATTCTTTACTTAGTTTTCTTTTCTTGAATTTTATTTTCTTAATCTTTTTAAATTCTTTTCAAAAGTTTTTTTCAACTTCTTGATCCTTTTCAAATCTTTAATTATGTACTTGAAATGGTTTTTTGCAAAATTTTACTCATCATATTAATTTCTTCTCTTAAAGTTTTTAAAATCTTTTTCTTGAAATCTATTTTCTCACTTTCCCTAATTTTTTTCAACTTTTCATTTTCATTAACTTCTTGAATTACTTATTTTTACAATTTCTTTACTTAGTTTTCTTTTTTTGAATTTAATTTTCTTAAACTCTTTAAATTCCTTTTAAAGTTTTTATCAATTTCTTGATCCTTTTCAAATCTTTACCTATGTACTTGAAATGGTTTTTGCAAAATTTTACTCATCATATTGAGTTCTTCTCTTCAAGTTTTTAAAATCTTTTTCTTGAAATCTGTTTTCTCCCTTTTCCTAATTTTTTTAAACTCCTCATTTTCATTAACTTCTTGAATTGCTTATTTTTATACTTTCTTTACTTAGTTTTATTTTGTTGAATTTTATTTTCTTAAACTTTTTCAATTCTTTTTAAAGTTTTTATCAACTTCTTGATCCTTTTCAAATCTTTAATTATGTTCTTGAAATGCTTTTTGCAAAATTTTACTCATTATATTGAGTTCTTCTCTTAAAGTTTTTAAATTCTTTTTCTTGAAATCTATTTTGTCACTTTTTCAAATTTTTTTCAACTTTTCATTTTCATTAACTTCTTGAATTACTTATTTTTACAATTTCTTTACTTAGTTTTCTTTTTTTGAATATAATTTTCTTAAACTTTTTAAATTCCTTTTAAAGTTTTTATCAATTTCTTGATCCTTTTCAAATCTTTATCTATGTACTTGAAATGGTTTTTGCAAAATTTTACTCATCATATTGAGTTCTTCTCTTCAAGTTTTTAAAATCTTTTTCTTGAAATCTGTTTTCTCACTTTTCCTAATTTTTTTAAACTCATATTTTTCATTAACTTCTTGAATTACTTATTTTTACACTTTATTTACTTAGTTTTCTTTTCTTGAATTTTATTTTCTTAAACTTTTTCAATTCTTTTTAAAGTTTTTATCAACTTCTTGATCCTTTTCAAATCTCTAATTATGTTCTTGAAATGCTTCTTGCAAAATTTTACTCATCATATTGAGTTCTTCTCTGAAAGTTTTTACAATCTTTTTCTTGAAATCTATTTTCTCACTTTTCCTAATTTTTTGAAACTATTAATTTTCATTAACTTGTTGAATTACTTATTTTTACAATTTCTTTACTTAGTTTTCTTTTCTTGAATTTTATTTTCTTAAACGTTTTCAATTCTTTTTAATGTTTTAAACAACTTCTTGATCCTTTTCAAATCTTGAATTATGTTCTTGAAATGGTTTTTGCAAAATTTTACTCATTATATTGAGTTCTTCTCTTAAAGTTTTTAAAATCTTTTTCTTGAAATCTATTTTGTCACTTTTTCAAATTTTTTTCAACTTTTCATTTTCATTAACTTCTTGAATTACTTATTTTTACACTTTCTTTACTTAGTTTTCTTTTTTTGAATTAATTTTCTTAAACTTTTTAAATTCCTTTGAAATTTTTTATCAATTTCTTGATCCTTTTCAAATCTTTAATTATGTTCTTGAAATGGTTTTTGCAAAATTTTACTTATCATTAAGTTAAAAAAAATTTTGTTCTTGAAATCTATTTTCTCCCTTTTCCTAATTTTTTTAAACTCTTCATTTTCATTAACTTCTTGAATCAATTATTTTTACACTTTCTTTACTTAGTTTTCTTTTCTTGAATTTTATGTTTTAAACCTTTTTAATTCCTTTGAAAGTTTTTATCAATTTCTTGATCCTTTTCAAATCTTTAATTATGTTCTTGAAATGGTTTTTGCAACATTTTACTCATCAAATTGTGTTCTTCTCTTAAAGTTTTTAAAATCTTTTTCTTGAAATCTATTTCCTCACTTTTCCTAATTTTTTTAAACTATTAATTTTCATTAACTTCTTGAATTACTTATTTTTACACTTTCTTTACTTAGTTTTCTTTTCTTGAATTTTATTTTCTTAAACTTTTTCAAATCTTTTTAAAGATTTTATCAATTTCTTGATCCTTTTC
Organism: Vigna unguiculata; assembly: GCF_037176805.1. Classification (NCBI taxonomy): domain Eukaryota; kingdom Viridiplantae; phylum Streptophyta; class Magnoliopsida; order Fabales; family Fabaceae; genus Vigna; species Vigna unguiculata. The sequence continues at coordinate 55,828,558 of NC_140794.1, read as the reverse complement.
AAATCTTTAATTATGTTCTTAAAATGGTTTTTGCAAAATTTTACTCATCATATCTAGTTCTTCTCTTAAAGTTTTTAAAATCTTTTTCTTGAAATCTATTTTCTCACTTTCCCTAATTTTTTTCAACTTTTCATTTTCATTAACTTCTTGAATTAGTTTTTTTTACACTTTCTTTACTTAGTTTTCTTTTCTTGAATTTTATTTTCTTAAACTTTTTCAATTCTTTTTAAAGTTTTTATCAACTTCTTGATCCTTTTCAAATCTTGAATTATGTTCTTGAAATCGTTTTTGCAAAAATTTACTCATCATATTGTGTTCTTCTCTTAAAGTTTTTAAAATCATTTTTTTGAAATATATTTTCTCACTTTTCCTAATTTTTTTAAACTCATAATTTTCATTAACTTCTTGAATTACTTATTTTTACACTTTCTTTACTTAGTTTTCTTTTCTTGAATTTTATTTTCTTAAACTTTTTCAATTATTTTTAAAGTTTTTATCAACTTCTTGATCCTTTTCAAATATTTCATTATGTTCTTGAAATGGGTTTTGCAAAATTTTACTCATCATATTGAGTTCTTCTTTTAAAGTTTTTAAAATCTTTTTCTTGAAATCTATTTTCTCCATTTTCCTATTTTTTTAAACTATTAATTTTCATTAACTTCCTGAATTAGTTTTTTTTACACTGTCTTTACTTAGTTTTCTTTTCTTGAATTTTATTTTCTTAATCTTTTTAAATTCTTTTAAAGTTTTTATCAACTTCTTGATCCTTTTCAAATCTTTAATAATGTTCTTGAAATGGTTTTTGCAAAATTTTACTCATCATATCTAGTTCTCCTCTTAAAGTTTTTAAAATTTTTTTCTTGAAATCTATTTTCTCACTATTCCTAATTATTTTATAAACTCTTCATTTTCATTAACTTCTTCAATTACATATTTTCACATATTCTTTACTTAGTTTTCTTTTCTTGAATTTTATTTTCTTAATCTTTTTAAATTCTTTTTAAAGTTTTTATCAACTTCTTGATCCTTTTCAAATCTTTAATTATGTTCTTGAAATGGTTTTTGCAAAATTTCACTCATCATATCTAGTTCTCCTCTTAAAGTTTTTAAATTTTTTTTCTCGAAATCTATTTTCTCACTATTCCTAATTATTTTATAAACTCTTCATTTTCATTAACTTCTTCAATTACATATTTTCACACATTCTTTACTTAGTTTTCTTTTCTTGAATTTTATTTTCTTAAACTTTTTCAATTCTTTTTAAAGTTTTTATCAACTTCTTGATCCTTTTCAAATCTTGAATTATGTTCTTGAAATGGTTTTTGCAAAAATTTACTCATCATATTGTGTTCTTCTCTTAAAATTTTTAAAATCATTTTCTTGAAATCTATTTTCTCAGTTTTCCTAATTGTTTTAAACTATTAATTTTCAGTAACTTCTTCAATTACTTATTTTTACACTCTCTCTACTTAGTTTTCTTTTCTTGAATTTTATTTTCTTAAACATTTTCAATTCTTTTTAAAGTTTTTATCAACTTCTTGATCCTTTTCAAATCTTTAATTATGTTCTTGAAATGGTTTTTGCAAAATTTTACGCATGATATTGTGTTCTTCTCTTAAAATTTTTAAAATCATTTTCTTGAAATCTATTTTCTCACTTTTCCTAATTTTTTTAAACTATTAATTTTCAGTAACTTCTTGAATTACTTATTTTTATACTTTCTCTACTTAGTTTTCTTTTCTTGAATTTTATTTTCTTAATCTTTTTAAATTCTTTTTAAAGTTTTTATCAACTTCTTGATCCTTTTCAAATCTTTAATTATGTTCTTGAAATGGTTTTTGCAAAATTTTACGCATCATATCTAGTTCTTCTCTTAAAGTTTTTAAAATCTTTTTCTTGAAATCTATTTTCTCACTATTTCTAATTTTTTTATAAACTCTTCATTTTCATTAACTTCTTCAATTACATATTTTCACACATTCTTTACTTAGTTTTCTTTCTTAGAATTTTATTTTCTTATACTTTTTCAATTCTTTTTAAAGTTTTTATCAGCTTCTTGATCCTTTTCAAATCTTGAATTATGTTCTTGAAATGGTTTTTGCAAAATTTTAGTCATCATATTGAGTTCTTCTCTTAAAGTTTTTAAAATCTTTTTCTTGAAATCTATTTTCTCCCTTTTCCTATTTTTTTAAACCATTAATTTTCATCAACTTCTTGAACTAGTTATTTTTACACTTTCTTTACTTAGTTTTCTTTTCTTGAATTTTATTTTCTTAATCTTTTTAAATTCTTTTCAAAAGTTTTTATCAATTTCTTGATCCTTTTCAAATCTTTAATTATGTACTTGAAATGGTTTTTTGCAAAATTTTAGTCATCATATTGAGTTCTTCTCTTAAAGTTTTTAAAATCTTTTTCTTGAAATATATTTTCTCACTTTTCCTAATTTTTTTAAACTCTTCATTTTCATTAACTTCTTCAATTACATATTTTTACACTTTCTTTACTTAGTTTTCTTTTCTTGAATTTTATTTTCTTAAACATTTTCAATTCTTTTTAAAGTTTTTATCAACTTCATAATCCTTTTCAAATCTTTAATTATGTTCTTGAAATGGTTTTTGCAAAATTTTACGCATCATATCTAGTTCTTCTCTTAAAGTTTTTAAAATCTTTTTCTTGAAATCTATTTTCTCACTTTCCCTAATTTTTTTCAACATTTCATTTTCATTAAGTTATTGAATTACTTATTTTTACACTTTCTTTACTTAGTTTTCTTTTCTTGAATTTTATTTTCTTAAACTTTTTCATTTTGTTTTAAAGTTTTTATCAACTTCTTGATCCTTTTCAAAAATTTAATTATCTTCTTGAAATGGTTTTTGAAAAATTTTACTCATCATATTGAGTTCTTCTCTTAAAGTTTTTAAAATCTTTTTCTTGAAATCTATTTTCCCACGTTTCCTAATTTTTTTATACTCTTCATTTTCATTAACTTCTTGAATTACTTATTTTTACACTTTCTTTACATAGTTTTCCTTTCTTGAATTTTATTTTCCTAAACTTTTTCAATTCTTTTTAAAGTTTTGATCAACTTCTTGAACTTTTTCAAATCTTAAATTATGTTCTTGAAATGATTTTTGCAAAATTTTACTCGTCATATTGAGTTCTTCTCTTAAAGTTTTTAAAATCTTTTTCTTGAAATCTATTTTCTCACTTTTCCTAATTTTTTTAAACTCTTCATTTTCATTAACTTCTTGAATCAATTATTTTTACACTTTCTTTACTTAGTTTTCTTTTCTTGAATTTTATGTTTTAAACCTTTCTAATTCCTTTGAAAGTTTTTATCAATTTCTTGATCCTTTTCAAATCTTTAATTATGTTCTTGAAATGGTTTTTGCAACATTTTACTCATCATATTGTGTTCGTCTCTTAAAGTTTTTAAAATCTTTTTCTTGAAATCTATTTCCTCACTTTTCCTAATTTTTTTAAACTATTAATTTTCATTAACTTCTTGAATTACTTATTTTTACACTTTCTTTACTTAGTTTTCTTTTCTTGAATTTTATTTTCTTAAACTTTTTCAATTCTTTTTAAAGTTTTTATCAACTTCTTGATCCTTTTCAAATCTTGAATTATGTTCTTGAAATGGTTTTTGCAAAAATTTACTCATCATATTGTGTTCTTCTCTTAAAATTTTTAAAATCATTTTCTTGAAATCTATTTTCTCAGTTTTCCTAATTGTTTTAAACTATTAATTTTCAGTAACTTCTTCAATTACTTATTTTTACACTTTCTCTACTTAGTTTTCTTTTCTTGAATTTTATTTTCTTAAACATTTTCAATTCTTTTTAAAGTTTTTATCAACTTCTTGATCCTTTTCAAATCTTTAATTATGTTCTTGAAATGGTTTTTGCAAAATTTTACGCATCATATTGTGTTCTTCTTTTAAAATTTTTAAAATCATTTTCTTGAAATCTATTTTCTCACTTTTCCTAATTTTTTTAAACTATTAATTTTCATTAACTTCTTGAATTACTTATTTTTATAGTTTCTCTACTTAGTTTTCTTTTCTTGAATTTTATTTTCTTAAACTTTTTCAATTCTTTTTAAAGTTTTTATCAACTTCTTGATCCTTTTCAAATCTTGAATTATGTTCTTAAAATGGTTTTTGCAAAATTTTACTCATCATATTGTGTTCTTCTCTTAAAGTTTTTAAAATATTTTTCTTGAAATCTATTTCCTCACTATTTCTAATTTTTTTATAAACTCTTCATTTTCATTAACTTCTTCAATTACATATTTTCACACATTCTTTACTTAGTTTTCTTTCTTAGAATTTTATTTTCTTAAACTTTTTCAATTCTTTTTAAAGTTTTTATCAGCTTCTTGATCCTTTTCAAATCTTGAATTATGTTCTTGAAATGGTTTTTGCAAAATTTTACTCATCATATTGAGTTCTTCTCTTAAAGTTTTTAAAATCATTTTCTTGAAATATATTTTCTCACTTTTCCTAATTTTTTAAAACTCATAATTTTCATTAACATCTTGAATTACTTATTTTTACACTTTCTTTACTTAGTTTTCTTTTCTTGAATTTTATTTTCTTAAACTTTTTCAATTCTTTTTAAAGTTTTTATCAACTTCTTGATCCTTTTCAAATCTTTAATTATGTTCTTGAAATGTTTTTTGCAAAATTTTACTCATCCTATTGAGTTCTTCTCTGAAAGTTTTTACAATCTTTTTCTTGAAATCTATTTTCTCACTTTTCCTAATATTTTTATAAACTCTTCATTTTCATTAACTTCTTCAATTACATATTTTCACACATTCTTTACTTAGTTTTCTTTTCTTGAATTTTATTTTCTTAATCTTTTTAAATTCTTTTCAAAAGTTTTTATCAACTTCTTGATCCTTTTCAAATCTTTAATTATGTACTTGAAATGGTTTTTTGCAAAATTTTACTCATCATATTAATTTCTTCTCTTAAAGTTTTTAAAATCTTTTTCTTGAAATCTATTTTCTCACTTTCCCTAATTTTTTTCAACTTTTCATTTTCATTAACTTCTTGAATTACTTATTTTTACAATTTCTTTACTTAGTTTTCTTTTTTTGAATTTAATTTTCTTAAACTTTTTAAATTCCTTTTAAAGTTTTTATCAATTTCTTGATCCTTTTCAAATCTTTATCTATGTACTTGAAATGGTTTTTGCAAAATTTTACTCATCATATTGAGTTCTTCTCTTAAAGTTTTTACAATCTTTTTCTTGAAATCTGTTTTCTCCCTTTTCCTAATTTTTTTAAACTCCTCATTTTCATTAACTTCTTGAATTGCTTATTTTTATACTTTCTTTACTTAGTTTTATTTTGTTGAATTTTATTTTCTTAAACTTTTTCAATTCTTTTTAAAGTTTTTATCAACTTCTTGATCCTTTTCAAATCTTTAATTATGTTCTTGAAATGCTTTTTGCAAAATTTTACTCATTATATTGAGTTCTGCTCTTAAAGTTTTTAAATTCTTTTACTTGAAATCTATTTTGTCACTTTTTCAAATTTTTTTCAACTTTTCATTTTCATTAACTTCTTGAATTACTTATTTTTACAATTTCTTTACTTAGTTTTCTTTTTTTGAATTTAATTTTCTTAAACTTTTTAAATTCCTTTTAAAGTTTTTATCAACTTCTTGATCCTTTTCAAATCTTTAATTATCTTCTTGAAATGGTTTTTGCAAAATTTTACTCATCATATTGAGTTCTTCTCTTAAAGTTTTTTAAATCTTTTTCTTGAAATCTATTTTCCCACGTTTCCTAATTTTTTTAAACTCTTCATTTTCATTAACTTCTTGAATTACTTATTTTTACACTTTCTTTACTTAGTTTTCTTTTCTTGAATTTTATTTTCCTAAACTTTTTCAATTCTTTTTAAAGTTTTGATCAACTTCTTGAACTTTTTCAAATCTTAAATTATGTTCTTGAAATGATTTTTGCAAAATTTTACTCATCATATTGAGTTCTTCTCTTAAATTTTTTACAATCTTTTTCTTGAAATCTATTTTCTCACATTTCCTAATTTTTTTAAACTCTTCATTTTCATTAACTTCTTGAATCACTTATTTTTACACTTTCTTTACTTAGTTTTCTTTTCTGGAATTTTATTTTCCTAAACTTTTTCAATTCTTTTTAATGTTTTGATCAACTTCTTGAACTTTTTCAAATCTTAAATTATGTTCTTGAAATGATTTTTGCAAAATTTTACTCGTCATATTGAGTTCTTCTCTTAAAGTTTTTAAAATCTTTTTCTTGAAATCTATTTTCTCACTTTTCCTAATTTTTTTAAACTCATAATTTTCATTAACCTCTTGAATTAGTTATTTTTACACTTTCTTTACTTAGTTTTCTTTTCTTGAATTTGATTTTCTTAAACTTTTTCAATTCTTTTTAAAGTTTTTATCAACTTCTTGATCCTTTTCAAATCTTTAATTATGTTCTTGAAATGGTTTTTTGCAAAATTTTACTCATCATATTGAGTTCTTCTCTTAAAGTTTTTAAAATCATTTTCTTGAAATATATTTTCTCACTTTTCCTAATTTTTTAAAACTCATAATTTTCATTAACATCTTGAATTACTTATTTTTACACTTTCTTTACTTAGTTTTCTTTTCTTGAATTTTATTTTCTTAAACTTTTTCAATTCTTTTTAAAGTTTTTATCAACTTCTTGATCCTTTTCAAATCTTTAATTATGTTCTTGAAATGTTTTTTGCAAAATTTTACTCATCCTATTGAGTTCTTCTCTGAAAGTTTTTACAATCTTTTTCTTGAAATCTATTTTCTCACTTTTCCTAATATTTTTATAAACTCTTCATTTTCATTAACTTCTTCAATTACATATTTTCACACATTCTTTACTTAGTTTTCTTTTCTTGAATTTTATTTTCTTAATCTTTTTAAATTCTTTTCAAAAGTTTTTATCAACTTCTTGATCCTTTTCAAATCTTTAATTATGTACTTGAAATGGTTTTTTGCAAAATTTTACTCATCATATTAATTTCTTCTCTTAAAGTTTTTAAAATCTTTTTCTTGAAATCTATTTTCTCACTTTCCCTAATTTTTTTCAACTTTTCATTTTCATTAACTTCTTGAATTACTTATTTTTACAATTTCTTTACTTAGTTTTCTTTTTTTGAATTTAATTTTCTTAAACTTTTTAAATTCCTTTTAAAGTTTTTATCAATTTCTTGATCCTTTTCAAATCTTTATCTATGTACTTGAAATGGTTTTTGCAAAATTTTACTCATCATATTGAGTTCTTCTCTTAAAGTTTTTACAATCTTTTTCTTGAAATCTGTTTTCTCCCTTTTCCTAATTTTTTTAAACTCCTCATTTTCATTAACTTCTTGAATTGCTTATTTTTATACTTTCTTTACTTAGTTTTATTTTGTTGAATTTTATTTTCTTAAACTTTTTCAATTCTTTTTAAAGTTTTTATCAACTTCTTGATCCTTTTCAAATCTTTAATTATGTTCTTGAAATGCTTTTTGCAAAATTTTACTCATTATATTGAGTTCTGCTCTTAAAGTTTTTAAATTCTTTTACTTGAAATCTATTTTGTCACTTTTTCAAATTTTTTTCAACTTTTCATTTTCATTAACTTCTTGAATTACTTATTTTTACAATTTCTTTACTTAGTTTTCTTTTTTTGAATTTAATTTTCTTAAACTTTTTAAATTCCTTTTAAAGTTTTTATCAACTTCTTGATCCTTTTCAAATCTTTAATTATCTTCTTGAAATGGTTTTTGCAAAATTTTACTCATCATATTGAGTTCTTCTCTTAAAGTTTTTTAAATCTTTTTCTTGAAATCTATTTTCCCACGTTTCCTAATTTTTTTAAACTCTTCATTTTCATTAACTTCTTGAATTACTTATTTTTACACTTTCTTTACTTAGTTTTCTTTTCTTGAATTTTATTTTCCTAAACTTTTTCAATTCTTTTTAAAGTTTTGATCAACTTCTTGAACTTTTTCAAATCTTAAATTATGTTCTTGAAATGATTTTTGCAAAATTTTACTCATCATATTGAGTTCTTCTCTTAAATTTTTTACAATCTTTTTCTTGAAATCTATTTTCTCACATTTCCTAATTTTTTTAAACTCTTCATTTTCATTAACTTCTTGAATCACTTATTTTTACACTTTCTTTACTTAGTTTTCTTTTCTGGAATTTTATTTTCCTAAACTTTTTCAATTCTTTTTAATGTTTTGATCAACTTCTTGAACTTTTTCAAATCTTAAATTATGTTCTTGAAATGATTTTTGCAAAATTTTACTCGTCATATTGAGTTCTTCTCTTAAAGTTTTTAAAATCTTTTTCTTGAAATCTATTTTCTCACTTTTCCTAATTTTTTTAAACTCATAATTTTCATTAACCTCTTGAATTAGTTATTTTTACACTTTCTTTACTTAGTTTTCTTTTCTTGAATTTGATTTTCTTAAACTTTTTCAATTCTTTTTAAAGTTTTTATCAACTTCTTGATCCTTTTCAAATCTTTAATTATGTTCTTGAAATGCTTTTTGCAAAATTTTACTCATCATATTGAGTTCTTCTCTTAAAGTTTTTAAAATCTTTTTCTTGAAATCTATTTCCTAACTTTTCCTAATTTTTTTAAACTATTAATTTTCATTAACTTCTTGAATTACATATTTTTACACTTTCTTTACTTAGTTTTCCTTTCTTGAATTTTATTTTCTTAATCTTTTTAAATTCTTTTTAAAGTTTTTATCAACTTCTTGATCCTTTTCAAATCTTTAATTATGTTCTTGAAATGGTTTTTGCAAAATTTTACTCATCATATTGAGTTCTTCTCCTAAAGTTTTTAAAATCTTTTTCTTGAAATCTATTTTCTCACTTTCCCTAATTTTTTTCAACTTTTCATTTTCATTAACTTCTTGAATTACTTATTTTTACACTTTCTTTACTTAGTTTTCTTTTCTTGAATTTTATTTTCCTAAACTTTTTCAATTCTTTTTAAAGTTTTGATCAACTTCTTGAACTTTTTCAAATCTTAAATTATGTTCTTGAAATGATTTTTGCAAAATTTTACTCATCATATTGAGTTCTTCTCTTAAATTTTTTACAATCTTTTTCTTGAAATCTATTTTCTCACATTTCCTAATTTTTTTAAACTCTTCATTTTCATTAACTTCTTGAATCACTTATTTTTACACTTTCTTTACTTAGTTTTCTTTTCTGGAATTTTATTTTCCTAAACTTTTTCAATTCTTTTTAATGTTTTGATCAACTTCTTGAACTTTTTCAAATCTTAAATTATGTTCTTGAAATGATTTTTGCAAAATTTTACTCGTCATATTGAGTTCTTCTCTTAAAGTTTTTAAAATCTTTTTCTTGAAATCTATTTTCTCACTTTTCCTAATTTTTTTAAACTCATAATTTTCATTAACCTCTTGAATTACTTATTTTTACACTTTCTTTACTTAGTTTTCTTTTCTTGAATTTGATTTTCTTAAACTTTTTCAATTCTTTTTAAAGTTTTTATCAACTTCTTGATCCTTTTCAAATCTTTAATTATGTTCTTGAAATGGTTTTTTGCAAAATTTTACTCATCATATTGAGTTCTTCTCTTAAAGTTTTTAAAATCATTTTCTTGAAATATATTTTCTCACTTTTCCTAATTTTTTAAAACTCATAATTTTCATTAACATCTTGAATTACTTATTTTTACACTTTCTTTACTTAGTTTTCTTTCTTAGAATTTTATTTTCTTAAACTTTTTAAATTCCTTCGAAATTTTTTATTAATTTCTTGATCCTTTTCAAATATTTCATTATGTTCTTGAAATGGTTTTTGCAAAATTTTACTCATCATATTGAGTTCTTCTCTTAAAGTTTTTAAAATCTTTTTCTTGAAATCTATTTTCTCCCGTTTCCTATTTTTTTAAACTATTAATTTTCATCAACTTCTTGAATTAGTTATTTTTAGACTTTCTTTACTTAGTTTTATTTTCTTGAATTTTATTTTCTTAAACTTTTTCAATTCTTTTTAAAGTTTTTATCAAGTTCTTGATCCTTTTCAAATCTTTAATTATGTTCTTGAAATGGTTTTTTGCAAAATTTTACTCATCATATTAATTTCTTCTCTTAAAGTTTTTAAAATCATTTTCTTGAAATATATTTTCTCACTTTTCCTAATTTTTTAAAACTCATAATTTTCATTAACATCTTGAATTACTTATTTTTACACTTTCTTTACTTAGTTTTCTTTTCTTGAATTTTATTTTCTTAAACTTTTTCAATTCTTTTTAAAGTTTTTATCAACTTCTTGATCCTTTTCAAATCTTTAATTATGTTCTTGAAATGTTTTTTGCAAAATTTTACTCATCCTATTGAGTTCTTCTCTGAAAGTTTTTACAATCTTTTTCTTGAAATCTATTTTCTCACTTTTCCTAATATTTTTATAAACTCTTCATTTTCATTAACTTCTTCAATTACATATTTTCACACATTCTTTACTTAGTTTTCTTTTCTTGAATTTTATTTTCTTAATCTTTTTAAATTCTTTTCAAAAGTTTTTATCAACTTCTTGATCCTTTTCAAATCTTTAATTATGTACTTGAAATGGTTTTTTGCAAAATTTTACTCATCATATTAATTTCTTCTCTTAAAGTTTTTAAAATCTTTTTCTTGAAATCTATTTTCTCACTTTCCCTAATTTTTTTCAACTTTTCATTTTCATTAACTTCTTGAATTACTTATTTTTACAATTTCTTTACTTAGTTTTCTTTTTTTGAATTTAATTTTCTTAAACTTTTTAAATTCCTTTTAAAGTTTTTATCAATTTCTTGATCCTTTTCAAATCTTTATCTATGTACTTGAAATGGTTTTTGCAAAATTTTACTCATCATATTGAGTTCTTCTCTTAAAGTTTTTACAATCTTTTTCTTGAAATCTGTTTTCTCCCTTTTCCTAATTTTTTTAAACTCCTCATTTTCATTAACTTCTTGAATTGCTTATTTTTATACTTTCTTTACTTAGTTTTATTTTGTTGAATTTTATTTTCTTAAACTTTTTCAATTCTTTTTAAAGTTTTTATCAACTTCTTGATCCTTTTCAAATCTTTAATTATGTTCTTGAAATGCTTTTTGCAAAATTTTACTCATCATATTGAGTTCTTCTCTTAAAGTTTTTACAATCTTTTTCTTGAAATCTGTTTTCTCCCTTTTCCTAATTTTTTTAAACTCCTCATTTTCATTAACTTCTTGAATTGCTTATTTTTATACTTTCTTTACTTAGTTTTATTTTGTTGAATTTTATTTTCTTAAACTTTTTCAATTCTTTTTAAAGTTTTTATCAACTTCTTGATCCTTTTCAAATCTTTAATTATGTTCTTGAAATGCTTTTTGCAAAATTTTACTCATTATATTGAGTTCTGCTCTTAAAGTTTTTAAATTCTTTTACTTGAAATCTATTTTGTCACTTTTTCAAATTTTTTTCAACTTTTCATTTTCATTAACTTCTTGAATTACTTATTTTTACAATTTCTTTACTTAGTTTTCTTTTTTTGAATTTAATTTTCTTAAACTTTTTAAATTCCTTTTAAAGTTTTTATCAACTTCTTGATCCTTTTCAAATCTTTAATTATCTTCTTGAAATGGTTTTTGCAAAATTTTACTCATCATATTGAGTTCTTCTCTTAAAGTTTTTTAAATCTTTTTCTTGAAATCTATTTTCCCACGTTTCCTAATTTTTTTAAACTCTTCATTTTCATTAACTTCTTGAATTACTTATTTTTACACTTTCTTTACTTAGTTTTCTTTTCTTGAATTTTATTTTCCTAAACTTTTTCAATTCTTTTTAAAGTTTTGATCAACTTCTTGAACTTTTTCAAATCTTAAATTATGTTCTTGAAATGATTTTTGCAAAATTTTACTCATCATATTGAGTTCTTCTCTTAAATTTTTTACAATCTTTTTCTTGAAATCTATTTTCTCACATTTCCTAATTTTTTTAAACTCTTCATTTTCATTAACTTCTTGAATCACTTATTTTTACACTTTCTTTACTTAGTTTTCTTTTCTGGAATTTTATTTTCCTAAACTTTTTCAATTCTTTTTAATGTTTTGATCAACTTCTTGAACTTTTTCAAATCTTAAATTATGTTCTTGAAATGATTTTTGCAAAATTTTACTCGTCATATTGAGTTCTTCTCTTAAAGTTTTTAAAATCTTTTTCTTGAAATCTATTTTCTCACTTTTCCTAATTTTTTTAAACTCATAATTTTCATTAACCTCTTGAATTAGTTATTTTTACACTTTCTTTACTTAGTTTTCTTTTCTTGAATTTGATTTTCTTAAACTTTTTCAATTCTTTTTAAAGTTTTTATCAACTTCTTGATCCTTTTCAAATCTTTAATTATGTTCTTGAAATGGTTTTTTGCAAAATTTTACTCATCATATTGAGTTCTTCTCTTAAAGTTTTTAAAATCATTTTCTTGAAATATATTTTCTCACTTTTCCTAATTTTTTAAAACTCATAATTTTCATTAACATCTTGAATTACTTATTTTTACACTTTCTTTACTTAGTTTTCTTTTCTTGAATTTTATTTTCTTAAACTTTTTCAATTCTTTTTAAAGTTTTTATCAACTTCTTGATCCTTTTCAAATCTTTAATTATGTTCTTGAAATGTTTTTTGCAAAATTTTACTCATCCTATTGAGTTCTTCTCTGAAAGTTTTTACAATCTTTTTCTTGAAATCTATTTTCTCACTTTTCCTAATATTTTTATAAACTCTTCATTTTCATTAACTTCTTCAATTACATATTTTCACACATTCTTTACTTAGTTTTCTTTTCTTGAATTTTATTTTCTTAATCTTTTTAAATTCTTTTCAAAAGTTTTTATCAACTTCTTGATCCTTTTCAAATCTTTAATTATGTACTTGAAATGGTTTTTTGCAAAATTTTACTCATCATATTAATTTCTTCTCTTAAAGTTTTTAAAATCTTTTTCTTGAAATCTATTTTCTCACTTTTCCTAATTTTTTAAAACTCATAATTTTCATTAACATCTTGAATTACTTATTTTTACACTTTCTTTACTTAGTTTTCTTTTCTTGAATTTGATTTTCTTAAACTTTTTCAATTCTTTTTAAAGTTTTTATCAACTTCTTGATCCTTTTCAAATCTTTAATTATGTTCTTGAAATGCTTTTTGCAAAATTTTACTCATCATATTGAGTTCTTCTCTTAAAGTTTTTAAAATCTTTTTCTTGAAATCTATTTCCTAACTTTTCCTAATTTTTTTAAACTATTAATTTTCATTAACTTCTTGAATTACATATTTTTACACTTTCTTTACTTAGTTTTCCTTTCTTGAATTTTATTTTCTTAATCTTTTTAAATTCTTTTTAAAGTTTTTATCAACTTCTTGATCCTTTTCAAATCTTTAATTATGTTCTTGAAATGGTTTTTGCAAAATTTTACTCATCATATTGAGTTCTTCTCCTAAAGTTTTTAAAATCTTTTTCTTGAAATCTATTTTCTCACTTTCCCTAATTTTTTTCAACTTTTCATTTTCATTAACTTCTTGAATTACTTATTTTTACACTTTCTTTACTTAGTTTTCTTTCTTAGAATTTTATTTTCTTAAACTTTTTAAATTCCTTCGAAATTTTTTATTAATTTCTTGATCCTTTTCAAATATTTCATTATGTTCTTGAAATGGTTTTTGCAAAATTTTACTCATCATATTGAGTTCTTCTCTTAAAGTTTTTAAAATCTTTTTCTTGAAATCTATTTTCTCCCGTTTCCTATTTTTTTAAACTATTAATTTTCATCAACTTCTTGAATCACTTATTTTTACACTTTCTTTACTTAGTTTTCTTTTCTGGAATTTTATTTTCCTAAACTTTTTCAATTCTTTTTAATGTTTTGATCAACTTCTTGAACTTTTTCAAATCTTAAATTATGTTCTTGAAATGATTTTTGCAAAATTTTACTCGTCATATTGAGTTCTTCTCTTAAAGTTTTTAAAATCTTTTTCTTGAAATCTATTTTCTCACTTTTCCTAATTTTTTTAAACTCATAATTTTCATTAACCTCTTGAATTAGTTATTTTTACACTTTCTTTACTTAGTTTTCTTTTCTTGAATTTGATTTTCTTAAACTTTTTCAATTCTTTTTAAAGTTTTTATCAACTTCTTGATCCTTTTCAAATCTTTAATTATGTTCTTGAAATGCTTTTTGCAAAATTTTACTCATCATATTGAGTTCTTCTCTTAAAGTTTTTAAAATCTTTTTCTTGAAATCTATTTCCTAACTTTTCCTAATTTTTTTAAACTATTAATTTTCATTAACTTCTTGAATTACATATTTTTACACTTTCTTTACTTAGTTTTCCTTTCTTGAATTTTATTTTCTTAATCTTTTTAAATTCTTTTTAAAGTTTTTATCAACTTCTTGATCCTTTTCAAATCTTTAATTATGTTCTTGAAATGGTTTTTGCAAAATTTTACTCATCATATTGAGTTCTTCTCTTAAAGTTTTTAAAATCTTTTTCTTAAAATCTATTTTCTCACTTTCCCTAATTTTTTTCAACTTTTCATTTTCATTAACTTCTTGAATTACTTATTTTTACACTTTCTTTACTTAGTTTTCTTTCTTAGAATTTTATTTTCTTAAACTTTTTAAATTCCTTCGAAATTTTTTATTAATTTCTTGATCCTTTTCAAATATTTCATTATGTTCTTGAAATGGTTTTTGCAAAATTTTACTCATCATATTGAGTTCTTCTCTTAAAGTTTTTAAAATCTTTTTCTTGAAATCTATTTTCTCCCGTTTCCTATTTTTTTAAACTATTAATTTTCATCAACTTCTTGAATTAGTTATTTTTAGACTTTCTTTACTTAGTTTTATTTTCTTGAATTTTATTTTCTTAAACTTTTTCAATTCTTTTTAAAGTTTTTATCAAGTTCTTGATCCTTTTCAAATCTTTCATTATGTTCTTGAAATGGTTTTTTGCAAAAGTTTACTCATCATATTGAGTTCTTCTCTTAAAGTTTTTAAAATCATTTTCTTGAAATATATTTTCTCACTTTTCCTAATTTTTTAAAACTCATAATTTTCATTAACATCTTGAATTACTTATTTTTACACTTTCTTTACTTAGTTTTCTTTTCTTGAATTTTATTTTCTTAAACTTTTTCAATTCTTTTTAAAGTTTTTATCAACTTCTTGATCCTTTTCAAATCTTTAATTATGTTCTTGAAATGTTTTTTGCAAAATTTTACTCATCCTATTGAGTTCTTCTCTGAAAGTTTTTACAATCTTTTTCTTGAAATCTATTTTCTCACTTTTCCTAATATTTTTATAAACTCTTCATTTTCATTAACTTCTTCAATTACATATTTTCACACATTCTTTACTTAGTTTTCTTTTCTTGAATTTTATTTTCTTAATCTTTTTAAATTCTTTTCAAAAGTTTTTATCAACTTCTTGATCCTTTTCAAATCTTTAATTATGTACTTGAAATGGTTTTTTGCAAAATTTTACTCATCATATTAATTTCTTCTCTTAAAGTTTTTAAAATCTTTTTCTTGAAATCTATTTTCTCACTTTCCCTAATTTTTTTCAACTTTTCATTTTCATTAACTTCTTGAATTACTTATTTTTACAATTTCTTTACTTAGTTTTCTTTTTTTGAATTTAATTTTCTTAAACTTTTTAAATTCCTTTTAAAGTTTTTATCAATTTCTTGATCCTTTTCAAATCTTTATCTATGTACTTGAAATGGTTTTTGCAAAATTTTACTCATCATATTGAGTTCTTCTCTTAAAGTTTTTACAATCTTTTTCTTGAAATCTGTTTTCTCCCTTTTCCTAATTTTTTAAAACTCCTCATTTTCATTAACTTCTTGAATTGCTTATTTTTATACTTTCTTTACTTAGTTTTATTTTGTTGAATTTTATTTTCTTAAACTTTTTCAATTCTTTTTAAAGTTTTTATCAACTTCTTGATCCTTTTCAAATCTTTAATTATGTTCTTGAAATGCTTTTTGCAAAATTTTACTCATTATATTGAGTTCTGCTCTTAAAGTTTTTAAATTCTTTTACTTGAAATCTATTTTGTCACTTTTTCAAATTTTTTTCAACTTTTCATTTTCATTAACTTCTTGAATTACTTATTTTTACTATTTCTTTACTTAGTTTTCTTTTTTTGAATTTAATTTTCTTAAACTTTTTAAATTCCTTTTAAAGTTTTTATCAATTTCTTGATCCTTTTCAAATCTTTATCTATGTACTTGAAATGGTTTTTGCAAAATTTTACTCATCATATTGAGTTCTTCTCTTAAAGTTTTTAAAATCTTTTTCTTGAAATCTGTTTTCTCACTTTTCCTAATTTTTTTAAACTCATAATTTTCATTAACTTCTTGAATTACTTATTTTTACACTTTCTTTACTTAGTTTTCTTTTCTTGAATTTTATTTTCTTAAACTTTTTCAATTCTTTTTAAAGTTTTTATCAACTTCTTGATCCTTTTGAAATCTCTAATTATGTTCTTGAAATGGTTTTTGCAAAATTTTACTCATTATATTGAGTTCTTCTCTTAAAGTTTTTAAATTCTTTTTCTTGAAATCTATTTTGTCACTTTTTCAAATTTTTTTCAACTTTTCATTTTCATTAACTTCTTGAATTACTTATTTTTACACTTTCTTTACTTAGTTTTCTTTTTTTGAATTAATTTTCTTAAACTTTTTAAATTCCTTTGAAATTTTTTATCAATTTCTTGATCCTTTTCAAATCTTTAATTATGTTCTTGAAATGGTTTTTGCAAAATTTTACTTATCATTAAGTTTTTAAAATTTTGTTCTTGAAATCTATTTTCTCCCTTTTCCTAATTTTTTTAAACTCTTCATTTTCATTAACTTCTTGAATCAATTATTTTTACACTTTCTTTACTTAGTTTTCTTTTCTTGAATTTTATGTTTTAAACCTTTTTAATTCCTTTGAAAGTTTTTATCAATTTCTTGATCCTTTTCAAATCTTTAATTATGTTCTTGAAATGGTTTTTGCAACATTTTACTCATCATATTGTGTTCTTCTCTTAAAGTTTTTAAAATATTTTTCTTGAAATCTATTTCCTCACTTTTCCTAATTTTTTTAAACTATTAATTTTCATTAACTTCTTGAATTACTTATTTTTACACGACCAAGACGAGCACGACAACACGGACCAGCCCAGCGACACAGACAAAACCGACAATGCGTACGGACTCGAAGACCCGGACCGGCCTAAAGACCCAAACGGACCCTATGACCGGGACAGACCCCACAACCCTAACAAGCCCGACGACCGGAACGGGCACACCAACAAAACGGGCACGACAACTCGAACGGGCTCGACGATCTGGACAAGCCCAAAGACCCGGATGAGCCCCACGATCGGGACGGACCCGATGACCCAGACGGGCCCGATGACCTGGACGGGCATGATGACCAGGACGGGCCCGAAGACTCGGACGAGCCCAACAACTCGGACGAGCCCCACGACCTGGACGGACCCGATGAACCGGACGAGTCAATGACCCAGACGAGCCCGACGACCCAGACGGGTTCGATGACCTGGACGGGCCCGATGACCAGGACGGGCCCGAAGACTCGGATGAGCCCCACAACTCGGACGATCCCCACGACCCGGACGGAAGTGAAGACCCGAACAAGCCCGACTACCCGGACAGGCGCGTTGACCTTGACGAGCCTGATGACAAGGACGCGCCCGACGACCTGAACAGGTCCGACGAATCGGATGTGCCCGACGACCCGAACGGGCCCCACGACCTAGACGGGCTCGATGATCCAAACAGGCCCAACGACCCGAACAGGGCCAACGACGCGGACGTGCCTCATAATCTAGACAAACCAAACGACCCGAACATGCCCGACGACCCGAACAGGACCAATGACCTGGACTGGCCCGATGATCTAAACATGCCCCACTACCCGAACAGGCCCGACGTGCCCGATGATCCACAAAGGCCCGAAGACCCAAACGGGCCTAATGACCTGGATGGGGCCGATGATGCAGACAGGCCCAACGACCCGAACGGGCCCGACTACCCGGATGAGCCCGACGACCCGAACGGGCTAGTTCGGGTCGTTTTGCATGTCGGGATCATCGGGCCCGTTCAGGTCGTCAAGCCCGTCCGAGTCATCGATCACGTCTGGGTTGTCGGGCCGATCCGGGTCGTCGAGCTTCATTGGGTCGTTGGGCTTGTTTGGATAATCGGGCCCGTCCAGGTCGTTAGGCCCGTCCGGGTCGTCGGGCCCGTTCAAGTCGTTGGGGCTTTTTGGATCATCGGGTTCGTCCGAGTCGTTAGGCCCATCCAAGGCTTCGGGCCCGTTTCGGTCATTGGGCCTTTGTGGATCATTAGGCACGCTCGGGTCGTGTGGCCTGTTTGGGTCGTACAACCCATCTGGGTCGTGGGGCCCGTTCGGGTCGTTGGGCTTGTCTGGAACATCGGGCATGTCTGGGTCGTTGGGCATGTTCGTGTTGTCGGGCCCATTCAGGTCGTTGGACATGTTTGGATTATCGGGCACGTCTGAGTCGTTGGACCCGTTTGAGTCGTCGGGCATGTTCGGGTCGTGGGGCCCTTCTGGGTCGTTGGGCCCGTCTGGGTCGTGGGGCCCTACGGATCGTCGGGCCCGTCTGGTTCAACGGGCCCAAACGGGTCGTCGGGCACATTTGGGTCGTGAAGCTCATTTAGGTCGTCGGGTCCGTTTTTGTCGTAGGGCTTGTCCAAGTCGTCAAGCTCGTCCGGGTCATTGAGCCAGCCTGGGTGTTCAGGCCCGTCCATGTCGTCAGGCTCGTTCGTGTCGTTGGGCTCGTCCGTGTTGTCGGGTTTGTCCTGGTCGTCGGGCTCGTCCTTGTCGTCAAGCCCGTTCGGGTCGTCGGGCCTGTTCGGGTCGTCGAGCCCGTTTTAGTCGTTGGGCCTGTTTGGATCATCGGGCCCGTTCAAGTCATCGTTCTGGTCGAGGTCGTCGGGCAGGATCGAGTTGTTCGACCTATTCTGGTCGTCATACTTGCCGGTTCGTTGGGCCTATCCCACAGATAGTAACATATTTTAAAAAATAATATATTTTTCTTGTGGAAGATGAAAGTCCATGGCTTGGCCCAAGCCCACACGGCTTTTGTAAATTTTTAGCCTTGTGGACTTCTTTGATGGGGGCTTTTTTCAATGTGGGCTTTTTTGGCACTAACCCACATGGGCCAAGGCCAAGCCCTGTGGGAGGGGCCAAATTGACACCTCTAATAAAAACGTTAAAAAAATTCAAAAAGTTTAAGAAAATAAAATTGAAGAAAAGAAAACTAAGTAAAGAAAGTGTAAAAATAAGTAATTCAAGAGTTAATGACAATGAAAAGTTTCAAAAAAATAAGGAGAATTGAGAAAAATTGATTTCAAGAAAAAGATTTTAAAAACTTTAATAGAAGAACTCAATATGATGTGTAAAATTTTGGAAAAACCATTTCAAGAACATAATTCAAGATTTGAAAAGGATCAAGAAGTTGATAAAAACTTTAAACGAATTTAAAAAGTTTAAAAAAATAAAATTCAAGAAATGAAAACTAATTAAAGAAAGTGTAAAAATAAGTAATTCAAGAAGTTAATGAAAGTGAAGAGTTTAAAAAAATTAGGAAAAGTGATAAAATAGATTTCAAGAAAAAGATTTTAAAAACTTTAAGAGAAGAACTCAATATGATGAGTAAAATTTTGCAAAAACCATTTAAAGAACATAATTAAAGATTTGAAAAGGATCAAGAAGTCGATAAAAACTTTAAAAAAAATTTCAAAAAGTTTAAGAACATAAAATTCAAGGAAAAAAAACTAAGTAGAGAAAGTGTAAAAATAAGTAATTGAAGAAGTTAATGAAAATGAAGAGTTTAAAAAAAATTAGGAAAATTGAGAAAAATAAATTTCAAGAAAAAGATTTTAAAAACTTTAAGAGAATAACTCAATATGATGAGTAAAATTTTGCAAAAACCATTTCAAGAACATAATTAAAGATTTGAAAAGGATCAAGAACTTGATAAAAACTTTAAAAAGAATTGAAAAAGTTTAAAAAAATGAAATTTCAAAATAAGAAAAATAAGTAAAGAAAGTGTAAAAATAAGTAATTCAAGAAGTTAATGAAAATGAAAAGTTTAAAAAAATTAGGAAAAGTGAGAAAATAGATTTCAAGAAAAAGATTTTAAAAACTTTAAGAGAAGAACTCAATATGATGAGTAAACTTTTGCAAAAACAATTTGAAGAACATAATTAAAGATTTGAAAAGGATCAAGAAGTTGTTAAAACTTTAAAAAGTTTAAGAAAAGAAAATTCAAGAAAATAAAACTAAGTAAAGAAAGGGTAAAAATAAGTATTTCAAGAAGTTAATGAAAATGAAAAGTTGAAAAACATTAGGGAAAGTGAGAAAATAGATTTCAAGAAAAAGATTTTAAAAACTTTAAGAGAAGAACTATATATGATGAGTAAAAGTTTGGAAAAACCATTTCAAGAACATTATTAAAGATTTGAAAAGGATCAAGAAGTTGATAAAAACTTTAAAAAGACTTGAAAAAGTTTAAGAAAATAAAATTCAAGAAAAGGAAACTAAGTAAAGAAAGTGTAAAAATAAGTAATTCAAGAAGTTAATGAAAATTAATAGTTTAAAAAAATTAGGAAAAGTGAGAAAATAGATTTCAAAAAAAAGATTTTAAAAACTTTAAGATTAGAACTCAATATGATGAGTAAAATTTTGTAAAAACCATTTCAAGAACATAATTAACGATTTGAAAAGGATCAAGAAGTTGATAAAAGCTTTAAAAAACAATTCAAAAAGTTTAAGAAAATAAAATTCAAGAAAAGAAAAGTAAAGAAAGTGTAAAAATAACTAATTAAAGAAGTTAATGAAAATGAAGAGTTTAAAAAAATAAGGAAAAGTGAGAAAATAGATTTCAAGTAAAAGATTTTAAAAACTTTAAGATTATAACTCAATATGGTGAGTAAAATTTTGCAAAAACAATTTCAAGAACATAATTAAATATTTGAAAGGTATGAAGAAGTTGATAAAAAATTTAAAAAAGAATTCAAAAAGTTTAAGAAAATAATATTCAAGAAAAGAAAAATAAAGAAATTGTAAAAATAAGTAATTCAAGAAGTTATTGATAGTAAAGAGTTTCAAAAAATTAGGAAAAGTGAGAAAATAGATTTCAAGAAAAAGATTTTAAAATTTTTAAGATTATAACTCAATATGATGAGTAAAATTTTGCAAAAAGCATTTCAAGAACATAATTAAAGATTTGAAAAGAATCATGAAGTTGATAAAAACTTTAAAAAAGAATTCAAAAAGTTTAGGAAAATAAAATTCAAGAAAAGAAAAGTAAAGAAAGTGTAAAAATAAGTAATTCAAGAAGTTAATGAAAATGAAGAGTTTAAAAAAATTAGGAAAAGTGAATTTGAAGAAAATGATTTTAAAAACTTTAAGAGAAGAACTCAATATGATGAGTAAAATTTTGCAAAATATCATTTCAAGAACATAATTAAAGATTTTAAAAGGATCGAGAAGTTGATAAAAACTTTAAAAAAAGAATTCAAAAAGTTTAGGAAAATAAAATTCAAGAAAAGAAAAGTAAAGAAAGTGTAAAAATAAGTAATTCAAGAAGTTAATGAAAATGAAGAGTTTAAAAAAATTAGGAAAAGTGAATTTCAAGAAAAATATTTTAAAAACTTTAAGTGAAAAACTCAATATGATGAGTAAAATTTTGCAAAAACCATTTCAAGAACATAATTAAGGATTTGAAAAGGATCAAATTGATAAAAACTTTAAAAAAGAATTCAAAAAGTTTAGGAAAATAAAATTCAAGAAAAGAAAACTAAGTAAAGAAAGTGTAAAAATAATAATTCAAGAAGTTAATGAAAATTAATAGTTTAAAAAAATTAGGAAAACTGAGAAAGTAGAATTCAAGAAAAAGATTTTAAAAACTTTAATAGAAGAACTCAAAATGATGAGTAAAATTATGCAAAAATAGTTTCAAGAACATAATTAAAGATTTGAAAAGCATCAAGAAGTTGATAAAAACTTTAAAAAAGAATTCAAAAAGTTTATGAAAATAAAATTCAAGAAAAGAAAAGTAATGAAAATGTAAAAATAAGTAATTCAAGAAGTTAATGAAAATGAAAAGTTGAAAAAAATTAGGGAAAGTGAGAGAATAGATTTCAAGAAAAAGATTTTAAAAACTTTAAGAGAAGAACTCAATATGATGAGTAAAATTTTGCAAAAACCATTTCAAAAACATAATTAAAGATTTGAAAAGGATCAAGAAGTTGATAAAAACTTTAAAAAAGAATTGAAAAGGTATAAGAAAATAAAATTCAAGAAAAGAAAACTAAGTAAACAAAGTGTAAAAATAAGTAATTCAAGAAGTTAATGAAAATGAAGAGTTAAAAAAAAAGTATGAAAAGTGAGAAAATAGATTTCAAGAAAAAGATTTTAAAAACGTTAAGAGAAGAACTCAATATGATGACTAAAATTTTGCAAAAACCATTTCAAATAAGAGATAAGAGATAAGAGATAAGAGATAAAACATAATAGATAAGAGATCAAAGATAAGAGATAAGAGATCAAAGATAAGAGATAAGAGATAAGAGATAAGAGATAAGAGATAAGAGATAAGAGATAAGAGATAAGAGATAAGAGATAAGAGATAAGAGATAAGAGATAAGAGATAAGAAATAAGAGATAAGAGATAAGAGATAAGAGATAAGAGATAAGAGATAAGAGATAAGAGATAAAAAAAAGAAATAAAAAATTTAAAAAGTGAAAAAAATACAAATAAAATAAAAACATTAAAAATAAAATAATTATTAAAAAATAAGAAATATATATATATATATATATATATAAACTTAAAATAAATGGAAAAATATCAACAAAAAAATGCTAAAAAAAGAGATAAGAGATAAGAAAAAAGAAAAACGGGATAAGAGATAAGAAAAAAAAACAGAAAATAAAAAATTTAAATTTAAAAAGTGAAAAAAATACAAAAAAAATAAAAGAAAAACATAAAAAAATATGATAAAAAGTTAAAAGATAAGAAATATAAAAAAATAAGAAAATTTAAAATAAATGGATAAATATCAAGAAAAATGATAAAAAAAGAGATAAATAAAGGAAAGAAAATTAATAAAAACTAAAAGATAATGGAAAAAAAATAAGAGATACAAGATAAAAGAATCTAGAGATGAGAGATGAGACATAAGAGTAGAGATGAGATATAAAATATAAAATATAAGAGTTGATAGATATGAGATAAGAGATAAGAGATAAGAGATAGAATATAAAAGGTAAGAGATAAGAGATAAGAGATAAGAGAAAGAGACAAAAGATAAGAGATAAAATATAAAAGGTAAAACATAAGAGATAAGAGATAAGAGATAAGAAATGAGAGATAAGAGATAAGAGATAAGAGAAAATAGAAAAGAAAAAAAAAACAAAAAATAAAAAATTTATATAGTGAAAAAAAATAGAAAAAAATAAAAGAAAAATATTAAAAATAACATAAAAAATTAAAACATAACAAATATAAAAAAAAAAATTGAAACTAAATGGAAAAATATCAAGAAAAACGCTAAAAAAAAGAAAGAAAAAAAGAAAGAAAATTAATAAAAACTAAAAGATAATGGAAAAAAAATAAGAGATACAAGATAAGATAATATATATAAGATGCGAGATAAGGGACAAGAAACAAGAAACTAGAAATAAAATATAAGAGACATGATTCAAGACAAAAGAATATAGAGATGAGAGATGAGACATAAGAGTAGAGATGAGATATAAGAGATGAGATATAAAATATAAAATATAAGAGTTGATAGATATGAGATAAGAAATAAGAGAAAGAGACAAAAGATAAGAGATAAAATATAAAAGGTAAGAGATAAGAGATAAGAGATAAGAGATAAGAGATGACAGATGACAGATAAGAGATAAGAGATAAGAGATGAGAGATAGGAGTTAAGAGTGAAGAGATGAGAAATAAAATATAAAATATAAGAGTTGATAGGTATAAGGTAACAGTTGAGAGATTAGTCTTGAATTTAAATACCTATATTGTGAATATTTAATAAATTAAAAAGATTATTAAGTATGTGAAAATCGTTCAAGTAAAAAAAATAATTTAACACATCTAAATTTGTTTGTATATATTTGTCACTTGTCATATAATTATAATAAATAATATAATTATAATAAATATTAGTTGATACATAATTATTAATTTTACATGAACGGTATAATAGTTAAGCACTTGTCTCGATTTTCTGAGTTATTACCATATGTCAAATCTAATAACAATACAAAGTATTAATTAAAAGAATCAAATATATAATTTAATTTAAAAAAATATTTTATTTGACTTTTTCTTTAATATATTATTTTAGTTTAAAGGAAACATATTTTATAAGGCTTTCTCTTTAACATATAATTTAATAAGATAAAGAAGGAAAATATATAATTTAATAAAATAAAGAAGGAAAATAGATATATAATTTAATTTAAAAATATATATTTTATAATTTAGTTTAAGAAAAATAGTTTTAAGTTTCAAAGACCAAAAAAATCCATAAAAAAAGAAAAACATTAAAAATACCATAAAAAATTAAAAAATAAGAAATATAAAAAAGAAGAAAATTGAAAATAGGTGAAAAATATCAAGAAAAAATGCTAAAAAAATAATTAAAAAAATAAAGAAAATTAATAAAAACTAAAAGATAATGGAAAAAAAAATAAAGGATACAAAATAAGATAATAAATATAAGATGCGAGATAAAAGAGAAGAGGCAAGAAACAAGAAACTAGAAACAAAATATAAGAGACATGATACAAGAAAAAAAAAAACTAGAGATGAGAGATGAGACATTAGATGAGAGATGAAATATAAGAGATGAGATATAAATTATAAACTCTTTATTTTCATTAACTTCTTCAATTACATATTTTCACACATTCTTTACTTAGTTTTCTTTTCTTGAATTTTATTTTCTTAATCTTTTTAAATTCTTTTTAAAGTTTTGATCAACTTCTTGATCTTTTTCAAGTCTTTAATTATGTTCTTGAAATGGTTTTTGCAAAATTTTACTCATCATATTGAGTTCTTATCGTAAAGTTTTTAAAATCTTTTTCTTGAAATCTATTTTGTCACGTTTCCTAATTTTTTTAAACTCTTCATTTTCATTAACTACTTGAATTACTTCTTTTTACACTTTCTTTACTTAGTTTTCTTTTCTTGAATTTTATTTTCCTAAACTTTTTCAATTTCTTTTGAAAGTTTTTATCAACTTCTTGATCCTTTTCAAATCTTGAATTATGTTCTTGAAATGGTTTTTGCAAAATTTTACTCATTATATTGAGTTCTTCTCTTAATGTTTTTAAAATCTTTTTCTTGAAATCTATTTTCTCACTTATTCTAATTTTTTTAAACTATTAATTTTCATTAACTTCTTGAATTACTTATTTTTACACTTTCTTTACTTAGTTTTCTTTTCTTGAATTTTATTTTCTTAAACGTTTTCAATTCTTTTCAAAGTTTTTAACAACTTCTTGATCCTTTTCAAATCTTGAATTATGTTCTTGAAATGGGTTTTGCAAAATTTTACTCATTATATTGAGTTCTTCTCTTAAAGTTTTTAAATTCTTTTTCTTGAAATCTATTTTCTCACTTTTTCAAATTTTTTTCAACTTTTCATTTTCCTTAACTTCTTGAATTACTTATTTTTACACTTTCTTTACTTAGTTTTCTTTCTTAGAGTTTTATTTTCTTAAACTTTTTACATTCTTTTTAAAGTTCTTATCACTTTCTTGATCCTTTTCAAATCATGAATTATGTTCTTGAAATGGTTTTTGCAAAATTTTACTCATCATATTGTGTTCTTCTCATAAAGTTTTTAAAATCATTTTCTTGAAATATATTTTCTCACTTATTCTATTTTTTTTAAACTATTAATTTTCATTAACTTCTTGAATTAGTTATTTTTACACTTTCTTTACTTAGTTTTCTTTTCTTGAATTTTATTTTCTTAAACTTTTTCAATTCTTTTTAAAGTTTTTATCAACTTCTTGATCCTTTTCAAATCTTTAATTATGTTCTTGAAATGGTTTTTGCAAAATTTTACTCATCATATTGAGTTCTTCTCTTAAAGTTTTCAAAATCTTTTTCTTGAAATCTATTTTCTCACTTTCCCTAATTTTTTTCAACTTTTCATTTTCATTAACTTCTTGAATTACTTATTTTTACACTTTCTTTACTTAGTTTTCTTTCTTAGAATTTTATTTTCTTAAACTTTTTCAATTCTTTTTAAAGTTCTTATCAATTTCTTGATCCTTTTCAAATCATGAATTATGCTCTTGAAATGGTTTTTGCAAAAATTTACTCATCATATTGTGTTCTTCTCTTAAAGTTTTTAAAATCATTTTCTTGAAATCTATTTTCTCACTTTTCCTAATTTTTTTAAACTATTAATTTTCAGTAACTTCTTGAATTACTTATTTTTACACTTTCTTTACTTAGTTTTCTTTTCTTGAATTTTATTTTCTTAAACATTTTCAATTCTTTTTAAAGTTTTTATCAACTTCTTGATCCTTTTCAAATCTTTAATTATGTTCTTGAAATGGTTTTTGCAAAATTTTACGCATCATATCTAGTTCTTCTCGTAAAGTTTTTAAAATCTTTTTCTTGAAATCTATTTTCTCACTTTCCCTAATTTTTTTCAACTTTTCATTTTCATTAACTTCTTGAATTACTTATTTTTACACTTTCTTTACTTAGTTTTCTTTTTTTGAATTTAATTTTCTTAAACTCTTTAAATTCCTTTTAAAGTTTTTATCAATTTCTTGATCCTTTTCAAATCTTTAATTATGTTCTTGAAATGGTTTTTGCAAAATTTTACTCATCATATTGTGTTCTTCTCTTAAAGTTTTTAAAATCTTTTTCTTGAAATCTATTTTCTCACTTATTCTAATTTTTTAAACTACGAACTTTCATTAACTTCTTGAATTACTTATTTTTACACTTTCTTTACTTAGTTTTCTTTTCTTGAATTTTATTTTCTTAAACTTTTTCAATTCTTTTTAAAGTTTTTATCAACTTCTTGATCCTTTTCAAATCTTTAATTTTGTTCTTGAAATGGTTTTTGCAAAATTTTACTCGTCATATTGAGTTCTTCTCTTAAAGTTTTTACAATCTTTTTCTTGAAATCTATTTTCTCACTTTTTCTAATTTTTTTCAACTTTTCATGTTCATTGACTTCTTGAATTACTTATTTTTACAATTTCTTTACTTAGTTTTCTTTTTTTGAATTTAATTTTCTTACACTTTTTAAATTCCTTTGACAGTTTTTACCAATTTCATGATCCTTTTCAAATATTTAATTATGTTCTGGAAATGGTTTTTGCAAAATTTTATTCATCATTAAGTTTTTAAAATGTTTTTCTTGAAATCTATTTTATCAATTTTTCTAATTTTTTTTTAAACTCTTCATTTTCATTAACGTCTTGAATTACTAATTTTTACACTTTCTTTACTTAGTTTTCTTGTCTTGAATTTTATTTTCTTATAGTTTTTAAATTCCTTTTAAAGTTTTTATAAATTTCTTGATCCTTTTAAAATCTTTAATTATGTTTTCGAAATGGTTTTTTGCAAAATTTTACTCATCATATTGAGTTCTTCTCTTAAAGTTTTTAAAATCTTTTTCTTGAAATCTATTTTCTCACTTTTCCTATTTTTTTAAACTATTAATTTTCATTAACTTCTTGAATTAGTTATTTTTACACTTTCTTTACTTAGTTTTATTTTCTTGAATTTTATTTTCTTATAGTTTTTAAATTCCTTTTAAAGTTTTTATAAATTTCTTGATCCTTTTCAAATCTTTAATTATGTTTTCGAAATGGTTTTTTGCAAAATTTTACTCATCATATTGAGTTCTTCTCTTAAAGTTTTTAAAATCTTTTTCTTGAAATCTATTTTCTCACTTTTCCTATTTTTTTAAACTATTAATTTTCATTAACTTCTTGAATTAGTTATTTTTACACTTCCTTTACTTAGTTTTATTTTCTTGAATTTTATTTTCTTAAACTTTTTCAATTCTTTTTAAAGTTTTTATGAACTTCTTGATCCTTTTCAAATCTTTAATTATGTTCTTGAAATGCATTTTGCAAAATTTTACTCATCATATTGAGTTCTTCTCTGAAAGTTTTTACAATCTTTTTCTTGAAATCTATTTTCTCACTTTTCCTAATTTTTTGAAACTATTAATTTTCATGAACATCTTGAATTACTTATTTTTACAATTTCTTTACTTAGTTTTCTTTTCTTGAATTTTATTTTCTTAAACGTTTTCAATTCTTTTTAAAGTGTTTAACAACTTCTTTATCCTTTTCAAATCTTTAATTATGTTCTTCAAATTATTTTCTTAAACGTTTTCAATTCTTTTTAAAGTGTTTAACAACTTCTTTATCCTTTTCAAATCTTTAATTATGTTCTTCAAATGGTTTTTGCAAAATTTTACTCATTATATTGAGTTCTTCTCTTAAAGTTTTTAAATTCTTTTTCTTGAAATCTATTTCATCACTTTTCCTAATTTTTTTAAGCTATTAATTTTCACTAACTTCTTGAATTACTTATTTTTACACTTTCTTTACTTAGTTTTATTTTCTTCAATTTTATTTTCTTAAACTTTTTCAATTCTTTTTTAAAGTTTCTTTTAATGAACTTGTTGATCCTTTTCAAATCTTTAATTATGTTTTTAAAATGGTTTTTGCAAAATTTTCGTCATCATATTGAGTTCTTCTCTTACAGTTTTTAAAATCTTTTTCTTGAAATCTATTTTATCACTTTTCCTAATTTTTTTAATCTCTTCGTTTTCATTAACTTCTTGAATTGTTTATTTTTACACTTTCTTTACTTAGTTTTCTTTTCTTCAATTTTATTTTCTTCAACTTTTTAAATTCTTTTTAAAGTTTTTATCAACTTCTTGATCCTTTTCAAATCTTTAATTATGTTCTTGAAATGGTTTTTGCAAAATTTTACTCATCATATTGAGTTCTTCTCTTAAAGTTTTTAAATTCTTTATCTTGAAATCTATTTTCTCAGTTTTCCTAATTTTTTTAAACTAGTAATTATCATTAACTTCTTGAATTACTTATTTTTACACTTTCTTTACTTAGTTTCCTTTTCTTGAATTTTATTTTCTTAAACTTTTTGAATTCCTTTTAAAGTTTTTATCAACTTCTTGATCCTTTTAAATCTTTAATTATGTTCTTGAAATGGTTTTTGCAAAATTTTACTCATCATATTGAGTTCTTCTCTTAAAGTTTTTAAATTTTTTATCGAAATCTATTTTCTTAGTTTGCCTAATTTTTTTAAACTATTAATTTTCATTAACTTCGTGAATTACTTATTTTTACACTTTCTTTACTTAGTTTTCTTTTTTTCAATTATATTTTCTGCAAATTTTTCAATTCTTTTTAAAGTTTTTATCAACTTCTTGATCCTTTTAAAATCTTTAATTATGTTCCTTAAATGGTTTTTGCAAAATTTTACTCATCATATTGAATTCTGCTCTTATAGTTTTGTAAAAACCATTTCAAGAACATAATTAAAGATTTGAAAAGGATCAAGAAGTTGATAAAAACTAGAGTTATCAATTTGACCCTTAGCCCATGTGCCAGCCCTGTCCCACTCTTCATGAAGCCCTCTTTGAGGGGGTCCCCAAATGAGGGGGCCAAAAAAAAGCCCCAGCCCCCAAAGCCCCCTCTTTAGTGGGTTAAGGCTAGGGCTAAGGTGGGTTAGCTCCCCAAAAAAATACTACATTAAGCAAGAGTCAAAGATCAAGTCGAGCGACCTGGACAGGCCCGACGACCTGGACAAGCCCGACGACCTGGACGGGCTCAACAACCGAAACGTGCCCGATGACCAGGACAGGTCCGATGACAAGGACGAGCCCGACGACCAAGACGAGCATGACGACTAGGGACGAGGCCAACGACACGAACGGGCTCGACGATTAGGATGAGCTCGACGACCCAGACGGGCCCAACGACCCAGACGGGCCCAACGACCAAGACGAGCACGACAACACGGACCAGTCCAACGACACAGACGAAACCGACAATGCGTACGGACTCGAAGACCCGGACCGGCCTAAAGACCCAAACGGACCCTATGACCGGGACAGACCCCACAACCCTAACAAGCCCGACGACCGGAATGGGCACACCAACAAAACGGGCACGACAACTCGAACGGGCTCGACGATCTGGACAAGCCCAAAGACCAGGATGAGCCCCACGACCGGGACGGACCCGATGACCCAGACGGGCCCGATGACCTGGACGGGCATGATGACTAGGACGGGCCCGAAGACTCGGACGAGCCCAACAACTCAGACGAGCCCCACGACCTGGACGGACCCGATGAACCAGACAAGTCAATGACCCAGATGAGCCTGACGACCCAGACGGGTTCGATGACCTGGACGGGCCCGATGACTAGGACGGGCCCGAAGACTCGGACGAGCCCCACAACTCGGACGAACCCCACGACCCGGACGGAAGTGAAGACCCGAACAAGCCCGACTACCCGGACAGGCGCGTTGACCTTGACGAGCCTGATGACAAGGACGCGCCCGACGACCTGAACGGGTCCGACGAATCGGATGTGCCCGACAACCCGAACGGACCCCACGACCTAGACGGGCTCGATGATCCAAACAGGCCCAACGACCCGAACAGGCCCAACGACGCGGACGTGCCTCAAAATCCAGACAAACCAAACGACCCAAACATGCCCGACGACCCGAACAGGATCAATGACCCGGACTGGCCCGATGATCTAAACAGGCCCCACTACCCGAACAGGCCCGACGTGCCCGATGATCCACAAAGGCCCGAAGACCCAAACGGGCCTAATGACCTGGATGGGGCCGATGATGCAGACAGACCCAACGACCCGAACGGGCCCGACTACGCGGATGAGCCCGATGACCCGGACGGGCTAGTTCGGGTCATTTTGCATGTCGGGATCATCAGACCCGTTCAGGTCGTCAAGCCCGTCCGAGTCATCGGTCACGTCCGGGTTGTCGGGCCGATCCGGGTCGTCGAGCTTCATTCGTTGGGCCTGTTTGGATAATCGGGCCCGTCCAGGTCGTTAGGCCCGTCCGGGTCGTCGGGCCCGTTCAAGTCGTTGGGGCTTTTTGGATCATTGGGTTCGTCCGAGTCGTTAGGCCCATCCAAGGCTTCGGGCCCGTTTCAGTCGTTGGGACCTTTGTGGATCATTAGGCACACCCGGGTCGTGGGGCCTGTTCGGGTCCTACAGCCCATCTGGGTCGTGGGGCCCGTTCGGGTCGTTGGGCTTGTCTGGAACATCGGGCATGTCTGGGTCGTTGGGCATGTTCGTGTTGTCGGGCCCATTCAGGTCGTTGGACATGTTTGGATTATCGGGCACGTCCGATTCGTTGGACCCCTTCGAGTCGTCGGGCATGTTCGGGTCGTGGGGCCCTTCTGGGTCGTTGGGCCCGTTTGGGTCTTAGGGCCCGTGTAGGTCGTGGGGCCCGTACGGATCGTCCGGCCCGTCTGGTTCAACGGGCCCAAACGGGTCGTCGGGCACATTTGGGTCGTGAAGCTCATTTAGGTCGTCGGGTCCGTTTTTGTCGTAGGGCTGGTCCAAGTCGTCGGGCTCGTCCGGGTCTTTGAGCCAGCCTGGGTTGTCAGGCCCGTCCATGTCGTCAGGCTCGTTCGTGTCGTCGGGCTCG
The DNA here is from genome assembly GCF_037176805.1 of Vigna unguiculata. NCBI lineage: Eukaryota > Viridiplantae > Streptophyta > Magnoliopsida > Fabales > Fabaceae > Vigna > Vigna unguiculata. Next base: position 55,796,718 of record NC_140794.1, on the reverse strand, counting down.
TCCGTGTTGTCGGGTTTGTCCTGGTCGTCGGGCTCGTCCTTGTCGTTAGGCACGTTCAAGTCGTCGGGCCTGTTCGGGTCGTCGGGCCCGTTTTAGTCGTTGGGCCTGTTTGGATCATCGGGCCCGTTCAAGTCGTCGTTCTAGTCGAGGTCGTCGGGCAGGATCGGGTTATTCGACCTATTCTAGTTGTCATGCTTGTCCGGTTCGTTGGGCCTGTCCCACAGATAGTAACATATTTTAAAAAATAATATATTTTTCTTGTGGAAGATGAAAGCCCATGGCTTGGCCCAAGCCCACACGGCTTTTGTAAATTTTTAGCCTTGTGGACTTCTTTGATGGGGTTTTTTTTCAATGTGGGCTTTTTTGGCCCTAACCCACATGGGCCAAGGCCAAGACCTGTGGGATGGGCCAAATTGACACCTCTAATAAAAACTTTAAAAAAATTCAAAAAGTTTAAGAAAATAAAATTGAAGAAAAGAAAACTAAGTAAAGAAAGTGTAAAAATAAGTAATTCAAGAGTTAATGACAATGAAAAGTTTCAAAAAAATAAGGAGAATTGAGAAAAATTGATTTCAAGAAAAAGATTTTAAAAACTTTAATAGAAGAACTCAATATGATGTGCAAAATTTTGGAAAAACCATTTCAAGAACATAATTCAAGATTTGAAAAGGATCAAGAAGTTGATAAAAACTTTAAACGAATTAAAAAAGTTTAAAAAAATAAAATTCAAGAAATGAAAACTAATTAAAGAAAGTGTAAAAATACGTAATTCAAGAAGTTAATGAAAGTGAAGAGTTTAAAAAAATTAGGAAAAGTGATAAAATAGATTTCAAGAAAAAGATTTTAAAAACTTTAAGAGAAGAACTCAATATGATGAGTAAAATTTTGCAAAAACCATTTAAAGAACATAATTAAAGATTTGAAAAGGATCAAGAAGTCGATAAAAACTTTAAAAAAAATTCAAAAAGTTTAAGAACATAAAATTCAAGGAAAGAAAACTCAGTAGAGAAAGTGTAAAAATAAGTAATTGAAGAAGTTAATGAAAATGAAGAGTTCAAAAAAAATTAGGAAAATTGAGAAAAATAAATTTCAAGAAAAAGATTTTAAAAACTTTAAGAGAATAACTCAATATGATGAGTAAAATTTTGCAAAAACCATTTCAAGAACATAATTAAAGATTTGAAAAGGATCAAGAAGTTGATAAAAACTTTAAAAAGAATTGAAAAAGTTTAAAAAAATGAAATTCCAAAATAGGAAAAATAAGTAAAGAAAGTGTAAAAATAAGTAATTCAAGAAGTTAATGAAAATGAAAAGTTTAAAAAAATTAGGAAAAGTGAGAAAATAGATTTCAAGAAAAAGATTTTAAAAACTTTAAGAGAAGAACTCAATATGATGAGTAAACTTTTGCAAAAACAATTTGAAGAACATAATTAAAGATTTGAAAAGGATCAAGAAGTTGTTAAAACTTTAAAAAGTGTAAGAAAAGAAAATTCAAGAAAAGAAAACTAAGTAAAGAAAGGGTAAAATAAGTAATTCAAGAAGTTAATGAAAATGAAAAGTTGAAAAACATTAGGGAAAGTGAGAAAATAGATTTCAAGAAAAAGATTTTAAAAACTTTAAGAGAAGAACTATATATGATGAGTAAAAGTTTGGAAAAACCATTTCAAGAACATTATTAAAGATTTGAAAAGGATCAAGAAGTTGATAAAAACTTTAAAAAGACTTGAAAAAGTTTAAGAAAATAAAATTCAAGAAAAGGAAACTAAGTAAAGAAAGTGTAAAAATAAGTAATTCAAGAAGTTAATGAAAATTAATAGTTTAAAAAAATTAGGAAAAGTGAGAAAATAGATTTCAAGAAAAATATTTTAAAAACTTTAAGATTAGAACTCAATATGATGAGTAAAATTTTGTAAAAACCATTTCAAGAACATAATTAACGATTTGAAAGGGATCAAGAAGTTGATAAAAGCTTTAAAAAACAATTCAAAAAGTTTAAGAAAATAAAATTCAAGAAAAGAAAAGTAAAGAAAGTGTAAAAATAACTAATTAAAGAAGTTAATGAAAATGAAGAGTTTAAAAAAATAAGGAAAAGTGAGAAAATAGATTTCAAGTAAAAGATTTTAAAAACTTTAAGATTATAACTCAATATGATGAGTAAAATTTTGCAAAAACAATTTCAAGAACATAATTAAATATTTGAAAGGTATGAAGAAGTTGATAAAAAATTTAAAAAAGAATTCAAAAAGTTTAAGAAAATAATATTCAAGAAAAGAAAAATAAAGAAATTGTAAAAATAAGTAATTCAAGAAGTTAATGATAGTAAAGAGTTTCAAAAAATTAGGAAAAGTGAGAAAATAGATTTCAATAAAAAGATTTTAAAATTTTTAAGATTATAACTCAATATGATGAGTAAAATTTTGCAAAAACCATTTCAAGAACATAATTAAAGATTTGAAAAGGATCATGAAGTTGATAAAAACTTTAAAAAAGAATTCAAAAAGTTTAGGAAAATAAAATTCAAGAAAAGAAACGTAAAGAAAGTGTAAAAATAAGTAATTCAAGAAGTTAATGAAAATGAAGAGTTTAAAAAAATTAGGAAAAGTGAATTTCAAGAAAAAGATTTTAAAAACTTTAAGAGAAGAACTCAATATGATAAGTAAAATTTTGCAAAATATCATTTCAAGAACATAATTAAAGATTTTAAAAGGATCAAGAAGTTGATAAAAACTTTAAAAAAAGAATTCAAAAAGTTTAGGAAAATAAAATTCAAGAAAAGAAAAGTAATGAAAATGTAAAAATAAGTAATTCAAGAAGTTAATGAAAATGAAAAGTTGAAAAAAATTAGGGAAAGTGAGAGAATAGATTTCAATAAAAAGATTTTAAAAACTTTAAGAGAAGAACTCAATATGATGAGTAAAATTTTGCAAAAACCATTTCAAAAACATAATTAAAGATTCAAGAAAATGATCAAGAAGTTGATAAAAACTTTAAAAAAGAATTGAAAAAGTTTAAGAAAATAAAATTCAAGAAATGAAAACTAAGTTAAGAAAGTGTAAAAATAAGTAATTCAAGAAGTTAATGAAAATGAAGAGTTAAAAAAAAGTATGAAAAGTGAGAAAATAGTTTTCAAGAAAAAGATTTTAAAAACTTTAAGAGAAGAACTCAATATGATGAGTAAAATTTTGCAAAAACCATTTCAAATAAGAGATAAGAGATAAGAGATAAGAGATAAAAGATAAGAGATCAAAGATAAGAGATAAGAGATAAGAGATAAGAGATAAGAGATAAGAGATAACAGGTAAGAGATAAGAGATAAGAGAAAAGAGAAAAGAGAAAAGAGAAAAGAGAAAAGAGAAAAGAGAAAAGAGAAAAGAGATAAGAGATAAGAGATCAAAGATAAGAGATAAGAGATAAGAGAAAAAAACAAAGAAAAAAGAAAAACGAAATAAGAGATAAGAAAAAAAAACAGAAAATAAAAAATAAAAAATTTAAAAAGTGAAAAAAATACAAAAAAAGTAAAAGAAAAACATTAAAAATAAGATAAAAAATTCAAAGATAAGAAATATAAATCAATAAGAAAAGTTAAAATAAATGGATAAATATCAAGAAAAACGATAAAAAAAGAGATAAATAAAAGAAAGAAAATTATTAAAAACTAAAAGATAATGGAAAAAAATAAGAGATACAAGATAAGATAATATATATAAGAAGCGAGATAAGAGAAAAGAGACAAGAAACAAGAAACTTGAAATAAAATGTTAGAGACATGATACAAGACAAAAGAATCTAAAGATTAGATATGAGACATAAGAGTAGAGAGGAGATATAAGAGATGAGATATAAAATATAAAATATAAGAGTTGAAAGATATCAGATAAGAGAAAGAGACAAGAGACAAGAGATAAGACATAAGAGATAAGAGATAAAAAAAAGAAATAAAAAATTGAAAAAGTGAAAAAAATACAAATAAAATAAAAACATTAAAAATAAAATAATTATTAAAAAATAAGAAATATATATATATATATATATATATATATATATATATATATATATAAACTTAAAATAAGTGGAAAAATATAAACAAAAAAACGCTAAAAAAAGAGATAAGAGATAAGAGATAAGAGATAAGAGATAAGAAAAAAAAGATAACAAAAAAGAAAAACGGGATAAGAGATAAGAAAAAAAAACAGAAAATAAAAAATTTAAAATTTAAAAAGTGAAAAAAATACAAAAAAATTAAAAGAAAAACATAAAAAATATGATAAAAAGTTAAAAGATAAGAAATATAAAAAAATAAGAAAATTTAAAATAAATGGATAAATATCAAGAAAAATGATAAATAAAGAGATAAATAAAGGAAAAAAAATTAATAAAAACTAAAAGATAATGGAAAAATCATAACAGATACAAGATAAGATAATATATATAAGATGCGAGACAAGAGAGAATAGACAATAAACAAGAAACTAGAAATAAAATATAAGAGACATGATATGAGACAAAAGAATTTAGAGGTTAGAGATGGGACATAAGAGTATAGATGAGATATAGATGAGATATAAGAGATAAGATATAAAATATAAAATACAAGAATTGAAAGATATGAGATAAGAGATAAGAGAAAGAGACAAAAGATAAGACATAAAATATAAAAGGTAACAGATGAGAGATGAGAGATAAAAGATAAGAGATAAGAGATAAGAGATAAGAGATAAGAGACAAGAGATGAGATATAAAAGATAAGAGATGAGAGATAAGAGATAAGAGATAAGAGATAAGGGATAAGAGATAAGAGATAAGAGATAAGAGATAAGAGATAAGAGATAAGAGATAAGAGATAAGAGATAAGAGATAAGAGATAAGAGATAAGAGATAATAAAAAAAGATAAGAAAAAAGAAAAACGAGATAAGAGATAAGAAAAAAAAAACAGAAAATAAAAAATTTAAAATTTAAAAAGTGAAAAAAATACAAAAAAATTAAAAGAAAAACATATAGAATATGATAAAAAGTTAAAAGATAAGAAATATAAAAAAATAAGAAAATTTAAAATAAATGGATAAATATCAAGAAAAATGATAAAAAAAAGAGATAAGTAAGGGAAAGAAAATTAATAAAAACTAAAAGATAATGGAAAAAAAATAAGAGATACAAGATAAAAGAATCTAGAGATGAGAGATGAGACATAAGAGTAGAGATGAGATATAAAATATAAAATATAAGAGTTGATAGATATGAGATAAGAGATAGAATATAAAAGGTAAGAGATAAGAGATAAGAGATAAGAGAAAGAGACAAAAGATAAGAGATAAAATATAAAAGGTAAAACATAAGAGATAAGAGATAAGAGATGAGAGATAAGAGATAAGAGATAAGAGAAAATAGAAAAGAAAAAAAAACAAAAAATAAAAAATTTATATAGTGAAAAAAAATAGAAAAAAATAAAAGAAAAATATTAAAAACAAAATATAAAATTAAAAGATAACAAATATAAAAAAAATTGAAACTAAATGGAAAAATATCAAGAAAAACGCTAAAAAAAAGAAAGAAAAAAAGAAAGAAAATTAATAAAAACTAAAAGATAATGGAAAAAAAAATAAGAGATACAAGATAAGATAATATATATAAGATGCGAGATAAGGGACAAGAAACAAGAAACTAGAAATAAAATATAAGAGACATGATTCAAGACAAAAGAATATAGAGATGAGAGATGAGACATAAGAGTAGAGATGAGATATAAGAGATGAGATATAAAATATAAAATATAAAAGTTGATAGATATGAGATAAGAGATAAGAGAAAGAGACAAAAGATAAGAGATAAAATATAAAAGGTAAGAGATAAGAGATAAGAGATGACAGATAAGAGATAAGAGATGAGAGATAGGAGTTAAGAGTGAAGAGATGAGAAATAAAATATAAAATATAAGAGTTGATAGGTATAAGGTAACAGTTGAGAGATTAGTCTTGAATTTAAATACCTATATTGTGAATATTTAATAAATTAAAAAGATTATTAAGTATGTGAAAATCGTTCAAGTAAAAAAAAATAATTTAACACATCTAAATTTGTTTGTCTATATTTGTCACTTGTCATATAATTATAATAAATAATATAATTATAATAAATATTAGTTGACACATAATTATTAATTTTACATGAACGGTATAATAGTTAAGCACTTGTCTCGATTTTCTGAGTTATTACCATATGTCAAATCTAATAACAATACAAAGTATTAATTAAAACAATCAAATATATAATTTAATTTAAAAAAAATATTTTATTTGAATTTTTCTTTAATATATTATTTTAGTTTTAAAGGAAACATATTTTATAAGGCTTTCTCTTTAACATATAATTTAATAAGATAAAGAAGGAAAATATATAATTTAATAAAATTAAGAAGGAAAATAGATATATAATTTAATTTAAAAATATATATTTTATAATTTAGTTTAAGAAAAATAGTTTTAAGTTTCAAAGACCAAAAAAATCCACAAAAAAAAAAAGAAAAACATTAAAAATACCATAAAAAATTAAAAAATAAGAAATATAAAAAAGAAGAAAATTGAAAATAGGTGAAAAATATCAAGAAAAAATGCTAAAAAAATAATTAAAAAAATAAAGAAAATTAATAAAAACTAAAAGATAATGGAAAAAAAATAAAGGATACAAAATAAGATAATAAATATAAGATGCGAGATAAAAGAGAAGAGGCAAGAAACAAGAAACTAGCAACAAAATATAAGAGACATGATACAAGAAAAAAGAAACTAGAGATGAGAGATGAGACATTAGATGAGAGATGAAATATAAGAGATGAGATATAAAATATAAAATATAAGAGGTTATTGATATGAGATAAGAGATAAGAGAAAAAAATAATTTAACACATCTAAACTTTTTTGTCTATATTTATCACTTATCATATAATTATAATAAATAATATAATTATAAATAATATTAGTTGACACATAATTATTAATTCAAGAAAAAAGAAATTAGAAAAGAAAGATGAGACTTAGAAGGAGAGATGAGATATAAAAGATGAGACATAGAATATAAAATATAAAAAGTTATTGATATGAGATAAGAAATAAGAGAAAAATATAATTTAACACATCTAAACTTTTTTATCTAAACTTTTTTGTCTATATTTACCACTTGTCATATAATAAATAATATAATTATAATTAATATTAGTTGACACATAATTATTAATTTTATATTTTACATGAACAGTATAATAGTTAAGCACTTGTCTCAATTTTCTGAGTTATTACCATATGTCAAATCTAATAACAATACAAAGTATTAATCAAAAGAATTAAATATATAATTTAATTTTAAATTATTTTAGTTTAAAGGAAACATATTATATAAGGCTTTCTCTTTAACATATAATTTAATAAGATAAAGAACGAAAATATATAATTTAATAAAATAAAGAAGGAAAATAGATATATAATTTAATTTAAAAATATATTTTATAATTTAGTTTAAGAAAAATAGTTTTAAGTTTCAAAGACCAAAAAAATCCAAAAAAAAGAAAAATATTAAAAATACCATAAAAAATTAAAAAATAAGAAATATAAAAAAGAAGAAAATTGAAAATAGGTGAAAAATATCAAGAAAAAATGCTAAAAAAATAATTAAAAAAATTAAGAAAATTAATAAAAACTAAAAGATAAGAGATAAGAGATAAGAGATAAGAGATAAGAGATAAGAGATAAGAGATAAGAGATAAGAGATAAGAGATAAGAGATAAGAGGTAAGTGATAAGTGATAAGAGATAAGAGTTAAGAGATAAGACATAAGAGATAAAAGATAACAGATAACAGATAACAAATAAGAAAATAAAATAAAGAAATAAAAAATTGAAACAGTTAAGAAAAAATACAAAAAAAATAAAAACATTAAAAATAAAATAATTATTAAAAAAATAAGAAAAGTTAAAATAAATGAAAAAAATATCAACAAAAAACGATAAAAAAGTATGTAAAAAAAGAAAAAAAATTAATAAAAACTAAAAGATAATGGAAAAAAATAACAGATACAAGATAAGATAATATATATATATATATATATATATATATATATATATATATAAGATGAGAGATAAGAGAGAATAGACAAGAAACAAGAGACTAGAAATAAAATATAAGAGACATGATATGAGACAAAAGAATCTAGAAATTAGAGATGAGACATATGAGTAGAGATGAGATATAAGAGTAGAGATGAGATATAAGGGATCAGATATAAAATATAAAATATAAGAGGTGATAGATATGAGATAAGAGATAAGAGATCAAATATAAAAGGTAAGAGATAAGACATAAGAGATAAGAGATAAGAGATAAGAGATAAGAGATAAGAGATAAGAGATAAGAGATAAGAGATAAGAGATAAGAGATAAGAGATAAGAGATAAGAGATAAGAGATAAGAGATAAGAGATAAGAGATAAGAGATAAGAGATAAGAGATAAGAGATAAGAGATAAGAGATAAGAGATAAGAGATAAGAGATAAAAGATAAGAGATAAGAGATAAGAGATAAGAGATAAGAGATAAAAGATAAGAGATAAGAGATAAGAGAAAAATATAATTTAACACATCTAAACTTTTTTATCTAAACTTTTTTGTCTATATTTACCACTTGTCATATAATAAATAATATAATTATAATTAATATTAGTTGACACATAATTATTAATTTTATATTTTACATGAACAGTATAATAGTTAAGCACTTGTCTCAATTTTCTGAGTTATTACCATATGTCAAATCTAATAACAATACAAAGTATTAATTAAAAGAATTAAATATATAATTTAATTTTAAATTATTTTAGTTTAAAGGAAACATATTATATAAGGCTTTCTCTTTAACATATAATTTAATAAGATAAAGAAGGAAAATATATAATTTAATAAAATAAAGAAGGAAAATAGATATATAATTTAATTTAAAAATATATTTTATAATTTAGTTTAAGAAAAATAGTTTTAAGTGTCAAAGAAAAAAAAAATCCACAAAAAATCTATATCTATAAATTGTTAAATATATTATGTATTATATATTATTTATATATTATATTTTATATGCTAAATATAATAAAAATAAATAGTATTAATTAAAAATAATCAAATATATAATTTAAGTTAGAGAAAATGTATTTTATATGAATTTATTTTTAATATATAATTTAATTTAAATGAAATATATTTTATAATTTAATTTAAATGACTTTCTCTTTAATATATAATTGAATAAGATAAAGAGGTGAAATGGATATAGGGATGGCAACGGGGCGGGGCGGGTACGGGTATCATGATCCCATCCCCATCCCCATAATAAAAATTCATCCCCATCCCCATCCCCAAACCCAACGGGTATACAACTTTTGACCCATCCCCATCCCCACCGGGTAACGGGTATTTTCTTATACCCATACCCATACCCATTTTTTTATTGTTCCATATATCAATTAAATATTTTTTATAAAAAAAATTTAAAAATCACACCAACGGAATCATGATACTATCAAAATATTCAATATTAAAATAACATACTCTTTTTGATTTTCATGATGTCAAATATTAAGAAAAATATTATAATAGTATAAATCTCAAATTAAAGTATCAAATAACAACTAAATAAAATTCAAATAATTATATAAAAGCTAAAAAATTACACATTACTAAAATTTTATAATAACCAAAATATTTATTAATTTTACAAATGATCAGTGGTTTCATTTGCATTCGATCCACCTACACATAGAAAAAAAATGAAAAATTAGATATGATATAATAATTGAAATTGAAAATTTTAATTACTAGAATATAATGTACCTTCTTCATCAGATTCATTTTCACTCATGAGAACATCTTTTCCTTTTAATTTTTTAACACCTACAAACACCAAATGTAGAATATTAGATGAGAATTCACAAAAAATACTAACAAAAAATATTAATAAATTTGAGTAACTTACCTAGATGGTTTGAGTTCCATATCCAACTTCTTGTACACATCAAAGCCTCTATAGTAATATGATGAAGTCGACTACGGTGAGAAGTTAATATCTGACCACCAGTACTAAAAGCAGATTCAGAAGCTACAGTTGTTATTGGAATAGCTAAAACATCCCTTGCAATTGCTTGAAGGGTTGGAAACTTTAACCCATTTGTTTTTCACCATGATAGGATATCAAATTCTTGTGTAACCGGCAAATTATCTTCTTCCAAGTAATAATCCAACTCTGTTTTCATAACTGTAGTTCTAGATTTTTTCTTTTTTGCCATAAACTCTAAAAATTCATTCGCATCATTATCAACATCCTTTCCCAACTCCAATGATGTAGCTCTATAAGAAGAAGTTTCATTCTTTTTTGATTGATATTCCAAAACCAAATCATAGCACATTTGACGAATCCTACTAAGTTTCAGATCAAAATCATTACCATACAATTTATAAAAATAATATTCTAACATGTCCATCTTGTACCTTGGATCTAAAACTGAAGCAATTGCCAATATATCATGAATAACACTCCAGTAACTTTCAAATTTCTTTAACATTTGTATTGCCATATTTTGAATGGTTATCTTAGGAGATTTAACCCAATCATTTATTGCAATCTTGATCTCACAAATCTTTGGGAAAAAGATGTTGGCAGTTGGGTATTTGGAGCCAGAAATGATTTCTGTGATGTCATTAAATAATTTTAGCCTTCGACAAACATCCTTTGCAAATTCCCACTGCATATCAGTTGGCAAAGAAGTGTATTGAGCTTCACGTTGCTTTAACCTAAAAAACACATCCTTATATGCAATTGAGCACTTAAAATTGATAATTAAACATTATCATGAAACAAAAAATAAATAATAAATAAAATTATCATAAAGGAGTAAAGATAATTAAATGTGTGACCCAAATTTGAGAATATCCATTTGAACATAACATAACGGAAAAAAAAATGTATAATTAAGATTATGATAAAAGGAAAAGTACCTTGAAGATCTGCTTAAACCTTAAAAAACAAGCCAAACAATTAAAAGAGAGTAAAAAAGTGTATAACCAAAGTAACAAAAAGAAGAGCTACAAAATAAGAGTCAAACATTTTCATGAAAATAAATAAATAAATAAAGATAATCAAATGTGTAACCTAAAAATTATTTCATAGAATGAAATTGAGGAACACCTATTTGAACATAACCATGTACAGAGAGTAAAAATTATGTAATAAGAAGAAGAAAAATTACCTTCAAAATTAAATCTTGAAAAGCAAACCAGACAATTGAGAGAGTAAACAAAGTGTATAACAAAAAACAAAGAGAATGAGAAATATGTTATATATATATATATATAGTATATTATATTATATTATATTATATATTATATTACTATGTATATATATATTATATGTGTGGATATCTTATGTTTATATATATATATATAATTATTTATATATATTATATTATATTATATATTATATTATTATTACTATGTATATATATTATATGTGTGGATATCTTATGTTTATATATATATATATATATATATATATTTATAGATATATATTTATTTTAAGTATATATTATATTATATTATATAATAATATATATTATATGTATACTAGTGTAAACACAGGCGCTATCGCGCCTGTGAGTACGCATTTTTTGAATTATATTAATAATTGATGATATTGTAACGTTATTAATTTAATAAACAAAATAACAAAATAAAAGTATATTTATAAAAAATAAAATAAAATGTACGGAGAAAATAAGAGAAAAATAACTGTTGATGAATAGTAAGAGAAAAAAAGAAAAAGGAGATAAGTAAATAATTTTATAAAAACTTGTAAAAGTAACCGTTAAATTTTAAAAATTTAATAAATAATTAAATTATAAAGGGTAAAGTTGGAATTATGAAATGTGGACACAAAAGAGGGAATCCCCTTTATATATAGTTATAGATGCGTAGATATTTTATGTTTATATATATATATATATATATATATATTTATAGATATATATTTATTTTAAGTATATATTATATTATATTATATAATAATATATATTATATTATTATGTATATATATTATATGTATATGCGTAGATATTTTATGCTTTTATATATATATATATATATATATATATATATATATATTTCTTTTAAATTTTTATAAATTTGTAATGTTATAAATTTGTTTATAAAAGATCTCATTAGTTAAATGATTAATTTGTTTTATACGTATATATTATATATATTATATTATATTATATTATATTATATTATATTACATTATATTACATGTATATGTGTAAATATATATATATATATATATATATATATATATATATATATATATATAAGTATATTTTATTTATATGTATATATACTATATTATATTATATTATATTATATTATATTTTATGTGTAAATATATTATTTATTTATATATATTTTTTAGATTATTTAATAAATTATAAATAGTTTAGTAATTTAAGCGGGGACGGGTATTTGGGCGGGTATATATATATCCCCATCCCCATCCCCATCCCCAGTTGAAAATTTCGGGTATTACCCATACCCATACCCATACCCAGTCAAAGCGGGGATTCCCCATCAAAACGGGGACGGGTTCGGGTGATACCCACGGACACGGGTTTATTTGCCATCTCTAATTATCATCCACAATTGTTTCTATTTATCTTAGCTTCTTATCGAATAAACTCTACATAAGTCACTTTCTCCTGAGCAGAGCATTTAAACTTGAGTTTTCTTTATCTTAGCTTTTTTATATCTAATAAACTTTACATGAGTCACTGTTTCTTGAGTTTGGTCTTGTTTTTTCAGAGTTATTAAAAAATTTATTTATAACTAATTATTTTTTATTTAAATTTAGTTATATTTGATTTCTTTAATTAATACTATTTATTATTATTATATTTAACATGTTAAATATATATAATATATAATATATAATATATTTAATTAACAATATATACATTGTTGTTCATTTTTGTTGAGTTGATTTTTTTTTTACTCTTAGCTCACCCTAAAACTGTTTTCTTTAAGCTAAAAATATATAATATATATTTTCTTTAAATTAAATGATATATCAAAGAGAATCATCTAAAATGTGTTTTTTTAAAAATTAAATTATATATTTGATTTTTTAATTAATACTATTTATTATTATTATATTATTATCTTTAACATATTAAATATAATATATAATAAATTTAATAATATATAGATTTTTCTTTTCATGGTTTTTTTTTTCTCTTAGCTCACCCCTAAAACTATTTTTTTAATATATTTTTTTAAATTAAATTATATATCCATTTCACCTCTTTATCTTATTCAATTATATATTAAAGAGAAAGTCATTTAAATTAAATTATAAAATATATTTCATTTAAATTAAATTATATATTAAAAAGAAATTCATATAAAATACATTTTCTCTAACTTAAATTATATATTTGATTATTTTTAATTAATACTATTTGTTTTTATTATATTTAGCATATAAAATATAATATATAAATAATATATAATACATAATATATTTAACAATTTATAGATATAGATTTTTTGTGGATTTTTTTTGTCTTTGACACTTAAAACTATTTTTCTTAAACTAAATTATAAAATATATTTTTAAATTAAATTATATATCTATTTTCCTTCTTTATTTTATTAAATTATATATTTTCCTTCTTTATCTTATTAAATTATATGTTAAAGAGAAAGCCTTATATAATATGTATGCTTTAAACTAAAATAATTTAAAATTAAATTATATATTTAATTCTTTTAATTAATACTTTGTATTGTTATTAGATTTGACATATGGTAATAACTCAGAAAATTGAGACAAGTGCTTAACTATTATATTGTTCATGTAAAATATAAAATTAATAATTATGTGTCAACTAATATTAATTATAATTATATTATTTATTATATGACAAGTGGTAAATATAGACAAAAAAGTTTAGATAAAAAAGTTTAGATGTGTTAAATTATATTTTTCTCTTATTTCTTATCTCATATCAATAACTTTTTATATTTTATATTCTATATCTCATCTTTCCTTTTATGTCTCATCTTTCTTCTCTAATTTCTTTTTTCTTGAATTAATAATTATGTGTCAACTAATATTATTTATAATTATATTATTAATTATAATTATATGATAAGTGATAAATATAGACAAAAAAGTTTAGATGTGTTAAATTATTTTTTTCTCTTATCTCTTATCTCATATCAATAACCTCTTATATTTTATATTTTATATCTCATCTCTTATATTTCATCTCTCATCTAATGTCTCATCTCTCATCTCTAGTTTCTTTTTTCTTGTATCATGTCTCTTATATTTTGTTTCTAGTTTCTTGTTTCTTGCCTCTTCTCTTTTATCTCGCATCTTATATTTATTATCTTATTTTGTATCCTTTATTTTTTTTTTCGATTATCTTCTAGTTTTTATTAATTTTTAATTATTTTTTTAGCATTTTTTCTTGATATTTTTCACCTATTTTCAATTTTCTTCTTTTTTATATTTCTTATTTTTTAAGTTTTTTATGGTATTTTTAATGTTTTTCTTTTTTTTTTGGATTTTTTTGGTCTTTGAAACTTAAAACTATTTTTCTTAAACTAAATTATAAAATATATATTTTTAAATTAAATTATATATCTATTTTCCTTCTTTATTTTATTAAATTATATATTTTCCTTCTTTATCTTATTAAATTATATGTTAAAGAGAAAGCCTTATAAAATATGTTTCCTTTAAACAAAAATAATATATTAAAGAAACAGTCAAATAAAATATTTTTTTAAAATTAAATTATATATTTGATTCTTTTAATTAATACTTTGTATTGTTATTAGATTTGATATATGGTAATAACTCAGAAAATCGAGACAAGTGCTTAACTATTATACGTTCATGTAACATTAATAATTATGTGTCAACTAATATTTATTATAATTATATTATTTATTATAATTATATGACAAGTGACAAATATAGACAAACAAATTTAGATGTGTTAAATTATTTTTTTTACTTGAACGATTTTCACATACTTAATAATCTTTTTAATTTATTAAATATTCACAATATAGGTATTTAAATTCAAGACTAATCTCTCAACTGTTACCTTATACTATTTTATTTCTCATCTCTTAACTCTTAACTCCTATCTCTCATCTCTCATCTCTTATCTCTTATCTCTTATCTGTCATCTGTCATCTCTTATCTCTTATCTCTTACCTTTTATATTTTATCTCTTATCTTTTGTCTCTTTCTCTTATCTCTTATCTCTTATCTCATATCTATCAACTCTTATATTTTATATTTTATATCTCATCTTTTATATCTCATCTCTACTCTTATGTCTCATCTCTCATCTCTATATTCTTTTGTCTTGAATCATGTCTCTTATATTTTATTTCTAGTTTCTTGTTTCTTGTCCCTTATCTCGCATCTTATATATATTATCTTATCTTGTATCTCTTATTTTTTTTCCATTATCTTTTAGTTTTTATTAATTTTCTTTCTTTTTTTTCTTTCTTTTTTTTAGCGTTTTTCTTGATATTTTTCCATTTAGTTTCAGTTTTTTTTTATATTTGTTATCTTTTAATTTTTTATTTTATTTTTAATTTTTAATTTTATTTTTTTCTATTTTTTTTTCACTATATAAATTTTTTATTTTTTGTTTTTCGTTTTTTTTTTATTTTCTCTTATCTCTTATCTCTTATGATTTACCTTTTATATTTTATCTCTTATCTTTTATCTCTTACCTTTTATATTCTATCTCTTATCTCTTATCTCTTATCTCTTATCTCTTATCTCTTATATCTCATCTCTTATCTCTCATCTCTCATCTGTTACCTTCTATATTTTATGTCGTATCTTTTGTCTCTTTCTCTTATCTCTTTTCTCATATCTTTCAACTCTTGTATTTTATATTTTATATCTCATCTCTTATATCTCATCTCTACTCTTATGTCTCATCTCTCACCTCTAGATTCTTTTGTCTCATATCATGTCTCTTATATTTTATTTCTAGTTTCTTTTTTATTGTTTATTCTCTCTTATCTCGCATCTTATATATATTATCTTATCTTGTATCTGTTATGATTTTTCCATTATCTTTTAGTTTTTATTAATTTTCTTTCCTTTATTTATCTCTTTTTTTATCATTTTTCTTGATATTTATCTATTTATTTTAAATTTTCTTATTTTTTTACATTTCTGATCTTTTAACTTTTTATCATATTTTTTATGTTTTTCTATTAATTTTTTTGTATTTTTTTCACTTTTTAAATTTTAAATTTTTTATTTTCTGTTTTTTTATCTCTTATCCCGTTTTTCTTTTTTCTTATCTTTTTTTTCTTATCTCTTATCTCTTATCTCTTATCTCTTGTCTCTTATCTCTTATTTCTTATCTCTTATCTCTTATCTTTTATCTCTTATCTCTTATCTCTTATCTCTTATCTCTTATCTCTTATCTCTTATCTCTTATCTCTTATCTCTTATCTCTTATCTCTTATCTCTTATCTCTTATCTCTTATCTCTTATCTCTTATCTCTTATCTCTTATCTCTTATCTCTTATCTCTTATCTCTTATCTCTTATCTCTCATCTCTTATCTCTTATATCTCATCTCTGATCTCTCATCTCTCATTTCTAATCAGTTACCTTTTATCTACTCTTATGTCTCATCTCTCACCTCTACATTCTTTTGTCTCATATCATGTCTCTTATATTTTATTTATAGTTTCTTGTTTCTTGTCTATTCTCTCTTATCTCGCATCTTATATATATTATCTTATCTTGTATATGTTATGATTTTTCCATTATCTTTTAGTTTTTATTAATTTTCTTTCTTTTATTTATCTCTTTTTTTATCGTTTTTCTTGATATTTTTCCATTTATTTTAACTTTTCTTACTTTCTTATATTTCTTAGCTTTTAATTTTTTATCATATTTTTAATGTTTTTCTTTTAATTTATTTATATTTTTTTTCACTTTTTAAATTTTTTATTTTTTATTTTCTGTTTTTTTTTTCTGATCTCTTATATCGTTTTTCTTTTTTCTTATCTTTTTTTTCTTATGTCTTATCTCTTATCTCTTATCTCTTACCTCTTACCTCTTATCTCTTATCTCTTATCTCATATCTATCAACTATTATATTTTATATCTCATCTCTTATATCTCATCTCTACTCTTATGTCTCATCTCTAATCTTTAGATTCTTTTGTCTTGTATCATGTCTCTTATATTTTATTTCTAGTTTCTTGTCTCTTCTCTCTTATCTCGCATATTATATATATTATCTTATCTGGTATCTCTTATTTTTTTCCATTATCTTTTACTTTTTATTAATTTTTTTCTTTTCTTTATCTCTTTTTTTATCGTTTTTCTTGATATTTATCCATTTATTTTAACTTTTCTTATTTTTTATCTTATTTTTGATGTTTTTCTTTTACTTTTTTGGTATTTTTTTCACTTTTTAAATTTTTAAATTTTTATTTTCTGTTTTTTTTCCTTATCCCTTATCTCGTTTTTCTTTTTTCTTTGTTTTTTTTCTTATCTCTTATCTCTGATATCATATTGAGTTCTTCTCTTAAAGTTTTTAAAATCTTTTTCTTGAAATCTATTTTCTCCCTTTTCCTAATTTTTTTAAACTATTAATTTTTATTAACTTCTTGAATTAGTTATTTTTACACTTTCTTTATTTAGTTTTCTTTTCTTGAATTTTATATTTTAAACTTTTTCAATTCTTTTTAAAGTTTTTATCAACTTCTTGATCCTTTTCAAATCTTTAATTATGTTCTTGAAATAGTTTTTGCAAAATTTTACTCATCATATTGAGTTCTTCTCTTAAAGTTTTTAAAATCTTTTTCTTGAAATCTATTTTCTCAGTTTCCCTAATTTTTTTCAACTTTTCATTTTCATTAATTTCTTGAATTACTTTTTTTACACTTTCTTTACTTAGTTTTCTTTTCTTGAATTTTATTTTCTTAAACTTTTTCAATTCTTTTTTATAGTTTTTATCAACTTCTTGATCCTTTTCAAATATTTAATTATGTTCTTGAAATAGTTTTTGCAAAATTTTACTCATCATTTGAGTTCTTCTCTTAAAGTTTTTAAAATCTTTTTCTTGAAATCTATTCTCGCACTTTTCCTAATTTTTTTAAATTCTTCATTTTCATTAAATTCTTGAATTACTTATTTTTACACTTTCTTTACTTTTCTTTTCTTGATTTTTATTTTCCTAACCTTTTTGAATTCTTTTTTAAAGTTTTTATAAACTTTTTGTTCGTTTTCAAATCGTTAATTATGTTCTTGAAATGATTTTTCCAAAATTTTACTCATCATATTGAGTTCTAATCTTAAAGTTCTTAAAATATATTTCTTGAAATCTATTTTCTCACTTTTCCTATTTTTTTTAAACTCTTCATTTTCATTAACTTCTTGAATTACTTATTTTTACACTTTCTTTACTTTTCCTTTCTTGAATTTTATTTTTCTAACCTTTTTGAATTCTTTTTTAGAGTTTTTATCAACTTCTTGATCCTTTTCAAATCTTTAATTATGTTCTTGAAATGGTTTTTGCAAGATTTTACTCATCATATTGAGTTTTTCTCTTAAAGTTTTTAAATTCTTTTTCTTGAAATCTATTCTCTCACTTTTCCTAATTTTTTTCAACTTTTCATTTTCATTAACTTCTTGAATTACTTATTTTTACACTTTCTTTACTTAGTTTTCTTTTCTTGAATTTTATTTTCTTACACCTTTTCAATTCTTTTTTAAAGTTTTTATCAACTTCTTGATCCTTTTCTTGAATCTTTAATTATGTTCTTGAAATGGTTTTTGCAAAATTTTACTTATCATATTAAGTTCTTCTCTTAATGTTTTTAAAATCTTTTTCTTGAAATCTATTTTCTCACTTTTCCTAATTTTTTTAAACTTTTCATTTTCATTAAATTCTTGAATTACTTATTTTTACACTTTCTTTACTTAGTTTTCTTTTCTTGAATTTTATTTTCTTATACGTTTTCAATTCTTTTTTAAAGTTTTTATCAACTTCTTGATCATTTTCAAATCTTTAATTATGTTCTTGAAATAATTTTTGCAAAATTTTACTCATCATATTGAGTTTTTCTCTTAAAGTTTTTAAAATCTTTTTCTTGAAATTCACTTTTCCTAATTTTTTTAAACTCTTCATTTTCATTAACTTCTTGAATTACTTATTTTTACACTTTCTTTACTTTTCTTTTCTTGAATTTTATTTTCCTAAACTTTTTGAATTCTTTTTTAAAGTTTTTATCAACTTCTTGATCTTTTTCAAATCTTTAATTCTTGATCCTTTTCAAATCTTTAATTATGTTCTTGAAATTATTTTTGCATAATTTTACTCATCATTTTGAGTTCTTCTATTAAAGTTTTTAAAATCTTTTTCTTGAATTCTACTTTCTCAGTTTTCCTAATTTTTTTAAACTATTAATTTTCATTAAGTTCTTGAATTACTATTTTTACACTTTCTTTGCTTAATTTTCTTTTCTTGAATTTTATTTTCCTAAACTATTTGAATTCTTTTTTAAAGTTTTTATCAATTTGATCCTTTTCAAATCCTTAATTATGTTCTTAAAATGGTTTTTGCAAAATTTTACTCATCATATTGAGTTTTTCTCTTAAAGTTTTTAAAATCTTTTTCTTGAAATTCACTTTTCCTAATTTTTTTAAACTCTTCATTTTCATTAACTTCTTGAATTACTTATTTTTACACTTTCTTTACTTTTCTTTTCTTGAATTTTATTTTCCTAAACTTTTTGAATTCTTTTTTTAAAGTTTTTATCAACTTCTTGATCCTTTTAAAATCTTTAATTATGTTCTTGAAATGATATTTTGCAAAATTTTACTCATCATATTGAGTTCTTCTCTTAAAGTTTTTAAATTTTTTTTCTTCAAATTCACTTTTCCTAATTTTTTTAAACTCTTCATATTCATTAAGTTCTTGAATTACTTATTTTTACACTTTCTTTACTTTTCTTTTCTTGAATTTTATTTTCCAAAACTTTTTGAATTCTTTTTTAAAGTTTTTATCAACTTCATGATCCTTTTCAAATCTTTAATTATGTTCTTGAAATGGTTTTTGCAAAATTTTACTCATCATATTGAGTTATAATCTTAAAAATTTTAAAATCTTTTTCTTGAAATCTATTTTCTAACTTTTCCTAATTTTTTCAAACTCTTTACTATCATTAACTTCTTGAATTACTTATTTTTACAATTTCTTTATTTTTCTTTTCTTGAATATTATTTTCTTAAACTTTTTGAATTCTTTTTTAAATTTTTTATCAACTTCTTCATACCTTTCAAATATTTAATTATGTTCTTGAAATTGTTTTTGCAAAATTTTACTCATCATATTGAGTTATAATCTTAAAGTTTTTAAAATCTTTTTCTTGAAATCTATTCTCGCACTTTTCCTAATTTTTTTAAATTCTTCATTTTCATTAAATTCCTGAATTACTTATTTTTACACTTTCTTTACTTTTCTTTTCTTGATTTTTATTTTCCTAACCTTTTTGAATTCTTTTTTAAAGTTTTTATAAACTTTTTGATCCTTTTCAAATCGTTAATTATGTTCTTGAAATGATTTTTCCAAAATTTTACTCATCATATTGAGTTCTAATCTTAAAGTTTTTAAAATATTTTTCTTGAAATCTATTTTCTCACTTTTCCTATTTTTTTTAAACTCTTCATTTTCATTAACTTCTTGAATTACTTATTTTTACACTTTCTTTACTTTTCTTTTCTTGAATTTTATTTTTCTAACCTTTTTGAATTCTTTTTTAGAGTTTTTATCAACTTCTTGATCCTTTTCAAATCTTTATTTATGTTCTTGAAATGATTTTTGCAAAATTTTACTCATCATATTGAGTTCTTCTCTTAAAGTTTTTAAAATCTTTTTCTCGAAATCTATTTTCTCACTTTTCCTAATTTTTTTAAGCTCTTCATTTTCATTAACTTCTTGAATTACTTCTTTTTACACTTTCTTTACTTAGTTTTCTTTTCTTGAATTTTATTTTCTTAAACTTTTTCAATTCTTTTTTAAAGTTTTTATCAACTTCTTGATCCTTTTCAAATCTTTAATTATGTTCTTGAAATGGTTTTTGCAAAATTTTACTCATCATATTGAGTTCTTCTCTTAAAGTTTTTAAAATCTTTTTCTTGAAATCTATTTTCTCACTTTTCCTAATTTTTTTAAACTTTTCATTTTCATTAACTTCTTGAATTACTTATATTTATACTTTCTTTACTTAGTTTTTTTCCTTGAATTTTATGTTCTTAAACTTTTTGAATTTTTTTTTAAAGTTTTTATCGACTTCTTGATCCTTTTCAAATATTTAATTATGATCTTTAAATGGTTTTTGCAAAATTTTACTCATCATATTGAGTTCTTCTCTTAAAGTTTTTAAAATCTTTTTCTTGAAATCTATTTTATCACTTTTCCTAATTTTTTTAAACTCTTCGCTTTCATTAACTTCTTGAATTACTTATTTTTACACTTTCTTTAATTAGTTTTCATTTCTTGAATTTTATTTTTTTAAACTTTTTAAATTCGTTTAAAGTTTTTATCAACTTCTTGATCCTTTTCAAATCTTGAATTATGTTCTTGAAATGGTTTTTCCAAAATTTTACACATCATATTGGGTTCTTCTATTAAAGTTTTTAAAATCTTTTTCTTAAAATCAATTTTTCTCAATTCTCCTTATTTTTTTTGAAACTTTTCATTGTCATTAACTTCTTGAATTACTTATTTTTACACTTTCTTTACTTAGTTTTCTTTTCTTCAATTTTATTTTCTTAAACTTTTTGAATTTTTTTTAAAGTTTTTATTAGAGGTGTCAATTTGGCCCATCCCACAGGGCTTGGCCTTGGCCCATGTGGGTTAGGGCCAAAAAAGCCCACATTGAAAAAAGCCCCCATCAAAGAAGTCCACAAGGCTAAAAATTTACAAAAGCCATGTGGGCTTGGACCAAGCCATGGACTTTCATCTTCCACAAGAAAAATATATTATTTTTTAAAATATGTTACTATCCGTGGGACAGGCCCAACGAACCGGACAAGCATGACGACCAGAATAGGTCGAACAACCCGACCCTGCCCGACGACCTCGACCAAAACGATGACTTGAACGGGCCCGATGATCCAAACAGGCCCAACGACTCAAACGGGCCCGACGACCCGAGCAGGCCCGACGACACGAACGAGCCTGACGACAAGGACGAGCCCGACGACACGAACGAGCCCGACGACACGGACGGGCCTGACAAACCAGATTGGCTCAATGACCCGGACGAGCCCTACGACAAAAACGGACCCGACGACCTAAATGAGCTCCACGACCCAAATGTGCCCGACGACCCGTTTGGGCCCGTTGAACCGGACGGGCCCGACGACCCGTACGGGCCCCACGATCTAGACGGGCCCCACGACCCAGACGGGCCCCACGACCCGAACATGCCCGACGACTCGAACGGGTCCAACGACTCAGACGTGCCCAATAATCCAAACATGTCCAACGACCTGAATGGGCCCGACAACACGAACATGCCCAACGACCCGGACATGCTCGATGTTCCAGACAAGCCCAACGACCCGAACGAGGCCCATGACCCAGATGGGCTGTAGGACCCGAACGGGCCCCATGACCCGGGCGTGCCTAATGATCCACAAAGGCCCAACGACCGAAATGGGCCCGAAGCCTTGGATGGGCCTAACGACTCAGACGAACCCGATGATCCAAAAAGCCCCAACGACTTGAACGGGCCCGACGACTCAAACGGGCCTAACGACCTGGACGGGCCCGATTATCCAACCAGGCCCAACGACCCAATGAAGCTCGACGACCCGGATCGGCCTGACAACCCAGACGTGACCGATGACTCGGATGGGCTTGACGACCTAAACGGGCTCGATGATCCCGACATGCAAAACGACCCGAACTAGCCCGTCCGGGTCGTCGAGCTCATCCGGGTCGTCGAGCCCGTTCGGGTCGTTGGGCCTGTCTGCATCATCGGCCCCATCCAGGTCATTAGGCCCGTTTGGGTCTTCGGGCCTTTGTGGATCATCGGGCACGTCGGGCACGTCGGGCCCGTTCGGGTAGTGGGGCCTGTTTAGATCATCGGGCCAGTCCGGGTCATTGGTCATGTTCGGGTCGTTTGGTTTGTCTGGATTATGAGGCACGTCCGCGTCGTTGGGCCTGTTCGGGTTGTTGGGCCTGTTTGGATCATCGAGCCCGTCTAGGTCGTGGGACCCGTTCGGGTCGTCGGGCACATCCGATTCGTCAGGCCCGTTCGGGTCGTCGGGCGCGACCTTGTCATCGGGCTCGTTAAGGTCAACGCGCCTGTCCGGGTAGTCGGGCTTGTTCGGGTCTTCACTTTCGTCCGGGTCGTGGGGCTCGTCCGAGTTGTGGGGCTCGTCCGAGTTTTCGAGCCCGTCCTGGTCATCAGGCCCGTCCAGGTCATCGAACCCGTCGGGCTCGTCGGGCTCGTCTAGGTCATTGACTCGTACGGTTCATCGGGTCCGTCCAGGTCGTGGGGCTCGTCCGAGTTGTTGGGCTCGTCCGAGTCTTCGGGCCCGTCCTGGTCATCATGCCCGTCCAGGTCATCGGGCCCGTCTGGGTCATCGGGTCCGTCCCGGTCGTGGGGCTCATCCGGGTCTTTGGGCTCGTCCAGATCGTCGAGCCCGTCCGAGTCGTCGTGCCCGTTTTGTTGGTGTGCCCGTTCCGGTCGTCGGGCTTGTTAGGGTTGTGGGGTCTGTCCCGGTCATAGGGTCTGTCTGGGTCTTTATGTCGGTCCGGGTCTTCGAGCCCGTCCGCATGAGCTAAGGGTCCTCGGGTCTTCGGGCTGGCCCATGGGCTAAGGGTCAAATTGATAACTCTAGTTTTTATCAACTTCTTGATCCTTTTCAAATCTTTAATTATGTTCTTGAAATGGTTTTTAAAAAACTATAAGAGCAGAATTCAATATGATGAGTGAAATTTTGCAAAAACCATTTAAGGAACATAATTAAAGATTTGAAAAGGATCAAGAAGTTGATAAAAACTTTAAAAAGAATTGAAAAAGTTGAAGAAAAGAAAACTAAGTAAAGAAAGTGTAAAAATAAGTAATTCAAGAAGTTAATGAAAATTAATAGTTTCAAAAAATTAGGAAAAGTGAGGAAATAGATTTCAAGATAAAGAATTTAAAAACTTTAAGAGAAGAACTCAATATGAAGAGTAAAATTTGGAAAAACCATTTCAAGAACATAATTAAAGATTTAAAAGGATCAAGAAGTTGATAAAAACTTTAAAAGGAATTCAAAAATTTTAAGAAAATAAAATTCAAGAAAAGGAAACTAAGTAAAGAAAGTGTAAAAATAAGTAATTCAAGAAGTTAATGATAATTAATAGTTTAAAAAAATTAGGAAAACTGAGAAAATAGATTTAAAGATAAAGAATTTAAAAACTTTAAGAGAAGAACTCAATATGATGAGTAAAATTTTGCAAAAACCATTTCAAGAACATAATTAAATATTTGAAAAGGATCAAGAATTTGATAAAAACTTTAAAAAGAATTTAAAAAGTTGAAGAAAATAAAATTGAAGAAAAGAAAACTAAGTAAAGAAAGTGTAAAAATAACTAATTCAAGAAGTTAATGAAAATGAAGAGGTTAAAAAAATTAGGAAAAGTGATAAAATAGATTTAGAGAAAAAGATTTTAAAAACTGTAAGAGAAGAACTCAATATGATGACTAAAATTTTAAAAAAACCATTTTAAGAACATAATTAAAGATTTGAAAAGGATCAACAAGTTCATTAAAAGAAACTTTAAAAAAGAATGGAAAAAGTTTAAGAAAAAAAATTCAAGAAGATAAAACTAAGTAAAGAAAGTGTAAAAATAAGTAATTCAAGAAGTTAATGAAAATTAATAGCTCAAAAAAAATTAGGAAAAGTGAGGAAATAGATTTCAAGAAAAAGATTTTAAATACTTTAAGAGAAGAACACAATATGATGACTAAAATTTTGCAAAAACCATTTCAAGAACATAATTAAAGATTTGAAAAGGATCAAGAAGTTGATAAAAACTTTAAAAAGAATTGAAAAAGTTTAAGAAAATCACATTCAAGAAAAGAAAACTAAGTAAAGAAAGTGTAAAAATAAGTAATTCAAGAAGTTAATGAAAATTAATAGTTTAAAAAAATTAGGAAAAGTGAGCAAATAGATTTCAACAAAAAGATTTTAAAAACTTTAAGAGAAGAACACAATATGATGAGTAAAATTTTGCAAAAACCATTTCAAGAACATAATTAAAGATTTGAAAATGATCAAGAAATTGATAAAAACTTTCAAAGGAATTAAAAAGGTTTAAAACATAAAATTCAAGAAAAGAAAACTAAGCAAAGAAAGTGTAAAAATAAATGATTCAAGAAGTTAATGAAAATGAAGAGTTTAAAAAAATTAGGAAAAGGGAGAAAATAGATTTCAAGAAAAAGATTGTAAAAACTTAATGATGAGAAAAATTTTGCAAAAACCATTTCAAGAACATAATTAAAGATTTGAAAAGGATCAAGAAATTGATAAAAACTTTCAAAGGAATTTAAAAAGTTTAAGAAAATTAAATTCAAAAAAAGAAAACTAAGTAAAGAAAGTGTAAAATTAAGTAATTCAAGAAGTTAATGAAAATGAAAAGTTGAAAAAAATTAGGGAAAGTGAGAAAATAGATATCAGGAAAAAGATTTTAAAAACTTTAAGAGAAGAACTCAATATGATGAGTAAAATTTTGCAAAAACCATTTCAAGAACATAATTAAAGATTTGAAAAGGATCAAGGAATTGATAAAAACTTTAAAAGGAATTTAAAAACTATAAGAAAATAAAATTCAAGACAAGGAAACTAAGTAAAGAAAGTGTAAAAATAAGTAATTCAAGAAGTTAATAAAAATGAAGAGTTTAAAAAAATTTTAAAAACTTTAAGAGAAGAACTCAATATGATGAGTAAAATTTTGCAAAAACCATTTCAAGAACATAATTAAAGATTTGAAAGGGATCAAGAAGTTGATAAAAACTTTAAAAAGAATTCAAAAAGTTTAAGAAAATAAAATTCAAGAAAAGAAAACTAACTAAAGAAAGTGTAAAAATAAGTAATTCAAGAAGTTCATGAAAATGAAGAGTTTAAAAAAATCAGGAAAAGTGAGAAAATAGATTTCAAGAAAAAGATTTTAAAAACTTTAAGAGAAGAACTCAATATGACGAGTAAAATTTTGGAAAAACCATTTCAAGAACATAATTAAAGATTTGAAAAAGATCAACAAGTTGATAAAAACTTTAAAAAGAATTGAAAAAGTTTAAGAAAATAAATTCAAGAAAAGAAAACTAAGTAAAGAAAGTGTAAAAGTAACTAATTCAAGAAGTTAAAGAAAATTAATAGTTTAAAAAAATAGGAAAATGGAGAAAATAGATTTCAAGAAAAAGATTTTAAAAACTTTCAGAGAAGAACTCAATATGATGAGTAAAATTTTGCAAAAAACATTTCAAGAACATAATTAAAGATTTGAAAAGGATCAAGAAGTTGATAAAAACTTTAAAAAGAATTGAAAAAGTTTAAGAAAATAAAATTCAAGAAAAGAAAACTAAGTAAAGAAAGTGTAAAAATAAGTAATTCAAGAAGTTAATGAAAATTGATAGTTTAAAAAAATTAGGAAAAGTGAGGAAATAGATTTCAAGAAAAAGATTTCAAAAACTTTAAGAGAAGAACACAATAAGATGAGTAAAATTTTGCAAAAACCATTTCAAGAACATAATTAAAGATTTGAAAAGGATCAAGAAATTGATAAAAACTTTCAAAGGAATTAAAAAGGTTTAAAACATAAAATTCAAGAAAAGAAAACTAAGTAAAGAAAGTGTAAAAATAATTGATTGAAGAGGTTAATGAAAATGAAGAGTTTAAAAAAATTAGGAAAAGGGAGAAAATAGATTTCAAGAAGAAAATTTTAAAAACTTAATGATAAGTAAAATTTTGCAAAAACCATTTCAAGAACATAATTAAAGATTTGAAAAGGATTAAGAAATTGATAAAAACTTTCAAAGGAATTTAAAAAGTTTAAGAAAATTAATTCAAAAAAAGAAAACTAAGTAAAGAAAGTGTAAAAATAAGTAATTGAAGAAGTTAATGAAAATGAAAACTTGAAAAAAATTTAGAAAAAGTGAGAAAATATATTTCAAGAAAAAGAATTTAAAAACTTTAAGAGAAGAACTCAATATAATGAGTAAAATTTTGCAAAAACCATTTCAAGAACATAATTCAAGATTTGAAAAGGATCAAGAAGTTGTTAAAACTTTAAAAAGAATTGAAAACGTTTAAGAAAATAAAATTCAAGAAAAGAAAACTTAGTATAGAAAGTATAAAATAAGTAATTTAAGAAGTTAATGAAAATTAATAGTTTAAAAAAATTAGGAAAAGTGAGAAAATAGATTTCAAGAAAAAGATTATAAAAACTTTAAGAGAAGGACTCAGTATGAGGAGTAAAATTTTGCAAAAACCATTTCAAGAACATAATTAAAGATTTGAAAAGGATCAAGAAGTTGATAAAATCTTTAAAAAGAATTGAAAAAGTTTAAGAAAATAAAATTCAAGAAAAGAGAACTAAGTAAAGAAATTGTAAAAATAAGTTATTCAAGAAGTTAATGAAAATTAATAGTTTCAAAAAATTAGGAAAAGTGAGAAAATAGATTTCAAGAAAAAGATGTAAAAACTTTAAGAGAAGAACTCAATATGATGAGTAAAATTTTGCAAAAAGCATTTCAAGAACATAATTAAAGATTTGAAAAGGATCAAGAAGTTGATAAAAACTTTAAAAAGAATTGAAAAAGTTTAAGAAATTAAAATTCAAGAAAAGAAAACTAAGTAAAGAAAGTTTAAAAATAAGTAATTCAAGAAGTTAATGAAAATGAAGAGTTTAAAAAAAATTAGGAAAATTGTTAAAATAGATTTCAAGAAAAAGATTTTAAAAACTTAATAATGAGTAAAATATTGCAAAAACCATTTCAAGAACAGAATTAAAGATTTGAAAAGGATCAAGAAATTGGTAAAAACTTTTAAAGGAATTTAAAAACTTTAAGAAAATAAAATTAAAAAAAAAAGAAAACTAAGTAAAGAAAGTGTAAAAATAAGTAATTCAAGAAGTCAATGAAAATGAAAAGTTGAAAAAAATTAGAAAAAGTGAGAAAATAGATTTGAAGAAGAAGAATTTAAAAACGTTAATAGAAGAACTCAATATGATGAGTAAAATTTTGCAAAAACCATTTCAAGAACATAATTCAACATTTGAAAAGGATCCAGAAGTTGTTAAAAACTTTAAAAAGAATTGAAAAAGTTTAAGAAAATAAAATTCAAGAAAAGAAAACTAAGTAAAGAAAGTGTAAAAATAAGTAATTCAAGAAGTTAATGAAAATGAAAAGTTGAAAAAAATTAGGGAAAGTGAGAAAATAGATTTCAAGAAAAAGATTTTAAAAACTTTAAGAGAAGAACTCGTTATGATGAGTAAAATTTTGCAAAAACCATTTCAAGAACATAATTAAAGATTTGAAAAGGACGAAGAAGTTGATAAAATCTTTAAAAAGAATTGAAAAAGTTTAATAAAGTAAAATTCAAGTAAAGAAAACTAAGTAAAGAAAGTGTAAAAATAAGTAATTCAAGAAGTTAATGAAAATGAAAAGTTGAAAAAAATTAGGGAAAGTGAGAAAATAGATATCAGGAAAAAGATTTTAAAAACTTTAAGAGAAGAACTCAATATGATGAGTAAAATTTTGCAAAAACCATTTCAAGAACATAATTAAAGATTTGAAAAGGATCAAGGAATTGATAAAAACTTTAAAAGGAATTTAAAAACTATAACAAAATAAAATTCAAGACAAGGAAACTAAGTAAAGAAAGTGTAAAAATAAGTAATTCAAGAAGTTAATAAAAATGAAGAGTTTAAAAAAATTTTAAAAACTTTAAGAGAAGAACTCAATATGATGAGTAAAATTTTGCAAAAACCATTTCAAGAACATAATTAAAGATTTGAAAAGGATCAAGAAGTTGATAAAAACTTTAAAAAGAATTCAAAAAGTTTAAGAAAATAAAATTCAAGAAAAGAAAACTAACTAAAGAAAGTGTAAAAATAAGTAATTCAAGAAGTTCATGAAAATGAAGAGTTTAAAAAAATCAGGAAAAGTGAGAAAATAGATTTCAAGAAAAAGATTTTAAAAACTTTAAGAGAAGAACTCAATATGACGAGTAAAATTTTGGAAAAACCATTTCAAGAACATAATTAAAGATTTGAAAAAGATCAACAAGTTGATAAAAACTTTAAAAAGAATTGAAAAAGTTTAAGAAAATAAATTCAAGAAAAGAAAACTAAGTAAAGAAAGTGTAAAAGTAACTAATTCAAGAAGTTAAAGAAAATTAATAGTTTAAAAAAATAGGAAAATGGAGAAAATAGATTTCAAGAAAAAGATTTTAAAAACTTTCAGAGAAGAACTCAATATGATGAGTAAAATTTTGCAAAAAACCATTTCAAGAACATAATTAAAGATTTGAAAAGGATCAAGGAATTGATAAAAACTTTAAAAGGAATTTAAAAACTATAAGAAAATAAAATTCAAGACAAGGAAACTAAGTAAAGAAAGTGTAAAAATAAGTAATTCAAGAAGTTAATAAAAATGAAGAGTTTAAAAAAATTTTAAAAACTTTAAGAGAAGAACTCAATATGATGAGTAAAATTTTGCAAAAACCATTTCAAGAACATAATTAAAGATTTGAAAAGGATCAAGAAGTTGATAAAAACTTTAAAAAGAATTCAAAAAGTTTAAGAAAATAAAATTCAAGAAAAGAAAACTAACTAAAGAAAGTGTAAAAATAAGTAATTCAAGAAGTTCATGAAAATGAAGAGTTTAAAAAAATCAGGAAAAGTGAGAAAATAGATTTCAAGAAAAAGATTTTAAAAACTTTAAGAGAAGAACTCAATATGACGAGTAAAATTTTGGAAAAACCATTTCAAGAACATAATTAAAGATTTGAAAAAGATCAACAAGTTGATAAAAACTTTAAAAAGAATTGAAAAAGTTTAAGAAAATAAATTCAAGAAAAGAAAACTAAGTAAAGAAAGTGTAAAAGTAACTAATTCAAGAAGTTAAAGAAAATTAATAGTTTAAAAAAATAGGAAAATGGAGAAAATAGATTTCAAGAAAAAGATTTTAAAAACTTTCAGAGAAGAACTCAATATGATGAGTAAAATTTTGCAAAAAACATTTCAAGAACATAATTAAAGATTTGAAAAGGATCAAGAAGTTGATAAAAACTTTAAAAAGAATTGAAAAAGTTTAAGAAAATAAAATTCAAGAAAAGAAAACTAAGTAAAGAAAGTGTAAAAATAAGTAATTCAAGAAGTTAATGAAAATTGATAGTTTAAAAAAATTAGGAAAAGTGAGGAAATAGATTTCAAAAACTTTAAGAGAAGAACACAATAAGATGAGTAAAATTTTGCAAAAACCATTTCAAGAACATAATTAAAGATTTGAAAAGGATCAAGAAATTGATAAAAACTTTCAAAGGAATTAAAAAGGTTTAAAACATAAAATTCAAGAAAAGAAAACTAAGTAAAGAAAGTGTAAAAATAATTGATTGAAGAGGTTAATGAAAATGAAGAGTTTAAAAAAATTAGGAAAAGGGAGAAAATAGATTTCAAGAAGAAAATTTTAAAAACTTAATGATAAGTAAAATTTTGCAAAAACCATTTCAAGAACATAATTAAAGATTTGAAAAGGATTAAGAAATTGATAAAAACTTTCAAAGGAATTTAAAAAGTTTAAGAAAATTAATTCAAAAAAAGAAAACTAAGTAAAGAAAGTGTAAAAATAAGTAATTGAAGAAGTTAATGAAAATGAAAACTTGAAAAAAATTTAGAAAAAGTGAGAAAATATATTTCAAGAAAAAGAATTTAAAAACTTTAAGAGAAGAACTCAATATAATGAGTAAAATTTTGCAAAAACCATTTCAAGAACATAATTCAAGATTTGAAAAGGATCAAGAAGTTGTTAAAACTTTAAAAAGAATTGAAAACGTTTAAGAAAATAAAATTCAAGAAAAGAAAACTTAGTATAGAAAGTATAAAATAAGTAATTTAAGAAGTTAATGAAAATTAATAGTTTAAAAAAATTAGGAAAAGTGAGAAAATAGATTTCAAGAAAAAGATTATAAAAACTTTAAGAGAAGGACTCAGTATGAGGAGTAAAATTTTGCAAAAACCATTTCAAGAACATAATTAAAGATTTGAAAAGGATCAAGAAGTTGATAAAATCTTTAAAAAGAATTGAAAAAGTTTAAGAAAATAAAATTCAAGAAAAGAGAACTAAGTAAAGAAATTGTAAAAATAAGTTATTCAAGAAGTTAATGAAAATTAATAGTTTCAAAAAATTAGGAAAAGTGAGAAAATAGATTTCAAGAAAAAGATGTAAAAACTTTAAGAGAAGAACTCAATATGATGAGTAAAATTTTGCAAAAAGCATTTCAAGAACATAATTAAAGATTTGAAAAGGATCAAGAAGTTGATAAAAACTTTAAAAAGAATTGAAAAAGTTTAAGAAATTAAAATTCAAGAAAAGAAAACTAAGTAAAGAAAGTTTAAAAATAAGTAATTCAAGAAGTTAATGAAAATGAAGAGTTTAAAAAAAATTAGGAAAATTGTTAAAATAGATTTCAAGAAAAAGATTTTAAAAACTTAATAATGAGTAAAATATTGCAAAAACCATTTCAAGAACAGAATTAAAGATTTGAAAAGGATCAAGAAATTGGTAAAAACTTTTAAAGGAATTTAAAAACTTTAAGAAAATAAAATTAAAAAAAAAAGAAAACTAAGTAAAGAAAGTGTAAAAATAAGTAATTCAAGAAGTCAATGAAAATGAAAAGTTGAAAAAAATTAGAAAAAGTGAGAAAATAGATTTGAAGAAGAAGAATTTAAAAACGTTAATAGAAGAACTCAATATGATGAGTAAAATTTTGCAAAAACCATTTCAAGAACATAATTCAACATTTGAAAAGGATCCAGAAGTTGTTAAAAACTTTAAAAAGAATTGAAAAAGTTTAAGAAAATAAAATTCAAGAAAAGAAAACTAAGTAAAGAAAGTGTAAAAATAAGTAATTCAAGAAGTTAATGAAAATGAAAAGTTGAAAAAAATTAGGGAAAGTGAGAAAATAGATTTCAAGAAAAAGATTTTAAAAACTTTAAGAGAAGAACTCGTTATGATGAGTAAAATTTTGCAAAAACCATTTCAAGAACATAATTAAAGATTTGAAAAGGACGAAGAAGTTGATAAAATCTTTAAAAAGAATTGAAAAAGTTTAATAAAGTAAAATTCAAGTAAAGAAAACTAAGTAAAGAAAGTGTAAAAATAAGTAATTCAAGAAGTTAATGAAAATGAAAAGTTGAAAAAAATTAGGGAAAGTGAGAAAATAGATATCAGGAAAAAGATTTTAAAAACTTTAAGAGAAGAACTCAATATGATGAGTAAAATTTTGCAAAAACCATTTCAAGAACATAATTAAAGATTTGAAAAGGATCAAGGAATTGATAAAAACTTTAAAAGGAATTTAAAAACTATAAGAAAATAAAATTCAAGACAAGGAAACTAAGTAAAGAAAGTGTAAAAATAAGTAATTCAAGAAGTTAATAAAAATGAAGAGTTTAAAAAAATTTTAAAAACTTTAAGAGAAGAACTCAATATGATGAGTAAAATTTTGCAAAAACCATTTCAAGAACATAATTAAAGATTTGAAAAGGATCAAGAAGTTGATAAAAACTTTAAAAAGAATTCAAAAAGTTTAAGAAAATAAAATTCAAGAAAAGAAAACTAACTAAAGAAAGTGTAAAAATAAGTAATTCAAGAAGTTCATGAAAATGAAGAGTTTAAAAAAATCAGGAAAAGTGAGAAAATAGATTTCAAGAAAAAGATTTTAAAAACTTTAAGAGAAGAACTCAATATGACGAGTAAAATTTTGGAAAAACCATTTCAAGAACATAATTAAAGATTTGAAAAAGATCAACAAGTTGATAAAAACTTTAAAAAGAATTGAAAAAGTTTAAGAAAATAAATTCAAGAAAAGAAAACTAAGTAAAGAAAGTGTAAAAGTAACTAATTCAAGAAGTTAAAGAAAATTAATAGTTTAAAAAAATAGGAAAATGGAGAAAATAGATTTCAAGAAAAAGATTTTAAAAACTTTCAGAGAAGAACTCAATATGATGAGTAAAATTTTGCAAAAAACCATTTCAAGAACATAATTAAAGATTTGAAAAGGATCAAGGAATTGATAAAAACTTTAAAAGGAATTTAAAAACTATAAGAAAATAAAATTTAAGACAAGGAAACTAAGTAAAGAAAGTGTAAAAATAAGTAATTCAAGAAGTTAATAAAAATGAAGAGTTTAAAAAAATTAGGAAAATTGATAAAATAGATTTCAAGAAAAAGATTTTAAAAAGTTAATGATGAGTAAAATTTTGCAAAAATCATTTTAAGAACATAATTAAAGATTTGAAAAGGATCAAGAAATTGGTAAAAACTTTCAAAGGAATTTAAAATGTTTAAGAAAATAAAATTCAAGAAAAGAAAACTAAGTAAAGAAAGTCTAAAAATAAGTAATTCAAGAAGTTACTGAAAATTAATAGTTTAAAAAAATTAGGAAAGGTGAGAAAATAGATTTCAAGAAAATGATTTTAAAAACTTTAAGAGAAGAACACAATATGATGAGTAAAATTTTGCAAAAACCATTTCAAGAACATAATTCAAGATTTGAAAAGGATCAAGAAATTGATAAAAACTTTAAAAAGAATTGAAAAAGTTTAAGAAAATAAAATTCTAAGAAAGAAAACTAAGTAAAGAAAGTGTAAAAATAAGTAATTCAAGAAGTTAATGAAAATGAAAAGTTGAAAAAAATTAGGGAAAGTGAGAAAATAGATTTCAAGAAAAAGATTTTAAAAACTTTAAGAGAAGAACTCGATATGATGAGTAAAATTTTGCAAAAACCATTTCAAGAACATAATTAAAGATTTGAAAAGGATCAAGAAGTTGATAAAAACTTTAAAAAGAATTCAAAAAGTTTAAGAAAATCAAATTCAAGAAAAGAAAACTAAGTACAGAAAGTGTAAAAATATGTAATTGAAGAAGTTATTTAAAATGAATAGTTTAAAAAGATTAGGAAAAGTGAGAAAATAGATTTCAAGAAAAAGATTTTAAAAACTTTAAGAGAAGAACTCAATATGATGAGTAAAATTTTCCAAAAACCATTTCAAGAACATAATTAAAGATTTGAAAAGGACCAAGAAGTTGATAAAATCTTTAAAAAGAATTGAAAAAGTTTAAGAAAATAAAATTCAAGAAAAGAAAACTAAATAAAGAAAGTGTAAAAATAAGTAATTCAAGAAGTTAATGAAAATGAAAAGTTGAAAAAAATTAGGGAAAGTGAGAAAATAGATTTCAGGAAAAAGATTTTAAAAACTTTAAGAGAAGAACTCAATATGAAGAGTAAAATTTAGCAAAAACCATTTCAAGAACATAATTAAAGATTTGAAAAGGATCAAGGAATTGATAAAAACTTTAAAAGGAATTTAAAAACTATAAGAAAATAAAATTCAAGACAAGGAAACTAAGTAAAGAAAGTGTAAAAATAAGTAATTCAAGAAGTTAATAAAAATGAAGAGTTTAAAAAAATTTTAAAAACTTTAAGAGAAGAACTCAATATGATGAGTAAAATTTTGCAAAAACCATTTCAAGAACATAATTCAACATTTGAAAAGGATCCAGAAGTTGTTAAAAACTTTAAAAAGAATTGAAAAAGTTTAAGAAAATAAAATTCAAGAAAAGAAAACTAAGTAAAGAAAGTGTAAATATAAGTAATTCAAGAAGTTAATTAAAATGATGAGTTTAAAAAGATTAGGAAAAGTGAGAAAATAGATTTGAAGAAAAAGATTTTAAAAACTTTAAGAGAAGAACTCGATATGATGAGTAAAATTTTGCAAAAACCATTTCAAGAACATAATTAAAGATTTGAAAAGGATCAAGAAGTTGATAAAAACTTTAAAAAGAATTCAAAAAGTTTAAGAAAATCAAATTCAAGAAAAGAAAACTAAGTAGAGAAAGTGTAAAAATATGTAATTGAAGAAGTTGATGAAATTAAAGAGTTTAAAAAAATTAGGAAAAGTGAGAAAATAGATTTCAAGAAAAAAATTTTAAAAACTTTAAGAGAAGAACTCAATATGATGAACAAAATTTTGCAAAAACACTTTCAAGAACATAATTAAAGATTTGAAAAGGATCAAGAAATTGATAAAAACTTTAAAAAGAATTGAAAAAGTTTAAGAAAATAAAATTCAAGAAAAGAAAACTAAGTAAAGAAAGTGTAAAAATAAGTAATTCAAGAAGTTAATGAAAATGATGAGTTTAAAAAAATTAGGAAAAGTGACAAAATAGATTTCAAGAAAAAGATTTTAAAAACTTTAAGAGAAGAACTCGATATGATGAGTAAAATTTTGCAAAAACCATTTCAAGAACATAATTAAAGATTTGAAAAGGATCAAGAAGTTGATAAAAACTTTAAAAAGAATTCAAAAAGTTTAAGAAAATAAAATTCAAGAAAAGAAAACTAACTAAAGAAAGTGTAAAAATAAGTAATTCAAGAAGTTCATGAAAATGAAGAGTTTAAAAAAATCAGGAAAAGTGAGAAAATAGATTTCAAGAAAAAGATTTTAAAAACTTTAAGAGAAGAACTCAATATGACGAGTAAAATTTTGGAAAAACCATTTCAAGAACATAATTAAAGATTTGAAAAAGATCAACAAGTTGATAAAAACTTTAAAAAGAATTGAAAAAGTTTAAGAAAATAAATTCAAGAAAAGAAAACTAAGTAAGGAAAGTGTAAAAGTAACTAATTCAAGAAGTTAAAGAAAATTAATAGTTTAAAAAATAGGAAAATGGAGAAAATAGATTTCAAGAAAAAGATTTTAAAAACATTCAGAGAAGAACTCAATATGATGGGTAAAATTTTGCAAAAAACCATTTCAAGAACATAATTAAAGATTTGAAAAGGATCAAGGAATTGATAAAAACTTTAAAAGGAATTTAAAAACTATAAGAAAATAAAATTCAAGACAAGGAAACTAAGTAAAGAAAGTGTAAAAATAAGTAATTCAAGAAGTTAATAAAAATGAAGAGTTTAAAAAATTAGGAAAATTGATAAAATAGATTTCAAGAAAAAGATTTTAAAAACTTAATGATGAGTAAAATTTTGCAAAAATCATTTTAAGAACATAATTAAAGATTTGAAAAGGATCAAGAAATTGGTAAAAACTTTCAAAGGAATTTAAAAAGTTTAAGAAAATTAAATTCAAAAAAAGAAAACTAAGTAAAGAAAGTGTAAAAATAAGTAATTCAAGAAGTCAATGAAAATGAAAAGTTGAAAAAAATTAGAAAAAGTGAGAAAATAGATATCAAGAAAAAGAATTTAAAAACTTTAAGAGAAGAACTCAATATAATGAATAAAATTTTGCAAAAACCATTTCAAGAACATAATTAAAGATTTGAAAAGGATAAGGAAGTCGATAAAAATTTTAAAAAGAATTGAAAAAGTTTAAAACATAAAATTAAAGAAAAGAAAACTAAGTAAAGAAAGTGTAAAAATAAGTAATTCAAGAAGTTGATGAAAATAAAGAGTTTAAAAAAATTAGGAAAAGTGAGAAAATAGATTTCAAGAAAAATATTTTAAAAACTTTAAGAGAAGAACTCAATATGATGAGTAAAATTTTGCAAAAACCATTTCAAGAACATAATTAAAGATTTGAAAAGGATCAAGAACTTCATAAAAACTTTAAAAAGAATTTAAAAAGTTTAAGAAAATAAAATTCAAGAAAAGAAAACTAAATAGAGAAAGTGTAAAAATAAGTAATTCATGTAGTTAATGAAAATGAACAGTTTAAAAAAATCAGCAAAAGTAAGAAAATAGATTTCAAGAAAAAGATTTTAAAAACTTTAAGAGAAGAACTCAATATGATGAGTAAAATTTTGCAAAAACCATTTCAAGAACATAATTAAAGATTTGGAAAGGATCAAGAAGTTGATAAAAACTTTAAAAAGAATTGAAAAAGTTTAAGAAAATAAAATTCAAGAAAAGAAAACTAAGTAAAGAAAGTGTAAAAATAAGTAATTCAAGAAGTTAATGAAAATGAAGAGTTTAAAAAAATCAGGAAAAGTGAGAAAATAGATTTCAAGAAAAAGATTTTAAAAACTTTAAGAGAAGAACTCAATATGATGAGTAAAATTTTGCAAAAACCATTTCAAGAACATAATTAAAGATTTGGAAAGGATCAAGAAGTTGATAAAAACTTTAAAAAGAATTGAAAAAGTTTAAGAAAATAAAATTCAAGAAAAGAAAACTAAGTAAAGAAAGTGTAAAAATAAGTAGTTCAAGAAGTTAATGAAAATGAAAAGTTAAAAAAAATCAGGAAAAGTGAGAAAATAGATTTCAAGAAAAAGATTTTAAAAACTTTAAGAGAAGAACTCAATATGACGAGTAAAATTTTGCAAAAACCGTTGCAGGAACATAATTAAAGATTTGAAAAAGATCAAGAAGTTGATAAAAACTTTAAAAAGAATGGAAAAAGTTTAAGAAAATAAAATTCAAGAAAAGAAAACTAAGTAAAGAAAGTGTAAAAATAAGTAATTCAAGAAGTTAATGAAAATGATGAGTTTAAAAAAATTAGGAAAAGTGACAAAATAGATTTCAAAAAAAAGATTTTAAAAACTTTCAGAGAAGAACTCGATATGATGAGTAAAATTTTGCAAAAACCATTTCAAGAACATAATTAAAGATTTGAAAAGGACCAAGAAGTTGATAAAATCTTTAAAAAGAATTGAAAAAGTTTAAGAAAATAAAATTCAAGAAAAGAAAACTAAGTAAAGAAAGTGTAAAAATAAGTAATTCAAGAAGTTATTGAAAATGAAAAGTTGAAAAAAAATTAGGGAAAGTGAGAAAATAGATTTCAAGAAAAAGATTTTAAAAACTTTAAGAGAAGAACTCGATATCGATATGATGAGTAAAATTTTGCAAAAATCATTTCATGAAAATAATTAAAGATTTGAAAAGGATCAAGAAATTGATAAAAACTTTTAAAAGAATTGAAAAAGTTTAAGAAAATAAAACTCAAGAAAAGAAAACTAAGTAAAGAAAGTGTAAAAATAACTAATTCAAGAAGTTAATGAAAATTAATAGTTTAAAAAAATTAGAAAAAGTGAGAAAATAGATTTCAAGAAAAAGATTTTAAAAACTTTAAGAGAAGAACCCAACATGATGAGTAAAATTTTGCAAAAAACATTTCAAGAACGTAATTCAAGATTTGAAAAGGATCAAGAAATTGATAAAAACTTTAAAAGGAATTTAAAAAGTTTAAGAAAATTAAATTCAAAAAAAGAAAACTAAGTAAAGAAAGTGTAAAAATAAGTAATTCAAGAAGTTAATGAAAATGAAAAGTTGAAAAACATTAGAAAAAGTGAGAAAATAGATTTGAAGAAAAAGATTTTAAAAACTTTAAGAGAAGAACTCGATATGATGCGTAAAATTTTGCAAAAACCATTTCAAGAAAATAATTAAAGATTTGAAAAGGATCAAGAAATTGATAAAAACTTTAAAAA
The DNA here is from genome assembly GCF_037176805.1 of Vigna unguiculata. Classification (NCBI taxonomy): domain Eukaryota; kingdom Viridiplantae; phylum Streptophyta; class Magnoliopsida; order Fabales; family Fabaceae; genus Vigna; species Vigna unguiculata. The sequence goes on along the minus strand of NC_140794.1, from coordinate 55,757,911 downwards.
GAATTGAAAATGTTTAAGAAAATAAAATTCAAGAAAAGAAAACTAAGTAAAGAAAGTGTAAAAATAAGTAATTCAAGAAGTTAATGAAAATGAAGAGTTTAAAAAAATCGGGAAAAGTGAGAAAATAGATTTCAAGAAAAAGATTTTAAAAACTTTAAGAGAAGAACTCAATATGACGAGTAAAATTTTGCAAAAACCATTTCAGGAACATAATTAAAGATTTGAAAAAGATCAAGAAGTTGATAAAAACTTTAAAAAGAATGGAAAAAGTTTAAGAAAATAAAATTCAAGAAAAGAAAACTAAGTAAAGAAAGTGTAAAAATAAGTAATTCAAGAAGTTAATGAAAATGATGAGTTTAAAAAAATTAGGAAAAGTGAGAAAATAGATTTTAAGAAAAAGATTTTAAAAACTTTCAGAGAAGAACTCGATATGATGAGTAAAATTTTGCAAAAACCATTTCAAGAACATAATTAAAGATTTGAAAAGGACCAAGAAGTTGATAAAATCTTTAAAAAGAATTGAAAAAGTTTAAGAAAATAAAATTCAAGAAAAGAAAACTAAGTAAAGAAAGTGTAAAAATAAGTAATTCAAGAAGTTATTGAAAATGAAAAGTTGAAAAAAAATTAGGGAAAGTGAGAAAATAGATTTCAAGAAAAAGATTTTAAAAACTTTAAGAGAAGAACTCGATATCGATATGATGAGTAAAATTTTGCAAAAATCATTTCATGAAAATAATTAAAGATTTGAAAAGGATCAAGAAATTGATAAAAACTTTTAAAAGAATTGAAAAAGTTTAAGAAAATAAAACTCAAGAAAAGAAAACTAAGTAAAGAAAGTGTAAAAATAACTAATTCAAGAAGTTAATGAAAATTAATAGTTTAAAAAAATTAGGAAAAGTGAGAAAATAGATTTCAAGAAAAAGATTTTAAAAACTTTAAGAGAAGAACGCAACATGATGAGTAAAATTTTGAAAAACCATTTCAAGAACGTAATTCAAGATTTGAAAAGGATCAAGAAATTGATAAAAACTTTAAAAGGAATTTAAAAAGTTTAAGAAAATTAAATTCAAAAAAAGAAAACTAAGTAAAGAAAGTGTAAAAATAAGTAATTCAAGAAGTTAATGAAAATGAAAAGTTGAAAAACATTAGAAAAAGTGAGAAAATAGATTTGAAGAAAAAGATTTTAAAAACTTTAAGAGAAGAACTCGATATGGTGCGTAAAATTTTGCAAAAACCATTTCAAGAAAATAAATAAAGATTTCAAAAGGATCAAGAAATTGATAAAAACTTTAAAAAGATTTGAAAATGTTTAAGAAAATAAAATTCAAGAAAAGAAAACTAAGTAAAGAAAGTGTAAAAATAAGTAATTCAAGAAGTTACTGAAAATTAATAGTTTAAAAAAATTAGGAAAGGTGAGAAAATAGATTTCAAGAAAATGATTTTAAAAACTTTAAGAGAAGAACACAATATGATGAGTAAAATTTTGCAAAAACCATTTCAAGAACATAATTCAAGATTTGAAAAGGATCAAGAAATTGATAAAAACTTTAAAAAGAATTGAAAAAGATTAAGAAAATAAAATTCAAGAAAAGAAAACTAAGTAAAGAAAGTGTAAAAATAAGTAATTCAAGAAGTTATTTAAAATGAAGAGTTTAAAAAGATTAGGAAAAGTGAGAAAATAGATTTCAAGAAAAAGATTTTAAAAACTTTAAGAGAAGAACTCAATATGATGAGTAAAATTTTGCAAAAAGCATTTCAAGAACATAATTAAAGATTTGAAAAGGATCAAGAAGTTGATAAAAACTTTAAAAAGAATTGAAAAAGTTTAAGAAAATAAAATTCAAGAAAAGGAAACTAAGTAAAGAAAGTGTAAAAATAAGTAATTCAAGAAGTTAATTAAAATGAAAAGTTTAAAAAAATTATGTAAAGTGAGAAAATAGATTTTAAGATAAAGATTTTAAAAACTTTAAAAGAAGAACTCAATATGATGAGTAAAATTTTGCAAAAACCATTTCAAGAACATAATTAAAGATTTGAAAAGGATCAGGAAGTTTATAAAAACTTTAAAATGAATTGAAAAAGTTTAAGAAAATAAAATTCAAGAAAAGAAAACTGAGTAAAGAAAGTGTAAAAATAAGTAATTGAAGAAGTTAATGAAAATCAATAGTTTAAAAACATTAGGAAAGGGGAGAAAATAGATTTCAAGAAAAAGATTTTAAAAACTTTAAGAGAAGAACTCAATATGATGAGTAAAATTTTGCAAAAACCATTACAAGAACATAATTAAAGATTTGAAAAGGATCAAGAATAGAGTTGTTGATTTGGCCCTGGTCACAAGGCTTTGCCCTGGCCACAAGGCTTGGCCCTGGCCTATGTGGGCGAGGGCCAAAAAAGCCCACATTGAAAAAAAGCCCCATCAAAGAAGTCCACATGGCTAAAAACTTGACAAAAGCCCGGTGGGCTTGGGGCAACCCATGGGCTTTCATCTTCCATATGAAAAATATATTATTTTTTAAAATATATTACTATCTGTAGGACAGATGCAACGAACCGGACAAGCACGACGACCAGAATAGGTCGAACAACCTGGACCTGCCCGACGACCTCGACAAGAACAACGACTTGAACGGGCCCGATGATCCAAAAGGGTCCAACGACCCGAACGGGCCCGACGACCTGAACAGGCTCGACGACTCGAACGGGTCCGACGACCCGAACGAGCTCGACGACCAGGACGAGCCTGAAGACCAGGGTAAACCCGACGACACGGACGGGCGCGACAATCCGGACGGCCTCAATGACCTGGACGAGCCCGACGCCCTAGACTGGCCCTACTACAAAAAAAAACCCTACGACCTAAGTGGGCCCCGCGACCCGTATGTGCCCGATGACCCGTATGGGCTCGACGACCTGGACGACCGACGACACGGACATGCCCGACGACCCGGACGGGCCCGATGACCCAGAAGGGCCCCACGATCCGAACATGCCCAACGACCCAAACGGGCAAACGACCTGGACATGCCCGATGATCCAAACATGCCCAACGACCTGAACGGGCCTGACGACACGAACATGCCCAACGACCCAGACAGGCCCGATGATCCAGACAAGCCCAACAACCCAAACGGGCCCGACGACCCAGACGGGCTCTAGGACCCGAACGGGCCCCATGACCCGAACGTGCTTGATGATCCACACAGTCCCAACGACCCAAACGGGCCCGACGCCTTGGATGTGCCCAATGACTCTGACGGGCCCAATGATCCAGAAAGGCCCAATTACTTGAACGGGACCGACGACCCGGATGGGCCTAGGGACCTGGACGAGCCCGATGATCAAAACAGGCCTAACGACCCAAAAGAGCCCGATGATCCAGAAAGGCCCAACGACCTGAACGTTCTTGACGACCCGGACGAGCCTAACGACCCAGACGGGCCCAACGACCCGAACAAGCTCGACGACCCGGATCTGCCCGAAAACCCAAACGTGACCGATGACTCGGACAGGCTTGACGACCTAAACGGGCCCGATGATCCCGACATGCAAAACGACCCGAACTGGCCCGTCCAGGTCGTTGGGCCTATATGGATCATCGGGCCCGTCCAGGTCATTAGCCCCGTCTAGGTCGTTGGGCCCGTTCGGGTCTTCTGGCCTTTCTGGATCATCGGGCACGTCGGGCCCGTTCGGGTCGTGGGGCTTGTCTGGATCATCGTGCTAGTCCAGGTCATTGGTCATGTTCATGTCGTCGGGTCTGTTCGGGTCGTTAGGCCTGTTTTGATTATGGGACCCGTCCGCGTTGTTGGGCCCGATCGGGTCGTCGGGCCTATTTGGATCATCGAGCCCGTCCAGGTCGTTGGGCCTGTTAAGTTCTTGGGGCCCATTCGGGTCGTTAGGCCCGTTCAGGTCGTCGTGCCTGTTCGGGTCATCGGGCTCGTCCTTGTCATGGGACTCATCCTGGTCATCGCGCTCGTCCGGGTCGTTGGGCTCGTCCGAGTCTTCGGGCCCGTCTTGGTCATCGGACCGGTTCAGGTCATCGGTCTCGTCCGGTCGTCGGGCTTGTTCCGGTCATCGGGCTCGTCCGGGTCGTTGGGCTCGTCTTGGTCATCAGGCCCGTCCTAGTCGTGGGGCTCGTTCGAGTCTTCGGGCTCGTCCGGATCGTCGGGCCCGTCCGAGTCGTCGTGCCTGTTTATTTGGTGTGCCTGTCTGAGTCGTCGGGCTTGTTCATGTTGTGGGGTATGTCCCGGTCATAGGGCCCGTTGAGGTCTTTGTGTCGGTCCATGTCTTCGAGCCCCTCTGCATCGTCGGGTTCGTCTGTGTCGTTGGGCTGGTCCGTGTTCTCGGGCTCGTCTCGGTCGTTGGGCCCGTTTGGGTCGTCGGGCCCGTCCATGTTGTCGGGTTTGTCCTGGTTGTCGGGCTCGTCCTAGTCGTCGGGTTCATTTGAGTCGTCGGGCCTGTTCGGGTCGTCGGGCCTGTTCGGGTCGTTGGGCCCTTTTGGATAATCGGGCCCGTTCCAGTCGTCGTTCTTGTCGAGGTTGTCGGACAGGTCCGGGTTGTTCGACCTATTCTTGTCGTCGTGCTTGTCTGGTTCGTTGGGCCTGTCCCACAGATAATAATATATTTTAAAAAATAATATATTTTTCATGTGGAAGATGAAAGCCCATGGGTTGGTCCAAGCCCACAGGGCTTTTGTAAAGTTTTAAGCCCTGTGAACTTCTTTGATGGTGTCTTTTTTTCAATGTGGGCTTTTTTAGCCCTAGCCCACATGAGCCAGGGCCAAGCAAATAAAATTCAAGAAAAGAAAACTATGTAAAGAAAGTGTAAAAATAAGTAATTCAAGGGGTTAATGAAAATGAAGAGTTTAAAAAAATTAGGAAAAGTGAGAAAATAGATTTCAAGAATAAGATTTTAAAAATTTAAGAAAAGAACTCAATATGATGAGTAAAATTTTGCAAAAAACATTTCAAGAACATAATTACAAATTTGAGAAGGGGTTAACGGAGTATTTTAACCTTTATGTTTTATATCTCATCTTACTCTTATGTCTCATCTCTAATCTCTAGATTCTTTTCTCTCATATCATGTCTCTTATATTTTGTTACTAGCTTCTTGTTTCTTGTCTATTCTCTCTTATCTCGCATCTTATATATATCATCTTATCTTGTATCTATTATTTTTTTTTCCCTTATCTTTTAGTTTTTATTAATTTTCTTTCTTTTTTTATATCTTTTTTTAGCATTTTTTGTTGATATTTTTCCATTTATTTTAAGTTTTCTTATTTTTTTATATTTCTTATTTTTTAATAATTATTATATTTTTAATGTCTTTATTTTTTTTGTATTTTTTTTCACTTTTTTAATTTTTTCTTTCTTTATTTTATTTTCTTATCTGTTATCTGTTATCTCTTATCTCTTATCACTTATTTCTTATCTCTTATCTCTTATCTCTTATCTCTTATCTTTTATCTTTTGTCTTTTGTCTTTTATCTTTTGTCTTTTGTCTTTTGTCTCTTATCTCTTGTCTCTTGTCTCTTGTCTCTTATCTCTTATCTCTTATCTCTTATCTCTTATCTCTTATCTCTTATTTCTTATCTCTTATCTCTTATCTCTTATCTTTTATCTCTTATCTCTTATCTCTTATCTCTTATCTCTTATCTCTTATCTCTTATCTCTTATCTCTTGTCTTTTGTCTCTTCTCTCTTATCTCTTATCTCTTATCTCTTATCACTTATCTCTTATCTCTTATCTCTTATCTCTTATCTCTTATCTCTTATCTCTTATCTCTTATCTCTTATCTCTTATCTCTTATCTCTTATCTCTTATCTCTTATCTCTTATCTCTTATCTCTTACCTCTCATCTCTTATCTCTTATCACTTATCTCTTATCTCTTATCTTTTACCTTTTATATTTTATCTCTTATCTTTTGTCTCTTTCTCTTATCTCTTTTTTCATATCTTTCAACTCTTGTATTTTATATTTTATATCTCATTTCTTATATCTCATCTCTACTCTTATGTCTCATCTTTAATCTCTAGATTCTTTTCTCTCATATCATGTTTCTTATATTTTATTTCTAGTTTCTTGTTTCTTGTCTATTCTCTCTTATCTCGCATCTTATATATATCATCTTATCTTGTATCTTTTATTTTTTTTCCCTTATCTTTTAGTTTTCACTAATTTTCTTTCTATTTTTATAATTTTTTTTAGCGTTTTTTTTTGATATTTTTCCATTTATTTTAAGTTTTCTTATTTTTTTATATTTCTTACTTTTTAATAATTATTATATTTTTAATGTCTTTATTTTTTTTGTATTTTTTTGCACTTTTTAAATTTTTTATTTCTTTATTTTATTTTCTTATCTGTTATCTCTTATCTCTTATCACTTATCACTTATCACTTATCTCTTATCTCTTATCTCTTATCTCTTATCTCTTATCTCTTATCTTTTGTCTCTTATCTCTTATCTCTTATCTCTTATCACTTATCTCTTATCACTTATCTCTTATCTCTTATCTCTTATCTTTTATCTCTTATCTATTATCTCTTATCTCTTATCTCTTATCTCTTATCTCTTATCTCTTATCTCTTATCTCTTATCTCTTATCTCTCATCTCTCATCTCTTATCTCTTATCTCTCATCTTTCATCTCTTATCTCTTATCTCTCATCTCTTACCTTTTATATTTTATCTTGTATCTTTTGTCTCTTTCTCTTATCTCTTATGTCTTATCTCTTAGCTTTTATATTTGATCTCTTATCTCTTATCTCTTACCTTATCACTTATCTCATCCACTAGGAGGAAACCTACCCAGAAACAAACATATATAGATCTTTCAGTAGTTGTCCTCTCGCAGATATATGAAATAAGAAAGCTCTGATTTCACTCAGAATCCTTTCCATGTATATCATTTAGTTATATGTTTCAAGGATCTTCAAAGTTTTACAGCCTGATACAGGTGACATATAATAATATTAATAATACCATTATCATCCACAATTGTTTCTCTTTATCTTAGCTTCTTATCGAATAAACTCTACATAAGTCACTTTCTCTTGAGCAGAGCATTTAAACTTGAGTTTTCTTTATCTTAGTTTTTTTATATCTAATAAACTCTACATGAGTCACTTTCTCTTGAGTTTGGTCTTGTTTTTTCAGAGTTATTAGAAAATTTATTTATAACTAATTATTTTTTAATTAAATTTAGTTATATTTGATTTCTTTAATTAATATTATTTATTATTATTATATTTAACATGTTAAATATATATAATATATAATATATAATATATTTAATTAACAATATATACATTGTTGTTCATTTTTGTTCAGTTGATTTTTTTTTTTACTCTTAACTCACCCTAAAACTGTTTTCTTTAAGCTAAAAATATATAATATATATTTTCTTTAAATTAAATGATATATCAAAGAGAATCATCTAAAATGTGTTTTTTTAAAAATTAAATTAAATATTTGATTTTTTAATTAATACTATTTATTATTGTTATATTATTATCTTTAACATATTAAATATAATAGATAATAAATTTAATAATATATAGATTTTTTTTTCATGGTTTTTTTTTGCCCTTAGCTCATCCCTAAAACTATTTTTTAATATATATTTTTAAATTAAATTATATATCTATTTCACCTCTTTATCTTATTCAATTATATATTAAAGAGAAAGTCATTTAAATTAAATTATAAAATATATTTCATTTAAATTAAATTATATATTAAAAAGAAATTCATATAAAATACATTTTCTCTAACTTAAATTATATATTTGATTATTTTTAATTAATACTATTTGTTTTTATTATATTTAGCATATAAAATATAATATATAAATAATATATAATACATAATATATTTAACAATTTATAGATATAGATTTTTTGTGGATTTTTTTGTCTTTGGCACTTAAAAATATTTTTCTTAAACTAAATTATAAAATATATTTTTAAATTAAATTATATATCTATTTTCCTTCTGTATTTTATTAAATTATATATTTTCCTTATTTATCTTATTAAATTATATGTTAAAGAGAAAGCCTTATATAATATGTTTCCTTTAAACTAAAATAATTTAAAATTAAATTATATATTTTGATTCTTTTAATTAATACTTTGTATTGTTATTAAATTTGACATATGATAATAACTCAGAAAATTGAGACAAGTGCTTAACTATTATACTGTTCATGTAAAATATAAAATTAATAATTATGTGTCAACTAATATTAATTATAATTATATTATTTATTATATGACAAGTGGTAAATATAGACAAAAAAGTTTAGATAAAAAAGTTTAGATGTGTTAAATTATATTTTTCTCTTATTTCTTATCTCATATCAATAACTTTTTATATTTTATATTCTATATCTCATCTTTTATATCTCATCTCTCCTTTTATGTCTCATCTTTCTTCTCTAATTTCTTTTTTCTTGAATTAATAATTTTGTGTCAACTAATATTATTTATAATTATATTATTTATTATAATTATATGATAAGTGATAAATATAGACAAAAAAGTTTAGATGTGTTAAATTATTTTTTTCTCTTATCTCTTATCTCATATCAATAACCTCTTATATTTTATATTTTATATCTCATCTCTTATATTTCATCTCTCATCTAATGTCTCATCTCTCATCTCTAGTTTCTTTTTTCTTGTATCATGTCTCTTATATTTTGTTTCTAGTTTCTTGTTTCTTGTCTCTTCTCTTTTATCTCGCATCTTATATTTATTATCTTATTTTGTATCCTTTATTTTTTTTCCATTATCTTTTAGTTTTTATTAATTTTCTTTATTTTTTAATTATTTTTTTAGCATTTTTCTTGATATTTTTCACCTATTTTCAATTTTCTTCTTTTTTATATTTCTTATTTTTTAATTTTTTATGGTATTTTTAATGTTTTTCTTTTTTTTGTGGATTTTTTGGGTCTTTGAAACTTAAAACTATTTTTCTTAAACTAAATTATAAAATATATATTTTTAAATTAAATTATATATCTATTTTCCTTCTTTATTTTATTAAATTATATATTTTCCTTCTTTATCTTATTAAATTATAAGTAAGAGAAAGCCTTATAAAATATGTTTCCTTTAAACTAAAATAATATATTAAAGAAAAAGTCAAATAAAATATTTTTTTTAAATTAAATTATATATTTGATTCTTTTAATTAATACTTTGTATTGTTATTAGATTTGACATATGGTAATAACTCAGAAAATCGAGACAAGTGCTTAACTATTATACCGTTCATGTAAAATTAATAATTATGTGTCAACTAATATTTATTATAATTATATTATTTATTATAATTATATGACAAATATAGACAAACAAATTTAGATGTGTTAAATTATTTTTTTTACTTGAACGATTTTCACATACTTAATAATCTTTTTAATTTATTAAATATTCACAATATGGGTATTTAAATTCAAGACTAATCTCTCAACTGTTACCTTATACTATTTTATTTCTCATCTCTTAACTCTTAACTTCTATCTCTCATCTCTTATCTCTTATCTCTTATATGTCATCTGTCATATCTTATCTCTTGTCTCTTATCTCTTACCTTTTATATTTTATCTCTTATCTTTTGTCTCTTTCTCTTATCTCTTATCTCATATCTATCAACTCTTATATTTTATAGTTTATATCTCATCTCTTATATCTCATCTCTACTCTTATGTCTCATCTCTCATCTCTATATTCTTTTGTCTTGAATCATGTCTCTTATATTTTATTTCTAGTTTCTTGTTTCTTGTCCCTTATCTCGCATCTTATATATATTATCTTATCTTGTATCTCTTATTTTTTTTTCCATTATCTTTTAGTTTTTATTAATTTTCTTTCTTTTTTTAGCGTTTTTCTTGATATTTTTCCATTTAGTTTCAGTTTTTTTATATTTGTTATCTTTTAATTTTTTATTTTATTTTTAATATTTTTCTATTTTTTTTTCACTATATAAATTTTTTATTTTTTGTTTTTTTCTTCTATTTTCTCTTATCTCTTATCTCTTATCTTTCATCTCTTATCTCTTATCTCTTATGTTTTAACTTTTAGATTTTATCTCTTATCTTTTGTCTCTTATCTCTTATCTCTTATCTCTTATCTCTTACCTTTTATATTCTATCTCTTATCTCTCATCTCTCATCTGTTACCTTTTATATTTCATGTCTTATCTTTTGTCTCTTTCTCTTATCTCTTATCTCATATCTTTCAACTCTTGTATTTTATATTTTATATCTCATCTGTTATATCTCATCTCTCATCTGTTACCTTTTATATTTTATGTCTTATCTTTTGTCTCTTTCTCTTATCTCTTATCTCATATCTTTCAACTCTTGTATTTTATATTTTATATCTCATCTCTTATATTTCATCTCTACTCTTATGTCTCATCTCTCACCTCTAAATTCTTTTGTCTCATATCATGTCTCTTATATTTTATTTATAGTTTCTTGTTTATTGTCTATTCTCTCTTATCTCGCATCTTATATATATATATATATATATATATATATATATATATATATATATATATATATATATATATATATATATATATTATCTTATCTTGTATCTGTTATGATTTTTCCAATATCTTTTAGTTTTTATTAATTTTCTTTCCTTTATTTATCTCTTTTTTTATCATTTTTCTTGATATTTATCCATTTATTTTAAATTTTCTTATTTTTTTTATATTTCTTATCTTTTAACTTTTTATCATATTTTTTATGTTTTTCTATTAATTTTTTTGTATTTTTTTCACTTTTTAAATTTTAAATTTTTTATTTTCTGTTTTTTTTTTCTTATCTCTTATCCCGTTTTTTTTTCTTATCTTTTTTTTCTTATCTCTTATCTCTTATCTCTTATTTCTTATCTCTTATCTCTTATCTCTTATCTCTTATCTCTTATCTCTTATCTCTTATCTCTTATCTCTTATCTCTTATCTCCTATCTCTTATCTCTTATCTCTTATATCTCATCTCTCATCTCTCATCTCTCATCTCTTATCAATTACCTTTTGTATTTTATGTCTTATCTTTTGTCTCTTTCTCTTATCTCTTATCTCATATCTTTCAACTCTTGTATTTTATATTTTATATCTCATCTCTTATATCTCATCTCTCACCTCTAGATTCTTTTGTCTCATATCATGTATCTTATATTTTATTTCTAGTTTCTTGTTTCTTGTCTATTCTCTCTTATCTCGCATCTTATATATATTATCTTATCTTGTATCTGTTATGATTTTTCGATTATCTTTTAGTTTTTGTTAATTTTCTTTCTTTTATTTATCTCTTTCTTTATCGTTTTTCTTGATATTTATCCATTTATTTTAACTTTTCTTATTTTTTTATATTTCTTAGCTTTTAATTTTTTTATCTTATTTTTAATGTTTTTCTTTTAATTTTTTTGTATTTTTTTCACTTTTTAAATTTTTAATTTTTATTTTTCTGTTTATTTTCTGATCTCTTATATCGTTTTTCTTTTTTCTTATCTTTTTTTTCTTATGTCTTATCTCTTATCTCTTATATCTTACCTCTTACCTCTTATCTTTTATCTCATATCTATCAACTATTATATTTTATATCTCATCTCTTATATCTCATCTCTACTCTTATGTCTCATTCATCTCTAATCTTTATATTCTTTTGTCTTGTATCATGTCTCTTATATTTTATTTCTAGTTTATTGTCTCGTCTCTCTTATCTCGCATCTTATATATATTATCTTATCTGGTATCTCTTATTTTTTTCCATTAGCTTTTACTTTTTATTAATTTTTTTTCTTTTCTTTATCTCTTTTTTTATCGTTTTTCTTGATATTTATCCATTTATTTTAACTTTTCTTATTTTTTTATATTTCTTATCTTTTAATTTTTTATCTTATTTTTGATGTTTTTCTTTTACTTTTTTTGTATTTTTTTCACTTTTTAAATTTTAAATTTTTTATTCTCTGTTTTTTTTTTCTTATCTCTTATCTCTGATATCATATTGAGTTCTTCTCTTAAAGTTTTTAAAATCTTTCTCTTGAAATCTATTTTCTCCCTTTTCCTAATTTTTTTAAACTATTAATTTTAATTAACTTCTTGAATTAGTTATTTTTACACTTTCTTTACTTAGTTTTCTTTTCTTGAATTTTTTTTTCTTAAACTTTTTCAATTCTTTTTAAAGTTTTTATCCACTTCTTGATCCTTTTCAAATCTTTAATTATGTTCTTGAAATGGTTTTTGGAAAATTTTACTCATCATTAAGTTTTTAAAATTTTCTTCTTGAAATCTATTTTCTCCCTTTTCCTAATTTTTTTAAACTCTTCATTTTCATTAGCTTCTTGAATCAATTATTTTTACACTTTCTTTATTTAGTTTTCTTTTCTTGAATTTTATGTTTTAAACTTTTTCAATTCTTTTTAAAGTTTTTATCGAATTCTTTATCCTTTTCAAATCTTTAATTATGTTCTTGAAATGGTTTTTGCAAAATTTTACTCATCATATCGAGTTCTTCTCTTAAAGTTTTTAAAATCTTTTTCTTGAAATCTATTTTATCACTTTCTCTAATTTTTTTCAACTTTTCATTTTCATTAACTTCTTGAATTACTTATTTTTACACTTTCTTTACTTAGTTTTCTTTTTTTGAATTAATTTTCTTAAACTTTTTAAATTCCTTTGAAATTTTTTATCAATTTCTTGATCCTTTTCAAATCTTTAATTATGTTCTTGAAATGGTTTTTGCAAAATTTTACTTATCATTAAGTTAAAAAAAATTTTGTTCTTGAAATCTATTTTCTCCCTTTTCCTAATTTTTTTAAACTCTTCATTTTCATTAACTTCTTGAATCAATTATTTTTACACTTTCTTTACTTAGTTTTCTTTTCTTGAATTTTATGTTTTAAACCTTTTTAATTCCTTTGAAAGTTTTTATCAATTTCTTGATCCTTTTCAAATCTTTAATTATGTTCTTGAAATGGTTTTTGCAACATTTTACTCATCAAATTGTGTTCTTCTCTTAAAGTTTTTAAAATCATTTTCTTGAAATCTATTTTCTCACCTTTCCTAATTTTTTTAAACTATTAATTTTCAGTAACTTCTTGAATTACTTATTTTTAGACTTTCTTTACTTAGTTTTCTTTTCTTGAATTTTATTTTCTTAAACATTTTTAATTCTTTTTAAAGTTTTTATCAATTTCTTGATCCTTTTCAAATCTTTAATTATTTTCTTGAAATGGTTTTTGCAAAATTTTACGCATCATATCGAGTTCTTCTCTTAAAGTTTTTAAAATCTTTTTCTTCAAATCTATTTTCTCACTTTTTCTAATTTTTTTCAACTTTTCATTTTCATTAACTTCTCGACTTACTTATTTTTACACTTTCTTTACTTAGTTTTCTTTTTTAGAATTTTATTTTCTCAAACTTTTTAAATTCCTTTTAAAGTTTTTATCAATTTCTTGATCCTTTTCAAATCTTTAATTATGTTCTTGAAATGATTTTTTGCAAAAGTTTACTCATCATATTCAGTTCTTCTCTTAAAGTTTTTAAAATCTTTTTCTTGAAATATATTTTCTCCCTTTTCCTAATTTTTTTAAACTATTAATTTTCATTAACTTCTTGAATTAGTTATGTTTACACTTTCTTTACTTAGTTTTCTTTTCTTGAATTTTATTTTCTTAATCTTTTTCAATTCTTTTTAAAGTTTTTATCAACTTCTTGATCATTTTCAAATCTTTAATTATGTTCTTGAAATGTTTTTTCCAAATTTTACTCATCATTAAGTTTTTAAAATTTTCTTCTTGAAATCTATTTTCTCCCTTTTCCTAATTTTTTTAAACTCTTCATTTTCATTAGCTTCTTGAATCAATTATTTTTACACTTTCTTTACTTAGTTTTATTTTCTTGAATTTTATGTTTTAAACTTTTTCAATTCTTTTTAAAGTTTTTATCAACTTCTTGATCCTTTTCAAATCTTTAATTATGTTCTTGAAACGGTTTTTGCAAAATTTTACTCATCATATTGAGTTCTTCTCTTAGTGTTTTTAAAATCTTTTCCTTGAAATCTATTTTCTCACTTTCCCTAATTTTTTTCAACTTTTCATTTTCATTAACTTCTTGACTTACTTATTTTTACACTTTCTTTACTTAGTTTTCTTTATTAGAATTTTATTTTCTTAAACTTTTTAAATTCCTTTTAAAGTTTTTATCAATTTCTTGATCCTTTTCAAATCTTTAATTGTATTCTTGAAATGATTTTTGCAAAATTTTACTCATCATATTGAGTTCTTCTCTTAAAGTTTTTAAAATCTTTTTCTTGAAATCTATTTTGTCACTTTTCCTAGTTTTTTTAAGCTCTTCATTTTCATTAACTTCTTGAATTACTTCTTTTTACACTTTCTTTACTTAGTTTTCTTTTCTTGAATTTTATTTTCTTAAACTTGTTCAATTCTTTTTTAAAGTTTTTATCAACTTCTTGATCCTTTTCTTGAATCTTGAATTATGTTCTTGAAATGGTTTTTGCAAAATTTTACTTATCATATTAAGTTCTTCTCTTAAAGTTTTTAAAATCTTTTTCTTGAAATCTATTCTCTCACTTTTCCTAATTTTTTTCAACTTTTCATTTTCATTAACTTCTTGAATTACTTATTTTTACATTTTCTTTACTTTTCTTTTCTTGAATTTTATTTTCATAAACTTTTTGAATTCTTTTTTAAAGTTTTTATCAATTTCTTGATCCTTTTCAAATCTTTAATTATGTTCTTGAAATGGTTTTTGCAAAATTTTGCTCATCATCTGAAGTTCTTCTCTTAAAGTTTTTAAAATCTTTTTCTTGAAATCTATTTTCTCACTTTCCCTAATTTTTTTCAACTTTTCATTTTCATTAACTTCTTGAATTACTTATTTTTACACTTTCTTTAATTAGTTTTCATTTCTTGAATTTTATGTTCTTAAACTTTTTGAATTTTTTTTTAAAGTTTTTATCGACTTCTTGATCCTTTTCAAATCTTTAGTTATGTTCTTTAAATGGTTTTTGCAAAATTTTACTCATCATATTGAGTTCTTCTCTTAAAGTTTTTAAAATCTTTTTCTTGAAATCTATTTTATCACTTTTCCTAATTTTTTTAAACTCTTCACTTTTATAACTTCTTGAATTACTTATTTTTACACTATCTTTAATTAGTTTTCATTTCTTGAATTTTATTTTTTTAAACTTTTTAAATTCGTTTAATGTTTTTATCAACTTCTTGATCCTTTTCAAATCTTGAATTATGTTCTTGAAATGGTTTTTCCAAAATTTTACACATCATATTGAGTTCTTCTATTAAAGTTTTTAAAATCTTTTTCTTGAAATCAATTTTTCTCAATTCTCCTTATTTTTTTGAAACTTTTCATTGTCATTAACTTCTTGAATTACTTATTTTTACACTTTCTTTACTTAGTTTTCTTTTCTTCAATTTTATTTTCTTAAACTTTTTGAATTTTTTTTAAAGTTTTTATTAGAGGTGTCAATTTGGCCCATCCCACAGGGCTTGGCCTTGGCCCATGTGGGTTAGGGCCAAAAAAGCCCACATTGAAAAAAGCCCCCATCAAAGAAGTTCACAAGGCTAAAAGTTTACAAAAGCCGTGTGGGCTTGGGCCAAGCCATGGGCTTTCATCTTCCACAAGAAAAATATATTATTTTTTAAAATATGTTACTATCTATGGGACAAGCCCAACGAACCGGACAAGCATGACGACCAGAATAGGTCGAACAACCCGACCCTGCCCGACGACCTCGACCAGAACGACGACTTGAACGGGCCCGACGACCCGAACAGGCCTGACGACCCGAACGGGCCTGACGACAAGGACGAGCCCGACGACCAAGACAAACCTGACAACACGAACGAGCCCGACGACACGAACGAGCCCGACGACATGGACGGGCCTGACTACCCAGACTGGCTCAATGACCCGGACGAGCCCGACGACTTGGACAAGCCCTACGACAAAAACGGACCCGACGACCTAAATGAGCTCCACGACCCAAATGTGCCCGACGACCCGTTTGGGCCCGTTGAACCGGACGGGCCCGACGACCCGTACGGGCCGCACGACCTGGACGGGCCCCACGACCCAAACGGGCCCAACGACCCAGAAGGGCCCCACGACCCAAACATGCCCGACGACTCAAACGTGTCCGATAATCCAAACATGTCCAACGACCTGAATGGGCCCAACAACACGAACATGCCCAACGACCCGGACATGCCCGATGTTCCAGACAAGCCCAACGACCCGAACGGGCCCCACAACCCAGATGGGCTATAGGACCCGAACGGGCCCCACGACCAGGGCGTGCCTAATGATCCACAAAGGCCCAACGACTCGGACGAACCCGATGATCCAAAAAGCCCTAACGACTTGAACGGGCCCGACGACCCGAACAGGGTCGGGCTAGTCCTGGTCTTCGGGTTCGTCAGAGTCGTCGAGCCCGTTTGGGTCGTTGGGTCCTTTTGGATAATCGGAGCCCGTTCCAGTCGTCGTTCTTGACGAGATCGTCAAGCAGGTCCGGATTGTTCGACCTATTCTTGTCGTCGTGCTTGTTTGGTTCGTTGGGCCTGTCCCACAGATAATAATATATTTTAAAAAATAATATATTTTTCATGTGGAAGATGAAAGCCCATGGGTTGGTCCAAGCCCACAGGGCTTTTGTAAAGTTTTAAGCCCTGTGGACTTCTTTGATGGTGACTTTTTTTCAATGTGGGCTTTTTTGGCCCTAGCCCACATGGGCCATGGCCAAGCCCTGTGGACTAGGCCAAATTGACACCTCTAATAAAAACATTCAAAAAAATTCAAAAAATGGAAGAAAATAAAATTGAAGAAAAGAAAAGAAAGTAAAGAAAGTGTAAAAATAAGTAATTCAAGACGTTAATGAAAATGAAGAGTTTAAAAAAAATTAGAAAAACTTAGAAAATAGATTTCAAAAAAAAGATTTTAAAAACTTTAAGAGAAGAACTAAATATAATGAGTAAAATTTTACAAAATCCATTTAAAGAACATAATTAAAGATTTGAAAAGGATCAAGAAGTTGACAAAAACTTTAAAAAGAATTGAAAAAGTTTAAGAAAATAAAATTCAAGAAAAGAAAACAAAGTAAAGAAAGTGTAAAAATAAGTAATTCAAGAAGTTAATGAAAATGAAGAGTTTAAAAAAATTAGGAAAAGTGAGAAAATAGATTTCAAGAAAAAGATTTTAAAAATTTTAAGAGAAGAACTCAATAGGATTAGTAAAATTTTGCAAAAACCGTTTCAAGAACATAATAAAAGATTGGAAAAGTATCAAGAAGTTGATAAAAACTTTAAAAACAATTGAAAAAGTTTAATAAAATAAAATTCAAGAAAAGAAAACTAAGTAAAGAAAGTGTAAAAATAAGTAATTCAAGAAGTTAATGAAAATGAAGAGTTTAAAAAAATTAGGAAAAGTGAGAAAATAGATTTCAAGAAAAAGATTTTAAAAACTTTAAGAGAAGAACTCAATATGATGAGTAAAATTTTTGCAAAAACCATTTCGAGAACATAATTAAAGATTTGAAAAGGATCAAGAAGTTGATAAAAACTTTAAAACAAATTGAAAAAGTTTAAGAAAATAAAATTCAAGAAAAGAAAACTAAGTAAAGAAAGTGTAAAAATAAGTGATTCAAGAAGTTAATGAAAATGAAGAGTTTAAAAAATTATGAAAAGTGAGAAAATAGATTTCAGGAAAAAGATTTTAAAATCTTTAAGAGAAGAACTCAATATGATGAGTAAAATTTTGCAAAAACCATTTCAAGAACATAATTAAAGATTTGAAAAGGATCAAGAAGTTGACAAAAAGTTTAAAAAGAATTGAAAAAGTTTAAGAAAATAAAATTCAAGAAAAGAAAACTAAGTAAAGAAAGTGTAAAAATAAGTAATTCAAGAAATTAATAAAAATTAAGAGTTTAAAAAAATCAGGAAAAGTGAGAAAATAGATTTCAAGAAAAAGATTTTAAAAACTTTAAGAGAAGAACTCAATATGATGAGTAAAATTTTGCAAAAAACATTTCAAGAACATAATTAAAGAATTAAAAAGGATCAAGAAACTGATAAAAACTTTAAAAAAGAATTCAAAAAGTTGAAGAAAATAAAATTCAAGAAAAGAAAACTAAGTAAAGAAAGTGTAAAAATAAGTGATTCAAGAAGTTAATGAAAATGAAGAGTTTAAAAAATTATGAAAAGTGAGAAAATAGATTTCAAGAAAAAGATTTTAGAAACTTTAAGAGAAGAACTCAATATGATGAGTAAAATTTTGCAAAAACCATTTCAAGAAGATAATTAAAGATTTGAAAAGGATCAAGAAGTTGATAAAAACTTTAAAACAAACTGAAAAAGTTTAAGAAAATAAAATTCAAGAAAAGAAAACTAAGTAAATAAAGTGTAAAAATAAGTAATTCAAGAAGTTAATGAAAATGAAGAGTTTAAAAAGATTAGGAAAAGTGAGAAAATAGATTTCAAGAAAAAGATTTTAAAAACCTTAAGAGAAGAACTCAATATGATGAGTAAAATTTTGCAAAAACCATTTAAAGAACATAATTAAAGATTTGAAATGGATCAAGAAGCTGATAAAAACTTTAAAAAAGAATTTAAAAAGTTGAAGAAAATAAAATATAACAAAAGAAAACTAAGTAAAGAAAGTGTAAAAATAACTATTCAAGAAGTTAATGAAATTGAAGAGTGTTAAAAAATTAGGAAAAGTGAGAAAATAGATTTCAAGAAAAAGATTTTAAAAACTTTAAGAAAAGAACACAATATGATAAGTAAAATTTTGCAAAAAACCATTTCAAGAACATAATTAAAGATTTTAAAAGGATCAAGAAATTGATAAAAACTTTAAAAGGAATTTAAAAACTATAAGAAAATGAAATTCAAGACAAGGAAACTAAGTAAAGAAAGTGTAAAAATAAGTGATTCAAGAAGTTAATGAAAATGAAGAGTTTAAAAAATTATGAAAAGTGAGAAAATAGATTTCAAGAAAAAGATTTTAGAAACTTTAAGAGAAGAACTCAATATGATGAGTAAAATTTTGCAAAAACCATTTCAAGAAGATAATTAAAGATTTGAAAAGGATCAAGAAGTTGATAAAAACTTTAAAACAAATTGAAAAAGTTTAAGAAAATAAAATTCAAGAAAAGAAAACTAAGTAAATAAAGTGTAAAAATAAGTAATTCAAGAAGTTAATGAAAATGAAGAGTTTAAAAAGATTAGGAAAATTTAGAAAATAGATTTCAAGAAAAAGATTTTAAAAACTTTAAGAGAAGAACTCAATATGATGAGTAAAATTTTGCAAAAAACATTTCAAGAACATAATTAAAGATTTGAAAAGGATCAAGAAGCTGATAAAAACTTTAAAAAAGAATTCAAAACGTTTAAGAAAATAAAATTTAACAAAAGAAAACTAAGTAAAGAAAGTGTAAAAATAACTATTCAAGAAGTTAATGAAAATGAAGAGTTTAAAAAAATTAAAGATTTGAAAAGAATCAAGAAGTTGATAAAAAGTTTAAAAAGAATTGAAAAAGTTTAAGAAAATAAAATTCAAGAAAAGAAAACTAAGTAAAGAAAGTGTAAAAATAAGTAATTCAAGAAGTTAATGAAAATGAAGAGTTTTAAAAAATTAGGAAAAGTGATAAAATAGATTTCAAGAAAAAGATTTTAAAAACTTTAAGAGAAGAACTCAATATGATGAGTAAAATTTTGCAAAAAACATTTCAAGAACATAATTAAAGAATTAAAAAGGATCAAGAAACTGATAAAAACTTTAAAAAAGAATTCAAAAAGTTGAAGAAAATAAAATTCAAAAAAAGAAAACATAGTAAAGAAAGTGTAAAAAGAAGTAATTCAAAAAGTTAATGAAAATGAAGAGTTTAAAAAAATTAGGAAAAGTGAGAAAATAGATTTCAAGAAAAAGATGTTAAAAACTTTAAGAGAAGAACTCAATATGATGAGTAAAATTTTGCAAAAACCATTTCAAGAACATAGTTAAAGATTTGAAAAGGATCAAGAAGCTGATAAAAACTTTAAAAAAGAATTCAAAACGTTTAAGACAATAAAATTTAACAAAAGAAAACTAAGTAAAGAAAGTGTAAAAATAACTATTCAAGAAGTTAATGAAAATGAAGAGTTTAAAAAAATTAGGAAAAGTGATAAAATAGATTTCAAGAAAAAGATTTTAAAAACTTTAAGAGAAGAACTCAATATGATGAGTAAAATTTTGCAAAAACCATTTCAAGAACATAGTTAAAGATTTGAAAAGGATCTAGAAGTTGATAAAAACTTTAAAACAAATTGAAAAAGTTTAAGAAAATAAAATTCAAGAAAAGAAAACTAAGTAAAGAAAGTGTAAAAATAAGTAATTCAAGTAGTTAATGAAAATGAAGAGTTTAAAAAAATTAGGAAACGTGAGAAAATAGATTTCAAGAAAAAGATTGTAAAAAATTTAAGAGAAGAACTAAATATGATGAGTAAAATTTTGCAAAAACCATTTCGAGAACATAATTAAAGATTTGAAAAGAATCAAGAAGTTGATAAAAAGTTTAAAAAGAATTGAAAAAGTTTAAGAAAATAAAATTCAAGAAAAGAAAACTAAGTAAAGAAAGTGTAAAAATAAGTAATTCAAGAAGTTAATGAAAATGAAGAGTTTTAAAAAATTAGGAAAAGTGATAAAATAGATTTCAAGAAAAAGATTTTAAAAACTTTAAGAGAAGAACTCAATATGATGAGTAAAATTTTGCAAAAAACATTTCAAGAACATAATTAAAGAATTAAAAAGGATCAAGAAACTGATAAAAACTTTAAAAAAGAATTCAAAAAGTTGAAGAAAATAAAATTCAAAAAAAGAAAACATAGTAAAGAAAGTGTAAAAAGAAGTAATTCAAAAAGTTAATGAAAATGAAGAGTTTAAAAAAATTAGGAAAAGTGAGAAAATAGATTTCAAGAAAAAGATGTTAAAAACTTTAAGAGAAGAACTCAATATGATGAGTAAAATTTTGCAAAAACCATTTCAAGAACTGTTAGAATTATGGTGCTTGATTTAGTCCCACATCGCTTAGAATAGTGAGTTGTGGTTCTCTATTTTACTATATAAGAGACTCTATGTAAAGCTTTAAGATACACCAAAAAAAATACAAATACTTCCTAGTGTAGTCGTGGACGTAGGCATACACATTGTAGCCGAACCACGTTAAATTCTCTGTGTCTATTTTTCTCTCCTTTATTCTTTCCTTTATTGCCTTGTTCCTAACAATTGGTATCAAGAGCCATTTTTCTTAGTATGCTCTGTGGTTGCAGCATTGTCTGATCTTCCACATCAGAAAAGATTTGGTTTCTATTTTTTTCTTCTTGGGGATCTCAGTTTAGAGAAGTAGTGGGAGCTTTGGTCAAAGGCAGCAGAAGCTTTGGTCAAAGGCAGCAGGAGCTTTGGTCAAAGGCAGCAGGAGCTTTGGTCAAAGGCAGCAGGAGCTTTGGTCAAAAGCCGCAGCAGGAGCTTTGGTCAAAAGCCGCAGCAGGAGCTTTGGTCAAAAGCAGCAGGAGCTTTCGTCAAAGCAGCAAGAGCAATGGCATTGGAAGAAGGGAAGGTGAGGATTGAGAAGTTTGATGGCAGTGACTTCGGGTTCTAGAAGATGCAGATAGAGGACTACCTATATCAGAAGAAGTTGTATCTACCCTTAACCGGGCAGAAGCCAATTGACATGGAGCAGGCGGAATGGGATTTGTTAGATCGGCAGACACTCGGTGTGATCCGATTGACATTAGCCAAGAATGTTGCGTTCAACATCATGAACGAGAACACAACCGTAGATTTGATGAAGGCATTGTCAAATATGTATGAGAAGCCATCTGCAGCCAATAAAGTGTATTTGATTCGCAGACTAGTCAACCTAAAAATGGGTGAAGGTAACTCGATTACTAATCATATTAGTGAATTCAATACAATTATTGCGCAGTTGACATCAGTGCAGATAACATTTGATGATGAGGTGAAAGCATTAATTTTATTATCATCTCTTCCGAAAAGTTGGAGTGCAACTGTTACTGCAGTTAGTAATTCTGCAAGTAATAGTAAGTTGAAGCTTGATAACATCCGTGACTTGATCTTAAGCGAAGATGTTCGCAGAAAAAGTTCAGGGGAATCTTCCAGTTCTAGTTCCGGTTCAGCATTGAGTACTGAAACTAGAGGAAGAAGTAGCCAGAAAGGTCGTAATCAAGGCCGAGGCAGATCAAAGTCTAGAGAGAAATCAAAACCAAAATTCCGGAATGATATCACTTGTTGGAATTGTCAGAAAAGGGGTCACTTTACAAATCAATGTAGGGCTCCAAGGAAGAACAACAACAACAAGAGGCAAGATAGTGATCAATCAGCAAATGCAGCAACTGATGAAATTGAAGATGCACTATTATGTAGTCTAGATTGTTCTATTGATTCATGGATTATGGACTCAGGTGCGTCATTTCATACTACACCTTCTTTAGAACTATTATCTAACTATGTTCCAGGAAAGTTTGGGAAGGTCTACCTTGCAGATGGGAAATCTCTTGATATTATAGGAAGAGGTGATATCAATATCAGAACCTCTAATGGAAGTGTGTGGACTTTGAAGAATGTCAGACATATTCCAGCCTTAAAGAGAAACTTAATATCTATAGGGCAGTTGGATGATGAGGGGCATTACACCACCTTTGGAGATGGACACTGGAAAGTAATGAAAGGTAATCTTGTTGTTGCTCGTGGGAAGAAGCAAGGATCTCTTTACATGATTGCAGATGAGGATATGATATCAGTTGCAGAAGTTGGCAACAGTTCCTCTTTGTGGCATCAGAGACTTGGGCATATGAGTGAGAAAGGAATGAAGCTCATGGTCTCTAAAGGTAAAATACCTAACTTGAAGCATGTTGACGTTGGACCTTGCGAACATTGTATCTTTGGAAAGCAGAAAAAGGTTAGCTTCTCCAAAACAAGTAAGTCGTCTAAAGTTGAAAGACTAGCACTAGTGCATACAGATGTTTGGGGGCCAACTCTAGTGAAATCTCTTGGAGGTTCACAGTATTACGTAACCTTCATTGATGACTCTACAAGAAAGGTATGGGTTTATTTTCTTAAAAATAAATCTGATGTGTTTTCTGTGTTTAAAAGGTGGAAACAGGAGGTTGAGACTCAAACAGGTTTAAAGATTAAATGTTTGAAGTC
Source organism: Vigna unguiculata (assembly GCF_037176805.1). Classification (NCBI taxonomy): domain Eukaryota; kingdom Viridiplantae; phylum Streptophyta; class Magnoliopsida; order Fabales; family Fabaceae; genus Vigna; species Vigna unguiculata. The sequence continues at coordinate 55,734,653 of NC_140794.1, read as the reverse complement.
TGATAATGGTGGAGAATATGACAGTAATCAATTCAAGGAGTTTTGTTCAGAGAATGGGATCAGAATGATCAAGACGATTCCAGGAACACCAGAACAAAACGGTGTGGCAGAAAGAATGAACAGAACCTTGAATGAGAGAGCAAGATGTATGAGAATCCAGTCAGGATTACCCAAGGTATTTTGGGCAGATGCAATAAGCACAGCAGCCTATCTCATAAACAGAGGACCATCAGTTCCTTTAGGCTATCAGTTACCTGAAGAAGTATGGTCTGGAAATGAGGTAAACCTTTCACATCTGAAAGTTTTTGGTTGTGCTTCATATATTTTGTTGAACTCTAATAGTAGAGATAAATTGGACCCTAAGGCAAAGCGATGCTATTTCATTGGCTATGGATCTGACATGTATGGCTACAGGTTTTGGGATGACCAAAACAAGAAAATTATCAGAAGTAGAAATGTTACTTTTAATGAAAACATGTTCTATAAGGACAGGACTGCAGAATTTGCAAATGCAAATAAAAAGCCAGAGCAGGTATCATTAGAAGAAGTTTCAGAAAGTGATGTAGCCAACAGAAGGCAGAATACAGATGTAGAGCCTGAGTCAGAGCCCGAGTCAGAGTTTGGGTCAAAACCTGAACAGATAGTAGAGTCAGTAACTCCTGAATTACCGACTAGAAGGTCTAGCAGAACCATTGTAGCACCACAAAGGTACTCCCCTTCATTGCATTACTTGTTGTTGACTGATGCTGGTGAGCCAGAGCATTTTGCTGAGGCTATGCAAGGAGGTGAATCTATTAAGTGGGAGCTAGCAATGGAAGATGAGATAAAGTCTCTTCAGAAGAATAAGACATGGTCTTTAACCAAGCTTCCAGAAGGAAAGAAGGTTTTGCAAAACAGGTGGGTCTATCGGTTAAAAGAAGAACCAGATGGCAGCAAACGATATAAGGCCAGACTCGTAGTGAAAGGGTTCCAACAGAGACAAGGAATTGACTTCACAGAAATTTTCTCTCCTGTTGTCAAGATGACTACCATCAGAGTTATCTTGAGTATAGTAGCTGCAGAAAATCTTCATCTGGAGCAGTTAGATGTGAAAACTGCATTCCTACATGGAGATCTTGAGGAAGAAATCTTTATGGCACAACCAAAAGGTTTTGAAGTACAAGGCAAAGAGAATCTTGTATGCAAGCTTCATAAAAGTTTGTATGGGTTGAAACAAGCACCGCGACAATGGTATAAGAAGTTTAATGAGTTTATGAGAAACTCAGGATTTCACAGATGTGAAGAAGATCATTGTTGTTATGTGAAGAAATATATTGATAGTTATATCATTCTTGCCTTGTATGTTGATGACATGTTGATTGCTGGTGCTAATATGGCAGAAATTGACAGGTTGAAGAAACAATTGTCAGAAAATTTTGAAATGAAGGATCTTGGTCCAGCCAAGCAAATTCTTGGTATGAGAATTTCCAGGGATAGATCTAAAGGTATTCTAAATTTATCTCAGGAAAAATATATTGAAAAATTGCTTAGCAGGTTCAATGTTGGAAATGCTAAAACCAGGAATACACCTTTGGGAACTCACTTAAAGTTCTCAAAAAGGCAATCTTCTCAGACAGAGGAAGAAGAAAATCACATGTCTAAAGTGCCATATGCATCTGCAGTAGGGAGCTTGATGTATGCTATGGTTTGCACCAGACCTGATATAGCACATGCAGTGGGAGTTGTGAGCAGGTTTCTATCCAATCCCGGAAAGGAGCATTGGGAAGGAGTGAAGTGGATATTGAGATATTTGAAGGGCACTTCAAAGATGCATTTGTCCTTTAAAAGAAGTAATCTCACTTTACAGGGATTTTCTGATGCAGATTTGGGAGGTGATTTGGATGGTAGAAAGAGCACAACAGGTTATATTTTTACGTTGGGTGGCACAGCTATCAGTTGGAAGTCCAAACTTCAAGGAAGAGTCTCCCTTTCAACCACTGAAGCTGAATATATAGCTATCTCAGAAACAACAAAAGAGATGATATGGTTGAAGAATCTTCTAAAAGAATTAGGAAAAGGACAAGATGAACCTTCATTGTTCAGTGACAGTCAAAGTGCCATTTGTCTTGCTAAAAATCCAATTCTTCACTCCAGATGCAAACACATTGAATTGAAGTATCATTTTATCAGAAACTTGATAAATGATGGAGATTTGATTTTGTTGAAGATTCCAGGTGCAGAGAATCCAGCTGATATGTTAACCAAGACTGTCACAACAACTAAGTTGAGGCTTTGCATTGCCTCAACTGGCCTTCGAGAAGATTGATGATGAAGGCACTACACTAGGTGGTAATGTAAATCAAACCCCAAGTGGGAGAATTGTTAGAATTATGGTGCTTGATTTAGTCCCACATCGCTTAGAATAGTGAGTTGTGGTTCTCTATTTTACTATATAAGAGACTCTATGTAAAGCTTTAAGATACACCAAAAAAAATACAAATACTTCCTAGTGTAGTCGTGGACGTAGGCATACACATTGTAGCCGAACCACGTTAAATTCTCTGTGTCTATTTTTCTCTCCTTTATTCTTTCCTTTATTGCCTTGTTCCTAACAAGAACATAGTTAAAGATTTGAAAAGGATCAAGAAGCTGATAAAAACTTTAAAAAAGAATTCAAAACGTTTAAGAAAATAAAATTTAACAAAAGAAAACTAAGTAAAGAAAGTGTAAAAATAACTATTCAAGAAGTTAATGAAAATGAAGAGTTTAAAAAAATTAGAAAAGTGATAAAATAGATTTCAAGAAAAAGATTTTAAAAACTTTAAGAGAAGAACTCAATATGATGAGTAAAATTTTGCAAAAACCATTTCAAGAACATAGTTAAAGATTTGAAAAGGATCTAGAAGTTGACAAAAACTTTAAAACAAATTGAAAAAGTTTAAGAAAATAAAATTCAAGAAAAGAAAACTAAGTAAAGAAAGTGTAAAAATAAGTGATTCAAGAAGTTAATGAAAATGAAGAGTTTAAAAAATTATGAAAAGTGAGAAAATAGATTTCAAGAAAAAGATTTTAAAAACTTTAAGAGAAGAACTCAATATGATGAGTAAAATTTTGCAAAAACCATTTCAAGAAGATAATTAAAGATTTGAAAAGGATCAAGAAGTTGATAAAAACTTTAAAACAAACTGAAAAAGTTTAAGAAAATAAAATTCAAGAAAAGAAAACTAAGTAAATAAAGTGTAAAAATAAGTAATTCAAGAAGTTAATGAAAATGAAGAGTTTAAAAAGATTAGGAAAAGTGAGAAAATAGATTTCAAGAAAAAGATTTTAAAAACCTTAAGAGCAGAACTCAATATGATGAGTAAAATTTTGCAAAATCCATTTAAAGAACATAATTAAAGATTTGAAATGGATCAAGAAGCTGATAAAAACTTTAAAAAAGAATTCAAAAAGTTGAAGAAAATAAAATTTAACAAAAGAAAACTAAGTAAAGAAAGTGTAAAAATAACTATTCAAGAAGTTAATGAAATTGAAGAGTGTTAAAAAATTAGGAAAAGTGAGAAAATAGATTTCAAGAAAAAGATTTTAAAAACTTTCAGAAAAGAACACAATATGATGAGTAAAATTTTGCAAAAAACCATTTCAAGAACATAATTAAAGATTTTAAAAGGATCAAGAAATTGATAAAAACTTTAAAAGGAATTTAAAAACTATAAGAAAATGAAATTCAAGACAAGGAAACTAAGTAAAGAAAGTGTAAAAATAAGTGATTCAAGAAGTTAATGAAAATGAAGAGTTTAAAAAATTATGAAAAGTGAGAAAATAGATTTCAAGAAAAAGATTTTAGAAACTTTAAGAGAAGAACTCAATATAATGAGTAAAATTTTGCAAAAACCATTTCAAGAAGATAATTAAAGATTTGAAAAGGATCAAGAAGTTGATAAAAACTTTAAAGCAAATTGAAAAAGTTTAAGAAAATAAAATTCAAGAAAAGAAAACTAAGTAAATAAAGTGTAAAAATAAGTAATTCAAGAAGTTAATGAAAATGAAGAGTTTAAAAAGATTAGGAAAAGTGAGAAAATAGATTTCAAGAAAAAGATTTTAAAAACTTTAAGAGAAGAACTCAATATGATGAGTAAAATTTTGCAAAAAAACATTGCAAGAACATAATTAAAGATTTGAAAAGGATCAAGAAGCTGATAAAAACTTTAAAAAAGAATTCAAAACGTTTAAGAAAATAAAATTTAACAAAAGAAAACTAAGTAAAGAAAGTGTAAAAATAACTATTCAAGAAGTTAATGAAAATGAAGAGTTTAAAAAAATTAGGAAAAGTGATAAAATAGATTTCAAGAAAAAGATTTTAAAAACTTTAAGAGAAGAACTCAATATGATGAGTAAAATTTTGCAAAAACCATTTCAAGAACATAGTTAAAGATTTGAAAAGGATCTAGAAGTTGATAAAAACTTTAAAACAAATTGAAAAAGTTTAAGAAAATAAAATTCAAGAAAAGAAAACTAAGTAAAGAAAGTGTAAAAATAAGTGATTCAAGAAGTTAATGAAAATGAAGAGTTTAAAAAATTATGAAAAGTGAGAAAATAGATTTCAAGAAAAAGATTTTAAAAACTTTAAGAGAAGAACTCAATATGATGAGTAAAATTTTGCAAAAACCATTTCAAGAAGATAATTAAAGATTTGAAAAGGATCAAGAAGTTGATAAAAACTTTAAAACAAATTGAAAAAGTTTAAGAAAATAAAATTCAAGAAAAGAAAACTAAGTAAATAAAGTGTAAAAATAAGTAATTCAAGAAGTTAATGAAAATGAAGAGTTTAAAAAGATTAGGAAAAGTGAGAAAATAGATTTCAAGAAAAAGATTTTAAAAACTTTCAGAAAAGAACACAATATGATGAGTAAAATTTTGCAAAAAACCATTTCAAGAACATAATTAAAGATTTTAAAAGGATCAAGAAATTGATAAAAACTTTAAAAGGAATTTAAAAACTATAAGAAAATGAAATTCAAGACAAGGAAACTAAGTAAAGAAAGTGTAAAAATAAGTGATTCAAGAAGTTAATGAAAATGAAGAGTTTAAAAAATTATGAAAAGTGAGAAAATAGATTTCAAGAAAAAGATTTTAAAAACTTTAAGAGAAGAACTCAATATGATGAGTAAAATTTTGCAAAAACCATTTCAAGAAGATAATTAAAGATTTGAAAAGGATCAAGAAGTTGATAAAAACTTTAAAACAAACTGAAAAAGTTTAAGAAAATAAAATTCAAGAAAAGAAAACTAAGTAAATAAAGTGTAAAAATAAGTAATTCAAGAAGTTAATGAAAATGAAGAGTTTAAAAAGATTAGGAAAAGTGAGAAAATAGATTTCAAGAAAAAGATTTTAAAAACCTTAAGAGAAGAACTCAATATGATGAGTAAAATTTTGCAAAATCCATTTAAAGAACATAATTAAAGATTTGAAATGGATCAAGAAGCTGATAAAAACTTTAAAAAAGAATTCAAAAAGTTGAAGAAAATAAAATTTAACAAAAGAAAACTAAGTAAAGAAAGTGTAAAAATAACTATTCAAGAAGTTAATGAAATTGAAGAGTGTTAAAAAATTAGGAAAAGTGAGAAAATAGATTTCAAGAAAAAGATTTTAAAAACTTTAAGAAAAGAACACAATATGATGAGTAAAATTTTGCAAAAAACAATTTCAAGAACATAATTAAAGATTTTAAAAGGATCAAGAAATTGATAAAAACTTTAAAAGGAATTTAAAAACTATAAGAAAATGAAATTCAAGACAAGGAAACTAAGTAAAGAAAGTGTAAAAATAAGTGATTCAAGAAGTTAATGAAAATGAAGAGTTTAAAAAATTATGAAAAGTGAGAAAATAGATTTCAAGAAAAAGATTTTAGAAACTTTAAGAGAAGAACTCAATATGATGAGTAAAATTTTGCAAAAACCATTTCAAGAAGATAATTAAAGATTTGAAAAGGATCAAGAAGTTGATAAAAACTTTAAAACAAATTGAAAAAGTTTAAGAAAATAAAATTCAAGAAAAGAAAACTAAGTAAATAAAGTGTAAAAATAAGTAATTCAAGAAGTTAATGAAAATGAAGAGTTTAAAAAGATTAGGAAAAGTGAGAAAATAGATTTCAAGAAAAAGATTTTAAAAACTTTAAGAGAAGAACTCAATATGATGAGTAAAATTTTGCAAAAAACATTTCAAGAACATAATTAAAGATTTGAAAAGGATTAAGAAGCTGATAAAAACTTTAAAAAAGAATTCAAAACGTTTAAGAAAATAAAATTTAACAAAAGAAAACTAAGTAAAGAAAGTGTAAAAATAACTATTCAAGAAGTTAATGAAAATGAAGAGTTTAAAAAAATTAGGAAAAGTGAGAAAATAGATTTCAAGAAAAAGATTTTAAAAACTTTAAGAGAAGAACTCAATATGACGAGTAAAATTTTGCAAAAATCATTTCAAGAACATAATTTAAGATTTGAAAAAGATCAAGAAGTTGATCAAAACTTTAAAAAGAATTGAAAAAGTTTAGGAAAATAAAATTCAAGAAAAGAAAACTAAGTAAAGAAAGTGTAAAAATAAGTAATTCAAGTAGTTAATGAAAATGAAGAGTTTAAAAAAATTAGGAAACGTGAGAAAATAGATTTCAAGAAAAAGATTGTAAAAAATTTCAGAGAAGAACTCAATATGACGAGTAAAATTTTGCAAAAATCATTTCAAGAACATAATTTAAGATTTGAAAAAGATCAAGAAGTTGATCAAAACTTTAAAAAGAATTGAAAAAGTTTAGGAAAATAAAATTCAAGAAAAGAAAACTAAGTAAAGAAAGTGTAAAAATAAGTAATTCAAGTAGTTAATGAAAATGAAGAGTTTAAAAAAATTAGGAAACGTGAGAAAATAGATTTCAAGAAAAAGATTGTAAAAAATTTCAGAGAAGAACTCAATATGACGAGTAAAATTTTGCAAAAACCATTTCGAGAACATAATTAAAGATTTGAAAAGAATCAAGAAGTTGATAAAAAAGTTTAAAAAGAATTGAAAAAGTTTAAGAAAATAAAATTCAAGAAAAGAAAACTAAGTAAAGAAAGTGTAAAAATAAGTGATTCAAGAAGTTAATGAAAATGAAGAGTTTAAAAAATTATGAAAAGTGAGAAAATAGATTTCAAGAAAAAGATTTTAGAAACTTTAAGAGAAGAACTCAATATGATGAGTAAAATTTTGCAAAAACCATTTCAAGAAGATAATTAAAGATTTGAAAAGGATCAAGAAGTTGATTAAAACTTTAAAACAAATTGAAAAAGTTTAAGAAAATAAAATTCAAGAAAAGAAAACTAAGTAAATAAAGTGTAAAAATAAGTAATTCAAGAAGTTAATGAAAATGAAGAGTTTAAAAAGATTAGGAAAAGTGAGAAAATAGATTTCAAGAAAAAGAATTTAAAAACTTTAAGAGAAGAACTCAATATGATGAGTAAAATTTTGCAAAAACCATTTGAGGAACATAATTAAAGATTTGAAATGGATCAAGAAGCTGATAAAAACTTTAAAAAAGAATTTAAAAAGTTGAAGAAAATAAAATTTAACAAAAGAAAACTAAGTAAAGAAAGTGTAAAAATAACTATTCAACAAGTTAATGAAATTGAAGAGTGTTAAAAAATTAGGAAAAGTGAGAAAATAGATTTCAAGAAAAAAATTTTAAAAACTTTAAGAGAAGAACTCAATATGACGAGTAAAATTTTGCAAAAATCATTTCAAGAACATAATTAAAGATTTGAAATGGATCAAGAAGCTGATAAAAACTTTAAAAGAGAATTCAAAAAGTTGAAGAAAATAAAATATAGCAAAAGAAAACTAAGTAAAGAAAGTGTAAAAATAACTATTGAAGAAGTTAATGAAATTGAAGAGTTTTAAAAAATTAGGAAAAGTGAGAAAATAGATTTCAAGAAAAAGATTTTAAAAACTTTAAGATAAGAACTCAATATGACGAGTAAAATTTTGCAAAAATCATTTCAAGAACATAATTAAAGATTTGAAATGGATCAAGAAGCTGATAAAAACTTTAAAAGAGAATTCAAAAAGTTGAAGAAAATAAAATTTAGCAAAAGAAAACTAAGTAAAGAAAGTGTAAAAATAACTATTGAAGAAGTTAATGAAATTGAAGAGTTTTAAAAAATTAGGAAAAGTGAGAAAATAGATTTCAAGAAAAAGATTTTAAAAACTTTAAGAGAAGAACTCAATATGACGAGTAAAATTTTGCAAAAATCATTTCAAGAACATAATTAAAGATTTGAAATGGATCAAGAAGCTGATAAAAACTTTAAAAGAGAATTCAAAAAGTTGAAGAAAATAAAATTTAGCAAAAGAAAACTAAGTAAAGAAAGTGTAAAAATAACGATTCAAGAAGTTAATGAAATTGAAGAGTTTTAAAAAATTAGGAAAAGTGAGAAAATAGATTTCAAGAAAAAGATTTTAAAAACTTTAAGAGAAGAACTCAATATGACGAGTAAAATTTTGCAAAAATCATTTCAAGAACATAATTTAAGATTTGAAAAAGATCAAGAAGTTGATCAAAACTTTAAAAAGAATTGAAAAAGTTTAGTAAAATAAAATTCAAGCAAAGAAAACTAAGTAAAGAAAGTGTAAAAATAAGTAATTCAAGAAGTTAATGAAAATGAAGAGTTTAAAAAAATTAGGAAACGTGGGAAAATAGATTTCAAGAAAAAGATTTTAAAAACTTTAAGAGAAGAACTCAATATGACGAGTAAAATTTTGCAAAAATCATTTCAAGAACATAATTAAAGATTTGAAATGGATCAAGAAGCTGATAAAAACTTTAAAAGAGAATTCAAAAAGTTGAAGAAAATAAAATATAGCAAAAGAAAACTAAGTAAAGAAAGTGTAAAAATAACTATTGAAGAAGTTAATGAAATTGAAGAGTTTTAAAAAATTAGGAAAAGTGAGAAAATAGATTTCAAGAAAAAGATTTTAAAAACTTTAAGAGAAGAACTCAATATGACGAGTAAAATTTTGCAAAAATCATTTCAAGAACATAATTTAAGATTTGAAATGGATCAAGAAGCTGATAAAAACTTTAAAAGAGAATTCAAAAAGTTGAAGAAAATAAAATTTAGCAAAAGAAAACTAAGTAAAGAAAGTGTAAAAATAACGATTCAAGAAGTTAATGAAATTGAAGAGTTTTAAAAAATTAGGAAAAGTGAGAAAATAGATTTCAAGAAAAAGATTTTAAAAACTTTAAGAGAAGAACTCAATATGACGAGTAAAATTTTGCAAAAATCATTTCAAGAACATAATTTAAGATTTGAAAAAGATCAAGAAGTTGATCAAAACTTTAAAAAGAATTGAAAAAGTTTAGTAAAATAAAATTCAAGCAAAGAAAACTAAGTAAAGAAAGTGTAAAAATAAGTAATTCAAGAAGTTAATGAAAATGAAGAGTTTAAAAAAATTAGGAAACGTGGGAAAATAGATTTCAAGAAAAAGATTTTAAAAACTTTAAGAGAAGAACTCAATATGACGAGTAAAATTTTGCAAAAATCATTTCAAGAACATAATTAAAGATTTGAAATGGATCAAGAAGCTGATAAAAACTTTAAAAGAGAATTCAAAAAGTTGAAGAAAATAAAATATAGCAAAAGAAAACTAAGTAAAGAAAGTGTAAAAATAACTATTGAAGAAGTTAATGAAATTGAAGAGTTTTAAAAAATTAGGAAAAGTGAGAAAATAGATTTCAAGAAAAAGATTTTAAAAACTTTAAGAGAAGAACTCAATATGACGAGTAAAATTTTGCAAAAATCATTTCAAGAACATAATTAAAGATTTGAAATGGATCGAGAAGCTGATAAAAACTTTAAAAGAGAATTCAAAAAGTTGAAGAAAATAAAATTTAGCAAAAGAAAACTAAGTAAAGAAAGTGTAAAAATAACTATTGAAGAAGTTAATGAAATTGAAGAGTTTTAAAAAATTAGGAAAAGTGAGAAAATAGATTTCAAGAAAAAGATTTTAAAAACTTTAAGAGAAGAACTCAATATGACGAGTAAAATTTTGCAAAAATCATTTCAAGAACATAATTAAAGATTTGAAAAGGATCAAGAAGTTGATAAAAACTTTAAAACAAAATGAAAAAGTTTAAGAAAATAAAATTCAAGAAAAGAAAACTAAGTAAAGAAAGTGTAAAAATTAGTGATTCAAGAAGTTAATGAAAATGAAGAGTTTAAAAAAATTTTGCAAAAACCATTTAAAGAACATAATTAAAGATTTGAAATGGATCAAGAAGCTGATAAAAACTTTAAAAGAGAATTCAAAAAGTTGAAGAAAATAAAATATAGCAAAAGAAAACTAAGTAAAGAAAGTGTAAAAATAACTATTGAAGAAGTTAATGAAATTGAAGAGTTTTAAAAAATTAGGAAAAGTGAGAAAATAGATTTCAAGAAAAAGATTTTAAAAACTTTAAGAGAAGAACTCAATATGACGAGTAAAATTTTGCAAAAATCATTTCAAGAACATAATTAAAGATTTGAAATGGATCAAGAAGCTGATAAAAACTTTAAAAGAGAATTCAAAAAGTTGAAGAAAATAAAATTTAGCAAAAGAAAACTAAGTAAAGAAAGTGTAAAAATAAGTAATTCAAGAAGTTAATGAAAATGAAGAGTTTAAAAAAATTAGGAAACGTGGGAAAATAGATTTCAAGAAAAAGATTGTAAAAAATTTCAGAGAAGAACTCAATATGACGAGTAAAATTTTGCAAAAACCATTTCGAGAACATAATTAAAGATTTGAAAAGAATCAAGAAGTTGATAAAAAAGTTTAAAAAGAATTGAAAAAGTTTAAGAAAATAAAATTCAAGAAAAGAAAACTAAGTAAAGAAAGTGTAAAAATAAGTGATTCAAGAAGTTAATGAAAATGAAGAGTTTAAAAAATTATGAAAAGTGAGAAAATAGATTTCAAGAAAAAGATTTTAGAAACTTTAAGAGAAGAACTCAATATGATGAGTAAAATTTTGCAAAAACCATTTCAAGAAGATAATTAAAGATTTGAAAAGGATCAAGAAGTTGATTAAAACTTTAAAACAAATTGAAAAAGTTTAAGAAAATAAAATTCAAGAAAAGAAAACTAAGTAAATAAAGTGTAAAAATAAGTAATTCAAGAAGTTAATGAAAATGAAGAGTTTAAAAAGATTAGGAAAAGTGAGAAAATAGATTTCAAGAAAAAGAATTTAAAAACTTTAAGAGAAGAACTCAATATGATGAGTAAAATTTTGCAAAAACCATTTGAGGAACATAATTAAAGATTTGAAATGGATCAAGAAGCTGATAAAAACTTTAAAAAGGAATTTAAAAAGTTGAAGAAAATAAAATTTAACAAAAGAAAACTAAGTAAAGAAAGTGTAAAAATAACTATTCAACAAGTTAATGAAATTGAAGAGTGTTAAAAAATTAGGAAAAGTGAGAAAATAGATTTCAAGAAAAAAATTTTAAAAACTTTAAGAGAAGAACTCAATATGACGAGTAAAATTTTGCAAAAATCATTTCAAGAATATAATTAAAGATTTGAAATGGATCAAGAAGCTGATAAAAACTTTAAAAGAGAATTCAAAAAGTTGAAGAAAATAAAATATAGCAAAAGAAAACTAAGTAAAGAAAGTGTAAAAATAACTATTGAAGAAGTTAATGAAATTGAAGAGTTTTAAAAAATTAGGAAAAGTGAGAAAATAGATTTCAAGAAAAAGATTTTAAAAACTTTAAGAGAAGAACTCAATATGACGAGTAAAATTTTGCAAAAATCATTTCAAGAACATAATTAAAGATTTGAAATGGATCAAGAAGCTGATAAAAACTTTAAAAGAGAATTCAAAAAGTTGAAGAAAATAAAATTTAGCAAAAGAAAACTAAGTAAAGAAAGTGTAAAAATAACTATTGAAGAAGTTAATGAAATTGAAGAGTTTTAAAAAATTAGGAAAAGTGAGAAAATAGATTTCAAGAAAAAGATTTTAAAAACTTTAAGAGAAGAACTCAATATGACGAGTAAAATTTTGCAAAAATCATTTCAAGAACATAATTAAAGATTTGAAATGGATCAAGAAGCTGATAAAAACTTTAAAAGAGATTTCAAAAAGTTGAAGAAAATAAAATTTAGCAAAAGAAAACTAAGTAAAGAAAGTGTAAAAATAACGATTCAAGAAGTTAATGAAATTGAAGAGTTTTAAAAAATTAGGAAAAGTGAGAAAATAGATTTCAAGAAAAAGATTTTAAAAACTTTAAGAGAAGAACTCAATATGACGAGTAAAATTTTGCAAAAATCATTTCAAGAACATAATTTAAGATTTGAAAAAGATCAAGAAGTTGATCAAAACTTTAAAAAGAATTGAAAAAGTTTAGTAAAATAAAATTCAAGCAAAGAAAACTAAGTAAAGAAAGTGTAAAAATAAGTAATTCAAGAAGTTAATGAAAATGAAGAGTTTAAAAAAATTAGGAAACGTGGGAAAATAGATTTCAAGAAAAAGATTTTAAAAACTTTAAGAGAAGAACTCAATATGACGAGTAAAATTTTGCAAAAATCATTTCAAGAACATAATTAAAGATTTGAAATGGATCAAGAAGCTGATAAAAACTTTAAAAGAGAATTCAAAAAGTTGAAGAAAATAAAATATAGCAAAAGAAAACTAAGTAAAGAAAGTGTAAAAATAACTATTGAAGAAGTTAATGAAATTGAAGAGTTTTAAAAAATTAGGAAAAGTGAGAAAATAGATTTCAAGAAAAAGATTTTAAAAACTTTAAGAGAAGAACTCAATATGACGAGTAAAATTTTGCAAAAATCATTTCAAGAACATAATTAAAGATTTGAAATGGATCGAGAAGCTGATAAAAACTTTAAAAGAGAATTCAAAAAGTTGAAGAAAATAAAATTTAGCAAAAGAAAACTAAGTAAAGAAAGTGTAAAAATAACTATTGAAGAAGTTAATGAAATTGAAGAGTTTTAAAAAATTAGGAAAAGTGAGAAAATAGATTTCAAGAAAAAGATTTTAAAAACTTTAAGAGAAGAACTCAATATGACGAGTAAAATTTTGCAAAAATCATTTCAAGAACATAATTAAAGATTTGAAATGGATCGAGAAGCTGATAAAAACTTTAAAAGAGAATTCAAAAAGTTGAAGAAAATAAAATTTAGCAAAAGAAAACTAAGTAAAGAAAGTGTAAAAATAAGTAATTCAAGAAGTTAATGAAAATGAAGAGTTTAAAAAAATTAGGAAACGTGGGAAAATAGATTTCAAGAAAAAGATTTTAAAAACTTTAAGAGAAGAACTCAATATGACGAGTAAAATTTTGCAAAAATCATTTCAAGAACATAATTTAAGATTTGAAAAAGATCAAGAAGTTGATCAAAACTTTAAAAAGAATTGAAAAAGTTTAGGAAAATAAAATTCAAGCAAAGAAAACTAAGTAAAGAAAGTGTAAAAATAAGTAATTCAAGAAGTTAATGAAAATGAAGAGTTTAAAAAAATTAGGAAACGTGGGAAAATAGATTTCAAGAAAAAGATTTTAAAAACTTTAAGAGAAGAACTCAATATGATGAGTAAAATTTTGCAAAAACCATTTCAAGAAGATAATTAAAGATTTGAAAAGGATCAAGAAGTTGATAAAAACTTTAAAACAAAATGAAAAAGTTTAAGAAAATAAAATTCAAGAAAAGAAAACTAAGTAAAGAAAGTGTAAAAATTAGTGATTCAAGAAGTTAATGAAAATGAAGAGTTTAAAAAAATTAGGAAACGTGGGAAAATAGATTTCAAGAAAAAGATTTTAAAAACTTTAAGAGAAGAACTCAATATGATGAGTAAAATTTTGCAAAAACCATTTCAAGAAGATAATTAAAGATTTGAAAAGGATCAAGAAGTTGATAAAAACTTTAAAACAAAATGAAAAAGTTTAAGAAAATAAAATTCAAGAAAAGAAAACTAAGTAAAGAAAGTGTAAAAATAAGTAATTCAAGAAGTTGATGAAAATGAAGAGTTTAAAAAAATTAGGAAACGTGGGAAAATAGATTTCAAGAAAAAGATTTTAAAAACTTTAAGAGAAGAACTCAATATGATGAGTAAAATTTTGCAAAAACCATTTCAAGAAGATAATTAAAGATTTGAAAAGGATCAAGAAGTTGATTAAAACTTTAAAACAAATTGAAAAAGTTTAAGAAAATAAAATTCAAGAAAAGAAAACTAAGTAAATAAAGTGTAAAAATAAGTAATTCAAGAAGTTAATGAAAATGAAGAGTTTAAAAAGATTAGGAAAAGTGAGAAAATAGATTTCAAGAAAAAGAATTTAAAAACTTTAAGAGAAGAACTCAATATGATGAGTAAAATTTTGCAAAAACCATTTGAGGAACATAATTAAAGATTTGAAATGGATCAAGAAGCTGATAAAAACTTTAAAAAGGAATTTAAAAAGTTGAAGAAAATAAAATTTAACAAAAGAAAACTAAGTAAAGAAAGTGTAAAAATAACTATTCAACAAGTTAATGAAATTGAAGAGTGTTAAAAAATTAGGAAAAGTGAGAAAATAGATTTCAAGAAAAAAATTTTAAAAACTTTAAGAGAAGAACTCAATATGACGAGTAAAATTTTGCAAAAATCATTTCAAGAATATAATTAAAGATTTGAAATGGATCAAGAAGCTGATAAAAACTTTAAAAGAGAATTCAAAAAGTTGAAGAAAATAAAATATAGCAAAAGAAAACTAAGTAAAGAAAGTGTAAAAATAACTATTGAAGAAGTTAATGAAATTGAAGAGTTTTAAAAAATTAGGAAAAGTGAGAAAATAGATTTCAAGAAAAAGATTTTAAAAACTTTAAGAGAAGAACTCAATATGACGAGTAAAATTTTGCAAAAATCATTTCAAGAACATAATTAAAGATTTGAAATGGATCAAGAAGCTGATAAAAACTTTAAAAGAGAATTCAAAAAGTTGAAGAAAATAAAATTTAGCAAAAGAAAACTAAGTAAAGAAAGTGTAAAAATAACTATTGAAGAAGTTAATGAAATTGAAGAGTTTTAAAAAATTAGGAAAAGTGAGAAAATAGATTTCAAGAAAAAGATTTTAAAAACTTTAAGAGAAGAACTCAATATGACGAGTAAAATTTTGCAAAAATCATTTCAAGAACATAATTAAAGATTTGAAATGGATCAAGAAGCTGATAAAAACTTTAAAAGAGATTTCAAAAAGTTGAAGAAAATAAAATTTAGCAAAAGAAAACTAAGTAAAGAAAGTGTAAAAATAACGATTCAAGAAGTTAATGAAATTGAAGAGTTTTAAAAAATTAGGAAAAGTGAGAAAATAGATTTCAAGAAAAAGATTTTAAAAACTTTAAGAGAAGAACTCAATATGACGAGTAAAATTTTGCAAAAATCATTTCAAGAACATAATTTAAGATTTGAAAAAGATCAAGAAGTTGATCAAAACTTTAAAAAGAATTGAAAAAGTTTAGTAAAATAAAATTCAAGCAAAGAAAACTAAGTAAAGAAAGTGTAAAAATAAGTAATTCAAGAAGTTAATGAAAATGAAGAGTTTAAAAAAATTAGGAAACGTGGGAAAATAGATTTCAAGAAAAAGATTTTAAAAACTTTAAGAGAAGAACTCAATATGACGAGTAAAATTTTGCAAAAATCATTTCAAGAACATAATTAAAGATTTGAAATGGATCAAGAAGCTGATAAAAACTTTAAAAGAGAATTCAAAAAGTTGAAGAAAATAAAATATAGCAAAAGAAAACTAAGTAAAGAAAGTGTAAAAATAACTATTGAAGAAGTTAATGAAATTGAAGAGTTTTAAAAAATTAGGAAAAGTGAGAAAATAGATTTCAAGAAAAAGATTTTAAAAACTTTAAGAGAAGAACTCAATATGACGAGTAAAATTTTGCAAAAATCATTTCAAGAACATAATTAAAGATTTGAAATGGATCGAGAAGCTGATAAAAACTTTAAAAGAGAATTCAAAAAGTTGAAGAAAATAAAATTTAGCAAAAGAAAACTAAGTAAAGAAAGTGTAAAAATAACTATTGAAGAAGTTAATGAAATTGAAGAGTTTTAAAAAATTAGGAAAAGTGAGAAAATAGATTTCAAGAAAAAGATTTTAAAAACTTTAAGAGAAGAACTCAATATGACGAGTAAAATTTTGCAAAAATCATTTCAAGAACATAATTAAAGATTTGAAATGGATCGAGAAGCTGATAAAAACTTTAAAAGAGAATTCAAAAAGTTGAAGAAAATAAAATTTAGCAAAAGAAAACTAAGTAAAGAAAGTGTAAAAATAAGTAATTCAAGAAGTTAATGAAAATGAAGAGTTTAAAAAAATTAGGAAACGTGGGAAAATAGATTTCAAGAAAAAGATTTTAAAAACTTTAAGAGAAGAACTCAATATGACGAGTAAAATTTTGCAAAAATCATTTCAAGAACATAATTTAAGATTTGAAAAAGATCAAGAAGTTGATCAAAACTTTAAAAAGAATTGAAAAAGTTTAGGAAAATAAAATTCAAGCAAAGAAAACTAAGTAAAGAAAGTGTAAAAATAAGTAATTCAAGAAGTTAATGAAAATGAAGAGTTTAAAAAAATTAGGAAACGTGGGAAAATAGATTTCAAGAAAAAGATTTTAAAAACTTTAAGAGAAGAACTCAATATGATGAGTAAAATTTTGCAAAAACCATTTCAAGAAGATAATTAAAGATTTGAAAAGGATCAAGAAGTTGATAAAAACTTTAAAACAAAATGAAAAAGTTTAAGAAAATAAAATTCAAGAAAAGAAAACTAAGTAAAGAAAGTGTAAAAATTAGTGATTCAAGAAGTTAATGAAAATGAAGAGTTTAAAAAAATTAGGAAACGTGGGAAAATAGATTTCAAGAAAAAGATTTTAAAAACTTTAAGAGAAGAACTCAATATGATGAGTAAAATTTTGCAAAAACCATTTCAAGAAGATAATTAAAGATTTGAAAAGGATCAAGAAGTTGATAAAAACTTTAAAACAAAATGAAAAAGTTTAAGAAAATAAAATTCAAGAAAAGAAAACTAAGTAAAGAAAGTGTAAAAATAAGTAATTCAAGAAGTTGATGAAAATGAAGAGTTTAAAAAAATTAGGAAACGTGGGAAAATAGATTTCAAGAAAAAGATTTTAAAAACTTTAAGAGAAGAACTCAATATGATGAGTAAAATTTTGCAAAAACCATTTCAAGAAGATAATTAAAGATTTGAAAAGGATCAAGAAGTTGATAAAAACTTTAAAACAAAATGAAAAAGTTTAAGAAAATAAAATTCAAGAAAAGAAAACTAAGTAAAGAAAGTGTAAAAATTAGTGATTCAAGAAGTTAATGAAAATGAAGAGTTTAAAAAAATTATGAAAAGTGAGAAAATAGATTTCAAGAAAAAGATTTTAAAAACTTTAAGAGAAGAACTCAATATGATGAGTAAAATTTTGCAAAAACCATTTAAAGAACATAATTAAAGATTTGAAATGGATCAAGAAGCTGATAAAAACTTTAAAAAAGAATTCAAAAAGTTGAAGAAAATAAAATTTAACAAAAGAAAACTAAGTAAAGAAAGTGTAAAAATAACTATTCAAGAAGTTAATGAAATTGAAGAGTTTTAAAAAATTAGGAAAAGTGAGAAAATAGATTTCAAGAAAAAGATTTTAAAAACTTTAAGAGAAGAACTCAATATGACGAGTAAAATTTTGCAAAAATCATTTCAAGAACATAATTTAAGATTTGAAAAAGTTCAGGAAGTTGGTCAAAACTTTAAAAAGAATTGAAAAAGTTTAGGAAAATAAAATTCAAGCAAAGAAAACTAAGTAAAGAAAGTGTAGAAATAAGTAATTCAAGAAGTTAATGAAAATGAAGAGTTTAAAAAAATTAGGAAACGTGGGAAAATAGATTTCAAGAAAAAGATTTTAAAAACTTTAAGAGAAGAACTCAATATGATGAGTAAAATTTTGCAAAAACCATTTCAAGAAGATAATTAAAGATTTGAAAAGGATCAAGAAGTTGATAAAAACTTTAAAACAAAATGAAAAAGTTTAAGAAAATAAAATTCAAGAAAAGAAAACTAAGTAAAGAAAGTGTAAAAATAAGTAATTCAAGAAGTTAATGAAAATGAAGAGTTTAAAAAAATTAGGAAACGTGCGAAAATAGATTTCAAGAAAAAGATTTTAAAAACTTTAAGAGAAGAACTCAATATGATGAGTAAAATTTCGCAAAAACCATTTCAAGAAGATAATTAAAGATTTGAAAAGGATCAAGAAGTTGATAAAAACTTTAAAACAAAATGAAAAAGTTTAAGAAAATAAAATTCAAGAAAAGAAAACTAAGTAAAGAAAGTGTAAAAATTAGTGATTCAAGAAGTTAATGAAAATGAAGAGTTTAAAAAAATTATGAAAAGTGAGAAAATAGATTTCAAGAAAAAGATTTTAAAAACTTTAAGAGAAGAACTCAATATAATGAGTAAAATTTTGGAAAAACCATTTAAAGAACATAATTAAAGATTTGAAATGGATCAAGAAGCTGATAAAAACTTTAAAAAAGAATTCAAAAAGTTGAAGAAAATAAAATTTAACAAAAGAAAACTAAGTAAAGAAAGTGTAAAAATAACTATTCAAGAAGTTAATGAAATTGAAGAGTTTTAAAAAATTAGGAAAAGTGAGAAAATAGATTTCAAGAAAAAGATTTTAAAAACTTTAAGAGAAGAACTCAATATGACGAGTAAAATTTTGCAAAAATCATTTCAAGAACATAATTTAAGATTTGAAAAAGATCAAGAAGCTGATAAAAACTTTAAAAAAGAATTCAAAAAGTTGAAGAAAATAAAATTTAACAAAAGAAAACTAAGTAAAGAAAGTGTAAAAATAACTATTCAAGAAGTTAATGAAATTGAAGAGTTTTAAAAAATTAGGAAAAGTGAGAAAATAGATTTCAAGAAAAAGATTTTAAAAACTTTAAGAGAAGAACTCAATATGACGAGTAAAATTTTGCAAAAATCATTTCAAGAACATAATTTAAGATTTGAAAAAGATCAAGAAGTTGATCAAAACTTTAAAAAGAATTGAAAAAGTTTAGGAAAATAAAATTCAAGAAAAGAAAACTAAGTAAAGAAAGTGTAAAAATAAGTAATTCAAGTAGTTAATGAAAATGAAGAGTTTAAAAAAATTAGGAAACGTGAGAAAATAGATTTCAAGAAAAAGATTGTAAAAAATTTAAGAGAAGAACTCAATATGATGAGTAAAATTTTGCAAAAACCATTTAAAGAACATAATTAAAGATTTGAAATGGATCAAGAAGCTGATAAAAACTTTAAAAAAGAATTCAAAAAGTTGAAGAAAATAAAATTTAACAAAAGAAAACTAAGTAAAGAAAGTGTAAAAATAAGTGATTCAAGAAGTTAATGAAATTGAAGAGTTTTAAAAAATTAGGAAAAGTGAGAAAATAGATTTCAAGAAAAAGATTTTAAAAACTTTAAGAGGAGAACTCAATATGACGAGTAAAATTTTGCAAAAATCATTTCAAGAACATAATTAAAGATTTGAAAAGGATCAAGAAGTTGATAAAAAGTTTAAAAAGAATTGAAAAAGTTTAAGAAAATAAAATTCAAGAAAAGAAAACTAAGTAAATAAAGTGTAAAAATAAGTAATTCAAGAAGTTAATGAAAATGAAGAGTTTAAAAAAATTAGGAAAAGTGAGAAAATAGATTTCAAGAAAAAGATTTTAAAAACTTTAAGAGGAGAACTCAATATGACGAGTAAAATTTTGCAAAAATCATTTCAAGAACATAATTAAAGATTTGAAAAGGATCAAGAAGTTGATAAAAACTTTAAAACAAAATGAAAAAGTTTAAGAAAATAAAATTCAAGAAAAGAAAACTAAGTAAAGAAAGTGTAAAAATAAGTAATTCAAGAAGTTAATGAAAATGAAGAGTTTAAAAAAATTAGGAAACGTGCGAAAATAGATTTCAAGAAAAAGATTTTAAAAACTTTAAGAGAAGAACTCAATATGATGAGTAAAATTTCGCAAAAACCATTTCAAGAAGATAATTAAAGATTTGAAAAGGATCAAGAAGTTGATAAAAACTTTAAAACAAAATGAAAAAGTTTAAGAAAATAAAATTCAAGAAAAGAAAACTAAGTAAAGAAAGTGTAAAAATTAGTGATTCAAGAAGTTAATGAAAATGAAGAGTTTAAAAAAATTATGAAAAGTGAGAAAATAGATTTCAAGAAAAAGATTTTAAAAACTTTAAGAGAAGAACTCAATATAATGAGTAAAATTTTGGAAAAACCATTTAAAGAACATAATTAAAGATTTGAAATGGATCAAGAAGCTGATAAAAACTTTAAAAAAGAATTCAAAAAGTTGAAGAAAATAAAATTTAACAAAAGAAAACTAAGTAAAGAAAGTGTAAAAATAACTATTCAAGAAGTTAATGAAATTGAAGAGTTTTAAAAAATTAGGAAAAGTGAGAAAATAGATTTCAAGAAAAAGATTTTAAAAACTTTAAGAGAAGAACTCAATATGACGAGTAAAATTTTGCAAAAATCATTTCAAGAACATAATTTAAGATTTGAAAAAGTTCAGGAAGTTGGTCAAAACTTTAAAAAGAATTGAAAAAGTTTAGGAAAATAAAATTCAAGCAAAGAAAACTAAGTAAAGAAAGTGTAAAAATAAGTAATTCAAGAAGTTAATGAAAATGAAGAGTTTAAAAAAATTAGGAAACGTGGGAAAATAGATTTCAAGAAAAAGATTTTAAAAACTTTAAGAGAAGAACTCAATATGATGAGTAAAATTTTGCAAAAACCATTTCAAGAAGATAATTAAAGATTTGAAAAGGATCAAGAAGTTGATAAAAACTTTAAAACAAAATGAAAAAGTTTAAGAAAATAAAATTCAATAAAAGAAAACTAAGTAAAGAAAGTGTAAAAATTAGTGATTCAAGAAGTTAATGAAATTGAAGAGTTTTAAAAAATTAGGAAAAGTGAGAAAATAGATTTCAAGAAAAAGATTTTAAAAACTTTAAGAGAAGAACTCAATATGACGAGTAAAATTTTGCAAAAATCATTTCAAGAACATAATTTAAGATTTGAAAAAGATCAAGAAGCTGATAAAAACTTTAAAAAAGAATTCAAAAAGTTGAAGAAAATAAAATTTAACAAAAGAAAACTAAGTAAAGAAAGTGTAAAAATAACTATTCAAGAAGTTAATGAAATTGAAGAGTTTTAAAAAATTAGGAAAAGTGAGAAAATAGATTTCAAGAAAAAGATTTTAAAAACTTTAAGAGAAGAACTCAATATGACGAGTAAAATTTTGCAAAAATCATTTCAAGAACATAATTTAAGATTTGAAAAAGATCAAGAAGTTGATCAAAACTTTAAAAAGAATTGAAAAAGTTTAGGAAAATAAAATTCAAGAAAAGAAAACTAAGTAAAGAAAGTGTAAAAATAAGTAATTCAAGTAGTTAATGAAAATGAAGAGTTTAAAAAAATTAGGAAACGTGAGAAAATAGATTTCAAGAAAAAGATTGTAAAAAATTTAAGAGAAGAACTCAATATGATGAGTAAAATTTTGCAAAAACCATTTAAAGAACATAATTAAAGATTTGAAATGGATCAAGAAGCTGATAAAAACTTTAAAAAAGAATTCAAAAAGTTGAAGAAAATAAAATTTAACAAAAGAAAACTAAGTAAAGAAAGTGTAAAAATAAGTGATTCAAGAAGTTAATGAAATTGAAGAGTTTTAAAAAATTAGGAAAAGTGAGAAAATAGATTTCAAGAAAAAGATTTTAAAAACTTTAAGAGGAGAACTCAATATGACGAGTAAAATTTTGCAAAAATCATTTCAAGAACATAATTAAAGATTTGAAAAGGATCAAGAAGTTGATAAAAAGTTTAAAAAGAATTGAAAAAGTTTAAGAAAATAAAATTCAAGAAAAGAAAACTAAGTAAATAAAGTGTAAAAATAAGTAATTCAAGAAGTTAATGAAAATGAAGAGTTTAAAAAAATTAGGAAAAGTGAGAAAATAGATTTCAAGAAAAAGATTTTAAAAACTTTAAGAGGAGAACTCAATATGACGAGTAAAATTTTGCAAAAATCATTTCAAGAACATAATTAAAGATTTGAAAAGGATCAAGAAGTTGATAAAAAGTTTAAAAAGAATTGAAAAAGTTTAAGAAAATAAAATTCAAGAAAAGAAAACTAAGTAAAGAAAGTGTAAAAATAAGTAATTCAAGAAGTTAATGAAAATGAAGAGTTTAAAAAAATTAGGAAACGTGGGAAAATAGATTTCAAGAAAAAGATTTTAAAAACTTTAAGAGAAGAACTCAATATGACGAGTAAAATTTTGCAAAAACCATTTCAAGAAGATAATTAAAGATTTGAAAAGGATCAAGAAGTTGATAAAAACTTTAAAACAAAATGAAAAAGTTTAAGAAAATAAAATTTAGGAAAAGAAAACTAAGTAAAGAAAGTGTAAAAATAACTATTGAAGAAGTTAATGAAATTGAAGAGTTTTAAAAAATTAGGAAAAGTGAGAAAATAGATTTCAAGAAAAAGATTTTAAAAACTTTAAGAGAAGAACTCAATATGACGAGTAAAATTTTGCAAAAATCATTTAAAGAACATAATTAAAGATTTGAAATGGATCAAGAAGCTGATAAAAACTTTAAAAGAGAATTCAAAAAGTTGAAGAAAATAAAATATAGCAAAAGAAAACTAAGTAAAGAAAGTGTAAAAATAACTATTGAAGAAGTTAATGAAATTGAAGAGTTTTAAAAAATTAGGAAAAGTGAGAAAATAGATTTCAAGAAAAAGATTTTAAAAACTTTAAGAGGAGAACTCAATATGACGAGTAAAATTTTGCAAAAATCATTTCAAGAACATAATTTAAGATTTGAAAAAGATCAAGAAGTTGATCAAAACTTTAAAAAGAATTGAAAAAGTTTAGGAAAATAAAATTCAAGAAAAGAAAACTAAGTAAAGAAAGTGTAAAAATAAGTAATTCAAGTAGTTAATGAAAATGAAGAGTTTAAAAAAATTAGGAAACGTGAGAAAATAGATTTCAAGAAAAAGATTGTAAAAAATTTAAGAGAAGAACTCAATATGATGAGTAAAATTTTGCAAAAACCATTTCGAGAACATAGTTAAAGATTTGAAAAGAATCAAGAAGTTGATAAAAAGTTTAAAAAGAATTGAAAAAGTTTAAGAAAATAAAATTCAAGAAAAGAAAACTAAGTAAATAAAGTGTAAAAATAAGTAATTCAAGAAGTTAATGAAAATGAAGAGTTTAAAAAGATTAGGAAAAGTGAGAAAATAGATTTCAAGAAAAAGATTTTAAAAACTTTAAGAGAAGAACTCAATATGATGAGTAAAATTTTGCAAAAACCATTTAAAGAACATAATTAAAGATTTGAAATGGATCAAGAAGCTGAGAAAAACTTTAAAAAAGAATTCAAAAAGTTGAAGAAAATAAAATTTAACAAAAGAAAACTAAGTAAAGAAAGTGTAAAAATAACTATTCAAGAAGTTAATGAAATTGAAGAGTGTTAAAAAATTAAGAAAAGTGAGAAAATAGATTTCAAGAAAAAGATTTTAAAAACTTTAAGAGAAGAACTCAATATGACGAGTAAAATTTTGCAAAAATCATTTCAAGAACATAATTTAAGATTTGAAAAAGTTCAGGAAGTTGGTCAAAACTTTAAAAAGAATTGAAAAAGTTTAGGAAAATAAAATTCAAGCAAAGAAAACTAAGTAAAGAAAGTGTAAAAATAAGTAATTCAAGAAGTTAATGAAAATGAAGAGTTTAAAAAAATTAGGAAACGTGGGAAAATAGATTTCAAGAAAAAGATTTTAAAAACTTTAAGAGAAGAACTCAATATGATGAGTAAAATTTTGCAAAAACCATTCCAAGAAGATAATTAAAGATTTGAAAAGGATCAAGAAGTTGATAAAAACTTTAAAACAAAATGAAAAAGTTTAAGAAAATAAAATTCAAGAAAAGAAAACTAAGTAAAGAAAGTGTAAAAATTAGTGATTCAAGAAGTTAATGAAAATGAAGAGTTTAAAAAAATTATGAAAAGTGAGAAAATAGATTTCAAGAAAAAGATTTTAAAAACTTTAAGAGAAGTACTCAATATGATGAGTAAAATTTTGCAAAAACCATTTAAAGAACATAATTAAAGATTTGAAAAGGATCAAGAAGCTGATAAAAACTTTAAAAAAGAATTCAAAAAGTTGAAGAAAATAAAATTTAACAAAAGAAAACTAAGTAAAGAAAGTGTAAAAATAAGTGATTCAAGAAGTTAATGAAAATGAAGAGTTTAAAAAGATTAGGAAAAGTGAGAAAATAGATTTCAAGAAAAAGATTTTAAAAACTTTAAGAGAAGAACTCAATATGATGAGTAAAATTTTGCAAAAAACATTTCAAGAACATAATTAAAGATTTGAAAAGGATTAAGAAGCTGATAAAAACTTTAAAAAAGAATTCAAAACGTTTAAGAAAATAAAATTTAACAAAAGAAAACTAAGTAAAGAAAGTGTAAAAATAACTATTCAAGAAGTTAATGAAAATGAAGAGTTTAAAAAAATTAGGAAACGTGAGAAAATAGATTTCAAGAAAAAGATTATAAAAAATTTCAGAGAAGAACTCAATATGACGAGTAAAATTTTGCAAAAATCATTTCAAGAACATAATTTAAGATTTGAAAAAGATCAAGAAGTTGATCAAAACTTTAAAAAGAATTGAAAAAGTTTAGGAAAATAAAATTCAAGAAAAGAAAACTAAGTAAAGAAAGTGTAAAAATAAGTAATTCAAGTAGTTAATGAAAATGAAGAGTTTAAAAAAATTAGGAAACGTGAGAAAATAGATTTCAAGAAAAAGATTGTAAAAAATTTCAGAGAAGAACTCAATATGACGAGTAAAATTTTGCAAAAACCATTTCGAGAACATAATTAAAGATTTGAAAAGAATCAAGAAGTTGATAAAAAAGTTTAAAAAGAATTGAAAAAGTTTAAGAAAATAAAATTCAAGAAAAGAAAACTAAGTAAAGAAAGTGTAAAAATAAGTGATTCAAGAAGTTAATGAAAATGAAGAGTTTAAAAAATTATGAAAAGTGAGAAAATAGATTTCAAGAAAAAGATTTTAAAAACTTTAAGAGAAGAACTCAATATGATGAGTAAAATTTTGCGAAAAACATTTCAAGAAGATAATTAAAGATTTGAAAAGGATCAAGAAGTTGATAAAAACTTTAAAACAAATTGAAAAAGTTTAAGAAAATAAAATTCAAGAAAAGAAAACTAAGTAAATAAAGTGTAAAAATAAGTAATTCAAGAAGTTAATGAAAATGAAGAGTTTAAAAAGATTAGGAAAAGTGAGAAAATAGATTTCAAGAAAAAGATTATAAAAAATTTCAGAGAAGAACTCAATATGACGAGTAAAATTTTGCAAAAATCATTTCAAGAACATAATTTAAGATTTGAAAAAGATCAAGAAGTTGATCAAAACTTTAAAAAGAATTGAAAAAGTTTAGGAAAATAAAATTCAAGAAAAGAAAACTAAGTAAAGAAAGTGTAAAAATAAGTGATTCAAGAAGTTAATGAAAATGAAGAGTTTAAAAAATTATGAAAAGTGAGAAAATAGATTTCAAGAAAAAGATTTTAGAAACTTTAAGAGAAGAACTCAATATGATGAGTAAAATTTTGCAAAAACCATTTCAAGAAGATAATTAAAGATTTGAAAAGGATCAAGAAGTTGATAAAAACTTTAAAAAGAATTGAAAAAGTTTAAGAAAATAAAATTCAAGAAAAGAAAACTAAGTAAATAAAGTGTAAAAATAAGTAATTCAAGAAGTTAATGAAAATGAAGAGTTTAAAAAAATTAGGAAAAGTGAGAAAATAGATTTCAAGAAAAAGATTTTAAAAACTTTAAGAGGAGAACTCAATATGACGAGTAAAATTTTGCAAAAATCATTTCAAGAACATAATTAAAGATTTGAAAAGGATCAAGAAGTTGATAAAAAGTTTAAAAAGAATTGAAAAAGTTTAAGAAAATAAAATTCAAGAAAAGAAAACTAAGTAAAGAAAGTGTAAAAATAAGTAATTCAAGAAGTTAATGAAAATGAAGAGTTTAAAAAAATTAGGAAACGTGGGAAAATAGATTTCAAGAAAAAGATTTTAAAAACTTTAAGAGAAGAACTCAATATGACGAGTAAAATTTTGCAAAAACCATTTCAAGAAGATAATTAAAGATTTGAAAAGGATCAAGAAGTTGATAAAAACTTTAAAACAAAATGAAAAAGTTTAAGAAAATAAAATTTAGGAAAAGAAAACTAAGTAAAGAAAGTGTAAAAATAACTATTGAAGAAGTTAATGAAATTGAAGAGTTTTAAAAAATTAGGAAAAGTGAGAAAATAGATTTCAAGAAAAAGATTTTAAAAACTTTAAGAGAAGAACTCAATATGACGAGTAAAATTTTGCAAAAATCATTTAAAGAACATAATTAAAGATTTGAAATGGATCAAGAAGCTGATAAAAACTTTAAAAGAGAATTCAAAAAGTTGAAGAAAATAAAATATAGCAAAAGAAAACTAAGTAAAGAAAGTGTAAAAATAACTATTGAAGAAGTTAATGAAATTGAAGAGTTTTAAAAAATTAGGAAAAGTGAGAAAATAGATTTCAAGAAAAAGATTTTAAAAACTTTAAGAGGAGAACTCAATATGACGAGTAAAATTTTGCAAAAATCATTTCAAGAACATAATTTAAGATTTGAAAAAGATCAAGAAGTTGATCAAAACTTTAAAAAGAATTGAAAAAGTTTAGGAAAATAAAATTCAAGAAAAGAAAACTAAGTAAAGAAAGTGTAAAAATAAGTAATTCAAGTAGTTAATGAAAATGAAGAGTTTAAAAAAATTAGGAAACGTGAGAAAATAGATTTCAAGAAAAAGATTGTAAAAAATTTAAGAGAAGAACTCAATATGATGAGTAAAATTTTGCAAAAACCATTTCGAGAACATAGTTAAAGATTTGAAAAGAATCAAGAAGTTGATAAAAAGTTTAAAAAGAATTGAAAAAGTTTAAGAAAATAAAATTCAAGAAAAGAAAACTAAGTAAATAAAGTGTAAAAATAAGTAATTCAAGAAGTTAATGAAAATGAAGAGTTTAAAAAGATTAGGAAAAGTGAGAAAATAGATTTCAAGAAAAAGATTTTAAAAACTTTAAGAGAAGAACTCAATATGATGAGTAAAATTTTGCAAAAACCATTTAAAGAACATAATTAAAGATTTGAAATGGATCAAGAAGCTGAGAAAAACTTTAAAAAAGAATTCAAAAAGTTGAAGAAAATAAAATTTAACAAAAGAAAACTAAGTAAAGAAAGTGTAAAAATAACTATTCAAGAAGTTAATGAAATTGAAGAGTGTTAAAAAATTAAGAAAAGTGAGAAAATAGATTTCAAGAAAAAGATTTTAAAAACTTTAAGAGAAGAACTCAATATGACGAGTAAAATTTTGCAAAAATCATTTCAAGAACATAATTTAAGATTTGAAAAAGTTCAGGAAGTTGGTCAAAACTTTAAAAAGAATTGAAAAAGTTTAGGAAAATAAAATTCAAGCAAAGAAAACTAAGTAAAGAAAGTGTAAAAATAAGTAATTCAAGAAGTTAATGAAAATGAAGAGTTTAAAAAAATTAGGAAACGTGGGAAAATAGATTTCAAGAAAAAGATTTTAAAAACTTTAAGAGAAGAACTCAATATGATGAGTAAAATTTTGCAAAAACCATTCCAAGAAGATAATTAAAGATTTGAAAAGGATCAAGAAGTTGATAAAAACTTTAAAACAAAATGAAAAAGTTTAAGAAAATAAAATTCAAGAAAAGAAAACTAAGTAAAGAAAGTGTAAAAATTAGTGATTCAAGAAGTTAATGAAAATGAAGAGTTTAAAAAAATTATGAAAAGTGAGAAAATAGATTTCAAGAAAAAGATTTTAAAAACTTTAAGAGAAGTACTCAATATGATGAGTAAAATTTTGCAAAAACCATTTAAAGAACATAATTAAAGATTTGAAAAGGATCAAGAAGCTGATAAAAACTTTAAAAAAGAATTCAAAAAGTTGAAGAAAATAAAATTTAACAAAAGAAAACTAAGTAAAGAAAGTGTAAAAATAAGTGATTCAAGAAGTTAATGAAAATGAAGAGTTTAAAAAGATTAGGAAAAGTGAGAAAATAGATTTCAAGAAAAAGATTTTAAAAACTTTAAGAGAAGAACTCAATATGATGAGTAAAATTTTGCAAAAAACATTTCAAGAACATAATTAAAGATTTGAAAAGGATTAAGAAGCTGATAAAAACTTTAAAAAAGAATTCAAAACGTTTAAGAAAATAAAATTTAACAAAAGAAAACTAAGTAAAGAAAGTGTAAAAATAACTATTCAAGAAGTTAATGAAAATGAAGAGTTTAAAAAAATTAGGAAACGTGAGAAAATAGATTTCAAGAAAAAGATTATAAAAAATTTCAGAGAAGAACTCAATATGACGAGTAAAATTTTGCAAAAATCATTTCAAGAACATAATTTAAGATTTGAAAAAGATCAAGAAGTTGATCAAAACTTTAAAAAGAATTGAAAAAGTTTAGGAAAATAAAATTCAAGAAAAGAAAACTAAGTAAAGAAAGTGTAAAAATAAGTAATTCAAGTAGTTAATGAAAATGAAGAGTTTAAAAAAATTAGGAAACGTGAGAAAATAGATTTCAAGAAAAAGATTGTAAAAAATTTCAGAGAAGAACTCAATATGACGAGTAAAATTTTGCAAAAACCATTTCGAGAACATAATTAAAGATTTGAAAAGAATCAAGAAGTTGATAAAAAAGTTTAAAAAGAATTGAAAAAGTTTAAGAAAATAAAATTCAAGAAAAGAAAACTAAGTAAAGAAAGTGTAAAAATAAGTGATTCAAGAAGTTAATGAAAATGAAGAGTTTAAAAAATTATGAAAAGTGAGAAAATAGATTTCAAGAAAAAGATTTTAAAAACTTTAAGAGAAGAACTCAATATGATGAGTAAAATTTTGCGAAAAACATTTCAAGAAGATAATTAAAGATTTGAAAAGGATCAAGAAGTTGATAAAAACTTTAAAACAAATTGAAAAAGTTTAAGAAAATAAAATTCAAGAAAAGAAAACTAAGTAAATAAAGTGTAAAAATAAGTAATTCAAGAAGTTAATGAAAATGAAGAGTTTAAAAAGATTAGGAAAAGTGAGAAAATAGATTTCAAGAAAAAGATTATAAAAAATTTCAGAGAAGAACTCAATATGACGAGTAAAATTTTGCAAAAATCATTTCAAGAACATAATTTAAGATTTGAAAAAGATCAAGAAGTTGATCAAAACTTTAAAAAGAATTGAAAAAGTTTAGGAAAATAAAATTCAAGAAAAGAAAACTAAGTAAAGAAAGTGTAAAAATAAGTGATTCAAGAAGTTAATGAAAATGAAGAGTTTAAAAAATTATGAAAAGTGAGAAAATAGATTTCAAGAAAAAGATTTTAGAAACTTTAAGAGAAGAACTCAATATGATGAGTAAAATTTTGCAAAAACCATTTCAAGAAGATAATTAAAGATTTGAAAAGGATCAAGAAGTTGATAAAAACTTTAAAACAAATTGAAAAAGTTTAAGAAAATAAAATTCAAGAAAAGAAAACTAAGTAAATAAAGTGTAAAAATAAGTAATTCAAGAAGTTAATGAAAATGAAGAGTTTAAAAAGATTAGGAAAAGTGAGAAAATAGATTTCAAGAAAAAGATTTTAAAAACTTTAAGAGAAGAACTCAATATGATGAGTAAAATTTTGCAAAAAACATTTCAAGAACATAATTAAAGATTTGAAAAGGATTAAGAAGCTGATAAAAACTTTAAAAAAGAATTCAAAACGTTTAAGAAAATAAAATTTAACAAAAGAAAACTAAGTAAAGAAAGTGTAAAAATAACTATTCAAGAAGTTAATGAAAATGAAGAGTTTAAAAAAATTAGGAAAAGTGAGAAAATAGATTTCAAGAAAAAGATTTTAAAAACTTTAAGAGAAGAACTCAATATGACGAGTAAAATTTTGCAAAAATCATTTCAAGAACATAATTTAAGATTTGAAAAAGATCAAGAAGTTGATCAAAACTTTAAAAAGAATTGAAAAAGTTTAGGAAAATAAAATTCAAGAAAAGAAAACTAAGTAAAGAAAGTGTAAAAATAAGTAATTCAAGTAGTTAATGAAAATGAAGAGTTTAAAAAAATTAGGAAACGTGAGAAAATAGATTTCAAGAAAAAGATTGTAAAAAATTTCAGAGAAGAACTCAATATGACGAGTAAAATTTTGCAAAAATCATTTCAAGAACATAATTTAAGATTTGAAAAAGATCAAGAAGTTGATCAAAACTTTAAAAAGAATTGAAAAAGTTTAGGAAAATAAAATTCAAGAAAAGAAAACTAAGTAAAGAAAGTGTAAAAATAAGTAATTCAAGTAGTTAATGAAAATGAAGAGTTTAAAAAAATTAGGAAACGTGAGAAAATAGATTTCAAGAAAAAGATTGTAAAAAATTTCAGAGAAGAACTCAATATGACGAGTAAAATTTTGTAAAAACCATTTCGAGAACATAATTAAAGATTTGAAAAGAATCAAGAAGTTGATAAAAAAGTTTAAAAAGAATTGAAAAAGTTTAAGAAAATAAAATTCAAGAAAAGAAAACTAAGTAAAGAAAGTGTAAAAATAAGTGATTCAAGAAGTTAATGAAAATGAAGAGTTTAAAAAATTATGAAAAGTGAGAAAATAGATTTCAAGAAAAAGATTTTAAAAACTTTAAGAGAAGAACTCAATATGATGAGTAAAATTTTGCGAAAAACATTTCAAGAAGATAATTAAAGATTTGAAAAGGATCAAGAAGTTGATAAAAACTTTAAAACAAATTGAAAAAGTTTAAGAAAATAAAATTCAAGAAAAGAAAACTAAGTAAATAAAGTGTAAAAATAAGTAATTCAAGAAGTTAATGAAAATGAAGAGTTTAAAAAGATTAGGAAAAGTGAGAAAATAGATTTCAAGAAAAAGATTATAAAAAATTTCAGAGAAGAACTCAATATGACGAGTAAAATTTTGCAAAAATCATTTCAAGAACATAATTTAAGATTTGAAAAAGATCAAGAAGTTGATCAAAACTTTAAAAAGAATTGAAAAAGTTTAGGAAAATAAAATTCAAGAAAAGAAAACTAAGTAAAGAAAGTGTAAAAATAAGTGATTCAAGAAGTTAATGAAAATGAAGAGTTTAAAAAATTATGAAAAGTGAGAAAATAGATTTCAAGAAAAAGATTTTAGAAACTTTAAGAGAAGAACTCAATATGATGAGTAAAATTTTGCAAAAACCATTTCAAGAAGATAATTAAAGATTTGAAAAGGATCAAGAAGTTGATAAAAACTTTAAAACAAATTGAAAAAGTTTAAGAAAATAAAATTCAAGAAAAGAAAACTAAGTAAATAAAGTGTAAAAATAAGTAATTCAAGAAGTTAATGAAAATGAAGAGTTTAAAAAGATTAGGAAAAGTGAGAAAATAGATTTCAAGAAAAAGATTTTAAAAACTTTAAGAGAAGAACTCAATATGATGAGTAAAATTTTGCAAAAAACATTTCAAGAACATAATTAAAGATTTGAAAAGGATTAAGAAGCTGATAAAAACTTTAAAAAAGAATTCAAAACGTTTAAGAAAATAAAATTTAACAAAAGAAAACTAAGTAAAGAAAGTGTAAAAATAACTATTCAAGAAGTTAATGAAAATGAAGAGTTTAAAAAAATTAGGAAAAGTGAGAAAATAGATTTCAAGAAAAAGATTTTAAAAACTTTAAGAGAAGAACTCAATATGACGAGTAAAATTTTGCAAAAATCATTTCAAGAACATAATTTAAGATTTGAAAAAGATCAAGAAGTTGATCAAAACTTTAAAAAGAATTGAAAAAGTTTAGGAAAATAAAATTCAAGAAAAGAAAACTAAGTAAAGAAAGTGTAAAAATAAGTAATTCAAGTAGTTAATGAAAATGAAGAGTTTAAAAAAATTAGGAAACGTGAGAAAATAGATTTCAAGAAAAAGATTGTAAAAAATTTCAGAGAAGAACTCAATATGACGAGTAAAATTTTGCAAAAATCATTTCAAGAACATAATTTAAGATTTGAAAAAGATCAAGAAGTTGATCAAAACTTTAAAAAGAATTGAAAAAGTTTAGGAAAATAAAATTCAAGAAAAGAAAACTAAGTAAAGAAAGTGTAAAAATAAGTAATTCAAGTAGTTAATGAAAATGAAGAGTTTAAAAAAATTAGGAAACGTGAGAAAATAGATTTCAAGAAAAAGATTGTAAAAAATTTCAGAGAAGAACTCAATATGACGAGTAAAATTTTGCAAAAACCATTTCGAGAACATAATTAAAGATTTGAAAAGAATCAAGAAGTTGATAAAAAAGTTTAAAAAGAATTGAAAAAGTTTAAGCAAATAAAATTCAAGAAAAGAAAACTAAGTAAAGAAAGTGTAAAAATAAGTGATTCAAGAAGTTAATGAAAATGAAGAGTTTAAAAAATTATGAAAAGTGAGAAAATAGATTTCAAGAAAAAGATTTTAAAAACTTTAAGAGAAGAACTCAATATGATGAGTAAAATTTTGCGAAAAACATTTCAAGAAGATAATTAAAGATTTGAAAAGGATCAAGAAGTTGATAAAAACTTTAAAACAAATTGAAAAAGTTTAAGAAAATAAAATTCAAGAAAAGAAAACTAAGTAAATAAAGTGTAAAAATAAGTAATTCAAGAAGTTAATGAAAATGAAGAGTTTAAAAAGATTAGGAAAAGTGAGAAAATAGATTTCAAGAAAAAGATTATAAAAAATTTCAGAGAAGAACTCAATATGACGAGTAAAATTTTGCAAAAATCATTTCAAGAACATAATTTAAGATTTGAAAAAGATCAAGAAGTTGATCAAAACTTTAAAAAGAATTGAAAAAGTTTAGGAAAATAAAATTCAAGAAAAGAAAACTAAGTAAAGAAAGTGTAAAAATAAGTAATTCAAGTAGTTAATGAAAATGAAGAGTTTAAAAAAATTAGGAAACGTGAGAAAATAGATTTCAAGAAAAAGATTGTAAAAAATTTCAGAGAAGAACTCAATATGACGAGTAAAATTTTGCAAAAACCATTTCGAGAACATAATTAAAGATTTGAAAAGAATCAAGAAGTTGATAAAAAAGTTTAAAAAGAATTGAAAAAGTTTAAGAAAATAAAATTCAAGAAAAGAAAACTAAGTAAAGAAAGTGTAAAAATAAGTGATTCAAGAAGTTAATGAAAATGAAGAGTTTAAAAAATTATGAAAAGTGAGAAAATAAATTTCAAGAAAAAGATTTTAAAAACTTTAAGAGAAGAACTCAATATGATGAGTAAAATTTTGCGAAAAACATTTCAAGAAGATAATTAAAGATTTGAAAAGGATCAAGAAGTTGATAAAAACTTTAAAACAAATTGAAAAAGTTTAAGAAAATAAAATTCAAGAAAAGAAAACTAAGTAAATAAAGTGTAAAAATAAGTAATTCAAGAAGTTAATGAAAATGAAGAGTTTAAAAAGATTAGGAAAAGTGAGAAAATAGAAGCTGATAAAAACTTTAAAAGAGAATTCAAAAAGTTGAAGAAAATAAAATATAGCAAAAGAAAACTAAGTAAAGAAAGTGTAAAAATAACTATTGAAGAAGTTAATGAAATTGAAGAGTTTTAAAAATTAGGAAAAGTGAGAAAATAGATTTCAAGAAAAAGATTTTAAAAACTTTAAGAGAAGAACTCAATATGACGAGTAAAATTTTGCAAAAATCATTTCAAGAACATAATTAAAGATTTGAAATGGATCAAGAAGCTGATAAAAACTTTAAAAGAGAATTCAAAAAGTTGAAGAAAATAAAATTTAGCAAAAGAAAACTAAGTAAAGAAAGTGTAAAAATAACTATTGAAGAAGTTAATGAAATTGAAGAGTTTTAAAAAATTAGGAAAAGTGAGAAAATAGATTTCAAGAAAAAGATTTTAAAAACTTTAAGAGAAGAACTCAATATGACGAGTAAAATTTTGCAAAAATCATTTCAAGAACATAATTTAAGATTTGAAAAAGTTCAAGAAGTTGATCAAAACTTTAAAAAGAATTGAAAAAGTTTAGGAAAATAAAATTCAAGAAAAGAAAACTAAGTAAAGAAAGTGTAAAAATAAGTAATTCAAGAAGTTAATGAAAATGAAGAGTTTAAAAAAATTAGGAAACGTGGGAAAATAGATTTCAAGAAAAAGATTTTAAAAACTTTAAGAGAAGAACTCAATATGATGAGTAAAATTTTGCAAAAACCATTACAAGAAGATAATTAAAGATTTAAAAACGATCAAGAAGTTGATAAAAACTTTAAAACAAAATGAAAAAGTTTAAGAAAATAAAATTCAAGAAAAGAAAACTAAGTAAAGAAAGTGTAAAAATTAGTGATTCAAGAAGTTAATGAAAATGAAGAGTTTAAAAAAATTATGAAAAGTGAGAAATTAGATTTCAAGAAAAAGATTTTAAAAACTTTAAGAGAAGAACTCAATATGACGAGTAAAATTTTGCAAAAATCATTTCAAGAACATAATTAAAGATTTGAAATGGATCAAGAAGCTGATAAAAACTTTAAAAGAGAATTCAAAAAGTTGAAGAAAATAAAATTTAGCAAAAGAAAACTAAGTAAAG
Source organism: Vigna unguiculata (assembly GCF_037176805.1). NCBI lineage: Eukaryota > Viridiplantae > Streptophyta > Magnoliopsida > Fabales > Fabaceae > Vigna > Vigna unguiculata. Next base: position 55,699,890 of record NC_140794.1, on the reverse strand, counting down.
AAAGTGTAAAAATAACTATTGAAGAAGTTAATGAAATTGAAGAGTTTTAAAAAATTAGGAAAAGTGAGAAACTAGATTTCAAGAAAAAGATTTTAAAAACTTTAAGAGAAGAACTCAATATGATGAGTAAAATTTTGCAAAAACCATTTAAAGAACATAATTAAAGATTTGAAATGGATCAAGAAGCTGATAAAAACTTTAAAAGAGAATTCAAAAAGTTGAAGAAAATAAAATTCAAGAAAAGAAAACTAAGTAAAGAAAGTGTAAAAATTAGTGATTCAAGAAGTTAATGAAAATGAAGAGTTTAAAAAAATTATGAAAAGTGAGAAATTAGATTTCAAGAAAAAGATTTTAAAAACTTTAAGAGAAGAACTCAATATGACGAGTAAAATTTTGCAAAAATCATTTCAAGAACATAATTAAAGATTTGAAATGGATCAAGAAGCTGATAAAAACTTTAAAAGAGAATTCAAAAAGTTGAAGAAAATAAAATTTACCAAAAGAAAACTAAGTAAAGAAAGTGTAAAAATAACTATTGAAGAAGTTAATGAAATTGAAGAGTTTTAAAAAATTAGGAAAAGTGAGAAACTAGATTTCAAGAAAAAGATTTTAAAAACTTTAAGAGAAGAACTCAATATGATGAGTAAAATTTTGCAAAAACCATTTAAAGAACATAATTAAAGATTTGAAATGGATCAAGAAGCTGATAAAAACTTTAAAAGAGAATTCAAAAAGTTGAAGAAAATAAAATTCAAGAAAAGAAAACTAAGTAAAGAAAGTGTAAAAATTAGTGATTCAAGAAGTTAATGAAAATGAAGAGTTTAAAAAAATTATGAAAAGTGAGAAATTAGATTTCAAGAAAAAGATTTTAAAAACTTTAAGAGAAGAACTCAATATTATGAGTAAAATTTTGCAAAAACCATTTCGAGAACATAGTTAAAGATTTGAAAAGAATCAAGAAGTTGATAAAAAGTTTAAAAAGAATTGAAAAAGTTTAAGAAAATAAAATTCAAGAAAAGAAAACTAAGTAAATAAAGTGTAAAAATAAGTAATTCAAGAAGTTAATGAAAATGAAGAGTTTAAAAAGATTAGGAAAAGTGAGAAAATAGATTTCAAGAAAAAGATTTTAAACACTTTAAGAGAAGAACTCAATATGATGAGTAAAATTTTGCAAAAACCATTTAAAGAACATAATTAAAGATTTGAAATGGATCAAGAAGCTGATAAAAACTTTAAAAAAGAATTCAAAAAGTTGAAGAAAATAAAATTCAAGAAAAGAAAACTAAGTAAAGAAAGTGTAAAAATAAGTGATTCAAGAAGTTAATGAAAATGAAGAGTTTAAAAAAATTAGGAAATGTGAGAAAATAAATTTCAAGAAAAAGATTGTAAAAAATTTAAGAGAAGAACTCAATATGATAAGTAAAATTTTGCAAAAATCATTTCAAGAACATAATTTAAGATTTGAAAAAGTTCAAGAAGTTGATCAAAACATTAAAAAGAATTGAAAAAGTTTAGGAAAATAAAATTCAAGAAAAGAAAACTAAGTAAAGAAAGTGTAAAAATAAGTAATTCAAGTAGTTAATGAAAATGAAGAGTTTAAAAAAATTAGGAAACGTGGGAAAATAGATTTCAAGAAAAAGATTTTAAAAACTTTAAGAGAAGAACTCAATATGATGAGTAAAATTTTGCAAAAACCATTTAAAGAGCATAATTAAAGATTTGAAATGGATCAAGAAGCTGATAAAAACTTTAAAAGAGAATTCAAAAAGTTGAAGAAAATAAAATATAGCAAAAGAAAACTAAGTAAAGAAAGTGTAAAAATAACTATGGAAGAAGTTAATGAAATTGAAGAGTTTTAAAAAATTAGGGAAAGTGAGAAAATAGATTTCAAGAAAAAGATTTTAAAAACTTTAAGAGAAGAACTCAATATGACGAGTAAAATTTTGCAAAAATCATTTCAAGAACATAATTTAAGATTTGAAAAAGATCAAGAAGTTGATCAAAACTTTAAAAAGAATTGAAAAAGTTTAGGAAAATAAAATTCAAGAAAAGAAAACTAAGTAAAGAAAGTGTAAAAATAAGTAATTCAAGTAGTTAATGAAAATGAAGAGTTTAAAAAAATTAGGAAACGTGAGAAAATAGATTTCAAGAAAAAGATTGTAAAAAATTTAAGAGAAGAACTCAATATGATAAGTAAAATTTTGCAAAAATCATTTCAAGAACATAATTTAAGATTTGAAAAAGTTCAAGAAGTTGATCAAAACTTTAAAAAGAATTGAAAAAGTTTAGGAAAATAAAATTCAAGAAAAGAAAACTAAGTAAAGAAAGTGTAAAAATAAGTAATTCAAGAAGTTAATGAAAATGAAGAGTTTAAAAAAATTAGGAAATGTGAGAAAATAAATTTCAAGAAAAAGATTGTAAAAAATTTAAGAGAAGAACTCAATATGATAAGTAAAATTTTGCAAAAATCATTTCAAGAACATAATTTAAGATTTGAAAAAGTTCAAGAAGTTGATCAAAACATTAAAAAGAATTGAAAAAGTTTAGGAAAATAAAATTCAAGAAAAGAAAACTAAGTAAAGAAAGTGTAAAAATAAGTAATTCAAGTAGTTAATGAAAATGAAGAGTTTAAAAAAATTATGAAAAGTGAGAAATTAGATTTCAAGAAAAAGATTTTAAAAACTTTAAGAGAAGAACTCAATATGATGAGTAAAATTTTGCAAAAACCATTTAAAGAGCATAATTAAAGATTTGAAATGGATCAAGAAGCTGATAAAAACTTTAAAAGAGAATTCAAAAAGTTGAAGAAAATAAAATATAGCAAAAGAAAACTAAGTAAAGAAAGTGTAAAAATAACTATTGAAGAAGTTAATGAAATTGAAGAGTTTTAAAAAATTAGGAAAAGTGAGAAAATAGATTTCAAGAAAAAGATTTTAAAAAGTTTAAGAGAAGAACTCAATATGACGAGTAAAATTTTGCAAAAATAATTTCAAGAACATAATTAAAGATTTGAAATGGATCAAGAAGCTGATAAAAACTTTAAAAGAGAATTCAAAAAGTTGAAGAAAATAAAATTTAGCAAAAGAAAACTAAGTAAAGAAAGTGTAAAAATAAGTAGTTCAAGAAGTTAATGAAAATGAAAAGTTAAAAAAAATCAGGAAAAGTGAGAAAATAGATTTCAAGAAAAAGATTTTAAAAACTTTAAGAGAAGAACTCAATATGACGAGTAAAATTTTGCAAAAACCATTTCAAGAACATAATTAAAGATTTGAAAAAGATCAAGAAGTTGATAAAAACTTTAAAAAGAATTGAAAAAGTTTAAGAAAATAAAATTCAAGAAAAGAAAACTAAGTAAAGAAAGTGTAAAAATAAGTAATTCAAGAAGTTAATGAAAATGAAAAGTTGAAAAAAAATTAGGGAAAGTGAGAAAATAGATTTCAAGAAAAAGATTTTAAAAACTTTAAGAGAAGAACTCGATATCGATATGATGAGTAAAATTTTGCAAAAATCATTTCATGAACATAATTAGAGATTTGAAAAGGATCAAGAAATTGATAAAAACTTTTAAAAGAATTGAAAAAGTTTAAGAAAATAAAACTCAAGAAAAGAAAACTAAGTAAAGAAAGTGTAAAAATAACTAATTCAAGAAGTTAATGAAAATGAAGAGTTTAAAAAATTATGAAAAGTGAGAAAATAGATTTCAAGAAAAAGATTTTAGAAACTTTAAGAGAAGAACTCAATATGATGAGTAAAATTTTGCAAAAACCATTTCAAGAAGATAATTAAAGATTTGAAAAGGATCAAGAAGTTGATAAAAACTTTAAAACAAACTGAAAAAGTTTAAGAAAATAAAATTCAAGAAAAGAAAACTAAGTAAATAAAGTGTAAAAATAATTAATTCAAGAAGTTAATGAAAATGAAGAGTTTAAAAAGATTAGGAAAAGTGAGAAAATAGATTTCAAGAAAAAGATTTTAAAAACTTTAAGAGAAGAACTCAATATGATGAGTAAAATTTTGCAAAAACCATTTAAAGAACATAATTAAAGATTTGAAATGGATCAAGAAGTTGATAAAAACTTTAAAAAAGAATTCAAAAAGTTGAAGAAAATAAAATTTAACAAAAGAAAACTAAGTAAAGAAAGTGTAAAAATAACTATTCAAGAAGTTAATGAAATTGAATAGTGTTAAACAATTAGGAAAAGTGAGAAAATAGATTTCAAGAAAAAGATTTTAAAAACTTTAAGAGAAGAACTCAATATGACGAGTAAAATTTTGCAAAAATCATTTCAAGAACATAATTTAAGATTTGAAAAAGTTCAAGAAGTTGATGAAAACTTTAAAAAGAATTGAAAAAGTTTAGGAAAATAAAATTCAAGAAAAGAAAACTAAGTAAAGAAAGTGTAAAAATAAGTGATTCAAGAAGTTAATGAAAATGAAGAGTTTAAAAAAATTAGGAAATGTGAGAAAATAAATTTCAAGAAAAAGATTGTAAAAAATTTAAGAGAAGAACTCAATATGATGAGTAAAATTTTGCAAAAACCATTTCAAGAAGATAATTAAAGATTTGAAAAGGATCAAGAAGTTGATAAAAACTTTAAAACAAAATGAAAAAGTTTAAGAAAATAAAATTCAAGAAAAGAAAACTAAGTAAAGAAAGTGTAAAAATTAGTGATTCAAGAAGTTAATGAAAATGAAGAGTTTAAAAAAATTATGAAAAGTGAGAAAATAGATTTCAAGAAAAACATTTTAAAAACTTTAAGAGAAGAACTCAATATGATGAGTAAAATTTTGCAAAAACCATTTAAAGAACATAATTAAAGATTTGAAATGGATCAAGAAGCTGATAAAAACTTTAAAAAAGAATTCAAAAAGTTGAAGAAAATAAAATTTAACAAAAGAAAACTAAGTAAAGAAAGTGTAAAAATAACTATTCAAGAAGTTAATGAAATTGAATAGTGTTAAAAAATTAGGAAAAGTGAGAAAATAGATTTCAAGAAAAAGATTTTAAAAACTTTAAGAGAAGAACTCAATATGACGAGTAAAATTTTACAAAAATCATTTCAAGAACATAATTTAAGATTTGAAAAAGTTCAAGAAGTTGATCAAAACTTTAAAAAGAATTGAAAAAGTTTAGGAAAATAAAATTCAAGAAAAGAAAACTAAGTAAAGAAAGTGTAAAAATAAGTGATTCAAGAAGTTAATGAAAATGAAGAGTTTAAAAAAATTAGGAAATGTGAGAAAATAAATTTCAAGAAAAAGATTGTAAAAAATTTAAGAGAAGAACTCAATATGATGAGTAAAATTTTGCAAAAATCATTTCAAGAACATAATTTAAGATTTGAAAAAGTTCAAGAAGTTGATCAAAACTTTAAAAAGAATTGAAAAAGTTTAGGAAAATAAAATTCAAGAAAAGAAAACTAAGTAAAGAAAGTGTAAAAATAAGTAATTCAAGAAGTTAATGAAAATGAAGAGTTTAAAAAAATTAGGAAACGTGGGAAAATAGATTTCAAGGAAAAGATTTTAAAAACTTTAAGAGAAGAACTCAATATGATGAGTAAAATTTTGCAAAAACCATTTCAAGAAGATAATTAAAGATTTGAAAAGGATCAAGAAGTTGATAAAAACTTTAAAACAAAATGAAAAAGTTTAAGAAAATAAAATTCAAGAAAAGAAAACTAAGTAAAGAAAGTGTAAAAATTAGTGATTCAAGAAGTTAATGAAAATGAAGAGTTTAAAAAAATTATGAAAAGTGAGAAAATAGATTTCAAGAAAAAGATTTTAAAAACTTTAAGAGAACAACTCAATATGATGAGTAAAATTTTGCAAAAACCATTTAAAGAGCATAATTAAAGATTTGAAATGGATCAAGAAGCTGATAAAAACTTTAAAAGAGAATTCAAAAAGTTGAAGAAAATAAAATTTAGCAAAAGAAAACTAAGTAAAGAAAGTGTAAAAATAACTATTGAAGAAGTTAATGAAATTGAAGAGTTTTAAAAAATTAGGAAAAGTGAGAAAATAGATTTCAAGAAAAAGATTTTAAAAACTTTAAGAGAAGAACTCAATATGACGAGTAAAATTTTGCAAAAATCATTTCAAGAACATAATTAAAGATTTGGAATGGATCAAGAAGCTGATAAAAACCTTAAAAGAGAATTCAAAAAGTTGAAGAAAATAAAATTTAGCAAAAGAAAACTAAGTAAAGAAAATGTAAAAATAACTATTGAAGAAGTTAATGAAATTGAAGAGTTTTAAAAAATTAGGAAAAGTGAGAAAATAGATTTCAAGAAAAAGATTTTAAAAACTTTAAGAGAAGAACTCAATATGACGAGTAAAATTTTGCAAAAATCATTTCAAGAACATAATTAAAGATTTGAAAGGGATCAAGAAGCTGATAAAAACTTTAAAAGAGAATTCAAAAAGTTGAAGAAAATAAAATTTAGCAAAAGAAAACTAAGTAAAGAAAGTGTAAAAATAACTATTGAAGAAGTTAATGAAATTGAAGAGTTTTAAAAAATTAGGAAAAGTGAGAAAATAGATTTCAAGAAAAAGATTTTAAAAACTTTAAGAGAAGAACTCAATATGACGAGTAAAATTTTGCAAAAATCATTTCAAGAACATAATTTAAGATTTGAAAAAGATCAAGAAGTTGATCAAAACTTTAAAAAGAATTGAAAAAGTTTAGGAAAATAAAATTCAAGAAAAGAAAACTAAGTAAAGAAAGTGTAAAAATAAGTAATTCAAGTAGTTAATGAAAATGAAGAGTTTAAAAAAATTAGGAAACGTGAGAAAATAGATTTCAAGAAAAAGATTGTAAAAAATTTAAGAGAAGAATTCAATATGATGAGTAAAATTTTGCAAAAACCATTTCGAGAACATAATTAAAGATTTGAAAAGAATCAAGAAGTTGATAAAAAGTTTAAAAAGAATTGAAAAAGTTTAAGAAAATAAAATTCAAGAAAAGAAAACTAAGTAAAGAAAGTGTAAAAATAAGTAATTCAAGAAGTTAATGAAAATGAAGAGTTTTAAAAAATTAGGAAACGTGAGAAAATAGATTTCAAGAAAAAGATTGTAAAAAATTTAAGAGAAGAACTCAATATGATGAGTAAAATTTGGAAAAAACATTTCAAGAACATAATTAAAGATTTGAAAAGGATCAAGAAGCTGATAAAAACATTAAAAAAGAATTCAAAACGTTTAAGAAAATAAAATTTAACAAAAGAAAACTAAGTAAAGAAAGTGTAAAAATAACTATTCAAGAAGTTAATGAAAATGAAGAGTTTAAAAAAATTAGGAAAAGTGATAAAATAGATTTCAAGAAAAAGATTTAAAAAAATTTCAGAGAAGAAGTCAAAATGGTGACTAAAATTTTGCAAAAACCATTTCAACAACATAACTAAAGATATGAAAAGGATCAAGAAGTTGATAAAAAGTTTAAAAAGAATTGAAAAAATTTAAGAAAATAAAATTCAAGAAAAGAAAACTAAGTAAAGAAAGTGTAAAAATAAGTAATTCAAGAAGTTAATGAAAATGAAGAGTTTAAAAAGATTAGGAAAAGTGTGAAAATAGATTTCAAGAAAAAGATTTTAAAAACTTTAAGAGAAGAACTCAAGATGATGAGTAAAATTTTGGAAAAACCATTTCAAGAACATAATTAAATATTTGAAAAAGATCAAGAAGTTGATAAAGACTTTAAAAAGAATTGAAAAAGTTTAAGAAAATAAAATTCAAGAAAAGAAAACTAAGTAATGAAAGTGTAAAAATAAGTAATTCAAGAAGGTAATGAAAATTAATAGTTTATAAAAATAGGAAAAGGGAGAAAATAGATTTTAAAAACTTTAAGAGAAGAACTCAATATGATGAGTAAAATTTTGCAAAAAACTATTTCAAGAACATAATGAAAGATTTGAAAACGATCAAGAAATTGATAAAAACTTTAAAAGGAATTTAAAAAGTTTAAGAAAATAAAATTCTAAGAAAGAAAACTAAGTAAAGAAAGTGTAAAAATAAGTAATTCAAGAAGTTAATGAAAATGAAGAGTTTAAAAAAATCGGAAAAAGTGAGAAAATAGATTTCAAGAAAAAGATTTTAAAAACTTTAAGAGAAGAACTCAATATGATGAGTAAAATTTTGCAAAAAACATTTCAAGAACATAATTAAAAATTTAAAAAGGATAAAGAATTAAAGATTTGAAACGGATCAAGAAGTTGATAAAAACCTTAAAAAGAATTGAAAAAGTTTAAGAAAATAAAATTCAAGAAAAGAAAACTAAGTAAAGAAAGTGTAAAAATAAGTAATTCAAGAAGTTAATTAAAATGAAGAGTTTAAAAATATTAGGAAAAGTGAGAAAATAGATTTCAAGAAAAAGATTTTAAAAACTTTAAGAGAAGAACTCAATATAATGAGTAAAATTTTGCAAAAACCATTTAAAGAACATAATTAAAGATTTGAAATGGATGAAGAAGCTGATAAAAACTTTAAAAAAGAATTCAAAAAGTTGAAGAAAATAAAATTTAACAAAAGAAAACTTAGTAAAGAAAGTGTAAAAATAACTATTCAAGAAGTTAATGAAAATGAAGAGTTTAAAAAAATTAGGAAAAGTGATAAAATAGATTTCAAGAAAAAGATTTAAAAAAATTTAAGAGAAGAACTCAATATGATGACTAAAATTTTGCAAAAACCATTTCAGGAGCATAACTAAAGATATGAAAAGGATCAAGAAGTTAATAAAAACTTTAAAAAGAATTGAAAAAATTTAAGAAAATAAAATTCAAGAAAAGAAAACTAAGTAAAGAAAGTGTAAAAATAAGTAATTCAAGAAGTTAATGAGAATGAAGAGTTTAAAAAACTTAGGAAAAGTGAGAAAATAGATTTCAAGAAAAAGATTTTAAAAACGTTAAGAGAAGAACTCAATATGATGACTAAAATTTTGCAAAAACCATTTCAAGAACATAACTAAAGATATGAAAAGGATCAAGAAGTTGATAAAAACTTTAAAAAGAATTGAAAAAATTTAAGAAAATAAAATTCAAGAAAAGAAAACTAAGTAAAGAAAGTGTAAAAATAAGTAATTCAAGAAGTTAATGAGAATGAAGAGTTTAAAAAACTTAGGAAAAGTGAGAAAATAGATTTCAAGAAAAAGATTTTAAAAACGTTAAGAGAAGAACTCAATATGATGAGTAAAATTTTGCAAAAACCATTTCAAGAACATAATTAAAGATTTGAAAAGGATCAAGAATAGAGGTGTTAATTTGGCCCAACCCACAAGGTTTGGCCCTGACGCATGTGGGCAAGGGCCAAAAAAGCCCACATTAAAAAAAGGCCCCATCAAAGAAGTCCACAGGACTAAAACTTTACAAAAGCCATGTGGGCTTGGGCCAACCCATGGGCTTTCATCTTCCATATGGAAAATATATTATTTTTTAAAATATATTACTATCTGTGGGACAGGCCCAACGAATCGGACAAGCACGACGACCAGAATAGGTCGAACAACCCGAACCTGCCTGACGACCTCGACAAGAACGACGACTTGAACGGGCTCGATGATCCAAAAGGGCCCAAAGTCCCGAACGGGCCCGACGACCTAATAAGGCTCGACGACTCGAACGGGCCCGACGACCTAGACGAGCTCGACGACCAGGACGAGCTTGACGACCAGGATAAACTCGACGACTTGGACGGGCGCGACGACACAAACGGGCCGACGACATGGACAGACACGACAACCCGGACGGGCTTAATGACCCGGACGAGCCCGACGACCTGGACTGGCCCTACGACAAAAACGGACCCTACGACCTAAGTTGGCCTCGCAACCCGTATGGGCCCAATTACCCGTATGGGCCCGACGACCTGGACGGAATCGACGACACGGACAGGCCCGACGACCCAGACGGACCCGATGACCCAGAAGGGCCCCACGATCTGAACATGCCCGACGACCCGAATGGGCCAACTGACCCGAACATGTCCGATGATCCAAACATGCCCAACGACCTGAACGGGCCCGACGACACGAACATGCCCAACGACCCGGACAAGCCCGATGATCCAGACAAGCCCAACGACCCGAGCGGGCCCAATGACCCAGACGAGCTCTAGGACTCGAACGGGCCCCACGACTCGGACGTGCCTGATGATCCACACAGTCCCAACAACCCAAACGGTCCCGACGCCTTGGATGTGCCCAATGACTCTAACGGGCCAGATGATCCAGAAAGGCACAATTACTTGAACGGGCCCGACGACCCGAACGGGCCTAGGGACCTAGACGAGCCCGATGATCAAAACAGGACTAACGACCTGAACGAGCCTGATGATCTAGAAAGGCCCAACGACCCGAACGTTCCCGACGACCCGGACGAGCCTTATGATCCAGACAGGCCCAACGACCCGAACAAGCTCGACGACCCGGATCTGCCCGACAACCCAGACGTGACCGATGACTCGGACGGGCTTGACGACCTGAACGGGCCCGATGATCCCGACATGCAAAACGACCCGAACTGGCTCGTTTGGGTCGTTGGGCTCATCCGGGTCGTTGGGCCTGTTTGGGTCAGTGGGCCCGTTTGGATCATCGGGCCCGTCCAGGTCATTAGCCCCGTCTGGGTCATCGGGCCCGTTCAGGTCTTTTGGCCTTTCTGGATCAACGGGCACGTCGGGCCCGTTCGGGTCGTGGGGCCTGTCTGGATCATCGTGCCAGTCCGAGTCATTGGTCATGTTCGTGTCGTCGGGCCTGTTCGGGTCGTTAGGCCTGTTTTGATTATGGGGCACGTCCGCGTTGTTGGGCCCGATCGAGTCATCGGGCCTATCTGGATCATCGAGCCCGTCTAGGTCGTGGGGCCCATTCGGGTCGTCAGGCCCGTTCGGGTCATCGGGCCCATTTGGGTCGTCGGGCCCGTTGGGGTTGTCGGGCTCGTTCTTGTCATCGGGCTCATTCTGGTCATCGTGCTCGTTCGGGTCGTTGGGCTTGTCCGAGTTGTGGGGCTCGTCCGATTCTTCGGGCCTGTCCTGGTCATCGGGCCCGTTCAGGTGATCGATCTCGTCCGGGTCGTCGGGCTCGTCTCGGTCATCAGGCTCGTCCGGGTCGTTGGGCTCGTCTGGGTCATCGGGCCCGTCCTAGTCGTGGGGCTCGTTCGAGTCTTCGGGCTCTTCTGGATCGTCTGGCCCGTCCGAGTCATCGTGCCTGTTTTGTTAGTGTGCCCGTCTGGGTTATCGGGCTTGTTCGTGGATTGGGGTTTGTTCCGGTCATAGGGCCTGTTTAGGTCTTTGTGTCGGTCCAGGTCTTCGAGCCCCTCTGCATCGTCGGGTTCGTCTCTGTCGTTGGGCTGGTCCGTGTTCTCGGGCTCGTCTTGGTCGTTGGGCCCGTCTGGGTCGTCGAGCACGTTCGTGTCGTTGGGCCCGTCCGTGTTGTCGGGTTTGTCCTGGTCGTCGGGCTCGTCCTGGTCGTCGGGCTCGTCTTGGTCGTCGGACTCGTCTGAGTCGTCGGGCTCGTTCGGGTCGTCGGGCCTGTTCGGGTCGTTTGACCCATTCGGGTCGTTGGGCCCTTTTGGATCATCGAGCCTGTTCCAGTCGTCGTTCTTGTAGAGGTCGTCGGGCAGGTCCGGGTTGTTCGACCTATTCTAGTTGTCGTGCTTGTCTAGTTCGTTGGGCCTGTCCCACAGATAATAATATATTGGTTAAAATACTCCGTTGGTTCTCGTTTTTGTTGCAGAATCTCGATTTGGTCCTCGTATTTTTATTAGTCTCAATAAGGTCCTCATTTTTGTAAATTAGTATCAATTAGGTCATTTCCGTTAGTAGATAACTAACACTGTTAAGTAGGTGTCACATGTCAGCTCCTCGTTTTTTTGAATTTTTTGAATTTTTTTGAATTTTTTTTTGAATTTTTGAATTTTTTTTGAATTGTTTTTAAAAAATATTTATGCCACATGTCACTTCTGTAGTGTGCCACATGTCAATCTAATATGGTGACACGTGTCAAATTAATGTATGAATCTCAATTTGGTCCTCATATTTGTTAAATTGATTTGATTTAAGTCCCAATTTTTTTAAAAAAATTTCAATTTTAGGCACTCCAAATTTAGACCAAATTTTACTTTTATATAATGTGATGATTATTTTTATTAAAATTGATATTTTTATTAAATATTTTAATAATATTAATTATATTTAATATTAAAATTTTAAATATATTTATTTTAATTTTTTATAAAATTATTTTAAAATTTTACATTTGAATTTATAAAATTGTTATTTTTAAGCCAACTCTAAAATATTGTTGATATTGAATATTATACAAATATTTCGAATATAAATTTATTAATATATATATTTACAATTTTAAAATAAAATTTAAATAAAGTTTAATGTAAAATATAAATTTAAATAAATTAAATATTGTTAAAAATATGTAATAGAAATATCACTTGTAATAAAAGTATCATCATTATATTTATAAAAAAATTAAATTTGTTCTAAATTTGGAGCACATGAAATTAAAATTATTTTTAAAAAAAATTGGGACTGAAATCAAATCAAATTAACAAATATGAGGACCAAATTGAGATTCATACAATAATTTGACACGTGTCACCATATTAGACTGACACGTGGCACACTACAAACTTGACACGTGGCATAAATATTTTTTGAAAAAAAAATAATTTTTTTTTAAAAAAAATAAAAATTTAAAAAAAATTCAAAAAAGAATTCAAAATGTTCAAAAAAACGAGAAGCTGACACGTGACACCTACTTAACGGTGTTAGTTCTCTACTAACGGAAAGGACCTAATTGATACTAATTTACAAAAATGAGGACCTAATTGAGACTAATAAAAATACGAGGACCAAATTGAGATTTTGCTACAAAAACGAGCACCAACCGAGTATTTTAACCTTTATATTTTATATCTCATCTCTACTCTTATGTCTCATCTCTAATCTCTAGATTCTTTTCTCTCATATCATGTCTCTTATATTTTATTTCTAGCTTCTTGTTTCTTGTCTATTCTCTCTTATCTCGAATCTTATATATATCATTTTATCTTGTATCTATTATTTTTTTTCCCTTATCTTTTAGTTTTTATTAATTTTCTTTCTTTTTTTATATCTTTTTTTAGCGTTTTTTGTTGATATTTTTCCATTTATTTTAAGTTTTCTTATTTTTTTATATTTCTTATTTTTTAATAATTATTATATTTTTAATGTCTTATTTTTTTGTATTTTTTTTTCACTTTTTTAATTTTTTATTTCTTTATTTTATTTTCTTATATGTTATATGTTATCTCTTATCTCTTATCTCTTATCACTTATCTCTTATATCTTATCTCTTATCTCTTATCTTTTGTCTTTTGTCTCTTATCTCTTATCTCTTATCTCTTATCTCTTATCTCTTATCTCTTATCTCTTATCTCTTATCTCTTATCTCTTATCTCTTATCTCTTATCTCTTATCTCTTATCTCTTATCTCTTATCTCTTATCTCTTATCTCTTATCTCTTATCTCTTATCTCTTATCTCTTATCTCTTATCTCTTATCTCTTATCTCTTATCTCTTATCTCTTATCTCTTATCTCTTATCTCTTATCTCTTATCTCTCATCTCTCATCTCTCATATCTCATATCTCATATCTCATTTCTTATCTCTTATCTCTAATCTCTAATCTTTTATCTTTTATATTGTATCTCTTATCTTTTGTCTCTTTCTCTTATCTCTTATGTCTTTTCTCTTACCTTTTATATTTGATCTCTTATCTCATATCTATCACCTCTTATATTTTATATTTTATATCTCATCCCTTATATCTCATCTCTACTCTTATATCTCATCTCTACTCTTATGTCTCATCTCTAATCTCTAGATTCTTTTGTCTCATATCATGTCTCTTATATTTTATTTCTAGTTTCTTCTTTCTTGTCTATTCTCTCTTATCGCATCTTATATATATTATCTTATCTTGTATATGTTATTTTTTTTCCCTTATATTTTAGTTTTTCTTAATTTTCTTTCTTTTTTTATATCTTTTTTAGCGTTTTTTGTTGATATTTTTCCATTTATTTTAACTTTTCTTATTTTTTAACAATTATTATATTTTTAATGTCTTTATTTTTTTTTGTATTTTTTTTCACTTTTTAAATTTTTTATTTCTTTATTCTATTTTCTTATCTGTTATCTGTTATCTCTTATCTGTTATCTTTTTTCAATTATCTCTTATCTCTTATCTCTTATCTCTTATCTCTTATCTCTTATCACTTATCTCTTATCTCTTATCTCTTATCTCTTATCTCTTATCTCTTATCTCTTATCTCTTATCTCTTATCTCTTATCTCTTATCTCTTATCTCTTATCTCTTATCTCTTATCTCTTATCTCTTATCTCTTATCTCTTATCTCTTATCTCTTATCTCTTATCTCTTATCTCTTATCTCTTATCTCTTATCTCTTATCTCTTATCTCTTATCTCTTACCTCTCATCTCTTATCTCTCATCTCTCATATCTCATATCTCATCTCTTATCTTTTATCTCTTATATCTAATCTTTTATCTTTTATATTGTATCTCTTATCTTTTGTCTCTTTCTCTTATCTCTTATGTCTTATCTCTTACATTTTATATTTGATCTCTTATCTCTTATCTCATATCTATCACCTCTTATATTTTATATTTTATATCTCATCTCTTATATTTCATCTCTACTCTTATGTCTCATCTCTAATCTCTAGATTCTTTTGTCTCATATCATGTCTCTTATATTTTATTTCTAGTTTCTTCTTTCTTGTCTATTCTCTCTTATCGCATCTTATATATATTATCTTATCTTGTATCTGTTATTTTTTTTCCCTTATATTTTAGTTTTTATTAATTTTCTTTCTTTTTTTATATCTTTTTTAGCGTTTTTTGTTGATATTTTTCCATTTATTTTAAGTTTTCTTATTTTTTTATATTTCTTATTTTTTAACAATTATTATATTTTTAATGTCTTTATTTTTTTTGTTTTTTTTTTCACTTTTTAAATTTTTTATTTCTTTATTTTATTTTCTGATCTGTTATCTGTTATCTCTTATCTTTTATCACTTATCTCTTATCTCTTATCTCTTATCTCTTATCACTTATCTCTTATCTCTTATCTCTTATCTCTTATCTCTTATCTCTTATCTCTTATCTCTTATCTCTTATCTCTTATCTCTTATCTCTTATCTCTTATCTCTTATCTCTTATCTCTTATCTCTTATCTCTTATCTCTTATCTCTTACCTCTCATCTCTTACCTCTCATCTCTTATCTCTTATCTCTTATCTCTTATCTCTTATCTCTTATCTCTTATCTCTTATCTCTTATCTCTTATCTCTTATCTCTTATCTCTTATCTCTTATCTCTTATCTCTTATCTCTTATCTCTTATCTCTCATCTTTCATCTCTTATCTCTTATCTCTTATATTTTATCTCTAATCTTTTGTCTCTTTCTCTTATCTCTTATGTCTTATCTCTTACCATTTATATATGATCTCTTATCTCTTATCTCATATCTATCACCTCTTATATTTTATATTTTATATCTCATCTCTTATATCTCATCTCTACTCTTATGTCCCATCTCTAATCTCTAGATTCTTTTCTCTCATATCATGTCTCTTATATTTTATTTCTAGTTTCTTGTTTCTTGTCTATTCTCTCTTATCTCGCATCTTATATATATCATCTTATCTTGTATCTGTTATTTTTTTTTCCTTATCTTTTAGTTTTCATTAATTTTCTTTCTTTTTTTATATTTTTTTTAGCGTTTTTTGTTGATATTTTTCCATTTATTTTAACTTTTCTTATTTTTTAATAATTATTATATTTTTAATGTCTTTATTTTTTTTTTGTATTTTTTTTCACTTTTTAAATTTTTTATTTCTTTATTTTATTTTCTTATCTGTTATCTCTTATCTCTTATCACTTATCTCTTATCTCTTATCTCTTATCTCTTATCTCTTATCTTTTGTCTCTTATCTCTTATCTCTTATCACTTATCTCTTATCTCTTATATCTTATTTCTTATCTCTTATCTCTTAACTCTTATTTCTTATATCTTATCAGTTATCTCTTATATCTTATCTCTTATCTCTTATCTCTCATCTCTTATCTCTTATCTCTCATCTCTTATCTCTTATCTCTTATCTCTCATCTTTCATCTTTCATCTCTTATCTCTCATCTCTTACCTTTTATATTTTAGCTCGTATCTTTTGTCTCTTTCTCTTATCTCTTATGTCTTATCTCTTACCTTTTATATTTGATCTCTTATCTCTTATCTCTTACCTTATCACTTATCTCATCCACTAGGAGGAAACCTACCCAGAAACAAACATATATAGATCTTTCAGTAGTTGTCCTCTCGTAGATATATGAAATAAGAAAGCTCTGATTTTACTCAGAATCCTTTCCATGTATATCATTTAGTTATATGTTTCAAGGATCTTCAAAGTTTTACAGCCTTATACAGGTGACATATAATAATATTAATAATACCATTATCATCCACAATTGTTTCTCTTTATATTAGCTTCTTATCGAATAAACTCTATGTTAGTACATGGCCGAGTAGTACTCGGCCCAATGAGAAGAAAACTGGTCGGGATCATCCCGGCCCAGATAGGGGCGTCCCCACGTGATGGCCCAACCGCGAGGGCTTGGTTCCAGCGCAGCGCTGGCAGCCCAGTAAGCGCAGCGGCCGTGTACTTCCCATCCTCGTGGCCGAGTACACCCCGGCCTAAGGGGCAGCAGGCTGAACACGCGTTACAGAGGGGCATCATGCCATCAAACCTCAAGAAAGGAAGGAGTTGATATTGGAAAAGTACAGACGGCCAAGAAAGGAAGGAGTTGATATTGGAAAAGTACAGACGGCCAAGAAAGGAAGGAGTTGATATTGGAGAAGTACAGACGACCAAGAAAGGAAGGAGTTGATATGTACAGATGGGCAAACTCTGGAATGGAAAGAGCTGATCTTTATTAAAAGCACAAAAGAACAATTCCTGCCAATAAGGAAAGAGCCGATGTGTGCAACCTCAATCGAAAAGGAAGGAATCGATCCTCAAATACAAACGGCCCGCAAATATTAATAACAGGTCCATTAAGAAATTAGTATAAATTAAGGCCTAGTGAACAGGTAAAGGTACGCTTTTCTGATTAACCTATCACTACCCATATCAGTCACTCTCTAACTTGAGCGTCGGAGTGTCTGCAGGTACCCCCACCCCCGGAGTGCAGACGGCAGGGAGTCTCAGGAGGAGTCCAGGGAGGAACAGGAGGAGGTTCGACACAGAGGGTTCTTGAGACCGTCTGGTTCCGCACCTAAATAGTATCGATCAGGTACAATTGGCGCCCACCGTGGGGCAGACAATTCTCAAGAAGGATGGTGTCAACAAGAGCAGCAGTCGATTATAATTCAGTAGCAGCAGAGATGCAACGAGAGATGAACCGCCAGTTGGAAGAGTTAAGGCGCAAGAACCAGGAAGAGTTGAATGCCCTAAGAGAGGAGAACCAACGGATGCGAGCGCAAATTGAGCAGAATCCCCCCCCACAGGGAGGAATCCCGCAGCAATGAAGAGGGAGGGGATGGTACCGGACGAGACGAGTCCCGAGCACAAACCGCCACCAACCAAACAGAAGCAAGGCTGATGAGTTCAAATTTTTGCCCTCATTTAATATTTAAATTTGGGGATTTAATTGAATTTTCTGTGCTTAAAGATTGATTTAATTAGGATTTGTGATTATTGGATTTATTGAGTAAGTTTGGTAAAAGTGGCATAAAAATTGATTTTAGTTGCATAAAATATTATTGGATATTTTAACGTTTGTTAATGCAGCTGGAATTTATTTTTGGTCGATTAATAATGTGATTTTGAAATATTCAAAGTTACAAAATAAGTCCAAAATCAAGAAATTCTGAAAAAGAATAAATCAGGAGCTAAATGCACCCCCAGTTTTTATTTGCACACTCCTTGCTCAAGTGGACCACAAAAACCTGTTCTGCACCCCCAGTTTTCACTAAGTTGCACCCCTCCTACCACTTAAACTCCACTAAACCAGATCATGCCATGTGGCAATCCCCACCTCTTAAAATTAGCCAACCAGAACAAGCCACGTGTCATAATCCTACCCTCACCAAATTAACCAATCAGATTCTGCCACGTCATCATCTTCATCTCCCAAAACAGAAACCCTAATTTTCCCCAAACACCTCGCCGGCGACGCACCAGCAGCGACAGCACCACCACGAATCTGCACCTTGCGCCACCTTCATCTTCTCCGCGCAACAGCGAGCTAGAAGCAGAAACCCCGCGCCTCCGTCTTCTCCGCATCTCCGTTCACGCACCGCACCTGCAATCTCCATTACAGCAGCTACACCGCGACGCGCATCACCACCACGAGCAGCGCCGCCTCCATCTTCGAACCTCCATGCCTGAGCCAGATCGGAGCAGAACGCAACAACAGCAGAAGCGGCGCAGCCACCACCGCGAGCCACCGCGAGTTTCCGCAGCACCATCTTCTCGCCTTCGCGCCGCCGTCACGAAACACCACTACAGTTCCATCTTCTCGCATCCAACAGCGTCGTTCGCGCACCACCATCAAGCAGCCGCCACAGTCACCTTCTCCGTCCACACGCAGATGCAGCGAACACCACTGCACCTCTGCAACGCGCGAGCCACCGCGAGGACGCATCCAACCTCCACACTTTGGTCCTCCATTCGAGACAGCTTCATTTTCTCTGCAACTCGCCGCCGCACCACTACACCACCATGGCCACCGCAGCTTCACCACCATCTTCGAACAGGAACCGCGTCGGAAGAGCTCGCCGGAGCAGCACCACGCCGGCAGCCGCGCCGTCACGAGGGAGGGAGAAGAGTGTGAGAGTGAAACCCTAATTCTGGAGAGAGACACTATGCGCCACGTGTCAGGCTGCTATTGGACAGTCAAACTGGTCAACTGGTCAAACTCTGGTCAAACTCTAGTCAAACTCTGGTCAAAGTCAGCAGTCAACTCTGGTCAAAACTGCAAATATGGTTAAATGAGAAGGGCAGAATTGGAAATTGGACAGAAATTAAGTTGCTAATTAATTAAATAAAAATAAAATATTTTAGCAACTGACAGATAAAGCCCAAAGTCCAGTGGAAGCCTATATAAAGAGACTTAAGGGAGTAGAAGCGGGACACAATTCACAACTGACAATTTTACAACTCACAGCTTAGACACTTAGAACTCTCTGGTTTTGGCAGATACCGTCTCCACCACATCTCTCATTCTTTCTTTTATTTTCTTTCTTTCATATCATCATGTATTCCATCAAAGCCATGGAGGGCTAAGCTTTTAAGGGTTGATTCCACTGTAATTTCTTAAATGGATTCTGAGGTTAGATGAATTTATATGTTTTGTTATTTTGATTATTGTTGTGGTTTTTGTTTATTTATGTCCTTTGCTTCTTAATCGAATAGAGAATAATGATTTTAAATCTACATGCATGCTAATCATATGAGTTAAGAGGTTTTTAAATAAAATTGAGACTTTACTTTGATTTTGTTTAGAAACTTTCATTTGATTAAATAAGTTTTTGCCAATAATTGAGACTTTAATTTGATTAGAGGTAATTACTTTAACTAAAATTAGTCAAGACTTTACTTTGATTAATTAAGTTTTCTATTTGGTAAAGAAACAAAGGAATAGACATGATTAGGCATAGTAAAATTAATTGAGACTGTACTTTGATTGAATTTACTATGTACAATCTAACAATTCTCACTTTTAATTGAGACTGTACTTTGATTAAAAGTGAGGATGCCAACAAATGAATTGAGTCTTTACATTGATTGATTTGTAAATCAACAACAATAATTAATTTAACAATAATCTCTAGATAACCAATGAAGAATCTTATTTAGAAAAAGTAGTGGAATTGACCTATTTACTATTACTGTGTTTACAATCTTCCGTGTCATTTTCTTTGCATAACAAAACCCCCCTATTTTTATAGTTGCTAGTTTTAAATTGCATTTTTGAGAATCAAATATTTGAGATCAATTCCGTATTCGTTGTGAGACGACTCAGGGTTATCTTAACCCTAACTATTTTCTTCACTACAAACTGGCAATACTGAAGTTGCTAAAGTAGTGGTAATTTGATCGCCTAACGACAGCGATATCAAATTTGGCGCCGTTGCCGGGGAATACGGTTAGTATTTCTTTTATTTTGATTCTGCTTTTATTTATTTTATTTTATTTTATTTTAATTTATTTTATTTTATTTTTTATTTTTTATTTATTTTACGCATATACGTTTGATATAGTTTGTTATTTTGTAGTATCTAGTTTTCTGTTAATATATTCCAAGCAAATTTCTATTTTTGTTTTGATTAAGAATTTCTTTTAAGAAATTTTTTGAGACTAGTTTGGAAAACTCTGTCTAGGAAAGACTTGGTATTTAAGTTGTCCATTGTGACGCACCTCTCTTTCCTGGGAGTAGACCCAACGACATCTTAACTCATTTCTTTCTTGAAATCTTTCTCCAAAACAAGAATAGGAAGAAAAAAAAAACACACACAGGGAAACACTTTCAGGTGGACTTGCACAGTGCATGACTCGGGCCAATCCGGGTCATTTTTATCAACTTGATTCAGAACTTGAAAGGAATTTGCGTAAATCACGTAGGAGACTTGATCTCAGGTGTTCTACTGAAGGAGCACCATCATCATCTGAACCTACCACTGAAAGTGTACCACTAGAATCACCTCCGGTGATTAACATATCTTCTGATCCATCACCTGAACCAGAAATTCAAGAAGATAGAATGGAAGAAAGAACAATAAGAGAGTTGGCTTCACCGGATGCAGCAATTACACAAAACATGTGCATCCAATATCCAGATGGAGAATGTGAGCTTAAGTTTGGGTTAATCCATCTTTTACCCAAATTCCATGGATTAGCAGGAGAAGACCCATACCATCATTTGAAGGAATTTCATGTTGTTTGTTCATCCATGAGACCTACAACAGTGACAGAGGAACATATCAAGCTTAAGGCTTTTCCATTCTCATTGCAAGATGCCGCTAAGAATTGGTTATACTGCCTTCCGCCAGGATCCATCAATACCTGGGAGACTCTGAAAAGATTATTTCTGGAAAAGTTTTTTCCAGCATCTAGAGTTGCTGCTATTCGCAAAGATATTTATGGGATAAGGCAACAAGAAAGAGAAAGTCTTCACGAGTATTGGGAAAGATTCAAAAAGTTGTGTGCTTCCTGTCCTCATCACCAAATAAACGAGCATCTCCTCATTCAATACTTTTATGAGGGATTGAGTATCATGGATAGACAAATGATAGATGCTGCAAGTGGAGGGTCATTGATGGACAAAACGCCAACAAATGCAAGACAATTGATTGAAACTATGGCATCGAACCATCAACAATTTTCCACAAGGAGCAATTCTATAACTCTATTGAAGGGAACCCATGGAGTAGAAGCTTCATATGTTGCAGATCACAAGAAATTAGAAGGGAAGTTGGATGACTTAGCAGCCATGGTAAGGACCTTGACAGACTTACAGAAAAAGTCTATCCCTTCTACTTTATGTGGAATTTGTGCTTCTACTAATCATCCTACAGAGGCTTGTTCTATGTTAAAAGAGACAGGGACGTTAGACAATGAACAACCTCAGGCATATGCTGCAAACATCTATGGCAATAACAGACCACCTCGGCAGCAATACAACCATGATCTGTCCTCCAACAAGTACAACCCAGATTGGAAGGAATATCCCAGCCAGAAATGGGGGAATCAACAGCCTCAACACCAACAAGTCTATGTTCCACCTCAACAGAGGCAACAACCACAACCAACTGCAACCTTTGGTAATTCAAACATGGAGGCAATGATGAAAATGATGGCTGACATGATGAAGGGACAAATCAATGAGTTAAAACAGACGATGGAAGCAACCAATCAAAACTTGCAGAACCAGATTGGACAAATGGCAAATGAGTTAAATCAGATGAAGTCTCAGCAAGGCTCAAACAATTTGCCTGCACAAACTGTAATCAACCCGAGAAATGTAAGTGCTATTACTTTAAGATCGGGTAAGCAAATACAAGGTCTTGGGGATGCCCAAGAAGATGAAGATAAGGACAATGAAGTTGTACCTAATGATGAAAGAGGAAGATCAGATGAAGCAACACAAGCAACATCTGAGATGCCTGCACCTAGTGATAACTCCAGGTTGGTATCCCCTAATACTTCCTCTGAAAATCCTTCTCCTTATTCTCCTCCTCCTCCCTATCCAAACCGTTTGAAACCAAAAACTAAAAAGATGGAGGAGTTAGACAAAGAAATCCTGAATACTTTCAAGAAAGTGGAGATAAACATTCCTTTGTTGGATGTTGTGAGACAAATTCCTAAATACGCCAAGTTTCTCAAAGAATTATGTACACATAAAAGGCGTAGTATGGACAAAGAGGTAGTGAACATGGGAAGAAATATCTTTAGCTTAATTAAGAAGCCTGCAGTCAGAATGCCGCAAAAGTGTAAGGATCCAGGTATGTTTTCTGTTCCCTGCATTATAGGAAGTACTAAGTTTGACAATGCTATGTTAGATTTAGGAGCTTCTATTAATGTAATGCCTTTATCTGTTTTTACTTCACTTCATCTTGGACCTCTTAAGTCTACTGGTGTGGTCATTCAATTGGCCAACCGTAGCACAGTTAACCCTGCAGGTGTGCTAGAAGATGTGCTTGTCCGTGTGGACAAGTTAATTTTTCCTGCAGATTTCTATATCTTGGACATGAAGGATGATGAAGGAATGAGTTCAACCACAATCATCTTGGGAAGACCATTCATGATGACAGCACGTACCAAGATAGACGTGCATGCAGGATCCTTAACTATGGAGATAGGAGATGAGAAGGTGCAGTTCAACGTGCTAGAAGCCATGAAGCACCCAATTGAAGACCATTCTTTGTTTTGTATTGATTTATTGAGTAATGTAGTGAACAATTATGCTTTTGGACTTTTGGACGTTTTATCTGGTTTTTCTTCTTCTTTGGATTTTTCTTTTTCGAATATTTCGGGCTCAATTTTAGACGAAGGAGAAAATTGTAAAACAGGTGATGTTGAGGACGCGGTGTCACTATTTGATACCTCGGTGGCGTCCAAGTGTGATGCTGAGGTGGCTGAAATTACCTTAGGCAGTAAAATGTTGCCATCTGTGGAACAGCCACCCACTTTGGAGTTGAAACCTTTACCATCTCATTTGAAATATGTTTATCTTGAAAGGGATGGGAAACTCCCTGTTATTATATCTGCCTTGCTTACTGATGAGCAGGAACAAAAGCTATTGCAGGTTATCAAAGATCACAAGCGAGCAATAGGCTGGACTTTGGCAGATATTCCTGGTATTAGTCCTTCTTTCTGCATGCATAGAATACTCTTGGAGGAGGATGCTAAGCCAGTGAGGCAACCTCAGAGGAGACTGAATCCTCAGCTGATGGAAGTTGTGAAGAAAGAAGTCACCAAGTTGCTACAAGCAGGTATTATATATCCCATTTCTGACAGCACTTGGGTGAGTCCTGTACATGTGGTCCCCAAGAAATCTGGGATCACCGTGGTCAAGAATGAGAAGAACGAGTTGATTCCTACTCGTATTCAGAATAGCTGGAGGGTCTGTATTGATTATAGAAGACTAAACCAGGCCACCAGGAAGGACCATTTTCCTTTACCATTCATGGACCAGATGCTAGATCGATTGGCAGGTAAGTCTCATTACTGTTTTCTTGATGGATTCTCTAGGTATTTTCAGATTTGTATTGCCCCAGAGGATCAACATAAGACTACTTTTACTTGTCCATTCGGTACATATGCTTATAGAAAAATGCCATTTGGCCTTTGCAATGCTCCTGGAACATTTCAGCGATGTATGATGAGTATTTTTACAGATTTGTTGGAGCATTGTATTGAGGTTTTTATGGATGATTTTAGTGTATATGGTTCATCTTTTGATCACTGCTTGTCTAATCTTGCTAGAGTCTTGGAGAGATGTGAAGAAACTAACCTTGTTCTAAATTTTGAAAAATGTCATTTTATGGTGGAACAAGGTATAGTTTTAGGTCACGTTGTTTCCAAGAATGGTATATCTGTAGATCCTGCTAAAATTGATATTATTTCACAATTGCCTTACCCCTCTTCTGTGAAAGAGGTTCGATCTGTTCTTGGACATGCAGGATTTTACAGGAGGTTTATCAAGGACTTCAGCAAGATAGCCAACCCTCTCTCCAACTTGTTGCAAAAGGATGTAATATTTGACTTTGGAGAGAGCTGCAAAGATGCATTTGATACATTGAAAAAGACGCTTACCACCACTCCTATCATCCAGCCACCTGATTGGACATTACCATTCGAGCTGATGTGTGATGCATCAAACTTTGCAGTAGGAGCGGTGCTTGCACAAAAAGATGGGAAGCTATCACATGTGATATATTATGCTTCCAGAATGTTGGACACAGCGCAGGCTAACTACACCACGACTGAGAAGGAATTATTGGCTGTTGTGTTTGCCTTGGACAAATTCAGACCGTATATACTTGGTTCCAAGGTAATTGTTTATACTGATCATGCAGCATTAAAATTCCTTCTGAAGAAAGCAGATTCGAAACCAAGGTTGATCAGATGGATGCTACTGCTCCAAGAGTTTGACATTGAGATTCTAGACAAAAGTGGAGCACATAACTTGGTAGCCGACCATCTTAGCAGGATTGAAAATGGAGAAGATAACATTCCTATTAAGGATGACTTTCCTGATGAAGTCCTCCTAGCATTGACTGTTGTGAAAGGTATGTTTCCTGAACCTTGGTTTGCTGACATTGTTAATTATTTGGTTGTTTCTGCTATTCCTCCTTCCTTCTCCAAATATGAAAGAATCAAGCTAAAAAGTGAGGCAAAATACTATATCTGGGAAGACCCAATCTTATGGCGCATTGGTAGTGACCAAGTCATAAGGAGGTGTGTTCCAGATATCGAGATACCTCATGTGCTTGAGTTCTGTCATTCGTCTCCTTTTGGTGGACATTATGGCACACAAAGAACAGGTAGGAAGGTGTTGGATTGTGGATTATATTGGCCTACCATTTTTAAAGATGCACAGAGGGTATATGAAAATTGTGAGCAGTGCCAAAGGGCAGCGAGATCCATTACAAGAAGGGATGAAATGCCTCAACAACCCATGCTATATTGTGAGGTATTTAATATTTGGGGTATTGATTTTATGGGTCCTTTTCCTCCTTCTTTTGGGTTTTCTTATATTTTGCTTGCTGTAGACTATGTCTCCAAATGGGTGGAGGCCATAGCTACAAGGACTAATGATTCTCGAGTTGTTATGAGTTTTGTCAGGTCTAACATTTTCTGCAGATTTGGGATACCACGAGCCATCATCAGTGACCAGGGGACTCATTTCTGTAATAGGCTACTTGAGAACATGTTGAAGAAGTATGGGGTGACACATCGCATTGCTACACCATATCACCCCCAAACCAATGGACAAGCAGAGATCTCTAACAGAGAGATTAAAAAGATACTAGAGAAAGTAGTGAAGCCTAGTCGAAAGGATTGGGCCACAAGATTGGATGAAGCACTTTGGGCGCACAGGACAGCCTACAAAACACCTATAGGTATGTCACCTTTCAGGGTGGTTTTTGGAAAGGCTTGTCATCTACCTGTGGAGATTGAACATCGGGCCTATTGGGCCGTGAAAGCATGCAACTTGGATTTGGAAGAAGCAGGAAATGAGCGAAAACTTCAGTTGCAAGAACTAGAGGAGATTAGGCTCGCAGCCTATGAAAATTCAAAGTTCTACAAAGAGAAAACCAAGAAGTTCCATGACCAAAAGCTTGTGGCTAGAAAGGATTTCAAGGTAGGCCAGAAGGTGTTACTATACAAATCCAAGCTTGGTCACATGAGTGGTAAGTTGCGTTCTACTTGGGAAGGACCATACATTGTTACAGAAGTCTTCCCTTATGGAGCAGTGGAGATCAAGGAAGAATCTTCAGCAAGAACTTTTAAAGTTAATGGGCATCGTCTTCGGATATTCAATGAAAATCAAGATATGCTGAACAAGACGATGGATGGGATGAACTTGACTTCTCCCTCATACCTTCCACCTTGAGGAGGTAAGTACACTTCATACTTTTTCTTTGCATTTTATACATATTGAATACATT
Organism: Vigna unguiculata; assembly: GCF_037176805.1. Classification (NCBI taxonomy): domain Eukaryota; kingdom Viridiplantae; phylum Streptophyta; class Magnoliopsida; order Fabales; family Fabaceae; genus Vigna; species Vigna unguiculata. The sequence goes on along the minus strand of NC_140794.1, from coordinate 55,673,658 downwards.
GAGGACAATGCATGGATAAAGTGTGGGGGTGTGGGGAGATTTCCCCCTTTTCTGATTTGTTTTCTATTTGTTTTGTTTTTTTTTCTTTTCTAATTTTCTTTTCTGTTTGTTTTTATTAAAAAAAAAAGTTTCTGTTTTCAATAAAACATATTGACATTGGATTTTTGGATTTGATTTACTAATTGGAACGGTCATAATTCTGGGAAAATAAAAGTCATGTGCTATGAATGGATTGTTTCTGTGATTTACTAATTGAGTTGATTTGAGAGTTTCTGGAATAAATCTTTTGTGAAAGAGTTTTTGACCTTGTGAGTTTTGAGCTTTATTGTAAGGATGAACTACCATGTGTCATTCCTATTTTTCTTGTGTGATTTGCTCATGTCTAGTTGGTACTCAAATGTTTAGCTTGATTCTGTTGTTTTGCATCTTAGGTGAACATGCATGATTTGATATGATTGAGGCATTTCTTGTTTTTAGCTACTTGGCCAAATAAGCTAACCATAACATTGATCCATTGGTAGCCTCTTGAGCTTAAACCTCTTTTTCTTGTTTTGAGCATACTGTTAAACCTTAAAAAGAAAAAGACCATTTTTTTCCTTACCTTAGGGAGAAAGAAGGAGCTAGTGGATTATGTTGAGATTGGTTGAGGAATAAAGTGTGGGGGTGAGTATTTCCCCCACAAAGTTGTAAAAATGGCAAAAAGGAAATAATTGTTGATGACAGAGTGTTGAAATGAAAAATGATTGCTGTCTGAAAAAGAGAAAAAGAAGAAGAAGAAGTAAAGATTGTTTTTGAAACTGTGCTCCATAACTCTTTCTTCCTTACTATTTCAAAAACACACAAATCCTAAAGTTTTTCCTACCTTTGCCTTGGCCTCATCATAACCTGTTAAAAGTCCTCATGATTTTTGAATGCATGTTTTCTGAAAGCTGTGAATATTAGAGTCTTGCTAAGCATTGAGAGTGTTTACTTGCATGGGTATTTTGAGTGAAAACACAAGCCAAAACACTTGAGCGAATCTTGGTGAGAAAATATATATTTAACTTGAGTGTTTCTCTTTCATATTTGATTATCTTGTAAACTCAAAAGATTAACTCATGTGTGAAAAACAGAATTTTATCCATTTGTTTGTGCTTGACAACATGATTTCTAGAAGATTGATCTGTTTCCATTGGTATTCAATTCTTTAATCCACTGAAAATATGGAATAAAAGACCTCAGAAAAGAGTTTTGAAATTGTTCAATTTTGCCCAGGAGTGCAAAAGGATAAGTGTGGGTGTGTGATGAGTTCAAATTTTTGCCCTCATTTAATATTTAAATTTGGGGATTTAATTGAATTTTCTGTGCTTAAAGATTGATTTAATTAGGATTTGTGATTATTGGATTTATTGAGTAAGTTTGGTAAAAGTGGCATAAAAATTGATTTTAGTTGCATAAAATATTATTGGATATTTTAACGTTTGTTAATGCAGCTGGAATTTATTTTTGGTCGATTAATAATGTGATTTTGAAATATTCAAAGTTACAAAATAAGTCCAAAATCAAGAAATTCTGAAAAAGAATAAATCAGGAGCTAAATGCACCCCCAGTTTTTATTTGCACACTCCTTGCTCAAGTGGACCACAAAAACCTGTTCTGCACCCCCAGTTTTCACTAAGTTGCACCCCTCCTACCACTTAAACTCCACTAAACCAGATCATGCCATGTGGCAATCCCCACCTCTTAAAATTAGCCAACCAGAACAAGCCACGTGTCATAATCCTACCCTCACCAAATTAACCAATCAGATTCTGCCACGTCATCATCTTCATCTCCCAAAACAGAAACCCTAATTTTCCCCAAACACCTCGCCGGCGACGCACCAGCAGCGACAGCACCACCACGAATCTGCACCTTGCGCCACCTTCATCTTCTCCGCGCAACAGCGAGCTAGAAGCAGAAACCCCGCGCCTCCGTCTTCTCCGCATCTCCGTTCACGCACCGCACCTGCAATCTCCATTACAGCAGCTACACCGCGACGCGCATCACCACCACGAGCAGCGCCGCCTCCATCTTCGAACCTCCATGCCTGAGCCAGATCGGAGCAGAACGCAACAACAGCAGAAGCGGCGCAGCCACCACCGCGAGCCACCGCGAGTTTCCGCAGCACCATCTTCTCGCCTTCGCGCCGCCGTCACGAAACACCACTACAGTTCCATCTTCTCGCATCCAACAGCGTCGTTCGCGCACCACCATCAAGCAGCCGCCGCAGTCACCTTCTCCGTCCACACGCAGATGCAGCGAACACCACTGCACCTCTGCAACGCGCGAGCCACCGCGAGGACGCATCCAACCTCCACACTTTGGTCCTCCATTCGAGACAGCTTCATTTTCTCTGCAACTCGCCGCCGCACCACTACACCACCATGGCCACCGCAGCTTCACCACCATCTTCGAACAGGAACCGCGTCGGAAGAGCTCGCCGGAGCAGCACCACGCCGGCAGCCGCGCCGTCACGAGGGAGGGAGAAGAGTGTGAGAGTGAAACCCTAATTCTGGAGAGAGACACTATGCGCCACGTGTCAGGCTGCTATTGGACAGTCAAACTGGTCAACTGGTCAAACTCTGGTCAAACTCTAGTCAAACTCTGGTCAAAGTCAGCAGTCAACTCTGGTCAAAACTGCAAATATGGTTAAATGAGAAGGGCAGAATTGGAAATTGGACAGAAATTAAGTTGCTAATTAATTAAATAAAAATAAAATATTTTAGCAACTGACAGATAAAGCCCAAAGTCCAGTGGAAGCCTATATAAAGAGACTTAAGGGAGTAGAAGCGGGACACAATTCACAACTGACAATTTTACAACTCACAGCTTAGACACTTAGAACTCTCTGGTTTTGGCAGATACCGTCTCCACCACATCTCTCATTCTTTCTTTTATTTTCTTTCTTTCATATCATCATGTATTCCATCAAAGCCATGGAGGGCTAAGCTTTTAAGGGTTGATTCCACTGTAATTTCTTAAATGGATTCTGAGGTTAGATGAATTTATATGTTTTGTTATTTTGATTATTGTTGTGGTTTTTGTTTATTTATGTCCTTTGCTTCTTAATCGAATAGAGAATAATGATTTTAAATCTACATGCATGCTAATCATATGAGTTAAGAGGTTTTTAAATAAAATTGAGACTTTACTTTGATTTTGTTTAGAAACTTTCATTTGATTAAATAAGTTTTTGCCAATAATTGAGACTTTAATTTGATTAGAGGTAATTACTTTAACTAAAATTAGTCAAGACTTTACTTTGATTAATTAAGTTTTCTATTTGGTAAAGAAACAAAGGAATAGACATGATTAGGCATAGTAAAATTAATTGAGACTGTACTTTGATTGAATTTACTATGTACAATCTAACAATTCTCACTTTTAATTGAGACTGTACTTTGATTAAAAGTGAGGATGCCAACAAATGAATTGAGTCTTTACATTGATTGATTTGTAAATCAACAACAATAATTAATTTAACAATAATCTCTAGATAACCAATGAAGAATCTTATTTAGAAAAAGTAGTGGAATTGACCTATTTACTATTACTGTGTTTACAATCTTCCGTGTCATTTTCTTTGCATAACAAAACCCCCTATTTTTATAGTTGCTAGTTTTAAATTGCATTTTTGAGAATCAAATATTTGAGATCAATTCCGTATTCGTTGTGAGACGACTCAGGGTTATCTTAACCCTAACTATTTTCTTCACTACAAACTGGCAATACTGAAGTTGCTAAAGTAGTGGTAATTTGATCGCCTAACGACAGCGATATCAAACCAGGGAGGAATCCCGCAGCAATGAAGAGGGAGGGGATGGTACCGGACGAGACGAGTCCCGAGCACAAACCGCCACCAACCAAACAGAAGCAAGGCCCAGAGCAGTCAGACGCCACCCTTTCGTGGACGGGATTATGGAAGCAGAACTTCTCGCGCGCTGGAAGGGGTTAACTATGAGCCAGTACGATGGCACTACTGATCCGGAGGAGCACGTGGACGTCTTCACCACCCAGGCAGGATTGTATACTTCGGACGACGCAATCCTCTGTCGTGTTTTCCCAACATCCCTGAAAGGGCCAGCACTCAATTGGTTCACACGATTGCCACCCAACTCTATCGACTGTTTCGATACGTTGGCTACCCGTTTCGGCATACAGTTTGCCACTAGTAAGCCACACCACCTTACTTCTCTGGCATTGGTAAATATACGACAGGAAAAAGGAGAGTCTCTACGGGAGTTTATGGAACGATTCGGAAAGATATCCTTGAATATCTCTAATTTGAATCCTGAGGTCGCCATGCACCACCTCATCACAGCACTAAAGCTTGGCCCTTTTGTTGACAGTCTATGCAAGAAGCCCGTGAACAATCTAGACGAACTTCGGACCAGGGCCACTAAATTCATGCAGATGGAGGAATTGAAAGAATTTCGCAATACAACTCGATCGGATGCACAGGAGAAAAGGCACCATGACAGGGAGCGAGCGTTAGCACCCCGATCCGGCCACAGGTTCAAGGACTCTAGGCAGCCGAAATACAACAGGTACACACCACTCGTGTCCAACAGGGCAAGAATTCTGGAAGAAGCACTGAACACCGATCTAATAACAACCCCTCGAAGGGCCCCGACTCCCCCGAACGCCGACACCACCAAGCATTGTCGGTATCACCGAAATTATGGGCACACAACAGAGGAATGCTTTACCTTGAAAGACAAAATTGAGGAATTGATACAGGCAAGGCACCTAAGAAGATTCGTAAAGCGGGAAGGCGGGGGATTCTCCTCAAGGGGAGAACGAGAAAAGCGCTACGAGGAGCGACCACGAAGCCCACAGAGGGGCCGAACCCGAAAAAGATGATGAGCGAGATACGAGAGCAAGACCATTGAGAGGAGTAATCAACTACATCTCTGGAGGTTTCGCAGGAGGTGGGGCCACTACGTCTGCAAGAAAGAAGTATGTGCGAGCAATACAGAGTGTCAACGCCGTGACAGTATGTCCCAGACGGCACATGCCACCCATCACGTTCCGAGACGACGATTTCCAAGCAATCGACCCCCAGCATGACGACCCAATGGTGATATCAGTAGAGATCGAGGACTTCGCGGTCAGGAAAACCCTGGTGGACCCGGGTAGTTCGGTGGACATCCTATATTGGGGCACTCTCAGGAAGTTGAAAATTCCAGAAGAAGAAATCCAACAATACTCAGAGCCGATCGTGGGCTTCGCAGGGGAGCGAGTGAATACGAAAGGCTACGTCGACTTATTCACCAAGTTCGGAACAGGAATGGTAACACGAACGGTAAAAATTCGGTACCTTATTGTAGATGCTCACACCTCTTATAATATTTTGCTAGGGAGACCCTCATTGAATACGCTTGGTGCAGTAGTCTCCACATATCACTTGGCCATGAAGTTTCCATCTGCCTCAGGAGACATAATCACGGTGCATGTAGACCAACCGACTGCTCGCAGGTGTTACGCGGACAGTTTGAGAGAAAGACCTGAGTCTCCTCCCAGAAGAGCAGTGAATAACGTTGAGAAGGTCCCAGGGGAAGCAGAAGTAGACCTGGATCCTCGGGTCAGCAGCGAGGAGAGGGTGGAACCGATCGAAAGCACAGAGGAATTCCATTTCGATGAGCATCGATACACCCATGTAAGCAGGGCACTTGTAAAGACCCCCGAGATGCGGGAAGTGTTACAGAGGAACGTTGATTTGTTCGCCTGGAGTGCGGCCGACATGCCAGGCATTGACCCAAAAGTAGCCAGTCACAAACTGTCTATTTTTCGGGAAGCTCGACCCGTTGCACAGAAGAGAAGAAAGATGGGTGGAGAAAAAAGGGAAGCAGTCAGAACATAGGTACAGAAGTTAATTTCAGCAGGCTTCATCAAGGAGGCCACCTACACAACCTGGTTAGCCAACGTAGTGTTGGTAAAAAAGGCAAATGGAAAATGGCGGATGTGTACAGACTACACCAACCTCAACAAGGCGTGCCCTAAAGACACATACCCTCTCCCGAGCATCGACAGATTGGTAGACGGTGCAGCTGGACACAGGGTGCTCAGTTTTCTGGATGCGTACTCTGGGTACAATCAGATCCCAATGTATCCTCCCGACAAAGAAAAAACAGCATTCATCACGGAAGAAGCTAACTTTTACTATGAAGTCATGCCTTTTGGACTAAAGAATGCTGGCGCCACATACCAGCGGCTGATGGACAAGGTGTTTCGTCATCTCATCGGTAAATGTATGGAGGTCTACGTCGACAACATGGTAGTCATGTCAGATTCACTCGAGCAACACGTCAAAGATTTGGATGAGGTTTTGGCAGCAGTACGGAAGTATGACATGAGACTGAATCCAAAAAAATGTGTCTTCGGGGTTACAGGCGGAAAGTTCTTGGGTTTCATGTTAACCCACAGGGGAATAGAGGCCAACCCCGATAAGTGCCAAGCGGTTGTCAACATGAGGAGTCCATCCAACATCAAAGAGATACAGAGATTGGTAGGGAGGCTAACTGCGTTGTCACGTTTCATGCCTAAATTAGCAGAAAGGATCCAGCCGATGCTGAGGCTCATGAAAAAAGCACAAAAATTCGTATGGGATGAGGCTTGCGAGCAATCTTTCCAAGCACTAAAAGAATATTTGTCTTCTCCCCCAGTACTACAGAAGCCTAGCAAGGGGAAACCCCTATTAGTATATCTAGCTATCTCTACCAATGCTGTCAGCGCGGCCATTGTACAAGATCATGCGGGGGACCAGCAACCCGTATACTTTATTAGCAAAGCCCTACATGATGCAGAACTGCGGTACCAGACAGTGGAGAAGGTAATCCTAGCACTTGTGATAACAACCAGACGATTGCGACCGTACTTTCAGGGGAACGAGGTAATAGTCAAGTCTGACTACCCCATACACAAAGTCTTGAGGCGACCCGACCTCGCCGGCCGAATGGTTGGGTGGTCCGTGGAACTATCTGAGTATCATCTTCGATGTGAAGCCCGAGGGCCGATCAAGGGGCAATGCCTGGCAGACTTCGTCAACGAATTAACGGGAGATGCTGACGTACGCGAGGAAGGTTGGATCCTGTCGGTGGATGGCTCCTCAAACGCGAAAGGCGGGGGCGCTGGGATTGTTTTGCAAGGACCGAATGATTTACTACTCGAACAAGCTCTGCGCTTTGGCTTTAAACCCTCTAACAATCAGGCAGAATATGAGGCATTAGTCGCAGGGTTGACCCTCGCAGCAGACATGGGAGCAGATATGGTGACATGCCGAACTGATTCGCAACTGGTCATAGGACACTTGGACGGCACTTTCCAGGTAAAGGACCCCCTACTATTACGATATTATCACGTTGTGCAGGGCATGTTGAACAGATTCAGAACAGCAAGCGTAAAGCATGTTGATAGAGCCCAAAATGCCAGAGCCGATTTGCTCTCGAAGTTAGCAACTACCAAAGTCAAGGGACAACATCATACAGTGATCCATGCCACACTCGACCGTCCTACTGTAACTTTGGCAGAATGCAATACTGCTGAGACAGTCGCACCAGAGGAGAAAGGGTGGATGACTCCTATCATACAGTTCATTCAACACGGTGACACAGATGGAATTGATGACCCTATCATGCGTAGGAAAGCTTCTCGATTCACTTTGGTTGGTGGAGAATTGTACAAACGGGGTTTCTCCAACCCTCTGTTAAAATGCGTCACAAACCACCAAGCCCAGTATATTATGGAAGAGTTACACACGGGAATTTGTGGCTTACATTCAGGATCGAGAACCATGGCAGCTCGGGTATTACGAGCAGGATACTATTGGCCGACTGTCAAGGAAGACTGCGAGAAGTACATAAGGAAGTGTGCCCAGTGCCAACAGCATGGTAACATGATACATCTCAAGTCAGAGGAGTTGCACGGTATTACCTCCCCTTGGCCTTTCGCCAAGTGGGGCATGGATATTCTAGGGCCCTTCAGCCCAGGGAAAGGTCAGGTAAAATTCTTATTGGTAGCTATAGACTACTTTACTAAATGGATTGAGGCGGAGCCACTGGCCCTGATCACGGCCCAGCAGGTACAAAAATTTGTCTGGAAGAATATAGTGTGCAGGTTTGGCATACCAAGCATCGTCATAACGGACAATGGTAGACAGTTCATCGACAAGGGGCTAGCTGAATTCTATAAGGGACTCCATATAAAACATATAACCAGCTCAGTCGAACACCCACAAACAAATGGGCAAGCCGAAGCAGCAAACAAGGCCATACTGCGAGAACTTAAAAAAAGGTTGGGAGATGCCAAAGGAAGGTGGGCTGACGAGTTATTAGAAGTCTTATGGGCATATCGCTGCACCCCTCAGTCAACAACACAAGAGACACCCTACTGCTTAGCATATGGAGTAGACGCAATGATTCCGGTCGAGATTGGAGAGCTCTCTTTACGGCGCCGCCTGTTCGACGCACGTCTTAATGAAGAAAGTATGCTAACAAGCTTGGACTTGGTTCAAGAGCTCCGAGATCAAGTTCGCATTCGGGAGGAAGCATCTAAACTAAGGGCCCAACGCCGCTATAATACTAAAGTCAAACCCCGATCTTTTCACCAAGGAGATCTAGTATGGCGTATGGCAAGTGCCGCTCGGAAGCACGAGGGGAAGTTCTCGCCCAATTGGGAAGGACCATTCCGAATCAGCGAAGCCGTGGGGAACGGCGCATACAGGTTGGAGCACCTATCCGGTGCCCCTGTCCCGGCCACCTGGAACGCCTCACATCTCAAGTTTTATTACAGTTAGTTTGCCAAACATTTATTTTTCAGACTCTTTTGTGATTTCGATTGCGCAATAAATGATGTACTCTTTCCTACCTTGATCTTTTTTCCCTAAGGAGGGTTTTTGGTCAAGAAGGTTTTAACGAGGCATCATAGTCATAAATAAAGCATGATCATTTCATTCTCCTATAATTATCTTATTTATTGTCAACAAATGCATATATCTTGATCAAGAACAAATAAACCAGCGAAATTTCACACTCTCTCATGGGAAAGGAAGCTTCATCGAACTAGATGATCCCCCCATACCTATACCAATGGGAAAGGAAGCTTCATCGCCCTAGATGATCCCCCCATACAAGCCAAAACCTAAGATAAATACACAAACAAAAGCTTAAGGAGCAGATAGCGTAAAAGAAAACGCAATCCTGACCAGAAGTGGCCGAGTACATCCCGGCCAGGTACGGCCGAGCACATCCCGGCCAATGGCTAGCCACATCACGACCCAAAGTGGCCGAACGCATCTTACCTTCACCTGCAAATACAAATAAGCAACATACAAAGAGGCACACGCAACAGATGCAAACACAAAAGTCTAAAACAAAGTTCAAAGCGCCACATCCAAGCATATAATGTGTGTTAATACATGTCCAACAAATAGAAAAGTAAAGCTCGCGAAACAGTTTTTAAAAGTACGAAAATACAAAGTAACATATCAATCCTCGGGGGTAGGTTTCTGTTGCTCAGCTACAGGAATGTCCTCCACAGCCATGACGGAACCCTGGTACACATCTTCATCAATATTGAAACGCCCATCTCCCGCGTCGAAGTTAAAGTAGTGAGCAGCCTGACGCAGGGCCTTGTGGAAACCTTCCTCGTGCTGGGACATCACGTACCCCTCCAACTGGTAAATCCGGCCAGCCTTCTCAGCATTATCTCTCTTCTCAGCGGCCAGCTCCTCCTCTAGACGCTCCAAAGCCGCCTGGGAATCCTCATCTTTCTTCTCGAAATCCCTGCAGCGCGCCTTCAAGATATTATGCTCTGCTAGCAGCTGAGATCGTTCATTTTTTACACTTCCCAACTGAAGTGAAACCTCTTGTCTCCTGCTATTGGACTCGGCCAAATCCCTCTGTAAACTCTCTATCTCAGCAGCCAGTTTGCTTGTCTCTAGCAGTTGGCTTAGCACTGTGTTCAGATGGCGACCCATCACCATCGCTCTGGCGTGAAATTCATTCAACGCGTACAACACAGTCTCAGGACGCATGGCTGAAACAATCTCAGCCTCCTCCGACGATAAGGAAACCTCTATGCCTTGGTTAATTTTGAGTTGTGCATCAAACATCGCAGACAAAGCATCAGCCGCACCGTCAACAAAGGAAGTGCCTCGAGACTTCTTGGGGGAGGATGATCGGGGAGTACTCGGCCTTGCGGCACAATCCCTACGCTTGCTTTTCTTCTTCGCCGCGGCCGGAGGCATCATGTCGCCCTTCTGGGAAGGCGTCTCCGCGGGAACATGGCTAGCACTTTCACCCCCTTTCCTCTTCTCCTCCTCCAGTTTTTTCCTCCTCAGCTCCAGAAACACTTCTTTGCCAGAGGGACCAGCAGCAGCCATGATATCTACAAAAAATGAAATAAGCGTTAGACCAAACATACCAGACGCATCTCTATGGGGAGTCAGACGAACATACATACCGAAAAGGTCGTCGCGCGGACGAGAGGAACTAAACACACCAATAATTTTCTTGGAGGAGAGTTTCGTGGGCAATTGGTCCAAATAAGACAGCACATACAGATCCTCCTGGGTAAGGGATGCTCTCGGCCAAACTCGATAGGGGGTGGGATGTTTGGTCCAGTAGAACGGAAATTTGGGCTCGCCATTCTCAAAGTAAAAATATCCAGCCCCAGCGGACCGGATGACAACCTTAAAGAAACCAGTCTTAAACCTTTTAAAAGATTGCGTATAAGACGCGAGTAGACACTGGTGGCTTTGACCCACTAGAGACAACCAACTAACCAGATCCCCCGGACGCGTACAGTAGTACTGCAAGAAAACCTGAGGGGAAGGTCTCAAATGGAACACTCGGCAGACCAGTCGGAATGCCTGAAGGGACGCCCAACTGTTAGGATGCAGCTGGGTGAGAGCTACATTCAGCACCCGTAGCACTCCCATTGTAAAATCATCAAAGGGAAGACGCACATGCAAATCAGAGATTAAGGTAGAATACATGTAGAAAAAGTCATGCGAATGACCTTCTCGACCGTGACACACACTATCCCCACTCCTGGCTCGCTCTACACTAATAACACGATCGTCTACTGTATCAGCTAGAATATCATACTTCTTACGAAAATCAACTATGGCGGCAGATTTACTAAACCTAGACAGCGGGAGTTTCACCCGGGGACCTACCCACTCGTACCCCGGGTGACGCAGGGCCGAGAACTCCTCGGCACCCACAGAGTCCTCATCGTCCCTCTGCACACTATTACTACACGGGGAGTCAGACAAGGTCCCCTCCTCCTCAGAGTCGCTATGCCTACTGGAAAGATAATAAGCAGAGGAGGACGACATACCTGAGATGGCGCAGACGGGAAAGACTAGGCTGGTGGTGGCTCACTTCCTAAATGACTCCTTTGTCTCACAATGTTAAGACCCCACCTCTATTTATAGTGGACCACTCTCACACAAAGTAGCCCCCTCATCACCATGAGATCTCGCTACATCCAACGGTTGTCGGCACATCTCCTTTAAAACTTCCCACCTAAACCACCTCATTATGACAAGACAGCCTCGAACGGCGAGCCAAGTTAATTTCCCCATAATAAAAACAAGACTCATAAATGCATATGGTTAGGAACGTCTCGGCACCATTTCCAAAGACAGCACATCATAGCCTCTTGTGAACTTCGTTCACTACGAGCCTAGGGGGGCTGGTGTTAGTACATGACCGAGTAGTACTCGGCCCAATGAGAAGAAAACTGGCCGGGATCATCCCGGCCCAGATAGGGGCGTCCCCACGTGATGGCCCAACCGCGAGGGCTTGGTTCCAGCGCAGCGCTGGCAGCCCAGTAAGCGCAGCGGCCGTGTACTTCCCATCCTCGTGGCCGAGTACACCCCGGCCTAAGGGGCAGCAGGCTGAACACGCGTTACAGAGGGGCATCATGCCATCAAACCTCAAGAAAGGAAGGAGTTGATATTGGAAAAGTACAGACGACCAAGAAAGGAAGGAGTTGATATTGGAAAAGTACAGACGGCCAAGAAAGGAAGGAGTTGATATTGGAGAAGTACAAACGACCAAGAAAGGAAGGAGTTGATATGTACAGATGGACAAACTCTAGAATGGAAAGAGCTGATCTTTATTAAAAGCACAAAAGAACAATTCCTGCCAATAAGGAAAGAGCCGATGTGTGCAACCTCAATCGAAAAGGAAGGAATCGATCCTCAAATACAAACGGCCCGCAAATATTAATAACAGGTCCATTAAGAAATTAGTATAAATTAAGGCCTAGTGAACAGGTAAAGGTACGCTTTTCTGATTAACCTATCACTACCCATATCAGTCACTCTCTAACTTGAGCGTCAGAGTGTCTGCAGGTACCCCCACCCCCGGAGTGCAAACGACAGGGAGTCTCAGGAGGAGTCCAAGGAGGAACAGGAGGAGGTTCGACACAGAGGGTTCTTGAGACCGTCTGGTTCCGCACCTAAATAATATCGATCAGGTACACTCTACATAAGTCACTTTCTCCTGAGCAGAGCATTGAAACTTGTGTTTTCTTTATCTTAGCTTTTTTATATCTAATAAACTCTATATGAGTCACTTTCTCTTGAGTTTGGTCTTGTTTTTTCAGAGTTATTAGAAAATTTATTTATAACTAATTATTTTTTAATTAAATTTAGTTATATTTGATTTCTTTAATTAATACTATTTATTATTATTATATTTAACATGTTAAATATATATAATATATAATATATTTAATTAACAATATATACATTGTTGTTCATTTTTGTTCAGTTGATTTTTTTTTTACTCTTAGCTCACCCTAAAACTGTTTTTCTTTAAGCTAAAAATATATAATATATATTTTCTTTAAATTAAATGATATATCAAAGAGAATCATCTAAAATGTGTTTTTTTAAAAATTAAATTATATATTTGATTTTTTAATTAATACTATTTATTATTATTATATTATTATCTTTAACATATTAAATATAATATATAATAAATTTAATAATATATAGATTTTTCTTTTCATGGTTTTTTTTCTCTTAGCTCACCCCTAAAACTATCTTTTTAATATATTTTTTTAAATTAAATTATATATCTATTTCACCTCTTTATCTTATTCAATTATATATTAAAGAGAAAGTCATTTAAATTAAATTATAAAATATATTTCATTTAAATTAAATTATATATTAAAAAGAAATTCATATAAAATACATTTTCTCTAACTTAAATTATATATTTGATTATTTTTAATTAATACTATTTGTTTTTATTATATTTAGCATATAAAATATAATATATAAATAATATATAATACATAATATATTTAACAATTTATAGATATAGATTTTTTGTGGATTTTTTTGTCTTTGACACTTAAAACTATTTTTCTTAAACTAAATTATAAAATATATTTTTAAATTAAATTATATATCTATTTTCCTTCTGTATTTTATTAAATTATATATTTTCCTTCTTTATCTTATTAAATTATATGTTAAAGGGAAAGCCTTATATAATATGTTTCCTTTAAACTAAAATAATTTAAAATTAAATTATATATTTAATTCTTTTAATTAATACTTTGTATTGTTATTAGATTTGACATATGGTAATAACTTAGAAAATTGAGACAAGTGCTTAACTATTATACTGTTCATGTAAAATATAAAATTAATAATTATGTGTCAACTAATATTAATTATAATTATATTATTTATTATATGACAAGTGGTAAATATAGACAAAAAAGTTTAGATGTGTTAAATTATATTTTTCTCTTATTTCTTATCTCATATCAATAACTTTTTATATTTTATATTCTATATCTCATCTCTCCTTTTATGTCTCATCTTTATTCTTTAATTTCTTTTTTCTTGAATTAATAATTATGTGTCAACTAATATTATTTATAATTATATTATTTATTATAATTATATGATAAGTGATAAATATAGACAAAAAAGTTTAGATGTGTTAAATTATTTTTTTCTCTTATCTCTTATCTCATATCAATAACCTCTTATATTTTATATTTTATATCTCATCTCTTATGTTTCATCTCTCATCTAATGTCTCATCTCTCATCTCTAGTTTCTTTTTTCTTGTATCATGTCTCTTATATTTTGTTTCTAGTTTCTTGTTCTTGCCTCTTCTCTTTTATCTCGCATCTTATATTTATTATCTTATTTTGTATCCTTTATTTTTTTTTCCATTATCTTTTAGTTTTTATTAATTTTCTTTATTTTTTTAATTATTTTTTTAGCATTTTTTCTTGATATTTTTCACCTATTTTCAATTTTCTTCTTTTTTATATTTCTTATTTTTTAATTTTTTATGGTATTTTTAATGTTTTTCTTTTTTTTGTGGACTTTTTTGGTCTTTGAAACTTAAAACTATTTTTCTTAAACTAAATTATAAAATATATATTTTTAAATTAAATTATATATCTATTTTCCTTCTTTATTTTATTAAATTATATATTTTCCTTCTTTATCTTATTAAATTATATGTTAAACAGAAAGCCTTATAAAATATGTTTCCTTTAAACTAAAATAATATATTAAAGAAAAAGTCAAATAAAATATTTTTTTTAAATTAAATTATATATTTGATTCTTTTAATTAATACTTTGTATTGTTATTAGATTTGACATATGGTAATAACTCAGAAAATCGAGACAAATGCTTAACTATTATACCGTTCATGTAAAATTAATAATTATGTGTCAACTAATATTTATTATAATTATATTATTTATTATAATTATATGACAAGTGACAAATATAGACAAACAAATTTAGATGTGTTAAATTATTTTTTTTTACTTGAACGATTTTCACATACTTAATAATCTTTTTAATTTATTAAATATTCACAATATAGGTATTTAAATTCAAGACTAATCTCTCAACTGTTACCTTATACTATTTTATTTCTCATCTCTTAACTCTTAACTCCTATCTCTCATCTCTTATCTCTTATCTCTTATCTCTTATCTCTTATCTCTTATCTGTCATCTGTCATCTCTTATCTCTTATCTCTTATCTCTTACCTTTTATATTTTATCTCTTATCTTTTGTCTCTTTCTCATATCTCTTATCTCATATCTATCAACACTTAATTTTATATTTTATATCTCATCTCTTATATCTCATCTCTACTCTTATGTCTCATCTCTCATCTCTATATTCTTTTGTCTTGAATCATGTCTCTTATATTTTATTTCTAGTTTCTTGTTTCTTGTCCCTTATCTCGCATCTTATATATATTATCTTATCTTGTATCTCTTATTTTTTTTTCCATTATCTTTTAGTTTTTATTAATTTTCTTTCTTTTTTTTCTTTCTTTTTTTTAGTGTTTTTCTTGATATTTTTCCATTTAGTTTCAGTTTTTTTTATATTTGTTATCTTTTAATTTTTTATTTAATTTTTAATATTTTTCTTTTATTTTTTTCTATTTTTTTTTTCATTATATAAATTTTTTATTTTTTGTTTTTTTTTTCTATTTTCTCTTATCTCTTATCTCTCATCTCTTATCTCTTATGTTTTACCTTTTATATTTTATCTCTTATCTTTTGTCTCTTTCTCTTATCTCTTATCTCTTACCTTTTATATTCTATCTCTTATCTCTTCTCTCTTTCTCTTATCTCTTATCTCTTCTCTCTTTCTCTTATCTCTTATCTCTTACCTTTTATATTCTATCTCTTATCTCTTCTCTCTTATCTCTTATCTCTCATCTCTTATCTTTTATATCTCATCTCTTATCTCTTATCTCTTATCTCTCATCTCTCATCTCTCATCTGTTACCTTTTATATTTTATGTCTTATCTTTTGTCTCTTTCTCTTATCTCTTATCTCATATCTTTCAACTCTTATATTTTATATTTTATATTTTATATTTCATCTCTTATATCTCATCTCTACTCTTATGTCTCATCTCTCACCTCTAGATTCTTTTGTCTCATATCATTTCTCTTATATTTTATTTCTAGTTTCTTGTTTCTTGTCTATTCTCTCTTATCTCGCATCTTACATATATTATCTTATCTTGTATCTGTTATGATTTTTCCATTATCTTTTATTTTTTATTAATTTTCTTTCTTTTATTTATCTCTTTTTTTATCGTTTTTCTTGATATTTATCCATTTATTTTAACTTTTCTTATTTTTTTATATTTCTTAGCTTTTAATTTTTTTATCATATTTTTAATGTTTTTCTTTTAATTTTTTTGTATTTTTTTCACTTTTTAAATTTTTTATTTTTTTTTTCTGTTTTTTTTTTCTGATCTCTTATATCGTTTTTCTTTTTTCTTATCTTTTTTTTCTTATGTCTTATCTCTTATCTCTTATCTCTTACCTCTTACCTCTTATCTCTTATCTCATATCTATCAACTATTATATTTTATATCTCATCTCTTATATCTCATCTCTACTCTTATGTCTCATCTCTAATCTTTAGATTCTTTTGTCTTGTATCATGTCTCTTATATTTTATTTCTAGTTTCTTGTCTTTTCTCTCTTATCTCGCATCTTATATATATTATCTTATCTGATATCTCTTATTTTTTTCCATTATCTTCTACTTTTTATTAATTTTTTTTCTTTTCTTTATCTCTTTTTTTATCATTTTTCTTGATATTTATCCATTTATTTTAAGTTTTCTTATTTTTTTTATATTTCTTATCTTTTAATTTTTTATCTTATTTTTGATGTTTTTCTTTTACTTTTTTTGTATTTTTTTCACTTTTTAAATTTTAAATTTTTTATTTTCTGTTTTTTTTTCTTATCTCTTATCTCGTTTTTCTTTTTTCTTTGTTTTTTCTCTTATGTCTTATGTCTTATCTCTGATATCATATTGAGTTCTTCTCTTAAAGTTTTTAAAATCTTTTTCTTGAAATCTATTTTCTCCCTTTTCCTAAGTTTTTTAAACTATTAATTTTCATTAACTTCTTGAATTAGTTATTTTTACACTTTCTTTACTTAGTTTTCTTTTCTTGAATTTTATGTTTTAAACTTTTTCAATTCCTTTTAAAGTTTTTATCGACTTCTATATCCTTTTCAAATCTTTAATTATGTTCTTGAAATTGTTTTTGCAAAATTTTACTCATCATATCGAGTTCTTCTCTTAAAGTTTTTAAAATCTTTTTCTTGAAATCTATTTTCTCACTATCCCTAATTTTTTTCAACTTTTCATTTTCATTAACTTCTTGACTTACTTATTTTTACACTTTCTTTACTTAGTTTTCTTTTTTAGAATTTTATTTTCTTAAACTTTTTAAATTCCTTTTAAAGTTTTTATCCATTTCTTGATCCTTTTCAAATCTTTAATTGTGTTCTTGAAATGGTTTTTGCAAAATTTTACTCATCATATTGAGTTCTTCTCTTAAAGTTTTTAAATTTTTTTTCTTGAAATATATTTTTTCACTTTTCCTAATTTTTTTAAACTCTTCATTTTCATTAACTTCTTGAATTAGTTATTTTTACACTTTCTTTACTTAGTTTTCTTTTCTTAAATTTTATTTTCTTCAACTTTTTGAATTCTTTTTTAAAGTTTTTATCAACTACTTTGTCCTTTTCAAATCTTTAATTATGTTCTTGAAATGGTTTTTGCAAAATTTTACTCATCATATTGTGTTCTTCTCTTAAAGTTTTTAAAATCTTTTTCTTGAAATCTATTTTCTAACTTTTCCTAATTTTTTTAAACTAGTAATTTTCATTAACTTCTTGAATTACTTATTTTTACACTTTCTTTACTTAGTTTTCTTTTCTTGAATTTCATTTTCTTAAACTTTTTCAATTCCTTTGAAAGTTTTTATCAATTTCTTGATCCTTTTCAAATCTTTAATTATGTTCTTGAAATGCTTTTTGCAAAATTTTACTCATCATATTGAGTTCTTCTCTTAAAGTTTTTAAAATCTTTTTCTTGAATTCTATTTTCTCACTTTCCCTAATTTTTTTCAACTTTTCTTTTTCATTAACTTCTTGAATTAGTTATTTTTACACTTTCTTTACTTAGTTTTCTTTTCTTAAATTTTATTTTCTTCAACTTTTTCAATTCTTTTTTAAAGTTTTTATCAACTACTTTGTCCTTTTCAAATCTTTAATTATGTTCTTGAAATGGTTTTTGCAAAATTTTACTCATCATATTGTGTTCTTCTCTTAAAGTTTTTAAAATCTTTTTCTTGAAATCTATTTTCTAACTTTTCCTAATTTTTTTAAACTAGTAATTTTCATTAACTTCTTAAATTACTTATTTTTACACTTTCTTTACTTAGTTTTCTTTTCTTGAATTTCATTTTCTTAAACTTTTTCAATTCCTTTGAAAGTTTTTATCAATTTCTTGATCCTTTTCAAATCTTTAATTATGTTCTTGAAATGCTTTTTGCAAAATTTTACTCATCATATTGAGTTCTTCTCTTAAAGTTTTTAAAATCTTTTTCTTGAAATCTATTTTCTCACTTTCCCTAATTTTTTTCAACTTTTCTTTTTCATTAACTTCTTGAATTAGTTATTTTTACACTTTCTTTACTTAGTTTTCTTTTCTTCAATTTTATTTTCTTCAACTTTTTCAATTCTTTTTAAAGTTTTTATCAACTTCTTGATCCTTTTCAAATCTTTAATTATGTTCTTGAAATGGTTTTTGCAAAGTTTTACTCATCATATTGAGTTCTTCTCTTAAAGTTTTTAAATTCTTTATCTGGAAATCTATTTTCTCAGTTTTCCTAATTTTTTTAAACTATTAATTATCGTTAACTTCTTGAATTACTTATTTTTACACTTTCTTTACTTAGTTTCCTTTTCTTAAACTTTTTGAATTCCTTTTAAAGTTTTTATCAACTTCTTGATCCTTTTCAAATCTTTAATTATGTTCTTGAAATGGTTTTTGCAAAATTTTACTCATCATATTGAGTTTTTCTCTTAAATTTTACTCACCAAATGAGGGGCCAAAAAAAAGCCCTAGCCCCCAAAGCCCCCTCTCTAGTGGGTTAGGGCTAGGGCTAAGGTGGGTTAGCTCCCCAAAAAAATACTACATTAAACAAGAGTCAAAGATCAAGTCGAGCGATCCGGACGGGCCCGACGACCCGGAAAAGCCCAACGACCTGGACGGGCTCGACAACCCAAACGTGCCCGATGACCAGGACAGGTCCGATGACAAGGACAAGCCCGACAATCAGGATTGGCCCGACGACCAAGACGAGCATGACGACTAGGGACGAGGCCGACGACACGAACGGGCTCGACAACTTGGATGAGCTCGACGACGCAGACGGGCCTAACGACCAAGACGAGCACGACAACACGGACTAGCCCAATGACACAGACGAAACCGACGATGCGGACGGGCTCGAAGACCCGGACCGGCCTAAAGACCCAAACGGACCCTATGACCGGGATAGACCCCACAACCCAAACAAGCCCGACGACTGGAACGGGCACACCAACAAAACGGGCAGGACGACTCGGACGGGCTCGACGATCTGGACGAACCCAAAGACCGGGATGAGCCCCACGATCGGGACGAACCCGATGACCCAAACGAGCCCGACGATCCGAACGGGCCCGATGACTAGGAGGGGCCCGAAGACTCGGACGAGCACAACAACTCGGACGAGCCCCACGACCCGGACAGGAGTGAAGACCCGGACAAGCCCAACTACCCGGACGGGCGCGTTGAGCTTGACGAACCCGATGACAAGGACGCGCCCGACGACCCGAACGGGCCCGACAAATCGGATGGGCCCGATGAATCGGATGTGCCCCACGACCCGAACGGGCCCCACGACCCGAACGAGCCCCACGACCTGGACGGGCTCGATGATCCAAACAGGTCCAACGACCCGAACAGCCCAACGACGCGGACGTGCCTCATAATCCAGACAGACCAAACGACCCGAACAAGCCCGACGACCCGAACAGAACCAATGACCCAGACTGGCCCGATAATCTAAACAGGCCCCACTACCCGAACGGGCCCGACGTGCCTGATGAGCCACAAAGGCCCGAAGACCCAAACAGGCCTAATGACCTGGATGGGGCCGATGATGCAGACAGGCCCAACGACCCGAACGGACCCGACGACCCGGATGAGCCCGACGACCTGGACGGGCTAGTTCATGTCGTTTTGCATGTCCGGATCATCGGGCCCGTTCAAGTCGTCAAGCCCGTCCGAGTCATCAGTCACGTCTAGGTTGTCGTGCCGATCCGGGTCGTCGAGCTTCATTGGGTCGTTGGGCCTATTTGGATAATCGGGCCCGTCCAGGTTGTTAGGCCCATCCGGGTAGTTGGGCCCGTTCAAGTCGTGGGGCATTTTTGGATCATCGGGTCTGTCCGAGTCGTTAGGCCCATCCAAGGCTTCGGGCCCATTTCGGTCGTTGGTCCTTTGTGGATCATTAGGAACATCCGGGTCGTGGGGCCCGTTCGGGTCCTACAGCCCATCTGGGTCGTAGGGCACGTTCGGGTCTTTGGGCTTATCTAGAACATCGGGCATGTCCGGGTCGTTGGGCATGTTCGTGTTGTCGGGCCCATTTAGGTCGTTGGACATGTTTGGATTATCGAGCACGTCCGAGTCGTTGGACCCCTTCGAGTCGTCGGGCATGTTCGGGTCGTGGGGCCCTACTGGGTCGTTGGGCCCGTCCGGGTCGTGGGGCCCGTCCAGCTTGTGGGGCCCGTAGGGGTCTTCGGGCCCGTCCGGTTCAACGGGCCCAAACGGGTCGTCGGGCACATTTGGGTCGTGGAGCTCATTTAGGTCGTCGGGTCCGCTTTTGTCGTAGGGCTCGTCCAAGTCATCGGGCTCGTTCGGGTCAATGAGCCAGTCTGGGTTGTCAGGTCTGTCCATGTCGTCGGCCTCGTTCGTGTCGTCGGGCTCGTCTGTGTTATTGGGTTTATCCTGGTCGTCGGGCTCGTCCGTGTCGTAAGGCCCGTTCGGGTCGTCGGGCCTGTTCGGGTCGTCGGGCCCGTTCGAGTCGTTGGGCCTGTTTGGATCATCGAGCCCATTCAAGTCGTCGTTCTGGTCGAGGTCGTCGGGCAAGGTCAGGTTGTTCGACCTATTCTGGTCGTCATGCTTGTCCGGTTCGTTGGGCCTGTCCCATAGATAGTAACATATTTTAAAAAATAATATATTTTTCTTGTGGAAGATGAAAGTCCATGGGTTGGCCCAAGCCCACAGGGCTTTTGTAAAGTTTTTAGCCTTGTGGACTTCTTTAATGAGGGCTTTTTTCAATGTGGGTTTTTTTGGCCCTAACCCACATGGCCCAAGGCCAAGCCCTGTGGGATGGGCCAAATTGACACCTCTAATAAAAAATTTTAAAAAAATTCAAACTGTTTAAGAAAATAAAATTGAAGAAAAGAAAAGAAATTAAAGTGTAAAAATAACTAATTCAAGAAGTTAATGAAAATGAAGAGTTTAAAAAAATAAGAAAAAGTGATAAAATAGATTTCAGGAATAAGATTTTAAAAACTTTAAGCTAAGACCTCAATATGATGAGTAAAATTTGCAAAAACCATTTCAGGAATATAATTCTAGATTTGAAAAGGATCAAGAAGTTGGTAAAAACTTTAAACGGAATTTAAAAAGTTTAAGAAAATAAAATTCAAGAAAAGAAAACTAAGTAAAGAAAGTGTAAAAATAACTAATTCAAGAAGTTAATGAAAATGAAGAGTTTAAAAAAATTAGGAAAAGTGATAAAATAGATTTCAAGAAAAAGATTTTAAAAACTTTAAGAGAAGAACTCAATATGATGAGTAAAATTTTGCAAAAAACCATTTCAAGAACATAATTAAAGATTTTAAAAGGATCAAGAAATTGATAAAAACTTTAAAAGGAATTTAAAAAGTTTAAGAAAATAAAATTCTAAAAAAGAAAACTAAGTAAAAAAAGTGTAAAAATAACTAATTCAAGAAGTTAATGAAAAAGAAAAGTTGAAAAAAATTAGGGAAAGTGAGAAAATAAATTTCAAGAAAAAGATTTTAAAAACTTTAAGAGAAGAACTAGATATGATGAGTAAAATTTTGCAAAAACCATTTCAAGAACATAATTAAAGATTTGAAAAGGATCAAGAAGCTGATAAAATCTTTAAAAAGAATTGAAAAAGTTTAAGAAAATAAAATTCAAGAAAAGAAAACTAAGTAAAGAAAGTGTGAAAATAACTAATTCAAGAAGTTAATGAAAATTAATAGTTTAAAAATATTAGGAAAAGTGAGAAAATAGATTTGAAGAAAAAGATTTTAAAAACTTTAGGAGAAGAACTCAATATGATGAGTAAAATTTAGCAAAAACCATTTCAAGAACATAATTAAAGATTTGAAAAGGATAAAAAAGTCGATAAAAACTTTAAAAAGAATTTAAAAAGTTTAAAAAATAAAATTCAAGAAAAGAAAACTAAGTAAAGAAAGTGTAAAAATAATTGATTCAAGAATCTAATGAAAATGAAGAGTTTAAAAAAAATAGGAAAAGGGAGAAAATAGATTTGAAGAAGAAAATTTTAAAAACTTAATCATGAGTAAAATTTTGCAGAAATCATGTCAAGAACATAATTAAAGATTTGAAAAGGATCAAGAAGTTGATAAAAACTTTAAAAAGAATGGAAAAAGTTTAAGAAAATAAAATTCAAGAAAAGAAAACTAAGTAAAGAATGTGTAAAAATAACTAATTCAAGAAGTTAATGAAAATTAATAGTTTAAAAAAATTAGGAAAAGGGAGAAAATAGATTTCAAGAAAAAGATTTTAAAAACTTTAAGAGAAGAACTCAATATGATGAGTAAAATTTTGCAAAAAATCATTTCAAGAACATAATTAAAGATTTTAAAAGGATCAAGAAATTGATAAAAACTTTAAAAGAAATTTAAAAAGTTTAAGAAAATAAAATTCAAGAAAAGAAAACTAAGTAAAGAAAGTGGAAAAATAAGTAATTCATGAAGTTAATGAAAATTAATAGTTTAAAAAAATTAGGAAAAGGGAGAAAATAGATTTCAAGAAAAAGATTTTAAAAACTTTAAGAGAAGAACTCAATATGATAAGTAAAATTTTGCAAAAACCATTTCAAGAACATAATTAAAGATTTGAAAAGGATAAAGAAATTGATAAAAACTTTAAAAGTAATTTAAAAAGTTTAAGAAAATAAAATTCTAAAAAAGAAAACTAAGTAAAGAAAGTGTAAAAATAAGTAATTCAAGAAGTTAATGAAAATGAAAAGTTGAAAAAAATTAGGGAAAGTGAGAAAATAGATTTCAAGAAAAAGATTTTAAAAACTTTAAGAGAAGAACTCAATATGATGAGTAAAATTTTGCAAAAACCATTTCAAGAACATAATTAAAGATTTGAAAGGGATCAAGAAGTTGATAAAAACTAGAGTTGTCAATTTGGCCCTTAGCCCATGTGCCAGCCCTGACCCACTCTTCATAAAGCCCTCTTTTAGGGGGGCCCCCAAATGAGGGAGCCAAAAAAAAGCCCCAGCCCCCAAAGCCCCCTCTCTAGTGGGTTAGGGCTAGGGCTAAGGTGGGTTAGCTCCCCAAATAATACTACATTAAGGAATAGTCAAAAATCAAGTCGAGCTACCCGGACGGGCTCGACGACCTGAACGGGCTCAACAACCCAAATGGGCCCGATGACCAGGACAGGTCCGAGGACAAGGACGAGCCCGACGACCAGGATTGGCCCGATGACCAGGACGGGCCTAACGACCAGGGATGGGCCCGAAGACACGAACGGGCTCGACGACCCTGTCGGGCCCAACGACCAAGACGAGCCCGACAACACGGACCAGCCCAACGACACAGATGAACCCGACGATGCGGATGAGCTCGAAGACCCGGACTGGCCCAAAGACCCAAACGGGCCCTATGACCGGGATAAACCACACAACCCGAACAAGCATGACGACCAGGACGGGCACACCAACGAAATGTGCACGACGACTCGAACGAGCCCGACGATCCGGACGAGCCCGAAGACCCGGACGAGCCCCACGACCCAGACAAGCCCGACGACCCGGACGGGCGCGATGACCAGGACGAGCCCGATTACAAGAACGAGCCTGACGACCCGAACAGGCCCGACGACTCAAACGTAACTAACGACCCGAACAAGCCCCACGATTCGAACGAGCCCTACGACCTGAACGAGCTCGATGATCCAAATAGGCCCAACGACCCGAACGGGCCCAACGACTCGAACAGGCCTGACGAATCGAATAGGAGCAATGACCCGGACTGGCTCGATGATCCAAACAGGCCCCACGACCCGAACGAGCCCAACGTGCCCGATGATCCAGAAAGCCCCGAAGACCCGTACGGGCCCAACGACCTAGACGAGCCTATTGACCTGGACGAGCTCGATGATCCAGGCAGGCCCAACGACCCGAATGGGCCAATTCGGGTCTTTTTGTATTTTGGGATCATCGAGCCCGTCCAGGTCGTCAAGCTCGTCCGAGTCATCGGTCACGTCCGGGTTGTCGGGCCGATCCAGGTCGTCAAGCTTGTTCAGGTCGTTGGGCCTGTCTAGATCATCGAGCCCGTCCAGGTCGTTAGGCCCGTCCGGGTCGTCGGGAACGTTTAGGTCGTTGGGCGTGTCTGGATCAACGGGCCCATTCGGGTCGTTGGGCCTGTTTTGATCACCGGGCCTGTCCAGGTCGTTAGGCACGTCCGGGTCGTCGGGCTCGTTCAAGTCGTTGGGCCTTTCTGGATCATCGAGCCCGTCCGAGTCGTTGGCCCCATCTAAGGCGTCGGGCCCGTTTGGGTCGTTGGGCCTGTGTGGATCACCGGGCACGTTCGGGTCATGGGGTCCATTCGGGTAGGGATGGCAATTAGGGCCTGGCCCGCGGGTCCAGCCCACAGGTCCGCAGAAAAAATGCGGGGCAGGCCAGCATAGTGAGCTTGCAGACCCGCGCGGGCTCGGCCTGCATAGGCCCGCACGGGTCGGCCCGCAAGCTCGCATAAAATTAAAAGAAAAAAAAACTTGCACTTGTGTATATTAATTACTTCTTTTATGGACTCTTGCATTAACATTTCAAATTCTTGTATAACTGGAAAAGACAAGTATTATGTAATTTTTAATGCGCTAAAATTTAAAGAATACATTGTGTATGTCATAGTATGAATATGATGAAAATGTTGAATTATCAATTTATCATCTAATTTCCCAAAGTCTTTACTTAATTTTGTAAACTTCTTAAAGTTTCTCAATTTTTAAACATTGAAAGTTTTATCATAAAAAAAAAAGTGGGCCGGCCCGTGGACCTGCGGGCCTACGTATATGCGGGGCGGGCCAGAGTATGTGGCCCGCATAAAAAATGCGGGACGGAGCGGACCGACCCGCGGTGTGCAGGTCTTATGCGGGGCAGGCCGGCCCGCATTGCCACCCCTACATTCGGGTCCTAGAGCCCGTCTTGGTCGTCAGGCCTGTCCGGGTCGTTGGGCATGTTAGTGTTGTCGGGCCCGTTTAGGTCGTTGGGCATGTCTTGATCATCGGGCTCGTTCGGGTCGTCGGGCACGTTCAGGTCGTGGGGACCTTCTGGATAGTCGAGCCCGTCCGGGTCGTGGGGCCCATATGGGTCGTCGGGCACGTTTGGGTCGTAGGGCTCGTTTAGGTCATCGGGTCCGTTTTTGTCGTAGGGCCCGTCCAAGTCGTCGGGCTCGTCCTGGTCATTGAGCCCGTCTAGGTTGTCGCGCCCGTCCATGTCGTCGTCCCCGTTCGTGTCGTCAGGCTCGTCCGTGTTGTCAGGTTTGTCTTGGTCGTCGGGCTCGTCCTGGTCGTCGGGCTCGTCTGGTTTGTTGGGCCCGTTCGGGTCGTCGGGCCTGTTCGGGTCGTCGGGCCTGTTCGGGTCGTCGGGCCCGTTTAGGTCGTTGGGCTTGTTTGGATCATCGAGCCCGTTCAAGTCGTCGTTCTTGTCGAGGTTGTCGGGCAGGTTCGGGTTGTTCGACCTATTCTAGTCGTCGTACTTGTCCGGTTCATTGGGCATGTCCCACAGATAGTAATATATTTTAAAAAATAATATATTTTTGGTTAAATTATACTTTTAGTCCCCATTTTCATAGCAAATTTTGAATTTGGTCCCTCAATTATTTTTATCTCAATCTGGTCTCTATTTTGGGAAATTTGACCCAATCAAGTCCTTTCCGTTAGGGGTGAAGTAACAATGTTAAATGGGGTGCCACGTGTCAGCTTCTGGATTTTTTGAATTTTTTTTATTTTTTTATTTTTTGAATTTTTTTTTTTATTTTTTATTAATTTTTTTAAAATTTTTAAAAAAATTAAAATTTTGCCACGTGTCAAGTGGACATGGTGCCACGTGGTAGTGACAATGCCACGTGTCACTATTTGGGAGTTGTCATTTTCTCATTCTCAATTTGGTCCCTCTATTTTATTTTTTGTCTCCATTTAGTCCCAATTTTTGTAAAAATTATGCAATTTCGTCCCCCTTCAAATTGAAACCAAATTTAATTTCTATATAAATAGGCACAAATATTTCTATTAAAATTTATATTTCAAGTAAATATTTTTAACAAGATTAAGTTTATTTTAATTTATATTTTACGTTAAACTTTATTTAAAATTGTTTTAAAGTTGTTAATAGAAAATAATGTTAATAAAAAAATTCATAAATTATATTGATATTTTATTACATTGTAACAATAAAAAACAAATAAATTTAAAATTTGAAAATAATTTTAAGTAAAATTTAATGTGAAACAAATTTAAAGAAACTTGGTTTTATTGAAAATATATAATAAAAATATCAATTTGAATAAAAAAATTATTTAATAAAAATATTTGTATAACATTTTATAATTTTTGTTTCAATTTGGAGGGGGACGAAATTGCATAATTTTTACAAAAATTGGGACTAAATTGAGACAAAAAAAAATAGAGGGACCAAATTGAGAATGAGAAAATGACACCTCCCAAATAGTGACACGTGGCAATGTCACTGCCACGTGGCACGATGTCAGCTTGACACGTGGCAAAATTTTAATTTTTTTAATTTTTTTTTAAAATTAATAAAAAATAAAATAAAATAAAATAATTCAAAAAATTCAGAAGCTGACACGTGGCACCCCATTTAACACCGTTACTCCACCACTAACAGAAAGGACTTGTTTGGGTCAAATTTCCCAAAATAGGGACCAGATTGAGATAAAAATTAATTGAGAGACCAAATTCAAATTTTGCTACGAAAATGGGGACTAAAAGTATAATTTAATCTATATTTTTCATGTGGAAGATGAAAGCCCATGAGTTGGCCCAAGCCCACAGGGCTTTTGTAAAGTTTTTAGCCTTGTGGACTTCTTTGATGGGAGCTTTTTTTCAATGTGGACTTTTTTGGTCCTACCCCACATGGGCCAAGGCCAAGCCCTGTGGGCTGGGCCAAATTGACACCTCTACATATATATGGTCCATTTGTTAGTCAATTTATAATTGTTTAATATTTTTTGGTTAAAATACCTTTTTGATTTCGATTTTTGTCAAATTTTGTCAAATTAGTTCTAATTTTGTTTTTGTGCTCAAATAGGTCCTAATTTTCGTCAATTTTGTTCAATTAGATCCTTTTTTGTTAACACCGTTTAAATCATTAACAGTCATGAACAGTGACTGCCACATGCCATTTCATGGTTTTTTTAATTTTTTGTAATTTTTCATTTTTTTAAATGTCCACGTATCAATCTAGCAGCGTGCCACGTGTCAAAGACAATGTTTTATATTCAATTTGGTCCCTATATTCGTGATTTTTGTTCAATTTAGTCCAAATTTTTGTTAACATGAACCAATTTTGTCCCTCTCCAAATTGAAACCAAATTTAATTTTTATATTAAAATTCACATTTTCATATAATATATTAAAATTCACATCATTATAATTTTTATATAAAAAATAAATTTGGTCTCATCTTTGACAAAGATAAAATTGGTCAATTTTAACCAAAATTAGGACTAAATTGAACAAAATTAACAAATATAACGACCAAATTGAACATAAAACATTGACTCTGACATGTGGCACGTTGTTGAATTGACACGTGGACATTTAAAAAAATTAAAAAAATTAAAAAATTAAAAGAAAAATATAAAAACACCACGAAGTGACACGTGGCAGTCACAGTTCATGACCGTTAATGATTTAAACGATGTTAACAAAAAAGGATCTAATTGAACAAAATTGATGAAATTAGGACCTATTTGAACACAAAAACAAAATTAGGACTGATTTGACAAAACTTGACAAAAATTGAGACCAAAAAAGTATTTTAACCATAATTTTTTATACTGTAATCCTATATAATGACAACAATGTATTATGACAACTACTTTGTGATGGATAGAGAACTCTATCTATATAAGGCACTCTATGTTTTGGGTCATAAAATCTGTGATATGTGAGATAATATGAGATATTCACATAATAATTTTTTTTTCATAGATGTAACTCATTTGTCAATCAATTCATAATTTTTGAATAAATTTTGATACTGTAATCCCATATAATGGGCAATAATTTATTATGACAACTAACCTGTGATGGATAAAGAACTCTATAAGTACCACAAGTGATGGATATGTGAGATAATATGAGATATTCACATGGTCAATTATTTCCATAAAGGTGGTCCATTTTGAGATCAATTGATAATTTTTGTATAATTTTTTATACTGTAATTTCAACAAATTGGTAACAATTTATTATGGCAACTACTCTATTATGGACCAAGGAGAATATAAGTTTCATAGGTGATATGTGCTTCGAGTCATCAAATTTGCGATATATGAGATAATTTGAGATATTCACATAGTCAATTATTTTCATAGATGTGGTCCATTTGTCAATCATGGAAACTACTCTATGAAGGATAGAGAACTCTATACAAGTTTCACAGGAGCTGTGTTTTGGGTCATCAAATATGCTATCTTCTACAATATACTATACCATCAAAGTTTAGAAGGTGATGAGTCGTTATTTTCCTTTATTCCATTGTGTTTTTGTGTGATGGTTGTTTAGTGCTTAATTGTCTATTATTAGTGCATGTTCATCTATTAGGTTTTATTGGGTCATTATTCCGAATTTTTATTAATTTGACATTAATTAGTCTAATTTTCTTTTCTAATTATGTTTAGGTATTTTTGTGAGCAGTTTTGGAGTTTGGACACTAATCTTAAGATGAAGAGAGAGAGTTGTCACATCATTCCCACATCATTGCCACATCCTTGCCATGTCATTTAGCTTGTCCACATCATTGTACCAACATTTTAGGCCTAGAGTGACATTTTTGTAATTCTAAAACATGTCGTGACATTTTTGCAAATAGAGTGAACCAGAGTGATGTGACCACATATTTTAGGTTTTCATTTTCATTTTGGACAACTTTCTTCTTCCTCATTCAAATTTTTCACATTTTTAGAGAGCACCCACGTGGGGTTTTCACGTTTTCTTGATTTTGTGACCATTGGAGCACCACCCAACTTAAGGCTTTCATTCTCTTCAATATGAATTTTGTTTGTTCCTTCTTCCCTTGCTCTTATAATGCATTTTTGTTTTTGTTTATGTTTTAAGTACATTTCTATGGCTAATTAAACCTTGCAATTGATTTTCTAAGGAGGATGTAATGAAATCTTGAGATTCTATGCATGTTTTTCCTGTTTATGTTGCTCTCCATCATTTTAATTGGTGGTTTATTGTTGAATATGAATTATGGGAATGCTTAATGTTAGGGTTCTTGTTCTTGCATTGAACAAATTTGAATCATGCTTAATGTTTTTGGTTTTTGGGTTTCTGGATGTTCTCATAGATGCTTAATCAATGGGTGTGATTAAATGATGTGATGAAATCGTGTTAATCTTCACTTAGTGATTTAATTGCGATTTCTGAGTTTCTGGATAGCGTGCTTAATTTGGTAATCTATGCTAGATGAAATTATATTTGAATCAAAGAATCAATGCATTTTTATAAATTGTGTTATTAAATTTGAAGTTGTTTTGCTTTGTTTTGTTAATCTGTCAACCCTCTTTGTGTTAAATTTGAAACCTCTGAATGAAAATATTGGTCATTAAGATACGACCTTAGATTAACTCCTAAGTACAATATTTACGTGTTTTATTTGGTCGATTATGACCTCGATCATATACCATCAAAGTTGAGAGAGTGAGGATTCACTACTACATATTTTAGTTTTAATAACATTTAAAAAATGTTGCCAAAACCTAAAAAAATGTTGTTATTTGCAAAGATAACATTTATACACATGTTGTATATAGTGCATGTTGCTAAAAGGTTTTAGTAACATTTTTATATATTATTAGTATTATTTTTAAAATGTTACTAATTAACATTTTTACTAACACTAGAAAAATGTTACGAAGTTAAATTTTTTGTAACATTTAAAAAATGTTACCTATAAATCTTCTAATATTTAAAAAATGTTACCTATATATTTTCTAACATTTAAATAAATGTTACCAATTGTATTGTTTTGTAACAATCAAAAAATGTTACAAATTGCCTTTTTTGTAACATTTTAAAATTGTTACTAATTTATCTATCTAAAAATAAGAAATACTAAACACCAAATTGATCCGAATCTCTGCGAGAATTTTACCATCTAACTTCATTTGAGAGAATAAACCCTTTCTCAATTTCAGAATTTAGAGTTTGAGGTTTTTCGGTAAGGAGAAAAAAAAAAGAAAAATGTTGTAAAAGAGACAAGAAGGAAGAGGAAAAACCATGGAAAACGAGAAAGTGAAGAAGGAAAAAAGAAAAAAAATGTTAACTTAGGTTTTACTTCTATAACATTTTTCTAAAAAAAAAAGTCACAATGTAACATTTATAAAAAGAATGTTACAATAGTAAAGAGAAAGTTGTAACATTTTACTTCTATAACATTTTTCTATAAAAAAAAATCACAATGTAACCTTTATAAAAAGGTTACAGTGTAACTAAAAAAATGTTACTAAAGGCGGGAAATGGTGGAATGATTTGAAAGGACACTAAAATATTTTCATGACGATCTGCTGCAGAAAAGTTTGGCACCAAGCAATCGCATCCTTTAGTCGGAACACATAATCAGACTCAGTATGAGTACCAGCATGAGCCTCTTGGGGTCGTTCCCACTTATCCATCTCATCCACTAGGAGGAAACCTACCCAGAAACAAACATATATAGATCTTTCAGTAGTTGTCCTCTCGCAGATATATGAAATAAGAAAGCTCTGATTTTACTCAGAATCCTTTCCATGTATATCATTTAGTTATATGTTTCAAGGATCTTCAAAGTTTTACAGCCTTATACAGGTGACATATAATAATATTAATAATACCATTATCATCCACAATTGTTTCTCTTTATCTTAGCTTCTTATCGAATAAACTCTACATAAGTCACTTTCTCCTGAGCAGAGCATTTAAACTTGAGTTTTCTTTATCTTAGCTTTTTTTATATCTAATAAACTCTACATGAGTCACCTTCTCTTGAGTTTGGTCTTGTGTTTTCAGAGTTATTAGAAAATTTATTTATAACTAATTATTTTTTAATTAAATTTAGTTATATTTGATTTCTTTAATTAATACTATTTATTATTATTATATTTAACATGTTAAATATATATAATATATAATATATAATATATTTAATTAACAATATATACATTGTTGTTCATTTTTGTTCAGTTGATTTTTTTTTTTACTCTTAGCTCACCCTAAAACTGATTTCTTTAAGCTAAAAATATATAATATATATTTTCTTTAAATTAAATGATATATCAAAGAGAATCATCTAAAATGTGTTTTTTTAAAAATTAAATTATATATTTGATTTTTTAATTAATACTATTTATTATTATTATATTATTATCTTTAACATATTAAATATAATATATAATAAATTTAAT
This sequence comes from Vigna unguiculata, assembly GCF_037176805.1. Lineage (NCBI taxonomy): Eukaryota > Viridiplantae > Streptophyta > Magnoliopsida > Fabales > Fabaceae > Vigna > Vigna unguiculata. The sequence goes on along the minus strand of NC_140794.1, from coordinate 55,641,765 downwards.
AATATATAGATTTTTCTTTTCATGGTTTTTTTTTTCTCTTAGCTCACCCCTAAAACTATTTTTTTAATATATTTTTTTAAATTAAATTATATATCCATTTCACCTCTTTATCTTATTCAATTATATATTAAAGAGAAAGTCATTTAAATTATAAAATATATTTCATTTAAATTAAATTATATATTAAAAAGAAATTCATATAAAATACATTTTCTCTAACTTAAATTATATATTTGATTATGTTTAATTAATACTATTTGTTTTTATTATATTTAGCATATAAAATATAATATATAAATAATATATAATACATAATATATTTAACAATTTATAGATATAGATTTTTTGTGGATTTTTTTTGTCTTTGACACTTAAAACTATTTTTCTTAAACTAAATTATAAAATATATTTTCAAATTAAATTATATATCTATTTTCCTTCTTTATTTTATTAAATTATATATTTTTCTTCTTTATCTTATTAAATTATATGTTAAAGAGAAAACCTTATATAATATGTTTCCTTTAAACTAAAATAATTTAAAATTAAATTATATATTTAATTCTTTTAATTAATACTTTGTATTGTTATTAGATTTGACATATGGTAATAACTCAGAAAATTGAGACAAGTGCTTAACTATTACACTGTTCATGTAAAATATAAAATTAATAATTATGTGTCAACTAATATTAATTATAATTATATTATTTATTATATGACAAGTGGTAAATATAGACAAAAAAGTTTAGATAAAAAAGTTTAGATGTGTTAAATTATATTTTTCTCTTATTTCTTATCTCCTTTTATGTCTCATCTTTCTTCTCTAATTTCTTTTTTCTTGAATTAATAATTATGTGTCAACTAATATTATTTATAATTATATTATTTATTATAATTATATGATAAGTGATAAATATAGACAAAAAAGTTTAGATGTGTTAAATTATTTTTTTCTCTTATCTCTTATCTCATATCAATAACCTCTTATATTTTATATTTTATATCTCATCTCTTATATTTCATCTCTCATCTAATGTCTCATCTCTCATCTCTAGTTTCTTTTTTCTTGTATCATGTCTCTTATATTTTGTTTCTAGTTTCTTGTTTCTTGCCTCTTCTCTTTTATCTCGCATCTTATATTTATTATCTTATTTTGTATCCTTTATTTTTTTTTCGATTATCTTTTAGTTTTTATTAATATTCTTTATTTTTTTAATTATTTTTTAGCATTTTTTCTTGATATTTTTCACCTATTTTTAATTTTCTTCTTTTTTATATTTCTTATTTTTTAATTTTTTATGGTATTTTTAATGTTTTTCTTTTTTTTGTGGATTTTTTTGGTCTTTGAAACTTAAAACTATTTTTGTTAAACTAAATTATAAAATATATATTTTTAAATTAAATTATATATCTATTTTCCTTCTTTATTTTATTAAATTATATATTTTCCTTCTTTATCTTATTAAATTATATGTTAAAGAGAAAGCCTTATAAAATATGTTTCCTTTAAACTAAAATAATATATTAAAGAAAAAGTCAAATAAAATATTTTTTTTAAATTAAATTATATATTTGATTCTTTTAATTAATACTTTGTATTGTTATTAGATTTGATATATGGTAATAACTCAGAAAATCGAGACAAGTGCTTAACTATTATACCGTTCATGTAAAATTAATAATTATGTGTCAACTAATATTTATTATAATTATATTATTTATTATAATTATATGACAAGTGACAAATATAGACAAACAAATTTAGATGTGTTAAATTATTTTTTTTACTTGAACGATTTTCACATACTTAATAATCTTTTTAATTTATTAAATATTCACAATATAGGTATTTAAATTCAAGACTAATCTCTCAACTGTTACCTTATACTATTTTATTTCTCATCTCTTAACTCTTATCTCTTATCTCTTATCTCTTATCTGTCATCTGCCATCTCTTATCTCTTATCTCTTATCTCTTATCTCTTACCTTTTATATTTTATCTCTTATTTTTGTCTCTTTCTCTTATCTCTTATCTCATATCTATCAACTCTTATATTTTATATTTTATATCTCATCTCTTATATCTCATCTCTACTCTTATGTCTCATCTCTAATCTTTAGATTCTTTTGTCTTGTATCATGTCTCTTATATTTTATTTCTAGTTTCTTGTCTCTTCTCTCTTATCTCGCATCTTATATATATATTATCTTATCTGGTATCTCTTATTTTTTTCCATTATCTTTTACTTTTTATTAATTTTTTTTCTTTTCTTTATCTCTTTTTTTATCGTTTTTCTTGATATTTATCCATTTATTTTAACTTTTCTTATTTTTTTATATTTCTTATCTTTTAATTTTTTATCTTATTTTTGATGTTTTTCTTTTACTTTTTTTGTATGTTTTTCACTTTTTAAATTTTAAATTTTTTATTTTCTGTTTTTTTTTTCTTATCTCTTATCTCGTTTTTCTTTTTTCTTTGTTTTTTTTTCTTATGTCTTATCTCTTATCTCTGATATCATATTGAATTCTTCTCTTAAATTTTTTAAAATCTTTTTCTTGAAATCTATTTTCTCCCTTTTCCTAATTTTTTTAAACTTTTAATTTTTATTAACTTCTTGAATTAGTTATTTTTACACTTTCTTTACTTAGTTTTCTTTTCTTGAGTTTTATTTTCTTAAACTTTTTCAATTCTTTTTAAAGTTTTTATCCACTTCTTGATCCTTTTCAAATCTTTAATTATGTTCTTGAAATGGTTTTTGAAAAATTTTACTCATCATTAAGTTTTTAAAATTTTCTTCTTGAAATCTATTTTCTGCCTTTTCCTAATTTTTTTAAACTCATCATTTTCATTAGCTTCTTGAATCAATTATTATTACACTTTCTTTACTTAGTTTTCTTTTCTTGAATTTTATGTTTTAAACTTTTTCAATTCTTTTTAAAGTTTTTATCAACTTCTTGATCATTTTCAAATCTTTAATTATGTTCTTGAAATGGTTTTTGCAAAATTTTATTCATCATATTGAGTTCTTCTCTTAAAGTTTTTAAAATCTTTTTCTTGAAATCTATTTTCTCACTTTCCCTAATTTTTTTCAACTTTTCATTTTCATTAACTTCTTGAATTACTTTTTTTACACTTTCTTTACTTAGTTTTGTTTTCTTGAATTTTATTTTCTTAAACTTTTTCAATTCTTTTTTATAGTTTTTATCAACTTCTTGATCCTTTTCAAATCTTTAATTATGTTCTTGAAATAGTTTTTGCAAAATTTTACTCATCATTTGAGTTCTTCTCTTAAAGTTTTTAAAATCTTTTTCTTGAAATCTATTCTCGCACTTTTCCTAATTTTTTTAAATTCTTCATTTTCATTAAATTCTTGAATTACTTATTTTTACACTTTCTTTACTTTTCATTTCTTTATTTTTATTTTCTTAAACTTTTTCAATTCTTTTTAAAGTTTTTATCAACTTCTTGATCCTTTTCAAATCTTTAATTATGTTCTTCAAATGGTTTTTGCAAAATTTTACTCATCATATTGAGTTCTTCTCTTAAAGTTTTTAAAATCTTTTTCTTGAAATCTATTTTCTCACTTTTCATAATTTTTTTAAACTCTTCATTTTCATTAACTACTTGAATTACTTCTTTTTACACTTTCTTTACTTAGTTTTCTTTTCTTGAATTTTATTTTCTTAAACTTTTTCAATTCTTTTCAAACTTTTTATTAACTTCTTGATCCTTTTCAAATCTTTAATTATGTTCTTGAAATGGTTTTTGCAAAATTTTAATCATCATATTGAGTTCTTCTCTTAAAGTTTTCAAAATCTTTTTCTTGAAATCTATTTTCTCACTTTTCCTAATTTTTTTAAACTCTTCATTTTTATTAACTTCTTGAATTACTTATTTTTACACTCTCTTTACTTAGTTTTCTTTTCTTGAATTTTATTTTTCTTAAACTTTTTCAATTCTTTTTAAACTTTTTATCAACTTCTTAATCCTTTTCAAATCTTTAATTATGTTCTTGAAATGGTTTTTGCAAAATTTTACTCATCATATTGAGTTCTTCTCTTAAAGTTTTTAAAATCTATTTCTTGAAATCTATTTTCTCACTTTTCATAATTTTTTTAAACTCTTCATTTTCATTAACTTCTTGAATTACTTAATTTTACACTTTCTTTACTTAGTTTTCTTTTTTTGAATTTAATTTTCTTAAACTTTTTAAATTCCTTTGAAAGTTTTTATCAATTTCTTGATCCTTTTCAAATCTTTAATTATGTTCTTGAAATGGTTTTTACAAAATTTTACTCATCATTAAGTTTTTGAAATTTTCTTCTTGAAATCTATTTTCTCCCTTTTCCTAATTTTTTTAAACTCTTCATTTTCATTAACTTCTTGAATCATTTATTTTTACACTTTCTTTACTTAGTTTTCTTTTCTTGAATTTTATGTTTTAAACCTTTTTAATTCCTTTGAAAGTTTTTATCAATTTCTTGATCCTTTTCAAATCTTTAATTATGTTCTTGAAATGGTTTTCGCAAAATTTTACTCATCATATTGTGTTCTTCTCTTAAAGTTTTTAAAATCTTTTTCTTGAAATCTATTTGCTCACTTTTCCTAATTTTTTTAAACTATTAATTTTCATTAACTTCTTGAATTACTTATTTTTACACTTTCTTTACTTTTCTTTTCTTGAATTTTATTTTTCTAACCTTTTTGAATTCTTTTTTAGAGTTTTTATCAACTTCTTTATGCTTTTCAAATCTTTAATTATGTTCTTGAAATTATTTTTGCATAATTTTACTCATCATTTTGAGTTCTTCTATTAAAGTTTTTAAAATCTTTTTCTTGAATTCTACTTTCTCAGTTTTCCTAATTTTTTTAAACTATTAATTTTCATTAAGTTCTTGAATTACTATTTTTACACTTTCTTTACTTAATTTTCTTTTCTTGAATTTTATTTTCCTAAACTTTTTGAATTCTTTTTTAAAGTTTTTATCAATTTGATCCTTTTCAAATCTTGAATTATGTTCTTAAAATGGTTTTTGCAAAATTTTACTCATCATATTGAGTTTTTCTCTTAAAGTTTTTAAAATCTTTTTCTTCAAATTCACTTTTCCTAATTTTTTTAAACTCTTCATTTTCATTAACTTCTTGAATTACTTATTTTTACACTTTCTTTACTTTTCTTTTCTTGAATTTTATTTTCCTAAACTTTTTGAATTCTTTTTTAAAGTTTTTATCAACTTCATGATCCTTTTCAAATCTTTAATTATGTTCTTGAAATGGTTTTTGCAAAATTTTACTCATCATATTGAGTTATAATCTTAAAAATTTTAAAATCTTTTTCTTGAAATCTATTTTCTAACTTTTCCTAATTTTTTGAAACTCTTTACTATCATTAACTTCTTGAATTACTTATTTTTACAATTTCTTTATTTTTCTTTTCTTGAATATTATTTTCTTAAACTTTTTGAATTCTTTTTTAAATTATTTATCAACTTCTTCATACCTTTCAAATATTTAATTATGTTCTTGAAATTGTTTTTGCAAAATTTTACTCATCATATTGAGTTATAATCTTAAAGTTTTTAAAATTTTTTACTTGAAATCTATTTTCTCACTTTCCCTAATGTTTTTCAACTTTTCATTTTCATTAACTTCTTGAATTACTTATTTTTACCCTTTCTTTACTTAGTTTTCTTTTCTTGAATTTTCTTTTCTTAAACTTTTTAAAGTTTTTAACAACTTCTTGATCCTTTTCAAATCTTTAATTATGTTCTTCAAATTGTTTTTGCAAAAGTTTACTCATCATATTGAGTTCTTCTCTTAAAGTTTTTAAAATCTTTTTCTTGAAATCTATTTTCTCACTTTTCCTAATTTTTTTAAACTTTTCATTTTCATTAACTTCTTGAATTACTTATTTTTACACTTTCTTTACTTAGTTTTTTTCCTTGAATTTTATGTTCTTAAACTTTTTGAAATTTTTGTTAAAGTTTTTATCGACTTCTTGATCCTTTTCAAATATTTAATTATGTTCTTTAAATGGTTTTTGCAAAATTTTACTCATCATATTGAGTTCTTCTCTTAAAGTTTTTAAAATCTTTTTCTTGAAATCTATTTTATCACTTTTCCTAATTTTTTAAACTTTTCACTTTCATTAACTTCTTGAATTACTTATTTTTACACTTTCTTTAATTAGTTTTCATTTCTTGAATTTTATTTTTTTAAACTTTTTAAATTCGTTTAAAGTTTTTATCAACTTCTTGATCCTTTTCGAATCTTGAATTATGTTCTTGAAATGGTTTTTCCAAAATTTTACACATCATGTTGAGTTCTTCTATTAAAGTTTTTAAAATCTTTTTCTTAAAATCAATTTTTCTCAATTCTCCATATTTTTTTGAAACTTTTCATTGTCATTAACTTCTTGAATTACTTATTTTTACACTTTCTTTACTTAGTTTTCTTTTCTTCAATTTTATTTTCTTAAACTTTTTGAATTTTTTTTAAAGTTTTTATTAGAGGTGTCAATTTGGCCCATCCCACAGGGCTTGGCCTTGGCCCATGTGGGTTAGGTCCAAAAAAGCCCACATTGAAAAAAGCCCCCATCAAAGAAGTCCACAAGGCTAAAAATTTACAAAAGCCATGTGGGCTTGGGCCAAGCCATGGACTTTCATCTTCCACAAGAAAAATATATTATTTTTCAAAATATGTTACTATCCGTGGGACAGGCCCAACGAACCGGACAAGCATGACGACCAGAATAGGTCGAACAACCCGACCCTGCCCGACGACCTCGACCAGAACGACGACTTGAACGGGCCCGATGATCCAAACAGGCCCAACGACTCAAACGGGCCCGACGAACCGAACGAGCTTGACGACAAGGACGAGCCCGACGACCAGGACAAACCCGACAACACGGACGAGCCCGACGACACGGACGGGCCTGACAAACCAGACTGGCTCAATGACCCGGACGAGCCCGACGACTTGGACGAGCCCTACGACAAAAACGGACCCGACGACCTAAATGAGCTCCACAACCCAAATGTGCCTGACGACCCGTTTGGGCCCGTTGAACCGGACGGGCCCGACGACCCGTACGGGCCCCACGATCTGGACGGGCTAGACGACCCGTACGGGCCCCACGATCTGGACGGGCCCGACGACCCAAACGGGCCCAACGACCCATAAGGGCCCCATGACCCGAACATGCCCGACGACTCGAACGGGTCCAACGACTCAGACGTGCCCGATAATCCAAACATGTCCAACGACCTGAATGGGCCCGACAACACGAACATGCCCAACGACCCGGACATGCTCGATGTTCCAGACAAGCCCAACGACCCGAACGGGCCCTACGACCCAGATGGGTTGTAGGACCCGAACGGGCCCCACGACCCGGGCGTGCCTAATGATCCACAAAGGCCCAACGATCGAAACGGGCCCGAAGCCTTGGATGGGCCTAACGACTCGGACGAACCCGATGATCCAAAAAGCCCCAACGACTTGAAAGGGCCCGACGACCCGGACGGGCCTAACGACCTGGACGAGCCTAACGACCTGGACGACCCCGATTATCCAAACAGGCCCAACGACCCAATGAAGCTCGACGACCCGGATCGGCCCGACAACCCGGACGTGACCGATGACTCGGACGGGCTTGACGACCTGAACGGGCCCGATGATCCCGACATGCAAAACGACCCGAACTAGCTCGTCCGGGTCGTCGAGCTCATCCGGGTCGTCGGGCCCGTTCGGGTCGTTGGGTCTGTCTGCATCATCGGCCCCATCCAGGTCATTAGGCCCGTTTGGGTCTTCGGGCCTTTGTGGATCATCGGGCACGTCGGGCCTGTTCGGGTAGTGGGGCCTGTTTAGATCATCGGGCCAGTCCGGGTCATTGGTCATGTTCGGGTCGTTTGGTTTGTCTGGATTATGAGGCACGTCCGCGTCGTTGAGCATGTTCGGGTCGTTGGGCCTGTTTGGATCATCGAGCCCGTCTAGGTCGTGGGGCCCGTTCGGGTCGTCGGGCACATCTGATTTGTCGGGCCCGTTCGGGTCGTCAGGCGCGTCCTTGTCATCGGGCTCGTCAAGGTCAACGTGCCTGTCCGGGTAGTCGGGCTTGTTTGGGTCTTCACTTCCTTCCGGGTCGTTGGGCTCGTCCGAGTTGTGGGGCTCGTCCGAGTCTTCGAGCCCGTCCTGGTCATCAAGCCCGTCCAGGTCATCGAACTCGACGGGCTCGTCGGGCTCGTCGGGCTCGTCTGGGTCATTGACTCGTCTGGTTCATCGGGTCCGTCCAGGTCGTGGGGCTCGTCCGAGTTGTTGGGCTCGTCCGAGTCTTCGGGCCCGTCCTGGTCATCATGCCCGTCCAGGTCATCGGGCCCGTCTGGGTCATCGGGTCCGTCCCGGTCGTGGGGCTCATCTGGGTCTTTGGGCTCGTCCAGATCGTCGAGCCCGTCCGAGTCGTCGTGCCCGTTTTGTTGGTGTGCCCGTTTCGGTCGTCGGGCTTGTTAGGGTTGTGGGGTCTGTCCCGGTCATAGGGTCTGTTTGGGTCTTTAGGTCGGTCCGGGTCTTCGAGCCCGTCCGCATGGGCTAAGGGTCCTCGGGTTAGCCCATGGGCTAAGGGTCAAATTCATAACTCTAGTTTTTATCAACTTCTTGATCCTTTTCAAATCTTTAATTATGTTCTTGAAATGGTTTTTAAAAAACTATAAGAGCATAATTCAATATGATGAGTAAAATTTTGCAAAAACCATTTAAGGAACATAATTAAAGATTTGAAAAGGATCAAGAAGTTTTTAAAAACTTTAAAAAGAATTGAAAAAGTTGAAGAAAATAAAATTGAAGAAAAGAAAACTAAGTAAAGAAAGTGTAAAAATAAGTAATTCAAGAAGTTAATGAAAATTAATAGTTTAAAAAAATTAGGAAAACTGAGAAAATAGATTTCAAGATAAAGAATTTAAAAACTTTAAGAGAAGAACTCAATATGAAGAGTAAAATTTTGCAAAAACCATTTCAAGAACATAATTAAAGATTTAAAAGGATCAAGAAGTTGATAGAAACTTTAAAAGGAATTCAAAAAGTTTAAGAAAATAAAATTCAAGAAAAGGAAACTAAGTAAAGAAAGTGTAAAAATAAGTAATTCAAGAAGTTAATGATAATTAATAGTTTAAAAAAATTAGGAAAACTGAGAAAATAGATTTAAAGATAAAGAATTTAAAAACTTTAATAGAAGAACTCAATATGATGAGTAAAATTTTGCAAAAACCATTTCAAGAACATAATTAAAGATTTGAAAAGGATCAAGAATTTGATAAAAACTTTAAAAAGAATTTAAAAAGTTGAAGAAAATAAAATTGAAGAAAAGAAAACTAAGTAAAGAAAGTGTGAAAATAACTAATTCAAGAAGTTAATGAAAATGAAGAGGTTAAAAAAATTAGGAAAAATGATAAAATAGATTTAGAGAAAAAGATTTTAAAAACTGTAAGAGAAGAACTCAATATGATGACTAAAATTTTGCAAAAACCATTTTAAGAACATAATTAAAGATTTGAAAAGGATCAACAAGTTCATTAAAAAAAACTTTAAAAAAGAATTGAAAAAGTTTAAGAAAAAAAATTCAATAAAATAAAACTAAGTAAAGAAAGTGTAAAAATAAGTAATTCAAGAAGTTAATGAAAATTAATAGCTCAAAAAAATTAGGAAAAGTGAGGAAATAAATTTCAAGAAAAAGATTTTAAATACTTTAAGAGAAGAACACAATATGATGAGTAAAATTTTGCAAAAACCATTTCAAGAACATAATTAAAGATTTGAAAACGATCAAGAAGTTGATAAAAACTTTAAAAAGAATTGAAAAAGTTTAAGAAAATAAAATTCAGGAAAAGAAAACTAAGTAAAGAAAGTGTAAAAATAAGTAATTCAAGAAGTTAATGAAAATTAATAGTTTAAAAAAATTAGGAAAAGTGAGCAAATAGATTTCAAGAAAAAGATTTTAAAAACTTTAAGAGAAGAACACAATATGATGAGTAAAATTTTGCGAAAACCATTTCAAGAACATAATTAAAGATTTGAAAAGGATCAAGAAATTGATAAAAACTTTCAAAGGAATTAAAAAGGTTTAAAACATAAAATTCAAGAAAAGAAAACTAAGTAAAGAAAGTGTAAAAATAAATGATTCAAGAAGTTAATGAAAATGAAGAGTTTAAAAAAATTAGGAAAAGGGAGAAAATAGATTTCAAGAAGAAAATTTTAAAAACTTAATGATGAGTAAAATTTTGTAAAAACCATTTCAAGAACATAATTAAAGATTTGAAAAGGATCAAGAAATTGATAAAAACTTTCAAAGGAATTTAAAAAGTTTAAGAAAATTAAATTCAAAAAAAGAAAACTAAGTAAAGAAAGTGTAAAATTAAGTAATTCAAGAAGTTAATGAAAATGAAGAGTTTAAAAAAATTATGAAAAGTGAGAAAATAAATTTCAAGAAAAAGATTTTAAAAACTTTAAGAGAAGAACTCAATATGATGAGTAAAATTTTGCAAAAACCATTTCAAGAACATAATTAAAGATTTGAAAAGGATTGAGAAGTTGATAAAAAGTTTAAAAAGAATTGAAAAAGTTTAAGAAAAATAAAATTCAAGAAAAGAAAACTAAGTAAAGAGAGTGTAAAAATAAGTAATTCAAGAAGTTAATGAAAATTAATAGTTTAAAAAAATTAGGAAAAGTGAGCAAATAGATTTCAAGAAAAAGATTTTAAAAACTTTAAGAGAAGAACACAATATGATGAGTAAAATTTTGCGAAAACCATTTCAAGAACATAATTAAAGATTTGAAAAGGATCAAGAAATTGATAAAAACTTTCAAAGGAATTAAAAAGGTTTAAAACATAAAATTCAAGAAAAGAAAACTAAGTAAAGAAAGTGTAAAAATAAATGATTCAAGAAGTTAATGAAAATGAAGAGTTTAAAAAAATTAGGAAAAGGGAGAAAATAGATTTCAAGAAGAAAATTTTAAAAGCTTAATGATGAGTAAAATTTTGTAAAAACCATTTCAAGAACATAATTAAAGATTTGAAAAGGATCAAGAAATTGATAAAAACTTTCAAAGGAATTTAAAAAGTTTAAGAAAATTAAATTCAAAAAAAGAAAACTAAGTAAAGAAAGTGTAAAATTAAGTAATTCAAGAAGTTAATGAAAATGAAGAGTTTAAAAAAATTATGAAAAGTGAGAAAATAGATTTCAAGAAAAAGATTTTAAAAACTTTAAGAGAATAACTCAATATGATGAGTAAAATTTTGCAAAAACCATTTCAAGAACATAATTAAAGATTTGAAAAGGATTAAGAAGTTGATAAAAAGTTTAAAAAGAATTGAAAAAGTTTAAGAAAAATAAAATTCAAGAAAAGAAAACTAAGTAAAGAGAGTGTAAAAATAAGTAATTCAAGAAGTTAATAAAAATGAAGAGTTTAAAAAAATTAGGAAAAGTGAGAAAATAGATTTCAAGAAAAAGATTTTGAAAACTTTAAGAGAAGAACTCAATATGATGATTAAAATTTTGCAAAAACCATTTCAAGAACATAATTAAAGATTTGAAAAGGATCAAGAAGTTAATAAAAAGTTTGAAAAGAATTGAAAAAGTTTAAGAAAATAAAATTCAAGAAAAGAAAACTAAGTAAAGAAAGTGTAAAAAGAAGTAATTCAAGTAGTTAATGAAAATGAAGAGTTTAAAAAAATTATGGAAAGTGAGAAAATAGATTTCAAGAAAAAGATTTTAAAAACTTTAAGAGAAGAACTCAATATGATGAGTAAAATTTTGCAAAAACCATTTCAAGAACATAATTAAAGATTTGAAAAGGATCAAGAAGTTGATAAAAACTTTAAAGAGAATTGAAAAAGTTTAAGAAAATAAAAATAAAGAAATGAAAACTAAGTAAAGAAAGTGTAAAAATAAGTAATTCAAGAAGTTAATGAAAATGAAGAGGTTAAAAAAATTAGGAAAAGTGATAAAATAGATTTAGAGAAAAAGATTTTAAAAATTGTAAGAGAAGAACTCAATATGATGACAAAAATTTTGCAAAAACCATTTTAAGAACATAATTAATGATTTGAAAAGGGTCAAAGAGTTCATTAAAAAAACTTTAAAAAAGAATTGAAAAAGTTTAAGAAAATAAAATTCAAGAAAAGAAAACTAAGTAAAGAGAGTGTAAAAATAAGTAATTCAAGAAGTTAATGAAAATGAAGAGTTTAAAAAAATTAGGAAAAGTGAGAAAATAGATTTCAAGAAAAAGATTTTAAATACTTTAAGAGAAGAACTCAATATGATGATTAAAATTTTGCAAAAACATTTCAAGAACATAATTAAAGATTTGAAAACGATCAAGAAGTTGATAAAAAGTTTAAAAAGAATTGAAAAAGTTTAGGAAAATAAAATTCAAGAAAAGAAAACTAAGTAAAGAAAGTGTAAAAAGATGTAATTCAAGAAGTTAATGAAAACGAAGAGTTTAAAAAAATTAGGAAAAGTGAGAAAATATATTTCAAGAAAAGGATTTTAAAAACTTTAAGAGAAGAACTCAATATGATAATTAAAATTTTGCAAAAACCATTTCAAAAACATAATTAAAGATTTGAAAAGGATCAAGAAGTTGATAAAAAGTTTGAAAAGAATTGAAAAAGTTTAAGAAAATAAAATTCAAGAAAAGAAAACTAAGTAAAGAAAGTGTAAAAATAAGTAATTCAAGAAGTTAATGAAAATGAATAGTTTAAAAAAATCAGGAAAAGTGAGAAAATAGATTTCAAGAAAAAGATTTTAAAAACTTTAAGAGAAGAACTCAATATGATGAGTAAAATTTTGCAGAAACCATTTCAAGAACATAATTAAAGATTAGAAAAGGATCAAGAATTAAAGTTTGTAAAACGATCAAGAAGTTGATAAAAAATTTAAAAAAGAATTCAAAAATTTCAGAAAATAAAACTAAGTAAAGAAAGTGTAAAAATAACTATTCAAGAATTTAATGAAAATGAAGAGTTTAAAAAAATTAGGAAAAGTGATAAAATAGATTTCAAGAAAAAGATTTTAAAAACTTTAAGAGAAGAACTCAATATGTTGAGTAAAATTTTGCAAAAACCATTTCAAGAACATAATTAAAGATTTGAAAAGGATCAAGAAGTTGATAAAAAGTTTGAAAAGAATTGAAAAAGTTTAAGAAAATAAAATTCAAGAAAAGAAAACTAAGTAAAGAAAGTGTAAAAATAAGTAATTCAAGAAGTTAATGAAAATGAATAGTTTAAAAAAATCAGGAAAAGTGAGAAAATAGATTTCAAGAAAAAGATTTTAAAAACTTTAAGAGAAGAACTCAATATGATGAGTAAAATTTTGCAGAAACCATTTCAAGAACATAATTAAAGATTTGAAAAGGATCAAGAATTAATGTTTGTAAAACGATCAAGAAGTTGATAAAAAATTTAAAAAAGAATTCAAAAATTTCAGAAAATAAAACTAAGTAAAGAAAGTGTAAAAATAACTATTCAAGAATTTAATGAAAATGAAGAGTTTAAAAAAATTAGGAAAAGTGATAAAATAGATTTCAAGAAAAAGATTTTAAAAACTTTAAGAGAAGAACTCAATATGTTGAGTAAAATTTTGCAAAAACCATTTCAAGAACATAATTAAAGATTTGAAAAGGGTCAAGAAGTTGATAAAAACTTTAAAAAGAATTGAAAAAGTTTAGGAAATCAAATTCAAGAAAAGAAAACTAAGTAAAGAAAGTGTAAAAAGAAGTAATTCAAGAAGTTAATGAAAATGAAGAGTTTAAAAGAATTAGGAAAAGTGAGAAAATAGATTTCAAGAAAAAGATTTTAAAAACTTTAAGAGAAGAACTCAATATGATGAGTAAAAATTTTCAAAAACCATTTCAAGAACATAATTAAAGATTTTAAAAGGATCAAGAAGTTGATTAAAACTTTAAAAAGAATTGAAGAAGTTTAAGAAAAGAAAACTGAGTATAGAAGGTGTAAAAATAACTATTCAAGAAGTTAATGAAAATGAAGAGTTTAAAAAAATTAGGAAAACTGATAAAATAGATTTCAATAAAAAGATTTTAAAAACTTTAAGAGAAGAACTCAATATGATTAGTAAAATTTTGCAAAAATTATTTCAAGAACATAATTAAAGATTTGAAAAGGATCAAGAAGTTGATAAAAACTTTAAAAAGAATTTAAAAAGTTTAAGAAAATAAAATTCAAGATAAGAAAACTAAGTAAAGAAAGTGTAAAAATATGTAATTCAAGAAGTTAATGAAAATGAAGAGTTTAAAAAAATCATGAAAAGTGAGAAAATAGATTTCAAGAAAAAGATTTTAAAAACTTTAAGAGAAGAACTCAATATGATGAGTAAAATTTTGCAAAAAACATTTCAAGAACATAATTAAAAATTTGAAAAGGATAAAGAATTAAAGATTTGAAAAGGATCAAGAAGTTCATAAAAACCTTAAAAAGAATTGAAAAAGTTTAAGAAAATAAAATTCAAGAAAAGAAAACTAAGTAAAGAAAGTGTAAAAATAAGTAATTCAAGAAGTTAATTAAAATGAAGAGTTTAAAAAAATTAGGAAAAGTGAGAAAATAGATTTCAAGAAAAAGATTTTAAAAACTTTAAGAGAAGAACTCAATATGATGAGTAAAATTTTGCAAAAACCATTTAAAGAACATAATTAAAGATTTGAAAAGAATCAAGAAGTTGATAAAAACTTTAAAAAGAATTGAAAAAGTTTAGGAAATCAAATTCAAGAAAAGAAAACTAAGTAAAGAAAGTGTAAAAAGAAGTAATTCAAGAAGTTAATGAAAATGAAGAGTTTAAAAAAATTAGGAAAAGTGAGAAAATAGATTTCAAGAAAAGGATTTTAAAAACTTTAAGAGAAGAACTCAATATGATGAGTAAAATTTTGCAAAAATCATTTCAATAACATAATTAAAGATTTCAAAATGATCAAGAATTATATATTTTAAAAGAATCAAGAAGCTGATAAAAACTTTAAAAAAGAATTCAAAAAGTTGAAGAAAATAAAATTTAAGAAAAGAAAACTAAGTAAATAAAGTGTAGAAATAACTATTCAAGAAGTCAATGAAAATGAAGAGTTTAAAAAAATTAGGAAAAGTGATAAAATAGATTTCAAGAAAAAGATTTTAAAAAAGTTTAAGACAAGAACTCAATATGATGAGTAAAATTTTGCAAAAACCATTTCAAGAACATAATTAAAGATTTGAAAAGGATCAAGAATTACAGATTTGAAAAGGATCAAGAATTAAAGATTTGAAAAGGATCAAGAAGCTGATAAATACTTTAAAAATGAATTCAAAAATTTAAGAAAATAAAACTAAGTAAAGAAAGTGTAAAAATAATTATTCAAGAAGTTAATGAAAATGAAGAGTTTAAAAAAATTAGGAAAAGTGATAAAATAGATTTCAAGAAAAAGATTTTAAAAACTTTAAGAGAAGAAGTTAATATGATGAGTAAAATTTTGCAAAAACCATTTCAATAACATAATTAAAGATTTCAAAATGATCAAGAATTAAATATTTTAAAAGGATCAAGAAGCTGATAAAAACTTTAAAAAAGAATTCAAAAAGTTGAAGAAAATAAAATTTAAGAAAAGAAAACTAAGTAAAGAAAGTGTAAAAATAACTATTCAAGAAGTTAATGAAAATGAAGAGTTTAAAAAAATAGGAAAACTGATAAAATAGATTTCAAGAAAAAGATTTTAAAAACTTTAAGACAAGAAATCAATATGATGAGTAAAATTTTGCAAAAAACATTTCAAGAACATAATTAAAGATTTAAAAAGGATTAAGAAGCTGATAAAAACTTTAAAAAAGAATTCAAAAAGTTGAAGAAAATAAAATTTAAGAAAAGAAAACTAAGTAAAGAAAGTGTAAAAATAACTATTCAAGAAGTTAATGAAAATGAAGAGTTTAAAAAAATTAGGAAAAGTGATAAAATAGATTTCAAGAAAAAGATTTTAAAAACTTTAAGACAAGAACTCAATATGATGAGTAAAATTTTGCAAAAACCATTTCAAGAACATAATTAAAGATTTGAAAAGGATCAAGAAGCGGATAAAAACTTTAAAAAGAATTTAAAAATTTAAGAAAATAAAACTAAGTAAAGAAAGTGTAAAAATAATTATTCAAGAAGTTAATGAAAATGACGAGTTTAAAAAAAATTAGGAAAAGTGATAAAATAGATTTCAAGAAAAAGATTTTAAAAACTTTAAGAGAAGAACTCAATATGATGAGTAAAATTTTGCAAAAAACATTTCAAAAACATGATTAAAGATTTGAAAAGGATCAAGAAGCTGATAAAAACTTTAAAAAAGAATTGAAAAAGTTGAAGAAAATAAAATTGAAGAAAAGAAAACTAAGTAAAGAAAGTGTAAAAATAATTATTCAAGAAGTTAATGAAAATGAAGAGTTCAAAAAAATTAGGAAAAGTGATAAAATAGATTTCAAGAAAAAGATTTTAAAAACTTTAAGACAAGAACTCAATATGATGAGTAAAATTTTGCAAAAACCATTTCAAGAACATAGTTAAAGATTTAAAAAGGATCAAGAAGCGGATAAAAACTTTAAAAAAGAATTTAAAAATTTAAGAAAATAAAACTAAGTAAAGAAAATGTAAAAATAATTATTCAAGAAGTTAATGAAAATGAAGAGTTTAAAAAAAATTAGGAAAAGTGAGAAAATAGATTTCAAGAAAAAGATTTTAAAAACTTTAAGAGAAGAACTCAATATGATGAGTAAAATTTTGCAAAAACCATTTCAAGAACATAATTAAAGATTTGAAAAGGATCAAGAAGTTGATAATAACTTTAAAAAGAATTGAAAAAGTTGAAGAAAATAAAATTCAAGAAAAGAAAACTAAGTAAAGAAAGTGTAAAAATAAGTAATTCAAGAAGTTAACGAAAATGAAGAGTTTAAAAAAATTAGGAAAAGTGAGAAAATAGATTTCATGAAAAAGATTTTAAAAACTTTAAGAGAAGAACTCAATATGATGAGTAAAATTTTGCAAAAACCATTTCAAGAACATAATTAAAGATTTCAAAATGATCAATAATTAAATATTTTAAAATGATAAAGAAGCTGAGAAAAACTTTAAAAAAGAATTCAAAAAGTTGAAAAAAATAAAATTTAAGAAAAGAAAACTAAGTAAAGAAAGTGTAAAAATAATTATTCAAGAAGTTAATGAAAATGAAGAGTTTAAAAAAAATTAGGAAAAGTGAGAAAATAGATTTCAAGAAAAAGATTTTAAAAACTTTAAGAGAAGAACTCAATATGATGAGTAAAATTTTGCAAAAACCATTTCAAGAACATAATTAGAGATTTGAAAAGGATCAAGAAGTTGATAAAAACTTTAAAAAGAATTGAAAAAGTTTAAGAAAATAAAATTCAAGAAAAGAAAACTAAGTAAAGAAAGTGTAAAAATAAGTAATTCAAGAAGTTAACGAAAATGAAGAGTTTAAAAAAATTAGGAAAAGTGAGAAAATAGATTTCATGAAAAAGATTTTAAAAACTTTAAGAGAAGAACTCAATATGATGAGTAAAATTTTGCAAAAACCATTTCAAGAACATAATTAAAGATTTCAAAATGATCAATAATTAAATATTTTAAAATGATAAAGAAGCTGAGAAAAACTTTAAAAAAGAATTCAAAAAGTTGAAAAAAATAAAATTTAAGAAAAGAAAACTAAGTAAAGAAAGTGTAAAAATAACTATTCAAAAAGTTAATGAAAATGAAGAGTTTAAAAAAAATTAGGAAAAGTGATAAAATAGATTTCAAGAAAAAGATTTTAAAATCTTTAAGAGAAGAACTCAAAATGATGAGTAAAATTTTGCAAAAACCATTTCAAGAACGTATTTTAAGATTTAAAAAGAATCAAGATTAGATTAATTTGGCCCAGCCCACAAGGCTTGGCCCTGGCCCATGTGGGCGAGGGCCAAAAAAGCCCACATTGAAAAAAACCCCCATCAAAGAAGTCCACAGAGCTAAAAACTTTACAAAAGCCCTGTGGGCTTGGGCCAACCCTTGGGCTTTCATCTTCCATATGAAAAGTATATTATTTTTTAAAATATATTACTATCTGTGGGACAGGCCCAACGAATCGGACAAGCACGACGACCAGAATAGGTCGACTAACCCGAACCTGCCCGACGACCTCGACAAGAACGACGACTTGAACGAGCCCGATGATCCAAAAGGGCCCAAAGTCCCGAACGGGCCCGACGACCTAAAAGGGCTCGACGACTCGAACGGGCACGACGACCCGGACGAGTTCGACGACCAGGACGAGCTTGACTACCAGGGTAAACCCGACGACACGGACGGGCGCGACGACACAAATGGGCCGACGACATGGACGGGCGCGACAACCCGGACGGGCTTAATGACATGGACGAGCCCGACGACCTGGACTGGCCCTACGACAAAAACGGACCCTACGACCTAAGTGGGCCCCGCGACCCGTGTGGGCCCGATGACCCGTATGGGCCCGACGACCTGGACGGAACCGACGACACGGACAGGCCCGACGACCCAGACGGGCCCGATGACCCAGAAGGGCCCCACGATCTGAACATGCCCGACGACCCGAATGGGCCAACTGACCCGGACATGTCCGATGATCCAGACAAGCCCAACGACCCGAACGGGCCCAATGACCCAGACGGGCTCTAGGACTCGAACGGGCCCCACGACTCGGACGTGCCTGATGATCCACACAGTCCCAACGACCCAAACGGTCCCGACGCCTTGGATGTGCCCAATGACTCTGACGGGCCAGATGATCCAGAAAGGCCCAATTACTTGAACGGGCCCGACGACCCGAACGGGCCTAGGGACCTAGACGAGCCCGATGATCAAAATAGGACTAACGACCCGAACGAGACCGATGATCTAGAAAGGCCCAACGACCCGAACTTTCCCGACGACCCGGACGGGCCTTATGATCCAGATAGGCCCAACGACCCGAACAAGCTCGACGACCCGGATCTGCCCGACAACCCAGACGTGACCGATGACTCGGACGGGCTTGACAAACTTAATGGGCCCGATGATCCCGACATGCAAAACGACCCGAACTGGCCCGTTTGGGTCGTTGGGCTCATCCGGGTCATTGGGCCTGTTTGGGTCAGTGGGCCTATTTGGATCATCGGGCCCGTCCAGGTCATTAGCCCCGTCTGGGTCATCGGGCCTGTTCGGGTCGTGGGGCCTGTCTGGATCATCGTGCCAGTCCGGGTCATTGGTCATGTTCGTGTCGTCGGGCCTGTTCGGGTCGTTAGGCCTGTTTTGATCGGTCTCGTCCGGGTCGTCGGGCTCGTCTCGATCATCGGGCTCGTCCAGGTCTTTGGGCTCGTGTGGGTCATCGGGCCCGTCCTAGTCGTGGGGCTCGTCCGAGTCTTCGGGCTCTTCTGGATCGTCTGGCTCGTCCGAGTCATCGTGCCTGTTTTGTTAGTGTGCCCGTTTGGGTTATCGGGCTTGTTCGTGGATTGGGGTCTGTCCCGGTCATAGGGCCTGTTTAGGTCTTTGTGTCGGTCCAGGTCTTTGAGCCCCTCTGCATCGTCGGGTTCGTCTGTGTCGTTGGGCTGGTCCGTGTTCTCGGGCTCGTCCTTGTCGTTGGGCCCGTCTGGGTCATCGAGCACGTTCGTGTCGTCGGGCCCTTCCGTGTTGTCGGGTTTGTCCTAGTCGTCAGGCTCGTCCTGGTTGTCAGGCTTGTCTTGGTTGTCGGACTCGTCCGAGTCGTCGGGCCCGTTCGGGTCGTCGGGCCTGTTCGGGTCGTTTGACCCGTTCGGGTCGTTGGGCCCTTTTGGATCATCGGACCCGTTCCCGTCGTCGTTCTTGTAGAGGTCGTCAGGCAGGTTCGGGTTGTTCGACCTATTCTAGTTGTCATGCTTGTCTGGTTCGTTGGGCCTGTCCCACAGATAATAATATATTGGTTAAAATACTCCGTTGGTCCTCGTTTTTGTTGCAGAATCTCAATTTGGTCCTCGTATTTTTATTGGTCTCAATAAGTTCCTCATTTTTGTAAATTAGTATCAATTAGGTCCTTTCCGTTAGTAGATAACTAACACCGTTAAGTAGGTGCCACGTGTCAGCTCCTCGTTTTTTTGAATTTTTTGAATTTTTTTGAATTTTTTTTTTGAATTTTTTTTTGAATTTTTGAATTTTTGAATTTTTGAATTTTTGAATTTTTTATTATTTTTAAAAAAAAATATTTATGCCATTGTCACTTTTGTAGTGTGCCACATGTCAATCTAATATTGTGACACGTGTCAAATTAATGTATGAATCTCAATTTGGTCCTCATATTTGTTAAATTAATTTTATTTAAGTCCCAATTTTTTTAAAAAAATTTCAATTTTAGGCACTCCAAATTTAGACCAAATTTTACTTTTATATAATGTGATGATTATTTTTATTAAAATTGATATTTTTATTAAATGGATAAAAAAACGCTAAAAAAAAGAAAGAAAAAGAAAGAAAGAAAATTAATAAAAACTAAAAGATAATGGAAAAAAAATAAGAGATACAAGATAAGATAATATATATAAGATGCGAGATAAGGGACAAGAAACAAGAAACTAGAAAAAAAATATAAGAGACATGATTCAAGACAAAAGAATATAGAGATGAGAGATGACACATAAGAGTAGAGATGAGATATAAAATATAAAATATAAGAGTTGATAGATATGAGATAAGAGATAAGAGAAAGAGACAAAAGATAAGAGATAAAATATAAAAGGTAAGAGATAAGAGATAAGAGATGAGAGATGAGAGATGACAGATAAGAGATAAGAGATAAGAGATAAGAGATAAGAGATAAGAGATAAGAGATGAGAGATAGGAGTTAAGAGTTAAGAGATGAGACATAAAATAGTATAAGGTAACAGTTGAGATATTAGTCTTGAATTTAAATACCTATATTGTGAATATTTAATAAATTAAAAAGATTATTAAGTATGTGAAAATCGTTCAAGTAAAAAAAATAATTTAACACATCTAAATTTGTTTGTCTATATTGTCACTTGTCATATAATTATAATAAATAATATAATTATAATAAATATTAGTTGACACATAATTATTAATTTTACATGAGCGGTATAATAGTTAAGCACTTGTCTCGATTTTCTGAGTTATTACCATATGTCAAATCTAATAACAATACAAAGTATTAATTAAAAGAATCAAATATATAATTTAATTTAAACAAAATATTTTATTTGACTTTTTCTTTAATATATTATTTTAGTTTAAAGGAAACATATTTTATAAGGCTTTCTCTTTAACATATAATTTAATAAGATAAAGAAGGAAAATATATAATTTAATAAAATAAAGAAGGAAAATAGATATATAATTTAATTTAAAAATATATATTTTATAATTTAGTTTAAGAAAAATAGTTTTAAGTTTCAAAGACCAAAAAAATCCAAAAAAAAAGAAAAACATTAAAAATACCATAAAAAATTAAAAAATAAGAAATATAAAAAAGAAGAAAATTGAAAATAGGTGAAAAATATCAAGAAAAAATGCTAAAAAAATAATTAAAAAATAAAGAAAATTAATAAAAACTAAAAGATAATGGAAAAAAAATAAAGGATACAAAATAAGATAATAAATATAAGATGCGAGATAAAAGAGAAGAGACAAGAAACAAGAAACTAGAAACAAAATATAAGAGACATGATACAAGAAAAAAGAAACTAGAGATGAGAGATGAGACATTAGATGAGAGATGAAATATAAGAGATGAGATATAAAATATAAAATATAAGAGGTTATTGATATGAGATAAGAGATAAGAGAAAAAAATAATTTAACACATCTAAACTTTTTTGTCTATATTTATCACTTATCATATAATTATAATAAATAATATAATTATAAATAATATTAGTTGACACATAATTATTAATTCAAGAAAAAAGAAATTAGAGAAGAAAGATGAGACATAAAAGGAGAGATGAGATATAAAAGATGAGATATAGAATATAAAATATAAAAAGTTATTGATATGAGATAAGAAATAAGAGAAAATTATAATTTAACACATCTAAACTTTTTTATCTAAACTTTTTTGTCTATATTTACCACTTGTCATATAATAAATAATATTAGTTGACACATAATTATTAATTTTATATTTTACATGAACAGTATAATAGTTAAGCACTTGTCTCAATTTTTTGAGTTATTACCATATGTCAAATCTAATAACGATACAAAGTATTAATTAAAAGAATTAAATATATAATTTAATTTTAAATTATTTTAGTTTAAAGGAAACATATTATATAAGGCTTTCTCTTTAACATATAATTTAATAAGATAAAGAAGGAAAATATATAATTTAATAAAATAAAGAAGGAAAATAGATATATAATTTAATTTAAAAATATATTTTATAATTTAGTTTAAGAAAAATAGTTTTAAGTGTCAAAGACAAAAGACAAAAAAAATCCACAAAAAATCTATATCTATAAATTGTTAAATATATTATGTATTATATATTATTTATATATTATATTTTATATGCTAAATATAATAAAAACAAATAGTATTAATTAAAAATAATCAAATATATAATTTAAGTTAGAGAAAATGTATTTTATATGAATTTCTTTTTAATATATAATTTAATTTAAATGAAATATATTTTATAATTTAATTTAAATGACTTTTCTAATAACTCTAAAAAAACAAGACCAAACTCAAGAGAAAGTGACTCATGTAGAGTTTATTAGATATAAAAAAGCTAAGATAAAGAAAACTCAAGTTTAAATGCTCTGCTCAGGAGAAAGTGACTTATGTAGAGTTTATTCGATAAGAAGCTAAGATAAAGAGAAACAATTGTGGATGATAATGGTATTATTAATATTATTATATGTCACCTGTATAAGGCTGTAAAACTTTGAAGATCCTTGAAACATATAACTAAATGATATACATGGAAAGGATTCTGAGTAAAATCAGAGCTTTCTTATTTCATATATCTGCGAGAGGACAACTACTGAAAGATCTATATATGTTTGTTTCTGGGTAGGTTTCCTCCTAGTGGATGAGATGGATAAGTGGGAACGACCCCAAGAGGCTCATGCTGGTACTCATACTGAGTCTGATTATGTGTTCCGACTAAAGGATGCGATTGCTTGGTGCCAAACTTTTCTGCAGCAGATCGTCATGAAAATATTTTAGTGTCCTTTCAAATCACTCCACCATTTCCCGCCTTTAGTAACATTTTTTTAGTTACACTGTAACCTTTTTATAAATGTTACATTGTGATTTTTTTTTTATAGAAAAATGTTATAGAAGTAAAATGTTACAACTTTCTCTTTACTATTGTAACATTCTTTTTATAAATGTTACATTGTGACTTTTTTTTTTTAGAAAAATGTTATAGAAGTAAAACCTAAGTTAACATTTTTTTTTCTTTTTTCCTTCTTCACTTCTTGTCTCTTTTACAACATTTTTCTTTTTTTTTTCTCCTTGCCGAAAAACCTCAAACTCTAAATTCTGAAATTGAGAAAGGGTTTATTCTCTCAAATGAAGTTAGATGGTAAAATTCTCGCAGAGATTTGAATCAATTTGGTGTTTAGTATTTCTTATTTTTAGATAGATAAATTAGTAACAATTTTAAAATGTTACAAAAAAGGCAATTTGTAACATTTTTTGATTGTTACAAAGCAATACAATTGGTAACATTTATTTAAATGTTAGAAAATATAGGTAACATTTTTTAAATATTAGAAGATTTATAGGTAACATTTTTTAAATGTTACAAAAAATTTAAATTCGTAACATTTTTCTAGTGTTAGTAAAAATGTTAATTAGTAACATTTTAAAAATAATACTAATAATATATAAAAATGTTACTAAAACCTTTTAGCAACATGCACTATTATTAAAAAATAAGAAATATAAAAAACAAGAAAAGTTAAAATAAATGGAAAAATATCAACAAAAAACGCTAAAAAAAGATATAAAAAAAGAAAGAAAATTAATAAAAACTAAAATATAAGGGGAAAAATAACAGATACAAGATAAGATAATATATATATATATATATATATATATATATATATATATATATATATATATATATATAAGATGCGATAAGAGAGAATAGACAAGAAAGAAGAAACTAGAAATAAAATATAAGAGACATGATATGAGAGAAAAGAATCTAGAGATTAGAGATGAGACATAAGAGAAGAGATGAGATATAAGAGTTGAGATATAAAATATAAAATATAAGAGGTGATAGATATGAGATAAGAGATAAGAGATCAAATATAAAAGGTAAGAGATAAGACATAAGAGATAAGAGAAAGAGACAAAAGATACGAGATAAAATATAAAAGGTAAGAGATGAGAGATAAGAGATAAGAGATAAGAGATGAAAGATGAGAGATAAGAGATAAGAGATAAGAGATGAGAGATAAGAGATAAGAGATAAGAGATAAGAGATAACTGATAAGATATAAGAAATAAGAGTTAAGAGATAAGAGATAAGAGATAAGAGATAAGAGATAAGAGATAAGAGATAAGAGATAAGAGATAAGAGATAAGAGATAAGAGATAAGAGATAAGAGATAAGAGATAAGAGATAAGAGATAAGAGATAAGAGATAAGAGATAAGAGATAAGAGATAAGAGATAAGAGATAAGAGATAAGAGATAAGAGATAAGAGATAAGAGATAAGAGAGAAGAGATAAGAGATAAGTGGTAAGAGATAAGAGATAAGAGATAAGAGATAAGAGATAAGAGGTAAGTGATAAGAGATAAGAGATAAGAGATAAGAAAATAAAATAAAGAAATAAAAAATTGAAAAAGTGAAAAAAAATACAGAAAAAATAAAAACATTAAAAATAAAAGAATTATTAAAAAAATAAGAAATATAAAAAATAAGAAAAGTTAAAATAAATGAAAAAATATCAACAAAAAACGAAAAAAAAGTATATAAAAATAGAAAAAAAATTAATAAAAACTAAAAGATAATGGTAAAAAAATAACAGATACAAGATAAGATAATATATATATATATATATATATATATATATATATATATATATATATATATATATATATATATAAGATGAGAGATAAGAGAGAATAGACAAGAAACAAGAGACTAGAAATAAAATATAAGAGACATGATATGAGACAAAAGAATCTAGAAATTAGAGATGAGACATAAGAGTAGAGATGAGATATAAGGGATGAGATATAAAATATAAAATATAAGAGGTGATAGATATGAGATAAGAGATAAGAGATCAAATATAAAAGGTAAGAGATAAGACACAAGAGATAAGAGAAAGAGACAAAAGATAAGAGATACAATATAAAAGATAAAAGATTAGAGATAAGAGATAAGAGATAAGAGATAAGAGATAAGAGATAAGAGATAAGAGAGATAAGAGATAAGAGATAAAAAATTATAACAGCAGAATTCAATATGATGAGTAAAATTTTGCAAAAACCATTTAAGGAACATAATTAAAGATTTGAAAAGGATCAAGAAGTTGATAAAAACTTTAAAAAGAATTGAAAAAGTTGAAGAAAATAAAATTGAAGAAAAGAAAACTAAGTAAAGAAAGTGTAAAAATAAGTAATTCAAGAAGTTAATGAAAATTAATAGTTTAAAAAAATTAGGAAAACTGAGAAAATAGATTTCAAGATAAAGAATTTAAAAACTTTAAGAGAAGAACTCAATATTATGAGTAAAATTTTGCAAAAAACCATTTCAAGAACATAATTAAAGATTTGAAAAGTATCAAGAAATTGGTAAAAACTTTTAAAGGAATTTAAAAAGTTTAAGAAAATTAAATTCAAAAAAAGAAAACTTAGTAAAGAAAGTGTAAAAATAAGTAATTCAAGAAGTCAATGAAAACGAAAAGTTGAAAAAAATTAGAAAAAGTGAGAAAATAGATTTCAAGAAAAAGAATTTAAAAACGTGAAGAGAAGAACTCAATATAATGAGTAAAATTTTCCAAAAACCATTTCAAGAACATAATTCAAGATTTGAAACGGATCAAGAAGTTGATAAAAACTTTAAAAAGAATTGAAAAAGTTTAAGAAAATAAAATTCTAACAAAGAAAACTAAGTAAAGAAAGTGTAAAAATAAGTAATTCAAGAAGTTAATGAAAATGAAAAGTTGAAAAAAATTAGGGAAAGTGAGAAAATAGATTTCAAGAAAAAGATTTTAAAAATTTTAAGAGAAGAACTCGATATGATGAGTAAAATTTTGCAAAAACCATTTCAAGAATATAATTAAGGTTTTGAAAAGGATCAAGACGTTGATAAAAACTTTAAAAAGAATTGAAAAAGTTTAAGAAAATAAAATTCAAGAAAAGAAAACTAAGTAAAGAAACTGTAAAAATAACTAATTCAAGAAGTTAATGAAAATTAATAGTTTAAAAAAATAGGAAATGGGAGAAAATAGATTTCAAGAAAAAGATTATAAAAACTTTAAAAGAAGAACTCAATATGATGAGTAAAATTTTGCAAAAAACCATTTCAAGGACATAATTAAAGATTTGAAAAGGATCAAGAAATTGATAAAAACTTTAAAAGGAATTTAAAAACTATAAGAAAATAAAATTCAAGACAAGGAAACTAAGTAAAGAAAGTGTAAAAATAAGTAATTCAAGAAGTTAATGAAAATGAAGAGTTTAAAAAAATTAGGAAAATTGATAAAATAAATTTCAAGAAAAAGATTTTAAAAACTTAATGATGAGTAAACTTTTGCAAAAACCATTACAAGAACATAATTAAAGATTTCAAAAGGATCAAGAAATTGGTAAAAACTTTTAAAGGAATTTAAAAAGTTTAAGAAAATTAAATTCAAAAAAAGAAAACTAAGTAAAGAAAGTGTAAAAATAAGTAATTCAAGAAGTCAATGAAAATGAAAAGTTGAAAAAAATTAGACAAAGTGA
Source organism: Vigna unguiculata (assembly GCF_037176805.1). Lineage (NCBI taxonomy): Eukaryota > Viridiplantae > Streptophyta > Magnoliopsida > Fabales > Fabaceae > Vigna > Vigna unguiculata. The sequence goes on along the minus strand of NC_140794.1, from coordinate 55,614,779 downwards.
GAAAATAGATTTCAAGAAAAAGAATTTAAAAACGTTAAGAAAAGAACTCAATATAATGAGTAAAATTTTCCAAAAACCATTTCTAGAACATAATTCAAGATTTGAAACGGATCAAGAAGTTGATAAAAACTTTAAGAAGAATTGAAAAAGTTTAAGAAAATAAAATTCTAACAAAGAAAACTAAGTAAAGAAAGTGTAAAAATAAGTAATTCAAGAAGTTAATGAAAATGAAAAGTTGAAAAAAATTAGGGAAAGTGAGAAAATAGATTTCAAGAAAGATTTTAAAAATTTTAAGAGAAGAACTCGATATGATGAATAAAATTTTGCAAAAACCATTTCAAGAACATAATTAAAGTTTTGAAAACGATCAAGACGTTGATAAAAACTTTAAAAAGAATTGAAAAAGTTTAAGAAAATAAAATTCAAGAAAAGAAAACTAAGTAAAGAAAGTGTAAAAATAACTAATTCAAGAAGTTAATGAAAATTAATAGTTTAAAAAAATAGGAAATGGGAGAAGATAGATTTCAAGAAAAAGATTATAAAAACATTAAGAGAAGAACTCAATATGATGAGTAAAATTTTGCAAAAAATCATTTCAAGAACATAATTAAAGATTTGAAAAGGATCAAGAAATTGATAAAAACTTTAAAAGGAATTTAAAAACTATAAGAAAATAAAATTCAAGACAAGGAAACTAAGTAAAGAAAGTGTAAAAATAAGTAATTCAAGAAGTTAATGAAAATGAAGAGTTTAAAAAAATTAGGAAAATTGATAAAATAGATTTCAAGAAAAAGATTTTAAAAACTTAATGATGAGTAAACTTTTGCAAAAACCATTTCAAGAACATAATTAAAGATTTGAAAAGGATCAAGAAATTGGTAAAAACTTTTAAAGGAATTTAAAACGTTTAAGAAAATTAAATTCAAAAAAAGAAAACTAAGTAAAGAAAGTGTAAAAATAAGTAATTCAAGAAATCAATGAAAATGAAAAGTTGAGAAAAATTAGAAAAAGTGAGAAAATAGATTTCCAGAAAATGATTTTAAAAACTTTAAGAGAAGAACACAATATGATGAGTAAAATTTTGCAAAAACCATTTCAAGAACATAATTCAAGATTTGGAAAGCATCAAGAAATTGATAAAAACTTTAAAAAGAATTGAAAATGTTTAAGAAAATAAAATTCTAAGAAAGAAAACTAAGTAAGGAAAGTGTAAAAATAAGTAATTCAAGAATTTAATGAAAATGAAAAGTTGAAAAAAATTAGGGAAAGTGAGAAAATAGATTTCAAGAAAAAGATTTTAAAAACTTTAAGAGAAGAACTCGATATGATGAGTAAAATTTTGCAAAAACTATTTGAAGAACATAATTAAAGATTTGAAAAGCATCAAAAAATTGATAAAAACTTTAAAAAGAATTGAAAAAGTTTAAGAAAATAAAATTCAAGAAAAGAAAACTAAGTAAAGAAAGTGTAAAAATAACTTATTCAAGAAGTTAATCAAAATTAATAGTTTAAAAAAATTAGGAAAAGGGAGAAAATAGATTTCAAGAAAAAGATTTTAAAAACTTTAAGAGAAGAACTCGATATGATGAGTAAAATTTTGCAAAAACCATTTCAAGAACATAATTAAGGATTTGAAAAGGATAAAGAAGTTGATAAAAACTTTAAAAAGAATTGAAAATGTTTAAGAAAATAAAATTCAAGAAAAGAAAACTAAGTAAAGAAAGTGTAAAAATAAGTAATTCAAGAAGTTAATGAAAATGAAGAGTCTAAAAAAATCAGGAAAAGTGAGAAAATAGATTTCAAGAAAAATATTTTAAAAACTTTAAGAGAAGAACTCAATATGATGAGTAAAATTTTGCAGAAACCATTTCAAGAACATAATTAAAGATTTGAAAAGGATCAAGAAGTTGATAAAAACTTTAAAAAGAATTGAAAAAGATTAAGAAAATAAAATTCAAGAAAAGAAAACTAAGTAAAGAAATAGTAAAAATAAGTAATTCAAGAAGTTATTTAAAATGAAGAGTTTAAAAAGATTAGGAAAAGTGAGAAAATAGATTTCAAGAAAAAGATTTTAAAAACTTTAAGAGAAGAACTCGATATGATGAGTAAAATTTTGCAAAAACTATTTGAAGAACATAATTAAAGATTTGAAAAGCATCAAAAAATTGATAAAAACTTTAAAAAGAATTGAAAAAGTTTAAGAAAATAAAATTCAAGAAAAGAAAACTAAGTAAAGAAAGTGTAAAAATAACTTATTCAAGAAGTTAATCAAAATTAATAGTTTAAAAAAATTAGGAAAAGGGAGAAAAAAGATTTCAAGAAAAAGATTTTAAAAACTTTAAGAGAAGAACTCGATATGATGAGTAAAATTTTGCAAAAACCATTTCAAGAACATAATTAAGGATTTGAAAAGGATAAAGAAGTTGATAAAAACTTTAAAAAGAATTGAAAATGTTTAAGAAAATAAAATTCAAGAAAAGAAAACTAAGTAAAGAAAGTGTAAAAATAAGTAATTCAAGAAGTTAATGAAAATGAAGAGTCTAAAAAAATCAGGAAAAGTGAGAAAATAGATTTCAAGAAAAATATTTTAAAAACTTTAAGAGAAGAACTCAATATGATGAGTAAAATTTTGCAGAAACCATTTCAAGAACATAATTAAAGATTTGAAAAGGATCAAGAAGTTGATAAAAACTTTAAAAAGAATTGAAAAAGATTAAGAAAATAAAATTCAAGAAAAGAAAACTAAGTAAAGAAATAGTAAAAATAAGTAATTCAAGAAGTTATTTAAAATGAAGAGTTTAAAAAGATTAGGAAAAGTGAGAAAATAGATTTCAAGAAAAAGATTTTAAAAACTTTAAGAGAAGAACTCAATATGATGAGTAAAATTTTGCAAAAACCATTTCAAGAACATAAATAAAGATTTGAAAATGATCAAGAATAGAGGTGTTAATTTGGCCCAGCCCACAAGGCTTGGCCCTGGCCCATGTGGGCGAGGGCCAAAAAAGCCCACATTGAAAAAAAGCCCCATCAAAGAAGTCCACAGGGCTAAAAACTTTACAAAAGCCCTGTGGTCTTGGGCCAACCCATGGGCTTTGATCTTCCATATGAAAAATATATTATTTTTTAAAATATATTACTATCTATGGGAAAGACCCAACGAACCGGACAAGCACGATGACCAGGATAGGTCGAAGAACCCGAAGCTGCCCAACGACCTCGACAAGAACGACGACTTGAACGGGACCAATGATCCAAAAGGGCCCAACGATCCGGATGGGCCTGACGACCCGAACAGGCCCGACGACTCGAACGGGCCCGATGACCCGGACGAGCTCGACGAACAGGATGAGCCTGACGACCAGGATAAACCCGACGGCGGACGGGCGCCACGACACAAATGGGCCAACAACATGGACGGGCACGACGACCTGGACTGGCTCAATGACTTGGACGAGCCCGACGACCTGGACTGGCCCTACGACAAGAACGAACCCTACAACCTAAGTGTGCCCAGCGACTCGTATGTGCCCGATGACCCTTTATGGGCTCGACGACCTGGACGGAACCGACGAAAAGGACAGGCCCGACGACCCGGACGGGCCTGATGACCCAGTAGGGCCCCACGATCTGAACATGCCCAACGACCTGAACGGGCCAACAGACCCGAACATGCCTGATGATCCAAACGTGCCCAACGACCTGAACGGACCCGACGACATGAACATGCCCAACAACCCGGACAAGCCCGATGATCCAGACAAGCCCAACAACCCGAACGGGCCTAACGACCCAGACGGGCTCTAGGACCCGAACGGGTCCCACGACCCCGACGTGCCTGATGATCCACACAATCCCAACGACCCAAACGGGCCTGACGCCTTGGATGTGTCCTACAACTTTGACGGGCCCGATGATCCAGAAAGGCCCAATTACATGAATAGGCCCGACGACCCGGATGAGCCTAGGGACTTGGACGAGCCCGATGATCAAAACAGGCCTAACGACCTGAACGAGCCCGATGATCCAGAAAGACCCAACGACCCAAACGTTCCCGATGACCCGGACGAGCCTAACGACCTAGACGGGCTTGATGATCCAGACAGGTCCAACGACCCGAACAAGCTCGACGACCCCGATCTGCCCGATAACCCAGACGTGACCGATGACTCGGACGGGCTTGACGACCTATACGGGCCCAATGATACCGACATGAAAAACGACCCGAACTGGACCGTCCGGGTCGTTGGGCCTGTTTGGATCATCGGGCCCGTCCAGGTCATTAGCCCGTCAGGGTCGATGGGCCCGTTCGAGTCTTTTGGCCTTTCTGGATCATCGGGCACGTCCAGGTCATTGGTCCTGTTCATGTCGTCGGGCATGTTCGGGTCGTTAGGCCTATTTTGATTATGGGGCCCGTCCGCGTTGTTGGGCCCGATCGGGTCATCGGGCCTATCTGGATCATCGAGCTTGTCCAGGTCGTGGGGCCTGTTCAGGTCTAAGGGCCCATTCGGGTTGTTAGGCCCGTTCGGGTCGTCGGGCCCATCTGGGTCGTCGGGCCCGTTCGGGTCGTCGGGCTGGTCCTTGTCATCGGGCTCATCCTGGTCATCCCGCTCGTCCAGGTTGTTGGGCTCGTCCGAGTTGCGGGGCTCGTCCGAGTCTTCGGGCCCGTCCTGGTCATCGGGCCCGTTCAGCTCATCGGTCTCGTCCGGGTCGTCGGGCTCGTCCCAGTCATCGGGCTCGTCTGGGTCATCGGGCCCGTCCTAGTCGTGGGGCTCGTCTGAGTCTTCGGGCTCGTCCAGATCTTCGGGCCCGTCCGAGTCGTCGTGCCTGTTTTGTTGGTGTGACCGTCCGAGTCATCGGGCTTGTTCGTGTTGTGGGGTCTATCCTGGTCATAGGGCCCGTTTAGGTCTTTGTGCCGGTCCATGTCTTCGAGCCCCTCTGCATCGTCGGGTTCGTCTGTGTCGTTGGGCTAGTCCGTGTTCTCGGGCTCGTCTTGGTCGTTGGGCCCGTCTGGGTCGTCGAGCACGTTCGTGTCATCGTACCCGTCTATGTTGTCGGGTTTGTCCTAGTCGTCGTGCTAGTCCTGGTCGTCGGGTTAATCCGAGTCGTCGGGCCCGTTCGGCTCGTTAGACCTGTTCAGGTCGTTGGGCCCTTTTGGATAATCGGGCCCGTGACAGTCGTCGTTCTTGTCGAGATGTGGGCTTTTTTGGCCTTAGCCCACATGGATCAGGGCCAAGCCTTGTGGGTTGGGCCAAATTGACACCTCTAATAAAAACTTTCAAAAAAATTCAACAAATTGAAGAAAATAAAATTGAAGAAAAGAAAAGAAAGTAAAGAAAGTGTAAAAATAAGTAATTCAAGACGTTAAAAAAAATGAAGAGTTTAAAAAAAATTAGGAAAAGTTAGAAAATAGATTTCAAGAAAAAGATTTTATAAACTTTAAGAGAAGAACTGAATATAATGAATAAAATTTTGCAAAAACTATTTCAAGAACATAATTAAAGATTTGAAAAGGATGAAGAAGTTGACAAAAACTTTAAAAAGAATTGAAAAAGATTAAGAAAATAAAATTCAAGAAAAGAAAACTAAGTCAAGAAAGTGTAAAACTAAGTAATTAAGGAAGTTAATGAAAATGAAGAGTTTAAAAAAATTAGGAAGAGTGAGAAAATAGATTTAAAGAAAAAGATTTTAAAAACTTTAAGAGAAGAACTCAATATGATGAGTAAAATTTTGCAAAAAATCATTTCAAGAACATAATTAAAGAATTGAAAAGGATCAAGAAGTTGATAAAAACTTTAAAAAGAATTGAAAAAGTTTAAGAAAATAAAATTCAAGAAAAGAAAACTAAGTAAAGAAAGTGTAAAAATAACTTATTCAAGAAGTTAATCAAAATTAATAGTTTAAAAAAATTAGGAAAAGGGAGAAAAAAGATTTCAAGAAAAAGATTTTAAAAACTTTAAGAGAAGAACTCGATATGATGAGTAAAATTTTGCAAAAACCATTTCAAGAACATAATTAAGGATTTGAAAAGGATAAAGAAGTTGATAAAAACTTTAAAAAGAATTGAAAATGTTTAAGAAAATAAAATTCAAGAAAAGAAAACTAAGTAAAGAAAGTGTAAAAATAAGTAATTCAAGAAGTTAATGAAAATGAAGAGTCTAAAAAAATCAGGAAAAGTGAGAAAATATATTTCAAGAAAAATATTTTAAAAACTTTAAGAGAAGAACTCAATATGATGAGTAAAATTTTGCAGAAACCATTTCAAGAACATAATTAAAGATTTGAAAAGGATCAAGAAGTTGATAAAAACTTTAAAAAGAATTGAAAAAGATTAAGAAAATAAAATTCAAGAAAAGAAAACTAAGTAAAGAAATAGTAAAAATAAGTAATTCAAGAAGTTATTTAAAATGAAGAGTTTAAAAAGATTAGGAAAAGTGAGAAAATAGATTTCAAGAAAAAGATTTTAAAAACTTTAAGAGAAGAACTCAATATGATGAGTAAAATTTTGCAAAAACCATTTCAAGAACATAAATAAAGATTTGAAAATGATCAAGAATAGAGGTGTTAATTTGGCCCAGCCCACAAGGCTTGGCCCTGGCCCATGTGGGCGAGGGCCAAAAAAGCCCACATTGAAAAAAAGCCCCATCAAAGAAGTCCACAGGGCTAAAAACTTTACAAAAGCCCTGTGGTCTTGGGCCAACCCATGGGCTTTGATCTTCCATATGAAAAATATATTATTTTTTAAAATATATTACTATCTATGGGAAAGACCCAACGAACCGGACAAGCACGATGACCAGGATAGGTCGAAGAACCCGAAGCTGCCCAACGACCTCGACAAGAACGACGACTTGAACGGGACCAATGATCCAAAAGGGCCCAACGATCCGGATGGGCCTGACGACCCGAACAGGCCCGACGACTCGAACGGGCCCGATGACCCGGACGAGCTCGACGAACAGGATGAGCCTGACGACCAGGATAAACCCGACGGCGGACGGGCGCCACGACACAAATGGGCCAACAACATGGACGGGCACGACGACCTGGACTGGCTCAATGACTTGGACGAGCCCGACGACCTGGACTGGCCCTACGACAAGAACGAACCCTACAACCTAAGTGTGCCCAGCGACTCGTATGTGCCCGATGACCCTTTATGGGCTCGACGACCTGGACGGAACCGACGAAAAGGACAGGCCCGACGACCCGGACGGGCCTGATGACCCAGTAGGGCCCCACGATCTGAACATGCCCAACGACCTGAACGGGCCAACAGACCCGAACATGCCTGATGATCCAAACGTGCCCAACGACCTGAACGGACCCGACGACATGAACATGCCCAACAACCCGGACAAGCCCGATGATCCAGACAAGCCCAACAACCCGAACGGGCCTAACGACCCAGACGGGCTCTAGGACCCGAACGGGTCCCACGACCCCGACGTGCCTGATGATCCACACAATCCCAACGACCCAAACGGGCCTGACGCCTTGGATGTGTCCTACAACTTTGACGGGCCCGATGATCCAGAAAGGCCCAATTACATGAATAGGCCCGACGACCCGGATGAGCCTAGGGACTTGGACGAGCCCGATGATCAAAACAGGCCTAACGACCTGAACGAGCCCGATGATCCAGAAAGACCCAACGACCCAAACGTTCCCGATGACCCGGACGAGCCTAACGACCTAGACGGGCTTGATGATCCAGACAGGTCCAACGACCCGAACAAGCTCGACGACCCCGATCTGCCCGATAACCCAGACGTGACCGATGACTCGGACGGGCTTGACGACCTATACGGGCCCAATGATACCGACATGAAAAACGACCCGAACTGGACCGTCCGGGTCGTTGGGCCTGTTTGGATCATCGGGCCCGTCCAGGTCATTAGCCCGTCAGGGTCGATGGGCCCGTTCGAGTCTTTTGGCCTTTCTGGATCATCGGGCACGTCCAGGTCATTGGTCCTGTTCATGTCGTCGGGCATGTTCGGGTCGTTAGGCCTATTTTGATTATGGGGCCCGTCCGCGTTGTTGGGCCCGATCGGGTCATCGGGCCTATCTGGATCATCGAGCTTGTCCAGGTCGTGGGGCCTGTTCAGGTCTAAGGGCCCATTCGGGTTGTTAGGCCCGTTCGGGTCGTCGGGCCCATCTGGGTCGTCGGGCCCGTTCGGGTCGTCGGGCTGGTCCTTGTCATCGGGCTCATCCTGGTCATCCCGCTCGTCCAGGTTGTTGGGCTCGTCCGAGTTGCGGGGCTCGTCCGAGTCTTCGGGCCCGTCCTGGTCATCGGGCCCGTTCAGCTCATCGGTCTCGTCCGGGTCGTCGGGCTCGTCCCAGTCATCGGGCTCGTCTGGGTCATCGGGCCCGTCCTAGTCGTGGGGCTCGTCTGAGTCTTCGGGCTCGTCCAGATCTTCGGGCCCGTCCGAGTCGTCGTGCCTGTTTTGTTGGTGTGACCGTCCGAGTCATCGGGCTTGTTCGTGTTGTGGGGTCTATCCTGGTCATAGGGCCCGTTTAGGTCTTTGTGCCGGTCCATGTCTTCGAGCCCCTCTGCATCGTCGGGTTCGTCTGTGTCGTTGGGCTAGTCCGTGTTCTCGGGCTCGTCTTGGTCGTTGGGCCCGTCTGGGTCGTCGAGCACGTTCGTGTCATCGTACCCGTCTATGTTGTCGGGTTTGTCCTAGTCGTCGTGCTAGTCCTGGTCGTCGGGTTAATCCGAGTCGTCGGGCCCGTTCGGCTCGTTAGACCTGTTCAGGTCGTTGGGCCCTTTTGGATAATCGGGCCCGTGACAGTCGTCGTTCTTGTCGAGATGTGGGCTTTTTTGGCCTTAGCCCACATGGATCAGGGCCAAGCCTTGTGGGTTGGGCCAAATTGACACCTCTAATAAAAACTTTCAAAAAAATTCAACAAATTGAAGAAAATAAAATTGAAGAAAAGAAAAGAAAGTAAAGAAAGTGTAGAAATAAGTAATTCAAGAAGTTAATGAAAATGATAAGTTTAAAAAAATTAGGAAAAGTGAGAAAATAGATTTTAAGAAAAAGATTTTAAAAATTTTAAGAGAAGAACTCAATATGATGAGTAAAATTTGCAAAAACCATTTCAACAACATAATTAAAGATTTGAAAAGGATCAAGAAGTTGATAAAAACTTTAAAAAGAATTGAAAAAGTTTAAGAAAATAAAATTCAAGAAAACAAAACTAAGTAAAGAAAGTGTAAAAATAAGTAATTCAAGAAGTTAATGAAAATGAAGAGTCTAAAAAAATTATGAAATGTGAGAAAATAGATTTCAAGAAAAAGATTTTAAAAACAATAAGAGAAGAACTCAATATGATGAGTAAAATTTTGCAAAAACCATTTCAAGAACATAATTAAAGATTTGAAAAGGATCAAGAAGTTGATAAAAACTTTAAAAAGAATTGAAAAAATTTAAGAAAATAAAATTCAAGAAAAGAAAACTAAGTAAAGAAAGTGTAAAAATAAGTAATTCAAGAAGTTAATGACAATGAAGAGTTTAAAAAAATTAGGAAAAGTGAGAAAATAGATTTCAAGAAAAAGATTTTAAAAGCTTTAAGAGAAGAACTCAATATGATGAGTAAAATTTTGCAAAAACCATTTCAAGAACATAATTAAAGATTTGAAAAGAATCAAGAAGTTGATAAAAAGTAGAGTTTTCAATTTTGCGCTTAGCCCATGGGCCAGCCCTGACCCACTCTTCATAAAGCCCTCTTTTAGGGGGCCCCCAAATGAGGGGGCCAAAAAAATGCCCCAGCCCCCAAATCCCCCTCTCTAGTAGGTTAGGGCTAGGGCTAAGGTGGGTTAGCTCCCCAAATAATACTACATTAAGCAAGAGTCAAAGATCAAGTCGAGCGACCCGGACGGGCCCGACGACCCGAACGGGCCCGACGACCCGAACGGGCTCGACAAATCAAACGAGCCCGATGACCAGGACAAGTCTGATGACAAGGATGGGCCCACAGACACGAACGGGCTCGACAACCCAGTCGGGCCCAACGACCAAGAAGAGCCTGATAACACGGACCAGCCCAACGACACGGATGAACCCGATGATGCGGACGAGCTCGAAGACCCGGACCGGCCCAAAGACCCAAACAGGCCCTATGACTGGGACAGACGCCACAACCCGAACAAGCCCGACGACCCAGACGGGCACACCAACAAAATGGGCACGACGACTCGGACGAGCCCAACGATCCGGACGAGCCCGAAGACTTGGACGAGCCCCACGACCCGGACGGGACTGAAGAACCGGAAAAGCCCGACGACCCGAACGGGCCCGACGACCCAGATGGGCCCGATGACCCGAACGTAACTGACGACCCGAACGGGCCCCTCAATCAGAACGAGCCCCACGACTTGAACGGGCTCGATGATCCAGACAAGCCCAACAACCCGAACGGGCCCAACGACTCGAACAGGCCCGACGAATTGAACAAGACCAATGACCCGGACTGGCTCGATGATCCAGACAGGCCCCACGACCCGAACGGGCTCGACGTGCCCGATGATTCAAAAAGCCCGAAAGACCCGTACAGGCCCGACGACCCAGATGAGCCCGTCGACCTGGATGGGCCAGTTCGGGTCTTTTTGCATTTCAGGATCATCGGGCCCATCCAGATAGTCAAGCTCGTCCGAGTCATCGGTCACGTCCGGGTTGTTGTGCCGATCCAGGTCGTCAAGCTTGTTCGGGTCGTTGGGCCTATCTGGATCATCGAGCCCGTCCAGGTCGTTAGGCCCGTCCGAGTCGTCGGGAACGTTTTGGTCGTTGGGCGTGCCTGGATCATCGGGCTCGTTCGGGTCGTTCGGCCTGTTTTGATCATCGGGCCAATCCAGGTCGTTATACATGTTCGGGTCGTCGGGCCCGTTCAAGTCGTTCGGCCTTTCTGGATCATCGGGCTCGTCCTAGTCGTTGGGCCCATCTAAGGCGTCGGGCCCGTTTGGGTTGTTGGGCCTGTGTGGATCACCGGGCAAATCCAGGTCGTGGGGTCCGTTCGGGTCCTAGAGGACGTCTTGGTCATCGGGCCTGTCCGGGTCGTTGGGCATGTTAGTGTCGACGGGCCCGTTCTGGTCATTGGGCATTTCTTGATCATCGGGCACGTCCGGGTCGTTGGGCTCGTTCGGGTCATCGAGAACGTTCGTGTCGTGGGGCCCTTCTGGATAGTCGGGCTCTTCTAGGTCGTCGGGCCTGTCCGGGTCGTCAGGCCTTTCTGGGTCGTCGGGCCCGTCCGGGTCGTCGGGAACGGTTGGGTCGTGGGGCTCGTTTAGGTCGTCGGGTCCGTACGGGTCGTCGGGCACGTTTGGGTCGTGGGGCTCGTTTAGGTCGTCGGCTCCGTTTTTGTCGTAGGGCTCGTCCAAGTCGTTGGGCTCGTCCGGGTCATTGAGCCCGTCTGGGTTGTCGCGCCCGTCCATGTTGTCGGCCTCGTTCGTGTCGTCAGGCCCGTCCGTGTTGTCGGGTTTGTCTTGGTCGTCGGGCTCGTCCTGGTCGTCGGGCTTGTCTAGTTTGTCGGGCCCGTTCAGGTCGTCAGGCCTGTTCGGGTCATCGGGCCCGTTCGGGTCGTTGGGCTTGTTTGGATCATCGGGCCCGTTCAAGTCATCGTTCTTGTCGCGGTCGTCGGGCAGGTTTGGGTTGTTCGACCTATTCTGGTCGTCGTGCTTGTCCGGTTCATTGGGCTTGTCCCACAAATAATAATATATTTTAAAAAATAATATATTTTTCATGTGGAAGATGAAAGCCCATGGGTTGGCCCAAGCCCACAGGGCTTTTGTAAAGTTTTTAGTCTTGTGGACTTCTTTGATGGGGGCTTTTTTTCAATGTGGACTTTTTTGGCCCTAGCCCACATGGGCCAAGGCCAAGCCCTGTGGGCTGAGCCAAATTGACACCTCTACATATATATGGTTCATTTGTTAGTCAATTTATAATTGTTTAATATTTTTTGGTTAAAATACCTTTTTGATCTCGATTTTTGTCAAGTTTTGTCAAATTAGTCCTAATTTTGTTTTTGTGCTCAAATAGGTCCTCATTTTCGTCAATTTTGTGCAATTAGGTCCTTTTTTGTTAACACCGTTTAAATTATTAACAGTCATGAACAGTGACTGCCACATGTCATTTCATGGTTTTTTTAATTTTTAATTTTTTTAATTTTTTGTAATTTTTTAATTTTTTTTAAATGTCCACGTATCAATCTAGCAGTGTGTCACGTGTCAAAGACAATGTTTTATATTCAATTTGGTCCCTATATTCGTGATTTTTGTTCAATTTAGTCCAAATTTTTGTTAACATGAACCAATTTTGTCCCTCTCCAAATTGAAACCAAATTTAATTTTTATATTAAAATTCACATTTTTATATAATATATTAAAATTCACATCATTATAATTTTTATATAAAAAATAAATTTGGTCTCATCTTTGACAAAGACAAAATTGGTTAATTTTAACCAAAATTAGGACTAAATTGAACAAAATTAACAAATATAAGGACCAAATTGAACATAAAACATTGACTCTAACATGTGGCACGCTGTTGAATTGACACATGGACATTTAAAAAAATTAAAAAAATTAAAAAATTAAAAGAAAAATATAAAAAAAAAACACGAAGTGACACATGGCAGTCACAATTCATGACCGTTAATGATTTAAACGATGTTAACAAAAAAGGATCTAATTGAACAAAATTGATGAAATTAGGACCTATTTGAACACAAAAACAAAATTAGGATTGATTTGAGACCAAAAAAGTATTTTAACCATAATTTTTTATACTGTAATCCTATATAATGACAACAATGTATTATGACAACTACTTTGTGATGGATAGAGAACTCTATCTATATAAGGCGCTCTGTGTTTTGGGTCATAAAATCTGTGATATGTGAGATAATATGAGATATTCACATAATTTTTTTTTCATAGATGTAACTCATTTGTCAATCAATTTATAATTTTTGCATAAATTTTGATATTGTAATCTCATATAATGGGCAATAATTTATTATGACAACTAACCTGTGATGGATAAAGAACTCTATAAGTACCACAAGTGATGGATATGTGAGATAATATGAGATATTCACATGGTCAATTATTTCCATAAAGGTGGTCCATTTTGAGATCAATTGATAATTGTTGCATAATTTTTTATACTGTAATTTCAACAAATTGGCAACAATTTATTATGGCAACTACTCTATTATGGACCAAGGAGAATATAAGTTTCATAGGGGCTTTGTGCTTTGTGCTTCGAGTTAATGATGGCAACGGGGTGGGGCGGGGCGGGGATGGGTTTCGCTATCCCATACCCATCCCCGTAAAAAAATTCATCATCATCCACATACCTAAACCCAACGGGTATTAAACTTTTGTCCCATCCCCATCCCCACCGGGTAACGGGTATAATCTCGTACCCATACCCATTTTCTTACTACTTTAATATTAATTTTAATTAATTTTAATAAAATAAAAAAATACGGTAAAGGAAACATAGTATTGTCAAATATTTAATATTAGGAGGATGGTTGTTTCTTCAATATTAAATACTTTGAAATAAATTATAATTGTTTACATTTTATATTATAATACAAAATAAAATTTCATGAGAACATAAATATTTATTAAATTTGCAAACATTAATGAAAAACATTAATGAAACCTAGTTGATAAAATTTAAAATTATTTTAAAAATATATAAAAGGAAAAAATATTCAAATTAAAATATATTTTAAATGTTTATTTACTTCAATTTTTTAAATTATAATGAATCTTTTTTTTATACACTAATAAAAGTTATAGTACATCACTTTATCAAAATGACGCAAAGAACAAACAATAACCATAATAATAAAATTTTAACATAGATCTTGTATCTTTTGAACTCCAATATATGTTGGATGGTGATAAAAAAATATTCATAGCAATTACATTAAATTTTTATATTGTAATAAATAAAAATTATGTATACAATTACAGTGAAAAAATTAAAGTATGATTGTAATGAGTTAGAAAATAAAAAATAATTAGATAAAATATATCGAAATAGTATTCTACATGATGCAAATAAAAAATAAATAAAAATATTAAAAAAAATAACAAATGTGTATCTTATAAACAATTTGGAGACTATTGAAAGGAATCGCACAAAGAAAAACAAATATATAATTAAGGGTATGATAAGATGAAAATCTTAGAGATCTAAGAAAACTTTTCAAATATCAACATATATACTCAATGGTTGAGAAATAACAAAAATTGTTTTAGCGAAACAAAAAAGTTCTTCAAATGAAACAAAAATTAATAATAATAAGTAATTTTTTTATATATTACCTAGTAAATAAAAGGTTTATGTTATTAAACACGTAAATTGAGAGTATTAAACATTCTCATGTGAAAGGAAAATGCAATAAATAAAAATATTAAAAAATAATAGAAATATTCAAATGTTAGAAATAATTTTTTTCAATTGATATACATCATTCTAACATAATTACATAAGGGTTATGATAAGATAAAAAATATATTGGAGATGAAAATGAGTTTCATAACAAACCAAATAATTAAAAGAAATAAAAAATAGAATATAAATATATATATATATATATATATATATATATATTTATATATGGTTACTTAATTAATTGTAAATATTTTAATAATTTAAACGAGGATGGAGATATGGCGGGGACGGGTATTATGGCGGGGATATGTATATCCCCATCCCCATCCCCATACCCAATTGAAAAAATCGGGGATTCTCCATATCCATACCCATACCTAGTCAATGCGGGGATTCTCCGTCAAAACGGGGACGAGTTCGGATAATACCCACGGGGATGGGTTTATTTGTCATCTCTACTTCGAGTCATCAAATTTGCGATATATGAGATAATTTGAGATATTCACATAGTCAATTATTTTCATAGATGTGGTCCATTTGTCAATCATGGAAACTACTCTATGATGGATAGAGAAGTCTATACAAGTTTCACAGGAGCTGTGTTTTGGGTCATCAAATATGCTATCTTCTACAATATACTATACCATCAAAGTTTAGAAGGTGATGAGTCGTTATTTTCCTTTATTCCATTGTATTTTTATGTGATGGTTGTTTAGTGCTTAATTGTCTATTGTTAGTGCATGTTCATCTATTAGGTTATATTGGGTCATTATTCCGAATTTTTATTAATTTGACATTAATTAGTCTAATTTTCTTTTCTAATTATGTTTAGGTATTTTTGTGAGCAGTTTTGGAGCTTGGACACTAATCTTAAGATGAAGAGAGAGAGTTGTCACATTATTCCCACATCATTGCCACATCCTTGCCATGTCATTTAGCTTGTCCACATCATTGTACCAACATTTTACGCCTAGAGTGACATTTTTGTAATTCTAAAACATGTCGTGACATTTTTGCAAATAGAGTGAACCAGAGTGATGTGACCACATATTTTAGGTTTTCATTTTCATTTTAGACAACTTTCTTCTTCCTCATTCAGATTTTTCACATTTTTAGAGAGCACCCACGTGGGGTTTTCACGTTTTCTTGATTTTGTGACCATTGGAGCACCACCCAACTTAAGGCTTTCATTCTCTTCAATCTGAATTTTGTTTGTTCCTTCTTCCCTTGCTCTTATAATGCATTTTCGTTTTTGTTTGTGTTTTAAGTCCATTTCTAAGGCTAATTAAACCTTGCAATTGATTTTCTAAGGAGGATGTAATGAAATATTGAGATTCTATGCATGTTTTTCGCTGTTTATGTTGCTCTCCATCATTTTAATTGGTAGTTTATTGTTGAATATGAATTCTGGGCATGCTTAATGTTAGGGTTCTTGTTCTTGCATTAAAACAGATTTGAATCATGCTTAATGTTTTTGGTTTTTGGGTTTCTGGATGTTCTCATAGATGCTTAATCAATGGGTGTGATTATATGATGTGATGAAATCGTGTTAATCTTCACTTAGTGATTTAATTGCGATTTCTGAGTTTCTGGATAGCGTGCTTAATTTGGTAATCTATGCTAGGTGAAATTATATTTGAATCAAAGAATCAATGCATTTTTATAAATTGTGTTATTAAATTTGAAGTTGTTTTGCTTTGTTTTGTTAATCTGTCAACCCTCTTTGTGTTAAATTTGAAACCTCTGAATGAAAATATTGGTCATTAAGATACGACCTTAGATTAACTCCTAAGTACAATATTTACATGTTTTATTTGGTCGATTATGACCTCGATCATATACCATCAAAGTTGAGAGAGTGAGGATTCACTACTACATATTTTAGTTTTAATAACATTTAAAAAATGTTGCCAAAACCTAAAAAAATGTTGTTATTTGCAAAGATAACATTTATACACATGTTGTATATAGTGCATGTTGCTAAAAGGTTTTAGTAACATTTTTATATATTATTAGTATTATTTTTAAAATGTTACTAGTTAACATTTTTACTAACACTAGAAAAATGTTACGAATTTAAATTTTTTGTAACATTTAAAAAATGTTACCTATAAATCTTCTAATATTTAAAAAATGTTACCTATATATTTTCTAACATTTAAATAAATGTTACCAATTGTATTGTTTTGTAACAATCAAAAAATCTTACAAATTGCCTTTTTTGTAACATTTTAAAATTGTTACTAATTTATCTATCTAAAAATAAGAAATACTAAACACCAAATTGATCCGAATCTCTGCGAGAATTTCACCATCTAACTTCGTTTGAGAGAATAAACCCTTTCTCAATTTCAGAATTTAGAGTTTGAGGTTTTTCGTCGAGGAGAAAAAAAAAAGAAAAATGTTGTAAAAGAGACAAGAAGGAAGAGGAAAAACCATGGAAAACGAGAAAGTGAAGAAGGAAAAAAGAAAAAAAATGTTAACTTAGGTTTTACTTCTATAACATTTTTCTATAAAAAAAAAAGTCACAATGTAACATTTATAAAAAGAATGTTACAATAGTAAAGAGAAAGTTGTAACATTTTACATCTATAACATTTTTCTATAAAAAAAAATCACAATGTAACATTTATAAAAAGGTTACAGTGTTACTAAAAAAATGTTACTAAAGGCGGGAAATGGTGGAGTGATTTGAAAGGACACTAAAATATTTTCATGACGATCTGCTGCAGAAAAGTTTGGCACCAAGCAATCGCATCCTTTAATCGGAACACATAATCAGACTCAGTATGAGTACCAGCATGAGCCTCTTGGGGTCGTTCCCACTTATCCATCTCATCCACTAGGAGGAAACCTACCCAGAAACAAACATATATAGATCTTTCAGTAGTTGTCCTCTCGCAGATATATGAAATAAGAAAACTCTGATTTTACTCAGAATCCTTTCCATGTATATCATTTAGTTATATGTTTCAAGGATCTTCAAAGTTTTACAGCCTTATACAGGTGACATATAATAATATTAATAATACCATTATCATCCACAATTGTTTCTCTTTATCTTAGCTTCTTATCGAATAAACTCTACATAAGTCACTTTCTCCTGAGCAGAGCATTTAAACTTGAGTTTTCTTTATCTTAGCTTTTTTATATCTAATAAACTCTACATGAGTCACTTTCTCTTGAGTTTGGTCTTGTTTTTTCAGAGTTATTAGAAAATTTATTTATAACTAATTATTTTTTAATTAAATTTAGTTATATTTGATTTCTTTAATTAATACTATTTATTATTATTATATTTAACATGTTAAATATATATAATATATAATATATAATATATTTAATTAACAATATATACATTGTTGTTCATTTTTGTTCAGTTGATTTTTTTTTTACTCTTAGCTCACCCTAAAACTGTTTTCTTTAAGCTAAAAATATATAATATATATTTTCTTTAAATTAAATGATATATCAAAGAGAATCATCTAAAATGTGTTTTTTTAAAAATTAAATTATATATTTGATTTTTTAATTAATACTATTTATTATTATTATATTATTATCTTTAACATATTAAATACAATATATAATAAATTTAATAATATATAGATTTTTCTTTTCATGGTTTTTTTTGCTCTTAGCTCACCCCTAAAACTATTTTTTTAATATATTTTTTTAAATTAAATTATATATCCATTTCACCTCTTTATCTTATTCAATTATATATTAAAGAGAAAGTCATTTAAATTAAATTATAAAATATATTTCATTTAAATTAAATTATATATCAAAAAGAAATTCATATAAAATACATTTTCTCTAACTTAAATTATATATTTGATTATTTTTAATTAATACTATTTGTTTTTATTATATTTAGCATATAAAATATAATATATAAATAATATATAATACATAATATATTTAACAATTTATAGATATAGATTTTTTGTGGATTTTTTTTATCTTTGACACTTAAAACTATTTTTCTTAAACTAAATTATAAAATATATTTTTAAATTAAATTATATATCTATTTTCCTTCTTTATTTTATTAAATTATATATTTTCCTTCTTTATCTTATTAAATTATATGTTAAAGAGAAAGCCTTATATAATATGTTTCCTTTAAACTAAAATAATTTAAAATTAAATTATATATTTAATTCTTTTAATTAATACTTTGTATTGTTATTAGATTTGACATATGGTAATAACTCAGAAAATTGAGACAAGTGCTTAACTATTATACTGTTCATGTAAAATATAAAATTAATAATTATGTGTCAACTAATATTAATTATAATTATATTATTTATTATATGACAAGTGGTAAATATAGACAAAAAAGTTTAGATAAAAAAGTTTAGATGTGTTAAATTATATTTTTCTCTTATTTCTTATCTCATATCAATAACTTTTTATATTTTATATTCTATATCTCATCTCTCCTTTTATGTCTCATCTTTCTTCTCTAATTTCTTTTTTCTTGAATTAATAATTATGTGTCAACTAATATTATTTATTATAATTATATGATAAGTGATAAATATAGACAAAAAAGTTTAGATGTGTTAAATTATTTTTTTCTCTTATCTCTTATCTCATATCAATAACCTCTTATATTTTATATTTTATATCTCATCTCTTATATTTCATCTCTCATCTAATGTCTCATCTCTCATCTCTAGTTTCTTTTTTCTTGTATCATGTCTCTTATATTTTGTTGCTAGTTTCTTGTTTCTTGCCTCTTCTCTTTTATCTCGCATCTTATATTTATTATCTTATTTTGTATCCTTTATTTTTTTTTCATTATCTTTTAGTTTTTATTAATTTTCTTTATTTTTTTAATTATTTTTTTAGCATTTTTCTTGATATTTTTCACCTATTTTCAATTTTCTTCTTTTTTATATTTCTTATTTTTTAATTTTTTATGGTATTTTTAATGTTTTTCTTTTTTTTTTTGAATTTTTTTGGTCTTTGAAACTTAAAACTATTTTTCTTAAACTAAATTATAAAATATATATTTTTAAATTAAATTATATATCTATTTTCCTTCTTTATTTTATTAAATTATATATTTTCCTTCTTTATCTTATTAAATTATATGTTAAAGAGAAAGCCTTATAAAATATGTTTCCTTTAAACTAAAATAATATATTAAAGAAAAATTCAAATAAAATATTTTTTTTAAATTAAATTATATATTTGATTCTTTTAATTAATACTTTGTATTGTTATTAGATTTGACATATGGTAATAACTCAGAAAATCGAGACAAGTGCTTAACTATTATACCGTTCATGTAAAATTAATAATTATGTGTCAACTAATATTTATTATAATTATATTATTTATTATAATTATTTGACAAGTGATAAATATAGACAAACAAATTTAGATGTGTTAAATTATTTTTTTTACTTGAACGATTTTCACATACTTAATAATCTTTTTAATTTATTAAATATTCACAATATAGGTATTTAAATTCAAGACTAATCTCTCAACTGTTACCTTATACCTATCAACTCTTATATTTTATATTTTATTTGTCATCTCTTCACTCTTAACTTTTATCTCTCATCTCTTATCTCTTATCTGTCATCTGTCATCTCTTATCTCTTATCTCTTACCTTTTATATTTTATCTCTTATCTTTTGTCTCTTTCTCATATCTCTTATCTCATATCTATCCACTCTTATATTTTATATTTTATATCTCATCTCTTATATCTCATCTCTACTCTTATGTCTCATCTCTCATCTCTATATTCTTTTGTCTTGAATCATGTCTCTTATATTTTATTTCTAGTTTCTTGTTTCTTGTCCCTTATCTCGCATCTTATATATATTATCTTATCTTGTATCTCTTATTTTTTCCATTATCTTTTAGTTTTTTTTAATTTTCTTTCTTTTTTTCTTTCTTTTTTTAGCGTTTTTCTTGATATTTTTCCATTTAGTTTCAGGTTTTTTTATATTTGTTATCTTTTAATTTTTTATTTTATTTTTAATATTTTTCTTTTATTTTTTTCTATTTTTTTTTTCACTATATAAATTTTTTATTTTTTGTTTTTTTTTTCTTTTCTATTTTCTCTTATCTCTTATCTCTCATCTCTTATCTCTTATCTCTTATGTTTTACCTTTTATATTTTATCTCTTATCTTTTGTCTCTTTCTCTTATCTCTTATCTCTTACCTTTTATATTCTATCTCTTATCTCTTATCTCTTATCTCATATCTATCAACTCTTATATTTTATATTTTATATCTCATCTCTACTCTTATGTCTCATCTCTCATCTCTAGATTCTTTCATCTTGTATCTCTTATTTTTTTTCCATTATCTTTTAGTTTTTATTAATTTTCTTTCCTTTATTTATCTCTTTTTTTATCATTTTTCTTGATATTTATCCATTTATTTTAAATTTTCTTCTTTTTTTGTATTTCTTATCTTTTAACTTTTTATCATATTTTTTATGTTTTTCTTTTATTTTTTTTGTATTTTTTTCACTTTTTAAATTTTAAATTTTTTATTTTCCTTTATATCTCATCTCTTATCTCTTATCTCTCATCTCTCATCTCTCATCTGTTACCTTTTATATTTTACGTCTTATCTTTTATCTCTTTCTCTTATCTCTTATCTCATATCTTTCAACTCTTATATTTTATATTTTATATCTCATCTCTTATATCTCATCTCTACTCTTATGTCTCATCTCTCACCTTTAGATTCTTTTGTCTCATATCATGTCTCTTATATTTTATTTCTAGTTTCTTGTTTATTGTCTATTCTCTCTTATCTCGCATCTTATATATATTATCTTATCTTGTATCTGTTATGATTTTTCCATTATCTTTTAGTTTTTATTAATTTTTTTTCCTTTATTTATCTCTTTATTTATCATTTTTCTTGATATTTATCCATTTATTTTAAATTTTCTTATTTTTTTTATATTTCTTATCTTTTAACTTTTTATCATATTTTTTATGTTTTTCTTTTAATTTTTTTGTATTTTTTTCACTTTTTAAATTTTAAATTTTTTATTTTTTGTTTTTTTTTTCTTATCTCTTATCTCGTTTTTCTTTTTTCTTATCTTTTTTTTCTTATCTCTTATCTCTTATCTCTTATCTCTTATCTCTTTTTTTAGCGTTTTTTGTTGATATTTTTCCACTTATTTTAAGTTTATATATATATATATATATATATATATATATATTTCTTATTTTTTAATAATTATTTTATTTTCAATGTTTTTATATTATTTGTATTTTTTTCACTTTTTCAATTTTTTATTTCTTTTTTTTATCTCTTATCTCTTATCTCTTATCTCTTATCTCTTATCTCTTCTCTCTTCTCTCTTCTTCCTTATCTCTTATCTCTTATCTCTTGTCTCTTGTCTCTTTCACTTATCTCATATCTTTCAACTCTTATATTTTATATTTTATATCTCATCTCTTATATCTCATCTCTACTTTTATGTCTCATCTATAATCTTTAGATTCTTTTGTCTTGTATCATGTCTCTTACATTTTATTTCTTGTTTCTTTTTTCTTGTCTCTTTTCTCTTATGTCACATCTTATATATATTATCTTATCTTGTATCTCTTATTTTTTTCTATTATCTTTTAGTTTTTATTAATTTTCTTTCTTTTATTTATCTCTTTTTTTATCGTTTTTCTTGATATTTATCCACTTATTTTAACTTTTCTTATTGATTTATATTTCTTATCTTTGAATTTTTTATCTTATTTTTAATGTTTTTCTTTTACTTTTTTTGTATTTTTTTCACTTTTTAAATTTTTTATTTTTTATTTTCTGTTTTTTTTTCTTATCTCTTATTTCGTTTTTCTTTTTTCTTTGTTTTTTTCTCTTATCTCTTATCTCTTATCTTTGATCTCTTATCTCTTATCTTTTTTCTCTTATCTCTTATCTCTTATCTCTTATCTCTTATCTCTTATCTCTTATCTCTTATCTCTTATCTCTTATCTCTTATCTCTTTATCTTTGATCTCTTATCTCTTATCTTTGATCTCTTACCTCTTATCTCTTTTCTCTTATCTCTTATCTCTTATCTCTTATCTCTTATCTCTCATCTCTTATCTCTTATCTCTTATTTGAAATGGTTTTTGCAAAATTTTACTCATCATATTGAGTTCTTCTCTTAAAGTTTTTAAAATCTTTTTCTTGAAATCTATTTTCTCACTTTTCATAAATTTTTTAAACTCTTCATTTTCATTAACTTCTTGAATTACTTATTTTTACACTTTCTTTACTTAGTTTTTTTTTTCTTGAATTTTTTTTTCTTAAACTTTTTCAATTCTTTTTAAAGTTTTTATCAACTTCTTTATCCTTTCCAAATCTGTAATTATGTTCTTGAAATGGTTTTTGCAAAATTTTACTTATCATATTAAGTTCTTCTCTTAAAGTTTTTAAAATCTTTTTCTTGAAATCTATTTTCTGACTTTTCCTATTTTTTTTAAACTCTTCATTTTCATTAACTTCTTGAATTACTTATTTTTATACTTTCTTTACTTTTCTTTTCTTGAATTTTATTTTTCACACCTTTTTGAATTCTTTTTTAAAGTTTTTATCAACTTCTTGATCCTTTTCAAATCTTTAATTATGTTCTTGAAATGGTTTTTGCAAAATTTTACTCATCATATTGAGTTCTTCTCTTAAAGTTTTTAAAATCTTTTTCTTGAAATCTATTCTCTCACTTTTCCTAATTTTTTTCAACTTTTCATTTTCATTAACTTCTTGAATTACTTATTTTTACATTTTCTTTACTTTTCTTTTCTTGAATTTTATTTTCATAAACTTTTTGAATTCTTTTTTAAAGTTTTTATCAACTTCTTGATGCTTTTCAAATCTTTAATTATGTTCTTGAAATTATTTTTGCATAATTTTACTCATCATTTTGAGTTCTTCTATTAAAGTTTTTAAAATCTTTTTCTTGAATTCTACTTTCTCAGTTTTCCTAATTTTTTTAAACTATTAATTTTCATTAACTTCTTGAATTACTATTTTTACACTTTCTTTACTTAGCTTTCTTTTCTTGAATATTATTTTCCTAAACTTTTTGAATTCGTTTTTAAAGTTTTTACAAATTTGATCCTTTTCAAATCTTTAATTATGTTCTTGAAATGGTTTTTTGCAAAATTTTACTCATCATATTGAGTTTTTCTCTTAAAGTTTTTAAAATCTTTTTCTTGAAATTCACTTTTCCTAATTTTTTTAAACTCTTCATTTTCATTAACTTCTTGAATTACTTATTTTTACACTTTCTTTACTTTTCTTTTCTTGAATTTTATTTTCCTTAACTTTTTGAATTCTTTTTTTTAAAGTTTTTATCAACTTCTTGATCCTTTTAAAATCTTTAATTATGTTCTTGAAATGATATTTTGGAAAATTTTACTCATCATATTGAGTTCTAATCTTAAAGTTTTTAAAATCTTTTTCTTGAAATCTATTTTCTCACTTTTCCTAATTTTTTTAAACTATTAATTTTCATTAACTTCTTGAATTACTTATTTTTACACTTTCTTTACTTAGTTTCCTTTTTTTGAATTTTATTTTCTTAAACTTTTTCAAGTCTTTTTAAAGTTTTTATCAACTTCTTGATCCTTTTCAAATCTTTAATTATGTTCTTGAAATGGTTTTTGCAAAATTTTACTCATCATATTGAGTTTTTCTCTTAAAGTTTTTAAAATCTTTTTCTTGAAATTCACTTTTCCTAATTTTTTTAAACTCTTCATTTTCATTAACTTCTTGAATTAGTTATTTTTACACTTTCTTTAATTAGTTTTCATTTTTTGAATTCTATTTTTTTAAACTTTTTAAATTCGTTTAAAGTTTTTATCAACTTCTTGATCCTTTTCAAATCTTGAATTATGTTCTTGAAATGGTTTTTCCAAAATTTTACACATCATATTGAGTTCTTCTATTAAAGTTTTTAAAATCTTTTTCTTGAAATCAATTTTTCTCAATTCTCCTTAATAAAAACTTTAAAAAAAATTCAAAAAGTTGAAGAAAAGAAAACTAAGTAAAGAAAGTGTAAAAATAAGTAATTCAAGAAGTTAATGACAATGAAAAGTTTCAAAAAAATACGAAAAGTGAAAAAATAGATTTCAAGAAAAGGATTTTAAAAACTTTAAGAGAAGAACTCAATATGATGAGTAAAATTTTGCAAAAAAGATTTCAAGAACATAATTAAAGATTTAAAAAGGATCAAGAAGCTGATAAAAACTTTAAAAAAGAATTCAGAAAGTTGAAGAAAATAAAATTGAAGAAAAGAAAACTAAGTAAAGAAAGTGTAAAAATAATTATTCAAGAAGTTAATGAAAATGAAGAGTTTAAAAAAATTAGGAAAAGTGATAAAATAGATTTCAAGAAAAAGATTTTAAAAACTTTAAGACAAGAACTCAATATGATGAGTAAAATTTTGCAAAAACCATTTCAAGAACATAGTTAAAGATTTAAAAAGGATCAAGAAGCGGATAAAAACTTTAAAAAAGAATTTAAAAATTTAAGAAAATAAAACTAAGTAAAGAAAGTGTAAAAATAATTATTCAAGAAGTTAATGAAAATGAAGAGTTTAAAAAAAATTAGGAAAAGTGAGAAAATAGATTTCAAGAAAAAGATTTTAAAAACTTTAAGAGAAGAACTCAATATGATGAGTAAAATTTTGCAAAAACCATTTCAAGAACATAATTAAAGATTTGAAAAGGATCAAGAAGTTGATAAAAACTTTAAAAAGAATTGAAAAAGTTTAAGAAAATAAAATTCAAGAAAAGAAAACTAAGTAAAGAAAGTGTAAAAATAAGTAATTCAAGAAGTTAACGAAAATGAAGAGTTTAAAAAAATTAGGAAAAGTGAGAAAATAGATTTCATGAAAAAGATTTTAAAAACTTTAAGAGAAGAACTCAATATGATGAGTAAAATTTTGCAAAAACCATTTCAAGAACATAATTAAAGATTTCAAAATGATCAATAATTGAATATTTTAAAATGATAAAGAAGCTGAGAAAAACTTTAAAAAAGAATTCAAAAAGTTGAAGAAAATAAAATTTAAGAAAAGAAAACTAAGTAAAGAAAGTGTAAAAATAACTATTCAAGAAGTTAATGAAAATGAAGAGTTTAAAAAAAAATAGGAAAAGTGATAAAATAGATTTCAAGAAAAAGATTTTAAAATCTTTAAGAGAAGAACTCAAAATGATGAGTAAAATTTTGCAAAAACCATTTCAAGAACGTAATTTAAGATTTAAAAAGAATCAAGATTAGATTAATTTGGCCCAGCCCACAAGGCTTGGCCCTGGCCCATGTGGGCGAGGGCCAAAAAAGCCCACATTGAAAAAAAGCCCCATCAAAGAAGTCCACAGAGCTAAAAACTTTACAAAAGCCCTGTGGGCTTGGGCCAACCCTTGGGCTTTCATCTTCCATATGAAAAGTATATTATTTTTTAAAATATATTATTATCTGTGGGACAGGCCCAACGAATCGGACAAGCACGACGACCAGAATAGGTCGACTAACCCGAACCTGCCCGACGACCTCGACAAGAACGACGACTTGAACAGGCCCGATGATCCAAAAGGGCCCAAAGTCCCGAACGGGCCTGACGACCTAAAAGGGCTAGACGACTCGAACGGGCACGACGACCCGGACGAGCTCGACGACCAGGACGAGCTTGACTACCAGGGTAAACCCGACGACACGGACGGGCGCGACGACACAATTGGGCCGACGACATGGACGGGCGCGACAACCCGGACGGGCTTAATGACATGGACGAGCCCGACGACCTGGACTGGCCCTACGACAAAAACGGACCCTACGACCTAAGTGGGCCCCGCGACCCGTGTGGGCCCGATGACCCGTATGGGCCCGACGACCTGGACGGAACCGACGACACGGACAGGCCCGACGACCCAGACGGGCCCGATGACCCAGAAGGGCCCCACGATCTGAACATGCCCGACGACCCGAATGGGCCAACTGACCCGGACATGTCCGATGATCCAAACAAGCCCAACGACCCGAACGGGCCCAATGACCCAGACGGGCTCTAGGACTCGAACGGGCCCCACGACTCGGACGTGCCTGATGATCCACACAGTCCCAACGACCCAAACGGTCCCGACGCCTTGGATGTGCCCAATGACTCTGACGGGCCAGATGATCCAGAAAGGCCCAATTACTTGAACGGGCCCGACGACCCGAACGGGCCTAGGGACCTAGACGAGCCCGATGATCAAAACAGGACTAACGACCCGAACGAGACCGATGATCTAGAAAGGCCCAACGACCCGAACTTTCCCGACGACCCGGACGGGCCTTATGATCCAGATAGGCCCAACGACCCGAACAAGCTCGACGACCCGGATCTGCCCGACAACCCAGACGTGACCGATGACTCGGACGGGCTTGACGAACTTAATGGGCCTGATGATCCCGACATGCAAAACGACCCGAACTGGCCCGTTTGGGTCATTGGGCCTGTTTGGGTCAGTGGGCCTGTTTGGGTCAGTGGGCCTGTTTGGATCATCGGGCCCGTCCAGGTCATTAGCCCCGTCTGGGTCATCGGGCCTGTTCGGGTCGTGGGGCCTGTCTGGATCATCGTGCCAGTCCGGGTCATTGGTCATGTTCGTGTCGTCGGGCCTGTTCGGGTCGTTAGGCCTGTTTTGATCGGTCTCGTCCGGGTCGTTGGGCTCGTCTCGATCATCGGGCTCGTCTAGGTCTTTGGGCTCGTGTGGGTCATCGGGCCCGTCCTAGTCGTGGGGCTCGTCCGAGTCTTCGGGCTCTTCTGGATCGTCTGGCTCGTCCGAGTCATCGTGCCTGTTTTGTTAGTGTGCCCGTTTGGGTTATCGGGCTTGTTCGTGGATTGGGGTCTGTCCCGGTCATAGGGCCTGTTTAGGTCTTTGTGTCGGTCCAGGTCTTCGAGCCCCTCTGCATCGTCGGGTTCGTCTGTGTCGTTGGGCTGGTCCGTGTTCTCAGGCTCGTCCTTGTCGTTGGGCCCGTCTGGGTCATCGAGCACGTTCGTGTCGTCGGGCCCTTCCGTGTTGTCGGGTTTGTCCTAGTCGTCAGGCTCGTCCTGGTTGTCGGGCTTGTCTTGGTTGTCGGACTCGTCCGAGTCGTCGGGCCCGTTCGGGTCGTCGGGCCTGTTCGGGTCGTTTGACCCGTTCGGGTCGTTGGGCCCTTTGACCCGTTCCAGTCGTCGTTCTTGTAGAGGTCGTCAGGCAGGTTCGGGTTGTTCGACCTATTCTAGTTGTCATGCTTGTCTGGTTCGTTGGGCCTGTCCCACAGATAATAATATATTGGTTAAAATACTCCGTTGGTCCTCGTTTTTGTTGCAGGATCTCAATTTGGTCCTCGTATTTTTATTGGTCTCAATAAGTTCCTCATTTTTGTAAATTAGTATCAATTAGGTCCTTTCCGTTAGTAGATAACTAACACCGTTAAGTAGGTGCCACGTGTCAGCTTCTCGTTTTTTTGAATTTTTTGAATTTTTTTGAATTTTTTTTGATTTTTTTTTTGAATTTTTGAATTTTTTATTATTTTTTTAAAAAAATATTTATGCCATGTGTCACTTTTGTAGTGTGCCACATGTCAATCTAATATTGTGACACGTGTCAAATTAATGTATGAATCTCAATTTGGTCCTCATATTTGTTAAATTAATTTGATTTAAGTCCCAATTTTTTAAAAAAAATTTCAATTTTAGGCACTCCAAATTTAGACCAAATTTTACTTTTATATAATGTGATGATTATTTTTATTAAAATTGATATTTTTATTAAATGGATAAAAAAACGCTAAAAAAAAGAAAGAAAAAAAAAGAAAGAAAATTAATAAAAACTAAAAGATAATGGAAAAAAAATAAGAGATACAAGATAAGATAATATATATAAGATGCGAGATAAGGGACAAGAAACTAGAAATAAAATATAAGAGACATGATTCAAGACAAAAGAATATAGAGATGAGAGATGACACATAAAAGTAGAGATGAGATATAAAATATAAAATATAAGAGTTGATAGATATGAGATAAGAGATAAGAGAAAGAGACAAAAGATAAGAGATAAAATATAAAAGGTAAGAGATAAGAGATAAGAGATGAGAGATGAGAGATGAGAGATGACAGATAAGAGATAAGAGATAAGAGATAAGAGATGAGAGATATGAGTTAAGAGTTAAGAGATGAGACATAAAATAGTATAAGGTAACAGTTGAGATATTAGTCTTGAATTTAAATACCTATATTGTGAATATTTAATAAATTAAAAAGATTATTAAGTATGTGAAAATCGTTCAAGTAAAAAAAATAATTTAACACATCTAAATTTGTTTGTCTATATTGTCACTTGTCATATAATTATAATAAATAATATAATTATAATAAATATTAGTTGACACATAATTATTAATTTTACATGAGCGGTATAATAGTTAAGCACTTGTCTCGATTTTCTGAGTTATTACCATATGTCAAATCTAATAACAATACAAAGTATTAATTAAAAGAATCAAATATATAATTTAATTTAAACAAAATATTTTATTTGACTTTTTCTTTAATATATTATTTTAGTTTAAAGGAAACATATTTTATAAGGCTTTCTCTTTAACATATAATTTAATAAGATAAAGAAGGAAAATATATAATTTAATAAAATAAAGAAGGAAAATAGATATATAATTTAATTTAAAAATATATATTTTATAATTTAGTTTAAGAAAAATAGTTTTAAGTTTCAAAGACCAAAAAAATCCAAAAAAAAAGAAAAACATTAAAAATACCATAAAAAATTAAAAAATAAGAAATATAAAAAAGAAGAAAATTGAAAATAGGTGAAAAATATCAAGAAAAAATGCTAAAAAAATAATTAAAAAATAAAGAAAATTAATAAAAACTAAAAGATAATGGAAAAAAAATAAAGGATACAAAATAAGATAATAAATATAAGATGCGAGATAAAAGAGAAGAGACAATAAACAAGAAACTAGAAACAAAATATAAGAGACATGATACAAGAAAAAAGAAACTAGAGATGAGAGATGAGACATTAGATGAGAGATGAAATATAAGAGATGAGATATAAAATATAAAATATAAGAGGTTATTGATATGAGATAAGAGATAAGAGAAAAAAATAATTTAACACATCTAAACTTTTTTGTCTATATTTATCACTTATCATATAATTATAATAAATAATATAATTATAAATAATATTAGTTGACACATAATTATTAATTCAAGAAAAAAGAAATTAGAGAAGAAAGATGAGACATAAAAGGAGAGATGAGATATAAAAGATGAGATATAGAATATAAAATATAAAAAGTTATTGATATGAGATAAGAAATAAGAGAAAATTATAATTTAACACATCTAAACTTTTTTATCTAAACTTTTTTGTCTATATTTACCACTTGTCATATAATAAATAATATTAGTTGACACATAATTATTAATTTTATATTTTACATGAACAGTATAATAGTTAAGCACTTGTCTCAATTTTTTGAGTTATTACCATATGTCAAATCTAATAACGATACAAAGTATTAATTAAAAGAATTAAATATATAATTTAATTTTAAATTATTTTAGTTTAAAGGAAACATATTATATAAGGCTTTCTCTTTAACATATAATTTAATAAGATAAAGAAGGAAAATATATAATTTAATAAAATAAAGAAGGAAAATAGATATATAATTTAATTTAAAAATATATTTTATAATTTAGTTTAAGAAAAATAGTTTTAAGTGTCAAAGACAAAAAAAAATCCACAAAAAATCTATATCTATAAATTGTTAAATATATTATGTATTATATATTATTTATATATTATATTTTATATGCTAAATATAATAAAAACAAATAGTATTAATTAAAAATAATCAAATATATAATTTAAGTTAGAGAAAATGTATTTTATATGAATTTCTTTTTAATATATAATTTAATTTAAATGAAATATATTTTATAATTTAATTTAAATGACTTTTCTAATAACTCTAAAAAAACAAGACCAAACTCAAGAGAAAGTGACTCATGTAGAGTTTATTAGATATAAAAAAGCTAAGATAAAGAAAACTCAAGTTTAAATGCTCTGCTCAGGAGAAAGTGACTTATGTAGAGTTTATTCGATAAGAAGCTAAGATAAAGAGAAACAATTGTGGATGATAATGGTATTATTAATATTATTATATGTCACCTGTATAAGGCTGTAAAACTTTGAAGATCCTTGAAACATATAACTAAATGATATACATGGAAAGGATTCTGAGTAAAATCAGAGCTTTCTTATTTCATATATCTGCGAGAGGACAACTACTGAAAGATCTATATATGTTTGTTTCTGGGTAGGTTTCCTCCTAGTGGATGAGATGGATAAGTGGGAACGACCCCAAGAGGCTCATGCTGGTACTCATACTGAATCTGATTATGTGTTTCGACTAAAGGATGCGATTGCTTGGTGCCAAACTTTTCTGCAGCAGATCGTCATGAAAATATTTTAGTGTCCTTTCAAATCACTCCACCATTTCCCGCCTTTAGTAACATTT
Organism: Vigna unguiculata; assembly: GCF_037176805.1. NCBI lineage: Eukaryota > Viridiplantae > Streptophyta > Magnoliopsida > Fabales > Fabaceae > Vigna > Vigna unguiculata. Next base: position 55,583,796 of record NC_140794.1, on the reverse strand, counting down.
TTTTAGTTACACTGTAACCTTTTTATAAATGTTACATTGTGATTTTTTTTTTATAGAAAAATGTTATAGAAGTAAAATGTTACAACTTTCTCTTTACTATTGTAACATTCTTTTTATAAATGTTACATTGTGACTTTTTTTTTTTAGAAAAATGTTATAGAAGTAAAACCTAAGTTAACATTTTTTTTTCTTTTTTCCTTCTTCACTTCTTGTCTCTTTTACAACATTTTTCTTTTTCTTTCTCCTTGCCGAAAAACCTCAAACTCTAAATTCTGAAATTGAGAAAGAGTTTATTCTCTCAAATGAAGTTAGATGGTAAAATTCTCGCAGAGATTCGAATCAATTTGGTGTTTAGTATTTCTTATTTTTAGATAGATAAATTAGTAACAATTTTAAAATGTTACAAAAAAGGCAATTTGTAACATTTTTTGATTGTTACAAAGCAATACAATTGGTAACATTTATTTAAATGTTAGAAAATATAGGTAACATTTTTTAAATATTAGAAGATTTATAGGTAACATTTTTTAAATGTTACAAAAAATTTAAATTCGTAACATTTTTCTAGTGTTAGTAAAAATGTTAATTAGTAACATTTTAAAAATAATACTAATAATATATAAAAATGTTACTAAAACCTTTTAGCAACATGCACTATTATTAAAAAATAAGAAATATAAAAAACAAGAAAAGTTTAAATAAATGGAAAAATATCAACAAAAAACGCTAAAAAAAGATATAAAAAAAGAAAGAAAATTAATAAAAACTAAAATATAAGGGGAAAAAATAACAGATACAAGATAAGATAATATATATATATATATATATATATATATATATATATATATATATATATATATATATATATATAAAAGATGCGATAAGAGAGAATAGACAAGAAAGAAGAAACTAGAAATAAAATATAAGAGACATGATATGAGAGAAAAGAATCTAGAGATTAGAGATGAGACATAAGAGTAGAGATGAGATATAAGAGATGAGATATAAAATATAAAATATAAGAGGTGATAGATATGAGATCAGAGATAAGAGATCAAATATAAAAGGTAAGAGATAAGAGAAAGAGACAAAAGATAAGAGATAAAATATAAAAGGTAAAAGATAAGAGATAAGAGATAAGAGATAAGTGATAAGAGATAAGAGATGAGAGGTAAGAGATAAGAGATAAGAGATAAGAGATAAGAGATAAGAGATAAGAGATAAGAGATAAGAGATAAGAGATAAGAGATAAGAGATAAGAGATAAGAGATAAGAGATAAGAGATAAGAGATAAGAGATAAGAGATAAGAGATAAGAGATAAGAGATAAGAGATAAGAGATAAGAGATAAGAGATAAGAGATAAGAGATAAGAGATAAGAGATAAGAGATAAGAGATAAGAGATAAGAGATAAGAGATAAGAGATAAGAGATAAGAGATAAGAGATAAGAGATAAGAGATAAGAGATAAGAGATAAGAGATAAGAAATAAGAGATAAGTGGTAAGAGATAAGAGATAAGAGAGAAGAGATAAGAGATAAGTGGTAAGAGATAAGAGATAAGAGATAAGAGATAAGAGGTAAGTGATAAGAGATAAGAGATAAGAGATAAGAAAATAAAATAAAGAAATAAAAAATTGAAAAAGTGAAAAAAAATAACAGAAAAAATAAAAACATTAAAAATAAAAGAATTATTAAAAAAATAAGAAATATAAAAAATAAGAAAAGTTAAAATAAATGAAAAAATATCAACAAAAAACGATAAAAAAGTATATAAAAAAAGAAAAAAAATTAATAAAAACTAAAATAATGGAAAAAAAATAACAGATACAAGATAAGATAATATATATATATATATATATATATATATATATATATATATATATATATATATATATATAAGATGAGAGATAAGAGAGAATAGACAAGAAACAAGAGACTAGAAATAAAATATAAGAGACATGATATGAGACAAAAGAATCTAGAAATTAGAGATGAGACATAAGAGTAGAGATGAGATATAAGGGATGAGATATAAAATATAAAATATAAGAGGTGATAGATATGAGATAAGAGATAAGAGATCAAATATAAAAGGTAAGAGATAAGACACAAGAGATAAGAGAAAGAGACAAAAGATAAGAGATACAATATAAAAGATAAAAGATTAGAGATAAGAGATAAGAGATAAGAGATAAGAGATAAGAGATAAGAGAAATAAGAGATAAGAGATAAAAAATTATAACAGCAGAATTCAATATGATGAGTAAAATTTTGCAAAAACCATTTAAGGAACATAATTAAAGATTTGAAAAGGATCAAGAAGTTGATAAAAACTTTAAAAAGAATTGAAAAAGTTGAAGAAAATAAAATTGAAGAAAAGAAAACTAAGTAAAGAAAGTGTAAAAATAAGTAATTCAAGAAGTTAATGAAAATTAATAGTTTAAAAAAATTAGGAAAACTGAGAAAATAGATTTCAAGATAAAGAATTTAAAAACTTTAAGAGAAGAACTCAATATGATGAGTAAAATTTTGCAAAAAACCATTCCAAGAACATAATTAAAGATTTGAAAAGTATCAAGAAATTGGTAAAAACATTCAAAGGAATTTAAAAAGTTTAAGAAAATTAAATTCAAAAAAAGAAAACTAATTAAAGAAAGTGTAAAAATAAGTAATTCAAGAAGTCAATGAAAATGAAAAGTTGAAAAAAATTAGAAAAAGTGAGAAAATAGATTTCAAGAAAAAGAATTTAAAAACGTTAAGAGAAGAACTCAATATAATGAGTAAAATTTTGCAAAAACCATTTCAAGAACATAATTCAAAATTTGAAAAGGATCAAGAAATTGATAAAAACTTAAAAAAGAATTCAAAAAGGTTAAGAAAATAAAATTCTAACAAAGAAAACTAAGTAAAGAAAGTGTAAAAATAAGTAATTCAAGAAGTTAATGAAAATGAAAAGTTTAAAAAAATTAGGGAAAGTGAGAAAATAGATTTCAAGAAAAAGATTTTAAAAACTTTAAGAGAAGAACTCGATATGATGAGTAAAATTTTGCAAAAACCATTTCAAGAACATAATTAAAGATTTGAAAAGGATCAAGAAATTGATAAAAACTTTAAAAAGAATTGAAAAAGTTTAAGAAAATAAAATTCAAGAAAAGAAAACTAAGTAAAGAAAGTGTAAAAATAACTAATTCAAGAAGTTAATGAAAATTAATAGTTTAAAAAAATAGGAAAAGGGAGAAAATAGATTTCAAGAAAAAGATTTTAAAAACTTTAATAGAAGAACTCAATATGATGAGTAAAATTTTGCAAAAACCATTTCAAGAACATAATTAAATATTTGAAAAGGGTAAAGAAGTCAGTAAAAACTTTAAAAAGAATTGAAAAAGTTCAAAACATAAAATTCAAGAAAAGAAAACTAAGTAAAGAAAGTGTAAAAATAAGTAATTCAAGAAGTTAATGAAAATGAATAGTTTAAAAAAATTAGGAAAAGGGAGAAAATAGATTTCAAGAAGAAAATTTTAAAAACTTAATGATGAGTAAAATTTTGAAAAAACCATTTCAAGAATATAATTAAAGATTTGAAAAGGATCAAGAAATTGATAAAAACTTTCAAAGGAATTTAAAAAGTTTAAGAAAATAAAATTCAAAATAAGAAAACTAAGTAAAGAAAGTGTAAAAATAAGTAATTCAAGAAGTTAATGAAAATGAAACATTGAAAAAAATTAGAAAAAGTGAGAAAATAGATTTGAAGAAAAAGAATTTAAGAACATTAGGAGAAGAACTCAATATAATGAGTAAAATTTTGCAAAAAACATTTAAAGAACATAATTCAAGATTTGAAAAGGATCAAGAAGTTGATAAAAACTTAAAGAATTGAAAAAGTTTAAGAAAATAAAATTCAAGAAAAGAAAAGTAAGTAAAGAAAGTGTAAAAATAAGTAATTCAAGAAGTTAATGAAAATTAATAGTTTACATAAATTAGGAAAAGTGAGAAAATAGATTTCAAGAAAAAGATTTTAAAAACTTTAAGAGAAGAACTCAATATGATGAGTAAAATTTTGCAAAAAACCCTTTCAAGAACATAATTAAAGATTTGAAAAGGATCAAGAAATTGATAAAAACATTAAAAGGAATTTAAAAACTATAAGAAAATAAAATTCAAGACAAGGAAACTAAGTAAAGAAAGTGTAAAAATAAGTAATTCAAGAAGTTAATGAAAATGAAGAGTTTAAAAAAATTAGGAAAATTGATAAAATAGATTTCAAGAAAAAGATTTTAAAAACTTAATGATGAGTAAACTTTTGCAGAAACCACATCAAGAACATAATTAAAGATTTGAAAAGGATCAAGAAATTGGTAAAAACTTTTAAAGGAATTTAAAAAGTTTAAGAAAATTAAATTCAAAAAAAGAAAACTTAGTAAAGAAAGTGTAAAAATAAGTAATTCAAGAAGTCAATGAAAACGAAAAGTTGAAAAAAATTAGAAAAAGTGAGAAAATAGATTTCAAGAAAAAGAATTTAAAAACGTGAAGAGAAGAACTCAATATAATGAGTAAAATTTTCCAAAAACCATTTCAAGAACATAATTCAAGATTTGAAACGGATCAAGAAGTTGATAAAAACTTTAAAAAGAATTGAAAAAGTTTAAGAAAATAAAATTCTAACAAAGAAAACTAAGTAAAGAAAGTGTAAAAATAAGTAATTCAAGAAGTTAATGAAAATGAAAAGTTGAAAAAAATTAGGGAAAGTGAGAAAATAGATTTCAAGAAAAAGATTTTAAAAATTTTAAGAGAAGAACTCGATATGATGAGTAAAATTTTGCAAAAACCATTTCAAGAATATAATTAAAGTTTTGAAAATGATCAAGACGTTGATAAAAACTTTAAAAAGAATTGAAAAAGTTTAAGAAAATAAAATTCAAGAAAAGAAAACTAAGTAAAGAAACTGTAAAAATAACTAATTCAAGAAGTTAATGAAAATGAAGAGTTTAAAAAAATTAGGAATTGTGAGAAAATAGATTTCAACAAAAAGATTTTCAAAACTTTAAAAGAAGAACTCAATATGATGAGTAAAATTTTGCAAAAAACCATTTCAAGAACATAATTAAAGATTTGAAAATGATCAAGAAGTTGATAAAAACTTTAAAAAGAATTGAAAAAGTTTAAGAAAATAAAATTCAACAAAAGAAAACTAAATAAAGAAGGTGTAAAAATAAGTAATTCAAGAAGTTAATGAAAATGAAGAGTTTAAAAAAATTAGGAAAAGTGAGAAAATAGATTTCAACAAAAACATTTTCAAAACTTTAAAAGAAGAACTCAATATGATGAGTAAAATTTTGCTACAACCATTTCAAGAACATAATTAAAGATTTGAAAATGATCCAGAATTAAGGATTTGAAAAGGATCAAGAAGCTGATAAAAACTTTAAAAACGAATTCAAAAAGTTGGAGAAAATAAAATTTTAAAAAAGAAAACTTAGTAGAGAAAGTGTAAAAATAACTATTCAAGAAGTTAATGAAAATGAAGAGTTTAAAAAAATTAGGAAAAGTGATAAAATAGATTTCAAGAAAAAGATTTTAAAAACTTTAAGAGAAGAACTCAATATGATGAGTAAAATTTTGCAAAAACCATTTCAAGAACATAATTAAAGATTTGAAAAGGATCAAGAATAGAGGTGTTAATTTGGCCCAGCCCACAAGGCTTGGCCCTAGCCCATGTGTGCGAGGGCCAAAAAAGCCCACATTGAAAAAGAGCCCCATAAAAGAAGTCCACAGGACTAAAAAATTTACAAAACCCGTGTGGGCTTGGGCCAACCCATGGGCTTTCATCTTCCATATGAAAAATATATTATTTTTTAAAATATATTACTAGCTGTGGGACAAGCCCAACGAACCGGACAAGAACGACGACCAGAAAAGGTCGAACAACCCCAACCTGCACGACGACCTCGACAAGCCCAACGACCCGAACGGGCCCGACGACCCGTACGAGCTCGACGACCAGGACGAGCCTGACGACCAGGATAAACCCGACAACACGGACGGGCACGACGACACAAACGGGTCGACGACATGGACGGGCTCGACAACCCATACGGGCTCAATGACCTGGACGAGCCCGACGACTTGTACTGGCCCTACGACAAAAACGGACCCTACGACCCAAACGGGCCCCACGACCCAAACGGGCCCGATGACCCGGACAGGCCCGACGACCCAGAAGGGCCCAACGATCCGAACATGCCCGACGACCCGAACGGGCCAACCGACCCGTACATGCCCGATGATCCAAACATGCCCAACGACCTGAACGGACCCTACGACATGAACATGCCCAACGACCTAGACAGGCCCGATGATCCAGACAAGCCCAACGACCCGAACGAGCCCGATGACACAGACGGGCTCTAGGACCCGAACGGGCCCTATGACCCGGACATGCCTGATGATCCACATAATCCCAACGACCCAAACGGGCCTGACGCCTTGAATGTGCCCAACGACCCAAATGGGCCCGACGCCTTGGATGTGCCCAACGACTCTGACGGGCCCTATGATCCAGAAAGGCCCAACGACTTGTACGGGCCCGACGACTGAGACGGGCCTAGGGACCTGGACGAGCCCAATGATCAAAACAGGCCTAACGACCCGAACGAGCCCGATGATCCAGAAAGGACCAACAACCTGAACGTTCCTGACGATCCAGACGGGCCAAACGACCTGGACGGGCCTGATGATCTAGACAGGCCCAACGACCCAGATCTGCCCGACAACCCAGATGTGACTGATGACTCGGACGGGCTTGACGACCTGGACAGACCCGATGATATCGACATGCAAAACGACCCGAACTGGGCCGTCTGGGTCGTTGGGCTCAACCGGGTCGTTGGGCCCGTTCGGGTCGTTGGGCCTATCTGGATCATCGGGCCCATCCAGGTCATTAGCCCCGTCTGGGTCATCGGGCCCGTTCAGGTTGGCCTTTCTGGATCATCGGGCTCGTTCGGGTCGTGGGGCATGTCAGGATCATCGTGCCAGTCCGGGTCATTGGTCCTGTTCGTGTCGTCGGGCCTGTTCGGGTCGTTAGGCCTGTTTCTATTATGGGGCCCGTCCGCGTTGTTGGGCTAGATCGTGTCGTCGTGCCTATCTGGATCATCGAGACCGTCTAGGTCGTCGGGCCTGTTCAGGTCTTGCGGCCCATTCGGGTCATCAGGCCCGTTCGGGTCGTCGGGCCCATCTGGGTCGTCGGGCTCGTCCTTGTCATCGGGCTCATCCGGGTCGTTTGGCTTGTCCGAGTTGTGGGGCTCGTCCGAGTCTTCAGGCCCGTCCTGGTCATCGGGCCCGTCCAGGTGATCGATCTCGTTCGGGTCATCGGGCTCGTCCGGGACATCGGGCTCGTCCAGGTTGTTGGGCTCGACTTGGTGATCGGGCTCGTCCCAGTCGTGGGGCTCGTCCGAGTCTTCGGGCTCGTCCGGATCGTCGGGCTCGCCCGAGTCATCGTGCCTGTTTTGTTGGTGAGCTCGTCCGGGTCATCGGGCTTGTTCGTGTTATGGGGTCTGTCCCGGTCATAGGGCCCATTTAGGTCTTTGTGTCGGTCCATGTCTTCGAGCCCCTCTGCATCGTCGGGTTCGTCTGTGTCGTTGGGCTGGTCCGTGTTCTCGGGCTCGTCTTGGTCGTTGGGCCCGTCTGGGTCGTCGAGCACGTTCGTGTCGTCGGGCCCGTCCGTGTTGTCAGGTTTGTCTTGGTCGTCGGGCTAGTCCTGGTCGTCGGGTTCGTCCGAGTCGTCGGGCCCGTTCTGGTCATTGGGCCTGTTCGGGTCGTTGGGCCCTTTTGGATAATCGGGCCTGTTCCACTCGTCGTTCTTTTCGAGATCGTCGGGCAGGTCCGGGTTGTTCGACCTATTCTTGTCGTCGTGCTTGTTTGGTTCGTTGGGCCTGTCCCACAGATAATAATATATTTTAAAAAATAATATATTTTTCATGTGGAAGATGAAAGCCCATGGGTTGGTCCAAGCCCACAGGGCTTTTGTAAAGTTTTAAGCCCTGTGGACTTCTTTGATGGTGGCTTTTTTTCAATGTGGGCTTTTTTGGCCCTAGCCCACATGGGCCAAAGCCAAGCCCTGTGGGCTGGGCCAAATTGACACCTCTAATAAAAACTTTCAAAAAAATTCAAAAAATTGAAGAAAAGAAAAGAAAGTAAACAAAGTGTAAAAATAAGTAATTCAAGACGTTAATGAAAATGAAGAGTTTAAAAAAAATTAGGAAAAGTTAGAAAATAGATTTCAAGAAAAAGGTTTATAAACTTTAAGAGAAGAACTGAATATAATGAGTAAAATTTTGCAAAAACCATTTCAAGAACATAATTAAAGATTTGAAAAGGATCAAGAAGTTGACAAAAACTTTAAAAAGAATTGAAAAAGTTTAAGAAAATAATATTCAACAAAAGAAAACTAAGTAAAGAAAGTGTAAAAATAAGTAATTCAAGAAGTTAATTAAAATGAAGAGTTTAAAAAAATTAGGAAAAGTGAGAAAATAGAATTCAAGAAAAAGATTTTAAAAACTTTAAGAGAAGAACTCAATATGATGAGTAAAATTTTGCAAAAAACCATTTCAAGAACATAATTAAAGAATTGAAAAGGATCAAGAAGTTGATAAAAACTTTAAAAAGAATTGAAAAAGTTTAAGAAAATAAAATTCAAGAAAAGAAAACTCAGTAAAGAAAGTGTAAAAATAAGTAATTCAAGAAGTTGATGAAAATAAAGAGTTTAAAAAAATTAGGAAAAGTGAGAAAATAGATTTCAAGAAAATGATTTTAAAAACTTTAAGAGAAGAACTCAATATGATGAGTAAAATTTTGCAAAAACCATTTCAAGAACATAATTAAAGATTTGAAAAAGATCAAGAAGTTGATAAAAACTTTAAAAAGAATTGAAAAAGTTTAAGAAAATAAAATTCAAGAAAAGAAAACTAAGTAGAGAAAGTGTAAAAATATATAATTGAAGAAGTTAATGAAAATGAAGAGTTTAAAAAAATTAGGAAAAGTGAGAAAATAGAATTCAAGTAAAACATTTTAAAAACTTTAAGAGAAGAACTCAATATGATGAGTAAAATTATGCAAAAACCATTTCAAGAACATAATTAAAGATTTGAAAAGGATCAAGAAGTTGACAATAACTTTAAAGAGAATTGAAAAAGTTTAAGAAAATAAAATTCAACAAAAGAAAACTAAGTAAAGAAAGTGTAAAAATAAGTAATTCAAGTAGTTAGTGAAAATAAAGAGTTTAAAAGAATTAGGAAAAGTGAGAAAATAGATTTTAACAAAAAGATTTTAAAAACTTTAAGAGAAGAACTTAATATGATGAGTAAAATTTTGCAAAAGCCATTTCAAGAACATAATTAAAGATTTGAAAATGATCAAGAAGTTGATAAAAACTTTAAAAAGAATTGAAAAAGTTTAAGAAAATAAAATTCAACAAAAGAAAACTAAGTAAAGAAAGTGTAAAAATAAGTAATTCAAGAAGTTAATGAAAATGAAGAGTTTAAAAAAATTAGGAATTGTGAGAAAATAGATTTCAACAAAAAGATTTTCAAAACTTTAAGAGAAGAACTCAATATGATGAGTAAAATTTTGCAAAAAACCATTTCAAGAACATAATTAAGGATTTGAAAATGATCAAAAAGTTGATAAAAACTTTAAAAAGAATTGAAAAAGTTTAAGAAAATAAAATTCGACAAAAGAAAACTAAGTAAAGAAGGTGTAAAAATAAGTAATTCAAGAAGTTAATGAAAATGAAGAGTTTAAAAAAATTAGGAAAAGTGAGAAAATAGATTTCAACAAAAAGATTTTAAAAACTTTAAGAGGAGAACTCAATATGATGAGTAAAATTTTGCAACAACCATTTCAAGAACATAATTAAAGATTTCAAAAAGATCAAGAAGTTGATAAAAACTTTAAAAAAGAATTCAAAAAGTTGAAGAAAATAAAATTTAAGAAAAGAAAACTAAGTAAAGAAAGTGTAAAAATAACTAATTCAAGAAGTTAATGAAAATGAAAAGTTTAAAAAAATTAGGAAAAGTGAGAAAATAGATTTCAAGAGAAAGATTTTAAAAACTTTAAGAGAAGAACTCAATCTGATGAGTAAAATTCTTGCAAAAATCATTTCAAGAACATAATTAAAGATTTGAAAAGGATCAAGAAGTGAATCAAAACTTTAAAAAGAATTGAAAAAGTTTAAGAAAATAAAATTCAAGAAAAGAAAACTAAGTAAAGAAAGTGTAAAAATAAGTAATTCAAGAAGTTAATGAAAATGATAAGTTTAAAAAAATTAGGAAAAGTGAGAAAATAGATTTTAAGAAAAAGATTTTAAAAATTTTAAGAGAACAACTCAATATGATGAGTAAAATTTGCAAAAACCATTTCAACAACATAATTAAAGATTTGAAAAGGATCAAGAAGTTGATAAAAACTTTTAAAAGAATTGAAAAAGTTTAAGAAAATAAAATTCAAGAAAAGAAAACTAAGTAAAGAAAGTGTAAAAATAAGTAATTCAAGAAGTTAATGAAAATGAAGAGTCTAAAAAAATTATGAAATGTGAGAAAATAGATTTCAAGAAAAAGATTTTAAAAACTTTAAGAGAAGAACTCAATATGATGAGTAAAATTTTGCAAAAACCATTTCAAGAATATAATTAAAGATTTGAAAAGGATCAAGAAGTTGATAAAAACTTTAAAAAGAATTGAAAAAATTTAAGAAAATAAAATTCAAGAAAAGAAAACTAAGTAAAGAAAGTGTAAAAATAAGTAATTCAAGTAGTTAGTGAAAATAAAGAGTTTAAAAGAATTAGGAAAAGTGAGAAAATAGATTTTAACAAAAAGATTTTAAAAACTTTAAGAGAAGAACTTAATATGATGAGTAAAATTTTGCAAAAGCCATTTCAAGAACATAATTAAAGATTTGAAAATGATCAAGAAGTTGATAAAAACTTTAAAAAGAATTGAAAAAGTTTAAGAAAATAAAATTCAACAAAAGAAAACTAAGTAAAGAAAGTGTAAAAATAAGTAATTCAAGAAGTTAATGAAAATGAAGAGTTTAAAAAAATTAGGAATTGTGAGAAAATAGATTTCACGAAAAAGATTTTAAAAACTTTAAGAGAAGAACACAATATGATGAGTAAAATTTTGCAAAAACCATTTCAAGAACATAATTAAAGATTTGAAAAGGATAAAGAAGTCGATAAAAACATTAAAAAGAATTGAAAAAGTTTAAAACATAAAATTCAAGAAAAGAAAACTAAGTAAAGAAAGTGTAAAAATAAGTAATTCAAGAAGTTAATGAAAATGAACAGTTGAAAAAAATTAGGGAAAGTGAGAAAATAGATTTCAAGAAAAAGATTTTAAAAACTTTAAGAGAAGAACTCGATATGATGCGTAAAATTTTGCAAAAACCATTTCAAGAACATAATTAAAGATTTGAAAAGGATCAAGAAGTTGATAAAAACTTTAAAAAGAATTTAAAAAGTTTAAGAAAATAAAATTCAAGAAAAGAAAACTAAGTAAAGAAAGTGTAAAAATCACTAATTCAAGAAGTTAATGAAAATTAATAGTTTAAAAATATATGAAAATGGAGAAAATAGATTTCAAGAAAAAGATTTTAAAAACTTTAAGAGAAGAACTCAGTATGATGAGTAAAATTTTGCAAAAGACCATTTCAAGAACATAATTAAAGATTTGAAAAGGATCAAGAAATTGATAAAAACTTTAAAAAGAATTTAAAAAGTTTAAGAAAATAAAATTCAAGAAAAGAAAACTAAGTAAAGAAAGTGTAAAAATAAGTAATTCAAGAAGTTAATGAAAATGAAAAGTTGAAAAAAATTAGGGAAAGTGAGAAAATAGATTTCAAGAAAAAGATTTTAAAAACTTTAAGAGAAGAACTCGATATGATGCGTAAAATTTTGCAAAAACCATTTCAAGAACATAATTAAAGATTTGAAAAGGATCAAGAAGTTGATAAAAACTTTAAAAAGAATTTAAAAAGTTTAAGAAAATAAAATTCAAGAAAAGAAAACTAAGTAAAGAAAGTGTAAAAATCACTAATTCAAGAAGTTAATGAAAATTAATAGTTTAAAAATATATGAAAATAGAGAAAATAGATTTCAAGAAAAAGATTTTAAAAACTTTAAGAGAAGAACTCGATAAGATGCGTAAAATTTTGCAAAAACCATTTCAAGAACATAATTAAAGATTTGAAAAGGATCAAGAAGCTCATAAAAACTTTAAAAGAGAATTCAAAAAGTTGAAGAAAATAAAATTTAACAAAAGAAAACTAAGTAAAGAAAGTGTAAAAATAAGTAATTCAAGAAATTAATGAAAATGAAGAGTTTAAAAAAATTAGGAAAAGTGATAAAATAGATTTCAAGAAAAAGATTTTAAAAACTTTATGAGAAGAACTCAATATGATGACTAAAATTTTGCAAAAACCATTTCAAGAACATAATTAAAGATTTGAAAAGGATTAAGAAGTTGATAAAAAGTTTAAAAAGAATTGAAAAAGTTTAAGAAAATAAAATTCAAGAAAGGAAAACTAAGTAAAGAAAGTGTAAAAATAAGTAATTCAAGAAGTTAATGAAAATGAAGAGTTTAAAAAAATTAGGAAAAGTGAGAAAATACATTTCAAGAAAAAGATTTTAAAAACTTTAAGAGAAGAACTCAATATGATGAGTAAAATTTTGCAAAAACCATTTCAAGAACATAATTAAAGATTTGAAAAGGATCAAGAAGTTGATAAAAACTTTAAAAAAAATTGAAAAAGTTTAAGAAAATAAAATTCAAGAAAAGAAAACTAAGTAATGAAAGTGTAAAAATAAGTGATTTAAGAAGTTAATGAAAATGAAGAGTTTAAAAAAATTATGAAAAGTGAGAAAATAGATTTCAAGAAAAATATTTTAAAAACTTTAAGAGAAGAACTCAATATGATGAGTAAAATTTTGAAAAAACCATTTCAAGAACATAATTAAAGATTTGAAAAGGATCAAGAAGTTGATAAAAAGTTTAAAAAGAATTGAAAAAGTTTAAGAAAATAAAATTCAAGAAAAGAAAACTAAGTAATGAAAGTGTAAAAATAAGTGATTCAAGAAGTTAATGAAAATGAAGAGTTTAAAAAAATCAGGAAAAGTGAGAAAATAGATTTCAAGAAAAAGATTTTAAAAACTTTAAGAGAAGAACTCAATATGATGAGTAAAATTTAGCAGAAACCATTTCAAGAACATAATTAAAGATTTGAAAAGGATCAAGAATTAAAGTTTTGAAAACGATCAAGAAGCTGATAAAAACTTTAAAAAAGAATTCAAAAATTTCAGAAAATAAAACTAAGTAAAGAAAGTGTAAAAATAACTATTCAAGAAGTTAATGAAAATGAAGAGTTTAAAAAAATTAGGAAAAGTGATAAAATAGATTTCAAGAAAAAGATTTTAAAAACTTTAAGAGAAGAATTCAATATGATGAGTAAAATTTTCCACAAACCATTGGAAGAACATTATTAATGATTTGAAAAAGATCAAGAATAGAGGTGTTAATTTGGCCCAGCCCACAAAGCTTAGCCCTGGCCCATGTGGGCGAAGGCCAAAAAAGCCCACATTGAAAAAAAGCCCCATCAAAGAAGTCCACAGGGCTAAAAACTTTACAATAGCCCTGTGGGCTTGGGCCAACCAATGGGCTTTCATCTTCCATTTGAAAAATATTTTATTTTTTAAAATATATTACTATCTGTGGGACATACCCAACGAACCGGACAAGCACGAAGACCAGAATAGGCCGAAGAACCCGAAGCTGCCTGACGACCTCGACAAGAACGACGACTTGAACGGGCCCAATGATCTAAAAGGGCCCAACGACCCGAACAGGCCCAACGACTCGAACGGGCCCGATGACCCGGACGAGCTCGACGACCAGGATGAGCCTGACGACCAGGATAAACTCGACGACACGGACGGGCGCGACGAGACAAATGGGTCGACAACATGGACGGGCGCGACAACCCAGACGGGCTCAATGACCCGGACAAGCCCGACGACCTGAACTGACCCTACGACAAAAACGAACCCTACGACCTAAGTGGGCCCCGCGACCCGTATGTGCCCGATGATTGGTATGGGCTCGACGACCTGGACGGAATCGACGATACGGACAAGCCCAACGACCCGGACGTGCCTGATGATCCACACAGTCCCAATGACCCAAACGGGCCGGACGCCTTGGATGTGCCCAACAACTTTGACAGGCTCGATGATCCAGAAAGGCCCAATTACTTGAACGGGCCAAACGACCCGGATGAGCCTAGGGAGTTGGACGAGCCCGATGATCAAAACATGCCTAACGACCTGAACGAGCCTGATGATCCAGAAAGGCCCAACGGCCCGAACGTTCCCGACGACCCGAACGGGCCTAACGACCTGGACGAGTTTGATGATCCAGACAGGCCCAACGACCCGAACAAGCTCGACGACCCGGATCTGCCCGACAACCCAGACGTGACCGATGACTCGGACGAGCTTGACGACCTAAACGGGCCCGATGATCCTGACATGCAAAACAACCCGAACTGGCCCGTCCGGGTAGTTGGGCTCATCCGGGTCGTTGGGCGCGTTTGGGTCATTGGGCCTGTCTGGATAATCGGGCCCGTCCAGGTCATTAGCCCCATCTGGGTCGTCGGGCCCGTTCGGGTCTTCTGGCCTTTCTGGATCATCGGGCACGTCGGGCTCGTTCGGGTCGTGGGGCCTACCTGGATCATCGTGCCAGTCCAGGTCATTGGTCTTATTCATGTCGTCAGGCCTGTTCAGGTCGTTAGGCTTGTTTTGATTATGGGCCTCGTCCGCGTTGTTGGGCCCGATCGAGTCGTCGGGCCTATCTGGATCATCGAGCTTGTCCAGGTCGTGGGGCCTGTTCAGCTCTTGGGGCCCATTCGGGTCGTTAGGCCCGTTCGGGTCATCGGGCCCATCCGGGTCGTCAAGCCCGTTTGGGTCGTCGGGCTCGTCCTTGTCATCGAGCTCATCCTGGTCATCGCGCTCGTCCGGGTTGCTGGGCTCGTCCGAGTTGTGGGGCTCGTCCGAGGTCTTCGAGCCCGTCCTGTTCATCGGGCCCGTTCAGGTCATCGGTCTCGTCCGGATCGTCGGGCTCGTCCCGATCATCGGGCTCGTCCGGGTCGTTGGGCTCGTTTGGGTCATCGGGCCCGTCCTAGTCGTGGGGCTCATCCGAGTCTTCGGGCTCGTCCAGATCGTCGAGCCTGTCCGAGTCGTCGTGCCTGTTTTGTTGGTGTACCCGTCCGGGTCATCGGGCTTGTTCGTGTTGTGGGGTCTGTCCCGGTCATAGGGCCCGTTTAGGTCTTTGTGTCGGTCCATGTCTTCGAGCCCCTCTGCATCGTCGGGTTCGTCTAAGTCGTTGGGCTGGTCCGTGTTCTCGGGCTCGTCTTGGTTGTTGCACCCGTCTGGGTCGTCGTGCACGTTCGTGTCGTCGGGCTCGTCCGTGTTGTCGGGTTTGTCCTGGTCGTCGGGCTCGTCCTGGTCGTCGGGCTCGTCCGGGTCGTCGGGCTCGTTCGGGTCGTCGGGCAGGTTCGAGTTGTTCGACCTACTCTGGTCGTCGTGCTCGTCTGGTTCGTTGGGCTTGTCCCACATATAATAATATATTTTAAAAAATAATATATTTTTCATGTGGAAGATGAAAGCCCATGGGTTGGTCCAAGCACACAGGGATTTTGTAGAGTTTTAAGCCCTATAGACTTCTTTGATAAGGGCTTTTTTTCAATGTGGGCTTTTTTTCAATGTAAGCTTTTTTGGCCCTAGCCCACATGGGCCAGGGCCAAGCCCTGTGGGTTGGGCCAAATTGACACCTCTAATAAAAAATTCAAAAAAATTCAAAAAGTTGAAGAAAATGAAATTGAAGAAAAGAAAACAAAGTAAAGAAAGTGTAAAAATAAGTAATTCAAGAAGTTAATGAAAATGAAGAGTTTAAAAAAAATTAGGAAAACTGAGAAAATAGATTTAAAGAAAAAGATTTTAAAAACTTTAAGAGAAGAACTCAATATGATGAGTAAAATTTTGCAAAAACCATTTCAAGAACATAATTAAAGATTTGAAAAGGATAAAGAAGTTGATAAAAACTTTAAATAAGAATTGAAAAAATTTAAGAAAATAAAATTCAAGAAAAGAAAACTAAGTAAAGATTTTCTTCAATATGATCAGTAAAATTTTTCAAAAGACATTTCAAGAACATAATTAAAAATTTGAAAAGGATAAAGAATTAAAGATTTGAAAATGATCAAGAAGTTGATAAAAACCTTAAAAAGAATTGAAAAAGTTTAAGAAAATAAAATTCAAGAAAAGAAAACTAAGTAAAGAAAGTGTAAAAATAAGTAATTCAAGAAGTTAATTAAAATGAAGAGTTTAAAAAAATTAGGAAAAGTGAGAAAATAGATTTCAAGAAAAAGATTTTAAAAACTTTAAGAGAAGAACTCAATATGATGAGTAAAATTTTGCAAAAACCATTTAAAGAACATAAATAAAGATTTGAAAAGGATCAAGAAGTTGATAAAAACTTTAAAAAGAATTGAAAAAGTTTAGGAAATCAAATTCAAGAAAAGAAAACTAAGTAAAGAAAGTGTAAAAATAAGTAATTCAAGAAGTTAATGAAAATGAAGAGTTTAAAAAAATTACGAACAGTGAAAAAATATATTTCAAGAAAAGGATTTTAAAAACTTTAAGAGAAGAACTCAATATGATGAGTAAAATTTTGCAAAAAACATTTCAAGAACATAATTAAAGATTTAAAAAGGATCAAGAAGCTGATAAAAACTAAAAAAAAGAATTCAGAAAGTTGAAGAAAATAAAATTTAAGAAAAGAAAACTAAGTAAAGAAAGTGTAAAAATAACTATTCAAGAACTTAATGAAAATGAAGAGTTTTAAAAAATTAGGAAAAATGATAAAATAGATTTCAAGAAAAAGATTTTAAAAACTTTAAGAGAAGAACTCAATATGATGACTAAAATTTTGCAAAAACCATTTCAAGAACATAATTAAAGATTTGAAAAGGATCAAGAATTAATAATTTGAAAAGGATCAAGAAGTTGATAAAAACTTTAAAAAGAATTGAAAAAGTATAAGAAAATAAAATTCAAAAAAAGAAAACTAAGTAAAGAAAAATAAGTAAAGAAAGTGTAAACATAAGTAATTCAAGAAGTTAATTAAAATGAAGAGTTTAAAAAAATTAGGAAAAGTGAGAAAATAGATTTCAAGAAAAGGATTTTAAAAACTTTAAGAGAAGAACTCAATATGATGAGTAAAATTTTGCAAAAACCATTTCAAAAACATAATTAAAGATTTAAAAAGGATCAAGAAGCGGATAAAAAGTTTATAAAAGAATTCAAAAAGTTGAAGAAAATAAAATTTAGGAAAAGAAAACTAAGTAAAGAAAGTGTAAAAATAACTATTCAAGAAGTTAATGAAAATGAAGAGTTTAAAAAAATAGGAAAAGTGATAAAATAGATTTCAAGAAAAAGATTTTAAAAACATTAAGACAAGAACTCAATATGATGAGTAAAATTTTGCAAAAACCATTTCAAGAACGTAATTAAAGATTTGAAAAGGATCAAGAATTAAAGATTTGAAAAGGATCAAGAATTAAAGATTTTAAAAGGATCAAAAAGCGGATAAAAACTTTAAAAAAGAATTCAAAAATTTAAGAAAATAAAACTAAGTAAAGAAATTGGAAAAATAATTATTCAAGAAGTTAATGAAAATGAAGAGTTTAAAAAAATTAGGAAACGGGAGAAAGTAGATTTCAAGAAAAAGATTTTAAAAACTTTAAGCAAGAACTCAATATGATGAGTAAAATTTTGCAAAAACAATTTCAAGAACAAAATTAAATATTTGAAAAGGATCAAGAAGTTGATAAAAACTTTAAAAAGAATTGAAAAAGTAGGAAAATAAAATTCAAGAAAAGAAAACTAAGTAAAGAAAGTGTAAAAATAATTAATTCAAGAAGTTAATTAAAATGAAGAGTTTAAAAAAATAGGAAAAGTGATAAAATATATTTCACGAAAAAGATTTTAAAAACATTAAGACAAGAACTCAATATGATGAGTAAAATTTTGCAAAAACCATTTCAAGAACATAATTAAAGATTTGAAAAGGATCAAAAATTAGAGATTTGAAAAGGAACAAGAATTAAAGATTTTAAAAGGATCAAGAAGCGGATAAAAACTTTAAAAAAGAATTCAAAAATTTAAGAAAATAAAACTAAGTAAAGAAAGTGTAAAAATAATTAGTCAAGAAGTTAATGAAAATGAAGAGTTTAACAAAATTAGGAAAAGTGATAAAATAGATTTCAAGAAAAAGATTTTAAAAACTTTATGAGAAGAACTCAATATGATGAGTAAAATTTTGCAAAAAACATTTCAAGAACATAATTAAAGATTTGAAAAGGATCAAGAAGCTGATAAAAACTTTAAAAAAGAATTCAAAAAGTTGAAGAAAATAAAATTTAAGAAAAGAAAACTAAGTAAAGAAAGTGTAAAAATAACTATTCAAGAAGTTAATGAAAATGAAGAGTTTAAAAAAATAGGAAAAGTGATAAAATAGATTTCAAGAAAAAGATTTTAAAAACATTAAGACAAGAACTCAATATGATGAGTAAAATTTTGCAAAAACCATTTCAAGAACATAATTAAAGATTTGAAAAGGATCAAGAATTAAAGATTTGAAAAGGAACAAGAATTAAAGATTTTAAAAGGATCAAGAAGCGGATAAAAACTTTAAAAAAGAATTCAAAAATTTAAGAAAATAAAACTAAGTAAAGAAAGTGTAAAAATAATTATTCAAGAAGTTAATGAAAATGAAGAGTTTAAAAAAATTAGGAAAAGTGATAAAATAGATTTCAAGAAAAAGATTTTAAAAACTTTAAGAGAAGAACTCAATATGATGAGTAAAATTTTGCAAAAAACATTTCTAAAACATAATTAAAGATTTGAAAAGGATCAAGAAGCGGATAAAAACTTTAAAAAAGAATTCAAAAATTTAAGAAAAATAAAACTAAGTAAAGAAAGTTTAAAAATAATTATTCAAGAAGTTAATGAAAATGAAGAGTTTAAAAAAATTAGGAAAAGTGATAAAATAGACTTCAAGAAAAAGATTTTAAAAACTGTAAGAGAAGAACTCGATATGATGAGTAAAATTTTGCAAAAACCATTTCAAGAACATAATGAAAGATTTGAAACGGATCAAGAAATTGATTAAAACTTTAAAAGGAATTTAAAAAGTTTAAGAAAATAAAATTCTAAGAAAGAAAACTAAGTAAAGAAAGTGTAAAAATAAGTAATTCAAGAAGTTAATGAAAATGAAAAGTTGAAAAAAATTAGGGAAAGTGAGAAAATAGATTTCAAGAAAAAGATTTTAAGAACTTTAAGACAAGAACTCATTATGATGAGTAAAATTTTGCAAAAACCATTTCAAGAACATAATTAAAGATTTGAAAAGGATCAAGAATTAAAGATTTGAAAAGGATCAAGAATTAAAGATTTTAAAAGGCTCAAAAAGCGGATAAAAACTTTAAAAAAGAATTCAAAAATTTAAGAAAATAAAACTAAGTAAAGAAATTGTAAAAATAATTATTCAAGAAGTTAATGAAAATGAAGAGTTTAAAAAAATTAGGAAAAGTGATAAAATAGATTTCAAGAAATAGATTTTAAAAACTTTAAGAGAAGAACTCAATATGATGAGTAAAATTTTGCAAAAAACATTTCTAAAACATAATTAAAGATTTGAAAAGGATCAAGAAGCTGATAAAAACTTTAAAAAAGAATTCAAAAAGTTGAAGAAAATAAAATATAAGAAAAGAAAACTAAGTAAAGAAAGTGTAAAAATAACTATTCAAGAAGTTAATGAAAATGAAGAGTTTAAAAAAATAGGAAAAGTAATAAAATAGATTTCAAGAAAAAGATTTTAAAAACTTTAAGACAAGAACTCTATATGATGAGTAAAATTTTGCAAAAACCATTTCAAGAACATAATTAAAGATTTGAAAAGGATCAAGAATTAAAGATTTGAAAAGGATCAAGAATTAAAGATTTTAAAAGGATCAAAAAGCGGATAAAAACTTTAAAAAAGAATTCAAAAATTTAAGAAAATAAAACTAAGTAAAGAAATTGTAAAAATAATTATTCAAGAAGTTAATGAAAATGAAGAGTTTAAAAAAATTAGGAAAAGTGATAAAATAGATTTCAAGAAATAGATTTTAAAAACTTTAAGAGAAGAACTCAATATGATGAGTAAAATTTTGCAAAAAACATTTCTAAAACATAATTAAAGATTTGAAAAGGATCAAGAAGCTGATAAAAACTTTAAAAAAGAATTCAAAAAGTTGAAGAAAATAAAATTTAAGAAAAAAAAAACTAAGTAAAGAAAGTGTAAAAATAACTATTCAAGAAGTTAATGAAAATGAAGAGTTTAAAAAAATAGGAAAAGTGATAAAATAGATTTCAAGAAAAAGATTTTAAAAACATTAACACAAGAACTCAATATGATGAGTAAAATTTTGCAAAAACCATTTCAAGAACATAATTAAAGATTTGAAAAGGATCAAGAATTAAAGATTTGAAAAGGAACAAGAATTAAAGATTTTAAAAGGATCAAGAAGCGGATAAAAACTTTAAAAAAGAATTCAAAAATTTAAGAAAATAAAACTAAGTATAGAAAGTGTAAAAATAATTATTCAAGAAGTTAATGAAAATGAAGAGTTTAAAAAAATTAGGAAAAGTGATAAAATAGATTTCAAGAAAAAGATTTTAAAAACTTTAAGAGAAGAACTCAATATGATGAGTAAAATTTTGCAAAAAACATTTCAAGAACATAATTAAAGATTTGAAAAGGATCAAGAAGCTGATAAAAACTTTAAAAAAGAATTCAAAAAGTTGAAGAAAATAAAATTTAAGAAAAGAAAACTAAGTAAAGAAAGTGTAAAAATAACTATTCAAGAAGTTAATGAAAATGAAGAGTTTAAAAAAATAGGAAAAGTGATAAAATAGATTTCAAGAAAAAGATTTTAAAAACATTAAGACAAGAACTCAATATGATGAGTAAAATTTTAAAAAAACCATTTCAAGAACATAATTAAAGATTTGAAAAGGATCAAGAATTAAAGATTTGAAAAGGAACAAGAATTAAAGATTTTAAAAGGATCAAGAAGCGAATAAAAACTTTAAAACAGATTTCAAAAATTTAAGAAAATAAAACTAAGTAAAGAAAGTGTAAAAATAATTATTCAAGAAATTAATGAAAATGAAGAGTTTAAAAAAATTAGGAAATGTGATAAAATAGATTTCAAGAAAAAGATTTTAAAAACTTTAAGAGAAGAACTCAATATGATGAGTAAAATTTTGCAAAAAACATTTCAAGAACATAATTAAAGATTTGAAAAGGATCAAGAAGCTGATAAAAACTTTAAAAAAGAAATCAAAAAGTTGAAGAAAAAAAAATTTAAGAAAAGAAAATTAAGTAAAGAAAGTGTAAAAATAACTATTCAAGAAGTTAATGAAAATGAAGAGTTTAAAAAAATAGGAAAAGTGATAAAATAGATTTCAAGAAAAAGATTTTAAAAACATTAAGACAAGATCTCAATATGATGAGTAAAATTTTGCAAAAACCATTTCAAGAACATAATTAAAGATTTGAAAAGGATCAAGAATTAAAGATTTGAAAAGGAACAAGAATTAAAAGTTTTAAAAGGATCAAGAAGCGGATAAAAACTTTAAAAAAGAATTCAAAAATTTAAGAAAATAAAACTAAGTAAAGAAAGTGTAAAAATAAGTAATTCAAGAAGTTAATGAAAGTGAAGAGTTTAAGAAAATTAGGAAAAGTGATAGAATAGATTTCAAGAAAAAGATTTTAAAAACTTTAAGAGAAGAACTCAATATGATGAGTAAAATTTTGCAAAAACCATTTCAAGAACATAATTAAAGATTTGAAAAGGATCAAGAATAGAGGTGTTAATTTGGCCCAACCCACAAGGTTTGTCCCTCGCCCCTGTGGGCTTGGGCCAACCCATGGGCTTTCATCTTCCATGTGAAAAGTATATTATTTTTTAAAATATATTACTATCTATGGGACAGGCCCAACGAATTGGACAAGCACGACAACCAGAATAGGTCGAACAACCCGAACCCGCCCGACGACCTCGACAAGAACGACGACTTGAACGGGCCCGATGATCCAAAAGGGCCCAGAGTCCTGAACAGGCCCGACGACCTAAAAGGGCTCGACGACTTGAACGGGCCCGACGACCTGGACGAGCTCGACGACCAGGATAAACCCGACGACACGGATGGGCGCAACGACACAAACGGGCCGACGACATGGACGGGCGCGACGACACAAACGGGCCGACGACATGGACGGGCGCGACAACCCGGACGGGCTTAATGACCCAGACGAGCCCGACAACCTGGACTGGCCCTACGACAAAAACGGACCCTACGACCTAAGTGGGCCCCGCGACCCGTATGGGCCCGACGACCTGGACGGAACCAACGACACGGACAGGCCCGACGACCCAGACGGGCCCGATGACCCAGAAGGGCCCCATGATCTGAACATGCCCGACGACCCGAATGGGCCAACTGACCCGAACATGTCCAATGATTCAAACATGCCCAACGACCTAAACGGGCCTGACGACACGAACATGCCCAACGACCCGGACAAGCCTGATGATCCAGACAAGCCCAACGACCCGAACGGGCGCAATGACCCAGACGGGCTCTAGGACTCGAACGGGCCCCACGACTCGGACGTGCCTGATGATCCACACAGTCCCAACGACCCAAACAGTCCCGACGCCTTGGATGTGCCCAATGACTCTAACGGGCCAGAAGATCCAGAAAGGCCCAATTACTTGAACGGGCCCGACGACCCGAACGGGCCCGACGACCCGAACGGGCCCGACGACCCGAACGGGCCTAGGGACCTGGACGGGCCCGATGATCAAAACAGGACTAACGACCTGAACGAGCCCGATGATCTAGAAAGGCCCAACGACCCGAACGTTCCCGATGACCCGGACGAACCTTATGATCCAGACAGGCCCAACGACCCGAACAAGCTCGATGACCCGGATCTGCCCGACAACCCAGACGTGACCGATGACTCGAACGGGCTTGACGACCTGAACGGGCCTGATGATCCCGACATGCAAAACGACCCGAACTGGCCCGTTTGGGTCGTTGGGCTCATCCGGGTCGTTGGGCCTGTTTGGGTCAGTGGGCCTGTTTGGATCATCGGGCCCGTCCAGGTCATTAGCCCCGTCTGGGTCATCGGGCCCGTTCGGGTCTTTTGGCCTTTCTGGATCAGCGGGCACGTCAGGCCCGTTCGGGTCGTGGGGCCTGTCTGGATCATCGTGCCAGTCCGGGTCATTGGTCATGTTCGTGTCGTAGGGCCTGTTCGGGTCGTTAGGCCTGTTTTGATTATGGGGCACGTCCGCGTTGTTGGGCCCGATCGGGTCGTCGGGCTTATCTGGATCATCGAGCCCGTCCATGTTGTGGGGCCCATTCGGGTCGTCAGGCCCGTTCGGGTCATCGGGCCCATTTGGGTCGTCGGGCCCGTTCGGGTCATCGGGCTCGTTCTTGTCATCGGGTTCGTCCTAGTCATCGCGCTCGTCCGGGTCGTTGGGCTTGTCCGAGTTGTGGGGCTCGTCCGAGTCTTCGGGCCTCTCCTGGTCATCGGGCCCGTTCAGGTGATCGGTCTCGTCTGGGTCGTCGGGCTCGTATCGGTCATCGGGCTCATTCGGGTCGTTGGGCTCGTCTGGGTCATCGGGCTCGTCCTAGTCGTGGGGCTCGTCCGAGTCTTCGGGCTCTTCTGGATCGTTTGGCCCGTCCGAGTCATCGTGCCTGTTTTGTTAGTGTGCCCGTCTGGGTTATCGGGCTTGTTCGTGGATTGAGGTTTGTCCCGGTCATAGGGCATGTTTAGGTCTTTGTGTCGGTCCAGTTCTTCGAGCCCCTTTGCATCGTCGGGTTCGTCTGTGTCGTTGGGCTGGTCCGTGTTCTCGGGCTCGTCTTGGTCGTTGGGCCCGTCTGGGTCGTCGAGCACGTTCGTGTCATCGGGCCCGTCCGTGTTGTCGGGTTTGTCCTGGTCGTCGGGCTCGTCCTGGTCGTCGGGCTCGTCTTGGTCGTCAGACTCGTCCGAGTCGTCGGGCCCGTTTGGGTCGTCGGGCATGTTCGGGTCGTTTGACCCGTTCAGGTCGTTGGGCCCTTTTAGATCATCGGGCCCATTCCAGTCGTCGTTCTTGTAGAGGTCGTCGGGCAGGTCCGGGTTGTTCGACCTATTCTAGTTGTCGTGCTTGTCTGGTTCGTTAGGTCTGTCCCACAGATAATAATATATTGGTTAGAATACTCCGTTGGTCCTCGTTTTTGTTGCAGAATCTCAATTTGGTCCTCGTATTTTTATTAGTCTCAATAAGGTCCTCATTTTTGTAAATTAGTATCAATTAGGTCCTTTCCGTTAGTAGATAACTAACACCGTTAAGTAGGTGCCACGTGTCAGGTCCTCGTTTTTTTGAATTTTTTGAATTTTTTTGAATTTTTTGAATTTTTTTGAATTTTTTAATTTTTTTAAAAAATATTTATGCCACGTGTCACTTCTGTAGTGTGCTACGTGTCAATCTAATATGGTGACACGTGTCAAATTAATGTATGAATCTCAATTTGGTCCTCATATTTGTTAAATTGATTTGATTTAAGTCCCAATTTTTTTAAAAAAATTTTAATTTTAGGCACTCCAAATTTAGACCAAATTTTACTTTTATATAATGTGATGATTATTTTTATTAAAACTGATATTTTTATTAAATATTTTAATAATATTAATTATATTTAATATTAAAATTTTAAATATATTTATTTTAATTTTTTATAAAATTATTTTAAAATTTTACATTTCAATTTATAAAATTGTTATTTTTAAGCCAACTCTAAAATATTGTTGATATTGAATATTATACAAATATTTCGAATATAAATTTATTAATATATATATTTATAATTTTAAAATAAAATTTAAATAAAGTTTAATGTAAAATATAAATTTAAATAAATTAAATGTTGTTAAAAATATGTAATAGAAATATCACTTGTAATAAAAGTATCATCATTATATTTATAAAAAAATTAAATTTGTTCCAAATTTGGAGCACATGAAATTAAAATTATTTTAAAAAAATTTGGGACTGAAATCAAATCAAATTAACAAATATGAGGACCAAATTGAGATTCATACAATAATTTGACACGTGTCACCATATTAGATTGACATGTGGCACACTATAAACTTGACACGTGGCATAAATATTTTTTTAAAAAAATATAAAAAATAAAAATTTAAAAAAAAATTCAAAAAAAAAATTCAAAAAATTCAAAAAAACGAGAAGCTGACACGTGACACCTACTTAACGGTTTTAGTTCTCTACTAACGGAAAGGACCTAATTGATACTAATTTACAAAAATGAGGACCTAATTGAGACTAATAAAAATACGAGGACCAAATTGAGATTTTGCTACAAAAACGAGGACCAACGGAGTATTTTAACCTTTATATTTTATATCTCATCTCTACTCTTATGTCTCATCTCTAATCTCTAGATTCTTTTCTCTCATATCATGTCTCTTATATTTTATTTCTAGCTTCTTGTTTCTTGTTTATTCTCTCTTATCTCGCATCTTATATATATATATATATCATCTTATCTTGTATCTATTATTTTTTTTTCCCTTATCTTTTAGTTTTTATTAATTTTCTTTCTTTTTTTATATCTTTTTTTAGCGTTTTTTGTTGATATTTTTCCTTTTATTTTAAGTTTTCTTATTTTTTTATATTTCTTATTTTTTAAATAATTATTATATTTTTAATGTCTTTATTATTTTTTGTATTTTTTTTCATTTTTTTAATTTTTTATTTCTTTATTTTATTTTCTTATCTGTTATATGTTATCTCTTATGTCTTATCTCTTATCACTTATCTCTTATCTCTTATCTCTTATCTCTTATCTCTTATCTCTTATCTCTTATCTCTTATCTCTTATCTCTTATCTCTTGTCTCTTGTCTCTTATCTCTTGTCTCTTGTCTCTTGTCTCTTATCTCTTATCTCTTATCTCTTATCTCTTATCTCTTATCTCTTATCTCTTATCTCTTATCTCTTATCTCTTATCTCTTATCTCTTATCTCTTATCTCTTATCTCTTATCTCTTATCTCTTATCTCTTATCTCTTATCTCTTATCTCTTATCTCTTATCTCTTATCTCTTATCTCTTATCTCTTATCTCTTATCTCTTATCTCTTATCTCTCATCTCTTATCTCTTATCTCTCATCTTTCATCTCTTATCTCTTATCTCTCATCTTTCATCTCTTATCTCTTACCTTTTATATTTTTTCTCTTATCTTTTGTCTCTTTCTCTTATCTCTTATGTCTTATCTCTTACCTTTTATATTTGATCTCTTATCTGTTATCTCTTACCTTATCACTTATCTCATCCACTAGGAGGAAACCTACCCAGAAACAAACATATATAGATCTTTCGGTAGTTGTCCTCTCGCAGATATATGAAATAGGAAAGCTTTGATTTTACTCAGAATCCTTTCCATGTATATCATTTAGTTATATGTTTCAAGGATCTTCAAAGTTTTACAGCCTTATACAGGTGACATATAATAATATTAATAATACCATTATCATCCACAATTGTTTCTCTTTATCTTAGCTTCTTATCGAATAAACTCTACATAAGTCACTTTCTCCTGAGCAGAGCATTTAAACTTGAGTTTTCTTTATCTTAGCTTTTTTATATCTAATAAACTCTACATGAGTCACTTTCTCTTCAGTTTGGTCTTGTTTTTTCAGAGTTATTAGAAAATTTATTTATAACTAATTATTTTTTAATTAAATTTAGTTATATTTGATTTCTTTAATTAATACTATTTATTATTATTATATTAACATGTTAAATATACATAATATATAATATATAATATATTTAATTAACAATATATACATTGTTGTTCATTTTTGTTCAGTTAATTTTTTTTTTACTCTTAACTCACCCTAAAACTGTTTTCTTTAAGCTAAAAATATATAATATATATTTTCTTTAAATTAAATAATATATCAAAGAGAATCATCTAAAATGCGATTTTTTAAAAATTAAATTATATATTTGATTTTTTAATTAATACTATTTATTATTATTATATTATTATCTTTAACATATTAAATATAATATATAATAAATTTAATAATATATAGATTTTTCTTTTCATGATTTTTTTTCTCTTAGCTCAACCCTAAAACTATTTTTTTAATATATTTTTTTAAATTAAATTATATATCCATTTCACCTCTTTATCTTATTCAATTATATATTAAAGAGAAAGTCATTTAAATTAAATTATAAAATATATTTCATTTAAATTAAATTATATATTAAAAAGAAATTCATATAAAATACATTTTCTCTAACTTAAATTATATATTTGATTATTTTTAATTAATACTATTTGTTTTTATTATATTTAGCATATAAAATATAATATATAAATAATATATAATACATAATATATTTAACAATTTATAGATATAGATTTTTTGTGGATTTTTTTTTGTCTTTGACACTTAAAACTATTTTTCTTAAACTAAATTATAAAATATATTTTTAAATTAAATTATATATCTATTTTCCTTCTTTATTTTATTAAATTATATATTTTCCTTCTTTATCTTATTAAATTATATTTTAAAGAGAAAGCCTTATATAATATGTTTCCTTTAAACTAAAATAATTTAAAATTAAATTATATATTTAATTCTTTTAATTAATACTTTGTATTGTTATTAGATTTGACATATGGTAATAACTCAGAAAATTGAGACAAGTACTTAACTATTATACTGTTCATGTAAAATAAAATTAATAATTATGTGTCAACTAATATTAATTCTAATTATATTATTTATTATATGACAAGTGGTAAATATAGACAAAAAAGTTTAGATAAAAAAGTTTAGATGTGTTAAATTATCTTTTTCTCTTATTTCTTATCTCATATCAATAACTTTTTATATTTTATATTCTATATCTCATCTTTTATATCTCATCTCTCCTTTTATGTCTCATCTTTCTTCTCTAATTTTTTTTTCTTGAATTAATAATTATGTGTCAACTAATATTATTTATAATTATATTATTTATTATAATTATATGATAAGTGATAAATATAGACAAAAAAGTTTAGATGTGTTAAATTATTTTTTTCTCTTATCTCTTATCTCATATCAATAACCTCTTATATTTTATATTTTATATTTCATCTCTTATATTTCATTTCTCATCTAATGTCTCATCTCTCATCTCTAGTTTCTTTTTTCTTGTATCATGTCTCTTATATTTTGTTTCTAGTTTCTTGTTTCTTGCCTCTTCTTTTTTATCTCGCATCTTATATTTATTATCTTATTTTGTATCCTTTATTTTTTTTTCCATTATCTTTTAGTTTTTATTAATTTTCTTTATTTTTTTAATTATTTTTTTAGCATTTTTTCTTGATATTTTTCACCTATTTTCAATTTTCTTCTTTTTTATATTTCTTATTTTTTAATTTTTTATGGTATTTTTAATGTTTTTCTTTTTTTGTGGATTTTTTTGGTCTTTGAAACTTAAAACTATTTTTCTTAAACTAAATTATAAAATATATATTTTTAAATTAAATTATATATCTATTTTCCTTCTTTATTTTATTAAATTATATATTTTCCTTCTTTATCTTATTAAATTATATGTTAAAGAGAAAGCCTTATAAAATATGTTTCCTTTAAACTAAAATAATATATTAAAGAAAAAGTCAAATAAAATATTTTTTTAAAATTAAATTATATATTTGATTCTTTTAATTAATACTTTGTATTGTTATTAGATTTGACATATGGTAATAACTCAGAAAATCGAGACAAGTGCTTAACTATTATACCATTCATGTAAAATTAATAATTATGTGTCAACTAATATTTATTATAATTATATTATTTATTATAATTATATGACAAGTGACAAATATAGACAAACAAATTTAGATGTGTTAAATTATTTTTTTTACTTGAACGATTTTCACATACTTAATAATCTTTTTAATTTATTAAATATTCACAATATAGGTATTTAAATTCAAGACTAATCTCTCAACTATTACCTTATACCTATCAACTCTTATATTTTATATTTTATTTCTCATCTCTTCACTCTTAACTCCTATCTCTCATCTCTTATCTCTTATCTGTCATCTGTCATCTCTTATCTGTCATCTCTTATCTCTTATCTCTTATCTCTTACCTTTTATATTTTATCTCTTATCTTTTGTCTCTTTCTCTTATCTCTTATCTCATATCTATCAACTCTTATATTTTATATCTTATATCTCATCTCTTATATCTCATCTCTACTCTTATGTCTCATCTCTCATCTCTATATTCTTTTGTCTTGAATCATGTCTCTTATATTTTATTTCTAGTTTCTTGTTTCTTGTCCCTTATCTCGCATCTTATATATATTATCTTATCTTGTATCTCTTATTTTTTTTTTCATTATCTTTTAGTTTTTATTAATTTTCTTTCTTTTTTTCTTTCTTTTTTTTAGCGTTTTTCTTGATATTTTTCCATTTAGTTTCAGTTTTTTTTTTATATTTGTTATCTTTTAATTTTTTATTTTATTTTTAATATTTTTATTTTATTTTTTTCTATTTTTTTTCACTATATAAATTTTTTATTTTTTGTTTTTTTTTTCTTTTCTATTTTCTCTTATCTCTTATCTCTTATCTCTCATCTCTTATCTCTTATCTCTTATCTCTTATGTTTTACCTTTTATATTTTATCTCTTATCTTTTGTCTCTTTCTCTTATCTCTTATCTCTTACCTTTTATATTTTATCTCTTATCTCTCATCTCTTATCTCATATCTATCAACTCTTATATTTTATATTTTATATCTCATCTCTACTCATATGTCTCATCTCTCATCTCTAGATTCTTTTATCTTGTATCTCTTCTTTTTTTTTCATTATCTTTTAGTTTTTATTAATTTTCTTTCCTTTATTTCTCTCTTTTTTTATCATTTTTCTTGATATTTATCCATTTATTTTAAATTTTCATATTTTTTTATATTTCTTATCTTTTAACTTTTTATCATATTTTTTGTTTTTCTTTTAATTTTTTTGTATTTTTTTCACTTTTTAAATTTTAAATTTTTTATTTTCTGTTTTTTTTTCTTATCTCTTATCTCGTTTTTCTTTTTTCTTTTCTTTTTTTTCTTATCTCTTATCTCTTATCTCTTATCTCTTATCTCTTATCTCTTATCTCTTATCTCTTATCTCTTATCTCTTATCTCTTATCTCTTATCTCTTATCTTTTATATCTCATCTCTTATCTCTTATCTCTTATCTTTTATATCTCATCTCTTATCTCTTATCTCTTATCTTTTATATCTCATCTCTTATCTCTTATCTCTCATCTCTCATCTGTTACCTTTTATATTTTATGTCTTATCTTTTGTCTCTTTCTCTTATCTCTTATCTCATATCTTTCAACTCTTGTATTTTATATTTTATATCTCATCTCTTATATCTCATCTCTACTCTTATGTCTCATCTCTAACCTCTAGATTCTTTTGTCTCATATCATGTCTCTTATATTTTAATTCTAGATTCTTGTTTATTGTCTATTCTCTCTTATCTCGCATCTTATATATATTATCTTATCTTGTATCTGTTATGATTTTTCCATTATCTTTTAGTTTTTATTAATTTTTTTTCCTTTATTTATCATTTTTCTTGATATTTATCCATTTATTTTAAATTTTCTTATTTTTTTATATTTCTTATCTTTTAACTTTTTATCATATTTTTTATGTTTTTATTTTAATTTTTTTTTTATTTTTTTCACTTTTTAAATTTTAAATTTTTTATTTTCTGTTTTTTTTCTTATCTCTTATCCCGTTTTTCTTTTTTCTTATCTTTTTTTTCTTATCTCTTATCTCTTATCTCTTATATTTTATCTCTTATCTCTTATATCTTTTTTTAGCGTTTTTTGTTGATATTTTTCCACTTATTTTAAGTTTTTATATATATATATATATT
The DNA here is from genome assembly GCF_037176805.1 of Vigna unguiculata. NCBI lineage: Eukaryota > Viridiplantae > Streptophyta > Magnoliopsida > Fabales > Fabaceae > Vigna > Vigna unguiculata. The sequence goes on along the minus strand of NC_140794.1, from coordinate 55,552,602 downwards.
TCTTATTTTTTAATAATTATTTTATTTTTAATGTTTTTATTTTATTTGTATTTTTTTCACTTTTTCAATTTTTTATTTCTTTTTTTTATCTCTTATCTCTTATCTCTTATCTCTTATCTCTTATCTCTTTTCTCTTATCTCTTATCTCTTATCTTTTATCTCTTATCTCGTATCTCTTCTCTCTACTTCCTTATCTCTTATCTCTTATCTCTTCTCTCTGCTTCCTTATCTCTTATCTTTTATCTCTTGTCTCTTGTCTCTTTCTCTTATCTCATATCTTTCAACTCTTATATTTTATATTTTATATCTCATCTCTTATATCTCATCTCTACTCTTATGTCTCATCTCTAATCTTTAGATTCTTTTGTCTTGTATCGTGTCTCTTACATTTTATTTCTAGTTTCTTGTTTCTTGTCTCTTTTCTCTTATCTCGCATCTTATATATATTATCTTATCTTGTATCTCTTATTTTTTTTATTATCTTGTAGTTTTTATTAATTTTCTTTCTTTTATTTATCTCTTTTTTTATCGTTTTTCTTGATATTTATCCATTTATTTTAACTTTTCTTATTGATTTATATTTCTTATCTTTGAATTTTTTTATCTTATTTTTAATGTTTTTCTTTTACTTTTTTTGTATTTTTTTCACTTTTTAAATTTTTTATTTTTTATTTTCTGTTTTTTTTTCTTATCTCTTATTTCGTTTTTCATTTTTCTTTGTTTTTTTCTCTTATCTCTTATCTTTGATCTCTGATCTCTTATCTCTTATCTCTTATCTCTTATCTCTTATCTCTTATCTCTTATCTTTGATCTCTTATCTCTTATCTTTGATCTCTTATCTATTATCTTTTATCTATTATCTCTTATTTGAAATGGTTTTTGCAAAATTTTACTCATCATATTGAGTTCTTCTCTTAAAGTTTTTAAAATCTTTTTCTTGAAATCTATTTTCTCACTTTTCATAAATTTTTTAAACTTTTCATTTTCATTAACTTCTTGAATTACTTATTTTTACACTTTCTTTACTTAGTTTCATAAATTTTTTTTCTTGATTTTTTTTTTCTTAAACTTTTTCAATTCTTTTTAAAGTTTTTATCAACTTCTTTATCCTTTTCAAATCTGTAATTATGTTCTTGAAATGGTTTTTGCAAAATTTTACTTATCATATTAAGTTCTTCTCCTAAAGTTTTTAAAATCTTTTTCTTGAAATCTATTTTCTCACTTTTCCTATTTTTTTTAAACTCTTCATTTTCATTAACTTCTTGAATTACTTATTTTTATACTTTCTTTAGTTTTCTTTTCTTTAATTTTATTTTTCTAACCTTTTTGAATTCTTTTTTAAAGTTTTTATCAACTTCTTGATCCTTTTCAAATCTTTAATTATGTTCTTGAAATGATTTTTGCAAACTTTTACTCATCATATTGAGTTCTTCTCTTAAAGTTTTTAAAATCTTTTACTTGAAATCTATTTTCTCACTTTTCCTTATTTTTTTAAACTCTTCATTTTCATTAAATTCTTTAATTAGTTATTTTTACACTTTCTTTACTTGTCTTTTCTTGAATTTTATTTGCTTAAACTTTTTGAATTCTTTTTTAAAGCTTTTATCAACTTCTTGATCCTTTTCAAATCGTTAATTATGTTCTTAAAATGGTTTTTACAAAATTTTACTCATCATATTGAGTTCTAATCTTAAAGTTTTTAAAATCTTTTTCCTGAAATCTATTTTCTCACTTTTCCTAATTTTTTTAAACTATTAATTTTCATTAACTTCTTGAATTACTTATTTTTACACTTTCTTTACTTAGTTTCCTTTTCTTGAATTTTATTTTCTTAAACTTTTTCAAGTCTTTTTAAAGTTTTTATCAACTTCTTGATCCTTTTGAAATCTTTAATATGTTCTTGAAATGGTTTTTCCAAACTTTTACTCATCATATATAGTTCTTCTCTTAAAGTTTTTAAAATCTTTTTCTTGAAATCTATTTTCTCACTTTCCCTAATGTTTTTCAACTTTTCATTTTCATTGACTTCTTGAATTACTTATTTTTACTCTTTCTTTACTTAGTTTCCTTTTCTTGAATTTTATTTTCTTAAACTTTTTCAAGTCTTTTTAAAGTTTTTATCAACATCTTGATCCTTTTCAAATCTTTAATTATGTTCTTCAAATTGTTTTTGCAAAAGTTTACTCATCATATTGAGTTCTTCTCTTAAACTTTTTAAAATCTTTTTCTTGAAATCTATTTTCTCACTTTTCCTAATTTTTTAAAACTTTTCATTTTCATTAACTTCTTGAATTACTTATTTTTACACTTTCTTTACTTATTTTTCTTATTTTGAAATTTCATTTTTTTAAACTTTTTCAATTCTTTTTAAAGTTTTTATCAACTTCTTGATCCTTTTCAAATCTTTAATTATGTTCTTGAAATGGTTTTTGCAAAATTTTACTCATCATATTGAGTTATTCTCTTAAAGTTTTTAAAATCTTTTTCTTGAAATTTATTTTTCTCAATTTTCCTAATTTTTTTTAAACTCTTCATTTTCATTAACTTCTTCAATTACTTATTTTTACACTCTCTCTACTTAGTTTTTTTTCCTTGAATTTTATGTTCTTAAACTTTTTGAAATTTTTTTTAAAGTTTTTATCGACTTCTTGATCCTTTTCAAATATTTAATTATGTTCTTTAAATGGTTTTTGCAAAATTTTACTCATCATATTGAGTTCTTCTCTTAAACGACCTCGACCAGAACGATGACTTGAACGGGCCCGATGATCCAAACAGGCCCAACGACTCAAACGGGCCCGACGACCCGAACAGGCCCGACGACCCAAACGGGCCTGACGACAAGGACGAGCCCGACGACCAGGACAAACCCGACAACATGGACGAGCCCGACGACATGGACGGGCCTGACAACCCAGACTGGCTCAATGACCCGGACGAGCCCGACGACTTGGACAACCCCTACGACAAAAACGGACCCAACGACCCAAATGTGCCCGACGACCCGTTTGGGCCCGTTGAACCGGACGGGCCCGACGACCCGTATGGGCCTAACGACCTGGACGGGCCCGACGACCCAGACGGGCCCAACGACCCAGAAGGGCCCCACGACCCGAACATGCCCGACGACTCGAACGGGTCCAACGACTTAGACGTGCCCGATAATCCAAACATGTCCAACGACCTGAATGGGCCCGACAACACGAACATGCCCAACGACCCGGACATGCCCGATGTTCAAGACAAGCCCAACGACCCGAACGGGCCCCACGACCCAGATGGGCTGTAGGACCCGAACGGGTCCACGACCCGGGCGTGCCTAATGATCCAGAAAGGCCCAACGACCGAAACTGGCCCGAAGCCTTGGATTGGCCTAACGACTCGGACGAACCCGATGATCCAAAAAGCCCCAACGACTTGAACGGGCCAGACGACTCGGACGGGCCTAACGATCTGGACGGGCCCGATTATCCAAACAGGCCCAACGACCCAATGAAGCTCGACGACCCGGATCGGCCCGACAACCCGGACGTGACCGATGACTCGGATGGGCTTGACGACATGCAAAACGACCCAAACTAGCCCGTCCGGGTCGTCGGGCTCATCCGGGTCATCGGGCCTGTTCGGGTCGTTGGGCCTGTCTGCATCATCAGCCCCATTCAGGTCATTAGGCCTGTTTGGGTCTTCGGGCCTTTGTGGATCATCGGGCACGTCGGGCCCGTTCAGGTAGTGGGGCCTGTTTAGATCATCGGGCCAGTCCGGGTCATTGGTCCTGTTCGGGTCGTCGGGCATGTTCGGGTCGTCGGGCATGTTCGGGTCGTTTGGTTTGTCTGGATTATGAGGCACGTTCGCGTCGTTGGGCCTGTTCAGGTCGTTGGGCCTGTTTGGATCATCGAGCCCGTCTAGGTCGTGGGGCCCGTTCGGGTCGTCGGGCACATCCGAGTTGTGGGGCTTGTCAAGGTCAACGCGCCTGTCCGGGTAGTCGGGCTTGTTCGGGTCTTCACTTCCGTCTGGGTCGTGGGGCTCGTCCGAGTTGTGGGGCTCGTCCGAGTCTTTGGGCCCGTCCTGGTCATCGGGCTCGTCCAAGTCATCGAACCCATCCGGGTCATCGGGCTCGTTTGGGTCATTGACTCGTCCGGTTCATCGGGTCCGTCCAGGTCGTGGGGCTCGTCTGAGTTGTTGGGCTCGTCCGAGTCTTCGGGCCCGTCCTGGTCATCATGCCCGTCCAGGTCATCGGGCCCGTCTGGGTCATCGGGTCCGTCCCGGTCGTGGGGCTCATCTGGGTCTTTGGGCTCGTCCAGATCGTCGAGCCCGTTCGAGTCGTCGTGCTCGTTTTGTTGGTGTGCCTGTTCCGGTCGTCGGGCTTGTTAGGGTTGTGGGGTCTGTCCCGGTCATAGGGTCCGTTTGGGTCCTTAGGCTGGTCCGGGTCTTCGAGCCCGTCCGCATTGTCAGTTTCGTCTGTGTCGTTGGGTGGTCCGTGTTGTTGTGCTCGTCTTGGTCGTTGGGCACGTCTGGGTCGTCGAGCTCATCCTAGTCGTCGAGCCCGTTCGTGTCGTCGACCTCGTCCCTAGTCGTCATGCTCGTCTTGGTCATCGGGCCAATCCTGGTCGTCGGGCCCGTCCTTGTCATCGGACCTGTCCTGGTCATCGGGCACGTTTGGGTTGTCGAGCCCGTCCAGGTCGTCAGGCTTGTCCAGGTCGCTCGACTTGATCTTTGACTCTTGCTTAATGTAGTATTTTTTGGGGGAGCTAACCCACCTTAGCCCTAGCCCTAACCCACTAAAGAGGGGGCTTTAGGGGCTGGGGCTTTTTTCTGGCCCCCTCATTTGGGGACCCCCTAAAAGAGGGCTTCATGAAGAGTGGGACAGGGCTGGCCCATGGGCTAAGGGTCAAATTGATAACTCTAGTTTTTATCAACTTCTTGATCCTTTTCAAATCTTTAATTATGTTCTTGAAATGGTTTTTAAAAAACTATAAGAGCAGAATTCAATATGATAAGTAAAATTTTGCAAAAACCATTTAAGGATCATAATTAAAGATTTGAAAAGGATCAAGAAGTTGATAAAAACTTTAAAAAGAATTGAAAAATTTGAAGAAAATAAAATTAAAGAAAAGAAAACTAAGTAAAGAAAGTGTAAAAATAAGTAATTCAAGAAGTTAATGAAAATTAATAGTTTAAAAAAATTAGGAAAACTGAGAAAATAGATTTCGATAAAGAATTTAAAAACTTTAAGAGAAGAACTCAATATGATGAGTAAAATTTTGCAAAAACCATTTCAAGAACATAATTAAAGATTTAAAAGGATCAAGAAGTTGATAAAAACATTAAAAGGAATTCAAAAAGTTTAAGAAAATAAAATTAAAGAAAAGGAAACTAAGTAAAGAAAGTGTAAAAATAAGTAATTCAAGAAGTTACCGATAATTAATAGTTTAAAAAAATTAGGAAAACCGAGAAAATAGTATTCAAGATAAAGAATTTAAAAACTTTCAGAGAAGAACTCAATATGATGAGTAAAATTTTGAAAAAACCATTTCAAGAACATAATTAAAGATTTGAAAAGAATCAAGAAGTTGATAAAAACTTTAAAAAGAATTGAAAAAGTTTAAGAAAATAAAATTCAAGAAAAGAAAACTAAGTAAAGAAAGTGTAAAAATAAGTAATTCAAGAAGTTAATGAAAATGAAGAGTTTAAAAAAAATTAGGAAAATTGATAAAAGAGATTTCAAGAAAAAGATTTTAAAAACTGTAAGAGAAGAACTCAATATGATGACCAAAATTTTGCAAAAACCATTTTAAGAACATAATTAAAGATTTGAAAAGGATCAACAAGTTCATTAAAAAAAAACTTTAAAAAGAATTGAAAAAGTTTAAGAAAATAAAATTCAAGAAAAGAAAACTAAGTAAAGAAAGTGTAAAAATAAGTAATACAAGAAGTTAATGAAAATTAATAGTTTAAAAAAATTAGGAAAAGTGAGGAAATAGATTTCAAGAAAAAGATTTTAAAAACTTTAAGAGAAGAACACAATATGATGAGTAAAATTTTGCAAAAACCATTTCAAGAACATAATTAAAGATTTGAAAAGGATCAAGAAATTGATAAAAACTTTCAAAGGAATTAAAAAGGTTTAAAACATAAAATTCAAGAAAAGAAAACTAAGTAAAGAAAGTGTAAAAATAATTGATTCAAGAAGTTAATGAAAATGAAGAGTTTAAAAAAATTAGGAAAAGGGAGAAATAAGATTTCAAGAAGAAAATTTTAAAAACTTAATGATAAGTAAAATTTTGCAAAAACCATTTCAAGAACATAATTAAAGATTTGAAAAGGATTAAGAAATTGATAAAAACTTTCAAAGGAATTTAAAAAGTTTAAGAAAATTAATTCAAAAAAAGAAAACTAAGTAAAGAAAGTGTAAAAATAAGTAATTCAAGAAGTTAATGAAAATGAAAAGTTGAAAAAAATTAGAAAAAGTTAGAAAATAGATTTCAAGAAAAAGAATTTAAAAACTTTAAGAGAAGAACTCAATATAATGAGTAAAATTTTGCAAAAACCATTTCAAAAACATAATTCAAGATTTGAAAAGGATCAAAAAGTTGTTAAAACTTTAAAAAGAATTGAAAACGTTTAAGAAAATAAAATTCAAGAAAAGAAAACTAAGTAAAGAAAGTATAAAGTAAGTAATTTAAGAAGTTAATGAAAATTAATAGTTTAAAAAAATTAGGAAAAGTGAGAAAATAGATTTCAAGAAAAAGATTTTAAAAAATTTAAGAGAAGAACTCGATATGATAAGTAAAATTTTGCAAAAACCATTTCAAGAACATAATTAAAGATTTGAAAAGGATTAAGAAGTTGATAAAATCTTTAAAAAGAATTGAAAAGGTTTAAGAAAATACAATTCAAGGAAAGAAAACTAAGTAAAGAAAGTGTAAAAATAAGTAATTCAAGAAGTTAATGAAAATGAAAAGTTGAAAAAAAATTAGGGAAAGTGAGAAAATAGATTTCAAGAAAAAGATTTTAAAGATTTTAAGAGAAGAACTCGATATCGATATGATGAGTAAAATTTTGCAAAAACCATTTCAAGAACATAATTAAAGATTTGAAAAGGATCAAGAAGTTGATAAAAACTTTAAAAAGAATTGAAAATGTTTAAGAAAATAAAATTCAAGAAAAGAAAACTAAGTAAAGAAAGTGTAAAAATAAGTAATTCAAGAAGTTACTGAAAATTAATAGTTTAAAAAAATTAGGAAAAGTGAGAAAATAGATTTCAAGAAAATGATTTTAAAAACTTTAAGAGAAGAACACAATATGATGAGTAAAATTTTGCAAAAACTATTTCAAGAACATAATTCAAGATTTGAAAAGGATCAAGAAATTGATAAAAACTTTCAAAGGAATTTAAAAAGTTTAAGAAAATTAATTCAAAAAAAGAAAACTAAGTAAAGAAAGTGTAAAAATAAGTAATTCAAGAAGTTAATGAAAATGAAAAGTTGAAAAAAATTAGAAAAAGTTAGAAAATAGATTTCAAGAAAAAGAATTTAAAAACTTTAAGAGAAGAACTCAATATAATGAGTAAAATTTTGCAAAAACCATTTCAAAAACATAATTCAAGATTTGAAAAGGATCAAAAAGTTGTTAAAACTTTAAAAAGAATTGAAAACGTTTAAGAAAATAAAATTCAAGAAAAGAAAACTAAGTAAAGAAAGTGTAAAGTAAGTAATTTAAGAAGTTAATGAAAATTAATAGTTTAAAAAAATTAGGAAAAGTGAGAAAATAGATTTCAAGAAAAAGATTTTAAAAAATTTAAGAGAAGAACTCGATATGATAAGTAAAATTTTGCAAAAACCATTTCAAGAACATAATTAAAGATTTGAAAAGGATTAAGAAGTTGATAAAATCTTTAAAAAGAATTGAAAAGGTTTAAGAAAATACAATTCAAGGAAAGAAAACTAAGTAAAGAAAGTGTAAAAATAAGTAATTCAAGAAGTTAATGAAAATGAAAAGTTGAAAAAAAATTAGGGAAAGTGAGAAAATAGATTTCAAGAAAAAGATTTTAAAGATTTTAAGAGAAGAACTCGATATCGATATGATGAGTAAAATTTTGCAAAAATCATTTCATGAACATAATTAAAGATTTGAAAAGGATCAAGAAATTGATAAAAACTTTAAAAAGAATTGAAAAAGTTTAAGAAAATAAAACTCAAGAAAAGAAAACTAAGTAAAGAAAGTGTAAAAATAACTAATTCAAGAAGTTAATGAAAATTAATAATTTAAAAAAATTAGGAAAAGTGAGAAAATAGATTTCAAGAAAAAGATTTTAAAAACTTTAAGAGAAGAACTCAATATGATGAGTAAAATTTTGCAAAAACCATTTCAAGAACCTAATTCAAGATTTGAAAAGGATCAAAAAGTTGTTAAAACTTTAAAAAGAATTGAAAACGTTTAAGAAAATAAAATTCAAGAAAAGAAAACTAAGTAAAGAAAGTATAAAGTAAGTAATTTAAGAAGTTAATGAAAATTAATAGTTTAAAAAAATTAGGAAAAGTGAGAAAATAGATTTCAAGAAAAAGATTTTAAAAAATTTAAGAGAAGAACTCGATATGATAAGTAAAATTTTGCAAAATCCATTTCAAGAACATAATTAAAGATTTGAAAAGGATCAAGAAGTTGATAAAATCTTTAAAAAGAATTGAAAAGGTTTAAGAAAATACAATTCAAGAAAAGAAAACTAAGTAAAGAAAGTGTAAAAATAAGTAATTCAAGAAGTTAATGAAAATGAAAAGTTGAAAAAAAATTAGGGAAAGTGAGAAAATAGATTTCAAGAAAAAGATTTTAAAATTTTTAAGAGAAGAACTCGATATCGATATGATGAGTAAAATTTTGCAAAAATCATTTCATGAACATAATTAAAGATTTGAAAAGGATCAAGAAATTGATAAAAACTTTTAAAAGAATTGAAAAAGTTTAAGAAAATAAAACTCAAGAAAAGAAAACTAAGTAAAGAAAGTGTAAAAATAACTAATTCAAGAAGTTAATGAAAATTAATAATTTAAAAAAAATAGGAAAAGTGAGAAAATAAATTTCAAGAAAAAGGTTTTAAAAACTTTAAGAGAAGAACTCAATATGATGAGTAAAATTTTGCAAAAACCATTTCAAGAACATAATTAAAGATTTGAAAAGGATCAAGAAATTGATAAAAACTTTAAAAAGAATGTAAAAAGTTTAAGAAAATAAAATTCTAAGAAAGAAAACTAAGTAAAGAAAGTGTAAAAATAATTAATTCAAAAAGTTAATGAAAATGAAAAGTTGAAAAAAATTAGAGAAAGTGAGAAAATAGATTTCAAGAAAATGATTTTAAGAAGTTTAAGAGAAGAACACAATATGATGAGTAAAATTTTGCAAAAACCATTTCAAGAACATAATTAAATATTTGAAAAGGATCAAGAAATTGACAAAAACTTTAAAACGAATTTAAAAAGTTTAAGAAAATTAAATTCAAAAAAAGAAAACTAAGTAAAGAAAGTGTAAAAATAAGTAATTCAAGAAGTTAATGAAAATGAAAAGTTGAATAAAATTAGGGAAAGTGAGAAAATAGATTTCAAGAAAAAGATTTTAGAAACTTTAAGAGAAGAACTCGATATGATAAGTAAAATTTTGCAAAAACCATTTCAAGAACATAATTAAAGATTTGAAAAGGATCAAGAAGTTGATAAAAACTTTAAAAAGAATTGAAAATGTTTAAGAAAATAAAATTCAAGAAAAGAAAACTAAGTAAAGAAAGTGTAAAAATAAGTAATTCAAGAAGTTACTGAAAATTAATAGTTTAAAAAAATTAGGAAAAGTGAGAAAATAGATTTCAAGAAAATGATTTTAAAAACTTTAAGAGAAGAACACAATATGATGAGTAAAATTTTGCAAAAACTATTTCAAGAACATAATTCAAGATTTGAAAAGGATCAAGAAATTGATAAAAACTTTAAAAAGAATTGAAAAAGTTTAAGAAAATAAAATTCTAAGAAAGAAAACTAAGTAAAGAAAGTGTAAAAATAAGTAATTCAAGAAGTTAATGAAAATGAAAAGTTGAAAAAAATTTGGGAAAGTGAGAAAATAGATTTCAAGAAAAAGATTTTAAAAACTTTAAGAGAAGAACTCGATATGATGCGTAAAATTTTGCAAAAACCATTTCAAGAACATAATTAAAGATTTGAAAAGGATCAAGAAGTTGATAAAAACTTTAAAAAGAATTGAAAATGTTTAAGAAAATAAAATTCAAGAAAAGAAAACTAAGTAAAGAAAGTGTAAAAATAAGTAATTCAAGAAGTTACTGAAAATTAATAGTTTAAAAAAATTAGGAAAAGTGAGAAAATAGATTTCAAGAAAATGATTTTAAAAACTTTAAGAGAAGAACACAATATGATGAGGAAAATTTTGCAAAAACCATTTCAAGAACGTAATTCATGATTTGAATAGGATCAAGAAATTGATAAAAACTTTAAAAAGAATTGAAAAAGTTTAAGAAAATATAATTCTAAGAAAGAAAACTAAGTAAAGAAAGTGTAAAAATAAGTAATTCAAGAAGTTAATGAAAATGAAAAGTTGAAAAAAATTAGGGAAAGTGAGAAAATAGATTTCAAGAAAAAGATTTTAGAAACTTTAAGAGAAGAACTCGATATGATAAGTAAAATTTTGCAAAAACCATTTCAAGAACATAATTAAAGATTTGAAAAGGATCAAGAAGTTGATAAAAACTTTAAAAAGAATTGAAAATGTTTAAGAAAATAAAATTCAAGAAAAGAAAACTAAGTAAAGAAAGTGTAAAAATAAGTAATTCAAGAAGTTACTGAAAATTAATAGTTTAAAAAAATTAGGAAAAGTGAGAAAATAGATTTCAAGAAAATGATTTTAAAAACTTTAAGAGAAGAACACAATATGATGAGTAAAATTTTGCAAAAACTATTTCAAGAACATAATTCAAGATTTGAAAAGGATCAAGAAATTGATAAAAACTTTCAAAGGAATTTAAAAAGTTTAAGAAAATTAATTCAAAAAAAGAAAACTAAGTAAAGAAAGTGTAAAAATAAGTAATTCAAGAAGTTAATGAAAATGAAAAGTTGAAAAAAATTAGAAAAAGTTAGAAAATAGATTTCAAGAAAAAGAATTTAAAAACTTTAAGAGAAGAACTCAATATAATGAGTAAAATTTTGCAAAAACCATTTCAAAAACATAATTCAAGATTTGAAAAGGATCAAAAAGTTGTTAAAACTTTAAAAAGAATTGAAAACGTTTAAGAAAATAAAATTCAAGAAAAGAAAACTAAGTAAAGAAAGTATAAAGTAAGTAATTTAAGAAGTTAATGAAAATTAATAGTTTAAAAAAATTAGGAAAAGTGAGAAAATAGATTTCAAGAAAAAGATTTTAAAAAATTTAAGAGAAGAACTCGATATGATAAGTAAAATTTTGCAAAAACCATTTCAAGAACATAATTAAAGATTTGAAAAGGATTAAGAAGTTGATAAAATCTTTAAAAAGAATTGAAAAGGTTTAAGAAAATACAATTCAAGGAAAGAAAACTAAGTAAAGAAAGTGTAAAAATAAGTAATTCAAGAAGTTAATGAAAATGAAAAGTTGAAAAAAAATTAGGGAAAGTGAGAAAATAGATTTCAAGAAAAAGATTTTAAAGATTTTAAGAGAAGAACTCGATATCGATATGATGAGTAAAATTTTGCAAAAATCATTTCATGAACATAATTAAAGATTTGAAAAGGATCAAGAAATTGATAAAAACTTTAAAAAGAATTGAAAAAGTTTAAGAAAATAAAACTCAAGAAAAGAAAACTAAGTAAAGAAAGTGTAAAAATAACTAATTCAAGAAGTTAATGAAAATTAATAATTTAAAAAAATTAGGAAAAGTGAGAAAATAGATTTCAAGAAAAAGATTTTAAAAACTTTAAGAGAAGAACTCAATATGATGAGTAAAATTTTGCAAAAACCATTTCAAGAACCTAATTCAAGATTTGAAAAGGATCAAAAAGTTGTTAAAACTTTAAAAAGAATTGAAAACGTTTAAGAAAATAAAATTCAAGAAAAGAAAACTAAGTAAAGAAAGTATAAAGTAAGTAATTTAAGAAGTTAATGAAAATTAATAGTTTAAAAAAATTAGGAAAAGTGAGAAAATAGATTTCAAGAAAAAGATTTTAAAAAATTTAAGAGAAGAACTCGATATGATAAGTAAAATTTTGCAAAATCCATTTCAAGAACATAATTAAAGATTTGAAAAGGATCAAGAAGTTGATAAAATCTTTAAAAAGAATTGAAAAGGTTTAAGAAAATACAATTCAAGAAAAGAAAACTAAGTAAAGAAAGTGTAAAAATAAGTAATTCAAGAAGTTAATGAAAATGAAAAGTTGAAAAAAAATTAGGGAAAGTGAGAAAATAGATTTCAAGAAAAAGATTTTAAAAATTTTAAGAGAAGAACTCGATATCGATATGATGAGTAAAATTTTGCAAAAATCATTTCATGAACATAATTAAAGATTTGAAAAGGATCAAGAAATTGATAAAAACTTTTAAAAGAATTGAAAAAGTTTAAGAAAATAAAACTCAAGAAAAGAAAACTAAGTAAAGAAAGTGTAAAAATAACTAATTCAAGAAGTTAATGAAAATTAATAATTTAAAAAAAATAGGAAAAGTGAGAAAATAAATTTCAAGAAAAAGATTTTAAAAACTTTAAGAGAAGAACTCAATATGATGAGTAAAATTTTGCAAAAACCATTTCAAGAACATAATTAAAGATTTGAAAAGGATCAAGAAATTGATAAAAACTTTAAAAAGAATGTAAAAAGTTTAAGAAAATAAAATTCTAAGAAAGAAAACTAAGTAAAGAAAGTGTAAAAATAATTAATTCAAAAAGTTAATGAAAATGAAAAGTTGAAAAAAATTAGAGAAAGTGAGAAAATAGATTTCAAGAAAATGATTTTAAGAAGTTTAAGAGAAGAACACAATATGATGAGTAAAATTTTGCAAAAACCATTTCAAGAACATAATTAAATATTTGAAAAGGATCAAGAAATTGACAAAAACTTTAAAACGAATTTAAAAAGTTTAAGAAAATTAAATTCAAAAAAAGAAAACTAAGTAAAGAAAGTGTAAAAATAAGTAATTCAAGAAGTTAATGAAAATGAAAAGTTGAATAAAATTAGGGAAAGTGAGAAAATAGATTTCAAGAAAAAGATTTTAGAAACTTTAAGAGAAGAACTCGATATGATAAGTAAAATTTTGCAAAAACCATTTCAAGAACATAATTAAAGATTTGAAAAGGATCAAGAAGTTGATAAAAACTTTAAAAAGAATTGAAAATGTTTAAGAAAATAAAATTCAAGAAAAGAAAACTAAGTAAAGAAAGTGTAAAAATAAGTAATTCAAGAAGTTACTGAAAATTAATAGTTTAAAAAAATTAGGAAAAGTGAGAAAATAGATTTCAAGAAAATGATTTTAAAAACTTTAAGAGAAGAACACAATATGATGAGTAAAATTTTGCAAAAACTATTTCAAGAACATAATTCAAGATTTGAAAAGGATCAAGAAATTGATAAAAACTTTAAAAAGAATTGAAAAAGTTTAAGAAAATAAAATTCTAAGAAAGAAAACTAAGTAAAGAAAGTGTAAAAATAAGTAATTCAAGAAGTTAATGAAAATGAAAAGTTGAAAAAAATTTGGGAAAGTGAGAAAATAGATTTCAAGAAAAAGATTTTAAAAACTTTAAGAGAAGAACTCGATATGATGCGTAAAATTTTGCAAAAACCATTTCAAGAACATAATTAAAGATTTGAAAAGGATCAAGAAGTTGATAAAAACTTTAAAAAGAATTGAAAATGTTTAAGAAAATAAAATTCAAGAAAAGAAAACTAAGTAAAGAAAGTGTAAAAATAAGTAATTCAAGAAGTTACTGAAAATTAATAGTTTAAAAAAATTAGGAAAAGTGAGAAAATAGATTTCAAGAAAATGATTTTAAAAACTTTAAGAGAAGAACACAATATGATGAGGAAAATTTTGCAAAAACCATTTCAAGAACGTAATTCATGATTTGAATAGGATCAAGAAATTGATAAAAACTTTAAAAAGAATTGAAAAAGTTTAAGAAAATATAATTCTAAGAAAGAAAACTAAGTAAAGAAAGTGTAAAAATAAGTAATTCAAGAAGTTAATGAAAATGAAAAGTTGAAAAAAATTAGGGAAAGTGAGAAAATAGATTTCAAGAAAAAGATTTTAGAAACTTTAAGAGAAGAACTCGATATGATAAGTAAAATTTTGCAAAAACCATTTCAAGAACATAATTAAAGATTTGAAAAGGATCAAGAAGTTGATAAAAACTTTAAAAAGAATTGAAAATGTTTAAGAAAATAAAATTCAAGAAAAGAAAACTAAGTAAAGAAAGTGTAAAAATAAGTAATTCAAGAAGTTACTGAAAATTAATAGTTTAAAAAAATTAGGAAAAGTGAGAAAATAGATTTCAAGAAAATGATTTTAAAAACTTTAAGAGAAGAACACAATATGATGAGTAAAATTTTGCAAAAACTATTTCAAGAACATAATTCAAGATTTGAAAAGGATCAAGAAATTGATAAAAACTTTAAAAAGAATTGAAAAAGTTTAAGAAAATAAAATTTTAAGAAAGAAAACTAAGTAAAGAAAGTGTAAAAATAAGTAATTCAAGAAGTTAATGAAAATGAAAAGTTGAAAAAAATTAGGGAAAGTGAGAAAATAGATTTCAAGAAAAAGATTTTAAAAACTTTAAGAGAAGAACTCAATATGATGAGTAAGATTTTGCAACAACCATTTCAAGAACATAATTAAAGATTTGAAAAGGATAAAGAAGTCGATAAAAACTTTAAAAAGAATTGAAAAAGTTTAAAACATAAAATTAAAGAAAAGAAAACTAAGTAAAGAAAGTGTAAAAATAACTAATTCAAGAAGTTAATGAAAATGAAAAGTTAAAAAAAATTAGGGAAAGTGAGAAAATAGATTTTAAAAACTTTAAGAGAAGAACTCGATATGAAGACTAAAATTTTGCAAAAACCATTTCAAGAACATAATTAAAGATTTGAAAAGGATCAAGAAGTTGATAAAAACTTTAAAAAGAATTGAAAAAGTTTAAGAAAATAAAATTCAAGAAAAGAAAACTAAGTAAAGAAAGTGTAAAAATAACTAATTCAAGAAGTTAATGAAAATTAATAGTTTAAAAAAATAGGAAAAGGGAGAAAATAGATTTCAAGAAAAAAAATTTAAAAACTTTAAGAGAAGAACTCGATATGATGAGTAAAATTTTGCAAAAACCATTTCAAGAACATAATTAAAGATTTGAAAAGTATCAAGAAGAAGATAAAAACTTTAAAAAGAATTGAAAAAGTTTTAGAAAATAACATTCGAGAAAAGAAAACTAAGCAAAGAAAGAGTAAAAATAGGTAATTCAAGAAGTTAATGAAAATGAAAAGTTTAAAAAAATCAGGAAAAGTGAGAATATAGATTTCAAGAAAAAGATTTTAAAAACCTAATGATGAGTAAAATTTTGCAAAAACCATTTCCAGAACATCATTAAAGATTTGAAAAGGATCAAGAAGTTGATAAAAACTTTAAAAAGAATTGAAAATGTTTAAGAAAATAAAATTCAAGAAAAGAAAACTAAGTAAAGAAAGTGTAAAAATAAGTAATTCAAGAAGTTACTGAAAATTAATAGTTTAAAAAAATTAGGAAAAGTGAGAAAATAGATTTCAAGAAAAAGATTTTAAAAACTTTAAGAGAAGAACTCAATATGATGAGTAAAATTTTGCAAAAACCATTTCAAGAACCTAATTCAAGATTTGAAAAGGATCAAAAAGTTGTTAAAACTTTAAAAAGAATTGAAAACGTTTAAGAAAATAAAATTCAAGAAAAGAAAACTAAGTAAAGAAAGTATAAAGTAAGTAATTTAAGAAGTTAATGAAAATTAATAGTTTATAAAAATTAGGAAAAGTGAGAAAATAGATTTCAAGAAAAAGATTTTAAAAAATTTAAAAGAAGAACTCGATATGATAAGTAAAATTTTGCAAAATCCATTTCAAGAACATAATTAAAGATTTGAAAAGGATCAAGAAGTTGATAAAATCTTTAAAAAGAATTGAAAAGGTTTAAGAAAATACAATTCAAGAAAAGAAAACTAAGTAAAGAAAGTGTAAAAATAAGTAATTCAAGAAGTTGATGAAAATGAAAAGTTGAAAAAAAATTAGGGAAAGTGAGAAAATAGATTTCAAGAAAAAGATTTTAAAAATTTTAAGAGAAGAACTCGATATCGATATGATGAGTAAAATTTTGCAAAAATCATTTCATGAACATAATTAAAGATTTGAAAAGGATCAAGAAATTGATAAAAACTTTTAAAAGAATTGAAAAAGTTTAAGAAAATAAAACTCAAGAAAAGAAAACTAAGTAAACAAAGTGTAAAAATAACTAATTCAAGAAGTTAATGAAAATTAATAATTTAAAAAAATTAGGAAAAGTGAGAAAATAGATTTCAAGAAAAAGATTTTAAAAACTTTAAGAGAAGAACTCAATATGATGAGTAAAATTTTGCAAAAACCATTTCAAGAACCTAATTCAAGATTTGAAAAGGATCAAGAAATTGATAAAAACTTTAAAAAGAATGTAAAAAGTTTAAGAAAATAAAATTCTAAGAAAGAAAACTAAGTAAAGAAAGTGTAAAAATAAGTAATTCAAGAAGTTAATGAAAATGAAAAGTTGAAAAAAATTAGGGAAAGTGAGAAAATAGATTTCAAGAAAAAGATTTTAAAAACTTTAAGAGAAGAACTCAATATGATGAGTAAGATTTTGCAACAACCATTTCAAGAACATAATTAAAGATTTGAAAAGGATAAAGAAGTCGATAAAAACTTTAAAAAGAATTGAAAAAGTTTAAAACATAAAATTAAAGAAAAGAAAACTAAGTAAAGAAAGTGTAAAAATAACTAATTCAAGAAGTTAATGAAAATGAAAAGTTAAAAAAAATTAGGGAAAGTGAGAAAATAGATTTTAAAAACTTTAAGAGAAGAACTCGATATGAAGACTAAAATTTTGCAAAAACCATTTCAAGAACATAATTAAAGATTTGAAAAGGATCAAGAAGTTGATAAAAACTTTAAAAAGAATTGAAAAAGTTTAAGAAAATAAAATTCAAGAAAAGATAACTAAGTAAAGAAAGTGTAAAAATAACTAATTCAAGAAGTTAATGAAAATTAATAGTTTAAAAAAATAGGAAAAGGGAGAAAATAGATTTCAAGAAAAAAAATTTAAAAACTTTAAGAGAAGAACTCGATATGATGAGTAAAATTTTGCAAAAACCATTTCAAGAACATAATTAAAGATTTGAAAAGTATCAAGAAGAAGATAAAAACATTAAAAAGAATTGAAAAAGTTTAAGAAAATAAAATTCGAGAAAAGAAAACTAAGCAAAGAAAGAGTAAAAATAGGCAATTCAAGAAGTTAATGAAAATGAAAAGTTAAAAAAAATCAAGAAAAGTGAGAATATAGATTTCAAGAAAAAGATTTTAAAAACCTAATGATGAGTAAAATTTTGCAAAAACCATTTCCAAAACATAATTAAAGATTTGAAAAGGATCAAGAAGTTGATAAAAACTTTAAAAAGAATTGAAAATGTTTAAGAAAATAAAATTCAAGAAAAGAAAACTAAGTAAAGAAAGTGTAAAAATAAGTAATTCAAGAAGTTACTGAAAATTAATAGTTTAAAAAAATTAGGAAAAGTGAGAAAATAGATTTCAAGAAAATGATTTTAAAAACTTTAAGAGAAGAACACAATATGATAAGTAAAATTTTGCAAAAACCATTTCAAGAACATAATTAAAGATTTGAAAAGGATCAAGAAGTTGATAAAAACTTTAAAAAGAATTGAAAATGTTTAAGAAAATAAAATTCAAGAAAAGAAAACTAAGTAAAGAAAGTGTAAAAATAAGTAATTCAAGAAGTTAATGAAAATTAATAGTTTAAAAAAATAGGAAAAGGGAGAAAATAGATTTCAAGAAAAAAAATTTAAAAACTTTAAGAGAAGAACTCGATATGATGAGTAAAATTTTGCAAAAACCATTTCAAGAACATAATTAAAGATTTGAAAAGGATCAAGAAGAAGATAAAAACTTTAAAAAGAATTGAAAAAGTTTAAGAAAATAAAATTCGAGAAAAGAAAACTAAGCAAAGAAAGAGTAAAAATAGGTAATTCAAGAAGTTAATGAAAATGAAAAGTTTAAAAAAATCAGAAAAAGTGAGAATATAGATTTCAAGAAAAAGATTTTAAAAACCTAATGATGAGTAAAATTTTGCAAAAACCATTTCCAGAACATAATTAAAGATTTGAAAAGGATCAAGAAGTTGATAAAAACTTTAAAAAGAATTGAAAATGTTTAAGAAAATAAAATTCAAGAAAAGAAAACTAAGTAAAGAAAGTGTAAAAATAAGTAATTCAAGAAGTTACTGAAAATTAATAGTTTAAAAAAATTAGGAAAAGTGAGAAAATAGATTTCAAGAAAATGATTTTAAAAACTTTAAGAGAAGAACACAATATGATAAGTAAAATTTTGCAAAGACCATTTCAAGAACATAATTAAAGATTTGAAAAGGATCAAGAAGTTGATAAAAACTTTAAAAAGAATTGAAAATGTTTAAGAAAATAAAATTCATGAAAAGAAAACTAAGTAAAGAAAGTGTAAAAATAACTAATTCAAGAAGTTAATGAAAATTAATAGTTTAAAAAAATAGGAAAAGGGAGAAAATAGATTTCAAGAAAAAAAATTTAAAAACTTTAAGAGAAGAACTCGATATGATGAGTAAAATTTTGCAAAAACCATTTCAAGAACATAATTAAAGATTTGAAAAGTATCAAGAAGAAGATAAAAACTTTAAAAAGAATTGAAAAAGTTTAAGAAAATAAAATTCGAGAAAAGAAAACTAAGCAAAGAAAGAGTAAAAATAGGTAATTCAAGAAGTTAATGAAAATGAAAAGTTTAAAAAAATCAGGAAAAGTGAGAATATAGATTTCAAGAAAAAGATTTTAAAAACCTAATGATGAGTAAAATTTTGCAAAAACCATTTCCAGAACATAATTAAAGATTTGAAAAGGATCAAGAAGTTGATAAAAACTTTAAAAAGAATTGAAAATGTTTAAGAAAATAAAATTCAAGAAAAGAAAACTAAGTAAAGAAAGTGTAAAAATAAGTAATTCAAGAAGTTACTGAAAATTAATAGTTTAAAAAAATTAGGAAAAGTGAGAAAATAGATTTCAAGAAAATGATTTTAAAAACTTTAAGAGAAGAACACAATATGATGAGTAAAATTTTGCAAAAACTATTTCAAGATCATAATTCAAGATTTGAAAAGGATCAAGAAATTGATAAAAACTTTAAAAAGAATTGAAAAAGTTTAAGAAAATAAAATTCTAAGAAAGAAAACTAAGTAAAGAAAGTGTAAAAATAAGTAATTCAAGAAGTTAATGAAAATGAAAAGTTGAAAAAAATTTGGGAAAGTGAGAAAATAGATTTCAAGAAAAAGATTTTAAAAACTTTAAGAGAAGAACTCGATATGATGCGTAAAATTTTGCAAAAACCATTTCAAGAACATAATTAAAGATTTGAAAAGGATCAAGAAGTTGATAAAAACTTTAAAAAGAATTGAAAATGTTTAAGAAAATAAAATTCAAGAAAAGAAAACTAAGTAAAGAAAGTGTAAAAATAAGTAATTCAAGAAGTTACTGAAAATTAATAGTTTAAAAAAATTAGGAAAAGTGAGAAAATAGATTTCAAGAAAATGATTTTAAAAACTTTAAGAGAAGAACACAATATGATGAGGAAAATTTTGCAAAAACCATTTTAAGAACGTAATTCATGATTTGAAAAGGATCAAGAAATTGATAAAAACTTTAAAAAGAATTGAAAAAGTTTAAGAAAATATAATTCTAAGAAAGAAAACTAAGTAAAGAAAGTGTAAAAATAAGTAATTCAAGAAGTTAATGAAAATGAAAAGTTGAAAAAAAATTAGGGAAAGTGAGAAAATAGATTTCAAGAAAAAGATTTTAGAAACTTTAAGAGAAGAACTCGATATGATAAGTAAAATTTTGCAAAAACCATTTCAAGAACATAATTAAAGATTTGAAAAGGATCAAGAAGTTGATAAAAACTTTAAAAAGAATTGAAAATGTTTAAGAAAATAAAATTCAAGAAAAGAAAACTAAGTAAAGAAAGTGTAAAAATAAGTAATTCAAGAAGTTACTGAAAATTAATAGTTTAAAAAAATTAGGAAAAGTGAGAAAATAGATTTCAAGAAAAAGATTTTAAAAACTTTAAGAGAAGAACTCAATATGATGAGTAAAATTTTGCAAAAACCATTTCAAGAACCTAATTCAAGATTTGAAAAGGATCAAAAAGTTGTTAAAACTTTAAAAAGAATTGAAAACGTTTAAGAAAATAAAATTCAAGAAAAGAAAACTAAGTAAAGAAAGTATAAAGTAAGTAATTTAAGAAGTTAATGAAAATTAATAGTTTAAAAAAATTAGGAAAAGTGAGAAAATAGATTTCAAGAAAATGATTTTAAAAACTTTAAGAGAAGAACACAATATGATAAGTAAAATTTTGCAAAAACCATTTCAAGAACATAATTAAAGATTTGAAAAGGATCAAGAAGTTGATAAAAACTTTAAAAAGAATTGAAAATGTTTAAGAAAATAAAATTCAAGAAAAGAAAACTAAGTAAAGAAAGTGTAAAAATAAGTAATTCAAGAAGTTAATGAAAATTAATAGTTTAAAAAAATAGGAAAAGGGAGAAAATAGATTTCAAGAAAAAAAATTTAAAAACTTTAAGAGAAGAACTCGATATGATGAGTAAAATTTTGCAAAAACCATTTCAAGAACATAATTAAAGATTTGAAAAGTATCAAGAAGAAGATAAAAACTTTAAAAAGAATTGAAAAAGTTTAAGAAAATAAAATTCGAGAAAAGAAAACTAAGCAAAGAAAGAGTAAAAATAGGTAATTCAAGAAGTTAATGAAAATGAAAAGTTTAAAAAAATCAGAAAAAGTGAGAATATAGATTTCAAGAAAAAGATTTTAAAAACCTAATGATGAGTAAAATTTTGCAAAAACCATTTCCAGAACATAATTAAAGATTTGAAAAGGATCAAGAAGTTGATAAAAACTTTAAAAAGAATTGAAAATGTTTAAGAAAATAAAATTCAAGAAAAGAAAACTAAGTAAAGAAAGTGTAAAAATAAGTAATTCAAGAAGTTACTGAAAATTAATAGTTTAAAAAAATTAGGAAAAGTGAGAAAATAGATTTCAAGAAAATGATTTTAAAAACTTTAAGAGAAGAACACAATATGATAAGTAAAATTTTGCAAAAACCATTTCAAGAACATAATTAAAGATTTGAAAAGGATCAAGAAGTTGATAAAAACTTTAAAAAGAATTGAAAATGTTTAAGAAAATAAAATTCATGAAAAGAAAACTAAGTAAAGAAAGTGTAAAAATAACTAATTCAAGAAGTTAATGAAAATTAATAGTTTAAAAAAATAGGAAAAGGGAGAAAATAGATTTCAAGAAAAAAAATTTAAAAACTTTAAGAGAAGAACTCGATATGATGAGTAAAATTTTGCAAAAACCATTTCAAGAACATAATTAAAGATTTGAAAAGTATCAAGAAGAAGATAAAAACTTTAAAAAGAATTGAAAAAGTTTAAGAAAATAAAATTCGAGAAAAGAAAACTAAGCAAAGAAAGAGTAAAAATAGGTAATTCAAGAAGTTAATGAAAATGAAAAGTTTAAAAAAATCAGGAAAAGTGAGAATATAGATTTCAAGAAAAAGATTTTAAAAACCTAATGATGAGTAAAATTTTGCAAAAACCATTTCCAGAACATAATTAAAGATTTGAAAAGGATCAAGAAGTTGATAAAAACTTTAAAAAGAATTGAAAATGTTTAAGAAAATAAAATTCAAGAAAAGAAAACTAAGTAAAGAAAGTGTAAAAATAAGTAATTCAAGAAGTTACTGAAAATTAATAGTTTAAAAAAATTAGGAAAAGTGAGAAAATAGATTTCAAGAAAATGATTTTAAAAACTTTAAGAGAAGAACACAATATGATGAGTAAAATTTTGCAAAAACTATTTCAAGATCATAATTCAAGATTTGAAAAGGATCAAGAAATTGATAAAAACTTTAAAAAGAATTGAAAAAGTTTAAGAAAATAAAATTCTAAGAAAGAAAACTAAGTAAAGAAAGTGTAAATATAAGTAATTCAAGAAGTTAATGAAAATGAAAAGTTGAAAAAAATTTGGGAAAGTGAGAAAATAGATTTCAAGAAAAAGATTTTAAAAACTTTAAGAGAAGAACTCGATATGATGCGTAAAATTTTGCAAAAACCATTTCAAGAACATAATTAAAGATTTGAAAAGGATCAAGAAGTTGATAAAAACTTTAAAAAGAATTGAAAATGTTTAAGAAAATAAAATTCAAGAAAAGAAAACTAAGTAAAGAAAGTGTAAAAATAAGTAATTCAAGAAGTTACTGAAAATTAATAGTTTAAAAAAATTAGGAAAAGTGAGAAAATAGATTTCAAGAAAATGATTTTAAAAACTTTAAGAGAAGAACACAATATGATGAGGAAAATTTTGCAAAAACCATTTTAAGAACGTAATTCATGATTTGAAAAGGATCAAGAAATTGATAAAAACTTTAAAAAGAATTGAAAAAGTTTAAGAAAATATAATTCTAAGAAAGAAAACTAAGTAAAGAAAGTGTAAAAATAAGTAATTCAAGAAGTTAATGAAAATGAAAAGTTGAAAAAAATTAGGGAAAGTGAGAAAATAGATTTCAAGAAAAAGATTTTAGAAACTTTAAGAGAAGAACTCGATATGATAAGTAAAATTTTGCAAAAACCATTTCAAGAACATAATTAAAGATTTGAAAAGGATCAAGAAGTTGATAAAAACTTTAAAAAGAATTGAAAATGTTTAAGAAAATAAAATTCAAGAAAAGAAAACTAAGTAAAGAAAGTGTAAAAATAAGTAATTCAAGAAGTTACTGAAAATTAATAGTTTAAAAAAATTAGCAAAAGTGAGAAAATAGATTTCAAGAAAATGATTTTAAAAACTTTAAGAGAAGAACACAATATGATGAGTAAAATTTTGCAAAAACTATTTCAAGAACATAATTCAAGATTTGAAAAGGATCAAGAAATTGATAAAAACTTTAAAAAGAATTGAAAAAGTTTAAGAAAATAAAATTCTAAGAAAGAAAACTAAGTAAAGAAAGTGTAAAAATAAGTAATTCAAGAAGTTAATGAAAATGAAAAGTTAAAAAAAATTAGGGAAAGTGAGAAAATAGATTTCAAGAAAAAGATTTTAAAAACTTTAAGAGCAGAACTCGATATGAAGACTAAAATTTTGCAAAAACCATTTCAAGAACATAATTAAAGATTTGAAAAGGATCAAGAAGTTGATAAAAACTTTAAAAAGAATTGAAAAAGTTTAAGAAAATAAAATTCAAGAAAAGAAAACTAAGTAAAGAAAGTGTAAAAATAAGTAATTCAAGAAGTTAATGAAAATTAATAGTTTAAAAAAATAGGAAAAGGGAGAAAATAGATTTCAAGAAAAAAAATTTAAAAACTTTAAGAGAGGAACTCGATATGATGAGTAAAATTTTGCAAAAACCATTTCAAGAACATAATTAAAGATTTGAAAAGTATCAAGAAGAAGATAAAAACATTAAAAAGAATTGAAAAAGTTTAACAAAATAAAATTCGAGAAAAGAAAACTAAGCAAAGAAAGAGTAAAAATAGGTAATTCAAGAAGTTAATGAAAATGAAAAGTTTAAAAAAATTAGGAAAAGTGAGAATATAGATTTCAAGAAAAAGATTTTAAAAACCTAATGATGAGTAAAATTTTGCAAAAACCATTTCCAGAACATAATTAAAGATTTGAAAAGGATCAAGAAGTTGATAAAAACTTTAAAAAGAATTGAAAATGTTTAAGAAAATAAAATTCAAGAAAAGAAAACTAAGTAAAGAAAGTGTAAAAATAAGTAATTCAAGAAGTTACTGAAAATTAATAGTTTAAAAAAATTAGGAAAAGTGAGAAAATAGATTTCAAGAAAATGATTTTAAAAACTTTAAGAGAAGAACACAATATGATGAGTAAAATTTTGCAAAAACTATTTCAAGAACATAATTCATGATTTGAAAAGGATCAAGAAATTGATAAAAACTTTAAAAAGAATTGAAAAAGTTTAAGAAAATAAAATTCTAAGAAAGAAAACTAAGTAAAGAAAGTGTAAAAATAAGTAATTCAAGAAGTTAATGAAAAATTTTGCAAAAAACCATTTTAAAGAAAATAGATTTCAAGAAAAAGATTTTAAAAACTTTAAGAGCAGAACTCGATATGAAGACTAAAATTTTGCAAAAACCATTTCAAGAACCTAATTAAAGATTTGAAAAGGATCAAGAAGTTGATAAAAACTTTAAAAAGAATTGAAAAAGTTTAAGAAAATAAAATTCTAAGAAAGAAAACTAAGTAAAGAAAGTGTAAAAATAAGTAATTCAAGAAGTTAATGAAAATGAAAAGTTAAAAAAAATTAGGGAAAGTGAGAAAATAGATTTCAAGAAAAAAATTTTAAAAACTTTAAGAGCAGAACTCGATATGAAGACTAAAATTTTGCAAAAACCATTTCAAGAACATAATTAAAGATTTGAAAAGGATCAAGAAGTTGATAAAAACTTTAAAAAGAATTGAAAAAGTTTAAGAAAATAAAATTCAAGAAAAGAAAACTAAGTAAAGAAAGTGCAAAAAATAACTAATTCAAGAAGTTAATGAAAATTAATAGTTTAAAAAAATAGGAAAAGGGAGAAAATAGATTTCAAGAAAAAAAATTTAAAAACTTTAAGAGAAGAACTCGATATGATGAGTAAAATTTTGCAAAAACCATTTCAAGAACATAATTAAAGATTTGAAAAGTATCAAGAAGAAGATAAAAACTTTAAAAAGAATTGAAAAAGTTTAAGAAAATAAAATTCGAGAAAAGAAAACTAAGCAAAGAAAGAGTAAAAATAGGTAATTCAAGAAGTTAATGAAAATGAAAAGTTTAAAAAAATCAGGAAAAGTGAGAATATAGATTTCAAGAAAAAGATTTTAAAAACCTAATGATGAGTAAAATTTTGCAAAAACCATTTCCAGAACATAATTAAAGATTTGAAAAGGATCAAGAAGTTGATAAAAACTTTAAAAAGAATTGAAAATGTTTAAGAAAATAAAATTCAAGAAAAGAAAACGATGTAAAGAAAGTGTAAAAATAAGTAATTCAAGAAGTTACTGAAAATTAATAGTTTAAAAAAATTAGGAAAACTGAGAAAATAGATTTCGATAAAGAATTTAAAAACTTTAAGAGAAGAACTCAATATGATGAGTAAAATTTTGCAAAAACCATTTCAAGAACGTAATTCATGATTTGAAAAGGATCAAGAAATTGATAAAAACTTTAAAAAGAATTGAAAAAGTTTAAGAAAATATAATTCTAAAAAAGTAAACTAAGTAAAGAAAGTGTAAAAATAAGTAATTCAAGAAGTTAATGAAAATGAAAAGTTGAAAAAAATTTGGGATAGTGAGAAAATAGATTTCAAGAAAAAGATTTTAAAAACTTTAAGAGAAGAACTCAATATGATGAGTAAGATTTTGCAACAACCATTTCAAGAACATAATTAAAGATTTGAAAAGGATAAAGAAGTCGATAAAAACTTTAAAAAGAATTGAAAAAGTTTAAAACATAAAATTAAAGAAAAGAAAACTAAGTAAAGAAAGTGTAAAAATAACTAATTCAAGAAGTTAATGAAAATGAAAAGTTAAAAAAAATTAGGGAAAGTGAGAATATAGATTTCAAGAAAAAGATTTTAAAAACCTAATGATGAGTAAAATTTTGCAAAAACCATTTCCAGAACATAATTAAAGATTTGAAAAGGATCAAGAAATTGGTAAAAACTTTCAAAGGAATTTAAAAAGTTTAAGAAAATTAAATTCGAAAAAAGAAAACTAAGTAAAGAAAGTGTAAAAATAAGTAATTCAAGAAGTCAATGAAAATGAAAAGTTGAAAAAAATTAGAAAAAGTGAGAAAATAGATTTAAAGAAAAAGAATTTAAAAACGTTAAGAGAAGAACTCAATATAATGAGTAAAATTTTGCAAGAACCATTTCAAGAACATAATTCAAGATTTGAAAAGGATCAAGAAGTTGTTAAAAACTTGAAAAAGAATTGAAAATGTTTAAGAAAATAAAATTCAAGAAAAGAACACTAAGTAAAGAAAGTGTAAAAATAAGTAATTCAAGAAGTTAATGAAAATGAAGAGTTTAAAAAAATCAGGAAAAGTGAGAAAATATATTTCAAGAAAAAGATTTTAAAAACTTTAAGAGAAGAACTCAATATGATGAGTAAAATTTTGCAAAAACCATTTCAAGAACATAATTAAAGATTTGAAAAAGATCAAGAAGTTGATCAAAACTTTAAAAAGAATTGAAAAAGTTTAGGAAAATAAAATTCAAGAAAAGAACACTAAGTAAAGAAAGTGTAAAAAGAAGTAATTCAAGTAGTTAATGAAAATGAAGAGTTTAAAAAAATTAGGAAACGTGAGAAAATAGATTTCAAGAAAAAGATTTTAAAAACTTTACGACAAGAACTCAATATGATGAGTAAAATTTTGCAAAAACCATTTCAAGAACATAATTAATAATTTGAAAAGGATCAAGAAGTTGATCAAAACATTAAAAAGAATTGAAAAAGTTTAAGAAAATAAAATTCAAGAAAAGAAAACTAAGTAAAGAAAGTGTAAAAATAACTAATTCAAGAAGTTAATGAAAATTAATAGTTTAAAAAAATTAGGAAAAGTGAGAAAATAGATTTCAAGAAAAAGATTTTAAAAATTTAAGAGAAGAACTCAATATGATGCGTAAAATTTTGCAAAAACCATATCAGGAACATAATTCAAGATTTGAAAAGGATCAAGAAATTGATAAAAACTTTAAAAAGAATGTAAAAAGTTTAAGAAAATAAAATTCTAAGAAAGAAAACTAAGTAAAGAAAGTGTAAAAATAATTAATTCAAAAAGTTAATGAAACTGAAAAGTTGAAAAAAATTAGGGAAAGTGAGAAAATAGATTTCAAGAAAATGATTTTAAAAACTTTAAGAGAAGAACACAATATGATGAGTAAAATTTTGCAAAAACCATTTCAAGAACATAATTAAATATTTGAAAAGGATCAAGAAATTGATAAAAATTTTAAAAGGAATTTAAAAAGTTTAAGAAAATTAAATTCAAAAAAAGAAAACTAAGTAAAGAAAGTGTAAAAATAAGTAATTCAAGAAGTTAATGAAAATGAAAAGTTCAAAATATTAGGGAAAGTGAGAAAATAGATTTCAAGAAAAAGATTTTAAAAACATTAAGAGAAGAACTCGATATGATGCGTAAAATTTTGCAAAAACCATTTCAAGAACATAATTAAAGATTTGAAAAGGATCAAGAAATTGATAAAAACTTTAAAAAGAATTGAAAATATTTAAGAAAATAAAATTCTAAGAAAGAAAACTAAGTAAAGAAAGTGTAAAAATAAGTAATTCAAGAAGTTAATGAAAATGAAAAGTTGAAAAAAATTTGGGAAAGTGAGAAAATAGATTTCAAGAAAAAGATTTTAAAAACTTTAAGAGAAGAACTCGATATGATGCGTAAAATTTTGCAAAAACCATTTCAAGAACATAATTAAAGATTTGAAAAGGATCAAGAAGTTGATAAAAACTTTAAAAAGAATTGAAAATGTTTAAGAAAATAAAATTCAAGAAAAGAAAACTAAGTAAAGAAAGTGTAAAAATAACTAATTCAAGAAGTTAATGAAAATTAATAGTTTAAAAAAATTAGGAAAAGTGAGAAAATAGATTTCAAGAAAAAGATTTTAAAAATTTAAGAGAAGAACTCAATATGATGCGTAAAATTTTGCAAAAACCATATCAAGAACATAATTCAAGATTTGACAAGGATCAAGAAATTGATAAAAACTTTAAAAAGAATGTAAAAAGTTTAAGAAAATAAAATTCTAAGAAAGAAAACTAAGTAAAGAAAGTGTAAAAATAATTAATTCAAAAAGTTAATGAAACTGAAAAGTTGAAAAAAATTAGGGAAAGTGAGAAAATAGATTTCAAGAAAATGATTTTAAAAACTTTAAGAGAAGAACACAATATGATGAGTAAAATTTTGCAAAAACCATTTCAAGAACATAATTAAATATTTGAAAAGGATCAAGAAATTGATAAAAACTTTAAAAGGAATTTAAAAAGTTTAAGTAAATTAAATTCAAAAAAAGAAAACTAAGTAAAGAAAGTGTAAAAATAAGTAATTCAAGAAGTTACTGAAAATTAATAGTTTAAAAAAATTAGGAAAAGTGAGAAAATAGATTTCAAGAAAATGATTTTAAAAACTTTAAGAGAAGAACATAATATGATGAGGAAAATTTTGCAAAAACCATTTCAAGAACGTAATTCATGATTTGAAAAGGATCAAGAAATTGATAAAAACTTTAAAAAGAATTGAAAAAGTTTAAGAAAATAAAATTCTAAGAAAGAAAACTAAGTAAAGAAAGTGTAAAAATAAGTAATTCAAGAAGTTAATGAAAATGAAAAGTTGAAAAAAATTTGGGAAAGTGAGAAAATAGATTTCAAGAAAAAGATTTTAAAAACTTTAAGAGAAGAACTCGATATGATGCGTAAAATTTTGCAAAAACCATTTCAAGAACATAATTAAAGATTTGAAAAGGATCAAGAAGTTGATAAAAACTTTAAAAAGAATTGAAAATGTTTAAGAAAATAAAATTCAAGAAAAGAAAACTAAGTAAAGAAAGTGTAAAAATAAGTAATTCAAGAAGTTACTGAAAATTAATAGTTTAAAAAAATTAGGAAAAGTGAGAAAATAGATTTCAAGAAAATGATTTTAAAAACTTTAAGAGAAGAACACAATATGATGAGGAAAATTTTGCAAAACCATTTCAAGAACGTAATTCATGATTTGAAAAGGATCAAGAAATTGATAAAAACTTTAAAAAGAATTGAAAAAGTTTAAGAAAATATAATTCTAAGAAAGAAAACTAAGTAAAGAAAGTGTAAAAATAAGTAATTCAAGAAGTTAATGAAAATGAAAAGTTGAAAAAAATTAGGGAAAGTGAGAAAATAGATTTCAAGAAAAAGATTTTAAAAACTTTAAGAGAAGAACTCGATATGATGCGTAAAATTTTGCAAAAACCATTTCAAGAACATAATTAAAGATTTGAAAAGGATCAAGAAGTTGATAAAAACTTTAAAAAGAATTGAAAATGTTTAAGAAAATAAAATTCAAGAAAAGAAAACTAAGTAAAGAAAGTGTAAAAATAAGTAATTCAAGAAGTTACTGAAAATTAATAGTTTAAAAAAATTAGGAAAAGTGAGAAAATAGATTTCAAGAAAATGATTTTAAAAACTTTAAGAGAAGAACACAATATGATGAGGAAAATTTTGCAAAAACCATTTCAAGAACGTAATTCATGATTTGAAAAGGATCAAGAAATTGATAAAAACTTTAAAAAGAATTGAAAAAGTTTAAGAAAATATAATTCTAAGAAAGAAAACTAAGTAAAGAAAGTGTAAAAATAAGTAATTCAAGAAGTTAATGAAAATGAAAAGTTGAAAAAAATTAGGGAAAGTGAGAAAATAGATTTCAAGAAAAAGATTTTAAAAACTTTAAGAGAAGAACTCGATATGATGCGTAAAATTTTGCAAAAACCATTTCAAGAACATAATTAAAGATTTGAAAAGGATCAAGAAATTGATAAAAACTTTAAAAAGAATTGAAAATGTTTAAGAAAATAAAATTCAAGAAAAGAAAACTAAGTAAAGAAAGTGTAAAAATAAGTAATTCAAGAAGTTACTGAAAATTAATAGTTTAAAAAAATTAGGAAAAGTGAGAAAATAGATTTCAAGAAAATGATTTTAAAAACTTTAAGAGAAGAACACAATATGATGAGGAAAATTTTGCAAAAACCATTTCAAGAACGTAATTCATGATTTGAAAAGGATCAAAAAATTGATAAAAACTTTAAAAAGAATTGAAAAAGTTTAAGAAAATATAATTCTAAGAAAGAAAACTAAGTAAAGAAAGTGTAAAAATAAGTAATTCAAGAAGTTAATGAAAATGAAAAGTTGAAAAAAATTTGGGAAAGTGAGAAAATAGATTTCAAGAAAAAGATTTTAAAAACTTTAAGAGAAGAACTCAATATGATAAGTAAAATTTTGCAAAAACCATTTCAAGAACATAATTAAAGATTTGAAAGGGATAAAGAAGTCGATAAAAACTTTAAAAAGAATTGAAAAAGTTTAAAACATAAAATTAAAGAAAAGAAAACTAAGTAAAGAAAGTGTAAAAATACCTAATTCAAGATGTTAATGAAAATGAAAAGTTGAAAAAAATTAGGGAATGTGAGAAAATAGATTTCAAGAAAAAGATTTTAAAAACTTTAAAAGAAGAACTCGATATGATGCGTAAAATTTTGCAAAAACCATTTCAAGAACATAATTCAAGATTTGAAAAGGATCAAGAAGTTGATGAAAACTTTAAAAAGAATTGAAAAAGTTTAAGAAAATAAAATTCAAGAAAAGAAAACTAAGTAAAGAAAGTGTAAAAATAACTAATTCAAGAAGTTAATGAAAATTAATAGTTTAAAAAAATAGGAAAAGGGAGAAAATAGATTTCAAGAAAAAGATTTTAAAAACTTTAAGAGAAGAACTCAATATGATGAGTAAAATTTTGCAAAAAACCATTTCAAGAACGTAATTCAAGATTTGAAAAGGATCAAGAAGTTGTTAAAAACTTTAAAAGGAATTTAAAAAGTTTAAGAAAATAAAATTCTAAGAAAAAAAACTAAGTAAAGAAAGTGTAAAAATTATTAATTCAAAAAGTTAATGAAAATGAAAAGTTGAAAAAAATTAGAGAAAGTGAGAAAATAGATTTCAAGAAAATGATTTTAAAAACTTTAAGAGAAGAACACAATATGATGAGTAAAATTTTGAAAAAACCATTTCAAGAACATAATTAAAGATTTGAAAAGGATCAAGAAGTTGATAAAAACTTTAAAAAGAATTGAAAAAGTTTAAGAAAATAAAATTCAAGAAAAGAAAACTAAGTAAAGAAAGTGTAAAAATAACTAATTCAAGAAGTTAATGAAAATTAATAGTTTAAAAAAATAGGAAAAGGGAGAAAATAGATTTCAAGAAAAAAAATTTAAAAACTTTAAGAGAGGAACTCGATATGATGAGTAAAATTTTGCAAAAACCATTTCAAGAACATAATTAAAGATTTGAAAAGTATCAAGAAGTTGATAAAAACTTTAAAAAGAATTGAAAAAGTTTAAGAAAATAAAATTCAAGAAAAGAAAACTAAGTAAAGAAAGTGTAAAAATAAGTAATTCAAGAAGTTAATGAAAATGAAGAGTTTAAAAAAATCAGGAAAAGTGAGAATATAGATTTCAAGAAAAAGATTTTAAAAACTTTAAGAGAAGAACTCAGTATGATGAGTAAAATTTTGCAAAAAACCATTTCAAGAACATAATTAAAGATTTGAAAAGGTTGAAGAAATTGATAAAAACTTTAAAAGGAATTTAAAAACTATAAGAAAATAAAATTCAAGACAGGGAAACTAAGTAAAGAAAGTGTAAAAATAAGTAATTCAAGAAGTTAATAAAAATGAAGAGTTTACAAAAAATTAGGAAAATTGATAAAATAGATTTCAAGAAAAAGATTTAAAAAACTTAATGATGAGTAAAATTTTTCAAAAACCATTTTAAGAACATAATTAAAGATTTGAAAAGGATCAAGAAATTGGTAAAAACTTTCAAAGGAATTTAAAAAGTTTAAGAAAATTAAATTCAAAAAAAGAAAACTAAGTAAAGAAAGTGTAAAAATAAGTAATTCAAGAAGTCAATGAAAATGAAAAGTTGAAAAAAATTAGAAAAAGTGAGAAAATAGATTTCAAGAAAAAAAATTTAAAAACGTTAAGAGAAGAACTCAATATAATGAGTAAAATTTTGCAAAAATCATTTCAAGAACATAATTCAAGATTTGAAAAGGATCAAAAAGTTGTTAAAAACTTTAAAAAGAATTGAAAAAGTTTAAGAAAATAAAATTCAAGAAAAGAAAACTAAGTAAAGAAAGTGTAAAAATAAGTAATTCAAGAAGTTAATGAAAATGAAGAGTTTAAAAAAATTATGAAATTTGAGAAAATGGATTTGAAGAAAAAGATTTTAAAAACTTTAAGAGAAGAACTCAATATGATGAGTAAGATTTTGCAACAACCATTTCAAGAACATAATTAAAGATTTGAAAAGGATAAAGAAGTCGATAAAAACTTTAAAAAGAATTGAAAAAGTTTAAAACATAAAATTAAAGAAAAGAAAACTAAATAAAGAAAGTGTAAAAATAAATAATTCAAGAAGTTAATGAAAATGAAAAGTTAAAAAAAATTAGGGAAAGTGAGAAAATAGATTTCAAGAAAAAGATTTTAAAAACTTTAAGAGAAGAACTCGATATGAAGAGTAAAATTTTGCAAAAACCATTTCAAGAACATAATTAAAGATTTGAAAAGGATCAAGAAGTTGATAAAAACTTTAAAAAGAATTGAAAAAGTTTAAGAAAATAAAATTCAAGAAAAGAAAACTAAGTAAAGAAAGTGTAAAAATAACTAATTCAAGAAGTTAATGAAAATTAATAGTTTAAAAAAATAGGAAAAGGGAGAAAATAGATTTCAAGAAAAAAATTTTAAAAACTTCAAGAGAAGAACTCGGTATGATGAGTAAAATTTTGCAAAAACAATTTCAAGAACATAATTAAAGATTTGAAAAGTATCAAGAAGAAGATAAAAACTTTAAAAAGAATTGAAAAAGTTTAAGAAAATAAAATTCGAGAAAAACAAACTAAGCATAGAAAGAGTAAAAATAAGTAATTCAAGAAGTTAATGAAAATGAAAAGTTTAAAAAAATCAGGAAAAGTGAGAATATAGATTTCAAGAAAAAGATTTTAAAAACCTAATGATGAGTAAAATTTTGCAAAAACCATTTCCAGAACATAATTAAAGATTTGAAAAGGATCAAGAAATTGGTAAAAACTTTCAAAGGAATTTAAAAAGTTTAAGAAAATTAAATTCGAAAGAAGAAAACTAAGTAAAGAAAGTGTAAAAATAAGTAATTCAAGAAGTCAATGAAAATGAAAAGTTGAAAAAAATTAGAAAAAGTGAGAAAATAGATTTAAAGAAAAAGAATTTAAAAACGTTAAGAGAAGAACTCAATATAATCAGTAAAATTTTACAAAAACCATTTCAAGAACATAATTCAAGATTTGAAAAGGATCAAGAAGTTGTTAAAAACTTGAAAAAGAATTGAAAATGTTTAAGAAAATAAAATTCAAGAAAAGAAAACTAAGTAAAGAAAGTGTAAAAATAACTAATTCAAGAAGTTAATGAAAATGAAGAGTTTAAAAAAATTAGGAAAAGAGAGAAAATATATTTCAAGAAAAAGATTTTAAAAACTTTAAGAGAAGAACTCAATATGATGAGTAAAATTTTGCAAAAACCATTTCAAGAACATAATTAAAGATTTGAAAAGGATCAAGAAGTTGATAAAAACTTTAAAAAGAATTTAAAAAGTTGAAGAAAATAAAATTGAAGAAAAGAAAACTAAGTAAAGAAAGTGTAAAAATAACTAATTCAAGAAGTTAATGAAAATGAAGAGTTTAAAAAAATTAGGAAAAGAGAGAAAATATATTTCAAGAAAAAGATTTTAAAAACTTTAAGAAAAGAACTCAATATGATGAGTAAAATTTTGCAAAAACCATTTCAAGAACATAATTAAAGATTTGAAAAGGATCAAGAAGTTGATAAAAACTTTAAAAAGAATTGAAAAAGTTTAGGAAAATAAAATTCAAGAAAAGAAAACTAAGTAAAGAAAGTGTAAAAATAAGTAATTCAAGTAGTTAATGAAAACGAAGAGTTTAAAAAAAATTAGGAAAAGTAAGAAAATAGATTTCAAGAAAAAGATTTTAAAAACTTTAAGAGAAGAACTCAATATGATGAGTAAAATTTTGCAAAAACCATTTCAAGAACATAATTGAAGATTTGAAAAGGATCAAGAAGTTGATAAAAACTTTAAACAGAATTTAAAAAGTTTAAGAAAATAAAATTCAAGAAAAGAAAACTAAGTAGAGAAAGTGTAAAAATATGTAATTGAAGAAGTTAATGAAAATGAAGAGTTTAAAAAAATTAGGAAAAGTGAGAAAATAGATTTCAAGAAAAATATTTTAAAAACTTTAAGAGAAGAACTCAATATGATGAGTAAAATTTTGCAAAAACCATTTCAAGAACATAATTAAAGATTTGAAAAGGATCAAGAAGTGGATAAAAACTTTAAAAAGAATTGAAAAAGTTTAGGAAAATAAAATTCAAGAAAAGAAAACTAAGTAAAGAAAGTGTAAAAATAAGTAATTCAAGTAGTTAATGAAAATGAAGAGTTTAAAAAAAATTAGGAAAAATAAGAAAATAGATTTCAAGAAAAAGATTTTAAAAACTTTAAGAGAAGAACTCAATATGATGAGTAAAATTTTACAAAAACCATTTCAAGAACATAATTAAAGATTTGAAAAGGATCAAGAAGTTGATAAAAACTTTAAAAAGAATTTAAAAAGTTGAAGAAAATAAAATTGAAGAAAAGAAAACTAAGTAAAGAAAGTGTAAAAATAACTAATTCAAGAAGTTAATGAAAATGAAGAGTTTAAAAAAATTAGGAAAAGAGAGAAAATATATTTCAAGAAAAAGATTTTAAAAACTTTAAGAAAAGAACTCAATATGATGAGTAAAATTTTGCAAAAACCATTTCAAGAACATAATTAAAGATTTGAAAAGGATCAAGAAGTTGATAAAAACTTTAAAAAGAATTGAAAAAGTTTAGGAAAATAAAATTCAAGAAAAGAAAACTAAGTAAAGAAAGTGTAAAAATAAGTAATTCAAGTAGTTAATGAAAACGAAGAGTTTAAAAAAAATTAGGAAAAGTAAGAAAATAGATTTCAAGAAAAAGATTTTAAAAACTTTAAGAGAAGAACTCAATATGACGAGTAAAATTTTGCAAAAACCATTTCAAGAACATAATTGAAGATTTGAAAAGGATCAAGAAGTTGATAAAAACTTTAAACAGAATTTAAAAAGTTTAAGAAAATAAAATTCAAGAAAAGAAAACTAAGTAGAGAAAGTGTAAAAATATGTAATTGAAGAAGTTAATGAAAATGAAGAGTTTAAAAAAATTAGGAAAAGTGAGAAAATAGATTTCAAGAAAAATATTTTAAAAACTTTAAGAGAAGAACTCAATATGATGAGTAAAATGTTGCAAAAACCATTTCAAGAACATAATTAAAGATATGAAAAGGATCATGAACTTCATAGAAACATTAAAAAGAATTGAAAAAGTTTAAGAAAATAAAATTCAAGAAAAGAAAACTAAGTAAAGAAAGTGTAAAAATAAGAAATTCAAGAAGTTGATGAAAATAAAGAGTTTAAAAAAATTAGGAAAAGTGAGAAAATAGATTTCAAGAAAAATATTTTAAAAACTTTAAGAGAAGAACTCAATATGATGAGTAAAATTTTGCAAAAACCATTTCAAGAACATAATTAAAGATTTGAAAAGGATCAAGAAGTGGATAAAAACTTTAAAAAGAATTGAAAAAGTTTAGGAAAATAAAATTCAAGAAAAGAAAACTAAGTAAAGAAAGTGTAAAAATAAGTAATTCAAGTAGTTAATGAAAATGAAGAGTTTAAAAAAAATTAGGAAAAATAAGAAAATAGATTTCAAGAAAAAGATTTTAAAAACTTTAAGAGAAGAACTCAATATGATGAGTAAAATTTTACAAAAACCATTTCAAGAACATAATTAAAGATTTGAAAAGGATCAAGAAGTTGATAAAAACTTTAAAAAGAATTTAAAAAGTTGAAGAAAATAAAATTGAAGAAAAGAAAACTAAGTAAAGAAAGTGTAAAAATAACTAATTCAAGAAGTTAATGAAAATGAAGAGTTTAAAAAAATTAGGAAAAGAGAGAAAATATATTTCAAGAAAAAGATTTTAAAAACTTTAAGAAAAGAACTCAATATGATGAGTAAAATTTTGCAAAAACCATTTCAAGAACATAATTAAAGATTTGAAAAGGATCAAGAAGTTGATAAAAACTTTAAAAAGAATTGAAAAAGTTTAGGAAAATAAAATTCAAGAAAAGAAAACTAAGTAAAGAAAGTGTAAAAATAAGTAATTCAAGTAGTTAATGAAAACGAAGAGTTTAAAAAAAATTAGGAAAAGTAAGAAAATAGATTTCAAGAAAAAGATTTTAAAAACTTTAAGAGAAGAACTCAATATGACGAGTAAAATTTTGCAAAAACCATTTCAAGAACATAATTGAAGATTTGAAAAGGATCAAGAAGTTGATAAAAACTTTAAACAGAATTTAAAAAGTTTAAGAAAATAAAATTCAAGAAAAGAAAACTAAGTAGAGAAAGTGTAAAAATATGTAATTGAAGAAGTTAATGAAAATGAAGAGTTTAAAAAAATTAGGAAAAGTGAGAAAATAGATTTCAAGAAAAATATTTTAAAAACTTTAAGAGAAGAACTCAATATGATGAGTAAAATGTTGCAAAAACCATTTCAAGAACATAATTAAAGATATGAAAAGGATCATGAACTTCATAGAAACATTAAAAAGAATTGAAAAAGTTTAAGAAAATAAAATTCAAGAAAAGAAAACTAAGTAAAGAAAGTGTAAAAATAAGAAATTCAAGAAGTTGATGAAAATAAAGAGTTTAAAAAAATTAGGAAAAGTGAGAAAATAGATTTCAAGAAAAATATTTTAAAAACTTTAAGAGAAGAACTCAATATGATGAGTAAAATTTTGCAAAAACCATTTAAAGAACATAATTAAAGATTTGAAAAGGATCAAGAAATTGATAAAAACTTTCAAAGGAATTGAAAAAGTTTAGGAAAATAAAATTCAAGAAAAGAAAACTAAGTAAAGAAAGTGTAAAAATAAGTAATTCAAGTAGTTAATGAAAATGAAGAGTTTAAAAAAAATTAGGAAAAGTAAGAAAATAGATTTCAAGAAAAAGATTTTAAAAACTTTAAGAGAAGAACTCAATATCATGACCAAAATTTTGCAAAAACCATTTCAAGAACCTAATTCAAGATTTGAAAAGGATCAAAAAGTTGTTAAAACTTTAAAAAGAATTGAAAACGTTTAAGAAAATAAAATTCAAGAAAAGAAAACTAAGTAAAGAAAGTATAAAGTAAGTAATTTAAGAAGTTAATGAAAATTAATAGTTTAAAAAAATTAGGAAAAGTGAGAAAATAGATTTCAAAAAAAAGATTTTAAAAGATTTAAGAGAAGAACTCGATATGATAAGTAAAATTTTGCAAAATCCATTTCAAGAACATAATTAAAGATTTGAAAAGGATCAAGAAGTTGATAAAATCTTTAAAAAGAATTGAAAAGGTTTAAGAAAATACAATTCAAGAAAAGAAAACTAAGTAAAGAAAGTGTAAAAATAAGTAATTCAAGAAGTTAATGAAAATGAAAAGTTGAAAAAAAATTAGGGAAAGTGAGAAAATAGATTTCAAAAAAAAGATTTTAAAAATTTTAAGAGAAGAACTCGATATCGATATGATGAGTAAAATTTTGCAAAAATCATTTCATGAACATAATTAAAGATTTGAAAAGGATCAAGAAATTGATAAAAACTTTTAAAAGAATTGAAAAAGTTTAAGAAAATAAAACTCAAGAAAAGGAAACTAAGTAAAGAAAGTGTAAAAATAACTAATTCAAGAAGTTAATGAAAATTAATAATTTAAAAAAATTAGGAAAAGTAAGAAAATAGATTTCAAGAAAAAGATTTTAAAAACTTTAAGAGAAGAACTCAATATGATGAGTAAAATTTTGCAAAAACCATTTCAAGAACCTAATTCAAGATTTGAAAAGGATCAAGAAATTGATAAAAACTTTAAAAAGAATGTAAAAAGTTTAAGAAAATAAAATTCTAAGAAAGAAAACTAAGTAAAGAAAGTGTAAAAATAATTAATTCAAAAAGTTAATGAAAATGAAAAGTTGAAAAAAATTAGAGAAAGTGAGAAAATAGATTTCAAGAAAATGATTTTAAAAACTTTAAGAGAAGAACTCGATATGATAAGTAAAATTTTGCAAAAACCATTTCAAGAACATAATTAAAGATTTGAAAAGGATCAAGAAGTTGATAAAAACTTTAAAAAGAATTGAAAATGTTTAAGAAAATAAAATTCAAGAAAAGAAAACTAAGTAAAGAAAGTGTAAAAATAAGTAATTCAAGAAGTTACTGAAAATTAATAGTTGAAAAAAATTAAGAAAAGTGAGAAAATAGATTTCAAGAAAATGATTTTAAAAACTTTAAGAGAAGAACACAATATGATGAGTAAAATTTTGCAAAAACTATTTCAAGAACATAATTCAAGATTTGAAAAGGATCAAGAAATTGATAAAAGCTGTAAAAAGAATTGAAAAAGTTTAAGAAAATAAAATTCTAAGAAAGAAAACTAAGTAAAGAAAGTGTAAAAATAAGTAATTCAAGAAGTTAATGAAAATGAAAAGTTGAAAAAAATTAGGGAAAGTGAGAAAATATATTTCAAGAAAAAGATTTTAAAAACTTTAAGAGAAGAACTCAATATGATGAGTAAGATTTTGCAACAACTATTTCAAGAACATAATTAAAGATTTGAAAAGGATAAAGAAGTCGATAAAAACTTTAAAAAGAATTGAAAAAGTTTAAAACATAAAATTAAAGAAAAGAAAACTAAGTAAAGAAAGTGTAAAAATAACTAATTCAAGAAGTTAATGAAAATGAAAAGTTAAAAAAAAATAGGGAAAGTGAGAAAATAGATTTCAAGAAAAAGATTTTAAAAACTTTAAGAGAAGAACTCGATATGAAGACTAAAATTTTGCAAAAACCATTTCAAGAACATAATTAAAGATTTGAAAAGGATCAAGAAGTTGAT
This sequence comes from Vigna unguiculata, assembly GCF_037176805.1. Classification (NCBI taxonomy): domain Eukaryota; kingdom Viridiplantae; phylum Streptophyta; class Magnoliopsida; order Fabales; family Fabaceae; genus Vigna; species Vigna unguiculata. Next base: position 55,513,433 of record NC_140794.1, on the reverse strand, counting down.
AAAAACTTTAAAAAGAATTGAAAAAGTTTAAGAAAATAAAATTCAAGAAAAGAAAACTAAGTAAAGAAAGTGTAAAAATAACTAATTCAAGAAGTTAATGAAAATTAATAGTTTAAAAAAATAGGAAAAGGGAGAAAATAGATTTCAAGAAAAAAATTTTAAAAACTTTAAGAGAAGAACTCGATATGATGAGTAAAATTGTGCAAAAACCATTTCAAGAACATAATTAAAGATTTGAAAAGTATCAAGAAGAAGATAAAAACTTTAAAAAGAATTGAAAAAGTTTAAGAAAATAAAATTCGAGAAAAGAAAACTAAGTAAAGAAAGTGTAAAAATAAGTAATTCAAGAAGTTAATGAAAATGAAAAGTTTAAAAAAATCAGGAAAAGTGAGAATATAGATTTCAAGAAAAAGATTTTAAAAACCTAATGATGAGTAAAATTTTGCAAAAACCATTTCCAGAACATAATTAAAGATTTGAAAAGGATCAAGAAATTGGTAAAAACTTTCAAAGGAATTTAAAAAGTTTAAGAAAATTAAATTCGAAAGAAGAAAACTAAGTAAAGAAAGTGTAAAAATAAGTAATTCAAGAAGTCAATGAAAATGAAAAGTTGAAAAAAATTAGAAAAAGTGAGAAAATAGATTTAAAGAAAAAGAATTTAAAAACGTTAAGAGAAGAACTCAATATAATCAGTAAAATTTTACAAAAACCATTTCAAGAACATAATTCAAGATTTGAAAAGGATCAAGAAGTTGTTAAAAACTTGAAAAAGAATTGAAAATGTTTAAGAAAATAAAATTCAAGAAAAGAAAACTAAGTAAAGAAAGTGTAAAAATAACTAATTCAAGAAGTTAATGAAAATGAAGAGTTTAAAAAAATTAGGAAAAGAGAGAAAATATATTTCAAGAAAAAGATTTTAAAAACTTTAAGAGAAGAACTCAATATGATGAGTAAAATTTTGCAAAAACCATTTCAAGAACATAATTAAAGATTTGAAAAGGATCAAGAAGTTGATAAAAACTTTAAAAAGAATTTAAAAAGTTGAAGAAAATAAAATTGAAGAAAAGAAAACTAAGTAAAGAAAGTGTAAAAATAACTAATTCAAGAAGTTAATGAAAATGAAGAGTTTAAAAAAATTAGGAAAAGAGAGAAAATATATTTCAAGAAAAAGATTTTAAAAACTTTAAGAAAAGAACTCAATATGATGAGTAAAATTTTGCAAAAACCATTTCAAGAACATAATTAAAGATTTGAAAAGGATCAAGAAGTTGATAAAAACTTTAAAAAGAATTGAAAAAGTTTAGGAAAATAAAATTCAAGAAAAGAAAACTAAGTAAAGAAAGTGTAAAAATAAGTAATTCAAGTAGTTAATGAAAACGAAGAGTTTAAAAAAAATTAGGAAAAGTAAGAAAATAGATTTCAAGAAAAAGATTTTAAAAACTTTAAGAGAAGAACTCAATATGATGAGTAAAATTTTGCAAAAACCATTTCAAGAACATAATTGAAGATTTGAAAAGGATCAAGAAGTTGATAAAAACTTTAAACAGAATTTAAAAAGTTTAAGAAAATAAAATTCAAGAAAAGAAAACTAAGTAGAGAAAGTGTAAAAATATGTAATTGAAGAAGTTAATGAAAATGAAGAGTTTAAAAAAATTAGGAAAAGTGAGAAAATAGATTTCAAGAAAAATATTTTAAAAACTTTAAGAGAAGAACTCAATATGATGAGTAAAATTTTGCAAAAACCATTTCAAGAACATAATTAAAGATTTGAAAAGGATCAAGAAGTGGATAAAAACTTTAAAAAGAATTGAAAAAGTTTAGGAAAATAAAATTCAAGAAAAGAAAACTAAGTAAAGAAAGTGTAAAAATAAGTAATTCAAGTAGTTAATGAAAATGAAGAGTTTAAAAAAAATTAGGAAAAATAAGAAAATAGATTTCAAGAAAAAGATTTTAAAAACTTTAAGAGAAGAACTCAATATGATGAGTAAAATTTTACAAAAACCATTTCAAGAACATAATTAAAGATTTGAAAAGGATCAAGAAGTTGATAAAAACTTTAAAAAGAATTTAAAAAGTTGAAGAAAATAAAATTGAAGAAAAGAAAACTAAGTAAAGAAAGTGTAAAAATAACTAATTCAAGAAGTTAATGAAAATGAAGAGTTTAAAAAAATTAGGAAAAGAGAGAAAATATATTTCAAGAAAAAGATTTTAAAAACTTTAAGAAAAGAACTCAATATGATGAGTAAAATTTTGCAAAAACCATTTCAAGAACATAATTAAAGATTTGAAAAGGATCAAGAAGTTGATAAAAACTTTAAAAAGAATTGAAAAAGTTTAGGAAAATAAAATTCAAGAAAAGAAAACTAAGTAAAGAAAGTGTAAAAATAAGTAATTCAAGTAGTTAATGAAAACGAAGAGTTTAAAAAAAATTAGGAAAAGTAAGAAAATAGATTTCAAGAAAAAGATTTTAAAAACTTTAAGAGAAGAACTCAATATGACGAGTAAAATTTTGCAAAAACCATTTCAAGAACATAATTGAAGATTTGAAAAGGATCAAGAAGTTGATAAAAACTTTAAACAGAATTTAAAAAGTTTAAGAAAATAAAATTCAAGAAAAGAAAACTAAGTAGAGAAAGTGTAAAAATATGTAATTGAAGAAGTTAATGAAAATGAAGAGTTTAAAAAAATTAGGAAAAGTGAGAAAATAGATTTCAAGAAAAATATTTTAAAAACTTTAAGAGAAGAACTCAATATGATGAGTAAAATGTTGCAAAAACCATTTCAAGAACATAATTAAAGATATGAAAAGGATCATGAACTTCATAGAAACATTAAAAAGAATTGAAAAAGTTTAAGAAAATAAAATTCAAGAAAAGAAAACTAAGTAAAGAAAGTGTAAAAATAAGAAATTCAAGAAGTTGATGAAAATAAAGAGTTTAAAAAAATTAGGAAAAGTGAGAAAATAGATTTCAAGAAAAATATTTTAAAAACTTTAAGAGAAGAACTCAATATGATGAGTAAAATTTTGCAAAAACCATTTAAAGAACATAATTAAAGATTTGAAAAGGATCAAGAAATTGATAAAAACTTTCAAAGGAATTGAAAAAGTTTAGGAAAATAAAATTCAAGAAAAGAAAACTAAGTAAAGAAAGTGTAAAAATAAGTAATTCAAGTAGTTAATGAAAATGAAGAGTTTAAAAAAAATTAGGAAAAGTAAGAAAATAGATTTCAAGAAAAAGATTTTAAAAACTTTAAGAGAAGAACTCAATATCATGACCAAAATTTTGCAAAAACCATTTCAAGAACCTAATTCAAGATTTGAAAAGGATCAAAAAGTTGTTAAAACTTTAAAAAGAATTGAAAACGTTTAAGAAAATAAAATTCAAGAAAAGAAAACTAAGTAAAGAAAGTATAAAGTAAGTAATTTAAGAAGTTAATGAAAATTAATAGTTTAAAAAAATTAGGAAAAGTGAGAAAATAGATTTCAAAAAAAAGATTTTAAAAGATTTAAGAGAAGAACTCGATATGATAAGTAAAATTTTGCAAAATCCATTTCAAGAACATAATTCAAGATTTGAAAAGGATCAAGAAGTTGATAAAAACTTTAAAAGGAATTTAAAAAGTTTAAGAAAATAAAATTCAAGAAAAGAAAACTAAGTAAAGAAAGTGTAAAAATAAGAAATTCAAGAACTTGATGAAAATAAAGAGTTTAAAAAAATTAGGAAAAGTGAGAAAATAGATTTCAAGAAAAATATTTTAAAAACTTTAGGAGAAGAACTCAATATGATGAGTAAAATTTTGCAAAAACCATTTAAAGAACGTAATTAAAGATTTGAAAAGGATCAAGAAATTGATAAAAACTTTCAAAGGAATTTAAAAAGTTTAAGAATATTAATTCAAAAAAAGAAAACTAAGTAAAGAAAGTGTAAAAATAAGTAATTCAAGAAGTTAATGAAAATGAAGAGTTTAAAAAAATTAGAAAAAGTGAGAAAATATATTTCAAGAAAAAGATTTTAAAAACTTTAAGAAAAGAACTCAATATGATGAGTAAAATTTTGCAAAAACCATTTCAAGAACATAATTAAAGATTTGAAAAGGATCAAGAAGTGGATAAAAACTTTAAAAAGAATTGAAAAAGTTTAGGAAAAAAAAATTCAAGAAAAGAAAACTAAGTAAAGAAAGTGTAAAAATAAGTAATTCAAGTAGTTAATGAAAATGAAGAGTTTAAAAAAAATTAGGAAAAATAAGAAAATAGATTTCAAGAAAAAGATTTTAAAAACTTTAAGAGAAGAACTCAATATGATGAGTAAAATTTTGCAAAAACCATTTCAAGAACATAATTGAAGATTTGAAAAGGATCAAGAAGTTGATAAAAACTTTAAACAGAATTTAAAAAGTTTAAGAAAATAAAATTCAAGAAAAGAAAACTAAGTAGAGAAAGTGTAAAAATATGTAATTGAAGAAGTTAATGAAAATGAAGAGTTTAAAAAAATTAGGAAAAGTGAGAAAATAGATTTCAAGAAAAATATTTTAAAAACTTTAAGAGAAGAACTCAATATGATGAGTAAAATTTTGCAAAAACCATTTCAAGAACATAATTGAATATTTGAAAAGGATCAAGAAGTTGATAAAAACTTTAAACAGAATTTAAAAAGTTTAAGAAAATAAAATTCAAGAAAAGAAAACTAAGTAGAGAAAGTGTAAAAATATGTAATTGAAGAAGTTAATTAAAATAAAGAGTTTAAAAAAATTAGGAAAAGTGAGAAAATAGATTTCAAGAAAAATATTTTAAAAACTTTAAGAGAAGAACTCAAGATGATGAGTAAAATGTTGCAAAAACCATTTCAAGAACATAATTAAAGATATGAAAAGGATCATGAACTTCATAGAAACATTAAAAAGAATTGAAAAAGTTTAAGAAAATAAAATTCAAGAAAAGAAAACTAAGTAAAGAAAGTGTAAAAATAAGAAATTCAAGAAGTTGATGAAAATAAAGAGTTTAAAAAAATTAGGAAAAGTGAGAAAATAGATTTCAAGAAAAATATTTTAAAAACTTTAAGAGAAGAACTCAATATGATGAGTAAAATTTTGCAAAAACCATTTAAAGAACATAATTAAAGATTTGAAAAGGATCAAGAAATTGATAAAAACTTTCAAAGGAATTGAAAAAGTTTAGGAAAATAAAATTCAAGAAAAGAAAACTAAGTAAAGAAAGTGTAAAAATAAGTAATTCAAGTAGTTAATGAAAATGAAGAGTTTAAAAAAAATTAGGAAAAGTAAGAAAATAGATTTCAAGAAAAAGATTTTAAAAACTTTAAGAGAAGAACTCAATATCATGACCAAAATTTTGCAAAAACCATTTCAAGAACATAATTAAAGATTTGAAAAGGATCAAGAAGTTGATAAAAACTTTAAACAGAATTTAAAAAGTTTAAGAAAATAAAATTCAAGAAAAGAAAACTAAGTAAAGAAAGTGTAAAATAAGTAATTCAAGAAGTTAATGAAAATTAATAGTTTAAAAAATTAGGAAAAGTGAGAAAATAGATTTCAAGAAAAAGATTGTAAAAACTTTAAGAGAAGAACTCAATATGAGGAGTAAAATTTTGCAAAAACCATTTCAAGAACATAATTCAAGATTTGAAAAGGATCAAGAAGTTGATAAAAACTTTAAAAGGAATTTAAAAAGTTTAAGAAAATAAAATTCAAGAAAAGAAAACTAAGTAAAGAAAGTGTAAAAATAAGAAATTCAAGAACTTGATGAAAATAAAGAGTTTAAAAAAATTAGGAAAAGTGAGAAAATAGATTTCAAGAAAAATATTTTAAAAACTTTAGGAGAAGAACTCAATATGATGAGTAAAATTTTGCAAAAACCATTTAAAGAACGTAATTAAAGATTTGAAAAGGATCAAGAAATTGATAAAAACTTTCAAAGGAATTTAAAAAGTTTAAGAATATTAATTCAAAAAAAGAAAACTAAGTAAAGAAAGTGTAAAAATAAGTAATTCAAGAAGTTAATGAAAATGAAGAGTTTAAAAAAATTAGAAAAAGTGAGAAAATATATTTCAAGAAAAAGATTTTAAAAACTTTAAGAAAAGAACTCAATATGATGAGTAAAATTTTGCAAAAACCATTTCAAGAACATAATTAAAGATTTGAAAAGGATCAAGAAGTGGATAAAAACTTTAAAAAGAATTGAAAAAGTTTAGGAAAAAAAAATTCAAGAAAAGAAAACTAAGTAAAGAAAGTGTAAAAATAAGTAATTCAAGTAGTTAATGAAAATGAAGAGTTTAAAAAAAATTAGGAAAAATAAGAAAATAGATTTCAAGAAAAAGATTTTAAAAACTTTAAGAGAAGAACTCAATATGATGAGTAAAATTTTGCAAAAACCATTTCAAGAACATAATTGAAGATTTGAAAAGGATCAAGAAGTTGATAAAAACTTTAAACAGAATTTAAAAAGTTTAAGAAAATAAAATTCAAGAAAAGAAAACTAAGTAGAGAAAGTGTAAAAATATGTAATTGAAGAAGTTAATGAAAATGAAGAGTTTAAAAAAATTAGGAAAAGTGAGAAAATAGATTTCAAGAAAAATATTTTAAAAACTTTAAGAGAAGAACTCAATATGATGAGTAAAATTTTGCAAAAACCATTTCAAGAACATAATTAAAGATTTGAAAAGGATCAAGAAGTGGATAAAAACTTTAAAAAGAATTGAAAAAGTTTAGGAAAATAAAATTCAAGAAAAGAAAACTAAGTAAAGAAAGTGTAAAAATAAGTAATTCAAGTAGTTAATGAAAATGAAGAGTTTAAAAAAAATTAGGAAAAATAAGAAAATAGATTTCAAGAAAAAGATTTTAAAAACTTTAAGAGAAGAACTCAATATGATGAGTAAAATTTTACAAAAACCATTTCAAGAACATAATTAAAGATTTGAAAAGGATCAAGAAGTTGATAAAAACTTTAAAAAGAATTTAAAAAGTTGAAGAAAATAAAATTGAAGAAAAGAAAACTAAGTAAAGAAAGTGTAAAAATAACTAATTCAAGAAGTTAATGAAAATGAAGAGTTTAAAAAAATTAGGAAAAGAGAGAAAATATATTTCAAGAAAAAGATTTTAAAAACTTTAAGAAAAGAACTCAATATGATGAGTAAAATTTTGCAAAAACCATTTCAAGAACATAATTAAAGATTTGAAAAGGATCAAGAAGTTGATAAAAACTTTAAAAAGAATTGAAAAAGTTTAGGAAAATAAAATTCAAGAAAAGAAAACTAAGTAAAGAAAGTGTAAAAATAAGTAATTCAAGTAGTTAATGAAAACGAAGAGTTTAAAAAAAATTAGGAAAAGTAAGAAAATAGATTTCAAGAAAAAGATTTTAAAAACATTAAGAGAAGAACTCAATATGACGAGTAAAATTTTGCAAAAACCATTTCAAGAACATAATTGAAGATTTGAAAAGGATCAAGAAGTTGATAAAAACTTTAAAAAGAATTTAAAAAGTTTAAGAAAATAAAATTCAAGAAAAGAAAACTAAGTAGAGAAAGTGTAAAAATATGTAATTGAAGAAGTTAATGAAAATGAAGAGTTTAAAAAAATTAGGAAAAGTGAGAAAATAGATTTCAAGAAAAATATTTTAAAAACTTTAAGAGAAGAACTCAATATGATGAGTAAAATGTTGCAAAAACCATTTCAAGAACATAATTAAAGATATGAAAAGGATCATGAACTTCATAGAAACATTAAAAAGAATTGAAAAAGTTTAAGAAAATAAAATTCAAGAAAAGAAAACTAAGTAAAGAAAGTGTAAAAATAAGAAATTCAAGAAGTTGATGAAAATAAAGAGTTTAAAAAAATTAGGAAAAGTGAGAAAATAGATTTCAAGAAAAATATTTTAAAAACTTTAAGAGAAGAACTCAATATGATGAGTAAAATTTTGCAAAAACCATTTAAAGAACATAATTAAAGATTTGAAAAGGATCAAGAAATTGATAAAAACTTTCAAAGGAATTGAAAAAGTTTAGGAAAATAAAATTCAAGAAAAGAAAACTAAGTAAAGAAAGTGTAAAAATAAGTAATTCAAGTAGTTAATGAAAATGAAGAGTTTAAAAAAAATTAGGAAAAGTAAGAAAATAGATTTCAAGAAAAAGATTTTAAAAACTTTAAGAGAAGAACTCAATATCATGACCAAAATTTTGCAAAAACCATTTCAAGAACATAATTAAAGATTTGAAAAGGATCAAGAAGTTGATAAAAACTTTAAACAGAATTTAAAAAGTTTAAGAAAATAAAATTCAAGAAAAGAAAACTAAGTAAAGAAAGTGTAAAATAAGTAATTCAAGAAGTTAATGAAAATTAATAGTTTAAAAAATTAGGAAAAGTGAGAAAATAGATTTCAAGAAAAAGATTGTAAAAACTTTAAGAGAAGAACTCAATATGAGGAGTAAAATTTTGCAAAAACCATTTCAAGAACATAATTCAAGATTTGAAAAGGATCAAGAAGTTGATAAAAACTTTAAAAGGAATTTAAAAAGTTTAAGAAAATAAAATTCAAGAAAAGAAAACTAAGTAAAGAAAGTGTAAAAATAAGAAATTCAAGAACTTGATGAAAATAAAGAGTTTAAAAAAATTAGGAAAAGTGAGAAAATAGATTTCAAGAAAAATATTTTAAAAACTTTAGGAGAAGAACTCAATATGATGAGTAAAATTTTGCAAAAACCATTTAAAGAACGTAATTAAAGATTTGAAAAGGATCAAGAAATTGATAAAAACTTTCAAAGGAATTTAAAAAGTTTAAGAATATTAATTCAAAAAAAGAAAACTAAGTAAAGAAAGTGTAAAAATAAGTAATTCAAGAAGTTAATGAAAATGAAGAGTTTAAAAAAATTAGAAAAAGTGAGAAAATATATTTCAAGAAAAAGATTTTAAAAACTTTAAGAAAAGAACTCAATATGATGAGTAAAATTTTGCATAAACCATTTCAAGAACATAATTAAAGATTTGAAAAGGATCAAGAAGTGGATAAAAACTTTAAAAAGAATTGAAAAAGTTTAGGAAAAAAAAATTCAAGAAAAGAAAACTAAGTAAAGAAAGTGTAAAAATAAGTAATTCAAGTAGTTAATGAAAATGAAGAGTTTAAAAAAAATTAGGAAAAATAAGAAAATAGATTTCAAGAAAAAGATTTTAAAAACTTTAAGAGAAGAACTCAATATGATGAGTAAAATTTTACAAAAACCATTTCAAGAACATAATTAAAGATTTGAAAAGGATCAAGAAGTTGATAAAAACTTTAAAAAGAATTTAAAAAGTTTAAGAAAATAAAATTCAAGAAAAGAAAACTAAGTAGAGAAAGTGTAAAAATATGTAATTGAAGAAGTTAATGAAAATGAAGAGTTTAAAAAAATTAGGAAAAGTGAGAAAATATATTTCAAGAAAAAGATTTTAAAAACATTAAGAGAAGAACTCAATATGATGACCAAAATTTTGCAAAAACCATTTCAAGAACATAATTAAAGATTTGAAAAGGATCAAGAAGTTGATAAAAACTTTAAAAGGAATTTAAAAACTATAAGAAAATAAAATTCAAGACAAGGAAACTAAGTAAAGAAAGTGTAAAAATAAGTAATTCAAGAAGTTAATGAAAATGAAGAGTTTAAAAAAAATTAGGAAAATTGATAAAATAGATTTCAAGAAAAAGATTTTAAAAACTTAATGATGAGTAAAATTTTGCAAAAACCATTTCGAGAACATAATTAAAGATTTGAAAAGGATCAAGAAATTGGTAAAAACGTTCAAAGGAATTTAAAAAGTTTTAGAAAATTAAATTGAAAAAAAGAAAACTAAGTAAAGAAAGTGTAAAAATAAGTAATTCAAGAAGTCAATGAAAATGAAAAGTTGAAAAAAATTAGAAAAAGTGAGAAAATAGATTTAAAGAAAAAGAATTTAAAAACGATAAGAGAAGAACTCAATATAATGAGTAAAATTTTGCAAAAACCATTTCAAGAACATAATTCAAGATTTGAAAAGGATCAAGAAGTTGTTAAAAACTTTAAAAAGAATTGAAAAAGTTTAAGAAAATAAAATTCAAGATAAGAAAACTAAGTAAAGAAAGTGTAAAATAAGTAATTCAAGAAGTTAATGAAAATTAATAGTTTAAAAAAATTAGGAAAAGTGAGAAAATAGATTTCAAGAAAAAGATTGTAAAAACTTTAAGAGAAGAACTCAATATGAGGAGTAAAATTTTGCAAAAACCATTTCAAGAACATAATTCAAGATTTGAAAAGGATCAAGAAGTTGATAAAAACTTTAAAAGGAATTTAAAAAGTTTAAGAAAATTAAATTCAAAAAAAGATAACTAAGTAAAGAAAGTGTAAAAATAAGTAATTCAAGAAGTTGATGAAAATAAAGAGTTTAAAAAAATTAGGGAAAGTGAGAAAATAGATTTCAAGAAAAAGATTTTAAAAACTTTAGGAGAAGAACTCGATATGATGCGTAAAATTTTGCAAAAACCATTTCAAGAACATAATTAAAGATTTGAAAAGGATCAAGAATAGAGGTGTTAATTTGGCCCAGCCCACAAGGCTTGGCCCTGGCCCATGTGGGCGAGGGCCAAAAAAGCCCACATTGAAAAATAGCCCCATCAAAGAAGTCCACAGGGCTAAAAACATTACAAAAGCCCTGTGGGCTTGGGCCAACCCATGGGCTTTCATCTTCCATATGAAAAATATATTATTTTTTAAAATATATTACTATCTGTGGGACAGACCCAACGAACCGAACAAGCACCAGAATAGTTCGAAGAACCCGAAGCTGCCCGACGACCTCGACAAGAATGAAGACTTGAGCGGGCCCAATGATCCAAAAGGGCCCAACGACCCGAACGGGCCCGACGACCCGAACAGGCCCGACGACTCGAACGGACCCGATGACCCGGACGAGCTCGACGACCAGGATGAGCTTGACGACCAGGATAAACCCGACGTCACGGACGGGCGCGACAACCCGGACGGGTTCAATGATCCGGACGAGCCCGACGACCTGGACTGGCCCTACGACAAAAATGAACCCTACAACCTAAGTGGGCCCCGCGACCCGTATGTGCCCGATAACCCGTTTGGGCTCGACGACCTGGACGGAACCGACGACACGGATAGGCTCGACGACCCAGACGGGCCCGATGACCAAGTAGAGCCCCACGATCCGAACATGCCCAACGACCCGAACGTGCCAACCGACCCGGACATGCCCGATGATCCAAACATGCCCAACGACCTGAACGAGCCCGACGACACAAACATGCCCAACGACCCGGACAGGCCCGATGATCCACACAAGCCCAACAACACGAACGGGCCCGACGACCCAAACGGGCACTAGGACCCTAACGGGCCCCACGACCCGGACGTGCCTGATGATTCACACAGTCCCAATGACCCAAACGGGCCCGACGCCTTGGATGTGCCCAACCACTTTGACGAGCCCGATGATCCAGAAAGGCCCAATTACTTGAACGGGCCCGACAACCTGGATGAACCTAGGGACTTGGACGAGCCCGATGATTAAAACAGGCCTAACGACCTGAACAAGCCCAATGATCCAAAAAGGCCCAACGACCTGAAGGTTCCCGACAACTCGGACGGGCCTAACGACCTGGACGGGCTTGATGATCCAGACAGGCCCAATGACCTGAACAAGCTCGACGACCCGGATCTGCCCGACAACCCAGACGTGACCGATGACTCGGACGGGCTTAACGACCTAAACGGGCCCGATGATCCCGTCATGCAAAACGACCTGAACTGGCCCGTCCGGGTCGTTGGGTTCATCCGGGACGTTAGGCCCGTTTGAGTCATTGGGCCTGTCTGGATTATCGGGCCCATCCAGGTCATTAGCCCCGTTTGGGTCGTCGGGCCTGTTCGGGTCTTTTGGCCTTTCTGGATCATCGGGCACGTCAGGCCAGTTCGGGTCATGGGACCTACCTGGATCATCGTGCCAGTCCAGGTCATTGGTCCTGTTCATGTCGTCAGGCCTGTTTTTATTATGGGGCTCGTCTGCGTTGTTGGGCTCGATCGGGTCGTCGGGCCTATCTAGATCATCGAGCTTGTCCAGGTCGTGGGGCTTGTTCAGGTCTTGGGGCCCATTTGGGTCGTTAGGCCCATCCGGGTCATCGGGCCTATTCGGGTCGTCGTGCTCGTCCTTGTCATCGGGCTCATCCTGGTCATCTCGCTCGTCCGGGTTGTTGGGCTCGTCCGAGTTGTGGGGCTCGTCCGAGTCTTCGGGCCCGTCTTGGTCATCGGGCCCGTTCAGGTCATCGGTCTCGTCCGGGTCGTCGGTCTCGTCCGGGTCGTCGTGCTCGTCCCGGTCATCGGGCTCGTCCGGTTTGTTGGGCTCGTCTGGGTCACCGGGCCCGTCCTAGTCATGGGGCTCGTCCGGATTGTCAAGCCCGTCCGAGTCGTCGTGCCTGTTTTGTTGGTGTGCCCGTCCGAGTCATCGGGCTTGTTCATGTTGTGGGGTCTATCCCGGTCATAGGGTCCGTTTAGGTCTTTGTGTCGGTCCATGTCTTCGAGCCCCTCTACATAATCGGGTTCGTTTGTGTCGTTGGGCTGGTCCGTGTTCTCGGGCTCGTCTTGGTCGTTCGGCCCGTCAGGGTCGTCGAGCACGTTCGTGTCGTCGGGCCCGTCCGTGTTGTCGGGTTTGTCTTGGTCGTCGGGATAGTCCTGGTCGTCGGGCTAGTCCTGGTCGTCAGGTTCGTTAGAGTCGTCGGGCCCGTTCGGGTCGTTGGGCCTGTTCGGGTCGTTGGGCCCTTTTGGATAATCGGAGCCCGTTCCAGTCGTCGTTCTTGACGAGATCGTCAGGCAGGTCCGGATTGTTCGACCTATTCTTGTCGTCGTGCTTGTTTGGTTCGTTGGGCCTGTCCCACAGATAATAATATATTTTAAAAAATAATATATTTTTCATGTGGAAGATGAAAGCCCATGGGTTGGTCCAAGCCCACAGGGCTTTTGTAAAGTTTTAAGCCTTGTGGACTTCTTTGATGGTGGTTTTTTTTCAATGAGGGCTTTTTTGGCCCTAGCCCACATGGGCCATGGCCAAGCCCTGTGGGCTGGGCCAAATTGACACCTCTAATAAAAACTTTCAAAAAAATTCAAAAAATTGAAGAAAATAAAATTGAAGAAAAGAAAAGAAAGTAAAGAAAGTGTAAAAATAAGTAATTCAAGACGTTAATGAAAATGAAGAGTTTAAAAAAAATTAGAAAAAGTTAGAAAATAGATTTCACAAAAACGATTTTAAACACTTTAAGACAAGAACTAAATATAATGAGTAAAATTTTACAAAAACCATTTCAAGAACATAATTAAAGATTTGAAAAGGATCAAGAAGTTGACAAAAACTTTAAAAAGAATTGAAAAAGTTTAAGAAAATAAAATTCAATAAAAGAAAACTAAGTAAAGAAAGTGTAAAAATAAGTAATTCAAGAAGTTAATGAAAATGAAGAGTTTAAAAAAATTAGGAAAAGTGAGAAAATAGATTTCAAGAAAAAGATTTTAAAAATTTTAAGAGAAGAACTCAATAGGATTAGTAAAATTTTGCAAAAACCATTTGAAGAACATAATTAAAGATATGAAAAGGATAATGAACTTCATAAAAACATTAAAAAGAATTGAAAAAGTTTAAGAAAATAAAATTCAAGAAAAGAAAACTAAGTAGAGAAAGTGTAAAAATATGTAATTGAAGAAGTTAATGAAAATGAAGAGTTTAAAAAAATTAGGAAAAGTGAGAAAATATATTTCAAGAACAAGATTTTAAAAACTTTAAGAGAAGAACTCAATATGATGAGTAAAATTTTGCAAAAACCATTTCAAGAACATAATTAAAGATTTGAAAAGGATCAAGAAGTTGATAAAAACTTTAAAAAGAATTGAAAAAGTTTAGGAAAATAAAATTCAAGAAATGAAAACTAAGTAAAGAAAGTGTAAAAATATGTAATTCAAGTAGTTAATGAAAATGAAGAGTTTAAAAAAAATTAGGAAAAGTAAGAAAATAGATTTCAAGAAAAAGATTTTAAAAACTTTAAGAGAAGAACTCAATATGATGAGTAAAATTTTGCAAAAACCATTTCAAGAACATAATTAAAGATTTGAAAAGGATCAAGAAGTTGATAAAAACTTTAAAAAGAATTGAAAAAGTTTAAGAAAATAAAATTCAAGAAAAGAAAACTAAGTAGAGAAAGTGTAAAAATATGTAATTGAAGAAGTTAATGAAAATGAAGAGTTTAAAAAAAATTAGGAAAAGTGAGAAAATAGATTTCAAGAAAAAGATTTTAAAAACTTTAAGAGAAGAACTCAATATGATGAATAAAATTTTGCAAAAACCATTTCAAGAACATAATTAAAGATTTGAAAAGGATCAAGAAGTTGATAAAAACTTTAAAAAGAATTGAAAAAGTTTAAGAAAATAAAATTTAAGAAAAGAAAACTAAGTAAAGAAAGTGTAAAAATAACTAATTCAAGAAGTTAATGAAAATTAATAGTTTAAAAAAATAGGAAAAGGGAGAAAATAGATTTCAAGACAAAGATTTTAAAAACTTTAAGAGAAGAACTCAATATGATGAGTAAAATTTTGCAAAAAACCATTTCAAGAACATAATTAAAGATTTGAAAAGGATGAAGAAATTGATAAAAACTTTAAAAGGAATTTTAAAAAGTTTAAGAAAATAAAATTCTAAGAAAGAAAACTAAGTAAAGAAAGTGTAAAAATAAGTAATTCAAGAAGTTAATGAAAATGAAGAGTTTAAAAAAATCATGAAAAGTGAGAAAATAGATTTCAAGAAAAAGATTTTAAAAACTTTAAGAGAAGAACTCAATATGATGAGTAAAATTTTGCAAAAAACATTTCAAGAACATAATTAAAAATTTGAAAAGGATAAAGAATTAAAGATTTGAAACAGATCAAGAAGTTGATAAAAACCTTAAAAAGAATTGAAAAAGTTTTAGAAAATAAAATTCAAGAAAAGAAAACTAAATAAAGAAAGTGTAAAAATAAGTAATTCAAGAAGTTAATTAAAATGAAGAGTTTAAAAAAATTAGGAAAAGTGAGAAAATAGATTTCAAGAAAAAGATTTTAAAAACTTTAAGAGAAGAACTCAATATGATGAGTAAAATTTTGCAAAAACCATTTAAAGAACATAATTAAAGATTTGAAATTGATCAAGAAGCTGATAAAAACTTTAAAAAAGAATTCAAAAGGTTGAAGAAAATAAAATTTAACAAAAGAAAACTAAGTAAAGAAAGTGTAAAAATAACTATTCAAGAAGTTAATGAAAATGAAGAGTTTAAAAAAATTAGGAAAAGTGATAAAATAGATTTCAAGAAAAAGATTTAAAAAAATTTAAGAGAAGAACTCAATATGATGACTAAAATTTTGCAAAAACCATTTCAAGAGCATAACTAAAGATATGAAAAGGATCAAGAAGTTGATAAAAACTTTAAAAAGAATTGAAAAAATTTAAGAAAATAAAATTCAAGAAAAGAAAACTAAGTAAAGAAAGTGTAAAAATAAGTAATTCAAGAAGTTAATGAGAATGAAGAGTTTAAAAAACTTAGGAAAAGTGAGAAAATAGATTTCAAGAAAAAGATTTTAAAGACGTTAAGAGAAGAACTCAATATGATGAGTAAAATTTTGCAAAAACCATTTCAAGAACATAATTAAAGATTTGAAAAGGATCAAGAATAGAGGTGTTAATTGGGCCCAACCCACAAGGTTTGGCCCTGACCCATGTGGGCGAGGGCCAAAAAAGCCCACATTGAAAAAAAGCCCCATCAAAGAAGTCCACAGGACTAAAAACTTTACAAAAGCCCTGTGGGCTTGGGCCAACCCATGGGCTTTCATCTTCCATATGAAAAATATATTATTTTTTAAAATATATTACTATCTGTGGGACAGGCCCAACGAATCGGACAAGCACGACGACCAGAATAGGTCGAACAACCCGAACCTGCCTGACGACCTCAACAAGAACGACGACTTGAACGGGCCCGATGATCCAAAAGGGCCCAAAGTCCCGAACGGGCCCGACGACCTAATAGGGCTCGACGACTCGAACGGGTCCGACGACCTAGACGAGCTCGACGACCAGGACGAGCTTGACGACCAGGATAAACCCGACGACACGGACGGGCGCGACGACACAAACGGGCCGACGACATGGACAGGCGTGACAACCCGGACGGGCTTAATGACCCGGACGAGCCCGATGACCTGGACTGGCCCTACGACAAAAACGGACCCTACGACCTAAGTGGGCCCCGCGACCCGTATGGGCCCAATTACCCGTATGGGCCCGACGACCTGTACGGAACCGACGACACGGACATGTCCGACGACCCAGACAGGCCCGATGACCCAGAAGGGCCCCACGATCTGAACATGTCCGACGACCCGAATGGGCCAACTGACCCGGACATGTCCGATGATCCAAACATGCCCAACGACCTGAACGGGCCCGACGACACGAACATGCCCAACGACCCGGACAATCCCGATGATCCAGACAAGCCCAACGACCCGAGCAGGCCCAATGACCTAGACGGGCTCTAGGACTCGAACGGGCCCCATGACTCGGACATGCCTGATGATCCACACAGTCCCAACGACCCAAACGGTCCTGACGCCTTGGATGTGCCCAATGACTCTAACGGGCCAGATGATCCAGAAAGGCCCAATTACTTGAACGGGCCCGACGACCCGAACGGGCCTAGGGATCTAGACGAGCCCGATGATCTAGAAAGGCCCAACGACCCGAACGTTCCCGACGACCCGGACGAGCCTTATGATCTAGACAGGCCCAACGACCCGAACAAGCTCGACGACCCGGATCTGCCCGACAACCCAGATGTGACCGATGACTCGGATGGGCTTGACGACCTGAACGGGCCCGATGATCCCGACATGCAAAACGACCCGAACTGGCCCGTTTGGTTCGTTGGGCTCATCCGAGTCGTTGGGCCTGTTTGGGTCAGTGGGCCCGTTTGGATCATCGGGTCCGTCCAGGTCATTAGCCCCGTCTGGGTCATCGGGCCCGTTCAGGTCTTTTGGCCTTTCTGGATCAACGGGCACGTCGGGCCCGTTCGGGTCGTGGGGCCTGTCTGGATCATCGTGCCAGTCCGAGTCATTGGTCATGTTCGTGTCGTCGGGCATGTTCGGGTCGTTAGGCCTGTTTTGATTATGGGGCACGTCCGCGTTGTTGGGCTCGATCGGGTCGTCGGGCTTATCTGGATCATCGAGCCCGTCCAGGTCGTGGGGCCCATTCGGGTCGTCAGGCCCGTTCGGGTCATCGGTCCCATCTGGGTCGTCAGGCCCGTTCGGGTCGTCAGGCCCGTTCGGGTCGTCGGGCTCGTTCTTGTCATCGGGCTCGTCCTAGTCATCGCGCTCGTTCGGGTCATTGTGCTTGTCCGAGTTGTGGGTCTCGTCCGATTCTTCGGGCCTGTCCTGGTCATCGGGCCCGTTCAGGTGATCGGTCTCGTCCGGGTCGTCAGGCTCTTCTCGGTCATCAGGCTCATCCGGGTCGTTGGGCTCGTCTGGGTCATTGGGCCCGTCCTAGTTGTGGGGCTCGTTCGAGTCTTCGGGCTCTTCTGGATCGTCTGGCCCGTCCGAGTCATCGTGCCTGTTTTGTTAGTGTGCTCGTCTGGGTTATCGGGCTTGTTCGTGGATTGGGGTCTGTTCCGGTCATAGGGCCTGTTTAGGTCTTTGTGTCGGTCCAGGTCTTCGAGCCCCTCTGCATCGTCGGGTTCGTCTGTGTCGTTGGGCTGGTCCGTGTTCTCGGGCTCGTCTTGGTCGTTGGGCCCGTCTAGGTCGTCGAGCACGTTCGTGTCGTCGGGCCCGTCCGTGTTGTCGGGTTTGTCCTGGTCGTCGGGCTCGTCCTGGTCGTCGGGCTCGTCTTGGTCGTCGGACTCGTCCGAGTCGTCGGGCTCGTTCGGGTCGTCGGGCCTGTTCGGGTCGTTTGACCCGTTCGGGTCGTTGGGCCCTTTTGGATCATCGAGCCCGTTCCAGTCATCGTTCTTGTAGAGGTCGTCGGGCAGGTCCGGGTTGTTTGACCTATTCTAGTTGTCGTGCTTGTCTGGTTCGTTGGGCCTGTCCCACAAATAATAATATATTGGTTAAAATACTCCGTTGGTCCTCGTTTTTGTTGCAGAATCTCAATTTGGTCCTCGTATTTTTATTAGTCTCAATAAGGTCCTCATTTTTGTAAATTAGTATCAATTAGGTCCTTTCCGTTAGTAGATAACTAACATCGTTAAGTAGGTGTCACGTGTCAGCTCCTCGTTTTTTTGAATTTTTTGAATTTTTTTGAATTTTTGAATTTTTTTTGAATTTTTTTTAAAAAATATTTATGCCACGTGTCACTTTTGTAGTGTGCCACGTGTCAATCTAATATGGTGACACGTGTCAAATTAATGTATGAATCTCAATTTGGTCCTCATATTTGTTAAATTGATTTGATTTAAGTCCCAATTTTTTAAAAAAAATTTCAATTTTAGGCACTTCAAATTTAGACCAAATTTTACTTTTATATAATGTGATGATTATTTTTATTAAAATTGATATTTTTATTAAATATTTTAATAATATTAATTATATTTAATATTAAAATTTTAAATATATTTATTTTAATTTTTTATAAAATTATTTTAAAATTTTACATTGAATTTATAAAATTTTTATTTTTAAGCCAACTCTAAAATATTGTTGATATTGAATATTATACAAATATTTCGAATATAAATTTATTAATATATATATTTACAATTTTAAAATAAAATTTAAATAAAGTTTAATGTAAAATATAAATTTAAATAAATTAAATGTTGTTAAAAATATGTAATAGAAATATCACTTGTAATAAAAGTATCATCATTATATTTATAAAAACATTAAATTTGTTCTAAATTTGGAGCACATGAAATTAAAATTATTTTAAAAAAAATTGGGACTGAAATCAAATCAAATTAACAAATATGAGGACCAAATTGAGACTCATACAATAATTTGACACGTGTCACCATATTAGACTGACACGTGGCACACTACAAACTTGACACGTGGCATAAATATTTTTTTAAAAAAATATAAATTTTTTTTTTAAAAAATAAAAATTTAAAAAAAATTCAAAAAAAAATTCAAAAACTTCAAAAAAACGAGAAGCTGACACGTGACACCTACTTAACGGTGTTAGTTCTCTACTAACGGAAATGACCTAATTGATACTAATTTACAAAAATGAGGACCTAATTGAGACTAATAAAAATACGAGGACCAAATTGAGATTTTGCTACAAAAACGAGGACCAACGGAGTATTTTAACCTTTATATTTTATATCTCATCTCTACTCTTATGTCTCATCTCTAATCTCTAGATTCTTTTCTCTCATATCATGTCTCTTATATTTTATTTCTAGCTTCTTGTTTCTTGTCTATTCTCTCTTATCTCGCATCTTATATATATCATTTTATCTTGTATCTATTATTTTTTTTTCCTTATCTTTTAGTTTTTATTAATTTTCTTTCTTTTTTTATATCTTTTTTTAGCGTTTTTTGTTGATATTTTTCCATTTATTTTAAGTTTTCTTATTTTTTTATATTTCTTATTTTTTAATAATTATTATATTTTTAATGTCTTATTTTTTTTGTATTTTTTTTTCACTTTTTTAATTTTTTATTTCTTTATTTTATTTTCTTATATGTTATATGTTATCTCTTATCTCTTATCTCTTATCTCTTATCTCTTATCTCTTATCTCTTATCTCTTATCTCTTATC
This sequence comes from Vigna unguiculata, assembly GCF_037176805.1. NCBI lineage: Eukaryota > Viridiplantae > Streptophyta > Magnoliopsida > Fabales > Fabaceae > Vigna > Vigna unguiculata. The sequence continues at coordinate 55,493,628 of NC_140794.1, read as the reverse complement.
TCTTATCTCTTATCTCTTATCTCTTATCTCTTATCTCTTATCTCTTATCTCTTATCTCTTATCTCTTATCTCTTATCTCTTATCTCTTATCTCTTATCTCTTATCTCTTATCTCTTATCTCTTATCTCTTATCTCTTATCTCTTATCTCTTATCTCTTATCTCTTATCTCTTATCTCTTATCTCTTACCTCTCATCTCTTATCTCTTATCACTTATCTCTTATCTCTTATCTCTTATCTTTTACCTTTTATATTTTATCTCTTATCTTTTGTCTCTTTCTCTTATCTCTTATGTCTTATCTCTTACCTTTTATATTTGATCTCTTATCTCTTATCTCATATCTATCACCTCTTATATTTTATATTTTATATCTCATCTCTTATATTTCATCTCTACTCTTATGTCTCATCTCTAATCTCTAGATTCTTTTGTCTCATATCATGTCTCTTATATTTTATTTCTAGTTTCTTCTTTCTTGTCTATTCTCTCTTATCGCATCTTATATATATTATCTTATCTTGTATCTGTTATTTTTTTTCCCTTATATTTTAGTTTTTATTAATTTTCTTTCTTTTTTTATATCTTTTTTAGCGTTTTTTGTTGATATTTTTCCATTTATTTTAACTTTTCTTATTTTTTTATATCTCTTATTTTTTAACAATTATTATATTTTCAATGTCTTTATTTTTTTTTTGTATTTTTTTCACATTTTAAATTTTTTATTTCTTCATTTTATTTTCTTATTTGTTATCTGTTATCTGTTATCTGTTATCTCTTATCTTTTATCACTTATCTCTTATCTCTTATCTCTTATCTCTTATCTCTTATCTCTTATCTCTTATCACTTATCTCTTATCGCTTATCTCTTATCTCTTATCTCTTATCTCTTAGCTCTTATCTCTTATCTCTTACCTCTCATCTCTTATCTCTTATCTCTTATCTCTTATCACTTATCTCTTATCTCTTATCTCTTATCTCTTATCTCTTATCTCTTATCTCTTATCTCTTATCTCTTATCTCTTATCTCTTATCTCTTATCTCTTATCTCTTATCTCTTATCTCTTATCTCTTATCTCTTATCTCTTATCTCTTATCTCTTATCTCTTATCTCTTATCTCTTATCTCTTATCTCTTATCTCTTATCTCTTATCTCTTATCTCTTATCTCTTATCTCTTATCTCTTATCTCTTATCTCTTATCTCTTATCTCTTATCTCTTATCTCTTATCTCTTATCTCTTATCTCTTATCTCTCATCTCTTATCTCTTATCTCTCATCTTTCATCTCTTATCTCTTATCTCTTATCTCTCATCTCTTATATTTTATCTCTAATCTTTTGTCTCTTTCTCTTATCTCTTATGTCTTATCTCTTACCTTTTATATTTGATCTCTTATCTCTTATCTCATATCTATCACCTCTTATATTTTATATTTTATATCTCCTCTCTACTCTGATGTCTCATCTCTAATCTCTAGATTCTTTTCTCTCATATCATGTCTCTTATATTTTATTTCTAGTTCCTTGTTTCTTGTCTATTCTCTCTTATCTCGCATCTTATATATATCATCTTATCTTGTATCTGTTATTTTTTTTCCTTATCTTTTAGTTTTCATTAATTTTCTTTCTTTTTTTATAATTTTTTTTAGCGTTTTTTGTTGATATTTTTCCATTGATTTTAAGTTTTCTTATTTTTTTATATTTCTTATGTTTTAATAATTATTATATTTTTAATGTCTTTATTTTTTTTTTTGTATTTTTTTTTCACTTTTTAAATTTTTTATTTCTTTATTTTATTTTCTTATCTGTTATCTGTTATCTGTTATCTCTTATCACTTATCTCTTATCTCTTATCTCTTATCTCTTATCTTTTGTCTCTTATCTCTTATCTCTTATGACTTATCTCTTATCTCTTATCTCTTATCTCTTAACTCTTATTTCTTATTTCTTATCAGTTATCTCTTATCTGTTATCTCTCATCTCTTATCTCTTATCTCTCATCTTTCATCTCTTATCTCTCATCTCTTATCTTTTATATTTTATCTCGTATCTTTTGTCTCTTTCTCTTATCTCTTATGTCTTATCTCTTACCTTTTATATTTGATCTTTTATCTGTTATCTCTTACCTTATCACTTATCTCATCCACTAGGAGGAAACCTACCCAGAAACAAACATATATAGATCTTTCAGTAGTTGTCCTCTCGCAGATATATGAAATAAGAAAGCTCTGATTTTACTCAGAATCCTTTCCATGTATATCATTTAGTTATATGTTTCAAGGATCTTCAAAGTTTTACAGCCTTATACAGGTGACATATAATAATATTAATAATACCATTATCATCCACAATTGTTTCTCTTTATTTATAACTAATTATTTTTTAATTAAATTTAGTTATATTTGATTTCTTTAATTAATACTATTTATTATTATTATATTTAACATGTTAAATATATATAATATATAATATATTTAATTAACAATATATACATTGTTGTTCATTTTTGTTCAGTTGATTTTTTTTTACTCTTAGCTCACCCTAAAACTGTTTTCTTTAAGCTAAAAATATATAATATATATTTTCTTTAAATTAAATGATATATCAAAGAGAATCATCTAAAATGTGTTTTTTTAAAAATTAAATTATATATTTGATTTTTTAATTAATACTATTTATTATTATTATATTATTATCTTTAACATATTAAATATAATATATAATAAATTTAATAATATATAGATTTTTCTTTTCATGGATTTTTTGCTCTTAGCTCACCCCTAAAACTATCTTTTTAATATATTTTTTTAAATTAAATTATATATCTATTTCACCTCTTTATCTTATTCAATTATATATTAAAGAGAAAGTCATTTAAATTAAATTATAAAATATATTTCATTTAAATTAAATTATAAAATATATTTCATTTAAATTAAATTATAAAATATATTTCATTTAAATTAAATTATATATTAAAAAGAAATTCATATGAAATACATGTTCTCTAACTTAAATTATATATTTGATTATTTTTAATTAATACTATTTGTTTTTATTATATTTAGCATATAAAATATAATATATAAATAATATATAATACATAATATATTTAACAATTTATAGATATAGATTTTTTGTGGATTTTTTTTGTCTTTGACACTTAAAACTATTTTTCTTAAACTAAATTATAAAATATATTTTTAAATTAAATTATATATCTATTTTCCTTCTGTATTTTATTAAATTATATATTTTCCTTCTTTATCTTATTAAATTATATGTTAAAGGGAAAACCTTATATAATATGTTTCCTTTAAACTAAAATAATTTAAAATTAAATTATATATTTAATTATTTTAATTAATACTTTGTATTGTTATTAAATTTGACATATGGTAATAACTCAGAAAATTGAGACAAGTGCTTAACTATTATACTGTTCATGTAAAATATAAAATTAATAATTATGTGTCAACTAATATTAATTATAATTATATTATTTATTATATGACAAGTGGTAAATATAGACAAAAAAGTTTAGATAAAAAAGTTTAGATGTGTTAAATTATATTTTTCTCTTATTTCTTATCTCATATCAATAACTTTTTATATTTTATATTCTATATCTCATCTCTCCTTTTATGTCTCATCTTTCTTCTCTAATTTCTTTTTTCTTGAATTAATAATTATGTGTCAACTAATATTATTTATAATTATATTATTTATTATAATTATATGATAAGTGATAAATATAGACAAAAAAGTTTAGATGTGTTAAATTATTTTTTTCTCTTATCTCTTATCTCATATCAATAACCTCTTATATTTTATATTTTATATCTCATCTCTTATATTTCATCTCTCATCTAATGTCTCATCTCTCATCTCTAGTTTCTTTTTTCTTGTATCATGTCCCTTATATTTTGTTTCTAGTTTCTTGTTTCTTGCATCTTCTCTTTTATCTCGCATCTTATATTTATTATCTTATTTTGTATCATTTATTTTTTTTTCCATTATCTTTTAGTTTTTATTAATTTTCTTTATTTTTTTAATTATTTTTTTAGCATTTTTTCTTGATATTTTTCACCTATTTTCAATTTTCTTCTTTTTTATATTTCTTATTTTTTAATTTTTTATGGTATTTTTAATGTTTTTCTTTTTTTTGTGGATTTTTTTGGTCTTTGAAACTTAAAACTATTTTTCTTAAACTAAATTATAAAATATATATTTTTAAATTAAATTATATATCTATTTTCCTTCTTTATTTTATTAAATTATATATTTTCCTTCTTTATCTTATTAAATTATATGTTAAAGAGAAAGCCTTATAAAATATGTTTCCTTTAAACTAAAATAATATATTAAAGAAAAAGTCAAATAAAATATTTTTTTAAAATTAAATTATATATTTGATTCTTTTAATTAATACTTTGTATTGTTATTAGATTTGACATATGGTAATAACTCAGAAAATCGAGACAAGTGTTTAACTATTATACCGTTCATGTAAAATTAATAATTATGTGTCAACTAATATTTATTATAATTATATTATTTATTATAATTATATGACAAGTGACAAATATAGACAAACAAATTTAGATGTGTTAAATTATTTTTTTTTACTTGAACGATTTTCACATACTTAATAATCTTTTTAATTTATTAAATATTCACAATATAGGTATTTAAATTCAAGACTAATCTCTCCACTGTTATCTTATACTATTTTATTTCTCATCTCTTAACTCTTAACTCCTATTTCTCATCTCTTATCTCTTATCTGTCATATGTCATCTCTTATCTCTTGTCTCTTATCTCTTACCTTTTATATTTTATCTATTATCTTTTGTCTCTTTCTCTTATCTCTTATCTCATATCTATCAACTCTTATATTTTATATTTTATATCTCATCTCTACTCTTATGTCTCATCTCTCATCTCTATATTCTTTTGTCTTGAATCATGTCTCTTATATTTTATTTCTAGTTTCTTGTTTCTTGTCCCTTATCTCGCATCTTATATATATTATCTTATCTTGTATCTCTTATTTTTTTTTCCATTATCTTTTAGTTTTTATTAATTTTCTTTCTTTTTTTTCTTTCTTTTTTTAGTGTTTTTCTTGATATTTTTCCATCTAGTTTCAGTTTTTTTTTATATTTGTTATCTTTTAATTTTTTATTTTATTTTTAATATTTTTCTTTTATTTTTTTCTATTTTTTTTTCACTATATAATTTTTTTTTTGTTTTTTTTTCTATTTTCTCTTATCTCTTATCTCTTATCTCTTATCTCTTATCTCTCATCTCTTATCTCTTATCTCTTATGTTTTACCTTTTATATTTTATCTTTTATCTTTTGTCTTTTTCTCTTATCTCTTATCTCTTATCTCTTACCTTTTATATTCTATCTCTTATCTCTTATCTCTTATATCTCATCTCTCATCTGTTACCTTTTATATTTTATGTCTTATCTTTTGTCTCTTTCTCTTATCTTTTATCTCATATCTTTCAACTCTTATATCTCATCTCTACTCTTATGTCTCATCTCTCACCTCTAGATTCTTTTGTCTCATATCATGTCTCTTATATTTTATTTCTAGTTTCTTGTTTCTTGTCTATTCTCTCTTATCTCGCATCTTACATATATTATCTTATCCTGTATCCGTTATGATTTTTCCATTATCTTTTAGCTTTTATTAATTTTCTTTCTTTTATTTATCTCTTTTTTTATCGCTTTTCTTGATATTTATCCATTTATTTTAACTTTTCTTATTTTTTTATATTTCTTAGCTTTTAATTTTTTTATCATATTTTTAATGTTTTTCTTTTAATTTTTTTGTATTTTTTTCACTTTTTAAATTTTTTATTTTCTGTTTTTTTTTTCTGATCTCTTATATCGTTTTTCTTTTTTCTTATCTTTTTTTTCTTATGTCTTATGTCTTATCTCTTATCTCTTACCTCTTATCTCTTATCTCTTATCTATCAACTATTATATTTTATATCTCATCTCTTATATCCCATCTCTACTCTTATGTCTCATCTCTAATCTTTAGATTCTTTTGTCTTGTCTCTTATATTTTATTTCTAGTTTCTTGTCTCTTCTCTCTTATCTCGCATCTTATATATATTATCTTATCTCATATCTCTTATTTTTTTCCATTATCTTCTACTTTTTATTAATTTTTTTCTTTTCTTTATCTCTTTTTTTATCGTTTTTCTTGGTATTTATCCATTTATTTTAACTTTTCTTATTTTTTTATATTTCTTATCTTTTAATTTCTTATCTTATTTTTGATGTTTTTCTTTTACTTTTTTTGTATTTTTTTTCACTTTTTAAATTTTAAATTTTTTATTTTCTGTTTTTTTTTCTTATCTCTTATCTTGTTTTTCTTTTTTCTTTGTTTTTTTCTCTTATGTCTTATCTCTTATCTCTTATCTCTGATATCATATTCAGTTCTTCTCTTAAAGTTTTTAAAATCTTTTTCTTGAAATCTATTTTCTCTCTTTTCCTAAGTTTTTTAAACTATTAATTTTCATTAACTTCTTGAATTAGTTATTTTTACACTTTCTTTACTTAGTTTTCTTTTCTTGAATTTTATTTTCTTAAACTTTTTCAATTCTTTTTAAAGTTTTTATCCACTTCTTGATCCTTTTCAAATATTTAATTATGTTCTTGAAATGGTTTTTGGAAAATTTTACTCATCATTAAGTTTTTAAAATTTTCTTCTTCAAATCTATTTTCTCCCTTTTCCTAATTTTTTTAAACTCTTCATTTTCATTAGCTTCTTGAATCAATTATTTTTACACTTTCTTTACTTAGTTTTCTTTTCTTGAATTTTATGTTTTAAACTTTTTCAATTCCTTTTAAAGTTTTTATCGACTTCTTTATCCTTTTCAAATCTTTAATTATGTTCTTGAAATGGTTTTTGCAAAATTTTACTCATCATATCGAGTTCTTCTCTTAAAGTTTTTAAAATCTTTTTCTTGAAATCTATTTTCTCACTTTCCCTAATTTTTTTCAGCTTTTCATTTTCATTAACTTCTTGACTTACTTATTTTTACACTTTCTTTACTTAGTTTTCTTTTTTAGAATTTTATTTTCTTAAACTTTTTAAATTCCTTTTAAAGTTTTTATCAGTTTCTTGATCCTTTTCAAATCTTTAATTATGTTCTTGAAATGATTTTTTGCAAAATTTTACTCATCATATTGAGTTCTTCTCTTAAAGTTTTTAAAATCTTTTTCTTGAAATCTATTTTCTCACTTTCCCTAATTTTTTTCAACTTTTCATTTTCATTAACTTTTTGACTTACTTATTTTTACACTTTCTTTACTTAGTTTTCTTTTGTAGAATTTTATTTTCTTAAACTTTTTAAATTCCTTTTAAAGTTTTTATCAATTTCTTGATCCTTTTCAAATCTTTAATTGTGTTCTTGAAATGGTTTTTGCAAAATTGTACTCATCATATTGAGTTCTTCTCTTAAAGTTTTTAAAATCTTTTTCTTGAAATCTATTTTCTAACTTTTCATAATTTTTTTAAACTATCAATTTTCATTAACTTCTTGAATTACTTATTTTACACTTTCTTTACTTAGTTTTCTTTTCTTGAATTTAATTTCTTAAAATTTTTCAATTCTTTTTAAAGTTTTTATCAACTTCTTGATCCTTTTCAAATCTTTCATTATGTTCTTGAAATGGCTTTTGCAAAATTTTACTCATCATTAAGTTCTTAAAATTTTCTTCTTGAAATCTATTTTCTCCCTTTTCCTAATTTTTTTAAACTCTTCATTTTCATTAACTTCTTGAATTAGTTATTTTTACACTTTCTTTACTTTGTTTTCTTTTCTTAAATTTTATTTTCTTCAACTTTTTGAATTATTTTTTAAAGTTTTTATCAACTTCTTGATACTTTTCAGATCATGAATTATGTTCTTGAAATGGTTTTTGCAAAATTTTACTCATCATATTGTGTTCTTCTCTTAAAGTTTTTAGAATCTTTTTCTTGAAATCTATTTTCTCACTTTTCCTAATTTTTTTAAACTATTAATTTTCATTAACGTCTTGAATTACTTATTTTTACACTTTCTTTACTTAGTTTTCTTTTCTTGAATTTAATTTCTTAAAATTTTTGAATTCTTTTTAAAGTTTTTATCAACTTCTTGATCCTTTTCAAATCTTTAATTATGTTCTTGAAATGGTTTTTGCAAAATTTTACTAATCATATTGAGTTCTTCTCTTAAAGTTTTTAAATTTTTTTTCTTGAAATATATTTTTTCACTTTTCCTAATTTTTTTAAACTCTTCATTTTCATTAACTTCTTGAATTAGTTATTTTTACACTTTCTTTACTTAGTTTTCTTTTCTTGAATTTCATTTTCTTAAACTTTTTCAATTCCTTTTTCAAGTTTTTTTTCTTATGAACTTGTTGATCCTTTTCAAATCTTTAATTATGTTCTTAAAATGGTTTTTGCAAAATTTTAGTCATCATATTGAGTTCTTCTCTTCAGTTTTTACAATCTTTCTCTTGAAATCTATTTTATCACTTTTCCTAATTTTTTTAACCTCTTCATTTTCATTAACTTCTTGAATTAGTTATTTTTACACTTTCTTTACTTAGTTTTCTTTTCTTCAATTTTATTTTCTTCAACTTTTTCAATTCTTTTTAAAGTTTTTATCAACTTCTTGATCCTTTTCAAATCTTTAATTATGTTTTTGAAATGGTTTTTGCAAAGTTTTACTCATCATATAAAGTTCTTCTCTTAAAGTTTTTAAATTCTTTATCTGGAAATCTATTTTCTCAGTTTTCCTAATTTTTTTAAACTATTAATTATCATTAACTTCTTGAATTACTTATTTTTACACTTTCTTTACTTAGTTTCCTTTTCTTGAATTTCCTTTTCTTAAACTTTTTGAATTCCTTTTAAAGTTTTTATCAACTTCTTGATCCTTTTCAAATCTTTAATTATGTTTTTGAAATGGTTTTTGCAAAATTTTACTCATCATATTGAGTTTTTCTCTTAAATTTTACTCACCAAATGAGGGGGCCAAAAAAAAGCCCTAGCCCCCAAAGCCCCCTCTCTAGTGGGTTAGGGCTAGGGCTAAGGTGGGTTAGCTCCCCAAAAAAATACTACATTAAGCAAGAGTCAAAGATCAAGTCGAGCGACCCGGACGGGCCCGACGACCCGGACAAGCCCAACGACCTGGACGGGCTCGACAACCCAAACGTGCCCGATGACCAGGACAGGTCCGATGACAAGGACAGGCCCGACAACCAAGATTGGCCCGACGACCAAGACAAGCATAACGACTAGGGACGAGGCCGACGACACGAACGGGCTCGACGACTTGGATGAGCTCGACGACCCAGACGGGCCTAACGACCAAGACGAGCATGACAACACGGACTAGCCCAACGACACAAACGAAACCGACGATGCGGACGGGCTCGAAGACCCGGACGGCCTAAAGACCCAAACGGACCCTATAACCGGGACAGACCCCACAACCCAAACAAGCCCGACGACTGGAACGGGCACACCAACAAAACGGGCACGACGAGTCGGACGGGCTCGACGATCTCGACGAGCCCAAGGACCGGGATGAGCCCCACGATCGGGACGGACCCGATGACCCAAACGAGCCCGACGATCCGGACGGGCCCGATGACTTGGACGGGCCCGATGACCAGGTGGGGCCCGAAGACTCGGACGAGCCCAACAACTCAGACGAGCCCCACGACCCGGACGGGAGTGAAGACCCGAACAAGCTCGACTACCCGGACGGGCGCGTTGACCTTAACGAGCCCGATGACAAGGACGCGCCCGACGACCCGAACGGGCCCGACGAATCGGATGGGCTCGATGAATCGGATGTGCCGGACGACCCGAACGGGCCCCACGACCCGAACGAGCCCCACGACCTGGACGGACTCGATGATCCAAACAGGTCCAACGACTTGAACAGGCCCAACGATGCAGACGTGCCTCATAATCCAGACAAACCAAACGACCCAAACAAGCCCGACGACCCGAACAGAACCAATGACCCAGACTGGCCCAATAATCTAAACAGGCCCCACTACCCGAACGAGCCCGACGTGCCTAGTGATCCACAAAGGCCCGAAGACCCAAACGGGCCTAATGACCTGGATGGGGTCGATGATGCAGACAGGCCCAACGACCCAAACGGGCCCGACGACCCGGATGAGCCCGACGACCTGGACGGGCTAGTTCAGGTCGTTTAGCATGTCGGGATCATCGGGCCCGTTTAGGTCGTCAAGCCCGTCCGAGTCATCGGTCACGTCCAGGTTGTCGGGCCGATCCGGGTCGTCGAGCTTCATTGGGTCGTTGGGCCTATTTGGATAATCGGGCCCGTCCAGGTCATTAGGCCCGTCCGGGTCGTCGGGCCCATTCAAGTCGTGGGGCATTTTTGGATCATCGGGTCCGTCCGAGTCGTTAGGCCCATCCAAGGCTTCGGGCCCATTTCGGTCGTTGGTCCTTTGTGGATCATTAGGCACATCCAGGTCGTGGGGCCCGTTCGGGTCCTACAGCCCATCTGGGTCGTGGGGCACGTTCGGGTCTTTGGGCTTATCTAGAACATCGGGCATGTCCGGGTCGTTGGGCATGTTCGTGTTGTCGGGCCCATTTAGGTCATTGGACATGTTTAGATTATCGGGCACGTTCGAGTCGTTGGACCCCTTCGAGTCGTCGGGCATGTTCGGGTCGTGGGGCCCTACTGGGTCGTTGGGCCCGTCCGGGTCATGGGGCCCGTCCAGCTTGTGGGGCCCGTACGGGTCGTCGAGCCCGTCCGGTTCAACGGGCCCAAACGGGTCGTCGGGCACATTTGGGTCGTGGAGCTCATTTAGGTCGTCGAGTCCGCTTTTGTCGTAGGGCTCATCCAAGTCATCGAGCTCGTCCGGGTCAATGAGCCAGTCTAGGTTGTCAGGTCTGTCCATGTCGTCGGCCTCGTTCGTGTCGTCGGGATCGTCTGTGTTATTGGGTTTGTCCTGGTCGTCGGGCTCGTCCGTGTCGTCAGGCCCGTTCGGGTCGTCGGGCCTGTTCGGGTCGTCGGGCCCGTTCGAGTCGTTGGGCCTGTTAGGATCATCGAGCCCGTTCAAGTCGTCGTTCTGGTCGAGGTCGTCGGGCAGGGTCAGGTTGTTCGACCTATTCTGGTCGTCATGCTTGTCCGGTTCGTTGGGCCTGTCCCACAGATAGTAACATATTTTAAAAAATAATATATTTTTCTTGTGGAAGATGAAAGTCCATGGGTTGGCCCAAGCCCACAAGGCTTTTGTAAAGTTTTAAGCCTTGTGGACTTCTTTGATGGGGGCTTTTTTCAATGTGGGTTTTTTTGGCCATAACCCACATGGCCCAAGGCCAAGCCCTGTGGGATGGGCCAAATTGACACCTCTAATAAAAAATTTTAAAAAAATTCAAAAAGTTTAAGAAAATAAAAATGAAGAAAAGAAAAGAAAGTAAAGAAAGTGTAAAAATAACTAATTCAAGAAGTTAATGAAAATGAAGACTTTAAAAAAATAAGAAAAAGTGATAAAATAGATTTCAGGAATAAGATTTTAAAAACTTTAAGCTAAGACCTCAATATGATGAGTAAAATTTGCAAAAACCATTTCAGGAATATAATTCTAGATTTGAAAAGGATCAAGAAGTTGGTAAAAACTTTAAACGGAATTTAAAAAGTTTAAGAAAATAAAATTCAAGAAAAGAAAACTAAGTAAAGAAAGTGTAAAAATAAGTAATTCAAGAAGTTAATGAAAATGAAGAGTTTAAAAAAATTAGGAAAAGTGATAAAATAGATTTCAACAAAAAGATTTTAAAAACTTTAAGAGAAGAACTCAATATGATAAGTAAAATTTTGCAAAAACCATTTCAAGAACATAATTAAAGATTTCAAAAGGATCAAGAAGTTCATAAAAACTTTAAAAAAGAATTCAAAAAGTTTAAGAAAATAAAATTTAAGAAAAGAAAACTAAGTAAAGAAAGTGTAAAAATAAGTAATTCAAGAAGTTAATGAAAATGAAGAGTTTAAAAAAATTAGGAAAAGTGATAAAATAGATTTCAAGAAAAAGATTTTAAAAACTTTAAGAGAAGAACTCATTACGATGAGTAAAATTTTGCAAAAACCATTTCAAGAACATAATTAAAGATTTGAAAGGGATCAAGAAGTTGATAAAAACTTTACAAAAGAATTCAAAACGTTGAAGAAAAAAAAATTTAAGAAAAAAAAACTAAGTAAAGAAAGTGTAAAAATAATTAATTCAAGAAGTTAATGAAAATGAAGAGTTTAAAAAAATTAGGAAAAGTGATAAAATAGAATTCAAGAAAAAGATTTTAAAAACTTTAAGAGAAGAACTCAATATGATGAGTAAAATTTTGCAGAAACCATTTCAAGAACATAATTAAAGATTTGAAAAGGATCAAGAAGTTGATAAAAACTTTCAAAAAGAATTGAAAAAGTTTAAGAAAATAAAATTTAAGAAAAGAAAACTAAGTAAAGAAAGTGTAAAAATAACTAATTCAAGAAGTTAATGAAAATGAAGAGTTTAAAAAAATTAGGAAAAGTGTTAAAATAGAGTTCAAGAAAAAGATTTTAAAAACTTTAAGAGAAGAACTAATTATGATGAGTAAAATTTTGCAAAACCATTTCAAGAACATAATTAAAGATTTGAAAAGGATCAAGAAGTTGATAAAAACTTTCAAAAAGAATTCAAAAAGTTTAAGAAAATAAAATTTAAGAAAAGAAAACTAAGTAAAGAAAGTGTAAAAATAACTAATTCAAGAAGTTAATGAAAATGAAGAGTTTAAAAAAATTAGGAAAAGTGCTAAAATAGATTTCAAGAAAAAGATTTTAAAAACTTTAAGAGAAGAACTAATTATGATGAGTAAAATTTTGCAAAAACCATTTCAAGAACATAATTAAAGATTTGAAAAGGATCGAGAAGTTGATAAAAACTTTAAAAAAGAATTCAAAAAGTTGAAGAAAATAAAATTCAAGAAAAGAAAACTAAGTAAAGAAAATGTAAAAATAAGTAATTCAAGAATTTAATATAAATGAAAAGTTTAAAAAAATTTAGGAAAATTTAGAAAAATAGATTTCAGAAAAAAAATTTAAAAACTTTAAGAGAAGAACTCAATATGATGATTAAAATTTTGAAAAACCATTTCAAGAAAATAATTAAAGATTTGAAAAGGATCAAGAAGTCGATAAAAACTTTAAAAAAAATTTCAAAAAGTTTATGAATATAAAATTCAAGAAAATAAAACTAAGTAGAGAAAGTGTAAAAATAAGTAATTGAAGAAGTTAATGAAAATGAAGAGTTAAAAAAAAAATTAGGATAATTGAGAAAAATTGATTTCAAGAAAAAGATTTTAAAAACTTTAAGAGAAGAACACAATATGATGTGTAAAATTTTGCAAAAACCATTTCAAGAACATAATTCAAGATTTGAAAAGGATCAAGAAGTTGATAAAATCTTTAAAAATTTTAAGAAAATAAAATTGAAGAAAAGAAAACTAAGTAAAGAAAGTGTAAAAATAACTAATCAAGAAGTTAATGAAAATTAATAGTTTAAAAAAATTAGGAAAAGGGTGAAAATAGATTTCAAGAAAAAGATTTTAAAAACTTTAAGAGAAGAACTCAATATGATGAGTAAAATTTTGCAGAAACCATTTCAAGAACATAATTAAAGATTTGAAAAGGATCATGAAGTTGATAAAAACTTTCAAAAAGAATTGAAAAAGTTTAAGAAAATAAAATTTAAGAAAAGAAAACTAAGTAAAGAAAGTGTAAAAATAACTAATTCAAGAAGTTAATGAAAATGAAGAGTTTAAAAAAATTAGGAAAAGTGTTAAAATAGATTTCAAGAGAAAAATTTTAAAAACTTTAAGAGAAGAACTAATTATGATGAGTAAAATTTTGCAAAACCATTTCAAGAACATAATTAAAGATTTGAAAAGGATCAAGAAGTTGATAAAAACTTTCAAAAAGAATTCAAAAAGTTTAAGAAAATAAAATTTAAGAAAAGAAAACTAAGTAAAGAAAGTGTAAAAATAACTAATTCAAGAAGTTAATGAAAATGAAGAGTTTAAAAAAATTAGGAAAAGTGCTAAAATAGATTTCAAGAAAAAGAGTTTAAAAACTTTAAGAGAAGAACTAATTATGATGAGTAAAATTTTGCAAAAACCATTTCAAGAACATAATTAAAGATTTGAAAAGGATCAAGAAGTAGATAAAAACTTTAAAAAAGAATTCAAAAAGTTGAAGAAAATAAAATTCAAGAAAAGAAAACTAAGTAAAGAAAATGTAAAAATAAGTAATTCAAGAATTTAATATAAATGAAAAGTTTAAAAAAATTTAGGAAAATTTAGAAAAATAGATTTCAAGAAAAAAATTTAAAAACTTTAAGAGAAGAACTCAATATGATGATTAAAATTTTGAAAAACCATTTCAAGAAAATAATTAAAGATTTGAAAAGGATCAAGAAGTCGATAAAAACTTTAAAAAAATTTTCAAAAAGTTTATGAATATAAAATTCAAGAAAATAAAACTAAGTAGAGAAAGTGTAAAAATAAGTAATTGAAGAAGTTAATGAAAATGAAGAGTTTAAAAAAAATTAGGATAATTGAGAAAAATTGATTTCAAGAAAAAGATTTTAAAAACTTTAAGAGAAGAACACAATATGATGTGTAAAATTTTGCAAAAACCATTTCAAGAACATAATTCAAGATTTGAAAAGGATCAAAAAGTTGATAAAATCTTTAAAAAGTTTAAGAAAATAAAATTGAAGAAAAGAAAACTAAGTAAAGAAAGTGTAAAAATAACTAATTCAAGAAGTTAATGAAAATGAAGAGTTTAAAAAAATTAGGGAAAGTGAGAAAATAGATTTCAAGAAAATGATTTTAAAAACTTTAAGAGAAGAACTAATTATGATGAGTAAAATTTTGCAAAACCATTTCAAGAACATAATTAAAGATTTGAAAAGGATCAAGAAGTTGATAAAAACTTTCAAAAAGAATTCAAAAAGTTTAAGAAAATAAAATTTAAGAAAAGAAAAGTAAGTAAAGAAAGTGTAAAAATAACTAATTCAAGAAGTTAATGAAAATGAAGAGTTTAAAAAAATTAGGAAAAGTGCTAAAATAGATTTCAAGAAAAAAAATTTAAAAACTTTAAGAGAAGAACTCAATATGATGATTAAAATTTTGAAAAACCATTTCAAGAAAATAATTAAAGATTTGAAAAGGATCAAGAAGTCGATAAAAACTTTAAAAAAAATTTCAAAAAGTTTATGAATATAAAATTCAAGAAAATAAAACTCAGTAGAGAAAGTGTAAAAATAAGTAATTGAAGAAGTTAATGAAAATGAAGAGTTTAAAAAAAATTAGGATAATTGAGAAAAATTGATTTCAAGAAAAAGATTTTAAAAACTTTAAGAGAAGAACACAATATGATGTGTAAAATTTTGCAAAAACCATTTCAAGAACATAATTCAAGATTTGAAAAGGATCAAGAAGTTGATAAAATCTTTAAAAAGTTTAAGAAAATAAAATTGAAGAAAAGAAAACTAAGTAAAGAAAGTGTAAAAATAACTAATCAAGAAGTTAATGAAAATTAATAGTTTAAAAAAATTAGGAAAAGGGTGAAAATAGATTTCAAGAAAAAGATTTTAAAAACTTTAAGAGAAGAACTCAATATGATGAGTAAAATTTTGCAAAAAACCATTTCAAGAACATAATTAAAGATTTTAAAAGGATCAAGAAATTGATAAAAACTTTAAAAGGAATTTAAAAAGTTTAAGAAAATAAAATTCTAAAAAAGAAAACTAAGTAAAGAAAGTGTAAAAATAACTAATTCATGAAGTTAATGAAAATGAAGAGTTTAAAAAAATTAGGGAAAGTGAGAAAATAGATTTCAAGAAAAAGATTTTAAAAACTTTAAGAGAAGAACTCAATATGATGAGTAAAGTTTTGCAAAAACCATTTCAAGAACATAATTAAAGATTTGAAAAGGATCAGGAAGTTGATAAAAATTTTCAAAAGAATTGAAAAAGTTTATGAAAATAAAATTGAAGAAAAGAAAACTAAGTAAAGAAAGTGTAAAAATAACTAATCAAGAAGTTAATGAAAATTAATAGTTTAAAAAAATTAGGAAAAGCGTGAAAATAGATTTCAAGAAAAAGATTTTAAAAACTTTAGGAGAAGAACTCAATATGATGAGTAAAATTTTGCAAAAAACCATTTCAAGAACATAATTAAAGATTTTAAAAGGATCAAGAAATTGATAAAAACTTTAAAAGGAATTTAAAAAGTTTAAGAAAATAAAATTCTAAAAACGAAAACTAAGTAAAGAAAGTGTAAAAATAACTAATTCAAGAAGTTAATGAAAATGAAGAGTTTAAAAAAATTAGGGAAAGTGAGAAAATAGATTTCAAGAAAAAGATTTTAAAAACTTTAAGACAAGAACTCAATATGATGAGTAAAGTTTTGCAAAAACCATTTCAAGAACATAATTAAAGATTTGAAAAGGATCAAGAAGTTGATAAAAATTTTCAAAAGAATTGAAAAAGTTTAAGAAAATAAAATTCAAGAAAAGAAAACTAAGTAAAGAAAGTGTAAAAATAACTAATTCAAGAAGTTAATGAAAATTAATATTTTAAAAAAAGTAGGAAAAGGGAGAAAATAGATTTCAAGAAAAAGATTTTAAAAACTTTAAGAGAAGAACTGAATATGATGAGTAAAATTTTGCAAAAAATCATTTCAAGAACATAATTAAAGATTTTAAAAGATCAAGAAATTGATAAAAACTTTAAAAGGAATTTAAAAAGTTTAAGAAAATAAAATTCTAAAAAAGAAAACTAAGTAAAGAAAGTGTAAAAATAAGTAATTCAAGAAGATGAAAAGTTGAAAAAAATTAGGGAAAGTGAGAAAATAGATTTCAAGAAAAAGATTTTAAAAACTTTAAGAGAAGAACTAGATATGATGAGTAAAATTTTGCAAAAAGCATTTCAAGCACATAATTAAAGATTTGAAAAGGATCAAGAAGTTGATAAAATCTTTAAAAAGAATTGAAAAAGTTTAAGAAAAGAAAATTCAAGAAAAGAAAACTATGTAAAGAAAGTGTGAAAATAACTAATTCAAGAAGTTAATGAAAATTAATAGTTCAAAAAAATTAGGAAAAGTGAGAAAATAGATTTCAAGAAAAAGATTTTAAAAACTTTAAGAGAATAACTCAATATGATGAGTAAAATTTAGCAAAAACCATTTCAAGAACATAATTAAATATTTGAAAAGGATCAAGAAGTTGATAAAAACTTTAAAAAAGAATTCAAAAAGTTGAAGAAAATAAAATTCAAGAAAAGAAAACTAAGTAAAGAAAATGTAAAAATAAGTAATTCAATAATTTAATATAAATGAAAAGTTTAAAAAAATTTAGGAAAATTTAGAAAAATAGATTTCAAAAAAAAAATTTAAAAACTTTAAGAGAAGAACTCAATATGATGATTAAAATTTTGAAAAACCATTTCAAGAAAATAATTAAAGATTTGAAAAGGATCAAGAAGTCGATAAAAACTTTAAAAAAAATTTCAAAAAGTTTATGAATATAAAATTCAAGAAAATAAAACTAAGTAGAGAAAGTGTAAAAATAAGTAATTGAAGAAGTTAATGAAAATGAAGAGTTAAAAAAAAATTAGGATAATTGAGAAAAATTGATTTCAAGAAAAAGATTTTAAAAACTTTAAGAGAAGAACACAATATGATGTGTAAAATTTTGCAAAAACCATTTCAAGAACATAATTCAAGATTTGAAAAGGATCAAGAAGTTGATAAAATCTTTAAAAATTTTAAGAAAATAAAATTGAAGAAAAGAAAACTAAGTAAAGAAAGTGTAAAAATAACTAATCAAGAAGTTAATGAAAATTAATAGTTTAAAAAAATTAGGAAAAGGGTGAAAATAGATTTCAAGAAAAAGATTTTAAAAACTTTAAGAGAAGAACTCAATATGATGAGTAAAATTTTGCAGAAACCATTTCAAGAACATAATTAAAGATTTGAAAAGGATCAAGAAGTTGATAAAAACTTTCAAAAAGAATTGAAAAAGTTTAAGAAAATAAAATTTAAGAAAAGAAAACTAAGTAAAGAAAGTGTAAAAATAACTAATTCAAGAAGTTAATGAAAATGAAGAGTTTAAAAATTTAGGAAAAGTGTTAAAATAGATTTCAAGAGAAAAATTTTAAAAACTTTAAGAGAAGAACTAATTATGATGAGTAAAATTTTGCAAAACCATTTCAAGAACATAATTAAAGATTTGAAAAGGATCAAGAAGTTGATAAAAACTTTCAAAAAGAATTCAAAAAGTTTAAGAAAATAAAATTTAAGAAAAGAAAACTAAGTAAAGAAAGTGTAAAAATAACTAATTCAAGAAGTTAATGAAAATGAAGAGTTTAAAAAAATTAGGAAAAGTGCTAAAATAGATTTCAAGAAAAAGAGTTTAAAAACTTTAAGAGAAGAACTAATTATGATGAGTAAAATTTTGCAAAAACCATTTCAAGAACATAATTAAAGATTTGAAAAGGATCAAGAAGTAGATAAAAACTTTAAAAAAGAATTCAAAAAGTTGAAGAAAATAAAATTCAAGAAAAGAAAACTAAGTAAAGAAAATGTAAAAATAAGTAATTCAAGAATTTAATATAAATGAAAAGTTTAAAAAAATTTAGGAAAATTTAGAAAAATAGATTTCAAGAAAAAAATTTAAAAACTTTAAGAGAAGAACTCAATATGATGATTAAAATTTTGAAAAACCATTTCAAGAAAATAATTAAAGATTTGAAAAGGATCAAGAAGTCGATAAAAACTTTAAAAAGAATTTCAAAAAGTTTATGAATATAAAATTCAAGAAAATAAAACTAAGTAGAGAAAGTGTAAAAATAAGTAATTGAAGAAGTTAATGAAAATGAAGAGTTTAAAAAAAATTAGGATAATTGAGAAAAATTGATTTCAAGAAAAAGATTTTAAAAACTTTAAGAGAAGAACACAATATGATGTGTAAAATTTTGCAAAAACCATTTCAAGAACATAATTCAAGATTTGAAAAGGATCAAAAAGTTGATAAAATCTTTAAAAAGTTTAAGAAAATAAAATTGAAGAAAAGAAAACTAAGTAAAGAAAGTGTAAAAATAACTAATTCAAGAAGTTAATGAAAATGAATTGTTTAAAAAAATTAGGGAAAGTGAGAAAATAGATTTCAAGAAAATGATTTTAAAAACTTTAAGAGAAGAACTAGATATGATGAGTAAAATTTTGCAAAAAGCATTTCAAGAACATAATTAAAGATTTGGAAAGGATCAAGAAGTTGATAAAATCTTTAAAAAGAATTGAAAAAGTTTAAGAAAAGAAAATTCAAGAAAAGAAAACTATGTAAAGAAAGTGTGAAAATAACTAATTCAAGAAGTTAATGAAAATTAATAGTTCAAAAAAATTAGGAAAAGTGAGAAAAATTGATTTCAAGAAAAAGATTTTAAAAACTTTAAGAGAAGAACACAATATGATGTGGAAAATTTTGCAAAAACCATTTCAAGAACATAATTCAAGATTTGAAAAGGATCAAGAAGTTGATAAAATCTTTAAAAAGTTTAAGAAAATAAAATTGAAGAAAAGAAAACTAAGTAAAGAAAGTGTAAAAATAACTAATTCAAGAAGTTAATGAAAATGAAGAGTTTAAAAATATTAGGAAAAGTGTTAAAATAGAGTTCAAGAAAAAGATTTTAAAAACTTTAAGAGAAGAACTAATTATGATGAGTAAAATTTTGCAAAACCATTTCAAGAACATAATTAAAGATTTGAAAAGGATCAAGAAGTTGATAAAAACTTTCAAAAAGAATTCAAAAAGTTTAAGAAAATAAAATTTAAGAAAAGAAAACTAAGTAAAGAAAGTGTAAAAATAACTAATTCAAGAAGTTAATGAAAATGAAGAGTTTAAAAAAATTAGGAAAAGTGCTAAAATAGATTTCAAGAAAAAGATTTTAAAAACTTTAAGAGAAGAACTCAATATGATGAGTAAAGTTTTGCAAAAACCATTTCAAGAACATAATTAAAGATTTGAAAAGGATCAAGAAGTCGATAAAAACTTTAAAAAGAATTTCAAAAAGTTTATGAATATAAAATTCAAGAAAATAAAACTAAGTAGAGAAAGTGTAAAAATAAGTAATTGAAGAAGTTAATGAAAATGAAGAGTTAAAAAAAATTAGGATAATTGAGAAAAATTGATTTCAAGAAAAAGATTTTAAAAACTTTAAGAGAAGAACACAATATGATGTGTAAAATTTTGCAAAAACCATTTCAAGAACATAATTCAAGATTTGAAAAGGATCAAGAAGTTGATAAAATCTTTAAAAATTTTAAGAAAATAAAATTGAAGAAAAGAAAACTAAGTAAAGAAAGTGTAAAAATAACTAATCAAGAAGTTAATGAAAATTAATAGTTTAAAAAAATTAGGAAAAGGGTGAAAATAGATTTCAAGAAAAAGATTTTAAAAACTTTAAGAGAAGAACTCAATATGATGAGTAAAATTTTGCAAAAAACCATTTCAAGAACATAATTAAAGATTTTAAAAGGATCAAGAAATTGATAAAAACTTTAAAAGGAATTTAAAAAGTTTAAGAAAATAAAATTCTAAAAAAGAAAACTAAGTAAAGAAAGTGTAAAAATAACTAATTCAAGAAGTTAATGAAAATGAAGAGTTTAAAAAAATTAGGGAAAGTGAGAAAATAGATTTCAAGAAAAAGATTTTAAAAACTTTAAGAGAAGAACTCAATATGATGAGTAAAGTTTTGCAAAAACCATTTCAAGAACATAATTAAAGATTTGAAAAGGATCAGGAAGTTGATAAAAATTTTCAAAAGAATTGAAAAAGTTTAAGAAAATAAAATTGAAGAAAAGAAAACTAAGTAAAGAAAGTGTAAAAATAACTAATCAAGAAGTTAATGAAAATTAATAGTTTAAAAAAATTAGGAAAAGCGTGAAAATAGATTTCAAGAAAAAGATTTTAGAAACTTTAGGAGAAGAACTCAATATGATGAGTAAAATTTTGCAAAAAACCATTTCAAGAACATAACTAAAGATTTTAAAAGGATCAAGAAATTGATAAAAACTTTAAAAGGAATTTAAAAAGTTTAAGAAAATAAAATTCTAAAAACGAAAACTAAGTAAAGAAAGTGTAAAAATAACTAATTCAAGAAGTTAATGAAAATGAAGAGTTTAAAAAAATTAGGGAAAGTGAGAAAATAGATTTCAAGAAAAAGATTTTAAAAACTTTAAGACAAGAACTCAATATGATGAGTAAAGTTTTGCAAAAACCATTTCAAGAACATAATTAAAGATTTGAAAAGGATCAAGAAGTTGATAAAAATTTTCAAAAGAATTGAAAAAGTTTAAGAAAATAAAATTCAAGAAAAGAAAACTAAGTAAAGAAAGTGTAAAAATAACTAATTCAAGAAGTTAATGAAAATTAATATTTTAAAAAAAGTAGGAAAAGGGAGAAAATAGATTTCAAGAAAAAGATTTTAAAAACTTTAAGAGAAGAACTGAATATGATGAGTAAAATTTTGCAAAAAATCATTTCAAGAACATAATTAAAGATTTTAAAAGATCAAGAAATTGATAAAAACTTTAAAAGGAATTTAAAAAGTTTAAGAAAATAAAATTCTAAAAAAGAAAACTAAGTAAAGAAAGTGTAAAAATAAGTAATTCAAGAAGTTAATGAAAATGAAGAGTTTAAAAAAATTAGGAAACGTGAGAAAATAGATTTCAAGAAAAATATTTTAAAAACTTTAAGAGAAGAACTCAATATGATGAGTAAAATTTTGCAAAAACCATTTCAAGAACATAATTAAAGATTTGAAAAGGATCAAGAAGTTGATAAAAACTAGAGTTGTCAATTTGGCCCTTAGCCCATGTGCCAGCCCTGACCCACTCTTCATAAAGCCCTCTTTTAGGGGGGCCCCCAAATGAGGGAGCCAAAAAGAAGCCCCAGCCCCCAAAGCCCCCTCTCTAGTGGGTTAGGGCTAGGGCTAAGGTGGGTTAGCTCCCCAAATAATACTACATTAAGGAAGAGTCAAATATCAAGTCGAGCTACCTGGACGGGCTCGACGACCTGAACGGGCTCAACAACCCAAACGGGCCCGATGACCAGGACAGGTCCGAGGACAAGGACGGGCCCGACGACCAGGATTGGCCCGATGACCAGGACGGGCCTAACGACCAGGGATGGGTCCGAAGACACGAACGGGCTCGACGACCCAGTCGGGCCCAACGACCAAGACGAGCCCGACAACACGGGCCAGCCCAACGACACAGATGAACCCGACGATGCGGACGAGCTCGAAGACCCGGACTGGCCCAAAGACCCAAACGAGCCCTATGACCTGGACAGACCCCACAACCCGAACAAGCCCGACGACCAGGACGGGCACACCAACGAAATGTGCACGACGACTCAGACGAGCCCGACGATCCGGACGAGCCCGAAGACCCGGACGAGCCCTACGACCCAGACAAGCCCGACGACCCGGACGGGCGCGATGATCAGGACGAGCCTGATTACAAGAACGAGCCTGACGACCCGAACGAGCCCGACTACTCGAACGTAACTAACGACCCGAATAAGCCCCACGATCCGAACGAGCCCTACGACCTGAACGAGCTCGATGATCCAAATAGGCCCAACGACCCGAACTGGCCCAACGACTCGAACAGGCCTGACGAATCGAATAGGAGCAATGACCCGGACTGGCTCGATGATCTAGACAGGCCCCACAACCCGAACGGGCCCAACGTGCCCGATGATCCAGAAAGCCCCGAAGACCCGTACGGGCCCGACGACCTAGACGAGCCTATTGACCTGGACGAGCTCGATGATCTAGGCAGGCCCAACGACCCGAATGGGCCAATTCGGGTCTTTTTGCATTTTGGGATCATCGAGCCCGTCTAGGTCGTCAAGCTCGTCCGAGTCATCGGTCACGTCCGGGTTGTCGGGCCGATCCAGGTCGTCAAGCTTGTTCAGGTCGTTGGGCCTGTCTAGATCATCGAGCCCGTCCAGGTCGTTAGGCCCGTCCGGGTCGTCGGGAACGTTTAGGTCGTTGGGCGTGTCTGGATCAACGGGCCCATTCAGGTCGATGGGCCTGTTTTGATCATCGGGCCTGTCCAGGTCGTTAGGCACGTCCGGGTCATCGGGCTCGTTCAAGTCGTTGGGCCTTTCTGGATCATCGAGCCCGTCCGAGTCGTTGGCCCCATCTAAGGCGTCGGGCCCGTTTGGGTCGTTGGGCCTGTGTGGATCACCGGGCACGTCCGGGTCGTGGGGTCCATTCGGGTAGGGATGGCAATTAGGGCCTGGCCCGCGGGTCCAGCCCACAGGTCCGCAGAAAAAATGCGGGGCAGGTCAGGATAGTGAACTTGCAGACCCGCGCGGGCTCGGCCTGCATAGGCCCGCACGGCTCGGCCCGCAAGCTCGCATAAAATTAAAAGAAAAAAAAAACTTGCACTTGTGTATATTAATTACTTCTTTTATGGACTCTTGCATTAACATTTCAAATTCTTGTATAACTGGAAAAGACAAGTATTATGTAATTTTTAATGTGCTAAAATTTAAAGAATACATTGTGTATGTCATAGTATGAATATGATGAAAATGTTGAATTATCAATTTATCATCTAATTTCCCAAAGTCTTTACTTAATTTTGTAAACTTCTTAAAGTTTCTCAATTTTTAAACATTGAAAGTTTTATCATAAAAAAAAAGTGGGCCGGCTTGCGGACCCGCGGGCCTACGTATATGCGGGGCGGGCCAGAGTATGCGGCCCGCATAAAAAATGCGGGACGGAGCGGACCGACCCGCGGTGTGTAGGTCTTATGCGGGGCGGGCCGGCCCGCATTGCCACCCCTACATTCGGGTCCTAGAGCCCGTCTTGGTCGTGGGGCCTGTCCGAGTCGTTGGGCATGTTAGTGTCGTCGGGCCCGTTCAGGTCGTTGGGCATGTCTTAATCATCGGGCTCGTTCGGGTCGTCGGGCACGTTCAGGTCGTGGGGCCCTTCTGGATAGTCGAGCCCGTCCGGGTCGTGGGGCCCATATGGGTCGTCGGGCACGTTTGGGTCGTAGGGCTCGTTTAGGTCGTCGGGTCCGTTTTTGTCGTAGGGCCCGTCTAAGTCGTTGGGCTCGTCCTGGTCATTGAGCCCGTCTAGGTTGTCGCGCCCGTCCATGTCGTCGTCCCAGTTCGTGTCGTCAGGCCCGTCCGTGTTGTCAGGTTTGTCTTGGTCGTCGGGCTCGTCTGGTTTGTTGGGCCTGTTCGGGTCGTCAGGCCTGTTCGGGTCGTCGGGCCCGTTTGGGTCGTTGGGCTTGTTTGGATCATCGAGCCCATTCAAGTCGTCGTTCTTGTCGAGGTCGTCGGGCAGGTTCGGGTTGTTCGACCTATTCTGGTCGTCGTGCTTGTCCGGTTCATTGGGCCTGTCCCACAGATAGTAATATATTTTAAAAAACAATATATTTTTGGTTAAATTATACTTTTAGTCCCCATTTTCGTAGCAAATTTTGAATTTGGTCCCTCAATTATTTTTTATCTCAATCTGGTCCCTATTTTCGGAAATTTGACCCAATCAAGTCCTTTCCGTTAGGGGTGAAGTAACAATGTTAAATGGGGTGCCACGTGTCAGCTTCTGGATTTTTTGAATTTTTTGAATTTTTTATTTTTTGAATTTTTTTTTTATTTTTTATTAATTTTTTTAAAATTTTTTAAAAAATTAAAATTTTGCCACGTGTCAAGTGGACATAGTGCCACGTGGCAGTGACAATGCCACGTGTCACTATTTGGGAGTTGTCATTTTCTCATTCTCAATTTGTTCCCTCTATTTTATTTTTTGTCTCAATTTAGTCCCAATTTTTGTAAAAATTATGCAATTTCGTCCCCCTCCAAATTGAAACCAAATTTAATTTCTATATAAATAGGCACAAATATTTCTATTAAAATTTATATTTCAAGTAAATATTTTTAACAAGATTAAGTTTATTTTAATTTATATTTTACGTTAAACTTTATTTAAAATTGTTTTAAAGTTGTTAATAGAAAATAATGTTAATAAAAAAATTCATAAATTATATTGATATTTTATTACATTGTAACAATAAAAAACAAATAAATTTAAAATTTGAAAATAATTTTAAGTAAAATTTAATGTGAAACAAATTTAAAGAAACTTGGTTTTATTGAAAATATATAATAAAAATATCAATTTGAATAAAAAAATTATTTAATAAAAATATTTGTATAACATTTTATAATTTTTGTTTCAATTTGGAGGGGGACGAAATTGCATAATTTTTACAAAAATTGGGACTAAATTGAGACAAAAAAAAATAGAGGGACCAAATTGAGAATGAGAAAATGACACCTCCCAAATAGTGACACGTGGCACTGTCACTACCACGTGGCACAATGTCAGCTTGACACGTGGCAAAATTTTAATTTTTTTAATTTTTTTTTAAAAATTAATATAAAATAAAATAAAATAAAATAAAATAAAAAAATTCAAAAAATCCAGAAGCTGACACGTGGCACCTCATTTAACACCGTTACTCCACCACTAACGGAAAGGACTTGTTTGGGTCAAATTTCCCAAAATATGGACCAGATTGAGATAAAAATTATTTGAGAGACCAAATTCAAATTTTGCTACGAAAATGGGGACTAAAAGTATAATTTAATCTATATTTTTCATGTGGAAGATGAAAGCCCATGAGTTGGCCCAAGCCCACAGGGCTTTTGTAAAGTTTTTAGCCCTGTGGACTTCTTTGATGGGAGCTTTTCTTCAATGTGGACTTTTTTGGCCCTACCCCACATGGGCCAAGGCCAAGCCCTGTGGGCTGGGCCAAATTGACACCTCTACATATATATGGTCCATTTGTTAGTCAATTTATAATTGTTTAATATTTTTTGGTTAAAATACCTTTTTGATTTCGATTTTTGTCAAGTTTTGTCAAATTAGTCCTAATTTTGTTTTTGTGCTCAAATAGGTCATAATTTTCGTCAATTTTGTTCAATTAGGTCCTTTTTTGTTAACACCGTTTAAATCATTAACAGTCATGAACAGTGACTGCCACATGCCATTTCATGGTTTTTTTAATTTTTAATTTTTTTAATTTTTTGTAATTTTTCATTTTTTTAAATGTCCACGTATCAATCTAGCAGTGTGCCACGTGTCAAAGACAATGTTTTATATTCAATTTGGTCCCTATATTCGTGATTTTTGTTCAATTTAGTCCAAATTTTTGTTAACATGAACCAATTTTGTCCCTCTCCAAATTGAAACCAAATTTAATTTTTATATTAAAATTCACATTTTCATATAATATATTAAAATTCACATCATTATAATTTTTATATAAAAAATAAATTTGGTCTCATCTTTGATAAAGATAAAATTGGTCAATTTTAACCAAAATTAGGACTAAATTGAACAAAATTAACAAATATAACGACCAAATTGAACATAAAACATTGACTCTGACATGTGGCACGTTGTTGAATTGACACGTGGACATTTAAAAAAATTAAAAAAATTAAAAAATTAAAAGAAAAATGTAAAAAAACCACGAAGTGACACGTGGCAGTCACAGTTCATGACCGTTAATGATTTAAACGATGTTAACAAAAAAGGATCTAATTGAACAAAATTGATGAAATTAGGACCTATTTGAACACAAAAACAAAATTAGGACTGATTTGACAAAACTTGACGAAAATTGAGACCAAAAAAGTATTTTAACCATAATTTTTTATACTGTAATCCTATATAATGACAACAATGTATTATGACAACTACTTTGTGATGGATAGAGAACTCTATCTATATAAGGCACTCTGTGTTTTGGGTCATAAAATCTGTGATATGTGAGATAATATGAGATATTCACATAATAATTTTTTTTTCATAGATGTAACTCATTTGTCAATCAATTTATAATTTTTGAATAAATTTTGATACTGTAATCCCATATAATGGGCAATAATTTATTATGACAACTAACCTGTGATGGATAAAGAACTCTATAAGTACCACAAGTGATGGATATGTGAGATAATATGAGATATTCACATGGTCAATTATTTCCATAAAGGTGGTCCATTTTGAGATCAATTGATAATTGTTGCATAATTTTTTATACTGTAATTTCAACAAATTGGTAACAATTTATTATGGCAACTACTCTATTATGGACCAAGGAGAATATAAGTTTCATAGGTGCTATGTGCTTCGAGTCATCAAATTTGTGATATATGAGATAATTTGAGATATTCACATAGTCAATTATTTTCATAGATGTGGTCCATTTGTCAATCATGGAAACTACTCTATGATGGATAGAGAACTCTATACAAGTTTCACAGGAGCTGTGTTTTGGGTCATCAAATATGCTATCTTCTACAATATACTATACCATCAAAGTTTAGAAGGTGATGAGTCGTTATTTTCCTTTATTCCATTGTATTTTTGTGTGATGGTTGTTTAGTGCTTAATTATCTATTATTAGTGCATGTTCATCTATTAGGTTTTATTGGGTCATTCTTCCGAATTTTTATTAATTTGACATTAATTAGTCTAATTTTCTTTTCTAATTATGTTTAGGTATTTTTGTGAGCAGTTTTGGAGTTTGGACACTAATCTTAAGATGAAGAGAGAGAGTTGTCACATCATTCCCACATCATCGCCACATCCTTGCCATGTCATTTAGCTTGTCCACATCATTGTACCAACATTTTAGGCCTAGAGTGACATTTTTGTAATTCTAAAACATGTCGTGACATTTTTGCAATTAGAGTGAACCAGAGTGATGTGACCACATATTTTAGGTTTTCATTTTCATTTTGGACAACTTTCTTCTTCCTCATTCAAATTTTTCACATTTTTAGAGAGCACCCACGTGGGGTTTTCACGTTTTCTTGATTTTGTGACCATTGGAGCACCAGCCAACTTAAGGCTTTCATTCTCTTCAATATGAATTTTGTTTGTTCCTTCTTCCCTTGCTCTTATAATGCATTTTTGTTTTTGTTTATGTTTTAAGTCCATTTCTATGGCTAATTAAACCTTGCAATTGATTTTCTAAGGAGGATGTAATGAAATCTTGAGATTCTATGCATGTTTTTCGCTGTTTATGTTGCTCTCCATCATTTTAATTGGTGGTTTATTGTTGAATATGAATTATGGGCATGCTTAATGTTAGGGTTCTTGTTCTTGCATTGAAACAAATTTGAATCATGCTTAATGTTTTTGGTTTTTGGGTTTCTGGATGTTCTCATAGATGCTTAATCAATGGGTGTGATTAAATGATGTGATGAAATCGTGTTAATCTTCACTTAGTGATTTAATTGCGATTTCTGAGTTTCTGGATAGCGTGCTTAATTTGGTAATCTATGCTAGATGAAATTATATTTGAATCAAAGAATCAATGCATTTTTATAAATTGTGTTATTAAATTTGAAGTTGTTTTGCTTTGTTTTGTTAATCTGTCAACCCTCTTTGTGTTAAATTTGAAACCTCTGAATGAAAATATTGGTCATTAAGATACGACCTTAGATTAACTCCTAAGTACAATATTTACATGTTTTATTTGGTCGATTATGACCTCGATCATATACCATCAAAGTTGAGAGAGTGAGGATTCACTACTACATATTTTAGTTTTAATAACATTTAAAAAATGTTGCCAAAACCTCAAAAAATGTTGTTATTTGCAAAGATAACATTTATACACATGTTGTATATAGTGCATGTTGCTAAAAGGTTTTAGTAACATTTTTATATATTATTAGTATTATTTTTAAAATGTTACTAATTAACATTTTGACTAACACTAGAAAAATGTTAAGAATTTAAATTTTTTGTAACATTTAAAAAATGTTACCTATAAATCTTCTAATATTTAAAAAATGTTACCTTATATTTTCTAACATTTAAATAAATATTACCAATTGTATTGTTTTGTAACAATCAAAAAATGTTACAAATTGCCTTTTTTGTAACATTTTAAAATTGTTACTAATTTATCTATCTAAAAATAAGAAATACTAAACACCAAATTGATCTGAATCTCTGCGAGAATTTTACCATCTAACTTCATTTGAGAGAATAAACCCTTTCTCAATTTCAGAATTTAGAGTTTGAGGTTTTTCGGCAAGGAGAAAAAAAAAGAAAAATGTTGTAAAAGAGACAACAAGGAAGAGGAAAAACCATGGAAAACGAGAAAGTGAAGAAGGAAAAAAGAAAAAAAATGTTAACTTAGGTTTCACTTCTATAACATTTTTCTAAAAAAAAAAAGTCACAATGTAACATTTATAAAAAGAATGTTACAATAGTAAAGAGAAAGTTGTAACATTTTACTTCTATAACATTTTTCTATAAAAAAAAATCACAATGTAACATTTATAAAAAGGTTACAGTGTAACTAAAAAAATGTTACTCAAGGCGGGAAATGGTGGAGTGATTTGAAAGGACACTAAAATATTTTCATGACGATCTGCTGCAGAAAAGTTTGGCACCAAGCAATCGCATCCTTTAGTCGGAACACATAATCAGACTCAGTATGAGTACCAGCATGAGCCTCTTGGGGTCGTTCCCACTTATCCATCTCATCCACTAGGAGGAAACCTACCCAGAAACAAACATATATAGATCTTTCAGTAGCTGTCCTCTCGCAGATATATGAAATAAGAAAGCTCTGATTTTACTCAGAATCCTTTCCATGTATATCATTTAGTTATATGTTTCAAGGATCTTCAAAGTTTTACAGCCTTATACAGGTGACATATAATAATATTAATAATACCATTATCATCCACAATTGTTTCTCTTTATCTTAGCTTCTTGTCGAATAAACTCTACATAAGTCACTTTCTCCTGAGCAGAGCATTTAAACTTGAGTTTTCTTTATCTTAGCTTTTTTATATCTAATAAACTCTACATGAGTCACTTTCTCTTGAGTTTGGTCTTGTTTTTTCAGAGTTATTAGAAAATTTATTTATAACTAATTATTTTTTAATTAAATTTAGTTATATTTGATTTCTTTAGTTAATACTATTTATTATTATTATATTTAACATGTTAAATATATATAATATATAATATATAATATATTTAATTAACAATATATACATTGTTGTTCATTTTTGTTCAGTTGATTTTTTTTTACTCTTAGCTCACCCTAAAACTGATTTCTTTAAGCTAAAAATATATAATATATATTTTCTTTAAATTAAATGATATATCAAAGAGAATCATCTAAAATGTGTTTTTTTAAAAATTAAATTATATATTTGATTTTTTAATTAATACTATTTATTATTATTATATTATTATCTTTAACATATTAAATATAATATATAATAAATTTAATAATATATAGATTTTTCTTTTCATGGTTTTTTTTCTCTTAGCTCACCCCTAAAACTATTTTTTTAATATATTTTTTTAAATTAAATTATATATCCATTTCACCTCTTTATCTTATTCAATTATATATTAAGAGAGAAAGTCATTTAAATTAAATTATAAAATATATTTCATTTAAATTAAATTATATATTAAAAAGAAATTCATATAAAATACATTTTCTCTAACTTAAATTATATATTTGATTATTTTTAATTAATACTATTTGTTTTTATTATATTTAGCATATAAAATATAATATATAAATAATATATAATACATAATATATTTAACAATTTATAGATATAGATTTTTGTGGATTTTTTTTGTCTTTGACACTTAAAACTATTTTTCTTAAACTAAATTATAAAATATATTTTTAAATTAAATTATATATCTATTTTCCTTCTTTATTTTATTAAATTATATATTTTCCTTCTTTATCTTATTAAATTATATGTTAAAGAGAAAGCCTTATATAATATGTTTCCTTTAAACTAAAATAATTTAAAATTAAATTATATATTTAATTCTTTTAATTAATACTTTGTATTGTTATTAGATTTGACATATGGTAATAACTCAGAAAATTGAGACAAGTGCTTAACTATTATACTGTTCATGTAAAATATAAAATTAATAATTATGTGTCAACTAATATTAATTATAATTATATTATTTATTATATGACAAGTGGTAAATATAGACAAAAAAGTTTAGATAAAAAAGTTTAGATGTGTTAAATTATATTTTTCTCTTATTTCTTATCTCATATCAATAACATTTTATATTTTATATTCTATATCTCATCTCTCCTTTTATGTCTCATCTTTCTTCTCTAATTTCTTTTTTCTTGAATTAATAATTATGTGTCAACTAATATTATTTATAATTATATTATTTATTATAATTATATGATAAGTGATAAATATAGACAAAAAAGTTTAGATGTGTTAAATTATTTTTTTCTCTTATCTCTTATCTCATATCAATAACCTCTTATATTTTATATTTTATATCTCATCTCTATATTCTTTTGTCTTGAATCATGTTTCTTATATTTTATTTCTAGTTTCTTGTTTCTTGTCCCTTATCTCG
Organism: Vigna unguiculata; assembly: GCF_037176805.1. NCBI lineage: Eukaryota > Viridiplantae > Streptophyta > Magnoliopsida > Fabales > Fabaceae > Vigna > Vigna unguiculata. Next base: position 55,462,052 of record NC_140794.1, on the reverse strand, counting down.
CATCTTATATATATTATCTTATCTTGTATCTTTTATTTTTTTTCCATTATCTTTTAGTTTTTATTAATTTTCTTTCTTTTTTTTCTTTCTTTTTTTTAGCGTTTTTCTTGATATTTTTCCATTTAGTTTCAGTTTTTTTTATATTTGTTATCTTTTAATTTTTTATTTTATTTTTAATATTTTTCTTTTATTTTTTTCTATTTTTTTTCACTATATAAATTTTTTATTTTTTGTTTTTTTTTATTTTCTCTTATCTCTTATGTTTTACCTTTTATATTTTATCTCTTATCTTTTATCTTTTACCTTTTATATTCTATCTCTTATCTCTTATCTCTTATCTCTTATCTCTTATCTCTTATCTCTTATCTCTTATCTCTTATCTCTTATCTCTTATCTTTTATATCTCATCTCTTATCTCTCATCTCTCATCTGTTACCTTTTATATTTTATGTCTTATCTTTTGTCTCTTTCTCTTATCTCTTATCTCATATCTTTCAACTCTTGTATTTTATATTTTATATCTCATCTCTACTCTTATGTCTCATCTCTCACCTCTAGATTCTTTTGTCTCATATCATGTCTCTTATATTTTATTTCTAGTTTCTTTTTTATTGTTTATTCTCTCTTATCTCGCATCTTATATATATTATCTTATCTTGTATCTGTTATGATTTTTCCATTATCTTTTAGTTTTTATTAATTTTCTTTCCTTTATTTATCTCTTTTTTTTATCATTTTTCTTGATATTTATCCATTTATTTTAAATTTTCTTATTTTTTTATATTTCTTATCTTTTAACTTTTTATCATATTTTTTATGTTTTTCTATTAATTTTTTTGTATTTTTTTCACTTTTTAAATTTTAAATTTTTTATTTTATGTTTTTTTTATCTCTTATCCCGTTTTTCTTTTTTCTTATCTTTTTTTTCTTATCTCTTATCTCTTATCTCTTATCTCTTATCTCTTATCTCTTATCTCTTATCTCTTATCTCTTATCTCTTATCTCTTATCTCTTATCTCTTATCTCTTATCTCTTATCTCTTATCTCTTATCTCTTATCTCTTATCTCTTATCTCTTATCTCTTATCTCTTATCTCTTATCTCTTATCTCTCATCTCTTATCTCTTATATCTCATCTCTGATCTCTCATCAGTTACCTTTTATATTTTATGTCTTATCTTTTGTCTCTTTCTCTTATCTCTTATCTCATATCTTTCAACTCTTGTATTTTATATTTTATATCTCATCTCTTATATCTCATCTCTACTCTTATGTCTCATCTCTCACATCTAGATTCTTTTGTCTCATATCATGTCTCTTATATTTTATTTCTATTTTCTTGTTTCTTGTCTATTCTCTCTTATCTCGCATCTTATATATATTATCTTATCTTGTATCTGTTATGATTTTTCCATTATCTTTTAGTTTTTATTAATTTTCTTTCTTTTATTTATCTCTTTTTTTATCGTTTTTCTTGATATTTATCCATTTATTTTAACTTTTCTTATTTTCTTATATTTCTTAGCTTTTAATTTTTTATCATATTTTTAATGTTTTTCTTTTAATTTTTTTGTATTTTTTTTTCACTTTTTAAATTTTTTATTTTTTATTTTCTGTTTTTTTTTTCTGATCTCTTATATCGTTTTTCTTTTTTCTTATCTTTTTTTTCTTATGTCTTATCTCTTATCTCTTATCTCTTATCTCTTATCTCTTACCTCTTACCTCTTATCTCTTATCTCTTATCTCTTATCTCATATCTATCAACTATTATATTTTATATCTCATCTCTTATATCTCATCTCTACTCTTATGTCTCATCTCTAATCTTTAGATTCTTTTGTCTTGTATCATGTCTCTTATATTTTATTTCTAGTTTCTTGTCTCTTCTCTCTTATCTCGCATCTTATATATATTATCTTATCTGGTATCTCTTATTTTTTTCCATTATGTGTCAACTAATATTAATTATAATTATATTATTTATTATATGACAAGTGGTAAATATAGACAAAAAAGTTTAGATAAAAAAGTTTAGATGTGTTAAATTATATTTTTCTCTTATTTCTTATCTCATATCAATAACTTTTTATATTTTATATTCTATATCTCATCTTTTATATTTCATCTCTCCTTTTATGTCTCATCTTTCTTCTCTAATTTCTTTTTTCTTGAATTAATAATTATGTGTCAACTAATATTATTTATAATTATTTTATTTATTATAATTATAAGATAAGTGATAAATATAGACAAAAAAGTTTAGATGTGTTCAATTATTTTTTTCTCTTATCTCTTATCTCATATCAATAACCTCTTATATTTTATATTTTATATCTCATCTCTTATATTTCATCTCTCATCTAATGTCTCATCTCTCATCTCTAGTTTCTTTTTTCTTGTATCATGTCTCTTATATTTTGTTTCTAGTTTCTTGTTTCTTGTCTCTTCTCTTTTATCTCGCATCTTATATTTATTATCTTATTTTGTATCCTTTATTTTTTTTCCATTATCTTTTAGTTTTTATTAATTTTCTTTATTTTTTTAATTATTTTTTAGCATTTTTTCTTGATATTTTTCACCTATTTTCAATTTTCTTCTTTTTTATATTTCTTATTTTTTAATTTTTTATGGTATTTTTAATGTTTTTCTTTTTTTGTGGATTTTTTTGGTCTTTGAAACTTAAAACTATTTTTCTTAAACTAAATTATAAAATATATATTTTTAAATTAAATTATATATCTATTTTCCTTCTTTATTTTATTAAATTATATATTTTCCTTCTTTATCTTATTAAATTATATGTTAAAGAGAAAGCCTTATAAAATATGTTTCCTTTAAACTAAAATAATATATTAAAGAAAAAGTCAAATAAAATATTTTGTTTAAATTAAATTATATATTTGATTCTTTTAATTAATACTTTGTATTGTTATTAGATTTGACATAGGGTAATAACTTAGAAAATCGAGACAAGTGCTTAACTATTATACCGTTCATGTAAAATTAATAATTATGTGTCAACTAATATTTATTATAATTATATTATTTATTATAATTATATGACAAGTGACAATATAGACAAACAAATTTAGATGTGTTAAACTATTTTTTTTACTTGAACGATTTTCACATACTTAATAATCTTTTTAATTTATTAAATATTCACAATATAGATATTTAAATTCAAGACTAATCTCTCAACTGTTACCTTATACTATTTTATTTCTCATCTCTTAACTCTTAACTCCTATCTCTCATCTCTTATCTCTTATCTCTTATCTCTTATCTCTTATCTCTTATCTCTTATCTCTTATCTCTTATCTCTTATCTGTCATCTGTCATCTCTTATCTCTTATCTGTCATCTGTCATCTCTTATCTCTTATCTCTTATCTCTTACCTTTTATATTTTATCTCTTATCTTTTGTCTCTTTCTCTTATCTCTTATCTCATATCTATCAACTCTTATATTTTATATTTTATATCTCATCTCTTATATCTCATCTCTACTCTTATGTCTCATCTCTCATCTCTATATTCTTTTGTCTTGAATCATGTCTCTTATATTTTATTTCTAGTTTCTTGTTTCTTGTCCCTTATCTCGCATCTTATATATATTATCTTATCTTGTATCTCTTATTTTTTTTCCATTATCTTTTAGTTTTTATTAATTTTCTTTCATTTTTTTCTTTCTTTTTTTTAGCGTTTTTCTTGATATTTTTCGATTTAGTTTCAGTTTTTTTTATATTTGTTATCTTTTAATTTTTTATTTTATTTTTAATATTTTTCTTTTATTTTTTTCTATTTTTTTTTCACTATATAAATTTTTTATTTTTTGTTTTTTTTCTATTTTCTCTTATCTCTTATCTCTTATCTCTCATCTCTCATCTTTTATCTCTTATCTCTTATGTTTTACCTTTTATATTTTATCTCTTATCTTTTGTCTCTTTCTCTTATCTCTTATCTCTTATCTCTTATCTCTTATCTCTTATCTCTTATCTCTTATCTCTTATCTCTTATCTTTTACCTTTTATATTCTATCTCTTATCTCTTATCTCTTATCTCTTATCTCTCATCTCTTATCTTTTATATCTCATCTCTTATCTCTTATCTGTCATCTGTCATCTCTTATCTCTTATCTCTTATCTCTTACCTTTTATATTTTATCTCTTATCTTTTGTCTCTTTCTCTTATCTCTTATCTCATATCTATCAACTCTTATATTTTATATCTCATCTCTTATATCTCATCTCTACTCTTATGTCTCATCTCTCATCTCTATATTCTTTTGTCTTGAATCATGTCTCTTATATTTTATTTCTAGTTTCTTGTTTCTTGTCCCTTATCTCGCATCTTATATATATTATCTTATCTTGTATCTCTTATTTTTTTCCATTATCTTTTAGTTTTTATTAATTTTCTTTCTTTTTTTTCTTTCTTTTTTTTAGCGTTTTTCTTGATATTTTTCCATTTAGTTTCAGTTTTTTTTATATTTGTTATCTTTTAATTTTTTATTTTATTTTTAATATTTTTCTTTTATTTTTTTCTATTTTTTTTTCACTATATAAATTTTTTATTTTTTGTTTTTTTTTTTCTATTTTCTCTTATCTCTTATCTCTTATCTCTTATCTCTTATCTCTCATCTCTCATCTCTTATCTCTTATCTCTTATGTTTTACCTTTTATATTTTATCTCTTATCTTTTGTCTCTTTCTCTTATCTCTTATCTCTTATCTCTTATCTCTTATCTCTTATATCTTATCTCTTATCTCTTATCTCTTATCTCTTATATCTTATCTCTTATCTCTTATCTCTTATCTCTTATCTCTTATCTCTTATCTCTTATCTCTTATCTTCTATCTCTTATCTCTTATCTCTTATCTCTTATCTCTCATCTCTTATCTTTTATATCTCATCTCTTATCTCTTATCTATCATCTGTCATCTGTTACCTTTTATATCCCATATCTTTCAACTCTTGTATTTTATATTTTATATTTCATCTCTTATATCTCATCTCTACTCTTATGTCTCATCTCTCACCTCTAGATTCTTTTGTCTCATATCATGTCTCTTATATTTTATTTCTAGTTTCTTGTTTATTGTCTATTCTCTCTTATCTCGCATCTTATATATATTATCTTATCTTGTATCTGTTATGATTTTTCCATTATCTTTTAGTTTTTATTAATTTTCTTTCCTTTATTTATCTCTTTTTTTATCATTTTTCTTGATATTTATCCATTTATTTTAAATTTTCTTATTTTTTTATATTTCTTATCTTCTAACTTTTTATCATATTTTTTATGTTTTTCTATTAATTTTTTTGTATTTTTTTCACTTTTTAAATTTTAAATTTTTTATTTTTTATTTTTTTTTCTTATCTCTTATCCCGTTTTTCTTTTTTCTTATCTTTTTCTTCTTATCTCTTATCTCTTATCTCTTATCTCTTATCTCTTATCTCTTATCTTATCTCTTATCTCTTATCTCTTATCTCTTATCTCTTATCTCTTATCTCTTATCTCTTATCTCTTATCTCTTATCTCTTATCTCTTATCTCTTATCTCTTATCTCTTATCTCTTATCTCTTATCTTTTATCTCTTATCTCTTATCTCTTATCTCGTATTTCTTATCTCTTATCTCTTATCTCTTATCTCTCATCTCTTATCTCTTATTTGAAATGGTTTTTGCAAAATTTTACTCATCATATTGAATTCTTCTCTTAAAGTTTTTAAAATCTTTTTCTTGAAATCTATTTTCTCACTTTTCATAAATTTTTTAAACTCTTCGTTTTCATTAACTTCTTGAATTACTTCTTTTTACACTTTCTTTACTTAGTTTTCTTTTCTTGAATTTTATTTTCTTAAACTTTTTCAATTTTTTTTAAAGTTTTTATCAACTTCTTTATCCTTTTCAAATCTGTAATTATGTTCTTGAAATGATTTTTGCAAAATTTTGTTCATCATATTGAGTTCTTCTCTTAAAGTTTTTAAAATCTTTTTCTTGAAATCAATTTTCCCACTTTCCCTAATTTTTTTCAACTTTTCATTTTCATTAACTTCTTGAATTACTTATTTTTACACTTTCTTTACTTAGTTTTCTTTTCTTGAATTTTATTTTCCTAAACTTTTTAAATTCCATTTAAAGTTTTTATCAATTTCTTGATCTTGTTCAAATCTTTAATTATGTTCTTGAAATGGTTTTTTGCAAAATTTTACTCATCATATCGAGTTCTTCTCTTAAAGTTTTTAAAATCTTTTTCTTGAAATCTATTTTCTCACTTTCCCTAATTTTTTTCAACTTTTCATTTACATTAACTTCTTGAATAACTTATTTTTACACTTTCTTTACTTAGTTTTCTTTTTTCGAATTTTATTTTCTTAAACTTTTTAAATTCCATTTAAAGTTTTTATCAACTTCTTGATCCTTTTCAAATCTTGAATTATGTTCTTGAAATGGTTTTTCCAAAATTTTATTCATCATATCGAGTTCTTCTCTTAAAGTTTTTAAAATCTTTTTCTTGAAATATGTTTTCTCCCTTTTCCTAATTTTTTTAAACTCTTCATTTTCATTAACTTCTTGAATTGCTTATTTTTATACTTTCTTTAGTTAGTTTTATTTTGTTGAATTTTATTTTCTTAAACTTTTTCAATTCTTTGTAAAGTTTTTATCAACTTCTTGATCCTTTTCAAATCTTTAATTATGTTCTTGAAATGGTTTTTGCAAAATTTTATTCATCATATTGAGTTCTTCTCTTAAAGTTTTTAAAAATTTTTTCTTGAAATCTATTTTCTCACTTTTTCTAATTTTTTTCAATTTTTCATTTTCATTGACTTCTTGAATTACTTATTTTTACACTTTCTTTACTTAGTTTTCTTTTCTTGAATTTTATTTTCTTAAACTTTTTAAATTCGTTTTAAATTTTTTATCAATTTCTTGATCCTTTTCAAATCTTTAATGATGTTCTTGAAATGGTTTTTTGCAAAATTTTACTCATCATATTGAGTTCTTCTCTTAAAGTTTTTAAAATATTTTTCTTGAAATCTATTTTCTCCCTTTTCCAAATTTTTTTAAACTATTAATTTTCATTAACTTCTTGAATCAGTTATTTTTACACTTTTTTTACTTAGTTTTCTTTCTGGAATTTTATTTTCTTAAACTTTTTCAATTATTTTTAAAGTTTTTATCAATTTCTTGATCCTTTTCAAATCTTTAATTACGTTCATGAAATGGTTTTTGCTAAATTTTACTCATCATATCGAGTTCTTATCTTAAATTTTTTAATATCTTTTGCTTGAAATCTATTTTCTCACTTTCCCTAATTTTTTTCAACTTTTCATTTTCATTAACTTCTTGAATTACTTATTTTTACATTTTCTTTACTTAGTTTTCTTTTTTTGAATTTTATTTTCTTAAACATTTTAAATTCCTTTTAAATTTTTTATGAATTTCTTAATCATTTTCAAATCTTTAATTACGTTCTTGAAATGGTTTTTTGCAAAATTTTACTCATCATATTGAGTTCTTCTCTTAAAGTTTTTAAAATCTTTTTCATGAAATCTATTTTCTCCCTTTTCAAAAATTTTTTAAACTATTAATTTTCATTAACTTCTTGAATTAGTTATTTTTACACTTTCTTTACTTAGTTTTCTTTTCTTGAATTTTATTTTCTTAAACTTTTTGAATTCTTTTTAAAGTTTTTATCAATTTCTTGATCCTTTTCAAATCTTTAATTATGTTCTTGAAATGGTTTTTGCTAAATTTTACTCATCATATCGAGTTCTTCTCTTAAAGTTTTTAAAATCTTTTTCTAGAAATCTATTTTCTCACTTTTCCTAATTTTTTTAAACTCTTCATTTTCATTAACTTCTTGAATTACTTATTTTTACAGTTTCTTTACTTAGTTTTCTTTTCTTGAATTTTATTTTCTTAAACTTTTTCAATTCTTTTTTAAAGTTTTTGTCAACTTCTTGATCCTTTTCTTGAATCTTGAATTAATGTCTTGAAATGGTTTTTGCAAAATTTTACTTATCATATTAAGTTCTTATCTTAAAGTTTTTAAAATCTTTTTCTTGAAATCTATTTTTTCACTCTTCCTAATTTTTTTAAACTCTTCACTTTCATTAACTTCTTGAATTACTTATTTTTAAACTTTCTTTAATTAGTTTTCTTTTCTTCAATTTGATTTTCTTAAACTTTTTCAATTCTTTTTAATGTTTTTATGAAGTTCTTGATCCTTTTCAAATCTTGAATTATGTTCTTGAAATGGTTTTTGCAAAATTTTACTCATCATATTAAGTTCTTCTCTTAAAGTTTTTAAAATCTTTTTCTTGAAATCTATTTTCTCACTTTTCCTAATTTTTTAAACTTTTCATTTTCATTAACTTCTTGAATTACTTATTTTTACACTTTCTTTACTTAGTTTTCTTTTCTTGAATTTTATTTTCTTAAACTTTTTCAATTCTTTTTAAAGTTTTTATCAACTTCTTGATCCTTTTCAAATCTTTAATTATGTTCTTGAAATGGTTTTTGAAAAATTTTACTCATCATATTGAGTTCTACTCTTAAAGTTTTTAAAATATTTTTCTTGAAATCTATTTTCTCACTTTTCGTAATTTTTTTAAACTCTTTATTTTCATTAACTTCTTGAATTACTTATTTTTACACTTTCTTTACTTTGTTTTCTTTTCTTGAATTTTATTTTCTTAAACTTTTTCAATTGTTTTTAGAGTTTTTATCAACTTCTTGATGCTTTTCAAATCTTTAATTATGTTCTTAAAAATGTTTTAGCAAAATTTTACTCATCATATTGAGTTCTTCTCTTAAAGTTTTTAAAATCTTTTTCTTGAAATCTCTTTTCTCACTTTTCCTAACTTTTTTTGAACTATTCACTTTCTTTGATTTCTTGAATTACTTATTTTTACACTTTCTTTTCTTAGTTTTCTTTTCTTGAATTTTATTTTCTTAAACTTTTTTAATTCTTTTTAAAGTTTTTATCAACTTTTTGATCCTTTTCAAATCTTTAATTATGTTCTTGAAATGGTTTTTGCAAAATTTTACTCATCATATTGAGTTCTTCTCTTAAAGATTTTAAAATCTTTTTTTGAAATCTATTTTCTGACTTTTCGTAATTTTTTTAAACTCTTCATTTTCATTAACTTCTTGAATTACTTATTTTTACACTTTCTTTACTTAATTTTCTTTTCTAAAATTTTATTTTCTTAAACTTTTTCAATTCATTTTAAAGTTTTTATCAACTTCTTGATCCGTTTCAAATCTTGAATTATGTTCTTGAAATGGTTTTTGGAAAATTTTACTCATTATATTGAGTTCTTCTCTTAACGTTTTTAAATTCTTTTTCTTGAAATCTATTTTCTCACTTTTTCTAATTTTTTTCAACTATTCATTTTCATTGACTTCTTGAGTTAGTTATTTTTACACTTTCTTAACTTAGTTTTCGTTTCTTGAATTTTATTTTCTTAAACTTTTTCAATTATTTTTCAAGTTTTACCAATTTATTGATCCTTTTCAAATCTTTAATTATGTTCTTGAAATGGTTTTTGCAAAATTTTACTCATCATATTGAGTTCTTCTCTTAAAGTTTTTAAAATCTTTTTCTTCAAATCTATTTTCTCACTTTTCCTAATTTTTTTAAACTATTTATTTTCATTAACTTCTTGAATTACTTATTTTTACACTTTCTTTACTTAGTTTTCTTTTTTTAAATTTTATTTTCTTTAAGAGAAGAACTCAATATGATGAGTAAAATTTTTCAAAAACCATTTCAAGAACATAATTAAAGATTTGAAAAGGATTAAGAAGTTGATAAAAACTTTAAAAAGAATTGAAAAAGTTTAAGAAAATAAAATTGAAGAAAAGAAAGGTAAGTAAAGAAAGTGTAAAAATAAGTAATTCAAGAAGTTAATGAAAATTAATAGTTTACATAAATTAGGAAAAGTGAGAAAATAGATTTCAAGAAAAAGATTTTAAAAACTTTAAGAGAAGAACTCAGTATGATGAGTAAAATTTTGCAGAAAACCATTTCAAGAACATAATTAAAGATTTGAAAAGGATCAAGAAATTGATAAAAACTTTAAAAGGAATTTAAAAACTATAAGAAAATAAAATTCAAGACAAGGAAACTAAGTAAAGAAAGTGTAAAAATAAGTAATTCAAGAAGTTAATGAGAATGAAGAGTGTAAAAAAAATTAGGAAAATTGATAAAATAGATTTCAAGTAAAAGATTTTAAAAACTTAATGATGAGTAAACTTTTGCAAAAACCATTTCAAGAATATCATTAAAGATTTGAAAAGGATCAAGAAATTGGTAAAAACTTTTAAAGGAATTTAAAAAGTTTAAGAAAATTAAATTCAAAAAAAGAAAACTAAGTAAAAGAAGTGTAAAAATAAGTAATTCAAGAAGTCAATGAAAATGAATAGTTGAAAAAAATTAGAAAAAGTGAGAAAATAGATTTCAAGAAAAAGAATTTAAAAACGTTAAGAGAAGAACTCAATAATGAGTAAAATTTTCCGAAATCCATTTCAAGAACATAATTCAAGATTTGAAACGGATCAAGAAGTTGATAAAAACTTTAAAAAGAATTGAAAAAGTTTAAGAAAATAAAATTCTAACAAAGAAAACTAAGTAAAGAAAGTGTAAAAATAAGTAATTCAAGAAGTTAATGAAAATGAAAAGTTGAAAAAAATTAGGGAAAGTGAGAAAATAGATTTCAAGAAAAAGATTTTAAAAATTTTAAGAGAAGAACTCGATATGATGAGTAAAATTTTGCAAAAACCATTTCAAGAACATAATTAAAGTTTTGAAAAGAATCAAGACGTTGATAAAAACTTTAAAAAGAATTGAAAAAGTTTAAGAAAATAAAATTCAAGAAAAGAAAACTAAGTAAAGAAAGTGTAAAAATTACTAATTCAAGAAGTTAATGAAAATTAATAGTTTAAAAAAATAGGAAATGGGAGAAAATAGATTTCAAGAAAAAGATTTTAAAAACTTTAAGAGAAAAACTTAATATGATGAGTAAAATTTTGCAAAACACCATTTCAAGAACATAATTAAAGATTTGAAAAGGATCAAGAAATTGATAAAATCTTTAAAAGGAATTTAAAAACTATAAGAAAGTAAAATTCAAGACAAGGAAACTAAGTAAAGAAAGTGTAAAAATAAGTAATTCACGAAGTTAATGAAAATGAAGAGTTTAAAAAAAAATAGGAAAATTGATAAAATACATTTCAAGAAAAAGATTTTAAAAACTTAATGATGAGTAAAATTTTGCAAAAACCATTTCAAGAACATAATTAAAGATTTGAAAAGGATCAAGAAATTGGTAAAAACTTTTAAAGGAATTTAAAAAGTTTAAGAAAATTAAATTCAAAAAAAGAAAACTAAGTAAAGAAAGTGTAAAAATAAGTAATTCAAGAAGTTAATGAAAATGAAAAGTTGAAAAAAATTAGGGAAAGTGAGAAAATAGATTTCAAGAAAAAGATATTAAAAACTTTAAGAGAAGAACTCGATATGATGAGGAAAATTTTGCTAAAACCATTTCATGAACATAATTAAAGATATGAAAAGGATCAAGAAATTGATAAAAACTTGAAAAAGAATTGAAAAAGTTTAAGAAAATGAAATTCAAGAAACGAAAACTAAGTTAAGAAAGTGTAAAAATAACTAATTCAAGAAGTTAATGAAAATTAATAGTTTAAAAAAACTAGGAAAGGGGAGAAAATAGATTTCAAGAAAAAGATTTTAAAAACTTTAAGAGAAGAACTCGATATGATGAGTAAAATTTTGCAAAAAAACCATTTCAAGAACATAATTAAATATTTGAACAAGATCAAGAAATTGATAAAAACTTTAAATGGAATTTAAAAAGTTTAGGAAAATAAAATTCAAGAAAAGAAAACTAAGTAAAGAAAGTGTAAAAATAAGGAATTCAAGAAGTTAATGAAAATGAAAAGTTGAAAAAATTAGGGAAAGTGGGAAAATTGATTTCAAGAAAAAGATTTTAAAAACTTTAAGAGAAGAACTCAATATGATGAGTAAAATTTTGCAAAAACCATTTCAAGAACATAATTAAAGATTTGAAAAGGATCAAAAAATTGGTAAAAACTTGAAAAAGAATTGAAAAAGTTTAAGAAAATAAAATTCAAGAAACGAAAACTAAGTTAAGAAAGTGTAAAAATAACTAATTCAAGAAGTTAATGAAAATTAATAGTTTAAAAAAATTAGGAAAAGGGAGAAAATAGATTTCAAGAAAAAGATTTTAAAATCTTTAAGAGAAGAACTTGATATGATGAGTAAATTTTGCAAAAAACCATTTCAAGAACATAATTAAAGATTTGAACAAGATCAAGAAATTGATAAAAACTTTAAATGGAATTTAAAAAGTTTAAGAAAATAAAATTCAAGAAAAGAAAACTAAGTAAAGAAAGTGTAAAAATAAGTAATTCAAGAAGTTAATGAAAATGAAAAGTTGAAAAAAATTAGGGAAAGTGAGAAAATTGATTTCAAGAAAAAGATTTTAAAAACTTTAAGAGAAGAACTCAATATGATGAGTAAAATTTTGCAAAAACCATTTCAAGAACATAATTAAAGATTTGAAAAGGATCAAGAAATTGGTAAAAACTTTTAAAGGAATTTAAAAAGTTTTTCCTAATTTTTTTAAACTCTTCATTTTCATTAACTTCTTGAATTACTTATTTTTACACTTTCTTTACTTTTCTTTTCTTGAATTTTGTTTTGCTAAACTTTTTGAATTATTTTTTAAAGTTTTTATCAACTTCTTGACACTTTTCAAATCTTTAATTATTTTCTTGAAATTATTTTTGCATAATTTTACTCATCATTTTGAATTCTTCTCTTAAAGTGTTTAAATTTTTTTTCTTGAAATCTATTTTCTTACTTTTCTTGACTTTTTTAAACTCTTTATTTTCATTAACTTCTTGAATTACTTATTTTTACACTTTCTTTACTTATTTTCTTTTCTTGAATTTTATTTTCTTAAACTTTTTGAATTATTTTTTAAAGTTTTTATGAACTTCTTGATCCTTTTTAAATATCTAATTATGTTATTGAATTTGTTTTTGTAAAATTTTACTCATCATTTTGAGTTCTTCTCTTGAAGTTTTTAAATTCCTTTTCTTGAGATCTATTTACGCACTTTTCCTAATTTTTTTAAACTCTTATTTTCTTTAAGTTCTTGAATTACTTATTTTTAAACTTTCTTTACTTATTCTTCTTTTCTTGAATTTTATTTTCTTAAAATTTTTGAATTCTTTTTTAAAGTTTTTATCAACTTTTTGATCCTTTTAAAATCTCTAATTATGTTCTTGAATTTTTTTTTTGTAAAATTTTACTCATCATATTAAGTTCTTCTCTTAAAGTTTTTAAATTCTTTCTCTTGAAATCTATTTTCTCACTTTTCTTAATTTTTTTAAACTCTTCATTTTCATTAAACTTTTAATGTTGAAAACTTTTAATCATCATATAAAGTTCTTCTTTTAAATCTTTAAAATATTTTTCTTGAATTACATTTTCTCACTTTTCTTAATTTTTTTAACTACTCATTTTCATTAACTTCTTTAATTTTTTATTTTTAAACTTTTTTTACCTTTTTTTTCTTGAATTTTATTTTATTTTATTTTTTAATTCTTTTTTAATGTTTTTATCATCATCTTGATCCTTTTTTAATCTCCAAATGTATTCTTGAATTTTATCTTAAAAAATTTTAATCATAATATTGAGTTATTTCCTTAAAGTTTTTAAAATCTTTTCCTTGAATTCTATTCTTTCCCTTCTCTTAATTTTTTTAACTCCTCATTTTCATTAACTTCTTTAATTTTTTATTTTTACACCTTTTTTACTTATTGTTCTTTTCTTGAATGTTCTTTTCATTTAATTCTTCTTTAAAATTTTTATCATCTTCTTGATCCTCTTTTAATCTCTAATTTTATTCTTGAATTTTATCGTGGAAAATTTTAGTGAACATATTGAGTTCTTCTCTTAAAATTTTTAAAATCTCTGTCTTGAGTTCTATTTTCTCACTTTTCTTAAATTTTTTAACTTCACTAACTTCTTTAATTTTTTATATTTACACTTTTTTTACTTATTGTTCTTTTCTTGAATTTTATTTTCTTTTTTTAATTGAGTTCTTCTTTAAAGTTTTTATCATCTTCTTGATCATTTTTTAATCTCTAATTGTATTCTTGAAAATTTTTAAACATCATATTGAGTTCGATTCTTAAACTTTTTAAAATATTTTCTTGAATTTTATTTTCTCCCTTTTCTTAATTTTTTTAACTCCTCATTTTCATTAACTGCTATAATTTTTTATTTTCAAACTTCTTTTACTTATTCTTCTTTTCTTGAATTTTTTTTTTTAAATTCTTCTTTAAAGTTTTTATCATCTTCTTGATCCTTTTTTAATCTCTAATTGTATTCTTGAATTTTATCTTGAAAACTTTTAATTATCATATAGAGTTCTTCTCTTAAACTTTTTAAAATCTTTTTCTTGAATTTCATTTTCTCACTTTTCTTAATTTTTTTTAACTCCTCATTTTCATTAACTTCTTTAATTGTTTATTTTCAAACTTTTTTTACTTATTGTTCTTTTCTTGAATTTTATTTTCTTTTTTTATAATTCTTCTTTAAAGTTTTTATCTTGATCCTTTTTGAATCTCTAATTATATTATTGAATTTTATCTTGAAAAATTTTAATCATCATATTGAGTTCTTCTCTTCAACTTTTTAAATTTTTTTTCTCTAATTCCATTTTCTCACTTTTCTTTATTTTTTTTAACTTCTCAATTTGAGTAACTTCTTTAATTATTTATTTTCAAACTTTTTTATACTTATTGTTCTTTTCTTGAATTTCATTTTTTTAATTCTTCGTTAAATTTTTTATCATCTGCTTAATCTTTTTTTAATCTCTAAATGTAATCTTGAATTTTATCTTGAAAAATTTTAATCATCACATTGAGTTATTCTCCTAAACTTTTTAAAATCTTTTTCTTGAATTCTATTTTTTCACTTTTCTTAATGTTTTTAACTCCTCATTTCATTGACTTCTTTAATTTTTTTATTTTTACACGTTTTTTACTTATTGTTTTTTTCTTGAACTTTATTTTTTTATTTTTTTTTGAATTATTTTTTAAATTTGTTATCATCTTCTTGATCATTTTTTTAATCTCTTATTGTGTTCTTGGATTTTGTCTTGAAAAATTTTAATCATCATATTGGGTTCTTCGCTTAAAATTTTTAAAATATTTTTTTTATTTCCATTTTCTCAAATTTTTAAATTTTTTTAATTCATCATTTCCATTAAATTCTTCAATTATTTATTTTTACACTTTTATTACTTATTGTTCTCTTCTTGAATATTATTTTCTTATTTTTTTGGAATTTTTTTTAAAGTTGTTATCATCTTCTTGATCCTTTTTTAATCTCTTATTGTTTTCTTGAATTTTGTCTTGAAATTTTTTAATCACCATATTGGGTTCTTCTCTTAAAATTTTTAAATTATTTTTCTTGATTTCCATTTTCTCAATTTTCTTATTTTCTTTATAACTCATTGTTTTCATTAACTTCTTGAGTTAAATATTTTTATTCTTTTTTAAATTTATCTATCTTTTAATGAATTTTATTTTCTCAAATTTTTTGAATAATTTTTTAAAATTTTTATCAAGTTCATAAGTTGCTTTTGAAACTCTAATTATTTCTTGTATTTTGTTTTGTGAAATTTTAAACATCATAATGAGTTCTTTTTGTAAAGTTTTTAAATTATTTTTCTTCTATTCTATTTCTCATTTTTCTTAATTTTTTTTAACTCCTCATTTTCATTAACTTCTTTAATTATTATTTTTTTACACTTTTTTTACTTATTGTTCTTTTCTTGAATTTTCTTTTCTTAATTTTTTTAATTCTTTTTTAAAGTTGTTATCATCTTCTTGATCCTTTTTTAATCTCTAATTATATTCTTGAATTTTATCTTGAAAAATGTTAATCATCATATTGATTTATTCTCTTAAACTTTTTAATTTTTTTTATTGAATTCAATTTTCTCACTTTTCTTAATTTTTTTTAACTCGTCATTTACATTAACTTCTTGAATTATTTATTTTTATACTTTTTTACTTATTGTTCTCTTCTTGAATTTTTTTTTGAATTCTTCTTTAAAGTTTTATCATCTTCTTGACTTTTTTTTTTAATTTCTAATTGTACTTTTGAATTTTATCTTGAAAACTTTTAACCATCATATTGAGTTATTCTCTTGAACTTTTTAAAATCTTTTTATTGAATTCTATTTTCTCATTTTTCTTAATTTTTTTAACTCCTCATTTTCATTAACTTCTTTAATTATTTATTTTTACACTTTTTTTACTTATTGTTCTTTTCTTGAATTTTATTTTATTTTTTTTCTAATTCTTCTTTAAAGTTTTTATCATCTTTTTAATCCTTTTTTAATCTCTAATTGTATTCTTGAATTTTATCTTGAAAATTTTTAATCATCATATTGAGTTCTTCTCTTAAACTTTTTAAAATATTTTTCTTGAATTCTATTTTCTCGCTTTTCTTAATTTTTTTAACTTCTCACTTTCATTAACTTCTTTAATTTTTTATTTTTACACTTTGTTTTTACTTATTGTTCTTTTCTTGAATTTTATTTTCTTTTTTTATAATTCTTCTTTAAAGTTTTTATCATGTTCTTGATCATTTTCTAATCTCTAATTGTATTCTTGAATTTTATCTTGAAAATTGTTAATCATCATATTGAGTTCTTCTCTTAAACTTTTTAAAATCTTTTTCTTGAATTCTATTTTCTCGCTTTTCTTAATTTTTTTAACTCCTCATTTTCATTAACTTCTTTAATTTTTTATTTTTACATTTTTTTTACTTATTGTTATTTTCTTGAATTTTATTTTCTTTTTCAAAATTATTCTTTAAAGTTTTTATCATCTTCTTGATTTTTTTTAATTTCTAATTGTATTCTTGAATTTTATCTTGAAAACTTTTAATCATCATATTGAGTTCTTCTCTTAAATATTTTAAAATCTTTTTCTTGAATTCTATTTTCTCATTTTTCTTAATTTTTTTAACTCGTCATTTACATTAACTTTTTTAAAATTTTTATCCACTTCATAAATTATTTTTGAAACTTTAATTATCTTCTTGTATTTTGTTTTTTGAATTTTTAATCATCTTATTCAATTATTTTTCTTTAATTTTATTTTCTCAATTTTCTTAATTTCTTTTTAACTCTTTATTTTCTTGAACTTTTTGGATTATTTATTTTTATTCTTTATTTATTTAAATTCGCTTCTTGAAATTTTTTACAATTTTTTTCATGTCCTTCTTGAATATTTTTTCATTAATTTTTTTCTTGTTCTTGAATCTTATCATTTTGAATATTTCCTTTTTTATATTGTTTTCTTGAATTTTAAGTTTTTAAAATTTTTGTTTAAGAAGTTTTTAATTAATTTTTTCTTCATAATTTTTCCATGAATATTTCTTTACCAATCTTTTCTTTCATTCTTGAATTTTTTCTTTTATCATCTTCTACAATTCTTTTTGAATGTCTAAATTCTTGATTTTTTTTAATTTTTAGTAACCTTAATAAGTTCATTTCTCAAATCTTTTAAATTCTTTTTTGTCAATTTTCTTAATTTTTTTAACTCATCATTTTCATTAACTTCTTGAATTATTTATTTTTACTCTTTTTTTACTTGTTCTTTTTCTTCTTGAATTTTATATTCTTAATTTTTTTGAATTTTTTTTTACAGTTGTTATCACCTTCTGTATCCTTTTTTAATATCTAATTGTGTTCTTGAATTTTGTTTTGAGAAATTTTAATCATCATAGTTTTCCAAAATTTTGGTGGCAACTCCGCTTTATTAAATTTATATTTTAAAATGATATTTTTTTATGTTCGTCGCCACGTCTCGATTTTTTTCGAAGTTGCGACAAGGAAAATTTGGAAATATATTTTCCTTGCTTTAAACATAATTTTTAATCTATCACATTTATCAAATCACTCACAAATTTTCACAAAATTTACTTTAAATTCACTCACTTCCACCTTTAGTTCCTTAAAGTGAACAACACAATCTTCACAGTCTAATCCACTTTAATTCATAATATCTCTCTCTCAAATTAATCTTGAAGGGGAGGGAGGGGGAAGGAAGAGAGACATTCATATGTTTTTCAATCATCTCTGCTATGCCATGTTTTGAGGGATATATGATAGATTGCATTTCTGTACGCAATTTATTTTTAAGTTTAATTATGAAAATAATGTAAAAATATGGTTTTTGAAATTATTTTTATAAGAATAATTAATACCGAAAATCTCAAATTTTTTATTAAAAAATGTTTTAAAAAGTAATTATTAATTATAAAATTTTTTATTAAAATATTTTATTTCAATTTATTCATTTTAATAATTTTTCAAAACTAAATCTAATTTATATAATTTTAATTTTAAATTACTTTTAAAACAAAGGACAATTTGGTAATATTGTTTTTCCTTGCTTTAAACATCATTTTTAATATATCACATTTAGGGATGGCAACGGGTCGGGTCGGGCACGGATAGTGCCTACCCGCACCCCGACCCGCCAAAAAAAAATTTGCTCGTTACCCGCCCGTTTACCCGCTTAAAAAATATCCGCGGATATTTTTAAAATCCACGGGTACCCGTAGATACCCGATACCCGCAAATTTTTTAAAAAATATGTGTTTTATAAATTTTTTAATATAAAATTATAAAAATTAAATTAAATTTTAATTATATTATAATTATAATTATAATTAAATTGGACATAATAAAATATAATATTACTTCTAATTTTAATTAAATTTAACTTAACAAAATATAAATTAAATTTTAATTTTAAATTTTTGCGGGTAACGGGTACCCGCGGGTACAGATAGTATGATACCCGTACCCGACCCGTTTATAAGCGGGTATTAAAATACTCGCTACCCGCTACCCGCGGGTAATAAATACCCACGGGTAGTAACTATCCGTCGCGAATTTTATCCGTGGATATCCGCGGGCACGGGTATTTTTGCCATCTCTAATCACATTCATGCAATCACTCACAAATTTTCACAAACTTTACTCTAAATACACTGACTCTCACCTTTAATTCCCTTACATTGAACACCACAAACTTCAAACTCTAATCCACTTTTATTCATTCTCACCCTCTCCCTCAAATAGATTACATTTATGCCATCAGTTTATTTTTCAGTTTAATTATGATAATAATGTAACAATATGGGTTTTGAAATTACTTTTACAAAAATAATTAATACCGAACAATTCAAAATTTTTACTAAAATAGGTTTAAAAAGTAATTATTAATTATAATTTTTTTATAAATATTTTTTTCTTAAAATATGTTATTTTAATTTATTTTTTTTTAATATTTTTTCTAAAATAAATCTAACTTATCTAGTTATAATTTTAAATTACTTTTAAATTTAAGGAGAATTTGGTAATCTTGTTTTTCCTTGCTTTAAACATAATTTTTAATCTCTCGCATCCATCAAATCACTCACAAAAAATCTTCACAAACTTTACTCTATAAGTTTTGAAATGGTTAAAATGCCAAGAAATTGGGGGTTGAATTTGCTAATTAAAAAATTTAGGTAACTTTTAAAGGCTTAAAATTATCTTCAATTGCATCAATTCAATCACCAAATATGGATGCAAACACTCCTGGACTGGACACTTTCAACCGATCAAAAACAGAGTTAGTCAATTGATTTTACTCCAAATGCAGTACTAATATAATCAATCGATTGAATCACAAAAACAGTCGACTAAAATACTGGAGAAAATGCAGAAATGCAGATTCGTGATTTAAAGCAAGATCAATGTGAAAGATTAGTCAAGACAAGTTCCAATGAGTTATACAAACATGATCAATGTTGCAGATGATGCCAAAACACTTAAGAATGTAAAAAAGATGGTTTAGATCACAATTCTTTAAACTTTAAATGATAATGCAAGAGAGAAGGGTAAGAGAAAAGAGTAATGCACGAGATTTTTATACTAGTTCACTCAAACTTGAGCTACATCCAGTTGGTCAAGGCAACCCGAGCCTAACTTTGCACTATTTCAAAAGATTTACAAAGTTTACACCCTTACACTTTCAAAATATGCAAAAACACATACCAAAGACTCTTGAATCGCATAAGAATCACACCAGCACAGCAAGATACCTCTTGCAGACTTGGAAAACCACCACGTACACACACAAAGCTTGAGAAAGATCAAACCTCAATGGTAGCAGAGCCTTGCCTACCACAAACACCTTCTCCAAGCTTCAAATAAAAGCAAAATGCTCCAAGAATTTATCCAAAATCAATCTTCACCCGCTGCAATTTGTATGATCACGAAAGAGAGAGAACTCCTAGGTTTTATGAAAAGTTTTGCGCTAAAAAATGGTCTTCTTACATCTCTTTAGAAAAATACAACTCTTATAGTCAACTTGTTACGAAATTCAACAGGTTAATTTTTAAATCAATCGGTTGATTTCACTTAACTTAATTGAAATCAGTCGATTAAAAAATAAATCAACTGATTGAATTAGTCACAATTTAAGACTACTGCAGCTAAACTTTTAATATGTTAAAAATTCATTCAACAGATTAAAAGACACATTTTAACATGTTGAAAAATATTTCAACAGATTAAAAGACACAATAAAGACCTTATACATCTAATAAATGTTAAATGGTCTACAAAGTGAACTACAAAGTGAATTACAAACTTCAAGCTTGTTTTCCTAATGATTGATCCATATGGAGGGCACGCGTTCAAGTCTTGTTCAACATGAGCAACATCAAATCTTCATAACTTCATCAATGTATGCATGATTCCAAAGCAACGACTTCAAGTTACTTCAACAAAGCTTCATCAAATCTTCAAGAACCACACCATCCAGACTTCGCATGTCAACATTCTCTAAATCCACTCAATTTCACCTTTAATTCTCTTGAAGTAAACAACATAAATTTCACAGTCTAATCCACTTTAATCCATCATCTCCCTCTCTCTACTCAATCTTGAGGGAAAGGGAGGAGAAGGAAAAGGGACATTTCTCTATTTTGTCAATCATCTCTATTATACAATTGTTTGCGGGGATATCAGGTAATTAGATTTATGTCCGCAATTTATTTTTCAACTTAATTATTATAATAATGTAAAAATATGATTTTTGAAATTATTTTTACAAAAATAATTCATACCGAAAACTTCAAAATTATTATTAAAAAATGTTTAAAAATTAATTATTATTAATAATTTTTTTTATAAATATTTTTTAATTACAATATGTTATTTTAATTTATACATTTTAATATTATTTTCTACAATAAATTTAACTTATATAATTATAATTTTAAATCACTTTTAAAATGAAGGACAAGATCATCTTGTTTTCCTTACTTTAAACATAAATTTTAATCTATTACATCCATCAAATAACTCACAAACTTTCACAAACTTTACTCTAAATCCACTCACTTTCACCTTTAATCCCCTTAAAGTGAATAACACAAAATCCACACTGTAATCCACTTTAATTTATCTTCTCCCTCTCTCATATTAATCTTGATGGAGAGGGAGGAGAGAGAAGGGGAAGGAAGAGGTTGAGAGGATATCAAGTAGATTACATTTTGTTCGTAATTTACTATTCCATTTAATTATGAAAATAATGTTAAAATATTGCTTTTGAAATTAGTTTTACAAAAATAATTAATATCAAAATTTTCAAAATGGTTATAAAAATAGTTTAAAAAGTAATTGTTAATTATAAATTTTTTTATTAAAATTTTTTATCATTATTTTTAATTAAAATATATTATTTTTATTATACATTTTAATATTTTTCTACAACAAATCTAAGTTATATAATTATAATTTTAAAATATTTTTAAAATGGAGAACAATTTGGTAATCTTGTTTTTCCTTATTTTAAATATATTTTTTAATCTATCACATCCATGAAATTACTCACAAATTTACTCTAAATCCACTCACTTACACATTTAATTTCTTAAAGTGAACAACACAAACTTCATATTGTAGTCCACTTTAATTCATCATCTCCCGCTCTCTCACTTCAATCTTGAGGGAGATGGAGGGAAAGGAAGAGGGACATTCCCCCATTTTTTCAATCATCTCTGTTATGTCATGGTTGTAGGGGAATATTAGGTAAACTTTATTTATGTTTGCATCTTAATTTTCAGTTTAAATATCAAAATAATGTAAAAATATGACTTTTGAAATTATTTTTACAAAAATAATTAATACTGAAAATTTTGAAAATTGTTATAAAAAAGGGTTTAAAAAGTTATTATTAATTATATATATTTTATTAAAAAAATTTACAAATATTTTTCAATTAAAATATGTTATTTTTTAATTTACACATTTTAATATTTTTTCTATCTAACTATATAATTATAATTTTAAATTACTTTTAAAATGAAGGACAATTTGGTAATATTCTTTTTCCTTGCTTTAAACATAATTTTTAATCTATCACATCCATGAAATCACTCATAAACTTTCACAAACTTTACTCTAAATCCACTTACTTTCACCTTTAATTCCCTTAAACTGAAGACCACAAACGTCACATTCTAATCCACTTTAATTCGTCCTCTCTTTCTCCCTCAGATTAAATCTCTAGGGAGAGAGGGAAAGGAAGAGGAAAATTCCTCTATTTTCCAATCCTCACTATCATGTCATGATTTGAGGGGTATATTAGGTAGATTACATTTATAACCTCAGTTTATTTTTTATTTTAATTATGATAATAATATAAAATTATGGGTTTTGAAATTATTTTTACAAAAATAATTAATATCGAAAAATTCAAAATTTTTATTAAAAAAGGTTTAAAAAGTAATTATTAATTATAAATTTTTTTATTAATTTTTTATAAATATTTTTTATTAAAATATGTTATTTTAATTTATTTCTTTTAATATCTTTTGTAAAATAAATCCAACTTATCTAATTATAATTTTAAATTACTTTTAAACTCAAGGAAAATTTGATAATCTTATTTTTTCTTACTTTAGACATAATTCTTAATCTATCAAAATACTCACAAAAAACTTTTACAAATTTTACTCTAAATCTACTTATTTACATTTAATTCCCTTGAAGTAAACAACACAAAAACTTCACCGTCTACTCCCCTTTAATCCATCATCTCCCTCTCTCTCTAATCAATTTTGAACCTTCATTTGTCATATATTTTTTATAACATTTATTTCATAAATATGATTAAGGATTCATCTGTTAAATGAAGTTATCATATAAATATTTTTGAATTTTTTTTCATCAAATATTATATATAAGTATTGTAAAAACTGATCACATCGTTATACATTTATTAGATTTTTCTCAAAGTTTGTTATATTTGATCATTAAATGATTTTGACCATTAATTAGGTATTAGTAACATTATTATTTTTTTCATCCAATGATTAAAGATCATATTTTATTAATGGTATTGAAAGATCATATGTTTTTTTATTAATTGCACAATCATAAATTTGTACCTGTATGCATGTGTGTTAGTTAACAATTTTTAAAAAATGATTTCTTACATCATTATATATAGGAGAATGGTAACCGGTGTCCTTAAGACATTATTTAAGATGTAGTTAATGAACATTGAATTTTGTAAAAGTTCATAAATAAATATAATATTAAATAAATCATAATTTTAGAAATTATTAGTGCACTTTTACTTTATTTGGAGGACAAGAATACCCATGAGTGTTATATATTTTATAATTCATAATTAATTTGATAAAATAAAAAATAATTAAATAATACAATAACTATATTTTAATATTGTTAAAATTTAAAATATAAATAAACACAAAAAAAGAAATTAACAGAGAAAATAAAATAGTTTGTTTTTTTAAAACATACAATATTATGTTAATTATTTCTTTATTAAAAAACAAATGGCATTTTATTTTTCTGATAATTTTTTTGTGTTTAATTATATTTTAATTTTTAACAATATTAAAATATAGTTATTTTATTATTTAATTACTATTTAATTTTTTTGTATCAAATAAATTATCAATTACAAAATAAATAACACTTATGGGTATTTTTGTCATCTAAATAAAATAAAAGTGTACTCATAATTAATAAAGTTATGATTCATTTAATATTAAAGTTATCTATCAAATTTTACAAAATTCAATATTCATTAACTACACCTTAAACGGTGTCTTTAGGGCACTGGTTAGCATGATCCTTATACATATATAAGATTTGGAGAATGCTAATGAATATGGTAGGTAATGAAAATTGAATTTTGTAAAAATTTATAGGTATTTGTCATATTAAATGAATCATAACTTTAGTAATTATTAATACACTTTTACTGAAAGATAGAAATACACATGTTATATATTTTATAATTGATAATTTATTTGATAAAAAAATAAAAAATAATTAAATAATACAATAACTATATTTTAATGTTGTTAACAATTAAAATATAAATAAACACACAAAAAATTAAAGAAAATAAAATATTTTAAAAAATATACAATATTATATTAATTATTTCTTTATTAAAAAAACAAATAATATTTTATTTTTTTGTTAATTTAATTTTTTGTGTGTTTAATTATATTTTAATTTTTAACAACATTAAATACAGTTATTTTATTATTTTATTTTTTTATTAAATAGATTATTAATTACAAAATGAATAATATTTATGGGTATTTTTTTCATCTAAATAAAGTAAAAGTATATTAATAATTACTAAAGTTATGATTAATTTAATATTATAATTATTCATAAACTTTTATAAATTTCAAATGTTTATTAAGTGTCCCTTAAACAATGTCCTTAGACATTGACTCTTAAGATTTTTTTTCAAAGTTGGTTATATTTGATGATTAAATGATTTGACAGTCAGTTAAGTATTAATAATATTAATACATGTTTTGATCCAATGATTAAACATCATATTTTAGTAATGACATTGAACGATAATCTATTTTATTAATTTCACAATCATATGTGTTAGTTAATTATCGTAAAAAACTTATATCTCACATAATTATACATTTATAAGATTATTTTAAAGTTAGTTATATTTAATCATCAAAGGATTTGACGGTTAGTTAAGTATTACAAATATCATTATGTGTTTTCATTCAATGATTCAGTGACAGAACTTAGAAAAAAATTCAAGAGTGTCAAATTATATTTTATATATAAATTACTTTTATTAATAATAAAAAAATCTTCATTCTCTCTATTCAACACACGCACACACACGATAGTGGAATAAAATAAAATACAAGTATCATTCACTATTATATTATAATATCATAAATAATTTTCTAAATGCATTTGATATAGACTTCATTTTAGATAAGTTTTCCATACCTCATTAATTTGAATTTGATTTGGTGAGTTATTGCCAAATTTGACGACACTTTCTCGAATCACATTTTAAAGAATTTTCAAATTTATTGTATGTAACTTTGGAAAGTGGAGAGAGTTATTTTTCATTTTCTTCAATTCTCATTAAATTTCTCAAGTTTAGTTGAGAGTGATGCATTTTTTCATCTTCATCATAAGCTTTCTTCTAAAAAAAATCTTTTACTCTTTATCATAAATTTTCTAATATAAATTTATGACATTTCACCTGTTTAGGAAAAGATAAAATTTATCTTCACAAATCGCAATTATCACATTGCAAAACATAACAAAACTCATTATACTTTAATTAAATAAGCAACACTATATAAATTCAAAACTTTAAACAATTTGTCATACCCAGCGAAAAAACACAAAATTCCTAAATTTCCTAAGTTAGGATTATACTAATTTGGGAAAAACAATATAATTAAGATTCACGCCAAATTCATAAAAGAATTCCTAAAGTCATAAATAGGGTTCATACAAATTTGGGAGAAACATTGTAATAGGAGAATCATAAATTTAACCTACATAAATCATAATAGGATACTAACATTGATCCATTAGAGAGATCTTGTGAAAATGCATACTTCAATCTCTCTAGATCTTGCGTGAATGCCTACTTCAATCTCTCTGTTCTCAAACCTCTATGCTTCCCAATATATCCTTTTCTCTTCTTTTTTTCTCCTCTTGCACTTTCATGATGACTTATTGTAAAAGAACCTTATGATCAAAGAAATAACTCTAATCTCTTTTATTAACCAACTTCTCCATCAAGTTGATTTTCACTTTATCTTTATTTTATTTTTACTATAACTTTTTATAATATAAATTTAATATAAAAATAATATAAGAATATATAAATATAATTTTAAAATATAAAAAAATAAACATGGAAAACTTTGGGGAGCCATGGCTCCCTGTCACTACTATGTTTCATCCTTGCAATGATTAAAGATCATATTTTTATTAGTGATATTGAACGATCATGATTTTTTTATTAATTTCACAATTATATGTGTTTGTTAGGTTTGCATACGGGGTTTCACTAGAGAGACACACCACCAATGAGACTTGAGCCCAACCATATAAGGAATTGACACCATTCTCAACCCAAAAACTTAAGGCAATGGGTTTATGATTCTTTATCCTTATATAGTGCTCTACTTTCTCATTTCTATGTGGGACTTAGACTCACACTTGGATTCCTAACAATCTCACCCTTAAGGGTGAGTCTCTTCAACCACATTGGTACACTCCCCCTCCAGCAGAAGCATTCCCAACCACGAATACCCTTCTCTGTCTTTTATTGTACCGTCGTTTTTTAAATGGGACACTCTTACCTAGAACCCTTGCTAGGAAGACTTTCGATACAAGGACCATATTGCACTCATTTGAGCCGGTTTTAACCATCGGTTCTGATACCACTTGTTAGGTTTACAGAGGGAGGGGATTTCACTAGGGAGACACAACACCAATGAGACATGAGCCCAACCACATAAAGAATTGACACCACTCTCAGCCCAAAACCTCAAGGCAATGGGTGTATGGATCTTTCTCTTTCTATGTGGGATTTAGACTCACACTTGAATTCCTAACCGTGTTTTCAAGTGTGCATGTGTAAAAAAGTTATATTTCACATTATTATACATTTATAAGATTTTTCTCAAAGTTTGTTATATTTGATCATTAAATGACTTAACACTTAGTTAGGTATTAACAATATTATTACTTGTTTTCATCCAATGATTAAAGACCATATTTTATACATGATATTGAACGATCTTGTATATTTATTAATTTCACACTCATATGTGCCTGTGTTTGTTAAATATTGTAAAAACTTATATTTCATATAATTATACCTTTATACGATTTTTCTCAAAGTTTACTATATTTGATCATTAAATGATTTGACAGTTAGTTAGGTATTAATAATATGAACATGTGTTTTGGTCCAATGATTAAAAATCGTATTTTATTAATTATATTGAACGATTATGTATCTTTATTAATTTCACAATCATATGTACGTGTTAGTCAATTGTAAAAAAGTTATATCTCACGTAATTATACATTTATATAAGATTTTTTTTCAAAGTTGATTATATTTGATCATCAAATGATTTCACACTTAGTTAGGTATTAACAATATCATTACATGTTTTGATCCAATGATTAAAGATCATATTTTATTAATGATATTCAACGATCATGTATCTTTATTAATTTAACAGTCATATGTGTGTGCGTGTATTAGTTAAGTATCGTAAAAAACGTATGTGTATTTGTGTGTTTATGTGCGTGACATTTAGAAATCTATCAATTTTTTCTTCTATAAACTTTTTTAATATTTTCTTAGGCTTTTTTCTTTTTTATTTGAATATTGAGAAATTCTTGTTATTATAAGACGTGTAGGATGCCATCAATAAAAATTTTCAGATGATACTTTATTTTTTGTCTCAAGAAATTTGATTAACTATTTGATTCTAACACCAAATTAAAATGTGAATTATTCTACTCATGGAACTTGGACAAAAAATTGAGGGGTGCCATTAAAAAGTTTTATATATGAATTATTTTTTTTCTAATTAAATACAAAAACTTTTCATTTCCTCTACTTAAACCATTCTCAAAGAGTGACTCACATATGCATTTTTTAATTTTTAATCTTTCTAATTCATTGAATTTACACAAAAGAAATATTTTAATTTATATTCTAATTCAAGACTATCAAACTAATTTGTTATATATCACAGAATTTGTAATGCAGTGCAAGATATATCCATACATTTTACAAAATTTTATGATATGCAGCAAAAAATACAAAATCCATAGATTTCACAATTTATGGTTATCCTAATTTGGAGAAAAAATATAAGTAGGGTTCATGCCAATTTTATACAAAAAAGTCCCTAAAATCATACTTAGAGTTCATACTAATTTGGGAGAAACACATCGTAATAAGAAAATCATAAATCTAAGATACATAAATCATAATAAAATACTAATCTCATGAGAGATATTGTGATAATACATTCTTCAATCTCCTGGTTCTTCAATCGTTATTCCTGATTTATTTGTTTATTTTTCTTTCTGCTCTCATACTTCTTTGATGATTTACTGAAAAAATAACCTTATCATAACCAGAGCTAGAACCATAATCTTTTTTATTAACCAACTTCCACGTATTTTGAAAGACGAAGGACTAAATTGGTCAAAAGTTTCAAAATAGATTAATTCTAAAATTTACTGAAAGATAAGGACAAAAACATATTTAATCCTAAATTTAAAAAGTTATATTATAACAAGGCAAATACATTTTTTGAAAGAAAAAATTAATCTCAATCTCATTACTTTCAAATATTTATATTCTTAAACCATGTAATATTAAAGATGAAAAATATTTTAGTCCTCGAGCTAATTATTAATTTTAAAATTTTAAAACTGCAACTTTAAATTACATTAGCTTAAGTTTAAATGTATAAAAACTATTTAAAGATTAATAAACACAATTCCAATTAATAAACTAGTAAAGAATTATTTTTAATTGCATGCTCTTTATATTAGTTACAAGTTTATATTACTTAAAAATGATTATGTTGCATTTACTTTGTTAGAAAGTTTTAAATCTATAGTTTTAACTATTTTATATAACTATATTGATATTTTAAACCTACAGGAAAAATATCACTTTAATAGTGACACGGACAATTTTATTCAATATAAGATTAGTATTTAAAAAAAAAATTGAAATCTACATATTAATTTAAAAAACAAACATTGTTAAGTTATTTATTTGGATATCATGATAGTAGTTTTAAAAACATTTTTTTCCAGTCAAAATCAAACTATTAAAATTTACAAATAAAGAAAGTCAACTACTTCTATAATTTATGTAAACTACTGTTTACAAGGTTAAAACAATATTTTAATTATTGTATATATTTAAAATTATTAAATATCAAAAGTGGTAACTTTTAATTAATAGTAAAAATGAATTAATTTATATTTTATAACATAACTTTTGAAATTAATCATATAATAATGAAATTAACTCTCATATTTATAAATCTATTATCATCATTAATATTTACATTTCAATGCTATTTGTTGTAAAACCGTTACTTCTCTCTTAACCAATATTATAATCTCCATGTATTAGGCATGAAGGTGATTAAAAGCAAGCAATAATCCTCCAACTCATTCTGCATTCCAACCAATCGACACTCGCAAAACGATTGGTAAAGTTCTAAGTTATCATCATCATTTCTGAAACTGTATTTTTCGTTTTTCTTGCATTATCGCCCATCATTCAATTCGTCTTAAAACACTAATTCATTACTAATTAGATACTTATAAGAAGTGTTCTCTCTCATAGTTTGGGAGATGGTAGAAGGAGAGGGAGAGGCAGTGGTGGCGTGCAGTGACAAGAGCATGAAAATAGGAGCGTCGATGTGGGACTTGGAAACCGGAGAAAAACTGCTTCACATTCCTACATGTGCATCGCCACCTTTCGGCTTCTTGTGTTTGAGAAATCGCTTCCTCGTGGCGTCGCAACTCAACAGACACGGCTCCGTCGGCGATGGAGCCATTGCTGTTTGGTCCTTCCACAAGGTACTCAAATTCCAACTCTTTGTGAATTCCGACATGCTACATTTCATTTTACTTTTCATTTTTAATTGTTGTCGTGTGCTTTGTTGACAGTTATTAGAACTCTGCTATTGCTATTTTAAATTGTAGATGAGATTTGGATGAGTAAACTCTTCTACTTTTAGTGACAATTTAGCTAAAAATAAACCAACTATTTAAATTTTGATAAAAAAAAATTTCAAGCAATGGATTCAATTATGGACTTGTTAAATTGCATGCATGCTAAAGTACTTCAAGGTAATTCTTAATTATGTATTTTTTGTTATTTTTAAGTAAAATTAAAAAACAAAATTAGTATTTCATTTTGACATATTGTACGAAAATAAACATTACATTATAAATCAAATTATCAATGTAAAACTTTAATTTTTACTTTTAAAAAAATACAATTTGTCCCCATTTATTTTTGTTAATTTCTAATACTATCTAGAGAGAGATTAAAAGAGAGACATGATTTGAGAGTGAGTTACTAGGAAATTAAGAGAGAGAAAGGATGGAACAAGAAGATGATCTTATTTTCGCAACTATCTTAAGGGGATATATTTTGAAGGTGATTTGAGAAATATTATTATTATGCCCTCAATTCATTTCTTTTTTTTTTAATTCACCTTAATTCACTAATAATGTTATATAATTATGATAATAATGTAAATATATGACTTTTAAAATTACACTTACAACAATACTTAATACTCCAAATCTCTCTAAATTGTTTATAAAAGAAATTAAAGAAGTAAATATATTGTATTTTTATTATTTATTTTTAATTTATTCATTTAAATATTTTTTATAAAATAAATCTAACTCATCTAAATATAATTTTAGATTACTTTTAACATCAAAGATAATTTGGTTATCTTACTTTTCTTTTAGTTAAACATGATTTTTAATCTATCACATAAATCAAATCACTTGCAAACTTTCATAAACTATACTTTTAAATTCACTCACTTTCACCTTTAACTAAGTTGAAAAAGACAATACAAACTTCACCCTCTAATCTATTCAAATTCATCATCTCCCTCTCTCTCAAATCAATCTTCACAAGTGAACACACTTTATAACTTTGTTTGGATGGAAGAGTGGATTTGAACGAGTGAGAATAAGTAGATTTGAAAAGAAAGAGGTTGTTTGGATTAATGTTCTCTTTGCATCGGTGGCGTGGATTTATATTTGTTATATTAAATTTATTTTATTGTTATTATTTATATTATTATTATTATTATTATTTATAATTATTTTTGTATTATTTATTTTATCATTACTATTATTATTTAATTTATCATGTTTTAATTTTTAATATTTATTGAAAAAAACATACTTTCTTATAAATCACTGCATGAGAGAAGGGAAAGGATTTTTCCTAGTTCTACGTGAAATACTGTTTCATTTTTCTCACTGCATTTCACCACTTGTCATGTTTCCATCCCTCGAAACAAAAGAGACTGAGTGGATATAAATATAATTGATTTTGTTCATGTAATTTAGTTTTCAAAATTGTAAATCAAGATAAAATTTTGAATTAAGAGCCGAGTTCGTATACTATTTCTCCTTTAAATTTTACTATTAAAATAAGTGTATTGGATAGTGTTTTACTAACATTTCTCATTTTTGTATTAGCCAACAAGATATGTTCAAAAAGTTTTTATTACTTAATTTTATAATGGATTATTAAAGTGATTAATATTTAATTAAGTTTTTTAAATATTTTGTATTGAATTGCAAATCAAACAATGAATGTTTTTTCAACATAATTTAAATAGAGGCAATTTAATTTTGAATAAAAAATTGTTTATATGTCTTGACTTAGACTTGATTAAACTGAATTTTAAAATTTTCAAAAACTTTATTTTTCTAATTTTAAAATGAATAAAAAATTAAATAAACACAACACAATAATTTTTTTTTCTAAGACACTTGCATACTGAAATCTAATCTAATCAATACAAGATAGGAAATTTATAAATATGTTTTGTTTTACTTGTTATAGAGTATTCTAGAACTACTTGTGATTTTAAAGACACGTTATTAAAAGAAAAAGGTTCTTTTGACTTTTTTTTTTTACTATCCTTTTTAAACAACCCTAAATAATAATAAAATGTTGAATTAAATTATTTAATTAAAACAAAAATTAAATTATTTTTTAGAAAATTAATAAAATGGGTGGTCAATCAATCATTATCCAAAACATAAATATGATTTTATAGGTGCCTTTTTTTTACCTTATTACCAATAAAAATGGGTGATTCATCTTTGTAATTGCGTGATAAAGATCTTCTTTAAAGAGCAACGATCTAGTTGCATTGGACTTCAAGGCTTTGAATCTCAGTTTAAGGATTCATTTGAATTTCAGAAAATTGATATAAAATATACACACCATTGTTAATATTACTCTGGTTCGGAATATTAAATATATTCAATCTGATGTAGGATAAGGCTTTGAATCTCAGTTTAAGGATTCATTTGAATTTCAGAAAATTGATATAAAATATACACACCATTGTTAATATTACTCTGGTTCGGAATATTAAATATATTCAATCTGATGTAGGATGGCAACGAGGGAGGTGATAGAAATGAGTTTTGTTATTTTATACTTATTTTCATACAAA
This sequence comes from Vigna unguiculata, assembly GCF_037176805.1. Classification (NCBI taxonomy): domain Eukaryota; kingdom Viridiplantae; phylum Streptophyta; class Magnoliopsida; order Fabales; family Fabaceae; genus Vigna; species Vigna unguiculata. The sequence continues at coordinate 55,429,289 of NC_140794.1, read as the reverse complement.
AGTTCATTTTTATATTTAAATTTAATAAGTATCAATGTCTCGTTTCCATTTTTATTTGGTAATGGATATATTTTTGTATCAATATCCATATCCGTTTCTTTATTATTTCAATATTAATTAATTAATTAATTTATATAAAAAAGAAAAAATTATTATAAAAGAAACATAATATCATCAAATATAAGAGGATGATTATTTTTCGATATAAAAAATTTAGAAAAAAATTATAATTGTATACATTTCAAATTAGATTACCAAATAAAATTTCATGAAAACCAAAATATTTATTGAATTTGCAAAAATTAATGGTAGTTGATAAAATTTAAAACTATTTTTTAAAAAGTATAAAAGGAAAAAAAATATTAAAATATATTTTAAATTTCTATCTACTTCAACCTTTTAAATTATAATGGATATTTTTTTTATACACTAATAAAAGTTATAATACATCACATGATCAAAATCACACAAAAAATAAAGAATAATAATACAATTTTAACATAGATCTTGTATCTTTTGAAATTCAATATATGTTGGATGGTGATAAAAAAAATTCATGGCAATTACATTAAACTTTTTGTATTAAAGAAAATAAAATTTATAGTAACAAAAATACAATATGATTGATAATAAGTTAGAAAATAAAAAATAATTATATTAAATATTATTTTACAGATTAAAATAAACAACACATGAAAATATTAATTATCAGATGTGTGTCTTAGAAATAATTTGAGAGATTATTGAATAAAATCGCACAAAGAAAAATAAATGTATAATTAATGGTATGATAAGATGAAAAATACTTTAGAGATCTAAGAAAACTTTTCAAATATCACCATAGTCAATGGTTGAGAAATAACGAGAATTGTTTTAGCAAAACAAAATAGTTTTTCAAATGAAACAAAAATTAATAATAATAGAGTAAAGAAGATAATTTTTTTATATTACATAGTAAATGAAAGATTTTTGTTATTAAACACTTAAATTTGAGAGTGTTAAACATTCTCATGTGAAAGGAAAATATACAATAAATAAAAATATTAAAAAAGAATCAAAATATTCAGATGTGAGACATAAAAAATATTTAATTGACATACATTAAACATAATTGCATAAAGATTATGATAAGATGAAAAAAATATTGGAGATATGAATGAATTTCATGACAAACTAAACAATTAAAAGAAATAAAAAATAGAAAGTGTGTAATAATATATATATATATATATATATATATATATATATATATATATATATGTAAGGATACTTACTTAACTGTGAGTATTTTAATATTTTAAGAATTTTAAACGAGGACGAAAATATAACGGGGACGAGGAAGGGACGAACATCGGTGGAGCATTAACGGAGTGGGTGGGGGCCACAACCCCTTTCCCCCTCCGAACTTTTTCAACTTTGTTTAAATTATGTGTATTTAAAACATTTTAAATTATATATATATATATATATATATATATATATATATATTAAATTCTTTAAATTATATGTATCATTTTTATTAGATAGTAGTATCTTGAAAAATTAGTGAAATTAAATTAGATATTTTTTATTTCTTTTATAAAATACAACGTTTAATGTTAATAAATAGTAAAACATAAAATCAAATAAAATAAATAAAAAAATTATTAAAATATTTTTTATTTTCTTTTCTAATTTTCTTTTGAGTTTTTCACATGTTGTACTCATCTCTCACTCTTACTTGGTTTTTCTTGTTACTGAAAAAGAAAAAGTTAGATAGAAACTCATTATTTTTGTCCTCATTTTTCGTATTGTCTCTGTCATTGTTAAAGGGAAAAAAAGATAATTTTCTCTAGTTTCACTTGTTACTTGATAGTGAAAAAATTGTTTAGTATTTTTTACTGTTTTTATCTCATTACCCTTTTGTATATTCATTTTGTATTTATATAGAAGAGCAAGTAATGTATTATGGATTTTTTATAGATGATTTTTAATTGTGACTTGATTATCATAATTGTTTTTAGTAATTATGTCTCTCAATTTTTGATTAGATTATGATAAATTATTTTTTAGTCTTAAACTTGTTTTTTAAACATGTATATTTTGATAAAAAACAAAATAATAAATTCATTTTTTAAAATTGATGAAAGAGAAGTGAATATAAAAATATGACAATATGGTTACTGATTGCATAACAATGAAATGAAAACTTGTTATGGCTTTTAAATCGATATGTGCACATTAATAAAATTGAAATGAATATTTTGTAGATAATATGGTTATTTACATTGAAAAAAAAAGCTGAAAAATTTAGTTACGATTCAATTATTTGACAAGTTCAAGAATATGACAAAATGATGACAATCCTTTAAATATGTGTAGTTTCTTTTATAGTTATAACTATATCCGCCACTGGGGGAGAATATGTACATCCCCATACCCAATTGAAAAAGTCGGAGATTCCCCTTACCCATACTCATACTCAACTCATTCGATGCGGGAATTCCCTCTCAAAATGAGGACGAGTTCAACCAATATTCACAAAGATGAGTTTATTTGTCATCCTAATCTCATGTGACAATTTTGGAAACATATCATTTTTTTTTTCATATTGTGTTTTTTAGATTTGTTTGAGATTTTTCAGATACGGTGAATGAAAAAAAAAAAAACACTTCAAAGCAAGCTATGCATTTAGTGTTATTTTATAATCAAAACGTTACACCTCAAGTAACCATGAAATGAAAGGATGTATCAAAGGTTTTAACAAGATGAAAGTGGTATTTTGATTTGGAAAAAAAATATCAAATTATTTATAAAAGTTGTATTTAAGTTTTTTTATATTCTAAATGAAAGTGTTTAGTGGAGAGAGTTGATTTAAGTAATTCATAATTTCATGTCATGATAAATTAATAACACCATGAAGTTTCTTATCATATTATTACATTGGTTAAAACTAATTTTTATGAAGAATCAAATTTTATATTTATGTTACTATTTTGATGTTTCAGCCTCAACAACCACTCCTGAATTACACGGTGGAGGCTATTGGGACACTTTGTTGTACAAATGATGGCATATATCTTGTTGGAGGAGCTTTATCTGGAAATGTTTATATATGGGATGTATGCATAAGTACATTAAAAGCTTATTTCCTTAGTTACCGACTTTCAGTTCATCCATCTATATTTTTATTCGTATCATGTGCATATTACGCATATATTAATTTTGGCTAAAATCAATTGAAGACTCGTAATCAATTCAAAACAAAAAATTGATGTTCTCATTTAAAATATTAATATGTTTATTGTGAGTTACAGGTGACTAGTGGAAAACTGTTGAAGACTTGGAGGGCTCATAATAAATCTTTAAACTGCATGTTATTTTCATTTGACAATTCTCTTCTCATATCTAGCACAGATGATGGAATGATTTTTGTTTGGTCCATGATTAGGTAAAAGACAACATTTGATGGAATTTGTTTTTCCTAGACAACATTTGTCCTCACAAATGCATGTAATGGAATATATATATTGATGCATTTGTTGTATTTTGATTCAATGGAAGTTTGTTAGATGTAGAAGAAACAAGAAGTTCGCCACCTCCATTACATTATTTGTCAGGACATATATCCTTCATAACAGGTCTTTTAACTACACCAAATAGTAACTACTCAATCTTAATATCAAGTTCCCTTGATGGCACGTGCAAGGTGATGAATCTATAAAATTTCACTATTACAAATTTTAAGATTTCCATGACATTGCTTGTATATTAAGATTATATTTTTCATTTGCCATTATAGGTTTGGGATTTTATCTCAGGAAAGCATATGCAAACTCAAGCTTATCCTTTGGCCATAACTTCCATTGCCCTTCACCAAACAGAAAGTCTTTTGTTTTGCGGAACAGAACAAGGATCAATATTTGTCGATAAGCTTGATGTTGGTCGGGGAGAAGGTCCTTTTGTTGTCATTAAAGGGCAACCACTTGAATTGAACGGACACAGGTAACATGTATATAAGTTACTTAGGGTTAAACAAAACACGTAAGTGTTGAGATGTTTCAAGTATTATTATTTTAAAACCAAACCATTTAGTAGTACATGTCAACCTCTTCTCAAAAGCTTAATTTTCATCCTAAACTTTCAAACTTTTAGTCATGATCACATAATGAAGTTGAATATAACTAGCTTAAAAATTTGTCAACTATGTAGTGGAGCCATTACTGCCTTAACCTCATCTCGATCATCCCTAATATCTGCCTCTGAAGATTGTTCGATTTGTGTTTGGGACATCTTTAGTTGGGAAGTCACTCGAAGGTTTAGTCTCCAAAAAGGTAATTACCAATCCAATTATATATTTATTTTATACATCTTATGGTAGAAATTTAGTAGTCGGTTTAATATGTGTAAAACATTTGTTGGGGCAAAATAATGTTTCAAAGATCATCTAATATCCATTTGCTTAAATGACAGCTCGTAGAACCTCTGACAATGATGGTTAATTTTGACAACTAAATTTTGATAATTTTCTCTTACAACATGAAATGACATTTTTTAAGTGGTTTTGAAATATAGTAAAATGAGAAAATAGAAAAATGAGTAATTACTTAAAATATGTCACCCAGGTTGTAAGAAAAAATTGTCAAAATTTAGTTCTTAAAAAATCATTTTCCTATTCCAAAACCAAGTCACAAAATGCAAACATTGAATTGATTATTTTATTAATAGCAGGGAAAGTAACCAATCTTGTAGTGGTTTCACGATCTTCATTACTTTCGACATCAAAAAACAAGAGAGTCTCTAATGAATATAATATTTCTCCACTCGACAAGTATTTGCAATTGTCAAACTCAATCACGGGAACTCTCCATTCATGTCCATTATATAAAGGAAATCAAACTTGCATTGATTTGAAAAGTTTTGATTTACTGAAACAGAAGATTTTTGATACACAGGTTTTCTCTCTTTTCCTAAACAGCTTCCATTTATTAACATGATATAGTTCATTTGTATGACATATGCTAATGTAACTAACATTTTATCTTTAAGTAAATGGTAATTAAAATGACTTGATCATTGTAACTCACCTGAATATAAAACACCAAAATATTTGTCGATATATATTTATAATGTGTTTTGGATGTATATGCATGTTTTCAGTAAATGTATAGGTGTTGTTTTTCATTGTCAGAAAGTAAATGTACCAACAATCACAACCTTGCAAATGAGAGTGGAAGCAAGTGCAAAGAATCATATATGGGCAACAAGCATGACAAAACATGTCATGGTGATAAATAATCAATTGAAGTCACAACTATTAGACATGATGCAACATAGATTGTTTCTTTCGAACAACACCAACTTGCAAAAAACTAGTAGAAAGAAACCCAATATTTAGAGTTTGGTGAAGAAGATGGAAATCAAATACATTGCTCAAATTATGCTTAGTCAATTGTACTTTTTTTTGTTGCAAATGAACTCAAGGTTTTATCTCCAAAATTGAATAAGTGGATGTTTGCTGAGAACTACTTATGCTCAAAATGTGTTTTTGGTGTCATTGTTCATGCTTTTATTCGTCAATCTAATTTTGTTTCTATTTGGAATTCTATTTTCTTTTATACTAACTTTGTATTTGAATTGTTATTAAATCATGGTTGAATATTAATAGTAGAATTTTATATTTGTATCTATCTTTGGACATATTTTTAAGTGAGAGCTTCGTAAATAACTAAGTTTAAGAAGAAAAACACTAATTACACAACAAATGATCATCTCTTTTTGGAAGGTTGATGTGGTAAATATATGTATTTTTAGCATAAAAAAAGTAACACCAATTAACCATAATTTGAAAACATGTCACTAAAAAGTGAAACAATAGTCTTTTAAGTGAGAGCTTCATAAAACATAAGGTATTTATTTTCTTTGACAAATCTAGATACACGAGGATAAATAAAAAAAATTATCAAATAAATAGTCAAAACATAGAATTGTGTCCATCAAAATGGATTGGGACAAAGATAAATAGTAAAATAGAATAAAAAAGTGATATGTATTATGAAATATTATGTGACAATAAAATAATAATAATAAAACAGATAAAATGTGTTGAAAATAAATGAGTTCTCACGCATTCCAATAAAAGCATGATCTAATGTTTTTTTTCTTTAATTTATACTTTATTATTGATTTAATAATTTGTTACCATACTTTTTACTATACTATATTTTTAATCGTTGGATAATTATCTTATACTAACTTTTTTTTGTCAATACAATTCAAATTTCACTATAAACTTATTTTATAAAATAAATAAAAATCTAACTACGACCGTAAACAACTTATTATGTGCTTAATGAATGAATGAGATTAAATTGAAAAATAGTAGGGTACACATGTGTTTATTTGCTCTATCGAGTTTTCAACACTTGTTTGAGCTTATTCTTGACTTAAGTAATCAAGAATGCAGACAATGTTAGATCAACACTTAGACATCATTAAATAAAGATTAAAGGTAAAATATAATTTATATCACGATTAAACCTTCCATGATCGTATAATAGATTAAAAAAGAACAATAGTCCACTAGGACATAAGATTAGGTTTAATATATATGGAAATGACAATAAATAGCATCAAAATATTTTTGCAGGTACACCCATCCGAGATAAAAAGTCGAGAATAACTAATCAACAAGACGAGAGATCAAATACCAAAGCATGATTGTGATCCAACACTAATAATATAGGATCTATTTATCTTGTGAAAACATTTATAATATTTAAATATTAAAACAATATTTTACTAAACATATTTGAGCTCACGCTATTGTTTTCTTCGAGGCCTAATAAGGATGAAAGGTGACAAAAATGAAATCAATAAAAATTACATTTTTTTTATCAGCAGAGACATAAAAATTTAATTATAACTACGCACTAAATTATTTATACGAAAATTATACACTACAAAAATAATTATTTTTAGTGGAGGTTATATTTGGCGTTTATGGGGGTTTTAACCCCCACTAATGGCTTTACCAGGGGTTTGTAATTCCCCTGGAAGACCCAGCGTGGCTAACAGATTACTGGGGGTTTTTAACAACCCCTGGAAAAGCACAACTTACTTGAGGTTTTTAAACCTCCACTACTCTTTGGGGTTTTTGAAAACCCCCGCTACTGCTTGGGGTTTTTGAAAACCCCCGCTACTGCTTGGGGTTTTTGAAAACCCCCTGAAGTTTTTGAAACCCCCACTACTGCTTGAGGTTTTTTGAAATCCCCGGTAATGTCTGGGGTTTAAAACCCCAACATTGTCTGGGGTATATAAATATATTAAATTATATTTTAAAATTATTTAGTTTGATATTATTAATTGTTGATTTCTAATCAGACTTATTTAAATATGATAATAAGAAGTAAACGTGTTTTACAAACTCATTATATTTGACGCCCAAGAAGCAAAGTGATCAAACTATTTACAATTATAATACAGAGAAAAAAAGGAACAAATCTGAAAAAGATAATGAAACATTCATATAATATTCAACTTTAGGTACTTTGGCCACATAAACTAAATAGCCATGCCACGTTAAAATAAAAAGGCAAAGATTATTAACTAGACATAGTTACTACAGACAACATAAAGTAATAATATAACTAGTATGGTCATAAAATCCAACAACAATTATCTCTCCCAAGTCTTCCACGAAATTATGCATTGTGATCTCAGAAACACTTTGCTGAAAAGAAAACCAAAAGTAAATGAACAAGAAATTTAAAATTAGAAAATAAATAAATTGTAAATAGAAATAGGTATATAAGCTGATAACAAGCATACCTTAAGTGCAGGTAAATGTAAATGTAGAATTGAGAAAGTCATCAACCTCGTTAGTTAATTTTGTTGTCTAGTATCAAAACAACATGTAATTTAGCAATTAGTAATCATTTTTCTAATTTTATTTTTAGCAAGTTGCAAAGAACTTTGCCACCACTCTATAGATGTGGAAGTTGTGGGAAAGTGATGGAAGAAACTAATAAAAGAGACAATTGGCTTGATGGCTGAATGATTAAAAGACCCTTTTGAAATATTTCTTCATTTTGATAAAGAAAAAAAGGACTTATCAATGTTTGTGTGATTGTCGTGTCTCGATCATCGATTAAAATCCACTCTTGTAGTCAATTAGGATTTTAGTCATATAGTGATGCTTTTCCAAAACCTATTTTCATCCTAAAAAAATAGGATTTTAGTCATGTATAACTTATCTTAATAAGCTGTACAAACACAAGTAGAGTCTGAAATAAACTTTAACGCAAGTATTAAAGCATGAGATTTGAAAAGTAATTAAGAGAGTTTTCTATAGTAATTAAGAGGAACTTTTGAGGAAACCATTTTTGACTAGGAAATACATGATTTAACAGTCTTCATAAGTAAAAATGGGCAAGGTGTTCATGGTTACTTTCATTGGTCTAGTCTGTGACAGAATGCAAGACTTACCTATCATTAACAAACCTCCACTTTTCAATGTCCAATCCAATGCATCCCTACCAACATAAAAGAAGATAAAGATTTCAAGAACAAAAGAGAGAGTTGCAAAAGCATGTTTGTAACAACAAGGAAAAACAAGTTAGACAGTGTTACAACCCCCAATAGATCCATAAATAGTTTAAAGAATCTAATTGGAGAAATACTTGGTAGTCTTTCCCTATATATTTAAAAAATCTGATTGGAGAAATACTTCGTAGTTTAAAGATGCATTAGCCACAGTCACACAATTTATATAAAATGAACTCTCTATACCTTAATATTTTTCCAACCAAGGTCATTGTTCAACCTAAGATGAACATAGTACTGAAATGCTGTTATATTTGTGACTGTATTTGATACTTACTTGTCTCTCACCATCCCAACCAGTTGAATTGGCCAAATCTACCATTCTTGTATACTTCATTTTAAAGTCTTACATGAGATGGATCTACATCATAGAAAATATTTTACATTGGAGAGTACTTTTTGGAAGCAAAAGAACTTTTATGTAAAGGAAAAAGTTATATGTGTATGTGGTGTGCACAAAAAGAACTTCATAAAAGGTAGATGTAAAATATATTGTCTCCCCCTCCTAATGTGATATAATTTGCCAAAATTAATTAATAAGTGCCTTTATCTGAACCATAATTCACCTTAATTTTGGTTAATTGTAGACAAACATGAGAATTGGAAAACAATTTTATCACAGTAACTCGTAATTTTGAAGTTGTAATAATATTCAGTGAGAAAAATAGAAATTTAACCAATATTCAGTTTCATGAACAATAATTTAAAAGGTACAATACCATATTTATTCTATAGCTATTGTTAACCTTCTTAATCTTGACATTTGTCATATGCTCAGGTGGTAAGTCCTCAGCAGTGGACTTCTCCCCTGCATCCTAAAATAATATTTCCAAAAACTATAAAGATTGCATATTTAAAATCACAAATAAAGAAGATAGTTATTATTGTGAAGAAAGAGAGCATACCTTGGTGATCCCTTAGAGCAATAGCTGCATAGGTGAACCAAATTCATATGATGCATTGAGCCAATAGTGTTTAATTCAGTGATGAATTCCTTGTCTACATGAGGCAAAACCTTGTCAAGTTTCTTCAATACCACTATAGCGTCATCACCCAGGCTTCTTATATAGACTCCAAAATCCACCTGCAAAACGTGACCTTTAGTAACAATAAACACAAAATCAAAACTCTCATGTAACTGTAACTTTTTTTGCAATGAAAATTTATATAGAACATACGTACATGTTCCTAACAGCTTTGAAAAGTTGCATGTCCTAATCTACAAATCATGGTATGTGAAATTCATTGGAGTGTGTGAGACCGTGAGAATCCAAAATCAATCTAAAATCAGCAACTTTAAAAGTAAAATTTTCATCCAACAGAATGTTACTCCCTTTCATATCACAGTGTGTGATACTTGAGTTATGAAGAAATACTAATGCAATTGTAGTTTCAACGGCAATATTCAATCTAGTTTCACATCACGACACACAATATCACACATTCAATCAAAAAACGTTAGAGCATACTAATGAAAACAATCAAAATTGTTATTTACTAAATCCAAGTAAAATGTTCAATAAAAAATCACAAAGTTAAATCCAATCAAAAATTGCATCAATAAAATAAAATCATAAACACCACGAAATGATAGGAATGAATTAGAATATTTGTACAATGGTACCAAATTCAAACCACCACGAATCAAATTCTCTAACCTCTGTAGAAGGATAAAACGAAAAGCATACCTTCATCGTCGTCGGTAGCGGTGAGGGTTTTTGTTTCTTTCCCCAGCCGTGAGAGAGCTAGATTGAAGGCTTGGAGTGCGTGAGCATCCGATGGCGGAAGACGACCCAAACCAGGGCATGCACGCAATAGCGAACTCGTGGTGAGGCGCAACAAAGAGATGCTCACGACGGCTCGTGGTGAATACGAACCTAGACAGGGGCAAGGCCAATGGCGATGACGGAGCTCGTGAATGGTTGGTCGAACGCACCTAGGGTTGAGTGGCTGAGGGTGAACCGATGAAGAGTAGACAATCGCCGACGTCTATAAAGTGCGAAAATGGAATTGTGCATCTGTATGGTGAGGATGCATCCTATTTTAACTAATTGAAGAAAGGATGAAAGAAAAATATGAATAAGCGAGAAGTCAAAATAATGTCCTCTACTTATTTTAACTGGGGTTTAAAAAAAAACCCTGATAGTTATCGGAGGTTTAGAAAACCTCAAGCACATATGATTTTTCCTTGAGGTTATCATAGCCTCTCTTAAATAACCCCTAGTAAAATTAAATTTTCTTGTAGTGATATCAATTAGTTATATCTAGACATAATTAATTATGTGACAAAAAATAATAAAATATTTATGACATAATTAATTACGTCTTCATATAAATTATATTATAATTGTTTTATTTAATATTAATGTAATTACCCTAATAATCAGTTATATTCATAATTATTATGTTTTGATATAATTAATTATTTCATAAACTAACATTTTATTGATATTTATAGTTATATTACACTAAATTAAATAACTAAAATAAAATATTAAAACGAGTAATCTGGTTCGATCCGGCTCGATCCATCATGAGTTAATCACTTAATGAGCTAACCCAACCTGACTCACTTATTAATGAGCCAAAAAAATTTGAATCCGATCTGATCCTCCATGGATGGCTCACGGACTCACTTAATTAAAAAAAAAATTATTTTTTTCAGTCAAAGCTAAATTATAATTCCAATTAAAATCTAAATAAACTTTAATACAATCAAAATAAAAACCAAAATCATAAAAATACAAATTATCTATGTGCGTTGGCTAAAAAAACAATCTAACATGATCCTAACTTAACAAAAAACACTTGTGTGACCCTTTATTTGCCATAGGTTCAACCCGAGTAAGCCAGATAAAGAATTAACCCATATTGAAATTTATAAAAGAATTTTAACTCAATTTAGTCTGAACCCGTGGTGAGCCGCATTGACTCGCGGGTTCCAACCCATTTTGAGAGGGAGTAATTTATATTAATTTGTTGTTTCAAAAAGTATTTTTTAAAATTCATTCAACTTTTTTAATATCTTTTATTTTACTTTAGAATTTATTTCAATATTTAAACACTTAACCGTATTCATTTTTACGACAAAGTTACTTTGGTTATTTTTAAATATACTAATTAAAGAAATTATGTTAACAGAGGAATCGGACAATTAACAATTTATTTATTTATTTATAATTTATATTTTTAGTCTAAATGATCTCATTTTCTAACTTCGCTTTTTTCTTTCATTCCATGATGCAAGGGTAAATGTTAAATAAATCTTCACCAGGTCCAATTAATAAATGGTTGTTTGAACTGAACCTAATGAATTTTTTTAACAAATATTTTTAACCTAGTCAATAATTTTAACCTTACAAAAAGGTCTGTCATAAAGCTGCGACAGTGTTAACGTGACTTGAAACCCTTCTTTGGTGGAGGACGCCGCTCAAATTAACGTAGTACACTCTCACAAGTTCACTCCATCACTCACCCACCCAGTGCTGTGGAACAATGGCTCAGTTGAAAGCTTCTTCTCCTTCCTCTTCAATCCCTGTAACTGCTCCTTCACTACATACAACAGGTGCCCTTTTTCTGCTTTTCTTTCTTTTTCATTTCCAACCTCTGCATCGCTCTCTTTGATTGATATTTTTAACCATGATATCGAAACCCCCCACTTTTAAATGCTAAGATATTTTGGTTAGAGCAATTACCCTTCATTCATTTTCATTGACATTGTAAGGTTTCTTGGGTTTTGAGGATTTTCTGCACCAAAAAGTTCCCCTATTTCATCGTTCTTTTCGTTGATCTCTATTTTGCAGGGCGCCTCCTGTATCATCAGCTTTGGAAGGCAAAGACTTCGCCAATCAAAGAGGTGATTCTTAAAAGCTTAAACTTTAATGTTTACGAACGTATGCATTTGCATTTCCCTTTATATTTGTGTTTTGTGGGTGTTAAAAGTATTTTGGGTTTCTGTGTTGCATGTAGTTGGGGTTAAGAACAAGTGTTGGTGCCAAGAGACTTCAAGGTGAGATTATTTTGTTTCTACTTTAGCTCCTTTTCCCATCTGGATGCATTACCTTTATTCACTTGATTTATAAACTCTGCTTTTAAGAGCATATCTAAGTGGTTAATTAGCAAAACCAACGCAATATCGAGGGTTGGGGTCTGGCCTTACTGACTTCACATCACCAAATTGTGATGCTAATATTGAGATGTTCTGCAGATATCTGTTGTCAATTCTGTAAGCAGGGTTGTCACTGGTGTTGAGTTTCGAGGTTGTGGTGTGGGTCATTTCGTATGTTTTCGTGACTTCTTTCTACTGATTTGGGCAGGGTAAAGGGCAATTGTGCTTAATTCACCTCTGGGTTAGATATAAAAATATGGCTTAGCCTATAGTTTATTGGAGAACTGAAGTGTTTATATGCTGCCGTGGACATTTATATTGAAACATTAGAAATTTATACCATTGTCTGAAGCAAGCTACATATCATGGGTGGAAGTCCTCCACATAGGATGTGCATGCTATCAAGTATCAATCTCCGGTGGTCAAATGTGCACCGCTTACATTCCATATGGTGCACATGTTTGTTTCTCTTTCCATGCGGCAATATTATCCAATATGGCACATAAGAGTTTATAAGGGAGTTTAGGTGACACAATGCTATTCTGCTACATGGCGTTGGAGGCAAATCAACGTAATGTGCACAAATAGCTTTGTGTTCTTTGCCCTACTGTTGATTCGGATATCAGTGAAGGTCCTTTATGTGGTCGTGTTTTTTCCACGGATGCGTAACTTTTAGCTTTAAAGAACCACTTGCATGTATTTGGGTCTTTTTTGGGCATATATTGTGCTTAAAAACTAAGGCCTATTCTTCAATAATGAAATTCTTTTGCTTTTTTAAGAAAGGAGCTTGTCTAAGTTAGTTTTTCATCTTGGGTTAATTATAAGTTCTCTATTAATCTTTTTACTGAACTGACTCAATGCGGACGAACATATTACATTCTCAGTGATGTTGGATCTTTAAATTAAGCCAACATTAGTCTTGAGTATCTTATTGTTCTATGTGGTTGAATCTTTAATTAAGACCTTGTTCGTTGTTTGCGTATAGTGTTTTGTAGCGTGTTCTTTGTCTGTTGGAATTGACTTGTTTGTTTTCACTTGTATTTTAAAATCACCATTCGTATCAGTAGACAAATAAGTTTCTGGAGGGGTAAATTGTGGTTTCTTAGAATATGGACGATTTGTGTTGAAAACACATGAGGTCCTTTGAGGCACCTTATTTTTATTTTTTTGCTTGAAATGCTGATTTTGATATATTTGATATATAAATTCAGTGTCTGTAATAATATTAAAAAATTTCTTAACATGCAGTCATTAAAGCAGCTGCTCGCAGTGATACAGAGGTAGTTTCTGAAACCGTGAAGGGTGGTGGCCTACGTGGAAAATTGAATAAGGTGGTGCTGGCCTACAGTGGTGGCTTAGACACATCAGTCATTGTTCCGTGGCTCAGGTATAGATGTTGCTCATCCTTTTTTCTCATTTTTCTACTAGGCTTCTGTTGCAAGTTTGCAATATTGGATTTTTCCGCTCCTTTTGTTTTATATTTTAAAATCCATATGACAAATACTAATCGATTTAGACCTCAAGCTGTTCTATTACTGATTTTTCTTTAAAAAAGAATGTTTGAATTTTTCTTAGAATGTGTAAACAGAAATCAGAGACCCTTTATGAAATTGTATTGATGATTTTTTAATTAAAAGCTTCGTAAGTTTTTTGGTAAACCATGGGAGCTAAATTGATGATTCCTATTTCTGTCAATTTACCTGTCTTTTTGTAATCTTGTTTTAATATATTATTTAATGATTTTGGTGTTGCAGGGAGAATTATGGTTGTGAAGTTGTATGCTTCACTGCTGATGTTGGCCAGGTATGTTGCGAGTTTTACCATTTAATTTTTGTAATGAATATCGATGTTGTGCAAAATTTTGTTACTGGAGAAGGTGTTTTAAGATTTTAAGCTTCAGACTGGGGAAATTGTTCTATCCGAATTCTTATTCAACTGCTGCATTTGCATGTCGTTACAACACTAAATTTTACAGGGTATAAAAGAATTGGATGGTTTAGAACAGAAAGCCAAAGCCAGTGGGGCCTGTCAATTAGTGGTTAAAGACTTGAAGGAGGAATTTGTAAAAGATTATATATTTCCTTGCCTACGTGCTGGTGCAGTTTATGAGAGGAAGTATTTGCTTGGTACCTCAATGGCTCGCCCTGTAATTGCAAAGGTACTTTTGCTTGAAAGTTTGGCATATCGATCATATTTGGTAGAGTCATTTCTTCTGTTAGCTCTTAGTGCAGTATTTACTCTTTATATTGAAGAATAATAGCGATGACAGTGGAATGCACTCATCTTCCTCCGTATATATATTGATTTATACCTACTGATTGATAGGCCATGGTTGATGTTGCCAAAGAAGTTGGAGCTGATGCTGTTTCCCATGGGTGTACTGGGAAAGGAAATGATCAGGCAAGTCTTTATATCTGGCTCAAAACTCTGATTCATGTCAATTGTTTTATTCTAACATATTTCTACATAAACTCTTAGGTTCGGTTTGAGCTCACTTTCTTTGCTCTGAACCCCAAGCTAAACGTCGTGGCTCCATGGAGGGAATGGGATATTACAGGGAGAGAAGATGCTATCGAGTATGCTAAAAAGCATAACGTACCTGTTCCTGTGACAAAGAAATCCATATATAGCAGGGATAGGAATCTCTGGCACCTTAGCCACGAGGTATGCTAAAAAACTACTTGGAAATAAAATGTATGTTGCTGTTTTCTGATATATGAAATATGTGACATTGAAGGGAGATATTTTGGAAGACCCAGCAAATGAACCCAAGAAGGACATGTACATGATGTCTGTAGACCCTGAGGATGCTCCTGATCAAGCAGAGTAAGCTTGTTTCTTATGATTTCACTTTATATTTAGCTTCCAAGTTACTTTTATACTTCAAATTTTTTGAAAGAACACATCACTTTTTTGACAGATATGTTGAGATTGGTATAGAATCAGGGCTTCCTGTTTCAGTCAATGGGAAGAAGCTTTCTCCACCATCATTACTTGCTGAGCTCAATGAGATTGGTGGAAGGCATGGAATTGGCCGGATTGACATGGTTGAGAATAGGCTTGTAGGCATGAAGAGTCGTGGAGTTTATGAAACTCCTGGAGGAACCATTCTATTTGCTGCTGCACGTGAATTGGAGTTTTTGACACTTGATCGAGAAACAATACAGGTGAAAGATTCATTAGCCCTTAAATATGCAGAGTTAGTGTATGCTGGCAGATGGTTTGATCCACTTCGGGAGTCCATGGATGCCTTTATGCAGAAGATCACAGAGACCACAACAGGTTCTGTGACTTTGAAATTGTACAAAGGTTCTGTTACTGTAACCAGTCGTACAAGTCCCTTTAGCCTCTATAGGCAAGACATTTCATCATTTGAGAGTGGCCAGATATATGATCAAGCTGATGCTGCTGGCTTCATCCGGCTTTATGGTCTTCCAATGAGGGTTCGAGCAATGCTTGAGCAGGGCCTCTAAGTGTTAGTTTAATTTCAACATGTTCTTGATCTTCTTGTTTAAAAATATTGATTGGAGTTAGAGAGTACTGGGGATTGTTATCAGGTCTCTAGATTGTAATAAAATGTCAGTATTTAACTTTCATCCTGAATTCAAATCAGATTTTAGAAGTCTGTTTGCTTCGACTATGATTGTTATCAGCGGTGACATTTGCAGCAACAGAGTAGTATAGATGGAAACAAATAATGTTTCTATTTATATAACCTCAAATGTACAAACAATAGATAGATTGGAGATCCCTCTTACATTTTTGCATATGTTCATTCTCTTTTGAGCTATAATGATTTTTTCTAAGCACTTTTGAGCAACTTCTAGTGGTGTTTTTGTATTCTGAAACTAAAATTTGTGTTGGAGATGGAAAATTGGTTTCTTGTACATAAAACCTTTTCTGGAGGAAAGATTTGTGCGCTATAATATTTTACATGGTTTATATTTTTAAATGTTATTTTTATTTATACTATAATATAAAATTTTTATAATTTTTTATGATAAGAAATTTTGAGAATGTCTAGACAACAGTTGTCAATGAAAAAGTTATTATCTCACTTTTCTCTTTTCTTCTTTACTGGACAGTTTAGTTTTGTTCCTGTAAAATAATTGGAAACACGTGAAAAAGTTATTATCTCACTTTTCTTCTTTACTAGACAATTTTGTTTTGTTCCTGTAAAATAATTGGAAACATGTTTCTCTTTACTTTTCATGATTTTATTTTATATACGGAATGTGTTTGAAAAATAAAATGAAAAAAATTGAAGACAAAAGCTGAATAGATAAGATATTGTTCATAACTGTGATAAGATAATGGTTTTACTTACATAAAAAAAATAAAGAAAAGAAACATATTAGTGAAATGACAAATATTCCAAGTCAAATTATAAAAATTACCGTTGATATTCAGTAGAAATTATATTTCGAATAACACTTTTTGTATACAAATGTCTTTTTTGTTTAATCCCGCATTCAAACTTTTGTTGTCGTCCTTACTAATTTGTCTATATTTATGTAGTACCATATAAAATACTATAAAAAAATATAGTAAAAGTAAAAAAACATAAATCGTTGTAGATAGTATTTTTCTTGTAATTTAATCATTTTATTATTAAAAATTGTCACTAAAATAGATTACACAAAATTAATTTTTATTACTTATCTTGATTCATACATGTTTAAAATGTAAATTTTAAAACTACAAATACTATTATTACACTTAATATTCATATTTTCCTTTTATTGGCTTTTGAAAAGTTGATAATTCTGACACAAGATCATTTGGTAACAAATAATATCTTTTGTTCTTAGTGCACTCAAATCTTTAACTCTTGGCATGTAATTATTAGTTTTGATTAGAAATTTATAATTTATATCTATATACATTATAGTACAGTTATGTAACTCACATCACTTACACTACAGGACAAAAAGGTTGAGCTCCTCCTGGTAGGGTTTTTTGTCCATGGTCCCATTTTTCTAACTTTTGTTCTTTCTTTGCCTTTGGGGCATCAAGAAATTAATTTTGGCATTCTTTTTTCCTGTTCTCTCTCCTAGTTTATTTTGTTTTTTTTTTTTAAGAAAAATAATTAATTTACGTAAACTAAACAAGTTCGTTAATAAGCACGGAATTTTGTTTACAATGTTTTTTTTTATCAAAACTATTATATGATAATAAATATAAAAGAGAATTAATGACAATAAAACTTTGATTAAAGAAATGTATTTCAAGAATAGTTTCATTAAATAAAATAGAGTAAATTAATATTAATTTATATTTAAAACTATAAATATTTTATTTATATTCAAAATCAAAGTATGGAGACATATACATACAAACAAAGGACGCTGCCTGCACTATACTGTTATTGTCCTTGTGGAGTGCTGTATTTTGTAACAATGGCTGAGATAAATGCATCTCCTGCTACTGCTCCTTCCATTCACACAAAGGTCCCAATTTTTTTGAATTTCCTTCTTTTCCCAATTTCAAAATTGTTACTTGACATGCTGTTATTGAAGCAACTGCAGGTGGTGGCCTACGTGGAAAATTGAATAAGGTGGTGCTGGCTTACAGTGGTGGATTAGACACATCAGTCATTGTTCCATGGCTCAGGTATATAATTGTTTCTCCTTTTTCTTTCCCCCCTATTACAATCACTGATTTCAAATAAAAATAAAAGTTAAATTTTGTATTAGAATGTGTAAATGGAGATCAAAGACCATGTTGAGAATGTGCAGATGATCTTATGGGTTTTGAACCAAGCTTCAGTTTTGTAGTAAAGCAGGGGACTGGAATTAATGATTCGTCTCCATGCCAATTTACCTTTTAGTTTCTATCTTATTATTATTATTATTATTATTATTATTATTATTGCTGTTGTTATAACACTGATGCTTAGCCACCTTTACAAGTTTTTGTTTTTTCAATGCCAATACTGATGATGTTTTAGCTTGTAATACCTCTTCAAATACAAACAAATTCAATCCAAGGTGGCACTTTTTCTTGCAGTTCCTTAGCACGGTTTCTATTTTCCTCACGGTCCCAAGCTTTGAAGTGTTCCCCCGGTGGTCTTAGTTTCGGTCTAGTTGGTAATCTTGTGTCAATGGTTATCTTCTGGAGTTCAACTGCATTCTTAAGTAAGTAGGTAGCTAATTCAACCTCACATGATGCTCCACAAAACCCGACCAATTCCAACTCCTTGAGACCGTGTTGACATTTCATTGTAATTTTGCCTTTTGTTTTTAAAGGGGATTTCGTATGTAGCATCTGGAGCATGAAAAAAAAAAAAATAGTCGGATTCAAGTATATAAGGATTCTAGCTTTTTAGCACTTGCTTGATGCACAACACTGTCAAAGCACGAATACTCTTGAGTATTTTTGACAGCCAAAGGATATTCACCTTTAGGGTGAACCTCCACAGTGTAGGTGATGCCCTCAATAACAAAGCACAAGCACCAAGTGTGATGCCATCATCAACACAGGAAACCAACTCCAAATGCTTGATATTTTTTAGCTGGGGAAGTTGACCTAGCGAGCAAATCTGAAAATAAGACAGAAAAATGATACCACTCTGTGAACAAGGAATGCAACCTGAAGAAAGGAATGGTAAGTTAATAAAGGCTACCACTTCAGGTATGTTTTGTGTAATATCCAATGTAAGCACTTCCAAATGTGGTAAAAAGCTTTCTCTAGTGAACTCCACAAAGGAGCCTCCAAATGTTGCTTCCAGAAGACTAGGAACACTCTTAAATTCTGTATCCAAATAGGATCCGTAGTATTTGAATGACACCAAATTCTCAGCAAAAATTTCAAGTCTTAGCAGCTCCCAACATCTCATCAATTCTAGACTTTTCAGCTTGAGTGATGAACCCGAAACCTTCATAGTTTTTGGCACTACTGAGTCAACCAAGCTCAACGTTTCAAGTGATGGACAACAGCGCAGTAGATATTCTAGCATCTCCTCGGTCACAGTAATGCATTTCAGACGCAAAACATGCAAGGAATTAAAACTTTCTGGTTTAAACAAGTGCAATGGAAGAACGTATTCAATTGTATCCCCAAAATACAGCTCAAGCTTTTGAACCTTCTTTTGAATAGCAAAGTGGACCCACTTATCAGTATCACACCCTGAACCCACATGAAACCAAAATTTTAATCCTTGTAGAGTTGAACCATTAAGTGAACTCAACAATTCATCGATCCATCTCGTATATGTTTGGCTTTCAGCATTATACATGATCTCCATTGCCATCTGCAAATGCCTTTTTTCTGCAGCGTTCTTAATGTGTTTTTTCATGTCTTTCATGATAGGTGAACCATCAAATTCCAAGGATCCAGAAAAATATGTCCATAGATATCTCCATTTTCTTGAGAGGATACTGGTCCTAGCAGCATCAGTTATTGGCAATTTAGATAAAATGGTTACAGGGATTCCATCTGGTAATTGGTTGATAAGATCTTCTTCATAACTTTCCTCACTTTTTGCTCTTCGCTGTTTATAATCTCTGCTAACTGCATTTTGCATGATAGCTCCTGACCTAAATTAAAAATTCGTGGATCATCAATATAAGGAATATGGAAATTGAATAATCAACATTGCAAAAAGACTATTCGTTAAATAGTAAAAGCCAGGGAAGTCAAATCGGGGAGCAAATGCACAAAATGAATTTATCAATCTCCAAGGAAATATCATGAATTTTGATAAACTATATAGGAACAAATCCTACGTAAAAACACAAATGATGTAAATTAAATATTGTAACAAGGCTTTTGAACATATTTGTATTTGAAAACTAAATGAATCTGATCATGGCAACCAATTACTCAAGATGTAACTTCTCTGAAGAAACAACAAAGGAGAATGATACCTCTTTACCATGTTCTCTTCTGATTTTTGAATGAGTCAAATATTAGATTATGTTTTGCTTTTCATGTTAATTTTAACGATCTTAGTAATGGAACCCGTTTCATGTTCTTGCTTTATGATTACATAGAACATAGAAGACCCTTATATTATGTAAAGATCCGGAGTTTGCTCCGTTGGTGAAGGACCTCAACTCAAATTAATTGTATTTCACTTATAATTATTAAATTATTACATTATTTTCAATTTGTTTATTGTTTCAATATATTTTGTACAGAAAAATATATATGAAGACAAAAAAAAGTTATCTTTCACTGTTTCTTAAGTAAATTGAAGATAAGGTGATAACTATATCATACAACCGGTATCTTCATATATTAAGAAGAGGATTGTTAAAAAATTTAAAGTTATTTATACAATGATCCTATCATATACCATAATATATAGTTGTTTATTGAGCTCTTTAAATGATTTTCGGCGAGTCTTATATCCTACTTTCTACTTGAGAACTTCTATTAGTTTTCTCTTTTAAATGGGTCTGAAAATATATATTTTATCATTTAAAATACGTAAAACATTGTTTGTATAAGCAACATCATTTCATATATTTAAGTGTTTGGAAACATATCATATATTTCAATAATAAAAAATATATTAACCAATGTTTCTTAAAGTAAAACAACTGTGTTAAGGTCGCTCTTAAAGGAAAAAAAGGCGAATTAGTAAAAGAAAACGGGTTACATAATGTATGCACAAGAATTATCCAAACTAATTAAGGATTCAGAGTTAAAATATTATACCGCAGTATATTATATTACGTTAGAAGTTATAAAATATAATAAATATATTATATATTGTGTGAGTGTAAAAACCATTGTGTTAAATAATATTTATACCGCAATTTATATATATTTTTTAAATAATTGTGCATATATTGACTTAAACCTATTTAATTAACAAAAAAAAAATAATTTAATTAATAAATATCTAATTAACTTTTACTATATACGTTAAATTTTCGCCTGTTACCTTATTTGCTAGTTGTAGTTGAAATTGACGGCTAAGTCAAGTTACAAAGCAAAATTTTCGAGTTCAAAGTAACCGCAGATAAACTAAAGTCTGCGTTACAAGATATTTTAATTTCACTATTATATTAATCAATTCAATTATCAAATTAATAATTTAAAAATTAATATATTATTAATAGATTCAATTATATTAAAAATTTTAAAACTGTATTATTATAAAAAGATTTAGGTTAAAGGTTCAATTCAATGAATACTATAATAGTTTTTTTTTCATTAATATTAATGTATTAAAATCAAGTTCATTAAAATATTAAAATCAAATTCACGCTCACAGTTGAAAAGATTCTATTTGAGTAAAAATAAAATCTAGAAATTTGTAAGCTCTCTTATAGATTTCTTCAGAAAATGTTCGTTGGTAATGTTTTCAAACCAACCCTTAGGTCGAAAGAAACGACTGAGAAATATTTTTTGTTTTGACAATTTCAGAATTTGCATTCTTGACCTTCTAGTTCAAATTCCCCTAAAATGTTATTCGCATTATTATTGAGTCTTTTTAGTTTCCCTGCATCATAGAGTAATTATAATTGAGTAAAAAAGGATGCCTGAATTTTAAACATAAGTAATTTTGTATCACGCATTATAATTTTATAACTTATCTCCAAATTTTCTATTTTTAAACTATAAAAATAAAAACGTAGTAAAAACATCTTTTCGTTGGGAGATGTTTCACTTGATTTCATGATCCAAATTGGCACCTCCATGGCAGTGTTGGTTTTCAAGCAAAGTGAGATGATAACAATTAGAGTCATGATTCAAGTGTTTATTTTCCAATTCAACCTCAACTCATACAATGCATTCAAAATTTCACTTATATAAAGCATCAACTAGTTCACAATAAAAAGCAAATCAAGCGATCAATTCTAACTACACACTATTATATTCATTGAACTCTTTAAATAAAGTCAATTATCGGCTTCCCTTACCTGACAAAGCAACTTTGTAGACCCAAACCGCTCAAAGAACACCAAAATGTATCTAACTCCACAAGATGCTCTATGTACACATAGAAACATCATAAGAACGATTAGGACCTATCATTATGATCATTGATCAACAAATACTCATATTAATGATTAAAACGTCGCATGCAAGCGAAAGAGAGCTCGCATATAACAGAAAACAGAAAAAGACTAAAAGGAGAGCGGAAACTCAACTTACGCGAACGGAGAAACTGATCGGTCCAATTTGAAGAACTTGCCGAAAGGATCAATCCTACAGTCTCGGTTCTTCAATCAAACGACTAGAATAACAAAACCTCTAGAAAAAAAATCAAAGAACTCTAAAAAAAAATGAATAGTTTCATTATATAGAAATTCATATAATCTTTTCCAATATTTTATTTTATAACGTCCACATTTATAGATGAAATTCATGTAACTCGGAAATTCATGTTTGATTTTCACTTTGTGTGAAAATTCGTCAAACCAACCACAGTCCTCCCAACAAAGAAAAGATACCACGCTTTAATAGTATATAGAATTATTTAATTTTAAATAATAAAATTATTATTATAAATTATATAATGTTAATTTTATAACAACTTATTTTATCAAAGTTATTTAAATTCATTATAAAAATAAATTAACGTCTAAAACTTTTTCATTCAAACACAATTCAACTCTAATTTATTATTATTACTTTAGTGAAAAAACACTATTGATAAAAATGTTTTCTATTATTAAAAAACTGTTCAAATTAAAAAAAAAATACCAATAATTTTATAAAATAATAATATATAATTAAGTTATAACATCTGGGACAAACATGAGATTAGTAATTCGATCTGATGACATATAATAGATCCAAAAATTAATAAATCTATCGAGTAATCGAATAAACAACAAATATAATTTTAATATCAATTTAAAAAGTAAATTTTAAATTTAACTCAATTTTACAAAATTGATTTATAAGATAAAATTTATAATTAATTATATATTATAAGTTTTTTCCTACTGTTAAAATTTAATTTTTAATTATAATCTATTTTCACTTGCATAATCTCCTGTATACTCTCAAAATGAGCCCTTCTCTCTGCTCACATAAGAATGATTCCGTCCACACGTCATTTAAATGCCTCATCTTTAATTCCTTGTGCTCTATTCTCTACACTGCTAAAACAAACAACAACAAAAAACAATGTCATATCTCACACTTATTATACGTCACAATTGGCCCAAAAAATTAACGTGACAAAGTTTGTAATTTTCCTCTCATCTCTCTCATTTTCAACCCAATAAATAAACGTGACAAACTTCCTGTTTTGGCAGCCAAATTTTGTTTGTCCTCTAATAGAACGAAACAATACTAGTATTTCTTGTTGTGACGTTGACCAATTTAAACATAAATCATACGTATAATATACTAATAAAACATTTCACAAATCACAAATACTATTTTTAATACAATATGTAAACGATCCAATTCAAACATGAACACAATTTAAACTTGGGAATTGAAAACCAATTTATTTTTTTAGAAAAATAACCGAAATTTGAACAGGGCTAGAAGGTTTGAAGATGTAATTAATACACATTTTTATATTGGGTAAGTTGGGTGTATAAAATGAAAATACAGAAAGGGAAAGGATAAGATTGAATAAAGGCAGTGTACCCACCGTGTGACCAGGTTAGCACCAAGCCACCCGCACGCGTCTTGCTCGTTCGTGATCTCTCACCAAGCCAAATTGCCAACATGCAATTCCAAATTTAAAACACGAAAAACATAAAATAACAATTCCCTATTCCTTTGACCATAACATTAATGTTGTTCTCGAACTGTTTGAACTTTGAAGTCTCCTCTTATCTCTCATTGGCTCCGCGTAAATAAGTAACTGCATATGTCATTGTTTTGTTCCTTTTTTATTCTCATTCTTCTTCCCACAGTATTGGCAAAGAATAAACGCGCCATTTACACAACGCGAAGCTTATATATAAACCTCCGAGCAGAACAAACATTTCACGACAACAACTTAGTTTGATAATCGGGCACGTGTTTAATTGTTTGTTGAGAGGGATAATGATGAAGGGTGGTGAATACGAGCGGGTGCTGAGGTACTTGGACGAGGACGGTGGGAAAGATTTCAGCTTGTGAGTTGAGGAACAGAATAGGGATGCTGGGTGGGGAGGTTGGGTTGAGAGAGGCTGAGATGGTGGTTGCGGCGGTGGATTCTGACGGTGATGGGTTTCTTTGTTTGGAGGATTTGGTGAAGATGATGGAGGGAGTGGAAGAGGAAGAGAAGGTGAAGGATTTAAGGGAAGCTTTTGATTTGTACGACAGAGAACGATGTGGCTTCATCACGCCCAAAGCCTTGAAGAGGATGCTCAAGAAGTTGGGTGAATCCAAGTCCATGGATCAGTGCAGAGCCATGATTGCTCGCTTTGATTTGAATGGTGATGGCATGCTTAGCTTTGAAGAGTTCAGAGTCATGATGAACTAGTTAATCATCTCATTCATTTCTTTCTACATTGTGTCTGATCCTTATTCATTCCCTTTTGTTTCTTCATTCATCGATACACATACTGGAATTGTAAATCGCTTTTTGTGGAATGAGATTTTGGTTATGACAAAAGTACAGAGCTACGAAATGTAACGAATTATTTATCGAATCAACTTTGTTCTTTGCTTTGTGTTAAACATGTGTTTGATTCATGTAATTGAATAAGATTTTCATTTTCTTCAAATTCAGTTTAGAGTCTTATTCGAACACTTTCCTTTCGTCTGTGTCTGATTGCATAGTTTAACTGAATGAATTTAAGACGGCGTTCATGTCTCCATTTTCGTAGTTCCCAAAGTTCAATGGGTAGGGACTTGCTACGTGTGTCGTTCTTCACCATGTTTATGGAGTTTAGTAGTATTCGAGTTTTTAGAATCTTAACTTCCAACCAAATTAGAAGAATTGAGTGTTAGCTTTGGATTATATATATATATATATATATATATATATATATATATATATATATATATATATATATATATATATATATATATATATATATATATATATATATATATATATATATATATATATATATAATAAAAAATAATTAAATGTGTAATATTCATTATATTAAAGTGATGATTAATTAAATTAATAATAAAGACCATAACTAATTTGACGAGGAGTCAAATTAAAAATATTAATTTTTATAAAAAGTAACTAATAAGAGTTATATTAAAGAGTTATGGTCTCTGTCACGAACAAATATTCTTGTTCCGTTTTGCTCATCTCTTTGAGAAGAAACGAAAATATATAGTTAAAAGATCAAATACCAATTTTATTTACGTTATTTTCAATAATAAATCCAGATACACTTGTATATAAGGAACATTGGGAATTGATCTTTTGATTAAAGAGTTTCATTGCTCTTTTATAATTTATGTGTTTTGATTCATCAGCTTCTTTTGAAAATGAAGCGAAAGAAGGACAGAAAAGTGTCCGGTTATGGATAAAAAGTATTAATATTTTTTATTGTTATCTTTGAAAATACATTATTTTTTACATTTACAAATATATGGTATTTTTGTTTGAAATTTGATTTTTCACATGACTCTTTATAACACAGTGGTGTAACTTGAATGGTAGTCAAATTTGAAAACAAAAATTTTATAATTGAGAAAAAAAACAAAAATTAATACAATTACATTGATAAAAATATACTTAGACCCTATTTTCTTAATACATCACCTATTGAAAAGAACTTAGGAAAGCCATATTAATGTCGTGGCGCTGTAAAGAAGCTAATTGTTTTTTATTATTCGATTAATTAATAGTGATTAAAAATTGGTTGAGAAGTGAATATTCAATTTATGAAAAAGATTTATCCGATTTAAGGATAGAAATACCATAGAAGTTGATTACTTAATATATAAAAAAGAAAATAATGATAGTAATCTAATTGTAAATTTATTTGCCAGTGCCAGATAAGGTAAAAAAAATGAATAATATGATATTACTTAGAAACTTATTGTCATGAAGGGACGAACAAGTTCTCAACTAGAAATTACTTTGTTCGGTATTTTGAATGTCAAAGAGTTGAAAATTCTGAAGAATGGTTGTAGGGTCAAATTTAAAGGAAAATAAGTTTCGGATTCTTGTGAGAGAAGTTGGAAAAAGTCATAGCTGTATGATCAAAATCATAAGTGTGATAGTGTTTTCCAACAAAAATGGTAGGTGTAAATGAGTGCCAAATATAAGGAAATTATGTTAAACCAAAGTTGACGTATGAAAAATAAATATAGTTAAAGTGACCCATTAAGAAATTTGATGATGACTTTTCTAAGGCTATATACATTGAAGGCTGGAGAAAGAAAACAGACTAATTGAATTTTTTTTTAATTAATTTATCAACTTTTTCGATTGATTTAGTTGAAAGTTGGTTTTGTAATTTAAACATATCATGCACTAAACTTATTCACTTAATTTCCGATACAACTCACCTATCTGATAAAATATTTTGTAAGGGTGAAAGATCTCAAGCATATGTGCTTCAATTTAGGAAATAGAAAAGGAAATAATAGATAATAAATGGTGATATCTGAAAGAGAAGTATAGCCAAATGAATAAAAAGAGGTAGACAAAAATACATATATTTCATGGATCTATCTACTCTCTATCAAATGAATTTTTTGTTATCTAACTCAAAGTACCATTATAACCTACATATATATTTTTTGGTTAAAATACCCCATTGGTCCTCGTTTTGGTTCAGAAATCTCAAATTGGTCCTCGTATTTTAATTGGTCTCAATTTCGTCCTCGTTTTTGTAATTCAGTATTAAATCAGGGCAATCGTTAACTGTTGGCAAACGGCTTGTGGTTGGCACCTTAAACAACCATTGTTGTCTTCTCTTTTAAGAAGGTAATATTGGGAGAGGATAAGTGTTTGAATTTGAAAGAGGGTGCGGAAGGTCTGTGGTCTCCTCTGTTTTGCTCATCCTGCACCGGTAATGTCTCCCTCTCATTCTTGCTCGTCCTCGTCCTGCACAAATTCTACCATTTCTTCTCATGGGGGTGTGGGGAGGAGGTTCGATTTCGCACCTCTTTGCTATTGCAGTGAGAAGGCAATCATGAGAACTGCTAAGAACAAGAGAGAAAATTTTGGAGATGTCCAAAGTTCAAGATATGAGATATGGAAATGAATTTAGTTCTGTTTTTTGTGTATGTTGTTTTTGTATTTTGATTTTGGAAAACCTAATTTTGCAATTGGGGGTTTTTTGTTTCGTTTGATAGGGTGGAAGTGAAGAAGTTGTTGGCTGGAACTTTTTTTTCATGGTGCAGTGAAAATGTAATTGAAGAAAAATGTGGTCCTACTTCACCTTCGTCCACGCACATGGGGTTCGCAATCCACGCCTCACACTGATTTTCCCAATCCAATCCCTAATTTCCTAATTACAACATTTAGGGTTTTTCAAGCACTATGTTATTTTTAATTCAATCCATGCAGTCACTGTGCCGTTCTGAAAAATAATAAACGCCACGTCAGAAAATCAAAACCAAGTTAACGTTAAAAAATTTTACACTGTTAGTGATTACCCTGATTTAATACTGAATTACAAAAACGAGGACGAAATTGAGACCAATTAAAATACGAGGACCAATTTGAGATTTCTGAATCAAAACGAGGACCAACAGAGTATTTTAACCTATATTTTTTCAATAATTCCTAACTTATAACCTACATATTCACACGTTAAACTCTTTCATATCCACATATTTCATTAATTAGAAAATTATTCTCCATGACATACATCATATCTCACATTATTATTGTGGATATAAGATTGATTAATGCATATCAACACCAAATCACTATATAAACATCAAAGACGCATTGTTTGAATGACACATTTTAGCTTACATGAAATTAAAAGGTATGGTGTGAATGCCAATATCTTTGTTTCAACAAAATTCTTTGATAAAGAAAATTATTTATTATCTTGATTTCTGTTTTACTTATGTGAAAATGTTTTCGCTTAAATAAATTTGACAAAAAGAAATTCATTATAAAAGAAATCTAACAATTCTCAAAACCAACCTAAAACTATTTTAAACAACTCTATCCTTTTAAATATCTTTTAAACATTAAAATTAAAGCATTTTCACTCTAACAATTTTAAACCCAATACAACTTAGTGCATGTATGTTTTAATATTACCATATACATTTTAGGTAACAACCCAAAAATTAGGAATTTTCAAATACATTTATAAGTAATGATCCTTTAAATTATTATGAAATATGCGAGTTGTGCTTTGGTGAGAATATCAAAAGAAAATATCAGCAATAAAAGAGGGACAGAGAGAAAAGCAATAATGGGGTGAAGTTGTTGCGAGGGGTGATAGATGGCGCAAACGCATACGTATATAATAGCGTTAGAAGAGAAAGGCGCAGTGGAGTCATCATTGAAACCAAACGCATTCCAATGGATATGGTCATAGATGTTGTCTCCGGTGCGCACTTCTCGGGTTGGCAACCTTCAACGACGTCGTCTTGTTCTCCAACTTCATCTCATCAACCTTTCATCATTGGTAACTTTATTATATCGTATTACGTTACACACACACACAACACAACCATTCATCTTCTTTCTTCTTACATTCACCGTTTTATATTTCAATGCGTTTGGTTCACCGGAAAATAAATAAATGGCGTTTCACTTTCTTTGAATCCAAACACCATTGTTCTTTTTTTTTTCTTTTTCAATTATCTTCTATACTCTGATTGAATTAACATCTTGCTTTATCATATAATTGCTTCTGCTTACGGATGGATTAGATCTTACAGTTGAAAACGAAAATCTGAACGTATAATTTGTCTGCATTTTCTCGTCCGAGAGGATCTAATGGCACGTGTTGTTTCTGTGTTCTTTAATTCGATTTGCGTTCTCAACGTGGATCAGGTGTCTCTGGAGGCACTGCATCGGGGAAAACCACTGTGTGCGACATTATCGTTCAGCAACTGCAAGATCACAGAGTTGTGCTCCTCTCTCAGGTCTCTGCGATTCTCTGTTTGTAATATTGTGTTGCGACGGTATTATATTTTGATCGTTGTGGAAACATGAACTGAATCGTTGGATTTCTTCTTTGTAATGGCAATCTTGTTATTCGCATTATGCTAAATCTGAAACCGAGTAAAAATGAATTCATGTTAATCACTACCAGTAATAACTTGAGTGATGATCTGTTATTGTTGTAGGATTCATTCTACCGCGGTTTGACGAATGAGGAGTTGAAACGCGTTCATGAGTATAACTTTGATCATCCTAGTACGGTTGCTTGAAACTTAATTGAGATTCTTGAATAAATCTTTTAGAATTCTAATTAGGTTTGTTATGTTTTGTTAGATGCATTTGACACAGATCAACTAGTAGAAACCCTCGGTCAGCTCAAATCTGGACAGTCGGTTCAGATTCCAATATATGATTTCAAGCTTCATCAGAGATCTAACGACAGATCTCGACAGGTTTCCTTCTTTCTGTCACGTTAAGCTAAAATGAGGTGTTAAATGTTAATTATTGAATCTTTTCTTTTATGCCAGTAACGAGACCATCTGCAGTTACAGTGCTCCTAGAGAGCCAACGGTCGAAATCATTCCTACTTAGACTTGCCTGTGTATCTATCTAAGCTAAGCATACCCGAAATTGTATTTGTTTTATTCAGAAGAAGAAAGGGTGTAATTTTTGAATTCGTAAAATTGCTGAATGATTTTTAAGTTTAATACCCTATCTTCACTATTGAACCTGAGCTAATAGATGGTTTCTGATAATTATGATTGGAGGTGTTGCATTCGAGCAGAATGAAAATTTGGGCTGGCTGTTATTATTAATTTTATTATTGGTTGGCAGGTCAATGGATCTGATGTAATCATTATGGAGGGTATATTGGTTTTTCATGAACAACGTGTCCGCAACATGATGAATATGAAGATATTTGTCGATGCAGGTCTATTGCTCTTACATTTTATTTATCGTTTTAAGTTTTTTTCCCATCTATTGCTCTTACATGATGAGTTAGGTTTAAAATATACAAATTTTGTTCGTCACAAGGAAAGAAAAAACGGATGTTTAGAGACAAGGGGGAAATTGGTACATCCTGTATTTAGTACTTACCTCGATCTAGCATGTATCCATATACTAAGCTTTGTTCAGTCTGAGATCCCATGTAATAACTTGGATTATACAAAATCTCATCATTGCTTGAATTGATCAAACCTGGTCATAAACTACGGACTATACGTATAGTGGTCATGCCTTTCAAGTTCTTCCATCGCTTTTACTCAACAAAAAGCATTCTAGACAAGCTTTTGGATAATTTGAGGTAATATAAATTTCTTATTATAATTTCTTCAACACCATGAATCTCTCTCTGGATCTATGCATCCTGTTGGGGTTATCTGTTTTCATGTGTATAATAAGGGAGTTGTATTAGACAAACCAATAAGCTTGCTTCGTTCGTTTTCTAAGAGCACGATAAATAACTATGATTAAGCATTGAAAATCAGAAGATTTACCACTGTGAGGAGAGTTTGCTCCATGTTCTGCTTGTCCATCCATAGTTCTTGGCATTTTTTTTTCTGTTGAAAATGTGATTGCTTTTATATGGTATTCTCGTCATACTGATATTGCATTGCATGTCATGCAGATCCAGATGTGAGGCTTGCCCGCAGAATAAAACGTGATACAGTCGAAAGGGGTAGAGATGTACAATCAGTCTTGGAACAGGCAAGACCTATTATCTTTATTGTTTACATATATTAACTTCACCCGATTGACAGACGTAAGGAACTTCGGGTATTAGGATTACCATTTATCAAATCTCAATAGTTTATTTAACCGATATCTTAAAATTGCTGAGGTGATAAAGAAGGGGTTATTTTGGTAATCGATAATGAATAAATAATGCTACCAATGCCTATTCTGAAACCTAAATTATGTGGGAATAAATCGTTGTCCTATACAATGATTCAGTCCCATTAATTGTAAAGGACAGGCTTGAGTCAAAGTCGGATATGATACAGTAAGTGACCAACGAATGCTACTTGACGTTGTCTTTCTTTTTAAAATAATTTTTCTTTTTTGTCTAAAAGGCAAAATAATATTTTGATAGTCTGTTCTGGGGTCCTATATCTGTACTTAAGCATGAAAAAGGGCTCGAAACAATGTGTTAATGGTAATAACGTGGTTGGAGGGAAGTAAGTTTGAAGTTTGAACTTAAAAGATTGAATTTCATTGGTGCTTGCTACCATTGTAGCCTGCATGAAAGACTTTGTTTGATCTTGTACTCTGAATTTGGTTCTGTTTGTTTTAACTCTAATTTCTGAGACCGATACATGGAACTTGGTGGCTGATGTTGGAAATATTTGTTGTTGCATTTTCAGTATGCAAAGTTTGTTAAGCCTGCCTATGAAGATTTTATTCTTCCATCCAAAAAATATGCCGACATCATAATACCTCGCGGGGGAGAGAATGGTGTAGCAATTGACTTGATTGTTCAACATATCCGCACTAAGCTTGGCCAACATAACCTCTGCAAAATATATCCAAATTTGAATGTTATACAGTCTACTTTCCAGGTAATTTTGATCTTGCTTCTTCCTCCTCTCTAAACTTTTTAGTTTTCTTTTTGCTTATTTCCCCCAAGGAATTGTCTTATGCTAATTTATTTCTAATTTTGAAGTTTTCTTACAGACTAGAGGCATGCACACTCTTATTCGTGATAAGGACATATCAAAGCATGATTTCATTTTTTATTCAGATCGGCTAATTCGTTTGGTAGGCAATGACAATGAGCTTTATACAGGATTTACAGCTGCTCTTAACAACTAATCTTAATATCACCGATTTCACAGGTAGTGGAACATGGTCTTGGTTACTTGCCGTTTACAGAGAAACAAGTAATCACACCTACAGGTCTGTCTAAAGAAGTAATATCATTATTCATGATAGAACGTGTTATTAAATAACAAAACTTTGTTTGAATAATGCTGTAAACTGCATAGCATTGCCACCGTCCTCACCTCAACATTTCCATGTTGATCGTAAACACACACACTCCAAAATTGTTATTGTTATTTCTTTCAGGCTCAATTTATACTGGAGTTGATTTTTGTAAGAAATTGTGCGGAGTATCCATTATTCGAAGGTATCTTTCCCTGTTAAAAAAGATTTTCTGTTACTATAGTAGTTCTTCTTTCTAAGATACTGGTTATATTGTCCATATTGTTCATTTCTAAAACTGGTTATATTAAAATGTTCTTAATCTTATAGTAAAGTTGGAAAACAAGCTCGTTAGAATTTTCTTTTCTAAGATACCATTGTCCTATGCTAAATTTTAATTTAAAATTCAACATAATGTGATCCGATAAAAGATAATTCATGGGAATTTGACAGTTTCTATATTTTGTTAATAGTTCAGTCATTTATTTAAAAAATAAATTTCAGTAATTGTGCAACTCTATGAACATAGATTTCCTTTAAAATGTTTCAGTGGCGAAAGTATGGAAAATGCCTTTCGTGCTTGCTGTAATGGAATAAAGATCGGAAA
This sequence comes from Vigna unguiculata, assembly GCF_037176805.1. Taxonomy (NCBI): domain Eukaryota; kingdom Viridiplantae; phylum Streptophyta; class Magnoliopsida; order Fabales; family Fabaceae; genus Vigna; species Vigna unguiculata. Next base: position 55,396,103 of record NC_140794.1, on the reverse strand, counting down.
AATTCTCATTCACCGCGATGGTGATGAAACCCAGGTATTAACTTTCCTATCTGACTCTAATATGTTAGATCTCTGTTTAAGATGATAGAATCTGCACATCCTAATTGTTGCAATGTTTTGCACTTCATTAGCTTATTTATGAGAAGCTTCCTAAAGATATTTCGGAGAGACATGTTCTACTCATGGACCCAGTACTCGGTACAGGTGCGTTGTTATCATTTTGCATGCATCTCTTCGTTCTTCTTCGTTTGTACATAAAACTTCTAAATGCTGAAAATTATTCATTTATTACAAATTTTCGCTATAAGATTGGTTAAGCTCTTATTGTTGTTGTACAACCAATTAGTCCGGTACATACGGCAAAAAGATCGTAGAAGATTAGCATCTTCTATCAGATCGCAGAACACAATTTTAGTTTCACAATAGACCATTAATTTACGAAGCTTCAGCCAACCGAATTCTTCATTCACATTTTTTTTTATTTTTCTGTTTATTTATGGATGACACCGGGACTTGTGTATGGTGGCAATAAGCAGTTGAATGATAATGTAGGTAACACTGCAAGCGAAGCAATCGAGCTTCTGATAAAGAAGGGAGTTCCAGAGTCCCAGATAATATTCCTTAACCTCATTTCTGTAAGTTAGTAAATTCAGCCGCACTAATACCCTTTGTTTGATGAATACCGGTACACTGAATTTCAAAAAATCATTTCAGGCTCCTGAGGGCATACATTGTGTTTGTAAACGTTTTCCGCATCTCAAAATTGTCACATCGGAGATCGAAAAAGGATTAAATGACCAGTTCCAGGTCATACCAGGGTTGGGCGAATTTGGAGACCGTTACTTTGGTACGGACGATTCGTAGTATGAAAGCAAATTAAAAAAATTACGACGGCAGAAAACAGGACAGAGGTCGCAGCTACACCGTAAGAGAAGAAGTTTGACTTAATTGACCATCTGGAACCAGATTAGGGTCCGGGCAAAGCTTCATGTTTGAGGTGAGCTTCGCTTCCGTTATCCTCTGTTCACAGCAGCTAACAATAACTGGTTCTGGATTCTCGAGTCTCATGTACTTTTTGTAATTTTGTTTTCAAGTGAGTATCAACCCACGGCTTTGATTTTTTTAGACATTTGTACAAATAATTGTGTATAATGTTGATTTGATAAGTAAACACATAATATAATCATATGAATAATCACCAAATTCAAGTAAACTTGGTTTTAAGTAGCGGGTGTAAAGTATTGAAATTAGAGTGTCTCAGACGTAAAAAATAAAAAATTAAGTCTTTTGTCGTTGCGTTCTAACCACAAAGGATGAAGAAAGGAGATACAATGAAATCTTCTGCTGCCTGAAAAAGAACTTTACTCACTTAAAATACCACGAATTTACCACTTGGTTCTATACTGTCTGAAAGCTTGCCATTTTTTAATTGTTACTACAGATTTCTATCTAAATTGGTTCCGATGTCCTCACAGTTTGCTTGATCTGACACGAGGAATGGGTATATATATTATTTGTATACGATGAACCTATTAAAATTATGGAGACAGTCAATTTATTCTGGCACGGTGTATGTTACATCTCGGACTAAACAGAAATGCAGACATTTAAGTATGTTTATTAGAAAGGAAATGCTCATATGAAAATATGAAAACAAATGAGAAATATAATAAACCAAGACTGATCACTTCAATAAAAAAAAAAAAGACAAATACCAAAAAAAAATGCAACGATCCATCAAATGCTTTCTACATCTTTTCAAACCACCGATTATCAAAATGGAAATCGATTTATGAACGAAACAATAAACTACTTTTTTCCTACATTAGAACTGAAAATGAACTATTTTTTGTAAGAAACATTATTACTATTTGTTTCTGCGAAAATTGTATCCTACAATTTTCCCTTTTTCACATACACCCCATTTTCTATTTATCAACCTATTTCTTCTCCCTAATCACTACATTCCCACAATTTCTCCACAAGCAAATGAAGCATATTCAATCTGCCAGGCAAAACCGTTGCCATAAGTTTTGCACAAAATCTATTAAAAAGAATGATGCAACAAAGAAACATGTAACATAACATTTACGAGCAGTAAACTTTTTTCTTCCATATTAAGAATCGTGATAACCTGTGATTAATTTGTATCTGGATTTCATAAGTAAAATTACAAAAAAGAAACTCTTGACCCAAAAAGAAAACAATCTACAAGCCGCATTAACTCCACTGGAGCAAAGTCTTAGAGATTAATTGTGTTTTGCCTATCTGCAGGAGCCACACATTGCCACAATGAACGGTAGGATGCAATATTGACCGCTTCAACCCCAAGTGCAGAGAGGTTACGGGCATACTCCTGGTGATAATTTGCAAGAGGAAAGTTACGTAAATGAAATCAATCAAGAATTAGCTGGACACCAAAAAGCTCATTAACAATCGATGAGAGTTATGAGTTGTATATCCAAGAATGAGAAGATCACACTGGTAAAGATAATGTATAACAAGTATCATGCCACCAACCTGGATATCAAGAAACAACTGCATGCAGATTTTATCAGTGTCAGACACATTATTATCTGAGATATCTGAACTTGCTCCAGCTCGTCTTTGCGCACTCTGCCTAATTTTCTGGAGCGAAGACTCTGTTTTTCTTGCCTACTCATGATAACAGTTGTTTAAGAAACAATTTTTAACATAGAATCCAACAGATCCAAAATTTCCAACAGTGAAAATTTGGATTTGGGCACTTACCACACTAACAAGGTCGGCAGCTAATTCATAATAACGGTCAGTAATCTCCGTCGCAGCAGAATGGAGTATTTCGCTCCTACTGTCACTAGCCAAATATCTTGTAGCTCTCTCCCCATCCAAAAAAGCCTGGGATGTATAGGGGCATGCCATCAATATATATTAATGCTTTCAGGTGTAATACATGCACTCCCATCGAAAATTAAAAAATATTTCTGACAAATTACTCTCACGAGATGGGAAAATAATACTTAACCATACCTTAAGGGGACGCAATACCCCTGAAACATATGGTGAATGCCTCACAGGTAGAGGTTTATTAGTCATCCTATAGGTTGCTGTTATACCCTTCATTTGTCTCAAGTCCTTAATAAATATTTGAACAAGAGAAAGAAATGAATAAATTAAAAATGAAGGGAAGAAAAGAAAAAGATATAGAAGATCGCAAATATTATAAAGTAATATACACCCTCATATCTGAATAATGAAACCACTTCAAAGAATAAACATCGATTATCAACCTACCTCAACTGACTTTTCCACTAGTGACTCCACCACTGCTTTGATGACTAAAGGTTCTATAGATTTTAATGATTGACCACCTAGTAAAATGCTCTGCCTTATTGATTCCAGAACATCAGGGGAGCATGAAGACAAAAGCTGAAGCACGTGCTGTAGGTAATCACCACGAACCTGCTCCTCCAAATATCTTATATCATGAATAACCTACAAATGGTTTAGCATCTGTTATATTTCAGGCAAAGTACAACCAATATCTTCACATAGCATATTGCGTATATGGAAACAATCCATGTATCCATAATGTTATAGTCATTTCAATTTTTTTACCAATTCCTTGTATGGAACTTCAGAAAAAGCCTGGTACAAGGCTTGAGCAAAATTTTGCGTATGTATGGGTATAGAATATTTGAAGCAATGAACCCCGGTTTTACTGTGCATACAGAATGCAGGTTAAATTAATGCACAACGGCTTGACACAAAAATAAGGTGAAGGCACGATACATACAAGAATGAAGTCATCTATGACAGCTGAAACAGCCCATTCACACCCAGGACCGGTGCTTGTGTTGTGGTTTTTCCGTGCAGTCAGTCCAGATGAGAGCCAACTTGAGTACCTGTATGCTCAAAGAGAAGTTGGTTTTTGCTCTGTCAGCACCCAAAAAACAACAAAAATTCCTAACATCCCAGATTTAACTGACCTAGAAAGAAGCTGCAAAGATAACCGAAGGAATCTGTCAGAACAAGAAAGGACAAGAACATCTTCTCTCCAGCATGATCTCAAACTATCCAACAGAGTAACACTTTGCTTTAATGTTAAACCTTGGTAATTTTTTTCACCAGCATCTGAATTTTGAACAGGGACAAGACTGGATGTTGTAAGCATAGAATCTAGAGACCCTGCTATTTCCTGAAACCTGTGGCAATTTTTTCAGATACGATTTCCATGTTAGAGATCAAAACATGTATTCTGAAGTTATGAACATTTTAAAGCAGCATAATAGGCACCTCAAAGAGAAATATACTCCAATATTCCATTGCTTCATGAATTCAGTATATATTGCTTGAGATCGAAATTTGGCAACAGCAGATCTTGATGGACAGTAGCCTTGCATAAAATTAAATGTTATAATCTTAGTGAATGTATACTTTTAAAGCCATGTATGAATAATACAATTTAGCAAATGTCCACTATAGATCAAATATTAAATCAACAAAGTTCATTAAAACTTGAAGTGCATGTTTTCTTTGTTAATTTTTCGTTTCTCAAGGTATAAAAAATATGAGGAAGATATGACAACTACCTTCTAGATAAGCCAAGAAATCTAAGCTTGATTTGTAATTTTTCAAGAACTCTGTCGGTCTTCCTGGAGAAAATGCACCTGGTTTTCCCTTCTGAATCGCAGAGAGAACCTCCTTAAGGATTGAATTGGCTAAGAAATCGAATACATGCAAACCTGAATTTTCTGCACCAGAGACAAGGCTTCAGATATGTAAAACATAAGCAAAACCACAGCATGACCACACACGGATGATCTAGCTAACAATACATGTAGATGATTAAATAGTTTAAGTTTTCAAGATGAAGAAGGACAAATGAATGCCTCCGCAAGGATCGACAGGGTCAAAAAAATTATTCCAGTTATGATAGCACAAGGCTCATAAGGATAACTGAAGAAATGTAATGACCAAAAAGGTCTAACTTGTTCTTGGAAAGTAAAGTAGCAAGAAAAAAGTCAAACAACATACCAGCTGAAGAAATGTTCAATAAAAATTTACAGTCTTTATCAATGCATTCCTTAATTAGTTGATAATCATTTTCAAGACCATCTCCAGATGATCCAGCCACCACAGTTGATGATCCGTGTGGAATTATCTTCTGTATCAATGGAGCCACAATAGTAATTCGAAAGATTTCTTCTGCATTCTTGGTGTTATCTATAGCAGCATATGCACGTAAGCAATTGTAAATTGCAGTTGCATCCCTGTTCTCCAAACCATTTACAAAGCAATGTCCCAAGCTTGCATCTACTGTGAGGCTTGCATTTTGAATCCTCTTCTCCATATTCTCAATAAAAGGAAGGTTCTGTACTGGCATAATAGAGAAAAAGAGATGAGCACAGAATGTATCGAAGCCTCAAACATAAGGTCTATTTTACAATGAATCACAAAACTCAGAACACTAGTAAAAGACAGAAAACTAAAATGATTAAATAAATAACAATCCATAAAACGTCTACAAAACTTCAAGGGCACATGTCTATCTATTGTTATAAAATGAATAAAACCATCAATTTTTCTTTCTATCTACTACACATATTGGATAAACGCGGAGCTATTAACTAATGCAATACCCATTAATGTGATTTTTAAACCAAATTTTGTTTTCAAAATATCACTTTACTAGTTATCAGACAATTCATGCTTCTAATCTTATGATTCAATACATTTTGGCTATTTACCGATTTGTATCTAAAGATAAATTGTAATTGACTTTGTATCATGTATGAATGAATCTATGTAACTCATATCACCGATACAATTTAGCCACTTGTAGGCTTTTACTTTTTCTCCAATTCTTATGAAAAATAAAATAAACTGAGTTTAAATTTTTAAAATGAAAAGGAATTTGAAAGAACACTTGAAATATTATCCCATTTGATTCCACCTTTATTTGTCACTCACACTCAACTATCCCATTTGATTATTCCACCTCACTCAACGCATGTACTGTCACGAAATGGGCTCTCTGTTTTCGATGCCCTTTACTCCTCTATTCACCTCATTAAATAATACATAACATATCACCCTATTAATGATAATTGATTCTAATTCCTGATTTTTTCAACCTAAATTAGGAATCCTAAATATATGCAATTATTACAAATATGCCATATTATATAACAGCAGATAATTGTCCAGCAGATTTATTGCCTAACATCCCCCCGCAAATTGATGTGGGTGGTCAAGGAGCATCAATTTGTTAATAAGAAACTGGTGTCGAGGACGAGGAACAGCCTTGGTAAATATATCGGCAAGCTGAAGTTGCGAGGAAATGTGGGGAAGAGAGACAATACGAGTATCAAAAGCCTCACGAATGGAATGACAATCCACTTCAATATGTTTAGTGCGTTCATGGAAGACGGGATTGGCTGCAATTTGAATGGCACTAGTATTATCAGCATAGAGAGGTGTAGCTGAGTTTTGAGGGAAGCCAAGCTCGGTTAAAAGACCACGAAGCCAAATAATTTCAGAGCAGGCTAGAGACATAGCACGATATTCAGACTCAGTGGACGACTTGGAGACTCGGGCTTGCTTTTTGCTCTTCCAAGAAACAAGTGCAGAACCAAGAAACATGCACCAACCCGTGACAGATTTGCGAGTATCTGGACAACCTGCCCAATCAGCATCACTATAACCCACCAAAGTAAGAGACGTCCCAGTAGGGAAGAACAATCCCCGATGAGAAGTACCTTTCAAGTAACGAATGATACGGCGAACAGCAGCGAGGTGAAGATGGCGAGGACTGTGCATAAATTGGCTAACCTGCTGAACTGCAAAGGAGATGTCAGGACGTGTAATAGTCAAATAATTAAGACTTCCCACTAACTGACGATACAACAATGGATTAGGTAGAATGTCACCCTCGTCACGTAGATATTTGACATTAACTTCAAGAGGAGTATCCACAGGAACAGCAGTTTGGAGACCAGCCAAAGAGATCAAATCATCAGTATACTTTTGTTGATGAAGAAATAGACCTGTCGGACCAGAATGAACCTCAAGACCCAAAAAATAGTGAAGATTTCCAAGATCTTTCATATGAAAAGAAGCTTGAAGTTGTTGTTTAAGGCATTGTATTGACTCATGATCGGAACCAGTAATGACCATATCATCCACATAAATAAGGAGAAGAACAATACCAGTTGCAGTGGTTTGAATAAATAAAGAAGAATCATATTGACTTTGAGTAAAAGAAAAACCAAGGAGAGTAGTCCGAAATTTTTCAAACCATGCCCGCGGTGCTTGTCTCAAACCATATAAAGATCGTTTGAGCTTGCATACACCGGTAGAAGAAGAAAACAAACCTTGGGGAGGGGTCATATAAATATCTTCAGTTAGGTCACCATGAAGAAAAGCATTTTTCACATCCATTTGATGGAGAGACCAGCCTTTGGAGGCAGCAATGGAGAGCACCGTGCGGATAGTAGTCATTTTAGCCACAGGTGCAAATGTCTCATCGTAATCCACGCCATATTCTTGTTTGTTACCCAAAGCAACCAAACGAGCCTTGTAACGATTAAGAGAACCGTCAGAATTAAGTTTCACAGAGTATACCCATTTACAACCAATGGGTTTGACACTAGGGGGACACGGAACAAGATCCCAAGTGTAATTCTCCTGAAGGGCCTGCAACTCCTCTTGCATAGCTTTGACCCAACACACATCCGTTACAGCCTGTGAATAGCAGGTAGGAATAGGAATGCTAGATAAAGTGGCAGTAAGAGAAGTAGGAGAGTGACCATACCTATTTGGTGGACGAGGAATACGACTTGATCGACGAGGTGCTATTGGCGTATGATCAGGTGACGGGTCAGAGTCAGGAAGGGGCGAGGCAGGCTTGCGTCTAGTATAAACATAACCTGGTTTAAACCGTTCTGGAGCATGAGAAACCGCAGGAAAGGTCGGGAGACTAGCAAAACCAGGAGCATCGGGAGAAACAAATGGAAAAAAATCTTGATGATCAAAGAAAACCACATTCCGAGAGATACGTAAACGCCGGGCAGCAACATCATAACACACGAAACCCTTCTGAGTCGTACCATAACCCATAAATGCGCATTTGACAGATTGGGCCCCAAGTTTGTGCCGTTCCGAAGGTGGAAGGTGAACAAAGCATACACAACCAAAAGGGTGAAGACCATCATAACTTGGCTGTGTGGAATAAAGACGAAAGAAAGGAGAATCGAGGCCAAGAACTTGGGAGGGAAGGCGATTGATCAAGTAGACAGCAGTGGTCAAGGCCTCAACCCAAAAATGAGAAGGAACCGACGCCTGAAGAAGTAATGCTCGTGTGACATCAAGCAAGTGCCTATTCTTTCGCTCCGCGACGCCATTTTGTTGTGGTGTATATGGACAAGAACGTTGCGAAATAATGCCTTTTTGTTGTAAGTACTCTTGAAACGCAGCAGAAATATATTCCCCACCAGAATCAGTGCGCAAAATCTTAATGCAAGTGTGAAATTGATTCTCAATGTAGGCCAAGAATGTCTTGAACATGGAGAAAACTTCATTTTTAGAACGGAGAAAATATATCCAAGTAAAGCGGCTATAATCGTCAATAAATGTCACAAAATACTTATACTTGGCATGTGATAAGATAGGCGATATTCCCCAAACATCACTGTGAATAATGTCGAAACATTTGTCAGCATGATGAGCATTAGACCGAAACGGGAGGGTTTTGCTTTTAGCCAGTTTGCATACAGAACAGTGAAAAGATGAATCAGGAATGATACTTTTATTGCTCAAGAAACCATTTTTCAGTAGATGAGACAAAACAACTGGATTTGGGTGACCTAACTTTTTGTGCCACTCGGCATACTTATTTGAGACTCCAATACAATGAAAAGACAAAAGGCTAGGTAAAGTAAATTGGAGTGGAAATAATCTGCCCACTTTAGGCCCCTTCGCGATCACCTTCCCCGACACCTGATCCTGCACAACACAACCAGCCCGAGAGAAATTAATAGTGCAATTGTTATCCACCAATTGTCCAACCGAAATTAAATTAGAAACAAGTCCAGGAGACACAAATACATTTCGAAAGGAAGGTGTAATATCACCAACAGCAGTGATGGAAAGAGTATTACCATCAGCAATCTGGATATTTTGAGTACCATTATAAGTACGAACATTGGTTAAATGTTCAGAGGTACCAGCCATATGATTGGAGGCGCCAGAATCAACAAACCATGGTGAAGATATATTGTGAGACTTACCCTGGATGCCTAATGCAGATAATGCTGAAAGCACCATTTGTTGAACCTTCTCTGGCGTTAAAGCCTCAGGGACTGGGACAGAAGGTGTCTCAGTCATGGAACTAGCTGCATGAAAAGCTTGTACCTGGCGCCGGGGTGGGCGAGTGGGACAGTCTGTGATGATATGACCACGTTGCTTACAATAGTTGCAAAACTTTTGAGTGCAATGGCGAGCAATATGACCAAACTGTTTGCACGAATAACATTTAACTTGTCGTGTATCACGACCTTTGCTTTTATCTTGGGCAGTATAGGCAACAGTAATAGCTTCCGAAACAACAGAATCACGGGACAAAGCTGCCTGAGTAAGAAGACGTTGTTCTTCGCGAAGAAGTTCACCAACACATACTTCCAAAGAAGGGAGGGGGTTCCGATTTAAGAGAGCAGCACGGACAACTTCAAATTCTGGGCGAAGCTTCATGAGAAATTGGTCCCGTTTAGTGACCTCGTAAACTTCTTGAACCGCTGCCAAAGAAGTTTCCGGAACAGCAGCATGTAGTATAGCAGAGTGTTCAACCCATAAGTTGAGGAAACCAGAATAATATTCCTGAATAGAGGAATTAGCCTGACTATAATTGGCTATGTCCAATTCCAACTGAAACCGTTTGGCAGAATGATCTTGATTAAAAATGCGTTTGAGATAATTCCACATGTCTGCGGCAGTTGAAAATGAACGTAGGTTATTAACCATTAGAGGTTCGATTGACCCCAAAAGCCAAGAAATAACCTGGGCATCCTTTGTCTCCCAAGGAGCCAACTCAGCCGTGGTCGTGGGTTTAGGGGAGGACCCATCGACATGACCCCACATGCCTTTCCCTCGCACGAACATTCGGAATTGAAACTCCCAAGCAGCATAGTTCTTGCCGTTAAAGCGAACACAAAGATTCTCCGTAGCCATGAAAACAGAGAAAAAAAGAGTTGCGTGCCGAGAAAACAATGGAGCAAGAACGTGATCGAAAATACCCACGAACCAAGAAGCAAGCGCAGGAACAGGAACAAGATCAAAGCTCACGAACGTGATCGAAAATATCCAGGAACCGATTAGCAAGTCACGAACGGGATCGATAGCAAGATGGGAACACTCACGGTTCTGTCAAGAGACTCGTGATTAGCAAGTCACGAACGGGATCGATAGCAAGATGGGAACACTCACGGTTCTGTCAAGAGACTCGTGATACCATGTCACGAAATGGGCTCTCTGTTTTCGATGCCCTTTACTCCTCTATTCACCTCATTAAATAATACATAACATATCACCCTATTAATGATAATTGATTCTAATTCCTGATTTTTTCAACCTAAATTAGGAATCCTAAATATATGCAATTATTACAAATATGCCATATTATATAACAGCAGATAATTGTCCAGCAGATTTATTGCCTAACATGTACTCCATAAACTTTTTAATTATTTCATTTTAATTTTCCTAAATAAGGAATTCACAAGCTTAGATGCAACTAATAATTTTGTTTTGTATGACTTCAGCTCAAGTTACGATTCATGATTCAAAAATTCGCTAGGTGATTCAAAATTTGAATCTTGATTCAATAACCTTGCTTTACAAGCTTAAACTACCTTGTCTACACACAACTTAAGCACACACTATCATGTAAACCTCGAGACAAATGCTCAAAAAACGGATTTTGCATTATTTTCAATAATGCATCAAATTCTAGAATGGCAATAGGTAATATGTAACAATGAGAAATAACAACCAGCACACACAAAAATGGTATATTGCTGGCTTCTTACCAAGCTTCTGCATCGAAGTTCAACTCCATTCCCAACTAAATTTTACTACAAATGATTCCAATTGCCATTACAAGTATCAACCCACAAATACACATAACAATCAATAAAAGTGGAAAAAAATTTAAAACAAACCTTTGCATGTGTGACATAGAACTTTAGCCTGTTCATCTCACTGGCAATTCTTTCCAACAGCATGCTTTGAGTCTCTCTGATACTCGTCTCATTCTCAACCTGTTGCACAGAAACTCCATTGCTCAAGTAATTCCTCTCTGACAAATTTACATCTCCATTTGACCAATCCGTGGGTACACTAGGCAGCTCTTTTATTAGCTTCTCGACCTGCAATCAAGAAATTTACCACATACAAATTATACAATATCAAATGCCTTTTGTCTCAATCCCAACATTTCAAAAACAGTACAGGACCCAATCAAAACAAACACCACGTATCAAATGCAACGTGCGTATGATTAGTGTACCCTGCTCTAGAAGCCCCATAATGGTAATTAACAACCAATCCAAACATAACAATGAAATTAACACTAGAGACCCTTGCTCACACTACAGGGGTTAACAAAGAATGGCATAATGATCATCCTACTCAACCAAATATTTACAGTTAGGATTTTTATCTTAAGAGAATCCTACAAATCCAACTTGTAAGATGGGATTTGCAGCTTACTCAATATCATAAGTTATTGTAGAACCTGCAACACACATCTCTCTCGTCAAACACTAGACATCTCAGGCGTATACAGTTTAGAACTAAACATCTACATATGATCAGATAATACTCAGATAACTAGTGATCCAATAGGTCAATCAAACACCACCTGACTGAGCATACTCTTTTTCATATCCAATAAATACATCGCAAGAAAACTAAGAGTGAGATCACACTAGGTTCATCCTGAAAAACTTTCATCAAGAGCGGAATAAATGCCTTCAGGAGATCTTGCACCAAAGATCCTAAATAGTTAATACCATTCTACCACATCTAACCAACACTCAGAGTCAAAATTACGATGCTACCTTAGAGACGACGTGAAACGTGTCGAGGAGAAGTTCTAAGGTCTCTCTAGCGGAGGCCGTCTCCGATCTTTGGTTCAAGCGGTTCTTAATGGAAACCAGCGAAACCTCAACGTTTCCTCTGAACTGCTCGATCTTCTCCCGGAGCTCGACCAGCGGAGCCCGCATTCGGACCACAACTGCGTCGACGTCCACTAGCTTGGTGCTGAGATTGACAAAATCAGCGTAGTCACGGTTAATAAGGTCAATTAGTTCGTGGTTGAGGGAAGAGAGGTAGTTGTTGAGCTCGGAGCGGAGCGTGTCGAAGGGGACGAAAGTGCGAAGCTCTGAAATGTAGGATTCGGAATCAAAGTCTGGGGAGAGGAATGACGCCGGTTTGAACCACAGTGGATGGGTGTCCAGGGGATCGGAAAAGAGGTCCGTGGCGGATCTTGGTGGTGCCGGGATCGGATCCGCCATTATGATTCCCTTACGTTTGGTTGTTGTTCTGTGATTGGCTGAAATTTGGTATCAGCAAACCGCAACTATGCCTACCAGAGTGTCCCTCTTCTCTCTCTAATCGCAACTCCTTCGCAATTTTCCATTTATACATTTTTATATTATTATTACCATCTATTATATGATATATTTTTATTACTAAATTTTATTTATTATTTTATAGTAATGTACTTTTCTTATAAGTTTTTTTTATGTATAATTAATTAATTTATAAGTTAGGAAATATTATATAACAGTTAAATATGTTTTTGGTCTTTAAGAAAATAGATATTAGTCCTCCTTTGATTTTTTGGTTCAACATAATCCTTCAACTTTAAAAAAATATGAATTTAATAACTTAGAAAATTTTGATTTAAAGGATTAAGTTCATACATTTAAAAAAATGAGAGATTAAATTGGTTTAAAATTTTTAAAAACAACTAATTACAATTTTTACTACAAGTTGAGAGACCAAAAACACATCTAACCCATTATAATATATATATATATATATATATATATATATATATATATATATATATATATATATATATATTTCTTACATAAAATCCACAATTTTACAAAAAAAAAAACAATAAAAATAAACAAATATTACTAAAAATTATTTATCTCATTATTTAAATTAGGCTATTATTTGAATTAAGTGAAAGGTAAGGAAATGAGAAAGAAAAAAAAATAAGGTGAAAATTTAAATTCTTCATATCAGAAAAAAAAAAGAGTAAAAAAGTATTATTTATTTTGAAAATAAAAATAATAATAATAATTTAATTATTGATTCTATTAAGAATTTTAAAAAAATCTTAAATATTGAATGTGTAAATCAATAAATTCTTATTTTTATTAAATAACTTACATAATCAATAATTACAATAATTGAATCAAATATGTGAAACCATTAGTTAGGAGTCATGTCCAATCAATTAGGAATTATATATAATAACTAGCATATGTTAAAAGGGAAAAAATAATTATAATGTGCATGATTTATTATATATCATATGCATAATTATGCATGTTACAAAAAAATTCCATTACGTAGCTATAAAAATTAAACATATACATATTATTTGTTGATGAAGCGTCACTTTTAACTAAATGTAATAACTAATATTATTCTACATAGTAATAACATTAAAACCAAATAAAACTAGTTAAATTAATCCATTTAGTATGACTATTATCAACCATCTATATACTAATTTTTTTAATAAACTAATTAATAATATTCATAAAATTAGGTTGGAAAGTTATATAAACTTAGGAAACAAACTCATTCAACTCTTGGAAAGTTAGATAATGATGAAAAATTAAGCTCGATGAAGAAAAAAAAAAGAGAAGTCAATTATTTTCAAGTGGACAATTTGTCTTCATAAAAATTCAGTTGTATATTTCATCAATTTATCTCTCCTACTAAAGTAACAACTATAGTTTAAAATATGCTTCATATTGGGAACTTTTGGAGGATGAACATTATTGACTTATATGGAATTTATTTACATATTTTTCCTTGCCTTTTATTTATCTTTTACCTTTTGATAATGATATCATTATTTATTACCTAAAAATATCGAGATTGTAATTTAATAAAAAATCACACGGTTAAGCACCAACAACTAATACATAATAAAACATACAACAACTTTTACCATAAAAATAAAAGGTATGCATAAGTTTTCATTACCTTAACTAAAAACAGACCTAGTTATCTTATTAAAGTTACATGGTAATTACTAGAACATACATAAGATTACACTACAAATTGATGGAAGTTAATTTAATAAAAATCAATTTCAGTCCAAAAACTCTAATGGAGGATTTAATCTTAAGATGTATTGACATCTTGAATAGTCACATTATATGTAATTGATTATTGCATAGAAACCCATAACATTGAAGACTTGTTCATCTTATAAGTATGTCCATACTATCATTTCTCATATATTAGTCTACGATATTGTTCAATTGAGTTATACCTTATAATGTTAACTTGTTTATTCATAAAATTGTTGAAAATTAAAGTGTGAGTCTAAGTCCTACATTGAGTAAAAATGAGAAAGTAAAATACTATATAATAATAAAGATACATAAACTCATCGTCTTAAGGTTTTTGGTTGAGAGTGATGTTAATGTCTTATGTGGTTGGACTCAGGTCTCATTGGTGTTGTTTCTCTCCAATGAAACCCCCTCTATAGATCTAATAAGTGGTATCAGAGCCTGGGTTCTTGAGGTGAAATCTCCTCTATAGACCTAATAAAAATCATGTAGTTTTTTAGTTGTCAAAACCTATCTCTTTATCGCATCACATTTGTGCTCTGCCACTTATGATAATTTCTCTCACCCCTAAGGTGTTAACTATTTTATATAATCTCGTCAGTTTTTCAAATTATTTATGTATCAAATCCACCATATGGATTTTTTCCTTTTGTGACTCAAGATGCACTAGTTCCACCAAAAAGGATGGGTTGAGATTAACATGGATTATACAAATCCATCTATGGCGTTGATAACAATATGTCTTCAATTTCTCTTGTGAAGTTACTTTTCGTAAGACTTTCTTCTAGTACTTCCTTCAAATTCACATTTAAATTTTCAAAGTCATACTTTGATGAATTTGTCTTGTTGTGCCAACCATGTTTTATGTGCCACTGTTAGCATTTCACAATTCTTTCCAACATCACATTGCCTAATTTGATGTGTCCTCCATTTAGCTACTATTGACTTATCCTAATGTAATGGATGCAATACCTTCACCAATTTCTCCAACAACTTCATTTTCAGCCTTAAATCTTGTTAAGACCTCTCTCCAAGTCACTTATGCCAATAAACAAACCATAAACTCATCATCAGTTGTCTTTTAAACTATTTCTTTTTCACGTTATTTTTGTTAATTCTAATCAACCTAAATATTCTCAAACTTTTAGTTGTATTTGCATATGCATGGTCTATTTAGCTATAGCTACTCTATTCTCATTCTTTGCCTTATTAACCATGGAAATCAACAACCACATGTTCATCTCATTCATCAATTTGGTAAAATCTCAAATGCCTAGGCTATTATATGATAATGGATTCCCTGGTTTAGTGTCACCCAATTACAAAAATTTGGATGAGTAATCTTTTCTATGTCGAAAAGGAGGTGCATGTTTTCTCAGAACCTTAACTTGAACAAAGATTTTATGACCCTCAAACTATTCTTTTATGTCACAAAAGAAAATTGTGTTAACATAACTATAAAGAATATTAAGCATATAGGAAACCTTAGCACAAAAGGTTTGTTTGAAGAATTTGGAAAGGAATGATTCTGAGTTCAACTTCACCAAATAACAAAATACTAATAATTACGCTTTGTGACTGAATTGATTTGACTAAAATTTAATAACAATCGATCAAAATGAACTTAACTAAATCTATTAAAACCAAACTGAATACATTACCTAACAATCATGCGCTACAAAATAAATATTTTTCACATTCTTGTCTCTTTCTATCATTTATTTTATATAAACTTTAAATTGTATATTAAAGATAAGTAAAATTAGTTTAGTACTAATTTTTTATTTAAAATACTTTTTTTTTCAACTATTAGACTTTTGACATCATTAATTGCTTTATCAGATATGAGTTAAACATTTAACCACATAAAAAATCATAAGAAATAAAAAAAAATGGACGCAAAAATTTAGTTTATAAATTGGTTTGATCCAAAAGTTACATTTGTATTCATTTGATTGATTGTTTCGATTTGGTACTAATAACTGGATTGATTCGGCTTGAAATTAAAATAAATAAATAAAAATTAATGTAATAATTGGTCTGAAATGACTGATTTCCTAGAGCATTCTATTAAAAGTCGTACGCTGTAAACATTTGATGATTGCAGAATCCAAATAAAATTCTTCAATGGCTAAGCATCCCGAAGGAATGAATTAGAGAGGGCACTAACACGTCTGCTATGTACATAAAAGTAATAAAACAGATAGATAGAGAGCGGATCTAAATACTTACTATGCACAAGACACCCTGGCTATTTCATCTAGTAGAACTTTTATAACTTGAAAAAATAAAAATAAAAACATGTTCCTTTGGGATGAGGAACACAACAAAAGTAGCGGAACAGACCAAAATTCTGGAAGGCTCTTCCCTACTTCCAAAACTCATCATCCCAAATGTACTAAAATTACTTCTTTAATAAAATTCTATATTTCATTTTACAAACGAAATGGCTCAACAGCAAACCCCTGGGAAGCCATTAAAATCGGCAAACAATAAATGCAGGCTTCATGAGATGGAGGCAGCACCGGGTGTGGGGGGCCAAGAAAAATTCACATGAAATAGCTGAGTGCTTTCTTTACTCTTGAACCCCCTTCTCCATATAGTTCATTCCATTGTAAAAGCTCAGTCATGTTTACTGATTCAGAAGAAACACTTGCACAAACCTGCGTACAAAGTAATGTATTACCAAAAGGTGGGATAACTCAGTTCGGGAGAGGGTTTTGCATAAATGGAATTTCATTTCATACCTGTTGATGAGCATATTTGAAGTCCTCCATGTTTAATGATCTGACGTCCCCACTGCTACATAACGCTGGAGCTGGTTGGCCTTCTGCTAGTGCAGTAACGCGGTCCTGTCATTCAAAATCCAAGATCATCAAGAAATCACTAAGGTCATAATTTTATGTACCATATATAAATAGCATGTAGACTTTACGGAATGATTCGTGCATTCAACCCATAGATACCAAGCACAACACCAGCATATAGAAGACTCGTACCTTTTTTTCTTTTTCTAATATCTCTTTAATAGGCCGATGTGCTGCCGTAACACATAGATTCTGCAGTACAAGAGCAAGAATTAAATATCGACTAAAAGTTGAAACATTAGTGACAGGAATTTGGGTATAGTTGAGTGTCTAAGTCCAACAAGTATGGGATGATGATCGATGTATATCAAGTATTTGGTTCTTTTCCCCGATGTTTAGGTACTTACTTATCGATTAATTTCTAAAGAATAAGGTAACTAGAAAAATAACACCAGCTACCTTAAGATCACTTCCGGAATATCCATCTGTCATAGTAGCAACTGCATCCAAATCAACATCAGGAGACAATTCCTCTTTGGCCAGTATGACTTTCAATATTTTTGCTCTATTAGGAGCATCTGGTAAATTTACCATCAATCTGCATTTAAAACAAAAAACATATTATGCTAGGTCTCCTCTCAAGTTAACAAAACAATGGAAAGGGGAGTCGAAACACAACTAAATAAGTTATTTACCTTCTTGGCATTCTCCTTATAACAGCTTCATCTAGGTCAAAAGGCCTGTTAGTGGCTGCCAGCACAAGAACTCTCTCTGTTTCCTTCGTACGTAAGCCATCCCAATTTACCATGAATTCATTTTTCATCTTTCGCATGGCCTCATGCTCCCCTGGGTTTTCCCTCCGACCCAACATGCTGTCAACCTGAAACAAGGCTATTAAAAGCTACATCCGATGAATCAATACAAAGTAAGACACTTTAGTTAAAAGACTTACCTCATCAACAAATATAACACTAGGAGAAATTTTACTCGCCAAAGAGAAAACAGCTTTCACATATTTCTCACCCTCACCAAACCACTGAAGCAAAAAAAAAAAAAAAGAGCAAGAACGTGAGATGATATGCCCAACAAACTGATAAAGGTGAGATCAAAATACAATAAAGGTGGGTACAAATTTAACCTTAGATGTAATACTTGACATAGAAATGTTAATGAAGTTTGCACCAGCTTCAGTAGCAATTGCTTTTGCGAGCATTGTTTTACCCGTTCCAGGAGGACCAAACAATAGGATACCTTTGCATGGCTGCACAAAAGGTAATTCAGAGCTGAGATAGCAGAATGGATAATATTTTGATAGTCAGTTAGATGATCATCAAAATTATATGTTTTATTTAATTGTCGTAATGCCAAAAAGAAATATTTATTGATTATGGAAAAGAAAACTCCAACTTTTCTCAAAAAAAAACTATCACAGTTGCTTTTAGCTTTTCACAATTAATTGAATTTTTCAATCAAGAAATAAGTTGCATATCCTGCAGAATGCAGAGGTCAATATCAGATATTAATTTGACAACCTAGATGTCAAATATGCCAATCAAACATAATTAATACACGGCAACTGATTCCACTTCCTTCGTTTTCCTCACTCACTTTTAGAGTGGGGACAGAGGAAGGACACTAAAAGATTAATGAAAAATAAAACATCACAAAATCAATCAACCAATCAAATCAACATAGATGTCAACCAAAGTAAAGAGAAGAAGTATAAATCTTTAAACAATAAAATAAATCTCAATCTATAAAGGAAGTGAACCTTGGTTAATTGCCCCTTGCAAAAAAGCTCAGGTCGCTGTAAAGGAAGCATCACCAACTCTTTCAATGTATCCTTGACCTTTTCAAGCGCTCCAATATCATCAAATGTAACATCAATGTCACTAGGAGGAATAACGTCAGCCAGAAGCCTCTTTTCAAATTCATTTTCTGTTACAACATCCTGAACAATCAACTTGATTTTAGAATAGTGTTTATGAACTCTACCAACAGAATAACTTGTATGACGTCTACATCACAAGCAAGCCCAAACAATCACCTTAAGAGATTTCTTCAGGCTCTTCGACTCATTCTGGACGGACTGCAAGATCCCAATTCCATACTGAATGCTGGAGTAATACAATATCACAATTGTAAAATACAATTAACCAAATATAATATATCAAATCACAATCAGTGTCAACTAGCAATTACCTCTCACATGACAATACAAGCTTCGAATCAGGCTTAGCTTCTGAATTCTGCATGAGGTGGTGACTTAAAGCCCAACCAATTATCTTCTCTGCATCTGCAATGTGGCAAACAATGATATAGGAGAGAGCCTATAGAAAAATCCAAAAGCACCGAATGCTTAGAACATACTTTCATTTGTAAGTGTCTGATCCTTAATGCACAACGTCTCAAGTCCTTCACATTCCATTCCACATCGTCCCAAAACCTATAAATAAAATGAGTTAGCTGTGATTACTGAAAATTTAAAACATCAGAACAGCAACTCTGAACAATAAGAATTAACATTGAAAGTAGTACGAATTTATGACTCCGTTTCAACATCTGTGTCAAGTAACACTATTATGCACCCTTATTCAAACAAAATAATTTAATGAATGTACTTGACTTTCTACTAAACCTGAATTCATAAAAAATGAACCTTAGGAAATTATAGCAGTTATTGGAAAACTTCCACTAAAACAGACCAAATTAATCAGATGTCTAAACTTTACTATATATACACATATATATACACACACATACAAGTAAGAAATTACAGAATCAAGTAAAGGCCGTAGTAGATTCCAACTAACTTCCTAGTTTATAAAATTTATACAAAAAAGAAAACTCAGTGAAATACCAACCACGAATTAAAACTTTAAAAGGCCAAACTAGGCCAAGCTAGAGAGTAGATAGAGACAAGGTAAAACCCTCAGACAAAATAAAATTCCAGACCCGCCAAGCATCCTTTCACAACTTATACAAGGACTCGTCTTCCAAACCTTAAAAAGTGGTGATTGTCATACATGCAAGGGAAACAAACTTCCATGGGCAAATTACTCTTATTGGATGTTCAACTGGTATCCCATCCATTCATATATAAATCATACTTTGAATTGTTTAGTACCACAATGAAATAATAGGATGAAGGATCATTGCCTCCAACTCTATTTTTTAAACAAAAAATGCAGAAGTGATGATATGAAAGACCTTCAATTATGCTGAATAAATTAAATTCACAAGCAACACACAAGGCACTCACTGCACGCAAGTGATGTAAATTCCCTTTGTTTTTGAGAGTTTCAACGTCTCGATCCAGTTGCTGCTTCCAAGATGCTAGAAGAGCCTCATCCTATATCAGGGAATATATTATTAATAATGTATAAGGAGAACAAAATACATGACAAACATACCACTGTATATACCTGAGGCATGTGAATTATAATTTTATTTGGGAAGAGCTTAGTCAAAGTTCTATTTGGTTTTGGAACCTCCTTCCCTCTGTCATGCAATCGTCCAAAACTATCCTAAAAAATTGAAGAGGCATAACAATTATTTCCTCAGAAAGCTCAAAGATAGTATTATTAGGTCGCAGGTACAAAGTAATACACAAAAGTACAAACATAGGTCAGCAATTCCTGTTCCCCTCTTCCAAACATAAGTAATAGAAGTTAAAAGGATATTAGTCATTACAGGGAAAGCCAAGTCAAGAAGGGCAGTCTGATTGCTACCAAATTTTGTAAATAGCAAACCACCAGGATGTGACTGCAGGAGAAAAAAGTTATATATCAATTAAATAATCACTTATGAAGAAATCTAAACCGGTGAAGTAAGTAAATTCAATAAATCAAATACATAAACAATCCAGATTGCATTTTATTTCACACGAGTCATTCACAACTAATACAAAGCAAAGAGAAATAGAAAGCCAACAACTACAACAAAAAGGTCTTTTAGAGACTGATTAATTTATTCTTTCAACAATGCCATAAACCAAATCACATCACAAAAGGATTCCAGGGTACATTGTACTAAACTATTGACCTTCAACTCTTCTAATGCTTCATGGCTGGAGCCAAAAAACACCTCGCTGGTTACCACCCCCACCCTTTTTTAGAATTCTTCAAGATTCTCCAATTATTTTCAAATATGTGACGACAGTTTTCCACCTACTGCTGACTTCTGCAGTCTTGTTCTGTTCCTTAGTTTCAAGTCATCTCTTGTGCCCGTAGCCACTTTCCACTGCATCAAATACTATTTCAAGCCAACAAGTACAGCCTTGATCTGTTCTGTCCCTATATAGTTATTTCCTTTCATCTCTAGGACTTGCTCAACGGCCATTTTCCATCATGCCCATCACCTTTGTTGATATGATGTGCAAGCGTAAAATTCCAACTTTAGATCACTAATTACACATCTCTAATTTTGAACATTTTATTTTATTTTCAGTGAGCAAGGATCGATTATGAAATGTGCATCAGATAACTTCATAATAGTGGTCTTCCAGCCTGCCTCCTCTGCCATTTTTCTGGTCAGCTGCTCTAAACCCCTATTTAGAACTGACTACTGTAGACTTTTCATTTTAAAAAGAGGTTACATCATGCAAGTCCCTATATTTTCAAACTTGTACACATACCTAGAGCCTCAATGACTTGCACTTATTCCTATAGAAGATCCTATGCATCAACTAAAGGTATGGCCAAGTTATAGTATATAAGTAGGTATAAACCTCACTTTACAAGTCTATTTTATAAAGTTGAGTTAGACTTAAAATTCACTTTATAAGATAGTGTCAGAGTCTATTCTACCAACGCTACATTGGGTCTATCATGTCACTCATTATCAAACCATCCACACATATTTAGTCTTATGCTTGAAATGTTCAGTCCTTAGCATGAGAAGAGGAGTATCGGAGATCCTACATTATCTAGAAATATGGCTAAATTATATTATATAAATGGGTGCATATTAGAGATATAAATGTACAAATTCAGTTATTCAACTGGATGTTAGCTAGTTATCTGTTATCAGTTCTCTTTCTGTTAATTTTATCTCTATTTTCTCCCATATCAAAATTCTGATATGGTATCGTGAGCTAGAAATTGTTCCACAAAGGTAAATTCAAGCTCCTTCCCATTCACTTTCCAATATTTTCCCAATTCTAATAGATGAAAAACTCGATGATTCCAATTATCTCCACTGGAAACAAGTTGAACACAGACTTCACAAATTTGTTGTAAACTCGGTGATTCCTCTGCACTTCCTTTCCTATGATGTCCAAGCTTTTGGAATAATAAATCCAGCCTATAAAGAATGAGAAGTGCAAAATCAAATCTAGCTTACTTTGCTTCAATTGACGCTTTAAAAGTCAATCTTGCCTCGTGTCCTTGGAGCTGTCCACTCATCAAGTGTAGGAACAAATTTATGATCACTTTTTTGCCCAAACCAAGCTATTTGGTAGACAGCTTCGCACTGATCTACATGCCACCTCTCTTGAAAACAAAACTATGTGTGAGTTATTGGGACAGATCAAGTCCATTGCGGGTGAACTTGTTGGAATTGGATGTCACATCAAATATGATGAATATGTTGATGCTATTCTTTTGAAGGTCTTCTGCAAGAATATGCTCCAGCTGTTTATGTAGTTGAAAGTAAGTTTGAAATACCTCCAATAACAAAAGTTGAAGCTCTTCTTCTTGCCCATGAATCCAACAGGTTTCAGAAGAAAACTTTCCCTCCTTCGGTAAACTACTCTCAATCATATGCAAATCCTCACTCTTCAAGATCGTTGCAGTTATTCATGTGGAAATTTCAGTCACTCATCTTTTTTCTAACCAAGGTTTTCTTGGTCGTGGTGGTTGTGGCCACGGTGGCCAGTTTGCTAACATCCCATGTCAGATTTGTCTAAGATATGGACACACTGCTAATATTTGTTACTAGTATGTTGATTCATCTTATTGACCTAATGAATCTCTTATTCTATACGAACCTCTTTTTGCTAATCTTTTCTTTGTTTTCTCTTATATCAAAATTTTGATTAAGTCCACTTTCTATGAACTCCCTATCCCTAAAGCACTGATTGCTACTTTATGATATTATAAATAAAATCTAACAATATTTAAAATTTTTGGGTCCCTAACATCCAAAAAAATGGGGTATGATTCTATTTGGATAAACATCTTCAAAGACACTTGTAGAAGAAAATATGAAGGTATAATTGAACTTCTCACGTAAGCTAAAATCAACTTATACACTAACTCACATAGAGCTATTTTCAACTAACTCCTTCAAAGGATAAGGTGAATAATAGACAAGTTTATCCAAAAAAGGCAAGGACTCAATTCAAAAGTTGGTACAGAGATATTTACAAACATTAAAAGAAGAGACCTGAATGTAAATTGCGATATAGGTTCCTATTGTGTACAAATTAGTTTAACCAAAAATATAATACCTTCTCCTTACGACTGTCATTTTGAGTGTGAGAACCTATTACGACCACATTGTTTGGAAGATTTTCAAGCTTGCTTTTAAATGCATATGAATCTCCATTTCCTACAATAGACTTCTCAGCATCTTTCATGAACAAAATGAATGGTGCATTTCTACTCTCACTAAAAACAACCTGAAAAGAAAATTGAATATATATCAGTAATTGCAAGATTGAAGCCAAAATTATTAAAGAACATTCTTATACTACAAGGCAGGGTAAATGGCAACCTCAAACAAAGAATGAATAAGTAATTTGTCCAATTCTTCTACAGCGCTACTTTCCAAGCGAAGATCAGTGACTGGAAATATAAAGTTAGCAAGATACAACTTTATTTAATATATGGATCAAAATACAATAATATAAAATTTCTAAAGATATAAAAGTTGTATCGAGTAGCGCATTACCATTGCAGAAAAAACCTTGACCTCCCTCACAAGCACCACCAAGATCAACTCCATCAGGTATGGGTTTATCAAATCTCACACCAATTTTAGACAAGGGATTATCATCAAATAGTAAGACTACCTTCCCCCGACCTCCATTAGATGGTCCCCTATATGTGAAATCACCAATAAAAATTATAATGATAATATATAAAAATTAGGACATCAGTTACACTTTGATTGGACATATAAAGGTCTTTTCATTACACTACTTTGGCCAGTACAAGTATTCATGGTAGCTTGGGCTCAATAGTTCACTGAAATGCAAAATAAAGTACTAAACACCAATGAAGCAAATAAGTTCAGCTAAGTTTTCTAAAAATCCATACCTTGAGGATGTTTGATATACACCACAAGAAGATGAACAGCTAAATTTCACCCTATCACCTGTATTTACAATATATAGAAAATACAAATAGTTTAGGATGACAGTACAAAGCGCGTGCACTGACATATGACAGTGCATTTATAATTTAAACTCATAACATCATAAATACATATAAGTTTCAATATTGATAATATCTTGATTAATTCATATATATGTATGTAATAAAATGAAATGAAAAGGTCAGAACAATGAAAAGGTTAGAACAAATGGATTAATGTATATGACAAAAGCACGCATCTTATTTCCTTTTTTATTATTAAAATTTGCTTAAGAGTTAAAAAACTGACTGAACCGCTGTGCACTATTCATTTATTTAATAAATTCTAAATGGCCACGTCCCAACCATGATGAAGGTTAAAAAGAAAAGAAATAATTAAAAAAACTAACTTTTTGATTGAGTATACATGTTATGTGTGTGTGCATGTCCAACATATGAATGCTGCACCAAAAGCTGTGCTCCATATAAAACCAACGCAAAGCAGAAGAAATGTAGAAGAGTACACACCTAATTTGAACAAGCAACTTTTGGCTGTCCCAGAGGTGGATGGCATGTTATCAGTTTCCAACTTAGGTTGAGAGTCAAAGCCCAGTGATGGTGCATTTGAAGAGCTAGGTGCCTCTGTTTCAGTAGCAGGTGGATCCGCGCTCCCAGTCATTTTTGTTGCTGTAGGACTTTGCTTAGTGCTGCTGAAAGATTTTTCAGTATTTAATCCATCTTTGAGTAGCTCAGCTTCCTTGGAAGATAAACCCTACGATAACACAGCAAATGGAGTTTCTTGTCAGAGTTTTCAGCAAAAAAATATTCAAAAACCCGGCCCAAAAAGGAAGCCTTATCTTACACCCAAAAGCAAATGACTATCAAATATGAGCAGCTTAGCTCCAAAGTATTTTGCAAGTGCCTTTGCCAACATCTCTTGATATATTTCTGACCCTGTAACCAGCAAAATTTTGCTATTAAGGGAAGAAATACTTACAGAAAAAGATGGAGAAAAGTAATATATAATATTTACACACCTGCAGGTCCTGACAGCAGAATACGAGGGTTTATGGTTGTAAGATCTGTAGTAAACTTTTCATGTTCTTTATGCCTTAGGTGCATAAAGCAAGCAGCCACCAAGACATTTTTTGTGCTCTCACTACAAAAAGGCATGAATGCAAACATAAATGAAGTACAAATTAACAATCCATCAAATAGAAGAGCAACAAAAATAATTTCAAGCACCAACACTTGAAAGACTCAATAACATCTAAAATTCTAAACAAAAATCAAATGTAACTTAGCAAATAAATTTAAATTACATGTCAAAAGTTATGTCCTTGGCATACTAAATATATAGATATTATTAGAAAACATAAACATGAAAAATGAAAGCAAATAATAAATATGCCTGAACACATGGGATAAATTCAAATATTTAGAAAAAGGTTGGCACAAGAAACTTATCTTTAGAAATTCTTATGCAACATAACTATAGATACCAAACAGAAGAAGTATACCTTAAATAGTAAGGGAAGTTGTCAAAAGAAACATCTATTTCTTTTCCATCCAATATAACGGCATGAACATCTTCTTTAAACACCGCACAGCGTACAGATGTACCCAAAGTTGATGCAGCCTGCATGTCCAGCGTCCCATTTTTTTCTTCCAAAACCTGTTTACAGATACTTTTGCTCAATTTCAGTTTACAACTAGGTCGAGCTAAGATCCTGAAGAAAGGCCTTAGGAAATCATTAACCCCAGAGAGTTTTACATTGCCTGCCTCTGCACCAGCATCCGGATTGCAATCCATCGTTGAATTCTTCTCATTTGTTTGAGCATCTTCTGCTTTATCAGTATGATTTGGAGTTGACTCTGAGGCATCAAGTTCAATTTCTGTACTATCATGAATAGGATGACTAGAGACATCAGTACCCAGGTGAGGTTTACTAGAGGTATGAGTTGGAGATTTCCATCTTGTAAGGTCCTGTTTGATGGAAAGAGAAGCCAAAATAGAGGCCCCGGCCACAGCTGAAGGATCTCCACTTTTCCTTTCAAGCTGCAGATATTTCCCAACACCACTTGGAACTTCCGCACCCCTGATTGCAACCTCAGTATTAAGTTGCTGGAAAATCTATGTTGAAGATTAATTAAGAAAAATCACCCTTATAAATGTAAGTTAAAAAAATAAAACATATAGAGAAAAAAGAAACAAATAATGATCGATAACTCTATAACTGATACTTCTCATTCACTCAGCAAATGAAGAGGATACATAAGAATGATTTCCAAGAACACCAAAAACCACTTCATCACCCGAGTTAAGCACACAGCTGGTATTCTTCTTGACATGCGTCCCATTTACTAACACAGATCCTTTGCTACCCGTACTTTCTAACACAGCTACAGCACTTCCATCACGCTGATCATATTTAGAAACAACAGCAATCAACTGTGCTTACATATCCTACCATATTCACTTTAAATAAATAAAAATAATAAAAGCAGAAAAAGCAATCAAAGCTCAATAAGTGATCCACTAACATGTGCATACTTTTGAGCATAAAAGAGAGCCTAACATGTATACACACAGTCCATAGCTTCATGGATTAAACTTATAGTCTTCAAACGTACCTGCGTGTGCTTGATCTTACACAAATTTCCACTTATAGTCTGATCCTTCAGTGCAAAGTTGCAACTTCTATTAGAACCAATGGTGAAGTTGGGTATGCAAACAGCAACATTAGGATTCTGCAGCAGTAGCACAAATTCCAAGTTAAAAAGTTAAGAACTAAACAAAAATGCCCCGTGCGTGCTTCACGTGGAGTCAACAACCAAAAACATGAACAGTGACTATAGCATTCGAAACTTTTCTGATTCACTTCACTCGTTTGAACACGAATTTACCTGTGCAGACTGAGACAAGAACCTGCACCACGGTCCTCCCTCGATATTCGGAATCTGTTTCTGATATACACTCCATGAAGAGAAGGAAGGACCTTTACAGTAAAAAGACGCAAAAAATGTAAGAATTTACTTACTCAATTCACAACACAAGCAACAATTAAGAAACTAACAAAAACTAAAACAAGAAAAGCAAAAAAACTAAAACAACTCAGAATACTAACATGCGGCATCAGCAATCGGTGCCGTGACAGGCACAGCCGGCGTAGCATCAACCTTGCCGGAACTCACTCCATCGGCGGAACCCCCTCCGGCGATCTGAACGTCAGCAGAGCCACATTCCCCAGGATCAGGCACGGGTTCCAAACTACGTAAATCCTTTGAATTCTCGGCAGGTGTCGGCACAGGTTTCGGCACAGGTTTCTCCGACGAACCACCATTGTCTACCTAAAAAGATTAGAGCAAATCGCAAAGGCTCAATTGCAGATAGATGCTGAGTAACGGCTTCGATGCCGGAAATCTCCGAAACCGGAAACCGGAGTTGTCCGGAATAAAGTGAATCAAATATAAGAAGGGAAAGAGAAAAAGAACAAGAAAAGAAAGGAGAACCTTCTGACGCTTCGGCGAAGGAGGTTTATTTTCCGATGAGGAAGATCGTTTGGAGTTGTTGGCAGAGAGAGATCCACTCCGTCTCGTCGAAACCATGCTTCCTTTCTTCTCTCTTCTGCTCCCTTCTTTCTCCTCTTTTTTCAAGAAGAGGGGATATCGATGATTTTAGTGATTTTACGTTTTTTCTTTTTTTTATGAGTTAAATCTTTCTTCTTTTTTTTTTTTTTTTCTTTATTATTCGTCTTTTTAATTGCTCCTACATGCCATACCATACCATGTGCGTAAGTTAGTTTTTCGTCTTTGGTGGTTGCGCACTTTAGCCAGATACGTGTAGGTGTCCATCATCATAATACGTCTTTTTTACAAATAAAAATATCATAAAAATTTGTAATTTATTACTTGTCGTGTTTTCCATCAAATTAATATTTTTCTTTTGTTCTTCAAAATTTCTTAATATTTTGACTAAATGCGTACAAGGGATGGCAGTAACCATGTTTTTAAGAAACATTTATTAAATAAAATAAATTATAAGACTTTAATAATTTCAATTAAAAAAATACATTATAATAGTTGTTTCTATCCATTTTCTTAATACAATATGTTCTCATACGACTTGTTTGGCAGCTGAGTTATTTTTTTCTGAAGTGAATTATGAGTCCCTTCGCTCCGAGTCTAATTCTGTTTTGTATTCATTGCGTCGAATCTTAACACCATACTTTATCTCACCGGTGAAGCAAAATCAATGCACAGTTGTGTACATGCACTGTTTACTTTTTCTTCATTTGTTTGAGAAGCTGCGTAATCATTTTTAACAAATAATTAATTATTTTTTCATCTGAAACAAATCAATTCACACCAACCAAAATTGTGCGTCCTGTGCACATTAATTTAACGTTTTCCAATCTTACAACCTTCTCATATAATTATCAAATATTTTTCAAACAATAATAATATGATAAATAGATATTTCATGCGTTTTGAATTAATATTATAAAATAAGTTTTAAACAATATTATATATTCTAATTCTATTTACGGGTACAACAAAAAATTATTAAAGTATTTAACAATCATCATACAATTACAATATGCTATGGTGATAGTGGATAAAATATCTTATATATTGAAAATGGTTGAAACGTTGACTGCATCTATTGACTTTTAAAAATAATTAATAAAATGAAAACACTTTAATCTCTATCCCTTATATTGTATGGAATCCATTTGATACTGTAAAAGTGTAAAAGTGTATTGATAGAGTGGATACAGAATCATGTTTAGTTGACAATTTTGGTTATCTTTGAAAAATATCTCTGTCATTTATCTAGTACTGGAAAAGATATATACAGTAACATTGAAATGGTTACTATATCATTATCTCAAATGGTGGCTAAAGTTTGTGAAGCTTTAGGCAGACATTGCATGTTTTCTGGTTTCACACCCTCACACAATTGCGGAATGCTGTAACCAACCATTCATAACAACGACAGTGAGAATCTTGGTGTTATTATATAATTAATTAAAGTTAAATTATAATTTTTTTGCTCTGTCTAATTTATCGTTTCTTTTAATTAATTTTTGCTTTGTTACTGTCTAACGGATTTTAAAAAACTATGTAATTTTATCTAATTCTTATTTGTATATGTTTTGTATTTTAGTCTGGTTGAATCTTGATTTAATAAATTATTTTTGTCTTTTCTCTAATTTATTTCAATTTTATGATCATACCATACAGGAGATCATAATTTAGAGATTACTAGTAACTGATTAAATTTTAAAAAATAAATAAGTTTTTATTTACTCTGATTTTTTTTTCTTATGAATTTATCATCGGTAAAGAAAAATAAACTCTCAACTTAGTTAAACCCATATTGGAATTTGGTGTCAAGCCATAAAATTTATGGAGCAATGATATTTTACATTGATAGTTTAATTTTTTACACACGCGCGCACACATAAAGAGAGTTCATCAAATAAGTTACTTTACTATAATTTTACAGAGGGAGTTTATTAAATAAGTTACTTTGCTGTCATTTTCAAAATTTTAATTTAATTTCGAATAGTCTAATATCTTGTTATCGAAAAACCTTCTAAGCCTAATATCTTGATTTTCCTTATATTTTTTATTTAAATTCTTATGTTATTAATTCAAAATATTAATTATATTGATAGCTATAATTTATTAAGAAATATAATTACCTCTTTTCCTCATTATATATTAATAATAACTTATTTATTTGAGCAAATAATAGTAATAATAAAGTATAAGTTTACATAATAATTATTGCATTAGAATTAATCAGTGATATTTTTGTTACTTATATACATATTGTTATGAATTAATGATTGTCTATTGATTTGATACATTTACTCATATGATTCTTTACTCTTTATGGTAAATATTTGTATTAACAGTTGATTTGTTTCCTTTATGGATTACATATTGTATCTATAAATAAGACTCTTCCTATCAATAATAATACACAAATGAGTTTGCTCCCTGTTCTCTATTCTCTATTGTTTCTTCTCTATTATCTATTATTCTCTCTATTATTCACTTTATTTCATAACACGTTATCGTTATCAGCACCATGCTCCAACCAATTGAGGACTAGTGGAAGCTTTTTCTCTATAACGACAATGTTCTGCGCGTCTCAATACAAACTCTTTCTAATCCTTTCTCAAATTATAATTTTACCTTATATTCTTCCTCTTGTGATAAGAATTATTTAACTTTATCAATTTTCATCTCCGTCTTATTATTTTTATTTTTATTTTGACGGTGATTATTATTATTATTACTATTATTATTATTATTATTATTATTATTTTATGTGCTAGTTTTAAACACACGAAATGTTGCAAAATTTGGATTTGTGACCCTTGATATTACAAGGAAGAATTCCTTATATTGGATTTTAAATATTGAAATATATTTAGATGCAATGGATATTGGGATACCATTAAATAAAGAAATAAAGCATCTAAGCAACTAATTTGTTCATAACAAAAATATTGTGAGAAGATATTTCACAAATATTGTGAATTTATTCCATGCCTATGTATGGCTGGCTGGACAAAGCAATAAAGCTTTTGATGAAAAATCATAAGATCCGCCTAATCTGCTCCATTCCCATAAGTGAATGCAGCAATCAATATTATGAATTTATTTCATGCCTTTGTATGGCTGAACAAAGCAATGAGCTTTTGATAAAAAATCATGAAACATGTCCAAATTGGTTATGCTTCATTTCCAGAAGTGAATGCAGTAACATTTGATTTATATTTTCATGATCGATCATGATCTTGATTTTGGACATGGTTATAAAGAAAATTTCGAAGACACATTTTGTCACCAGAAGTGGCACGATAATGTGAAAAAAAAGGAAAAGGAAAATGTGAAAATATTGACAAAAAGATGAAGGTATATATTATCATTACGATGATAAAGGCCATTTGAGTTGTACTTATTGTACATCAGAGCATCTTACAAATAATGATAAGAACATAGAAACACACTTTGCTTATGAAGATGGTGATTCTGATTATGGCCATATGGATGCTACTCATCTTGATATTGTTATTTTCTTTGCTAAAGCAAATGAAAGCATTGATTACCTAATTGATTATGAGAGTGTTGAAAAAAATCTCATATTGATATTTACGTTTATATGAAAAATGAATGTTTTGCACTAGTACTAAAAGATATGTGTCTTATTGATTGTGCAACAGCTTATATAATTCTCAAGAGTAATAAATTTTTCTCTTGTTTGATAATGTGAGACGTCGATGTTAGTATTATTTATAGTACTACAAATATATTTGAAGACTCTAGAAGAGCTATTATACTTCTACCAAGAAGTTGAATAGAAACTTATTAAGTTTCAATGATATTTGTCTAAATGGATATTATATTGAGACAAACAATGAAAAAGATATGAAATATCTTTATATCTCTATGATTTAGTTGAAAAAGAAAGTGTATTGGAGAAATTATCAACATTCTCTTATAGTTTGTACTACAAGTTTATTAGTACAATTTAAATGCATGTCATGGTAAACCAGAAGTTTACAAATCAAAATGATCGCCTTGATTGACATGATCAGTTATTATGATGCGAAAAAAAAAAGGGTTGAAAAACTCATGTGAACACGTTTGAAGCGTGGTAGACCTATTGGTTCCAAAGATAAAAACTCTTGAATGAGAAAGGGGGCTAATATGCAAAATAACCTAATCGAAAAGGTTGAAATCCCAAAAGATTCATTTGACATAATTAATGGTTCGGTTCAAGAAGAACCTCAGGTACCTAAAATGGTTGAAAATGATGAGATCTCAATAAATTATGTCATGAATCATATAATATGGAACCAAAATAAAGTTAACATTGACAAAACTTTTACTTATAACATAGCGATGAATGTTATGAATGACAATGAGGATCAATAAGCAATGATCATTGAAGATTATCGGCAAAGAAAAGATTGGCCAAAATGAAAATATGCAAAGAAGCATAAGTATATTTGTTTGTTAAACAAAAGGTTTTTGAACATATAGTTCGCACAGCTGAAGTTATGAAACCCGTTTGGTACATATGGATTTTTGCACAAAAATCAAATTAAGAATCATGAAATTGTTAGATACAAAGCACAATTGGTTGCTCAAGGTTGTTCACAAAACTTTGTATTGATTTGTGAAAAAACATATTCACTAGTATTGGATGCAACAACATTGCAATATTCGATTATCCTAGTTGCACAACAAGGTTTGCATTTACATCTAATGGATGATGTTACAACCTATTCGTACGATTCTTTTGAGAATCATATTTATATGAAAATCCCTGAAGGATTTTATTTGCCCAACAAGACAAATTCTAAAGAGGGTTATTCAATAAAATTGAACATGCTCTTTTATTGATTAAAGAAATCAAGATGTGTGTGGCATAACCGTCTTATTGAGTACTTATTAAAAGAAGGATATAAAAATGATCCTATTTGGTCTTGTATTTATATGAAAAGATCCAAATAATGAATTTGCCATAATTATTGTTTATGTAGATGACATAAACGTCGTTGGAATTTCTAATGAGTTCACAAAGGCAATTGATTACTCAAAGAAATAATTTGAGATGAATGATCTTTGAAGGACAAAGTCTTATTTGAAATTAGAAATTGAGTATTTAAATAAAGGTGTTTTTATACATCAATAAGCTTATATAATTAAGGTGCTTAAAATGTTCTAAATGGACAAGTCATGTCCATTATGCACTCCAATAGTTGTGAGGTCGTTAGATGTTGATAAAGACTCTTCTTAGACCTCAAGAAAATGATGAAGATCTTCTTGGTTTAGAAGCACCATATCTTAGTGTCATAGAAACACTAATGTATCTTGCTAATTATACTCGATCTAATATTGCATTTGTTGTAAATTTGTTAAGCAAGATATAGTTCTTCAATTACAAGAAGAGAATGGTTTGGAGTAAAACATATACTTCGTTACTTTAAGGGTACTACAAATATGAGCTTATTCCATCCAAATGATTCAGATTCATACCAATGGGTTATGGATATGCATGCTATTTTACATATTCTTACAATGTCACAATGGTTGATCACAAACAAGATGTTTGTTCACATGTGGTAGCACAATGGTTTCATGAAGGTATATGAAACAAACCATAGTAGCAACATCGTCTAATCATACAAAATTACGAGGAAAGTTGTGAATATGTTTGGTTAAGGTTTATAATTCAACATGTGCAAGAAACTTGTGACTATCCCCGAGAAAGATGGAATCAACAACCATATATGAAGACAATAGTGTATTGTTCAATTGAAAGGATGATATAGATATCCAAAAATTCATTCATGTGAAAATATGGCAGGTCATTTATGAAGTTTTTGCCAAGGAGAACTTTTGAGCAAATGATTCACAAGTTCGGACTCCGTCACCTTAATGATGTAAGTTTACATGAGGGGGAGAAATAGAATATGTGATAAACAATATTGTATTACATAATACAGAATGTTGTACTCTTTTTCCTTCACTAGGTTTTTTTTATCCCAAAGGGTTTTTCCTAGTAAGGTTTTAACGAGGCACATTCTTTTATCAATGGACACTCAAAGGGGAGTGTTATGAATTAATGATTGTCCACTAATTTGATACATTTACTCATATGATTCTTTACTCTTTATGGTAAATATTTGTATTAACTAAGTTGATTTGTTTCCTTTATGGATTACATATTGTATCTATAAATAGGACTCTTCCTATCAATAATAATACACAAATGAGTTGCTCCCTAATCTCTATTCTCTATTGTTTCTTCTCTATTATCTATTATTCTCTCTATTATTCACTTTATTTCATAACACATATGAGTATTTAAGACAATCATTATAGAAAGCTGTATGAATTGTAAGAGTTATATTTTATATTTTGTGTGTTGTTGCATTATATCTATAAATTGTGACGGTTATATTTTGTGTATTGTTGCATTATATTTGCGACAATACATATTTTCATATGATAGTTTTAAGTAAATCGTGATAACAATTGTTATTTATTATGTCATATACGTTTTCTATGTGTAAATTACTACAATTAAAATAGTCATGGCTTTGAATTTTAAAATGAATTTAATATAAATAGATAAATTGAAATATTATTATTCGAATTATGTTATAACAATTTTAATCATCGTAATTCAAATATTATATAATTTATTATTTATGTTTATAATTTATAATTTATGACATCCCATTTAATAGATAAATTTTAATAAATAAAATATCATATATTGTAGGCAGAAAGTATATTAGAATTAACCATTATAGTTATTTAAAATATATTGAATCAGAAGTATCATAGGCATAAAGTAATATCATAAACACGTCTTAAATCATAAAACAGTTAACAAAATATTTACTCAACTGAGCAAGGAAAGACGTAAAAAAGTTCTTCAAAAGAGAGAAATCTAAATTTAATTTAGATAGCAGCATCACTTCCATCCTTCTGATGATCAACAGGGTCTCCACATCTGCTCATACCAACATTGGTGATCATTGTAAAAAGAAAAACACAACAAGGAACCAAACACATAAAGAAAGAAGGATAAGCTAGTGAAAATAATTTTTAGCAGGTAAATATAAGCAAGTCATTAAGCATAAGCAACATGTGATAGCAAACAATAAAAGACCCTCTAACTCGATTATCCAAATAATGAAATGAATTCAGATTCATTGGAAACTTGCACTTATGGTAGTTTCTACTGCTCTACAAAGTCATTGTCAATGGGTTTCACACAACCACACACAAGGTTAGTCCATGATCATCTAAAGTCATTATCCTGTCAGAGACTAAGACCTTCCACTACTCTCACCACATATGGATGGCAACGGGGCGGGGCGGGGACGAGTTTCACTATCCCATACCCATCCCCGTAAAAAAAATTCATCCCCATCCTCATACCCAAACCCAAACCCAACGGGTATCAAACTTTTGTCTCATCTCCATCCCCACCGGGTAACGGGTATAATCTCGTATCCATACGCGTACCCGTTTTCTTATTACTTTAATATTAATTTTAACTAATTTTTATAAAATAATAAAAATTACGGTAAAGGAAACATAATATTATCAAATATTCAATATTAGGAGTATGGTTGTTTCTTTGATATCAAATACTTTGAAATAAATTATAATTGTTTACATTTTAGATTAGAATACCAAATAAAATTTAATGAGAACCAAAACATTTATTAAATTTGCAAACATTAATGAAACCTAGTTGATAAACTTTAAAAATATTTTTTTTAAAAACTATAAAAGGAAAAAATATTTTTTAAAAAATATAAAAGGAAAAAAATATTTAAATTAAAATATATTTTAAATGTTTGTTTACTTCAATTTTTTAAATTATCATGAATCTATATTTTATACACTAATAAAAGTTGTAATACATCACTTGATCAAAATGACGCAAAGAACAAATAATAAACATAATAATAAAATTTTAACATAGATCTTGTATCTTTTGAACCACAATATATGTTGAATGGTGGTAAAAAATATTCATGGCAATTACATTAAATTTTTATATTGTAGTAAATAAAAATTATTTATATAATTATAGTGAAAAAATTAAAGTAATATTGTAATGAGTTAAAAGATAAAAAATAATTAGATAAAATTTATCGAAATAGTATTCTACATGATGAAAATAAACAAAAAATAAAAATATTAAAAAATTAAAAAATTATCAAATGTGTGTCTTATAAACAATTTGGAGACTATTGGAAGGAATCACACAAAAGGAAACAAATATATAATTAAGGGTATGATAAGATGAAAAATATCTTAGAGATCTAAGAAAACTTTTTAAATATCAACATATATACTCGATGGTTGATAAAAAAATGACGCAAAGAACAAATAATAAACATAATAAAATTTTATCATAGATCTTGTATCTTTTAAACTCCAATATATGTTGGATGGTGATAAAAAATATTCATGACAATTACATTAAATTTTTATATTGTAGTAAATAAAAATTATTTATACAATTATAGTGAAAAACTTAAAGTATGATTGTAATGAGTTCGAAAATAAAAAATAATTAGATAAAATTTATCGAAATAGTATTCTACATGATGAAAATAAACAAAAAAAATATTAAAAAATTAACAAATATGTGTTTTATAAACAATTTGGAGACTATTGGAAGGAATCACACAAAAGAAAACAAATATATAATTAAGGGTATGATAAGATGAAAAATATCTTAAAGATCTAAGAAAACTTTTCAAATATCAACATATATACTCAATGGTTGATAAAAAAATGACGCAAAGAACAAATAATAAACATAATAAAATTTTATCATAGATCTTGTATCTTTTAAACTCCAATATATGTTGGATGGTGATAAAAAAATATTCATGACAATTACATTAAATTTTTATATTGTAGTAAATAAAAATTATTTATAAAATTATAGTGAAAAAATTAAAGTATGATTGTAATGAGTTAGAAAATAAAAAATAATTAGATAAAAATTATCGAAATAGTATTCTACATGATGAAAATATCTTAGAGATCTAAGAAAACTTTTCAAATGTCAACATATATACTCAATGGTTGAGAAATAACAAAAATTGTTTTAGCAAAATAAAAGAGTTCTTGAAATGAAATAAAAATTAATAATAATAAGTAAAGATTTTTTTTATATTACCAAGTAAATGAAATGTTTATGCTATTAAACACTTAAATTAAGAGTATTAAACATTCTCATGTGAAAGAAAAATATACAATAAATAAAAATATTAAAAAATAATAGAAATATTCAAATGTTAGACATAAATTTTTTTTAATTAACATACATCATTTTAACATAATTACATAAAGATTATGATAAGATAAAAAATATATTGGAGATGCGAATGAGTTTCATGACAAACCAAATATTTAGAAGAAATAAAAAATAATATATATTGGAGATGCGAATGAGTTTCATGACAAACCAAATATTTAGAAGAAATAAAAAATAATATATATATATATATATATAGGGTTACTTAATTAATTGTGAATATTTTAATAATTTAAACTGGGATGAAGATATGGCGGGCACGGGTGTTATGGCGGGGATATATTCATCCCCATCCCCAACCCCATACCCAATTGAAAAAATCGGGGATTCTTTGCCATCTCTATCACCACTGTTAGGTTTACAGAGGGGGTTTCACTAGGGAGATACAACACACCAATGAGACCTGAGCCCAACCACATAAGGCATTGACACCACTCTCAACCCAAAACCTTAAGGCAATGGGTTTATGAGTCTTTATTCTTATATAGTGTTCCACTTTCTCATTTCTAGCCAATGTGGGACTTAGAATCACACTTTGATTCCTAACAATCTCCCCCTCAATGGTGAGTCCCTTCAACCACATTGATACACTCCCCCTCCAGCGGAAGCATCCCCAACCACGAGTACTCCTTTTTTGTACCGTCGTTCTTCTTAACGGGACACGCTTACCTAAAACCCTTGTTAGGAAGACTTTCGATACAAGGACCATATTGCACTCATCTGAGCCAGTTTCAACCAGGCTCTGATACCACTTGTTAGGATTACAAAGGAGGTTTCACTGGGGAGATACAACACACCAATGAGACTTGAGCCCAACCACATAAGACACTGACACCACTCTTAACCCAAAACCTTAAGGCAATGAGTTTATGGGTCTTTATTCTTATATAGTGCTCCACTTTCTCATTTCTAACCAATGTGGGACATAGAATCACAATTGGATTTCTAACAATCTTCCTCTCAAGGGTGAGTCCATTCAACCACATTGGTACACTCCCCATCCAGCGGAAGCATCCCCAACCACGAGTACTCATTTTCTGTACTGCCGTTCTTCTGAGGGGGTTTCACTGGGGAGATACAACACACCAATGAGACTTGAGCCCAACCACATAAGACACTGACACCACTCTCAACCCAAAACCTTAAGGCAATAGGGGCTTATGGGTCTTTATTCTTATATAGTGCTCCACTTTCTCATTTTTAACCAATGTGGGACTTAGAATCACACTTGGATTCCTAACAACTACTATATCACCAAGGGAATTTTTCCTTGAAACCCTCACATACTCCATATGATATCTCAGAATAATTTTCATCTCATGCTAATCATATCAAGTATAGTTTTAAAATACCCCAAAATACATGCATAGTCACGTACATCATGCTTTTAGCTAGAGACTTTTTGCTCAAGCGTCAGGATTCTTTTGCTCAAGCTATAACATCTCGCCTGGGCGAGAATTCAAACAAGGAGCAAATGAAATATCTACAAGTTCTCACTTAAGCCAAACTCTTCGCGCTTAGATGAGATAATCTTCGTTCAAGCTAGAATGTATCGCTTAGGCGACAACTCGAACAGAAAGTGAGAGCGAATTTTTGCTATTCTCGCTTAGGCGATAGCGTTTTGCCTGAGCGAGAAAGAAGATTTCCTCTTGCTCACGCATGCAAAACCAGAATCACATCCACACATAACACAAAGACCAAGACAAACAATTTATTTCAAATATGAACAAAACCTAGCTTTCCTATCCTCAAAACTAAAATCGAACTTGCGGAGAAGAAAGCCCTAGGTGGAGATGAGCATCACACCTAAAACAACCCAAAGAACTAAAACTTAAGAGCACATGGAGATGAAAATGATGCTTTATACAAGACCCCAAACTGGAAATAAAAGATACAAGACGCAAGTTTGAAGTTTTCGACGTACATAG
Source organism: Vigna unguiculata (assembly GCF_037176805.1). Taxonomy (NCBI): domain Eukaryota; kingdom Viridiplantae; phylum Streptophyta; class Magnoliopsida; order Fabales; family Fabaceae; genus Vigna; species Vigna unguiculata. The sequence continues at coordinate 55,356,821 of NC_140794.1, read as the reverse complement.
AAAAGGGAGATGTCCACTCAACTGTATGGGGGATTCTCCAATGGCCCTAACTCAGCTTCTGTTTCAGTAAAAGATAAAGAGTGAGTTGTTTGGGGTTAAGGAGACGGAGAGAAAAGGGTAATGAGTAACTGAAAAGGTTTTGGGAAAAATACTATTATTTTTACCCCTTTCTTTTTACTGAGCACTTAAAAAAATTGTAAAAAAAGAAAAATGGGTTTCACATAATCTACTTGTATTTATAATTTTTAAATTAAATTTTCTAATTTAATAAAATAAGTTTTTTTATAATGATAAATAAAAAAACATGAAATTATAGAGTATTGCAGACAACATTGAGGTAATGGTGGTGCTTAGAGTTTCCATGTACAAACATGGACAACTGTGTAATTCCACCACAACAAATACACCACCCACCATCGAATTTTAGAACCAAATGGAAGTTATTTCTAAAAAAATGCAAAGTAGATAATTTGAAATATCACTGGAAATGGAAAATTATTGCTCCTTTTGAAGGTGAAATTTTAAGTCTTGGTCGTAACTATGTAACTATGCGAATAGGTGTCGAGAAGAACACTGCATAAATGAAGAGGTTAATGTTATTGTTTAGAAAACAATTTAAATTAAGTTACAAACTAAATGGACAAGTTTTGGCCGCAGTTCTTGTGCGAAGGGGACGAAGGGGTGTAAAAATAACTCTAAACAAATCAAAAAGCAAATTTAGTTGAAGCTTAATTAAAAAAGTTAACATATAGTCATGTGATTAAAATATAGAATACTTATTTTACAGAGTGATTCAAACTAACATCAAATAAAGGATGTCGAAGAGGATTGAGGTGTAGAATTGGAGAAATAGATTTGTGTTGATTTGAGTTGATTTGTAGGTGAATATGAAGTTGTTTAGATTAAGTTGAATATGATTTGTAGGTGTGATTTAAGTGGATGTGAGTGCAAAGTTTGTGTATTATGTGATTAATAATTTTTATTTAATTTTTATTTTTAATAGATGAAATTGTATGATTACAATTTTATCCTTCATGATAAATGTAATATAAATTTAATTTTTGATAAGAGAAATAATGTTAAAATGAAGTTGAAATTGTTATTTAAAATTATAAATTTTTAATTTATTTATAATTATATTATTTTTATTGTTATTATATTGTTGTTAATATTATTATTATTACTATAATATTATAGTAGTCATAAATCTTTCTCTACATATGAAATTGCATACCATCACATGCTAAGCTTTTTCCTGCATAGTGAAAAAAAGTAAATAAAAGTTATTTGTAATGGTTTAAATCACATGGACAATCATGTAAATTTAACGATATGACATCTCCTTCCTTGCATATCTCTTTAGTTGAGAGAGTGTCAAAATACGGAGGTCATTCGCAAATTAGCACTCACAATTTAGTGCAAATCACATGAACCAAATATGTTTTGCACCTGTCTTTCCATTCGCATAAACAATACTTCAGTAAATTCAAGCACAGTAGTAGAGATCCCAAGAACAAACAAAGTTACTATAAATATGCAATTCTTACAAAAAGAAAAATGATATATACATGACAATTTGTTAGTTAAAAAAATGGGGCCAATACTAAACTATTGAGCAATAAAAGTAAAACTACTCACTCTATTCGGGCTTGGTTATGTCTAAACAAACATGAGACTAAATGTCAATATTATAAGTAATAGCATGAAATTTTCCAAGCAGTTAGAATAATCACTTAATCTCTATTACTTTACTGTTTATCAATAAATTAAAAGTTAGAAAGAAGTATTGTTACTTAACAATATTCGAAGTATAAAACATTAGCCATCCAAAACATTGAAACAAAAAAGTCATATGCATAAACTCAATTGTGCTTAATTTGTTTGTTTTTCTACGTGTTCAAATCATCTGACAAGTGATAACTTGTTAGAAAAAAATATTGTTTATTACGTTAATATAAGTAGTAAATAATTATAATACAAGTTTGTAAAAAATGAAAAAAAAAACTATTTGCAAGTCAATGTGACTTAAATTTGTGTTTCGAATACCAATTTGTTAGAATTTGAGTTGATAAACTCATAATTAACAAAAAAAACATTTAAAATAAAAATTATTAAGTGAACAAAATTAATGAACTTGGATTAATTACTATAATATTTTTATTAAATATATTAATGTTACATAATGCAAAATCTAGTTTAAAAAATGTAGGTTTCTTAATAGATGTTTCGTTGAAGAATTTGTATCTTAAAAGAAATATACGAAGTGCATTTATTGGAAATTGTTAGCACAAGTGGTATTGGTGCATGAATTTGATGAAGCAAATGCATAAGATTATGTGTGGGTGGTTGATGAAGAATTGATGAAAATTTATTCTTGACCAAGCTTATGGTTTCTTGAATATGGAGTTATCATTAAGATCTCAAAGCTTGAAAATTGTATTGTATTCGTAGACTATACGACATAGGATAAATGTATTTTGTCTTGTGTGTTCCTTTTTAATATGTTTAAAAGGATTTTAACAGGTTATATGGCTTGTTGCATATAGTTATGGTATAAATGTATTCAATCAGTTAAATTGTTATTCAATCGATTGATTTCAGTTAAGTAAAGTGAAATCGGTAGATTGTAACAAATCAACCTGTTGAATTCACTTATGACCAAGTTATATAAGTTGGTTTTTAGCGCGAAAACAATGATACAAATTTGAAAAACTCTCTCTCTTATGGATTACACAGTGTGCAACTGATGATTGAAGATTTTCTGAATCTTAAAGCATTTTTGCTTGTGTTAAAGCTAGAAGAACACATGTTTTGGTTGGCTAGGGAGAGCCACCATTTAGGTTTGGTTGTTCTTGTGCTTCTGTGGTTCCTGGTGTGATTTCAGGTGTGTAAGTGGGATCTTACCGTGTAGGGGATAAGATTCTTGTGGGATTTAAGAATCTTTGTGTTTTGCTTTATTCAAAAGTGTAATCTTTGAGGAATTTTGTAAAACTTTTGATATAGTACATGATTAGGCTCATGTTGGTATGATAAAGTAGATGTTGCTCAGTTTTGAGTGAGCCAATATAAAATTTTGTGTACTTGTGTTGGTGTCATTCTTTCTCTACTTGGTTCTTAATATAAAATTTCAAGAAACTTGTGTTTAATAGTCTTTTAATAGTTATTGAGTGATTTGACATTATTTGGGACTCTATCTCTATTAATTGTGTTGATTGAAATCAATTTTAATATGTTTTAAACATTTGTTCTTTGACCTTGTCTTTAAATTTGTAACTTTTCAAAAATGTCAGTATTTCAATTGATTGTTTCTATATTTTAATCTTACTTACATTATATGAACAAATTAATCAACTATTTTTTTTAATTGACTCAAAGTGTACAATTCAACATTGTTTACATTCTAATTTGGTTTTATTGTTAGTCCAATCTAATCAAAAGGAGTTTTAAAAATTTAAAAATAATCAAAGTTTTCAAAAGGTCAATTCATTCTTCTTCTTTTTTTTCTAAATTACCATTTCATTATTGCATAAATAAGTTTCACATGTTGACATAATACTTTTATATTTTAATTTTATATTTGATCACCAAAGTAAAAATTAAAAGTTATTATCTTAAAATTTTAGATAATAAATTTATAAAAGAAATTTATATGTTGCTCAGATTTTCTTTTATTAAATATAAAATTCAAACTCAAACTTACATCTAAGTTCCTACAATAGAGGAATGGTGATAAACATCTCATGTCATTACCATAAGGTTAATGGTTGTAAAAGAAAGAGGTAGTGGTGGTTGAAAGGGTGAAAGTGTTTGCATACTAGATAAAGGCGAGAACAAAAATAAAATCATCTTAATGCTTGAAAACTATTAAAGAAAATTTAAACATACTACTAGCGCAAACACAAGCATGATAGCGCCTGTGTGTACGTATTTTTTACATATGCATGATATTATATTGGTAGGTGATGATATTGTAATGTTATTAAGTTAATATATAAAATAAAATTATATTTATTAAAAATAAAATGAAATATATCAGAAAAGATGAGAGAATAACGGTTGATAAATATGGAAAAAGAGAAGAAGCAAAAATAGACCATTTTATAAAAAAATTGTAAAATTAACGGTCAATTTTCAAAAATTTAATAAATAATTATATTTTAAAAGGTAAAATTGGAATTTTGAATTGTAGACACAAAAGAGAGAATCATCTTTATATATTATTATATATTTATCTGATTTGAATAAAGAGATAATATTGAATAAATAAAATTAATGACAATGAATAGTAATATTGATTTAATTAAAAAGAATTATGAATATTCGATTTAATTAAAAATATATATTTATAAATTTGTAAATATATTTTAAAACTTTAACTTTATTTTGGTATATGATAACTTTTTTTGTGAAAATTTAATAGTAATTTACGTAAAATCACAGTTATTAAAAACGCACATGTGATATTTTGCCGAAGACTTGATATATTTATTTATTAATTTAAAACTATAATATATTTTTATTTAAATTTATCCATCATAAACTAAATCGAATAATTCGTTTAAATTAATCTATGATTTGAACAATTCATATGTGAATAATTCAATAAGTTCAACAATTAAATATAAATTTTAATGTAGTAACTTTAAGTTACACATATGTGAATAAAGTTAATAGTTAGAAGTTACGTTGTCCCTGGATGCTAGGACCCAAAGTCATTGAACGTGAATTTGCGATGAAAGTATGAATATCAATGTAACTTAAATTACGTTCTCTTTAAATTTCAAATTATTCGTAGTATATCGAAAATTAATGAGAATTAAATTAAATATATTTTTAATTTTTATAAAATATAATATTTAATGTTAATAAATAAATAAAAATTAAATATAATAAAATGAATTATTAAATTATTTTTTATTTTGTCTCGTCTATTAAGTTTTTTTTTTTTTATATTGTTTTTGTCTCTAACTTTCATCATTTTTTTTTTTATTTTTGAAAAGAAATATCTTGTCTCACGAAATATTAATTTAATAATTAACATTATTTTATATCTTATTGGTATTTTTATATTTATTTTGTATGAATATAAAAAAAATATTGTATTATATGTTTTTAGATAATTGATTTTGAGAATTGTGCTTTGATTAATATTTATGTACATATGTTTTTCAATTTTTTTTATTATTATAAATTGTTTTATAGTCTTAATATTTTTTTTAAAAAAAGTGTATTTATGAAAAATAAAAAAAAATAGAATTATATTATTTTTAGAGTGATAAAAGATAAACTAGTATGAAAATGAGACATATTCAACTTATTCGAATATCTTGAATTAGGATATTAATAATTCAATAATTATTCAATTAGAAGAGTCATCTCTTAATGCTCTTGTCGATGATATAATTATTTACATTAAGAAAAGAAATATGAGAAAATTTTAATTATGATTATCAATGAGTTTAAAAGTCTTAAGGAACAAAAGACAATTCTCTATATGTGATTTATTTTTATAATTATTATTATAATAAATTATGTATTCCTTTTCATTATATTGGTTAAAATAATTAAATATATAAATTTTGAGTATAGATGAATATTTGCTATTATCAACTTTATCTAGCAAACTTCCCTTCTAATTTCAATTTTCTATTAATACTTATTTTTCAATATCATAACAAGTCAACAATAAAACTAATTTACATTTATATTAGTGGAATATTTTTTATAAACATGTTCCTTGGTAGTTTTCATCACACTAACTTGTAGGTTTCATTCACATAAAAGCTAAACAAAACATTCACACAAAAAATATTTTAATCTCAATAGAGTTCTATAGTTTTGGAAGCATAAAGATTTTTTCTTTTATATCACATTAAATAAATTATATTCAAAAATTGACGACATAATAAGTGTATTATTGATGTGTGTTCCAAAATTACTTAACACATCGTATTTGCATAAAGAATATATAATTGGATTATTATTTTATTGCAAAAATACATGTTCCATAATACACAGAATAGAGTTGCCGCATGACGGGATCCCTTCTGTCACACGAAGAGTCCACAAACACAAACATTAACATTATTAATTGGTTTAATTCCTCTCATTTGGTTGAAAAATCTTCATTTTTTTTTAAATTAACTCAATTAAAGTCATAATTAGGGATGTAAAAAATATCTGTACCTGTGGGTATCTGCGGATAAAACCTGCAATGAGTAGAAAATGAATATTAAAAAGGGATACCCGCTATCCGCGGGTACGAGTATCATAGTATCCGCACCCGTGAATACCTGTACCTGCTAAACTTTAATTCACAAAAATACCCATATATATATATATTAGTAAAAAACATTCTGACCTAATTTTTTCTCAGGAATCAATCGGAGAAAGTGGGTTTGTTGATCAAAGCATTAATTAAAGAATTTTCATTGCGTTGGATGTTATTTTTATATTTATTTTTATGATTATTTGGACTTGTATGAACTTGAGTTTGTTTGAACTTTATTTAAAATTTATGATAGTGATGTATTTTATTTTATTTTATTTGAATTTATGATTAAATATTTATTTTTTAAATAATTTTGTAAATAATCGTGGGTACATGTGGATACCCGTGAATATGAAAAAAATAGACGAGTACCCGCATAACGAATATCCGACGGATATGGGTACAGGTACAAGGCGAATATTATCCAACGGTACCCATACCCTACCCGCTCCATTAACATCCCTAGTAATAATACTTACGAATGGTGCTAAAGACATATCATGTGTTTAGTAGTTTTCTTTTTCTTTTTAAATTTTTTTGTAAAATTTTTTGTTGTGCATGAGAGTAAATTTTGTGAAAATTTATGAAAGATTTGACTGATGTGACTAATAAAAAAAAAATTTAATAAATAAAAGGTAAAATTATCAAATTATCCTTGATGTTAAAAGTTATATAAAATGATATTTAGATAAGTTGTAATTAATTTTGAATTTTTTTATAATGGATAAAAAATATTAATAATATTTATTAATTAAAAAATTATAATATATTTGATTTGAAAAATAATTATTTTAATTTTTTCAAAGAGTGTTGTTGTATTTTGTAGTAAAATAATGAGGGTATATTGGTAAAATGGTTATAATTACTCTCAACTCAAATCTCATATGGGAAGGTGATGCCATATGGATAGAGATATCTCAAATTAACACTCTGTCTTGCTTTCCATTCAGTAAAAAGGAACAATAAAAATCTTTCAAATTAGCGCTTCTTATCACCTTTGAATAGTAATTTCCTACAAAAGAACACACCTTAAGGGTATGCTCACTTGTGAAGATTGATTTTGGGAAAGGGAAATGATGTATTTGAGTGGATAAGAAGGTGAAGTTTGTGTTTTTTTTTTAAGAGATTTAGAGGTGGAAGCAAGTGTATTTAAAAGTAAAGTTTTTTTAAAGTGAGTTAGTGATTTGATTGATGTGATAGATTAAAAAATAAATTTAATTAAAAGAAAACAATATTAGATTACCAAATTGTCCTAGATATTGAAAATAATCTAAAATTATATTTAGATGAGTTAGATTTATTTTATTAAAAAAATTAAATGAATAAATTAGAATAAAATAACCATTTTAATAAAAAAATAGTAAAAATACAATATATTTACATATGAAATTTTCGTTGGCAAAATATTTTAGAAATTTAGGACATTAATAATTATCGTACGCGTAACTTTAAAAATAGAAATGAGTGGATGTTACAAACATCCTTTATTCTGAATCAATCTTAAATAATCTCACATGAGGAGAGATGGAAAAAAGAAAAAAAAGCATAATCTTGGAACAGTAAATCCTTTCCGGTGAACATAAAAGGTGTGTTTACTTCTAAAGATGAATTTGAGAGAGAGTGACTGGATTAATTTGAGGAGATGTAAAGGAGAAAGTGAGGTTGTTTGTTTTAAATGATGGAGAAGGGAAAGTAAAGAGATTTGAATATAAAATTTGTGAAAGTTTTGATAGATGTAATAGATATAAAATAATATTTTAATAGATAAAGTTGTTGGATTACAGTTTTGCCCATGATTAAAATTAATATAAAATAAAATATAATTATTATTGTTAGTTTTAATGTTATTATTAGTTTTAATATTATTATTATTATTAGTTTTAATAATAATAATAATAATAATAATAATTAAAAGCATATTTGTTAAGTTGGAATTTAAAAAAAAAATTGAAGGATATTTAGGTGAATGTATATTGTTGAGTTGTGTTTCTCTCCTCGTCTCTTAATCCATGTAAGGATGTAAAGCAAATAAGGTTCATTTATCCTCTTAAATAGTAAATTTCTGGAAGCAAACATAACATAACATTGTCATGTGTAGAGATGACAATGAGGTCGGTACGGATGCTTACCCTCAACCCGACTCGCAAAAAGAAATCTATTCGTTACCTGCTCATTTACCTGTTAGGTATTCGTTCAAAAATATGCGCAAATTTTTTAAAATTCGCGGGTTCTCGTGGATACCCACATACTCATGAATATTTTAAAAAGATGTATATTTTATAATTTTTTAAATAAAATTATAACTATATATACAACATAAGTTAAATTAAAATAAATTTTAATTTTAATTGTATTTAGCCTAATAAAATATATTTTTAATTAAAATTTATTTAATAAAATATAAATTATTTTTTTTTAATTTTTTGTGGGTAGTGAATACTTGCAGATACGGGTAATATGATATATCCGCGGGTAACAAATATCCGCAGGTACTAACTATTTGCCGCAAATTTTATCCGCTGATATCTGCAAGTGCTGGTATTTTTTTTCATCCCTACATGTGTATTACCACAAGACCGAACAATAGTAACAACAACAAAATTTGCAAAAGAAAAAAATAATTGAAAATAAAAATAAAAATTACAAACGCATACTTAACATGTCTTTAATATTATTTATAATATATGAATGAAAAAGAACTAAGAACTAGGGATTACAATTCGGGACGGGCTGACCCGTAAAAAAAAAGACGGAACGGGTTGGGATGTTGAACTCGCTGACACGCATAGGCCCGTAGCCCGCACATGCTAAAGGTGGGGCGGGGCAGGCTGGCCCGCTAGCCTATTTATAAAATTAAATATATTTTTTTTAATTCTCACACTATTCATCACATTGTTTTTGTAAGTTTTTATTATTATTATTATTATTATTATTATTATTATTATTATTATTATTTTTGTTGTTGTTGTTGTTGTCGTCATTGTTATTATTATAATTATTATTATTATGTAATAAGATAATAATTTTAGTTCTCGAATTTGGATTATACTTTTATGCATTTTTAGGTTAACAAATTTGTGTCTGTCTTATAAGGTAACATGTTGCTATTATACTTTAGTTATAATTTTCGTTGCTATTGTTTCTTGTCTTTGGTTAATTAAACCAATTGGAATTATTTCGATAAATATCAATTATTATGGAAAAATGAACAAGTTTTTATTTCGCTCATCACAACAAGTTTTATTTTTTCTCATCACAAATGCGAGCCCGCCTATGGGCTTGCAGGCCAACCCGCAAGATGAGACAAATTATGAAAGTAAACCAGATTTTGAACTACGGGACGGGCTAATCCAACCCGCACTTTACAAACCAAAACGTCAGACAAGTTGAAAGGAGCTGGACTGACCCGTTTTACCATCCCTATTGAGAACTATTCAAATTGGAGGTTAAATGAAATAACATTTCAAAAAAAATGGTAACCATAATTAGACTATAGGATAATGATATTTTAACTCATCATTCCTGTCACTTTTAAATCATCATATCACATCACTAAAAAAATAAAAAAAAATAATCTAAAAATGATAAAAATAATGAATTAAAAGTAAATAAAAAAAGGAGTTAAAATATGATTATGCTTGCACATTCTTAATATTAAGGTTAAGAATTAATATTAGAAGGCCTTGGCTGTGTTGGTCCACATGTATATAAAGCGCAGAGGGAGAGAAAGTTACGGTGTGTTTGGTGTCGTGGCTTCAGTTTTCTAGTGTGTAAGTGTGACACTGAGAAGAGCACACGAGAGAGGCCAAGTCCTCTCCTTTTCACTGCGATTGCGAAACCTCACTTCCATTCCATGGTAATGGATGCACCCAATCCTTCTTCTTCCGGCGCCTCCTCCTTCCTCGCCAATCTCCCCTCTCGAGGCCACTTTTCTTCCACCATCGTTTCGTCCAATCCGGTACTTCAATTCCCCTTTTTCTCTTCTCATTCTTTTGTGTTTTTTTGTGTTTTTTTTCTTCGATTCAGATTTCGGACCTACCTACATTCACTGCGATGATTTCGATCCGTGTGCTTTCAGAACGTTCTCCCTGCTTTTGTAGAAGCGCTGGTGAAACTAAGCGATTTGTTATTTAGGTTTTTGTGTGAAATAATGTTTATTGTATTATGTTAACTTTTTTTTTTCCTGTTCTCTAGTTTATGGAATTTCAAGGTGTTTAGTGAGGCAAAAGTTATAGGAGGAGAGATTTATTGGACTTAGGTTTGTTTTAAGGGGTTGTTATGGAGTTTTAATCCAAGCTTGCTGGTGTTAAAAGGTGTGTTTTATATTTCGCCTATCAACTGTCATTACTAGTTTACCGCAAATAAAATAGAAGTTTCATATTGTATGGTTTAAAGGATTTTGTTTTCGTGGATGATGATTATGCATTTGCACTATGCTGCCTTCTTTGTTGAGTAGTAGGCAATGTATTAAATAAACTTCTTCGTAGAAGCTTGTAGGAGAAGACAATGAGAAGGAGAAAATGCATATAGTTTTTTTCATAGAGCAACTTATGCACATTAGTTTTTTGAGAAGTTAGAGAAGAGAGTTCATAAGTTGATTTTGGCCCGTGAGAGAAATCAATTCACTTTCTCTTCACCGATGGGTTTTTTTGGAGAAATTTATCTAAACAGGGTCATGTGACATTATAGTTATTAGCAAGTGATTCTGTGACCCTACCTTCGTTGATGCAGGTTTCTTTATGTTGAGTTGTAAATGTCATGGTGATTTTTCTTTTTCTTTTTCTCATGGAAAATTACATCCCTCCAATTGTTGGAATATAGGAGACTTCCTGCTTTTAATTGTTATTTGTTATATGAGAGACATTATGTTTGAATTTGATATTCTGATCGTGCAGGGGGGCATGCGGGCCTATATCTGCGATCATGATACATCGCCACCAGGTCCTGTTCTTTACCTTGTTTCAACTTGTAACAAATATTGTTACGGCTTCAATTTTTTGTATCTTAGTCTGCTGCCAAAGCAGTAACCTTAGAGAAACAAACAGAAATGTTTCATTGGGTTATAAACTTTCTCTTCCTTATAAACAACTCTAAGCCACAAGTTTCCTTGTCATTACCAGTTGTAAGATCAGTTATTTTTCATCCGCATGGGACATTTTACTCTACCAGATTCAGATACTGTTTGTTTACACATAATTTAATGTTAGAGGCATGTCCTTTGATCGCAACTTTATCATGAAATAGTATATATGTGAACATATGAGTTCATTATGTAGTTTGGCCTCTTCTCGTTTAGTGTTTTGTTTGCCACTTATCTTTGTTTTGGTAGTCTTAATTTAGAGAATTCTTACACGTAAAGTTAAGTTTAAAAAATTTCTGACCATCCTCTTGGTCACAATGCCATAATATATACTCTTCCTATAGATAGTAGCTATGTCCTTTTAGCTTTTTAAATAGATAATTATTGTTAAATAGACGTTTTTTATTCCCTTGGTTATGCAGAAGGTCAACATATTAAGACAAACCAACAAAACATACTGATTAGATCACTCACCCTCAAGAAACAAAGGGGCGATTCCAGCTCAAAGGATGGATCTGATGGTTCCAGAAAGAGGTATTATTCCCACCTTTTGTGGAAGAGTGATATTTCAAGTGTACATTATGATCAATCTACAAATTCCCAATCAATTTTCTTTCTCTTACAGTTTGGTAACTTGTGAAAAAAGTTATGGCATCTATCTCTCATTCTCTGGTGCCTATATTTTTATCTTGGTCTTTTTTTTTATTGAATACTATCTAATCAAACCTTTTTGTCAGGAATGCCGAAAAGGTTTTGGAAAGATCTTCAGCCAAGAAAACAAATAATCAAATAAATTCCCGACAAGGTGGGTTCATGTGGTAGTTATTATAAGTTAGCATTGGGTGAAATCTGAAATATATTTGAAGATTTTTGTCATAAATTACTTACCTCCATATAACGAGTTTGCTCAGGACAAAAATGTTATCTTTTTCTTGATATTACTAGTTTAAAATCAAAATTCTCGTGTAGGTCCAACATTACTCATTTCTTAATTATACTTTAGGAAGACATGTCTCTCTGATACATGTTCAGACGTGCACGTCAACCCCATTTTAAATACATCGGTAAACATTTTTCTCTAATTTTTTTAGTAAATATGGACTGGATAGACATCACCTTCATGTTTGGTAATTTGTACTGAGTTCTATAAGGTATAAGGTATGTATTTCTTAGTGTTATTTAAAAAGTGCAATAGAACACGGGAATGTGAGTGTGTTCCACAATGTATATGATCATATGGGAACTTGTAAGTTCCATGTCCTCAAAGTGCACATTGCGTCTCTAACTCTAGGAGTATTTTGACTGTCTGGTATAGTGTATTAAGCTGGATTCTTAAAAGGAAGTTTAATTGGCAGTAGTTTAGGACAAACCTAAAACAGAACCATGGTTGGTCATTGGTGCTGTATATGTCCTTGTAAATTCAAATTCAATTTTTTTTCTTGGGAAAGACGTCAGTTCCTTAACCTTGTTTTTGAAGAGTATAGAAGTCAGATATCTGCTTGCTGATTTATGCTTTGATCTTAACCTTTCAGATATACATACATGTTAGTGTTTCTATGTAGTGATTTCCTTTAATACATGTTTTGCATATAATGATGCTTGTTTTTGCTGTAGAATTTCAAAGTGAGGTTTTAATGTTTTATTGATTCTTGCGAATGTCACTAGTGTAGTCTCCTGAGAGGCAAGAGAATTTGCTTTGCATACTAAACCTATAAGAGGTCGATGAACTTATAGCTTGCTTTTGAATGACATGATTTTTCACGACTTTGATTTGGTGAGTGTGTTGGAGGTTCAATGCTCTAGCAGGACTACCTATCCTCTTCTGTATGCATGCTTTCACCATGAATATATCCTCCACTGACAGAGAGACTAATAAAGAATAATGGTAAACAAGATAAGTTGAGTTGCCTCCTGAGCTGTTCTCTGATGATTTTGAACTTGTGAGGAAAGGATTTCAGCTGAAGTCATATGTTCAATCCATAGCAATGGTTCCTTATTTTGAAAGAGACTTACTTAGCAGGCTGGATCTTTTTGTCATCTGTATTTCAATTTTGTCTTATTGTTATGGGTTTTAATCATACAGAGGGATCAAACAGTCAAACAGCCACTAGGGACTTGCACAACCTGACGGTAGAGAGACTTCGTGCTCTTTTGAAAGCTAAAGGTCTTTCAACCAAGGGAAAGAAGGCAAGTTTCCAGTCTTCCTACAGTTTTGACATACATGCGTTTGGAAGATATCACTCACTAATTTGCTTGATAGTATTTTGTTTACTCCATATGTCACAATCACAATGTAATATCTGTCAACTGGTATATTAGTGTCCATGATTGATTGTTGTCAACGTGCTTGCTTACCTTCTCTCCTTATCCTAATACACGAAATAAAATCTGCAGGAGGAGCTTATCACTCGTCTAAAAGATGCAACTGGTTAAAGCATAGCGTGGTGGTAGGAATACCCTGTTCATTAAGCATCCAATGTAAGAGTAGTTAGTGTTTAATGTAACTTAGGATCTGGAACTAATATATATGTGTATACATACCCAGTGCAAATTACAGTTACAGATGAATATTATCGTTTTGGAGCTACTACCGTTTCGTGACTATCAGCGTTAAGTATGTTTTTTGGGGCATGATTTGTAGAGGTCAACTACACAATTGGACAATCAATGGTGGTTTTCAAGTTTTGTTTACGATCTGGCGGTTGCATCCTTGTCTTTTGCATTTGAACTCTTGTTAAGTTAGACAACGGTGACCTATAGCATGTGGAATGTCTTGTATTGTTAACCATTGCATTCAGATTTTTTAAATAATCATCATGTAGTCAATTCCAACATCTATTTGGCTTATACATTTTCAATGCATTAGCCCTTTCAAAGGGTTTAGCTGCGGCCGACAATGTTGGAAATAGATTCATACAGGGATTTCACGGTTCCGTTCGATGGATATATGAGATGATCACTATCCTAATCACATTTTCAGAGGAGAATTAGATTAGATTTAACGAGTTAAAATAAACCTTTTCTTTCTCCTGTTGCTGAATAAATATTCAAACAAAACTTTAATTATAATGGTAATTAAAATATTAATATTTTATTATTAAATCTTTTGTATAATTGTGTTAATATTAATCTACATGACAATATGCTTTATAATTTGTTTATGTAACATATTGTGGTATATGTAATTATTGTAGCAAATTTAAATCATATTATTTATTAGAATGTAAATGAAATATCAAATATTTGAATATTCTTTAGAAAGTTATTTGTTAATCTTATAATTTGTGTAATATAAAAAATATAAAAAGTAATGATACGAATAAGTTTTAATTTTTGTATAATTATTTAAAATTGATTTTTTATAATTTTCTTAGTTTGTAAAGGAATGCAAATTAAAGGTTAAGTTTTAGATAAATTATATTAAATTTTAATGAGGAATCGTTTTTTAAACACATAACTTATATATTGTAACATTATTTAGTTTGTTATATTTTTTAAAGTGTGTACTTAGTTATATTTTGTGTGCAATTTCTCTATTAGAGCCAGTAGCTATTTAGTTATTCTTCATGCTTTTTTATTAATATTCTCAAGCTTATTATTTCAATTTTACCTATTATGTTATGCAAGATCTGTACACTTTTATGTTTTTTGTGTAACAATCTTAATTATTCTACTAATTTATATAATTTTATATTTTTTACGACAATCTTAATTATTCTGCTACGTTACAATTATGCGTAAGATTTAATTCATATAAAATCATAAAATTTTATGTTTTTACGATTAAATATTTATTTCGATTACCTTGATCTAGGAAGGCCAGCTTTTGGATTAATAAACAATCATGTAATCAAAATTGTCACGATTAAATAAAATTTATCAATCCAATAAAATTGACTTTTATTTTTCTCAATTTGATTTCTCTTGTGCCTGAATTTCTCTATTCTCATCTGGAATTGATTTTAACTATTCTCACATTACCTCCCTCTCGTGCAAAATATAAATATTATGCGTCCTTTGTTAATACCTTTTCAAGTTTCCCTTGGAGTTTTCTTATAAAGCTTAAAACTATAACATTTCCTATTTGTCAAACTTTCAAGTGAACAATTGAAAGGCATCTTAATTTTAAAATTAAAAGTGTTCAATCTGATTTGTGTGAATAATATTGACCTTTTACTAGTTTTTCAACCAACCATGGTCTTAATCATTAACTCATTTGTCTTTGTCTTCATATACATAATCAATATATGTGGGATTCTTGAATGAAAGTATATACACATTATTAATTTGGGTTTTACTTATTGAATCATGCTCCCTTTCTCTTACAATTTTCTATTACCTTGAATCATGCCAACAACCTCTCCAAAACTTTTTATTCATTATACTATTGTTTTTAATAAAGATATAGATTTTCATTTTCTTAAATTGCTTGTACTTACTTTCTTTTATTGAGACCTTATCATTCAAGCAAGTTCTATTTTAAATATGAGGAATGTTTGTTCTTAGGGTATTTTTTAAGCAAAGATACTTTCCTCGTCAAATTTCCACGGCCACCCTAGAAAAATGCTTCATACTTTCCATAAAAGAAGGATTTGATTGGCTTTTGGAAAGAAAATTCCAGAATTATTTATTATATTCCGGAAAATAAATTCCGGAATTAGTAGGGTGCAGGAAGAAAATGACATGATGCAGGAAGAACTTACCTATTTTTCATTACACAAGAGCTGTGAATGTCTTTCAAAATAGGTTTTGTTTAATGAAGCTAAGTTTTCTTATGCCAATAATTTTCTTAATTCACCTAATTTTATCAAAGAGTTTCATTCTTATTTCAATTTGAACCCACTATTACATCACCACAAAATTCTCTATCTAAATTACCATAACTTCTATCACACACACCCGAGTCTCTTACTACACCATCTATCATTTTTTATCCATCATCTTCTAAGTTTGTTTCTGTTCCTATGAAAGCTATAGTAGTTAACACTCATCTTATGCAAACTAGGTCTAAATATAATATTCTTGAGTCCAAAATTCTTCCTTTATTGTTTCTCACTTGTTTTTAACCTATAAATGTTAAGTAGTTGAGGGTGCTAATATAATAGTTTTTATCAAAAGAGAGATGATACATATCAAAATCAAATAGACTACATGCATCAGAAAATGGATTAAGCATATCAGATTTCTTTAGGAATCCCAATATTTTGGCTGGATTTATTGCATATCGAAATGATAGAAAGGGATATAGTAGTATTTGTTACCGTTGTTGAAATCTCAACATAGTAATTATTGTTTTCAAGTGTTTTTTTTTTTCAACGTAAAGATATATTTATTGTTGTTTTGACTCAGCCGAACATTTTAACATGACCGAAATTCCACTCGAATGTCTATTTGGATCTCCAAGAAACTAATCACACTTTTAGTTGTGGAAGTGTTGACTTTTTTCATTTTTAGATATGTTATAGGACAAAATAATATATTTTTAATAACAACTATTTAAAGATATCTCTATTATATGGGTCATATTCTAAATTATAAATTTAAGACTTGAATCTTATAAAACTCTCCTATTAGAGAGTACTAACATGATATAAAATTTAAGATTAGAGTTTAATCTTAAATAGATCATGGTTCGTAAATAAAAATTAGTTTTTATCTTAAAATTAGTTTTTGTCTAAGTTTAGAGAAAAATATTATTAAAATAGAGTCTTGAAAAACTCTCACATTAAAGAAAACTTACATTAAAATCCTAAAAATGATGTGAGCTGAAATTCATAAAAAGTAAATTAAGATCTCATTCTTAAAAAAAGAAGTTGAAAACAAGTCCTTCTTCCGATT
This sequence comes from Vigna unguiculata, assembly GCF_037176805.1. Classification (NCBI taxonomy): domain Eukaryota; kingdom Viridiplantae; phylum Streptophyta; class Magnoliopsida; order Fabales; family Fabaceae; genus Vigna; species Vigna unguiculata. The sequence goes on along the minus strand of NC_140794.1, from coordinate 55,339,632 downwards.
CTCTCGCTTATCGAGTTCTTTTCACACCCACGTAATTTAGGATGTGTTCACAAATTTAGGAAGAAAATTCATTAATAGTGAACCAAAATATAAACAACAGTTAACAACTACTTTCACCTTATTCAATGACATCATCTTCAAAAGAGATTCTACGTTTCATGATCCTTTTTATTCTTGATATCAATTTTAATAAAGGGCACTTTAGGAACATTTTATATTAAGTTAACTACGATTACAATAACAAATTATATAAACTATTATTTTTGTCCTACATATATTGGGTTAAATAACATTAACATAGAAAGATAGTCTCCTCTCTTGAACAATTCTCAACTCCTCTGTTTATTCTCAGTGGGCTCGACGATACAGGCACAAAGAGCATTCAGATTTTACTCTTCAAACTGTTCCTGGAAATGCACCGAGAGAACAAAACGCATTCATTTATACTTTCTTCCTGTTGATCCACAAATTGATAATTCTACAGAAGCATTTTTCCCAACAGACATCTCAACAATCATGGCAATATGAAACATTCGAATAATTGTTAACTCGTCCATCTCCAAGCCATGAATTACTTCAAACTATCAGATAGAGCCATGAACTTATATGCTTCAAACAACAAATTGATAAATCTATATTTTAGGTAAATACAGCAAAATGTGGCCTTGCATTCCGAACTGCATGCCTGAAAAAAAAAGGGTACAAGGTAGATAGATATCTAATCCATAACACTTAAATATATATACCATTGTGAAGACATTGGAGCTACATACATTAGTTGTTAGCTCATTGATCTTGTCCCAAACTAGAATGGGTGAGAGGAGCATATGAGAACCAATAGATACCGAAACTGCTCTGGGACTCCCAAAATGAGCTAGGGATCACAATTCTTGAGTCAATATACTTTGCTAGTGCTCTACTCCAAAACATAAATGAAGCATGGAATAGAAAGTTTAGCAGTGTTGGGTCAATACCTAAAGGTGGTGGCAGAAAACTAATCACCTCCACCCCAAAAAATAAGCTATTTCACAATTTCTCAGATGTTTCCAGGAGCATCACTTCGAGCATTTTTCCGCGTCAGGTAGCGAACAACAGCATCCTCAACCCTGGAAATTTAAAAATAAAAGAATCCAAACCAATTAGAAACATTCCTTAAATTCTTGTAATATATTTGAAGGTCGACATGACTTAAAAAAATGAATAAAAGATACAATCGTCATATCTTCCAATTTTACTCTTCATGTTACTTGGTCATTATCAACACCCAAAGGAGCGGCAGGGTTTCTCACTTGTACATTTAGATAAACTTCGAAAAAATGTGCTTGTATAATTTTTGTCCTGGAGGTTAATTTTTCCAACTTTTGAGAATAAACAGAGTTAACCTTTTTTTTCATTTTTTTTATCAAAAAACTTGTCTAATTATCATTAAAAAATACACACAAATGAATCCTAGGCCATAATTGGATAGAAGGAAAATGATGAAGTGGATGAGAAAGTTTGTTTTGTAAAAATAAAAATAGATCAGTGTGGAAGGGGATAGGACCTCATCCATCCCATTCTATTTATCCAGTCTAGTTTTTATTCGCTCTCAATTTGGTGTGCAGTGGATGGAGCTAAACTTAAGAAAATAAAATCCCTATTTTGGCCAGCTAAGAAGGTGACTATAGTGGGGCTAATATATGAACTATAAGGTTATAGCTTATTTCATTGCTCCCTTTTTGTAAACAATAAAAGGTAATCTCAATCCCACTATAAAATGTCCAAGCAATAAAGTGACATATTCAGACCATTTTCATTACAACTCGAGTCATATACACTTCATCAAGATTAAACCCTTACTGGTTCTGCCTTTATTCTCCCAAATCAGACATAAAACATTTATTATCTTTGCAGTGCATGATGTAGGCCTCATTTGACAGCACAAACAAAACTCTGTAGAAGTAATAAAATAGTACTATAAAATGGAAAAGGCACATCTGAAATAAGTTTGTACTTAAAACAGTATCTACTTTTGAAAGTACTTCAAATCAAATCAAGGTCCTATCTATACACCCTTATTTGCTCATTTAGAGGAGCCTTGCACTAGTAATGGTTACTCTCTAAAATTAGGATCAGCCAGACACACTTTCTCACTTAACCTGCCTGTTTTAAAAGGTTGTTTCACCATCTTCAACTCTCAACAAAAAGAAATAGGAGAGTAGAATAATGCTTACCATGGTTGATTGTAGAAGTCAGAACGTCGTTCATTCTCAACACCCTGGCTCACATCTCCAGCAACAAGCTTCAGATCCTTGCTTTGAGAAGCTATCAAAGCATTAATAAACTCCGCTGGGGACTGACTAAAGCCGAGAAAGAATGCTCGTCTCCTATGATGTTCATGGATCTTCTTTATGGAATCTGAGATCAGTTTATCAAAAGCATCAATCTCTTTGTGCTTCTCAGTGCTTGCCAAGAATGAAGACATATCCTTCTCTAGTGGAAGAGGCACATCAACCTGCACATCGTAACACGTAGCTCCGGCTGGACAATTTCCCGAAAGCTTGATTTTATGCTCCAGGTGTATGGGCTGCGGAGGTGACAAATGCTGTGATATCTTCTGCGAAGCCACAGAAAATTTCATCTTCTCCTCCCCAAACACCCTTTGGAGAGAAGCATCACACATGAAGAACGAAGGGTCATTCGGACTCTGCAGCTTCTTAGCCTTCACATAGTGCCATAGAGCAGCAATGATCCTAGAGCGGGAGTCAAACTCAACCCCTAACACTCTAGCCAGCTGAGCCGATACCACAAACCTGTCAGGCGAATAATTCATTGACATTCTAACAACCGCGGTGAATTCCTTATCTCCTTTCCTCTTCACCTCAAAACCATCGCGCTGCGCAGTCGAACGGGCACTATCCCACACAACAACGTGGTTATCCGGATAGAAACCCTGATCCAAGTAAACGGTTATCTTCTTGAAGAAAGCCGAGAATCTTGGATTTTCTTTAGACAAAACTCCATCTGCCACAGAATCCTTACCATCTTCCAACACCCTTCCGGTTATCCTGAGAACCCAAGAAAGCTCCTCCACATCAATCTTCCCAGGTTCCACTTTCACCTGTTTCGAAAATGTATTATACACATAAATCCTAAGCGTTCTCCTAACACAGCGAGGGTTTCTCAAATTCTCCTGCACATCAATTTTCTTCCTAACCAAAACAGAATCTATGTGGGTCTCAAGTTCAAGCAACTTAGCATAAATAGCAGACTCGGGCACAAGCTTGGCCACCTTGTCGGGAATGAGCTTCTCGGGAAAGCTTCTCTTTTTCCGAGGAGGCGCCACGGTAAGTTCCATGGTCTTGAAGGCAGAGGATTGGTTGGTGTTGGAGGAACCGGGAGGGCGTGAAGGGGGTTTGTGATTTGCACGCTTGGGAGGCGCAGGTGTTGCAACGTTGGCATTGGTGTTGGAATTGTTGTGCACCTGTGGGTGAGGAACAGGGTGTGGCTGCGCCAGGACGTGGCTTTGCGGTTGCGAGAGCTGAAAGTGGCCATGGAAGTGAGAGGCACCAGTTTGCGGTTGAGGCTGCGTCTGTGAGAGAAGGTGGGGTGCTGGGTGGTTCATGGGGATTGAGGGTGCAGCGGGGTTGGTGAAAAACGACGGCGTTGCAGCATTTTTTGCTGGATTATTGTTGTTCATTGTTCTAAATTCTAAATAGGTTGTAAGAAGTATTAGATCTAGAAGAAGGAAGAACGAGAAAACCCTAATTAAGATGGAAAATAGGACAGAAAAATGTTCTTACTGTTTATCCTTAGAGATAGGAGATTTCAGTGTTTGCTGGCGATTGCTTCTTTCTCCATTACTGTGTCATAACGTAAGCACTGGTCATTGCGCCATTCCATTTCTCAAATTTGTTTCCAGTACTCTTCTCTAAACGCACAACGTTCGGTTCCTCTCACTTTTCCAACTTCCTACCAACTGGGCCTGCCTCATCCCGACACTCCATTCCGGTGGGTTGGGCTGGGCTCCATTACAAAGCCCACATTTTCTTCTACTCTGGTTCTATAACAGATTTAGTAAAATATCTCTACCTTTCTTTTTGTGTGCATATTTATTTTTTAATTAATTTTTTAAATTAAAATAAATATTTTATAAATATCATCTCTTAAATAACCGTTTATTTAAATTTTAATATTTTTTCATTTTACCATTATTTTTAAACTTGACATTTTTTAAAATTAAAATATTACTTACAAAATAAATAAAAAATATTTATAATAAAATTGTGTAATTATTTATATTTAATTTAATATTTATAATAACAATAATAATGATAATTAGTTTATGTTTATTGTTACAGAAAAAAGAGAAATTTTATTGTTTTCACCGATTTAAATAAAATATCTTTTTTATTAGTATTTATGATGTGTAAATAGGATGTCCAATATAATGATACGTTAATTTTAAAAATAATATGATACGATCAAGGATAGATACATAATATATGAATATTGAAAAGTATAATAATTCTTAGAAACACAATAAGTATATGATTGTTTGTGTGAATCCAAATTAAAACTATATGTATAAAGTCTTCAACATAAAAAATATAAATTATTGTCATCATAAAAATATCACTAAAAAAACTCTTAAATAATAATAAATTTTAGTAACAATAAATATGTTAAAAACCAATTATTTTGATAGTCAAATCAATAGTAGTTAATGTTAGTGATCAATTTAAAAATCAATTTATAATAGAAACACTTATAAATTGATACAACAAATTGATTACTATATTGACAAATTATTTTTTGACATTAAAATTGATCATTATTTACTTATTTCTTTATAATTTACTATAATTTTATAAATTAAATATATCATTAATAAATATCAATAAAATATTAGATAGAACTACATATACATACATAGTGTAAATTGAAGTATAAATGCATGATAAGTATATATATATTCGATATCCTCTCGTTATGTGTTTATAATAACTTTTCAAATAGGTACTTTCCTTTCTTTTTCCTGCACCCCGAACAAAATCTAATAACTCAATTTTAGCTCTCATTAAAATTATTATCTAAATTTTAATTATTTTTATTCTTTCCTCTCCTCTCCTGCGAAGAGGAGTCTTTATCTCCATTCTCTCTTAAACTCCCTTCCCTCCCTCCATTTTTTCTCCATTCATCTCTCGCTTTACTAACCTCCAATCCATCTTCTATCTTCAACTTCAAAACCCCTTCGCCACCAAAGTTCCACTAATCTTCGAAATTACTTTAATTTAAATATTTATCATAATTGATCTTTGTTGTGATTTCATTTTTCAATAAAAAAAATTCAATTTAGTGTAAACTAATTTGTTTAAAAATTTCTCATCTAAAATAAAATCTAACCGTTAATTTTAAAATATAAAACACACAACTTATCATTATAAAATTTAAGTCTTCAATACAAATTAAAAATATAAATTGATAAATATATACAAAACTTTTTTAATGTAAAACTTCACTAAAAAGAATTGAAGTTATACAAATTTTGTTTCAGAAAGAAAAAAGTTAAAGACTCTTAATAAAATATGATAAAAAAAAATATTTACTTGTAAGGATGAATTTGAGAGGAGTGAGTATATGATTTTGTAAAAGAGAGAGAACATGAATTCGAGGAGATAGAGAAAGAAAAATGAAATTATTTATTTGAAGGGATAAAAAGGTAAAGTAAATAAATTTGAAAATAAAATTTAAGAGTTTGTGGATGTTTTGATGGATGTGATAAGTAAAACAATATATTTTAATAAATAAAATTATTAGATTAAAATTTTATCCTTAAAATTAAAATTAATATAAAATTAAATGTAATTATTATTATTGTAGTAATTATTATTATCATTATTAATATTATTATTAATTTTAATATTATTACTGTCGTCATTATTATCTTTAATTATGCACATGATTTAATATTAATAATAATAATTATTATTATTATTATTCATTAGTTCTTTAATTAATTTTTATGTGTTTCAATTCATGTGATTATTATTAATAAAATTTATATTATTATTACGGTTAATTATTATTATTTTTATTATTTATTAAAATTATTATTTGTATTATAATCATTGTTAATATTAATAAATAAAAAATGTTAAATTACACACATATATATATATATATATATATATATATTAGTTTATAACATAAATATTAAAATATTTAATATATTTTATAATTCAAATATATAAATGAGTTTATAATAATAAACATACCATTAATTAAAAATTATAAATTAATTAATAAAATAGTATGTGATTATATGTTTTTTTTTTAAATATTTTCTATTAAGAAGAGATGAGTTTCATCTCCTCTTTTCTAAATCCATCCTCACATATTCTTACAATTTCTTTGAAGTAAATCGGATTACCTCCTTAGAACCAAAGATACCCTTATTCTGTTTCTTGAATGTCCTGATATGTAAATTTTCTTTAAAAATAAATAATTTGGATGATAAAAAGAGTCTCTCAGGCGTACCTATCCTAACTACCAATAAAATCTAAAGAGATGATCTTAAGTAATTTAAAAAGCGAAAAAACAGTCAAAGGAAAGGAATGATGTGGTCTTTTTCACTATAAAAATCAAAAACTACGATGTCATGATATCATCATCATGTCACTGTCCCATTCATTGAATTCAAATCAGGATATATCTTTTCCTACTGCATATTATAATATCACACATCATATCCACCGCACAGTATCCTCTCACATCACTAATCTCTTGGACATCATAGTTCAACTCATTCTTTCACACAACAACAACAAAAATAATACTATAATTTCTATTTTTTCTTTATTTTAATTCTTTTTGTCCTAACTTCATTTAGTGTAAATTATTAATTTTAAAAAAATTAATAGTACATTAATTAATAATTTACTTAAAAAAATTACGTCATAAAATAAAAAATAAGTCAAAAAATAAAAATTATATTATCATTATACAGTATAAAACCCGTTTCTACTTATTATAATATGTGATGACTTGTGTATTTAATGAACAAATTTCTTTGAATTTAATATAAATAAATTAACTAAATTCAATTTATTTGACCTTCGTTTGCTCCATGACGTTGCAAAAGGGAACAATATAAGAGGGGTTATATGGATATTGTACGTTTCTCTTTTTAATTATTTTCTAACAATATTTATTTTTGTGTAATGTTCTTCATATAACTTCAAGTCTAAAAACAAAAATATTATTATGATTTCTACATGTTGCTATCATAAAAAACAGGTATTTAATTTTTTTTATATAAGAATTGTCTTTGAATAAACCATGTTTTTTTTTTTCAATCAATATGTGTTTTTCCTTTATCAAATTAGTTATTTTTTAATTATTTGCTTATGGAGTCACGACGACGAAAGAGTAAGGAGAAAGAAACACAATACTGATGTCTTTTTTAGAATTAATAAACTACCTTCACTTAAATGTGAGGTAAGCCAATGATACTTGTATTTAGTTTTTTTTCTTTTTTTTTTGTGATGTTGTTAATGATTGTATACTTCATTGTTGTCCTTTAGTTAGATAAGACATTATTTTTAACCTATGATAATAAATTATGTGGTTGTTTGATCATAATCGACTATGTGAGCTACATAATCGATCAAATGCTCCATGTTCACCAATACTCATTAATCATGGTTGATTGATTTTTTACGACATATTTAGGTAATAATACCAAATGTGTGAAAGTAGGTCTAGTGTTTATTGATTAATAATATTACATAAATGTTATTTATGTCTATGCACGTTTACAAAATGAAATCATAAAAATAATCCATATGTTGTTTAGAGAGAATACTTAATGATAATAAATGTGATTGTAGGTACTAGTAAAAAAATTATATTTAAGTTTTTTTTTTCATATATGTGAAATATGACCACTATTTAATTTTAAAAAAATACTATGAATTGTGATCCATGAAGTTATGTTTAAAAATGCTTATTTAATATTATACAACACGTGTAGACAATTAATGTGTTAAGAGTAGTGAATTATTGTAATCGAGAGTGTGTTAAAGTAAATAGGTAATATATGTTATATCCACTAAATAGTTAAGAATTTGTACTTAAACTATAATTTATATGGATGATATAGTTATAGAAATAAAAAAAAAATGTTTGGATTGGAGAGATGATTTGAGAGAGAAGGAGTGGATGAATTTTAGAAGATAAAAAGTGAATTATGGTGTTGTTTGGAGTAGGGGAAATATGGTGTGATTTTATATGAAAAATTGTGTATAATGTGATGTGTATGATAGATTTAAAAAATATTTTAATTAATAAAATAATATAATTATTATTTTACTATTAAGGATAATGGTGATATAAATTTAAATATAATTAATGGAAATTATATTAAATGAAATTGAAATTATTATTTAAAATTACAAAAGTACAATTTATTGTTATTAAATTATTATTAAATACATTTCTTGGATTTTATTTGAAGAAGTACGGAAAGGTTTGCCATGTGTGGTATTTTTCATATTGAGTATTGAAAGTAGATGGCAAATTGGTGATCATTTGCATGAATAGTAGAAAAGGGCATATCTCTGTGTTCTGCAAGGTTGCAAATCGTTACATGAATAGTAAATTAATTCATTCATTTTTACTAAAAACTATTAAAACAAACAATTTATTCATTTGTACATTTGTCCACGTACACAGTAGACAAGAGGAAACAAACGCCCAATTAGCGTTTTATACTTCATTACCCACCAAATTATATATGAATTATATACATTATTTATTATTTGTACTACAGAATGTATTTTTAGACCATGTTGTTACGGTGATGAACATAAAGAATATTTGTGTTTCTTTCATTAGATTTGAAAGGGAAACACAATTAACGGTAATTTGAGAGATTTGTGGTTTTATTTTATCCCTCTGACATACAGAGATTGGAGAGTGATTGAGCTAATTTTACAATATTGTCTTTGTTATTGAGGGTGTTCAAATCTATTTTTGTGGGTAACCACATCTCTTTTCATAGTACTTCAATAGAACTTATTAACTTTTTGTTGGATTCGATTCCAACTCTTTCAAGCCTTCATTTTAACCGGTTTTGTTTTTTGTGGAATATATTCCATTCCATTCACTTTTTTTGGTGCAATTTCAACTCTATCAAGCCATGGATTCCAACTCTGTTTTCAATTAATAAATATTTATAATATTTTTATTTATGATATTAATATATGAAAAATTAATTATAACTTATTTAAATATCATTTTATTATACTTTTTTAATACCAAAGACAATTAAGTTATTTTACATTTTTATCTACTAAATTTAATTGTTTTAATCACATCAATCAAATATTTCACAAACTTTCACAAAAATTACTCTCAAATCCACTCTACTATCATCCCCAAATCCATAAAAAAGAACAATATGAATATCACCTTCTAATCAACCAAAACTAATCATCTTCCTTTCCCTCAAATCATCACCCACATAAAAACACACATTTAGAGATTTTGGTGTTGAAAAGGATCATCGTTGGATATTGAAGTCATATTTTGTTCTTTAAGGTGATATTTTCAAATTATTCACACGTACAGTAAAATTTTTAAACAATGGTAGGACCTGATAAATTTGCTAACATATGTTAATAATTAAGAACAACCGATACAATGATGATTTTTAGGTTAATTAACTTGATGTATAAATTATAAAAACTTAATTTAATATATATATATATATATATAAATAAAAGTTGTAATTAATTTTAATTATTAATTTAGTTTTATTTGGGAAAAAGACAATATTGTTGAATTTAGAAAAAAAAATTGAGTTAAAATCTCAAATGTAAAAACTAAATTAAATACAAAATAATATATCGAAGTACTGATACTCTGACATGTGACATTAAACTTTCATCATCATGTGACATGACAATGATCTATTATCATAAGTGATAATCTATTATTTCATAACAATTTTTGAAAAATTAAGAAAATACTTATCATAATAGATTATCATAAGTGGTAATCTATTATCACAGTGCCTTTTGTAAACATAAAATATTATCTCAACTGTATGTTGCATGAGTTTTGCCTTTTTACTCTTAATATATTAATTTAACTATTTAAAATAACATACACAAATTACAAGACATAAACAACATTAAATTTTTAAGTCTTCAATGTATCTTTTGAATCTAAGCATTTTTTTAACTCTTCGACATTTTTTCATGCATCATCATAAGTCATCGTAATAATCAAAACTCCTTATTGTTAAGAAGATGTTCATTTTCTTCTTTTTGTCACCGATCTTTAAGAGATACTCATTCTTATAAAATTAAACTCGATTAAATATAAAATTTTATTTATAGACTAATTTTTAATTATAAAATAATCAAATATCATAATACTGTTACTCTAAGTTATCTTTCTAGGTTATTAAATAAAAATAAAAATATTTTTTCAATAAATTTATATTTTTTCATATAAAAATAATAATATTAACAATAATAGTTTAATAAAATTAATAAATATTTTAAGACAAAAATTAAATTTAAATTAAGTGCAACTTTTACCCTTCAAAAGCGAAAACTGACTCACACATTAATGCAAAGGAGGCAAAAGAAGTAAAACACAAAACCCAATCAATGATTAATGTCATTTACAATCAACAAATGTTTTGTCCTCAACATTGTGGTAGGTTCTGATCACAAATAATTAATCAGCAGCACGCATTTTCAACAACACTCAATTCTGTGGGCGCGCAAAACCCTCCCAGCGCACATTAGCGCGGCAAACGCTTTCGTGGCCCACAGTAAAAACCGGACAAGGATGTGTTTCAATAAATAATGCAAATTTGGATAAGCATAGCGAACAGTGAGGGCAAGATAACCATCACGTTGACCACTACAATGCATCGCGCACAATGTGTAACACAATCGTGTCCGTACGATCTTACCAGAGTCCACGCTCATCGTTAAGTATTAAAATCTAACGGTGAAGGTATAAGGTGTAGGGAAGTAGTCTGTGACTCCGTGGTAGATTTTTTGATCCTATTTTTCAGTTAATTATTATGGGAATGTGTTAGAGAATAGAGATGTTATAAGCTTGTCAGTGCAGTAGAGAAAGAAAGAGAGAGAAAGAAAAAGAGAAATGGCAATGGCAACAATGGGAGAGAGTCCTCGGAGCCCAGAAGCGAAATTGGGTATGCGAGTTGAGGATCTTTGGGACGTTCAAGAGGCACAACTAAGTCCTACCGAGAAGCTCAACGCTTGTTTTGAAAGCATCCCTGTCTCTGCGTTTCCTTTGGCTCCTTCAAACCAAGGTACCTATCTCTACGTCACTTTTATGAACATATTCGTCTTTCATCATCAAAAGAACGTGAAGGGTGATTGAAAAACGAAGAAAGAAGTGATTTTGATTCCACCCAGATGAAAATTGACTTGACACCCAAGATAAATATATTTTAGATTGTGAAGTGTAAACTATCTGATCATTTGAGTGAGGCTTATTTTTTCATCTTGTTCATGTTATGGTATCTGCTATTTTTTGTTTCTTTGTGTCTTTTGGTGTAGTTCTCAACGTGTAAATTTTATTTTGTGATCAGAGATTGAGATCAAATCAGACGCCACGTTGGCCGAAGCTGTTATGAAACTGGCACGACACAACGTTTTCAGTGCACCTGTGGTGGATGTTGATGCTCCTGAAGATGCTAGTTGGATTGACAGATACATCGGAATTGTCGAGTTTGCTGGGATTGTTGTATGGATCTTGCATCAGGTTTGTTGGACATATTACATACCAATTCAATTAATTGATGCACACATATTAATCTGGAAGTTACTGTCATTTTTGTATTTTATGCTTTATTCAATTCAAAGTATATCAAATTGAATCTAGTATTATTACTATTGGGTCTGGTACAAATGGACAGTTTAGTGTGTGATAAGTGGTGTTTTTTCTTTTTGTTGAATGATGATTTGATTGTTATTATGCCTAATGGTGTTTTTAAAAAAAAATAATGGAACATTTGAAAGGTGAAATGAGTAAAAAGGGGTAATCAAACTGACCTCCTTTGAGGCTATGGATGATTACATTTATGCCTTTCTTTCATTGAAAAACCACCTTCCTTATACCTCTATATATTGAATTTTGAAGGTCACCATGTGTATGGTTTATGCCGAAAAAATAGGGAAGATATGTGTAAATATTGAAATATCACGGTGTCAAAAAATAATACATAAACTAAGAAAAGTAGATGTAATTTTTCAATCAAGAGAATATAACTGTAGTAATGCTAGACTTAAGTTAGTGCAATTTTGACATAACAGAGTAATTATTTTCACATAATGCTAGACTGAAATCACTATTTTCTTTGATGTCTCATTTTCACACTAAGCCTATGTCACTGTACTCTTGACAGTCTGAACCTGCATCTCCAATGAGTCCTTCTACTCCAACCAGTGCAAAGGCTATTGCAGCTGCAGCTAATGGACTGAGTTTTGCTCTAGAACTTGAAGCCTTAGGCCTTGGATCTGCTGCAACAACTGCAGGAAACTTTTTTTTGGATCTTACTTCATCTGAACTTTATAAGAATACCACGGTAATATATCTTCTGCCTTTACAATATCAAACAAAAATCATTTCTTTCAAGTGCTTCTTATTCTAGCTACATACTCAATTTGATTAATCTTGTTTATTTCACTAGCTAACATTTTAGCAAACAGGTTCGTGACATTGCAGGGACATTCCGCTGGGCCCCATTTCTTGCTTTGGAGAGATCAAACTCATTTCTAACCATGCTCTTGCTGCTTTCGAAGTACAAGATGAAGAGTGTCCCTGTGTTGGATTTAGGCTCTGGTACAATCGATAAGATTATTTCACAATCTGCCGTGATTCATATGCTGGCAGAATGCGCTGGACTTCAGTGGTTTGAAAGTTGGGGAACCAAGAAAATATCTGAAGTTGGTCTTCCCCTGGTTACACCAGATCAGATCATAAAGGTGTGATCCTATCTTAAGTTGAAGGTCATCATCAATTGATTGAACTGGATTACGTTAGCACATAAAATAGCAAGCGTGTTGATTTTGATGAACTTCACAATGGGCTATTTCTTTTTTCAGGTTTATGAGGATGAACCAGTCCTTCAAGCATTTAAAGTAATGAGAAAAAAGAGGGTTGGAGCGGTGCCTGTAATTGAGAGAGATAGCGGAAAGGCAGTTGGTAATATAAGCTTGCGAGATGTTCAATTCTTGCTAAATGCTCCGGAAATATACCATGATTATAGGTATGTATGTGTGTTATGTTATGAATTGAATCTGACAGAAAGAGTTTGTTAAACTGAGTTTTTGTACCATTACTTACACACTATTATAACAGAGCTATTACAGTAAAGGATTTCCTGACAGCGGTTAGAAGTTACTTGGAGAAGAACAAAAACGCGTTCCCAATGGTAAGTGAATATGTTACATGCAGAGAGGACTGTACAATCAAAGAGTTGATTCAACTGCTGGATCAAGAGAAGATTCATAGGGTGTATGTGGTGGACAATGATGGGGATCTGCAAGGACTAATCACACTAAGAGACATCATCTCAAGACTAGTACACGAACCCCGTGGCTATTTTGGTGATTTCTTTGATGGTGTTCTTCCTCTGCCTGCAAATACCAGAGTTTAATAATAGGCAAGGTGTCAATGGAGAAATAACCTACTGCACCGAGGTTTTCTTTTATTTTTTGGAAATAAATTATTTTAGTAAAAGTGAAAAAGACCTATGTGGCTCTCTTAAGGGCTCAAGACGTGTACTTGGGTCTTTGTATAAGTTGTAGGCAGTTTTTGCAAGTTACTTGTATCCGTTTTATTAAGTGAGTATTAGAGTGAGATTGTGTGTATTGTAAATTCTGGGGTGAGTGTAAGTAACCATAAGTTTTTTTCTTCTTTTTTACTTTAAAATTGTGTTGTCTTTCTCTTCACCTCTGGGCTTAAAAAGTTGGCATTGTGCTTATATAGATAACCAAAACGAGGTCATTGGGCATAAAGAACCGTAATAAATAACTGGTGACTAAGTAAACGAATGGTTTGTAACCAATCACAGTGAACCAACTCATTCATCTTGAGGTTGATTTGGAGCTTCTGTGGCTTGTGATGCTCTTACCAACAAATCCAATAGTTGGGACTTCTTGTTTTGCATCCGTCGTGTTTGACGTAAAAAGTTGACAAAAACAGAGAAAAGTTTGACGCACGAGAAGATAGCTAACTATATTGTGGAAAAGTTGCATTGAAATTGTCCCTCCCCTTCCAATCCTTTTCAACCCAGACTCTTGAGTGAATGGTACCACAACAAAAAGAGAAAATAAAATTATAAACTGTTAATTAGAAAACAAGGATACACGAATACTGTTAGAATCATAGGCGTTTAGTTGCCATTTTTTTTAAAACGCACCTTTTAATCTAAAGAAAAATTTCTACATACTAAATAAGAACAAAAAAAATAAGTATGATACTTCATATTACTAATATATTTTAAAGAAGTTTATAATTTATAGATTTAATGATTCTTTAGCCATAAATACATGATGACAAAATCATATACTAAATTAGTCAAATCCTACTCCTTTCATCACTTATCAATATAGACTTGGTCCGAATGATACTGCATCAATGACGCGCGGAAAATGATGAAAAAACTAAATAAACGTAGCGTTAACGTTTCCCCGTGATACGTTAAACAAATTAAGACACAACTCTGTTGCTGCTAAATGTGACTAGTGGCTTAGCTAAGATGCGGACAGGTAGATACGCCATCACCATATCATGCCTCCTCAGTTCTCACCGTGCAGAGTTTCTTACCCAGATCATGAGTCCAACAAGACAGAAACGGAACCATTTCTTTCCTCACAGAAAACATGTTATATCAATTTTATGCATAATTCATCCATCAAAGAATATGGTAGGCACAGAAGCCTTTCATTTTTATTTTCCTGAATGAAAATGCAGATGCAAAGAGCATACAACAATCTCTAGCTGGTAAAACCGCAAGCAAACATGACAAGATTTCCAAGTAAATATGATATACCTTTTTCTGCAAAAGGTAACGGCAAAGTAGCATATCGGCATGGCTGGAGCTACGAATTAAGATTTGAATTAAGCCCGTCCCAAGTATTGCTTAGAAAGGGGTAAAATCGCAGCATCTTAAAGTGCTGTCAGGTGTTGAAAGATAGTGAGATTAAAATGAACTGAGAATATCATTCAAATAATTGCTAATGCATAAATTCCAACTATCAATCTTCTTGGATCATTGACAACATTATGCAAGCTTCCCATGAGCCCCTATTAATCTTGAGTAGATCCAGTTACTACAACTACCTTATTATATTTCCTCAAATCGATTACCATCAGCTAAACATCATACCAAACTACCTGGTAAAAAAAAATCAATGTCCTTTGATTATAAAAAAAGCCGCAATTATGCAAACTGCAGATACGTAAATACAAATGGTCTGAATTTATGATAGCTAATGAGTGTACTGTTTGAACAAGTATAAACAACATAGATAACCTGTATGAGACACTATATACAAAAGATATTACAGAATTCGCATGAAAAAAAAAAATCTTTTTTGGTTGTTGAGGGATGGGCCCAGGAGAAGACTTGAATTTCACAAAATCCCATTCTAACATTAAGACCTGTAAAACAAAGACCCATCCAAATAGAAATACACATGACACAGGAAACCATTTTCAAGTAATCCTCATAAAATGAGTTCACCTGCTAAAAGATCTTATAATGTACTATGTACTTTTCCTCCTTATGTGATGCAATACAGCAGGGGATCCTTCAAATAAATCTAATAGATAGGTCTCTAGATCCTCTGGTGTATACTTGATGTATTTCCCCGCATGCCTTCCCTCTAACTGACTCCTAAACCTACCCACAAAAGAGCGATATGCAGGAATCACCTTCTCCGATATAGATATCCGCAGCTCCTCTCGAAGCTGATCATCCGGTACCTTCCAAGCAGTCTGGATCCTATAAATTTCTTCAAAGCAGGCATTGAAGCTTTTGAATCTCTCCTTCAAAGCCATCTTCGACGCATTATTAGAGCTCCCTCCAATCCCTTCATCCTTCAAACAAGACAAGGCCCTGCTCCAAGAGGCTCTGAGATACCCTGTAGCATACTGCCTTATCTGACCACGTCGTTTCCGAATCCAATTATCCCCCAAGACCTTCCCAAGATCCGAGTCCTTCACTTTCCGCACTAGGTAATACAGATTGTTCATCAAAAACACCTGCTGCATAGCACTATCTTCATAAAGCCTCGACTTCTCCTCAAGATTATACTCAAGCTCGGACATGAGCAACAGAATCCGCTGCCCCAAGGGCGTCATGGCCTCCAACTGCGAACCATCACCACCAAGATCATTTTTAAACCGATGGAGATCCTCCTCGCTAATCTCCAAAAGCGAATCCATGGGGTCACCATAATCCACAAGCAACTTGAGGTAATTCATGACATATCGAGGCAGCGGGTGAACATCCCCAGTTATGACTGGCTTCTTGGAAGTTTCATTCCTAATGCAATTCTCAAACTCAGCAAAAGTTCCTTTGGCAGCCTCACCAAGTCCACTCAGCACTCCATTGGCCTCACCAATCACAAACTCATCCGAAACCATGGCCTGCAAATCAGGCATGGCATCCCTCAGAGCCTCATACATGTCCAAAATCCGAAACAGCTTTTCCGGCGAGCGCTTACAAATCGAAATAGCCTCGCCAAAATTCAGCAACTGCATAACACACCCCTTAGCAGTCTCATTGAAACAAATCTCCTTCAAATCATCCAAATCCCCGAACAAACTATCACACAGCCTCTTCTCACCACTCAACAAAACCCCAACAGCAACCTTCACAGCCTGAACCCAATTCTTCATCTTCTCATCCAAACTTCTCCACTCAACCCTCTGAACCTCTTCAATACTCAACCGCTCAACACCCAGAATGACTAAACACTCATCCAGAGCGTCGCGACGGACACTGCTATAAACCTGAAGACACTCTCTTTCATAACCAGACCTAACCATGCGATCGATAATTTCCCTGAGATCCTGAACCGCTTCGGGACGAACCAAATCGACGAACAAATCGTCGCCAAGGCTCGCGCCTCGCTCGTGGAAGCGACTCGAGCCGACCTCACCGAAGCTCTCTAGGGTATCGTCGATGGCGCTGTCGTGCGAACCGAACGAGAGCGAAACCCTCCTGATCGAACCGTAGCGGCTCATGGCGTCGAGCGGGATCGTGTTGCAAATCAGCACGTGCCGCATCTCGTCCTCCAGTCGCGACATCGCAAGCTGAATCGCGTTCTCCGCCCGGTCCACGATGGCGGGCCCTGTGCGTCCGACGGCGGAGGACGGTGGCGCGATCGAAAACTGCTCCATCCAGTGGATGATCTCGTCAACCGCGGAAAAGTACTCCGCGGGATTGTTCGGAGGGTTGAAGAGAGAAGTGGATTGACGAGAAGGCTCCTCGGAGAGAGATGCGTCAGCGAGAATCACTTTCTCCGCGGCTTCGAAGCGGTCGAGTTCCTCCTCTTCGGAGGATTTGGAATCGTCGCCGTTTATTAGGTCGGAGATGCCGGAGAGTCGGTTATCGAAGGTGGAAAAGATCAGAAGCATGTCTTCGCGATCCTCTTTGGCGGCTCTGAGACTCTTCACGATCTGCTGAGCCGTGGCTAGGACGCGGTCATCTCCGCCGGCGCCGCCGCCAAGACTTGTGGTGGTGGTGGCCATGTTTTCCTCCACCAAAACGGTTTTAGGGTTTTTCTATATTTATTTGTTGAGTTTCTTTTTTCTTGTGTGTGTGTGTGTGTGTGTGAGCGGAGAAGGGTTGGAGTGAAGAGTTTGGAGTCAGAGAATTGTTGGAGTGAGAAGGGAAAGGGGAAAGGAAAAGGGAAAGGAAGATATGCTGGTGAGCATTATTCTCGGATATGTCAGAATTTTATTTATTTCTATTTTTTATTTTCCATTTTTTATTTTTTATTTTTTGTGTTGTTGCGGAGTGTTTGGGGAGACAGAAAATAAGGGAAGAAAAAAGCAGTTTTAGCCGGCATAGTTGGAGTTAGAGAGTGAGGACCTTGCTAATCACGCTGTGGACTTTGTGGGGTTTTTACGATCTTGGTTCATATTTGGGTAAACAAACAACCCCTTTCTCTTTTTTTAATAAGCTCACCAATCACCATGCCTCTCTTCTACATCCAAAATCCTCTTTTTCAACCCTTCTCCAAATTTCAATAATTAATTATATCTATCACAGTTATAATTGTAAACTGTTTGAGTTTAAACATTTGTCAAAACTTATTTTAACAATACTCATTTGATTAAAGTGAGAAAACACATGTACGAATCTAAAACAACTATATTGAAAGGTTTAACAGTAATCTAAGGATGACTGTTAGAGGAAAACATTGTTAACAATATATCACGGAAAATGATATATTAATTTAGTTAAAACAACTAAAATATGAACGTTGAACAATAATCCTTTTTCCTTTTTTTTTTAATTTAAATGTATTTTTTATCTTACTTTCTGTCCTTTAAATAAATAGGAGTTTAAGAAAAAAATGTTTGAACCAGGATATTTCTCCTGATATGATTAATTTGAGGCAGACCATTCTTCTTCAAAGTCCCAGTAATTTGCCATTAATTTAAATCGTTTTCATTCAAAGGGTATTTTTTGGGACTTGAACAAAAGAGATTTGGAAAATCACCCGGTATTAAGTAGTATCAATGGGTTTAATTCGTTCCAGCTTAAATCAAGACTAAAAATTATTTATTAAAACCCATTCGTTCGTATTAATTTGATTTAAATTTTAAAATATTATTGATCTAGCCAAACTAAATTAATATTACTAAAACCTGGTTTTTTCCAGTTAACGAGAAAAAGAGACTTAAATTAAAAATACGATAATAAAGCTATGGTTAAAAGATGGTTATAAAAAAATACATAATATATTTTTTTTATATTTATGAAAAATAATGTATAAAGATTTAGATAAAAAAAAATAATGCTAACTATTAAATTAAAATTAAATAATGAGTTTGTGTTTAATTTTTTTTTCTTCACAAACAAAAAAAACAAGTAAAAATGAAAGATGACTATAATATGTGAGAAAGTCACATCATAATAATAAAAAGAAAAAGAATATTTTAATAAATAATTTTATTTTTTATTATATTTATTTATTAACATTAAATATTATGTTTTATGAAAAAAATAAAAGATATATAATTTAATTTTCACCAATTCTTAATATGTAGTAAATATAATTTTAAATTTAAAAAATAATCTCAATATATAAATTTTAAAAACTTGAAAAATTTGAGGGATTCATGACATCTCCTGCTCTAAATAAGAGATGGATGTCATAAGACGAATATATATCTAGTTAGAAGTTGACTATTTAAACCTTATTAGATTATTGAAAGAGAATAGCGGAAACAATATAACTAACATTGATTCATAAAGGATAATCAAAATAGAGAATCGAAACAAATTGAAAAAAAGGATAAGACAACAACCACTACAATGACATGTATAATATATCTTCACCATTCAAGATGTGTGGACTCTAAAACTGTTATGAGAATTTTTTAGGACAGTTATAAAATGACTTGACATGTATCTTAACGGTTAAGGGAGTGATAGAATATATAAATAGGTTAATTTTATATTTTTGGGTGACAACAAATCGTGGGAACAATAATACATTGTGAGAATGTCCCATACATGAAAAATAATTAATCTGGTATTGGTTATTACAATTTGGATCACCGATTTTATTTATTTATTTTACAAGTTTCTTTACTTTTCTTGATAATTTAATATATGCAGTTTATTTTGCATTATTTACATTTCATTGCAATCCATGTATCTATTTATTGTCACCTCCATATACATCATTTCTTGATTCGCCATCTTAATTCATACTTCATTCATTGTGTTTTTGTTTTCCTTTCATCGTTATTAAAATCCACAAACAAACAAAACGGAGTATATTAGTTGGACATACACGAAATCCTAATTGAAATTCAAGTGAAAAAGATATCGAATTCTTTAAGTGTTTATGTTAGAATAACTCACAACATAAATAATTTCTACATCAAATTAATCTTGTATGTAAATATTAGAGTAAAATACCCTAGATAGATGGAAGAACATGTGTTTGCTAACTCTATTAAGAAAGAACTTTATGTAATTGATTTAATTTAAGTAATACTAATAATTTAACTATTAAAATTAAATTCTCGAAAACAATTATTAACATTAAAAAATATATTTATGATAATAAATAATGTTTTAAGTTAATATATTTAATTGTTTTGACGTGTCTCGTTCAATTATGTCATGTATTAATTACTTCAATTAGAAAAACAAAACATTAACAAATTGTATATAAGTTTTTTTCTTATTTTACCTACATCATTATATACTTTTGCCAAATTATAATATAATTTGACTTCAATATTGTTTTGATCATAATTTTTGTTCAATTTTTTCAATTTGGTTGTATTTTTTTTTTTCAATTTGGTCATAATATTCATCAATTTTGTTCAATGTGATGGTTTTGACTAACATTTTTTAAATCATTAACGAATGACGAACGCTAATTATTATATGTCATTTTATAATTTTATATATATATATATATATATATATATATATATATTAAATACTTACTTTTAATATATATTATCAACATAAATAATTTCCATTTTGTAGTTTATTAAAAATACTTTATATGTGACTTCTAAATTAATTGTTACCTAAATAATTAATTTTATTGTCTTCGACAGGTAAATTTATTTATGTATTATAATCACTACAATTATAAAATAAAATATAAGTAAGCAAATAAAAAAAACCAATCAAGATTTTGAAAATTACTGTATAAAATTTAAGGTCTTATTTGTTTTATGAAATACATAAGAGTTACTAACACAAATTTTAAAATTTAACAGCTTTGTATAAAGTTGATATTAATACCTAAATTAGTATGAAGGTTCATTTGAAGATTAAAATTATAATTTTGATCTGACTTAATTGTGTTTTTAGTCATTGAATTTTTATATGAAATTGAAATTCTTCTTTGTCCAAATTTTTTAAATATTTTGATCCTCAAATCTTAAAATTAAATGAATAAAGTCTTTTTAACCTAATTAAGTTAAATTGTTTTGATGTGTCAAAAATATTTTTCAACGGACATTAAAACAAAAATGTGTCAAACCGTCTAAAAAACTCAAATATTAACATAAAACACATTAGACAAGTAAATAACAAGTAACATAATTAAATTAAAAATATTATATCCATTAATTTTTTAAGTTTTAGTACCAGAACTTATCAAAATTTAAGAGAAAAATGAATTCTAGTTTTACGTCAACATTTAGAAACTAAAAAAATACTTAACACTTTCTATCTTAATTTGATACCTTGTGTCAATTATGATAGAATTTTACACTACTCATGTAAGAATTTTTATTAAGTTTTCACCGCTAAACATTTTTATCTACTTGATTTAGGTTATCGATAATATTTTAAATAATTAACTTTATTAACAATTTCATGACTAACAACTCACCTCATACACCTAAACATGCATAGGAGCGTCAAATCTCAACTTATTTTGCAACATTAATTTAACTAGTTTTACTAAATTGAATACTACATTTGCGAATACAATGACACTGGATGGGTCAATTGTGGATAGTGTTTATCAACTATTCATTTCGTCTAAAAAAAGTTGTCCTATTATCTATCTTGTTATTGGATATTGTGAATAACTATTCATGGATTTTTTAATACACAAGTATTCATGGATAATCTACAAATATATATATATATATATATATATATATATATATATATATATATATATATTAAAAATAATAAAAAAAAATTATTTAATAACAACTCTTTAAAATATAAACTTAGATAAAAAAATTTGATATTTAAGTACATAACAAATTAAATGAATCAATAAAATATTAATACAAATAAATTTTAGGTTTAATTACTCGGATAATACTTACTTTGGTAGAGGTGTGTCAATCTGGTATCCACTTCTAAAAAAATGTTTGCATCTCACCTTTTAAAAAAGTGTTTCAATTAGATCTCATTCAGACGGAGTTAACTAACACAGTTAACGACGTGTCACGTGTCAGTCTGTGATTTTTTTTAGTTTTTAAAAAAAAAATATTTTTTTTTATTTTTTGAAAAAAAATAAAAATGCCACATGTCAGGTTCCTGTGTGACACGTGGCATTGTCATTGCCACGTGTCAGTGTCACTATCATATACCATTTGTGTTGATTTCGATTTAGTCACCATATATGCCTTTTTGTTTCAATTTAGTACCTACTTATGTATATATGATTCAATTTTGTCCGATTTTTTTTTAATAATTAAAATATTTTTGTAATCCACTTTTTATAAAATTAAAACTAATTAAGTATAAATATTTTTACAAAATTAAGTACTAAAATTTATATTGTTTCTCTCAATTTCAGACCAAATTTATTATTTGTATATATGTTATACTAATATTGTTTATTAAAAACGATTTTTTAACATATTACTATATTAATTAATTTTTTATTAAGTATTCATGTTTTGTTAATTCTTATTTTTTTTCCAAAATATAACAATATTGTCTCTTACTAATTTTTAACCAAAATTTATATTTGTATGAATGTTATACTAATTTTTTATTTATTGAAAATGACTTAATAAAATGACTTTTACCAATAAATTTTAATATAAATATCAAATACTTATTTTTTTATAACAATTTTATACTTAATTACTTTTAATTTTATAAAAAATGGATTTTAATTATTAAAAAAATTAGGTCAAAATTGAATCAGATACACATAAGTAGGTATTAAATTGAAACAAAAAGACATATATGGAGACTAAATCGAAATCAACATAATAACATCTGATAGTGACACTGACACGTGGCATTGCAATGTCACAATGCCATATGACACACACAGGGACATGACACGTGACATTTTTTTTATATATTTTTTTAAAGAAATTTATTTATTTTTTTAATAAAAAAAAACCACATATGACAGGTTGTTAATAACGTTAGTCAACTCAACTCTGTCTGAAAGGGACATAATTGAAGCACTTACTTTTTTAAAATGTGGGATGCAATTGACACTTTTTTAAAAGTAGGTACTTGATTGACACACCTCTACCAAAATGAATACTATTCGAATAATTAAACCAAATTTATATATTTCTATTTATTCCATATAATTAATATACGAAGAAAAAAAAATAGTGGACTGGACCTTGCTTTAAATAAGTAAATTAACATTCATAAATAATTTCACATAGATAAAAATAAAACTCAAATATGCATCCCATTTATAACTCTACTTAAAGTATCATTGCCTATTTTAACATTTTGAACATACAACAATTACGAAATCAACTTTACATTATTGCTAACAATCCAGGAACACCATTACAATCAAACTCACTCAAACAATTTAACTTTCAATTAAATGCAAGTAACAATGATACAATTTGCAAAATTTCAATCGTTCAACAACTCATAAATTATAAACTAATTATTACCATATTAAAACTCATTTTTACATTCCAAAATCACTTATTCCCCTAACCTAGTTTATATGCGAAGTATAGTTACGAATTATTTTAGTGGAATCTTTGATTATTATTATTATTTTTTCAGAACTGAACTTTAAAATCACAATTACTTTAAACCATTTATGTATAATTGTAAAATTTAATCACATCCTTCATTCTCACACAAGTGTTCTTTAATCTTAATAAAATCACAATTACTTTAAACCATTTATGTATAATTGTAAAATTTAATCACATTCTTCATTCTCACATAAGTGTTATTTAATCTTAATAGGTCTCTACGGTCAGTCATGGTCTCCCAAAATTTTTAATTTTTTAAAATATATATTTATTTTTAAAATTTTTAAAAATAAATGTTTTAGATATATTTTTATTTATAAAATATAATACTTAACGTTAATAAACAATTAAATATAATAGAGAAAAATAAAATTTATTGAGATTTTTTTATTGTCTTTTATTGTTTTATTGTATTAATCTTTTACTCTTATCTTCTTTTGTTTTTTTTTTTTAAATAGAAAGCTAGACAAATTTATTTTTTCTACTCTCATCAGTTCTCTTCCATTTTTAAAGACACAAAAGGTAACTTTGTATCTTAAAATATTAGTTTGATATTTAATATTTTTTTCGTCTCATGATTTTTTTTTATGAATATAAAAGGAAAAGTTATGTATCGTGTATTGTGTATTTTTTTCATAACTATTTTTTAAATGTGACTTGATTATCATAGAAATTACATTTTTCAATTTTCGATTAAATTTTGATAAATTATTCTATAGTCTTATTTATTTTTTAAATAGGTACATCGATAAATAATAAAATAATATATTCATTTTTAATAATGAAAGGAAAAATATTCGTGAAGATAAAAACAACACATATTTACTTCCTTCTTCGTGCATATTTTTTAAGCAAGCATGATACTAAGGATCCAATGGTTGAATTAGAAGAATCCTTTCTTAATATTAAAAAAATTACATGTAAAAAGTTTTATATTAATCCTTTAAAACTTATTCCATATCCCAGGAAAATGTTATCAAATATGAGAATATCCAATGAGTGAAAGAGATAAAATTAGAAATCTTATTTAAAATGGGTTCCATATCAAATATAACTTCAAAATTATCATCTTTATAAGAAACATACAAAGAATATCAATATTAAATTATATATTTTTTTGTTATATTAGTAGACAATGATTAAATATATGAATTTTAAGTATATTATTTTAATTCCTTCCAAATTTTTGATGAAGATATGTCAATATATATATTAATTTTAATTATTTATATCAATATATAATGATTAATATTTATTCTTTCCAATTTCGTATTAAAATTCCTTGGACAAATGTCAACAGTTGTTTCGCTTTTCTGTTTTTGGTTTTAATTTCAACACATATATAAAAAATATGTGTAAACTGTTAACCCATATCTGTGAAAAACTACAAGTCAAATTAAAAAGTCGTTGAAAATATCCTCAAAATAGATTCACCAAATTTTTAATTCTTTATACTATAATTTTTAATAAAGATTTATTATCATTACTTAATCAATACTTTTTGCAATGCTTTAAAATAAAAATCGAGTATTTGGTATTGGAATGAATTCAAATTTAGAAAGTTTCAGATCCTGAAAATTGAAGTGTGAAAGCACATTTGAGAAAGTGCGTGATATTTTGAGGACCGAGTTGATCCGGTCAAACAGATTAATCACTGAATTCATTGAAACATGCAAAGCAAAATGGATCTGAAGCTTTTAATTTTAAGTATAATATAATTAATATTTAACTAGGAGTTGACCTTTGATTGATTGATCGAAAGTTATTTGATCTCATTTTATTAATCAACCAACTTGTTGGTCAAGGGTCTATTTCAATCTTATGTTCACATCTTATTTTATTTTTCAATTTCTGGTAGAATAACTTTCTTGAGTTTTTTTATATTATTTTTTCTAATCAATCCAAATAGTTTTGGCTCACAATATCAACAAAAATGTTTATGTCTTTAATTTTTCTTTCATTTTATAAATTATATTTTATTTATTTATTTTTATTTAATATACTATTTTTTCATTATTAATAATGATATTTTTACTTTTCTCTTCAATTCATTTTTATTTAAAATTAAAAAATAAAACCTTAAGTGTGGAAACCTTTTAAATTAATATATATTTCATGATGTTAAATAATTCATTCATGTTTATTATAACATATTTATTATGTTTTAAAAAAATAATGAAAAATGAAGCATCTATTTGAAATTTTATCCGCACCGCACAGCATATTCATTTCCAGGCTTAGATTAATTTATTATTTTAGTTTTTAATTCTTATTATTGTATTCATTCCCGTTTTACTTCGTTGCGTGCATTTCGATAAATATTGCTTTTTGTGGTAATTTTTAGTGAAAAAATAGACTTACTTAATAAAGGATGAAAGTAATAGAAAATAAAATAGAAATAGAAATATTAGTATTGTTTAAAAGATAAATGTTTTGGCTGAAAATTTATTTAGTTAGATTTTATGTATTGTTTTATTTATTTTAAATTAAATACCACTTAGCGTGTTATTTGACTTGTTTTCTTCTTCCAATTTAATAAAAAATATTACAACTTCCTTTTCTTTAAGAAGCGTACGAAATCCTAGTCAAAATAATATTATGACTTAGAGTGGTATAGTATTCACATTTATAACCTATAGCACAGATATCGTTTTACGTGTAAGAAAACTGAAACTTCGATTATCAGTTGAAATAAAATTTAACATCGTTAAAAATGAAAGATTAAATTTTGAATGTAAGAGTACTAAACAAAATTAAGTTATAAATATGAACCAATTATAATTTTTCGTTACGAGAAAAAAAAATTAACCTTTTCATTTTAAAAGATGAATGAATGTGAATTCTTTCTCTCCAAAATATCTTAAAAACTCAAAACTCATTAAATCGATGGTGGTGGGTACATGTATTCGAAAATATCTAACGATATCGCGTGGAACTATGTCTAATAAAATTCGCTAGGTAAGACTCTAATTTGACTCTGATACCATGTTAGAAGTTGACTTAAGCCTAATTCAACTCTAAAAATTATTGTAAGATGATAATTGCATCCACTTATATATTATGAATTGGCCTGATTTCTGGTCGATGTGTGTTTTGTAACAGGTTATAAGAAAATTTGTAGCATGAGGCCTGTGATAATATATTGTAAAATTATTGACCCCATGCAATATATTTTAATAATGAAAAAAAAATCCAAAATATGACTGACACTTCTAAATTACGTTTTAGATAATTTTTTCTAATTGAGGAAAAAAGATGTGTATAAGAAAAATAGTGAAAAAAAGAAAGATTTGTGTTTAAAACATCTTTCTTCGTTAGCCTTAAAGTGAGTTTTTAATTTAAATTTTTATGAGTTTTATTATATAATTTTTTTTAAATCCCATATTTTTTCTTTGGTAATTTTTTTTTATAATATCTCATGATATTATATTTATACATCAACCTATATAATATCTAATTGACTAAAAACTGTTTTTAATGTAAAAAAAATGACTTTTTACTTTTGAGAGCAAATGTTGTATTTAAGATTACCAAATTTAAATTTATTGTCTCTGAGCTTATTCTAATATAGGAGTTATGAATTTGGGATGTCTTTATAAAGAAATAGAAGAAAACATATAAAGTTTTGTTGAAAGGAATTGATTAAAAAAAGTAAATAATTAAAAAAAAAAGTTATACCAGAAAATCTTTTAAGTAAAATGCCTTTCAAAAATTAAAATAATAAGGCCAACACTGAAAGTAAACTTGAAAGTTTGGTTTAATAAAATAAAAACATTTGGTAAATATCTTTTCTAATTTAAAATGTTGACTTTGAACCGTGTCAAATGAGCGTAACGACGTGATTAAATAAGTAGCCGACTCAATTTATTGCGATAAAGTTTTGTTGTTATGTTGAAATAATACCAAATCTTCTAACTAATTATTATTTTCTATTTACTTTGAGTGTTTTAGTAGAAGTTCTCATCCACCATCGTTTATTTATTATATTTTCTTTTTACGAAATTCTTCCTTTAATATTACTTTATTTGTTATCTTATAAATACATCTTCAGACGAAAATGATAAACGTTTAAACGAAGTGAAACCTAAAAATTATAATTGCATAAACTATATTCTTTTCCATATAATTAAATTATATTTCAAATAGAAATCATATAAATATGCATAAAAGGTATTTAATCAGTGATTTTAATCGTTTATGATTCAGTTTAACTAGTTTATAGCAGAGTTTTTCAAAATAAACTTGTTTAATAAAATCATATCTAATATTTCTAATTAAATAAGTTAATTTAGCTTTCAATAAAAAAAAATTGAGGTTTCCACTGTTTTACTAAATATTTACTATGTTGAGAAAAACAAAGATCTATAGACCTCTTAAAACTTCTAACAATAATAACAATATAAATACAAGGATTATATATATAACTTTCAATGACTTGATACTATTTTTTATTTTTTTTTTACTTTTTAGAAACTCTCTTTAACACTATTTTTCTCTCACAATTTTTCTCTATGACAATGAAGATGTTCCTTCTGACCAAGCTATTGCTTGTGCATCCATTGCACTTCACTTCACATATTCATAGAGAAGTTTCCCTTTGACATTTCATAAGGTGGAAAGAAAAGACATTAGAAAATGTTGTCACTTAATTTTTAAAGAAAGAAAAGCTATTAAAAGCTTCATGTGTGTAAAGCAGTTCAAGTTGCTGAAGTGGTTGCTTCGCAGCCATCACGCACACAGGCTAAGACATCTTTGTAATCCCTTGAAACGGTGAAAGAATCGTAGACCTTTCCATCACTGCTTTTCTTGTATTCAAAGAGGAGAGATGAATGATTGAATGCTGTCAACTTTACAAACCCAAAATCATAGTCTCTGTAAAGACTCCACTTAGGGGTTACTTCACTGAATTTTGACAAGTGGCTTCCTGCACCTCCAGTAACAACATGAATTGTTCCATTCACAACACCAGAATAATGAGACCTTTCATCATTCACACACTGATTCTGCATATGGGTTTTGTTCATAAAAACATTGGCATTATTATCGTAACAGTAGTAACAGCAGTTCAATAATTTGATGAAGTTAAAAATGCAAACCATGAAAAGCATACAATGAAAGTAACAAATCATTAACTTTTCAACTGTGCATGCGCAAGTTAGTTTGGATTTAAATAAAGTCATGACATATTAGGCTATTGTCTTTACCTGATATATGGGGCATGTCCTTTCGTAGTTATGTACATGACCATAAAATGCAATATCTACTTTATATTTCTGCCACAGTCTCTGTAAACTTTCCCTTCCCATGGGCTCTTCAAATGAGCCGTCCTTGGCATACCCAGAAGCAGAAGAATATCCAAGCACACGATGAGCCACAAAAATCAACCAGGGTTGTTTCTGTCTATCTACTGTTGCAAGGCAATGTTCAATGAATTTGTATTGTTCTGTTCCTTCTCTCCAATCATGTTCACTGTCAGCTATGCAGAAGTGAAACATGCCATAATCCGTCGCGTACCTAGATATTCAGAATATCATTTTTTTATATATCAAACACGAAAAATAATTACAGTTCATCCTTAGAATCACAGACTACATTCTTTTGTATATAACTCGGTTGTTCACTTTAGAATATCAGAAGTATAACATTCTTATGTCATGAATCATTCTTCAACATCATTCTTATAATTATCCATAAAAGTTCACATTGGTGCGTTTCAATTAGCTTATAATGCAATCAAAATAGCTTTATAATCAGTATAGTACAAACACAGATAAAAGAAGAGATTTTCGCAAAAAATTGATTTTTTTTTTCATGGAACTGAGTGTACCAAAAGTTTGCTCTGTTCTCTGCTGGAACAAAATACATGTTCTGGGCCAAAACTCCACACTCGCCGCCTGAATCTGTACTGTTATAAAAGGATCCTGTGTTGGGCCAATCACGTTCGTGATTACCACTGCAGGATTATCAGACAATTCTAGTTCAATATATGAGTCACACAAATCTAATTTACTTGCAAATAAAGTTGTGGAAAATAGGACAAAACCTGGCAATCATGTAAGGTACTCTTGATGCAATTGGTTCCACTTGAGCAGTGAATTGGTCCCACTGCGAGATGTATCCATTTGCATAAGTTATATCTCCTATGTGGAAAACAATGTCAATATTTTCTAAATCCTTGATGAGCTGGTCAGTGGTGTTAAGCGAACCAGGTTGATAGGCATTATACTCATTTGAACCATCGCGCTCGGCCTGAAACAAAATGGAAGAAAATCCAATGCTTTTGTCGTAATCATTTAAAATTGACTCAATTCTATATAAAATCTGTTTGTAAAGTGAGGTCTGTAATAACCCACTTATGGTTGATATCAGATCTCTAACAATGATCAAATAAGAAAAGATGATAAGAAGGTTGAGTTATTTTTCTTGATAAATCCATCATAGGCAAATATTTCATAATATGCCTAAAGATTACACTTGGTTAGAGAAGACTTGGTTCTTCCTCTCAGACAGTTTTAGAGTATTCTTCTTTATCTACATTTTATTTTGAAGATTAACGTTACCTTTCCCATGTCACCAAATATGATAACACGTTGCAGTGAGTCCTGTCCAGGATAAGGTGATGACTTAAATGAATATTGCTTGCTCCAGATGTAAGCACCATTAGACAGTAGATGCCCTAATCGATAGGTATACCTGAAGCGATATATAAATTTTTAAAAGTTACAGAACAAACATTTCTAGTTCCTCATTGTGTTATAAGAAGAAATGGATATCTGAATGCATACACTAAGTTTGGCCAAAGACTTTTTAGAAAACTTGTATGTATGAAACCAGGGTCACGCCACCCAACAGTTCGTGCAGGTGAACCTGCAAGTGAGAATAGCCAAAGAACCACATTATGAAGCTATACAAAAAGCCTAAGAAGATCCATTTTCAAAAGAATAAAATGCAGCAATCTGGATATGAGTTTCCAACATATAACTAAGACAAAATTAATATTCCAACATTTAATTGCTTCCAGTTGCAGGAGAATTACAACTCTTTTGGTAGTAAGCTTTTGGTGATGTGATGAAATGTAGCAAATTGTACAGAAATCATGAAAAGTGAGATTTGATGGCTATTGAAACAGGAAAATCATTAGTGGTTACGGACATAAGCTTACCGAAAAATACTTCTTCTATTTAAACTTAGATTTTCAGTTCTTTGTTTCTTACCGTCTCACCCTCCATTTCACATGATGCTACTCTAGAATAATTTTCAGGAATAGAAGCTTGTTCTCCTTAGTGTGTTTTCATGATACCTTATGAGGAACATTATAGAAGGGGCAATAGAGAATAAACCATCAGGTTTCAGTTTATTCAGTTTCAAAACCCATGTTTTGCACGGTCAAGGTTCAAGGTTCAAAGTAAAAGACTAGATTATAGATTAATGCTCATGATGACTCCTAGCAAGGGTTAAGACAATTTACAGAATACTAAGCAAAAAATCATTTTGCACTTAGGTTTCTGAAAAACATTAACTGGAACAGACCATAGTATGCAGTAAAAAAAGTGTTGTGCGATGGCAATACGACCAAATAAACCATACCACACATGCTGTTACGACCAAATGTCAATGTTCCGGCTGGAGATTGCACTTGTGTTTTACCCTTAGGACCCCACTCAACAAACGGTATAGCTTCATTTATGTGATATCCACTAGTCCAGGTAACTGTCATCTGCATAAGACAGACCGAATAATTCAGAAATCACTTCGTAGTCGTAATAGTGTTTCCAGAGTGCTAAAGAAAAGAAAATAGCATGAATTCCTATTTCCATAATATCATTCATCATAGGATGTTTGTGCTCTAAATCTATTAAATCTATACATGTTGCCTTAGGATACTTGCTAGTTTTGTGCTTCATTTCATATATAGGAATTGTAAGACTGAAGAAAAACCATAATAGGAGAAATCATATGGAGGATAAACTTACTTCATCCCAAGACTTCCCCTGAGCAAGTCGTGGATATAGAGGCACCTTAGGATTGACAAATGATATGAAATTGGAAACTGCCACAAGCTTAGGCTGCATTGTTCAATCAGATGATTCCAAGTCAGTCATAAAATCATATACATACTGTGCATAAAGATAGGTGGTTTGGTATTGAGCGATAAGTGTAGCATAGTTGCAGAATCAATTAGCATGAGCATGATTTAGTAAGAATGGGAGGGAGATAACAGATATAAGAACAGCTGAAAGGGCCAGTAAGCACATTTAATAGTCCTCCTGAAAATAGAGCAAAGGAGAAATCTGCACGTTGATTGATCAACTGGAACTTCAAAGAACCTTTTCCTGTCTTGGTATAGTGTGAGTTGGAGTAATTCAAAAACTGGAACTGGTACAAAATTTCAAACAAACATGAGAAATGCATCACTTTTTGAAAATAAATCCAACCCAATCAGAGATCTATGATAGATCTATGACACATACCTTAACTGGGGCCGAGCATATGTACGGAATCTCTTCTCTTGGATCACTCACAGGTGGACATGTTGATGAACTGCCATTACAAAAATAAGACTCTCTTTTAGTTCTTCTAACAAACAATATATAAGCACAGGGTTTTGACATAACTAAATTTGAAAATTTCAGTTATTGAGGAACAGTATGCAATATCAAGAGAAGATGTGTAATTATTACTTGAGCTTCGCAGGAGAGAAAACTCCAACCCAATCATCTGCAGATGGGTTAGGGTAATCAATATCTACTCTCACCCATTGGGTATCCTCACCCTGAAATCATACACATCATCATAGTACAAATGAGTAAACTTAGGTCCACTGGTAATAAGTACTAACTAACTATGACAGTGCTCTTATTTGCAAAAATATGAGACTAAACTGTGTAACAATATCTCAGTCAAACACGACCTCGAACTTGGAATCTTATAATAATATAGTTGTGAATGTTTATTCTTATCTTAGAAATTAGCCAAGTTTAAGGAAAATGTTGTTACCTTTGTACCGAGAAGCGACGGTGTGGCAGTGATGGAAGCGGCAGAGTGGAGAGACACAACAGCTTTATTGATGGCAATCTTGGAGAGTGGTTGGTCCCCGAAGCCATGAATATGAGCAAAACAAAAAACGATGTTGAAGTTCACCAACCACGCCACCACAACTACCAGATTCCTCATGTTAAGGAACCCTTCTACCCTCATCTTCATGTGCTATTATCTGTATTGGAAAATTCAGGAAGAGGTCGAATAAATAAGTTATATGCTGTTTGGATACCAGAATCATTCCACCTTGACTTTCTTGTATTTTGTGTTTGTTTTACTCAACTCTAACATGCTTTGCAGTAGAAAGAGTAAGAACTTGATGGTCTCATTATTGCAGCATATAGGGAAGACCCAAAGAGATGATGTGAACTCAACATTGATTTTCTTCCAAGAACAACCCTTTTAAGTCAACAAATTACACCAGTAACATGTTTGTTTTTTCTTAATCAAATTATTCTGGTTAATCTCTGTCACGGACATTGTATTGTAATGCTCAAAACATGCGTTAAATTGTAAATATTTTATGATGTTTTGAAATGAGACTATAATTCATCACTTTCAAATTTTCGATAATACATAGTTTTTATTTTCTCTTTTCCATTTAACTTCAAAATTACACTCACACTTAAATTTTCCACATATTTTTCCTCTATAATAACGGATACTTTAATTGGATTGTGTTGCCCCCACAAGCCCTGTTAGTCAACACACACGATACTTAGCCTGAATACCGAAGGAGAACCAATAATTGTGAAGGTTATAAATAGCATTCATAACATAACATGCAGACAAAATTGGATGTATTTTGGTTAAATTTATGCATACTGATATTAAAAAGACAAAATAAAATTAAGAAAAAATACCTTAATTTGATAACTATGATTCTGACAAATTTTCCTTCAAACGTATGAAGACTTACGCGTATATCTACACCAAAACTGATTTTTATTTTTCGTCAACACTTGAAACAAAAAACTCTGTGGCATCGAAAAAGGAACACTTTACCGAGAGAGAAGAAACGTAGTATATTTTTTAGGCAGTGTTGCGCCCACCTTTATTTATATCACAACAATTTTATTCCTTTTTTTGGTTTTTAATTTTTATCTCATAAAAATAAAAACCACTTATCCATGTACTGCTTTATTGATATATCCTTTGCAAATTCTCTCTCGAACTTGTTGATTTTTTGGTAACAAATCAGATTTCTTTATTAAATTATAGTTAATAAAATATTTATTTGTTAACAAGCTTAGTCGACCTAGTCTTATCCAATCAATTTATAAATTTTCAATTTTTTATTAATTGTATTTTTTTATAGCAAAAGATAGAATAATATTCTACTTAAAAAATGTTATCCTTTTAAATATTTAATCAGTAATATATTTTTCCTATCAACAAAAATCAAAACAACACTCTTTAATCGTCTAATATTATTAAGTATCTTTTACTTTCTAACCGCTAGATATAATATTATATTTCTTTTTTACTTTTATGTTAACTCTAAAATATGTTATAGCAGTCAAATTTTAATAAGTGTTAACACATGATGAATTACTTAAGAAACTCCTATCTTCTTTTATTTATAATATTTTTGTCAAGATTTGTATTTATATAGAGCTCAAACTCATCATCAAAAGTTGATAGATTCTTTCTTAATTAATCATTAATCCCATAAGAATTTAGGGTGTGTTCACTTGAAAGAGTGAATTTGAGAGAGAGTGAGTGAATGAATCTGAGTGAATTTGTGTGAATTTAAGTGGATGAATTTTAGTTATTTCTTTTAATAGATTTGGAAGTAAAGTGAATGGATTTAAGAGTGAAATTTGTAAAAATTTGGAAATGAATAAATTGATATGATAGATAAAATTAATATACTATAATATTTATTTATTATTATTTATTATTATCAGTATTTATAATAATAATAATTATATTATTAATTAAATAATATAATTATTATATATCATTATTTAAATAATATAATTATTCATATATTATTATTTATTTAATATATAATAATAATAATTATATATGTAAAAATTAAAGTTGAACTACCATCCTCCAAACTTCTCTTTTAGGAGAGATAATCATTCCAAAATACATACTTCCATATCATTGTAAATCCTTTAAAACGAACACAAATGAATCTTGCAAATCTTCGTATAGAATCCATTTGCGCTCGCAAATCATGTGAAACGAGCAGGCCCTTAGTCATATCCAATAATTATTCAATTAACATCACGAAGTATTAGATGTGAGATATCAAAGTATAATAAAATAATTTGTTAATTTCTATGATAATCTCAAGTCTAAGAATATTACATATTTATTCAAAATAATTTTTCATTGACAATTCAAAGGTAATCTTAACCGTCAGGAAATTCTTCTTTAAGTGAGTTCAATGACATATATCTATATGTGTAATTTAAAAAATGATATATTTTAATATTTTAAAAAATAATTTAATCTTTTAATCTTGTTTGCCATCGTCCTTATGTTGTCAAACGTTACCAACCTACCATGTCTTGTGTCAGCGGGACGTTAAAACCGCCATTGTTTGGCGTCGTCGCCGGTGCTGGTAAGGTTTTTTTTTCGTTTTGTGTTTTGTTTTGCACTTTTTGCTTCAATTTTTTTTTTTTGCTTTTTCCCTACCATTTTTGTGGTTTATTGTTTTTTGATGGTTGCGTTTTTTATACCTTTGTGTTAAGATATTGTTGGCTTTTTTGTATTTAGGAGTTCTTTTAAATTCAAATTTGTAAAAATGGGTCCGTTAATTTTTTTTTTGCAAAATAGGATCAAGTCGTCATGGTGGAGGACGACATTACAGGTGAAGTCGTCGTCTACCATACCGGTTTCTTTTTTTTTTCAAAAAGCGAAATCGTACTCTAGGAGCCGGTTTCCATTCACTTTAAAAGTAAAGTCGTCCTTAGACATGACGACTTCAATTTTTTTTTTTACGTTTAGCTTTATATATATATATATATATATATATATATATATATATTATTTAGTTTTTTTTAAAAAATATTTGTTTACAATAGAGAAACAATGTGACATCCTCCTTTCATCTAATGGCGATTTTTCCGCCAGTTTCTTCTGATTTGGTCAAAACGCCCTCTGCTTCTCCGTTTGATTTTACAAATTTAGTATTTTATTAAATGATACTTTTTATTTGATAGTTAGTAGACTAACTAAAACATAAATAAAATAAACCTAAACAAATTAAATATTCAAATATAATTATTGAAGGATCTTTTAATATTTTTTAATTTGTATCATTTTATCTTTTTAATTTTGTATTAAGATTTAAAGATTAAGTATTTTAGAATTTTTTAAAACTATTTTTTTACATTTTTACTGTAGACAAATATTTTAAAAAAACTAAATAATATATTTTAAAAAATATACATAAAGTTGAACGTAAAAAACAAAAACAAAAAGTGAAGTCGTCATGCCCAAGGACGACTGCACTTTTAAAGTGAATGAAAACCGGCTTCCTAGAGCACGGTTTCGCTTTTTGGAATAAAAAAAAGGAAACCGGCACGGTGGAGGACGACTTCACCTGTAATGTCGTCCTCCTCCATCACGACTTGACCCTATTTTGCAAAAAAAAAAAATACGGACCCATTTTTACAAATTTGAATTTAAAAGAACCCCTAAATACAAAAAAACCAATATTGTTGCATTGTGGTGAGACTATGTGGCATCTCCTCCATTGTTACTCAATTTCACGCTTCCAGGTTCTTAATTTTACTATGGGCCTATAAATTTCTAGTATATTGTTTATTTGTTGTATGTTAGATATGTGATTAACTAAGGGGTTAAATAAATTGATTTATTTTGTTTGGTTTGAGATTGTTCATGCTCGTATTACAAGTAGTTAGGAAACAATGATAATTGCATTCAATCAAATATTTATTCGTAAATTTGTCTTTTTATATATTAATTGAAATTATTGTCTTGTGTGTAGAAACTCAAGACTCCTACTCCAATTCCTGATAAGTCCATTAAGTATTTAAGGATAACATGTGCACAATACATTATACAAATGAACAATAGTAATTTGTATATTTATTTGTTGTAAGGATAACATCTTTTTGTAATGATGATAGTCCATTAAATATTCTGACTTATTCTAGTTTGATAAATATAATGTTCTATTTCTAGGCTGGTTTTTTGGTATATTTTGTGCGGTATGTATGAAGAAACAAACACAAGTAATGTATTTAAAAAGAAACTCATACTTTATGCCTCGGTTAAGACCAAAACTAAAGCACAAAGGGGTTATTAGGCCTCAATTTTGATAATAATAGATGTCTAATACACTCTTTTTGTTAAAATTTCATTTAATTTTTAAGGACATTAGGCCTCGATTTTGGTCTTAACTAAGGCCTGATATCCTTTATGATCTAAAATTTTATTTACTTTTTAACGTATTAGGGCTGTTGCTAGAACCGAAGTATAACGTCCTTAAAATTAAATTAAATTTTAAATCAAAAAGAGGACTTGGTTTAGTTGTTTTTGAACCAAAACATAATGTTAAACTTTATGCTTCGATTCATAACCGAGACTAAAAGATCACCTTTTTTACCTTACTTGTATAGACTTCAGATCAACAATTAAAACTCAATGTCCAAAATATTCACGATCAAAACTTTTTTGCACTTGTGTTTATAATTACATGAAATCTATTTGGCGTAAATAAAAATTAAAAATATTTGGAATGATTTGTTTTGGAATTCCTAAAAGCTAAAATAGTTTATATGATAAACGGTGTTTGTAACAGTAATATGTAAATATTCCATTATATCAGTTTGACTATTTAAGAAACTAAACAAAATAAATATTTCATTTGATTTAATGACTAGTTAACGTAAAATAACATTAATTTATTTTAATCAATTTATAATAAAGTCAATTTATTACCACCTAAAACTTAGCAAACATTTCTCACAAAACAATATATATATATATATATATATATATATATATATATATATATATATATATATATATATATATATATATAAAAGTAAGGTAAAAAAATAAATAAACACTTCTCTCTATGTTTATCATAATTAGGGATGACAAAAATATCCGTGTCCGCGGATATCTGCGGATAAAATCCGTGAGTTACTACCCGCGGGTATTTATTATCCGCGGGTAGCGGGTAGCGGGTATCAGGTATTTTAATACCCGCTTATAAACGGGTCGGGTACGGGTATCATACTATCCGTACTCGCGGATACCCGTTACCCGCAAAAATTAAAATTAAAATTTAATTTATATTTTATTAAGTTAAATTTAATTAAAATTAGAAGTAATAGTATATTTTATTATGTCAAATTTAATTATAATTATAATTATAATTATAATTATAATTTAATTTAATTTATATTTTATTTTTATAATTTTATATTAAAAAATTTATAAAACATATTTTTTTAAATATTTGCGGGTATCGAGTATCCACGGGTACCCGCGAATTTTAAAAATATCTGCGGGTATTTTTTAAGCAGATACCCAGCAGATAAATGGACGAGTAACGAGTGAATTTTTTTTTTTGCGGGTCGGGTTGCGGGTAGGCACTATCCGTACCCGACCCGACCCGACCCGCTGTCATCCCTAATCATAATCATGGTCTCATATAAAAAATAGGTATTGTTTTATTTTAAAAAATAAAATATATAAAATAAATATAAGGATTAAAAAAGGATATGGAACATAAGTAAATGATAATTAATTATTTAAAACATTCCATGAAATAAAAACTAATATCAATTAGATGCATTGTCGGGTAATCACCAATTCATTCATTCTATCATTGTATTTTACTACTATATATTATTATTAATTACTAATTAGATATAGAATAATTAATCTTAATTATTTTACTAATGTATTGAAGCATTATCATTGTGTTTTATATTTGTTATTATTAATATATTTGCCATATTGATATGATCATTTCTTACCAAAAGTAAAATTTACTATATTCATTTTATTTTAAAGTAATTGATTATTCATTAAGTTTATTACTAAACACAATCCTTGTATTAAGAAATATTAAATGATTTATGGGCATAGTTGGCTCAATTTGGAATACTCAATCAGGAAAGAAGGTTGACTTGATTTTATAAGTTTTAAATAATAATAGTGATATAAGCAAGAAAAAATATAAAAACTTGCATATCTCTTAGATTTATTGTGGAAAACAAAACAACTCACTAATGGCACGACCCATTTCTCATGTCTTATTTTCACTTGTTCTCTGTATTCTGCTGCAAGATCATATCCAAGCACTCAAACAGGTAAGCTCTATTGTTCAACAATTTTCTAGTTTTTAGCATTGCGAAGTGATTTTAAGGTTCTTGTGATGGAAAAAGAAAGTGTTACCTAATTAACACAGTTTTATTTTACAATAGCATTTGTAACTTTTTGTTATTCATGTTTTTGTTTTTTTCAGTCGTATATTGTATACTTAGGATCACATTCTTTCGGTCCAAAGCCTTTGTTGGTTGATCTTGAATCTGTCACAAACTCTCACTATGATTTTCTTGGATCTTACGTGGGAAGGTATAGATTTTATCCCAACTTTATGAAATACTTGATGAAAAAAGCAATATAGATTAACTACATGTTTCTTGTTCTTGTTTTTCACAGTATTGAAAAGGCGAAAGAATCAATCTTTTATTCTTATAATAGATATATTAATGGGTTTGCTGCAGTACTTGAGGAAGATGAAGCAGCGAATGTTGCAAGTAAGTGCATTTTATTCTGCAAAATGTATTATTTGAGAAACTGTTATTTTAATGTTGTAACTGTTGTTTGTGATTGATGCATGTAGAGCATCCCAGTGTGATATCAGTTTTCTTAAACAAAAAACGAAAATTGCACACAACACATTCATGGAACTTCCTTGGGTTAGAAAGAAATGGTGGGTTTCCACCTCAGTCAATATGGCGGAAGACTAAGGGTGAAGATGTCATTATTGGAAATATAGATACAGGTAAATGACAATTAATCAAATAATTTATTTTTATCATTACATTTATAAATTATTAAAATCAAAGAAAATATATAATTGAATATTTCAAATAAATTAATCTTGAATGTAACTGTCATGATAAATACAATAGTGCAAAAAATATGCCTTAAACAAGTACACTACAGTTTTCAGGAGTTTGTTTTGTAAAAGCTTTTACACTACAAGATAATTATGAATTTTAAGTTAGTTACTTTTTATTTTAATTATTTTAAATAGTAACTCTTTAACAGTTAAATTAAGGAAAAGCAAGGATCGAGATAAGTTACTCTTCAAATGCTTTGACATTTTTATGAATCTTTAATCAATCTTCGTTGCCAAGTATGAACCCTCTTTTTGTTGATGCTGTGACGTGTGTCAGGTGCTTGGCCCGAATCCAAGAGTTTTAATGATGAAGGGTTTGGACCCATCCCAAAAAGGTGGCGTGGAATCTGTGAAACGGAAGATAATTTTAAATGCAACAGGTTCATTCATTTTATACCTAAGATCATAGTTTTAATCGTGTTTAATATTTGAACTGATTTAACGTTTTTACTGTAAATGCAGGAAGCTTA
Source organism: Vigna unguiculata (assembly GCF_037176805.1). NCBI lineage: Eukaryota > Viridiplantae > Streptophyta > Magnoliopsida > Fabales > Fabaceae > Vigna > Vigna unguiculata. The sequence goes on along the minus strand of NC_140794.1, from coordinate 55,299,246 downwards.
TTGGAGCAAGATATTTCTACAAAGGGTATGAGGCAAGTATCGGTGAAAAACTGAACGCGTCGATGCTTAGTGCACGCGATTACGAAGGTCATGGTTCACATACTTTATCAACAGCTGGTGGTAACGTTGTTCCTGGTGCTAATGTTTTTGGGTTTGGCAATGGAACTGCAAGTGGTGGATCACCAAAAGCTCGAGTTGCAGCCTACAAGGCTTGTTGGCCTCCGGGGTGTTTTGATGCAGACATTTTTGCTGCTTTTGAGGCTGCCATAAGTGATGGTGTCAACGTGATTACCATGTCTGTGGGTTCAGAAAATCCATCTGAGTTTTCTGAAAGTGCTATATCTGTAGGCTCCTTCCATGCAGTTTCCCACGGCATAACATTGATAGCTTCTGGAGGAAATTCAGGACCTGTTCCTGGATCCGTATCCAACAATGAACCCTGGACTCTCACAGTTGGAGCAAGCACAATCGACAGAGACTTCGCTAGTAATGTCGTACTTGGTAACAGGAAAATCTTCAAGGTACGTATGTTGTTTACACATACAATACAACCTTGTTTTTTGTCTTTGTTCTTTTTTGTTTTCAAGACTCCTTTTTGTTTTGTTATTGCTAGGGAACTAGTCTTTCAAGGTCTGGCTTACCATCTAACAAGAAGTACCCATTGATTAGCGCTGTTCAAGCACAAACTACATCGGCATCTTCTGTTAACGCGTAAAAATTACTCATGATACCGACTTCATGTTTGGGTTGTTCTTGTTCTCTCTTGTAACATTTTTCATTCTTGCAGGCCTAATTGCATTAATGGCACTCTTGACGCTAGGAAGGTGAAGGGGAAGATTTTGGTGTGTCTTCGCGGTGTAAATGGTAGAGTAGAGAAGGGTGTTGTAGCTGCTAGTTTAGGAGCTGTTGGAATGATTCTGGTTAATGATGAGGGCAACGGTGATAATATTATATCCGACCCCCATGTGCTTCCTGCTACACATGTTGGCTTTGAGACCGGCAAATACATTTATAGTTACATCAACCGTACCAAGTAATTCTCTTTCTCGTACTTCAAGCTTTTATGCTGGTTCTGGTTTCATGGTTAGGACCTTTTACATAGATAGCATTTTATTTCATCATCAGGTTTCCCGTGGCTTATATCTCTAGAGCGAAAACAGAACTGGGTACGAAGCCAGCTCCAGTTATGGCTGCATTTTCATCAAGGGGTCCCAATCTCCTCGACCCAGCAATCCTCAAGGTTCGGTTTTTCCTTGATGATGAACTCACCCTTTAGTATTTAAATATGAAATAATTGTATGACTGCAACTTTTGTTTTGTGTTTCAGCCTGATATCACTGCACCAGGAGTCAGTATCATTGCTGCTAATACTGAAGCCTTAGATCCCACAGAATCTGACCAAACATTAACTCCTTACATTGTATTGTCTGGCACTTCAATGTCATGTCCTCATGTTGCTGGTGTTGTTGGGTTGCTCAAAGCCCTCCATCCTAATTGGAGCCCAGCCGCTATTAAGTCAGCAATCATTACCTCAGGTAAATTATATATATGCATGCATTGCAATTTTAATTTCGCTTAATTTTTCACACATTCATTATAGAATTTCATGCATTTTGCAGCAACTACGAAAGATAACACTGGAAGGCGTATCCGAGATTCATCATGGAAGGAGTCAACACCATATGACTTTGGTGCAGGTCACATTCGACCGAATCGTGCTGCATACCCTGGACTTATATATGACCTAACTACTACTGATTATTTAAACTATTTGTGTGGTCGTGGCTACAAAAGTTCCCAGCTTAAGTTGTTCTACCACAAGCCTTACACTTGTCCCAAGTCCTTCAATTTAGCAGATTTCAATTACCCAACAATCACGATTCCTCGGATTGAATATGGACAATCTGTTAATGTTTCGCGAACAGTTACAAATGTTGGGTCCCCAAGCGTGTATAGAGTTCGCATTGAGGCGCCACCAAATGTTGCAGTTTCTGTTGAGCCTGCGAAACTGAAGTTCAAGGGAAAGGGTGAGAAAAAAGAGTTTCGAGTTTCATTGACCTTGAAGTCGAAAACTGAGAACACTACTGATTTCGTATATGGGTTGTTGACGTGGACTAATCACAAGAACCGCGTTAGGAGTCCAATTGTAGTTAACTTGAATAATTTCTGAGGTTTCTGTGTTTGTATTTTATCTTTGCAATAAGGGTTCTGTTGAACAATCGAAGCTCTCTGGAATCTTAGAAGAGAAGAATGTATCAGCCATTGTTAATGTTCATCAGTTGTTTAAGGCTACATGTTTCAGGAAGATCTAATGAATTCTTTCAACATCAATGTTAGATTTAAAACGAGGCGTAAACATCCTTTGCAGTGTTTATAGTAGCCATTTTGATACAAGGGTTCTCACAATTTGTTTGTTTTCGATCGACTAAGTATCAAAATTTAGTTCTCAATATATATTCTTTATAAACTAATTTTTCATCAATTTTTAGCGGTAAGAAAATTGAGAAGTCTTTTGTAGTATTTGGCTATGTATTATAATTATAAAATTATAATATAATAAAACACACATGAATAAGAGAGACATGACTCTGGTAGAATCTCTCCTCCATAGAATGAGGTCATAATCGATAGATCTTTCGGCTCTATGTTGGGCCCAACCATTATTTTAACATAGAATTATATTAATACTACATAAATGTGTTTTGTTCAAAGGGATAATATAAATCGATTGTGTTAGTGATGGAGCTAGTGATACATTCTAGGAGTGATTAATATTTGTATTTTTAATATTGAAAAAATTATATAATTTTCTTCTAACATTAAAATGTGAATTATATAACTATAGAGTCTGAATTAAATATTTTTTTTGAGGGTTAAACATATATATAGATATATTTCTTTTTTTTTTTGAAACTTTATTAATTAGTACATACTTTTCTTTGAAAAATTGTATAATTGTTTCTAGTTTATATATTGATAGGTCAATGGTTGAGTTGTTTGTTTGTGAGTTTGTCATATATATTGATAGGTTTTATTATGTATAAGATTGTTAATGTAAATATTCATTTTGACTTGCTAACTGTAAAATTTACCTATATAAATGTTAAATTTAAACAACTTTCAGACGCCAAATATTATTGTAATTAATAATAGCGTTTTTAAACTATTAATTTTATTTATTACTTTTAATAGAAAATTATCATAGCCAAACAGATATAAATGTAAAAAAAATTCAGTTTTTTATTGATCCATGTATTTTATATCATTATGAAACTTAGATTCAGTTTATGTAGACATGTTGATGGAATGATTCATGATCCAATTTTTTGTTTTTTTATTAATGAGTTTAATTTTTATAATTAGTTTTCTTCTGTATACATTATTTTAACTCTTTTCGTCTGTCAACAAAACCTTTTACTTTTATAACTTCCAAATAAACAATTGATGAGCCGTGATAACTTACTTTTATATGGGTAGTTTTTTCATTTTGTTAGGAGTGCATAATTTTATTTATATTGAGTTTATAGGGGTCATTTATACTTTAAAACATGTTTGAAGGAAGTACTTTCAAAAATTTTGGTTGGAGAATGATACTTTTTTAGTCTTTCATGGTTATTTTGATCAACGAGTAATCCTTTGAAGTCTTTAGAGAAATATGACATGGATACTTGCATTTTTGTAAGTATATATGCAATTCAAAGTTACTCTTGTTTTTCGTGAAAAAAAAATCATTGTCTTAATAATTTAACTAATTTAGTTTTGATTCATAAAGAATAATAGAAGTGGTTTAATGTTTTACTTCGATATATGTTTTTTTTTTTTTCATAATAAGTATAGTATATCTATATTTTGTGAAGTGTAATTTTTGTCATGGTTTGGTGTAATCCCCATGCTTTTATATTCTTTTATTTTATTTTACTTTTTAATAAATTTTGATGTAATAATGATTGATGGACTTTAGGATGTTCGCATTGTTGAGATGTCAAAGTTTATAGTAACACCTAATATAATTTTATTTGAAAAATACTTATATAATATTTTAATTATAGTTATTGTATTTCATAAAAATGTTGTTGCGCTTTCACTAATCATTATATGTTCAGTATTATTCTTTAATATAGAAAGACAATAATATTTACTATATTCAATTTACAAAACCCCTTTTTTTTATCAAAATAGTAAAACAGTACATATATAGTATAACTTAATTTTAAGTTATAAAGATGTATTGAAGTAATTTGCGTATTTTTTACTATTATTAAACAAAGAGAAGGATAAAGATTATATAGATAGAAATATTGGTAAATAATAAATTATTGTTAGTATATTTTGTCTTCATTTCTTACATTTGAAGTTGACTTAAATATATTGTTCATATTTCAAATTTACATGGAGAATAATTAAAAAGGTGTTTAATATTATTTTTAAATTATTAATTACAAAAAGAAACTTTTAAATAATGACCAACTTTAGTTATTAAAAATATGTTTAGAAATACATTTTCTAATTAGAGACCAATTTAAAACTATTTTAGTTATTAATTTAAGAACCAATTATATTTTTTTAAACTAAAAGTTACTAATATTAGTAAAGATTATATGAATAGAAATATTGGTAAACAATAAATTATTGTTAGTATATTTTGTCTTCATTTCTTACATTTGAAGTTGACTTAAATATAGTGTTGATATATAAAATAATATTTATAAATTTACATAGAAAATAATAAAGGGCGTTTAATATTATTTTGAAATCATTAACTACAAAAAAAAATTCTTAAATTATATATAATTTTAGTGATTAAAAATATGGTTAGAGATCATTTTTTAATTAAAGAACAATTTATGAACCAATTTATAGAAACTAGTTTAGTTTATCAATTATAATTTTTTGAAACTATTTTAGTTATTAATAATTTTTAGCTTATAAATTGATATTTAAATTGGTCACTATAATAACTAATTAATTTTTGTCACTAAATTTGATTATTCTTCAAAAAATTTCTTGTAATGTAAATAACATGTAATATTACAATTATTTTTAATTATTAATTACGGGCAAATATTATAAATCTGATTTAGTTGTTTAATATTAAAAGTTAACTAATGTTTATATCTGGTAACTTTTAATATTAAAATTTTAACTTAAATAAATATATCTTAAAATGTTGCAACAGGGTGAAATTGAATTACTCTATAAACTAAATAAATGCAATTTGAATTACTTCATCTCAACAAAACATCTACAACTTCGAAAAAGAAAAACTATACTAATAATTCAAATATACCGTATTTCAAATTTTTTTATTTAAGTAATTACGTTTTTTTTTTTTGTATCTACTATTATGCAGATACAGAATAATGTTCATAACATTTTAATTTATGTTTCATAGAAAAGTGTTATTATCCATTCAATTCCTTTATTTAATAGAATATTTGCCTTAGAATCAATTTGGAGCATAATCGGGTGGACTTTGAATCCACATGATTTGGTTTCAGATACTGTGACATAATAACAACAGCTATATAAGAAATAGAAATCATAAACACATTTCAACAAACACCTTCATAACACAAAACAATGTCACTAACCATTTCTCATGTGTTATTATCTCTTATTTTTGGGGTTGTGTTGGCTGAACCAACTCAAGCAATCAAACAGGTAAACCCTGTCTCAAAACCCCACTCACACAGCTTATGATACTTTTAAAGTTTCATAATTTTCATATTTGAAGTAATTAATATATGTTTTGCTTTTTTCTTTTCAGTCGTATATTGTATACTTAGGATCACATTCTTTTGGTCCAAATCCTTCTTTGGTTGATCTTGAAACTGTCACAAACTCTCACTACGATTTTCTTGGATCTTACGTGGGAAGGTATAGATTTTATCCCAACTTTATGAAATACTTGTTGAAAAAAGCAATATAGATTAACTACATGTTTCTTGTTCTTGTTTTTCACAGCATTGAAAAGGCGAAAGAATCAATCTTTTATTCTTATAATAGATATATTAATGGGTTTGCTGCAGTACTTGAGGAAGATGAAGCAGCGAATGTTGCAAGTATGAGCATTTTATTCTGCAAAATGTATTATTTGAGAAACTGTTATTTTAATGTTGTAACTGTTGTTTGTGATTGATGCATGTAGAGCATCCCAGTGTGATATCAGTTTTCTTAAACAAAGAACGAAAATTGCACACAACACATTCATGGAATTTTCTTGGGTTAGAGAGAAATGGTGAATTCCCTGAGGCATCAGCATGGCGAAAGACATTGGGTGAAGATGTGATCATTGGAAACCTTGACACAGGTAAGTGATGAAATGAACCAATAATTTATTTTTTTGCTTTCGATTGCCTTATACAGTTTCCTTTTTAGCCTTTCCATGTAAATAATTTTGTTTAATTAATACAGGTTGATGATTTCAGAATTTTTTTTCTATGAATGCTGTTTGCAGGTTGATCATATAATACTTTGATAATATTACTAACTCTTAGTTTTAATTTAACTTTATCATAAAAAATCATTAACATCTTTTGTAATCATTTTTGCACTAATATTTATATTCATATTTGCTGGACAGATCAGACAAGAATAATGACTCTTTAAAAAGTGTATTTGTTACTTAATTAATTTAAACAATTAATGTATAATACAATGAAATATTAAAATTAAGAATAAGCCAATTAGTCATGAAGTAAGTGATTTGGTTATTAAAATTTAGACTGTCCCTTATTATCAATTACCTTGAGATAAATAATACGATCATATTGAATATATTATATTTTATCAAAATACAGATTTTAAAAATTAACTTTAATTTCAAAGAAAAAATTATTTTACTGCTGAAATATTTTGTCTCTCTATTGAAAAATTAGACGGACACATATTATCAATTACTTTAAGATAAATAATATGATAATATTGAATATATTATATTTTATTAAAATACAGATTTTAAAAATTAACTTTAATTTCAAAAGAAAATTTTATTTTACTATTGAAATATTTGGTATCTCTATTTTTAGATTAATTTTTCATGTACTATGCATTTTATAGATTTTTTTAAATTTTAACCTTTTAGATATATTTTAAGTATTTTAAATAAATTTGAAGGAAAAACATAAAAATAATCTTAAATAGAAAATTTACTTAATACAGCTGGATTCAAGTTAAATTCAAATGTTATAGTTTAAATTTTTTTATTTTAAAAATCTATTATTTTGTGGTTATTTTAAATTTGTTAATATATAATGATTTAAAGCTAGTATCTGGACTAACTTGACCTAGACCACACTAGATTAAGTTGAACTTGGCCTTGACTTATGTCAAATTAACTCGGGTCTCGTCAACTTTGCCTAACTTGGCCCAACTTGATTTCAACCTAATTCAGCCTTGTGCGGATTTGTCCTATCTCAACTTGACGTGTTTAAAGTTAACTTGACTTGACTTACCTAGCCCAGGTTACCATGGCCCAACTTAAACCCCTTCCAACTCAATTAGATGTGGACTTAGTTGACTCAAACTAAGTATGGAGTAACTAAATCAAACTTGAACTCAAGTTAACTTAACTTGACTTTAGCCCTATCTAACTCAACTTAGCCTTATCTATATGGATCCAAGCTAACTCAACCTTATCTAAGCCTTGTCCGCCTTAATTTAACTTGGGCCTCGCCTATTTCAACTCAACCTAGGTCTTACCAAATTAACCCGACTTAGTTTAAGCTAAACTAAACTTAATGTGGATATGTCCCAACCCGACTTATCATGGACTCAGGCTGAATTGGCTTAAATTGGGCTTGTTTTTTATTTGGCCTAAAGTGAGCCCGTCAATTTGATTTTGAATGGACTTGAGATTACTCAACTTTACATAGGCCCAAGCTTACTTGACCCAACTCAACTCAATTTGACCTACTTCAGCTCTTCCTCGACTTTGTCGACTTGGCTCAACTAGGGTTTGACTTGACTTAGCCTGACATGGACCGGCCTCAATTTGACCTAACATGGGTCAACCCTAATTTATCCTAACATAAGTTCAAACCAACTCAAATTGACCTAGATCCTAACCAACATGACACGACCCTGCTTAATTTAGTTAGATCCATCTTGGCCAACTTGATATAGTTTTATCCCAAATTAACTTGACTTGTGCTCAAGTTAACTAAGATTGACTCCAACTCGACCTAACTTTGGTTCCATTCCAGCGTAGCCTATATTTGATCTGACTTGACCTAATCTAATGTGAGTTTAGTCTAGCTTAGCGTGACTTAGTGTGATTGATCCAATTTGTTTTGGTTCTTTTTCAATCCAACTTTACATGACTTTGATCCAATTTAATTGAACCTTACATGAACTAGGCCCAACCTAGCCTAGTCTCGTCTTATTTGAGTGTGACTTAATTTCCGAACCAACTTAGACTTATCTTAATTTTGGATATTCAAAAGTTTAAAAAGAATATATATTCAACTATGTTTGGTTCAATTTCGGTTAAATGGATTAAATTCATTTAAACAAACATAAAATAATATGAATTTAGATAATTATGTATCGAATTTGAAAATTTTGACGTTATTCACACACTTATCCTAATATTTATTCTTTTTGACTTTGTTTGCGTGGTGTTTATTTTCCCTCTGCTCATTACATTTTTTGGTGTTCTGATATGTAATACCTGTTTTATGATAAGTTAACAGTTAAACTAAAGTAATCTGTTTTGCTCTTGGTACTCAAGCAATATAATACATTTCATGAAGCTCTTAACGTTCTTGCTTCTATTACTAGCTTATTTTAATAAATTCTCGTACCAATGTCAAAACTTTTGTGATACAGGTGTTTGGCCCGAATCCAAGAGCTTCAGTGACGAAGGGTTAGGGCCCATCCCAAAACGGTGGCGTGGAATATGTCAAACACATAAAAAAGCTCAAGATAAATTCCAATGCAACAGGTTCATTCTTTTTACTCTAGCTAATTTCTCCGAACAAATACTTCATGAACATCCCTTGTGGTGATGAGTTTTTCCGTGTTAATATGTGTTCGTTAAGTATTATTCATGAACTGGTATTTGGTGGCAAGGCATCGCTATTGCATCGTGAGGATATTCATTTGCTTAACTATGTCTGGTATTTTCATCAATGTGACATTTTTTTACCATATGCAGGAAGCTTATTGGAGCAAGATATTTTTACAAAGGCTACGAGGCAAAGTTTAATACAAAACTGAATGAGTCATTGCTTAGTGCACGTGACAACGAAGGCCATGGTTCACATACTTTGTCAACAGCTGGTGGTAGCTTTGTTCCTGGAGCTAGTGTTTTTGGCATTGGAAATGGAACAGCAAGTGGTGGATCACCAAAAGCACGAGTTGCAGCATATAAGGTGTGTTGGCCAAGTCTCGCGTTCAGTGGTGGATGTTTTGATGCAGACGTTATGGCTGCTTTTGAGGCAGCCATAGGTGACGGGGTTGATGTGCTTTCGGTGTCTTTGGGAACGGAGGCACAAGATTATTTCGAAGACGTTATTGCCATAGGATCCTTCCATGCAGTTGCCAATGGCATAGTAGTAGTGGCTTCTGCAGGAAATTCAGGACCTTTTCCTGAATCTGTATCCAACATTGGACCATGGATGCTCACAGTTGCTGCAAGCACAGTAGATAGAGACTTCGCTAGTTATGTTACACTTGGTGACAACAAAATCATCAAGGTATAATTTTTCTAAAACCTTGTCTTTCTTCTCATAGGAAAACATGTATCTTGAGCTTTTGCCTTTTTTTCATTTTCAAGCCGAACATTTTCAATATCAATATCAAGTACAGTCAGAAATCTACCCTCTTGTCTTTCTGTTATTGTCAGGGAGGTAGCCTTTCAGAGCATGGATTATCATCTGATGATGCGTACCCATTGATTAGTTCTGTAGAGGCCAAATATTTCAATGCATCTATTTCTGAAGCGTAAGAACACTCATACAAACTTGACCTTCTAAATTACCTTAGCATTGGGGATGTTCTTCTGTAATTCAGTCCTTGTTGCAGACTTAATTGCCAGGATGGAACTCTTGATCCTGAGAAGGTGAAGGGGAAAATATTGGTCTGTTTTGGAGATAAATTAGCGACTAATGTGGAAGCTATCAGGGTAGGCGCCGTTGGGTTGCTTTTGCTTAATGAAAGGAATGCAGGGAATGAAGTTTTACCCCAACCCTACTTGCTTCCTGCTGCTAATGTTGGCTTTGATGATGGCAATTACATTTACAATTACATCAGCAGCACCAAGTAACTTCCTTCCTCACGCCTCAGTTTTTATGAGCTTTGATTTCTGGATTGGAACTTTTCTTAATTAACATTTTACATTATCAGGTCTCCTACAGCTTATATTTCCAGAGTGAAAACAGAGTTGGGTGTGAAGCCAGCTCCGAATGTGGCTTCATTTTCAGCAAGGGGCCCCAATCATATTGATCCGGCAATCCTCAAGGTTCAATTGTTTGATTTTGATGATCGTATCACCAAATGTAAAGTGATCGTATGAGTGTAATTTTTGGTTTCTGTTTCAGCCTGATATCACTGCACCAGGATTCAACATCATAGCTGCTTATACCGAAGCCGTATCTGCTACAGGTCTAGAATCTGACACACGAATAACTCCTTACTTTTTATTTAGTGGTACTTCAATGTCATGTCCTCATGTTGCTGGCCTTGCTGGGCTGCTCAAAGCCCTTCATCCTGATTGGAGCCCAGCTGCTATAAAGTCAGCAATCATGACCTCAGGTAAAACTATATACACAGGCCTTACATTTTACACGCATGTAGAATTTTACATTCATATTCTTGCACACCCTAATCATAACATTTCATGCATTTTGCAGCAACTTCAACAGATAACTCTAGAAAACCTATCCAGGACTCGTCATTGAACGAGGCAACTCCATTTGACTATGGTGCAGGGCACATTAAACCTAACAGTGCTGTGGACCCTGGACTTGTATATGACCTGAATATTACTGATTATTTGAACTATTTGTGTGGTCGTGGCTACAACAGTTCCCAGCTTAAGATGTTCAACCACAAGCCTTATACTTGTCCAGAGTCGTTCAGTTTAGCAGATTTCAATTATCCAGCAATCACAATTTCTGAGTTTGGCCCTGGACATTCTGTGAATGTCTCTCGAACTGTCACTAATGTTGGGTCCGGAAGCACGTATAGAGTGCGCATCAAAGCGCCACCACATGTTGAAGTTTCAGTCGAGCCTAGGAAACTGAGGTTTAAAAAAACGGGTGAAAAGAAGGAGTTCAGAGTGGCATTGACTTTGAAGAAGAAAACTGAAAGCACCACTGATTTTGTATTCGGATGGTTGACGTGGACTGATAAAAAGCACCATGTTAGGAGTCCCATTGCAGTTAACATGACACAAGTGAGATGAGATTTATGTTGCTGCTGTATTTACCCTGCCAGTATTTGGAGGGGTGTTTTCATCCATTGTTTTCTTATCTCTGCAATAAAAGTTGTGTTCAATTGTAAAACTAAGTAGAAAAGTGGTTGTTTTATGTGTTTGTCCCTCTTAATTCTAAAGCCGTTTTTATTATGCGTATACATAAAAAAATTTAAAAAGTAAGAAAGATGTGGAGATAAGTAAGAGATGATTCCTGATACAACAATCTGTAGGGAATTGAAGTAATCGATTTTGTTCCTCGTCAAACATGCTGAACCTTGAAATATGTTGTAACTAAATAGAATTGTACATATTTGCGATGAACAAATCCTCAAATACATTTAAGATTGTATTTTTTCTTTCAACCCACGGATCAAAGGAAGTAAATGAATTGTAGCATTTGAATTATGGTTCCTCCCGCTGAAACAGTCTCTTCACGGGGTTTATTGGATAAGGTCTAACGATGTGATTGAATTGTCATCAAGAAGTGGAGTTCCCAGATAAACTAACGTGAAAATAATTCAAGAAATAAAGGCGAGGTAAGTATTATAAGATTGCAGAGAGTGTGAGAAATCGTTCATCATATCTCATAGATTACATACACATTATACTTAGCCCAAAAATAATAGGAAACGAAATGGAATAGAAAAAGATATGACGATAGAGAAGGTAGAGAGGGTTATACGGCGAGTGTGATATCACTCAACTCAAGCTGAGCAGCAATGTCCTCAAGCTGCTTCCTGACGCTCATGTCAATCAATTTGGAGCCAGAATTGCCGTATCTCACAGTGAAACCGGCCACCAAACTAGGGTCAAGGAGGGTCTTGATCCTCACGTTTTTGGCCCCAGTCAGCTTCTGAACCTGCTTCGCGATTTGCGCCAGGTGCTGGGACTCCAACTTCACAACCGAAGTCACCACCGCCAGCTCCGTGTCGGTCAACTTGTTATACACCAATTCGAACTCCTTCGCTATCTCGTTAATGAGATCGATCCTCTGCGCGTCCACCAGGATGTAGAGGAAGTTTCTGGTGTGCGGTTGGAACGCCGAGGACTCGGCGATATCGTCCACCAGCTGCCGCTTCTTCTCCACGTCCAGCGTGGGATCCGCGAAGAAGTCCGACACCGTCGAGTCCGAGAACAGCTCGCTGATTTTCTCGATGTCGGCGGCGGTGGCGTCCAGCGTGCTGTTGCCGCTCGCCACGTCAGCCAGGGCCTGGGCGTAGCTGGAAGCCACCGTGGCCGACATTCTGGCGCCCGCGGCGCCGTTGGAGCGGCGGGTGGCGGCGGCGAGCTTGAGCTTGAGGGCGGAGAAAGTGGAACGGGGAAAGGAGACGGTGAGCGCGGGTTTCTGGGAAAGGGACTTTCCGGGGATTAGAACGTGTTTGGATTGAAGGGAAGCGGTGGGATGCTGCAAGGACGCCATTTTTGCGGTGAGTGAGGAATGTGCGTGATTGTGTTGTGAATTGTGATATCTCTCTTTTTCTTTTGGTTTTGTTTTTTGTTTTGTGATGGTGTGGAGCAAGTGAAGGGGCTCTTGGAGGATTGAGAGGATCACTGTGGCCTCTTATCTCAGGGATAAGATAATCAACTTTGGACACGTGGACGCCTATGTGTGGAAGAAGGACCTTTCTCGTTTCTGATTTGGATTTTTTTATTTTTTTTAGAAAATAATGTTCGGACCAGAAAAATTAAGACGAAGGCCACCACTGGATGAAGTTTATCACCGTATCTTGTTTTTGATTAAGTGTCATTTCAGCTAATCTCCCTTTCACATTTCCAGCATCACATTGTTCATCATTTTCTCAATCTAACATTTCAACAACGTTAGGATGGTTAATAGTTCATTTATCAGTAACAAACTCTTTTCCAAAAATCAAAAATCAAAAAGTAACATTGATGTCTGCCTATAATCTGTGTATTGGGATAACTCTACGTATAAAAATGAACATTTTTTAAATTTTCATAAATAAAAACTAGATAAATAATTCATTTACAGAAGAAAATATAAACACTAACATTGATGTATTATTCGAAACAACTTAATGATCAACTCTTTTTCATTATCGCAACCTAAACCACTTCGATTTAAATTACCATAACATATTAATGAGTTGTCTTTAATCTGTTTATCGTATATTCAATGCATGGTTTGATCTTAATTCTAAATCCGTGAAATTTATTCTCCAGTTTTATTTCAGTGGATTTGTAAGGTACATGCTTTGAATTGTACACTGTCACATCTTTAACCTTAATTTACAAATTCGATCGATACATAAATAAGCGTTTCATTTACCTTCATTCGACCGGTGCATGCAATCCATTGTTCTCTTGGGATTTTGTTACATGCATCTTCTAGATTTCATTTTTACATTACCAAGTTAAAATTACGTAATATTCCGTCTAATGTATTATTTCAAATATTACGTCCACTAAATAAATATGTTAGGAATCACATCTCAAACTTACTTCACTTTCACAAAATCAGTTTATAAGATAAAATATACATTCACTTATATATTATAAAATTATTTTATCTTTAATCGATATGACACTACACATTAATGATTAGAATTAAATGTTCAAGAAACACAAATCTTGTTAGGATATGTTTTAATTAGGAATCTAATATTATGTTAGGGAGTGAACTTTAAGTCTAATTCAATTCTATAAAATCAACTAAGATAAGATTTGCACCCATTTATATATATTATAAAATTGTCTTATCTTTAATTGATGTGAAAATTTCAACAAAACATATTAAAATGAGTTCAAATTATAACATATACCATGATATAGATGCTCCGGATCCTTTAAAAGAAGTATAGAAAATAAGCCAAAGTTGTAGAAAAAATTAGGTTAAATAAAATTGTCAATTCATATTTCTATTAATCCACTCGTTCTATGTTTTTGTTGCCGATTTTTCCTACCAAACCTCACTTTTCTTAATTGTATTAATCCATGTAATGTTTTTAACTATGACATTATATATATATATATATATATATATATATATATATAATATTTAATTAAAAATATGAATTTTTAGTACTTAAATAAACAATAAAATTTAATCAAAAACTCTACTTGAAGACTTAAAACAAAATTAAACATATTTGTTAATCATAAACTGTCGTAACCGAAATCGCGACGGAAAGGCAAACCGACAAAGAAAACGGGTTTTAAAAAGAGATTGGGAGTCGCCACCACAGTTATTTTTGGAAAACTATGGAAAAACCATAAAAATAAAGCAAGTCTGCGAAAAACCATATTTTGGATTCGGGAGTCGGTTACGCGCAGGGAAGGTGTTAGCACCCTACCGCGCCCGCCCGAGGGCGGTACCTTGAATTAAAAATGCAAAGTTAATGTGATTTTCAAAATATTAATTTTCCCCAAAAATAATAAGACAAAAATATTAAAAAGAAACAAAAAAATATTTTTTTAATTTTTTGGGCCCGACAAGGATTGACCTCGGTCCTACGTATTCTCATTAAAAATGAGAAATCAGGGTTACGTAGTTCTTTAAAAGATATTTAAAAAAATAATTGAGAAAAAAAGATTTGATTTTTGTTAAAGGTGAACCTGACAAGGACTGGCCTTGCTCCTAGGTATCTCACGTTAGAGAATCAAGGATCACGTAGTTCTTAAAAAAGACTTTTTGCTGAAAATGTTGATATTTTTGTATTTTAAAAAATTTTGTATTTTTTTTGGTATTTTTTGAATTACTTGAAAATATGTGTCATACGACGCGAGCGGTCGAGCAAACATTAAAAGAGAAAAAAAAAAAAAACTATTTTTGGTATTTTTGAAAATGAGTGTCACACGGTGCAGGCAACCGGACAGACACAATAAAGCAAAAAAAGAACATTTTCCGTTTTTTCTATTTTTCTATTTTTTTTTTATAATTTTTATAATTTAAAACATTTTTGTTTACTCTTTTTGTTTGAGGAAAAAAAAATAGATAAATGACAAAAAAGGATAAAAGAAAATTTAATAACAAAAGGACAAAAGTGAAAGAAAGAAAAAAAAATTAATAATAATAATAGGGTGCATGAGTAATGTGTGAGGTGCATGAAGTAAACATAAAACACAGGCCCAAAACAAGATAAACATAAACAGGGTTGCAAGGTTATTAATTATGGTGGTGCACGAAGTAAAACATGAAACAAGGGTGACAGGGGGTGCAAGGTTAGTAAATATTAGGGGTACTCGCAGACAAAATTAAAACAGGGGTGCGAGATAAAGGAAAAAGGGGGTGGCAGGGTAAAGCATGAAACAAGTGTGGCATGGGTGCGAGGTTAGTAAATATCAGGGGTACTCGCAGCAAAATTTAAAACAGGGGTGCGAGATAAAGGAAAAAGGGGGTGCGTAGAGTAAAATGTGAAACAAGTGTGGCAGGGGTGCGAGGTTAGTAAATATCAGGGGGTACTCGCAGCATAAAATTAAAACAGGGGTGCGAGATAAAGGAAAAAAGGGGTGCGTAGAGTAAAATGTGAAACAAGTGTGGCAGGGGTGCGAGGTTAGTAAATATCAGGGGGTACTCGCAGCAAAAAATTAAAACAGGGGTGCGAGATAAAGGAAAAAGGGGTGCACAGAGTAAAACACGAAACAAGTGTGGAAAGGGGTGTGACGTTAGTAAATATCAGGGAGTACTCGTAGCATAAAATTAAAACAGGGGTGCAAGATAAAAGAAAAAGGGGTGCGCAGAATAAAACAAATCCAATTTTTCAAACCCTAATGAAGTGAGCTCTCCTTCACAAACACAAACAGCTCCTTCCTCATCACCGCAGACCACCACCACGACTCCAACAGCAACCGCCGTCACTGCACGTCCCACCACCGGCAAAAGACGCCGCCGCCGCCGCCGGTCGCCGTCGAAGGTGTCGCCGGCTAGAACAAGCCTCCCGAATCGCCTCTTTTCTTCCTTCTTCCCCCCGCGCGACCACATGACGGCACCACTTCCCTTCACGCGAGACACCAACTCCCCGGTCTATCAAAGCCGCCGGCGACGGCGCTAAACCATACCAGAAGCGACGCCGGCCTCCGAGGTGCTCCAAGGTTCTTGAGCCTCTTCCCGCACGAGCCACACCGGGTTTGGAAGCTACGCCTTCGAGCCTTACTGCCGCGCCCCAACTGTGATCAGAGCCGCCATCACTATCCCCTTTCGACTTGTGCTTTACTCCGAATTGTGCTGGGTTGTGATGATGAATTTGGAGTGTTGTATTGTGTTGTTTGTGGTGTATGCAAATTCGGGTGGTGTTTGTATTTGTGTAGGTGGAATGGCGTTGATGATTCACGGTGGTATTGGGTTGGGGTTATGTGTTGTTGACATTGTGAGGACGACTCTTGCCGATCTCTTCAATCTCTCTTTACCCTCTCAAAGATGTTACTTTTCCTCTTTTGTAGTAATGTTTCCCTGTGTTTGTTTTTTCAATTTGATTCTCCTCTGTGTGGTTCATCATGAATTCCTGATGCCTATATTTCTTTAGCCATGTGAGAAGTGGAAAGGGGTTGCTTCCTGCAACATGGCTACCCTATCTCCTATCCACCATAGACACCATCTTTCCATTGATCTATGCAATCTTCTCTCTCTTATTATTTTTTTTAATCTATTTTATTTTTTCTTAAATAATAAAAAATAAAAAAGGAATATAAAGAAAATTGTAAATAAAATAAAAATAAATAAAATAAGATTAAATCAAAGAAAATAATAATAATAATAATATAAAATAAAATAAAACAAAATTAAATTAAATAAAAATAGAATAGAATAATAATAATAAAACAAAACAAAACAAAATAAAATATAAAATAAAATAAAAAATAGAATAGAATAATAATAATAAAAGTAAAGTAAAGTAAAATAAGATGAAAAGAAAAAAAAACAAAATAAAAGTAAAATAAAATTATGAGGAAAAAAAGTAAAATACATTATAATCCGGACAAAAATAGGTGTTGACATAAACCATAAATGCATTAAACAAACCGTTTATACATTAAAAATTCTTAACAATTTAAATGTTTACTCGCTATACCGTTATACAAATAAATGGGTGAATTCAAACTCAACTGATACGTTTATAAATTATACATAACTGCGTTAACTAAATTGAAAATGTATTACTTATAATTATACATTTTCATTTATTTTATATGTTTAAATGTATTCTACAAATTGGATTTTTTTTTATTAAACTTTTAGCTTTTTAAAATTCACATATAATAAAAAATTTGAACATAATTTCTAGAAGTTACTTACCTGCATTCAGTTTTAAATATTAAATAATTTGTTAATACTAATTTCATCTTATTAATTACTCATCTTTCAATTTTAGTTTATCTTTATTCTTATTAACTATATTCAAGAGTACTTTTATAATTAATTACATAACATAAATAAAAATCTTACATATCAATTAAATACCATGAAAACAAATTAATTTTGTTGGCAAAATAAGAAGATGAAATTAGTTGTAAGGTTTTGATAATGATAAAAACAATAAACTTTAAACAAATATTGAAATATTTGTAATTTATATTATAAAGTTGACTAAACCTTTGTAATATGTTCATAATAGTGAAAATGTGTATGGAGGACGTAGTTTAGTAAGTCACAACGTTCGCACAAAATCACTATGGGAAAATGTATGTTCGTGAGAGAAGGTTTTTAAAAAAAAAAATATGGAATAATCAATTATCGATTATTACTAGCATTTGCAACTTGACATTTCAGTTACTTGACCTAATTTTCAAAAGTTTATATATATTAAGTTAAACTAGTTTTTTTTTTTTTTGTGAATCAGAAGTTTAGTGTTGTGTTAGTAAAAAAACTATGTGAGTGTTTGAAAAATGGGTTTTGAAAATTCTAGAGTGATAATTTTTACTAAGTAAGTTATTTAGAGATTGAGTGTTATTGTTGCATGGAAAATTGTTCATTCCTCGTGGATTCAAAGAATATGATTTTTTTTTTTATCTATTATGTGAATTAAAAGAGGTATTTCCATCATTTGTGTGATTTAGAGAATATGTTTACCTTTTGTAGTTTTTAATCTTGTGGCTTGAAAGATGTGTGATCTAAATCTAAACTTTCTATCTAGAATTGTAGGTGTAATTTATCTGAGTGATTGAGTTAACATATGAATCTATGTCTTTCTTATTCGTATTGATATAAATATTCTGTGTCAATTTTTTTTTTACCTACTTTCTTTAATCCGTAGTTATATTAAAGAAAAAAAATTTAATTAAACATTAATTTTTTTTTCTTTTGAAAAGATTTTAAAGTATTAATTTTTTTAACTAAACCAATTTATCCTCTTAGTTTTTGTCCACACGAAAAATCTGTTACGTGATCCTAAACAACTTTTACGTTTCCCCTAAATCAAATTTAAACAAATTTTTAAGGAGTTTCACTTAAATATAATTAGTCAAAGTGAAACTATTTATAAGTCTTATTTAAATCATATAATTATGTTTTCTACATAAGAATAATTAATTAAAGGAATTTTACCCATAAATTAGTTTTGCAATTATCTTAATTCTCCCAAGTGAGTGAATTATTATACATTATTATTTTTTTTTTTACTTTTATCTGCTAATTTCAATTAAAAAGTTAACGATGAAAGAGATAGGTTAAAAAAATATTAGAAAAAAATTCTTTAAAATGCTTGTATTAAAGATAAACTCTATTAATTAATTATGTTAAGAAAATGTCTTCAGAGATCAGAATAAATTTGGTTATTTTTTTATTGTGTATCTATTAAATATATTTTATTTGTTGAGTACTTAAAAAAATTGTTTTTAATTTTATCATTATTATTTTTTAATTGGTTGACTAGATGCTATTTTGTTCCGTTAATTTTTTTAAGTTGTTTTTCCCTGTTATTTTATTATTTTATGTTAATATGAAACGTTTTCGTTTTATGATTAAAAACATATAGCTTTTATTATTGAATGAGTAAAAATAAAATAAAGAGGCAAACAAAACAAAATAATCTAAATAGATATTGAAAAACTGTGAAATCTTCACATAACCGTTTATCATTTGAAGATCTTCTTCGACTCTGATATTTTTATACAAAAAATAAAATAAAATTCAAACTTATAAAAATGGTCCTTTCTTAGATATTCATAGACAAAGTGAACATATAATAATTTTAGATTATATAATATTAACTATTGATATAAATAAAAATGGTAATTTAAAGAGAAAATTTTCATAATTAAAAAAATTATAGTACTTTAACTTAGGTTCCTTCCTTAATTGGATTCCTTTTAATTTAAGTTTGAGTATAAAAAATAATCATTTAGGAATTGAAATATTCATAATCCAGTAGCATATGTATTATTTTTTTTTTCTATTTTAAAAGGATAGTTTTTATAATTTTTTTAAAATCTCACAATATTAATGCATATAATTAAGAGTAATTAATATGTAATATTCGTATTGAAATGATACATACGAAAACACTCTACTTTTTTCAAATATTCTTATCCATTATAAAATATACGAAAAATTAAGAATAATATTATTTAAATTTGCACTAATTTTTTAAAATAATTTATATTAGGCTTAAATCCATTTTTAATCCGTTTTAAATTCTAATTACAAATTTGGTTCTCTAATGTTTCATCTAATTTTTAATTTTTAAAAAAATTGTCATGTGTCACATCCTGGTGTGAAACAACGTGACAAAGTACGGTCACATGTCAATGTCCTTGAAGTATCATTATCTTAATTTCAATTTAATTCTCACATATGTATATTTGTTTCGATTTAGTCTCTACTTTGTTTTAATTTTGTCTGAATATTTTTTTACAAATAGAGAAATATTATCTATCCCTTAAAACCAAATTTATTATTTATATAATTTTTATATTGATATTTGCTACAAAAAAATGACTTACAAAATTAATTACTCATATTTATATTAAAATTTAGTAGTGAAAGTCATAAATAACAAAATATGAGTATAACAATTTCAATAATACTCATAATTTTTATTAAAAATGACGTCATAACATATTACATTTTTGCTTAATTGTTAATCATGTTTTGTTATTCATGACATTTACCACTAAACTTTAATATAAAGATGAGTAATTAATTTTGTAAGTCATTTTTTAATAACAAATATCAATATAACATTTATATAAATAATAAATTTTGTTTTAAGAGAGATACAATACTTATCTGAAAAAAAATTTTGAAAAAAATAGAGTGGGGACTAAATTGAAATAAATAAACATACGTGGGGACTAAATTGAAATAAATAAATTTATGTTATGACTAAATTGAAACAAATAAATATATGTGAAGACTAAATTAAAATTAAGACAATAACACTTTAAATAGACACTCTTGTCATATGACACACCAAGTATATGATATTAGGCAATTTTTTTTTAAATTAAAAAAAATGAAAAAAATTGACACATAATATGTTATAACGATATTAATAATTTTTTTTTAAAATAGATCTAATTGATACATTTTCAAAACGAAATTAAAATTTATTTAAAAGCAGATACCGAATTAAAATTTATTAACGAAATTGAGTAGCAATCCGCTAATTAAACATTAATACACTAACCAAAGCAAGTAACGGCAGGTCAGGGAGACTTGAAGTAACCTATGCTGGTGACCCTAGTAGAGTGATAGGCTTACACACAATAACAGGGAGCCAAACCACCTTTCTCTGACTACAGCACCAACACATTGCTCTAAAACTTCAAATTCAGCGTTTCTGCAAATTCCAAATTTCCAACTATCCACAGAAACGCGCGATCCGCACAAAACTGAATAAAGGCGTTTGAAAAACGCTGTTGATTCGGGAGCGAGATGGAGGTCGAACTCAAACAGTTGAACGCCGATCTTCAATTTCTGAGCCAATCGCTTCCCGATCCATCTCATCATGCTTTGCTCCGCAAGGTTTTTTTCTTCTTTTCAAATCCGAATTTATATTCCGATTCCATCGATTAAGCTGAAGACTCCTCACGAGTGTTAATGTACGTTATTAGATCCAATTATAAACATAACGAGAGTGTGTGGTATTTTTGCTTTTATTTTGTTAAAGATTCAATTGCGTGTTGAGGACCTTGGCAAGCTTGCAGCGGCTGCACCTGTTCATCGCTCCAAAGTTGAGGTAATTGAATTGCCTATTGGTCTGGTACATCACTGTATTTTTTTTTATTTGATGAATTTATAATGTTAAGTTTAATTGAATGGTTTTTCTTCTTATTACATTGTTGCCAGGATATGAGTGCTGAGGTTGTAGATAGCAATCCTTATAGTCGGCTTATGGCACTTCAGAGAATGGGTATTGTGGAGAACTATGAAAGAATACGCGATTTCTCCGTTGCCATAGTTGTCTGTATTAATCTCCTTTATCACTCTTAGTTGCTGTAGTATAAAATTTGTGACACGAGTGTTTTTATTTTTTTTGCTAATGGCATGAATTTGTAAATTTAAAAGACCAAAGTGCGGGTTGAATTACAAGAGCATGAAACATTACTCTTCCCCCTAGACTTGGATTTAATTAAGGAGGTCTTATCGTTAATTCCTCTTAGAATCACCTTTATTTTGGGAGACTACTTAGAATGACATTCTTATTGTTTATTTATGGTCATTTGTTTTGATAAAATGAAGTTAGGAATATATACCGTCTAAGTTCTCAGCAAAGATAATAAGCTTGTTGGAGTATTTTTTTTTTTTATCCATTGCTACAATATTTTTTCAATATGACAATTCATGGTGAATATATTGTTGATAGGGAGGATAACTTAATCTGAATTTTTCTATTGAAATATGTAATTAGAGTTATCTCTATCTTTGGCATTCTTGTTTGAGTATGTTCTGAAGTTATTCCATGTTCTATTTGTACATAAAGGATTGTTATGCGTGACATTTAATTAGACATTCTAGCTAGCTATAATTGGACATAAACTCCTTTAATTCAGATCATACTCACTGAGAAAATTGATTTATGCAAAGTGTTTCTGCGGCCTTGTTGAATTCTTTTATTAGAGGATAAGCCTTTTGGCCATGAACATAGACAATGGTTGAATAATTTTTTAGAGGATAAACCAATAGGTGATCCTGACTATTTTTAACTCTATCGAAAAGATCCTCTTAATTTTTTTCTTGTATTTTGAGTGAAAAAGTTGATTTTGGGTTATTCTTGCACAAACACAGGGGATTGGTGGTGTAGGAAGTGTTGCAGCTGAGATGCTGACTAGATGCGGCATAGGTCGACTTTTGTTGTATGATTATGACAAAGTGGAGCTTGCAAACATGAATAGGTTGTTCTTTCGTCCAGATCAGGTGAGTATCCAATTCTTCATTTTTCTTGTTTTGCAATTATTTATTTTTGAATGTTTATCATTTCTACACATTATGCCGTGAAATTGAAAGGGCTAATAACATGAGTGATTTTTAACATTAATTCACATGGCTGACAAAATGCAAATGTGAAGTTTAATGCTAATAGCTAACTGTAGAATTTTGCACTGAAAAAGCTGTAAATTGAATTATATTTGCCATCATGAAGTTTCTAGAAGTTCCCTGTATCCGTACCATAAATTGTGTGATATAATATTTTTATCTTTCCAGGTTGGTTTGACTAAGACTGATGCAGCTGTACAGACTCTTTCAGACATAAACCCTGATGTTGTACTAGAGGTAAATATTATGTAGTGTTCATAGACTCAGGGATCTTTTCACGTATCTATGTAACTGTTAATATGAATCTTTATAAACATTTTGATGATTGGTAATATGTTAATACTCTTTCCCTGCTGACATTTTTCCCTTTTCCTTTTGATTTAGAGCTATACACTGAATATCACAACCGTCACAGGTTTTGAAACCTTTATGTCAAGTTTGAAAAAAAAATCATTTCGCCCAAATAAAGAAGGGAGCGGCGTGGATCTGGTTTTAAGTTGTGTGGATAATTACGAAGCAAGAATGGCTGTTAACCAGGTATATAAAAAACAATTTCAATTAAAACAAATTACTTTTCTTTTGTTTGGTTTTCCTTGGGAATTCTCATGTCTGACTGGTTTCTGGAAGCACTGCAGGCCTGTAATGAATTGAGTCAAACATGGATGGAGTCAGGTAAGCATAAGGATCTGCAAATCTCCTCTCTTGTTAGGGATAAAATTCTTGTACTTGTTTATGGAAGGAAACTAAATTGCTCTGGATTGACTCCACCTTTGTCAATATTGTGGAGTAGTCATGTGAAAAGAATCGGTGATACTCAGATAGAAATAAACATGGTTTTGATAAATATTGCAAAACATAATTTTCCTTTGCCAATATTTTATGGTGCTAAAAAAGGATACATACCTTCGTATGTATATGTGGCTACTGACTACTTACTGGCATATGTTATATGACATGCCAGCATCTAATGCATTCTATATGCAATATTTTTATTTTGATTTTGCATGTCTGTATGTGTGAAGTATTTTATGGTGCTAAATAAGTGTACATACCTTCGTATGTATATGTGGCTACTGACTATTTACTGGCATATGTTATATGACATGCCAGCATCTAATGCATTATATATGCAATATTTTTATTTTTATTTTGCATGTCCGTATGTATAAAGTATGGATCTTTTTTGGTGTGTGGAAACTCATGAAATATACAAATTTGAACAGGTGTTTCTGAGGATGCTGTTTCTGGCCATATTCAACTACTTATTCCTGGTGAAACTGCCTGTTTTGCTTGTGCACCTCCTCTGGTATGGCCCATTCTTCTACGAGTTTGTGTATGAATCATAATTGATGATGAGTGGCCTCAAGGAATTAAACTTAATTACTTCTGGTGCTATGCATGATTTCTGAAGCTCATCCATATGACATAGACCACTTGAGCTATTTAATCACTAGATATAAAAAACTTTGGATGAATGACTTTGTAGATAATCTATTGATGTGTGTAACTTCATCCACCTTGCAGTAAATGTGAGTTTTTTATGCAGTATGTACAACATGTGAAGCATACATTTACGTTTTCCTTTTAGGTTGTTGCATCTGGGGTAGATGAACGCACACTCAAGCGCGAAGGGGTCTGTGCCGCATCATTACCCACCACTATGGTAAACTATGATTCTCTATATCTTACATTGGCGGCTTCTCTTCTTCGTAGTTTTAAATTCAAATACTGTGATGTTATGTCTTTTTAAATTTTCAATAGACATGACATTTTCAACTGATTTAGGGGCTTATTTATTTGTGTTCATTGTTTAGAATGTGCAGCACACTTTTAGTTTATTGTTATCTAACATTACAAAATCTTATTTGATTTCCTAGGGGGTTGTTGCTGGCCTTCTAGTCCAAAACACACTAAAATTATTGTTAGGCTTTGGACAAGTCTCTCCATATTTGGTAAGGGCTGGATTGATGTTTTCTTTATTCTTCTTCCTGAGTTGTTACAAATGGTTCCTTTATTCTGAAAAACAAATTAACAAAGTAACAAACTAAGTTTGTTCTTCAGAGGAATCTGGTGAGGCTACTTCAATGAAAGACAGTCTCTGTTTTTGTTAAATACATTAACTGTATGCTGGTATGCTCACAGTGGTTTGTTTATCTTTAGGGATATAATTCTCTTAAGGATTTTTTTCCAACTATGCAAATGAGGCCAAACCCTCAATGTTCAAATGTTGCTTGCCTGAAAAGACAGGTCAGTTTATGTTTTGAAATTTTGAAAATCATTGCATGGAAGTGTTTCCAATCATGTCCTATTTGATCTCGTCAATAAATTCATCGCTCCTTCTAAATACGAAACTGCTATACATATTATGCAGGAAGAATACATGCTTGCAAAACCAGCAAGAGATGCTGCAGCCAAAGCAAAAATGGAAGCTGAAGTACTATCAATTGAGGAAGTGCCACTTCACGACGATAATGAATGGAATATAAGGTGTTTAATGACTCTGTTCTTGTTCATTTGTGTGTGTTTAAGAGAAGATACGAAACACAGTTATCAGTTGGCATAGATTTAATCCCTGATATCGCTATCATTTATGCAAAGTACCCCATAGTATCAAACGTTATTCCCTCTATCGAAATTTTAGCCTTTACATTTAGTGATGTTCTTTTGCATTAATTTCCAGTGTTGTTAATGATGTTGAGCTGGACGGTCCGGATACCAGAAGTTCAGGTAATATTAATTTATATTTTTTGAAAGTTTAAATTCATAATCATTAGCTCAGAATTTATCCTTCCTTACATGTGAATTAAAGTGCTGCATGATTTTCTATGTGGTTGTTATCACTGCTAGATAATTCAGGAAGTAAAAAATGTTGGCACTAAAATTTGCATGGCCCCATTTCTTGTGTATGTGATCAGCTTATATAATTCTGTAAGTGTTTTTATAGTAACAATGAAATAAAGTAAGAATGAATAAAAATTCTCTAAAATTTATATTATGCATCTTAACATTTTCAGATGTTAAATGAAGAAACTTTTAAGATAATGTTGAAGTACATAGATTGAAATCTTGGGAAAGGATGATTCACTTAATTTGTGCAACTCATTTTTATTTTTTAGAGCTCACTGAAACTGGGCCAAAGATGCATTGGTTGGTTTCCTAGTTTGTGGGAACACGGGTGAAATTCAGCTCCTTCCTGTAAATGTTTTCACATAAAATGTTGCTTTCTCTGGTGCACCATTACTGCTAAAGCAAAATTTTTTATCCCTTATGACATTTTGGTTCGTCGAAAGGGTAAATTGCTATTCTCAATGTTAGTAGGGAATGCGTTTACATTTCGATCTGATGAAGGGTTCAAGATCTGTTTTTGTTTTCGGTGCTCATTTTCAATTAATATTTATATACCTTTTCTCAATTTCAGATGTTCTGCCGGAAGGTCTCACGCATGAACTTCCTAGTGCAGACGAGTTTCACAAGGCAATTTCTGACGCGCCAGTGGCTGACAACGACGACCTTGAAGATCTTCGTAGGCAACTTGAAGCCATTAATTCTGCATAGTGTCAATATTTGTCTTTTTTAAAGTAAAAAACTTCTGAATTTAATTGTTCAATTAAGCCAGTTTAACTTAGCATCACTGTGTTTGAAAATTGAGAAAAACTAATTTTAAATTATTGACTTTTTTGACAATCTATTCTGCACTTTTAATTAAACATGTGTTGTTTATTAAAAATATAAAAATGTTTTTTAATCAAAACTAACGGCTTCAAAATTTGTTTTAGTTTCGGAAAGTGATTCTTAAATATATCGAAGCGTATGAGTTGCTTAGTTCATTACACTTTCCATCCCTAATCAGCTTATTGAGTTAAAAATCATCTGATTTTCTAACATGGTATAAAAATAAGGACTTGCGGAAGCTTTGTTAACATACAAAGATATTATTCTTAACAAATACGAAGATTTGACTTTCTAGATTTGAGTTTTTTATGAACTTCACCGGTATAGCTCTACGACGAATTTGCTATTCGGAATTCATTTTTATCACAAGCGTGAATCGCTCTTTTCTCCTTTCATCTTGTATTGTTCTGGCTTGCCGCAATATCTGCATTGGAATGATGTTTAAGAGAGCCAAATTTGAATATCATCGTGGGGGAAATATGAATATTGGGTGGGTCCTCGATGGCCTTATTCCGGATTAAGGCAAGACCCTTGGGCATATGGATCGGTTAATTTGTATTATACTTACACAAGTCATGTTGAGATTATTACAGAATATATGCATATGGCTATTATCTATTAAGACATGTCGAAATGAATTAGGATCCGTGAATCAATTTAATTCATCACATATTTAAGTTGGGTCAGGTTAAGAGATTTTGTTTTTTATTCTGAATGAAAACTGGTTGAGTTTACTTAATCCACAAGTTATGAGTTCAAGTTAGATTAGACTCGCTTAATCCGCAATTCATTTAATTTTTAAAAATCTATTTTTTATCTTTGAACCTAATTTGATTATATTTATATGCATTTCTTTATAAATTTGAGATCCTCCAAATTTTAATATATATAAAAAAACAAAATTATCTTCAACTTGCAAATTTAAATATTTGAAAATGATAAAAAAATATTTTTATTTTTAAATGGGTTAAATCTACGATGAATTGAATTGAAATGTAAAATTTCTAATTAAACATAAAGTAAATCAATTTGAACTCACTTATTTTTAACTTAAATCATAATAAATCAACCTAATTGTGCCAAATTAACTCACCTTCAAACCCCTAATTCTAGTAGATGTTCTAATTTTCCTCATTGCTTATTTTGAATGATACAATTGATAAACACCTTTTTTAGAAATAGAATTAAAAGGAAAGAGTCACCAAAAATAATAAAAACACGAATAATCATATTTTGACTCATTTTTTTTATCTATTTTTAACCTATTACTTTAATCACCTTTTAATTATATATTTTAATTCTTTTTAATAATGTGATGTGTTAATGTAAAAATGATTGGAGTAATAGATTAAAGATAAAAAAAAATAATTAAAATATAATTATCTAAAAACACGGATATCATCAACGTTTTGTATTTCCCGCACAAGGTACATAGACATACTAAAAAACAACCTTCACATCCTTTGAGTACATTTTACAATATCCTACACACAAGACCTAAATAACAACTACTTCTACAACTAAGAAACTGACTTTTATGCATGTTAAACAAGCTCACGTTCCGACTCTTTACAGTCTACAGTAAAGTGGAGGAGTGATTTCTGCTGATTTGGTCAGAGCCTTCCAACTCTTCTTTCCGTTCCTTTCTCTTGAAATGTGTAAGAGAGGTGTTGTATCATATTTCAAAGTAAAAATTAAAGTCAAACTTCAAAATCTAGTTCTCCTCAAACTTCAGATGAATTCCATTCATCAGTGGTTGATGTTTCCTGACCTGCATGATAAGGAAATTCTTCACACCAATATTATAATCCATATCTTCTTCAGAATGCCTAGAGATATTAAAAACAAATATAAGGAACTAACAGCTACAGAAGCTAATTATACTGAATCAGAATCAGTGGGTACCCTCAAGCCTATTGAACTGCAACGATAATTTATTTACAACAAAAGTGTACGAAAATGTTACCTTTACACCAGCTAATGAAAGTAGTTTGTGAGAGGCTATATATGCCATAGCTGAATTTTCTAATCTCTTCTCCACAAAATAAATTACTTCAGAAACTCCTGACTGCAAGAAATAATTTAACAGATAATTTAAAGATTGGGTAGTAAGATAAAGATATGTTCGACAAGTGTACTGTTACCGATCATAAATTATTGTAATTTTCATCAACTTAACGCCAAAAAGCAGTTGTTATTCACATTATACAAACTAAGTTTTACCCCTCAGGGAAGCCTAACATAATGACAGAATGTAGCAGTTGTAAATGACACCTGATTCAACACACATAAATGAGGCGATTTATTTTAGAATTTTGACTTGTGATTAACTTATCTCACACAAACTACTTGTAACATCAGAGTTATCTCTTACTTAGTAGATCAATATAATATCTTCGATACACATTATCACACCAATGCTAATATTGAAATGATAGTAAGTGATCTAACAAGGTTTGTAATCACTAGGATAAACTTTAATGTTATAATTATATTTGGCAAAACTAATTTAAAGCTTTTGAAGGTAAAAGAAAAACTGACTAGTTGTTGAAAGTTGGTAATGTTTTAACTAGCTTATTAAAACGTAAGTGTAAGTGTTTGATAAATATAAAATGACAAAAATAAGCATGCCAGTACGATGTTGTATATAACTTTTAATTTCATTGATAAAAATGTATTTCGGAGTTTTTATAATTTTAGTCTTTAATTAATTTAGAATTTTTTGTAATCTTATTTATAATCAAATTCAAAATAAAAAAATATCATACCTTTTAGTAGATATCATATTTTCATTATTTCAATTAATGTAATAGTTAAAAACAGAGGAATATAAAAAGTCATCATTTATCAATAATATTAATATTTTGAAGTCTAGTATCAATATAATAAAACATATAGTGTATATAGTATAATGGTCAAAATAAATAGTATAAAAGAAATTACAAAATTAATTATTATCAATATCTTATGCGATAGAGGAAAAAATCTTAAGTAAAAAAAGAATAAATAAACCTTACTTTATGAGTGGAAGAGAAAAATTTAAATGTAAAAAACCTTACCTTATGTAAAAATAATAAAAGGAAGACTGAATGATAATTTAAAAAAATAAAAGTAATAATAATTATAAAAAACAATAAGTGTTTTAAAAAAACACTACAACCTAGTAAAAATATTGTGTTTACCCACCCAACACTTTTAATAAAGTTTTGAAAATAAAAAAGACTTTTCAGCTAGCAAGCAAGTTTAAGTTAGCTCAAACATGTTACAGATATCCTATCCTAGAATTTGAGTTAGCATTAAACTCAACTCCGCAAAACCATGAAAATGTATAGCACTTCTATATTTTAATTCAAGGAAAATAATTTTTAATAAAATTTAATTGTTAAAATATCATTATCCTTAATTTAATTACATTTTTAATCGATATAAGAACTCCGACATATTTTCTTATAAGAACAAGAAAGGTAATGCACTACTCTCGTAAATGCTTAATGATTTGAAAGAAAAAAAAGAAGACAGTTCATCAAAACATATTATAGGCCAAGCAGCACAAGGTTACCAACCTGGATTATGATCTTAGCACATTCATTGCAGGGAAACATGGTCACATATAGCCGCTGCAACGATTAGACAAGAGAAGAAGTGATAAGCGGAACCTCTTTGTATCAGGTGATTAAATAAATAGTTTGTTTACAACTCATGGGTTCTGTAAGCAATCCTGAGTATATATTAGTTAAGATATTTAAAAAAGAAAGTTTTCGCTGAAATTTACATTCTGAATGAATTGGAAACCACAATAAAAATACATTAATGAAGACTTTCTGTTTTGTTAGCATTTGTCACAACTTACAAATAATCATTAAAAAATTTCTTTTATATGATAACTGGTAAGGGTAGTGACATACTCAGTGTCATACATAGTCAAGTTTCCAAAGGAAAATTATAAATGAAGCACAAGTGAATATTCCCTTTAAGACATTGAAATGATATGTTAACTAGAGAGTGCAGCGAAACTCACTTGTCCCGCAGCAGAAGCATGATTTGTGTTAAGAATAGCATTTACCTCTGCATGACAAACATAACTAAAGCAGACACAAAAAGCATAATTAACACGATCACGTTTAATAAAATAACCCAATTACTTAAACAAGAACATTATCAAGCCACACAGAAGATTCAATGCATAATAAAATCCATCTCATCAAAACAAAACTACCATTAAAATTTCAGCGAGAGTGCATAAATCAACGCAGCACACTTACGGGTACTTAGTCTCCAAAGGATTCCCAGACCTGGATTTCTGAAACACGGAGATTTCTGACTGAGAATGTTTAAACAATACTGAAATAAAAACAACACAAATAGTTCTCTTAGAATACCAACCTTTGCCCAGGGTAGCTTGTCATCAGAACAACCCCTTGGAAACCCATTATAACCAATTCCTGACAGAAGAAGAATCAAAGTAAAAATCCATGTTTCACATAAGAAAGCGATTGGATATAAGAACCTAATCAACTTACCAAGAATTATACCATCTTGACTCACCAAACAAGCACCAACCTGCAACATTAACAACCCCAAATACACAAGGTTATGATTTAAACCAATTCAAGCAAATCCAAAATCCCAAAATCCAAATTCAAGTGTATTTACAAAAATTGAAATAAACATGACCTGCCTGTTAGGGTCTTTGGACCTCTCAGCTGACAAAAATGCAATTGCCATAAAATAATCATCCCAGGATAAATATCTGTAAAATTATAAAAATTAAATAAATAAAGACAAAAAAAAAACATTCAATCCATCCATTTTTGGTCACAGATAACTCAAACTTACCCTTTCCTTTTGGAAGGGTCGAAAGGGTCCTGAGGAGAGGAAACGGTGCCGTTTTGGGACGATTTCACGCGCGCTTGAGAGCGGCAGAAGAAGCGGAAAGCAACTGCAGATGTCATAGCACCGATCACAGTTGCCGTGAAAACTAAAGTAACCTCGCGATAGTTCATAGATTCAGAAATATGAAAACCAAAGCGAATTGGATTTGAGAGAAGATGCAGTTTTGGGTGAAGATGTGAAAAATAAAAATTGTATGAACTACAGAATAAATAAATCAACACAAGACTTGGAACTTGGAAGCGGGAAAGAGCGCGGGAAATTTTCTTAGGGAATGTGTTTCACACTAATTTAGTTAAACTTTATAGGATAGAAAAAATGAATTTAAATTGACTTAGTATTATTATATCTTCTTCTTTTTCTTAAGAGTGGAAAGAGGGAGTAGAAAAAGAAAATTATTGTTTTGATTAAAAAACAAAATATTTATAAGTATTTAATTAATATGATAGAAATGTTCTTATTTAAAAGTAAAATATAATTAAATTTTAAAATTATTTAAATAGTTATCATTAACTTCAAGCTCAAAGTATGTCTTAATATAAATAGAATATTCACTTATCAATTTTTAAACATGTTAGTCAAAATCAAATTGTTAAAATCGTGAAAGTTATTGAAAATTATGTTTTTAAGCATTGTTAGTCGGTCAGAGCCTTCTATTTTTTTAAATATGTTTTTGTCCCTTAACTAATTTTTAATGAAAATTAAAATTAGTTTATCTTCGAAATTTTAATTCAATTTAGTTACTCAATGTTATAACTATGTGGATTTATTTATTTTAATTAAATTTGTTTTATTTGACGTTTCATGTGTGTTTCATGATCATTTCTTAGCTAACATTGAAACAAAATTGTGTTAAATAGTATAAACAATTCAAATATTATCATGAAATGCATTTGAAACATTCAATCAACTTAATAAAATTTGATTGAAATGACTTAATCCACACAATTCTAAAATTGAAAAAATAAATTGAATCAAAATTTTGAAAAAAGACTAATTATCATTTTTACTAAAAACTTAAGAACAAAAACATATTAACTTTTTTTTTCTTGTACAGTGAAACTCATTATATTTTTTTAAACATCTTTCATTATTATCTTTAAAAAAAACACATACTTTTTTAAAATATTCGGTAAAAATTAAATTATCTTTTTTAGAATTATGACTTGTTCCACCAAAATTGGTGATTCTTTTATTATTGGACTCCTTTTGACCACACTTTTGAAGCAACCCTTCCATTTTTCATGAACTTTCCCTGTCAAGGTAAATATTATCAGGAATAAGTTTTTCCAATAAAATTTTTTTTTTTTTTTTTTACTTTTCTTATCAACTATTATCACGCATCATCAATCAATAAAAATACATCAAGATTTATCTGCATGATGAATCGTTCACCCTTTTTATTTAGGATTTTATTTTTACGAATAAGTTAATACCTCGTTCTATTAGAGCATTTCTAACATATCAATTTTAATATTTTTTTAAAATTTAATTACAATAGCTTATACGAAATTTTCATTCAGGTAAATTAATATACTATGAAGCGATTATTAAGAACTTAAGTAAGACGTTGAGTTTTAAAAATAAAACTTAAAATGTGGGTTTTAAATTTCTTTAAGGTGCGAAAAAGAAAATTATCATCGAATTTAATTTCACCGACCAAGACGCTAGAATAGAGACATGCCCACTTAATTTATTGTGGCTCACTCTACTCTATTTTTCTGAAAGATTCATGTATAGTTACAAGAAACACAATTCATTCACCTATTAACAAAAACAATGATGGGAGGTATCCCACAACGTGTGTTTTGTCCTTTTATAAATTTATAAAAGAAAAACGTAAATTTGAAAAAGAAAACACATAACATCAATACACAGATATTTAAAAACTACAATAAGATAAATAAATGACTTATTATACCTAGTAATAATGTCCTTTTAAGTCTTTACAACATTTACTAAGTGTCTTTTAACACTACTTTTCTTAGCATCTCAAAGATATTTTTTTGGAATCTGGTATCAATGTGGTATCAATTTAGTGACAAAGTTAAGAATCAAGCAATACAAGTCTCGATCATCCTAATATCATCATCAAATCTATTAGTGTTATTTTTTAAGATTTAAATAAATTTAGTAACAAAGTTTATAAAGGATAGAGTGATCTTGGTCTTTATAATATTATCATTAAATTTACTATTATTTGAAGTTTTTTTTTTTTTCTAAAATCGAACTAAGGTTGATTGGTTTGATTATTAAGAAGGGTGTAATTATTAATAGTTTAAAAAAGTTAGAACTAAGGGTTGGTAGGTTTGATGATCAAGAAAGATGTAATTATTTGTTGGAAGTCTCGCATTGACTAGAGATAAGACCAATTCACAATATATAAGTGGGTGCAATCCTTATTTTACAAGCTGATTTTATGGGGGTTGAGTTAGGCTTAAACTCTACTTTTAACATGGTATCAGAGTCAGGTTAGAGTCTATCCTAGCGAACTTTCTTGGATATTATGTTTCATCCGATATCGGACCGTTAACGGACCATCCAGTTTTAGAAATTTTTAGAAAGTAAACGATCTGATGAAATGCATCGAAGAGATGCAAATGATGCAATGTCCGAAAAGCAATTGAACATGTGAGCATAGACTATAGAGTATGGAGAATGATGGGAAGATATAATTGAATGAAGTTTTGAAGTGTGAAAAGTAGAAAGTGTTTAATGATAGAGGCAATAGGAGAAGGAAATATTAATTTGGGAAAGTTATAGATGAATGATGATGCATGTGAAAAAGTTAGAGAGGTTTGAAAGTTGGATGTGGCTTCTTCTTCTCTTCATCTAACTCCATTATCAACTTTTGAGGCTAAACCCCATAAGCACCATTTGAGGGAGTGATGGAAGCCACTTTAGCACAATCATTCATTTATCATGGCCTCCAACTAAGCCTTCTCTAACATATTCTTCTTTGGGACCCCTTTTTTCTTCAACCACCCCTCTGCCAGTTGTACCATAACATAACATAACACTCTCCTCTTATTTTTGGTTTCAACTTTTCACAAGAAAACACACTTCCCATTATCATCATCACTCTTCTTTTTGTTTCTTTCTATCAAACTTTCCTATTCCCTTCTCTGCTTCCTAACAAATAACACTTCATCATCAATATCAAACATTTACTGTCCATGTAAAAATTCTCTTTATTATTTCCTAACATCTTACCATATCTGATTTTGGTTACCCTTATTATTTAATTATCTTTTTTATTTTTTTATGTATAATATAGCTGTACACGTATGTAGCAACCCTTTGATCGTATACGTGTAGATTCATTTGACAAAATTCTACACAAAAAACTAAGGTTGTATATAATCAAAAGTTTATGATTTAATCAATAAAAATCAAGTTCTGTGTAACATTATATCGAGGTGATTAAAGTTTTTGTATGTAGAGTATGAATTGCTAGTATAATATCTTTTAAATTTAGTATCCAATAAAATATAATTATTTAGACGCATCAAATTAATCATTAAGTTATGTTTTAAATTATGTTCAGAAGCTTGATAATATTATATTAAGTAAATTTATCATCAAGTTGAGATGGCCGAGTTGGTCTAAGGCGCCAGATTAAGGTTCTGGTCCGAAAGGGCGTGGGTTCAAATCCCACTCTCAACAATTTGTTATTTTTTTCATTTTTCTT
Source organism: Vigna unguiculata (assembly GCF_037176805.1). Taxonomy (NCBI): domain Eukaryota; kingdom Viridiplantae; phylum Streptophyta; class Magnoliopsida; order Fabales; family Fabaceae; genus Vigna; species Vigna unguiculata. The sequence goes on along the minus strand of NC_140794.1, from coordinate 55,264,140 downwards.
TTATTTTTTAATTATATATTTCGTTTTTTTCATTTTTCTTTTATTTTTTAATTATATATTTCGTTTTTTTCATTTTTCTTTTATTTTTTAATTATATATTTCGTTTTTTTCATTTTTCTTTTATTTTTTAATTATATATTTCGTTTTTTTCATTTTTCTTTTATTTTTTAATTATATATTTCGTTTTTTTCATTTTTCTTTTATTTTTTAATTATATATTTCGTTTTTTTCATTTTTCTTTTATTTTTTATTTATATATAGTTCTTTTAATCATTCGTTTAACATTATCTTTGATGGTCTTAAAATTAATCAAATTTTTTTTTAGTCATTCTAGAAAATGCATTTTTTTCATTCCTAAAGAATTTGATATTTTTATTTTCTTTCATCATGTTGATTTTAACAAACATAAATAGTATTCGTGTTAAGGATTTAAAAAAAATTAGTGAAGGTGTCTAAAACCAAAACTGTTTGCGGATGTTAATTGAGGTATTTCATAGACCTTCTGTTAAACACATTCGTACTCCTGTAATAAAAGAAAGAAAAAACAATTTTATACTCTTGAAAAATAATATACTTTTTATTTTTGAGAAATGAAAACCGTAAATTATATAAAAAAAAAAAATTAGAGTCGATAGTAGTTTAAAAATATTGAGACTCAATTAATTTAATATTAAACATTTGAGTATAAATAAAATTGTTATAAATGAGTTCATTATTTTAAAATATATTATTTTTTTATAAACCAATTTTTTAAACTTCGTTGACTTCTCTTTAGGATTTCTTGTCTTATATTTGCCTAATTGAATATCTAATACCGTAGAGTATGAAGGTATTTTGTACTCTAATAATTATTCACACTCAAGTAGAGTATAATAGCTTATGTGGTGAGAGTAGTAAGAGGTCTTTGCTACTAGACTTGTTTGGTCCTAGGCGCAAAGGGGATTTACCTTGTGTGTGGTTGGGTGATAATCCCTTAAGGCTGGGCTCTCCAAAGTTTAGAAATCACCATAGATGCACACCACTAGTGAGTCTAATATCAAATGCATGTATCCAAATAATTGAGTTTAGCGTCAACGACTTTGTGTGCATATATCCTTGTATATCCATTATACTTATGGTTGTGTGCACTTAACATGATTTAATTATTCTAGAATTTTCCTTTATTATCATTAGCTTACTCTTTTGTGTGCTTTGTGTTTTCTTGCGTTGTTTGTCTCTTTCTTTTGCAATGATCACCTATTCGGTGGGAGTAGATGAAGTTGCAGGTTTAAAGGTACCTCTGGAGGATGAGGAGTCATAAGTTGTAATGGTGGAAGGTCTAGTAGTGGTTAGTTTTTTGTATAAAATTTGTTGGTTTAGTTTGAATGTATAAATGATATATTTTTATAGTTATATCTTTTGTAATGTATATTTTATACCCTAGATTACCTTTTTGTAATACTATGATGAAATATTTTATTTTCTTAGTTTTAAGCTACTAAAATGGGATGTTACAAAAACAATATTTATTTTTGAGATATAAAAATACTTTTCCCATTAGTAAAAAAGAAAAATTGAGATATAAAATAAGTTTTTTAGATATAAAAATCTTGTCTCAGACATCGGCCTAAGATGGATTGACTCCGTCTTTGACTCAAGCTCAAAATATCGTTTTTAATAATTGGTTAAAATATTTTAGTGGGTCAAACTCACCTTGACCCTGACCCTAACCCACTTGAGAGGGGACTTATGAAGATGAGACATTTTTTTGACCCTCTTATTTGGGGACCCCTTAAATGGGACTTAACAATGAGTGTGCAAGGACTGACCTAATGGACCATTGACTAAATTGACATCTCTAAATATCATATATAACTTTTTTAATAAACTTGCGATAACCTTTAACACCACCTTAATGTTTATGACTAAATTTCACAAAACTTATTTGCGAATTCAAGTTTTTTTACACACCTCTCAAGTTCAACTCTTTTGAACTTACCATTTGCTTGCTAATATGATAATTGGTAATTTGTAATAGTTTAAAGGCTTAATTACTCGGAACATACCCAGTTTGGTTACAAAATTTCAAAATGGTACCCACTTTTAAGTTTGTCTCAATTTAGTACCCAAATTTGTAATGTGCATCATTGTAGTACACTCCGTTAAGTTTTCGCAAACGCCGTTAAGTACCTTGCCACGTGTCAACCTCTGGTTTTTTAATTAAAAAAATTACCATGTGTCACATCCTTGATGTGACACGTGGCATTGTCAGTGACACGTGGCAAGATATCGCCACATGGCAAGGTACCTACCAAGTGTCATTGTCTTGATTTCAATTTAATCTCCACATGTGTCTATTTGTTTCAATTTAGTACCCATATATGTTTATTTGTTTCAATTTAGCCCCTGCTCTATTTGTTTGAATTTTGTTCAAATATATATTTTTTTAAAATACAAAAATATTGTATCTCTTTTAAGACAAAATTTATTATTTATATAAATGTTATATTGATATTTGTTACTAAAAATGACTTATAAAATTAAGTATTGAAATTTATATTAAAGTTAATGGTAAAATTCATAAATAACAGATATTACTAAATTTAACTTGAGTATTTTACTAAATTTATATTAAGTATTTTACTATTAACTTTAATATAAATTTCAATACTTAATTTTATAAGTCATTTTTAATAACAAATATAAATATAACATTTATATAAATAATAAATTTGGTCTTAAGAGAGACACAATATTTCTCTATTTTGTAAAAGAATATTTGGACGAAATTGAAACAAATAGAGCGAGGACTAAATTGAAACAAATAAACAAATATGGGTACTAAATTGAAACAAATAGACATATATGGGGACTCAGTTGAAATCAAGGCAATGACATTCACAAGGTACCTTGTCATGTAGTGGTACCTTGCCACGTGTCACTGACAATGCCATGTGTCACATCAAGGATTTGACATGTGGCAATTTTTTTTTAAATTTAAAAAATAATTAAAAAAAAAAATAGAGGCTGACATGTGGCAAGGTACTTAACGACGTTTGTGAAAACTTAACGGATTGTACTACATTGATGCACATTACGAATTTGGGTATAAAATTGAGACAAACTTAAAAGTGGGTACCATTTTGAGATTTTGGAACCAAACTGGTTATGTTCCGAATAATTTTGAACACCATATTCTCACTGGTAATTAGTATTAATTTAAGATATACTTTTGTATAATTCGAATTTGAACATAATTTAACTTTAAAATTTTTACTTACAAAATAAAATATTTATGTTTTTTTTTTATACATCACTCATCAATATTTAAGAAGAGTGTTTATTTTATACATTCTTTTCAACACATTTTTTTTATTATTTAAAATTATTTAAAACTATAAATTAAGTGAGAAAAATAGAAAATAAAATGTGAAACCTATCAAAATACGTGATTTTTAAACAAAATTGCTAACAATAGAAAGTGTGTTGCTAACAATTTTCACTTAAATGTTAAAACTGAACAAGAAATCATTATATATTTTTTTTTCTCTCCGCACAACAAATTATCCAATTATTAAGTACCATTTCAAACCTAAATAACTCATTACTTTAAAATTCTTAAATAATGACTAATTTTAGTGAAAAAAAATAATTAGTCACTATTAGAGATTAATTTACATATCAATTACTTTGATATAAAAAAAGTTAGTGATCAATTTAGATACACTTCATTATTGTGACCAATTTAAAATTTTAATTACTATAATTTTTAGTTTATAAATTAGTATATAAATTGATCACTATATTATTTTTGTCACTAAAATTAGTTAATATTTAAGAATTTTCTTGTATTGATTATACTAGTAAGAAATAACTACACACACTAACCAATACCTCAATAGTTAATGTTAGTGATAAATTTAGAGACCAATTTACTATACTGACCAATTTAGAAATCAATTTAGAAACTATTTTAGTTACCAATAATTTTTAGTCACTAAAATTAGTTAATATTTAAGAATTTTCTTGTATTGATTATACTAGTAAGAAATAACTACACACACTAACCAATACCTCAATAGTTAATGTTAGTGATAAATTTAGAGACCAATTTATTATACTGACCAATTTAGTAATCAATTTAGAAACTATTTTAGTTACCAATAATTTTTAGTTTATAAATTGGTATTTAAATTTGTCACAATATTATTTTTTATCACTAAAATTGGTTATTATTTAAGATTTTTCTTGTAGTGACTATATCTGAAGGTTTTGGGTTAAGAGTGGTGCAATGTGGGGGTTGAGCTCATGCTCATTAATGTTGTATCTCCCAAGTGATCCTCTCTCGAAAGACCCAACAATTGTATCACTGTATCGAAAGTCTTAGCTCGAGAGGAAAGTACGAATGTGAAACGACTAAGACTCACTGAGTGATCCTCTCTCAAAAGACTTAATTAATATAAAAGCAAATTAGACAAGAATCCAATCAATTATCTTGATCTACCATGTATACAAACTCATAAAGGTTACAATCTATTTATAAACCTTTTATCTTTTATTCATTTTAACATTTAATTCCTATAAAAGTTCAGATCTTACAATAATAAAATTTAAACGCATTTATTCTTAGATAATCCAATTTTTATTAGATTATAAAAAAAAAAATTGGCTGGACTTTGTTTCTTCAAATGGACATGAAAGGAGAATTTGATGAACCATTCATTTAAAGAAAAAAAAAGCTGCAAATTATATAAGCAACAGAAAGCAGTACACATAATTGTTCTACCTCACACTGTTGTTGTGCATTAAATTGTTGAAGATGTTTGATGTGTAGTTTTGTGAATTAAGTTATAAGACTTTTTTGTCTTCCTCATCATCCCATGGTACATAGACCACACAGATTTGATGTTTCCCACCCACGTGATGCTTAGAAGATGAAAAATTAATAAACAAAATTGAAGGGCCCCTACCTCTAAGATGAAGGGTAGTATGTGAGGGTGAGGAAAGCACAATGATGAATGATGTGTGTTAGCCCCTCCCTACAATACCTCATTTCCCACTCTCCCACGTGCCAATCTGCCCAAAGCGTGGGCGTGGCTTGCTCAATGCTTATATACATTTCCCTTTTTGCTCCCCTTCCCAGACACCCCAACCCTACCATAAAGCTACACTTTTACATCAACCCCAAAATGTGTATTAATTTAAACATCACACAACTACTATCAAAATATGGAGTGAGTATTAAAGGAAAACTTTATCATTATATAAAAAGAAAACTCATATCAAAATTATATTCATATTTCATGTAGATTGAAGTCTTGTTTTATTAATGTTGTATCATTCTAATAAATCCCTATTCGAAACTCGTATCATTGATTTCAGAAGTGATTATTTATTTTAATAACATACTCAAACAAGTCAAATATAGGTGAAAAATCCTATAATTTTAAGCTACAACAAAGAAATAATTATAACTCAAAACGTCACCAAGTGTCTTTTTTTTTCGGATTAAAGAGTTAGGATAACTTCAAGGTACATAATAAACCCAGTCAAAAATTTCTTTTACGACAAATTATTTTATCTAAAAATATGTTGTCAACGTGAATTTTATGAGTAATGTTAGAATCAAAATTTTGGAATCATCACTTTGGAAGGAACTTTCCTAACCAACCACTATGAATGAGTCGAGAGCTAAATTCACAAATATATGTTTGGAGATGTCTACCCTAGCGTAGGGTTCTGGATGCACTAGTTGGATGTAGGACTGAGTCTTGAAAAAAATAATAAGGATATAGGGAAATTTTTTATTTTACTTCTCTCGATAACTATTAAACAAATAAATTATCATCGAATTCGTGATAAAAAATTAAGTAAATACACCTATTCCATTTATCAATTCTAAATATCATATAAGAAAAATATATATTTCATAGATAATATAAATATTGATTAAAGAATAATAGAGGGTGAAATGATAGAACAAAATTTCAAACTAAGATAAAGTCTCCATGACTCACATATCATATTAAAAGCGAAACTTAAGCCTAATTCTCAATGAATCAGCTCAATAAAAGAGCATTTGTCTCCATTTATACATTGTAATTTGATTTTATCTCTCATCAATGTGGAATCTTTAACATAATAATTATCCAAATCAATAAAATATCACAAATCAATCATAATATTACATTATTACATTGAATAATTGGACTAAACAAATAGGTTTTAAAAGTATCATTGATAGGTCTCTTAATTGACTTATAGTCTAACATATTAAAAAATGTTGCATGTGTCTCCTTGCCAATGACGGACCTATGAAGGGACAGGGGGAGTCGTGGCCCCCCCCAACTTTTTTTCAAATTTTTTTATTTATGTTATATGAAAATTATTTTGTTTTTTATTTTTTAAATTATGTATAAGAAATTTGATTTTTTAGAATTTTTTAAATAATAAAAATATATATTGGAAATTGATAAGAATTAAAATAGGTATCTTTTTATTTATTTTATAAAATATAATATTTAATGCTAATAAATAATAAAGTATAAAATTAAATTTAATAAAAAATAAATAAATTTATTAAGATATTTTTTATTTTCTCTCTCACTATTTTTTGAGTTTCTCACATATTGTACCCACTTTGGACTTTTACTTGTTTTATTTTCTTTTGTTTATGAAGAAAAAAAGAAAGTTGAACACAAATTCATTATTTTGTGCTCTCATTTTTGTATGCTTTCTTCTATTATTGAAGAAAAATATAATTTTTCTTCTCAATTGATAGTGAAATATTAGTTTAATAATTAATATTATTTTTTATCTCACGAGCATTTGGTATATTCATTTTTATAAATATAAAAGAAAATGTTATGCACTAAGTGTTTTGTAATAACTAGTTTTTAATTGTGTCTTGATTATCATATATTTTTCTTTTATTAATTATGTATCGCAATTTTTATTTAGATTATGATAAATTATCTTTTAGTATATTTTTTTTAAAACATAAGTATATTGATAAAAAAAAATAAAATAATAAATTAATTATTTAAAAGTGATAAAATGGAAGCTACCGTGAGGAAGAAAATAGAAAAAATCAATCTTTGACAAAACTAGGAAGTCAATTACATCTACTTGATTGATTTTTTAATCAGTCTCGTCTTATTTTAACTCTTCTTGTTTCTACAACTATATCAGAAAGATAATTTTCTACAATCTACAATGAAAATTATCAAAATAAGATTGCAAAATAAAATGGAAGATGAATTTTTTTTGCTGACGATATGATTATTTACATTAAAAACAAAATATAACTAAAAATTTTAATATTGATTCAATTATTATTGAGTTCAACAATTTTACGGACCCATAATTAAATATATAAATTTTAAGTATATTTTGGCACCCCCACAAATATTGAGCAAGGTCCGCCACTGCTCCTTGCTCAAGTTGTGTGGTATCTCTTAAGCGTAAACTTATACTGATTTAGTGTCTTTCCAACAATTAATAAATAATATAAATTAAATCAAAACTTGCTCCTATGTTTATCCGCATTCAAACTATGACATGTCGCTTGAGTGATAAGTCTTGTCACTTAGTGTTAATACCATACTTACAATTGTATAACTTAATAAAATAAATTGGAGGCTTACCTAAACCGACAAAACTTTATTGCTTGAGCGATGAATTACTAGAGAATAAAGGATTGTTGTTATCTCTCTTGTTCAAATTTATGTCCCCTAGCTTGAACTAAGAGAGTTATCTCTCAGGCGTTCTATTGATTGTTCAAGCAACAATAGTATTTACTCAAGATTGAAGGACTTACTTAATTGTTGTTTGAGTGATACCTATTCACCGAAGCATGATATGTAAAAAGTATCATATATTGTAGAAAAATGAAAATCATCTCATCACCATCCCAAAATTCAATGGTCTTAATAAGTTTTAAAATATAAATTTAGACTTAAAAAATACATAATTTACTCGACATAATTAATAGTATTCAATTTGACAATTCCAAACTGTTATATAATTCAAAATCAATATAGTTTTTCAAATACATTTAACTTTAACTTTTTACAATTAAATCATTAATTCAACCAACAAGTACAATTATACTCGAATCAATAGATCAATTACAACTTAAAATAATTTAACTTATTCTAGAAGATACTTACACTCCCAAAGTAATTTATATAAAGAGTTGAAAATTCTACAAAATTTTAAAGACAACGTGCAATCTAATCAAGAAATACCAAACTTTAGTCGTAAGTTAAATAAATTAAATTTGTTGAGATAATACGTTTTCTCAACTGACAAACTCAATAACGAGGTAAAACACTATCGAATAAAGAAATTAAAAGATTTTCAAGATAAAAGAAATATATATGATTTGATTTTGAAAGAGGTAAAAATTGAAAGAAAAAACATAATTTTTTTAAAAAAGAAAACAATAAAACAAAGAAAAAAAAGAAGAAATTATCCTTATATATTTATTTAGATTTTTTTCATATTATAATTTATCTATTTTGTGAAGTGTAAATTTTGATATGAATTTGGTATGGTTATCCATGCAGTGTATTTATTAATTTAATATGGAATTATCAAATTTATATGTACAAAAATTTGACATCAAAAAATGGTTGTATATTTAAAACCAATAAATTGATGTAAAATGGATAATGAGTGTATATTTAAAATGGTTGTATATTTAATATGGTTACCCTATTTTCTCTTTCTCTCTTAACAAACTTGATGTAAGGGTTGTATATTTAAAATGCATAATGAGTCAGAGCCCATCAAAAAATATCTCATTTTATTTTTCTTAATTAAATCAGTGTGATCCAATAAATTGGTGACCCACCTGACATTATTTAAATATAATTTTCTACAATCATGAGATCAAGATTTAATAATTATCAATTCTTGTTATTACTACTATTACTAAACATGTAATTCATAAATTTTTTATTGAGATAATTAGTCTGAGTTTTAGTTAAATTGGAAATTATAAAAAAAAACTTATTTATAAACACACACTAAATATTGCACAATCTATTCATCAATAAAAAATATATTTTTTTGCTCTTTAAAAGATGTAAGAACACGCATAAAATCATTTTAATACACATTAAACTTGGAGCTAAAATGTTTATAGCAAAAATTTAGAGGTTAAAGTACTGCTTTCAAGTCAGTGTTTTAACTTTTAATCAATTTTACTTGCAAATATATTTTAAGGTAAATTTGAACATTATTTAAGAAATTGATAATTTTATTTTATTGAAATGCATAACAGTGCCTACTCCGTATAATTTTATCTAATGACGATCTTCCAGGAATTATAGTAATTTTTTTTTCTTTTAATTTCTTACTGTTAAGTATATTTTTGACGCTAGTTTGTAAATCGTAATACTCATTAAAATTATATTTATTTAGATACCATTATTAATAAGAAATGACAAATGAATTTGTTTTTGTTGGACTCCATCTTATTTTGATATAAATTTATGCATTGATTGAGTTTAAGTATAAGTAATAGTCAACTTATTTCAATTGAATTAGGAAAAAAACGAGGATTTTCATATCCACTATGTACTTGATCTCATATCCATTCCAATACTAATTTCCATTCTTATTTCGCTTTTGTTCAAATTACTAAAAAGTACCTATAATTTATTAGATAACATTATATATATATATATATATATATATATATATATATATATATATATATATTAAAATTTTGACTAAACATTTTCTTTTCTTTTATGTTATTTTGTTCAAAAGATGTGTTGTCAATTTCAATGTTCAAATAAACTTTATATCTCACATATAATTTTAAGTGTTTAATTGCGTAAACCCTTACTTTATGTTTAGACGAAGGATTTCAACATTTCAAAGAAATTGAAATACCTGGTAACTTTATTTTTTGCAATTGATTTCTCTTCATTTTTTATATAATTAGTTTGGATTAAGTAATTGAAATATCTTAGATTTCATTTTTTTTTGTTTGGATAAAATAATTTAATTTCTATTTTATAGCAAACTCAACTCTACCTTTGAGCCTAACTTAACTTAGCTCGACCTTCAATTCGATACGACTCATCTTGACTTTTGGTTCAAGTCGACTCAAGCCAATTCAACCTCAATTGATTTGAATTGGACTTATTTGAATCAATTCGACATCGACCCAATTTGAATCGATTTGACCGTAGTCGATTTGAAACAATTCGGCTTGAGTTGACTCGACTCAACCTTTAACTATGATATATTGCTTTAAACCCTATGTCTAGGCCAACTCAACTCGACCTTCGGCCCGAACCGACCTAGCTCGACCTTTAGCCAGGGCCAACTAGCTCATAGCCATTTCATCTGAACCTTCAGCTAGGGTCGTCTTAACTCAACCTTCGGTTGAGACCAACTCAGTTGACCTACAATCTGGGCCGACATGGCTCAACGTGAGGCGAACTTACTCGTCTCGACCTAAGTCCTAGGGTGGCTTGTCTCATCCTTTGGCACAAAAAAAAAGAATCTACAAATGAGATAAGTTGATACATATGGGCTATTGAAAGTAGGGACATATTGTAGTAATATATAATTTTTTAGAAATAGCCCACTAAGCAATATTGGAGAGAACATGTAATTACATTAGAAATGTACTAGAATATATGTTATCCTAAAAAGGTTGTAGGGATACAAGTGGATAAAGTGACCAAGACTAGAATATGTGGAGAAAAACCAAGGGAAGATGAAGGAAGTCCAATAACAACCAAAGAACGAAGAGGCAAACTAAGACTAAAGGCAATAAACAAACCATTACAAAATTTTGAACAAGTTGGGAGGAGAAGAGCAATGGATCAATCATCATCTAGGTTATGTTTGCCAATGGTGATGTGGGGGTCTTGTAAAATTTAATGCTTGTACTTAATAAGGCAACTACTGTTTTGGTGCAGCCATGACAACTTATCAACTGCAGATGGTTAAGGAGCATATGATAACATATAAAATTAGGACAAGGTGTTGGAAAGTGAGTGATATTCTTTAAAACACTTAATACTTATTCAGCCTATACAAATTATATATAAGGGTTTTTTGATAAGGACAATCATAGTCTCATCTGTATGATGCAATGTGAGCATTATAATGTGAGACTTTACCATTAGATTTTGCACATATTTTATGTGTATGGGTTGGAGCACCCCAAGTGCTTCACTATAAATATATATATATATATATATATATATATATATATATATATATATATATATATATATATATATGTTGATAAAAAAATGAATCGAGTTGTCTTGACCTTCTATCTGACCCGACTCGACTTTTTGGGCCCGTGAACTTTTTATGTCTTAACCAATGAGCAATTCCACAACTTGGAGAATTTTAATTGTCTTCTTTTTTGAGTGAATTTCAAATTATACTATTTTTTTTTATTTGAAATACCTTGCTGATTTTTTTTAATTTCATTTTTCTTTTAATTTTCTGGTTCAAACATGTCATTTTCCTTAAAAGAATTTCAAAATTTTCAAATAAATGAATTACTCTCTTAAATTGCCACATCCAAACACACAATTAATTTACTAGGTAATGTAAAATTTTATCTTCTTTGTTCTCTTTGATACTTAATTTTTCTTTTAGTTGAAAAAATTTTGTTTTACTAAAATAATTTTCATTTTCTTGGTTTAACTATTTTGGTCTTTGGAAAATCTTCTTACTTCTGAAGGTATTTTCTACCTTATTATACCCTTAATTATATATTTTTTTTTTCAATTTTATTCAAAGGTGTATCAAATTAATCTTTTTATTTGTTGTTCATTTTTGTCATGTAGAATGTTATTTTAATGATTTTTTATAAAATTATTTTTTGTTTGAATTTATTCTCAATAAATGTAATTTTACCACCAATTTATAAACATGCTTCATTCAATATAATATAATAATTTAATGTCATTGTCATAAATATTATTTACACCATCTGGTGCAATAACAACATTAAAGGGGTGTCACGTGTCAGTCCCTGAATTTTTTTTTAAAATTAAAATTTTGCCACATGTTAAGCTTACGCCGTGCCACGTGGCAGTGACAATGTTATGTGGCAGTGACAGTGCCATGTGTCACCATTATGTCAGGTGTCATTTTCTCATTCTCAATTTGGTTTATATATTTTTATTGTTGTCTCAATTTAGTTCAAATTTTTGTAAAAATTGTGCAATTTCGTTCTTCACCAAATTGAAACAAAAATTAATTTTTACATAAATGTTATATAAATAATTTTATTAAATTTGATATTTTTATTCAAACTGATATTTTTATTATATATTGTTAACAAAATTAAGTTTATTTAAATTTGTGTTTCACAATCAACTTTACTTAAAATTATTTTTAAATTTTAAATTTATTTGTTTTGGATTGTTACATAAACTAGTTAAAATTATTTTTAAAATATATATAGTTGTTATTTTTACACCAACTCAAACATTTGTATAGAAATTATTGAATTTTACACTATTTAAAAATATACAATTATTTGAAATATATATTCAAATAAAAATATAATATTAAAGTATGATGTAATAAAATATCAATATAATTTATGAATTTTTTTTTTCTATTAGCATTATTTTCTATTAACAACTTTCAAACAATTTTAAACAAAGTTCAATGTAAAATTTAATTTAAATAAACTTAATCTTGTTAAAAATATTTACTAGAAATATCAATTTTGATAGAAATATTTGTATACAATTATATAAAATATAAATTTGATTTTAATTTGAAGAGGGATAAAATTGCTCAATTTTTACAAAAATTGGAACTAAACTGAAACAAAAATAAAAATACAGGGACCAAATTGAGAATGAGGAAGTGACACATGACATAATAGTGACATGTGGCACTATTACTACCACATCACACTGTCACTGTCATGTGACACGAAGTCAGCTTAATACGTGGTAGTTTTTTTTTTTAAATTTAAAAAATAAAAGTAAAAAAATAAAAATTTCAAAAAAATAAAAAGTTTAAAAAATTCAGGAACTGACATGTAACACTCCTTCAACGCTATTACTACACCACTAAGAGAAAAGACTTGATTACATCAAATTGCTCAAAATAGAGACCAAGTTGATATTTTACTACAAAATGAAGACCAAATCCATAATTTAATCTTATAATAGATGTATAGAATGTGTAAATAAATTTTCTCCGTCAGACACACATATGCTAATAATATTTCTAAATTTTTAACCATTTATTTGGACTTTTACCATTTTTGGTAAAATCCATCAAGTAAAATTTGTTTGTAATTGAATTTTTACAATAATTTGTTAATAAAATGGATTCACATTTTTCGCAAAATCTGACTAAATATTAATATTAATTTTTAACTTAGATAAACATACATCACAAACCAAATATGTATTCAATCATCTTAAGTTAATTGTTATGTAGGAGTGATATACACATCGTCATCTCAAACTATTATTCTTTTATCTTTTATCTCTATATATAAAATAGTTTTTAAAAATTTAAAAAGATAAGCAATTAAGTACTATATCATAATTAAAATATATTTTTATATAAATTATAAATTAAAATAATTGTTATCATCATAAACTTTAATTCTATAGCCCATATAACTCATTAGGGAAAACATTAGCTATATGTGTAGTTAATATCCTATTTTTTTTATTGAGTATGAGATGATGGGTAGGTGTGTATATACTCATCCCGATTCTTATATCCATTCTTATTTTCATCACATTTCCATTTAAATTACTAAAATATTAATAATTTATTAGGTAAAATAATAATATATGTGTTTGTATTATTCTGTTGTAGTATTTAGTTTGTAATAATATTTTTTCTTTCGTTGCATACTTTTTCCTCTCGTATAATTGTTGAACTTGTTCTATTATATCCAAAATATTCATCCACATATTCAAGGTATTTATTTTTTATCACAATCTTGATTAAATTTTTTGTTGTGTGGTTATATTCAAATGACAATGTCCATTTCAATTTCAGTCACATAGTTTTTAGATTTCACATTTGATTATTTATACTCCTTTTTAGTATTGTTATTCATTGTTTATTTTTTGTATGTGAGATTGTTTGATTCTCAATTCGTGTAAACACTTCATTTACTATGTGATTATAAAAATATATATTATCTTTGATTCTTAATTTGTGTTTTATTTATAGTATTTTTGTTTCGTTCAAAAAATTTTCATTCTCTCTCAAGTTCAACGGTTCAGTTAGTTTTATATTTGAAAATTTTTCTTAAATCTTCAAAGTACTTGATATTAATTATACATTTTTTTTGTATAATTTCTTTCAATAATGTATCAAATCATTTATAGGACACACATTTAATAATTTTATATTATTTTTTAATTTTATTCAATCTTTTTATCATGTAGCATATTATTTTAATGATTTTATTTTCTAACTCTTTGTCATAAATATAATTTTACTGCCACAATTATATAAAGACCTTTTATTTATTATAATATAATAATCTAATGTCATGTAATAAAATTTAAAAGATCAAAAATATATTTTTAAATTCAAACTATTATTAGATTAATATTTTTTTATGTGTAATTTCATTGAAGTAGTGTAATTTTTTATAAGTGTATAAGAAAAGGAGATTTCATTACAATTTAATGAAATGGAGTAAAAGAGACCTTTGAAATATTTCAAACTTGAAGATTTGTTTTCTTTTTATAATTTTTAAAATATTTTTTAATTTTATCAACTTTATTTTAATAACATTTTTTATGAAAATTTATTTAAGTTTAATTGTGCAATATTTTATTATAATTTGTTCACTTTTATTCTATTTTTGTTTGATACTCATTTATAATTATTATTTATTTATAAATATTTGATATTAAATATGTTATTTTAGTATTGAATATTTAATAATATGTTTTTGTGTTTTTTAATAAAAATTAATTAATTAATATTAAAATATAAATATATGGTGCGAATATATCCGAAAACACGATAAAAATAAAAAGGAGTATATTAGATTAAATAATTTCAAAGGTCCTATTTTTGTAACGAAATTTCAAGTAGGTTCTTCCATTTTTATTTAACTCAATTGAGTTCCTATTTTGAAAAATTCGTTGCAATCAGGTCCTTTCTGTTAGTAATATGTTGACGATTTATTTTTTAATTTATTTTTATATTTTAAAAAAAATTAAAATTGCGACGTGTCAATCTGACATTGTACCACGTGTAGAGACAATGTGATGTGACAGTGTCACATGTCACTATTAAATATAAAAAGTCTCGATATAAAATTTGAAAGTCATTTTTATTGCCTTTTCTTGTATGTAATAGATAATTATTTAATGCTTAACAATGTTTTATTTTTATTTACTATGAAAATAAAAAGTTTAGAATCTGATTTTTATCTAAATGACTAATATTTGTAATGAGTTACTCTCACTCCATACTTCATAACACCTGTTAATAAATCGTTGCAGAAAAAAAAAAAAATTTAATTATTTAATGGAAATGTGTGCCGATTTTTCATGGATTAATTCTCAAATTGCAATTTAATTAATAAATTGGATTAATTATGTTTTGGAATCCTGAGAAACTTGGAAATTTTCAGTTAGTTTCTATTAAATTTTGTGTGATCTATTGTGTCTTGGAATGTTTAAAACTTTTGAGTTGTGTTCTTAAGTTTTGATGTTACTTATAAGTGTATCCCACCTTGTTTAAATGTTGTCACATAATATATAATACATAGTTGCAAATTACCATAATGACAAGATCTCTTTCAAGAATTTTATGCTATATTTACCTAAAGTTATTCTTAGATCTAATAAAAATAAAAAATTTATAAAATATAAAACTAAAAACTAAAAAAATATGATATTAAAAATAAAAAAATAAAAAAATAAAAAATAAAAAATAAAAAAATATAATTTTAAGATTTAAAAAAATTATAATTTCATAATTTTATAATTTAATGATTTTAAAATTTTAAAATTTTGCAATTTTACGATTTATAATTATCATTTTTAATTTTATATTTATATATTTTCATATTTTTATAATTTATAAAATTATAAAATTATATATTTTTTAAATATTTTATAAAAATTATATTTTTATAAAATTATATAAAAATATAAATTATAATTTTATGAAAATGTATAAAATATAAAATATATAAAATATAAATATTTAAATTATATATACTTTATATAAAAATATAAAAATATAAAAATATATTTTTATATTTTATAATTATATTTTTATAAATAAAAATATGATTTTATAAAAATACAATTTTATAAATATATGATTTTATAATTTTATAAAATATATAATTTTACAAAAATATAACTTTATAAATATTATATAAAATTATAAAACAATATAATTATAGGTAAATACAATAACAAATCCTTCAAAAATATCATATATGGTTTACAATGTATTATATAACAATATTTGAGCAGCAAGATAACTGTTACGTCATATCGGTAACAGAACAATTTAAGAGCAATACTCAATTGAAAAGTTTTAAAATTTTAAGAACTCAATAGATCATAAAAATAAAATAAAAATTAACTAAAAATTTCAAAATTTATCAGGAATCTAAAATATAACTAAGCCTAATAATTCAAAAAAAATTATTTGAAAGAACTAAATCCACACATTTATAAAAATGAAAGATTAAATTGGATGAAAATTTCGAAAAGAACTATTTTTAATTTTTAGTTAAAGTTAAGGAATCAAAACATATATAATCCAAATCGAAAAGTATTTAGGCTCTCTTCTTTTGAGTAGATGCACTGGTCAAGAGGAATGGAGAGCAAGGCATAGAGGGTGAGCACCTTGTTCTTTTTGGGTGATACAAGAGAATGACAGACGTGAAATAGATGAATTGTTAAAAAATTCCATCCCACTCGGGTTGTAGAGATTAAAGGGTGATGGATAAGAAATTATCACTTTATCCTCATTATATTTATTTTTTCCCTCTTCTACCTTCGTCATCTTTTTTCTTTTTTCACGTGTTCATAAAGTTCTATTGTTTTCTCCTTATTAGGAAAACAAAATAAAAAAAATTTATATTTAAATTAATTTTATAATTTATTTTAATCGTGTTTAATGTATGAAAAACTATTTGTATGTTTAATTTTTAATTTGTACGTAAATTTATCTTTTAATCTTAAACTATTTTGTTAATAAATTATCCAATAAAATTTTGTTTTCAAATATTTTGTTAATTATTTAATGAAGTAGTTAAAAAAATGATTTTAATTTATTGTAGTCTTTAAATTTTGATATATATTTTTTACATGTCAAATTTTTTTTTATTTTAAAATTTTTAGATAATTTAGATTCTTGATATTTACCAATTTTAGTTTTGTAAGAAATAAATATATATATATATATATATATATATATAATTTTAGTTTTTATTTGTTAATAAAATTAAAAAAAAATTATTAATAAACATCTAAAAATTTAAAAGTTAAGAATATATAATTGTATAAAATTTGAAAAAAGAAAACAAATTTATTAAAAACTGTTACCTATATTAAAAATATGTTCATATCAAATAAACCAAAAATTTTATACTTCAAAAAGTACTATTAAAACCAAGAAAATATAAGACGTAAATAAATTATTTCCCATAAACATTAATTTGGTAAATATAAAATTTAGTTTCATACCAAATAAATTTTATTATTCATTTTTTTATAAAAATATTTTTTATTATTTAACATAGTCAATAAAAATTAAATAAATTATTCTAAATCATTTATATAGCATTTTATATTACTTTCAACATTAGAAATATTTTGGTAATCTCATTTTTTTATCTATTAATTTTTTTTAATATGTCACATCACTCATTCAATCACAAATTTTCACTAATTTTACTCTCTAATTCACTCTAAAGTTACATTCTAATACCTTAAAAATAACAAAATCAATTTCACGCTCTAATCATTCCAATCTCTTTTTCTAATCCTTCGTCTCAAAAGAACACGACTTAGTATTATAATTTAAACAATTAGAGGATATCTCAAGGACTACCCTTAAAGTATTCTTACTTGTACAACCTTTAACTTATTTTATTATCTTAATAATAAGTATGAAATAGTAAAAATTAATATTATCTCATAAATTTATTTTTCATATATTTTTAAAATATAAAAATATGTTTATTTTGTTATAATTATTTATTATTTTTAACATTTAATTAAATTAATAAGTTATTAAATAATATAACATGCTTTATAAAAAGTTTTCATGAAATGTTAACCAAAATAGAATATGTAGCACAAGATAAAAGAAAGACAAAAAACTTAAAAAAATTTCATCACTTTTTCTTGAATTCAAATTTTATTTATTTACTATATTATTCTCGTATTTATCTCTCCACTTTTAAAATGCAACATTAAATTGATAGTATTGTATTAGGGCATGAGTTTTGTCCACGGGCGCGCACGTGCGACTGTAATTATTACACACCCACATTCATATACGCCATGCTCATCTCCTCTCCTGTAAAAGAAAAAAGTCAATATTAATTAAAATTAGAATATTGATATTAATAAAATAAAAAAGATACCCCAAAGAAACTTTTCACCATCTCAATTCTCAAATCAAACCCTGGGTCCCTCTCATCCCAATAACGTCATCCGTTATTTTCCCTCCCTTTCCTCAATCTTATAACGGATTTTCCCACCCTTCAAAACCTCCGTCCCCACCCTCTTCCTCAATTACTCTTTTCTCCTCCTCATTTCTTATTCTTCCCATCAATGTACAAAAACAGCGTCAAATAAATCACCTAAATTACTGCCTCATTTTCTTCTCTCCTCCTTTTTTATAAAATCAATTATTTATTTCCTTTTCAAATACAGTAATAAAACAAATAATTATGAGCTTCAAAATTTAAACACTGCTACTTCTATATGCTTCAACTGAAATTTCGAATATAATCCAATTAGTATAGAAGATAAAAAAAATAGATATTCTTTCTGTTATCTTGTTGCACGCTCTGATATTTTATTACCGTGCTAATTGATTAGTGTGAAAATTTTTAACTTAATTAATATATTAAATTTAAGTGTTAAATATTTACATAGATTTATGATTGAAATAGTCTTAATATGTGGATGATAATTATATCCTATAAAAAAATATAATAAAACGACCAAAAAAGTTAGGAAGTATTATTCTAAAATGAATATGTAATTACTGTATGATATCAGTTTTGGTTAGTACTAAAATAGAAAGATTGAGAATTCTGAATATTGGGAAGGGTGAAGTGGTAATTTAAAGTGGTGAAGTTGTTTATATATAGCTCCCGCTACGGGAATTCAGTCCTAACTCGTTCTTTCGTCACTACACGATCAAAAACAGTTTCCTTCCTCCTTCTCTTCTAACCGTAACTGGTTCCTTCTCCAATGGAAGACGAAGTTAACAGAGAACTCGACCTTCTCCCACCGTCACGCTCCGATTCCTCTCTCCTCCGCCTGCGGTCGGCGGTGTCCTCCTCCTCCACCACAGACTGCGGCGGCGCCCCGTCGCTGGACCTGCAGCTGTCGATCAGCGTGCGTCCGCCGGCGGCGATGCTGATGTGCGACGGCGTGGAGGCGCTGAAGTGGCAGGCAGCGGAGCAAATCCGGCTGGCGGCGTTGGAGAAAGCTTACGCGGAGCGTATGCGGGAGCTGACGCGGCGCGAGATGGAGATGGCGCAGTCGGAGTTCGCACGTGCGCGGCAAATGTGGGAGCGTGCAAGGGAGGAGGTAGAGCGAGCTGAGAGGATCAAGGAACGCGCGACGAGACAGGTGGATTCGACGTGCATGGAGATCACTTGCCATTCCTGTAGGCAAAGGTTCAGGCCCGCTTGATCCCACAAACACCACTCCCTTCCATCATCGCTTTCTTTTGCCTCTGTTTCCGTTTTCTGTTTCTCTAACAAACCAACCACAATAACACTTCCCTTGATGAATTAACCGTTTTTCCCTTCCTCACAATAACACTTAACTACATGCGTGTGTGTCCTCTGTAAATCGTTAATTTGATTCCATGTTTTTATTTCCAATTAGAGCAGACAGCACAATTAATACTTACGTACGCGAGTGAGGTCCCGTGAGAGGACGGAGATTGAAGACTGAGCACCCAATCCTGTTTCCTTAAATTATTTCTGCAAATCTGTTTCTTTTACCCTTTTCAGTTAAAAGGATAAATCACAGTCCAGAAATGAACCAGCGTGGTGGTAACCAGTGCCGAACCTGTAGTTTTCAACTTTTCATAAACGTCTGTTATATAATTATTGCTCTTATTACATATCTCGAGGATTGAAACCCAGTTATTACCGCAACTTCTGTGTTTCTGCTCCTAATTGAATGCACAAAAGTAATGTTGTCTAAGAAGGGCGATCTTCCCTCTAAATCATTACATTGCTGTCCATTCTATCTTATTCACCTGCGCTATAGTACAGTGCGTTACTATTGTATTGCTATTGCCATTGCCCTTTAAGGCAAAATTAACTACATTCTATATATGTTAATATCTGAGTTTGGATATGCTTAATTAATTATTGTATAAAAATATAGAGTGCTAGCTGAAACTGATCGCGAATAACGGAGTGGTGATATAAACTTGGTGAGACAAGAGCCAAGTTGGGAAGATGGATGACGATAGAACAAATGAATCGGAACAAAAAGCATAGTATAGCACCAATCACAAAGACTAGATAGCTGTATCCACTTGTATTCAACTTCTTAACTTTTGCACATCACAGACCGAACACCCACTATCCCTGTCTATTTTGGATCGGATTACTGACTAAAAGCATCAATCAGAACAGTGAACAGTAGTCCTCCTTTTCGAAGATGTTGCAAGACTGGAATTAGCTTGATATGTCGGCAACCCCTTTTTTCTCTGTACGAAAAAAAAAAAGGTTTTTAGATTAGGGAAAGTAAGGAAAGAAACACTACAATTTTTTATCTTATGAGATTTTCTATAAATATACATATCATTATCTACAATCCTGAAATCCAATTCTCAAGTTGAACTTTGCAACAAGTAATAAAGCAAGAGAGTGAATTATCGTAGTCTGCAATTGTGAAGCAACCTCTGATCTGAATAATATAACACTCAGATACGTACAGTGAAAAGGGTCAAGGGTGTCACACAATAATACAGTAGCCACTTTGATTCTATTATGAACTGAAAAAGTATCCAGTGGGCGCAAATCATAGACTTTGCGAAAAGTACGTTTGAGAAACGTTAGGGAAGGCATGAAGTCGCAATCCTGATAAGTCAAATTTGTATCTAGTCTTCCATTTATTCCCATATGATTTTATTTTATTCAGTAATAATCTAGATATTATGGGTTCATGAATTGCCTTACTAACTACTAGGGGTCTTTGTTACCAACTATTGCACGACAAGCTTCAAAAGTAAGTTACTGCCTCCGTGTCCCTTTTCTAAAACAACAATGCTATTTTCAGGTCATTTTTTTTTCAAAATAATAAAAATATTAAACATACATCCTATATTTTGATATTATGTCCCAACCTTAATTGTTCTGCCTCTTTATGGATGTTTGATTTAACAAACAAAATGGCTTCTTTTTTGCTCTAGGGTACTGAAATCAGCATTGTTTAATTCCATATTTTAGGATCAGTATCACCCGTAAACTATTTTCATCAAAATGAGATGTTTGTTTTGTTTGCAGATAGTTGCGCAACAGCCTCAATTATGAGTATATTTTTCCTTTGAAAATTCAAAATGATCGGAGAATGATGGGATATATATAATCAAAAGGGTTTCTGAAACAAAATAATTATAGTCTCCTCGTCCACGAGGAAAAGTTGGGTCCTTCTAGGTTGTTTTTGAAATTCGGAACGGGGGCAAAAACTACAATACGAACCACAGAAAAACAATAATGCTTAATTTTTGAATCCAAACTTAGATAAAACATTGATGAGCTCGGTGATGAATGATGATCAAACCGTACTCCGACATATGTCCAGCTGAATCACAGTTGCATTGTCTTATATATTTTATTTGGTTACAATCATAGAAATGCTAGAACAATCAATCAATTTCGTTCAGAAAGTCGATAGCACGGTAAAGATGTAGGACATGTTTTCCGATCCATCAAACTAGTCATCATGACAAAACCTTAACATTTGTCTTTTCAGGTTGTCCGCATATAATTGTCAAGCGATACTGTTTTGCTTGGATTGGGGAAAATTATGTGTGCATATACACGATGGTTACACATGCATGAACCATCATACACACAAGATATCTCCTTTTATTATTTCATTGTTAATATCTGGGACAACCAAATCTACATCGGCATTGCAGGGATATGCAGTGCACAGTACACAACAACCCGTACTTATGATTAGTGAATTTTTCGTAGACTGTGAGATTCATCCACCCCCGTTTTGGTGTGGATTGAGGTGCAAATAAAGGAAACCAGGTTAATAATGAATATAAGTATATATGACATTTGAGTTCAATCAACTAATAATTTGGTTTAATTATTCAGAACTACTTTAACTACTAGCTAGGAAGTTGAGAAAAATATGTAGCTACAATCCAAGCTTGTCAATTACTTTGAAGAGGAGAGGAAAATGATAATAATATAAAAATAAAAAAAGAAAATAGTGAATGTTGATGTTGTCATGTGAAGATTGAGGTTGAGCAAAGTTGATATAAAGTTGTTCCTGACATAAAGGAGAAATATTTCCAAAAATGAGGGAACCGTTTTCCATGTCTATCTAGGCAGGAAGAAGAAAAGGAAAAAAATGGAATGGAATGAGGAAGATTGTTGAATCAATCATTTAACCAATCAGGTAAAAAAGGAAGCTAGTTTTGGAAAGTATAGGAAAGTTCTGATCCTGCTAAACTAAAACGCTTGTAGAGTCACACCATGTGAGATTATTGTGGAGCACCCTTTAATATTCCATTATTGGACTTTGCGAGTATCTGCTCTACAGATGCTTGATTACCAAATTCATCAGGAAAGAGATCAACTCAAGTTCTTGTTACGCCCACGTACACATGTTGTCGTGACTTCATTTTTCTTATACAATTCATCATACAGAATAGGATCATGGGGCAGAAGAACATGATAAACAACTAAAAGCATCGCCTTCACTTTGCCCTATTAATCATACCTAAAATTTAATTATATATATATATATAGAGTATAGTTTTCCCCGTCGGTTATCAGATATCAGGTACATACTATGTATATCATCTGAGTTTCACAATTCCTTCTTCTGCCCAGAATGTCCAATTCCAATGTTGGGTGGCTGAGATTTTAAGTTGAGCAGCCATAATTTGATTATATTGATTAGATGAATCAAAAAGTTTATTAGAACAAATATATCATACTAATTACTCATTCATAAAGATTGTAAATATTTTCACCCGTGTAACATGATTATTAAGAATCGTTAATTTTTATTAGATAAATAATGTCACCCTAACTATTACCTTACATGGGGGCGAATCTGTCCTTGGCGTCTACTAATCATAGATTTTATTTTTCTTTACATATATATATATATATATATATATATATATATATATAAGATCAATGTTAAATTAATTAAGGATTCAATAATCTTCCTCTTCGATTGTATATGTAACCTTTATAATAATTTAATACTTATTTGATCACTTTTAATTAAACATAAAAATAGGTATTTTGAAAATGAATGTGATATTTTGACGATGGTTATTCGAGGCTCATCAATCTCTCTTGGTTATTCAAGGCTTATTCAAGTCTAGAGAAAATAGTAAAGGTCATCAATCTCTCTTTGTATACTTGTGTTTTTTTTTTTTTTTTGAGTATTATTTTGATTTTGTTTGAGATATTATATCAAACTTTGATAATGACATATTCTACTTTTTTTGTGTTTTGACTTGTGTTTTAATTTAAAGGTGAAATATGTTTTTATTCCCTGTACTTGGATGCGAAATTAGAATTCGTCTTTGTCTCAAATTTTGATATATTTTTGTTTCTAAACTTTCAAGATAAATGAATATAGTCATTTTAACCCAACATTATTGATTTTTTTTTTGACATATTAAACAATATTTCAGGTTGACATTTGAGCTTAAACATGTTAAAATGGTGTAAGCAACTTAAACGTAATCTTGAAACGTGTTTAACACGTTAACAAAATTTAACGCAATTAGGTTAAAAAAAAGTATATCTATTTATTTTTAAAATTTAACGCAATTAGGTTAAAAAAAAGTATATCTATTTATTTTTAAAATTTGTAGACTAACATGTATCAAAGTTTGGGACAATGAGGAATTCTAATTTCATGTCAAGTTTATAAACTAAAAACATATTTAATTATAGTTTTAATTGGATGTGTTTTAAAGTTTATGATCTAAGTTCATTTTCTTGCTTTGATCATGTTGCAAATTTTAATAATTTAAAATGGAGGCTTTAGTGATTTTAGTTGACTAAAAGCTATTTGAATTGGCTAAAATGAACTCGGAAGCAAACTAAAATATTTTTTTCACATTGCTTAATTAACTACCTTGATTTTGATTTACTAAAAATGACATATTGACTTTTTAATTAACAAAAATCTCAATAGTTGAAAATTGGTTATTTTTTATTTATATTTTTTTCTTTATTAAAGAATTTAATACCACTCCTTAATTTACTTTGCTTCCTCATCTTGATTTTTATTGGTTTGTGTTTTTACCACCACTTCTTCATTCACTTAGAAAGAGAAGGAAGAATTTTGGTCTAGACCTTAGAGAAGATTCTTTATACAAATTTTAAATTTGAAGGCTTTTGAAAATAAGGTTTACTTTCTTTTAGGTTAAATGTTTGACGAGTTTCTTATTTAGTTTGATTATATTTTATATCTTGCACTACATTAAATTTCACTACGTATTTGTTACATTGTTTAGTTATCTTATTTTCAAGTTTTATCTTCCCTTTAACTATTTTAATAAAACAACCAACTCTAGAAGGAAGAATTTAATAGAGCTGTAGACTATTTTTGCGCAATGCTAAACTGGATCATCTATTGTCAATCACAAATTAAGTACAAAAGTAGTCAACTATTGGGTTTAGGGTCAATCACCTTGCATTTGATGTATTGTCCTTAGATATCAGCCTAACGATTTCAAGTCCAAGTCCACCGAGTGACATTGTTAGGGTTAATCACCATGCATCTGAGATATTGTCTGCTTTGGAGTATGGTTTTCTCATGGTTTTGTTCTTAAAATGTGTCTCAAAGGGTGAAAGGATGAAGGGTAATTTAAACCGTCTTAGGTCTCAATCTCAAATTTAAAGAAAAAAACTCTCATCGAAAGTATAATTTAAGCTCACATGGAAAAACTTCAGAGAGTGAAAGTTCTACAAGATATTGATGGGTCTATAGAGGGGGTTTCACGGAGGAGATACAACACCAATGAGACTTGAGTCCAACCACATAAGGCATTGACATCACTCTCACCCCAAAATCTTAACACAATAGGTTTATGGGTCTTTATTCTTATATAGTGCTCTACTTTCTCATTTATAGCCAATGTGAGATTTAGACTCATACTTAGATTCTTAACCATCTCCCTCTCAAGGGTCAGTCCCTTCAACCACATTGGTACACTCTTCCTGCAATAGAAGCATTCTCAACCACGAGTACTTTTTTGTTGCCTTTTTTTGTACTGTCGTTTTTAACGGGACACGCTTACCTAGAATTCTTGTCAAGAAGACTTTTGATACAAGGATCATACGGCACTCGTCTGAACTGGTTTTAACCATCGGTTCTGATATCACTTGTTAGGTTTACAGAGAAGGAGGTTTCACTGGAAAGATACAATACCAATGAGCATGAGCCCAATCCATATATTGCGGTTTAAATCTTTATCGTAGTTTATTAAAATCACTTACATTTTAAAGGACGAGTTCTCGCTATTGTAACCGGTTAAAATGTAACTTTAATAGGTTAAAACTGTAATACCTACAACGTTATGTTTCATATTCTTTATAAATATAAATTAACTAAAAGTTTAACATCTACGAAATCTTTCAAAATATTTTTAGTTTTGCATTCTAAGAAACATCTTATTGGAGTTTTTCTATAATAATCATGGAATCAAGATCATAGATCAATCGGTATTTCTTTTCTTACTGGTTTCAGCTGAAATTTATCCAGGTAATCTTGCTGCATAATTTTCTTTTTCCTTTAAGTTTTATTGTTCTTGAATAGGGTTGTTAAGAGAGTTTCACACGAGAGATTGTAAGTGATCTTGTAGAGTTAAATTTTATGATGTGCTGTATTTCTTATTTTTCTTTTTTGTATGATGTTTGTAGAAATTTGAAATTAATGGATTGATTTAATGGAGATGATTAAGCAACAGGATATAAGTATCTTCAGATGTTGAACCAATATAATTCTGGGTGTTATTATCTTTTCCTTAAATGAAACGTACTCAAAAAGAAAGAAAGAAAAAAACTGTTTTTGAACTATTTGGTTGCACTGATGTGCATAATCAGTTCATTCTCAACCATGCCAATATTGATTAATTCACAAGTGTTTATTATCATTTTGCAAAATCAGCTCCTTCATTGATATACACACTATAAAACACTTTGAAAACATGATTTGGTGTAATTGTGGGATTCCCCTTGTACGTATGTATGAATATAGATATCGATCGGGTAACAATGGAAGATTCCTGAACCGGCACTTATGTTCAGTGTGTTTTCAATTGACAATGGAAGTCATTCTCTCGATGGTGCCAAGGTTACCACTTACTCCCACTAATAAAGCGGTGAGATCCTTTGTCTTTTTTTGTTTGTGTTTGTGATAGTGGGTAGGTATATATCTGTTAATCATCGGAATATGAATACACGAGTTTCTGCACTCCTTGGTGGGTAACTTCATATGGTCCTTTTCCTGTGTGTCTTTTTGTTAATTTTTTATGTTATGTCACCTGAATCATTGCTCTGGTTGCAAGATCAATGGATCTGAAGTTTTGCCTAAATTTTAGGTATCTAATTGCACGTCTTTCATGATCAAGGATTGTAGTTTTCTTCTTGAAATGTATGTTTGTACTTTTATATCTGTTTTTACTTCCTTTGATGTTTTCTGTTTTCTTCTATTATGTCTATCAAATCTGAGATGGTAGAATGCCAACACAGTTACCAGTTATTCAGCTTTATCTTTAATTGTAGATATATTGAATAGCAACTGATTAATAATGTTTAGATCTAACTACAATCAAGCAGAATAGGATTAGGGTGATCCAATTTGCCTATTCCATTATGATTACGTCTCCTTCATTGCTAAACACACGAGTTTTATTTGCTGGGAATCGCACGACTACTTTGAGAATAGAAGTGAAAACCTAATTCCTCAAGAAAATCAAGATCAACGAGTTCAAACAACAGATCCAATTGTGGGTTTGACACTACGTTTTGACCCTAAGCTTTTAAAACTAGGTCTGTGAAATTACTCTCAATTTTCCGTCATCAATTACCCCTCTTCCCTTGTCTCTTTTGCTTTTTGTTTTTGCTTTCATTCCTATAGCAATATAACCTGTATTTGCCTCACATTTATCATCATTTGAGGCACTAATTGTATATGTTTATGATAGATAGTCAGGGAGTTGAAATTGAAACAGAGTTTCTCCGGTGGCACGT
This sequence comes from Vigna unguiculata, assembly GCF_037176805.1. Classification (NCBI taxonomy): domain Eukaryota; kingdom Viridiplantae; phylum Streptophyta; class Magnoliopsida; order Fabales; family Fabaceae; genus Vigna; species Vigna unguiculata. The sequence continues at coordinate 55,236,467 of NC_140794.1, read as the reverse complement.
TTAGGGTGAAAAAAGCTAATAGATTAGTGAGTTTAGTATATTCATATTTGTAACAGAGAAATAAAATGAAATTGAATACTATATCCCTGCCTGAACAGGGCAGAATGTTGTGGAATTTGAGAGACCTCTGATTCTGAAATGCCATAACTTCCCTTTAGAATACAACAAATTCTCATCACACAAGAACTCCCATGAAAACCATTTCTCTATGATACGATCTACATCATGTACTATTACATCTGAAGCATTCCCTGCTCTTGCTAGTACACTAGTAGTGTAAATGGACCCCATTCTGCCTGGTGATTCTGGTGAATCCCCACTGGGTCCATCCACCACCATAACATCCCACTTCTTCTCATACACCTGTAATGGTAAGTTTCCCAATGCAAGCTTGCATTTTGATTTTTGAAGGAATCTAGGATCTGGTACACACGCAGCTGGGTTCTGCCTTGCGTGCTTCAGCAGTTTGTAACCTGCTTTTGTTGGCATGTTATACTCAAATCTGTATATTTGAGTGTTGTTGGAGTTTATTCTTGCCTTGCTTATTTTATCAGGGTCATCATCGAGAAAGATGGTGCTACCAGCAGCATTCATGTTTGAGAGGGTGAGGTACTGGGGTTGAAATCCAAATATAAGAAGGTTGCATGGGGATTTAAGAGCAATGAGATCTGAAAGAACTCTGAATTCTTTTTCTGTCAGGGTGGTTGTGGTGTTGGGAGTGTGTGATGCGATTTTGTTGCAGGTGGACAAAGGTGAAGAAGAACAATTGTGCTGAGGAGCTGGAAACAAAGCAGATAACCCAGTTGAAAAGGGTGAAGTCTTGACATTGAGGCTCAGAAGTCTGAGGATTGATATGATAGAAAGGATCAAAACAAGGATGGGGATGAGTTTCTTTTTGGTGAGATTCATGCCTTTCCTTCCTTGCCAATATTTGTGAACACAACAAGTGTGATTTTCTTGTGCTCGAGATGTGAGTGAGGGAGAAAAATGAACTAGAGGTGATAGGAGAGGACGAAAATGAAGTACATCAGGGGGCATCTTAATTTTTTTCTGATGCTTCTCCTTTGAAAAAACTGCTGTTACATTACATCCTTCTCATAGCGTTGCGAGATTTTGGTGATGATAACTGTTCTTATGGTGGTCCTTTTCATCTTGTTGAGTAGGGAGGAAGGGATGACTTTGCTTCTGCTATAAGTGTCCTTTTTTCTTTTCATCCAGCTGCTGCTAGCTACCTAATTGTTGTGGTTGCAGGTTAAGCGTTAAGCTCTAGAAATTTAGCTACATGTCTCATTTAGAAAGAAAGTTCATTTCAATCATTTGTTAGGGTGCTGACATGCGTCCTTTATGTTTGGTTTGTGGTAATGTTTTCTTTTTGGATGCTTGTTTGGTGATCTTGAGTAAGCTTTAAGATGGCTAGCGGGTTGGTGAGGGGTCTCTGTTGAAATTTCAGCACTTGTGACTAAGGAGTTTTTCTCATTTCATATGAAATTATTTGAGGTTTGTGATGTGGAGCAATGATTGATTATTATTTACCCTTCCCTGGTTTAAGATTTTTCACTTACAGACTCAATGCATGTGAACTTTGGAACAATCAAGGTGAACTTCGTGGAAAATCCCAAACCAAAAACTATAGCACTGTAGACTGATATAATATAGCACCAAGATTTTGTAATTTCTATCCTCCAACATGAATTATAACCTTCTTTAAATTCTTTCTGGATACAACACAAATGTTTGAAGCTACTAATCCAAAGCAAACTATTTAGATTTTAAAAAATGTGTAATTTTACTTCAGATTTCAATTATATATTTTATTTCCTTCACTTTAATCCAAATAAACTATATATCCTAAAGAAATATTGTCAAACTTTATCAAAAAAAGAAAAAAAAAAAAGTAAAAAGTTGATAATAGAAGAGCCCCATCTGGAGCCTCAACATTTCCTTCAGATTCATTGAATTATGTACTTACACACAATAATTCACTCACTTGTTTCTTGTTTATGTCTTTAGTTATATTTTTATTAAACATAGGAGTTGGCATCTATATATATAAACGGCCAAATCACCTCTGTCTGACTTTATAAAGATCATAAATATTTATATATTGGGTTTGAAATTTTTATGTTTTCTTAATAATTTAGAAAGATTATCATTGGTATATTCTGAAGCGAGAAACTCGATGAAGACGAAATTGCCCCTAACAGTAACATATTACTTTGCCGGAAAAGAAAAATAGTGTTCTTTGTGGATTGTGCGCGCAACATTTAGCGCGAGACCAGGAATACTTTAATAATTTTCCCTTTCAATTTTCAATTCAATATTATACACCTCTCTTGTAAAAGTTTTTTTTTTTTTTTTCATATCACAATCATAACTCTATTGGCTTTCCTTTGATGAAGATTCTAAATAACTATCAGATTATAGTCTTATATATTAGTATGTTTCCCACCCTGGTTCTATTATTAAGTTAGGTAGAATTTTAGAATGCATATTTGTGATTATAAAAAGAGTGTATAATTTAAATTTATAAAGATATTACTTAATATGATGGTTCAAGTAAAACTAATATATATTTTTTCTAATTTAAAAGTGTTAAATACGTTAACCCAACTCATTCCTATGAAATAAGATGGGTTGAAGACTTTTTTTTGTTGGAACGAAAATCCTAACTCTACTCTTTTTTTAATTGAGTTAGGTTAGGTTAGGTTTGTTTGCCTACTAAATTTTTTATAAAAGTGTATTTAATAATTTTACTTGCCATAACGTTTTTCTAAATTATAATAAGACGCAATTAATAAAAGAGAAAAAAATTATAAAACTAGTAAGTATTTAAGAGATATCACGAATGACAGAAATATTAAATGTAGTTTAAGAAAAAATAAATAAAAAAAATTGATAGATTAAAGAGTTTGGGAACAAATATTAATTCAATCCAACCCACATCGAGTTAATAGTTCATATTATATAAGTTGGTTGAAATGTAAAACTCTACCTAGTCCATTCAAAAATATTATTTGAACCTACATAAAATAATAGCATGTTTGAAGATGAAAAATGATATTTTTTACACTCTTTGTTTTTAGATATAATTACTTGATAACCCTGTGATAATAGTATAATAATATAATATTTAAAAAGTATCTTTCTAATTTAAACATTTATATTGTCATATTATTATTCTATCAAGTAATAAAGTAATTATATACAAAATAAATATATCAAAATATCATTATTCATCGAAAATATATGACTTTATTAATATTAAAACATTGTTTCGAGAGAAGCAACAAATGTCTGCTATTACTTGAGTATCTGTTTGGTAGGTTGAGAATAAAAATTATAATCATCAAAATGATATTAAACTCATCAAATTAAATAATGGTTGTTTTAATGAAATTAAGAAAAAAAAAGCGTATTTCAATCCTAGTTTCACTCACAAAAAGTAAAAAAAAAAAAAAAAAATCAAAACTACATTGTTATAGCCCTCTTATTTTATTGAGTTCGACTATGTTATTTTGAAACTAGTCATGAATTAAATACGTGTTTGCTTATATGTTAATGATTAAAGTTTATTGAAGGCATGTTCACAAAAAACATGTATTAGTTAAATCCCGTTGAGTAGTTTCTTACATGTTTCCAAATCCATTATAATATACTCGCATAAAAAATCTTGAATTTCATGTGAAAGCAATATTTTAATGTGAAATGCAAACAGAAATTTGAGATTTCTCTTTCAAGACTAGGTTATAAATTATTGCCAAAAATTGTCTTATTGCCCAAAACAACACATTTTCATATGATTTTCTTTTGTTTTTTTTTTTTTTCCTTGCAACTCGTCAAATGGCTCTTTCGTTCCTAGCAAACCATGCAGACAGAGTAGCACAATTTTCAAAGGTGTTAGTTTCATCTCAAGAATCAATTTTGAACAACCGTTGAAAAAGTGATAATGGTTTTACTGTTTACCATAATCTCTAGAATCTTTTCCGTTCAGGTTTTTTTGCCGGGATTTCATCTTAATGTCTATCAGAAAGTTACTAAAGAGTCTCTTTCAAGTAGTTAACAGTTAACAAATTTTCCCAGTAATTAAGGAAAATTATAACAGTAACTCTGATATAATGCTTAGCAGAAAGATTGATTCACACAGTTCCCTTGGAATCACACATGACATGAAATGAAATTCCCCCATTATTGTCAAAAGGTCATTTTCCATCCAAAATATAAAATTCCCATTGTGACGTTGCTCTACCAATAAACACAAATGGTGGTGATGCCGTTGCCATTGGAAAGCCTCACCAAAAAACTCTCACTCATAACGTCTTCTTTACCTCAATTGATGGAGCTAAGAATCAAAGCAAGGTTGAAATTTTAATTAAGGCCTAGTCTGAAAACCCTAATAAAAAAGTATTATAACGGAGAATACTTTGCAAACCATGCCTACAGCAATAGAAGATGCCACCACCAGTTCATCATCACCTACTATCCTAGAGGGTTGCTATTGTCCTTGTCGGCTTAATCATTTTCTTTTAGCTTCTTTAATATTCGATCATTAGATTCACATCTTCAACAAGAAATGTCATATCAGTGAGTTTGGCTGGACCAGGTCCTCCTTTCAAATACGCTTTTTTCTTCATATTAGGACTCACTAGTCACTACCCTTAAACAGGTTTTCAATTAGTTTAACTTCAAAACTTCTGTTTATGGGTTTATGTTTGCTAGGAGAAGAAATTAAAAACTAACTACTCCCTTTTGCTTCTTTAAGGAGTGAATATTGCCATGGGAACAAACAGGGAGGAGCATGGAGGATCTGGGGTAAAGTTTTTGTTTCTTGTTAATTTGTTGTTGATTTTATTTCAATTGCAGAAGCTTGAATAATCCCACACCTTATGTCAGGTAACTTATCAGGAAATGGCAGAAGAAGATGAAGCCAAGGACATTCAGAATGTTTCTGTAGGACCTATACACAAATTAATAGCAGAGAATCCCAAGTCAAACAGTATGGTTATTAAAGTAAGTAGCAAATTCTCACTTTACTTGTTTCTTGTACAGACATATATATATATATTCCATGGAAAATTAACCATTGGTACCAAAACAGAAACCACATGTGGTGATTCCTCCTCATATAATAGCAGAAGCAATATCAAGGATCCGTGATATTGACATTAGATGGTCAGGTCCAATAACACAGAAAGAAATGGAATATGTTGAACAGTATGTGTTGGCAAAGTACCCTGAATATGCTGGCCTAATAGAAGGAGAAGGGAATGGCATAGACTTGTCTAGCTTTATCATCAATGAGGAGCCTTCAGAAGGCATGTCAGATGACAGGAAAAAGTCACCAAGAGGGACCTTTAGAGAACCTTTGTTTGGTAGTAATCTCCCTGAAATGGATAGGACCCAGTTGGAGGCATCAAGATTACTGGATATTCTCACCAAAAAATCCTCCTTTCCAGGGAGTTTCATCTCAATCCCAGAAATCCAAGCCCAAAACAAGGTTTTGAAGCATTGTGGGTTGCCTGATCATGAGTACCTGGTTCTCTTCACTCCAAGTTACAAGGATGCAATGATGTTGGTGGGGGAGAGCTACCCTTTTGTCAGGGGAAACTACTACATGACAATTCTTAGGGAAGAGGAAGACTATATCAGAGAATTTGCTTCTTTTAAGGAATCCAAGGTGATTCTGGCACCCAAAACTTGGTTGGATTTGAGGATAAGAGGGTCACAGCTGAGCCAAAATTTCAGGAGGAAGTGTAAGGTTAGCCTGAAAGGGTTGTTTGCTTATGAAGCAGATGTGAATGGGACAAATCATTGGGTCTCAGAGGCTCATAGGAACTACTGGCATGTTCTGCTTGATGCCTCTGCATTGGTGCTGGGAAAGGATAGGTTTTGCCTTGGCCTTCATAGGCCTGATTTCTTAGTGTGTTGTCTTGATAACACTCATTCCAATCCTTCAAGAATCACTTGCCTCTTGGTGAGAAAGAAATCTTTTGACACCTCCAATGCTTCTTCTCAGGCCAATTGATGGGTCAGAATCAGTAATAGTTGAACTGCATTGTCTTAACTTGTATCATGAACTCGGTTTAACAGTAAATTTTCATGGAGTATTCTGTAGATTCAATAAAACTTTTGACACATACAGAGAAAACCCACTATGATTGGTTCAGATGTAATTCGGTATTTGTGTTTGTGATTGATTCCTGATCGTTTGGGCGGTTTATATTTTACTAGAAGGTGAAATTGTGATCCATGCTTGGTTTTTGTGGCCGAACCATTTTCTTTTGTAATAGTTAATCTGTTTCAAAGAATTTTGGTGGCTACTATTTTAGCTTGTGGGAAAGTATTCTGGTGGTCAAATCAAATCTTATGAAACTGAGTAAAGACTGATTTGATTACCAGCTCGAAGATCTAGTAACTTAAAAAAATGGAGATGCAATTACCTTTGACATCACATCCAAGATTTTTGTGGAAAATGCAGGAATGTGTGATCGTGCTATGTCAAACATTAAAACATGAGAACAAAGAAATCTCCCTATATTATATAATTTAAAATGCGTATGATTTAATTTATAATATCTATTTTTATTTCAACTACTTCTACGAAAATTCAGCTTTATAAATATTTTAATATAAATATAAAAATATATTTAATTATTATTTAGATTTAGGAAATTATGATTGATATATTGTAAATATTTAATATTTTATTACATTTTGTTCTCTATATATAGAATACATTAATAAAATAAAATAAAAAGTTTTTCCATACAACATACCTCATATTTTTTTATATATGTTCAATTTATTAGGCTTCTAGGATGAAAGAAAATTTCTCACAAGTCGTTATTCCACATTTTAATAGTGAAAACTATGATATATGAATAGGAAAAATGCAAACTTGTCTAGAGGAATTAGATTTATGGAAAGTTATGGAGGAAGATAATGATTGTTTGAAAATTCCACCATGATCCAATTCAAAATGCAAAAGGAAGAAATGACAAAGAAGGCAAAGGCAAAGTCGTGCTTGTTTGCATGTGTTTCACAAATGATCCTAATCAAGATCATGATCCTAAAGTCACCTAAAGAAATTTGGAAGAAAAATATGAAGGGAACTAGAAGATTCAATGTATGAAATGATTAAACTTGGAGTTTGAACTATAAAAGATGAAATAGTATGAGACCATTAAGGGATGCTCAAAAAAATGGTTGGGTATTGCTTTCAAGATAAAATTGTTGGAAAAGGAAATTCAAAATGTGAAAATTCTAGTGACAAATGTCGGAGAAATATAAACCATCTACATATATGATCCAAACTTAATTAGGATGCAAACTTATGGAATTTTAAGAGTCATATAATTATAATATGAAATATGAGGGCCACATAATTATAGTATGGAATATTATGGATGTTAAAAATTTTATGGGTTATAAAATTGTGAGAGACATGAGATATATGATAAATATAACAGATATGTTATATCGCGGAACTTGTTATTTTATTCATATATTCTATATATACAACAAAATCTAACAGAATATAAAATATTTACAACATCTCAATATTGATGTGCTAATTCTAAAATAATAACTAATTTATAAAATTAAAATATATTTTTAAAAGCATAAATATTTGCTAAAAACTAATTTAAATAAAAAATATATTAAGTAAATATTCTCAAGAATGGATTATATAATAAACCCTTTATTTTCTACAAAAGCAACTGAAAAAATAATTTGCTTTAATGCAAAAGATGAGCATAGGCACCAAATGTGACAACCAATACTTAAGTCTAAATGATTGTCAATGCTTGGAGATTATTGCTTTGTTGGAGCAATTCAAAACGTAGTCCAGACCAAGTATTACTCAAAGAATGAAAGTCATTAAAAGAGATCGAGCAAGTCATGAATGAGGTCGTCTTACATGGGTCTGTTTTTTTCCAATGATAGTAAAGTTGAAATTGGTCTGGACGAAGTTGAAGTTGACTAACATAATGTTATCTTCAAGTCATTAGAAGGTATTATGAACCTTGATGTCGATATGAGCAAGTACCTTATTTATCATCGAGTTAGTTAAATCAAGCTAAGGGTGCGTTTTTCATCCTTTGTCGTATTTCACAAAATGGTCAATGGAAAATAGTCATCAAATGACTTTACGTGATTTTTTTTAACATAAAGCCACAATATTATTGATCCAAGAATTTTTCTTTTCCAAATGCGGATTTAGATGAAATGCAGACTTAAATAAGTGCGGACTTAAATGAATGTCTACTGTATTCTTTTGTTAGAAAAGATATGCAAATACCAAGATCCTCAAAAAGATATCAAGATTTATTACTAATTTTTCATATTTCATGGAATTTTTCTTGCAAATTTGTTATAAAATTTTGCAAGAAAAGAATTTTTTTCATTTTTCTAAAAGTTCTAATTGGTAGGTAATTCATTCATTCATAATTATTTCTTACAAAATTATAAAATTTGCAAGTATTTCCTACAAAAATTTATGTGAAAAATGTTTTGTACAAAATATTTTGCAAAAACATTGATAGCAATTTGTTGCAAATATCATTAAAAGATTTGTAAGTATTTTCTACAAAAAAAATCAAAATAAAATTGACAAGAAATATTTATTTTTTAGTAGTGATTGTAGATGATGAATTAAAGGATGAAGTACTTCTTACAACATCATATGTTTGTTGGAAAGATCTCAAAAAAATAACAGTAACCAAGCGCGGAAGCAAAACCAGATCAAATCTTCTCTAAATAAATAATATGCAAAATAATAAAATGCATAAAATAGAAAAGGGAGGAACCAACAAACACCAAAACTTTTGACGTAGAAAAATCTCAATTGGGAGGAAGAACTTACGGGACCTTGTCCAGTCAAAACTTCCACTAATAAAAATCAATGGGTACACCACAAGTTCTCTTGGAGATTCTAAGGATCAACATAGCATTATTCTCTTCACCGACAAGATGGATAACAAATCCCAATGGTTATTTTAGATAAACAATAGAGTGAGCCCCAATATATGAGAAAAGAAATAAAAAAAATTTCTCCAAGGTAGCTTCTCTGCACAGACTTACACAGAATAAACTGGTTGCTCTTTTCTTCTTCTTGACTCTCTCTGATGGCTTCTCACTAGAGACAATCACAACTTCTTTCTCTCTATCTCACTCTATTTTTCTCTCATCTCAAACTTGACGCAAGGGTTGCATATTTAAATTGCATAATAAGTCGAGAGTCCATCAAACAATATCTCCTTCTATTTTTCTTAATTAAATCAGTGTGGACCTAATAAATTGGTGACCCACCTGACAATGTTACCGCTAACAAATCTACAAAATGTTGGATTATAAATAGTGGTTATACAAACCATGACTCATGATGGAGCATTTTTCAAATAGCTCAATAAATCAGATATTTTAAAAGTAAGTATTGTGAATGGAGAATAACTTATTGTGAAAGGTATAAGAACATCATTGTTAAAACTAATTCATGTGTCATATTGTGAAAGGTACAAGAACAATTGTTGTTAAAATTATTCTACAAGATATATATGCATTTGAAAAAGTATTTATTATTTTATATAATTAAGAATGTCAATTGATTTATCATTTTCCAAACTTAAAATTCCTCTTAAGATATTTAATTTTGAAAATAAATTAAATCCATGAATATTTAACAAATTATCATGTTTTAAAGATTTTTCAAGGTTTAAGCATTTTTCTTTAAAAAATGTATAATCTAGTGGCTTTAATTTTTTAAACACTAATTAAAAAATTAAAAATATCTTCATATATTTTAAATTGTTCAAATTTATTCATACTTCATTTTTGTGATGCAATTAAAGCCTCAATTCTTCTCTTCTTTTAAATTTTTGAATAACTTGATTCAAAATTTGTACTTGACATATCTAGATATTTTTATATAGAATAAAAAATTATAATATATAAAACACTACTAAAGATAAATATATAAAATGAATAAATTAAAACGATAAAACCTGATTCTAGTTGTTGATAGTAGACTTATAGTATCTTAAAATTTTAAGTCTCTTTTTCGTTCTCAAGTCTCAACTTTTTCACAAACTTGCAGATTTATTTATTTTAAGATTAATCATTAATAAAAATAATTATTACTGGTAATAAATCTTTTTTCCATAAACTTGAATTATCTTTCTACAAAAAATTCAACTTTGAATTATGCTCCAATTAATCTACTATCCACCAAAAGATTAAACCATAATCTAATTAATAGTTTGTAGAAAAATTCACTTCCTCATCAAAATATGGAAAGAAAAACTCAATCCGAAAATTGGAAAGTACCAAAAAAACAAAATTAGACAAAAGACATACATTTCTAATTCTAATATAAATCCAAAATAGAATAAAAATAATAATACAAATATAAAGAAAATACATACTAAAAAAATGAGATGAAAAAATTGATATACACAATTTAAAGAATATAATATATCAAAACCCTGAAAAAAACTATTAAAAGAGAAGAAAGTTAAGAGACAAGAAAATTCATATAAAAATAAAAAAAGAAAATAAAATTTAACTGAATTATAAGAAAACAAAAATAATTAATCATTCTCAAACCCTAAACCTTAAACAAAATCATAACTTATTAAAAAAATATGTTAAATCATTAATTATCATTTTTATTACCAATAAAAAATTTATAGATAATAATTTAATTAAATTTTATTCTTAAAAATAAACTTATAAAAATTTAATAAAACTAATAATAAAATACTTTTTTAAAAATATTTATTTTAAATATAATTTTATAATTAATTTAATAGAAACATATTATTTTGAGATTTTTTTCTTATTGAAGCTTCTCTATTTACTTAAAACTAGTAAAATTCTTTTTGAAACCTTTTTTTTAACCTAAAGTGATTTGTTTCTTAACCTAAAGTGAATTCATAAAACTTTTTTATTTAAATCATAAAATAATAAATCTACTCGCCCTATGGTTGACTAAAATTTCGTTTTCTTACGGAACACTACATTTAATATTTTCTTCACAAACATAAAATAAACCAAACATGTACATATTCAGAAACTCGTAATAGACATATAACCACTCATCATTATCAGTAATAAAAACTGATGTCAAAGCCTAAACTCTTCGAATTTCTCCCATAATATTTGTGCCAAGAGACATTATGAACTACATTTGGAATGTGTAAAACTACAACCACGCCACCAATATCAGATGAAAGCAAAACCATAATTGGAACTTCTGAACTGTCATGTGATTCAGCAAAAACAGGAGCTGCAAATTTTCAAAGACCAAAAGTTCTTCCTCCAATTCAGCTTGTAGCCACACATTATTTTGGTCTTGTTCTTCAGCAATAGAATCAACAACCAATCGAGATCGTGGTAAATAACCCAACACTTGCAACAGCCTCAATTTGAATTCAGAAAATCAGTGACTAAGAAAGTGGTAGGTTGAACCGACCGTTATCAAATGGTACACCAGACATACTTATGTTTATAAAAGACAGTGTACTCTCAAGAACAGTGATGATAAAAAATATTTAAAAAATGAACCAAACTGCCTTGAGATGATTATTTACGGTATACAATGAGCAGATATACATAACCAGAAAGAAGCCACTCAAAACGAAGAATAATCAAAACAACTATCACTACGAGAGTATGCATCAGCAGCAACTACAATAAAGGCTTGTATTGGATTATATAAACAAGTTGTGCCTAATATACTGTGAACCAAAAGATATGCAATTTCCCCAGCAGGCTGCTAGAACTTTTCTGACTAAACTTCGTCTTGACCATGACTGGTACTTTTCAAGATATTGTACTTGCAGAGGGGGCAAGTAGCATTGATATGCAGCCATTTGTCCACACAGGAACAGTGAAAATGGTGGCCACAAGGAAGTTGCCTAAGTTCAACCCCATCATCATAAGCAGAAAGACAGATGCAACATTCCTACAGTTTGCAAACCAAAATTTTTCAGATTAGCCGCACAACAGAGGGTGTAATCAGTTTTTCTAACGCAAACTATTAATCTCATCAAAATTATCTCCCATTTTCTGGAACCACTTTGTCGAAAAATTAGATTGAAAAGCAAGGCCAAAACGGAAGAGATGGAAGGCGGAATAAATACATAACGGATTCTCCGATCTGGGAATGTGTTCACAAAACAACTGTGCTATGGCTTATAACAAGGCCATTGTTTTGGAACAAACATGGATTTCCCTTTGAAATATATTGAAAAAGACAGACAGAACAAAAAGAATACAAGGGAAAGGGAGAAAAAGGCCAAGCCAACGAATAACAAAAAAGAACAGCATACCGCATCCTCGTCAGAAAGAACATGTTCAATGGGAGAATCAGTATCGCATTCAGTCATTATTCCTCCAGCAGTTCCTTGTGTATTCCCATCAAGTTTCTCATTAGTTTCAGTTCTCTGGAACTTGAATTTTGACAATTGCTCAATATCTTCTTTTGATGCCCCTTCCTGCTTTTTCGTAATCCCGAACAAATGAGAAAAAAGAGATTAGACAAGGAACAGTACAATTACTAGATTACAACAATTATCACAATTAAATACTCAAGAATCAATAATATATTCACAATGCACCAAGTTGTAGGAAAGTAATCATATGACAAATTTCACTCCTCACAAATCCTAAAAGGCCAACAATGTCAACCTGAATGAAGCACACAAATCACAGGATAAAATGTTATCTAAAAAAAATATATATACAGGACGTGCCATTTTGTTGTGAGTATATGATGTTATAATTCACTTCATCTTCAACACTAAAAAGTCTCAGGGACATTCATTTAACAGTCTCCATTTACTCATCACAGTTGGTAAAACCAACTTTCATATCATACATATGCAAGTATCAAAAATTAGTTCCACCTCATCAAAAGTCACTTTTGCGTGACAAGCTTCAGAGTTTATCGCAATATTTCTCGTACTTGTACTAAACATTGATTCCTTCAATGGTTACCCAGTGTATTTATTATGATAGAAAAACATTTCCTTTCATCGTATATGTATTCACAAGACTGTTTTATTTTATTCAGAAAGGCAAAACGTAGTAAGTAAAAGAGACAAAAATTAGTGTCTAGAAGATCAGGTAAGAGACACAACTGAGTCAAATAGCATTATCAACCTAAAAATACTCTGGGTTAGCCTAGGTTATTCACCTTAAACAGTAGAACAAACAAAATACTTCCTTTGTAACAATTCATGGGACTCGCTGAATACAAGGTATAATAGATCAATCTTTATCCATCCCAATCATATTCCATTCCAAATTTCTGCTAAGAATCTTATACACTACAAGTCCTATTAAAGTCGCACCACAACTAGCAACAATAATGAAAATTAAAAATTTCACATATTTTGCCCGCACAAGACAGCTTTTCCTTCACATCCAACACGGTTTGATCCACAAAAAATAGATCCTACAAGCTAACATATGTGTCTCTTTCTACCAAATGGCAAGTCTATATTTATTCTGAGTGCATCCCTCCATTTCATTTAGCTTCAATAAATTCAAAAACTCAAACATTTGGAGCCACAAATATCACCAATTTTCTTTAAAGACTCGGCAGATAAATGTGGATAAGTAGAGGGAAATTTAAGGACACGAACACTTGAGGCGCTAGATTCATACATCCATACTAACTCATACAAGAACCAGTAATGACACCATAATGTACCTGGTCTGCAACTGCATACAGGAGTGCAATGATACATGGTAGACAACAGCAAACAGCTATACCAATGATGCATGCTAGTGCAATGCAGAAAACGACAAAGAAAACATCAAAACCCAGGAAGGCTATACATAACCTGCAAAGCAAGTAGAATTTGTCAACGGTAATCAAGTAAAATAACTGTAGGTTTTCCAAAAAGGAAAATAAATTACACATAAATACAGTTACAGAAGTATGAGCAAGTTGCACAAGCACGAGTCAGATACAGGACAAGAGAGAGAGAGAGAGAGAGAGAGAGAGAGAGAGAGAGAAACAAACCAGTAAAGCAGAGGAGAATGTTGGACCAAAGCTTCACTGTCAGCTGATATCCAGTAGAATCCAACAACCCACCAAATGAAAGAAAACATTGTGTTGGCTGATTCCAAATGCTTGGCCATACTGTTTGGGTAAAATGATGAATGAATCAATAATTGATCGTACTATTTCCCGATCTAAATAAATATTGGACATTGTATTACTTTTCCAACCCTTAGCTTCTGATTATTTTGAAGAGATGAAACATATGCACAGAAAATGGAAAAAAAAATGCAACAAACTGACCCACATATAACTTTGTTGGAAATTATATCAGGCGAATAGAGAATTTTTCCCTAATCATCCATCATTAAGATTTCCAGACTTAGCCACCATACTACTGTGCTAAAAAATCATGTGTTACTAATTTGTCTATACTTAAAACATACACATTTACACCCCTGTTTTAAGAGAGTGAATAGAAAATAACTTTACTATCTAACAATTCAGCCAATTATTAGATGAGAGAGCCTTTTATATCACCTATTCCTACAAAGTTACATCATCCGTTTCACTCGCTCAAAGCAATTTGAGAGAGATTTTAGAGATCCCAGAGTATTACAAAAGTTGGAAAATCAGAGCATTTGATATATTTTGAACTGACAAAATTCTTTTTTTAACTAAGCATCGAGAAACCCAAAATCTCCCCGCGGTTTCTCTGAAGCATGAAGTGAAGGTTTGGCAGAGTTTTCAATTAAACCACGTATCTCTGAAATTTAAATTAGTTAAACGACTTTCAGTTACATCATAGCAAACACTTAAAAGCATGCTGGTTCCTTAAATTCATTTGGCAAACTCAATTCATTATAGTCCAGCGCTATAGTAATAAATGCATATGAGATGTAAAAAGAAGGGAAAAGTACTCATAAATTCAAAGCGCAACCTTGGTTACTGATAAGAAATTTACCTTATACCATCGTCCTCGAGCTGCGGCAACGACACGTAGTGTCCAGAGCCTTCCATCGAAGCCGAACTCAAATCCCCGCTGCCGCCAACAGCAACGGCGGCGCTGGACTGTTCACGGCGGCGCTGCCGCCTCCGGTACTCAAAGCACACACACGCGACGTGAAGAACGCACTGCATAGCGTAGCCTACTATCCACAACCTCAGGGGCATATTCGGATTCTCGTCGCGACTAAGAATCAAGACGGTGGCGGCCGCGGCGACGAACGCGAAGTTCCAGAGAATATCCAAGACTACAACGGGCTTCGAATAGGCCCAATCGCTCTGTCTTTCTTCCAATTGCTCCGCCGCCGCCTCCCGCACGACCATCGACGGCTCGCGCATCAATCGGCGGCCGCTCGCCTGCCTCAGGAAGCGTGCCGCCTCGCGTAGGCTGGGGCGGCGGAGGAGACGGCGGCCGGAGTTAGAGTCGTCGGAAGAAGCGCCGAGGAACGGCGTGGGATCGGCGCCTTCCTCGGAAGAATGGTTAGGTGACCTTGTGGTGGCCATGTGAGGCGCTTTAGGACATCTGAATCTGAATCTTGCTGGGATTGCTGGGACAGTGTCAGAAGAACAAGGGATTCCAGAAATCAACGATTCAACGGGGGTGAATATGGAAATACCTATTATCTGAAATCGGAAATTAAATCATCATTATTTTTCTCTGAGTTCAATGAGGAGATATCACAACGGTGCCGTTTTGATCTTCGTCACGCGCATTCGTCTTTTACCCGCTGAAACATAACAAATTCGGCTTTTATTTCTTTTTTTACGAGGGAATTTCTTGAAACTTCTCAAGTCTCAAATGTCGGCGTCGTTTTGTTTAATTAATAGATAAATATGGCAGTTGTTTGGTAGAAGAGAAGAGTGAAAATAGAAGAAAAATAAATAAATAAAGATATTTAATAATAGAAAAATCTATTTTATGAAATTTATTTCTTTTAGGATTTTATTTTCTATAGGAGTAAGTTTGACAGTTTTGTTTTATAAACTTCTCTGTTTCCATGTAATTATCATGAAAATACTTGATAAAATCCACATACTTTTCTATAAAACTCGTCATCTTTCTTTATGACTAAAGTTACACTTTCATTCCTTTTTTTATAAAATTTGTTATCATAAAGTATTCACACTCATATTTGTTACTACTTTCCAGTTTCGCATTTATTCTTTTTTTCTTATTATAAATCTTTCATAGTTTCTGCTTTTATCTATGTACTGGATTGATGCCGTGTTGTATCCATAAAAAAATAATTTAAACATAATGGTATAAATTATATTTAATGTACAATCATTATAGATTTTAAAATATTTCATGGTAAATCTTATTAAAATATGATAAATTAAGAATACTTCGATGTTATAAATTAATATGTAATATTTGTTTCGAGTCATTCAGTACACTTTCATATGAAATTTGATATTTAAAAGCATGAATTCTTATATTGTTTACTCATAACATGGTCTTAGAATAACTTCAAGACTTCAAGTTGATATTGTTTGAAGTCAAGAAAATAAAACTATCATTGTACAGCAAACAATATATATAATATGTATCCTTAAACGTTATTGTTGTAGTATTTTGAAAATGTTGACAACCCTTATTAAGTGGAAGTGGTAATTAATACTAATTTTTTATTATTGATGAAAATATTTTATTAAAAATATAAAAGAATATGAAAAAAAAATATCATTAATCTAAATATCAATCATTACTATTGTTAACCCTTATTAAGTGGAAGTGGTAATTAATACTAATTTTTTATTATTGATGAAAATATTTGATTAAAAATATAAAAGAATATGAAAAAAAAAATCATGAATCTAAATATCAATATTACTATTGTTAAGAGGTAAATTTTAAGTCAAAGTAACAACAGTGGAATAAAAACAAATGTTCAAAAAACAATAAATTTTTTAATAGCAAGTAATACAATAGATCAGACAAATAAATCTTATCAAGATAACTCATAGTTCTGATATTATGTTAAGAAATGAACTTTAAACATAACTTAATCCTATAAATCTGACTTGTAAAATAAAGTTAGCATCCATATATATAGTATAAAATCGTCTTATTTTTAACCAACATAAAACTTTTAACAACATTTTTTTTTATAAAAAATCATTATTTTGATTCATAATAAATAAAACTACTAACAATGAAAAAGAAATACAAGTAGTCAAACTTATACATTTGTCTCATAAAATAACTTGGGAGTGTTTAATCCAGAAAAGTATGGCCATGATGATTAATGACACCTATTATGAAGAATTTGAGCAAAAGATTATTATTCGACAAAGATTAATAAAGTAGTGTTTAGTTATTCTGGAAGCTAATAATCAGTGGATAATATGTTTTCTTACATGAATGTAAACCGGGTCTTAACATCGAGAATAAATTTGAATGAGGTGTACCTTGGATATTAAACTCTATTGTGTAATGATTATTAATAGAAACTAATTTATATGTTAACTTAATCTCTTTTTTGGTGATTATTTTGGATATCACTTTTCATAACTAATAAAATTATATATTAATTTTGATGGGACAAATTATATATTTTGGATTAGAATTATTAATATGGAGATTATTTTTCAATTAGCTAATTTGTTTTGCAGAATCAAAGTAATTAAACAGCAAATTAATTAATTTCAAATTAAACAATTAAAGTATGGATTATGGACACTAATTTTCTAACTATCCAATTTAACTATACATTAATTCACAATTAAGTAATTTTATAAAATCCAATTAGTCTGACCTAATAAAATAGTACTATTTTAACATAGACAATAACAACTTATCATACACTCATCTCACATACATCACTGAGTGAGCACTTATGGATATGGATGACTAATGATTTCATAGCTGTTGATATTATTTGCATCCAAAATAATTTTGAAGGAAAATTTGTGACTTGAAATAGGTAATGCTTCACTTTTTAACTTGGGTATAAGACCAGAATAAATACATGCATATTTGTCTCATTTCAATCTTCTTGTACATCTCATTATCATGTTCATCAGTTATGTGTTTATTTTTATTTAATTTGAATTTAATAACTCAATTTTATATATACATTTCATTATTTTTATCATTTTATATCATTACTTTTAATTTTATCAAATTGTTATTTAATATTTTATAATTATAATTTATTTTCATATTTGATATTAAAGAAAATCATATATTTTCTTATATTAAATATTTGATGATGTAATATCTTTTTAATATAGTTTTTTGTAAAAAATATTATTTTGTTAATATTTATAATAGTAAAAGAACAATACATAGGTTGATACGAACACACTTTTTTTTAAATGAAAATAAAATAAAATATTATTTTAGTTGAATATAAAAATAAAAATAAAGAAAAAATTAAATTTTCACTAAAAAATAAAGATAAAATGTTCAAAATTCCCTTGTTATTAATTCTATCACAGTAATGAAAATGTAGTTTGCAAGTGGAATGGACACGGTATATAATAATAAAATGACTTTTTATTATTAAATTTTGATAATTTTTTATTATAATTTTAGGTGTTATTTTTTAAGTAATTTTTTATTTTATTTTTAATATTTTGAATTTATTTATAAATTATAAAAAAATTATCAAAATTTAGTATTAAAAGGATCATCATCCTATATAATATATTCTTAAATAAAACATACTTTATTCCTTTTCCTTTTACATTAATATTCTATTGTTATTTATTATATTTTTTCTTGAATCCATCACACTAAATTGCAAACAGTGTCTTTATCACTCTTGGTCAACAACTTTTTACTCAGTCACTCTACATTTATATTGTGCTTAAAGTGACATAATAATATCTTTGTTCTTTTAACCTTATCATTAAGCTCCTATTTCAACCAAATTGTGTCATATTTCATTTTTATGTATTTATGTAAATCTTTATGTCGATAAAGTACACCTGTTACTCTGCTATCAAATAAAATAGTGCACAACTTACATCACCGATATTTTTTCTTTATGTTACTCTCCTTCTGCAACACCACTTTTACAATTGCAACGTATCATCGATGATACTCATTTTGCACCGCTAAAACAATCATGTATAATAATTCTATTAACTATTTCAAATATAACCTTAAAAAGCAACTTTTAAATCTTTTTTAAAAATATATTTTTAGATTTTAAATTTTGTGGTGAAGTTCATTTATATTCTAAAATTTCATATAGTTTAATTCAAAATAGATATAATTTGTATAATTCAACAACTTTAATCTTTTAGGTTTATTAAACAATATTGAAGATTTATATTGTTATTTGAGTCAGAACTAGACAAACACATTTGAGTTATGAAAGTTATATATATTCATTAAAATTTTAGAAATCAAATTATATTAAAAAAAAAATTTATATTAAAATTCATAATTAAAAATATATTTAACATTTTTTAATTAAATAATATTGTAAAATTCTTTAGATCCGTATTTTAAGTCTTACGTTTGCAAGGAATCTATTATAATTATTATCTTTATTATTGTAAATTTTAATTTATAAAGTTTTTATGATGAAAAATTAAATATAGAAAACATTATATATGGACAAAAAGAAAGCAAAACTGAATACATAAATACTAAAACAAATAATTTTAAAGCAAAGAAGTAAATTATAATTTTGTATAAGTATATAAAAAAATAAACATGTAAGCTATGTTTTTAGAAAAAAAATATTCCTTTGGGATTTTCCCTCACACAAATCAATCCCTGGCATGGGATTTTCCCTCTAAAACTGGGACACATTTCTTCAAAGTTTGAAGGGGTTTGGGATATAGGGTTTTGAGGGTTTTCTCTTCTCATTTGCAACCGTAAACTGAAATCCTTGTTTATTGGTGGCGAAGCATGTCATCGTCTTCCTCAAGCAACATCTATGACATGCCATGGGTAGAGAAGTATCGTCCCAGCAAGATCGCTGATATCGTCGGCAACGAGGACGCTGTCTCCAGATTGCAAGTCATTGCTCGCGATGGCAACATGCCCAATCTCATCTTATCAGTGAGTTTTTTTCTTTCATTACGCTTCTTGAACTGACTTCTTACATTGACGCTTTCCCTTTCTCGCTCTTTCATTCTATGTCTCATCTTAGGGTCCTCCTGGGACCGGAAAAACCACTAGCATACTAGCCCTCGCTAACGAGCTTATCGGGCCAAATTGCAAGGAAGGTGTTCTTGAACTTAATGCTTCTGATGATAGGTTTGTTTAGTGATTTCACATTTCGCTTCCCTGATTGCAACACGTTTTATCTTTTTTTCTTTTTCAAATTATCCTTTTCCTTCTTGTTGCAGAGGAATTGATGTTGTGAGGAACAAGATCAAGATGTTTGCTCAGAAGAAAGTGACCCTCCCCCCTGGGAGGCACAAGATTGTAATACTGGATGAAGCTGATAGGTGAGTTTTGATGATAGTCTAATTTAAGTCCAATTGATACCAATTTTTGCATGTTTCAACACCAACACTATGTTCGCCCTTGTGAAACTTACCCGGGATTGCTTGAACGGAGGTGTGAGTTTGTTGGAGTCCTGCATTGATTGTAAATGGATAAGAAAAGTTGTGAGTTGGTGTCTTAATTTTTTAGTGTCAAATCTCTCCATTTTCCATGCATGAAACAGTTCAATAAGTGGTATCGGAGCCATTGGTTCATCATCATATGGACTGACTTATATGAGTATAATATAAAGTAGGCGAATAATTTTGAATTATGGACCTTTGTATCGACAGACATATCCCATTTTGGTAAGCAATTGTACAAGTAAGAGAGATTGTTGGAGTCAAGTGTGACAAGAGACCAACAGATCTATTGTTTTAATACACAAATTTGATTATAAAAAATGAAAATGTGGGGGAAGATTACAGATTACACTAATAATAATCAGTTAGGTTTTTTAATAGAAATTGGTTATGGGAAAGGGCGGTGGACATTTTTGCATTTGTAACATGATAATGAAGAAATTTGTCTGCTCTTATTCTGTTTGCCCTCTAATTTTGTTCATTTTTTCAATTCAGTATGACCACAGGGGCACAACAAGCATTGAGGAGGACGATGGAGATATATTCTAACTCTACTCGTTTTGCTCTTGCTTGCAATACCTCGGCTAAGATTATTGAGCCCATTCAGAGTAGATGTGCCATAGTGCGGTTTTCACGATTGTCTGATCAAGAGATACTTGGTCGACTCATGATTGTGGTTCAAGCCGAGAAGGTACCTCAAAATTCATTCTGCCTTCAACTATCATAAGACATGCTTGTAGTATTCCTACTTGTGACAGGAGCATAGGTTTGACTATCTGTCATTATTGGAAATGTCACAGTTTATGAATAATAATACAATCACCACTGTCATCTTCTGTTTCTTTATAATTATTTTTTGGTGTCAAAAGCGGGGTTCTTGATTTAGAAGAAATTTCTTTTCTGTTTTGTTTCTCTTTGCTTGTTTTCTTTTCTAAGTTAAGCTTTTTTTTTTGCACAAGTCTATCTTGTCTTTTGATTGTTTGTATATGTATCCATCGTTTTAACTTTGATTCTTTGACCTGTTTAGTGTTTCTCAACTATTGATTTGCATTCCTTCCTTTCTGGGAAATTTTCATCCTGTATTGTATAATGATTATTGATGCATAGTTGGGAAGAAAGTGAAAAGAAAAGAATTTGGAAGCTTTGTTGATTAGGATTATTGTATGTATTTGCTGCACACTGTTAACTAAGAACGATGATCTTAAATATTTGATCACTTGCTTTTGCTGTCGTTATGTGATATAGTAGTGAAAGGGTTGCAAAAAATTTATGGCAACTAAATCTTATAGGGACATGTGCATGCATTCTTAGTTTTTTTATAAGGCGGCCTAATATACTACGCTTCCACCATTTTGATTATAAAACTGTTGTTATTTGCCACAATTATTGATGGTTGACGGGCATCGCATAATATATAGCTTAAGCAGGGTTGCAATGACAAGAATAATACATATACGTTTTAGTAACTACTGTTGTTATATTTCATTGTTTTCTTTTATTTCTAAATTTATTATTAGTCTCACTAATGAGACCTGTTAGAGTGTTTCGTCATAGCTGCCATGAGCCACCATGAGATCAGTACCATGCCATAACATTGTGCATCACCATGGCTGCTATTTGATAATACTGGTTGCCATCTATTTTGGCTTCGATAGTATTGATGAAATGTATAACTGAGTCGTGCTCTTGTTGAAGGTTCCCTACGTTCCTGAAGGACTTGAAGCCATCATTTTCACTGCCGATGGTGATATGAGGCAGGCATTGAATAACTTGCAAGCAACATACAGTGGGTTCCAATTTGTTAACCAAGCAAATGTTTTTAAGGTTAGAATCAACTATGATTTGTATTTTCCACAGTTTGTCATTGGTTTTGTTGAAATCTATGGTTGGTTTCAGGTTTGTGACCAGCCACATCCACTGCATGTGAAGAATATGGTGCGTAATGTGATTGAAGGGAACTTTGATGAGGCTTGTTCGGGCCTCAAGCAACTATATGATTTAGGATATTCTCCCACTGATATCATCACGACCCTTTTTCGTATCATAAAAAGCTATGATATGGCTGAGTATCTGAAATTGGAATTCATGAAGGTAGCTACTAATCTATTCGCTTATACACACACACACACTCACACGTGCATAAAGTATCTGACTGACACAGTCTTCAAATTGCAGGAAACTGGGTTTGCTCATATGAGAATTTGTGATGGTGTTGGATCTTATCTTCAATTGTGTGGTTTATTGGCTAAGCTTTCCCTAGTTCGAGAGACGGCTAAAGCTGTATGAGCTTGTCTCGAGTGCAACTGAGTTGTCACGGTTTTCATATTTCCGATAGTGTAAAATGTTCTAATGATGTACCCATATTTTCTTATGTTCAGATGCCAATTGATACATCAATGTATCAATTGATGTATCAATTGATACATTGATAAAATGTTTTTAGCTTGGATGAACTGTGTTACCTTTGAACATGTTTTATCTGTATAGAGTTCTTATTTATGACATCAATGGTAAAAGAATGTGGGGGTTAGTTACTTTTAACAATGGGTTTGTGGGAAGGGAAAAAGAAGGAACAGCGTTTGTTGCAGTCAATAAATCTGTACTGTTAGATTAATTCAAAGCTTTATGCTATGCCACATCTATACTTAGATCTAATAACTAGTACCTACAAATGTTTAGGTTTGACACATAAATTTCCCTCCCACTTTCATCAACATGGCTTGTTCATCACATCTGAAAGAGACACTGGAGTCTCCCTA
The DNA here is from genome assembly GCF_037176805.1 of Vigna unguiculata. NCBI lineage: Eukaryota > Viridiplantae > Streptophyta > Magnoliopsida > Fabales > Fabaceae > Vigna > Vigna unguiculata. Next base: position 55,213,160 of record NC_140794.1, on the reverse strand, counting down.
ATCCAAAGGACCTGAAAGTTATATGTAGAAATACAATACTCCACCAAATATATAAAAGAAACTGGAAGACCAATATCATGAGGGGTGTCCACAACAAAATCCCATTTTAACAAATGGTAAGATTTTTCTACATCCACATATATCGCAATCCAACCCAACATTCCCTTTCTTATTTTTCACAGAGCATGTTTATCTCATCAGTTGGTAGTTTAGGGAAAGCACATTGCATACAAAATGCTGAATAAGGAATGTCCATAGTAAAAATAGTAGTTTTATATTTGTATTTTTGTTCCCATGGAAAGAAAAGCACCAATCGTATTGGTTTGTATCCGTTGGAGTTGATTTTTGTACACCTACAATTGTGAGTAAACATAAGTAGTAAGTAAACTAGACTTCAATTACATCGAGTCCAGGGTAAATATAATAAAAATAAACTAATAAGAACAGTAATAAACATAATAAAATATTAAAATAATAATGAGAATAAATTAATAATAATAATAACTACAATAATATTAACAATAAAATAAAATTGTAAAATAACTTTGAATTCTCTAATTTTCTTATTGTGTTGTTTCTTTAATGGGTGAATTACACTAATTTTAATATCTTAAAATATATTAAAATATTTTAAAACATTAAAACATTAAAATTAACCTAATTTGGAGGCAGAAAATTTTAACATAAAATAAATTTAAAGAAGTCAAATTCTAATTTTCTCATTTCTTCATATTTTTCACTCTTTTTTTTCATTTAATCCAAACAATCACATTTTTCTTGTCATTTTTTTTCATTCTCTAATTTCTACTCCTCAATTCAAATAACATATCGAAAACATTACCATCATTATCTTGTCCAACATCGTAAGCGAGAAGTCGACACATAAATATGCAAATTAAACATAAATAACAAGACATCAATGCGGAAACAAGTCACAGCAAACAAGAACAACGTATATCATTGTTGTTACACAATAACAATACACTCTTATAGTAAAATGAAAGGAATAAACTAAAATATTAATCTTGTTTTAGCTGCAATTTTTTCGTCGTTGGAGTGTGTGCTACACCAATCTACATGTCCTCAGTATTTTTTTTTATTAAATAGGTAAATCTTCTTCCTAAAATAGTAACGCAAAAAAGTACCTAAAAGAATGAAAAAAAAAGTTTTATCATTGGCGTCGCCCGGACTTGAACCGGAGACCTTCAGTGTGTTAGACTGACGTGATAACCAACTACACCACGACACCCTCATGTTCGTCAACTATTAATATTAGAATTTATTCATTGCATTTTCTTAGTAGTGTTATTTATGAAAATTATGTGAATATACTGAGCACTTCAAATATTGAATTATATAATGTCATATTAAGAGTAATTGAGTTAATTTATAAATCCTTTTAAGACTGCAATAGAAGCTTTCTTGAATATTATTTGTTATCAAACCAAAATCTTAACATGCTAAAAATTAGTTCACACTCAGCCCCCAAATCCAAGCATTTCATGACACTTTTTAGTATATTTTAGAATAAAACAAAGATTTAGAAAATAGTTTGATTGTATTTAAAACGTGTTTTGTTCAGTTGCATATTAAACCATCTCAATTCAAATTTAGCGAAATTGAGTGCATTTGATTCCATATTAATTTAATGATTCATTTAACAATGTTAGCCCCATCTCTAGTAAAAGAAACCACTATGAATAGATCAAGCGTGCAAGGTAAAACTGAAAAGCTAAGATAATAATTCCTTTGAACAGTCCATCCAAGTCAGAAAATGACTTGACACTTAGCAGCAGCATGCACTGAAATTTCGAAATAGATTTCTAATGCTAACACTTAAAACTGCAATGGAAGCCTAAAGTAGAAGAAGTTAGCAAAATCAGATGCTAAGACTATAAAAAAGAAGACACATAATCTTAAACATTAACACAACTCAGAATCTGTACCCGACAGGCATACCAAGCTTGTCCAAACGACCAGAACCGGGATATGCCTTGTTGGTGAAGCTTGCATGCATTGCCCTTTGTGTGGCCAATCTTGACATGTCAAATCCATTAAGAGAGTATCTATTTGATGAACCAGGTCTCTCAGAATTTGGCCTTTGTTTTGGGGCACTCAAAGATCTCACCTTTGCTTTCGAAGACTCAGTGCATGCCATGTAACTTGGGTAGTCAGCATAACCACGAATGTAGCTTCTAGACCCATCACTCCTTGCGGGGGTAAAAGGGCTTCTATTGAAGCCATCGTCTTTGGAAGTGGCTGATAAGAATTGTGGACTGTTGTCAGCAGTGCAGAACGGACTCTCCTCTATCTCGTTGACTTTTTGTGAGCTGCAACTGTATGACTGAACTTCACCACATGGACTTTGACCAGATTGAAGAGATGTTGACTCCTTTGTGCTGTTCAAACTCTTGCTGTAATGATCAGAAACCGTGGAGTAAGAGAGGTTTCTACGCTTTGTAAAGTGTGGTTTTCCAGAATCAACTTCAAGAACCCTGTCATTTCTTTCATCATTGGAACTGTATGTTCTTATCAATGATCTTGCTGAGCTCCATGGTTGATCAGTTACTTGATTCTCCAATCTGCTACCACATATCTCTTGATAGCCATTGATCTGAACACAGGATTTGGAGCCATTTCTCTGCAATGGCACAGATGCTTCTATAAGAATTTACAACTTCATAAATTCAGGGTAAATTCTGGCTGAAATTAAAGTACCTTGAATATAGGTGATTGCTCATATTTCATGCTTTTAGAGCTGATAGGGCTCTCAAATTTTTCTGGTGTTTCTGGACCCTGCAGATGGTAATTTGAAAACCACATGATCATATCAAGATTAACAAGAGAATGAGGTGCAAACCAATAAAAGATAAAAATGGTTTTGAATCTCCAATAAAAGGATAGGAATTTAGTAATACTAACATGGAGGTGGGTAGAAAACTTTGAGCTTGAAGGTGAGGCATGCAGAACCAAGCCTGCAGAGACTTGTGCCTGTGTATGCAAGAGTGCTTGCACTCTTTTCAGCCATTGTGCTGTACGCTTCCTCTCAATGTGACCTCTCACTAATGCTTGCAGCTTCACCAACCCTTTTAATGCTCTCAGTGCTCTCCTTGCCTAAACATTGCAACAAGTACATCACCACAAGAAGGTTACATTCCAAGTTATAGCAGGCAATGGAAAACTTCAGTGAACAACGACAAATATTTGAATCACATACGAAACAAAAAATGAACGACTTTTTATTTTAATATAGAATTTATCTCTTTCATAATTTTTAACACTATTATATGTCCATAGTCACTAACCAAAAAGCTCGCATTAATTATGGTGAAGAAGAAGGAAGGAAGAACAGGGTTGCAATTTGTCTTGGAAAAATGATAAAAGCATATAAAATTCAAGTGTATTACGTCTCCTCAATCTGAAGACACAAGTCTGTCCCCACATAACCAAAAGACCAAAAGGCCAAAGACATTGTTTCACCAAAAAGACAGTATCTTTATGGGCCATGGCAGAAGAACTGAACCGTGTGGACACAATTTGGCCGCTAGTGGGAAATCAAACATTGAAAAAGGGTAAAAACCACCAACTCATGCAATGCGCCACTACTCGTGTCCTTATACATCAAACCTAGGTACAATGCGAAGCCATCACCCCTAGATTTGTAAATACTTTCTACCCGAAACAAACCATGTGAATCACCCATCACATGTTTTAACTATTAACTAATTCCTTCCAAATGATTATCGTTATTAGTAGTAGTATTATTTAATACCATTAAGTATGAAACAAAGGCTTTAATTTTTCAAGTAATATTTCAGTTTTGAGCTTTTACAAAACAAGAAATGATTGAGATTCTCCACTAAAGATGGTTCCCAAAATCAGTGAACCATTTAACTGTGAAAAGGAACTACAATAATGCCGGTACTACTAAGAAAAGAAGATTTCACAAATGCATTTTGGAGATAAAAAATTTCAGGCAGCTAGTTTGGAGCAAAAGGACAAAACAGAACAGCTCGGTAACACAACGAACTAACTACGAAGAATCACCTCAACAACAACAAAAGAAAAAAAAACAGAAGATTAAAGAATGATGGCAGAGAAACAAAAAAAAATAATGTTGTTAAAAATGGTGAGAATAATAATAGAGAAGGATACGAACCAGACAGCCCCGAAAAGCGGCTTGGATCTTAACGGCGGCCCAGTGCTGGCGAATCCTTGTGGGCCCCACGTCGGTGCATCTGCCGCTGCTGCTTGTTAGTCTGACAACAACGGCAGCAGCTTCGGCGGCAGCCACCGCCGCTTCCGCCACCGCAGCAGTGGCTGCTGCCACTGCCATGGCGTGCTTGCTGCCGTCGTTTCCTTGTGGTGGACACGTGGCAGCAGTGTTGTTGTCCTTTTCTGTGTTTGATTTAACGAAGCTCCATCGGCGTTTCTCTTTGGGTGGCTTCGCAGGTGAGGTGCTACGCTCTGTTTTTTTGAGACCCAGAAGCCCGCGAAACCACTTTGACGCCTTGCCCATTGCTTATCACAAGTTTTGGGTTTCGAGAAAGAACAAAACTTGCGTAAAAAAAAATAGCAACAGTTACGAGGGAGAGAGGAAGAAAAGAGGAAGAAGAAAAAAACAGAGCTTACTAGTGACCAAAGGAAGAGGAGGTGTGGGTTTTTTGAGTGAAAGGAAGAAACTTTTGTGCACCTTTGTGACGTGACTTTAAGCCAAACCAACTTTTACCCTCTTTTTTTAATCATTCCAGACTTAAAATACGTGTTCATTATATGTTCTGTGTCTCATGTGTTAATTATATTGTATTAGGATAATTTACATTTATTATTCCAATCTCAGGTTTATATCCATTCTTTATAAGATGAGAACTTCAATTAAAACACATTTTCTACTTTTTTTTTTTTTAATTAAGTGCTAAATTTTAATAGAAAAAACAGTTTTTGCAAATAAAATGGGTGAAAGACAAAATAAAGTGAGTGGTGGCGACTATTTAAGCTATTGTGTTATATTTTTAATGAAGCGTGAAATGTGTGTGTGACCTTAAAATAAACTTCTTCAATACTTGTTTTTTGCATGGCGTACTCTTATTTCTTCTCGCGTTCTAACTTTGATGAAGATTCTTTTGACTTCTAACTCCACACTTTGAAAATTTTGGTTTGTGTTTGTTTGATTCTATTATTTGCCGGGCTATTATCACTCATAAGTATGGTATAAAATAATTTATATGTCAGTTTACTGTGTTTGTTTCGATATATATGAAAATAAGTAAAAGAGAAAAAGGAAATAAGAGCCTAAATGACCTAACTCTAAAATTAGAAATGTTTTAGCTATGAAGTATTTTTCATTCTACTTTAAAATTTTGATACTAGTTTTAAAGGTGAAAGAGAAGAAAAATGAGTAAACTGAGGTTGAAGCAGGGAAGTGAATGAAAGCAATAAAAGATGCAGGAAAGTAAATATATTAAAAGTGTGAGGAAATTTGATAATTGATGATGGTGAATGGTGGTGGAGAGATAATTTGATTTGATTCGGAAATCGAGGAGAAGCAAAGAAGGAAAGTGGAAAAGACGTATCTTGAGGAGATGCAGAGTGAAATGGCAGAAGAAGAGTAAGATAATAATAAAATTTCGTCATAACCGGAGCTCGCGATCCCACCAAGGATGGATGAAACGTGCTCTGAGACCACTATATAGCAGTACCTCCCGCACATACCAGAGAATAAATTTAGGTGAATTTCAATAAAAATGAAAGTGATAATATAATAATGTTTGGATTAAAGAAAAGTAGATCGTGACGAACGAATTTGAGGCGAAAATTTATATAGTTTAATTTGGTAGATTAAAAAATATTTTAATTAATAAAGTGAAATGATTATGATTTTATTGTTGAGGATAAATAAAATTTGAATTTAAATGTAATTATTATTATTATTATTTTATAACTCTTTTTTCTCAGGAGTTGTTCCTCTTCATCACATTATTTCTGTCACAAGATCACTAATGCAGGAATACCACGACACTGATGATACCACCTGATCATGTCACTAGCAACACCGTGAAAATGACATCAAATGGATACAAGAATAATAGTGAAAATTGTACAAAATTGTGCAAAATTGAGACGAGAATTGATTCTGGAAAAAATTAGGATTGATTTTGCTTAAGAGACATACATGAGAATCGATTCTCTTAAAAAAAAAAATAGAGTAACTTGCATATTATGAGGTGGCTTTTTCTCTTTCTCCTCATTTCAGTGGATTGCCTTTTCGAACATCTTAATACAAATTTGTTCTCATTTTTCTTTTCAAATCATGAAACAAACGAAACTCACTCGTTTTTAAATTTGTTTTTCTTTTTGTGGAAAATGACTATAGTTGTGTGTCTTGATAGATAAGGTAATTTTTTTCTTGTAAAAGTTGAATGTTGAGTTGAGAGAGTTTGTAAACTTTTCCTTGAAAGAAAATAAGTATGTAGTGCTATAATAAAATTTTGGTGGCCGCTTCTAGATATAGGATTTGATGTGTCAAACGTTAAATTTGACTGTGTGTTTTTATTTGTTTTTTGTTATGTGTTTTTGTTAGAAGGTATATTTTTTATTATGTATTTTTCAACAATAAATACAAATCTCCTTCAACTTCTTACCACACAATGTTTTAATCTATGTGATGTAGATCATCACTAGAGTATGGATATCTCATTTTTGTATTAGGTTCATGTACTTTATACTACGAGTGTTAGTTAGAATCACAATATCATCCAAATATTTCTCATTACACACTCGTACAAAAATCACGATACAACAATAGGTATTAATATGTTCAACTACTTTAGGTCATATAATGACACAAATATAAACATACAATATACAACATTATGTATATTAGACTATCACCTATATAAGATGCATCCAAAAATTGTTTTAACGAATTCATGTTGCTTAAACAAACTTTTTCTTTTCAAAGAAAATTTTTCTTTCTTAATAATGATGGAGCTTGTTACTCTTAGAAGAAAGAAGATTGGTTTGATATTTCACTCACTCAAGTGTCCTATCATCGTTTGAGCAATCATTATTTCTCTTGTATCACTTAATCATAACGTTGAAGTAAAAAAGACTTATTGTATGATTTGACAAATTTCATAAACATCATATACCACATTTTTACTAACTCTTAAGCAACCATTTATCAATTGAACAAGACTACTCGTTACATGGTCTAATAAAGAAATACCATGTATCATCATCACATCTTAATGTTTGATTACTTAAGTGATGAAAGTACAAATGAAGAGAAAATTGTCTATATCTCTTCCTTACTCCAGCCTTAAGCCATCAATAATAAATTGAATATATGCAACTTTATCAACTCTCCTTATTTGAACCACTTTTAAAATATCACAAAGGTCCAAATTAAATTACGGAAAATGTTTAAATCTACTTTATGAATATTTTTCCTTATTCATATCACTATCACATTTTTTATCAATGTCGTTGAAAAATATAAGAATAGATCGAATTAGTGAAAGATAAATGAGCCCTTATTATCATTAATAATGTGTTTATTGTGACCAATAACGTGTTTCGACCATCTTACCATCTTAATTGATCAATAACTATTTTATTAGATATATCATTTATTTAAAGAGCATGAAACTTTTAAACTCAGCCTAAAAGGAGTATAAGGAGAGAGAATTTTAAATAAATTACATTCTTACAAAATTAAAAAAAAAAAAAGAATTTATTACAATATGTTTATAAAATTTTCATTTTACTCGTTAAAATTTATATCTACAAATACAGGTCTTATAATTGTAATTTTAATAATAAAAAATCAATATTTATTATTTGTCATATAAGTGGTGGATCTCACGTAAAGGAATTTCGTCTGGTAGTTATTCTTTGATCCTTCTAATAATGTGTAATGAAGACAAAATTTATTTACGTGTCACTTCATAAATAGTTATAAAAATAAAATAAGAATTTGATTCAAGAAAAGTAGAAAAGAGATTAAGATAAAAATTGAAAGATAAGTACATACTAATGGTAAACAGTATAGAAGCGTTCACAATTTTCTTAAAATTATTTATCCTCTGCTTCCTTCTTACGAAACACCACAAATTATATATTTTTTAATTTAAAATCATGCATGTTGACAACGAGTTACATGTATTCATACACATTGGTCATATCTTATTATGTAATAAAAAAATAAATTTTACTATTTACTGAAAAATATGTTTTAGATTATATATGTTACGACAATAGTCATGCAATGAAATCAAATTAACAAGTCTTTACAACTCAGTATACTACTTCTTTTTCTAAGTTTACATTTCAATTATCTAGACCAATGTTAGATTCTCATAACAACGTAAAACAATTAAGAAAAAACAAAAGTATAAGAATTTGAAAAAAATAAATATAGTTGTTAATGTATTTCGAACGTTGTTATATATCGTTCATAATAATATATAGGTTATTTTATTGAAATAAATCAATAAGTATTACAAGAAAATATTCTATTAGTAACTAATTTTAGTGATTAAAAATTGTTAGTTAGTGATTAATTTAGATACCAATTTACAAAGTAAAAATTTATTGTTTATTAAAATAGTCACTATTATAAATAAAAAATTATAATTGTCCACTATTTATTTAAATTTATCTTTTTTTTTTTAATTTTATGTACAATAAAAAAGAATATACATATTTCCTTTCCAATTGTATAATCTAAATAATCATTATTTTAAATTAAAAATATTATATATATATATATATATATATATATATATATACTTAATCTTTAAATCACAATTAATTTAGATCTAATTATTTTTAGATTAAAATAATTAATTTATATTTACTATTTTAGATAATTGTTTATTTTATTTTAATTTTAATTTTTATCTATAATAATATATAAAGAAAATTATCTTGTGTTCATATTTTATAATATCAATTCTGTTATTTAATATATAAAGAAAATTCTTTATGTATCTATATTTTATAATATCAATTCTATCCTTTATAATATAATTATTTATTAAATTTTTTAAAATTAATTATTATTTTTACATATGTTCTATAAAACTGTTTATTTATTTTTATTCATCAACAATTAATTTCTCTATTAATTTTACTTTATTTTTAATAAAAATAAATTTATTTTATAAATTAATTTAATAATATCACATTATTATCGGTATTAATATACTATCAATTTAAAAAATTTATATAGACAAACACTATCAGACTATCGCACGTATGTGTTTTCACCCTAACGAACCCAGGCCAGGCCCACCCTAAGCTAGTTTCGTTCCCTGACACAACCATCGAATGGGACAACAACCGTAGTTCCAAATCTTTTCCATCTCATATACGCACCGCAGAAACGTGAAAATGAGTTTAAGTGAATTTTATAACATAAAAAAGAAAGGTTTAATTAGTCGTAAGGTACCCAGTTTGGTACTATTGTGTCAAATTGGTATCCGCTTTTAAAAAAGTGTCTATTGTATCCCAACTTTTGAAAATTGCTTCAATTAGGTACCTTTCAGACAGAGTTGACTAACGCCGTTAGTCAATGTGCCACGTGTCAATCTGTGATTTTTTTGATTTTTTTAAAAAAATATTTAATTTTTTTTATTTTTAAAAATTTTTTTAATTTAAAAAAAAATTATAAATGCCACGTGTCAAGTCCTGGTGTGTGACACGTGACATTGTCAGTGCCACGTGGCATTGTAATGTCATGTGTCAGTGTCACTATTAGATGCCATTGTGATGATTTCGATTTAGTCCCCATTTATGTTTTTTCGTTTCAATTTAGTACCTACTTATGTGTATTTGATTCAATTTTGACCTAATAATTTTTAATAATTAAAATTTTTTTTAATAAAATTAAAAGTAATTAAGTATAAAAGTTTTAAAAAAATTAAGTATTTGATATTTATATTAAAATTTAGTGGTAAAAGTCATTTTATTAAGTCATTTTTAATAAAAAAAAATAGCATAACATTTATACAAATAATAAATTTGGTCTGAGATTGAGAGAAACATTATAAATATTAGTACTTAATTTTGTAAAAATATTTATACTTAATTATTTTTAATCTTATAAAAAATGGATTACAAAAATATTTTAATTATTAAAAAACAATTGGGACAAAATTGAATCATATACACCTACTTAGGTACTAAATTGAAACAAAAAGAAATATGTGGGGACTAAATCGAAATCAACACAATGACATCTAATAGTGACACTGACACGTGGCATTACAATGCCACGTGGCACTGACAATGCCACGTGTCACACGTGGCATTTTTATTTTTTATTTTTTAAAAATTTTAAAAAAAAATTAAAATTAAAAAAAAAATTAAAATTTTTTTTAAAAAGAAATCAAAAAATCCACAGATTGACACGTGGCACGTTGACTAACGGCGTTAGTCAATCTGAAAGGGACCTAATTGAAGCAATTTTCAAAAGTTGGGATGCAATTGACACTTTTTTAAAAGCGGGTATTAATTTGACACACTAGTACCAAACTGGGTACCTTACGATTAATTAAACCAAAAAGAAATTATGTCTGATTAAGAAGAAAAAGAAGAAAAAGAAGAAAAAAATGGGATTATTCTTTTATAATGTTTAGTTTAATAGGAAAGAGAGAGGAAGAAAAAGCGAAATTACATTAAATTAAAATTAAACATAAAAAAGAGAAATTACCTGCAATATATTTGAACGAAAGAAACATAAAATTTTTCATTCTGGAACATTCTTTTTTCTTCCTTTCTTGCTTGACTACCCATGCTTGGTTGGTAATATTTCCATTTAGAAGGAAACAAAAGAGATGATTTGGTATTGATTGTCATTGGAGCAAGAGAATGGTGAAGATGGTCGTTGCTGGTGCAGTTGTTGGAACAGTAGAGGGAGGATGGATTGATGATAAAATTTTGTTTGATATTAAGAAACAGGCATCATAATATTGGTTTTAGAGAAAAGGAAAGAAAAGATAGGGTTAGGGTTAGGGTTAGGGTTAGGGTTAGTGGTTAAAGATGATAGACACAGAAAAAAGGAGAATAAGGTTATTGATTGGTAGTGTATGAAGGAAGCAGTGTAGCAGTGTAGATGGTAGGTAGGCAGGAAGATAGAGAAGAGAGTGGTATGGTAGATCACGTGACTGACATTATATATAAACCAGTTCCTGTTATTGGTGAAATAGCCTCACCACTTCTGAACAACAAAACAATGCTCCATTCCACGCTGTTTCTTCACGTGTCTTCAACTTTCTTAACATCTCACTTATGCTAATCAAAAATTACTTTTATATATTCTAAATAATAAACTGCAAGATCTGTAACACGGATTTCTTTCTTACATGCTGCTTAAATACCTACGTCATTACTATATATATCATTTCTAATATTCAGTTAGTGAAACCTGAAACCTGTAAAAAAAAAAAAGATTAAATTTGAGCTCAAGTTTTAAAAGAATCGATTTTCTTTTTAGAATTCTTGTATCCTCTCATTATACCATTATATTATAAGATACTAAGTTTCTGTAAAATAGATTAGATAAGAGTATCTAACTTCCATATTAATTCACTAATTCTCACTACATAATCTTTAATATCTATAAATAATTAACCCACACCAATCACCATTTAAATTCCATTATACATTTATTAATTTCCACATTGAGAAATATAAATAATTTACTTCATGATATTTTTTATCTTTACATATATGACCGATCAATCTTCTAATATAAAAAATATAATTTATACTTAAGATTTTCTATTTTGGTTGTTTTCCATTCTTATTCTTTAAATTATTGTTTTTCTAAATTAAAATGATTAGTTTGTCAATTTTACTAAATGACTGTTTTTTAAAATTAATATTTTTTAAATAATTATTTTTAAATTAAACTGAAAATCTATAATAAATTGTAAAAATTATTTATATTTATTTTATAATTATAAAATAAAGTAAACACACATATTTTTACTAATAAAAATATAAAAGTAAAATAAAATTATGGTACACATCTAGGTCATATCACTATTGGTAGGCATTAGGCATATATAGACGGGCAAGGGTGGGGGACTACATCTCCCTACACCACTTAATCAGTTTTTCACCTTTAACTATATACACAATGTCCAAAAAATTATATAAAATAATTTGTTTGATTGAGATAGGTACACAAAAGTACCATACGCATTTAAGTACTGCAAAACCAACACGCCCATGGAGTAAATTTACGGCGTCTGGGGTGAGTAAATTTGATTCACATGGATTAAGTTAAAAATTATATAATCTCACTTTATTATGATGAGTTAGTGGACTAGTAAGTTGATTAATATTTTTTTATAATTTATTTTATATATTTATTGTATTGTAATGAGAATAAATTAATTTAATTTATTTTTTATAATAATAAAATTAAAATGTTCATTTAATTTTTAAAATATTATTATAAAAATAACAGTTAAAAATTAAAGTATTAACATATATAATTTATAATTTGATAAAGAAATTAATTAAGTATTTAAAATATTTAAATATTATTGATCAATATTATAACATTTAAAAAAAATAAAATTATGAACAGAAATAGTAAATAGTTATAACCCACCGATATTATAAATAATATGGACTATTAAAACAGTTTTGGATTTACTTCTTATTAAAAGAAGTTTCATTTTCTTCAAAGTCAACTGAATCACAAGCAAAATAAAGGGAACATTGCTTGCAGTTTCAAGAAAATAACATCGTCTTTCATTTAAAATGAAAATCTTTTATAATTTTTTCTTATTAACAAAAATAGTATTTTAAATGGGAATTGTACAAGATAAAATAATAAAAGAGATTTATAATGGTCAGTTCTGTCAGTAGTTGTCGTTCACTGTTCATTGATGAGTGTCGTAGTTGAGCTTCTGATGTTTTTTTGAATAACAATCATACCAATTTTATTTATAGGAGCATTTGTTACAATAAAAAGTTTTAGATTAATACAAATCCTGGGAAAGTAATAACAACTGGAAATAAGTTTTCCAAAATGTATTTTAGCTATCTTCCCTACAAGATATTTTCATGAGAAGTTGAAAATTTAAGTTTCTTATGTTAAGATAAAAGTTTATTTAATGTGATAAAAGAAATTAAAATTTATCTTAGATTACCAGGACACTAATATCTTTTACTATTCAAACGTATTGTTATGACAAGATGAAAAAAAAAAAACAGAGAAAAAAAAGACACACAAAAATTTACGTGGCTCGGTCAATGTGACATATGTTCACGGGACAGTTTAAGAATTTTTTATCTCTGAATAATAATAGAAAGATACATGATACAGATGTCTTTTAGCTTTATAAAAGAGTAAAAAATAACAACTTCTTTAAACCTCATTACAACCCATAACTATATTATAAATATATGAAGTAAGGAAGATGAAGGGACAACAAACATTCATATAAATCTTAATTTTTAATTTCAATATTTTTACATTTATTATTTTTATGTACCCAAATTAGTTTCTTATACCAAACTTGCTAAACAGGGTTGTTATATATATATATATATATATATATATATATATATATATATATGATTATTGGGATGCTATTAAGAATATGAGGATCTCCAATCTTGCGATAAAAGATTCAGTGTAATATCTCCAGATTTTTTTTTTTCGTTGAAGGAAGAAGAAAAAACAACCTTAAATAACGTTTCTTTTTGTTTTGTCGTACATATTACTATTACAATAATATTATCATACTTATTTACAAAGTTGTGGTTGACAATGGAAAATGGGACAAGTTAAATATTTAATTAGTTTTATCTGGTTATATTTAGAAAAATATATATTACCGTAACAAACAATAGAACAGTCGATTTGAGGAAACCAGAAGAAGACAAAAAAGTGACACAATGGAAAAAAAATTATTTGATATCTTAAGTGATGTTTTTCATGATAAAATATATATATATATATATATATATATATATATATATATATATATATATATTTATTTATTTATTTATTTATTGAAAATTGATCCTTTCATTGTCAAGGCTTATGCTTGTTTTCATCCATTCATTTTCTCATTCTACCGAAGAACCTCTATGCACCATCTACCATATCTCTCAAATCTCTGCTTTTTTCATCCGCATAAATATCCTTTCAGTGAAGACAAACATAGTGAACTCTTTATAGATAAGAGTTGCACCAAAACTCCTCGTTAAGAAGAAAGATTCCCAACTAAACCCCAAACTAAGGGTTTTTAAGCTGTTAATTTTTCCAAGACAAAATTCTTGTTTTTTTTTTCTTTCAAAATAAGTGAAAAAAGAAACACTTTATACTTTAAACATAACAAAGAAGAAATACTGTGGAGTTTTAATTCTTTAAAGGAGTAATATTTAGATACCAAAAGGTTTAAGAAAAATGAAAAAAGAAGCACAAGGCATGAAAGGTCATGGTCATGAAATGCACTCCTTGACAAACCATGTGTTGTTATTTCATTCAATTTAATAAGTAATGCTGACATACAGTAGATGCTATACTTTTAAAAGAAAATCCTTTAAATATATCTTGATCAGAAAAAGTTCTTGGTTCGTATTTTAGAGTTCAATCTATCACTAACCAGGTAAACTCATCTATCTGTAAGGTGTCACATGGAGCTGTCTTCTTTGTAATGACATCACACTGGTTTGCCTGGCAAACATTACATCACATTTGGAAGCATGTCGTGTAATTTAAATTCCATTTATGCCAAGGCGGAAAGCACATTCTTTGGTTTCACTTCACATCGAAGTTCTTGTTTTTCACTCGATGCAGACCAAAAGGTAAGTACGACAGAAACATCGTTGACCGTTGTTGTCTAACACCTATCTTTAAATTGTGCATGTGAAAAGCCTTACATGTTGCAGGGAGAAGGCGCATTTTACGGGTGTTTGTTCTTGCATACGACAAGCCTAATTGCTTTATGCATATCTATATTTGTTTCACATGTAAGAATGTTAAAAGAAAGGCATGGAATGAGTCAAAGTAGCATGTGAAATGCACTGCGCAAGTTGATGGGTGAAGTGATTAGAGTAGGTGGAGTGTGCGTATAACAGCCCAAACAACGTATGAATCAAGCAATTGTCAGCAATGACAATGGACTCAAACGGAGGAAAAGCATCGATAAAGGGGTGTTGCAGAATTGTAATAATCACACTAGATAGACGATAATAATGTGAGATATGCTCCAGATGTTGGTGTCATTACATATGGTCCATTCCTATAGACACGCTCCAGATATTCCAGATATTCCGACCAACAAGTGCATTCATTATAGTAACATGAGTTTATAACAAAATAAAACAAACATGTGCCGCATTCTAGTTGCATTTGAAGAACAAAGCAATTGAAACATACTGAATGGTACACCAAGAACAAAAGAGCTCTAAGAACCATAACACATAACCATGAACTTTTTTTTCCTTTTTAACCGGCATTCAGCATCAACATTGCAGAGTCTTGCATCCAGATACTAATCAGGGTGAAAAATGCTTACATCAAAATAAATGCAGCTATTTGATAAGTAATTGAAGGGGCAGCACCAAAATGGTACCTGGAACCGAGAACTAATTCACGTGAAAAGCTCATGATTACCATGGATGCATAGAATCATACTTCAAAGTTCTCAAGATTTGACGTTTTGAAAAGCTGCAGTACATAGCTTTGTCTTTGTCAGCGTTCTGTCATGATTTAGCATGGCACTGACACTCTCAACCACCAGAATGATCTGAGAAGTAAGAAGCATGCATAAGTTTACAGGATAACATACAAAAAGTTTAATTTTTTATTAGAAAACTTATTATAGCACAGTTCATATAAGAGCCAAAGTGTTCACAAAAGACCTATGGACAACAAGAACCATCCATGGGTTCATATATTTAAAAAAAAAAAAAAACAAACTCCTTTAAGAATGAAAGTTTCAATTTTTATTTGTTTCGAAAGAGTCTCATACACAAATAAAAACATTAATTTGCTTAAAATTAATATAAATTCCAAGATTGTTTAAAATTTCAAAAATAAATAATATTTATGATAAAAAAGAATATTTGAAATTACAAATTATATCAATTTTAAAAGGTGAGATAATTTATTTTATAAAGATCAAAATTATTCATTACAAAGGAAGCAAAAAACAATAATTTGAACTTTTAAAGATGTCCACGCCAACTTTTACTGTTATATTTGTAAATTTTATTATTTTGTCTTCTGAGATATTTAAAAAAAAAATACTAAGATATTTTAAATTTTGCAAAAAAGTAATTGATAACTGAATAAAAAGAATGAAATATACACTACAAAATCAACTTATAAATGATAATAGTGGTTGATTTAAATTGAGAAAGCTTAATTTGCTTACTAACTAAATTTACAATTTTTGTAAGTTATACTTATACAATATATATATATATATATATATATATATATATATATAAAATTTCATAATTATAAAAAACATGAAATAGTATAAAAATATATAATAATAAAAAGATTACTCTAGTATTTTTCAAACCATATTTATTTTACACCAATTCTTTTTTATTTTAGTTATTACGTAGCATACAAATATAAATAAAGAAAAAGAAAATAATTTGCTTCACATCAAATAAAAAAGAAATGAAAATTTATTATAAATTTAACTCAAATCATTTTGCATTATATGCTCTTAGTTATAATATACAAATTAATGAGATTTTGATAAGCAAAGAGTAATAATAGTTCATTATTTCTTAATCTTTTTCTTAAAATTTTACTGTAATGTTGTAATTGCTCAAACTCACTTTGAGCTTGACCTTAACCCCTTATAGGGTCTTTGGAAGGTAGGTATAAAAAGGGATTTATTTTAAAAGTGAGCTGAGGTTGTCCTCGGGTTAAATTCATAGGTATAATTTTGATACAACTTGCCGATCTCAAATCAATTGACTCAATTTTTTAAGACATTCATTTTCAATAGCAATGAAGTACACCACCAGAATCTAACTAAGTTGGTTTTGAAGTGTGGACATTGAGGAAAGTGAAAAGGGTCAAGATTTTACTACGGGACCCTTGTCCTAGACAGAGGCTGGGGCATGTGTTGATGAGTTAGCATCAATCTTTGGCCTCACAATGTGATAAATATACAAGAAAATACAAATAACTTCAACTAGCATTATTTGATAAACATTGTCTAAAAAAGAATGTCAATAAATTAAATGCAATTCTGATCATGATAAAATGGTTGGTAGATGTAAATTGACGAAGATCTCCATTTGTATATAAACTTAATAGCTAGAAAAAGTTGTGAAGAAAAGAGATACAGCAACAATGACTAGGTGAGGAGAACCGAATATCAGAATGAGTAGAGATAACGCACCTGAAAGCACGCATAAGTAATTGCAGTCGCAAAGTAAAAATTTGCATTACCAGTACCCTGCCCATTTTATTACAAAGATGAGGAACTGCAGATAGACACAAAAATCTATTTGAAATTGAAGGTAAACACAACTCCATACCCTCCATATCCATAAATTGTGCATCACAGGGCTAAGAAGTGAAACCCCAACATAACCAGATAATAGGAAGAAAGAAAACTGCATATCTGAAAATCAAGGAAGTTGATTATTCAAAAGGAGATTATGCGCAGTATTATAAAAGGTTAAAAAAGAAAGAGAAATAACCTTTGAGTTCATAAGCAAATAACCCAAGTAAACCCAAATACAGAGCTGAATCACCAACCTAGTCATAATGAAAACAAAATGGTTACAGGGATTAATCCAGTTTGAAACATGACACAAATTCACAAAAAATTAACACATCAGTGATGGATTTATTTAATGTCTGAGTACTGACAAGTTAGATAAGACAAAATGGTATATAGATCAATCACATTGCAACCTGATGCAAATTCACACAAAACACAATACATATGGACTTCTCAAAGTAGATTGGAGATAGATGCATAGATGAATGACAGATCAATCAGATACCAGCATGATGAAAATTCACCACAAATATCAGTGCTGGACATCTATGTTTAAGTTCGTTGCTCAATATTTACAACTGCACTGATAATATTTTCCCTTCTAAGCGTGTATATGTGAATGTGCTAAGTGTGAACATACTTATTTGCATAATTTCTATTTTGGACGATGTAATCATACAATATCATGCATTTAACATTTAACAGGATACAGCGTCTCTTTCATTCTAAATTATAAAAATATTTTCAGCAACACCCAGATGGACCATCATGCTTAAATTCTAAGAGCTAATTTGGTAAAAATAGGAACTGGTGAAAAAAAAAACAACTTACTGAAGGATAAGATTTCAACATAGAAGATATTGCAATGTATACAAAAGCTAGAAAGCATGGCCGGTGATTAAGCCGCAAGGCTAATGGTGCTAGCATCAACAGAATATTCCCATGAAATACTATCAGGAAGAAATTTCTGAAAAAATCAAAAACTTCTGCAAAGAAGTACCTGTAATGCAAATACCACCAGAACAAAATAAGTGCCAAAGTTCATGAGAGGAATAAAATATTCAAGTCTACACTAAAAGTGGTAGTTTCCCTTCCTATAGCACATACCACAAAACACCAATGTTTGGAGACAGATCTTGTATTGTAAGAATGAAGCCATAGGTTCTGCACAAACAACCTAGAAGTTTATTTACAAGATATAGAAAAACTTGTCATTCCCATGAAAAAAGAAATTGTGACAGTTGACTTTCAACAGTTCTTGATAAAGATAATAACAAAAGAGAATAAAAAAAAATAATATAAATTTCATAATCACAAACAGTGTTCTTCAACAGAGATAATACAGTAAAATCTACCTCCCTCAACACATGGTAAACATATTAATTGTCCCCACACTAAGTTCATTTACTTTTTAAACAATGATGTTGAAAAATGTGCATAGTTTCTTTTATAATAGAATAAAAAGCAATTATTTGATTATTTGAGTGGGAAATGAGTTATTTGAGTTCCCAAAGGGTTTTACTTCAGAGTTTCACACCAACAGTAATACAGTATGACATGAACAAACAACAGTAATATGGACCTAAAATTTTCTAAATCTTACGAGGCTTCAAGGTTGCTTATGTGGTGACTCCAAAAGTCCATAATGGCAGCAGTTACAAACCCAGTACTTCTGTAATTATTTTGGAGTTATCATAATGGTGTTTTCACTTGATATTTTGGATTTTTCATGGACTCTTTAGTTGACCCGGTAACAACTAAGCCCGAATTCTTGCAATTACTATAATAATGAACAAATATGCATATTTATTTCGTTGCTTGCAAAATTGTTTTCAGAAATGAATAATGGTAAAAGTATTTAAGCAAAACCTCTTGAATAACTCCTGTAGACCGCCATACTGCTGGACATAAATACTACAAAGGACTAAGATGTAGGATGACCAAAGCAAAGTCCATAATAGAAAAGACACAACTGGCCTCCATGAGAATACATTTGCAACCTTTAGCTGATTCTTTGCTTTCTCTTCTGAATAACTATCACTTGAGGAGGAATTGCCAACTTCAAGCCTATTCTTTTGGCAGAATAATTTCCTAGGAGGAGCATCAGGACCATATCCCAATAACAATATCACCTGGAAAAGAGGATAATATTAGTATCTACAGATAAATAAATGCAAATTACAGAGAACAAAGATTTGCAGATTATGCTGAAAATGTTATACAACGAGTTCAAGCAACGTCATACTGGGATAATAAGGATAGCAGGGTACAGAGACAAGTGTGTAGCCATGACCCATCCGAAAGCTGCTAATGGAGCTAGTCCTGTTGTACATCAGTACAGTTTCAACATTACACAAAATATTAAATGAAGATCACAAGACCACATATATAAGGTGATAATGATCTTTCTTCCTCAGTTCTCACAACTACTTCCAAAATCTAATAAGCTAGCTGAATATAGCAATAGGGAACCTCTACACAGAAGTGGATATCAAATGGACAAAGACATGTAAATTCAATGGTAATAATAACAAACGAAATATTGCCCTTGTATCTGAAAGAAAATATGAAAAAAAAAAAGGTTAAAGAAGACGAATATTGGACATAAAAATTGATAGTCAGGGCTCAATAGTCAGCAAACTTACAGAAAAAGGTATACCAGACATAAAATTTGATAGAAAACACAAAAGCAATGCTACCTAAAGAAAAATTATTCCTCAAATTGGCTTGGGGCATTCAGTCTTAGTAATTACTAAACTATTATATGTACCCAAGTTCAACCGCCTTTAGTAGTAGCCATGTTTTATTGGTTTAATTGCTCAAATAAGAATATATATACACACACACACACACATATATATTCCTTTCTATTCAACACAAAAATAAGACCAAGAAACATTTCAGGAAAACAGAAATATAATAAAAATAAATGGAAAACCGTTTATCAAAGTCCTTTTGCATAAAAGTAACCTTTCAGCTAAAAATTGAGATTTCCCACTGTACTTCCCACAAGAACTTCCCCAAGAAGCTAGAACTACGAGTACTTTTCATCACACAACAACGCCAAGCAAAATTCATGTTTCAATATTAGAAAGCAAATAAATCTTAACCAGAAAACAACTAACAAATACCAATTAAACATGGTAGGAGTGAGTCAGTAGAATCTAAAAGTTCAGAAATTATAACCATAGGTTATTAGCTACTTACGCGAACATGCTCCATAAAGAGATAACACAACCATCAAATTCTCAATTGCAGATGTGGATAGACCAACGCATGCAACTATTGTGAAAGGATTCCATAAGTATACAAGAGCAGCAAAATCTCCTGAAGGAAGACGCTCTGGAAACAGTAAAGATACAATCAAAAGGGATGAAAAGAATTTGCATAGTTTCAAAAAGATCCACAACCAGAAGGGAAAATTTTAACATTAAATTTTAAAATATGACCATCACCTGCCCTTCACAACAATAGTTGCAAATACCCTGTTTTATTCTCATTCAGTAAAACACATTATCTTTTTCCTGGAAAGGGAAGCATAGTGTTTGTTATGATACAAACACTAGACAGACACAGACCTCACCATCAGTTTGTTCACAGAAACCACACAGACGTGTGATGATCAACAAGGTGTTTCATTTCCTACCTTTATTTTTTCACATTCAACATAATATCCCAAAAGAGGAAAGAAAAGCAAGCCAAGAGTCAAAAGGGGCACTCCTTGCATATCTAATTAATAGTACCAGTAATCTTCATCAAGTACCATGTTACAATTTTCTTATAATGCAGCATGCACAGAATAAAATTTCTCTCTTTGATTGCACAATATATCTTTATCTGAAAAGGATCTTCAAACTTATACACTAGTTTTATATATCACTTTAAAATAACAAATAAAAATGGGAGAAGCACATACAACCATAATCATATGAAATTTGAACAGAAGGATCATACTAGAAGCACATGCTAACAACCTGAATTTTCTGACAAATCACGAAGGCCAAGTAATTGTAAGCTTGAACTGTATGCCACCTGGAGTTTTTCACCAGCAGCACAAATAAGCATTGCACTAACCACATCTGCAATAACAAAAACCAAACTATATCCGGAAATGAGTTGATTATTTACTGTTTAACAAAGACTGCAGCAAAGATAAGTGAACACAGGGGTAAAGAACTGCATATACAAGATTCAAAGGCAAACAGCATTACAATTATAGATACGAATTATTGAGCACCGAAGGTCACAACAAGTATGATTCATGAGCTGTTGAAAATAGAAATAAACAACTGAATAGATACTACTAATACTCATCAGTAAAAGGCGGAGAAAGTTACCCGCATAAAAGATGATCAGGCTGTCCTTCAATTCTGAAGCATCAATAAGGTAAGTCGAAGTCATTACAACATAGGAATTTCAAACTTAGTAAGTCAGTCCATTTAAATAAAGCAACGGAACAAAATCTGACACAATTGAGAACAGGTACCTTTTAACTGTAAGCGGGCCGAGAAGTGTCAATAACAAAGGGGAACCATGGTACATTGATCCTGGAAACACGAAAAAGAGTCTAAGATTTTTTACACAGCACTAAACAATAATATAAATTGATCCAATGAACGAATCTGGAAATGGAAATACCAGCATAGGGTGAAACTGACGACTGCTTCAACCAGTAACCCTCAGCCACTGCGAAAAGAGAAGTTGAAGTTGATAAGAAAGCATGGATATAGGAATTAAAGGTAGTTCAGGAAGAAGAAGAAGAAAAACATACGACGGCGGATGCTGGTGAGGGGGGTGGAGACTTCAGGGCGAGAAGAGAGGTTGAGGTTTTTGGGAAAGTAAAGGAGAATAAGCCTGAACACGACGGAACCTATGACCCAAGTCCAGAACCATGGAACCTTCTTCTTCTTCGTCATCTTCGTCTACCTTTACGTGCTGCGTCTTCAGATCGGAACTTTGCAACTGCTTCTTCCCCTTGCCTCTGGCTTTTTCGGAGGAGGTATTCAACCAAAACGACTTTTACCGCTGTCGTTACGCTTTTTTATTTAGGCTTAATTACTCTAGGATGATATTTTGACAGGAGTATATCAATTTGGTTTAGTTTTAAAAAAAAATTGAATGTCTTTGGAATTTTTGGAAATATGTTTCAATTATGATCCTTTAAAAAAATATATTATTAAGATATTTTATGTGTTAATTTGTATTTTTTTTATTTTTTTTAATTATTATCACATGTAAGGTATCTGTGTGACACATAACACGATTTGATGTTACTTCATTATCATGTATAGGGATATAAAAAAGTGGGTACGGTATGGGTAATAGTTCTCTCATATTCTACCGAGATAAATATATATCATATCTCGTACCTGTACCTAGATCCGTACGAATATTTGTTATGCAGATATCCACATAATGTTTTAATATACACGGGTATCCGCAAAGATTTACAAAAGAAAAATTTAATATTTAACAATATATTTTAACCATAAATTCAAATAAAAATACAATGTAAAATATTTATAAATTTCAAACAAAGTGCAAATAACACATTTAAATAGTGTTGAATTACAATTTACAAAAAAAATGAATTTTTTTAAAACCAAATGATAAAAAATAACCCATTCAACTTCAATGTGTTAATGTTTTTTAATTAAAATTAAAATATAACGGGTACAGGTATCATGGGTACGAATAATATGATACTCGTACACACTCTATTAACATGCGGATATTACAAATAATCGTACTCGTTATCCGCTGGTATCCATTTACAATATTCATTTTTTACTCGTTGCGGATTTGATCCGTGGATACATATTTTTTTGACATCCCTAACCATATGTCATTGTATTGCTTTCAATTTAGTCTTTATATATGTTTTCTTCCATTCAATTTAAGATTTAGGCTCCTACTATCGTCTCTTTGATCCAATTTTTTTTTTCTTCAAAATATAGTAATATTGTTCCTCTTTAGACCAAGTTTATTATTTATATAAATATTATACTAATATATTTTACTAAAAAAAAAATTAACATATTATATTATTGCATATTATTAACTCATGTTTTGTTTATTATTGATTTTTTTTTTCAAAATAGAACAATATTATCTTTCTCAAATTTGAGACCAAATATATTATATGTATGAATATTATACTAATAATTTTTATTAAAAATGACTTTTTAACATATTACATTATTGTATATTATTAACTCATATTTTGTTAATAATTTATTTTACTACTAAATTTTAATTTGAAAATCACTACTTAATTTTGTAAAAATATTTATACTTAATTAATTTTAATTTTATAAAAAAACAAATTTCGATTATAAAAAAAACTGTAAAAAATTGAATTAAAAGAGACAGACCAAATATATTATTTGTATGAATATTATACTAATATTTTTTATTAAAAATGAATTTTTAACATATTATATTATTGTATATTATAAACTCATATTTTGATTAATCATTTCTTTAACCACTAAAATTTAATATGAAAAACAATACTTAATTTTGTTCAAATATTTATACTTAATTAGTTTTAATCTGTTAACAAAACCTGGATTAAAAAAAAATTCGATTATTAAAAAAAACTGCAATAAAATTGAATCAAAGAAACATAAGTAGAGATTAAATTATATCAAATAGACATATATAGACACAAAACTGAAATCAAGACACTGACACTTACACGTGACATTGCCCTAACACGTGGCAACAATTTTTTTGTAAATATATATATATATATATATATATATATATATATAATTAAAAAATTTTAAAACAAATTAAAAACCCACACATGACACGTGGCGTGTTGTTAACATGTTGGTAACTTTTTTCTTAAAGTGGACTTAATTGAGACATTTTTAAAAAAATTGTGGTGTAATTGAAACTTTTTTAAAAGCAGGACCAAATTGAAACACCTTTGTCAAAGTAGAGACCATTTAAGTAATTAAACTTAGTAAAAACATATCCACCAAAATATAAAGGTTAGAATATTGTTACTCATTTTAGTATCAAAAACTTAAATAGGTTCCCTCAGTATCTATAACAATACATAAAGATGATTCATTGTTTTGTGTCCACATTTCAAAATACCAATTTTACTCTTTAACATATAATTATTTATTACATTATTGAGAATTGACAGTTACTTTTACAAGTTTTTTTACACAATCGTCTATCTCTGATTCTTCTCTTTTTCTCTATTTATCAATTATTCTTTCATATTTTCTGATATATTTCACTTTATTTTTAATAAATATAATTTAATTTTATATATTAACTTAAAAATAGTACATTATAATCACGCATATTTAGATGCGTACACACAGGCACAACATTACATAGTTCTCAATTGACATTAAATAAAAGTAATCATAGTTCATACCAACAAATAACATTAGACAACAAAATAAATCTTAATAATCTATTCACAAATAATAATATTGGTGTGATGATTAAAAAATAACCCCGACAAACACACACACATACACATACACACATATATATATATATATATATATATATATATATATATATATATATATATATAATTCATATTCACTAAAAAATATTTTTCCCAACATTGGCTTCAAAAATCCTAACTAATATTGAAAAAGAAATAACAACAACTACAGAAATATTCAAATAGTTTAAATAAAGAAAAAAATGGTATCACTTACAATAAAGAAAATAACAATTTACATAAATTAAGCTAAATTAAGAGATAAGTTATTCATATTCATTTGTCACACGTTATAACACTTTTCGATCAATATAATATAATATTATTAAACAACAGAGTTTTACATTGTGCAAAACTTACAATTTTTCATAATTTTCTAAAATCAATTCACAAACTAAAATTTATCCTTCCACCACTCAAATCTCACTGATACTCACAAAATGGTCATCAATTTCCTAATTGTATCTATGCTCTACAAAGAAGATATAATTTTAGTCATCCAACCTGAGGTAATGTTGACTCACATTTGCTCGAACAACATGATACCATGTTGACCAAGACGTAACATAAGCGATAACCAATTAAATTAAGATCATGATTAAAACACATTAGCATGATATTAAGTTAATTAAAGTGATTAATCATGTAGACCATACCCATCTATGTAAAAGTCTATAAACACAATATAAATAACACACACGGTCAATTAATTATGTTTTATTATTACATTTACTATCATATGATGCACTTAGTTGACTTAAGCCATTGAGTGTCTTTTGCAAGCATTAGTGGTGATAATGTGGGTTTGGTCTGGTGGGTCGACCCGCAAAAAAAAATGCGGGACAAGTTTAGACATTAAGCTCAATGGTCCCCAAAAGTCTAATCCGCATAACTCGTAGTCCGTGCAGACTGGCCTACGACCTGTATTAAAAAAATAACTTGTACTTATGTATATTGATTACTTTCCTTCGAGACTTTTGCATGAACTTTCCCAATTTTTGCATGAGTGGAAAAGTGTTATGTATGTTTAAATGTGCTAAAAATTTGAAGAATACATCGTGTATGTCAAAATACAAATATGAATATGATGAAAATGTTGAATTATCATTTTGTCATTCAACTCCCAAAAGTCTTTGCTTAACTTTGTGAACTTGTTAAAGTTTTCAAATTTGTTGAACATTAAACATTTTATCATAAGAATTTAAAAAAAAGGTTAGTTTGCAGGTCAAAACTTATGCAGATGAACCAGACTTTTCAGCCGAATTTTCAACGCAGAACAAGCCTAAATAAACTGGGTCGGCCAACCCTAACACACAGACTCCTTTCAATCCTAAGGACACGTGGACCTAAAACATCTCTACTAGGGATGTCAACGGGGCGGGTAGGGTACGGGTAGTAGCTCCCCCGTACCCTACCCGCTGGATAAATATTCGCCCCGTACCCGTACCCATATCCGTCGGGTATCCGTTATGCGGGTACCCGTCTATTTTTTCATATCCGTGGGTATCCACGGGTACCCGCGGGTATTTACAATAATATTTAAAAAAATAAATATTTAACCATAATTAGTGTTTGGATTAACAAGTCCCCTTTCTCCGATTGATTCTTGAAAAACAAACAAATAAAAAATCAACTACCAATTTATATTGTAGTTTATTTTTGAATAAAATATTAAAGAAATTACTAACTTACCAATTTCCACCTCTTGCAACATTGTATAAAGTTTCATGTTGTCCAATTTTAATCTAGAAGAGCCTTAAAACATAAGAAGTTACATAAGAAGTTCAGTAAAAATTTCTAACAATCACTTAATTAAAATATCTAAGTAAACGTGTTAATTTCATTACGTTCCATGTTGGTCCATAACAGATATTGGAGACACATCAATGCCTCCACAGTATCTGGAAGTAATTTATTCTGTTGTGGGGTAAGAATCTGACCACCATTATTGAATAAAGACTCATAATATTTTCTACTAATATATATATATATATATATATATATATATATATATATATATATATACATATATATATATATATATATAATGGGTATTTTTCTGAATTAAAGTTTAACGGGTACGGGTATCCACGAATACGGATACTATGATACCCGTACCCGCCCCGTTAACATGCGGGTATCAAAAATATCCGTACTCGCGGATATCTATTTTTAATATTCATTTCCTACCCGTTGTAGGTTTTATCAGCGGATACCCGCAGGTATGGATTTTTTTGACATCCCTATTCTCTACCTAAACATAAAGTTAGAGATTATGATACATTTGAAGAATTTTCTACTAAGATCTTTACATGATATATTTGATCTTGTACGAACAATATTTATACACAAATCTAGTAATTAAATATTCTATTAAACCTTGAACATAATTGTGTTACAATAACAACAAAAAATATATATTAAATTAAACACATCAATTTGATCTCTGCACAATATTTCAAGTTTTAAGAACTGTTTTTTTTTTTTTTAAAAAAACTTATTTCTTCAAACATAATTTACCTTAGAATTTTAGTGTTCTCCAACACACAACTGTACCACCTCAAACAACATAATTATAAAATGTTCATAGAACCTAACATTTAAATCTCAACTGATCTATACATAAAATTCTTCCATGGAATTAAATGTCAAGAAAACTTTCATATGCAACCAACACAAAAGAAAAGAAGAATTGAAATTTATGAAAAAATAAAAAATTCATTTTAGTTAGAATTAATTATTGTGATGACGTTATCACAAATTACTTAAAAATTACAGTAACCAAAGAGGTATAACTCATCTTTTTAATTTTAAAATATAATTAAAGATAAAATAACAAATAAATAAATATATATATATATATATATATATATATATATATTATTAAGTAAGGAAAGAGGTATTTTTTGTTTTTCTTTACAAAAATAAAATAAGGTAATCTACTAAAATTATATTACGTTGTTCAAATACGAGTGCTTTAGAGTATGCTTTATAGTATGTTTTATCGTTTGAAATGTGTCTGTAATTGTTCTCAATATTTGGATAACTCATCTTTTTAATTTTAAAATATAACTAAAGATAAAATAACTATATATATATATATATAATATGGATTAGTTTTATTTGTATACTGTTATAAAAATAATATTTTTAAGTGTTAAAAATGAATATTTTTAAGTATTGAAAATGGTTTTAGTTTATGTGTGATTTTTAAATTTTAAAAATTATTTGTTAAATAATGTTTCAAACTAGTATTTAAAAACTAGTATTTAAATTGTGTAATATCTAAGAAAAATTTAACCCCGTAGGTCGAAAATAGTAGATCTATTTATTTATTAAACTTAAAAAGTACATCTTTTGATTTTAAAATTAATGATTAGATAAAAATAAAGCTATAAATTATATATATATATATATATATATATATATATATATATATATATATATATATATATATATATATATATATTAAAAATACTTGCGTGCATTCTTGTAAAAAATAATAAAATTAATAATAATATTTTTATTATTATAATTTAATTATAAAGAGTTTAATTTATTTTGTTGAAAAATGTTTATTTAAAAATTATAAAATTAAATAAAATGTCAAATTGATAAAAACAATTAAATTAAAGAAATTATTATTTGAAGAGTAAAATTGATAAAAATAATAATTTTAATTTAAAAAAATTTATTTAAAAGATAAAATTAGAAATAAAATATAGACATCAATCAGAAATTTTTTTTATATATAGGTATATTTAGATGTAATACACGATGAATACAAGTTAACCTAATTAGTAAAATATTAAATAGGATTTACAGATAGATTTCGATTACAAATAACAGGAATCCGTTGCATAGATATCTTTCCTAAACTATTGATTACAAAACTAGTTTTAATCATACAGAATCCATGATAGAAAATAGAATAAGTCATTTTATTTGATACATTGAAATATTTTTTAAATAAATTAATAAATAAATTATAAAATAGTTGATTAAAAACCGAATAATTAAAAATTTAAAAAATATGATTTAGAAACACAAGAAAAATACTAGAATTAGGTGATAAATTGACATATCTTCAAATAACCAATATATTAATATTTTAATCATATTTCTTTTATATTTCAATACCATGTAAAATAAAATACATTCAATTTATAACTTATGATAATAATATAATAATATATTAATAATTTATATTACAATATAGTGCCAGTATATCATTTTTCTTGAATGATCATATATATATTATAGGCAAGTCTTAGGCATCTGTTGTAATTTAATCTCTCTCTCTCTCTCTCTCTCTCTCTATATATATATATATATATATATATTAAATAAATTACAGTTTTAAAAATGATTTAAAAATATGAGTTTTTGTTAATTTATAAATTAAAAAAAGTATATAAAATAGTAATTTAAAAGAGTGATTTATTATTAGGTAGTTTTAAGAATGGTTTGAAAGAGTGATTTATGATTAAAAAAATAAATTTAAACACATACTAAAATGGATAGTTTTCAAAATAATTGATTAAACTTTAGTAACAGAAGATTAGAATATAATAACGGTTTGCCTCTACAACAAAGATTGAGATAAAAGAATAATAGAATAGTATATCCAAACATAAAACACAAAAATAAAACAGATTTATCTCAACTGAATACAAGAAACAGAAAACAAATAAAAAACAAATTTCAAACAATAAAATCAAAAGATAAAAAACAGGAAAAAAAATAGATAACAAACAAAAAACAAATCAAGCTCTATTATAAATCGAATTTAATTCATTGATTGATTAATATAGAGATTTGCATGTTATCAAATAATGAAAAAGTACGGTTTAACAAATAAAAAATAATTAGTACAAAGATAATAATTTAGTAATGTTTGAATTGATAATAATTAGGCAAATTAAAATCTTGAAAAATGTGGTAACTATATTTGATTTTTTTATTTTATTTTATTGAAACGTAGTTACAAAGTAATAAATTGGATGCGTGGAGGCATTTTGAGAGCATACTTGTCGAACAAGAGAAGAGTTGCAAAGAGATAGAAATAGCGAAAGCAAAGCAATTCCAAACACTTTCACCCTATTACGCACTCCAGAGGAAACTCTCACTCTAGAGGCCCACCCACCCCTTCTCACTCTCTCTCTCTCTATCTCTCACAGCACCTAATTTCTTTTTCTTTTTTCTTTTATTCAAAAACAAGACAAGGAATAAAAGCTCTGAATTTTGGATTGTCTTCTGTTTCATACAATTTCGATTGCAATGGCACGGCCTAATCAAGAGGCGGTTGAGACTTTCGTCAGCATCACTGGCTTGCCTGAGGCAGTAGCGTTGCAAAAACTCGAGGTATTTTCTCCTCTCTCTGTTTTTTTTTCTTCCAATTGTGAAAGTGCTTAATAGGTTTTGATTGGGATCCAAAAGCACAAATTTTGACATAATTTGTAATAGTTGTTTAATTGATTAAAGTTAGGGTTTTGGGCATTGCTTGATCACTTTAGTTATTTTTTAATTGTTTATCAATGTTTATTACTTTTTGCTTTCAAATTATGTCAATGGGACTCGTTTGCATATCTATGTGTTTTTTAGGTGAAATCTGCTGTTATTCGGTTTTTTGTTTTTTTTTTCTCTCTAGCTCAAATATATAGATGGATTGTCTAATGTCTGATACTTTTTGGAGTCCTCCTTATATCCAGTTCATGGATATCGGCATAGAGGTGTAACTTTAGAACTTTAGTGAATGAACACATAAGTCCTCTTGTGAATAGGGTGCAAGCATTATTCTAGAAATATAGGAAATATGTTTTCTTTTGTTATTTTCATTTGTTTTTTTTTATCATTATATGAAGTTAAAAGTGGGGTTCAGTGTGCAGAAAAAACTTAAGTACTAGGACGACATGTTTCATCACTAATGAAAATGTTAGAAATCTGCTTTAGAGTAGCGAGTTCTGGTAAACGAACAATGAGGACCAATGACCCCAATGACCGAACTGATCTATTTTAGCCATTTGTCTGACCTCAGATGATTTTATTTCTATTAGATGCTTATACATGAGATTGAAATCTTCTTATTGCAATAATTTATTTTTTCATAAGTGATCAATTACTCTTCTGTGAGCTTTTTCTTTTCATTGCTCTACACAGATGATCTGATTGTTATCCTATAAAAGGATCGAGTGACCGGTTTATTTGTAGTTAACAAGTTATGTTTACTTTATGTAACTAAAGACTGAACAAGTTATCTTTACTTTATGTAACTAAAGACTGAATATATTTTCAGTGGGCTCAAGTGGTTATTTTTGTATATATCCTCTTCATTGTTTAAATATTATTTTATGTCAGGAGCATGGAGGTAATCTCAATGAAGCAGTCAATGCACATTTTAGTGAAGGAGACAGAAATTTAACGACTGGGTATACTCTCTTTTCCATTAGTAAGCAAGTGATCATTGAGAATATAACCCATTTTACTGGTATTACTGTTTAATGGTTGCATTTTAATTCTTTATTTTTGGAGTTTGATATTTTTTTAATTCCTTCGTGGCCAGCTCTCACAACAGCTCTGCTGCATTTCCTCAAGATGATTTCATGGATATAGATGATCAACACGATGCGGATGTTCAGAGAATTCCATCACTTCCAGCTTTAGCAGCAAATCTCAATCCGTTTTCTCTTCTTGATCCTACAATTGGGAGAGGTATATTTGGTACTCCTCTTGATTCAACTGTCCAGGCACCCTTTGTTACACATCCTAGAGAGGTGAGGGAGATTCCTATAGAGGTTAAGGATGGTAACCAATCCTCTACTCAATCTGGTCATCCATCCATTGAAGATGTCACTGGAACAGTTGATGCCGATGGTCCGGATATCCATGGGACT
The DNA here is from genome assembly GCF_037176805.1 of Vigna unguiculata. Lineage (NCBI taxonomy): Eukaryota > Viridiplantae > Streptophyta > Magnoliopsida > Fabales > Fabaceae > Vigna > Vigna unguiculata. The sequence continues at coordinate 55,181,274 of NC_140794.1, read as the reverse complement.
GTCATAATTGACAATGACGATGATGACACTCCACCTGCCCAGAGTGCACATCGAGATGAGCAAAACCATAAGATCTTGGCTGATACCTCACTCAATAGCAGTGCTAGACCTAGTGCTCCTGAATCTGAGAATTTACCAGATTATAACAATGAGATAGAAGAAGAAATGCTTCGAGCAGCCATTGAGGCTTCTAAACGGGAGGCTGAGGAAAATTACAGAAGTCACAAACTAGGCAGACAAACTGTATGTGTTTTTCTTGATGGATTTTCTTATGCTTTGGTAAACATGATGTCTGTGTTGGTATTTATTCTTCTCTTGGTGCAGGACTCAACTGAATCAGGATCACAGTCTAGGCAATCGTATTTGGAGGATCCCGAGCTTGCCCATGCAGTTTCATTGTCTCTGAAGGTATCCCTCTAATTTGTATTTTCTACATCATAACAGAGTTTTGAATTTTTTTTATCATTAGAAATTTCAAACCTGGATTGCTTCTAACAAATGAGTTTTCAGACAGCTGAGCAAGAAAAAGCATGGCGTGTACAGGGAGGAGATTCTGAATCTCCACCAGCCGGGCCATCTAAGTCATCAGAGGCTGGACTAGGGGAAGTGGCATCTAATGGAAGGTATGTTATCTCTTCTACTATGCTTGCTGTGCACCTGTAGCTGTTGCACACTGCTGCAATAAACTAAGTATTTCCTTCAAGGTATATTCTCTTAGATTGTCAAATTTGAAATGGGCAATTGTGGTCATTCTAGGTTGCAGGCAGGAAGCTTGTCCTTTCATGATGAAGCTGAAGATGTAGAGGAGCAGCCACTCGTTAGGAACAGATCTAGGCATATATCTTCAGGATCCACAGGATCAGTCAAAGATGTTGAATTTGCGGAGGCTAGCACACTACCAAGCACAGAGCCACAGGAGACCAGTAATCCTCCTCATAACAGAAATTCCTTCCCCTCTGATGAGGTATAGCCTTTAAAATTTTCCTTTTCAAAAAGAATTACTATGTTATTACTTGCCACGGCATTTCAACTTGTCCCTGCCTCTCAATTTCCAATGTCTGACTACAATGAGATTGCAGTGGGGTGGCATATCTTCAGAGGAGCATGATGAAGCAGTAATGCTTGAAGCTGCAATGTTTGGTGGAATCCCGGAAGGTACTGGATACCAGTATGCTTATGCACCACATGAGTTTATGCACGGTAGGGGTTCTAATCCTCGTCCCTCATATCCCTCATATCGCCCACCTTCTCCAACACTGGCAGCACAGCGTTTGATAAGGGAACAACAGGTATGTCTTGTTTCTCAAATAGTTTGGAGTTGTTGGTTGTTGATGGTCTAATTGTAGCTCTTGCTGTCTGTTTGTTCATGCAGGATGATGAATATCTTGCATCATTACGAGCAGACAGAGAAAAAGAATTGAAGGCCAGAGAAGAAGCTGAGGCTGCTCTTGAAGAGGAAAGGCGGAGAGCAGAAGAAACTCGCAGGAAATTGCAGGAAGAGCAGGTAGTGCAATTATAACTGATAGCACTTTTTTCTCTTGCCCCATGCTTCAATCCTCCTACCCGGTTGCTGATTGGAGTCTGGTTTTAGTCTTCACACTCACTAGAAATGGCCTTTATAGCTAACTTGCTAGAGTTACAATATCGATTTTGAGGCATATTTTCCAATATTGTATCGCCTATAGAATGGGTTATCTCCACTTAATTGAAGGAGTGAATGTTAACAGAACTTAGAGACTCTTTAACTAGTATTCAAAAATAAAAATTCTGGTATAAATATCTCAGTTAAGAATCGGTCCATACTTGGTCCCAGAAAAAAATCTGTATTTCGTATTATGTACTTGTTCTGTATCCTGGATGTGTAGCCTTGGGCAGTTCCTTGCTATAAATTGATTCTGTCTTAGGTAAAAAGAAAACAAACATTTTCAAATTGCTTACTATTGCATTTTGCATAAATTGTCAGGAATTGGAAACTCAATTAGCCGCCAAAGAAGTTTCCCTGCCCCCAGAACCATCATCAGATGATGATAACGCTGTTAATTTGCTGGTAAAAATGCCAGATGGCAACCGTCGTGGACGCCGATTCCTAAGATCTAATAGGCTACAGGTGATGTTCTGTTAGGAAGTTTCGTTCTCCCCCTTTTTTTTTGTGCACAATTGTTCTAATCTTGCTTTCCTTCCGGAAATTTTCAGTCTCTGTTCGACTTCATAGACATTGGTAGGGTGGTGAAACCGGGAAGTTACAGACTGGTAAGAAATACCATTACCTTTCAGTATTATTATTGATACTAATTTTTCTGGGAGATGGTTGATGTGTACTGTAATTTTAATGTGATTGTCTTGGATGTTATTGTTGGGACAGGTGAGACCATATCCTAGGCGTGCTTTTAGTGATGAAGAAAGTGCTGCAACCCTGGCTGAACTTGGCCTAACCAACAAGCAAGAAGCTTTGTTTTTGGAGTTAATCTGATGCATTGTTGGAATTTGCTACAAAACAAACTATTTGAGTTTTTAGTTTATTAAAACTAAAATATGAACCCCACAATTCACAGACGGATGTGACATTTTAGTTTAATCTGGGTTTGTACTGTCCGGGTGATGCAATTTATAAATTTACAGATCTACATGAAATACAGTACTGTCAGTTTTACTTGTGATTACTAAATCCTTATTTCCATTATTTGTATGTTTTGCGGTAAGATTGAAATAATTCATGATTAATGAAATTGCAGATGTTCCATTATGTGCCCACCTTCTTTTTCAAAGAATTCTAACTCCAATTTAAAGGCTACTTGTGCTCTATTCATATTTTTAGTACATATAAAAAAAAAAGTCAAGCTTACTTGTACCATAAGATCACTTAAGAGATATAATGAATTATTGTACAAAGCACCTAATACTTAATAGACTTTTAATTATAGGTTATTCTTTAAAGGTCAGCTCTTAGAGGTGTCTCCATAATTTTGTTTTGGTTCAACTAAGGGAAAAATACCTAAATAGAAAGCATTCATTTTACTTTTATTTTTGGCTAAATCTAGAACAAACTAATTCAATCAAGAATTAGGTAGCTTGGTTTTGTTAATAACATTTATAATATTTTTCCATTGATAAATAAATGGATAAGGGATTCGTACTGCTTAATTCAAATAATTTCTTTTAACTAATATATCTATATATCTATATATATATATATATATATATATATATATATATATATTCGATCAGTAAAAATTGGTAGTATTTTGTTCATAATTTTATTTTAGCTACACATGTTCTGTTCATAAGATTCTTTAGTTAAACATGAACTATAAACTAAGGAATAATTAGGTAGCTTGATTTGGTTAATCTCATTTTATATGTATCAATATAGATTCATTTCCTTTAACCAATATATCCAAACGAATCAGAGTGGATTGTACTCCGTCCATAATTTTCTTAGCTGATCATAAACCAAACCAACGAAAATTAGGTAGCTTGATTTGATTCATCTCATTTTACATGTATCAAATCAAAATACAGATACAAAATTTGTTCAAAATCTAATTTTTTTTAAGCAAACCAATATTTAGTGCAAATATATACAATGAATATAAAACTAAAGTCGATTAGTTTCAATCAATGTTTTAAAATCCTACTGGTCAATGAACGGACATCAACGAAATTATTTTAGGATTTTAAAATATATAATTAAAATTAAATTAAATCTCGGTCTTAACATTCATAATACATATAAAAGTTGAAATAAAATTTATGTATCATACTTTAATTGAAATTTATATATATATATATATATATATATATATATATATATATATATATATATATATATTCATTCTAGTGTGTGTGTTTTTTTTAAATAATATGAATTATATTTTCATTTTGTGATGATGATGAGATGAGTTGTGAAAGAGGTGGAGAATTAAACTTTAATGTTTTTTTAGTGTGTTTTTTAAATAATATGATGAATTATAATTATTCTTAGCTTAGTACGAGTTATTTGATCTCTTTTAATTTTGTGAGGATGGTGATGAGGTAAATTGTGAAAGTGGTGAGCAATTAAACTTTGATGGCATGACTATTGAGTATGGGTAAAATGACTATTGAGTATGGATAAAATGAGTGGATCGTGTTTGGTGTGTTCAAATTTGTGCATTGATGTATTTGAGGCTTTTTTTTTTCTAAAAAGAATAAGTTTATATGACATAAGGAAGTCCTTAAATAACTGAGATATAGTTAATGGACCATTTTTATACACATTAAAACTTTTATATTTTTGCAATAACACTAGGCTGAACCACGAAACCATTGGAAGCCACTTTAAAAATGAATTCTAGATAGTTTTAGGGGTTTGGAGTGTCGGGCATTTAGCTAAATAGTGTTGGGTGCTATTCAAAAAATGAAGTACAAAGAGCTTCAGGGACTATAGCGCTGGGTGCCAATCAACCACGGATAGGTGCGACCTTGAATTTTAGTTCCAATAAGCTCTTGTGATATTTTCACTCGGTGAGAATGGGTGTTTGAGAGTGTTATTTTTATTTTTTGGTGTGTTTTAAATTAATTTGGAATAATAGATGTATAACATGAGTTTTGTGTGAATGAAGTGTATATAATAGTTCCTAGGGAGGGAGTATTACTTTAATGTGATATGATGATAGGTGGTGTATGAATTCTTTATGGACACTTTCTTGACTTTAATAGTATCAAACTCAATTAAGATGATTTATAGTGATGAGAGTTGAAGAAAATTTCTTGTCTCTCAGTGTTTAAGTAATGATTAAATTAGTAGTATGATGTTAAGTAGAATGTTACAATTGACATTAGCTAAAAACATTCTCAATAAATGTAAATAAACTTTATTAATACCAATTAAAAAATCTCATCATTTGACCAAAAAAATAATATCTACTAAAAATATATTTTATTAATAATAATAAATTTAAATTAACTTTAACATTTAACTATTTTTTAATATTTAATAATAATTACAATACTTCGTTTAAATAATAAAATTAAATTTTAATAAATTTAATTTGTCTTATCAAATGTAAAACAATTGAAAAATTAAACAATTTTAAATGAGACAATTTAAGTTCAATATATTCGAATATATTAGAAATGGTAAAATTTTCTATATAAACAAGTAATTATATTAAATAAAAAAATTAAACTTTCGAAGTTATTTTTTTGTATTTAATAATGTTTTTAAAAATGTTCATTTAAGTAATAAAATAATGCTTATAACAATTTTTAAAAATATTAAAAATAAAAATAAAATGGTAAATTATTATATTAATTATTAATTAATTTTTATTCACATATTAAATACTTTCATGTTTATACTAGTAAAAAAAATAATTATTAACATAAGAAATATAATCATGTACTAAAATAGTTTATTTATGTAACAATCCTATTGTTTAATCATTCTCAATTGTAATTAAGATCGTAACTCAATAATAACATCAATAATTATAATTATATTGAGTTACAATTTTGTTCTTAAACTCAATAAGTGAAATATCATGTGTACTTCAAGATAGAAACTAAAAGCTTGATACAAATACAATCTCTGAAGAGACTAACATATATCCTCTAACTCATTTTTATACTATTCATTTAGTGGCTAGTTTTTGCTCTATTGCTACTATCCCCATCAATCCTAACTCTGCTCTCCTAAATATGCTCTCCTAACTTGCTCTCATATATACATAATATATTATCATCGTAAGAGTAGGAGAAACAAAAATAAGTTCTAGTGGAAAGATATCATAATTTTGACCAAAATCTTAAATTAAGGTCAGTTATCTAAAGTCCAAACATCAAACTACAGAAAAATTTCTAGACTCTTGCTTCCAGAAGGCTAGTATATTGAATAAACTCGTGAGACTATGTCTCTGATCCTCATATGCTCCTTCTATACAAGGATAATTCAAGTGGAACATCACATATCTCATATATCTCATCCAATACTGAAAGGGTTAACTTGACGAGCTCTCTATGATCCTCTCTTGTATCATATGGTCTGCTCTGTGAAGCCTCCTTTGATTCTCGCATCTTATAGCATCCTATCCTCTACATGAGTTTGATACTAGTAGAGACATGATAGTCCCACATTACAAGTCTCATCCACTATATTTGACTTCATCCTAATTAGCATTTTCTCAGAAAATAACTAAGAACCATAACACATTTAACTTTTACAAGTAATCCTACATTCTAGAAAGATAGTTGAGTTTGTAAAATGAACTATATAATAAATACTCTATTATAATTTAGCTTTTTTTAACAAAATATTATTGTACATAATTTATTCATATATTTGGCAAAGAAAATCATTTACCAAGATATAAACCACTCCTAGTATGAAAAAATGTCACAGGGTTACCGCCCAACAACAAAGCCACATATAAGACAGTTTTTCTACAAATTGATGAGGACTTTCTCATCATTTCATATCATATCTTCAATTTACAACATTTACACATACAAAATTCTAATAAGCAATCCTATATACCACATTCATAACTATGACATTTATGATATTAAATTTGATTCTCCCTTCCCTATTCTTACAAGTTTCAGGAATTAATACTTCAGCCATGTTTTCATACAACTCATGTATGTTCCCAATCATAAATTTTAAGGGAAAACTTCAAAAATCACAATTACACTAAGAAAATCCACTATTTCACAACATTAAAAGTCTCAATGAACTTCATATCTTGAACTAGAATACTTTTCACAATAATTTCTTAACTTTCTCATATTTAAGTTAAAATGCAACTACAACATTCATACCCCAATAATTAAATTCAACAATATGACTTTAAAATTGAAAAGAATTTATCTCCTCTAACCTTATATAATCCACTCATCACTTTTCTTCCCATAGCTCCAACACTTAAGATTGCTGTAACTACACAACAAAAAAAGCCCGATCAATGATCAGGACATGATTTTAGAATCACAATAAGATGGAGTTTCATATAAGAAACAAACAAATTACATGCAATCCAAAGAAAAACTTAATGTATAAGAAGAACACCTTGTTTTATAGAAATGATAGAATCTTGAACTTACCTTAAGATGAAATCCGAAATCTGAAAATCTGAAGTCAAGTTATATGGTAGAACCATTCACACTACCCACTCCCATGACTTTGAATCCTCAAGAGAAGGAAGAAGGAGGTCGAATTTTGTTTGAGAGAGTAGGAAGAAGATGAGAGAACCTGGCTTCTCGGGATTGAAAATGAAAAAGATGTCAGAAGCTGCTTTTAAAGGAAACTTCTTAATTTTTTAACTTTTTTATTACATATAAATTAACAACCAGGAAAAATATATCATTATGAAAATAATATATACTTTTAATTTTTATTTATTTATTTATTATTATTATTATTATTTTATATCTAGGTTCTCACAATTTTCAAACAAAAATATATTTAATTATAATTTTAGTTTATTTAAATATTAATTATTTTATAGGTATTTAAAAATTAAATACTATAGCAATAGCGACGAATATTATACCAATACTTATGTCAAATTTTTTATTTTATAATTAGATGTTTAAATGTATATTTTAGAGAATAGTATATTAAATAATGATTTTACATATATATATATATATATATGTATTTAAATTAGTAATTAAATATCTATATGTTTATATGTTGTAGAGAGGACTTCAACTTCAGCGGCCATTGATCAAAATTTCAAATTTATTGTAACATCTGGATTTAATTAAATTTAATACTCTTAATAGTATTTGACGAAGTATTAAATTACTTAAATAAACGCTGACTATGTATGTTTTTATAATTTGTATTAATTTATATTTAATTAGTAATTAATACTTTTTTTATTATACAAATTGCCTTAACTTAATAATCGCGAATTAATTAAATAAAAAAATTATCAAATATCAATACATATTATATTATAGTTTACTTTTATTCAAATTCAAATTTTAAACACTTTGGATATATATAGCATTTAAATTCATAATAATAATGTTTAACCTTAAATTAGTATTTATGTTTTCTTTTATTTATTTTGAATGAGATATTTTGAAATATATTTATAGAAAATAATAATAAATTATGCTACATGTATTTTTTTAATACATCTCTCTCTTTCTTCCATATTTTTAAACAAATGTTATATTATAAGTAATTAAATTTAAATAAATAATCATTTAAAGGATCAAATAATAAAATAACTATTTTAATCTTAAAAATATTAAAATTAAATGAACCATTATTCATGACATAAAAATGAAAATATAATTATTTTAATTTAAAGTAACCGTTACTAAAAGTAACATAAAAAATGTGTAAAATCTTCTCTCTCTCTCTCTCTCTCTCTCTCTATATATATATATATATATATATATATATATAATATAATTTACATGAATCTGCATGGTTTAAAATCTATAGAAAAAGAAAAGAAGAATGTAATGTCACTCTCGGGCTATTAACTTATTTACATTCACTTTTTTCTAAAAGAAAATTCATTTTTGGAGTGTAAGTTTGAGTTGTGCAAAATAACTTTGTTATGCTGATAAAGTATAAGATATGTCGTTATGAATTTCTTTTTGACAATTTTTATACTAAGATTAAATTTTGGTGAAGTATACCGTTTTTTAAGTGAAAAATACATTAAACATAAACTGAAATTAATGTTAGCATGATTAGCATAGGATAAAGGAAATTATTCTTCTCACTTTCTAAACACCAAAATAACTAGAGCAGTCAAGTCATCATCAATGGTCAAGACCAGGAGGAGCATCCAAGTCTGGGACCTTCTCCACTCGTGTGCCACGTGTCTCACCAGACATCATCATGAAAATAAAATATGCTCTGCAAACTGTACTTAAAAAATATGAAAAGTTGTTTATTTAATGGAAAACCATGAAAGAAGAGATGGGAAAAAAAATACAAAACCAGATAATTTAATTAGAAAAGAAAATAAAAAAGTATTTAAGAAAAGGAATAATAAGTGGTGTAATTATAAGGTGTAAAGGTAACGGTCAAGTGAACGGATATCAGGGGACAATACGTGCAACGTGGCACGTGAAAAGTCTGAGTGGGATGAAGTGTCCGTACACCAACTCCCCCTTAGCAACGGTCATATTTCACCGACATGCCTCAACGGTAATGTAACTCCCCAGCTGTGGACCGTTGGATCTGAATCGGACGGTGCAGGAACAAAGTGTTTCCGTCCCTTTCCGAAGCATGTTGTCATCATCATATTCCTTACTTTTGCTCCCATGCTGGTAGATGAAAGCACTCGTAGGCCCAGAAGAGAAGAGAAGAGAAGAGGGGAACTACAACTACCTACTATGATGGAGTGGTGAAGAAGAAGAAGAAGTAGAAGTAGAAGAAGAAGAAGAAGAAGAAGAAGGGTATAACGCAACATGGTGGTGGAGGGAGATCGTACGTAGTTTGTGATATATATAAAAGCACTGGTAAAGGTTTGTGTTATCTTTTGGGTAAGTGAGAGGGGGGTGGGGGGGTTTAGTCTTCTCTTGTTCTACTACTTCATTCAAGCAAATGCATGTTTAAAGTGCATTCAGAGGTTGGGTTTCTGGCTTTTGCTTCACCCGCTGCTGCAATGATGGACTTGTTCAACGTTTCCACTGCTAATATGCCTTTCACTATTTCTCAGGACTTCTTCTGCCGCCAATTCCAAGGTGTATGTTTCTGTTTCTCATCCCTTCTTTCTGAACCACACTTCCTAATGTCCCTTCTTTGAACGATTCTGGAATCCGATGATTGCATTCATGTCTAGCTAGCACTTTTTCCTTACACTCTTCAATTCTTTCATTCTTTCCTGCATATACCAATAACTTCTTATTCTTTTTACAGATTCAATTCATATAGGAACACTTGGGATTTCTAAACATAAAACCACACTTTCTTAAATTCATCGGATTCCTTTGTTTTTCACATTAAACAAATTCTTTACAAAATCTCCACACACTCACATAGATTCTCACACTGCATTTTAGAGGAAAACAATAGATAAATACATATTTTTGCATAGTTGATCAAAGTTATTACTAGATAAAGAGAAAGGGAAGGGAAAGAGAAGCAGCAGCATTGGGGTTAGTGAAACAACAGGCCTTCCAAAAACCATAGACGATGTTGGCTGGGTGTTCTAGTTCGACATTGTTGTCACCGAGCCACAGATTGAGGAGCGAAGCACCAGCACAGTTTCAAGCCTGCCATTTTCCGCGACCTTCCATGAGCACGCAGAGGTTGGATTTGCCATGTTCTACCTTCACTCGCAAAGACAGCTCTTCACGCTCGCAGCCCCTCAGGCCAGTGGGGCTTTCGGTGGAGAAACCCATAGAAGCCAAGACCAGCACATGTTCTCTCAAGCACAACATTCGACTCCCACCTTTGGCCATCACAGCAGCAACACCATTGGTGGAAGAGTCCATCAAGGACAAGAGTTTGAAAAGGCTCGCGGAGCACGATGAGTCCTTCACCAACGTAGCCAAGAGGAAAAAGGGTATCACCGAGTGTGACAATTCCGGTGATAACTTCTGGTTTCAGCCAAGCGTTGAGGGTAACACTTTAGGAGGGCTTAACAACACTTCACTTGCTTTCTCCCCAGAGGAAGAGACGGTTTGTTTTGTTCCTTCTGAAGTGGTGTCTCATTCTGCACCTTTCCCCTTAAACCCATGGCTGGAATCATGTGTAACAAAGATCACCAACTTCGGTGAGGGTAGCCACCGTCCTCGCCAGCATCACAACGACCATGCAACCGAAGGGTCGGTCTCCAACGCTTCTTCAGAGAGCCAAAGCCTGAGGCTAAACGAGAACGCGTCAGAACATGAAGTGGGGAACGGTTCAGGAAATCCTTACCATCACCACGAGGTGGAGACAGGGGAAGAAGATGATCATCACGGGTTGGAACTCGTTAGCTTGCTCACTGGCTGCGTGGATGCCATTGGATCAAGAAACGTCGCTGCTATAAACCAGTTCATCGCGAAACTGGGTGATCTGGCGTCGCCAAGGGGAACCCCCATAAGCCGCATATGCGCTTATTTCACAGAAGCCTTGGCCATCAGAGTCACAAGGCTCTGGCCGCATGTTTTTCACATCACCACCAATTCCCGAGACATGGTGGAGGATGACGAAACCGGAACTGCACTGAGGCTTCTGAACCAGGTGACCCCAATTCCCAAGTTTCTCCATTTCACATCAAACGAGATGCTGCTGAGGGCGTTTGAAGGGAAAGACAGAGTTCACATAATAGACTTCGACATCAAGCAAGGTCTTCAATGGCCAGGCTTGTTCCAGAGCCTAGCGTCGCGAACACACCCTCCGAGTCACGTGAGAATCACGGGGATAGGAGAGTCAAAGCAGGAGCTAAACGAAACCGGAGACAGACTGGCGGGGTTCGCGGAGGCACTGAACCTCCCCTTCGAGTTCCACCCGGTTGTGGACAGACTCGAAGACGTGAGGCTGTGGATGCTCCACGTGAAGGAGCAGGAAACGGTGGCCGTGAACTGCGTTTTGCAGCTGCACAAGACGCTTTACGACGGAAGCGGGGGAGCTCTGAGGGACTTCTTGGGGCTGATCCGCAGCACCAATCCCAGCGTGGTTGTTGTGGGTGAACAAGAAGCAGAACACAACGAGGCAAGGTTGGAAGGAAGGGTGTGCAAGTCGTTGAAGTATTACTCAGCGTTGTTTGACTGCATCGAGGAGAGTGGGGTGGCGCAGGAGAGTGCAGTGAGGGTGAAGATAGAGGAGATGTACGGCAGGGAGATAAAAAACATGGTGGCGTGTGAGGGGAGGGAGAGGTTGGAGAGGCACGAGGGTTTCGGGAAGTGGAGGAGGATGCTGGTGGAGCAAGGAGGGTTGAGATGTTTGGGGGTTTCTGAGAGGGAACTGAGTCAGAGCGAGTTGCTGTTGAAGATGTATTGTTGTGAGAGTTACAGTGTAAAGAAGGTGGAGATTGAAGGAGCAACAGGGGTTACTCTTAGTTGGGTTGACCAACCTCTGTACACTGTTTCAGCTTGGGTTCCTGTTGATGTTGCGGGTACCTCCTCCTCTTTTTCTCACCCTACTTGATTTCATTTTCTTTCTTCATTCATTTCTTCACAGTCAAGTTATACACACAGAGAGAGACACACGTAAAAGAAGTATTCTTTGTAGGTAGGGAAATCTTCATCACCGTCGTTATTATCATCATTATTATTCTTTCATTCTTTGTTGCAGATAAGATTTGGTAGCCCAAAATTTAGTTGGTGCAATTTGTATCAATACATACAGAGCAATACTGCCTTCTGTTATTTGTTTTTCTTTTTAGTCATGATCATGTCTACAGAGCATAGGGTCATTTTCAGATCATTGTTTCATTCTTTGTTATGTAAGTCCAAATTCTTTAGTTCCACGAGTCATTCAGATTGAAATGAAATTAATTCAGTTATTTTTTCCCTCTGGTCTCTATGCAATTCCGATTCCTATTTGCTATGTTTTATTTCTTCTGTTTCTCACTGCAAGAACTTTGCCTTGAAACAGGCTGCAAGGATTTTTTTTTTTTCTTCTGTCTTCCCTTGTCTTCCCTTGATACTGAGAATGATTCAATTGATGAGTTTAAATTGGTACAGAAATTGAGTAGGGAGGAACTAGTTTGTTCTAAAATTTTATAATCCAAGGTTTTACTTGACATAAATTGAATTTACATTCTCTTTTTTGTGGAAATGGACAAAAAGAACTTTGATTTGGCCACACTCTTTCATGTTGGATTGGGTCCAATCAAGTTTGATGGGTAAACTAGCTTTGTTTACGAACTATCTTAACTATACAATTGTTTAGGTCTGTTTAAGGATTTTTTACATTTTCTAAAAAAAGACTTTGAATGCATCGAAATGAAATGGGTTTCTAATAAATTAGTTATTTTTATTGTGAAAAAAATATTATGTTAACAACTTTGAATAATAATAAAATATTAAATAAAGTTATTTAATTCAAATATGAATTAAATTATTGAATAATATATCAATAAAAATAGTAAATTTAGAGTTGTCAACGTGGCGCCCTCTTTTACCATTGTTGTCTATACATTTGTAACTAATGTTAGGTAACCAGAATTTATTATCAAATCAAATTATTATTGTCATTTTTTAGAAGCTTCTAAATTCTCCCAAAACATGCTTTGCTTTGCTTCTTCCTCTTATTGCTCGGGTGGGTGGCATTTTCTATGTCCTTTTATTGAATTTTATCTACTGAAATAGTTGAAAAATAATGAATAAAGAGAATGTCTGTATGGAAAAGTAAAAATTACATAACAATTCTATTAAATGGAATTTACATTTTTCTTTACAATTTTAGAATAGATATTTATTCTTTTTTTAAGAAAAAAAAACATCTTTAATAAAGATAAAACTGCAGTATTTTTGTTAACACTTTTAAATAGATATTTATTCTCTTAAATTTTTAACTAAATAATTACACTTTTATAGTTTCTAAAAGCATTTATCTTCTACGTTTCATAAAATATAATGATATTTATATATCTTGTCTTATTTAAAAGGAATATATTTAATAAAATTTAAACAAAAATTTTGAAAAAAAAAAGAAAATTTAAAATAATTAAACATCCTCTATCTAAATAAAAAACTTAAGTGTTATATATATTAACCATTTCTATAAAATGTAATATTGCTCCTTAATAAAGATTGTTTCATAAAAATATATTTTTTAAGAAATTTATTATAAAATATTTTTTTAAATGAATGAATAAATTTATTAAATTGTTATTATATTTAAATATAATTTCAATATAAATAAAAATAAAAAAATTTGTCTCGTAAAAATGTAAAAAAAATTATATTTTAGAAAACTAATATAAAATAATTAAATATTTATTAAATGAATGCATAAATTTATTAAGTTATCATTACATTTAAATATAATTTCAACATAAATATAAATATTTAAAAAAAATAAGCATGACTATAAATAAAATATGAAATATAAGTTTTATTGGTTATGACATAAGCGATGCAAAATCTATTTTAAAATAAGAGAAGTTTGAATACCATTTTAAAAGAATATCAGGAATGATTGATATGATTTTATCATAATCAAATCATTCAAAATTTATTTATATTTTAAAAATTTAATGTATAATTTTAATAAATTAAATTATATCTTATTTAATATTTTTTAAATAAAATAAAAAAGTGAATTTTCCTGAACACATAATAAAAATATATATCATTATATTAAAAATATAAAATATATTAAGTCTTTAACATATTAAATTTAAAATTGATTTAGTATAACTTTTAAACGAAATTAATACAAATTTGCTTTAATTGAATGTTATGTTTATAAGAACCTTAAAAAAATTAATTAATTATTTAAAATTTTATGTATATAATTTTTTTTATACTAAAAAGTTAAATGGTTTAAGAGGTTATTTCAAAAACCCTTCCTGAAAACCATTGTAATTCTCATAAGTCAGATTCTCGCATTCTTCTTCATTCTTCTTCAAAAATTGACCTTCTTCCTCGTTTATTTGAAGATCCAATGTCATAGAATTGGTTAGTATGAAAGATTCTACCATATAATCGGATTTCATCTTAAGATAAGTTCAAGTTATGTAGCTATAACAATCTTGAGTTGTGAAGTCGTATAGGAAATGAAAAATGTATTCTATAAGGTAAGGGAGAACTAAATTATTTTCAAATTTTAAAGTTATATTGTTGAATTTAAATATATTGAAGTATGAATCTGTAATTGCATGTTGACCTAAATAGGAGAAAAATATGAAATTAATCTTAGTTTGATTCTAGATGTGAAGTTGATTGAGACTTTTAATTATGTGAAATTGTGGAAATGTGGATTTATGAGTATCATAGTGTGGTTTAGGAAATTTTCAGTTAAAATATATAATTTGAAACCTGTTCAATTGGTGAGTGGTTGGTTTGAGAACATGACTGAAGTGTAATTTTTCCTACGGTTAAAACATGTCATAATGATGAACGTGGCATATTGGGTTGCTTATTACAATGTTGTATGTGTGTAAATGATGTAAATTAAGGATAGGAATGAGAAAAATATGAAGTGATGGAAACTCTAAATTTCCAGAAAAAAAACTATTTTGTTTATAGCCTTGCCATTGGAGTGGTAACCATGTGACATTTTGTTTATAGTAGATGTGTTTTTATATTGGCAAATGATTTTCTTTGTCTATCACAAATTATATTTATTATTGTATGATGTTATGTGTTGAAAATAATGATAGAAATAAATTTCGTACAAAATTGCAAATCTGAATAGTACAAAATTGCAAATCTTAATTGTACAAAAATTTATTTTTATATATTTAGATTTTTTGTACAATTATCTATATAGCATGTGAAGACTAGGAATAATGAATATTTTTGTTTACTTAGAAAAAAAAATAAGAAGTTTGAACTATAAGTAGTGTATCTATTGTAGAGTCATATTACAAAATTTAGCTAATATCCCTTGAACGAAAGATTAATTGTGAAAGTTTAGTGTGTTATGGTTGTCACATTAGTTATTTTCGTCCGAGGAGAAATGCTAATCTAGGATGAGGTCAAATGTATTGAAGGAGACTTTGGTGGTGAGATGATAACTCGGTGGTGAGAGTTGAAGGTGGTTTCACATATCAAACAATATGATATGAAAGAGGAACATACTTAAGGAACTAGTGAAGTCAACCATGTCAGTACTGGATGAGATATATATGATATCCACTTGAGTTATTGTTGTATAGAAGGAGGAGAGGAGGGTCAATATGACAGATGTAGAGTCTAACGAGTCCATTCAATCTACTAGTATTTTGGAAGCACGAGTTTAGAGTTTAGAAATGTCTCTCTAAGGTGATGCTTGAACTTTGTTTAACTAACTTTATTTTAATATTTTAGGAAAATTCTTAATATTTTTCAAGTATAGATTATTTTTGTGAATAAAAAAATAAATATCAAATAACAATTGAATAAAGGTAAAATAATTGTAGGCAAAAAAAGTAAAAATAACCAAATGTGTGTCTTAAAAGTAAGTTATGAAATTAAGAACCAAAAAATTTTCAATTTTAACTATGTTGACTTTGGTAATTGAAAGTTGGACAATATGTTGACTCACTTATTTGAAGAGTATATAGAGTTTTTTCTTCAAGAATACTACTTTTGTGTGAAGTGAATTAACCTCATACAATTTGATAAGAGTGTCTTGTACCTCTTTCGCAGAAGCCTTTTATACAATGATGAACAAAACTTCATTTGCCATTACTAAGCACAAATTTGTGATAACAGTTGTTTCTAATTTATTTTTACCTTTGATTTGTGATGTTACTAGTCTTTCTTGCATTCCATCTATACATTTGTCTTTTCTAAAAGGCTTTTTTATCTTCGATTTTTAAGATGAAAAATTATTCTCACTAAACTCATATATCTTATATTTTATTGCATGACTTTAACAATAGACTTCTTTATACACTTTCACGATGAAGAGTATTGTCCAATGGAACAACAATAATAGATTGTGAACCAGTAATTAGGTGAATTTATAGAAAAGAGAATGTGTCACTGATTGACACACCTAAATACCAGGTCATTCCATTACCAAAATATTCCTAAACATGTACTTTCACACTTCCACACTTTATATCGAGTAACAACAATAATTATTTTCTAAGGTAAAATATCACAATTAACTATGTTGACTTTGGTAATTGAAATGTTAGACAAATAACATACTCATATTGTTGGTGTGATGTTGACTCACTTATTTGAAGAGTATATAGAGTTTTTTCTTCAAGAATACTTTGGTGTGAAGTGAATTAACCTTATACAATTTGATAAAAGTGTCTTGTACCTCTTTCACATAAGCCTTTTATACAATGATGGATAAAACTTCATTTGTCATTACTAAGCACAAATTTGTGATAACATTGTTTGTAATTTATTTTTACCTTTGATTTATGATGTCACTGGTCTTTCTTGAATTCCATCTATACATTTGTCTTTTCTAAAAAGCTTTTTTATCTTCGATTTATCTTATATTTTGTTGTCATGACTTTAACAATTGATTTCTTTATACACTTTCACGGTGAAGAGTATTGTCCAGTGGAATAACAATAATAGATTGCGAACCAGTAATAAGGTGAATTCATAGAAAAAAAATGTGTTACTAATTGACACACCTAATACCATGTCATTCCATTACCAAAATGTTCCTAAACATGTACTTTCATACTTCCACACTTTATATCTAATAACACCAATAACTATTTTCGAATGTAAAATATCACAATTAATGGACACACTTAAATACATGTCATTCCATTATCATAATTTCCTAAATATGTACTTTCAACCTTTATATATATATATATATATATATATATATATATATATATATATATATAATTATTTTCTAATATAAAAGATCAAACTAACTAAAATGACATAACATACTAAGATAATCTACCATCAATAACAACGAGATGTGATCAATAATCTGACAACTAAAATAAAAAGTAAAAATAAAATAAAATTGTTACTAAACAATAGTATAACTTTACTAAAAAAAATTAATAGCAATATTTTCTATCTAACTTTGATGGGTTTATTTTTAAAAGGTGTATTCAGTAATGAAGGATTGAATAAACGTGACTTAAGTCCAACCCATACAAAAGATTCACATTATTTTTAACCAAAAATATAAAGACATTGAGTTTATGGTCTATTTTCTTACATAACATTTAACTTTGTCATTATTTTGTCATTTCTATTCAATGTAAAACTTAAATTCACACTTTCATTATTTTCAACCATCTTTCTTCACGAGTAAGTTTTTTTCTTATGATATGTTTTCTCTCAAGTGTGTACAATGACATTTATTTATACTACTATTTTGTTATTGTTATTGTTGTTGTTACAACAATAAGTGAGTCACTAAGATAAACCATTAAATTTGATACAATTGAAGTTTATTTTTAAATTGTGTATTTATTAGGAAATAATTATATAATTGTGACTTGACTGCAACTCTCATAAGATATTATTACCATGAATTAAAAGCAGAACATTGTTCTTTTGTTATAAAAGAAGGGAAATAGTAGAAAAATCTTAAAAAAAAAAAAAGAAGTTATTTGTTCTTTCTTAATTTTTCTTTTTAAACACTAAAACACTTAAGAAGAAAAAAAATATTTTCTCCTACTAAGAGATATAACATGTTCCTTTTATAAGAAAAAACACCAAATTAAAATTTCAGTTATACATGACTTATTTTCTTACGTCACCTCTAATAAATCAATATGCCATTTGGTTTCAACAAAATAAAATTATAATAATAAAAATCTTTGAATATATTGTGAAGGAGTTAAGGTCGACTATGGTTTGACAAATTATGAAAATGATGGAAAAGAATATAACTAGTAATTCTCTTGTATATTCTTTAAATCAAACTGCTAATAATTTCCCAATGGTCGGACAAACATCATGTGTCAACTCTAGTATCTGCTAATAATTTGTTGCCTTTCACGTCTTTTTGTTGTCGCCGTTCATTCCAAATAAAGAATATATTTTTTTCTTTCTTAATAAAGTGAAGAGAATCAAGAGTGGGAATTATTATGTTGATGACCCTTGGCTTTTATGGTCGTAAATTCTTCTTTTCTTCTGTTATACAAGATATTTTGATTGAAAACTAATGATTAAGGTATAAGTTTTACTTTGAAACGTGCAATGAAGAATTTACGATTAATGTACTAAGTACTAAATTTTGGGATTTTAAGTTTAATTTACCTTTCCAACTCAAGATAAAAGGATTTTTCCTTTGAAGTTCTAGAACGACTTATTTACCGTTTAAATTTATTTATTATTTCGAAAAGACGTCAACCTGGTATTCTATAAAAATTCTTAAGACAATTTCATATGCAGGTATACTATATTTATAAAAACTAGTAATTATTATAAAGACAAAATATTATTTTTTCTATTGAAAGTTGATTATTTTAAAATCTACCTTACGTCTAATAATTTTTAAATGATTCTGAATTATTTTATAATTCCAATTAACATTCACGTGACACATTTGAATTTTTAAATTTAAAATAAAATAATGAATAACGTTTAGTCACCTAGGTCGAATTATATATTCTTAACGCTATGTATAAAATATGATAGATATGTAAATATATTTATATTTTGTTAGGAATTCAAGTGTGAGTCTAAATCTCATATTGATTAGAAATTAGAAAGTTGAACACTATATATTATATAAGGATGAAGATCCATAAACCCATCATTTTATAAGATTTTGGGTTGAAAGTGATATTGATGCCTCGTGTGGTTGAGCTCATGTTTGATTGGTGTTTATCTTTCCAGTGAACCTCCTCCCTCCTTAAACCCAACAATATCAGAGTCGATGGTTAAAATCGGCTTATACGAGTGCGACGGTATAGAAAAGGCAAAAAATGAGTATTTATGGTTGAAAAATGCTTTATGTAGTTGGACTCAGGTCTCCCTAGTGAAACTCCTCCCTCCTTAGACTTAAGTATTTAAGTATAGTTATTAAAAGATAAAAAAATATTTTTCACTTTCTTTTTAATCCAATACTTATTGAATTATTTGTTCTTTTGTATCAAGATATAATCATAGTAAACTCATAATATCAAATATAAAAAAAGTAGTAATTAGTATAAATTAATTGGTGGATTATTTTTAAAAGATTTTAATATTAAGTTGGGAGAGATTAATACATATCACTAACACGATATATCTTACAATGTAACTATTTTGATATAATCAAATTATTATTGTCATTTTTTAGAGGCTTCTAGATTCTCCCAAAACATGTTTTTGCTTTGCTTTATATGTTTATTGCTCGGGTGGTTGGCATTTTATAAGTCCTTTTATTGGATTTTCTCTAGTGAAATAAGTTGAAAAACAATGAATAAAGAGAATGTCTATTGAAAAGTTTAATATCTATCACACGCATCATATCTCTTGATAAGTATATCTCTCGAATCACATATATCTTAATTCCAAAACACATCAATTATATAATAAAACTTAGTTTTCTTTTGCTTGACAATCAAAACTTTCGTGGAACGAACAATAATTTTACTTAAAATAATAAACTTTCACATGATTAAAAATATTTTCAATATAATTTTTATTTAAACAACTAAAGTTGTGCTTAAAAAAAACTTATGTTTCCTTGTTTTTACTTGAGTAAAAGCATCTTATTCTAACAAAAATATAAGAAAAAGAAAAACTAAATTGACGATGAATTGTGATAATTTTTTATTTGAAAGAATTAATTGATAGATGTAACAATACAACAACAACAAAAGGTTTAAAAATATATGCCGCAAAATAAAATAAAAAAATAGGTGACAAGAATATATTATAGGAAATACAAGACAACCCACCGAAAGTGACCTACCCAGCACTCTGCAAACATAAAGTCATAAAATTCTAAGATGCATCGTTGATGTCTGCGTCAATATTTTTGAGCTGGACAAGTTACACATACTTATGTCATCTTTTATCTTCCCTTTTTTTGTCACCACAAGTTCCCCATCGCACAGTTTTTCTTCTGCTATGGTGGTGAGAATTATAAGATCAGGGCCTGTCATTCATCTTAGAGACTCAGATATTTTGTTTTTCAAAGTTTACTATTGACGTCGAATCAGTTTCACCGTGCAACTGCAGTGGAAAGTCTTCCGACGAAAGTCTCACCATGATCGGTGATAACGTGAGTTTATAATATATAATTGTATACAAATTTAACTTTATAAATTATTTTTTAATAGTTGGATTAAATTTAAAGTTTAATTTTGAATGATAATAGACCTATGTGTATATGGGATGCGTAGATGCATCCCTGATTTTATTAAAGTTACTACTAAATATAAGAAAGTTACTACTAAGTATAAGAAAAAATTTATTTTGTCTTTTCTAATCTTATAGATTTAAATTTGTTAACAGTTGCTCTATGATAGACATGTGTGTAGTGGAAAGGGTACAAATACATTATTTGACTAGTCCTCACTGACTTAGGGTCTTAGATCTCTCTCTACTTCTTAATATGGTATAGAGTCTAGAGTCTTAACATGGTATAGAGTCATGAGTCAGACTCTATCATAGTGAGGTTTGTTGCTTTTAGGTTTATTGTGCTAACCACTATTAGGGGATTTGTTGTTTGTTGGAGTTATTGTTCCACCTGTTATCAAATCACTCATCAATGTTTAGTCTCATGCTCGAAATATATATGTCTCGGTAAGAAGAGATGTATTGAAAGTCTTACGTTGACAGGTGATAAGGTCAATTTATAAGTTAATAATATACAAATGGATACAAACCTCATCTCTACAAGTTGATTTTGTAAGATTGAATTATGTTTAAAGTCCATTTCTTAACAAAAACAACATCAATAATATTTTCGTTTTCTATGATGAGAACTTTTATCAAATTCTTAAATCTCAACTTGTATGACCATGTATGATGAAGAATAGAAGAAGAAATTATCAAAAAGAATTCAAAATGTTGACATTAAATTTCTAATCATTCTCAATCTCTATATAGATGAGTTTTTTCCATGTAAATAGAAAATAAAATCGTATATTATTTCAACAAAAACAAATTTAATAAGTGATTAAAAGTGCTACATCGATTAAGGATAAAACGATCTTATAGTATATGAGTGCAAATCTCATCTTACAAACTGATTTTATAATGTTGAATCATGTTCAAAATTTACTTTAGCATGATATCAGAGTTATGGTAACCACCTATGTTTAGTTTTCTAGACATATAAGAGAAGTATGTCCTTACAAGCCAGCTTTGTTTATAAGTTTGACATAGTTTAAAGTTCAATTTTTAACGTAAAAAGTTTAAATTTTTGTAAATTACCGAATTATGTATTTAAATAAGTATTTTTCGAAATAGTAAGTTGAAACTGCTACCATATATTTAGAGAGTTTTAACTATTAGCCACTCTTTTCATGAATGGACAAGCTTGCTTCCGAGTCTATCGACACCTGCACGTAAGCTACCAAGTCCATCCAACGTAGGTTGTGGTCTTGTGAACATGACTTATGTTTTTGTTCTGTTTTGCTTCCGTAGCCATCACTGGAGCCATAACTTTTACCCTTGTTGGTATTGGAAATTGTTTTTTTCTCTTGATATATTATAATATATTATCGTGATGATATGAGTATATGCTGTAGTTGTGAGCTGTTGGAGTTGTTATATAATGAAAATGTGGAAGAGGACGGTGCATATTCAGATTTTTCGAACGATAATAATTTGAAAATGACAAAAGGGGTGGTGGAATTCAGAATTAAAATAACATAAAAAGGAATGAGAACGAGATCTCCCAAGAATGACACCATTATTGTATTATTATTAGCATATAAAATATATTGCATGACTTACTCACCCGTCTACCCAAAGAAAAATGTGTTTATTTTCGAAATGTTTTTATATATATCAGTGTGTTTGCTTTTAAGATGTTTAAAAACAAGATTTTTTTAATACACATACATTATGACTCATCACTGTGTTAAACTGTAGTAGGGGCACAGCAGGAGTTCAACAGAATAAAATATAGAAAGCTATATGATATGATGGATGTGTTTGACAGAATGAAAAATGTATAAAGCAGAGGAAATTAAGGGTATGTTTGACCGAAAAAATAAATTATATATATATATGTATATGATAAATACTGCCAATAGTTTTTTTCTTAAGAAAACATAGTAAATGAACTTAAGTAAAACATATAATGAATTTTGGATGTAAGAGGAATGTGAAATGAATGGAAAAATGAAAAATAAATGAGAATAATGAAAAATAATTAGAATCAATTACTGTAATACACATGTTGTTGTAAATTATAATAAATTTACCTTTTCTGTCCATAAAGTTACGGAAATTATTTTAAATATTCTTGAATTAACATGAAGTCAAATTTTAGATAAAGTTGAAAAAAAAATAGTAAAAAAATGTAATACTCACGATATAAAAGAAGACTGTAATTTTATCCATTTAACTTCCATAAAAAAATAATTGTGTAAATCAC
The DNA here is from genome assembly GCF_037176805.1 of Vigna unguiculata. Taxonomy (NCBI): domain Eukaryota; kingdom Viridiplantae; phylum Streptophyta; class Magnoliopsida; order Fabales; family Fabaceae; genus Vigna; species Vigna unguiculata. The sequence continues at coordinate 55,158,188 of NC_140794.1, read as the reverse complement.
AAGAATCTCTTTTTTAAAAATTTTCACCGAGAATTAAATTCGTGACCTTGATTTTAATACCAATTATTAGGATCAAGCCCCACTATCACTATGCCAAAAGATATAGTCACTAGTCATGACACAATTCTTAATTTTTTTTACTTAAGAGTGTAACAGTCAGTGTTAAGATTCGATTGTGACTGCTCAATTGGCCTCTGTCACGAGACAATTGATGTCACCTGCAACAATCTCTCCCTCAACGATTGTCCTACTAGAAATCACACTTTGCGACTTGGCCCACCTGACCTCCGTCTCGGGACAATTGTGCAACCTGTAACCAGTTGCGGAACTTTGAAAAAAAAATTAGGGAGGCCAAATTTTATTCTTTTATATATAAATTATTTTTTCTAATTAAAAAAATTTTCATTTCCTGACATCATTTTCTCTATTCAAAACAAGCACACATGATAGTATAATTCAAAAAATATGACAATAATATATAGATGAAAGTGTAACATAAAGTTTATCATCAACAATAATATATTAAAAAAAGCAAAATGTGCCTTTAGTTAGAGTGCTCATGTATGCTCTTTCAATACCTTAAAATCTTCAATAAAAATTTTAGACTAAATAATTTTTTCTTTTGAGTAAGTTCATGTTTTACTCCCTTTAGTTAGAGTGTTCATGTATGTTCTTTTGTTTTTTGAAACAATATGTTTTACTTTTGTATGTGACTTTTCTATGCTCTAGGCATATATCTATTTGTTAAAGATTATAAAATCATGCTCTGATTATTTATCAAACTCTTTTTTTTTTGTTATAAATAGGGTTATTTTAGACTTTGAAGTTAGGTAGGGGAAGAACAATATTAAAAATATATTTTAAGATAAAGAAAGCTAATCATTTAGAAGTTCTTAATTTTCTTAAAATATTTAGTCTTGATTTTTAGATTTAATCTGGGGTATTCATAATTTTATCTTTTTTATATAAGACATGGAGTGAACTTTTAACAAGCACTATGGTTATCTATATTGAAAGAGATATTGCAACAAATTTTAGTTCTAATTATCATGGTGCAATTTGTTTTTGAAAATAATAAAAGATTGATGATGAAAATTGACATAAAAGGGGAGAGAGTGAGAGATGGAGGTACGAAAGAAAGAGAAATCGAATAAAGAAATAAAAAAAATTACAACAGAGAGGCAAAACTTGATTTTTAAATTTTAAAATGTTTTTTTAATTAAATTCATATAAATAACATAATAATATAAAAATATTTTTTTAAAATATATATAAAAAAACATTGGAGGAGTCGTTGATCCCCTATTACAACATAGGTCTGCTTTTGCCCGCAACATATATATATATATATATATATATATATATATATATATATATATATATATATATATAAATTGACTTTATCATGTTTTTATTTTTATTATTATTATTATTTTATTTTTGGATTTTATTTAATATTTTAGATTTTATTAAATAAAAGTGAAAAAGATAAATGTGGGGATTATAATATGCAAATAAAGGGAATCTCAGATATTTCGGAAGATTATAAAGAAAATGAATGGAATATTGAATATTCAATTATTATAAAGAGTATTAGATATCCACAATGTTGGTTACTAAAATTACAAGTCATAATAATTGAAGAATAATTCAAAGATAGGGAGTCTCCAAAGATTAAAAAATCTATATCAAGAATTATCTCTTACAGTTTATTCAAGTACCGAATCAAATCTTAATTTTAGGCTTAGTCCAATTATGAAAGTCTATGAATTGAGGGTCTGACATAGGCCAAACACATACTTGGAGAAAAAGAAATTTGATATCTCTATATTTGAAGGTAGAATGACATTCTGAAAGATGGAGACATTCAATTTCAACATCAGTATAATATTTAGTAATATGTCTAGAAGTTGCTAACTCCCTAACTCCCTCATTCACAGTGTTGGGTGCAATGCATTATTAATTCGCAGTGAATTTCATTGATCAACATGATATTATAACCTATAGTAGAATAAGCAACTAATTAATTGTGCGTCTAGACATAGAGTACATCATTCGTCATTCATAACATCATAATTTTGATCATTAATGCGAACTCTTAATAAGGTCTAAGACACTTAGACTTGTCGCTAAGACATTCAAACTTGTTACATAAGGTGTGAATGCTAAAGTAGGAATTAGAAGGGTATTGTTTGGTGTTTTTACTTTTGAATTGGATCATGAAACCCAATCTCAGTGAAGATTTTATTTGATACTTTTTCTCAATCAAGTTCTTTGTTCCATTGTACCAATTCCTTTTAGTGTTTAATGAATTTATTTTATTTTATCTCAACCTAAAATGTTTTGTTATTCTCTCCCTTTATTAGTAAATAATTAATTTAAAAACACACACAGGTTAAATATGTTTTTAATCTCTAAATTTGGATGCAAAATTAGAAGTCTCTTTCTCTTAAACTTTGATATAGTTTGGTACTCAAAAAATTAAACTCAATTTTTTTTACGTAATTGGTTAGAAGAACTATATTTATTGATCTTTAATCTTTGAGGATAAAAATGTATCAAAGTTTGAGTTAGAGACGAATTTTAATTTCGTATCCAAATTTTTTTGACTAAAAACATATTTAACTATATATATTAAAAAAATTATATATATACTTGTGTTAAAGAAAGTTAAACTATTTTAAGTTTATAAAATATATATAATATATACCATTACCAACAAAATTACACAAAATCATCTCATACTGAGGAAATATCTAAGATTACACTTCCAACTATACTCAAATTCTAGGTAATTTTCAATTTTTTCATTTCACAATGTTCTTGTATCAAACAAAACTATTCTATAATAAGATGGTACGTTCGTGAATACTTAACACCTCTAATATGTTAATAAAAAGAAGAAGAGAAATTTTCAAATAAGATCATGTTTGACATTATTATGAATTTTGACATTTCAAATATGTTGAGATCTCAAAGTTCATCAATTATTTGTCAACACATGAAAAAAAAAATACAAAGCATGGAAACCACACCAAATCCATGATAAACAAATTATATCTATTATGCCAAATTAAAATATCTAAATAACATGGTGGTAAAATATTGAATCACTTATATTGTTCTCTATGAATCAAAGCTAAATTAGTTAACTTATCATCACAATTATTTCCTTCACAAAGAACATGAAAAACTCTAAATTGTATATACTTACAAAAATGCAAGTATTGATTGACACCATCTCCCACCAAGACTCTAAGAAACCACTCGTTGATAAAAAAAAAACATGAAAAACTGAACAAGAATCGCTCTTGATCCAAAACCTCTGAAATCCCTCAAAGCATGCTCTAAAGCATAAATGGTCCCCCATAAAATCAGCATAAATACAATTTGGCACTCCTCACAAAACTAAAAAGTATCACACATATTTATTGTGATTTCCTCTAAACATATCAGCACATGCAGTCAAACTAGAACAACCCCTAATTTCACCATCAATACTCACCTTGAGGCAATTAGCAAATGTAACTCATTATATTATGTCCATAAATAAAACCACCATACATTTCCTAATTTGAATGTTGAAAATTTTCAGCACCAAAAATCAATATTTCTCATGTGCTTCTTAAATTTATTTTCAGCCATATGCACTAACTCTTTAATTTGAAAAATAGCATAAAGAAACCTAATTGGATCCTTAAATCTCCGAATCATCCAAATAATTGTAGTAATGTCAATCACTTTAATCAATTAAAACAAATTACTACAAAGAGAACTTCGTAAACGATGGAGGTGTGGTTCAGGACCATCACAAGGATTTCAAAACAATTGATGGAATCATGCCTAGGACCTTCAAAGAGATCTCCAACAAGCTTCGGATCGTAGAATATGAACTCTTTATAATTTTTGTAATGTTTTTGTTTGGACTTTATCGGACCTTTAGTTTTATTGGGTCTTTTGGTGTTTTAGCCCATAGTATATATGTCCTTGTGAAACACTTTATAATCAGATTTGAGTGTTATGAAACAATGACTTTTACTCTCAAGTCTCCAGGTTCTCCTTCGAACCACCGATCCTTATATTTGAATCTTCCATTCAAAGTGGCGAATCTTCCTCACTTGTCTTGGAACCTTCTCCAAATAACGTGATTTTCTCCCGTTTCGCAAAACTCCCAATTGATGTCTTTCATTTTTTTTCCAATTTCATCCCAAATCTAAGACGATCCTACATCAATAAACAATAAAATCCAAAGAAGACAACTGTAAATCCTCAAAAATTTTCTTCAACCATTCCCATAGTCATAGATAGAACAATAAAAAAATAAATAAGAGAAATATTTAACATCATCACCACACACAGAACACATAAAACATAAAATCACTTTTTTTTTATCTCTAAATCAATAAACAAATGAATATATATATATATATATATATATATATATATATATATATATATATATATATATATATATAAATTTTCGCTGGTGACACGTAATCCAACCAAATAACTTCTCTCGATCCACACATTCTATATTAAAAAGTAAAATTTCTTTACAAAAATGATACCAATATCATACCGAATCCGATTAAACACTCTCAAATTTAATATCGGCCACTCTTGAGGTTGGTAGACAATTCACATTTACGATATATCAATTCAAAAATATTTTTTCTTTCTTAATATTTGAGTTTGATAAATATGAATCGTACCAACAAAATATGTTGTCAGTTAACGGAAAATATTTTTAATATAAATTTTATAATATTGTTTTTGTTAAAATAAGTATTACACGCTCATTCTTTTTAATTTCTATATTAACTACTTCTCTATTTGTTATTAAATACAATAAACGCATCCTTGAGAATTAAAAAAGTAATTAATTCAGTTAATAATATTTTTCACATTATCCTTTAACATGAGAATTTAACATTTTGAAATATTTTATTGGTTCAGTTTTTTCTTACCTTTCTTATCACTGATATATAATAATTTTATTGATTTCTGTTGTTATACATGGGAAAAGAAAAACAAATGTAGCCAAAAAATTTAAAGCGATAGTTGGATTTCCATTTATTTTTCTAGAAGGTCCTAAAACTTGAAGACATTAAAGTATTTTAATTTCAATAAATAAGTAGTGATTAAGGATAACATAGTATTGACGCGGTTGACAATTGCAAATTAATTACTGCAAAATTGACCAAACAAAACCTCAAAACATTAAAGTTGATTTAAATGAAATGAAAAATAAATAAATAAAAAAGTCTTATTATCCGAAAATTAAGAAGTTTTGGTGGGATTAGGGTAATTGTTAGGGATTTGCGGGGTGAAGAGGAAGGCGAAGGTGGATAACTGTGAAGTGATTCTCGTCAAGTCCTAGTCAGATCACGCTGTCTCGCATAAACAAACAAACCCACAGAACCGAGTCATCTACAAATTACAAATTACAATTGCGATTGCAATTGCAATTACAACACCAACTCGGAGACATCTCCGTGAGAAAACCAACAACACCCTAAGACCAACCCACTCGGTACCATTACTTCCATTCTCCTTCTTCTTCTCTTCACCGTTGATTGATGGGTTTGCGATTTTCGTCTCAGCCGTCGGAATCGGCGCCGAAGTGCGGTTTGGGCGAGTTGCCCGAGAGCTGCGTGGCTGAGATCATGACCTACATGAACCCTCCCGAGATTTGCAAGCTCGCTACGCTCAATCGCGCCTTCCGCGGTGCTTCCTCCGCGGATTTCGTCTGGGAGTCAAAGCTGCCGTCCAATTACCCCGTCCTCCTCCGCCGCATCTTCGATGATTTCCCTTCTCATTTGGGGAAGAGGGGGATTTACGCCAGGCTTTGTAGACTCAATTCTCTTGATGACGGCACCAAGGTAATGGATCAATTGATTAATTAATTAATTAATTAATTAATTAATTAATTAATAATTGTAATCCGTGTTGATTTTGTTATTATTGCTATTGGTTTGTGGTTTGATGTGAGAGGAAGTGGAGTTCAGATAGTTGTGTTTTTGTGCAGAAAGTGTGGCTGGATCGGAGCACGGGTAAGCTGTGTTTGTGCGTTTCGGCCAAGGGATTGTCCATAACCGGGATTGATGATAGGAGATACTGGAACCATATCCCCACTGAGGAATCTAGGTCACTTTTCTTCTCCTAGTTATACCCATTGGAATACTTCTCCCTTTTTATTTTTTAATTATCGATTTATATGGCCTTCCAAATTATGCAGTCCTGTTTGAATGAGAAAAACTGGTGATGGGAAGATAGAGAAGAAAACGGGGAATTGGAGAGGGAAAATAGAATTGGGTTGGGGTCTGTTTGGTCCTACTGGATCGTGGAAAGGGGGAAAATCAAATGTCAACCCATTTTCACTCTGGATTGCTAGTTTTCTTCATAGTCATTATCATCCTGAATTATTTCCACCTTACAATCTTCATTTCACCTGCTCAATCAGGCGAACCCTAGATTCTCGGAACTCGTGACATAGCAATTCTTGGGGAAACCCCTAATAATCGTTAGTGTTAAATTTGAGAACCCTGGGAATCGGGAATATATATAAAAGTTTCCAAAATTATAATCAATTCAATTCTCAGTATGTTATATCATACACCTAAGTGCTGATATGAGTAATATCCGTATTTATGTTGTTATTCGTGTTCCATTCTTCATCCTTTATTGTGATTCTTTACTTTGCTAACTTTTTAGTTTATAACTACAGTTGAATGATATATTTGTGTTTCCCCCTATGTTATGGATTTATATGTATATACACCCACACTATTCAAAGTGACTCTATTTTTTTCTAAAAGCCATTCTTATTCTGTGATATACATATACACTCTTCTCTTTACACTTTTGTGGTCATTGAGATCATTAAATCCAGATTTATTTTTTTTGTGTGAACAAGAAAATAAGGTGGGCTAACTGGGATTGTGTAAGATTGTATAAGATTTTTAATTACTGTTGTTGCCGCAATCTAAAAACTGTAATGTTGTGGGATATTGCAGACATGTAAATCTTACGAGTCTTTTCTGTTGCAGAAAACTAAAACCTTAGAACTTGGTACTGTGGTTGCAGTTATAGTTCAGATCACAATCTAAATTCATGACTACTGAATCAATAATGTGGTCATGTTTTATAATTTATCACCTAGAAAATTTGGTGGTTGTGTGTATATATTTTCCATGTTCATGTCAGAAGTCTTCTAGCACTGGTATGTATTGTAGCTTTTGGTATTGATTGGTGGTGGCTGAAAGATGTTCTCTGACTTGTGATGTTGTGAAGGATATGCTTCTTTTGCTATTGCTATTATGGTTGATGATGCAAGTTGCAATCTCTGTGTCAAGTAGTTTATTTGCAAAATCAGTAAAGTTTAAATGTTGATTTGGTTTAATAGAGCCTTGGAATAACCAATATTATCTCCTTGATTTTACAGATTCAACAGTGTTGCATATCTCCAGCAAATCTGGTGGTTTGAAGTGGATGGAGATGTTGAGTTCCCGTTTCCTGCTGGGAGATACAGCGTATTCTACAGAATACATCTAGGACGAGCCTCCAAAAGATTTGGCCGGCGAGTTTGCAACACAGAGCATGTTCATGGGTGGGATGTAAAGCCTGTTCGTTTCCAGCTATGGACTTCAGATGGCCAATATGTTACATCCCAGTGTTTTCTGAACGGACCAGGTAAATGGGCCTTTTACCATGCAGGCGATTTTGTTGTCGAGAATGGTAATGCATCAACAAAAGTTAAATTCTCTATGACTCAAATTGATTGTACACATACAAAAGGAGGGCTCTGTTTAGATTCTGTGCTCATATATCCAAGTGAATTCAGAAAGGTTAAAGCTTTTTTAAATAGCTCTTAACCTTGGCGATAAGTATATATAATTGTATACTAGAGCGTAGGCCGCGTCAGGAGGAATAGAGAATCGAGTTTTTAGTATGGTTCTTTAAGGTTTAATTTAGAATTTTTGTAGAAGCCAGGAGTTGATGTATATACCGATAAATGTCTGGTTATTTAGTCTGGAAGTCTGTCTCGAACATTCTATCGCAACCTTGTATGGTGCAGAATATTTTATATTTTTTTTGCAGATGGAACAAAAGTGACCATTTGATGTCAATGAAATGTTGATCATGCTTGAAGTAAACGAAAAAAAGTGGACTACTTTTTTAGTCTATGGGCTAACGTTGATCATAGTTTATAGTTTACTTGAAATTTGGTATTCCTTTCTACTTGTTCCCCGCCCTACGTTTTAGGCCATGCTTGGTTTTCTGTTACCAGAACCTCAACGTATGTTCACGGAAATATAACTGAAAAATCTCTTGTTTGGTATTCAACCGGATCTTATTAAAAAAGTAGAATTTAGTTTAAGATGAAAAAGAAAAAAAGGTTATTTTTGAAAACTCGGGTAGCAAAATAAAACTCATCCCATATTAAGTCTGTAAACATTAATTCAATATAGATTTAGCATATTTCAAACTGGTCTCCTTTGCTTTAACTTATCTTCGATATTGCTTGGTTGATCTAGAGCTTGCACGATAATTCAGTGGCGTGAAAATGATATTCTATTACTGTCCCTTTTGATTTCGTATCAGTGCCATAACTGATTCTACAGTAAATTTGAAAATCACTATAGAAAATAATTGAATCTAATTCAATCACGGATTGTTATTAGAATGCTGACCGAGTTAATTGTGATAAAAATATTGAAGATATAATGTAAGCAATTGAAAGTAAGGAGAGCTATAACAAAAGTTAACGATCGGTTATGTTCTTCTGAAATTTATTTCAAGGGTTTAAATTAAGTTCTAAACATAAACACTTTTTTGCATTAAGTGAATGAGACTATCAATTGACAACAATTTAACTAAGGTTTAAAAAAGAATCCATGTTGGTGCTAAAATTGGAGCTTCAATTTGGTACTCATTGCTAACTTAAATGATGTCCTTTAAATCACGAGTAATTGAGGTGATGATCTATTTTTAATTTGAGAATCTGAAAAAAAACAATTAAATAATGTCTTTTACTGTGGGACGATTCTGTGGCACAATTTCTAAGTGTTTTTGGAGCAATCACCTTGGTATTTAACATCGATTTTAGACGTAAATATCTTAAAGGTGGAATTTAACTTTAGTTCGGCAACATAAAAAAAACATCTAAAATAATACATATCTAAATATGGTTCTCTATAGACAAAAGGTAGGTACAAACTTTTAGGAAATTTTTGTATTGCTTTCCAAACAAAATTGAAACTTCTCTTCAGTTTCAATGAGAACTTTAAATTTATTTTTGGAGTTATGAAAGCAATGTTAGAATTAATTGACGAATTAATTCTATTAGTGACTCATTTGAAATATTATGATGGGCCCAATTGTGATTTAATAAAATATAAAGACTTATTGGTTATTATTATGGGAAGTGATAATAAAATAAAGATAAAGATAAAATAAAAACCAACTTGATGGACGTTGGTTTATAAAAGGAATTGGGGTTCTGTCTCTGGCCATAAGGTTCTTTTTACTGTAACCCATCAAGTACGTGTGAGAAGAGAAAGAAAGGCAAAGAGATAGATTGGGAAAAGGTGGTTGAAGAGCACACAAGATTATAAATTTGAAGAACGCATATTCACAGGATCTCTCATGGATCAAGGTTAGTGCTCTATTATGTTTTATCGGGTGAGAATCATAAATCTTAAAGATCCTTAATTAAGTTTTACATGTGGTATCAGAGCAAGATTGTAGGATTTATGATTCTCCTATTATGTGATGTTTCTCCCTTATTATGTTTTTCTCTAATGTTATAAGCCCTAATTTAATTTTATGAATGATGATGCTATGGATCAAGTGCATCCGCTGCTGCCATTAAAATGCCATTAATTAGGATTTATGCGTGCGCGTGCTTTACTGTAATGGAGTTTTGTTTTTAATTGGAATAAAGGAATGAATGAAAGTTAAGAACTGTTACCTGTGCAAGTAATATGGCATTGATTGAAAATAAAAAAAACCGTTACTGTTTGAAATGAAGCAAAGTGAATGGCATATTGTTAATGTGTGAACGTGTGCTGCCATCCTGTGAACGTGCCTAAATGAAAGTTTAAAAACTGCTGAACGTGCATTGTGCTTAAATTAAGATGAGTAATTTTTTTTTATTGGTTTACGTTTTAATTATTTTATTTATATAAATAATATTAATTATTTTATTTATATAAATAATTAATAATTTTATTTTAATTTGTAATAATATTTATGTTTAATATTGTTAAATTAAAATTAATAAGGATGCTATATAAAGTTTATAGCAATTAAATGTGTATTTATTTATTTGAAATTAAGTATGATAAATTTTGTTAGTCACCAAAGTGGCCAAAATTTTAATGTTTATATAATTTCAAATTATTAATCTTTTTTATTTTAATTACCCATAGTATGGATGCTAAATTATGAATAATTAAATTTATGGGTTAATTAAAATTCATTAATTATAAGACATTTAAGGATCGCCCAAAGGTTGATTAATTGTTCTCATAATTAATGAACATGATTGTAGATAATTTTGTATGCGTCACTAGTTTTATTTATATACCCAAAGGTAGTAGGTGATTCTAGTTGATGCATATTTTAATTATCAATAATGTTATAATATGATTAGCATCATTATGCTTATGTTTGTGTATTAGTGGATCTCCCAAAGGAGAACATTAGTATGCATAGAATGATTGTTTATATCTGAATCTGTTTTTACGTTTAGTTTTATGACTCAAAGCATTAATGTTAGGCATGTGTTAATTGCAGTCTCTATTCCGGTATCTTTACACGCGCTTGCTTCGTCTGTTCCAGTCTTTAATGGGTTGAATTTCCCTGACTGGAGTGAGCAAGTCCAATTTCACTTAGGTGTGTTGGATCTTGATCTAGCTCTTCTAGTTGAAAAGCCGGCTGCTATCACGGATACTAGTAGCAATGAAGAGAAAACCCATTATAAAGCCTGGGTAAGATCAAACAGACTTAGCTTAATGTTTATGAGAATGAGCATAGCAAGTAATATAAAGTCAGCTCTTCCCAAAACTGATGACGCAAAAGAATTTATGAAATTTGTGGAAGAGCGCTCCCAAACTGCTGATAAGTCTCTCGCTGGGACACTGATGAGTACGTTGACCACTATGAAGTTTGACGGTTCGCGTACTATGCATGAGCATGTGATCGAGATGACAAATATCGCAGCAAGACTTAAGTCTTTAGGAATGGTAGTGGATGAAGGTTTTCTCGTGCAGTTCATTCTGAACTCATTACCGTCTGAGTATGGTCCGTTCCAGATGAACTACAACACCATGAAAGACAAGTGGAATGTGCATGAATTGCACAGTATGCTAGTTCAGGAGGAGACCCGACTGAAGAACTTAGGAAGCCACTCTATTCAATATGTGAAGAATCAAGGAGCTGTTGGAAAGAAAGTTGCTAAGAAACATGGAAAGGGTAAAGGACCACTGAAGATTGACGAGTCCTCAACCAAAATCCAGAAGAAAAATGACAAATATCATTTCTGCGGGAAGTCTGGACATTTCCAGAAGGACTGCATAAAGCATAAGGCTTGGTTCGAAAAGAAAGGTGAGCATAATGCTTATGTATGTTTTGAATCAAACTTTCTTGTGGTTGTTCTTAATACTATTTCTTGTGGTTGTTCTATTATCGGTTCATTGTTAACCTCGGGATCATTAATTTGTTGTTCTTCTTGATTGTTGTGAGTTTCTACAACATGTGGAACAACTCTTGATAAAGAAGTACTAGTTATAGGAACTTGTACTCTAACTTCCTTAATCTCCACATTTCGTGAAGCTTCACTCCCACTGGTTTCGCCATTTTCAATGAACCGAGCATTTCCAGTTTCAACGATTCTAGTACCATGGGTAGGACAGTAAAACATGTACCCCTTTGATTTTTCTGGATAACCAATGAAAAATCCACTGATTGTTCTTTCATCCAGTTTCTTTTCTTGCGGACTGTATATCCTTACTTCTGCCTGACAACCCCAAACATGCAGGTGTCTCAAACTGGGTTTCCTATTCGTCCATAACTCAAAAGGAGTCTTTTGAACAGCTTTACTAGGAACCCTGTTCAACAAATATATGGCAGTCTTTAAAGCATACATCCACAATGATACGGGTAAACATGAATTACTTAACATACTCCTAACCATATCCATTAAGGTTCGATTACGCCTTTCTGATACACCATTTTGTTGTGGTGTGCCTGGCATTGTGTATTGAGCACAAATATCACGTTTCTCAAGGAACTTAGCGAACGGACCAGGGTGTTGTCCACTTTCATCATATCTTCCATAATACTCACCACCTCTATCAGACCTTACGATTTTCACCTTTCTGTCTAATTGCCTTTCCACTTCATTTATATAAACTTCCAAGGCATTTACTGACTGAGATTTCTCATGCAGTAGATAGACATGTCCATAACGCGAAAAATCATCAATAAAGGTGATGAAATACTTCTCTTTATTGAAAGAATTTACATCAAACGGACCACATATATCGGTGTGTATGATTTCAAGAAGCTGAGTGCTTCTTGTGGCTCCTTTCTTTGTGTGTTTAGTTTGTTTGCCTTTAATACAATCCACACACATTCAGATCAGTAAAATCTAAATCCGGAAGAAATTCATTCTTTACTAATCTTTGCATTCTTTCTTTGGAAATATGTCCCAAACGTTTATGCCACAAGAAAGCAGATCGTTCATCCACTAAACTACGTTTAGTGCCAACATTGTGATGCAAAGTCATAAGAGTTTCAGCATATAAATTATCCAAATTCAATTTATATAAACCATCATAAAGTGTACCAGATCCAATCATAAAAGTACGCTTAAACAAACTGAAACAACCATTCCCAAACTTAAAAGAATATCCAGCAATATCTAGCTTAGACAAAGAAATTAAATTTCTAGTGATACTAGGTACATAAAAAGTATCCATAAGGTCTAAGTGATATCCAGTGTCGAGGATTAGACGATAAGTCCCGACCGCTTCCACTGGAACTTTCTCTTTATTGCCCATGAAGACAAACTTCTCATTTGGGTTTATGGTTCGGGTTGTAAGAAATCCCTGCATCACATTAGAAACATGAGTCGTACATCCAGAATCAATCCACCACGTATTATGGGGAACTTCAGTTAAGTTTGATTCAAAACATACATAAGCATTATGCTCACCTTTCTTTTCGAACCAAGCCTTACACTGTATTAAGAAGATCTCACAGAGATAGAAAGTCTGCTATTTCGAATGATTATGTGGTTTATCTACAAGAGTCAGAAAATGACTTAAGTATTGATAATGATCCAATTTCTTTTTCAGAAGCCATTAATGGTGATAATTCTGATAAGTGGTTAGATGCCATGAAAGATGAGCTTAAATCAATGGCACATAATGACGTATGGGACCTTGTGGAATTGCCAGAAGGATGCAAGAGAGTTGGGTGTAAATGGGTCTTTAAGACTAAGCGTGACTCTCAAGGCAATATTGAACGTTACAAGGCCCGTCTTGTTGCCAAAGGTTTTACTCAGAAAGATGGCATTGACTATAAGGAAACATTTTCGCCTGTTTCTAAGAAAGATTCTTTTAGAATTATCATGGCATTAGTAGCTCATTATGATCTTGAGTTGCATCAAATGGATGTTAAAACTGCTTTTCTGAATGGGGATTTAGAAGAGGATGTCTATATGGACCAACCGGTGGGGTTCGCTGAAGAAGGAAAGGAGCACATGGTGTGTAAACTTAAGAGATCGATATATGGACTTAAACAAGCTTCTCGGCAATGGTATCTTAAGTTCAATGATACTATTGTGTCCTTTGGATTTAAGGAAAACACCGTTGATCGGTGTATATATCTGAAGGTCAGTGGGAGTAAGTTTATATTTCTGATTCTGTATGTTGATGATATCTTGCTTGCGACTAATGATCTTGGTCTATTAAGTGAGACTAAGAGGTTTCTCTCTAATAACTTTGAAATGAAAGATATGGGTGAGGCATACTATGTGATAGGAATAGAAATATTCCGTGACAGATCACAAGGATTGTTAGGTTTGTCTCAGAATGCATATATTAATAAAGTTTTAGAGAGATTCAGAATGGATAAATGTTCAACATCTCCTGTTCCAATACAGAAAGGAGACAAGTTTAGTCTCATGCAATGTCCAAAGAATGATTTGGAACGGAAACAGATGGAAAATATCCCTTATGCATCTGTTGTTGGGAGTTTGATGTATGCTCAAACCTGTACGAGGCCAGATATTAGCTTTGCAGTTGGTATGCTTGGTAGATACCAAAGTAATCCAGGTCTGGAGCATTGGAAAGCTGCAAAGAAAGTTTTAAGATACCTACAAGGAACAAAGAATCACATGCTTACTTATAGAAAAACTGATCACCTTGAGGTGATAGGTTATACAGATTCAGATTTTGCCGGCTGTGTGGATACAAGAAAGTCTACATTTGGTTATGTGTATCTTTTAGCCGGAGGAGCGATTTCATGGAAAAGTGCGAAGCAGTCTGTCATTGCTGCATCCACCATGGAAGCTGAATTTGTGGCATGCTTTGAGGCCACAGTTCAGGCTAATTGGTTGCGGAACTTTATTTCAGGACTTGGAGTAGTCGACAGTATTTCCAAGCCGCTGAAAATTTATTGTGATAATTCCGCAGCAGTCTTCTTTTCTAAAAACGACAAGTATTCTAAAGGTGCTAAACATATGGAGTTGAAATACTTTGCCGTTAAAGAAGAAGTTCAGAAACATAAAGTGTCAATAGAACATATTAGCACAGATCTTATGATTGCTGACCCTTTAACAAAAGGGTTACCGCCCAAATTGTATGCTGGTCATGTAAAGAATATGGGCATTATGTCTACTAGTGAATGTTAAATGTTGAATGTTAATGTTTTGAATGTTTATGTGACACTTTGAGCTCCCTAATGTATAAATTTCTGAAATCTGTGTTTTCTTCTTTATGTTTATGCATGCAAATTATGATGAAGAAAACAAATTATATTATGTTATTGCTTTGTAAAATGACATTATGTTTGAACCCATTATTGACTTCTCGTTTTTAAGATCATATTAAGGAGAAAGGGATGATATAGTAGTACATGGAAGGGATCATGTCGATCAAATGATGTGTGACCGCCATGACTCTTATTATGTCTGTATCTTTAATTATGAATAATGATGGAACCAATTTATGCAAGGTCTTTTATTGCGCATTATGTTTATGTATTAAATCACATAATGTTATGATATCATATGAGTCAAGTGGGAGAATGTTAGAATTAATTGACGAATTAATTCTATTAGTGACTCATTTGAAATATTATGATGGGCCCAATTGTGATTTAATAAAATATAAAGACTTATTGGTTATTATTATGGGAAGTGATAATAAAATAAAGATAAAGATAAAATAAAAACCAACTTGATGGACGTTGGTTTATAAAAGGAATTGGGGTTCTGTCTCTGGCCATAAGGTTCTTTTCACTGTAACCCATCAAGTACGTGTGAGAAGAGAAAGAAAGGCAAAGAGATAGATTGGGAAAAGGTGGTTGAAGAGCACACAAGATTATAAATTTGAAGAACGCATATTCACAGGATCTCTCATTAGTGCTCTATTATGTTTTATCGAGTGAGAATCATAAATCTTAAAGATCCTTAATTAAGTTTTACAAGCAAAACTCTGATCTCAGGTAGAGAATAAGAACAACCACAAAAAAAACACCTAAAGAGCTATATCTAAATCCCAACCCAATTAAACGATAAAACACGGAAGTGCACAATATAATGGTACCATTACCATAATATGTTGGCCCGTATTGTTGAATCGAGATGAGTGACAGGTTTGGGCTTCGGCCCATTTACTGTTCCATCTTCTTCTGCCTGAGGTGTTTCAATAAACCATTCCCCAAAATAAAATACAACAAATAAATAAAACGATACTCGATACAATTATTGGAATGGGATATAAAAGGGATGGATATATACGAAAATGTGATTGAAATTGATCCAAAAAATAGTAAATTTGAATTAACTTATTAAGTAAAATATTTAAAAAATAAAATAATTTCAAATTAGATCAAGTCAAATTTAATTTATTTAAATATTTTAAATTTTTTGAAATTATCAATCTATTGTAAATAATTTTAAAAAGAGTATATAAGTTTTATGAGATGTTAAATCATTTGGAACTTAAGACACCCATCTAAATAATCTTGGAGTCGCCACAAGAAAGATAAGAGTTTAATAAAAAAAAATGTTTTTATTGAAGAACATATAATTTATTAATAAAACTAATTATCTAAAACAAAACAAGACCTTCTATCATATAGAGATGGATAATTATTTTCAACAAATTGACATTGCATTCAATGCTTTCACCGCCCACTCACATCATTAACTTTTTTAATTTTACCTTTTTAAAATTTTACCTTTATTTCTCCCTTGATATCATTAATGGTCTTATTTTATTCTTTTAGATTGTGTACAAATAAATACATATATTACTTTCATAGCCATATGCGGTAGGATGGCAACGGGTCAGGTCGGGTCGGGCATGGATAGTGCCTACTCGTAACCTGATTTGCAAAAAAAAAATTTGTCCGCTATCCGTCTATTTATCTGTTGGGTATCCGCTTAAAAAATATTTATGGATAATTTTAAAATTCGCGAGTACCCGTGGATGCCTGATATCCACAAATATTTAAAAAAAATATATTTTATAAATTTTTTAATATAAAATTATAAAAATAAAATATAAATAAAATAAAATTATAATTATAATTAAATTTGACATAATAAAATATACTGTTAATTTTAATTTTAATTAAATTTAACTTAATAAAATATAAATTAAATTTTAATTTTAATTTTTTTCGGGTAACAAGTACCCGCGGGTACGGATAGTATGATACACGTACCCGACCCATTTATGAGTATTAAAATACCCGTTACCCGCTACCCACAAATAATAAATATCCGCGGATAGTAACTATTCGTCATGAATTTTATCCGCAGATATCTGCGGGCACAAATATTTTTACCATCCCTAATAGTAATCTTAAAGTTGATACAGTACTAAAATTATATTTTATTCAAAAATGTATAGCTGGCTGGCACGTGTTGATCAGTCAAGATAAGATTTTTGAATACGTTATTGACATATACATATAAAAAAAAATCTATTGACCTAATCCAACGTGTTAATGATAGGTTTTGATTACACCCTCTTAATAATAGTACAAGTTTTCTATATTTAATAATTAAATTTGATATGATCGTAAAATGACATTTAATTTATTTGACACGTGGAGAGGATAGACATACTAAACATAAGTATATACTTTATTTAACTTAAATTTAAATAATCAACCAAAATGTTATAATAGAGGTTACCGAAAATTCTCCATTTGTATCTAGGTGGGTTCTTATGAAATGAGAGAGTGAGTATCAGAACTTCCTTCTTATTGTGTCAAAATTAGGAAGGAAAATCAACTAATAATGAATAAAAGAAAGAATACACACTTTTTATTTTTTATTTTTTTAAATTGTTGGTTTGTAATAAAATTTATTTGTATCTTCAAAATAGTTTTGATCTTATCACAATCTTCATGCAATTATGTTCAAATAAGTTAATTAAATATTTTTTTTATATTTCACATTTGAACATTTTAACTCTTTTTTTAATATTTTCACTTATCGTATATTTTTTTTATACATGAAAATGTTTAATACTTTTAATTTAAGTGTTTAATAACACAAACTTTTCATTTCCTAGGTTATATAATTTTCTTTTTTATTATATCATTATTAATTTTTGTTTTATCTGAAGAATTATTTTTTTTTTGCTAAAACAATTTTCATTAAAAAAATCGACTAGGCTGATATTTGAAAACTTTTCTTAAATATCTAAAGTATTTTTTATTTTATCATATCTTTAACTATACATTTGTTTTTCTTTGTGCGATTTCATCTAATGGTCTCTCAAATTGATTTTAAGACACATTTGATCATTTTTTTAAAATATTTTTTTTATCATGTAGAATATTATTTTTATATTTTATGTAATTATTTTTATTTTTAACTCATTATCTTACACATAATTTTATCACTCTAATTATATAAATAAATTTTGTTTACTATATATAATAATTTAATGTTATTGTCATTGATTTTTTTTATCATCATTCAATATATTGCGTCTGTGTGTACGCATTTTTTAATTATGAATGATAGTATGTTGGTAGGTGATAATAGTGTAATGTTATTAAGTTAATATATAAAAAAATTTATATTTATTAAAAATAAAGGGAAATAAATAGAGAAATTAATTGTTGATGAATAAAAAAAACACAAAAGAGGTAGAATTGGTATTACTTTTAAAATAACCATTAATTTTAAATATTTAATAAATAATTATATTGTAAAGGGTATAATTGATCTTATGAAATGTGGACACACAAAAGGGAATCCTCTTTATATATTGTTTTAAGAAATAAAGAAAAACATAAAAGAGGTAGAACTGGTATTAATTTTAAAATAACCATTAATTTTAAAATATTTAATAAATAATTATATTATAAAGGGTATAATTGACATTATGAAATGTGTACACAAAAGAGAAAATTCTCTTTATATATATTTATAGATTATAGATATTGAAGTTCAAAAGAGAAAATTCTCTTTATATATTGTTATAAATATTAAAGTTCAAAAGATAAAAGACCTATGTTAACATTATATTATTATTAGTTTTTTTTTTCTTTGTATAATTTTAATCGAGTGCATTATAACTTTTATTAGTATGTAAAAGAGTGATTTCATTAGAATTTAAAAAGTTGAAGTAAACAAACATTTATAATATTTTTTTAATTTGATTTTTTTTTCTTTTTATACTTTTTTAAAAATATTTTTAAATTTTATTAAATATATTTATTAATATTTTTAAATTTAATAAATGTTTGTATTCATAAAATTATAATGTAAAATATATACAATTATAATTTATTTATAAATATTTAATATTAAGAAACAAACATCATTTTAATTTTAAATATTTGATATTATATTTCATTTTTTATGATTTTGTATTATTTCATAAAAATTAATTAACTAATGTTAAAACCGTAAAAGAAAATAGTACAGGTACGATTGCGAGTACGTAACTATTCTAATGGAAATGAAAACAAAATAAAATTTTGATATTTATTAAATTCAAATATGAAAAAGATAAAATTTATCTCTAAAATTAAATATAATATACGAAAACTGCCCCGGTGTCAAGAAGATTAATATAAATGAAAGAACTTCTGAATGCAAATAATTTTCCTTAGTCATAGGTACTATCAACAACAAATAACACGGATATAATTAAAGTAGTTATCAAGTACATAATAAATAAACTCTCTAAATATGGGCAGTTACCAATTAATTATTCTTACTTCTTTAATGTAAAATAATTATTTATTAGTACTATACCTACAATTTGGTAGAGGATACAAAGGAAATAATTTTGCGCGTTTTCTTATAACAAAACAATATCTATCACCAATCTGTTATATATATAATAATTATAGAATCATATAAACATAATAAAAATTATTACTAATATTTATACCTGTAATAAAAGAGATTTCTTTTTTACTGTCTAGATTTTGTTTTCCAAAATCATTAAACATATTTTTAAATTAAAATAATTATATTATCAATTTTATATTTTTCTAATTTAACTGTTTTCCTTAAGTTAACAATTTTTTAATTATAAAACTATTTATACAATAAATAAAACCTATTTACAACAAAATTATAAAATTAAGTATATACATGTGTTTTCATTAATATTAATATAATCGTTATAAAGTTTAATTCATAATAATATATAAATGTAATATTTATCGTTGAATAACAATGTTAATAATATTTTTCAAAATATATTTATAAGAAAAATAAAATAAAAAGATCTAACACGAAAAGTGGAAATTTATTAAAATAACAGATTAAATGGAAAATTCGTTTATATATAAAATAAAGTTTTAAAAGAGCAAATTTTTAAAACGATATTAAATGTTATTAAATGTTTTTCACGAATGAAGAAGGTAAACAGATTGATACAGTAGATGCTCATAACCTCACAGTATATACGTATTGTATAATACGAGGATAAAATATTATAGCAGGATAAATTGAATCGAGGTTGTTTGGTTTCACCAAGAAAAAGTAATAATTGAATTATATTTATTGTTTTGTTTTACTGAGGAAAACATAAACGTGAGTAAAAAAAAAAACATTGACGGAGTTTCCTAAGAACATAGAAGAACGAAGATCTGTGCGAAATTGCGGTCACGCAAAGGGGCTGGCGTCATGTGTAGAGCGTGTGGTACTTGGAAGGTGTTGTGTTGTGAGGGGTACACATGTCATTTCACGAATATTCTGATCGATTAAGAAGTTCAATCTCCAAGATTGTGTTTGTTGAAGATAGAAGAGAAGAGGAGTACAACAAGAAGCCAAATATCACTTCCACCAACTATTCTTCTATTTCCATTCAAAGCCATGGCCATGGATTCCATGGCCGCTTCCATCGGAGTCTCCGTACCGGTGCTCCGCTTCCTCCTTTGCTTTGCCGCTACCGTTCCCCTTAGTTTTATCTGCCGCTTCCTACCCCGCGGCCTACCCAAGCACCTTTACTCCGCCGCCGTTGGCGTCGTCCTCTCCTACCTCTCCTTCGGCGTCTCCTCCAACCTTCACTTCCTCGTACCTATGTTCCTTGGCTACGCCTCCATGCTCCTCTTTCGCCCCCGATGCGGCATCCTCACTTTCTTCCTCGGATTTGGTTACCTCATTGGCTGGTATGATCGATCTATTTTCTCATTGCGATTCAATTGTTCCTCTCTTTGACCTAGCACCGCATTTCTGACTGTCTCTTCTGCAGCCACGTTTATTACATGAGCGGCGATGCATGGAAGGAAGGTGGCATCGATGCCACTGGTGAGCGCAAATTTATGATTTCTTATTTTGTTTATTTAATTTTTGGATTCAGGAATGAGGGGTTTAACTGACTGTTATTATTACTGTGGTAGTAACGTTATTTCTGGTGATGGTTGGTTGGTTTGATCATTAATTGTGTGGTTGGTTTGGAAATAGGGGCCTTGATGGTTTTGACGCTCAAGGTTATATCCTGCGCGGTTAATTACAACGATGGTTTGTTGAAAGAGGAAGGCTTGCGCGAGGCTCAGAAGAAATACCGTTTGGTGAAGTTGCCTTCGCTTCTTGAGTACATTGGTTATTGTCTCTGCTGTGGCAGTCACTTTGCTGGTCCGGTTTACGAAATGAAGGATTATCTTGATTGGACAGAAGAAAAAGGGGTATTTTTTATTGTTCATTTTGATTTTGGATAATGATGATTAAACTGAGGCATGGTGTATTATGTTAGTGGATAACCTTGCTTGCTCCTAATGTAGTCAGGCTTTGATTTCTAAACCCGTGTGTATGGAATTTTTTTTTTCAGGATATCTCATATCTAGGCCTGTAATCAGGGATTAGTGGTCATACCCTGCTGTAAAAATAAATAGTACATTAGCATTGAATGCCCAATTCTCCTGAAATTTAAATAAAAATTCAGGGGCAGTTTCTCATTTTCTATGCTGATACGTTATGAATTACTGTTCTCCTATTTGTTATTTCAACCCTAGTATTTATTATTGTTGTAATCCCAGATTTGGAGCCCTGAAGCAAAAGGGCCATCGCCATCACCTTATGGGGCAACCATCCGGGCTCTCCTCCAAGCTGGGTTTTGTATGGCCATGTATTTAAACCTCGTGCCGCATTTTCCTCTGTCCAAGTTTACTGATCCTACCTACCATGAATGGTGTTTCTGGAAAAAATTAAGTTACCAGTATATGTCTGGCTTCACTGCACGCTGGAAGTATTATTTCATTTGGTCAATATCAGAAGCTTCTATAATTATCTCTGGCTTGGGTTTCAGTGGCTGGACTGATTCGTCCCCACCAAAACCACGATGGGACCGGGCCAAAAATGTAGATATAATAGGTGTTGAGTTTGCAAAGAGTGCAGTTACAATACCAACTGTTTGGAATATTCAAGTCAGCACCTGGCTTCGTCACTGTGAGTTTCTTGCCATGAGATTGAATGCTTTTATTGCGGGGTTTGATTAGTTATCTCAGTAGGATATAGACACTGTTCAGGTTTAGGCACAAAGTTTAGTTAATGGTCCTAGCTGCATCATTTTTAAGTTTTGGTTACAATTTGGCTATATTATATTTTGTGTTTACTTCTGAATTTGGATAAACTTTCCAATAAGAAAATAAAGAAAAGGTAAAATGCATTATGTTTTTCCTGTGAGCTAATTATCAGTTTTGAAGATGTTGAATGAAAGAACTTCTATAAAGTTGAAGTACATAAGTTGATTTTGATTTATGAAGGAAACATAAATAGTTTCCCTTCAAGTAATTATTAAGGTGTTTATCAAAACATGGCCTTAAGTGAACTTTGTATCATGCATTAGTTGGGTCATATTAATAATATCTCTTCTTGAGTTAAAAGTCAGTTTTGAAGATGTTAAATGAAAGAACTTATAGAGAGTTACATAAGATGATTTTGATTGATGAAGAAAGCTTAATTAATTTTAACTTTATTACATTCTTCTCGTATAACTTTATTTATTAAGATGTTTATCAAAAGAGGGACTTAGTTGGAACTTTGTATCATGGATTACTTGGGTCAGATTAATAATCCCTCTTCGTGAATTAGAACATGGCTTTTGTTCACAGCAAATTATAGCATGATCAAGCTATCAACCCTCGACCAATTGATTTTCATTTTTTTGTTCATCTTGTAGGCTTTGCTAGATACAAAATTAAAGTTGATGTAAATTACCTATTTATATGTCATTCGTAAAGGTTGACAATGAAATATAAAATATTAATGTTGCTATTGTTTGGGTTTTGGTAGATGTTTATGAGAGGCTTATTCAGAGTGGGAAGAAACCAGGTTTCTTTCAGCTACTTGCCACCCAGACCGTTAGTGCTGTTTGGCATGTGAGTAAAATTTTAGCAGCATTTTACATTAATTGTTTCTATTGTACTGTACATTGATATTTGCATTATTATTGCTTCAGGCTTACTATATTTGCAAATGTATGTATAGTTTTTTAGGAAAAACTAATTCTTAGACAAATAATCATTACACTTATTAATAAGCAGTATGAGATAGATGAGGTGATGTACAAATATATCTATTAATTTTTTCTACTACGTTATTTGGGACATATGATCCATTTTGGACAGCGAAAAAGAAACTGCTGCGTGAAACAACTTTGTGTGCTGGTTTTAATATGGTCTACCTATGCTCTATGTAAGGATTTGTGACAGTTTTTTTCTAACAATTTGACTTTATCGTTGTAGGGCCTGTACCCTGGATACATAATATTCTTTGTTCAATCAGCATTGATGATTGCTGGTTCCAGAGGTATATGCTGATTTTTGCACATTTGTTATCTTTTATTCGGTTAGTTAACTTGAGTTGCTGTGTTTCTATTGAAACAGTCATTTATAGATGGCAGCAAGCTGTGCCTCCGACAAAGGCTCTGGCTAAGAATGTCCTTGTGATTATGAATTTTGCGTATACGCTTTTGGTTCTAAATTACTCCTGCGTTGGTTTCATGGTTCGTCCTCTTTCTCTCCCTCGTAACCCGCAAAAACACTAACGCCCACATTTACAACTTCTATTTTCAGCCTTAAACATGCTAATATGGATTTCAAGGTTTTTACATGTTTCTATTGTTTAATTATATTTGAATAGGTGTTAAGTCTGAATGAAACTCTTGCCTCATATGGAAGTGTGTATTACGTTGGGACCATTGTTCCTGTTGTTACGATTCTTCTTGGTAAAGTAATCAAACCTGGAAGGCCTGCTAGATCCAAAGCTGAGAAGGAACAGTGAGTAGACAATGCTGTTTATTCTTGTTGGAATTTTTGAAATTGGATTAGGATAATGTGGGACAACGGGTTTCCAGCTTCCACAACTTTTCTGCCCCTGGTTTTCAACCTCTTGTAACAGCTGCTTTGGTCTTGAAAAAATGGCTGGGCTCTTTCATATTCCTGGCTTTAGCATTGAGTTGTATTTCTGTGATAAGAAAACATCCTGTTGGCAGGTTTTATAAAAGCAGTTACCGACGAGATTTTAGGAACATTTGTATTTCTGTGATTTCTCTCTACTTTCAGATCTCGTGACAATTACTGCTAGAGGCTATATTTTTCAAATCTTAACTGTAGACAAACATGCAGATACTCTGAAGTATGGTAGCCAACTGTGCTATTTAGTTTTCAACCCACCCCATCATTTGTTGTCATTTTGTACAGAGTGATGCATGCTTTGTCGCCCAGAAAGTACAACTTTTGTATATGACCTGCCTATCACACAGGTCTATGAATTTCATGTCTGGCTTAGTGCTTTACCTTAAAATATCCTACCTTGAGACTGGATGGAGATACATTATAATATGAGCTAGTATTATTAGAAGAAAGGAACAGAGAGGGAGAGCGAAAAGTTTAAAGAAGAATCGAGATTATTAAATTTATTTGAAGACAAATTGAGATTATTTAATCCATCAATTCAACCATTTTTCATCTTAATCTATTCCTGGCGACTGGCCTGTCATCTGGTTTCTCAAGAGTTTATGCTCTTAAAATGACACCATGCTTTTAAATGAACAAAGACATCTTTCTTGTTTTTTTACCTTGTCATATAATATGCATATATATAATGATATGTCCATTAGTCAAATCCTGCGGAAGATCTCATACTGTCATAGGATAGATAGAGACAGCATCATGTTCAAGGAAGCAAACGCTTGTGTGGACCACTTGCATGTTTTCCTTTTATTACCGTTCAGTTATTTGCAGTCTCCTCTTGAAGGATTTTCTGTTACTTATACATTGAACAGCACATAGATTTCATGCCACCATATTTACAGCATCAATATAAAGATGCTCTTCAGCTAACATGGGGGATCATCTTTCGCTTTCCCCTGCTTTGTGAGGACAAACCTCCTCTTTTATCTTTTCTTTGACAAGTTAGTGTAGGTTTTTTATTTTATTTTATTTTATTTATTTGGCTGTTTAGGTTTTGTGTTCAAAAAAATTGCCTTTTAAACTTCTATGTAAAATAACGTGATTTTTTAAGCTAATTATTTATTTAATGAAGAATTTTACCTTTGATATCAAATTGATCTTTTAATTCGTAAGCTGAGGGATTCAACTCCTTGTGTTTATTTTAAGATCTGTAAATTCTTTTTGGCAATTAACTTAATGTCTTAAATTTATCAAATGGTAGCCAATTTTTGAAATCATTGCAACTTCAATCTGTTAATTAAAAGAAAAAATCTCAGGGGTGTAGTCCATTGGAGCGGTTCCCATTCTGAGTAAGTTAAAACTAATTTTCTAATATACTTATAAAATAAAAATATTTGATATAATTAACATAAAATATATATTTTTCGTCTTCTTCAACATAATATAACTGAATACGTAATTAAAAAGTCATGACTAAGTATTTTAAATTTCGTAACAAATCATTAATAAATATGACATTTATTGCAGTAACAAACTGACAGTAGTGAAATTGTGAGAAACCATGGGTATTAAACAGTGTGCTCTGACTGAAACCATGGCTTAAATTGTTGCTCTGACTTTGGTGATATGCTCTTACACGGTATTAAACATTGTGCACTGAGTTGTTTTAAGATTAGCCAACCCTCTGCTTTCATTTTTTCGCTGTACTTTTCAGTTTTTCCTGTGTTCAGTTGCTTTTACCTTAACATTATGCTGAAGAAATTAGTATTTCTTGTTGAAACATTCTACAGTTCTCTTTTTCAACATATAGACAAGATAATCAGAAAACGAGAAGCTAAATATATATATATATATATATATATATATATATATATATATATATATATATATATATATATATATATATATATATATATATATATATATATATAACATGCTGTTAATTGTATACAAACAATAGAATTAACTCACCATATATATACCTTTCCTCTTATTTTACTTTATAACACGAAAGATAAGTTGGGAAGTATTGTTTTTTTGTGTAAATAAAAAAAGAAAAAGAAAATTGACATTTTTTCAACCAATAAAAGATCATAAATAAATATGATTTTTAAGATATACATTGTAAGAATGAACATACTTCATTTCTCATGAATTTGCTTTTGGTAAGTTCTTAATTTTCTTTTAAGTTGATGTATCATATTTGATTGGACATTAACTTGTGAAAAGTAAGTGAAGATTGATATAATTTGAGGTAGAATATGTGAAACAGAAAAGCAACAACACACAATTTATGGTTCAAAATTTTCATTAATTAATTCTCTTCCAGCGCGTTACCAAATTTGATTGTTTTTCCTTATATTCTCCCTTCACGATTCTGACACTTTCTGCAGCTGCTTCTCATTTTCTTTTCTTTTTTTATATATTTTCTTTCACTTATCCCATTATCATAGTATTTCTCAGTCGGTTTCTTTTCTCATCTCCATTCTCTCTGTTTTTGCTTCCACCGACTTGTAGTTTCCCCTAACTTCACCAAACTCAAGGTTTGTACCTTTCTCTTCCTTTTAAATTATTCTAATCTTAATTCTCTGAACTTTCTTTTCCTTTTGTTTTTCTACTCTTCCTTCCATTTTATTTTCCACAGTCAAGTTCTTTCTTCTCTCCTTGGTTTCCTTCCTTCCAAGGGAGGAACCTCTTTTTTAGATGTCCGTTTTTTCCTCAGACAAAACACAAGGTCAATCTCTTCTTTTTGCAGCCATAAAACTTGGTTTTGGTCAAAGTTACAGAACATGTTTTCTAGCAGCAGAAGAGGTGACATTGTTGGTCATTGCAACACAGACATGTCTGAGTGGGAATTAAGACCAGGAGGCATGGTGGTCCAGAAACGCAACTCAGATGCGAATCAAAATTTCACATCTAAATCCACTATCAAAGTCAGAGTGAAATATGGATCATCCTATCACCAAATTCAAATCAGTTCTCATGCAAGCTTTGGTAAATTCATTTTTAGAAATTTCCCTCTTTTTTTCTTGTTTCAGAGTTTAATTTCATTCATTGACAATTAATTAGTACTATTGGGAATCATCAATTAGTATAATTTTATACTGCGTGTACTCCTTGCTTTATCTATTTTTTTTTTTCACAAATTATTGTACAAGTTGATGGATTATTGAATGTGGTTTTTGAGGGGTGCAGGAGAATTGAAGAAAATGTTAACAGAACCTACTGGACTGCATGTTCAGGATCAGAAGTTGATTTACAAGAACAAGGAGAGAGATTCAAAGTCATATCTTGATGTTGAGAGAGTAAAAGATGGGTCAAAATTGGTGCTTCTTGTGGACATTGAGAGCAGAGAAAGAAGGATACTTGAGAAGTTAAGAATTATAAAGAAGGAAAAAACTTCAAAATCTTTGACAGAAATAAAGTTGGAGGTTGACAAACTATGCAAGAAGGTACTAAGTTTCACAAATTATATGAGCAATTCCACTATTAATTTCTGTGGTGTGAACTGAAACCTGTTTCTCGGACTAATTAATGTGTTTGATTAATTGAAATTTGACAGGTTGCAGCTTTGGAGGCTGATGCTTCCAGAGGTGGGATTATAACAGAGTTAGATGTGGAGACTTTGACTGAAAATTTGATGAGAACATTGATTGCATTGGATGAAATTTATGGTGATGGTGAACTCAAACTGCAGAGAAGAGAACAGGTACTAACTCTTCCTTCATCTTCAAAACAGCTGAAATATATATATATATATATATATATATATATATATATATATATATATATATATATATATATCAATTGATATTAAAAATTATTTGTTACTAACATTGTGAAAAAAAATATGAAGGTTGGGAGAGTTCAGAAACACATTGAGACTCTAGATATGCTGAGGATGACAAGGCAAAAATCAATCACCCTTAAAAGAGATGAAAACATGAAGAAGGTGCAATATGGTGATGAGTTTGAAAAGAAGAGACAGGGAAATCCTAAGCAGCAGCAACCAATGCAACATTCTGACTCTGTTGTGGTGACGACAAAATGGGAAACTTTTGATTAAGGTTTTTAGATTTATGACCAGAATGTTTCACTCACATTAGTGAGTCACATTAAGAATGTATTATTTATTTATCATGAAAAAACATATAGTTATAAATTTTTGGTAGAAAGGAACTTTGTTTTACTCTTTGGAACTTGCTGACTCTGTTGGACAATCTATGCCTCCAAAATATTTTTGCTCTGACTATATGTTTGTGCTTAGCTGTGACTATTTTTTTTTTTTTTCCTTCTGATACAGGTAGGTAGGGACCATATAAGTAACCATTGGTATGAATTTGAAATAAATCATTATTCTTACTGGATTCAAAAATCAAAATATTCTTTTTCTGTTCTTTTGCCAATCACCTTAACTGATCCGGGAAAAAAATATTATTTGTTCTTTCTTTCTAATTCATGCATGTTCTTGTGTCTTTATTATCCTGATATCCTTTCTCTTGTTTTTTTCTTCTTCGATACATAGTTTACTTCTCATTTTTATATTTTATTTTTGTAAGATGTTTTAATGAAGTATTGATTTGTTTTTTATTTATTCAAATTAAATATTATAAATATATTTTTTTATAATAAAATATAATATATGTTTTTTATAATAAATCATATTTTGTAATAATCATTAATAATAAAACAAATTTGATATACTAGTAATGTTATTTTAAAATTTTAATAAAGTAAATTACTTTTTTGACATTTGTTTTTAGGTTAAGATTTACTTATATTTAGGACTGAAGAAATATTAAACAAAATAATTTTTTGTATCTGTTTATTTGCTCAAATTCCAAGTTTCAATGTTTGATCTTTTAAATATGTGAAATTTATTTAATATTTTAAAAATTTATAATTTTTAATCAATGATTAAATTTATGAAGAATGTACTATGAGATCCCGTGTATTAAAGAGAATATGGTACATGTTTGCAAAATATATATTTTTTAATGGTTAAATGCTTTTGAAGTTATGATAAATTATGAAAATTGATTATGTTTATCTTGTTAGGAATTAACATCTTGTGTAATGTAGGGAGAACTGAGATTTTCTATTTTTAATGTTTTTACATTATCATATATTTTTAATTTCACAATACAGATGAATAAAATCAATATAACTTCTAATATATAACACATTATCTTTTGTTAATTAAATTTTTTTACAGGGGAATACAAACAATACATTCTTTAATACAATTTTAACACGGTATCTCTTATTGATTATTTTATTAAATTATAATTCAAGTCATTTAAATTAAGAGTAAAACCTAATAATTTTTATTTATAAAATAGTTAATAAAAGAAATGCACAAACTTGTAATGGTATTTACACAAAGTTAATATCAGGACGGTTTAAGAGTTTTCAAGACATAAAAACAAATTAAAAAAATATTTGAGATCTTTTAGTTAAAATTTATTTTTAAGTATTTTTTATATAAAATTATTATTAAATTTTTGTAATTAATTTTATTTTTTTCCACTGTTTTTTAATTCCAACTTGAATTGATTATTTATTTCATTAAAGATTTTACTTTTATTATCTATTTTAAATACTAGTTAATAATTTTTTTAGAATAAAAATGTAAGATTTCATTCAAAATATATATAATTTTTTTTTTGAAATTCATAAATTAAAAAAAAAACAAAATCGGACAAAAATAATATATTTTTAATCTTAATATAAATTCAACAAGTAAAATGAAAATAAAAGTAATACAACTATAAAAAAAAATATTAACAATAATTAAAGATAAAATGATTGCTACATACAAAATAGCATGAAATTAAAAAAAACTTCTCAAAACAAGAACACTGGAAAATATTAAAGAAAAAAGAGTTATATAGAAAATGGCATAAAGATAAGAGAAGAAATATAAATCAAAATTGATTTTAAAAAGAACATAATAATTAATAATTTCTTTTCTAAATAAAATTATAATTTATTGAAGGTAGTTTTAATTTATTAAATATTATTTTTAATACTAATAGAAAATAACGTACACCGATAATAATTAAATTAATTTTTTTCTCAAACACAAAATTATAATTAATTTAATAAATATATATTAGTAATAAAATATATTTTATATTTTTTCATAAACATTATTTTATAATTAATTTAATAAAATCATATTAATATTAACAAAACTTTTTAAGATTATTTTTTTAAATATAATTTTATAATTAATTTAATAAAAAAACCAAGTGTTTTATCCGTTTCATTTTTAAACCGACACTGATTAAGATAATTACATGTTTATATATCTATCTGCATTTTAACTTATATAAATAAACACCCCTTAAAGTTACATTTTTGAGATTTTTGTAGTATAAAATAAAAAATAATGACTTAATTAGAAAAAAATAGACATATATTTTAAAATATAATATCAATTATAAACAATGTATGAAACACATTACATACTATTATTTAGATTTTTATTTTTAATTTATAAAAAAAAATCATCAATAAATATATACTGTACTCTAACTTTATTTATCCTACATTCATTCATGAAGGTAGTCCCAGTGGATTGAAGACCATATCAAGGGGTCTTCTGTCTTATTAATAAGGCATATCCTCTCTTTACAAAATTTTAGAAAAATACCTTTATTTCTATATCTCCTGACTATTTTATCTCCAACTTTAATTTCAGGTTTCTGTAAAATATATATCCAAATTGTTTCTGGATTATAACCGAAACCCTTTTTTTTATCCATCTCACATCAATAACGAGCATGAATGGGTTATTAAACTTTTATTTCTCCATTGGATCTTAAACTTTGCTATTCAAACCTCCTTCTTGCTATTCAAACCTTGAAGTTGAAAGTATGCATTTTTTTTTTTTTAAAAAAATGTTCCTCACAAAAAGGAAGTTTTCTTTACATCATTCAAAGTAAAAATTTACAATATATATTATATACATTTTAATAACTTTAATGTTGTATTAAAAAGAATAAACTTTAAACCTAATTTGAATTTACAAAATTGATCTATAAGATAATACAATATTTCTATACTTTCCTATGTATTTACTAATGTTTTACTAATATCTTGGAGATGTGTAATTCTTACTATTTGCAATAGTTTCTTACTCATTGTCTTGTGTGCATCTCCTCCAAAACAAATATTCTTTAATCAAATTACACTATTTATTATTTGTAATTATTTTGACATTTTTCCTTTTCTTTTTCTTTAACCAATATACACATTATAGCATGTTCAAATTACATAACGGTTCAATTTGAAGATAAAATAACATCTGAATTAAATAAAACCATTTTTTTATGGTTTTTAATTTTCCAATTCTAAAAATGCTCATTAAAAATTGACTTTCTTTTTTTAATTTTTAAATCAAAAATATTTTTAAAAAAGTGATAATTAAAAGTTAATAGATTTTTCACATGTTACATTATATGTTAAATAAAAAATATTTAATTTACTTTTGTTCTTCTTCAACATTAGACTGTTGCGTACAAAAATATGAAGTAAATATACTATAAATATTTTATTGGCTAATACTAATACCCTATAATTGAAAACCAAATTATTATTATTATTACCATCGAATCTCATCGTAATACGATATATGTTTTGATTCTCTAAATATCGAATAAAAATTTAATACATTTTGGTATTCAAATTTTAAAATTCATTAAATATAACTTTTTTAACTTTAATTATATTAAAAAATTTAGGTTTAATTATATTTTTTTCTATTTTTGTAGCAAAATATTGATTTGGTTCCACTATTTTTTCTTCTCTCAATTTGGTCATATGTTTAGGAAATTTAATGCAATAAAGTCTTTCCGTTAGTGATACTATAACAACATTAAAGGGGTGGCACGTGTCAATTTCTAGATTTTTTGATTTTTTTTTTAAAAAGTAAAAATTTTTCACATGTCACGTTGACATCATACCACGTGACAGTTACAGAGTGATATGGTAATGACAAATCATGTGTCATTATTAAGCCAAGTGTCATTTCCTCCTTCTCGATTTGGTCCCTGTATTTTAATTTTTGTCTCAATTTAGTCCTAATTTTTGTAAAAAATATGCAATTTCGTCTATCTCCAAATTGAAACAAAAATTAATTTTTATATAAATGTTATACAAATATTTTTATCGAATTTTATATTTTTATTCAAATTGATATTTTTATTATATATTTTTAACATAACTAAGTTTGTTTAAATTTGTGTTTCACATTCAAATTTACTTAAATTTGTTTTTAATTTTTATATTTATTTATTTTCGATTATTACGTAAACTAGTTAAAATTATTTTTAAAATTTTTATAATTGTTATTTTTACACCAACTCAAACTAGATAAAAATTATTGAACTTTACACATTTTAAAAATATACAATTATTTGAAATATAAATTCAAATAAAAAAAATAATATTAATGTAAGATGTAATAAAATATCAATATAATTTATGATTTTTTTTCTATTAGCATTATTTTCTATTAAGACCTTTAAAACAATTTTAAATAAAGTTTAATGTAAAATATAAATTTAAATAAACTTAATTTTGCTAAAAATAGTTACTTGAAATATCAATTTTGTATAGAAATACTTGTGTACATTTATATAGAAATTAAATTTAGTTTCAATTTGGAGAGAGACAAAATTGCTTCATTTTTACAAAATTGGGAGTAAATTGAGATAAAAATTAAAATATAGAGATCAAATTGAGAATGAGAAAATAATACTTGACATAATAGCCACGCATGGCACTATCACTGCCACATGACATGACCTCAACGTGACACGTGACAATTTTGTATTTTTTAAATTCAAAAGATCCATAAACTGACACGTGACATCCCCTTGAACGCGGTTAGTGTACCATTAACGGAAAGGATTTGATTGCATTAAATCTTCCAAAACAAGGACCAAATTAAGATAAGAAAAAATAAAGGGACCAAATTGATATTTTGCTATGAAAATGGGCAACAAAGACATAATTAAACCAACTTTTTATATATAAAACACATTTTTTAGTTATAGTGAAAATATGGCAAACGTTATAAATAAGTCAAATATTAATATGAAACATGTTTGACACATTAAAAATTAATATAATTGAATTAAAATGACCATTTTTATTTATTTTTAAAATTTAAATCTGAAATATATCAATATTTTAAACATGAACGAATTCTAATTTTGCATACTACAAATATATCTATCCTGATAATACTAACCATAAACTACACAACAATAACTCATTTTAGAAAATAAAAAGTAAAAGAAATCTAAAAAAACTTAAATTTTTTTCCGGTAATAAGTTTTTGAGAAAAGGTTAAAATTGAATTCCCCGCTTCTAGAATGAAGATGAGCAGAAACCTGATTGGGTGGATTACAATAACTTGAGCAACAATAAACCTTTTCTTATTGGCTTAATCTATTATACTCAAATTCATTTCTGTCAAATTTGCCGGCATTACTTGTAGACGGATAGTTAAAGTAATTTTCATTCAAAATTTTATATATATATAAAAAAAATATTAAGGCCAAAGTTGCTCTCGTCAAGTTCATCCTGAGCTGTAAACACATGTAAATGATTTTCTTGGACAATAATAGACAAAATTAACGCGTAAATATACAATTGTACTTTGGTAACGGCCATAAATCTTGTTTCTCTATTTTATAATATACATGGCTGTCTTTTCTCACAGTGGCGGTAGATAAAAACATGCTTTTTACAATAAAAAAACTTGTTATGTTTAGGATGAGAATATACAAAAAATCTAAGTTGTGTATACTTGTATTTGGATAGAAAGGAATGAATGGAAGAGAATGATTAAAAGGTCCTATCATAGATAGATGCTAAGGAAATAGAAGACAACGGGACAGAACAACTATCAGGTTCAACTTTGTTTTGATGGAATTCCCAAAATTTGAATTGTTCATACAACAGATATGTTTTAGATTTTGTACTCTTCTCTTTCATGTTAAAAATCTCTCATGGATACTGATTTCTCTTTGAAACATTGTGTACTAGTTTTAAGCAACTATATACTTTTCCCGTAATTACTGACCAACTTTTATGTTATTCTGCGTTATTCACAAATTTATTTTTTGGATTAGAAATGATCTTTTGATTTTTTTATATGAGTGTACTCTTGATGGTGTTAAATCTCCTCCCCCTAAAATAAACTCAATATCAACAAGATGTGTTTCAGTTTCAAATTAAACGGCTAGCTGAGGTCCATATAAATTTATAACATAAAGATGAAGTATTTTTAGGAACAATTTTATAGGTTTAAAGGCGAAAATATAAATTAAATGAAAAACATATATTTTTATTATTTTAATAGTTATACACATAATATTATATAACATATAAAAGTAATATTTTCCCTAAATCTTAAGTGTCTTATTTGTAGATTTGTTCGTTGATATGCTATGACCGAGTAAGATGAATGATTTTTTGCTAGATTAGATTCGTATTGATATATTTATTCTGTGAACGAGGTTTCGTGTGGTAATGCAAATCTTTTCTATACTTTTGTATCAATTTTTTTAAGAACACAAAATTAAGGTAAGAGATAGCAAATTTATTTACAAATTTAAATTGGGAGAAATTTAGGCAAGAGATAGTAGATTGATTTACAAGTTTGGAAGATAATGCTGTGAGTAGAACCTTGAAGACCTATGAAAAACACTTGTGGATTTAATTGTGTTTTATTGAAAAATGTGAGATCATAATTCGATTTTGATGATAAAATAAAAAAGTATATTACTGGCAGACATTGTTTGCATTAATTTGAATTGAGTTAATGAATGTTATTTTGATATATTTTTGATTTTGTGTGATGTATGTTTTTTGTTATCGGATCTTTTGTTTTATGAGATTGTTTGCTTTGAATGTCATTGAATTGAAATAAGTATGATTTTATATTATATATATATATATATATATATATATATATATAAAACTATTTTAAATTTTTTAGTTGTTTTAGTTAAGTTAGAATAAAAATCATGTGAGATTTGACATTAGTTAAGTGAGAAGATTCATTGTTTAAGTTTTGGATGATAACTCAATTGAACGAGAAGTCATATCGTTTCTTTCTCTCTTGAATTTTTGTGACTCATGTCATAATTGTATCATAGTTAATCACTCAAGCCAAATAGATGTTGTAACAATTCTATTTTTTTTATAGTTTAGTCATTCAAATGTTTCAATGACACAAATGATATTTTGATGCTCATGTTGAATTTTGGTAAAGAATATATTGAAAAAATATTTCTCTTAACACCTCGCTGACATTATATCAATTTTATCTCATATATTTCGATGTGTACTTTTGAAGCAGGCTAAATATGACATTGAAAAAATAGTATGCAATTTACTATGTTTTATTTATTATATATGTATTTTGGAATGTTACTAGGATGATTTGATTGCTAGAAACAAGTGTTATGACAAAAATATCCGTATTGTACGAATATTATATATTGATGAAATTAATAATGAATAGTCAAACTTATCCAAATAAATTTCATAAAGAAAAATTGTCACCATCCATTTGGTTGCTTAATTTATCGTTGTACAAATATTGACTTTGGATAATTAAGGAATAATGTATTGCAAATATATATATTTTAATCACATCTCAAGTGTATCTGGACAATGTGTGGTGATGTAGGGTATGAGAAATGTTATTAAC
The DNA here is from genome assembly GCF_037176805.1 of Vigna unguiculata. NCBI lineage: Eukaryota > Viridiplantae > Streptophyta > Magnoliopsida > Fabales > Fabaceae > Vigna > Vigna unguiculata. Next base: position 55,122,322 of record NC_140794.1, on the reverse strand, counting down.
ATGTTTTAACACACTCTAGATATACTTTATTATTATTAAAAACTAAATTTATTAAGAGTAAAAATTCATTGCCCCCAAAATTTAAAATTTCTTAACTAGCAAAATTAATGACACGTTTTATAACAAAATAAAGTCAGAAGAGCAAGTTCGGTATTTCCATCAACATAATATTTACCCTCTTAATCAATAAGGAATATTATTTCTCGCACTAATTAGTGACAAAAATAAGTTTCTAAATAATTACTTTTTGATGACCAGTTTTTTCTTCTCTAACAAAGGGACAATCAAAATATTTAAATAAATAAAATTAAAATAAAAAAATATTTTTTGGTTAACATTCTATACCCTCTCTCCCTCTATATGCAATTTGAATTAGTTTACAAAATTTAAAATTTACATATACAAATAATAATTAATACTTACTAATTTTCTCTCATTTTGTATATTTAATACTTTTACTACAAATTATAATTTATCATATTTAATAAATAAATAAAAATATACCTTATATATATATATATTAACTATGATATGCATTTAATTTAGTATATTTAATAAATTTAATAAATATAATATGCGTTTCCATATGTAACTTTGAAAAATTCATTAGTTGAAATTTTTTTTAAGATATAAAGTATGGATATAAAATACTACGAAAAGCTAATATCACACAAATTTACATGATAAGAAATAGATATATTCAACGACATATCTTAGTATGGACAAAGAGGACCATGATTAGGGATAACAAGAGGACGGGATGGGGAGGAGTTTCACTATCTCATGTCTATTTTCGTAGAAAAAATTCATTCTCATACTCAAACTCAACGGGTATCAAACTTTTGTCGCATCTCCATCCTTAACAAGTAACGGGTATAATCTTATACCCATACCCGTACTCATTTTCATACTATTTCAATATTAATTTTAATTAATTTTTATAAAATAATAACAAATTACGGTAAAGGAAACATAATATAATCAAATATTCAATATTAGGAGGATAATTTTTCTTCTATATAAAATACTTTGAAATAAATTATAATTGTTTACATTTTAGATTAGAATACCAAATAAAATTTCATGAGAACCAAAATATTATTAAATTTGCAAATATTAATGAAACCTAATTGATAAAATTAAAAAATATTTTCAAAAAAATATAAAAGAAAAATAATATTTAAATTAAAATATATTTTAAATGTTTGTTTAATTCAATTTTTTAAATTCTAATGAATTTATTTTTTATACACTAATAAAAGTTATAATACATCATTTCATCAAAATGACACAAAAAATAAATAATAAACATAATAATAAAATTTTAACATAAATCTTATATATTTTGAACTCCAATATATGTTGAAGGGTGATAAAAAAATATTCATGTCAATTACATCAGATTTTTATATTGTAGTAAATAAAAGTTATTTATACAATTATACTGAAAAAAAATATAGTATGATTGATAATGAGTTAAAAAATAAAAAATAAATAGATAAATTATATCAAAATAGTATTATACATGATAAAAAAATAACAAATAAAAATATTAAAAAATTAACAAATGTATGTCTTATAAATAATTAGAGACTATTGAAAGAAATCGCACAAAGAAAAAACAAATGTATAATTAATGGTATGATAATATGAAAAATACCTAAGAGATATAAGAAAATTTTTCAAATATCAATATATATACTCAATGGTTGATAAATAACAAAAATTAATTGTTTTAGCGAAACAAAAGAGTTATTCAAATGAAACAAAAATTAATAATAATAAGTAAAGAATATTTTTTATATTACCTAGTAAACGAAATATTTATGTTATTAAACATTTAAATTGAGAGTATTAAATATTATCATTTGAAAGGAAAATATATAAATAAAAATATTAAAAAATAATATAAATATTAAAATGTGAGAGATATTTTTTTTAATTGACATATATCATTTTAACATAATTACAAAGGTTATAATAAGATGAAAAATATAATGGAAATGCGAATGACTTTCATGACAAACCAAATCATTAGTAGAAATAAAAATAGAGATATGGTAGGGACAAGTATTATGACAGAGATATGTAGATCTCCCCATCCCCATATCCAATTGAAAAAAGTCGAGGATTTTCCATACCCATATCCATACCTAATCAATGCGGGGAGTCTTTGTCAAAATGGGGACGAGTTCGAACAATACCCAAAAAACCAATTTATTCACCATCTCTAGCCATGACCCCTCCATTTTGTTTTTATATTTATATAATTTCATATACATTTTTTTTAAAATTAATATTTTAATGTATAATATATATTTGATATTGTAATAAATTTTTATATATTTATATTTATTGATGAGGAAAAGTCTTTTTTTTCCCACATTTATTTTTTAATTTTACCTTTTAAATAAAAATAATTATTTAATTTATATTATTTTTTAAGTGATTATCCGTCTAATTTAACCATTTTTTATTTGATTATTATTTAAACTCATCGTTATAAACGAAAATTAATTACAAGAAAATAAAAATCTTTTTATATTTAAATTTATAATTATAATAAAGTTAATTATAATTTTATTATTTTTATTATCATAAAAAAATTAAATACAATGTTTTTACTAGTTTATATAAAAATTTTGGAATTACTCTTTGGTTCTTATTTTCGTTCAAAAATAACAATGTGGTCCTCCAATCTTTTTTAGTCTCAATTTGGTTTCGATTTTTTAAAAAATGATGTAATTTTTTCATTTTTTTCATTAAATTTTTTGAATCGGACCAAAGTTTTTTCATCAAAATTGAAGTTGTGAATAAGGATGGTTTGCTTTGTTGGTGTAATTGACATAATCCTAGTATCAATTTTGACGAAAAATTATTGCTCCACTTTAAAAACGAAAAAAATCAAAATACATGAATTTTTAAAAAATAAAAACCAAATTGACAAAAAAAATACTAGATGACTAACTTGATTTTTTGAACGAAAAAATAAATCAAAAGAGTAATTCAACAAAAAATTAAACACTCTCAAAATATTGGTCAAAAATCGGCCACCGAATATATCTTACTTAGAGTATATTACTGCAACAGGCATGTAAGTTTTTTTTGTTAATTTAATAAATATAATATATGTACTTTTAAGCTAATATGTATAGTATATTATATTAAAAAATCGTTATTTAAAAAGTTTGAATTAATACAGACTTTAAAATTTACATATATATATATATATATTAACTTTAATTATTCAATTAACACTTTTAATATTATTAATTTACATATATAATTTAAATAAAAAAAATATAAATATATACTTAGAATTTTAGAATAATTATGTGACATTCTTTTTTCTTTCAACATTATATATGAATGTCTGTATAGTTACTTATTGTGTCTTACCTTTTAATATAATTATGTATACTTAACTTAAACCGAGTGTTACAAGTTAACAGAGTAAAATTAAATATTATATAATCATATTTAAATAATAAATTTACGTTACGAATATAGTAAGAAATAAATTAATTACTTTAAATTTTAATTTGATATTTTTTTTACAGTCATAATTTCGTTAAAAGAGTTCGACAATCCATATTATTATTCTATTAAAAAATGTGTATATATAATATATATCTCTGTCTATATATATATTAAAAGGTTATTTATACTAAATTACTAATCCATTTATAATAAATTATAAACTGTTCATATAAGGTTTCATACTTAATTTAATTATGCCAAACGCACTGCATTACATTACAGGAGTTAGTTTAGTTGTTTTCTTCTTTCTTCTTTCTTCTCACTGCACAATAAACATAGTTTTGAAAGAAGCTTGTGATAGTATAAATTTGAAGTGATTAAACTATAGTGTGTGAACAAAATCGGGGACATGGACAACCGTTTTCATCTGAAAACGATTCCAGGACAAGGGCAAAGAAGTTAGAATTTTCCTGCAGCAAAGTTCAGTTATCAATATTTTTCAAAGCCCCCAATATTTACACATAAACATTTGAAAAATATGATTGGAAAAACAGAGCAAAGATTTTCAAACAACTACCACAAGGAACTTGCGTCCATCCGACACGTCTTGCGGCAACGGAAAACGAAAAACAGATGTTCTTAGCTGAAGCTACCGTATTGAAAGAGAAAAACTTCAACAACACCCAAAGTTGAATAGTTAGAAAGTTGAGGCATGAGTACGGCTCTTAGATTGGTTAGGAATGGGATGCAGAAAAACACAACCTCTTCACTTTTGATAATGTTCCTACTTCATCTAAGGTCAATGTCCAAAATCAATACCAAATATTTGAGAGTTTTTTAGATAAATTTCTCCTCTAATATTTTGGAGCTCGACCACATCTGAATTCTTTGTATTTATCTTAACTTCAAAATACATATTATTCGAGATTCTACAGCAATTAAATGTTAGATTAATTTACTATTTCAAGCTCATTTTATCTTGGTTTGTTAATCCAAAATCCCACGTGTGTGCTGTGTGCATATATATATATATATATATATATATATATATATATATATTCTTTTTCTTCTCAGGTTTTTCCTTCAATAATTTCGTCCTTTGGAATTTCATGACCCAGCTATTTGATTTCTTACATGATTATGATGACGCTAAGTGTGAACACTCCTTTCTGACACATTCAAAGATCGGTTATTTACATGTTTATCTACTTTTCATCTCCTTGGAATATAGTATTATTGCACGTGAATTTTATGATAAGCTTCGATCCTAACAACTAACGATTCAAAAGGTCAACATGCAGTATTGTTGGTGAAAAAGAAAATCCAAGCTAGTGTTCCTGCAGAATGTACGTCAAGGCTATGCTGCAAAATTTACTCATCGACCAAATATTAATCAAGTACAATGCGTTTGTTTTATGAAATGACCTAGTTAGTTTTTTTTTTTTTTAATGCCAGGTTACGTAATTAATGCAATGTATTCCTTTTTTTGACTGTTAAAAATACTTGTTCAAAGAACACAAGTTTACATTGAAAGAGAACAAATTGGATTTGACTGAGATGAAAAAGATGACAGAACTTATATCTGATACATGTGGAGTTCATCACATGTACTAGTTAGCAATATTATAAGTAATTCTCTTCCTTCAAATTAACATTTTGAGACTTTTAGTTCGAAAAATAATAAATAATAATAATAATCGACATAAGAATACTGGTCAGATTGCGGCTGGTCAATTTTTGTTGCCAATAACCCGACATTAGACCTCAACCAGATCAGGGAAGGTAAATGCTTGTTTTATTCCAACTTTGATTCTACAGGCTTTTACGTATGACTTAGTATTACTCCAAAACATTGTTTTATTATTGTTAAATGAAGTGTTTCTATATATTTAAACATATGAGTGGAAATAATTATTTGAAAAATAACATAATTTAGTAAGAACAATGACGTCCAAGCTAGAATGATATAAAAATGAATCAAAATCAAAACCAACATGCGTGAGTTTTCTAACAAAAGTAATTTTTTATTTATTTTTAAGAGAAGTAAAATGGAGGTGCTACAATTTTAAAACCTTCAGAAGGCTCCTATAGTTTTCAAAACAAATAAAATATCGTCAACAAGTTTTTAAACAATGTAAAATGGTTATTATCAACATCCTTCAGCTTACTCTAAATAAAGAATATATAACCTACGTGCTACAATATTAAAAAAAAATTGTCAAATTTTGCATTATATATTACTTTTTCTATTTCGACTTCAAAATCTCTTAATTGCTTTTGTTTTCCATAGGTATTTTAATCGTAGATAATTGTTTTGGGGATGAAAACACACTAAATGTGTTACATGCACACACTTATAAAAATAATAAAATAAAATAATTGTGGTTAAGATAAAATAGACCTTCGGTACAAACTTGAGCTGACGGAAGTGGTGAGAAACTCATATCACTTAACTAAGAGATTAGAGCTCGATTTCTAACCTTTGGAAACTTAGACTTACATGAAGATTAGTTTTCGTGAATTGACTACGCTTTACATAAGAGATCACAAATTAATTAATTAAAAAAAAGACATAGTAGAAGAAAGTATTTTTTTTGTTATCATTTATTACATTTATTTGAAAACATTGCGCACAAAACTCAAAAATAAAGTTTTAAAGAAAATTAGCATGCATCACCTATTTTTAAAATATATTCTCAGATGATTATAATATAGGCGTGATTCGGTAAGCGTAGCTGCTAACCTAGAGTTTATTATTTACGTTTAAGAGTTTTATGGATACTTGAATATAATATTCAGGTCAGGTGTAAAAGTGTGAATGTCATATTGGTGGATACCATATGATAGACTATGTAAGTTAGTCCATGAATTACTTAATATTAGATTTTATGCATGGTTGACTAAAGATCAAGATGATAGAAATATACATGAAAGTCTGGCTTATCAAATTGTTAAACGGTTATTCATTTTGTTTTATTTTCTTTAATAGGAAAAAAAGAGCCGTAGTAAGTTAATAAGTATAAACATATAGTAAAATAATAATAAAAAAGAAGAAGATAGATATTGGTCGCTTCATTATCAAGTTCTTGTTAGATCAGTGACGATCTTATGTAAGTAATAATCTATATCCAATATCTGTGAAAAGTTGTTGATAAGAAAATTGATATCTCTCCAATAAACTTTGGAGAGGTTATGATAGGACTAAAAGGTATGAAGCTGTTGAAAGTTGATAAATGTATTATAAATATACGTATAATGATATTATGATTTCTGTTTTATTGTTTTTAAAAATTAATGACTCATATTAAATCATATAAAAAAATAAAAGATAATAACCAAAAAATAAGAGTTAAAATATAATTCTTTTAAATATATAAGTGAATTATTAGACTTTATTCTTTTTTATAACAAAATAACTAATGTTCAATGAAAAAAAGATAATAACAAATTTATGATATTTAGGTAGAAAGATAACTATTCTCTAAAAATAGTCAAGATAAAAAAAGAATAATAAATAGTTTTGTAAGTTAAAATCGTATAACCTATTTTCACTTATCTCACCACTTGAAAAATAATTGTATCTAATAAGAAAAAGAAAAAAACAGTTTCAAATAGCAACACACTTTCAGTATTTTTATTTCTTTGATGAAATCTTGGTGTATTAGTTAGGGATAGATCAGAAAGCGAATAAAATAAAACACGGGAATTCATTCCCTGCAAATTTAAGCATTATAAAATGGCTATTCACGCTTGAATGGAAAACGTGATAAGATCGTGACATGGAGCTGGTTAGGCGTTCACAGAAAGTAGAAAATACATGCACCCAAATCAATTCAACCAGAAGCAACAAAATTGAGTATATAGAAAGGACAAAGATGGAGTAAGTTTGACGATGTTTTTGGTTTTTCCCTTGTTCAAAGCTAAACCAAAAATGTGTTGTTAATCGAAACAATTTTGAAGAAAGAGTATTATACATTTAAATTCAATTCATAGATCCTGTCCTTGATTTTGCTTTTCCAACAAAAGAATAATCAACTGTATAGAAGAATGATCTTTCTATCTATATATCATGAATCTTGAATATAATAAACCATTAATCCCTGCGATAATGTTGTGATGAGTTGTTGTTGTTACTCATTACCAATCAAACAACTAACTCAGAGGCTTCTTTGGTGGCACATGATCCCAAAAAACCTTCCTCAACCTCTTTCTCTTCTTCTTCTTCTTCTTCCTCCTGCACCAGTTTTTTCTCCTCGTTGGAATCACATGAAGTGAGTTCCTTAGCTCTCAAAGCTTGACCCTCCCAATTGGTCCGCGCCAACACGAACATCATTGTTATCATACAAGATCCCTGCGCCGCCAACATCCCCAACCACAACCCTTTGAAGTCAAACCCTGCAAAGAACCCCAACCACACCGCAACGGGCATGCCCACAAGGTAGAAGCAACCCAGGTTTATGTTCGCCCCCAATTTCGGCCTCGCCGTCCCCCTCAGAACGCCGCAAACCGTCGTCTGGGGACAGTTTCCGAGCTCGCAAAGCCCAATGATGGGCAACACCATCGACGTCAAAGCAAGGATTTCTCCATCCCCCGTGAACATCGTGGCCCAGACCTTCCTCACCGAAATCGCGAACGCCAAAGCAGAGAACCCCAACACGAAACTGAAACAGAGGCCCACGAGCGCCGCAATTTTCGCCCTCGCAGGATTCCCCGCACCCAACTCGTTTCCAACACGCGTCGACACTCCAAAACTTAGAGACGACGGAAAAATGTATATCAAAGCCGTGGTTTGAATCAAAACCCCCATGGAGGCCACACTTGCATGAGGGTTCACTAACAACCCGCACAGTAAAATCATTATCTCGTACCACCACCATTCCAGACAAACCGAAACGCAACTCGGAATCGCGAGATTCAAGAGCCTTTTCCACCCCTTGAAGCAGGACCGGGAAATACCCGGCCACGTTTTCTTGTGCGTGCCTGATACCACAACGTAAATAACCAACGACGCGACGAGGTTGAAGTTCGTGACCACAGCGCTTAACGCGATGCCTCCGATTCCGAGGTTGAGGACGGAGACAAAGAGGTAGTTGATGGGCACGTGGAGGATAATGGAGAGAGCGGCGCAGCACGTGAGAGGAAGGGTTATTGATTGGCTCCGGAGATAGATTCTTAGAGGGTGCAGCAGCGATTGTAATATAAGATCCGGGAGAGAGTAATATATATAGAATTGCGCCTCATTGGCTATGTCTTCTTCCTGGCCACATAGGAGTAGTAGTTTCTTGATGTTGAGCCAGAAGAATGAGATGAAAAGTGAAGTGAGGAGAAGAAGGAGCACGGTTCTCTGCATGGTGAGGCCGAGGAGTTTGAACCTTTTGGCTCCGAAGGCCTGACCGCAGATGGGTTCCATCCCCATGGCGAGGCCAGAGAGAACAGAGTAGCCGGTGATGTTGGCGAATCCGATGGCTAAGGAGCCACCTGCGAGAGCGAGTTCTCCGAGGTGGCCGAGGAAAACCATGGAAATCATGGAGCGAGAGTAGAGTAATAGACCGGTTAGGATCATGGAGAATGATATGTTGGAAATACACTTGGCTTCGATGAGGGCCAGGGACAAATGGGTTTTGTTGGGATTTTGTGTTTGGTGATGATGGTGTTGACATGTTGGGGATTTGGGGATCAAAGTGGTGCACATGTTGGTCTCATCCTGTAATTGGGGATTGGATACGTTTGGGTGGCCCTCATTCCTTTCACAGAAAGTTGAGGTGGGTGATAACTGGCGCATCGTTTCTTTGACGGTTTCTCACAAGAGACAAAGCAACGAAAGAGAGTTTACAATAGAGGTTTCGCTGGTGGCGAACTTTTGCACTTTGCAAGAGTGTAACAGAGGGGTTTATAAGGAAGGGTTTGAGCAATGAATTTTTGGAATGTTCCATTCAAATTGAAATGAAAGAGTATGACACACGGCCACACGTAGGGTCGACACACACTAATGCTAGTGCTACAGAATATACATTTATTTACCAACTCAAACTCTCTGAAATATTTTTCTTTTCTGGTTTTTCAATTTCAAGCCACCTTTTATGACCGACCAATAGCGTATATGAGATGAGAGTATATCACTATTTGGCCTGCTGCTAACACAATGAGGGGTGAGACGCGGAGGCCGCCGAACCGCACTCAACTCTCACCAAATGTAAAAATAAAACACTCAATCGATCAATTTTGCCGAATAATGGGTCAGACCAGTACAAATGAGTAAAATGATTTAAACGGGTGAATGTAACTTTTTCTTCTTTTTTTGTTCTTCATGTTATTGATTAACCGTTGCGTTACATTGATCATGAAGATTACTGAGCTAGATATCAGGAGAATGTTTTCTGACAATGGAAACAAGAAATTGTATTATTTTTGGTAGAGACCCCATGCTCAATAAATGGTAGCTACATTTGATTTTTAATTAAATGCTTAGGTTTTAGAAAACGATACTCATGTGACTGAATTGCATGTCGGCATTTATAAGTAGGGATTGAATTTAAACCCACCTGGGCGAAATCCCAGCCGTATAAATTGTGGGTTCAGTTACTTTCGGCATTCCTTTTATGGAAATGGAGACATGTTTCACAGCAGTGATTGCATTCACAATGGATATAGTTGAAATAGAGGTCATGGTTAAGATCCTAATTAAGAGATTCATAAAATTAGTAAACTTTACTTTTTACAACAAAAATAATAAATTATTAAAATGAAATTATTTTTTCTGTCAATATTTTATCGAATTTAAACTTTACAAAATTAATTACTTTATGAATTCTTTACCATTTTAATAATAAGAGTTTTAAGAGATGTAACAGAAAAGAATTTCCTTACAATTCTAATAATAAGAGTTTTAAGGGGTGTAACATAAAAGAATATTTTTAATTAGATTTACTTTTTTTTTTGAATTAAAATCTTATTTATCAATCTTAATTAAAATTCATTCAAAAAGGTAAATTTAGGGTGATCTTGCAGTTAATAATACCAATAAAATAAGTTTTAACTAGGTTATTGTAAAAATATTGATAATATATATGTATATAACAATGACTTTTTAATTGTATTAAATTTTAATTAGGTTTAGATTTTCTTGAATTTTATACATTCACCTAAGTAATTAAACATGTGGTACAGAAAAAGAAATTTACATAGTTTTATCATTTTGTTCGATTACTCTCCCGATTTTATATGTTGTAATGATACGTAAAATCAAACTCGCAGATAATATTATTAATAATTTAAATATAAAAAATATAATTTAACAAAGTTTTTTATAATAAATTTAGACAAATTATTTATTTAAATTAAGGATGACTATTTTATTATTTCATTTTTATTAAAAAATACAAATTATTTATTTTAATTTTATTTATAGAAAACATGTCAGTTTATTAAGATACTTTTTAAAAGATAATTCTTTTAACATTGATTTTAAGCTAAGATGAAGTATGATTTAGTTGTTGAGCTGCGTCTTGTAACATTATCAAAGAAATCCGGCGGAAAGGATGATACTGAGTCCAAATTGGGTTTCACACGGAACCACGATTCTCTGACGCTAGAAGTGGCCTAAGGTTCTTTTCCGCCTAACGTCCATTCAGGCCCGCATTAAACAAGTTTAATAATTACTCATTTTTACGCTGACATGACACTTTTATATATATTCTAAATTCATAAATATTACTTTTATAACACTTTTTACACTATTATTATAGATACTTTTTATTTCATTACGCACACTAGTTTCAAAATATATAGTGCAATATCTGCTTTACTACCCAGAGTTTACACCGCGACATGCTTGAACCATGCACTCAAGACCAAGCACGTAGGAACTTCTTAAACAATGTCTACAAATTCAGGTATACTGCATACAAGTTGCATTTCTTACCATTAAAAATTGCGTCTAATTTACATCATTTATATAATATAAATTGACTTTTATAATTAATGTAATATCTCAAATATATACTCTCAAGTATAGATGTCAACAGGCGGGTAGGATACGGATAATAGTTCCCTCATATCCTACCTACTCGATAAATATTCGTCCCGTACCTGTATCCATATCCGTCGGGTATCCATTATGCGGATATCCGTCTATTTCTTTGATATCCACGGGTACCCGCAGGTATTTACAAAATTGTTTAAAAAATAAATTTAATCATAAATTTAAATAAAATAAAATAAAATACATCACTGTCATAAATTTTAAATAAAGTTCAAACCAATTCAAGTCCATACAAGTCCAAATAATTACAAAAATAAATATAAAATGACGTTCAACACAATGAATATTCTTTAATTAGTGTTTTGATCAACAAACGCTTTTTCTCTGATTGATTCCTGCAAAATAATCAAATAGTAAACCTTACCTGTCACGTGCCAAGTATTCTTATTTTAATTCCATCATTTGACAACTAGCATATCATAAACGTCACTGTCTTTATAGGATTTGAGTATATGCCCAACTTCAAAGAAGGAAAAGAGAAGAATGTCAAGAGGTGTACTTGGAAGAAGACAACGTACCAATACTTGAAGCTGGAAGAATGAAGACAAGACAAAATGTGCAACTTAGAAAAAATTAGTTAGAATGTTTTTTACTCATATATATATAAGGGTATTTTTGTGAATTAAAGTTTAACGGGTATGGGTATCCACGGGTACGGATACGATGATACTCGTATCCGCCCCGTTAACATGCGAGTATCAAAAATACCCATACTTGCGGGTAGCGGGTATCCATTTTTAATATTCGTTTTCTATCTATTGCGAGTTTTATCTACGGATACCCGCAGGTACGGATATTTTTGACATCCCTACTCTCAAGTCGAGTTATACACATCTTGAGTACAATACTAGACATTAATGAGTGATATGATATTAACCCAATAATGGATGATATGACAGACTCAACAATCAACAAATCTTCTGATAACATAATGACATAATAGGTCAAACAAACAATCAATATCTTTACTAATACTCTAATATCATGTTGAAGAGTAAACTTTAAATCTAACTTAGTTTTACAAAATCGACTAATAATTTGCCATTAACATTCATTTGTATAATGTAAATTGACTTATCCCTACTCAATCCACATCTTCAACCCTTCACCATTACAATCAAAGCACAATTTCCGTTTTTAAGAAAAAAAAAATCAATATAATTGAATGAGTGAACTCAATTAGATATTAAGCATGTATTTAGATTTCAGTTAAAAGTTTAAGCTAAAATGAATTAGAATGAAAACAATTATTATAATAGCTTTTAAGTCGATTTAAAATATAATTTATTTGTTCTAACTGAAATCCTAAAACACCTTAGATCTTATAATAAAGAAACAATTTGCACGTAAGAAATATAGAAAATGTAAAACTTGTACAAAACAAATAAAAGATAATAGTTGTCTCAACATAATTTCAACTTTGTGAATTTTAATTATATAAGGTAATAATTAACTTATTTATTGGGTTGGATCCAGGCAGCAATAACATGTGGATAATTGTGTAATCTATATAAAGAGGAGATGAAAGAGTTTGTTGAGATAAAACGAGTAATAATCCATGTTTCAGAAGGAAAAATAAAATAAAATTCATCAACAATTTTTACTAAAGGTTATTTTGGTTTATATATTTTAAAAATATTCATTTTTTTCTTTAAAATGTAAAATTTGTTTAATTAGATTTAAACATAAAAATTATAGAAGCAAAATATTCTAACATAAGGACCATAAACATTACGTAAATCAAGCGAAAATTGAATTTCATGATAAATCAGGAAAAGAAAAGGGCCTTGCGAACATTTTTACCTTGTTATAATAAAATTTAGTTTCGGAATTAAGCCGTTTGAGTGCAAAAGTTCTTCGAGCATCATCAACAATAATGGAATCAATTACAATCTCTTATCTTCTTACTATTATTTTATAAATTTTGAAAAAAAGTCAGAAGTTTGTTTATGTTTGTTTATAATGAAAAATTATTAATAAAGGATTGTTTGAAATAGTTTTTATTATAATAATATTTACGATTCTTTTTATAATACTCTAATAAATATAGAATAAAATTTTACTTTTTCAAATATTGCTTAATTATAAAGAAAAAAAAAACTTAAAGAAAAGCTTGCATAAACTCTTCTGCATTGGTAGCTGTCATTCTTTCTTATCACCCAAATTATTCTTCGTATCTTATACGCACGGCCAAGTATCCAAATAATCCTTGGCGGATATAATACTTCTCTTGACTTTATTTATGGAATTAGATTAGTTTAATATTAAGTCTTGAAATAATGATGGATTATATTTATAAAAAATAAAACGAAAATATTACAATTATGTTGATTTAAAAAAAAAAAAAAATCTTAGATTCAATGTAGTTTTACAATCATAATTTGATAATTCTTAATAAATTAACTCTAAATAGCCAAACTATATATGCGATTAAAATTGAAAAGAGTGTCTTAAATTTTGCAGTTTTGATTTAATTTACATTCGTAAAAATATCAATATGTAATATTTCATATCAGGTTTTTTTTTTTTTTTTTATAATTAGTACTTATTTCAACTTACACATGTACCAGAGGAATAAAATGTTGAAATTTCTTTTTTTCAAGTGGAGATATTGACTACTCAACATGAGTTGTTTATAATAGATTTAGAAATATTTCCTAATATGATATCATAATTCAAAATATTTGATAATAATAAAAGATAATAAAATATATTATATTTCCATTAATAAAATTAAAAGCAGGAGATATATGATATCTTTAACATGTATTTTAATGTATAAAATATATTAATAGAGTCTTAAAAAATATAGGACTATAAAAGCATATTATTTATATAAACCAACTAAACCAACAAGCTCTATACATGAACTAATCATTACTAAAACTTATTGAAAAATTTACCTATTATAGCTGATAGCTCATCATCCTCCAAAGGTCCCTTTAAACTTACAACTTCATGTGCTCCAACCAAAATCACAAAAATGGTGATCATTGCGAAAGAAGAAAACAACACGAAATAAAAGTGCAAGAGTAAACTAGTTATACAAGAACAATCATACCTCACAAACAACCAATTTTATTAAATTTATATAAGCGATCAAGATCACACACATGTATTTTATCAGACTCTCTAGAACTCGATATATTTATCCGGATAAGTGCAACTTGAGTAGAACTAGGGACGCTATGCACTTGTGGTGGTGGAGCAACTCGACACCTGATAGAGATATATTTCATATATCTTTTCTGTCTTTTTCCCCCTTTTGTTTTTCGTTCTGTTATTCTGTTTTAGTTTTCTGTTACCTTCCCCAACTATATGCTTGTTTTATATAAGGCTAAGCTCTGATATTGTAAAGACACACTGTTTCATTCAATGAATAACAGAAGCCATTTCCTTCTCTCTTTCTTAATACACTAACAACACCCGAGCTACCACACGCAGGATGCTCTATCTACACATAGAAACATCACAAGAACAATTAGGACATACCGTATGATCACTTATCAGCAAAGACTCATAGAGAATATAAAAACCTCACATGCAAGCATAATATGCCTCAAATGCAATAGAAACAAAAGAAGACCAAGAAAAATGGCCAAAACTTAACTTATGCGAACGAGAAAACTGATTGGTCAAAAGTGAGAATCTTGTCACGAGGATCACTCCTACGGTCTTAGATCTTCAATCTGTCTGACAAACAAGGGAGGGAAGAGAATCCTCAAAGAGAAGTCATAGAATGCTAGAAAAGTGGTTTCTATAAAAATAGTTTTTTTTTTTAAATAATAAAACTCGTTTATAACAATTCTATTTATACTAAAATCTTTTAATATTAAAATTATAATTTAAATACTGATTTGATCCTAATATTTGTTCAATTTTTTCAATTTGGTTCAAATTGAGAAAAAAAAAATATTATAATCAAATTGAAAAAATTGAACAAATATTACAACTAAATCAGTATTTAAGCCAAAATAGTAACAATTTTTTTACATATGTTAGTGATTAGTGTGATATACTGATTTTATTGTTTGTTCTTTAATTAGTTTTAATCTTCTTTTCTTTTTTTTCTTTTTACTTTTTTTAAATATACATTTAGAGAAATAAGGTTGGTTTGGTTTGATTTAGAAGGGAGGGTGAAAAAGGTTTTGGTTTTAACTCCCCTTATTTACAAAAACTAATAATTATTGATAAAAAAAATATATTTTAGTTAGTTCCATTGGTAAACTTTTCATTGACCTCAGTAACAGATTCTGCCGTTAACCATTGGAGCCATCACAGTTTATTTAGTATACTATATATTATCTTTAAATTCTGTATTTATTTATTTGTTATAAATATTAATTAAACTTCTTAGTAAAAATAATAATAAGAGTTTAAACATGATATCATCCATAGTCGTGGGTTTCCATGAATGAAACATGTAATGGGTATAAAATAAATATCGTAAATGGATATCGTAATTAATGGGTATAAGTGATTTTTATATCTGCTTATCAACAGAGTGAGTCCAAATATTATATAATATTTGTATTCGTGTTATACTCTAATTTAAATTAAAAAAATTATGTTAAATTTTAACACATTGATTTTTGGGTTGATTTGCATCAATTAATTTTAAAATACAATCTCCTTTTTATTTTGGTAAAATATCATTCAACAATATTTAAATAAATTATTTGAATTTAATTTAAAATTTATTAATATTTTGTATTTTATTTTATTTAAATTTATAATTAAAATATATTGTTATATATATATTTTTAAATATTTATAAATACTTACAAATATTCATAAATATTAAAAAAATATATAAATATTTATATAATATATATCTACACATATATGAAAAATAAATAAAATATAAATATTTATCCAACAAATAAAATATACGTGATCCTGCCGATCTTGTTGAGATCTCTGAACATAATATAAAAAACACTAATATAAGAGAATCCAAAACTTTAGGAGTCACTACCAGCTTTAATTATAAAGTTTGTTAGCCGTTAGGTTCCTTCTTCCGATGCATTTAACACATTTGTTTAAAGCATTTTATGGCGGTTCTTTATGTCGATTTAACAATTATGTATGGATTTTTGTTAGACGCCGCATTTTAATCTCTATCATATTCTTAAAGCAGTGTGAAATATTAGAAACACGTTCATTCTAACATATTCTTTTTGAGTGGTACCTCTAACATATTCTACACCAATGTTATCGGTAGAAACTATTTCAAAATAAAAAAAAGTTTGTCTCTTAATAAATTGTATCCATATTTCGGCAATTTTTAATAAATTTGATTTAATATTAAAGAATTTATTAAAATGAATGCATTGGAAAATATGACGCAAGACCAACTCTCTCATGGTGTTAAATTCGTCTAATTTATGTTATATTATTGTTTAATTTTTAAAAATGGGACTTTTTCTATTCTATTCACATATGATTCTCGAACCGTATCTCCACTCAATTATGTTCACATTTAAAGTATCAACATTTTACTTATATCCTTACTTATTCATATTCTAAATATGTTGACTTGATTAGTATAGCCTTAGCGGTATGATGTATGTGCTCACCATGTACCGGGTAGTATGGCGTGGTTTGTAAGCAAGAGTACTTTAGGTTCAAGCAATCACAAGCTAATTAAAGGAAGTTGAGGTAGTCCTGTAATTTTGGTTTCATACATTTTCTTAGTTTATGCTACTAACATTTAACATTGTATTATTAACCATTTTTATAGTTAATATTTTAGAGTTGTCAATTTAAATAATGGTTCTGGGTTAATCTCAACCCACCTTCAAATTAAGTCTTCTTTTATTTTAAAAAACACTATCAGTGATGAACTTCATACTACGTGTTGGAATCAAGATTAACTTTAACCCATAACAATACTTCAATTATTTTTCAAATATTTTTAATATTGCACGTATCTTTTACAATATTATAAATTATAAATTGATTATTAAATAGTTAATATTAATTATAAATTTTTCTTTAATTGATTTTTACTATTTAAAGTTTAACTCAATTTGTTAAGTTGTACAGATTTGGACTCAACATGAATCTGATTTTTCTCAACCTAGTATATGTATATCCTAACCTGAATTATCTACTTTATTTGGATTTGAGGTGAATGGACTTGACCTAAAGCATGATCCAACTTGACTCATATAGGTTCAATCCAACTTGGTGTTGGAAATTTAAGTGAGTCTAAGATTTATATCGGATAAAAATGAAAAAGTGGAGTATCATATTAGAATGAAGATCCATAAATTTATTGTCTTAAGGTTTTAGGTTGACAGTGATCTCAATTCCTTACGTGATTAGACTAAGATCTCTTTGATATTGTGTTTCCATTGTGAATCTCCCGTTCATAGATCCATCACTTGGCCTAACATGAGTCATTTTAACCTTAGTTAACTTACCTGGAATTGGATTTGACCTGATTGACTTGAGTTTTGATTTGGATTGTGTAAATATTTCTAAATATATATAGATTGTTTTAAATAACTTTTTTTTTACTTTGATTTTTGAATAAACCTTTTACTGAAAAAAAAAATCCCTACATATTGGTACTAACTGTTGATGATATTTTGATTCTATAAATATTTTCTTATGCAAACTTATTTAGTTGGTGAGCTTTGTTTTCGGCCTTGACCCACCAAAATCCTGTGTGCGAGGCCAAATTTACTTGCAGTGTCCTGATTTAAGGTTCTTCCAAAAACTAGTTCCGGAAAATGAATTCAATTTTACAATCGAGTAATATACAACATACTCTTAGTGTGTGCGTTATTTTGCATCAAATATTGTGGCAAGTGCTCGCTCCATGACTTTGTTGCCTCTTCCTCCATAAAAATAACGAAGACTTTTGTGGTTGACTAACAATCAAATCAGACTCAACTTTCAGTTTAACGCGTAATGTTAATTAAAAAACAGGAAAGTCTTTCGACCTAGACTTTATTAGATACAAAATTTATGGGTCCACTATTTGTGGAGGTGACAAATCTAAGACACATTAGCAGCTCTTACTAGGTCAAAAACTTCAGTTTTCATTTTCTATCCAACCAATTTTATTCAAAACAATAGGACACCTATCCCCATGCATTACCATACTCTAGAAAACTACGACCCTTCTCAACAAATACAAAAATAAACCTTTCCACTTTTTTCTTCGTTTGGCTTTCTGAAGGTCTAATTGGAATTGGGAAACGAAAATGTTGAAATCAGACCCCGTTATATAATCATAATCCGCGATAATAAAGAAAAGAGACACATAGGTTTTACTCCACAATAGTTCTCTACCGTTATATAATCATTTTGATGTTGTACTCTGTGTATACACTGATGCAAATATTTTAAAAATCTCTAATATATTTTAAAACATTAATATAAGTGTCTATCAGTGTATTTTTTAAGACATGGTAGATGATCAGTGCAGAAAAATACAACAGAAAATTTAAATTTGTCATTTCATTGGTATAATTTTCAAGACATGTAACGAATTATGACCGTTTCTGTCGAACTTATGTTAAAACAAATGAACATATTAATGAGCGTTCGACTTCTGTAATCTTTCTAACATATCACTTGTCGAATGAAGTCGACTGCATGCATGTTTCATTCTCAACAAAGCTGCAGCTCTTATATAAGGCGATATGAATAACATTTTCGCGTTCTTAACGTGTGTGTATTTATTTCCATACTCAACAAATTCTGCTTCATTTTTAATTGTACCAGTTGCATCATGGGAGATGATAAATAACCAGGTGGAATAAATTCTGCCATGTTTTTTTTTTTCTTTTCAAATTTTCGTATTATTTTTCCAACTTTTATGAGTTATTCTTCCAATGGTGAATAACTAATTTTGAGATGTTGTAACCATTTTAATATGATTTTTTTTTACATAATATTGGTAATCAGGAAAACATATACGTTGATATGTACTGTTTTGGTAGTTTCAATGATAAAGAACATGTCTCTAGAAAATAACCTTAAACTTTGTTTTAGTTCATACATGCAAGTCATGAGTTCTCATATGCAATTAATACAACATTTTCAAATGTTCACATTATTAAGTTTAGCATTAATAAATCTTAACTTGACTAAAGCCTAGTTTTGTCTAAGATTTATTCAATCAAAAGATTGTCAATAACTGGACTTCTTTTTTGTAATATATCAAAACTAGAATTGACAACTTATTCCCCCAAAGACTTAATGTCTTAATAATATTATTACTTGTTAACATATTTAAAGTTTTATAGCCACATATTATCGTATGCATGACAACTTTTCTTTTGTAATACAAACGTTATATATAAACCTATCACTGAGCACATTATGTTGTTTCGTATGATCGAGAGAACTCGCACTTTGTTTTTCTCTTCTGTGTTATGCTGCAATTTTTCTACTTTTCTGTTTGTAAACGTCAATTAACCTTTAGGTGGCAATAGATTATTTTCCAAATCAATATGATGTAGCGCAATCGTCCAACTTTTGTTTCTTGTTTTTCTACCTGTAATCCATGTTTTGGTCTAACCTGAGACAAAATCAAAACCAACTAAATTCCATTCAGATTCCGCATGACCAGGTCCTTCAATTCAGGTTGCAATCTTGGCCATTTTGGCTTCGTTTCAGTGCTTCATCCAATTTTTCTGTAACCTATATTATTGTAAAAGTAAGATATTAAACTATTCTTTAAAATTCTAGAAGTTGAACGTTTTAGATTTTAACACTTTAAAAACCTTTTGCTAATTGTATTTTAAAAGTGTTTTAGTTTCTTTAATTTTTTTTTCGCTATCATTAAAAATAAAGTGAATAAAGTTTTTGTAAAGTCCTTTTAAAAAAGTTTTTCTAAAGTAAAGTTGTAACTAAAACTTTTTGGCTAAAATCACTAGCTGAAAGCTCTAGATGATTTTGAAAGTTTGAATTTTTCACCCATATATTTGAAAATACAGCTAACAACCCTTATCAGCAATACCATAGAAATATATTTTCTTCTACAAATTGAACATTCTTTTTTTCATAGATAGTAAGACGAAACTTCCATAATGAAGAATAAATTTAGCATCAATGAGGAATAATCGAGAATTTATTGAAGATCCACCTTTAAATGACATTCTAATGCCTAATTGAATAAGTAGATAAGAGAATAATTATAGTGGATTCTTATAAATATTGAATTTGAGTTAAAGAGTCTCTCTTACCAATATATATATATATATATATATATATATATATATATATATATATATATATATATGGTGATGCGTCTATCTCGAGAAGAATTTAATGGAGAAACAAAAAAAAAAAATTTATCCTTACACGATACTCAACATTCTTATACTAAACATAACATCAATGAAACTTAAACACAATTTATATAAAGTATTGACATCACTTTCAATTTAAAATTTGAAGACAATAAATTTTTATGAAATTTTATCCTTACACGATACTCAACATTCTTATTTTTATTTAGTGTGATAGTTAGACTCAAATTTGCATTATCAACGGTAATATATGTTTTTATATTGTCTTATGTATTGAATTAATAATAAAATATTATTAAGATTTATGATATCATTATGACTAGATATCATGTTAGAGATTTAATAGATAATACTAAAATTTATAAAGATTTTATCTATAACTAATTACTAATATGTTGAAACGAACTAATCTATAAGATATTGTAATTATATTTTATGCAAATCATATAGAATGGACAAACAGGCTCACCAAATTTGAAGTGCATATGGAAAATTTGTTTGAATTTATACTTTTGTCAAGGATGGAAAGAGTGTCAAAGACCAAATCGGTAATCTAAAGTTTCAATTGATTGAGACCGATAATAAGACTAACCAAAAAGGAAGGTGGTAAAAGAGAAAGAGCTATTAGATTTTAAGAAATGATTAAAAAGTCAACATGCTCACAAAATAAATACAAAGTATTATAAGTAAGATTAGTTATCCTTTTATATAAGTTAGAAAGATCAAGTCACAATCAAATAATTGAACGATAACATGAATATATATTCTTAATTAGAAAGTGTTACATTTTGACTATCAAATTTGTCTTTTTCATCTACTGATACATGTTAAAATTATTATAATAAGATACAATAAAAATATTTATCACTAATTAATCATGACTTGTCCATATAAGATAACATGGTTTTTTTTCTCACATTACAAAACTTTCTTATATATATTATTTTTATTTTTCACTAAAAGTATAATTTTTTATTGTACACCGGAAGAATGGGTAAATTATTGTTAGCGTTTCCCATGTATAATGTTGAGCTGCAAGGGATTGAGCCATGGGTCGTCCTTCCTGCACCTTCTCTTTTTACTGCATCCCATAAAAGTTGTAATTTCTGAAATATATACTCTTATTAAAATTATAATAAAAATTCCTACACTATCTTATTTTTTTAATATGTTTTGGAATGACTATTTCAGAATGTATTTCTTGATCTGAAAAGTATTTTTTTGGAACACTCAATCCAAAAAATATAAAAAAATATATTTCGAATTGAATGTTTCGAGAGGTATCTTTGAATCTAAAAATACATTCTGAAACATTGAATCCTAAATAAAAAATAAAAAAAATCCACAATGAGTGTTTTGAAGACATTTCTGAATCCTGAAATAAAAAAGAAGAAGAAAATTCTAAAATTGATGTTTCGGAATTCCAAATTCATAAATGACTTTCAAATTAGGTGTTTCATATATCTCTTACCACAATTTTTTATAAATACATAACTTTGGCTTTCTTATTAATGTTATGTTCTCCTATAACCCTTTTTTAATTTAATTTTTTTTTTGGAGAAGTTGGTGGAGTTCAATGGGTGAATGGAAAAAGTGAAGAAGGAAATAAATAAGATATGAGAGAAGGTGAAGATGGTGATTGAGAAGCTTTAGGAGGTGGTGGAGTTTGTGAGTAGGAGAGATGGAAGAAGGGAGAGAGGGAGAAAGAGAAAGATGGGAAAGAGAAAGTAGACTAGGATTTTTACTTTGGTTGAGGGTAAAAGGGAAATTTCAAAATTTATGGAGATGCAGGAAGAAAGAAATGGAGGTGCAGGAAGTAGCAGCCCAGAGCCATTAGATGCATGGAAATAGGGCCGCAATTATGAAGATGGGTCCATTGACTGACCTTTTGGGTTCCAGTGAGGTCTAAGAATCGTTTGCAAATGTTTGGGGCACAGAGTTTGGCCTTATATCATTGTTACTTTTAATTAGATAGAATTTTAGTAAAGTTAGAAGTTAACAAAAAAATCACTTCAAACTTCTAAAAAATTGAAAAGCAATTATAATAGAATTTTGTGATTAGATGAATTCAAAATATTTTATATTGTTGGAGTATAGTTTATTTTTATATTGAAGATCATCTATCCATTAAAAAATAACCTTCTGGTTTGATGTGTTTAATTTTAGAAAAATCTTTGATGATGGAGTTTCTCTAATTTTGAGTGCATTGAGTTATACCATGACGAGAAGGAAACATATAATACATGTAGTAAAATAGGAAGGTATAAAAAAATATTTATGACATAAATTGATCCTTTATTTATTATTTTCTATTAATTAATAAGTTTTGAAGTTTTTTTTACCTGTATATATTTTCTTTAATTTAAAAAAAATATTTTTTAAAAAATTATATAGAATATAAAGGCAAATAAAAATAAATTTTAAAATATAACTAAAAAAGTTACATAATTAAATATTAATATTTTTTTTTAAATGTAATTTCAAATAAGTTGCACTGAATATAAATTTATACAATTTAAAAAAAATAGTTTTATGAATATAAATTTATAAAATTAAATTTTAAATGATATTTTATTTTATTTTTTAATTGGAAGTTGTGTTATCAAAATGAATTATATAAAAGAAACGAAAGACACACCGAAATAGAATAACACCATGATATATTTATGATCGGTGGATAACAAATATTTAAATATAAGTCACACATTTATAAAAAGATTAGTGCATGTATTATATAAGTCACACATATATATCTATACTGTATATATTTGTTATTTATAAAAAATTAAAATTTAATTTATATTTTATAAAATTAAATTAAAATTAAAATTACATTTTATTAAATTAAATTAAATTAAAATTAAAATTTAATTTATATATTTTTTTAATTTTATTTTAAAAATTTATAATATATATATATATATATATATATATATATATATATTTTTTTTTAAATATTTATGGGTATTCACGAGTTTTAAAATACATACCAATTTTTTTAAAGCGAGTACTCGACAAATAAATGATTTTTTATTGTAGATCGGTTGCAATAAACATTATTCATGTCCGACCCAACCTGTTGTCATCTTTAAAAGTGATGAAGACAAATAATCATGAAAACGCCAAGAAAAAGAAAAACAAGTGTGTTAGTTTTTTATTTTTTTTTCCAAAATTTCATACCTATACAAAATAATTAAAATAAATATTATTATTGATTTTTACTTATTTTACTGACAAATATAGTCAATAGATATTGAAATTACATCTGCACAAAGGTTTATGGATAATCATCTAAAACTAAATAACTAAATAGTTATTTTGCTACAAACTCAAATAATTAATGTGTCGGTAAATTTATGTTACTAATAAATTAAAATTCATGGATAATTATTTGTGGCCGATTTTCACTTTGTTGTAATCTACTCGTAATTTTTTACTTTGCATAATATTTACTATAAATTCAATTGAAAAAAAAAATTATATTTAACATTATTTTCAGGGGTATATAAGTAATCTAGGAAAGAGTTATAGCAACACATCCTTATGGAATTTTCATGTGGTCTTCTATTTGAGGAAAATATATGAATTATATTTTATTATTGCAGGAAATGAAAATAGAAATGGAAATGTGTATGAATTTCGTAGATTAAACAAAAAGTTCAGCGTCTTGCTAACCTAACCTTATAGATCAAAGTGTCTTGCCATATGTTTGCTTTTAAGAATTTATTGTCTAGAGGATGAATGAAACATGAAATATGTTTGTTTTCAAGGATTATAAATGAGTTGTGTAAATAGATTTGAGAAGAAGAATAAAATATTCACGTTGAAAAGAGAAAACATACCGGTATATACACATTTACTTAAATACTCATAAATAATTAAAATTATTTTTAAAAATTAATAATAATAATAATAATAATAATTATTATTATTATTAAACCTTGTGAATAATTAATAATAATAGTAATTTTAATTATATTAATAACATTATTATTTATTAATAAAGTTCCTCTCCATGGATAATATTAGATTATTATGGGACTCAAACTTCATCTTACCACAATTTTTGAGTTTCTTGGATGGATACTTGTTGGTCCTATTTATCATGCCTTCGTTACTAGAGACTTGATGGAACATGGGTGAGTTACCTGCAGAAAAAGGCTCTGACGATCAAGTTTGCAAAAGTTCTCAAAGTTAAATATCAACTTATGCATTAATGAAGATGGGTGCGTACCTTTAATTGTTGGGGTCTACTCTTATTTATAGAGAATTAATCTCATTTTTACCTTGATTCAAACCATGGGTTGGGTCTTTATTATGTTCACAGTGGCCCAATCTTTATTGGGTTTGTATGGACTTAGTTGGGCTCAAACTTTAGGCCCAACATTGTTTCTTAGTGTTTCCAATTGACTTTTCTCTAAGTTAGAGTAGGTGACATTATAATCATTTACCATTTCTATGTTTGCTTTCCATTATTGTGGCTAGTTAGTGTAGATGTTATCTTTATGATTAAGGAATCTGCCTAGTTGACTAACCTTGGCGTTATGTAAGTTAGATAATTCATGTGTTTTTTATTGATGAGGTACGGACTCAGATGCTCTTATGTACTCGACTGTGGTATGTGTGATATTCCTTTAGACCTAATGGTTACTTTAAGTTAGCGGTCTTTTAGGATAATAGTCAATCTAGTCATTATGATACAAATAATAATATTAAAACTAATAATAATAATTATATTTTATTTTATACTAATTTTAACTATATGGATAAAATTGTAATATAACAATTTTATTTGTTAAAAAATTATTTTATATCTATTTTATTCATCAAATCATTTATAAACTTTTAAAAATTTTACCTTCAAATCTCTTAACTTTCACCTCTTCATCCTCAAGACAAACAACCTCACATACTCCTTTACATTCTCTTGAATTTATTCACTCACTTACCTTCAAGTAATGAATTTGATATCATTTTAAGTAATAAATTTTAAACTTAATTCAATCCATAAAATCAACCACTAAATATGAGATTGTAGTCACTTAATGTAAGATTGTCTTTTCTAGTAATTAATACGAGATCTCCAACTATTATTAAACGGTTAAAATATTTTACATAATAAAAACGAAAAAGAAATAATATTATTATTTAGTGACAAAAATTATCAACTATCAATCGCGACTATTTCCTGGAAACATGTTAACAACCAAAAAAAAAAGTTTATGCCTAGGTGGTGGAAACTTGATTGGTCTCCATATTGTAACTTTATTAATAATTGTAATATAAACAAATGTTTTAAAATTTTTTACTTTTTATTACGACGAAATCTAATTCACTGGTCCTCGTAATTTTAGCGCCATAAAGAAAAGTTAGTAACTTATTTTGGAAGATATTTAATAAACAAATTTAATGTGAAAGTGGTGGATATTTCCATTATTTATTTTTTGTAAAGACTATCAATTATTTTTATTAGTTTTTTATAAAATTATTTTATCAATTTTTCTTATTTATTAACAGCTATTTTTTCATTTATCTTTTTTTATTTTAATAAATATAAATTTATTTTATATATTAACTTAATTATATTATAATATTATCATCTATTAATATAATCTTATATATATATATATATTTAAAAAATACTATAAATAAACATAATATTACGCAAATATATATAGATGCAAATATATATAGATGTATTATTCCCTATTTGATATTTTATACGGCTATTCAAAAATTACATGTACATGGCTAACATTGTGAGAAAATACATGTCAAAACATTCTGAAGGTCTAACTGCAACCTCTTGTAGTTTTCCTTGACCAAAACTACAATGTGTTTGTTTTCAAAAACTCAGCACATTCTTTTATATGAATAAAAAGAGCTAAATCATGACGTTCTTCAAATCCTCTAACTACAATTACAATAACCAACTGCTATTCTATTTAGATTCAATTCAACTATTGACTTCTTTAATTCTGTCTTAATAAGTATTACTAAATGTTTTCATTCCTTAATCTTTTTGTGGAAAGTGACTCCAATAATACACCACTTTTAATCAACCTCAAGATATAGTAAACAAGTCTCTACATCTCCCAAACTAACAACAACACTTGCTCTTACACTTTTTAGATTGCTTAATTAAGCTTTGTAAACTGTTATTTACAATTCTTTAGACTTTTACTAAACATCTGACATTTTTTCGATCTAATTAACATTCAACGTAATAGTTTTGGGATAATTTCCATTCAGATTTTTCTTAAAAAATCGTTTTAATGATTAAGTTTCAGATTGTATTTGTCATAATAACAATTTATCACCATTTTTTAAGAATAAAGTAACAGGCAAATAATTTATTCCAGCGGAAAAAATTGAAAACAGATACTACAATTTTTCTTGTGAAAATTGCAAATTTTTTAGTATAATTTTTCTAGCAAAAATTGTTAAATTTTTAATATATTGTTTTTTGCAAAAATTGTAGATATTCTGGGTAATTTTTTCTAAACAAAATTATAAATGTCCTAATGACATATAATTACATAAGTTCCCCACACACAAGAGATTTATTGATTTTGGTGAGCATGTCCAATCTCTCCTTTTCCTCTTTAGATTAGAAATCTAAGCTATGATACCTCATGCCATAGACAAATAATCTCTTTGAGTGAAAATACACTCACAAATAAGATAAGAGCAAAAATAAAAGCTGATTTGATACCTCAATATTTACAACAAAAGTTGCAAACTTCTTACAATCTTTTTGACAAAAATTATAAATTCTCATAAAATTTTTTGACAAAGGTTGCAAACCTTGTGGCACTATGTTTTTGGCCAAAATTGCAAACTTGTAGTACAATTTTTTTTGTTGAAAAAAATTTTTACCCAAATTTTTATACAATCAACAAATCTATTAAATTATAATGACCAATCTAAAATCAATTATTATTTTTATAATAATGTTTTTTCTGTTCTTCTTCATATTATTTGGTGCGTGACTTTGGTAAACACACGAAAAATCAACAAACTTTTAATAACAATTTTAAAAGTATATGATGATGAAAAAGAAGAAGAACATATTACATATTTCGAAAATGCTTAACATATATGTGAAAAAAATAAAACTCGTAAAGAGATTTCATATAATATAATTAATGACTAAATAAAATACGAAAATTAAGCATTTGTATACGTAACATCCTAAAAGTATATCTCTAAAACTTTAAGTTATTATTTAATAATAGGTTAAATTAGTCTTTTGGTCCCTCAATTTGTCATGAAATTTCAGTTTGATTTTTAAATTTTTCGTTGTCTCAATTTGGTCCTCATCTTCTTAAAAATGACTCAATTTTGTCCTCATCGTTAACTTTGACCAAACGGTATTAAAGTCAATGTCACGGGTCAATCTCAAGGGTTTTTTTTAATATATTTTTTAATATTTTTTTTGACACGTGTCACTCCACAGTTGTGCTACGTGTCAAAGTGACTCAATTTGGTCCTTATATTTGTTTTTAGTTTCAATTTAGTCCCAATTTTTGTAGCAATATTGTCCTTCCTTAAATTGATACTAATTTTACTTTTTTTATAAATTTTATGGTGATATTCTTACTGAAATTAATGTTTTTATTAAATATTTCTATAAATATTTTAAATTAACTTTAAATTCTACACAAAACATTAAACTTTGATTTTGTTTTGAACTTGAAATTTAGTTCCTAAACTTATGTGTGACAAGTTATTTGATTTTTAATTTTTACTAAGTTTGTATAATATGATACACTTGATGCCTTTATATATGATGACAAAATTGTTAATTTTTGAAATTAAGTTTGGGGTTTAACTTTGTTTAATAATAAAACATAAAAAAAACTTATTTAAAAATATTTCTACAAATATTTAATAAAAACGTCAATTTTATTAAGAATATCATCATAAGTTGTATACAAAGATTAAATTGAGTCTCAATCTAAGAAGGACAATATTGCTTCATTTTTTACAAAAATTGGAACTAAATTGAAACTAAAAATAAATATAGGAACCAAATTGAGTCACTCTGACACATGGCACAACTGTGAAGTAACACGTGTCAAAAATAAAAAATTCAAAAAAAACAGAAATTGACACATGGCGTTGACTTAACACCATCTGGTCAAAGTTAATAGTGATGACCAAATTGAGTCATTTTTAAAGAAAATGAGAACCAAATTGAGACAACGAAAAACTTGAAGACCAAACTAAAATTTCATAACAAATAGAGAGACCAAAAGAGTAATTTAACCTTAATAATATCAATACTATATATATATATATATATATATATATATATATATATATATATATATATATATATATATATATATATATATAAAGTTTATAGGCTACTACAACCCTTTAACATTGTCTCTCAAAATGACTTTTCCTTAATATTTCAAAATACTTCAAAATATGAGAAATATATTTGATATAGTTTTTCAAAAAAGACAAAGACTTCATCTACTGAACTAATAACTATTCAAAACAATTAGAGATAACTATCAGTGAGCTACTAAGCTAGTGAACCCATCTACACAGTGGCGGATCTTCGACCAATATTTTGAGGGTGTCAAAATTTTGGTTGAATTACTCTTTTGTTCCATTTTTTGTTAAAAAATGTCAAGTTGGTCTTCTAATTTTTTTAGCCTCAATTTGGTCCGATTTTTTTAAAAATTGATGCAATTTGATTATTTTCGTTAAATTTTTTGAAGCGGAGCAATGGTTTTTTATCATGGCTGACTCTAAGATTAGGTCAGTTACATAAACAAAGCAAATCATCTTTAATCACAACTTCAATTTTGATTAAAAAATCTTGATCTGATTCAGAAAATTTAACGAAAAATAACCAAATTGTATCATTTTTTCAAGAATCGAGATCAAATTGGACTAAAAAAACGGGAGGACTAACTTCATATTTTTGAACGAAAATAAAAATTAAAAGATTAATTTCAAAATATTTATATAAACGGGTAAAAACATTGTATTTTTTTTAAGATAATAAAAAATAATAAAATTATAATTATTGTTATCATTATAATTATAAAATAAATAAAAAAATAATTTTTATAATTTTACTATAATTAATTTTCATTTATAATAGTTAAGTTTTAAATAAAAATAGTCAAATAAAAAAATGATTAAATTAAATAAGTGATCACTTGAAAGATAATATTAATAAAGTAATTAGTTTTATTTTTAAAAATATTAAAAAGGTAAAATTGAAAATGTGAAAAAAAAGAATAGAAATATATTAAATATAGATATATAGAAAATTTTAAAAAATTAAATATATTAAAAATATTAATTAAATTATGTAGATATAAAAATTTTGGGAGGGCCATGGCCCTCCTATGTCCCTTCATAGATCCGCTTCTGCATCTACTCTTACCTAGATATGACAAATAAACCAAACCCGCTTCTGTGGGTATTGTCCGAACTCGTTTCCGTTTTGACGGGAAATCCCTGCATTAAACTGGGTAAGGGTATGTGTATGAAAAATTACCGACTTTTCAATTGGGTATGAGGATGGGTATGAGGATGTACATATCGTCTCGTCCCCATACCCCCATAATATTGTCCCTGTCATATCTCCGTCCCTGTTTAAATTATTAAAATATTCACAATTAATTAAGTAACCTTTTATATATATATATATATATATATATATATATATATATATATAAATTGGAGATGCGAATAAATTTAATAACAAAAAATTAGAAGAAATAAAAAATAGAAAGTGTGTAGTAATATATATATATATATATATATATATATATATATATATATATATATATATATTTCCTTTACTAGGTAACATAAAAAGTTATCTTCTTTACTCTATTATTATTATTTTTTTCATTTGAAAAATCTTTTTTGTTTCGCTAATTTTTTTTTGTTATTTCTCAACCATTGACTATGTTGATATTTGAAAAAAAAAAGATTTCTAAAGTATTTTTCATCTTATCGTATCTTTAATTATACATTTATTTTTCTTTGTGCAATTTCATTCAATACTCTCTCAAATTGTTTCTGAAACATACATTTGATAATTTTTTAACATTTTTATGTTTATTTTTATTATGTAGAATACTATTTTGATATATTTTATATAATTATTTTTATTTTCTAACTCATTATAATCATGGTGTAATTTTGTCACTTTAATTGTATAAATAAATTTTATTTACTATAATATAAAAATTTAATGTAATTACCATGAATGTTTTTTTTTATCACCATCCAAAATATATTGAATTTCAAAAGATACAACATCTATGTTAAAATTTTATTACTATTAGCTTAATATTTGTTCTTTGCGTGATTTTGATCAAGAGATATATTATAACTTTTTCTGTGGGAATGGGTATAGGATAGCAAAACCCATCTCCATCCCGCCATCTCTACTCCTACCTCTGCTCAGGTATTTATGTACGATCATTGCATAAAAACAAGCAACACAAGGAAAGTAAAATAAAGGGTAAGCTATTGCATTTAAAAGGAGAGAAAAAACTAATTGGATAGGACAAAAGAACATACACAAATATTAAATATTAAATAAATCTTTTGTAGTGACAAGCCATAAAACAAACTCAATGATTTACTATTACACTTTTACAGAAATTACTACTAAAGTTCCACTCATCATTTTAGAGCAGTAGCACATCCAACTATTATCACAAATATACTTACACACGTTACTTTTGGAAGATTAATGTATTGAACGGACTAGTGAGACTCTACACATGTCATACTTACTCACTATCTTTGAGACCATCATTAGAGAGAGATTAAGATGAAACAAAATATAATTTAACAAGTCATGACAGGGTTTACTTCACTAGTTCCATAAGTATGATCATTTTTCATATCATATTGTCTGTCATGTGAAGCCTCCTTCGACTCTCACCACCACCTAGATATCATACTCTATGTGAGTTAGATAGATATTAGTAGAGTCAGGATAGTCTCACTCTCGGAATCTCCTTTCAATTCACTTTGACATCCTAAATAGTGATATTTTACCTTCAAAATAGCCACTGAGAACCAAACTTTTCATTTCTAAGCCAAAAAAGACATAAACAATTCAAACAAAAATTTAAAGTTTTTCTAAAACTCCAGACCAACGAATCAATTCCTCCCCCTACTGTCTAACAATGTTCAAAGCCGCTCAACCGTGGTCACACAACAGGAAAAAAATTACTTCTAAACTATTAAAATTTTCCTTCTACCATAATATTATACTCAGCTTATCAACATTACTATTTACAATATCAGCCTCTCTAAATTACTCTTTTTCAACAATGTCAACATCACATTTGGTCAGAAATACAAGAACCCATAACAGATTAACATATCAATTTTTTTTATCATCTTAATTTATCTCATTCTATAACACAAAATTCACATACTCCATTTCTCCACTAATTATTTTCTTTTAGTACTCGTCAATATAATTTCCATTCATACCTAATTCATACCATTAAACAACTCAGTCATGTCATCATTATACAATTCATCATCCATAAAAAAATATACACCCACTCAAAACACAACACAAATACTTAAAAACACTTAAAAATTGCATCAAATCCAACTTCACAAAAATCATTTAAAAGTTATGCAGTTATAAATTCTTATTTTAAAATAAATTAAATGATCAGTTTCCCTTATCTTAAGGAAGACTCTTATCACTGTTCTCCTCCTTACACAATGTTTCCACTTATAATGGTCCTATACTCATAACCCAAAGACTAAAATCAACAATTGAATAATGATTTAAGTTATGAAAATGCATATAGAAAACAGAAGAATCATATACATTCAGAGAAAACTACATGCACTAGAAGAAAAAAATAGAGTTTCTTTATGAGAAGAGGAAAGTTTGAACTTATCCTAATAAAAGATTGATTGACTTATATGGTAGAATTTTTGATATTAATTATTTTTATGACTTTAGATCTTTTAGAGGAAAAATGCAGGAGATCAATTTATTAAGAAGGAAGAAGATTGAAGATCGAGAATAAAATGAGTTTCTATAAGATTTATGCAAGCCACTTCTATTCTTTAAAAACCTTTTAAAAACTTTTAATTTCTTTTATAATATATAATGTTATTAATTCTATTTTTTTCTAATCTATAATCAGTTTCTCACAGCATAAAAACTAAAACTATATTTGAATAGTTTTATGGTTAAGTATGTTTAAAACTACAAAGTAACGCCCAAATGTTATGTAACTGTCATGTCACACAACATGTTGGAATCTATATAAACTTACTAAATCCTGTGTTATTTTCCTTTATATATGTGTTAATTAGAAGAGTGAGTGAATACGTGCTTACAGCCGAATGACAACAGTTATTTGGGAAAAGGAAATGAAGATGTGACATTAAGGTCTTGATGAAATTAAAAACTATCTGCGGCTATCCAGTGTTTGGTGCGCATCAGCTACACCACTCCTCCGATTTTTATATAAGATAAAGTAAAAAGTATTATTTTTATTACTTCTTTTTTATTAAAAAATAAAAAATTAATCTACTTTAATTCTATTTATAGAAAGTTTGTCAACTTTGTAAATTTTTTTTGTCAAAACCTCATTTTCCTTTTATATAAACACCACAAAAATTCACATGTCCTGTGTTAGTGAGTTGTCAAGTGAAGTTGTCTCCGCTTGTCGTTATCATACTCAGTTTCCTCTGTAATATTTAATTTCCATTGTCTTTTCTAAAACCTTAACCAATGGAGCCCAGCTATGAGCCACCGTTTTAAAGTACGAACAAAACTAATCACCACTACTCACTCAGTTAGTCCGCGAAATTCCCACGGTTTCACTTTTCTATACTACATTTGTCTCCACCTTACTCCACAATCCCAACCCCTTCCTTTCTCCATGTATTTAAACAAAGCTAGAGTATAAACAAGGTAGCCATGCATGCATCTTAAAACACATAATACCACCAAACTGTCTTATTATATCAATATGATTCTATATATAAATAGGACACTCATAGTTGACCCTAGAAATTTCCCTAACAAATCTACCTAGTCCTCTCATTACCCCACGTGCCAAAACCCTCGCTTTACTTTGCTTTCTTTCCAAACATGGCTTCATCCTCATCTTCATCAAAGAGACATCCACTGTACCATGGAATCCGTTGCCGCGGAGGAAAATGGGTCACTGAAATCCGTGAGCCACGTAAGACCAACCGCATATGGTTGGGCACGTTCCTCACGCCGGAGATGGCCGCCGCCGCCTACGACGTGGCGGCGTTGGCTCTCAAAGGCGGCGAGGCGGTTCTCAACTTCCCGGACTCAGTTGCCAAGTATCCAGTTCCCGCGTCCAAATCCCCTGCGGACATCCGCAGCGCAGCCATTGCTGCAGCAGAACTCATGAAGTCTGAAGTCAGCCGCAACAACGTTAATGCAGTAGCTCAGTCTGATAACACAGAGGGTGATGGTTACGGTTACGATAATGCTGTTGGTCCCTCGTATGAAACTGAGTTTGTCGACGAGGAAGCCATATTCTCGATGCCGAGTTTGCTGGTCGACATGGCTGAGGGAATGTTGCTAACCCCTCCCAGAATGAGCTCACCCTCTGATTACTCGACCGAAAATTTTGTTGGAGAAAATCTGTGGAACTTTTGATCCATCTATATATATTAAGTGATTAATTAAAATAATATATAATGGAACATAACTCGGAAAGTTGATGTAAATTAATTAAGTAGGGCTACTTTGTTCTGAGACCATGTGTGTCTCCGTGTGTTTTAGTAGGTCTACTATAATTTATGTGTGTGCTTGTTTCCATGGTTGTGACGAGAATTCGTCCTCACTGGCCATGAAGCATTCGTATAGGAAGTTTTTCTATGTTTTGCTTTTGGTTTTGTGATATGATGTGTGAGGCATTTGTATGAAACTTTTTCTTTTCTCTTTTTGAATAGTACAGGCGCGGTTTTTGCTTCCGTTGTTGAAGAGTACTAAAACTGGAAAAAAGAGGGGGACATAACGGAGTAGGTTGAGACATGAATAAGATCTCTCCATTGCGACGCTAAAGTTTGAAAGCGCGTTGTTGATGCGCTGTCGCGAGAACAATATGTACTAAGCCCAAATTTTATTTTATTTTATTTTATTCTCACTGTATCATTTTCAGTACTCTTCTTTTTTATAATAAAGAAAGAGAGTATTATAATTGATCTACTTAAAAATTATAATAAGATGTACGGAGTTGAAAAAAGAAAGGTAGAAAGGTACAGGAAGATAAAGAAATAGATAAAAAAAACGGACTATTAAACATGATGTATAATGTGTGATGGAAAAAAGATTAAACAAAAAAAAAAGGTACCAAACATATTTTTGTGTTCTATCCTTTAAGTTGGTCAAGATACTGGATCACCAATCAGCGCTTTATTAGTAGTTTTTATTATTCAACAAGATCTTATTATAAGGTTTTGTTTATGTGAATGAGAAAAAAAAAGGTTTTATTGCAGTTTTTCAATTCAACTCTAAAAAAGTCAAAATGGAAAAGATGTCCAAATGAAGAAGGGTTTCTAAAAGTAATAAAGAAAGAAATATAATATGATTTGGAAGAAATTATATTTTATTAAGAAAAGTGTGAATGAACGTGATTATTGGTATTTGGAATTTGAGATGATACTATAACAAGAGGAAAAGACCAGTGGTCCCGTTATGAGATATTGTGATGATATTGGTTATTGATTAAACATTCCCACTGTTTAGTTGTCTGAAATCATGGAGGTGACCTTCCTCTCCATTTTTCTTTTCAAGTAACTGTTACTACATAAACGGTACCTGAAATTTATAAAATATCCATCAAATCTAAACCGTGTACATGTGTGTGATGTTTTTCACATTTTCAAAAGAAAAAAAAAATGTTTACTTTTATCCTTTTTTCTATTTCTTTTTTATTTAACATCTATAAAAACGTGAGAATGCATCCGTGCTAAATTTATTAAATTCTCATTAACAGTTGATATAACTATATCACAGTGAAGCACCTAAAAGTAATTTCATATTCAAAGAAAATAATTGATGTGGGATATAAATAAATAGTAATTGTAATTATGTGTAAAAAAACTGTCTCGGATATAGAGACCTGATACCTATCTAAAAACACTCAATTTGTCTTTACTCTTTCTTCGTTTGTCCAGACAATCGGGATATCTGTCTATAATATTCCGTTGCTTAAGTCAGTTCAAGTCCGTTCGGGTGAATACAATTAATGCTATCATAAATGTGAAGTAAAAGTTCTTATCTTACCTTGGTTCCTATTAATAGTGTTTGACATGCGCATGTGATTAAGGTTTTCTTAATCACAATCAAATTGTTTTTTAAACTTGATTAATGACTTCTATTACTTTTAATTTACATATTTAGTTTTGATGTAGCCGCTGACCGAAGAGTCATGCATGCTGTCGAAGTCCTCATAATTATGGCGACAAAATTCCACTAGAATGAGCGGCTATGACCGCTCGGGTCGTGGGCTCCCTAAAATCATTCCAGAGAAATTGTCACATCAACAATCCACAGGATTATCCACTTATCCTTGAACCGTCTGACTGAAGGTCTGGCTAGAATGTCGATAGGTCATACGGTACAAAAACAATGTGAAATACATTGTTGTTATCCAAAGAAAAAAGAAAGATGATGCACAAATACATTCATCTAACTTAAAAATACATTTGAAAACAAAAATAAAAAAATTATTAAATATTTGTTCAATCCCATCCATTCTTTTGTAAACCTTATCATATATACTACTAAAAAAATTCATACTTTTTACCAATTTTATTTTAAAATATTTTGCATAAGAAATACTTATAAATTTTGTTATGAAAAAAATGTACAAGAAATTACTACCAATTTTTTTATAAAATATTTTGTATAAAACACTTTTCGCAAAATATTTTGTAAAAAATATTTACAAATTTTATAATTTTATAGAAAATAATTATTTACGAAGCAATTATCTACCACTTAAAAGTTTTAGAAAAATGGTAAAAAACATTGTATAAATGGTAAAAGTTTTTAATAAATTTGTAAGAAAAATCTTATATAATATGAAAAATATTATAAATGATAATTGGGAATGTGATATCCTAATTTTGTTACTTTCCTCACTTGTTATAGAGGTTTCATCTATAAGATGTTGATGGTTGACCTTGTCATATTAATAGACATTTTTAACATTAATCACATTTAAGTTTTTTCAATGATGATCTTTCACTAAATCAATTTGACCACCCTCGAATGCTTGTGCTCAACAACCAAGTTCAAACCATGATTCTCCAAAATACAAGTTAATGAGAAGGGAAATCCCATTAATATTATATTTTCTCATACACTACATGCTATTATATAATCAATTAATCTCAATGTTACTTTTCAGGGTCCAAATCACAAATATGTGTTCCAGTATTAATAAGAGATTAAGAATATGATTGTAGACATATTGTAGAAATATGTCATCGATAGTCAAACTATCCACTACCACCGTACACATTATTAAAAAAAAAACAAACAAACACCATTAACGTGTTTCAGAAACTTACCTCTAGTGGTCGGAGACACAGTGGTTTCAAGAGTATGTGTGAAGCTTTAGCAACCTCCAAGTCAAACGACAACCAATAAAACAGAAAGAGGAAGCAAGGTTCAACAGTGAAACAAACACATTATACAAGTTTGACATTCTTTAACACCTTATGCAGTGAATCTTTAGTCAAAACTATTGGAGAAAATAGTTGTACATTAACCATGAAAATATTTTCACCTACATGGTTAAATCTAAGCACATGCAAAATTATCAACTGTCCAATGCCAAATTGTATATGTTTTATCTTTTTCACGAACTTGACATGGATGAAAAAGGGTGGTAGAACCCACAAACTTTTTCTACCTTTCTTCACAAATCAGTAAAAACAAAACCACTTTGACAAATAAGTGTCCTTCTTCCTCCAAAACTATGAACACGAGGAAACAAATCAAAGCTAAGTAACAAAATTGTCCATAAAATAGAAACATTTAAACACTTCCTTTTATTTTCTCGAGTGAAAAATAATGGCATTTAGATCTTTCAAGTACATCTTATTCTTTAAATTCTGTTCATGAAATAAGTTAGACTATAATTTGAATTCACCGAAAACCTCTCTTAATGTTTTTATAAATATATGTCTCCTTTACTCTTAGATGCATTGTGCTCATAAGATGGGTATATTGTATAAATTCATTTTTATTTTGATGAAATATTTCCTTATTAATTAGGTACATATAGGAGTATACAATACTCAATTTATATTAGATACGTGGATTTACATATCTGTTATGTCCTCGTTCATAGATATGTCCGAATACTTATCTCCATCTTTATCTCTATTTTTGTTTAAATTACTTAAGTACAATAGTTTATGTTAGGAATCCAAGTGTGAGTCTAAGTCCCACATTGACCAGAAATGAGAAAGTAGAGCACCATATAAGGATCAAGGCCCATAAACCCATTGCCTTAAGGTTTTGGGTTGAGAGTGGTGTCAGTATCTTATGTGGTTAGGCTCAGGTCTCATTGGTGTTGTATCTCCCCAGTGAAACCCCCTCTGTAAAACCTGACATCAGAGCCGATGGTTAAAACCGGCTTAGACGAGTGCAGGTCCCTGTATCGAAAGTTTTCCTGGCAAGGGTTCCAGGTAAGCGTGTCCCGTTAAGATGAACGGCGGTACGAGAAGGGGTACTCGTGGTTGGGAATGCTTCCGCTGGAGGGGGAGTGTACCAATGAGAAAGTTGGGAATGCTTCCGCTGGAGGGGGAGTGTACCAATGAGAAAGTAGAGCACCATATAAGGATCAAGGCCCATAAACCCATTGCCTGATGGGGAAAACAACAACAAACAATATACCAGAGAATGCAGCGGATATAATTTCCCCTAACTTGCAAGAATCTATGAGGAGCAATAATCAAAGAGCAACAATAATAAATCACCAAAAGCACAAATAAAGGCACCGAGATTTTTAACGTGGAAAACCCCTCAAATCAAGGGTAAAAACCACGAGTCGTCCAGACCAAAGAAATAGCTTCACTATGATCAACAAGAGTACAAAAGAGTCTCAATCAAATAACAAAGCAACAAAGCTTTCAAATAGAGAAGAACAAGAGAGGAAAACCTCTACAAATCACTGCTGCAGTGCGAAATTAATATCTCCCAACTCAGACCTCGTATCAAAGATCCGACCGGTCAGAATGAAGAGCAATGAGTTCCGAACCTGCTGTAAAAATTTCAGCCCGATCCAACGGTGAACGAATCCGCAGCGCCGAATTTACTGCGACAGCTCTATGAAAAACGTGAACAGAATTTTCCCTCTACCTCTCCCTCTATGTGTTAGGGCTTTCAGTGTATTCTGACTCTATTGTTCTGCCTCTCTCTTTATTTTATAGCCTCCTCTCCACTAGGTTTAAGTGAGACATGGGCTTCTCAAATTTTGGGCCTTTTCTCCACATAAGAAGGGAGCCCAATACCCAACAAATCTCCCCCTCACAACTATGTGGAGATAACCGCCAAACCAGCGATCTCACAACAAACTTCAAACTTTCCTCTTGGCAATGCTTTAGTCATCATATCAGCACCATTATCATCTGTATGAACCTTTTCCAACTCCAACAACTTAGCATCCAAAGCATCACGTATCCAATGATACCTCACATCAATATGTTTGGATCTAGAATGAAAAGTTGGATTCTTACCAAGATGGATAGCACTTTGGCTATCAACGAACAATGAATAGTTATCTTGCCTAAAACCAAGCTCCTGCAAGAATTTCTTCAACCATAACAAATCCTTGCATGCTTCAGTAATAGCAATGAACTTTGCCTCTTCAAAACACTCAGGTTCTCCACCGTCAGTCAAAGTTATGTACTCATCACAAGAATACCTTGTAGAAGGTTGTTTATGTCTATTAGACCTCCTGAGTTGGACTTGAGATGATTCAGGTATATCACCAAGATCGTCATCATCATCATGTTCCTCTTGAGCATCATCAATTGGAACCTCTACTCCACTTCCAAACTGTTGATCATCAACATCACCATGTTGCTCATTGTCTTGAGCTTCCATTTCAACATTCTCCAAATTGTGAGCGGGCAACCCCATCAGATTACCATCAGTGAGATTACTATCTTTCTCGGGTGTGGTCTTCTCCACCTTATCAATGTCTTCAATGGTCTGGTCTTCCATGAATTGTACATCACGGCTTCTAACAAGCTTCTTCTCAACAGGATCATAAAACCTGTAGCCAAATTCATCCTCACCATAGCCAATAAAGATACATTGCCTTGTCTTTTTATCTAACTTGGATCTTTCATCCTTAGGAACATGAACAAATGCCCTGCAACCAAAGACACGCAAATGATCATAGCTAACATTCTTACCAAACCAAATTTTGTCTGGCACCTCAGTATTCAAAGCAACTGCGGGACTGAGATTAATAACATGCACAGCTGCAAGCAATGCCTCTCCCCAAAAGTGCTTAGGCAACTTTGCTTTCGAAAGCATACATGTAACCCTTTCAACCAAGGTCCTGTTCATCCTCTCCGCTAGACCATTCAACTGAGGAGTTTTAGGAGGAGTCTTCTCGTGTCTAATACCATGCTGCCTGCAATAAACATCAAAAGGTCCATGGTACTCACCACCATTATCACTACGGATGCATTTCAGCTTCTTGCCTGATTGCCTCTCAACCATAGCATGAAATTCCTTGAACTTTTCAAGTACTTGACCTTTCCGCTGAAGAGCATAGACCCATAGCTTCCTGGAACAATCATCAATAAAAGTAACAAAGTAAAGTGCACCACTAAATGACTTTACCTTTAATGGGCCACAAACGTCAGAATGCACCAATTCAAGCAATTCTGACTTCCTTGAGGGTGGATGCTTCTTAAAAGATACTCTGGTTTGTTTACCAGCCATGCAATGAGAACATTTCTCCAATTTTGCATTTCTCAATCCCATAAGCACATCCTTTTTAGCTAAGCAGTTAAGCCCTTTCTCACTTATATGACCAAGCCTCCGGTGCCACAAAGATGCCTCCATATACATAGCATTCACACTGTCTTTAGCAACCAAAGCTTTAGTCCAGTACAATTTAGATTGTTTCTCCTCTCTGGCCATAACCAAGTTACCTTTAGTGAGCTTCCATTTACTAGAACCAAAATGATTGTCATAACCACAATCATCAAGCAACTGCACAGAGATTAAATTAAAACGGACATCCGGAGCATGTTTGACTCCTTTAAGCAACAACTGCACTCCCATGTTGGTTTGCAGGCAAACATCACCAACACCAATCACTTTAGACTCACCATCATTACCCATCTTCAACACTCCAAAATCACCAGAAGTGTAAGATGTGAAGAACTCCTTCCTAGGTGTAACATGCAGTGTAGCACCACTATCAATAATCCACATGCTCTCATCAGATACAAGATTAACGGACTCAAAGTCACGAAGAAGAACAAGATTACCATCTGTAGCAGTAGTGACACGATCATCATCATCATGATCATTCTCTCTTTGTTTGCCCTTCTTGTCTTTGTTCTCCTTTTTCCACTTAAAACAGTATTTCTGAATGTGCCCAGTTTTATGACAAAAATGGCACTCTAAATTCTTGTATCTTGACTTGGACTTGCTCCTACTCTTCTCTCTACCACCTTTATGTTCCTTTTTTCTGACTTCTCCCCCTAGCTTCTGTAACAAGCATATCAGACTGAGATGAAGAACCATGTGCCTTCCTTCTCATCTCTTCATTAAGAGCACCGCTCTTTGCCATCTGAAAAGAAACAACACCATTCGAGGCAGAGTTTGTAATTGAAACCCGAAATACCTCCCAAGACTCTGGTAGAGTATTAAGCAACCATAATCCCATAACTTCGTCATCAAACTTTATGCCCATTCCTGACAATTGATCTAGGAGCCCTTGAAACTCATTTAAGTGATCAGAAATAGAAGAATTCTCCCTGTACCTCAAATTCATCAAGCAATTTAACAAATACAATTTATTATTGCCCGACTTAGAAGCATACAAAGACTCAATCTTCTCCCACAAAGCTCTGGCATGTGTCTCATTAGCAATATGATTATAAACATTATCTTCAACATATTGCCGAATAAAACCACATACCTGTTGGTGCTCAAAGTCCCATTCTTCTTCAGACATAGAATCTGGCTTTTGTGTAGCAAAGACCGGAAGATGCAATTTCTTGACAAATAATAAATC
The DNA here is from genome assembly GCF_037176805.1 of Vigna unguiculata. NCBI lineage: Eukaryota > Viridiplantae > Streptophyta > Magnoliopsida > Fabales > Fabaceae > Vigna > Vigna unguiculata. Next base: position 55,080,230 of record NC_140794.1, on the reverse strand, counting down.
TTTCATCTTGCCCTTCCACAAATGATAATTTGTACCATTCAAAGCAACTATCTTTGCATTTGCCTCCATCATTCAAGCAAGTAAATATAGCCCAACCAAGAGCTCTGATGCCACTCTGATGGGGAAAACAACAACAAACAATATACCAGAGAATGCAGCGGATATAATTTCTCCTAACTTGCAAGAATCTATGAGGAGCAATAATCAAAGAGCAGCAATAATAAATCACCAAAAGCACAAATAAAGGCACCAAGATTTTTAACGTGGAAAACCCCTCAAATCAAGGGTAAAAACCACGAGTCGTCCAGACCAAAGAAATAGCTTCACTATGATCAACAAGAGTACAAAAAAGTCTCAATCAATAGCACAAATTAGTGCCAACACCCAACCAAATAACAAAGCAACAAAGCTTTCAAATAGAGAAGAACAAGAGAGGAAAACCTCTACAAATCACTGCTGCAGTGCGAAATTAATATCTCCCAACTCAGACCTCGTATCAAAGATCCGACCGGTCAGAATGAAGAGCAATGAGTTCCGAACCTGCTGTAAAAATTTCAGCCCGATCCAACGGTGAACGAATCCGCAGCGCCGAATTTACTGCGACAGCTCTATGAAAAACGTGAACAGAATTTTCCCTCTACCTCTCCCTCTATGTGTTAGGGCTTTCAGTGTATTCTGACTCTATTGTTCTGCCTCTCTCTTTATTTTATAGCCTCCTCTCCACTAGGTTTAAGTGAGACATGGGCTTCTCAAATTTTGGGCCTTTTCTCCACATAGGAAGGGAGCTCAATACCCAACAGTTTAATAGGTAATCTAAAATTTTATATATATTATTATCTTCATTTTTTTTGTTTTGTACCCTGCTTTATTTTTTTAACTACACATTTTTTCCGCTTTTATAATTTTTGTTTGAGTCATTATATATTTACAAAATATACTCTTATCTTCAAGGTACTTTCCTTACACATTTGATATATTTCTAATATTTTTATTTATTGTTTCTTTTTATCATATAAAATACTATTTTGATATATTTTATATAATTATTTTTTATTTTCTAAGTTATTATCATACTGTAATTTTGTCATTATAATTAAATTATATTAAAAGAAATGAAAACCCTATCTCTCTAAACTAGTATAAGTGATCTATTTTTGGCGTAAAATGAATTATACAACTTTATATAGATATCTAGTACAAATACAACAAGATAAAAGTGTATAAAATAAAAATTTAAAAAGTAAAATGACACACCAAAGTCAAAATTATCAACTTAATGTCACTTTGCTTTGACTTTTAGTACATTTTCTTTCAGTTCAGTTGAAAGTAGTATCTGTGAACCTATGAACTTATTGTATGCCTTAATTTTATTTATATTTTAATCAAAATTATAATTTAGTTTTTTTTAGGATTGAAGAAAAAAAATTATATATTTTTTATAATTAAGTGAGTAAATCCATATAACCTACCAATCTTTGATGGATCGGACCGAGTTGAATTTTCTTAGACTCATTAATAAATGAGTTAAGTTGCATTAACTCACCACTAGTGCATTTTAGAGTTTTTACAACGTTGTATATGCCTCGGTTCCTATGGACCCGCTGCATATAAGCACGCGGTGGTAGTTTTGTAATTAAATTCATCTTTTATGCCTCGGTTGTCATAATAACCGAGGCATATGGCTAAAAAAAATTTGACTCAACGCTTTGACCCCTAATTTAATTTATTTATTTTTTTGACTGATGCAATATGCCTCGGTTCTCTCTTAACCGAGGCAGTAGAGACATGTAAATATTTTGACCACTGCGTTGACCCATAATTTGAATTTTTTTTTACTGAAGCAATATGCCTCGATTCTGTAATAACCGAGGTAGTAGTGGTAATATATGCCTCGGTCTAGCGCCAACCCGAGGCAGTAAGGGTACAATATGCCTCGGTTTTGAATAACCGAGGCAGTATCCCTTCGTAGGGTTAAAAAACCCAAATTCCTTCATTGTGCAGTGATCTCCGACTTCTTCTGCGAGCGTTCATCTTCCCCGGCCAACCTTCATCTTCTCCGACGACCAGCGCCACCGTCCCGCACAGCTCCCACCGTCCCGCACACCTCTGACGCACAGCTCCCACCATCCCGCACACCTCCGACGCTCCAGGCCAGCGTTTCGTCGCCTGCACCGCACCGCCACAGCTTCTTCTTCTTCTTCGACCAACCACCACCGTCGCCTGCACCGCACCGCACCGCCCTTCTCCGACGACCAGTGCAGCTTTGCGCCACCGTCCCGCACACCTCTAACGCAGAGCTCCCACCATCCCGCACACCTTCGACGCTCCAGGCCATCGTTTCGTCGCTTGCATCGCACCGCCGCGACTTCTTCTTCTTCTTCGACCAACCACCACCGTCGCTGCACCGTCGAGGAGCCGTGCACTGCCACCAGAGCCGCTGCGTGTTCTTCACAATCAAATTATTTTTTCCATGTACTAATAGTCACATGAAGTGGAAAGTCCTGAACATATGAATATTCCAATATCTTTGGACGATCCTCTTGGTGCATTACACCAGCTTGTTGGCATTATTAGTGATAAGTCGATGGTAGTTCCATGGGATTCTGATGTATTTGGGAGAGATAGTGACACCCCAATGTACCTGCATAAGCAAGATGTCTTGGAGCTTGCGTCGGGTACAAAAGAACTGAATATTACCCTTATTCAGTTATGGATGATGTAAGCATCTAAACTATTCATTATGTTTAATTAATTTATATAGTAACTTATATTAAATAAATGTTTTTGTCCAGGTATATGTTTAGTGTCAGTAACAATATGGGGTTGAGTGATGTATATGGGTTCATAGACCCCCAACTCACTCATGTAGGCAATAAATTTGATGACATTCAAGCATACGTCACTGAATGCTTTGGACAAGGGAAGAAAATATATTTTGTCCCTTATATTTCTGGGTAAGTGTAGTTTGTTGACTTCTAATTATAATATATTATTTTAAGGTACAACAACGAATTTTGTTTTTATTGCAGGCATCATTGGCAACTAGTTGTAATTTCCATGAAGGACAACATTGTTGTGTGGCTTTGTTCCTTGCACAGGCCTCCTCCTAACCATCTTAGACAAGTTATAGATTGGTAAGAACCTCAATTTTATGAACTTTCTTTCTTATATAATTGTATCTTAACACCTTATATTTTTCATAGTTCAATCGTTGCACATAGCATGTTGTTAGGGAAATCAACTGCTATGACAAAAAGGCTAGCATGGTTGAGCCTCAAGGTTTGCTATTTTGGTCTATAGTATTATAATTATTCAATTTCTTTTCTTCATGAATTACTTATAAATGTGCATTCATTGTAGTGTAATTTACAAACCGGTTCATATGAGTGTGGTTACTATGTAATGCAATGGATATCAACCATTGTATGTGCTCGTATCACAAGTGATTGGGAAACGGCAATAATTTCACTATATGAAATACTTATATGCAATTTTGGCTTAGTTTATATACTAATTTAAATTATTCTCTTGTGTGCAAAGATTTGGTACCAGTACATCAATCCCCGTCAAGTCCATCAAATATTTAAGGATAGCTTTGGCAAAGTATATTATTCAAATGTACAATATTACTTAGTATATTTGTTTATGAAAGCATATGATATTGTAATGAGTTCTACAATATGAATAGTATTTAAGTATTGTAATGAGTCCATCAATTATAATATGATATTGTTTCTGGCTGGTTCTATATTTCTGGTTCAAAATTTGTAGGTTAAATGTGCTAGATTTGAATGAAATAGGACCAGAATTTAAAAAAAAATAGCTTTATGCTTCGGTTGTAACCAAAACCGAGGCAGAAGATTATTCGAATTTTTAATTTTTTTTTAAATGGCCATATGCCTCGGTTAGACCAGAACCGAGACAGTAAAGTTCACTTTCTGTCACGGTCAAAACAGACCCGAGGCAGAAAGTATATTAAATTTTTTTATTTTTTGAATTTCTGGTACTCATTAGGCCTCGGTTGTACGGAAACCGAGGCAGTAAATATTATATATGCCTCGGGTTAACCGAGACATAAACTACTAGCTTTTTACCTCGGTCGTATATGCAGCAGTTGCGGACCCGAAGTCAAAAACTAGAAATAACCGTTGTCATTTCCCTTCCCTACACTAGTACACTAAGTAATCAATTAGTAATAGATCAAACCAGGTGGAACCCAATTTGACAACAATAATGTATTAATTAAGTGACAATACTAACATTCTTTACATAATAAAAGTATAGCTCACTAGAAATATTTCCTTAGACAAGTATTAGTTTAACTAAACTTTTTTAACTAGAATTAAAATAATTCCAAACAGTCTGAAATTTTGGGCTAGAAAGTTATACATATTCATTATTACACGCAGTAAGAAAAATTACTCAGCTAAAATAATATGAATACAGAAAAAAAATGATGTTATCAACTTTCGCCGTCACATGAAATAATCATCAAGGGTCAGAACAAAAATTGACTTATATGCTACTTATAATCGTTGTTCATTTTATTTTGTAGTACAATTTATTTATATATAGTTATCTTGGAAATAAGAAAAACACTCGTTCTTTGAGTTTCTGACACAGCGTTGTTTTAGTTAGGTATCCTTTCCCTATCATTCATATATATGGCTGATAAAAAAAGTTCTTTCAGTTTCTGTTCTTAGACGCAAAAGGGAATGGGAACAGGGCTAATCATATTCCGACGAAAAATCTCTAAAAATTCATAAAGCATCTATATAACATAGATATATTGGTCCTACAATTTCTTGATAAAAAGAGGAAGAAGAGGCTTTAAATAGTATGTTACTTTTAATTATTACGATCCGAGATAAATGGGGTAAAACAACAGTGTAAAAAACAATTGTTGATAACAGTATCTGTTTTTCTTATAGTTTAACCCATTTTTCTTTATCTACTTTTAATTCATCACTATAATCATTATTAGATCATCACATTACATTACTAAAAAAAATCAAAATAAATTATCTAATAATATTGAAGTAATAGATTAAAAATGAGTCAAAAAAATGAATTAAAATATCATTTTCCTTTTCTTATAGAATAACAATATCGCTTTCGTATTATGTTTCTACCGATTAAGTTGGGCAAGGACAGAAGATTACTGTATAAATAAGTGTCCTCAGTTTAGGAACACTAATTAAGTTAATAAAGTAGGACTCATTACACCATGTATATGTTTGATATTTGAAACGAGCGAAATGTTTGCATTATATTCTATAACACTATTAATTGTTAGTTATAAATTTTAGCACACCTCTTAAAATAATTAGTGTGCTGTTATTTATTAACCCGGGACTAAGTTTTGCCTATTAAGTCTATACAAGAAACTTAGCATATATGCAAACCGATGCGTTGTGCTATATATATTTTTAGCACGTAATGAAGTAAAAAACTCCGCCGATAGTTGAAATAGAACAATGTTTGTAAAAAAGACATTATTATAATCAAAGTTCTAAATATAATTAACTTTCTATTTATAGTTACAATAATGGATATATATAGAATCATCGTCATAGTCATATTAGAAATCATTCTCTTCACTCTCTCTTTATATAGTTTTATATAGTGTTGTTTTTATTTTCTTCCAATTTCTTTCATGTATAGTACCGCAGTGATATTCATTCTATTTAATTTATTTTATTCTTTATTGATAAAAAAATCAGCGATTATGAATTAATAATCTCTTAACAAGAGTTTGTTCATCTCTTTTATGCTAATGATAATTGTTTATATATATATATATATATATATATATATATATATATATATATAATGTATGTTATTAGGTCTTCAAAGGGAGAAAGTTTATTGGAGAGTACAATACCAATAAATGTTAGAAATGTATAAGCCATGAGAGAAAGAAGAAAGGATGCGTACAAAAAAAGGCACAAGAAAAGTTTGGGTAAAAACCAACTCAAGAGAGTTTGCTTGCTTACTGATTTATTACAACCTTTGTTCAATATATGGAGTACAATGTCCCATCATATAGAGGGAAAAGTAAAAAACAAAATAGAAAAGAATATTTGATAATAATGAAAGAGAATCAAATATATGATATCTCTATCAATATAAATAAGGGTTAAATATGTTTTTGGTCCCTCAAGTTTCAGCGAAATTTGGAATTAGTCCCTCATCAAAACTTTTGACCAATTTAGTCCTTCATCTTTCGAAATGCATGAATCTAGTCCTTTTAACCAAATTTTGTTAAGTTTATCTGACGTTTCAAGCGCATTTCATGATAGTATTTAAATTATTTACACTGTTTGACACATTTTTGCTTCGATGTTAACTTAAATACTATCATGAAATGTGCTTGAAACGTCAGATAAACTTAACAAAATTTGGTTAAAAGGACTAAATTCACTCATTTTGAAAGATGAAGGACTAAATTGGTATAGAGTTTTGATGAGGGACTAATTCCAAAATTCACTAAAACTTGAGGGACCAAAAACATATTTAACCCTATAAATAAAAGCAGGAGATATATAATATCTTTATCAATAAAACCTAAGTTCAACCACATAAAGAATTTACATCTCTCTCAACCAAAAACCTTAACTTTAAGGTAATAAGTTTATGATCTTCATCTTTTATATAGCATTCTATTTTTTTATTTCTACTTAAATAGGACTTAGACTCACTTAACAACTATGCCAATTTAAACATGGCGTTGCCATATCTTTAAACATGTGATAGATAATGATTTCATATTAATGCAGTAGTTTTCTACATTATAATATATAAGCAATTAAGTAGAATAATTTTTTGCAATGTCCGGACTTAAATTTAGTTGTATCATTATTAAAAATTCTCATATTATATGAAAAATTTTGTAAATTTGTTAAATAAGATTGTAAAAAAGATTTTTTTCTTCTATTTTTTCTAAGAATCAATTGACAGATAATTATTTTTTATAAAATTATAAAATTTGTAAGTATTTCTTACAAAATTTGTTACAAAAAATATTTTATACAAAATCTTTTGAAAAATAATTGACAACAATTTCCTACAATTTTTTTATAACAAAATTTATAATTATTTTTTTTTTAAAATTCAAAATATAATTAACAAAAAATATGAATTTTTTTAGTAATAAATTAAGGTTGTGCACTACTTTACAAGGGTATAGGATTTCTCTACATGCTATTAGTAGAATTTATCCCTGTTTTTATATTTGTTTATAGATATGTTGAAAAAGTATAAGCAAGCCATGACAGATTGATCCTTTGTAAGAATAATACATATAATAATCATGAAAGTGTTATAAGGTTAAGTTTTTTAGTTTTTTTTTAATTAGATATTAATTTTTGTGTTGAAAAAATAAGAGTGTAAACTCTGACGTCTATATATTTGAGAAATTGCATCAGATAATTAAGAATTAAACGTACTATTCATGTATTTATGAATTATGTAAGTTCTCTAAAACATTATTTACTAATATTTAAATAAATAATTATTCTTTAAATCATTATCTATTTACCTTATATTAATATAGGCGAGATGTTATCGTGTATTTTAAATATGCATATGATATTATATTAATATGTGATAATATTATAATATTATTAAGTTAATATTAAAAATAAAGTGAGATGAATAGAGTAAAGAATAAAAAATAATTATTGATGAATAGAAAAAGAAAAGAAAATAAGATAGACAATTTTATAAAAAAAATATTTTTAATAGTTATAAGGACAAAATTGAAATTATAAAATATAAACACAAAAGAAATCCTTTATATATATATATATATATATATATATATATATATATATATATAATCATTGTATATTCACATGTAGATGCTTTGGAAATTTCATTAGACAACTAAAACTCAAACCTTGTAAAATTATGAATTATATATATGTCTTTTCATTTTAACAAGAATACACTATACCTCCTATTGGTCATTTTCTTTACTCGCCTGTGCTTCATCTCTTTTATTTACATGATTCTTGCTACTAAGGAAAGAATTGGACAAATGAATTCTACCGGAAAATTGTATAAAAAAACATTGGATTACAATTAATTATTTAAAAAAATCATTAACTAAGTTTAATGTTTAATAAAAACCTTAATGCAATCCAACTTATTTAATGCAAACACAATCCACTTATTATTTTTCATTTACGGACAGTTCATAAAAGTAATATATTTTTAAGATAGTTATTATTATTTTTCAAAATATTATAAAACTAATAATTCACAAATTAAACTATACAAATAATCAGAGGTTGAGTGTCTCATCTAAGGTTGGGACAAGGATGTCCTGATATAGGTAGAGCCAACAATGTCTTGGTTGAGATTAAGACAATAATGTTTAAGAGACTAATTAAGGCAACGATACTGTAATGGAGAAGAAGTCATTATGAACATAATTAAGTTCATGTCGTGACCAAAATTTATTGGACAATATCGATGATGCTCAACTAACAATTTTCCGATACAAAACACAAGATCTCGCTTAAATGTTATCGAAGTCAATCTCACAATCTTATATAAATGTTTAGATTCAAGTTAAAGAAAAAAAAGTTGTTAATTTTAATCCATTTTTTTCTTTGTTGAATTTTTAAAATTAGGGAACGAGTCATTAAATACCAGTAAAACTACATAAATGAATTTCATCCGTAAATCTTTTAGTTTTTCTTTTATAATATGGTTTACTAAATTAGTTGTGAATGATAAATGAATGGTTTTTGTATATCTGAATATAAGATTATGTACATGGTACACGGAAATACCAGATGATTCTGGACCGTACGACATACTCCGGTGAAAGGTTGTGATAGGTTTAGCACAGCAGAGTTATAAAGAGTGTTTCATCTTGCACCAGCATGATTGCAACAATTTCCATATCTACAGTATCAAACATTTAATGAAATAAAAACATTGAACCAATATAAAGTGTGGACGCACTGGTCCAGTAGGGTTTATGAGTCAACAGATATATGCAGGAGGAAGAAGGAAAAGATGGAAGAAGTCGGTGATGTGATTATACAGAGAAACATGATGTTGTTAACGTGGAGTGAGTTTATTGATCGGAAAGGGAATACGGGCATTGATTATTTTGTCTGTGAGGAAATACATTTTTGAGTGATGTGCAGAAATTTGAGCTGCAAACTTTGAAAATAAGAAGCAAAAGATATTGACTACAGTAGCGACATAAATGGCCGACATCTTTGTTCGGGACCCCACGTCTCTTTCCTTCATCACTCCAACCCTATCTATATCTATGGAGTTTATATATATATTATGAATCACTGCTAAACTGGTTTGGTTTGGTTTGGGTTGGGTTGGTGAGCTCTCTCTTTCTCTCTTTTCCTTTTCTCCCACAAGCTTTTAAATAATTTGGAGCATATCATCTGTGTGTATATACACATGTTTATAATATCTACGCCAAGCCACAGATTTTGTCAAAAAGATAAACTGAAAAGAGTCAAGGGATTCTGCTGGTCCATTGTCTAGCCAGTTAATGCATGTCAGAAAGGTGGATTTGAATATTGAAATTTCAAACACGATCCATACGCGACCGTTTCTACCACCTTTTACATCTTTCCTTCTCTTCTCTATACTTACTCTCGCTTTTCAACATTTCATATCGCACCATACTACATAATATTTTTTCTCATTGTTCCTCGAAAGAAAACTCAATAATTCTTGTCGAAACAAAGATCAAGTATTTTCTTGAGGTCCTGTGAAATAAAAAGTACTCAGGTCAGAAAATAATTTTTTATTTTAAGAGTTATCATTTAATTTATAGATAAAACAGTTACAAAAAATATTAATAAATTAACAAAATATCTTATTTCCTTATACAATAATAATTTTTAATAAAATATCAACTAATAATAAGACAAATTTAAATTCAATTTCTTAATCACAAACTTTAAATTAACTTTGAAATGTGTTATCATATCTAGAAATTAGGTCGAACTCGAACGGACGAGCAGAACAGAACAGTCATCTTTTCACCTTTTTATTAAATATAGACAATTCAGGGCTCCCAAAAAATTGCCGGTATGATGAGGATTATCTTTTATTTATATATTGTTTTCGGATTCTATTTCTAACATATCTGATTTTAGTGTTATTATTTACGTATCTTACAACATAATTCATATTCTACTTTATATATATATATATATATATATATATATATATATATATATATATATATATATTGAATTTTAATTAGTTGAAAATTAAAAATATTATATATATGCACTATATCTTATGACTGTGTTCCTCAACTTTTCTCCATTTAGATGAGGACTTTGAGCTCTTCAGTTTTGTGTGAAAATCTGTTCAGACTAAGTTGATTATGTCTTATTATTTCAAGTTATGTTTGGCTCCTGGTTGAATTCCATGGTATCAGTGACCTTTGAATGCATCATTTTATACGCTTTGTCTATACCTATTCATGTGTAGGATCTTTCTGTCTCTGTTTTTTGTTGTGTATTTTGGAATAGCAAAACAAGTTTATGGCTACTGTTTTAGTCTCATGTGCATCTTCTTTAGAGTCTTTTTAATCTTTGATGAATCTTTAGTTATTAAGTGTCATGATTTGTAAGATTTTGATGTCAAGCTTTTTGCATATTTTTGTATAGATTTTTTACTTTTTTGTAAAGGGGTTAGAGCATCCCATAAGTACTCTTCTTTAATTTATCCATTCTTTGTTGGAAAAAAAATGTGCACTATATGTAAATTTTCAATGCACTTCTAACACTAAGTAAAATTCTGTTACAATTTAAGCCTCTCGAACAATAAGTCGAACATTCATTTATTTGTTTAAAATATTTAAGCAACAAAACTGACATTTATACAAATTAAGAAATTAGTATTAGGAAAGTTAATTTGTCAAAAACAACAGCATTTATAATTTGACATTTAAAAAATTATTATCAAATCACTTTTATTCATATATATATATATATATATATATATATATATATATATATATATATTTTGTGTGTGTATGAAAATTCTCCATTTAATCTTAATGTATACCAATGTAAAAAAATTACATTATCGTACAAATTCGAAATACATAATCATTTATAAGTAAATAATAATATGAAAAACACAATCTTTGATTAGATTCATTCTAAATCTTTAATATTTACATTGTGATTAAATTATAAAACTCTTCTGCGGAAATTGCATTGAGTTTGATTTTGATACTATTAATAAAGATTTTTTTTTTTTGTAAATCATTAACTAATCAGGAATCATCTTTTAATAATAATTGTTTAAGAACTTATTATCATAAGCGAATTTTATACTCATGAATGAATAATAAATGTAATATTTATTATGAATTTATATGTGGGTAACAATTGAGTGGAGAATTTGGAATCATAGAAACAATGATATATTTTTAGAAGGCAAAATTTAGATGCCAAGAAAGTTTTTGTTCTAGCACAAGTCAAAAAAAGAGTCTGAACCACAAATAAGTTTCCACAAACAATTTTTTTGTTTTTTAGTGTGCACAATCTTCACACATATAAATATTAGGTTCTTGAATTAAGATATAAGTTTGGTAATGTTTATTTGTCTTTTGCGTTGCTCGTATATACATTTTCTATGCAGTAGGTGTTGTCACCTATATATTGTCTAAGCTGATGAGTCTTAATAAATGTTTTAGAGTGATATATGTTTTGGATCTTTAGAGCAGCTACCTAGAATGTTATGTCTCTAATATGGGATTCCTGCCATGAAAAATAGGGTGAATGACTTGTATGTATACAAATTTGTGTTTTGTCTCTAAAGAGTAGAAGGTAACCTTATAAAGTGAGAAGACTAGGAATGGATAAGACAATAAAGAATAGAAAAAGAGATTGTTATATGATTGTGTGGTTTTTTATTGTGATTTTTTTGCAGTACTAATATAAGATGATAAGAATAGAAGGATATATATAGTTCCTTCAAAGCAAGGAGCTAGAATATGGATGCATTAACGATGGAAAGGAAATATAGTGTGTGAAAGACAGAAAATGATTCACTAACAACATATTTAATCGTTTAGAGTTGAGGAGATAAGAGGTCTTTATATTATCTTGCAATGGAAAACAATCAAAGAGATATATCTTGAGAAATTCTCTAATCTATTAATGTTTTTTTGAAAAATGTACATTTATCTAATACTAACCTCCTTTTTCATGTAGAAGTTTATAATTTTTGTATTAATAGAGTTTTATAAGGAGAAATAATGTGACAATTTGTTATTATTTTAGTAATTTTTTTTTAACATTTTTATGTACGAATTGAGATAATTCAATCATCTCATTTAATTATATATAGAGTAAACATTCATTTAAGTCCGCATTTTGATCTTGGAAGTTTGATGCAGACTTTATGGGATACGGAAGTTTGATGAGTTATATTACAATATGGAATGTTAAGGGTCTTATTATTAGAATATCAAATATTATGAGTGTCAAAAATTTAGAAGGATTGTAAAAATATGACATATAAGAGATATGTTACAAGAGGAAAGATATGTTAAGTGAGTTGAAATATTATCTTTATTTATCATCAGATCAGTTAAATCAAGCTAAAGATCAAGCTAAGGGTGTGTTATTCACCCTTCGTCACATCTTACACAATGGTCAATCGATAATCATATATAAACGAACTGAAAATAATTATCACATGATTTTAAGTAATTTTTTTTCTGAAAATAAAGTCATAAAATTATTAATCCTATAAGTTTTTTCTTTTCAGATGCTAATAAAAAAACAAATTCAATAATATGACATAGACTTAACTAAATAAAAAAAAAATCTTATACACTAAATTCGTATTCCGAGTATCATAATGATAAATTTTTATTTCTAAATTTTATAATTATTCATAAATACATGTTTAAAGTTGTTGCCGCATTTATAATAAAACGAACATTAATGTTCAAGTATTGTTTCGATTATCATTTTTATACGTTTCTATATGCTGGCGTTATTAAAAAGTAAATGTATTTGAAAAATATGTCTGTGGCAAGTGACATCTGGATTTTCTTTTTTAACAGTACGGACATATAAATACAGTTATAATTTTATAAGGTTCAATATTTTCTAGTCTCTTAATTTGAATTTGAATGCAAAATTCATCTTTTCAAATTTTGAATTTTAAATTATTTTTATTTTCAAATTGTATTAATGAATGAATTTAATCGTTATAATCTAAGGATGTTAAACATTTGTTTACAAAAATGAAAGGATTAAAAATCATCTAATACTAATTAGAAAATATATATTTCCTTTTAATTTTAAAGAGTTTCATATATTTTTATATTTTTAGTCCTCTCACTTTTGCAAGTTGAATTTTGTTTTGTTTCAAATTTTGAATTGTTTTTATTTTTAAACTTTATTAACGAATAGATATAATTTTTTTTAATCAAACGACAATAAATATATATATATATATATATATATATATATATATATATATATATATATATATATATATTATGTGACAACACGTATTAATCCATAAAAACACATGTGTCAACACATGAACAAACATATAGCAACGTTGTTTTTCACATCACCAAATTTTAACGCCATTTGGTCACAAAAATAAATTTATTTATTATACTAAACTTTTAAAATAAAAATAATTCAAAATTTAAGATAGAGATAAAATATAAGTTTGAACGAAGGTTAATAACCTAAAAACATATAATCCTTATTTATATTTACTTTAGATGTAACAAAATAAAATTTAATAACGAACTAAGTAGTTGGTATAGTGCGTATAAGTTGAGTGTTCAGTTCCTAAATGTTTTTGAAAAGGGGCATCCTGCGAGACATAATCATATTATTCTCTTCGATAAGATTTAAAAGGTTAACTGTATGTGCTCACTTCACTTCTTCCTTCAACTTCAAAATAAGTGATCATTATTCTTCCTTCTTTTCTTTTTAACTGTTGCTACATCTAATCATCTTTATGATTTTGGTTTTGAAAAGTAAAAGAGAAAGAAAGCAACAAAAAAACACAATAAGAGAGAAAACTTTGTATGCAAAATAAAATGTTTTTTAATCTAATTAGTAGGATAAAAAGGAAATTACCTATTCGTGTACAAAGTTGAAGGAAAAAAAAAAAGTACATATCGCGTATCACCCGTGTCCCAAAACCAATTACAAAATAAATGTTATAAAATTACTATATATTTTTCGTTTGCTGAGCAAAGTAATAACTTAAAACTTTTTCTTTTGTCACGACAAAGAGTGTCACACAGCTATCTCAAAAGTAACTCAAATTATATGAAATAATTCAATAACTGTATTAAAGGTGTTGATCCACACTTGTTTTCAGCAAATCCATAAAATAAAGTTTGCTCAAGGAATTAAATCCACTATTTTGATTCTCATGACCAAAAGAAAAAAAAAAGTCATATATAGTTAGAACCTCGATGTCAAGTTGTCCCGTCAAAACTTAAGAAAAATGTAAACATGATTGAATATGTTATAAAGTTTTAGATTCTAACCCCAACTCACTCCATGGGTTCCATTGGACGTCACTAAAATCAACATCATACAAAGTAGACTTAAGGAGAATAAAGATTTCATTTATCCAAACATACCACAAACAAAACACGCAATTCTATATTGTGTACGTAGTGTGATTTTTCTACAATACAAATTTAATGAGGTGTTGTACAAATCATAGGAATTTATGTAGGATACTGATAAGTGTAATAATTACCTATTGTTTACACTTTTTAGAATCTCTTAATTGTCTTTTATTCATGTATTTTTGTGTTAATCTCATGAAAGAATTTAGGATTTTGTTATTTATTTCAAAAACATGTTTACTTTGATGTTTGTGGACTTTTGTAGAAAAGAATGGAAGATTGGAGAAAAATTCACTAGTTGCTGCCTGGAGCCACTAGCCCAGCTAGCTGGATCTACTCGCCCAGCTAACCAGACTCACTAGCCCAGCGAACCAGACTTACTAGCCCAGCGAGGAAGGCTCTCTAGCCCAGCGAGAATGAATGTTGGCCCAGCGAGTTTATCTTTTTGCTCAAACATTAAAAGTGTCGAGACTCGAACAGAAAGGCAGTTTTTGGTGGGAGGAACATTGTTGTAACTCAAGACGAAGGCAGAGACACTTTTGGAGCTTAAAGGATCAATCTTTCTTCATCCATTCTACCATTCCAACTCCATTTGTGCTCTAGATGTATAGGAGTAGCTAAACTCCATTTCATTGGGGTTGGATGTAATGTACCTAAACTCATTATAGTTTCATCTATGCAATAGAATCTCTTTCACTGCTTTTGTGTTCTATCTAAATTATTTTCGTGCATGATGGAATATCTATGCGTTTTGGGTGGTATCTAATCATTGGAAAGTGTTTTGGAACCCTAGACATGGATAGAACAACCTAAAGGTTTGGTTCTAGACATAGACCAAAGCTTTTGGTCATTCTAGACATCATTTTTAATGTGTCTTTTGTGTTTAAACCTCTAAGGGATTAGTAATTTTTACATAAAAGTTCAAAACATACCCCTAAGGGATTAGGGATTGAATACCTTTGATGTCAATGCTTGAGTAGATGAGAGATTTATATTGAGGTGCTTGCTTAGAGTTTTGGTCATGAATTCCAACCCCAATGAGTCTTTGCCTTGGTAGTTTATCACTTTAAAGTTTAGAAATCCTTATGTTTTCACTTGTTTCGAATTAATCAATGGTTATATTCAACGCTTAAATTAGTAAGTACACCTAGTTAACTAAACAAACGCAATTCCCGTGGGAAAACGATACTTGGACTTACCATTTTTATTACTTGCACGACTTGGTACACTTGTCAAAGTCTTAACAGATACATACTATATCTTGAGCATTGTGATTTAATAAAAAAGTATTAACAATATTTTTTGTTCATAAATATTTTTTAAAAAATGTATTAATTAAAACTAACTTATGTATAAAGTAACTAGGTTTGCACCTCACTTATAAAAATTTCAAAAATGTGTAAGCCTAACTCAAAAATTTTTTTAACAATTGTTCTGATATCATGTTAGAATTAGACTTTAAGTCTAACTTAATTCCACAAAATCAGCTTGTAAGATGAGGTTTGCACCTCACTTATATATCGAGAATTGTCCTTATCTCTAGTCGATGTGAGATTTCCAACAAATTTCTACTCCATTTCCCAATAAACTTCGAAATGAATTTCGAGGCGAAATTGTTATTATTTTGTATCCATGTTTTTAATCGTATCATTCTTTAATTATTTTTTTTGTTTATTTATTTTGTTTTTCATTTAAAAATACAACATATATAGTAAATTATCCTCTCTTTTCTGGATATGTGTTATTGTCGGTTATGAAAATAGTTCACAAACTCCATTTTTTCTGTCATGTTTTTCTTGAGCATATTTTATTTATTCATTTCCTTATGAGAGTCGTAACCCTACAAGGTATTTTCTCTTTCGTATTTATCTTTTTCTTCAAAATTGATGACGATGTTGTGAATAATCTTTGAAATTGAGAATTTTAGGAATGATATTGGTACTTAAGATCTCCTCACATCTGATGTTCCACTTGTTTGTAAGTACATCCAATCACCATATTTTATTTATTTATTTTTATTTTTCTTCATTTGCTTCCTTCTTAGCCATAATTCATGGTTTGTTTGAGCCTTTTACCTTTGAAGAAGTTGTCCTTGACCCACTTTAGCAACAAGCTATGCAAGAGAAAAAAAATTATTCTTGAAACTTTGTATCTCTCCCTCAATGAAAAGAAGTCATCGACTCTCAATAAATCTTCAAGACTAAAACAAAGTTAGACAGGTCTATTAAGCAATAATAAATTCAGTTTGATAAAGGATTCTCTTAGGAATATGGTATAAATTATGCAGAAACATTTGTCTCACTTGATAAGACAACTACCATTTGTATGTTTATTGTTGTTACCTTTGTTCATAAATGAAAATTTTTCATATTGATACTAAAAGTGTTTTTCTAAATGACGATACAAGAGAGAGGGTATACATGATACCTCCATTAAGTGTTTCTCAAAATCCAATGCATGTGTATAAGTCAAGAAAAACTTTTAATTGTCTCAAACAAGCTCCTAAGACTTGGTTTGGGAAGTTCTCCATAGTTATTGCTTTTCTTGGATTTTGTTCTAATGGTTGTGACTCTACTTTGTTTTTTAAGACTACTTCACATGTTTGTATTATTCCTTTTTATATGTCGACAACATGATAACCACCAAAGATGATGTAGATGAGATTACAAAACAATATGAAATGCAGGATTTAAGTCATTTTAGTTATTTTTGGGAATTGAAGTTGCATATTATCCTAAATGTTATCTTATATTACAACGTAAGTATATTGTTGTAAAAGACTCATCTTCTTGATACTTGCACATGTGACACTCTTATTGAGCTGATGTGAAATATATCCTTATAATGGTATTATTATATTTGATCACACTACGTGTTATATTATTATTAGCAATCTAATATATCACATTATTACTCATAGATTGCTTATGTTGTACATGTGAGTTAGAATGTAGTTTCTCCTATAATATATTGGACATTATTTTCTACATTCTTACATATATTTAGTTTGAGTCGTCTCTTTTTCTCATCGTCTTTCATAGACTTGCGTGCTTTTTTTTCTTATGTTAATAGGATTAATGATCTTGTTTTATAATGATGGTAAAATAGAGAATTAATTCGGTTCACCATAGTTAAGTGAGTGAAAAATCTTGACTTACTTCATCAAAATATATACTACTATTTTATATAATAATACATTAATTAATGATTCATACTAAGTTACGGAAGAGTCAGAATATAATTTTTCCTAATCAAAATAAAAATGAATAAGATAGTAGGTAGAACCAAAGGAAAAAATAAAAAAGATAAAAAAGAAGTAATTTAATTTTTATATATGAAATAGAATTATTAATTTCATACGAACATCCATATATTAATTTATGATTCACACACATCAACATATAAATAAAATCAAATAACAACAACAAAACTAACACTCAACTACATTTAGCTTCATCAATTTTACGAAGTTGGAATCCATCTGGTTTTTCCTCTTCAAAAAATGGGCGATCATAATCATCATTTGATTTACATTTATGCTTCGTATAGTACTTAAATTCTCGATAAAAAAAACTTCTTGTGAGTCATTATTCAATTTCTCATTATATTTGTTTTTTCTTCACGCGCTTCAGTACCAAATGTCAAAGCAGCAAACTTGTAATTTTATGGTTGTTTACCGCCACTATTCAATTTTAAGTAAATAAAATAATTAAACTTGTTAAAATTATAAAACAATTTAAAAAATAGATGTTGGGTGGAATACTCACTGCGGTAATTCTATTTTTAATTTTAAAATATAATCATTATTAACTAAAGTTAAATAGAGTTATAAAATACAATTAATTTGTGTATAACTAAAATAGAAATTATAATTACAGTAAAAAATTATATATAATAAATTTTAAAATAATAATAGATGTAGTATAATATAATAAATTTTTAAATTTAAAATATTTGCATTAATGACATTATAATTACTAAAATTTTAATATTTTATTTATTGTGTTAATAATATGAAAGTTTTAAGTGTTTCTATTAATATTGATTATATCTTAGAACACAATAGGTTAGTGTAGTTTCAATTTCAACTCACCCCAATTTTTAAAATTATATTTTCAATGTTTTATTAATTTGAAATTTATTTATATGAAAATACAACATTTTATTAGTTTTAAATTTTTATGAAAAATTTGCATAAATAAGAAAATTAAGGAGTAAATGAAAAAAAATTTATTTATTACAAAAAATTGAATTTCATTAATTTTATCTAACATTTGTGAATGTTTAAGATAGAACATGGGTTTAACTTTTAATCAACACATGTTATTAAGGAGAAAATTGATAATAATTTATAATTTGAGTCTTGTACCCCTTTTCTGTGTTGTACGTTTAAAATCCTTAGTTGCTTCAATCTTTATTATTCTTCTAATAAATACATATAATAATAATTAAAGACTAAATGCACATTCAACTATATAAAATAATTAATAAAATTCAAATAAAATTGATAAAATTCAAATTATTGTATTAGAGTTGTAATTTTTTTCTTATTTTACCAAAAATAAAATGTCACTATTTATTGTATAAAAAATGAAAAAATAAATAATCTGTGTACTTTAAATATTTTAAGATGAGACCAAATCTAAAAAACATTTCAGAAAAACTAAATTAGTATTTTAAAATTGATTGGTTTTAAAAGTTTAACAAAGTGGGCCTAAAATGGACCGCCCCATTTCTACACTCTCCCGGGCTTGCGACTTGGTGTCGATCCATAATAACAAATTAGGATCCTAAAAATGGGTTAGGAAACCCAATAATTTGACCCCTAAAATTCAACATATTCGTGAGTGAGTTTTTTCGTGTATACTTGTAACTTAAAAATAACTAATAGCGTGCTCTTTCAATTGTTTTAATTGCTTCGTAAGAATTCTGGATTGAAGGTACAAAAATGTCTCCAAATAAAAATTCACAAAATTCTATCATGTGCTTCAGTCAGTCAAAAAGAGATTATGCGCATTATATTATGCCAAAAGTTACTTTGACATCCTGTTTAAAAACATATATATTTGATACACCTTTTCAATAATAAAAAATAATATATGTATATTATAATTTTAAATTAAAAAATAATATAAATATAATTAAAATATTATTAATTTTGACTGTTAAATGAGTATATTTTGTTTTTTTTTTCTATGTCAAAATATCATCACTATTGTATAGCTACTCTTATATTGTGTAACACTGAAGACGAAAAGGCTCACAACAATTTGCTGAATGGTCAGAATATAGGTGTCAAAATGGATTAGTCTGACCTGTCTTTGGCCTGTTAAAAATCGGTCGAGTCGGGTTGATCCGCCATAGCAAAACAAGTTATATTATTAATTTTTTTTTTAAATTATTTTTTATAAAAAAATTATTTATTTTAATTATTTTTAATTTAAAATTTTTTTAAAAAGTAAAAAAAAAAAAAAGAGTTGGCGGGTCAGGGTAGGCTGACCTGTCACTTGGACGGATTAGGCGAGCCGGGTCATGGTGGGTTGGTAGGTTAAAAACTCTAATATGACTCATTCTTTACTTGATGGGTTGGTAGGCTGGTCCGACGGATCTGACATACTTTAACATCTTTAATTCGAAAATGCAACTCTCTTTTCTATAACTACGAGTAAAGCTCATCGTATAATGTTAAAATAAAGATACTAACATCTATGCTAATTTAAAACCTAAATATGTTATAAGTATGGATATTTTTACTATAAAACAAGTGAATATATATTACCCTAAAGAAATGGGTCTTACAAACTAATATAAATTGATGTTTCATAAGTAATTTAAATTATTGCAAATTAATATATTACATCTTATTCTCCACGAGATCAAGGTCATTCCTTGCTTTCACTGCTTTCACTAAGCATGTACTTAAGGACGAATTTACATTGGCTCCTTATAACTAAAATTACTATCGAAGTGGTTTGAAGTTAGGGCGTGTTTGTTTCCAAACTCGCGACAAAAACGAAATGACAAAAAAAAATGTTTCAAACTGTCTTCATTCGCTAAGATGCGAAGAAAGATGAGAAGAGTGTGCTTTTATAAATTTTATATTATTTTTTTTCTAAAATAAACTACAAATTTATTTAAAAATTAATTAATTAAAAAGAAATAAAATATAATAATAGATTTATTCTTTCCTTATAATATATAAATATAAATAATAATTAAATATTTATAAATACATTTTATTATTATTATAATTAAAAGAACAAATAAAAAAATTAATTGTTTTTAATATATGTTTTATATTAAAATAATAATAAATTAATTTAATTTCACTCATTTAAATTATGATATTTTATGGTTTTATTTTTTATTATTTTAATATGTATTTTTTTATTTACAAATTAAAAGTTTTACATTATTTTTCATTTAAAATTTATTTGAATTGTAATATATATATATATATATATATATATATATATATTTAATTTTAATTTTTTAATATATTTTTATTTTGAGATATAATTTTTATTTTAAATTTAATTTATATTTTTATCTTACAATTTTCTCCATTATAATATTTTTTAATCTATTAAACCAATCACATCACTCAGAAACTTTCATACAAATAATTCCTTCATTTCACACCATTGTGAATATTGATTTCGAGGAGAATGAAAACATGAATTTGAGTGGATTAGAAGGTGAAGTTTGTGTTGTTTACTTTAATGTTGTGTTTGGATTGGGGTATGGATTTGGTAGAGTGAATTTGCTTTGATTTAAGTTGACTTGTAGGAGAAGATGAGATTGGTTGGATTAAGAGAAAGATGATGTGGTTTGAGTGAATATGAGTTGAAAGTTGATGAAAGTCTATTTATGATGTGATTGATAAAATTTAATAAATTATAATTTTTAATAGAGTAAATTTTATGATTACCATTTTACTCTTTAATGTAAATTGAAGAAATTATTTTAAGATAAAATTAAAAATGTTATTTAAAATTAGAAAAATAGAATTTATTGATATTATCATTAATAACTTAAAATAAATTATTATCATTCTCAATGATAACTTGAAATAATTTATAATATAGACTATTTAATTTATATCTCCACATTTATTTTCTTTTATATAATTAATTCGTTTACAAAATATATTTATTTGAATAATAATATAATAAATAATAATAATATTATTATAGAATACTAATTATTATAATAATTATTAATATTTAAAACATATTAATTAAATATATATGTATAATTATTATAATATATATATATATATATATATATATATAATATGATTATTATATGTATTATCGTTATTATATATATAAACTAGTTTTTTACCCTTGCAATGCACAGGACTATTTAAAATATATTTTTCTGTTATTATAAATAACAATAATACTAAAAGTTACAAAAATTGTGTAATAACATAATATTTAAAATACAGAACTTTAATGTTTTGAGTATATTTAATGTTATCCCATTTAAACATTATTTGATTATTCTTTTAAAAGAAATTAGAATTACAAAAGTTTTTTATCTACCTTCGATCTTAGTATTTTTTGTTGAAGAATTTATAACCAAACTTTTACATTTGATCGGTCCATTTATGTTATGAAAAATATATATTTGAATTTCCTTAAACGAACGTGTTTTTTAAAATGTAATCATACTAAGATTTAAATATAACAAAAAAATAAACATGAATACAAATAAATATAACTGATATAATATTAAAGAAATAAATATACCAACATAGAAGTTTGGATTGAAATTTTAAAAGAACATCATAAACAATAAGATTTTTAAAATAATAATTTACTTAAAGATTTTAGTTATGTCCAAAACGTAACATATTTGATTTTTTTTTTAAATTAAAATTATATCATTTTCGAAAATTTAGTTTAAAAGTCCTCAGACTTTAAAAGTGTTTGAATTTAGTCCTTTTAATCAAATTTTATTAAATTTATTTAACATTTTTAATATTTTTCTTGATAGCATTTGAGTTGTTAACATTGTTTGACACATCTCCGTTTCAAGATAAAATAAATATCATGAAAATCGTTTGAAACGTCAAATAAACTTAACAAAATTTAGTTTATAAGACTAAATCCACATACATATAAAATTGAGAGACTAAATTAGACTAAAGTTTCGAAGAAAAACTAATTCCAATTTTTATTAAATGTTAAAAAACAAAAACATTTTAATACTAATTATTTTCAGAAACCCTAATACAATAAAAATTAAGATTTTTTAAGAAAGAAACATAAATAAGATAAGAATTCTAAATTTTGTAAAGATTTATTTTACGCACAAAAGAAATACATATGAAGTCATAAAAAAAATAACTATTAATGTATTTTTCAAATCTAACTTAATGTAAATTTAATCTTTTGCTAAACTTTTATCTGTTAGACCGAAATTTAAATAACTTTATTTAAATATTTTGAAATACAAATATCGATCATGACATATAAAAAATATTAGTGTATTTATTTTAATTATTTTGATTATGTTAAAAAAATAAAATTAGGAGGTGTTTCTCGGTTAGACATCGTCAAGCAGGGATTTCCCATGATTTGTAATTGTACTTATGACATTTTTATCATCATTTAAAATGAGTATTTTTAATCATTTCTTTCTATTTATTCTTGATGCGATATATATATATATATATATATATATATATATATATATATATATATATATATATATATATATATATATATATATATTTTGAACGAAGAAGATAAAATTTAATTATATTTTATTAAAAAAACTTTAATAATTTTATTAAGGGTAGATTTCCATTCTATGAAAATAAATAAAAATAAAAACATAAAGACATTGCATAAAAAATTTGTACCATTCTACATTGAAAAAATTATATATGTTAGTTAATAGCAATAAAAAATACGACTATAAATATAAACAATGGATAATGTTGTATTTTAAGTTTATATAATTAATTTGTTTACAAAATATATTTATTTGAATAATAATAATAATAATAACATAATAATAATAAATAATAATAATAATATTATTATTATTATTATATAATACTAATTATTATAATACTAATTATTATTATTATTAATATTTAAAAAAATATTAATTAAATATATATGTATAATTATTATAATATATATATATATATATATATATATATTATAATATACAGTGTTATTATAATATACATAATTAATATATAAATATTATATATATTCTGTTATATAATAATTATTATAATAATTAATTATATTTATTATTAATATTAATATATATATATATATATATATAAAAGAAAGTAGTAAATATAAATAAATTAAATTGTTAAATATACAGGAATAATGAAGTAATTTTAATGTGATGAGTTATCTTTTTCTGTATTTCTCTTTATTTTAGAAAGTGTTAAAATATGAAACTCATGTGCAAATCGGTCCTCTCAAATCAGTAGGATCAAACACGTTTGCAACTCAATTTTCATCCGCATGAATAATACTCATACGAATCCAAACACAACATAATAAACACTACAAAAATAATTGTTTTTAGTGGAGGTTATATTTGGCGTTTATGGGGGTTTTAACCCCCACTAATGGTTTTACCAGGGGTTTGAAATTCCCCCAGAAGAGCAAGCGTAGCTAACGAATTACCAGGGGTTTTTAACAACCCCTGGAAGTAGCACAACTTACCGGGGGTTTCGAAAATCCCCGTTAATGTCTGGGGTTCTGATAACCCCCATTAATGCCTAGGGTTCTGAAAACCCCCAGTAATGCATGGGGTTTTGAAAACCCCCAGTAATGCATGGGGTTCCGAAAACCCCCAGTAATGTTTGGGGTTCCGAAAATCCCCAGTAATGCATGAGGTTCCGAAAACCCCCAGTAATGCTTGGGGTTCCGAAAACCCCCAGCAAAAACTTCAAGGCCACTTCAAAATAAACAATCAATATTCATTCAAATGGTACCAATACAAATAAGCAAGCAATAAATTGATTATATATTCCTAAAACTGAATATAAAATCAAATTCATATATACAAAATCTAATGTAAAACAAATTATATAAATAATACTTATTCATGAAATATGACAAAACAAATTACTTGATTGAGGTGCACATGGAGGTGGAAGACCAAAGAAAAAAAAATTAATAAAGTTAGAAAAATGGATCTGGAATGTATATTCATTTTCACTATATTCCTTCCTTTTCAGATCTTACTTACCATGCAAAACAAATATTTCAATGCATTTTTTATCATATTAAATTCATTTTACACTTTATTTGCTACAACAATTATACTAGGAGGGTAGCTGTTAAACATGCAAACTCACGTCAACTATTATACCATTCAATATCTTCAAATTGGATATTTTTATCTCAACCAACTATTGGATTAAAAGTTCCTTTCATGGGTCAATAATTATATATAATTATACTTCAATGATTGGATCAATAAAACTCATTCCATATATAGGAATTAAGGGCATAATAATTGGTGTAATTCGGTTCCATAAATGTGTGTGTGTGCGTAAAATCAATGATAATAATGACAATAGTGAGTAAATTTAACCAAAACAAAGATTTATATTGCTAGTTTGTTCGGTTATTTTGAATTCAAAGATAAGGCTTGAGATAGGTTTGCACCTTCAATTGTTGAACCCACCTTGAAAGAACCTGTAGAAAGTTGAGGCAGCTTTAAAAGAAAATTAGCAGATAGCAAAAATATAAAAGAATAGTAAGGCATTGACCCAAATCAATCAACATCAAAAAATATCTCATTCTCTTCGGTTGTCCCTAGTGCCAAGGTCTTAAGTGCTTGTATTCTTGTTTGATATTTTCCCTCACGAACTTTGAAACAATAGTTTTGCTTCAGGTATGCAACATAGTTAAATAGTCATTGTTCAAGAACAACTAAAAAACCTGACATTCTACAATAGAAAATGTGAAAAGAACTGTAACTTTACATTTTTCATGCTTTCAACTTGATTTGAAAAGTGCAACTCAATTACTTGCAGAATTTTCCTCAACAAGAATGCAGCACGATGAGCCTAGAAATATATAAAAATGAAAAATTATCTATTTCCGAGTGTTAATCATATTTAATTTGCAATATTCAAATTGATCTATTTCCGAGTATTAAATGCTCTTGCATAGAAAGTTCAAATGAAAATCAAGTTTTAAACCTTTAATTATCAATCATCAAGTAAAAAAAATAAGACTCGTTCTTTGGATTGATTAGTCTTGATAAGCAAAACTGCAGTATAAAAAAACTGATAATTACAAGTACAAAAACAAACGTACAAGATAATAGTTGTACATGATGCACACACAATGGTTTCCCAACACTCAAGAATATCGAAGATCCTCCCATATAGAAGTCCGAAAGAAAATCAAGTCTCAACTGTCTAAACTTTCTTTAATTATCAATCATCAAGTGAAAAAAATAAGCCTCGTTCTTTGGATTTAATTAGACTTGATAAACAAAATCTGCAGTATAAAAAAACTGTGATAATTACTATTAAATACACTAACAAGCATACAAAATAATAGTTGTACATGATGCACACAATGGTTCCTCAACACTCAATGGCCCGTGCCCCCAAACCGATGCCTCACATGCAAGCAACTCAAGGCATACAAGGTGAATTTCATAAACATTTTTCCTCTTAAAATTTCACATCCTCAAATCTTTCAGTGCACCCCCTTTTTCAAACTCACTTACCAGATCCCTAAGTGATGGAACCTTCATAGCCAAGGTCCTATATAATCTAGAATATCGTGCTCGAGTTCCATCTGCAGTCCTTGCTAGGGCAAGCAATCTTAAAGCCTCGGGTAGTTCAGCAAATACTTGTTTCATTTCTTCCAAGCTCAAATTTTCTAAAATGGACGGCCTTGGGGCAACCCTCACAATCTCACCTCCTTTAGGTTCCTAAACTCTAGCCTCGGCTTTAATGATAAGTTCTGAATTTGAGTTTGCTCCACATTTTATTATAAATGAGGAAGTATTACCCGTATTGAATTGAAGGACGTTCCACTATGCCACATCAGTTCCAGACCCAAAGCTTGTATCAGTAGATGGCTTACGAGAATGCGATACGTTCTGAATGCGGCCATCTTCTTCAGGAATCGACTGCATCATAAAAGAGGGTTTAGGAACCCAAAACTCAACATAAGTTGGACATAGACCCAATTTTACCAGAAATGCTGAGATAGAAAAGCATTTGAAATTGTTTTCATCCTTTCATTCCTTACTTTTGCTTTTTCTTTTGGGTACAACATTTCTTAAGTATATAACTGGGTTGATAACACAAATTTAGTTAACAAATAAAAAAATGATAAAATAGTCAAATACAGAAAAACCAGAAAAGTCACATGGCATCTTTGCACTCCTAACAATATTCAATCATGTAGTAATCTACGAAGAGCATGGCAATTTTTAATTTATCAAAATACCTGATCCAAGAGAACCATCAAAAGCATGTTGAAAATTTGAAGCATGAGGCAACTATTACTTTCCTTTGAGGACATTAGATTTGACTGGTCCCATCTCTTTATAGAATAACTTTGGATATTTTCTCGTGCAGCATTATAAGAAAAATGAATTTTTAGAGTTTCAAGACGTTGCAACAAAGGCACCATTGATCCCTGCATACATTCTCAAACCTCAAGATTAAATTACTAGGACAAAACTTGCCACGTTTACTAAAGAAAAATGGAAATTGAGAATCATATTCGGACAGGGCCAACCAGTTTATTTTATTAGACAAAGTCCAGTTCCAGCATTAAAGAAACAAATTGAAGTATACATAACCTCAACCATAAAATAATAGATATCATAATCAAATTGTTCAGTGATTCTCCTTCATTATGCGACAAAGATGAAACAAACCTTCTATTTCCTATGTACGGACAAATGAGGTATTTATCTAGCCAACCCATCTAGTCAAGGACAACCAATTAAATTCATGTACATAAATGACAATCTCTCAAACTACATTGCATAACAGAACTTCTTATACCTGCTCTAGTCTGACAATTCAAATCCAGACAATCCCAATTCATCCAACGCTACCAAAAACCTTTTTACACTGATTAGCTCATTCAAAGAACCATTTCCCTAAAGTAAAAAGTGAATGCCTTAGCGTAGAAGAAAGAGTACAAAAGTAAACAAGCTCTCTAACTTAATGTCTGCACATTAGAAAACAGAGACTATGAAACATAAAAAGCACAAAAAAAAAACATAACTTATATTTAGCTCCAATAACCTACTATCATACCTACCTGCCACAAAGAATTCTGCAAGGAGTCTTTACAGGAGTGCTTATTAAAAAACCTTTGAGCACTTGGAGATTATTTTCTTCTGTTTTCTTCTCATTATTTGCAACCAAACCTTCTCAAATCCACAAACTAATTGCATTTCATTTCAAACAGTACAAGCATCGACAACTATTATTATATCATTCCATTACTCTATGTTTCATCCTTTTTCATCAATTCAAGCATGGTCCAAGTGATCAAAAAAATCAAACTTAACAAGCTTTGCTCATAGAATACCAACAGTAATACGAACTAACTATTATATAAAAATGAGGAAGTGACAATACGGTATGCTGCATCTTAACTAGATATGCATCCTCTCTGAAGAACCAATACATAAGTCATAACAAAACTGGATGTTAGATAATTTGAAGCATATTGATGTGATCGCAACACATTTTTACTAAAGTAATCACCTGAATATACTCTCTAAGAGACAAAGACTTGAACCCTAGGTATTTACATACTTCAAACTCATTGTTCAACAGAATCTTCTAATCTTTCTATATTTTAATATTTTTCGTTTTCATCATAACAGAGAAGAGAAGGAAAGAAATGTCATTCATGATGTGGTCCCCATAGCTACTACAATTACTCGGTTTCAGCATAATGATTCAATTCCCAAAGTGTGATAATCTAACCTTACAGCTCACCACCGGCACCGGAACGGAGAATGAGGAGGAGATGAGTGCTTTGTGCTGTTGGGATTCGTGAGTTTTTCTTGGTGATAGATGGAAAACGAAATTGAATGAGATGAAAATGAAAGCATGTCATGAAATCTAAAGAGTAGTGACACGAAATTGAAAGCAAAGGAGAAATTGAAAGCAGGGAGAACGGTAAGGCATAATCGTTGATCGATGACGAAACTGAAATCTAACCTCGAGCAAACACCGAGAGGAAGAAATCAGAGAGAAAAGAAAAATCAGAGAGAAGAATAGTTCGTCTTCCTCCTAGGCACTGTCATTTGAAATCAGAGAGAAGAAAATTTGTTAAGTTCGTCTTCCTCTAGGCACTGTCATTTGAAATCAGAGAGAAGAAAATTGCTGAGAGGCACGCGAAGATGATAGAATGAGACGTGAGTCCAGTTGTTTCTCAATTTTTGAATGAAAAAAAAATTAAAAACTAAATTTTACTGAGGTTTCTTTAAAAACCCCTTAAACTTAAAGAGGGTTCTTAAAACCTCTGTTATGTTTATGTTTTAGCAGGGGTTATAATAGTCCCAAGTAATAAACCCTTACTAAAATTAAACTTTTTTGTAGTGAAATTTGGGTGTGAAAGTGATTGGATTTAAAAGTAAAGTTGGTGAAAGTTTCAGAATGATTTGATTAATATGATAGATTAAAGATTAAGTTTAATTGAAAAAAAGTAAAATTAACAAATTATGTTTTTTTTTTAATTTTGCAATAAATTACGAATTTCTCAAAGTTAAAATCCCAAACAAACACACACACCATCTCTTAACAATGTCCTCGTCCATATCCAAGAAAGTAAAAAAGAAATAAGAAAACTTACTTTCTTGTTCAAAATTGATGAAGAGTACTTTGCCAATTCTCGTGAAGTCCATACAGTTTGGTAGGATAGCATGTGCAAATTTCATAATTCAAATGTACAGTAGTATTAATTAGAATATATGTATTTGGATTGTGTATATTTCAATATCTTTTAAATGTTTTTGGATTGTGGATGTTTGAGAAAATATTCTTTTCTGATTTGTGCTGCTTTGTGAAAAAAAAAATATGCAGGGTTAATTGTGGGAATCACAATAAAACAGAAAATTTATTTAAAAACAAAAGTGGAATAGGTCTCGGTTCTTACCAAGACCGAAGGAAAAAGGTACTATATGACCTTGGTTTTGCAAAAATTTTGATGAAAAAAAAATATTTTTACCATATGACTTCGGTTCTCGTGGACCCAAGGCAGAAAAGGAACCCTATGGCCCGGTTCATTTAGAACCGAGGCATAAAAGGGACTCTATAGCCTCGGTAACAACCAAGGTCAAAAAGGGTGCTTTTTGACCTCGTCCCAATATGCTTTGGTTCCAGACCCGAGACAAAATGAGAAAAATAACCGGAGCAAAAAGCCCTTACCGCACTGATATTAAAAAAAAAAACAAATTTTCAAATAAGGCGAAGATTTGAAAAGAAAAACAATACACGTACTAAAAAAAATTCTTGAATAATAATCAAATTTAAAACAAAAAAAAAATGTTTAAAGACTAATATGAAAATCAATTTATTAATTTAAGACCAATTTTTTCATAATTAAAAAAATTATAATTAATGTTAGTGATTAATTTAGAAAACAAATCATAATAAAAATGATTTTAATTATCAATTATAATTTTTATATTTTTAAATTATTTTAATTAATAAATTTTAAAACTATAGTAATTAATTATTTTTATTATTAAAATTAATCTTTATTAAAATAAATATCAAGAAAGAGATCACAAAAAGAATATGGATGAAAGAGAAGGAGAGAAAAATATGGATGAATGAGATGAAGGTTAATATGTACTATAATTGACGCTAACTTTCTTTACTTTAGTTTTATATTTAGTGTTCGTTCATTCAATACTAACACAAATATTTATTTGATAAAAAAATTTAAAAAAATTTATATTATTTATTTAAAAAATAATAAGTTGATAGTAATATTTACAAAATAAAATTATGTTTTCTGGTGGTGACATGATGAGGCAAGTAATAATATTTTAAAAAGAATTAGAAGATGGTCACATAACTAGAGAACAAATCTCTGTCTCCTAGTTTAGAAGGGGGCGGGAACTGAGACAAAAATGAAAAAAAAAAAAACAAGGAAAACGTTCCTTCCTGTTTGGGTTTGGAAATAAGCTCATATTCAAAGAACTATGGATTTATTTAAAAAATAAACGTACTCTCTCCAAATTCCAAATTCCCTTTGCGTATTCCATTTCTTTTCTTAAGAATCACCTAATATTATTTCATTACAATATATAACTTCTAATTTCTAAAAGTCAGGAAAAGTTAAGCCTTTTTTCATTTTTTATAAATAAAAATGAAAAACATATTCAAATTATTATTTTTTTAAAAATGATTTTTATTTGTTTTAGGAGACTAAATACTTTTTAAAAAGTTGCTATTTTAAATTTGTACAGTGAACATGAGATGACCTATTTTCTAATGGTATGGAATTTCAATACATTCATTGCTAGTAATAAATTGCAAAATTGAACATATTAACCCATCTTGACATGACGTCAACCTAATTTGACGTAAGTTCAACAAGATTTTGTTCATATTAAGTTTGAAATTAGATTGAGGAAATATTTTTCCTGTACATAAATACTTTTCTAAATAATATTTTATATTTTAATTATTTAAATAAGTTTTGTGCTTTATAAAATAAATAATTTTACTCTTGTTGGTATTTTTGATTCGATGAAACTTCTTGTAGAGTAAACATTTTAAGGGTGTTTTAACTGTGACCCATGTAAATGAGCCCAAACCCTCTGAACTATGCCAAATCGAGAGGTATGTCATTATGTCATATCATGTTTTCCTGTTTTACTTTGTGTGAAAAGTGTAAAATTCCAAACACGTCTTGTACTCTGGTTGGCCAAAGATAACCAAATGGTTCAAACCATTGACGTTGATTATATTATCCGAATCTGGTCATTGGTCACTGCAGCTTTTAAGACGGTAAAAGTCAAAGTGTTAAGTTTCGCAAGTAGCAACAGATAGTGACAATGTTTCGAACGTTACCAAGCAGCAAGAGGAACCGCAAACAACCCGTGTCCGTGTCTACATCGTAGCCACGTGCGTCAATTTCCTCACTTCCAAACCTCAAAAAAGTTACTTATATTCCACACCACACGAAACATAGTTCATTCACACCCTCTCACTTTTTCTCACTTAGTCAATTTCACAATTCAACAACCACTAAACCAAAACAATGAACATTAATTCCACACAATCATTAACCCACTCCAACCAAGCTTCCTACTTTTGCTCCTCCCCGGAAACAAGCTCCTCTCCCAACGTCCTTCACTCCGACGAGGAACTACATGCATTAGCGTCGGCGCGCCCCAAGAAACGTGCCGGCCGGAGAATCTTTAAGGAGACACGGCACCCCGTCTACCGAGGGGTGCGACAGAGGAAGAACAACAAGTGGGTCTGCGAGGTGCGTGTCCCAAATGACAAATCCACAAGGATTTGGCTCGGAACGTACCCAACCCCTGAGATGGCCGCACGTGCGCACGACGTTGCCGCGCTCGCGCTCCGAGGGAAGTCCGCTTGTCTCAACTTCGCCGATTCAGCGTGGCGGTTGCCCTTGCCGGCGTCCACAAATGCCAAGGAGATACGGCGAGTGGCGGCGGCGGCTGTTGTGGCGATTGCCGCGGAAGACAGTTGCGTCGACAAATTACAGAACGAGAATGTGAATGCGGTGGTTGAGTGCGAAGTTAGCAGGTGTGGTGTCGGCGTTGATGAAGATGACAACAGTAGGAAAGTGTTTAGGGAGTTTTGTGATTTGGATGAGATAAGAATGCCAGTCACATTAGGATTTGAAGACATGCATGAGTGGCTTCAGAACATGGCGGATGAGCCTCTGCGATCGCCTTCTTTTTTAACATATGTTAGAGACTGTACCTGTCTTGAGGATGATGCTGAAGTTTCTTTGTGGACCTTCTCCTTCTGATATGCGCATGCAATTTTGCGTTTTGCTGTATGTAGTGTGCAGTTTTCTTTCTCTTCCTTTCGATTTTGGTTCTTGTACATGATCAGGAGTATCGTTTTCTTATATTAAATTCTTGTTTATAATTGATTTTAGTTGAAATTATGATATCTGTATTGCTGTTAAAATTATACTATTTGTATTTCTGAATTTTCTACATAAATAGTTTTATAGTAATTCCTTTAATCAGAATAATACTCTCATGATCATCATGATCCATTTCCATCTTTAATTAATATTTAATAGTAAATGATGTAGGTCCAACTTAAAGGACAATAGAAGGACAATAGGTCCAACTCAACTCATGAAATAGCACGTTTTTTTTGGATAGTTAATGACAACTATACCAAATTTGTACAAGCATCACTAAGGTAGAAATTCTAAAATCATTAAGGATTTGTTCTCATGAATAGAAAGATTAGGAAAGATGGAGATGATTGATTTCGGTGGATTTGAGGGTGTAGTTTGTGTTATTTTTTTGAAGGAATTTGGAGATGATAGTTGAACAAATTTGAGAGTAAATTTTGTGTGTGAAAGTTTGTGTAGGATTTAAGTAATAATAAAAAATAAAATTTAATTTATGAAAAAAGTAAATTACTAAATTGTCATTGGTGTTAAATATAAAATAAAATAATAATTAGATAAGTTGTAATTAATTTTGAATTTTGTTCTACATAAATTGCAATATTAAAGATATTTATTAATTGAAAAAAAATACGTATCCGAATACAAAACAACACCAACTTCCTGTCACAACGTAATAACAATCAAAAGATAAAAAACAAGAAGCTGCTCAAATCGGATACAAGCAATAGGTATCCGAATACAAAACTAAAGCACTTGAAACCGGATACATAAAAACTAGAATCGCTTAAGTGGAGAAAAGGGAAACAAGTTGAAATCGGATACAAGTAAAGTGTATTTGTTCCATTACTTCATCATATGTACATGAAAATTCTGTAAAACTTATGTGTGATATGGAAAATCAAACAGACCAACATAGAAGGGAAGGGAAGTAGAGTTAATGAAACATCTTGCTCTTTATGCAGACCTCAAGCCCATGATTGCAGTTTCAGCAGCGGAGATGTTATATTTTCCAATATAATAACAAGGGATAGAGTGGTAAATTGGCAAAGTTATCTCACACATCTCCTCAAAACAGCGAGATTTAAATTACAGTACAACCTCACAAATCATCGTCTATCATTCGCTTCCTTTCATTGAAAACGAACAGCATTGTCTCTACTAAATCATCACTCTCCATTAATTGGCTACAGGAAACTTGTCCATAAAAGCACTCCCTAAATGTTAATCATGTACGATATTTGAACCATTAAGATGATCCCAACCCAAATTTATATACACAATCTCAAAGTCTAAAACACAAATTTTTTATTTAAAATTTATTTTATAATTTTTTTATACAATTTATTAATTCTGCAATTTAACCCAAAGCAAAAAGCTAGCTTCTCATCAAAGTATGTGTAAAAAAATTTTCAAAATTCATTAATAAAAGAATATCGAAAAACAATTGATCAAAAGAAATACATTTATAATCTTAATATAAATTCAATAAATAAAATAAAAATAATAAATCAAATAGAAAGAAAAAAACATTAATTAGAGATGTAGATAAAAATATTGATATGGCAAGTCAGAATGACCTTAAAAGAATTAAATTTGAGTGAAATAAATACAAAAAAAGTCATAAAAAGATAAAAAAAATCAAAAATAAAAAATAATTATAAGAAATAAATATAATTAATCATTATCTTTTTTCTTAAATAAAATTATAATTTATTAAAAATATGTTTAACTCACTAAATATCATTTTTAATATCAATAAAAATTAATATTTAATTAAATTTTATTTTCAAACATAAAGTTATAATTAATTTAACATAAATATATTAATAATGAAAATAATTTTAATTTTTTTTACAAATATAATCTTATAATTAATTTAATAAAAATATATTAATTCTAAAAAATTGAAATATATAATTTTAAAAATAATTTTACGATTTATTTAATAAAAAAATATTAGCAATAAAAAAAATTTAATCCTAAAATAATAAATAAATAAAAAAAGCTAAGAAAAGGTAAGATATTAACGATGAGTACATTTTTTTTTCTATTTACTATCTAATCATATATTAAAGAGAAGACATGGATTGACATAATATATCGTGTTTTCTATATATTTTGATATGGTATTTGTTGGGTTTATATGTTATATTCATATGGGTTATAGTTATAGTTATATTGAGAGATTGTGATTCCATATGTTTATATGACATTAGTCTTACACATATAAAATATTTGATATCATTTTTACCCCAAAATCTTAAGGCAATGATGTTATGGGTCTTTATTTTTATATAGTGTTTAACTTTGTCTATTTTATCCAATGTGAGACTTTTTGACTCACACTTGGATTATTTCCAACAATCTTCCCTCAAGGATGAATTTCTTGTTTTTGTTTTCTTTTTCATATAGTATATTTTTCCTCAGGTGTATGATGACCCCTTTGATCTTTATTTTCACCTAAGTGATTGACCACATAACCCATAATTATAACATATAAATTCAACCGTCTTTTATACGTTTAATTCATAGTTCTCGGTAGTTAAATTTCAAATAACTTTTTAATGTACGTAAATATTCATAATACTATATGCAACTAAAAAAAGAAGTAAAGAACACAATTTTTTTTTCACTTTAAATATTTGACATTCATATAATGTCATTTAGTTTAAAGAGATCAACTTTATATATCACATTTGTAGCATAACAATATTTAATATTATTCTCTTAGATATTATATAATATGTATGACAAAAGTATTCGAAATACTAAATTTTAACATCATTTCCTATTCAAATTGAAATAATGTATAATTAATTAAATAATCATTTGTGTTTCCTATTCAAATAGAAATAATGTATAATTAATTAAATAAATAATCATGTGTTTGTTTTAAGATGAATTTGGAAGAATGGATTTAAAAGAAAAGATATGATAGTAACGTTATTTAGATTAATGGTTTTTTTTTATTTTACGAGATGGAAATGCATTTATTTATTTTTTACATAACACACAAAACAATACAAATTAAATATTAAAAAAAATGTTTGCTTAACTTTCTCTTCAACATCCAAATATTTGCGAGGAAAGTGTGATGCATAATACTAATATTCAATAATAATAATAATAATAATAAATATTATTAAATAATAATCGTATTTTTAATTATGAAGATAAAATAATAATTTTATATTTTAATTTATTAATATATATATATATATATATATATATATATATATATATATATATATATATATATTAATATCATTTAAATTACTTATAAGTTATGCTACTAAATTTATTCTTTTTCACATCCAAATTCTTTAATACAAATATAAATTTTATTCTCAAATTCATACTCACACTTTCTTTCAAATCCACTTTATAAAAAAACACATCTTTAGTGTTTCACAGCTCCACATGTGTGTATCAAAATTATCTATCTTACAAGAGTCATATTTGTCTTAGAGAATATTCGTGTATCATCCTTAAGTAGTCTTCTAAAAAGGATACCAACATATAGTAATATTTTTAAATTATGTATGGAAATAAATAGAAGTCACTTGCGCAATGAATCATAAAAGAAATTTCTATTGTTAGTATTATTATATTTGCTCTATTTTGCCAAACATTGTATTCTATTTCTAATTTAATTGTTATCATATGGAAGATATAAATTATTTTAAGTACAAATTTAGAAATCAACTATATTTTTTTTTAAATCATTTTAGTTATTAATAACTTTTAATTTATAAATTAATGTCTAAATTGATTATTATAATAATTAAATATGTTTTGTAACTAAAATTAGTTAATATTCGAAGATTTGGTTGGAGTAGTATATCAACAAGTTGTGAAAAGTTGCTTCACAGTGTCAATCCTTGAAACCACATTTTAGTCATTTCACTTTTCTGTAAGTTACTAATTACTTTCAAAATTTTCTTTTATTACCCTCAAATTTCATGTATGTACGTGTTGAAAATGAAAAAACTTGAAAAGTTATAACTTTAATGTAATAAAAACAAGTGAGACAATACAAAAAATCTTCCAATTCTTGCATGTTTTATTTGCTGAAGCAAAGTGTTTCGATATAATAGGTTGGGGAGTTGTGGGTTATATTGAATAGGAAAATTATTTTTTTATAGTTTTATTGACAAATTTATGATAATGAACACGTGAACATTTTAATAAATGAAAAAAAAGATTTTATGTAACAAAAAAAAATGTTTAATGTTTGTTAAAAATTAAATTTTATCAAAATAATTTGTAAAAGTACCATGGTCCGAATAAATATATATAACTTTTAATTTAGAATGGGTTCGTGGGGTATTAAAAAGAGATGTGGATTGACTGGTATACGGTATATTTGAATTGTTTAATTTATCTTAGTTATTTAACTTAATATATTTAAATTCTTTTGCATTCAAACTCTCTTCATAAATATGAACATTAGAACAAATATAATAAAAACTACTAGATAATACCTTTTACTTATATTTATTAACAACTATAATTCATTTTCATTGTAGTAGCTAAAAGGTTCATCCATTAAGTTGACATAGTTATTTTTACAAAACATTGAAAAGTTAATCGTTCAATTATTTATAATATATATATCTAGAAATTATCATTTAATAAAATTTAATTAATTTATGTACCCACTTGACACATATTTAGTTAAGATTTGTCAAATAAATTATTTTATAAAAATTTAGATTAAAAGTTTCATATCAACTGAAAATAAAATAATATTATAATATATATATATATATATATAAAAGATAAAAGATATTTTATATTCTAGTATCTTAATAATTTACATATTTATTATATCAAATGAAATAGACTTTGTGGATATTTGTGCGAAAGTACATAATGCCACTGATAGGAATAGAGTCATCATGAAATATGATAGATTTTAGTGTTGGATATATTATTATGATAAGACAAAAATTATAGTCATATATAATTTTTGTTAGGAATATTTTTTATACACGTAATGTCGGATCTATGTTATAATATAAGGGGATTAGAGATGGCAAATAAATTCGTGTCCGTGGGTATAACCCGAACCCATCCCCGTTTTGACGGGGAATCCCCGCTTTGACTGGGTATGGGTATGGGTATGGGTAATACCCGAAATTTTCAACTGGGGATGGGAATGAGGATGGGGATATATATATACCCGCCCAAATACCCGTCCCCGCTTAAATTACTAAATTATTTATAATTTATTAAATAATCTAAAAAATATATATAAATAAATAATATATTTACACATAAAATATAACATAATATAATATAATATAATATAATATAGTATATATACATATAAATAAAATATACTTTTATATATATATATATATATATATATATATATATATATATTTACACATATACATGTAATATAATATAATATAATATACATATAATATATATACATAATAATATAATATAATATATATAATATATACGTATAAAACAAATTAATCATTTAACTAGTGAGATCTTTTATAAACAAATTTATAACATTACAATTTTATAAAAATTTAAAAGAAATATATATATATATATATATAAACATAAAATATCTACGCATATACATATAATATATATACATAATAATATAATATATATTATTATATTTATATTATTATATAATATAATATATACTTAAAATAAATATATATCTATAAATATATATATATATATATATATATATATATATATATATATATATATATATATAAACATAAGATATCCACACATATAATATATATATACATAGTAATATAATATATAATATAATATAATATAATATATATATATATATATATATATATATATATATATATATATATATAACATATTTCTCATTCTCTTTGTTTTTTGTTATATAACATATTGGCAATTGCTTCAGTTTTAGATCCAAGGTACAAGATGGACATGTTAGAATATTATTTTTATAAATTGTATGGTAATGATTTTGATCTGAAACTTAGTAGGATTCGTCAAATGTGCTATGATTTGGTTTTGGAATATCAATCAAAAAAGAATGAAACTTCTTCTTATAGAGCTACATCATTGGAGTTGGGAAAGGATGTTGATAATGATGCGAATGAATTTTTAGAGTTTATGGCAAAAAAGAAAAAATCTAGAACTACAGTTATGAAAACAGAGTTGGATTATTACTTGGAAGAAGATAATTTGCCGGTTACACAAGAATTTGATATCCTATCATGGTGGAAAACAAATGGGTTAAAGTTTCCAACCCTTCAAGCAATTGCAAGGGATGTTTTAGCTATTCCAATAACAACTGTAGCTTCTGAATCTGCTTTTAGTACTGGTGGTCAGATATTAACTTCTCACCGTAGTCGACTTCATCATATTACTATAGAGGCTTTGATGTGTACAAGAAGTTGGATATGGAACTCAAACCATCTAGGTAAGATACTCAAATTTATTAATATTTTTTGTTAGTATTTTTTGTGAATTCTCATCTAATATTCTACATTTGGTGTTTGTAGGTGTTAAAAAATTAAAAGGAAAAGATGTTCTCATGAGTGAAAATGAATCTGATGAAGAAGGTACATTATATTCTAGTAATTAAAATTTTCAATTTCAATTATTATATCATATCTAATTTTTCATTTTTTTTCTATGTGTAGGTGGATCGAATGCAAATGAAACCACTGATCATTTGTAAAATTAATAAATATTTTGGTTATTATAAAATTTTAGTAATGTGTAATTTTTTAGCTTTTATATAATTATTTGAATTTTATTTAGTTGTTATTTGATACTTTAATTTGGGATTTATACTATTATAATATTTTTCTTAATATTTGACATCATGAAAATCAAAAAGAGTATGTTATTTTAATATTGAATATTTTGATAGTATCATGATTCCGTTGGTGTGATTTTTAAATTTTTTTTATAAAAAATATTTAATTGATATATGAAACAATAAAAAAATGGGTATGGGTATGGGTATAAGAAAATACCCGTTACCCGGTGGGGATGGGGATGGGTCAAAAGTTGTATACCCGTTGGGTTTGAGGATGGGGATGGGGATGAATTTTTATTATGGGGATGGGGATGAGATCATGATACCCGTACCCGCCCCGCCCCGTTGCCATCCCTAGATTATAGTCCCTCCAAATTTTTTATATTTATATTATTTATTATATAATTTTAAATATACTTTTTAAAAATTTAATATTTTTAATATTTTAATATATTTTATATATTTAATATTCTAAATAAATTTATATATCAATACATAAAAAAAGTTTTTTTTATTGGCAACATTTATTTTTCAATTTGACCTTTTGAATATTTTTTAAATAAAAATATTTATTTTCTTAATATTATTATTAAGTGATCATTTATTTAATTTAACCATTTTTTATTTAATTATTTTTTAAAATTTAATCACTGAAAATTAATTCTAATAAAATTATGAAAATTATTTATATTTAATTATAATTATAATTATAATTTTATTATTTTTTATTATTTACGATGTTTTTACTGGTTTATATAAAAAAAATGGGATTACTCTTTTGGTTTTTATTTTAATTCAAAAATATAAGTTAGTCCTCTAATTTTTTTTATAGTTCCAGTTTGGTTCCGATTTTTGAAAGAATGAAGCAATTTGGTCTTTTTTTTGTTAAATTTCTTGGATTAGATCAATGTTTTTCCATAAAAATTGTAGTTGTGAATAATGATTTCTTTGTTAGTATAATTGACATAATCCTAGTGTCAATTTTGATGAAAAATCCTTGTTCCGATTTAAGAAATTTAACAAAAATGATCAAATTGCATCAATTTTTAAAAGATCGAGACCAAATTGAGACTAAAAAAACTAGATAACCAATATGACATTTTTGGACGAAAAAATGGACCAAAAGAGTAATTCAACCAAAATTTTGACACTCCCAAAATATTGGTTGAAGATCCGCCATTGGATACAAGGACCATATTGCACTCGTTTGAGTTGGTCACCATAATTATCTGTTCTTATATCACTTCTTAAGTTTACAGAGGAGGAGGTTTACTGGAGGATACAAGACTTGAGTCCAAAACCTAAAGACAAGGGTTTTTGAGTCTTCATTCTTATATGGTACTCCACTTTCTCATTTTTGATATATATTTTTGGGTTAAATTATTCGGATGATACCCATTTTGGTAGAGGTGTGTCAATTTGGTAATCGCTTTTACAAAAGTGTTAATTGCATCCCAGCTTTTGAAAGAATGCTTCAATTAGGTCTCTTTCAAACAAAAATTATTAACGCCGTTAACAACGTGCCACGTGTCAGTCTGTATTTTTTTTTTGTTTTTTTTAATCTTTTGAAAAAAAAATGCCACGTGTCAGGTCCCTAATGTGACACATGACATTGTCAGTGTCACTATCAGATGTCACTGTATTGATTTCAATTTAATCCCCATATATGTATTTTTTATTCAACTTAGTCCCTACTTATGTGTATGTAATTCAATCTTGTCCCAACTTTTTTTAAATAATTAAAATATTTTTGTAATCCATTTTTTACAAAATTAGAACTAATTAAGTATAAATGTTTCTCTCAAATTTCAGACCAAATTTATTATTTGTTTAAATATTATACTAATAGTTTTTATTAAAAATGACTTTTTAACATATTACTTTATTAATTACTTTTCATTAAGTACTCATGTTTTGTTAATTTTTTTTTTCAAAATAGAACAATATCGTGTCTTACTAATTTTATACCAAAATTTTTATTTATATGAATGTTATACTAATATTTTTTTATTAAAATTGACTTAATAGAATGACTTTTACCACTAAATTTTAATATAAATATCAAATATTTAATTTTTGTAATTTTTTTATACTTAATTAATTTTAATTTTATAAAAAAATAGATTTTAATTATTAAAAAAAAGTGTCAAAATTGAATCAGAGATACATAAGTAAGGAATTGAATCATTGAGACATATATGGACATTAAATTTAAATCAACAACATCTGATGGTCACACTGACACGTGACATTGTATTGCCACGTGTTATACCAGGGACTTGACACGTGGTATTTTTTTTACAAAAAAGAAAAATAAAAATAAAAAATTTTAAAAAATGTAAAAAAAAAACAAAAAAAAAATATTGACACGTGGTGCACACCGTTAGTCATCTTCATGTGAAAAGAACCTAATTGAAACACTTTTTCAAAAATTCAAAAGTTGAAATACAATTGATACTGTTTTAAAAACGGGTAACAAATTGATACACCTCCACCTACCGGAATACCATTTGAGTGATTAAACATATAATTTTTTTTTTATAGTCAAGGTGCTTGGTTACTTTTGTCATCAAACAGCAATGATGTTCAGAAAAAAGAAAACACAGACACAAGGAAAATACTATCAACAATACTTTTACGTGTTGCCTTTTTCTAGAATACTTGTTATGTTAGTTATATAAATCATTAAACAGATGATATAGTTGATGGAATTTATGAAATATGTATAGGGAACTGAAAATGTATCATAATAGTGTTAAAGAATTTAAAATAAGTATTCCATGTTAAAAATACCTTATTTAACAATTTTAGAAAGACGTGTCTTACTTTTGTTTAACTGGCATTTGTCAATTTTGAAATGAGTAAAATGCTTTTAAAAAGAAAAATTAGAGTCGAAAGGAAATAATAGGAAAAGGATGAGATGAGTGTCGGAAGTGCGAAGGAAGTCAACAGGAGGATCACAAACACGTGGCACGTGGCTAAGCGCGTGGAGAGAAAATAGTAAATAGTCAACTACAGGTCTATTTACAGTCCAAAGCATGCAGTGTCGTATTTGTTTATCTCAAGTAACTCAGTTCAAAACAAACTCTAAATTGAGCCAATATTAATAAATTATTCTCTCTTCAGATTCAAACTTTCAATTAAGAACCATCCAAGCTTCTTCTTTCTTGCATCCCCACTTACTCACCCTTCATTATGTCATATTCACAGTTTCATCGCACGCTTCTTACTTCAATATATCTCTAAATTTGTCTGCTTTCCACACACCATTATTTTAATCATTTCACAGACTGTTAAGTTTTGAGATCTTCACCGCCGAAGCTTCTCTTGTCTTTCCCCACTCACAACTTCTTTAACAATATATATACTCTCTAAACTATCTCTATATTTCTGCACCATAGACTCTTTCCCTACCTTATTTTTCTTCAACTACTTCTCAGCTTAGACATACATGGCTTTCAGTGCTTCCAAGCATCCCCCAAAACGTGCCGTTTTGCTCAAAGACTACCTCCGGGACGACCTCAGCTCCTGTTCATCCAACGGTTTTAAATCGTTGCCGCGCCGACAATGCTGCACCACCGTGGGATTCTTCGTTGAGAAAGATCTCCAACTGCAACGCAAAAGAAGGAACACACTCCCTCCGCGTCGACGATCATCGGTGTCGGCTCTTCAGAGAGCTTCCGTGGCCGTAATCAACGCGATAAAGTCGCTGCCGATGTCACAGAAGAGTGGTAGAGCGAAGAGAGGTGGCGTTCTCTGTAGAAGCCTCTCGAGGAAGCTGTTGAGTAGAAGCTTCTGGAGAAAAGCAGCAGCGGTGAGGGAAGAGGGAAGCCAAGGCGTGCCGCGGAGGAGGACATCTTTCCGCGAACTCATTATGCTGGATCAGGAACATCGTAAAGCGACGTCGTTCAATGAGTATACTGCATTAGCTGCCCCGAGTTTCACCACTTCTTCTGGTTGTGGCAGTAACAGCTGGGGAGAGAGTGAATTCACGTTTGCATCTACCGCTGCTTCCTCTGAGAGCTCCAACGAAAACTACCTCCTGCTTGAGACAACCAAACAGTATACACCACGACGTCACAAGGTAGAAGAAGAAGTGATAACCAAGGTAAGTACTACTCTAATTTCCAACTTTCGATTCTTTTTTTAATATTGTTCATGATTTAGAGAAAGAAAAATGTTCAAGCAAGCTTCATAAAGTATATTTAATCAGTCAGATCCGGAAAAACAAAATACATAGCAGGTTTTAGGAAAAATTAAAGGTTTTAATTAATTTAGAATTGTGAGAAAAGAAATTGAGTTTATAATATCCTGTGCATGTGTTCAATATTACTATGATCTTTGATTATCAGTTTTTAATTAATAATTATAAGTATTATATTTTTTTGTCTAAATTGTTATGGAGGATACGATTCCCTGTACTAAACACAGCTCGTAGCAGTGATTTGCACGTGCAGAGTGGGGATAATTAAACGTTTAATTATTCACGAGAAGA
Organism: Vigna unguiculata; assembly: GCF_037176805.1. NCBI lineage: Eukaryota > Viridiplantae > Streptophyta > Magnoliopsida > Fabales > Fabaceae > Vigna > Vigna unguiculata. The sequence continues at coordinate 55,036,182 of NC_140794.1, read as the reverse complement.
TGTGAGGACTGCGTAGCACACTAAGCGCCTTCCGCGGCGCTGAAACAAACTCACTGCTATTTTTTATTAAAAATTGTGATTAAATGAAATACTGGTAGGGAGTAGTTTATTAAAATAAAATTTTGTTTTGGACTCCTTAACCGTTGGTTTAAGGTGATTTCAGTTCAAATAGGTGATAGTTTGGGAAGTTAGGTTTCACCTAATCTTCTGTCATTTTCAGGACGGCGGCTAAGTATACACTGCTTTGCTTTTACCTTCAAATTATAAATTTCAGTGCGTGGCGGCACGTGAACTAGTAGGGTTGGGTCTATGCCCTAACTAACTTTACTCAGTTTACTCCACTTTGACTTCTAACTTCCAATAATTCACTAGGACTGAATATAATACTATATAAATATATTTTATTATTAAACATTTTAAGTATTTTAAAGTTTAATGATTTTTTTGTTAAAAGTAAGAACACTGGTTAACAAGGGTTACTCAGATTCACCATCCAAATTTTTGTTTGTAACCTTTCTATGTAAGCTGCGAAACTTACAAAAATTATTATTTTTATCTAACAATAAAATTATTTTACCTATGAGTGGACATGATCACATTCGACTCATCTTCTTAAAAGATCGTTTAACCAAGTGTACTTTTCATTTTCCATTTTCATATTTTCTTCTCCCCTTCACCAATCCTACAAAGTAAATTAAAAGTAAATTAACAATTATTTTATTTCAAAATAAATAAATAAAAATCATAGAAGGGTAACCTGAGAACAACTTAATCTTGATCTGACCGAAATTAAAATAAAGTGTTGATATATTTGATGCATTATTGAAATTTCTTTCCGCATCTTTAAACAACAAATCGATACATTAGAAGAAAGGTTTGACGTTTTGGGTAAAGTTTTTAGTATTTTGATACACTTCATAAATATGGTAATAATACTCTATTAAAGTTAAACTCTTGAATGAATCTCACCTAAATTATAGTACACAATTGATTATGTGCCCATCCACTCTTATAGTTAGAATTCCAGCATTAATAAAAGTGTCAGTTATATCTAAAAAAACTTTGATGATATCTCTTTCTCTCTAATGAAAATGAGAGTAATTAGTGAAATGGATCTGGTGAAACAGGAATACTGGGCAAACGAGAAAGAACAGTTTAGTCCTGTATCGATACTAGATTGTCCATTTGTAGATGAAGAAGAGATTTACAAGTCTCGTTTCAGATCCACTTCCTCTGTTGTTTCCATCACGGAAGGTACGTAATGCTTTTCTTTCTTCCCTCAACCTCGATGCCATTGTTATTTTTTTCTTTTCTGACAAATGAATAAAATACAGGAGGGAAACACAAGCATATGCACAAAAGATGCCATTTGGAAAGTGTGGCTTCACTGGAGCCGGTGGTATTAGAGAAAAGGTTCGCGCGGTTAGAGCTGGGAGATGAAACACTCGACCATTCTACAAAACAATGTTCCCGCGTAGTAGTGGCAGCAGCGCGTACTCGAAATAACTTGCGTCCTGCAAACAACCACAACATTGAGGAGAATGCTCGAAATCTTCTGAACTTCGTTAAAGGTTCAAATCCACGCAACATTTTGATACTTAAGGCAGAAAACCTGTTGTTTGACTACTTCAAGAAGAGTATTGGAGAATGTAAAGACATTGATCTCTCAAAAAAGCTTCAGCTTTGCAAGGTAGCAGAGGATTGGATAAACGGGCGACCCCAAGAACTGTATTTGGATTGGGAAGAACAAGGACGAAGGTGCGTGTATGTTAGGGAGATGGACAAATGTGAAGAGTGGAAAAACTATGATCAAGAAATACAACAATTGGGTGAGGACCTGGCAAACGAAGTCTTCGCAAATCTGGTTAATGAGTCAGTGCTTGATCTTATGATACGTGCCAGCCACTGAGATAACATGCTGCTAATTACACTTGTTCCATTGTTTCTTTTTCCTTTTTGTATTCGTCTCTTCTCCCTGTCTCGGGGATACGAGAGTCTAAATTTTGGAACAATTTGGGGAAATTTTGGTTTTAGTTACGATGTTTTTCTTCCCCATATCCTGCGTCTGTCGCTTTGGCTTGCAGTGCTTATTAGGACTTGGGAAAAAAAAAAGAAAGAAATTGAAATTCATCTTCTCCAAAGAGCTTATACCATTTCTTACTCTTAGTTTTGAGAATTTAGAAATATTTTCAACACAGTAGAAACTTATAAATGATAACAGAATAAGTCAAGTTGGAATGAAAATTTATCTTACGACCAGGAAAGGCTTGATACTGAAAATGGGCCAACTCAAACTAAAGGGCCTGCAGATATGTCTAAGCCCATAATGTATATACAATCAACTTTAGGTCAGTATGATAGGCTCAGGACAGACAATACTTAAAATATGATAGTGTCTAGAAATGGATGGTCCGTTAACGATTCAAAGTGTAACATAATGTTCAAGAAAGTTTACTAGGATAATCTTTAATTTGGTTTTGATATCACGTTAAAAATAGAGTTTAAGCTTAACTCAATTCTACAAAACCGGCTTGTAAAATAAGGTTTGCACCCCACTTATATATTATGAAATGACTTTATTTCTAGTCGACGTGGAGTAGAAGTGGAAACGCAACTCAATGAATCTTTCTCTTAAAATGAAAAGAAGAAATTTTGATGATGTTGTAGATACAATTTTTTGTGAAGTTACAGTTTATAGAAAACCATGCTTAGAGTATCCATGGAACTGGTGTCATCAATTTGTAAGGCAAAGCTTAAAGCAATTTCTTTTCTCTCTGTACATATAATTTTATAACAAGTGGAACAACCATGTATAATCATCCCTTTTTATCTATGTACATGATCCTTTTAGAATTGCCTTGCAACCAGGAACATGGATGGGAAATTTCATAAACCATAATTGAAGTTCAAAGCTAGAATGTTTTCGGTGTACATATATGATGACACCAGAAATTTACTATATGATCAATTTTAATGATTTCATGTGTATTTTAAAACTTTTACACTTGATTTAACTACTGTAACCGTTAAATGAAGGTAATGTTTTTCTTTTAATTTCAGTAAAAGCTGTACCTACAGGGTGTTCATTTATATTCTCAATACTGTTTTGATGTTAGACCTTTTGTATTTGGCTCTTTATTTCCATTTACAGTTGGAAATTGGAAATCTGCATTTGCCTTTTAATTAAAAGGCTACCGAATCAATCAGATGTCTATTTTTGCTTTTGGTGTTGAACTTTTGAACTTCTAACATTTATTTATCGTTTGAATATGTCAAAGCCATGGAAAACTGAAGTTGAAAATTAACCATAAAATTAAGTGGTCTTCTCGAAACCTTGAAATGTCCGTTAACTTTACTCCTTATTTTTTATTTATTTTGTGCTGAACGCACTACATTTTTCTTCAGAGCATGTCTGAGTGTATTCATGTACACACGTAGACTAAGATATGTCATTACCATCATTCTATTTGTAGTCTTGACAAATACAAGAGGACTATGTTTTATCACTTTAATTTCCAGAGGAATGTTCTTTGCTACTTAATCTTATTTGCGTATGCTTAAATGTCTATAAGTATTATTAAAGGGAGTATTTTAAATTTTTTTTCTCTTTCGTACTACTATTCATTATTCGTATTTTTATTGATTTGAGTTAGAAAACTTTCATTAAGTACTGTAAATCTAAAACTCATTTCTAAGGATTTTTTTTTTTGGATGTGAGAAGGTTTCACCTCTCGTGTCAACTAGTTTTCCAACCCTTCACACATTTTAGTAAGAATATGTAGCATCTAAATTCGAACTCAACCACAAAGTTAAGAACCACACAAAAGATATTTCACACCAGTTATTTTTGGAATTCTACTTTTATTCTCCAACGAAAACATATCAAGACAGGATAAAAAAAGAGGCTTTAGACTTCGGTTTTTATCCGAAGCATATTTTTCATAGATAAACTTAGTTCTGGAAGTGATCAAAGCCTATATGTGACATAAAAAAAATATTTTAAAATGTATAAATGAGAGCTTGCTTCGAAATATGAAATGCATAAATGACAGATTACACGTGTACGAGGTAGACAACACAATAAGCAATGTTTGAACAATGAAAGGAAAATGCATGAACAATGAATCAAGGTGTCAACTATGGAGCAAGGTGTGACCTTGATGACCTGTGAAGGAGATCAAAACACATTAGTGTGGGTCCCCTCATTACAAAAAAACATTAAATAGACCAAAACGAATGTAAGAAAGAGAAAAATGAACCTCCAAACAAGATGGTTAATAGAGACCAAGAATGAAAATGGAGAAGAGAAAAGAACAAGATAATTCACAAGAAGATGAGACGAGAACAAGATGTTTCACCACAACCAAAAATATCAATAATGAAAAAGCTTCGCGTGAAAAAAAGACCAAGAAAGGTCGGTAATGTTTCACAAATTAAATAAAGAAAAAAATAATTTTAAATTGGAATTATTTGATTATTAATTCATTAAAAATATGTCTCCAACTAAGACTATTTGAAAAATTGATTATGAGGACTTATTTAAAGGTTAATTATAATTGATTTACCATTAAAAATGATACACTACTTTTCCTTCACTTGCACAACTTTTTTTCTAATAAAATGTTAATGAAAAACATTTTGAAATAAGGAGAAATTTACTATTCTTCTTCATAAAGTAAGTTTACATTTGAAGTAAAAAAACACTAAAAAGTGTGCTCTAATTCTTTTTTATTATTAAAGCATTAAAAGGTATGCTGTAGATTAAACACCAAATTATTTTCAGAACTTTTCTTGAATAAAGTACTAAAAATTGTGCTACACTAAGGTTGTATTTGTTTCAGTGGATCGACGATTAGCGAAGACAGATTTATGTGAATGGAAGACGTTTGTTTCACATGATTTGGAAAGATATCAGAAGCAAATTTGGAGAGATTGATGAAAGATTAATCTTCACAAAATGTACAGATATAAGGAGATTAACGGTTCACATTAATTATTTGACCAAAATATCCTCTTATAATTGCATGCACCCTATGAAGAAGAATGAAAGAAAATTAATCAATTTCATTCTTATAAATAATAATAACAATAATAATAATAGTAATATTATTATCATGGTAAATTATTATTATTTAATAATTTTAATTTTATTTTAATATAATTTTCATTATTTATATTTATATTTATATCACTTTTATTTTTTAGGATAAAATGGTAATTATCTAATTTTATCAATTAAAATATTTTTTAATTTATCACATATTTGATTCTAAATCTATTTAAATTACACACTTTTTCCTTAATTCAAACAACACTATAACATCTTAATCTCTTCAAATTCATTCATCCACCCTCCCTCAAATCATCTATCCTGTCTTAACACATTGTGGTCCAATTTACATTTAATAATTTGTTCAGCTAAATTACCAATTAAACAAAATTATTAAATTAGATGGACACATAAAGTGAGCATGAGAACATGAAACATAATAGTAATTGTTGTTATATATCTTATTCATAGCCAACTCCAAATCTAATACATCTTTGTTTAAATTGAAAATTTTCTTTTCTTTGTTCATAGATGACTAAAGAGGACAACTTGACATATTGCTTTCTCAAAGCTTTCAGAATAACCCTTCAAACTATCAGTCACCACTTCAACAAACTTGACCTTCAAATATTTGTCCCTTCCAATACTTCTTCCACTTCCTCACCACTCTCCTCAACAACTTCATAATTAATATATTGTGGTCCCTCTATAATTCAATCATAAAAACAACTATCTAACTACTACTGATAAGAAAACTTAGTTATACAACTTCATCCATCGTAAAAGATAAAATACTTCATTTTCTAAATAGATACTTCAAGCTTGGGGGTTAGGATATCTACCATTCACATGTTCCTTTAAATACAAAACATTCTATTTATATTTTGGATATGCAAAACGAATTCCAATAAACATCAACTCTACCAAATTACCTAATAGAAATATTGTATTATGTAGGATGCAAAAACATGTCTTCATCAAATGTTGTAAAGTGAGTCCCGCTTGTTTCAAAATGAATTTTTATCCTGTGTCATTTTCTAAAACTCACTGTGAAAGAATCCAAACCAAACACAACAAAAACAGGTTTTAACCTTACAAGTACATGAGTCATTTTATAAAGGGCATTGAATCGCCGCAAAAATAAGATATGGTATTATTGTGCAATTAATTTCAGTAGCCCTAGCAACTCCAACCGTATTCAATCGTGTCCATTATGAATTCATTGTTTCTTTGTTTAGAAATTATGTGAAAGGTCCTTTATTGAAGAAACTGAAAATTGAATCCCGTGAACACCACGAGTTCATCCCCAGCGAAGGAATTGGTGAGATGTGGACCAAGTATTTCCATAAAAGCTGTCATCATTTTATATTTTGTTTCGCCTCAAATCCTCTGATTCAACCACTCATCAATGAGACCGTTGCCATAAAAAATACTATTTCGTTCATTCTTTCAAATTTTTTATTTATGAATATATCTGTTAATTTTATCTTAATTTACGATCATTTCAATTGATTCAAAAGAATTGTTACGTTAAATATAATGTCTGCATTACGTACTTTCCAATGCTTTAAAATATTTACATGCATCCAGTAATTCCCTGTTATTTTATGTCATTATAACGTAATGAAAGTCGTTAAATGAAGTCTCACTGTAAGGACCGTAACCAACATTAAACTAAACTTAGGATCTATTAAATAATGATTCGATTCGAATTTAAGTTTTATAGATACTAAATTCAATATATATATATATATATATATATATATATATATATATTAAAGTTATTCTGGTCAATTAAGTTCTTTAATGAAAACTAAAATCGATCATGATTACTGTTCTATAAACATTGTTAAGATCAATTTTTCTTTCATGTAGATTAAAGTTATTTTAATGCCACAAAGCTAAAGTATATTTTTCTAATATCTAATACAAAGTTTTTTACTAACATTAGCATTATTTTCCATAATGTCAAATAGAAAAAAAGAATTCAATTGATATCGATGAAAAAGTTGATAAAAGAAACCCAACCAACTAAGTATAAAAGAACTAAATAACCGTGTTCGATATTAACTTATGTTAATGTTTGTTTTTGATCAGCTAATTTTTCTTAATAGGTTTATGATTTAAAAAACAACTTTAACTAGTATTAATATAAAAGTATTGGCACAGAATCTAGCACACTTTTTACGTTGTTTTATTTTAAATTTGCTTACAAGAAAAAAAGTGATAATATATAAGTTGGGGCATGAAAGAAGTAGAAAATGAAGGGACAGTGGCAGTTATTAGGTGCAATTAAAAAAGGGGAACTGTGTTTGTTGTAGAGTTTTGGATTGGTGGCAACTACTACTATATATTTGCAAGGCGAGGACATGGGAAACTGATTTTGAATGATACCTCTTCAAATTCTCTGCATTTTCTTCACTATTTATTTATTACGTCCCCACACCACTGACTAATTGAAATTAATCTGAGTTTTCGGCGACCAAAACAGCTAGTAATCTTTATATTGCTCAAATATGGCCGTCATGATCGTTGAGATTATTCCTTTCAACTCTATAAATACCATATAATAACCTCTCATCACTTCAACTTCTTCTGTTTTCTGCTCAATAACTCTGCAATGGCTCTCTGCTCCTCCACCTTCTTTTTTGCTGCTCTTTCTTCGATTCTTCTCTCGGCTCAACTCTGTCTTTCCCAAAAAGGTCATCTTCTTCTTCTCTTCTTCAAATCTATTATTATTATATACTTCTCTGTGTAAATGAACTGCATCTATGCTCATAAACTGAGTTTTAGATATTATTATATTATTATAACTATACTGCTATAAAAAAGTTTGTCAAAACATGATTTCTCTATTGCTGTTTGGTTCCTTAGCTAAACCTTTTGATCCAATGTAGTCAAGGGAAAGCTATATAATTTCTGTGGCATTTTCTGTAAATTGGGTTGCTTCTGATGAAAACCGAACCAAACAGAACAAGAAAACGATTCAAAATTGATTCAAATTTTTGAACTCTTGTGTTCAGTTTGGTTTGAAAAATTATGGTTGGGTGGAATGGATAGGTTTTTAAGTGGTAGCAGAAATTGGTTTGTGACTCAGTTTTGATACAAACTTTCACATGTATTAGTTAATGTGAAAGTACAGAGCCAGAATAGAATTTCACCACATCACTGGTGTGTCCTTGCTAACTAGTTAAGGAAGTGTAGTAATTGCAAGAAGGAGAAAATAAAGGTAAATTCTCTCAACTAACCACCACATGCCCATTCATTAGCTAAGTAGGGATTTTTTTTCCACTTTAGCACGATTTTTGGAAGAAATTATAGGAATAGCATACTATTCTGGTTTATTCTGACCTGTGTTGCATTAATTTTTCTGTATTTTTCTACTCGTAATTAAGTTTTCGGAGAATCAAATTTTGAATTGATTTTTTTTTCATTTATTTTTGAAATGGAAGAATTAAATGAAATAAAAATATTACATATTGAAAATATATTAAATTATTTTAGGTGTTATTTAAAATTGCTTGAAATAAATTAGTTTTCTTATAACTTAAAATATATAGTTAATATATATGTTTTTTATTTTTTTTGCATTATATACGTTTCGTATTAATTAATATGATAATTTATTTATTTGAAAAATATAATTCTAAATTATTTAGTATTTATTTACTTTTAAAAATTACATCAATTAATGCATTATAAATTACTACATTGACCATCGCTATATTAACTTATCATATTTGTTATATTATTTTTTTTGAACTTATCTTATGAATTTCTGCAATAGGATATTAAGAATAAAAATTAAATCAATAATTTTAATTAATATATTATTTTAGAATCTAATATTTATTACTACTTCTCAAAACAAAATTATTAATTATATATTAAGTTATAAATATTGATAAATTAATATATTCATAATTATTATTAACAATTATTTTTCAAAAGTATTTTTTTTTCAAAATATTGATATACATTTTTTAATATTTATTTCTATCCAAAACATATTTCTACATTATAAATTGCTACAATATAAAAAATAATACTTAGAAAACAAATAATACTTTTATAATTTTATTATTCCATTTTAAAAAAAATACAAAAATAAAAAACTGAATTTAGAATTTGATTTTCCAAAAAACCGAATTCTCACTGGGAAAACGCAAAAAAATCAATGCAACGCAGGTCAGAATTCGACTCCCAAAATTCGAATTCTGACCTTGAAACCAGAACAGTGTTAGATAGATATATATTGGGAACAGTCTATTATCTGAGTAATTACTTTGAGAATGTGTGGTAGATGGGAAAAAAAATCGCTAAGTAGGACCGTGAAACATAGATAAACACAAACACTCTTCTCTCAACTAACAAAACTCAACACAGTTTGCAGTTCTTTGAATCTCTTCAGTAATGAAGCAGATGGAATAGAAGGTGTTTGGTCCACTCAAATAAATGAGACAGAAGAAAACGGAACACAATGCTCCATTTTGTTCTGCTCCATCGCGTAATTAAATGCTACCCTATTTAGGTTAATCAATATCCAATTACTTTTTAACCAACTATTTCTACAGAGAATTAATTTCCGATTACTAACAGACAAATATATTTAATTTGTAAAGAAAGTTTGCATTCATAGTTAGCCTTTAACTACCATTGTTTAAACACTCCTTATGCCAATCATAGAAGATTACATTAAACCAATAGAATATGTAAAATGTGTATGCCTCTTTTATTGGGGGAAGGAGGTATAACAAAATTTAAAGAAAAGCTATATATTTGTGTGAAAGATGTCCTAATTAAATGGGGCAGTTGAAGAATGCCCTTGAGCTTTGGGGCACTCAGCCACTGAGATTGGTTTTGATTTTGAAATGCCAGCAATATTGTGACCCATATTTTTCTTTATTTCTTTTCCTTTTAATGCGAAGATAGAAAATGGCGAAAAAAAACAGGGGAAACATTACGAAAGTTGTGAAAAGGAAACTTCCACAAGGTCTTTTCCTTCACATTAAATAATCATCAATTTGGTCCACACATTATTGGATCTCTCTAACTCTAATTACATTTATAATGCTACAGTAATTAAGCCAGGGAGCTGATACTTTGAAAAAACACTGACTTGATGATTGTTATATTAATATTTTTATTTTTATTTATTAATTTAAAATACTAATATATATTATTATATTATTAAAATGAGTGGTAAAGTAGTTGTTTTTTTTTTATGTTTTCCAATTATCATTTTTCTCAAGTTAATTAGCCTTCTTCATTACGAATAAAAAAAAAATCCATGATGACATTCTACTTCCATTACTTTAAAGCTAAATAATATAATTGATCTTTGAACATGCAATTAGAATGTATTTCTAATAATAATTTTCACATTAAATGTGTGTGTTCTAATTGGTTTTAGAGTTCATTTGATTTTATTTAACTTAATAAAAATATTGAACTAAATTAAATCGATGCTTTGTACTTTACATTGAATCTATTTCAATAGTATTTTATTATATATATATATATATATATATATTGATTAAAACTATATATTTTGTTTTATATTTAGTTACACAACTAATTAATCATGTGACAATGTTTATGTATACCAAAGAGAAATGATAGGTTAACATTACATTTGACGACTTTTTTTACCACCTTCATAGATTACAAGTTAATTTCTTTTGAACTACAAATTAATTTTAAAATAATAAAAAAGGTGATCAAATATAGATGTCATCCTATCATTACGAAATTCGGTTCTTAGAACATTTACTTCACTTAGACAAACAAACAGTAAGCAGTTTCCCGAGTGCACAGTAGTAGCTAGCTAAGAAGGTTTTCCCTGTTTCTTCTCATCATTCATCATTGTTTCAATTTTCATAGCCCGTAGAAAGGGAAAACATGGCTATAGTGAGATTTAGATTGTTTGGAAAATCTAAAGAAGAGGTGTTGCTTATACGAATTTACAGTTCCCAACTACACATTCATGCGCAATGCAACGACGGCACCAGACATCTCCTTCTACGACTACATCGTAATTGGCGGCGGCACAGCAGGTTGTCCTCTCGCTGCGACACTGTCCCAGAATTACAGCGTGTTGCTCCTTGAACGCGGTGGCTCACCCTACGGCAACCCCAACATCAGCAACTTAGCAGCCTTCGGTGCTGCCCTCTCCGACACCTCCCCCACCTCTCCCGCTCAACGCTTCGTCTCCGAAGACGGAGTGATCAACTCAAGAGCCCGCATCCTCGGCGGCGGAAGCTGCTTGAACGCTGGGTTTTACACTCGCGCCAGCCCTGAATACGCAAGGTAGAGGAAATACGCAACCTCATTGTTTTGTTATCGATGATATTATTATATACAGTAAGGATTATTGATTGATCGTTAAATTTATGGGTAGGGAAGCGGGGTGGGATGGGAGGGCGGTGAATGAGTCGTACGAATGGGTGGAGAAGGTAGTGGCGTTTGAGCCAGAAGTGAAGCAGTGGCAGTCAGCTGTTCGGGAAGGACTCCTTGAGATAGGTGTTGTGCCTAATAACGGCTTCACCTATGATCACATTGGTGGGACTAAGGTAGGTGGCACCATCTTTGACCACCAAGGCTTCAGACACACCGCCGCTGATCTTTTGCAATATGCCAACCCCTCTGCAATTACCCTCCTTCTCCATGCCACCGTCCACAGGATCCTCTTTCGAGTCAAAGGTTCTCCCTTCCACATCTTCATTTCATTTTTTCTCCACACACATACAACTCAACTCACAGATTTAAGTGATTGCAGATGGATCAAAACCAATGGCGCATGGAGTAATCTTCAGAGATTCATTGGGTCGTAAACACAGGGCGTACCTGAATCGCCATCCCAAGAGCGAGATCATTGTTTCGGCTGGTGCTCTTGGGAGCCCACAACTTCTAATGTTGAGTGGAGTTGGGCCTAAAGAACACCTTCGGGCCCATAACATCAGTGTAACATTGGACCAGCCCTTGGTCGGTCAGGGAATGTCGGATAATCCCATGAACGCCATCTTTATCCCATCTCCTCAACCGGTGGAGATATCTCTGATTGAGGTGGTGGGCATCACCAGTTTTGGCAGTTACATCGAAGCTGCCAGTGGTGAAAACTTCGGTGGTGGTGGTTCCCCGAAGGACTACGGGATGTTCTCTCCGAAGGTACTCCCATTATATACATACTTCCTACTGATAACTTACATTAAATTATTAATAATGAAATAGATTGTTTTGGTTGACGCAGATTGGTCAACTGTCGAGGGTGCCGCCAAAGGAAAGGACCCAGGAGGCCATTGATAAGGCAATAGAAGCGATGGAGGGTCTGGACCAAGCAGCCTTCAGAGGAGGGTTCATCCTGGAGAAGATAATGGGTCCGATTTCAAGCGGGCATTTGGAGCTCCGAAGCCGCGATCCAAACGAGAACCCGTCGGTGACCTTCAACTACTTCCAGGATCCCCAGGACCTGGAGAGATGCGTGCAGGGTCTTCGCACGGTGGAGAAGATAATCGAATCGAAGGCATTCAGTCCCTTCAGATACCCCAACTTGCCAATCCCCGTGCTTCTGAACATGACCGCAAATTCCCCCGTTAACTTGCTCCCCAAACACACCAATTCCTCCCTCTCTCTCCAACAGTTCTGCAGAGACACTGTGATGACCATTTGGCACTACCACGGAGGCTGCCAAGTTGGGAAAGTCGTCGACAGGGACTACAAGGTTCTTGGTGTCGATGCACTTCGCGTTATCGATGGTTCCACCTTTAACTACTCCCCTGGGACTAACCCTCAGGCCACTGTTATGATGCTTGGCAGGTACATGGGAGTTAAAATACTCACTCAGAGACTTCGTGCCACTTCTGCGGATCAAACACACCAACAAATTGTATAGTTTTTTCTCCGATTTCAGCTTTTCGTCAATGTTGCTTCTTAGAAAAATAAAAAATCATCATTATTCTTCTGGTTGATGGATACATAGAAGTTAATTAAGTTAGGCAGGGAGAATGTTTCTTCTCGTATTTTTATTACACAATGGATGGTAATTCTTGCAACATCTTCGGTATTCTTTTTTTTTTTTTTTTTACTTTCCAATTAAAAAAATCATAATTCTTCTCAATTATTAGTTCTCATTTTTAATACCATTAACTTTATATATTTCATTAAGTGAATCTCATTTTAATTTAAGAAAAGTATAAAACACGTAAGTTGTCAATGCATTTATCTTTTCCATTTTTTTTACAATTCCAAACAATACTAAAGTTCCAAAGGGCTATTCAGGAACTCACAGATCTTAGCAATATATCATCAATGATTTAACTAGTAAAAGAAATTGCAAGAACAATTGATATATATTCTCAAAGAATTCTATGCGGTACATAAGGCAGTGGAATGAGCTTTTAGTATTTAAAATATCAGTAAAATCTGTATAGTGAAATTTACTAAACAAACTAGGATCATGATACGTGAACATCATTATACTTTATATAGAACCATTCAACAATTACATATATTTTTATCTTGAATATAATATTTTATTATTAGAAGAGGCTAATGATCGTCATTAGATAAAATATAAGAGACATAACAGTGTACGCCTCTGCAACATACACCTTTGAAACTGCTATCGTAGGTTTGAATAATGAGTGACTTGAAATTGAAAGCACTAAAAATAAAATAAAAAAGAAATAATGAGAAGAATATAACATGGGATATTCCATATATTAATATTGTTGGCAGTTTTTTATACGTTAAAGTAAGAAAGCATCTAGCAATTGACAACACCTCCAACAGTGAACCCTTTCCACGTTATTCCTGAAATCCTTCTTCAGAGGCAAACATGGTTGGAAGGATAGAGAATTCTGGAGAAAGAAAGCGATCTAATAAGAATCTGCAAACATTGGAGTAAGAATTTGAGGTTCTTTTCGAGAGACAAGATTTCCATACTTTTCATGGAATGCGTAGAAAGCAGGCACTGGCATATGCTTCAGCATATGCTTCTTCTTCAGGTCACTATAAATATGCCTCTAGGAGCTGTCTCACTTAGTATGAAACAAAAAAACAAAAGAAAAACAGAAACAAGAAAAGAGAAGAGAGATTCTGATACATTGGGGTCGTAAAGTTTGAGATAAGCGAAGCAGTTACAGGGCATCTCTTCTTTGGCACATACTCGAGTCTCTCGACAACAACAACCTAATTGGTTTGTGTGTGCGGTTTCAGTTCTCGACGCGCCAAAGAAGAGTTGCCCTGCAACTCATTCTTGCTTAACACAACATCGGAGCAGCAGCAGCACCTTCTTCATGTGATTAAAGGGTATATTTAAGCCATTTCTCTTAAACCATAAATATATAATTAACCTTGTTTCAGTTTCAAGTTGTCCATTAATCATGCGCGTCACTGCAACATCATATGCATCAAGCTCCGGGTTGAATCTTACTCTGTATATTCTATGAGAAAGAAAAAGACATTAGTTTGACCGAGTGTTGACTAGTTATTGATCTCTACAAATTGAATGAATGATTGGAACATCACGTACCTCTTCTGGGCATCTGGTTCCCCAACTATGTTAATGATAACAAGCTCCGAAAACTCATACTTGATTCAGCCTTTTTGAGTGATTTGAGAGGGAGAATATGAAATATTGTTTGTTAAGGACAAAAGTAAAAAAGGATTTGTAATAAAAATCTATAAATCTACAATAACCAATTTTCTTCTAAATTACCCGTGATTTGTAGTGAATGGGGATTAGTTTCACCCTTGCAATAGTTTTATATTACTAAGAGTTTGGAGTGTTAGGATAATAGATAGTCAATTTTTGTGTGTGAAATATTGAGCTTGAGTTTAATTTCAATAAAAATAAAATTATGAAAGGAAATTTGTTCGGAAAGAAAATTAAATATTTAATAGTTGTATTTACATCTTGGTAGATCATTTAATTAAATTTATGTTTGAAATTTAAAATTTACTTTTGTTTAAATTGATTAATTATATAAATAAAATAATATGTTCATAATATCTATCGTTCACTTTCCCCCACTTCTTCGTACAATCAAACGAATGAAAATAAATAACAATATCTCTCTTTTGTCTTTCTAATAATACAAAATTTCACAAAAAACAAGCACACTTCAATTAAGATTATTTGTGTTTCTTCCATTTAACTTTTTCTTTTCAATTTCACCCAATCCAAAAAGTTCTCATACAAAAAAAAATTTAAGAGGAAAATAAAATAAACTAATAAAGTAAAATCATACAAATAGATTATCCATTTATGGAGAAAAATCTCAAATTAATCTCTTTATTTCTACTTGTTTCAATTTAGTTTTTATTTTTGAAATTTTGAAAAATCTTAAATTAGTCTCTTCTTTCTATTTTTTTAGTCATTTTCATTAGTAAGATACTAACTGTATTAACTATGTATCACATGTCAGTTCATGATTTTTCTTTTAAAATAATTTTTATTTAATATTTTTAAAAAAAATTGAAAAAAATAAATTTTTTGTCACATCTCAAGTAGATGTTGTGTCACGTGACAAAGATAGTGCCACATGTCAATGTTGATGTGAAAAATTTCAATTTAATCATTATATTTATTATTTTGTTTCAATTTAGTCTCAATTTTTTTAAACTGAAACAATTTCATCCATATTCAAATTGAGACAAATATAACTTTCATAAAAATGTTACAATGTTATTTTTAACAAGAGTAAGTTCATTTAAATTTATATTTTACATTTAAATTTATTCAAATATTTATATTATAATTTCTAGAAAAAAATGTTAAGAGTTGATTTAAAAATAACAACCTTATAAATTGAAATTTGAATTTTTTTTAACAATTTAAAATATTATAATTTGTTAAATAAATTTATTTTAAAACAATTTTATAACAATTGTAAAACTATTTTATAACAATTTAAAATGGTATAAATTGTTAAATAAAATTTGAAATAAATATATTTATTTTAAGCTGTTATAAAACTATTTTAAAATTTTACATTTGAATTTCTAAAGTTGTTATTTTTAAACCAATTATAACATTTGTCTAAAAATTATAGGTATATAAATATTTAAAACAAAATTTAAATAAAGCTCAATGAAAAATATAAATTTTAAAAAATATAATTTGGTAATAAATATCAATTATAATAAAAATATCATTGCAACATTTATATAAAAGTTATGTTTGGTCCCAATTTGAATAATTTGAATGGGGATGAGACTAAATTAAAAAAAAAATAAAAAATATAGGGACTAAATTGAGATTTTCCATATCAATAGTGACACATGATACTTTGCCATGTCACACTACTTCTGCCATGTGGCATAACATCAGTTTGACATGTGACAAATTTTTTTTTTTCAAAGAATTATAAAAAAAATTAAAAATTAAAAAACTTCTAAAAAATTAAAAAAAAATCATGAGCTATCACCTCACGTGACACATAATTTAATGTTGTTAGTGTCTTACTAATGGAAATGAGTTGATTGTGACAGATTTTCGAAGATAGGAATCAAATTGAGACAAATAAAAAAAGGGGACTGATTTGAGAAAATTTATTTACATAAATGGGTACCAATGGAATGATTTAATCTAATCAAAATTGTATCGATGTATATTCAGATATAAATGTCACAAATAGTTGTTGTTAATAAGTACGAGTAAGTAATTATCTGTTTGTTGATGGGATGGATCATGATATCTATCTGACACGTAAATAACCACTACCCACAAATAATTATTAGTAAATTTTGTTTGAATATTTATTTTAAAAAATTTGAGTTATCAAAATAAAATTAGTATAAAAAAATATTAATCATAGAATAATTGTTTAAAATTTGTTTTCATACATTTTTATTTATTTTTTATTGACATATAATATTGGAATTTTTTTGTAAAAATTTAATTTTATAAATTTATATTCCACTACAAGAAAATTCTTTAAAATGACCAATTTTAGTGAATAAAAATAATCAATCGTTGTAGTTACCAATTTAAACACTGATTTATAAATTAAAAATTATTGGTAAGTAAAATAATTTCTATTATGAATAAAAAATTATAATTGGTTTCTGAATTGGTATCTAAAGTAATTTTTATTATGAATTAATATTTAAATTGATCACTAACATTACCTAACAAGTTTTTTGCTACCAAACAAATTGATCTTTAAATTGGTCTATATTCCAACAAAAAACTGAGTGTCTTTTATCGAAGACAAAAATATCAAGAACTTTCCTTACCTACTGTGGATACTGTGAAATAAATAACACTGAGGTCAAAAAGATTATTCTCCTGATTTTGGAAGTTAACCTTTAATCTACATATAAAGTCGATACAACAATAGTAACTGACTGACAAAATATCTCTATCTCTCCTATACAATAATATCTTTTAATAGAATATTAATTAGTAAGAGAATGTACTTAGGCTCAATTCCTGGTCCATAGATTTTAAGTCGACTTTGGACTATTTTATTTATCTTCAAGAATCAAGTCGGGCTTCAGACGATCAGAACGGTACAGTCTCTAATTAGAAAATTGACTAAATATTTTTTTTACTAAAATTGGTTATTATATAGGAACTTTCTTGTAGTGTTTTGACATAATTCATTTAAATTTATTTTTTAGAAAGACCTAATTTATTTGCATTAATATTGTATTGAGTAATTCCATTTAAATCGTACTTAAAAATTAATTTACTTATCTAATTTTATATCTTAAATATTTCTTTTTAAATAAATTTATTTAAAGTGTAATAAAATAAATGGTTAAGTATGTTTTTAGTACCTGAACTTTGGCCAAAAATTGGAATTCGTCTCTGGTCGAAACTTTGATAAATTTTGGTTCCTAAATTTTAAAAATAAATGAATATAGTCCTTTTAACCTGATTACATTGATTTTTTTCAAACATGTGGAATGTGTTTCATGTTAATATTGGAGTTGTTTACGTTGTTTGACACATTCTCGGTTCAATATTTACTGAGAAATGCGTTCGAAATCTAAAAAAAAAGTTAACAAAATTGGATTAAAAGGACTATATTAATTCATTTTTAAAGTTTAGGGACAAAAAATTATCAAAATTTTGACCAAAGACGAATTCCAATTTTTGACCAAAGTTCAGGGACTAAAAACATACTTAACCCTAAAGTAAAATGTAGAAATATTCCCTAAAATAAAATATAGAAATATTCGCTGGTATCTTGCGAATATTTTTCATAGACAACTAACAAGTAACGGGTAGGTAATGGTACCATTTTTTTTTTCAAACGAAACATATAGCAGATAACTCCTTTTGACGTACTTCTGTCATTTAAATTCTTGGTAATTATTGATAAATTTATAAGATTTTTTCATAAAGAATCCAATGTGGTTAAATAAAATAAAAATCATTCGTAAGCTAAAAGATAATTTTACGGCGCGATCAGGTTTTCACATTTCTTTTTTTTTTTTTTTGTGTGTGGAAAAGTTCTAATTTACGCTTTTGATCTAAATGAGTGAAAGACATACAACTCACAAGAAAGAAATTCCAATGAGAATGAGAAAAAAGAGGTGTTACTGAATTTAATAAAAGAGGATACCTTGCTTGATTCGCAAAAGAAAAAAAAAATTACTAAAATACTAAGAAGAATCAAATATTAAAGTTATAGTTACAAGCGGTTAATGTATTCAGAATTAAAAAAACATTTTATATAAGGTCATTTTTGTATAGGTCATTAAAAACATTAAAAACAATTACCCGGAGTAACAAAGTAATTTTATATAAAGTCATTTTTTTTTCTTTTATGCGTTAAATATGTTTTTGGTACCTTAATTTAAGTGAATTTTGAAATTAGTTTATTTTGAAACTTTGGATCAATTTATTCTTTCATCTTTCGAAATAGATTTAGTCATTTTAGTTAAATTTTGTTAAGTTTATTTGACATTTCAAGCACGTTTCATAATAGTATTTGACTTAACATTAAAGCAAAAAATGTGTCAAACAGTATAAACGACTCAACTACAATCCTAAAATGCGTAAGAAACATCAAATAAACCTAACAAAATTTGATTAAAATGATTAAATCCACGTATTTTGAAAGATGAAATACTAAATTGTTCCAAAATCTCAAAATAAACTAATTCTAAAACTCATTAAAAATTAAGGGACAAAAAAATATTTAACACCTTTATCTATTTCGTTTTACTCTCTTTCAACTTTATTCAATTCAACCAAAAATTTCATTTCATTTTTTAATTCACTTCTGTCCTCACATTATACTTCACTCAACCAAAAACTTAGTTTATTTATTTAGTAAAGAACGATTTCTCATGCAACTAATTTTGGAAGTAACTCAAAACTGAATGGAAATAGATTGTAAAATTCCCCCTTCTTTCCTTCAAAATTTTGAATTACACGAAAATATATAAATATCTTTCCTCTCTTCTCTTTACTTCTTTCCAATTTCTTATTATGTTAAAATTTTTAATAGTACAAAAGTTGTAATCTAATAAAAGTATTCTATTGCCTTGACATATCAGGTATCAATTACGCCATATATGATATAAACAATCAATTGCTTGACATCATATGGTATTTTATTTTATATACATTTATCCAGGCATTAAAGAACTTATAATTTTTATGATTTAGATGTGTGTCCATTACAAAGTGTGTTTTGTATCTATAAATATTAAGGTACTAATGCATTTAGGTTAAGAAAAGGCCGAAAAAGTTAAGAAAAGTTTCTTTTAAAGAGTTTTTGAGTGAGAAGGTAGAACACTCAAAAGTCTTTTTGTCTTTGTTTTTAGAGTGTTCCCTCATTCTCATTAAAACCTCATCCTAATATGGAATTTTATGGGATAATTAAGGAAGAATGACGTAACATGGCTAGTGTAGGTTATTTGGTTTGACTACATAACTACTTTTTGAGCGATTATTTAACTTATCCTCTTTAATTTAACTATTGATATAAGTATAACTCAATATTAAATTGTATATATTTTTATTATATTAATAAAAATGATTAAATATATAAATTTTGAGTATATTATTTTGATCCCTTCAAAATTTTTGTTCAAGATCCGTCATTGGGGTTTTCACATGTGATGATCGTATTTTTAACTTTATAAAAAAATAAATGGTAGTACATATACTAAGGAAGATGCACACTTAGGGATGACAACGGGACGAGGTATGGACGAATTCGTTATCTCATACCCATCATCGTAGAAAAAATTCATCCTTATCTCCATACACAAATCTAACGGGTATCAAACTTTTGTCTCATCCTCATCCCCACTGAATAACGAGTTTAATCTCCTACTCCATTTTCTTACTACTTCAATATTAACTTAATTAATTTTTTTAAGAAAATACGGTAAAGAAAACATAGTATTATCAAATATTCAATATTAGAAGGATAATTTTTCCTTTGGTATCAAATAATTTGAAATAAATTATAATTGTTTACATTTTATATTAGAATACCAAATAAAATCTCATGAGAACCAAAACATTCATTAAATTTGGAAACATTAATGAAACCTAATTGATAAAATTTAAAAATATTTTTAAAAAAATATAAAAGGAAAACAAATATTCAAATTAAAATATATTTTAAATGTTTGTTTACATCAATTTTTTAAATTCTAATGAATCTTTTTTTTATAAACTAATAAAAATTATAATTCATCATTTTATCAAAATGACACAAAGAACAAATAATAAACATCATAATAAATTTTTTGACCTAAATATTGTATCTTTTGAACTCCAATATATGTTGGATGGTAATAAAAAATATTCATAGCAATTACATTCAATAAAAGTTATTTATACAACTATAGTGAAAAAATTACAGTATGATTGATAATGAGTTAGAAAATAAAAATAATTAGATAAAATATATTGAAATAATATTCTACATGATGAAAATAAAAAACAAATAAAAATATTAAAATATTAACAAATGTGTGTCTTAGAAACAATTGGAGAGACTATTGAAAGAAATTGCACAAATAAAAAACAAACAAATGTATAATTAAGGGTATGATAAGATGAAAAATACCTTAGAGATGCGAATGAGTTTTGTGACAAACCAAATAATTAGAAAAAATAAAAAATAGAAAGTATATATATATATATATATATATATATATATATATATATATAGTTACTTAATTAATTGTGAATATTTTAATAATTTAAATGGGAGCGGAGACGGGTATTATGACGGGGATATGTACATCCCATACTCATCTCTACATCCAATCGAAAAAGTCGGAGATTTTCTATACCCATACTCATATCCAATCAACAGGGATTCTCCTTCAAAACGAGAACGGGTTCAGACCATACCCATAAAACGGGTTTATTTGTCATCTTTATGCATACTAGATATGAGAGTTATGGGACAATTTGGGAGCAATTGTCTCTAATATTTTTTAAAATTTTCTTGTACTTTGACCATTTTATAATTTTGAAACAATGATATATGTAATTTTTTTTATAGATCGACAAATAAAAATGTTTTATGACTATGTTAAAAAGTGGTATGAGAGCTTTTAATTACTTATATTTTTTATATAATTGTGAGATAATATTATTTTAATATTAGCCTAGTCAAAGTGTTACAATGTAACACTCTACAGTGATAATAAAATATATTGTCTCTCACTAATAATAGTGAAAACATAAAGAAATTTAAATTACCATTGGCTAACAATAAAAGAAAATGCTTTTATTCATCAAGTAAAAGAAAAATACATATATCGTCATTCCAGAAATATAAAAATGTCAAAACTAACAATGAAAAGAAAAACTTCTTTAAAAATATGACTTAAGACAATTATTTTCACAACTTTCATGTCTATGCATCTTTCTTAACACGTATAGTAATATCTCTGATTCTTTAAAAGAAGACATGATATCATATCTACAACTACCAGTTATTTTTACAATTATAAAGTTGTGTTTTTTAATATTTTGAAAAATAATATGTTTATATTTTTTAAATATATTTTTTAAATATATTTTTTAAATATAATTGAATCTCTTCAGATAAAAAATTTTGAAAAAATTATTTACAATTTAGTGAAAATCGAGTTTTATTTATTGAAAACGAATAAAAAAATAAATCAATTATAATGCATATTTAAATTGAAGTATAGTTTTCTATTTGATACAAAACAAATTAAGTTGACGCCGATGGAAACTGATAGATTTCAAGAAAACGCATAATGAGGAAGTACCGTTTTTTTCAAATACACCATGATACTATTTTTAAGAAATTAGAGTAGTCGACTCGTCTGTTATTAATAAAGTTTATTGTTTAATTACACATTTTATTTGTAAAATTAAAATTCAATTTGTTAGAATTAGACTTGTATCCGACGTGAAATTAAAGCCAAATATTTGTTAGAAATAGAACTGATGATGAATTCAAAGTGGTGGGTCCAAGCACAAAATGTTACATTCAGAAAAAGAACGCGTCGGTGCTTATCCATTGATTCTACTTGTTGACCGCCTTAAGAGAGAGAAAAAATAATGAAAAATGATTTTTTTATTACACAATTTTCTTTTATAATTTTAAGTAACATTTTTTAAATGGTTTTATTTTTTATTTTAAGAGAAAGTTGTGAGAATTTAACGGTCAAAATATCACTGTTAAAAAATAATCCACTTTGTCACGTGCTCGACTATTTCCAAAGTACCAATCTCATAACAACATCTACAGTGACCTCATAACTCAAGCTCCAACAGTCACACAACATTACAAATTATTTACAGTGAAAAATTGTGATTATAAATATTTTGTATGAAAATTCTTACAATTTTTTGATTTACGGTGAGCTGCTTGGAATTGAAAATAATTATTTATATAACAAACTTTCTTTAATTTTAAAGGATAAAAAGTGTATTAAAGATTCTTTAAAGAGTATATAAAAGTTTATCAGAAGGAGTCAAAAAGCTGTCATTTTCTCAAAGCACTAGCCTATGAATTATTGATGATGGTGGTGACTGCTGGGTGCTATTTTACTGTGAAAACAAACCCAAAACCCATTAACCTTGCTTGTTTTTTTACCCTTTCTTAAGAAAACACCACAATCACTTTTCATCTTGACTAAGACGGCTCAGATGGCAAGGTTCCTGAGATGATCTCACCACACAATTATGGACCAGCCCCTTCCAGACGCAGCTGTATTGGACAATGATCTTCACCGGTAATCTCTAACCACATTAATCAACAAATCTAGTACAACATCTTCAGTAATAAATGTGTCACGAACTTCCCAACTTTGTTGGTTAAGAAATGAGTATTGTCATAAGCATAGTCAACCCTACATTGTATGACCTAAAACCTTTTCCTGACACAAACTATGTGGTGGTTGAACGACCATGAACTATTTAGCCATTTACATTTAAAACAAAACTTGTAAGTCAATGTTTTGAAATTTGAGGGGAAGACCGAGTCCAAACAACCAAAATGCACTCGTCTCGTGCTGAAGCAGCAGCAGCCTCACAACCCTGCTTTAATGGCTGCTTCCCATCTCCATTTCTTGCCTCTGAGAGGACCCATAAGCCTAAAGTCAATAATGTAACTTCATCACACGATGATTTCGTCGCAGCCACATCCACCAGCCTTCACCCCCACACACAATTCACCAACCCCGATTCCCTTCCATCTCTGCACGACTCATACATCAGCTTCACCAAAGCATTCCCTCAGTTTTCTGCTACTTCTCAGGTTGATGAGATTCGAGCCCAAGAATACCGTCACCTGAACCACTCCAATGCCTGCTTCGATTACACTGGATATGGCCTTTTCTCCTACGCTCAGCAACAGAGACCTTGCCCCAGTGCTTCAACTGTTTCCTCTTCTTCATCCTCGTCATTGTCGCACTTTACACCAGACGCCTCCTTCTTTGATATATCGTACAGGTCGGTGAACTTGCAGTCCCAGGTTCTCTACGGTGGGCACGAGTCAGAACTGGAAGCCAGAATCAGAAAGAGAATCATGTCGTTCATGAATCTCTCTGAAGCTGAATACACCCTGGTTTTCATTGCCAATGAGGTATCTGCTTTTAAAATTGTTGCCGATTCTTTCCAATTTCAATCCAATAGACGCCTCCTCACAGTGTATGACCATAGCAGCGAGGCATTGGATGTGATGATTGAGAGTTGCAAGAAGCAAGGGGTGCGTGTCTTGTCATCAGAATTCTCCTGGCCCAATCTCGGAATCCAGAGGAGGAAGCTAAAGAAAATGGTCATGAATAAAAGGGAAAAGAGAAAGGGTGGTTTATTTGTTTTCCCACTTCATTCAAGGGTAACAGGAGCACCATATTCCTACGCTTGGATGTCCACGGCTCAGGAAAATGGGTGGTGCGTCTTGCTTGATGTGTGTGCGTTGAAACCTAAGGAAATGGACACCTTGGGTATGTTACTTTTTAAGCCTGATTTTATGGTTTGCTCCTTTTACAAAGTTTTTGGTGAAAACCCTTCGGGTGTTGGCTGCTTATTTGTTAAAAAATCTAGTGTGTCTGCTTTGAAAGATCCTTGTAATGCCACAAACATAGGAATCATAAGCCTTGTCCCAGCATTTAAACCTGAGACTGAACAATCAGTGATTGAAACTGAAACGGCTCATCCGCAAGAAGGGCCATCATCAACATCAGAAATTGAAGAGTTAAGCACACCCTTTGACTCATCTACGGATAGAAACAGATTAGGTACTAAAAGTGAAAGCTCAGAGATTCAATGTAGAGGATTAGACCATGCAGACTCTGTGGGTTTATTACTGATCAGTAACAGGACCAAGTATCTGGTGAATTGGCTGGTTAATGCTCTAATGAGTCTTAAACATCCGCATCATGAAAATAAGCTTTCCCTAATTAGGGTTTATGGTCCTAAGATAAGTTCTTTCCGTGGACCTGCTGTGGCATTTAATATATTTGACTGGAAAGGGGAAAAAATTGATCCTGCACTTGTGCAGAAGCTAGCTGATAGGAACAACATATGTTTAAATAGCTCATTTTTGAGAAATATAAGGTTCTTGGACAAGAATGAAGAGGAGAGAGCTTTTGAGGTTGAAGGGTTGGGCCTGTCGAAGAAGACACGTAGCCATGAATCTGGGATATATGTTGTGACTGCTGCACTGGGTCTCTTGACAAACTTTGAAGATATTTACAGACTATGGGCTTTTCTTTCTAGGTTCCTGGATGCAGACTTTGTGGAGAAAGAGAAATGGAGATACATTGCTCTAAATCAAAACACTGTTGAAGTATGAATTTGTCGCTTCCTTATTTGTCTCATTGCTTAACATTCTTATCGTTACAATTTTTAGAATCTTTCAACACTCAGTTTTCACTTTTATATAATTTACGCCACCTTTATTCTCATCATCGGCTACTTTATATTGTTTCTTATTTCTTGAATATTATTGCTTAAATTTAAACAACTTTTACTTATATTTTGTATTTTTACGCACTATATCAAATCCATATACATTAATAAAAGAATCCATACACATAAGAATTATACTATACACACACATACATATATATATATATATATATATATATATATATATATATATATTTTTTTTTTTTGATTTTATTCTTATACAAAAGATTTCATTTAAAAATATTTTATCTGTAATGTATTCTTAATTAAAAAATAAGAAGTATTTTAGAACTTTGATATGTAGTTATTTCGTATAAATGAGCAAATTTTGACATTGGTTCCAAATTTTCTTTATCTTTTATTTTTGTAAAATTTGAAATAATTGTGGTGGGTCCTCGTAAAATATGTGAATTTAAGTTAAACTTCTTATTATATATTTCTTTAGTTTTCGTCTTTTAAGATTTAAAATCACTAATGTTGATCCTAACATTCATTACAAATAAGTAATATTTTACATATCTCCAAAAATAAACAAATTAAGAGTGTTGCATGCTGAATTTAGATGACTATATTAGTAGGGATCACTTAGAATGTTAACATGGTCCGGTGTGGGCTCAATGTCTAAACAGATAAAGGTTTTTGTTTTAGACTTCTTACAAAATAAAAAGCTAAAAAAGAAAATATTTAGGACTAATATATATCTGTTAAATTAATTATAAAGTTATATTAAAAAAATAATTAAAATATATGAATAACTATTAATTTTTATTAGTACTAAAAATAATATTTAATAAGTTAATAATTTTTTCAACCAATCATAATTTTTGTTTAAGGAAAAGAGAATAATTAGTTATTTTTGTTGTTTTACCGATAATTTTAATTTTTATCTTCTTTTTTCCTTTCTCCTTAGACTTTTCATCTACAATTCTATTTATTGGCTTCTTCTTTTTTTTTTTTAATATTACTTCAATAGTTCATTGTCACACATTAATCAATACATATTAGTTTATTCTCATATCTTATGTATTATGCATGTGTCACATCCCTCTATTTGAAGTGGTAGAAGGAGTTAGCTTGCATGTCTTCTTTCTCTGTGTCGTAATATGCAGGTGTGTCAAAGTAAGTCAATATCTAGCTTATATTAGAGCTGTCAAAATGGGTAACATGACCCGACTTGGCTCGATCCACCACGGGTTGATCACTTAGTGAGTCAACTCAACCCGACTCACTTATTAGTGAACCAAAAAATTTCGAACCTAACCCGACGCAACACGAGTTGGTGGGTTAAACGAGATGGCTCACAGACTCACTTAATTAAAAAAATACAATTTTTATTTTATTTTTTTTAGTCAAAACTAAATTCTAATTCTAATTAAAATCTAAATAAACTTTAATACAATCCAAATACAAATCAAAATAAAAAAAATACAAATTTATATATGTGTTATCTAAAAAAACAACATAACATGACCCAAATAAAAAACTCAACTTACCAAAAAACACTTGTGTGACCCTTTATTTGCAGGTTGGTGAGCCAACTCGGCTTATCATAGGTTCAACCCGGGTGAGCCGGGTCAAAAATCAACTTGTATTGAAATTTATAAAAAAATTTCAATCCAACTCGGTCCGAACCCGTGGTGAGCCGGGTTGGCTCGCGGGTTCCAACCCATTTTGACAGCTCTAGCTCATACAAGTTGACTCACTACGGGTTTAGTTAAAAAATGGCTAGCTCAATTAGGCCCACTTTTTTTGTAAGTTGGAAATTTTGCAATCTAGCCCAACCCACCACGAGTTAGTGGGTTGACTCACTTACAATTTTTTTTTGTTAATTTATTTTATACATTTATTGCATTATAATGAGAGTGAATTAATTTAATTTATTTCAATCCAATCCGACTCGAACTCGTGGTAAACCAGGTTGACTCACGAGTTGGAACACATTTTAATCTCTTACAATGTCATATTAGGTATAAGGCTAAATGCCAAAATTTGAAACTTGATGGATTGTTATTTGATAAAACAATTATCACACTTCAAAGTTTATTTGAACACTTTAAAATTTACGAAGATATTTTTGACTTTTTATTTAGTGTTAACAAATTAAAGTCATTAGACAATATAACTTTAAAAGAAAAATGTTTAAATCTTGAAAAATCTTTGAAACATGGTAGTTTGTTGAATATTGATAGATTAAATTTATTTTCATCATTAAATATATTAAACGAAATTATAGGATTGGAAAATGATAAATCAACTGACATTCTTAATTAAATAAAAATTAGTTTTTTTTTCCAAATACATAAATAACTTATAAAATAATGTTAATAATTATAGTATTAGTTCATTTCGCAATAATTTAATATACATTTTTCATCACAATAAATTTGAAAATTAAATTCTAAATAAAATTCTAATACACTTTAACATAATTTATTTTATTAGTTCTAAATAGTTTTTTTATAATAAGTTATGAAAAATATCTCATTCTTAATTGTTTTATACCTTTCAAACCCTTAATGTTCCATGACTTAACCATTTGTTAAACACGTAATAATTAACTAAGGACTAAAAGTAATTATTTTCAATTTTAAAAAGGAATAAAAACAAAAATTATTTAAATCAAAATAATTTTATATTAGAGGGATTAAAAATATATTGGAACATTCATTTTACTTATCATTAAAAATTTTTCAGATGTTTTTGTTTTAAAATACAATAATAATACTTTTATTAACTATGTTATTCATTTTTACATTTTATTTAAATTTGAAATATCATGCAATGTAGGAAAATCTAAATTGACAAATTGGCCAGGATTTAAATCAAAGTCGAGTCAATCTGGTCTAATAAATTTAATATTCAAATATATTATATCTATCACGTTAATCTAATTGACAAAGTAAATTTAACATATATTTAATCAATTTAAATTATATTTAAAAAATATAAATTTAATTCATTTAGTTAAAATAAATTTGAATTATAGAACCCAACTTATTTTATTTTATTGGATCTAGGATAGATTTTAAAAAAATCTAATTCGTACCATCCTTAATACATTTTAGAAGTTCACAAATAATTATAAAATCGAACTTATTTTTAAATTTTTTCTTATGGATAGTTCATCCTCTCTCTTTTTTTTTCTTTTGGACCTCCATCTCTTTTTCATCTTTCCCTTTTTTTTTTCAATTTTTTCATTATCAGTCTCTGTTATTTTTCAAAATAAAATTACACTACGATAAAATTGATAAGTTAAGAAGTATTTTGAATTGATCAATTTATATTTTTGAATAAATTTATTTTTACCTTGTTTTAAGGGTTTTTTTTTTTTTACATATGATAAATTTGTTTAGTGTGTATCATTGGATAATGATAAATTTATCTTTATCCAAATAGGTGAGAGATGATAAATTTATATTAGAAAAAATATAATAAAAAGTAAAAAAATAAAAAATAAATTAAGAGAAAGGCTCAAGATGAAAATAAAAAAAATGCATTTACATAGATTAAACTTAAGAAATTTCAAAAAATTTAATTTGACATCCCTAAGTATTTTGTTCAAATTTTGTCATTGTTTCTGGTCAAGGGGATTGAAGAACTAAAACAATGGTACTCTTCATTTACGAAGCAATAAGTAATCCGAGTTTGTGTGAATACCTCAGTAGCATTAATCTTCTTTTGTGATATTCACTCTTAGTATTAAGATTATATATTTCATTCCTGTTAGTCATGAAATTAAATTGGTTACTAAATATTAGACATTAAAATTTTTATTATTAAAAAATTTAATTTTTAAATTAGTATATGTTTAATAAATAATTAATTTAGAGATCAATTATAATTTTATATTTATATTAATAATTATTTTAATAATTAATAATTTTTTATTTTATAAATTAATATATAAATTTGTCAATATAATAATTATAATAATTAACAATTTTTTATTATTAAAATATGTTATTAATGAAATATTTTCTTATCTGGACTAACAAGATAAGAAAAAAGTCTATAAATATATTTTCTTAGAACACAAAGAAATAGTACTGGACACATTTCTATAAATAATAATAATAATAATAATAATAATAATAATAATAATTAATCAAGTTTTAAATCTCTCGTAGATGTATATATTTGTAATTGGATCTTATTAAATTTATTTATTTATTAAGTTCTAAAAAAATTTATACTTTTAATTGAATCTTGTCGTTGAATTTTTTCTTTTGAGCCACGAATGTTAAATTGTCTTCTCATCTTGCTTCAAAATTATGTTATTGATATAAAATTGTATTGTAATAATGTAAAATGACGAATAATTTTTATTATTTTCATTAAAAACATATTTGAGACAACTATTTTATCATTTATAAGTGATAATGTAGAAATCATTGAAAAGCATGATAACAAGTGTTAACACTCAATATCTCAATATGTGAATGCATTTATTTTCAAAAAATTAAAATTAAAAATATGTTTTAATTAACGGTAGGTAAGAAAATATTATTAAAATAAGTTTTTTTTTAGATTTTCAACCTTTAAATTTAGCGGAGAAAAGGAGATATAGGAATAACCCAATTAATTTTTAATTATCACACATATCTTTTATGAGTTCATAGGATTTATAAATATCTTCACCTCACTATTTGTTATTTACACCTTTCACATGATAGGTTAACAAATAATATTTTAAAATCTGTTGTAAAGAAGAGTATAATTTTAATTACTAGAAACAATATTCTTGATAATTGTTAGAATCATTATCTTGATATTATAATTTGATTTATATGATACACATCATTGAGATTTTTCTTTGGTTAGAGACGGATATGATAATTAGAAACAATGTTCTTGGTAATAGTTATAATAAATATCCCACATATTATGCTCTTGTATGATTTATGTAATGTATTACCGTTAGAACCAATTCTTACCTTATATTGTTCATACATAATTAAGATAATATAGTATGACAAGTGAAAGGAGAGAAAAAAAGTTCTACACATTTTGGGAAGAGAAAAATTCTACACCTTTTTTTAGAAAAAGAAATATAGAGAAAGAGGCATAAAGGAAAAGAAAAAAGAAAAAAAAAACAAGAAAATGATATGAAATGAAAGAGTGTGATCGATAAAAGAAGGTATATCATTGTTAATTTTAATTTTTTTCTTTTGATTGATTTGTGGTATCATTTTGATGTTTATATCTAACTTTGACATTTTCTTTTAGGAACATTATTTTTCTATTCATAGATGTATTCTCTAACAAATCATAAAAAATATTTTTCCTCATCTTTTTCTGTTAGTTTCTTTAGTTGCAACTATTTTTCAAATAATTTAGAAAATGTAAAAACAATATAAAATTTTCAAAAAAAATTAAAATTCAACATATTCTAAAATGTTTTTTTGAAAGAACTACGCTTTTCTGATTTTCCAAATAAAGAATAGAGATACATAAGAGTGAGGTATCATCCTTATTGGACCAGAAAATAAAATTAAAATAATTTTGAGACATTCACACACCACGCTACATTGAGATAGTACCAAATGACCGAACCAAAGCAAGGGACATTTTGTAATTTATATCTTCATCCTCTCGAATCTTCTTTGAGAAGATGCTTCTTACCATCCCTCCCACAAATCAGTAGAAACAAATAGGATTCATTCACCTTTTTTCTTCCTTGCCAAGAATACTTACCCTGAAACAAACACGTCCTAAGAGCGGAGCTCCATATAGAAAATTTGATTCTTCCTCCTATCAAGAAGACTTCGCCAAATTTTGTTTATTTTTTCTTCTTTCTTCATATCCACCCAAATAATACATGACTACATTCTCATCACCTTTATCTTCATCATCTACGGAAAGGTGCATGCATGTAGGATTTGTTTGAGAAAAAAGGATTTTTGGTGCAATTAAGTATATACGAGATATTTGATGATTATAAAATTTTGAGGTGATTATCAAAGTTTCTTTGCTGTTGTGATTTTCTCTTCCTTTACAAAGTCTCATTTCCTTAATTTAGTTTTGAATTTTCAATTTGACTTGTATACAATGTTTGATTATTCTGTGAGTTGGGATCCTTGCACGAGAACAATATTTAGCTCATTTTAAAAGTTTGTTGAATTTTTGGGTTAGAGGATGTATATTGTTGAGTTTATGCATTTGGATTTGTTTGGTGATTAATGTAGCTAAATTGAACTGTAAAAAAGTAAATCATATATAAAATTAATTTAAATTGCTATATTAATTTAATTTAAAAAATGAGTTATCTATACATGGATTTTTTTTTAAAATACATTGATTTATAATTTCTGACTTTGTAAAACATATTTTGAAAATGAAATATATATTGATAATAATTGAATCAATTAACATGGTTTCAATAACTCAAAAATAATTTAAAGAAGATTACAATATAATATAGTTTGATTGAATTTATTTAAATTATTGTACCATTCAAATCGAATGGCTTTTATAATACTCAATTCAGAATACTTGAATTCAATTCGTTAATTTTTCTCAAGATAATATTTAGCCTTTGGAGGATCAAAATAAGCGTGACTGGGAAAGAGAGAAACAGAATATTTTTCCGATTTTTCCGAGGACAATGATGACGTAGAAGAAGCACAGTTTGAGCCTGTTTATACCTTCTCCCACCTAACTACAAATGAAAAGGGTTGGTGAATTTTTTATTGTGTCTTTCAATTGATGTAACAGGACACATAGTTTAGATTTAAAGATAAGAAATTATTGTCATGTTAACAATATTTTTAGTTTTTAAATTACATATTAATAAAAACATAATTCACAGAAATATTATAATTCACAAAAATATTTTTGGGCATGTTTTAAAATGTGTTTGATTAACTTTTCATGTTTCAAAAATATTAAATTTTAAATTAAATAAACAAAAAGTAAATTTCGAATAGAGATTAAAAAAACTATTTATTTTTAATGAGGATATACATTTGAAGAATATAACTTTCCTAAAAATAAAATACACCCAAAAATATGTTTTTAATAACCTTTTAATTATGTAAAAATAAAAAATTTCATCCGAAAATAAAAAAATTCATCAAAACAGTAACTAATATTTTAAAAATTCCATTGATATTGAATCAAAACAAAATATTTACCATATTAAATAATTTAATAAAAGTATGATGATATATCTAGCATCCTATTTTAATAGATAATAATTTAAAATAAAGTATTTCATATTCAAAAGACGAGTATTCTATGTATATAATATATTAGTATAGTCTTATAAGATAGGATTTTAGTAATATCATCGATATACATTCTTAAATTACTTGACAAAAATTCTATTGAATTAATTCCTATTTAATAAACTTTCAAAGATTTAAAATTTCATGTTTCTAACTCAAGTTGGGTGAGATTACTCAATTAAAAGATTTTATAGAGACATCCAAGTTCTCAAACAAAACCATTAATTTGCACAAAAAATCAACATACAACCCAAGCTCAATCTCAATTCTACAACTTTAACAACCATTCAAAATTTCAAATGACAAAAACAAAATTTTGCAGTATCCAACATACTACACAAGCTCAATATCAACTTATCATCCATGCAGTTCATCACCACAAAATAAGTAAATCACAAATTCATAACTTATCAAACAAAATTATGAGTTGACAATAACAAATTAACAATCTTGATGTGCAAAAGCTAGAATCAGCTCCCCTTACTTGTAAAAGTCAGTCCAAACAACTCTAAGAACATCAAAATGTCTCTAACTCCACATGATACTCTATTTACACATAAAAACATCAGAAGAACAATCAGGATATACCATCATCATCACTAATCAATAATGACTCATATTGATGACTCTAAGGTCACATGCAAGCAAGTAAAGTCTACATGTAGAAAGAAAGACTAATTGGACCAAGAAAAAATGTGGAAAATCAACTTACTCTATTAAATATTCTGATTGACTACCCTTATAGAACTCAATGCTCTAATTGCAGATACAATCTCTGATCATCAAGCAGGTATGGGTAGTTTTACTTTAGACAAATAGTTTTTAGAGGGATGGGTAATTTTAAAATAACGAAACTCATTTATAAAACTTCTTATTTATATAATTTTTTTTAAATTAAAATAATCGAGTCTCACTATTTTTAAACCACTATCAACACTTGTAATATATAACTTGAACACAAAATAATAATATATTTTTGTCTCAAATTTTGATGTTAATTTTTTATTGTGGTAAAGGACGGTTCCAAAGTAACATTTAATATAGAGTAAGCAGCTGAAACTCATAAGCACTACTTGATATGTTAAAAACAAATTAACTCCCTTAAATTGACTAGATCTACTTATTTTTAAATTTTGAGATCAAATTATATTAAATTATGAAACATAGACGAATTAATTTTTATTTCACTTAAAATTTTAACGACTAAACATTAGGAATGTCAAAAAAATCTATACCTGCGGATATTCGTGGATAAAATCCGCAACGGGTAGAAAACGGATATTAAAAATGGATACCGGCTATCCGCGGGTACGGGTATTTTTGATACCCGCATGTTAACGGAATGAGTACGAGTATCATAGTATCCGTACCCATGGATACCCGTACCCGCTAAACTTACACCCCTTGACATTCTTCTCTTTTCTTTATTTGAAATTGGGCATATACATCAAACCTTATATAGACAATGACGTTTATGATATGTTTGTTATCAATCAAAATAAGAATACTTTGCATGTGGCAATTGATGTGTATTATTTGTTTATTTTGCAGGAACAAATCGGAGAAAGTGAGTTTATTGATCAAAGCACTAATTAAAGAATTTTCATTGTGTTGAACGTCATTTTATATTTACTTTTACAATTATTTGGACTTGTATCGACTTGAGTTTATTTGAACTTTACTTAAAATTTATGACAATGATTTATTTTATTTTATTTTATTTGAATTTATGATTAAATATTTGTTTTTTAAATAATTTTGCAAATACCTGCGGATATCCATAGATATGAAAAAAATAGACGGATATCCGCACAATAGATACCCGACGGCTATGGGTACGGGTACAAGACAAATATTTATCCAGCGGGTAGAATACGGAGGAGCTACTACCCGTACCCTACCTGTCCTGCCCTGTTGACATCCTACTAAACATATTTAATCCTACTTTCAATTAAAAATATTCTCACCTAGCATAGCATAATGGAAATAATTTTTGATAAAACATAGAAAAAAAGATTTTAAAAAATAAACTGAAACACAAAAAGTTTGAGTTTTTTTCAAATGAATAGTAAAAATGACTTGTTTTATTTTATAAGTAAAATACTATTATTACAATGTAAAGGAGAAGGAGAAAAAAACATTTAGAATGTGGTTATATGTTGGAACATGTGTATAGAACTCCATCACTAACGGGTCCAAGGAGTGTTGGTTCTTTCTTAGGAGTTGTGAGGTTCTCGCGGAGGAATGGCAAGACCGGTAATTAGAGGGAAATGCAAGGGTGATATTATTGAAGCAAAACAGCCAAGTCTACATTTGTTGGGACCTAACTTCCTCTCTCTTACCTTCAAAGTTTCCGACGTAAGACACAACACGACAAAACCACTTCGTTGCTGCTAGCTGCTTACTTTTACTTCTTCCACCTGTATATAAATATATTTGCACGTAAGCCTCTTCATCCAACCCAACCCTCTCTTTCTCTCTTTTTCTCGGAACGCTACTAACTGCCATGGCAAAGAATGTGGGGATTCTCGCTATTGACATCTACTTCCCTTCTACTTGTATTCAACAGGTGAACGCATCTATATTTCAATCCACTCTCCTTTTCATCTTAATTTCACTTCTTTTTTTGCATAATCCCATGATTTACACACAACCCACCACTCGCGACTTTCGTTTATGACGGTTAACCAAGTATAAGGAAACTGTCAAAGAAGTTCAGTACACAAATTTTGTTTACCGATTTCTTCTCATGATTGAACCTTGAACATGATGATTATAGTTGTTAGTAGTTGTCAGTAGCCAATTGCACAGGGGCCTCAAAAAAGTGTTATGCGCTTTTCTTATCACTATTGAAAAGGACTAGGCCTTGCGGAGCCATGCTTTCTAGTTTTCATATATTGTGCTCTGTGACTCACATAACTTAACTCTGTTTTTTATGTGGGAAAATTCGTGGGATCACTGCATCCTAATCAAAATTATGGCGTGTTTGGTTCTCCATTTTTGTCGACAGCAGAAGGGAAGGGAAAGAACAGGACTTGTTGTTGTGGATTATTATGGCTTATACGATACGCATCCATTTGTTTTGTTATCTCGCTGATGTAAATTAAAGTTATCCACACTTTTTTTTTTGTTTCCTTTATCGTAATGTTTTCAGTTCTTCACTTGTGCAGGAAGTGCTTGAGGCTCATGATGGTGCCAGTAAAGGGAAATATACCATTGGACTTGGTCAAGATTGCATGGCGTTTTGTACAGAAGTAGAAGATGTCATTTCGATGAGGTTTCTGCTTTGGATTTTATAATATTTATAGTTTATATTCAGTCTATAGTATAGATATTATATGCTTACTTTGTTTGGACTTCCCGTTGTATATAGTCACTATTGCAGCTTTCTAAGCAAGAGATTTAATTTGAGGAGCGACACTAAAAACATGTATAACAATAATGACATGAAGAAACAGTCCTTTTCTTTTCCTTTTTCCTTTTTCCTTTTTTTTTTCTCAATATTATTTTTTTTCTGTTTGCAAGAATGAATGTCATATGATAGGAAAAGTTTTATCATTTGCATAAACTTTTTCCAATAATTCCAGACGGTTATGTAGAAGTTTAATTCATGAATTCATATTATGTCGGTGATCAACTGAATACATAAAGTAGACATAAACATAAGTGCATAGTTGGGAAGCCATCGCATACCCGTGTCCTCTTTCTGCCTCTGCTTGCATCTTATGTTTATATGTGTGTGTTGCATAGGGTATTGTTTCTCAGAGTTCTGTAAATGGTGAAGTAAAGTAACTTGATATTGCTCTGTTTGATTTAGCGTTAAATGTTAAATAGGACTTTGTTGTTGAAGACTAACTCTGGCATTTTCAGTTTGACAGTAGTTTCTTCCCTTCTGGAGAAGTATAAGATAGACCCTAAACAAATTGGTCGGCTGGAAGTAGGTAGTGAGACTGTGATTGACAAAAGCAAATCCATCAAAACTTTCCTAATGCAGATCTTTGAGGTATGC
Organism: Vigna unguiculata; assembly: GCF_037176805.1. NCBI lineage: Eukaryota > Viridiplantae > Streptophyta > Magnoliopsida > Fabales > Fabaceae > Vigna > Vigna unguiculata. The sequence goes on along the minus strand of NC_140794.1, from coordinate 54,999,517 downwards.
TTTCGGTTTCGAACTGCATGGATAGATTATTCTCTTTGTTAATGTAAATTGACTTTCTTCACCACATAAACGTAGTTTAAAAACTCTTACTGATATAAATACATAAAATACTCATTTACTTGTGTGAAATACGCAGAAATATGGAAATAGCGATATCGAGGGTGTTGATTCAACAAATGCATGCTATGGAGGAACTGCTGCTTTGTTCAATTGTGTGAATTGGGTGGAGAGCAGCTCATGGGATGGGCGATATGGACTTGTTGTTTGCACAGACAGCGCTGTAAGATCACTTCCACAGTCATGGTCTTTGGACTAAATATTTAGTAACAGTGAACATGTTTCCCATTCCCTCTTAAATGTGCTATTTTAAGAACTAGAAGTTATGAACTCAGATGCATATCCTATATTCTGTTGTACCATGATGTCAATTTAGTCTCAACTCAAGCATGTGTGACTGGTGAGTTCCTTTATCAGGTATATGCTGAAGGACCTGCTCGGCCTAGTGGTGGAGCTGGCGCTGTTGCCATGCTAATTGGTCCTGATGCTCCCATTGCTTTTGAAACCAAATTGAGAGGAAGTCATATGGCTCATGCGTATGACTTTTACAAGCCAAATCTTGCCAGTGAATATCCAGTAAGCTGTTCAGTATATTTTCACTTTTGTATCAGACAACTTAGGACTAAGGGATTTAATGTTTGAGAAAGTGCTACGTGGGATGACATTTGACTGTGTCCATTCTCTTACTTGAGTTTTGACTAACTACAATAGATCCACGTGATTTATGTTTTATAGGTTGTTGATGGAAAGCTTTCTCAAACTTGTTACCTTATGGCCCTTGATTCTTGCTATAATCTCTTAAGTCACAAGTAAGCTTCTACTGTTAATATAGTTTTTTTCTGAAATTTGGTTTTGTAAATTGTAAATTTAAGCCAAGGACATTATAACATTGCTCTTCTGCAGATATGAGAAACTGGTGGGAAAACAATTTTCTATTTCTGACGCTGAATACTTTGTATTTCATTCTCCATATAACAAGGTATGGATGGCTACAAGGCTCTCACTCAATGATGCCTACATGTGCATTTTTTTGTGCTTATATATCTATTTAATACTTGGAGTTATTGCAGCTTGTACAGAAAAGTTTTGCTCGTTTGGTGTTCAATGACTTCTTGAAAAATCCCAGGTTCTTTTCATCTCTGGAAACCTTTTCAATTTCAAATTTTTCATGTATTGGTAGTGTGTAAAAGTTGGTTATGATTACAGTTCTGTGGATGCGATTGGCAAAGAAAAGCTGGAACCTTTTGCAACATTATCTGGTGATGAGAGCTATCAAAGTCGGGATCTGGAAAAGGTCTGAGAGCTCTAAGTATAGTTTGGGAAGCAAAATAATTTTCTTGTGTTTCTTTTTGTCAGTCATTTTTCTTTTGGGTTGGAGGGCAAAGATATTAAGAAAATGGAGAATTTGAAAGTTTTGGTAATGGTGTAAAGTATTCTTGATTTACAGGCATCCCAGCAAGTTGCAAAGCCGCAATTCGATGCAAAGGTGCAACCAACCACCTTGATACCAAAGCAAGTTGGCAACATGTACACCGCATCTCTTTATGCAGCTTTTATTTCACTTATTCACAACAAGCATAGCACATTGGTGAATGTTCTAAACACTACCTTAGTTAAATGTAAGTATCTTCTCAGCAAAGGTTCGTGCCTTCTGATTAAGATCTACATTTTACAATTTGCAGGACAGTAAGAGGGTGATATTGTTCTCATATGGAAGTGGCTTAACTTCCACAATGTTCTCCTTGCAACTACGTGAAGGTCAATTTCCATTTAACTTGTCAAACATTGTCAAAGTGATGGATGTTGCTGGAAAATTGAAGTCAAGGCATGAGGTATTTATCACATAAAGAAAGAATTTGATTTTAAATAACATAATCGATTAACTAGTTCCTAAGTTGATAAAAATACACCGTTTTGTGAAAAATTGTCTTTTTATGCAGTTTTCGCCGGAGAAATTTGTTGAAACCATGAAGCTAATGGAACGGAGGTACGGTGCGAAGGAGTTTGTAACAAGCAAGGACACAAGCCTTTTATCTGCAGGCACATTCTATCTCACTGAAGTTGACTCCATGTATAGGAGATTCTATGCTAAGAAAAGTAGTGAAAATGATTTGATGAGCAATGGTCACTGATGTTTACTTAGAGGATGTGTAATACCTAGAAGCCATTAAGTCAACTGTGTGTAGCATTTAGAGGTTATTATTGTTTACACTATAGGCTTTTTTAGGAACACTAATTATGACTAGAGTAGCAGTATATTGATTTGTCAAGTATGTTACTTTAAATAGGGGGTATAATATATTAAATTACTTTTTTAAAAGGGTAATGTTATCACTTGAAAATTGTTGAGAGAAAACAGTATAGTAATCTTGTTTTACCTTTAATAATATTTCAAAATTATAATACAAAATATATAATAAAAAAAACTGATGTAAAAAATCATAAAAAATTAAAAGATAGTGGAACAATGAAAAAGAGACTAATATATATAGGAGAAGTGATTATGAAAGGTTTAAAAAAGTATTTAATTAGATCTTAATGACGTATAATCATAGTTTCTTTTATTACATCATAATTTTAATATATTATTTTATTTTATTCTTATATAATAAACAAAATCACATAAAATAAAAAATAATAAACGTATATGTTTTTATTTATAAAAATATTATAAAACAACATAGTAATATATATATATATATATATATATATATATATATATATATATATATATATATATATATTTTGTAACGCCCCATTTAATTATTACGCGAAATTAAAAGAAACGTCACACAAAATAGTATTGTAGCGTAGTCCTGGGCTCCTAAACACAATCCCTACAACCTGGGCACACCACGATGCCAACGGAAACCAAGTACAAGTCTAGCAAAAGAGAAAAGAGTAGCAAGGCGTAAAACAATACATGGGCCATAGCCCTAACGAAAACCATGAAGAAAATAAAAAGATCCAGCCCCGATGGCTAAGCAGCGGAATCGCCATTTCCTTGCTAACCACGAGAACCTCGCCCATCTGCTCCCATCAATCAAATTGATGATCATTGCAAGAAAGAAGAACCACATACAAGACAACCACACAACAACAGGGTAAGTTAGAGCCAACAACATTTTTATCATACAGTCAAATATATATTTTCACCATTCAATATCCATACAACATCCAAGCATGTTATGACTTTCCAATCAATACACTATGACTCGACTCGACTCATCCGGATACGTATAACTTGGTCGGATTCAGCAGATGCCCACACTTGTGGTGGATACCTCTGCTCACTCTCGAGCTGCTCACCCTCGAGCTATGTGTTACAAGTGTTACAATGAATCAATTTTCCCTCACCACAAGGTTAGCCCTTAATGAATTTCAGGCCTCCTGCTACTCTCACCACAGGAGTCAGTCCGCTCTAGGTGAGACTAACTGACTCCTCAGAGTGTCAGGATGCAACCTTACCTTGAATCCTTACCTAGTTATACAGATGGGGCACCACCATGGACACCCACTAACAGGGGCCATGGAATTACGTCCCAACCACTGAAGCGCGACCCTGAAAGTCTCACCTAAAGACTCCAAGGAATTATGCACTGACACAGATCAACCATATTCACACAGCCAAAGAATATTCACCATGCATAGATAAACATTAATCGTACCAACCTTTAAAGCCAATGCCTTTCATGTTCCAGGACCAAACCATTTCAACTTATCATAAACCATCCATGCATAAAGGATTTCCATCTCATCTCATTATCATGCCTCTTTGATACCAACCATTTCATGCTCATTTCATGCCAAGGGTTCACTCAAGTTTGTCATTCATAAATCATACACTCTCTCACACATTCACAATACACCCCACATGCCATTATACGATAGTCCCACCAATTGCACACCAAACACAAAAGAGTAGAGAAGTAAACACCCAACTAGCACGCACCCTCGCCCAAACTGGTCGCTCAGGCCAAGGGGTCTCGCTAAGGCGAGAAGGGCTCTCGCTCAAGTGAGTTCCCCTTCGCTTAGGCGAGAATTCGATAACGTTGGCAGAAGCTAAAACACCAGCTCGCTTAGGCGAGCTCACCTCGCCTGGGCGAGGCGGTGTCTCGCTCAAAACTCAAGGCCACCCGCCTGGGCGACCGCTCGCGCAGAAGGTTTGGGCGAACCTCCGCCAGACTCGCTTAGGCAAGTCCGACTCGCCTGGGCGAGATTACCAGGTCTCGCCCTAAACTCGCTTGCAACAGATATATTTCCTAAACCCACCAATCATACAAGGTATCCCAATCACCACAAACAACGATTTATTCATACCAACATCCAACAAGCTCAACAATAGATCAAAGACAACTCAAAAACAAATCAGAGACAACTCAAACTCGAAACCCTAACTTCCCGTACCTGGAGGAAGGGTTAACAGAAGCCTTGGCGGCACGATAACGAGCACTGCTGCCCTGGGAGTGGCTAAAGAGCTTAAAACAGTGGATAAACGGAACAAAGGGCCAGATTATTATGAAACCCTAACTGTCAAAGACGAAGAAGGCCGATAGAAACCACACAACCTAAAAAGAAAGTACTTACGTGGCGTAGGAACAACTTAAGCGAACTTGAAACGGTAAGGAGGCAAACCCTAGCAGAAGTGCGGTTGCAACTCTTTAGAATCAGGAACAGTTTCTGAAAATGAGAGAAATGTTAGGTTTAGGGCAGACTTAGGGACCTTATCTGTTGGGCCAGCCCTTAGACCCACTTATAAGGACAGCCCCTTTACTTTAGGACAAAAAAGAAATCAAAAGGTTTTTAATAGGCCATATATATATATATATATATATATATAATAAACGTATATAATTTTAAATGTATTAAAATGTTAATAATTTCATCATTTTATTATTATAATTCAAATTTAACTAGATTTAATATGAATAATAAAGTCAATTTACATATTAAGTAACTACTGAGGAAAGGAATTCGTACTTATGATTTTCTTTCTATACGGAATTAAAATCATTTTAATGAGATGAAACATTTATGTTAACCTATGGTCATGTTCAATAAATAGTTAATATTTTTATCAATGAAATTCTATATTTTCTTCAAATTTTACCAATTGTAAGATATAAGCGGTAAAGAATAATATACGCGTTTCCTTTTACAAAAATAATATAAGAATTAAAAATCAATGATTCTTTTTATTGGTTTTGTTTTCAAAATATGAAATGAAATCTCTCTCATCTTATACCCAATCAAATATTAAAACAATGAAATGTCGTGTTTGGCTATTTTATTTTAATATGGACAATGGTAGATATATAATAGATATATAAAATATATTGTACGAAAGAATTTGTTGTTGTATTCGATTGATATACTCTGTATATAGAACTAAATATCAAATATAAAGGATTTACGATATTTCAGTCTTAATATAAAATAGTAATTAATTTTTAAAACTGAAACATATTTTTAAAATTAGAATATTTTCTTAAAACTTATTTAAATAAAAAAATATTAAGTAATATTTTCAACATTCCTCCTCATTTAATATCGTTTATTTGAATTGTATATCTTAAAATTTGATTCTCGATCTTTTGGTGTTTATAAGTTTTGTTTTTCTCTTTCTTCCATGTAGTCACATCTTTTAATTTGACATTCTTCTTTGTATTTCTTTTTTTATAAGCATCATCTTCTGTTTCAATTCAATTGTGAATTTCATGGTAGTGACATTGATTTTTGATGAATATTAGAATGTGAACCTTCATCTACTTTCTTCACTTGGACATCAAATTTCTTCAAGAGAAGTTCATCTTCTTTTGATTTTGATCCTTCTTTTATACTCTCTTCATTTGTAACCAATTCTTCCTCCATCAAATTCAACCCAAATCTTTTGTCTTTCATATGTACTTTGAATACTTCTATGTTGTTAGCATTTTTTATCATACAAAGTTTGTTTTCAAAGGAGACCTTATAACATTTCTCTAATATTTAAACAATACTTAAAATTAGTATGTTGTTGGGATGTTTTTAGGACTTTTGGAAATACGAGAGATATAAGATATATGAGATATATTGTATGAAGGAACTTATTGTTGTATTTTGATTGATATACCTCATATATAGAACAAAACGTAACTGAATATCAAATATAAAGTATTTACAATATCTCAATCTTAATATAAAATAATAACTAATTTCTAAAACTGAAATATTTCCTAAAAAATAATTTAAATAAAAAATATTAAGTAATCTTTTTAACAGTACTTTAATACCATAATTTTTGTTACACCCATTCGAGACTATCCATTGTTATCTTTTACTTTCTTTCTCTTTTAGAATTATAAAAGTTAACTTTTGTGAAGACCATTTTATCCTTATAAAATTTATCAAATTTTTTAAATGGTGTCAAAGTTTTATTCATTTTAATTGTCAAAGTTTTCAATGTTGAAAATTTGTAAAGTTTATTCTTATCATATATTGACTTAATTTTTTTTTTAATTAAAGAATAATGATTATGACTAGAATGTATGAATATAAGTTTCCTTTTCCTTATAATAATAGCTGTCAAAATGGATGTAAGCTCGCGAGCCAATCCGGCCCACCACAAGTTCAGGCCAGGTTAGATTGAAATTTTTTTACAAATTTTAATATGGGTTAATTTTTTATCCGGTCCACCTAGAACTAGGCTCACCTGGGTTGAACCCGTGGTGAGTTAGGTTGGCTCACCAACCCGTAAATAAATGATCACACAAGTGTTTTTTTATCATATTGGGCTTTGCATTTTAGTCAGGTTAGGTTGTCTTCTTAGCCAAGACATTGACAATTTGTGTTTTTGTGATTTTTGTTTTTATTTGGACTTTAACATCCTTTTGGATTGTATTTGGATTTTATTAAAGTTTATTTAGATTTTAACCATAATTATAATTTAGTTTCTTTTAAATTGAAGAAAAAAATTGTATTTTTTTTTTAAATTAGGTGAGCCAGTGAGCCAACCCGTTTAACCCACCAACTTGTGGTGAGTCGAACCAGGTTCAAATTTCTTTAGCTCACTAATAAATGAGCCGGATTGGTTTAACTCACTAAGTGATCAACTCGTGATGAGTGAGATCAGATTGGACCGGATTACCCATTTTAAATCTCTATTTTTAAGTATTCAAAATTATGAACAAATATATCTTAAAATATTATCTAATAATTCATCTTTATAATGCTTAGAAAGCATACAATTAATTACTTAAACTCTTTAATTATATTATTGACATAAATATTATTAACGACATCAGTAATAAGTATAAAACATAAAAAAAAAAACTAAAATTCATAAATGAAAAAAATATTTGAATAACTAAACAAATTACTTAAATTTAAAAAACTAAAAATACATTTCACCATTTTATATTATTCAACAAGTAAAACGTTATACAAAAAGTTAAAAATAATGTAATATAAACAAAAGTTTCACAGTGTTCTCCTTTTAAGCGAAAAAAAAAAAAACCGAAAATATAATCGTAAACCTGGTGTTTTGAGATTAAATTTTATAGTTCTCTGATGGTCTGTGTGTGATGCAGCATAAATTAATGGTGCCTACCAATGAAAAGCGTTAATTAGGACAGAAACTTTGGAGGTCCCTCTCACATCATCTTTGTTGCCTGATTGGTCTTAAAAGGAGATCACCCTTCTTGGTGTGGATGAGAATTGGTGGATCACATGGACCAGCTCGTGACACGTGTCACTCCGTGCTTCCTTCACAGGTTTGATGAAATTACAATAGATAAGTTTCCCACTTGGAGATTTATACTTATACGTAGTCCCCACCCAGTCCCTCAAAATTCCATATTAATACTCCTAAACCTTATTATCCTATGCAACTAACTACCCTTTCCATATAATGATAAATACAATACAATGGATTCTTATCAAATTTACACGTAACAACAACTTCCCATCAACACACAATTTCATCACCACCAACAATATTATCTTTTCATTTCACATTTTCTCATGTCCTTATACAACCATCTTAACATATACAAAGGTACAAAATAAGTAATTAAGATTTAATTTATCTCAGGGTATCAAAAGGTATATATATATATATATATATATTATATTGTGTGAAATATTTTTTTTATAAAATAACAAATTTAATTAACTTTTTTAAGTATGTAGTAAATTTATGTATTTTTAATTTGAGTGTTTTTTATTTAATTTTTTTATAAATTGAGTGACGTAATATAATATTGTTCATCATAAAAAAATGTGAGATTTTGAGTTAATAAAAATAAATATTTTTCTAAAATTACATTTAATATAAAATAATAAGTAACTTAATTTATCACCAAATGATAATTTTTGTGACATCATTGACGAAATATTTATTATTTTTAATAAAAAATTAATCATTAATATAATTTTATAGCAATTATGAAAGGTTACATTTCTTATCACAGAAAAATAATGAATAAAATAATAATCCTATCATCTTATAATTGAACCGAAAAATATAAGATTTTTTTAGTCATTACGAAATAAAACTTAATAAATTTTGAATTAAAAATATCCAAAATTATTTTACACTTAAAATTTAATTTAATTTAAATAATAGTCAGTGAAATTAATCTCCAAAAATCAAATACTTTGCAGAAAGAAATTACTTTACAAGTATGGTACAGAAATTACACAATTTATTCATAAACTTTATTATGAGAACGTGCAATTACAGTTTAAGTTAACGACCTTCGCATATCAGATTCTGTTTTATTTGATTGATTGCTTCGTACAAAACATATGTGTGATATTTTATAGAAATTATTATTAAGTAATTTTTTATTTAATAACAATATTAAAGACCATTTGAATGATAACTGTATATACTATTTATACATAAGACAATATTTGGTTTTAGTTTCAAAAAGTATATAACATGTTTCTCCTATATTAGAAAATATATGAGCTGAGATTTTTGAGTTTTTTTTTTTTATTTTATGGAAAAACATCTTTTTATCTCTTATTTATAAAAATAAAAACAATCTATGATATAATTTGTAAATAAAAATCTAAACTAGACAGTTCACTTTTAAAAATCTAAAAGTAAATGTCAATCTATTTCTGCGAATTAAAATTATATTTTGTTCAATAATTAAAACATTATTAGAGAGGTAACAAAATATTATAAATTTAAAGTTAATTTATTCATATAGAATAAAGATATCATAGAGAAAAAGATGATAAACCGCAATCTTATCTAGCATTTGGTGTATAAATAAATAGTAAATTAAATAATAATAATATATTATGATATAAGTTATACTTAAATAACAGTTTTTTATTAAAGTTAGTTATGAATTTTTTTTATTTATATTTTTTGAAGCTATAAAAATTTAAGTAAATTATGTAAAATTAGATTTATTGAAAAATTTATCCAATGTTATTAAGGATATGTAAGTCTTATGTAGAGGATAAGATAACATGGAAGAGATGTTAGTGTTGGGAGAGGAAATATCTTGAACTTTTTATCCGTGTATTTAATTAATGATTATTTATATGATATTCCATTTGTTGTAGTGCATTTTGGTGTTTTAGCCACCACACCTAAAAAAATTCTCACAAACTCCTTCCTTGAAATTCACTGAAGCCAAACCAACAAAAAAAAATTGTAAACTTTTATATCTCAGCTTCCAAATCTCTCTGGCGTAATCTTCCAATTCAGACTCAGTGAAATGGCGTCCAATCAGGAGGAGCGGGACATGGATCAAGACCAAGATCAAGACGGAGGAACAACGGACCTCAGCACCAGCGACGCGGACGCAGACAAAGGCTCATCCCAAGCCACCAACCTCAATGGACTTCCCCAACACTTCCAAGACCACGCCATAGGCTTCCAAGTTCTGCCGCTCAAAAACGAGCCAACGGATTCAGACCCTGACCCGGACCCCAACGCGCCCAAACCTTCTCCGCCGCTGCCGATGCACCTTCCGCTCAAATCGCCTAGGCGCTCTTCCACCAAGGACCGCCACACCAAAGTCGAAGGCCGGGGCCGCAGGATCCGAATACCCGCCACCTGCGCTGCCCGTATCTTCCAACTCACCCGAGAGCTGGGCCACAAATCCGACGGCGAAACCGTCCGGTGGCTCCTCGAACACTCCGAGCAGGCCATCATAGAAGCCACCGGCACAGGCACGGTACCGGCCATAGCGGTCTCTGTCGGCGGCGCGCTCAAAATCCCAACGACCTCGAGCGCCAACCAAAACAAGGGCGAAGAAGGCGCGTCTAACAAGAAACGGAAACGCCCTTCCAACAGCGAGTTCGTGGACATAAACGATACCGTTTCGCAGACGTCCGGTTTGGCCCCGGTTCAAGTACCCCAAGGACTGGTCCCGGTCTGGGCCGTAAGTAACCCCAACATGGTGGTCCCCGCCAACACTTTCTGGATGATCCCGCAGGCCGCGACCACCAGCAACCCCTTGGGCGGAGTTACGGGCCCCACCAGCTACCAGCCTCAGATATGGGCCTTATCTCCCTCGATGTTCAACGTGGCGGCCAGGCCCATATCGCCTCTGGTGACGACAACGAATATTCCAGAAGCTTGGTCCGTCATGAGGGCCTGCAGTAACGGTTCTAACTCGGCGGCGGTGAGTACGAGCACGTTGGGGGCTAAGTCGGCTACCAATTCCAGCATGGCCCCTAGTGTTCCTTCCAGCGCCACCAAGACTCAGACGTTGAGGGATTTTTCCCTCCAAATTTACGACAAGCAAGAGTTGCAGTTCTTGGGCCGCTCTGGCCCAAACGCCAACCCATGAGAAACACGTTAATCCACCATTAGGAACTTTTTTGTTTTCTTCCTCTTCTTCTTGGCTTTGTTTAGAGTTTCTCTTTAATGGAATAAATGTGAACATGTGCAAATAATGGAGAGTGAGTAGTGTTTGTTGGTGGTGTTGTTGCAGTTTTAACTGGTAGTGATGATTGCCATGTTTGCGTTCCGTATGATTGCATTATATATGGAAGAATATTTATGGATGTTCTGGGAAGGGAATGGAAGAGAAGGGAGTGGGAGAGAAAGAGGATGCGAGTGGAAAGTGTGACACGTGTGAGGAGGGGGGACTGAGGGAGTGAGGGGGTGGCCCACCTAGTAATGGAGATGTCAGGCTAGGAGGATTCCCCCAATAAATGTTTTTCACATTCTACCCTCCAGAGGATCAAATTACACACAAACACTAATCTCTAAATGCATTTTACTGTCATAATGAAATGTAATTTAAAAATTTAATTAGAATATAAATAATTAAAGTATTGATTTTGAAAAGCATTGGGATGTGGGATTTTTAACAGTGGGTGGGGCCTGATGGTAGCCTAAAATTCAAAGCCGCCAGCTGCGCCTGCACTTTGCGCATACTGATCACAGTTATTGTCTCACCCAACAACACCGTCCCCTCCCATTCGCTAACACATCGTGTCCATGCCCCGCCATCTGTCACTGTGTGGTGTGTAACCATAACGCAGTATTTTTTGGCGTGGCAATGCGGGTTGATCCGATCCGTTTAAGCCCGGTTCGTATAAGATTCGTACAACGTGGCTGGTTCGTTTTGTCTCACATATTTTATGCAGGTTGAAAATACTGGTCCGCCTCGCATATTTCTTGATCTGCGGGTCTGCGGACCGGCCCACTTTTTTTATTTTTTTATTTTTTTATTTTATTTATTTATTTTATTTATTTTTTTTATGATAAAACTTTCAATGTTTAAAAATTGGAAAACTTTAAGAAGTTCACAAAATTAAGTAAAGACTTTGAGAAATTAGATGATAAATTGATAATTCAACATTTTCATCATATTCATACTATGACATACCCAATGTATTCTTTAAATTGTAGCACATTAAAAATTACATAATACTTGTGTTTTCCAGTTATACAAGAATTTGAAACGTTAATGCAAGAGTCCATAAAAGAAGTAATTAATATACACAAGTGCAAGTTTTTTTTTTTAATTTTATGCGGGCTTGCAGGCCCGCCTACGCGGGCCTGCAGGCTCACTACCCTGGCCCGTCCCTCGTTTTTTCTGCGGGCCTGCGGGCGAAGTCCTAATTGCCATCCCTAATATTTTTTCAATGTGTGCTCTCTTGGATCAATCACAACCCACGCACGCGCTTCTCTCTCCAACTTCAACTCTTTTACTTTTCCATCATCATCCACAATTCCACCTACGTTATGTTACTCCTTCCATACTTTCATTTTTTTAACAAATCTTAGACACGATTCAAACAACAAACTGTTTTCGATTGGATTTTATCATAATATTTTAAACATGCTAAGATATCAAAATATATAAAAATAGATTATGTAACATCCTTTTATCATAAAATCTATAACACAACAATCAACACAATGTTATAGTGTTGATGACTGTGGACGAGTGATTTAAAAGTGATGAACGTAGGAAATTTTTGTATTCCTTTTTATTGATTTAAAAGCGAAGGGATTTGAGGTGTATTCTTATCTCTGACATGAAGAGATTAGAGAGTGATCAAGATGTTTTTATATAATTATTTTCATCATTTTATTTCAAATAAATAAACCATGTTGTTGCGTTTCGAGGAGTTTATTGCCTATCGAGGAGTTCTGGAATTGAAATGAAGAGCACAATCATGCATTTTCCTTTCTTTCTCTTTGTTTGAAAACTGTGTTGGACTTGCTACATTTCCACCACCATGGTTTGTTGAGATGAGGCATGGTGGCGAGCACGACGAAGGTTGACGGCTCGCCAGACAGCTCACGATGTAGTGAAATCCAATGTTGACGTGGTGGATCCGCATATGGTTATGGAATGGGATGTATTTTTGTGGTTGTTTTCACAATGGAACCTGTTAAGTTTTTTTGGAACCGAAACCATGTGAACCTCTATTTAACCGGTTATGTTTGTTTTTGGAACCTGTTCCATTTCACCTTTCATGCATATGAGCGTCTTATAACAAATTCTGTGTTTTGGAATGTATTCCATTCATTGCATTTTATTAAAGCTTATCTTTTTCAGAATGAAGTAGTTACATTTTTAAGGGTATACCATTTTAGCTAAATATGCTTTGAGATTTGGTTCATGACTTCACCTAAGAACTTTATTCATGGCTTTTTCAAGAGAGTTTCCGTTTGTACTCTGAAGACAATTTATTTTCTTTCTCTGAACTTTTTCTATAATAAAACTTGTTGGTTTTCCTTCACATTCACACAAAAAAACCGCTTTCCAATCAGAGACATCTTTGCAGCACATTGATTATAAGCACTTCCAAATAAGAAATAAGCTAATCCAGCCCAGAAGAATAAAAAGATCAAACATGAGAAAGGTAACTCAACTTAACAGCAGCTTGGAGTTGACATTTTATTAATGGTGTGGTTGGAAATGATTTTTTTACATTAAAATATTAAATTTTCTAAATCAAAAAAATTTTAGTTATTTTTTTTAATTAATAAATATTTAAAATATTTGTATTTATGATAATAATATATGAGAAACTAATTACAACTTATCTAAATATCATTTTATTATACTTTTTTAACACCAAGGACAATTAGATTATTCTACATTTTCATCTATTAAATTTAATTTTTTTTAGTCACATCAGTTAAATCTTTCAAACACTTTCACAAAATTACTCTCAAATTCACTCCAATATCACCCCCAAATCCTTAAAATTGAACATAAATATCATATTATAATCAACCCAAATCAATCCTCTCTATCTCCCTCAAATCATCACCCACAAAAGAACACACCCTAAGCGCATGTTCGTTTAAGCTGATTGTTTAAATCAGCGGATTTGCAATGACGGATTTATGATTTTATTTGTGTTCGTCTTTAAAGAAATGAGCCGATACAAGAGCACGGATTTATAAAAACAGTTTAAAATTTCATCCCTTATTTACGTAGAAGATTTGGGCATATGAAAGTAGACTTTACAATTCTATCCTTGTGCCATATATAATTAATATTATTGTAATAATACAAAATCTTTATAAATTATTATTATTTATTATTATTATTATTATTATTATTTATTTAATAATAATAATGTATATAATATAATAATAATTTACAATATGTATATATATAATAATTAATAATAATAATAATATTATTATTAGAAAGGTAGTTAGGTAATTTTTGAATTTTATCTATTATAATTTTTCTTTTATCTATCACATCACTCAAATCTCTCACTAATTTTTATAAAATTTATCTTTACATCCACTCACTTTATCCTCTAAATCCACTCAAATAAACACACATATTCATCAACTCAAATCCACACAAATCCATCTTCACACTCTCCCTCAAATCTATCTACACAAAAAAACACACCCTAACGGTCTGTTCGCTTGAACGGATGACAACTATAAGTAGATTTGCGAAGACAGATTGAAAAACAAATTTTATGTTCTTTTAATATGATTTAAAGGGAAAAGCAGAGACGAATTTGAAGGATGAATATCAAATTTCACCCCTTCAATTATGCATAGATTTGAAGAGATTTATACTGCTTTTACTTTTATAACCTTTTTTCCGTTACATATATTATATATATTATTGTCATTAGTTATACATTATTATTTTATTATATATAATAATATATAATTATATGTATATATAATTTTAATTATTATTAATAATATATAATAATAAAAATATGTATAATATAATAATTAATAATAATTATATATATAATATAATTATTATTAATAATATATAATGATAATAGTTATTAATAATATATATAAATAATAATTAAAATATCATTAAAATTTAATATTTTTAACTTATTTAAAAGTTATTTAATTTTATTTTTATCATAAGGTTAATTAGGTAATTTTAAATTTTATCCATTATATTTATTTTTTTAATCTATCATATCACTTAAATCACTCACTAACTTTCATACAATTTATTTTCAAATCCATTCACTTTATCTTCTAAATCTACTCAAAGAAACACACATATCCATTCAAATCCACACAAATTCATCTTCACACTCTCCCTCAAACCCATCTTATCAAAGAAACACACCCTAAATCTACTGAATGTGGCTTCTGAATTTCCTTTTATACAAATTAACAACCATACCATTTTGAGCAATATATACTTAAACGTAAACAGACTTAACTCTTATAAGAAAAACAAGTCACAAAATAATACAACTTGTTCTTTAGTAAACTGTTACCGATAAAATGTTAGCGGTGAAATAAGAACGTTATATTATTAGATGTAGGCCATTTACTTTGTAAAAAAATAAATATTTTTGACACATTGATTTAGTCAACAATATTCTGATTGTTATTCCACACTCATCTCCAATGCTTTAGTAGGGGTATACAAAAAGTCTAATTTTCTTGATCTGAACCATTCTTGCTCCTATTCAATTTATTTAAAATTCATTTTATTAAAAGTCCAATCATTTAAAATTCATTTTAATAGATATGGATTTCAATCTAATGTGCATTTTATATATTTTATGGATTGGATGTCCATTTTCTAAATTAAGATTTTCAAATATAGATAATCCAAAAAATTTAATCCAAATTTTCAATTTAAATTTTTAGTTGAGTGAGGCTAAAGGTTGAGATGTACTATGCTAAATTCAGACTTGGACGAACCTTGTTCGACGAATTGTATGGATCGGGCAGGCCCAATACGACCAGAACGGGTTGGGCGGGTCTAAAGACACGAACGGGCTAGGCGAGCCCGATTTACAATTCGGTTGAGCCCGATGACCCGAAAAAGTCAAGCGAGCCTGATGACCCGAACGGGTCAGGCGGACCCGACTTGAATGGGTTGGGCTGGGCCGAACCAAGGACTCGGACGGGTCATGCCCGACAACCTGTACTGACTAAGCAGGCTCGACGACCCTGATGGGCCAAGCGGGCTCAACGACTCAGACAAGTTAAGTTGGCCCGACAACCCGTACAAGCTGAGTCGGCTCGATGACTTAGACGAACCATGTCAAACTACCCGTACGGACCGAGGAAGCCTGATGACCCAAATGGGTTAGGCTGGGCCAGCCTGACGACTCGGACGAGTCATACCCGACAACCTGTACGGACTGGGCAGGCCCGATGACCCTTATGGACCGAGCAAGCCCAAAGATCCAGACAGGTTGAGTCGTGTCGGCCTTAACTACTCATGTTTTAGAAAATTCATTTTAAATTTATTTTATAAAAAGTGGATTTTGTAATTTGAACTTGATCCAAATATTTGAACTCGATTTAAATCTTGATCGAAATATTATGATCTAGATTTAAAATAAAATCCAAACTAGTTTTGTTGGAAAAATGATTTTGGATCGAAATCTGATCTAATTATTTGGATCTAAAATGGATGTGAATTGGATCATTAAAAATCCAATCCATGACCACCCCTAGCTTTGAGCATTCGATAAAAAAAGGTTAAAATATCATTTTGGTCCCAATTTTTGTTAGGTTTTTTCAAATAAGTCCTAATGTTGTTTTTGTTCTCAAATAAGTCTCAATTTCCGTTAATTTTGTTCAATTTGATCATTTTTTGCTAACATCGTTTAAATCATTAACGACCATGAACAACGATTGCCACGTGTTACTTCGTGTTTTTTTTAAATTTTTTAAATTTAATTTTTTTTTAAATGTACACGTGTCAACTCAACAACGTGCCATATGTCAAAGTCAATGTTTTATATTCAATTTGGTCCCTATATTTGTTATTTTTGTTCAATTTAGTCCAAATTTTGTTTAAAATTGACCAATTTTGTCCTTGTCAAAGATGAGACCAAATTTAATTTTTATATGAAAGTTATAATGATGTGAATTTTAATATATTATATAAAAGCATTTAATAAAAAATGTGAATTTTAATATAAAAATTAAATTTGATTTTAATTTGGAGAAGGACAAAATTGATTCATGTCAACAAAAATTAGGACTAAATTGAACAAAACTAACAAATATAGGGACCAAATTGAATATTAAATATTGACTCTAACACGTGGCATGCTCTTGGATTGACACGTGGACAATTAAAAAAATTCTTGAAAAAATTTTAAAAAAATTTAAAAAAACCAAGAAGTGACACGTGACAATTGACTGTTAATGATTTAAATGGTGTTAGCAAAAAATGACCAAATTGAACAAAATTGACGAAAATCGGGACCTATTTGAGAAAAAACAAAATTAAGACTTATTTGACAAAACTTTAACCAAAATTGGGACCAAAAAGATATTTTAACCAAAAGATTACATACATGCCTTTTTATTTTGTTTAAAGTTTTCTAACATTTAATAAAAAAAATTATATTTTTATTAACTCATCTAAATTAATTTATATTTTAAATTTTAAATATAATTTTTATTTATATTGAATAAATATTAAAAATCCAATTAAAGTAATGTCCAATAATGATTGTAGTTAAAGATAGAACGGGTGCACACAAAAAATATATTAAATAGTGATTAATTTTATGATTAAAATATACGTTTAGAAAGTAATTTATAAATTAATTTCTTAATTAGATACTATTTTTTGGTAGGCAAAATTTAGGTAATTAATGTTAGTAATCAATTTAGAGACCAATTTAGAGATCAATTCATTATAAAAATTATTATAGTTATCAATTTAGAGGTCAATTATAATTTTTGAAACTATTTTAGTTAAAAAAAATTTAATATAAAAATTTATATCTGAATTTGGTCACCATAATAATTAATTATTTTTACTATTTAAATTAGTTATTAATAAAAAATTTCAGGTGTATCTTTCTTAATAAAACTATAATATTTATAAGGATCAAAGTATGACATGTCAATTTGATAGAGCCACGTGATAACGTAATTTACAAAGAAAACATATTTACACAGATTAAAATGAAAAGCAGCAATTGCGTAAAGGATAAAGTATTTTAAAAACATGTTACGAAAATAAGATATCAGTGATGTGTATTATACCTAAATCAATCGTACACCAGACAATGGTAGATATAATTTTTAGAAATCTGCTACAAATATATAAACTAGATTAAATTTGAAATCTATATTCATTTAACTGGATAAAATTGATTTGTTTTTCTTTTTACAAGTGGTTCAAATTTAATGTAAAATCCTGATAACACCAAATCATATTTCTTTCCTTCTCAAAAAGCTCTTTTTTTTTTTTCTAGCTCTATTTCTCTTCAAAAATCTTTTTTTCCTATCATAAAATTCTGATTAAATTTTAATTCTTGTGAATTTTTACTACTGGTAAAATAATTTATATGAAGAACTATACTAAAATCTTATTCAATTTCTCTTAACAGTTTGAAATTTTGTTCATTTTTTATATGTAACAACATATTTTCTCCTACGTGTAAGTTCATTTTTTCTTTGTATGGTGCTTCCATTCGTCCTTAATAAAATTTTCTTTGGTTGAGATCCTAATATTGTGTCTTGATCATCATTTGGGTCTTTTGTTGTGCAGATAGAGTGTTTTAATGTGTGGAGTTATTTAGGAAAAAAAAAACAATACTAGATCAAGACCATAAAGTAAGAAAAGTTATTCTCTTTACAAATTTAATGGTTTACTATAGGGGTGTCAAAACAGGTCAGCCTGACCTATTTTGGCCCGGCCCGCCTGTGGCCCGCCAAAAACGGGCCGGGCCGAGCCGCCATCAATAAACGGGTCGAAAATTGTAACCCGTCCCGTTTTCGGGCGGGCTGGCAGGCCGGTGTGCTGGCCCATCTCTTTTTTTTTTTTACTTTTTTTAATTTTTTTTAATTTCTTTTAACTTTTTATTAAAATTTTGTTTATAAATTTATTTTATATATAAATTTATTTATATAATATAAAAATAGTATTATTTTTTAATTATTTTTAATTTTAAACATAAAAAAATTATAAAAAAAGGGTTGGCAGGCCGGTCCGCTAAACTGGCGGGCCAGGCGAGCCAGGTTGCAACGGGTTGACGGGTTGGAAATTCCAACCCGGTCCGCCCTTTTTTGGGCGGGCTGGTGGGCCTGGCCCATTTTGCCATCCATAGTTTATTATTGAAGTATAACATAAAGGTTTGATTTTTGCGTGTGACTGTTGATAAAGCTTGAAAATTTTTCAAAGAGAAACAAAATTATACCAAGTATGATTTTTGTGAATTATATGATTAAATGGTTCATGTGGGTCTGTTTGCTTGAAAGAGTTTGATGTCGTAAGGTGATTTTACTTATGACCATTATTTTGTGTGAAGGAAGGGTTATATTTTGATAAATGGTTTTTCTTATGTCCTTCCTTTTGTAATTATGAATGTTTAAGAGTACATGTATATGTGTAAAGGCTTTTAGTGTTGGGTTGTCAAATTAACTAGTTCTATGGGGAAATGCTAATTTAGGATCAGCCCAGGTGGATTGAAGGGAACTTATAATGTGAAACTATTCTGACTCTACTTTGAGGATGATAACTAGGTGATTAGAGTCGAAGAAGGCTTCACATGACAAACAATATGATATAAAAGAGGATCATATTCAGGGAACTAGTGAAGTGAACCCTGTCTGTACTGGATGACTTATATGATTGTTTTATTGAGTTATCGTTGTCGAGAAGGAGGAGAAGATGAACAATATATGACATGTGCAAAATTTCACGAGTCCATTTACACTAGTCTTCCAGAAGCAAGAGTCTAAATGTGTTATGGTAATCCTATGTTTGATCTTTCGTCTCTTATTTGATATTTTATATATTTCAAGTTGTTCCTGCGGAAACAATAACAAAATGTTAGGGAGCAAATATCACATCTTACACAATCATTGACTTCTCAGACTGGTTTTTCCTTGACTTGTATGCGTCTTTTCCTAATGTTGGCGGTCTGGACCCTTGAGGGGTTACCTGCGGAAAGGACTGCGACGAAGTCAGCGAGAGCTCCTAAAAAGTCAAATCTCAGATTAGGGAATTAATGAAAGCATATTCCTTAATTGTTGGCATGCACATGTATTTATAGACACTGACACCACTCTCAACCCCCAAAATCTTAAGGCAATGAGTGAGTCCTTTCAACCAAATTGGTACACTCCCCTGTCTGTACTGGATGACTTATATGATTGTTTTATTGAGTTATCGTTGTCGAGAAGGAGGAGAAGATGAACAATATATGACATGTGCAAAATTTCACGAGTCCATTTACACTAGTCTTCCAGAAGCAAGAGTCTAAATGTGTTATGGTAATCCTATGTTTGATCTTTCGTCTCTTATTTGATATTTTATATATTTCAAGTTGTTCCTGCGGAAACAATAACAAAATGTTAGGGAGCAAATATCACATCTTACACATGTATTTATAGACACTGACACCACTCTCAACCCCCAAAATCTTAAGGCAATGAGTGAGTCCTTTCAACCAAATTGGTACACTCCCCTGTCTGTACTGGATGACTTATATGATTGTTTTATTGAGTTATCGTTGTCGAGAAGGAGGAGAAGATGAACAATATATGACATGTGCAAAATTTCACGAGTCCATTTACACTAGTCTTCCAGAAGCAAGAGTCTAAATGTGTTATGGTAATCCTATGTTTGATCTTTCGTCTCTTATTTGATATTTTATATATTTCAAGTTGTTCCTGCGGAAACAATAACAAAATGTTAGGGAGCAAATATCACATCTTACACAATCATTGACTTCTCAGACTGGTTTTTCCTTGACTTGTATGCGTCTTTTCCTAATGTTGGCGGTCTGGACCCTTGAGGGGTTACCTGCGGAAAGGACTGCGACGAAGTCAGCGAGAGCTCCTAAAAAGTCAAATCTCAGATTAGGGAATTAATGAAAGCATATTCCTTAATTGTTGGCATGCACATGTATTTATAGACACTGACACCACTCTCAACCCCCAAAATCTTAAGGCAATGAGTGAGTCCTTTCAACCAAATTGGTACACTCCCCCTCTAGCGGAAGCATTCCCAACCACACTGCACTCGTTGCACTCGTCTGAGCCAATATTAACCATTTAGGCTCTGATACCACTTGTCAGGTTTTACAGAGGGGGTTTCACTGGGGAGAACAACACCAATGAAATCTGAGCCTAAACACATAAGATACTAACACCACTCTCAACCCAAAACCTTAAGGCAATGGGTTTATGAGTCTTTATTCTTATATAGTGCTCTATTTTCTCATTTCTGATCAATGTGAAACTTAGACTCACACTTGAATTCCTAACACTTTCTTGTGGGCTAGCCCCTCCCCCCTTTGATGACTTTGGGCCAATATTCAGACTCTGGATGGGCCATGACCCACCTATGTTACAACGTAGATCCGTCGTTGGGAAGATGGATTGTAGTTTTGAAGTAAAAAAAAATTGAATTACATTATTGGATTATATTTTCAAGTAACCGTGAGTTTATTTTTTAAGTATTTATTTTAAATATCTTATTGTCTAATAACCGTAGAAATTAATTTATTTAGAAATGCTTTATTAATTCCATATATATATATATATAATAATTGAAAATTATTTACTTTACTTATTATTGTGTTGAATTCTTAGGTCGTTGCAAAATTAGTTCTTTTTAAGATGGGCATCAAATTTGAATTTTTGAATAATGCTCAATTAATATTTAATTAATTGAATTGAATAGAATTTTGAATTAAGAAAAGTATTTGAACATGAAACCAATTTATTAAAATGGATTTAAAATAATTTTGACCAATATAATTATAGATTAATATTAATTATTTGATTTTCTTTTCTACAAACCTACTAGGATAGTACTGACATAACGTCTTCAGATGTCAAAAATATTGCAAAATTTATTGTACTAATATGTTTTAAAATTAGAAAGATGAAATTAGTAACAATATAAGATGGTTAGTAATTACTTGCCATAGTGTAAATGCAAACAGTCCATTTCTGATAATTAGAACATTTTGTAGATTCTAAAAAAAAAAGACATTTTTTGTGGCCATGAGACTTTCGATTGGTTTTTAGGCTAACTTACTTTTTAAAATTGGGTTCCTGAAAAAAAAGCGGTAAATACCTCTAAAAAAGAGTAGATTTTATATAAGTAAAAGAATTGCATGCTAATAAAAGGATAAACGAAAGATTCCGTTAATACATAAACCAGACTTAACAGAAAAAGTGGACCACTTATTTGATTAGACATGTTTCTTTTAACATTATCTACAAAAATGAGGCAATTCTTTATTGTGGTCCTAAGTACGACACATTCGTAAGAGTCACCGTAATCATTTTATAACATTTTGATCGCAGTTAAAGATTCAAATTCAGTGAATAAATTTTAGAAAAAGAACCTTGTCGAACAACTTCGCTTTAACTCCAAATTTAAGCGGTTAAGATAAAGGACTAGTCAAGATTATGAGGGAAAGAGCCTAAGATTATATACAAAGGGAACTTATCATACTCAAACTGTATCAACATTTTTAAGTCAATATCAGTTTTATGTGATTTTCTATGATACGTGATGACAGAAAAATTAATAATATTGGACGTAATACAACAATTCTAATCCGTTTATGTTACGCTAATAAAAATAATATGTTTTAAAAAGTTTTACATCGTCTAGATTAATTAAGAAGTGAGTGTTAGTAACTATATAATGGGCTCTAAGTTTATGATTTTTTTATTCTAAGTCAAAGACACTTTGAGCTAGTGTTTAACTTTTCTTATTCTCTTGTAACAGAGTGTTGTGAGGTGTAACGAAATTCTTGCTCTGAAGGGTGTTGATATATTTGGGGTTAGAGGGTTAATAGTATTTTCTGTGTATTGTACAAATTTGCACATAGTGATTATTATATGTGGTTGTGATTTTTCTCCGTATTTGGAGTTTCCACGTTATGTGTTCTCTAGGGGTTAGTCTTATTTTTCTGTTAATAGGGTGATTCTTGGGGATAAAAACGGTAATGTTCTTAATTGATGATGTGTTTTTCCCAAATGGTGGTATCAAGACTATGGTTCGATAGGATTTTTTTCTTAGTATGCTTTGTGGTTACAACATAGTCTGATCTTTCACATCAGAAAATATTAATTCCTTGTTGTTAGAGAATCATCCTTGGTTGCTAAAGTTGCAATGAGAATTTTGATGGAAGGATCATTGTCAGTGTTGTGACGTAGTGAATCTGTAGCGGGGTCCGTGGAGGTGCAAGAACTATGAGTCGTGCTGGATTTGCAGTGGAGTTCGCGTGAGGCGAGATGTTCTTGGATTTGCGAAGGACGTCGCAGTTGGTGCTCGCATGACTTGGTGAGTCATGTACGATGGAAATATGATATGTGTGAGTCATAGTTTACGGCATGTGCGTGGAAGAACTGTTGTATTTTATATAATTTAATTTTATAAAATTATTACTCTCTATTATTATTGTGGATTGACATTAATTAATAAATTATATTATTTGTAAATATCAATTATATTGCACAATTGTTATTAATTTATGGATAATATATATTAGGTTTCTAATGAACGATCCGTGATGGGTTTGATTGTTCAATGAACGGTCTATGATGGACTTAAGTATTAAGGAACTTGTTGAGAGGTCCCTGATCTCTACTGGTAATGATATAAAATTGATATCCCATTAGTCAGTTTTAAAAAGAGACGACACCAAAATACATTTGAAAGATGCGCTCTAGAAAAAACTACTAGAAAGATAGCAGTATAGTCTCAGAAGTAAATAATTTCTAATCTTTCATTGATTATATTTGGAAGATCATGTACCACTACTCTTTCATCTATATTGTTCCTAATTATAGGTACGCTTCACATTCTACTATTGGTATCAGGAACCGTTCTTAATATTTGGAAATAACTTATTGTATGAATGGTTTGATATTTTTTGTGATCTATTTAAGATTCATAATCTAACAATTGGTATCAGAGCTATTTATATTTATGATTAAGATTTTGTTCTCTTTCTGCATAAACCTTAATTTGTTTTTCCCAATTTTATGACGAACCCTAATAGAAAATTTAGCGGTTTCTGAAACTGTTCTCTCACAATCAGGTTTAGGGATTTCTCTTTGAATGTTTTTTTTTCTCTAGAAATCCCTGATTAAAAGGTTTCAAACCCTAATTTTGGAAAACCTTTTGTACACGACCTTGTTCATCTTCCTCGCGGGTATTTTATATCTTCGATCTCTTTCTCGCGATGTGTTCTCCTGGTTTTTTCTCCAATCCAGAGCGTTTTGTGGCCAATCTAGTTTCAGACCTTCTCCTTGCCTTCTCGCATTCCAGCACTTTTGAACCCCCTCCGTCAATGTTCGCAGTGCCAATCAAGGTTGGTTCGCGACGACTTTCAACACTCATTTTGTGAATCTCGCTTCTTGCGTGTGGTGGTGTGCACGGTCCGTCCAATGTTCGTTCTGGCGGCGAAATCGTGACATCACCAGTGGTGGTTTAATCTCCTGCAGTGGTGGTGCACGGAGGATCTGCGACTCGCGACATTGATGCGCTGACTTCATCGTCCAAGGTTCACGGTGGTGCGGTGATTAACGATAGTGACATTTTAGTTCGTCGCCTGTGATGCTTCGCAATTTGCAGTGGCTGCTGAGAGGCGCTCTTGCAGATTTGGTTTGTCACTGACGACGACAAGATGTTTTCCCTGATCTGTTATTGCGGTCTCAAAGATGAGGCGCGTTCTGCAGTAGGGGCGATTTTCGTTTGGTTTGCTGCGATGGTCTCCATCTTTGTCACAATGGGGACTGGCGGTGGATCTGTTGGCGTCCCTATGTTATTTCGGGGTGATGGTTCGTGATATGGGTTGAGAAGTTTTTTTTTCGTTTCGCGATTTGTGTTTTCCATAAGATTGGTTGTGGTGTTTCTGCAATGTGGTTGCTTGATGGTCTTTTCTATTCCAATGGTGGCCTGAATTGTTACCATAATGCATTGCTCTATGTTGTTAAATAGCCATTATAATGCTACTGTGATGTTGAGCTCTTGGGAACCATGATTGTAACAATATGTTATTGTGGCTACTTTGGGTGTTGTAATTACAGCATACGTCTTGTTGCATCCTCTTGGTATCTTCAGCAAACCTTTGGTCTGTGAAACTTTTGTGTAATATTTTGTGTAAACTTTTGCCTCAGTGATAAGTTTCTTGTTATACGACTTATGGTCATTGGTTAGTCATGGAAGTAACCTTTCTTTGTCCACCAGAGTGTGTTTGTTTGACTTTATGAAATCCTACAATGGTGAGGTGCATTTCTTGACTTTTTAAATTAATAATCACAAACCTGAAGGTTTCACTTGATTGTGGTTTAGCATCAGAGAGAAATCAATTAACATGATACCCTTATGTACTATTATTAGAATCTCTCTTGTTAAGCCATGTGTGAGTAGACTCATTTTGAACTATTTTCATTTCACCATATAAAAGGTCAGATTGAAATCGTGATCATAATGGAGAGGATTGGTTAAAACCATTTAATGGTTTTATTTTCAATTGATGACAGATTCAATTTCAAATCAATATTAGCCATGACATATATGTGGACTTTTCTTAAGTCTTCTGTTTACATTACTTTCACATTGTTTAAAAAGGTTGAAAAGGTTTGTGGGCATTCGATATTCAATGACCTTGTTTTCAAGAATTATTTAATTAAATACTCGGTAAAAATTGGACAAGTCGTAATGATAGTGATATTTCATTTATCTAAGAGTTATGGTCAACACGAACCTATCTCGGAAAAAATGTTTTTTTGTTATGTGATTTGAAAGTTTAATACCTTGTCAAGTGATTGGAAAATTCATAAAGCTTTTTTTTTCTATGGAAAGTTTTTTCAACTTTTACGAGAAAGTTTTGTTCCAAGTTTCATTTGGTTTTGGA
Organism: Vigna unguiculata; assembly: GCF_037176805.1. Lineage (NCBI taxonomy): Eukaryota > Viridiplantae > Streptophyta > Magnoliopsida > Fabales > Fabaceae > Vigna > Vigna unguiculata. The sequence goes on along the minus strand of NC_140794.1, from coordinate 54,973,654 downwards.
CTACAAAATGTTTTCCTTTTACTTTCACTTGAATGTCATTTTGTACAGTGAAATCCGTGATGGATTTAGAGCAAGAAAATTATGTATTTATGATATATATATATATATATATATATATATATATATATATATATATATATATATATATAAGTTGCATGTGAAAATAATATAATTTTATAATTGTGATCTCACCTATCGTGGACACAATTATATAAGATTTTGTGTGAATGAAATAATTTAATTTTAATTATTTCATGAATACAACTTAATTTTATATATCATTCTCTCGACTTTTGGGTATGAAATGTTTTGTACAAGTTCTCTACTATTTTGGTGACGTGTTAGTATACTCTGCTCTCCCGGTTAGCATGACTATACTTGAATTAATTTTGACCCTTATTTGGAAATGTTATTATTTAAGGGATTGTTCATGCATAGTATACTTTTATTATATTTTGTTAAGCATGGGTGATATAATTTTATATAATTGTGAACTCACCTATCGTGAGTACAATTATATGAAATTTTGTGCTAACTAGATATTTTAATTATCTCATTAATTAATTTTATATTACATTAATGTCAATCATGCTCGTATGTTATTTTAATTCAGATGATATGGTGTACTTTGAATTTTATCTTATGTCAATTATTTGTCTTGTACCCTATCAGTATTAGATTTCTTTATGAGATGAGTTGCGCATTGTCTTTTATTTCTTAATTATATTTCTTATTTATTATGATTCTTAGGCGGGATCATAGTGGATGAGAAATGTGGTATTATAGGCATGTTTGACTGTGTATTCAGAAACATTACATTTTATTGCACAATAATTGTGTATATTAGATGTATTTGTTGTTACTGGCTTCTTTCCTATGCAATTGAATTCGGTCAAAACTTTGAATAAGATAAATATTGAGGACTGGAAAGAATCTTTGGACTTATATTTGGCAAATATCGACATGGACTCTTCTTGGAGAGAAGAAGAGCCTCCAGCTCATACTCCTGAGTCCACTACTGTCTAGAAAGCTTCTTGTGAGAAATTGGAATACTTAAATAAAGTTTCTTTGACGGTGTTGAAACACACCATGAGGAAGTCTATATGGTTCAACCTGATAGCTCTTGCTAAATAAGGCAAAGAGCATTTAGTTTGCAAGTTAAAGAAGTCTATTTATGACTTAGACAAGCTTCTAGACAATGACATTTGATATTTGGCCGGATGGTCACTTCTTTTGGCTTCAAGAAAAATACCACAAATCAGTGCCTTTACTTGAAGGCTAGTGGGGGTCAATTCGTCATTGTTGTCTTATATGTTAATGATATTGTTCTTTCTAGTAGAAGGGTTGAACTTAACTGAGACAAAATTTATGTTAAATAGCCACTTTGTTATGATGGACCTTGGCAATGCCTCTGTTGTTTTAGGCATTCAATTTTTCGTGACAGGTCATGTGGCATTCTTGGATGGTCTCAAGGAGGATATATTGATCCTCAAGGTTTAACATGCATTCTTACTCCTCATGTGTAGCACCTATTCAAAAAAGTGACAAGCTCTCTAAATGTCAATGTCCTCAAAATTGATAGACAATGATAGAGTTGAATTGAAAAAAGTTCCATAATTGCTTCCGTTGTTGATAGTTTAATGTATGCTCAAGTTTTGTATTCGTCCCTTTAAATCTTTTGCTTTAGTATTGTAGGGAGATACTTGAGCGACTCAAGTTTGGGTCATTGTAAAGCCGTTAAAAAAAGGTCTTTAGATATTTGTAGGGAACAAAGGATCACATGTTGACATATAAGAAGTCTGATCAACTTCAGGTCATTGGTTATTCTAATTCTGATTTTACTGGTTGCCCTGACGACCGAAACTCTATTTCCAACTTTGATTTTATGATGAAAGGAGAAGCTATTTCTTGGAAGAGGGTTAAACAAACTCTTATAGCTACTCCTGAAGGCAGTATGTTGCTTGTTATGAAGCACTTGTCAAACTATGTGGCCTAAAATTTGTTTTTTTGACTTTCAAATTGTTGAAAGTATTTCTAGGCTACTTGTAATATATTGTGGAAATACTACTGCCTTAGATTTCTCTCAAAACAACATACGTTCTAATGCTCAAAGCATCTTGATATAAAATTTATGTTTGTTAGAGAGAAAGTTTTAGATTTTCAGACTCAGATTGAACATATTATTACATAAGATATGTTAGCATATCCACTAACTAAAGACTTAGCTATTGGAGTTTTTTCAAAATCATGTAACTCATATGGTTGTGGTTAAGTCTTTTGATGTACTGGGTTAGTGGGAGTCTGAAATGTACCCTTTATATTATCATGGTTTTCATGAGATGTAAATTTATAAATGATGTCAGGTTTATTACATCTCTTTTGGCATATAAAATGTATGAACCATTTTGGGATCACATATTTATTATGTTTGTTTTTATTTTATTTGTTATCCATTATTTTTGAAATCTAAGCATATGATATGTATCTGTATCGGATATTATCTTTGTGATTCATGCTTATATTTCTTAATTGGTATTTGTGCTTATGTTGTAATTGATATAATTAATTTATTTATTAATGTTATCCAAGTAGGAGATTGTTGTATTTTATATAATTTTATTATATAAAATTATTACTCTCTATTATTATTGTGGATTGACATTAATTAATAAATTATATTATTTGTAAATATCAATTATATTGCACAATTGTTATTAATTTATGGATAATATATATTAGGTTTCTAATGAACGATTCGTGATGGGTTGGATTGTTCAATGAACGGTCTATGATGGACTTAAGTATTCAGGAACTTGTTGAGAGGTCCCTGATCTCTGCTAGTAAGGATATAAAATTGATATCCCATTAGTCAGTTTTAAAAAGAGACGACACCAAAATACATTTGAAAGATGCGCTCTAGAAAAACCTACCAGAAAGAGAGCAGTATAGTCTCACAAGTAAACAATTTCTAATCTTTCATTGATTCTATTTGGAAGATCAGGTACCACCACTCTTTCATCTATATTGTTCCTAATTATAGGTACGCTTCACATTCTACTATTGGTATTAGGAACTGTTCTTAATATTTGGGAATAACTTATTGTATGAATGGTTTGATGTTTCTTGTGACCTATTTAAGATTCATAATCTAACAAGAACTGCTCTGCGGTTTACAAATCAGCTTCGACAAGAGTCAATGGAGGTGCTAGACCGATAGGTGTTGCGTCTCGGCGAGGGAGTCAAACGACACAGTGGCTGGAAAGTGCAGATGTTCGATATGTGACTTCTTGCATGTTCTGTGGTTTTGCACCATGGGTTGTGGCATGGTTTCGACGAAGGGTGTATGGTGTTTATGCACGAATATTAACTAATATTTATGCAAGGTGTGTGTTTATTATACACGGGCATTGGTTAACACCGATGCAGGGTGCATGAAAATTCTTGGGATGACTTAATTCGAAGTGGAAATTCTTGGGATCATTTAATTCCAAGTGGAAATTCTTGAGATGGTTTGATTCCAAGTGGAAATTCTTGGAATGATTTGATTCCAAGTGAAAATTCTTCAAATGGTTTAATTTCAAGTGGAAATTCTTGGGATGGTTTGATTTCGATTGAAAATTCTTGTGATATTTTGATTCCAAGTGGAAATTCTTGGGATAGTTTGATTCCAAGTGAAAATTCTTAGGATAGTTTGATTCCAAGTGAAAATTCTCGGGATGACTTGATTCCAAGTGATACTCCTTATGGTGGAGTATGATTGGTGGTATAGGCAATGAAAATGTGTTTATTTTAATTAGGGTGGAGAATGTTGGGCTGATGAAAATAACATGTCTCCTACATCTCCTAGCATAACCAAGGGAGTGGGTGTTAGTGACTATATAATGGACTCTAAGTTCATAATGTTCCTTACCCCAAGTCAAAGACATTTTTAAATTAGTGTTTGACTTTTCTTATTTTCTTGTAATAGAGTATTGTGAGGTGTAGCGAAATTTTTGCTCTGAAGGACATAGGTGTACTTGGGTCAAAGGGTTTTGAGTATTTTCTGTGTGTTGTACAAATTTGCACATAGTGATTATTTTCTATGGTCGGTTTTTTCTCCGTATTTGGAGTTTTCACGTTATATTCTTGTGTTCTCTTATTTAATCTTATTTTTTCGTTAATAGGGTGATTCTTGGGAATAAAAGCATTAATGTTCTTATTTGATGATGTGTTTTTTTGAACAGTTTAAAAAAGAAATAGATAATACTTGTTCTGATACACTCCCACATTTCTTAGGAATCAAGGTCATGCGCAATTTAAATACTCATTCCTTCCTCACCCTCCAAGACGCATTTTAAAGATAAAACCATGACAAAGCTCCACACTCTAAAACATACATGGAGTAAAAATATTTAACACCTATATTTCTCTCCATGAATGAAAATTAAACTAACTAATTTATCAGCAAAATGATTTCGTACATGAGAAACTTTGAACTATAAATACATATAAAAATGTAAACACCAACATCATGACCCTCTAAGACTCCAAAAAGTTATTCATTGATAAAAAAAAAACATAAATTATAAAAAATCACTTTCCGACCAAAACATTTGTAGAATTTATTTTGTATTTAAATTTTTATTTTTATTTTTTCTCTTATAATATTTATGGAATTTATCTTATAGATAAATTCTGTTTAAACAAATATCTTATAGATATATGGTGAGAAATTTATTTTAACAAATTTCTTTTTGTTTCTCATCCAACCAAAATAAATAAGTGTCACAGTAGGTAGGTGCTCTTTGAGAATGGAAACTCGTGGAAAGCATGGAAGCATAACGTGTCAATGTCTTAGCCTTGGACAAACAATGAGTTTGTAAACTTACCTCCCAATTATGTCTTTAACGAGCTTTATGTCGCAACAGTCATTTAAAGGATTTGTAATGATCATGATATATAGAGGTATTACAAGAGCAAGATGCATGGAATAGATTAGAAATATGATTTATTTCATTAAGTTTTAGATGAATTGATCGGTTTTCAAGATAATATTGGAAATTTAAGTATTTGTCTAAGTATTTGAATATAAATAAGAAAGTTGAGCATATAATAAGAAAAAACTTATAAATTTATTATTTTAAGATATTAGGTTAAAATTATGTAAATTTGACTTATGTTTTTATTTTGAATTTTCTCCAAATACTCATAAGTAATATCAAAGTTAATGGTTTGTGTTCATAATTGATTTACACAAATACATTATGGTATTTATATTAAAAATTCAGAAAAAACGTATATAATTAGAGGATAGTAAGAATAATTTAGTAGTAAAATTAGAAGTAAGGGTGAGAAAAGATTGTAGTTTCAACTCTCGTCACTAATAATTTGGAGATATAAAAAATTATATAATTGGTCTGATGCTCATGAAACATTTTTATGGAAGATGATAAAAGATATAAAAAGATAAAACTCTTATCAAATGTATTTTAGAAGAGAAACACTTTTTTTAAGGTAAATTCATTACTTATTTGTTAATTAAGTAAAACATTTGCTTTTTAGGTTACTATTTTTAGATTTAACGTTGGACAAGTGAGTATAATGACTACAAATAATTAAAAACAAATTGGCAACATAATACTATTTAACTTCAATGTAATTAGAATCTTCTGAAGTTTAACCTCTTCTAAATATGACAGCCATTTTTGTAACTAACTTTTATGGCCAATTGAGATTGGGAAGAGAAGCTCAAAATGAAATGAAGATGTCTAAACAAATTTACATATATTGTTTTTTTAAATAAATAAATAAAGGAAAGAGAATGTTATACATATTATTTTTTAAAATTCAAAGGGTTATACACCTAGTACATTCTGAGAAACTATTATCTAATTTTATATCATCAATAAACTGTGATTTCAATTTATTTTATATTTTATTCGTGAACAATTTAGTCAAATTATTTATAATCTACTCAACAATACTAGTTTACAAAAACTACTAAGTAGCATGGCCAATGCAACTACCAATAGTAAGAAGAGACTGAAATGTATAAAGTAAAATACTTTCCTATCTTTATATTGTAATAGCATGCATGAACTTCTTGTGAAAATATTAGAGACAGTAAGTCGCAGTACATCTATTTAAATATCAGTGTAAACTTAAAATGCATTTTACAGATTTAATATTAGTGATCAGATCATGAATTCCCTTTAAATAAATAATTTATTGTAAGGTTAAAAGACATTTATAAATCTATTGTTTTGGGTTAGATATTGTTATTTTCTCAGGTCTGTATTATCAAAGGTGCCTAGTTATAAAAGACTTTAAATTATAAAAGCTGTCTAATTAATTAAAATTCTAAGACCAGAAAATCCAACAAATAGTTCAATATGATAATATTAAAAAAAATATTAAAATTAATTGTTACTTTAATTATATTTATTTCATTATTAACTACATTGAATATCGTTTTGTTTACTTGCTCTATATTTATAAAAGTAAAAATAAATACACAATTAATGATTTGCACACATTTGTTTTTTTAGATCAAATCCGGTTATTGTTGTGTAGAATAGATGGATGCACTCTGGATATCCAAATTCTAAAGTCAAAGCACCAAATAGTTTTATCTTATTTATTTATTCGAGGTAATTAATTAATCACAATCATATGCTGTGATTTGTGTTGATTATCGTGTTCTGCGAGGGATGCATTGTCCATAATTTAATACTCAAAAGACAAATTGAGTGACATGTGAGAAATGTAATGGACCCAGTTGTGCATTCTCCTAAGCCTAATATTGGGCTTCTCTCATCAATTAATCTTCTTAATTTGCTTTCACGTGACACTTAATATTTTAACCTAATATTGGGCTTCTCTCAAGGTCACCACTAAGCAGTGGATCTTAAGTGTACACGTGACACTTATTCTCGATCACATTGTTGGAATTTCAATACTTTCTAGATGCAATGCACATTTTGACATTTTAATAGAAACATGTATAATTTACTATTGTAACGTACCCGTACAAAATTCAAATATAAATACAAGTCAGCACTTACCATCACAAAAATAGAAGAAAGGTCTGCATTATAAACTTTGGACAACATGTCGTTTTTTTATTAGGAGAAACTCAGTTTTCTTAGATATATAACCTTTAATTTTACTTGATTTTAACATTCAGGTCTGAAATCAATGTAAGACAATCCTTACTTAATACTATAATATTGATACAAATCATAGATTCTGTTGGATTGGAAACTGGGTACCCATAAAATGAATATTTTTGACATAACGCGATTTATTCTATCATCATAATTTAAATTCTAAATTATTTAATCAATGGACATAAACCACCACAACCTACATCAATCAGTATTATTTCCTAAATTAAACTTCTAATACATGATTAATTTGTTTAAGTATCTGCTAATTTTTTTCCTCACATGAAGTATCTAATAAATTAAAAGTTTTACTTTAAGTATCTAAAATACTTATATCTACTTATTTTAAGTTAGGTCTAATGAAAACGTTGTTTATATTAATTTTTATTTATGTCTATAATTTTGTTAGTATTATCTTATAATTCTTTAAATTTTTTTAATTATAATAATTAATATGATTTTCATTACATATCCTTCAACATAACTGAAACACCTGACATAAATAGTTGTCTGATATGGTAGATAAAGTAAAACTTCAATATTATATCTGTGAATAAAAAAGTAATAAAAGAAAGTCAAACTAAAGTTTAAAATTTGTTAAATATCCCATTCAAAAAAATTATTATATCAATTATGTACTGGATATCTAAGATACACTTAAGAAAAAATAAAATTCATCTGGCTAGCGGCATGAAATTTAAATGTTGTTTTTATACACGAGAATGCAAAATGCAAACGGAAGGAAGTGATGATATAAATAGAAACGAAAACCGTTGAAGTATCTTAATGGGTCAGGGCATGTTTCGAAAACTGGCATCATTGGCATTCAACACGTGTTTTGATGTATTGAACTCACAGGTGATAACCAAACCCAGACACACTTCAGTTCTTCAGTTCTCTTTTGAATCTAAGGAAAGGAAGAACAGAGTTTGCTAGAAAATGATTTGATGTCATATAATGTCGATAATTTTTTTTTCTTATTATTATACTAGTAAATAATTTTTTTTTCTATATCTTTTCTTTTCTCTATCAAACAAGTAATGTGTTTGGGCAAATAATTTTTTTTTTTTCTATATCTTTTCATTCTTGTCTACCGAACCATCGATCAGAGATTGAGCCAATTATTAGTGGCTTTTAATGGTTTCTCCTTTCTCACTTCATCTCTACATACCAAGTCTTTCTCCACAAACCATATTCACTTAGCACGCAACGAGTACTATAACCATCATAAAGCACAAGATAAGAAAAAAAAAAAAAAAAGCAATCCTAAATATCATTGGAAAGTACCTTGAAAACTACTTATTCAATGACCAGAAAGTAAAAATTGAAAATACAACATACAAATAAAAATACACGCACACTTAAATCAATGAGGGAGAATAATAATGATAAAAGTGGGAACCTTTACACTTAAGCTTTAACTTTCTGGTTGGGGTGGAAGACATACTTGACGAGAGAGTCCTTGATAGACAGCAGTTCTGGAAATTCCGTCTTCAATTTGGTGGCATCAAGCTCATTGTTGCTTCTGGGGGCAACAATCACCTTCGCCTGTTCCTCAAGAGTGAAGTTCTTCCAGGTGAAGTTGGGGTCAACATACTCTCTGTACATCTCTAGAATCTCATTGTGACTAACCACTCCAGGGTTTGTGAAGTTCCAGATCCCGGTCAGATTCCTCTTCGCCATCTCAATCGAAATGGGAAGAAGTTCATCCAATATAGTCATGGAATTTGGAATATCCACAACCTTCTCGTATCGAGTGATCTTCGTGATGAAATTGCGTGGATTCGATAAATCAGACGAGATAGGCATCCTCACTCGCAAGGTACACACATTATCGTAGTTCTTAAGCAGATCCTCTACCTGCCAAAGCAAAAGTAAACCAATCAATAATACGAACCAGATCTAAAATATAATGTAAATTAAGTTGTGCTAGATTTGCTAGAGTCGTACCATGGCCTTGGTCTTAGAGTAGAAGGAACCGGTGAAATTGGGAGTGTCGTTTTCTTTGAAGCCGATTCCGGATCCGAGAGGATGAGCGGAATCGTACTCGAAGATGCAACCGGTGGCGTAGTTGAGGAGGAGGAGGCCGTGTTGGCGGCAGACGTCGGCGAGAGTGAGGGTTCCGACGACGTTGGTTCGGATGGTCTCGACCTTGTGGGACTCGCACCAGTCGACGTTGGGGCGGCCCGTGACACCGGCGGCGTTGAATACGTGGGTGGGCTTGACCTCAGCTATGTCCTTTTCGAGGGAGGCCCGGTCCTCGAGACGGCCCGAGGCGTACTGGAAGGGGATGGCTTGGGCCTGGCAGAGGGTGCCGAGGAGACCACCAATCCAGCCCGTACGGCCGTAGATAAGGAACTTGATGGGGTGGTCCGCTGAGGCGCCGTTGGCTGGGAAGCCCATGTCTGAGTGTGAAAGAGTAAGAGAGAGGGAAGAGTAAAAGAATAAGTTAGATCTCTCTCCGCGTGCGTCTCTTCTCTTCTCTTCTTTCAAACTCACTTGGCTTCTCTTTCACTGCCCTTCTTGTTGCCACGCATATACACCACACACAACACAGTACTCTATTTTATTTCCAAAATTATACTCAAAGATAAATATTCACGTTATCTAATAATCTAATAAATATACAAGGAGGAGGAAATGTAGCGATGTAACACATCGGATAAAATTCATAATGATTAAGAATCCATATTGTAAATAGATTTTCGTTAACGACACCCTATTCTTTTATATTTGTATGTTAATGAATTGAGTACTGAGTATTATAGTATTTATATATGTAGATATTTATACCTATTATATTATAATTTAAATTAAAAAAATATTATTAAAATATTAACACGTTAATTTTGAATGAGTTTTATTTTATCAATTGATTTTAATAAATTTTTATGTTTTTATAGACGTCATTCAACACAATTTAAATATATTATTTAGACTTTGTTTAAAATTGATGAATGTTATTGTTTAAAATAAATGCTTTCTTTCTAGAGTATTTTATCATCGTGATTTTTTTACATTATTGTGGTTGGGACCTCGTTTTACCGGGGCTCACGGTGGACGCCAATGTTCGGGTTGGAATTAAGGACCAAACCAGAATTATGATAATTAAATCCTCCCCTTCTTTCCTTAATCTCTCATATATATATATATATATATATATATATATATATATATATATATATATATATATATATATATATATATATATATATATATATATATATATATATATATATATATATATATATATGGTCTTTCAGTATTAAAATTAAAATTGTTATCTTACTGGCAGATCTTTAACTAACCAACCTACCCACTTCTCCGCTATTCTCTCCTGAAATCTCGTATGGGGTGGTTATTCCTAAAATCCAGGATATTTGCTCGTCACCTCGGCCCAAATGCTCGTTACCTCGGCCCAAATACTCATCACCCCGGTCTGTGACTGAGACTTGTTGTTTTATGATAAATATTTATTTAGTCAGAATCCAAATGAGCATGTTGAGGTCGGACATTCCATGTACGGTACAGTTATGTATTGTATCTAATCTAAATTAAAAAAGTAAAAAAAATATGATTAAAATATTGACACATTGATTTTGAATGAGTTATTTTTTATCATTTGGTTTTAATAAATCTTCATGTCTTTGTAAGTTGTCATTCAACATTAAAATATTGACACATTGATTTTGAATGAGTTATTTTTTATCAATTAGTTTTAATAAATCTTCATATCTTTGTAAAGTCATTCAACATTATTTAAATAGGTTATTTGAACTTTGTTTAAAATTGATGAATGTTATCTATTGTATTTCATTTGAATTTATAGTTAAAATATATTGTTAAATATTTAAAAACAAAATTGTAAATATCCACGAGTACCCGTGGATATCCGTGGATATTAAAAAAATATACGAGTACCGTACCCACGTAACGAATATTCGCACGGATATGGAGACGGGTACAAAAGAGATATTTATCCAATGTGTAAAGTACGAGAGAGTTATTGATCGTACCTATCCACCCCGTTGACATCCTTTACCAGTAATGTAATTATCAATTATTTAAATAATAATAATATTTTTACATCTAAAATCTTTTTGCATGACACTATCTTTTATTGTTTTTTATTTTTTCTACTGATACAAAAATTTACTTTTATTTCATTACATAAATTCTCAAACGCTGTCTAATAATTTTTTTCTTGTAGATAAGTGCATATATACATACTTTCTCCATCCTTGGAGTCCATTTTTTTTATTTAAAATATCTAAATCATCAAATAGAAAGAATATTTCCAGTTTGGTATGGTTTAATTTAAACCAATAAATCAAACCACACTACATCATAATTTGAATCAATTTTTCTGATTTTTAATTTAGTTTTATTCTTTTATGAAGGATTTATTATTTTTTATCTTTTAAATTGAAATATGATAATAAAAACATTTTACTTAAAAATTAGGTTAAGTTATGTTTTGATTTCTACTGCAAAATATCGATTTGGTCCCTCTATTTTTTTATCTCAATTTAGTCCTTATTGTTGGAAATTTGATGTATGTAATAAGTAATTTCCATTAGTGGTGCAATAACAATGTTAAAGGGTGTCATGAGTCAGTTTCTAGATTTTTTGAATTTTTATTTTAAAATTAAAAATTTGCTACGTTGTCAAGCTGACATCATGTTATATGGTAGTGATAGTGTGATGTGGTAAAGGCAGTGTCACGTGTTAGTGTTACGCAAGGTGTCATTTCCTCATTTAAATATTTAGCCCATGTATTTTTATGTCTCAAATTAGTCCAATTTTTTGTAAAAATTGAAAAATTTTGTCTCTCTCTAAATTGAAATCAAATTTGTTTTTTATATAAATGGTACACAAATATTTAAATGAGGAAATGACACCTGACGTAACAATGACACGTGGCACTACCACTGTCACATCATATTGTCATTGTCACATGGTACGACATTAGTTTGACATGTGACAATTTTTTTAATATTTAAAAAAATAATAAAAAATTCAAGAACTGATACGTGACATCCCTATTACTGTACCACCAACGAAAATAACTTAATTACATCAAATTTCTCAAAATATGAATCAAATTAAAATAAAAATAAATAAATAAATCAAATCAATATTTTACAAAAATACAATATTTTACAAAAATACAAATCAAAAGAGATAATTAAACCTAAAAGTTAATAAACATATTAACTAATAAACCAATAGAAGTACAAGACTAAATATTAAAATTAGTAAAGTTAAAACCATATATTGTCACGTATTCTGAGAAGGTTTTAGTACGCTAAAATTAATGATAATTAATGATGAATCATGTAAGAAAAGACATCACAATATCAAGCTAGAAAAGACTTGAGAACTTGGTCCACCGACGATATCATATTTTATCTCCGAGGAGTTCCAAAATTTTAAAAATTCATCATTTACTAATTTTCTTTTCATTCTTTTATTATTATTATTTTATATTTTATTCTTTTAGTTGATATATTTATATTTGTTATAAAATTTTGAATTTTTTGGTGATATATTCTTATATTAAATAAAGAATTGTCAAATACCTACAAAAGTTTAAAAGATAAAATAATAAAATAAAATATATTGATAAAAGATTAAATTATTAAAAAAATTGTATATCAAAATAGGATAACAATAATAAATCTCATTTATATATACACTAATGAAAATACATGTCCTGACGTGTGTTTGTGAGAAGAATCCAACAAATAAAACATATATATATATATATATATATATATATATATATATATATATATATATATATATATATATATATATATTAAAACTAATAACTATTGTTTGTTGGCCTTTTGAGAAAGAAAATTGAATTGGAGATAAAGTAATTTATCCATCACAACACAACACTTTTAAAAAGTTTCGTCATCTTTAAAGACGGGGACAATAGAAGCCGTTTGTGTGAGAAATCCTCAAATCTACTCTGAATTGTTTAACATAAGGTGAGTGAAATTTGTTTTTAGAGTTGTTTTAGTTTTTGTAATGCATGCAACATTCTAAGGTTGTATGTGATTTCTTTCTTGTAATCTAGATAAAATTTCATATTGACCACAAAATCACAAAATTTAATATTTTATGGTTTAATTGTGTGTATAGGACAAATGTTGGGGGAATTGACGGTGTTCAACACGGAAATTCAATGAATACCCTCTTTTATAAAATATTGGGATATGAACATTGTAGTCGCATGTGTTAGAAATATTAATATAATTTTAAAAAATAATTAAAATAAAATATTGCAGTTATTGATGTTTCAATATAATGTTAAGTCCATAGTTAAATTCTATTTATGTATAAACAATTTTTTAGTTTTTCATTGATTAGAATTTAGTTTTTGTTTAAATCAATTTGATGGTCATTTACTCTTGTGTCTCCATTTTTGATCTATAGATATCACGTAGTTCCACCAGAAAAGATACACAATAAACACTAGAGTTCTCCCTCTCAAAAGTGTTTTTCTTTTCTTCTCTATATTATCTCTTAAAATCAGTGGTGTTCATAAGGTTCAGATATCCTTCGCTACATTCAATCGATTTGACAATGGGAGCGTTTTTCCTATAAGGATAGCGCTCTGCGTGCCTTAACCCAGGTTTTCTCTATCCTTTTGTCATTTACATATTTACATTATCTTATATTGCTATTGTTTGTTATAAAAACAATTTGACTTGATTATCTCTTTTATTCATATCTCTATCTTGTTTCAGGTTTATCATTATTTTATTTTCAACATTTTCTAACAACATGTTAACTTAAATATGAGAAAGATATATAAGAAATTATTCTGAAAAGTATCCTGCTCCAAGATGTGAAGTTGATAGAGACTTTTAATTATAAAATTGTGAATTTTTTAGTATAGTGGTTTATGAGATTTTTAGTTAAAATATATGATTTGAAATATGTTGGATTGATGAGTCATTGAAAAACACGATTGAAATGTTAATTTTCTATGCTTCTAATAATCGAGAAGGGATAATCAATTTGTTGTCATAATAATGAACGACACATATTGAGTTGCTTATTAGTATGTTATATGTGTGTGTGTAAATGTTGTACATTAAAGATAGTAATGAGATAAATATGAAGGGTTGAGAAAGTTTTAATTTTCAGAAAAGTTTATATTTGTGTAGCTTTATCCTGGGCAGTAATCATGTGACGTTTTGTTTATACTAGATGGTTTATATCTTGCCAAATGGTTTTCTTTGCCTATCCCAAATTATATTTATTATATTGTATTGTGTTATGAGTTAAAAAAAAGTTATAAAAATAAATTTTGTGCAAATAAAATGTACGTTTGAATTTTTGTAAAATAAATATTTGATTAATAAAAAGCTAAATTATAAATAGAGTATCTCTTATGGAGTCATGTTACAAGCTTAGCTATATCTCTTGAACTTAGGATTACTTGTGAAAGTGAAAGTGCAGTGTGTTATGGTTGTCACGAGGGAGGGAAAATGCTAATTTAAGATGAAGTTAAATATATTAGAAGGGACTTGTGATGTAAGATTATCCTGACTCAACTAGCGTCTAATTCACAATATATAATTTTTCACAATATATAATTTTAAATATGTTTTTTTTAAAATTTAATATATATATTTGATATTCTAATAAATTTTATACATCTATATTTATATATGTGGTAAAAATTTTCATTCTCCACATTTATTTTTTAATTTTACCTTTTAAATATTTTTTTTTAAATAAAAATAATTATTTTATTAATATAATCATTTAAGTGATTTTTTTTAATTCAACCTTTTTTTATTTTTTTTATTTTTTTTTTAAATTTAATCATTATAAATGAAAATTAATTATAGTAAAATTATAAAAAAAATTATATTTAATTTTATAATTATAATAATAACAATAATTATAATTTTATTATTATAAAAAAAGTATATACAGTGTTTTTACTAGAGTTTATAAATTTGTCTGTAGTTTAATGTTTAGACTTTAGTTAACTAACTTTAATTTAAGATTTTGGTGAAAATTATGATATGTTTTAGTAATAGATTGCTTTTGTGATATTTAGCTCAGTTTTGCATTTTGCTTCTTCGGTTTCCTTCTCCTTGGGATGGTGTGTACATACAGGAGCACATTTAAGAGCTGATAGGCATGGAGTTGGAGAGAAGAAGTAACATATGAATGAGTTAGATAATATGGGAATACTGTATTAAGCTTTTATTTCCTATTTTGAAAAACTTTTAGTTCCTATTTTGGAGTACTTATGTTAACCATATCTTGAAATACACTCTTATGGAGTTAAGAAGAAGAGGTAAAATTGTGTAAGTCAATTTAACTATTATTATTGATGCCATTAATGAGTTATGATCTTAATTATAATTACTAATGATTAAGAAATGTACATATAGGAGCACATTTAAGAACTGATATGATACTAGCAATGAAGCTTAAGGGAAGAAGTAGCATATGAATGAGTTAGAGAATATCTGAATACTGTATTAAGCTTCTATTTTTTATTCTGAAAAAGTTTTAGTTCCTATTTTGGAGTACTTATATTAACCATATTTTGAAGTACACTCTTATGAAGTTAAGAAGAAGAGGTAAAAACAAAATTGTAAGTAAATTTAACTATAATTATTTATGTTATTAATGAGTTATGATTTTAATTATAATTATCAAGGATTAAGAAAATATGATTGTTAAGTGTTATTTTTTTTATGATAATAAAAAATAATAAAATTATTATTATTGTTATTATTATAATTATAAAGTTAAATATCAATAGCTTTAATAATTTTATTGTAAGTATTTTTATTTATTTTGTTGGTAATTTATCAATTAAAAAAATACTAAATTTAAAAACAGTCAAATAAAAAAATAATTAAATTTAAAACGAATAGTCAGTTAAAAGTTAACATTAATAAAATAATTATTTTAATATAAAAAACTATTTAAAGGATGGAATTAAAAAACAAATGTGGATAAAAAAAGAGAGTACTTTATGTATATGTATATTATAGATAATAAAGTTTACAAGTTTTCATATTTATATAATATTACAATAATAAATTGGTTGTATGAATATTTTTATCGTTTATAATAGAATTAAATATATTTTTATTTTTTATATTTTAACTTAAAATTAAAATTTGTTTATGTATTAAATTTTAATATGTTTTAATTCCTAAAATTCAAAAAATAGATATATAGAGTCTTTCAAAATTTTAAAATTGGAATTCATTTATATATTAAATTTTAATATATTAAAAAATAAATGTATAATATCCTTCAAATTTAACTTCATTAAATTTTCTTGATATATGAAATAGATTTAAAGACGATGTTTTAATTCAAATGGTAATTTGAAATACCTTTTAATAAACTCAACAAAAGTTAAAAGTTCAAAAGATTATTTATCATTAACTCCAAAAAAAGTTGTCTCAATTAATAAACAAATTCTAATTTTACATCTACATTTACAAACGAAAAATATATTTAACTTTTACTTCTTTTTTTTATCGAGCTTACGAGTGTTTGATGATAAAAAAATAATCAAAGCTCATGTATATAATACTTCTCACTATATAATGCAAAATACATAATATTTGGCTGATTGAAATAAAGATAAATATTAATCGTATACTTTTTAAAATTAAAATAAAATTTGACAATAATAATATAAATTATTAACCTCGTGCACCGCTAAACTACACATTATATTATACATATTTCTCACTTTCTTAAAGAATCATTAAATATACACCACAACCATGTTTTGTAGTAGCAGCCATAAAATATATACACATCAATCATTGAGCACATTAAACACGAAACAGAAACCTCAGATCCACGGATCTCTGTTCTCTCCACCGACAAACCACATTGATAGGCTTACCCACCAGAATTACAGGTCACAAAATTAACTATAGTAACAACAGATCAGTGTCAAAATATATGCATCTCTCTATAGTAACTGTAGAATTAATTTGATAATAATAATAATAATACATTTTAATATTATTTTAATATAATGTTAAGAAATGAATTTTAAATTTTATTTTATTTTATTAAAATAACTTATAAAATTTTAATAAATTTTATATTTATTTATATAATATACTTTGACCTTTGTTTGTCTTTGTGTCTCTTAATAGTTTTGCATTTTGGGAGCTTGTTCTTTTAACATCTGTCACGAAGATCTAAAGAGGATCAAACTTGCTGGGTAAAAATTTTACTACTAATCATCATTTCTATCTACTTTTACAGTCACTTGATTGACAATTTCCCTAATTAAAAAAAAAAAAAAAAGATAAAGGATAGAGCAGAATATTTATTCTATCATTAAATCCTCAAATGTCTTTTTCGTTTTTTCACCCGTCTTATCCCGTATTTCTCTCTAAAACCTTGATTTCGTGAGCGAATTGGTCCCTAAATTCCCTTTGTCGTTCTGCAAAAATCCTACTCAAAGAGCACAAGAGTTTGGAAAAGCTTGCATCATCACTCACCACAAATTATAGTTATCTCCTTCAAAGAATGGAGATGTTGGTACTCATAAATGTACCACAAAAAGTACACCACAATTTACACAAGAATACAAGAATACATGCAAACATATCTATTGTAGGAAATCCTTCCAGCAGCTAAAAACAATATTAATACTTTTTCCTCAGCCACTCAAATAATAGCACACAATTTACAAATAAAAAACACTCACAGCAAGAAAAGTGTATCCGTTATATAATCCAAGAATTTACAAGCCATCACTTTTGTAAGCCATCTTATGTTATAGAGCATCACCACCTATTATCTCCTGCACCAGTCTGGAATCCTTAGCGGGAATACTCCCTGCCACCAATCAGCATAAGTAATTAAAAAAGTCACTATACATGTACAAATGTTGCTATATTTTTCGAATCAGGTAGAAACTAAATCTCTCTACCTCTTGCGCTTGGACTTCAGAGAGGTGACCGATTGAGAGTTGCTGTGCCAGTTTCGTTTCCTTTGGTTGATGAACCAATTATTGATTTGCTTCAGCTGCAACCCTGTCTCTTCCACAAGTTTTGCCTTGTCATCTTCCTGAAAGAAGAACAAAATTAGCAACAATGTCAAATGAGTTAGAGCAACTTTATACACCAGCACGCTTCACCTAGTTGGATAGAAGCAATTATAAACCTTACTAGTCTAGTTTAGCATCACCAAGAGACACATGAGAAGAAGATTGATGAAATATGAAGAGACAGAAAATAGAAATTAGTAGAAGATGGTTTATTGTTTACTTACAGTTGGGTAGGGCCACTTAGCGTGTTGCTGCCACCATGCCTTTAAAACCGATGTTGTGTCCCCAGGTAATTTCCCAGCTCTCCTTTTCCTTAATATTTCCTCCCTAACATCTTCGATTCTTGACTTGAAACCCTGCAGATATTAAATCTGGTTTTTGGTCAAACCCACTTAAGGAGGAAAAAAGAAATTGTGAATGACACAGTTGCACATTGATTATTGAGGAGTTCTAAGAATGACCTGCTTGAGCTCAATCTTGAGCTCCTGACGAACTCTTTCCATGAGGGACCTTTCAGATTCTGTAGGAAGCAATGGACCAAATCCCATCATGTCGTGCCCATCAGCGCTAGACTGATCTATAGACCCATCCATTTGAAAATCCTCTTCATCATCTGACATTGTTGCACCTGATCCTTCTCCCAGGCTCACTCCTGAATTCAAAATAGTCAATACGATAACATTAGAGTTTGAAAAGGTGTTTCCTTTTTTTTTTTTCTTCTATTAACTAGATATTGGCATATACATACATACATATTGTTAGATTTTAAGCGGCAGTTCACCAATGAGACCTGAGTATTTTATTCTTATATTACTTTTTCATTTCTATCCAATATGAAACTTAGACTCACACTTGGATTCCTAATAATTTTCTCATTTCTATCCAATATGGGACTTAAACTCACCCTTGGATTCCTAACACATATTTGTATATTCATCACCATTAAGTAGGAGTTGAATATGAAGGATGAATATTGATGTGTAGCTAGTATCAATACCAAGCGAGTCTAATGTATTATGGAAGCACAACAGAGAAACACCACAAAAAAATCCAACAAAGATTCCAAATTCGAGGTAGTTTTCTTCGTAATAATACTTACTTAAAATTTGAGTTATAATCTTTCGTAATATTATTACTATACAACTTACACTGCATATAATCTTTGGTATGAATTTAGAATCTCTGTTGAGTTTTTTTGTCTTGTTTCTCTCATATGCCTCTGTAATATACTGATTACCACTAATTTTGACGTTTTAAAATATATTAAAAAAATATTTAAAATACCAACATAATGTATTTGTAATATTTAGTAAAAAATAACATTAAAAAGATCAATAAAAAATTTGGACTCGAAATACCCTTATGGCCGATGATGGCATGTCTTTATATTAAACAAGCCTCTTTAATTAACCATTAATTTAAAGGAAAACTCTGTTTCTTTATTTCATCAATAAATAGTAATATTAAAATTTCTTCAACTAAAATTCAAAATGGTTTCAAATATAGTTTATTTACGAAGGGAAACCATGTGGGTCAATAGATGAATTATGAATTTTTTGGATACCTTATAGTATGTTTGGTATGGTGCTGGAAATGATCTATAGTAACGAATCTACATGAGGAGGGAAGATGGGAGAAGATTGGTATATACATAGAAAAAATGTAGAGAAATTCTTTTGGAAAAGGAGGTGGCCCTCACATCACAAATTTTTTGAGCAAATAAATGTTGAAGTACGCTAAATTACTGATTAAAGTGCGACAATAATAAAAAATTCTGCAAAATAATGTAATAACATGAACGATTTTTATTGTATTTTCTTTACAAAATACATAGCTAGACTTTGTAATTATTTATGGAGGTCTCTCATAATAGATTATACGTTTCATGTAAAAGGAATATAAATAATAAATAATATTAATACTGAAAAAAAATAGAACTAATAAATAAGAAATATTAAATTTATAAATACATATAAATTGGAAATAAGAAAAACTACAATTAGTATTAAATAAAATAATAAATAATCATAATTAATATTAATATTAATAACAAAAATTCATCATAATAATTAACCTTTATAAAAACTTAATCAAAATACTGTTGAAAAATAAAAAATAAGAGCTAAATTTTTGTTTAGAGATATAATTTTATAATCTATATCTATGTATAATATATATATATATATATATATATATATATATATATATATATATATATATATATATATATATATATATAATTCTCTCTTGTATGAACACATTTCATAATTTTAATTTTATCTTTTATAATATTATTAACTGATTTTTTAATAGTAGATGCTACATTGAATATTTGTTTAAGAAAATTGTCATGGATTTTTTTTTTCTTAATCATATTTGTAGTAGTCTTTACACTAATATATTATTAGGTACTTCTTATTATTATTTTTGATTTTTTTTGAAATTTAAAAAATGTGTATCGTCACATATATATTTATGCTAGTGAATAAATAATAAAAATTCATCATGTTAATTGTTTACTTTGTTAGGGATCTCAAATCTCTATAGGTTAGTAATCTAAGTGTGAGTCAGAGTACCATATCAATTAAAAATGAGAGTAGTATGAATCTTTTATATGTAGGTTAAACTCATGTCTTATTGGTGTTGTATCTTCTTAATGATTCTCTCTTGAACTCTGAGTATGAGTTGTGCTGACAAAAGTATATCAAAATAATCCTAACAAATTTTTATTTGAGTAAGTATATTATTTAATATTTTTTATTTAACTCTTCTTTCTTAGTTCATTAGGATCTAATTAAGTGAAGGTGTTGTCAGTATAAACATTTAAATTTTAAGAGTTTCAATAACTTGCTTGGAATTTTTAAATTGTATACAAACAATTTTGTCATTAAGCACACTACTTTAGATAAAGAGACTTAATTATAGTATATATTGTACTAGAATATTAATTTAGAGAGGTGAAAGTATTGTTGTTGAATAAATTTAAATGTTAAAATATGATTATACGCATAAATAAAGGTAGAAAATAAAAATATTGTTAAAAAAAAAGTTAAACACAGACATAACAAATAATTTGAAGTTGATGTTTCTTTTAGAGTATTTTTAACCATAGTATATATGTGTGTATGTTTGTGTCAAAACGGGTTATCTGACCCGGTTCACTACGAATTGGTTATGTAGTGAGTCAATCTAATCCAGCTGACTTATTAGTCTGTCAAAAAAATTCAAACTCATTCCGGTTCACCACGGGTTGGTGGGTTAAACAAATTGACTCATTAGCTTACTTAAATATAAATATAAATAAATTTCAATACAATTCAAAATAATGTTCAACCCTAAATACAAACCAAAATCACAAAAATATTATGTTTGCTTGCCAACCCAATAATATATTGGCTAAAAAAAATAGTCCAACCTAACCAAAATACAAAAAAGTTGTGTAACCTTTTATTTGCGGGTGGGTTGGTGAGTCAATCCTGCTTACCACAAGTTCACAGGTTCAACCCAAGTGAGCCGGGTCAAAAGTTAACTTGTATTAAAATTTGTAAAAAATTTCAATCCAACCTGTTCCGAACTCATAGTGGATTGGGTTAGCCCATGAAATTTAACCCACTTTGACAACTATAATATATATATATATATATATATATATATATATATATATATATATATATATAAAATATCTAAAATTATGGATATATGTATTATTTTACGTATATTATTGACTAGTATACCATATTTTGTTTTACGCGTTACAATAAGTTTCATTCTATTCCTTTGCTATCTTTCCTCACTCAAACATCTTCTCATTTTCTCTTATATCTTCGTTTCTCCTTATCATTGATTTCCTCTCTTAATTTCTTTTCCTGTTTCTATCCTTCCTACCGCATACACAATTAAGGATGCTCCACTACAACTACCACCTTATCAAATACAAATTTTTCGGCATGTTTGGTCACACACTCATGTGTAACCACCACTATTGAATTTCAAATTACACTTGTCTTTTGAGAGTTAGATCCTTTGAGGACGACATTCTTTAAAATTAGTTTAAATTAATATAAAATTAATATTATTAAATTCAGTCCTTAATTTTTTTCTTCTTCTATTTATGTATACATACAAGTAATAACATTATTTGGTGTCGGCATGGTATAACATGGATGAATGTGTAATTTGGAATATCTTAATCGTAATCTAAATAGGATATATTCCCACTAAACTTGTTAAACAAATTAATCCACTTTAATAAATTAAAATTAATTTACATATTTCTTAAAATTGTCCCATTTAACTTTTTCAGAACTTGAATCGCAACGGTACGTTTGATTTGTTTTATATTTTTTTTATGAACAATACTTTTGTTGGACCCTTTTAGGAGATGTACAGAAAATATTATATTTAGCAATCAAACTCATATTTGATTCTTAACAACTTTATCCTAATTTATCACTTTTTTCTGTCTTTGTGGAGATTTTGTTTTTCATTACCTATATATCTTTATTAGAAACAAAAATAAACAATGTTTGAAAACTTGTATAACTTAAAAGATCACATTAATATTTCTTGAAATTTCAAGAAATTACACAAACTTTTATTACATTGAATCGAATGGATTAACGTAGTAATTAAACACTCTGAAACCCATAAGGACGATTACTATAATGGAAACTTGTATTTAATCTTTGTTATTGACAAAAACTTATTGAGTAAAAAATAACTGACACTCTGCTATTGTATTTCCTTATAAGAGGTGGTTGTAGATGCTAAAAACACGCATATTAAGTCTACACAATCACACAAAACCTAAAAGTTAATTTTAAAATTTTAGAAAATTTGAAATGTTTGTCAGATGTATTTCTTTGTTTAGTTTATCTTCATTCTCTTAATTATGCTTAGGCAAATCAATTCATATTTATTAGTTTTTTAATTGAGATAAGATAATTTGATTTTCATTATATATATATATATATATATATATATATATATATATATATATATATATATATGTATATATATATATATATATATATATATATATATGTATATATATATACATATATATATACATATATATATATATATATATATATATATATATAAAATTAAAAATATTTTAAAATAAATATTAGCTCATTTTTTATATTACATCGTAGTTAATAATTAAAAAATATAAGTATTAACACAATACGAAATTTTAATAATTTAATTTTTTTATTCTTTGAAATTTTATCGCAAGCCGTGAGAATATTTCCATAGTTTACGAAATTTAAATTTTCATTGACTTCTTTACCAACCTCATATTTCCCAACAAAAATATTTTAAATTCTTTATAAAATGAATTTTTAATCTCTGAAAATCTTCATTAGAACAAAAAATAAGAGATATCAATGTAATTATTCTTAAACGTATATCAATTACGAAGTTATGAATAATTTAAAATCAGGAAGAAGATCGATTTATTATTTATAAATAAACAATAACAATAAATACAAGTGATATACGTTTCATATTTTTCATTAGACAGTGACTTCGAAAGTATTTATGAATTATGAAAGTTTGCTGTAAAAGTAAAGAAAAAAATTAACTGAGAAACATGATTAATAATAATGAAAGTAAAAAAAAAAAAAAACAGAATAATATATATAAAGAAAATTATTTTGTAACTTTTATACGAAGGAAAGAACGAGTAAAAATAGATATGTAAATTGTGGAAAAAGACTTTATTAACAAAAAAATAAATAAAATGAATAGTTTTAACCTTTTACTATATATTTTTGTTAACCTAAAATCATATTTTAATTAATTAGAAAATAAAGTTTCTAATTAGTATTCTTGTGTGATTACTTTTTAGTTGTGAGGTTGTTGGGAATGGCAGGGTGGGCGAGATTACCACCCTCCACCAAACTAACCCACTCTTTCTATTCTCTACACAAACTTAGCTATAACAACCACTTCCATTCCCCTTAACGTAAAATACCCACACAACACATACGGGTTAATGCTATCACAATGCATCTTTCCTTTCGCTCAAATCACACCACTAATATGTACTCTACATACCAAACCATTTTTATTATTTCCTTTTTAATTAATTAATATTAATTAATTAATTAACTAATACACCACTGATATTGTTATACCTAAATCAAGTGATCCCCTTTCCCTTGTTGGCATAATTAAAGCCAACAGAATCAGAATAGGAATAAATTAAATTGAAGAGGAGAGTGATGAGTACCTGTCAGAGCTTGCAAGGTGCTTTCAATATCACGGCAGGCCATCACCGCCTCCACGGCATGCACCCGAACATGTTGCTGAAGCTGCTCTTTTAACGCACATAACACAATCAAATACTGTGTCTGCACTAATTAATTAATTAATAAATAGTTATCAGACTTTAATCTTAGAACGTCTCGCGTCAAAAATGGTCTCTGAAATTTAAAAACATTAGAGGGAAATGAAAAGATGTACCATGAAGTTGTCGAGTTCTTGTCGATCATGGGAATGGGAATGGTGTGAGGCGTAAGAGCGGAGGAGATTGTTGAAGTGTGATATCTGAGCGTCGATGAGTGGCAACTGGTCGATGGGAGTAGCGACGCGGAGGCATGAGACGTGTGCAGCGAGAAGCTGTTCGTAAAGTGGATGGGTGGCTATGTCCGCCTTCAGTTGACGGTGGTGGTGGTCGGCGGCGGCGGCGGAGACTTCTGCGCTGAGCATATTCATCCCCAACCCAGCTTCTTGCATCTGATTAAGGGAAGAGAAGGGGGTTAGGGAATTAGAGAGGGAGAAATTATTTAAGGGAAAAGAGTGAGGTTGAGTTGAGGACCACTCTATGGTGATGCAATGCTAGGATGAAAGCACTGTAAATTCCAATCTCTCCTTCTGCGAGTCTTTTTATAACCCTTATATCGCTCTCTATTTCTCTCTCAGACCTGAACAACGAGTTTGCATACACCAAGACGCCACGAGAAAAAACAATCAAAAACATTTGTGCTGGGATAAATTGTTCTCACACCGTTCCTTTCAATTTTTATTATGTATTTAGTTATTGCATAATTCTTCTTTTTCATATTTCGTTTACATTTTTACATTTCTCTTCCAAAACACTTTCAAAAAAATAATAAATAAGGTCTTCTCATAACTTAACAGATTATTAAAGCATAAATTAATTTACAAACTATCTCATATTTTTTTCTGAATGTTATTTGTTAAAGAAATATATTTTTTAATACATTTATGGTTAATTTAATTTATAAATAATTTTATTTATGTATTATTCGTTTTCTTAATATATACGTGTTTTCTTAAAACTTTTCGAAACAGACAATTTTTTTACTTGAAAAAGATAGAGATATACGATCCTAATTTAAGTAATAAAAAAATAAAATATTAAATAAGATAACATTGTACTGAAAATGTAAAAAAGTATACTAAATTTTATTTTGCACGAAGAAAGAGCAGTCCAACAATATAGCAGGAACATACTTGTTTTTCTTCAGTCTTATTATCAGATTTTGATTTCGATTTTATCGCGAAATATTAAAATAACAGGTAAACTCACAATATTGTAATACCACATAATTCAATTTTGTTCTAATTTTTTTTTAATAATTAAAATATTTTTGTAATCCATTTTAGTCCTCATTTATATTGTTTCTCTCAATTTCAGACCAAATTTATTATTTATATAAATGTTATAATAATATTTTTTATTAAAAACGACTTTTTAACATATTACTTTATTAATTACTTTTTTATTAAGTACTCATGTTTTGTTAATTATTATTTTTTTTTAAATAGAACAATATTGTCTCTTACTAATTTTAAACAAAAATTTATATTCGAATGTTATACTATTTTTTTTATTAAAAATGACTTAATAAAATGACTTTTATCACTAAATTTTAATATAAATATCAAATGCTTAATTTTTGTAAAACTTTTATAGTTAATTACTTTTAATTTTATAAAAGATGGATTTTAATGATTGAAAAAAATTAGGTCAAAATTGACTAAGATACACATAAGTAAATACTAAATTGAAACAAAAGACATATATGAGGACTAAATCGATATCAACACAATGGCATCTGATAGTGATATTGACACATGACATTGCAATGCCACGTGACACTAACAATGCCACGTGTCACACACAAGGACCTGATACGTGGCTTTTTTTATTATTTTTTTTCAAAAAAAAAAAAATTTTAAAAAAAATAAAAAAAACCACATACTGACATGTGGTACGTCGTTAACGGCGTTAGTCAACTTCGTCTGAAAGGAACCTAATTGAATCATTTTTTTAAAAATTGAAATGTAATTGACACTTGTTTAAATACGGATACCAAATAACACACATCTATCAAAGTGGGTACTATCCCAATAATTAAACTTTTTTAAATAAGTATTTAAGAAGAACGAATAATAGATGTACTTTTTCTTCTTTTTGTTTCAGATCAAATTGTGAGTTATTTGTACCTGATCCAGCCCGATATCATATTTAATCATGAGGTGATCGGACATTTTAGTTTCCCAATCAATCAGCATAGATCTATTACATGGTCTATAGTATGTGAGCTAATATGCAATTTCAAGAATATGTTGACTTACTTCACCTTGCCTAAGGTGTTAGAACATAATTAAATATTTGTATTTATCATTTCATCAAAATTATATATACGAACATATATTTTATTTTAATATTTTTTTTTGTAGCATATTTCTTTATTTATTTCTAATCACTTTTTTATGAGATACTTAAATTAGGAATGAAAAAACTATAATAATTTTGTTGATTTTATTCTAATTTTTTTATAGTGTGTGGAAACCAACTTATATACCCACGAACCCCCTAACTTTATGGAATGTAAACATAATATTCCGCAAAATTTATGTGAGTTTATCCGTTGTTTTAATGAGACTAAATATGACATGGAGCAAAATAAGATTAATTGTCACGTGTAGAGATATAAAAAAACAGTACAATTGGAGATGAAAATCGCAATAGATAATAGGAATTAAATATTATAAAAGATACCTGATACATATATTTTTTATATTGCATAAAAGTATTATAATATCTTATTGATACATGTGAATTCTCATACATGTTATATTTTAATTTAAATTAAAAATTATAAAAAGAATGATTGAAATATAATATATTGATTTTCAATGAGTTATTTTTTAAGTTAAAGTATTCTTTTTATTCTAATTTTCGTCTAGTTTTGTAAATCAGTCCTAATTTTGTTTTTTCTCTAATAGGTCCTAATTTTCGTCAAATTTGTTCATTTAGTACTTTTTTACTAACACCGTTTAAATTATTAACGATCATGAACCGTGATTACACATGTCACTTCGTACTTTTTTATCTTTTTATTTAATTTTTTAATTTTTTAATTTTTTTTAAATTTTTTTAAAATGTCTATGTGTCAAACGAGCAACGTTGTCAGAGTCAATGTTTTATATTTAATATGATCCCTATATTTGTTAGTTTTGTTCAATTTAATCCCAATTTTATTAACATGAATTAATTTTATCTTTTTTCAAATTAAAACCAAATTTAATTTTTATATTAAAATTCATTTTTATTAAATGTTTTTATATAATATATTAAAATTCCCATTATTATAATTTATATAAAAATTAAATTCGATCTCTTCTACGGAGATATAAAATTATTCAACTTGTATTAATCGTCGACCTAGAAATGTGAAATGTTCAAAGCTGAAAAACAAAATATAATTATGTGTGAGGAATAATTACTAGAAAGAGAAGAGGATGGAAGCAATCGAGGAATTAGTGGATAAAGTTGTGTCATAGTAGATGTATGTTGACACAAAAGGAAAATAATATATGGCAATATGGTGTGGTTTACACTGAAATAGAGAAGATGAATTTTGACAATAAATAATAAACAATTCTAATTTAAAATTAAAATGGATCAGAGTTCAATTATGTGAATATTTTAAAAAGTAATATTATTTTATAAAAAGATATTTATAAATTTTTCTGTATAAAACTTAAATTATCAATATATGTTATTCATTATCAAGTAAATAATATATTGAAAATTTTCATATAGAATGTAATATTAAGTTACATAATTTTATGTCAAATGTCGGAATTTCATAATGTTTACACGCAAAATCTCAACAGTAAAACGGTCTAATTTAATATATAAGTGGGAAGATATTTTTATAATTAAAAAAGAAGAAGAAGCTATATTTCTGAAAAACTTCCTCTCACTGTTTCTATTTTTTTCTCTTTATTTCATCTTTACATTGTAGATTTCTACATACGCATCTAAAATATTATTTTATTTTTTATCAAAATTTTCACAATCATTTAAAACTACGAAATATATTTTTGAGTATTTCTTTTGAAAAAGCAATCGTTTTGCACTCAAGTGTAAATAAAAAACAATTTAATCTTTTGAAAGAATTAAAATTTTAATTTAGTTTATCAGAATAATATAAAGAGTATCACATTAATTTAAGCGCTTACTTAATTGATTTCACAATTATACATCATTAGCTTTTATTTTTTGTAATTTAACTTCGTTTTTTATCTCCTGTAAAGTAATTTATTTGTTTTTAATAAATAGAGGTTACAAATAATTGTATTTATTTTTATCTCATTAATTTATTAATTAATTACATTTCTTAATACTATTATAATCTATTTTATAAAAATTAAATATTTCTAAGTAAGTGATTAATAAATTCCAACACCTTATTAAGCAAAAAAGTGACTTTAAGGTCGTATTCATTTGGGATGAATAATTTGAGAGAGAGAGAAAGAAATAAATTGGAAAGATTAGATGGTGAAGTTGATGTTGTTTCTTTTAAGGAAATTGGAGTGGATTAGAGAATAAAATTTCTAACAGAAGAATTGACTGACGCAACATATTAGAAAAAACTTTTAATAGGTAAAAAAATTAAATTACCAAAATATATCTATTTTTAAAAGTAATATAAAATGATATATAAATTATTTAGAATTATTTTTATAAAATTTATTAAATGATTAAAATTATAAAAAAAATATTTATAAAAAAATGAATTATAGAAGATATTTGGTATGAAAATAAATTTAATATGTAAGGTGGAAAATAATTTATTTACATGAAGATTTTATTTTATTTTTAATATTAATTTTAGAAGTAATAAATTTGTATTATAACCATAATAAATTTTTATTTGTGTTATTAATTTTTATTGTGTTGTTTTCATAATAAGGAGAAATGAATAAATCACGTACAAGAAAAATGAAATATAAGGGGGCAATTTTGTAAATTGGAGTACATTACCATCTAATCTTAGCGTGTACATGGGATTGTATTTAGAATGAATTTTCCTAATCATTGCTTGACATCATCTTCTATCACCCCCAAAGGAAAAAAGTAATCGCCTACTAATCCTCTCTTCCCATTCTACTTGAACAGGAAATCCTCCTAAAAGAACACAACGTAAATGTTGGGTTTTGAGAATCTTAATTTCACCGGTGATAATTCCTTTAGGTTATGTTTCCACCGATTTTGTAAATATAACTTTATAAACACCATTATAATTTAGTAGAAATACATGGATTATTTTATTCTTCTTATTATTATTTTATTATAATTATTATTATTATTATTATTTATTTATTATTATATATATAGTGACAGATCTAAGTCTCTAAGTCTCTAGGGTAATATACAAAAAGGGACAAATATATAAAATTATGAGATGTAAAATATTTTTTTTATATACTTAATAATAATTTTAAAAAAATGAGGAGTTCATCATATATATATATATATATATATATATTATGAACAAATATATTGTACCAACTCGTTTAGAAAAAGATTCAAAAAGAATATTCAAACACTAAATTTATATATAAAGAGACTTAGGATATAGAAGTAAATAGCAAATAAGTACGCTCTTATGATTTTGCTTCATATATTGTTGAACTAGTACATTATTTGAGTTTTCTTTCTTCCATCCTGACTACATTTTAAATTTGCAAATTGAAATCTTTAAAAAATCTCAAGTTATTTAAATTGATTGTGAGATTCACAACTACAACAAAGAAAAAACACTTTATACTATATACTAAATAGTCTTAGAAGAAGGTTAGTGCACGTATCTATAAACGAGACATCTCTAAATGTGTAATTAAAAAATTATAAGCTTAAGGATCTTATACAAATAAGAGGATATAAATATTGATGGTAGTATGATGGTAGTATAGAAACTTTCTTTTTAATATTTTATTTGTAATCTAAATTCAAGCCTTATCTTAGGCTGAATTAAACACCATCTACATATTTTTTTTCACTTTTCTTAAAGTATGTGTCTAAATAAACCACACAATAGTTATTTATATAAATTTTGAAATTGTGCTACCTTCATTGTTTATCCCTATCATGTTAAATTGTTAAAAATGTTTTTTTAATATATATATATATATATATATATATATATATATATATATATATATATATATATATATAAATTCCAAAAGTATTAGCTTAAGACATAGTATTGTCTTATTCTCTTCAAATATCCGTCTTTCAACCTGCATGAATGTTTGTTTATATAACAAATGCAGGATTCTATATAAACCATAAATAATTGGTATTACATGTATTGCTACTAAACTAAGCCTAAGATCAATAATTAATAAAAAAGAAATTTATACTACTTATTAAATCTTTCAAACATAACTATATAACATTAAAAACATATCATTTAATAAAGGCAACTCTTAAATTTAACTTCATAATTCCTAAAATTAATAAAATCTAACAACAAATTTTAAGACTGCTTCAAATTTGAATACCATGTGCTACTACTCTCTAAATATGAAGGATGGATATATTGTAAAAGAAATAATACTAGTAAACTCTTCCATACTTTAAATATTTAATATTTATTTTAGTACTGTAGTTTAATATTTATTATTTATATTTATACTAAAATTAAACGATCCACGTGTACCAGGATAGTTATTAAACCGCAGTCAGTCATTCACGCCAAACACGCGTGGTTCGAAGCATTATACAATATGATCCCACGTATACCATGTTAAAGTGATGTATCACGCAAGGGAAAAACCTATCTTAATAAAAAAAATGTAATGCTAAATTGTTATTTTTTATTTGTAGGCATTTAATATAGTTTCACTTGCTTAAGGATTTTTTTTTTTCTTTTTCAAATAATAAGCAACCATTAGAAGCTAATCATAACATGGGATGACAACTGATAATGTTTCGGTTCCATATTATAGCACTTGCATTCTAAAAAACATATAAGACCTGTCTCGATCGTGTATAAATCCGTATGAATAATAATAGTAATATATATATATATATATATATATATATATATATATATATATATATATATATATATATATATATATATATATATATATATATAAGTATTTAAATAAATAATCATATAATGCAATGTGATATTTGTTCATATTTTCACATACTACTATTATAATTTTGTCATATTATTTATTAATATAAAATTTTTAAGACACTTCGAGCCATAAATTTTTAAATTTAACTCAATTTCGTAAAATTAATTTATTTAAATTTAACTCAATTTCGTAAAATTAATTTATAAAATAAAATTTGCATTAAACTTTACATACTGACTAAATCTATAGTTAAGATTTCCAATAAAATAAATCTTTATTTTCAAATGACTAAATTTCTAACAAATATGGGTAAAAATGTTTAGCGATGATTTTATTATTTTGGTCTCATAATTCTATTTCGGGTACCCAATATTTTCTATCGAAAGAGTATTGGGTGATTTTGGTTTAATCTAAAATCAAATAAAATATTTCGTATACCTTAACTTTTTTTAACTCATGTTTGCATTCTGAGAACTTAATTTATATATAACTTAAACCAATTTAATAATGAGTATATACGTGAGACGTAGATCGGTAAAAAAAAAATGAAGGAAAAGTTGGTATGGTACAGTACAGTATTCTTAGGTTATAGTTATTAATTTAGCAACTATGAAGTGGTGAAGATTTAAATGTAGACGATTGTGGTTGGAAACAGATTAATGAATAAACTCTAGACATTAGGTTTAGCATTAAGCATGTATATTATGGGTGAGCTATGAATTAATTGAGAACAAACTTGGTGATCACTTAATTTATTGATTGATCGATTAGTTGCACCAAAAACGTATACAGAGACGATTATAAAAATATTATAAACATGGCCACCCAACAATAGTTTCAGTTCCAACGAATATACTCAGCAAAATGTACAAAGGAAATGAAATCTTAACCACATAGGATTTATCAGTGCACACCACTAATTAAAGAAGATAATGATATGCAGTTTGATAGTTTTTAATATGGTTGAACTGTCAGTGTTTCATTTCACTTTCTGGTGGAGCTATGCCTTTCAATTTTTAATGATCTTCTGTTTATTTATTGATTTTGGTACCTAATTTCCACGTCCTTCTTAGTATTTGGAGATTATCATAATTTAAAAAAAAAATTACTGCATGGAAATACTGAGTTACGTGAGTACATTGACTATATTTTTTTCCTGCTGATAAGTCTATACAGTAGAAATTGACTTTGTATATATAACTACAATTTTTTGTTTCCTGCGGTTTTTAATTGTTAAGGATCGATGTTGCGGAATCAATGTAACACGTGTTTATTTACATATTTAATGATACTTAATAACATTTGTATAATGTAATAAGAGTTTATGTAATTTAAAAAAATAATAATAAAATTTTGTAGGTTGTAATTAATTGTGAACTTTGGTTTGTCATCAAACATTTAATACTGTATATGTACTTAAGTTCATTAATATGGTGATCGTTTGAGAATGAGTTTTGGACATACAATATATCATTGGTATTAGAAATAGTACCCACTTTATGATTTCTCCCATTGAAGACCTATAAATTAAAATGTGTTATTAGGTGAAGAAAGATTTAGTCGTTAGGTGAGTCGAGAGTGGTGTTAATGTTTTATGTTATTGGACTGAGGTCTTATTGGTGTATGTTCTTCCCACCAGGGGCGAAACTAGGATAGGACAGGGGGAGCCACGACTCTCCCATTTTTTTTTGAATTTTTTTTATATATATTTATATATTTTTTAAAATTATATTATATATTATTTATATTAAAATTATATTATGGAAAATTATAATAAAAGATAAAATAAAATAAATTATTAGAGACATTAATTTATAAAAGAGATTAGTTTTTTTTTTTCTGACTATAAGATTTTTCCGCCGTGTAAATTATCATGAAAGTGTATGAAGAGAGATAAATACAAATAGATAGGTTGGAAAATAGAGGTTAGAAACACATAGATTGATATTCATGTATACATTCTTGCATGATCTCTCACAAATCAATGTTAGTATCTTATTATGATGTATGTATGTTAGTTTATGATTCTTTTTAGGATGTTTCTTCCAAATGAAGTTTATCACAAATTAATATAAACCCTAATTATAATTTTAGGGATTCTTTTATGAGATTGGTATGAACCCTAATTATAATTTTTCTTAAATTATTATAACCCTTAATTATGAAATTTAGGGATTTTGTATTTTTCGCTACCTATGGTAAAAAAAATTTTAAGTTTTGAATTTATACAGTATAGCTTATTTAATTAAAGTAGTATGAGTTTTGTTATGTTTTACATTGTGATAATTGTGATTTGTGAATATAAATTTTATTTTTTTTTAAATAGGTAAGAGGTGATAAATTTATATTAGAAAGATTATGATAAAAAGTAAAAAAATTGATTCCTTTTTTTCAAAGAGGAAGGTTTGTGATGAAGATGAAAAAGAAATGCATTTACGTTAACTAAACTTGAGAAATTTAATAAGAACCAAGAATTTAAGACAATATAAAACAAATATCTAAAGTTCTTAGAGTTACATATAATGAATTTAACAATTTATTATAACGTGATCTGGGAAAAACGACATCAAATTTGACAATACCACCAAATCAAATTGATGAGATACGAATGACTTGTCTAAAATGGTATTCATGAATTGGTATCATGATATAATAGCATGATATAATAGCGAATGATAGTAATATTTGTTTGAATTCTACTATTATGTGTGTTTGTTTTAAGAAGAGGAAATGAAGAGAAAAAAATGAATAGTTTTTCTTCTAAAGAAAAATTATATATAACAAATCTAATTTGGCCCCCCTACAATTTTAGTCCAAGTTCCGCCACTGCTTCCCACCCAGTAAAACCTCCTCCTATTATGTAATGCGTACAATATTTAATGTATTTTCGGCAAGTAATATTCCAATAATTTGGTGTTGTAGTTATATTTATAAATTTTGTTCTTATATTCGTTTTTTATATTATATATATATATATATATATATATATATATATATGATTTATTTCCTGATTTTAGGTCTCATTGGTGTTTGTTCTCTCCAGTAAAACCTCATCCTATTATGTAATGCGTACAATATTGAACGTATTCTCGGGAAGTAATATTCTAATAATTTGGTGTTGTAGTTATTTTTATAAATTTTTTTCTTATATTCGTTTTTTATATCATATATATATATATATGATTTATTTCCTGATTTTAAAATATTATAGTGATCCTTTTAATTTTTTTTATGATTTTTTATTTAAAATATTATGTGTAGAGTTTTTAAATAATTGTTTTCAGAAACTAGAATTCCAAACCATGGAGCTTTTACATAGGGTTACATAATATTAACGCAAGTTCATGTTTTTACATCAAGAAAATTTAAAAGAAACCATTATCATAAAATTCGTATTTTTTTATACAAAATTATCCTTATTTTGCTGTTAAGAAATTTAAAGCCTTAATTTGTTTTTACAAAATCAAATATTTTAATTTTAAGCACTTATAACTCCAATTTCTTTTTAGACCAAAATGTCTAATGATATGTTTGTTTCAGGGTGTATACTGTTTGAAAGAAAAGAAATGAGATGAAAGGGTAAATTTTAATGAATAAAATATTATTAAAATACTGAAAATCATAATTTACCACCCTTTAAACTTTCTCTGCATTCGTCAGAAGATTTGAAGAAAAAGTACTGTTCAATAAATTTATTCTAATTACTAAATTTTAAATTGATTTTATATTATATACATTTTTAAATTAAAATTTAAGATATAATAATTAAAAATTTATAAATATATTTTATTATTATATAAACTATAGGATAAAAATAACAAATAAAATGAAATTATTTATTTTGTAATAAAAATAATAAATCTTTTTTATTTTACAATAATTTCATCGATTACAATTTTTTAAAAATACTAACTCATATTATATTATATTATAACATAATTTATAACGACAATATTTTATTTTAAATTACATTTTAAACACAGGAATAAAATTATAATATTATAATTTTACTAATTAAAATATCTTTTAATCTATTAAATCAATCACATTATTCATAAATTTTCACAAACTTTCTTCTCATTTTTTACCATCTATTACTTAATCGAAATAACCTCACATTCATCTCTCTTTCTTCTCAAAACTACCCTTCAATCCAAACACAAGCTAAATACTTATCTTTTGCAAGCCAACCGGGGAATGTATCTTCAGAAGACACTCCAATAGGGATGTCAAAAAAATATGTATATACGGGTATTTGCGGATAAAACCCGTAACAGGTAGGAAATTGATAGTGAAAATAGATACTTGCGAGTAAAAGGTACAAGTATTATTTTTATACTCACATGTTAACAGGGCGGGTAGGATATCATAGTATTCGTACCCGTGAATACTTGTACATCCTATACTCTAATTTAAATTAAAAAAAATATTAAAATATTAACACATTGATTTTGAATGGATTATTTTTTATCAATTAGTTTAAAAAAATCTCTATTTATTTGTAAATTGTCATTCAACACTATTTAAATAAATTATTTTCACTTTGTTTGAAATTTATAAAAGTTATGAATTGTATTTTTATTTGAATTTATGGTTAAATTTTTTTATTAAATATTTTTTTTTATAAATACCCGCAGGTACCCGTGAATATTAAAAAAATATGCGGGTATCAGTACAAGGCCTACCCGTACCCTACCCGCCTCGCTGATATTCCTACACTCTAATGCTAAGTCAACCAAATACGTTAGATGACAATAAATGTAGTAATCAATGATCGTAATTCATTTAGCTCATGTAATGTACTAAGACTATTTATACTATGTCTATGGACCCTTATCTAGATGAGTCTAAGCCACATGGCCTTATTTCTGGTTAACTCTTTTTAATCTTTTTTAACTTAGTCATAATTTACTAAATTTAATGACTTGGCTAATATGATTGTCAGGTTTTACATAGGGGGTTTCACTGGGGAGAACACCACCAATGAGATCTGAGCCTAACCACATAAGACACTGACACCACTCTCAACCCAAAACCTTAAGGCAATGGGTTTATGGGTCTTTATTCTTATATAGTGCTCTACTTTCCCATTTCTGGTCAATGTGGAACTTAGACTCACACTTGTATTCCTAACAATGATCTTATTCTAACCAAATATACTTAGGCTGAGTACATCTGAATCCAGTTGACCAAGATGTATTCGGACATGTATAATACAATAAATTTATTTTTATATTTTAAAAGTGAAATATTGATGGTGTTTATTATGGTAAATTATTTATTTATATTATGTGCAAAATATTTGTTAATATTCCATCCACTCAATCCACAAAGTTTCAAGTTTTCACTTTATTTCTATGACTTCTTATGGGTGTGTTGGCTCGAGGGAAGAAAATATATTATAAAAAATTAATTCAAGAAAAAAACATTTAATTCTATCATCTTTACTTAATATAAAACTTAAATTTACATTTAAATTATCAACACAAAATTACTTGTTGTAATTCCGAGAAATGTAACCAAACTGCTAACAAGAAAAAACTTAGCTAGCTACTTCCCTTCCAGAAATTCACCAACATAAATCTCCCAAATAAGGAAAGGTAAGAAGCCATATGTAGGAAGATATGGGTAATTTTGATCTTTTACATACCCCTATGGGCTGCAGAAAGAAACACTCTCAAAGAGATGGATGATGGAGCTGGCCGGCCAGCCCAAATCTGAAGGCCAGAAACGTAACTGGCCCAAATTAATGGTAAAGATCCAAGAGGTAATATTGTCAAAAGGTGACTTAAAAAAGCCTTAATATGTGAACCGGACCTATGTGAATGTATTCTTATGGTTCAAACTCCACATGGCACCTTCTCCCTGCACCTCCAAGAAATCTCCTGTACCCCCAAAATTTACGTTTCTGCCCTTATTTAATATCCTGTGAGAATGGGTGAAAGTTGGTACGGACGCAGTAAATTTCATTTACTGCGTCAACGTCCCTGCATCCCCAAAACGTTACTATACGTTCCTTGTACTCCGTCTGTTCTCCATCATCCATTCATTGCTTCTTCAGTCCTTCTCTGCAGTGGTATTTCCATCAATCAATCCAGGTTAGCCTTCATACCCATACCCATACCCATAAGTTTGTAAATGGAATTTGTTTGAAGGGATCGTTTGGAATTCATAATTTATAGGAAACGGAATACAGAATCCATTTCAAAACTGTATGAAACGGATTCTGTATTTCGTTTCATAAAAAAATTTGCAAATTTTATTATGAAACGGATTCTGTATTCCGTTTCATAAAAAAATTTGCAAAATTTTTTTATGAAACGGAATACAGAATCCGTTTCAAAACTATATGAAACGGATTCTGTATTCCGTTTCATAAAATTGCCTTATCTCTAGTCGATGTGGGACTTCCAACAAAATGTGTTTCTTTTGTCCAATTCTTTTCGGTACTTTTCGATATACAAGTTTCAAGTTTTTTTTTTTTTTTTTGCATATATCTTGATAAGAAATTGTAATTTTTCTACAAAACTATTAATTAGATTATGGTTTAGTCTTTTGGTGGATAATAGATTAATTGAAGCATAATTCAAAGTTAAGTTTTATGTAGAAAGACAATTCAAGTGTAGGAGAAAAATACTACATTGGAGTTAAAGAAAGGTAATTACTTATAGGGTACCTTGTCTTACTCGTGAGATTCAAATTGTTTTAAATAAAGAAAATTCCATCTCCAATTATAGTTATTTGTTGTCATTAGTTGTGAAAATACTTTTTCTACGAGAAAGGTTTTAGATTTTTAATTTATTTAACATCAAAAGTCACATGATCATAACATGCATAGTTAATTATTCATCCATTATTGAAAATAATAGATTTGCTTATTAGGACCCTACTATTAAATCATCATCAACTTCATTTGTAGCAAATAACATGTCTTTATCATCCTCTTTCTCATTGGTAATTACCTCAACAATTATGTTTTTTTAATTCTTCTTTGATGCCTAACTGTGATCCCATTACTTGAGATATCCTATAATTTCATAGCATCGTTCTTTGGTGTGAACATTCTCATTACATTGAGTACGACTGAACATGCTTTTTTTTCATAATCTTTTGAATAATTTGCTAGCTTGCTTGTCATTATGGTTGCGAAATCAGAAATCATATACTTTGTTTTTACAGTTGTTTGTCTAATTTTCTCTCTCTAGATCAAAGTATAATATTTTTCTAAATCAGACATCATTTTATTTTTTAAGATTTCTCCACGAATTTACTTAAAATCATTATCCAATCTAGAAAAAAATATATGTACCCTCAATTCTTACATTGACTTCTGATATGACTTCACGTCATCAGAGTTCTTCATGACTATTTTATCATGATGACTCAATTATCTAAAAATCCCAACCAACTCTATGTAATATTTAGTTAAGGTTCTATCATTTTGTTTTGCAATGAATTTTTCTTGGTTGAGAATAAACACATGTAACTCATCAATTCCATCATATAACGACTTTGACAAAATATTCAAATATCAAGGACAAATATCAAATATTCAATAAACACATGTAAATGGACATTAACAATCATCTTTTCAATTTTTAGTATGCAACAATACCATTTTTATATCGCCTATCTCTTCTGTTAAAGACTTCAACAATATCCTATTTGAAATCTACAATTTTCCTGCCATATATCATAATTAGATTAGATTCATTTAGAATGATATCTACATCAAAAACATCTTCAAATTAAATTATCATTGAAATCGATTTTTCTTTTATCTCTCCAGCTAAAATCTCTAAAAATTCATAAAAAGAAACAAAACAAAAATCTTAAGTTCTAGTACCAAATTGAAAATAGAATTCATTATATGATATTCATTTATATTTTTTATATATTTTTGTATAGAGATACTTTGTTCCTATAACATTTTACTCCAACATTCAAAAAGTTTGATCATAAAATGTTTTGTACAACTATATAAACCTATAATTTAGTTCATAAAATATCGTTCATTTCAACGTATCTAACACGTTAAAAAAAACATTGGATATCATAATAAAAACATTGGATATCATTTATTATTGTATGTTAACTACAATATCACTTTTATATTATCTAAAAAACTCATATTTTTTAATATTTTTTAATATATTGAGACATGTAAATAAGAAGACATAATAAAATAAGAATCATATACTGATAAATGAAAAAAGAATATAAAACTCTGAATATCTAATAAAAAAATTTAATTAAAATTTCCAAAATTTATGAATTTGAAAGATAATCAAGTAAAAAAGAAAAACACTTAGTTAAGTGTTGGATAACCCCCTTCATGGTCGCAGCGACAGCTGGTGAAAGCTTGGGGGTGTGTGTTCTGAAGCACTTTCCTTTAATTCAGCGTTGCGTTTAGCCTTATTGGGCCATTTTTTAATTTCTAACAGTGCCAAAAGTTACATGCTTCAACCATTCCTGCTCAAACCACTTTTATTACTCTCACACCTTTTCATGTCATAATATGCTTATTTTATACTCCTTAAAAAGAACGTTAGGGTAAAACAAATTCTCATGTTTTTGTTTACTACAGTGGGAAAAAAAAAGGACAGAAAGAGGGAGTGTAAAAGTAAGATGATATTTTAAGTTGTTTATTAAAATATATTTAAAAGAAAAAAGTAAAATAATATATTTAAAATGACTTTCATTTCAAACGAAAAAGAATACCATGTCAGAATCTTTTAAGAAAAAGAAAAAAACTATTTGTTTAGCTCTTTTCTCTAATAGGGAAAACGATTACTATAGTTTTTACTATTTTTCTTGTGAAGTATGTATCAATTTTTTGTGTGAAAGTTTTAAAGGGTTATTTTTTGGTCTTTAACTAATGTCTTTCGAATCCCATATGCACGGACCAAACTGAATTGGTACAACAATCCCTTTTAAATTAGCTAATTAGAGTCACATCGGACATCCTTTTAATATATAGTTAAAAAGGAAATTTAAATTTAACCATTTTAAAATTTTAATCCATTTATATTTTCGTTAAAATTAATTAAAAGATTTTTATAATTTAAATATATTGTCCAATTAATTTAATTTTTTTTATCACATCATTAAATTTATTATAGACTTCAATTTTTTTTCCCAATTCAAACATTTTTATTATCCACTCCTTTCACCTCTCTTCCCATCCTACCCAAATCCAAGCATATAGAACTTAACAAATTTTAGGGGCTCATTTGATAGACATTTCATAAATCTATTCAACAACAATAAACACATAATTTAAAGACTACAATTTTTTTTTTTGTAAATAATTTTAAATCACTCTGTATTATGATGAATTGGTATTTTTCTTTTTAAATCAGTTTCTATTTGATGAATTTATTGTAATGTTGCATAGTTATATAAATAATAAAATAAAGGAAAATGTATAGTAATATAAATATCTGAAACAAAAAATAAGATGCGATGTAAACAATAATATTCGTAATGTTAAGAAAAGACAAACATGATGAACATAAAATTATAATGACCCCCAACCAAGCCCATTTTTTTTTTTCGTCTTTCTCCTTCTACCAAATGAAAGAACTATTTTGACCCTTTCTTTCCGCCATCCATCCCTCAATATTAGATGTTACAACTTCCTTAAAATTTAACATAGATTAATAAGATTATATGAGCTTTCTTTTAACTAAATTAATCACATTAACAATTTTATGATTGTAAAGAGAATAAAATAATAATCTAAACGTATTAAAAGAAAGGTTAAAATACAGAAGTAGTACCTTTCTTTTGCAATTGCAGTTGCACTTCTTCATTCCTGTTTGTCCGAAAATAACTGGCAAGTGGGAACCGACAAGTTTGTTTGCTGTTTAGCATGGGGACATTGGCCCTGTCCGAGTAAATGTCACCGGAAGCATGGGTTGTCGGTGTGGACGGACACGTGTCAGAAGAATAGACTATGGCAGAAGAGGGTTTTGTGCCTCCAACACAAGCGTCATTCTTTTGAGAAGTGGCCCGTGTAAACAAGTGTGGATTCACGTGCCATTGGGAGCATTTATTCCCAGTTTTCTCAATTTGGGAAAGGCCCAATTTCTTTTTTCTCGGGCTTTACCCAAAAAAGAAAAAATAGGATTAGGTTCTTTTCTAGGCGCTCCTCCCTTTCGAGTTTCACCACCTTTATTATCTCTCTATTTCGCAAGAATATTTAGGTTGGGATATATGCCCCATTATTATATTTTATTATTACTATTATTATTCATAAATAATAATAATAATAATATATGTTATATGCAAGGAAAAACCTAAGAAGAAGCTAGGTTATATAGGTGGAACCACCAATCCATCAATCAATCAGTCACTGGAGCCTCTATTTCTCTCTCTTCCGGAAAACTGTGTTAGGGTTTCTGTGATCGAGCCTGCAAAAACTTCCTTGGTAGCTGGGTCTACTCACTCAGGGGCACAAAAGATTCCATTGTTGGCTTCCACATTAAAATTTTGTCAGGTTTGATTTCTATTTTTAGAAACACCACTTGTGTTGTTTTCCTTGGCTATCCAGATCTCGTTTTCTGTTTGCTTCTTTGCCAAAAATATCACACTCTCTGTCCAGACAATAGGCAAAACGGGAAAAATGGTGAGGGGGAAAACTCAGATGAAGCGCATCGAAAACGAAACGAGTAGGCAAGTCACCTTCTCGAAGAGAAGGAACGGCTTGCTGAAGAAGGCCTTTGAGCTTTCGGTGCTGTGCGATGCTGAAGTCGCACTCATCATCTTCTCCACCAGAGGGAGGCTTTACGAGTTCTCCAGTTCAACTTCAAGGTACGTTACTACTCCCGAACTTGTTTTTCAGTGTAGGTTACTTGTTTGATTATTTGCTTAAGTACTTGATTAGTGTGTGTATTCTTTCAATGTTGGACCAATCTTTTTCTGCCAAAATCGTACTTAGATTAATTTGAAGCAATAAAGATAAAACAATTTTTCCTGACCCTAGTTTGCTTGGCTCGTACCATGGAGCTCAGCCCCTTGTCAGTGTCATTTGATGTTTTTAATTAAGATGGTTATCGATCGTATAAATGCTATGTGGATTTTAGTGATCCTTATTTAATACTTGTTGCCTTAAGGAATATAATATTATAGAGAAATTCATTGTGCTGTACGCATCGAATGTCCATTGTGAAGCTGGAAAAGAAATAAGCTAAAGAGGATCATTCATGGTAGTTATGTGTATTCACTGCATCTGGTGATTTTTTCTGTCTTAATAGAGCTTATTTAGAAATTCACAATAAGAATTCTTGCATAAGAAGACAGTGATTGTCAAAGGCTTCAAGGTGAATCAAGAAAGGTAAATTGAAAGGAATAGTCTGATATTAACCTCAATTAAGGGTCTCGATATAATTTGCTATTCGTGTCAGTTTTTTTTTGTCAAAAGTTATTTCGGTGCACTTTCCCCTAAAAGACACAGTTAATTGAAGATAAGCTGTCCTTTACCACAATTTATTTAAATTAAAAAAAAAATATGAGTGTAATAAAGTACATATAACAAAATAAGAAGAAAACGTTGAAAATATTAAATTTTAAAAGGGTATTTAGAGTGAATGAGTGATGATCATATATACTGATCACTCTTTTTACTTAAACATCCAATTGATGGTTAAAACAAAAAGG
Source organism: Vigna unguiculata (assembly GCF_037176805.1). Lineage (NCBI taxonomy): Eukaryota > Viridiplantae > Streptophyta > Magnoliopsida > Fabales > Fabaceae > Vigna > Vigna unguiculata. The sequence continues at coordinate 54,930,346 of NC_140794.1, read as the reverse complement.
ACTACAAAGCGTAACAATATTTAATTTATAATTGATATAACACTCTACCAAGCATATTCCATTATAGTGGCTAAATTGGGTTATAATAAGTATCAATTAATTTATAATTGATATACACATGTTTAGGAAAAATTATTGGTCCTTTGTAACATAACGTAATCGATCAAATTTTACGTGATATATATTTAACTGCTATTATTTATTATATTTTAAATTACAAAATGTAAATACATATAGTCAAGATCAGGAATAGTCTAATAAATTTATTTATATAAAATGAAATGTTTATTACAAGAAAATTAATTACATTTTTATCTTATGTAAATGGAGCTGGGAGAAAGCATTCGGATGCAATATATGTTTTAACACTTTGAGAAGTTAATTTTTAAGTCGGTCAAAATTTTTGACTCTCATAAAGAGTTAATAAATATCTATTTATTTGACTAAATCTCACTAACCTTAATAAAAGAAATCAACAACCACAATCTGACTCATATATTGCATAATTCCTTTATTTCATAGTGTATTGTTCATAGATTACTAAACAAAAAGAAACAATAAAATTTATTTTATGACTTAGCTAAATTGTGCTTTCTCTGTCTTTTACGTAAAAAATAGTTAATTCATTTAAAATATAGAAATATTTAAGTTTATTAATTTTAATAAATAATATCACAAATTTAATTTTAATTTCTAACAATTCTTATAGGATTGCATTATTTCTATTTTCATATTTCATTGCATTAAACTTAATCTTGTTTTTCTTTTCATTTATCATTGTGGTACATTGTTAACAAATAAATGAATATATAATTTACAAAAAAAAAACCATCACTTTAATAGATTTCATAATGAATTTAAAATATAAAAAGTTAACAACTAATATTTCAGTTGTTTTTCTACAGTGAGTTTATTAAGAAATAATTTTATTTATCTATATTTTCTATATCATGTCATTAGTATTGTAACCTACTTAACCGCTAACAAATTTGTTTTTAGAAAACTTGACTGAGCAGCTTTATCTATTATTTACTCATTTTTAAATTATATCTTACTTTTCTTACATGGTTCTAAATTAATCTACGTATATTAATTATGATGCAAACATTAAAGAATAAAATTTAGTTGTATAATTATTTTGTTAGAATAAAAGATACTCTCTTTGGCTCTAATTATAAGGATTGTCTTTAAAAAAAAATCGTTTTATAGGACTCTTTTTAAAAATTTATTATACTAATTATTTTATCAAAATATCTTTAATTATTCTAGTTGATATACAAAAAAATGCAATACATAGTCACCTTTTCCCTATTATAAAAGTGAAGAATGAAATAGTTTAGTTTTAAAAATTAAAACTTTATTCAATTTTTCATGTACATTAATTAATGATTTAAGGATAAATTTAGAAAAAAAAACTATTATAGTTAAAGAAAAATTAGTGTTGCACAACTAAATAATTTTTCAAGGAGTGTAGATAGTACCAATGCCTTATATTTCAAAATGAAAATAAATTATATTATTGATTTTTACATGAAAATATTAAGCAATAGATAAAAAAAGTAGATTATATTTATAATTAGAAAAAGCGTACAGATATTTTTTTAAATAATGAGTAATTTTAGTGATCAAAATTATGATTAGAAACTAATTTAGAAATTAAATTCTTAACTAAAACTAATTTAGTGATCAATTTATTTGGTAGTCAAAATATGTTTGTGACTAATAATATATCAATTTATAATACAAATTATTTTAGTTATCAATTATACATTTTATTCATATTTTTATCAGCAAAGAAGGATATATTAATTGAGAATACTTGTTTTGTTCCAATCCTTTTACAAAAGCATCAGAACAAAAAATTCAAACACTAAAATTACACAAAGAAGGTTTGGAAGAAAGAAAAAGACATATAAACACACAATTATGATAAACATTTAACAAAGTTAGATCTTCAATAAAAGTTTCTAGTATTGTTGATCGAGTCCTTCATTTGACTTTCATGCTTCCATTCCTATAACACTTTAGACTTGTAGAATGAAACCTTCAAAGAGATTCTTTTTAGTCAAAAAGAGTGTGTGAATCTCCTCCGTAAAAAAGAAAGAGCACGTAAAAATGAAAATGGAAGAGCACTCTGTACTAAAAGTCTTATAGTGAGGTTAGTGTATATGTATGCAAAAAGGAACCTGAACTTAGGTGTTTATAGGAAACTAGGAATTTAAAGATCTAATTTAGATAAGAGGACATAAGCACTAATTCGAATATGATTTTTTTTTTCACTTTATTTATAATTCATATCCAAATCTTAATTTGGGTTTAATTAAACACTTCTTGTAAATCTTTTTCAACTTTTCTAAAAATTATATTATTCCTATATGTATAAATAGACCACACAACAACTATCCACGTACATTTCCAAACTATGTTACCTTTATTATTTATTCCTTACAAGTAAAATTGTTAAAAGTAGGTTTTTAGTATATTTTGACGTGCACTAACACTTCATAATAAAAATTATTTTTAGTTACAAAATTTTAATTTATAAATTAATATTTAAAGTAATTATTACAGTTATTAATTATTTTTAGTCACCTGGTCATTATTTATAAATTTTTTTATAGTTGTATTATTAACCTATGTGCATAGATATCTTAAAAACATGCTTTTAAAGAATCAGAATTTTGAAAAATGGTGAATATTTGAGTGATGTTTCAATTGTACTTAATGTTGATTTTAATTTTATAATGTTTATCCTCGTTTTATTATTATTATTTTTAAATTTAAATAAATTTTGTATCCTTTATAAATTTATGTACTTTTAATTGAGTATTAAATTTTGAGTGATCAAAATTTTTATATTTTGTAATCGAGTTTTCATCATTAATTTCATTATCTTGTATTCTCTCTGTAAAATAAAATGAATAATATGAAATAATATTTAAAATTATTATCTTAGTAATTATATTTGTCACATCGTCTAACACCGAATAAATAAGATAATTTAAACAATAAAAATTCAATTGCTAAATATATAAATATTTAATATATAATAGATAAAAATAAGTTTACCAAAGTCAATTAAAAATATCTTAATTTATTAAAAGTTGAAACTCAGTTAAGTTTTTTTTTTTTTTTTTTTCATTCTTAAACTCTTCACCTTTATATATTGATTTTAATTTTATCAGGAGTTAGGATTTTTATTGATAGTTTATTTTACTCTTCAACTTTCTGTTTTTATTTTTAGGAGCATACTTTTATATAAAATATAAGTAAAATTATTGTATAAAATACTAAGGAACTTCATCATTACAATGAAAAATGTGTTATACTCTGCCTTAATTAAAAAAAAAAAACACCACTTGACAATTTAATCTACAATTGTATGTAATAGATAGGATTTTAAATTTTCTTGTACTTGAACATCCTTCTTTCACTCCTCTGTTCACACCGGAAGATATTTCGTATCATGATTTTATTTATTTATTTTTTTACACAAGTGATAATATTGTGGCCAGTTGGATTTGTAATGAAATTAACACTGTTGATAGGAATGGAAAAATAATTCATGCTTACTCATAGGTGTGGTAAAAATAGAGGGTGATATCAAGAATAAAATTTTAATTTGCTATAAATAAAATATTATATATATTTTAGTCTGTACATGTGTGAAAAAAAGGGAAGAAATTTGGTTATGGAAGAAATAAATGAAAAGATGAAGAGTTTAAGAAAAAAAGAAAGAAACAAAGAAATGTAGACATCACCAAATTAAAATCAGTATGAATTACAAATTGCAATTGAAATATCACTTAAATATTTACCATTCTAAAAAAAATTGAGCTATTAAAACAGATATTTTTTAAGAGGTCTAATGCTATTTACCTTGTGCAAGGTTAGCAATACCCTTAAAAAAGTATGTAATTATTTATTTGTTGTATAAAAGAATCTAAGAATATTATTCTAATTATGTGTTCTTTTAATTTACAGTATAGATACTAATTTTAAGTAGTGTTATTTACTTTAATTCTTTATAATTGTAGAGTAATGCAATGCTGTGATACAATTATATTCTCCTGCTTTGTCTTTTCTAAGCACTGCTATCAACATTAAAGATATATTTGTTACAGAAAAATCATTTTTAAAAGATACTTATTTAAAAATGTCACTTAAATATCAGACTTTCATAATTACACATTACCTCATTTCACAGTACTACAATAAAATCATTATCAATTTTAAAGATAAAAAATAATTAATCTTTATAATAATTAATTTAAATATTAATTTATAAAGTAAAAATTCTTATATTTAAAATAATCTCTATTATAACTAAAAAATTATAATTAATTTATAAATTAGAATTTAAATTGATTTTTAAATTTGTGTTTAAATTAAAAATTAAAAACTAATTAAGATACTATTTTTTAAACTAATATAAAAGATCAATTTAGATTTTAGTTTACAAATCAATTATAATTTTTTATTTATAACAGAGATTTTTGATATATAAATTAATTTCTATAATAACTAATTACTTTTAATCTTTAAAATTGATTTTTATTTAATAAATTAATCTCTATTATAATAATTTATGGGTTAATAAGATTTAGGATAACAGTTTAAGTAAAACATGCAATATTTGTTTCAGAACAAGTAGTTGTTTAAACGGAGGACAGGTTTGATTATGATACTACCATCTTGGAATCTTAAAATAAGATAAACATAAAAATAAGAGCTAGCCTTGATTTACTTAAAATATGTTTCTTTTTTTGGAAAAAAAATTGTTTCTCTTTTTTCTGTGGCATGCATGAGTAGTTATCCTTGTTACTTGCGTGGATTGATTGCATGGTCTAGTTTATTTGATGAACCAATTACCAAATACTATTAAGATTATCCATTCAAAACCTTTCTGCCACTATGCTGCTTTTTCTCTCAAATTATTGTTTAAAGTGTGAACTGTAGTTACAGAAACCCAGGGCATTGGATTGAGGGAACTTGGTACAAACCCAAGGCATTGTCCCGTGTTATATCGTTAACTATAACTATATTATGGTCAATTCATGAAGTATCTTAAGCCACATATTTAAAAAAGATGCCAAAAACTCCTTCCAAATTCCAATGTTGTTTTAGATACACGATTGGAAAGTAGTACTTCCTCCGTTTTTCTATCTCTGTTTTTATAGTTTATCCTATATTCATGGGTTTATGTATGCTGCTATTATATATCATTTTAATCAGTACATTTTAACTTAATCAGAAAAACACTTACAACTTTTATGTAGAAGAACTTGTTTAGATATGAAGCAAGTGTGCATTATAACTAAGGCAATTCTTTTTAGTTTTGCTAGAACTAGAAAATCGTTTTTACGTGAACAGACATATTTATCATTGTCACACCCAGATTACTATGAATGTAAAGAACAAAATTAATATCCGAGTAATGTTCCTTTTATCAGCAAAGAGAGACATAAATATAAAGACATAGAGGTGTCCAAATATATGCTAAAAAATTATATTTATGATAATAGATATAAAAATTAGGTAACCATAATGAGACCCATACTCTTCATATTTCTCTCCTGCATATAATATCAGTACATAACCAAAACCCCAATTGAAAGACATGTAACAATGTAACACAACCTTTATAAGACTCCCTCATTGATCTCTTTCTAACACACCTTTTCTGCTACTTGTGCATTTTGAAACAATCAGAAAAACTTCACTGCATAACCCTATTGGATATGACTAATGATAATCCAATGTTTGGGTACATTTAGAACCAACTTGCCACACCTCTTACAGTCTGAAACCCTCATGCGGAAAACTGCAAGTAGACATAGTCTCCTCTCTTACATCTACTCACCATAAAGGAGCAAGATTTACACCACCTTACACTTTTACTCAGACTAAATGACCTCGAACAGAATATACGTAGAAAATGACATCCCTTAATACCCTATATCTATATAACACATATCCGAGTAATGTGAATGGAAGTATAGTTAACAAATTATCAGAAAAGTACTAAACTATTGTTAAAGAATCTAGTTGCTCCTTTGTTTTACTTGTTATGAATTCAAAGATCCTCCCTATGACACAAGTTTTGTTATAATCTAAATTGTAATTTATGACAGCCCAAACAAATTGTTATCAGAAGACATATATATGTGAAAATTTTGAGGTTAAGTAGTTGATAAAATGTTTAGGAAAAGAAAGATTATATAAAAAAAAATGAGATTTTTTGTGAAAATTGTAACGACAACCGACATAGAACTTATTGTGTTGGTTATTTCATAAGTGACATAGTTAATCAATGGTGAAAAGCAGAAAGAGATAAAAAAATAAAGAGAAAAAGGGATTTACATAATAAGCTTTATTGTGAAATGTGATTATGTATCTCTTCACTAAGTTATTCATACTCAAGATAACATGGATAAATGTTTTTTTCTTGTGAAATGAGATTATCTAGTTAACTTCAATTAGTATTCATAGTCAAATATTCTGTCATGCTGTTGGATCAAATCAGTGGTGCCTAAGAAATTTTAATGCTCTTGTCTATTGGAGATGCTACAGTATAAACAAAACAGTTGAACGCTATCAAAGGAAGATCAAGGACCTTGGTGACAGCCACAAAGGAATCCATGAAAATACACAGGTTAGCTCTCCACACACAGATACTCGTACATATGATCAAAACACACACTCACATATATATGATATTGTTGGGGTTGTGTTGTTATTTTTACATGCAAAATATTATCAAGAAACATGAGAAAAAAGTATTCTAACTCATCAGTAGAAGTTTTATAATATTAATTAAAAAATACAACAAAAGACAAATTAAAGGATCACGACACAAATAAATAAATAATGAAGTATTGAACACTGCCCATTTTGACCTTAAACCTTACTCATGATATAATTATATGAAGTCTAAAGTATCAGTAACAAAAAGGAGTACTAACAAATATAGTATTGTTCTGCATAATTTAAGTAAACCATATCAGTTAAAATTTATTAAAAATTATAAAATTAGTGGGTTTCATATGTTTATTAGTGATTTTTTTCTTGATTTTTCAAGTTTATCTGGAAAAACATATTCCTAACACTCATAAAATTTTGAATTGGACATAATATGCGAAAATATCATCAAACACTGTTTTTTTAATATCCAGACAGACATAGTAAATTCCAAATTCAAGTTATCATTCAAAAGAAGATTAAAAGAGGTGATGATTATCTTTCAAAGTGAAAAGGCTAAAATAGCAGATATGGCTATTCAAATATATTAAGCAAGGTAAGACACACACCTTAAGAGGCACTTCTAGAAATTTGTTAAAAGGAAAAAGGTTATATGATACTGATAACCACCGTTTAACAAACGATTTCAACAAAAAGTAAATTTTTGCATTTCTAAAAAAAATAAACTAAAAGATAGTGTTAAATAGGTGCAAAAAGATTTTGATGTCAAAATATCATTCATCTTGCTACAATAACATAAAAAGCGAAGATAGCAAGTTTTTTTTATAGCATATAGGATATATAAAAGACTAAGCTAACTTAGCTATAGAAATTCAGAATAAATTTAATAATCCTCTTTCCATTATACCCTTGCTCAAATAGACAATGCTCAAGACATTTATCAAACAGTGTCAGTAACCAGTATATCGTATATGGTTAGAAACAAGACAATAAAAGAAAAAATAAAAGAGAAAAAAAATAGATACGAAGAATTTAATGTGGTTTGATGTATAATGTATATGTTCACGGTTACACTAAAAAATGTTTTTATTTTTGGTGAATTTTATGAACTATTTTTGTAAAATTAAATTGATCTAAATATTAAATTCTTAAATAAATTAAAATTCATTTGAGTAATTTTTGTTGAGTTTATTATTAAACCATTATCATATCATTTAGAACTATTGAATTATGGTAATGTTACTTGAGATTTATTGTCCTTCCTTGGCATAAAAAATGTGTCAGATTTGACATTAATTAGAAAAATAGTTAAATTAGGATTATGCATTGGAAAATTAAGTTAAACCAACACTTCAAATTCTATTATGACTATCATCATTTCATACGATGAAAAACCGGCCTTCTCCACACTTACAACCAAATCCAATTACTTTTAGTGTACTCTACTCTCCCATTTCAGCAAAACAAACATTCTGATTGGAGAATTGATGTTGTTGGTGAAGGAGTAAATGTCAGAAATGGATATCGATTCCCCATTTTTTATCTTCCTAAAAACAGATATGCATCTTCAAGAATTTTAATTTACGGTGATGAACGATCTAAACTTCGACAGATAGATGCCAATATCGTTGCTGACAAATGCAGCAACTAATGCACTTGGACATTCTATCTCTCAGAATCAGCTTTTGATGTACTAGCCTCCTATAATTTTTATTTCTGTCTGGCATGATAACAACTTAAATTGTAAATAATTAATTTTCTGCATGTCTAATTACATTGTTTTCAACTATTTGAATTCTCTGTATGTTAATGGACTATCTCCACACACGCACACACGACTTCTCTATTTGAATTTAAACTTTCTGTGTATGGCTGACGTTATGTGTTTACATGCAGATTCTGAAGGACGGTGATATGAGCATGGCAAAGAGAATCGAGTACCTAGAAAATTCCAGAAGGTTTCGGAACCCACTTCACTGGTTTTATATTCTGATTGGCATTGGAATAACAAATGATTGAATTAAGATTTGAGATTGTTTGATATTGTAGGAAGCTTTTGGGAGATGAATTGGACACATGCAGTCTTGACGAGTTACGACAGGTAGAGAATCAGCTAGAACGCAGCTTGGAAAAAATTAGGGCAAGAAAGGTACTCTTCAATCACACAATTTTTCTGTCTTTTTATGAAGATTGAAATAATTAATCTAATGGAAGCTAACAGCACTTCAAAGATAGAATGTTTTAGACACAAAATGTTAAATACAAAGAAAGATAATCTGAATACACATGGTTTGTTACTCATCTGAATTGTTTTCCTTCTAAGTAAATTCTGTAGAAGTTGGATTCATGTCCAACAACACTTCTACCGAGTCCACAACAAAACTGTACCAAATCCCTTTTATCCGATCAAGATATAATTGTTGGATCTCATTAACAAAGTACAAAATAACACAAAAATGAAAAGAAGCATTTAGGTGAAAATGAGATCTAAAAGTTTTCCTTAAACCGTTTAGAGAGCAGCTCAAAAACTGTAGTTGGTTCACACAAATATTGTTGGATTTATTTCTTTAAATTTTCACTATTGAGGTTGTCATTATTTGTTGAAAACATAAAATACTGGTAAAGAATCAAAGTGGTTTCATGTTGCAAATAATAAAGTTTGACAACAAAAAGGACTACAAAAAAATATGTTTTTTAGTAAGTTTTGCGAAAATGCTGACATTGAACAACAACTTGTAGAGGGTAAAGGGGGACGAGAATGCTGAAATTGAAGTTTTTACTAAATACAACACTTCCAAAGTTTACAGATTTTTTGAACTACAAAAATGTAAAAATTCTTGTAAGTAAAGATATAAATTTCATGAAAAATCAACAATGAAGTTGGGAAGAGCCCATGAGTAAACAATTACCGAAAAACTCACAATTCCTTGATGGTGAAGTTGATGACATTTTTTACAGAGAGATACAAGTGATTGCAACATGTCTTGATACAAAGGTCGAAAGTTTATCATCTATATGTAAAAGATTTTTCTAAATGGTTATTTGTAGGAAAAAAATTATGTAGAACAATTTGAGGGGTTTCACATCAAAGAAGAGGAGGAAGAAATTTACAAATTTAATAATTTTTCCTTTTGTATTGATAATCTCTTTGTGACAAGAAGTTATGGGAAACTCATAAAGAAGTTTAAAGTTAAATCTTTGACTATATAAATGTTAAAGATATAAATATTGGAACATGTTAATGAACTATATCATAATTAATATATATAATTATTAGAAAGTTAAGTTTTTCTTCAATAATAAGGTAAATATCTATCCAATCCAAGTTGAAGATATTTTTAAGACCCATATAGTATGGACATATCTGAAAAACTTTTCCCTAGAATAAATTCCTCAATATAACGAGTACATAGCATCAACACCGCAAAACAACCTACTTGTGACATTATGATCGATTTTGATTAATTGGTAAGACTCCAAATTAGTATAATTAATATAAGGACAATGATATTTTTTTACTATTAAATTTTGGCAACTTTCTCTTATAACATGAAGTGTCATTTTCTAAATGGTTTTTGAATATTGAAAATGAGAAAAAGAAAAAATAGAAAACAACTTATAAAATGATACCTAAGATTGTAAGATAAAATTGTCAAAATTTAGTAGTCAAAAAATCATTTTTCTTAACATAACTCCCTTGATCAATAACCATGACTCCGTTTTTGCTCAGAATCAATTGTTCAAGGAGCAAATTGAGAAGTTAAAAGAAGAGGTAATGTTATCTTTTTTTTATTGCACGCATATTTTTTTAATTAATCTGTCCTAAATTGCTCACTAATTAGAATTACCATGTTCTTTGCACTGACTTCAGGAAAAGTGCTTACTCCAAGTAAATAAACGCTTACGCCAGCAGGTTATCATCAATATTATTCACTATTTGCATAAAATGATAAATTAGTATAAACTATTCTCTTTTATTTATTTTTATACAAGTTATTAAGACTGTTTTTGATATTGCTTAATATTGATTAGAAGTTAATTTGGAAGATGACTTGTTTGTTGTAGTACATGATTGAACGACGGCGTTATTTGAGTGATGAGGATTTGGAAGTGGTGACAGAAAAGAGGGAAGAAGAGGTGGAGACGGAGTTATTCATAGGAAGACCTGAGAAACAAATGACGTTAAAGTTGAAACCAGGAAGCCATGAAAGAGCTCATAAATGCCTACACATGGAAAATTAACAATGCCAATATAAATGCTACCTCACTTGCAATATATTCATGTATCATAAATATATGTAATTCTTGTTCTAACTCTCTAATCACAACGCTGCTTGTGAAACTCTACTTAAATAATTCTGTATAAGTACAACACTCGTTCCAATGCTCTTCATGTACTCCATATTACAGTGCTTTTGTGTAAGAAAAACTATAAAATTTCGTTTTTGTCTATAACAACTTCAATGAGGTATAAAACAGTAAAAAAAAAAAAAAATCTGAGATAGTAAAATTTGATTGACCAACACGTGTAAAAAAGGCCAGATTTTGAAAATATCACCAAATTATTTTATATTAAACTAATTGGAAAAAGGGTTATTATGAGAATATTTAGATAATACGAACTTCAAGAAAAATAAAAAATAAAATTATTTCCATGTAAAATAAAATTAGTTTGTCTGTAAGTAAGCTTTATTTAAGAATAAAAAAGTTAAAAGTAAACTTTAAAATAAATCGATATAAAAGAATTTAAGCACAAAATTGTTTGAACTTATAAAAATGTTGATTTTTTTATTATCTTAAAAATAATTTTAAAAACGTTTATATTAAGGGTATGGGCCAACCACACAACATACAAGTGCTTCCTTATCTGGGACTTTACGGGAGCATTAACAACACAGGATGCAATTCATACTTTTTTGAAAGCAGCAGGTTATCCAATTGAAGCTATGAACCTATTCCTCAAGATATTTAACGTAACATCATATTTTTATTTACTAAGCTTTGGTTAGTTTTGAACCATAATTGATGGAACTGAACTGTCTGCATATTGTTGTCGTTAAAAATTAAAATGCACATACTAATATGGCTCTACAAATCACTCAGTACTCCATCCATAATAGAAAATCCTTTTAAAACAACTATAGTTTGTCTCTACATCACACAGTACTGCAAGTTTTTGCATTTCCTGGAGATATTTAAGACTTCCAAGTAATTGAGAAAGATTGGTGATAATGATATTACCAATTTTAACTTGAAGAAATTGATTCCATACATTTTTCAGGGTGTTAAATTTTGTTCTCGAGTTTCAACTACTGGTAATGCATCATATGTTGGAGAGAGAATCCACACAGGAATTCAAATAAAACTTCATTAAACAATTAGTGTATTGTCTTAAAAATTTTGAAAATATATTTTTCACTATAAATAAATAATGAACTAAGTAGTGATAATGTGTAGACTTTTAAAATCAGGAGACTCTCGATAATTAGAAGCAATGAGATGGTTAAAAAATTGAAGGAAGTACCAAAATTCCTAAAATGGAATAATTATATACAACAGCTGTTACAAGCTTGCTAAGGATGTGTTCTGTGTGTACTCGCCTTGAATGTATAACATCGGAGAGCATTATGGAAAAGAAGTAAAGAATAGAAGGAGAGGGAAAGAAAGAAGCTACAACTCCATTAACATGTATAAAATTCCGATGAACAATAAAAAAATGACCTATTTTTAAGTAAGAAATGAGACTTCACACGAATCGCATGAATGTCTTTATCTTTGGCAGCCACAATATACTCTCATAGCTCCCTGCAATGCTCTCCAAACGGTAAAGCATTCCTTATGATGTTATTTTTCATATGGTATGTTTTTTCATCATGTTGCTCCTGTTCTGAAATTTGTTCTGTGCAGGAAAACAAACTTTGAAATATGCCACATGATTGAATCAAAATGCCACGAGCGATCACCTAATAATAGTTCTTCCAAGAGATGATGCTCCGATTTCATTGTCAGTATTCTGCATCAATGGTCACCTTCATTAACATATAAACATGGAAATAAAGGGAATGGATGCTTTCATTAAACACGACCGTATCATGCGGAAATTTTTTTGTCAACCCTGACTTAGTTAAGTAGTTAATGTCATTTAAGAAGTGAGAGAAAGCAAATTTTTTACATGGAATGGTCATGTGAAATTTAACATAAAAGGACTTATTCCCATCACTTGATGAGAACAACCATCAATCCAATCTAAACACTAAATCATTTTACTGAGGTTGGCAGGGATAACTAGATGATTAACCATCAATCAAACATATTTAAGCAATATATGACATGAAGTAAAAGGATTGGCATGATGATTGTTGATCAAGTTTTTGCAGTATATAATTGTATTGTTGGTTAAATATTTTTTAATCCCACGTGAACAAGATATACAAAGCATTTTTCATACGCACAAATAATAATTGTCCTATATACTTAGTTTCTTTCCAGGAACAAACATAAAATAGATAAATTCAAGTAATGATACACCACTCATTTTAATAAAATGCAAAACAACTTGAAATTAAAAGTTATTTCTCAAAGGGGAAAAGTACAAGAAAGAAAAATGAAAACTGCAGCTGTCATAAAAACTATTTAAAGTGAATTTAATGTATCTGTAGTCAAAGTAATAGTGATACAGTTCCTAGTATGACTAAACGTACTATATTCACAAATACAAAAAAGCCGCAGGGCTTCAATTGTTTTTATCCATCTTTAAATGAGTAAATTACCTGTGATTTAGGGGATGGGAATACATTCCAGAACCTAAGTGTTTCATCTCCAGCTCCAGTTACAATAGTCTGAAACAGTATAACTCATCACAAGCAGAAACACAACATATAGATGATACGACAAAGAAATCATTTTCATAATCAAAGACAGAGTGATAGAAAAAGGAATAGGTTAAAGAACTGAAATACCTGTCCATCTGGAGAAATGGCAAGATAGAGAACTCTGTATGTGTGGCCAGTAAGAGTGGCCAGCTGCATCAAAGGACCAAAAATGGTGGTAAAGCAGGTTTGAATAAAGTAAAAATAAAAAAAGAGATACATCTTATCACAGTAGATGGTGTACCTTTGACATTGTGGGGTATCTCCAAACAATTATCTGGTTCTGGGAGTAACCATGTGTGCTTACTAGTTCGTTGACATTTTTAGACCACACGAGATTGCAAACCTGCCAAATATAAAGGTTGAACACCATTTTATTTGTATTAAAAAAATGGAAAGCGCAGAGCAGGTATTGTTTAAGAAAATGTATCTCCAAATGTCTTAATATTTGAAGTGGTAAATGCCACAAGTTCTTAAAACAATTTATAGGCCGGAAGAAACTTAAAGAATCATACCTCCGAGCTATGAATGGTCAACTAAAATGACATTTAATTTAGGCATTTTTCCAACTTTACATTAGTATAATAAACTCTAGACAAGCTATTTTCATTGTAATGTCTCAGTTTCTATACAATGATAGAGCAAATAATGATTTTACCGCCAGAACTGGATTTCTAAGGGTGACAGGAGATGACTGACTCCATGTAAGAGGAACATCAAGTGAATTCTGAACTTAGGTTTGGGTGAGGGCAGGGGGCAAATATTCCGTTATCATACCTTCACTCACGCCTCCCAGCCCGGAATTACAATAATAATATCAATAAGAAAAATAACCAATCCATGTTCAGCTTGGTACATTCCCAGAGTTATGGTATAATAATAATGATGATCTTAGTTAGAGATGCTATAAAGCTGTGTAAGCCTTTACCAATAGCTTAAGCTTTTAATGGAATTGATCTTTGACATAGTATTACAGATTCCTTGTCTAACTGGTCAGGGTTCAATTATTGTTACCCCCATTGTTTTAAATTAAGGTTGGATTTCATTATTTAGTAGGTTCATGCAATGTTCCCACTTCAAGCTTAAAGGGCCCTTAGGGCATCTTATGACGTTAGAGATGTGATGGTCATTCATAAGCCTTCAACTAAATGTCATAATTTGCCAGTCATCATAACCTACAGGCAGAAAATGACTAACCTCCTAGTTCTACCTCTTTCTTTTGGTAACTAATTATTCAGCTACTATTCATTTAAGATGATTCTACATTTTTAGGCTTTAAATCCCTATTTCACATTAAACAAAAAAAAAATGTCAAGACTTATTAATTACCACTCAAAAAGAATTAGAAAAGAAAGTATGTCTACAAGAAATCATTAAATCTTTATCTTTCAACATTAATCAGAAAGATTGCATTAACAGAGAGTCCTATTCATATTGAGGTCCAACATTGATGTACCATGACCTTTTCTAATCCTTTCTTAAACATGTTTATCTCTCTTCAATTGTATAACCTGAATCATCTTTCAAGCGCTATTTTATTATTTCCATTTCATAAATTACCCTTCACCGGAAGGAACACATATTACAGCGACCAGTAAAAGAATACGTAGTACCAACAAATAGCCATCCTCATATTACAGAAAGTATTGAAATGTAGTGAATTTGACATAAAAAGTATAAACAGATTAAACACAAGTACTCTTACCTGACTTCCAGTGTCCATGCAGCTTAGGTGTGAGTTGGTGGTAGTATTCCAGAAACGTATGCATCGATCTGCAGTTCCTCCCCCAGATGCAAGAAGTCCATGAAGATGAGGAGACCATGCAATAGCTTTAACAGCAGCTGTATGTTCGCAGTACTTGAGGACAGGCTGAGTTGAGTGTTGATTCCATACAAACAACTGCCAAAAAAATTATTAGTACTTGTGCAGGAGAATAAAGAATAATAGTTCAGAAGAATGCTTAAGTTTGCACTTGCATACTCTGTTGTCATTTCCTCCAGATGCCAACTCACGGTTATCATAAGACCACTTCAGTCCACAAACCTTTAAAGAAACAAAAAGGAAAATCAATATGTTGTTGGATATCATGTACAGTAGAATAGTTAGACAAGATGAAACTGTAAGAAATAAAAACAAGACTGACCTCTGATTTGTGCCCTGACAGTTTACTGACAAAATCGTCTTGTGCACGGATATCTCTTTGATAAATATTCTTATCCCTGCCGCCAGAAGACAAAAGAGATGAACTCCAGGCCAAGGCTCCAACACGTAACCGATGACCCTCCATAGACCTTATCTTCTTGCAACGAGAAGCATCCCAAATCTACATGGACAATAATTAGACCCAAGTATTGTTTAATTGGTGGGTGGGAAAAAACATAAAATGAACTAGCAAGTTTCACGGATGCAATGGGAAGAAAAAATCCTTTTGTGATCATGCAAAGTAGTTAAGCAGAGATCAAATTTGTTTTCTTGGGGAACTTAGCCTCAAGGAAAATGTGTAGAAGCAATGCACTAGATATCAAACTTAAAATGAAATTGAGCCACCTATATCTCTCCAGCCCCAATTTAGCTCCTTGAGAGCAAATGAGTTGGACTACATAAAGGTAAATTAAGTTTCTACATTTAAAGACACAAACCGACATATTTACGTTTTTCAGTATGAATATGATAAAACCAAAAATTTCATTAACTCATTTAATAAATGATTTAATGAAACAAGCAGAAGCACAATCCACATTAGCTGACTGTTACACCGGACCCTATGAAGCGCAGGCACCAAACACAACACAGAGAAATTAGTAATGTCCTATACGTAATGATTTATAATGGTGTTAAAGTAATCAATTATCGTAAAGATCAGAAGAAATGTTAGAATCGAAGCCAAAACTGCCCAAACGAAATGCCCATAGCACAAAATCACAAAGCAATGGAAATAGGGGCGTCTAAAATAAGAATAGAGCAAGCCACCAAAATGCAGTGGAGGTCGAGATCAAGAACCTAAGAGGAAGTCAGGAGTCAAATATTACACCAGAGAGGAATTAGGAAGCCAAACTTAAACACCTGAATGAAAAACAGGGAAGGAATATGCGACAAGATTTTTTGCAATCTATCTTTCTGTTATCTAATAGTTTGAAATTTGGTTATGAAATTTCCAAAAAAAAGTTGGATATGCAGTAGCCGTATCCTTTGTTTTTTTTTTTTTTTACTGAAGCAGTGTTATCTGAGTTATGTCTACAAGTTTCCAAGCTATTTTGACATGTGTCAGTGTCCAACATTAGACACGTAGAAATACCTGGACACTGGAGTTTATGCTTCTTACCTACCACAGAACTCCCATTCTTAGTGGAGCCTCTACACTTCCATCAGCTTAGCTTCTAGTTCACTTCACACCATTAGTATCACAGTTTTGAAGGTTCTTCCCACTGGGGTTTACTCGAGAGCATGAGTCCAGTACACAGATAGAGTGTGAGAAACATTACTCACTTCTATAGTGATCGCTCCCCCAAAATTTATCAACCTAACTTCATATTGACAATAAAACGCAATATGACGTGACACAACATGACAAGGTCTATAACACAAGGTTTTGGAATGGCACAAATATACCTATGAACTAAAGCGTGTATAAGGAGGTATTTAAGTGTCTCTGCTTCTTGAAAGCAGGCAAAGGGAATGATTCGTCCCCAAGAAAGCGTTTTAACGAAGTGAATGGAAGGGAGGGGCACAAAAAATGATAAACACAGAAATTTTCTAACCTTCCAATTTTAAACACCATCAGTAAAATTAAAATAAAATAATGGAAAAAAAGTATAGAAAATTTTATCTTTAATGAAAGTTCAACCTAATCCCAAACAAACATATCTACACGCTTATTATTTGTCTATAATGAACCATGTCATTAAAGAAAAATTCATCAGATTATTTTCCATGATATTGCATTCCTTAATGACTATTAAAATAATTTACATTCCATTCTGGATAATATAGACAGATAAACCACCAGCGGCATGCAATTTGATACTCATTTGCTGAAAGCTAAAAATCCAACCAGGAAGTACTCTGTCCCCTGGAAGACTCAGTTCACCTACAGGATGTCAAGCAACTAACTGACTTCCCTTAGAAGCTATCTTCAATTGCTTCCCATACACTCTAGCATGTTCTAATTAATTACTTGCCATTTTTTTCTCAACGAAGGACCGCATCATTATCTTGACGGTTTACCCCAATGTGCCTTCTTTTTGAAGAATTTCTTTAGGGCTTCAGGATCAACAGAAGCTAATCAACCCCCATAACAATAATGCTAAATGGCTGTAGTGCTCCACTAGGGTGAGGGCTACCATGCATCATTGCATTACTACACCACATATCAATTGCCATGACTAAAGCTTGCAGCACCATTTTTCACGATCGAGAGGATGGCAATAAAACCCAACCCCCAAACACGGTTTAAATCATAAAACCTGGTAATCAAATATCATCCTTTGGGAACCCCCGATACGAATCCGTAAATGCGACAGAGATCAGAGCGTAAACTCTTACCTGAACTTTACCATTGCTAGTTCCAACCGCAAGGTGCGTACCACGTTGAGCCCAGCCTACGGAACAAACGAGGTCATCAATCCCCAAATCACATAATTTAGTAACCTGCATGATCACATCAATACAGAATAATCACAAAGACAATTCTTTCAATTTGCATAAACAGAACACCGGCCAGCACACATCACAACCAAAGCGAAATCAAAGTTCCTAAATCGAGCAACAACAAAAAAATCACCTTGCTGCTACAAGCATTCCAGAGATAAACACAGTTACCCAGACCAACAGCCAATACATTATGCGAAGACCAATCCACTAGATTCAGGTAAAAATCATCTTGCAGCGCAGGCGCATCCAGGACCTACTCCAAACACCAACACAAACTAACATCTCAATCTCCATAGGCACCAAAAAAAAAAATTAAACCAAATTAAACTGAATTAAATCAAAATTCACCTTAAAAGGCGACCTGGGAACCTTCCTGGGAGCCTTGACCGGGCCGTGATTAACTCCGGGTACGGAATCGTCGCACATGAACGGCGAGAGCGAGTGCATGGACTGGCGCGTCTCGGTCTTGTACCGGAAAATATTCCGGCTGGGAAGCGTCATGGGCGGCGAGGCCGTTTTCTGCGGCGTGAGGGGCGGCGCTAGGCCGGCGGCATCGGGGCCGAAGAGGGCGGTGCGGAGGAGCGTGGTGTAGGCACTGGAGCTGTCATCACGGCCCTCGGGTAGCGAGGCGATGTCGAAGAGCGCGAATTTCGACGCAGATCTGCTGGGAATAAAGCGGTCGGAGTAAATTGTCCTGGAAGGCGACGTGTAGTGATTGGAGTTTATGAGGCGGTCCACGTGGCGTAGAGTGGCCTCCGCAGAGGGTCCGGAGGCTACCGGCGCAGGAACATTGAGTCTGGCGGCGGAGCGGTCCATGACGATTCCGGTGGAGCGATCTGGGAAGGATGTGGTGGCGAGGCTGTTAATATTTTCCCGGGAAAAAACCCAGTAAAAGGTTACAGCTGTTTTTTCCGTTTATGCTCTTTTTATTTTTGAAGTGGCGTAGAGAGGCTTCGGTTTCCGTGCACGCTCACCGTGGATCGTGGACCCCTCTGTTTCCTCACTCTGGCTCCACCACCGGACCCAATACCCCTCTCTTCCACTCTTCTTATACACTTTTACATGCAACCATAACACATATCACACACTCTCACTCTTTTTCCTACTTTTCATATTAATATCAAAACTAATATTAATATCTTCTTCTACTTCACCGCTGTCACTTTTTTCTCCTTCTTAATTAAACACATTCATAAATTCTTCTGCAATTTATTCTTCTGCATGCTTTTCCGTGAGATTGAGATTATGCCCTTCCACTTTAAGCATCCGAATATATCACTTTTCTCAACAATTTTTTTTTTCGATAAGACATTAAATATGATTTCAAGAATCAATCTTTTCTTAGTTTCTACTTTCCTGAGCAAACTATTTAATTTTACTGCCCTAAATTAAATATCTATTTAATTTTTAATTAAAGATTCTGTTTTTGTTAAAGACTAAATATTTATCTTAGTAATTCGTTACATATAATAACTTAACCAAAAAACAGTTGCCACGCTTCATATATATTAATTATAGCCAACCACTGTTATTTAGTGTCCCTCTTTTTATATTTCATGGCGTTAATTTCAATTAGAGCGTCTAATCGTTTTATTAGCTGTTAGTTAGTGATATTATTTAATATAGTAAATAACTTTTTATGAACTCCAACTCTTTATATATCCTCTTCCCTTTGTCCCTTGCTTCTGTTTATACTTCGTACCTCTATAGTAACGGAAATAGTAATAAAAAAAACGCATAATTGAGTATTGATATAAAATATTAAAAAAAAAAATTGAACAGTAATTGTTCTTGCCTTCACAGTAGTTAAACAACGTTGTTTACATGAACTGAAAGGTGCTGTATGCATTTATCATGCAATGCAAAGGCATCTCTTGTAAAGAGAATTAAAAATAGCATGCGCAAATAAAACCCTGGAATTTAAAAATATTCAAACAAGATAACTCACTTTTTAATTTTAATCGAACAGATCCTTAAATTTTAATATTACATTAATTATCTACTTATCCCTTTTTTAATTTGTAATTAAGAATACCTGATTATTTGGCCTGTGCACGGACGTAAAACCATTATGTTGAAATAGTAAATTTAAATGCAATAATGATTTTTTTTATTATAAATTATTAAAGAAAGATAAATTTTGATAGTAAAAACATTAATTACATTGAAATCAAGTGAATCAAACTACAGTTTAATTGAATTGGGTTGGTTATGAAATTGCTGTATATTAGTTGTATTTAAGTTGAATATATTTATTATAGAAATATAATAAAGTTTTAGGTTTTAAAAATTTGAATATCTTAGAAAAGGATTGGAGGGAGAATAAAAGGTGTATTTTCTATATATAGTTATACCAACCATGATAACACGGTTTAGGTAAAAAAACTATGTCATTAAGTTGATGAGACAAGTAATCGAAGGCAAAAGCTATAAAGAGAATTAAAATTTGTACACACATTATCACATGGGGTTTATTAAAGGTTGCTATAAATTCATGGAAGAAGTTCTTATATTTAAAGCACGCAGTATAACAAAATAAGAAATTGATAGATACATAGACATGATGTGAAATGAATGATGATGAGGAATGTGGAATGAAGCACAGATCCGTATGGTGTTTTCACGTGATATATTTCGTAAGTAACATTGCTTCTTCTTGGTTAAGTCGGAGGCACGTAACCCTACCCCATCTAGTAACTTTTTTATAATTCATTTTAGAAAATGTACCATAATTAAAATTATTTTGTTCTAAAAGGTATTTTAAAAGAATGTGAAATTATTGAGTGTACCTGGATAATTAGAAATATATTATATTAGGGTGGTAGAATGAAAGGTTGGATTTTATAAATTTTGGTAGTAGCAGGAAAGTATGTGGCATTGAGAAGAAAATATAAAATAGTGAAAATGAAAATGGCATCATGGTTAGGAGGAGACAGCCATGGCTGAAGTACATCCCAAGATGCAAGAAAACAACAAGCTCAAGCCTACTACCTTCCAAGATTTAAAACAGATAGTCTTTGTTTTGTTTTTATATATACACCAAATTAATCAGATTTAGATCTTTTTTTGGTTTTTCTGAAGATCAGATTGGATCTTTCAATAGTAACATGCATGGTAGTAAGATTTTTTAATGTTTTTTTAATTCTTTTTAATGTTTTTAAATTGGAAATAAGATCAACTTTAATGTCATTTATTTCTAATATATCCGTCACAAGAATCTAGTAGACTGGATTTTATATATATACAAAAATTAATTTTATCTTCATATTAATATTTAGTAAAGTGTTAACAGATTATTACAAAAAGTTAGATATTTGGGAAAATAAATGCTTGAATTTAAATTATATGATAACACATTGTTAAATAATAATAATAATAATAATAATAATAATGTAAAATTTACGTTTAAATTGAATTTTTCAATATTAAACCAATAAATTCTTTCAAGAAATTTTTTATTGGTTCAAGTTTGTTAGGAATTATAATTTTATTTTAATGAATCTCACTTTTAAATTAGGAAAAATAGTCATAAAGATCCACACAAGATTGTTAATAAATTTTATTCAATAATAAAAAGAATGGTTAAAAAAAGTACTACTTAACTTTGTGTATACGCAAAAAACAAAGCTGTAACAAACAGATCTTACGTTGAAAGATTAAGACAGACAATACGAGGTTATAAGTTAAATTTAGCGTCACTATTATAAAAAATAGTAATTAAAATATTTTTCTTTTCATCTGATGCAAAATGTAAAGTGTTGGTTTGGTAGCTTAAGTAAATACATTTGTTTGATTACTATTGACAAAAAGACCATCCAGTCCTCTAAGTCTAATTTGGATTTTACATCGGTGTTCTAACTTTATATAATTTGGTTATAAACTTTTCATTTCGTGTGACATTGGTTAGTCACTTAAAGCACCTAGTTCTTCCAACAATAATAACGTAACTTACTCCGACAGGTAATATTCCACATTAAATAAAAATTAAAAAGAAAAAAGCGTAACATGGTCGAAAATTACCACATTGATGTTCTAACTTTTTGAGTATATTGATACAAAGGCACACGACACGACCCACAACCCATACAACCTCTTGCTTAACCATACCAACTGCCACGGTAGCACAGCACATGTCATGGCCACCAAACCCTCCCTTCACAACCAACGCACATAATTATTGTTTCACCTTCATCAGCAACCCAAATTCTCAATCATAACTAACACCTCATTCATTTACTTTCACAATTCACGCATTACCGAGCCTGAATTATTAAGATCGTATACTTCCATGATTAAATAATAATATCATCAACACTTAATAGTTTTGTCCTTTCTTTAATTTGGCCATTGAGAGTCGAATACCAAAATAACTAATTAATTCCAAATTTGCAAAAAAAGTATAACGTAAGATCAGAAAAAGAAAGCAGCAGTGAGTCATCGAGTGAGACGTGAAAAACAAGATACGTGAGGAGATTTTCTTGTTCGATCCAGCAACACGTGCGTGCAACATATATGTCTGTATGAGTAAACAAAACTACTCATAATTTTTAATGATTCTAAATATTTGACCGGTGGAAGAAATTCTCATTGTGC
Organism: Vigna unguiculata; assembly: GCF_037176805.1. Classification (NCBI taxonomy): domain Eukaryota; kingdom Viridiplantae; phylum Streptophyta; class Magnoliopsida; order Fabales; family Fabaceae; genus Vigna; species Vigna unguiculata. The sequence goes on along the minus strand of NC_140794.1, from coordinate 54,907,531 downwards.
CAGCAGTGTGACAACATTGGTGGTTTGTTTGTTTGAACTAGGAAAAAGAAAAAGAGAATGTCTCCGTAACATTTGTGAGATAAGAAAAAAAAAAGCGTGGAGATGAAATGAAGTAAATAAAAAGGATGGTGTGTGATGTTTAACTGAAATTGACGTTGGAGGAATACGTTAATCCTACGCCCCAGTTGGTGGGAGCAACATTCCAAGCTATTATGGTTTCTTTGGTGGTGTAAGAGGTTGCCTTAAACGAAAGAGATTGACCACTCAATGTTGCAAAAGCCTGGTAAGAAGCTCCCCAATTGTGGCTCATGCTGATCCACTCGGTTCCACTTCCTTTCACCCACATGTTTGAAATGTCTCCTCCTCCTCCCACATTCATCACATACACCAATAACCAATACCCATTTCCCTGGAAAGAAAATCGTAGTCCACCACTCTTCACGCAAGCCACTCTGAAAAATTATTATTCACCACATCACATCTTCACTAATACCATTAACTAAGAATATTAGATATTTAACTAACATTACCTTCGGTACATAACAGGAACGATTCCAGCTTTCCACTGTGCGATTTTCATGAAAGCGGGCTTGGACATGTCGAAATGTGGACGAGGTGGGTTGCACCACCCTCCGTTGTCAGAGGCCTCGGCCCAATTAGGAGGGCAGATATTGGTGGCAGTCACTGTGGTGTAAGGCACATTGGAAAAACACGCACTGGATTCCACACACTGTATCTCGTAACATGTCCCACATGCGTATCCATCGTTGAACAATGTAGAACTCAAAGCTGCTGTGTCTGTCCCATAACCGTTTATCAACAAATTTCCATATCCACACGCTCCTCCTACAAACTCATATTCATTTCGTTATGCTCTATTATTAATTAATTAATTAATTTTTGTAACATACCCATGGTGGCTGAAGCACTCTCGTCACCATAAAATGTGGCATGGGCTTGTGTCCACTGACTCGGCTGAAATAAACCCGCTACTGTTGCTGGCTTTCCCATCATTATGAACATCCATGAAAACAAAATCAACAACAACCTACGATGTTGAAGAGAGACAGCCATTGCTAAATTTTTGTTTGTTTCTTAACTTCTTGTGCTGTTTTTCCTAAGGGGTTTCTACATGTATATATGCTTATATAAAACGTTCACTGGTAGCTGATTCAAAGAAATTTTGTCTTCGTGATCCCCACGAAGATAACGCCCCTAATCTCTAATCGTTCAAGTCAAACATTATTATTACTCTCGTTTTCTCCTCTTCGAACAATATTGGTAGCCAATGATGTAGGAAGGAATATTTATTATATATATCATTACGTAAGTGAAAAACGTGCGAACGTGTTTCTTAGGTGTTGTCCTTTCTTTTCATCCACCAAGCAGCAATTACAAAATTCATTCGTTTTCGTAACAATAATAATAATTTCTTCATGTCCACACTTTGGACTAAAACAGCTACAAAAAAAAAAAAAACATGTTTTGGCGTGGATGATGACGGTTATCCATCTGATTAAGCAATAGAGAACCATTAAGTGACGGTGGTTAACAACGTTAGATTAGTTGGAACGTTTTAAGCCTTCAACCTCTACTTATATCGTTATTAAAATTTTAAAAAGTTAACTTATAGTTGAACCTATAAGCGTTTTTCCTCAACATATACGTTTTGTTATTAGAAAAATATTAAAAACATTCAGAACGAATTTGGATGGCTTAAACAATCTTGCTTTAAAATCTGGATTCCTAGAAAATCTTCGCCAAGAAAAGTTCCTGCCTCCCACTAGAGATGGAAATAGGTTCAATCTAAGCAAGAGATGTAAATTTCTCTGCTCTTTTAAATTTAAGGTTCGAGTCTAGTCTACATGTTATAGGTTTGTTTTTAAAGTTTCTTAAAAATCAATAACTTGATCTATTGTATTTAAAACTTATCTCGTATGTTAAAATTTTGGGAACTTCATATAAGTTAACTTAAATATATAATTTAATATGAAAATTTCTCAATTTGATTTTTTCATATAAAAAATTATTAAACGGTTTATATATATAAATTATGTAAAATATTATATCAAAAACGTAAAAAATTTTATCTTAAAAAAACATAAAGAGTTACCGGTGACACAAATCAGATCGTTAATATTTTAAGTGAATTAAGTTTGATATAATACTTTTTTACGTTTAAGAAGTAAATTAAGAATTTTCAACGTTTAGAAACTGAATTTATATATTTCCGCGTAAGATATATATTTAATAATTATCTGTCAAACATATATAAATTAGAACATTTAAAATAAGTTTTACTTAAAAAAATGAGACAAAGCTCGATATAAGTTGGTTAAATGTAATAAGTGTTGGCCATATAAACTATTTATATGATACAAATTAGTTTTAAAATCTAATAGATACTAACTTGTTTAAAAGTTCATTAGACAGTAAGATTTTCTAAAAGAATACATGTGTTTATCAGCATCACTTTACATATCAGCATGCTTATGTTAATCAATCATTAAAAATTTCTTTACAATAATATTAAACAACTATTCTTTTCATATTTATTTAAAGGATTAAATATATTTTTAATCCAAAACATAAACATGAAATTATAATTTGTATTTGCTCAAAAATTTTATATATTTTGGTTCCTAACTTAAAATATGTATGCATGTAATCCTATTAATCCAACAACGATAATTTTTTTACATGATAAATAATGTTCCAGAGTGACATTTGAGTTATAACGTGTCAAACAATAATTGTAATAAAAAAAATTGTTGAAAGAGAGGAATAACAATTTTCAAACAAAAGGAAACTAAGAATAAAAGAAAATAGAAAAAAAATAGTGCAGATAAGTTTGTTAAATTAACTAATAAACTATGAATATTTTGATAATTTAAAATTGATGAGTATGAAGATAAGGACGGGTATATGGACACATCAAATATGTACATATTCATACTTTTTTTCCATCTCGATCCTCATTCTCATAGTACTCATACTCATATTTATATTTAATCAATGAGAAAATTTTGCGTCAAAATTGGACAAGTTCAAACAACACCTTCATTTTATCAAGTAAAAATAATTATTGTTTGAATTAAGATATATATTTAGATAATTTTTTATTCAAAATATGGGAATTTTTTATTGATATAGTTGTGAAAAGAAATAAAATTAAGATTGGACTTGTCTATTTGGCCCACCCAAAAAAGTTCACTTGAGCAGAAAGCCCACACAAATAAAAAAATGATAACTAAATCCCTATAGGCCAAGGCCAACTCATGGATAAGTATGTGTTAGTTTGTCCTAGGTCAAGATAGACGAGATTGGGTCAAACCCAAGTCAAGTAGATTGTTTGGGTTGAGTTTAGGTTAGGCTACATCAAAGTCAAGCCAAGGTTGATAAGATTCGCATCATCCTAAGTTTAATTGAGCCAACATTGAACAAAATCAAGTGAAACCCACAAAAGGTTAAGTTGAGAAGAGTTGAGCACACCTCAGACCAAAGTGAGTTGAGCGCATCAGACCGAGTTAAATATGATTCACTCAAGGCCCAATCAAATTAAGTTAAGTCATTACACCCATGTCAAGCACGATCGAGTTGTGTCTACATCAAGTCAAGTAGAATCAAACCAACATTGGGTTGAGTCAAGTTAAGCCCACAATGGATACATGTTAGACTAAGTCAAGTCATGCTGAGTTGAGCTAGTTCTACCTTTAATTGAGTCGATTCGGACCTACCTTGAACTTAATTGGGTAAGGTTCACCTTTAACTTAATGAGTTGGACACACCTCAAGTGGAGTTGAGTTAAGTTAGATCCATATCAAACGAGTTGTGAAATATCGGCACTATTAAAAATATATTTCTAATTTTCGATGAACGTATTTTTGGCAGCCATTTTATCCTTCTGACTCACCTATGTCTTAAGTAGGTAAAAGTAATTAAAATAGTTATTACGTTAGATGTTTCGACATTCGCTTTTGCCCAAAAATGTATTTAGAAATTCGATTCAAAAATTAAACGGATTTTGACATCCGATTTTCCAGAAAACAAATTTGTACACATACACCGATTTTCGACATCCGGTTGTCCAAAAACGGATTTAGAAATCCGCTTCACAAATTAAACGGATTTCGATATCTGGTTTTCATGAAAACGGTTCAATTGTTAAATTTTTAAATTATTTATATTTGTTGTGATTCATTATATATTTTATTTAATTTCTATTTTTTTCCAACTTCTAAAAATAAAATATTTTGTTAAATATTTAATTCTTCATTTTGAATTTGTTTTTAACACAGACCAACTTCTAGTGGTAATGATAACCACGAATTTTATTTTACAAAAACCGAAAATCGAAATCCGATTTTTATTTTGCTTTATTGATTTTTTTTGTGAAATGTTTTTTATTTATTTTGAATATTTTGTTGGTTGTGCTGTGTTAGCTTTTAAGTATAATATTTTATTTATTTAACGTATTTGTTTTATAATTTTATTTTTAATTTTATTAATTGGTTGAAAATTTAATTTCGTTTTAATTTAACGTTAAATAGTTTTGTAATAATTTTTTATTTGTTATTTTTTTTAAATAATTATAATTAATCTAGATATTATAAAGGCAAATATTTTAAATAAAAGTTTATCATTATTTATTAAAAATTAAAAAAATAAAAATAACTATAAAATATATAACTAAAAAATATATGAAAAATAAAATTAAAAATAGTAATAAAATGAATAAAAAAATAACAAATTAAAAATAAATACATAAAAGCTGAAGTTTAAAATTCAAAAGATAATAAATATTAATAAAATATATTCTAAAAACAATTAAACAATAACTAAATAATATTAATCAAATTGAAATTAAATTTTATATGTAAAATAAATAAATAAAAGTAAACTAGTGAAATTGGAATGCCGGTAACTTTAAACAAAAATTGAGTTTAACAACCGGAATTCAAATGCCGGTGCACAATCCAAATCTGCTTATCGGGTTACAAAAGTTGGTTAAAGTTTTTACCGGGTTTAAAAAGCCGGTTAAATATTTTACCGGGTTTCGAAACTCGATTTATCCAAATTCGTTTTTCACTTCTACCTCTTAAACGATGCTATAAACGATGTTACACATGATATATTTTTTCCATGTTGAAACAATAATCATATTCATTCACATTTTCAAGTACATTCAAACAATAATCATAAATAGAAGAATAATGCTTACCACTCTTGGAAAAAACAAAGAACATTTTCTTGCATATTTCTTCAGTGCAGCGGCTGGTGTGGGTTTGGATGCAAAGGGTCTCCCCTAGCAGCAGAAGCTTTCAAATTAGGGGTGTGAGATTAAAAGTCTCTTTTAATTAAGAGAAAGTGGAGGAGGGAGGTTAAAAGGTGTTGGGTGTGTGACATTTATGACAGCCCATGACTTTAGAGGAGAGCAAAGAATTTTTTTTTTTAACTTTTTTACTGTTGAATAGTGAAAGGTTCAGAGGGGTACTATGGGAATTTTGAAGGAGTGTAGTATAACTCTTTTGGAAACCCCCTTCAGTTTTTTGTTAAGCTAAGAGGCCATTTTTTTTTATACAAGTTCTACGGCATTTTAAAAAATTTTAAGAACACATATTAGCAATATTCACTGTGGATAACATAAAATTTTTGATGTGTTATATCATGTTATTTTTTAGTTTCTATATGACTCCGAAGTTACTATCGTTGCCCATTCTATCGTATTATCATATTTTTCATGGTTAACATTGAATTCGAAAAAAAAAAAAAAGTTCAATTTTGTGATTGTAAAATTCAAAACACTATGTTAACTCATTTAAAAGTTTTCATTTTTAATTCACAAATGCTTGTTTTTATCGGTTCAAAATAAAAAGATACCATTACCCTCCTAAAATTTAAGGTATTCATCCAATTTAGAAAGCCTAATAGAGTACAAGAAATATATATATGTGAATTAGCTTTAATTGCGTAAATATTGTCAATTTTCTTTGCTGTTGTTCATATTCCAGGGAATATAAAGGTTCTGTTAGGAAAAATTGTGTTACTTTTTTCATATCAGGTTCTTGCCTCAATAATAGAAGAAAAATTTTGCACAAGTGTGTAACAAAAATCCTTACACACACATTATTGTAGGTTAATCTGATCGATGGTGTTAAGCACCCTCATAACTCAACTCTTGAAGCAGAGACAATCCAGTTTATGCTATACAAAGTCCATATTACTTACAAGTATACAAAGACCATATAGTCACAAGTACATGGTGGCACATACAATTGAGATGACACCAGTTGGGTGTGATGGTGATAACATCACTTCCAACACCATTTTCTCACGTACATGGCAATTTACTAAATGATTAATTTGTCACTTTCACAAGAACTTTTATGAATGATCGCTAGAATCACCTCCCCTTAGGCGTTACTTCCCTCTGGTAATGTAATCAATCTTGTAGTTGAATCATATTCCATTGTAGTGCCACAGCTGAGGCAAAATGTTTCATTCAATTCTTCAGTTAATGTCATACTATAAATAATATAAGAATTTGAATCACATGAAGCAACGATGGTTGGTTAATGAGTTGTATTTACATACTTGTTGCATTTGACAGTGTTTGTGGAACCACCATTTGAAATTGACAGTATAGTCCCAAAGAAAGAGGTGTTTTCGGTACCACAGTTAGGACAGGGACCCTGCAGAAATCAAATGTCAGTAACATGTAGTAATCAAATACAACCTTCATGTTCATATCAGTAAAACTATACCTTTAAAATCACAAAGTCTTTTACTATGGCATTTGTTAGATTCAGAGCTATCCACACAATGAGGGGAACCGCAGCAAACCAAGTGAAAATGAAACTAAAAGGCTCTGGCAGCTGCACTCAATAACAATGCATAATATATGGAATCAAACTGCATCCAAATCCAGTCAAATTGAACAACAAGTTTTGGAATACAAGATGCAAGATAAAAATGAAGGGAACATACCTCTAGCAAATATGTGATCTCAAATCCAGTCAGATCATCAAGAAAGAAGAACCTAATATCATTTATTTTAGAAGTTTCAGTTTCGGGATATGTCTTGTGTATCAAAGAAACCAAATGTAGATAGCATCTTGAGCTAAAATTTTTGGTAAATACATCGTGAACCCTATAAACGGACTGTAATTAGTAAAGAATTTTCGGTAAAATTTTTGGTACTCACAGTCCTAATGCAATCACTGTAGCCGGGACGTTCAGCAAGAGCATCTTTAAATAATCAACCGATAGGTCACTGTAAACCTATAAACGGACTGTAATTAGTAACGTAAAGAATAAAGATGAAAAAGCTCAGATCCAAGTATTCATGAATCGCAAATGGTTTGATCAAATCATAAATCTGAATTCTAATGACTAAGAAGCATTTGATTTGACATGTAATATCACTTGGCATTACTTTTTGTGATACAACAGATCTTAGTAGTTTATATTCGAATTTGAAAACAGATCTCTTTGTGATGAAATAAGAAACAAAACCGACGACTAGCAAAACTGAATTCAAAGAATACCTTTCTACTACGAAGACTGCACCTTGGACCCTCAGCCACAATTTCACTCCCTTCTATCTGGAAAACAACTATGAGATCAGTAAATAAAACCAGAAGGTGGAGATACGTTCAGCAACTAACCTAATTCCAATTGCATTCCCTAATTTCGGTGATCAATTTCATTTCATGTGAAAACTTTCCAAAATGAAACCCATGTGACAAAGTTTCATGAACTGCTGTACTAGTTCTCCCTTTTTTTGAATTTGTGTTACAGTATCAACCCAAAGTTCTTAACCATTGATATGACCTGGATGATATACTTTTTTACTTCTTTTTACCTTAAATTATCAGGGGGATGATGATGATTTTACACATTTTCATAGATGCACCATCTGCTACAATAAGACTTCCAAATTTTGATCGATGAAAAAAAAATGGCAAACCTTTAGCCTCATTTTCAACTCATCAAACTCTTTGTCAGTCATAATTGGGTTTCCAGACACATAGGCCATAGAAGCTTCCAGGAACTTTTGCTCGTCGGAACCTGCAATCAACCAACAAAGAAACTTCAAAAACACAAATTCAATGACAGCAGCAGCTTCTGCTAATGTGATCGAAGTTGTCTCATACTTAGCATGACAACACTGCTCCCTTCCCACATGAGCTCTTCCTTAAGATTATCAAATTCTTCATTAGACATGATAGCCTTTCCCTCATAATAGAATGCCTGTCGAGTAGAGAAAACAAAACAAATACAAAATTTAATTCACATACACGAAAAGACAATGCCTGTTTTCTGTACAATCATCGTCGATCACACGAAAAGCATATAACCAATAAGACAGAAACAAACAAACTTAGAACTTGTGGGGCCATACTTGTAGTGCCTGAAGAAAGTCCTGCTCAAGTTCACCAATTGATTTCTTCTCTTTTCTGTCTATGCTACAATAAGGGAGGATTTTACCATCAACAATGTTTCCATCCTCTTCAAATTCACTAACCTTGCCTGAAAAAAAAAAAAAAAAAAAAAACAAGTGGGCAGTGAGAGAAGCTGTTGTCAGAAGATGAGAATGAATCATGATTTTTAGAGATGATGTATTGAGGAGACCTTGTTGATCTGCCGTGGCCTTAGGAGAAAGTAAAAACAGTCTGCGGCGGAGGCATGAGTGGCGTCCATTGAAGTGAATGAGGTGGACACCGGAAGAAGGAGAAGAAGAAGAAGACAAGGAAGGGATTGGTGCGAAGGGTGCAGAGCATGGACGAGGGAGTGTTAAAATGAAGGCTAGTTTGCTAGCCGTGAACATGGTGATGGTGGTGGTCGCTGTGAATGAAAACAGTGCAGTGGGAAAGTTGAAGGTGGTGGTGGTGGTTTTGTTTGGAGGGAAAGGAGGATTATGGAGAGTGGAGAGAGGTGGAAGATAAGGTAAGTGGAACGTGTGGAGGGAAATGCAACGGCTTATTCCGCTTCCTTCTCTTCATTCGTTGTTTCGCTAGTAGACAACCTCATCATATCGCTTACTACCTTTGTTTCTTACATGTCTTTTGATTACGTGTTCCTTAAAAATCTGGTGTGGGCACCCTCATGTGTTGCGTTGGCTTTACTATCGCCACGGGTTTTCCCTCACGTAGGCAAGGAGGGCCCCACGTCAAATGACTGTGATTAAGAGTTTTTCTTAGTTTCTTGATCCATTACTTAGAAGGATAAAAATAAAGAAATTTCATAAGGAAGAATAGTCATCTTCAACCTATCATAACACAACTAAAGCAAACTTAGAATTTGTAGGAGTTATTTGAACAGTGTTGGCATCTTAATTAGCTTTGGGGAAGACCTGAAGGTACTTATGATGAGAAGGTTAGTCAGCATCATGTGGACAAAATATTAGTGTTTGTTACCATTTTTTAGAGTAGTTTTTGTCTAAACACTTTGAATATAAAATAGTTGGTGATTTTAGTTTATTTTCCTATTTCTGAATTTTTATATATAAAATTGTTTATAATATTTTTAAAAAAAATTATATTTTGACTTTTATTTTTTTTTATATGATTCAGTATAAATCATTGATTTTTTAAATTTTTTAAAGAAAATTATAATAATACATTAATCAAATAATCATACAAAATCACGTCAGAAATTAAAAAATAAAGTTAAATAATGAGAGTCATACTATCATTATTCTATTTTAAAACATAAAATAATGTAGAAATTAATAGTTAATGAATAAATTAAATTTTTTATATAGTTAATTGCAATTTATTAATTTATTTTTTTATAATTATAATAGTTTTATTCATTTTTAAATAATGTTTAGGTATTTATTGTTTAAGACGTAATTAGTTGTTTTTAAGATGATAAACTTTTAATTAATTTATTTATAATTTAAGCTTAGATTGATTATGTGATTTAAGAGAATTTTTCTAATGTAGTTTAAAAGAGTAAATAAATTAGAATTTGTTGGAGTTATTTGATCAGTGTTGGCATCTTAATTGTTGGGTCTTTAAAAGAAGATCACGAGGGAGAGTAATATCCCTTTATCTATATGTTGTTCTTCTTAATGAGACTTACTTACCTAATTCACTATCAGAAAGACTTTCGATACAGGGTCTTGTCTGAGCCGATCACCACACGAACCTGGCTTTGATACTATTGTTGGATTTTTCAAGAGAGGATCACTGGGGAGATACAACACTAATGAGCATGAGCCCAACCCACATATAAGGAGGGATTGACGCCACTCTTAACCCAAAACCTTAAGGCAATAGGTTTATGAGTCTTTATCTTTATATAGTGCTCAACTTTCTCATTTTACTCTGAAACTTAGACATTTAGACTCACACTTGGATTTCGAACATTAATTAGCTTTGGGGAACACTTGAAGATACTTATGTGAGAGGGTTAGTGAGCATGCGAACAAAATATTACTCTTTGTTACTATTCTTTAGAGGAGTTTTTGTCTAAACATTTTGAATATAAAATAGGTGGTGATTTTAGTTTTTTTTTTTCTAGTCCTGAATTTTTATATATAAAACTGTTCGTAGTATTTTAAAGGAAAATGATACTTTGACTCTTATTTTTTGATTCTCATCTTTAATTTTCTGACTCGATTTAGTATGGATCATCGATTCTTTTAAACTTTTAAAGGAAAATATAATAATACATTAATCAATTAAATATACTAAGCTACGTCAGAAAGTAAAAGATGAGAGTCAAATAATGGGAGTCGTAGTATCATTGTCCTATTTTAAAACATAAAATAATGTAGAAATTAATAGTTAATGAATAAATTAAAATTTTTATATAGTTAATTGTAATTCATTAATTTATTTTTTTAATTATAATGTTTTATTCATTTTTAAATAATATTTAGGTATTTATTGTTTAAGATGTAATTAGTTGTTTTTAAGATGATAAACTTTTAATTAATTAATTTATAATTTAAGCTTAGATTGATTATGTTTAAGAGGATTTTCCTAATGTAGTTTAAAAGAGTAAATAAATTATGGTAATTTGTTAAAAATATACAGCGCATAATATTTTAAAACATACTTTAATAGAAAATAATGCTATATATGGAGTACAATTATTTAGGTAATAATTTTCTTTGAATTATTAATTTAAATTTAATTGATATGTGTGTATATTTGTTTTATCATGTAAATTAAAAGAGAAAATTAAAATTCAAATAAATTATAATAAAATATAAATTAATTTATATTGAAGGGAATTGCAATGTTGTAATATTTATCGTCTCCATTATCTATTTGGACAACTATAAGGATTATGATCTTTCTTTACGTAAAATAAACACTCTTTTCAGCATACTTGAATGTCAATTGTAGTTGGAGTTGGGAACATAAGTTTTAGCGTATTTAGGTAAAATAAACACTCTTTTTATGGAATTGGGAAGATAATTTAGACTTATATCCAAAAATCAATAATTTTAATTTTGAATTGGATGAAATTAAATTCCATGAGTGGTTTTGGACTTATAAACGGGTCAAATATGTATCAATTTGTAAATAATATTAAGTACAGACAACAATAACAAGAAAACATACGTACCATTGTCAACCAAGTTGAGAATTTGCTTGCTCTTAAACACCACTAAGTTCAAAACTTTATCCATTGTATATATTTGACATGACACATATTAATGACACGTGGTGGCTTAATATGCAGTATAGGAAGCTTTTTAATGCCAAATATCCCTAATTCTAAAAGGTTATTATATACAAAATTTATAATAACGAAAGAACTAAATAAATTTCAAACCTTTAACAAATATCATTTTTTTTATTTTAAAGACTTGATAATATTTTTATATTCAAGTTATTTGAGTCAAACATGTCTGTAAGTTAAAATATGATATAATATAGTGTTAAAAACATAAATATTAGATGTCGAAAAAGTCCAAAAAGCACAATTCTAATGTACTATTCTAGCAAAATTATCGAAATGGATAGATTTAAAATAAAAATTAAAAAATGGCACGACTTTTCTATGAAAAAATCGTGTCAATTGTAGTATAATTTTAGTTTAAAATATTTTAAAATTAAAATCATATCAATATAACATAATTTTAGTTTAAATATTTTAAATTAAAGTTATATCATCATGACTTTAATTTAGAATGTACTGAATTAAAATTTTGTCAACGGTTAACATTCAATAAAGTTAGGATGATATAATTTATTTATATATGTATTTTTTTTTTCAGACTTACCAAAATGGTGTTTCGCCTAACAATATTTTATAATTTATTAAGTAATTTGAAAAAAAATATATTGAATACCGGAAATAAAATTGAATCAAACTTACTTAAGGGAAAGTGTAAATAAAATTTGGCGGGTGCATACGGGAACGGAGAAAGCTGTTGGTAGCGTCCGCAGGAGGAATGTGAGATGGGAAACAGTGGAGAAGTGGTCGGCAAAGAAGAGGTTATCACAAAACTGAAGGACGATGGCGACTTTGACAGGCTTCGTTTGAAGATCGTTCGTAAGCTCAAGGATAACGTATGCTCTCCTTCTGTTTCTTAATTTTTCTTCTTCTTCTTCTCATTTTAGGGTTTATATCAAATGATTTGAAGGAAGAAACAAAATTAATCAATCACAGTTTACATAACTGCTCATTACTTTCCACTTACTTTAAACTATTCAGATTGATTATAATTTGTAATTGTTAGTAACATAAGGTTGCGTCTCAGTAATATTAAATTCAACAATTGATGACAGGAAGAGTTACGACAACATATTGCTTCAATTGTGAAGCAATCAGTGGCACTCAATCGTGCCGGAGCAGAAAATATGAAACCTAGACAACTTTCTGATGTTATATATGAAGAAGTTGGGTGAGTTCCCATAGCTGTTGTGTAGTTCTAAATTGCTTTTTATTTTCAAGGCATGTTGTGTCTCTTTGTACTCAGTGTGGAAGTTTATTTTGATTTTTTTCTTTCTTGTAACCAGTGATAAAGTAATGGGTCAGATATCTGATAGTTTATGGCAAATAATTCGATCGGGTGATGGCATGAAAAACGAAATCATGGAGACGGTGCAATCTGTCTATGATAAACTGGCAAACCCGAAAGGGAAAGATGAGGTTATGTTGTCCACATCTGATGTGATGCCAATTCAGAGACAGGGGGAAACAGCTTCAGCTACTGAGATTGATGATACATTACATGAAAATGAGCCCGAGGAGCCGCCAGGTTTCACTCTCGTGCATAATCATGTGAATAATAACAATCAAGAGGACCAGGACAAAGGGAAGGTGCAGGTTCAGGTGCAAGGATTAACTGTAGAAAGGAAGGAAGATTCCCATCCCTCACAGGATACTCTTGGTGAAGATGATGTTGATAGCAATGCTCCCCCTGGATTTTCAATGGACGTGGAGCAGAAACCGCCTGCTGAATGCAGTGATGAAGACCCTGATGTGCCTCCTGGTTTTGGTTGATGTTTCGGAAGGTGTTTCATTTTTTCTTGTATTACACAGCCATTGCTGTTGTTCCATGTTACAGTCGTTAAACTTCTGTTTTTGATTATGATTAACCAGCGAAAAACAAGAGTCAATCTGGAGGTAGGTCTCTTTACATCCCAATCAAATATTGGATGCACTATTTTTTCTGATAGTCTTAAGGTCAAACTATTACCTGTAATTTTTAGTAGGAACTGCTACCAAGTTATTCTGACATGAATGCTGGACCTTCACAATGAATTTTATTAAAGTCTATTGACCAAAATAGGTGCTCTTTAATCAATAGTTTGCAGTTTGTATGCATTTTTCATCATTTTGTTGTTTTTGTTGGAGATTCTTAAGGCATAGAAATAATGCGTTTCCTTTGTGGTTTCTATTTATTTTTCACTAGTCCCATGTTCCTCTTTTATTGAAGTGTTCTAACCACTAACTGGTATCAATATCTTGTACATTTTTCTAAAACATTCTTTCTATTCATTTGATCAGGGATTTTGCCAACTACATGGTTAGTTATCAATATAGTAGCGAATAGTTCTGATATTGCTCTCGTAGTGTCACATTTTTCTGTGTAAAGATGCAAATAGTCTCTGCGTTGACAGCTTATTGGTGGCCAAATCACAATGGACAGGGCACAACTCACCCCCTTCATATTGTAGCCAACTCACCCCAATTTTGCTTGACCTACCTATTTTATGGCAAAGCTCACCCCTTTGTAGCCTTTCTTTTGCCTTTCAACATTTTCGTTTCCTGTTGTCGTCTTATCTTCTATGCTAACCATGTTCTGGCTCTTCTGTTTTTCTAAAATATTGTTGAATCTGATTGTCTTCTAGTTCAAACACAGTTGCCTGCACAGCCAGATTTTATTTTTGTTTCTATCTTCTTTTTGGGGATTCATTTTGTTGTCTCTTTAAACCTTTAACCTCTGATTTTGCATTTCAAATAGGAGGTGAAGTTGCCTTCGGTTACTTATGATTAGCTGCCACTAATGCATAACTTGTTCGAAACATTTTTGCAAGGTTAAGGTTAAGTAGCGAGTTCTTACAATTCATAGTTCCACATTTCAATAATAGTTTTGCTGCCGCTCTGTTTTTTCTGAAAATTTCGTCATCTTGCTATTTTTGTTCAAGACCTCCGATGCTCTCATTGGTAATCATGTCTTAAATTGATGGTGAATCTGTGTTTGACTTTGAATTTTGTTTGTTAATCATGAATATATCTTTAATTTTTGGTTTTCTTTTTTAAAGCATTTATGTGTATAGTACAAAATATAAATCACGTATCTGTATAATCTTTTGTATAGTGGCCAATTGCTAAAGTGTTGATGGAGTTGATCAATCTGTGCTTGAAATCTGTTAGTAAACTGGACACAATGGAGTGGCCTCTTAAGGTCTATACCCCGTAGGCCCAACATCCAGGGTCAACCTTAGAGTAACACAGGCATGAAATGGGGAAGGAAGCAGAGTTAGTTGTGAACAGAGAAAGGATAACTGATTCTGTCATATATAGGACGGGAGAGAATAATGTAGGGTCATGTGGAGAATGTCTTGGTAATTGGAGTTTAGAGTACTTTACTCTGATTGGGGGAGGGTTGTGCCCTTTATCTTTTCTTTTACTGATTTTCTTTTAATTCAGAAGTCCATAATACTAACTCAGATACTGATTGGAATTTCAAAGAAAAACTATGTGTAAGTAGTTAGTACCTAACATGAGATTATAAACATCTTTATAATTAATGGTTTACACAAATTGATCAATTAGTTCGTTTCCGAAGTTTCAGTTGAAAGAAAAATCGGGCACCTGTCCGGATTTTCTATTAAGCATGGTTATTTTACACCATGCTCTCCATGTTAGTTATTGATTCCTAAACAAAAAAAAAAAAAGTTGTTCATTGTTTGGTTGGCTGACGAATTTTACATAAAAAGAGATGTTACTTTTCTATTTCATTTTTGCACACTCGTGACTGAACATGAAGGGAAGATTTGAAAATCTTTTGGTGATTCAGTTTTAAATTTCACAATGCATACATGGAACAAAACTAGAAAAAAAAAGGACTGTCGTATGATTTGGGTTTGCCACTTAATACAAGTTGAAGCTTATTGTTGGAACATTACACTGGTTCCATTGTAGTACTGTTGGTGCCTGCTAACGTTGTTGTCTTATACAAAGTTGACCAAGATAGGGCTCCTTACAGTGTGATTGTAAGACACCCATTTTAAAAACCCTTCAGCATATTGAACAGTTTCATTACCCGAATCTATACGGCTGAATGACACTGAATATGTCTGTTTCTGGTTTGCTTCTGAAAAGTAAAGTTTATTTGGCTGGACCTTCACATTAACCCCTTCTGGGGGCTTAACAGTGACCTCATAGGATGAGTTGGCCTCACCCACATTTGTCACAGTCCTTGTGAATGTTTTTGGGGAACCAAGCGAAACAGAAAACGAAGGATAGTTGAGCTGTCCTTCAGGAATGCTTGAAGTCTCAGAGCACTTAACTGTTCTGTGTGCAATGATCCCAACCTCTGTATCGCCGTAGCCTAAACCACATAGGTAAGGTATATAATCATCAGGCGTGATATCATAAACTAACCCAGGTTCATTTGCTCTTGATGGATTCACGTGGCCAGAACCTGCGGCAAAGACATCTGCTGTGTGAAATGTTTCATCAACAATGAGTTCGTGTTCAAAGTTGAGTATATCTGCAGAAGTCATTATGGCAGATTTTATGGCAGCTGGTGACCAGTGAGGATGAGAGCTTTTGAGCAAAGCGGCTACGCCACTGAGATGTGGGCATGACATTGATGTGCCGGACATGATGTTGAAAGTGGGTTTTGAATCAGTACTGTTGTTAAGGGGGAATGGCCAGGCAGCTAGGATGTTGACGCCTGGTCCTATGATGTCTGGTTTCAAAATACCAGAACTGGGCAAGTTGGGACCTCTTGAGGAAAAGGATGAAACGGCCGGAGATAGGGAGTTTCCTATTACAGTTCCCTTGAATAAAATGGTAGCTGTAGGTGTTGCAGTGGAATTTATATACCCTTTAATCTTAACTCCAGCATCATAGCTTACATGTGTTGCAGGTAGAGCGTGCACATCAGCTGGGAGACTGAAACCATCTGTTTCATCATTCATGAGAATCATGGCTGCACCACCTGCTCTTTTAACTTCTTCTCCTTTGGCAATTCTTCCTATCCCCCCTCCTCTCTCACACAAAACAACCTTGCCTCTAAAATCAGCATCATTCAAGGATCCATTAGCACAAAATGCAGCTTGTTGTTTGCCATTCTTTCCCGCATATGTTAGGAATAGAGGTGTTGGAGAAAAGTCAGAAGGCTGGAAAACAGATTCCCCATCAAATTCTTGCCCATTTCCTATCTTGACTCTTGCTACTAAGCTTCTGTCAATATTGCTTGCTCCAACTGTGAGGATCCAAGGGGCTCCATTAACTAAGGAGCCATGAACGGGACCAGAGTTCCCTGCTGCACAACTTACAAAGATTCCCTTCTGCATTGCTGCAAACGTGCCTATTGCGGTGCTATCATTGAAAAAGGTTGGTGGCTCGTTTAGGCCAAGGGATATTGATAATACATCCACGCCATCTTCCACAGCTGCATCCAATGCAGCCAATACACTACTCTCTGGGCAGTCTTCTCCAAAACATACTTTGTATATTGCCAGGTGAGCATGAGGGGCAATCCCTGCTGCTGTACCTTCGGCATTTCCTAGTACTTCTGCATTATCAACAAAAGCACCAGCTGCTGTGCTCGCCGTGTGAGTCCCATGTCCATCTTCATCAATCGGTGTCTCTGCTTCTTTCGTTGCCTCTGCAGCGAGGTTGAAAGACCTTGCTCCAATTAGTTTGTTGTTACAAGCTGTCCCATAAAGCTCGCATCTCCCTTTCCATTTGGGTGGTGGTGGTGGCATTCCTGCATCACTGAATGAAGGATGGTTAAGCGTGATTCCAGAATCCAGCACCCCAACAATTACTCCCTTTCCAAAGTTTGATTCTTTCCACACTCCCGTTTGTTGCTGCAACCCCAAAAATTGTGGGGTATGCGTAGTTTGACGACGCAGCATCCTTTCGGGGTGAGCAGAGATAAAGCCATCTTTTTTTTCCACTTCTCTCAGCTCTTCTTCAGTGAGTGTTGCAGCAAAGCCACTGATCACGTTCCGGTATGAATAAATCATTCGTGGTTGATCCTCTGAGCTCATAGTAGTTGGTGGCATGAATGAATTATGCCAGCTTTCTACATCTTCTGATTGAGTAAGTGTCGTACCCTTTGGCCCCTTCACATGGATAATATATGTTTTTGAAGTGCTGGCGGTTGAAGGTTGTTCATTTGCTTGAGCAAAATGAATATGGAAGCTCAACACAAAGGTTAGAGCAACGAAAAAGAAGGAATCCATGCTGCGCAGAACTGTGTAAGCTATCTGCTGAAGGGAGAAGAATAAATGGCAAAGGCTCTGATATTTGGTTGGGTGTACTTTAAACACACTACTAATCTACACTTATATATAAAAGAATTCATTTTTTTAGTATAAACATTTTTTTTTCAATTGTACCCTTTATGTAAATCCTTTGTTTTCAACACAAATAATTATTTTTTTTTTTTACTTTTTAAATAATCATTAATTTAAATTTATTTATTTTATAAATTGAAATAATTATCTTATTTTTAAATTCAAATAATTATTTATAATAAAAAGTATACAAATTATTTATTTTTATAATTATTTAAAAAATCTATTTTATAATTTATTTTTTTACTAAAAAAAGGTGAATTCCCACACATGTTTCGACTAGTATATATACTATTAATGAAGCTTGCTTGTAACACTGCCGGCCTGGGCTTGTGAGGACTTATAAAGAGTAGTGAGTAACGTGGTATTGGCCGAATCATGACTAGGGATGTCAACTGGGCGAGTAGTAGTTCCCTCGTACTTTATCCGTTGAAAAAATATTTGTCCCGTACCCGTACCCATATTCGTCGGGTATCCGTTATGCGGGTACTCGTCTATTTTTTTCATATCTGCGGATATCCACGAGTATCCGCGGGTATTTACAAAAATATTTAAAATAATAAATATTTAACCATAATTAGTGCTTAAATCAACAAGTCTCATTTCTCCGATTGATTCTTGAAACACAAACAAATAAAAAATCACTACCAATTTATATTGTAGTTTATTTTTGAATAAAATATTAAAGAAATTACTAACTTCATCAATGTCCACCTCTTGCAACATTGTATAAAGTTTCATGTTGTCCAATTTTAATCTAGAAGAGCCTTAAAACATAAGAAGTTCAGTAAAAATTTCGAACAATCACTTAATTAAAATATCTAAGTAAAAGTGTTAATTTTATTACCTTCCATGTTGGTCCATAACCAGTCTTAGAGACACATCAATACCTCCACAGTATATGGAAGTAATTTACTCATTTGTGGGGTAAGAATCTGACCACCATTATTGGATGAAGACTCATAATGTTGTTTACTAATATATATATATATATATATATATATATATATATATATATATATATATATATATATATATATATATATATATATATATATATATATATATATATATATATATATATATATATATAAGGTAAAGTTTAACGGGTACGGGTATTCACGGGTACGAACATGCGGGTATCAAAAATACCCATACCCGCGGGTAGTGGGTATCCGTTTTTAATATCCATTTCCTACCCGTTGCGGGTTTTATCCGCGGATACCCGCAGGTACGGATTTTTTTGACATCCCTAATCATGACCCGACTTAAGTGATTTAAAATTCTGTTTTTATGTCAAATATTTTTATTATTTTTTTATTTTGATTGAAGAAATAATAGAATTTAAGTATATGTTTCTATATTTGATCAATAATTTAAGTATTATGAATATAAGTAATGTTAATATTAGTAATGTTAGAATGAAAACTACTTCTTCAAAAAATCAAGTAATTAAAAATACTGAGATCAATCTTCTTGATTAAAAATACTGAGATTTGTTATTATTATATAATGATTTATATAAAAATTTGACGTGAAATAAAAAAAATAAAAAAATTATAATGTTATTATTATTATTATTGATCTTAAATATTTTATATTATAATATTTTATTTTGGAGGAATTAATAACAACAAAATTTAATTTCAAATTATATTAAAAATCATAAATTATTTTTTATTTTAATCATGTCTTAAAATAATTACTGTGAAGACCCAATTTCAGTCCCCCTAAGCTCTCCTCTCTCTCTGTCACCCACACCACTGAAACACTTTGCACCTCACAGCACCCTTCTCCCTCTTCTCTTCTCGCCTTCTCTCTACCAAAGGAGAAAATTTCTGAACCACTTTTCTCTATTTGCAGAATTCAAACCCGGGGCCAACTCAGAATCTCTCCTCTTAGCTTCAACTCCTCCTTCTCCTCCATGTAAGTCGCTCCCAACCATTTCATTCCTCTTTAATTCGACAATTTGTGGAATCCCTTTCTGTTGTTGGGAACCCATCTCATTTTGAACCTGTAATTCCAGTTCTCTAAGTGGTACAGCTGAAGCTCTTGAGTGGGAGGGTCCTAGTTGATTGGAAAGATATATAGAGGTAAGGGAAGCTAACTCCTCTTCTCAAATTTGTATAGAAAATCCATGGATGAGCTTGAATTATGTAATTGAATGATGAATTCGTGTTTGTATTGCGTGTATTAGTGCAAATTACTTGATGATTGCTAGAAACTGGCCTGTTGCATGTGGGAATAGATGTGTGACCTGGTATTTTCGCCTAGGCGAGTCACTCTCGCCTGAGCAAAAACATCAGGAGACGCACCTCTGCTCCTGCGCGAAGTCTTGCCTAGGCGAGCTGGGGTCGCCTGAGCGAGATAACGATCTCGTCTGGGCGAACCAGCCTAGCCTGAGCGAGAGTTCGCCCAGGTTTTTCTCTTTTGCCACTGTTAGTGTCTCGCCTGAGCGAGATAACCTCTCGCCTAGGCTAGACTTTTTAGCCTAAGTGAGAACTACTGCAGTGATAGTGCTTCACATCTATTTTCTTTGGTAAAGATATATGTTTTAATGCATCCTTGTGCAACTTAGGCCCTGTATGCTTTGAATGCTACCATTGATGTATTGCATGATTTAATTGGATGAATATAAGTTATGAGAAGATGAGGTTAAAGTGGTATTTCAAGGGAAATCCAAGTGGAATAGTAGTGTGTGTAAGGATGTGAGGAATCTAAAATGGTTGGTATCCTGAAACTCCAATAATCATTCAAGCTCAGATAGAGTAGAATGGATTATGTCGTGAGGAGTAGCAGGAGGTCCTCGTTGTCGGACTTGATCAAGTCTTAGACGTGGTGGGGCCTTACCCTAGGAACGGTCGGGTGAATACTCCATGTGTCCAGACTCTGCAGAGTCTGGGAACCGTTACAGGTGCAAGCCACCAAGAGCTCCAACGTCCCTTACACAATCTGGATATTGAGTCGATAAAATTTTGATTGTATTATATGCTATGAATGATATCTCTAATTGCGAAGAGTATTTATGTTGTTTATTTCAGTTGGCTTACCCTTTTCGTTTGTGTTGTCTGCTTTTGTATTGTTGTCCTTTTGCTATGATCACCTGTGTTTGGTGGGAGCAGAGCAGAAACCAGATGGAGATACCCCCTCCTAATAGGAGTTGGAGCATGGCAAGGAGTGTCCCTTGTAATAAATTTTTGGTGATATGTTTGGAGTGGTGTAGCTTAGCACCCTTTTCTTTTACCTTCTATTACTTTGTGTATATATATATATATATATATATATATATATATATATATATATATATATATATATATATATATATATATATATATATATATATATGTAGAAGTAATAGCTCAGAGGACTGTACTAGGTTCATATATTGTGTATATATATGATTGTTATCCCGACTATCTGCATTATCTGATCATGATATAATATTTTGTTTGATAATGTGGAAAACTATTAAATGAGATGTTACAATTACAATTTAAACTCAATATTTTTTTTTTATTTTTTTTCTTCCTAATTTGGAAAAAAATCAGAAAACTCTAAAATTATTGCCTATTATTCAATTATATTTTTCTATTAGTTTACCCCTCTTATACCACAATTACGCATCAATCTCTGGTTGGAATAGAATGAGCTTGACCAACATTGTTATACACATTTTCTGCTTAGACTTTGTGCAACCATTTGTCACGCCAAAGAGTATGGGAGGCATAGCCCTAAATTATGCTATTTTTTTTCTTTAAACGAATTTTCAAGATTCTCTTTTGTCCAAAACTCATTCTATTGTTTATGGTCTAGTTCGTCCATTATAGTTGTCTGGTTCACAATAGTTTTAATTTTCAGAAGAAATGGACCACTAATGTCACTAAGTAAAACAGCTTTACTTTTCTATGTCTTTTGATTTCGCATTCTGAGTACATTCATACTTTCTAAATTAATAATTTAACACAAACTTCACGACGCTCTTATGACAAGAGTATAAAATATAAGAAGAGTTAAATACAAATTTGACGTGTCTTTGACTCGAGGCAAAAAATATTATAGACTTAGAACTTGTTATATAGTCGCTAACACACACTCTTTTAATTGTTCATGTAAAATTTTTCAAGACATATTATTTTGATCGGTTCAATACTATTTAGCGAGACTTCCTAAAATCGCATTCATAACAAGTAGAATGTGACATTGTATACGAAAAACTTCATGAATTTAAAATTTGATGGTGAAATTAGTGTTTAGAAGCATCGAAGGAGAAACTCCTCATTGCTTACAGAGGCTGTTGTGGCTCTTGGGTTGCTGTTTACTCTAAGGAACCACCTATGGACATACAAATTAAACATTCGACATCAAAGTTCTGCAATAATAACATTAATAATTTATTTGATTCTGTTTATATCTATACAAAGTACATTAAATCTTTAGAACGGCAATATTAATTTTCAAAAGTCTGACAACTCTTTTTGTAGAAAGAAATTATTGTAAATGGATCTGAGAATTGATTGAAAGGTTCATATTATACTCATTGAGAGAGGCTTTTCAAGTTTTAAGTTATTGGGTTAACAATACATATATGTTCAGAGAATATGTTATCTAACATTCATGATATTAACATTTATTTATTTAATTAATTAAAAATGAAAGTGGTTTTTTAATTAAATTTCAAAAAATCTTACATAGAAAAAAATTAATTATAAAATATTTTCATGGATTAACATATATATATATATATATATATATATAATAATAATACAAATTAAAATCGTCTAAGAGGAACCTATGGAAATTTGTTATCAATTTTTTTTTTCAATAATAAGAATCTTATATATAAGATTGGAATAATTATAAAAATTTCATCAAGATATGGTAAAAACTAAGAATTAAGTTTTTTACAAGTTAACACTATCAAGTAGAATTTTCTAAATCTTTTGTAAACACCTTTTATGAAATGTGATAATTCTTTACTATAAAAAGAAAACATAAAAGGGAGGGAAATCTTTAGAAACTTGAAAAAAAAGTTATATAAAATAAATTCTTTATAACAAATAATAAAAAAATTAAAACATAACCTAAAATTGTAAAACTTGGATTCACTCTATCAAATATAATAATATTCAAAGATCTATAAACATAAAAATTTACTTAACATGTGTTGTGATTAAGTAATTGTATACTTATTATTAAAACTATTAATACAAACATACATAGAATATGGACCATCTTTCAATATATAAATCATTATTATCCAAATTGTCATTCATCTAATTGATCCTATTGTACTAAGTCGTGACTTGTCAAAAACAAACATACATATATATACATATTTTAAAATTGTTTGATGAAAGAACCTAATACTCTTGCCTAGTTTATGTTTTTATAGGATTAATTTATACTTTGTTAAGGGGACTTTTATGCTTAAGTTAGCATGAGCAATGTGAGAGAATTTCAGAAAAGAGAATTTCAGAAAATAATCGATGTGTAAAGAATGTATAAGATAATTAGTTATTTATACTAATTCATCTGTGAGTCCCACCAGAATAAGCATTTTTGTCCAAAATACTTGTTTAGTCACTCTTAAGTCCACTCAGAGCAGATGAATTTATTCAAAAGTCCTTACAGGTCTTCGGTTCTCGGTTGTTGGCCATATGGTTTGGTATGGTCGGATACCGATAGAATTGAGAGTCCTCTTAATTAAGGTCATCTAGGAGTTACGTAGTTTAAAAATGTAGAAGTTCAGTGGAGCTTGTTTGGACAGAGAAAGGATTACTGGTTCTGTTACACAGGAGTGGAGAGGATAATATACAGAATATCTTTGGTAATTGGACTCTACAATAGTTACTCTGATTTCAGATTTTTCTTCTACTGATTTCCTTTTAATTCAGTAATTCTTACAAATTCAAGCACCGAAAGGAAAACTCTATAAAAAACTATGTCTAAGCAGTAAGTGCTTAACATTAGAGTACAAAAATCTGTAAAATTAATCAATTAGTTTGTTAGTATTGAGCATGGTCATTTAACCCCCATGTAATTTTTTTCATTTTTAGTCATCCTTTCTATATTCACCATTGTTTGATTGGGTAACAAATTTTACCCAAACAGAGATTTTATTTTTCTATTTCATTTTCATAAAAAAAAAAAAAAGCCTGGAAATCTTGTGGGGATCTAGTTTATTTCCCCTTATGCATTGACTGAACGAAATAGAACATAAAAGGGTGCTCTATGATCGAGATTGTAAAGTTGTTGTCTTACACAAAGATGACTAAGATCGGACTCCTTACAGTGTGTTTGGCAGAGACCCACTGTAAAAACCCTTGAGCAAAATCCTCGGTTTCATTACCCGACTCTGTACGGCTGAACGAGACTGAATATGTCTCTTTCTGATTTGCTTCTGAAAAATTCAGTTTATTTGGCTCCACCTTCACATTCACACCTTCTGGCGCAGTAACCTGGACAACATAAGACGAGTTGGCGTCACCTACGTTTGTTACAGTCCTTGTGAATGTTTGTGGGGAACCAAGCACCACAGAAAATGAGGGATAGTTGAGCTCTCCCTCGGGAATGCTTGAAATCTCAGAGCACTGAATTGTTTTATGTGCAATGATCGCAACCTCCGTATCGCTGTAGCCTAAACCACACAGATAAGGTATATAATCATCTGGCGTGATATCATAAACCAGCCCGGGATCATTTGCTTTTGATGGATTCACGTGGCCAGAACCCGTGGCAAAGATATCCGCAGGTTGAAGTGTTTCGTCAACAATGAGTTTGTTTTCAGAATTCATTATGTCTGCAGAAGTCATTATGGCAGATTTTATGGCAGCCGGTGACCACTGAGGATGAGAGCTTTTTAGCAAAGCGGCTACGCCACTAAGATGAGGGCATGACATTGATGTGCCGGAAGCGATGTTGAAAGTGGATTTTGAATCAGTACTGTTGTTAAGGGAGAATGGCCAGGCGGCTAGGATGTTAGCGCCTGGTCCTATGATGTCTGGTTTCACAATCCCAAGACTCGGAAGGTTGGGACCTCTTGAGGAAAAGGATGAAACGGCCGGTGATACGGAGTTTCCTATTACGGTTCCCTTGAATAAAATGGTAGCTGTAGGTGTTGCAGTGGAATCCATATACCCTTTAATCTTAACTCCAGCTTCATAGCTTACATGTGTTGCAGGTAGAACATGTGCATCAGCAAACACACTGAAGCCACTGCTTTCGTCGTTCATGATAATCATGGCTGCACCACCAACTCTCTTCACTTCCTTCCCTTGGGCAATTCTTCCTGCATCCCCTCCTCTCATACACAAAACAATCTTGCCGCTGAAATCAACATCGTTCAGGGATCCATTACCACAAAATGCAGCTTCATGTCCGCCATTATTTCCAGCATATGCTAACGGTAGCAGTGTTGGACTAAAACTGGAAGGCTGGAAAACAGATTCGCCGTCAAATTCTTGCCCGTTTCCAAGCCTTGCTGTTGCTACAATGCTTCTGTCAACAGTGCTTGCTCCAACTGTGAGAATCCAAGGCGCTCCATTAACTACGGAGCCATGAAAGGGACCAGAGTTCCCTGCTGCACAACTTACAAAGATTCCCTTCTGCATTGCTGCAAACGTGCCTATTGCAGTGCCATCATCGAAAAATGGAGGTGACTCAGATGGGCCAAGGGATAGTGATAATACATCCACGCCATCTTCCACAGCTGCATCCAATGCGGCCAGTATATCACTCTCTAAGCAGTCTCCTCCGACGCATACTCTGTAAACTGCCACGTGAGCATAAGGGGCAATCCCTGACGCAGTGCCTTTGGCATTTCCTAGTACTTCTGCATAATCAACAAAAGCACCAGCTGCTGTGCTTGCAGTGTGAGTCCCATGCCCATCGTCATCAATCGGTGCCTCTGTTCCTTCCCCTGCCTCCAACGCTCGGATGAAAGACCTTGCTCCAATTAGTTTCTTGTTACAAGTTGTAGCATTCAACTCACATCTTCCTCTCCATCTGGGTGGCGGTGGTGGCATTCCTGCATCATTGAATGAAGGATGTTCAGGCGTGATTCCAGAATCCAGCACCCCAACAATTACTCCCTTTCCAAAGTTCGATTCTTTCCACACTCCCGTTTGCTGCTGCAACCCCAAAACTTGTGGGGTGTGTGTGGTTTGAGGATGTAGCATCCTTTCGGGGCGGGCACAGATAAACCCATTCTTCTTTTCCACTTCTCTCAGCTCCTGTTCGGTGAGTCTTGCAGAGAAACCACTTATCACGTGCCGATATGAATAAATTATTCGTGGCTGTTCCTCGGAGCTCATAACAGTAGGTGGCATAAATGAATTATACCAGCTCTCTAGATCATCTAATTGAGCAAGTGCCCTATCCTGTGGCCCTTTCACATGAACAATATATGTTTTTGAACTGCTTGTGGTTGGTGGCAGTTCACTTCTTTGAGCAAGATGAATGTGGAAGCTCAACACAAAAGTGAGAAGAATGAAAACGAAAGCATTCATGTTTAGCAGAAGTTTTCTGCTTGATGGATGAATAAACAAAGGTTCTTTAGTTGAGTGTGCTTTGAACACACGTACAATAGGAAATAGATCTTGTACAAAACAAAGGTGGCATATGCATGTTAGAAGCCCATATTGTTTAGTTAGTAGTGTTACCGACATAATATAATGAGCTTGGCCGTTCAATTCTATTGTTTATTTCTGTCGTTGATTTTTAGTTTCGTTGAGGAGTTGTGAAAGTGCAACCATTTGTGATGCGTAATGGGGCATGAATCGCATAGCTCTACACTAAGGTAAAGAGCTGTGAGTGTCTTTTTACTGAATAATCTTTCATTTTTTTTTACGTTGTTTCAAACTCAGTTCATTATTATTGGTCTTGTTTAGTTTTTACGGTCTAATTCACTATCATTTTAGTTTTGGTTTTAACCCAAATGAACAGGTAATGTAACAATTCAACATTTATTTCTCCAAACACACCGTTAACTATTACATGAATTTCATGTCTTATAAAAATAGGTTCATTCTGTATGCAATAGGACTTACGTAAATTTATTCATAATCAGTGGGTAGTAAGTGTTAGTCAAATATTTTTATAATTTTAAATTATTCTGTGCATATAATTTTATTTGTGAAATGATTCTTTAGAAGCACCTTTCCAAACCTAGAAGACAGACAGAATAATTTCTTGATTGTGCCTCTTGGTTAATGTGTTTGTGTAGGTTATTAGAATAATTATTACTTATGACATATTCCACAACTCAATTCAATTATGAAAACATCGTTTTTAATATTAATAAGTGAATATTAAACTCTCCTATAAGTTGAACCGACTCTTGAAATTCAGTACTGAGTAGAAAAATTATTCACGTTTAAGTAGTTCTTCTACCATTTCTGAACGATATAAACGCTTTTCTCTACATCTACTCTATACGCTTCTGCTATGTTCCATAACTGTGTTGCCTTGTCTTGGTAGAGCACTTACACAACCATGTTAGTGTGATGAATGTTTTATGCACACTGAAACTAGTTGTTCAAAGAGGAAAAAACATTAGTATTGCCATTTACACGTTTAATATTCACATTTGTATATTCTAATACATTACGATACCCAAATTCGAAATATTATTTATTTTTATTATATTTTTTCAAAATTTTCATAAACTTTTTAAACATGTTATTTTGTATAGTGTTATAATATATATAATTTATAAAATATTCATTATAAGATTCAATACATTTATTATATTTTTATTTTGTAAATTAGTATATAAATAAGTCACTAAAGTGTAGGGGTGGCAAAACGGGCTGGGCCCAACGGGCCAGCCCGTCAGCCCGTGCTAAAAGGAACGGGCTGGGTTGAAGATTTCAACCCGTCAGCCCGTTCTGGCCCGTCCCGTCCAGCCCGTCAACTTGACGGGCCAAAGTACCGGCTGGCCCGTCCTGGCCCGTTGGCCCGTTTTAAAAAAATAAAATAAAATAAAAATAATTAAAAAGATTAACTTTTTAGATTATATATTTTAAATGTAGAAATATATAATAGTATTGTAATTTAAATCATCAACACCTACAAATTAATTTTTGAATTATTAGTTATAATTGAATAATTTAATATGTAAATTTAATAATTATTTTAACTTATCTAATTAAAAACATTAACTAATCAATTAAAATTTAAAATAATATTTTATTTGATTAAATATGACTTTAATAATAATTTATATGTATAGATAAACAAATTTAAAAAATAAAACAAATTAAAAAATTTGAAAACTAATTAAAAAAATTAAAAAAAAAACTAGACGGGCCAGCCCGGCCCGGCCCGTTAGCCCGTCCTATACGGGATGAGTTATGATTATTGGCCCGTTTCTATTTGACGGGCTGGCCCGTCCCGGCCCGTTTTTTGACGGGCCACATACGGGCCAGGCCAAAACGGGCCGGGCTGGCCCGTTTGCCACCCCTACTAAAGTGACTAACAAATTTTGGTCATTAAAATTGGTTGTTAATAAGACATTTTCTTGTATAGTGGATAATGAGTTAGAAAATAAAAATAATTATATAAAAAATATCAAAATAGCATTCCACATTATAAAATTAAATAACATATAAAATTATTAAAACAAATATAATTTGAGAAACTATTGAATTTGTATACAAAGAAAAACAAATATATAATTAAGAGTATGATAAGATAAAAAATAACTTAGAGATCTAAAAAACTGTTCAAATATCAATTTAGTTGATAATTGATAAATAACGAAAATTGTTTTAGCGAAATGAAATCATTATTCAAATGAAAGAAAAATTAATAATAATAAAATAAAGAAGATAAATTTTTTATATTACCTAGTAAATGAAAGGTTTCTGTTAATTGAATACTTAAATTGATAGTGTTAAACATTCTCAAGTGAAAAAAAAAATATATAATAAATAAAATATTAAAAATGAGTAAAAATATTCAAAAGTGAGACAAAAAATATTTAATACATACATAACATAATTGCATAAAAGTTGAGATAAGACTAGAAATATATTGGAGATACGAATGAATTTCATGACAAACTAAATAGTGAAAGATAAAAAATAGAAAGTATATAGTGTGTGTGTGTGTGTGTATATATATATATATATATATATATATATATATATATATATATATATATATATATATATATATATATATATATATATATATATATATATATATATATATATATATATATATATATATATATAAGGTTACTTAATAGATTATAAGTATTTTAATAATTTAAACATGAATATGAAAATGGCGGGGATGAGAGTTATAGCGGGTATGTGAGCGAGGAATGAGGGGTGGGGGACTGATGTACATACCCTCCCCATACCTAATTGAAAAAGTTAGGTATTATCTATATCCATATCTAATCAATGCAGGAATTCTTCGTCAAAATACGATAACATGTTTGGTCAATACACACAAGGTCAATTTTATTTGTCATCTTCACTAAGAACACAAATTAAAATGTTTGTGGGATGTCTATCATTGTTTAAGTTGATTAAGAAAAAAGATTCATATGAGAAAGAATTTTTTTTGTAGCAATATAAATAATTTGTATTATTGATAAATATATTTTATTTTTTAAATAATATTATTTTGAAAAATAAAAATAAAATGTATTTTTCTAAATTTAATTTTATTAAATTATAAAATAATTAGAAATCATAAAAGCATAAAATGAAAAATGAAAAAAAAATAATATATAAATTATTAAATGATCAAGTAATCAGAAATCATAAAATAAAATTAAGAATGAAAAAAAAATAGTATAGAACTATAAAAATTTATATTTTAATTATAAGTTATTATTTAACAATAAATATATTGAAAATACATTACAATTTTTTTAGTAATACTTAAAATGTGTCAAGAGCACACATTAAAAAATAACTATTTATTTGTTTTAAAAATCAACAAATTTTTAAAATAATTTTTAGGAATACATATCATAGATTAAATTAGTTAACAAAATAATTCCAACTTTATACATAATTAACAATTCGGAAATTGATATAAAAAATTTAAATTTGATAACGTAATAGTTATATTTAAGAGCTAAAATAATAATTTATTAGATATTAAATAATAGAGATTAAATAAATTTTTGGAGAAAGAATTTTTCTTATGACGGTGTAAATCATAAAAAGATAAAAATAAAAATAAAAAATAGTATAAAATAACCATTAATTAAAAAATATAAAAGGATAAAATTAAAAATTAAAAAATATGTAGAAAAATTATTTTAAAAATAAAATAAATAGATAAAAGGATAAAATATCGTTCATCCCGAATGTGACAGAAAAATAAATATAAATTAAAAAATTAAAAATGTTAAAGTACTAAAAAAGACAAACTTCTAAGATACTTGTTAACAAAACAAAATGGATAATGGAATAAATTTTGTAGTATATTCTTTTAATATATTATAATTTATATATTATAATAACTTTTATATATATATATATATATATATATATAACAGTAAAATAAATATAAATAAAAAAATGTCAAATTACTATAATAACTAATTTTAAGATATTTGTCAAGAAAATATAATGAATAATAAAGTAAATTTTTTAATATCTTCTTTTCATATATTATAATAATAATAAATAATAGATGACAAAAAATTAAATATAGATAAATAAATTAAAAATATCAAATGAATAAAAAATTAGTTTTTAGAAACAAAATAGGATGAGTAATAAAATAAATTTTTTAACATCTTCTTTACATATATAATAATAGATTTTTTAGTATCTTCTTTTCATATATTATAATACATACTAAATCATAAATTAATGTCAAAGATAATTTATCATATACGTAAATGATGTATTATTTAATTTAATACTTTAATGATTATGATGTCGAAACTTTAGAAAATATTTTAATTATACCCAAAACTCAGGTTTATTTTGAAGTTAAATTTAAAATAAAGAGTTTAACAACTTTTTTATCTTATATATTCTTTACTTAAAATAATTACAGACTCTTTATAAATTATGAACTTATATATTAGAGATGTGAAAATAGGTCGGAATCCCGCGAGCCAATCTGGCTCACCTCGGGTTTGGACTGGATTGGGTTAAATTTTTTTTACAAATTTCAATACAAATTTATTTTTGACCCGACTCATTTAGAACCCAACTCATCCGGGTTGACTCACCAACCTGCAGATAAAAGGGTCACACAAGTGTTTTTACTAAGTTGGGCTTTATATTTGCATCATGTTAAGTTTTTTTATCCAACACATAAATAATTTGTATTTTTTTTATTTTGGTTTGTATTTGGATTGTATTAAAGTTTATTTAGATTTTAATTAGAATTAAAATTCAGTTTCAATTGAAAAAAATAAAAAAAAATATTTTTTTAATTAAGTAAACCTGTGAGCCAACCTGTTTAACCCGTCAATTCGTAGTGGGCCGGACCGGATTCGAATTTTTTTGACTCGTTAAAAAGTGAGTCCGGTTGAATTGATTCACTAAATTATCAACCTGTGATAGATCAAGTCGGATCGAGTCGGGTTACTCATTTTGACACCTATAATAAATGAATGTTGAACCCTAAAATTTTAAATATTTATAGAATTCATTCTACATTATTATTATTATTATTATTATTATTATTATTATTATTATTATTATTATTATTAAATGTATTTGTCGTTTTGTACTCAAAAGCTACTTTACTTATAATCTCTTTGAGTATTGTCAACATCGAAGATAGTGGTTTAACTTTATATTCACTGAACCATGACTTATATAAAATTAATAAAATTTGATCTATTGCTATCTTAGAAATGGATTTCATAAAATTGAGTAGGATTGTAAGATTAAACTTATAAATTCTTTAATTAAATTAGATTAGATTTATAACCGTATTTTAAAAATAAATTCAGCGATCTAAATCAACGAATACACACATAACTTGTAAAATTACCAGATAATTCATCCTCACATGACTAAATATTTATAAAATCAATACATTTCCACGGAAATATTATTTAAATTATATCTTCCTATTATAACATTTATAGTTTAGTATATGCCAAGAATATTTAATACTCAAGTTTAATTACCAATGTAACAATAGTACAATTTTAATTTTTATTTATTACGTGATTTACAAAATAATAATAAAATTATAATAAAGGTAGACAACTAATAAAAATGTACTGTTTATTATACATATTAAGTTTAAATTGAAACTAATTTTGAATTATTAGTACGAAATAGATATTATTTATATATATTCTGTAAATCCATCCAATTGAATATTCCCAAATCGAATTCTCGCTGGGGAGTGTGTAACGATGGGCGTTAAGAACTATAGTAGCCCTCGGTAAGTGTTACTAATTAGAGGTAACACCTATCCAATGGAAGCTACTAGAAGCCCAATCCGTCAAGAAAAGTCTAGACCCGTCATGTAAAGTAACTCAGTCGCCTCGGTTACCATAAAAGCCGAAGAAAACACTCCGCCGCGCTCACATAGAGAAAGAAAATGGACGCATCAAAACTCAATCAATTGAAGCATTTCATCGAACAATGCAAGTCCAACCCTTCCCTCCTCGCCGATCCTTCACTTTCTTTCTTCCGCGACTACCTCGAAAGGTGAGTAATTTCAATTCGATCATCATTCGTATTAGCGTCTTCTAAACCACGTTTCTATTAACTTACTAACTTTGTGTTCTCTTTGATTATTCTTTCCAGTCTCGACGCCAAGCTTCCCGAATCTGCATACTCTAAATCGGTACCCTAGCGTTCTATTAATACTTGCCGCTACTTTTTTAATTTTCGCGTGTTGTGTGTGAATCCTTACGTAATATGTGATGCTTCTCTGTGTTGCGTACGGAAGAGGGACGTGGAGAGCGATGACGACATAGAGGATGTTGCGGAGGAACAAGAGAAGGTGGAAGAAGTAGAGGAAGATGAAATAATTGAATCCGATGTTGAGCTCGAGGGTGAAACATGCGAGCCTGATGATGATCATCCGCAGAAGGTTTTATTTTGTTATGCTTTTAGAATAAACATAATTACTTTAATTGATTTTTGTTGCATTTGGGATTTTTGTTAAAGCAAATGTGTGTCACGTTTCAGATGGGAGACCCCTCTGTCGAGGTCACTGAAGAGAGTCGAGACGCTTCGCAGATGGCAAAAGTTAAAGCCATGGAAGCTATTTCTGAAGGTATCCTTCATTGTACAGTATAATGCTGTTGCATTTATGTAATTAATTTATTTGTTTTTACATAGCGATTGTTGGGTAGTGCATGGATCCATACGCAATGCACAAGAAATGGAATTACAAATGCGACATGGAAGACAACTGGTCGTAGTATCAGTATCAACGATTCTTTGAAGGGACAAAAAGTAATTTGTTTTTACATAGTGATTGTTGGTAGTTTATGGATCCACAAGCAATGCACAAGAAATGGAATTACAAACGCAACAAGGAAGACAACTGGTCCTATGTATTGGTGACAATGATTCTTTGAAGGGACAAATAATAATTCTATACCGTATGGTATATAGCAATTTTTTAATGGCTTGGGTTCTAAAAATTCCTGTTGATGGTTAGTTAAGCAGGAAGGAACCCTGTCGGGTTCACGGATTAAAACTTTAGTTATATATGGTACAATGAAAATTTTATAATTGTGTGGTTCGTAGGATGTAACTGACATCATTTGTATTGTTTCTTTAGTTATTCCTATTTTTTTTTTTTAAACAAATGCTATTATATGGAATTTCATGCATTACATTGTCATTTTAAGTTTCTATGACCTCTTACCAGCTAATAATTACTAACTCTTCTCAAAGTGTTCAGGTAAACAGACCACTATACAATGATCACGTATTGTACACTGTCACATTCTGATATTAGTCTTCCCATCAAAGAGCAGCATTTCAAATTCTGTGTGGTGTGGGGAAGCGTCTTCCCTACCTTATAATGTGGCACCGTAGATAACATAACATGTGGTCGTTGTGTCAATGGATGATTCTACCCTCTATTCCTTCATGCACATTTTACCATCTTCCCTTTATCAAACCTGACTCTGATGACACTAAGGAATTGATGTACGAGGATCCACAATAAGCATGCATGGAGGAGGAAACGAATACACAACAACAATAATAATAGGAAAACAATTTAGTAACTCGCCTCTCTCCATGATTTTTGAATGGATAAAAAGATTTCATTAACAAAATATGCTACATCTTTTGAACAGATTAAGTTACAAATTTCCCCACTAATCACACTGGCAAATACTCCAGTTTTAAACATCTATAAATTATTTAGGCTATTCTCTCTGGTGGTATTGTTTTAAAAGATGACAGTAATCGGAAATTATTTGACTATGTAACGCAGGTAAGCTGGAGGAGGCAGCTGAGAGCTTAACGGAAGCAATTTTACTCAATCCTACCTCTGCCATAATGTATGCAACTAGAGGTATACCTTGATATAATTGTCTATTTTTACATTCTCTAGTTGTTTATTTTTATCATCAAGATAAGGATTCATTCTTAAGAGTTTGTAAATTATTTACAGCCACTGTTTACATCAAAATGAAGAAACCCAATGCTGCTATCCGTGATGCGAATGCTGCTTTGGAGGTTATATTCTCCCCCTCTGTCGCTTAGGCCGACAAGCTTACATTCTTGCTTGTATTAATAGACCTGTGAATAATTGTAAATGTTTAATTTTTTGTTGCATTATTTTCTGGAAGAACAATGCTCTAAATTAAACTTGTCTCAAATGCGAGGTAGACAATGTCCCACTCTAAGATACATAATGGGTTAAGATCTTGATTCTTTTCAATCAAATTATTGGTGTGCACCTACATGCTTAATTGACTTACTCGTTCGGGGTCACTTTTTTCTCATATGAAATGATTTTTGAAATATAGAGGATCTAGGCATATTTTTTTTATAAGGCCTTAACTAGTTTGGGGGGCTCTGAAAAGTAAATATTTCTTGTATGTTACAAATTAAGTATGATCCTTCTAAAATTGTACTGTATGCACTCCTGGCTATTTTTTCTTTTCTGCTTCCGCTTTTGCATATGATACGGCAACTGGATTGAAGGATTATGGGTTTCAATAACATATCTCTGTTCTTCTATGGACCATATTCTTATATTTCCCTGGCAGTACTTGTAATACTATTGTGTATCTCGCCTGTACGCAAGGATTTTTATTTTGTATTGTGTTTTCCAGATTAATCCCGATTCTGCTAAAGGATACAAGTCACGTGGCATTGCACGAGCAATGCTTGGTCAATGGGAAGAAGCTGCAAAGGATCTTCATGTGGCTTCAAAGTTGGACTACGATGAGGAAATAAATGCTGTACTTAAAAAGGTTTGCTGTCTGGACCCTTCATATCACTTATCTTCCATTGATAACAATACAGTAGTTACGCCTCTAGTATACTGCCAGTGCAATCTGTTGTTTATTTATATCATGGAATGATATCCATGTAAAAGTTATAAGTTTCGTGAAATATACCTCTATGATATACTGTTCGTATCCTTGAATTTTTCTTTTTAGTCTCTCATTGAAAACATTGGTATTCCTAGGTGGAGCCAAATGCTCACAAGATTGAGGAACACCGTCGGAAATATGAAAGGCTGCATAAAGAAAGAGAGGAGAAAAGAAAGGAGCGTGAGAGGCAACGCCGTCGTGCTGAAGCTCAGGTTCCCAATTTTGATTTATGCCAAAAACACAGGACATACAACAAATTGAAAATATCCATATAATTTAATTGTTGATAATTTGCTGTGTATTTTTCTAGGCTGCATATGAGAAAGCTAAGAAGCAAGAGCAATCATCTTCCAGTAGAAATCCTGGAGGCATGCCTGGTGGGTTTCCTGGGGGCATGCCAGGAGGCTTCCCAGGTGCAGGGGGCATGCCAGGAGGTTTCCCAGGTGCAGGGGGCATGCCTGGAGGCTTCCCAGGTGCAGGCGGCATGCCTGGAGGGGTGCCAGGAAATGTTGATTTTAGCAAGATCTTGAATGTGAGTAAATCTGGACTTTGGATCTTGTGCACCTTTAAGGTGCTCTAAGAAAAATCTTCTCAACCTAATCAACATTCGATACATGCTTATTCTTGGCTTGATGTTGAATTTTCCTTGACACATTTCTCAGGATCCTGATCTGATGACGGCATTTAGTGATCCAGAGGTTATGGCTGCTCTTCAAGACGGTAATTATCAGTTCTATTGTTTGGTTCCATCCTTTTTCTGTTCTAGTTCATTTATATTTTTCATTGTCACGTGCTTATCTTTGCATGGTTAGTTTTTTTTTTTATTTAAATTCTCAATAATTACTTTTGCTATTATTTGGATGGAAATTGCCGATTATTTCTAGTTGATAGGACTGAGAAATATACAGTTCCCTGCTCTCCCCCTCCTTTTCACGCATTAGGTATTTCCTATCTTATTCGGACACCAAGACTAAATGAAATTGCCTGACTTAGTTATGGGTTGTGTTGTGGGGCTGGGGCTGGGGCTGGGTACGGTTATATAAATGTGAAAACAATGAACTCTTTCTATCCTTTACACCTGAGTTCATAAGAAACTTCGAAACTTCGCTGTCAGTCAGTATTTTTCATATCCATATTAGTTTAACCAGCTCAGGAAATGTCAAGTTCAATAAGAAGTTGGATGATGACCATGTTACGCTATGTCAAAATGTACCCATTTTTTACTTTTTGCTTTCATGTTTTAGAGTTGGACAGAAAACATTTGATTTGCTGGTTATTAACTCTAATTTCTCCTCTTTTTATTTTATTTTTGGCTTGGTGCAGTTATGAAGAACCCTGCTAATTTGGCCAAGCATCAAGCAAATCCTAAGGTGGCTCCTGTAATCGCGAAAATGATGAGCAAATTTGGAGGTCCCAAGTGAACACTGAGATCTCAACATTCCAGGCCTCAGCCATCGGAAATTTTAAGTTTATTGATATTGCATTTTTCATTTTAACAAAATTATCAAACTTTTTACAGTTTGTACGGCCTGTTTCGTAGGTGCTTAGTTCCTGTTGGTAGCCATGTTTACTTGTCAACAATGTAATTTATTTTCCTGAGTGAATTTGATTGTTAAAAGTTGATATTTTTGTATTTCAGGAAAATAAAAGTTTCTTTGCTTCGTTTATGCCAGGCATTTTGAACGGCCTTCATATAAAAGTTTTCTCGTAGAGATAGATAATATAATGGCATAAGTGGGCAGTTGCTACTCTCAAAATCATATTTTATATATATATATATATATATATATATATATATATATATATATATATATATATATATATAAATATTTATAGTTTTTATAAAAGATGTTGAATAATGACTTGGATGTGAAAGTGATTTGGTTATTAGATTTTGGTTTCTATATAGGAATTGTGATCGATTGGTGTTGGAAAAAAATGTATTCTCAATAAAGAATATTAGTGTCTTTAATTCTAAAGATTTATCATATTAACAAATAAATAAGATAAAAAATCAATATAAGGTATTCAATATTTAAGAATAAAACGTTGAAACTTTAAAATCAAAGAAAAAGTACAATCCTTGTATAATGACAACTAAGAAATAATATTATGCAAAAGAATATATAATATATAGACTACATTTTTTACTTCAAGTACATTCACATCTTTTAAAACAATAAACTAACCCAAACTTTACAAATAAAGTAACACACATTCTACCTTCTTATGTTTTTTATAATATTTTGTTATAAGAGTATAAGAACATAAATTCAGAGTTTCTTATATAATTACTAACACTTATTTTCTAATTTATTTTAGTCTCTTATATAATTACTAACACTTATTTTCTAGTTTATTCTAGATGGTATGAGACTTTTTAAAAAAAAATTATTTTTAGTGTTGTTTGATTTACTTTGATAAATCATTATTTAAAATGTTTTGAATTAGATTATAAGTTGATCTAGTATTTATATTATGCATATTAAGTATAAAGTTTTCTTAAATGAAGTGTTGAATATAGTTTAGTTGAGTAGCGTAAATTTTTTCTGATAGATCATGAATCTGATGTAAGTATAAATATGCATACATTAGTTAAAGGAACATGTTGATTTGAATGGGTAAAGTATGATGTTTGAATAAGTCATGATTTTAAATTGATCATTCAAATGGTTTAAATTATTAAAGTGCTTTCGAAGATATCTATGATCAATTACGTTGTTGAGATTGATTTTTCTAATATTTTCGTACAATCAGATGATTATTACTCAAGGAAAACTTAAACAAATATTCAAACCTTGTTTTTCATTCTATTTTCTATCAGGCAAAATATTTCTTAACTAAAGTGAAGATAAAGTTGAAAATAACTTTATTCTCAATCATATTTTTGCTCAAACAAAAATACCACTACAACCCAATAATTGAATTTCCCTAATTTTTGTTCAAGTGAGCATATTTTATGGATTGCATTTGAATGTAAATTCTAAATGTAAAATGAATATTAGTTTATATATTTAATTTATTTTTGATTTTGTTTAATTGAACTATGTTGCATGAAAATGATTGTTGAGAATGATTAGACTTATATGAATATGTGGTCATATATTTGGGATGATATATAAATTATTATTTGATTAATGTATTAAGCATTGACATATATATTGCAAGAAATATTTTATTTTTTTAGTGGTGGTCCAAGTTACTAACTAAAATATCAGGTGGTGAAAAGATGAGGAATGAGTTCTTGCATGTCGTAACATGTACGACTTGGGTTCTAATAAACTTATCATGATTTTTTCTCTTTACTTGTAAAATTTAAGTCTTGGACGTTGAATCAAATGTTAGTATCTAATAAGACATATTTAATATGAGTTTTTTAGAAAATGTTAATTGATATTTCATTATTATTGAATATGTATATATTCATGTGTGGTATTTATGAATTTTATATATTGGTGTCTTGATGGTATTTAAATAAATTTAAATGATTCTGATTTATTAATTAAAATGTATCTTTATATATTCAACTTTATATCTTCGAAAATTTTATTTTCAATGACTTATCCTTACATTTATTGTTAGTGTTGTGACTTATAATGAATGTGCTTGAAAAATTCAAGTGGAATAAAAGTACACATGCAAGATCAAGACAAGAATAGAAAGTATAATTTCACTTATATTTTGTAAATAATTATATATATATATATATATATATATATATATATATATATATATATTTTGTTATTTTTTTGGAAAGTGTTACAAAATATATATCATTAATAATGATAGTTGTTATTATGAAAATAATAATATAATTATTATGAATTTTATTTTTATACTTATTATTGATTATTATTGTTAATATATAATTAATTTATTAGATAAATTGTTTAAAATTTTGTAATATTTTAACTTGTAACACAACATATTGGGAAAATAAATAAATAAAAAGACAAAAAACAAATATGTTAAATTATCTCTTTGTTCCTATTTTATTTATTTTAAGTATTCAAATATTTAAATGCAACTCATGAGATAACAATTATAGTAAAATCAAGAACCAATGTCTTCATCATGCTCACCACCAATATACTAATATATGATCAATTGTTTCCAAGAAAGTGTTCATATAGTCCAAGAAAATATGGTAATATTATACATTTTCTGTTGTACTATTCAAATAAATATAAATTAAAAACTACACATTTTTGTCATTCTAATTTAGAAAAAAATGTTTATAAAACGGTTGCTTGAATAATTTACTATAACAATTATACTTAAAGATTAAAGTATGAATGTATATAACTTGAGAATCAAATTAATTAAACATTCAAATTATTCAAATATTATTGAGCAACATTCTAGCGTTTAAAAATATAAAATTGTGAAGCTATATAATTAGGAGTAGTAAATAATTATTAAAAAAAAATTGTAAAAAAATGTTAGTGGGTTAACCCAACTTCAACTTGTCTCGAACCCATGGGTTAAGTGAGTCGAGTTGAGTTTAACCCACTTTTGAAAAAAACTTTTTTTCTCAATCCAACTCGGCTCGAACCTGTGGTGAGCTGGATTGGCTCACAGGTTGAAACCCATCTTGACATCTCTACTTCTAATTGTCTGGTTTGTCAAAGAATTCATTCGCATCTTCAATATATTTTTCATCTTATCATAACCTTTATGTTATTATGTTCAAGTGTGATGTATGTTAATTAAATATTTTTTATGTCTCACATTTAAATATTTTTCTTCTTTTTTAATATTTTTATTTATTGTATATTTTCCTTTCACATGAGAATGTTTAACACTCTCAGTTTAAGTATTCAAAAGCATAAATATTTCATTTACGAGATAATATTAAAAATTTATCTTCTTTACTTGATTATTATTAATTTTTATTTCATTTGAAGAATTATTTTGTTTTGCTAAAATAATTTTCGTTATTTTTCAACCATTGATTATGTTGATACTTGAAAATTTTTCTTAGATCTCTAAAATATTTTTCATTTTATCACATCCTTAATTATACATTTGTTTTTCTTGATGCGATTTCATTCAATAGTCTCTCAAATTGTTTCTAAGACACACATTTGTTAATTTTCTAATACTTTTATTTGTTGTTTATTTTTATCATGTACAATAATATTTTTATATATTTTATATAATTATTTTTTATCTTCTAACTCATCATCATACTATAATTTTGTCACTATAATTGTATAAATAAATTTTATTTATTATAATATAAAAAATTAATGTAATTGTCATGAATTTCTTTTTATCACGTTCTAACATATATGGAAGTTCAAAAGATACATCATCTATGTTAAAATTATATTATTATTGATTTAATCTTAGTTCTTTGTGTGATTTTGATCAAGTGATGTATTGTAATTTTTATTAGTGTATAAAAAAAATTCATTAAAATTTAAAAAATTGAAGTAAACAAACCTTTAAAATTTATTTTAATTTGAATATTTGTTTTTCTTTCATATATTTTTAAAAATATTTTTAAATTTTATCAACTAGGTTTCATTAATATTTGCAAATTTAATAAATATTTTTATTCTCATGAATTTTATTTGGTATTCCAATTTGAAATGTATATAATTATAATTTCTTTCTAAATATTTGATATTGAATAAACAACTCTCCTCCTAATATTGAATATTTGTTAAAATTATGTTTCCTTTATTGCAATTTTTTATTATTTTATAAAAATTAATTAATTAATATCGAAAAAGTAAAAAAACACGTACGACTATGGGTACGAGTATATACCAGTTATCCGATGAGGATGAGGATGAGAAAAAAGTTTAATACCCGTTGGATTGGAGTATAAAGATGAGAATGATTTTTTTTCGACAAAAATGAGTATGAGATAACGAAACTTGTCCCCTCCCGCCTCGTTACCATCCCTAATAACCACAAACAAAGGAAAAAAAATTATATTATTAAAGTTGTGATAAAAGAAAAAAGTATCTTGAATATTTGAATAAATTTTGTAGATATAGACCAGTGCAAAAAAAATAACAAAAAAAATGTGTACATAAAAAAAAGTGATAAAAAGTGAAGACAAATATAAATATAAATAAATATATATATATATATATATATATATATATATATATATATATATATATATATATATATATATATATATATATATCTTTTAGGTTATTATGAATATTTTAGTGATCTAAAGAGGACGAAAAATAAATATTAAGGTATATGTATAGGACGAATAAGTACATATTCATTTTTATCTTATTTTTATTTTAAAAAATCGATTAT
Organism: Vigna unguiculata; assembly: GCF_037176805.1. Classification (NCBI taxonomy): domain Eukaryota; kingdom Viridiplantae; phylum Streptophyta; class Magnoliopsida; order Fabales; family Fabaceae; genus Vigna; species Vigna unguiculata. The sequence continues at coordinate 54,865,708 of NC_140794.1, read as the reverse complement.
ACCTAATTAATATATGGATTTCGTGTTAATATGAAATTGAATTCGAATTTAAGAAAACGAATTTATCCAAATTTTTTGCATTTACTTCACTCGTTCTTGTCACTCCAAGTTAGAGCTGTTTTAGTGGAAAATTGATTCGTGAAATGTAGAAGTTTGGAATATAACAGTGCAAAGCTTTGGAAAAGTTGCGTTGAAAATAAGTTTGAGATGAAAAGAGAGTTGGAAGTGGTGTCATCTCACAGGTAAAGCGTCTAACTCAAACTGGATGAGGCTTATATATAATATGACTCTATTCTATGCTCTAACTTCTTTTAATTCTACCAAAAAATCATAATTTATTATGGACAGGGTTTTGCCGCTCCAGTTCAGTAATTTGCAAGCAAATCTAACTAACACTTTCTTTTTTTTCTTTCAAGAATCAAATACCTGTGTTTGAGTTTTATATGGTTTAAAAACTTATTCTTAGGATTAATATTCAATTAAAAGTCAAGATTTGCAATGAGATAACATTGCTACTTTTGATAATTTATCATACGAATGAGCTTCAACAGTAATATTTTGTTCATTAATTCTATATATGTACAAAGCAAAAAACCGTACAAAACTTTAAACATTTTCATTTCTTTTTCTATTTTGGAACTTCAATCTGGTGCTATGCATCTCTATTGGTTAAAGGGTGAAGGAATGTGATGAAAGTGAAGGCTGAGACGATGTGTGTTGAATTTGGAAAGTTGTCGGACAGTGAAGGAATTTTTTGTTGGAGCTGTATATGAAGATGTTTTAGGTCAATTGTAGATTATCAATCAGAGACTGATATAGGGTGACAATTATTTGTTGTAATTACTTCCACAATTGTGAGCATCAGCTTTTATGTATGGTGCAAGACACAAAAGGAATTTTTTACGATACAGACATTACTCCATTTTCCCCTTTAAACAAACAACTTTTGGCAACAGTGTTAAAATATGGAGTATCACGTTCATATTTTTTTTGAAAAAAAAAAAGTTGTTGATAACTCATGTAGGAGTGAATTGCTCATAATTAAAAAAGGGAAATTTTTATGTTTATAAAAAAAGTGAAAAGTAATGAAAAATAATATTACGGTTGTCAAAATATATAGCATTGTGTGTTTTCTTTTTTATAAGATGATTTTTTTTTTTAAATAATTGCTTTTAAAATTTTATAATAAGTAGCACTTTTCAAACAAGGCTTAAGTAATTTTTCTTTTTCATACTTTTAGGCAATACTTCCCATAGAAACTATGTTGATAGGTCTGTTTGTTGCAGTGTAGTAGTGTTAGTACATTAGTTGTTTGTAAATGAAATTTTATTAAATGTAGTAATAATTATATAATTGTAAAATTATTTTAGTTGTTTTGATGATTCTAATATGGGATTACAAAAGTTGTTACCCTTACAACTATTTTACAAGATTGTCGATACGTCAAATACAAATATTCTATTAAAAAATATTATATAATCAAATACTATGTTAGTTGTAAGTTAGGTATTATTACTTCTTTGATAGCAAATGAGTAGTTGTCATTCAGTTTTAATAGATGAGTAATTATAGTACCTTGTATGATATATATATATATATATATATATATATATATATATATATATATATATATATATATATATATATATATATATATATATATATATATATATATATATATATATATATATATATATATATATATATATATATATATATATATATATATATATATATATATATATATATATATGTGGTATCTTATTCTTTGAAATAATAAATCAAAATCATTTTTTAAATCCTTTCTATATGGTATCAGAACCAAACACCGACATCTCTACAATATAGGAAGCAGTGCTTCTTTATTTGAATATTTATGATGGCTCCTTCCGAAAAAAATCAATTGGAGAAACATGATTTTGGGACTTCCGCTGCTACCCATATGCAAGAAGTTACTCCCAAGAAGAAGCTACTCCCAAAAGACATAGTTCTACTGTTGCCGGATTTGTGACCAAGTCAAGTATATCTAATTCTGCTCTTAATATTTCTGTTATTACCAAGGGTAGTGATTGGATAATTGATTCAGGTGTATATGATTGTGATCCACATAAATTTATTAATTTTTCTCTAATTGTTCTAAAATTGCTATTATTAATGTCAATGGGGTCTCATCTCCTATTGAAGGTGTAGGTACTATATCCCTCTCACCCTCCTTATTAATTTCTGATGTTTTATTTGTTCCTATATTAAACTATAATCTTCTCTCTGTCAACAAGTTAACCAAATCACATTCTTGTGTTGTCTTATTTTACCCAACCCATTGTTTTTTCCAGAACATCCATTCCAATGAGAAGATTGATAGTGGTAGAGAGAGAGAATGACTGTATTATCTTGAAAATGTCTCACAACAAACCCATAAAGGAGCATTGACTTGTCTTGAGAATGAACACATACAAGATAAAAATAAAAAGAAAATTTGGTTATGACATAGAATATTTGGACATTCCTCTTTTGGTTATCTAAAAAAATTATTTCCATCACTATTTCATAAATGCAATATTTTTTATTTTATTTGTGAAACTTGTGTAATGGACTAATAAAAAACAATTTTTCATTTTTCATTAATACACACAAATGTTTGGGCCCTGCCCCACAATCTACACATAATGGGAAAAAATAGTTTATGAACTTTGTTGATGATTATACTCGGGTAACTTGGGTGTATTTGTTTAAACATAAAAGTGATGTGTGTAATGTGTTCCGTTTCTTCCATCATATGATAATTACTCAATTGAACACATATATTAAAGTCATTCGATCAGACAATGGAGGGGAGTATTTTAAGACTGAGTTAACTGAGTTCATGAATTCTAAAGGCATCTTACATCAAACTACATGTCCTTATTCACCACAACAAAATGGGGTGACTGAGAGATAAAATAGGCATATATTAGAGGTGACAAGATCACTTTTGATAGATGGTAATGTCTCATCTCATTTATGGGGTGAGACTGTGAGATATGCAGTTTATTTGATGAATCGAACACCTTTAGTGTGCTTAACTTTCGAAGGTCTTTAGATGTGTTGTCTGATCATTGTATCCTTCCTTCCATGGTTTCTTTACCACCTCATATTTTTTGATGTGTTATATATGTTCACTTACACCCACATCAACGTATAAAGCTTGAAGAATGAGCTTTAAAATGTGTTTTTGTTGGGTATGGATCAACTTAAAAAGGCTATCGTGCTTACCATCCACCATCAAAGAAATTTTATATCTCTATGGATGTGACATTTAATGATGAGCATAGTTTTTTTTATGTTGATTCTACACTTCAAGGCGGCAATGAAAGTGAAGTGCATAATCATGATGTTAGTATGTTTGATATCCCAAATATAAAATTATACTTTAAAGATAAATTATCGTGTGAGGATCATCCTGCAGGAAGTGAGCCAATCCTAAATATGGAAACTTCTACTTTGGATAATACAATGTCTTCTGATCCTAACCAATATGCTCAATCGTCTCCACAGGTTCGACTTGACTCTTCAGAGGTACCTTTTGATCCTATCTCTGATAATACTAATGTCTAATGTAGTTGAAACCAATCATGAAATTGTCTCTCTTGATCCTACCCTTGATAATACTAATTTAGACGAAATTGATCATGAAATTGATGCTTGTCTGCATGAGACCACCAACACACCAAACATTGAATGTACTACTTTCCAATATAATCTTCCACGCCGTTATAACCGTGGTCAACCTCCAACTAAATATGAACTAGACATCCAAGCCAAAGTTAAATATCTCATTAGTAAATATGTGTCATCTCACATATTATCCTAGTCATATGCATCATTTGTATCTCAATTATCTTCAATTTCTATTCCTAGTAATATACAGAAAACTTTGGCAAATCCTAGATGGACCAAAGCAATGGTTGATGAGATGGCAGCTTTAGAAAAAAACACTTGGGATGTCCTTGCCAAGAGGGAAGAAAACTATGGGCTGCAAATGAATGTATTTACAATTAAGCATAAAGATGATGGAGCTATTGAGAGGTAAAAAGCATAATACTGTGAGAATACTTCTGTCACTAGCAGCAAACCAAGATTGGCATCTTCTACAATATGATGTGAAAAATGCTTTCCTACATGGAGAAATTTTAGAAGACATTTATATGGATTCTCCACCAAGCATGACAGGTTCAACTGGAATGAAGGTTTGCAAATGAAAGAATGCTCTATATGGATTAAAACAATCCCCAAGAGCATGGTTTGCAAGGTTTACCAAGTCTATGAAGGCTTTTGGCTATAGAGCTAGTAACTGTGATCATACCTTATTTTTTAAGAGAGGAAAAGAAAGAATTACAGCTTTGATTATATATGTAGATGACATGATTGTTACAAGAAATGACTAAGATGAGATTTCTATTTTACAACAATACCTTATCTGAATTTGAGATGAAACAACTTGGAAACCTCAAATATTTTTTTAGTACTGAAGTAGTGTTGGGTATTGGGCTCCCTTCCTATGTGGAGAAAAGGCCCAAAATTTGAGAAGCCCATGTCTCACTTAAACCTAGTGGAGAGGAGGCTATAAAATAAAGAGAGAGGCAGAACAATAGAGTCAGAATACACTGAAAGCCCTAACACATAGAGGGAGAGGTAGAGGGAAAATTCTGTTCACGTTTTTCATAGAGCTGTCGCAATAAATTCGGCGCTGCGGATTCGTTCACCGTTGGATCGGGCTGAAATTTTTACAGCAGGTTCGAAACTCATTGCTCTTCATTCTGATCGGTCGGATCTTTGATACGAGGTCTGAGTTGGGAGATATTAATTTCGCACTGCAGCAGTGATTTGTAGAGGTTTTCCCCTCTTGTTCTTCTCTATTTGAAAGCTTTGTTGCTTTGTTATTTGGTTGGGTGTTGGCACTAATTTGTGCTATTGATTGAGACTCTTTTGTACTCTTGTTGATCATAGTGAAGCTATTTCTTTGGTCTGGACGACTCGTGGTTTTTACCCTTGATTTGAGGGGTTTTCCACGTTAAAAATCTTGGTGCCTTTATTTGTGCTTTTGGTGATTTATTATTGCTGCTCTTTGATTATTGCTCCTCATAGATTCTTGCAAGTTAGGGGAAATTATATCTGCTGCATTCTCTGGTATATTGTTTGTTGTTGTTTTCCCCATCAGAGTGGCATCAGAGCTCTTGGTTGGGCTATATTTACTTGCTTGAATGATGGAGGCAAATGCAAAGATGGTTGCTTTGAATGGTACAAATTATCATTTGTGGAAGGGCAAGATGAAAGATTTATTATTTGTCAAGAAATTGCATCTTCCGGTCTTTACTACACAGAAGCCAGATTCTATGTCTGAAGAAGAATGGGACTTTGAGCACCAACAAGTATGTGGTTTTATTCGGCAATATGTTGAAGATAATGTTTATAATCATATTGCTAATGAGACACATGCCAGAGCTTTGTGGGAGAAGATTGAGTCTTTGTATGCTTCTAAGTCGGGCAATAATAAATTGTATTTGTTAAATTGCTTGATGAATTTGAGGTACAGGGAGAATTCTTCTATTTCTGATCACTTAAATGAGTTTCAAGGGCTCCTAGATCAATTGTCAGAAATGGGCATAAAGTTTGATGACGAAGTTATGGGATTATGGTTGCTTAATACTCTACCAGAGTCTTGGGAGGTATTTCGGGTTTCAATTACAAACTCTGCCTCGAATGGTGTTGTTTCTTTTCAGATGGCAAAGAGCGGTGCTCTTAATGAAGAGATGAGAAGGAAGGCACATGGTTCTTCATCTCAGTCTAAGATGCTTGTTACAGAAGCTAGGGGGAGAAGTCAGAAAAAGGAACATAAAGGTGGTAGAGAGAAGAGTAGGAGCAAGTCCAAGTCAAGATACAAGAATTTAGAGTGCCATTTTTGTCATAAAACTGGGCACATTCAGAAATACTGTTTTAAGTGGAAAAAGGAGAACAAAGACAAGAAGGGCAAATAGAGAGAGAATGATCATGATGATGATGATCGTGTCACTACTGCTACAGATGGTGATCTTGTTCTTCTTCGTGACTTTGAGTCCGTTAATCTTGTATCTGATGAGAGCATGTGGATTATTGATAGTGGTGCTACACTGCATGTTACACCTAGGAAGGAGTTCTTCACATCTTACACTTCTGGTGATTTTGGAGTGTTGAAGATGGGTAATGATGGTGAGTCTAAAGTGATTGGTGTTGGTGATGTTTGCCTGCAAACCAACATGGGAGTACAGTTGTTGCTTAAAGGAGTCAAACATGCTCCGAATGTCTGTTTTAATTTAATCTCTGTGCAGTTGCTTGATGATTGTGGTTATGACAATCACTTTGGTTCTAGTAAATGGAAGCTCACTAAAGGTAACTTGGTTATGGCCAGAGGGGAGAAACAATCTAAATTGTATTGGACTAAAGCTTTGGTTGCTAAAGACAGTGTGAATGCTATGTATATGGAGGCATCTTTGTGGCACCGGAGGCTTGGTCATATAAGTGAGAAAGGGCTTAACTGCTTAGCTAAAAAGGATGTGCTTATGGGATTGAGAAATGCAGAATTGGAGAAATGTTCTCATTGCATGGCTGGTAAACAAACCATAATATCTTTTAAGAAGCATCCACCCTCAAGGAAGTCAGAATTGCTTGAATTGGTGCATTCTGACGTTTGTGGCCCATTAAAGGTAAAGTCATTTAGTGGTGCACTTTACTTTGTTACTTTTATTGATGATTGTTCCAGGAAGCTATGGGTCTATGCTCTTCAGCGGAAAGGTCAAGTACTTGAAAAGTTCAAGGAATTTCATGCTATGGTTGAGAGGCAATCAGGCAAGAAGCTGAAATGCATCCGTAGTGATAATGGTGGTGAGTATCGTGGACCTTTTGATGTTTATTGCAGGCAGCATGGTATTAGACACGAGAAGACTCCTCCTAAAACTCCTCAGTTGAATGGTCTAGCGGAGAGGATGAATAGGACCTTGGTTGAAAGGGTTACATGTATGCTTTCGGAAGCAAAGTTGCCTAAACACTTTTAGGGAGAGGCATTGCTTGCAGCTGTGCATGTTATTAATCTCAGTCCCGCAGTTGCTTTGAATACTGAGGTGCCAGACAAAATTTGGTTTGGTAAGAATGTTAGATATGATCATTTGCGTGTCTTTGGTTGCAGGGCATTTGTTCATGTTCCTAAGGATGAAAGATCCAAGTTAGATAAAAAGACAAGGCAATGTATCTTTATTGGCTATGGTGAGGATGAATTTGGCTACAGGTTTTATGATCCTGTTGAGAAGAAGCTTGTTAGAAGCCGTGATGTACAATTCATGGAAGACCAGACCATTGAAGACATTGATAAGGTGGAGAAGACCACACCCGAGAAAGACAGTAATCTCACTGATGGTAATCCGATGAGGTTGCCCGCTCACAATTTGAAGAATGTTGAAACGGAAGCTCAAGACAATGAGCAACATGGTGATGTTGATGATCAACAGTTTGGAAGTGGAGTAGAGGTTCCAATTGATGATGCTCAAGAGGAACATGATGATGATGACAATCTTGGTGATATACCTGAATCACCTCAAGTCCAACTCAGGAGGTCTAATAGACAAAAACAACCTTCTACAAGGTATTCCTGTGATGAGTACATAACCTTGATTGACGGTGGAGAACTTGAGTGTTTTGAAGAGGCTTTGGATAGTGAAGAGAAGAAACAGTGGCTGAATGCAATGCAAGATGAGATGAAATCTTTGCATGATAATCACACTTACGACTTGGTGAAATTGCCTAAGGGCAAAAGGGCATTGGAAACTAGGTGGATTTTCAGGGTGAAACAAGATTCAAATTCTACGCTTCCAAGGTACAAGGCCAGATTAGTGGTGAAAGGTTTCAGACAGAAAAAGGGTGTTGATTTCAATGAGATTTTCTCACCTGTGGTGAAAATGTCATCCATCAGAACTGTGCTAAGTTTAGCTGCTACTCTTGATTTGGAGGTTGAGCAGATGGATGTGAAGACAGCTTTCCTTCATGGTAATTTGGAGGAAGAGATATACATGAAGCAACCTGATGGTTTTCTTGTTAAAGGCAAGGAAGATTATGTGTGTAGACTAAGGAAGAGTCTATACGGTTTGAAGCAGGCTCCAAGGCAGTGGTATAAGAAGTTTGAGTCTTTTATGTGTGAGCAGGGTTACATGAAGACTACTTTTGATCATTGTGTCTTTGTTAAAAGGTTTTCTAATGATGACTTTATTATCCTGTTATTATATGTTGATGACATGCTTATTGTTGGGAAAGATATTTCCAGAATTGACAGGTTAAAGAAGACACTTGGCGAGTCTTTTGCCATGAAAGACTTGGGAGCTGTTAAAAGGATTCTTGGCATACATATCTCACGTGATAGGAGAGAAAAGAAGATTTATCTATCACAAGAGTAATACATTAGGAAGGTGTTGCAGAGATTCCAAATGGAAAATGCTAAAGCTGTGAGTACTCCTCTTGCTACTCATTTTAAACTGAGTGTTAAACAGAGTCCTTCAAATGAAGTTGAGAAGACCAATATGAGTAGAGTTCCTTATGCATCTGCGGTGGGCAGTTTGATGTATGTGATGGTGTGTACAAGACCAGATATTGCACATGTTATTGGTACAGTTAGTCGATTTTTGTCAAACCCAGGTAGAGAGCATTGGAATGCTGTGAAATGGATTTTGAGGTATCTTCATGGTACAGTTGATATGAAGCTTTGTTTTGGAGGTGATAAACCTACTTTGATGGGTTACTCAGACTCAGATATGGCTGGAGATATTGATTCCAGAAAGTCCACTTCGGGCTATTTGATAAAGTTTGCAGGAGGAGCTGTGGCTTGGCAATCAAGACTACAAAGGTGTGTAGCGTTGTCTACTATAGAGGCAGAGTTCATTGCTATTACTGAAGCATGCAAGGAGGTGTTATGGTTGAAGAAATTCTTGCAGGAGCTTGGTTTTAGGCAAGATAAATATTCATTGTTTGTTGATAGCCAAAGTGTTATCCATCTTGGTAAGAATCCAACTTTTCATTCTAGATCCAAACATATTGATGTGAGGTATCATTGGATACGTGATGCTTTGGATGCTAAGTTGTTGGAGTTGGAAAAAGTTCATACAGATGATAATGGTGCTGATATGATGACTAAAGCATCGCCAAGAGGAAAGTTTGAAGTTTGTTGTGAGATCACCGGTTTGGCGGTTATCTCCACATAGTTGTGAGGGAGAGATTTGTTGGGTATTGGGCTCCCTTCCTATGTGGAGAAAAGGCCCAAAATTTGAGAAGCCCATGTCTCACTTAAACCTAGTGGAGAGGAGGCTATAAAATAAAGAGAGAGGCAGAACAATAGAGTCAGAATACACTGAAAGCCCTAACACATAGAGGGAGAGGTAGAGGAAAAATTCTGTTCACGTTTTTCATAGAGCTGTTGCAGTAAATTCGGCGCTGCGGATTCGTTCACCGTTGGATCGGGCTGAAATTTTTACAGCAGGTTCGAAACTCATTGCTCTTCATTCTGACCGGTCGGATCTTTGATACGAGGTCTGAGTTGGGAGATATTAATTTCGCACTGCAGCAGTGATTTGTAGAGGTTTTCCCCTCTTGTTCTTCTCTATTTGAAAGCTTTGTTGCTTTGTTATTTGGTTGGGTGTTGGAACTAATTTGTGCTATTGATTGAGACTCTTTTGTACTCTTGTTGATCATAGTGAAGCTATTTCTTTGGTCTGGACGACTCGTGGTTTTTACCCTTGATTTGAGGGGTTTTCCACATTAAAAATCTTGGTGCCTTTATTTGTGCTTTTGGTGATTTATTATTGCTGCTCTTTGATTATTGCTCCTCATAGATTCTTGCAAGTTAGGGAAAATTATATCCGCTGCATTCTCTGGTATATTGTTTGTTGTTGTTTTCCCCATCAAGTAGCTAGATAAAAACATGGTATTTTTCTATGCCAAATGAAATATACTATTGACTTACTATCAGAAACTGGACTGCTTTGGAGTAAACCAGTTGATACACCAATTGAACAAAATCATAAACTCTTTCAATGCTCAAATTCAGCAAACATAGATAGAGGGAGATACCAAAGGCTGGTAGGAAAATTAATTTATTTGTCTCATACACATCCAAATATTACCTGTGCAGTGAATGTTGTTAGTCAATTTATGCATGACCCAAGAAATCTTCATATGGATGTTGTTGAGAGGATTTTGAGGCATTTAAAGTCCACTCGTAGAAAATGAATTTTGTTCTCAAATCATGAAAACTTAAAAGTAGATGGTACACTGATGCAGATTGGGTAGGTTCAGAAGATGATAAAAGATCAACCTCTGGATACTTTACTTTTGTAGGAGGGAATCTTGTAACTTGGAGGAATAAAAAACAACCTGTAGTAGCAAGATCTAGTGCTGAAGCAAAATTCATAGGCATGACACTAGGTGTATGTGAACTTTTTTGGATTAAAAATGTGCTATCAGATTTGGACTTTGAGCAAAATGAAACTATGAGTTTGTACTGTGATAATACGTCGACTGTAACAATTGCTCACAATCCGGTGCAACATGATAGAACAAAGCATGTGAAGACTGATAGACATTTCATCAAAGAAAAACTTGAAACTGAAATAATTTCTTTTCCTTTTGTAATATCAGAATTGTAGTTGGCTGATGTTCTCACTAAAGAAGTGTGTGTCATGTAGAGTGTTTAATGAGTCTCTATTCAAGTTGAGAATGTATGATATCATGCACCAACTTGAGTGGAAGTGTTAAGATATGTCAAATATTCTATTTACAAATATGTAATCAAATATTGTGTTAGATGTAATTTAGGCATTATTACTACCTCTGTGAGCAAATTTGTACAATTGTTATTTCTTTAATAGATGAAAAATTATAACACTTTATATATATATATATATATATATATATATATATATATATATATTACCATATTCTTAAAAAGCATCGCACAAATTCCATCCAAGAAAACTCTATACAGATATCTCTCAACTTTTCACTTTTCTAAGTGAATAACTGAATATAACTTTTCATTGTTTCTGATTATATGAACATCAACAACCATCTTTTTCATTCTTTGATTTTCAGCAAATCATTTTTTATATTTCTTTTTTTTTTAAGGTTAAGACAACTTTTTTATGCCATGTGCGTCTTTGTTATTGTGACCATATGTCACAATTGAATTCATTTATAACGATACCTATGTTAAATACCCTACCAATAGAATCATCAAAATATTATGTATAATATTTTATTCCTATAAATCAAAACTAAATTAAATAAATTTTTATTTATGCAATATTTTGTATTTCTGTATAAATTTATAATTTAACTAATCAAATATCTTCATCAATTAATTTGAATTATTTTAAAATTTCATATTATTTACTTCAAAAAATAAAAATAGTAAATACACTATATTTGTATGTGATTAAACTATATGATTTTAAATAAAATGATTAAACTATACATTTAGACACAAAAATAATATAGATGAAAAACATTCACATTAGGTTAGTACTAATTCGATTTTAAATTTTACCCTTTTTTATATGTTACATCATGAAAAAAATATATAAATAAAATAAAATAATATCACAATACTCCAATATTAATACGTTAAGAAAAAAATATTACTATTATATAGTATATATTATATGTGTTGTGCAATCAAATTTGGAGTTTCATCCCGATAAGATACATTGAGATTTAATGCAATCAATCATGACATGTATCGCTAAGATAAAATTTCAGTATGATTATAAAATAACACAAACAATTCATATATTGTGTTTGAGTTCTTGTCTAGTATATTAAAACGGAAAAGCAAATAAAAAAAAACAGAAAAATATATTTTTATTATTTGTTGTCATATATATATATATATATATATATATATATATATATATATATATATATATATATATATATATATTTTCATTTTAGTTATTGTATTTGTTAAGTCTCTTTTGTTTTTTCTTTATCGGCAATTTTTAACCTCTTCCATATTAAGCCTGTTAAGTCTCTCAGTTAATATATTACTTTTACTTTAATATGACATTATTATAACATCAGCATGATATATTATCGGTGACAATTTTTAAAAATAAATTGACAACAAAGTCTAAAATTAATACTTTTAAAATTACAGGAATGAAATCCACAAAAGCACAATAACCAAAAACAAAAGAACACCATGCATGACCTGAAATATAGGTACCTTACTTTATAATAGGCTTTTGAAGTCTGATTTAACCTCTATATATGAATAAAACTCTCTAAAAATATTTAAGCTAAATACATACTTAACATACATTATGATGTTGACACGTGGATTCATAATGTCCATGCTAACAAATCAATTTTTTGTTAAACAAAAATTTATATCATAAAGGAAATCACATAAGGACAAATCTTTTTTTCTTTTTGCCATGATTTGTATTTTTTATTTATTTTTTTAAAATTTCTCGGAATCAATTTATTATATTAAAATTTGAAAACTTTAATGAGATGTAGTTGTCTTCTACCACCACCGATATCCATTTGCGCAATAAAAAAGTCCCAAATCATAGTAGTGATCTTATTTGATAAAAGATTGATTAGTTTACATTAAACTTGTACTTCGAAGCTTGTTCTAAAATTTTCTTACAACATACCATCCAATACTCAAATAGATAGTTTAGTAATCTTAAGCCACAAAATCTCTTGCGGTCTGAATTTTTTTTGTCAGAGTTAGCTTTGTCGTCTAACCATCGATTACACTGTTGAAAATTTGGTTCTAGCTACAAATTATTTGTTAGAACTGTAATGAAAAAGAAAACTTTTCAAGCGTGCATCATGAAGTCACACCACCACATACTTAATAAATTTCAGTCAATGACATCAATCTTCCATCACAATTCATCCATGTGATGTTAACAAATATTAGGTAACTTTTCTCTCATTAACATTAATAATATATTATATTAGTATTTTAAATATTTTTTTAATATATTTTAAAATATTAAAATTAATGGTAATCAATATATTATAAAAACATAATAAAAGACAAAAAAAAAACTAATAAAGAATCTAAATTCATCTATAACAATATATAAAGAGGATTTCCTCTTTTGTGTTCACTTTTCGTTTTTCAATTTTACCTTTAATTATTATTTTAAAAATTAATTATTTTATAATTAGTTTATCTATAATACTTTTTAAAAAATCTCTTTTATTTAAAAAACTATTTTTTTAACAGTTATTTTATTTAACAACTATTGTAAAATTTATTATAAAATTTATTATATATATTTTGAAAGTAAATATTATTGATCTTAACTTAAATTCTTATAAAAATTAAAAAATGCGAACACACATGCGAAACCGCGTCTGTGTTTTCGCTAGTTTTATTATTAACTAATTACACATTTACCTTATCAATTTGATATATTAATTACTTTAAGAAGTAGTAAGCTTTAATATTATATAATATGACAATCATTTAATATCAAGAAAATGATATGCACGACTTTATAATATACTTCTTCTAATATTTAGGCTTACGACAAATGTTTCATTAAAAAAATAAGACTTTTAAGATAATATCCTCATAATTATTTATTATTTCGAAATATTATTCAATTTAGGGTTTATGTTTTTATTATAATTTTATTTTTAAAATAAATCTTGAAGACTTAAGAGAAAGAATATTGTGAGTAGAAGTATATTTTTATTTCTCAAACTATAGGTGACTTCTAGATATACCATAATAGTCTTAAAATCAACAAGTGAAAAAAAAAGACTAATAAACATATACAAGTACCATATAACAATATAACATATGCAATTATATATAATCATTTAAGCTTATATTGTAGTATAAAATAAGGGATTGACCCCTTTTTTATGACACTTAACTGACCATTCTTAGGAATTCTGATAACCACTATTAACTTTTTTGAAAGAGGTTCATCAGAGAGATATAACACCAATAATACATTAGTTTAACTCATAGATAAGGAATTGACACCACTCTTAACTCAAAATCTTAAAATAATGAATTTATAGATCTTCATCTTTATATGATACTCAACTTTCTCATCTTTACTCAATGTGCAATTTAAACTTATACTTGAATTCTCAACGATTATCACCTCAAACATATTAATAATTATAGGAAAAGAAAAAATAACTCAAGGGATGCACACCATATTATTCATAAAAAGGATTGATAATACATGTTAGGAAAATCATACGCGCAAACAATACACTATCATCAATAGAGAAAGAGGAACATGTGAGATTGCATACTAATCAAAGTGATGTTTAATGTTTTCCTTCTGAAAACGTTGATAGTTCCACAATCATTGAACAATTAGCTCACTCAATACACCTGTATAAATTTTTTAAATATTTTCTTACTAAATACTATGAACAATTAATTCATATCACCGATATATATATATATATATATATATATATATATATATATATATATATATATATCATATAAATTTAGAAAATAATAAGTAGTTTACTGATAATGAATATATGATTGATTTGTTACTATAGCATCGATGTTTAGCACAAACAGTTTAAGATTGAAGGTAATGTCATATCCAACGACAATAGTGTTGGTTGTTAAAGAGCAAAGTAACACAAGTGCAAACATGCAACATAAATGAACCTTATTTTAGAAACGCTAAAAGTAATTATTTTTGTTTTCAAATATAGAACGGTTTTCAGAATTATTTTCAAATTCATGTTGATTTTCAGAAACATTTTCAAAGAAAATATTTTGTAAATTCATCCAACGTAACATTATTCTCAGTTTTCATTGAAAATAAAAAGGAAACATTCAAACTTGGAAAGAAGCCTTTCATAGCCAAGAACACAATCATAAAAAAATATTTGGTTTCATGGAACAAAATTTGGAAGGTTTTCTAAAAACGTTATGGTCTATCCATGATTATCATAAACATTAGCTTAAGTTTGCATATTAATATGAGAAGTTTGAGCGGATTTCATTAAGATATTTCTAATTTAAAAAAATAATATTAAGTAAATATTTTCAACAATGAGTCATAATAAAATTTATAAAATAGTCTATCGACAGTCACACATGAATGAATCGAAAATAGTCATCAAATGATTTTACATATTTTTTTAAATAAAATTGCAAAATTATTGATCTGAGAATTTTCTCATTTCAATTGCGAATTGAAACGTGATACGGACTTAAATGAGTGTGAACTTAAGTGGACGTGTGTAGGTTGTTGTTTTTTATTAAAAATATTTATTTTAGTTTAAAAAATGATTAATTTTTAAAAGAAAACTTAAATAAAAAATAGTTAAATCTAACAAAATGATTACTTAAAAAATAAAAATAGTAATATAATTATTTAATTTTAAAAAAAATAATTATTTATTAAAGGATAAAACTGAAAATAAAAAGGTGGACACGAAAATAGAAAATCTTCTTTATATATATATATATATATATATATATATATATATATATATATATATATATATATATATATATATATATATATGTGTAAATTTAAAATATCAAATATATAAAATATATTAAAATTAAAAAATATTTAAATTATATATTAATTTATATAAATCTCAACAAAAGTTGGAGGGCAAGACCTCCTCTTTCAGAGTAAAGGTCCTGCCGTTCTCAACTAAATTCTCCAAAGATGTTATTTGCAAGGATAAAGATAGTTTAACCTATCTTTTTTTACCCACTTTTAACCCACTTCTTCAATTACCATTAGATCAACTTTTGATTTTTTCAAGTGATGTGATATGATGATCTAATGGTGATTGAAGTGGTGAATTAAAAATGAATCAAAAAAAGTAGGTTAAAGTATCATTGTCCTATTTGCAAATACTTATTCATGTGCATGACTACAAATTCAGACTCTATGTGTATAACTTAACTAAATATCATAAAAGTAGATTAACTTATTGAAAAAGTAATTATATTCTTGTAACTCGGTTTATTTTGTGATTTAGTTAAGTTTTAACTCCTTTATTAATTTGGATATGTTTAATTGATTCTTATATTATAATTTACTGATCTTAGATTATATTTTATTGATATATTGAGTACTTAAATTTTTTATATTTTTCAATTAAATTTTAAATTTTAAATTTTTTTGTTTATTACATGATGGAATGTTATTTTATCTCATCATCTTCTTTTTGTCACATGTTAAAAAAATGTGAAATGTTGCAGTTAATAAAAAACAATATAATTGTTAATATAAAATGGGAAATGACTGATATTACTTTCATTGAAAATGTTGTATAACAAGGGACCGACTATTAACACATACATCAATGGTTTTGACGCAACTATTCCTTGGTTGTTGTCTAGGCAATGACTTGGAAGTTATCGGGAAGCACGATAATCTCATTATCCAACCTGCTTTCAATTAAAACAATAAAGATAACATGCCATTTTATATCAATTATAATATTTATTTATATGAAAAAAAAAATCTCACATTTGGAGAAAAGTAAATATGATGATAAGAAAAATGATGGAGCAAGATAACAATTAATATATTAAAAGAAGTTAAATTAGTAATTTAGTTGCTATATTTAGACTTATGACTTACTTTGGTTCCTACTTCTTTTTATTCAAGAGTCTCTAAATTTTTTTTAAATAGAGTCAGTTCAGTTACTTTTGTTAAATTGATGTTAACATTATTTGGAAGATGTCATGTGTTGAAATCTATAACACATTTCAAAATATAGAAGGGATCACAAGTCAAGATCTGAAAAGTGTCACATGTCAAAATCTAAAAGGTACCATATGTCAAATCATTTGGAAGGTAATACATGTAAAGATCTAGTACGTGCCACTTCAGACCAAAGGGGTCCCAAGGTAAAAGATGACTCAAATGTTGACATGTGAAACATTTCAAACGATGCTAGCACCAATTTAACATAAAAGACAAAATTGAGTTTATTTAAAACATAATGAAACTCAATTGAGTAAAAAATTATTGAGAATCATAAATAAAATGAATCATATGACTAAATATAAAAATCAAATTACTATTTAACTTACAAATTTAATAAAGACTCAAAATATTCAGTTTTATTGGAGACTTGGAATTTTGGAATATTTTTTTGTTTACAACTTTTAGATATAGAAAAATAAAATGCAAAATAACTCTAATATAAGCACACTTCTTTTCCAAGAATTCTATTGTCATAGAAGATTACCTTTGTATGTAACTTTTGAAAAGATCTCAAAATTAACAAATAAAAAGCGAAAGCAAAACTCAAATCAAATCTTTCCTGAATAAATAATATGCAAAATAATAAAATGCATGAAACAGAAAAGGGATGAACCAATAGACACTAAATCTTTTAAAGTGGAAAAACCTCAATATGGAGTAAACACTCATGCAACCTAGTCCAGTAAGATCTTCTACTAATGATAATTAATGGGTATACCTCAAGTTCTCTTGTAGATTCCAATGATTAACATAGCACTATTCTCTTTACCAACAAGGTGAATAACAAACTTCAAAGGGTACTTGAATAAACAACAGAAAGAACACCAATATGAGATAAGGAATAAAACCCCAATAGGCTTACACATGATAAACTGATTGTTCTTTTCTTCTTCCTCACTCTCTTTGATGGCTTCTTTTCTTTTCTCACCAGAGACACTCACAATTTCCATCTCTTTGTCTCTTTACAGTATTTTCTCTCGTAACAAACCTGATGCAAGAGTTGCATATTTTAAATTGTATAATGGGCTGAGAGCTCATAAAAAATACATTCTCTAATTGTTGAAAATTCAAGTGTGAGTTTAAGTCTCACATTGAGTAAAAATGAGAAAGTTGAACACCATATAAGGATGAAGACCCATAAACTCATTGTCTTAAAATTTTGAGTTGAGAGTGATGTCAATTCTTTATATGTGGATTCGACTCATGTGTCATTGGTATTGTATCTTCCCAGTTATTTTCTCTCAAAAGACACAAGAGTAACTTTCATCTAATATCGAGAAATAAGATTATGGAGAGAAAAATGTAAGAGAAGACCTAAAGTCCACATCAAAATGCACTTATGAACAATTAATGATCCTTGTCCCTAATCCAAGTCGTTTATATGGTACTTCTTTGTAATTAATGTATTGGCTCTTGTATGTCAACTTCAATTTTGTTGATAAAATGAAGTCTTTAAATGTATACTAGTAAAAAGCTAAGGGAATGAAACTGAAGTTGAATTGCTGTGAAGATGTTAGGCAACCGTCGTGGTGGAGAATCTGATAATGAACTCACAACCTCTACAGTAATGGGTGCAGACAGATCCAACTTGCAAGCAAAGAATTAGCTTCTACATCGATGCTACATACCACTCTACGTCTTTCTACCTAACTTCCATAATTAGTACTCAATTACATCTTTGCTTAACTCATCTTCTCTTAATTTTCTCGCTAATTTTTATTCATTAAAGTAACCAACCACTCTCTCTGCTTTTCTTCATTTAATCAGCTCATTAGAATCTGAATACCTTCACCTCGTAACTTTACACAACGGTGATTGAAGTTTCACTACTATACGTGCCTTAATATGGGGAACGTAGATAAAAGCTGGTTGGTATTGTGTATTGCCTTGCAAGTCAAGATGGTATTTAAATACGATTTTGTACACGTAGCCATCTAAAACGGATATTTGGATAACGTAGCTTGAATTTCTCTACGATGAGTTTTTATTTTTATTTTTAATATAATTAATGATAGCACAATGATGAAATCACATATTACAATTATTTTAATTGCGTTAGATAAAATAGTTACAAGGAAATCATTGGTGGTGAAACTCGAAATTTGGCAAATTTGACTTGTGCAAATTGACGGTTCCGTCACGAGTTGAACCCATCATGATTTTTAAGATAATAAGAATGGAATTTTGGTTATGACATGCATACATAAGCAATGAAGGCCTACAAGTCAAGAGACAGAAACTTTTGGTTGGTAACTGCTCCGACCTGTGCCGTGTGGGTGATCTAATAAAATGTTATGTAGAAAGTCTCTCCATCACTATCATCATACGAAAATGCATAAATTATCCTGCGTTATTCATTCAAACAATACTTTACAATCTCAGTGTATGTGTAGCTTGACAAAATTTACTCATAAGAAAAAAGCGTAGATGGAATAAGTTAATGTTATTATTAAAAAGTTGACTTTAAACCTAATTAACCCTACACAAAACTGACTTATAAGGTGAGATCTACACTCACTTATATATTTTTAAAATGCCTTAAAAGTGGACTTTAAGCGTAATCAATTCTATACAAAATTGACCTGTAAGGTGATGTTTATAACACTCAATTATATATTTAAAATGTCTTACTTCTAACCAACGTGAAACTTTCAACACACCTTTTAATTATGACTCTGATACTATATTAAGGAGTGAACTTTAAGCTTAACTCAACCCTACAAAATCGACTTATAAGGTAAGCTTTGCACTCACCTATATAGTCTTAAATTGTCTTATCTCTAACTTATTGAAACTTTCAACTATTGCCTTAACAAAATATTTTATTATCAGATGAATTTGATTTCTACATTTCTTTTGGATGATTTAGGGTCTACGAGGAAGGAAATGAGCTGAATTGGTTGGAATTAAATACGATTGTTTTAAATTACCCTTGTTGTATGGTCCACAAGGATTTCTTTCTTCTCTTCGACAAGATTTGGACTAAAAGTCCGTCTGACTTTCTTGCTTTCTCCAAAATGTTCTTTTTTTTTTTTTCTTAAAGTACTAACAAATAAGAATGTAGAAATAAAAAATCGAATCGCAGGGGAGAAATAAAGCTAAGCGCATAACCCAAGATCATAAAACACGTTGCAAACGACACTTACTTTTTAAAGTTACAAATCCACTATGAATCATGTATTTAATTGATTATGCACCTTCAAATATTACATATAATTATGATAGGGTTACATGATTTGAGCATGTATGATCGTACTCGAGTATATAGATCTAATTAAAATATATTTGATTATACACTCGTTTTAAACGCAAAACCAATGAAAATATGATCCTAAGGAAAGCGACCTTCATGTTTAATATAGAATTAATCAACTTAATATTTATTTACTTTCATATATAAACTATTTTCTACTTTAAAGTGATATAGTGCTTACAAGTGGTATAAACCAAGAGTGTGCATAAAATATCTCTTGACCAGGATTCAGCGACGTGTATAATTATGCCAATTTACTTGTTTGTGAGTATGTTACTCCTTTTATTAATGGTTAAGTAAACTCTAGCAGTGCATTTGTATTAAAAAAAGGAAACGTATTTGAATGAATGCCAAATCGATGAACCAATCTGAGACGAAGCTGATCTGAAAATGGAACGATCTAGAAATAATTTGGCGTAGGTAGACGAAGTTCATGTTCAATCCGTGTCAAAGATACCCAACCCTGATTGTCATCGAACTTCGTACATATTCTCCGGCTAATCCTATATATCTGGCTTACGTTTGAAGTATTACGATTCATGAATGAATTAGAGTGTTTAATAAAATCTGTTATTTGTCGAGTCTATTATTTTATTTGTTATTAAATTATTATTATACTATCTATTAATTATTAATCTCTGCATAATCAACTTTATTTTTATTTTGAGATGGTTTTTCATGACCGTATCAGTTAGTCTTTTCTCTTCCATGGTTCAGTTTTAACAAGGAATCGTATCTACGTTCCTTCTTCTGTTCCCATTTTATTGTTCATTCCCAAATGTGACTCTAAAGCGCCCTCTATCTGTTCGATGAAATAAAAATAGACGGGCAAATGTAAGTAGTTGACCCGAATTCTATCTGATCAGAGAAATTGAAAGGAAATAACCATTGATACAGCATTAGTCCATCATTCCTTATAGTTTGCATTTTGCTTCAACTAGCAACCGAACACTACCTAAATCCATCAATGCTTTCTCATTGGGATGTCAATGTCTATCCCCTCTTAACAAATATGCAAGATCTATATCTCTTCGTAGGTGTGACTTGTAAAATTATTCCTGAGCCCCTATAGTCATAATTCCAAATATGGTGAAGTCGTGGCCTATTGGACCGGTTCTACAATTGGTTACGCATATAAATGTTTGTCTGGATAAATTTTCGTAACTTGCATTAATGATAGTTTGTTCCATGGACAGGAGTGAGGCGGGAGTTAGAACTTACTGGGGAGAAAACAAAGTTGTGGCTTTGAAATCTCCGGAGATCGTTGTCCACTCTAGTACTTAGAATCAAGGAAACCTAGTTGCTCCAAACAGACCCTATTTGATGCGATGATCCTGCAGCGTTGGATCGGTTTTCTTTGATCACATCAAAGAACTAGAGTTTGAAGACTTATAGCAATCGCCCTCACCGTACCACAAACTGAAGCTAAGGGACACGTAAACGTGGTGATGACGAAATGGTGGAGTAAGAGTGAAATCAGGGCAGTGGATTTGCATTTCGTAATGGAAAATTTTGAAGAGGTATAATTATTTTACACATTATTTTAATACTTGTTTGGGATGCTTACATATAGTTCTGCCTTTGGGTCACCCATCTTTCAGCGTCACCCATTTTGTGTAGCTAAAAACACCAGAAAACCCCGTATTAGTTCCCACGTAGCTTTCACAACCCATGGTGGAGCCCTCAACCTTCTCCTGTTTAACCCTGCCTCCTCCTGAGACCCCCTCTGTTTTTTAATTTTCTCTGGATGCATGATTTTATTGCACATATATGTAATTAATAATTTAGGCAAGAAAGGGAGAGGGCTTTATATAAAGGTGGGTGGGGAGTGGGGCTTTTGGGTCATTACTCATTACAAGCTTGGTAGTGTTGTTGTTTGTGCTAGTGGTATGGGGAGGCAACCCTGCTGTGACAAACTTGGGGTGAAGAAAGGTCCATGGACTGCAGAGGAAGACAAGAAGCTCATCAACTTCATTCTCACCAATGGCCAGTGTTGTTGGCGTGCTGTGCCAAAGCTTGCTGGCCTTAGGCGTTGTGGCAAGAGTTGTCGCCTTCGTTGGACTAATTATCTTCGCCCAGACTTGAAGAGAGGACTCCTCACACAAGCAGAGGAGCAACTTGTTATTGATCTCCATGCCCGTCTTGGCAACAGGTATTTTATCTTTCACAATGCATTGCCTTCTCTTTCTCAATAATTCTTACATCACCACACTTTTTACAATTACTAAACTACTTTTACCATGGATTTTGTTTGCTTATTTATTATTTTATTACATCTTCGACCGTCCCTGTAGACAATGCATTCACCAAGAACATCATGGATTTTCCCTTTGTTCAACAGCTAAACATCCCTGTTCATTATCTGATTTTTTTTCCGAAAGTATATTGGAAGGCACTTAGTCCATAACTACTGTGACTTAAAGTCTAAACCATTAATAATGTTGAAGAAGGCAAACGCATTTAAAACCTTGTTTTTAAACAAAGGCTACTTGAGGCTGAAGCAATTGAATCCTTGCCTGGTTTACTAGTAGATATGTTTTGACATATTTATAACATTTCAACATAGTAATAGCATCTTTCTATTCTCAAACTCTCAAACACTGTTTACTTTGCGTGGTGTGTGTGAATTGTCCGTACATGCATACCAAATGGTAGGTAAGAATTTGGAAAGCAGCACTTCATTGACCTGCGTAAGTAATGTTCAAGCTCACATATTTGGAACTGATATTCATGGTTGAAGAATGCTAAAATTTAGTCATGAGTTAGAATGCAAATTGCAAGATAAATGACGGTGATCCAGTTTAAGCTGTTGATATTACCTAAAGTAATTACATGTTGGATATGATTGGCACATGTCTTTGCGAAAAGCATCCACATCAATGAATTTTGATATATGGTTGATTGGTGTCTCAGGTGGTCCAAAATTGCTGCCAGGTTACCCGGAAGAACAGACAACGAGATTAAAAATCATTGGAACACACATATCAAGAAAAAACTCCTGAAAATGGGTATTGATCCCGTTACTCATGAACCTCTGAATAAACAAGCAACATCTCAGGATAGTTCACCCTCCCCTTCAGAGCATTTACCACAACCTGAGAATAACCTCGATCAGGTGAAGGAAACTGATGTGGTTCTCAACTCAGAGGAGAATTCAAGTTCATCCCAAGCTGAAAATTCTTCTGGGGATGACTCACTTTTGCTAGATAGCATTTGCAGTGACGATTCTCTGTTAAACACCCTGTGGCTGGATGAAACTCCTCTGATGGAAGCATTATGGGACACAACACCCAAACTAGAGAATAATACTAATAGTAACATGGGTTTGGTACCATCTTGGGAGGACAATTGTGCTTGGTTATTGGACTGTCAGGACTTCGGTATTCACGATTTTGGGTTTAACTGTTTCAACGAGATAGAGTCAAACGCACTGCATACCATAGAAATGAAGGACGAGGAGCATTAACTACACGCATGCAACAGTAGATCTGGTGAAGGGATTAATCCTCTACGAAACAAAACAATCAGGGTAAAATATCAAATCTATTAATGTGACAAAATACCACGGGCTCAAATTTATGTTCTTGGTGTTCAATTTTATCTACCTAGTATTTTGCTGAATTTTCTCAGAAGGTGGAAGGTGAACGTTTCCTCTTGTGAGGTTCCTCGCCAACCAAATCACAAAATTGATGGCAAACCAAAACCAAATCATCGAAATGCCACAGTACATATATACGTACATGAGCATTTTCAACTCAGTTATTTAGAAAAAGAATCATCAATAAAAACATTATTTTAATATAGATTTTACAAACATGATTTCTTTAAAATTGAAAAAAGTTTATTGGTAACTTTTTTCGGTTTTGAGAAAGCCATAGTCATGAAATTTGATTAAAATATTCTTTTTATTGTGTAAGAAGTTTTCATTTGAGATAATGGAAGTGATGTATTTATGTGTATGATAGGCACAACACAAAGGGTAAATGTCTAGTGAGTTGGGAAACATATTGTACAAAGAAGTCTACTTTGAAAATAATGATAAACTTTTTGTGATTACAAGTTCAGTTGTATTCTTTCATTTCCTGTTTTCTGTCGCATTAGAAATAGATAGATAGAGGAAAGAGAAGTCAGAGAAGTAAGAGGTAGAGATTATTAATAACCACCAACTTTGAGCCACAGGTGGGACAATGAGTGGCATGGAAGAATTCCACATGATTTGGGTGTTGTTTTTCAATCGATATTTGAGTATATCTTGATCAACTTTTACTGTATTATTATTAAGTTGAATCATCAATTTTAATGAAGAACTAATATCTGGACCACTGTAGTAAGTTTTATCCAATAATATTTTGCTATTTATCTGATGAAGAAGCACAAATAACTCCTTTTTTCTGTGTCCCCCACACCGCACCTTTTGTTGTTCAACTCCGGTATTATTTTGCTGTCAAAGCTTTCATCGCATCAGAATATTTAATAGCAAAAAAATGCCACTGTACATTTTAGTTTAGAAATATCATGTCCATCTTTGTGAAACACCTATTATTAGTGCATGATTGTTTGTTTTTTTAAGTAATAATATTTTTCAAATTGTCTCACGAAATTATCATAAATGCGTTTTTTAATTAACTAATCCAGATAAAATTCTATTAATGGCTAAAACGTATACAACAGTGAAAGAGATACCCATTAAATAATGAAGAATAAACTCAATAAAATTTGATATTTTTGATAAATTTTAGTCAACGATTGAGTGTGTTAAGAAAATGTGTCATTAGTGTTTCTTAAAAGATAAATGAATCTTAAAAGTTAGGGTGTGAGTGTATCCAACTCGATTTAATTTCACTTTTTAAGTTGAGTTGAATTTTTTAGTATATCCAATCACATTTGATTTGAGTAATAAATTTACGAGTTTTTAATCTGATTAATATAAACCTAAAATACATAATACTTATATAATAAAAAAATATAAATTATTTGATATTTCAATTTTAGTTATGAACTTTATTTGTTAGTATTTGAGTTTCACTGCTTTAGTCTTTTCATATTTTTATTTATTATTCATGTTTCTATAATTATTGTTTACTAATTTGATTTTGGAATTCGAATTATAAAATAATGAATTTGGGGTATGGAAATAACAATCACGTCACGTTATCATTGAAATAAAACATTATCCTTGTAAAAATTAACATACATTAATTAAAATATTGAATTTGAAGATTTTTTTATGTTAAAAGTTTGAAATGTTGTCATGTTATTTTTGAAAGGGTTAACTATGTTTTTAACTCCTTAATGTTGAGTGAAAATTGAAATTAGTTTTTTTTTTTTAAATTTTGACTCAATTTGGTCTCTCAATTTAAAAAAATGCAAAAATTTAGTTCTTTTAACCAAACTTTGTTAAGTTTATTTGACATTCAAAACACATATCTCGGTTAACATTGAAGCGAAAATGTGTCAAAGTAAACAATTTAAATTATATCATACAACATATTTAAAATGTCAAATAAAATTAACAAAATTTTGTTAAAAAAATTCACGTGTTTCTAAGATTAAGAGACTAAATTGAACCAACATGTGAAGCATCGACTAATTCTAATTTTCACATAACAAATAGATATTTAATTCTTTTTAAAATTTATTCAATGACTCAATTCAAAACCTTTAAAGATTGCGTTAACCAAAAAATTTCCAATTTAGTCTAAGGTAATTAAACTAAGTTTCAAATTAAACTAAATCAAATGTTTGATCCATTTAGAAAAAAAAAAAAGAAGGAAATATGCAATTAATACATAACTCAAGCACACAACATCTAAAGGTGAATCTAAACACAATGTTAAATAAAGATGGAAAATTTTAGCAATGTATAAAAAAATCATAAATTTATTTTTTAAAGTTTTAGATTAAAGATACTATGAGTGACTTATTAAACTCAAATGGATTAGCTCCATTTGTTTATGCATGTGTACCCTTTCATTTTAGGATGAAAGATTAACGGTTATTTTGAGGGAGATTCATTATGTGAGATTATAACACCAATAATATTTCAAGAATTTGTCTTTACAGCCACTCATGAAATGGCTTGAGCATATTCCTGGAATGATGGAGAAATGGTGATTGTGAATTGTGATATAATGTATGTGGCAACAAACAAATATTCGAATTAGCTTGCTTTTGACGAATGAAATTAAAATGAAGTTTCAATGGAGACCGCATTAATCGTAGCAGGGACAAGTTTTTTCTTATATTATTTTCACTTTAATTATTTAAGCTAATGACATAAACTAAAAGAATAGTACAATTTGCACTTTGTAAATGCAGTTTTCACTTTAAGGACCATTCAGAATGATGATATACCCCAAGACCAGATGTGTCCCCATTATCATAACTACTTAGTGCTGCTCATCATAACACTCCCAAAACAAAACAATTCTATCACCCAAAACAAGGATTGTGTTTTGTCTCTCCAATTTTGTTATCAGTAACAAATGTAGCAACTCTTTTCAAAATTGAACGGTGTTCCTCTCTTCTGCTGCAATGTTATGCACTCAAAGTTTGAGTAATCTCTTGGGCTACCATAGCTTTTGTTCATTGTCTTTATCTTAAAAAAATGGTTATTATTAACTACATTACACAATGTTCATGTCCCCATAGATTTTCTTGTGGTACAAGTCTACACATATTGCAAAAAACAAACGTTGTCCACCAAGTTAAGCAAGTGCCAACACCAACTAATGTTATAAAACATACATAAACTATTTTGGGAAAAACAAATTTATTACTTCCTATATGCTTGTGTGCGTGCTCCTTCATGCTGATGCTTTGCTCATTAAGTAAAAACTTTATATTAAATTGTAAATACATTTGAATAATTGAAAATCTCATGTTTAAGATAAATTCTTTTATTGTCTCATTAACAGAAGTATAAATATTATTTCATCATCTGAATTTTGCGTGAAGTAATTGTTAGGATTGGTTATACAAGAAATCTAATCAAGTTTAGGATTAAAATCCAAATACTCATTTAAGTAATGTGCGTAATAGTCATTGAAGTTATATCTCCTCTGGTAATAGATAATTGAATTTCAAGAACATTATTAAAAACCATTAGATATACTTAAATATTAATTAGGTCTCTAATTTTTTTTTACGTGGTTCTCTTTTTTTTTAATTAAGTTTCAGTTTTTGTTATTTTTGTTGAACGTAATTTTTTTTACTAATATCGTTTAAATATTTAACGGCATGTGAATAAGGTATGTCACATGTCAATATATTTTATATTTATTTTATTTTATTTTTTAATTTTTTTCTTAATTTTAAAAAATAGTTCACGTGTCAAGTCAGCACTATGTTACGTGACAATAACAATGTCATGTACCAATATCAATGTTACGTGTCAAAGTCAATGTCATGTGTTAGTGTCTAATATTGTATTTAGTCCCATTTTTTTTTTCAAAATGGAACAATCTGATCTTTTTTCAAATTGATCAAATTTAAATTTTGTATAAATGTTATTCTAAATTTTTTATTAAATTTCATATTTTATTAAATATTTATTTCATTTATTTTTAAATCAACTCTAACTATAATTATTGAAATATAATATCAAATTCAACCTATTTAAGAGTATTTGAATTTTTACTAATTTAACTAATTGAAATATTTCAAAAAAAATGTTTGCATTTTAAATAACTTTTAATTTTTTTATCTAAACAAAACATTTTATTACAAAGAAATTTAAATTCTTCAAAAATATTAATTATTTTATTAAAATAGTCCCTGAGAACACACCATCAAGCATTAAGAATTGATGATGTTGCTGAACTTTTGGAATATATATGGACATGCAACTACCTGCCAATAATAACATGATCACTCAAAAATTAATGAAATTGTGTATTCAATACTTATGAAATTTGTTGTACGATACAAGAAAAAGTGTATCGAATTTTTTTTTATTATATCGAATTTTATAGTCATTTCATGACAACTAAAACAACACAAAAATAAAAATTATAACAACTTATAACATTGAAGTATTTAGGATCTATAAAAATAAAAGATTTTATCTTATGGATGAACTTAACAATTTCAATATTGTATTCTTTTGAGAAGAAGAATTAGAGGGAGAGAGAGAGAAAGAAATCATAAGGGATAGATAGTAAAGTTGATGTTGTTCTTTTTAAGAGATTAGGAGGTGATTTTGGAATGTTCGTAAAAATTTGTAATTGAATTGAGTGATGTGATGTGACATATTAAAACAATTTAATAGATAAAAAATAAGATTATTAAAATATCTCTAATGTTAAAAATAAGGGTTAAATATGTTTTTGATCCCTTAAGTTTCAGTGAATTTTGGAATTAGTCCCTCATCAAAACTTTATATCAATTCAGTCCTTCATCTTTTAAAATGCATGAATTTAGTCATTTTAACCAAATTTTGTTAAGTTTATTTGACGTTCCAAGCACATTTCATGATAGTATTTAAGTTAACATTGAAGCAAAAATGTGTCAAACAATGTAAATAATTTAAATACTATCATGAAATGCGCTTGAAACGTAGATAAACTTAACAAAATTTGATTAAAAGGACTAAATTCATGTATTTTGAAAGATGAAGGACTAAATTGGTCAAAAAATTTTATGAGGGACTAATTCCAAATTTTGCTGAAACTTGAGGGACTAAAAACATATTTAACCCTAAAAATAATATAAAATACTAAATGATTTAAAATAATTTATTTAATTTTTATTGATTCTCTGAATAATATATATATATATATATATAAATGTATATATATATATATAAATGAAAAATAAAATTTATTTCGAAATTAAATTTGACATTTACCAATTTAATGTTTACCTGAAAAATAATTTATTTACGTTTTATATTTTTTTTGTTTTTAATAATAGTCTTTGAAATATAAAATTTTTTATTCATTTTATATGAACATGTTTTTTAATTTGATTATGTTAGTTTTTGAAATATAAATTTTTTTATTCATTTTATATGAACATATTTTTTAATTTGATTATGTTTGTTAATAATATAGGTAATAGTTTTTAATAAATTTGTTTTCTTTTCTTCAAATTTTGTAGAATTATATATTGTTTATATATTTTTAATTTTTAGATTTTTAAATGTTTATTAATAATAATTTTATTAATATTATTAATAAATTAAAACTAAAATTACATATATTTTTTTCTTACAAAATTAAAATTGGAAAATATTAACAAACTAAATTATCTAAAAATTTAAAAATAAATAATATTTATACATGACACGTAACAAAACATACCAAAATTTAAAGACTACAATAATTTAAAATCATTTTTTACTGTTTCATTAAATAATTAACACTATGTAACATGTGAAAAAAGATGATGAGGGTAGAAGAAGTAAAAAATAAATAAAACGAGGATAAAGTGGTAATTTCATATCATTATATTCTAATTTCACAATAGTGAAATAAATTTTTTTAACAATCCTTCTATTTTATGTCTGTCATTATTTTGTATTATTCCAGAAAGAATAAGGTGCTCACCCTCTATGTCCTACTCTCCATTCCTCTTGAATAATACATTTATAAAAAAAAACATGACCTAAAACTTATGGAAAGCTTAACAACTTAACTAAAAAAACATAACCAGAGCAAAAATATACATCATAAAGAAAGGAGAACATAAATCATAGAACACCAATTATAATAAAATACAAATACAGATTAAAAACACATATCCCATCTTACAACTAAAAATAGACAACATTACCATACAATTAAAAACGCAAAAACCAACGAAAAATTTAAAATTTTGAGACAACTTAACAAAGACAACACTTAAAAAAACATAAAAACATCGATCAAGTCAATCACCTACGATATAACCTCAAACAAATATTGAAGTTTAAAAATACAAAACAATAGAAAAAAACTATAAAATCATGAAAAAAAAAAGGTGGGAAAGGAAGTTTAAAAGAAAGATCATTTTACCCAGAGTTGGGTTATTTGAGTAAAATTAACGAGAGATTGTTAACGCATATTCTAGATAATAAATTTTACAAATTTTCTCCTTTCAATAAAACAACCAGCACTTAACTATTTCCATTTTAGCAAACCCATTCTGCTCCACACCCACCTCTTTAATTTCTTCCTTCAAACACATGCTTTAACAGTATTTTTCTAGTAAACAATATTTTTAATCCACATTATTATTTTTCTAATACTTACATTATTAAAGTGAGCATGGTTTAATTAAAAATATTTTCACTTCAGATTAAAAAAAAATATAAATGGAATTTGTTAGTTAAATAAAAAATTACCAAGATTAACAACAAAAAAATAGTTAATGACGAAAGAAGTGTTTAAAACAATAGGTAAATTTGAGAATTTCATAAATGTAATTTGTAAATTCCAATGCTAAACTCTTAAGTAGGGATGGCAACGGAACGGGATGGGGA
This sequence comes from Vigna unguiculata, assembly GCF_037176805.1. Classification (NCBI taxonomy): domain Eukaryota; kingdom Viridiplantae; phylum Streptophyta; class Magnoliopsida; order Fabales; family Fabaceae; genus Vigna; species Vigna unguiculata. The sequence continues at coordinate 54,835,194 of NC_140794.1, read as the reverse complement.
CGAGTTTCACTATCCCATACCTATCCCGTAAAAAAAATTCACCCCCATCCTCATACCCAAACCTAACGGGTATCAAACTTTTGTCTCATCCCCATCCCCACCGGGTAACGGGTATAATCTCGTACTCATACCTATACCCGTTTACTTACTACTTTAATATTAATTTTAACTAATTTTTACAAAATAATAAAAATTACGTAAAGGAAACATAATATTATCAAATATTCAATATTAGGAGTATGGTTGTTTCTTTGATATCAAATACTTTGAAATAAATTATAATTGTTTACATTTTAGATTAGAATACCAAATAAAATTTAATGAGAACCAAAACATTTATTAAATTTGCAAACACTGTTGAAACCTAGTTGATAAACTTTAAAAATATTTTTTTTTAAATTATAAAAGGAAAAAATATTTTTAAAAAAGTATAAAAGGAAAAAAATATTTAAATTAAAATATATTTTAAATGTTTGTTTACTTCAATTTTTTAAATTATAATGAATCTATATTTTATACACTAATAAAAGTTATAATACATCACTTGATCAAAATGACGCAAAGAACAAATAATAAACATAATAATAAAATTTTAACATAGATCTTGTATCTTTTGAACCACAATATATGTTGGATGGTGGTAAAAAAATATTCATGGCAATTGCATTAAATTTTTATATTATAGTAAATAAAAATTATTTATACAATTATATTGAAAAAATTAAAGTATAATTGTAATGAGTTAAAAAATAAAAAATAATTAGATAAAATTTATCAAAATAGTATTCTACATGATGATAATAAACAAAAAATAAAAATATTAAGAAATTATCACATGTGTGTCTTATAAACAATTTGGAGACTATTGGAAGGAATCACAAAAAAAGAAACAAATATATAATTAAGGGTATGTTAAGATGAAAAATATCTTAGAGATCTAAGAAAACTTTTCAAATATCAACATATATACTCAATGGTTGATAAAGAAATGACGCAAAGAACAAATAATAAACATAATAAAATTTTATCATAGATATTGTATCTTTTAAACTCCAATATATGTTGGATGGTGATAAAAAATATTCATGACAATTACATTAAATTTTTATATTGTAGTAAATAAAAATTATTTATACAAATATAGTGAAAAACTTAAAGTATGATTGTAATGAGTTAGAAAATAAAAAATAATTAGATAAAATTTATCGAAATAGTATTCTACATGATGAAAATAAACAAAAAAATATAAAAAAATTAACAAATGTGTGTCTTATAAACAATTTGGAGACTATTGGAAGGAATCACACAAAAGAAAACAAATATATAATTAAGGGTATGATAAGATAAAAAATATCTTAAAGATCTAAGAAAACTTTTCAAATATCAACATATATATTCAATGGTTGATAAAAAAAATGACGCAAAAAATAAATAATAAACATAATAAAATTTTATCATAGATATTGTATCTTTTAAAGTCCAATATATGTTGGATGGTGATAAAAAAAATATTCATGACAATTACATTAAATTTTTATATTGTAGTAAATAAAAATTATTTATACAATTATAGTGAAAAAAATTAAAGTATGACTGTAATGAGTTAGAAAATAAAAAATAATTAGATAAAAATTATCGAAATAGTATTCTACATGATGAAAATAAACAAAAATAAAAATATTAAAAAATTAACAAATGTGTGTCTTATAAACAATTTGGAGACTATTGGAAAGAATTGCACAAAAAAAACAAATCTATAATTAAGGGTATGATAAGACGAAAAATATCTTAGAGATCTAAGAAAACTTTTCAAATATCAACATATATACTCAATGGTTGAGAAATAACAAATATTGTTTTAGCAAAATAAAAGAGTTCTTGAAATGAAATAAAAATTAATAATAATAAGTAAAGATTTTTTTTTTATATTACAAAGTAAATGAAATATTTATGCTATTAAACACTTAAATTAAGAGTATTAAACATTCTCATGTGAAAGGAAAATATACAATAAATAAAAATATTAAAAAATAATAGAAATATTCAAATGTTAGACATAATTTTTTTTTAATTGACATACATCATTTTAACATAATTACATAAAGATTATGATCAGATAAAAATATATTGGAGATGCGAATGAGTTTCATGACAAACCAAATATTTAGAAGAAATAAAAAATAAAAAAATAAAACGAGGATGAAAATATGGCGGGGACGGGTATTATGGCAGAGATATATTGATCCCCATCCCCATCCTCATACCCAATTGAAAAAATCGGAGATTCCCCATACCCATACCCATACCCAGTCAATACAGGAATTCCCCGTCAAAACGAAAACGGGTTCGGGCAATACCCACGAAGACGGGTTTATTTACCATCTCTACTCTTAAGTAATTGAAAGTTTACTTCCTATAAATACTTACAAATAATATAACAATTTAACATTTCATTACAGAATTTGTATATAGAAAAATAATATTTTAACACATTTTTTATTCATTTTCAGTCTATTATTTTAATTATTATTAGATTATTTATTTTAATTTTTAATTTTTTTATGATATAATATAATGATAATTGAAATAGTAAATTAAAAATAAATAAAAAAAATTCATTGTATATATATATATATATATATATATATATATATATATATATATATATATTATTGTTTTTAACCACAGTAATCTGTAGTCGGAAAGGAACGAACAACAGATATGAACAGGGAGGGCAGTGACGTAGCAGGGAAACCTCAAAGGTGAGTGTGGCTGAGAAAGACACAACAGATCTGTTCGTGGGATAGGAGAAGCAACACCAACACGCAAATCGGAAGAAAGATAGCCATTGAACCACGGAATTGTTAACCAGGTGCGTTCTGCATAAATTTTGACCTAGGAACAAACAAATCCAGTGCGGTTTTTTGTTTTCTTTCTAGTGTTCAACCGATCGTTGAATGGACTCTAAACTCGTGATTTTAAAGAAGTTTGAGCGAGTTTTTCGTAACTCGAGCCTATTTAAAAACGGTTCTACCCGCAGAGTTGATTAGGTTCGAAGGTGTGGGAAAGTAAAGTCGTGTTGAATCACGAGTTCGATAAACCTGATAAAGGAGAAAGAGAGAGTGGAAGAGCAATTTTGAAAAGCATTGATTTACAAGAGGACCAACGGAGATAAAATTAGAAGCTAGGAACAGAAATACAAGGTCAATGAGTTAGATATTTTGGTACAAAATTTAGAAAAATACAGTGGTCTAGTCCTTGGTATCAACAAATTCATTCCACTTTTTTCTTCCGATTCTAATGCAGTAGTAATCAGGAGTATGTATGATCAATCTCTGAGGTGTGAATGGTTCCTTTATTTGCTATAATGTATATTAGTTAGTTCTGGACCTTTTGAGCAGCAGCAAAATTGAGAGTTAGATTTGACATAAAAATAAAGTTGTAATAAGAAGAGGTTGAGTAGATCTAATAAAATAAATACTAATAAGGTGAGAGTTCAGGGCAAAGTGTGCTTATGAGTGTGGAGGATTTGACGCGTGTGGTGTTATTGGGAAATTGGAAATGCAAATGTCAACAGCACATTGCCTTTGCATTAGTTATTAGTTACTTATTTGCAAGTTAGAGGAGAAGAGAGTACACAGATACAGAACAAGAACAGTTGTCTCTGAAGTAAACGCTCTTTGCCTTGCCTGAAATGAGTTTGCAGTTACATACATGCGGTACTATAGTTTCTTGGCTCACTTTTGAGCTTCACCATGTGACTTGGTTAGGGCATATGCCTTTAATAAGGATATCATTGCTTAATTTAATCACCAAATTCATGAATTTGAACTGATTAATTGCATACCTTTGACTAAAAAAAGAATTATTAATGTATATTTTTTATTTAAGTATCATATTTTCGTTGATAAAGCACTATAAGCAGCTTTTCTTTTTGTTTCCTTCTTTTCCACATTGTCATTATGACTAGATATATTGAATGGAGCAATAATTAATATTCAGCATTATTCAATATATCACCCGTGCAGTTCTTATGTTTGACTTAATCCTCTTATGATTCCAGCTTGGGAAGACATTGAGCACTCGGCCTAACATATTACCAACAGTATATCATCAAGAACTCGCCAAGTTACAGGTACAGTGGCATCTACCTGTCTATTTAATGTACGTTTAATTTTGTGGGTATGTATGTGCCTTTTACAAACCTAGCATAGGAAACATGATCTCTTTCAATTCTTACCTATTCTTTCTCACGTTCACAGACTTATGAGTATGTGGTTCAAACACATGCTACCCAAGATTTCAAACTTATCACTCTTCCTATTACTCAAAGTCTTTACCAAATTGTTTGATGTAAAGTTTAAACTAAACATGCATGATACACATATTTGTGGTACATATATATCCCTGTTATCATGTTAAGGGCTGGCTATCTTTAGGCTCTGCATTATGAACATCAGTATGACATTATATTTTTATTATATCTACAATATAGGTTTCTACTTTTATGAAAATAGTACTAGTACAGGTTTGAGTTTGATTTGACCAGTTGAAGACTTTGCTATGTAATGTAACATTTAGAAATTAAGTTCAAGCTCTTATATAGGATCCCATACCTAATGACATTAAGTTAAAATTTCAAGTCTTTCCTCTACTGCCTGCCTCTTAATTTGCTTAGCTATGTAGCCCAGGTGATGTCTTTTTCTCTCAACCTAGATTTTGTATGCTCTTTCTGTTTATTAAGCATGAGGTAATCATGGTCTTATATAGTAACTATCAATTAAGTCTTTGTGTGTGCCTATAATTAGCTATGATTAAAATCATTAATTAGTTATTCATGATTGATAGATGATAATAATACAAATAAGACAACTCTATGGTGATGAACCATTACGTTTACTTGTTCCTAGTTTTTCTACTATTAAGTTTTATTAGCAAGTCATATCAATTGGGTACACATTCTTGTTCTAATTGTGGTACTCATGTGAATAAGCATGTTGTGTCCCCATTTGCTTTTAGTTCACTATGATATTTGGGGTTCTAGTCGTGTTTATTTCGTGTTAGGATATTTTTATTTGTCACTTTTATAGACGATTTCTCTTGTTGCACTTGGGTTTTTCTGATGAAGAATCTTTCTGGAATTGAAACCCGGGTAGACTGCAAAATTAAAATTATACTAACAGATTATGTAAGAGAATATTTGTTTCTCCAATTTCAATCTTTCCTAAACTCTCAAGGGGATTCTTCATCAAATATCATGTGCCCACACACCACAACAAAGTGGTGTTGTTGAGTGCAAAAGCCACCACTTGGTGGAAACTACTCATACTCTTCTTCACTTTAATGTTCCTGTACACTTTTGGTGGATGCTTTTCTTACCGCATGTTATATTATTAACCATATACTTTCTTCAGTTCTCAAAATTTCATTATCCCTTTTTGCATCTTTGGGAGCTCATGTTTTGTCCATGATCTCACTCTATGTAAAAATAAACCCTGTGATAAATCTCTAAAATCCATTTATCTAAATCGCTCTCGACTCCAAAAAGGTTATCAATTCTCCTCAACTACAATGGTATCTTGTCTTTGTTGACGTTACATTCTTTGAGACAACTCCTTTATTTTCTTCCACCGTTGAAGATGTCCCTTTGGAGGTTTCACTAATTGTCCCAACACTTGTAGTAGCTCCTACTTCACCTCCATTATTCACATACCGCCATGGATATGGACACCATTGGAAGTGCCTCTAGTGACCCTCCAACATCATCTCTAGCTCATATTGCTCTTTAACCAATGTTGCTTACACCTGATCCTTCCTATTTTCTTTGGACTTCCTATCTATTTCCTAGTCACAAGTGAAGCCATTGTTGACCACACTTGGAAATTGGCCATGCTAACGGCTTTGAATGCGAGAAACAAATGGGAGCTTGTTTCCTTGCCTACTAACAAAACCTCTATTAGGTGTCATTGGGTCTACCAATGAAGATCAAACCTAATGGTACAATTGATCATTGCAAAGCTCGTTTGGTAACTTAGGGTTAAACTCAATTTTGTTGTCAAGAATATGGTAACACTTTTTCTATTGTAGCCAAAATCACCATTGTTTACCCTTTTTGTTGGCATGGTGGTCATCCACCATTGGTCTCTTCACAGTTGGACTAAGGCCTTTCTTCATGGTGAGTTCCAAGAAGTGTACATGGATCAATATCATCATTGGCGATGGCCCTAATGGCATTCTTTGACTCAAGTCTCACCTTCATAGTCAATTTTAAACCAAGGACTTGGGTCCACTTAAGTGCTTTCTTGGCATCAGAGTTGCTCAATCCTCGTTTGGCATTGTCATTTCCTGGCGAAAATATGCTTTAGATATTTTGACTAAGATTGGTATGATTGATTGTCTCCCCAATGATAGTCTTATGAATCCTAACGTGAAGCTTTTTTCAAGTCAAGGGGAGTCATTGGAAAACCTTGGAAGTATTGCCATCTAGTAGACATGCTTAATTACCTTACTGTCATTAGACCAAACATCAAATTAGTGTGGTTAGCCAATTCCTAAAGGCTTCATGTAATAGTCATTGAAATTTTGTCATGTGCATCCTTCTATACACCAAGAATACACCAAGGCAATTCCAAAGTTTTTGGTTATTTCGATGCTTATTGGATGGTTGAAAGACCCTAGAAGATATCATAGGGTAGAAGGCATACTTAATTGCCTCACTCTCTCTAGAGCAAAGGTCACATATGCAATTAGTGTGGTTAGCCAATTCCTAAAGGCTTCATGTGATAATCATTGAAATTTAGTGATGCGCATACTTTGATACTTCAAGAATGAACAAGATCACAGTTTAATATATGCAAATTAGGAAATTCCAAGTTGTTTGTTATTCTAATGCTGATTGGGCAAGATCACCCTTAGATAAGGTGGTTAACTTGCAGCATTTTAATGTTCTTGTGGTATATGTTGTGTTGACACATATAAACTCTTTTTGGATAAGTTGACTGAAGGAAAGGTTGGTAAAGTCATCAGGAATATCTCTGGTTACTCTAAAGAAGGTCAAGGTAACTTAAGAAAGTTCTGCCAATATTTCATGTCACCTTGAAGTGATTTCTCGAGAGATTTAGGGTTTCAAACAAGTCCATGTGACTGAAAGTTTCTGCGGGAATAGGACCTGATATATTGATTCCTGAAAAATCAAGATTAAATAGCTTTTATGTTGAGAATGAAAGCTGAAAGGTTATTGTTTGGAATATCAATAGCATGTATCATTTCCAAACAAATGTAGGCTGAAAGATTATTGTTTGGATTATCAACAGCTTGTATCATTTCCAACATGGCCAACCAAGTGGTATTAAGAAAGGTCAAGTTACATCCGCATTTCTTTGAAGTGAGCAATGACATCATTAGGAATTGGTCCTGTGATCTGGTTGTGAGAGAGATCCGAAGAATAAAGCTGATTAAGCTGTTCCCTGCTTCTTGGAATGTGGCCATTAAGTTTGTTTCTATGAAGGACTAACTGTGAAAGCATATCAAGATTTGAGATAGAATCAGGTATTTAACCAACCAACATGTTTTGATGTGGCAAAAGTTCTGTTAGATCTTTTGGTTCAGAGAGTTTAACAGGTGTTGTACCTTCTAATACATTGCCATGTAGACAGAGCCCCGAAGGTGAGAAGGTTTGGACAGTTCGGGATGAATTTGACCTGAAACTTCTTTTCAAAAAGGGCTAAAGTGATGAGTTGATTCAAGTTTGCGATCTCTGGTGGAATTGGTCCTATGTAAGAATTTACATTTAGCTGCAAGTACATGAATTTATATAGGTTCTCAGCACCCTCTGAAGTTGTTCACTGCCAAACTTAGTGCTGTGATTTTAGCAGTTATAGAGATTGTCTGGGATTTCCAGGTCATTTTGTTGGATTAGGCGACCTTTAAGAACCCTTAGGAAGTTCCTGGCTTAAAGGGCTATACAACATCGTAACATTTACTACACTAGTTCAATTGGCAATGCTAGGGGAATGCCACTAAAGCAAAAACTTGACCACAAATCCATGCACAAAATTTGAAAACAAAATATGTGGTCAGATGCATCACGCAAATTTATAAAAGGCTTTTTGTCGCATATCTGAAAACACTAATCCGCCTTTTCCAGCCAAACCTTGCCGTAGCATCTACATTAGTCTGTCTACTGTGTTGATTTTGTACAACAACAAAATTATGAACAATCAGGACAAAATAATGAAGAGTGCTATTGAGTTTGGTAGTAGAGATTGAGGAAGAGGAAGAGTTTGTTCGATGCTCCAAACTTTAATCTGAGAGTAGCCGGCAAGAGTAGCAGAAGGCATGGAGTCTGAAAATGTCAAGGAGGGAAAAAGAGATTGGTTACTAGATATATGATTTGAGTCATCACATTCAAGTATCCAAGGTTTACTAGAGAAGAACCGAGAAACAAGATCTACAGGTTTACCTAACTAAAACATATGATGCAGGTTGCTTAGTTTGATGCTCAGAGCTTCAAAAGTTCATGACACTCAAAATAAAAAATCGTGATATCTGAAATAGGAGTGGTGGCTTCGCCCACATTAGCTGGCTGAGATACTTGTGAGCTCTAGTGTGACATTCTCCTTCAACACGACCCCAACAATTGCAGTAGTTGCAGTGGGTGTGACCACAACAGTGAAAGGAGTGAGGGACTAGGGTAAGGGAATCCTTGGTGGACATTGAAGTGTTTTCGAAAGTATAAGGATTGGAGAGACACAACAGCTACTTCCTAACTGCATCGTATGTATGAACATTAGAACTTAAGAAAATTTGATTATTTAACTACTTTAAAGTCTGGTGGATACATAAATATCCATAAATCATTAAAATACTCCCAATTGTTATTTTTATTCTACATTACCTGCATCCGTATGTTTTTAACATCATTACTTTAATGATATCTTTCGGGTACCTTATGCAGGAGGTATCAATTATGGGTGAGTTTACGATTCAGATTAGCAATGACCTTGTCAATCAGCTTGTTGATGATGGCATGCCAAAGAAAAAAACAAGAAAGAGCAGACGAAAGGTTGCAAGAGACACTGAAAAGTCTCAATCTAATGAAACTAGAAAGCCTGAGAGTGCAGTATTTCCAGCGTGGCCAGTGCAGCCCCCTTTGCATGTACCTGGAACGTTTCCTGCTCAACCTCTACAGTCAGAGTTAGAGAGTATTCGGTCTACGCTTCAGGAAAGTGAGAAGGTTTTGGAAAGATTGCAGAAGCAAGAGGAGAATATGTTGCAGGAAGTAACCCAGAAGGCAAAGGATCTTCATGATAAAGAGTATAAGCTTCCAAACCCAAAGCCTGAGCCATGCACGGCCGAGAGATTTGCGACCTTATCATGTTACAAGGAACATATCAAGGATCCTTTGAAGTGTGCTAGTCTTGTTACCAGTTTTGCTGATTGCCTACGTAGGTTTGGCCGTTTAGGTGACAAGTGAGTTATACTGAAATGTGCTTTAAAAGGAATTTCGTCTGACAAATGCAAATAAACTAGTAAACTACATACTGACTCATAAATACTCATTGTGCTGCTGCCAATTTTGTTTAATCTTTCATTCCCAACATTAAACCATGTTTTCAAAATCCGAATAAGTGATGTATTCCTCATTTGGAATCTGAACATTTTGCTATTTATGTGCCCATTTTATCAAGGGAGTATTTTCGCGTTGGTCAGTTACAAGTGTTACTAACTCTGAAAAATAGAGACGGTGCAGGTTTTATCAACTTTGATTATTGTTTTGGGACAACTTTTACGACCCAAAGCAACATTAGGAAAGAGTTACTGTAGCTAGAAATGTGGAAAAAATATTATTGATTGGAAACTTGATTTAATTTTAGGAAAGGGGTACTGTGGCTTTATTTTGATTGATCTTGACTATATCTTATTTGAAAATAGACGTAATGAAGTTTAATTTTGTTTTAACTAATAATACTTAATTTAGTCTTTCTAAGATAATGATGTTTTATTGTTCTTGGTTTTTTACAATTCGTTGGATCTTTTATTAAAACAAAAAGAAAAAACATGAATTTAAGAAAATTAAAATAATAAATATTTATTTGACTCTTTTAATTACAAATTTGATAATGTTTTAGTGTTTGAAGAAATTATTTTACATAAACTATGTAATTATTGATAATTAAAATAAATACATAAATGGTCGAGATTTCTTCTTTATTTATAGTTCAACCTGAATTTAATTAGAAAATCATTTACAAGAGAGTAAAATTTTAAAAATGAAACTAAAATTAAGGTTTATGTATGAAAAGAGATAAAATGTAAGGACTTTACCATTTAAAATATTTATCTATAAAGAACATAAAAATTAAGAATTAATTAGGATGAAACTAAAGGTTAAGATATTTATTTATTAAAAAAATATACTATTTAAAATGGATAAATACTCTTCTAACTTTTAAATCCATTTTATTGCACAGGTTCTCTAAAATCATTAAAATCTGACTGTATTTAGAAAGTGGATTATTATGAACTGAAAATATAATTAAATAAATATTTACTTATTAATAGGATGGAAATGGATAATAAGGTAGTCATATTTCTATGTTTGTTAGCTTTAAAATTATATAGATGATCTTAATTATATAAAACAAATTATATACTTTACTTTTAATAAATATATAATATTCTTTAATTTTGTTATAAATACATTATTAAAAATGGCTTAAATATTATTTTTACTATTTCTTATGATCGCACAATTTGTCCCCTAATGGTTCGAACTCTGTATACATGAAAGCAACCATTATTGGTGGTGACTGAAAAAGTGGGTATACAAGACCAGTTTTGCTGTCATGTGTAAGAAAATGCATAATGTGTCGACCACTCTACCTTACGAATTGTTGCTATCTTGTTTCCTTTTGTTTGCATATAATAAAGGTTGTGAGATCTTTAGTATTGTAATTTTGTTATATATAAATTTCAATTATTCAATTAATGTCGTGATAAGATTCTCCGTGTATAACTAATTTGGTGTGAGGAGAGTGGTGCAAATATAATCAATTATCTAGAACTTAATACAATCTATTATTTTGTATTAGTGGCTCTTATTAGCACAGAATGATTGATTATAAATAAAACGTTTTTTTTTTTTATCTTCATCAATGTTTTTCTTAAATAATTTATAAAACCTTATTTAATTGTAGTAATATCAAATATTTTAGAGCACTTAAAGAAGATATATTTACATATTTTTATTACAACTAAGGACAACAAATAACTTTTCAGAAGTAATGATACGAAGAAATTTCAACTTAGATGATTTGTACTATTAAAATATAATATCTCAATTTTTAAATTTTTTTAAATTATGTGTTGATAAAATGGGTTAATCCATCATTGATCTGCTAGAGTAAGTTGATATGGTCCGACAAAAATAATAAATATGATCATTATTATAAAATTTCAATTATACCTAATTTTTTATATAAATGTAATAACTCAAAGAATTTATATAAATTCAATTCAATTAACATTATTATTTAATGGCTTGATTAAGTTTTTTATTCTTTATTAAAATATATTGAGTTCTCAAAATTTTATAATTTTATAAATACAAACAATTATTTAAGATTAAAACCATAAGTCAACTATTTTTAAATAAATAAAATGATAAATTTATTATAAAACCAAAACAGAAATTAATATTCAATTTTTGTTCAAAAATTGCTAAAACTCAATTAAAAATTTACAAAACAAAACAAAATCATGTTTAAATGCACAATTTCATATATAAAAAAAAAGTGTTTTTCATATATTAAAAATAAAACAAAAATTAAAATCATATTTTTAAACACTATTCTAATAAAATTAATATGGGTTTAAAATTTTGAAAGTTTTGTCTAGACCGAACTTGTGCTTGACTCATTTTGATTATATCATGATCCAATTGCTCCACTTTCCTGAAAAGATCGTAAATATCATGATCCCAATAATGAAGGAAGATTATACACAATTTGGAACCAGAATTTATGTATCACCGAAGCATATCCCTTATAAACTTTCGGGGCCTTCTCCCTGCACCTCCAACAGTTCTTCTGTACCACCAAAATTGACCGTTATACCCTTATTTAACATACGGGTGAGAGTGGGTGAAAGTGGGTAGGGACGCAGTAAATATCATTTACTGCGTCGCCAGCGTCCCTGCACCCCCAAAACGTTACTATTAGTATTTCTTCTACTCCCGTTTCTTCTCCATCCCACTGTCTGCTTTCATTTAAAATTTTGCTCACTTTCATTCTTTGTGGTCCGTGGTCCCTGAGAGCTTTAATTTTTCTGTCCTTCATTCGTTCATTGTCTTTGGTGGTGGTGGTCCCTCTTCTGGTTTGTATCACTTTCATTTATTTTTTTTTAAGGAATGTTGTTTATTCTCTCAGTGTCTTCAGTTTGCGTTGTGGTTATTGTGATTGAAGGTTTTGTCATTCTTGGTTCTTTGAAGGAAGGTGGTTGTGAGTAACTGCGTTATTTTCTCTCCAAGTGGTAGTTCCCGTCTATCCAGGTTAGCCTTCATACCAGCTTAAGTTTTTTCTGTTTGCTTGTGATGCGAAACGGAATTTGTTTTCCGTTTCATAAACTATATAACGAAATCTTTTATGAAACGGATTATGGAATGCGTTTCAAACTTTTACCAAACGGAATACAAAAGCTGTTTCACAAAAAAAGTCAAAATGTATGGGAAACGGAATACATATTCCGTTTCATAACATTTTGAAACGGATTCTGTAATCCGTTTCATAAAAAAAATTTCATAAAAAAATTGCAATTTTTTTTGAAACGGAATACAGATTCCGTTTCATAACATTTTGAAACGGATTCTGTAATCCGTTTCATAAAAAAAAATTGCAATTTTTTTTGAAATGGAATACAGATTCCGTTTCATAACATTGTGGAATAGGCTGCATGAAGCCAAATTGTCGCAACACACGCTCCGACAGATGACGGTGTACGAGGGTACCAACCCTCAGGAAGCCAGAAAACATGCCATGTGTTACAAGTTGTCGAGCAGCTCTATGTGCTACATATGGGTTCCAATTCATCCCATCATATGTCAAGCCATCCAACTGGACTCTAACATCAGCTATAGCGGAAATGGCGCATCCAATGACATAACGTAGAGCACGGGGTTCGGTCTCCACATATGTATCTCGTACTTGCTTCCTTCCCAATGTAGGGAAGCGCTCGTATATCCAAGCCTGTATCAAATAACATTTCATTTAACCATTGTCATATAAAACTAAAAACAAGTAAAATAAAGAATAAAATGTTATATAAATGGGTACCTGTAGAAGAGGTAGATATCCAACTAATTGCTTTGTATTTGCAAAGCTGGCATCTCCTAGCTGGTCATATAAGTGGACAAGAGCAACAACTCCCCAAGCATATCTACGACATGTGGGGAGATCTCTAAATAGCTCGAGATAATGTGTACGAACATAGGTGGTGCTTTTGTTAGCAAATATCGTGCACCCTACAAGGTGCAAAAGATATGCATGTGCAGCAAACTCCCATAGCTCGTTTTCACAACAGTTGTCATACAACTCTCTCAGCCAACTAAGTCGGACCTGTGCACCCCGACTTTGATTCAGCTCCACACAAGCCATGGCCCGGTCAACACCAAGAAGTGTCGTCAAAATCTCAACTGAATCTTCATATTCAAGATTTTCAGTCGAGCAAAAGTTTTCACTGATGGGAAGATGGAGAAGTGACCATACGTCATCTAAAGTGATGGTCATCTCCCCAATGGGTAGATGAAAAGTATTAGTCTCGGGATGCCATCTCTCCACGAAACCCAATACTAACCCAAGATCGATATATTCATATAAAATATCGCACAGAGGCGATAATCCAGAAGCTAACACAAAAGGTGCAATAGAAGGGTGAAGACGTCCTAATTTCTTCACTTTTTTAATATGGGAGACCACTTTCACAACTCGATCCTAACAAAAGAAACAAAAAAGAATAAAAATACTTAACAACAAAAAAATTAAACATATATAAAAACTTCTTACTGACCTGACCATCCCATATCATGCGTGCAACATGATCCTCGTACCGGGTCAATAAAGATGTATCATATGGACCACCAGGAAATCCTCCACCATCGTTATCAGTCCCCTACTCGTCCTCCTGAGGAACGTCGAAAACCTCATTCTCAACAATATCATCCTCAACAACATTAGCCTCATGCTGACCCCTTCTACGAGCCGAAGCTGTCGGTCTCTTCCGTGCACCACCCTGTCTGGAACTCTCGGGTGCATCATTTGAACCACGTCTCGACAAATTTTCTCGTGTCCTAACCATATCTATAATGAAATAAAATACAAATTAATAAATAAAAAAGACTCGCCCTCATCTTTCCTTTTTTTTCCTCGTAAAAACAATAACTCTAAGTGCAAGTTCAATTTCACAAATTGAAGACGGATCACAATCAAATTAATTACATGAAACGAATTTAAATAAAATACATTAAACGCATTCAAGAAGTAAATCAGATGCTAAAACGGATTTCACACTACGTTTCGCTGGAAAACCAAAAAACACAGGCAAAACGGATTCCAGGTTCCGTTTCAGCAGTGTGGGAAACAGCTTCCATAATCCGTTTCACCTAAAATAAAAAAAGGAAACGGGAAACGAATTCCACAATCCGTTTCCTAAAAAAAAAAACCCAAACGGGAAATGGATTCCACAATCTATTTCCTTAAAAAAAAACAAACCACAAAACGAAGTTTGTATTCCATTTCTGGTTTCTGGGAAACGAATTCCACATTCTGTTTCCTTAAAAAAAAAAAAAACCATGCCTGTTCGTGGAAAACCCTTCCTGTCAAATATTCAAACCAGTATCTTCTAATCTACTGCTAAAAATAAATAAATAAATTAAAATATAAATACATGCACTGCACTGTACTAATATTAAAAGACCAGTACTTAACTGTCAAAAATGGAGAAGCGGCGCAAAAGGATGAAAGGCGGTTGCCGACACTGGGGAGAAGAATGGTGTGTGGAGGAGAAAAGGATGTTGCGGAGGTTGGGGAGAACAACGGTGTGGAGGAGAAAAGGATGCCGCGGAGGCTGGAGAGAACAACTGTGGAAGCTGTGTGGGAGAAGAGGGAGATGAGGGAGAAGGAGGATGAAGAGTGTGTGGAGGTGTGGAGGTTGTGTGCACAACGTCAGATAAAAGACCTTGCACCTAGGTCAAAGATTCCAAGGGTGCAGGCTGCAGGGAATCTGTTTTATTGGGGTGCGTTTTGGGTGTAGGGGTTTTGGAGGTGCAGTGCAGTAAAAGAGATAAAAGAGATAAAAGAGATAATAACTGATTTTTTTACTATGGACAAACATGGAAATAAAGTAGGTTTTGGGGTACAAGAGAGATTATTAGAAGTGCAGGGAGAAGGCCCCTAAACTTTCACCAATTGTCCTCCATCCTGACATGTGTACATGTTTCAAGATGGATTTCTTATGAGGTCGAGACAATAATAAATATTATAATGAATATAAAATTATTTATCTTATAATTATTTTATTTATAGTATGTGTACGTGTTTTTATCCGGTAGTGCATTGGCCGCTTAGTTGTTTGCTAATTTGTTTAGGGTTTTAATATTAATTCATTTTATGTTTTAATTTTTGTTTTGATAAAAAATGTTTTGCTGTCATAAAGACACTTTTATCTATTCCGAAATAATTTTCGTCGTACATGATACAATAATCTATAAAACTCAATATAATCTAAGTGAGAATTTTGATTTTATGATATAGATAGAAATTTAGGTAGAGTTGACAACGAGATCAAGGTTTCGTTATTTTATACACATTCTCATTAAAAAAATTATCTCAATCTCCATATCTAAACTCAATAGATATCAAACTTTTGTCGTTTTCTTACTTTTCAATATTAATTAATTAAATAATTTGTATAAAACAATTACAGTAAATGACATAATGTTATCAAACATTCAATATTAAGAGAAAGATTGTTTCTTCGATATTAAATATTTATAAAAAAATTATAATTGTATACATTTCACATTAGAATACCAATTAAAATTTCATGAGAATTAAAACATTTATTAAATTTGCAAATATTAATGAAACTTAGTTGATAAAATTTAAAAATATTTAAAAAAAATACAAAAGGAAACAAATATTCAAATTAAAGTATAATTTAAAAGTTTGTTTACTTCAATTCCTTAAATTCTAATGAATCTCTTATTTATACACTAATAAAAGTTATAATACATCACTTGATCAAAATCACGCAAATAACCGAGATTAAACTAATAATAAAATTTTAACATAAATCTTGTATCTTTTGAATATCAGTATATGTTAGATGGTGATAAAAAGAAATTCATGACAATTACATTAAATTTTTATATTTAGTAAATAAAATTTATTTATACAATTATAGTGACAAAATTATAGTATGATAATGAGTTAGAAAATAAGAACTAATTATATAAAAATAGTATTCTACATACAAACAAAAAAAAAATATTAAAAAATTATCAATTGTGTGTCTTAGGAACAATTTGAGAGACTATTGAATGAAATCACACAAAGAAAAACAAATATATATTTAAGGGTATGATAAATGAAAAATACTTTATAGAGATTTAAGAAATTTTTTTCAATATCAACATAGTCAATGGTTGACAAATAACGAGAATTGTTTTAGTGAAACGAAATAGTTTTTCAAATGAAAATAATAATAATAATAATAATAAAGTAAAGAAGATAAATTTTTTATATTACCTAGTAAATGAAATATTTATGTTACTGAATACTTAAATTGATAGTGTTAAAGATTCTCATGTGAAAGAAAAATATATAATAAATAAAAATATTAAAAAAGAATAGAAACATTTAAATGTGAGACAAAAAATATTTAATTGACATACATCATTCCAACATAATTACATAGAGGTTATGATAAGATGAAAACTATATTAGAGATGTGAATGAATTTTATGACAAACCAAAAAATTAGAAAAAATAAAAAATTGTAAATGTGTAATAATATATATATATATATATATATATATATATATATATATATATAAGTTTACTTAATTGATTATGAATATTTTAATAATTTAAACAGATGAAGATATGACGGAAACAAGTATTATGACAGATATGGGAACGAGGACGGGACGGATATGTACATCCACATATATTCATTCCTATATCCAATTGAAAAAAGTTAAAGATTTCTCATACTCATATTCATATCTAATTAATACAAAAATTTCTGGTCAAAACAAGAATAAATTCAGACAATATTCACAAAGACTGAGTTATTTGTCATTTTATATAGATATTAAACTCAGACAAATTAATACCAAGAGCAAGGTACTCCACAAATATTGGTTTCAGATTTATATTGTTACTTGTTTCGTTAAAAGTCAAAATAAAGATAATCTCGAAACATATTAATATTCACCACAAAAATCTTCTTCTATACTACTCACCTAGACAAAGACCACGACGTTCACCCATTAAATTATTCAAAGTGCACTACCCAACAAATTTTATTTTATTAATCATATAATAGAATCCTATAATTTATATTGGGATTCATTTAAAGACCAAACCAAGAGGCCCATTTTTCTTCTCTTTCTTTTTCCATCTTTTTTTAATTCTTTGTTTCTTCTCTCTGTTTCTTTCCTCTCTTCTATAAAAATAGTCATTTATAAAGATTTATTTACATATTTTGCTTTCAAACGAATCCCTTAACCTACATAATATTACTATATTTCTTTTCTTTTCGTTTATCTTCTCTTTTAAATAACCACAAAAATATATTTTTTCACCCTATTTTCTCTATTCTTTTATGAGTTCCAAGTTTTCTTCTTTTTACTCTACAAAACCATTTCAAAATTATTTAATTTAAATTTAAATCTTTAAATAATATCTCAAATTTTAAGAAATATAAAAAAAAATAAGTTATGCCAATAAATACATATAAAAAGTATATCAAAATTAATATGCATATTAATAAGTAAAAGAAAATAAATTTAAACTCAATAAAACAAAAATAATATGATAAAACTGTAGACACAAAACAAAACCCATATATAGCTTGTTACGTTTGTTTATATATGTAAGACCCATGAAAATTCACCTTACTTTTTCTGTTCTAAAGCTTTAAGGGCTTCCCTTGAGCTACTGGACCTTAGTGCTGGTCCAAAAGATAAAGCCACCCGAGTCTGACCTAGTTCCCTACTTTTTAGATTTCTCCTACCTTGGTGCTTAGAGCTGCAGCCGCACTCTCTCCGTTAGGGTTCCACCGTGTTGACAGTCCACCTTCCGTTTGGCCGTTCTTAGCTCACGTAAGTGCTCTCGGACTCGTAGTTTCCTTTCCTTGGTCTGTTTTTCGTAAGTTGTTGTTAGGGTTCTGAACTGACCTATTCTCGCTGTTTTCCAGCTTCGAGTCCATTCCTAGAAGTTGTTCGTCCTCCACAATTTGGGGTGTCGAGGTTTTCAGCTAGCTTGTCCAGGTACGGGAAGCTAGAACCTCACTGTTGCTGTGTTTATAAATTGTTTTGCGGTACACTTTATGATTCTTGAACTTGTATGTTGTGGAGATCGCTTGAAATGGTTGGTGTGTTGTTGGTTTGTGCAAAACACGTCTGTTACAAGCATGGCAGTGGCGGGGACTGTTCAACTCGCCCAGGCGAGCACGTCTCGCCCAGGCGAGGCGAGCAGAGGCTCGCCCTGGTCTTCTCGCGCAGATGGTCGCCTAGGCGACTCGCTCAATTTCGAGCAAGCGAGCGTCTCGCCCAGGCGAGGCAAGTCTCGCCTAAGCGAGAACGTGCGGAGGCCCCTATTCCAGATTCGCGAACTCTCGCCTAGGCGGAGAGGACTCGCCTGAGCGAGAGACTCTCGACTGGGCGAGACTCCTCAGCCTGAGTGACGGTCTGAGCGAGGATGCGATCAGTTTGGGGTTTTTATGTCTTTTGGTGGTTGAACTGTATTCTATTGTACTATTATGTTATGGTATGAGTGGAAATTGCTCGAGTATGCTTGTATGTCGAGGTGTATGTGCATATATATATATATATATGATGGATTGCTATGTATGCGTGACATGATTCATAAATGATGAATGATGAGTGTCGTGGGAACTTGGCATGTGAGATGCATGAGCGTTTTGGAACTAAAGGAACATGGTATTGACATGAGATGAGGCCCTAGACTCATGGGATGGTGATGATCATATGTATGGATTCAAAATGTGATGCGTATGAGGAATAAATCTCAGGGATTGGTATGGAATTATAAACATGATTTTGATGTTCTCCTACTGCTGTTTTATGAATGTTGGTCCGTGTCAGCGTGTAATTCCTTAGGGTCTCTAGGTGAGACCTCCGGGGCTACGCTTCAGTGGTCGGGACGTAATTTCATGGCCTCTGTTAGTGGGTGTCCATGGTGGTGCCCCATCTGTATAACTAGGTAAGGATTCAAGGTAAGGTTGCATCCTGACACTCTGAGGAGCCAGTTAGTCTCACCTAGAGCGGACTGACCCTGTGGTGAGAGTAGCAGGAGGCCTGAAATTCATCAAGGGCTAACCTTGTGGTGAGGGGAATTTGATTCATTATAACACTTGTATTACATAGCTCAGGATCGAGCAGCTCGGGGTTGAGTAGAGGTATCCACCACAAGTGCAAGCATTCGCTGAATCCGACCAAGTTATACGTATCCGGATGAGTTGAGTCGAGTCGTAGTGTATTGATTGAAGAGTCATAACATGCTTGGTTGTTGTATGGATATTGAATAGTGAAATCATGTTTAACTGTATGATGAATATGTTGTTGGCTCTAGCTTACCCGTTTTGTTGCATGGTTGTATTGTATGTGGCTGTTCTTTCTTGCGATGATCATCAATTTGATTGATGGGAGCAGATAGGCGAAGTTCTCGTGATCAACAAGGGAATGGTGATTCCGTTGCTTAGCCATCTGGGCTGGAGTTTTCTTCATGTTTTCTTTAGGGCTATGGCTCATGTATCTCTTTATGCATTTCTACTCTACACTCTTTGTTAGACTTGTATTCAGCTTTCCTTTGGCATCGTGGTGTGCCCTAGTTTTGTAGGGGTTGTGTTAAGGACCTCAAGACTACGCTACAGTACTATTATTGTGTGACGTTTTCCTTTAATTTCGCTTAATAATTAAATGAGACGTTACAATATATATATATATATATATATATATATATATATATATATATATATATATATATATATATATATATATATATATATATATATATACTTTATAAAGTAATACATTTATATTTTTATTTTTTAAAAAAAATAATATATTTTAACAAAGTTTTGTGAAAAAATTTTTGACCATGCATAAATGTCGGCACCCCTAAAAATTTTTTTAATGTGATTTGAAAAATAAATTTTGTCAAATTTTATAGAAAATATCATTCTCTTTTATTAAAATATTTTCTTTATTTCCAATTCCCCAAACTCGTAATAACGCACTTCCCATTCGATTTTCCTGATTCGATGTCTTCCTAAGGCTCTTAAATTCAGTCCTTGAAACACCTAAACTATCTAAGATTCCCTTTCTGTCGTCCTTGAAACACCTAAAAGCTTTGACAAACTTATATCTGTCGTATTGTTCTGGTTTTCTTTGCATTACTCGCTACCTCTACCTTCCAATTTCTTATAAATATACCTCAAATCCCAACAGAATAACATAATACAATACACCACCATGTCTCTCTCCTCAATTCTATCTCAAACCCACCATTATTTCTCTGCTCAACCCACAACTACCCTTCTACTCTTCTTCCTCCTTTTCCTACTTACCTTCTACCTATGCCGAAAACCCAACCCCCAAAACCTACCACCGGGCCCACCGGGCCTCCCCTTCTTCGGGAACCTTTTATCTCTTCACCCGGACCTTCAAACTTACTTCGCTGCCTTGGCCCAGATACACGGCCCAATCTTCAAACTTCGACTCGGGAGCAAGCTCGCCATCGTCGTAACCTCACCCACCCTCGCTCGGGAGGTCCTCAAAGAACACGACACTCTTTTCGCCAACCGCGACGTCCCCGTCGCCGGTAGGGTTGCCACCTATGGCGGCTCTGACATAGTATGGACCCCGTACGGAGCCGAATGGCGGATGCTGAGGAAAGTGTGCGTGGTGAAGATGTTGAGCACCGTCACCCTGGATTCCGTCTACGATCTGCGCCGCAACGAGGTCTGCAAAATGGTGTCGTATCTGTACGACCGAGCGGGGAGTGCGGTGAACGTGGGGGAGCAGGCGTTTCTGACGGTGATGAATGTGATAACCAGTATGATGTGGGGCGGGGAGGTGGAAGGGGTGGAAAGGGAGAGTTTGGCGGCGGAGTTCAGGGAGTTGGTGGCGGAGATGACGCAGCTGCTGGGGAAGCCCAATGTTTCGGACTTTTTTCCCGGGTTGGCCCGGTTGGATTTGCAGGGCGTGGAGAAACAGATGCAGGCGCTGGTGCCCCGGTTTGATAGGATATTCGAAAGGATTATTGGTGAACGATTGAAAGTGGGTGAAAAAGAAGATGGGAAAAAGAAAGAAAGAAAAGATTTTCTGCAGTTTTTGTTGGATCTTAAGGATTCTGAAAGCGCTGATTCAAAGACGCCATTCACCATGACCCATGTTAAAGCCCTCCTCATGGTACCTTTTCTTATCTCCCTTTCCAACTTCAATTATGGGTTATCTTCTTTGCTTCTCATTTTGGATTTCTTAACCAAAATCTTGGGCAAAATTATTTCTTAGAAATTTACCTTTTCTTTTTAAAACTAAATTTTAGAATAAAATAATAATATATTTCAGTCAACTAAGTTTATGGAATATAAGAATTTCGGAACGAAAACATTATTTTTCCACCGCTTTAGTAAATAGACATAAGGAGGTGTTGTGAACCTAAAAGGTTTTCAAAGCATGGTCCTCAGGTTAGAATATATCATGATTCAAATCTCAACAATGCAGTTTTATTTGACATCACTTCATGATTCAAATTCTCACTTCATTGAAGATTGTTCACGTTATGGCACAATTAGTTATTGATGTTTTCTCGGGATAGTGAGTCAAAAAGAAAAGAAATTATTTAAAATGAGAGAAAAAAACAAAAATCTTATAGTTAATTTAGTGATATAATACAAAATGCAAAATGAATTCTTGAAATATAAATTAAAGTTAAAATATCTTTTAGGTTAAAATAAAAAAAAAACTATTATAAAATCTTAATAAATAGAAAAACCATAATTCAAAATTAAAATATATTAAAATAAATGAATTTATAAAATGTTAAAATTTTAAATAATAAAATTATTCTATTTATTATTTTAATACCATAATTATAATCATGTGAAAAAAAATAATTAATTATATTAAAGTATGATTTATTATATAAATATAATAAAATATTTATAATAAAATTGATCATGTATTCAGAATTAATTATTTTGTAAATTTTATTATATTACAGTTGAATTATTATGATTTTAAGTGTGATTGATTATTTTTTATATGATAATAGATAGATTATTTATTTTTTATGTTAGTCTTTTCTTTAATGTAATAATTATACATATCGATTTCTTTTTTTTAATATTTTTAATACTTTATAGTATTGTTTTCCTATTTTTCTTCGATTACAATTGTTTTCGTATGTAATTTTGGCTAGCAAACAAACAGGTTAGGTTTTATAAGTATAACATGATTTATGTTTTCAGATAAGTATAACTAAACAGTTTTAAGCGAATCAAATGGTAAATTATCTATTTTGAAATTGTTATAAGGGCGATTCCTTCCGTGCCTTAGTGAAAAAAAAAAAAACCATACTGAAGAATGTTGTGACTAACACTAAGAAAATTGTACATGAACAACACAACAGGATATGGTTGTGGGTGGAACCGATACATCTTCCAACACAGTAGAGTTTGCGATGGCAGAAATAATGCAGAAACCAGAGATAATGAGGAGAGTTGAAGAAGAGTTAGAAGTTGTGGTTGGAAAAGATAAGATGGTAGAAGAATCTCACATTCATAAGTTGCCTTACTTGCAAGCTGTGATGAAAGAAACTCTTCGGTTGCACCCTGCGCTTCCACTTCTAGTCCCACATTGCCCTAATCAAACCACCAATGTGGGTGGCTACACCATCACGAAGGGTTCTCGAGTCTTCGTCAATGTGTGGGCCATTCACAGAGACCCTTCCATTTGGGAAAGACCACTCGAGTTTGATCCTACGAGGTTCTTAGATGCAAACTGGGATTTCGGCGGCAATGACTTCAGTTATTTTCCCTTTGGATCTGGAAGAAGAATCTGTGCAGGAATAGCGATGGCTGAAAAGACTGTTCTGCATCTTCTTGCCACACTTGTGCACTTGTTTGATTGGACAATACCACAAGGAGAGAAGTTAGAGACAGCAGAAAAATTTGGAATTGTTCTAAGAAAGAAAATGCCTTTGGTTGCTGTTCCCACCCCACGCTTCTCCAACCCACACCTTTATAAATAGAATTTAATATATTTATTATTCATGCACCAGGCATGGGAGTGTATACTATAGTAATAATAGTTATGTAACCAGCATGTGCCTTTTCTTTTATATACTTCAATAAAATGCAACAAAAATGCATTTAGTTATAGACTTCATAGTTCTATTGTTAAACCCTCAATACAACTGCAATTTTCTAAAAGAAAAAAACGTTGGAATTAGAGATATTTGTAATTCTGGGTCACTTTGACCAAGAAATTATATAAAGGGATCGGTTGAAAGTTTTATTGTAAAAGTGGGTCGTGTCGTCAAGGGAATGACAACATTAAAAGTAAAATCGTCCTCCCAGAGGTCGATTTCTCCTTTTTTTATTTTTTTATTTTTTTTAAGTGAAGTCGTTAGACGGAGTGCCAGTTTCCTCTTTTTTAATCAGAAATTGCTTTTGAATTCTTTCGTCTTGCATGGTTCATCCAACTTTGTGATTCAGTTGGGCAGCAAAACAAGGCGGCTTAATGGATTCATTTCAAAAGCGTAAAAGCACAGTGGGCATTCAAGGAAGAGCAGTTGGTGGCAGAAATTTTTTTTTGAAGATGATGGGAATTGGCTTGGTCTGAGGGACGATGATATGGTGGAAACCGAGGCTGCGGGCGAGGCTGAGCGTAAAAGAGGAAATCGGCATTCCGCGAAACCGGTCTTTGGAATGACGATTTCACCCTTAATGTCGTCGTCCTCCTGACGACATGAACCACTTTTAGAATAAAACTTTCAACCGATCCCTTTTTACAATTTCTTGATCAAAGTGACCCAGAATTACAAATTTCTCTTGGAATTACGTTTTCTGTTGACTAACTAGTTAGAAGATGAGCAGAATATCGACAAAAAGGTGATGAATTAAGCATTAAAAAATGAAACCGATTAAATGCATAAATAATTATTATAACAACTTTGTTTTTTTCCAGGATTAGACAAATTGCAGGCATAAATAATTATGCTAAGAGCTTAACTTTTGTATATTATCAGTTGAGGAAACATTATCATGCTAACTAATAAAAAATTTAATAAATCTTCATCATTTAATTACCATAACTTCTTGTTACACATGGGTTAAAAGTGGACTTTAAGTTTAACTTATCCCACAATATCAGCTTGTAAGGTGAGGTTTGTACCTCACTTATATATTATGAAATTATCTTATCTCTAGTTGATGTGGGACTTCCAACACACCCCCTCACGCTAGGTATATTCATCTCGTGCATGAGACTAGAAATTAGTGGGTGATCTGTTAGTGGTCCGATAGTGAGTGGAACAGAATGTTCAAAAAATCTCTCTAGTATAGACTCTAACCTGACTCTAATACCATGTTAGTATGTATAAGTCATGAGAGAAAGAAGAAAGAATGTGTACAAGAATGCATACAGAAACACGTACAGAAACGCACAAGAAGTGTTTGGTGAAAAACAACTCAAAGAAAGTTTGGTTGCTTATTTATTAGAACCTTTGTTCAATATATAGATATAGAGTACAATGTCCCACCATATAAAGGAAAAAGTAAAACCTAATAAAACAAAATATTTGATAAATAAGTCGGATAGGAAAGTCCATTTTTAGGTAGAGAAAAGGCAGAAGAAAAACCAATAAAAAAGAATCAAATATATGATAAATAATATCCTTATCATCCCCTCTCAAGGTGGGCATGAAAATTGTAAAGGCCCAACCCGAAAAATAGAAGGATGTAAGGACTTAGTAAACATATAAGCAAGTTGACTTCTAGAAGGAACATGGAGAAGGTGAATAAGGCCATCAACAAGTTTTTGTCGAATAATGTGACAATCAAGTTCTATATGCTTGGTTCTTTGATGAAAAGTGGGATTCTTGGCAATGTGAATAGCGAAATTGTTGTCACAAAAGGTAGTGTAGGGAGTGGGAACAAAAAAATGCAAATCCTGAAGAAGGTATTGAATCCATTGTAGTTCACATGTCAGGGATGTCAAGGTGCGTTATTACTCAGCCTCAAAAGAAGTCTGTGAAATAGTGGTTTGTTTCTTAGACTTCCAAGCAACCAAAGAGATGTCTAAGAAAATGCAATATCCAGAAACAAGGCGTCGGATAGTGGCACATGTTGCCCAATCAAAATAAAAAAACGCCTGAATTTTAAAAGAGGTGTTGGATTTATACAAAAGGCCATATCCAAGAGCATTTCTTAAGTATCAAATGATCTGTAAAGCCTACTGCATATGTGGTTCACGCGAAGAAGAAACAAACTAGGTGAGTTGTTGGACAACAAAACTAATATCAGGTCTAGTGTTAGTCAAGTAAAGTAATTGTCCAATCAAACGCCAAAAGGAAGAAGGATCTGGAAGAAGAGCTCCCTCATCGACATGAAGTTTGATAGAAGGATCATATGGCGTTGGTGTAGGTTTACATCCAAGCATCGCTTAATTTTTTTATTCCAATTACGACTGACTTGTTTTAAACCATATAGAGACTTCTTAAGCTTACAAACAAGATTTGGCAGGGAAAGAGAAAAACCAGGTGGAGGCTTCATATAGATCTCTTCATGTAAGTCTCCATGGAGGAAAGCATTGTCAACATCCAACGAAGGAATAAACCAATCATTATTAGTGGTCAAGGCTAAAAGGATGTAGATAGTGGTAAATTTGACAACAGAAGAGAAAATTTCACAATAATCAAACCCCTCGATTCGACTAAATAATCAATTGACTAATTGGTTAGAAGATGAACAAAAATATCGACAAAAAAGTGATGAATTAAGCATTAAAAAATGAAACTGATTAAATGCATAAATAATTATTATAGACAACTTTGTTTAATTCGGGATTAGACAAATTGCAGGCATAAATAATTATGCTAAGAGCTTAACTTTTGCTTACTATCAGTTGAGGAAACATGTTAACTAATAGAAAATTTAATAAATCTTCATCATTTAATTACCATAACTTCTCGTTACACACGCACATGGATTCTAAAAATTTGGAAGTGATGAAGATGAGAATGGGATCAGTATAAGTTTGATTATTATATTCTTAACTTTGAAGTAAAAGATTATCTTCCTCTCAATTTATATATTCAGTTTGTATGAAATTTTATCTCATCTCTGTTTTTTAAGAAAATGGATATACTCGTATAAACTTCCGTAACTATTTTTTTATTGTTTCAAATATTAATTGAGTAATATCTTTATAAAAGATAAATTAATGAAAAATTTGTTATTATATAAATATCAAATCAGGGTATTAAATAATACTTTAGGGATGGCAAGTGAACTCTTTTACATGAGTATTGTTCGGAGTGGTGGATTAAAATATCAATTATCATTGTTTGAATCTGTTCATGATTTGATAGAAAATTCTTACATTGACTCATTATATGTATATATATATATAGATATAGATAATACTTAATTTTTTCAATTGGGTATAAGAACATAGATGATATATGCATATTCATCCCCATCTAGTTCCATACATGTGCCAATACATATCATGTTTCTCGTCTCTATTTAAATTACTAAATTACTCATAGATTATATATATATATATTATTCTCTCCCTTTACTCTACTAATATTTTCAAGATATTTTTTAATTTTGTTTCTTATCACAACATTTATCGCACATTTTTTTGTTTATGTGGTTTTATTCAAATGATGTTTGTTTGACTATTTTGATATAAAATTTTCTCAAATCTTTAAGATTTTTTCTATCTTTATCATACTCATAATTATACATTTTTTTTTGCATGTAATTTTATTCAACTGTGTATCAAATTATTTGATCATTTTTTGTTTTTTAATATTTTTATTTGTTACTTATTTTTATGATTTATTATATAATTATTTTATTTTCCAATTTATTCTTATAACTATAATTTTACCACAATAATTATATAAAGATCTTTTATTTACTATAATATAATAATATAGTATTATTCTCATAAATTGTGTTTAGTTCTTGTAACATAAATTAAAGTTCAAACAATGAAATATTTTGTCTAAGTTTAACTTATTATTAGTTCAATACGCATATAATCATCTTACCTAGTGACAAACCTTTTCAATAACACAAAAGGTCGTGGCTTCCCAAGACTTTTTTCAATTTTTTAATTTTATATATTAAAAAGTTTTAAAATTTTTAAATTATATATAGCATATAATATAAAATGATGAAAATTAAATTATATATATTTGTATTTCTTTTATAAAGTATAACATTTAAGATTAATAAATAATAAAATATAAAATCAAATATATATTAATAAATATTTTTTTGTCTTTTAAGTTTTTTACCTATTGTATTCATTTTTCACTTTCATTTAAAACTAAACACAAACTCATTATTTTTGCTCTCATTTATAATATATATCTCTCTTTTGTCTCACTTAATAATTAAATATTAGTTTAATAATTAACATTATTTTTTATTTATTTCGTGAGTTTTTGTATATTATTTTTTATTGATATAGAATAAAAAAATAATAAATTTCATGTGTTTTTTATAACTAATTTTTAACTGTGACTTAATTATCAAAATTTTCTTTAAATAATTAGATAATGATCGATTATTTTTAAATTTTAATTTTTTTGAAAAAATTAAATATATAAATAAAAGAATATATTTATTTTTTAAAGTATTAACAAAAAATTACAAATAAAAATCAAAATAAGTAAATACAACTTCTTTACATATTCGGAAGCATGATCTTAAGATCTTAACTGCTCAATTAGAAAAAACATGAAAACCCAAATATATATATATATATATATATATATATATATATATATATATATATATATATATATATATATATTTATTTATTTATTACTTATTATTTATTACAATAAACATTTATAATCAATTATAAATTATTTTTTCAAGATTTATTGTTATTATTATTTATATTTATTTTAATATAATAAAAAATTGAGACGAAAATTTTAAGTTATAAAATTTCTATTAATTTAAATTTTGGCATTTTATAAAATAATTTGTTCAAATACTGTTATTCTAAAAGTAATATGTTTATTCATTAATATTTTTAATAAAATTCCTATTTTTATATTTTTATTCTAAATATAATTTTTTTTATTAACATTTTATGATTCTATTTTAATTAAAACGTTTTTTATTTAATTTATATTTTAAAAGAATTTCATCAAATTACTTTTATTTTGTCATTTTAATTTATACTCTTACACTATATTACCAGATTATTTGATTTTTTATTCTAGCACATTAATCATATTAATTGCCTACTTTTCAAGATTTTATTTTCTTTCTTTCGCTCCAAAACGTTCCTTTCTGTGTTTCTTTTTTCTTCCCTCCTATATAGAGCTAGGCGTCACATCACATCCTACCTACTCAAAGATTTTTTATTAATTTAAAGAAAAAAAAAAGAATCCATAAAAATTTCTGGATTTAAATGAATATTAGGCCATGAAAGAAAAGAAGATATTTATGTGATCATTTTGTGGTCACTCCGGCTACTTCCATTGCCCATAAATATGTGCGGTCCTTGCGGGGCAGAGAACACTCATATTTGTCTTCTCTTGCAGATTTTATTGCCATGCGCACATTTTTTTTTTATTAACTCGCATGATATTAAACAAGTAGAAAAAATATCTTCAGAAACTTCACATTTAGAAGAGCAAAGGTAGTGGAATTACCTATGTGGTCGCCATTCTCATCTTCTGATTCTCTCAGATTTCAACGCAATCATGTTCACCCTCTCAACATTGCTTCTACTATTCTGGGTCCTTTCCACAGTTATTTACTACGCATGGCTTTATTTCTTCAAACCCAACACTCAGAGGCTTCCACCGGGCCCATCGGGCCTCCCTTTCCTCGGGAACCTTCTATCTCTTGACCCGGACCTTCACACTTACTTCGCCGCATTGGCCAAAATCCATGGCCCAATTTACAAGCTCCGACTCGGGAGCAAGCTCGCCATCGTCATAGCTTCACCAGCCGTGGCTCACGAGATCTTGAAAGACCACGACACTGTATTCGCCAACCGCGACGTCCCAGTCGCCGGCAGGGTTGCAACCTACGGCGGTTTTGACATAGCGTGGAGCCCCTACGGAGCCGAATGGCGGATGCTGAGGAAAGTCTGCACTGTAAAGATGCTGAGCAACACGACCCTGGACTCCGTGTACGATCTGCGGCGCAACGAGGTGCGTAAAACGGTGTCGTATTTGTACGGCCGAGCGGGGAGTGCAGTGAACGTGGGGGAGCAGGTGTTTCTGACGGTGATGAATGTGATAACTAGTATGATGTGGGGCGGGGCGGTGGAAGAGGCGGAGAGGGAAACTTTGGGGGCGGAGTTCAGAGAGTTGGTGGCGGAGACGACGCGGCTTCTGGGGAAGCCCAATGTCTCGGATTTTTTTCCCATGTTGGCGCGGTTCGATTTGCAAGGTGTGGAGAAAGAGATGCACGTGTTGGTGTCACGGTTCGATGGGATATTTGAAAAGATGATTGGTGAACGAGTAAAGGTGGGTGAAGAAAAAGATGGGAACAAGAAAGAAAGAAAGGATTTTCTGCAGTTTCTGTTGGATCTTAAGGATTCCCAAGATTTCGATTCGAAAACGCCATTCACCATCACACACCTCAAGGCCCTACTCATGGTACCTTTCCTACACTTACTTCCATTTCCAATTCTTGTTTCGGGTCTCGTTTGATGTTTCTTTTTCACGTCTTTTTTCCTTCTACCAACTTCCAACTACAACAGACATGAGTAATCTAAAAACTAAAGCTGGAAAATCGGATAACTCGCCCACCCGGTTCGATTTATCACGGTTGATTATTTATGGAGTCAATCAAATTCAGTTTATTGATTAACGAGTAAAAAATTTCGATTGATCTGGTCTATCATGAATTTAAACTATTTATTTTTTAGTTAAAACTAGATTAAAATTCTAATTAAAATCTAAATAAATTTTAATACAATCTAAATACAAACTAAAATAAAAAAAATATAAATTATCTAACATGATCCAAAAACAAAGTTTAACTTAACAACAAAATATTTGTATGACTCTTTATTTGTGAGATAGTGAGTCAACTCGGCTCATTCACAGATTCAACTCGAATGAATCGAGTCAAAAATCAACCTTATTTAAATTTGTAAAAATATTTCGATCCAACCTAATCTGAATATGTGATGAACCGAGTTAATTGGCGCATTCAAACATATTTTAACAGCTCTATCAAAAACCTACCCACCATCACAACTCTGCCACATTAATTACTAACTTTAACCTAATATATAGTTGGATTTTTTAATTTACAAAATCTAATTAATTATGTATTATATTTTAGGCCTAATCAAATTGAATTAACCTAAGTTATTCAATGCATTAAAAATATATTAGGTTTCAAATTTGTTAATACTACACAATTTTAAATATTATTACCTATATGGTTTCATTTGATACTCTTATTAGTTGTACATTAACCCTTTATTTATTTGCTGAAGTAAGAAAATGGAGAAACTTAGCATTATTTGAGAGGAGAAAATGAAAGTCATGAATTAACTGGATAATGTTATTCAATGGTAAGTATGTCCGTATCGAAAAGCTAACGAAATCTCCTACACTGCGACTCCATCTTATTAATGTTAGAAAAAAGGATAACTTTAAATAATTTGATAATTAATATTGTGCAAATCTGTGATGAACACAAACAGGATATGGTTACAGGGGCAACCGATACATCATCCAACACAATTGAATTTGCAATGGCAGAAATAATTCAGAAAGCAGAGGTAATGAAGAGAGTTGAAGAAGAGTTAGAAGATGTGGTTGGAAAAGATAAGATGGTAGAAGAAACTCACATTCGTAAGTTGCCTTACCTGCAAGCTGTGATGAAAGAAACTCTTCGGTTGCACCCTGCGCTTCCACTTCTAATCCCACATTGCCCTAGCCAAACCACCAATGTGGGAGGCTACACCATCCCGAAGGGTTCTCGAGTCTTCATCAATGTGTGGGCCATTCACAGAGACCCTTCCATTTGGGAAAGACCACTCGAATTTGACCCTTCAAGGTTCCTAGATGCAAACTGGGATTTCAGTGGCAATGACTTCAGTTATTTCCCCTTTGGATCTGGAAGAAGAATTTGTGCAGGAATAGCAATGGCTGAGAGAACATTTCTATATTTTCTGGCAACACTTCTACACTTATTTGATTGGAGAATACCAGAAGGAGAGAATTTGGATTTATCAGAGAAATTTGGTATTGTTCTAAAAAAGAAAACACCTCTAGTTGCCATCCCCACCCCGCGCTTCTCCAACCCACATCTTTACAATTGAATATAATGTATTTATGTATTCAAAACTCATTAATGCCTCATATTTCTACTTCTTTCTTACATATTTCACAAGTGTTTTTCATATTACCAAAATTATGAGAATGAATTTGAAAGTTCAAAATTAATTTAAACCAATGATAAGGCTTATGAATAAATAAATAGTTAAAAATTTTATTTTATATATCAAGTTCATTTTTTAATTTAACTTTCTATTCCTTTCTAAAAATAACATGTATATGAAACTAAAACCGATTAAAATATTTATTATGACGCCACGTGATAAAAAATTGAAAAAAATATATAATACAAACGGTTATCAACTCATTTCCGTTGACAAATTTCTTTATTTTGAACTATTGTCAACGGATGTAAATTAATTAAATGGCGTATATTAGAAGCTTTTGTTTTGAAATTTAAGGTTTTGGTTGGAAATTTAAAAATAGGTTTCCTTTCAAGAAGAACTCAGAAAGAGGATATATGCTAGAAACATAGCAGACAATGTTTTTTACGTGTCTTAATTAATTAGAGACGCCCAACATAATGATTTATTTATGATGTGAATGGGTGCCTTTAACTATTGCTTGTCCTGATGGATTAAATGTCGATGTGATTCCATTTGGATATAGAAAGAGATATATCAATTTTTAAATTGTTTTTGCTTACGTTCTTCCTTTTTGTTACTGGGTGCGATGTGTTGCATTGTTTAGATCATGTTTCGTTGGCGCAGTTTTCTTTATAATATTTTCATTTTGGAGTTATATGCTTGAAAAATAAATTTTACAAAACCGATTGTTTTTTTTATTTCGTTGACAATTTTAATCCCTGATCTCAAGCAATTGGATGGGCTTTTACTAACCAATCGGACAAACCATTTTGCCAACTTTAATATAAAGTTAGCAGCCGCGAAATTTCAACAAAAAAAAAAAATCCCTCGTCTTTGAATTTTTTTAATTTCTTCTTACCATTGACCACAAACTTCATATTTACTCGGTCATGGTCAATAAAATTATATAATTTTTTTTTAAATTCATCCACTAATTTAAGAAAAAAATATTATTAAAGTATTATATTAATCTGTCCATCTCAAATAAGACATACATATGATCAACATACCTGATCAAGATAGAAGTATCCTTAAGTCTTCTAAAAAATCATCCTGAATCATGGTGGTCTTGCTCTAGAACAACCTCATGATGTTGAAAACAGCTCCTCATGAATATTAGTATGAGCTCTTAATGATAAATCAAATCCTCCATGAGATGCTAATGGACCAACTTTTCCATGACGACCCTAACCTCTTCTCCGAGAGATGTTGTAAGTCTATGTCAAGGTTCCTACTCAAAAGCCTCAGCAAGTGAAGAACTTTTGCCAAGAGGTACAAATGCTCCTCTTGTTCTAGCCGTATATATACTAAACAAATTTAAAAACATATTAAAATTAAAATCAATAATGAACAAAAATAAAAAACATATTAACATTAAAATTAATTACAATTAAAAATTATAATAAAACATAAAAACACTAAAAAAAAGTAATATAACAACTAAAATAAAAAATATAAATAAAAAATCTGAGAAATCTTAAAAATAATAAAACTTTAAATAATAAACCAAAAATATAATTCAAAATAATTGGAAGTAAATATCAAGAATCAGCATAGTCATAATATGGAAGTGGATATCCGTATGCACCAGTCACCGGATATTAACATTTGGAAGTACCCTTCACCGAAAGTCGACATCTAGAAGCTACATTTACAAAAGTCCACTTCTAAAAAACCACGAAATTCCATTACCGAAAATCCACGTATGGAATTTTGTTTTATCGGATTTCGACATGCGGTATATATTCTACGCTTACAAAGTCGACTTCCGGTGTTATTTGTCCAATAAATTTGTTTGTTTACAAAAGTTCACTTCCGATATCTTTTTATCTCACGAAGTCGACTTCCGATGCTTTTCCAGAACTGTTTTCACATATGTGGATTTGTATTTCTCAAATATTACATAAACTAAAACTATAATGTCAATTTCAAATCATTCATAAACATGGCATAGGCAAAGCACAATCATAGTGGAGAAGAGAGAAATATTACATGTGTGCACTCTGAATGGTGTCAATGAGGAATAACATAAAGGAGAAAGAGGAGAATGAACCACAAAGTCTATGAAGCACAAAGCAGAGGAGAAAGAGGAGTGTGAGATTTGGTGGGGTACGATACGACACCGTTAGGTTAGAGAAAAATTTTGAGTAAAATCTTAGAAGGTGAGGTGAGTTCGTTTTCATTAAATAGGAAAAAGAGGATGAGATTCAAGTTTTAAAAAAATTGAGTGCAGTTTGTCAAATTGTCAAAGGTCAGTTTTAGAATTTAGAAAATACTTAGAGGTGGAGGTGCAGAAAAAAATTTAGAGGTGTAGAAAGAAACCCTAAATGAAGACCGATAATCTAAATGTGAATAAATTTAAAAATGAGTTTTACATCAGCAATTTCAACAAGTTTGGTTTTTTTTTTTTTTATATTTGTTTCGGGCTAGCCTAATTAATTCCTCCCAGTTTTACCAGCCCAATAGGGTCCGTTACTGCCTCAGTCCTGATAACTTTTTGGTCTTTTCTTCTTGCATTACCATTATTATATCTAACTTTACCCTCATCATTTTCAAAATAACATTTTGTTTTTTGTAAAAATGACTTCTGATTACCCGCTTTGAAAATTTTCCAGAATTTCTGAAAATATTTGAAAATAAAATTTTCAGAATATTCAGAACATTATTTTCAGAAGATAATTTTTGGAATAGAATTTATGGTATAGAATTTCCAAAATGCATGAAATGTATTCTCAAACAAACATTCTATAACAGAATTTTCTATATATATGTAATACTTTTTAGAATGATTTTTCATAAATAAGATGTCCAAAATACTTCAGAAAACGCGTGAAATGCATTTTGAAATAAATATTATAGAACGAAATTCCAAAAACATATATAATACTTTTTAGAACGAATTTTCATAAATGAGCTTTCCAAAATACATATAACTCTTTATGAAACAAGCTTTTTGGAAGAAGTTTTTTTCTCGAAGGAACTCTCTATATTCTTGTTCTTGCTACGCAGTGGAAAACTGAAATGCAACAATGATATCAATAATGGTAACCAAAGGAGCATCGTCGACAATGGTAACATATATAATTATGCTAGAGAAGGTATTTTAGTTTTTAGTTTTTTTTTTTATTTATTTATCTCAGTATGGGGTGTAGGAAGAAAATACCTATATTTTTCATGTTCACGCATTCACTCATCACGAAACACTGAGTACATCAAAATCCAACCTTTTTGGGATAAACTTCTCTTTGACAAACAAAATTATTAGAGTCTATTTACTTTTTCATAAATACTTACGGGAGAACGAGAAATAAATAAAAAAGAAAATAAATATTTGTTTTTCTATAAACTAAATTAAGTATTTAGAAATTAAATTGCGATTCTATTATTCTTTTTTTTTCTTCTAAAATCTGATTTTCAATTTGAGTATAAATTAATTATAGTTTATGAATTATTTTTCGTCTTATGCAAAATTCTATTAAAAATAAACATTGTTACTTTTTACTCCTTTCTTTTGTTCAAGTATCTACAACAATAGGGACAAACATGGAGCTATGTGTTTGTAAATCACATGTTTGGACTCCAAACCGTAATTATATATGTTTATTTGAAACTTTTAGAAGCGATAAATATAAAAAAAAAATTATATTTAGTAAAGTAAAATTACCTGATTTACGTATTATTTGGTATGAACTAATAATAGTATATATTAGTATGCATGATATGTTACAAATTGTTTAAGAGTTACCCAAATAAAAGTAATTTAAAAGAGTATATATATAACGTGTTGTATTCATTCAAAAGTATTTCTTTCAATTTACAATATTATTTATCTATGTATTAACTACATTCAGATTTTTTTACGACAAAATAATTATAGGGTTTGACCATAAAAATATCTTACAAAGTTCAACAAATTTTATCCAAGTTAAAAAAAAAAATTACACTTATAAATGGATCTAACTTCAAATGAACATAAATGATATAAACATGTGTCTTTCAAAATACTTATATTAAATATGTTACTGACTTACAGTCAACCTATTATTATAAGTATTTTTGGTTTACAAATGGATTTCTGCTACTTATATTAAAGTAAATTTGTTACGCAAATCACTATAAATCCAATAGGTTCAAAAACAATTTCCTTTGTAATAGTTTTATGTGTTTAATACTACAAACCAGTGGCGGAACTTGGATTAAAATTGTAGGGGGTCAAATTAGATTTGTTATATATAATTTTTTTAGAAAAAAAAAACTATTCATTTTTTTCTCTTCTTTTCCTCTCCTTAAAACAAACACACATAATAGTAGAATTCAAAAAAATATTACTATCATTTGCTATTATATCATGCTATTATATCATGATATCAATTCATGAATACCATTTTAGATAAGTCATTCGTATCTCATCAATTTGATTTGATATTGTCAAATTTGATGTCGTTTTTCCAGATCACGTTCTAATGAATTTTTAAATTCATT
This sequence comes from Vigna unguiculata, assembly GCF_037176805.1. Classification (NCBI taxonomy): domain Eukaryota; kingdom Viridiplantae; phylum Streptophyta; class Magnoliopsida; order Fabales; family Fabaceae; genus Vigna; species Vigna unguiculata. The sequence goes on along the minus strand of NC_140794.1, from coordinate 54,798,752 downwards.
ATATGTAACTCTTAGAACTTTAGATATTTGTTTTATATTGTCTTAAATTCTTGGTTATTATTAAATTTTTGGTTTAGTTAACGTAAATGCATTTCTTTTTCATCTTCATCACAAACCTTTCTCTTTGAAAAAAAAGAATCAATTTTTTTACTTTTTATCATAATCTTTCTAATATAAATTTATCACCTCTCACCTATTTAGAAAAAATAAAATTTATATTCACAAATCACAATTATCACACTGCAAAACATAATAAAACTCATACCACTTTAATTAAATAAGCAATACTGTATAAATTCAAAACTTAAAAAAAAAATTACCATAGGTAGTGAAAAACAAAAAATCCCTAAATTTCATAATTAAGAGTTATAACAATTTAGGAAAAATATTATAATTAGGGTTCATACCAATTTCATAAAAGAATCCCTAAAATCATAATTAGGGTTTATATTAATTTGGAAGAAACATCCTAAAAAGTATCATAAACTAACTAACATACATAAATCATAATAAGATACTAACCTTCATTTGTGAGAGATCACGCAAGAATGTATACATGAATCTCAATCTATGTGTTTCCAACCTCCATTTCCCAATCTATCTCTTTGTATTTATCTCTCTTCACACACTTTTATGATAATTTATATGGTGGAAAAATCTTATAGTCAGAAAAAAAAAATCTAATATCTTTTATAAATTAATGTCTCTATTAAATTTTTTTATTTTATCTTTTATTATAATTTTCCATAATATAATCTTAATATAAATAATATATAATATAATTTTAAAAAATATATAAATATATATAAAAAAAATTCAAAAAAAAAAATGGGGGAGCCATGGCTCTCCCCTGTCATATCCTAGTTCCGCCGGTGCTACAAACCATATAGTAATTCAATGTATCATTCTAGATATATGTGACATTAAATAATTCAACATATATAACATTCATTAATTAAACTCATGTAAATGTAACCATTCCTATACAAGCTCATGTATATAAATTTATACTTATATCAAATAATTGTACAACCATTTAATTGAATAGAATATATTAACTGACACTTGCAATCTTTATCATATAAAAATTGGTACAATACATGGTTGAGATCATGTTGCATTAGATAACCAACAACATCACAACTTGCATTTAAAACATATTATACAGTAAATTAATGTTATCATATGGAAAATAATGTAATGTACATCCCATTCAAATATTTTTAAAATAGAGAGTGTATGAGAGTCAAATCCATTCAAATAGAGTGAATGAGAAATGATATATAAGAGAGATTATTTATTAATTAAGATAAACAAAAATTATAATATCTTATATTAGTTACTAACTCGAACATCGAAGTACCTTAACGAATACTTACACCTCAATATAAGAAAGAAACATCTTGAATAATGATGCAAGGAAGAAACATTTCAAGGGAGTGAAAGAGAGAATATTTCGGAGGACAATACAAAATATTGAGGTCTTGGTGGAACATTTTGATCTCACAAACAAAAAAAAAAAACAAACTACTTTACTAAATCTCCTTTGCTCAAGCTACAACATTTTTTTAGTGATACAATAGATTGTTTAGACATCAAATCAACACTTGAACATATAAGTATAGATAATTGACTTGCTCTCATTCTCATTTAAGTAGTGATAGTATATATTTCTTAAGTGGTACACTACTTTGATTCTTATAATATTTTCTTAAGCCTTATTCAACTCGTTACTACATCATCATTTGAATAACTAATCGCGACTTAAGTGAAAAGAGTTTTATATAAGAGACAACATTATGACATTCGTCTCTCCAAATTTAACTATTACTTTTTTTTTGTTGAAGAGTAATATTACTTCGACATTCATTGTTTAAGCCATAATATTTTACATCCAATTTGATGATGTCACTTTAGTGATAATACAAAACTCATACACAAAAACATTAATTTTGTCAAAAGTAATGCAGAATTACAAATTAATGTATACTAACTCTTTTTAACAAAATTAAAATTCAATTTTAAACTAAATGATTGCACTCTATTTGCCTATTTTAACCATTATAATCATTTTTATTCTTTTAGTCCAAGTTCAAAATTAATGTAAGCATCAACATCAATTAATGTAATCCAAACAAATCAATCAAAATTTCATACAATTATTGCCTATTCTCAAACCAATAAGTTAGTTGCAACTTTCTGAATAAAATTTTCACCGAAAATTCTACAAATATAATAGAAATTATTAAAATAACTACAACATGATGAATTAATTAGTAGTGAAGATATATATCAAATAACTCTTTTAATTATACATGTTTGAAGTGAATATAAGACAAAGACTTTGACGAAGCCAAAGTCTACATCTACAAAGGCTGATGTAGCATCTTCATCATACATCATTCTGCTACATTAATTCTCACTAAAGAAAATTGGATGCGTTGTTGCTGATTTAACACTTAAAAAACCATAAATAATAGTACAAAACAAGATACCTACTTCACCTCCTATATGCAAACCGTGCTTCCTTGCTAAGTCTTGAACCTTTTTCTTTAACTAACTAAACACCAATGTGCATTAGACCATTCATCACATCTTTTATTTTACTTTTTTTTTCTCTTCATTTTACAAACCATTAATAATATACTTAAAATTTATCTGAAAAGAAAATTAAGCATTTCACTATATATGCATTTTAGGACATGAGAGAGTTGAAGATACTTACCTAAGTTGATTACTTTGACTTATGTGGTGTTATTTGGTGTGAGATAGAGGTTGAGTAAAACATCATGATTGCCTCATTACTATATAACCTTCCACACTTATAAGAGAAGGTAAGAATAGGTTAAGAGCGAGGTATGATTAATTTTTTTCTCTAAATCCATTCTTTTTCATACATTAATTAATTTTAGAACACAAAAAAATTATATATATATATATATATATATATATATATATATATATATATATATATATATATATATATATCTCAACCGAGATTGCGGCGGAACGGCGAAAATAATTTAAAAAAAAAATAAAGAAGTCGCCACCATAGTTTATTATAGAAAACTATAAAAAAAACCTTAAAAAATAATGATCTTCGAAACCAAATTTGGATTCGAGAGTCAGTTACATGTGGGAAAGGTATTAGCACCCTACAACGTCCATCTTAAGACGTTCCTTCTTTAATTAAGTCTGCAATCTATAATTTGATGTTTAAAATATGTGTTGTTCCCCAAAAAATCAGACAAAATAAAAAACACATACAAAATAATAAAGATTAAAAAATAAATTATTTTTTTTATTTTTTGGGCCCGACAAGGATTGTATCTCGCTCCTACATATTTTCATTTGGAAAATCAGGGATAACATAGTTCTTTAAAAAGTTGTTTGATGTTTTTCTAAATTTTAGATATATATATATATATATATATATATTATTTAATATATATACATATATATTATTTAATATCAAGAGAACTCGAGATTCTACATAATAAAAGATTTAGTTATCAAGCAAATCCAATATTTGACATAATATTTTAAATGATTTTATAATTTTTATTTTTTATTATTATTAATTTAAAAAAAAGAATTAAAAACCTATGAAGGGGTGTTTTGATTATCAATACTTATATTAAAAACCTATGAACAAATTCAAGACTTGACATGATATTCAATACTTATATAAAAGAAATAATATAATTTTTTATTTTTTTTTTACAGAGAATTAAAGCCTACGAAAGATACATTTTTAATTATCAAGATAAACGGCATTCCAAATAAGAGGAAAGAGAAGGGCTGAGCATATCAATGACAAATCCAAAATCATCTAATGTGCGAACTCCAAACACATCTAATCATACAGGTCAATCTTTCATACATTTGATATTATAAGAGAACCATGAATAACATTAGGAGCAAAAAGAGTTTACCTTTCAGGGACACGAACAGAACAACACTGACTAACAGGATAATAAGGTGACCCATTTTGCGTGTGTGCTCTGGTATTAAAGAAGAAAAGGGATTTTTCCAATTGTTTTCTGTGTCTTGCATTGGAGAAATTTTGTGCTTATATAGGCATCTTGAGGTAAGACTGAAATCCTAGTATCTAATTATAATAAATAAAATACATGAGGAAGTAATTGGGCCTGGTGAAACATATTATAGAAATTAGATGGTCACATAATATTCACGGTATTGATTATAATTATTAACGAAATATTGTCTGTAATTATTAGAATCACACTTTCCATCACATAAAGATCGTGATCAAATCATAACATATTGTTTATGGAGTGTAAATAGCAAGCAGTGGGGTGAAAATATGTATAAAACATTTGGGTTCATGAAGAAGGTGTGACAATTAAAAATAATTTAGATTCTTCCTTCTTCTTTTTTTCCTTTTCTTTTTTTTTCTTTTTTTCATGGTATAATTAAAGTTAAAAACCTAACATATAAAAACATATTTTTATTTTATTTTATTTTATTATTATTTATATTTATATTAATACATTTATTATTTATGATTTATGATTTTTTAACAAAACAAATGCATTTACCCGGACGAAATTAGGTGTTGACCGTTGTCCCTCTTTACTTAGATTTGACTAGATAATATGAAAGTGAATTTTTCATATTATCATAGTAAAAGATAAGTAAAGATAAAAACACTAATTTCGTTTGGGTTTCAAAAAGAAATATAGAAGAAAAATAAAATAAGTGAAAAAGAGTCAAACATATTTAAAGATAGACATGACCACACCCAAGGAGAGGGTCTCCATCCGGACGGGAGGAACTCAGTGACCATTACCATGTAGAGGGTCCCAATGTGACATAAAAAATCCATGACCATTGCCTCGTAGAGGACCTTGATTTAAAGAGATCGATGATCATTTCCTCGCAGAGGGCCTCGATGTACCAAAAGAAAATCTGAACTCGACCATTACCTCGTAGAGGGCCGATATACCAAAAGAAAACTAGACTCGACCATTGCCTCGCAGAGGACTGATATAACAAAAGAAAACCTAAACTCGATAATTGCCTCGCAGAGGGCCGATATAGCAAAAGAAAACCTAAACTCGACCATTGCCTCACAGAGGGTCGATACAACAAAAGAAAATCTGGACTCGATCATTGCCTCATAGAGGGTTGATATACCAAAAGAAAACCTAAACTCGAACATTGTCTCGTAGAGGGCTGATATACAAACGATAGTTTGTAACCATTATGTGAAGAGGGTTATAATATAAAATCAACATGTGAAAGTCAAATTGAATTCTATGAATGCATGAATGAAAGAGACTCATGTTTATTCCTAATAAATCATGTGTAAGTGTATAATATGAAACCAAAAAAAGTTGCCTCAGGTTAGAAACATGAAGACCAAGATATGACTCAGATGGATTTGTGTGGGAACTTTGTTTAAAATAATGTGTAAAAATGATGGCAATGTGTGAAAACTTTGACTAGCATAGAAACAATGTGTAGAAACATTGGCAAGGTGTTTAAACCCTGGCTGACTTAGAAACAAGGTGTAGAAACCTTAACTAACATAGAAACAAGGTGTGGAAACCTTGACTAAGACAACTACAAGGTGTGGAAACCTTGACTAAGGCAGCTACAAGGTGTGGAAACCTTAGCAAGGTGTGAAAACCTTGAGTTACATAGAAACAAGGTGTGGGAACCTTGGCAAGGTGTGGAAACCTTGACTTATATAAAAACAATGTGTGGGAACCTTGGCAAGGTGTGGAAACCTTGACTCACTTAGAAACAAGGTGTGGGAACCTTGGCAAGGTGTGGAAATATTGACAAGGTGTGGAAACCTTGACTCATATAGAAACAAGGTGTAGAAACCTTGGCAAGGTGTGGAAATCTTGACTCACATAGAAACAAGGTGTGGAAACCTTGACTGATATAGAAACAAGGTGTGGAAACCTTGACAAGGTGTGGAAACCTTGAATCATAAGAGAAGCATGATGATTAAAATTAGGTATATTACTATTTTTTTCATTTTTTTTTTTGAAAAGAAAAGATTTGACAACCACTCATATGAATGAAGATGGTTTCGATTCGTAAAAGTGACAAGCATTTTTTCATTTAATAAAAAAGAACTATGATGCATGTACATGATACATGATGATTAAGACATGTTATGTTATGAATTTTCTTTTTGAGCATTTAGATGATTCATGCATACATGAATATGCTAACATAATTTGATATGTGCATGAATATGCTAATATGATATATGCATGAATATGCTAATATGATATATGCATGAATATGTTGGCATGTATGTGACTTTTTTTTCTTTTTGAACCAAATACTACATAGAACCTAATTTTTCTAATACATGTTTGGATATTTTTTGTTTGACAATTGATGTCATGTGTAGGAATGCATGCAGATGCTAACACATGTTATAAATTTTCTTTTTATGAGGGCATGAATATGTTGACGCTTGTTATGACTTTTTTTTTCTAACATTTACATGATATACGCATAAAAATGTTGACGCATGCTATGTATTTTTTTTAACATGGATTATGATGTGTGATAATGTTGTTATGTTTATTTCGAACATGCATAGTGAAAGATAATGTTGGCATGACTAATGAATTTTCTTTTTGAACACTATTACAATATTAGTGTATGATGCACATGTTATGATTTGTTTGTTTTTACATGCACCAAGTTGAAACTTTGATGTATGAATTAATGTATAAATGCATGATGAAAGCCACTTTGCTATATTTTTTTTCACAAACGTGAATGATGTATGTATGATTGGATATGAATTTATCCATGAAGCATGCCCTCGTATATTTTTTTCCTTTTTACATTAAATGAAACTTATATTTCAATTGATCCCCAATATGTTGTTATTTTTAGATTTATGGAATCCTTTTGTCTTGATTTTTTTCTTTGAAAAAAATTCTTTGGTCTGATCAGCTTATTGCAAAACTCTTTTCTGTATCATTACTTTTTGAACACTATTTGTGTGACATACATAAAATTTCCAAAGGTCTTGGAAGGGATTAGATGAGGTAATTGACTAAGGAGTTCCCAATTTGATAGTTAAGAGTTAACTTCAGGACATGAGGTGTGTTTGGGCTTGTCCCAGTTATTGATCAAAAAAGATGGAGACTTCAAAATTTGTCCCAATTTGAGGATATAGATTGGTCTTAGGGTGCAAAATATGTTTGAGCTTGTCCCAGTTGTTGATAACATGAGAATGTTGAAAATAATGGGAGACTTCATACTAGTTGCCCCAATGTAATCCGACTATAATGTAGGAACAACAAGTGGAACGTCTCCCCAATTTATTTCAAGGTGAGATTAATGAGTAATGGTTGGAGAAAGGTTGATCAAAGTTTAGGCTCAAAGCAGAAAATATGATAGGATACACATGAAGAATGAAAGAATGGGAGGGCATGACCTTGATTTGACTACTCGTGCTAATTTTGATCTCGATGGAAATATGTCAACCAAAAATAAACTGCCCCAGTATTTGAAAGCAAATCTTTGAACACTTTTTTAATCTTTTTTTTTTACAAACCTCTTAACATGACAAAATATTTTCTTCTAAATTAAAGTTTTGAAAAAATAACAACCAATCATTGATTTGTGTATTGATTTGTGTGGACTTTATTAGGCTTGTATTGTGATCAAGGCTAAGGGATATAAAAATAAAAAAAAATGGATAGTGAAGGCTCAAAATAAATGGTATATAAAGGTTATTTAGGACAAGGGTCTTTATCTAACGTTGCACCAAAAATTCATTTGACTACTTTTGTTCACCACTTTTTTTTCCAATTTCCAACTCTCTCTTTTTTTTGCATAACCAATTTTTTTTGTCTTTCCAAACTTTTTGATTTTTTTTATTGGTGAATTACAAGTCAAATGAAATAGATGCAAACATTATGTTAACTTCAGTGGGAAGGTGACCCTTGTTTAAGGTAATTAGAAAGAAATTTTGATTTTTTAACAAAATGGGTAACAAAGGAAGATCATTTTTTTCCTGATAAATAAACATGACCACACATCATTTCAACTCATGATTGTTTTAATTTCAAAAGCTTTAATCCAAAGGAAAAAAATTCAATCACACATTAGAGGTTGCCCCTTGTTTACTCTTACTTTTTTTGTATTATTATTTTTTTTTGTTATCTTAATTTTTGCCTAGACCGCCCTCTTGGGTTTTCAGTCTAACATATTTTTCTTCATTTTTTTTTCCTTCTTTTTTTTCTGTGTTCAAAGACGCACTTCAATTTAAATTCATTCTAGGGCACATGCCCCCTTTATGATGATCGCCATGGAATACAAAACAAAGATTTATGAGGTAATGTGATGAGAAATGAGATGGAAAGGAAATGAATTTGAGCAATTCCATGTACACATATTAGAGCAATGTTTTAAAAGCATGCCACTTTTCATTAAAAAAAATAGTTATTCAACTAACTAATTTGACCAAAGAATGATTTATTTTCTCCTCTTATTTTTTTCCACCTTTGGCAAGATTCCATGAATTTATTAACAACAATTGGAAAACAATTAATTTTGAATTTATTATAGTGAAACTTTTTTTTCAAGATGTGGTGTTGATGCATGTTATGTGTTATGCAAAGTGACATGAAAATGCAAGATGCTACACATGCATGTGAATGTGTGTATGATATGTACCATGCAAGGAGGCATGAAAAAAAAAAACAATGGAATGAATATTATGTATTATCTTGTTACTCACGACATCCACATCCACTTTTGAATAACTTTAAAAAAATATTAAAAATGTATAAATGATTAAAAAAATTGAAAAAATAAAAGATATAAAAAAGTAATTTATTTCAAGTGTTTCTCCGGTCACTCACAGTCGCGTAACACCAATTTTAAAATCATTCAAAATACGAAAAATTTAATAAAAAAGTTTTCAAAAATATAAAAAAAAAAATCAAATGATTTTTCAAATTAGTTTTCCAAATAGTTTTTTTTTTGTAAAATAACTACGTAACCCTGATTCTTCATTGTAAATGGAGATATGTAGGAGCGAAGATTAATCCTTGTCGGTCCCAAAAAACTAAAAAAAAAATATTTTTGTTTCTTTTGTAAATTCATTTATTATTATTTTTGGGGAAAATAAATATTTTAAAAAAACCACATACTTTTGCACATTTAATTAAAAGTACCGTCTTAGGACGGTCGTTAAAGGTAACCGACTCTCAGATCCAAAATTTGGTTTTTCACATACCTTGTTTTATCATTTTTGTTTTTCCTTAATTTTTCAAAATAAACTATGATTGAAAATTTAATTTTTTGTTCGTCATCTCGTTGCGATTTCGATTACAACGCATTGTCATATCTAATATGTGTGATTAGTATGTGTGATGTAAGATATGTTTGATTTAATTTTTGATTTTTTTTATAAGATTCTTGCATGTTATAAATTAGAACTTTATATATATATATATATATATATATATATATATATATATATATATTAACGTTAACCAACTATTATAATAAAAAGAGAAATATTAATAACAATAATAACTTTAGTAGAATATAAATTTAAGATATATTTACTGCATCAAACAAATTAGTTAATTTTATTTCTTTTTATTTTTAAAGGAAATTAATGACTTTTCTTGATCCTTATGAATTAGATAATCAAATCTTATAAACATGAATTATGAAAGTATAATGGAATATAATGGGAATGGGATGAAAAAATATGCGTATTTAAAGTTTTTCATAGGTTAAATTATTCCTAATTATTTTCATCTAAAGCTATGTGTAACTTTTTTTAACAAATAAATAGGTTAAATTTGTTATGTGGTTTAATTTTCTATGAATTTTAAAAGTTGTAATCTATAAAATTTCTACATACATCACTCTCCTCGTTTTTAATTATTATCCTCTTAATTAATTATTAAAAATTATTCAAGTTATTTTCTTTTTCTTTTTCATATATATATATATATATATATATATATATATATATATATATATATATATATATATATATATATATATATATAAAAGGCTTAATTATCATTTTGGTCCTCTAATTTGTTGGGTTGGTTCATTTTGGTCCCTTTATTATTTTTTGGTTCAATTTGGTCCTCTAATTTCTTAAAAGGTTCAATTTGGTCCATGCCGTTAAGTTAACTTTAACACCATCTCCGTACATGCCACGTGTCATTTTGTGGAATTTTCAATTTCTTTTTAATTTAAAAAAAATAATTTTTTAAAATTTTTTTAAAAAAATTAAAGTGCAACATGTCATCTTATGGTTGTGACACATGTCAATTTGAAATTTTTTTATTTAAAAAATGTACTGCCACGTGGTAGGTCACGATTGTGCCACGTGTCAAGCTAACATTGGTTGTTTTCAATTTAGTCCCTCTATTTACAATTTTGATTCAATTTAGTCCCCCAATTTTTTAAAATCATTCAATTTTGTCCTCTCCAATTTGAGACCAAATTAATAATTAAGCTTAATTACAATTTATATATTCATGTTAAAATGATTTTTTACCATTTATACATCAAATCACTCCCTAAATACTCATGTTATTTCATTTCTTACATTTTTCACTTGAAATTTTCTATACATGTAAAAAATAATAATAATTTTAATAGTTAGATGGAGTAATTTAATCTATATATATAATAAAAATTATTTTAATATGTATATATAAGTTATAATTAAACTTAATTACTAATTTGGTATCAAATTAGAGGGGACAAAATTGAATCATTTTAAAAAACTGGGGGACTAAATTGAATCAAAATTGTACGTGGCAGTAAATTCTTTTAAATAAAAAAATCTCAAATTGACACGTGTCACAACCATAAGGTGACACGTGGCAGTTTAATTTTTTTTTAAAATTAAAAAAAATTAAAAAAAATTGAAAATTCCACAAAATGACACGTGGCAGGTCAAGGAGACGGTGTTAAAGTTGACTTAACGGCAGAGACCAAATTGAACCTTTTAAAGAATTAGAGGACCAAATTGAACCAAAAAATAATAAGGGGACCAAAATGAACCAACCCAACAAATTAGGGGACCAAAATCATAATTAAGCCTATATAAAACAATAAAGGGGATTCCATCCACATTTCATAATATCCATTTTACCCTTAGTTATTTTAAAAATTAATTATTTTATAAATAATTTACTTTTAATCATTGTACAAATCTCTTTTGAAATCTCTTTTGTTTTAAATTTTCTTTTTACATATCTTATTTTTTTTCTAATTTTATATTTAACAACTATTTTAAAAATTATATATTTATTATTAATTTTAAATTTTTAAAAAATTAAAAAATGCGAATACAACATGTGAAATATCGACATTATGTGCAGCTTAATTTTTTAAAATAAAAGTATATAAAATAATTTTAATCTTTTTATTTATTTTATAAGTAATTGTTTATTATAAATAATTATTTTAATTTAAAAAGTGATTAATTTTCTTTTAAAAGAAACAAGACGATCAAAGATAAAATTTGTAGGTTAATTATTTTAATTTAGAAAACAGTTAGTATGGATAAAGTTGAAAAATAAAATATGTAAAAAAGTAAAAGTGAATATCCGATGCATAGATAGATTAATAGGTCAATTACTTAAAATGTAACTTATTATTATTTTTATATAATTAATTACAGTTATAATCTATACTATTATATTATATAAAGAAATCTCTTTTAGTGTATGTCTCGGGGTAGGGGCCAAGAGCCTACTAAAAGAACCTCTTCGACTTGCGCTGCCTTCCTCCACTCCTGTAACTTCAGCGAAACCCACTCCTTAACTCGATCGGTTGGGGAGACGATCGGGGTACCTGTCTTAAAGTACTCTGATGCTTAAGTCAGAAAGGGCCGATCGGCGTATAAGAATATCTGCTGTAATAAATGCGAAATTAAGATTCTTACCAACCTACCTTTGGGCTCTATTTATAGCTTTCGACATGGGCCTGTAATTAGGGTTTCTTAATCACGGCCCAATGACCCTCTAATGAAGATTATAGACTCGTTAAATCGTTAATTAATGACTTAAGTTATTTAACCGTGCGACCGATGGCCGCTTGGCTGGGTTAAAGACGTTATGTTTTCAACAAGATAACAATCTGTGTTTTACCGATCAGCCGCCAGGTACTTCAGAGGGTCCATCGCTGCTGTTTTACCGATGAACCGATGGGCCCTCGAGGTTAGAAGATCCATCGCCGCTATTTTGCCAATGAACCGATGGGCCCTCGAGGTTAGAAGGTCCATCGCTGCTACTTTGCCGATGAACCGATGGGCCCTCGAGGTTAGAAGGTCCATCGCTGCTACTTTACCGATGAACCGATGGATATGAACGTGGTTCGACCGATGGTCCTTTAACGATGCTACGTGGCTGTTATTTATCAACCGTTCGACCGGTTGTGTTTCAGTTTGTTTACGAGCCATTCAACGTTGTTACGTGGTTTGTTCGTTTAACCGTAGGACCGATGGTCTTCCTGAATATTGTCTTTGGTCGATTGACCGATGGGACATATAGTACACAAGCCCCCCCAGCCTCGAGCGATGGAAATGAAGCGAGGAGGTTTTTCCGGGACCGTGGTGCCGATTGACCGCCGGCGTTTCTCAATGGTTATATTGCCTCGTGGATCGTGTCCGACAGTTATGATTTGAAGCGTCGCGAAGTATGGACCGTTTATCTGAATGTGATCGTAGGGTTCTGGTATTGCCACGTGTCACATGGTCCCCCCTATAAATAGGTTTGTGTGGTTGTCGTTATTTTCACGTTTTCTTTTCTCTTTCTAGCCGAATCTCCGATCGTCTTCTGTTGCTTGCAGGTAAAAATGTCTTCCAGTGCATCGAGTTCAGATGGTCTGTTGGGTGGAGCGGTCGGGTGGTCTGGGGGCGCCGGGTCGGTTTCCGCCTTATTTGATTCGTCCGAGTCGGGGACTTCGCTCGGGGGAGTGTCGAGCGCAACAGGTTCTCCAATCCTCCTAAGTGGTAGCTCTGAGGCCGAGCCATCGGTCGCTGAGGCGGTAGAGCAGGTCGCTATTTCTGACGAGAGCGGGGACGTCATAGGCATCGACGTTCGCAACGAGGGGGATGAAGCCGATTTGCCGGAGATACTAGGATATGACTGGGCCCCCTATGAGCCGCGCACACTCGCGACAAGGTTTCGATGGGGCAACGACCTGGGGGATCTGGTCGAGCGGACCAGGATTTTCAGCGAGGAAGTAGAGGATGGGCTCCTCATAGTCAAAGTATGTGCCGGCAACGAGAGAGTGTGCCACGGGAAGGGAGAGGCGAAACTAGATTTCTTCTATGTGTACGCCTGCCTTTTCCATGATTTGGGTTTAACCGTGCCGTTTGCCGATTGGCAGATGACAGTTCTCCGCCAGATCCAGTGCGCACCGACGCAGATACACCCGAACGCGTGGGCGTCTATGCAAGCGTTCGACGTTCTATGTCGGGCAGCCGGCCTGACACCCACCATGCCTTTGTTCCTTCATTTCTACAAGACTCGACCGACGGCGTCGAAGGGTTGGGTTTCGTTCCTCGGGGCGAACAAGAGTTTGCTCACCCTCTATCTCGCTTCCTACAAGGGTTTCAAGACCGGCTTTTTTAAGGTTGCGATTCCTGGCAAGGGGAGGAGGTATATTTTTGATGAGCAGGATCGTCCGAAATTTCCGTTATATTGGACGGCGTTCCCCCCTCTTACTGATGCTTGGGCTGAAGAGCGGTTGACCCCGGCCGAGCGGGCTGACCTGGCCGTCCTCAAGACCCTGCCCGACAAGATCCCCCCACGGCCGCTGATCCAATGCCTCCGCTCCCCGGATTTACCGAGGGCGGTTTATGGTTAGTTGTTCTGATATTACCGATCGTTATATTGATCGCATTTAACTTATTTACTTTGCTATTTTGCAGATATAATGGCTCGGACGACCGCTCCTAACGCCGAGTTTTTGGCTCGCGCAAAGACTCGACGACGGGGAGAGGACACCGCTGAGAAGGTGGTGCCACTTCAGCTACCACTGCTCCGACCGGGTCTTCGGGTGCCGTCTCAAGGCCTCGTTTCATTGTGAACCCTCCCGGTTCTGGCGCTGCTGCTGCTGTTGCGAACAAAGGGAAAAAATCAAAGAAAGACGACTCCCCAACCGGTCGGCCTTCTAAGAAACAGAAGAAAGGGGAGACATCTGGTTCCCTGGCTGGCGCTTTCCTCGGCGGTGATGTCCGCCTTGACGAAGAGGTCTCCCTCCAGCTGGGACCTCGAGTGACGGACGCTCTGAAGGATGTGTCCGAAGAGGAAGCCATTCGAACCGCCGGGGAGCTTGCCCTTAGGCTTGCCGCCTTGTATACTAAGTTTCCTCGCTCCGACCGGAGCAGGATAGAGAACTTGGAGAAGGAGCTCGCGGTGGCCAAGACTGAGCTTAACGAGGTGAAGGCATCGGCGGCTGACCTAAAGGCGCAGTTCGACCGGCTAAACGGCATTAAAGCTGAGCATGCCAAGTGTGCTGGACTGCTGAAGGCGGCCGACGATCGAGCAAAAGCGGAACAAGCAAAGGCAGGTGAAGCCGCCGAAGAACTACGCAAGCTCCAGCGACGCTTCGACGATCTGACTCTGGATATTTTGATATAACCGATCGCGCACGATCGTCCCTTTGGTGGATCGCGTTCGATCGGTTATTAGGTTATTTTTTGACAAACACTTGTGTAAGTATTTAGATGCCCTTCTATTTCGCCTACTAGCTCTTCTTTATTTTCGTGCGTTTATTGCTTCATGCTGGCGATCGACCGCAATTTGTTTATTACTCTTCGCGTTGGCGATCGGCCGTACTTTGTTTATTATCCTTCGCGCTGGCGATCGGCCACTTTATTGTTATTCTTGTTGCCTGCGTTCAGTAGCGAATATAAACTTGAAGTTTCGCATAGTTATCTTTATTAACTGTATCGGAAGGAGACCTTTGCGCGTTTAATTTTGTTTTAGATCGTAGATGTAATATCTCGATCGGCCAGGACAGCTCGTGTCACTCGTTTACCCGTAGGGTAATCAGATCGCTAGGATCGGTGCTGACAGAGTGGGACTTCCTCTTGGAAGTCCCTGCCTCGATCGGTCAGGCTTTGCTCGGGTCCCGTAGGGAGCCCCGTCGGTCAGATCGTTAGATGGAGTTGCACGAAACGCTCATTTTATTCATAGTTAACTGTAATACATTTTGAGGTGTGACGCGTTCCAAGTGTTGGGTATTTCTTTACCGCTCAAGTGCTCCAACCGATAGGCTCCGTTCCGCAGGCTCTCGGTCACGCGGAACGGGCCCTCCCAGTTTGGCGCTAGCTTTCCCTGTGTTGACTTCTTTCGGGCGCCATTGGTTTTCCTCCATACTAAATCCCCTTTGACGAAGCTTCTTGGTTTGACCTTCGCGTTATACCTTCTAGCCACCATTCTCTTGCATGCTTCAGCTCGCACAGCTGCTTGCTCTCTTCGCTCGGTCGTCCAGTCTAATTCCTCGCGCAGTCGTCCGCAATTCACCTCGAGATCTTGCATTTCCCGCCGAAGGGTCGGCTCCCCTACCTCGATTGGCAGCATGGCGTTAGTGCCATATGTCAGGTTGAAGGGAGATTCTCCCGTCGTCCCGTGAGGCGTGCACCGATAGGCCCAAAGGACTTGTGGTAGCTCGTCGACCCATGCTCCTTTGGCTTCTCCCAACCTTTTCTTCAACTCAGCCACTATAACCTTGTTCATGGCCTCAGCCTGGCCATTGGTTTGGGGATGCTCGACAGAGCTGGTAACGTGTCTTATCCCTACCTACTTATAGAAGTCCCTCAGTTTTTTGTCGATGAATTGACGGTCGTTGTCGGTGATGATCGTGTGAGGGAGGCCGAAACGGCATATGATGTTGCACCAGACAAAGGAGTGGACATGTCGAGCGGTTATGTTAGCCAATGCCTCTGCTTCTACCCACTTCGTGAAATAGTCCACTGCCACAAGTATGAATTTCTTTTGCGCTCGGCCTACAGGGAAGGGTCCGACAATGTCCATGCCCCACTGAGCGAACGGCCAGGGAGCTGTTAAGCTATGTAACTCGGTCGGAGCCCTCTTTACATCATTTCCATGGGCTTGACATCCTTCGCACTTGCGTATCATGGCTTCGCAGTCCTGTTCCATGGTCGGCCAAAAATATCCCGCTTGGAGTATTCTCGCTTTCATCGTCCTCCGACCGGTGTGCATTCCACAGATGCCGTTATGGACCTCGTTCATGACGTACTCGGCTTCGTCTGCTGATAGGCACTTAAGGAGCGATGCGGTGAAGCCTCGCTTATATAAATCTTCTCCGATGATCACGAATCGGAGTGCTCGTCGTCTCTCCGTCGGTCTGATCTCTTCTCCGGTCTCGCACCTCCTTAGGAGTTCTCGCACCTCTCTCATCCAATCCGCCGTCCGATCTGCTGCGGCACACTCTCCCGCTGAAGGTCTCATCAGGGTTTGCCTGATAATTGTCTTCAATTGGCCCTTCTCTTTTCCTTCCGCTAGCTTAGATAGCCTGTCGGCTCTGGTGTTTTCCGCTCGGGGGATGTGATGGATGGTCACCTCTTCGAATTCTTTCATGGCTTCAACAGCTTTGTGATAGTACTGGAGCAGCAAATCATCCTTAACCTGATATTCTCCTAGTACCTGTCCTACCACAAGTTTCGAATCGGTGTTGCATTTTAACTTCGCCGCTCCTAAGTCTTTTGCTAGCCTTAGCCCGGCGATCAGCGCTTCATACTCTGCTTGATTGTTCGAGGCTTTAAACTTGAACTGCAAGGAGTGCTCAACTGTGAAGCCGTTCGGCCCTTCAATGACGATCTCTGCTCCAGCATTACGCCTATCCGATGACCCATCCACGAAGAGAGTCCAAATATGTTCCGATAGGGGGATTGATCCTTGGAGCTCAGTTGCAAAGTCGGCCAAATGTTGCCCTTTGATGGATCCTCTAGGTTCGTACTTGAGACCGAACTCGGATAATTCGACCGACCAGGCGATCATCCTACCAGCTAAGTCGGGCTTCCGGAGTATTTTGGCAATAGGATGATCGGTACGGACAATCACTTGGTGACTCTGGAAGTATTGGCGCAATCGGCGCGCGGCCGTCAATAGCGCCAAGGCTATCTTTTCTATCTGCTGGTACCTCGTTTCTGCGCTCTGTAATACCCAGCTGATGAAATAAACGGGTCGCTGCTCCGAGGCTCCCTGTACCAACGCTGCGCTGATCATGTCGTCTGATACCGACAGGTATAGTTGCAGAGGCGATCCTTCTATCGGTCGGCACATTATGGGGGGACTGCTAATCATCTCCTTTATCTTCTGAAACGCCGCCTCGCACTGATCGTCCCATTTTTCTGCACTTTGCTTCTTCATGATTTTCAGTATCGGCCTAACCTTCTCCGTCAACCTGGGTAGGAAACGTGCTAGAGAAGTCAGCCGCCCCATCAACCGCTGAACCTCCTTCAAGTTTTTGGGACTTCTCATCTCGACAATAGCAGCGCACTTGTCTGGATTTGCCTCTATGCCTCGGGCAGTCAGCATGAAGCCCAGGAATTTCCCTGCCGACACCCCGAAGACGCACTTCTCTGGGTTGAGACGCATATTATATTTGCGCACCTGGTGGAAGACCTCGCCGAGGTCTCGCACGTGATCTTCGACAGTCTGCGACTTTACGACCATGTCGTCCACATACACCTCCATGGACCGACCGATCTGCCCGCGGAAGACTCGATCCATCAGCCTCTGATAGGTTGCCCCCGCGTTCTTCAAACCGAACGGCATAACCTCGTAGCAGAAGTTTGCTCGATCTGTTATGAACGCCGTTTTGGATTTGTCTGAGCCATACATGGGGATTTGGTTGTACCTAGAGTACGCATCCAGGAAGCTTAAATAATTGTGCACAGAGGCTCCATCCACCAGCCGATCGATGCTGGGCAACGGGTATGCGTCCTTCGGACAGGCTTTATTGAGATCGGTGAAGTCCGTGCACATCCTCCATTTCCCGCTCGTCTTCTTCACCATGACCACGTTCGCCAGCCATGTAGTATACTTAATCTCTCTGATGAATTCAGCTCCTTCTAGCTTTCTCACTTCTTCCTCGACCGCCTTCCTTCTCTTTTCTCCCATCTTTCTTTTCTTCTGAGCGACCGGGCGGGCTTCCCGGAAGATGGCTAACTTATGGGACATCACGTCCGGATGGACGCCTGGCATGTCGGCGCTCGACCAAGCGAACAGATCTTTGTTTTCTAGGATCACCGCGCCGAGGAGTTCTTCTTCTTCCGCGCTCAGAGCTCCGCCGATCTTCGTGAGTTGGCCAGGTTGGCTTCCGATCAGAATCTCCTTGGTCTTTCCTTCTGGTTGCAGCCGATCCTCTGTATTCGTTCGGGGGTCTAGGTCTGTCATTGCTACCTCCGATCGGTGTTGTTTCCGCGGACGACTGTAAGGACTGATCCTCAATCCTGCGGCATAGCACTGCCTGGCGACTTGTTGATCTGCATGCACCGTGCATATTGTCCCCTTGTCCGATGGGAACTTCATGGCCAGGTGCAGGGTGGATACGATCGTTCCGAAGGCGTTCAGGCAAGGTCTCCCTAGCAACACATTGTAGGAGGTGTTAGCTTCAACCAAAAGGAATCTAACCCTTACCTCTCGACCGTCCCTCCTTGAGCCGATCCTGGTACGAAGGTCCAGGTAGCCCCTTGTGTCGACTCGCTCGCCCGAGAAACCGACAATCTGCTCGTTATATGGGACGATCAGGTCTTCAGACAGGTTCATCTTCCGGAAAGTCTTCCAGTACAAGATGTTGACGGAGCTTCCCTGATCAACCAACACCTTCCCGATCCCGTACTCGGCCACTTCTATTGAGATGACCATCGGGTCGTCATGATCTGGGTCGGACGCTTTGAAGTCGTCGTCTATAAACGTGATGGGGGGCATCGACCGGATCTTCCTCTCGACCAGATGAATCAACTTCAACGCTCGGAGGTGCCTTTTTCGAGCTGCTGAGCTCGATCCTCCTCCGGCGAAACCTCCGGAGATGGTATTGATGTAACCTCTGAGAGGTTTATCGCGGCTCCGACTGCGGCTCCTCCTTGGGCTTCGGTGCGGCCGAGAAGGTCCTCTACCTCGTCTCTCGGGTTCGGGCTCCCTCCGCTTCTCTCGCCGGGCCGGGCTGGTTCTTCTTACGGGACTTCTGTGCCTCACCGGGCTCTGCGGGGGACGATCTTGTCGGATGTATTTCTTCAAGTGCCCCTGCCGGATGAGCTCTTCTATTTTGTCACGAAGCATGTGGCACTCTTCGGTGGTATGCCCAATCGTGCGATGATATTGGCAGTGTTTACTACCGTCAGCCTCGGGCGGGGGGGGGGGGGGGGGGGGGGGTTTCTTCCTCACTGCCGGGAGCGAATCGGCGCTGAAGGCCTCTTGCAGGATCCTGGCCCGGGGAACAGCCAGAGGAGTATAAGTTGTGAACTTTGGTGGCTTCCTTTCGGTGGGTCGGGCTACGGGTTTGCCCGGTCTAGGCGCGATCGGCTTTGGGATTGCAGCATCCTCCTTCTCCCTCTTCTTTACCCGGAACTCCTGCATATCTTCCATTTGTATGAACTTGGCCGCGCGTTCTCTCATCTCCTCCATCGTCTTCGGCTTCTTACGGCTTATTTTGTCCGCGAAAACTCCCGGCTGGAGCCCATATGAGAAGTGATGCCGCGCGATCTCGTCACTAAGATCCTTTATCTTGACCGACATGCGATTATACCGATCAAGGTAGCTCCTCAGCGATTCCCCATCTTCCTGCCGGATGTTCACCAGATTGTCGACCGTCAAGATGGCCGGTCTCAAGGGCGCGAATTGTGTGCTGAACCTTGCTTTCAAGGTGGCAAAAGAGTCAATACTGCCAGTCGGCAACTCGGAGAACCATTCCAACGCCTCCCCAGTCAACGAAGTTGAGAAGACTCGGCACCAGATGGGGTCGCTGACGGCGTGGAACATCATCTGATGCATGAAGACCCGCATGTGATTGTCTGGGTTGGTCGTGCCGTCGTACTTGTCAAAAGTCGGCATTTTCCACTTCTCCGGTAGCGGCGTCTCCAAAATATACGATGTAAAGGGGGAGGATCCCGACGCGGGGATCGGTTGGCGTGATGGGCGGCCCCCATCGTTTGCTCCTGAGCTCTCTGCTACCGTGCGTGACGGATTTACCCTTGAAGCCTGTGTCTTCTCAATCCGAGCTGGCTGTGATTGCTCGTGTCCTGTTGGCGGGAGGCGGCTCTTTACCCGTTCGGCGTCTCTGTGCTGCTGTGCCCGACTTAACCTGTTTGGGTCGGGTACGGTAGGTGTCGACGGGATTCCTTCTTCCTTCTGTCTCAGGATGGCATTCTCCTCTCGTAAAATCTGCATCTGCGCTTCATAATTCGTCTGCATCTCATCCATCCTCTGCTGCATCATCCTTATCATTTCTCTAGTATCCGCTTGATCGTCAGCCATTCTTCCTCCGTCCATGTTGCTGTTTCGGTTCCTCGTGGTCACCATATGGGTATATTCTCAAAGGAGACTGCTCGGCCCCACGGTGGGCGCCAAAATGTCTCGGGGTAGGGGCCAAGAGCCTACTAAAAGAACCTCTTCGACTTGCGCTGCCTTCCTCCACTCCTGTAACTTCAGCGAAACCCACTCCTTAGCTCAATCGGTTGGGGAGACGATCGGGGTACCTGTCTTAAAGTACTCTGATGCTTAAGTCAGAAAGGGCCGATCGGCGTATAAGAATATCTGCTGTAATAAATGCGAAATTAAGATTCTTACCAACCTACCTTTGGGCTCTATTTATAGCTTTCGACATGGGCCTGTAATTAGGGTTTCTTAATCACGGCCCAATGACCCTCTAATGAAGATTATAGACTCGTTAAATCGTTAATTAATGACTTAAGTTATTTAACCGTGCGACCGATGGCCGCTTGGCTGGGTTAAAGACGTTATGTTTTCAACAAGCTAACAATCTGTGTTTTACCGATCAGCCGCCAGGTACTTCAGAGGGTCCATCGTTATTGTTTTACCGATGAACCGATGGGCCCTCGAGGTTAGAAGATCCATCGCCGCTATTTTGCCAATGAACCGATGGGCCCTCGAGGTTAGAAGGTCCATCGCTGCTATTTTGCCGATGAACCGATGGGCCCTCGAGGTTAGAAGGTCCATCGCTGCTACTTTACCGATGAACCGATGGATATGAACGTGGTTCGACCGATGGTCCTTTAACGATGCTACGTGGCTGTTATTTATCAACCGTTCGACCGGTTGTGTTTCGGTTTGTTTACGAGCCATTCAACGTTGTTACGTGGTTTGTTCGTTTAACCGTAGGACCGATGGTCTTCCTGAATATTGTCTTTGGTCGATTGACCGATGGGACATATAGTACAGTGTACATATTATGTTTCAAATTTTATCCTTTAAATACATTTTTAAATAGAAATAATTAATTTATCTATTTTATCATTTAAATGATTTTTTTTTTTTAATTTAACAGCTCCTTTTCAATTTCATATTTCTTTTTTAAATTTAACTATTTTTTAAAATGAAATAATTATTATAATAAAAAATTTATCTAAAAAGAATTCAATCATATCTTAATACGACTATTTAATTGTTTTATGTTAAGTTAATTTTAGACTACCTTAATATGGTCACATGTTCTTGATTATCTGACTAGTCAGTACATATTATACACATATCTCACATTATAAACCTCGTATCCGGTGTCCGACAATGCTCAAACTTAGGTGTGCATATATTTTCACTAATAAATTTAATATGAATATATTTTTTTTAGTATATTAACAACCAAATAATATATTGTGTTAACAAATAGTTTCATTTCACCGAATTAGTTTATAATTAATTACATGACTAACAGATATGGGATAAATTTATGTCTATAACAAAATATACGTTATTATAGAATAAATAAATTTTTTACATCAAAGCATAACGGTAACTCAATTAATTAAAAAATATTAAAAAAATATATATTTTTCTTTTTTATCTGTATATAATCTATGGTTATAATATTTTAATATAAATATGTTTTTATGTCTTCTCGCATCGCTATTTTTTATTTTTTGGTGTTTTTAGAAAAAAAAACGGTTAAAAACGTCATCATCTTTCTAAACTCCTTTATTTCATTCTCTCAAACTTTTCTTTAAAATACTAATACCATTTTACTTTTTTTAGTTCAGTAGGAAGCCAATTTGTAAAGGAAAATATTAGGACATTTTGAATTAATTATAATTTGTCTTAAAGTAAGTTTTTTATTGTTGAATATTTATTTTTTTTCTTTTTCTCTTGTTTTTCATGTGAGGTAAGAGCTCATTAGATCAATATATGCTAGTTTAAGTTTATTGGAAGTAGGTTAAGATTTTCATAACTTGCTTAGTCCTTCCGTTTCTTTCATTGAAAAATCCTTGGAATGAAGGTAAGGATAGTCAATATATTGACTTCATTTAAGTTTATTTGGAATTTTGTACAAGTTAAGGATAAGATAATATAATATATACTAATAACTTACTGAATTGGAAAGTCTACATGGCTAATCATAGAGTTTATTTTGTATATATGATCGAAAGGAAGAAAATAAGAAATAGTGGGGTGATAATGTCACTCAAAAACAAACATATTCTCCATGACCACCAAAGTTTATTCTTATGGCATCATGATATAAAAAAAATAATAATAAAAAAAAAAAAAAAAAAAACCCTTATGACAAGAAGCGCCAGAAGAATGCAAATTGAAGAGTAAGAACAAGATGAATAGAAGATGTTCAAGAGTGTATATTTTGTCTTTCCTTTACATGAAGTAGCTTTTAAACTTTCTTCAAAAGATTTTGATGTTAATAAGATCTTGCAGATATTTTCAATAATAATAAAGAAGCATACAATCCAATATAGACGTGAAATAAGTATTTGTTAACGTGTTTGTTAAGTATACATATTGTTTGTTCATAACTTTGTAGATAATGGCAAAAATACAAATAATAACAAGAAGATGAAATATAGTCACGAAGATTTTATTGTCTCTGTAGTATTTTGCAATCAAATTTATATTATTATGTATATTTCTTTTGAAATCACTTATTTTCATTGATAAGTAGATATACATTTAGGGTGAAAATATAATTTAATGTAATCAGCGGCACCTAGGAAATATATGTTTTACCTAATTCCTGGAAGAAGAATGACAAATATAATATAGAAATTGTGTCAAAAAGAGTTTAGCAAGAAAAAATACAATTAAATTTAAAATAAAATACTTAATGACATTTTAGCAAAGTCAAATTAATATAGCATTACCATGTGCTATCTGCCAACCTGTTAAAATATTGTTTTCAAATGTATAACAAGTTTTGTTGCTAGTTTTAGGACATTAAAAACTCTTTTTTATCCAAATTTATATTTGTGACATATTATTAATTTATATTCATTAATGTTTAATATATGGAAAGGAAGCAGTGATAATAATCTATGAAAGTGGTTTGAGATTTGTGGCATTTAGAAATTCATCACCAGTTACTTATTGCAATGAATAATTTATCAATACCCTGAGATTTACTTACTCAAATGAGTTTATTGCTCAAAAGCGGATCCTGAAACTATCGCCTTATACATTAGTTGTTTTATGGAACGATATAATAACTGGTGACAATATATACCAACAAACTTAATAGACAATTAAAAAAATGTTATCATTATAATCACCTTTGCAGTATATTGCAATAAGCAATTTAAAGTTTTTCCATATAAAAATATATTGAAAATTAAAGTTTTTCCACATAAAAATATATTGCAGTTACCAAAATAGTTTCAAAACCAAACTCAAATCCTTAAAGATTGTATTTTCTGGGCTACGAGTTGATATCTGCATCCTATCACATTTTTACCTGCACCCCATTATTTTCGATTTTATTATTTGGAAAAAATGACTGCTACTGATTTATCTATGGACCAGCTTTCTACGGTGCAGTAAATGCACCCTAACACACTAAACAGAGGAAATGAAATAAAAATAAGAGAAATACTTTAACATACTAAACTTTCATTGTTTATCTAAGAACATTTTTTTTTTCCTAAACGTGGGAGCAAATTAATTCTACAACTATTATTTTTAATTATTTAAAATTTAAACATATTAATATAATTGTTTGTTACTTTCATGTATTTTTTTTGGAAATAATTTTATTCAAAACAAAACCAGACATTAAATTGAACAGCTTTTCTTACAGTTTTGTAATAACAATTTTGAAAGAGTAGTATGTAGAAATAAAGAAATGAAACTTAAATATAAAAAGAAAATGCCACGTGTATTTTGGAAGTATCCTAATGGAAACGTGGTATAAGTAAAACACATATCTAAGTCGGGTGGTGGAAAGAAGCAAAAACGAAAAAGTAATCACAGAAACCCTTTTGTATCCCTCATCATCATCATCTTCTTCATCTTCATCAGATAAAAGAGAAAAACTTAAGCAGTGCGCATTGAAAGCTGTGGTGGTTGAATGAAATGTCGCAGGTGAATGAGCACCACGCGCCCTCAACGCCAGGGAAATTGAAGCCAGAAAAATCCTCGTACATCCACCACCGCCTCCGCATCCACTCCTCACTCTCCAAGCTCACTCTCTGGTCCTCCTTCTTTCTCGCATTCATCCTTTTCCTCTTCATCCTCTCTCCGCCGTCTCCCTCCACCTCCCCCCGCCGCGCCCTTGGCGACTCCTGGGGCGGCTCCCACTGGGAGAAGCGCGTCGCCAAATCCGCGCGCCGCTCCTCCTCCTCTAGCCTCACTGTGCTCGTCACCGGCGCCGCGGGCTTCGTCGGCACGCACGTCTCCCTCGCCCTCAAGCGCCGCGGTGACGGCGTCCTCGGGCTCGACAACTTCAACCGCTACTACGACCCCAACCTCAAGCGCGCGCGCCAACGCCTCCTCGACCGCGCCGGCGTGTTCATCGTCGATGGCGACATCAACGACGCCGTGCTCCTCCGCAAGCTATTCGACGTCGTACCCTTCACGCACGTCATGCACTTGGCCGCGCAGGCTGGGGTCCGCTACGCGATGCAGAACCCTGGATCCTACGTTCACAGCAACATCGCAGGCTTCGTGAACCTTCTAGAGGCCTGCAAAAACGCGAACCCGCAGCCCTCTGTGGTTTGGGCCTCGTCCAGCTCTGTCTACGGGCTCAATTCGAAGGTTCCTTTCTCAGAGAAGGACCGTACAGATCAACCGGCGAGTCTCTACGCGGCGACGAAGAAGGCTGGCGAGGAAATCGCTCACAGCTATAACCACATATATGGGCTTTCCATCACTGGACTTCGGTTCTTCACGGTTTATGGGCCGTGGGGTAGGCCCGACATGGCGTATTTTTTCTTCACGAAGGATATTCTCAAGGGAAAGCAGATTACCATATTTGAATCCCCCGATGGTGGAACTGTGGCGAGGGATTTCACCTACATTGACGATATTGTGAAGGGGTGTTTGGGGGCTTTGGATACGGCCAAGAAGAGTACTGGGAGTGGCGGGAAGAAGAAAGGGCCTGCGCAATTGAGGATTTTTAATTTGGGGAATACTTCCCCTGTGCCTGTGAGTGAGCTTGTTGCGATTTTGGAGAAGCTTCTCAAGGTGAAAGCGAAGAAGAAGGCGCTTCCGATGCCAACAAATGGAGATGTTAAGTTCACTCATGCCAATATTAGTTTGGCCTACAGGGACCTTGGATACAGGCCTACCACTGATTTGGAGACTGGCCTCAGGAAGTTTGTGAAGTGGTACCTTGAATTCTACTCCAAGAAGAGCTCTTGGTGAATGGTGATGTGATTCTTTTGCTTTGCTGCACAAGTCATTGTTCCCTGCCCCTATTCTTTTGGCGCCCTGTTGATGATTGTATTTGGGGGTTTACAGTTGTATTAGGGGTTTAGGGTGATCTACCATCATGTTCTGTTCTGTCATTTTTCTTGTAATTTTGGGTTTTCTCATTTTCATTTGAATGCCTGCCTGCCTTTAGGTTAGCCATTTTGTACATTTTTTAGTTGAGACTCTAGAGATCGAATTCATATTTTACTTATTTGTGCTTATGGACTTGCTTTGCTTTGATTTTGGTTTAAACTACCTTTTTATTTGGTTGATGAATTGTCTGTGTTCTGCATGTAATGCTAATTCTTGTGGGTATTACATATGTTTGGTGCAGATTCTGGATGTTAGATGAGAGTGGTATTGTTGTAAATGTGCAGGTATAGACCTGTTTTAGTGACTCTGAATTATCAGGATTGTTGAACTGTCATTCAGAAGGCTATTTGATTTAACGTTCCTGCCATCTGTGGAGTCATTAACAACTGACGTATGAAATGGTATTGAAACCAAGATAAAATGACAAATGAATTTGGTCATGTATGACATTGTAGTCAGGTGGTTTGTGATGATATGCGAGGAAGTTTGATGGTTTCAATTTGAATCAAATGCTTCCTGACAAGTTTCTTTCATATTGTTCTGAGTTTAGTCTTTTATGAAGGATCAAGAGTAGGTTAAACTATGAACGCATTTAGAATCAGATACAGATGCTTTGTGACCTTAATCTTATCAGTTTCGACTATGTACCTCCTGGATTTCGAAATAAGCTTTTGTCAAGTGCATGTGCGAGTAAATTGACATTGCAATTGCGAGTTGTTACAACCTACCGATGAATCGGTATGGTAGGTAGTGAGCTGCAGCGTTCGCTTTGACTTGCCGAATGCCCACATCAGGTAGTAATACCATGAGGGGTTACGATACGTGGTAGATCAAAATTCTTGCATTTAGAGAGACTTTTATTAACTTTATTTTGTACTATTTTTTAAACAGTTTGTTGAGTTCATGGTAAGTAAAACTTCATTTGTCAGCTAGAGTTGATTTACGACAGGCTATCTTGTTGCAACTGTTGCGTAGTTGGCAGACAGTGATTGAAGAAGCTTCATACCGGTTAAGTTGGATTGTGATGAAGTCTTCATTCCTCATTTTGGGCGACTCAATGATGATTCTTCTAAAGATTAAACGAAAGCTTCTTTTCCTACAAGGGTGGATCATCGGGTCGCCTGTTGATCTCATTATCATGTGCCTTGTTGAGAGAGTTCAACTGCTCACATGATATTCTGCGAGTTAGGTGATTCTAACTTACAATTCTGAGCCATTTTTATGCGAAGAGCGAAAGGAAAGAGGTGAAGTAATAATAGCAGACCTTACCAATCGCTGACTGATACTATTGTTCTTTATAGCACATCATGACTTGTGAATCTTGAAATTCAATTCATATAAGCAAGCAACTCATAATAAATTGTTGATCAAGTTTTGTTCATTTTGTTAGCAGCTGGCTTACTCATCACACTCAATGGAGGGTCATGTTGTCTTTCTCTTTTAACAATTTCATTTCCTCATAATGACCTAAGTAAGCCAACTCCTTTCAACTTCGCGATTATCTTGATGCAACTTTCTTTTGAATAATTTTGATATTTTCTAACACTTAAAACATTTTCCCCCTATGATACTAGATTCTTGACTATCGAGTGGTTGGTTGAGTGACATGTTGGATGCTCTTTTAAGTAAGGAAAAATATATAAAAATAGTAAGAAAAGAACTGATTAGAAGAATTACTTTGTAATATTGTCGCTTACCAATTCGAAAAATGTCTCATAAATGGTACCTACTGATCTACTAAAAAAACTGTTAATGATTGCATCAACTACGAACGATGCAATGGTTTACTTCAACTAAGATTTGTCCTCTAGTTCATTTCTTACGATTCTCTGGACTTACGAACTGTTTCAATGGCAAATATTTAAATCAGTTGAGAAATTTAAGCTGGATAAAAGGAGCAAAAAAAGGAATGACTTAAAATATAGATTATTTAGAATATTCGGTGGTTAATCTACTGGTCCTCTATTATTTTAAATATTAAAATTTAAGCATATTCAAAAGAATAATAATTATTCAGACGCGGAACATAGCTAATCTCCTTTTCAATGATTTACTCATTAAAAAAATCTTGTATAGAATGAAGATTGGACCAAGTCATAATACAACACGATATTTGGTTTTGATCGGAAATTAAAACGAAGGGAATAAAAGAGAAAGAAAGAAAAGAGTGACCGTAATATTTAATTCTGTGTTGTAAATAGCGTCATTTGTGAACGGTCATTTAATTTCACGTCACAACAGAAAGGGGCCATAGGTTAGATGGCATGTGCGTGCCTGCAATCCCAATAATGCATAGACAGAGAGAGATAGGTGAAATTGAAGGATGGGCATGGCATAAGCAGTGGTAGTGGACAACCACCCACCCTTGCGTTGCGAATTAGCGTGCTAACCATGAAAAGCGTCTTTTCGGCGCCCGGTGATTACGTCCACTTCAAGTCCCAAGTCCCTCTTCATAAAATCCCAGTACGTTTCTATTTTCCCCTTTTCTTTCTCCCAATTGCACTTCTAGGTTTTACCCATAGATTCCGTTATAGTTGCTTTCTTAATCAACAGATTGGAATTTGTACTCTTCTTTTGATCTCTTGCTTTTAAATTCTTGATAGATTGGCACTAAACAGTGGCGGTATTACGATTTCGGACCAAAAGCTGTGCCTCCGCTTATATGTCTTCCCGGAACGGCTGGAACCGCCGATGTATATTATAAACAGATCATGTCATTATCCATGAAGGTACCCATGCATATGCTGATTGCCTAAACATTATCACATCTAATGTGTTTCCACTGATGCGCTTTGCAATTACCTAATCTTCACTCACTCTAATTCGCAGTGAAACTTATTTAAAATCAGCAGCACTCTAGAAAGGTTCTCTTGACTCCATGTTTTAATCTTAGTCATTCGTGGATGATTAAAGTTGTGTTTGTTTTGACGCTTTAACTTTCATTCAATGCATATTATCCATTTCTCTCTAGTCACGTGCAACTGCTTTGGAATGTGTGATGACAGTTTTACAAATGCGCTCTTAATTGTTAAGATTTGACTTGTGTACATTGTGAGTTGGGAAATCCGAAGAGAGAAATCTTGGGAAGACATATAACATAACGTGAACTTTGACCCAAATCCTTAGAACAATTTGTTAGTCAAAATGAGTCACGGGCCAAAAAGCAAGAGAACATGACTATCTCAACCCAAAAACTTAAGGAAATAGATGTGTGGATCTTTCTCATTATTCAACCTGTCGATTTTTCCATAATGTTAGACTCCAACTCATATATTAACTTCAATATTTTGCATGTTATAATGGCATCATCCAAGCTTCTCCTTTTAAGTTGATATGCTCTCTATCTTGCCACAAAGCCATTAGGCAACGGGTAGCTAACTTCAAAAATGTTTTTTCTGCAGTTCTGCTGCTAAACAAGAGAGCAATAACCTAGACTCATCTAACTGCTGGATGGCTTATAGTTAGTGAAAAACTTGTTTTGGATATTTGAGTGGTTTGCTAGGTATTTCTTTATTGATCATAACTACTAAGAAAGTTTAATTCTAAATAAATGGATTGAATTTTACAAAATCATTCACAAAAGATTCTTGTTGTTGTATGCACGGTTGATAGAGCCCAAGAATACATGCCAAAAGTATAGACTAAATGTTAGATCAATTCATTCATGGCCCAAAGACATGGAGATTTTTCTGCAGAAGAGCAAAGAGGGGGGACACGTGGAAATTAGAGAGAGGAAGAGGTTGCTACCTGAGTGGAAGAATGATAGGGTCAGAGTGGGATTTATAAAGTATGCTGATGGTGAAAGGGAAGTCAGTGCAAGCTACGGCCACAGGCTTGGGCACGCAGCTCAGGGAGCTGAGACATATATTTAGTTCTTTTCCTTTTTTATTTGTTTCCAGCATTGATAGCCTTTCTTTAGGGAATTGCATTACTCGCATTCCGACTTTTAATCAGAATACCATTTTCAGATTTATTTCTTTGCTATTTCTATTTGCTTTCTATCTTTGTAACTGATATGAACTTCTCTTATAACAACTGAGAAGGGGTGTATTGAGCATTAGCAATGCAATTTGAGCTCTGTACTATAAAATCTCATTGCGTGTTGCCTACTAACAGGATTTGGCTAAATTTTTTTTATTGATTAGGTGTATGCTTATCTTTACTTCTTATTAATCCTTATTTTGTACAGGGTTACAGGGTCATATCTGTTGACATACCTCGTGTATGGAATAATACTGAGTGGATTCAAGCATTTGAAAAGTTCTTGGATGCTATTGATGTACACCATGTATGATCTCAAACTCATCTTGCTTTCTACTACTAACATCTTACTCAGATGCTAAATCTATAAATTGTTTGCTTTAATAGCCACATATATCTTTTTTTCGTATAATTGGATAACTTATTCCATGTGGGAGACATTGATCATTCCAGTTAATGGAAAGCCCTACGTAGCTGGTATTCAATTAAACAGTTATTTTTTTCTTAAATCTCTTGTTGTTCTTATACTTCAGTTTTGCACATCCTCTAGTGTTCATATATAATACAAAATTCATATTTACTTTGGTTGTGCACCATTATAATTTTGTTGTGATCTGTCATATGTTACTACTTTCGAATTTGGATATTGTTGTGTATGATGTCTACACTCCTGTACCGTAAGGAGGGAATGGCTCCTAGACATTTCCAACAATTTGTGTAATGATAAAGGATTTTATTTGGCAAACATTACAAATCCAAGCTGAATCCTATCCCCAAACAACTAACAGTATTGGACCGTCAGCCCAAATATGGAGCTGCATATATCAAGGCTTAACACTCAGTTCGAGTCTCTTTGAACGTTCTCACTGAAAATTATTAATTGCAAGGAATTGAGTGCTTATAATTAAATTGATATATCTTTTTCCATCCCAGATTAATGAAGTCATGTTCTTTTGCAATATATTTGAAGCCTCAGCACGTGAGCCTAAAAATATTCTAGCCCAACCTAAAATACCAGTTAGCCTGCTTTCAATGTTTTCATGGTTGATCGAGACGTTGTTACTTGTAATATCGTGCATGGTTTTTTATATAGTTAAGATTTAGGTCTTTTTGGATAAAATTTCAAATGTTCTTACCACAACCATTTCAGTGGATGTAGTTTGCCACTGGAAATATACATTTTTTGTTTGGTTAAAACTCAAGTTCTTGTTCGATTATATTTTCATAGCTTGTATCCTGTTGGATTAATCTGTTCTAGAAGTTATATCTATCAAGTATTAACGATATACAACCAAATGATGTATGATTTTAATCTGTTCATGAAAGTGCTTAGTATAAAATATGCTGACACAGTGCATGATTTTAGTAGTTTACACAACAAATCTCTCCACTAACTGCTCAACATGTCTAGATGTCTGTCAATGTAATGTCATCTTTTGAATCTATAATTTTGTGGCATAGCTTTTAACAACTTGAGAAAATGGTCAGTAAATTAGTTTAATCTTTCGTACAGATACATCTTTATGGTACATCACTTGGAGGCTTCCTAGCCCAGCTATTTGCACAGCATCGTCCTAGGAGAGTTCGGTCTTTAGTTCTATCAAACACATTTTTGGAGACCCGGAGTTTCTCTGCTGCAATGCCATGGGCACCCATGTACTTTTCTCTGATTCTATTGTAACGAGTAATAATTGATATGCTAGAAATTAGCAAACTATGTGCCTTTTTGTCCTTTATATTTGTGAAAGATAAACTGCTTTGTGTGTCATCTAGTGGAGTTCGTAGCAAATAAAAGCATCAATGATTACTTTACCTATACCTATACACGTTGGACAATTATATGCACTTCCAAGAAATTATGATAGGTAGTCACAAGGAAACTAGAATGATATCTTCAAAATTATATATTTATTCCTGTAATATTCCATCAAACTAAGCATCATCTATGATTACTATAGTGAGAGCTTACTGTATGGTATACTCGACCCTAAAATGGTGAACCCCTTCCCTTAAGCTTTTTGTCCAACAAAATGTTTCATCTGTCCCCGGTTGGGAATTTCTTGCTATACTTCGTGATAGTTTTTCATTAGATGTGTATTTTTTTCCCATCTACTGATTCAGCTTTTCTATTGCGTTTACAGTGTTAGTTGGACTCCTTCCTTTTTGCTTAAGCGGTATGTGTTGACAGGAATTCGAGACGGTCCCCATGAACCATTTATTGCAGATTCAGTGGACTTTGTTGTTTCTCAGGTAATCTTTTCTTGCGTAATCAACTGCTTATCGGCAAACTGCTATTTTGCCTCAGTACGAAAGAATTTATTTTCAGATAATAAATAAAGAGTTTGCACTATACTTTTAGACTGCGAGATTAATCAACTGTCATCAAGCACTACATTTCCTTAAAATTTAATCTATATCCTGTTTTTAAGAAGAATTTGCGCTTATTGTGTTAAATGTTTTCTTTGATTTACTTGATTCAGGTGGAAACGCTCTCTAGAGAAGATTTGGCCTCCAGATTGTCGCTGACAACAGATGATGCTTCAGTGGGACCTCTTCTTCTTTCAGATTCGTTTATCACTATAATGGATGTATGTCATCTATAATTACTTATTTCTGTATAATGCTGATATGAAATGAATTTTTTTGGATAGTTCTTTATTATCTTAAAAAAAATCTTAATTGTCGAATCTCTAGATCAATTGTAATCGCATTGTTTTGATGTGCCGTGTACAAGCTCCTTTTTTGAGTAATACTATTCCACTCTTAAATTCCTCTGGTACCGGTAATTTCTATAATGCACCATCAATACATTTTGCTTGTGACACTGATGAAAATGTCTCACTGTTTTATCAGCACAATTATTATTATTATTATGGAAGTGTGGTATGGTACAAAATTTTTAATAACTCCACTTTCATCCTTGTACATGATCTTTCTCCTTTCTTAAAGACTAATGACTACTGTGCAATTCCTCAACAACTCAAAGATCAACTGGGTGAAAGATATCCAGAGGCAAGGCGCGCTTATTTGAAAACTGGTGGAGATTTTCCATTTCTTTCTAGGCCTGATGAAGTGAACTTGCATCTTCAGGTATATATGTGGTATCTGACTTTTCTTATTTTACATGGGATTTGTTCTGACAGTCTTGGGCACATGGGTTTATCTTTTAACATGTTTATATCCTCATGCAGTTACACCTCAGGCGTGTTGGTGTGGAAGCTCGGCCAGATTTGGTTCACAACATACCTAAGGGTGATCTTGGAGGAAGTCCTAGTAGCAAAGAGAGTAACGAAGATGACTCTGACAAGTCCCACGAAGACGATAGAGGGGGCTCAGAGAATTCACCTGCTGATTATGACATAAATCCTACCCCAGAAAGCTCAGGATCCGGTAATTTAGACAAGCAGCCACTTGACAGTTCAGAATGTTGCCACTTGAATCATGAACACGCCTTATATGCCCTTCCTGGTGGATTCAAAGGGAGAACGAACATTCCAGGAACTTCTGTACATTTCATGTGCCATATTGCTATTTTACATCTTCTTCATTACATCAGTTCACTGTACATTATCTGGAACTATTCTTTGGAATTTAGTCAAGTTGTGTAAGTCAGAATTCTTTTGGAGATTCAATGTGTTGTGGTGAGAACCAAGGGTGTGAAACAAAGCTATTGAGATGGACTGTATTGTGGATTGGATGTCTGAGTTGAGTTCCTTTAGCTGGATGAACTTGAGATAGCGATGCTGTAAGTTATTGCGTGCAATTTGAAGGTAGTGTTTAAACTGTTTCATCCAAATTTATTTTCCATGTTTCAAGTATTTACGTGACCAAGAAATGTTGTGAAAATTTTCCTCTGTATATTTTTTTTATTTGGCACATTCTTCCTCTATGTATCTGTGAAGTCGGATAGTGGTCGCGTAAAATTCTACCTTTTTATTTAAAGCAGGTATTGAAATCAAATAACAGGCTAGAAAGATTGATGATAAACCACCACAATGTTTGTTGGTATAAATGATATTGCATTTGAATTTCTTAGACAAAGTTTCGCATTCGAATTTTACCGATAAAAATATAATATGATGAAAGGAAAAACCA
This sequence comes from Vigna unguiculata, assembly GCF_037176805.1. Classification (NCBI taxonomy): domain Eukaryota; kingdom Viridiplantae; phylum Streptophyta; class Magnoliopsida; order Fabales; family Fabaceae; genus Vigna; species Vigna unguiculata. The sequence goes on along the minus strand of NC_140794.1, from coordinate 54,764,685 downwards.
TATTTAAAACAATAAATCAAGTTTCTCGATAGGAATTGGTTATTCTGATTATTTACCTAGTTGGTACATAATTCGCAGGTATAAACCATTGCAGAATATTTTTTAGTTGTAATTCAACAGACTTCTGCACACAATTTGGCTAAACTGCGAATAATCAGAATATCGATTATCAATCAACCAAATGGTTAAATTGTAATGACTCAAATATGTGCTTGAGAAATGTATTAACTTGTATCGCCAGAAGATATTAATCTCTATTTCACCACGTTATGAGACTGATCACTTGACCCAAACATCTCATCTTGAAAGTTCTTAACACAAACCCGCGACTATATGATTGATTAGCTTGGATTCACCTTTCTGGACAAGTATCTGGCTTGTGTGGTGCATTATATTATGGTATTAAGGATGATACTGATATCTTTTATCGGTTTATCAGCTGTTATGACTTATGCAGAACATAATATCTGAATCCGTAGGACTCTTCTGTATTAAGCTGGAGAACTTTGTAATCAAGTACCGCATTAAACTTCTATCTTACTAATCCATGACTGAAACACCACACAAAAAGGAGTTAAAATATTGCCACAATTTGTATCCCATTCTTAAGAAGTGGTATCCAAATAAGAGTAGCTCTTGATGCAAAACCCAGTGCTTACATAACTTCTAGAAAGCAGGGACTGTCGCAGCCAATTAGCAATGTTCTTAACGGAAAGTTATTCTCTACCCTTCGTCAGTTGGTAACCAATTTCTGACTTTCAGATATACCCAGCGCATCTCTTGGTAAGAACTCTTGTAAATGACATCTCTAAGAAAGTAATCGCACACGACAAATATTTGTATTTATCTTATTAATTTATTTTATATAATTAAAAAATGACGTGTAACGAAGACAAAATAATTCAATTCCATATAAATATAAATATAAAACATATTACAAATAAATAAAAATTCAATAAAATATATAAGTTATATTTTAAATAATAGCTAAGCATCTAAGTCGGGATATATTATTAACTTTCCGATAAAAAAACAAATCCTTACACTGATTAAAATAAGCAAAGTTATATTCAAAATAGAAAGAAAAACATAATAGACGCTTTGTTGAGTGAAAGGGAGAATAAAATTCACAACCCAAATTTTGTATTCAAATTTTAAGTACAAAATCAATGACATTTATTTCGATGTTTAAACTACATCCTTGACACTCCACATTATTGGAACAACGTAAGGATTGGCTAAGCGAAAACATGAAACCCGAAGTATGATTTAGCGATAAATTTCAAAAGAAAACTCTTTCACTTGCATTTGTGGCGATCTATCGGAAGCTAATTGTATGCACAGACATATGGTACTAAAGCAGTAAACACTGCGATCTTTCAAAAGTCAAAACTTCTCAGCATATATATTACTCGAAATTAAAACCAAAAACCGCATTCAGCCATCTCTTTAAAAGACAACCTCCAACAGCTAAAATAAAATAAAAACACCACATTGATAAATTGACTTAACTACTTGGAAGTATCTTTCTCAGTCTAACCACAAGATCTTAGCGAATCTAAGACCACATTACCTATCCAGCCTTCAAATAAACATCAAAATGATCTGGCAAATTGCTAGCTCAACAGCTACTGCAAGGCAGTAAAACCCATGAAAGGTGCATACATTCTCTAAGCAACCAGAGTGCTAGCAGTTGTTGATTCACTGCACAAATATTACAAGCCATCAATAGAAGGTCAGGGACAGGGCAAACAGGTAAACAAAAAAGACAATATTAGGTTTCAGATTACAAATACATAAGCAATGAACATCAGTAGAAATTAAATTCAATTAGAAAAAATTCATTTCTATGTAATATAACATCCAAATGATATCAAGTATGCATACAACACTTCTAGGAAAATGTCTATCAGCATGACACTTCAATCAGTTTTCACCATTAACAGATCTAAAAAACAAAACTACAAGTTGAATGACTATTTATGCCGCCCATCTCAAATAAATACTGAAAACGTGCTTGCAAAAAAGAATCAAAGTATTTGGTACACATAAATTTAACGTATACAGAGAAACGATACAAAGGAATTATCTAATCTGTGTTAGGAGAGGCAGAGAAAAACTGAAGCTAACCATTTCTTTTCACTTCCATTCCATTGCTCACAGCATAAAAGCATCGATAAAATAATATCAAAATAGTCATGGATGCAACATATAGGTGAAGGGTTTCAATGCACTTACTACTTCCAGACAGGTGGGAGCTTCTTGGTCTTCTTGTAGTAGCGAGCAAGACGGTGGATTCTGCTCTCCACGAGAATCAACCTAAACTTGGAGTCCTTGTCCTTTCTGTTTCTCTCCAGATGCTTCCTAATTGAAACTGCCTTCTTAATCAAATGGTACAAATCCTCTGGAATTTCAGGCGCAAGTCCTGAAAACAAACACCAAAACATTTTTCATCATTAGTATCAGTAGGGCACCTATAAACAAATACACATTCTATTTTACTTCACATTCCCACACCATCTCTTCTTCTTATCTCGCTTCTTTTACCATTCACACCACTCATCACATATATCACTTTGTTTCCTCCTATTCTTTCCTTTCTTTCTATATCTCTTCCTTACAACTATCCATTAGCATTTTCCATATTACAATCGCGTAAAAAATCAATAGAAATTGTAAGCGTTATAGCAGAGAGTAAGCACAAACCATGAGCTTTGAGGATCCGAAGGATTTTGCTGCCAGTAACGCTCTTCACCTGAGCAATACCATGAGAATCTCGAAGAATGACACCAATCTGCGATGGGGTTAAACCCTTCTTCGCGAACTTACAGATATTCTCTTCCACCTAGAAAATTCAACAGATGAGAAAAAAAGATTGCATAATAAAAAAAAGGTTAAAAAACAAGATACAAGATATAAAAATATAATCTTTGAACACTGATACATAGAGAGATAGAAAGCTACATCTTGCGAAGAGATCTTAAGCCAACTGGGCGGTGTCCTTTTGTAGGGCAAAGCAGAAGAGGATATACCCTTACTGAAACCAAAAATAAAAAACTTTGATTTCGAATAATGGAAAAGAATAGAACGAAATTGATGAAAGAACTTGACAGATTGGTACAAACCCGCGGCTGTGCATACGACCCATGGCTGGTGCTGTGACTTAGTTGAAGCTCTGCTTCTTCTGATTAGGGTTGCGACGCTCTTCGGCACACTACACTCTGAAAAACCCTAGAATCTGAACCCTTGTCTATTATTTATAAATGAAACAGCCACCCCAAAAAATCACTAAAATTTATATTAGAATTATAAAAACATTAATATAAAAGTAATTATAAAAATAAGTTTTTTTTTTTATTAACTTCTACAATTCTATAATTACACATATCCACTCTAAGTAGACTTTTACGTACCATTATATAAATATATCTTTTGGTCATTTTTAATTATACTATTTTATCTTTTATTTTAATTAAAATAATTCTATTACTTAAAAAAAAATATATATATATATATAACCTATAATCTTTTGACGAAAAAGAATGTCCTAATTCTTCAACTCAAGAATAACTATATAATTATTTAACTTTTTTCTATATTTTTAAAAGTTATGTGTGTTAGCAAGTGTAAAATTTAGATAATAATATCAATAAAATCAGTTTTGTTCATAAATATAATATTGGTAATAGGATATGCATACTAAAATAAGTTAAAAGAAAGTCACATTTAGGGATGACATCGGGGCGGGACGGAGACAGGTTTCGTTATCCCATACTCATCCCTGCATAAAAAATTCATTCCCATACTCAAACCCAACGGGTATCAAAAGTTTCATTCTCATATCCAAACCCAACGGGTATCAAAAGTTTCATCCCATCTCCACTGGGTAACGGGTATAATCTCGTACACATACCCGTACCCATGTTCTAACTACTTCAATATTAATTTTTATAAAAGAAAAAAATTACGGTAAAGAAAACATAATATTATCAACTATTCAATATTAGGAGGATGATTGTTTCTTCCACATCAAATACTTTGAAATAAATTATAATTGTTTACATTTTAGATTAGAATACCAAATAAAATTTCATGAGAACCAAAACATTTATTAAATTTGCAAACTACAACATTGATTAACTTAGTTGATAAAATTAAAAAATATTTCAAAAAAATATAAAAGGAAAACAAATATTCAAATTAAAATATATTTTAAATGTTTGTTTACTTCAATTTTTTAAATTCTAATGAATCTCTTTTTTATACACTAATAAAAGTGATAATACATCACTTGATCAAAATGACACAAAGAACAAAGAATAAACATAATAATAAAATTTTGACATAGATTTTGTATCTTTTGAACTTCAATATATGTTGGATAGTAACAAAAAAAATTCATAGCAATTACATTAAATTTTTATATTGTAATAAATAAAAGTTATTTATACAATTAAAGTGTAAAAATTACAGTATGATTAATAATGAGTTATAAAATAACAAATAATTGGATAGAATATATTGAAATATTATTCTACATAATGAAAATAAACAATAAATAAAAATATTAAAAAACTAACAAATGTGTGTTTACAAATAATTTGAGAAACTATTGAAGAAATCGCACAAAGAAACCAAATGTATAATTAAGGTATGATAAGATGAAAAATACCTTAGAGAACTAATTATTAAATTATGTTTGAAGTGGTTAAAATTAAATAGAAATATTATTAGTGACTAAAAAATTTGTTATTAAATTACAAATAAATTAGTAATTAAATTGGTCACTAAATCAAGTACCGATTTGATCATTGAATCGGTCACTAATTTAATCATTGATTCAGAAATAAATCAACAACTACCACTAATGACGAGAAATAGTGACTGATATGGGTTATTGACTAAATCAGTCACTATTTCATATTTTTCTTGTAGTGAATTATCATATATTATTCCTAAATAATAATAATAATAATATTATATATATATATATATATATATATATATATATATATATAATTTTAACCACTTCAAACATAATTTAAAGTGAAAAAATTACAGTATGATTAATAATGAGTTATAAAATAAAAAATAATTAGATAGAATATATCGAAATATTATTATAGATGATGAAAATAAAAACAATAAATAAAAATATTAAAAAACTAACAAATGTGTGTTTTAGAAATAATTTGAGAGACTATCGAAAGAAATCGCACAAAGGAAATCAAATGTATAATTAAGGTATGATAAGATGAAAAATATCTTAGAAAACTAAGAAAACTTTTCAAATATCAACATATATACTCAATGGTTGAAAAATAACAAAAATTATTTTAATGAAACAAAAGAGTTCTTCAAATTAAACAAAAATTAATAGTAATAATAATAATAATAAGTAATTTTTTTATATTACCTTAAATTGAGAGTATAAACATTTTCATGTGAAAGAAAAATATATAATAAATAAAAATATTCAAATGTGAGGCATATTTTTTTTTTAATTAACATACATCATTTTAACATAATTACATATTGGAAGTGCGAATGAGTTTCATGACAAATCAAATAATTAAAATAAATAAAAAATAGAATATATATATATATATATATATATATATTATATATACATATATATATATATATATGTGTGTGTGTGTGTGTGTGTATATATATATATATATATATATATATATATATATATATATAAATAAGGTTACTTAATTAATTGTGAATATTTTAATAATTTAAACGATAATGGAGATATGGCAGGGACGAGTATTATGGCGGGGATATGTACATCCCCATACCCAACTGAAAAGTCGAGGATTCCCCATATCCATACCCATACCCAGTCAATGCGGGGATTTCCCGTCAAAACGGGGACGAGTTTATTTGTCATCTCTAGTCACATTATAATAGTTATAGATCATAAATATTATTATTTTTTAAATAATAACACATATTTAACAAAATGATGTAAATTGAATATATGATTAATTATTAAATAAAATTTTAAAAATTAATGGATGATATGGTTTCAATTGTAAGTCCCCTTTTTCCAGTTTATTTGTGTATGGGCCTAGCCCGTTTCGTAGGCCCAAGTCCAGCCACTGTAGGACCCCAATACCTGTCCAGCCCTTTCACTTTTCACTTGTCTCATTTTCATAAATTGTCTTCCACCCTCAAACACTCTTGGTTCCTGAAAAGAGCTATACTAGGGCACAGAGGAATACTCACATGTTCAAGCTAGTTAAGTCCATCTAACCCCCAAGTAAGTGATTCTTACGATTCCTGGTCAGTTTTTTCCTCTACATCTTTTGGGGTACGTTGGTTTGGTTAGGATTTAACCTCCTGCCCTCGTTTTGTCCTTGCTTTCCATGTTTCAGCGCTACTCTAGTTCTGGGAGTTGTGGTGTTCCTTAGTTTCAGACCTGTTTGCTTTAGTTACCCTCAATACAGGTAAGGGAAGCTAGGGTTTACGTTTTTTGAAGTATTTTGCTTATTTATGAACTGTTCTTGTGTTTTTGGTGCTTGAATGTTGTTGATGGTTGTATGAAAATGTTTGATCCATATGTATGTTCTGTTGAACGAGAAGTTGCATGTGCTAACAGATGAGAAACCTGTTAATCTCGCCCAAGTGAGTGACTCTCGCCTAAGCGTGAGTAGCAGGGACTCACCCCTGGATTCTAGCTCGAGTTGTTGCTTATGCGACTGGTTTTATTTTTGAGCGAGGCATAGTCTCGCTTAGGCTAGACGCTGCCGCCTGAGCGAGAACTCGTTGGGACCTTGCACTTGCCACTGTTGAGCTCTCGCCTAGGCGAGAAGGGCTCGCCTGAGCGAAAGGGACCCTTTCGCCTGGGCGAGGACCTTTAGCTTGGGCGAAAACTCCTGGCAGGGGCTGTTGTGTTGGCTGATGAGGCTCCATGATTGTGTTAATTATTTTCTTTGCTCATAGTATGTGGTCATACTTGATATGGATGCTTGAGTGTACTGAAATGAATGTGTCATTATGAAATGAGCCATGACTTAGTGGATTTAATATTGTTATGCATGTGAAAAGTATGAAAGGAAATGAAAATCATGTTATGTTGAGCATGAAATGGGAAACATAATATGTTTGGTGGGTGGAAGATGAATTTACATGAGGTTTGGGTGATTGATATAATACGTGGAATGTGTTGGTAAAAAAGTTTCATGGGAAACTCTTGGTGATGTGTATGGTTAGTGTATACTTTGATATAAGAGATGTTTAGATAAAGGAAGATATCATGAACTCTAATAATTATTCACGCTCACATAGGGTAGAATAATTGATGTGGTGAGAGTGGCAGGAGGTCCTAGTCTTGGGACATATTTGGGCCCAAGACATCAGAGGATTAACCCTGTGTGTGGTTGGGTGATAACCCCTTGCGTCTAGACTCTGCATAGTTTAGAAGCCAACACAGGTGCATACTTCCTTTAGAATTCTATATCAAGAGTATGATCCAGATATTGAGTCGTAGTGTCCTGCATTTGCTTGTCTCACATGATCTGGGTGCCTGTTGTTTATTTGTTAATAATATGTTTTATCGTTTGCTTGCTCCATTACATGTTAAAATGTTTTATCTAGCTTATCCTTTCTTTTGGTGTATGTTCTTTTGCTTGGTCTTTCCTTTTTGCAATGATCACCAACTTATTGGTGTGAGTAGAGCTGGAAACCCCTGGAGGTACTCAGGATGGTGGAGATGTTGCTGAGTAGAGCGGTCCTCGTGGTTAGGGTGTGGCTCACAGTTTAGCCCTTTTGTAGAACCTTCAGTTTGTTTTAAATTCATTGCTCATGGAACAATTCTTTTGCAAAACGATAACACTCTTTTGTTATGTTTTATGATATCGTGGTGTGCCTAAACTTTCATTCCAAGTATGTTTTATGTCGTGCTCTATTTTACATTATAATCATGTGATGTATGAGTGCTAGTAAAGTTATTCTATTAGAAATGAGATGTCACATCAATAATTATAGGTTTATATTTTTTTAAATTGATTTTAAACTTTTTTAATCTAAACAAAAATGTATCAATTGAATTTTAAATAAATTATTTCTCAATAAATAAATAGTAAAATTAAATAAGTGCAACATTAAGTCAATAATCCTAAAAAGTTTATTAATGAAATAATAATAAAAAATTATAAATAGTTTTGAACATTAAAATTTTTCTATTATGTAAGAGGTGGATGACAAACGATTAATAAATTTTCAAGAATAATAATGTATCTAAAATATCAAAATTTATAGTAATATCTAAACCTCATTTCAGATTAATAAAATATAAATTTCATCGGATAAATTATTTTTAAATAAGAACACGATATTAAAAGAAATTAAAAACCATTAAAAAAAATTTAATAAAAAATTTATTTAACAAGTACGGCCAAAAAAATTAAGAAGGTACTTTCATATTATAGTTCATTACTTATCTAGGTTTATGTTTGGATTTAATGATAGATTTAAAAGATAAAATTGAGTGAATTTGAAGAGAAATGAAGATAAAAGTAAAATTGTTTAGATAAAGAAAAAGATGATAAAAAATAAAAAAATTATAAATAATTTGATTGATGTGATATAAAAAAAATTAAAAATTAAAAAAATTATAAATTTAACTCTAATTAAAATACATTAAAATAAATTACAAAATCTAAATAAAATATTTTTATTTTATATAGTATTTTATAATTAATTAATTATTTATTTTAATTTACTAAAATTATTGTATCACTGAATAGGGTGAACGATCGACACTTCCTACACAAATATTTGCAAGTTTACGGTGAAAGTTAAAAAAAATAGGCTTAAATATATATTTGGTCCCTATTTTTGTTGATTTTATTCAATTTGGTCTTTATTTTCATTTTATGTTCAATTAGGTCTTTATTTTCGTCAAATTGCGGTCAATTTGGTCCTTTTCACTAACAGTGTTTAAATAGTTAATGTTTTTGAACAGTACATGCCACGTGTCAACTCCTGGTTTTTTTACAAAATTGATTTATTTTAATAAAAATTGGGACTAAATTGAACAAAAATAACGAATATAGGGACTAAATTGAATAAAAAAAATAATACTACCACAAACTGACATGTGGCACTTGCATTGACACGTGACACAATTGTGACTTGACACGTGGACCATTTTCTTTGAAATTAAAAATATTAAAAATATTAAAAAAAAATTTAAAAATTTTAAAAAAAAATCAAAAAAACCAGGAGCTGACACGTGGCATGTACTGTTCAAAAACGTTAACTATTTAAACACCGTTAGTGAAAATGACCAAATTGACCACAATTTGACGAAAATGAGGACTTAATTGAACATAAAACGAAAATAGGGAACAAATTGAATAAAATCAACAAAATCAGAGACCAAATGTATATTTAAACCAAAAAAATAATAATGGCATTGGTGTATGTATTTTTAGCATTAAAATTTTCACTTTCATATCAATTTTGTTCCTCCATTCGCGTCATCTGCTGGGATAATGTATTTGTTTTTTTAAGATAAATTTAAACAAGTAGATTTAAAACGAAACGATTTAAAATAAAGGTTTATGAAAAATAATGATTTACATTATGTGATAAAAATACATTTTAATGGATGAAAATAAAAGATTATTTTTTTATTCTTAGTTGTAAAATAATTTAAAATAAATATAGTTAGTATATTATGAAATATGTGTTATTATTTAAATAAATTAATATATATTATTTTATTATAAAAATATAATAAAAACAAATTATATAAAAATAATATATATATATATATATATATATATATATATATATATATATATATATATATATATATATATATATATATATATGTAGCATCACATCTTTGTCAATATTTGTGAGATGTCAAAATACAATTAAAATGTATATATTTAATTATGGATTGTACTTTTTCCGTAAGATTGTTAATTTTCAATGTAAGCAATCATGTCGTTGGAAAAAAAAAATTCATCATCCGTTTTATTTCGCAATCTTATTCTGATAATGTTCATCATTATCTTTTTGCTATGACGGTAAAAACAAGAAGAGTTAAAATAAGACGAAACGAATTAAATAATCAATCAAGTAGATATAATTATCATGTTTTTGTTAAAGATTGATTTTTTCTATTTTATTCCTCAATTTTTTTTATTGTCCATCTCTTCATCCCGTAAACAAAAATCAAAATTTCGGTAAAAGTTTCGCATTCAATTTTAAATTAGAGATGTTAAATCAAAATGATGAATCAACGTCGACTATAATCGTTAGCCTACAAAGCTAATGACTTATATAATAAATCTAGAATTCTTAAAGAATTTGTCAATTCTTAATTTAGTTATATATATATATATATATATATATATATATATATATATATATATATATATATATATATATATATATATATATTCAATTGATTTATCTTTTTATTTTTTTTTTCTATTATTCTAAATATTTGATTTATTTTATTTTTAGAATTTTGTATATCTGACTGTAACTTCCTTTTATCCCTTCTAAATAATTAATCTATTCTTTTATTTCTTCATCAATATACCTATGTTTTAAAAAAAAGATAATTTATCATAATCTAATAAAAAATTACATTACGTAATTAATAAAAGAAAAATATATGATAATCAAATCACAATTAAAAATCAATTATGAAAAAACACTTAGTGCATTACTTTTTATTCTATATTTATAAAAATGAATATACTAAATGCTTGATAAAAAAATAATATTAATTATGAAACTAATATGTCATTGTCAATCGAAAAAAAATTACTTTTTTTTTTCAATAATGAAAGAAAACATACAAAAAAAATAAGAGCACAACATAATAAATTTATACTCAACTTTCTTTCTTTCTTCCTAAACAAAAGAAAATAAAACAAGTAAAAGTCTAAAGTAAATACAATATGTAAAAGACTCATAAAACAATGAGAGAAAAAATAAAAAAATATATTAATAAATTTGTTTATTTTTTATTAAATTTGATTTTATGCGTTATTATTTATTAGCATTAAATGATATATTTTGTAAAATAAATAAAAATATATCAAATTTAATTTTCATAAATTTTCAATATATACTCCTATTATTTAAAAATTTCCAAAAAATTATATTTCCTACATTTAATTTAAAAAATTAAAAAACAAATAAATTTTAATATAACACACATAAATAAAAGAATTTCAAACAAATTGGGGACCACAGCTCGTTCAAAGGTCCCATTGCATATAGGTAATAGGTAAATATAATAAAATATATTATTATTTTTTATTATAATTATTTTTATTATTTAGAGTATTATTATTTTCATTATTTCCATTATTATTATTATTTAGTTTTTTTAATTGTTATTTTAAATTATGTGATACACCATTGGCCTCTCTCGTTACTTTTTTCGTTTTCTTCTCTTCTTCTACGACCCATTTTTTATGTGGAATGGCTTGGAGGGTGAGATGAGAATCGATGTGTTTTATGTTTCTAAATCTCTAAATTTGCTAAATGTTAACATTCAGAAAAAATAAGGTCAAAATTTGGCACATAAAAATAAATTATTTTCAATTTTTATTATAATTTCTCTTGTGTTAGAATAAAGTTTTTTAGTTTATGTAGGATTTAACATAAGAAGAATAAAAAATAATGAAAATTTCACAAATTTATAATAAGTGAAAAATAAACTAAAAAAAGGATGATTCAAGTAATCATAAAAGCAAAAATATTTTGAGAGAGATTTAACAAAAAGCAAAAATATTAATGTAAAACAATTCTTACTGTAGTAAAAATAAATAAAAAGAAGTGTAGTTTCAACGTCATTTTTGTATATAACAAGTTTAGAGCATTTGGCACTAATATGCTTTTATTATTAATTATATATGTATATGCGTAAGTTTCAACAAATTTGAAACTAAATAACTAGAGCCAAAAAGAAACCAAATTAAACGAATATTTTAACTGAATTAATTAAATTTTGATTGAGGTTGACTCAATCGGGTAGGCAGGTTTAATATCTTTTTCTCACATTATGTAATGTTTTTCAAACAAATAAAGATATTGAAAAACCGATAGATTTGGGAAAAAAATCACAAAATATTAAGAGAAACAAATGTAATTTACCAACTTCCAAGCTTGACTACTTCATCATACACATTTTTTTTTTTATCGTATTCTTGTAATTTATATTTATATACTGTATCAGAAACCTTTTAAATTGAACCGTTGAATAGTTTGTCATTAAGGTTTTGTAAGACCTTCTATTTTTTGTAAAACCATAAGTGTTTGCTTATAATAATTTAAATATTTTAAGCACTAAAGAATCTATTTAAATATTAGAAAAAAATACAAAGCTATTTAATATACGTTGTATTAGTTTGCTATTTATATGTTGAGAATTACAGATAATAAAGAACATAAAAGTAATTTTAATATAGTTTGCTATTTATATTATTAGAGATGTCATAGGTTTCAATCCGTGAGTCAACCCGGCTCACCATGGGTTCCAACCGGGTTGGGTTGAGAAAAAATTATTTTTTTTCAAAAGTGAGTTGAATTCAACTCGGCTCACTTAACCCACCCGTTAAACGGTTCGAGCCGGGTTGATGATGGGTTGACCCACTTAACTCACAAATATTTTTTTACAATTTTTAAATTTTTTTTAATAATTATTTACTATTACTAATTATATATGTTCATAATTTCATATTTTTAAATATTAGAATGTTGCTCAATAATATTTGAATAGTTTGAATGTTTAATTAATTTGATTGTCAAGTTATATACATTGATACTTTAATCTTTAACTATAATCTTTATCGTAGATTACTCAAGTAACCGTCTTAAATATTTTTTTTTCTAAATTAGCATGACAAAAATGTGAAATTTTTTTATTTATATTTTGTTGAATAGCAATGTGTAATATTAGCCATGTTTTCTTGGACTATATGGACACTTTCTTGGAAATAATTCATCATATATTGGTGGTGAGCATGATGAAAACATTGGTTCTTGATTTTACTATATTGTCATCTCATGGATTTCTTAAAAAAATATTTAAATATTTGAATACTTAAAAATAAATACATAAATAATTTCTTATGTGGGTTGGTGAGCCAACCCATTAACCCATCAACCCGTGGTGGGTTGAGCCGGATTGCAAAATTTCTGGCGCACCACAAAGTGAGCCGGGTTGGGTTCACTCATTTTCAACCCGGCTCGTGGTGAGCCAACCCGGCACGGGTTGATTCACTTTGACATGTCTAAGTTTGCAAAGTTATTTATTAATATTGGAATATGCATATCAAAAGTTAAGTTGGGAAGAAATTGCTAGTTAAAAACTTTTACAAAATTGTAATACAGGAAACCATATACAATAAACTAATTAGAAGGTTAAATCATTAGTCTCCATTTTTGTAACGAAATTTCAAGTAGGTTCTTTTTTTTTTTATTTCACTTAATTGGATACCTATTTTGGAAGATTCGTTGCAATTAGGTCATTTTCGTTAGTAGTACACTGACGGGGTTAACTATGTGTCACGTGTTAGCACGTTGTTTTTTTTTTTGTTTTTTTTTTATTTTTTATAATTAAAAAAAAATTAAAAAAATGTCACGTGTCAATCTGACGTTGTGCCATGTGGCAAAGACAGTGTGATGTGACAGTGATAGTGTCATGTGTCACTATTGGATGTGAAAAGTTTCAATGTAATCATTGTATTTGTTATTTTGTTTCGATTTGGTCCCAATTTTATTAAAACTAAATCAACTTCATTTCCTAATCAAATTGAGACAAAATTTTACTTTTATATAAATGTCACAATGATATTTTTAACAAGATTAAGTTTTTATTTTACATTTAACTTTATTTAAATATTATTTCAAATATATATCAATAATTTATAGACAAGTGTTAGAGTTGGATTAAAAATAACAACTTTATAAATTGAATTATAAAATTTTAAATAAATATTTTTATTTTAAATAGTTATAAAATTGTTTTAAATTTTTATATTTGAATTTATAAAGTTTTTATTTTTAAAGCAACTCTAACATTTATCTATAAATTATAAATATATAAATATTTAAAACAAAATTTAAATAAAATTCAATGCAAAATATACATTTATTAACTTAATTTTGTTAAAAATATCAATTATAATGAAAATACCATTGTAAAATTTATAGAAAAATTATATTTGGTATAGGGATGAAATTGATTTAGTCTTTAAAAAATTAGAACCAAATTGAGACATAATAACAAATACATGGATTACATTTGAGATTTTTCACATCCAATAATGACTCGTGACATGGTCAAATCACACCGTTTATGTCATGTGGCACAACGTCAAATTGATACGTAACAATTTTTATTTTTAAAAATAAAAATAAAAAATTAAAAGAAAAAGTTTAAAAATCAATAAAACACATAGTGACACGTGACACATAGTTAACATCGTTAGTGTACTTCTAACAAAAATGACTTAATTAGAACGAATTTTTCAAAATAGGAATCTAATTGAGTCAAATATAAAAAAAAAAAACATACTTAAGATTTTATTATAAAAAAAATCTTTGAAATGATTTAATCTAGTTAGAATTAGAATGAAAAAAACATATATCTAATTTTTGGTTTGCATTTGTCTACTTTATTTAGCAATGATTTTTAAAATTAAGATATACTTCTTATCTATCCGAAAAATAATCTTCACAATTGATGCATTATGTATATATAACGTTAATATTGTAAGGATTTGGGTATTTAATGTTAAAAAGTATTGGATCACAACTTTCATTGTTTAATTATTATTGGCGTAATCTTTTGTTTGAATTATGCACATACTGTAATTCAACCATCTCAAACAAATGTGAGGTAATGTGCTTGGAGCTAACTTGCAACGAAAAATAAAATAAATTATTGCATTCTAACATTATAAGTTTAAAATGAAATTTATTCTAACAGAACAATTGTATTATCTTAAATTGAATTATTTCTTTCACGGTGGACAATCATACAGAATTTTTGAATTATAGCAAACAAACAAGTATAACCACTACAAAAACCTTATTAATCACTAACCATAGCAATAGTAAATTACTAAATGAAAAAAAAAAATTCTAACGTAGCTGAATTAATGTTTTGTTCAATGAAGGAAAAAAAAAAACAACGATGAATTTGAATTAAAGTGAAATAAAATAAATAAAAAATTGGGAATTTTATCTCACTTAGTGACCATTTTGGTGATTGTCGCAACTGGAATCGTGAGGGGTCGACAAACTAAAAAAATAGGTTTAAAAAGAGATTTGGAGTCGTCACATAGTTATTATGGAAAACTATGGAAAACCAACATAAAGAAGGCGTTAACACCCTATAGTGTCCGCCCACCTTTAATTAAAATATGCAAAGTTGATATGATTTTCAAAATGTTAATATTCCCCCAAAATAATAAGACAAAATATATAAGAGAAACAAATATATATAAGAATTGACCTTGTTCCTACGTTCAATATGAGAAATCAGATGGTTAAGTAGTTCTTTTCAAAAACTAATTGGAAAATGATTTAATTTTTGGAAGTGAACATGACAAACACCGACCTTGCTCCTACGTATCTCACAATGGAGAATTTAGATGTAAAAATCTCACAATGGAGAATCAAGGATGTAAAAAGATATTTGTTGGAAAATGTTGATATTTTGCATTTTTGAAATGTTTGTATTTTTTGGATGTTTTTGAGATTATTTGAAAAATGGTGTCACACGAGCAAACGACCGAATAGACCATAGAGTGCAAGCGACCAGATAGACACAATAAGGAGAAGGAGAACTTTTTTTGATTTTTTTTCTTCTATATTTACAATTTTTATAATTTTCAAATATAATTTTTTTTTAAATAATAATAAAATAAATAAATAAAAGGATAAAATAATTTAAGAAGGATAAGAGTGGAAAACCAAATATGGAGAATATATGAATAATTAATAAGAGGTACATAAAGTAAATTGAAGTGTATTTATTAAAGGTGGGGTGCAAGCAAGTAAAGTGTAAAACAAACCCAAAGTAGGAAACAAGACATAGGATGTGCCTGGTTAACAATCATGAAGGTGTAT
Source organism: Vigna unguiculata (assembly GCF_037176805.1). NCBI lineage: Eukaryota > Viridiplantae > Streptophyta > Magnoliopsida > Fabales > Fabaceae > Vigna > Vigna unguiculata. The sequence continues at coordinate 54,748,557 of NC_140794.1, read as the reverse complement.
GAAATAAATAACTGTCCAGCCCACAAGCCAAACGTGTGGTGTAAGTAGTAATCCAATAAATGCAGCAAACAATTAACACAGTCCATATATCGGGGTGCAGAATGAAAAGAAGGGGTGCACGAGAGGTGGGCTCAGACGTGGCATGCGGAACCCAAATAACCTAAACCTTAAACCTAACTGGTGAATAATCAGGAGGCAAGCCCCCTCCCTCTCTCCCTCTCGACGTCCGCACGGTTCACTGCCCACCAACACACCACCTTCACCTCTGCTTCACCACGCCACCCCACGACTGGCTTGCCGGCGACGCCAATCGACGCCGGAGACGTCGACCTCCCTCTCGGTGGCTCAACCACTTTGTTCTCACTCACGCATCGGAACCTAACTCCGAGAGACCATCGCCGACGCAGCGCTTGCAACTTCTACCGTGAACGCCGCCGCTGCCGCGACCAAAGCGTGTCGCCAATGGTGCCAACTCCCCTTCCTTGCTGAGGATTTCTTCCTTGCCCAGGCTTCGCGCGTTTCGCTGCCAGCCCGTCGTGGTTGTTTTCGCGTCGCACCACCTCACCGCCACCATTCGTGTCTAGACTCGCCGTTCAGAGCTCCGACTCGCCGGCGATTTTCTTTCTTCTCTGTTTCTGATTTGTGCTGGGGTTTTTATGGTGATTTTGGGTGTTTTGCTGTATATGGCTCGAGGATGATGAATGATGCAGGTAGAAAGGTGGGTTTGGAATGTTGTATTGATTTGCTTGCTGTGTATGCAGATTCGGGTGAATTGGAGGTAAGTGTGGGCACGTGAATCTCGTAGAAGATGGGGTGGTGGTTTTCTGGCCCGGGTGAGAGATGCGTGTGGTGCTGGTTCAGTGGTGAAGTGCGTCTACTTGATTTTCTGAGTGCAGGTTGGAGATGATGGTTCTATCAATGGGGATCATCGGATGTTAATCAAGGATTGTTATGAATGGTGGTTCTCTGGTTTTAATTATTTTGTGCAGGTTGGATGAATGGAAGATGAAGAGGATTATGATGCCATGATAATTGTACGAGAGCGTTGATAGTGCACGGTGATACTCGCGGTTTTGATAGAGCATATTTTGTTTTCCATACTCAAACAACAATAACAGGAGCGCAATATATTTGACTCAAAAAAAAAATTCTAACATAGCTGAATTCCTTCAATGAATGAAAAAAAACGACGATGAATTTGAATTAAAGTGAAAATGAAATAAAAGAAAAATTGGGAATTTGATCTCACTTAGCGACCATTTTGGTGATGAAATCTTCGTAGCGGATCTTGCCATCAGAGACGACGTTAGCCTCATTGATCCATTCGTCAAACTCAGAAGGTTCGAGTTTCTCGCCAATGCTGGTGAGAATGTGACGAAGCTCAGCGACAGAGACGAGGCCAGTGTTCTCCTTGTCGATGACCTTGAAGGCATCACGTAGCTGACGATCAAAAGGCTCAACCTTCAAATGTTTTGCCATCAGATCCAAAAACTGTGTGAAATCAAAGGGATTCGTGAGCTTTTCTTCGGCCACAATGGCCTTTAATTGGGCCTGGGTTGGGTTTCCGCCCAAAGATCGCATCAACACACCAAGCTCCGATGGAGCGATCAGACCGTTACGGTTTGTATCGAACAACGTGAAAGCTTCTTTCATCGCTGCAACTTGTTCGTCGCTTAACTCTTTACCCATTTTTTCTCAACTTCACACCCTTTCTCCTAAGATGCTAAAATGAAGAGTCCCTTTTATAGTTTCCACCAATGTGTGCCTTTAAAAGAAATTAAATTAATAACATTAACTCAAGGATTAATCACCTCTTGTTATCACATACCAGAAATTCCTTTTCATGCATACAAACTAGGTCGTGATCCGTGCAGATTTATTTATTTATTTATATTTAATATTTTAATTCAAAAATAAATATATAAGTATTATTATGTTTGAATAAATATTTATTTGCGTTATTATATTTATGTATTATAATTATTTATAATTTGTAAATAAAATATAGGAATAAAAAGCTTGATAATGTAAAGAAATAATTAAATAATTAACGAAGATGATTAAAATATGTATGAAATATATATTTATAAATTTCAAAATTGTTTATTTTGTTATTATTTCAAAATATTAATTTACGAATGCAATTGTAAATAGTTAATTTTGCAATAGTAATTGAACTGGTGCATGTTGATAAATGGGTAGAATTATGTTGGATAAATCAATGTATTAATAGACTCATCTGACTAAAATATAGACAAACTTATTTAATGTGTATTGTTAAACTTGTTTAATCAATGCGTTGACAAACTTGTTTAATATGTATCAATAGACACATTGAATTAGTGTATGAATATAATTGTCTAGTGTGTGACTCCTATGATTGGTGTATAGACAAACTTGTCTAATTAGTATTATAAGATTCGTCTAATCAATGAATAGACAATTTTGTCTAAAGTTTATTGAATGACTCATCTAATTAATGTATGAATAGACTCGTCTAATGTGTATTGCAAGACTTATTTAACAATGAATGAACAATTCATCTAATGTGTATTGCTAAACTCGTATATTCAATGTATGAACAAATTTTTCTAATGTATATTGCTAGACTCATATAATCAATGTATGAACAGAGACGTAGAATGTGTATTCCTATACTCGTGAGGAACAAACTCTTCTAATAAGTACTAATAGACTCGTCTAATATATATATATATATATATATATATATATATATATATATATATATATATATATATATATATAAACTTGTTTAATCAATGTATGATCAAACTCCTCTACTATGTAGTATTAGGTATATGGACAATCTTGTCTAATGTGTGTTACTATAACTATAAAAAATTTATAATTAATAATTACTTTTTAGAGTTTTTTTAATAACAAATTTGAAATTTTTGGTATTAATTATTTTCATAAACATAATTTCAAAAGCCATTTTTTTATATTAGAATCGTAATTAAATAGAAAAACTAAACCGAGGGCATAAATGTAATGTACCTGATATATCCCTCAAATCATGGCATAACAGAGAGAATTGGAAAATAGAGGAATCTCCTTCTTCCTTCTCTACCTCTCCCTCAAGACTGCTTTGAGGGAGACAAAGAGTATGAATTTAAGTGGATTATAAAGTGAGTGATTTATAGCAGACTTTGTGAAAGTTTATGAGTTATGTGATTAATTTGATAGATTAGAAATTAAGTTTAATGGAAGGAAAAACAAGATTACCAAATTGTCCTTGATTTTTAAAGTAATTTAAAATTATAACTAAATAAGTTAGATTTAATTTAGGAAAAAACATTAAAATGAATAAATTAAAATAACATATTTTAATAAAAAAATATTTATACAAAATTTTAATGAAAAAAATTATAATTAATAATTACTTTTTAAACTTCTTTAAATATCAACTTTGAAAATTTTAAATTTAATTATTTTTGTAAACATAATTTAAAAAGCCTTGTTTTTACACTATTATCATAATTAAATTGAAAAATAAATTAAGGACATCAATGTAATGTAATCTACCTGATATACCCTTCAAATCATGACATAAGATAGAATATTATAAAATAGAAGAATCTCCATCTTCCTTTCCTTCTTTCTCCCCCTCCCTGAAGACTTATTTGTGGGAGAGGATGAATTAAGGTGGATTAGAGGGTGAAATTTATGTTGTTCACTTTTAGGGATTTAGAGGTGAAAGTAAGTGGTTTCAGAATAAAGTTTGTAAAGATTTATGAGTTATGTGATGGATGTGATATATTAAAAATTTATTTTGTTGGAAAAAAATGAAATTACCAAATTGTCCTTGATTTTAAGAGTAATTTAATATTATAATTTGATAAGTTAGATTTACTTTTGAAAAAAATATTAAAATGAAAAAATTAAAATAACACATTTTAATAAAAAGTATTTATAAAAAGTTTTAATAAAAAAATTATAATTTATAATTACTTTTTAAACTTTTTTATAACAAGTTTGAAGTTTTTGGTATTAATTAACTTTGACCAAACTAACGCAATAACAAAATTGAATCATTTTTAAAAAACAAGTACCTGGTTGAGACAAAAAAATTGGAGGACCAATTTGGCACAATTTGACAAATATAAGAATCAAAAGAGTAATTTAACCTATATTTTTTCTTCTTTTTGTTATTTGTATAACATATAATATTTTCTTATATTAATTTGTAACAACAATTATATAATGTAAATTATTAAAGAGTAATATATAATTTTTTTTAATAACAAAAGATATATTAATTATTATGGTAAAAAACCAAATTTAAAAAATAATAAAAAAGTGTAATAATATGTCAAACACCAACTAACAAAATAATATTGAAATAAAAATAGAACATAAACAAATACTTGTGGTAGAACTTAAACTAAAATTTTATTTTATACTACTTTTAAACGTAAGAATATAATTGTAATCTAACAATTTTATTTTTTAAGACATTATTTTATATTCATTACATCTATCAAATCATTCAAAAACTTTAATTTCAAAATTTTTCACTTTTACCTTTTCATCCCTCAAAATAAACAACCTCATTTTTTCTCTCTCAATCTCTCAAATTTATGTACTCAGTTTCTCTCAACTCTATCCTTAAAAACAAACACATCCTAAAGATTAATACAAGGTGGTACAGGTATAACAAAACTCATTCTCCTCCTACCTCATTGTCTCAGCTAATGATGAAGGTATGTTTCATAAATATTTTATATTATAAATTTGCATTTCAGTAAATTTTTTATTATATTCTATTTTAATATATATATATATATATATAATTTAGAATGATGCTTGATAAATTATACTAAAATATTTTTGTCCCATCAACGTATTATATAAACTAATTGCAAAGGAAGAAAACAAAATGATTTTGAAAAATAATATTTTGTTTGAATATTTTAACACCCCATACTAACTGTATAGTGAAAAGTATCACTATATACATATATGATATAACTAACAAAAGATTTACATGAGTTTTTCAAAATGCTATAAATATTCATATAACATAAACCTTTTATGTTAATTCAAAACCAATCGCTAAATATTCAACCCCATTTACCTGTGTAAGTATAATATTATTATTAGTAATATTAATAATAGAAAACATAAAAAGATAAAATTATACATATTTTAAAAACAATATACATACATGTGCAAGTTATAACTTCAAACAAATAAATTCACATCAAATAAAATCTATATACTTTACTTTAACATGCTATTTATCTAAAAATCTTAATTCTAATGAATACAAAACAATAACCAATCATATTGTAATACATTGTCTTCAATCTGTTTCATCACAAGTCAGTTCATTATAAACACTTTTGATCTACACATATTTCACTTATTTAAATCACGGTAAGTTCATCACAAAAATTATTTTGTGATAAAAAAGTATGTTAATGGATAAAAAACTCTTAGTTTTTATTACCTCAATGTAATTTAAAATATCAATAAAGTAAATATATTTTTTCAAAGACAAGTTTCCCATTCTTGATATATCATTTTAGGTATGTGACTCTTCTCATCCGATTAAAACATAAATATAATCAATTTTAATCCATTCGTCAAATCTTACGTCAATACACATGTCAAATTCATATGCACAAGCACTTAAACACCTCTAAACATATGTAAATTTTATAAACTTCTTAAGAATAAAGCAAATTTAAACTATAAATCAACTAGTTGTTCTCAAATTTTATTGGTTGAATCTTGGTTCATTGGCAAAATGTATGAAATTTATTGATATATATATATATATATATATATATATATATATATATATATATATATATATATATATATATATATATATATATATATATAATCATTTGTTCCTTGTAAGTCTTTTTTTTTTTTCTGTTCTAATAAGGTTTGGGTCTAACCTTATTAGAGGGTCCAGGTCAGCCCACTAGTTGTCTCCAGAACCCTCATTCAGCCCCCCTCACTTTCATTTCTATCTATTTTCCAAAAAAAAAAAGGTTAAGCTCCCTTTCCCCACCTCCTAAGATAGAAAGCTCTACTAGGTTTTGAGTTACTCCTTCCTACAAAGCTCAAACTCTTTGAACGCTCCTCCTTCACGTAAGTTGAACTAAACCCCGAACCTTTTTTCCGTTCTGCTTTTGTTATGTGGTATTGGCCTTTTTCTGTTTGTGACCATGACCTCAATATTCCCTCTTGCTTTTGGTTTTCAGCTCCTTAAATAGGGGTCTTCTTGTGGTGCTATGTTGTTGGACCTTGTTTGGCTTAGCTAAATCCTTGTCTAAGGTAAGGGAAGCTAGGGTTTCATGTTTTTAAGTTATTTTTGCTTGTTTTTGATCTGTTACACATTCTTGATGCTTGAATAATGTTGATGATTGCGTGAAAATATCTTGCTTGCATTTCTGGATGTTGTTTTGTGCTATTTTTCTACCATGCATGCATGAACAAGGGTGAGAACTGGTATTCTCGCCCAAACGAGCATGTCTCGCCTAGGCGAGAATATCAGAAGTTCGCCCTGGTTTCTGCTTGACCTCTCGCTCAGGCTAAGAACTTTCATTTTTAGTGATGAATCATCTCGTTCAGGCGAGAAGTTCTCACTTAAGCGAGAACTCGTGGAAACTTGTTGTGCTCTCTGCTCGAGTTGTCGCTTAGGCGAGGGACTTCAATTTTGGGCAAAGAGCAATCTCGCTCAGGTAAGAAGGTCCCGCTTAGGCGAGAACTCGCAAAACACTCACTATGCCACTATTAAAGTTCTCGCTCAAGCGAGAATACCTAGCTTTAGCGAGAGAGTCTTTGATCGCTTGGGCGAAGGCTTCTAGCTTAAGCGAGGATGATGTAAACTTGTTTTTAATTCCCCTGTTCAATTTGTGATTGGATATATATCTTGAAAATGCATGAAGTATAGGACCATGCATGTCTTATGAGATTTTATAAACTGGAATTGGTGAGCTTGGTATTAATTAAATAATGAATCATGGCTGGTTGGTTGAGTATTGGCATGAGATTTGGATGTCATGAGATAACATGTGGAATATGGTGTGAGAACATGTATGTGACATGAATTAGACGTAATTTCATGAATCTCTTGGTGAGATTTCATGGTGGTGTTGTAGTGTATATAATTAGATAAGGATTCAAGTAAGGTTGCATCCTAAAACTTTACAGAATAAGTTAGTCTCATACAGAGCGTACTCATTCAAGTGGTGAGAGTAGTAGGAGACCCTAGTCTTTGGCAGGATAATAGTCCTAGATGAATGAAGGCTAACTTTGTGCGTGGTAGGGTGAAACCCATTGGCAATGGCTCTGCAAAGCACTAGAGGCCACCACATGTGCAGACATCTAGTGAATCTGATCTTATTATATGTATCTGGATAATTGAGTCATAGAGTCCTTTTTATTTGCTATCACATGATTGAGTGCCTACTGTTTTGCATGTTTATAATATGTTTTAATTAACTGCTTGCCATAACATGTTCAAAATTTTCTTTTTTTTACTCTAGCTTACCATTTCTCTATGTGTTTGTGTTCTTTGTTTGGTTTTCCTTTTTACGATGATCACCAATTTTTGGTGTGAGCGGATGTGGAAGTTCTTGGTGATCGTACAGGTGATGGTGATGTTGCTGTCTAGTTTATGTGTTTAATTATTACTCTTTTTGGGCATTCTTTTAGGACCTTGTTGCTTTTGTAATTTCTTGCTCTGTGAGCAATCCTTTGATAAACCGTTGTTCTTTTAGTTTTGTTGGCATTGTTTTATGTCGAAGTTCTCCTTTACAGTATAATTTGGGATAACTATTATGACTAACCCTTTATACTGCATATCTCGTGCTCTAATTATTTATAATTATGTGATGCTTCTTTTGCTAGAATTATTCTGTTAATAGGGGCGCTACTCTTCCTAAATGAGATGAATATAAAGTATTATGAAAACTATTAATTCCACATTATTCACAAAACATGTTTCAAATTCAAAACTAACCCGTCTACTAATTCCAACAAGTTCTAGATTCACTTTGCACATATTTAGTAAATAACTTATATGTTATAACTATTATAACTAAAATTGTTCGTACCAACTATTTATTAAGTTAAAAACAAATGAAAATCATAATATCAATGAATTCAATTTGAACATCTTAACACAAACTAAAACTAAATCATTTCAAGCAATTATCCATCATTAGAGTATAAATCATTTATGATTCACAAATAATAGTTCTTACTCACAAAAGTTAAAAATAAAAAACTCAAATTATAATAAACTCTTAAAAGGCTTAAAAAAAATTCACCAAATCAACCATTGAGGGAATCTTATTTTTCAATTAAAATAATATTTGAAACCTAAAAAAATAGCAAATAGAGTCACACAGATATGGGTGAAGAAATTTTTGAAGTAACAGAACATGTTCTGAATCAAATTATGATTAGTTAGAAATATTATATTCTTAGTCACCTTTAGTTGTTGGAGTTTGTTGAAAAAAATTATAAATAACTTCAAAAGTTTTAAAAAAATAAACAAGAAGTTAGAAAGATACATATATAAAAAGAAAGAAAAAATAATAGAAAAAGGAGAAAAAAATGAAAGTAAAATAGTATACGGGTCTCAGAAATATTCTCCTCCATGTGCTATAAATTAAAATAGATATACATAAGTCACAAGTTGTGACTATTAAGTAGTTAAATCCAAGCATACTATATGTAAATCCAATTCCAATTTGTATATTTAAGAGTTTGACTTACTATTTTCTCACAAATTCTTGGCTGTATAACTATGCTTCAATATTCAGTTAATGGATTATAGCAATAGTGTCCTAAACTACAGTCAAACTTTATATTGTCCCATCAATGGTTTTAAAAGGGTTAAATATGTTTTTGATCCCTCAAGTTTGAGTGAATTTTGGAATTAGTCCCTTTTCGAAACTTGATACCAATTTAATCTTTCATCTTTAGAAATGTGTGGATTTAATCTTTTTTACCAAATTTTGTTAAGTTTATTTGACATTTTAAATACATTTTATGATAATATTTAAGTTAATATTGAAGCAAAAGTGTGTCAAACGGTGTAAACAATTCAAATATTATCATGAAATGCGCTTGAAACGTCAGATAAACTTAATTTTGAATAGTAATAAAAGTGACAATAACAAACAGATCTAATTATATATCATATTATATTGGTTAAAATAAATTTTTTTCTAATTTTTGCTAAGTTTTGTCAAAACAGTTTTAATGTTATTTTTGTGTTCAAATAGATATTAATTTTCGCAAATTTTGTTTAATTAAATATTTTTTGTTAATATCGTTTAAATCATTAACGGTCATGAATGGTGATGGTCACGTATCACTTCGTGATTTTTTTTTAATTTTTTTAAATGTCCACACGTGTCAATCCAGTAGTGTGTCATGTGTTAGAGTCAATGTTTTATATTCAATTTGATCCTTATATTTGTTATTTTTATTCATTTTAGTCCAAATTTTAGTTAAAATTGATCAATTTTATCTTTATCAAAGATGAGACCAAGTTTAATTTTTATATACAAATTATAATGATGTAAATTTTAATATATTATATAAAAATGTTTATTAAAGATATAAATTTTAATACTTATTTATGGAATTTTATCGATACTTGTTTATGGAATTTGATCTCATTCCAAAATTAAGAGAAAATGTTATTTGGAGCAGTGCAATAGTTGCAATTTCTAATTTGAATGGCCATTGTACGAACTGTTGAACCAATAACTGAAAGAAAATGAATCTTAAGGCAATTTGTTTTTTACCTCCAAAAAATTATTTCCGTACTCAATTCTTTTTTTATATTTTGTACACTTTAAAATAGAAAAAATGTACTGTATTTCAAATTATACATTCTAAAATACATTTTTTTTTATAGAAATACATATTAAAATCACGGAAGCATGGCCTGAATGTAAATGGACCTGTGTGGGTTACTTATAGCAGGCCCAATGCACTCTAACTGTAGATAACAATTTTATTCAGATATTTTTGTGATCAAGATGGTGCTATACTCATAATCTCCATGCATTTTATACATTACTCCAATTGTTTATATGTTATATTATCCTATAAAAGAAAATAATTATCGTATATTAGAAAATAATGGTCCAGAAATTATTTTATATTAAAAACTAATGGTCTGGTAAGACTACACTTTATAACCTTGTCCCATAAGTTTACACTTGTCCACTAATTTGGGTTTTATGATTAGGGATGACAATAGAGTGAGACATTCTCATAAAAAAAATCATCCTTATTCCTTTACTCAAATTCAATAGGTATCAAAATTTTGTCTCATCCCATTTTTATCGGATAACGGATATATACTCGTACCTATACTCATATCCGCTTTATTACTATTTCAATATTATTTAATTAATTTTTATAAAATAATAAAAAATTATGGTAAAAGAAATATAATATTATCAAATATTCAATATTTAGGGGAGAGTTGTTTTTTTGATATCAAATATTTAGAAAGAAATTATAATCGTATACATTTCAAATTAGAATACTAAATAAAATTTCATGAAAACCAAAACATTTATTAAATTTGTAAACATTAACGAAATTTAGTTGATAAAATTTTAAAATATTTAAAAAATGAAAGGAAAACAAATATTCAAAATAAAATATATTTTAAAATATTTGTTTACTTCAATTTTTTAAATTCTAATGAATCTATTTTGTATATACTAATAAAAGTTATAATACATCACTTGAAAAAATTCAATCAAAGAACAAAAATTAAACTAATAATAATAAAATTTTAGTATAAATTTTGTATTTTTTGAACTTCGATATGTGTTTGATGATGATAAAAAAAATTTATGGCAATTACATTAACATTTTTTATTAATACACTAAATAAAACTTATTTATATAATTATAAATACAAAATTACAGTATAATAATGAATATAATAATGAGTTAGAAAATAAAAAATAATTACATAAAATATATCAAAATAGTATTCTACATGAGAAAAATAAACAATAAATGAAAATATTAAAAATGTATCAAATGTGTGTCTTAGAAACAATTTGAAAGACTATTGAATAAAATCGCTGAAAGGAAAATAAATGTATAGTTAAAAGTATGATAAGATGAAAAATCCCTTAAAAATTTAAGAAAATTTTTCAAATATCAACATAACCAATGGTTGAGAAATAATGAAAATTATTTTAGCGAAACACAAGAGTTATTATAGTGAAACAAAAGTTAGTAATAATAGAGTAAATATTTTTTTTATATTACCTAGTAAATGAAAGGTTTATTCTATTGAACACTTCAATCGAGATTGTTAAACATTTTCATGTAAAAGAAAAATATACAATAAATAAAAATATTAAAAAAATGAGAAATATTCAAATGTGAGACATATAAAATATCTAATTGACATAGATCATTTGAATATAATTACATAAAAATTATGATTAGATGAAAAATATATCGAAGATGCAAACGAATTTCATTACAATACATCCTATATTCATCCTCTTACCTAGTTGAAAAAAATCAAAAATTCTCCGTACTCATGCCCATAATTAGTTAATACAAAAATGATCCGTTCAACCAGGGATAAATTCAAACAATAAAAACGAAAGAGGGCTTATTTGCTATACATGTGGTCTTTGTCTGTTACAATACTTTGATACCTCAAAATGAAACATTAAATAGCAAGAATAATAAAAATAGTAAACTAGTTTCTTATTCATGATTAAGAATGAGTTGTCTCAATCCACTTACCATTTTGAAAATTAACTCGTATTGTTTTTGAAGTAAATCAGACTTCAAGTCATATATGCTTAGGGTAATAATATTTTTTAGGCTTAAATATACATTTGGTCCCTATTTTTGTTGATTTTATTCAATTTGGTTTCTATTTTCGTTTTATGTTCAATTAGGTCCTCATTTTTGTCAAATTGTGGTCAATTTGGTCCTTTTCACTAACGGTGTTTAAATAGTTAACGTTTTTGAATAGTACATGCCACGTGTCAGTTCCTGTTTTTTTTTATTTTTTTAAATTTTTTTTTAAATTTTTTTAATTTCAAAAAAAGTGTCCACGTGTCAAGTCACAATTGTGCCACGTGTCAATGCTAGTGCCACGTGTCAATTTCTGATAGTATTATTTTTTTTGTTCAATTTAGTCCCTATATTCGTTATTTTTGTTCAATTTCGTCCCTATATTCGTTATTTTTGTTTAATTTAGTCCCAAATTTTGTGAAAATAGAACCATTTAATTTTTAAAATTGACATTATTATTACTTATTTTTTAAATTTAATTATAAATTATAATATTTAATTATTAATTGAATATAATTCTTAGATTCAATTGTTAAATAGAATATAATTATTTAAATATTATTAAAATATAATTATTTAAATATTATTAAAATATAATTATTTAAATATTATTACAATATAATTATTAAAATTTTAAAAATATATATTAACATTTGTAAAATTTACATTTAAATTTAAAATATTTAATATTTTTATTGCATTTTAGATATTAAAATCTAAAATATTTTATATGTAAATGTTAATTTTACAAATATTAGTTTATTTTGAATATTTAAAATATTTTTATATATCAATTTTAAAAATATTTTAGAATATAAATATTAGAAAAAAAAAATTATATTTTCATAATATTTTAAATAATTATATTCTATTTAGAAATTAAATATAAGAATTTATTCAATTTATAATTAAATTTAATAATTTATAATTGAATTTAAAAAATAATAAATTTAAAGATCAATTTTAGAAAAGATATTAAATTTAGTGTCAGACTAAATTGAACAAAAGTAACGAATATAGGGACTAAATTGAACAAAAATAACAAATATAGGGACTAAATTGAACAAAAAAAATAATAATACCACAAACTGACACGTGGCACAATTGTGACTTGACACGTGGACCATTTTTTGAAATTAAAAAAAATTAAAAAAAAAATAAAAAAAAATAAAAAAAAATAAAAAAAAATAAAAAAAACCAGGAGCTGACACGTGGCATGTACTGTTCAAAAACGTTAACTATTTAAACACCGTTAGTAAAAAGGACCAAATTGACCACAATTTGACGAAAATGAGGACCTAATTAAACATAAAACGAAAATAGGGACTAAATTGAATAAAATCAACAAAAATAAGGACCAAATGTATATTTAAGCCTATTTTTTATATACAAATTATAATTATTCTTTTATATTTGAAATTATTTTTGTATTATTTTAGCAAATCAACTCAATACAAAGTAACAATTAATTTGATTTGAATAGTATAAAATAACAACAGTGTTTTTAAGACAATAAAAACAATTTAATGACCAAGTGAGGATAATAACACACATGTACAGTAGCAATAATTAATATATTTTTATTTGAATTTTTAAAAAATTTATTAATTTTTGTATTTTGAATAAAACATTATTTAAATTAAAATTCTAAGACGAGCTTGTTAGATATTTTAATAATATATTTTTGTATGAAAAATTAAATTGAAATCTGAAAACAATAATATTATTTATAATATTACATATAGAGGAAATATACTGGTTTATTATTTATATTTTGTAATTATTATTATCTTATCTTTGTAAGGACTACCTGAATTATTATTATTTTTTTGCGCAATTTTATTTTTTATTTGATCTCTTCTTCTCATTATATTTATCCGACAATTACACTGTTTTTAACTCTATTACTTAACATCTTCTTACATGACATTATAAATTATTTACGAATTAATAATATAATTTAAAAAAATTACAACTAATTACGTTGTTTATGTAAGATAAACTGTTTCAATAAATTCATTATAACTCTTACATTGCTATTTTTATAGTTTATATATATATATATATATATATATATATATATATATATATATATATATATATATATATATATATATATATATATATCATTGACGGCTGAAATTGGTTAAGGGTAATGTTTTAGGAGATATAATCTTAAATTAGATAGTCGTAAGAGTGGTTAATAATATTTGAAAAGTAAATTTAGTTATAAATTTATTCATTGGACATGATTTCTAATATATGTTAAATATCAATTGATGTGTGACGTATTGATATTTGGATTATCCTCTGCACGTAATTTCTATATTTTTTTTCTTGCTCCCTCTTTCGTCTCCTATCATTTTTCTCCATCTCCTTTCATATGTCATTGTCTTCTTCTACCTTTTAGATTAAAATTTTTGCATCAGGTGTATTTGTTTTAATCGTGTCCAATAAAAAAGTAAAGATATAAGAAAATTTAAATATTCATTCTTTTTTATTTTTAAAAAAACATTTTAAAAATAAAACCATAACAAAATTCTACCCTTCAAAGCTTGAAACTTAAAAGAATAAAATTTTTATTTTAAAATTTATCATCTTATTTTACTACGCCATGATAGGAATTTTATGTATAAAATTGCTATATAAAAAAACAATAGGGTATTCTGTAATAATATTTGTATATCATTATTCAAAAAACACAGCTACCTCAACAGATTATAACTTATTTCTACTCATATTTCAGAAACAATTTCCGTCTTACCATAAAAAAAAAATCTCAATTCGTTCATATTAAGATTGCAGTGAAACGACCATCCACTTATATTGGTTAAAACACTAAAAACTACTTTAAACCAAAAATATAATTTGAATAAAAAGATGTCAACACTCGCAAAGTCTGAAAAGAGTAAAAATCTGAATTTTACTAGAGTTGTTTATGTTTCCTTATCCCAATCATATCGAGAATGGTGGCAGAGATTGAGTGGCGACATGATTTTTAACTTTGATGTAGTCTTGACTTGAGGACAATTAAAGTCTCTTTCACCACAAACAAACAAAAACAAAGTGGAAAGATCCCCATTACTACTTTTTTCCTTTCCACTGCCAAATAAACAACCTTATTTTTCATGCTAATGCCCAAATACCAAATGGTGTTTGGTAAAGTGGAGAGCATTGAAAAGGATCATCACTACCTCCCTTTTTCCACTTCAAAAAATTTGATCATCCCAAAGTATACCTTTTTAAAGCCATAATTTAAGCCTGGTACAGTGATCCACACGTTTGTCCTTTTTCACACTAATTTTTCTAACCATCATGTTCATTCAAACACATTATTCTATAATCGTTAAGAATAATGCAATGTTTCTTCCTTAGTATTTGAATCGGTATCATCACAATTCAAACAGGTTTTGAACGCACATCATCCTTATCCTTCCCTTGCCGTATGGGTTCAGGGTCGGTGATGCTTTTTCAAACATCATCCTTATGTTTCTCTTGCGCAATAAAAAGGGAATTCATTTATAGCATAAATTTTCAACTTTTATAGCCAAATGGGAAAGTTGAAAAAACACAACATAGTCAAATTGAGGTGGTCCACAATACCAAAATCATTCATTGTGGCTTTAATATTCTACTATACAAAAAACGCTTTCTATACAGCGGCGCAACCATCCTTGCTGACCGTCATCTCCTCTAGGAAATGCAATGTGAACCAACCTGTCTGTCAGCAACTCATAAAGTTAATTAATTTGCTACGTTCTCTCCTTCAAGACGCTCTGTTTCCACACTTCTTTCTCTATGCTCAAGCACAAACTAAATTACCACATTCAGTGTCTTAGATGAAGTCTCAAAAACAAAGACCAACAAAGTCATGCTGGGTGACTATTGACCAACAACCCCAAACCAAAGTTAGAATCTTTGAGACAAAAGCTCATATGGGTGTCTCTCTTTATGTTTAGTTTTGGAGATTTTTCAGTCCAGAATTGGAAATGAGTTTCCTTCATTTCCTCCTTCTGTGTGTGTTGGTTGCACTTTGCAGTTCACACCTGGTTCGTGGAAATGCCGAGCTAAGAGCTCTGATGGACCTGAAAAAATCTCTTGACCCAGAGGACACGCTGCTTGGGTCGTGGACCAGTGATGGTGATCCATGCAGTGGTTCGTTCTTGGGGGTTGCGTGCAACCAGCATAACAAAGTGGCCAATATATCATTGCCAGGAAGAGGTCTTTCTGGTCGTGTCTCTCCAGCTGTGGCTGAACTCAGATGCTTGTCAGGTCTATACCTGCATTTCAACCACCTCTCTGGAGACATACCCAGAGAGATTGCAAATCTAACAGAATTGATGGATCTCTATCTCAACGTTAATAATCTATCCGGAAAAATTCCAACTGATATCGGGAACATGACTAGCCTCCGAGGTTAGTATATAGTTTTGTGGTAGTTTATTGTTTAGTTTGATGTATCAAGTTATCTACAGAGTTTGATGAATTTCTGCATTACATGCTTATTTGTGGGGTTTTAGTTAGAGTTTTGTATATTAATCCAAATTCCCTTGTTCTTTTTACTTTTAGTGCTGCAGTTAGGCTATAACCAGTTAGAGGGGAACATACCCAAGGAACTGGGTTCGTTGAAGCAGCTTAACGCTATATCTTTGCAACATAACAAACTAACCGGTCAGATTCCACTATCCTTGGGTAGCTTGGAGAACCTAACGATGCTATATTTGAGCTCTAACAACTTCATTGGCATAATCCCTGCAACACTAGCTGATATTGCAAACTTGAAAGTTCTAGATATTCAAAACAATTCTCTTTCGGGGACCGTTCCTTCTGGTATGCCATTATTCTTATTTTTTTATTCACCTGTTTTTATACACTTGGACGTATACTGATTAGTGCCTTAAAATAAAAATGAAGCATTGCAGAGATTAAGGGAAGGATTCAAAGGTGCAAACAACCCAGATCTCTGCGGAGTTGGGTTTTCTACTTTGAAAGCTTGCAACAGTGATAAAATATATGGCGTGGGTCAGATTAGTTCCCCAAATAAATCCATAAATAATAATCCCTCAGCAACTTTCTCGAATCCTGCAAATACCCACTTGAACTGTAGCCAGATCCATTGCTCAAAATCAGCAGGGTTTCTCCATCTTGTCATTGCAGCAAGTGTGACAACTACCATTATAACATTCTTAAGTTCTGGAATCTTCATGTTTGTCAGATACCGCCGCCAAAGGCAGAGGATTAGGAACACGTCCGAATGTTCTGAAAGCCAACCTAGTCCTTACCTGCCTAAAGATTTCTACAGAAGTTCATCTCCACTTGTTAATCTTGAGAATTACTACAGTGGTTGGGACTCAGTAGCTGATGGTCAAAATGCAAGTGGATTATCCCTCGAATATCTGAACCGTTTCAGATTTAATATCGATGAGATTGAATCAGCAACACAACACCTTTCCGAGGCCAATCAATTGGGTAAGAGCAAACTCTCAGCAGTCTATAAAGGTGTTCATAGAGACGGTTCTCTTGTGGCCATTAGAAGCATTAGCGTGACTTGCTGCAAAACCGAGGAAGATGAATTTTTGAAGGGGTTGATCCTATTAACCACTCTGAGACACGAAAATATCGTTAAGATGAAAGGTTTCTGTTACTCAAGGAGCAGAGGTGAATGGTATTTTGTCTATGACTTTGCCACCAGGGGTAATCTGTCTCAATATCTTGACAAGGAAGATGGAAGTGACAGTGTACTTGAATGGTCCAAGAGAGTTTCTATCATCAGGGGTATTGCAAAAGGTTAGTTCTTCTCCCTTCTCCCGTTTCTGCATCAGATGGTATCTACTTTATCTGTTTGATATTGATTTTTCCTTCACTACCAGGTATTGGTTATTTGCACAGCAACGAAGCAAGCAAGCCTACAATAGTACACCAAAACGTTTCAGTTGAAAAGGTTATTCTGGACCATGAATTTAACCCCTTGATCATGGATGCTGGGCTCCCGAAGCTTCTTGCAGATGATGTAGTTTTCTCAGCTCTTAAAGCAAGTGCTGCAATGGGGTACCTTGCACCAGAATATATTACTACTGGGCGATTTACTGAGAAGAGTGACATATATGCATTTGGGGTTATTGTCCTTCAAGTTCTATCTGGAAAGGCATTGGTAGGGGGTTCAATCAGGGTTGCAGTTGAAGCTTTTAGATTTGAAGATTTTGTTGACACAAATCTGAAGGGAGATTATTCTAAGTCTGAAGCTGCAATTCTTTCAAAGCTTGCAATTGTGTGCACCCATGAAGTGCCAGAGCTAAGGCCAACCATGGTGGAGGTGATTCAGGAGCTGGCCATGCTTCCTCTCCATTCTTCATAATCTACCACTTTATGTCTTGTTCCTAACATATCTTTTGCCAAATAATTGTTTATTCTAGACATTAATTGATTTCGTTGAAGGATACTCTTTTACTGTAAATCCACAAATCCAATGGTAACTTTACATCTCGTAATTGAAAATCCTTGTGACTTTGTCATGCTCATGGTAATTTATTTCTCAAAACTACAAATTTATGCCAAGTAATTATTTCTAATTTAACAACCAACTTTTAATACATAATAAACAAACATCGAAAAAATACAATAGAAAATACATTGTAAATACTAGTCTTTCACAAATTTTGGAAGGATTTAAGATAACATTTTCTAACCTCAACAAACATTCGTTTACGTACGTAACTCGCTTATATTTGGAAATTAAAAATTCTTGAATTACTTTATTTAAAAAAATCACGTAAAATTATTTTTGATTTATTTATATGTGATTACCTATGATCATTTCGTGTAAAATGCGATGAAGGGAGAATAATACACCTTTAAAATTTAAAGTTTATCATATGATCAATTGTTAAAAATATTTATTTAATATTTTTTTATTTAAATTAGTTTTTAAGTTAAAAATATCTTTCAATTGTGTAAATTAATTATTATTTTAGAATTAAAAAATCAAAATCAAAATTGAAATATTGTAAATATTTTATATATTATATTCTGTTATATTTTTTAAAAATATCTTTCAATTTTAAAAATTAGTTATTATTTTAAAATTAGGGAATTGAAATATTTTAAATTTATAATCTATTACATTTTGTTATATATAATAACAAATTTTTTTATATTATATATCTTTTATATCTATCATACATCTCATATCTCTCATAATTTCATAATCTTAACAATTCTCAACACCGATAATGTTTGGTACTGTAATTATATGAGTCTAATATTCTATACTATAATTATATGACTATTACAATTTCATAAACCGGCATCCCAATTAAATCAACATTAAACTTTTCCTATCAAAATGCGAAGTTAAGTGAATGTTTAATATATAGAATTATGATGTGATATTCGGAATTGTTTAAAATAAATTTAGTTACTTTAATAAATTGCCTTTGTGTAAGAGTAAAAACAATATTTTATTAAAATTTTGGTTAAATTACTCTTTTAGTCCTTCTATTTGTTAAGTAATATCATTTGGTTCTCAAGTTTTTTTTTGTCTCAATTCAGTCTTCATTTTCTTAAAAATGATTCAATTTGGTCATTGCCGTTAATTTTGACCAAACAATGTTAAAGTCAACGCCACATTTTTTTTTGAATTTTTTTTACACGTGTCACTCCACAGTTGTGGACCATGTCAAAATGATTCAATTTGGTTCCTATATTTGTTTTTAGTTTTAATTTAGTCCTATTTTAAAATGAAGTAATATTGTCCCTCATTAAATTCACACTAAATTTAGTTTTTAATAGATCTTATGATGACCCGTGAGTTTTGGCATGTTTTGACATTTTAGTTAGAGGTGTCAAAATAAATTATTATTTGTGGGTCTTTCTGCCTAAATGGTATTGGTCCGGTTCGGTTAGAATTTTTAACTCGTTAGTTTGTTTTTGTCCAACTTGCCTAATCTGTTATATTTGTGGGTCAAAGATGGGTCGATTTGCCTCGGACTCACTAACCCGGTTTGTTTTATTTTTTATTTTTCTTTATTTGAAATTAAAAAAAAAAGTAAGAAGATTAAATTTTTATATTATATTTTTATAAAGATGTAAGTATGTAAAACTATTATAGTTTAAATCATTAACATTTACAAATTAAATTTCAATTAAAAGTTATAACAGAGTAATTGAACATGTAAATATAATAATTATTTTAATTTATCTAATTAAATATATTAATTAATCTATTAAAAATTTATAAAATATTTATACGATTAAATATGCTTTAAATATTTATTTATAAATATATATACAAAAAAATTAAAAATAAAATATTTTTTTTAAATGAAAAAATAAAAAATGACGAGACAAATTGCAATTTCTTACCCATTTATTAGTAGCAAGTCAGCTCGACTCAATCCACTTTAACGACCATAATGGGTTGGACGGTTCCATTTTGCAACTAATTTTAGTCCAAATATTAATAGATAATTTGAATTTAAATGCTAATTTTTAGCATGACTTAGCATGGTAATTATTACATGCTAAATTTTAGTTTCATATTTTTAGTAAATAAAATTATTTGATGTATTTTATAAATAAATAAATGAAATGAAGATGAGAATCCAAACTTCAATTTTGTTGACTTATTGTAATCCTCCCATTTTTTTAAACCTAGACCTCCGTCATCGTTTCTTGTTGTTCAATAAACATTAAAGAAGAAATTTGTGAATATTAACTTTAAATTATGATCATATAATGAAGAACACAAAACACTGTTTGTTGAATCGTGTCTATAGTTAAAATTAGGTGATCTTCTACTAATGTTTATAATTGAACTATTTCTACTACTAATTAAATTTCTCTAATAAGTATGAGTGTATACTCTTATAATCTTTAAAATGATGTAAATTGTCTAATATTTAAAAAATAATTATGTCACAATTGAGATATATACATAAAGTTATTTAAGACGTTTTTTTTTTACATTATTCGATAAGTGATCTTAATGCCTTTGATCTTGTTTTATTATTCAATAAAACAAAATTTTCTTTGGTTTTTTTAAGAATCCATCATAACTAATAAGAAATAAAAAGATAACAAAGCAATTGAACACCAAGTGCTAAATTATTCAGTGTCATACTAGCATTTATGCGTGCCTCCAATTGGTTCATAAAAACGTTGTATAGTCAATATTTGTGTTAATAGGAGAGTATATGTCGAGGTTTCTATATAAGAGGTGTCTTATAATTGGGAGTATTAAAGAGTTTATTTGATGTAAAAGATGTATGCAATTATATATGTATTTAATTGATCTTTATGTTTAAAATTAATTTGCGGTAACATTTTGGGATTTAAATTATTTTCTCTGCCTTGTAACTATTCAACATCAAAATTTTGGTAAGAAACATTAAAAAAGAAAAAAAAATCAATTTAGTCTTCTGTTGAGTTATTAAAGCAACTTGGTCAATAATTAAGCGATCATGAAAAATATATATTTGAAATATTAATTCACAATTATAATATTAAAGGAGGGAGAATTTTGTTCATGTTAAGAATGCATGTTGTGTCATCACATTAAAAAAAGAAAAAAAGTCAAAGGAAATGAATGAGGTGACTCAAAAGATGGTTCAAATAAGATATATTCTTAGATCTTCAATTGTTGACTTTTTTTTGCTACCATTGCTTGTTGAATATTTTTGTTACCATTGCTTTTTGAAGTGGATTAGGCTATTTGTTTCTTAAAATTGTGAATTATAGTTAGAATAAAATGGAAAGATGATATGATTGGACGTATTATAGTATATAAGTGGGATGCAAATCTCACTTTACAATCCAATTTTATAAGATTGAGTTTGTAGAATTAAATTAAACTTAAAACATATTTTTAATATGGTATGAGAATTAAGTTAAAACTTATCCTATCAAATTTTTTTGAATATTCTGTTACATTCGATTTTAAAATTTCGAAGGACCATCCATTTCTAGATGGAGGATCCACACACGCCTTACCTCACCAACAGAACACCACACACTGCTTACGCACACACCAAATCCTCACATCACTCAAGCCCATTCATCCTAAAACCCTCACGCACAAACTAACACCACCTCAGTCGCTCACTCATCCTAACACCTAATGCACACGCTAATACTCATCTAACCCGGTCACTCACTCATCCTTACGAATAACACACGCACACACTAACATTCACTAAGAGTCACTCACTTAACTTCACTAACCAATGCACACTTCACTCACTCGGGAAGACACTATAAAAGCAGAGGAAAATAAAGAAATAGGGGTTGAAGGAGTTTTTTTCCGGAATTTTGAATTTGAAGGGGAGGGAAACGGAGAAAATGAGAGGTAATAGGGTTTGAAGAGTCAGAGAGGAGAAGGAAGATTGGAATAGGAAAGAAGAGAAATCACGTCAACGAAGGTGTCCGCTCTTCATCTTTTCTAAAGTTTCTATTGAATTTTATTTTGAATTGCTTGTTCGAATTGCTCGTTCATTGGGTGGATTCGCGTTGATTATTCCCTTTAATTTGTACATTCATCATCTACTCACCCTGGATTTGCATTAGATTTCTGTTTTCTGAAGTTTAGTTTCTATTAAATTTGATTCATATGCAATTACCTTTACTTTCACCGATTATGATGCTTGATATTAGTGTTTCATTGCTCAATTCTTGATTTGTAATCACGTCTTATAATTTTAGTTGATTTTCTGGTTTTCTGTCTTCGGTTTACTTTCTTTTCGCCCTATTCACGTTTTTATAATTTTCTTTTCGCTCAAGCAAATCCACTGATTTTCTGATTTTATAATTTTCTGGTTTGCTTGCTATTCATGTTTCATTGCTATTAGTTGCTTTCTTTTCTGTCTTAGTTGATTTGTATTCACGTTTTATAATATTAGTAACTAGGATCAATTGCTAACTCTCTATTTTCATTTCAATTTACGCCTTAATATGTTCGATATCTAGGTTAGGATAGTTATTTTTACCCTGTTAGTTAATAATCTGAGTTTTAGGATGTGACTTTTAGATTTTGCCTTTTAATCATAATTCTAATCGGAAATTTACTATGTTTTATGAATTCCAAACGTGTTTGCATTGCCAATTGCCTCCTTGATTCTTCATACACAAATCTCACCTTTCCTTGATAGTTTAGGTTTTCTAGAATATGTAAATTTGGGGCTATGAACCAAAACTTGCATTTTTGAAATAATTGTTCTAGTAGGTCATTAGCACCATTCTAACTAGATTTAGATGTTAAAATCATGATTTTATTTACTCATTTAGTTTTAGTTAGCCAAGAGTTCATTACTTTTGGCTGTCAAAAATTCTGGTGCATCATTCTAAGTGTTTTTGCTGCACAAGCTTGGTTACATATTGTATTCATAGTTCCACTTTCTGGAGTAATGTTTTGATGGTTCAGGTTTGAATAAGAAAAATGAATCAGCATCCCAGTGTTTGAAGCACCAAAGAAATGTTGTGTTAAAGATTAAATCAATGATATACGAAAAGTATTTGAGCTTATATAAAGGTTTTTTGGGTAGTCAAGAGATGAGAAACCAACAATGTGTTTTACATATGAAGACACTTGAAATTTGGTTCATGTGCTTCTAAACTTCAATAGTTTTTAATAAAATCATTGAAATTGTCAAAGAACTTATAGTGTGTTTACTATATTCATACAAATTAAGGAAATAAAGTTGACTATTTTGTTTGATTGTTAGATATCCCATATCAACTTTAAGCTGATTTTGTTAAGTGTAGTTAAGCTTAAATTCTACTTTGTAAGATGGGATTGGAGCATACTAGCAAGGTATACTGGGCCATTATGTCACTATTGGGCCGATATTGGACCATCCATCCATAAATATCTATTCTCATGTTTGAGATGTTCATTCTTTGGCAGTGGGAGTGTGTTGAATCCCACATCTTTAGAGATATGACCAAATTATAATATATAAGTGGGAACAAATTTTATCTTTCATGTCAATTTTGTGATTTTGAGTTAGTTTAAAGTCTACTTTCCAAGTATTAAAAAGGTGCAGAAGATTGTTTTCACAATTTATTATAATATATAAGTGGGTACAAACTTCATTTTTCATACCAATTTTGTGAGGTTGAGTTAGATTTAAAGTCTTCTTTCCAAGTTATTAAAAAGTTGCAAAAGATTGTTTTCACAATTTATTATATGAAGTTAAGAATGGGTCATAAAAGGAGATGTCAAGAAGAAATAGCACTAATTTTAATCTAATTAATCTTGACTATATATTTCAAGATGATCCATTGTCTCTTTAGATTGAGGAAAGAGAACATCCACTGATGGAAACAAAATTGGGTGGTTGCTTCCTATAATTGATACTGATAGGGATATATAGAAGTTGGTGACGATATATCCAAAGATCATGCTATAGGCATGACAAGAACTTAATGACTGTGGTGATAGAAAAAGTGGTGTGGTTCACGTTGTAGGAGAGGAAAAATTTAGCAAAATGTTATACCTGAATATTTTTCCAGTTCTATTATTGTACAAAGTTTTAGTGACCATGGTATTGATGAATATCTCAAAGTAGTTAAGAGTCAATAGAATGGTAAGTCAAAATTATTATTTTGGTGTAATGTGGAAAGTTCTATTCCATTTAAGCATTTACATCCCATAATTGTAAATTAGTGACTGATCATAATATGAGGTGTGAATTTTGCGTGAATGAAGTTCATCTAATGAGACTAAGTTAATAATTATAAGAAAAACAATTAGTTCCATTCCATATCCCCCAATTCGAAGCCTTGTGTGGTTCTGTCTACTCCATGCGTATCTATCAATTCGAACATAGTTTTGGGAACAATAATGAAATTAAGAAATGTAGAGTCTGTGGGATTATATACATCTCTGAGTAACAAATTTTATTGATGCCTAGGTGAAGGAAAACCCAATCATGATGGGCTTTCTTCTGTGTTTGAGCAAATCGAAAGAGTGGTCACTGTGTTACATCAAGACAAGAAATCCATCTCTATCATTATAGATGATATATCTTTTTTTGAAGTTGCTGCTAATGGTTCTTCAGATGATGTTTTAAACTTGTTGCATTATTGTCATACGTTAACATCAGAATATGTAAGATAATACCCCCTTTGTGTTTGAAATCTATTCCAATGTTTTTAGTTCTTCATTTCTGTATTTGTGTCACAGGGTTGTGCATTTATTGCACTTGATCATAAAGATATTTATTTCAATGGAGACAGGACTGCTGTTATCTTAGAAATGGAGTACCTTGCTGACATTTTGGTCAAGGCTGAACCATTGGCCACTGGTTTAGCAAAAGATGTGCATGGTCAGGTAGACTTGTACTGCACTATAATAAATTCATACTGAAACTGTTTATACAATTCCAAGTTTTTCTAGATGTTATCTTATTAAAAATAACCCGTTTAACTTCCTTTGGAGTTGACACCGACACCATATAGGTTTTCCTATCTTTCCATCATTATCTAAGCTTATGACAAAATTGTTATTTTATATTATTTCATTTTGTTGATTATGTTTTATTGTTCATTTTATATGTAGTTGATGGTGTTAAATAAGGAAATACAACATCAGCATGGAATTTCAGCCATTAAGAGTTACAATTTTCACTTCAAGATCAAGGAAAATGGCATCGAGTGCTTTTATCCTGGTACAAAAATCCAATGATGATCAATGATGCTGATACGGAGAATACTTGCTCGATTTTGTGAGATGATTGACACATTTGGAGTTATTTCAATGATTTTCTCACTTTACCGTGTTTTATTTGAATAATGCAAGCCTAGGAGCAGTAAATGTTAGCCATATACTCAAAATTGATGCATAAGGTTAGATTTAACTAAAATAATATTAATTATTTACATGGTTTTAAGGCGAACATTAACTTCTGCTTTCATTAGATACATACGACAAAGAATCTTTTGAATATCTTTTAGATATATTTAATTTTTTATCCAATAACTATACACTTTTTTATATTTTTATGGAAATATAGGAAAAAATTCTATGAAAAAATGTTTTGATTTAATTCTATGTTACTTAATATATGTAATTCATTTTTAAAAAGTATTATTTCAAGTCTAGGCTTGAATTTAACATTTATTGATCTAAATTTATTTAATATTACTTTTCTAGTATCTTATGTTTTTTTTTTTTCATAGTTATAAAATCAATTATACCGATATACTAACGAAAAGTCAATGCTAGATAAAAAAAATCACTGAAAAAGTATATTCTAATTAATGAATTGATGAATTTAATAATATAAAATGTAAATCTTAATATTAAAACATAATTGGTTGTGTAAAAAACATGATTGGTTTTGAATACTAAATGATTGCTTCTTTTTCTTTTCTAATTGCTATTTTCATGGCCACCGAAAACAAATGTAGAGAGCATAGTAATTTTATGTGGGAATTTATGGTCATCTACTTTTCTTTTTCTTCTTAATTTTGTTGTTATTTAATAATCTTTTGTATTAATATATATATTTTGTATAGAGTACTCTTACATGCTTTCTTTGTGAGAATATCCAAAATAAGTGGAACTTTCATATTTCTCTTAAACAAATGGGGTATTCAATTTTTAGAAGAGTGTACAAGCTTTGAAGAGGTTATTTGACAAATAATACTTAGGGTTTTTCTTGAAGAAACAAGTAAAAATAATACTTAGATTAAGGTCAAGATTGAAGGTTGAAGAAAACCTATATCTTTGAGTGTTAGTAAAACTTAGTAGTGATAACAAGAAATGAAATTAAACTTAATAGTTGAAATGAAACAATATAAAAATGTGTGTACTCTTTAATGTCCTTGATCTTATATTTAAAAGGTTTTATTAAAAAGTTGATTTTATCTTTTAAAAGAGTTTATAAAAATGCATAAAATTTTCTATTACTCAATTTAAACTCCTTTTTGGATACTATTTGCCTTATTATATAGGATCGAGGATGAAATAAGTATAACACTCATTTTATATATAAAGAAAAGATATCTTAATTTTTTTAATATTAATAATTTTATCTTAAATTAGTTATAAAATTATGTTTAAGAAAAAAAAATATCAATGTTTTTTTTTAGTAATAATATACTTCTACTAAATTAATTATAAAATTATATTTAAGAAAACAAAATCTCAAAACTTTTTTTAGTATTAATATACCTTAATTAAATTAATTATAATTTTATGTTTGAGAATAAAATTTAATTAAATTATCAGTAGAGTTGTCAAAACAGGTCACATGAGTTAGTCACTTAGTGAGTCAACCCAATTCGACTCACTTATTAACGAGTCTAAAAAATTTAAACTTGACCCTACCCACCATAGATTGGTGGGTTAAACAGGTTAGTTCACTTAATTAAAAAATATATATAATTTTTTTCTTCAATACTAAAAAAAATGAAATTATAATTTTGATTAAAATCTAAATAAAGTTAAAGTATATTATATGTAGGTTCACAAAAATTACATTCAGCGGTACTAAATGTCAAAGGAAAGTGACATTAAGTTAATAACTGTATAACATTTTACCTTTTGAATTTTTATTTCATACCTTTTTACTAAGTTGTATTTGTTCTAAATATTTATATAAAGTTGTATAGTTCATTTTGTGCCAAAAAAAAATTAGTTACACCAGTTTAGAGAGAGTATTAAAGGTATAAGAACGTTTATGGTTTTCATTTTAATATAATTTAATGTTTAAAATTTCTGAGTGAGTTGGTTTATGGGTGGGTTAAGTTTATGGATGTGTTTCATGATAACATTTCAGTTAACATTGAAGCAGAGATGTGTTAAAGGGTGTAAACAAGTCAAATATTATTATGACACGTGTTTAAAACATCAAATAAACTTGATAAAATTAGGTTAAAATAATTAAATTCACGTATTTATAAAGTTGAAAAACTAAATTAATCCAAAATTTTGAAAATAAACTAATTCTAATTTTCGATTAAAGTTAAGAAACCGAAATCACATTTAACCCTATATAAAATAATAATTGAATCAAAATGAGAATTTAAAAGTCTTTTTAGCTTTAGCTTTAAAGCGCATATCCTTCCGGTGTTAAGTCAATCTCAAAATTGACTTGTACCATTTCTTTTCTACCAACACTCAACATTATGTCTATTGTAAGTATTATGTAATATGTATGAACAAAGATCATGAGAAGAAATTGATCTGTTTTATAAGAAAGATTATATTTACATAGGAGAATATTCAAATACATATGAAGGGGGAGAGATTAGTAATGAAGATTATGCATTGCACATTATTGACAACAATGCACTTATACTTGGGTTAAGCACGTATCCCTTTTTTTATCAATATATTTTATCTTATTATTATCTAAAAGAAATTTATATATAGTACCAAATATTTGTGTTAGTATATGCATTATCTGTACATTGCTTCTGATACAAGTCGTGCATTTTTTGTTTCTTACTTTTGAATTTTGGTTTAGACATACGTGTGTGTATAAATATATCTAAAAATAAAAAAATAAATTATCACTTTGAATATATTAATTAATTAAGATAAGATGGTTTGATATATATTGACATGTAATTTAATTTTTTAAAATTCTTTTACTATTTTTGAGTTGAAATTTCCTATAGTTTCCTTATTCAATTTATCTTGCTAAATATCTTCTTTTTTTTGCTTCGATAAACAAAATATTGGTAATATTCTTGTTATAGCTTGAAGGCCACAATGGAGAAAAATAGACGATTGTATTCCCTTAATATAATTTTTTTAAACTAGTAAATGCTATTAAAAATCACTAGTCTATTAATATTATTTTTAATCAGAAGCTTCTTATAGTACTTAATCACTTCTCTTAAGTAATCACTTTATCGATCTTTCTTCGAATCTTCAAGCTGATAAATAAGACTGGTCTGCTTTCATGGAATTGAACAATTCAATCTACGACTGTCCAATGATCAGGCTTTTCCATTCCATGCATTACGATTGATTCTATGATTATTTCCTTCTCCAAATCTCGCACTTCCTTCATATGTACGTGGTGTGAGTTCAAAATAATTGTTAGAAGTGAAATTTAAGTCTAATTCAACCCCACAAAATTAGTTTGTAAAGTGAGGATTGCATGTGGGTGGTCCGTTAGCGGCCCGATATCGGATGAAACAGAATGTTCAAAAAAGTTCGCTAGGATAAGCTCTAATACCACGTTAGAAGTGAAGTTTAAGCCCAAATCAATTCCACCAAACCGACTTATAAGATGAAGATTGTACCCACTTATATATTGTGAATTAGCCTTATCTCTAGTCGATATGAAACTTTTAATAATAATAGTTTTTCATGAATTACATTGTGCTTGAATTCAAAATCAGGGTTTACTTTTCTTTGGTCCATTTTTATTTAAACTTTAGTAAAATTTATTTTATGGTACATCTAATATTAATATTAATATGACATGATATTAACAAATTTGAATTAATGTAGTTGAGATGCTTGATCAAAATCTTATATGAATAGAGAAGTTGATTGCCGTGCAACAAATTTTTTAGTTTTGTTTGTTTTTGTCATAAATAGTGTGTTTAGGAAAACTTGTTGCTTTCATTTTCAGTTTTTTTAATGTAAAATATGTCGTTTATAAAACTAGTTCAATGTTTGCAGTTGAAATTTAGAAAAAAAGAAAAATTAACAAACGTGTTATCATGATTTTTTGATACTTTTTTCCTTTTATATACAGAAACGGATTTTCAACAAAACAAAATTAATTATCTCAAAAATCTTTTTGAAAAAAATTTATCTAAATAAAACTGATTTTAATTAATTAAAATATTAATAATGATGCATATAATTAATTGTTCCAAAGATGCTAAAAATTGGCAAAGGTGCTCAATTTGTTTAGTTAGTTTAATTTTAAAAAGTGTGTATCGTTTGCCGTTGCTCATTTATAAGGGGACAAAAAAAGAAAAATAGATCCAAAATAACAAAATTATTGAAAGTTTCAATTATCTTAATCCGGTGGACATGTGAATGAAAGAAATTCGGAACCAAGCGAAAGGAACTTTTCTCCTTATTTTTTCCTGTTTCTTTAACTAAAAAAACGATACTTTGTTTTAAAAATCGACTAGACCTAACTTATTCTTAAAATTTCATTCAAAAAGAAAGATTAATTTAATTGTTCAAGGAATATTTTGACCACATTCTTAATAAACGCAATATATTTTATTTCTTCAATTTTGAAACAAAAGGAAGGAGGAAAAGTTCGCTTTAACGAAGAGCATCAGTATTATTGTTGTATTATTCAAATTTTTATATGAAAAAGAATAAATGATGTCTGAGCACAGGTCAATCGTAACCACGACTAACATGAAACATGAATTTCTTTTGGAAAAACAAATAAATAAATTATTTTCTTGAGTTAAAAGTAATATATATATATATATATATATATATATATTTTTGTAAAAACAATTACGTATATATATTTTATTTGTTTTTTTTTAATTTTTACAAATTAGTTTAATTTTTAGAAAAAAAAAGCTTCTTATTTCTTTTTTAAGAAAGTTTATACGGAATAATTTGTTTAAGGACCCTTGTTTTTTTTAATGGTACATGATTAACATTGTGAGTCACAACTCAGATAGAACAATTTATATCATCACATATGTTTGGTTTCACAAGTCTAATTCAAGTGCATTTATCCAGATAATATTAAGTTTAGAAGAGTTTAATTCCTAATATGACATGTCGGATGATTGTGTTGTATATTTTAAAATGAAAACTTGTATGCATATGGAAGGTGTTAAAATGCACTTGTGTCATTTATTCAACCAGCTTACCTTATCTATTTTCTTGTTTGTCTTGTGTTATGTTTCTTTTCTTTTGTTACGATCACCAATATGATGTAAATAGAGGATGATGCATGCGTAAATACATCAATGGATGTGGAGAGTCTTCCGGTTGAGGCTTGGATTAGTTGAATTAGAGACGTGTACAGTTTTGATAAAATCCCTTAGTGTTTCAAACCTTTAAATTAACTCGTACTATATATAAAAGAAATTATTGTTGCACAATCCCATATTTCTAATGCTTGACAGAGATAAATCCACAATGAACTTGAATGACCAAGATAAGTAACTTCAAACCGTAGTTGAGAAAACCTATATACAAAAACAAATAGCAATCCAATAAGGATAGAAACAAAAAATCAAAATGTGCCCTTTATGCATAAAAGTGTTATTGATTAAATGAGAGAGGAAATAACTTGAAAATTGACAACAGTGAAGTATATATATAAGTTTTGAATCATCGAAGGAATATACTTTATATAAATGGAGGTGGTGAATTGTTTGTTGGAGCTGATTATAACTTTGGAGGGTCATAATCAGAAAGTGGGCCACCATATGCTAACCCATTATTTAAAACAATGATTTGACTATCGTACATGGTTAAGTTTATTAATTGAAATATGATATGGTATGGTTATAAGTTTAAGACGTTAAAAAATTGTGTATGTCTGCAACCAAGTGGTCCCAATACAGTGATAAGGAGGGGAGGATAAGAACCTAACTTGGTGACGTTAATTAACACATGGAATGTGTTTTCTTATGTTATAGTTGGCATTGTGGAGTTACTGTGAGCGTAGCATAGAAGCTAAGTGGCACTTTTTTAAGAGAATGTTGCAAATTTTTAAAATTGAATCTTGCTTGTGAGGTATTCGAACATATCAGCACCTGGTCAGCATCGATACTTGTTTACTCAGAAAATACGATTTTGAATTAGACTCAGATCAGATCCATTGTTATGGACGCGGTGACCTTTAACTTCCACCTTAGACAAAAAAATATGCTTCTGGAAATAATCTAATACATTTTCATTCTCCAAGACTAAAAGTCTTCATTTGACCTTTTCTAATTCTTCTTTTTCTAATCTTCCTTTCACTCGTCACCCTTCATCGTCTATCTATTTTTTCTGTCTTTTCTTATATTCTTTTGTATTAAAACAGATCTAGAATGTGTTCCGACTCGGCGTCGGAAAGTTTTTCTTATCAGTATTGTAAAGATTAGTTATAATTAACAAACACCGATATGTTTTTGAGGTTTATATATTACGGAAAAACATATTACCACCTTTTAACTATTGTTGCATTAATTAAATACTTGTTGCGCATTTATGGAGATATTCTATCATTTATTCAGTGTAGAAAACAAAATATACTAGCGTAAAGTATGCAATGCGTGAAGTCTTTGATAATGATGAAACATTTTTATGAATATGAATACATGAGTAATTGTAAAATAGGCATTTTCTGCTGCGACATTGGTATTTGGTTAGTGTTAGATGTTATTTTCAGTGGCGTTGGCCTATAAGCCTATCATAATTTTGGTTACTCATAAGGGCCACTGGCCTAAGCAAGTGGGCGGCGGCCACTTGAAACCGAGGGCAGGAACAGCACTAAACGTAAGAAGAGTATCTCCACTCAATCAGTTCAGTTTAAAGCACTATAACATACAGGAAAACTTCTTTTCTTTATCCACCTTCTCCGTTGTCATGGATAATATTGGATAAGAAGTAAATATATATTAATAATTTTCCTCAAAAGCAATAGAAGAACACACCGTTGTTCTAAATTTAATGCATTCAAATAATTAGCTAATAAAATTATTTGATAAAGATGACTGGGATCTTATTTATCTTGTTCAAACTTGAAATATATGTCCAAAATTGAAATTGTTTGATTTCCATATGTAGTGAAATTAAACATGTGGTCGTGTGAATGCTTTAAGTAAAATATATATATATTTTGTATATGTGTCTGTCCATTCATGGTTTAGGAATGTGCAAGTAAAAATTCCTTTGGGACAGAGTACACGTAAGACATGACAGAGAAAGCATTGTAAAAGGTAAGAGAGACAGAGAGACAAGAAAAACACACTGGGGAAACAAAACAGGAGTTATCCGAATCTAACAACACACACGTCAGATTGGCGCGGAATAAATGTCAACGCTCCCCTTTCTCTCTCTCTCTAACCCTTCCTTTCTCCATCTATTTGTCACGCCACCGATATTCATATATAATACTCCCTCGTTACTCATTTTCTGCCATATTCATTATTATTCACAATCCCAGGCAGAGACCCAACCAACCGGAACGAGAATGAAACTAGTTTGGTCCCCAGAGAAAGCATCCAAAGCATACATCCAGACAGTGAAATCAGTGAGCACGCATGCACTTTGTCTTCGGTGTTTACAGTTTCTGCCGCAACCTAATTTCGTGTTCTATCCCTCCCTAACCGTTAATTTATTGCGTGCAGTGTCGAATTTTCCAGGAATCGGGGGTGGCGGAGCTGGTGTCGGCGATGGCGGCGGGGTGGAACGCGCAGCTGATAGTGGAGACGTGGTCGGAGGGCGGAATGATGGCGACGAGCGTGGGATTGGCCGTGGCGAGGAGTCACACGTGCGGGAGGCACGTGTGCGTGGTGCCGGACGAGAGGTCGAGATCGGAATACGCGGAGCGGATGGGGGAGGCGGGGATGTGGCCGGAGATCGTGGTGGGGGATGCGGAGGAGGTGATGGAGGATTTGGCGGGGATAGAGTTTATGGTGGTGGATTCCAGGCGCTCCAATTTCTCCAGAGTGCTGAAGCTGGCTAAGCTGAGCAACAAAGGCGCAGTGCTGATATGCAAGAACGCGTGCCACTCCGGCAATAGTTCTATTGCTTCTGCTGGTTTTCGATGGCGGAATGTTCTGGAAGAAGGGTCGCGTCGTCTTGTTCGTTCCGTGTTTCTTCCTGTGGGGAAGGGACTCGACATAGCACACGTGTCTGCCATTGGAAGTTCTGCTGCTTCAAAGAAATGGATTAAACATGTTGACCATGAGTCAGGGGAGATGCACGTTATTAGACGATGAATCTTACCTTCTTATTAGTTTTGCCTCTATTACCATTAGGATACTAATTAATTACCACAAAACACTTTTTCATAGGTCTCTAGATACATACTCTTCTCTTTTTCTGTGATTCTATGAAAGGCCCGTTCCAGTATTCAATTTTGCTTTTTCTTTGTAAATATATACTCATACATACATGCATACAGCACGAAATTCTGTGTTGCACACAACCCATTTGTTTTATTTTATATTTCATTATGTAACACGTTACTCTCATATTTGTAAATATCCCCCTATTTAAACCCAAGTGTTTTTTCTTTTTTTATTTTGCAAATTCTCTTGTATATGTATCTGATCTGATCTGATACTTCTTAAAGAACAGACGCATTTCTAGTCTTATGTTTTTCACTCTATGAGGTCAAGGTTGTTGAGTTTTCTTTTCGATCAATTTACTTCTCTAATTTTAAACTATAAGTAGATTTAATTTCTCTTCTCTAATATATTAAGAAACTATGAAAATGTTATCTTTATCAAATGGTGATCTCAATAATATATATATATATATATATATATATATATATATATATATATATATATATATATATATATATATTTTACCAGACTTATATCAATTTCTCTCTAAGAATAATGGGCTTCTCAAAATGTTGTAGCAAAAAGTTGGTGACTTAAATCATAAACTTATAATGTGAAATCCCCTAAAGACCAGTCTAAAAATCTATTTATAAGTTCTATAATATAATGATTATGTTAGGATATTTTGCAGAGATAAATGGTCTTGCAAAATAAACCACTATGAAGAACTTACTCCAAGTTAGTTTCATAAAGGTAAAATTTTGCTAACACATGATACATCTTTATCAGTTATAATTCACATGCTCTTAAATATCAGACTTACGTAGGACGGTCCATAAATCTCATGTGATGGTCACTTTTCTTCTGTTATTTACTTATTTTGTTCTTCATAATTTTTACTTTTACAATGTCTTTGAGCTACTGCAATGGAAGAGAGAATCCAATTTGATGTCCGATCATGGCAATTGGCCTAGCCCCTACACGAATTTTAGTCATGACATCCCGAATCTTATAGTTTATAGGACCGCTATGAGTTATGGTTCAAAGCAAAAAAAAAAAAAAAAAACCGACATGATGTTTATTTGTTTTAGACCAACTGAGAACAATGCATCCAATCTTTAGCAAATTGCCTATGTAAACAAATGGCCCTGTTCTTCCAATCACTTCCATAAAATAAAGAATTCTGTCACGGAAATGTATCAAAACGAATCTTCGAAGGAACCAACCTTCCACCTTACCTAAATGACAAAACTCGTTGCCATAACAGAGGCATTATCCATCGACATGTTTTCAAGAGAAGCACGTTTCCAAGGTCGTTGACTTTCAATGTGAATAGATGACGCGTGTCAAAGGCGAACGAAGAGGACAATGCTCACAGAAAACAATATAGATTCAACCAATATATGGTGTTTCTATTTCAAAATATCGTAATCGTCCAAATCCTAGCTACATCACAATGTTGGCTAACTACAAGTAAGCAGCTACAAACCATTTGTAAGGTCTTTCCAATTGTTCCGCGAATTCATGGTTATATTTCAACCATTAATCCAATGTGTGTATCCGGTATGATAGTGTAAGAGGATTGTACTTCTGCAACCTGCAGCCCAGAGATTCAGAAATGGCACCAATTGAGAATATAGACATAATGAAAATGACAATATGATGCTTGGCAAATGAATCTAAAGCATCCAATAGTGGAGAACTTACTAAATTGATATAACAGTCTCAACATTCTGGTCATGTTAGTCCCAGCTATTTTTACTCCTCCTAAATGCTTTCTTATCTGAAAGCACCTTCTTGCTTTTAAGGCGTTTCTGTTCGCCTATAGCAGCCCTTCAAAATTGCAAATTTGATTAACAGCTGTCAGTTACATGTTCTTCACCACCAAGTGATTCTAGTGTAATCGAAGACACAAGCAAAATTGTACCCAAAATAAGAAATTGTATTTAAAAGAAGGGATAGAAAACATAGAAAGTGAGTGCTATTACATCTTG
Source organism: Vigna unguiculata (assembly GCF_037176805.1). Classification (NCBI taxonomy): domain Eukaryota; kingdom Viridiplantae; phylum Streptophyta; class Magnoliopsida; order Fabales; family Fabaceae; genus Vigna; species Vigna unguiculata. Next base: position 54,712,762 of record NC_140794.1, on the reverse strand, counting down.
GCAATTTTCTTTTTTTGCTCTTCTGAGGGAGGTGGCGGGACATAAGATGCTGCATCAATGATTTCCTATTTTTTGCCAGTAAATATTCAGAAAAGCACCATTGCTAAGTAAAAGCCAGCTTTCATGAACAAGAAAAGATGTGAATAGAATCAATCTGTGTTGTTTAAAAGCAGGGGGATATTAGATAACTTAAGTTTAACATCCAAATAAGCACATCATATCAAAGATGACGCTAACCAGGAGGGATCCAGCATAATAATACTTTTAAAGGGAGACGCTAGCATTCGTGTTCTCTCAAAATATTTTGCTAAAACTGCAATAAAACTAAGAAATTTCTCTTCCCATTCCGTGTTCCTCAATAGTCCTTATACTGGATTCAAACAATTATACCATGGAGAAATGGTATACATGGTTCGCAGTAGAATTTGGTACGTGGGACAAGACTTTTCTAGATATGTGGAACAGAGGGGTAAACCCATTTGGTTTGCTATTTCATATGGAAGTACAAGACATTAAATTTTACTATACTAATAAATACTAAAATTAACAACATATGAAGCAAGAAAGTTTTTGTACTTGCACTAGGTACATTACAAGTGATGTTGTGCAATTTGTTTGCACAATGCATCAGTTAGATTTTGTTTTAAAAGAATCATCCAGATATTATCTATCTCCTAGGGGCCTACTCCTTGGACACAGATTGCAGAGCCTTCCCAAACACAGAAGCAGTGAAGCGTCACATATGCAGAAGCAGAGTAAAGTCACTGTTCTATGTTCCACAAGGTCTCAATACTGGGAGGCTAGTCGCTACAATGGGTATTTTGGATCACAATTGGGTCACAAACAAGTGACCAATTGGAATGAAAGTTCCAAAATGCGGAAATGAAAATCAACAATGAAGGAAAAAACAGAAAATAAGTAATAGAGAAGAACAGAAAGGAATTATAGTAAAAAATACACTTTGACAATAACACCTGATGCTTTAATAAAACATTTTTGAACAGTTTCAATTAAAAAAAAAAATTATATCTAAACTTTCCTATGTTACCTGAAGCTTTGCCAAAGCATCCTCAATGTTACCCCTGAGAGAAAAACAAAAATGGTAGAATAAGGCAACCAATCATAAAACGGAAAGAGACTGCAAATAGTATAAAAGAGAAGAAACAAACTTTTGCGTTCTAGTTTTGGTTGACGAAATCACAAGCTCCCCGTCCTTGTTAATACGGTTCTTCTCCTACCCAGAACCAACAAAACTAAATATTATTCAAAAAGACAAGGTAGATGATCATTCAAACCAAGACTAGAACTAATAGATGTACACATAAAATTTTGATACACAACATCTAAGGATTGTGTAAACAGATGACGAGAAAACTTTGCAGCAGAAAATACCGTTTGCAAAATCTTGTCCCTAACCCTTTCACTCAACCAATGTGCATTTTTAACGTTGAAGCGCATGTCCACCTTGGTGTTCACTGTCCAATCAATAATCAGCGTAATGAGCCCCAATGTAATAAAATAGGAACAAACAAAACATTCAAGGAACACAACCTTTATTGACATTCTGACCACCAGGTCCTCCACTTCTAGCAAAACTCACTGCAACATGATCTGAAACCAAGAAAATAAAAATAAAAACAAAACAAAAGCTATTACCTTTCTATCTCTTTGGTCATTTTTGTTCTAAATTGAGAAATGGATAAGGAACCTATTGTGATTTTAGGAGGAGGGGTTTGGTCGGCGGAGAGAGCGCGGTGTTCGGCTTGTTGAAGAAGCTGGTTGACCTGCGACAGCCGAGCCGAAACTCTGTTGGCGCCATCGGAGTCTGAGGAAGCGCATCGAATTGCAGGGCGCAACGAGCGTCGAAATTGCAGTGAGAAGTGCGAAGGAGGAGAAACCCCGCGAAGACGAAGCGAAGTAAAGGGAAGTGTTGAAGAAGAGAGTTGCAACATCTCCTTCACCACCAATACCATTCTAGTAGTGCCTGTAGCCATAGATCAAACAAGTATCAATTATAAACCACAGCCTCAACCCTCCCCAGTTTTTGTCTTTCGTTTTCCCAGATTGTGGTTGCTCTTGCTCTTCAATTTGCATTATGCTACCGCTTTTTTCTTTTTTAAAATCCTTTACTGAAAAAAAACTACACACGTATATATATATATATATATATATATATATATATATATATATATATATATATATATATATATATATATATATATATATATATATATATATATTATTTTGAAATTTGGACTAATTTAGTTCTTTATCTTTGAAAATACATGAATTAAGTTTTTTTTAATTAAATTTTATTAAGTTTATTTGACATTTCAAACGTTTGTCATAATAATATTTAACTTAACATTAAAGCAAAAATGTGTCAAATACTATTAAAATCTCAAATATAATAATGAAATGTGTACGAAACATCAAATAAACTTAACAAAATTTGATTAAAAATATTAAATTTACGTATTTTAAAAGATGAAGGACTAAATTGGTTCAAAATTTTGAAATTGACTAATTCTAAAATTTACTGAAAATTAAGGGACAAAAACATATTTAACCCTATATGGTGTGTCTTTATATTTAAATATTTATAAACAATAATATGATATTAATAATAATTACATAACAAATAAATAATGAGTGCTTTGATTAAAGAATTTGAATGAGTTAAAAAATATAAATAAAATTGTGAAAATGAAAATTAGTGATTAGAGTGAAAAAAACATATAATATCAAAAAATCTATATCAGGTTTATTAGTTAAAGACACGGTCCTTCTGCAACATTTATTTAATAATAAATTAAAATAATATATTTTCTTTTTTCACAATAAGGAAAAGTATATCCCATGCATAGTAATTATCCTATTATCCTATTATTATTGATGCGTAATGGGAAATTTTAAAATAAAAGGTAATTTTTCAATATCAGCAACTATGTCTTTAGAATTGAAAGGCATAAACATTAGAATAAGTATGTCACCAAATGCAATGGTTTTATAAAATATTTTCCTAGATTTATTTTATTTTAAAAAGCATCACTATGTCAAAGTTATTTTTAAGATTATGTTTTAATTTTTTCTTTTTAGAAATTTGTTTAATCTTGTTTGTTAATTCATGCTTTTATTTTAAGAAAAATGTTTCTTATCTATTAAACTCTTGTTAAGTCAAATGAAACTGGGCATGCTATGTAAAATCTCTCCAACAACTTATTCGATATCTTCTAATTTTAAGCTTAAGATCTTTCACTAGATTCATGTATTATTGGAGATATTATATTGTTTTATTTAGATTAAGGAATGAAATTAAAAAAGGAAAAAAAAAAGAAAAATGTTAATAATTTATGTGTTAATATTTGTAATTTAACATTACTACCGCTAGCTTCTGAAACACCCAAGCGCAGAAATTTAAAAAGACAAACAACAAATCAACCGTAGCTCCTCTTATAGTGAAAAATATACCTTCAACAGCCATGATGTAAGTATTTTAGCACAAAAATATAGATCACCCCCGAGTGATTATTGCTATTTATTTCAATGTCAGTACTATTTTACTCAATGTAATTTGATATTTGGTTTGGTAATTTTCCAAATTTTGTAGAAGTATGCACGATAGCTCCGAAGCAGCAAATTTGCAAATGCAATAGACAACCAAAAGTATATGAACATAAAGAAGCATACCTGCAATATACTAGAAGAATTATTTCAAGTGTGAGCGAATGTGGGAGTTAAAGGAAAAAATGAAAGGAAGATTGCAGAAAAAGAGCTCGAAAATGGAAATACAGAAACAGTGGTGCTACGAAAATGGAAATACAGAAAGCTGATCTAGTAGTTTTTTTTAAAGGAAAACCTAGCAGCTTTGAAAAATTGTAAAAATGCATGTCATTCATTAAAACTGTGAAAAAAAAATAATAATGATTACCACTATTCTGAATTATTTACACATAGGAAGTAATATGCACCTGTTTTCTTCAAAGAAAATAGAGAAGAAAAATTAACAAAAGAAAACATTAGAAACCAAAAGAACAGGGGTAAAATGCAGGTGTGGGAAGTCGGGGGTCATACTCAGGACACAGCATTTCACGAAGTTGCTCAACAAACAAACTTGTGCACATACCTAAAACACTCATGTATTGTTAAAACTTAAAACTTAAGGTTTAAGGACATTTAAAAATTTTAGGAATACTTCATTGCTGCATGCCAAGTTGCACACAAATGCGCAACAGGCACTTACAGCCATGACAGTAAACCGTGTGCTCTTATACTGTGCAAACAGCAGCGCCAGCCACTCCACCACCAGAGCACACTATTCATAATACGGTATATTTACATTATGTTGCTCAATTGTAGTTATTCAAGTACATTACTAGTTATAATCCAATGAATAAATTACAATATTTAGCAGATATTTTGTAAACATATAACTGTAAATATCCTATGGTAAATGGTAGAGATATCTTCCGGTGAATAGATATTTTGACCCTTCACTTTCCATTCTTGTTCAAAGCCAGTAAGTTCCTGTACAATATCACAACTCAAGAACAAAAGGAATGCAGACATACAAGAATATGAAAGTGGTTCAAAACAATTATAGCACGATAGTGGATAGCAGGATGATCACAACAACCAAATTTCTATACATAACAAATAATTTCCATTACAAATATATAAATGTCTTTCACTATAGCTTTTAGTCAAAATTCAAATGCTTATTCCAACACTCTCACTCCTTCTTGTCCTTGAGGAGGTATAATTCCATTTACACAACCATAGCTAACTGTTGAGCTCTGGAAGTAGAAGCTTTGAGATTGAGGCCGAGGCCAGCTGTAATGACTGTTGTACTCATTTCCAGAGTACAATTGTCTGCTCTTCTTCCCTGCAATATGAATTATAAATGATCAGAGTAAGCAAATCCAAGCTGCTCCTTTGAGAGATAGAGAAAAAGCACGTAATGCTGAAGGAGAAGACATGCATTACCTTCAGTTTCATCATCTGGATGTTCAACAGAAGGTTCATCATTAGACCTACTACGCTTTCTTGGATTTTCTTTCCTCTCTTCTGTTGTGTACTCGGTTTCATAATCAGAGTCTAATCCCTGAATGATTGGTCCCCTGTGTCTTCTAGGCTCTGGAGCTTGATGGTCAAGGAACCCAGATGGATGCACCCGCGGGAATTGATGTCGAATAAACCCAGATGGATGCATCCCGAGGACTAGATGCTGAAGAAACCCAGATGGATGTATACCCAGCTGAAAAGAAAATCCAGTAGAACTACCAAATGAACTAGATCCAATAGGCTGGGTGAAGAAAGAATCGTCGAACAGGTCCCTATTCCAAAAAAGTTTGACATTAAACTCTGGGAAGTCCGAAGGAACCAAATCCTCTAAACCCACCAAAAGGGTCACCAAAATTGGAGAAAGGTACCCTGCCATCCCCGCGTCCTGAAAATACAGGTTGCAATCAGGGTAGTTAAAATGCAATAAACAATTCAAATATTAATCAAGGATTTAATACAAGCTATTTCAGAAAAATCTTTTCATAATAAATCCTCCTTCTGAAGTTTAATCAATGATTATATATTTTTCGTAAATTCTTGCTGCAAATGTATATAAGAATATTGATCACTGTTTTCAAATGTAAACACTTGCTTTAAACCCTAGCAACTTCCTCATAATCCGTAGAAAGGCCTCAGAAAAGAAGGCCAAAAGGATTATTTGCATATACCGAATTTCAATTACAGAACGAATGAACCAAAAAACATATTAACTGGTTGATTAAACAGGAAGAAAGGTGAAACAAAACAAACAATAAATAAGAATGAAAAATGCTGAAGCATAATAAGAATTTGGAATTAAATTACATTGAACTGAAAATGGATCTTTGTCCTCCCTTCTATGTTTGCTGCTTTGGAGAGTGGGATTTCCCATTTGGAAGCCTCTAAATTGATTCCCATACGCACCATAAATAACTTCAGTTCTTGGAGAATTAATAAATGAGTGACTGGCCGCAAGTGTTCCATCTGTAATTTGAAAAATGCACCAAGATCATTGAAGGAAACACTTGCCCTTGAGAAAAATTAAATCTAGATTAGGTTGACAATAAAAACCCTAGAAAGCCGACTCCAACTATCCAATACGGCTGTTGTCATGCTTTGATGCCTTCTAAAATAAATACATACAGCACAATTAGATAAAATAAAAATCTCAATAATGCAGGACCAAGAATCACCTTTGTGCTTTAAGAAAATCTATTGGTAAGGAGAAAGTATCGGATACCATCTCATACCTCGTTTTCAATAGTTACTTTCATTATCAATGATGTGAAGCAATAAGCGAGTTAAATCCAAACAACTTGAGAAATCTACAAATATAATTTATGACTTCCATGCACTGAAATCAATAGACTGAAGTGATATATGCCCAAGATACAAATCCCTCAAATGCTGCTTACACAACCCTAATCGCCGTTTATTTAAGCTTGGATGAATGCAAGTTGAAAATCCAGTCTTCCAGCTAGGAGATTTCTGTCGTTCCATGACATGTAGAGTATAGACTCTAGGTGCTGAAGATGAGCACCCTGTTACAAAGCAATTACATGGTCTTGCCTGGGTAACAATTCTTGCTAGAGACAGCAAACACACACCACTAGAAGCAATTCCATACATTAATGCCTCATCGTTATCAAAAGCTTGAACATCCAAGGCTTCATTTCTCATCTCCTTCTCTGTTTCTTGTGTTGATGGGATCCTGATAAGTTCTTCACCAAACCGCCTTTCTATCTCAGTTTCATGTATCCGGTACTTTGCTGCTAAAGTACGAATGCATGATTTCCTAACATGATATGCAATCAAGAGCTTTATCTCATCGAAGTTAGAACAATTTTCATACCATTTCAGCCACCGACAAGAAAGCCCTGCAAACCAGTCAACAATTTCAGTTGTATCTAGCATGATCAGTAAATTAGCAGACCGTGGGTACCCCTTACTTGTTGCCAATCCATATCTCAATAGACGCATCTTTATGGCATTGATAGGAGCAACAATCTCAGTTTTTGCCACAGGATGCTCGGTCGAGCTGTTATTATCTGGCAAAAGCTTGAGAATAGAATCTGCCTCAGCAGATATATACTGCTCTGCCTGCTTCGTAAATTCATAAAAGGAATCTCTTAGCTCTTGAGGAAGAGCCGGCTCTGCAACAAACTTAGATAAGATACTTTCCTCACTATTGACATTTTTTGCCTGAACATCTTGCATCCATATCTTCAATAAGTGTTTATACCAATGGTCAGTTTCCATTCCAGACTTACGGAAACAGGAAACCTTGTTCAGGAGGGAGCTACTATCTGCTAAATGCTTGATTTCTGATTCCTTAACTTTCTTCAAACCATGACCCAACCATTTCTTCCCAATTCTAACTGTCCCATAATTCCACGCCTCCACCTTTTGCAAAGTAAATAGCTCCACTTTTTCTTTCAACTTGTGAACAGCTTTTACAGCAGGACTCTCCCTAATTGTTCTTCTCACTAAAGTTCCCAAAAAATGGATACCATGAGACCCATCACAGGGCAATACATCAGTTTGATCACCCACATCCAACAGCAAAGAACTCCTCAAATAACTGTGGACCTCAGACATAAAATTAACAGCAGCATCCCTTGAACCAGAAACCGCAAAAAACATCTCATCCATATAGCGACAAGAATAAACTTTCACACCAGAACTCTTCCTAACATCATCTCCATCCAACTGTCTCCTAAACCAATCTCGCAACGCGGAGCCAAACCTGTCCCGCTCATTTAGACCACCACCGCATATGCCTTCATATTTCATCGACAGCCTACAAAATTCACTGTCAAAGAGGTCAAGGTAAATATTCATCAGAATAGGGGACAAAACCCCTTCCTGCGGGAGACCATGTCCCTTAGGATAACCCCCAAACTCTAGATTTAACACTCCAGCATCAAACATGTTCCGAATGACACCATATAAACTAGGATCTTCTATCTTCTCCTCCATTGTGGAAATCAGCTTTTCCAACACAGCAGCATCCAATTTCTTAACCACAAGCACAGTGAACCACCAATCAGGACTCAAAACACCCTTGCACACGAACTTCAACGCGGCGTCGCAGCCCCTCCCGCTCCGGCATCCATGTGAGATCTTCGAGAAATGTGGCTTGTATACAATCTCCAGAGCTATTCTCATTGCTTCCAGCACAACCTTCAGCCTCAAATTGGGAAGCACTAATATCTCTTTGTTCACTGAACCTCTCCTTGTCGAGAAGGACGTCGTATTTGCACACACGTCAAAATCCCCCTTCTCGAGCTCTTCAGCTAGGTCATACAAAAATGAAGTGTCATGACTCGAACTTGAAGCCGCATCCAGAGTGTTCGAGTTGATCCTGATGCAGTTGTAAGCATCGCGAAGGGTTTCTGCGTTGGAAATCACGGTTTTCATAAGGTCGTGGAACTTGCCATTGGCATGTTTCTCCTTGACCCGTTTTTTTATTCGGAGCTCGAAAAAACGCTTAAGCTCCATCCGACTCTTGGGTTTCGGTTTTGGCTTCGGTTCCTCGAGTAGAGAGGCGAGGTCCATCGCCAGTGTTGACTTTCCAATGTGATCATTATCCGGTGAACAGGTGGGACTATGTGGTTGTGTTTCAAACTGCTGTTTGTCTGTGGGAAAATACACACTAGTTGATTATCATTTTTGTCATTGTAAGTATGGAATTGAAGAAAATTGGAAGAGATGTTTGGCTTACCCTTGAACGGAAGGGGGAGAGAAGAGGTGACTCTGAGAAAGTGGAGGTTGTGGAGTGATTTGAGAGAATTGGCGGTGGTAACAATCCGCATAGTGATGAATGCGTCGTTGTCGTTTCACACAAAAGAAAAACGTAGCTGAAACTGGTATCTATCTACTGTCGTCGGAGCACAGGAAGAAGAACATGTTATTCGCATCTGGCACCTGTTGAGACCTATTTTAGTCACATCACGGTCAACAAAAAAATCCAAAATCCCCCTAATGTGATTGATATAGGGAAAACCCTGGGTATTGAATCCTAGGAGATGGTGTATATTAAGTTTCTAACTTGTATATTTAACCTTGCTAAAAAGAAATGCAATGGGGATAATAAAATGAAATGCAAAAAGGAACTGAATGCATGAGATGCAATTACAAAATATATCTAAGAATGATGATTAAATGGCTAATATGATCCAGAATTTGTATGCAATACATAGATATCTAAATGAATGCACATGCAGTTATAAAATGTCTAATCTGAATTAATTAAAATGCTTAATCAGAGAACCCAGGTGCAGATCTAAAATTCATGATTCAAAACACGAAAAGGCAAACTTGGCTGCACCAAAGATGGTCTAAAAACAGATTTATAATTCTGGGACTTTTAATGCAGATGTGATGGTTTAAACAAGTGTAATATTATCTATGAATGAGGAATGCCAGATGCACAATTGAAAACATGCAGAATAGAATATTGCCTACTTGAGCCTATTTGGCAGCAGCAAAAACCCGTAACAGTACTTGACCAAAGAAATGTGAAAGCTGAATTTAAATCTGTGTAACAGAAATTAAATGACAGTAAATATATAATGTGACAGTATTTGCTTACTGCAGAAAATTGGCTCATGCAAATCTGAGATGATGAACTCAAAATAAAGATGTAATGCATGAAATGAAATTGGACCAACTCTCAAAGTGACTAGCTGAAACTGCAAAATGACAGCAAGTGGAGTTGATGCATGACTGCCCAATCTTAAAATACAGTACTGATGCAAGTCAATTATTATGCAAATGATTCAGACAAACTTAGAATGGTGTTTATGAATGGATGATGCATCTGGACAATTGAGCTATCTGCAGACATGAAAATTTACCATTGATTCTAAATTGCAGCAACATCACGTATCAGCATAATGAATCAAACGTTGAATACAAAGTTTATGCAACCTACTGATCTAATGCTATGCGAATGTTATGAACAGGTTTTATGTACTATTAAATGATCCTAAATGCCTCCAATATGAGTAAAAGCAAAAACTCCTAATTGGGTAATCAACTGAAGGCATGAAAATAGGGAATTAAGAAAAATGCAGTGCAAGAAATTTAAAATCAGAACTATGTTGCAGATGCAAAATCAGTGCATTATGAGATGATCTTAAAGCCTATCCAGGTTAAACAAAATGCAAAGAATCTAAAATCACCAAATGGGTACTCAGTTAACATGCAGCAAAACTGGAATTTGAGAACTTGATAATATGCAGTGATAGAAAAGGAAATCAAATGAACACATTCCTAAGAACAGACTCATGTAGTAACTAAGAATGGCTATAAAGATTGAAACCACAACAACCAAAAATCACCTAAAAACAGTAAAATAAAAGACCGAACAGAAAGTAAGTTGATTAACAATCTCTGAATAAAAATTCCTTCCCAATTGGCGAATTAATCAATGTTGTGCTCAAGAAGACCTCTTGATGAATAAGGCTCACTTTGGGGTCCTTAGATTCCCACAACAGAAAATTGATTTGGACACAACAACCATGATACACGACAGCTAATAAAACAAGGTACAGAAACAGTATGCTGCTAAAGAAAACGTAATTAAATTTCTTGAGTGAGCACCGTAATACTAAGATGCAATGCAGAAAACAAAACAAAAACAGAATTGACTATTATATAGCAAGAAAAGCAGGATTAATGCCAAATGGAAAAAGGGATGAACACAAAAGTAATTCTCACAAGAAACCATAGATAAAGTGCAAGACAGATAAAAGAAACAGAAATTTAAACTCTCAATCAGTAAAATGTAGAATTAAAATTGAATTAACAGTAAAAGAACTCCAGTTGCATTGAGTTCAAGAATTCAGTGTACAAGAAAAATTACTCAAGAGCTTTTGTGATCACTTTGTACTAGAGATGTCAATGCGGACCGACCCGGCCTGTTTAGGCCCACCCTGTCCCTTGGCTGACCCGTGTTGTGGGCAAAAATTAGGTTACAGCTTTGAGTTATAAATTGGTTTTGTTCAATGATCATTAATACAGCTTTGGTTACCAGCATTATATACATCAACGATATGAAACCTCAGTATTAATAGAAGTTAAGCAAATTCTATTAGAAATGAAAAGAAGCAAATCCTTAAGCATTATCTTTTCGTTCATGTACATTCTCCCAATATCAGTCTTAATAGTGTTTCTAGAAACCATAACTGCATCCGAACATGGGTAGCTTATCCAATTCCTAAGTCAAGCATACTGAACAAAATTATAAGGCAAATCGTGTTGGACAATTAGTTCACACAACAATTGACGTGCACTACTTGATCTTTTTTTTTTCCTTCAATCTTCCATAAATGTCTAACATCATTTGACCGATATCCTCAGTTTTACTTTTATCACATTTCATAGCATGACATTGAAATGACATATTTTCTTCCACCAAACAAAAATATTTTGTTGCTTGCACTTTGCCCTTTCTTTGCCATCCTTATCGCATCCAAAATACCTACAACAATCAGATGTAGTAGCCTTATCCCATTTTCTTTTCAGTTTCAACAATATCAGATTGTTTTTCAGTATCATTTTCCTCAATCTCACTTTCACAAATGGTATATTAATATCATCCTTGTCCATTCTAACTTCTAACAAAAAGCTGGCAAAATCAGAGAAAATAGTGTGCACTCAGAAAATATGCAATATCCTACTCCTAACACCTTTCCTATCTTACCGGAATCACACAAACAGAAAATAACATAATCACATGGGAACTGCGAAAGAATGGAAACTGCATCGAAGAAGAGGAGCTGACCTGCCAGGACAACAAGTCTCCAAAACGAATCGAAGAGAGGATTGAATTGATGAATGACGACGTCGGTGAAGTTGCGCCTGCGAGAAGAGAAGAAAACGCCGCCGGTGAAGAGGAGCTGCTGCAACTGCGACTACGACAAGAGAAGAGGCTCGTCGTCGCCGGTGAAGAGCCCGCCGCCGACGCTGTCTGCGCTGCTCTGCTGCGAGAAAGAGATGGCTGCTTCGCGCCTGGGTCTTCGTCTGCGGTAGTGGTGGGGGATGCGCCTGCGTCTTCGTTTGCGTTTGCTGCGGTGAGTGGTGTGAGATGAGTGATGGTCAGGTGAGGTGAGTGGTGGTCAGGTGAGGTGAGGGACGAGAACGCGTAACAGAGTGACTGAGTGAGTGATGGGCACAAGCTGCACGAAATGCAAATTGGGTTTTCATTAGGATGCCAATGCGGACGGCGATGCGGGTTCATTTAGGTTCGTCCCGCTTAAAATATGTTTCGAGCGGGTCAATGACGAGCCGATGTACAGTGGTCCATATAATAGGCTTATAGAAATGGAGGTGACAGATTCTCGGAATATTTTTGATACCCGCATGTGGTAGGTACGAATATTATAGTATCCGTATTCATGGATACTCGTATTCGTTAAATTTTAATTCACAAAAATACTCCAATATATATATATATATATAAGTAAAAATATTTTGACTTAATTTTTTCTAAATTGCATATCTTGTCTTCTGTCTTCATTCTTCCCGCTTCAAATAGTGTACTTTGTCTACACCCTTTGACATTCTTCTTTTTCCTTTCTTTGAAATTGTCATATACAACAAACCCAATATAGATAGTGACATTTATGGTAGGTATGTTTGTTGTCAAATGATAGAATCAAAATAAGAATATTTGGCACGTGAGAGTTGAGGTTTATTATTTGTTCATTTTTCGGAGATCAATTGGCAAAAGTGAGTTTGTTGATCAGAGCACTAATTAAATAATTTTCATTGTGTTGATCATAATTTTATATTTATTTTTATAAAATGAGTTTATGACAGTGATGTATTTTATTTTATTTTATTTGAATTTATGATTAAATATTTGTTTTTAAATAAGTTTGTAAATACCCGCGGGTACCCGTAAACACCTGCGAATATGAAAAAATAGGTGGATACCTATATAACGGATACCCGACGGATATGAGTACAAGTATGGGACAAATATTTATCCAGCAGATAGGGTACGGGGGAGCTACTACCCGTATCCTACCCGCCTTATTGACATCACTAATTGACACCAATACTCCTATTTCATACTCATAAATTAATAATTTATTTAATTAATAATATTTTATTAGAAAAAGTTGGTATCAAATGATAATTATTTGGGAATGATAGTGTTAAAGTAACTTTTTCTTATAGAATTGGTTTAAATATGTTTTTGATCCCTCAAGTTTCAGTGAATTTTAGAATTAGTCCCTCATCAAAACTTTATACTAATTTAGTCCTTCATCTTTCAAAATGCGTGAATTTAGTCCTTTTAACCAAATTTTGTTAAGTTTATCTGACGTTTCAAGCACATTTCATGATAGTATTTAAGTTAATATTGAAGCAAAAATGTGTCAAACAGTGTAAATAATTTAAATATTATCATGAAATGTGTTTGAAACGTCAGATAAACTTAACAAAATTTGGTTATAAGGACTAAATTCATGCATTTTGAAAGATGAAGGACTAAATTGGTCAAAAGTTTTAATGGGGACTAATTCCAAATTTCGCTAAAACTTGAGGGACCAAAAACATATTTAACCCTATAGAATTTAATGACATTAGTCCATATAATTCCCATTTACTTAAATCTCTTGAATTCATTGACACCGTAAGTTATTCATTAGATTTTATTGTTTAGTTCGTCCAAAAGTAATTTTATTATTTGTGTTTATTCTTTTTTTTAATATAGATCAAAATTATTTTTATTTTTTAACATATTTATATTTACAAATAAAAAATTATAAAATTTGGATATTATTTTTTTTTAAGAAATAAGCGTATAATTTTTTTTTATTTTTACTAATTTAATTAATTAAAAAAAGTTATTAATATCCTACACCTCAGTGAAAAAATATAAATAAATATTTTTTTATGTAATCCACGTGTCATGACTAAACATTATATAAGGTGGGCCAAGAAATTAGTTTGTATTTTTTTATGTGGGGGCAGGTCAGTCTGATCCGCTTTTTGCAGGCCAAATACGGGGAGGCCAAAACGGAGTGGGACGACTTGCATTGTCATCCTTAGTTTTTGTCGAATTGGGTTAAGTTACAGGTCAGCAAGCTAGCTCACCCCATCTCTAGCCCGTGCCGGTTACGGGTTATGCGGCCAAACTTTTACGGGCCAATGGGCTTAATATCCTAGTTTGTCCCACTTTTCACTACGGGCCAACCGGTCCGACATGGTTTGCATTGTCATTTCTATTTTGTACTCGCAAGAACCCAGTCATGCATCTCTCCACGGTACATCAACATCACTCCTTCTACTAAGGCTACTTTGTGCTTAAAGAATCAAGAATATCCTACTTTGCCTTAAACTACAGTAAACATTCGTTTAAGTTCGTACTTATTTAAGTCTGCTCCCCGTCTAAATCTGCATTTGGAAAGGGGAAATTCTTGGATCAATAATTTTGACTTTATTTCCAAAAAAAGATAACGTAAAATGCAACGTGATGTGATTGTCGATTGATCATCTCGTAAAATACGATGAAGGGGGAATTACAACCTTAAAATATAGAATTTATTATATGACCCATTGTTAAGAATAATTTTTTTAAAATATTTTTTATTTAAATTAGTTTTTAGAAAATATTTATGTCTTTAAAAATATTTTTCAATTTTAAAAATTAGTTATTATTTTAGAATTAAAAATTAAAGATTGAAATATTATAAATATTTTATATATTATATTCTGTTACATTTTGGAAAATATTTATTTTTAAAAATATCTTTGAGTTTTAGAAATTAATTATTATTTTAAAATTAGGAAATCAAGATGTAAATATTTTATATTTATATTCTATTACATTTTGTTATAATATTATATTCTTATCTCTTATCCATTATTTATTATTTATTATCTATTATCTATTATCTATTATCTATTAACTCTTATCTTTTATCTTTTATCTATTATCTCTTATATGTTATCTCTTATCTCTTATATTTTATCTTCTATCATATCTCTTCTTTTTTTATTCGTTTTTTTTTTGTTATTTTTTTCTTTTATCTACTATATGGTATTTATTATCTCTTCTCGTTTGTATCTTGTCTCCTCTGCCTTGTATCATGTGTTTCGTCTCTTATATTGTCTTGTCTCTTATATAAAATCTTATATCCCTGATCTTATACTGTATCTTCTATGTTTTACATTATCTGTAATATTTTATTTCTATTTTTATAAAAAAAATTGTTTTTTATCTCATTTTTTTATTTTAGTGTTTTTTTAACATATTTTGCCTTTTTCTCATTTTTTATTTTCTTAATTTTTTATTTAAATTTCTTTATTTTTTACTTTTTTTGTTGTATAGTTTTTATTTTTATTTTTGTATTTTTTTCTTTCTTTTACTTTTGTATTTATTTCTATTTTTTATTTCTTAATATAATTAATATTTTTATAATATTTTTATTTTTTGTTTATTTTTCATATCCCTTAACTCTTATCTCTTACCTCTTACCTCTTTTCTCTAATCTCTTATCTCTTATCTCTTATCTCTTATCTCTTATCTCTTATATCTTATCTCTTATCTCTTATCTCTTATCTCTTATCTCTTATATCTTATCTCTTATCGCTTATCGCTTATCTCTTATCTCTTATCTCTTATCTCTCATCTCTCATCTCTCAACTCTCATCTCTTATCTCTTATCTCTTATCCCTTATCTCTCATCTCTCATCTCTCATCTCTTATCTCTTATCTTTTATCTCTTATATCTTATCTCTTATCTCTTATATCTTATCTCTTATCTCTTATATCTTATCTCTTATCGCTTATCTCTTATCTCTTATCTCTTATCTCTTATCTCTCATTTCTCATCTCTCATCTCTCATCTCTCATCTCTCATCTCTCATCTCTCATCTCTCATCTCTCATCTCTCATCTCTCAACTCTCAACTCTCAACTCTCAACTCTCATCTCTTATCTCTTATCTCTTATCCCTTATCTCTCATCTCTTATCTCTTATCTTTTATCTCTTATATCTTATATCTTATCTCTTATCTCTTATATCTTATCCCATATCTTATATCTCTTATGTCTTATGTCTTATCTCTTATCTCTCATCCCTTATCTCTTATCATTTATCTCTTATCTCTTATCTCTTATCTCTTATCTCTTATCTCTTATCTCTTATCTCTTATCTCTTATCTCTTATCTCTTATCTCTTATCTCTTATCTCTTATCTCTTATCTCTTATCTCTTATCTCTTATCTCTTATCTCTTATCTCTTATCTCTTATCTCTTATCTCTTATCTCTTATCTCATATCGCTTATCGCTTATCTCTTATCTCTTATCTCTTATCTCTTATCTCTCATCTCTCATCTCTCATCTCTCAACTCTCATCTCTCATCTCTTATCTCTTATCTCTTATCCCTTATCTCTCATCTCTTATCTCTTATCTCTTATCTCTTATATCTTATCTCTTATCTCTTATATCTTATCTCTTATCTCTTATATCTTATCTCTTATCGCTTATATCTTATCTCTTATCTCTTTTCTCTTTTCTCTTTTCTCTTTTCTCTTTTCTCTTTTCTCTTTTCTCTTTTCTCTTTTCTCTTTTCTCTCTTCTCTCTTCTCTCATCTCTTATCTCTCATATCTTATCTCTCATCTCTCGTATCTTATCTCTTGTTTCTTGTATTTCATCTCTTATCTCATATCTTCTATTTATTATCTCTTATCTCTCATCTCTCATCTTTCATTTCTCATCCTTTATATCTTATATCTGATATTATTTCTGGTATCTTATATCTTGTATTTTGTAGTTCTTATATCTTATCTCTTATCTCTTATCTCTTATCTCTTATCACTAATCTCTTATCTCTTATCTCTTATCTCTTATCTCTTATCTCTTATCTCTTATCTCTTATCTCTTATCTCTTATCTCTTATCTCTTATCTCTTATCTCTTATCTCATATCGCTTATCGCTTATCTCTTATCTCTTATCTCTTATCTCTTATCTCTCATCTCTCATCTCTCATCTCTCAACTCTCATCTCTCATCTCTTATCTCTTATCTCTTATCCCTTATCTCTCATCTCTTATCTCTTATCTCTTATCTCTTATATCTTATCTCTTATCTCTTATATCTTATCTCTTATCTCTTATATCTTATCTCTTATCGCTTATATCTTATCTCTTTTCTCTTTTCTCTTTTCTCTTTTCTCTTTTCTCTTTTCTCTTTTCTCTTTTCTCTTTTCTCTTTTCTCTTTTCTCTCTTCTCTCTTCTCTCATCTCTTATCTCTCATATCTTATCTCTCATCTCTCGTATCTTATCTCTTGTTTCTTGTATTTCATCTCTTATCTCATATCTTCTATTTATTATCTCTTATCTCTCATCTCTCATCTTTCATTTCTCATCCTTTATATCTTATATCTGATATTATTTCTGGTATCTTATATCTTGTATTTTGTAGTTCTTATATCTTATCTCTTATCTCTTATCTCTTATCTCTTATCACTAATCTCTTATCTCTTATCTCTTATCTCTTATGATTAATCTCTTTTCTCTTTTCTCTTTTCTCTTTTCTCTTTTCTCTTTTCTCTTTTCTCTTTTCTCTTTTCTCTTTTCTCTTTTCTCTTTTCTCTTTTCCCTTTTCTCTTTTCTCTTTTCTCTTATCTCTTATCTCTTATCTCTTATCTCTTATCTCTTATCTCTTATCTCTTATCTCTTATCTCTTATCTCTTATGATTAATCTCTTTTCTCTTTTCTCTTTTCTCTTTTCTCTTTTCTCTTTTCTCTTTTCTCTTTTCTCTTTTCTCTTATCTCTTATCTCTTATCTCTTATCTCTTATCTCTTATCTCTTATCTCTTGTCTCTTATCTCTTATCTCTTATCTCTTATCTCTTATCTCTTATCTCTTATCTCTTATCTCTTATCACTAATCTCTTATCTCTTATCTCTTATCTCTTATCTCTTATGATTAATCTCTTTTCTCTTTTCTCTTTTCTCTTTTCTCTTTTCTCTTTTCTCTTTTCTCTTTTCTCTTTTCTCTTTTCTCTTTTCTCTTTTCTCTTTTCTCTTATCTCTTATCTCTTATCTCTTATCTCTTATCTCTTATCTCTTATCTCTTATCTCTTATCTCTTATCTCTTATCTCTTATCTCTTAGATCTTATCTCTTAGATCTTATCTCTTATCTCTTATCTCTTATCTCTTATCTCTTATATCTTATCTCTTATCTCTTATCTCTTATCTCTTATCTCTTATCACTAATCTCTTATCTCTTATCTCTTATCTCTTATCTCTTATGATTAATCTCTTATCTCTTTTCTCTTTTCTCTTTTCTCTTTTCTCTTTTCTCTTTTCTCTTTTCTCTTTTCTCTTTTCTCTTTTCTCTTTTCTCTTATCACTAATCTCTTATCTCTTATCTCTTATCACTAATCTCTTATCTCTTATCTCTTATCTCTTATGATTAATCTCTTATCTCTTTTCTCTTTTCTCTTTTCTCTTTTCTCTTTTCTCTTTTCTCTTATCTCTTATCTCTTATCTCTCATCCGTTATCTCTTATATCTTATCCCTTATCTCTCATCCCTTATCTCTTATATTTTATCTCTTATCTCTTATCTCTTATCTCTTATCTCTTATCTCTTATCTCTTATCTCTTATCTCTTATCTCTTATCTCTTATCTCTTATCTCTTATCATTAATCTCTTATCTCTTATCTCTTATCTTTTATCTCTTATGATTAATCTCTTATCTCTTTTCTCTTTTCTCTTTTCTCTTTTCTCTTTTCTCTTTTCTCTTATTTCTTATCTCTTATCTTTTATCTTTTATCTCTTATCTCTTATCTCTTATGATTAATCTCTTATCTCTTTTCTCTTTTCTCTTTTCTCTTTTCTCTTTTCTCTTTTCTCTTATCTCTTATCTCTTATCTCTTATCTCTTATCTCTTATCTCTTAGATCTTATCTTTTATCTCTTATCTCTTATCTCTTATCTCTTATCTCTTATCTCTTATCTCTTATATCTTATCTCTTATCTCTTATCTCTTATCTCTTATCTCTTATCACTAATCTCTTATCTCTTATGATTAATCTCTTATCTCTTTTCTTTTTTCTCTTTTCTCTTTTCTCTTTTCTCTTTTCTCTTTTCTCTTTTCTCTTTTCTCTTATCTCTTATCTCTTATCTCTTATCTCTTATCCCTTATCTCTTATCTCTTATCTCTTATCTCTTATCTCTTATCTCTTATCTCTTATCTCTTATCTCTTATCTCTTATCTCTTATCTCTTATCTCTTATCTCTTATGTCTTATCTCTTATCTCTTATCTTTTATCTCTTATCTCTTATCTTTTATCTTTTATCTCTTATCTTTTATATTTTATCTCTTATCCCTTATCTCTTATCTCTTATCTCTTATCTCTTATATCTTATCTCTTATCTCTTATATTTTATCTCTTATCTCTTATCTCTTATCTCTTATATCTTATCCCTTATCTCTCATCTCTTATCTCTTATCTCTTATATCTTATCTCTTATCTCTTATCTCTTATATTTTATCTCTTATCTCTTATCTCTTATCTCTTATATCTTATCCCTTATCTCTTATCTCTTATCTCTTATCTTTTATCTCTTATCCCTTATCTCTCATCTCTTATCTCTTATATTTTATCTCTTATCTCTTATATCTTATCTCTTATCTCTTATATCTTATCTCTTATCTCTTTTCTCTTTTCTCTTTTCTCTTTTCTCTTTTCTCTTTTCTCTCTTCTCTCTTCTCTCATCTCTTATCTCTCATATCTTATCTCTCATCTCTCGTATCTTATCTCTTGTTTCTTGTGTTTCATCTCTTATCTTATATCTTATATTTATTATCTCTTATCTCTCATCTCTCATCTTTCATTTCTCATCCTTTATATCTTATATCTGATATTATTTCTGGTATCTTATATCTTGTATTTTGTAGTTCTTATATCTTACTATCTCTTAACGTAATCTTTTTCTTTCTTTTTTTCTGTTTTTGATTTTTATTTTTATTTTTATTTTTGTCTTGCTTTTGTTTTGTTCTTTTTTGGATTTTTTTTCCTTTTCTTTCTTGTTTTATTTTTTTTCTTTTCTTGTATTTTGTTTATTTACTTCGATCTTTTAAATTCTAATATAATGATCGTTATCTAATATTAGATTTCCTTCCATTCAATACAAATGTATAAACTATTTGAATGATGCAAAATTTCTATTTTTTAATGATAAATGATCATAGTAACTAATTTTTTGAAATGGTAGAAACAAAATAATTCATAAATGTATATTAGTCGTAATGATAGCATACATTTCGTTAATAAAAAACAATGATAAACTTTGTTTTTGGGGAAAAAATCATTAGAGGAATATAAAATTTGGAACTTATTGTTGTTTCAAATAAGTTTTTTTTTTTAAGATCATAAGTACGAGAATAGACATAAAAAAAATTAAAAAAGATATGAAGAAATAAGAATATTATTAGATTTAATTCAAAACACCGAACTTTAGAAAATTTGGGTAAGCAGCTTGAAATAATGTCTTGAACTTATGTATTATAAAATAGATATTAATATAAACCAATTGAAGATAATATAACTTAAAGCAACAAAATTTAAAATTAAATATCCCCAAACATAATGAACACAATGTTCAAAAACTATTTTTAGCTTTTCTTTATCTTGATTAACCCAATGACCTTGGAGGTATATTCGTATGAATCTTCATTTAGTTTATTTCGGGAAGAGGTGAGCAAGTTTCCAACTTAATTATTTGCAATATCATAGATTTTTACATTGCAAACAATGTATCCATTCTCATAATTTTTTTAAGTTTATTTGCCGATAATATATAATCATTTTTTTGTCAGCCTTAACTAACATTTGTTACTGATTAATTTGTAATTTTATATCTCGTTTAGACAATTTTTAAAATTCGTACTATAAACAGTATAATAAAAAAATAAATTACAAAAAATTGTCCAACCAAGTTGAATATCAATATCTTATCGGCTTTCCATATTCAATGAGTTCATGATGTAATATATAACTTATTAATTGAACTTATTATTCCTAATATAGAAGTCAATATTATTCTATCCTTTAAATATTCTAAATTGTCTGAGCAATCTATCAATCCGACCGAATGATAAATTTTGCAATATCTTGGTATGGATTTCTATGTTGACTCACCAATAAACTTTTAGGAATTTAAACATTATGTTTTGATGAAACTCAAAAGGCTAGATACTAAATATATTACATTTATATTATTTAACGAGAATAAATAAATTGAATTTTCCTTTTGGATACTTTATCTATTTTTTAAGTTTAATTTCATCATTTATTTCCAGAAAATCGATCTACTGTTTTATATTTGCAAAACAAGTTAAATCAATTAGTTTATCATTTTAATCTTTTTTAAATTAAATTCATGTTTACTATAAACCTTAACATTATAGAAAAATATCAAAATAAATTTTCTGCGAACATTAATGAAACAATATTTAAAAAAAAAAAACAAAAGTAATATTTATTTTCTAGATTATTTTCACATATGTCAGTGACATAAGATTTATTTTATAATTTTTACTGCAATTAATAAATTAATAAAATATTAAAAATTCATAAGATTTTAAAAAGATGAGCCTCCGAGTTATGCATGCACAAATGGTATTCCACCATCTGTTAGTGATTTTGATTAACATTTGTAATTCTTTCGTGTTATTTTCACATTAATTAACAATATTAATTTTACAACCAGGTAATCTATATAATAGACAACTTTTTTCCTACTTTTCAATAATACTAAATCATACAATTTTAAGAAATTAAAATGTTAATATTTTATGCAGATATATAACGGCCTAATCTTAAAGGATGAGTAATTTCATTGGTCTAAAAAAGTCACAAAACTATATTGGAAGACTCATCATCTATCTAACAAGACATGATGATCCAGTTGAATAATTTTCATTTTTAATTAGTAGATTGATTTGTATAATCCTACACAACCACAGTTCTTCAAATCACATAACAAGAATTAATTAAAGTAGGATTAATCGATTCTGGACATAGAGCAAGAAACATCAGGCACAGGTTCTTGGCAAGAAAACATCTCACGAAAACCAGAAAACATCTAAACATTAAACAGCTCATGCATGACGATAGAGGACGCTATTAATTTTATGTATTCAGGTCATAATGTAGGTCTTAAACCCCTATTGAAGCATAAGAGAAAAGACAAAAGTCACCATATACCTATTGGGAAAGGGAAGAAGAAACATATTATTAACAGTAAGAGCAATGAGGTGATATACCTGTAGTGAAAGGGAAGAAGAAACACACGACAGTAACAGTACTAATGTCATATACCTGTAGGGAAAGGGAAGAAGAAACTCATAACAGTGACAATACTAACTAACATGACGACGCTGTGTACATTGATAATTGATTCTAAGTATTTTAGCAACATTAAAGCCTTAATTTCGGCCACGCCCTACTCCTGGAAGGTTGTATGGACTGCTACCATTTGAATGTGCCCTTGCTCTCTTCTGTTCGCCAGAAGAATCAACATCATTTGATTCAGATATTCCGGTCACCGGATGGCCATGCTCCGATGAAGGAAGTGCCCAACCTCCCCGCCTCGCCTGCACAGCCTCGCCATTACTACCGCTAGCTTCTGAAACACAAAGACCACAAACTTAAAAAGACAAACAACAATTCAACCGAGCTCCTTAAAGTGAATAATATACTTCCAACGACATGATGCAAGTCTTTTAGCACAAAAATATAGATCACCCCCAGTGATTATTACTACTTATTTCCATGTCACAGTATTATTTTACTCAATTTCATATTTTGTTTGGTTCTTTTCCAGATTTTGTAGAAGTATGCATGATAGCTCCGAAGCAGCAAATTTGCAAATGCAATATATAACCAAAAGTATATGAACATAAAGAAGCATACCCGCAACATACTGGAAGAATTATTTCTAAGTGTGAGCGAATGTGGGAGTTGAAGGAAAAATGAAAGGAAAATTGCAGAAAAAGAGCTCCAAAAAGGAAATACAGAAACAGTGGTGCTACGAAAATGGAAATACAGAAAGCTGATCTATTAGTTTTTTTTAAGGAAAACCTAGCAGCTTTGAAAAATAGTAAAAATGCATGTCATTCATAAAACTGATTTCTATGGAAAAAAAAACAATAATGATGACCACTATTCTGAATTATTTACGCATAGTAAGTAATTAATACGCACATTTTTTCTTCACAGAGAAAAGAGAAGAAAAATTAACAAAAGAGAACACTATAAACCAAAAGAACAGGGGTAAAATGCAACTGTGAGAAGTGGGGGATCGCACTCAGGCCGCAGAGCACTTCACGAAGACGTTGGTCAACAAAAAAACTAGTGCATTGTTAAAACTCAAAACTTAAGGTTTAAGGGCATTTAAAATTTTTAGGAATACTTCACTGTTGCACACAGGTGCGTAACAGGCGCTTACAGCCATGACACTAAACCGTGTGCTATTATACTGTGCAAACAGCAGCCCTAGCCACTCTACCACTATACCACACTATGGATAATACAGTAAATTATTTTATTTTGTTCAATTGTAGTTATTCAAGTACATTAATAGTTATAATCCATTGAGTAAATTACAATATTTAGCAGATATTTATTAAAAAAATATAGTTAAGGAAGCTATCGGAACATATATGAAAACATATAACTGTAAATATTATAGTAAACATATAACTGTAAATATCCTATTGTAAATAATAGAAATATCTTCCAGTGAATAGAGATAATTACTCACCAATACTCCCAGTCCATCCAGGCATATAGTTTTGAACCTTCACTTTCCATTCTTCTTCAAAGCCAGTAAGTTCCTCTACAATATCAAAAAACCTTTCAGGAATGCAGACATAAAAGAATATGAAAGTGTGAAAGTAATCTCATATATCACGAATAGTGGTCAAAACCATTATAGCACGATAGTGGATAGCAGGATGATCACAACTACCAAATTTCTATACATAACAAATAATTTCCATTACCTAAAAAATAGCCATAATTAATTGCATATTAATAGTTAGTCATAATTCTAGCCAAACACAGGAGTCAATAACAAGAAGGGTAATGCAAGTAAAATAAAAGGAAAAAAAAGTAGAGAGACAAAGGTCACTGTAAGGTTTACTTATCTGAACTGAACACAACAGTGAAAAAGGAGAAAACAAAACATAGACATATAACATATCATACGCACAAATGTGAAAAACTAAACATAAGTCCCTCTTTGAGGTGAACAGAACCCCAAGGATGTGATCAGAGTAAAGACCACAGAAAGAGTCCCAAAGAATGTGGGTTAGCTGGAAACAGAGGAGAGCTACGGGTCAGATGGTTGCATTAAATAGTCACTGCTATAGAAAGCTAAAACAAACCAGCATTCCATCAAAGGACCCATAGCTGCAACATTACTATAGCAACACTATGATGAACCGTTGACTACTATGGTCATATGATATCACACCATACTTCCATGAAAATCGGATACATGACCTACCTTCGTTTATATTATGCAAAGTCTGCATAGTATCCACCCTACCATCAGAATGCAGTTTCTTGGAGAGGGAATGACCCTACAAAACATCACATATAAGTAAAACCACATGAGTAAGAGACCTGTTAAAAGTTAAAGAATTAAAAGTTAACAGCAAAAGTTATTCCAAAACCAAAACAAATGAATCTACCATAGCAACCAAAGAGAATAGTATAAGAATACCTTGCCATGAATGCCTCTAGAAATTACGTGAGAAGCTTCTCTTTTTGAACTATCAGCCTCCTTGCTCTCTTCGAAGGTCACCTAACAGAAAAAATGGCATCAGAAAAATAACATTCTGCAAATCTTTCACTATAGCTATTAGTCAACAATTCAAATGCTTACTCCATCACTCCCACTCCTTCTTGTCCTTGAGGAGGTATAATATGTTCCATTTGCACCACCATAGCTAACTGTTGAACTCTGGAAGAAGAAGCCTTGAGATTGAGGCTGAGGCCCAGTTGTAATGACTCCGTTGTACTCATTTCCAGAGTACATATGTCTGCTCTTCTTCCCTGCAACTTGAATTATAAATAATCAGAGTAAGCAAAACCAAGCTGCACATTTTTGAGATAGAGCAAAAGCACCTATTGGTGAAGGAGAAGACATGCATTACCTTCAGTTTCATCATCTGGATGTTCAACAGAAGGTTCATCATTTGACCTACTATGCTTTCTTGGATTTTCTTTCCTCTCTTCTGTTGTGTCCTCGTTTTCATCATCAGAGTCCAATTGCTGAATGATTGGTCCCCTTTGTCTACTAGGCTCTGGAGCTTGACGGTCAAGGAACCCAGATGGATGCACCCGCGGGAATTGATGTCGAATAAACCCGGATGGATGCATCTCTGGGACTTGACGCTGAAGAAACCCAGATGGATGCATACCTGGTGGAAAAGGAAATCCAGTAGAACTACCAAAGGAACTAGATTCAAACAGCCCTCCAAAAGGCTGGGTGAAGAAAGGATCGTCAAACGGGTCCCTACCCCCAAAAAAGCTTGACAGTAAACTCCTGGGAGGTCCAAAGGAACCAAACCCTCCAAACCCACCAAAAGGGTCACCAAAATTGGAGAAAGGATCCCTGCCTCCCCCGCGTCCTTGCATTCTCTCTATGCGCAGTATTCACTGAAAATACAGGTTGCAATCAGGGTAATTAAAACTCAATAAACCATTCAAATATTAATCAAGGATTTAATACAACCTATTTCAGAAAAATCTTTTCATAATAAATGATTATATATTTTTATTAAATTCTTGCTGCAAATGAACTTGTAAGAGGATATAAGAATATTAATCATTGTTTTCTAATGTAAACACATGCTTTAAACCCTAGCAACTTCCTGATAATCCCTAGAAAGGCCTCAGAAAATAGGGCCAACGGGCTTATTTGCATATACCGACTTTCAATTACAGAACCAATGAACCAAAAAACATGTTAACTAGTTTATTTAAACTGGAAGAAAGGTGAAACAACACAAATGAATAACTAAGAACGGAAAATGTTGAAGCATAACACGAAACCAGATAAACATAATTCAAATTAAAAATCCGTAAAATGAAAAGGGGAGATTTGACAGAGAGGTGTACCAGAGAGACAATGGGAGAGTAGAGAGGGCGAAATCGAAGAAGAGTGCTGAAAGACGAACCGAATTACTTGAAACCTAGAACTGTGTTCCCAATTTATGCACATTCACTGGATGATTCGTAATTCTTTCATGAAAACAGAACTTTCTAGCACAATTATATATATATATATATATATATATATATATATATATATATATATATATATATATATATATATACACTAGTAAAAGTAACGGTTAATTTTTAAAAATTTAATAAATAATTAAATTGTAAAGGGTAAAATTGGAATTATGAAATGTGGACACAAAAGAGGAAATCTCCTTTATATAGAATTATATATATAGAGTTATATATGATTCGTAATTCTTTCATGAAAACAGAACTTTCTAGCACAATTATATATATATATATATATATATATATATATATACTAGTAAAAGTAACCGTTAATTTTTAAAAATTTAATAAATAATTAAATTGTAAAGGGTAAAATTGGAATTATGAAATGTGGACACAAAAGAGGAAATCCCCTTTATATAGAGTTATATATATATATATATATATATATATATATATATATATATATGGAGAACGCTAATTAATGTACCAAGTACATCGGTTAGAAAATAATAAATGTATATTAATTTTCTCATTTTTATATTAAAAGATAAAATTATTAATTTTATTAATTAAAAAAATATAAATACATATAATTGAGTTTGTAAAGACAAAAATATTTGATTTAATTAGTCACTTTATAACTATTTTTGTTCTTATGTGTCAGTTTGGTACCCGCTTTTAAAGATGTGTCAATTGAGTCTCAACTTTTGAAAAGTTGTTGTCTCAATCAGGTCCCTTTCAGAAAGAAAATTATTAACGTCGTTAACAATATTGATATTTAAAATGACTTACAAAATTAAGTATTGATACTTATATTCAAATTTTGTTGTAAAAGTCTTGAATCAAATTAACTGTTAATAATTTTTGTCTGAAAATGACATAATTGAAAAACATTTTCAAAAGTTAGGACTCGATTAACATATTTTTTAAAGCGGGTACCAAACTCACACATTTAAACGAAAATGAGTATCATCCAACTAATTAAAGCAAAATATTTTTAAAATTTTTAACAATAAAAATAAGTATTTTGAAAACTTAATTAAACTTCAAATTGATATTTTTATTTTTTATTTTTTATTTTCGTAAATTTTTTAGATGTTTAATATTATTTTTTGTTAATTTATTTTTTTTATGTTTAATTATATTTTAACTTTTAATAACATTAAAATATAGTTATTTTATTATTTAATTGTTTTTTAACTTTTACTGATAAATATTAAATTAAATCTTATAACAACAGTGTAATACTTATGGGTATTCTGGTCTTTTAAATAAAATAAAATTACATTAATTGTGATTAGATAATATTTCATTTAATATTATAATTAACTATAAAGTTTTCTATATCTTAATGTATATTAATTATTCTTAACTAGTGTCCTTAAAACATTAGTTAACAAGACCATATATATATATATATATATATGGGAGAATGTTAATCAATGCACCAAGGATATTGATTAAGAAATAATAAATATGTATTGATTTTGTCATTTTTATATTAAAAGATAAAATAATTAATTCTATTAATTAAAATAGGGTCTTACTACCCTTAGGATATTGGTTAAGGATGGTTAATATACACAGAATTTTACAAAAGTACATAATTAAGTGTGATATTAACTAAAATTTGACCCAACAACTATTAATACAATTTTATTTTAATTAAAGGACATAAATGTTATACATGTGTGTTTAATATTTTATTTAATACTCATTAATAAAAATTAAAAAATCATAAAATCATAAAATAATAAAATAAATATATTTTAATATTTCTAAAAATTAAATATAATTAAACATAAGAAAATTTAAATTAACAGAAAAATCAGGAAAAAAATAGTGTTGAACATCTAAAATTATAAAAAAAACAATTAAAGTATCAATTTGAGTAGAGACTTAAAAAAAATTTAAAGTCCTTGTTTTGTATCAAAAAATTATTGTCTAAATATTAAAAGGGTATTTTTGTCTTTAAAAAATTTGTAATATACATTTATATTATTTTAATTAATGTATTTAATTGTTTATGTTTTAAATTAAAAGGATATTTTTTAATTTATTTAAGCAATAAAAATAAGCATTTTGAAAACTCAATTAAATTTCAAATTGATATTTTTATAAAATTTTTAGATGTTTAATATTATTTTTTGTTGATTTTTCTGTTATTTAAATATTTTTATGTTTAATTATATTTAAATTTTTAGTAACATTTAAAATATAGTTCTTTTATTATTTAATTATTTTTAAAATTTTATTGGTAAACATTAAAATAAAATATTATAACAATCGTATAATACTTATAGGTATTCTTATTCTTATCTTTTAAATAAATAAAATTGTATTAATTGTGATTAGGTCAGATTTCATTTAATATTACAATTAACTATGAACTTTTCTAGATTTTAGTGTATATTAATTATCCTTAACCAGTACTCTTAGTACACAAATTAACAAAACCATATATATATATATATATATATATATATATATATATATATATATATATTATCATATATCAGATAACATATATCATGGTCAGCATCCATTGAGCACGAACATACATAGGCCTCTTTTAACCAAAAAGGGCCCAACAACCTTTTCACCACCTTAGTGAATTTCAGCACTTCAATTTTATTTTTAGGTTACACTCATTTTCGTAGAAAAATATCAAGTAAGTTCCTTTCTTTTTGTTTGTCACAATTAAGTTTCTATTTTGAAAAATTTGTTGCAATTAGATATTTTTTAAGTAATGCACTAATGACATTAACTATGTATCATGTGACGACTTTCGGTTTGCTTAATTTTTTTTTCTTGTGTAAAAAAATGTCGCATGTCAAACTAAGATTATGCTACATGATACAAACTCAATAATATAATGATAACTAACACTTATCATTTCACACAATCTAAAATTGTTTAATATGGCATAACAATTAAAAAAATCAGAAGATCAATTCAATGCATTTTTCAAAATAAAAAATAGTTTAAGAATATTTAACTTATGATAATAAGAGAAAAACAGCAAACAGAACCATTGATATTGTATTCAAATAGGTATTTCAAAATCTACAATAGACATCTATCTACTCAATTTGACACTCAATAAAATAATATCAAATTACAATGTGAGCATTGAGTAATTAATCTTATTTATACAAAGAAAATGCTTTTTTCACATATAAAGAAACGAAGTAAATTTTGTGGATATTACTCGAATTTGGAATACTAGTCAATTTCTTTATAGGCTTAAATAACTTTTTGGTATTTATTTTCGTAATGTTTGTTACGGATGGTTCTCATTTTGACATAATGTTTAAAATGGTCATCATTTTCGCAATTCATATTTTATTTGGTCATTTTTTGTAACGCCGTTTAAATCATTAACGGAGCATTGTACAGGTGGCACGATTTGTATTAGAATGTGTTACGTGTACTGTACATGTGTGGTAATTAGATATTTGAGGATAAATAAGTGAGCTAGGGTTTTGGTAAGGAATGTTGGGGCAGTTGGCGGGTTTTAAAAATATCCGCGGGTACCCGTGGATACCCGATATCCGCAAATATTCAAAAAAATATATATTTTATAAATTTTTTAATATAAAATTATAAAAATAAAATATAAATTAAATTATAATTATATTTGACATAATAAAATATACTATTAATTTTAATTTTAATTAAATTTAACTTAAAAAAATATAAATTAAATTTTAATTTTAATATTTTCCGGGTATCGGGTACCCACGGGTACGGATAATATGATACCCGTACCCGAACCGTTTATAAGCAGACATTAAAATACCCGCTACTCGCTACCCGTGGATAATAAATACTCGCGGGTAGTAACTATCCAATGCGGATTTTATTCGCGGATATCCGCAGGCACGGGTATTTTTGTCATCCCTAAGTACACGTAACACACCCTAATACAAACTGTGTCAGTTGTACAATGTTCCGTTAATGATTTAAATGACGTTACAGAAAAGGACCAAATAAAACACGAATTGTGAAAATGATGACCATTTTAAACATTCAGTCAAAATGATGACCATTTTAAACATTTTGTCAAAATGAGGACCATTTTAAACATTTTGTCAAAATAAAGACCATCTGCAACAAACACTACGAAAATGAGGACTAAAAAGGTATTTAAGCCTTTTTTATACTACTCAATTTTTTTATGACAATCCCCTTCCTTTAAAAGTGAAATTCCTATTAATTTATTATTTATCCATATACTAATCACCAATATAGTTAAATGAAACATGCAGTATTACTAGTACCATATATTTTTGAATTAAAAATAATGATTCAACATCTGCTTATTCATCATTTTATAATTAAATTGAAATTTGTTCATATATAGATGTCTATCAATTTTTTAAGGGTTAAGTATGATTTTTAGTCCCTGAACTTTGACAAAAAAATTGGAATTTGTCTCTGGTCGAAACTTTGATAAACTTTGGTCCCTAAACTTTAAAAATGAATGAATATAGTCCTTTTAACCCAATTTTGTTAACTTTTTTTTTTAGGTTTCGAATACATTTCTCAATAAATATTGGAGTTGTTTACGCCGTTTGACACATTCTTGACTCAATATTTACTGAGAAATGTATTCGAAACCTAAAAAAAAAAGTTAACAAAGTTGGGTTAAAATGACTATATTCATTCATTTTTAAAGTTTAGGGACCAAAATTTATCAAAATTTCGACCAAAGACGAATTCCAATTTTGGGTCAAAGTTCAGGGACTAAAAACATACTTAACCCATTTTTTAATAATGAAAAAAAAATTCAATGGTGTTCTAATATTTTCTGACGTGTTAATAATTATATAGAACTCAACAGAGTTTATGAACTCTTCAATTTTAATATACATTTAATTTTCATTAAACTATGGAAAAAAATTGAAGACAAATATTATTAATTCTTAATCAGTTGTGATTATTTTAACGTCCATCTTTTAATATTTAAACGGTCATCTTTTAATAATTAAATAAAGACAAATAATCATTATTATTATTTCTTAAATAATAAACATTCAAACTATTTATAAGAATTTGATAAATATGTTAAGAGAAGGAGTTACTTTTTAATTCTTTGATTAAAATAAAAAAAAATTAAATACTATTGTGGTTCCTGTTTTAGTTTGATCTTGATTTGCTACAATATATTTAATTATGTACTTTTTGTTTATGTCGTTTAAATTGATGACAACATAATGTATAAGCTAACATTGTTCACGTTATTTGGGTGGACTGTCCTAATTATGATTGTTTGTGTTTTGTTCAAGTAAGTGTTTATTTTAGTTAAATTTGTTCAATTTAATTGAAAAACTACCGTAAGTTTGTAAGATTGTAATGATTTTTTTTTAAATTGTATGATTAAGAATGTATTTAATGTATTTTAAACAAAGCATAAGTGATTCATATCTTTACTTTGTGTATTTACATATTTCTATAAATATTTAATAAAAAAACGTTAATTTTAGTAAGAATAATAACATAAAAGTTATAAAAAAGTAAATTTAAGGAGGGATAATATTGTTTCATTTTTACAAAAATTGGTTTGGGACAAAATTGAAACTAAAAACAAATAAATGGACCAAATTAAATCATTTTGACAAGTGACACAATTGTGAAGTGATACAGGTAAAAAATAAAAAAAATTCAAACAAAATTCAAAAGTTTTAAAATACCAGATATTGACAGGTAGCGTTGACTTTAACCCCGTCTGATCAAACTAACGGTAAGAATTAACTTGAATTATTTTTAAGAAAATGAAGACCAAACTGAGACAAAAGAAAACTTGAGGACCAAACTAATATTACTTGACAGATAAAAGGATCAAAGGAGTAATTTAACCAAAAATAAATAAAAAAATAAATAATTAATAAAAAAATTTAGAAACACGTGGAGTTGATACATGACATATAATTAACGCGCTTAATACCATACTAACATAATGAACCTAATTGTTACACATTTTTTAAAATATAGATCTAGTTGAAACTAAAAAAAAATCTACAAACCTATTTAAAATTTTGGACCACTGAATATTTTAATCAGTTAAAGTAATAAAAAAACTTATTATTAAACTGTCAGATTGGGTATTTATAACCCTATATACAACAAACCAAAAGAAACAAATCCTTGTGAGTTTCATCTAGGGATGTCAACGGGGCGGGTAGGGTACAAGTAGTAGTTCCCCCGTACCCTACCCGCTGGAAAAATATTTGCCCCGTACCCGTACCCATATCCGTCGGGTATCCGTTATGCGGGTACCCATCTATTTTTTTCATATCCGCGGGTATTTACAAAAATATTTAACCATAATTAGTGCTTAGATCAACAAGTCTCCTTTCTCCGATTGATTCTTGAAAAACAAACAAATAAAAAATCACTACCAATTTATATTGTAGTTTATTTTTGAATAAAATATTAAAGAAATTACTAACTTCATCGATGTCCACCTCTTGCAACATTGTATAAAGTTTCATGTTGTCCAATTTTAATCTAGAAAAGCTTTAAAACATAAGAAGTTCAGTAAAAATTTCTAACAATCACTTAATTAAAATATCTAAGTAAAAGTGTTAATTTCATTACCTTCCATGTTGGTCCATAACCAGTCTTAGAGACACATCAATACCTCCACAGTATATGGAAGTAATTTATTCATTTGTGGGGTAAGAATCTGACCACCATTATTGGACGAAGACTCATAATGTTGTTTACTAATATATATATATATATATATATATATATATATATATATATATATATATATATATATATATATATATATATATATATATATATATATATATATATATATATATATATATATAAGGTAAAGTTTAGCGGGTACGGGTATCCACGGGTATGGATACTATGATACTCGTACTCGCCCCGTTAACATGCGGGTATCAAAAATACCCATACCCGCGGGTAGCGGGTATCCATTTTTAATATCCATTTCCTACCCGTTGCGGATTTTATCCGCGGGTACGAATTTTTTTGACATCCCTAGTTTCATCTCAATAAACTCATTCTAATTACATAGTAATATATAAAATCAAGATCAATTATCATTTTATTATAAAGTTATCCCGAAAATGTGGTTGTAGTTTAGTGGTGAGAATTCCACGTTGTGGCCGTGGAGACCTGGGCTCGAATCCCAGCAACCACAATCGGTTTTTGTAAAATATTCTCTTTATAATAAATAAATGATAAAAGTCAGTGGTTAGAATGATAATCAAAAGTGGTTGTTGTTTAGTGGTGAGAATTCCACGTTGTGGCCGTGGAGTCCCGGGCTCGAATCCCAGCAACCACAATCGGTTTTTATAAAATATTCTCTTTATAATAAATAAATGATAAAAGTCAGTGGTTAGAATGATAATCAAAAGTGGTTGTAGTTTAGTGGTGAGAATTCCACGTTGTGGCCGTGGAGACCTGGACGCGAATCCCAGCAACCACAAGTATATTTTATAATCCTATATAAAAATTTAAATGCATATTCAGTATTACATACTATTATAATTAAATATTTCATATCTTCTCTTTTACCCACAATGGCTGAGCTGTAAAACATTTGTTGTTATTATTATCAATTTTTTAACGCCTATTTTTTTAAGGATAATTGCTTAGATTTATGTTATTAGCAATGATGTTACCCTATAAAAACTAAGAAAATTGAAAAAATATATTTTTAGGTGTTTATTTGTTAAGAATTGAAAATGTGACTGTACATTGTGTTAAATCACTCAACCTAAGAAGTGCTTTATAAACCTTGTTAGAATCTATTATTTATCAGAGTTCCAATTTTATATTTTCGTCCCATCTTTTTGCTTGGGTTAGGAGACTTTGTTTTACTCAATAAAATCTTAATAATTATAAAATCAATAAATAAAAGAAGCAGAGATAGAACCACAAAATATCCGGATCCTAGTTTTGATAGTTGAAGCAGTTCAATTTGTGGTTTTTAAATTGCGATTAAATTGTGGTTGAACTGGATACTTTTGTTAATATGTTGTGTTATGGTTCAAAAGATTAAATTTTGTTTTTTTAATTTATTTTGACAGGATATTGAAAACAAATAACTTATTCTAGTAATTATAAAAATAAATATTTGGTTTCACTCAGTCATTTAGACTTAGCCTGGCCTTATCTCCTTCTGCAGTTACAGAAAAACATTTTATTATTATAAATAAATAGTGGTATTAGAGAAGAGTTTTGCATACAGAGTTTTTCTCTCACAGCTCCTTATTCTCTCTGCAAATTTAGGTTAGTCTCACTTTAAAAAGTAATTAGTTCACTTTAAAATTTACAGTGAACATTCTTTCAAACAAGGTTAAATAGCAGAGCATTTGTAATCAGATATGTTAGTAATGCATAAATAGGTAGCAGAATACCTTTGGTTAAAAGGGAAGCCATTGGGCAGAGAATTCTCCTTGTTTTGTTCACCAATCTATCAACCATCGACAGAATTGGTCTTATTCTTTCTCGCCTTTATCCCTAATCTCTTTCACCTGGGTCTGTAACACGAGTGAATATCATAGTAAAACTACTATTTTTCCATCCATTAGCCTTGGCATCAACCATTAAGTAGATGGCCATTGGTTAAAAATGCGCCAAGATCATCGGAGGAAACACTTCACCTTGAGAAAGATTACAGAAAAATTAAATCTAGATTAAGATGACAATCTAGATTACCCTGTACTTTGCTGCTAAAGTACGAATGCATGATTTCCTAACATGATATGTAATCAAGAGCTTTACCTCATCGAAGTTAGCACAATTTTCATACCATTTCAGCCACCGACAAGAAATCCCTAAAAACCAGTCAATAATTTCAGTTGTATCTAGCATGACTAGTAAATTAGCAGACCGTGGGTACCCCTTGTTGTCAATCCATATCACAGTAGATCCATCTTTATGGCATTGATTGGAGCAACAATCTCAGTTTTTATAAGAAATTTAAGTATAAGTTTAAGTTTCACGGTTAAAAATGAGAAACATGAGCATTGTATAAAGATAAAGATCATAAATCCATTATTTTGTGGTTTTGAGTTCAGAGTAATCTCAATGTGATTGGCATTATTGGTGTTGTAAATCCTATTCAGGAGGAAGCTACTATCTGCCAAATGCTTGATCTCTGATTCCTTAACTTTCTTCAAACCATGACCCAACCATTTCTTCCCAATTCTAACTGTCCTATAATTCCACGCCTCCACCTTTTGCAGAGTGAATAGCTCCACTTTTTTCTTTCAACTTGTCATAAGGTCGCGGAACTTGCCATTGGCGGGTAGCTCCTTGACCCGTTTTTTTATTCGGAGCTCGAAAAACCACTTAAGCTCCATCCGACTCTTGGGTTTCGGTTTCGGTCACTCGAGTAGAGAGGCGATGTTCATCACCAGTGTTGACTTTCCAACAGTGTGACCATTATCCGGTGAATAGGTGACGCTGTGTGGTTGTGTTTCAAACTGCTGTTTGTCTGTGGGAAAATACATAATAATTGATCCTCGTTTTGTCATCGTAAGTATGGAACTGAAGAATGAAAATGGGAAAATTGGAAGAGATGTTTGGCTTACCCTTGAACGGAAACGGGAGAGAAGAGGTGACTCTGAAAAAGTGGAGGCTGCAGAGTGATTTGAGAGAGTTGGCCGCGGTAACAATGCGCATAGTGATGAATATGTCGCTGTCGTTTTAGAGGAAACTAATATGCAGCTGAAACTGTTGTCTATCTAGTGTCCTCAGCACAGGAAGAAGAACATGTTCTTTGTTCCTGGCGCCTCCATAACTTCCTGCTAAACTAAGGTTTGGCTTTTGGACACACCCGTTGAAGGGTGACAAATATCGTTTTGCAAAATCGATTTTGAAAGATTTAATTTCTAATTTAATCTACAATCCACGTGAGAGAATTTCAATTCATAAAGAAAAATAAAACAAATTAAAATTATAAAATTTTATAAAAACTAGTAAAAAGTATGTGCGTGTGTATATCACTTGTATATAACCATAAATATATATTATGTCCATTACAAATATTTGTTTATCTAGTTTAATGGAAAAAACACGTAAAATAGTAATTTAATGTTCTATTAAAAAATTTTAGTATATTGTATTATATTTATCATAATCATTTACCTTTTTAATAATTAAAAATTACTTGTTTTAACCATACTTGAAATAGTAGTTTATTAAGCATTTAAAGAATTTTGGTGACTTTTAATATATATATATATATATATATATATATATTATTTTAAAAATTTGGTAAAATTGTGATAAGTAAAATATTGTTATTATATGAAATAACCTTACTTAATGATAATGTTTTATTAAGTATTCTTGTCACTCTCATATTTTGTATGTGTGACCTTTGTTTAGCACCTTATGAAATATATAACTTAAATAAGATGACATATTCAATGCTAATTTGTTTAGTCTATATCATAAATTGAGAGAGACATTCATGTTGATTAGAGTTGGTCAGTGCATGTACATGTACAAGTTTGTTAACAAATGCTACCAAAACTACTATTAAATTTATTAATATCCACATAAATAAATTAATGCACAAATTCACAAGGCTAAAATCTTTACAAAAGTCGTAATCCTCTCTCTGAACAAGATTAATGTTACCCAATTATTTATGGCATGTGTCTTCATCTTCTCAGTTGTTTCATGTTAATGGACATATTTAAACAAAATTCAAATTTTGAAATCTCCACAAATCAGTGTTCCATTAAGTTGTTTACAATCATGTTATTTAACTAAAGTATACATCAAGATATCCCTTCCATTACAAACTTCATGTGAATCTCTCACCATGCTCCCCCTCATCGATTATGTTTCCTCCACCTTTAAGTATTCTAGATTGGTCTTCCCTAACCACCCTATAAGCCTCTCATATTCCTTTTCCATCTCATTGGGTTTGTTGACATTACTTTAATTTTCCTCCATGTCATTGACATTGAGGCACTACTTTTCTTGCTAAAGCAATGAAGGTTTGTATTCAACTACCCAATCAATGATTGTTGTATCTAATTATTTTATCATTATTTTTCATTGTTGAGTTTTTGTTGTTGCTATGAATAATTCTTTGCCTTTCTTTTGTTACCTCAATTCTTGTTCTTGAAATATTGTCATTGTCAAAAATACATGGGTCATTGTTTGTCTGAGATTTCTTGTATAAAGATCTATTTATTTATCTCGAATTATTATTGTAATTTACACTTATTGATAGAGTTCCACGCAGTTTTGACATAATCAATGATGAGAAAAAGCCTTTTTGAGTTTTCAGAAAACCTCCTCACATTTTTTAGTCCATCAAAACTTCTCATTCGTTTCGAGACATTGGAAATATGGGAGTTCTAAGTCACCTATTGTTGATGAGAACTTTGACAATGATACCAATTTCACAGTCAGTTGTTGTACCTCCTTTATATTTGTTGGGTTTCTCATGTTAATGATTGTATAGAATTTGTCGAGTCTAAGCCATGAAGTCTTAACATTCTTTAAGCCAAAAGACATCATTGGTAGTAAAAATTGGTTGATTTTGTTGTGAATGTTTGTATTCTACATTATCATATTTAATGACCGTAAACTTAAACAAGATAGGATATTCTTCACCTTTGTTTAATTTTATCAAAAGTTGAAATCAACCGTTAAATCAATAGATGACTACTCATCTTAAGTTAAGTGTTAAATAGAGTACTTCAAATGAAGTTAAGAAGATATATATGAACAAAGTTCCTTATGCATCTATAATGGGCAATTTGATGTATGTAATGATATGTACAATACCATATATTGCACATGTTGTTGGTACAATCAATCATTTTTGTCAAATCCAAGTAAAGAGCATTGAAATGTTATGAAATGGATTTTTAGGTATCTCTGTGGTACTAGTGATTTGAGACTTTGTTTTGGAGGTGATAAACCTACTTTAATGGGTTACTCAAACTTATATAGGGTTGGAGACATTGATTTTAGAATGTAAATTTTGAACTATTTGATTAAGTTTGCAGTGAGAGCTATGACTTGGCAATCAAGATTGAAGAGGTGTGTAGCATTGTCCACTATAGAGGCATAGTTCATTGCTATTACAAAAACATGTAAAAAGTTGTTATGGTTGAATAAATTCTTGTAGGAGTTTGGTTTTGTGTAAAACAACTATCCATTATTTGTGGATAATTAAAGTGTATCCATCTTAGTAAGAATCTAACTTTTCGTTATAGGTCCAAACATATTGATGTGAGACACCATTGGATATGTGATAGTTTGGATGTTAAGTTGTTGAAGTTGGATAAAGTTCGAAAAGATGACAATGTTGTTGATATGATGAATAAGGCACTGCCAAGATCATCACCTCCACGTAGTTATGAGTGAGGACATGTGTTGGGTTGGGCTCCCTAGTATGTATCTAAAAAGAAACCTAGTTTAACTCATTTTGTCTCACTATTTAATTGAAGTGGAGAGGGAGAGGGGTATTTTAGGTCAAGAGAGAAGTTTATTTTTGTAGTCCTTAGAAGAAAGAGAGAAAAGAGAAAGAAAAATTGTTGGTATATTCAAGGAACTACCTGAGAAAAATTTTCATTTTCTTTTCGTACATTGTTAAATTGGGCTGAAATTTTGATAGCATGTTCGCGGCATAAAATTTCTCATTTTGACAGTTGAGATCATTAATTATAGATTTATGATTAGAGAAACCAATTTCACACTATTGCTCTATTTTAAGTTTCTCTTTCCTTATTTTTTATATTTGTAAGGATTTCTAATGTCAAGAGAATTTGTTATATTAAAAATATTGGTATTCTCTTCTTATTATGTTTTTTTCTATTGTTCCTTATATATATGTTTGCAAGTTTTGATTTTTTTTTTGTGTATACTTTGTTATATTTAGTTACTGTTATTGTTTTTTCCATCGTTATTTTATAAATATGCATGTTTTAAAAAATTTACAATAATAAATACATTTTTTTTATTAAAATAATAAAAAGATCTTCTTTTATTACCGTTTATTTTTTCGTATAATCCAAACTCTAATTTCTTTTTTTTTTTCTAAATATTTTCATCATCTATTCCAAAGGCAAAGAAAACAAGCTCACACATAACTGAATTTTCAGTCTTCTGTCAATTTTTGAAGGATAAAATAAATATGAAGTTACGAATTACTGTTTAAGCGTGCTGACATTTACGAAATTAGTAATTCTACACCATTTCCGTACCCTACATTTTATCAAAAAAGAAAACTAGAAAACGAAATGTCCACGCAGAAAAGAAAAAGGTTGTTGAGATGTTAAACCATGAGATGAGATAGGATGAGCAATCATATCTTTTTTTTCCCTAAAAATATTAACAAATTGGGTAAAAAGTAAACGAATGCGACGATAGCAAGGGAGGCAGTTGTACACCGAGGCGCATGATAGCGCAATGAGTTGGCCTTAGGGGTGGGTCCCGCTGGCGGTTCAGCGACATGCGGTTCCGGTTCAGGACCTCGTCCTCAATCGGTCCACCTCGCTTCTGCGAAATTTCTTCGTCTTTCACCCTGGCCTTCTCGAATTGGAACTCCTTCAACCTTTGCACCGTTCAACACGTCATGCTCTCTTCAACTCTCGGTAATGTTGTTGCTTTGCTTCTATTTATAATTCTTCTACTGAATTAGCTCCTCCGGTGTCCCTGTTTCCTTTCCCTCGCCGTTTCCATTTCAGTGAAATTGAACAAACCGTTTCCGTCTCTCCTGCTTTCTATGCTCGCAGCCTGAACAGCTTCTCCGATTTGCCGGCGATCTCCCTCCGTTCGCGATCGATCAACGATTGAGGTTTAGGACACCGAGTCAGAGGTCGAAATGTCCGTGTCGGATTCCGATTCCTCCTCCTCCTCCTATGGCGCTGACTACAAAAGCCTCAAACAAGTTAGCCGCGAGCGTAAGTATCTCTCCCTTATCTTAGTTAATTTGATTCCCAATTCCCTTCTCTCATCAATTCGCATTGAGTTCCGAATCGCTTCAAGTATCTGTAAGCCAGTAGAACTCTTTTTTTTGTTTGGTTCTCTTTTTCGCTTTTGGTTTTGTAAAGGAGGCTATATAGTGTTTGCTCAGCGTTTTTTGTTACTCGTTGGTTCTGATCTCGGTGAATGAAAATACAATTTGCTCTTCGTGTATGTTCTATTTTTTTTTTTTTGGGAGTGTTATCTGCTAAATGACAGAGCAAGTGAATGGAAGTCAGCAGCTGGTGCGTTAAAATGTGAAGCGTGTTGGCACTGCGCCTCTTGTGTTGTGGTAATGGTGAGCAACGTATTCAACTGCTTATGGGAACTCTGCGAAGATGGTACTTAAAGGGGATTGGAATCTGCTCGAGAGCCATTAGTATTTAGTTTCTACAATTTTCTTGATTGGGATGAAAATCGCTGCTTTTCTTTTCACCGATGATTTTACCCAAGCTGCAAGAAATAGGAGGTTAATGCTAGTAGTCTCTTGGATATGATGTTCTCCTTAGTGAATGTGGAAGCCAATTGTCAAAGGATATCGCAATGGATATTATTAAGAATAGGACTTCTCCATGTGAGATTAGTATGCTGTGTTATAATATGTTATAATATGCAATGGTCTGAATTGCTTGCTTGATATTTGATCGTATTTCTTGGATATTAAAGTTTGTACTTTTGAGTTCTTTGGGATGTACAGTTGGAAGCAAAATTCTGGTTCCTAATTCCTTCCCGTAATCTCCTTTTAGAAATTTATACTCACCTTTGTATGCAAAGTCTTTCTTTGTTGGTTTTTTATGCACTGACCTCTCTCTAAATGTTGATGTTATGTGTTTTTCTTCAGTTTGAGACTTGTAGCCATTTATCTTTATGCTGTCTAGCTGCCAGATATTTGTTGTTTAAGTTGTTTGGTATTTTTTTTTCAAAGCTGGATCTGTTGATCGAGTTTGGAGCACTATTTGAAATGCCATATCAGGGGTTTTGGGAAAACTGAAGAGAGTGAGTTTTTTGGGCAGGTAGGTGAGAGTAGTAGAAATTAGAATTTTAAGATGGCTTATGTTCAAAATGAATGTAGGTGATTACAAGAAAATATTGGTGTAGTATGATTGAGTACTGAGGATTAGTTACAGTGCTTTAACACCTACAAAGTATGCCACTGGAAGCACCAGTAAGGAGAGTAGGGTGCACGGTTTGTAATCCTGTGAAAAAGGAATAGACAAAGATTAATTGGGGAAGTTAATATCAGGAATCACATGGTCAATGGTATCAATCTGGTCTTTAATTGGGCTGAATTGTGTCATGTGGTCCATGTAGCTGACTCACTTAGTGGGATAAGGCTATTATTGTAGCGTGTATCTAGATGCTTGCAGTTAGAGAGTAATGATAGAGTTTTGGGATAATTTCTTGCTATTAACCATTTTGTCTCTATGGAGTAAAGAGCTTGTCTGAATCTCGGCTACACTGCCACATCATTTTTTTTTACTCAAGCTTAAATTGCTTTGCAATTTGTGTTTTGTATCCATTCAAGATTCAAAATAAAAGTGGTCTTCCTTATTCCTAGTGTCTTTATGGTATGCAGATCATAATTATTTTAAAGGGGTCCTTTTAGCAAACATGTAGAGAAACTACAATCATTGGGTTATTTATATGTCTTTCTTTTTTGTTGGTCTTTTATGCTTTTCATTTCTTTAGTTTATCACCATTTTTGTTTGTTCTTGTGCATCACATTTATTCTCTAACTGTAAATCTACTTACGTCTCCCTGAAAGAAAATAAGAGGAAACTACATGATGAATGAAATCGCTCGAAATAATGTTATAGTTCTTGGAGTTCATAGATTACTCTGATACTGTACATTCAGTATAACGCAGAAAACTCAATATAGCACCATTTTATCCTTCTAGCTGATAGACTGAATAAAAGTTGTAAACTCAACACAGATATTTGAAGTCAGTAATTCATTTGCAAGGATTGCATACTTTTGTAATTTTTCTTTCTTTTAACATTTTAATTGTAAATTGCTTAAAATTTAGCTTTGACCAATTGCTTTCTGATCTGATTATTCTTAATTTCTGTTTATGTTAAACTTTCTGCAGGATTATTACATGAAATGCTCAGGTCAGCAAAAACAGGGGATTCAAAATCTACATGGAAGGTATAAGATGCTGTTAATTAAATGAGTTCTGCCTAAGTATTTTTACTTCGCCTTAGATACAGATGGACCATCCCAATAGGGAGATATGATATGATTGGGAAATATCTTACCCAATATTTCCCATTATTATATTCTTAGAAAGTGAATTGTAAGCCCAATACATATACAATTTCACAAAATTGACTTATAAGGTGAGGTTTGTATCCCACTTATATACCATTATTTGGCTATATTTGTAGCCAATATGGAATTTTCAGCACACCTCTTCGTGCCAGAGAGTGAACATCTTGAGTGTGAAATTAAATATTTTTGTGTGGTCAGATAATGACTTCATAGTAGATAGCACAATAAATCCAATAAACATTGTTATGATAGACTATTGGTATAGGATTGTTAAATTTTTGAAACCATTCATGAACCTTTATTAGACAGCATAATCTTTTGCAATAGTTGGTTTCATTACATGGCATTAGAGTGATGATGAAGTGGTCTAGAGTTTGATTGGTCTTGTGCATTTTTCACTCTTGAAGCTTAAAAAACCATAGTGCACAGGACTGCATTGGATGTAAAACCATGCATGGGCCTTC
Organism: Vigna unguiculata; assembly: GCF_037176805.1. NCBI lineage: Eukaryota > Viridiplantae > Streptophyta > Magnoliopsida > Fabales > Fabaceae > Vigna > Vigna unguiculata. Next base: position 54,669,704 of record NC_140794.1, on the reverse strand, counting down.
TCCTAATAATATAAGCTTTTGGGACTCTTGGTTCTTCACAGGGAGAATGACTTTTAATCCACACATTCATTTCTTTTCCAAGGAACCTGCTTGAGCTTGAAAATGACTAAAACATCATGCTTCATTTGTTTACCATCTTGTATGGTTCATGAGCTGCTTGCCTGCAGGTACTAATAATGGACAAACTCACTGTAAAGATAATGTCTCATTCTTGCAAGATGGCTGATATCACTGATGAAGGCGTGTCATGTAAGAATCACAAGTTTGATTTACCGTTTTTGTTCTGTCCACTGTCTGTGAAAGACCTATTAATTTTCTACGTTTTGGGTTTAATAGCATGGTTCTTGAGTTATTCTCTGATATTCAAATGTAAAATTTTTATTTATACTCCAAGGAATGCAATCTGAATATATGCTAGTCAAGTTGTTAAATGTGGTTAGTTTTCTGTTAAAAGAAAAAAGTTAACTAAACAAAAAGAGAAAAAGAACAGTTGTTTCCTTTCTAGCTTCAGGATTTTGACTGTAGCAGTAATGACGAGACTGGTAGAGTGGTAAAATATATAGATCACAGGGTGGTTCCATGTTCTTCTATTGTATTCATCTTGTAGAAAAATAATATAGTTATAAATGAAGGAATGTGATTACACCCTTTACCTTGTTCAATTATGTGTGATATGATTCCTTTTTATATGACATTTGAACTGTGGGAGAAATATGATCCTTAACGTACTAATCGCTGATATTAATTGTCATAACTCGTAGAGGTCTTTGATTGACAGAAAGAAACGCAGAGGAACTTGTTTCTCCTTTCTTTTCTTTTTGGAATTTATTGGCAGTTCTAATCAACTGGTTGTTTTTAGGCATTGCTTTTAAAATTGTTTTTGAAAGTGAGAATGGAATGGAAACGAAATATATGAGAAATTAAAGGAAAGGGAAGGAAAAAAATGAAATGGAATGGAGTTGCCTTCCCTTTTTTTGGATAATTAACCAGACAAGAAAGGAAAAGTTAAAGGGGTTGTAAACTTTTAATACAACCATTATAAAAATTTAATTAATTCTACTTTGGTTCACATTCCAATTTTTTGGGGAATGTAGTTTAACAGATTTCTTGGCTATCAATATTGGATTTAACTAACATGTTTATGGAAGATATTTATTTCGTAACCTGTATTTTGCATCACTTTCTAATTCTTGAACGGTGTATTATGTTTTTATATTTGCAGTGGTTGAAGACATATACAAGCGAAGGCAGCCATTGCCCGCAATGGATGCTATATACTTCATACAGCCAACCAGAGAGAAGTACTTGTCCTTTCTCTCATGTTTGTGGTGGCATATTTATTGATTTATCTTTAATTAATTTGAGGTTGCTCATGGATCAGAAACACAATAGAAGAGGACCTAGAAGTTGATTTTTTTGTTGGTCTGTCATGTTTGCTTTTTGCATGATTTCTGTTAGTTCTACAGGAAAAGTTAAAGTTCCTCATGCTGAAGGTTATTGTTTGGCAACATGTAAAAAATACTCGTACAAAAGAGGTTTTGTGTTCATACTGGCCAAGAAAACAAAAGGAGAGATTGTGTTGTTGATAGTTTTCAGTTTTAGCATTAATGTACTGAAAATGTGTAGTTAATTTTGTGGTGCATGTCTATTTTGGTATGTATGTTTCAGAATTTCTTTTGAAGTATGTCTGTAATGTCTATACATATGCAGTTTCAAAGTTATTTTTATTAGCATAACTCCCAATGTCTTGGTTGAAAATAAAATCTCAGTGGTTATAGGGTTCTAAATTTGAGAGTATTATTTTTTTCCTATAGTCTCTTGCAATTAACTCTTTATTTTATTCTTTATGAATTTGATGAATTCCTCCCTCGTGTTTACTATTTAATATTTCATAATTGTACGGTGTTTTTTTCTCTTATCTGCAAAATGTATCATTTAAACATAACTATTTTATTGTTATTCTTTTTATCACTCTGTCACTTTCTCTCCCTTTTTTACTGATGCGCAAATATACAAGTTAAAATGAAAAATATTTTTAGCTTTTGTGGATGTAAAATGTTTTTATTCAGCTTTAGTTGTGGTTTTAGTTAACCTATGCACAGTAGGTTTTTGTGAATTGTTCCATGCCTAATGATTTCTTTGTTCATTTTTGTTGGCAGCATAATTATGTTTTTGTCAGACATGTCTGGAAGGAAGCCCTTGTACAGGAAGTATGTGATCTTTATACATCTCCAGTGAGTGGAAGTTCATATTGACATTTGCTAATTGGTTTTCAATCCTATTTTATTCTGGGTTCTTGTAGGGCATTTGTTTTCTTTAGTTCACCTATTGCCAGAGAATTGGTTATGGAAATTAAAAAAGATGCGCAGGTGTTGCCTCGTATTGGTGCTCTAAGAGAGGTGAGTGTTTTTTTATTTTTTTTGGTTCTAGACGGAAATTGAATTTTTCCCCAAAAATTCAAATTTTCTTATTGTCATTCTGTGACCTCATTTCAATGCAGATGAACTTGGAGTATTTTACCATAGACACTCAGGTATGTGCTTGTGCATTAGTAGGCAATTTCACTGCTTGATTACCGTAGTCTTCGATGAGTGTCATTGTGTAATCACTTTTCATATGAATAAAATTACTGTCCTTTTGTTTTCATTGGGATTGGATAAAAGAATCGAAAAGCTGTATTTTCTGGTTGATTGATGTGTAAAAGTGGTACGCAACTATATAGATATAAGGTTGACGATAAGGAAAAGATTCAGCTAATCTAAAGTTGGATGAGTAGAGAGACAATGAGCTGAAACCGTGTGATTCTGAGACTGCTTTATTTATACTGAGAAAACGAATCCAATATAATAAACAAAGGAGATATGTTATCCTCTAATAATAAAGATATAACACATGGATAAATAAAAATATTCCTAATAATACATGTATAATTCATATATTCCTGATTCTAAAAGATTATAAATATTTTCTTGATTATAAAAGATGTGTGCCTTATTTCTATTATTATAACACTCCTCTTTAAGCTGGGACATATAAGTCATATGTCTTTAACTTGCTACAAATATGATTGATCCTTGGTTCTCTTAGAGACTTGGTGAATATTTTTGCCAATTGTTCACTAGAAATGACTATCTATCTCAATATTTTTTGTCCACATGAATGACAAGATTAGAGACAATTTGTAATGCTGCTTGGTTGTTGCATATAAGGTGCATTTGGGAATTTTCTTCATATTTAAGCTCTTTAAGGAGTTGTTTAAGCCATATGAACTCATAAGTGACTAATGTCATTGCTCCGTATTATGATTTTGCTCTTGATCTTGCCATAATATTCTGTTTCTTATTTTTGCACAACACTAAATGACTTCCAACAAGAACACAATACCCTAAGTGGAGTGGAGCATCTATCTTTTGATGATTCTACCCAAGTCAGCGTCATAATATTTAATAAGTTGAGTGTTTCCCTCATCTTCATAAATAAGGCCTTTACCAGGAGCATTCTTATATATATTGGGATCTGTACACAGCATCTCAATGGTCTTGGTGAGGAGAGTTTAAGCATTGACTTACTAGGCTCATTGTAATGACAATATCTAGAAGAGTTACAGTGAGGTAATTTAGCTTACCAACTAATTGTTTGGCAACAAAAGAGAAAGTGAGTGTAATTTTGTCCATAGATTTGTGTGTATTGTTCCTTTGGCAACCAAGTGAGCTTTATAGTGAGCAATTTTGACATTAGGTTCTGTTTTAAGAGTGTACAATAACTAACACCCAAAAATTGATTCCCAAGTTGGAAAAGAAAACAACTCCAAAATACCACTACTTTGAAGGATGAGATAAAGCTTCATGTGGAAACTTAGGTATAGGACTAAAAGATGATAATGACTTAGTAAGTTTCAAAATATATGACATGTTGGAACGCTACATGTGTTTGTCCAATTCCACATAGCCTTTTTAAACTATAGGAATAGAGTTGAGCTGAAGCCTATGTTACTAAGTCGGCATGAGTGCTATCTTTACATTGAGAAAATGGAATCAATACAATAAATACAGGAGATTTGATATTCACAAATAATAAACACATGATACAGGGAATAAATAAAAGTGTTCCTAATAATACAACATGTATAGTCTTAATATTCTTGATTATAAAAAATCTGCTCGTTATTTCTATAGTTACAAAAGCCATGAATGAGAGTGTCAAGTGATGGATCGCAATATTCTTAGTTAAGTTGATTAGAATTTGTTATCTGTAGAAGAAAGCCTTCCTTAGAGTTCAGATAAAGTTTGTTATTCAATGCTAAATAAATTGGACAGACAAAATATTTTTATTGCTGCATCTGTAAAATTATAAGGATTACTCACAGTAAGTAAATAGATGTTTTATCTGAGAAAATTGGAAGTAGTATGAGATATTTGGATTGTAAATCCTATTGTGTGCAAGTTGGCAATTTCAGTCATTCATGCATATTGCTTTTGCAATATCTCTCCACTAACAGAAACAAATGATTGTAGAGCTACATTGTTGTAACACGAAATTCGTGAAACCAGGTTCTTTCCCCTAAGGAAAATTTATTAACCTCCATAAGTGTGCTTTTTAGGATTTATTTATCAATCTCTTATGTCATCATCATCCCATTATTCTGTGTCCTCATTCTCTTGCTCGGTATTCTTTGTCATGATAATAGGGCTTCATTACAAACAATGAAAGAGCTTTAGAGGAGCTATTTGGGGATGAGGAGAATAATCGTAAAGCAGTTGCATGTTTAAATGTGATGGCTACTCGAATTGCTACCGTTTTTGCTTCATTAAGAGTATGTAGTCAATGCTTTGCTCTTTGTGATAGAAATTCGAAGATTGTAATTAATAATCTTTAATTGTTCAAACAAAGATTGATAACTCTTCTATATTATGTAATTATCTTTATAGGAGTTTCCTTTTGTCCGCTTTCGTGCTGCAAAGTCCCTAGATGCAACCACAATGACTACCTTCCATGATCTTATTCCTACAAAACTTGCTGCTGGTGTCTGGGACTGTCTTATGAAATATAAAAAAACTATACCTAATTTTCCTCAGACTGAGACCTGCGAGTTACTCATCATTGATAGAACAATCGATCAGGTTACTTATCTCCATTTTCCTGTCATGTACATGTATTTTCAATAAAATGTTACCATATTGCTTATAACAGGGATGCTGTTCTGGATATGTAGATTGCTCCTGTGATACATGAATGGACATATGATGCCATGTGCCATGATTTGTTGAATATGGAGGGAAATAAATTTGTTCATGAGGTATTCTACAATTTCAATTTTCCCCTCTGAATTGTTATGTTCACTTTCTTGTTATGAACGCATATCTATTGTATTCTTAAGGTTCCTAGCAAGACTGGTGGTCCACCTGAGCGAAAAGAGGTTCTCTTGGAGGATCATGATCCTATATGGGTTGAACTTCGTCATGCACATATTGCAGATGTATGTCTTGCTTTTATTGTTTGGTGTTTGTAGTGTGTTGGCTTTATTGCTTACTATTTAGGGTCACCTCTTCCATTTACCAATTAGCAACATGATATTGATGGCTTTGCCAGGCTAGTGAACGACTGCATGAGAAGATGACCAGCTTCATTTCAAAGAACAAAGCTGCACAAATCCAACATGGTTCAAGGTCAGTCCTAATCTTATGGGAATTTTTCATTATTGACACATTGTGATCTAGGAGGATATTGATTTTCACCTAATTGTACTACTGATGTTGTAATTCTTTTCCAGAGCTTTTAGTGACTTGTGGCAATATGAAATTTTTGTTGTTTTTGATGCATAATGGTCTAGCCATGTTAGAAAGAAACTTTTTTTTGTCTGTTTGTGTGCGTGCTGCTAAGGCACATACCCACTGTGTTGATGCTTCTGTTTATCTATCACTGTTTAATATTAGAGTCAGTAGTCACACCTCTAATTACCACAAATATCACATTTGAATACCATTTCACAATGCTATTTAGACCATGCGAGTGTATAATTTGAACAGTTTGAACTTACTTAGCTGCTGTCCAAAATGTGGGTTGAATTGAAGTTTTAAGAGAACCACCTTGGTCACGTCTTGAACTTCCCATGGGACATTCTAACCTTTTTTATTTTCTTTTACTGTTATTATTTTTTCACTCAAGCAGTTTTATCCAACAATATGGATATCTGAGTATGTATTTTGGCATGGCCGAGTTGCACAATTTAAAACTTTATCATGAATGTCTAGTAAAATAATTGTTGGAGAGAGGAAAAATCTAAGTTGAAAAGTAAACATGAAACTAACAAACACTCTATTTTTCACCTTTCTTCATTCATGAATGGCCTTTACAAAATCACATTTGTACCATTTATAGCATTTTTCTTATATTTTTATATCAGTTGACACACCTCTTCGTGCATGAGCTCCTAAAAGCATGGAGAATCAATTTTGTTAAGAATCAATTTTTCTTTTTCAAAGAATAGGGATGGATGGTCAAACTTGTGTGACCACTTGCTCATAAAGGATTTGATACCAATCAAGGACCTATTCTTCTAAAAGCTAACATATACTGTACTGTATTGTAAAATGGTCAAGTCCTTGATTTGAAAAATAACCTGACGCGTACTAATTTTCTTGCTTAAATAGTTTAGCCCTTGTAAGCCTAGATCTGTTATTGATCTATTTATTCATTATCTAGCTGTTGTCATCATAAACTTCACATAACTTTGCATTTCATTTAGAGGTAGTGGTGAAATGTCGACAAGAGACTTACAGAAGATGGTTCAAGCACTTCCACAATACAGTGAGCAAATCGACAAGCTCTCCCTCCATGTAGAGGTTAGTTCTTCTGTAATGCAATCAATGATGTCCTCTCCAAACAATACTATTGTTATATGATATATTTGCTTTTTTTAAAAAGAATGTGTTATCTTCACTTGAAAGCTCTGCACGAGACTTTCTAAGATGTGCTAATGTATACCTTTTGGAATTTTATTTTACACGTAAGTAATACCATATTGTAGTTGCATATAGGTTAGTTGGGCATTTTTTTGAGTTTTGTTTTTGCCCTTATTACCACCTCCCTATTTAGAGAAAGAAAAGGAAAGTGTTACCGTAAGTAATGGCCTTTATTTATTTATGTTGTGGGCATGAGAATGTTAAATGGACGAGTGGCCCAGACAATGGACAACATTTGGGTGATGTTATTGGGGACTAGATAAAAATTTAAGAATTTTATAGAGACAAAAAACATTTAACCCTATCCAAGTTAATAATTTCCTTTGTACTATTGTGTATCTATGAGCAACAACATAGAAGAAAAAGCTAACCTTGATTTAACAATTTCATAATTCATTTCTATTTTGAAAGCATTGAAGTTGTTTCCCAATTTAACTAGAGCTAGAAGTGTGAACACTTTACAGTATTGCTTAAAACTTGATGTCTATTCAAAATTTTAGTTGTTATCTTGCAGTAAATAAGTGAAGCAATAATCTTATGCTCACCAGGGTAATCCTCCTACACATTAAGATTATGGTCAAAGAGCCCCCACCCCCACAATTTATGCATTATATTTGCTAAGTTTAGATATCTGCCTATTTCTGATATTTTTTTCAGCAATTGCCATTAGATTTTAATTTGTTAAATGCATTTATTTTATTATAATAGTGGAGTGGATTATGATCATGAGTTTCATACGTGTGTATGAATGATGATGAGCTTCTTTGGCCAGATTGCAGGAAAAATTAACAGAATTATTAGGGAGTCCGGACTTCGGGAACTTGGGCAGCTGGAGCAAGATCTTGTTTTTGGGGATGCAGGAATGAAAGAAGTGATCAAATTTTTGACTTCAAATGAAGTAAGTAAGATGGCAAATGAAAAGGGTTTACCTTCTACTATGTTAGTGGACGGGATAAGGATGTTTGTACTGTTGAAAAATTGTCATGAAATTAGATATAAATCGTTGTTTTTCATTTAATGCAGGATACAACTCGTGAAAATAAGTTACGCCTGTTAATGATTCTCGCGTCCATTTATCCTGAGAAATTTGAGGGTGAAAAGGGTCTGAATTTGATAAAGGTGCAGTTTATTTAGATTTGGCGTCAACTATTCCCTCCTGCTATTCATTTAATGTCAAATAATAAATACTGTTTACCAATGATGGTACTGTGCAATATTCTTGTAACCTTTCATATGCTTTTTCAGGTAGCAAAGTTGACAGATGATGATGCGATTGCCATAAATAATTTGAGGATGCTCGAGGGAGAACCTGAGACCAAAAAGACTTTGATGAGTTCTTTTCCTCTGAACTTTGATATGCACAAGGTAAAGGTAATTTATAGTTTAAATTGTATGATTTTTCAGTGATAAGTTATTTCTTAAAAGTGTTTCTTTATATTGTCAGAAAAAGCGTGCAGCTAGGAAAGATCGTTCTGGCGAAGAGGAGACATGGCAGTTATCACGTTTTTATCCCATAGTAGAGGTAGGGAATGAGTTCAAAAAATTTTCCCCACATAAAATGTATTATTTTTTAAATTTTTATGGGGAGGATGTAAAACTAGGTTTGAACAATCTCCTTTCCTTATTTATTTATGAACTTCTGGCATGATAGGTCATCCTATGATTTTTTTTTCTAAGCCCTAAAGGATCAGATGTAGTTGGTTATTTAAGTATTTTTACAAGCCGGGTTTTGAACAGAAAGGGCACTTACTCAGCAATTGGTTATTTTCTATTTTGTCTCACGGTCCGAGTCTCACCGTATTATTAAGAAAATGAAGGACACCATATTTTCATGCATGATATTTTAAATTTATAATGTTATCTTTATCATGATTTGATTGGCTGCTGTTAAAACTTTTAGAGCATCATGTGGTGACTGAATGGTTCACATTTTTCAGGAACTCATAGAAAAAGTTAGCAAAAATGAACTATCGAAACTGGACTATCCTTGTCTAAATGACCCAAGTCCAACTTTCCATGGTACATCATTAGCTGGACCAATAACTCACAATCCTCCTGCTCATTCGATGAGATCAAGGCGCACACCAACTTGGGCTAAACCTAGAGGCTCTGATGATGATGGATATTCAAGGTTTTACTTTCCTTTCCTTATTACAAGTCATGAATATGAATAGTTCTAATGAAATCAGTTAATTTTTTTCCTCTTCATTTATGAACCCTGGTCTCTTTTTGCCACCACCGTATTCTTCCCATCTTCTAAGCTCTGTATTTGTGTTAGATACGAGTTTGCTATTAGATGATTTGTAAAGGACTAATGATTTTCTGTTGTAATTGCAAACTAGAATCTACCTTTTCAAAGCTCAAATTAATTTTATAATCCTTTTCTGTTGGCCTATAGCGATCCGGTTTTAAGACATGCATCCAGTGATTTCAAGAAGATGGGGCAACGAATATTTATATTCATTGTTGGTGGAGCGACCAGATCTGAGGTTTGAATAGTACTTTGATAAAAAAATTGCTTTCACTCTTTTTCCTTTCAGCTTTTCTGGTCTGATGTGTTGTTTAATCATCAGCTTAGGACTTGTCACAAGCTTACTGGTAAGCTGAGGAGGGAAGTTATTCTGGGCTCGTCTAGTATTGATGATCCTGCACAATATATTACGGTATTGAAGTGTTTACCTTTTTGTTCAAGTCAAGAGTGTTCCTTGTATTGCAATTTTGTATAATTGTATACCGCCTTTGGTCTTGTAGAAATTGAAGATGCTAACAGCACAGGAACCTTCATTGGATGATCTCCATATATGACTTCACAGATTCACTGGGAGATGATCTTCTGCTTGTCTAATGTACGTGTTGTAACCATATTGTTTATTCTTTTAACGTAACAAATTCTTTGGACATTTGAGCTGTGGTATAGCCAAGCCACTGACTGCTAAAAAATGTGCATATATGTTAGGAATTTTCATTTGTCAGAAACAATTTGTTTTTGAAAAAAATTCTGGTAAATGCTATTCCTTGGAGCAACACCTTTGTTAAATAGTCGTTTACAATACTTAGTTGAATTCGATACCGAAAAGGGAGTTTGTTCCTTCACTCCGCGTATTTTTTGGGTCACCTTCAACAGAATGGCTTTTCCGAAATGTAATTTTAACATCCTGAAAACCTATTTCAAGATAAATGGGAGGTGATTCAAGAAATATGTGCGGTGCAGGCTAAGTATTCATGATATTCGACCTTGACTTCTTTAGGGTGGGAACAAAAGTTATGATACTTATACTATAAATAGGTGAACAATAAGTGCTTCCTAATCATCACAAAAATTTAAAATACAGAAAGCTTTTGAGAAATTTGTTATTTTTATAAGATTTGTTTTGAATTGTGTCCTCTATAACTAATTATTTTTTACCAACCTGTTTTTAATTATTTGGCGAATTTTTTTTTTTTTAGTCCACAAACAAGAAGTATGGTAAATTAATAAAAAAAATGGCTAAATATTTTGCGCCTAAAAGGCCTAAGGAATTGTTTTTTGAATTTTAATTACAAGTGCTATAATAGTTCATTTGTGGTTACGTTGAAATTTTCTTACGTTGTGGTACAAAGGTTACAGTTAATGTGTGTGTATATATAATTCTAATTCAAATATAATTAATCAATATTATTTATATATTATAAAATTTGTAATTATAATTAAATACTAATTTTTATTTTATTGAATCCTGTACGAGTAAAAAACTAGTATGTATGTGTGTATATATATATATATATATATATATATATATATATATATATATATATATATATATATATATATACTTTTAAATTTTTTTAAAAGTGTTGACATAAAAAATTAACACTCCAAGTAAGATTTATTTTTTACAATGACCTTTTGTATAGATAACATTAACTACTACGAATAGTAGACAAGGTTGTAAAGGAAAATACTTATTCAAAAAGCCTAGTTGATAAAGAAGGGCAGATGACCACTTTTTAAGATGAAGAAATTCGAAGAATGAATTATCATCTATGAAAATTATGAATTTACTTTCAATGTTCTTTTCCATATTTGAGCTTCATTCTCTCTTTTTATTTTCATTGTAATTTATGGTTTTTCTATCCACGGCGTATTTTGAAAATTTTGTTAAATTTCAATCTAGCAAGTGTTGCCTACGCAACTTTCCCCACTCCCCACTTTGGTGAATTAGGGTTTTGATTTGGAATCCACGTTAACATTATTATCTTATCACCAAAATGGATGAATCTTAATGTGTTTTTGGGTATTTGATATTTAGTATATTTTCAATAGAATAGAAAGGATGAACATATATGCTACCTTTATGAATCCCATTTTGCAATGTTTAGATTGCTCATGAATTTGTTCTTAACTATATATATATATATATATATATATATATATATATATATATGATTTTTGAATTGGATACTGTTTTAAATTTAAAAAATTTAATATATACATGATAAATTGCGATGGAAATATTAATGTAAAAAATTGTTGACACATGAAAGTTGATATGTATGATTTTTGAAGAGGATATTGTTAAATTTTAAATTTTTGATATATACATGATAATTTGTGATGAAAATATTAATGTAAAAAATTGTTAGTACATTAAAGTTGAGGAATGGAGCAAGTTCTAGCGCTTCTGTCGATTATTTAGCATATTTTGGAAAGATTCTTCCAAATGGAAATTGACATTATATTCAAAAATAAACATTTTCACACGTTTAAAACTTCAAATGAGAATTCAAAATTGGTATGAACACTATTTTCAAAATATACAGTAATTTAAAATTCAAAAATCACATTTCAATGGAATCCCTACTTACATGATATATAATGTCATGTTAAGTTAATAAGGTTACGTTAGCAAACTAATTCTGCTAATTAACATAATTATACGGAGGACCAACATTAGATACCAATTTTACTTTGAAATACTATTTTTTATTTTCGACATTTCTTTTAAGGATTAATTAAAATATGACACACACCTTCAAAAACCTTAAAAACTATTTTAGCACACACACATATACACACATATTGTACTTAAATAGTCTTTAGTTTTTTTTTAATTGAAATGAACAAGTCCAATTACTATTATATTTTGATGGTTTAGAGTTTCTTAAAGAAAAAAGGTCTTTTTTTATTATTGATGCTAGTAGTAAAATTTGAACGTTTGGAAATTTGGAAATTTCTAAAGAATTCACACAATATTTGATTGCTTCATTTTAGATGTACATAAGTTGTGATATGATTCACAGATTACTTACAATTTGAACCATAACTCAAAAATAAAAGTTTACCTTTGTGGGAACAAAGTTAAAATTACAATGAAAATTAGAAGGTTTATAGCATTATTTAAATTTGCTAGAAACTTTTGACTAGAAAAGAACCACTAAGTTATGTATTTTATAAATTGTCATAAAGGGAATAAAACAAAAAAACACAAGAAAAAAAAAATCAATAACCTGTGGATATTGTGCTTCCTGGTGTTTGGGTCACTCTGCGCAGGGGGTTTAGAAATTGTTATGTATTATAAGTCTTGTAAAAGAAGATCGAACTTAAAAATATAATCCGACCTTAGCTCAGTTGGTAGAGCGGAGGACTGTAGTGGGTTAATTACTCAAAGTAATCCTTAGGTCGCTGGTTCGAATCCGGCAGGTCGGAATTTTTTAATTAATGCTAGTTTTCCACACAATACTTTATTTTGATAGTAACAAAAAGCATAATAATTATTTTTGTTTCTTTCTTAAACTACTCTCTCATTCTAATGAAACGTTTAATATCATTAGAATGGATAACATGATACTGGTTAATCCTTTATATTATATATATATATATATATATATATAACAAAATCAATTGTTATTAGTTTAAGTGTATTGTTTGGTTCACTGTACAAACATCCAAAATCAATTCTTAAAATCAATTTTTGTTAATAAATTGTTGGAGATATCAAAATCAATTAAAGATGAAAAATTCACATCAAAGAGAAGCAACTCTTTATAGCTTCTTCATCAATCAAAATTGATTTTGTCACATCAAATATAATCAATTTTTTCAAAGTGTTTCCAAACATACTCTAAACTGAAATATTCTGATCTAGTTTAAAAGAACGATCAGTAATTACTTGAAACTCATCTAAATATAGTTCCATTCCACCATAGAGTTGTGGACATATTTTTATACAAGAAGCCTCTCCTTGAAAATCCTAATCATCATCCTCGTTAAGTTGAACCCATTCAACGTATTATTAACCCACATTGAAGGACAAGTTTATACATCAATATTGAGACTTTAGTTTCCTCACGGTAATATTGAAAGGAAACTCTGATTTGGATAAACGTCATTTATGATATAGAATATTTATTATTGTTTGTTTACACTTATGTGTAGATTTATATGTATAGTATGTTCATGTTGGAAGTTGTTATTTTGATATGGTTCCTTGTTTTGGATCTTTTGCACCTCTTATGAAGATGACCACCGTGTACATACATTACAAGAAAATATCTTATTAGTGACAAATTTTAGCGGCAAAAAATAATTAGTCACTTTAGTGACCAATTTATAACTAAACATGATAGGTGACTAAAATACTTTTTACAGTGGACTAACATTAGTAACTATAGTGAATTGATTATTAACAACCAAGGTTTTAGCTACAAAAAAATTGGTATCTAAATTTGTATATAAATTGGTCATTGTGAAAACTCCAAAAATTCCTTTTTCAGATAACCCTTTTCTTCTCTCTTCTATGTAAACATAGGTCTTCCAAAAACTTTTCTTTCTCTTCCAAAATTTTGAATCAGCTCCCATCCTTCTTGAAAAATCAATCCCAATCAATTTCTCTTAGTGGTGAGTTCGAAAATTTTACCCATTTTATAAGAGCAACTTGTTTTTCCTTACATGCAAGTCTATATTCACTTTCATGTCGCCTTTTTCTTTTCTTGTTACGATGATTGTGTGTGTGTGTGTGTATATATATATATATATATATATATATATATATATATATATATATATATATATATATATATACACACACACACACATACACGTGAACGAATATAAGAGTTGATGGTGATAGTGTCACTAGAGCTGAGATAGGAGAAATGAAGGATTAGAATAGGAATATTATAAGGATGATGGATTGTAGTTTTGAAAAAAATGTATTAAGTTTCCTAATAGTGTATATTTTTGAAGTATTCATGAGTTCATTTTAAATGCATTTTTTTAGTATATCTAGTATAAGAATTGAAATACCTATTAATGCTAGAGTATGATAATTAAGTATTGCTAAATGTTGTGTAGAATTTGTGGATCGTTACAGTCACTAATTAGACAACTTTAAAAAACTAACTCGATAACTCATATTAGTGACCAATTTAAAGATCAATTTACACAAATTTACTATAGTGACCAATTTAGAGATTAATCTAGAAATTATTTTGGTTAGAAAAAAAATTTAGTTTTTAAATTAATATCTAAATTTGTCACTATAATAATTAATTATTTTTCATCTCTAAAATTGATTACTAATAAGATATTATTTTATGAGATCTGTAATACACATATTCTCATTTAGTATATATATGTTTGTAAATATGATAATAGTCTGACAAGCTTATTTTAAATGGTTTTGATATCATAACTTTAAGTCTAATTTAATATAAAAAATTGATTTATACAAAATAAGATTTTACCCTCGCATATTCGGTTTCTATGAGAGACACAAAAAACCTACTTGACATGAGTTGCTAGTGCTATCAAATACCGAAAACCACCGTCACTCAAAAAATAATGAAGCCCTTGTTTTTCATTATTTTGTTTTGTAAGAAATAATTTTTAGTGTTTGCTCTAGTGAGTGGGGGAGGTGACTTGTAATTTGAGCAAAAATTAAAAGAGGTGCTTAGCCATCATATCATGTGAAAGTGGATAACTAATCCAACCAAAATTTTCTTTAGCACTAAGCTAGCCAATGAAGTGGCCATACTCGTACCCACCATATCTCGTTTTGAGATTCTGTACAGAGACAAACAGGCAACAAAAGCAATTTCATTCCCATAAAAAGACTTCTTCTTAAACCCAAACTACACTTTCCACCCTTTCCCTCGTTGCATTGGATTCTCCATTCTACCAAGCCCACATTCGTCACTTCACAAAACCACCCATCATGCCCTATATCTACTTCTACAATTACACACTTCTACCATATTATACTGCTATAATAATATAATAATTTACCACTTTAGTTTAATGTATGAGAACCTGTGACGACCCACACAAAGTTGCTATAAAAATATTTTCAGCATTTGTTTAACACAGTTTGAGTGATTACGACACATACCTCATCCAATTAATTAATTGGATATGTGTCTTGTTGATCTCGATTATAGTTCGGACAGAGAAGGTGTTGTTTTATTGGAATCTTTATGTTTGGTTAACTTGACAAATCTGAGCACGTGAGAGAGGTTTTGTTTTCATAATTCTAAAATTAATTTTAATTAAGTTGAGTCCAAGTGATGTTAAGAACAAAGAAAGGTTGTCTTACAAAAAGAAGAAAGACCTGGTGCGAATAAATTTTGAGGGCCAGCCTGATATGTACGCCATATAATTAGGTCTGTGAAGGTTTTAAAAAGCCGTAAAAGTGAGTCATAAGCACTTTCTCACACATCAATGATTTTACTTAAACACCCCTTCCAACCGTTATTATAATTATATTTTAGAGTATTTGTTTTATAATAAAATTGGTGAATTATAAATAAATAAAAAAATGATATTGAGAAGTGTAAAAACGACAAGATAGAGAAGGAAACATAACAGGGGTTACTTTCATGAAAGAGATTCAGAAAAAGGAACAGAAGAAAAAAAGGTCAAGTGTTTCTTTCACGACTTAAATCCAATCTGTTGAAGGAACTGCCATTTGGTTTTCTTTATACTTCTCATCTCATTCTGAGTAGGAAAACATTCATGCTTGCTAGTTGCTGCTGTGAGCCTGAAAATTTTAGCTAGAATTGGTTAAAAGGAACAATAATTAATTCTGACTAGTCACTGTGGAGGGAGCAATAGTACAATAATGTAGTGTTATATATATGTACATGAGCGTAAAGGGGAAGGACCACAGACAAATATATTATATAATATAATATAAACATAATCAAAGCAAAGACGTATAAGGAAAACCAACTTCAGTCTGGGGTGGTCGAAAATACATAAAAGAACCAAGACTTTTCGGACTCGTGTTTATGAGAGAGAGAGAGAAAAATAAAATTTCTCAGCCAAAGGTACTATAAAACTGTGTACCATACTTCCATGTGAAACAACAGTGAACAAGTAGTCAAGTAGTTCAAATCGTATCTTTCTCTACAAAGAGCAAGCATTTTCAATTCAGGTTATAAATATATGTCCAGTTTTGACTAAGAACGGAAAGAGCGTATTGAATGGTAAATAAATAAAAATTGTAGGGTGGTCCACACCTTCATGCACTGTTTTGAACCATTTTCAATTCATATATAGGGACATGCAACTTAATTAAGACGTGAATGGTTCCATTTAAATCTTGTTTACTGTTGATTCTTGTATCTATAGTCAATGAACAATTATAATTAGCGAAGCACCTTTTCCTTTTATGTCTTTCTTGATTTCTTTCTTTCTCCCGGTGAACACAAAGTTGAAACCTTAATTGCATGCAGAGAAAGAGAGAGAAAGAGAGAGAGAGAGTTGAAGTTAATGAAGCAGATTATAGTTTTGATGCAGTTGTTTGTTGCCATGTTAAGTAAAAGGAAAAGGTATGGGGTGGTTGCTTAATTTGGGGAGTTTTGCAAGTATTAAAAGATGGATGAAAGTGAGGAATTAGAAGGAAATGGTAAAAGGGGTGAGACATTAAATTTTGTGAAAAATAACGAAACAAAGGCTGCAATGGAATGATTAGTAAGATTAAAACTAAGAGATGTCAGGCTATAGTAGTAGCTCGTGTGGGTACCCATCTTGAAGCACAAGTCACAACGCCATTCTCCTTTCTGTCAAGCATCAATGCTCTTCCGAGAGGAAAAGGACATACAAATAAAGTCAGCTATTAAGTAAAACCAACAATAATAATTAATAAATGGGGAACCAAAGATTAAAAAAGGTTGCATAATTAGAGCATTGGAACAGGAGAAGATTCTCGTATAAAGACACTGTCGTCCAATACTAATCATTATATTTCCTTTCCTTTCCCTTCAAACCACAATGCATACCATACTCGTCAAAAACCTCAACCTCTACACCACTTTTACCTTTGCTAAGCCTTTGCCGACAATCATTTCTGTCTCTCCACTAAATCACTAATTACAACTACACATCATTAAGATAATACAATATCACTCCATTTTTCTTCATTCTATATACCTACTTTTCTACTCACTTCATTCACCAACGCCTTTTATAAACATTAGCTATATTTTTTAAATCAAAATATTACATATATATCTCTTACTATAACATTTTTTATGTTTAAATGACACCACTGTTACAATATTCTCCTAAAGTTAAAGACTCCCCCACTTAGGTTAATCCTTTCACCTTTTTACTGTTTGCAGTGGTGGGTGTGTGAATGTGAAAACCATCAACCAAAAGAGAGATTCGTGTTTCCAACAGTTCCGATGATATATATTATGACTATAATGACATTATGGAATAGAGGGTCTGTCAGGTTTCTGTTTTCGTTTTACTTCTTTATACGACGTAATACGTTAAGTTTTTTTTTCTTTTTTTTTTATCTTGGGGGAAGAAGAAGAAGTATATGTAGTATATATCAGGAATTTTTCTGTGGAAAATAAGAGTGAAATAGAGTAGTGGCAGCTTTTCCATAATGAGTAACTGCTTTGCTCATGAGGGAAAATGATCGAAAACTTAAATCCACTCTCCCAAAAAGAAAAGAGGGTCCATCTCAGCCATTATCGATGGCAGCATAATTGCCACATATGACCATAATAAGTACACTATCAATTAGCCTTTCTTTTTTTACCCAAAAGGAACACATACAAAGCACATCATCAAATTATTACACATAATCAATGTTTTTTTCTTGTTTTAAGCCACTTAAGCGAACCTAATGACAGAATTAAATGATAAAAAACTGCAGTGCTTAGGAACAAAACCCTCATCAAAAGTTGTGTTAACTCCCTTAATTTGAAACTAACTGCATGCATGCTCCATTGTTTTTAGTTTGAAGAGTCTGAATACAAAATTGTGTGTTTCGATATATAAACTAATTTAATGAAGATGGGTTTGCTATATTTAACACCTCTAACTAAACAAAGAACTGAGTTGAGCTCGTTTTCCATTGATCAATTTTGTTTCCACGTTCGTTTTAAATTATTTTGAAAAAAATAATCACTTAATTTCTATAAACAAAATGAAAAGGAGAGCATAAAGCCAGTTTAACTACTTTGGTTGCAGTATTGAATCTAGTGCAGCCTAGTTTTCAAACCTAAAGGAGGGAAGAAGAAAAATGATATAAAATCTTCAAGTCTCTTGTCGAATTTGTAAGCAGAAAATAAAAACTAATCTACGTATTGGACTTATCTTTTTCTATGTTGTTGTCCTTTGATTTGATACATGCGATAACAACAACATAAGTCCTTCCCTTTTACTTTGTTATAAAACTGTTACGAGCACCTTTGATCTCCTTCAACAAACAGTTTTTGAAAGCGGTTTAAGACTTTAAGAAATGGAACTTTAGCAGACAAATGAATTTAATAAATTTTCTTTCAACCCCACAAACCACATGTAAAGTGGGGATAAGCGTTTGAAAGAGAAAAGAGAAGGGAAAACGAAAAGGAAGGAACTTTGGTAATCTTCGTTGTTGAAGAATGCTCCTCAGCATCTTCTGTGCTGCTTCATGCCGACACTCTTCCCTTGTAGGTTTTCTCAGAACATTTCTCACAATATCATGGTCATGGGATTCATTCATCATCCAATGGCTCTGCATGAACCTCAAAACCTTTGGAATGTTTAAAGAAGAAGTTAGCCAAAGCACAAAAATTAATGATTTGACTCAATAAAACTTTGATATCTAACGTATAACAAGCAATGCTTGGAAAAAGACTACACCACTTTGTGTGAGAAATGATAGATTTATAAAATACTGTCGGAAAAGCAACAGGTAAGTAAATGTTTCAAGAAGATCTTCCACCGTTAATTTTAAGTTATGAGTGCTTAAAATCTACGTGGAGGAGTATATAATACTTTAAAAAAAAGCATGCATTAATGGGTGCTTCATGAACACGTAATAATTTTTGGTTAATTTGTTTGAAGGTGGGTTCATAGTTGAGACCAGAAGAGCAAGATTGGAAAGATTTAGGTAGACCTGCCACTTGGAACCAAACCCTTTTCTCTTGAGTTTGAGAATAATTTGTTTGACGCTTGACTGGTAAGGACTCCTTAGTGCCAAAAAGATTTCAAGTCAATTCCATTATCGGATACTTTTGGTTAACTCCTCTTGATAATGGTCCAATGAGTTCCACCACCAACCAACAATTCCATGCCTCTCTAGTCACTCTTTTCTGCACCTAAATAGGAAACCTCTTCCAAAGTACAACGCTTTTTTTTTCTTTTTTTCATGTGGTTCCCTTAAGTTACATCCATGAATTTGTTTATATAATAGCAACATAAATCAGTGGTTAACCATACTTCAAAGTAGAACAGAATCCTTCACGTTTTGCTTCTTTATTAGATGACAAAAATGATTTGAGTGAAGAAAAATCACAGGAAGAAACGGCACTGTTTTTTTTTTAGCAACCCCATAAAGATTGATTAATATCCTTGTATGAGATTCCCTGTAAACTGAATTCAGGAGACTTTTTCCAGCCGAAAGTTAAGTTATTTTGTGACGGACAACAGCTTTTGATAACAAACGAGGACGGATCTTAGTGCCTAGCTTCTTTATATTCTGCTGACAAAAAATCTGGACATGGAAGATGATTAAGGAATCAACATGGTGACTCATTAAGTGACCATAAAGTTGCATCACATGGTTTATGCGAGTTGAAGAGGAGATTAGGATGATTCATTCTCAACTTTGACTTAGGGACAGAAAGCTGATTGCCTTTGGAATGAACAGACTTCAATGTAGGAGTGCTTGAAAGCGAAGCACCTTTCCAGATTTTACAAATGCAGTGGACACCTTTGAAGATTCTACGTAAACACGACATAAATAAACCACACATCCCATCAAGACAATTTCTAACGCCAAAGACTACACAAACTACAACTAAATATGCATTCACAGGCATCGATCACAGATGAACAATGTTTTCACGATTAAGTACTCTTCAACATGCATGCATGCATGCAAGCATGCTTCTTAAGTTACAAACACTGTGAGAAAGTTTGAGAGGGAAAAAGGTCTTAAAATCAAAGGAGAATCGATAAAAATTTCCCCTTAACAAATATTATTTATCTCAAACTACAAGAGGAATAAAATTTCTACAACATCCTTCCAGTTCGGGCATTACAATCTTTCCCGCTTTCCTATATTTAACAACTTGACGATCATGGCAGGGTAAATAAACATGGAGAGTTGCTCAAAGTCCTTCCAGTGAGTGTTCAAAATGCAGAGGGGTGAAAAAGAAAGATGGAAGAAAAGGGTAGTGGAAAGAATTCAATAAATCCTAAAAAATTAAAATTCCTAACTGAGTAAATTAACCCAAAAAGAAAAAAAAAGGGGGCAAATAAAAAAAAATGTTACACTGAGGATGTATCAACAAGAACTTCGTTTAACACATCATCCTCACCATTTGCCAAGGTGAACAGCTCTGCGTCCTTGTCTTGATCATTGGAAAAATCCCTTCTCTCAAGTTTGGAATGTGCTGCAATGAATATCAACTTCTGCACCTTGTTGAGTGCAGTCCTGGAGTGATGGCCATGAGCACAAACCCATCTCCACAAGGACCAATTGCATTTGAAGCCACATGAGGTTGCATGAAGGAATATTAGCCTCACTGCAACTTTCCCCAAGGACTTGAATTCAGTCAAATAAGTTTCCCACACAAGCCTACTACTCTGTGGATTCACAATCCTCATCTTCCCAGTAACTGGATCCCTCTCCTTCATCTGAACAGCTTGAGCATATACCGGGTCAAGCCCTTCTGTTCTCCACTTCATCAGCTCCATCAGAGCAATATGTGCTTCGTCTCTAGCAACAAGCCTAGTTATGAGCCTATCAACATCCTTCTCCTGTTCCGGTGTCAAGTACTTAAATGGTGGAAGGTACTTGCCACTGGTGTCCCTCACCAAGTAAAGCGGGTCAAGAATGTAAGCAGCAGCCCAAGCAGGGTGGTAATTCTTCTTGAACCTTCTCTCAACCAGCTTCTCCACCACCCCTTCTGCAATGTGGAACTTGGAGGACCAATCCTTCACTTTTGCCCTCAATTCATCCCAAAGGGGAAGGCATTGCCCAACCAGAGGCCTCTCTGCCTCAATCTCCTGAGCCATGTCCTTCACCAATTTCACCAAACCATGAACGGCTTCCAAGTCCTTCCAGAACCCCACATCCCGAATCATGTCCCCAACCTCCCTGGCGCCCTGGTCCTCAATGGCCACCATCTTGAACGGCTCATCCAGCAGCACCAACTGCAAGGCCCGAACCGAGCTCAACGTGTCCTCCATCATAGCATACACAGGTCCCAATTCAAACTCGTGCAGGGGAACCCGCAGGAGCCAGGTGTGGCCGTACTCCTGCAGCTGGTACTTGTGGAAACTGTTCCTCAGCTGCGAGGTGTAATTGAACAAATTGGCGAGCTTGAGACAATTGTGAACCACAGCCCTGAACAAGGGGAGTTCCTTGGCGAAGTCCTTTATCAAACTGTTGAAGCCCTGATACTGACAAGCGAGATTAACCATCCAATGATTCTGATTCTCTAAGTTTTTCAAAGCCTTGGCCTTGAACCTGTCTGCAACTATCCCAACACACTGTTGCACGAGATTCCCACAAATGCCAGTTATTGTCTCCCACAGAACCTCCTCCGCATACTTGGAAGGCGCAGAAGCAGTAACAAACAACGCCCTTCTGTACAAGCTGGTCCCATTCGGAAGATTCACGCTCAAATTCACCAACCCAGAATCGTAACTCTTCCCATTCTCATTCACATTCCCATTCCACTTCCACCCGTCAGACGCAATCTGAAAGAACATCGCATCCCTGATCCTCGCCTCCGACTCAACCTTAGCCTCCTCGAACCTCGCCTCCAACCTCGCCCCTGTCAGCTCTCGTGGAAACACCGCCGGCAAACCAACCTGTGACAGAAAAGCTCGGAACTTCGGGTGCTCCAAACTCGCGAAAGACACGGAGCCACAAGACTCGTATACCCAATCGCCCAAAAACTCAATCGCGCTATCGATTTGGGCCTTACTCAAAGCGGGCCCAGGAGAAGTTTTGGGACTCTTCAGCTTCTTCACGCTATCCTCCAACATGGCCAAAGCCCCCAAATCCTCTTTCCCACCTGACAGCACCAAATGCGGCTGCTGCGGAACCAAAGCCGACCCGAACCGCGATGGCGCGTGGTAGAGGGAACCCGAACCGGAACCCGAAGCAGAAGGCGAAGTCGTTGTTCGCTTGCGATGGTTGTGCTGAGCCGAAAAGGGAGAAGCTGAAGAGGGCGAAGAAGAAGGAACGACAACAGGGGAGACAGAAGAAATGGGTTTGGCGGCGGAGTTGAAATTGGGGCACGTGCCGCGTTTGAGGTGTTCGGAGGCGGTGCGTGAAGGGTTGGAGGCGGAGAAAACAGCGTCGCAGAGGGTGCAACGGAGTTTCACTGCTTTGGGGAGTCCCGTTTCGGTGTTGTGAACCAGTAAGGGTTCCAGGTGTGTCCAGTACCATGCGCCTTTTCCCTTTATCGCTTTGTTTCGAACCATCAGAAGCCCCTCGTAGCGCTTCTGTGCCGTCTTCGCCGCCGCTTCGTCGGCGGAGGACGACTCCACCAACGCGCCGGCGTTCGTCGCCGCCATTGCGAGAGAGTGCGGATGAGATTGTCACGGAAACAGTGGTCTCTGGAATGGAAGGGATGATCACGATCACGTATTCTGCATCATCGTCGTCGTCGTCGCTCCGGGACTCGGGGGAAGGGAGCATTTAGCCGGAGAGTGGCCGGGATTTGAGTTTCCGGCGAGTGTCCATGCGATCGGAGAAGAAGATGGCTTATGATGATGAGAGGGAAAAGAGGTTTGTGCTGTGTGAGAGAGTGAGTGAGTGAGTGAAGAAGTGAATGAGACCGAAATAGCAAAGCGAATGAGAGTGGAGCAGATACACGTACGGCTACTCCACCCTCAGATGAATGACAGAAAAAGGGCGACGCTTTTTCACGCGCGGGAGTCTGCGCGTGGGAAACAGCTTTCCGGGAACCCGACCCCCACGTTGCTGATGATTGGGTAGTAAGGAACACGCGCCGCTCCTCACTTTTCTGCCCTTTAGTTTCTTTTTTGTTTTTAAATTTTTCTCTTTTGTTTTTGGGGTCTTCGTGTGGGGTCTTTCTTTGTCCTTGTCGCTTTCTTTTTTTCTTGTTTTTATAATTCTTATTTTCATACTGTTTTTCACCCTAAATTTATCCTGTCACTCCATCTATCTTCTTGTTAATCATTTTGTATTGGTGGCTGAATTCTTTTATGTTAGTATTCATTAAATTATATATTTTTCGTACAAATGATTTATTTATTTTCATATACTATCATAATAAAATGCAAATGCCCCAATAGTTTTTTAAATATTGTTAATATTTTTTATTACATTTTTAAGGAATTTACTTTCAATTTCATACTTGTTATTTAATGTTGAAATAATAGTAAAAAGCCAATAAATGCTTTATAATTGAAAATCGTGTTAGGAGTACAAAAAAATAGCAATTTAACTGGATTAATAAACAAAATAAAAATGTTGGAAATAATATATTCTTAAATGGCATGTTGGATATGGTTAATATTTTTCCAGTTCAATTGTTATAAATATTTGAAGTGAGTTTTTAAATAATGGAAAGAAAAATTAATTGATATAAAATAAAATATATTAATAAATTAATGTTTTTAAGAAAACTAAAGCAGTGACTGAACCTTCTAATTCTAGTGAACTCACTACCAAGATATGTTTTGCGTGATAAACATTAATTTCTTAATTGTTTAAGGATTGATTATAAAATAAAGATTCGCCGTATAATTAAGCGTACAATATTTTATAACGATAACTTGTCATATAAGATAATTTTTATATTTTAGAACATATTAACAAGTTTTATGAATAAAAAGAGCTTAAAACTTGCCGATATATTTTAAAAATCCTTACTTATTAAAGTCGTGATTTGATGTTATCATTTATCTTTTTATCTCTAAGAAAGAATAAAAATATAAAATATAATTTTAAATCCTTGCCAATATTATTATTTTTGGTTCCAATATTTGAAATAAAATATTATTTTAAACTTTTTATATTTTTAGTGTTTTCTTTTAGTAATTTCAATTCATATTAATTCGTTAATAATAAAACTAATAAAGTAACAATTCAATCATAGCTTTGTCCAACAAGAAATAAAATTCTTCAATATTTGTTAATTGAGTATCTAATTGGCTTAGCAAATAGGATTACCGAAAATAATTTGTATAAATTTGTCTAACTAGTCCAATCTCGTTGAACAAAGTAAGACATTCATGTTTTTCTAACTTTTATAAATTAGATTCTCACTTAGTAAGGATATTACTTATCCAATAAGTGAATCCTTCCTTATCTCTGTGACTTTGTGAATTATGTTCTCACTCAGAAAGTAAAACACTCATCCAATGAATCAACATCATTCATAAGTGATATCATATTGGTGAATTTGTTTCCTTGTCTTCAAACGATAATTGTTTCTTTCTTCTCACAAGTCGAAACTAATGTTACCAAATAAAATGTACCCTCTGAAACCAATTGAACCAGACTTACCAACTACAATTACACATATCAAAGTTTACCAAAATCATTGATTCAATCCAAACACCCAATCACATTCTAAAACCAACTATTTCATATCATACATCAATTTCTGCAAGTCCAATTCAAAATTGAACCACAATTCTATACCAAAACATAATAAAATTTAAATAAATAAATTCCTTAATGTTACTAATAGCACAACACATTCTCCTTTGTCTCTAAGCACCTCTAATCACAAAGAAAGACACTATTTGCACAAAAAAGGCTTATAGCAATGATTTGATCATACTCTAACAATCCTAATTGAACAAAAATTCATCAGGACCTCTAAGACCAAGCATGCAACCCAAGGACTCTACATGCAAATCCCAAAACTAGCGACTCTAAAAAATGCAAAAGGGAAATTACTTTATCAAATGAAGTGATCATAGAGAAATCTAGGCTTCGTAGCTAGAAGTCTTACAATATGCTCTGATCTTCAAACAAGCAGATAGAAGGTCAGAAACATTAGAGATAACATAGAGGAATGAGAAGGTTCAACTTTTTAGAGGGATGATAGCTTTCTATAAAAATGAACTAAATTTAACTAATTTATATTTATACTATTTTTAACAATAAAATAATTGGGTGTCTATTATAAAATCTCTATCTTACTTAAAGTATTTTCTAGAATCTTACATTTGTTGTAGAAAAAATAGTAAGACCAAAATCTTATTGGGTTAATCAAAGTTAGGTTCTCTTAATTTTTTCAATCTCTTTTAATTATTTTATTTATCTTATTCTTTTCATTTAGTATTTGTAAAGATGATATATTATTGAGGTAGGGTTTTATATTTAGTGTTTTACTTAAAGCTTTTTGAATTTATGAAAGTGTAAAAGAAATGTTTGTGTAAGTAAGAATGTTACAATTTAGATAAGAGGAGTTAATATTGGAATTTAATTAATAAAATTATTGTTTAGATGATAATGTAAGTGATAAATCATGTGATTGATATTAATTGTATTACATTTCGTATTAGTTCTTACTGTGTAACTTTTAATGTCCACTTCACTCTAAGTAACTCCCAATAGTCTTTTAATTCTCTCACTATTTGTCATTATGAAACATGAATGGTTTATCTTCTTGATTTTATCTTCCCATGCCATTATTCAACTACATAATTAAAAATATAATAAAAAGTACAAAGAAAATTAAAATTTGTTGGCCTTCTCAAGATCACATTAAATGTGATAGTTTGTTTATGATGTATATGAAAGTTGTTGTTCATACATTTGCTTGTGATTTTTAGAGTGATATGAAATGTGTATAATAATAGTAATTAATTTGGAAATGATTATCAATATGATTGATACTTTACATGAATATGAGTACAATTTAGATGTTAAATTTGTAGTTATATTCATTAATATGGTTTGAAAAATGATGTTATATTGCTCAAGTGGTATTAGTTACATGTACCACTCGGTATTTGAAGCACCAACATGCATGTTTAAGTAAGAACTTGTAACTTGATTGAGAAAGAGGTCAAGACAAATATTATTTGTATAGAATTGTGTGACTATTCAAACAAGAACCTTATACTCAAGACATGATTGTCCAAACATGGATGAAAAAAGGTGTATGTGCTCTTAAAACATATTTATCTTTATTTGAATCTATCATCAATTATGATACCACTATTGAGAAATCTTTTCACCAGAAAAACTAAAAAAAATTCATCATTAATAAAGCATGAGTTATCTATATATAAATGATATATAATATCATCTTTATTCCAAAAGTTTAATACTTTTTATTTGCGGATGTTTTTTCCGTATATACCATTTAACTTTATATTTTTTAGTTAATATAAAACTGTTCTCTTACTAATTAATATACATAAACAATTTTAAAGACTAATGAAAAATTTTATTTAAAAATATAGCAAAATAACAAAGTTGAGAATGAATTATTTTTTTTTTCTAATCGTAAGAGAAAGAGAAAGGTATTTGTAGAGACCAACACTAAAATAAAATATTTTGAGACTTGAATGTAGTAAATATAATTTAGAAAATTGGTCCATGTAGTTTAGTGTGTTCGCTTTTATTGGTGAACTTGTTGTTCTAAATTTTGTTATTGAATGATATTTTGGTTTCAGATTGGATACTATTAAATTACGTCTAAACATGATTTAACCTAACGTACTTGATTTTGAAAAAAAAAATCAAAACTACATAACGGATTTTGACTTGAAATAATTTCAATAACTTTCATTTTATATAAAAAAAAATATTAAATTTTGATATTTAATTAATTTTACAATAAAAATATTTAAATAAAATTACGTAACTTTAAAATCAATTTTATAGAATCAATTTATTCAAAATAAATTGTGTAACATTTCCGCACTAAATATATAGGGAACGTCAATATTTCGAAATTATCGAATTTCGCCGGTTCCAAAAAATTATCATATATGACGTTTTTTTTATAAATGATTTTAGTGTATTATATATATATATATATATATATATATATATATATATATATATATATATATATTCCCATTTGAGAAAAGATAAACATTTCATTTCGTACATATAATTTTTTTTTCCAAATTAAACATTTATAGATATTTTATATTGAATATAGGATTTTTTACAAGTTAAAATATTATTTAAAATTAATAAATTTAAGTGAACTATGTTATTATTTTATTTAAGACCATTGGACTAGTGAAATGTCTCATCTTAATAACTAAATAATAGATTTTAAATTTATAATATTCATTGTCTTAAGTTAAAGATATTTTAAATTTATATTTAATTATTTTTATATTTTATATTTTTATAATAAAAATATTATGTATTTATTTTATTTCTCTATTAATAAATTGAATCTCGTTAATTTTTCCAAAAACAAATAGTAATAATAACATTGATAAAATAATTGTGAAACATACGATATAAACCCTACAACTCGAGTCACTTACGTTTTGATTTTCACTTTTACATATTAAGTTGAATGATTTCCCATATGCACTACTTGGTTTGATATTATATCAGAACAACATTTGAATAATGATATATAATATTTGCGGATCAGATACATTGAATAATTTGTGAAAAATAAAAAAAATAAAAGGAGACAATTAATAACACGTGTTAGAACCTCTTTTGACAGTAATGATACAACACACGTGCATGAATTGTTTTTTTTATATATAATTTGTTCTTACCTTTTTCTTCGTGCTATTATTTTAAATATCTCTTTTGTTTTGTGATATATTTCTTTAATCTATCACAGCGTCGAGGTTTTAATATCTATAGTTATATTATATATAAAGATACTTGTTATCTCAAGATTCTTTAGAAATTATCATCATAAATTATCCGTTTGAACATTTAAAAATCAAAATTGTATACACAAAACTAGTATTTTAACACGGGATTTTAAAAGAAGTAAAATATATTTTAGTACCAGATTAAAGATGTAAATGTAAAAAAAAAAAAAGAAAATAAATTCGCGGTAACTAATTAATTTAAACATCTAAAACTGAAATCTATCCTAGAATTGTGAAGTTTTAAAAAAATTTATTTATCTTAGCCATGTCAATTTGATTGGATGATTGAATTTTACTTTAACCTATATGATCGGAGCTAAAAAAGTCTTCATAAAAAATCACTAAACGAAAATACTTATAAAAATCATCTGGTCAAGAATTATTTGTTTTTTTAAAAATATTATTTGACAATGCAATCTAATTTAAATTATTAATATTGATATTAATTAATATTAATATTATGATAGAATAAAATTTTATCATAACTCTTAAAATAAAATAAAAAAATATAATTATACGAGAAACAAAAACATAAAATAAAAGATAAGGTAATTTTATTCTGCTTCCGACCCATTCAAATATATATATATATATATATATATATATATATATATATATATATATATATATATATATATATATATATATATATATATATATATATGCACATATATATATATATATATATTATTTTTTTATATATATATGACATTAGTTTTACACATATAAGGCATTTAATATTATTTCTAATCAAAAATTTTAAGACAATGAGATTATGAGTCTTTATTCTTATATAAAATTTAACTTTGTTTTTTTTACCGATGTGAAACTTTGACACATACTTAAATTACAAATAAGAAATACTTAAGTCTAAAAATAAATAGTTAAAATTTAAACACAATTCAGTTTGTTAAAACTTAAGATAATTTATTTTATGAAGATAAGCTTAAAGTTCATTTATTCAAAGGAAACAAAATCAACAATTTTAAATTTTAAATGTAAATTTTTTATTTTTTATTTTTTTCTTGAAGTTTCATCCCGTAATTTTTAATTATTTATAAATTTATTAATCTATTAATTCAAGGATTAAATGTGTTTTTGGTTCCTTAACTTTCAATGAATTTTGAAATTAGTTTATTTCAAAATTTTGGACAAATTTAGTCCTTCATCGTTCGAACTACGTGAATTTAGTCATTTTAATTAAATATAATCTTGAAATATGTACAAAACATCAAATAAATCTAACAAAATTTGATTAAAATGACTAAATCCACGTATTTTGAAATATGAAGGACTAAATTGGTTCAGAGTTTCGAAATTGACTAATTCCAAAAAGTTAAGGGACAAAAACATATTTCACTCTTAATTTAAAAACATTTGATTGTATAATTGAAATAATTTTTTTATTTATATCAAATTATATTTCTTATTTTTCAAATTATGAACAACTTTGGAAACCATTTAACAATATTTTTGTTATAACTCGACCATCTGGCAGGGATATATTCATATTCATATAATAATTTTAAATTACTCTTATTATTTTTTATGTTAAAAAAAGGATAAATAATTCCAGATGTTCTTATTTGTGTAACGAAATCCCAAGTAGGTCTCCTTCTTTCTATTTGACTCGATTGGATTCCTATTTCGAAAAATTAATTGCAATTAAGTAATTTTCGTTAGTAGTAGGTTAACTATGTGTCACGTGTCAGCATGTGGTTCTTTTCATTTTTTTTTAATTTTTTTATTTTTTTATAATTTAAAAAAAAATGTCACGTGTCAATCTGATATTGTGCCACGTGACAAAGACAGTGTGATGTGACAGTGACAGTGTCACATGTCACTATTGGATGTGAAAAGTCTCAATGTAATCCCTAATTTGTTATTTTGTCTCAATTTGGTCCCAATTTTTTTAAAACTGAATCAATTTCATCCTTGTACCAAATTTAATTTTATATAAATTTTACAGTGGTATTTTTATATAATTGATATTTTTTAAAAAATTAAATTTATTTAATTATATATTTTGCATTGAATTTTATTTATTTTTTAAAATATTTATATATCTATAATTTATAGATAAATGGTAGAGTTGCTTTAAAAATAAAAACTTTATAAATTTAAATATAAAATTTTAAAATAATTTTATAAAAATTTAAAATAAATATATTTATTTTAAATTTTACAATTCAATTTATAAATTGTTATTTTTAAACAAACTCTAACGTTTGTCTATAAATGATTGATATATAAATATTTGAAATAATATTTAAATAAAGTTCAATGTAAAATAAAAACGTAATATTGTTAGAAATATCATTGTGACATTTATATTAAGGTAAATTTTTGTCTCAATTTGAATATGACTTAAATTGATTCGGTTTAAAAAATAAGGAACCAAATTGAGATAAAATAACAAATACAGGGACTACATGAAGACTTTTCTCATTCAATAGTGACATGTGGCACTGCTACTACTACATCACACTATCTTTACCACGTGATAAATGTCAGATTAACACATGACAATTTAAACAAAAAATCACGTGATGACACGTAACATACAGTTAACACTATTAGTGTACTACTAACAGAAAAAACCTAATTGCAACGAATTTTCCAAAATAGAAACCCAATTGAGTCAAATAAAAAAAAGGGAACCTACTTGAAATTTCATTACAAAAATTGGGATCTCTGAAATGATTTAACCTAAAAAAATAAATGATAAATTATCGATGAACTAATGTTTATTTGACGAGTGAAAGGGGTATGGAGATCTCTAATTGTTTGTATTCATTTCATGCATATTTCACAACTAAGATTGAGGTATCATATTTTATTTAGTATCCGATGTGCCGCTAAATACAAAGGGTGCAACATGATTATGAAAACCAGTGTAGAAAATGAGTATCTTTTGTGTGCGTCCAATAGTGTATGATCACACTTTCTCTAATTATCCAAAAAATACATTTATGGAAAATCAACCTATAAAACGATTACTATGTATATACCTGTAAGAGAAAACAACCTAGTCATTAACTATATATATACACTATTTGTTGAGATAATTGTTAGAATTTCTAAATAAATAGTATTTTAAAATAATGATATTATTATTTTAATATTAAAATTCTTAATTATAAATAGAAATTTTATAAATATATCTCATTACTTAAAAAAACATTTCATTTCTTTAGAAATTTCTTTTTCAGAGTTCTTTCCACTTTTTCTAAGTTATGTGAGCATGTGATCTTCTCATTGAAGATCGAAGTCCATCTGTGTGATTCTTGCGGTGAGATCTTCAAGTTTATCTGATCAATTTCTCTATTTGAGTAAGTGATTTTCAACTCTTCCTTTTGTGTAATTGTGATAATCCTTACATGCGTCTCACTTTGAGGTCGCATGTATTCCTTTAGCTTTATGTTTGGTTCTCTATTGATTAATGGTCATGAGGGTATGATTTGATCATCTTTATAGTATTTCTATAGGTAGACAGAGTATCATGTGACTGTGGGAAAGTTTTGGCATTGTAGAGCCAATCATGTTTTTACTTAGGTAAGGGAAGCTAGTTTTTATGTGTGTACGTGAGTCTGAGAAAAAATGATAGTTGCATTGGATGCTTTCTAAATTGAGAATGAAATTTGGTTGTGAATGATGAATATGGTATAACATATATGACTGTTGTGATCTGGTGTGTGTTTGATGAAAATGATTGGTTGCTTGGGGATTGCTTTGGTGTGTGTGAATTAAGTAATTAGGAATATGAGCAATGGAGCTATTTAGTGCAAATTTCCTTTGTTGAAAAACTATTTTGATTCAAAGTGATAAAAGAGAAGTATCAAATTGGTCTGTTGGACAAGTTCATTTTACCTAAATTATAGCACAAAAATATGATTTTTCTAATACAAAGTTGAGCCTCATAATGTACTGTGAGCGCCAGCTTTTACGAGCTGAGCGCCAACACCGAGCATATTCTCCACAAATTCATCTTTATATTTATTTAGGGTTGACAAAACAAACCAATCCAACCTGTTTTGACTCACCCTGCTCTTGGTTTGCAAAATATGGGCCGAATCGAGCGGGCTCGTTGGACAAAAATGAACTAGCAATTATAACCTGTCCCACGACAGGTTGGACTGACGCACTGATCCACAATTATTTTCTTTTTTATTTTATTTTATTTAATCATGTAAATATTTTCTAAGCTTTTAATTGAATAGTTAATATTTTTAATTGGATTAATTAAAATAATTACTGCATTTACATGTTAAATTATTATATTATAACTAAAAATTGGAATTTAATTTGTAAGTGTTAATGATTTAAATTGTAATATTATTACATATTTACATCATTAAAAAATATAATATAAAAAAGTTAATTTTTTAAATTATTTTTTATTTTAATTTTTAAATTAAAAAAAAAAAAAGCAAAGCGAGGTTGGTCCATCAATTTGATGGGTTAGACGGATCAGGCCAAACAGACTGACAAGTTAAAAATTTGAACCTAACCTATATTTTACTTGACAACATGATGGAACAACCTCTCATACCTGACCCGTTTTGACATCCCAATCTTTATTCTTATATCCATAACTACAAACACCAATGTTTTTTCACCTTTCCTTTGGTATAGCTACCTAAAATATCTCAAAAGAAACCATAATCGAAAGACAATATAAATCATATCACAACAAAAACTTTTAAATGTGAGTGAATTTCAATAAACGTGTGTATAACTGAGTCTATACCAACAACTAGCATTTTGTCGATAAAAAAAATGACATATTTAAAATAGAAATGTTAAGTAGGAATGTAGCTGTGTGTACTTCCCTTGAGAAAACACGGTGATGAGTAAAAAAAAAAATGGTGGTAGTAGCATGTAACAGTGCACAAAATGAGTGTGTGCAAATAGTCAAAGTTAAAGCAAGTGTATGGAAAAAAAGGGCTCATCCAGCTTCCAATGAAAGCAATTTTGAAAACGTAAAAGATGAAACAGACTCCTCTGCCACGCATTGGTCACTTTGAACACAAATTCAAATGTGTATTAATCAAGCGCCGAGTTAGGTGAAGTTCTCCACTTCCTTCTCCTGTTCTGCTGACACAACACAACAACACAACACAACACAACACACTTCTCACAAATTAATAAAAGTAGAAAAATCAAAGCACGTGATGTGATCTGTAACACAAACATAAACAGAAATGCTATTCTTTGATTTGGTTTTCAAAACAAAGCAATGTCCACTGCTGCTTTTGTCTTCCAACAAACTATAATTAGGCCTTAATTAATTAAACATCACTTTATTGTTGTGATCATTTCACAAAAACCATCTCATGTGCCTTCTCTATTCTTTATTAAGCCTAGTCATTTTCTAATTCACACATTACTTTCTGCTCAGTCCTTTTCCTACCTTTTTTTTCTCTTCTTCCTCTACAACCCCAAGAATATGGTAATTCTTTTCCGTGTCAACATATAACAAGAATCTGGAAAATATACTATAGTAGTATAATTCACGAAAGTCAAATACTTTTATTTCTCCTCTTTAACTCTCAAATATTACTTCATTTTGAGGTTGGTGTCGGATATTAATTAAACTTAATTATTATCGGGGTTTTTTTTTTTCTAGAACAGTGAAGAAAAAGCTATTTTAATTGGTATCAATATAATCAAAGTTACACCCTGTTAAGAGTAGAGAAAACTTCTAATAATGATTTTTTTTTTAATTTATACGAATTCATAATAATGAAAAATTGACACTATTTTTGTACTTTTCTATGGGTCTTTTTCTCTTATGAGATATTCAATTTTTTTATTTTTATTTAATTTGATATTTAGACTCACATTTAGGGATGAGAACGGGCGGGGCAAGAACGAGTTTTGTTATTTCATACCCATCTCAAAGAAAAAATATATCCTCATCCACATATCTAAATTCAAAGGATATCAAATTTTTGTCTCATCATCATCTCCACTGGGTAACAAATATATATCCGTACATGTATTCGCTTTATTAATGTTTCAATATCAATTAATTAATTTTTATAAAATAATACAAAATTACGGTAAAGGGAACATAATATTATCAAAGATTCAATATTAAAAGGAGGGTTGTTTCTTCAATTTCAAATATTTAGAAAGAAATTATAATTATATATATTTCAATTTAGAATACCAATTACATTTCATGAGAACCAAAACATTCATTTAAGGGTTAAATATGTTTTTGGTTTCTCAAGTTTGAGTGAAATCTAGAATTAGTCCATCTTCAAAACTTTTGACCAATTTAGTCATTCATATTTAAAAATGTGTGAACTTAGTCCTTTAAACCAAATTTATTAAGTTTATTTGACGTTTCAAGCGCATTTCATGATAGTATTTGAATTGTTTATATCGTTTGGCACATTTTCGCTTCAATGTTAATTCAAATATTATCATAAAATACATTTAAAATGTCAAATAAAGTTAACAAAATTTGGTTAAAAAAACTAAATTCACACATTTCTAAATATAAAGGACTAAATTGGTACAAAGTTTCGAAGATGGACTAATTTCAAAATTCACTGAAACTTAAGGGACCAAAAACATATTTGACCCTCATTTAAATTTACAAACGTTGATGAGACTTCATTGATAGAATTTAAAAGTTTTTTTTTAATATAAAAAAATATTCAAATTAAAAAATTTTAAATGTTTGTTTATGTTCCTACTGCAACTAATAGTCCCACATCACTTAGAAGTCGAGGTCTAAGA
This sequence comes from Vigna unguiculata, assembly GCF_037176805.1. Classification (NCBI taxonomy): domain Eukaryota; kingdom Viridiplantae; phylum Streptophyta; class Magnoliopsida; order Fabales; family Fabaceae; genus Vigna; species Vigna unguiculata. The sequence continues at coordinate 54,634,703 of NC_140794.1, read as the reverse complement.
TGGTTTAAATACCCCTTCCTCCTTTCATCTTTTGAGGTGCAATTGGAACGGAGCTCATGCTCTTCTATACACTAATCAAAGTTATAAATAGATAAATCACTTGATCAAAATTACAAAAAAGAACAAAAATTAAACTAATAGTAATAGAATTTTAACATATATCTTTTATCATTTCAACTTCAATATATATTGAATGGTGATAAAAAATATTAATGATAATTATATTGAATTATTATATTATAGTAAATAAAATTTATTTATACAATTATAGTGATAAAATTACACGTATGATAATGAGTTGAAAATAAAAAATAATTTTATAAAAATATAAAAATAGTTTACTTGGATTGGAACAATTTACTTAAATTTTTAAATTCTAATGAAATAATTTTATACACTAATAAAAGTTATAAATATATCACTTGATCAAAATAAAAATAAAAATTAAATTAATAATAATAGAATTTTAACATAGATCTTTTATCTTTTCAACTTTAATATATGTTGGATGATGATAAAAAATATTAATGACAAGCACATTAAATTATTATATTATAGTTTATTTATACAATTATAGTGATAAAATTACACATATGATAATGAGTTGAAAATAAAAAATAATTATATAAAAATAATAAAATATTAAAATAGTATTCTATATGATAAAAATAAGCAACAAATAAAAATATTAAAAAAATGATCAAATGTGTGTGTTTTATAAACAATTTGAGACACCATTGAATGAAATCGTACAAAGAAAAAAATGTATAATTAATGGATATCATAGAAAGAGTGTAGTATATATATATATATATATATATATATATATATATATATATATATATATATATATATATAAGGCTACTTAATAGATTATGGATATTTTAATAATTTAAACGAGGACATGGCGGATATATACATCCTCATCTCATCTTTATACTCGATTGAAAAAGTCGAATATTTTTCATACTCAGTCAATACAAAATTTTTTTATAAAAAAAGTGACAGATTTGGACCATATCCATGAAAACGGATTTATTTGTAATTCATATTCACATTAAAATTTCTACCAATTTTTTCATCCAATATGACTCATTTCACGTTAACACTTCTAAAACAATTCATATTGAGAGTAAAGTTAGTTATAAATAGGAAATAAATATAAAAACTGTGATAGAAAATATTATAATTTCATATTATTTATAATTATTAGTCAATAAACAAACAAATTAAGCAAAACTTCGTTTACGTTCTTACCTCTATACGGTAAAATATAAAAATATAAATTAAACAGATATTTTTAATTGATAACAAAAATATAAGCTACAACTCTTTATATTTAAATGATTGTTTCCCTTATATTAAAAACAAAAATTAAGCTGAGAAAGTTTAAATCACTTAGTTCAACAAATACGTGAGTCGTTACAAATTATTTGTTACGTGTTTCATTCTTATCAATAAAAAAGTAACAGGAGATTTAATCATTTTCTTAAAATAATTAAAAAACCTGAAAATCTTATTTTGATTGAATGACGGTCTAAGTAGAAAATATTGATTTATTTTTATATAATATACGGAAGCTTGTCTTCCAAAAAATAAGAGACGTGATTTAAAAAAAGGTTAATAGTAGAAAAAAAATGGTCTTAACACAATCAGAAAAGAAAAAATTTAGTAAAAATGAGTTTTTTTACTCTTTATTTTTTGTATTGTAAATTTATTTATTATATTCTTAATTTTTCTTTTAATAAATACACATAATAATTATTAAAGATTAAATATGTGTTTAATTGTCTCGATCATTTATGAAATTCAAATAAAAAATTAATAATTAAAGTTTTTGTTCTAGGATTATTATTTTTGTTATTATACTACAAATAAAATATGTTATATTATATTAAATAAACTATTTATCAAAAGTAAATTCAATAATAAAAACTTAAAGCGCACGAATAAGGACTTAATAAAGTAAAAAAACAAAAAAGGAAGTTAAAATTAGGATGTCACTGAATTTGAGTTTAACTATATTCATTTACATTTTGTAAGTAAAAATTCAATTCACTTACATTCATATATTGGATAGATATGGAATATAAGTCTCATTTTTGTCTTGGTCACGGATATATTTATATACATTTCATATTTGTCTTTGTACCGAGTCAGATATTAATGAAATCATTTTTTACAAAAAGAAAAAAATATTGAAAAAATGATATTATTAAGAATTCAATTAAAATGATTTTGTTCAAAATTAAATTTTAAGAAAAAAAAAATTAATTGCATAATTATAAAAAATAAAGTATCTAGTAATAAATGCATATATGTAAAATAACTAAAGAAAAAAAATAATTATATATAATTGAAATTTTATGACAACTATTTTGTTATAAATGTTAAAAGTATTTCTAGATTACATATTTAATATTTTTATTTTTTACATTTTTATTTATTTTCTTTTATGCGAGATATAATGTCTTGGTGAATATGTATAGAATATGTATAGTAGACATTTGCTTAAGTCCGTGCTCATTTAACTCCACATTTCGTATAAATTCACATTTGAGAAGAAAAAATTCTCGGATCAATAATTTTTGAGACTTTTTTTTCAAAAAAAAAAAATGACATAAAGTTATTTGACGACTATTTTCGATTCATTCACTCGATTGACCATTTTATAAAATCTCACAAAGGGTAAAGACCCTTAATTTGATTTAATTGGTGATAAATAAGAAGAATCTTTCAACTCATGTTTATAAAATCTCACGAAGGGTAAAGACCCTTAATTTGATTTAATTGGTGATAAATAAGAAGAATCTTTCAACTCACTCATTGACATTAAGATAGATAACACTATTTAATGATTTGAAGATAACATCGCGTTGGTCAACTCCAACTTCGTCCAGACCAATTACTTATATTTTATATTTTTTATATATAGAAATAGTATATGAATAAAATAAAATAAAATAGTAAGTTCGTCTGGTAACATATCGTTTATATCTATCATATTTCTCATCTTTTCACAATCCCTACAAATTTCCAACATCCAAAATATTCCATATCATAAGTATATGACCTGTAATATTTCATATTATAATATGACTCTTAAAATTTCATAAGTTCACATCTTAATTAAATCTGCATCAAATTTTTAAGATCAAAATACAGAGTTAAACGAATGTTTATTGTAATATTCACTACTCTCTCTAACTAAATTGATATAAGTTTGGATAATATCTATTTTATATTAATTTAGATGATTTGAATGTACTCATAGGAATAAGTTTTTTTGTCATTTTTACTTAAGATATACTTTAAAAACAATTCTTTTTAAATCTATAAAATTAAAGAATATAGTATATGTAAGATAAAGGAATTTTAATTAAAATAATTCTAAAAAATTAATTTAATCACATAAAATTATTTGAATTCAAATTATTATTGATTTAATTGTAATTTTGGTCCTTACATTTTATAAAGTTCACATTTTTTATTTTTGATTTTTATTTCTACAATTTTGAATCATTACTTTTTAATTATTTGTAATTTTGATTCCTAAATTTGTAAGGACTTATAGTTTTATGTGATAACGTAGGTGAATGAAATAATTTAGAAACATAATAATTAAATTTAACTACATGTTTACAATTTGATGAAATTGGGATAGTAGTTGTAGATTTTACTGAAGGGTGAGAATAGTATCATGGAAAGTGTAAATATTAAATAGAATTGGGCTTTAATTGTATTGGACTTTGAGCTTCAGCTACGACAAGTTAATAGACTTGAAGCAAATACCATGAGACTGAACTTAATCCATTTTTGCATGCATATCCTTCTATTCCAACCTCTTTTTTTTTCTTCTCCTAGACACAACACAATGTAAAGTTTCAATTTAAAGACTAATTATGAAGGAATTTATAGTATCAAAGTGAGAGTATTATCTTAAATAAGTCTCTTCTTCTAAACACAATGTAAAGTTTCCTTCTTTTCCTTGAAATTTTCAATCAAGAGACTACTTAGGAAGAATTTTACAACTTCAAGGTAAGAGTATTATCTTAGATAAGTTCTCCTCCTCTTCACTTCCATCAAAGTAATTTCTTTTTATTATAGTAGGCCTCAATTTTGTTAACATTTGAGTTTGATGGTTTTATGAAATGTACTAACTTAAAGAAAAGAAAGTAAAATTATGTAATGGTCACCGACGGAAATTATATATTCAAAATTTATATATTTATTATTGTCACTCACAATAAAAATAAATATGTATTTTAATATAATTATAACTATAAAAAGTTAACATATATCTAATTAATATATAAACTTTTAGTTTTTAAAAAATTAATATTAAATTTTATGCAAATATTACTTATGATTTATATACTTATCCGGTCTAATAGGTGTATCTTATTATACTTATTTCAGATAATATATCGTATTATAGTTATTATATTTATTTTATATAAGTTGTTATATTGTTAATATTACTCTTTTATTATATGAGTTAAAAGTGCAGAAAGACTTTATAAATATACATAGTATTTTTATTTTTTGTGGAATACTCATTTTAAAAACAATCACTTAAACTAATCATCTCTAAAAAAATTCTTACTCTACTTAAATATCAAAAAGTTTGAAACGATTCAATTTTAACTATCAGAAATATTTTAAATCACGACTAAAATCTTATCACCTATACAAATGTTCACGCTTCAGATCGGATAAGAACAATCGGAGACTATGATTTGATTATGGATTCCTCTTATGATCCCTTGTATTTACTTATAAATGATATATTGAAAAGGAAAGGCATAGAATGTTTGGAGGAATGAGAAAGCATATATGTAATTTCACCGACTTTACAGAAACTTGTTGAAGTTAGAAACAGCTGGCCACAAAGACCACGTGATTGTCGGCTTCAATAATCAGTGACATTCTGGATTTCTGATACGAAACTTCATCATCTCAGTGCCAATTCCAATGTAAGATAAGTTCGTAATGAAAATGTTTGATAAAGATAACAAACAAACAAAACAACAATGGACCTTCAACTACATTGGAACATGTACACATCAACGTGTTCCACAAACTACAACCTTCTCTAAGTCAACATGGGTTGGGCCACACCTAACAATTGGACCTGTAGTGGCCTTTCTCAAATGAATTTGAGTTCAGAAAATCTTAAAAATGTTTGAAGAAAAACTGTAGAAACAAAACAACCACATTTGCGTGGAACACAAATTACATTCCACCAACTAAATTAAACCACCATTTTCATATTGATTTGTTTTACATTTATAAAGTTTACTAATTCAATAGAAAAAAAAATTGGTTTGTTTTGTTGTTTTGAGAGTAAATGAAGATATGGTGCATTTATCATTGAAAGTTTGGGGAAGAGTGCATAGTAGAATACCAGAAATAGTTGGAATCCTCTCCATTAGAAGGACATTTTTATTCCTTATTCAAACAGACTACCCCTGCCATCTTCTGGTCAACTCTGCTATTTGGGATAAATAATGTGAATGATGAATAAAAATAAGATTTTTTAAAGTATTTATTTAATAAATAAATAAACATATAAAAGTTAAAGTAAGAAATTGGATAGAATTTACTTTTTTTAATTGTCAATTAATGTGAAGACTAGTTAAGAATAGAAGTAGTTTAACTAAAATCAACTATTAATATTTTATTATTTAAATAGAAGAGTTTATAAATACAAAAATATAATTATTTAAATTTCATCTTACAAAAAAAATTCTTTGATCTATTTCTAGAATTTTGAATAATTTATTCTTTCCTCTTATATTAAAACACACCATAGTGATATTGATGGAGGTAGAACACTATTCTATTATCAAAAGTAGTTTTTTGAGTAAGTTTCTCTTAGAGTGTGTTGCTTTGGAGGGATGGATATAGGGGAGAGTGTGAAGATGAATTTGTATAGATTTGGGTGGATGAATTTTTGTGTTTTTTTTAGTTGATTTAGAGGGTAAAGTGAGTGGATCTGGAGATAAGTTTTATGAAAGTTAGTGAAAGATTTGATTGATGTGATAGATAAAATAAATTATAAAAATGGATAGAATTAGAAAGTTACCAAAATACCATTGATGAAAAAAGAGAATGATTTTGTAATTTGATGTTATAAAAATAATTATAATTAATTATTACAAATAAAAAAAATATTAAAATTATATAAAATTTTAAAATAAAAAAAAAATTATGAATGTAAAAAAAAGTATACAATTAAATTTTAAAAGAAATTTAAACAATTAAATTTTAAACAAAATTTATATAAAATTTAAAAAAAAAAGTTAAAAAAAAAATTAAAACCATCGACACCGGTGTGGTAACCGGTGTCGTCCTTCACAAAACAAGGCACCGGTTACGTAACCGGTGCCATCCCCCTCTCATAACACCATAGCACACCGGTGTCATCCCGCAACATGGTTTGGGAAACAGAAACAAAAATCGAAGAGTAATTTGGTAAAGAACTGATTATACTTGCTTATCCTCTCATTTTTTAGGGGATGAAATAATACATTCATCCCTCAAATCTTCGCTCCCATATCCCTTCGAATGACTGAAACCGAACACGCTCCAAAACCAAATACGCGCTCTCAAATTGACTGAAACAGTGAAACACCCTCAAACGAACAAGACGTTAGTCTTCTTTTCTTGTATTAGAATTAGTTACATGTGTAAGTTGTAATGCTTCCATGTGTTGCTTTTGTATTAAGATGAATTTTTCTTAATTAGAGCACATGATAGTATATTTAGATTGTTTATTGAATATATATATATATATATATATATATATATATATATATATATATATATATATTTGCAATCGAAATCATTACGAGACGATTATCCAAAAGAAAAAAACAGAGTTTGAAATCGTCATCATAGTTTATTCTGATGAAAAAAACAGAAAGATAAAACAAGGTCCGTAAAAAAACAAATTTTGGGTCCCTACAACACCTGAATGTTGTAAGACAGTACATTTAATTAGATGTGCAAAAATCATGTGGTTTTCAAAATGTTTATTTTTCCCAAAAATATTGAGGAAAGATGGTATAAAAGAAACAAAAATAATTTTTTGATTTATTGGACCTAACAAAGATTAATCATTGCTCATTCATATCTCCATCTGAACACACAATCAAATATAGAATTTTAAATTTGAATAATCAAGAATTTTTCTTCTAATATTAAACTAACTTTGATCCTATTTTTTAAACCAATTTTAACCCTATTTTGTAGGTTTAGCAAAAATCAAACATAAATCTAGTAATTATATTATAATAATATAGTTAGAGTTGATTTAAAAATAATTTCAAAAATATTTAATAAAAATGTAAATTTTAATAAAATATCAGTATAATATTTATATACAAATTAAATTTGATCTTAATTTGAAACGATACAAAATTATTCCATTTAAAAAAAATGGGATAAGATCGAATCAAAATAACAAAAAATAAAAACTTAATTCAATATAAGATAATAACACATGACATTGTTACTCTAATATTATTGTCACACACTAACTTAAAACCTGAACTTTTTTTTTTAAATTAAAGAAATAAAAATAAAAATAAAAATAAATCACAAATTAAGACATAGCATACGTGTTCATATGTTATTTAAATGGCATTATTAAAAATGTTAAATTGATAAAAAAATATTTAAGCCTAAATAAATAAAGAGGAATATATTTCGATAAGTTTCTTAATTTAGGTCTTCTAAATATCTTTGACCTCGTTCTAACACAATACATAATTGAACGGATTATAGAAATTTTTTCATGATAACAATTTATTAGATCATATAATAATAATTAACAATTTATTGGATAGTTGTTTGATAAATCACCACATCATTGAGGAGTTTCATCACGGACTTTTAACTTAAATGCCTACATTTATACCAGCATATTCCTCACTTAATTTCCATTTTTTTAGAATGTATAGTGTCACATTCAACTCATTACTGCTGCAATGAATGATAATAGACAAGAAAAGTAATCACGTTCAACTGATTAGTACTACATAGACTTTATAGATCAGTCATGATAAAGTTCAAATATGTAAACTGTTTTTTGCCTCCTAACTTAATCCTGCTCTTAAAATATTGTTTTGACAATTAACAAGTGTCAATCCAAACATGTTAGGCCAGTCCCAAAACCAAATGTTGCATATATCGTGTGCATTATTGCACCAGTGAACCCCACTGAACTGTATTCAACCGGAAGCAACCCCACTGAACTTGTATCCATCAGCAAGCAACCAAACCAAGGGTTGCACATCAGTTTATGAACTACATGTGGGCATTTACTTCAAGCTCATAAACCGAACTTCCAAACATTATTATAATTTTTCAATTACATCCCGTCAGAGGAAGCCTATTTCATATTTCTGAATTTACAACTCATTGGCGAAGGAACATTCTGAAGGACATGAACCAAAACCAAAATGTTTGAATTCCAGAACATGACAATAGAATAAATTCCTCCAGCGGCCGATTTCTAACACAATCACAAATCGTAAAACTCCATTCTACTAAACTTCAACCTAAAGCTAACCAAAGACATCTATTTTACCACCACGAGATTTATGTCTGCAGGTGTTTTGGTGGTTCCAAAGAGTCAACAAAACATTCTGAAACCACCTAGAGGAAACTTCGGTCTCTTTCAGTCAGATTTACTCTGCTGTGTCTTGTATGATCCTCCGTTCTGTTGCTCACCATATGCCAAATCTTCCTTCAACTAAGTCAAAGCAACAGAGGAAGAAAAAAAGAGTTGATCATTGCAATATTGTACACCCAACAAAACTAGGCCCAAAACAAAAAGGTTAAGTGTCCACACAGTAAAACAAAAAATTCGTAGTAGTAACTAAAGTTTCAGGATGCAATCACATTTTTTCAACCACAAAGCCTTATAAATTTACCTTCTGAAGTATTTTCTTCTGATACCTATATCCCTGTGACAAACAAAGTATAGCAAATCAATATGACATTTGGAAAGACCATTCATGTATTTATGCAGCAAAAAGTAATTCCAGAGTGATGATATAACCTTGTCAGTTCCATAGATGTAATCACAGTATGTGAAAACTGAAGCAAAATTGCTATTACTTTGTCTTCCAACATAATGATGGTAATCATGATATTCAGCGCCACCGTAAAACGGAATATATTTTGTGATACTCCAGGGAAAGTCATACCTGAGACATGATAAAAGTAGGCAATATGATATAAAACCCCACATCTAAAAATTACAATACAGGAACTAAAGAATGAAGCGTTAACTTCTCATAAAGTGGGCAAAGGAAAAGGAAGGGAGGGGAGTATGCTAGTGTTTATCAATGACAAAGAAGGAGTGGCTACTGGTAAATTCTTAAAGACAATAATTAGAAAATTCAAGTTCGGCACCCCACAAGGATATTCCATCTCAACAAAATTAACCATAATCCTAACTTTATTGGATGTTTATCAGAGCAAAAGTTGGCAAATGTTTGTCCTAAACAAATAACTTGATCAGCAAATTGTTGAGACAGCAAACACCAGAAAGATCCACTTGTCACCATGATTAAGAACATTAAAAAGTACTTGCACAATTTCAAATCCAACTTCTGGTCGTCAGATTAATGACAACAAACTAAAGCTTCCCAACAACAGTAACCTTCAATAAAATTTTGCTTACTGTTAAACTGCAGAGGTCCCACAAGTTAATGACCAAGTTTCTTCTTCAGCAGTGAAGTGTCAGCCAACGTAATAATTTCACATTATTAAATTATTACCAACAAATATAATGCTCATCAACCTTCTCCCAGACTGCTCGTATATCACTATGTTTAATCCATATTATTATTCATGTTTGCTTTATCATCCATGATGCACATCCAGTACAAACTCAACTCCATACCAAAAACAACTGATAGTGCATGTTTGGAAACACATTCTGAGGTCAAAATACATGTCTACACGGTGAAAAATGCAAAAACTAGAACTGGTGGCATTCACTTTGATGCTAAAAAACCACATATGAACTGTTTCCAAACAAACTAAGTTGTATTTGCATATTCCCACCCACCACAAATTCACATCCGAGCCAACCCAAAACCAAGTAATAGACTAACCCAAAAACAACTAATGGTCCGTGTTTGGAAACACGTTCTGAGACAAAAAAAAAAAAAGAAAAAAAAATCCATTTCTAAAATGTGAAAAGTGCAAAAGTTAGAAAACTAGTAACATTCACTTCTATGTGAAAGACCACATCCATGATCCATTTCTAAACATACTTGGTCATTGGTACAGACGTGCATGATAATAAGACAAGGTCTGCCAGACACACATCTGTGATCCGTTTCTAAACACGCACAAAGACGCATTTGCATATCCACGTCCAAATGGAACAAAATGTGTTACCAAACATGTAGATTATAGGATATAGTTGGATTAGCATATCCACATCCAATGGTACAAAATGAGTTACTAAACAAGTGTGTTATAAGATAGGGTGTGGTAGATACAAATCCACAATCCGTTTCTAAATACACATTTATAGCGTGTTTGTTTTTCTCATCAAATCAATTATTATTCAGGTCCAATTTTCACATCCGCATAGAAACTACTCTGTTCAGTTTCATGTTTTCACGTACCTCTTTTGGTTTCATATAAGGTTTAAAAAAATAAACAAAACATTTTTTTTAACCAAGGAGAAAATATCAGATTGTCTTTCAGCAGAAAGACAAGATTCTCTCCATTTCTTCAATTACTAAGGCATCCGGAAAATAAATGAAATGGACAGGATCTTTTATTGTGTGGAAAATGCTGCCTAAACAAAATCTCTTCTCCACGTAATTACTGTCTTTTAGGGACACCCTAAAATGCAGCACGAGCAACATATATAAATGTGGTAAGTGCAACGAAATTGAAAGAGAAAAAGAAAAAACTATCCTCCTGAAACTTTTGTAATCTTCTTAGAGAAAGAAATAAAGTGAGACGGGTTAAAATAAAGCAAAAAAAAAAAAAAAAACGAAGGATGCGAAACAGATGCTAGGATCCATATAGGATAACAATCAAAGGAAAAGCAAGACTCTATCAGTGAGCGAAAATAAATTAAGGTGAGTGAGGGGGCGGTACCCGCTGTGCGTATCAATGGCCTCAATCTGGCGCAAGGCTATCCACAACCAAAAGGTAATAATGTGGCCAGGAACCATGGCAGGACCGAGAAAAGAGGGAATCCCGAGGATCAAGATCTCAGCCCAGTGGGCATAGGGCGCCGCGAATCCAATGGGAGCAGCGTATTCATGGTGAACGCGGTGAATCTTCTCGTAACCCCAACCGTTGTGCAGAAATCTGTGGATCCAGTAATTGGTGTAATCCTCCACTAGAAAGTACACCAGCAGCTGAGCCAGGATCTCCCACCCCGACGGCAATGGCAACCCAGTCCTGATCCCAATCATCTGAAAAAGTAAATTAAAAAAACAATAAATTAAGTAATAGATAAGTAAACAAATCAGGTGATTTAACTGGTGAGGGGTGAGGATGAGTGAAACCTTGATGGAAGGATAAGAGACGAGCTGGAGGGGACCGACAACGAGGAAGAACATGCGCATGACGTCCTTGTAACATCTGAACATTTCGTCGAGGGACAAGCGAACCTTGGGCTGGATCTTGTAGGAGTCGAAAAAGGAGAGACGCTTGAGTTCAAGAAAGACGAGGGGGAGGGGGACGAGGGAGAAGATGAGGAAGAGGAAGAGAATGTTGTGGCAGTAGAGGAAGTAATCGGACTTGGTGGCGGAGTAGTTGAACCAGAGGGTCTCGGCGAAGGTGAGGTTGCGCCCCAGCGCCGCCTCGACCTCCGGAACGGAAGCGTAGGGAAGCATTGTGACGGGAACCCTAGGGCTGCCGGCGGCGGTGGTATGTTTGTGTTTGTGATAGGGATTGGGAAGGTGAGTGGAAGAGGTGAGAGGAGGTGAGAAAGGGCAGAGTGGCGTGATTTGGTTTGGGGACGTGGTGGATGCTGCGCTGGACGTTTGTCTGTTGCAGATATTTGCGGGAATTTTCAAAATGCAGACCACCCCTATTTATACACTCCAACTCTCTTCTTCTCTATGTCGTATCCTTGTATATATATATATATATACATCAATGAATCACACACACACACACACCATGATGCCACCGTTTTCTCTCCCAGCATTGTTTATCTACTACAACATTATAACCTAAAAATTATATATATTTTAATAATCAAATCAATTATTTTTTTATCTATAAACACCATAATCTTCAATTCGGTCCAGCTTACACTTTTTTTCCTTCCATTGCTTTTGTTAAACCTGTGTCATTCCATGAAATCTGAAAATTTTATAATGAGGTTAATTTCCTGCAATTTTTTTATATTCAACATTTTCTTGTGGTGACCGTTCGAATATTCATTTTGACTAATAATAATATATAGACAATTTACTTCGTCATCTACACAAAGATTTAGTCCTACCACTCGTTTTCTTAATATCTTCTCCTTTTGTTTTTCTTTTTTCCTTTGAACAAAAACATTTTTTTCCTATTTGGCATTATTGTTTTGTTCTCTTTTCTGTGGGCCTGTAGCCATATGTATGTAATAAACTAATTATTATGGGTCTTAAAATATATGTTCTGTCCTAATTGGATTATTTGGTGCATGTCTACAAAAAAATATTGTAACTTTGTACCATCCAATTAATTAGCTGCATTGGAGAAGATATATATTATATATCAATGTATTTTTTATTTAAGAAAATAATGAAATATTTATGATTATTGCTAGGATTTTTTTCTTGAATATTTACAGAAGTATATATTTTTTTAAATTATGAAGAAAATGATTACGAGCTTAAAAATTAAACCTTTTAATAAAACACAAACTCATGAAAATATAATTACTGTAAAAGAACTTGCATGGAACAGCTAGTATGGACCAAAAAGTATAATTATAACAGTAGGGATTTTTTCTTGTTGTTACTAACAATGTAATAGGACAAATGATACGCTTTGATAAGAAAAAATGAAAAGTGTATTATTTAATGTGTTTGAAATTTATCTTTTGAATCTTTAATACTATTAAATGATTATAATTAATTTCATTCAATGTTTTTTTACAGTCTCTTGATAAGTTTTTATCACAAAAAGAAATTAAAAAAAATGTAAAAATTTTACTATGAGATAGTAATATTAAAAGATATGGCATTAATAAATGTAAATATTGATATAATAAATTAAAATGGAAAGAAAGCAAAAGTCATAATGAGAAGACAAAATGTTGCTTTAAACTAATATTAACAAATTAATTGTGTGTGCATGTATACGTATCTGTATGTGTGAATGAGTGGATATGCATATGTATATGTATGTGGTTGGGTGTGTCTGCACGCGTATGTGTGTGTGAAATGTGGGTGTGAGTGTGTGTAAATATGACCTCTCATCAAAAATTACACTTCATCTGTTATAAATATTTATTCAAAAATTAATTTCAAATAGATTTGTAGCATGATGTGCAAATCTCCTTTTTTTCACTTATCTTGATTTACATGATCTAAATTATCAATGAAACTAATAATTTTTTTAAAAAAGTTTTTGTTCTTTATATTATGATCATCGAGCGTTCGATTATGGTCTAAAAACTATTATGCTCTCTTATTGATGAAGTGTTGTATAAATGTTTGAGTGATCATATAATCCAACAAATTATATAGATTATATTCACTTGGATGCTTAATATCCACTTGTTTGATTAAGGATGTTTATTCTACCATCATCATTAAGTGATCACTTACCATTTGACCAATAAGATTCTAAAAGAGAGAATAGTTTTGACTATCATTCAAGCTTTAAGTCATAACTTAAGTTGTATATTATGTTTCCTGTGCATTCATGTTGACACTCGAGTGACATTGCTTAAATAATAATGTACAACTTAAACAATATACCTTCAAAATCACATAACTCTGTGATTTATCATATTTATAATATTATTACTATAAATGTATACCTCCTTTTAAATATTCATAACAATTATTATAGTTCCTTTTCAAACTTTATATTAATTTTCAATTTCCCACAACAACTTTCAATAAATATATACAATTATACTATAATTTTTTTTTTCACCATATCCAAGTGTATACAATATTTTTCAAACAACCACATTACTTCATGAACATTATATTTTATCCATATGATTTAACACAATGATCAATAGAATAGACGTACTCAAGCACTATAAGAATTTTATTTATTTATGGTGTAATATTACCAAATGACTTGGACAGGTGGTGATGACGTAGTGACTGGATGCCAACAAAAAGGTAGAAGAGGAAAAAAGAGGAAGGACACCTTATCACACATTTTATCGACATATTTAAGGTCGTTGGTAATTACTAAAGATGGCAAATAAACCTGGTCCCGTGGGTATTATCCGAACCTGTCCCCATTTTGACAGAGAATCCCCGCATCGACTGGGTATGACTATGAGTATGGAGAATCCTCGACTTTTTCAATTAGGTATGAGGATGTACATATCCTCGCCATAATACTCGTTCCCACCATATCTCCATTCTCGTTTAAATTATTACAATATTCACAATTAAGTAACCCTATATATATATATATATATATAAATACTTTCTATTTTTTATTGCTCTTAATTATTTGGTTTGTCATGAAACTCATTTGCATCTCCAATATATTTTCCATCTTATCATAACATTTATGTAATTATGTTAAAATGATGTATATCAATTAAAAAAATTATATCACGCATTTCAATATTTCTATTATTTTTTAATATTTTTTTTATTGTATATTTTCCTTTCACATGAAAATGTTTAATACTCTCAATTTAAGTGTTTAATAGCATAAACCTTTCATCTACTAGGTAATATAAAAAAAATCTTTACTTATTATTATTATTATTATTATTATTATTTGTTTCATTTCAAAAACTCTTTTGTGTTGCTAAAATAATTTTTGTTATTTCTCAACCATTGAGTATATGTGTTGATATTAGAAAAGTTTTCTTAGATCTTTAAGGTATTTTTCATCTTATCATACTCTTAATTATACATTTGTTTTTCTTTGTGCGATTTCTTTCAATAGTCTATCAAATTGTTTATAAGACCCACATTTGTTAATTTTTTAATTTTTTTATTTGTTGTTTATTTTCATCATGTAGAATACTATTTTGATATATTTCATCTAATTGTTTGTTATTTTGTAACTCATTATCAACCATACTGTAATTTTTTCACTATAATTGTATAAATAACTTTTATTTACTACAATATAAAAATTTAATGTAATTTTCATGAATATTTTTCTATCACCATCCAACATACATTGAGTTCAAAAGATACAAGATCTATTTTAACATTTTATTATTATGTTTATTATTTGTTCTTTGCGTCATTTTGATCAAGCGATATGTTATAACTTTTATTAGTGTATAAAAAAGAAATTCATTAGAATTTTAAAAATTGAAGTAAACAAATATTAAAAATATATTTTAATTTGAATATTTGTTTTCCTTTTATATTTTTTTAAAAATATTTTTAAATTTCGCCAACTAGGTTTCATTAATATTTGCAAATTTAATAAATGTTTTGGTTCTCATGAAATTTTATTTGGTATTCTAATCTAAAATGTAAACAATTATAATTTATTTCAAAGTATTTGATATCGAATAAACAACCATCATCCTAATATTGAATATTTGATAATATTATGTTTCTTTTACCGTAATTTTTTATTATTTTATAAAGATTAATTAAAATTAATATTGAAAACGGGTACGGGTGGGTACGAGATTATACTTGTTACCCGATAGGATGAGGATGGGACAAAAGTTTGATATCCGTTGGGTTTGGGTATGGAGATGAGGATGAATTTTTTCTACGGGAATGAGTATGGAATAGCGAAACTCGTCTCCACTTCGCCCCGTTGCCATCCTTAGTAATTACCAACGTATTTGAGAATGTTAGCAATTACCGATGGATGTTTATATCCATTGGTAAACTTTACTGACGAATTTCTGTCCATCGATAATCAGTCAGTAAACACGATTTATCGACAAATATATGTTATTACCAACTAGTAATGATTCTCAATAATATACAATTTTCATGTAGTAAAGAAAATTCCTCTTTTACTTATACATAGTTTGCCTACAAGCAAAATCATTAATGCACACCTTCAAAATCAAAATTGCACTAATGAAATGTTTAACTTTATATCATCAATCGTTTTCCTTGATAAGAATAAAAAGGAAAAAAAAAACAATAACAAGTGTTTACTCCGATCAATAATTTGATAGAACCATGTTGATTTACCATTTACTATATCTTCAAAAGATATAATTTAGAGCTGTTAAAACGGGTAACCCGACCTGACCTGCCTCGACCCACCACGGGTTGATGATTTAGTGAGCCAACCCAATCCGGCTCACTTTTTAGCGAGCTAAAAAAATTTGAACCCGGCCTGGCCCACCACAGGTTGGCGGGTTAAACGGGTTGGCTCACAAGTTCACTTAATTAAGAAAATATTATTTTTTTTTATTTTTTTTTCAATCAAAACTAAATTGTGATTCTAATTAAAATCTAAATAAACTTTAATAAATTCCAAATACAAACAAAAATAAAAAAATACAAATTATTTATATGTTGGATAAAAAAAAAACCTAACATGACCCAAATGTAAAGTCTAACTTAATAAAAAATAAATAAAAAATACTTGTGTGACCCTTTTATCTGCGGATTGGTGAGCCAACCCGGCTCACCACGGGTTCAACCCGGATGAGTCAGGTTCTAAGTGAGTCGGGTCAAAAATCAACCCATATTGAAATTTGTAAAAAAATTTTAACCCAACCCGGCCCGAACCCGTGGTGAGCTGAGTTGGCTCGCGGATTTCAACCCATTTTGACAGTTCTAATATAATTTATATAAAGAAGATATAACTTTTGAATTTAGAAATAAATATAATTTTAGAAATATTAAGTTCTAATGAAATAACGAATGAAATTGTTGTAATATTTATAAACCATTCTTATCTTTATTCTACTAAAAATAATATTTCTAAAAAGTTAATTTCCTACAAAGATAAGAATTTTACTTTTTTTATTAAATATTAAAATTGTTTGATATTTCACCAAAAAATTTAATATCATATAATACGTTTGTTTATATATGTTAATTAAGGGTGACAATGCAAATCTCGTTGGTGGACTAGCACGCAATGAAAAGTACGAGGCAAGTTGAGATCCCGAGCCTGTTGGCCCACACAAGTTTGACTCGTGCAGACTTATGATGGACCGGATCGGACATGCCCATTTGCCCATAATAAATTTTCCCTAAATGAAAACCTAATTTTCAAAATGTGTAAGCCATTTAAATAGGGTTTTTTTTTTCGCTCCAATTTCTAAAGTTGTATTTTAAAAACACATTGTCATTTGATTCATGGTAGAGTAGATAGAAAAGGTTTTAAATTGAGCCATTTGATTCATGTTGCAGTAAATAAAAAAATTGTTGAGCCACAGTTAAATGCATGGTGCAGTAGAAATTTTTTTAAATTCATGATACAACAGAAACATAATTGTGAGCCAGCTCGCGAGCTTGCGAGCCCACAGACCATAACGAATGTGGGGAAACCCACAATTTTTGGCCAATTTTTGTACAACAAGGCGAGCTAGCCTGACTTGTATTTTGTAGACCTAATTTAGGATGTTGCCTAAACAGACTATATTGTCTCACATTATCACCCCTAATGTAAATATTGATTATAAGATTGCTTAATTTAGAGATTACATAAATATTTAGTAAGCTTAATATTGAATTAATATCAAAGTATTTCTTAGGTAAAATAATAAAATGTAATATCTATATAAATAGTTGCAAATACATATTTAATAAGAAATACGTTTAAATAATTTGATTTTTTCTTTTAAGTTATCAGTAGAATAAAATAAAATAATTTCAATTCATGTAATTAAATGATTGTATATAATAAAATTTATGAGAAGCTATTTCAATGGAAAAAAGACGATGACTTAGGACCTTTTCGTTTTTGAGGATTTTCTGTTTCAATGGAAATCAAAGGATGGATTAGCAAGAAAGTAAGGTGTTCATTTTGGATGATATATGGACGAGTGTTTACAATGATTTTGAGGATGAATGTTTTTTTTTATCTTGCGTGTGCAGAACGGATTTGAAGGATTGCTTCAGCAAATAACCCTTTTACCCATTGTGTGGACATTGGAATGAAGTTGAATCCCAATAATGTTGGATCCAATCCAATGCAACTGGATCGATCCCAATGATGTTGGATCCAAACCAATGCAACTAGATCGATCCCAATGATGTTGGATCCAATCCCATGATGTTTAGATTCGATTCCAAGTTTATATATGTATACATATATATATATATATATATATATATATATAATATTAATAACAATATTAAATAATAATGATAAAAATAATATTAATAGTTATTGTTATATTAATAATAATAATAATAATATATTAATTTTAACTTTAAGGGCAAAATTATGATCTTACATTTTAATACATTAAAACTTTATTTTTTATCTATCACATCATTCAATCACTCACAAAATTTCATAAACTTTACTTCTAAATCTACTCACTTTCACCTTCAAATTCATTAAAAAAAAAAAATACACGTTTCACCTTTTAATCCCTCAATTTCATCCTCTCACTCTCCCTCAAATTCATCTTTTGAAGTGAATACCTTAGGGTGTGTTTGCTTCCAATGATAGATTTGAGAGGAGTGAGTAGATGAATTTGAGAGGATGGAGAGAGGAAAGTGAAGTTGTTTGTTTCAAGGGATGGAGAGATGAAAGTGAAGATATTTGAAAATAAAATTTGTGAAAGTTTATGAATGATTTGATGAATGTGATAAATATAAATTAATGTTTTAATAGATAAAATTGTTAAATTACAGTTTTACCACTATAGTTAAAATGAGTATAAATAAAATATAATAATTATTGGTTTAAATATTATTATTATAATAATAATAATTAATATTACTATTATTATTATTATTATTATTATTAATTATCCACAAGGTTTAATAATAAATGAAAATAGAAGAGTTAAGGGTTTAACGAAACACTTATTTAAATTTTTCTCAATTTGTGTATTTAATAAATTGTAAAATTTTAATTTAAGTTCTACAACAAGTATTTATTTAGTTTCTAGCTTTATTTGAATATTACTTTGTTAGTCGGTGTTTGACATATTATTAATTTTTCAACTTGGTTTTTATCATAATAATTAATATATCTTTTATTATTATAAAAAATTATATATTACTCTTCAATAATTTCAATTATAAAAAAATGTTATTATATATGTTATATTGTATTTTATCTTTTTATTAATAAAAAAATATTTTGCAATTATATGTAAATGTTATAAATAAAAATGTCAAAGTTCATGTGATAATATGTCTTTCTTTTCTCATCTCTTCAACATGAAATGATTGGAATCTCGAGATTTACTTCAATTTTATTTCTCAAGTCAGCTCAAATTTCTTAAAATAAATATTAAGATCATTTTCATATTCATCCTTACAAACAAATCTGCAGAAGAAAACACAACTTTAAAATTAAACTTTATCTGTTTATCATAAACGATTTAATAAATGAAGTTATTAATTCATAATTCATTAACAGGATAAATTTACTTAAAACAAAAGCCAGTGAATAAGAAAGTGGGGATGTTTAATTACAATTTAATTAATATTGTCTACTGTCCTTTGGTAACGGCACTTCTTTTCTTGGACATGTACACACAATTTAATTTATCAAAGAAGTTATAGAGTTGCAATGTTATGATGCCGACAAAATGCCCCAAGTTAGATGCTTTAATGCACTATTATAATAAAATATCCAAGTGTTTTCACTGCATTGTGTCAATGTCATTGAGATGTGCAATATATTATTATTATTATTATTATTATTATTATTATTATTATTATTATTATTATTCAATATAAGCACGTAAACTTCAGCCAAACATTGTTAATAAAATAAAATGCCATAACTAGTAGAGGAAAATGAGAATGAAATTTTGACAATATAATTTTACCTGCAAATAGAAATAGATGGATAAAATAAATTAAATTTGATTAACAAAATATCTTAAACTCATTTTGAAGCTTTTGTTTTGGAATAGTAAAAATGTCTACTCAGTGCTCGAATATCACATTTCTAGTTTGGTTTCTAATTTTGGTTATAATTTCATAAATTGAATTGGATAAGCCGTTAAAACTAGATAAGGACTAACACAGCAGAATTAGTTTGAAGTACATTTTTATACGATTTTTTCGTTTATATTCAACAAAATTATTTTATTATTATTTACTTATTAATGAATTTGATATATAAATATGTAATATGATCTTTTTATATTTAAGTTATTCTTAACTTCATTATTAAATATGGTTGTAGTCGTTAAATTTAAATACGAAATTGAAATTTATTTATATTTTAAATTTTGATATATTTTAATTTTTAAACATTAAAAATAAATAGGTATAATATTTTTAACTTGATAATATTAATTTAATTTTATTTGTTAAATGATATTTAAGATATATTCGAGTGGAACATATCAAATATTTTAAACAATTTAAATATTAATATGTAAAAGAAGTAGGAATTTTGTGTTGGGTTTAACTTTTTTTATCATTAATAAAAACAATTTGTATAAGGGTTGAGACTCATGTATATATTATATATATTGAACCTATCAAAAAGAAAAATGTGAATTGTTTGATAAAAAAAAATTAACACAGTTAGCTTATAAAAAATATATTTATTTATTTTTAAGTTTAAAACCAAATTATATTAAAATTTGATATATAAACGAATTTCAATTTTATTTTAAAATTTAGAAAATAAAATCATATTTAACCTTTTAATATATTATATAACGTAGAAAAGATATATCAATATTGTTTGTTCGAATCTTATTTAACTAAATTGAATGTGAACTAAAATTCAGGTTGATTGATGGATTAAATTTTAAAAATAATAAAATAAATTGATTGATTAAACGTTAAAAAAATATGTTTTTAAATTGGATAATAAGTAATTAAATATGTATAAGTTTGAACGCTCAACCTATGCTTTAATAGTTTGTATTATCTCATATGTTGTGCTCCATTCCATTTTTATACAGTTGTTCTTCCTTCCTTTCTTTGGACCAATCCCGTCTTCCCTTGCGACAATAAATATATAGTATACATTTTGTAAATTTTTAATTCAATATATACATGCGAGTTATTTTAATCCAATTTTATGCATATAATATACTCTTAATTTTTACAAGAACCAAAATAAGAATTCAAAATTTGAGTTTTGTGATATGTGGCAAATGTACACCAACACATATATAAAAAGATTACATCAAATAAGTTTTATATAAAGTAGAAAGAAAACTTGTGAAATATATAAAATTAAACCCAAACGTGGATTTGTCTTATCTCCTGTACTCTCACAGGATTATTTCACATGGAAATGTACTTTTTTTAATGTATCATACAAGTTTAAACAATGAAAAACAACGGCGATCTGGTAAAAGTGAATTGCAACAATTGAGGTCACCGGTGCTCCATGATGGCCATTGGTAAAGTACAATTCCTGTGCCTCTTTTTGACTCCTACCTATTGGTCATATAGGATCGATACATAGCAAGATGAGAGTGTGAAAAGCTGGTTCCTGTTGCTGCTCACACTTTCGAAAGGTGAAAACTAATGTTTCTCATGCCAATCCAAAATGCTGGGACTCGTCAATTATATATTTTTGGCTCCTTCTTACAGTTAAGAATCTAAACGATATTCTCTAAGTTTCAATTAGTTAGAAATGAAAAAATAGAACATTATATAATTATATAAAAATAAATATTCATTTATTATCTTAAGATTTTTAGTTAAAAGTAGTGTCAAATCCTTATATAATTGAACTGAGGTCTCATTGATATTATATCTTTAAACTTTCAAATTATGTTAGACAATTAACCGCACAACAGAGTTGTGAGATTACCTTTTGTCATGAGAGAGGAGGTACCTCTAGTCCTTCCCAAACCCAACCGGGAGCATGACTTAACATCCATCATTATCTTCCATCTTCTCTTTGCAAACCCTATCTTTTAATCATTTGCTCCCTTCACGCTCTTACTTCCTGTTCTTCCTATAATTTTCACTCTCATTTTTTCATCTCATCATATCCTTCTGATTATCACTCTGATATATACACTTTCACACTTAACTTCATCATAATCTATATGCCTATGCCGTAGATATCATATATACTTAATTAGTCATCAAACAAATTCACTCTTATTATTATTATTATTATTATTATTATTTCTCAATCATATGTATTAACATCTACATAATAACTCATGAAGCATTATTAATAAAAATACCACTACACCAAATTTCTTTTTCTTCTACACTTCTTTGTTTGACTGTAATTACTTACAATCAATTCCTTCCTCCTTTTCTGTAACTTTTGGCAAACTCCAAAGTGAAAGCAGGTCGTCTTCCTTGAACTGATAACTCCCCAGCTACTGCATGCTATCAATATTTCAACCCCACTTTTATTACGCGACCCTAAGTGCCATAATTGTAATATCAGAGCTGCAATTAATATATTTCATCATCAAATACAATGATAGATATAGATATTGGTATGCGTATTTCCAACCTTTAATTTCCCAGATCAAGCCAACTATACTTTAACCTAATATTAGATGTCTGAGTAGTTTCTTTGTAGCAGAAAATTAAAGATTAATATCTGAAAATAACTGGTGCATGAGAAAGACGCAATTAGAGAGAATTTTGAATAGTAGGGCTAATAAGTGTGAAAAAAAATGATGGGGTGGGACAGGGAAAGGATACTTTGAGAGTGAGATGATGATTGGATGCGGTGATGAGTCCCCACAAAAGAATTGGATGAGTGGTGTTTGCAGTGGCGATGATGTGATGGGTGCAAATGATTTGGTGGGTGGACTAAAATGACCACTGCAAAAGATTCTCCAACTGTTGCTGTAAAATGTTGACAAAATATATGTTACATCACAAAGGATATATGTAGAGAACTGATTTGCATGCGGAGTTTAAGCATTCATCGAGTACCATGTAATGGTGACTGTTGATGGCCATGCTGGCTTTCTCAAAAAGGAGCTTTAAACAATGGCGGACCCATTCATTGCAAACTACAATGTGGGTCTTCTTGCTCAAAAATTTCCATCGCCGTGAAATCAATTGAATTGAATTGAATGCAGATGGAGCTTTTGGTTTATTCACCAAGTTGATCAAACTCGCACTATGACATCTACTCATTGTTTTTTTGAAGCTGGTCAACATTTCCAATCGATTTGCTTTGCCAGTTACCTGAGCAAAAGAGCACGCAGAGTTAGAATTGTAAGTGCGTTCAAATCTAGAGGGATTATGTGTCCTTGACTACAACGCATCAATCATATGAATTAGCCCCTGAAAGAGAGGACAAAGCCATGGAAATGTGTGCTACATGCATCCACTTATTTACACAATTTTATTCTTTCCATTAAGGATACACTATCATACAAATTAAACTTTTCAAGTATAAAGGTAAAAACTGAAAAAAAAAATACAAGGATATAAAAACCTTAATTCATAAAAGTTTCTAAGAACAAAAAGCAACCTTTTAAAATACATAGTGAAAACTAGAAGGGAAAATTAAATACTTATTCAACCTTTTCAATTTTTATATCTATCTACTTTTTCTTTTATTTTGTTATGTCAAGTAAATGTCAGAAAAGGAAATATAAATAAATAGTGGATAAAATTTCAAAATAACACGTGAACATGAAAAGAAATATAAATAAATAGTTCAAATATAAACAAATGGTGATAAAATTTCAATGAAAAATGACTGCATGAAACATTCGTTTAAGTCCATATATTGATTTGGGAAGTTTGATGTGGATTTAATTAGGATGCAGACTTGTGAAATTTTAAAGTCATATAGTTATAATATGAAATATTAAGGGCCATATAATAAAATATGAAATTATATATCTGGGTGTTGTAAACTTTTAGAGGTTATGAAAATATGATATATATGGTAGATAAAAGATAGATCTTATATGGATGAACTTATAATTTTATTTTATTCATATACTATATTGAGCAAACTATGAATGAGGTCTCTTTACAGTAGTTTGATATTGAATCTGATGATAGTGAATTTGAAACTTGTATAGACGAAGTTGAAGTTGAAGTTGACTAACGCAATGTTATCTTCAAATCATTAGAAAGCGTTATCATCCTTTATGTCAATATGAGAGTTATGAATATCCCTCATTTATCCTCAGATCAATTAACTCAAGTTCAAGGTGCGCTCTTTACCCTTCATCACATTTTACAAAATGGTCAATTAGCAATCACACATGAAAGAATAAAAAATAGTCGTCTGATGACTTTACATGATTTTTTGTGAAAATAAAGTTACAAAATTATTGATCCGAAGATTTTTCCTTTCCAAATGCGGATTTAGGAAGGGACGCAAACATAAGCGAATGTTTACTATAATCGAGTCTTGATTGTAGCAATTTGAGTCACTATTTTCGTTGTATTTACTTTATAAGTTCTTGCTACCCTTAGTAATTTCTTTTAGCCTTAATTATATGCTTTGCATCCATAATAATTTGGAAACTTTCAGTTGAGTTCCTATTAAATTTTTGTGATCTATGGAGTCCTTAAAATTTAAAATTTATTCAATTGAGTCCCTCCATTAGATTTTTCTTTTAATTAGTTATATGACGTGACAATTATCATGCACCGTCACCTTGCTTAAACATTAGGGATGGCAACGGGGCGGGGCGGGGACGAGTTTCACTATCCCATATCCATCCCCGTAAAAAAAGTTCATCCACATCCCCATACCCAAATCCAACGGGTATCAAACTTTTATCTCATCCCCACCGGGTAACGGGTGTAATCTTGTACTCATACCCGTACCCGTTTTCTTACTACTTTAATATTAATTTTAATTAATTTTTATAAAATAATAAAAAATTACAGTAAAGGAAACATAATATTATCAAGTATTCAATATTAGGAGTATGGTTATTTTTTCGATATCAAATACTTTGAAATAAATTATAATTGTTTACATTTTATATTAGAATACCAAATAAAATTTAATGAGAACCAAAACATTTATTAAATTTGCAAACATTAATGAAACCTAGTTGATAAATTTTAAAAATATTTTTAAAAAAATATAAAAGGAAAAAAAATTCTTAAAAAAATATAAAAGGAAAAAAATATTTAAATTAAAATATATTTTAAATGTTTGTTTACTTCAGTTTTTTAAATTATAATGAATCTATTTTTTATACACTAATAAAAGTTATAATACATCACTTGATTAAAATAACGCAAAGAACAAATAATAAATATAATAATAAAATTTTAACATAAATCTTGTATCTTTTAAACCACAATATATGTTGGATGGTGGTAAAAAAATATTCATGGCAATTACATTAAATTTTTATATTGTAGTAAATAAAAATTATTTATACAATTATAGTGAAAAAATTAAAGTATGATTGTAATGAGTTAGAAAATAAAAAATAATTAGATAAAATTTATCGAAATAGTATTCTACATGATGATAAATAAACAAAAAATAAAAATATAAAAAATTAACAAATGTGTGTCTTATAAACAATTTGGAAACTATTGGAAGGAATCACACAAATGAAAACAAATATATAATTAAAGGTATGATAAGATGAAAAATATCTTAGAGATCTAAGAAAACTTTTCAAATATCAACATATATACTCAATGTTTGATAAAAAATGACGCAAAAAACAAATAATAAACATAATAAAATTTTATCATAGATCTGGTATTTTTTAAACTCCAATATATGTTGGATGGTGATAAAAAAATATTCATGACAATTACATTAAATTTTTATATTGTAATAAATAAAAATTATTTATACAATTATATTGAAAATATTAAAGTATGATTGTAATGAGTTAGAAAATAAAAAACAATTAGATAAAATTTATCGAAATAGTATTCTATATGATGAAAATAAACAAAAATAAAAATATTAAAAAATTAACAAATGTGTGTCTTATAAATAATTTGGAGATTATTGGAAGGAATTGCACAAAGAAAAACAAATGTATAATTAAGGGTATGATAAGACGAAAAACATCTTAGAGATCTAATAAAACTTTTCAAATATCAACATATATACTCAATGGTCGAGAAATAACAAAAATTATTTTAGTGAAACAAAAGAGTTCTTCAAATGAAACAAAAATTAATAATAATAAGTAAAGAATTTTTTTTTTATATTACCTAGTAAATGAAATGTTTATGCTATTAAACGCTTAAATTGAGAGTATTAAATATTCTCATGTGAAAGGAAAATATACAATAAAAAAATATTAAAAAATAATAGAAATATTCAAATGTTAGACATAATTTTTTTTTTAATTGACATACATCATTTTAACATAATTACATAAATGTTGTGATAAAATAAAAAATATATTGGAGATCCGAAATGAGTTTCATGACAAACCAAATATTTAGAAGAAATAAAAAATAAAAATCATCCTCAATTAAATTATTAAAATATTTACAATTAATTAAGTAACCATATATATATATATATGGTTACTTAATTAATTGTAAATATTTTAATAATTTAAATGAGGATGAGGATATGGCGGGGACGGGTATTATGGCGGGGATATATTCATCCCCATCCTCATCCTCATACCCAATTGAAAAAATCGGGGATTCCCCATACCCATACCCACACCCAGTCAATGCGGGGATTCTCCGTCAAAACGGGGACGGGTTCGGATAATACCCACGGGGACGAGTTTGTTTGCCATCTCTATTAAACATCCACCGCCACATAATATTTTGTTGCAAAAGACTATAATGACAGACCTTTCTTAAGGATTTGCTACTCTCTTTACCTAAAATTATTCTTAAAGCTAATAAAAATAATAAATTTATAAAACAAAAAATAAAAATTATAAATTTATAAAATTATAAAATTATGAAATTATGAAATATAAAACAAAAATATATACTGTCATAATAATAAAAATTTATAATTTTTTAATTTTTTAATTTTATAAAATTTATGATTTTATAATTTTATAATTTTATATATTTTTAATTTTTAAATTTATAATTTTATAATTTGATGATTTTATAATTTATATTTTTGTAATTTTTGTAATTTTAATTTTATAAATTTATAAGTTTTATTAGCTTTAAGAATAATTCTAAAATTCTAAAATGATATAAATTTAGAAAATTATAAAATTATAAAATTACTAGATTATAAATAATAAAATTAGAAATTTATTAAATTGTAAAATTATAAAATTATAAAATTACATATTTTTATTTTATATTTAAGAATTTTATAAATTCTTAATTTATATTTTTATTTTGTATTACTATATATTTTTATTTTTAAAATTTAAAATTTTATAAATTTAAAATTTTTATTATTTTTAAGAATAATTTTAAGTAAATATAACAGGAAACCCTTGACAGAGATTCTTGAGGACTCAAAATACCGCAAAAATCTAATAAAAAGTCAAATAAAACTTCCTAAATTTATCCCAATCCAAAACATAATTAATCATTTATTTTATTTCAATTTACAATTTTGCAAAACTTTCATCTCCCATGTCTTCTTTATCTATCATTCTTCATCTTATTTTTATTTGATTCATCCACCATCCCACCTCTTTAGACAAAAATACAAAAAAAAAAATATATATATATATATATATATAATTGTGGAAAAAAAAGGTGTACCAATTGTTGATTGAAATATATATTAAGAGAAAATTCTATCATTTGAAGATATTTTTAATTTTTTCATTAATTTATTTTGACAATGAATGCATAAACATTCAAACACAAGTCAGACTAAAAAACATAAAAATTTGCTAATAACTACAAAATGTCTACTTCAAGTAGATTTGGTTCATCAATTAACATTAAAAGTTACATCAAACCAAAATCCTCTAATAACAATAATATACAAGTAATAATAAGAACAAAATATATACTATGAGTGGATTGATGGTGAATTTCTTACTTCCGAATCAATTAACAAACATGAGGATCGATATATGTAATCATGTAACGTGTTCATTAAACAAAATAAGTGATTTAAAATTTGTTACAGATTAGAGCAAATAAGCAAATGGTTTTTTAATCATGGAATACGATCCTTGACCTATAGTGACAATCTAAAATATCATTGCGAAACATGATTTTAATAATCATTATAACAATTGTTATCCTTAAAAAATACAACTTCTTTTAGTAATTAATTAACTTACACGTGTTGACATTGGATTTTAATTAAAATTAATTATATTGGAAATGCAAAAGTTTCGTATTATTACCCAATCGTGGATTTGTTTAGAAAAAAAAAAGAAAAAAGCGAGATTGTATAGTATAAAGTTATGGATTTTTAAACAACGATTCCAAAAGAATATATTTAGGGTTATTAAAGTCGATTTTTTTTTCAAATTAATATTATATCATAGTTAAACTTTAATACATTGTTAACGTTACTTTGCATAATTATATTTAAAATTTTCTTAAGTTATCAAATTCAAGTTTTTTTAGTTGAAATGAGAAACTCCACAAAATGATAAATCTGATTTTTCGTTGAAGAATAGTATTTAATAAAGTTTTTTTTTAATATAATTATACAAAAATTACGTTTGTTATATATATATATATATATATATATATATATATATATATAACAAACGTTTCTCGAAATTTCTACGACCTAAAAATACAAGAGTGTTTTGTACATTTTATATAGAAAATAATTTTCTTTAAATTCTGAAATGAACATTGGAAGATGTATTTTTGTTGGGAAAGATCCAAGTGAGTTAAAATTTTACATTGAATAAAAAAAAACAAAATTAAAATTAAACACTATAAGATGAAAAAGATCCATAATCCATTAATTTTGCATTAAAAAATATATTAAATGTCTTATATATATAATTACAATTTCTCGATTACTAAAATTTATATTATTAAACCTTCAAATTTATCATTCATTAGTAAACTATTGGTATTTTTGGCGAACTTATGAATAGAATAAAAGGCCATAAAGAAGTGGCCCAGTAGGGGCAGGTCAAGACAAAGCCAACCCTCACCAAACAACACTCACGTTCTTGTTCTATTTAAATCATTCAGTTTTCTATAAAAAAAATCTTTAACATGTTGATGTTTATTTAAAATTTAAGAAAATAATAGAATAAAGGAAATAACTATAACTTTCTTCAAATATGTATCGGTATAAAACAAGGAAATTCTGAGGGTAGGAAGGAAACCTACTGAGCCTAACAAGACGGGCTAAGCCCAATAAGTATCCAATAATTCATGTACTAAAACAAAAGCTCAAGAAAATTACAATATTAAATTTAGGGTTATATATATAATGATTTTTATCTTGTTTCTAAATTGAATATATATTTATTTTTTATTATACTTTTTGAAAATAATGTAAAATATTTTCTTTAGCAATTAATTATAGTATAATGTATTATAATGAAATGAATATATATTTAATTTAAGAATGAAACATTTTTTTTTTAAATAGATCGAAATCGAAACCTATATTTAATCATTATATTTATGTTTTTTTTTGTATAAATAATTGTTTATATAAATAATGAAATATGAAAAGTTCACATTCAATAATGTGAAATGCTTTCATTTCAATATTTTCATACAAATAAAGTATTTATGCGTATTAAACTATTAATTTATTATTTTGAATTTAACTTTCGTAGTTTTATTTGTTTTGAAATTTGATTTTCTGAACATTTTTTTAAATTCTAAAGAGGTTATTTTCTAAAAACAAATTGCGAAACATTCATTTTGTTTTACATAGAAAACAAATTCATTACCAACATAACCAAATTTTAATATATTTATAGTATATAATTTAAATAAAAATAATCGTGTTTATCTTATTAAATCCTTGTTTAAAAAGCATTATCTTTTGACAATTCAATTTCTAAGTCACCACCACACACGTGAACTCCTTAGTAATAATAAGTAACTAGTAACCATCATGTAACAGAACTATATATAAAAATAGTTAATGTTTTGGCCTCTTCAATTACTACTTCGATCTATTTAACCCAATTTATAATTCCGAAAAAATAATCCAAAAACAAAGGCTTTCGTCTATTTCCAAGAACTTTCCCTCAGCAATGATTTAAACCCACTGGCTCACCTTTAAATCATCATTTCTCATTTTGAAAATAATAATTCTGTTTTTTCTTAATATATTCTCTTACTAATATGTCTACTTCTTTTACTGGATGAAAAATTAAAATGAAGATTAAATGTATTTATATTTTTTTAACATCCCAATTTTTAGCGGCTTAAGACTAATAAAAATATGGAGTTTTATCATAGTTTCAAAACAAGTAATTCAGTGTACACAATATATTAATACAATCTTACAAAAGATATGACTATAAAAATATATCACTTATACATTTACACTAAACTGATAAAAATATACCTAAACTGACCACCACTAAAATTCCCACCTAAAATGATGGTTCCTCATCCTCTAGGAGTGCCTCTGACATAGCAACCATATCTGCTCCCACCATTAAGGTGATCATCACAAAAAGAAACATACAACACGAGACAGAAACACAAAAAGCAAGGGTAAGCTAATAATGATTTAAAGAATGTTACATTAGAGTAAGAGCATAATAACAATCAATTATCACAAATTCACACAGGAACATTCCAATACTCACACGCCATTCAACTCTAGACTCAATTATCCGTATATATGCAATTAACATCGGACCTCTTGGTGGCTTGTATCGTGTATGATTCCCAAACTCTGTAGAGTTTGGCCTAAGGGGTTATCACCCAATCATCACACCAGGTAAGTCTCCTTCGCGCCAAAGACTTGATCGAGTCCAATGGCTAAGACCTCCTGCTACTCCTCACGACATAACCCATTATACTCTATATGAGCCTTAATGGTTATTGGAGTTTCAGGATACCAACCAAAACTGAGTCATTATGTCTTTGCATACCCTACCTCATCCACACTTAGAACAAATCCATATTCACCCGATCTTACTCAAAGCATACCAAGACAGTCAAAATAATCCATTTCAGATCAGTTAATGCAATGAAACACATCAAAACACCAAACACATGAAATCTGGCAGTCAGCGCTCAGCCTCAGATTCCAACGCTTAGCCTCAGCATTAAAATTTTGTTCCAGACCTGCAGGGGTCCCAGCGCTGGGGTACCGCTCGGCTGGCGCTCAACCTCATTCTTCTCGCATTTTTCAACGCTAGGCACCGCTGGGTTGGCGCTCAGCGCTGATCCTCTCGCATTTTTCAAGACTCGGCCTTGAATTCTGAGGCTCAACCTTGCACCAGAAAACAGTACATATTATAGTTTTCGTTGGGAGATGTTTAACTTGATTTCATGACCCAAATTAGTACCTCCTTGGCAGTGTTGTCTATTTTTCAAAATGGTTTTCAAGCAAAGTAAGATGATACTAATTAGAGCCATGATTCAAGTATTCATTTTCCAATTCAACCTCAATTCACACAATGCAATCACAATTTCACTTATACTAAACCCTAAACCCTAAACCCTAAACCCTAAACCCTAAACCCTAAACCCTAAACCCTTACAATTTTCATTTTATATCTCCTTATAAAATACTAGTATAAGAGATTTATAGAAAAATATAATATTACTTTTTTAAAATTATTACATGCGTTTGGTTCCCTAATCTTATTCACGCTATTAAAAATATTTAATTTATGTAAATTTAGAGTAAAGTACACTCTTTTATAACTTTTTATCTTATATTCAGTTATTCTATTTATAATTTACGATAATAATAATAATAATTGATATTTTTTATTTAATTTTAGAATAAATATTATCAAGCACATGCTCCGGATTATTATAATCTGAGTAAAAAAAATGTTTTGTTCATATAACTCCTCCAAAATATTAACTGATGGAATAATAGTTTTTTTAATGAAAGTATCACTAAAAGATAGAACTAATATTTCACTAAAAATATCCAAATAAATTAAAAATACTATTTTTTTTCTTAGTTACTTTACATGTACGTAAGAATTAATATAACTTTTTTAAAAAATGGCATTTATTTTAAAGTTATAAAACAAACAAAAACAAACAGTTAAAGCCAATAATAATTTAATAACTATACTCATATATCTCCACTTTATTTTTCATTTTACTCGATCATATACTTATTTCTCTTGTTTTTCTCAAATCAGTTATTATGCGCGGTATATTTTTTTTCTGAGAAGGATATTTTGACTCTTTTTTATCATTTTTATGTTATCACTCATCATATCACAAATTAAAAAAATCAAAATAAATAATTAAAAAATATTAAAAAAATAAAAAATGTCAAAGTATTATTATTTTTCCGGCCTCAAATTGTTAGAAGTGTACATGATTTATTTTCTTAAACTCATACAAGTTTTACAAAAATCCCTAAAATTAAATATTTTTTATATTCATTCGAATTACAATTTTAAAGATTAATTTATAGAAAATTATTTTTTAATAATTAAATTTTAATAAGTTATCATATGAGATAATATCTTTTAAGTAATTTTTTTTTATTTTTTTATTTTTTTATATTTCAAAACTGATAAAAGTATATCATATATAGATTATAAAAAACATATCTAATTATTTATTTTAATTTTTTAACAATATGGTATAATAATTAAAAAATGATTAAAATGATGAAGTAAGAGTTCTTAAAAAAAATAAATCAAAATATTATTATTTGTGTCAAAATATCATTTTGTACATTTATTGAACACAATGAGAGAAGTTAGAGCTGAAGTAATTTCACAGAAGTTTCACTCATCAACCACCGTCCTTACTTACGAGTTTTGTTCTCTCCTTAAGCGTCACTTATGCTTCTCAAACACCTCACACCAACATCTCTATCTCATGTGATGTGATCCATAAACAAAATTATCAAGGAGAAAAGAGGGAAAGCCAAAATACTTATCCTCATAAGCATGACTTCAGTGTCACCGGGTCATCGGAGAAAATTCTCCGGTAAGGACCCGCCGAGTTCGCTGCGGGCGGAGAAACATTGGAGCGGCGTTCGCAGGTTCGCACTGACGCTGAAGGTTCCGTTGGATAACAGCGAGTCTTTTCTCCGGCCATCTAAGGTGTTGGTGAACGTGAGCATCGAGAAGGGCGTGGGAGCGGTACAGGTGGTTATATCGCCTGAGGACACCGTCGCCGATCTGATAAAGGCGGCGTTGGCTTCTTACAAGAAGGAGAAGAGGAGACCGTTCTTGAAGAACAATGATCCCAACTTCTACGATCTTCATTACTCTTCTTTCACCCTTCAAAGTAAATAATAACATTGGATCTTATCTTTCTCTTCTTACAATTCGTTTTAGAGATTGATGACAAAGGTTATTTTGATGTGCAGGTTTGAAGGTGGATGAAAAGTTAATGAACTTGGGATCAAGGAATTTTTTTCTATGCTCAAAGCCCACCTCTTCTTCTTGCTCTGAGAAAGAGAATACGGCAATTGATTCTGCATTTCCTTGGATGGTGTTCGTTCCTCTCCTGCTTTAGATTGGGATCATGCATCATCGATGAACAACACGCCCATATCTCAACAACGCCTTGTGTTTTTTTTTTTTTTTTCAAATACCTTTTTTCAACAACTCTCTCAAATTCTGAAACATGCATAAGAAAATTCTAGGACACACTCTACCGCATGAATTGGATAATTGGATTGATGTGTTTGAAATGTCATTGATATTTTCTGATTTGCTCCCAATACAAATAAAATTTTCATAATAATTAAGATCATATTATAATTTATAGACATGATAACTTGTTTTTGAGTGTGAAAATGAGTCGATTCAACTCATAGTTGTAAGTACTTGAGTTACAATAAAAATAAATTGACTTAATTTTTGTTATAAGTGTGAAGTATTGTTGTAATTATCTAAGTATTGTTGTAAAAATAATAGTTAGAAATTAAATATTAACATATATAATTTGATAAACAAATAAATTAAATATTCAATTATTTAAATATTATTATTGAACATCGTTCTAGTAATTAAAAAGTCAAATTATGAACCTATATCATCAAAGTACTAAATAATTATCATAAAAACTTATAAAAAATGGTAAAAAGAAACTAATAATATGTTGTTCATGTTAAATTATGAGTTAACATCTTCAATTTGATTTAAACTTTTTTAACTCAAGTTAAGTGGGTCCGGTTTAATTCAACACATATTTTTAAAAGAATTGAAATGACACAAATCCATAATGAATTGGGTTAATTCATGGATTGGAATTCATTTAAACATATATATTTTGTACCATATCATTAAGGTATTTTGAAAATGATATTTTGACATGCTTACCATGGATAAACGTGTAACATGTAAGATAATATGTGCCTTTGGGCCTAATAATTTGGGAGGAAGAAAACTTGGATGAGTAATGATACTTTGACATATAAATTTCTTTTTACACTCATTTAACATATTCTTCACTACCTTCCACTCTTTACTTTCCTTTACAAATACAAAAGTTCATTTTTTGTGTGACTATTTTAGCTCTATAATATGTTGTCATGAAAATGCATGTAAGTGTGTCAAAGTATTGCTCAAATGGAATATAATGAGTGAGGGATGTACATAAAATAAACATGTAAAAAGTAAAATCACCATTATTGTTTTTAAATTATTAAAGTATATAATATAAGATATATTATTTTCTAAGATCCATACAAATAAAATTTACCACTTACATGTCTTTCGCGAGTTTATTAACAATTGTTATTTTTGTCAATATTTATTTTTTCAAAAATTTATATTAAATGTACTCATAAAATCAAATACATAATAATAATATTTTAAAAATAGAATGAATTATATTTTCAACGTCACATTTAATTCAATATACTAGTCTATATAGTAATATTACAATACATACATCCACTATTATAATCATATAAAGTGTATTATATCCATCAATGGAACAGTTCTAAATAGAGTATGTATAATACAATCTGTAACATCATTTGTTTAGTATCAAGCAGGATCATAATAATACACCCAAACATACATGATAATGAGCTAATATGAAAAGAAATATAATAGTAAAATATATGTATTGAGGGAATTTCTTTGATAAACTAGAGAGATTGACTAAGTCTGAAATTTGAATTGTTGAAATGAAAGACTTAACACCATTCAACTTTTTTTTTTACTGTGAAATTTTTAATTCATACTTAAATTTCTAACCTTCACATGTTTTTGTCACAATAGAATATATTTGTCTCACTAACTTTGGTCTCCACTTGATTTGACACAAAAACAAATCATTAGCTATTAAATCACGGTTAAATTTTTTATTTTACTAGGATAAACTAGATATACTGACCACATTTGAAGTATGAATTGTCCATATAAGAGATCTGACATCACTTTCAACGTAAAACCTCAAAGTTCAATGTTCATGGATCTTACTTTTCTTATATATATCACTCAAATTTTTTATTTTTTATTTAACGTGGAACTTTCAACTCATACTTAAATTCCTAAGAGACTCCTCCATAATTATGAATTGGGTTTTACCACATGTTTCTACCACAATAAGACATATTTTTACTCATTTATCTCAACACAAATTGAATCTTACCACAACGGGAGATACTTATTTTTGTCTGAATCGGTACCGAAACAAACTATCAATTCTGATATCACTGGTATAAAATTTACTTTATTTTTCTAGATTATATTTCATTGAGAATGATATAGCCTCTTAAATAGGCATATTACAAAACTAAAAATATTCCAATAAACCAATAAATATGTTTATTATAAATAATTGAAAAATAAATATAGGCAACACAAAAGACTCCCACATGCATTATAGAACCTTATAGTAACCTTTTAATCATTAGGCGTATGGTAACTTGGTAACTGACACAATGGGTGAAAAACGTTGTTAAAGTAGTACACCGCCAAAGAGAAGTGCCAAACCATTAATGCTAGCAAGAACAACGACAATGGCGAGAGAATTGCGACAATGGGAAGATAACGACAACAATGGAAGGTAAACAAGTTTGAGACATAAATAAGGGAAGATTTAC
Source organism: Vigna unguiculata (assembly GCF_037176805.1). Lineage (NCBI taxonomy): Eukaryota > Viridiplantae > Streptophyta > Magnoliopsida > Fabales > Fabaceae > Vigna > Vigna unguiculata. Next base: position 54,598,364 of record NC_140794.1, on the reverse strand, counting down.
TCATATTAAATTATTTAATATAGGTTAAATCTATGGCGGGATTTGGAAAAAAAAAATTAAGGATGTTAAATTAGATTTTTTGAAGTTTGTTTTATATAATTTTAGGAATTTTTGAGAGTTGATTTTTATTGTTTTTAATTCTTGGATTCTCATGAAATTTTTCAAGTTTAATTGACATAGATATATTTTTTCATCTTCATCACGAACTTTTCAATTGAAAAAAAATAATAATTATTTTACTCTTTATCATAATTTTCTAATGTAAATTTATTACTTTTCACCAATTTAGAAAAGAAAAAAAACGACAAATCAGTGGTACACAATAAACAATTTTATCACATGCAAGAGAAAAACATATTGCTTAAAAGAAAGGTAAAAGAATAAACTTATTCAAAAGAAGTAATTCATCGGTCTAAAATATTCTTTAACCCCTCAATTTGACCGTAGTACAATTTTTATCTTGAAAATATGAGAGATTGAAGGTGAAAATTGAAATAAAAAAAGAGAAATAAACAAAAGAAAAAATAAAAAGAGGAGCAACTATGCATCACATTTTAAGAAAAATAAAAAAAATATAAAAAATATAAAAAATATAATTAAAATTATAAAAAATATAAAAAATAAATAAATGAAATTTTTTGCAGAGTTGTGACTCTCTTGGGTCATGAAGAATGTCCGTCATTGGTTAAATATGTTCTTAGTCATTAAATTTTAACGCAAAATTGTAATTTATCTCTATCCAAAAGTTTGATGCATTTTGACCTTCAAACTTTCACTAATTTTCAAAGTGAGTGGATATAGTCATTTTAACATAATTATATTAATTTTTTTACGTGTCAAACATGTTTCATGCGAGTATTTGAGTTATTTGCATCGTTTGATAAGTTAACGCTTCAAAATCTATAGGAAAATGTATTTTGTCATGTAAAAAAGAATTAACGTATAATTGTGTTAAAATGACTATATTCATTCATTTTTTAAGTTTAGGGATCAAAATATATAAAAATTTTGAATAATAAAGAATTTTAGTTTCACTTAAAAAATCAGGAACTAAAAATATATTTATCTTTTTAAATGTATCGTTAGAGGGACAAAATGAAAAGGAGATAAAATTTTGGAAGTGCAAAAAGAAAACTATGGGAATCAGGAAGAAGCCCCTTTATGAAAGACAAGTTATACTATTTGCTATACTATTTTCTTAAAATGTTTTGTGCTTCTCTGGAGTCCATACAATGCACCCATAAAGGGCCAAACATCCACGAGGGGCAATACATACATAACCGAACCCAAAGATACATATCATGCATATCTCAAATACATCATACCAACCAACTTTCATCGAAGAGAGGAATTAATGAATTTGTTAAGATACTTGTTAAAATTTAATATTTTTCCTGTTCTTCTGGTGTTTGGAGAAGTTGTCTCCATCGATTACCTTCTTATTTTATAACTATGTTATGATTGAACAATAACATGTATGAATTATTAACTAAAATTCAATGAAATAAAACTATAATAAATTTAAAAAATAAACATTTATAGCTTATTAGCAAATTTTTTACTCTTTCGTTGTCCATTTAAAATTTATATCCATAATAATAGTTCAGTGTTTTTTTTATTACATATCTTAATTTGTTTTCCATAATTTTAAATTTTGATGACATAATATTATATAGAGTATACCGTATATTGAGATAAACTACCTATCTTAACAAAATTTATTTGAAGACAGGTTATGGGATTCACGAATACGATATATGTATAGGATAAGACACGTATTCGATATGCCAATATAATTATTTTAAAATTAATAGGTATGATATGTGATATATGTTATTGAAAACAATGATAGAACTTGGATAAAAAATTCAAGAATGCTGAATTAAACATTTTATACATAAATTAGTTTTTTTAATTAAAAAATATTATTTCGTCTACTAAAAACAAACACACATAATACTAAAATCTGAAAAAAAAATAATAATAATTATTCATTGTCATATCATAAAATAACAATAAAAAAATTATCACTAAATGTAAAAAAATTACCTAATATGAAATAAATTGAAATAGTTTAAGTAATATCCAAAATTAGTAATAGATAATATATAAATATAAATATAAATTTAATGTATAATATATAAATATAATATTAAAATATATAAAAAATAAAATGAAAAAAAATTGGGGAGTTGTGGCTCCCCTTTGTCCTAACCAAGGACCGTACCTAATTGAAAAACATACAATAATTTTAAAAAACTTGATAAATATATGGTTGTTATCGTGTGAATGCAAATTAAAATTATATATATTAAAGTTATCAACATAAAAAATTATAAATTATTGTTATTATAAAATTAGTAATACTTTATACATGAGATACTTCATTGATAGGTATCTCTAAAGTATCATAAAGTATCAAACATTAATATATGACACAAATTGAAATATCAATGTTTCATAAAGATATGAAATACCAAATTTTAGAAACTTATCAAAATATAATATATATTTTTGTTCTTAGGCTACTTTGTGAGGTTGCCTTTCATTAATGGCGGATAATCTTAGGATAGAGTGGGATCACGGCTCCCCAAATATTTTTGAATTTTTTTAAAAAATTATAAATGTATTTCTGAACTTTTATTTTCTTTTTGAATATTTTTAAATTAGTAGTATGCTTTAGAAATTGATGAAAATTAAATTGTATATCTTTCAATTTCTTATATAAAGAACAACATTTAACATTAATAGATAATAATACATTAAATTAAATATGATAAATAATACAAATATTTAGGTTTAATTACTCTTTTGATTATTGTTTTTGTACAAAAATGTTAAATTGGTCATCTAGTTTTTGTTAGTCTCAATTTGGTTTCAACTGTTGAAAAATTGATACAATTTAAATCATTTTTGTTAAATTGATTGAAGGGGATTAATGATTTTTCTCAAGATTGACACTGAGATTATGTTAATTAGACTAACAAAGCAAACCATCCTTATTAACATCTTCAATTTTAATGAAAAAGTCATTGATCTATTTAAAGAAATTTAATAAAAAAAAGATTAAATTGCATATTTTTTAAAAATTGGTATTTAATTGAGACTAAAAAAAACTGGATGACCATTTAATTTTTTTTATATGAAAATAGGAACCAAAAAAGGAATTAAACCAATATTTATTAAGATATTTTTATTTTCTTTTTCACTGTCTTTTTAGTTTTTTACAATTTGTACTCTTCTCTCACTCTTACATGTTTGATATTTTTGAATAAAGAAGGAAGTTACATACAAACTCATTACTTTTACTCTCATTTTTTATTTATTTTTTTCTTATTTCGTGAAGAAAAGAAGATAAATTTCTCTTGTCTCACTTGATAATGAAATATTTATTTAATAGTTAACATTATTTTTTTATCTCATGAACCTTTATATATTATTTTATATGAATATAAAGAAAAATAATATATTATGTATTTTTTCATAATCAATTTTTTTGTTATGATTTGACTATAATGTATTTTTCTTTTAAAAGAGGATATAAAAGATAATTTTATTTTTTCACATATTTTAAAACATTATATTAATTATTTAATCTAATAATCAAAGAATTATTATATTATTTTGATCATTTAAAACTTTTGATCAAAATCCGTTATATAGATAATAATTTTCTTATTAGCTTATAATATATAGTGACTAAAAAAATATGAATGATTAACAAAAACTCAATAAAATAAATTATAATAAATTTAAAAACAAATATCTATGACTTATTTGTAATTATTTTTCTTTTTCTCTGTTTAAAATTTATCTTTATTATACATCAGTTTTGTATTTCTGTTTTATCACATATCTCTTTGTATTTTTTTTATTTTGTTATTATTTTGAATCTTTGGTTACATAATATTGTATAGCATTGGAATTAAATTCTTTAACTTCTTTATATTGAGATAAAATATTTATATATACAAATTTGACTATTTTAAAGAAAAAATAAAATTCCTTTAATTATATTTTTTAAGGAATTTTCATTGAGAAGAGGGATTAATGAATCTCTTAAGAAACTCTTGAAATTTAATATATATATATATATATATATATATATATATATATATATATATATATTTTCCATTGTTTGGAGAAGTTGTCTTCCTAAATTACCTTCTTATCTTGTAACTATGTTATGATAGAACAACAAAATACAAATTATTTATTACGATTCAATGAAATAAAATTATAATAAATTTAAAAAATAAACATTTATAACTTATTTATAAACTTGTTATTCTTTATCTATTTTAAAGTTTATTTTTATTATAGTTCAATATATTTGTATTTTATCACGTATGTTAAGTTATTTTTTTCGTAACTTTGATGTTATAATACTGTATAATATTAGATAGAGTTAGATTTTTTAAAATAATTTATTTGGAGATAAAATATTTATATTTAAAAAAATTGACTAATTATTTTTAAAGTAAATTTTCTTTAATTATATTTTCTCCTTCAAAAAACTTTTTTTGATGAGAGAAATTAGGGAATTTGTTAGCAAGCTTTTGAAAATTTAATGGGTTTTTCGTTTGTTTTTCTGATGCATGAATAAGTTGTTATCATCATCAATTGTCCTCTTATCTTATAACCATTAACTAAGTTAATGTTTGTATCTGTTTGTATATGATCTAATAGTCTCAAATCAAACCGTTTAGAAATTAAGGGGTGAGATAATTTAAATATTTTTTTTCTTCCACCTTCTGCAGTCTTAATAAAATAAAATTACAATAAATTTAAAAACAAACACTTATAATTTATTTATAATTTTCTATTTTTTAACTATTTCAAATTTATCTATTGAAATATTATTTTTATCATTGCTCTGTACTATATTTTTATTTTATCACATATCTTAATTTAGCTTTTATAATTTTGAATATTTGATTACGTAATATTGTATAAAGTTTGATTCTCTAAATACTTTATATTCAAATAGGTAAAAACATATGCGTAGATGCATTCAAATTTTTGTGATAAAATAAAAAACTATCACATAATTTTGATAATTAATCAATTTAAAAAAGTATTTGCAAAAATTTATAAAATAAAATAACAAAATAAAATATATTGATAAGGATAAAATTAATAGAGAACAATATATATCATTAAAAAATGATTATAACAGTGAATTAAAGAAAATACTTACAAAAAAATAAAATAATAAATGAAATATTTTAATAAAAGATAAAATTATCTACGTCAAACTCGCGGTTACTTAAAAAGAATATATAATTTTAGATAAAATATATATATTTTTTAAAAAAATACTACTTACTTTAAAGATTTTTTTAATTATAATTTTGACCACAATTTAAATTAAGGACTTTATGCAAAATATTCATGTCGAATGTCATTATAATAAAAAAAATAAAAAAAAATAGAAGTAACAAATTGTTAACTAACCAATCCTTTCACCAATTTTATCATTTTACACGATTAAAGATGAAGAGCATTTAATCTTTTTATTTTCTGTTTTTATTTTTTCTAAAAGGGTTTACTATTTAGTATTTCCTTTCTTTTCTCGGTTGGACTGGCAAGGACCCTTGAATGGTTAAGTTGGCACACGATTCTTAGCTTCTCCGAGTGTTTGTCTGTCTGCTGAATCCAAACCCTCCGAGGTTTCTTTCCTGTGTTCCTTCTTGTGTCGTGCACTCTGCGTCCGAGCTCTTTGTACTGCCATCGTGTCAATTAACATCGCATGTTTCGAACGCCGTTGTGCTGCAACTGAAATCGAAAACCAGAGAAAGAGGAGAAGAGAGGGAGAATGGCTGATATCTTTGCGTGGCTCATCTCCTTCTTTATCCTTATTGCCTTAATTGTACTCGTCATTTATCAGGTCAATCCCAAAAGCCCTAATCTCATGCTTTTTGCTTGTGTGTATGTTTCTTTTTTTCTTTTCTTTTCAATATCTTGTTAAAGTCAACTTCAGAGCAATTTAAAGCGCCCCATCATCAGAAAATTGGTTCTTTGGTTCAAACATTCAACAGGGTGTATGCTTGATTGTTCCACGTGTAACTTTGATTGCTGTGGGTAAAAAGAATATGAAGTCAATTCGTATTTTAAAAAAGTCGAGGAAAAAAATACTTACCAATTTCAAGCGAATACACTTGAGATGAAAATTATGTGCATACGGGTTCTTATGCGGTGTAAAAAAGTTTCGCAACATTTTCATATGTAAGGGTCTATTTTTATAGGTAAGGGTCTAGGTAGAGTATTTCCTCAGAAGATGTACTTCAACAAACAGAATGAATGTGTCAGAGTCTTTATGATACTCAATTAACAAATTTATGACATTCAATTTTAATAAAACTCTGGGGGGTCAAAGATTGATGCTGGTATGGTTAGGTTACATTACATATGTGCTTATTATAATTTTGAAAAGAGGTCTATCTACTGGAGAGGACCTAGTTTTCTTATGTTTTATGTGTTCATGTCTTTACTTGATCAATTGTATATTCCAGAAGTTAGGAGCCTCATCCAGCTTTATGTCCATGTTTTGTTACTTTTATGTTTCTGCGTCTGAAGATTGTTAAGTGTTATTTATTACTACCAAAATGTGTTTTGTCATTGATATGTTCTCCAAGAATCTAATGAATTTGGTTGCGGTTTGGTGTGCTTTCATCTTTTTTATTGTTGGTATAATCTGACTGCTGATGTTTAACATTTGTTGCAGTTAATGTGCCTGGCAGACCTTGAATTTGATTATATAAATCCATATGATTCCGCATCTCGAATAAACAAAGTGGTATTGCCTGAATACATTATAGTAGGTGTTCTATGCAGCTTCTACCTCGTCACAGGGCATTGGATCATGGCACTGTTCTGCGCTCCGTACATCTACTACAACGTGAGACTGTAAGTTTTCTATCAAATTTAGAAGTAATCCAAGTTTATTGTTTATGAAATATACTGGTTAATGAATATTATGGTTTTAAGAAAACATCTAAGTGAAAACAATCCATGTCTGTACACTAAGAGTGGATGGCAGATTGAGTTAGAAGTTATAATCTTTGCATTGGCTTTGAAGTAATGTGACTGACCAGGAAAAGAGTCACTTGTTCATGGCATGATAGAAGGCAATTTGATTGATATAATGTAAGTTTCAGTTTACACTTCATGGAGTTGCTAAGCAGCCTAGATGTTACGAAGTGTAATATTCTGTTCAAGAGTAGTTTGGGTGAGGGTTTGGATTTGATTTTGGGTTCTTTGCATTATTCTGCTCTTTCATTCGAGAGTATAGGAGTGTTAAGAGAATAAAACCATACTAGTTAACCAAATTTTTTACCATATGGAAAGTTTGTTCATTCTTTTTCGTAGTATTGGTTCACTGGAAAAAAGGGCTGGGGGGTGATTGGCAATTTCTCTTGTATGATGAAGTCAATAGGCCTCGTATTGTTTTTTTCTTCAGTGAATCCCACTCTGTATCCTCCATCTTCTACTATCTATCTAGGTTTAGAACTATGAACTTTATGTTATTATATTCTTTAATCCATGTATTGTAAAAGGTCATTATAGTTGGTTTAGTTTTTGTTGGAATTCAAAAATCCAAATGAAATGGGACAAGCAGTTCAGTTTGGTTTCTAATTTTTAAGGATTAGTGAAGGCTAATTTAATGGAGTTTGATTCTCAAACTGCACCAAACTCGGAAATAGCCCTTAACATCCCTATTATTGTAATCAGCCAAAGGAGTGATGTACGCATGATTCACCACACAAAAATGAACTAAGTAGGTGAAACTTGCTCTATCCCTTTATATAATTGATAATCAGGCTACATTCTCAGATTTGTTTGCTACTTAAGGGAATGATTTAGTATTCAAAATTAGTAACTCAAGTTAAAAGTTACTCTTTAGCCGAGTTCTTTAGGACAGTCTATGCACCTTGCCTGTTAAATAAAGGAGTTTCCTATTTTAGAGTTCAGCATCAGTTTCTGATCGAAATCACCTAGTAGCATTTGTGTGTTGTTTCATGCTTTAATCATTTGTATTATCTTAGTATGCTCTGGAATGTGCTTAGTATGATGTTCCTAATTACATATTTTGTTCCCTTTGAACAGGTATAGACAAGGAACTCATCTGATTGATGTTACAGAGATATTCAACTTGCTCCCTAAGGAAAAGAAGCAACGGCTTGTCAAACTCTTCTATCTTGTTTTTATCCTTTTCCTATCCTTATTTTGGTATGGTGATTAGCAGAGAAAGTGTCAATGTTCTTTAAAAGGCATTGCTGTTAAGTTATTATTCTTACTAATGGTTTTTGGTGCAGGATGATCTACACATCTTTGGAAGATCATGATGATTGATGTCTTGTTCTGTGGAGGAGTCTGAATCCACAGCTTGAGGGCACTAATTATGACTCATATAAGATGGTGGCTTGTTTCATTGTTGATTCATCTGGTTCTGTATAACACACTTCAAAGAAGTTTTATTTTTCTGTTCAATTCATGCTTGTTGTAGTAAATTCAAATTACAAAATCTTGCCTTATAACCTTTGCTATACGCTTAATTTTTAAAGTTATTTAGAAACTCACATTCATTAGTTACTTTTTATTAGGTTACTTGGCGTTGGTGAGAGACAAAATATCAATAATTACTATTACAGTTTTAGGGATTTAAGTGGCGTTTTATCTTTTTATATTGATCTAACCGCTAAAATCTGTGATGCTTTTAGGAACCTTTAGATAAGAAAAATGACGAGTCAACTGGTTGAATATGAAGCATGAGTAGTTGTAAGTTTTTAATATTATTTAGTTTTAAGAATAAAAACAGGTAAAAACAAAATTGAGACTCAAATAAAAAATCATTATTTTAAGATTATTCTTAAAATAACTTAAGCGTTATTTATATATACTATGAAAAATCGTTTAATTATCCTAACTTTTACACTACAAGCTATACAGTAACATGTAATTGTAATTTACATTTTCCTCTCTTTCTGTGTGGGTGGGTGGAATGCTTGATCTTATATACATGAATTTTAATATTATTGAGAACAAGTTTAATTGTTGAATAATATCATATCATATTGTCTTGATCACCATTAAAATTAAATTTAAGATAACTTTTATAAAAGACATTTACTCTATATTCTCGTAACTATTCGTTTTGTTTGATCGGAAAATATATGACGTTTTATTTTGTAGTTTGTACTATCAAATGAGATATTAGTTAAAAAATGAAAATTTCTCTTATATACTTATGTTATTATTATTATATTAACAATATATAATTATACACATTTTTCAAAATTACTCTTAAATATAAGTACTTTCTCTACGTATACATATGTATAATTTTCCTGCTCTTTCACTTTTTCTTTTTATTATATCTCATACAATGAATAGAAAAAGTAATTTATAATATGTTCTAAAATGGTAAGTTTTATTATTAATTATAATGTTTAATTACAACTCAAATTATTTTATTAAATTTTTAAAGTGTGAACACAAGTCATAACCTTATGTTTTTGTTAACAAGTTATATAATATTAGTGTAATGTTCTAAATTTTATTTCGATATATTAGCTGGCATCATTATCTAATAATTATATAATATTAGTGTAATGTTCAATTTTCTGTGAAGGAAATAATGAATTTTTTATTATCTAATAGCACCGAAAACTTGGACTTTTTTAATATGCTGTGTTATAATATTATAAGGGGAAGGTCCGCAGGGGGCTATGCCCCAAGATTTTTTAATTTTTTAAAAAAGTATTTTTAAATTTTTTGTCAATTAATTTTTATTTTTTTATAAAATATAATATTTAATATTAATAAATAGTAAAATAAAAAATTAACATAATAATGAATAATTAAATTTATTAAGATATTTTTATTTTATTTTTTTTATTTTAAGTTTTTCATATATTGTATTTATTTATTGTTTTTTTTTTGTTTTAAAAAAAAATAAAAAATCATATATAAATTTATTCTTTCGTTCTTAATTCTCATCTGTTATTTTTTCAGATAAAAGAAAAGGTAGCTCTTTCCGTTCTTTTGATAGAAAAATATTAATTTGATATTTAGTTTTTTCTTTCATCTTAGGTATATTTTGTATATTTATTTTTTTATGAATATAAAAAGAAAAGTTATGCATTATATGATTTTTCATAACCATTTGTAACTTGATTATCATATTTTTTATATTAATTACGCCTCTCAATTTTTTATTAGATTTTGATAAATTATTTTTTAGTCTTAATTTTTGTTTAAATAGGTATATTAATGAAAAATAAAATAATAGATTCAATTTTTGTGAAGTGATAAAAGGGAATATACCCTTGAAGTTCCAAACATGATACTAGAAATTTAATTGTTAATTGTTGAATTAGAAAACAATTTTCTAAAATTCAAAGAATTATAAGTGAGAAGTTTCATATTAATTTTTTTGAATTATAGGCGAAATATTTCATATTAATTCTTTAAAACTTATTATAAGAAAACGTGCTCAAATATGGAAATATCCAGGAAAAGATATGAAATTAGAAAAAAATAATTTAAAATGAGTTTCATATCAAATACAATTTTTTGATAGGAATCTAAGTGTGAGTTTAAGTCTCACAATAGCTAGAAATGAGAAAGTAGAGCACTATATAAGAATAAAAACCCATAAACTCATTGCTTTAAGATTTTGGGTTGAGAGTGGTGTTAATGCCTTATGTGGTTGGACTCAGGTCTCATTGGTGTTGTATCTTCCCAGTAAAACCTCACCTGTAAACCTAACAAGTGGTATCCTTCCGTTGGAGGAGGAGTGTACCAATATCGTTGAAGGAACTCACACTTGAGAGAGAGATTGTTAGGAATCCAAGTGTGAGTCTAAGTCCCACATTAGAAATGACCCATAAACCTAGGCTCAGGCCCCCTTTGTAGACCTAACAATTTCAAAACTATAATTTTTGTAAGAAAAAACATATAAGAATTTCAATACAATATATTAGTAATAATAATTAAATATATAAAATTTGATTATATTATTTTAGTCTCTTCAAATATTTTGACTAGAATCCACTACGGATTATTTATATATATATATATATATATATATATAAAATTTTTATTTTATTTTATGTGATTTTAGATATTATTTATTATTGATTAATCTTGAAATTTGAATTTCTAGTCCAAAAGTTTTTTCTTGTATTTGTTGTAGTACAAACATCTATATATATATATGTACATATTATTGACGATAAAGTTTATAACATGATTAATTTTTCTATCAAGTCTAATATAGAGAATACCTTGCTACAATTTTTCTTTTAAAAGTAATTTCATAAAAAAAATGTTAATTCATCTGGATAATTTATGAAATCCACATACTTTATTTAAATATTCTATAAATCATTCTTCAAATTTTATTAACATGCTTTTGATTATATGTTAGTTACATTTATTTCCACATCAATTAATAATAAACACAACTTTAATATAAATTTTAGTCTTGTGGTTTTGCTCTTTAAATGTAAACGTTAATCCGAAAAGATCATCTACTACAACGTGATCCAAAATGTGAGATAAAAATTATTGCTGAAAATTTTAATAAGTATTTAGTTAAAGAAAATATTATTAACAAATATTTATTTAATTATAAAAAATACTATATATTCTAAGAAAAAAATTTCAAAGCCTGACGGAATATTCAGTAGTTTAGCATAAGGAGGATCCAAACGACATCGTCTCTGATATCCATTCATCTCCATTCCTCTTGCAAGAAGCTCCTTTCTCTTCTGGTTCTTGGAGCACAAAAGTGCGTTCCCTATCCGCTCATAATCGCTCCAACATGGCGGTGGCACCCTACACCACTGGTTCTGCACCTCGGCTTTCTTCCTCTTCCAATTTTAGGTCACAGTCTCTCTCCCCTTCTCCTCCAAAATTATATATTTTACTGTATAGTGTAACTAATGCGTCTTGTGTTCTCTCTTTTTGCGGTTTCAGCGTTGCCACGAAACTCTACTCCGGGTTGAAACTTCAATCTCCGAGTGTGTCTCATTTCATCTTTTTCTTGTTATCTTTCAATCTTTATATTTCTCTGTTTGCCCGCTCATCGTTTTCCATTGCAGTTTCTTTTGGAGCGGTAAAACCTAATGTAACCGCTGAATTTTATGGGAAAGTACACAAGACTCTTCAGTGTCGGTAATTCTTCACTCTCCTTTTCCAATTCATCTTTGTTTCTTCCGTGCTATATAACAAACAAGGAATCAATTCTATTTCCTTTTTATCCTCTTCGCAGCTCATTATTTTATGAGAAATAAATAATGTATATGTAATGTTTCTTGCAGCTGATGTGCTTGATTTCTGCTATATTGTTTTTCTACTGTACATGGTAGATTTATAGACTCTGTTTCCCTAAATATGCAAACGCGGCACTTCGATTCCCATGTAGTTATTCTTGCTGCAGGAAGGAAATCCTGCTTATTTATTGTTAATATTATTGGTTAGTAAGTAATTTTAAACAGCAACCGAGTTCACGGTGTCCATAACACGAGATATCATGTATGATTGCAACAGAGTTAAGAGCAGGTATAAAGTTTTTGGCAGAAAGTTAGGAGCAGTTACATACTTACATATCGTTAAATATGTTTTTCATAGGGGGATAGATGTGTTTTTTGGCAATTTGTTTGGATAGAGAACTCTTTTCTGAAAGAGTCTTTATGGACAGCAAATTTTGTTGTATTCTATTTATTTTGTGCGATTTAATTATACTGTTCTTTAATTTGACAATTGGCATTCTATTGCTTTGGTTTCTTGCCGGACTTAAAAGTGTTTGTTATGCAGAAATTGAATTCATCATTTCAGTGACTAATGTGACTGAGCAATTGGGTTCGTTAGAGGTCAAAATCGATGCTTCCTTCAAAAGAAAAGATGGGATCTATGGAATTTTTCATGACTAAAAAGCTGTTAACGAAGGTGTTGGTCAATCATCTAGAGGAGCAGAATGAAAGTTTTAACTGCAACGATGGAGATTCTGCAGGAAATGAGTCTAATTTGGATTATCATCACAGTTTGATGAATATAGTATGGCAGAAAAAAAGGGTTTAACTGCCTATTTTATTGAAAAAGACCCCATTGGATGGATCACAAAGGCTAAAGCAGAGAGTGCAAGTGAGGGTGTAAAAAGTAAATTTGAAAAACTAAGTACGGAAGGCTCAAGCATTCATTGGTTGAATTTATTAAGAGACTTTGTGGAACATTTAACTTTTGGGAAAATTTATTGCAGCCTTGGTTTCAGGGTTAGAGAAGCGGAGGCTCACGCCATTTAACAAACCACAAATTGATAGGAAGGAAAAGCAAGGGTTTATGCTCCAGGTTTGGAGAGAAATTTCAACCCTTGTATTTTATGTGCAGAGAAGCAATTAAGATTGTTAATTTTGTGATATAATAAGAGCTAAGTGAAGATGGCAAAGTAATTGGTATTTGAAGTGGACAAAGATAATGTGGAAGAGCCAGTTTCCTACTTTCGGCCTTGGAGACATTTAGGATGGTTATTAGCAGTAAGGAAAAACAGTTGTTATATATTAAAATATATTCAATATAATTATCATTAGGAGTTTATGTATAATTAGAATTTGTTGAATAGTCGCTGCCATGTTGACAGTTAAGGAAAGAATTTCTGGAGCAATTATGTCATAGGTATATAGGGTGATTGGTGAGTTGCTTTTTTGGTTATTTGGATAGAGAACCCATCTATGTCGGAGTCTTTGACTCTGAGACCGCAGTTTCTGTTGTATTTTATATGTATTCTGTGATTTAATAATCATGTTCTTCAATATATCAATAGATATTCTATCAATATTTCTTAATTAATTTCAAGATACGAATGTGAATTGTGAAGGGCGTTCTTAATAATCTTTGAACTAGCAAAAGTATGGAACAGCATGGTTTACTCTAATTGGGGGTGCATTGTTTGAAACAGACTGATGCAAACTATAGATTTTTCATGTTTTCAGGTATGCCAAACACAATCCATCAAGGGCGAGTATTCGAATGATGCCCATAGGCACTCCCAAAGTGCCCTATAGGACACCTGGTGAAGGAACTTGGCAATGGGTTGATATATGGAATGCCCTAGTAAGTCATTAGTCCTTGGTGTATATTACTAATTTTACGCTTCACACATACAAAAGATGCTGGTTTTCTTTTGTATAACTTAGGTATAGTGAACCTCAAGTTTCCTTTAGTTATTCATCTCTTTTTTAAAGTAGTACAAACACTAGTTCATTATTGATGCAGTATCGAGAACGTATTATCTTCATTGGACAAGAGATAGATGAAGAATTTAGTAACCAAATATTGGCGACTATGCTGTATCTTGACAGTATAGAGAACTCCAAGAAGCTCTATATGTACATAAATGGTCCTGGTGGTGATGTAAGTCCTCTGACTAAGTGTTCTATGATCAATCAATTAAATCCTTCTATTTCTTTCTTCATCTTGTTAATTAGTCATGTTTTTTAACTTGCCTAAGCTTGCCAATTTTGCAGCTTACACCAAGCATGGCTATCTATGACACAATGCAGAGCTTGCAAAGTTCTGTAGCCACCCACTGTGTTGGTTTTGCTTATAATCTTGCAACATTTCTCCTTGCTGCTGGTGAAAAGGTACTCTATAATCAGTGTCTGTTGATAAAACTCATAAAAGTCAAGTCTATCCTGCTGACTTTATGTGATTAGAAATTTCTACTCCCAATATAAAACAAATTATCCAATGTTGCATGGACTTTAGGCCTCTGTAAGGGAGATTTGTCTCTACATCATACATGATACATTTGTGTATCCTCCCATCATTAATATGAGTAAAATTAGTCTTGACTTCATATACATTTGAAACAACACAAGAAAAGAAAAAGATAACAGTAGCGAGTACTTGACATGTACTACTGTTTATATTTATAGCATATCATTATTTTTCATGAATGTCCATTTTTTTAGTAATAACACTTGTGGTACTCTATTACGATTGAAAACCTGACAAGTCTTGTAGTTTGAAAATAGAACGAGGATATATCCCATACAGAACTGGGATCACATCACACAATTAGATAATAAATGGAAAAAAAAATAGTAATGATCATTGAATTACTCTTTCAGTCATTAATACTATCAGAATTTTGACTCGGGAGCTCCCTCTTTCAGCTCCATTCTGCTGTGTTGTTTGTGGCATTCACGTCTATTTGATTTCATACAATTGCGCCTTTAGCTCATTGTATCGAGTAGACCTCACTGGTTCATTGAAATGGGTCTGACGATCTATTAATCTCTTCATGATATTCTGTTGTATCTAGGGTCATCGTTCTACAATGCCTCTATCTAGAATTGCCCTTCAATCTCCAGCTGGAGCTGCTCGTGGACAGGTATGTCTTGTCGTCATAGATATCACCTCTCAGATGATGAATGGGATTGTTTTTACTTTGGATGCTAACATCATGAAAATTGTCAGGCTGATGACATTCAGAATGAAGCAAATGAACTACTCAGAATCAGAGATTACCTTTTCAATGAGCTGGCTAAGAAAACAGGTCAGCCTGTTGAGAAGGTTAGTTCATCCAACAATGAAATTCATGGAGTTAAATGAGTTTGTGATTATGACGTCTGTGCTGGTTTATATAACATGACTATCCAACTTACTGCAAGACAAGAATAAGTCTTGAATTGAAAAATCAGTAGCTTTTCTTTGCTGATATTCAACTCTGGGTTTGTGTGGTCAAATTTATCCACAAGCATTTTTTTGAGAAAAAAAAAGAAACTTAATTTTTCCGGAAGCTAAAATTAACTTTGGCAAAAGTTAAAAATAAGAACTTAGATAAGTTATACTGGAGAGTTTCTAAAGATTAGTTTATAAATTCGAGCTTATTGAAAATCTTATATCTTTTATTTATTTATTATTTTTCTCTTCTAGAAGTGCTCAAACAAAAAATTGTCCCAAGAGAGACTCTTTGACATACTCCTTTAAACAAGGATGGGATGTGCTTGTGCTTTTCCAACAATTGTTCTTTGCCCTCCTTGAGTTTTCTATTTGAAATCCATTTTTTGGATTGTGCGTATTTTAGTTCCTGCCTTCATGAGTTTGTTGGCATAGAAACTAACATGTTGTGAATGCATCTCTTCAGATTACCCTTGACCTGAGCAGGATGAAACGCTTCAACGCACAGGAAGCGGTTGAATATGGACTCGTTGATCGAATTGTCAGGCCGCCACGCATTAAAGCTGACGCTCCTCGACAGGATGCAGGAACAGGCCTTGGTTAAGAACACATTTGTAATCCACATTACTGAATAATATCACTAAATCAAAAATGTTTCCGGTGTAATATTTTTTTCCTAAATCTTTGGAGATTTTATACTAATGTTTCCGGTGTATCTAGATATTGATTGCTTGTTACTTGTTTAGAAGTGAATAAATTCGAATCTAATTGAAAGCAGTAAGGTAAGGTGGCTCATACGTAGTTGCTCTGGCCCTCGTCACTTGCAGTCCCATCTCTGTACATAAAGATAACCATTGTCATCTACACCCTTATTAGATTGTGAGCAATTACAGCAGAGTGTCTAAAATTCCATATCAAACAGATCTTTTTATGAAGAAGTTCTTGCGTGTTCCAAGAATAAGGAACAAACTGTTTTGTATCATCGAATAATAAACGTGTATCGTATTAGCTATGGCAATAACAATGAAATATTTACCTATACTTAATGTTGTTGTACACATTTATTACGGACTGGAATTTATTCGAATTAATGGATTCATCTTTGATTTAAGTACATAGCACGAATAATTATTTTGCAAGTCTTAATAAATTCAAGTTAATAAAAATAATGTACTAAAAAATACGTGGTAGGGATGGTTGCTGTAATCGCTGTCAATAATCAGAAGTTGGGTTAATTTGATGAACTCGATCCAATCCAAGCAAATAAAATTAGATTAGATTTATGGGTTTAATTGGTTTGATATGTTTTTAACTAATTGTTTTGGTTTAAATCTAACTATTCTACACTTATCACAACTCAATTATGTATACGCATAATGTTTCATGATTTCTTTGTTCTTTCATATTTTGCATTTTTCGTTTTACTCATTTTTTTAACTTTAATAATAAATATAATGATTTATTAACATAATGTAGTTATTGAAAAAAGTTGAACTAATTCAAATTGGATCAAAATTGTCCGAAATGATAAAGATCTGTTACTTGTATATGCGCAAGATGGTAGGATATAAAATCTCTCTTGTCGAACTACTAATAAGATGGTAAGTTCTAAAGGCGAAGTAACGAAATGTGAAAATTTTATCTTAGATTACAATTTTGTGTGTTAAAGGGATTGTAGATATTTTTTGAGATTTTACAATTTTTTCAAATTTAAATTACTGTTATTACGGGTGTGTACGTTGTTATTTTAAATAAAATCGTATTTAACTATCTAATCATTAAATACGATTTGCAATTATTTCAAATATGTATTAGATTGTTTGATTAGGATTACGATGCTATTCGATTTAAAATTCAATCGTATTTTTTTTTAAGTTCTAAAAGATATTAATTATCTTAAAACCATTATTGCTGTAACGATACTAGTATATTTAAATTAAAATAGAATCAAATATTATTTTTGTATGAATTTAATTCGATAAAAATAATAAGTCATTATTAGGGATGACAACATGGGAGGAGAACGAATTTCGTTATCTCATACCCATTCCTATTCCTATTCTCATAGAAAAAATGCATCCCGTCTTCATATCCAAATTTAACGAGTATCAAACTTTTGTTCTATTCCCATCCCATGGGTAACAGATATAATCACGTATCCGTATCCGTACCCATTTTCTTACTACTTCAATATTAATTTTAATTAATTTTTATAAAATGATAAAAAATTACGGTAAAAAAAATAACATTATCAAATATCCAATATTAGGAGGATGGTTGGTTCTTCGATTTCAAATACTTTGAAATAAATTATAACTGTTTACATTTTAGATTAGAATACAAAATAAAATTTCATGAGAATGAAAACATTTAGTTAAATTTGCAAACATTAATGAAACCTAGTTGATAAAATTTAAAAATATTTTTGAAAAAATATAAAAGGAAAACAAATATTCAAATTAAAATATTTTAAATGTTTTTTTACTTCAATTTTTTAAATTCTAATGAATATTTTTTTATATACTAATAAAAGTTACAATACATCACTTGATAATAATGATGCAAATAACAAATAATAAATAAAATAATAAAATTTTAACATAGATCTTGTATCTTTTGAGCTTCAATATATGTTGGATGGTGATAAAAATATATTCATGGCAATTACATTAAATTTTTATATTGTAGTAAATAAAAGTTATTTATAAAATTATAGTGAAAAAATTACAGTATGATTAATAATGAGTTAGAAAATAAAAAAAATAATTAGATAAAATATATTGAAATAGTATTCTACATGATGAAAATAAACAACAAATAAAAATACTAAAAAAATTAACAAATGTGTGTCTTATAAACAATTTGAGAGATTATTGAAAGAAACCGCGTAAAGGAAAACAAATTGATGAATGATACCTTAGAGATCTAAGAAAACTTTTCAAATATCAACATATATACTCAATGGTCGAGAAATAACAAAAAATATTTTAGCGAAACAAAAAAGTTCTTCAAATTAAACAAAAATTAATAATAATAAGTAAAGAGTTTATATATATATATATATATATTACTTAGTAAATGAATGGTCTATGCTATTAAACACTTAAATTGAGAGTATTCAACATTCTCATGTTAAAGTAAAATATACAATAAATAAAAATATAAAAATAATAGAAATATTCAAATGAGAGACATAATTTTTTTTAATTGACATACATAATTTTAACATAACTACATACATGTTATGACAACATAAAAAATATATTGGGGATGCAAATGAGTTTCATGACAGACCAAATAATTAAAAGAAATAAAAAATAGAAAGTATATATATATATATATATATGTTTACTTAATTAATTATGAATATTTTAATAAATTAAACGGGAACGGTATGACGGGAATATGTATATCCTCGTATCCATATCCGATCAATGTGGAGATTTTCTATCAAAACAGAAACGAGTTTGGACAATATTCATAGAAATAGGTTTATTTGTTATCTCTACTCACTGTGATGCAAGTAAACATTGTGTATAAAAACATTTATTTTGTACACTTGCAGAAGTTAAAATACAATTTCTCTCAAATAATGTCTCTTTGGAATTTTGTGTATGAAAAAGTCCCCAAAGAAAACAACACGTTGGAAGCCGCATGGCGCTGTAGCTTGTAGCGAAGTATCCGCTTCAATGCCTACTAATTTCTTATCATTAATGCTTCGAGGCTTTCATTAGTTGCAACACAAATACACACTTTCCATCAATCTTTCCAAGAAATAATCCCCTACCCACTTCACTAAGAAAACAATCAAATATTGAACAAAAATTCCATATATATATATATATATACATTAGGACATTCGTACACAATCACATCAAAACATTATCACTAAATACTTTCTCTAGACATGGATGTGAATCTAGATAGGATACTAATACCTTTAATTTTGTGCGTGGGAATATTCATTCACAATTTAAGGTCATCAACCTCTTTTCAAGCGTATTTTGTGATTCACACGATAATTTTCGGCATTCTTGTTGGAACTCGCAAGCTATTTATCAGTTGAAAAGGTTTCAACTTTATTTTCTTCATTTTTTCTTATCTCTTAATTTTCAGTAAATTTTAAAATTAGTCCATTTCATTTAGTTTTTTTAATCATATTTTATCAGGTTTATTTGATATTTCGTACGCATTTCAAGATTGTATTTGAGTTATTTATATTGTTTGACACATTTTTATTTTAATGTCGAGAGTTCTTAGGAGAACTTTTTCCGAAATCTACTTCAATGGCTTCCATTCACTATGAAAAAGGAGGGAGAAGGATAATTTTCCTAGGAGACGAAGATGAAGAAGAAAGGATTCACACTAAAGGAAAAAAAGGAATGAATTTTAAACGTGCACACCACTTTGCTTTGATTATTGGATTTTAAAAACTTTCGCTTATATTTTCTCTATAAATAAGTTATTTAAAAAAATGAGAATAAGAGTTTTCACATAATAAGTTATTATGAATTATTTTTATCATAAATTGTGTGGAGCTCACAATGTATTAAGGACCGAAAGAAAAGTTAGTAAAGTAAATACTTAAATTTATAATGGAAAACATAAAATTATATTTAGTTTAACTTTTATAAAATTTATAATGAACTGAAAGTTTATGTCCATTAAAAATCTAATTTTTTTTCATAGAATTGGTATATCAAAGTTCAGCAAACATTTTAATTTAGTTTTGATTATCTCTTTAAGCAATAAATTATAAAATAATTCTTAATGTACGTTGAAGAATTGTAAATTTTTATCTATGTACACAAAATGTTTTTTCTTAATTTCTCTCAACAATATCTGCTAATGAAACATTCACATCAAGATCTTTTTAAAGAATGTACTTAAAATTGTTTTATGCAAACAACTTTATTTTAGAAAGATGGAGTGATAGTCTTTGTTTTGCAAAGTCTGCATCTTGTATCAGCCTATGATATACATGATAAAGAAAAGAAGTAATCATGCATGTCTTGTATTTGAGTAAATGCATAAATCACACACATCTAATGTTGGATGGACAACATTCAATGTGTCTATATTCTTGAACATGGTCAGAAAGACAAAGAAGATGTAAGAAATACAACCTCACAACTTCCAAAAATATTTGTAACGGATATTTTCATTTCAATTCTATATATAGTAGACTCTTGTGAACAAGGACAAACCTTAGCATGGTGTGACGACGATCATGCCCCTCCAAAAATTTTCAAATAAATAAACTAATATATAAATAAAAATAAAATTTTATAGATTTAATTTATTTAATATGGTTAAATATACTCTGAATCCCTAAAGGGAAATTGTAATTCTTTTATGTTCCAAACTTTGATACATTTTGATTTTTAACATTTAAAAATGAATGGACATAGTTGTGTTAATTTAATGACATTAAATTTATTTAACGTGTTAAACGAAATTCTTGATAAACATTTGAGCCTGAAAAAAATGTTAAATAGTGTAAGTAGTTTAAACATCAATCTAAAACATCATTTGACACGTTAACAAAATTCAACACAATTAGGTTAAAGTGACTATATTTATTCATTTTTTAAATTTGATGAACAAATTGTATCAATGTTTGGAGTAGAAAATAATTCCAATTTCGTGTAAGTTACCAGACAAAAACATTTTAACCCCATTTAGGATGTTTCATACCTTAAAAAAATTATATCTATTTTGGCATTCCCAAAATAATTTATGAAGATCTGTCACTGCTTTTGAAGAAAGATTAACAAAACTTTTATTAATCTTTAGCAATCCTTAACCCTAATGTGTGAGTCAAAGCACTATTTGTGTTCATAGCAACCTAAAAAAGTATTTATCATCTTGTATTCATATTAGAATTAGAAGGTTGTTCTCTTTCTATGAACAAAATATGTTATCGGTTAAATCAAACCTATCAAACCTATGTTTATCAAAGTGTTTTAATAGAAGTTGTTGGATAAAAATAATTCTCATACTTTGTCAAAAGTGATTGTATCCAAACAATTCTTATTACTTGGTCAAGAGTGATTATTGAATGTATAATTATTGTTTAGTAAGGAACTCTGGTCTAAGTTCTTAACTAAAAATTAAATTATTAATTCAATTTTAGAATTAGTACATATAAAGCTTTTAAAATAAAAATTGACAAAAGTAATCACATTTAATTATTGATAAAAAAGTTAAACAATAGATATTAAAAAGATTAAAATGAATACATAATGAGGAAAATTACTTAACAATGAGATTAAGAAGCTTACATAATAACAAATTGCAACATGAGACATAAAATTAATTTTTATTGTTCTCTTGACCAAATCTTTCTTTTCTTTTATGAGAATAAGCTTTGTATGGTTGACATATTTTTCTATCGTAGTTTTTATATCAAACAAATCAATATTATTATAAGTGGTTATGCTCTAGTCCTCTTCCCTTGTTCTTGAACTATGTTGTTTTTTTATCCTATTAGGTAATGCCCTAATAAACTTGTGTCGGGTGACGTCTCTAAATATGAAGACAATAAGTATCCATAGCAAAATCCATGCTTCTTTCGTGAAGAGTTATCCATAAAATATGCATACCATTTTGGTTTATCTCCCAAGAATATAATACAACTTTAAATATTTTAATTGTATCATACTTATAAATCTGCAACGTTCTTTAAACTTTCACTTTTCTTTTTCTATAGGTATCTTATTTATAATTAACATCCATCAAACTTTTGAGCTCGACTCCATCAAGATTTCAAAAATGTCTCGAACCTCTTCACAAACTGGTCGTGTTTTTCATCATAATCTCTTTTAAACTATTCTAACTCTTCTCCTTACCCTTTGATAAATCTTAAATGGCTTTGATAATATATATATAATTCTGTATATGAATAGGAGGCATCGCATCGCATGCATATCAATATAATTACACGAACTATAGTGGGAGAGGCCAAGTGGGTGACAAATTCAGATAGAGACATGGACCGAACAAGTTACTTATTTGTACAATTAAACTAATCCAACTAGTGGGTTTGGCTCAAAACATCACTCTCAAACAACTTCCCTTCCTTTCAAATTTTATATTATACCCACAAAAACAATAAAACAAAAACTAGTGTAAACCAACCTGAGAGTAGAGTTGAGATGTCAAACCAAGGTTCAACAAACATTTATATATCCATATACAATACAAGACAATAGATTTACGTTACGTGCACCAAGGTATGGCCTTTGACAAAATTTAAAGTAGTCTAAATCAAATGCCAAACCCAGCTTCACGGCACATTATGTACATATATAAGACAATATGGCCGTTGACGACAGAACACCCTAGATTCTCGGAAGAGAGATAAATCATAGAAAGAAAAAACTAAGCTGTCCGAGAATTTATTCAGACACACGCACACAGCGTGTTTATAGTAAGATTGAAAGGTAGAAGAAAACAACGTCCTATACGTTACTATTATTGGTTAACATGGAGACTAAAATTTAAATTATTAACTGATAAGGTGTAGTGTAAATTAATTAGGACTGATATCATACTCAAATTCGGAATATTAATTGTCTTAATAGCAAGCAATAGCATGGATTGCACAATCTATCACTCGAAAGGAAGATGGATTGTGAGGAATAACTATGAAAGTGTTATTCATGACACAATGTCTGCATTAAAAGCATACCTAATCAGCCAACTGAACTCAAATTCTACAAGAACATGAACCTGGTAAACCTCTGAAAACAATGCTGGTACCGATACACAGTGAAGAAGATTACAGACACAACAAACAAGGATAGAAGAGCAACAACTAGGAATCCTCCCATTACAATGTTGTCAGCAGCAAATGCATGTGAAAGTGCAGATAGAATGAACTCTAGGAATTAGTTACCCTGCTGGAAGCGACACGTTAATGTCAGCTGGCTTATTCTTGGCCTCTGCTGCTGGCATAGCAGACCAAGTTTCTCCGCGGATGGAAGTTGCTGATGATAGAATTGGTATTGGATCAAGAGTGGAGATGGGAACAACTGCTGCTGCTGTCACACTTGATATAACTTCATGTTTCTGTTTTCTTGGCTTCTGTTCATGTTGGTTTCCTGCCAGAAAACTTCCTACCACTACCTGATACATATCAGTTAATTGGAAAATAAGAATGGTCAGAATGGTATAAAACTTGTCATTGAATACTAAATTATCATCTAGTACATGAAACTTGAAACTAAATTGTTGTTACAATTCATCCAAACAAATTCTATGCATACTTCATTGTTAAAAAGAAAGAGGAATAAATCTGTGAATTGAAAACGTACCTGCACAGGACTTGCAGCTACTAATAAACCAGCTACTCCTCCACCTACAACACGTCCATCAGGGCTTGCCAAAGATACACTCATGCCACCGGATCTGCTTCGTGTTCCTCCACTTTCACTGGGCATGAATGAGCCAGATAAAGACAGAATTTCAAACCGTCCCTGTGGAAACAGCAGCAAGAGAGATTGGATTTCTTCGTGTTAGGAACGCTAATTAAGTGCTATGTGATACTTCAAATATGAATGCAGAATGAAAAGAAGTCATCCGGTGGAGCTAGAGTTTTGACTTTGTTTGATGAAACTATTGACAGTAATCAGTAGCAGTAACCAAGAGTAACCAACTCAACAACGTACCCAAAGGCAAAAACAAAGAAAATAAAGGACATGCTAGAAATCAAATGCAAAAAACAAAGTTCAGATAGGCAGGAGTGGTAGCATTATTTAACAGTGCAGAGTCAATAAAACTGCTCAGAGACCCTCAAACATATTGTTTTTTACCGGTTAATCATCAAGTTGATATAGTGTGCTAACGTAGCAACGGATCCGAAAATTTCAAACAGGGAAAAAAAAAACACAGCAAAGTTTACATTCTAATCACACAACAACAGGTATATTTTAACATATATCACAAAACATAACTTGGGACAGCAAATAATACGAAAGAGGGAGATATCAGCATTAGAAACATCCAGATCCATCCTTTTAATAGTTACACTTCTAATCATAAAAAAAATGAAACATCACCATTAAGTATAAACTACACAGCTAAAATTTAGAGCATTATAATAATAAGAGGAAGGAACAACATAGAAATAGGTTATCAGCAAATATTTGTAGTATGTATTTTTCTGAAAAAGAGTAAATGCAAATTCAATAATCGGGCGGATAACAGTAGCTGACATATAAAGTTTCCTCAACGAATGTTACTAAGAAATAAAAAAAAATAACTAAAAATAAATTAAATATTTTGTTCATGGAATAAAATGATACTATCAAATTACAGAAATGTTTCACCTCATATGTCAATGTGCCCCCAGAAGAATCGGGCTGACGAAGTGTGACACTTGATATGACACCATTAGCTGAAAGAATGCATATAGCTCGAGGCCCTTGCTGAGAAAATGATATTACCTTCATAGTCACATCCTAAGATAACAAAAACAAACCAATTCTTTCTTGTCAACCATCATAACAAATATTTTTCACTTATCACAGTAAACAACAAAATGAACATAATCATTCCTGGAAACTAACAAGCTGAAGTATGCTCTCTCTCTCTCTCTATTCTCTTTCTCATTCTTTTGATAATTAATGGTTCATCTTTCATACAATTATCACTTTGTATGGCAAAAGGCATGCAACATATGTTAAAGTCAGAGAGAATGAGGCCAAAGAAAAAGTGAAAAACGGACCACAGGGGAAACATTTGAAGGAGGGAGGAGAAATAAAAGTAATAGATACAATGATTATTTTCGGTGGAATTTTTGTTTCAAACCAAGAAAATGACAGATATATTATTCCAGCAATAATTTTGGCTACTCCCTGACCATGAATGCGAGAAATGTTATTTTGCATTGCATAAGATGAGCAAAACAAGTAACAGATATTTCTGACGCTTACCTCCCCAGAATTAACAGTGATGATATGGGGAGTGAAATTAGCACCAACTGAGCATGCAACCCATTCACCTGAATAAGGGTAGAAAAAAAATTATCAATAAAATTGGAAATGAGAAAGTCTCGGTTTCTATTAAAAGGCGTTTTAAATATAGGCCAAATAAAGAATGACAAATATTTATATCAGATTTTCCATCTAAAAAGTTGAAACATTATATTGTCATAGATTGAGGAATAATGTTGATAGCGCATGTTATGAACTACTTATAAATTTCATTTTAAAACTCAGCATAATGTTGGTTAAATAAATGATACAAGTCTTCAGACATTTATCGTGTATCCAATACATATGAAATATCATATTATTACCATCTTATACACAGAAACTACCTTCACGAAGCCTAGACTATTGAAATTTATACCTCTTTACTTTTTTAGAGATGGAACAGAAAAATAGAGGTCCTGATTAATACGTTTACAGTGTGAGCAAAGAGTTTGTTTCCCATTTAAATCTGAGAATAATATTAGGTGGGTGTGCATGAGTGTGTACATATATATATCCCAAGAAGCAAACAAAGCTGGTGATCGAGAAAGAAGGACCACGTAATAGCATTGCATCATGTATGAACTAAGAAGTAGTAAATAGCGTTGGTTGATGTGAGAAGACCAAAAGGAGGACCTGATGTCAACTTGGACTTTGGACCTCACCTCTTGCCAAACAACACACACTCACTCAATGCACAACAATATTAAAGTCCTTCCATCACTCTACCCCTAGAAAGCAACACCCACAACACACACACATAACCACAAAAACCAAATAACTAAAAAAAATAAAAAATCAGCATTTTTACTTTTCCTCCTATAAGTCCAGATGGTAGTACCTAACATAGTACCTAGAAAGATTTGGTTTGGTTTGGTTTGGGTTCCTACGATCATGTTTGAACTGCAAAAACGACAGGCATAACGAGATTCCACCGTCCCATACCGACCCACAAAGCTAACTCACTTTTCAGGACAACAATTACCCTAACTTAGGTCATCCAATCAATCAAAGGTCCCACACTGTCAATGTGACTCTGCCTCACTCTCATTCCACTTCTCCCTATAACCCAATTTTTCATTTTTCATTTTCCATTTTCCAACACCAAAATCCTACTCACAACAAAATATACCACCACCTCAACTCAAACTACTTTTTTCCTTTCAAAATAAACTCAAACCAAAAAGATTTGTTTATTACCTAAATTCTCCAACTCAAATTTGGCTTTGCTCACGGAACTCGTTGGTTTTATCTTTCCACGCTTCTCCGACGAGAAATCGATCACCGGCGGCAACGGAGCGGAGGAAGATATCGGCTTCGGAGACAGCGCCATGGTCACCGAGCCGTCCGGTGCGTACTTTCTCGGACGCCCTCTCTTCTTTTTAGCTGGCATCGTCGTCGCCGGCAACGCTTCCATCGCCACCGTGTGCGGTAGTTGTGGTTGTGCCGGAGGAGCACTCCCCGCCGTCGCCGGAATTTGCGTCGTGGATCCGCTTGCGGGAGCTGGGTTGTCGGTCCTCGGAGCTACATGGTAATCCGACGGAGCATCCGATCCCACCACCGTAACGCCGCCGCTGCTAACACCGCCACTTGACTCCATGTTCAAACACTTGTGAAGTAGCAGTCACACATAACATAAACTAAAATCACGCATCAGTATCTCATTTTTTTTCCTCAACAATTCGATCACCCCAACTCCTCCTCTCTACTATGCTGGGAAAAAAATATTTTAGAAAATACGAAGATTTATGCAAGAAAAATGAGAAAATCAAATTAAAAGTCTGAGGAGCTGAGCATAAAACAAGATGTGAAAAATCTGCAGCTTTGCACCCTTTGCATAAATTTTGTGGTTAAAATAAATTAGTAGGATTGGATGAAACTGGAAAAATAAAAATGATGAGCTGAAATTTTGTTGAGAAAATAATGAGTTTTGATAAATATAGATGGGGGAAATATTGTGCAGAAAGAAAGAGTGAAATTTGAAATATTTTGAGTTTCCAAGGGAAATGAAAATGGGCAGATAAAATGAATCTTTGTTTTTGTGATCAGGTAATTGGGTTCCTAACTTTCCTAAGACTGTCCAAATTGAGATTAAAAAATTATAGGGAAGGAAAAGGAGATATACTGAACAGGAGCATTAAAAATGATTTTAGTGAATTAATATTTAATTGGGAAATAATATTTTAAGGGAAATAATTATTTGGTTTTGGTTGGAATCTGGTGGAGAAATGTATAAAATAGTATTAAAGTTGTTGGGAGGGGCTTTCTTTTTCTTTCCCCCATTTAAAAATATATAATAATGTGTGAATATGGACAAAGGAGAAAAAAAAAATAAAGAAAAAATAAAGAAAAGAATCACCACACGTTACCATATGATTTTATTAGGTGAATGAAAAAGTAAAATAGGTTGCCATGAACCAAAGAAACTACCCTCCAAAGGAAAGGGAAGGCATGCTAGAGAGTCTCTCAAGGCAACCCATGAATGACAATATCATAATACCTATTACCCAATTACTCTCACTCCATCTTATTTCATTTTAAAACATAAATCATATCCACCTGTAACAATTCAAATTATACAAACAAATAAATTAATCATTACTTCATCAATTTTCTTTATTGAGTTTGTATGCATTCAGTGTTGTTATATTTTAAATAATTTGATTAGAAGAAGAGAAACGTACGTTTTAAACTAAACCGAAATTTTCATTTTAAAATATTCTAATTTTTGTTTCTGAAATAAATAAAAAATTAAAGTGCAACTTGTTCTAATCTTAATTGAGATGAGTTTTAAAATATGTTACCTAAATACAGAGGTAAGTTTAGGAATGTAATATCAAGAAATGAGTAGTAAAAAAAGAAAAGAGAAAATAAAACGAAAAGGAACCGTGACCCGCACTTCCGCTTTTTTCACGCTTAAACAAAACTTTATTTATGAGTGGAATAAATTGTAAAGCAAGACATTCATAAATTCCCCCTCCACTTAGAAAGGAAAGTTAATTTGAGAAAGATATACATGACACCATGAAACCAATAAATTAAAAAAATTAAAATAAAAATAAAAACAGTACAATAAACAGTGACTCTGCTTCTTTGCTTCTTCCAAGTTCCAGTATTTGCCTATCACAAACTGCTGCTTTTCCACTTTCAAATCTAACTATTGACCAAATCCACCACTTTTTCTAAATATTTCTATAATACTTTTTTAGGATAAGAACATAACTTAATTCACATAGAAGTTGTGGATTTTTATCATCTAAAAACTATTAAATGATTTATTGGTTTGGTATCAATAGTCACGCGTTGACAATTAGCTCTTATATATATTTTTAGTTTACTCACATATATAAAATAACATATTTTCCATACATTAAATTAAAATTGTAAAAAACAAAATCATTAGTCATAAAATAAAATTTAGAGTTAAATATGTTTTTTTTTTCTTGAAGTTTTAGTGAATTTTGGAATTAGTTCTTTTTCGAATATTTATACCAATTTAGTCATTCATCTTTAGAAATGCGTAAATTTAGTCTTTCTTACCAAATTTTATTAAGTTTATTTAACATTTTAAACGCATTATATGATAATATTTGAGTTAACATTGAAGCGAAAATGTGTTAAATGTGTTAAATGGTATAAATAATTCAAATATTATCGTGAAATACACTTGAAACATCAGATAAACTTAACAAAATTTGATTAAAATGACTAAATTCACGTATTTTTAAATATAAATGACTAAATTGATCAAAATTTTTTAAGATAAACTAATTTCAAATTTCACTAAAACTTGAGAACCAAAACCATATTTAACCCTAAAATTTATTATATCTACCGTATAAAAATTGGGTTAACAAACTTTTAAGTGTAGGAACCAATTTGAATAACAAACACGAATTTTTATATCATAAGATAGTTTTAAGTAGACCGTATTTTTTTTTTTTCGAAGGTTAGAAATACAACTTTTATTTTCTCAAACTGTATTCAATATGATTTTGCCTCAAAAGTATACATATACAAAACAATGATGATCTATGATAATTAAATACACTTCCCTAATTTTGAGTACAGTTTACTCCTAAAACTTTCTTTAATAAATATATTATAGTACTAGTGATTAATCTTAAAATAAAATAAATAGATAGATAGGTGTTGTGTTGAGTCTAAACTAAGTAGATCATGTGCTTAAACAACCACTGGTTGTTAGTGGTCGCACATGGTGGACTATAAAATTGAGTGTCACTTCTCTTTAATGCTGTTAATTATCTTTTCCCAACAAAATGCATATTTTAAGAGTATAGTGGAATCGTGCCTGTTTGAAACTAGGAGATTAGAACAAAAAAAAAATTATTGTGTACAGGGAAATAACTTATCAATCCACAGTTTTTTTTTTCTTCATAATTAAGGCTGATTATTCATTAAATCTATACACATTATTATTATTATTATTTTCATATTTTTTTCCAATCTTATCATTTAGCTATACTTTTGTATATAAAATTATTTATATATAATTTTTTTAATTATAACAATAACAATACTATTGATGTATAAAAAGATTTTTTGGTATTCATATTTATTTTTAATTTTATTTTTATGTACACAATAAATAAAATTTATTTACAATAATAATTGTAATAATAATTTTATTATTTTTTGTTATTGAACACATACACGTAATTCATATATTTTTATAGCAGCGTTTATTATAATGATTGTTTCAAGTAGATTGTAGGAGTAACTAACGAAAGTATAAAAAATCAAGAACTGTATTTAAATTTTATGTATTTCCAAATTTCATAAATCAGAATCTACAAAAGTTAAAACATGGCAGAATCTACAATACGTCAGACTCATTTCTGCTAATTTAATATGGAGTATCAAAATTTGAAATTTAATAAAGATTGTATAAGATTACAAAATTTAGAATATATTTCATGGAATGAAATATGTTTCATTGAATACGTTATGTTAATTTAAATTTAAATATGGTAATTAATTAAATTCAAACAATAATTAGGGAGGAAAAATATTTAATACGAAAAAATCACATAACTTAAGAGAAAAAAGGTATTTTTCAAGAAGGAAAAAAACTTTGATTTCAATCATGAGTATTTAGATAATTGATGGCGGTTTACTATAGGAGAACGAATAAAATGATTGAGAAGTAGTGTCTTCGTTCTCATGTGTAATAAAATAATCCAATTTCACATGCTCTAAGAACTCCAATAAATTATCCTTTATAGAGTGCAAGACGTCAATACATTTTAACAATAAGTTTTAAAATATATAAAAATTATAACAAAAATTAATTATTAAAAATTTAGTTTTTTAAAATATTTTCTTTATGTATTCTTTCAAGGTTGAAATAAATTATAGAAATTTTATATATTAAATTGCAAAAACGTGTGTAGATCGTATTATTTAAGGTTCTGGATTTAGATTTAATTTATTTTTTGGGTATAATTAATTGTAAATTAACTGTTATTATTATATTATTATTATTGAATGGATAATTAAGAAAAAACGCTATTATATAATTAAACCTTTAAGAACTTATCTCAATAGTTTGAAATAGTGAAAAAGGACTATCAAGATATTGTTAACAAAATATGTTCCAATTTAGGTAAGAGAAACTAAGAGTCATTTTATGTGATCATGTTTGTTTTGGAATACATGGTTTGTGGAGAAACTATAGTTATAAAACTATGTTTTTTAACGAAAAAAAGAAAAAAAGTTAAATCATTTTATTGGTTCCTATATTTTAGGAAGATCTCAATAAGATCTTTTTTGTCTATTAAATTAGGTTCTTATTTTGAAAAATTTGTTATAATGAGGTTTTTTCTATTAGTAGTTTACTAAGTGTGTTAACTATGTGTCATGTGTCAGCACGTAATTTTTTTTTTAATTTTTTTATATTTCTTTTAAAAATAATAAAAATTGTCACGTATCAAGCTGACGTTATGTCACATGATAGAGGCAGTATAATGTAGCAACGACAATGTTACGTGTCACTATCGGATGCGCAGTGTGTCACTATTGAATGTGAAAGTTCTCAATGTAGTCTTTGTATTTATTATTTTGTCTTAATTTGGTCCAAATTTTGCATTGTCACTGTCATATCACACTATCTTTTCCACGTGACACAAAAGTATATCCATTGTAAATCAATTAGTAATTTCATTGGAAAGTTTGTCCCTAAAATGACGTCAATTTTTCCACCAAATCTAACAAGGAGTGTGTTATAAATTAGATGAATATGGTTAAAAAGAAGAAAAATGAGTACAAAGAATAAAAGGAGGAGGAGGAAGGAGGAAGGAGAAGAAGGAAGAGAATGAAAAAAAAATGTCGGTAACTATTAATAAATAATTACCGATGAAACATGTTTGTGATTGTCGATAATTACCGACCGATAATTACATATGGATTTAAATTGTCATTAATTACAAAAATATAATTATCAACATATTTTTACATAAATACCAAAAGATAATTGACAACAAATTTTATGATTCGTCGGTAAAAATTTATTAACAAACATTTTACTAACATATTTTTAGTCATTAATAATGTATTTTATCAGTGAATTTTTGTGTTTAACAACCAGTTTTATCCATCCATAAATTCTATTTTTCTTATGATGTTTAGTACAATTATTATTTTAATACCACATTTAATATTCTATATAATATATATATATATATATATATATATATTGTAAAAAACCTAGAAAAAAAATCGTATGTAATCTCCTTCTCACTATCACCTCTTCATTATTACATGTAACATTACTGTAATAAATAAGTCCTTCTATCTTTCAAAACATACTTATTAGTGTGAGATAATAATTTAAATAATCATCACTTTCGATTAGGGATGTCAACGGGGCAGATAGAGTACAGGTAGTAGTTCTCCCATACCTTACCCGTTGGATAAATGTTCGTCTCGTACCGGTACGCATATCCGTCAGATATCCGTTATGCGGGTACGCGCCTATTTTTTTTTCATATTCGCAGGTATCCACGGGTACCCGCGGGTATTTACAAAATTATTTTAAAAAATATTTAATCATAAATTCAAATAAAATAAAATAAAATACATCACTGTCATAAATTTTAAATAAAGTTCAAATAAACTCAAGTTCATACAAGTCCAAATAATTATAAAAGTAAATATAAAATGATGTCCAACACAATGAAAATTCTTTAATTAGTGTTTTGATCAATAAGCCCACTTTCTCCGATTGATTCCTAAAAAATAAGGGCAATGATAATTTTGACTACTAAATTTTGACAACTTTCTCTTACGACATTATGTGTCATCTTTTAAGTGGTTTTGGAAGATTGAGAATGAGAAAAATAAAAAATGAAAAACTACTTAAAAGATGACACTTTAGGTTGTAAGAGAAAATTGTCAAAATTTAGTAGTAAAAAAATCATTTTCCAAAAAATAAACAAAATAAACCAATAATAAACCTCAATTGCCACGTGCCAAATATTCTTATTTTGATTCCACCATTTGACAACAAGCATACCATAAACGTCATTGTCTATATAGGATTTGATGTATATGCCTAATTTTAGAAAAAGGAAAGAGGAGAATGTTAAGGGGTGTAACTGGAAGAAGACAACGTATCAATACTTAAAGCTGAAAGAGTGAAGATAGAAGACAAGATATGCAGCTTAGAAAAAATTAGGTCAGAATATTTTTTACTAATATATGTATGTATGTGTATATATATATATATATATATATATATATATATATATATATATATATATATATATATATGAGGGTATTTTTGTGAATTAAAATTTAGCAGGTACGGATATCCACAAATACAGATATTATGATATCCGTATCCGCAGCTAGCGGGTATTCATTTTTAATATTTATTTTTTATTCATTGCAGGTTTTATTCGTGATACCCACGAGTGTATGGATATTTTTTACATCCCAACTCTCAATATAGTATATTGTAAAGACATATGTTTATGTATCGATTCATGAACAAATGTAACATTCGAAAAAATATGTTATATATAAATCAAATATTATAACATGCATTAGTATCTAAAATTAAATTGTTCTTAACATTAATATTTGGACAACAGTCAATCATTTTTAATATTTTTTATTAATGTGAATAGTGACTTCAATAAACTTAATAGTGATTTCTTTCTTTCTTTTATATATATATATATATATGTATATATATATATATATATATATGTATATATGTATATATATATATACATATATACATATATATATATATATATACATATATATATATATATATATATATATATATAAACCTTTCGGTTTGATTTTTTATATACTATTGAACTATTCCTCTCTTCTTTTCACACATAATACAATATACTCTTAAAATTTTGGATCTTGTTATTCGAGTCATCTTTCAATTGTTTTAAAAAAGTCATCTTTCAATTTAATTTAAACTAATAGGTGATTTAACCTATTATCGAAGTTTTCACACGTAGGGATCATTATCAAACCTAGATTTAAAGTATATATAATTATCATCAATTGGTAAGGTATTTAATTATCAAATAAGTTTGAGGAGAATTACACACAAAATTTTGCCATGTATAAATTAGAGTACGACGACTATGTATGTTACCCAATCTTATTCAAACACGGATGTTATATTAAATTGTTTTATAACTGGAATTTGAGTGTTTTAAAATAGTTTTTAGTTAAGTTCGAAAATTCATTTTACAATTAATAATTTAATAATATTTTAAATTTTCTATAATTTATATTATATTTTACATTAAATGATGTTTTTTACTGATTTTTCATAATTATAATAACATTCATGACGTATTAGCTTGCAAAATAAATTTATAATAAAATATAAATTCAAATCAACTGAATTACGACTATAATAAGTTTATACACATGGATACCAAATAAAAAAAAATACAAATATTAGAGTAACTATCAAACATATTGTAATATTTATGCCTTTTATTTTATTACGATGTACACAATTCTATAAATGATTAAAAAAGTTGCAATAAAGTTGAAAATGTTTTTAAACAATTTTTAGTGAAGTCACCAAAAAAGAAATATATTAAAGTAATTAGGATGCGATAAGAACGAACTAGATTTTTGTGCTTTTATTAAAACCATAAAAATATTATATTAGGTGACGAGTATTGATTGCACACTAGCTTTCCGCAACTATACGTTTTTTAATTGAATTGCTTTCTTGTTTTCATTGGTTATGTATTATTCTGCGTTTGCCCT
The DNA here is from genome assembly GCF_037176805.1 of Vigna unguiculata. Classification (NCBI taxonomy): domain Eukaryota; kingdom Viridiplantae; phylum Streptophyta; class Magnoliopsida; order Fabales; family Fabaceae; genus Vigna; species Vigna unguiculata. The sequence goes on along the minus strand of NC_140794.1, from coordinate 54,563,421 downwards.
CAAACTTTCAACCTCTTTTTATTTATTTATTTATATTACAAGATGATAATAATAATTATTATATTTTAGTTGATAAAGGACCTAACTTATAAAAGCGAAAGATGATTAAAAAATTATATAAGTTGGCAGGTGTGACATGGGAAAAATTACCCTTCCAATTTACAGGCAATGAATGAGGATTAAGGACACCTTAGTCAGTGGAGGTCTTTGTCACACCAAATATGGCCTTTTAATACTTTCAAAAATAATTTACTATTTTCTATACGCATTCTTACATTAATATATATATTGTGGATAATAAATAGAAACATTTTAAAGATGTTACAATATAAATTATTTATCATAAATTTAAAAATAATTTATATGGTGAAAAATATCTATTTATTTATTGTAAAGTGTAAGTATGAGATAATTATATAGTTAAAATACACTTGAAAAAACAAATTATGAAGCATATGTAAATAATTAATAGGAGTTAAATTTATTAATGATTTGTTGATAAACAAGGAGAGGGGTAGCGAGAATTGAAAATGCGAGGATCTTGTGATCTAAATCTGCATCTAATTAGAGTAGGTGGATTTGGCAAATACATCTGTGAGTGTATTTCTTCGTACTAATTAATTAATTTAGAGTAATTGTTTTCTATTTTGACTGTGATTGGTGTCAAAATCATTTTCACATCACATTCGTAGCTAAATTCCAACTAGATCCAGAATCTCCAATTGTTTCGAATATCACCTAAAGAGGGTGTTCAGATTCCAATGTTGTTCACTTCCACTTAAGCTTATTTGTTATGTTTTTCTACTCCCTTAACTTTTTTAAATATGTTTTTAGTACGTAATTTTAGTTTTTATTTAAATTTAGAAATTAGTAATGGTTGTCTCTCGAACTATATGGTACTAATTAATTATATTAATGTGTTAAACAAAATGATTAAGTGACACATAATATTGTTGCAATGTAATGTCAAAACAGGTTATGCTTCAAAAACTTCTTAAAATGTACAAGTTTATTTTAAAACAAATATTAAAAGCTGAAAATGTAATTTGAAATTTTTTAAGATAGAAAAATCAGAAAATAAAATCAAAATTCAATAAATAGTATGAGAAAAGAAAAATATAAGAATCACATTAAAAAAAATCGCTACCTTTTAAGACAGTTTTTTAGTTACTATAATAAAGTGACAATTTTCAAATAAACAGTTTTGTATGTTTCACGTTTTCATAAGTTAAATCATTTTTGCAGTTTCAAAACTGTTGGACTTTAATTTAAAATTAAGAGGTTAATTCAACTTCTTAAAAATATTCTTGTTTAAAAAAAATCCTATAAGAACCGGAAAAATAGTCGATAAAAAGTGATTATTTAAAAATTGAGCTTGAATATTTTAGTACTAAAATACAAAATATAAAATGGAAAAATTAATTGATAACATTTTATTTTATAAACTATTTCCTTTCCTTATTTTTTTTAAAATTTATCTTTTCGTTCACCAAATTCATATATACCATAAACCGTTATAAATATCCTGATTTAAATATATTGATATTTCTTGTATGTAAGTTCATTGTTATCCATTCTCTATAATCAATTTTAAAAGTTTTACCTATGATATTGTTGGGAATTCAAGTGTGAATCTAAGTCCCACATTAAATAAAAATGAGAAAGTTAAATATTATATAAACATCAAGGCTCATAAACTCATCATTTTAAGATTTTTGGTTAAGAGTGGTGTCAATCCTTTGTGTGTGGATTAGGCTCATGCTCATTAGTGTTGTATCTCCCCAGTCTTGAAAGACCCAAGACCCAACAATGGTATCAAAGGCTCAAACAAGATCTTTTATTGAAAGTCTTCCTATGAATATAACATCTTTGGAGTTTCACTTAAGTCAAAAATTCAGCTTAGGTAAATTAGTCTATTTTTATTGTTATCGTAAATTGAATGATTTGATTAATTGGATATTGTAATTAAAATATTAAATTTACCCTTGTGATGGATATTAAGACATAATGATTTATGAATATTGCATTAGTTGTTGTTTGAGATGTTAAGGATTGACATGATACATGATATGCTTTGCTAATTTTTGCGAGTTCTAAGCAATAGCAATATATCATTTTAGTCAATTTGGTAAAAGTAGGAGAAATTGTCTGGTATGGCCAAATAACTAATCTAATATATTAGTAAAGATTTATGAAATTATGCAAATTCATTAAATGAACCCATCATTCATTGAGCAAATTTTGAGATTTTAAAATTCAGAGTGATCAAACCATTTTACATGATTGAAAGCCAATACTCGCTGAACAAATGTTGATTGATGTGAAATTTTAATTGATGTATATGTGATGTGAAGGTATTTATTCTTAAGAAAGAAATATTATATTGTATGGTTTTAGGATGTGTATTGAACGAAAATTTCTTAACGAGATTATCCTGATTATACTAATTATCAAACTCGTAGAAAAAGATATTTAGGAGTTGAAAGTTAATGAATGTTCGTAATTTGAAGTGTGATATGAAAAAAATATCTCAAAATTAAAAGAAATGTACCTCTATTATATGATAAGGACTTAATTATTAAAATGTACACATATGATTTTATATGAGTGAAATGTGATATGACATGTAAAAAATTTATATGTCCAGTTCAATAAAAGTCTTTCAAAACTGTAATAAATTGTCTATAGTGATAAATGTTTAATTTGAATGATATTGTGTATAGTTGTCGGATAAGATATGAAAATATGTCATTTTTGGAATATTTAAATTATAAATGTATATGTTTAACAAAAATTTGCTAGCATACCTTGCTTTGTTGTTTATGTGACTTTCAATTATAATGGTATGTATTACACAAAAACATAAAATCTTACACATAAAATATTCAACGATGAAATGCTAAAAGTTGTTTAATTATATATATATATATATATATATATATATATATATATATATATATATATATATATATATATGTAGAGAGAGAGAGTTTGTATTTTGAAAATTTTATTTAAAGAAGTTGGAAAACATAATTATTATTTAAGTTAGAAACGATACAATTATATAAAACGCAATGGTTTATTAGGAACGATACAATTCTTATTAAATAAAATTTCTTAAAATCTCTCTTCCCATATAATTATCATAATTATATAAAAGCTATAAAATTATTTTAAAGTTATAACCAATAAACTAAAATTCATCCGTAGCTTATAAATTATATTTAAAGTTAAAAAATGTTTTTAATTCTTAATCTTGATATAAAATTTAAATTCATCTTTGTCTTAAACTTTGATATATTTTTATTTATAAACTTTAAAATTGAATAGATATAATCATTTTAAGCTAATAACATTGACTTTACTAGACTTATTAAATGGTGTTCCAAAATAATATTTGAGTTGAAACTTAAGGATGTAAGTCACTAAAATAATATTTTCAACCGCGTTTAACATATAAAAAAATTAATATATTTATATTAAAAAGATTATATTTATTCATTTTTATAAATTTAAAATTAAACTTTATCAAAGAGACATAAATAAATTTTAATTTCACAATTTTAATTAATTTAAAAACTATAAATATATTTAACCTTCTCATTTATTATGAATCTTAATGATAATGTGATTTGTGCAAGGAAAATGAATATATACTACAAATATTAATTATATAATTAAAACTTTATCTTATACCACCTACAAATTTATTATAACTTTAAGAAACGCAACAGTTTTATATGGTATATTAATATTTTTAAGCTATTGACAAATTTCATGTGTGCCATGTGAAAGTGTTCAATTTTGCATTAATGTGGCAATTGTTTGAGATGGGTATGGCTGGTTTTGGCCCTACAACACAATTATATTATTACTCCACTACTTATAACCAAAATTTAAAACATTTTCACTCATTTCTACTTTTTATTCTTTCTATTGTTTACTCTCTTTTAAATATTAAGTGATTTGTGTCTTTCAAAAAAGAAAAAAGAAAAACTCATTATTACTTTGATAAAGTGAGGGTTTGGTGCCAAAAACAAAAGTGAGGGGTATAACTAAATAAAAACAAACTTTTATCGCTTATCGGAAAAAAAAAATATAATTAAGACATTTATATTTTGGACTGTGAAATAGTTGTTTTGTTTTTCGTTTTTATAGATTGGCAAAACAATATCACTGCTCTCGTATAAAAGACAGTATATTCATTAATGATACAGTGACTTACGCTGTGTTTTCATAAAGATAAAACTAGAGAAATTAGAGAGTTAAGTATTTTTTTTTTGAGACGAAATTAAATTTCTTTTTATTTTAAATTTTGATATAAATTATAAATTTAAAAAGTGAACAAATATAATTTTTATGATTTAATTGAATTAAATTTTTTACGTTTTAAAAAAATAACGTTCAGATGATTTATTTGAAAATTTTTGCCAAAATTTAAGATAAAAATGAATTATAATTTTTTTATACAAAATTTAAGGATTACAAAAATATTTAACTCAATAAATCTTGAAACAGAATTTCATAATACTATATTTTATCGGTCTTGAAATAGTACAATTTATTTAAACAATTTTTAAAATTAATATTTTATTCTATTAAATATTTATCATTTAAAAAAATAAATTTATAATACAGGACTAAGTTTTTTCTCTTGTCTTCTTTCCTTCAATCTAATGTAATGAGTGTAAGTACAAGAATCACGTTATCGTGGCAAAATAGGATTTTGAAATTTTCTGTCTGTCGTTGAAATATGAAAAAAAAAAACAAAACACACAGACAATTAGTTACTGGACCCTATCATTTTCTTTCTACATCCTACTGTCATTTCTCTTATATTTTTAAAATTTATATTTTAAACGCAATAAAATTTCAATTTTTTTTTCCTGATATCAATCAACGAAGAATATTTTCTACAATTTTTATGGGATAAGACTTAAATTTGATAAGTTGCAAGAAGTTTTAATCTAAAAAGAAAGAGAGAATTTCTTCTTACACGTCCAAAAACCTTTTCCCAAAATTTTAAATTTAAAAAATGTCACTTGACCACTTCATCACAATAACATAAATCATACTCTAAAATTACACTTTCAATAGAAATATTTTTAAATATCGACAACCATGAATTAAGACTTTTGGATGTAAAACAAAATATACAACATAAGTCGACTTTCCAAAATAAATAAATAAATATATATATATATATATAAATTTAAATTTAAAATTAAATTTTAAATAGAATTAAAAAATGTATATAAAATAAAATAATATATATATATATATATATATATATTATATAAATAAAATAATTATAAAAAATACTTATAAATTAAATAAAATTAAAAAATAATTTAAATTAAAAATAATAAAACTTTATATTATATATATATATATATATATATTCTTTAATTCTCTAATTTATTAATTATGTTTAATTTTTTTGTTAGTTTTTTTTATCTCATTTGTAATTTAAAATTTTATTTTTTTACTATATTTTTTAAAAGTAAAATATAATATTGATATATATATATATATATATATATATATATATATATATATATATATTTATATATGTATATATTTCTTTTTTTTCTTTTCTTAACTTTTTTTTCAAAATATATTTAAGAAATATGAAAACATAAAAAATAATAATAAAATAAAAAAACATTAAAATTAAGCAAACATAAACTTTAAAAAAAATTAAAAAAAGTGAAAACAAAATTAATATTTTTTTAAGTTAAAGTTTAAATATTTTTAATTTACTTTATTTCTTAAGTATTTTTAATATATATTTAAAAAATAAAATAAAACACTAATATATATATATATATATATATATATATATATATATATATATATATATATATATATATATATATATATATATATTTAAAAATATTTTTCACTGAAAATTGAGATGTAATTTGCATAGTTTTATTTAAATGTTGAAAAAGTATTTTTAAGATTTAAAAAATAATTAGATGTGTAGAAGAAATTTTGGAAGGAAAAATGCCCCAAAGAAAGAAGCTAAATAACCTTGGGCCCAAAATTGAAGATTATCCATTGAACAAACACAAAACAGGCTTCTCATTCCAGAAAGACGTAATTTGGGCTCAACATTACTGAGTCATATCTATATTAGAAAAAACACTTTAAAATTCATCTAAAGGCCTCCTCTGATTATCATTTATATTCTAATATAGTGATATAGATAAAATATTCAATTTTTTTTTGCTCAAATAATAAATAGAGAACAACTTTGACGTAAAAACAGGTCATTGATAACCTACAATGACATGTAATAATAAAAGAAATATTTATATTTTATATTTTTGAATAATTTGAAACAATAGAATATGGTGTGGTAAAATAAAGAGATTTAGTTGATAGTTACTGTTATAGACAGGGTTTTGTATTAAAAGTATATGGGTATTAAACCCACAAAATACTAATAATTATAAATTATAAAAAAGGTTTACGTTTTCCACTTCATCAAAATATAATAAAAGAGTATAATAAATTTAAACTTTATTTTTATTTTTTATTATAATTAATTATATTAAAATAAAGTATACACTTATGTTCCATGTTAATAAAAAAAAATTTAAGTTGTAGAGTTTTTTTTTCTTTCTATTTTATTGTGGTTTTATTTAAATAAAAATATTTAAGAAAAGAAACTCTTCAAAACCTCTAGATGATTTTTTTATTTAAATAAAAGCAAATTAATTTATACACCCAGCACTAGAATTAGTAAAAATGTCCTTTTTTCTATTTAAATTATTCAGCGTGTAAATTGAAAGAAAATATATAGAAATAAGTTATGTGTTTAGAATACTTTATCAAAGTAATGTTTTAAAACCTGAAAAAAAATTTATAAATCTAGACATATTAGCAGAGACTAATGATGTAATAAAGAATATGCTACTGGATTCTGACTAGAAAAAAACATTTATGAATTTAGAATGTGTGTGACATAAATGATGGTTCGAGATGTAAGAATAGAAAAGTAAACATAAATGTAACAGAAAAACAACAATTTTTCATGTAATCTTATATCTAATCGTTCTTAATGTGGTTTTATGTAATAGGAATGTTTTGTACCTTATTGGAGTGTGAATCAGACATTGATAATTGAATGTTTTGTACCTATATATGATTATGTCAACAGCCAAAGGCCAAAGCAACAAATAGATAAGTGTTGGTTATTCCATATATAAAATTATAAAATTATAAAATTATAATTTTCGCTCTCTTCACAAGACATCAAACTTAAGAAACAAATGTAAAGACAGGTAGTCAACCTCGCTGTCTATCTCTTTTTCCGCCATCTCTTTGAATGCTTTTCCATTCATATGATTCTTTCACCTATTCCTTTCTCTTTTGTGTTTTCGACTTTTGAGTTCTATGGTATTAGCATCAAAATTTATAAAATATTAACGTACTTAAGTGTATTAAAAGAAAATAACTAGTACCAGCTCTCAACCTACTCTTTCACCACCTTAATTATGGTAAACCAGCATCTCCCGATCCTAATATAACAACTTATAAATAGGGGGTGTTTTTTTATCTATTAAATTATTGATTATTGTTAGGTCTAAGAGGAGGTTCATTGGGGAGATACAACACTAATAAGACTTGAGCCTAATCACATAAGACATTGACACAATTTCCAACCCAAAACCTTAAGACAATGTGTTTATGGGTCTTTATCCTTATATAATGCTCTATTTTATTATCTCTAGTTAATGTGAAACTTAGACTCACACTTGGATTCCTAACAATTATGTCTATGTCGCACAATAAAACATGTACAATAAAAGCATTTGTAACTGTTTGATAAGAAAATAAACTAATGTAAACTTGGGACAATTCAAATCATGTGGTTGTAGATCATGAATTATAGTATTTGTGTCGGCATAATCATTTAGGATAATCTTCCATCATGCAAAACCAGTTTTGGCGTTAATGCTTACCTTAGATACTCTTATATAATGTGGGGTGACACACCTTTTTGGGATATTCATGTTCATGTTAGCTCACTAATTACCCTATTTATCTGGACTTGATTTTTATCTGTGGTGTTTTCAAGCGAACACAGTACGTGCATTCTCCACTATAAGTACCTCTCTGTCTCTGACTGTGATGAAATCTCCACTTATATGAAACCCCTACTATTGGGTACATCACTACCCAGGGTCTGATGGTATAAAATTATCATGTAATTATGAAACATAATAACATTGCTAAAATCATGCACAGAGGCACAATAACACACTATTAGATCAATCACAACTGAAATTCTTTTGTTAATAAGGAGTGTTGGTGTGGCTGTGTGCAGTTTTACTTATAGTTGAACATGAGACGACGGAAAGTGATATGTGTGTCGACTAGGGGTGGAAAATCGAAAATCTTAAACTAGAGAAAGAAAAAAACTTGTCAATTAAGATATTTTGGATTTTGAGAGGAAAAATGTGGGGGAAGAAGAACAATTCAAGAGAAAGAGAATTTAAAAGATATTTCATTAAAGTGCTTTTTATTTATTTTTTTAATCATGGATTCAATTGAGTCAATTCAGTTCATTATGAGTTTAGTCAAGTCAAGGTAAAAGTGGGTTGAGTTTGATTTTTATTTTTAAAATTTGAATTTTTTTAACTCAACTTAGTTCAAATTAGTGGTGGCCTTGTAGTGGTTTTGATTGACTAATGGACCTTAATTTCTGATTGTGTGTATGTGTGTTTGTGTCTATGTATGTATATGAAGTAGAAATAATATTGTCATTCCTAGGTTTCCAACATCATCAAAAGGATCTCATACATCTCCACTTGCGTCCCACATCTTAGTGTTCACATGGTTCTATTATTCACTTTTCTTAACTAGAAGTTACATATTAATATGCACATAAACTAAGTCTTCTACTTTTTAAGATTCAACTAATTTATGTTTAATGAGTGATTAATTTCTTTTACAAGATGATGAGTAAGGTTGTAGAAGAAGGTTCAATGCTAACTTTTAAAGGATGTATCACCCAACAACATTTAAGGTCCAATATTCTTCTATCGTCAATTGAGTCAAAAGGATCAAAGTGAGTTTATTTTTATGGAAAGTCAACATATTAATGTGAAATATTTCTTAAGTCCTCACTAGTTGTGAAAAAACTTTTTTCCTTATTCCTCATGTGGAAGCATTGTATTTAAAATCTTTTGAAGTCATTCTTCATTATAGCACCTATAAATATCAATTGAGAAAATATAATTATATTATACAAATTAGTAACTTTCTAATGATTTACATATAAATTATTAAAAGTGAATACACATAGGATAAATTCCCTTAGGACTTATGTCCAAGGAGCGCCCATTGATTTTGGAGTGGCACTTGGCACTACTTTCATTGAATCTCATTGACTTTAGATTTTAATCTAACGCCCAATACTATTGTCATGCCGCTCAACACTACACCAGAAGACTAATTTTTGATTCTCTATATTAGGTTATCCAATCTACTTGTCTAGTTGATTCCGTCTTTTCTTTTGTGTAAAAGGACAAGTTATAGCTTAACATTTCTATCATTAGACAGAGGAATTGAATATTCTATTATAGTCAAATCCATTTCACAAACTCATTAATTAAACTCAAACTCATTAATTAAACTCAAGTCATCTATGAAAGTAGTTTAACATTAAATCACAATCTACCAATTCAATTTTACATAAAAAACTTGTAACTTCACAAATCATATTTCATAGTATGAACAATATTACATCAACAATAGAGACTAGCTCCCTTTACCTTGACTGATGCTCCTATAGCTCTCAAAGAAGTCCTCGAGCGCTTCAACCTCACATAGGAGCATCAAATAAGTTTGAACATACTACTAAGATCACCGACATAATGATAATCATTTTGATTATAATTGAGCCACATGCAACCAGTTATACTTAGAGGAAAAGGAAAAAATACCTTTGAATCTAAAAAAGGAACATAAAAAGAAATTACTCTATTCTTGACTTTGTCAAATAGAGTTGTAGGATTTTTTATTGTAAATCCAGTGATGGTCTCTAATTGAAGAAAAAATGAAGAACTAATCAGATATCTTAGATAAAAGGCAAAGGAAGATTAAGAAAAAAAATAAAGATAATAAAGTTTTATAAACTGAATTCGATAAAAACAAAATTTATTTGTAGTTAGATTTTTTATTAATAAAATAATTGAATATCGTTTTGTTAAACCTACTGCTACTCAAACAACTATTTTCTATATCTACACAATTATAACAAACAAAAAAAAACACGAATCTACTACAACAAACAATTTCAAATGTGAGAAATGATTAAAAGTGATCAACTGGTTCATGATAAAATTATGAACAAAAAAAAAACATCAACTTATTTTATAATTCAACTATATTCACCATAAACAACATTATTTTCTTTAGTATATTTTGTTGCATGTATGTTTTTCAAGACAATATTCGATGTGTTTACAACATAAGGCGTCCAAAAATCTTTAGGAAATAAAACCTAAATCATCATTCCAATATCTTTGTACATAGTAGCATATTTCTGTTGAGATTAATTACTTAATAATTTTTTTTATTTAAATTAGTTTTTAAGATTATTATAGTTTATATTTTATTTGCTCTATGTTATATTCTCTAAAAAAATGTATCTTCAAAAAAATTAGAATAATTATTTGGTGATTTCAAAGTTGTCAAGTCTTTTAAAATTATATAAATTTGTAGATACTGGTTACTAATAAAACATTTTTTTAGTGGCCGTGACAATTTTGAAGCTATTAGGTGGTATTTGATTTTAATTAACATGTTGTTCCTGTGCATTATGGGAAGTAAGTATTTAAGCATTTTTTAAAATTTTTATTACTTGATTTTAACTGATAAGTTGTTGATGTTATTATTATTATTATTTTAGAACTGTTCAGCAAATATATATGCAAAACTATTAGTGTGAGACGCTGCACATGCGTGAAACGGTTGCCGTGAAATACGACACAAATACAAATTGCCATAGTATTCCAGAGTATATTTGTCGCGTGTGTGTTAAACAGAGGATACGTAAAATTAATTCACGTGCTCCTGCATCATAGTTGCCGCTAATCTCGGAATACTTATCCTTATTCAATTTTACTTTACCAAAATTTCTCATCTTCCTCTTTATCAAGTTATTCCATTTACATGTTATTTCATTATCAAGTCTTGATAAAGCTAAGTAAATAATGTAGCAAAACACAATGTCCATCAGTAATAATAAATAACAAAGACAAAATAAAGGACATATCGAGTTAGCTCTCTTTAGATCTCAACAAACTTTTGGATTATAATTAATTATGCGATTATAGGACATAATTTAATAGAGAATCCTTCATAGATTATTAATTATATAGTAAAAAGTGTATTAGTATTTATTGCATAATTCAGGTAGATTTGATTATACAAGTCTCAATTTAATAATGAGTTCGATAATGTTTTAATAATGATGATTAATCAATATATTACCTTTTATTATTTTTATTTTTCTGTTCTTTGTTTGTTTTTTTAAGGCTTAAATACCTTTTTGATCCTTATTTTCGTAGTGTTTGTTGCGGATGGTCCTCATTTTCACAAATGTTTAAAATGGTCCTCATTTTTACCGAATGTTTAGAATGGTCCTCATTTTCGCAATTCGTGTTTTATTTGGTCCTTTTCTGTAACGCCGTTTAAATCATTAACGGAACATTATACAGGTGGCACGGTTTATATTAGGGTGTTAGGTGTACTGTACAGGTGGCTAATTAACGTTAATTTTTCAATTTAGAAGAAATTTTGCAATTAGGGAAATTTCTTTATCCTCGTCTTTCTTGAGTTCAGAGAGGAAGCAGCTAATACTTGCCATTTCATCATTGGATTGCAGTTGCACTCTTCATTTCAATTTTCTAGTTAATCATCAACGAGGTAAGTGGGTTCAGGGTTTTCTGGGTTGTGTTTACTCGTGGGTTAGGGTTTTCGTAATTCTATTTTTGGGTTTGTTTGTCTTTCGATTGTTGTGATGTTCTGCATGGTTTCTAAATTACTTTCATGATTTTGTGTAGTTTGTGTCTGTAGGTGGGATTCAGTGGAGTATTATTTTAGTTGGTTTGTTTGTCGGTTGTCGATGTTGGTGTAATGGTTTCCATTATTTTATTTGTAATTGATTGTAGCAGTGGTCCCCCATTGCGTTAAAGTAGGCTTAATAATACATCTTTTTTATCTGTTTAATTTACTTTAGGGCAATGAGTGATGATAGGTTCAATGTTATTGTCCACCACGGTGGTGAAGTAGAGGCCCATGAAGAGGCTGTTGAAGTAGAGATTGGGGATGCCAGTGGTCTAAATAGTGATGTTGAAGTGGAAGGTGAAATTGAAGTGGACATCATTTTCCAAATCATTAATATGCCTCATTTGTGTCATGATGATGACATCCTTTTCATCAACACCACCATTTGAAAAAGTTTCAGCTCACATTATTAGAACCACCACTCTGTAAATCAATAAATCAAAAATTAAAACCAATTTATTATTAACACAAAAATAAAAATAGATTGTACCCAAAATTTTCTACCAATATTCTTTGGAGTTCTTGCCATCCTCAAAGCAGCCATCTCTCTGCAACTACAAATCGGGGTTAATTTGTTTCTCGTTGAATCACCAATAGTGCACGAAGTGATACAACACGGTTGCCTCCAACTATTACAACCAGAGGTAAAGGAAGAAGATTGGGACCGTAACATACCTATATAATGGGATTGCGGGAAGAAGAAGATTGCAGCAATACCAATTGGGAATGGAGGAACAAGATTGCCAAAACTCACCAACTGTCCATACATTCCCTACCAAAATCCTAGCTCACTTATTTATCTCCAAATATCTAATTAAGTCACCTGTACAGTACACATAATACACCCTAATACAAATCGTCCCACATGTATAATGCTCCGTTAATGATTTAAACGACGTTACAGAAAAGGACCAAATAAAACACGAATTGCGAAAATGAGGACCATTCTAAACATTCAGTAAAAATGAGGACCATTTTAAACATTCTGTGAAAATGAGGACCATTCGCAACAAACACTACGAAAATGAGACCAAAAAGGTATTTAAGGTTTTTTTTAATATTAAATAAAATTTTCCTTTTGTCAGTATCTTCTGTATCTTTGATTTTTTTTTTTTTCCTTCTTTCGTTCTCTTATTGTGGAATTCTCGCATTTAAATTGACCGACACGATCCCTTTATTCGTTCATCATACTGATCTTCTCAGTCAAAGTCTTATATTCACACCTTCGAACGGTGACAACTTAAAATCTTGGAAACATACTTAAATCTAAGAATCAATTATAAATATATTATAACTAATTATGCACTAGTAATCTAAGGTGCTAAGGTTCTAACTAACACCAAATTTTAAAGGAAAAAGTTTTGAATTTTAAAATTAAAATAATATTATAATCAAAGGTTTTTATTGCATAACAATGATTGTTTTCATTTTTTTTTCTTATTTCTAATCAAACACAAACATTCAAACGTCTTTCCTTTCACTTCTCATTTTCCTTAACACTATCCTAACAAGTCAAATTACTAAAAAAAAAGACATTTTCCCACTGAGTATATCGTGTTCCCTTCCGTCACCAATTTGCAAACTGTTTCAGAATCAAGACACAAGTGATTAATGTTCAAGATCAATCTTGATTCCCCTAACTTGGCACGAAAAGGACAACGAAAATTTTCAAAAACATGGAAAAATATCAAAGACGAGTCAATATGATTTTAAAATTGTTTTAAAAGACATCACAACTCATTTTTATCCATATCTGTCTTCTTTTTTGAAAAATTAAGTTCTGTTGGGAAGTTGTTAAAATTTGTTTAAAATATTTGTAAAACACAAAAAGTAATAAAAGCTCAAGTATATACTTACTAATGTGCTAAGTAAAAAGAAATAATTAAAGAGGTAAGAGAAATAAAGAAAATAAACGAGGAATTTGATTATATATAAATATAAAATAAATTACTCTCGCAGAGACGGTGTCTAAAATATAATACTATTCCATTCAATTTCTTCTCTTTTAATTATAATTTTTTTTTTATCGTAATATGTCTTACAGTCGTAGAGCATCATTATATTGTATTATATATTATATATTAGGACAGATTTCCTTAAATTTTATACCGCTATTGAGATAAAATATTATCTGCCATTCAAGCATGTTAACATCATTCTGATTATGCAGATAACTTATTACCTCTTCAAATCCTTTAGTAGTGTCGAAGACACATGATAGGTGGGGCCAAAAGGAGGAAAGAAACAAGATTGGGCACCGCAAAGCAACTAACAATGTTTAAGAGCATGCAGAGAGACAGTTAAATTAAAGAATGGAGTGAAGCACTTATATTAAATAATGATAATAATTGGTAGGCCGTTATGTACAAAAATTTGTCCTGCATCTAACTGTATTTTCCTATGCCACCAAAGAATCCAATACTCCTATTAATTAAGTTTTAGCAAGGCCGACACAAGCTCCTCCAAAATACTTCCCCTCTTCACGCAAAGCATTTAAAATGGTAGGGACGCAAAGCATCCCAGCTGTATATGATCAGATTTCACCTACCAAATCCAACCCAACCAACGAACAACTACTATCACCAAATTCCACCTTTACTTATTATGTACACAAACCTCAAACCTCAAGCAAAGAATATTATGCTCTAAAAGTTGCAAATATCTTCCACACTCTCTCACAGCCCCTTTCCGCTTTTAAGAGCACGATTTTATCAAACCCAAATTGTATAGATTCCTTCTCACGAGGCTCCCCAGACACAGCAACACTGCCCCACCAACCCCAACTGCTTCATCTTCCCTTTCTGCTTTCTCCTCGCATACCAATGCTAACTCCTTCACTTTTAAATGGCTCAATCCAACTTTCTGCCTAACAGATTCGATCATTTTTGGATCCGCAGGGTATCCGATCGCATCCGTTACATAAAACACATTTGATGTCCTGTCCCCAATCGTAGATATCTCCGCCCTTGTCACATTAAGCCCATTCTCTCGAAAAGTTCTCATCACTTCTGCTAGAAGCCCCTGTCTATCCTCCGTACATAACTCTAGCATAACACCCTATATCCAAAACAAACACCATTTAATTAATCAATTTATATAAACACCACAAGTCAATAACTTAACCACCAACAACACCATACCTCAAATGCCCTTCTCTCCACAGCAGCTTGCAAGCATTGAATCACACGATGACGTTCTGGTTCTGAACTAATTGGAGTGCCATCCTTGTGTCTTATATAAAACTCCTGTAGTCAAATCATTTCCGTTCAACTTAGCATGTAAACCAAGTAACCGACCAAAAAATAACAATTGATTATGCATAATTACCAGATACGCTTGGTCAACTGTTGTCTTGGCAGTTCCATGGAACACAACATATTCCATGTCGGTCAAATTACAGACCACATCAAACAAAAGTTTAATTCGATCCTTGCACTGCACATTCACAACCGAATAACCCCTTTCGGCCCAATTTTGGACGGTGACTACTGGGATATCAGAAGTAAACTTGAAAATGGGATTCCTCTGGTAATCACGATCAGCGTACATCATCTGGTGCAGCCTTCTTTCTGTGTGCACAACGGCGTTGGTGAAGGAGGTTTTCGCACTTCTAATATCATTGTCACCCTTTAAAACATTTCTTAAACGTGCTTCAATGGTTTTAATTCTGTGAGAATCCTCGATAAGAGTCCCAGAACTGCTGTCTTTCACATAGATTAAGGAGGCAATCCGGCCATTGTGAGTCCAAACCTTAGCATTAACCACATCACATTGCTGCTCAGCTAGCACAGCAAACACCTCCGAAAGAAGACCAACGCGGTCCGTGCCGGTCAATTCAAGGATAGTGAGACCGTTTAAGACATTTGTACTCCCATTGTGAATTCCGCCAAGCGACTGATACATAACATAAAAACAACACAATTCAGGTTGCGATTATTTTTAAAACAATTCAGACCCATAACTGGAAAACAACTTCGGAGAGTACCGAACTTCGAAGATAAAATAGAAGGCCAAATTAATTATTACCTGTTCAATATAATTCAAAACGCTCTGATCGGTTAGCTTGTTTCCGTTTTGATCGGTAACATGAAAAACTGTAAATTCAATTCAAGGCAGAGATTAGAGCACACGGACTAAAAATTACCAATACCACAAAGAGGGGAAAATTAGCTTACCATCCATGAACCATCTTCCATCAGAGGAAATGTAAGCCTTCTTAATTGAAAGATTTAGATCAGAAAGCACTTGTACGGCATCCAAAAGAATCCCATGTTTTCTGCCGCTATCAACCTACACATTTTTATCAAAGAGAATACATTAGTTTATAATTTCCCTAATTTTTACATGAAAACCAACAATTTGAGAAGAAAAGAAACAAATGACGGATTTTCTTGCTGGGTTTACCTTGACTATTGTTGCGGTGGAGCACACGGCATTATCTATGACAACCCTGTTTCGCAATAAAAGGTCAAAGTCAGCGTAGTTACAACTTTTTAAAGCCGAATTTCTAGGAATGAATGAGAACACAATAAAAATGATAAAGTAATGTGAATGAAGAAAAACATTCTGGAAGAAAAGGGGCAATGGAGTCATGAGACACGATAAAGAAAGAAAAGTCAGAAAATTGTTAAAATACAGTTGTCGGCACAAATCAATTAGACAAAAGCGATGAGGATTAGATAAAACATACTTTTCTCCCCTTCGAGATGTTCACGATTCTTGACACAGTCAGATATGATTAGAAAATTAAATCATTAAATCCAAGGCACGCAACAAGTTAACAATTTCACACAAACAGAAAAATAAAATAGCAATTAATTTCGAAACAAGTTGCGGTTCTAGACTTAAAAATCATAATGAGGGGTTTGGAATTACGAAAAATTTTGACAAAAGGAGAAAAAAAAGGCAGAAAAGTATGAAAGAAGAACACTAAACAAAACATTCAATAAGATTCTGAAAAACCCGTGAAAGGAAAACCACCCCTACAAAAATTGTTTGATCAGGGGCATGAAGAAAAAGGGCAAAAGAAAAAAAAAACAGAAAAAAAAAACAGAAAAGAGAAAGAAGTAAGAATTGAAGTTGATTAGACAAACCTGGGAGTGCTCATGCGAATTACGAGCTTCTCGTACTCATCCGTACATGGTGTCCACTCCATGTCTGCGGTTGAAACGTGGAGTATTTTGTTTGCAGCTAAAGAAACCCAGCGAGGAAAGAATAAAACCTGACGAAAAGAGGTTACAGCGGAGCGGTTTTGGCAGCAGCAAGAATAACCACCACCCGAAACGACGTGAGGCGGTGAATGAATAAGACGGTACAGTAAATTCTGGTGATGTGTCTGGGTGTGGAAGCTGGGCAGAAGTTATATACTGTAGTAGATAAAGTTGCCTTAAAATTCCAAACGGTGGCTTTTAATGCGCACTACCTCCTTCGATCAAATCGCCATAAACAAATCTTACCAAACTTGCTCGCATTCGCTGTGCCTTGCTGTGAGAGTGCGAGTGCTACTTCCCTTCTCTCTCTTCTCCTAGCGCAACCCACGCCTTGATCTTACCTCTGCCCCTTTCTAAAACCGCACATAATACCTATTTATATTATTTATGACTTTTACTTCCTACTATCTCTATTTTATTTTATTTCCTTATTTAAATTTTAATTATAGGCCACGCCTAGGCTACGCGGGCAGCATGACATGGCTTGCCCGTCCTGACCCAACTTACTGTTTCACCGCGTTATCTTCACCAGCGGGTAAACCAACCACGAAGACACACAAATCGGGGCAGTTACGGTCCAGCTGGGACGACACGTGGAACTTACTTGTGCTCCTTTGCGTGCTTTGGACTCAACAGCACAGTGCCAACGGAAGAGGGGTACACCAGTGGGCTCCAGCCACGTGGCATATTGGGGCCATAGTAACAATCGAGTAATCTTGGTAATTACGGTGTGATTAATTATGACGTAGGCACGTGACAACCCCGCTCTTATAGGCATTTCCTCCGTCTCTTGTTTTTGGCCAACTTTCTCTTTTTTTTTTTTTCTATTTCTGTCTCTCCTCTTAATTTCATTATTGTCTTTCCTTATAACCCTATATACTCATTCTTGTTTCATCCATACTTTCCTTATCTCCGTCATTCACAAGATTCAAATTATCCTTAATTAATTTTCACTCAACGCCATCTCCATTGCCGTTCTTAAATTAAAAATTAAATCATTTCCTTTATTAGCAACATAATATGTGTTAGAATCAAATAATGGTGTATGTTATTACACTGAAATTTATTATACGTTTTTTTGTGCTGTTAAAAAACCCTATATACTCATTCTTTTTCCATCCTCATTTTCCTTATATTCCTCATGCACAACATTCAAATTATCTTCGATTAGTAATTATATATAATTAGTTTCCCCTCGACAGCATCTGCATTTCTCTCTTTTAAACCATAACATAAAATCATTTCCTTTATTAGCAAGATAAATATGGTAGGAAACAACAAATTGTATATGTTGTACTAATTACAGTGAAAGTTATTATACGGTTTTTCCTGTTATTTAAAACAAATATATGTCTATTTTTATTATGTTACAGTAACGGTAAAGACCAGGACCTTTTTAATTAATTCCAAAGATTCTAATCTCTCTATCTTTAAAATTGAAACATAAAGTAAAATATATTGCTAATATTTTGGAACATAATAGTAATAATAAATACGCTTCTATCAAATCGATTTAGTATTCATATAATATTCTAGCAATGATTGTTTTGTTGTTGTCAAAAGTCGGCCGTGAGTTGAAAGAAAAAATCATACAGAGAGGGTATAGGTGAGAGAGTCAATGATGAAAATAAGTAGTTTATATAAATGTTTTAATTTTACTAACACTGAATATGTTTGGTTTAAAGCCAGTTCAAAATCTCATAACAAAAAATAATGACTACAATATAATGGGAGAATAAATAACCTTTGCATGTGTTCATGTGTATAGAGAAGAAAATGTTTAAAGTTTGAAACATTGGTTATAAAAAAAATTATATATATTTTTTAGGTATAGTAATCGATTAGGTATGATTTAGTTGATTATTAAAGATAATAAGTGGTGGGTATTGAAAAGGAGTAATTGGATTGGTTGCGAAGAACATAGGCGCACGTATGAGAGATGAGTCGTGGAGGGAGGTGTGGAGAATGAGGTTAATTATGATGTTTTGTTTGTTTAGTTTTTGGTTGATAGATGATGTTTGATGGTAAGGGTGGTTGTTTTTGAAATTGGAAACAAGCATTAGACAGTGGAGAGAGAAGGTGATGGAGGGAGGGACCCATTTCTTAGGTCACATGCAACGCAAGCGTTGCGATAAATAGAGAGAGAGAGAAAGAGAGGGAATGTGGGTTTTGGAAGAGACAAAGGAAAGGGGCGTGATTTGACGTGAGAAGGTGTGGCGGGAAGAGAGGAATGTTGGCGGCAAAGGAGGGAGAAGGAGAGGATCCGCGTAGATATTGTGGACCTAAAGAGTGCATATGGGCCACGCACGCAGGGTGTTTGAAAATTTGAAAGGATTTGAAAATGGGAAGCACAATGTCTTTTGGCAGTGGGTAAAGGGCAGAGTGGGAGGAAGCGTGAGAACTCCTTCCATTCTTCACAACTCCTGGGACCCGCTATCGTTCTTTCCAGACTCCCGCTTTTTTTTTTTTCTTTGTTGGTTCTCACAACATCCCCTCCTAGCGCTACTTTTGACCGTTAGGACTCCTTTTTTGTGGCGCCAAATTCGAAAACGGGACTCCCAATATTAGTTTTAGTTTTCTTTTGTTTTGTTTTCTCTACGCTATCCAAGACAAACATGTACTTACCTGGATTACAAGTTTAATATATGTTATATATTTTGGTGTACTGAAATTTTAACTTTTAATATGATATTTTATGTTTTTCAAAGTATTTGTTGCCGTCATTTTTAATTGAAATATTCAAATATAAGAAGGTTATGAACATAATTTCTTGTCTTCGTATATATTATGTGTTAATTTATAATATTTTTAAACATTAATTTTAATTTTTTTATTGAACCACAACATCCCTGTGTAGATATGATCATGCACTCCCTTAATCACATTAAGTTTTAAAGATGAAAATTACATTATGAAGGTAATAAGAAAAGATTCATCGAATATACTAAAATTTTCATCTATAATTTTGAGTACAGGTATTTGACATGCTAGTAAATAGAATCTATGATTCCAACGAAAATGTTGTTATTTATGAATGTTGAAGATGATTTATCTCTTCTATTTTTTTCTAGTATTAGGATTGAATATGTTTTTAATTATTAAATTTTTATTCGAAATTTGAATTTATCTTTATCAACATAATTTGGTTTCTAAATTTTAAAAATAAATAAATACACTCATCTAACTCAATTGAGTTAAATTTTTTGGATGTATGTCGTATGATATTTTAGATTCACGTTTGAGTTGTTTACAACATTTGACATGTTCTAACTTCGTTTAATATATAAAAAATATTTAATATTGTTAGGTTAAATTATTTTAAATTTAGTACCAAAATGTATAAAATTTTTGGATAAAAACGAGTTGACATCAATAGTCTGGTTTTTGGGGTCCTAATAGCACATCTGATGTCCATCTGATCCATATAAAGAAAATTTATTTCCTCCAAACCATATAATTGTCAACTTTCAGTTTGAGAATTCCATGACTTTATAAATATTCACATGTTAAAAAATTGCAAAGATCAAAATACATATTCATCGTCATAATTTGAAATTAGAATAAAAATATCATATCCCCCAATACAAACATGCCTTAATAATAAGATTAATCTAATGGAAAAAAGAAAACTTTGTTTAAAAAATAGATTCCTATTTGATTAGACTCATTGTATAATTGTATGATAAAGCTATCAATTTGATTCATTTTCTTAATTCATTTGGGTAAAATAAGAATTATAATATACTGTTTTATTCTAATTAATAGTAAATGTAATAAAATTCGTGTGGGTATATTTTATTATGTCACGTCATAATTAATATATTAAATATTAAATATATTTTTGGTTTCTTTATTTTTAGTGAAAATTTGAATTAATTTTTTTTCAACATTTTGGACTAATTAAAGTGTGTGAATTGAGTCATTTTAGTCAAATTTTGTTAAGTTTATTTAAGGTTTTAAACTCATTTCAAATCTAACATTAAAGTGAAAACGTGTCAAATGATATAAAAAACTCATATATTATCATAAAACAAGTTTGAAACGTTAAATAAACTTAACAAAATTTGGTTAAAAGAATCATATTCAAACACTTTTAAAGTTGAGAAACTAAATTGGACTAAATTTCAAGGAGAGATTAATTCCAATTTTCATCAAAAAATTAAATGATTAAAAACATATTTTAGTAAAAATGTTGTGACAACCTTTAATTTTTTAAATTATATTTATCACAATATAAAAAAACTCAAAGAAGATATATCTTTGTATTAACATCATACAAAACTATTTGTTTAAAGGACCTTTTGGGCCAACAATATTTAAAACCTAACAGTAATACATATATTATTTTAATATACTAAATAAACAACGTAGCAAAATACACAACACAGCACATAACTTATGGTTGGGTAGGTTAATATTTGGATAAAAAAGCATTAACCAACCAAGCACCTTTTCTTGTGTGTGAAAGACAAATGTTTCAAATATTTAAAGATTAATCTACATTCTCCACAACCGTTATGCAACAAAGAAGAGAATATTGATTAATCTATCATCTCACATATATATAAGACTGAGCGATTAATTCGGATATATTTGAAAGTTGCTCTTGAAATACATTTAAATAAATAGTTTTTGTGAAGGTGGTGTTACAAATTTAGTAGTTTTATGTTTCATTGGAGGAAAAGTTAAATAAGTTATAATCTTAAACGAAGTAAATATTTTTCTTAGATTATATCACTCTTTTCCTTAGATTAAGTAAATCTGTTTTATGTCATAAAAAAATTACAAATCACTAATTATTGATCGATGAATCTGTAATAGTAAAAATTAGTTGATTATTTGAATTAATAAATTAGTGATAACAAAATATTTGTCTGTGATTATCGATAATTTAAATTTATTAGTAAATATTTATTTATAATTATTCGTCAAATTTTTATTATAATTGTGTCTTTGTTTTATCGATGAATTTTAAATAATATAATTATGAACATATTTTACTCTATCCAAACAGCCTCCCGTTATACCCAAATTTTTTCTTACATTTCTTTTTCTGCTAGCTGAAATGAAAGAAGAAAGAAAGTGAAGATGGCGCGTGGCATCTAGAAACAATGGTGCAAGCATGTTGGTAGACAAAAAATACTGGTTATAGTTGTAGTATACAGTGGTCACAAGTGGTTGACACTTGGCATGCCAGCAACTCCATCTCAAATTTTCCCCTTTTCTCAACACAATATCATGGGTTTATGCCAATGCTTCCACCGACCCATCTTCTTCCTAACCAAAAAGTCATCCTTAATATATATAATAATATTAGGAGGATAAAAATATATGTGTCCTGTAAATAAAATTTGTAATAGATAAATATGACATGTGAATATTTATTATTTCGGATAATAAATATTTTTATATTTTTTTATATATATAGATTAAGTGCAAGTATAATATTATTTGAACTCACAAGATTATTCATAAAAAAATATAAAAATAAAATTTAATTCATATTTTATTATATTAAATTTAATTAAAATTAAAAATTAATTTATATTTTATTAGATTAAATTTAATTAAAATTAAATTAAATTAATATTACTTTTATACTTTTTATAATTTTATTCAAAAAATTATTAAATATAATTTTTTAAAATATTCGTAAGTACTTACAAATTTTAAAACAAAAATTACGAATAATATTTAAATAAATATTTAACAAGTAAATAAGTGGATAACCGAAAATTTTTTGTTTTTAATTATATAACAGATAAGTAGTAGCTGTATTCGATTCGACTTTTTGTGATTCTAACAATAAACATATATTATCATAAATTGAAATTTAATATTTTGACTAAAATGATAATGTATAATAAATGGCGGAAATGTGGAGTAAAAAGAAGTAGGAGAGAAGTTTGGATGTTAAAAAGTAAAAGAAAGTTTTACTAGTCTAGTGATTCATTAATAGCAGTAGTCTAATTGAAGTGACTCATAATAGTTGTCACGCAATTGTAACGAATGGACCACCCCTCACGTTTTCACTGCTTCTATGTAATCAAATGCATTAATTAATAGCTGCAAGGTCTTCCACAGGTGAGAAACACAACACAGACATTAAATGGAGGCATCAAATTTGAGTGTCATAGCCATACACACATGTTGATTTAGCATGTCCATCATCACATATTTGGTAAGTTGGCCCATCAATGTGTTTTTATAACATCTCCATCTCATTCCAGCTTGCACACACACTCCACTTCTCTTCTACACTATAGCTACATCTCCTTAATTTCCCAAGCTATCAAATTAATTTAATCATAAAACTTCAAAAGAGACAAGAGAAATTGTAGGTTTAGCTTTTTCCTTTAATAAAAAAAATTGTAAATTCACCTCTTTCATTAACGAAAATATTAATTTCTGATATTTGTTGATAAATAAAAAATAGTTGAAATTAAAATATGATTGTTATCCTTTTCGCCTTTTGCCTCTTTCACTTCACAAAGTTTTGAAGTTACAACTCCTAACCATGCATCTTACATGGATTAAGCTTTTTCTTTTTTGATTAGAGTGTTAATTTGGTTGCCCCCTTTTACCTTAATGACATAAAATTGTTGTCCTTCCTTCCTTGATTGAAAAATCTTCTGCTCCACCACACTTTTCTTAATGACATAAAATGGTTTTAATTAGATTAACCCAACTTTCTTAATGTACAAGCTACAGCTTTTAGCCACCAAAAACACTCCTTTAAAGATCTCAGTGGGATTCCGCCACGTGATTTTAATGGTAGGTGGGATTTAGACTTAATATAAATGTGACAGTCATTTTATAACTAAACTTCAAAATCAACTGAATTTCATTGAGATTGATAATACGATAAAACAAAAGTTAGAGAAATCGTGAAAGGTGGTTGGGCTCAGATTTATTAAAGCAAGGTTTCACTAACTGGTATTTTTATTTATTTTTTGGTAAAAAAACATTACTACACTTTTAAAATTATTGAAAAGTATCTAATTTTTTTTGGTAATTAATTTTTCATTATTAAGTACCTTTTACGTTTTTTCTTTACTAAGAAACACTTTAGCGTTGATGTTTAATTCTTTGTGCGTTTTTAGGATTTACATATTAACTCATTCAATTTATTTATCCTTTTAATGTGTGATCGTAGGTGCTGGTTAAAAAAATTAAAAAATTCCATTAAAAACATTTAATTAATCTAAAAAAGTTAAATACGTTTCTTTAACCAGAGAAGTTTTATTATTAAAAGTAAATCACTAACTATTCATTTATTTATTTTTACTCAACCGCCATCCTTCTCAAGTCCGTGTCTATTTATTTATTTTTAAATGAAACTCACTATTCATTTGATTCAAAAATATATCGTACTCTAACATAAACTTATTAAAATAAAAGACTGAGCATATTTTTGGTTTTTTTAAACTAATTTTGACACATTTTTATCACAAGACTAGCATCAATACAAAGATTTAAATCTTCTGTAGATTTATCATTACTTCCTAAAGATTTTGCGTCTTATTTTCGAAAGGAAATGAATACTTAACTGATCAAAGCATAAAATTAGAATTAAGGAGCAATTTTTGCTGGGTTTCTCATCTTTAATTGTGGAAGTGCATTATTTCAAGAAGGTTGCAAAAGATCATCCATGAAATAGAGTAATATTTTCGTAAACTATCTTTTCATAGAAAAAAACTGTTGCGTGAGGATTTCATGTAAATTGTGATGGTTGCATAGGGTAAAGACTATCATTTTTTAACGTCTTCACTGTGTCTTGGGCCAGTCTTTCTAATGATTGTGAATTTATAAATTCAAATAGGATTTCTGTTAGGCCCATCTTATTAAGTAAAATAAATTAGCCACGTTATTACTATTCCCACTTCGTCTTTTCTTATCTTCACCAACTATAGTTTAAAGTATTCTTTTACCAAAATATCCCTCTGGAAAATGTATTTCCATTTCTTGAAATACACCATAGATATGTACCTTTATTGTACCTATTTAAGTTACACCCATAATAGGTTACTAAAAAAGAGATCAAATTCTATTATATATTAGTTCAAATGTATAATGAAAATATGTTCTTTTCAATGCTTTTGTTTTTGAAAAATTTCTAAATATGTGATATGTGAGATAATATTAGATATTTATATGTTCAACTATTTTCATAGATGTAATCAATTTATCAATTAATTTATAATTGTTATATAATTTTCAATACTGTAATCTCATATAATTGACAACAATTTATTATAGTAACTATTTTGTGATGGATAAAGAATTCTATAAGTTTTACACGTACTCTATGATTTGGAGCATCAAATATGCTCTCTTCTACCGTACTATAATATACTATACCATCAAATCAAAGTTTAGAGAGTGTAGATTTGAAAAAAGAAAACACATTGAGAGTGACAATGGTCGAAGGTTAATCCTTAACCTTTTCTGCACTAGTTTTACATTTGTTTCTTTTAAGTGTATCAATATTAACACCAGCATAATTAAAAATATTAATGATCAAAATTAGTTTCTTTATGTTCTATCAACTAATTCATAAATAGGTGGCATGCATGACATTTTAATATAGAAAAATAATTAATTTTAATTTATGTAGTAGTTTCATTTAATAACTTAAAAATATTAAATAAATAATCGAAGAATATAATAGGTAAATGAGATCAATAAAGTATAGAAAAAATAAAATAGAATCGTCTAATTGTATAGTGTTTTTCGAAATTATTTATAGTTAACTACATAACAAATACACATTGATCAAAATGTATCACAAGTAAAATTTTAATACAGATACAAAATATGATGTAATATCTATAATTTTAGTATACATTACACATATGTTTAATTTCGTTTTTTTTTATTTTAAAATGAAAACAAAAAAGGTCTAAAGCAAACTCCATCTAAAGAAACTTAATTGTTTCTACTAAAAGAGGCGAGGGTAAACTTAACATAAAGGGATGTGAAAATAGCAAGTGTCATTAACCACAAATGACGACGTATCGATGTAGGGTCAAATTCTCTGAAAAAAAAAAAGCTAAAACAAACAAATATGAATGGCACATATGAATTTCAACCATTCAAGGCTCTAGTTAATTGAATTTTTTTTTATGATATGCACTAGGTCAAATGGAAATAGGGTAAAATTACATGTTTTTGGTTATTTTAAAGTCTTACCACTTAGTTTTAGTTTATATAAATTTATTTTTGTCTTTAGTCTAATTTTTTATATATTTTGTTTACCAATAATTTTAGTCTTTCAAGCAATTATTTAAAATATTTCTTTAAGGGTTTAAACCACTTGAAAGTAAAAGTAAGGGTGAACTCGTTAGTCTGTGTTAAAAGAGATGAGCCAGGTTGCAGATTTTAAACTGTCAATCTATTATGTTATTGTCTGGTCGGGTCTATCCAGCTTGTTAATTTGATGGATCAAAATATGAGTCAGTCTAGTCTGATTCGTTAGCCCGTTGACCTTTTTCTTTTGAAATTAAAAACTAAAGAAAAGGAAATTAAAAAGAATATTTCTTTATATTATATGTTTTGAAGGTATAAATACATCATAGTATTGTAATTTAAATCATCAACACTTACAAATTAAACCCCAACTATTAGTTATAATAGAAATAAGTTAACATGTAAGTATAATAATTATTTTAATTTATATAATTAAAAATATTAACTAATCAATTAAAATTTTAGAAAATATTTTACATGCTTTTAATATTATTTTATATGCATATATAAACAAATTTTAAAAATAAAAAAAATTAAATTTTAGAAACAAATTAAAGAAATTAAAATAAAAATTTTTAAAATGTGACGAACCAATTCAACCTTTTACCTCGTCTTGTAAGGGATAAATAATCATTATTGGTCCATTTTTATTTGACAGGTCAGCCTAATCTGAACTAAAGATGACAAACAAACTCACCCTCGTGGGTATTGTCCCAACTCGTCCCCGTTTTGATGGAAAATCTCCGCATTGACTGGGTATGGGTATGGGTGTGGGGAATTCTCAAATTTTTTTATTGGGTATGGAGATGTACATATTGTCTCGTCCCCGTCTTTGTCATATCTCCGTCCCCATTTAAATTATTAAAATATTCACAGTTATTTAAGTACCCTTATATATATATATATATATATATATATATATATATATATATATATATATATATATATATATATATATATATATATATATACACACACACACACACACACTCTATTTTTATTTCTTCTAATTATTTGGTTTATCATGAAATTCATCCGCATCTCCAATATATTTTTATTTATTGTTTATTTTCATCATGTAGAATATTATTTTGATATATTTTATAAATTATTTTTTATTTTCTAACTCATTATCAATCGTATTGTTATTTTATCAGTATAATTGTATAAATAAATTTTATTTACTACAATATAAAAATTTAGTGTAATTGCCATGATTTTTGTATCATTATTCAACATATATTGAAGTTCAAAAAATATAAGATCTATGTTAAAATTTTATTATTATTAGTCTAATATTTGTTCTTTGCGTCATTTTGATCAAGTTATGTATTATAACTTTTATTAATATATAAAAAAAGATTCATTTGAATTTGAAAAGTTGAAGTACACAAACATTTAAAATATATTTTAATTTGAATATTTGTATTTCTTTTCTATTTTTTTTAATATTTTTAAATTTTATCAATTAGGTTCCATTAATGTTTGCAAATTTAATAAATATTTTGGTTCTCTTGAAATTTTATTTAGTATTCTAATTAAAATGTATATAATTATAAATTCTTTCAAAATATTTGATATAGTAGAAACAACAATTATCTTAATATTCAATATTTAATAATATTATATTTCCTTTACTGTAATTTTTTATTATTTTATAACAATTAATTAAAATTAATATATAAGTAATAAGAAAACGGGTACGAGTATGAGTTTGAGATTATACTCGTTACCTGATGAAGATGAGATGGGACAAAAGTGTGATATTCGTTGAATTTGTGTATGAGGATGAGGATAAATTTTTTCTATGGATGAGTATGAGATAATGAAATTTGTCCCGCCCCATTCCGTTACTATTCCTAATTTGAACCATTTTTTATGGGATATATATATATATATATATATATATATATATATATATATATATATATATATATATTAAATATAAGATACTAGAAAGAGATATAATATTTTTAGAAAACCTAAAATTATATTTTAATAGAATAAATTTGAAGAAAATATGGAATGTATTAAGTTAAAAATTTGGCGACTGCATTCACTACTTTAGAAGCTACCAGAATGTTTTTTCCATATAAATCTATTTTTAACAAAAGCTACGCAAATAACCTCCCTCCCTCTCTCCCAAAAGGGTATTTTATATGGTTAGAATTTTATGTTATAAGAAACCAATTCTCGTGTAAACACTAAACTCATGAATTTGTATAAGTCAAATATTGTTTATTTGTATACTACTTTTAAAAAACTGTTTTATTTTAAAAATTTATGTGTCATAACAGGGGTTGGTAATCCAACTAAGAGTTTAAATCCCACGATGAGTAAAAGTGATCAAATTTAACATCATATAATGATATGGACTTAAATTCATTGTCTTAAGGTTTTGGTTGAAAACGGTATCAATATCTTTATCAAAGTAAAAATAATAATTGTCAATTTAATGGAGTAAAGACCATTACACACCTCACAAACCAACAACTTTCTATATATTCAACTATGTAAAATCATATCCCATAAAATTAAAAGAATTTCTAAACACAAAATAAAATCATTGCTTAATTAAAACTAAATTGCATATCCTATATTAATAACAAAGTGACAATTTAACTCCTCCCATAGGATCAACAACATCTAGTGTGTTGGTCTCATTAATAACAATGATTCTATTTTTCTAATAGCATAATCAATGTCCATCAAATCCAAATAGAGAAAAATTTTCTCCTTCCAAAAATTATAATTATCTTTTTTAGTTTGGAAATACCATAATAGATATAAAAAAAATTTATGAGAAATTGTAATTTTTTAAATACATGCTCATCATCACATTTTGACATTATAACAAACATCTGTTTTACCAATGTAAACATGTAATAGTGGATGAATCTAGTAACATAAAACTTGCATGTGAGGTAAAGTCTTACTCAATTAGACTCATAACTATTATGTTTTAAAACTTGCGTGTGGACTAAAGTCTTACTCAATTATTGATCATATTGATGTAAAAGGTGGATAAAAATTCATTACATCACATATAATTAAGTATAATTAATGTTTATTACATGATTATAAATATCAATGAATGATGTAGCGACTCTCTAATTCATTAAAATATATCAACCATTCAAACATTTAAATAAATATTTGCATCAATATTATGTATGATGCAATCAAAATAAATAATAATATTCATTATATAAATTAAATATACAACATATAATTTATATCAATGTATATCACTAACCACAATGTGTAACATCCCTATTTTTTTTAATAAACTGTATTATTTATTTTAAATAAAATACTTAGAAAAATTTTATTTTTTTTACTAATGTTTTGTATTTTATTATGATGTATTTTAAACATTAAAAATATATTTTATCATGATGTAGTTTTTACTTATTGAAAATAACAATAAAAACAAAACAAAACAAATTATATATATATATATTAGGAAAGAAAAATATTTTAATTAAATAGGTGTGTAAAAAAAAATATAAAGAATCTTCTAAAAGAGATAAAAAAAATATAGAAAAGAAAAAAAAAGAAGAAGAAGAGATAAGAAGATAAGAAGAAAAAAAAAACTAAAAAGATAAACATTACCTCTTTAACTAATGAAAGTAATGATGATTTTACACATGTACAAACTTTTATATATATATATATGGAAGAAGAAGTTACGTGAAAAATACAAAAAAGTGAGAAAGAGGGAGAAAGAGAAAGAAAGGAGAGAGAGAAAGAGAAAGAGAAAGAAGAGAGGGAAAGAAAAAAAAAATAGGAAAATAATGTTTAGAGCAAAGATTCAAAAAAATCTTAGTCTTCTACAAATATTATTAGTGTGCCCTTCAATCAATAAGGTAAAGGGGAAGTGAGGTTAAGCTCTTTTTATATTAATCTTGATAAACTCATGGATTTTATATTAATCTTTTATTTATTTTTACTCATATATTATTATATTTACTTTCATTTAACTTAATTTCATTTATTATCCTCTTATATTTATTTTATTTAATCTCTAATTATAAACTGATCTTGTTTATTTATTTATTTTATTTAATCTCTAAATATGTACTGATCCTATTTATTTATTTTATTTATATCCAGTTATGCAGTAGTCCTATTTATTTATTTTATTTTATTTATCTCCAGTCTGGTCCTATTTATTTATTTTATTTTATTTATTTCCAGTTACGCATTGGTCATATTTATTTATTTTATTTTATTTATCTCTATTTACGCACTGGTCCTATTTATTTTATTTTATTTATCTCCAGTTACACAATGGTCCTATTTATTTATTTTATTTTATTTATTTTCAGTTACGCACTGGTCCTATTTATTTATTTTATTTTATTTACCTCCAGTTACGCACTAGTCCTATTTATTTATTTTATTTTATTTTATTTATACCCAGTTATGCACTGATCCTGTTTATTTATTTCAATTAATATATCTCCAGTTACGCACTAGTCCTGTTTAATTTATATTTTTGTTATTATATTTATTTATAATGTTATAATCCTTATCTAATTATTTATTTAAAGTTCTTGCTTTGATTCTTATTTTATCATTATTTTATAATTAAAAAATAAAAATAAATGTGAAGTGAAAGTAAATATTATTTTATTCAGTGAGCTTGGATAAAAGAAAATTGCATGTACATTTTATCGTTGTTTTATATTCTTTGTGTATAGTTTATAAAATGACATGATTTGATAGTCATCACATTTTATGATCTTTGAAAATATCAAAGAGTATGTCAGTTAAGTAAGAGTTAAGTCTGGTTTCAATAAGTTGAGATTAAACCAGTGTCAGAGTGTTTGTATTTGGAAAGTCACAGTTTGGTACACTGCGGGATGAAAGGCAGGGACCATGGTGGGGTCTAAGAATGTTTTACCAAGTAGGTGAATATCTGGATAGTTCAGAATAGTGCACTGGACTAGGATATTCATAGGCCGAACTTGGGACTATCCGATACCTGCTCGGCATCGCCAAGGTTAGGTAGTGAGTATATATCTCTTTTGTGAGCCGATGAATGACAAATATTCTCGAGAAAGAAATAATTATGATTGTACCAATGTTTTATGAGAAATGCTCAACTACCTAATCACTTCCCAAAGTAACTTTTGATGTTCATAATGGATCATCATAAGTGGAATATGGATCCATATGTCTGGTAAAACAAGATCAAGTTTTGTGGTTGTAGGTCCAAATCTAGGCCTCCAGTGTCTGTATTGCTTGTTGAGTTTATTAAGATTGATATTTAAGGCTTATAAAGACCTCACTCCTTTCATATTTTTCTTTCATATGTACCTGTTGCATGAGCAGAAGAGGAACCTGCTCAGTGAGAGTTGTTCGGGATATTATTGATGGATCTTCTGAAGATTGATTCATGGATAATTTCTATTAATATTTTTAGGAGATATTAAAAATATAGATAAATCTTCTATTCTGATGTAGAACTCTTAGTATTCTACAAATATATATTTTTGTAATATTTCATGAACAATTACAGATATGTAAACTATATATATGAATATGAAGTTATGTTATTATTAATATTCTCTCAAGGATAATCTTATGGTAAAAAAAAATTTAATTCCATATCTTTTTATCAAATAATAATTATTTAGTATAGTAGTCAGGACGTCACACAATGTATACCATGAACTTAGAGTTCATTATATAGTCATTAACACTCACCCCTTGGTTATTTTAGGCGATATTGGACTTTTCAAGACATGTTATTTTCATTAACCCAACACACATCTATATTTTAACGTTAATCCTTTTATGTGAATTACTATACGAGTTCATCAAGAATTGACATATTATTTTGACATATTATTGCTCCTTTTAGATCCTTTTGATTTAAAAACTCCTCATGTAAATTAAGAAAAAATTTTCTATAATAAACTTTTATACGTATTATAAGTTTGTATATGTAATATGTTTTTGTACGTCCTATAAGGTTGTATATGTAACATATGTTTTTGTACGTACTACAATATTGTCTACGTAATATATGGTTTTGTACGTACCATAGGGTATATAGGGTTATATATATATATATATATATATATATATATATATATATATATATATATATATATATATATATATATATATATATATATATATATATTGTATATTGTATATTATGAAGAAGTTTTTGACGTAATATAGTCAAAGACACAGTTTGAATTAGGGTTTGACTTATCTTATTCTTTTATAATAGAGTGTTGTGAGGTGTAGCGAAATTTTTGTTTTGAAGGGTATGGGTGTACCTGAGGTCAAAGGGTTGAGAGTGTTTTTTATGTGTTGTATAAATTTGCACACAGTGGTTATTCTCTGGTGGTTGTGGTTTTTCTCTGGTTTTGGGGATTTCCACGTCAAAAACACAATATAGAATTCAAAACGATTCAAAACATAACAAAGGTATTTAACCTTGCTCTCATACCAGATGTAAAACTAATGCGTACAATGAAATAAGGACTAACCTTTAGTCACTGCTACTATCACCCTTTAATGTGTTTTTTCGTTTCAAAACTTTGATGCTATAATATATTGTAAAATAAAACAGATTTGATGACCCAAAACACCTATAACATCGATGAAATCTATCAAGTTCTTTGTCCAAAGAGTAATTACCATTAATAAATTGTTGTCAATTGTATAGACTTAACATAATGTATATTTTTTATAGATTAATTAAATTCTAATTCTTTACTAATTTCTAAAATTTTAATTTCTATTAATTTTTTATAACATAATTAGTTTAAAAATAATTATATTTTTTAATTAAATTTTTGTCATTTAATTTTTTTTTTCAATAGAATCATCTTATCTTATCCATTGTTTAATATATATATATATATATATATATATATATATATATATATATATATATATATATATATATATATATATATATATATATAAATGATAATCCTCTATGGAGAGAGCCATCAATTAAGATCAACCTTCTAATTGAGACTTAACATAATGTACATTTTGTATAGATTAATTAAATTTTAAGTCTTTAATAATTTATAAAATTTTAATTCTGTTAAATTTTTATAATGGAATGAGTATAAAAATAATTATATTTTTTAATTAATTTTTTGTCATTTAACTTTTTTTTAATGGATGATTTTATCATATATTGTCTATTGTTTAGTTGGTACTATATATAATTTATGATATTATAATTTTATTAAAAATTTAAAAATGATAAAATAATTTTTGTACTGCATTAATTGAGAGTTATAAATATATAGTAAAATTAAACTGTAACTTCATTAAATTAAGTTCTAGTTATATATTATAATAAAGTAGTTTAATATGTAATAATAATAATAATTTTAATTTATTTAATTAAAATATTAATTAAGAAACTAAATATTTAAAATTAAGTATATATATATATATATATAAAATATTAAATCAAATTAAAATAAATAAAGGAAAAACTGTGACCTAACTCACCCTGACCCGTCCTATCTTAATTTTAACAAACCAACGGTAATCCTGATTTAATAGAAATCTCAATTATATTGCTAAATGATTTGGAGATGAGTGCATGAGCTGAGGACTCTAAATTTAACGCATAAAAATATTTTTGAATTGGGTTAGTTGAATCATGGGCTACAATTTGGTCTTGTTATTTGCACTCCCATATTCTTGTTAAAGGCACTTTCCTTTAATTTCTTATTTAAATTACAATTTTACCTTTTTTTTCCCTTTTTCTTTTAATTTTCAGCAACTCTTTCCAAAAAAATGTGAGGAAAACACTATGTGTTAAAAATATTAATTTTCAAGATGTCAAGAAAATAAAACATTTTTAAAAATACGTTTCAATGTGAAGTAGATAAGAATATATCACATACTACCCTTTTGGAATACTCTACATTTTAGGAAGTACAATAAAAATGCCTTTTGGAAAGTATATTTCAAACGTGTTTGGAAGATTAATTCCTATAACACTTTTTCTTCTCTTGTTTACATTAAAAAAAAATTGTAAAACATATATATATATATATATATATATATATATATATATATATATATATATATATATATATATATATATATATATATATATATATATATATATATATATATATATTTTACTTTTAACATACCACAAAACATTTTTTTTTTCTTAAAGGTTGAAAAAGTACATTTTTAAATATGAAAATAAAGAGTGTTTTCAAAAGTTGAAGTGAAAAAAAATAAATAAATAAGAGGAATGCCCGACCCATTTGCAAACTAATTCTTATTGGGTTGGCTAAAATTCAAAATGGAGTTAGACTAGCTTATTGGATTCTTGAGATTTTAACTTCGAGGAGCTTTAAAAACTAGTTTGGGCCCAAAGCTGGGGAGTAAAGAGCACGCGCACACTATAAATTCCAAGCCCCAAGGCTCTCATCTTCTAGCAATCACGAATCACGAATAGAAAATTAGTGTTAAAATTAGTAATCACTCTTTCTTACTTTTAAACTAATAATGTTAAAATTGTAAACAATATGCTAAAATCAATTTATTCTAGATACAATGGTTGTTGGGAATCAAACTTCAAATAATCATAAATATGAATTCTTACAAAATTTTATTTCCATTATCATGTATCATCTTTAAATATGTCTTTGTCAACAACTTTTATATTTGACATAATTGGCATGTCCATATTTTTCTGGGCGATATCTATTTTCTGCAAGTCTTACCAATATCAAATACAAATAATCACGTATATATCAAAGTTCTTGATGCTTTAAATTCCAACAACGAACGCATAAACAATAATGTCTCATGAATAAGTTTTCCATTCTTGTAGAATAAATCGCTGTGATCAACTCATATTTCATACTATTAACTGACACCAGCGACGTATCTCGAGAAAAGTTATTATACTTAATATAATATATTCAAAATTTATATATTTAACTATCACAACTTTTATAATAGTTTAAATAATTTAATATTGAAAACTCTTTATGTTTTATTTTAAAAAAATTATAGTTTTGAAATTGTATTTATTTATTTATTTTAGATAAGTTTTCTAATTTCATATCTTTCATTAGATATTTTCATATTTGAGAACGTTTTTTTGAAATAAATTTCAAACAATTAATATAAATCTTCACATCTTCAATTTTTTGAATCTTAAGATATGGTTTCTCTAATTCAACTTTGATTCTCAACATCATACTGACTTGACACGTGACACAATACTGACTTGACATATGGTACAATATTGATGTGACACATGGTATAAATAATTTTTAAAAAAATAAAAAAATAATAATAAAAATTAAAAAAAAAGGAGAAGCTGACACGTGACACATCCTTAACACCGTTAATACTATACTAACAGAATAAACCTAATTGTTACGTATTTTAAAAAATATGGACCTAATTGAGACTAAAAAAAATTTTATGACCTATTTGAGATTTTGGTACAAAAACGTGGACCAATAAAGTATTTTAACCTCTTTTAATTTCAAAAAAATTGTTCACTTGTCAAGTCACAATTGTGTCACATGTCAATTTGTGGTTGCATTATTTATTTTTGTTCAATTTAGTCTCGATATTCATTATTTGTGTTCAGTTCCGTCCCTATATTCGTTATTTTTGTTTAATTTTGTCTCAATTTTTGTTAAAATAGACAATATTTTCCCTTTCAAGTTGAGATCAAATTTAATTTTGTATACATTCACACACACACACACACACATATATATATATATATATATATATATATATATATTTAAAATTAACATTATTATTAGTTACTTTGGAAATTCAATTATAAATTATTATATTTAATTATAAATTAAATATAATTCTTAGATTCAATTGTTAAATAGAATATAATTATTTAAAATAATATTGAAATATAATTATTAAATATTTTCAAAATATATATTAACATTTGTAAAATTTACATCTAAATCTAAAATATGTAATAAATTTATTGCATTTTAGATATTAAATTAAAATCTAAAATGTTTTATATTTCAATTTAAATTTTATAAATATTAGTTTACTTTTCTAAAATATTTCTAATATTTGAAATATTTTTAAATATCAATTTTTAAAATATCAGTATTTTAGAATATAAATTTTAGAAAAAATATTTAATATTTATATTTATATAATATTTTAAATAATTTTATTTTATTTAACATTTAAATATAAAAATTTTATTCAATTTATAATTAAATT
Source organism: Vigna unguiculata (assembly GCF_037176805.1). Taxonomy (NCBI): domain Eukaryota; kingdom Viridiplantae; phylum Streptophyta; class Magnoliopsida; order Fabales; family Fabaceae; genus Vigna; species Vigna unguiculata. The sequence continues at coordinate 54,526,636 of NC_140794.1, read as the reverse complement.
TAAAAAATAATTAATAAAAATGTCAATTTTAAAAAAATATTAGTATAATTTTTATAAAAGATATTAAATTTGGTGTCAATTTGAAAGGGACAAAATTGATTCATTTTAACCAAGATTGGGATGAAAATGAATAAAAATAACAAATATATGAACTAAATTAAACAAAAATAACGAATATAGAAACTAAATTGAACAAAAAAAATAACACAACCACAAATTGACATGTGCACTGACATTGACATGTGACACAATTATGACTTGACACATGGACAATTTTTTTTTTCAAATTAAAAGAATTTAAAATAAAATATAAAAAAATCAGGAGCTGACACGTGGCATGTACTATTAAAAAATGTTAACTATTTAAACACCGTTAGTAAAAATGATCAAATTGACAAAAAATTGACGAAAATGAGAACCTAATTGAACACAAAACGAAAATGAGGATCAAATTGAATAAAAATAACAAAAATAGGGATCAAATGTATATTTAAGCCTATATTACATATATTTTTAAAAAAATAATTTTGGGGGACCATGACCCCTCATGGACAACAAAGGTCCGTCCTTGTGTGACATACACTAATCCAACTTCGATCCACAACTACGTGCATTATAAACTTGATTTTCATCGATCAAGCAATGTCATTCTCATGTTTTTAATTAAAGGTGTACTCTACCCATTCAAATAAAATATTTTTCATTATTCATTAACACATAAATTAAGTCTATTATCTTAAATTTGATAAAATTTTGACAGTACTTTTTTATCTTTAAAGTACATGAAATTACAATAATAAATAAAATAAAATAAATGCACCACGATCGATTTTGCACGTAATGAAATGTTATTTCAAATGTCATTAAATTTAATGTTAAACTTATCTCTATATAATAAAAATTTATAAAAATAATTTTATAAACTACATGTAATTGCACCTGAATTTCACCTATCATGTAATTGTTTTCCATCATTAGAGCTAATGACTGCTTCACTCACGATAAATCTGTCTCTGAGGTACTTAAAACACAACCTTGTGCAGTTGATGCTTCAAAGTTCTTTTCTCCATTCTCCGAATTACAACAATATTTCTTTACGTGTCACTTCTCATCACAATGGTAGCACTTGAAATGCTTCTTACTTTGAGAGTTTGACTCACTAGATTCACATTTTGTCGATTGATCTCTCATCATCGCCAATGTCTATGCTTGCTTTGAACTTTCCACCTTATTACCTTGCTTTTCTGCATGGATTTTTCCTTCAAGGAATAGCTTTGACAACATCCTCAAATTATAGGTAACCATCAACATTATTATTCGTTATGCTTTGAAGTAAAAGTTCCACAATCAGGTTGAAATTTATCATCAAAAGTGGGACAATGTATTCATATTGTTGATGTGATCTATTACTGATATGGATTCACTCATTTGAAGAGTACAAAGTTTTACCTTCAAGAATATTTTTGTGTGAAGTGACTCAACCTCATACAATTTGATGTCATTACTAAGTGCAAATTTACAATAACATTATCATTAATTTCTTTTTATTTTTTAATTCTGATGTACACATGTCTTTCTGCAATTGTATTTGCACAATTATCCTTTTTCAAAATTGCTTTCATCTTCGGTCCCACAATGAAAACTATTTTCATTGAACTTCTCTTTTCTTGTATTTTGTCGCCATGACTTTAAAATCGACTTATACAGTTTTTACTATGAATAATAATGTTTATTGAAACAACGAAAATATTATTAAGAAAGATAAGTGAATTACTAGTAGACACGGTTAAATATCAAGTATTTTTTGACAAAAGTTTTCTAGATGTGCACTTACGTATCACTATATTATATCAAGTAACAAGAATAATTTTTGATTTGAAGTTAGGATAATTGTAACACATAGCATATTCATATTTTTTTAGAGCAATACTCCAGTGAAAATAACAACGATATATAATAAGGAATCAAGCTTATGAGAGTACCAGAATAATAACATAAGGATGCGCAACTAAATAAAAATCATAAGATTTTGGATTTAAAACAATGTTCTAATATCGTATATGAATTTATTCATGATTGATTAGTGCCAAAACTATCCGTTGAAAAACCTAACAAATCTCACATTAAAACTCATAGTACGGGTTTCTTAAGTTGAACCTTGTGAAAAAAATCGTTCAAAACTTGAAAACTATGACCATAACTGTTTTACACATCAGATAATTATTTCAATGGACATATTCAGAGTGACTGGGATGACATATTTTCCACTAGGGTGTTAACAGGATTTTAATATTTGGTTTTAAGGGTTTTAGTTGTTTGGTTGGGCTTTTGCGCGCTGCGTTGGATTTGGCGAGTTTGTAAGTGTTGGTAAGTGATAAATTATATGTAAATTTTAGAAGTGGAAGCAACATCATAGTATGAGAGAATATAAGAAAGTAATGAATGGACATGTGTGTGTTAGTTGGTCGACACCTAAAAAAAGAGAGAGATAGAAAAGAGAAGCGTTGATATAATATATGATTAGTACGATGTAACAGGAAGAGATAGTGTGTGCGTGTAAAGAAGAAGTGAGAGAGCAATGTGATATGAGAGATGAGAAGAGAAGTATGGAATGGTAAAGGTAAAGGGAGAAGAAGAGTGTGAGTGTGTTCACATGGAGGGAGTGAGGGCTAAGAGGCATGCGTGGCACAGTAACAGAGGGTGCTTTGGAGGGAGTAAGGGCCGACAAAGAGCATCTTGGGATGCATGGGTTTTATTTACGCAGGGGAGTTGTTAGTTGTGGGTTGTGAGAGGGTGTTGGCGTTTTCTGAGATTTTTATAATGTGAGTTTCAGGAAAGTCTCCGGCGTTTGTGCACCAATCTGTTGCTTCCTTTGCTTTCCACTGCCTGTCAGCGCCACCCACGCGTCTCCAACACTCTGTAATATGCGCTCATTGGTCAACACCTTACAACCTGTCTTCTCTCTCTCTATATACTCTCTTAATTCCTTCTCTTCCTTCCCTTCACCACTTGTCGCTTCTTCTATGCTCCATGTGCCACTCCCCACAAAACCCTCCACATCTCCATCCTTTTCCGATTCCAACCAACACTGTCACTTTTAATCCTCTCTTCTTATCAACTCTCTGGATACGGAGGAACATGCATTTCAAATGTCACCAGAAAAAATTAACTAGAGTGAAAAATTTGTTGGAGAAGATTTTGGCGTGTGGTAAAAAGTTCATTCTTCATAAGAGTGTGTGGGCTATGTTATCCATTCCCTGGAATCAAAGAAATTAACAATTGGCGAGGCGCGTGCATGTGCACCCTTGAATCTTGTATCATTGGCAACGTGGAAAACGGATAAGTTCTTTATAAACAACTATTTTTAATAATAAAATATCAAATTAAGATATTTAACTAAATCGTAAAATTATTCAATAAAAAAACTAGCAAAAATGGTTATAAAAGAATTTGGACTCTAGGTTATTGAGATATAGTAGCTATGACATGCAAATGCAGAGAAAGAAGTTGGTGAAAAAATTAGAATTTTGACCCATTTTTTTACTTATTTTTAATGTATCATTTCAATCAACTTTTTTAATTATCTTTGAGGCGAAAGAAGGTCGTGAAAACGCATGAGTGATGTGGGCCTGAGTTTTAAGGTTAGAGTTTGAGAAGTTTGCATGTGGCGCGGGTGATGGGAAATTGAAGCACAAATACCCTAGCAGCAGCCTCTGTGAAGTTTTAATTGTGCCAGCTATTTGTTTAATTTACAGTGTAAACTAGTCTGTCATATACCACATCGAACTTCACGTTTGCGTTATGGATATATATATATATATATATATATATATATATATATATATATATATATATATATATATATATATATATATATTCTCAGCAAAACGGCCTAATAAAACTGATTTCAACTTCAAAACTCAAAACTCATAATTCATTATTTTAATACCCCTACTAACCATAACTCCTTTTAGATTAATTGAAACTGAATTAAGACAGACTTAACTCTTCTTTCAATTTGACGAGAACTTAATCAATTACTATTCCCTCTCATAAATTAAGTCATTGATAGCTACTCCATACCCAATAACCAAAGGTTTAGCATCGTCAGCACCTAAACTATATATAATTTCACTCTTTTAATACTATTCTTCATACTTATCATGTTATTCAAAAGTTTGGTTCAAACCACAACACTACTTTTTAAGTCATATCAAATGTTACGGTGTATGGTTTAATCATGACACACAAAACTTTACATAATTACTTCTCCAAATCAAACTTTTCTTTAATGAACTCAATTAAATAATGCCCTAACTTTTAATTTAGTAAGAACTATTCAAGCTATTACATCCATTTCAAAATGCTTCCTCACTGCGCCTTTTTACACAAGTTATCAAATGCTTTTAGCTTTATCCAAACTTTATTTTTAATTATCACTGTAATTAGTTTAGACTATCAACAAATTACTGTAAAATATTATAACTATGCTTTTTAAAATATTTTTTTTCAACAATAAACCATTTTAAAAGATATAATAATTTCTTTTTCGTTGATTGTATAAAAATATATTTCAACTAAACATATCATTTATTATTTAGCTAAATGATCGTATTAATCACCATAAATATGTTATTTATTATATAAGGAAGTTATAATATTTATTACAATTACTATTATCTAAATGTTAACCGTAACTGCACATATTTCAAGAGCACAAATTACTATAAACAACAAATTAATGTTTATATAATATATCAATATTATTATTATTTTGTTTAATAAGTTTTAAGTATTGTAAATTTTCATAATTTTAATTTCTATTAATAATTTGTGTTATTATGTGTTATAAATATTTTTTATTTTTTTAAGCACCTACCATTTGATTTTTGTCATCAACAATAAAATATTGCTTTTATCTTTTCAATTTTAACTTACTAACTCTTTTTTTCTCTCACTAATTTCTTTAAAAAAATCAAGTTCACTGATAAGTTAAAAAAGATTAAAAAGGAAGACTACAAGTTAATCAACGAGTAAAAGATGAGAAGATGAAAGTAACGGTTAGATCAATCCATTAATGACAAAAATCATATGATAAAATATTTCATAAAATATTTCAAACATTCTATAAACGCAAAATAAACTTAATAAAAAAAATACTCGATTTATTAAAACTTAATTAATTCTTATTTAAAAAAAAAACACTATTGAAGTATAAATGGTCTCACTTTCTCACAAAGCTTTCTATAAAAATAATTAGCACAAATTGAAATATATTTTATTCTTTGAGAACCCAAAACATATTGTAAAATCTCTACAAGAAGTTATTCACTTCATTTTTTATTCTTTAAGTCGAGATGTTTTCAATGTCTAAATATCGTCTCAAGTTGAGAGAAGTTGTGCCAATATAAAAGACACTCTATAATCAAATTATGGTGTGTGTGTGTGTGAGAGATGATAATAAATGTTGTAATAATAAGTACATAACTAATTACCTCGTGAACAATGTTTTTTATATTAAGGTTTTTGGGCTTTTACCTACCTGAACCACATAGATAAACACCTTTGTTGATTTGCTTAATGTTTTGCTAATATGTTTTAACTCTTAACCTCTTCTAATTATAGTTGATTTTTTCTAATCTTAACCGCCATGTCCTTGCCAACATGATGTGGTGTTGTCGAGGAGATCTCAATTATACGCGATACAATTCGGGATGATAACTCATAATAGTTTGAGGTGATCATGTTCTTAGTTATATAGGTCGAGATGATCTCAAATATACAACTCAAAGATGATGTCGGATGTTACATAATTACAAGTGTACCAAAATGAAAAATTCAAGTATTGTTTCTCAAAAGACTAATGTGGTTTAAGAAAAATTATGTTTATTTACTAATGAAGGGTAACAATTTTAAAACAACGAACATATTGATGAATAAGAAATAAAACTAAAACTAAGCAAACAATAAAATTAACGCAATACTTATTTGATTTAAGAACATATATTTTAAAGGCTTCACTATGGTTGGGTTCATGACTCAATTCAAAGCAAAAACACCAAACAATATACTTCTAATTCCCACCCTAACATTTAGACCTTATTGTAACAAGCCCTAATGTCTTAGTGACAAGTCTAAACTTGAATAATAACCCTAATGTCTTAAGAATTTTTATGGTAAGATCGCATTAATAATCAAGAATCTGATGTTATGAATGACTAATTGGTCTCACATCTATGTCTAGCATGTGAAATCTATTAGATGTTATATCATAATCAAGTTTCCCAAACTATCTTTTAATTAGCAAGTATGTGATCAATCAATTGATGTAGTTAAGAACAAGAATATAACAAGAGTTATGGAGAAGAATTATATTTAATAGTGGGGTTCACAAAGAGTTAAAGAATAGATTACACTCAACACTCTAAATAAGGTAGCTACTCCCAAGCATTTTGAATACTAGAATAACAATAAAGATGAATGTCTTCGACCTTCAGAATGCGTCTCTACCTTATTTCCTTTTAAGTCAAGTGTCATTCTTTCCAAAAGAATATTAAAAAATGAATTTCTTTTCTGTTAGACCCTTTATTTATAGATTTTCTGAAACTAACAACTCGTTGGGCGAAATGCACTCTACTCGCTAGGTGAGTAGTCCTTCGTTGGACGATTGTGTCGTATTGGACTGGATCTGCAACTTTGTACTTTATGATGTATGATTCTAAAAAATATTTTAGATTCGTATGAAACTCATATATATAAATTGAAAAATAAACTAAAATAAAATATTAATCCAAAGTGACCCAATGTGGAAATAAAGAAGGTATATATACTTTCCTGTCCCTAATTAGTTGATTTCAATCATTTAAAAAAGTTTAAAATTCATCAGTGTTGTTATTTTTAATAAAATGTTATTTTTCAAATATTTAAATTAATTACTTTCTATTTTAACTAATACATTTAGTAAAGTAAAATCAATTTAGTTGTATTTTTTTCAAAGTTAATTTTGAAGAAAAAAATTAGTACACTAAATCTTAATTATAATAACACAATTATGTAATTTTTTGTTTTACTCTGTTTCTTTTAAGAAAACTCACATTTAATACTATTGTAAAGGTGTTTTTTGGATCATATTTTGAATTTCACTTTGATAATAGGCATCTTATTAGCTACATTGTATAAGACAAAACTCAAAATATATATGGTAGTGTATCCATGTTTTTTTTCCTTTTTGTTTTTATCCATAATAGACACATGTACAAGTTATTGAAAGAAATACCTAAAAGTATAGTAATTGACAAAAGAATAAATAATATGTGAAATTAAAATTTCCAAAAAAAACCATATAAAAGAGTGGAGGATATATAAATATATAAAAGCTTAAACTGCATGGGAGTTTCAAAACCGTATTTAAATTTGAATAAATTAGAAGAAAAATTAAAATTAAATGAAGAAGACTACAAGAATTAAGTAAAGTAATGGTCCCATTCAAAGCGTTTTATTGAAGTGAAATTAAAGCATTTAAAGCAATGTAATGAAAAACATTTAATTATGTTTTAATAACTCTGACAGGAAAACATTTTTTCCATGTTAATTCATAAATTGAAATAAATATATATTTTTAATGCATTGAAGAATAAAATTAAAGATTTTATTTATGAGGGTAATATAAATATTAGTGTGAGATGTATGATGTACTCCACAGAGTGAGTATATGTTGTTGAGGGAGAGAGAAAGAGTGATGGGGACCCATTCACCGCCCATAAGCACGCAGTCTTTCTGCAAACAAATCTAGTTTGGATCTGTCTTTCTCAATAGAACCCTAACCCAACACTGCTTCTCCCAAAATAGAACAACAACCTTCGACCTGTTCTTTCCTTCTTCACCTCTCAAGGGGAAGGAACTCCATTCAAAGCCCCACCAATTGAACGTTTGTAGAGGAACCAGCTTCATGTAGAAGTCAATTAAGGTCAAATCTCCCCATCACTGATTTCAATCTCCTATTCCATCACCACTTGGCATCACCAAATCAACAACATCTTCAACAACCAAAGCAGCAAGAGAATCAGCAGAGCTCATATATAACAGTTTGTTCTCATTAATTTCCTTCCATTTTCATCAACTCCATATTTTGTTTCCTTCGTCTACATACATATTTAGAATTGCCAAATTCATTTACATACTTTCCAGCATATGCAGATGAAGTACTAAGTAGAGTTAAGACCTGCACAATCCTTATCTGTATCCGTAGCGACACTCAATTATACATTGAAGGATAGAATCAGAATGGATCCAATCACAGCACATGGTCACTCCCTTGCCCCTTCTTTCCACCCAAGAGATCTCCATCTGCACCAGCCGCAGCAGCACCAATTCCAAACCTTAAACCAACCCACCGACGACGAGAACAGCGGAAGCAGCAGCGCGCAGAAGAGGGAGCGCGAAGAGAACAACGGCAACAACAACGATGAAGGTGCAGGTGAGGCTGAGATAACAAGGAGACCTCGCGGGAGACCAGCCGGCTCCAAGAACAAACCCAAGCCACCCATTATCATCACTCGCGACAGCGCCAACGCCATGAGAACCCACATGATGGAGGTGGCAGACGGCTGCGACATCGTGGATAGCGTGTCTGAGTTCGCCAGGAAACGCCAGAGAGGGGTTTGCATCCTGAGTGGAACCGGCACAGTGACCAACGTCACTCTCAGGCAACCGGCTTCTTCCGGTGCGGTTGTCACTCTCCATGGAAGGTTCGAGATTTTGTCCCTGAGTGGATCTTTCCTTCCGCCGCCTGCGCCACCGGCTGCTTCCGGTTTGACCATTTACCTGGCCGGTGGGCAGGGACAGGTGGTGGGAGGAAGTGTGGTTGGGACGCTGGTTGCTTCGGGGCCTGTGGTGATCATGTCTGCTTCCTTCAGCAACGCTGCTTACGAGAGGCTTCCTTTGGAGGATGAAGACCCTTCGCTGCAAATGCAAGGAGGGTCAATTGGGTCACCCGGTGCAAGTGGTGTTGGTCAGTCACAGCTTCTTGGAGGAGGAGATGCAACTGCTCCACTTTTCCATGGTTTGCCTCCTAACCTTCTCAATTCTGTTCAAATGCAATCTGAGCCATTCTGGGCACCCAATCGCCCACCACACTTCTAGAGTCTGTTTGGATAAAACAACTTAATTCAATAAATTCTTGCTCAATCAACAAGAGTTTATTGCTAAATTTGACTTCAAAGCTTATTCCAATGAGCTCAATAGTAGAGGTGGTAAGTAAGTTACATGTTATTTTCATAAGTTCAAAATAATATCTTCCAATTCTCTCATCATTGTCGCCATCAGTTTCTACATTGCTGTTCTCTTCAATGTAACAGTTAGCTTTTGTGGTGGCGGTGGTGGTGGGGAGGGACATGGGAAGAAATTCATTTAGTTAGGGATGTTGAAAGTAGGAATCGAGGTTTCGTGCTTCGATAATTTGTGTGTCATTTTGATTATTAGGAGATATATAATGTTTTCCTTTGCATGTTTTCGAGACTGAAATTAAACCGATGATGAATTTTTATATCCCTGGTGAGTTTAATTCCGTCAATCACAATGGGGTGCTCGTGTTTGTCTCGTGATTATATGTATCATCCATCAGTTTCTAGCAGCAAAAACAGTAACAGTAATGAATGTACGACCACAGTTTTTGTGGTTTCAGTTTGACTGCGAGTTGATTAATCAAACATCTTAGTAGGCTTGTCGACAACAGTCTAGTTACGTAAGATTGGAAATTTTGTTGGACAGACATTAATTTCTTTTTTCTTTTTCCTTTTACAATACTGTATGCGATATTGGGAAGATTTTAAAAGACGATTTTGGACTCTGATTTTGATGACAACGTGAAATCATAATTATAATAGCACCAATGATATACTTATCTGTAATTTTTGAGAATGTAAAAAAAAGTTAAGAAAACCGTAATAAGTGTTTAAAAAGATTGGTAAGTATAGGAAGAGATGTGTATGTGAAGCAACTGGTACACACACATGCAGTGTCTGATGAAAGCTCCTTTTCGAGGCAGTCATCCTCACTTTCATTAAAAGGCAACAATAACCAAGACACAACGTTCCCGAGTGCTTATTATCTAAACTCTCTGTCTCACTGTCTTCCATACTAAACCTATGAATTTTGCGCCAGACATGGTTTTATTCTAAGCACTGAACCTCCTTTCTTTTGTTTAAACCAAATACAGTAACATGAAGCTTATCCAATGATTCTTGCTAATCAGACTTTTTGGCTTCTTTAATGGTTTTGTGTGTACTGCATGCGTCCTGCCATCTATCTGTTGGTCAACTGATTCTAAATTTCCTCGAGCCAGACAACTGTTTTGTTCCCTCAAAGTAAGAATCTTATTTTGTTTTCTCTTAATATAGTTCGGTGCTAGGTTCCTTACCAACCTATTTTTCTTCCTTGGAACCTTAAACATTTCTCCATCTTGCGGCTATATATTATCCTTAATTAGTTTCAGCTATGCGCCTATCATTTCTCCAAGTAAAGAAACAAACAGATTGTTTTTAAGGAAAATCATAAAAAAATGTTCTTTTTTATTAAAGAATTAGAACCAGTTTTTATATACTTCCATAGATACTTTCTTCAAATTTTTTGAGGTCAGTAAGACCCTATTTTTTCGGATAAGATTTAGTCTGATAAAAACATACATAAAGAAAAATATTTATTATTGAAGTAAACAGATTATATTCTGATAGTGGTAGTTGGATATTAGTAATAATTCATTTACATAGGAAAATGTTATCATGTCTCTAACCTGACTAATTGGTAGAACTTAGGATCACCGATCACGGGTCTATTTAACTATTCATTCTTGATGGGGACCGGAGAACATGAACCGACTTTATTTTATTTTTTAATCATCGCTGCTTCAAACCTAAATATATATAAACGAAACGGTCAACAAAAACAAAATCATTATACGAAGAAAAACTATGATACCCCTTCACAAATTTAAGGGCTTTAGACTTTGTATGAAATTCTACCTTTCTCCCTACTGTTTTTCATTTGATGTCTATGCATCAGTTTTACTATTGGTTCAGAAAGTAATTGTATTAAATCTTTAATATGTCTTGTATCCTTCCTAGTGATAAAAATGAGTTTTTTCATGAATGAAAGATCATATCGGAAATACTAAAAATTTGTTGAACTATAATACCGTATTTGATATATTTTTTACTTTTAGAACAATCAAAAAATAATAACTTTAATCTACAAGTTTTAATTATGTTATAGTTTTGTCTAAACTCCATCAATAGTTGAAATAATTGACAGTATTCATTTCATTTTAACCGTGGTTATATGTATTTATTATACAATTAATGATGAGGGACCCTTTTGCAAATTTGGATGATTTGCTAAGTTTTTGACATTGTTCCTGTGTTAGTTTCTAAAATATATTGATGAACATTATTTTTTATATTTTAAAATATATTAAAAAAAATTCAATATACCAATATAATTGTATTTCGAAGGTTAAACAAAAGGACAATAAAAAAACCCATAAGAAAATTTGTCTATTGCTCTTTGCTTTTTGTTTTATAAATTTTAAATATTTGTAGTGGGTTCCATGAGTGTTATTTGAATTTGAATTTTCATTTTTCGTCCATAAACTCATGATAATCCAAATACATGTTCAATTACTAAAATTATTAACAAATTCAAATAAAACTAATGAAATTAAAATTCTTGTTCTAAGAGTTTTTTTTCTTCTTGTTGTCTAAAAAATGAAATATATATAATATTTATTGTACTAAGTTGATCGTTTATCCTATTTCAAGTTAAAGTCAATTAATATTATAAATATTTGATTACTATTAGTTATTTATTAGCATTAGTTAACAATTGAATTATTGTTTAAACATAACTATTTATCAATCTTGGAATTATTATTTATACTAATGTATAGTGTTGGAAATATTTTAGCAACCATTATGAACTATTTTTCAATGCAAGTTTGAACATATTTATTTGGGGAGTGAGTAAGTTATAATTAAAGACCATTAATTATAATTTTTATACTATTTTAAGATGATTTTTTAACATATTAACATGAATTACATAAGTGTATAATTGTTTCTCAATAAAAGAAAATTATTAATTAATATTTTATTATCACAATAGACTCAACAACATGTCAATTATCTCAAAATATATCAATATACTATTCACACAAAATTCATTTTTTATTTTTCATGTACTTGTTTGGAAAATTGTTTTAATTTATAATATAATAATATGGTATTTTAATGAAAAAATAAGTCATGTATGTAAAATACATTCAATGCATATTTATTCTTTATTAACTAACTAAAAAGGAAAATAAAGAAGTACCTGGATAGAAAAAGAATAATCTATCCTTATAGGACATCGTAAACATAATTAATAATACATACGTAAATAAGTGATATTTCATCATTTGCATAAAAAACTACGTTGAGTGAATATAATTTACTTGGAAAGTATTGCAGTACTCAGAGAATGGTTTAAAAAATATATTAGTATAACATTTAAAGGAATTATACTTTTAAACCATCCAAACTATATTGGGCCAAACCACTCCAATTTAATTATTCATAGATCTTGTGATCAAGTCTTTGACCTGGAAGAGATATTCCAGCACTCAATTGAACAGAGTGGAAAATAAAAGGAAAAAAATAGTATAAAAATTAGAATTAGTATTCTTTAATTATAACTTAATCTTTGAACTTAAATATATGAAAATATGCAAAACTTATATTAGAAAACAGTTCTTCTACAATTGTTAAATTGTGTCCGAGCAAACTATAGAAAAAAAAAAAACATGAATATTGAAATTTTGTGATGCTGATGATGGATCGAGCATATTAGTTCTAATAGCTTGATAAGACATCCCTAAACTCTCATCCAGTAAGTGAGAAACTATAATTCCCATTAAGTACACCAGAGGTCGAGAACATATAAATTTGATATTAATTAGTAAAATTTAGAAATTAATTTTTTAGTTAAAATCTTGTAAATTTAGAGTTTAATTTACAAACTAATTGTATTTCTTTCAGAAATAGTAACTATTTTAATAATTAATAAATTTTTATTTTATAAATTAATATCTAAATTGATAATTATAGTTTTGTTACTAAAATTGATTATCATATATAACTTTTTTATAATAAATTACTTATCATGATTTTTTGTATTAAAATGAAAAAGAATAGTTTAGTAATATACATACTAGTAAATGGAATATGATGAAGGTCTCACAAAAATATAATGGTAAGTTAAGATGATTATATTTTGATATTTATTTATTTATATTAATATTTGTTGTTTATAGATTTTGAATAATAAGTATTGGCTCTAATGAGAATAATGAAAGATATTTGTGTTGTTAGTAACAACTTTTCCATTAGAAATTATACATTTTCTTTCATTCAATAACATCAGAAGTCATTATACTACTAGTGCAAAGTGCAAATATAATTGACTGTTCCACGAGCTTAAGTTTCTTGTTAAAACTATATTCTATTACGTTTCCAAAATTTATTAAAGTTTCAATTATATCCAACAAATGAATACCACCTAAAAATTTTTAAAGTTTATATTGTACTTAAATTTTAAAGTTTCAATGATAACACTCAATTTATAATTCAACTTTTTTTTTTGGTCTAAAGATTATATATATTCCTTCTTTTTACACTAAAATAAATAGTTAAATCATCACCAACAAATACTAAAAATAAATTACACTTTTTGAAATATATATATATATATATATATATATATATATATATATATATATATATATATATATATATATATATATATATATATATATATATATATATATATGAAGATGATATTTGCAGATCAATACACTAATAATGTTTAGTTCTTTTTTCTTTTGTTTTGGGGTGAACTTTTCTCATTCTTATGTTTGTTAAAAATCCCAGCAGAAACACTCATCAATAATGCTTTGGTTACCTAAAAATTTAAGATTACTGAATAAAAAAAAATTAAATCATCATGAACTTCTTTTGAGTCTCTACAACACTTAACTTATTCAACCATTTTCATTTCCGAATTCCTAATTTCAGCATGAAATGCAGAGTTGGAGATTAGTGTTTCACGTGCAAGAATCCTTATATCTTCTCTTGAAGAATCTCTTGAAACTCGAACCAACTCTCTTATTGCACCTCCATTAATCATATCTACTGCATTTGCTTTTGCTTCTGTATCACATCAAACAAAACTCTTTGTGACATACCATATTTAGTATCTAAATCGTAGAGGTTAAATATGTTTTTGATCCTTTAATTTTTAGTGAATTTTGGAATTAGTCAATTTTAAAATTTTGAACCAATTTAGTCATTTATCTTTCGAAATATGTGAATTTAGTCCTTTTAATCAATTTTTTTTATGTTTATTTGATATTTCGTATGTATTTTAGAATTATATTTGAGTTGTTTATATTGTTTGACACATTTTTGCTTCAATGTTAAGTTAAATACTATTATGAAACATGTTTGAAATATCAAACAAACTTAACAAACTTTGATTAAAAGGACATGACTAAATTCACGTATTTTGTAAAGATGAAAGACTAAATTGGTCTAAAGTTTCAAAATAAAATAATTCTAAAATTTATTAAAAGTTAAAGGAAAAAAAATATATTTAACCTCATCGTAAATGGATATGATGCATTTAATGCTCACCGTATTTTGCTATGTGGCAGAGAGCAATCTCAATATGACGCCTAACTAACGATACTTCGTTCTTTGCGTTTTCCACAATCCATGGAAGCAAACCATCCACAATAAGTAAAGATCTCTCGATCTTTGTCCCTGTATAATGCACCAAAACTTTGACTCAAACAATAACAAATATCATTGATAAAGAACATGAATTTGTAGATGATAAGATAATGGAAGTAATGCACGAATGATATGAATTTAAAGACAACATAGTTATTGTGATAACCATGTATATATATAAAAGTTATTACCTTGAGTAGATGCTTTGGACTCGCATTTTGCAAAGTTGGCTATTGCACGGGCAACCTGGGTGTATACATCAGGATGTCTGCATCTGATCATTCCCAATAGTGTCTTGAGACCACCTTCATCCCTTATCTTTATTTGTAGTTTATCTAAATACAGGAACACAAACTTCGTAAGTTACCAACAATGTACTTGATGCCTACACTATAATCGCATCCTTAAAGACAAATTTAATTTTATCGAATTTGTTGATTATGGGTTTGATATATCAGGAGAATAAGAGACAATATTCGCATGTAAATTTCTCTCAAATAGCCCAAAATTCACTACTAATTCCCTTTACCCAACAAACATCTTTAACGGCTTGGGGTATAACAAGTAGAAATAGATGTGCTAGAGAGAGATTGTTGTGGTACATGTATGGTGGATCAACAACAGAAAAAAGCTGGGATTCTAACTTTAGCTTCGTATTACATGTGTGATTCTATGTTTAAAATGGTAGGTAAATAAAGATAAGGTAAAAATTTTTGGAACAAGGGTATTCGAAGTAGGAGAAAGATAAGGAAACAAAAATTGTCCTTCAAAGAATGTCATATTCCTGGAAATATGAAAACTATAGTTAAAAAATAGCATAATAGACAAATCTCTTATGAGAGTGGCTGTACCACATAAATGCACATCATAAAGATTGTGCTCCAAGATTATGTTGTTCAAATGGAGTCAATAAAAGGGAATAAAAACAAATAATCATATAAAGGAAAAATTATTGATGAAGAAATTTATTTGATTAACGAAATCTCTTTTATTTTTAGGAAAAAAAAAATAAAGATAGTGTGCGAATTTGAATGAACTAAAATAAATGTGTTGTGCTACTTTTGTATTATTTGCTTGATAAGCAATGTAGTCTAATCATTTGTGAGAAAAGTTTAAAAAACATGAAATTCAGAATCATGTCATGAAATTTGTGAACTACTCAACAATGCAAATAAAAAAAACACAAACAAAAACCATAATCAACTTAGGAAAAATAAGAATAGAAATCACACACAAACCAAAAACAAGAGAAAAGATTTTAGACATAGGATGAAAAATGGTTTTATAGGCTATCTAGAAAAAAAGATTTTCTTACTGATCAAACCCATTTATCCATAAGTTGCTTATCACGAGTTTGAGAAAGTTTGAGATAGGTTGAATTGGAAACAAACAAGTTTGTCTAAATATAAGTTAAATTAATCCAATTCATTTAACTTGTAAGTTAGACATGTTCGAGGTAAATTGAAGGAGGATTGACTTGGGACACACCAACGACAATTTTTATTATTATTTTTTTCAATTTTTGTATATATTTTTTATTATAATTATTTAACTGTTCTAAATACTTGAATGTTATTCAATATTATTTGAATAGTTTACATGTTGACATTTTATTATTTGAATAGTTTACATGTTGACATTTTAGTTTTTAACTATTACCTTTGTAATGATGTTTGATGAAATAGATAAACACTTTGATTGCAATTAAAATGTTAAAGTGAATCAATCCAACTCACACAAGATTGGATTAAAAATGATTGAGTTCAACTCAACTCATTTTCTGGTGAGGTAAAAATTTTATAAGCGAGCCCACCGATGTCTATCTGACAAAGTCGAAGTTTATAATCTCAATAATGTGCAGTGCAGACAAACATGGTACTTAAAAATGAGATAATATAAAAAGTTTACCATTTCCAAAAAGATTACCAAATGCTCCAGCAACCATTCGAAGGGTCTGAGGATCTTCGGCATTGGTGCTACCATTGACAGTAAATTAATGCCTCCTTGAGCCGCAATGAGATCTTGATTGCTTTCTGTTCAGACACCCAATAAGGTTGAACGAAAAAGAGAGATGAATAAAGTAAATATTTATTTTAAGTTTCTAGCAGAAAAGAAAAGGCTGTGGAAATTTACCATTCATTGCCAAATTGGCAATGGCGCTTGCTGCAACTCTGTGTGTGGTTTCATCTTTTGAGATCTTAAACAGTGAAAGCAAGGGCGGAATTCCACCTGCTTCTACAATCTTCTTCTGGTTTCTTTCTACAACATCAGGGTTGATACATGTTCAGGCTAATTTTTTTATATAAATTTCAACAAAGCAACAAATAGACTTTCAAGTTATGTTAACTGAAATATAAACTTGATTTTACGCCTAAAAGGCCCTGTTACTATGTGTAGCATGTTCTTCCATGGTTAAAAGCAAGTGATTATCAGAGGAATTTTGGGCAAAACCGTGTCTGGTGCTACCTTTCTAACCAATCTCCAACAAGAGATTAAGTATTTGAGAAAATCTTAATCATAGGTTTATGAGTAGTCACTACTATAGATAGTGTAATTATCTATCCTAGAGTTTGTATCAGGCCAAATAAACTTAAGTGATCAATTGGACAATGATGCACATTCATCTAACAGAAATTTATTCATTTTCAGAAATTCATTGACCCCAGATCATATAATGCAGAAGTCAAACACGTCAATCCTAGATTTTAGACTGCTATTAATATACAAGGTATTTAAACTTAAGTTGGCAACACTGAAACCTTCACAAGCTAAATTAGCTATTATTTTCACGGCATAGATTTGTGCATCAGCATCTTCTGCTTCAAGCAACGACAGAATCTTCTGCAATCCCCCTGCTAAAATTTCGATTTTATCAGGTCAAAAGATCTTTTAAATTGAAAGTAATTTATCAACATAAAATGTCAAGTTTTCAACATGCAAGATATGCAATAAAAACTAATTAATAAATAATTACTGCCATGTTCAATGAGGTTGGCAGCTGAGGCCTCCTCTCCATTTCCTGAAGCTTGCTGTTGATGTTTAACTAGGAAAGAGGAAGAATAATCTGAACCAACAGCAACTTTCTCAGATCCACCTCGTCGAATTTTTTGTTTTGTCTGCAAGATCACATTGCAGACACAAATGTTTTCAGTAGGTAGATAAATTACGAGGTCAAGAAAATTTATGGCTTGTTTTCTCTAAATGCACCAGAAACCCGTGAAGAATTTGCAGAAACATGACGATGAGTACAGGTTGTGACATGTCTTAAAACCGATGAAGAGATTAAGTAATAATACAAGTAGTGAAGGTTTTGTGCAGTCTAGGGAAACTATCTGAACCTTCATGTCTTACTATAAGAAAACATAAGATATAGCCAATTAATTACTATATGATATTCGAGCACTTCAGATATGGCTTACTTTTCCAACATTAAAACCTAATTGCAGCAGTTGACTTTGCAATCTGGCTATTTCTCTTTTGAGTTTCTCCTTCTGGTGTGTCTCATCCTCCAACATCTTACCAAGTTTTGAGATATGTGACTCTCTTGATGCCTATTTCAGGAGACATATATATACATACACGTGTAGAACTAATTCAGAAGTCACATAAACAGGCACATGCAAAGTGAAAAGTACAAACGTTGGGGCACAAAAACACACCTCCCACATTTTCAGTTCTTCCATTTGACTTTTCAGATGATTTAGCTCCCCTTCGGTAGCATTTCTGATAAGAGTCTCTTTCTGAAGTAATTTTTTCAAAATTACTACTTCCTCAACAGGCACAATGGCCATCTAAGAAATGACACTTGTGAGCACGAAATGTTGTACTACTGACAATTGACTTACTATTATCATATTGTAATCTAATTTGGCTTCTCAGAATTCTTTGTTGACTCCTCCAATAATGTACGAGCAAAATAAATAACAGGGAAGATGAACAAAAATTATTACCTCTGCATTAGATGTCATACAAAATTCCTCGTACTTTTTCTTATTCTCCGTCACCTTCTCTTCTAGCTTCTTAATCGATTCCTTATTATAGTCTTTCTGATATTTCATTCTTTCCTTCTGAGAGAAGAAAATGCATACCAGCATATTTACCAAGAAATCATCAAATCAAACCATTCATCGTTGTTACTAATTGAATTTAATAATTAAATTCCTTATGACACTTTTGCATGCCAGAAATTGACAACTTACTTTCAAACATGTAATAACTTAAATACATGTGATACTATTGCAACAACATACATTAGATAAACCAACCTCAAGTGAATCCGAGTACCCTTTTTGAGCTTCTGATATCCTATGTTCTGCTTCTGTGGTCAATCCTTCAATATCATCCTTCTGAAATTCCTTCTGCTGCCTTTCGTATTCCATGGTGAGTTTGTCTGTAGTTCTAGGTCTAGCCTTCTACATGAACTTTTGTAATCAATTTTCTGCTTTAATTTTACCATGTTTCTAACGTTTATAACCTATGACAGTCACATACTTTCAACATTGTTAAAATTGGCCTGAATATCTACAAAAATGTACATTAATCACAGCAGCACAATTTGGTATGTACTATAGTATGTTGAAAACTATTTATGGAAAATAATAATCAGTAGCAGTAGCTGCAACGCTCATGGGACCTTCCTCAACTAAACAAAACAAGTAGGAAGTACCACTCACTGGCGGTGTATGAATATCTATAAATAGCCAATAAATTGAAACCCAATGCACAGAAAAGCCATCACTTACCCTACGTAACTCAAAACTATCCAGAATCTTCACAATGATTACTACAGACACTCAGTAATAGTTTATTTTCTTATCATTCTATCAATACAATATCCTTGTGAACTGGATTGGTAACAGTCACAGAGTTCAACTATAGAACAGAATGTTAACTGGAAATTCTATACTACTAAAATATATATACACATTAGTATAAAACTAAAAAAAAAAGAAAAATATTTTATTGAAATTTAAAACCCAACCTCCTCCATCCAAATATTATAGTTCCGAGTCTTTCCCCTGTGCCGTGGAGAGGCTCCAACAATATATGTTACGAATGAACAATGAACAGGTCTTATAACAGTTTCCCATAACAAAACTAAGGAACATCTTCCTCACATTTCTGTGCTTGAAATGAACAATAACGGAAATATATTATGGAAGAAGTTTGAGCGTGAATTAGAAACAAATCACAAAAAAAAGCGAGTTTTTCTTATTCTTATGGGTGTATTTGTGCAAAAACTAGCATTTACTAAAGTAAATTTTTTACCCTGAGAATGGTTCTCGTTTATGGGAACTGAAATACAAAATAAGGTTATAATCGATAAACATATTATAGTAAATTTCTTATGCTTAGAATTGTTTAATTTAATGGTAAATGATTTGTGTGCTTTGATAGAAAAGTTTAAAAGAGACTAATGTGAGGATGTCCGAATCCATGTCACCTCAACTGTATTTCCTCTGTTCTATCTGTACATTCTGCTTTCAAATATTGAAGCTGAATTTCAAGATTTGGACAAAGAACACAGGTAAATCAATTTGAAAAATATTTGATTAAGTTCTTAATATGTAACCATTTTAATTCTGGATATTTTTGAAGATAGAGTTTCTTCATTACCATTTTGATGTTATATTATCAAAAGAAAGATAATCTAAGTGTTGGCTTTCTTTTAATAAATACACTTTCTTTCAACCACTTTTATTCTGTGTATTATGTTATAACGGATTGAAGTTTGAAGTAGAACTAGTAATCTCTTATTTATAAATTCTTGTTATTGATTAAAAAAACTCCGAAATGATGATAAGTCATTTTCTAATACGTACACTAATCTCTTATTTATAGAAAAAACTCCAAAATGATGAGAAGTCATGTTCTAATACATACACCAAGTAGATTCGATTCATACAAATTTTAGATAATTTTTGTCCTTAAACAAAATATGCTATTCATAATATCATTTATATAGAAGGAATAAAAAATACGAACCACATGAGAGATTAACTTAAAGAGACATTATAACACAACTCCTTTATGCATGCTTATGAAGTATATATAAACAATATCAGTGACCAGTATTACTAACTCCATGTTGTCCTAAGTTTCATCATGTTAACTATTAATTATTTTAAAACAAGAAAATTTGACTGTTGTGGCAGAGACAGGTTGGCGGTGTCTTTATACTTTTGTCAGCGTCTAACACACATACAATATCTATTATTTCATGTTTAAAAAATTAAATAATTCCAAATCTTCCTAAAAAAGTTTCTACTTAATCAAGAAATAATTGAATGTATTTTATGTTTACAGGATATTAAAATACATTTACTTTTTCTATCTAATATTTTCAAGTTATTTGCAATAAAAAAAATCTTAAATTTCTATTAAATTAATTGTAAAATTATGTTTGAAAATAAAATTTAATTAAAATACTATGAGTGACGCCTAATTTTTTTTCATACTAAAATTGATATTGAATTATATGTAATATAAATCATAATTTATTTAAATATCCTTCACTGGTGTATAAATATGTTTCTACCATTGAATATCAGTGTATAAAGAAAAATAATACAAATATATTTCCAAATTCATAAATATTTTTTTAAAAAAATTACATGAAATCCAATACTTGTAGAAAGTATCTTAGGGAGCCTTAGTGCTACTCACTCTACTCACCTGCATTCCCTTCTTCTGACGTGAGTAACACGATCCTAGCACTAAGGTAAAGACACACACCAAACCAAACAAAGGTAAACTAAATCCATTTAAAATCAAGGCTTAAATGGTCTTTTGGTCCTAGTTTAGGACGATTTTTTTCAGTTTGGTCCTACCTTCCGTAATTTGTTTTCAATCGAATCTTTTTCGTTAATTCCGTCTAAATCGTTAACGGAACAGTGTCAGCGTGGTGATTTTTTGTGACAGTGGATATTGTTCAGTGACATGTCCGTTTGCACTGTCATAGCCTAGATTTTAAATTGAAATTTAGGGTTTGTGTTCATTGTGGTTTAGGGTTCCATTAAAGTTCAGCTGAAAACGAATGTCTCGTGGGGCATCTTCATCTTCTTGCAATAGTTGGGTTCACAGAACGTGCAATTCCTGCCATGGTGGTTCTAGGGTTTCAGGCTCACCCCAAATTTGTGATTGCGGAGACATTGCAGTAGTGCGCACAACTAGAACTACAAAGAACTTGGGTAAACAATTTTGGGACTGTGCGAACTTTAAGGTTTGTTTCCCAGTGTTCGGCTTTGGGTGTTTCTTTCAGTTTCAGTCTTTCACTTTCATCTTCATGTTTTTTTGTTGTTGCAGAGATGTGGTGAAGATGCGTTGGGATGCATAATATTCCATGGAATGCATAAACAAAACCCTAATCATTAACAATAAACCCAATCAAATCTGACCAAAAATAATATCCTGAAGCACAACGTACCTCGGCGATGAAAACGTTTTCCCCTCCGCAACGATTGTCCAAAGATGAGCGACGAACTGAGAAGACAAAAATTGATCTGAAAGGCCAGATTCCACAATTTCAAAGAGCGACGACAAAATCTCCCAATTCGACCCCAAATGCACAATTCGACTTAAACAACTCTAAACCCAATTTAATCCAACTTAAACCCTAAAATCAATCCCCAATTTCAATTAAATGGTCAGCACAGTGCAAACAGACACGTCACTAAACAATATCCACGTCACACAAAATCACCACGCTGACACGGTTCCGTTAACGATTTAGACGGAGTTAACGAAAAGGAGTCAATTAAAAACAAATTACGAAAGGTAAGACCAAATTGAAAACATTTTCAAAAGTAGGACCAAACTGAAAAAAGTCGTCCTAAACTAGGACCAAAAGACCATTTAAACCTAAAATCAACTATCAATTTAGCTATTATGGTCACAGATTTCACCAATATTTATAAAACTAACTAGCATTATGGCCATAATAAAAGATGTATCACACACTTCTACTCTGACTCTATTTCATTTAACAAGTAATAACTCAAACATTACAATATATATATATATATATATATATATATATATATATATATATATATATATATATATCATATTAGTACTTTTTTTTTCAAAAACTTAATGTAATGACTAAGATCTAAGACCATGTACATGTTATAATCATCCTTTCTTATCCAGGCCCCTTATCTCATCATTCCATGACCATATTTCAAACCAAACTATACGACATGTTAATTATTTATATGTAAATTTCAACATAAGCCAAATTTACATATGGTGACCTCCTTCAACTCTCACTCTAAATAATCTCCTCTATGTGAGCCAAGTACTTAGTCGAGTCGGGATAGTCTTACCTTAAGTCATTCTATCAATACATTACACACATCAATCATACATTAGCATCTCCCCCAATAGAGATTATTAATCCTTACTCATAATTCATAAAATCAAAGAATAAGTCGTACATTCTCAACAAAAACTAACATACATATAACAAAGAATAAGTTTGAGAGTCATTTAATGGATGTGATGGATTCAAAATTATGTTTAAAACAAAGAAAAATAAGATTACCAAATCGTCATTAATTTTAAAAGTAATTTAAAATTATAATTAGATAGGTTAGATTTATTTTAGAAAAAAATATTAAAATGTATGAATTAAAATTACATATTTTAATTAAAAAATACTTATGAAAAATTTTAATAAAAAACTTAAAATAATAATTATTTTTTAAACCTTTTTTTATAAATATTTTGAAATTTTTGGCACTAATTATTTTTGAAAATAATTTCAAAAGCTATATTTTTACATTGTTATTATTATAAATAAACTGAAAAACAAATTGAAGGCATAAATGTAATCTACTTGATATCCCCTCTAATAATGGCATAGTAAAAAGGATTGGAAAATAGGAGAATTTTCCTCTTCCTTCCCTTTTCTCTCGCTCAAAATTTGTTTGAGGGAGCGAGAGGATGAATTAAAGTGGATTAGAGGTTGAAGTTTGTGTTGTTCACTTGAAGGGATTTAGATGTGAAAGTAAGTGGATTTAGAGTAAAGTTTGTGAGAGATTTAATGGATGTGATAGATTAAAAACAATGTTTAAAGTAAAGAAAAACAAGATTACTAAATTTTCATTGATTTTAAAAATAATTTAAAATTATAATTAGATAGGTTAGTATTATTTTAGAGAAAAATATTAAAATGCATAAATTAAAATAACATTTTAATTAAAACATATTTATAATAAATTTTAATAAAAAATTATAATTAGAATTTACTTTCTAACCCTTCTTCTATAAAAGTTTTGAAATTTTCAGTATTAATTATTTTTGTAAAAATAATTTCAAAATCCATATTTTTACATTATTATCATAAATAAACGGAAAAATAAACTAAGGGCATAAATGTCATCTAGCTGATATCTCCCTCAAATCATGGCATTATAAAAAGGATTGGAAAAAGAATCTCCCATTTCCTTCTCATCTCTCTCCCTCGAGATTGTTTGTTGTTTGTGGTTGAGAGAGAGGATGAATTTAAGTGGATTAGAGGTTGAAGTTTGTGTTGTTCACTTTTAAGGGGGTTAGAGGTGGAAGTGAGTGAATATAGAATAAATTTTGTGAGTGATTTGATAAATTTGATAAATTAAAAATTATGTTTAAAGTGAAGAAAAACAAAATTAACAAATTGTCACTGATTCAAAAAGTAATTTAAAATTATAATTAGATAGGTTATGATTATATTAGAAAAAATATTAAAATGTACTAATTAAAATAACATATTTTAATTAAAAAATATTTATAAAAAATTTTAATAAAAAATTATAATTAATAATTACATTTTAAATTTTTTTTATAAAAATTTTGAAATTTTCGATATTAATTTTTTTTCAGAATAATTTCAAAAAGCATATTCTTACAATATTATCATAGATAAATTGAAAAATATACTGAGCACATAAATTTAATTTACTTGATATCTCCTTCAAGCCATGGCATAATAGAGAGGATTGGAAAATACGAGAATCTCCCTCCTCCTTCCCCTCCTTTTCCCTCAAAATTTGTTTGAGTGAGAGGGAGAGAATGGACTAAAATTGATTAGAGGCCGAAGTTTGTGTTTATAGGATTTAGAGGTCAGAGTGAGTAGTTTTAGAGTAAAGTTTGAGAGTGATTTAATGGATGTGATGGATTAAAAATTATGTTCAAAACAAAAAAAAAAAAGATTACTAAATTTTCCTTGATTTTAAAAGTAATTTAAAATTATAATTAAATAGGTTAGATTTATTTTAGAAAAAATATTAAAATGTATAAATTAAAATTACATATTTTAATTAAAAATATTTATAACAAATTTTAATAAAAATTTTATAATAATAATTAGTTTTTAAACTTTTTTTATAAATATTTTGAAATTTTTGGTACTAATTATTTTTTTGTAAAAATGATTTCAAAAGCTATATTTTTACATTATTATCATCAGTAAAATGAAAAACAAATTGAGGGCATAAATGTAATCTATTTGATATCCCCTCTAATCATGGCATAGTAGAGAGGATTGGAAAATAGGAGAATTTCCCTCTTCCTTCCCATCCCTCTCGCTCAAGATTTGTTTGAGGGAGAGGGAGGATGGATTAAAGTGGATTAGAGACTGAAGTTTGTGTTGTTCACTTGAAAAGATTTAAAGGTGAAAATGAGTGGATTTAGAGTAAAGATTGTGAGTGATTTCATGGATGTGATAGATTAAAAATAATGTTTAAAGCAAAGAAAAACAAGATTCTTTAAGGGATTTAGAAGTAAAAATGAGTGGATTTAGAGTAAAGGTTGTGGGTGATTTCGTGGATGTAATAGATTAAAAATAATGTTTAAAGCAAAGAAAAACAAGATTCTTTCAGGGATTTAGAAGTGAAAATGAGTGGATTTAGAGTAAAGGTTGTGGGTGATTTCGTGGATGTGATAGATTAAAAATAATATTTAAAACGAAGAAAAATAAGATTACCAAATTGTCATTGATTTTAAAATTAATTTAAAATTATAATTACACATGTTAAAGTTGTGTAATTTTAAAATTTAAAATTAATTTAAATTTTTTTAATAAAAAATTATAATTTGTAATTACATTTTAAACCTTTTCCTATAAAAATTTTGAAATTTTCTGTATTAATTATTTTTATAAAAATAATTTTAAAATTCATACTTTTACATTATTATCATAAATAAACTGTAAAATAAATTAAGGGCATTAATTAAATATATTTGATATCTCCTTCAAATCATAACATTACAAATAATTGAAAAATCGAGGAATGTCACTAGATTTATTTTACCCATCTGGTGTAGAATGACATAAAAGTGACGAGAATTAACAAAAGACTGTGTTGAAGTTGTGTATATAGATATAACCACTTTTAATAAAAAAAATTTAAATTAGAATTCGTGCACCATTAACACGTCCTTTCTTTTGTGAATCAATTTATGCTAAAATCGGGTGCTCGTAACAAGTTTTGATTTCAATATAAAATTTAGAAATTGCGTTTAAAACTAACGACTTTTATTTAGCATATAGGAATTACGAATTTAATTGTTTTTGAAATAGGATGAAATTTGAAATAAATTTTATTATTTCTGAAATATAAGAATTTAATTGTTTGAAAGAAAATAGTATAAAAACCAAATAAAAAAATGGTAAAAATCACAACTATGCATATAGCGTACACCACCATTTATAATATTTAACAATATATTTTAACCACAAATTTAAATAAAATATAATACATAATTTTTAAACAAAGTCAAAATAATTCATTAAAACCGTCTTTAAATGACAATTTAAAAAGAAAGAAAAATTATATTTTAAAATCAATTAATAAAAAATAACTCATTCAAAATCAATGGGTTAATGTTAATATATTTTAATTATTCTTTTTAATTTTTAATTTAAATTAGATGATCTCATGAACGTACTATGATGTCCGTCCATTAACATGTAAGTATTCTTGAACTCCTTACTCACGAGATACAGATATTTTTAGATCCTTAACTATGCGTCATACATAAAGCAAATTCATATAATATTTTTGAAAAATATAATTTTATTTCTAAAAAAAATAAATTTAGTTATTTAGGAGATATTAAAATAATAACAAACTTTATCATATTTTTCAAAGTAAACATATTTCAAAGTAAAAAAAAATATTAATAGCGGAGATACTAGTTACTATTTTGGTAATATATAACCCTTAATAATATATTTTTTTAATAATTTTATGCCGTGTTTGTTCTAAGGACAAAAATTGTTTTCTTTTTCTCTTTGGAATTGGAAAAAGGTTAAGAATAACACTAATATAATGTTGTTTTCATTTTTTAAAATCTAAAAACACTGACTTTAACCTCCAAAACCAAAACATAATCCAAAACCAAAATTGTGTAACATGAAAAAGATTTTCACTTTTCATAATCCAAAACAAAATCGACTTTTTTTATTGAAATCGTAGGACTGATATATGATTCATACTAAAAATTTAAAATCCTAGAAGAACCTAAAACCTTTGAACCTTATCACCCTTTACAATAGGATTTTCTTTAGAAATCGCTTCACGCCCCGCAGTCCTGAAGTCATAGGTGCACTGGTGCTTCTCCGGGTAACGGTGCACCCCGCAGAAAGTGATCCCACACTTGCACACGAACCCGGTTAAACCCACTTTTTTGTTGCAACACTCGCACCGATTCTTGGGTTTGGAAGGCTCAGCCGCGCACGGCGGCGACGGCTCCACCGAAGAGGATGGCTTTACAACGTCAAGAAGCGCCGGCGACGCGGATTGGCAGAAGAGAGAGTTTATTGCAGAAGGCGGCACCTGGACACAAAGTTGCTTGTAGCATTTGGAACAGAAGTTTCCGTTTTCGGGAGTGCCGAAAAAACCGCAGTTATTGGCGCAGAGCTTGGGCTCTGACGTGGGGTAGCTGGTGCCGTTAGTATGTTGAGAAGAACTCATGATTTTCGATCGATCAATTCTGTGGTTTTTCTCTAACGGGATTATGTATTGTGAAAGCGTGGAGAATTGTGACATATATAAAGACCGCGATTACCTTTTAATATAATACAAATTTGATAAGTTTTGCAATCTGGATTAAAAGATCACGTCAATATGTGTACTCATATCTTATTTTGATTAATCAATCAATAACTGCCCCGTATTTATTTATATGAAATATATATGATACCATATCTATGATTTATAAAAATATAGGTTTACTTTTAAATATATTTCTTTTAGTTGTATTTCTTTTCTGGGGGAATAAGTTATCCCACATGTAATTTTTTTTAAAAATAAATTATTATTTTATCATTTTTTCCTTAATTTGATATTTTATAAGTATTACCTTAGGATATTCTTCAAAAATATATTTAGTGATTAAGCTAAAATAAGATTACTATTATATTATTTTATATTGATTGTTTGGTGTTGAAGATGTTTTTTTTATTTATCTTATCCTTACCTTTGTATATATGAAGAGTAGTTCTGATACAGAAAAGAGTAGATTTGAAAAATAATACCGTTAAAGTGAGATCAATTTTTCTCCTATTTTCATACTATCCTATTATAATTATTATCCGCGAAAACACAATTATTGCCGTGTATATATATATATATATATATATATATATATATATATATATATATATATATATATATATATATTAATAAATAAAGAAGATTTCTTTTTTGTGTCTACATTTTAAAATACCAATTTTACCCTTTATATACAATAATTTATTAAATTTTTAAAAATTGACCGTTACTTTTACCAGTTTTTTATAAGATCAGGTATCTCTATTTTTTTTTTCTTCTTTATATATCAATGGTTATTTTGTTATGATGTGTTTACGCTAGTATATATATATATATATATATATATATATATATATATATATATATATATATATATATATATATATATATATATATAAATGGTCGTTTGAATAATCATTAAAAGTAAATTATTTATAAAATAATAAGTAAAATTGAAAAAATAATATATTGTTTCTAAAATAATTAATAAAGACAAAAAAGAGGTTTATAAAATAATAGTTCTATATTAAAAAATCTTATATTATATGAAATTTTTCTTATAAATTTGTTAAAAGAAATTGTAAAAAAAGATTTTTTTTTCTTCTATTCTTTTAAAGAATCTTAATTGGTAGGTAATTCCTTCGTGGATAATTATTTTCTACAAAATTATAAAATTCGTAAGCATTTCCTACAAAATTTGATGCGAAAAGTGTTTTATACAAAATATGTTGCAAAAAAAATTGACAGCAATTTCTTATAATTTTTTTTATAATTGAAAGTATTTCCTACAAAAAAAGTAAAACAAAAATTGATAGGAAATATGAGTTTTTTAATAGTGGTTAAAGATAAATTATTTATAAAATAATTTTTAAAATAATAACTAAGGTTAAAACTGAAAAAAAAATGTGGATACAGGAGTTGTCGCGCGTGGGTATTCATTTTTTAATTTTCAAAAAAATTAAGATAAATAAAACTATGTAATTAATTTTTAAAATAGTTGTTAAATGTAAAATTATAAAAATAAAATATGTACACAAAAGAAGTATTTAAAATAATAGTTTAAGACAAAAGAAGTTTTTAAAATAATAGTTAAAGATAAATTATTTATAAAATAATTAATTTTTAAAATAATTAAGGATAAAATTGAAATAACGAGATGTGAACACAAAAGAAGATATCTCTTTATATATTGTTATAGATGATAGATATCATTTTGCTTTCATCACTATTATATATTCTTATTCTTATTCTTATTCTTATTATTATTATTATTATTATTATTATTATTATTATTATTATTATTATTATTATTATTATTATTATTATTATTAATAACAGCTTTCTCATTGGCATCACTATATATATCATTATTCAATTTATACTACAATGAACATTAAATTATATATGTTCAATATTTATCTAATTTTTATCTTACAAATGTTATTCTAATATGGTTTATCCTATTAGACCATTAAACGAGTCTTAAAATTAAATAAACATAAGTTTAAAAAAAAGGAAAAAAACTTAAAACATTATTTTCAATATATTAATCAAGTTATTAGAAAATATCTCAAAATAAAAATATATGATAGAATAAAAATTAAGAAAACAAAAAAAACAAAAAAAAAGTTCAGTAACTAAGAAATAATTTAATATACAAAGATATATTAAGAAAAGAAAATATTATCAAAATTACTACATTACCTATTTTATTTTGTTGATAAGTGTCTTAAAAGTTAGTTTTTAGTCATTTTACCTTTTTAATTTATTTTTTACTTATATTTATTTTATTGTCTCGTATCTATTATCTATCTATTATATTATATATTAAGAAAAGAACAATGATACTTTAATCCACTTTTTTTGACTCACTTTTAATCCACCACCTCAATCACCATTAGATCATCACATCATATCACTTGAAAGAATCAAAATAGATGATCTAATGATAATTGAAGGAGTGGGTTAAAAGTGGATAAAAAAAAATGAGTTAAACTATCTCTATCCTTAAGAAAAAAACATACTACCAAAATTACTGCATTGCCTATACTATTTTGTTGACAAGTGTCCTAAAAGTTAGTCTTTTAATAATTTACTTTTTTAATATCTTTTTTATTTATATTTATTTTGTTGTTTCATATCTATTATCTATCTATTATATTATATATTAAGAAAAAACATATTACCAAAATTATTACATTAGCTATTCTATTTGTTCTCAAGTGTCCTAAAAGTTAGTTTTTTAGTCATTTTATTTTTTTTAATTTCTTTTTTATTTTTATTTATTTTTCTATCACATATACATGAATTTTTTTTACATTTTTATCTATTTAATTTATTTTTTATTTTTTCTATTTATATTTATTTTGTTGTCACATGTGCATAGAATTTATTATATTTTCTATCCATTTATTTGATTTTTAAACTAATTTGTCTATACTTAATAATAGGTCATTTAATAAATCATTAAAGAATGACCTATATTTAAATTACTGATTTCTATAGTATTGCTTCATATTTAATTTTATTCTTTTTTGTTTTCTAATTATTTGGTCATTTTTTTAAATAAAATTTAGAAAAATATTTTAGTTTCTTCTTAAAATAACAATATTTTAAAAATAATATATATTTATTAATAATACAAATTGTTCATACCATCATATAAACAATTGTCTATTTGAAGAGTTATTTTATTCTTTTATCTATTTGATTTTGATTTTAAACTGATTTACGGTAAAAATATAAATATATTTCAATTATGTCATTTAATATCTATTAAATTATTATTTTAGTTCTTAAAAATTATTAATAGTCTCTGAAACTACAATTATGTCTAAAATTGAAATTCTTTTGTTAATCGATTTAATTCATGATAAGCATCCTTAGATATTATTTTAAAAGTTTGTTGACTTTAAAATAAATAAATAATTACTTATTTTAATAGGTGTCTTCAAAAACATTTTAGCCGTTATTAATTTTTTTAACGTATTTTTAATATATTTATTATTAAAGAGTAACTTATATTTTAAATGTACTTTTTTTTTCATTTTCAATATTTTTCATGATTTTTAATTATTTGGTCAGTTAATAAATTATTGAAGAATAAATTATATTTATAGTATTATCTCTCTTTTGCGTACTATTTTTTTCATTTTTAAATTTTTCTTTTTATTATTTCTAAATATTTAGTCATATAATAAAATTTAATTTAAACAAATATATTTAACTTTTATTTCTTAAAAGAATATTATTTAAAAAATAATATATATTTATTAATAATACTTAATGTCATACAACAAAATTGTCATGTAATAATTTTATCTTTCAAAAAATTGTTAATAAAAGATTATATTTATCTTTTTATATTGAAATTATTATATAAAAAATTTTATTGTTGAATTTTCTTCATTAAGTAAAATTAAACTGATATTATTTAATAAGTTATAAATAAGCATGAATTATATTTATATATACTTTGTATGAGATTTTAATTAATTATATTTTTAACAAAATAAATGAAAAAGTTATACTTAATAGTTCATTTCAAAGATTTAAAATATATATTTATAATAAAAAGATTACATTTCTTAATATTATATATTTTGTTTTATATTCATTGAATTATTTTTTACTATTTTTAACTTTAAATTATCTAAGCTTGTGACTTTAACAATACTGAAACATAAAGTAAAAAATAAACTAATTGTTCATGAGTCTGTCGATACAATCACTAAATGAGCATAGTGTAAAATATTAGACAAATCATTCCACATATTGATTAAAGGAATACCCATTAAACGTGTTTAAGAATACCATTAGTTGAATTTGTTCATATACTGATAAGACGAGTCAAATAATATACATTGCACAAGTTTGTCCACACACAAATTATAGAACTCTATTAAAACATTAGACGAGTCTGTCCATTCACTAATTAAATAACTATTGCAATACACATCAAATGAGTCTTCACATACATTGATTAGACGACTATGTTCATACACCAATTAAACAAATTTAGCAACAAACACTACATGAGTATATTTATACACTAATTAGACAAGTCTAATAATATACATTAGACAAGTCTATCCATACACAAATTACATGAGACTATTATTACACATTAGACAAGTCTGTCCACTCATTCATTAGATGAATCTTGCAATACACATTATACGAGTCTGACTATAAACTGAATAGACAAGTCCAACAATACATGTTATACGAGTATGTCCATAGTTTAGTAGTGCATATTAGTCGAGTATGTTGATGTATTGATTAGATGTGTTTAGAAACACATTAGTCATTCATATATTAATTAGACGACTCTAACAATGTACATTAGACAAATCTTTTCATACATAAATTTCATGAGTATATTAATATACATTAGACAAATTTCTTCATTCACTAATTAGATGAATTAAATGAGTATGTTCTTACATTGATTAAACGAGTATAACAAAAAAATATTAGACGGACCTAACAATATACATTAGATGAGTATATCAATACACTAATCGGATAATTAACAAAAATTATTAGAGATGAGTCATTCCATATATTGATTAGATGAGTCTAACAATACACATTAGACGAATATGTTCATATACTGAACAAACGAGTCTCGCAAACACATTAGACAACTTTGTCCATACACTGATTACATAAGTCTATCAATATGCATTAGATGAGTTTGTCTATATACTCATTAGATAAGTTTAGCAATACATATTAGACGAGTGTATCCATATATTGATTAAACAAGTCTAACAACACATATTAGACGAGTTTGTCAATGCATTGATTAAATGAGTCAACAATACACATTAGACGAGTATATTTATACATTGATTTGTATTTTTAGTGAGTCTACTCTACATATTCTTGCATGTCCTCTATATTTTAGAAAGTCTACTTTATATTTTTATCACATTCTTGAACCTTGTATTTTTACAAAGTCTACTATTTATATTTTTTACATACATATTGATTTCTAAACCTATAAATCATTTTTCACATTGATTGTATTTAAAACTCAGAAATAAACTTAAAAATATTTATTATTTTTTTCTCAACTTCTAAATCTCTTTTAATAAACACACAAACAAACATCAACTCGGTACGCAAAGTTCATGTTTAAAACAGGTTAGAATGAAAAAGAAAGTCTTGTGCTGAAACTACTACTTTCCATTAATTAAAATTATATATATATATATATATATATATATATATATATATATATATATATATATATATATATATAAATATATCAGTTAAAAAAATGAAGCCGCGGACAAAAGTGACGACTTTTGTTATAAAATACAAGATCGTGTTAGCGAAATACAACTTCATATTTTTATAAACTATAGTCGTATTTAAATATAAGATTTTACCATTTACGTACTTTTCTAAAATATGCCCATATTGGCAATTTTTATACAAAAATTATACTATTTTCATAAAAAAACCAATAATTTGTTTTAGAATAATATTCCATTTTAAATAAACATATCGAAGACCTTAACAAAAAAACAACAGTGAGTGGACATCAAGACTAAGAAAACCGTTATTAAGTTTTTATTCAAGTTAAATTGAGATGGAGTTAAATAACATAACCTTTTACTTAAAATAATTTTCTTCAAAAAAAACAAATTTCCTGTAATGATGTGTATAATGATTCGTGTTATATAAATGAAAAAAAAAAATATAATAAATTTATAAATTGCACAAAAGATAAGAAATTTATTTATATTGATACATTAAAAATAGATTATGAAACTAAAAATGTATTTACATCATTCACTCTCATTGTCTTATGTATATCAAGGGAATATGATAAAAAAGTCTTAGAATAATAGTCAATTTAAAAAAAAAAATCCCAAAGACCTCCGGTTTGTGAATAGAAATACTATAAATTTTGATTAAGATATATTTTGAATGACTCAAATTATATTAAAATATAAATGTAAGTAAAATATTATGTTATATATATATATATATATATATTAATTGATTTCTGATTTCAATTTTAATTAATGTAAATTTCATGATATTATAAACATTTATATGTAATTTGACAGTTAAAAGAAATTAAAAAATGGTGGTCTCTCGGGTATGTTTATAAAAAAAGTATATATGAACCAGAAAACAACAAAAAAATGCTATAAAGTAAATAGTTGTTTTGGAGTTGCAACCATAAATTAACATGTCTTTTTGGTATGAAGGACTTGGTTGGGTAGTTAGGTGTATGATAAGGGTTTGCATTTTGTCTACAAAAAATTTATAGAGTTTGTAGTTTGATTCACAAAATATTACACAGCAAGATTTGCAGTTTTATTCACAAAAAGTCATAGAATAAGAATTTGCAGAGTTGTCATCAAAAAAATTTATGAGAAAAGTTTGCAAGTTTATCTACACAAATTTGTAGGAAGGTTTGCGGTTTTTGTTAGAAAAATTGCATGTTGAATACTAATATTTTTTGTTAAGTATTGTAGGTCTTTAACAGTAGTATAGTTGAGTTTCTGATCTAAAATATGTTATGTCTTTAGAGAGAGGTTAGTCTTGATTATATTTTTTGTGTTAAGTGACTTTGTTAATACATTTATAGTTGGATCTAACTTGTCGATGTGATATTGGTGATGGATTTCACCTCAAATGTCGATTAGTTTTCGTATGAAAATTGCCAACAAGTCTTGATAGAGGGAAGATATGTTTTTAAGATGCATATTCATTAAAGTCTCATGTGGCGAGTAATATTAAGAAGATAATAACATAAAATTTTACAAATTTGTTTGCAAATATAGTATAAAAACAAAAAGTATTTGCAGTTTTTTGTCTAAAAAATTTGTACGAAAAAGTAATGTACTTTTATTTAAATTTTTGCTCCTATTTATAAATTTCCGCTTTAAGAAGTTATTTTCCTGTTGCATCATTCCTAACGAAAAATGCCAAAAAAATTAAAATAGAGAGAAGAGTTCTAAAACAATCTATAATGGATAAAGAAGTTAAACTTCGTCTTATTTTATTTATTTTACTTCTCTTTGTTAAGATCCTTAGATTTATTTATTTTTGTTCTTAAACTTCAATCCCAACAAATATAAAAATATAATTCTTTTTAGCACCACTTAGGCTACCTTCAAATCATAAACGATTAATACATTTTAAATTAAAAAAAAAAAAACCAACAATGGAATTAGATCTAATTTTCAGATACGCTTTATATTTTATATTTGTTTTTTCTCATGCAAATTTTGATCACACATTCGTAAAAGTAACAAAATATTAATGTAAAACTCAAGTTTTAATACGAATATATCATGTTTTTTACCCAGCTCCATTTGGTGCAGAATTACATAAAGATTATGAGAATTAACCGGTTTTAAATTTATGACGAGTCATTGGATAAGTAGTGTGTTAACCACGCGAATCAGTTTATGCCTAAGCCGTGTGTCCTCCAGACGAGTTTCGATTTCAATATGAAAACTAGAAATCGCATTCTAAACTAGCCACCTTCAATTAGAAAATGAAATTCAAAATCATTATAGTGAATCACAATTTGTTTTTCTAGCATATACGAATTTAATTGCTTTTAAAATATGGTGAAATCTAAAATAAATTTAGTTACTTAAAAAACTTTGATAGATATAAAACGGTACGAAAGTAAGATAAAAAAAGATGAAAACTATAAATATGCTGCAAAACATCTTTAAAACTATACATACTTTAAAAAATTCAATATAAGTCTTACATAAAGTAAATTGGATATAATATTTTTGAAAAATATAATTTTATTTCTAAATGAAAAAAAAAACTAAATTTATTTTAATAACAAACTTTTTTAACTTTCAAAAGAAAAAAAAATGTTAATAATAAATTATTAGTTATTATTTTGGTAACATATAACTTTTAATTAGATTTTTCGATTCCAAAATTCAAAAATAAGATTAAATTGAAAAAAAAAATTAACAAATAAAACACCATTGTTTAATTTAATAATAATATAACAAAACTTTGAGGTTAACTGATAATATTAATTTATTGTAAAAAAATTCATTAATTCCTAAGCCATATCGAGCGGAGAATTCTTAGTTCACGAGTTCTGAAGAGGGATTTATGTAAAGCAAGTCTTTTTGAATAATTTTATGCCCGTCTTCATTGGAAGAGAAGATGGTTTTATTTGTTGGAAAATATCATTTTTAAATTGCAAAAAAGCATTTAAAATCTAAAAGCATTTGCAAGCACCCTTGTTTTTTTCTATTAAAATCCTTACCCTTTTAAAAAAATCAATGCCACGATTTCTAATTTTATTTTTCAATTTGTTAGGAGGCAATAACTTCAGCATCAACAAATTCATATTGCAACGTATGACTTTCAAATTCTAAAGTTTTAATTAAAAATCGTTACAGTGCACACCACTTAGCACAATTCCAATTCCCATACATGACTTTCACTTTTCATAATCCAAACCAAAGAAGTTAACATGAAAACGATTCTTTTATTGAAATAGTATGACTGATATATGACTTATCCCTATAAATTAAAAACCCATTCTCTGTAATTTTTATGCAAATTTATATCTAACGAACGGCATATAAATCTTGCACTAAATATTACAAAGACCACACCCATAAGTTGGGTCAATATAAAAGAACACTAACCCTAGAAGAACCTAAAACCGTTGAACCTTCTCACCCTTTATCGTAGGATTTTCCTTAGAAATCGCTTCACGCCCCGCAGTTTTGAAGTCATAGGTGCACTGGTGCTTCTCCGGGTAACGGTGCACCCCGCAGAAGGTGGTCCCACACTTGCACACGAACCCGGTTAAACCCACTTTTCTGTTGCAACACCCACACCGATTCTTAGGTTTGGAAGGCTCAGCCGCGCACGGCGGCGACTGCTCCGCCGAAGAGGATGGCTTTGCCGCGTCAGGAAGCGCTGGAGGCGCGGAGAGACGTAAGAGAGAGTTTATTGCAGAAGGCGGCACCTGGACACAAAGTTGCTTGTAGCATTTAGAACAGAAGTTTCCGTTTTCGGGAGTGCCGAAGAAACCGCAGTTATTGGCGCAGAGTTTGGGCTCCGAAGTGGGGTAGCTGGCGCCGTAGTTCTGTTGAGAACCCATGTTTTTGGATCTATCGATTCTGTGGTTTTTCTCTGAAAGGATTATGTATTGTGAAAGCGTGGAGAACTGTGGCATATATAAAGAAGCTTTGCAATCTGATTAAAAGATTACGTCAATATCTGTAATCATATCTTATTTTGATTAATCAATCAATAAGTACCTCGCATATATGAAAAATAGAGGATACCATATTTAACTTGATTATAAAAATATAGGTCTGCTTTTAAATATATTTCTTTTAATTATTCCTTTGGAGGGAATCAGTTATCCCACATGTAATTCTATAAAAAAAATATTTTATCATTTTTGCTTAATTTGATATTTTATAAGTATTACCTTAGGATATTCTTCAAATATGAATTTTTTATTTTAATATTTTTAATTCGTTATGAAACTTATTAACAAAAATATTATAAAAGTAAAATATATTTAGTGATTATAAGCTAAAATAAGATAACTATTATATTATTTTATAATTGATTGTTTGGTGTCGAATATGATTTTTTTTTATCTATTATCTTTGTATGTGAAGAGTATTTCTGATCAGAAGGAGTAGATTTGAAAAATAATACAGTAAATGAGATCAATTTTTCTCCTATTTTCATACTATCTTATCTCTATTATAACAATTATCTTGATTTCATTATTATTATTATTATTAAGTTAATATATAAAATAAATTTATATTTTATTAAAAATAAAATGAAATAAATAAAGAGAATAATTGTTGATAAATAAAAAAATTAATAAATAATTATATTATAAAGAGTATAATTGATATTATGAAATGTGGACACAAAAAAGAGAATCATGTTTATATATTGTTATAGATTATTATTATTATAATAATAATAATTATTATATTATTAATGCTAAGAGCTTTATCATTAGTATCATTACATATATTGTTATTCAATTTATATTATAATGACCACTAAATTGTATATATGTTCAATATTTATCTAATTTTTATCTTATAAATGTTATTTTAATATGGTTTATCCTATTAGATCATTAAACGACTATCTTAAATTTATATATTCAAATATTAATAATATAAATTATATTTAGTCATTGAAAAAATTATCTCTTAAATTTTGTGGTGATATCATTAAATATAATTAAATATTAAGTTAATTAAACTAATAAATGTTTAGGATATAAATAATTAATAATAGTATTAATTAAAATCAAACAATTTAACTAACTTTATTTAGAGAAAGAACTATAGTATTAGCGAGATCAGAGATAAACATCCTTTAATTCATATTCGTGTTCAAAAGGGTATGTGAGAGAGAGGGATGAGTTATTAGGGACAATTATGGTAGGTTTGAAAATTATTAATAATTTTATAAAAGTAAATGCACCAAAATAATTAAAAAGAAGAAACATCTTCAAATATTTTAAAAAATTCTATTTATCCAATGTTGGCATTCTTTGTATATCTCACAAGGTATTTGAAGATAAGTAGGAAGGAAGAAAAAAAGTAATACCACTATACTCTCGTGTTCATTGCTATCTCTTATCTCTCTCAAATATTCTATCACTTCTTACTTTTCTTCTCAATTTTTTTCCTCAATTATTCATAAATTTAATAAATCAAGAGAAATAAAGAACGTTTTAGTCTGATTTAATTTCAAAATAGAGTAAATTTCTATTTACTCTATTAAATCCTTCTTCTCTAGTTTTTATAGTGTTTTAGTCATAAATCTTGGCGGAGACAATTGAGAGAAGTGATTCTTTCAATTTAATCTACCTTAATATTCTTCTTTATACTGAATTTCAACTTTTACACCTAGTCTTCAAAGGAGACAATAGTGTGTTTTAGGCCACAACAATTTAGCTTTGAGAATTAGTTATTCTAAGATAAGGGAAGCTAATAAGAATTTAAAATACTACTCTTTCAAATTTATGATGATGATAAGGCTCTAATAAGTGTTTGTGAGATTGACTCTGTTTGTACAGTGATTGAACTATTTTGATAAAACTAGAATTGGGTAAAAGTCTTGATCTAACTATCATGTATTGAATTAGTTAATTGGTAACATGCGAAAGGATTTGAATTGACGAATTGAGATGTTTAATAACATGAATGAATTATTATTGATGATTTGTTTATGTTGTAAATGGTGATATCTTTAATATTTTCACTCAAGCGGATGATTTTCACTCAAAAACCTAGCCTCACTCTATCTCAAATCTTTAGATTAAGCGAAAGAATTTTCATTCAAATGAAAATAACACTGCAACTTAACCATATTATTGATCATAACTGAATAATAATAATAATTAATACATCTCGTGATTATTTTATTATCTTTAGTCTTTATTAAAAGGTTAAAAAACTTGTAAACAGATATCCATTTTACATTGGAATACTTGTCTTCTGTAGATAGATTATATAAATAAATTATGGGAGTTGTAATAATGCCTGTTTAAAAAAGACTATTTATTAAAAAAAAAAAAAAGCAGCACAGCATTCCTATAAGTACCCCCTTGAGTTAAAAATTCTCATAGAATCCGCAGTTTAATTGGTTATAAATGATTCCATACCCTTTATTTTACGTCTTGTTGAATGATGAGTGAGTTTTCAAGTTTTAATAGATTAAATTGTTTTTCAAAATTTATAAATGAAAGAAATTTACTGGTTTAAAAACATCAAAGGTTGGTCTTTGCAACTATAAGCTAATGTACCTTTTTTTTTTTCCTATTAAAAACTGAAATTCCAAATATTTAATATCATATATCCTTCCACTCTGGCTGCCAGGGATACTGGAATATGAATGGAGAAAATTAAGGGATATGAGTGAGATTGGAAATCACCAGTAATTATAATTTCTAGAATCATCTCAGTGTCCGAAGTTTAACTCTTCAATGTTTAGTTCTCATCTCCACAGAAGGGAAAACGAAAACCAAAGAAAATACGACTGCAGAAAGAAAAAAAAAAGAAAAAGGAAATACTAATTATGTTTGGGTGCACTATTTATACGTGTTTTGCGTCTACACTCTTTTGGATATTGAATTTGAAATTTTTACTGGACTTTTTGTATTTTTTTTTTATTTTTTGTACTTTTAAAAATATAATGATGAACAGTAATTTTGATGTTTTAAAATATATTAAAAAAAATTTAAATATTAACCTATTATATTTTAAAAGTTTGATATTTTAGAATATATTAAAAAAAATTAATATTAATATTAGTATATTTAAAAAGTATAATAAAGAATATATTAAAGAATCTAAATTCATTTATTACATAATGCTTAACACATTTATACAAACGGTAAAGAAAAGGAAACATAAAAAGGAGTTGGGAGTATAGCTGGGAAAGGCCATGAGGAAAGGACAACTCTAAAGATCTATATTCAACATTCCGAAGTTTGAACACGAGACTGCTAAGGTGCCATGATTGATAGCCTTTGTATAAATGTCTGTTGGCTAATCGGCATATGAGTAAAAGATGAAACAATTCATCTTTAAAGCTTTTCTTATATACAATATATTCATTGTTCGAATATATATCTCACAATTTTGCTATCTCAATAAAGATAGGCAAATACAATAATTGAGGATATAAAAATCTAAAGTAAAGATTTACTTCTTCTATTTGATTAAGAATGAAAGTCTATACTCATGTAGGGTACAGATTTCGGTTTAACTTAGAATCGAAATCTATTAAATTGAAGTGTATACTCATATCATATGCATAGGTTAATATCTTAATTTTTACAACTCGCAAAATGCTTTAGTGCATAGTAGTTAGAGTTGTCAAAATGGATAATCCGGTCTGATCCGGCTTGACCTATCGCGGATTGATGATTTAGTGAACCAACCTAACCCAGCTCATTTTTTAGCGAGCCAAAAATATTCGAACCCGGCTCGGCCCACCACGGGTTGGCGGGTTAAACGGGTTGGCTCACGGGTTTACTTAATTAAAAAAATGTTATTTTTTTTCAGTCAAAATTAAATTGTAATTCTAATTAAAATCTAAATAAACTTTAATACAATCCAAATACAAATCAAAATAAAAAAAAATACAAATTATTTATGTGTTGGATAAAAAAACAATTTAACATAACCTAAATGTAAAGCCCAACTTAATAAAAATAAATAAAAACACTTGTGTGACCCTTTTATATGCGAGTTGGTAAGCCAACCCGGCTCACCACGGGTTCAACCCAGATGAGCCGAGTTCTAAATGAGCCGGGTCAAAAATCAACCCGTATTGAAATTTGTAAAACAATTTCAACCCAACCCGACCCGAACCCGTGATGAGTCGGGTTGGCTCGTGGGTTCCAACCCATTTTGACAACTCTAATAGTAGTGTTGCACAACTAGTTGTTCTTCTCTTCCTCCGTTATAAAACTCTTGTTTTTCTTTATAATAGTTTTTGTTGAGATTCATTTATCTCTTCCTTCTTCTTTTCTTTTTCATTGAGGTTCGTGTAACTCTAATGTTATGTCTTTTCATTTTGGTATCGTTGCCTTCCAGGTTTTTTATTGTCATCCTTTTGCATTTGGGATGTCGTTGCATTGCATGTTCGTGTAATTCGCTTTGGGTCTCTCTTCTTTCTCTCTTCATTTCGGTGTCATTGCAGTCTAGGTTTCCCATTTGGAACACTACTGCATTGCATGTCCATTTAATCTGAAGGGTGCATGGTGTGTTGCTCAAGTTAGAAACCATTAAATTCCAAATACAAAAGCATCGTGTAATTCACACAAACATGACAAAAATTGTATAAAAAATTCAAATATCATAGAATAACATTATAGTATAATAAAAAATTATCTATGAATAAAATAATTTCAATCATAAAACTTGAAACAAATTACTTAAAAGCAATGACATTGGAGATAAAAGAAAATAAAGTTTACTCAAAACGGTAAAGTATTCATAAGTAAAGTTCAAGAAGGAAATATAAGGTTGACTTAGTTGTAAAATTGGAAGGGAGAGCGAGAAAGGTTATGGGTTCAACTCATCTAACTAACAAATAATAGTACTACAAAAATAAGCAATGCTAAGTAAATACATTGAATTGCGCATTGTCTTGAGGTATGTGTGTAGTGGTCTTTATCATAGGATTATTGAGAATAGAACATCATTAATCTGGATAGATCAATATGTGTGTAGTGGTCTTTATCGAATAAAAATTAAAAGATCTCATTTTTTAAATTACACATATAAATGGTCCATATAGAGATATAACCATTGAACTAACTCTAAAGGAAAATTTTCTAATGGTTAAGATTACCTTTGAATTGTAAATGAGAAATTCTTTTGAAGAAATATATATAATTTCCTTAGACTTGAGATTATCATGGAAATTAACACGTTATTTACTATACTTTGATATCGAACATCTAATACTTTGTGATGTTAGTTGAATGATTATTGGGTATGAATAAATTTTTGTGAGATTTTCATCAACTCTTTGTAATAAATTTGAGCTCTACATAAATAAAAACATTGGCCAAGGTATTATGAAGGAAAGAAGGAAAGAGTTTCTTAAGTCATTCATCATGTGTTAACTTATTAGAATTTTATAATTATACCATATTCTTAAGTTAACATAGAGCTGTAAAGATAAAGGATATATTATATTAATCTTCTAGTGGTTTTAAAGTAAAAGATACTTCATACTATTTGGCCGTTAAGGAGTGTTGTTAGACGTCAACCTTGATTAATAAATTAATGAGTTAATTTGTGTTGGAAAAAATCTTCGAGAATCATCCTATTAATATAGAAATAAGATCAAAACAAGGAACACAAGTGAAAACCCCAAAATTGGAAAAAAAACACAATCACCAGAGAATAATCACTATGTCCAAATTTATACAACACACACAAAGCATTCTCAACCCTTTGACCCCAAGTACACTTACATCATCTTGAGCACAAAATTAA
The DNA here is from genome assembly GCF_037176805.1 of Vigna unguiculata. NCBI lineage: Eukaryota > Viridiplantae > Streptophyta > Magnoliopsida > Fabales > Fabaceae > Vigna > Vigna unguiculata. The sequence continues at coordinate 54,483,247 of NC_140794.1, read as the reverse complement.
TTACATCTCACAACGTTCTACTACAAAAGAGGATAAGAAAAGTCAAATACTAACTCAAAGTGTCTTAGACTTGGGGCTAGGAACATCACTTAGAGCCCATTATATAGTCACTAACACCCACCCCCTAAGTTATCCTAGGCAATGTGAAACTTTTCAAGACATGTTATTTCATCAACCCAACAATTTGTTATAGATTTTAGTAATGAACCTATGGGGTTAGACACTAACGAGTGTTTTCATCTTTATTGGATAAGAAAAATTAAATTAAAGAGTTTAATTTTAATTAATTAATTTATTTTCTCTAAGTGAAATATTATTGTTTTTTTTTGCAAGCATCAAAAATACAATTAATAAAATTTTAATTAAGTAAGACTTAATTAAAAAAATGATAAATCAAAATTTGAATATGATTTAATAAGAATTATTCTTTTACTAGAAATAAAAATTGAAATTAATTTCTATTGGATTGAAACAAAAGGCAAATGTTTGCGTGAGTGGGCTTTCTATAAGATAGAATAAAACCACCAACTTCAAAAGACACATCACTAAGTGAGACTTATTTTTTAGAAAACTCTAACCAAGGAGATGTTGAAGAGTTTTTTTTCCACTGACTAGAGAATGTGGTTCCACCAGGCAAGGGTTGACACAATAAGATCAGTCTTAGTATGGATACACGCGTAAGACCTTTAAAGATGCAAAGGAGATGATTTTTAGGACTGTCACAGTCAAATAAGGTATTTTTCCTAAAAGTTTTAAAAGTTTTATTATTCTCTATTGCTAAGTATGTATGATTTAATCCAATATTTTAGATGTATACGTTATGACTGTGATTTATAATGTCGCGAAAAGGAGAGGTTGTGGTTTCAATTTTCCAATTTACAAATACTAAAAAAGTAAGTAAAGCTCATGAATACAAAATTTGAAAGAGTTTTTATATATGTGTACTATGATATTAATGTGTGTATAATTATTAAGAAATTGATAAAATAATAGTTTTTAACGTAGATAATCAGATATATTGTTACATTATACTTATCATACAGCGTAGCAGACACAGTGAATTATTTTACTGTGTAATTTTTTAGCTTTCTTTCCTTAATTTTGATTACTTTAAAGTTCGATCTTTTCCTTTAGGTTTATATGTATGTTTAAATTTGAAGTTATAATATAAATTTATGAAAGGTGAAAATAGAATGTATTTTTGTCTATTTAGAAGAAGATTAACAAAAATAATCATTATTTACATAAATTTAGATAAGGCTTAAATAATGATTTGGTCATAGTTTTCGTTCAATTTTTTTAATGTGGTTTTACTTTTGTTTTTTTTTTTAATTTGGTCCTAATATTCGTTAATTTTATTCAATTTGGTCCTTTTCGCTAATACCATTAAAATAGTTAACGGATGTAAATACCGCTACGTGTCATTTTGTGATTTTTTTTTTATCTTTTTAATTTATTTATTTTTTAATTTTTTTATTTAAAAAAGGTACACGTGTCAAGCCCATATCATGTCACATGTCATTTTGTAATTTTTTTTATTTTTTTATTATTTTTTTAATTAAAAAAAAATCCACGTGTCAAGTCAATATCATGCCACGTGTCAGAGTCAGTTTTTTATATTCAATTTGGTCCTAATTTTTTTTTTTAAATTTAGCATTTTTGTTCCTCTCCAAATTGAGACAAAATTTAATTTGTATACAAATATTATATGGATATTCTTATTAAAATGCAAATTTTTTTATTAAATATTATTAATTTAGAATTAGAGTTAGTTTAAAATTAAAACGAAAAAAGCAATAACACCATTAATTTAAAATTTTAAGAGGTTAAAAATATTTAATTTTAAACCAATTTTAATTATAAATTAAAAATATTTAATAAAAATATGCATTTTAATAAGAATATTCATATAACATTTATATACAAATTATATTTTGTCTTTAGAGAGGAACAAAAATGCTAATTTTTTTTTAAAAAGAAAGTTAGGACCAAATTGAAAACAAATAACGAATATTATGACCAAATTGAATATAAAAATCTAATTCCGACACGTGGTATGATACTGGCTTGACACGTGAATTTTTTTCAAATTAAAAAATCACAAAATGACACTGACATGATAGGAGTTTGACACGTGTACATTTTTTTAAATAAAAAAATTAAAAAAATCACAAAATGACACAAGGCGATTACTGTTCACATTCCGTTAACTATTTTAACGGTATTAGCAAAAAGAACCAAATTAAAAAATTGACGAATATTAAAACCAAATTGAAAAAGAAAATAAAAATATAACCACATTAAAAAAACTAGCGTAACACAGGCGCTATCGCGCCTGTGTGTATATTTTTTAAATATACGTAATATTTTATTAGCAGTGATAATATTATAATGTTATTAAATAAATATATATATATTAAAATTATATTTATTAAAAATAAAGTGAAATATATCAGAACAACAAAGGCATCTGATTTTATAAAAAGTTTATAAAGTAACGGTCAATTTTTAAAAATTTAATAAATTATTATATTTAAAGGGTAAAATCGGTATTTTGAAAAGTGGACACAAAAAGGAGAATCCCCTTTATATATTGTTATAGATTAAACAAAAACTAGAACCAAATCATTATTTAAGTATAAATATTTATACATTTACGAATGTTGGGTTTCAAAATCTGCCACAGTTAATCTTGAACTGAAAAATTGGTACTAACCACTATAAAAATTAAAAAAAAAAAAAAACTTCACTTTTAACATTGAATTTAAGCGGTTAAAATCACAGTTGAATTACATGTTTAAACTCCTATATTTTTAAAAAAAAAAAGTTAAATTACATTCTAACTTTTATTAATTATAACTTTTCACTAAATAAAATATTCTATTTAATCTAACCCACTCCCAAAACATGCAGCATATATATAACATGAAAATGATAAAAGGAGGTATCTTAACAATATTTTGATATGAAATATATTTGAATAGAAAAACAGTCATTGTAATGATATTAGTTTATCTATCTCAAAATCTTCCTAATATTTTCTTCTTCATGGCCATGCCGCATTACATCAATTGCACATGTATCATTTTATTTTTCTTATTATAGTTAGATTTAATACTTTTCTAATTTTAAGTACAAAGGTCAAGACCCGTGTGCAATCTAAATCATTAGAAACAAATTATTTGTATTTTTTTTTATTATCCTAAAAAATAATTTAGTGTAGAACATGGAAAAAATATGTGACCTATAATATGATTCCCACAGAAAAATTATAAAGAAATATCATAAATTTATATATAGGAATTTCGGTCTTATTCCGGTTGAGTCCCTCTAAACAAGCATAGGTCTACATTAAGAAAATTTAACTCCAGAGTATTTAATCGTTTTAGTTTCAACATCATGCAATAATCAGTTTGTCAACCATTTATTAATTTTGTATCCAAAACTAAGAAGTAAGAAGCAATGGGTAATTAATAAAGTTGTGTCGTTTTGTATAAAATCGATATAGGCCTTAGCGTTAAGGAAACGGTAACGTTAAGACGCAAGGTGGAGTATTTGTTAATTGGTTAACAAAACAAGCTTCACCAAAGAGGGAATTTCATTCCTTCAAGCCTTCAACCAAGTGATACTGTTCCGATTCAGCACTTGTACGGCCTCTTAATGCATTAATTGAAAGCAAGCCAACAGGGTTCTAACACTAATCTTAGACCATACTTTGCTTAATCAATCATTTGTTTCACACACGTACCAAGTTTAATACATTATCTGTACTTTCTTAAAAATCATATAATATAATATGACCATATACTTTATGTTCATTCATTGATTGAAGCCATTGATGATACGATCTGTCACAAAAGTGTTTGGTCCTTCTTATGCCGTCAATTATTAACACTTACCTAACTCAAACTATTCTCCCTTGTCTAAGACACTTTTTTTGTTCTATTAAAATGGAAATAAAGATTTAATTAATTTTAATTATATCATCATGATACTACTTTTCTTAATCAACTAACCAATGCTGATATAGATTTGAATATAGAATGTACAACGTTATGTTGACCTTCATTTTAATTTTTTTTCTTCTAGAGGATATAATGTTTATATATTCATTACTCCAACTAATTAATAAGTGTTTTGTTTTAAAGTTAAACCATTTTTTAAATGGTAAAGTTTCAATGATTGCAATTGTCCCAATTAACAATAATTATTTTAAAATTAAAGTTTACTTTGTTTTATTTTCAATAAATTATTTTTTTTTTACTCGAACAATTTTTTTTAAAAAAATTATCTGTAACAACTATTTATTTTTCTTTTTATCTGTAAAACGAATCTAAATTTCTTTATACATTAAAAACAAAATCCAATAATTTATCAGGAATAAAAAAGTTAAATTACTTTATTAAGGACCCATAGATATAATGATTTGTTAGGAAAAGAGTATTTAAATGTAAATATATTAGTTTTACTGATTTAGCTAGTTGTTACTTGTTAACATTAACATGATAAAATTTACACTGTGCTAACCAGTAACAATTTTGTTGCTTTTATTGTAAGTGATTCTTTCTTGCCTAGTACCAAGCATTTTCATACCCTTTGAGTGTAAAATAAATAAATAAATAGCAAGTTACTCTTATAATTGAAGATCTGGTTTTTATCACAAAGTGTTAGTGAGATTCACTATTAGCTTCTTAATATTGATTGCAGTGGTCTAACCCATTTTAAGATTGAGAAGGTAAATGTAGCATTATATAATCTGTCAGGTTTGTACAGAGAGGGTTTAATTGGGGAGAACAACACCAATGAGACCTGAGCCTAAACACATAAGATACTGACACCACTCTCAACCCAAAAAATTTAAGGTAATGGATTTATGGGCCTTGATCTTTATATGGTGCTCTACTTTCTCAATTCTGGTTAATGTGGGACTTAGACTCACACTTGGATTCCTAACAATCTTTCCCTCAAGGGTGAGTCCCTTCAATCACATTGGTACACTCCCCCTCCAGTGGAAGCTGCCCAACCACGAGTACTCCTTTTCTACTCTTTTCTGTACCGCCGTTATTCTTAACGGGACACGCTTACCTGAAACCCTTACCTGGGACTTTTGCCAGGAAGACTTTCGATTATCTATCAAGAAAATTACACAAAAGAAAGAAAAAAAGAACAAGTTTAGTTTAAAATTGCTTATTATATCATTTACTATTAAAACAGATCCATTGTTTACAGATAAATTTAGGAATTATAAAATATATTAATTGAACCACAGCAATTAAATAATTTATGAATGGTATTGTATTCTTTTTAATATTTAAAATGTATCACGCCACTCATACAATGTTTATATATAAAAAAAATTATTTGATAGTTTTTAATATGTGCGAACAAATTTTTAACCATTGAAAATAGAAAAATGATCATTACCCTATTTTCTATCAAGGAACTTTATGCAGTTGTCACCTCCATCTTAAAGATAAATTGAAAGAGTTTTTTTCTTTTTTGTTTGAGTAACTATCTTTCACGTTTAACCTCTTAATAAGACAAGTATTCAATATATTTTACTAAAATCATTAAATTACAATCAAAATAGAAGTTTTTTTTTTTTACTAAAATTAGAGAAACATATTATTATTATTGTTACACTTATAATATGTAAGTCTATTTTCTTTTTAAAAATTCAAGAAAAGACGAAACCAAATCACTTTTTTTTATTAAAATCTCTTAAAAATAGAAGGTACTAACTTTTAATAGAAAAAAATTTCAAAGTACATGTTTTATTCATAATAGGTGGGTAGACCATGGACTGATTTTGGAATTTCAGTTATTGTTGATGTAACTTGTGCAGAAAAAAAATAATATACACAAATTGAATCATTTTATTTGTTAACAAGGAGGATTGTGTCATGGAAAAATCAAGGATTTAATAGTTTCTTTGACATACGAAGGTTAGATTCGTGTATGTTGTCAAATTCATATCGTTCTCTATACCAAAATCTCTTGAATGTGATTGCTCAGTTAAGAACTCAAATAATTCTTTGGGATATATATAAAATGATTGGAAGAATGAATAGTTGAGAAAAAGATTATATACTGTGTTTGATTCCAACCGCCCAAGAAGCTGCGAGGTAGTTGCTGGTGCCACACACGCCTCCGGTCGGTGCCACTCACGACCACGTGTCAGATTCCCATTGGTTACACATCCAAACAATGCCCACATGTCGGTTCCTAATGTCACTGTATCTTTCTCTTTCCTCACACAAACAAAAAATCGCACTATGCTGAAGAAGCTACGCTTTCAGAAAAAAAAAAAAAAAACAAAAAAAAAACAACAAACAAAGTAAGTTAGAGGAGCGAGCCCGGAGATACTTAAGCGTGACTTATTAGCAGCTTTATTCTAATTTACTAATAGAAAAGAAAAAGTAAAAATTAATGATAAATTAATTGTAATTATAAAAGGCCTATGAATGAGGTCCACGTAGCAGTAACGGCGAAGACAGGACCAACCAAACCAAACGCCACGCCTCCTCTTTTGAAAGCAATCCATGCCGTTGCAAGTTGCAAGTTGCAACACCCGTCACTCAAAATCCGCGTGGCCTTCAAGAGAGAAACGGCGCCGTTTCGAGCAAGTGATTTTGTTGCTGTGTGTCATGAGCTTTTAGATCACCTGGGAAGAAAACCAAAACCGAAAAAGGGTGTTGCTTGCTACCAGTTTCACGCTTTCATTCTCCAGATTAAAGCCCCATTCCCTGAATCGACGAGTTTGTCGCGATCCTCCTCTCGTCATCATCGTCTTCCTCGTGCCCTAATCGATTCTCTCGTCGTGGGTGCTGATCGTATTGGGCTATGATATACTGTCATCGACTGTGATCAATCATTCATAAACCAAAAACAAGAAATCCTTTTTTGTGTGCCTGATAAATTAGTTTTTCTTTTTCATTTTCTGATGACGTATTACGATAATGATGGTGGTCGGAGAGAGGAGGTGGTTCTGGATATTTCCTGCACAATCCGACCCGATGATGGTAATGGGGGCTATGTGAAATTGAGGGCCGGTCCCGACGACGTTTCTCCGCTGGGTGCGGCGGTGGAGCCTTCTGTGCCGACGATAAGAGCCACCGTGTTGTATTGGGTGAAATTGGTGATGTTGTTTTTATGCCTGGGGTTTTTGGCTGTCGTTGCTCTCGTTTGGATTGGACCCTTTTGCATGGACAAGGTTTGTTCTTTTTTTCCCCACTACCTGTTATTAGATTTGAGGATTGTTTTTCCCTTGTAAATTTTTGATTTTGATAATGAAATAGCTGAATTCCCCCCTTTGTGCTGCATAGTGTAGAATAATTGTGTTTTGCATTTTTTATATTGTCTGTAACATGAAACATAGATTAAAATGTTCTGAATTCTAATGGATGATTTAATTTGTTCTTGGCAGGGGGTTATTCCGATAATAAATTGGGAGACAGAGACTTTCAGTACTCCAGTATTAACTGTTTTTGTGTTTGCCTCCGTGGCAATATTCCCAACCTTACTCTTGCCATCTACACCTTCTATGTGGGTGGCTGGAATGACTTTTGGTTATGGCTTTGGGTTCTTGCTAATTATATCCGCAGCAGCTATTGGTGTATCACTCCCTTTTTTCATTGGCAAAACCTTCCACCATAAAATTGAAGTACATGCTTTGTCTTGAATCAGAGTTGGTTTGTTTGCAGGTTTTGCCTCACCTTTACTAATGTGGATTCAATGTTTTGCATATCTATGCAGGGGTGGTTGGAGAAGTATCCAAAGAAGGCTTCTATTCTAAGGTCTGCTGGTGGAGGGAACTGGTTTCATCAGTTCCGGGCTGTTGCCTTAATCAGAATTTCCCCATTCCCATACTTAATCTTCAACTATTGTGCTGTGGCAACAAATGTTAAATACGGGCCTTATATAGTTGGATCCTTGGTAGGAATGGTGCCGGAAATATTTGTTGCAATCTACACGTAGGGTTTCTCTCTGTCTTCCTCATCACATTTTTAAGCTATACTAAGAAACTATGTGTTTTTTTATCTTCGTTATATGCGTGCGTAGGTTGATTATTTCCTCAATATCTAATGTTTGCATTTGAAATTTGTCATATGTACCTGAAGTACTAACGGGTAAGGTGACCACTTTTTGCTCACTTTTGAATAACTCGTGCTCTTGCTTGATTATGTTTGGCTCTGATGTATGGTTTGGATTTTCAATAACTGATACGATCAAGAGTCTTGCAAACCCTTCATCTTGCATTACCTTGTTTTCTGTTTCTCCTTGTTGCGATATGTTTCTTTCATAATTATTCATTCATTATGGAATAGTTCTAAGACTGATTTGATGAACTGATGAATCTTCAATATAATGATGAGTGTGAGATATGCCTTTAGAGTTTCCCTTTTCTGTGAGGTGGGTAATTGCTCTTGCCTGTGCTTTTTAAATTTCTGGTTGTATTTTGCAGTTTAACTTCTCTACGTATGCTTCCAACCAAATTTGGGGATTCTTTTATGGCCATCAGAGTTTGACGCTAGTGCATTTTTTAAATGAGCATACTTATATTGTGTCCTCACGTTTTGATATTCCTTGAATTTGGCCATGTAATTGGACAATTAATAATTTATCTATCAAATAGATTTTTGTTTTTCTGGGAGAAGTTTAGTATTTAAGTAACTCGTTTCCATTGTTAGATCTTAATTAGGAATGCTATTAATCGCACAAGCTTTATATCACAAACCGTTCTATGACTTTATATAGAAGTAAGATATTGATCTGTTTCCAGGCATGACCTATGTATGTGGCTTCTTAAATACATCAATATACTGGCCTTTTGTCTGCTAAATTATCATGGTTGCGTATTTATTGAACTAATTTACACAAAAATGCCTGATTGCATCGTGCATACCTAGGGAAACTCCAAAAACCAACCGGTTCCACAAACCAAAACTTAAAGCTATCAATTATACCTGGCTGTTCTACCTTTCTAATACCATTGCTGTTTTTGTCACCTATACTATCATAGTTTCGGAGTCGCTCTTGATTGAAAAAGGGCAACCATAACCTCAATGCATCAATTCAGCATGCAGAGTTGTTATTGAATGTCAATGGGATTTTTTCTTTTTTTTTTTTTGTTTTGTCATCAAGTTATCATATTTTGGTAGGATAAGGAAAACAAATGTTAGTGCAACAAAGATTTTTGATTGTCACTAGCCAAAATACCTAAGCTCTGTCAATGAGATTTGTCAGGACAGGATTGAACAAAGTTGCGAAAAGGTCTAGGAATTAGGGTTTGATCTTTTTCTGCGGTTTTTCATCTACAAGTTATATGTGACTGTAAGCCTCTGGTTGAGGCTTTTAGATTGCTCTGACCTTGTACTAGGGCCTTCAACCTTCCTAACTTTTACTTACGCTAAATAAACTTGTGTTCTTGTGGATAAAAGGCTTGCACCATTATGTTGTTTTCTGCTTTGAGATTGTATCTTTACTTGGTCAGTAAAAATACTGTTGCTTGAAATGAAGTTTACCTGGATGCTCTGAAACTCATTGTTTACCTGGTTATTTCTCTGCAGTGGAATTTTGATTCGTACATTGGCTGATGCTTCACATGAAAAACATTCTCTATCTGCCCCACAAATTATTCTGAATGTTGCCGGCTTCTGCATAACTGTGGCGACAACCATCTTTATCACAGCTTTTGCCAGGAGACGGCTTGATGAGTTACAGAAGGAGGAGGAGACATTGTTGCAATAGTAGTTCACAACTTTTAGTCTGGTTTCTCTGTTTCCTTATATGAAGCAGTTCCTACCATAAATCTGGGAAGGGAGAGGCTTTATAAGGAGACATTATCCATTGGAAGAGTTGACCGTCAAATGTATTATAACTAGTGGGGAAGGGTTGACCAACAGGCTGACATGACCAACACCTCTTTTAGTGCACCATTTTCGTTCCGTGTTCCTTATACGGTTTACAGATTTTTTTCTTTGTTAGTTCTTCTACCTCATTTATCATTTTGTATATCACTCAAATTCCCGATTTATAAATCATTTATTTCATTTCGCCAAAGATTCGTTTGTGTAAATCCAATGCCTCAATGCTCCTGGACTTCCCATGCTCTGGTTGTATTGATTTATCTTTCCCAGTTTGACATTTCATTTACTACGTAAAATTACGTTGCAAACTGATTGATTAGTGGATGAAAATATGTACAAATCTATTTTGATCCTTTAAATTTTTAATTAAAGGCCTGATCAAATCTAATTTCAAAACTGCGTTTACGTTTTGAAAACATTTTAAAATGGTGAATTTGAGAAAGACTGATTTGTGAAAACAATATTGGATTAATTTCAACTTGTTTGGTATTGATAATAGGGTCTGATTCAATATTTTTTTTATAACTTTGTAATAGATGAATTGAATAGATTTCCACAACTATAATTCTTAAAATTAAAAGATAGATTATTCTTTGAGGTAAAGTGATGAAATTATTAAGGGCACCTAACTAAATCTCGTATTAGTTTCTGCCTTATAAATAATGAACATATTTTATGTGTATTAATATGTAGGTCATGGCCTAAATTGGGGTAATGAGATATATTAAGGTTTAATTATTCGGATCACATTCATTTTGGTTCGAAAATTTTAAAATGGTACCCACTTTGAACTTTGTCTCAATTTAGTACTCAAACGGCGTTAACTACCTTGTCATGTGTCAGCCTCTGGATTTTTTTAATTTTTTTTTAATTTTTTTTTAATTTTTTTTTTTAAAAAAAAATGCCACGTGTCAAATCCTTGATGTGACACGTGGCAAGGTATCGCCACGTGTCAAGGTACTTGGCAAGTGTCATTGTCTTCATCTCAATTTAGTTGTGTCTATTTGTTTCAATTTAGTACCCATATATGTTTATTTGTTTCAATTTAGTACCCAATTTATTTGTTTGAATTTTATTCAAATATTTTTCTTTTAAATGGAGAAATATTGTATCTCTTTTAAGACAAAATTTATTATTTATATAAATGTTATATAAATAATAAAATTTGTATTAAAGTTAATTAAGGGCTTATTGAAATTTATATTAAAGTTAATGGTAAAAGTCATGAATAACATATTTGTAAGTAATTTTTAATAACAAATATAAATATAACATTTATATAAATAATAAATTTGGTCTTAAGGAAGACATAATATTTCTCTATTTTGTAAAAAAATATTCAGACAAAATTAAAATAAATAAATTGGGTACTAAATTGAAACCAATAAATATATATGAGTACTAAATTGAAACAAATAGACACATGTGGGGACTAAGTTGAAAGGAAGATAATGACACTTGTCAAGTACCTTGACACGTAGCGATACCTTGCCACGTGTCACATCAAGGATTTGACACGTGGCAAAAAAAATGTTTTTAAAAATAAAAAAAAAATCAAAAAATAAAAAATCCAGAGGTTGACACGCGGCAAGGTAGTTAACGCCGTTTGTGAAAACTTGACGGAGGGTACTACATTGATGCAATAATCAAAATTGGGTACTAAATTGAGATAAAGTTCAAAGTGAGTACCATTTTAAAATTTTCGAACCAAAATGGGTATCATCCGAGTAATTAAGCCTTTCCAATTTAACGTATGGCTAAATAGAAAGTAGAGTGTTGGTTTTAGTATGTTTGCGATCATTGAAGCTTGCAAACAACAATTGTGTAGCACCACAAGTGAGTATAATTTGAATGAGCAATTGGATCTTATTTTTGTTAGAGTGAGTTTACGTAGAGGAAATTGATTTCAGTGACATTTTTCTTTTTTGTGTAGCCAATTTTCTTTGATAAACTAGTACGTGACCGTGCATACGTCTTTTTTTTGGTTTTTTATTTAATTTTTTAGAAAAGTAATATAATTGTTATTATATTTGTTTAAATAAATTTAAAAAATAAATATTTAAATATTATAATTATAATTATAATTATATATAATATATTGATGTGTTATAGAAATAAAAAGTTGAATCATGTAAAAAGTTTAAATACTTATATTATTTTATGTTAATATATATTAAAATAATACTAATATCAATAATAATAATAATAATAATAATAATATAAATATACATGTAGTAATGATAATGATAATATATATCCATCTAACTACATGCCAAGATGTAAAGATAAATTAACAAAAGTAAATGCAAATGATTGAAATATGATCTCATAATAAATAAAAGTAAAAGTAAAATATAGGTAAAAAATAAAATTTAAATATAGAGATATTGTGAAATATGAATGATCTAAGTACAAAATAAAAATAATATGAATTTAATGTTAAAATTTAAAAATAGAAACATACATATAGATATATATAGATATATATAGATAGTTTAAAAGACAAAAGGTGTCGCTAAAATGGAAACTTAAGCATAATGTGAAATATGATAAAAAAAATAATGATAAAGTTTGTAATAATAATAATAATAATGCTGATATTAATTCAAATAATAATATATAATAATAACACTACTACTAATAATACCAATATTATAAAATAAAATAAAGATGTAGACATGGTGCAAAATATGATTCTGTACAAGATAAAAACAACACTATGTTGAAAATCATAATAATAATAATAATAATATTGATAATAAAAATAACTCATAATAGTAATACTAACAACAATAATAATAAAAATAAAAATTATAATAAGAATAATAATAATAATTCTACTAATATAAATATTAATATTAAATTAAATATTAATACTAACCATAATACTAATACTAATTGTAATATTAATAATAATAAAATCAATTTTACAAATACTAATAATAATATATAATAATAATAACCATAATTAAATAATACTAATATAAATATCACAACTATAAATTAATATTTTCTAAACTAGATTAAGTATCTTTAATAAAATAATTACATAGAGAATAAATAAAAAAAATATATAGTAGAATTTTAAAAAAATATATTAACTTTTAATATTAAAAAAAGTGAACATGATAATAATAATAAAACAAATAATAATATAAATAAATATACAAATAACAAGCATGACAAAATGCACTCTCCCATACTGTATTCCACGTCAAAATAAGATGTAAAGATAAATAAAAAAATATTTAAAATATAATCTCGTATTAAATAAAAATAAAATTCATGTATAACTTAAAATCAAAATATAGGTATATTATGAAATACGAAACAAGTCATATAAATAAAAATATAAATTAAAGTATATAATAATAATAAAAAATAAAAATATAATAACATAAATAAAATTAAATAATAATAATAATTATAATAACAATATAAAAAGTATAATATAAGTATAAATAAATATACAAATAATAATGATTAGAGATGACACTCTCCTTGGTAGGGATGACAACGAGTCGGGGCGGAACGGGTTTCACTATATCATACTTATCTCCATAAAAAAATGCATCCTCATCTTTGTACCCAAATCGGGTATCAAACTCTTATCTCATGTCCATCCCCATGGGTAACGGACATATTCTCATACCCATTTCAATATTAATTAATTAATTTTTATAAAACAATAAAAAATTACGGTAAAGATAACATAATATATTAAATATTCAATATTAAAAGAAAGATTGTTACTTCAATATAAAATATTTATAAAGAAATTATAATTGTATACATTTCAAACTAGAATACCAAATAAAATTTCATGAAAACCAAAATATTTATTAAATTTGCAAATATTAATGAAACCTAGTTGATTAAAATTTAAAAACATTTTTATAAATATATAAAAGAAAATAAATATTCAAATTAAAATAGATTTTAGATTTCTGTATACTTCCATTTTTTTTATTCTAATGAATATCTTTTTTATATACTAATAAAAATTAGAATACATCACTTGATCAAAATTGCGCAAAGAACAAATATTAAACTAATAATAATAAAATTTTAACATAGACCTTGTATCTTTTAAAATTCATATATGTTAGATGATAATAAAAAAAATCATGGAAATTACATTAAATTTTTATATTATAATAAATAAAATTTATTTATACAATTATAGTGACAAAATTATACCATGATTATAATGAATTAGAAAATAAAACATAATTATATAAAATATATCAAAATAGTATTTGACATGATAAAAATAAACAAATAAAAATATTAAATAATTATCGAATGTGTGTCTTATAAACAATTTGAGACACAATTGAATGGAATTGCATGAAGGAAAGCAAATGTAAAATGTATGATTAATGTATGATAAGATGAAGAATACCTTAAATATATAAGAAAACTTTTCAAATATCAACATAGTCAATAGTTGAAAAATAACGAAAATTGTTTTAGCGAAACAAAAAAGGTTTTTTAAATGAAACAAGAATTAATAATAATAGAGTCAAAAAAATAATTTTTTTTTATGTTACCTAGTAAAGGAAAAGTCTATGATATTAAACACTTAAATGGAGAGTCTTAAAAATATATATATTAGAGATGCGAATGAATTTAATGAAAAACCAAACAATTAGAAGAAATAAAAAATAGAAAATGTGTAGTAATATTATATATATATATATATATATATATATATATATAAGGTTATTTAATTAATTGTGAATATTTTAATAATTTAAGCAGGAACGAGGATATGGCGGAGACGGGTATGGGGACGGGACAAATATGTACATCCTCATACCCATCCTCATACCCAATTGAAAAGTCGGGGATTTCTCATACTCATACCTAATTGAAAAGTCAGGGATTCCTCATACTCATACCTGTATCCAGTTAATGCAGAGATTTCTCGTCAAAATGAAGACGGGTTCGGGCAATAACCACGGGGGGAGTTTATTTGCCATCTTTACTCCCTAGTACATTTTACATCAAAATAAGATATAAAAAAAAGTACAAGTAATTGAGATATGATAACGTAATAAATATAAATAAGATATATGTACAAATTAGAATTAAAATGTTTGTATGTTATGAAATATGAATCATCTAAACAAAATAAAAATAATTTGAAATTAATATTAAAATTTATAAACAGAAGCACATATGAGATACGTAGAGTTTACAAAAAAGATATATATTGAAAGGTGTTGTTAAGTTAAAAATGTAGACCTTTCGTGAAATCTAATACAGTAAAAAAAACAATACGAAATTGATATTAAAATTTATAATAATTAGAATACTAATAATTAAAAAATTTATAACCAACTAATAATTATAATTATAATAATAATAATATAAATATTAATTCAAATAATAATATACAATAATTAAAAGGAAATACGAAATATTCATAACTATAATTCCTAAACCTAAGACGGAAATACAAAATACATAATTAAAAATTGAAAGATAGATTATGCTAAGTGATGAAATTATTAAGAGCACTTGACTAAAATTCGTATTAGTTTCTGCCTTATAAATAATGAACATATATTTTAGGTGTATTAATATGTAGCTCATGGCCTAAAATATGGTTAATGAGAAATTTCAAATTTAACGTGTGGCTAAATAGAGAGGAGTGTTGGTTTTAGCACCACAAGCGAGTATAATTTGAATGAGCAATTGAATTATTACTTTTGTTAGAGAGAGTTTTGCGATTCATGCAGAGGAAATTGATTTCGGTGACCATTTTTCTTTTTTGTGTGTAGCTAATTTTCTTTGGTAAATGGTTTACTTTATGGTTAAAAAGTGTTTGTTATAGAATGAAGAGAAAAGTTAGTGGTGGTTGTGTTTTCCAAACATTCAACACGGAACGAAGAACTGCAAAGCCACCTAAATTATCCAGTAAAGCATCCTCTTCAACTAGGGTAGTTGTTGTGAGGTCAATAACTTAATTCCCTTCAAACTTACAATACCAAATTCCATTAAATAAAAAATAATAATACTTACATTTTAAGAAAGAAGACCAAAGTTTATATATAATCAATTGTAGGTAATCAATTATGCACAAATATAATGTTTAAAAACCAAATTATTATCTTTTTAAATATTATGTTATAAATACATATTGATTTCTTTTAATGAGAATAATATTTTAATAGTTATATTAGATAAATAGTTAATGGTAATATTGAAATAATAACTAAATAAAATTAAACAATTTAAATTTTAATATTAAACAAAATAAATTTTTTCAATATATTATTATTATTTAAGACATAACAAATTTATATATTATAAAATTAAAACTATTACATCAAATCTTAATTTATATATTAATTTTTATAAAATGTATTTTTTTATATTAAATTACTTTTTAAATATATTAATATACAATAAATCTTATTCTATTACATCGTATTAGCTATAAATTATACAAACCAAACAAATATATAAATTAAATTTTAGAAGACTTAATTACTTATTTGATTTCAAATTTAGTTGAAAAGTTTCATGTTGCTCCGTCCTTACAATTTTGTTTCAATTGAGTTCCAACTTTTTAAAAAATTGACTCAATTAAGTCTTTTCCGTTAGTACCTTACAAATGGTATTACTGTCACGTAACTGCAATGTGTAGTTTTTAAATTTTTTTAATTGTTTTTGTAAAAAAAAAAATTGTCCACAGGTCCCATAGTGACACATGTGACACTATCAGTGTCACGTGATAGGACAGTGCCACAATGTGTCAGTTTTAAGTATCATTATCATGTATTCAGTTTAGTCTCTATATATGTTTTTTTTTATTCAATTTAGTCTCAACTTTCTTCAAAACAGAGCAGTATTGTCTTCTCCAAATTAAGACCAAATTTATTAGTTGTATAAAGTTTATATTGGTATTTTTATTAAAAATTGACTTTTTGTTAAATATTTCTGGATTATTTTGAAACATTACTTTGTTTATTTTAATAAGTCCCTATTTTTTATTTCCTTTTTTAAGTTTGGCATATTACTTTGTTATTTATGGTATAAATATTATTATATTTGTTAAATAAATTTAAGTTTTTCATTTACAAAGAGTAAGTATTTAAAACTACTACATTATAAATTCATATTTCTATATAAGATTAAAACTAATTAATTTAAATGGTATCCAATGGTAGAGTTGGTTTAAAAATAATTTCAAAAATATTTAATAAAAAGGTCAATTTTAATTTAAATATCAATATAACATTTGTATAAATAATAAATTTGGTCCCAATTAAAAGAGGGACTATAGTGTTCCATTTAAAGAAAAAAAAAATTGACTGAATTGAATCAAACAAACTCATATTTTGCATTGCCTTGTCATGTGGTACTAACGTTGCTACATGTCTCACCATAGGACCAAACATTAGAACAACAAAAATTTGCAAACAAAATAAAAAAATTATTACGAATTGACATGACATTTCTCTAACATAGTTTGTAAGATATTAATAAAAAGACTTAATTGAGTCAATTTTTAAAAAATTGAGACTCAATTGAAAAAAAAATATATAATTGGGAATTGACTTAAAACTTTGCAACCAAACTTAGAACTAGGCGAGTAATTAAGTCATTTTAGAAATGTAAGCCCCTTTTTCAGTTTTATGAGTTAGGCCTGGCCTCTTCGTAGGCCCAAGGCCAACCCTACAGTAGAACCCCAATACCTCACTCAACCTTCTCATTTTCGTTTGTCACCTTTCCAGAAACAACTCCTTCCCCTCTCCTGTCTGCTGCTAGGTGCTCTGCTAGGGCACAATCTTCTTCCACCCTGAGCTAACAAAATCGACCCTGTACTTCCTGGTAAGTCAAACTCTAGAGCCTTTGGTCTTCTTTTCCCTCATTTCACTGTTTGAGCATGTTGGTTGGTTAGGGTTCCATGTATTTACCTCGTTTTATCCTGGTAATCACGTTTCAGCTCGTTACTCGCATTTCTGGAGCAGAGGTATTCCCTTAGTTAGGGTCTGTTGTGTTTGGTGCTCAAAACAGAGGTAAGGGAAGCTAGATTTAACCATTCAAAGCTGTTTTTGGGTGTCTTTTTGGTTTGTTGCATGTTTATAAGCTTGAGAAGTATGTGTAATTGATTGAAACTGGGTGCATGTGTTTTTGGGTGTTGGATTGAACTGTTACTCTGCTGCATGTGTGGGGACAGTGGCGAGAACTGTCGATCTCGCCCAGGCGAGCTCATCTCGCCTAGGCGAGAGCGCCTGAGACTCACCCAGGTTCTACTCGAGCAACTCGCCCAGGCGAAAGGCCCTTGTCTTTGAGCGATGCATTGTCTCGCTCAGGCGAGAGTACCTCGCCCAAGCGAGTTCTCGAAGAAGAACCTGATGTGCTCTGTTTGCGTCCTCGTCCAGGCGAAGGATTTGATTTTGGGCGAAGGGTGATCTTGCCTAGGCGAGCTGGTCTCGCCCAAGCGAGATGCTCGCAGAGTGCCACTGTTCCAGGTCTCGCCTAGGCGAGAAGGCCTAGCTTAAGCGAGACAGTCGTTGCAGCTTAGGCGAGGGCTTCTAGCCCCGGGCGAGAATAATGTAGTTTTATGTTTTTGGATTCCTGTTTACCTTGGGTGTGGCTAATTATCTCGAACATGCAAGATTTTGGTGTGATTCCATGAGTTGTATGAGTTGTATGCACTGAAATTTGTTTGGTAGCATGAGTAATATATGAAACTTTGTTTGGTTGGTTGAGAATGTGCATGAGAAATGAATGTCGGGATAACAAGTGGTGGTTATGAGATATGAAACATGAGATTGGTGTGATATAGGCGTAATTCCATGAGTCTCGTGGGGAGACTTCATGGTGGCGTGTAGTGTGTATATTGAGATATGGATTCAAGTAAGGACCGCATCCCGAAACTCTAAAGGGTCAGTGAGTCTCATGTAGAGCAAACTGACCCAAGTGGTGAGAGTAGCGGGAGGCCCTAGTCTATGGCAGGATAATGGCCTTAGACGCTTAAAAGCTAACCTTGTGTGTGGTAGGGTGAAACCCATTGGCAATGGCTCTGTAGAGCAGTAGAGGCCACCACAAGTGCAAGCGTCCAGTGAATCCGATCCTAATATATTTATCCGGATAATTGAGTCATAGTGTCCTGCTTGTTTGCTACAATATGATGCCTTGTGTTTGTGGTGTAGCATGTTAAGGAATGTTTAAGTACTTGTCCGTTGTATCATAATATGATTAAATTGCACTAGCTTACCCTTGCATTTTCTGTTTATGTTCTTGTTGTGTTTTTCTCTTTTGCGATGATCACCCTTGGTGGGAGCAAATGGAGGAAACTCTGGGAGTAGGCCTGGTGGTAGCAGTGGTGCAGCTTAAGGGAATTTGTTGTGTGACTCTCAGGAGCAGTCTATGGCCCTAGTGCCCCTTGTAATCCCTAGCTCTAGGAGCTTTTCTTTTGCATGACTGTGAACTTTCTCTTATGTTGTGTATGGCATAGTAGTATGCCCAAATTTGTTTTCACTGTACACTTCTAGATGACTGTAACAGTTACCTCTCCTACGTTTTATGTTCATCTGAGTGCTTCTCGTTATTATAACTGTGTGAAACTTTATTTAATAGTGTAATCTATTAAAATGGGATGTCACAAGAAACATGTAAAATGGAAAGAAAAAATATCATAATTTTACGTGTCATACAAAATATCTTATAGGAACATTTTTAATATATATATATATATATATATATATATATATATATACACATTTTTAATATACATACATACATAAGATGAAAAAAAAATAATATCAAACTAATATTTTCCTATCAAGAGAAGGGAGATAGTTACCATTTTTTTTCTTAAAGAGAACCAATGAGAACTAAGAGCGAGAGAATAAATTTATATATAACTTTCTATTTCTTTTTTAAAACAAAAAACAAAAGAAGAGAGGCAAAAGTAATGACTGAATGTGAGAAACTTACAATGGAAAAGAACAAAAAATATATCTCAATAAATTTTATTATATTTTATTATGTTTAATTTTTTATTTTATTATGTATTCATATTATATATTATATTTTATAAAAAAAAAAGTAAAAATCAATTTAAAAAAAAAATTAAAAAATCTTTGCGGGGGGCCATGGCCCTCTTGCAAACCTTCTAAGGTTCGCCACTGGTTTAGAGTCTTCACATTCGAAACTTTCACTCTTAGAGACTCTTGAAGTGCCACTAGAGATATTTCTTCTTCTTTATAGTAGAGACTTTAAAAATTTCAAAATCATTCTTTTGTATCAGTACATTATTGTCTAAAACTTCAAAAGGGTATTTTTGTCTTTATAAAATTTGTTATATGCATTTATACCATCTTAATTAATGTATTTAATTATTTCAACTTTCAACATAAAAATGAAGGAACCAATGCAAATTAATTATTGTTAACTAGTACCTTTAGGGCACGGGTTAACATTCTCCATTAATTAATATTGCATTTTGTAAAAATTCATAAATAATTGTAATATTAAATAAATTATAACCTTAATAATTATTAGTGCACTTTTACTTTATTTAAAATACAAAAATACCCATAAATTTTATACATCTATAATTGATCATTTATTATAATTAAATAATAATTATATTTTAATATTGTTAAAAATTAAAATATAATTAAAAGAAAAAATTTATAAAATTAAATGGATATAAAATATTGTTTTTTAATAAAAATACATTTAACATAATATTGTATTAATTACAAAAATAAACAATATTTTTTATGTTTAATTATATTTTAATTTTAACAATATTAAAATTTAATTATTTTATTATATAATTATTTTTAACTTTTTTGTATGAAATAAATTATCAATTACAAATATATAACATGACTGCTTTTGTCCTCTAAATAAAGTAAAAGTGTATTAATAATTATTAAAGTCAGGAAGTGCCCTTAAGGCACTGGTTAAGGAATAATAGATATGCTTTGATATCATCATTTTTACATTGAAAGTTGAAATAATTAAATACAGTAATTAAAATAGTATAAATGCACATAATAAATTTTATAAAGACAAAAATACTCTTTTAAGTGTGTAGACAATAACTTACTGTTACAAAACAAGTTTTTGGAATTTTTAAGGTCTCTGCTAAAAAGAAAAAAATCAATTAAGTCTTAAATTGACACTTTAATTATTCTTTTTTTGTAACAATTTTTAGATGTTTAACAATATTTTTTTTGTTGGTTTTTCTGTTAATTTATACTTTCTTATGTTTTTTTTTTAAGTTTTAGATGTTTAACACTATTTTTTTGTTGGTTTTTTATTATTTTAAATTTTAACATTTAAATATAGTTATTTTATTATTTAATTAGTTTTTAAATTTTATTTGTGAACATTAAATAAAATATTAAATACACATGTACAATATTTATGGACATTTTTGTCTTTTAAAGAAAATAAAGTTGCATTAATGGTTATTAGGTCAGATTTTATTTAATATTACACTTATCTATATATTTTTGTAGGATTCAATTCAATGTATATTAATTATGCTTAACCAGTGCCCTAAGGGCACTAGTTAGCAAGACCCTTAAAGTTATGATTCATTTAATACTATAATTATTTGTGAATTTTTACAAAAATTAATGTTCATTAATTGCTCATTAAACCATATCCTTAGATAGCATTCTCTAATAATTATTAGTGCGCACTTTTACTTTATTTAGACGACAAAAATACTTTCTTTGATGAAAAAAACAAGAAGTTAAAAAATAATTAAATAATAAAGGTTTAAATACTATTTTGGGTCCCTATTTGGTCTAGTTTGTTCAATTTAGTTCCCTTTTCTTTATTTGTGTGTTCAATTTGGTCTTGCTAAATTATGTTCAATTTGGTCCTTTTCGTAACGGTGTTTAAATTGATAACCACAAAGTGTGCTGAAACTGGTCACATGACATGACACTATTCACATTATGACTGATTGTGTTTTATTCAAATAAGTCTTTGTTTTAGTTAAATTTCTTCAATTTAGTCACACCCTCCATTATTTCATGATCCTTCACTTCACTAATGTTCAATTTGTTTTTTTTATTTGTTTAAATATAAAATATATAATTTTATTAAAAATTTAATTTTAGTATTAATTAAATGCGTTGTCTAGTGTTGGTTTTAACTAAGGGTGGCAAACAGGCCACTCTGACCCGTTTTGGTTCGTACCGCCCTTGATTCGTCAAAAACGGATTGGAGATGTCTGACCCACCATTAGAAAATGGGCCAAAAACTTCAACCCGCCACTTTTTTTTTTTAATTATTTATAAAGTTTGTTGATATATATACTTGTAAATATTTAGAGCATATTTAATTATATAAATAATTTTTAAGCTTTTAATTGATCAATTAATATATTTAATTGAATAAATTAAAACAATTATTATATTTACATGTTAAATTACTTTATTAGAACTTATAATTGAAACTTAAATTGTAAGTGTCAATGATTTAAATTATAATAATATTGCATATTTACATTTATTCAAAAATATAATATAGATTTTTTTTAATTATTTTATTTAAAAAAAATAAAATTAAAAATGGACCAACTAGTTAAGAGTAAATTGACCCATTTTTATCGATCAATTCGACGTACTAGACGAAATGAACTAAAACGAGTTAGCAAGTTAAAAATACCAACTCAATTTATCTTTTTTTTAACAGACTAATGGGTGAACCCAACGACTAAACCCATTTTAGCATCTAATTTTAACCGCCACACAATTTTTATTTTTGTCACATAACCCACTAACTAAAAATTTACACCACATATAACTACAAAAAAATTAATATAGCTGCAAAAATAACTGTTTTTAAAATTATTAGCGTCAATTTAAAATGTCTCAATTAATTTTAAAATATTCTCGTCCAATATTTAACTACAATTATAATAATATGGAAAGTTATTACCTTTTTAAGAAAGAAATAAATTTATTTAATATTTAGTGACACTTATAATTACCAGCAAAATCACAACTTTTCTAAAATAAAAATAAATATGAAGAAATTAATCAAAATATAACTAAGAAAAAATAGAAATAAATTTATATGAAAGAAAATTTATATAATAATATATAACAAATACAGAACCTCTATTTGAACACTAAAAACAAATAAAAAAAATTAAGGTATAGAAGAATAGAGAATACTTCATAGTCTTTGAAAAACTTGACGAAATATTTATATGTCAATTATTTAAAAAGTTCTAATAATTATTTAAAAATATTGTACCTTATATCTATAAAAAAAATAAAAATTAAAACAAACTTTTCAATTAATATTTAAAAATACGAAGGAGTCGCAATAAGTTTACTCAAAACATAACTGTTCATTGGATTCTCATAGGGTCCTTAGTTGGATATGGGAGTCAATATTAGTACAAGGAGTGGGACCCAGCTGCTCACTATTGCGACAAGACAAGAGAAACATGCACCTGCAACAATGCAATAGTTTAGCTTTAATTTTATTAAATATTCAATGTTCAATAAACAAGGCAGAGTTATTTGTTTAAGATAATTAAAAACTACAATTAATGTAATATTTAATTATTTATTTTAAAATACATATTGTATTCAAATAATTAAAAATGGTCAACATTTATTCAAGTAGTACTTAGTTATGCTCTTTAAATAATTTGTATAGCAAAATTTATTCTAGAGACTAATCATTATTAAAAGTATTAAATATTTACACCCAATTAAAAAAAATTCTAAAGCATTTTCAAATATATTAAAATATTTATATTCAAGCATCCATTTAGTTTAATATAAATTTATTTATTGGTTTAGTATCTTTAATTTATACCTTAACAAAAATCATGTTTATCAAATTCAATTTATAATTTATCTTATATTTATTTATTTATTTTGTTTATATTTTAACGAATATGATATTTAGACTAAATAAAAAAAATATAAATTTCAATTTTTTAAAACAAGGTTAAAATAATCATTTAGTTTTCTAATTCTTATAAAATATTCAATTAGATTTTTACTATTTATTTGGTTTAATTTAGTTATCTAATTTTATAAAATAATTCTAAGTTCTTTTCATTAGATTGAAAATAAATTTTAATTAAAATTAATATTCAAATAACTTTATCTAAAAACTTAAATATTCAAATTAATTTTATTTTATAGACAGAATGATTTAATGTATAAATTATAAAAAAAAATATTAATCTAAAAAAACCTAATTAAATCATTTTAAAATTAAAATTACTAAATTAAATAAAAAAATGAAAAATATAATTAAATTTTTCATAAAAATTAAAGAACCAAGGAATTTAAACCTTAAAACAATTAATACCTCGCTATTTTGAAAGCAAATGAAGATTTAACTTGTAAGTAGATACACGCATAATTAGTAAAGAAATATTGTAATTATTCTAGAAAAACACAATGGTAATAGAAATTGACATCTAAAAAAAAAAAACAGAAACAAGGCAGGCGCCGAAATTACAGAATCTCTCGTGAACAGGATCATCTTATCCCAAATCTTGAAAATTAAACTAATCCTAATTATCAAAACATAATGTCACCCCACAAGTAACACACAGTAGACAGAACAATGAAATTCCCCAGCTTGTATAGTTTTCTTCGTCATATGGATAAAATATTACCATAATTTCACCAATTTCTTACTCCCATAAATATGTAATTTAAGAACCATCCTCAATACATTCAAATTTTGTATGCTTATTCACACCTACCACACTTTGACAAATTTGGTACCCATATAAGATAATATATAACTAAATTTTTTTATAAGTAAAAATATTATTATAAATTAAATAAATAAAAATTTATAAACAATTTTTTTTCAATTTTGGAGATTTTATATAGGTAGAATTGGTATTAAATTCTTGCAAAAGAGTATTTTTAAAACGAAAATTGAAAAATTAATTAAATAAACGAAAAAGCTGCAAGGGGTTCTGTGCTTTGTCTCCTGCTGCCACCTTCCAAGTAAAGAATGGTAGTAGTACATTCCTCTTCACCTCGCACTAATATATTTCCTTTTAAAAACATAATTAATTAAAATTAAAATTAAAAATGGTATGATAGTACTACTTTCCTCTCCTTCACCATGCACTAAATATATTTCCCTTTAAAAACATAAAATAATAATAAATTACCATTTATTTTAATTATAGTTTAAACCAAACCCCTTCAGAACAGAACCCACTTCCCTCTTTCACTGTCACTGAGCAGCTATCTCTCTGTAAGCCCAAGAAACAGATTCTTCGGTGTTGGGATTAGATTAGGAGCTCCGAACCCGCATTGCACTCAGTTCACCTACTAAACGACAGCGTAGAGAAACAGATAGTGTCAGTGTGTGTGTGAAAGAGGTAATGTCGATGACGATGGTGATGGAGGAAGACGAAGACGCAGAAATAGAGCACGTCTTCGTTGCTCATGAAATCGATCTCGATTACGAGTTCGACGCTGCTCGGTTCTTCGATTTCACTCGACCGGAGACTCCAGCGGAAGCTCACCAAGCTGAGTTTTGGTTTCAAACTGCTGCTAGTTACCCTCCTTTGCGTTAGTATCCTTCTCTTTCTAACACGCTCGTCAAATATTTACATGAAGCGTTTCGTTTTCACATTTTTCGTTTGCCACATTCTGCCAAATTGTTTGCTATATTCGTTTTCCCTTTTTATTTTCGTTCTTTTCGGTCTACACACCCTTTTCTGCTGTTCTTGCTGAAATTACGAAATCTGTGTTGTTTTTTCTTTGCTTCAGCGTTTGTGAGAAGGCTGGTTATGAGAAAGGATTTGTTCTTGGACGATTTTAGCGATTCGCCAAAATCCGAACACCTGAACTGCACGAGTAATGTTGATGATGAAAAATCCAGTGTTCCGTTACAGACGGGAATTTTGGACACGGCTTTTGAAGATAATGGTATGCCTCCACCATTTTACTTTCTTCAATGCCGTTTGCTTGTTCTACTGAGTTTTCTTTATCTTTATGCAACTCTCATTCCCTCTGAAAGTTGTCCAAAACGACGTCGCAATCAACTTGCTTTTGTATATTTGTATATTCTACTTGTCTTTCCAGTGCTTCCTTTTGCCTGATGAATTTTTCAATTTCTATTATTATTTAGGCCTTAGGTGATCCGATTAAGCAGTAATTAGTTGTTACACTGATATTTTGTTTAGTACAGCTTCAACACTAGGGAATAATCATTTATCTTCATGAAACTCTTTTCTCAAACTAGCAAAAATAATTTATGATTTCTCTTAAATAAATTGGACCAAACACACTATGTAGTTTATGTATTGTTTTTGTTAATGTGAATTAAAAAGAATGGAAATCGGGAAGCTTAGTTTTCTGGCCTGGGATGTTCTGTATTTACATCCGCCTTTGTTGGGTAGGGTCTCTCTGTTGGTCATCATGTGGACCTATGTGCATTAAAATGTTCCGTGTTCTATCTGCTAGTTGAAGTGGAACCAATGAAAGTCATTGTTGTTGAATGTGGACACATTTTCTACCGCCTGTTACTTAGCAGAGAGTAAAATTTTACCAGGCTTGTTCTGTACAAGCCTTGGCGTAATTTTTAAATTATCACACTCTTGTTGAGGTCCTTCTCAAATAACTGCAACAGTGACCTGTATGCAGTACATATCTCTATTCCACTCGAAGTGGTAAGTTGAAAACTTTGTTATGTAGTGGGTTTATACAGAGATACATTTGTTACATCCAAGCTTTCTGAACTCAATACTTTTTCTTGACTTGTTGCCAATAACTTGGTATGCAATTGATAAGTGTACTAAATCACACAAGTAATAGAGTGGGAAGTTCAAGTATCATTTCCAAGAGACTTGTACAACATTTAACAACTCTTACAATCCATAACTCAATTAGACAACAAATTTCACAAAAACACCAAACAATATACTTCTACTTCCTTCTCTAGGATTCACACCTTTTGTCTAAACTTGAATAATAAAAACCCTATATCTAGCCATTTTTATTATAAGTTTGCATTAATGATCAAGATTCTGATTATGAATGACTAAATGTTCCACATCTATGTCTAACATATATTCCACATCTATGTTAGTATGTGAAATCTATTAGTTCTTTTATCCTAATCAGAGAGTGATGGAAAAAATTATATTGAATAGTGAAATTTACAAAGAGTTAAGAATACATTACTCCTTATCGGTCTGAATACTAGAATAAGAATAGAGATGAATGCCTCCAGCTTTCAGGATGCGTCTCTACCTTCTCTCCTTTTAGGTGAACTGTCCTTCTCCCAACAACAATAAGTGTACTGGAGTAACCAACTTTATAAATATTTTCTCTTGTTGATAACTTTCATAATCAATTTCTATTGATATTTTTCTTATTTTCTTTTATATTTCCACTTATGTGCAAAATATTAAAGATGTAAACTAAATATTTATCTTTTCCAATTTTATTAAATAAAACATAAAATCTCTAGAAAGATAGTAATAAAATAACAATAAAAGATCAAAATAAATAAAAAATAAAACATGATAATGCCAATATGCCTTCTTCTTTAACTGTTAGGACAAAAAACACTTGGTGGAAATATCTCTCAATTATTGGTTGGAATTCTACAAAATGATAGTACAAGACCGCTAAAAGTACCTACGGTAGCAATCTGATACCAATCATCCAGATGCTAATGTATGAGGGCAGTAAATATGCTCAGGGGCTTAGCACATTATAATCCTTATTATTATGTGAATAAAAGTATCATCAATTGATTAGTTTCATGAATGCATCTTTGGAGCAATCAGTTTCTTTCTAGAAATTAAATATACAATATCATGTGCTAATGATATTGTTTGATATATAATCCTGATTTTATGTTGCAAGTGTCTCTTGTGGTATGGTTATTCTTGGTATGACTGTGATTTCATTTTTTCTAAGGATTAACTCTCCCCAAAGCTTAAGGTGGCGACAATGTGTGATCTCACCTTACCTTATTTAGTCATGAAAAATGATGGGGCAGGAATCAAATTCCATACTACATAGTCATTTAGGCTTATACTATGTCAATAACTACTCTCCCAAAAGTCTAAGCTGTTAGATGGAAGTACTCGAGTGGTGTATATCTTTAACACGGAATTATTTTTTCCCAGCTTCTGATGTTTATAATATTGCTTTTGCAATTCTCACTCATTTTCTCTATATATCTGCCTTTTCTCTCTTTCATCTGTTCCAACTTATTCTTA
Organism: Vigna unguiculata; assembly: GCF_037176805.1. Classification (NCBI taxonomy): domain Eukaryota; kingdom Viridiplantae; phylum Streptophyta; class Magnoliopsida; order Fabales; family Fabaceae; genus Vigna; species Vigna unguiculata. Next base: position 54,455,149 of record NC_140794.1, on the reverse strand, counting down.
TTCTGCTTGAAAATTGCATTTGTGCATTTTTCTAGGACTTACATTTGGAAGTAAGACAATCGGGAATAATTTGAATTCTAAGGCTAAGTCTGCCGTGTCCAAGAGTTCAACACTAATGAAACCTACCACCAGTCAATTGGCCAAGCAAAATCTCCCTGCTAAAATTGTTGGTTCAAGGTGAATATTAGAATAAATTTCCATTTTTCATATTTAAAGTGACATGGTTTTTTCTTTGGGCGTGAGGAATAGAATGGCAATATAAATTGCCATTTGTTTTGAAATGTACCATTTCATTGAACTATACTACAGCATCTTTGTTTGCTTGAAGCGGTGAAATCACCAAATTGAGCGGGCATTTTATTTTCAATGAAGTCATATTTTTTAATAAGTATGTCTGTATATCTTTGATTTTTATTTTTTTTATGAAAAAAAAAACAGATAACCCTATATCTGCAACTCTTCCATTCTCAGATTTCAAAAGCTACTATCTCAGAATGAACAAAGTTTATCTATCTCTTCTGGGGTAGAAAGTCAAGCTGCCAAGAGGCAAAAACTAGAGGGCGGTCTCTTGTGTAAGGTCTGCGAGTTGCTCTATTCTTTCTTTTATAATTTTACAATACTTAAAGAAACTGCCTTAAGATTTGTCTCTTTGATCATAAGTAGATGTATACCAGAAATTTATCACAAAGATGACTATATAATGCTGTGAAATTTTACTCAGTTTCTAGCAAGTGGCAAATGGTTCATCTTCAGAAACTTTTCCTAACATTGTTACATTTGGATGTATCAAATTGCTCTATGGAACTTAAGTGCTTGGTTGATATTTGTCATGGGTAGCGGTCAAATGCATTAGTAGATTACATTTTTAGGGTGTGTTTGCGAGTTGGGTTTTGGACGAGAAGGGATGGGAGAACAAACTTCTCATTTCGAATAAATGTTCTCTATTTTTATTTTTTTGTTTATTTTGTATATTACATAATTTAAAAATAAAAAATGTTCTCGCGCTTTCCTTTACCCTCAAACATGCTCTTAGTCTTCAAGGTTTGGGTGGCAGTGGGAAGTACTTAAAATGTGGATCAGGAACTCGAATGCTGGTTAAGTAATGTTGACATCACATTTATTTTAGACAGGGTGCTTGAAATGCTTACTGTTTTGTCTCTGCAGGTTCCAGATGTGAAGCCTCAAACCAATTTTTTCCACAAGACTCGAATGAGGGTATGAATCCTAATGCAGAATTGTTGAATCTTCCCTTGGTAAATGTAAATTATTCAAAAATTGTCAAGTATTCTCTTGATATGATTTGCACGGTACTTGTATTTTTGTCCTTAAGACGTTATTCGTTATTTGATTTTTCAAAAAAAGAAGTAACAAAAGTTCATTTTTTTTTCTTAATACAATGCTGTTGTTGAGTGGAAATTTGTTAATGGCTAAAGGTATCCTCTATTAAGTATGAATTTTGTATATCTTTGAGGAATATGATCTTGTTTCTTAAGGGGGCAGGAAAAAGGTTCATGTGATATACTCTACCCAATTGTATGTTCGTGTAGGATGTCATGGTTGAACAAAACTCTACATGTTCGAAGCTGAGGCTTACTATTCCAAGGGAGCCTGACCTTAGAACAGCACAGAGAGCACATAGGATAAGGTTTGTGATTGTGAATGTATGATGTTCACTGAAATTTGGATGATGAGTGTTCTTCTTTAAGACAGTAGCCATTAAGAAATAAATGTGTTCTGCAGACCTAAAAATGTTGCTGAGGCAGAGCGAGTAACAGTTGCAGCTCCCAGATTCAAAGCTCGCCCATTAAATAGAAAAGTTAGTTCTTGTTTAAGTATAATTTCTTTTGTTTGATTAATTTGGTGCATTGTTCTCATCATCTTCACTAAATTATGTTCACAATCTAGATTCTTGAGGCTCCTTCATTGCCACCTCCCAAAAGGAGCACTCCACGGTTGCCTGAATTTCAAGTAAGCTCGAGTTCTGATATTTAATTTCTCTATTCATCCATATTTATCACCATACTGTTATTATAAAAGGAAAAGTACTGAACAAATAATCAGGAAAATGATTTTGTTTCTACGTATTTATCTTTAAGTTCAGGTTTCTGTATTACTTCTCAGGAATTTCACTTGAAAACTTCGGAGAGGGCAATCCAACACACATCTGCTACGTCATCTTCACTTCACTGCTATGATTCTGATAAGGTTAATTTCATACACTTGTTATGTATTTTTTTATTGTTGATATGCGTTTTTTTGTTTCATTTTCCTGTTGCACGATAGATATGATTAGCTTGTCTGAAACCGAAGTTATCTGGTTGCAGGGTTGGGACAAGCATACTAACGTTTCTTTAGAAAATAGAATCAAGGATTTAAGAAGGTAATAAATTTGATGATAGTGATAATGGTCTTTCAAACTTTGACTATTCATGAAACAGTTGTACTAACTACAAAATACTCTCTGTCCATAGACCTACCCCAGGAGGTGCACCAACGTATGATGGATTGGGGTTTACACACATTTTTAAAGCTCGGCCACTTAATAAGAAGGTAATGAGACGTCAATAATAAATTTGGATGAGGTACATGATAGTAACTTGTTAGCAAAGAATAAAATGTAAACCATTATTATATTTTCTGGTGGCATGATGAGATATGATTTTAAAATTTTTCATTATGATTTGAAAAGTTTTCCATTTGAAATAGTTTATACAATCTTCATGCTTCGATGATGAAAATATAACAAACTTGCACAGACGGTAGTGTTTTTATTGCATGAAACAATAGTATTTATCTCTTTCATAGTAGTATAGGGCAACATTAAATCATTGATATCTCATCACCATCAAGCTGTTATATAAACACAATTCATATTAAAGCCGGGTCTAACTTAAGTATATCATTTATAAAAAGAAGTTTTTCCTGAATTATCTTGACTATGATATACATTATGGCTTATAGATGCATGTAGCTACTGATACTGACTTCTTTCTCAAACTCTGCGTCTGGGCCTCAGTATTTGTTAAGCTATATAAACATAATTAAGCACGTAATTTGATAATAAATGCAGCGCTATTCTTTTACCATCCATTTTAGTTAAGATGAAGCTGCAAGTGAAAAACACCTTCTATAATTTTGCTGGATTCAATAGTATCTTTCCGTTTCAATCCTCTTTCTTCTATATTTTTACGTCAAATTTTCTTTCAAACTCTAATTTAAGCAAGTCTTCAGAAGAAAGGCGATTCTTTTTTTAAAGAGAGTTCAGGATTTACATATTGTTTCAGATAGTATCAGAATAACTTTCCAGGGGGAAATTTTGTACACAATCCTAAAGGCAATATAAGTAAAACTGATGAATGAAACTATTATGAGACAAGTAGATAACTCTCTATTTAGTTCATCTTATTGTCTTTTCATTATTATGTATGAGTAATCCGAGTTCTGAAAGATACCTGCAGAAGTCCGAAATTCAGATTCTTTTGTTCTCCCTGTTGTCTGTAATTTTGTCTTTTAATTTCATCTTTCATTCTTCCAATGTCTGACTACAGATAACTCAAAGTAAAGGAGATGGTGGTTTCCGTAACTGCAGACAGGAAACAACACTCCCAATGGTATGGCATAGTGCTTATTGATTTTTTCTTCCCATGACATTTTCTTTCTCAGAGTAGAAAATATTAATAATTGCGCCTTGCTTCAATTCATACAGGAATTTGATTTACAGTCTGAAAAGGAGGTTCAGCAAGATCCGCCAACTGAACTCTTTAGCAAGGTGATTTTTCTTTTCCTTTTTAATTTATATTTCGGGCTACCTTTTTGCTTGGTGTACTTTCTTGAGTTAATTCTCGAGCCTTGCAGCATGTAACTTTGGCGCTTGAAATTTCGTATGGTTTTGTTGCTAATCATAAGATATATTTTAACGATTTCAATCTTTCAACTTTCTTGAAATGTTAGCTTTCTCTGGCATCTGAGTGCCAGCCAAATAATGGATCTCATTTCAAACTGCCTCAGCATTCCGGGATGTGTAGAAAGGTTTACCATCTACATTACTTTCTTTTTATAGTTTGTCCTACAATTTTGAATGGCACGTAAATGATCTTGGATTACTTTTTCGTGTTTGCATTATATTGAGTTATTTGTTTCTTGGTGCAAGGACTCAAAATAACATATATTAAATTCTTTTCGTCCGGACCAAGAGGTAATAATATATTAAGAATGTATTATGAAGAACACGACTTCTGTAAACATTTGCTTTTCCTATAACTTTCTAATTTTTAACATTTGAATGTGATATTTCTATCTTTAGTGATTCACCATTAATGACAAATTTCATCATCTAGCTGAGCTCAGACACGTGTTGCAGGAGAAGACTTTTATGTTTGGGGCAAGTCAAACTTCTCGAGGGAATCGCGGTTGCATCAATCTGATGGGTGGAAGGAGGTATGGGCTCTTCATGTTTAATTCGATTGTTAAATCAGAACTCAACATCAATTGATTGCTTATATAAGTGTGTTCAACATCGAACTGAAATATTCCAGGAGCTTAGGAATTCGGTGACTAAACTAGGGAAAATGTGCAACCTGCTTAGTTATGGGCATCAAACTAGAATTTTTGCTGACATGAGATTGACTGTACATAGTTGAATCTGACCGCGGATGATAGGTGTATATTTTTTTCTGTACACAGAATCTTACATTTTTTTTCTAGGTGAACAGCTTGTATCTTCTGTAACTGTCCTTGATCATAATTCAAAAAGTATATGATTAAAGGCGAGAGTGTTGCAGTCCCTTAAGCTTATGTTTAATTTCTCTTTTCATAGCATTAATCAATATGTAATTTATTTATCCTAATTTCTGGAATGGTATATGTAACTGGACCGAGTTCGGATGCGCAATCGACTGGTATATCCCTTTCACATTTCTTGGTCATTTCTCTTTCAACTTGAATTAACTTTTTGAAACGTATATGTAAGAGGTGGGAACAAACTTCCAATAAAGTTACTATCTAATCTCAACTCTTTGCACTTGTCATTTCTTCCTTTCTGATCTAGCCACAACCTAAAAGGAGCTTATATTTGTTGGTCCTCTATTCGATGAAGGGCCTAAGAGGACCACCATTTCACATAAATTAATTAGTATTGTATATCCGTCGTTAGACGTTGAATATAATTAAATGCCACTAATACAGTTGGCCAATAACTTGGCTCCAAACAAAGAACAGATGACATGTATCGCCATTTGGATTTTCAAACAAAACTAAATACCTTTTAGTTCCTAGAAATGACTGTTACATTCTTATGTCTGTTGCAAAAATTGAAAATTTAGTGTTGATTATTAGGAAAGTTGTAATTTCTCCTTTTATCATGTTCTCTACACTTCTATTCCTGTGAGGAGTGACGGAAAAGTGATTTTTTTCATGGAAATATAGGAAGTTATTATTTCATCAACGCAATTTTACTTAAATTATTTTAGATTTTAATTTTTAAGAAATACTAAAATGTTTTATCCAGTTATGTTTTGAATGTGTTCAAAAATAGCATTATTTTTAATTATAATATTCCGTGAAATGTTTTTATCATTCCTCTATTTTCTTTTTGCACTCTCTTGTAATTTTTATCATTCCTCTATTCACTCTCTTGTACTCGCAGTCAAAATTCCAATGCTTGATTTCATTCCCAAATGGCAGGCGCCACAATATCAAATGAAAAATTTACTTGATCCGTCGGCCGGACTAACTTTTTTTATTGTATCACCTTGTAAATAAGATTGATCAATTTATTTCGGCCACTTCCCAAGTCTTCAGGAATTATTACAGATAAATGTGTAGAGACAGTATTTGTACATACAAAATTTGACATAAAATTGTTTTAAAAATAAATATTATTGTTCTTTACAGGATTTTATATTCTGAAAACTTAGCATGATTTTATTTTTCATTTTTAACACTATCAAAAATCTCTTTGGCAGTGACACACGATGTACCTCGAGACTCTGGTAGAAGATAGATACAAGTGGTAATCAATTTTAGATTATAACAGTGGAAGTGTTATTGTGAATACAGGTTATTAAAGACATAATAGATGTTTAATTATTATGAATGAAAACAGTGGAAGGGTTGAAGGTTGAAATTAAGTAATTTCTTTTATTTAGAAAGTTTTTTATTTTTAATATTTTCTGTTTAAAATAATAAGTATTATCTATTTAAGAAAGCACTAATTTATTTGTTCTCAGAAAATAGAAACAGAAGCTTCAAATGTTACAAGTTGATATTTTTTTTTATATCGTTATTAATTATCTAATCAATCTTTATTGGAAACCTTGATTTATATAGTTCATACATAAAAGAAAATGTATTAAAAGTACGGACAAACAGAAACCACTCAAGGAGCCATGCTTCTATTGCACTATAGAAGCTGAAAACTTTAGTGGAGCAGCTTCCCCACAACTCTTAATATTAATATACACCCTCAAATATGTCTAGGGTCAGACTGCACCGAAAATCCTAATGGAAGATTTGAAGAAAATGTTTGTCTCATCTTCAATGTGTGTAAAAGTTGACTGAAGATAGTTCAATTATTTCTTTGAATCATTGAATGTACACCTAAGATTTTCTTATTCTTGTAATGCCTATGTATTGATACTTAGGTAGGGATCAAGGGTGACCAATGTTTAATTATTTGCTATGTTGCATTACATTAAAAAAAACTTATTGTCTCTCATTAAGGCTATTTATGATGAGAATATCTTAGTTATATACTTTATTTTGTTTATCAATAAAATATCAGTTCCATGTTATTTATCACTAAAATATCATTTCCATGTGGATCCACATATGTGATTTTCAGTTGTTTAAAATTATAGCGAGTTACTTATCAATTTTTTTTATAATGAGCAACATTGAACTTTGTTTTCTAGGGTAAACGAGAACACGGCTCAAACGATTCCGGAAATATAGTATCTATGGGAACCACAATCTTATCGAATTCAATCTCTTTAAAAACATTAATGTTTTGTCCCTACAAAAGGTGAATTTAAAATGAAAATGAATTGCATGTCCCACAAATACGCGAATTGAACTATGATCACGTGCTGTATTAATTTAATATTTTAGGTAAGAAGTCACATGCCGCCTTGGCGTAAACAAAATCCATTAGTGGCATTATTACACACCTAACATCGACCTAGTACACAAGTCAAGTGAAGTTCGTATATTAGTCCCAAAACAACTTATGAAGAATAATTTATTAAGCTGAATCTGTAGTGGGATTAGCAACATCCTAGCAATACTTAAATAGCAATTTGACCGGCTTTAAACATGGACATCTCCCTACCCCTTTGACAAGTTTGGAAATTTAACAAACCAACATCTTAAACATATATATATATTCTGAAATACCCAATGCAACTTTCAATCAGATTGACTAAGATGGAGTAACAGCAGCTAGTTTCATACATTAGGCCAAATGGATGCAATGAATGTCATTTTTCAATATTTTAGATGGTTGTTGTTGTTGTTGAAGTGTAACCCACATTGAAGCTTAAAGCACAGTTTAGGACACAGGTGATTGGTGGTGGTGAGTATGAAACATGACAGTCTTTTCACTTAGTTTAGCGGCCACACTACGCTTTGACCTAGCAAGCCAAGCAAAACAGAAATTAGCAAAATCAGGTGCAATTTAGGCAGGGAGGGAAGAAGTGTTGTTGATGTATTTCAATTTGAATGCATTTTGTGCCTGAGATATCACACGAGAGCATGGGGAACCAGACTTAGTTTTTGGAGTTATACTTAATCGGAATTACTCACCATAAGAAAGCCAATAAACATTCTCCCCAATATCAACTCAATTTATGCAACTCAATGTGTTCAATTGTACATTTGAACCTGCACAACAATTTCCATACATTTTGAACCAAGCAATACATACAAATCATCTTTGTTCCATTCAACTGCTGAAAATGAACTCTAATTACTAATGGTTCTTTAAGCAGAGAAATAAAATCCTGCTCAGATGTTAAAAGATTTGTGCTGAAAGAGTAAAATAATTTACACTAAACTTGGCTATATCCATCAAAGTTGCTGTAAACACTAACACTCAGAACAAGTGGCCATGAAATATAAACTTCCAAAAGGTCCTTTGAAACTAGCCAGATTATGATTAACATTGACAAGCCTTATCAATAACTAAGCTATCACTGGGACTGGTTTCAGGGTACTCAGTTTACTCCAGAAGTACTTTAAGAGTAATTAATAAAGTTGGCACTGGATATATGTGAAAGAAAGAGGAGCAATGGGTGACTACATAGAACTGAAATTGGAAGCTTAATTTCATGAATCGCAGAACAATACAAAAAGAAACTACAATTCCTTAACAAACAAACACAAACAAAAGAACAATGTCTGAATCGTTAATATTACTGCATTGACAAATCGTCATTATGAAACGGTTCGGCGGATAAGGTCAGCCCTAGATGGCCATAAACCGAAAGAGGCAACCATACAAGCAGTTGGCTCTAAGCTCACAATCGAATCTGACAAAGCACCAAATGAGGAAAAGACAAGAGATGAAAAAAAAAAAAAAGATTATGTGATTGGCAAAATGCAGCGAGGGAGAATTTTCCTCCCTCACGAAATACACATAAGTTTTCGTTCTTTGAACGTTTTATGTATGTTGCCAAAGGGCACAGAGCGTTTGATATATAAGCTTACACAACAGGTGAGAGAAAATCAGAAACCCAACCCAATCCAAGAACAACAAAAGTAACCCTTCCCCTCTTTCTGTTTCTCCGTCATTCCTATACAGTCCAATTGCTGTAATGAACTCCCTCCAATATCCACGGAAATAGAATCAAATCAAAGTAAATCGGCGCAACATAAAAAAGAAGAAGAAGATAAAAGAAAGAAAGAAATACCCGAAGATGCAGGGTGGGTTAATAATGGCTTTATGAAAAGGCAAAGGAGAAAAAGAAACGGCTTCGTGCGAATCAATCAATGAGTCGTAACTTTGGACCTCTTCTTGGCTTCGCTGTAAAGCACCACCCCCATGATCGTGATTCCAAAACCCGCCATTCCCATAACCGTCACCGGATTCCTGAAAATCAAAACCGAAACCACAGCCGCCACGGTGGCTTTGGCATTCCCCAACACCTGAAGCGTCAACGCGCTGGTGTGCTTCGTCACCAAGAAGTTGGTCAAGTTGACCAAATAAGCGACGGTGGCATTCCCAAGCAGCAAGAACAAAATGAAAGGGTCTCCCCTGGCTTTCTCCACAGTGAGAGCGAACACATTCCCTTCGATGTAGAGAGTAAACGGCAACAGTATGAAAGCCGCCAAGGGAGCCATGTAGAGAAGCAAGTTCATGGAGTGAAGCTTCTCCGCCTCAGAGGTCAAGAGAATCCCCTGAACCACGGACTTCAAAGCTCGACCGGCAGTTGAACCGACACACACCAAAAACCCGAACAGATGAAACAAAGGCTCGCTATTGCTCGCAACCACGATCCCAAAGACAACGGGCAAAAGCGCCAGGTAAACCTCCGCGGTTTCCTTCTTGCAGGTGATTACGAAGGCGAAGATGGCGGTGAAAAACGGCGTCGTGGCGCCGATGGCTTGGTTGAAGGAGACGGGAAGGTAGCGGAGCGAGGTGTTGCCGCAGACGACGGAGAAGCAGAATATGGCGCTGAGGGCGAGGATCTTGAGGAACTGCTTCTTGGAGTGGATGTGTTGGAGGGGAACGATTTCAAGAAAGTTGATGGAGGCGTAGGAGTAAGCGGCGCAGGATAGCATGTGGAGCATTGTGAGGAAGATGGGGTAGCGGTAGCCGTAGTAGCTGAGGAGGTACTTGTTCAGGAGCAGGACGCCGATGTTGGATAGGTACCACGACGCAATGATGAGGGCGGTCACCACCGTCGGCGAGAGTCCCCCGCCGTTGGATCCGAAACTGTTACGGTGCTCCCCCGGCGGCGTGGGCGGAATGTCGAGCACCTGCTCCGTACTGTCGAGCCTAGGATTGCTCATTCGGCGCGTGGTCCATGTCTGCGCCTCCACCATCGCCGACAGCACGCTCCGCTTTCGGGGATGCTAAGGTTTTTGTTCGGTTTGAGCGGCCAGATCTGAAGTGAAGCGGAGTAAGGCGATGGTGTTGTGGGGAGGGAGAGTAATATTTGATCGCACGATGGGGTTGGGAGATTTTGGAGCGTTGGATGAAGATTGGAGGGAAGAATAATAAATAATTAAAGAGGGTTTGGTTGAGTGTTGGGGTGGGCCAGGGTTGTTTTGCGTTCCCCAAAGATGGATGGCTTACACACCTTACATCCTCCGTTTAGTCTCTCCTTGCACATGTTCACCTTCCTGTCGGTGTTCTCTTCTGTAACATCTTGATACCGATTACCTCTTCTTCTCTCTTTTTTCTTTTTTTTTTTCCCTCTCAAATTTCACTTCCTTCTTCCATTTTTTATTTACCTACTATATTCTAATATAAGATATGCTTCCTGTATTTCAAATTATACAATTATTTCAACTTTTTATTGTTTCAATTTTTAGTTCAACTATTATTTGCATGCACTTTGGATCTGTCATTCAAAATTCAGTTCGAAGAAACTAAAAATCCTCGTAACTCTAAGAATCATCAATTAATGTGAATTTAAAACTTCCCTTGGATCTAAGAAGTCAACGAGTTTTAAAATCCCATGATCGAAAATTAAAAAAAAAAAACATTATTTTTCGTGGAAAAAAAAACATTTGTGGTTTTGTGGCATAAAATATGGAACTAAAAGGATCTAAAGCTTAAGTGTTTTAAAATGGACTTAGAATGTGAATGCAAGATTGTAACGATAGGAGATGCGATCTTTGTCCCGTTGATAAAGTGGTGTGCTTATGATATTTGAAAGATTAGCGTGAGTTAGTGGTGTTTTGTTGTGTGGGCTTAAAACAAAATATAACGCGTCTATTGGTGTGTGGATTTTTTTGAATAAGTTTTAAGCAACAACTTTGACTGCTGCTCTAAATTTGAGGACTCTTTTTACAACGTCATTTTGTTTGATTCCATGACTTCGCACAAAATCCGGGTTTCTGCACTGTAATAAATAAACCACTCCAACTACAACTTCACGTTTCTAATTAAAACACTCCTTTATGCTAAACACCTTAAAAAATACATTTACTTATTATAAGAATCGTTAAATAATATACTTGGTAAAAGAAAATTTTTGTTATTCGTTGATGATTTTCACAAATTAATAATTAGTGTTCTCATAAAAATTAACAAATTTCTTTTATTTAAATACATTAAAGTCTTGTTCTCATGTCACTGTCTTTAATATATATGCTGAAACATTTGTATTTATTACAGCCTTTTTTTCGCGATACACTTGGCGTGTTACCACGTTCAGTTGCTTCCGATCAAGTCTGAAGGGAATTGATTAATTAATTAATAATGCAGACAGAGTATGGCAAGGCCAATATTTTAGTTCTATTTTTTATTTTTTTTGAACGCAGTGAAATGCTTATGCTGCATTGTGACAATCAAAGAATAACCGAATCTGAAAATTTTCGCATATTTTGTAACTTTCAATGGATTAGTTGCAAGCTTCATATGTTATTCTTCATCTTTAATAACATTAAAGTAATATTTACCCTACTATATATGAGGATTATTTTATGCCTTTTTTTTTCTTTTGTCTTTCCCCGAGTTCAGGTTATAATTAGTTATTCTTTTTGGGATTATATTTAGGTCTAAATCAGGAATTCATAATCCTTTATTATGTTCATTGTTGTTATGATAATTAATTATTTGATTGATCTGGGGAAATATGAATGATTTTCTTATTACACTCAATTGCTTCCGGAAAGAATTTTATATTTTCGACAACATACCAATTTGTCATTGGAATTGGCAAGATACCTATTAACATCATAATAATTTTAAATCCAAATTATTTAATTGTAAGAAATGGAAATAGAGAGATATACAGAAGAAAATAATTTTGTAGTGTTGATAGTTGGAATATTACAATAACAAGGCAAAAAAGCATCTAGTCCAATAATTGAATGTAGTAAATAGGCAAAAGAAACAGTAACTAAAATTAGTAATCAGTTTATAATCTATGATACCTGGATGAAGTTGGATTATGTATGTTATCTAGGTTTAGTGGAAGATTCTTTTTTAAATATAAAGAATATAATATTGTTGTTGGAAGTGGTTTTCTACAAGTTGAAACGAAGAAAAAATAGGTAAAGGTTGATAATTTTGTATAAAATCATCCCGAGGGACTTTAAAGTATGGGTATAAGGAACTAAGTAAAAATAAATTTGGGAATGAAATTATGAGATCTATTTTCGTTTATGTTTGAAGTTTTATTAAAGATTTTAACCTCCATGAAATTCTCACAATAATTTTTTTTTCTAGAGTTATGTATATGGAAGTTATGGAATAACATTTCTCTTTCAAAAATCGAAGAGTTTAAAAACCTTTTAGTATTGTGGGAAGACACGTCTCATTTACTATGATTGAGAAAGTACGTTGTAAATGTCTTATATAATAGATAATAACTATTATCTTCATTTATACCAAAGAAGATTTACTTTTACGGTATATATATCTTTTTCTAATTTTATTCTTAAATAAATAACTGTATTTTTAAATTAAATTAATGATTTACTAATTTTATTTTTTAAATTTAATCATTTTTATTTAACTTTTTTTTTTAAATTAACTATTTTTTAAACTAAATTAATCCTCTTTTACGTCTAGCCTTTACATGTCATATGCAAATATTATTCAATTATTTACATATTTTGGTTTCAAGGGTTGGAAAATATAAGGTAGAAGTGAATATTCTTTAATTTGCCAATAATACAATTTTCATAGAAAAGGCTTGTTGGAAAAAATGTAAAGTACTTAAAGCTATCCTCGAATGTTATGAAATGACATCATAACAAAAGACAAATTTTAATAAGAGTAGATTTGGAACATTTGGGATTAATCATGAAGTGGTTAAAAGTATAAATGACAAATTAAAATACGAAATTTTGGAATTTCCTTTCATTTGTTTAGGGATGCCCGTAGGTACTAACCAAAGGAAGTAAAGTACTTGGGGACCTCTTATGTAAAAAGTTAAGGAGAAACTTGGGAGTTGGAAAAGGAAGATAATTCTCGGATTGGGAGGTTGTGTACTTTAAATTTTGTTATTAACAATTATTACATTATTTTGCATATTTTTCTTTAAGACAATTAAAACAATGGTGAGAAAATTAGGTCATATGTTGGTGGATAAGGAGTAAAGAACAACTATATGTTTTAACAAGGGATTATTAGGCAAATAAAAGTGAGGTTTGCCGCAAAAACAAAACTCAATGCGGTGTAAAATCCTTAAGGCCAAGTAGGGTGGGAAGAATGATGATAATGCTAATAAGAATAAAAGAAAAGTATATATATGGTGGAAGGATTTCAAGAAAGTGTACGGAGAAGACAAATGTTAAAATGGATGGTTTGATGAAAATATTACAAGAAAAATTTACAACGGATATGAAGTAAGTTTCGAGTTGGTCTTTTGGATGGAAATAACAACAAGGATAAATGTGTAGTGAGTTTAATTGTTTATTCACAATATCATAACAAAAAAACGAGAATGTTAATGAGATAGGGAAATAGGTAGAAGGAATATGGAGGTGGAACTTGGTACAGAAAAGTAGGCTTGTCAAAATGAGTTTAGATTTATGGGTCAACCTGATCGATGACATATTTAATTATAAAACTTCATTTTTTTTAAGGATTAAATATGTTTTCAATCTTTAAATTTTGATGTGAAATTGAAATCTATTCATATTCTAAACTTTAATATAGGTTGGTCCTCAAACTTTAAAAATTAATGAATATAATCTTCTCAATCCAACTATGATAAAAAAATTTAACATGTCAAACTATGTTTTAGGCTAATGTTTGAACTGTTTATACTGTTTCACTCATTTCAATTTAAATGTTAGTTTGAAACATCGTTTAAGATGTAAAAAAATTAACAAAGTTTGATTAAAATGATTATATATATTTAATTTTAAGGTTTGAAGACCAAAATATATAAAAAATTGGAATATAAACGAATTCCAATTTTGCATTGAAATTTAAAAACTAAAAACATATTTATCTGTATTTAATATGAATATTTATCTTTTTCTTTAATATGGGTTATAATCTACTTTGCAACAACCTTTTATAAATATGTTTCATCATTTTTTTCACAATAATTATTTACTACTGATAATTATGTGAATTGAACCTTTGATTTTGTTTCAAAAGGATTAGAATATTAATTGTGCTTCAATGGTTTGTATTTGTTTGTTCAGTTATATTAAGTAATACTCTTAATTTTACTCGTTATCTTTACTGTATCAATTTTTAAGTACGATCAGTGTTTAGTAAAATAGATTAATGTTCTCGTTATATTATTATGAAGTTGAGTTAATTATAATTTGAAACAAGTTTGGAGAAGTTTGGAGAGTAGACAAGCACAAAATTTTTAAATCATAAAAAGAAACTAAAATTCAATTAACTTTATTTTTTCTTAATGCTCACCGAGTCACCCTACGTGATTACGGATTGTCATGTTCCAAATTTGTATAGGGAGTCAAGTATATCTCGGGCCTACCTAGGAATGAGTACAATCCCGTCTCAATAAGTGGTAGATACATATTGGCTTAATCCACATCTAGGCGTAGGGGGTACAAACGTAGATCTCGGTCTCATCTAGGGATGAGTACATCGTGGCCTCAACAAGGGGCAAATATATCTTGGCCAAATTCACATTTAGACTTAGAGGTAGAGACATACATATGGGTTCAGGCATACAAATGTACATGCATACAAACGTACATCCCAGCACACATGGGTTCAGGCTACATAGGTACATCCCAATACATATCTCAGTCATTCAGACGTATAGGGATGTCAAAACAATTCATACTTGCGAATAAAACCCGCAACGAGTAGAATATGGTTATTGTAAATGGATATCCGCAGGTAATGGATACAAATTTATTTTAATACTCGCATGTTAACGGGACGGGTACGGTATCATAATATTCATACTCGTGGATACCTGTACCCGCTATACTCTAATTTAAATTAAAAAATAATAAAAAAATATGATTAAAATATTAACATATTCATTTTGAATGAGTTATTTTTTTGTTAATTAGTTTAAAAAAAATCATTTATTTGTAAACTGTCATTCAACACTATTTAAATGATGAGTTAGTTGGACTTTTGTTTAAAATTTATAAATGTTATAAAATATTGTTAAATATTTTTTTTATTTTTTTTGTAAATATCAACGGGTACTCGTGGATATTAAAAAATTATGTGAGTACTTACCGACAAATATGAATACATAAATAGGACAGATATTTATCCAGATAAAATACGAGAGAGCTACTACTTCTGTATTATCCGCCTCGCCTCGCCTCGTTGACATCCTGCAAACGTACGTCCCAATAGGCTTAAGCATACATATATACGATGTACATTCCAGTACATAGGCGCATACATCACAGATGGACAAATGGGATATGAGCTATAGGAGTGCATTCAAGAATTATGGCAACATAAGCGGCATCAGGGAATGTAACGATTATGGTTACTATAGGCCATTCATGGAGTTTATTGATATTTATGAAGAGAATACAAACAGATACAATGGTAAGGTAACGAAGTTAAGAGTTAAATTCAGGTGATATAAAAAAATTTCAGTCCAAGTAAGAAATCTATCTTTTATCTCTTTGTCACCCCATAACTGGAAATCAAAGATAACTCGCTCTCATACAAGAAACAAAAATTAGTATCAAGTATCGAAAGGGCTTCGATCAAAATGCAAAGAGCTTCAATAAAAATAAGAATGTGATATATTGAACGAAAAAACGCGAGAGAAAGTGTATGACCAAGATAAGACACAGCTGGAGTAGGACGGTGGAAG
The DNA here is from genome assembly GCF_037176805.1 of Vigna unguiculata. Lineage (NCBI taxonomy): Eukaryota > Viridiplantae > Streptophyta > Magnoliopsida > Fabales > Fabaceae > Vigna > Vigna unguiculata. The sequence continues at coordinate 54,439,193 of NC_140794.1, read as the reverse complement.
AAGATGAGAAAGAACCACCAACAACTTCGGTCTTTTACACATTCCCACGGAGGTGTAAGAAGAAAACACAGGGTACAAACAGAAGTCCCCCAGTTCAAGAATTTGCAGATTTGGGCCAGAAAAAGCCTCGTTAATGAGCCCAAAAATAGGTGGAAGTGATTCTGCATCTTCTTGCTGAAGCCGAAGTATGAGCTTCAATGGCTACGAATGTTGGCGCTGTATGTGGTGCGCTGAAAAGGTTCAGTCGGCCTCACGCCTCCAATTGGGTTTGGAAGAAGAAAGTTTTCTGCTGCAAAATGTCCACCGAGTCACCTTCCTTGACTCACACAATCACACTGCCTAATAAACCCAATGAACCCGTTCACATTGTTGCTGCTCCTGGCGTCTCCCATTCTGATTTCTGGTCATCATTTATATTTCCTCTTTTTCTACTACTTAATTTTGAATGTGAGAGAAACGTAGATATAATCAAATACGATCTTGTTCCTTTGTTTTAAAATTCTAATAGAATCTAGAAGGTTTCATTCGGTTAGGTGTTATTTTTTATTGGTTCCCGTGAGAAACAATTGTAAAATAAGATTGACATGCTTGTATGTCGTTGTTGTTTGATAGGGGTAACTTGTTTCATTTTCTGTAACATTAGGTAGCTGGGGGGGTCCTTTAGGATTGTTGTTCACGTTGCCCTCCTTGCAGGAATGCTGTTGAATCCTCTTTGTTCAAGCAGTGGTTGCATAACTTGCAAACTGAGAATGGGATTCTAGCTGATGGCACCATGTCTCTCAGACAAGTTCTAGTTCAGGTAATCAAATATGTTTAGCTAAAACTTTTGATGAATGATACTTTGTTCGTGGAAGAGGTTTCTCTGCATTACTCTAGATCTTGGATCTGCATCACATTGGTTTAAATTTTGGACTATTTCACATTTAAGACGAAGGATTGGAATCTAATATATGCGACACCAAACACAACATGCATATCTCAGTCTAGAATGCATGACAAGCAACTTAATTGGTGTTGTTTTACTCTTTCTTTCGTGGCTTTAACTAAGATTGTGATCCATAGAAGGTAGTCATTTCAGAAAATATAGTTATAAAGCTTTTGTAGATTATAAGAAGCATATGTGATCTGATATGAGGCTTTGAGTATGGGCGAAGGGCAATGTTCTTGCGTCTGCAACTTCTGACGGCTGAATTTTGAAGGTCTCCTTCACTTTCACCTTGGTGATGGATGGAAATAATGGAGGAAGGAGTGATAACGAAACCTCCGTGACACATTGGTACTCAAAAATTTGAGTATGCAAAGGTTCAAGCAATGAGGGTAATTGGGCAAGTATATGCTCTGATGACCATAATTGGGTTTCCTATCCTTGCTTTTATGGAGGAGTTGCAGTGTCCAATTAGAAGTCTTCCTCTTTGACCTAATAAGTCTGGGGGAAGGCTGTAGTTTCCCCTTAGGTGTCTCTATGCGAGGTAACAAAACCTAGGGGCCAACTCTAACATTAGTTAGGAAGATGGGTTAGATCATATTGGGTTTTGATGCTACAGAGTCTTGGTAACCTTGCCCTGAACAATTTGTTTTTTGATCATCTAAGGATTTGTTACAAGGGAATTTAAGTAAAAGGATTTTTACATTGTATTCTTCGTTTATTCATATTTCCTTATAACTAACACAAATTTTATATATAAACAGGGAGTTGACATGTTTGGAAAGCGCATTGGGTTTCTCAAGTTTAAAGCGGATATTTTTGACAAGGAAACAGGGAAAAAGGTATGAGATGGTCTACATAATAGCTTTTCAATATATTAGCATTATGTCCTGCATTACTTTACTTACAGCTATGAGCTATGAATATTGAATAGTAGTACGCATATTGTCTTAACCTTCTCTCTACAAATTATTAAAATAAATGCACTACAATATCTGAGGGCAAGCCCAGAAGCAGTCATAAGGTTTTTGCTTTGTGACCTGGATCCATATCCTCAAAATAGCCTCTCTGCATCTAACTTCCCAGACCGAATTAGGTGCCCTTTGTGTTGTGCTACACCTTGCAATCTCACATAAGCTGGGGCTTTGTTAGATTCTCGTATGCTTGGAACAGCATTGTATTTCCACACACATCATGCAAAAACATGAGGGATTTGACCTGCCTATAGTAATCTCATGGCCATGTATCAAACACATCCTCTTTAGGGATTTAAGATGATTAAGACCTTGGACTTGCCGACTGTTTAACAAATATTTAACCACTTCAATTATCTATATTGAGTGCTCCCAATGCTGATCTCATTCCTTTATAATAAAGTACATTATAATTAGATTCCAGGCATTGTATTTGCAAGAGGACCAGCTGTGGCGGTGCTGATACTCCTGGAATCAGAGAGTGAAACATATGCTGTTCTTACAGAACAGGTAGATGCTGGTGCCTTGCAGCTTTTTTGTTTTTTGGTTAATTAGATTTATGACTGAATTTTTGTTATGACTATTCTTATTCATAAGGCAAGGGTGCCTCTTGGAAGAATTATTTTGGAATTGCCTGCCGGAATGCTGGATGATAACAAAGGTGATTTTGTTGGGACTGCTGTTCGCGAGGTCTACTTTTCTCTCCCTCTTACACAGTTCTTTTTATACATAGCAGTGCTGAAAGTGCACGTTTTGTGGCCTTTTTACTTGTATACACGACATTTTTTATCTTTTCTAGTACTATATGTCTTAAACTATACACGCTTTCTTGTATTTATGACTTTGATAGGTTGAAGAAGAGATTGGTATCAAGTTAAATGTAGAAGACATGGTTGACCTCACTGCTTTCCTTGACTCTACAACTGGATGCAGATTTTTTCCCTCTGGGGTGTGTTTCTGAGACTTTTGTCTTTGGGTTGCTTTTTCAAATTTCATGATCCTGCTTTGCAAGTTTTATTAATAATTTGGCATGGCAATAAGTATAGTTTAGTATCGTATCGTTATGTTAAAATGTTGCATTTATCAAACAATTAAGAAGCAGTTCAATTTCTGGTCATGTGAGGCTAATATAATAACTGTTGATTAATAAACCTTGCAGACAAGCCTTATACCGCTACATACTGAAAATATTTTATTAGTCCATAAATTTGTTGAAATGATTTGCTCGGAGTAAACTTATCAAATTAATTGACTTGTAAAATGTTTCAAAATTATTCTTAAGAAAGCATTGAAACTATCTAATCACTACATTTCTTTATACATTTAGCTGATAGAGTTTGTCCTTACTGCTTTTATCGCTTGGAAATCTAATTTTCATCTTTTTTGTTTTGGTGATAAGGGAGGATGTGACGAAGAAATCAGTATTTTTCTTTACAGAGGGCGTGTTGACAAAGAGATAATCACACAACTACAGGGAAAAGAGACTGGCCTTCGTGAACACGGGGAGCTAATTAAGGTACGCGTGGTACCTTACAAGAATCTCTGGCACACAACAGCGGATTGCAAAGTTTTGGTGGCTGTTGCACTGTTAGAAATGGCTATGAAAGATGGGCTATTGCCTACTTTGTCTACTTAATTAACTATTAGAAATAGAAATATATAAAAAAATAGTTCTTTTAACGACTCTAACTTTATCCCTGTTGCATATTGTACCCGACAAGAAGAATTGATTATTATTGTTGTGCTTAGCACTATTAGGACCTTGCAAATGGATACTTAATTGTACACCATTGCCATCAATGATTTGATACGGCCAACATAACATATTTAAAAGATGACCTAGTTAGAAGGAAGGATAGAGAAGAAGATTGTGAATTTGATCTTTTTTCTCATGCTAACGATTTGAAAAAATAAAGTTAATTTGATGAGATTTAGAAGGAAGAGACTGAGTTAAATTTTCTAACCAAAAACTAACAACTACCGATAAATTAAAACAATATTTAAAAGACTGTTTTCCTATTGTTTCTCTTTTAATCAAATTAGTGAAGCATTTCTAAGGTTATTACCAATCGGATGGATTATCATAACCGTTGTTAGAAAAGACATGGAGAAGTGAAATTTAAAAATCAATGCAGAAACACTTTTTCTCGTGACTTGAGTAATTGGTCAAACTATACCCAAGTCTCATACTGTATAATTAACACCCATTTTTTAACTAGAGAATCATCGATAAAATATACTGTGTGCATTTTAAAAATGGTTAGATCAAATAATTAAACAAGGAATTATGTTATAATACCTGCAACCATACACAATAATCCTAAACTCTGAACAATTTTTACTACATTTTTTTTATTATGCAATTTTCTTAATGTCCAACAATTATTAAAATATCTAAAATAACTCTAATTTATGTCAAATTAACATCCATCTTAACCAAAAAAATAAGTTCATAATTCTGGAGAAGAAATTCAGAATAAATCAAAGAGAGATGAATTACATCTGAAAGAGGTATGCGATCTTCAGAAGTACAATATTGCTGATGGGGACAAGACAACTAAATAGCAATGCTTTGCTTTCAGTGAATTACTGTGTCAGGCCTTGCTGGATACAAAATCTTTATCCGTGGCATCCCATATAATGGTGCCATCACACGTACAGAGCTTTTTATAGTTCTCACCGACTCCTGCACTTCTGGCAATTACTGCGGCAGTTATACCATCTTTTGTTTTATCTTCTGTTGCATATACCACCACAGATCTTCCAATAAGATCAGCCACCCTCAGCTTTTCTTTGACTCCAGTGTAGAAGGCATCACCATTTTCATTGGCTTCTAGTGTTCCCAGGTCGCCAAGTGGCTGAAAATCCAATCAACCGGATCTCCTTATGTTTGGTTTGAAATCTAAAATTTGAATATTTTTTTTTTATAAATTAACTTTACAGTTTTGAACCCAATATGAAAAATACGGTTTGAATTGACTTTTTAATCAGATCGTGCTTGAAACACAATCCATATTTAGGATATATTAAGTCTATTAACTAATAACTGCAAAATTGCCAATTTCAACTGTTAAAACTAAAATCCGCTGAAATCCGACAAAATGTGAACGAGCTAATTTATACCAAAATAAAGAAAAGACTTTAAATCATAGTAGTTCATATTTTCCAACTTCCAAACACAGAATTTAATTTATAAATTGAATCAAAATATTAAATTATTTGACGCAACATTCTTAACACTCTATCACTAACAACAGAACTCAACCAAAAAGAGGTAAGAGTACAACAAAAAAACTAGACCGACTGCAAGGGACTCAAATCACCGGTCTTCATTTCCTGCTCAAAAACTCTATCCCTCCAATCAAATAATGACACTCAATTAAAAAATCCACCCCATTTAATTTAGTATAACTGTGTTTGTATGAACAATTTTACTTTAAATTTATTTTAACCTTATAAAACAAACTTGTAAAATAAAATTTGCTCCTAGTTATATATTATAATGTTTCTAGAGAAAGTAGGATCTTCATCATGTTATAATATTGTGTCATTAACATTCTTATCTTAAACATTATTTCCTGAAATGAGGAGCTGACACATACTGAAATACTATAAACCACCATAGACGGTGGGCTGAAACCTGTGGAGTGTCGTTGTTGGCCCCCTAGTCTCCTCCCTCAACGACAGCCTATGCAAGCTCCTAGACATGATGACGTAGATCATGGGCCTAGTACTAGTTAGTCACTGTTGCAAGCAAAGACAACAACAATCCTCTTCTTGATATATACCAATTTCTAACCTTTAGATTTCCACCCTGAAATTTATCAACATGTTTTCTATTTCTCTTCGATCTCATACTGCAGATTGTACTAGAAGAAGCATCACTCTCCACTCGCCTCGCCCCAAATATAACTGCACTCTGGTTACATCTCTTACCGAAATCATTTTGAAAACTTAATTAAGAAAGGAATTGACACTACTGCATGTGTGAGACAGAGTGTGGGACATGGGATTTGAGTCCGACGACCAGTAAATGATTGTGGAATTATAGTAAAAAGGAATGTCATGCATCAACACAATACTTACTGCTCAAGTAGAGGCAAGGACGCAGAGAATGCATTATTCAATTTGGTAAAATAGGCTTTTGTTCCACTCAAAAAAGGCTGTCGGAGGCCTCAATCTAGTCAGCCCGAGATAATAGGAACTGGCTTTGAAATTTCCATAGTCTTTGCATATGGCTTCTTTTTGTCAACTCTGCATATCCCAAGGAGCTCAAGGGCCGACCTCCTTAAAACTTCTCATTGGATTAGTCCAAATCAACGGATCAGATTATTTTGAGTACCCAGTCTCAAGCCAAAGGAACGAAGAGACCACCATTAATTACTATCAGCCCTAGGAAGTTCAGGGGCTGACCACCTTAAAACTTAGTCGTTGGATTAATCCGAATAAAAGGGTAGGATTATTTCCTGAGTGTACAGTTTTAAAAGTATCTTGTGTAGCCTGAAGAAGTTTTTTTTTTGAGGTATTCTATGTGCATCTTCCTTCCGACCTACCAACCCCCACCCCTCTCAGTGGCAGAATGAAATTTCTAGAAGAGATGTCAAACATCACACTTGAGAGGAGAGCAGCCTCAATAACAGAAGTATTCTACGAACTTAATAGACATCATGATGCGACCCGACACTTTCTGATAGAAAAATATTCACTATCCTAAGCTAACTGTTTTGTAATAATATATACACTAGTGATCAATCCGTAAAAGAAAGATTAATTATTGAATTGGTCCTTACTTTGCTTCATTCTTATGTTTTAGTCCATTCCAACACCAAGTAACTTAGGTTTTCTAAAACTGCTACAAAACTGAATCTGGCAGAGTAAAATTGACAGAAATTTTCTGAACCACTAGAAATATAAAACAATTCATAGTTTTTGTAGTGGTTTTTTTACACTAATTTTGAGTGGGCTTCAATTCTGTGGCAGATTTAGAGAACTAAAATACTTAGTTTCCATGTATACGGACAACACAAATTGTGGGCAAGTGTAAGAACCAAATGAATATTTAAACCTAGAAGAAATATGTCTACCATGTAAAGAACTTTTTTTTAAAGGTATGTGGAAAATCATACCTCTTTGGTGTTTTCCTCAGTTATTGGATTGAATATTTTACCAGTGCTTGCTGCACCTCTAGTCAAATCTCCAAACTCATTAATAGACCAACCGTGCTTTCCTGGTGACAGCCCACTAAAGTTGGCTTCAATCCTAGCTAGTTCCATGTTTACTTGAGCTAGGCGAATAACACCAAAAATATCTGGACCTTTGAATTCGGAAACAGCAGCAGATATCAAGAAATCTGAAAGGCAAAAAAGAAATATTTAACTAAATCAGAAGTTATAGTAAAGCTGAAACCATGAAAACAGAAGTAAAAACATATTGCTGACAATCATATTATTCGAATGAGTCCCTTAAACACAAGTGGCGCAATGTGTAATAAATGATGTAACAACATAATTAAAAACAAGGAAATCAGGAGACACCATAGAACTACAAATATTTATTTAAAATGTATCTGCTGCAGTCTAAGCTAAACAAAAACAAGGTTATTCCAAATTGGGGTTGACAAATAGATGTACAAACAAGTCACAACAACTAGGGGAGAAACAATGTGTTAGGTTTCTTAGAGCTAGAAACCCAAGCTACTCGGGTAGAACTCACTCACACCAACACAGAAAGAAACAGAAACAGACTTTTATTATTCTCTCAAAGAATGCGTCCAGGGAAAGACAACAATTCCCCCCTCACAGGATCTGTTATGACTCCTGTTTACACTTACAAAAACAAAACGAATACCCCCTTTTACAACACTACCCCCCTTCTTATTTATACTTTTCCTAAAACAAACTTTCATTCCCAAACAACCTACTAACAGACTAACTAACTAACTAACTCAGTTCTTATTTCTTCTCACATACACCTTTAATATTCTATCATTACTCCCCTCTGGCTGAGCAACCTTGTCCTCAAGGTTGAAGTCAGGGAACTGTTGTTGGATAGTTGTGACGTCTTCCCAAGTAGCTGCTTCTACCCCTTTATCCTTCCACTGAATTAAGACTTGCGGTCTTGCATCTTCCTTCCCTGGTATAGGTCCCCATCTGTTATCCAATATCTTCTCTGGGAACCAATTAGAGGTCCTGCCTTGCAAACCTTCTGGCAGGTCTTTCTCAACTTGATGAGTGCCTACTGCTTTTTTTAATTGTGAAACATGAAATACTGGGTGGATCCTGGCAGTTTCTGGAAGTTGTAATCCAAAGGCTACTGGACCTACCTGTTTCAGCACTAGAAAAGGACCATAATATCTAGCAGATAGCTTTGGGTGCAGTCTGGTGGGCATTGAGACCTGTCTATGGGGGCGAATTTTCAGAAAAACCCAGTCCCCTACTTGGGTGGAGGATTGTTTCCTGTGTTTATTCGCATATTTCGTCATATGCTCTTGGGCTCTTGCGAGGTGGAACTTGAGTTGGCTCAAAGCTTCATCTCTGGTCATGAGATCTTGTGCTACTGCTTCCACAATGGTTTCTCCTGGAATAAATCTGCTGATGGAAGGAGGTGGTCTGCCATAAACTATTTCAAAAGGGGATTTTTGGGCTGCCCCGTGAAAACTGGTGTTATACCAGTATTCTGCCCATGAGAGAAAGTGAGACCAAGATTTGGGTTGTTCTGAGCTAAAGCATCTCAAGTATGTTTCTAAGGTTCTATTTAAGACTTCAGTTTGGCCATCTGACTCAGGATGGTACGCAGTGCTCATGTTTAACTGTGTTCCCTGCATTCTGAATAACTCCTTCCAGAAGAGACTTAAAAATGTAGGGTCTCTGTCACTAACAATAGATGCAGGAATCCCATGTAGTCTCACTATTTCTTTGGCAAACACCTCTGCTATGCTCTTGGCTGAATAAGGATGTTTAATTGGTATGAAATGCCCATATTTACTTAGTCTATCCACCACCACCAAAACTGAATCATACCCATTGGATTTTGGTAGCCTGACAATGAAGTCCAAACTAATGTCCTCCCATACTGCATTGGGTATGGGTAAAGGTTGTAGCAACCCTTGTGGTGAAGATGCTAGGTACTTGTGTTGTTGACACACCAAACAAGCAGCCACAAAATCTGTTACCATCTTCTTCATTCCAATCCAGTATAGTGATTGGCTTATCCTCCTGTAAGTTCTGAACACCCCTGAGTGACCTCCTGTAGATGTGGTATGGTATTCAGCCAGCAGTCTTGGAATCCAAGCAGAGTTGGCTGATAGCACGAGCCTGCCTTTATGATGAAGTCTTCCATGTTCTAAAGTATACTGCCCCTGCTTCCCAGGATTCTCTTTCAGCCCTTTTATGATCTTTTGTAATTCTGCATCTTCTTCCACTTCTGCCAATATCTTCTGGAAGTCCTGCCAGAATGGTATGGACATTATAGTCAATTCTTTGTCATCCTCCTCATTCTCCCCCCTTCGAGAAAGGGCATCAGCTACTTTGTTGGATGCTCCAATTTTATAAACAATATTAAATTCATATCCCATCAATTTGGCCAACCAATTCTGCTGGTTTTGTGTGGTGATGCGCTGCTCTAACAAATACCTTAGACTCCTCTGATCTGTATATACTGTAAATTTTTGCCCCAATAAATAAGGTCTCCAATGCTGTATGGCTAAAACTAAAGCCATCAACTCCTTTTCATAAATGGACTTAGTTAAGGAAGTGTCCGATAGGCCTTTGCTGAAGAAAGCAATAGGACGTTTGTCCTGTGTTAGCACAACACCCAGCCCACTGCCTGATGCATCACACTCAATGGAAAAAGGTTGGCTGAAGTCTGGTAGTTTTAGAACAGGGGTTGTTGTTATAGCTTTCTTTAGAGCCTCCATAGCCTTAGTGCTTTCTTCATTCCAGCAGAAACATCCCTTCTTTAATAGACGTGTTAATGGTTTTGCTACTTTTCCATAGTCTCGGATGAATCTTCTATAATACCCAGTCAACCCAAGAAAACCCCTCAAGGCTTTAAGATTTTTTGGCAAAGGCCACTGATGAATTGCTGCCAGCTTGTCTTGATCCATCTCTACCCCTTTTTTAGATATTACGTGGCCCAAATATTTCACCTCTTGTCTCCCAAACTCACACTTCTTTTTATTTGCAAAGAACTGTTGCTGCTGCAGTGTATGCAACACCTGTTTTAAGTGACCCATGTGATCCTCCCATGATTGGCTGTAGATTAAGATGTCGTCAAAGAACACCAATACGAACTTCCTTAAATATGGCTGCAAAACTGTGTTCATGGCACATTGGAAGGTTGCTGGCGCGTTGGTTAGCCCAAAGGGCATGACCAAGAACTCATAGTGGCCCTGATGTGTGCGGAAAGCTGTTTTCTGTATATCCCCTTCATACATCCTGATTTGGTGATAACCTGCCTTCAAATCAACTTTGGAGAAATAGGTAGCACCATGTAGTTCATCCAATAACTCTTCTATCACGGGTATTGGAAATTTATCAGCCACAGTGACCTTATTCAAGGCCCTATAGTCTATGCAAAACCTCCAACTCCCATCTTTTTTCTTTACTAGGATGACTGGACTGGAATATGGGCTATTGCTGGGCCTGATGATTCCAGATTTCAGCATTTCCTCCACCTGTTTTTCTATCTCAGATTTCAGCAGATTAGGGTACCTATATGGTCTCACATTGACAGGGTTTTCACCTACTTTGATAGGTATTTTATGATCAATCCCCCTCCTTGGTGGCAGCTCCAGTTTTTCTTGGAAAATGATCTTATGTTCCTGCAAAACCTCCTCCAATTCCTCCTGCTGCTTGGCTGACAATCCTTTCCCCCCTTCTTCCTCTTCGTGACTGGTTAATCCCAACTCCCACACTAAGGAGATTGCTTCAATTTCAGTTTCCTTCAACAGGGCTTGTGGTGTCACAATTCTTTTTGTCAGAGTGGGATCCCCTTGAATGTTCACCACTTTTCCAGCCACATTAAAACTCATGGTTAAGGTGTTCCAATTTACCTTAACTTCTCCTAAAGATGCTAGCCATTCCACTCCTAAAATCACATCAACTCCTCCTAATTCAAACAGGAAAAATGTCTCTTTAACAACATGATTCTCCAAATTAACTTCTACATCTTTGCAACACCCTTGTGTTTGCTTCTTGTGTCCATCCCCTAATCTGACACAGTAAGGAGGGGTATCTTCCACCATTAATCCCAATTCTGTCACCAATTGTGCTGAAACAAAATTATGACTCGCCCCACTATCAATTAAAATTAGTACCTTTCGCCCATTGATATCTCCCTGCAATTTCATGGTATTATTTTGCGTTAAGCCTCCTGCTGAGAACAGAGATAGCTCCATTCTTTTGTTTTCCAACACTCCAATTTTCTCCTCTCCTCCATCCTCCTCTCTGCCCTCACTATTCTCCTCATCTTCTGCTAGAATTACCACTCTCAAGCTTTTTTTTGGGCAGCGGTGGCCTGGCCCAAAAGCTCCTCCACAATGAAAACATCTTCCTTCTTCCCTTCTCTTTAGGTACTCTGGGTAAGGCAAGTTTCTGACTGCCCTGTTTTTACTCCCTCCTGTTGTTGGATTTCCACTTGTCCTAGAGCCCATAGATGAGGTTCCCCCTCCTTCTTTCCTTGCTGTACTCATATTGCTGGGAGAAGACTGAGAGTTTCCAGCCCCTTTAAAAGTCTCAGTTCTTGATACCACACCCATTCCTCTCTGAAATCTGGTGTCTGCTGCTGATGTTGTCCGATAGGTGTTTGTTCTTCCTGCCCATGATTCATTAAGAGACTCCTCCACATCCCTAGAGATCTCCATTGCCCTCATTAAATCCCTTGGATCATGTGGCTTTACTTGGCTTCTGATCCGGCTTTGTAATCCTGCAAAAAAATACCCCAGTAGTTGTTCTTCTGATAAATCTGGAATTTGAGCCACCAATCTTTCAAATTCTTGTACGTATTCTTCTACTCCCTCATTCTGCCTTATGGATGCTAATTTCTCAAAGACTGTACTCCTATCCTTGCCTCCAAATCTTTTATTCAAAGCTTCGACAAAACTCTCCCAAGATGGGTTCTTGGATTTCTTTTTCCAGAAGCTAAACCAATGACTAGCGTTTCCTTCCATACTTATGAATGCTAATCGTAATTTCTCTTTTGGAGAAATATTTTGAATCTCAAAGAACTTTTCTGCTCTAGCAATCCAGCCCATAGGATCACTACCTTCAAAAGTTGGTAACTCTACCCTTTTCATCCACTGCTTCTGGACCTCTTCTTCACTGTCAGAATCAGACTCCTCCTTTCTGATCATCTTTACAACTCCTTTCTTGTTGTTAACAGAATTCTCCCCATTTTCAGAACTCTTCTCAGACCCTTCTTCTGATTTCTTGCTATTCTTAATCATATTTCTGATTTCGTGAAGATTTTCTTGAATTTCCAAGATAATCTTCCCATTCTCGCTGGTCCACCTTTCCAACGCAGCAACTCTTCCCTCCATGATAACAGGCCCTTGGATCCGGCAGGTCGGACCAATTGTTAGGTTTCTTAGAGCTAGAAACCCAAGCTACTCGGGTAGAACTCACTCACACCAACACAGAAAGAAACAGAAACAGACTTTTATTATTCTCTCAAAGAATGCGTCCAGGGAAAGACAACAATTCCCCCCTCACAGGATCTGTTATGACTCCTGTTTACACTTACAAAAACAAAACGAATACCCCCTTTTACAACACTACCCCCCTTCTTATTTATACTTTTCCTAAAACAAACTTTCATTCCCAAACAACCTACTAACAGACTAACTAACTAACTAACTCAGTTCTTATTTCTTCTCACATACACCTTTAATATTCTATCACAATGAGAGTATGAAATATGAATAGACAAAATTTAGTGAAAACGTGAAACCAAATACCATAGTATCTCATCTTGCTCAAGGAAATACTACAGTTCTTTACCCACATATTGATGGTATACGTATTACAAAAGCATCCGATAGCTGATATTTCACACATGAACATTTTTGGAGTGTCAGTAAAACAACACAGAGGGTGGGGGTGGGAGGATTCAGTTTAAACTATTTTCTTAAGTCAAAAGCCAATAAGACATTGATGGAAGAGTTGTTTTTACTCTATTGTTGTTTGCGATTGACAATAAGAGCAAACAGAAATCCTATATAAGATATTCTACTGCTTCAGTAAAATAAAAAACAAAACAGACAAACAATAAAAATGGTACAATGTAGGAATAAATAGCAGAGAGCAGCAGTAGCCCATGTAATATGCTCATTTCCGATCTTCAACCTGTAATGCATATAGGTAGAGGCTTCAAAATGTCTCACAATATGGGTACAAGATTGTGAAACCTTAGATAAATTTATTTTAAAAAGAATGGTTCATATAACTGCTCCACCCGTCCAACTCTGTTTTGTGTTGCATGAACCAAATTGGACTGACGCTCAATAGCACATTGAAGCTGAAATTCACATTTCTGGTACTTCTGCTTACTCAGCAACATCATTCATGAAGGAAAGAAAGTTAAAGACAATGATCAATGGAGGAAACATATAATCAAAAAAGGATGCAACACTAAGCCCAAGAAGGGAAGAATCGAATCAGGGTCTCATTTAAGGATGGGGAAGGGTTATTCGGCCAGTGGCAAACCTTGGTTGAAACATCAACAATTTGAAAAAGTGCTGGCATCACCGCCATCCAAGTCATGAAAATGCCTGCCAGTTGATTCGAAAATCTTTCCCTCTCGCTCCAAAAGGGCTTGCCTTTGGGAAGCAGCCTAGGATCTAGTATCACCAGAACCACAGCCACAATGAACACGATGTTTGGGAACAAATTGATCTTCGAGGAGCTCATTCTTGCATGGTCAAAATCAGTAGAGAAGATTTTGGGATATCATGCAGACAACATGGCTTCCTCCATCATGGTTACAAGCCATTGAAGTTGAGCCAAATTAAGGTCCCCGGCAAGAATGATCTATAATTTGCGCTAGCCAACTCCTTATTTCCAATTTGGAGAAAGTGTTGGGTTCAGATCCATAGGGTGAAAAGGTGAGAATCAAGAAAGAAAGGATCAAGAGGGAGGGATAAGTTGGAAAAGAGAAAGATAAAGCGAAAAATTCCGAACTTTCAATTTTAAAATAAATATATCTTAACAGTCAATAATTGTTTCCCACAGTGAGAGAAATCCTCAAGCCTGTCTTTGGATTGGAAACAAACAGGGGCCAAGTCTCCCAACCTAGCCTCAACCTAATACATATATGAAGTCATATACATATAGAAATAAGGTCATTGAGTCCTTGTAATTGGAGAGAATATAACAAACGTATCTATCATCAAGCCACATAAGTAAATTACCAAAAATGTTCAAAATAAGAGCTAAAGCTTCTAAATTTGACTTTGTGTTCATTTGTTGTAACAGATTTGGAACCAAAAAAGTGGAGAGTAAGGAATAACCTATTAGGTATACAAGTTGTGTGCCTTAGTATGTTACGAGTTTTTCAAAGAAAAGGAGCTTATTTCTCTCCCTGCGACAGTGAAAGAAGAAGTAAATGAACTACGGTGACAAGGATGTAGTTTAAAGGAGCATACAAACTCAAGTTTAATAGGTGAAAATAACCACACTAAACATCCAACTTCATAATTATCACACTCATTCCTCCAAATAAACAAATAAAGAGTAAAACCACTAACCTTATTTTTGCAGATTTTACAATCTCATGTAAGATGATTAACTTAGAAAAGGTAGTACTCTACATCAAAATGATTTTGGTAAAATTGACTTTGAAATAAACTCTACACTAAAATGATGGGGATGTGTGTCCAAATTAATCTCACTCACATTTTTTACTTTGAAAAAGTCCCAGCGAGTGAAATTGGTTTTGGGCGCCAACAAAGCATGCAAAGTCGTTAAGGAAAGCTTAGCATTACAAAATATACAATTTAAATCGTGACAAAGCAAGAAATTGACTAGCAAACCTTCCGGTATTCCTTGTCCAATTAACCGGGCTTTTCTACCAGTTTGCTCCAAGGCTTCAGTCATAGTCTTAACCGGCGTTGAACCAAGAATCCTTACAACCTGATTGCTCAAGTCCACCTCTACGTTCTTAACTCCTGAAAAAAAATGCGAGGACCCAAACAACGTGAATCAAGAAATCTATGGGGTGCTTAAAACCATCAGAATTGTGAATCGATTTAATTTAATGTCAGCAAATCAGCTCAAAATAAACCTGTTCTGGTCTAAAGTTCCTCTACTTAGGTTAGAGTTTACCTAGTCTAATGGCATTCAAGCGTGTACAGCCTGTGGGAATATCTTCCTATATAAAAGTCCCCCTTAGCATCATTACTGGAAAGTTTTTAATTGTTTCCTTGATGTTCTCTAAAATCTTGGGGACAGAAGACTGCGTCCATATTTGTTTCCCCTCAATCACTATCCAGATTGTAGGGAGGGAGAAGCAACATTATAGGTCACGAGAACTTATCTTATTAAGAGGACATGGGCTAGGCAACGGTAACTACTATAGCTAATGAACAATATCACAATATACCTCAAATCCTGTCTGATAAACATTGATCGGTTGGAGGTTACAAACTCCAATTCTATTCGTTCATAGTTGCAAACACGTTGAATGCAGAAAATAAATCACACAAGATGGTCCAAGCACTTAACTAAACACTTACCATTAACCTCGTGCAACTTATTTTTGACAGCATTAACACAACCTTCGCATTTCATATCCACCATGTACTCCGTCTGACATCACAAAAGAAAAAAATAAAAAAAAGGAACTAACTAAGAATTTGACTTAACCGAGCCAAATAGCGAAGAGAGAGAACATCTAACTGACCAGTAACTCGGGCAAGACGGCATCAGGCTGCGAGAGAAAAGAAGAAAATGATTAGATTAGCGGGGAATTAAGTAATTGAGAGAAAAGTAGGATAGATAAGAATGAGGAACCTGAGAAGAGAGTTTGTGGTCCATGTGGAGAACAGAGGGAGGGGTAGCAAGTGTTTTGAGAAGGCCGAATCTATTGGGGGAATTGGAAGATTGGGAAGAGCGAGAGAAAGAAGAAGATGATGATGATGATGAAGAAGATGGAGAAGATGAAAGAGAAGAGAAGGCGAATGCTGCAGGAATAGCTGCTACAGCAGTTGCTGTTGTTGCTACTGACCTCAGAAATGCCATTTTACTCCCAACTATTCCTTCTTATTTATTACACAGAACAAAATGCACTCTGGCTGGTAGGTAGGTAGCTACCTCTATGTTTGTTTCATGCCACTTCATTCTAGATGGATCCACATTTCTCCACCTTCCAAGTAGTTTTCACTAATTAGTGAATCCTCCACCACTTTCATTTGGATTTTATAATTGGGTCCATCAAAATTAGTTCAGGCCTTTAATTTCTACAGCCCTAGTATTACTAAATGCACCCCTTTATTAACAGAAAAAGACTAAAACACCCTCACTCATTGCACCACATCAACATTATCACTACCTTCACTGCTCCCTCCCACCATCACCCTGCATCTTCTTTCCCTACTGTAGATGAAGAAAAAAAAGAGAGGGAGTTCGTTCCAACAAAACTTATTCCGAAAAACTCACCCTAGAATATATTATATATGTTTTAAAAAACTTGTTCCTCTATATTTGAGAAATTTTGTTCTAAAAATCTTATTTTAAAAAATTTGTTACAAAAACTTTGTTCTAAAAATACTATTCTAGGTAACTTGTTTCGAAAATCATGTTTCAGGAAATTTAGAAAATAAATAATCTGAAAAGTCATTTTGACTAAGAGTAAAAGGATTATTTTAAAAGTACAGGGGTGCAGGAAGAAAAACTATGGGCTAAAAGCGGACCACAACATTTGAGGCCTAAACACACTGTTTAACACATGGGTTTTTCTAATATTATTTTCATTGAAATTTATGCATATAAAGCATCAAATATTAATGACCCCCTTGCTACCACGAAGCCTATTTGCCTGAAAAACATGTGCCTCAGTAGGCATTCAAAGTCATCATTTTTAGATATTTTAAATATTCAGACTTGTATGTTGGGGGTATGTTTTTACAACTAATGATTATTGAATTATGGATCTTGCTAATCAGTGTCCTAGGGACACTGGCTAAGGATAATTAATATATACTGATTTTACAAAAGTATATATATATATATATATATAAAAGTGTGATATTAAATAAAATTTGATCTAATAATCATTAATTCAACTTTATTTTATTTAAAAGATAAAAATGCCCATAAATATTATATTTGTGTGTTTAATATTTTATTTAATATTCATAAATAACTAAAAATTTTACAAAAAAATAAAATAAAATAAGGAAGTTTAAATTAATAGACAAACCAACAAAAAAAGTAGTGTTAAATATCTAAAAATTTTACAAAAAAAGAATAATTAAAGTGTCAATTTGAAACTTCATTAATTTTTTTTTTTTGCTTTTTAGTAAAGACCTTAAAAGCTCTAAAGTCTTTGTTTTGTATCAGAAAGTTATTGTCTAAAAATTTAAAAAAATATATTTGTCTTTATAAAATTTATTATGTGCATTTATACTATTTTAATTATTATACTTAATTATTTCATTTTTTAATGTAAAAATAATAGTACCAATGCACATTAATTATTTCTTAACCAGTGTCCTTAGGGCACTGGTTAACATTCTCCTTGAATTATTAGCACACTAATTCTAGATTTAGTGATTCAACCTATGGTTAAATTGATTTTAACAAAATAATATAAATAATTTAATTATAGACAAAATAACATCATAATTTAATAATGACACTAAAATGTTAAAAGTAAAATATCATAAACTTTTAATGTTCAAAATTGAAAAACCTAATTCTTTTAACCGCACACAACACTCACCAGCTCATTTCTCTTCTCCATCTCAACCTTCTTTTCTCCGATACTCACTCAATCTTCAACATTTTATTGACAAAGACGGTTCTTGGAAGCACTCAGGAGTAATCTATGTTGTCTACCGAAAATCTTGGTTAGAGTAAGCTGAGTTCATCCTAGTTTTATAGGAAAAAAATGAATTATTTTCTCTTTTTCTCCATTTTTTTCGGTGTGTATGGGAGTATTGTCACTCCTATGAATTCACTAAGTTGTGGTGAACACATTCATGTCTTTGGATCGCTGTTTTAATCATCTGTTGTTTGTCTGCTGTTTTTAGGTTGAAGGGAGGGTTACTAAGAACAAAATTGTTTTAAAGCTCTTAACAAGTGTAAATAAGTATATTGAGGTAAGGGAAGCTAGGTTTCTTGAAAATTATGAAATGAATTGTTTATCTTGGTCATTAACTCTTGATGCGTTAAATGGATGAGTGTATTGAATTGGAGTGGTTTGTGTATTTTTTGTTTGAATTTGGGCTTTGCATGCTGAGAGTAAGTGAAAATATGTTATTTTATTTTAAGCGAGAATTTCTAGATTAAGCGAGAAAAATCTAGCTTGAGCGAAAATAACAAAATTTCACTTTGTTCTCCGTTCGAGTTTTAGCTTAAGCAAGATTTTCTAGTTTAAGTGAGAATCCATGTCACTCAAACAAGAATTTCTAGCTTAAGCGAGAGCTCCTGTTGTTCAAGCGAGCATGGTTGTCAAAATCACGACCCAAAACGTAAGATAGTACGAGTTTATGATCTTCTGCATCCTCTTTGATTCCGCTCCACTTAAAATACGCGATCTTCAAGGATCGCCTTTGTAAATCGCAACTCGGCTGGGAGCGGGGATTCCGGCGATGCGGTCCCTTCCAATCGCGACGGTGCTAATCGCAGCAGCACCACCAGCTTTACAACTTGTAGTGGCAACGGCACGAGCTTCGCATCACAGCGGCAACAGTACGAGCTTCGCATCGCAGCGGCAACGACACGAGCTTCGTATTGCGACAACGACACCAACTCTGCATCACAGCGGCAACAGCAACAGTAGGCTTCGCAGCGGTAACAATAAGCTTTGCAGGGGCGGCAGCAGCAACACTAAGCTTTGCAGGGGCAATAGCACTTTTTAACCTAATTTTCAAAAACCCTAAATTTCTAACCTAACAAGCCCAATTTTAAAAGCCCACTCAGAAGTAAAACTGCATAATAAAATCATAGTTGTAGGTAAAAGTAACTTTTATTTAAAAAGTTACTATCTCCCTCTCTATCACACATCTAAAGTTAAGAAAATCAATCAGTGGGATAACAACTCCTTTATTTCCTTTCTCTTATTAAATTAAAAAAGGTTTAATTACTCGTATAGTACCCAGTCTGGGGCTAGTGTGTCAAATAGGTACCCGGTTTTAAAAAAGTGTCAATTACATCCCAACTTTTGAAAATTGCTTCAATTAGGTCCCTTTCAGACAAAGTTGACTAACGCCGTTAGTCAACGTGCCACGTGTCAATCTGTGGTTTTTTTGATTTTAAAAAAAAAATATTTTTTTTGAATTTTTTTTAAAAAAAATTAAAAAAAAAAATGCCACGTGTCAAGTCCCTGTGTGTGACACGTAGCATTGTCAGTGTCACGTGGTATTGCAATGCCACGTGTCAGTATCACTATCATATGTCATTGTGTTGATTTCGATTTAGTCCCCATTTATGTTTTTTCGTTTCAATTTAGTACCTACTTATGTGTATTTGATTCAATTTTGACCTAATATTTTTTAATAATTAAAATATTTTTTTATAAAATTAAAAGTAATTAAGTATAAAAGTTTTACAAAAATTAAGTATTTGATATTTATATTAAAATTTAGTGGCAAAAGTCATTTTATTAAGTCATTTTTAATAAAAAAAATTAGTATAACATTCATACCAATAGAAATTTTGATTTAAAATTAGTAAGACACAATATTGTTCTATTTTGAAAAAAAATAAAAATTAACAAAATATGAGTACTTAATAAAAAAGTAATTAATAAAGTAATATGTTAAAAAGTCGTTTTTAATAAAAAATATTAGTATAACATTTATACAAATAATAAATTTGGTCTGAAATTGAGAGAAACATTATAAATATTAGTACTTAATTTTGTAAAAATATTTATACTTAATTATTTTTAATCTTATAAAAAATGGATTACAAAAATATTTTAATTATTAAAAAAAAATTGGGACAAAATTGAATCAGATATACATACTTAGGTACTAAATTGAAACAGAAAGACATATATGGGGACTAAATTGAAATCAACACAATGACATCTGATAGTGACACTGTGGCATTACAATGCCACGTGACACTGACAATGTCATGTGTCACACATAAGGACTTGACACGTGGCATTTTTATTTTTTATTTTTAAAAAAATTTTAAAAAAAAAATTTAAAAATTAAAAAGTTTTTGAAAAAAAAAATAAAAAAAACCACAGATTGACACGTGACATGTTGACTAATGGCGTTAGTCAACTCTGTCTGAAAGGGACCTAATTGAAGCAATTTTCAAAAGTTGAGATGCAAATGATACTTTTTTAAAACCGAGTACCTATTTGACACACTAGCCCTAAACTGGGTACTATACGAGTAATTAAACCATTAAAAAATCTACTCTTCAAAAAGATTTAGAAAATATTTTATTAAAATTAAAAAAATTGCTTTTTAAAAATCAAGAAAATATTTTATCAGATTAAAAAATCTGCTCTTTAAAGATTAAAAAAAATATTTTATTAGGATTAAAAAATTTGTAGGATATTACGATCTATGTTACGATCTTCCTCCGATTTACGATTTATATTTTCCTTTCCGATCTTGAGTAAAATCTCGATTTTGACTACCATGCAAGCAAGTATTTCTAGCTTAAGCGAGAGCTCTTATCGCCTAAGCTAGAATTTTCTAGCTTAAGCGAGAGCCCCTATCGCTCGAGTGAGAATTTTCTAGCTTAAGCAAGAGCTCATGTCGCTCAAGCGAGAATTTCTAGTTCAAGAGAATTTCTAGCTCAAGCGAGTATGTTGTAGAATTTTAATTCCTTATTTTTCATTTGTGATTGACTGAGTTAATTTTAAAATTATGATGTATGAAACTATGTATGACTGATAGACTTGACTTAATGTGTTTTACATGAGATATGAGTTATTCTAAGATAACATGTTAAAAGATGTGAGAATTTCATGGAGAAATTCCTTTTGTGGTCAAATAGTGTATGTAATGATTTACGGATTCAAGTAAGGTTACATCCTGACATTCTAATGATCATTCAGACTCACATCAAGTAGAATGGTTCATGTGTTTAGTTAATTTTAAAATTATGATGTATGAAGCTATGTATGACTGATGTGGTATTTTTGAGACTTGATTTAATGTGTTTTACATGATATATGAGTTATTCTAAGATAACGTGTTCAAGATGTGAGAATTTTATGGATAAATTCCTTTGATGGTAATATAGTGTATGTAATAATTTATGGATTCAAGTAAGGTTACATCCTAACACTCTAATGATCATTTAGACTCACATAGAGTAGAATGGTTCATGTGTCCTGGTCTAAGACATGATAATGACCTTAATTGATCATGGATTAACCTTGTGTGTGATAGGGTGAAACCCATTGACAATGTCTTTACATAACAGTAGAGACTTCCACATGTACAAGTTTCCAGTGAATCTGATTTCATTATATGTATCCGGATAATTTAGTTAGTGTGTCTTCTATGTTTGATAATACATGTTGATTGTGTTTAAAGTGGCTTGGTTTATTATTTGCTCATTTTTATTTTGACTAACTTAACCCTTCTTCTTGTGTTTTTGTTTACTTGTTTGTCTTTTCCTTTGCAATGATCATCAAAAATTTGTGTGAGCAGATAAAGAGATGCATGTTGATTCTAATTAGGTGAAAGATGATGCTATTGTTTAGAGTAAATACTATAGATCAATCCCTTTCTCTTAACATCCTTTTGAAAACTCTTATCTTATGTTCATTGTCTTTCTTTGTGTTGTTTTGTGTCCTTAGTTATATAATCTTTTAAAAATATTGGGCACCTTATTTATGATGATGGGCCCTCAACCATCGCACCCGGACGAAACCCGACCAACCTTTCTTTAATAAAAATGAAAATAAAATATTATATAAAGAAACAACTATGATAAGAATTAATTCGTTGACGTTCTGCGAGTATAAAAACCATATTAATGTTTGTATACCAGGTTATCAAGTACAAAACATAAGATAAATTATATGTTAATTTTTTTTATTGTTTTATAAAAATACCCACAATAGAGTCCCCATATAATTTTATCATCGTAGTTTGCCCAGAACACTCTCCAAAACATATGATTAATATAAAGATAAATTATATATGTTTAACTTTTTATTGTTTTATAAAAACACCCACAATAGAGTCCACGGATAATTTTAGCATCCTAGTTTGCCCACACGCAAAGAACTCTCCAACATTTACCCTTGTTTAAAACATCAATGTTATTAAGCTCACATCTTTACTTCGTGTATTATTTCTTGGCTCATTTTAACTTTTAAATCAACACACATTGGTTTGGTTCTAACTGAGTTATCTGTAAGAAAACTGGGGAAGAACTGATAAAATAATAATAATAATAATAATAATAATAATAATAATAATGATATAATTCATAATACAACAATCCAGTTTATATAGACGGTGCAACACAAAGCACCACAAATAAGTGTAGAAACAAAAAATTGAGCAGAAGAATGAATGTCCACTCCGTAAATAAACTATTTTACTCAATTGAATCATAGGTTTCTAACGAGGAAAAAGAACAAGAAAATACAATGAAATGGCTGAACAGTACAAAGATAAGTTGAACATAGGAGATAGGAGGCTCCGAAGACTAAAATGCGACCTTAATTAAACAGCATAGATACCCAAAATAAGAGAAGGAAAGAAATTCCGGTGAATGTTACTTTGGCTGCTCCTGATGGGGGGGTACTTCCTCCGGGAGTGGCTGCAAGGACAAAATTCAATATTTATGAACCAATAAAACAAAACAACGTGTACTTTACAAACTGCAAATTTATCACAGATGTGTGGATCACACGCAAGTTCATTTCACAAATAATCAATCATTTTGTGGTTACTATTGTGTTCGACGGAAGGTTCGTGCCATGATAGGCCTCGTGAAAGATAGTGGGTGACAAAAATGAGAAAACCAAATTGCATGTTTACGCTTTATGCTTCTTCTGACTTAAATCCAAGCTCGTCAATGAATACTGTACCACATCCATTATTATATATCTATTGCAATATCTTTCAGATTTCCCATTGCATTTGAAAACTCTATTCGTCATAATGGATGTGGAATGAGAAGGGAGAAAATGTTGTCATAAAAAAAGTAGGAGAAGCGGTAGGTAGACAAGAATACGCGTCATTTTGGCCATTTCCAAATTCATATTTGACTATCTCATTTAATTCAATTTTAATCATATTTATCAATTCAAAATTAACTTTACCAAATTATTTTACTCAATTCTGAACTGCGCTCTTCTTTTTTCTTTCCATGATTAAAAACATTTGATCAAAATTAAATATAAGGAATGGGATATTCATAAATTTAAAAAAATAATACAGAGATACTTTTTAACTAAATGAAAGTGTACCACGTCAAATAGAAGTTTATTCTGAAATTTAACCGTAAAAAATTCTTTAATGATTATTAAAATAAAATAACAAATTTATCTGTGAAATAATTAATAAAACATTCGTGAGGCAGATTATCTGAAACGTATGTTAATGAAAGTGATGAAAGTCTATATAGCATCTCTATTAGTATCATCTATCTTTTTCTGTTGAATATTATTATCTGCCACACCATAAACAAAGCACATCAGAAGAAATTAAATTTGGCGATGTGAAAGACGTTTTTACCTGGGGGTGCCCTTGAACCTGGAGCAGGAGCCCCTGAAAATTTGAAAGTAGAAAAAACAGAACAAAATTATCAACCATAATTAATGCACCCATGTGAAAACACACTCAATAACACCTATCAAAATCAGGCTATGAACAGAAGAAGGAAGATATGTGTGTGTACCATTGCAGCTGGAGAGATCACTAGTGACGCCGCAGCTGCGACTGAGAGCGAGAGCGCTTTCGACAGTGATATTGAGACCTTGAAGCAGGTTAGAGTTGTAGAAAAGGTTGCAGAGGCAAGGGAGTTCGTTTTCGACGGTTCGCTTCAGTGGGTCGCAGCAAGAACTGGGTGGGGTGCTGTTGGAATTCAAGTATTCCCCGCACGGAATCAGGTCTTGGGCGCAACTGGCGGTAGTTCCGGATTGCGCCTCTGCCAAACTCATCGTCAAGGCCAAAACCACCACCAACCACACCAAACATTTGCTTCCTCCCATTTTCTCGTGTTTTTTCCCACTCCAACGATTGATCCTGTCTGTCGGAAATTTTGATTTCAGTGTCTATGGAGTATGGATCCCCTTTTCCCCTCTCTCTCTCTCTCTCTCTCTCTCTCTCTCTGTATATCTTTCTGCGTTTCTCACCAAGGGCGGTTCCTTTTGGGGTTGTTATGTTAGGTGAGGTGCGGTTCTTTTCCTGCTTTATAGACCCTGTTGCTGCCTCGCTGGCACGATGATGTAGACTCTGATTAAATTCATGATTAATTTTTCTGCTCATGAATTTGGTTTTTAATAAATTTTATAAGAGTTGAAATGTATTTGGTGATGTGAGAAATTATTGTTGTTGTGAATTGGCCATACTTTATGAGGATCACACGCGTCACTTCATTATATAAAGGAGTTAAGTATATTTTTCAGCCTAATGTACAAGGTTTAAAGGCGGTGTATACTGAAAACATTTTTATTTTTATTTTAGATGGTAAACATTTTTATTTATTTTTTAATCTATTTTTTAATTTGCTTCAGAATTCAATTTTTTATAATATGTCATTAGTTCATCAGTGGATAATAATGTTTGCAAGTGGTGCTTTATAAATAAATGATGAAAATAATATAATTTAGAAAGGTTAAATCAAAAAATTCAATATTTACACACACATATATATTATAAGAAAATACTTCAGAAAGAAAATAGAGTAAACTGCAGAATTTGCATAAGCTACCTTATTAGTATCTGTGTTAAATTTCTGGCATATATTTCTCTTTTACGGATAAAAAAATTGTATTAACATTTATGAAATTTTGCAGAAATTGAAATTAAAATTATTAGTTATGTCAAATAAGACATTGAATAATATATGGCGACACATTAGCACGATTGCGTCCCGACTGAGATTTGACTTGGCTTCCTTCTTCATTTTCTTCCATTAATTATTAATTAATTACTCTAAAAGGTCCAAATAATTGCTAGTTTTTACAGGGATCTTTTGAGGGATTAGATCCTCTAAAACTTGGAACAAAACTGCATGGATCTTGGCCATTGTTTTAATTTAATATTTGATAACTATAGTATAACAACGGGGAGATTTGTAACTGCACGGATGTAGTTATGCTTTCGAATTACAGCGGGTCCTTTTCCAGTTTTGGAGTTATAATTAAAACCGCAAGTATTGGATACTAAAACATTGTGGATGGACCATGGACTTGATAAAGGAGATTAGGTTTTGTTGACTTCATACTTCCAGCACATTTGTTAGTGAACCCCTTTCCACTCACCACCACATTTGTGACTCCACTTGAGTTTCTAAAGCCTTTTTCTGCAAAAAAAATATATATAATATTTTATTATCATTATTGCAAATTTATACTTTTATCAAACAATCAATTTCAGTTTTCAAAACAAAGTAAAAAATATTGTACCATAACTATAAATAAAAAGTTACATATTATGTAATATTATATACGTGATTACTCTTAGTATCTGTATACTTTATCCATTTTCTAATAATTAATGTTATGTGTGTAATACTCATCAATAATAACTATGTAATAGATTTGATATTTCAATGCATTTTATTTTATTTTATTTCAATTTATTTTCTCTTGATCACTCTTTTATATAGTTTATAACTGAGTTCATTTCTTTTGTCATAATTATTATTCTATATAATTTTTTTTTCACATTCCGGAATTCATCATGTCTAACCCTCTCCTTGTTGTAAAAACGGTGATTTTAGTATTTTACAAAATATATGATCGTTGTTGTAGTGTCTTTATCACTTGCATTCATTTTGATCTTCTCCATTAACTCTTGTATGGCAAATGCTTTTGTTTTATTTTCACAAAGCAGTTACAACATCTTTTAACCGTTGTAGAGTTATCATGGAGGTGTTACAATTATCCTTGTTGGCCATGAGACTTTTTTAGCCCATCACAACCCCCATTTGCACCTATAAATATGTGGTCTAGTGCTCTCCTAAAACACACATTATTGATTCTCTTGGCTCTCTTCTCTCTCCTTTTAATTTATTTTCTTTTATTGTCTTGGGTTACCTCCTCTATAAGGAGAAGTATTTTCTTGCTAGTTCTGAGATCCTCGAAAAATTAAGGAATTTCTTATTGTATCATGGGAGACTTGCACAACACATCGCAGATAAGTCCTTAAAGACTTAAGGATAGTGAATCTACATGTCTTAAGAAGTGCTCTTTTGTTTGTGATTCTTCAGTTTTCCAACAATCTTAAGGACTTATAGGTTGATGATATGGTCATATGGATTTTGGAGAGAAAAAGGATTTTTGTCTTGTGTGTTTTGAATAAGTGGTCTTTCACATGAAAGAACTAGAAATAGTGTGGGAGTAAACTGAGAGTTGATCCTGACATGGAAAATGATGCAGTGGACCACCATTATCATGTGTACATGAGTAGTTGTTTGTATACTCCCTACCTATAAATGAGGACAAGCACGACCACGTATTTGCTCATTTGCCAATCAATTTTAAATATTTATGAATGTGGGGGTGTAAGTAATTTTACTCAATTATTTGGAGAAAATTAAAAAAAAATGAGTGAATTTAACCTCAATTTTCAAAGGAAAAGAAAATAATTATTTTTGATGACTTTTCACCTAATGATATTTAATATTTATAAAGAAGGTGTCATTATATATATGTATATGACATACTAATGATTAATATATGCAATGAGATAGTCTTTATAACGTTTCTATAATCTACTTTTGAAATATGAGTTGTTTCTAGGTGAAGGCAATGTGATTTTAGAAGAAGAATAAGGGAGGGAGATAATATAAATTGTGATTTCATATCCTTTATGATACTAATTCTAAATTAAGAAAAAAAAAAATAGTTACAACATCTTTTATTGCAGAGCTTTTCAATTATCCTTGTTGGCCATGAGATTTTTGTAGCCCATCACAACCTTCATTTGCACCTATAAATATGTGTTTTAGTGCTCTCCTAAAACACACATTTTCTCTTGACTCTTTTTCCTCTCCTTTTATTTTTTTCTTATTGTCCTAGGTTACTTCCTCTGTAAAGAGATATATTTTCTTTTTAGTTCTGAAATTTTCGAAAAATTCGGAAAGTTGTTATTATATTCGAAGTAACTTGTGCAATCCACCGCGATTAAATTCTTAATGATTAAATTTTTAAAAACAGCGAATCTGCACGTTCCAAATAATATTCTTTTATTCATGATTTGACGGTTTTCCAATCCTCCTCGCATCCTTTTATTTGCTAAGGTGGGTAACTTCTAAATTAGTATTTTCTTTATATATTTTTTTACTATAATTATTTACTAGTTATGTTTAAATGTAATTATAAATTCGAATTATTTTGTCTAAATAAATATTTAAAAAATAAAACAATTTAAATAAAGTGAAATTCAAATTTCGTATTTAAAATTTAAAAAAATTATTACACTGTTTATCCAAATACATGTTAAAACTAGAGGAATGTAATGATACGTCAGCGATTTAAAAAAAGGTAGAGTAATGTAACGAAATTATATAACGAAAAATGGAGGATGTTTGAACCTGATAATGTTTGTAATGTTGTAAACAAGAAAGGTGACATCACAGAGCGGAAATTGGTCCAAATGCGATTAAACACGAAACTTCTTATAGTCTTATTAGACTCGTAACTCCGTAGTTTTCTTTTTTCTACGCCCATTCAACAACCATATTTTGAACATTCATCACATTGACCAATAGTAACTAAATAAATAAAATAGGAAAAGATTCGAGAAGCCATGAGACGCGGAAATCAATTAAAAATGATCGAAATCTATATCAAATGGATTCTTCTATGTCCACACAAAGAGGAGAGGTTTCTTCACGAATCAGTCACATTCTTGGAAAGGTCTCATCAACAGCCACCTATTGACTCAAATATCAAACAAGAGACATTCTTATTATATATATTCTTATTTTTCAAGATGAACATCATTTAAATTTCGCACCACTATGTTTCCTCATAACATAGCTTTTTTACTTATTGTGGTTAGAAGAATTTTTTTTTCATCTCATATTCTAAATTTTATAAATCATTTATCATCACATAAAAAATTATTAAATAAATAAAATGAAAAATATAAAGAACGGAAGAATACACCAATTAAAAATTTAATAAAATCCAAACAAAGAGAAATTAGAAAAGTAAAAACAAAACATGGCAGACAGAATATAAAAGTATTTGAGAATAAAATTATGACGAGAGGTGTGAACCCAGACAAAAGAAAAGAAAAAAAAAAAACGGAAGCGTTTGGTATCGCACGGATACTTATTAAACGCCAATTACTCGCATTCACTTAACGCGCAAACCTGTAGTGGAGGTCAACGGTCAACGCAGATGCTGTAGCGGCGGCACCCGTCCAATTTCCCCTTCCGTTTCCAATGTAAACATCCACTTGAAAAAATTGCTACCAATTATTTTTTATTTATTATTTTAAAAGTTTCAACAAACGAGGACGCTTTTTATAAATTATCTTCATTTAAATCTTTTAATATGTTTATACGAAATTATAATAGTAATAAACACAAAAGCTATACTCAATAAGATGGGTGTATAATAGAGAATACGAGAGCAAATTCAGAAACATCAAAATTATATAATTGACTAAAAAATATATTCTTGTCATTATCATTTGGTCTATGTTAACTAAATGTTACCAGACTTGCTAAGGATACATTTTTTGTGTTATTTTTTCGATATATTTTTATAATATATTAATTATCACTAATTTTAACGTTTTATAATATAATAAAAGAATATTTAAAATATTAATATATTGTATTTTTAATGTTCTTAACGTTTTATAATATAATAAAATAATATTTAAAATATTAATATATTGTATTTTTAATGTTCGACAAAAGATAATATCTAAACATTTAATAAAAAATTTAGACTCAAAAATAAATAATTGTATGACAAGAACCGGTTAAGTCCAAGAGAGAGCACAAAACAAAGACATTATCGTTGGTCTTATTATTATATGAGCTAGTCAATACCTCAAATCCTTAAATAGTGAGTAGCTTCATATTGGTTTAAGTGTTTATATTACATGTTGTAAATATATTGTTCCAGTATACATAATTTTAATAAGGATAAGGACTATTGGCCTAAATATTATCTTTAAAAATATATAAACCTTTTCAATCTAATATGAGATGTCTTATTGTTCCTCCCAAAGGGTATTTATCTGGAAATTTGATATCTAATTCAAATGGTATTGATTACCAAAGGTGTTGCCGCACACAAGCAATAAAGCAGGCTCGTATGGTGCTATATATCGGGTGGTTTTTAATTGCATTGATTTTGACTGAATCAAAACACTTAATTGCGTAATAACTATTTCATATTTTTCTTTTGTGGAACAAGCTCATGTATTTTAAAAAAAAATAGAAATTGAGTCTGAATAACTGGAACTATTTTGCCTAATTGAGAGTTGTCAAAATGGATTATTCAATTTGATCTGATTCAGTTCATAACGAATTGGTCACTTAGTAAGTCAATCTAATCCAACTTATTTATTAACGAACCTAAAATATTCGAATCCGGCCAGACTCATCACGGGTGGATGGATTAAACGGATTAACTCATTTAATTAAAAGAATTTAGATTTTTTTTTCTTCAATCCTAAATAAAATTGTCATATTATAGAGTTATAGATTCAAAAAAGCTATCTTCAACCGAAAGAAAATATACTAAAAGCCAAAAGAAAGTGACATTAAGTTGATAACTATAACTTTGGTGTGTCATTTTACTTTTTGAATTTTTATTTTATACACTTTTACACAACTATATTTGTTCTAAAATCTACACAAAGTTATATCATTCATTATATGTCAAAAATGGACCAGTTACACTATATATAGGTTTACACTTTTAAATATAATTTAATATTTAAAATTTATGAATGGGTTGGTGAGTCAATCCGACTCATCACAGATTCAACTCGGGTAAGTCGGATTCTTAGTGGACCAAGTCCATTTTTGATCCATACCGAAATTTGTAATTTTTTTAACCCAACCCGATCCAAAACTGTGGTGAGATCAAATTGACTCGCGAGTTATAACTCATTTCGACAGCTTTAGCCTAATTCTTTTGAACTTTAACATAGAAATAAAATATATATATAATCTTCATAGGTAACCCAAAAATATGTTTTCTTTTTGACGAAAATAGTCATTCATAGTTTATACTTACATCGAATTTCCAAAAGCCTAAAAAATAAAATAATAAAACACTAATTTTGTTTAAATTTTATGGTAAATTAGAAAAGTATTACATAACAAGCTAGAGAAGTCAATGTTGGATATGATAAAGGAAAAAGTGCATTGAGACACAACACAATTATATCCAATGAGTTTAATATTTCTAAACAGAATATCATAAATATTGGTGCCACTATGGTCGAAGAGAAATATTCTTGCATTTTCCGTAGGCTACACCACTTCAAAGGCCACCATTTATTCCACCGTGTTTATTTTTTATGATTCTTTTGGACTTGCGAGCCTATTTTACACCGATCATGGAAATCAAGAACAAACCTTTTAGATCATACTAAATTGACTCATTATAAACGTGTTTGTTTTTAGCTTCCAAAATGGCATCGGATAATGTTAGGATGCAAAGAGTCATTTACACTCACGTAAAGATAACTATAATAATAAAAATTATTTAAAAAAATGTCATTTTATTTAAAAAAAAATTAAATTCTTAAAATAAATAAATTGGTATATTAAATTGTATCATCTAAATACACCGGGTTTTTAATATAATTTTAATGATGTATAAAAGGGGTATATTAGCTTTTATGGGGTGCGGGAAGAAAAAAGTTGAGTGTAGGAAAAAATTGACCCGCAGAACTTAAATCCAACGTTGGCCCAATCAGGTTAAGGGCCGGCCCAATCATGTTTAAGGCCTACTGTTTATGTCCCAATTCAAACTTTTAAAAATAAATAAATTAATTAGGGACAAATTCATATGGAATTTTTATTAGGGACCAAGTTGGAACACTTTGAAATGTAATTTACATTGTAACAAGACTTTTAATCACTACATTATTCTCATATTTATGGGTATATTTTATTTTAGTATCATTTCTCTTTAATTTTTTGTATTTTTCATCATGGGTATGAAAACTGGTTGAAACACGTGAGTTAATTTAACTCGCTATTATGGGTTCGATTTTAGTGCACCGAAAATTTTAAAATTTATCAATTAACCAAATAAATTTAACCCACTTATTCATTTATTTTATATTAAATAGGCAAGTTATTATCAATAAAAACATGAATTTTTATATGATAAAATCGTATGAAAATTCATCTCATGTTAATAAATAACACAAGTTTAAGTTTGATTATAAGAGCATATATTTCACATCTACTCCAATAATCAGAAAGTATTCAAATAAACGAGTAACTAAGCCAAACCTATTTAGGATTAATCCTGTTTTATATTAGTAATTTTCTAAATTTCAAATCAAAGTTCGGTATCGTTTTAATGTTAAATTCATAATTTTAGCCCACAACTTCTTCCTTTGAACGCAGAAAATTATGTGATTACATATAAATTAGAATCACAGTGAAAATTGCCGAACTTTGAAATTGTTTACTAGGTCCATAGTTTTTTTTTTAAACTTAAATTTTTTTTAAGCGTAAACATCTCAAAACATTTATTTAGAGAGTTTAATGGTTATCTACCTACCGATATTTTAAAATCGTATAATTCAACAAGCAAGACACTATTTTAAAATCTAAACAGATAATATTAAATTATATGATATCATAATTTTATAAAACTTTTACATGAGATTAAACATTAATGAGTTAGTAGATTGTTAAATAACATATGTAACAATACTTTTAATATTCCTAACACATATAATAAATTTCGTTAGAATTGATAACAGATCGGGTCGGGTCGGACACGAATAATACCTATTTACAATACGATCCGTAATAAAAAAATATAACCCTACCCATCGGATAATCATTTAAAAAATATTTGCGGGTTCCCGCGAATATATGTGAATACCCATATATATTTAAAAAGATATTTTATAAATTTTTAAAATAAAATTTAAAAGAAAATAAAAAATAAAAATAAATTTTATGTTATTTTTAACTAAATTTAATCTAATTAAATATAAATTTATTTTATTTTTAATTAAATTTAACTTAATAAAATATAAATTAAATTTTAATTTTAATTTTTCTGCAGATAACATATATCTACATGTACAGATGGTATGACACCGCACCTAACTCGTTTATAGAAGGATATTAAAATACCCGCTACCTGTAAGTAATAAATAATCGCGAGTACTAACAAAAGACAAATTGTCATCCCTAGCTATAACAAATTAGAACTCATAGATATGATACCATGTACAGGACTTTAAATCAAACTCAACCTAACAAAACTAAAGATGTCAAAATGAATTTCATCCCGTGAACCAACCCATGTTCGCCACAGAGTCGAGCCGGGTTGGGTTGAGAAAAATTTTGTTTTACAAAAGCGGGTTGAATTGAACTTGACTCACTTAACCCACAAGTTAAATGAGTTTGAGTTGGGTTGAAAGTGGGTTGACCCACTTAACCCACTAACATTTTTTAAAATTTGTTGGTTATAATTATTTATTACTTCTACTTATATAGGTTCACAATATTATATTTTATATTTTTAAATGCTACGATGTTGGTAAAAAATATTTGAATAATTTGAATGTTTAATTAATTTGTTTGTCAAGTTATATAAGTTGATACGTTAATCTTTAACAATTATCTCCATAATAATATTTCGATAATTAGGTGAACACTTCCATTTCACTATTATAAAAAATAAATTAAGTTATTCACTCTCATTGTAATGTAATAACTATATAAAACAAATTGTAAAAAAAATATTCGTAAGTGAACCAACCAACTAGCCACCAATCCGTAGTGGGTCGGATCGGGTTGCAAAATTTCTGACTCACTAAAAAGTTAGTCGGATTGAACTAACCCTTTTTTAGTTCAACCAGTGGTGAGCCAACTCGTGTGAGTCAAGTTGACTCACTTTGATATTACATCATGACTTAAATGGAGAATGACTAATGCATAACTTTACGA
The DNA here is from genome assembly GCF_037176805.1 of Vigna unguiculata. Classification (NCBI taxonomy): domain Eukaryota; kingdom Viridiplantae; phylum Streptophyta; class Magnoliopsida; order Fabales; family Fabaceae; genus Vigna; species Vigna unguiculata. The sequence continues at coordinate 54,405,795 of NC_140794.1, read as the reverse complement.
CAATATTGTTTAAAGTTATTAGTTTGTTTAAATAATGGCTCAATTCTTTGTAAAATTGGTTGACCAAACTATGTTTGGTTTAATCAATTAATGGGCTCTAGTTTAATTTTATTTCAAGTTGTCATAATTAGGAATGACAACGGGGCAGGGCGGGGACGAGTTTCACTATCTCATACCCATCCCCGTAAAAATTATAGTATGATTGATATAATGAGTTAAAAAATAAAAAATAATTAGATAAAATATACTAAAATAGTATTTTACATGATGAAAATAAACAACAAATAAAAATATTAAAAAATTAACAAATGTGTGTCTTATAAACTATTGAAAGAAATCGTACAAAGGAAAACAAATGTATAATTACGGGTATGATAAGATGAAAAATATCTTAGACATCTAAGAACACTTTTCAAATATCAACATATATACTAAATGGTTGAGAAATAATTGTTTTAGCGAAACAAAAGAGTTCTTAAAATGAAAAAAATTAATAAAAATAAGTAAATATTTTTTTTTATATTACCTAGTAAATGAAAGGTTTATGCTATTAAACACTTAAATTGAGAGTATTAAACATACTCATGTGGAAGGAAAATATACGATAAATAAAAATATTAAAAAATAATATAAATATTCAAATATGAGACATAATTTTTTTTAATTGACATACATCATTTTAACATAATTACATAAATGTTATGATAAGATGAAAATGAAAAATATATTAGAGATGCGAATGAGTTTCATGACAAACCAAATAATTAGAAGAAATAAAAAATTGAATATATATATATATATATATATATATATATATATATGTATATATAAGGTTACTTAATTAATTGTGAATATTTTAATAATTTAAATGATGACGGAGATATGGCGGGAACGAGTATTATGGCGGAGATATGTACATCCCCATAACCATCCCCATACCTAATTGAAAAAGTCGGGAATTCCCCATACCCAGTCAATGTGGGAATTCTCCGTCAAAACGGGGACGGATTCGGACAATACCCATACTCATATCCTAAGTCAATCATTCTACAAATGGGATTCAGATCACACTTTGACACCCTTACACAAAACAATACTTACTTGTAAAATAAATTTTGTACTTATCATTTTATAATTTCTTAATAATTTTAATTTTAATAAACTATAACAATGTTAATTATCAATAGCAAATATATATATATATATATATATATATATATATATATATATATATATATATATATAATAATTTAAAATAAAAATAGATATAAAAAATTGGAAATTAACATCAATGAGTAAACTGAGGTTTTATAAGAAAAAAAAAACTAGATAAATTTTTTCAGCAATTCTCGATTGGTTTTGTACCGGTTTAGTAGGTTATTGACACGTTCACACTGATTTTGAAAATTTCAATTTATGTAAAAGGTTTAAACGGATTCGTGCGGTCAGATTGTAATAATTATGGTCAAACCCGTTATAAAATAGTTTTCTGTTATCCTATAACTTGACTTTATCATTTCACTGCTTTTAAATAAGTACAATAGTTACAATAAATAACTTTATCTTAATGTGACAACTTTATCTATTTGATTCTCTTATTATCAATTATAGTGTTGATTTCTAAATTAAATTTCAAAAATAATAGATATAATTTTTTAAATTTAATTGTGTTAAAATTTGTTTGGCACGTTAAACACATTATATTTTATAATTATGTTTTAGTTTTAAATGTCAGTTTATAATATTTTTTAAAAAGTCAAAAAGAAAATTAATTTTTTAAAAGATAATATTTATTTATTTTTAAAGTTTAAAGATAAAAATATATTTAAGTTTAAAATATTAATAAATTTTACTATGTCTAAATATAAGAATGAAGACATATTTAATCATATAATGTAGAAATGTCATTAAAAATTTTAGTATTTATTTTTGAAGTAAAACTTTATTTGGCCTAATTCTTATATTAAATGAGGATGAAACTTTTGTTTAATTTTTATTTATTTCAGAAAATAAGTATATTTATTTTTATTTTTTTATAATTTTTAAAATTAATAAATATACTTTTATAAAATAAATCTACAGAAAAAAATATATTATTATTTATACCAGAAATTTTGTTTTGGTATGCATATTTCTTTTTTCAATTTATAAATTTTTTATTAAATTAAAAAAATTACTTTATCAATTTTATCATGAATATTTTTTCAAAAATTAACTATTTCTTTTATTTGATTAATTTTCTAAATTTAATCAACTATTCAATTAAAATAAATGTCTATAAAAAACTTACCTATAAAATAACAAAATTTATCTATAGTCAAATTGTAAAAAATATTTATTTTTATTTTTATGATTATAATAATAATAACATTTTTTCTTGTTATTATAAAAAGATAAATACATATATTGAATATTGATAGGATACATATTTTTTCTAATATTAAATATAAAAATTGTAATGGTATAACAATTAAATAAATAAAAAAATATTAAATAATAATTGAATCAACTTTAAATAATTATAAAAAAAATAAAAATAAGAAATATGATTTTTAGAACTAAGTTAGGAAACTAACTAAAAGAAATAAAAAATTATGGTTGAATATATGTTTTTTGCCTCTCAACATTCAAATTTTAGTCCTCTCAACCAACCAAATTTTATTAAATTTATCTAATATTTTAAACGTATTTTATGATAGCATTTGAATTGTTTATCTTGTTTAACAATTTTTTGTTCCAATGTTAGCTAAGAAACTATCATGAAATGCATTTATAACGTCAAATAACTTTAACAAAAATTGTTTAAAATGATTAGATTCATGCAATCCTAAAGTTAGGAGACTAAATTGAGCCAAAATTTTGAAGAGAGACTAATTCCAATTTTTACTGTAAGTTAAAGTTAAAGTTAAAGACCGAAAACATATTTAACCTTAAAAATTGATAGAGCTGTCAAAATGGGTTGGAACCCGCGAGCCAACCCGGCTCACCACGGGTTTGGGTCGGGTTGGGTTGAAATATTTTTAGAAATTTTAATACGGGTTGATTTTTAACCCGACTCATTTAGAACCCGGCTCATCCGGGTTGAACTCGTAGTGAGCCGGGTTAGCTCACCAACCCGTAGATAAAAGGATCACACAAGTGTTTTTATTTTTTTAATTAAGTTGGGCTTTATATTTGGGTCATGTTAGGTTGTTTTTTTATCGAACACATAAATAATTTGTAATTTTTTTTTATTTTGGTTTGTATTTGGATTGTATTAAAGTTTATTTAGATTTTAATTAGAATTACAATTTAGTTTTGACTGAAAAAAATAAAAAAATAATTTTTTTTTTAATTAAGTGAACTCATGAGCCAACCCGTTTAACCCGCCAATCCATGATGGATCAGGCCGGGTTCGAATTTTTTTGGCTCGCTAAAAAGTGAGTCGGGTTGGGTTGGCTCACTAAATCATCAACCCGATGAGTCGAGCCGGGTCGGGCCAAAATACCCGTTTTGACAGTTCTAAAAATTAATATAAATTTGTTAAACCATCTAAAACTGATAAAAAAAGTATTAAAAAAGAAGACAAGAATGAATAAATATGTAAATGTCAATCTTTACTCGTACCCATAATTATATCCGATCAATTAAAACGAATTTGAATATTACAAAGGAAAGACTCATTTGTTATTAATATTTAACAGTAAGGAATATTGGAGGAAGCTTGTAAAACAAGTTGCCTTGTTCTTGTGGCCAAATACCAAAGATGGAACCTAAATTGCATTCACTTTCCTTTGGCTTTTAAAATATGATTTATTTTATTTCTTCATGCAATTGCGCAGCAATTGGCGCCAACACACCAATGAACAAACTTATTATTTTCTTCATCTTCTTAAAAGTGCACAGAGAGGAATTTATACAAATAAACCATAAACCTTTTGTTTTTGTCTTTACTTTGAACGTTGTGTCCTTTAGCTACACAAGGAGATAAAAGCATATAAATAATTTGATATTTGTGCATACTAATTAAAGATTGAAGTTAGATATTCAATTTAGAAACACGATTAAAGATTGTCATTTTTACTGGCCATGAACAAGAAGGAAAAATAGTTTAATTAATTCTAAACAAGTAGCCCCAGCTGGTTATAAAAAAACAATATAAGTAGGGCTAAAGTCTGAAATTGGGCCATATGTACCGAACTTGAACTAAATTTGAATGCACACAATTGGTTGTTTTTCTGTCCGATCTGTGTTTTTATCATGTTCAAATCTCCATTGGACTTTTGAAGGTTTCACATGATTGTTAAGGTTATGTCTGCTTTATGATTTGGACTTCAACGTGTTGAAAATGCAAAATGAAAAATAAGACATGTATTTTTCTTATTCTTTTCACATCTTCATTTTGAAGCTTTCTTCTCTTCCCAAATTATTTTTTCAATTTATCTATCTTTTTGTAAGCATCGTTTGAGAATCATAAATATAAGCCCTTATTTTACTTCCAATAGTACCATACCCTTAATTTTCTATGACATGACATTTAGTGCAGCACACAAAAAATATAACATATCTTCATCTTCGATTTCTAGATGTTTATAGCATATTGATACTATATAGCATAGTGTGTACCAGATTTATGTCTATTTATATACTCATGTCCTAATTCTATGCATCCAAGGCTGGTGAGCACATGAAAAGTGTGTCTCATTCTTAATTTCTTAGAGTTTCTTGTATTTTGTCCAAATGCACCGTAATTTATGTCTATTTTTAATCTTTTATATGCTGATTTAGCCACATATATATTTCTATTTCTTCATCGTTTCATATCCATTCATTTTTCCTATCTCTATACAAAGTACTTCAATCTCTTGTATCAAATTGATCAGCATGTTTATCTCTCGTTCAAACCACTTTCTTCTCCATGACAAGTTTCATGTTCATTAATTTAAATAGTATATATAACCTTTAAAATTGAAATAGTATATAACAATGGATACCTTTCTCTGAGGTTTCAACAAGTCACTTATCTTCCCAAACTTAATTTTATTTCGTATCCCTCTGTTCTACTTCATATTGCAGTCAAATCAATTTTCTCATTGTTCTCTCTAGTGAGTATCAATTATTTTTCTCTCTATCTTTTTTTATTTATATTTTTTCTCAATCTAATAATTTTCACCAAATGTAATTTGTTTGAAAATAATCGCTGTGATTATTTTGGTGATGGCATGATCAACACATAGTTATGTCACCTTATACACAGTACTTGGTACAATGTTTTCTGACCTTACAAGATGACGATGTGTTTGATTTTGTTAGATAAATAATATAGGCATAATGCGGTAGAATTATAGCATGAAATCTCAGATCGTGTAATTTAATTTCTCCAGTTTCATCCCCTTATATGTGATTTCAATTTAGAAATCAAGAAGGATCATTTGAATCATTGCTCAATTCTGAGAAAATCTAACGCGATTAACGTTATAAGCATTAGTTTTTTAATATGTCATGAAATAACTTATTTAATCTTTTCTTATTCAGACAATATTTAATCTCATTTTATTCTTCGTTTTTCGGTTTGGTCCCAATCCAATATGAGAAGCAAAGTGAGTCAATGGCGTGGAGGCGTGGAGGAGAGATGGTAAATCAGTGTTAGGCAGGGAGACACATACACAACCTAATTACTGTGCTTCAATTTTCACCACTACATAAGGGACCATCAAATTGCCATCTTTTACTACTACATTCATCATCCTAAGACTCCATTGTTCACAAAATCATAACCATGGCAACAAAGCTTCTGTGGCTTTCTCTGCTGATTCTAAATCTGCTCCTTCACACGTCTAGCACCGTGGGATCCGAAACTGCGGCAACAGACTTCATCAAGTCCTCATGCAAGGAGACAAGGTACCAGGTGGCGTGCGTTAAAACGCTCTCAGGCTACGGCAGCAAGATTGGGAAGAGCGAGCAAGCACTAACGAGCGCTGCGCTGAGCGCGAGCGTATCGAAGATTGTATCATGCGTATCGTCTCTTAAGGAAATGGAGAAGGCGAAGGAACTGAAAGCAAGAGAGCTGAAAGCGGTGCGAGATTGCATAGAGAACATGAATTATAGCGTGGATAGTCTTAACCGATCGGTGAAGGAGCTGGACCTGCTGGGTAATCCGAAGGGGAAGGATTCACGGTTGCACGTGAGCAATGTTCAGAGTTGGGTTAGTGCTGCTATCACTGATCAGGACACGTGTATTGGCAGCATTACTGATGCTAGTTTCAAGTCTTCCATCAAACATAAGCTTCTGGATGCTTCTCATGTCACCACTAATGCTCTTGCATTGGTTAATCGCTTGGCCTCCAACTACCACACTCAGACGCCATGATCATGTCTGCTTAAAACATTCGTTTCTTCCATTATTTTCCTGCTTTCGTATGTTCATTATGCCCTCTGCAATGCATATGCATGCTGTGTAAGTGTAAGTGGGCAATATAATTGTTGTGCTTCAATTGTATTCCTGATTAATAAATTTGTGGCTATGTCTTTGCCTCAAACCCCATAGTTGTTCACTACGCTTATTGGTTTTTATTAACCAATAACAGCAACCTTCCTTTGTAAACGGGAGACCGAGTGTAGTTGACCTTCCATGATACATACACGTATCACTACTTAAAATTCTCATGGAAATTTATTTATAAATTTGTTAAAATAATTTACAATGAAAACTTTCTTTTGCTATTTTTTCTAAGAATGTTAATTGACAAGTAATTCTTTTGTGGATAATTATTTTTTGTAAAATTATAAAATTTATAAATATTTCCTACAAAATTGGTTGCGAAAAGTGTTTTATACAAAATATTTTATAAAAAATTTGACAGTAATTCCCTGCAATTTTTTTTTCATAACAAAATTTATAAGTATTTCCTACAAAAAAAAAATCAAAACAAAATTAGCAGAAAATATGAATTTTTTTAGTAGTATGTATTATCTTTGGAACATGCTAAATGTGGAAGCAAAGGATGGACAAAAAAATTCAAATGAAATTCAATTTATAATAATTTAAATTTATATTATTTTAAGTTTATTTAAATAGATTTATTCTAAATTAAAATCCATAATTTTGAATTTTAAGTCAAGTCAATTAATTGGATTTTGGATCAAATTTAGATTGGATTATTTTTTGGATTTGGTTCAAATTTAGATTGGATCAAATTTTTTTTGGATTTTTGAAAATTTAAAATTAAAGTGTGTTAAACTCAAGTTAAGGTGATTGACCAGGTTGAATCAAGTTGATTAAGGTCTAAGGTCAAACAAAATTGATCTGGATCAAAGATTGAGTCGAATCAACTCAAGATAAAGGCCAAGCCGAATTGGTCTACGTAAAATCAAGTTTGCCTAAGTTGAATGTCAAATCGAGTTAGCCTGAGATAAAAGATGGAGCCGAGTCAACATGACTCCAAATCAAGTCAAGTTGATTTGTGCTCAAATCCAGGTCAACATGAGTTATTCTAAGTTTATGTTAAGTCGAGTTACCTTAGTTCATGTCTAACAAACCTAATAATCAGGTATGTTATATAAATTTTGTTGGATTTAATTTAATTCTTAAATTGGATTTCATCTAAATTTAATTCAATTTAAATTAGATTAAAAGAAAAGTTAAATTTAATTTATCTAATTAAAATATTGGATCCAATCTATTTCATTGAATCTACATTTAAATTTTTAAAAATCTTATTCGTTACCATTATGATCACCCTTAGCCCTTAGCTGAAGAAAAGTTTTTACTACGAAAAAAAATAGTATTTAACAAATATTATTTACTACATATTAATATAACCCATAGAAATGAATGTAACTAATGGAAATTATTTTAACCTTCACTGAATTAGAAAGAAATTTATGTCGAAACTTCAGAAAAATACTTTAAATTTATTTTAAACCTTAGTAAATAAATATAATTAAGTAATTTTTAAATATTTTTTATCAACAAATAATTATAAAACATATAACCTCCAAAACAATGAATGTTTAATCAGTCCGGTTATCTTTTAAATAGAATGATGCATGATCAAGATATGATATGTAAATATTTAGTTTGATAGATGGATTCTCTTTCTTCTCATATATTTTTTAAATGCTACATAATTTTGTGACTAAAAGAGTTGCGAAGCTATTTTATTTAAGATGTATTATTCTTAAAGTAACTGGAGTGTCAACTTTTGTATAAAAAAAATGTCAGAAGACAAAATTCAAAGAAATTTAAGAAAAATAAAAAGAAATCTAGGTGTGAAATAAAAGTACATGGTATAAGTGTAAAAGAAAAGATTCTAATGAATAAATTATACGTGACACCTTTTAAAAATATTGACAATATATCTAACGGTTCTTTCTCAATACATTGTCCATTATTAATTGAACTTTATTATTGTTTGATTTTAGATTTCATTCTTATTTTGTAAGTCTCTTTTCTGATTTTATATTTTATAAATACTCTAATGAACAATAAAATTTAAAAATGTTTAAAACCAGTAAAGTAAAGATAAAGGAAAATGGCAATATGTTGTGATAACTAGTGGTTCGTATAAGGCCATAATGAGTTCAATCCTTTGGAAAGAGAACCCTACTCAAAGAAGAGGGCTAATTGTTATCCACGTTGCCTTTATTTTCCAACCATGAAAAATAGATAGCTAAAAACTAAAACCATGTAAGCTAATTGCATATTTTGTAGGTCATTAAGACACCGGAGCACAACATTTCCTGTTCTCTCAAATATTAAATTAATAAATTTTTATATTTATTTCTGGTGAAGCTTAAATTCGTAAAATAGAAAAAGCTATAATTTTATATATACCTTAATAAATGATTTCTTTTATATATATATATAAAGTGCAGGGGAATAGAAGACACTATCTTGTTCCTAGGCCTTACCGAAAACTTGAGGCCAGGGTGAGTGTGTGGGTTTGTTTATCTCAAACACTGTAACAGAACAGAACAGAGGACGAGAAGAAGCTCAAAATATGGCGGCAGAGTCATCATTGAGGGTGGCCACCACCACTCTTTGCAACCTCAATGGGTCTCAGAGAAGACCAACCCCTCTCTCTCCGCTTCGCTTCATGGGTTTTCGCCCTCGACCCTCTCATTCTCTCACTTCCTCTTCCCTCTCACACTTTTTCGGGAGCACACGCATTAACTCCAATACTCCCTTTCCACGCCAACACGCTCCCAGAAGACCCTTTTCTGTTTTCGCCATGGCCGCTGATGGTATTCATCTCCTTTTCTCTAATAATTTCTTTTATTTAATTTTTCCAACTTCCTTTCTGCTTCGCGACTACTCTAATGTTTTGAATGTGGACTTGGTTTATTGAGGGAAATCGAAATGAATGAAACTTCTTTTTCTACAATTTCCGCTTTTTGGGTTTGTTTCAATTTTGTATCATGCATGCTTAATATTTGTGTTATTCTTGAATTTCGGCCTCGGTTGTGATATTAGGGAGAAAACCGTTATTTGTGTGTTCAATTGAGATTTGAAGTGAGATAAGGTGTCTTTAAAGGTAATGGTTTTTTGTTTTTCTGGTCCAATTTTATTCTGTAAGACTATGAAATGTGGTTGGCTTTCAATTTCGTATCATGCTTAATATTTGTGTTATTCTTGAATTTGGTTTAAGTTGTGATATAAGGGAGAAAACCGTTATTTGTGTGTTCAATTGAGAATTTAAGTGAGATAAGGTGTCTTTAAAGGTACCGGTTTTTCGGATTTTGGTCCAATTTTATTCTGTAGGACTATGAAATGTGGTTGGCTTTCTTTCATCCTTTTGGAAATGACCCTTTTTAACTTTGCTTCCAGACACAAAGAGGAGTGTTCCATTGAAGGATTATCGTAACATAGGTATCATGGCTCACATAGATGCTGGAAAGACTACTACGACTGAACGAGTTTTGTATTATACTGGAAGGAACTACAAAATTGGAGAAGTGCATGAGGGAACTGCAACCATGGACTGGATGGAACAAGAACAAGAAAGAGGGATTACCATTACTTCTGCTGCAACCACTACATTTTGGAATAAGCACCGGATCAACATTATTGATACTCCTGGTCATGTCGACTTCACCTTAGAAGTGGAGCGTGCTCTCAGGGTGTTGGATGGAGCTATATGCTTGTTTGACAGTGTTGCTGGTGTGGAACCACAATCAGAGACTGTGTGGAGGCAGGCAGACAAATATGGGGTTCCACGAATTTGTTTTGTCAACAAAATGGACCGTCTTGGAGCAAACTTTTATCGAACAAGAGACATGATAGTAACAAATTTAGGTGCTAAACCACTTGTAATTCAGTTACCAATTGGTTCGGAAGATAGTTTTAAGGGAGTTATAGACCTTGTTAGGATGAAAGCTATAGTTTGGTCAGGAGAAGAGCTGGGTGCCAAGTTTGAGATTGTAGATATTCCGGAAGATCTTCAAGAACTGGCTCAGGATTACCGATCCCAGCTGATAGAAACCATAGTTGAGTTAGATGACCAGGCTATGGAGAACTACCTGGAAGGAATTGAACCGGATGAGGAAACTATAAAAAAATTAATTAGGAAGGGAACCATATCAGCCAGTTTTGTCCCAGTGATGTGTGGTTCGGCTTTCAAAAACAAGGGTGTCCAACCGTTGCTCGATGCTGTAGTTGATTATCTACCATCACCACTAGACTTGCCTGCAATGAAGGGCAGTGACCCAGAAAACCCCGAAGTGACAATAGAGAGGGTAGCAAGTGATGATGAACCTTTTGCTGGATTAGCTTTCAAGATCATGAGTGATCCATTTGTTGGCTCCCTTACATTTGTCAGGGTGTATGCTGGAAAGCTAAGTGCTGGGTCTTACGTACTCAATGCAAACAAAGGGAAAAAGGAGAGAATTGGTAGACTTCTAGAAATGCATGCAAACAGCAGAGAGGATGTTAAAGTAGCTTTGGCAGGTGATATTATCGCTCTTGCAGGTTTGAAAGATACTATAACAGGTGAAACATTGTGTGACCCTGATAGTCCAATCATGCTCGAACGGATGGACTTCCCTGATCCTGTCATTAAGGTTGCAATTGAACCCAAGACTAAAGCTGATGTTGACAAGATGGCAACTGGTTTAATCAAGCTTGCACAGGAAGACCCTTCTTTCCACTTCTCCCGTGATGAAGAGATAAACCAGACAGTGATTGAAGGAATGGGAGAATTACATCTTGAAATCATTGTTGATCGGCTCAAAAGAGAATTTAAGGTAATATCTTATTCATTAGCTGTTATTGTCTTTGAAACTTTTAACTCCATCCTCGATGCTGTGCATGAAATAATTACAATTAGAAATAATAATAGCAAATAAACATGGACATATTATCTCATTAGATTGTAACGGAATCTGTTTGCTTGCACTTCCAATTTTCACTATTACCTGTAAAATAAGAACAAAGGGGTAAAGAACCTTCCTTGATAAAATCTCTGTATATCATCTGATAAGACATTGGTATTTGTCTGGTGTACTATTATTCCTTTCCTTTTTTATATGATTGTTCCCTTGGTGTGACCTGTTCTTCCTTTAGTAGTTTTATGCTAAATTAGTTTTACATATTTTAAGGATTATGTGGCAATAACATAATTTTTGTGAAAATCACATTATCTATATTTGTCAACGCAGGTGGAAGCTAATGTTGGTGCCCCCCAAGTAAACTACCGGGAAAGCATTTCCAAAATCGCAGAAGTGAAGTATGTGCACAAGAAACAGTCAGGTGGACAAGGTCAGTTTGCAGATATCACAGTAAGGTTTGAACCCATGGATCCAGGTAGTGGATATGAGTTCAAGAGTGAAATCAAAGGAGGTGCTGTACCAAAAGAATACATTCCTGGGGTGATGAAAGGATTGGAAGAGTGCATGAGCAACGGTGTGCTTGCTGGCTTTCCAGTTGTAGATGTACGAGCAGTACTTGTAGATGGTTCTTATCACGATGTAGATTCAAGTGTGTTGGCATTCCAATTGGCTGCAAGAGGAGCATTTAGAGAAGGAATTAGAAAAGCTGGACCGAGGATGCTTGAACCTATAATGAAGGTTGAAGTTGTTACTCCTGAAGAACATCTAGGTGATGTAATTGGTGATCTCAACTCAAGAAGAGGTCAGATCAACAGTTTTGGTGACAAACCAGGTGGCCTAAAGGTATGTTTAGTTACTTGGTTCTCTTGGATTATCCTTTTAAACTTCTCCTTGTTGGTTCTCTGGGTCATTAGGACCACATGGATACAGGTGAATAGGATGAATGAAGACAATGTTCAATTTTTTTTCAGTGGATTGTTTTGCTTTTAGTTTGGATTGGAGGTGGACTTATTCCTTTCTTGCTTTTGTTGGTGACAAACGCAGGTTGTTGATGCCTTGGTACCTCTTGCTGAGATGTTCCAGTACGTTAGCACACTTAGGGGGATGACAAAGGGCCGTGCATCCTACACAATGCAATTAGCCATGTTTGATGTGGTGCCACAGCACATTCAGAACCAACTTGCCTCAAAAGAGCAAGAAGTTGCCGCTTAGTGTATTTGCTTGGTCTCCCAACAAGGAATTTCTTACCTTTTGATACCCGTATTGTGTCCATTGTTAAATAGTTGGGTTTGTTTTTGGTATTTATTTATTGAATTTTTCCTTGTACAAATACAAGGTTAGCCAACTCAAATTTCAGAAGAAAAATAGGAGACGATTTTTCTTCCACATTGGAGAGATAATGAACTGATATGGGGCCAATAATAATGCATTTTTTGTTGTTTTGGGGGGAAACAAAGCGTGGTAACATGGATTCGCAAAACCATTGGAGAACCCAAAATTATTTACCTTTTGTTTTTAGGACAATATACGTTAATCAACTTTTTTTATCTACTTTTAACTCACCACTTCAATCACCATTAGATTATCATATCACATTACTAAAAAGAATAAAAAAAGATGATCTAATGATAATTAAAGTAATGGATTAAAAATGAATAAAAAAAAATGGGTTAAAATATCATTTTTCTTGATTTTAGTAAAAACTACAAATCAAACATGTCCACGTGACCCGGTGATTTTTCGAAGGTGTGTAAAACAAACAGTACATACCCAGTGATTTTGGCAACTTAATCACCAAATTCTGGTAGCACTATCCCCGTTTGATGCCATAAATGATAGGTAAGCAAACATTGTTTGATTAACTAATAGTGTAAAAGTTTGAATTTGAAGGCAAAAATACTACAATGCAAAATATAATCTTAAGAAAAAAAGAGAGCATAAAATGGCTTAGAATTGTAAAGGAAAAACTACTTGAAGCCCCATCCTTAATTCGACAAACGTAAAACTAATTTTCAGATTTCGCTTCCTCTGATGAGAACCCAATCAATGTTCATTCCCGTACAAACAGCCAAAACGCCAGAAATGGCACTGGTCTACGGTTTCTCAATTCTTACAATACTAAAAGCCAAATCAGCAATTACCAAAATTACGAACCTGCTTTACCTAAGTATATTGTACAAATGAAACCAAAATTGTCGTTCCGAATGAAAAGAAAAACTTATACAACGTTGGACAGTAACTAATCCGCGGCAGAAAGCAGTACGCAACAGTAGAGAGTAAAAATAAACTGCATTGACATGCCCAGGAAATTAATTCACCAGGACAAAATTTTCCAATAGAAAATTATCCTCGTTTTTTTGGCAGAGAAATAAGAGACATATAACCATGAGATACTTGGTTAAAGGATATGGTTATAGTGATCGAGAAATTGTCCTTTCATATGGTTATATGATATTAGTTTTACACATATAAAACATTTGATATCACTTTAACTCCCAAAATTTCAAGATAACGGTGTTATGAGTCTTTATTTTTATATAGTGTTTAACTTTGTCTTTTTTATTTAATGTGAGACTTTGACTCATATATTTTTTTTTTCATATGATATTTTTTTTTTCAGATGTATGACTTCATTGACCCATTTTTTATGTAATGGTTACTTCCCGAAACATCGATATCATTGTTGCCAACAAAAAGGAGGTGAGATTCTTGCAAGATATGATATGAAATTGCAGAAAAAGAGATAATACCTTTTTTTCTTTCCTCATCGTCCAATTTTAGATCAAAATATTTTTGGTGCTCTCGGCTTCATTCAGTTTCTTGAAGGTGTCTGAGTTGCGGAGGTTCATAATCTTTATAACATTTTGCGGTTTTGACCAATGCAGTACTTTTCCTCGTCAAAGCTCTGGGTATCATCTTGTAGTGTGATCTTAGTTTTCTTCCCCTTTCAACAGCCTTCTTGTAATCTTTTGTTCAATCCTGATGCGGGCATAAAACAACAATAGAAAAACCACATCAATCAAATTGAGCAAAAGCAAAAGGCATGACACTCTCTTAGTCAAGGTTGATCTCATGAGCATATCAACAAACTTAATTAACAAGGTAAATAGTGGATTTATTACATTATATCATACATATTTCGTTTTCAATATAATAAAAAAAATTAGACTTTTATTACAAAAACTTTAATTTTATCATTTAGCTCTGCATTTATTAGAGGAAAATATGAAATTAACCTTGATACAAGTCTTTTTATCTTCTATTTATTATCTAAATTTGAGGTACTATTCAGTCATATTAAAATTAATTTTTCTTTATTAAACTAAGTAATTACTAAAGATCAAATATACACTCATTTATATATTAATCATTTATGGACTTTAAACAAAATAATCATAATTAAAATTATTGTATTAAGTAAAATTTTTTATTATACTAAAAAAATATATCAGTATTATTATATTGAATTAACTATTTATCCAAATTAATAGTAGTTACATATTTGTAATATATAGTTATCAGAATTAGTTAAATCTCAACAACGTGCAAGCTTGTATGTAAATACATTTTCTTGATTATTTACAAGTCAATAAGAGAAAAATAATCATTATTATTTGTTCTATCTTTTTCTTATCATGTATTTTATGGTTGATGAATGGTTAAATAGAGCTTTTATTCATATATAGAGCTTTTATTACCTTTTCTCTCTCAAGCCCCATGAGTCTTCTGAATATTAAATATCCTATTCAAAATTATTTGTCTCTTACTAGTTTTCTTCAAATCAGACGTTGCTTTTTGTTTTAACATTTTCTATAAAAATGAGCCCACATCTTTTACTGAGATATTTAAATATAATTGTTGGAAAGAAATATGTTTGGTTCAGTTTGGAGAATTGATTCTAGTTTAATTAATTATTTAACGCAAAAATAAAAATTAACTGTTTCTCAATGTCAATTTTTTTACCTTTTAATTAATTTTAAAAACCAAATATATTAATTCTGGTTAAAAAATTAATTCTACGTCAATTCGACAAATAATCAAACACTTACTCAATTCTGAGTCAAACTAAACTTAGTCCTTGGAAGTGAATCTTTCCGAGAGAAAGCAGCCAATTAAATGTTACAAGATTAAACTTAAATTATTACCCTAAAGTTAGATGTGATCATGACCAAAACAATTAAGGATGTCATTCAAAAACAAAAGTTTCTTAATAACTTCCTTAATTCGAATAAATTAAATGACGAAGAATTATATATATCCATTTTCTTCTCAACAAAATTATTAAGGAAGACATTTTATATTACACATACAATTTTTCTTTAACTTAATGAAAATTTTGTTGCACGCAAAATTATCCCTTTAGAATAAAAACGTAAGCTTTCAATTAAAATTAAACAAATTCTTAAATAGAATTTATTTGAAACATAACTAAATAAAAAAATGTGTTTGTTTAAATATTTTAAATTTATTAACTCTTTGAGCCAAACTAAAACGTGTTTCTTAAACAAATAACTGGACATAGCACAAGAATCACAAAAAATATAATTTAAGAACATTTTATAAGAAAAATATTCCCATTGCAATGAATCTGAAAGTCAACCAACCCCTTTCAACCCTTGTGCATGAAAAACAACGCAGGTAGATACATTTCACATCTCCATATAATGTCAAAGAGTAAAAAGCAAATTAATAACACAAATTAAGCACCATTGGAAGACATATTTTCTCTTACATATATTAAGAACAACGCCGGTTCAACTAACTCTGGAATATTCTCTTGGTTCAACTTCCACCAACTTGTTGATAGTTCAAGCAACATATGATACAGTCAAAGAAACAAAATAAATAATTGAATGGAGAGGTACAATATTTTTACTTTTTACTGCTAAATTACTTTATATATAGAAAAAATGATATTAAAGACGATCAAAATTTGTCAATAACTGAAAAGAAAAAACCCTTGACAACATGATATTTTTAATGATATGATTGTACGGTAAATATATGTTAATAATTTTGGTATTTTTGGTTATGGATATTGGAAAATTTTCAGATGTGTGATATAAAATATACGAGATATTCACGTGGTAAATTATTTTTGTAGATGTGATCTATTTGTCAATTAATTTTATAATTTTTGTATAAATTTTGATATTGTAATCCCATATAATTGATAATAATTTATTTGGCAACTACTCTCTCATGGAGAGAAATCTCTATAAATTTCGTAGGTGCTATGTGCTTTGGGTCATGAAACCTGTTCTCTTCTACAATATACTATGTCATCAAAGTTTAGAGAATGAGAGTTTGAAACGAAAAAATACACTAAAGGATTCTCGGATTCTCATGACAGTGACAATGACTGAAGGTTAGTCCTTAATCATTTTCCGCATTAGTTTTATATTTGGTATCATATCAAGGTTAAATACCTTTGCTTTATTGTTTAAATTTATCATGTTTTTTTTTGGATTATTTATTTGTGCTTTATTGTGTTTGATGTCAAACATAACATTATTGGCATCGGAGGTGTTACTATTGATGATGACGCTAACCCAATGTTGGGTTATGCGGTTATGAGTATAAACGGAGCATTCGCATTGCGACCCTTCGACGCTTGGTTAGAATTGCTCTATAAATCCGAGATTCATATAATGTAAAACGCGGTCACTTGTTGATGGGGTTAACAATAACACAAATAATATACCAGAGAATGAAGCAGATATAATTGCCCTTAACTTGCAAGGATCTATGAGGGGCAACTATCAAAGAGCAACAATAATAAATCGCCACAATCACAAATAAAGGCACCAAGATTTGTAACGTGGAAAACCTCTCAAATCAACAGTAAAAAACCACAAGTCGTCCAGGCCAAAGAAATAGCTCAACTATGATCAATCAAGAGTACAAATGATTCTCAATCAACAACACAAATTAGTGCCAACACCCAACCAAATAACAAAGCAACAAAACTTTCACATAGAGAAGAACAAGAGAAGAAAAACCTATAAAATCACTGGTGCAGTGCGAAATTAATATCTCCCAACTCAGACCTCGTATCGACGATCCGACCGGTCAGAATGAAGAACAATGTGTTCCGAACCTGTTGTAAAATTTTTAGCCCAATCCAAAGTTGAATGAATCCGCAGTGCCGATTTTACGGTGACAACTATGTGAAAAAACGTGAACAAATTTTTCCCTCTACCTCTCTCTCTATGTGCTAGGATTTTCAATTTTTCAATGTGTTTTGACTCTATTGTTTTGTCTCTCTATTTATTTTACAGCCCCTTCTCCACTAGATTAAGTGAGGCATGAACTTCTCAAATTTTTGGGTCTTTTCTTCATATAGGAAGGGAGCCCAATACAACACTTGCTTATGACAATTGACACCATTCTTGAATAGTGAGTGTGCTGATTATTTTAAGATCAAAGATGAATTGAAAATGCACCTTTTGGGTCTTTTCTTCACATAGGAAGGGAGCCCAATACCCAACACTTGCTTATGACAATTGACACCATGCTTGAATAGTGAGTGTGCTGATTATTTTGAGGTCAAAGATGAATTGAAAATGCACCTTTGTTTTGGTTAAAATAATAAGGAGTATATAACTTTATATCTATATTTTAACGTGAAATATTTTATGGTGTGATGGTTAAGTAATGCTTCTATTTGGACTACTGTATGATATGATTGACATATGATTTATCCTTTTAAATATTTTGATAAAAGAACTCTTTCATATAAAACTGAAGAAAACCATATTATGAGATTTTTTACATACTATAAGTTTTGTACGTACTATAAAGTTTTACACGTACTATACGATTTTCTACGTACTACAAGTTTTGTACGTAATATATATTTTTATATGAAACCAACAATAAAGTATAAAACCATTTGGTTTAGCACAATTTTTGTGAAGCTTTATACTTTACTGCACTTAGAATATGAGGATAATATAAATTATATGTTGTATGATTAGTTTATTTTAAATGTTTGAATGATAGATATTTTTTTTAATGAATTAGAAAGTAGTGACAAAATCTCTGTTGGATTGATATTTATAATCATGTAATAAACATTAATTGTAATTAATTATATGTGATGGGATGAATTTTTACCTACAAGAATTTTCTTACATCTTTATGATTAATTAGTATTCAATATTGGATTATATTTCTCTTCTCAACTTGCCCACAAAAATTGAGAGAAGGAAGAGCAGGAACGTAGTCTAATAGTTGTTTTATCATTCACTTAGATGAGTCTAATTGAGTAAGACTTTAACCCACAAACAAGTTTTATGTCACTAGACTCATTTGTTAAGATGTGTGTTTATATCAATAAAACATAATAGTTAATAGTTTTATCATTTGGTGAGGTAAGTCTATTGAAGTAAGACTTTAGCCCACATGCAAGTTTGTCCATCACCTCCAAACTATTAGTTTGTTTTTGTTTATACTATATATATATATATATATATATATATATATATATATATATATATATATTGTATAGTCAAACTGATAGTTTGGAGGTGATAGACTACTTCTATTTAGATTTTGTTGGTTGCATTAATACCAGGAAATCAACATCTGGTTATGTTTTTATGCTAACTAGTGAAGCTATATTTTGAAGCAGCAAAAAGCAGACCTTGACTGCTACTTCCAATATCTAGTATGCAGGTTGAGTTTGTTTTTTATTTTGAGACTACCTCACATGGTGTATAATTGAAGAGTTTTATATCTGGGTTTAGAGGTGTGAATTTAATTGCTAGGTCATTGAAGTTGTATTGTGATAACTCTGTTGCGTTATTTATGACTAAGAATAATAGAAGTGGAAGTCAAATTAAGCATATTGACATTACATATCTAGCCATAAGAAAACGTGTTAAGTGGTCATTGGGCACGATTAACACTGAGTTGATGATTGTCGATTTTCGATCCTTTGAATAAAGGCATGCCATTCAAGAATTTTAAGGATCATTTAGTGCAAATGAAAATTGGTTCCATGTTGTGATAATCATTATTTTTAATAAAACTCTATTTCATTTTTTCTCATTTTATTGTGCACAAAGTTTTTATTTTGAGAAATTTCGTTTGACCCAAAATAAACATATGGTTTATTCATTATAGTTAAGAGTCTTTGATGAGAGACTTAATATATTATGATACATGGAAAATAATACTCACTTTTGGAGGACCTGTCACCATGATCCCAAATGGGTGATATGGGATATAATATCACAATGATCTCAAATGTGTGATATTAGATATATGAGATACTCACATGGTAAATTATATTCATTGATGTGGTCCATTTGTCAAACCATTAGTTTTACAATGGATTCCTAAATTCAAATGGTGTGTTTTTATATTTATTTATTTTTGTGATGGTATTGAAAATAGACTTGCATATGTTTGTGGATTAAATGACTCATTGTTGGGTTTATATATTATGGATTATGGTTATATATCATTGTCGCACTTGTGTGTTCACATTTTTTAATTTTCATAAATGTTTGAGTTAAAATCAATAAAGAATATATAATTAATTTTTAAAATCTTTGTTAAAAGTAAAATTAAAAAAATAATATATGTACACAAAAGAAATTTTTAAAATAACGGTTAACAATAGAAGAAGTTTTATAAAAAATGATTAAAGGTAAATTAATTTTAAAATAATAATTAAAGATAAAACTAAAAACCGAAATGTGAACACAAAAGAAAATGTCATCTTTATATATATTAGCGAAAACACAAGTGCTATCGCGTTTGTATGTTCGCATTTTTTAATTTTCATAAAAAATTGAATTAATATATAAAAAATATATAATTAATTTTTAAAATAGTCATTAAATATAAAATTAGAAAAATAAAATATGTACACAATTTTTTTTAAAATAATCGTTAAAAATAGGTTTTAGAATAAATAAGCTATTTATAAAATAATTAATTGCTTAAATAATAATTAAAAATAAAATTAGAATAACAAAATATGAACAAAAAAAATATCATATATATATATATATATATAATATTCGTCTTAGATATACAAATTATTTCATAACACTTTTAACTTAAAATTTTAACTATTGATTTTATATTACCATTAAATTTATATATTTTTTTATATAAGAATTATAAGAGATATTATATATATATATATATATATATATATATATATATAATTATTCAAGAGTACTTTTAACCTAAAATTTTAAAGACAATAAAATAAAATAAAATTATGTGTCTGTCATTGTATATATTTAAATTTATTTAATTATTTGCGACACTCATCAATCTAATAGAGATATAGGAATAAAAAGAGAATTTGGAAGCAACAAATTTATGAGTAGGGTTATAGCTGCAACTTACCAAACTCAACTTGTAGCCAGGAAACAACGGGCCTACACAACTTAGTTCAACTAACTTGAGCCACACATATATAATAGAAAATCTAGAGTCTCAACCACGTACTAAGAATTTCTTAAACCATATAAAGCCACTTGAAAGTTGAGACTCGAAAGACCAGAATAAGATATTTTATTTAAGTGGCTCTAATCAATACTGATTAGAACTCCTAAGGATAATATTCTTGGTTGGGTCAGTGGATTCATTCAATACTGAATTGATTAGCCATAAAAATATCTGCTTTAAAAAATACTTAAATTGCCTCTGTGGCTCTCTAATAGTCGCCTCGTCATTCGTTCAAAGAAAAAACCAAGATTGTAAACCGCAATAATTATGTGGCATGAAAAATATTATGAATAGCACCACAATTGCAAGTACTAGATATTTTGGAAGAAACACGAGTTCAAATGTATATAATGGATGGAAAAGGCATCAATTATGGGACTAATATGACTTGCGTATGTCAACTTTACTAAAACTGATATTAAATTTGCATGGAAGATACCCCAGATATACATTCAATCTACACAATTCTTTATAAAATCATCATTTCATTTTATATGAACACGCGTGTTAGTTACAACTATAAGCTGGATGTAAGACTAAAATAAAAAAGAAATAATCTTTTTATTAAAGTTTGTTTAAATCCTTATATATATATATAGTTTTTATATTTCAAAGTTTTTCCGATAGATCGAAATCTTATTTATCATTACACAATTCCTTGGTCTTAAGTAATTAGACTTGCTTAATATAGATTGAAATTCTAGTTTTCACTACACAATCTCTCAATCTTAAGTATGTTAGAATTTTACCTATCATTACACGACCTCTCAGTCTTAGCAGTACGATTTGTTTAAGATAGGTCAAAATATTACCTATCATTTCATAACCTCCATAGTTTTGAACGATTAGACTTCTTCATTAATGTTATCTTCAAAAGGTGTACTCGGTTATGCATAAAATACAATTATGGTGCCAATGAGTATTCGGATAGGCATGAAACACAGTTATGGATTATTGTTTGTGGGTATGATGATTTAGTTTTAGTTCACATCGAGCTAGAGCATCAAAATAACTCATAACCCATATTGCTTATGTAGAATAATGAAGAAGAAAATATTTAGTTATGAAAAATAATTGGTATAAATAAGAGAAAGGAGAAGCAAAGAGAAATAAAAATATCAATTACGGATGTAATAAATAAGGTATATGAAATTATAGAAGAAATGAGTTGAAACATAGAAATACGGTACAGATATTCGCATACCGTCTTTATTTTAAAATAAAGTCACCGGATCAATCGTGATGTACCTAAAGTCTTTGGTCGACAAAAAAGTCAGAAAAAAGTAGGGTAGTTGATTCCATTCCAAACTTAAAGATAATATACATTATTATTTTTCTTATGAAGTTATCTTAAATATATTTTTCTCTAATTCCAATGAAATGGTTTTTAAAGGATTCAATGAGATAAAATTATAAATGTTTACGCTGAATTAACAAATAAATCATTTTACCTTTTAAGCTCAAATATAATTTTGTATCTGAATACAGTCACATTCTGTTTTTGTTATTATTTCTCTTTGTAGTTTATGTAATTTTATTTATATTATTAAAAATATTAATTTATCTATTTTTGTTTCTATAAAATTCAACACTCTCAAATATATCGGAAAACTAAAATTTAATAAATTAATTTTAAAAAATAAGTTATTATTAGAAGTCTTCACGTAATACACACACACATATATATATATATATATATATATATATATATATATATATATATATATATATATATATATATATATATGTAAAAGAATCATGAAACACTATATTTATTGACATTATATTATAAAAGGATATATTTTACCCTTCTTTCGAATAACATTGATATTATTAATATTCATCAGTTTATTTTGGCGGTGTGTTACATCTTAATTGTTATTACACATATAAAAAACTAATTTAAAACAAAAAATAAAGCATTAAATTAAAAGCAGAATACGAAAGATAAAAACATTTTTTTTCTGCAGAGACTATTTTAGAAAAACCAATATAAATAGATCCAATTATTGAAGCGTATTTTTTTATGTTGTACTTGGCTTTCACGAATCCAACATGTATTGGTATAATAATGTTAACGGTGGAAACCGAGGTTAACCGAGTGAATATAAATAGATTAGCTGCAAGAGAGAGAGAGAGACCCATGCCTTTGATAGAAAGTGCACGCTTTCCCGGAAAAAGAGAGCAGAGTGAGTGAGAGACATAAGTAAACCCCTGCATCCAAATTCACACCATTCTGGCAGAGGCAGTTCAACAAGACACGCACCCTTAATTCATTGTAACGTGTCATCTTCTGAATTTGCATGCCATAGGGTCATTAACCTCCTCAGTCCCTTAATATACACTCCTCTGCTTCACCAACCTCTCTGCAAATTTCCACACTTCTTCTCAGAACTGTTACGGAATTCATCGTTTCACTGACATGGCCGTTCGACGCTCTCTGCTCAGCAAAACCACGTGCTGCAGCGTCGTGGTTTGGTCGTGGATGCTGGTGGCGCTGATGAGAGTGCAGGGTGCAGGCGCCAGGCCCAACCGGAGGGAGCAGGGCTCGATCATAAAGTTACCCAGCGAAGCGGTGGATGCTGACTCGGATGAAG
This sequence comes from Vigna unguiculata, assembly GCF_037176805.1. Lineage (NCBI taxonomy): Eukaryota > Viridiplantae > Streptophyta > Magnoliopsida > Fabales > Fabaceae > Vigna > Vigna unguiculata. Next base: position 54,382,417 of record NC_140794.1, on the reverse strand, counting down.
TGGGAACGCGATGGGCGGTTCTGGTGGCCGGTTCAAACGGTTACGGAAACTACAGGCATCAAGTGAGTTGGTTTATTTCGATTTCTAAAATTAGATAATAATGAGTTAATTGGTTTTGTTTTTAACTAATGGTTTGATGAAGTACAGGCAGATGTGTGCCACGCGTACCAGTTGCTGATCAAAGGTGGAGTGAAAGAAGAAAACATTGTGGTGTTTATGTACGACGACATAGCCAACCACGACCTGAATCCCAGACCTGGAATCATCATCAACCATCCTCAGGGTCCAGATGTCTATGCTGGGGTTCCTAAGGTCATTTTCTATTTAAGCTAACATACTTAATTATTTTTGTACTTCTAGTGGGATTAGCTCCGCTAATGCTTAATTAATTGGCTCCTGTCAAACTTTCACGCTTTAATTTTTCTCAATTATTCAACAACTGCCAAGGTTTCCATGTTCGTGTTTCGAAATGGAAAACTTTTTTTTTTTTTTCGACCTTTCTTTTTTTAAATAAGGTGGTGCAACATGTCTGCGGATTGTATGATGCTTGTATATTTGAAAGAAAAAACGCGCATATCAGTTAAGCGAGTCTTTTGTCTTTGAGATACAGTTGTACTATATTAACATTCATTTCTCACTTTTAGAAAGAAGAGAGACGTGTATGGTTATCAATGGAAAAACACAAAAAAAAGTGTGGTGGAAAAAAAGTATTTCAAAAACATTTAATCATACCTAGTCGCTGTGGGAAACAGAAATTAAATTACGAAAAAAAGATTTAACATTTTTATGTCATTGTCTGATTGTGCGTTGGAGCATATAAGTCTTAAGTTTTTCTTAGGTGTGGCATCCCTAGTTTAGTTTTTTTTTTTTTTTTTTTTTTTTTTTTTTTTTTTATGGAAAGCGACGTTGATATTAGATCATGTCTAATGAAACTTATATATATAATTAATTATTTTTTTATTAATAAAAATGTTATTTTGGTAGAAATTTTTTCTTAAGAGTTTCTTTTAAGAAAATGCTTTATAATTGATGAATATTTTTCACAAGCAGCTTTCTTTAGTAAGAAATTCATGTTTATGAGAATTATATTGAAATAATGTTTTATCTTTTAATTGATAAGAAATTAGTTTAAGAAAGTTTCCATTTGACTCGGGAATAAACTTTTTCTTAAGAAGAAGATAAGAACAATAAAACTCCGTATGAAACTTTTGTTGCTGGCAACAATTGACTTAATTAATTGTGGTACTTGGCATATGGATGGTGGTGGAGTAACTTAAAATCTAATATGTTTGATTTGATAAATTAGGGGAGGACACTGGTAACGCAATTATTGGGTTGTTGATAGACATTAGATGTCTAAAGTTTGCGATCACTATTGATGGTATTTTTCTAATAGTAATATTTTAATGGTCAATTCATAAGGCACTAGCTTCATTGTCTAAACAAATTAATCATTACAGTGACAAATAGAAAACGAATCGTTACCTTTTGTTCTTGTTTTTGGTGTAAATAGAAAAGGATTTGTTACCTATACTATTAGAAAATCGCTTCTTTTGTGGTGTTCTGTTCATTGAATTTGTCCCTTGATTTTTTTATTTATTTTTTAATTTATTTTAGGATTACACTGGTGAGAATGTGACGTCCCGGAACTTCTACGCCGTTCTTCTTGGGGACAAGAGTAAAGTGAAGGGAGGAAGTGGCAAGGTGATTAATAGCAAACCAGAAGATAGAATATTTATTTACTACTCTGATCATGGAGGTCCAGGAGTTCTTGGTGAGTTAAGCTTTTCATTTTTTTTTTTCAGTTGTTTCTAAAATTATGAAGCTTCAGAATTCAGTCATTGAGGTATACAGTATTTGAACATAGTTATATGAAGTAAAATTATGCAAGGGCAAAAAACTGTTCAAACCAGAACTATGTTTATACTAGATAAAGACATTATAGCTTTGTGATTTCTATTTTGATTGTAGGGATGCCAAACATGCCCTACCTTTATGCCATGGATTTTATGGATGTCTTGAAGAAGAAACATGCATCTGGAGGCTACAAGAAGATGGTAAAAATTCATTTCTTAAGTATATGATGACTGAAAATGATGCCAATAACTTTAATTAAGTTGTGAAAAAGTTACGATGTGGCGATGTAGGTGATATACGTGGAAGCTTGTGAAAGTGGGAGCATTTTTGAAGGTATAATACCCAAGGATTTGAATATTTTTGTCACAACAGCATCGAATGCCCAAGAGAATAGTTGGGGAACTTATTGTCCAGGAATGATTCCTTCTCCTCCTCCAGAATACATCACTTGCCTGGGGGATTTGTACAGCGTTGCTTGGATGGAAGACAGGTATAAATACATTTTTCTTGTGTTCAACTTCAACCCATCATAAACATAAAAAAGAAGGCTTTTTTTCACTTAAAGTTCTGCACCTCACTCACTTTGGTCAACGTCCTTTTGTTATTTGTTTTGGCCTTTGATGACATTGAAAGTAAATTGTAATGGCCGCCAAAATTTGAATTTTTTTAGTGACAAAGGGATTGATGATATTATGTTAACTTTCACTCTGTTTGAATGGCGAAACTGACTTCCACTTAAATTTTCTGCAGTGAGAGTCACAATCTGAAAAGAGAATCCGTGGCACAACAATACCAATCGGTAAGAAATTTTAAATGAATTGCACTCCTGTGTATTTTGAATATTAGCATTGGGGGAAAAGAAAACTGAGAAACATTTTTTCTTGTGCAGGTAAAACAAAGGACTTCAAATCTTCAGGACTACGGGATGGGTTCACATGTGATGCAATATGGTGATGCCAACATCACAGATGAAAAGCTTTATTTATACCAAGGTTTTGATCCTGCCACTGTGAACTTCCCTCCACACAACAGACTAGAAGCTAAAATGGAAGTTGTTAACCAGAGAGATGCAGAACTTTTCTTCATGTGGCAAATGGTATGCCCCTTCATAGATTTCTCTACGTCCTCACTTTCAAGTAATCAGATTTATTGCTAAAACACTGTTACTATGGTAATAATAACACATCTAGTTACAAAACTGGTTTTGTTTCACAGTATCAGAGATCAAACCAGCAGCCAGAAAAGAAGACAGACATCCTCAAACAGATTACGGAGACAGTGAAGCATAGGAAACACTTAGATGGCAGCGTGGAATTGATTGGAGTTTTGTTGTATGGACCGGGAAAAGCTTCTTCTGTTCTACAATCCGTGAGGACTCCCGGTCTTCCCCTTGTTGATGACTGGACATGCTTAAAATCAATGGTAAACGAAAATAACTAAGTCTTCTTTTTTCTGTTAACATTCATTGCACATTTGTATTCTTTTCCTTAAATAAATTTTCTTCTATCACTTCTTCCACACATGGTGTGATCCATGCACAAGACTCACCAAAATGCATGTGATGAGAGATTGGACCAATCCTGTCCAATACATATTCCACAAAAGGGAAACATCAGTTTAAATATTATTATTAGCTGATGACTGATACACAACTTGGGGTTGCAGGTCCGGGTGTTTGAAACTCACTGTGGGTCTCTGACTCAGTATGGAATGAAACACATGCGAGCATTCGCCAACATATGCAACAGTGGTGTTTCTGAGACCTCCATGGAGAATGCGTGTGTGGCAGCCTGTGGTGGCTATCAAGCTGGCCAATTACATCCATCAAACATAGGATACAGTGCTTGATTTTGGGCTGTGCACACAAAGACCGGTTGATAATGTAATACTCTGAATTGCATTCTCACTACTGGTTTATGCTGCTTAGATCAAATTTGTTTTTTGTATAACTTGAGTAGCCCAATAGCATAGTAGTTATACTGGTCGTGTATATAAGTGTAATAATACCCTTTACATAAAATAAGTACAATTTTAGTTAGTATATTTCGTGCTCTAATATCTTGGTGAAAGCCATTCCTTCAAATCCAGGACATCTTTCTTATCTTAGTTTTTAGTATGATCTGTTGCTATCCTTTCATGAAATTAATCACAAGCAACATATGTTTAACTTCGTAAGGAAGATTAAAATATACATATTATCGAGTTTTGTTACTCTTGGTAATTGTATGAACAAATGTGCAAGTACCGAACAGCATATGAATGAATAATAGATTAAAGATATTGGATAATCCTCTTCAATTTTAGGAGTTTCCACAGATAATGGGATAATTTAAAACTAAAACAAAAAGAACTAATCTGACTTATTTAAAATTGGCACTCTTTCAGCACCCCTTGTCTTGGAGATTGTAAATTTCAAGATTCTTTCTTAGAAGTTCTAATCTTCTGAATGAGAATGATTTTGTAAATATATCTGCAAACACTGAGATTGAAATCGCAGCTTTGATTATCAACAAACATCTCTATGCTGTGTTCTTGCTTCAGTCCCAAGTCTGTCAGAATGTTTCTTAACTTGATTTATAGTTTTAGTTGCAGCAATGAAATCAGTTAGAATACTTCTTAACTTGATATATGGTTTTAGCTGCAGCCATGAATTCTGCTTCTGCTGAACATCAAACACACACACAAAAAAATGAACACAGAACACCAAGCCCATACTGAAACGGTACTCTGGCATACTTTTCATATCAGAAAAGCTAATTAGTTTGAGTTCTTGTACCTCAAAAAATTCAATTAATTTGAAGACTTGTAGCTTGCACTGCTTGACTTTCTAAATGATAGTACTTTTTATGTATTTAACAATTTATGTATCTAACAATTCTCTTGTTGCTTTAAGTGCAATTTACTGGCCCAGACAATTCTCTTGTCGCATCAAGTGCAATTTATTGGCACAAGACAACCAGTTTACTGGAAATAAGATGTAGTGATTACTGCTTTTAAATCATAGTGATTAGTGCAGGAAAAACAATTTATGTAGTGTAAACATCAGTACATGAAGTTTACTGTTTGACGATTGTTTTCTATGGTTCTAACCTTTATTAGGTTATTTTTAGTCCAGACTGTTTAAATTATGCAGGATACATATTATATGGACTTTCGCAATAGTATGAAAAAACTAATTACATAAAGAATACAAATATATGAAAATCAAAGCTGCGGAATATAGAAATATATGAAAGTCAAAGCTTGTCGGAATGATGAGGTAATAGCTAATGAGCCCTAAAGAAAAGATACGAGAGCAGCAGCAGATCAATATAACACATCATATTAAGCACCTCGACATTTGCTGTGATAATTATATACTGGGAACCCATTTGTTGATATTTTTCTAGGCTAATTACATTTCCATAGGATGTATTTTGTTCTTATTTCTTTGTTTTAGATTTGAATTGATTTTTCCAGATAAAATGTTATTTTTCTTAAAATGTGTTAATTTGAACTTGATAGATAGAAATTTTTTGTGAATAAGCATAAAAGTGCATTTTGGCGGCTATGACATTTTTTGACTGTTTGGCCTATAACTTTTGTTACAAAACTTCAATTAAGTTGATTCTTTTTGTGTTGCATTCCATATTTAAATATTTAATTTGAGTGTAAGAACATAACTCTATGCTGATTGTTGTTTAATTTTGAAAAATTGGAACAGTTTGCAGAGGTACTGAACTTGACTAGTATGTGCAACCTATAGCAACCAAATTGGAAGTTAATTGGACAGCTAAGACAAGCAAGAGCAACCTGCATTAGCCTGTGAAGGAAAGTTGAGGCAGTGAAAGCTTGAAGAGTCAATTACCTGTTTACATGCAACCTGAGTGGCTGGTAATTGAGTTGAACCATATGATCACGGTGCAACCTCCTGGACCAGTACCACATGACAGGCTAGAAAGAAGAAATCAGAGGAAACTTGGCTACAGTGACCTGTTCTTACCTATTAAAAACAGTTGAAGCTTTGGAAACTTGAAGAGACATATAACTTGGAAACCTGTAAGCTGATTAGTTTGTAGAAATAATTAGGTGTTAGTAAGCTGAAGTTGGTGTATTGACTGTAATGTAACCTGCTCTGAACTGTTTGTTTAGTTTTCATCATAGTTTTTAATCTATAAAATACTTGTATCTTATTCAGAAAAAAGATCATCAGACATTTTAGTTTTTCTAGTTTCCCGTTTTTTATTTTCTCTGGTTTTTGTGATTATTGGAGCTCCAAAGTTCTCTTCCAAATTTCTCTGCAATGAATATCGGTTCTTCTTCTAAATCCTCTTTTTCTCAAGCATTTTCGTTCTCAATTTAAGTAACTAGCATTTACAAATTACATTCACAGTTACACAGTTTCACTCAATTCCAGTCACTGTTCCAGTTCTGCAATGCACTGTCTTCATAAAAGAGAAGTTAATTAAATATTTATTTGGATTGTTCATTAAAAACTATTTATTTAAAATTAAAAAAAATCTTTATTATTCTAGGAATTATAATTAATTTTTCCTAGCCTTGTTAATCAACTTTTTGGTTAAGGATAAAAAGACATGAGATACATATTTGTAAAATACTAGAAGGAGGATTTGAACTATTCTAGTGATGTGGTTTATAAGCTCCTTCCAAAGGGATCTTCAACCTGATCTTCATGTATGAAGAAGAACTATTACTACTACACCAGAGTATTGGTCTAAGAAAAGTTATATGCATTCACCTGCTTAATTTCTTTTATCTTATTTTTTTATTTATCTCTTTTTCTTAATTACATTATTTGTCACATCTATTATTTATAGTAAAGAGTAGAGATTTGAGTTACAAACTCTTAAACTAAATCTCAATTCCAATGAATGGAGTTGAGAATATGAAGTTTTCAGTTTTCAGTTGATGAAACAACAAATTGTAAGGGGCCTGTTGTAGGTTGGAGTGGTGGCAATAATGTTCTGAACTCTCTGGAACTCAGAGATTGTGCAGGGTATGGTTATTACACCAGGATAATCGAAGCCGTAAACTTTCTCTGCATCTTCCAATAGCTTTCCGAGAAGGGGGTGATTGAAGTGAGTAACTGGCACCAAAACACGTTGCTTCTCATCTTCTGATTCGCCTACACACACTGTCAAATGTCCCTTTGGTAGATCTGTTGAACCGTTACCCAATTGAGCATACTTGGATTCCAACTTTGATAAACACAGTTTATTGGTTCCTTGTCTAAAACACCACACCAATCTCAAGACTACACGCGTCGAATTCTTGTGTGACTTTCTGACCATTCTCAGAAGAAGTATTCAAAGAAGAGAGTTTCAAATGAGGGCTTACTTTTTCATCTCATGAGTATCACCCTTTTATATAAACTCAAATTATTCTGCGTTGGTTGAAAACTGTGATTTACTTGACATAGTAATTTTGTTGTCATTATAGTTGTACCAACGATGATATAAAGGAAAAGCATTAAGGTCTGCAGATAGACATTTGAGAGTTGAGACAAAGAGTAAGTGGCTGAGCTGTCAATGGTCCAAATATTTCTTTATGATGTCTTTTATGAAATGATGCAAGATTTGGTCTGTTAATGTTTAAAAGAATTCTTGGTTTTCCTCAATTGTTTTACTCCTATTTTGGCATTATCTTTACAAGTTTTTACCTTGGGAAGATACAGAGGAAGCAAGATATTCCTAGTAGTGTGTGAGATTATATGATATAATAACAAAATAATAAAAAAAATCAACCTATGATGCAATTTATTGAGAATTGACGATAAACACAAGTGAAGTTTGATAAACTTTTGGAAAAAGAATAATTGGATTTTGGATTCATTTGCTCAGAAAAAGAATCAATCGGTGTTTTGGATTTTGGATATTTGTGTTACATAATTAAAATGTATAAACTGAAAAAAAAAAGGCAAAATAGAAAAACAGATTAAAACCATTGCATTTCGTTTTGAAATATATATATATATATATATATATATATATATATATATATATATATTTTGTTCATTTCCACTGAATACATTATTAATCATTAATATTAATAAAAAATTAATTTAAAATAAACAGAAAAGATCGGATATGCTCCATGGCCACTCTACGATTGCTATAAAGAAAATGTTCAGACAAGATGCTGGTTTGTTAATCATGTTTGCTGTCAAATAAAAATTCATCTGGAAGAGTTTAATAACATACCATAATTTGTTTATGGACTTGAAAATAGAGCATGGATTTATTTCATATCTATTAGATAAATTTTGGGTTTTTTTACCAATTCAGGTCCGGTCGACAACATTGTTAGGAATATTTATTTTATTTTTGAGGTATTATCCACTTTGTTTATTTATACAATGATATTACAAAAGACACTTTAATTTTTTCTAGTCGTGCTCATTAGAAAACTTTGGTAGCATTTCATTCCTAACGAGCCTAGGGCTGGTGTATAGGGGAGTTGAGTACATTTCAACCCCACCTAGGGATGAGTACATCTCAGCTTCAACAAGAAACAGGTACATCTTGGTCCAATTCACATCTACATCTAAACTTAAGGATATAAATATACATTCCGGTACATATGGGCTTTGACATATAGATGTACATACACATACGTACATTTCAGCACATATAGACTCATGTATACAAATGTACATCTCAACACATATGGACTTAAAATATACATATGTGCAAAGAACTGTTTCCTCAAATAATATTTCATATCAGATTGACCAACAAATGATAATTTGAGATATATTTGATCTAATTTTAACGAGTTTTTTTTTTATTATTAACAGTGTCGAATGCATTTTTTTTTATTATTATTAACAATGTCGGATGTATTTTGTTTCAATTGCATTTCCTAATAAACTTTTGTTTTGAAAATCCTCCAGCAAAGTTTGTCATTGAGATTAGAAATAAGGGATGAAGAGAGAAGGTTTTTTAGATGCGGAATTTGAAGGGGGAAAAAGAAAAGAGAAGCCCATTAGTGAAGGCGGACTCTAATGTGAGGCAAACCAATTGAAAGCAAACAATAAGATCCAATTATAACTTGTCTGCTATAGGCACCTAAAAGTTGTATCCATCTTTCATTTTTTTTTTAATTATATATAAATGTTAAATTGATGAACACCATTTTTCCTTATTTTACTACATTCAACACATTACAAGATTTTTATATAAAAAATTGTATTTATACTTTTACACAAATTTAAATTAGACTCAGCAAACGTATTTCCACGTTACCAATTTATTTTCAATCAACATATTTCTTTATTCTCAATTCAAAACAATCCGAAATATCTATCGTTAGTAAAATATTTCATTTTAATCAAACCTTCTAATTCTTATTCAAACAAACTCTTCTAATTTCTACTTTGTTTTATTTTTCGGTTATTTTCACTTTAACAATTTATACTCCCAGCGGAAAACAAAATAATAATAATAATAATATTGTAAATAAATATTTTATTTTAGTCGCTTGGCTACCTTAAACAATTAACTACTATATTTTTTTTTCTCCAAAAAGTAAGAGGCATTGATATCTGTAATTATTAGCCATCACGCACTTGCCAACAAACGATCCATGATGCTGTGCATGTGTTTCCGTGCCAGAACAGTTAAATAGTATAATATATCTGAAAACTATTTATAATTTTTATTTAAATAAATTTTAACTTTAGTAAATATAAAAGGTTAAGTCTTTCTTAAAATAAAACATACATACTTTAATTAAATGTATACGAGTGAACTAGCTCTAGTTAATTTCTTCAAGTTAATTATATAAATTTGTTCACACACTTAACATTAATTAAATATAAGTGAATTAAATTTTACTTTACAAATATATAAGATTGAATTAGATTTAAATTACATATCTTAATGTTTAATCTTATTTTTGAAATGTAGAGTTAAGCTTAAATTTGGATCAGATAATAGATTTAAGTGAGTAAAAGTAAATGGATTTGAGATAAAATAGAGGTAAGATTTAGGTTGTTTGAACTAAGAAAAAAATAATAAAAATAAAAAAAAAGTTTGTGAGTGAAGTAATTAATTTTATTTTTATAAAAAAAAGGTTAAATATGTTTTGCAGTATGTAAACTTTAACGCAAAATTAAAATTTATCTTTGTTCTAAATTTTTATGCAATTTGGTCCTAAAACTTTAAAAATGAATAGTTCCTCAAATTCAATCGTGTTAACTTTTTTTACATGTCAAACAAGTCTCAGGATGACATTTGAGTTGTTAACATAATTTTGACAAATTTTAACTCAAATATTAACATTAACATTGTTTAACAAGTTTAAAAAGCATTAACATCGTGGACATAAAAGACTATATTCATTCATTTTTTATGTTTAGGAATCAAAATGTATACAAGTTTAAGAACCAAAATATTTAGAACATAGACGAATTTAATTTTTCATCTAAATTTAGGAACTAAAAACATATTTAATCATCAAAAATTTTATAAATGAATTTCAATTAAATAATAAATTATAATTTTATTACCATCCTTTAATAATTATAATTATTTTTTATTACTATCTTAAATTTTAATATTATTATTTATTATTTACATTATTTTATTGTTTATGTTTAAAATTATAAACATTTGATTAACTTTTACATATAACCTATTATCTCTTATTTTTTTCTAGCAAATATTTTAATTTATAAAGAGAAAGTCTAATACACAAAATTCATTTCATTCTTCTTACTTTATTAATTTTTAATTTATTGTTTTACAAACTTTTTTTCACAACGTTTCGGCGTAATTTGTACCTCAATACAAATATAAATTTAAAGTCAACTTTTTAAGATATATATTTCAAAAGAAATCTTTACAAAAAAATTAAAGGTGAATAAATATTTTTTATATTATAAATATTTTAAAAAACAAAATTTCTCTATAAATATTTTTAATAAAAAAAATCAACTTTTGTACAAACAAAAATACACAAGTTAAAAATTAAAAATTATATAAAAACATTTATATGGAAATTTTAATTTTAATTTTTTTTCTCAATTTTATTTTTAGAAAGAACTTATAGAAAAGTTCGTTTAAGTATATTCCTAACACTTTTATTTCGTTTTTCTATGAAAAACTGATTTAATTTATTTCGAACTTTTTTTGAGGAAAATGAGATTAAAATTAGTTCTAAAAAATATATTCTATAAAAATAAGTTTAAAACTGATTCATTGTGTGTCAAAAATGTTCATTTATTTTGAAATTGGTTAACTTATTTGGACTTGTAATATGGATTAGGTTAAATGGTGAACTTTTTTTTTTTTTACAAAGCACTTGTATTGTAGTGATGGGAAAAATTTAGTGTGGTGGGTAGTCTTTAATTGAAATCTTTATCGGCATGCATTGGGGGCGTTTGTTTAATTTAATTATGACTGTAATAATACAAGTTTTTGTTAGAAGAGGTGTAAGGTAGGAGGTGCATTCATTTCATTACAAAATTCTACACAAAACTCTCCCCCTTAGTGGAATAAACAGCAGTTATAATCACCAAAAGTAATTCCATTTTTAGTTGGTCACATTATATTTAATTAATGGAATCTATCTTACGTGTGCCAGCTGAATAATGATGATAAATCTCTTGCCAAATTTATAATGCATAAAGTGCCTTTATAAACTTTTTTTTTCTTCTGATATTCGTTTTCCTTTTGTTTGTGTTATTGATGGATTTGAAACCATTGTATAGACAACATATAACTACAAATGATTAATTCTGTCACTATTTGCTTCGATGACGAATTTAAAATCATGAGTATAGATAGCATATGGTCACAAAGGTGTGATTATTTGAAATAATGGAAATAAATAACATATAATAGTAGTTTTTTGTAAGAACCCTAGCTATGTCCTTTAGGTATAGGTCGGAAAATCATGCGTAGAAGTTATATATATATACTTGTAAATGTGATATAATATTGTAGTTTATAGTATGAAGAGTGTAAATGAGTTTAAGTTGATCTATGAACCCATTCAACCCGATTTTAGGTGAAATGAATTTCGTTGTTTAGTTTAAACAAGATTGAATCAATTTCCATTTAAAGATCACAAACAAAAGTTTTCAACCCCTAGTTAGTAACCAATACGGATTTGACCTTTAGGTTATGATTTTAGGCATTATCTTGAATTATCACATCACTCTCGTTGGAGGTATGATAACGTGAGATAGATTGATTACGTTGGAGGTTTTCTAGTTTGCTCGGAAAAAATGTACAGAGGGTTGGTCATTTAAATTCTTCGGTTTACATAGTTCTATTTTGCATAATTTATAATTTACTAGAATTAAAATGTGGGTTTATCAATTTCGTATTATAATTTTTAATTTTTCTTGTGTGATATTTAAGAATAACAATGCAGGACAAACTATACGAGCTGATATATAAGTTCACAAAAAAAAAAATGCAAGACAGACTGAATATTGAACGTTATGAGTATCTTTGCAAGTTCTTTTGTCAAGGTCACACCACCTTCATTGGAAGAGAACATCTATCTCAATATATGTAGTGGAGAGGATTAGTTAATTGAAGAGTAGGAAGAGGATTAAACACTAAAACTATCTGATACGTCTCAACCTAACTCGGACCAGTAGATATTTTTTTTTATCAGCAATAAAAAATATGAATTGAAAATAGGGACAATAGGGTTGCCCCAACCCTTATAAAAAAAAAGAATATGTTAACAAATACAGCAACGGACCAGTAGATACATATGATGTCACTTTCTTTATTCTTTTGGGATAATAATATAACTTAAAAGTTAAATTAAATCTTCTCCATTCTATATCTATTTATAATCATCACAATTTCAAAAAGATTGGTTTCACTTTCTTAATAATATTTTATTACAACTATATACCACATGTGAGACATGCAATTACTCGATATATGAACTAAAACTTTTTGAAAAACCTATCAAGAAATACAATCAATGCAAAGACTTACTAAATAAAACGTTAGCCTAGGCATATGATATAAATTAAAAACCAATAAAAAAGGTCATCTAAAATGAAAAATATTCCAAATCTGAAAGAACAATAAGAAACTGCAATAATGTCACCAAAGTGTCTTTTGACTAGAATTTTTTAAAAATATTTGATAAGAAACTCTCATAGTTCTTGGAGTTTTTCTTGAAGAATGTATATAATATTTAAAAGCAAGTGTAATTAATACCTTCAAGGCTTAAAATCAATTCCAAAATACTAATATATATATATATATATATATATATATATATATATATATATATATATATATATATATATATATATATATATATATATATATATATAGTCCATAACAAAAGATAATCAATTATTCGTCTTCATTAATATTATTGAGATTACAATCTGAAGTATAATTAATTAAAGGTGACCCTTATATCTCAATAAGTTTGTGAGTTAATTAATTTTATAGGATTAATTGATTAAGTTGTTTTAACATGATTCTTGAAAACATATGTCTTCTTCAACTTTGGTATAACTAATGGTAATCGACCGTATTGAAAAGTAATAAATTAAAATGTTAAAAAGAATTAATTAAAATGTCATTATAATAAAATTGTATTATGCATGTGTTTAATTGGTTGGTAATAGTAATAATTTATAAACGAACTACTAACAATCAAAAATTTGTTGATAATTATCGACAATCACAAATTTGTTGATTATATCTGTCGGTACTTACCAACAAATTTTAATCATCGATTATTTCCATCAATAAAATAGGTGACTAGGTCTCTTCCTTTCCTTTTGTTTTCTTTATTTCTTCATCTTCTTCCTCCTTTCCTATTCACTGGTGTCGCATCACGCCATCACCAACACCTCCAACTCATCCTCCTTCCATGAGACCTAAAAATAAATAAATAAATAAAATTGAAATTAACATTTTATGTATATTTTTTTTCTATACTAAAAGTTTAAAGGTTTAAGAGGGTTATTTCAGAAACTAAAAACCTCTTCCCATTTCAATTCCCATAATTTAGATTCTCCCATCATTCTTTATTCTCCCTCAAAAATGGACCTTCTTCATTGTTTTCTTGAAGATTCAATGTCATAAAAGTGGTTACTGAAGGGTTGTACCATATAATTCAGTTTCATCTTAAGCTAAGTTCAAGTTTCTGTCATCTTTGTAGAATCAATATGTTTTTTTCTTTTATACATGTAGTTTTCCTTAACTGCATGTATTTTCTTCATTTCCTAAATAAAACTTTATCTCCCTGTGATTTTAAAATCATGCATTGATCATTGATTGAGTTTTTTTGTTGTATAGTTATAACAATCTTAAGTGGTGGAAGCATGTATGGTATGGGAAAGAACATGATAAGTGTATTCTACAAGGTAAGAGGAGCTAAATTCCTTTCAAAATTTAAAGTCATATTGTTGAATTTAGATATTGGAGTAGGAATATGTAGTTGCATGTTGACCTAGACAGGAGAAATATATGAAATTATTTTGTATTTTGATTCGCAGTGTGAAGTTGATTGAGACTTTTAATTATGTGAAATTATGGATTTCTGAGTAGCAAAGTGGTTTAGAAAATTTTCAGTTAAAATATATAATTTAAAACCTATTGAATTGGTGAGTGGTTTTGGAACATGACTTAAGTGTAATTATTTATACGGTAAGAATATAGAGATGAGTTAGTTAAATTTGACGTCATAATGATGAATATGACATATTGGGCTGCTTATTAGAATGTTGTATGCATGTAAATGTTGTAATTTGAGGATAGGAATGAGAAAAAAATATGAAGTGATGGGGAAGTTCTAAACTTCCAGAGAAAATATTTTTTTTGTAGCCTTACCCGTAGATAGTAACACTGTGAAGTTTTGTTTATAGTAGAGGTGATTTATGTTAGGTAAACTTAAACATAATAAATGTTATAGCCATTGTTGGTAGTTAGTATACTAGCCATTTATAGTCGTTGGGTAGTTAATGTACTACCGTTTATAGTCATTGAGAGTACAACAAACAAAAATTATAAGCCTGTATATTGTATCGTTGATGGCATGAATAAGAAAACAACAAAAAATGAATAAGTTTTTCATCCAAGAGCCTCTTTCTCGTAACAGTTTATATATTGCCAAATGGTTTTCTTTGCTTGTCATAAATTATATTTTATCATTGAATTGTGTTATGTGTTAAAAAAATGATAAAAATAAATTTCGTACAAAATTACAAATTTTAACCGTACAAAAATTTATTTGTTTGTACATTTAAATTTTTGTACAAATATCTGTACAACTTGTGAAGAATAGAAAGAATGAATATTTTTATTAAAAAAACATTAAACTATAATGTCTATTGTAGAGTCATATTACAAATTCAATTATAAATAGTGTCTCTTGAACATAGATTTACATGTGAAAGTTTAGTGTGTTATGGTTGTCACATTAGCTTTCTGAAGAGAAATGCTAATCTAGGATAAGGTCAAGCGTAGGGGACTTGTGATATGAGACTATCTTGATTCTACAAGTATCAATCTCATATAGAGGATAATAACTAGGTGGTGAGAGTCGAAGGAGACTTCACATAGCAAATAATACAATAATAAAGACTATCATACTTAAGGAGCTAGTGAAGTTATACTGGATGAGATATATGATGTTCCACCTGAGTTATTGTTGTATAGAAGGAGGAGAAGAGGGTCAGTATGACAGATGCATAGTCTCATGAGTCCATTCAATATACCAGTCTTTCGGAAACAAGAGTCCAAAGTCTAGAGATTTATCTATAGTTTGATGATTGAACTTTAATTAACTGACTTTATTTTAATATTTTGGAAAAAAAATTAATTTTCTTTTTCAATTATAGATTATTTTTTGTAATATTTAGCTCACCCTTGCATTTTTTATCTCTAGTTTCTATTATTATTGCGATCAAACATATATTTTGTATATAAAGGAACATATTTAGGAGGAGCTGATGGGATACTAGCAATGAAGTTGGAGTTATCTACGAAGAACTAGTATATTGTGAGTTAGAGAATATCTGTTAGCTTTTTGAAAGACTATATTATGCTTTTTAGTTCTCAAATTGGAGTATTGTTAACCTATCTTGAAATACACGGATTTTTCCCAAGTAAACACCATCATCTCCTCTTCCTTCACCTCCTTCTTTAACCCGAGCAACCATCATCTGATATTTCTCTATGTGACTGAAATTCATCTACCTCATCGATGCATCTCCTTGCCACAAGCGAACCTCCATGTCGACACCTACTTGTTGTCGTCGTCCCGTCACACCCTCCTCCTCTACCTTCTAAAAATTTATTATTAAAAACTAATTTAGACAATTCTTGGTAGCTAATATTAAAGATTAATTTAGATTTTAATTCACAAATCAATTATAATTTTTTATTCATAATGGAGATTATTTTAGTTAGTATAGTGATTAATTATTTTTTGTCTCTAAAATTGATTGTTATTTAATGACTTTTTTATAGTGATAAACATAATTTTCTATTGACTTCCAAAAGTCTAGTAGTTCAGGATTATCAACCAATTGTTATCAAAGGTTTATAAGAGCTAGGAAGAAAATAATGTCATATTTAAGAGAAAGCACCCTCAAATTTTTTATTAAAAGGGTTTGTATAAAGAATACATTGCAAATTACAGTTCAAGATATAAAGTACATACCATAAATAGAAGTTAAACATAGTTATGTAAACTAACAAACAAATTATAACTCAATCAACTATATTGTAGACATAGGTTCAAGAACTCTAATTCATTGTTATAGATGTTAAATATATGAACACATAGGAGACCAAACTAATGCCTATATTCACACAAATTAAATTCATTTCTAAGAAAATCGTTAGTAATGCCATCAAGGAATCAACTCAAACCAAAACATTTCTTGAAGATATTGTCCTTTTGTCTTTTAAAACCACGTAAAATCCTTATAAAACCAACTATTGAGAGTCCTAAATGTTTCTTCAACCCATACAATTTTTTTAAGTAGAATACGGTAGGGATCACATATTGTTCTTCTCAGGCTCCATTAATGATAACTTGGTTATCTCTCCGCCCATTTTCAAACAGAAATCTGTCTTAAGGATAGGTCTATCAATAAATTAAAGTTGAACTCCTCAATATATTCCTCATTCTTTATTCATATTTCTCATTTATTTTCTTCACTCCATTGAAAACACATCCGCAGTAGAGAATATTATAAACCTAAATTTGTAAATTTTGGTGGCAAGATGTTCGACCAGGCTTTACAAACATGGAATCTTAGCCAGAGGAATATAAAATAACAACTCCTAGTTTCTCTCGCTAATGCATTAGAAAGGTAGAACAGTGAGTTCTACAACTCGATGTCAAATAGTTATACTAAATTAATTTACCCGAATTTTTCTGAGAAAGTAAAAGTTATTGTAGAAATGTTAAAATTTTAGAAACACATGAATGGATTGAAATAAAAATAGAGATAAAAAAGGTATGAAAAGAATGATGGTGAGGAAAAGTTTATTGATAAGGAAGAGTGTGTGGGATAAGGCAGAGAATGTTGGAGTAAGATGGCAGGTGCAGATGGTAATGTAGAAAGGGATTGAGAGCTTTTTCCAATTTTTATAGAACGCTTTTTGAGGAGTTGGGCATCCCCAGTTGAACGTGGGGAACCGAAACAATAATGTGTCTATATCAACAATCATTATCTCTGCTGTGCCTTCCACTTGTTCCTCCCATTACTTTCGGGCTAATATTCAGGGAAACTAATAAAATGTGATATCTAGATAGAAATAAAGAGTTTGATGATATATTAATGGAGGTGGAAGGAAGGGAAGCGCGTAGCCATGGTGGCATGGCATGGTGGGGACAGGATGACACTTGGATAACGTTTGAGACTTTTGCTTCACTTCTTTGCTAGTTTCAACTTACAGACAAACCATTGTGCACTGTAAACTCTCTTACTTTACCTTTTATCATACCCTTTTATTTCTTTTCTTTGCTTTTTCCCTCCCACTTTAGCCGGACGGCTGCTATGGCTTAACGTACCGGCATGCACAACTATCATTCTCCTATGCTCTATTTCCACACCCCAAAATCTTATAATCTTATTACCAACTTAACAACTAATTCCAACAAAAATAAAGTTTATTTTAATTTATGGGTGGTTATGGAAGGGTAGATCTAGTTTAGGTTTGATTCAAATGTAAAAAATTTATACTCTACTTTGTTCCTTCTTTTCCCTCAGTTATAACCGACCTTTGTAATTATTTTTGTTCAGTGTTTATTATAAATAACTTTTCGTATCAACTTTCTAATTAATGAATAGTAAAGTTTTTTTTCCTCTTCTTTCTCTCTGTCTCGTGTTTGCTCCAAGATAAGAACTTGGATTCACTTTATCAGTGCAGCACCATACTGCAGAGGAGATACTGTCTTATGGTATTGGAACCTTTGAAGCATATTTTAGCAACATTTGTCATTTATTTGGCTTTTGGATCACCTGTTATTAAGAAATATTTTTTTGGTTGGATATATTATTTCATTTGCTATCAGACTATCCATTAATATTTAGTTTTGTTGAGATTTTCAGGGCTTTTAAAAATATGAGAGATATGAAATATATAAGAGATATATGTAATATGTTGTACGGAGGAATATATTATTGTATTTTATTGATATACCGCAAAATATAACAAATATCAAGTATAAAATATTTAAAATATCTCATTCCTAATCTAAAATAAATAATAACTAATTTTTAAAATTGAAACATATCTCTAAAACTGAAATATTTTCTAAAAATCAATTTAAATAAAAAAAATATTAAGTAATATTCTTAACAAGTCTTATGCTCGAGATGTATATACCTCGACGTTAAGGTAGTGTGTTGGAAGTCTCACATCGATTAGAAATAAAACTAATTTAGAGTATATAAATGGGTGCAAAACCTCATCTTACAAATTGGTTTTGTAGGGTTTAGTTAAATTTAAATTTCACTTTTTGATCGAAAACATGGTCTCTCATCAAATGAGAATATTAATTTAGGGTATTTACACAGTAACAATTTATAGCAATTATACCTTTAGTCATAAACTTAATATTGATATACCACTTTATAATTTTAATCAATAAAATAATGACCCTAGCTAACACATTTAAAGCATTTAAATAATATATATAAAACCCAAAAATTCTAACACTCTCATCTATATGTGTTCCAAAAATCTCACTACTTGGTTGTGTTTTACAAGTCTAACCAAATTTCCCTCCCACCAATTACTTGTTGAACACACCCAATTACCTTCCCTAATGGTGTGTGTTTTTCTACAAATGTCCTGTAGACAAGGAAAGAAAAGTGGGTGGGATGTGTTTGGTTCGGATGATTTCTGATATATGCGAGGATGAATTTGAGAGGACTTACCATTTTCATTTCCTCACAAAGATGCGAAGAAAAATCAAGAAATGCAAGTTTTCAAATATGTAAATTACAAACATAACCTCCTAGAAAACACCGTTTTGGGAAACAAATAAAAGAAAAATAATCATCTAATTGTATCCTTTAAAATAATTTTTATTCTATCAAACTTATTACACAACTCAATAACTTTCATATCAAATCTTAATTTCATTTTTTACCATCTTCCTCTTAATCCAAATAACTCTACTTTCACTTCTATTTCTCCGCAAATTCACTCTTCTAAATTCATCTTAAGAAACAAACACATTCTAACACTTTGTTCTTTTGGGTGGATGTACTATTCACAAAGAATAAGAAGCGTGATTAACAAGTGAATAGCGTGTTCTTTTGGAAGTGATACAAGTGATGAAAGGATATGATTAGGAGATCTACTAAAAATCTAATCTCACTATCCATGATGAGATTAGAGGGTGACACTACCCATGTAAGTAAATTATTTTCCACCTTATATATTAAATTTATTTTTATACAAAATATATTGTATTATTCATTTTTTTATTAATAATTTTTTTTTTATATTTTCAATCATTCAATAAAATTTATAAAAATAATTCTAAATTATTTATATATAATTTTATATTATGTATAAGAATAGGGACATTTTGGTAATCTATCTTTTTTATCTATTAAATATATTTTAATATGTCACGTGGTCAATTCAGTCACAAATTTTCACAAATTTCACTCCTTAATCCACTATGAAATGAAATCACCTCTGAATTTCTTAAAAGAAACAAGAGTAACTTCACTCTCTAATCTTTTCAATTTCTTCCTCTCCCTCTTTCTAATCCTTCCTCCCAAAAGAATACAAGAACATGTCTTAAGTCTAATCGTCACTCTCCTTGAACCCATATTTTGTTTTCAACACGTTGCACCTCATATTTTATGTATAATATTCATATTATATATACATATATATATATATATATAATTAAAAAACTGATTATATATATATATATATATTATCTAATTATATTTTATTCTAATAACACATTTATTTTTTAAGCCTATACGAATCAAAAGTAGTATCTTCTTAAAAGAAAAACACGTTTTTGTAATTAAAAAAAATTGTAAACATAATATTATCTATAGGTAAAATAAAATATAAAAACACTTTTCTTTTATGAAATCATTCTGCACTTTAGTATTTTCACATACTTAAAAGAAAAGAGTTAAAAGGCAATACATACAAAAAAGTTTAGACAAGTTACACTTAACCGAAATAATTAAGAACATTCCAAATGCGCCTACCCACATAACGGATTGGGAGCCACTAGCAATGATCTGGAAGCCAACGAAGCCATTGGTGGAGTCGAGTTCGGCTTAGCTTAGCAGACTCCAAGAATGTCATTTTTTATGTTATCTTTATACCACAAGCTGTATTTGGAGATGTGTCGCTATCGTATTGCCTACGGTCGGTTCGTGGGCCCTCCTCTCTCGAGGAAGCTTTAACAACAGATTTTATTTCTTTAGTAATATAATGAAGAAAGGGCAAAACATATACACACTGCGTCACAATTTTTAAATAAACAAATATTGCGGACCAACCAACCAGGGCTCGCGTGCTGTTTATGCAACTGAAAAAGAATTATTATTATTTTCCAAACCTTAAAATGATGCACCACTTCTCTGTTACTAATTTATTTGCACTTTTTCAAGAGCACCAGCAGCAACTGCACCACTGTTTCGTTCACCACCTCATTTTCACACAGCAGCAGCAGGGGCTATAGCAAGATGTGGACCAACTAACTTTACGCAACACTTAGATTTCGTAAAACCCTACATATATTTTAATCACCAGATACAATTAACAAAATCAATGGATGTAAAACACATTTTGAATGTTGTCAGACCTCATTAAAAAACCTCTGTGCGAAATTTCTGATACATGTGTTAACTTGTTGAATTAAAGTTGAACACACCAACCGTAGAAAGACTATTAATTAAGTTCTTTTTTCAACTTATATATTAACTTTAATTAATAACCCCAATGAGTGAACTGGAAGTTTAGCTCACCTTTTGAAATCACTCCACCAATCCTTAGCTCTTACTATTCATGATCGATTTGTTGTTTCTAATAAACGATTATATAAATGCAACGAGTCAATTCTTTTGGGAGAAAGCATCGTAACACAAGTTCAAGAGGGAAGAAATCAACGACACTGTATTACTTATTACTGTATTTGAAACATCCTCAACAGCAAAGATTAACAAAAGAATGGTTAAAGATCAATTGTAGTTTGATTCTGTATACTAATTCTTTAAGTTGTGTTTTATGGGCAATCTCAGCATGTTATCGGAAATGTGTTGTTATTTTATAACTTGTTTAGGTAAAAGAAATGGAATAGAAAAATGGGGACAAAGGGATTGTGTAACTTTTGGAGGGAGGGAGGATGTTATAGTTGGAACCATTAAGGGTCACCACTTAAGCAAAGCAAAGCAAAATAAAAACCTTATAATCGATTGTCCATCATTATCATAATTTGTATTCATTATATATTTGAACATCTATGCATCTTAAAGAACCCCATTCCATTCGTCCTCAAGATTTGATCTTTGTTGTGTTTTCTCTTCTGCGGTCCCGGCCACCTCAAACGTTAACACCACATCATTCTTTTTAGGTCTCTATCAGTTGCTGGTGGGTGGACTTAGACTTAGAGGTTGACATCTCTTTCTCTCTCATTCTCAAGCCGTTTTAGCGCCACCCTTCTATCACTCAGCTTACAGCAATCTAGCTCCAAAACGAATAACAAGAGAGAGAGAGAGAGAGAGAGAGAGAGAGAGGGATTCATGAATGCTTTATTAGGGTTCTCATATTTGCTTCCTTTCATCCACTGCTGCTCCTGAAACCTCTCCTTTTCCTTCCCTTTTCTCTCTTCTCATTCTCAATAATCCTCGGGATCTGATCTCTTTCTCATCTTGCGGATACAAACTACTACTAGATGCAGCTGGTGAAAGCAAAGAAGTGTTGAGAACAAAGAAGAAGGAGATTGAGTTCAATTCCCGAGGAAAACAATTAACTTTCTACTTTGCTTTTCCTGTCTGTTTTGTCCGCTTCTGTCTCCCTGCCTTTCTTTCAGTGCTGTTTTTTTTTTGTCTGGTTCTGTTGGATTTCCTTTGACCAAGTTACGACAAAAAGGTTGTTGATGAAAGAGAGCTTCAACAACTTTCTCATCAACCCTAGATACCTCAAGATTTAGTGCTGCGAACCAGTTTTTTCTTTCATCAGATCCGTTCCGGAACTCTACTTGGAGTCTACACATAGTCATATCCTCAGAGGAAGCAATAAATCAAGGTTGTTCTTTGCCCTTAATTTTTCTAACATCCTCTTTATGTAGTGCTTTATACATTTCTACACATCGATCTGTTATATCATATGAGGTTTGGCTTCTTGCTTTCTAGTTCATGCTCTTTACTATATATTTATCATGAGAATGTTTCTAAATAATTAGCAGCGTTGAAATGGTGGATCAATTGATATATTCTATTTTTTTAACCTTTAAAAAACAAGTGAGACAAGAAAAGACAGACAAAGGAGAAGCCCGAGTCAAATGGTAATAAAAGTCATAAAATCTTTGACAAGACTGCGATCTGTGTTCGGTTGGTGATTGTATCTCATCGACACCAACCTCCAAATCATGGTTTAACCCCTCACGCCGGTCTTCTTTTTTGTTTTACACCTAACCATACAAGTCTATTTGCATATATATCCAAGTGTAAACTGAACAAAGCACTGTTTCTGGTAATTGATGATGTTTTTTTTTTTGTGTAACTCTAATCGCTTGAACGAGAAACTTCTAAGTCGTGCTATGACGCCATTATGAAAATGTGACTACCTTTGAGTGCTCTATCAACCTCTCCGTAGGCTGAAAAGGCTGAAGGTTTGGTGCTACAGCATACAACATCATTCACTACTTCATACCACCCCATAATTGCTTTGTAAAAAGTGTTTTCTCTATGCCGTGTGCCCTTGCTTAATTTAGTTTTTCTTCTTTAGGGAAAATGAGTCAACGTTTCACAAGGTAAAGTTCTTGAATATCTCCTATGGCTTCTTCGTGAAGCGATTACTCAGGCCATCGATAATCTTTTTGTTTTTTTCTTTCCGCTTTTATTATCATTTCTTTTATTCATTTTTACAACTTCAATTTGATGCGTGTGGGTGTGGGAATCTTCTTCAGTACTTAGTATTCTTTCTTTTTCATTTCATTCTTTTATTTCTTCTGCTTTCTGAGTTCATTCCTTGGATCTAATTAATCAAAAGCATCGCATTCGATGTTGAAAATATGAACCTGGAAAAGACGAGAAATTTTATGTATAGTGCAAATTTTTTTATGGCGTAAAGTTGTTTAGTTTTGGAGCAGATTTGTTTGACGAAGACTGGAGATTCTTAGAAGTGGTTTCTTATTGTCCATGTATGGATAAAGAATGTTAATTAACTTACAGATATTTGCGTGGCCTCTGCCATTAGTAATTTTGTTGATTTAATACATGTTTTAGTCTATCGCCTTTTTTATAGCATGATGTCTACAGTTTTGTCAAATTAAGGTATATTACATTGCACAGCAATTCAGTGGATGAATAATTAACATGTGCGTTTCCCAGTACAATTTCACAACTAATTCATACTCACTTTGTATTACTCGTTTTCTTTTCCTCTTTCTTTGAGAGCTTCAAGGGACGTGTTTTATAACTACCCAGTTTTCTCTCTTGCTTGTTAATATCATGAATTATCGGCAACTCAATCTTGTTGCTTTATATAAAACGTTCATTAGATAGATATAGAAACAAAGCAACTGTTTTACGTAGTGTCTAAGGCATGAATCACTCTTCTCCATTTGCTTTACTTTTCCACTTTTCATTTGTTGTCTTTAACTCGTTAATCTTTTTTTATTTTTATAATTTAGACTCGTTAAACTATCTTGAACCTTTATTCAGCTCTATCGGTACTCATGTTCTCCCTTTTTTTCTCCGATTATTACAACGCATGTCTGATGTTATGTCGGGATGATAACATTTTGCATCATTTTATGTTCTTATTATTGATCATGTTTCTCCACCAAACTATCAATGTATCATATATATATTGCTACCTGCATAGCATTGATGCCCATTATCATTTCTGGACTGGTCAGCAATAGTATTCAATGTATGTAGGAGAAAAATATGTTAAACCTTATGTTTATTTACAAAAGAGGTATTTAGTTTTGTTTTTTTCTTTTCTGAAATACAGGTTTTAATTGTTTGAGAGGCGAAATGAACACATTTTCGCATGTACCTCCAGGCTTTCGGTTTCATCCCACCGATGAAGAGCTTGTAGGTTACTACCTTAGGAAAAAGGTAGCGTCTAAAAGGATTGATCTAGATGTGATCAAAGATGTAGATCTGTATAAGATTGAGCCATGGGATCTCCAAGGTACGTAATTCTTACAAAGTTATAGTTAAGAAAGGCATTGCATGCAAGCAAATGATAGATTATAGCAAATAATACGTAGATGCATGCATAGAAGAAGATAATGACATTTTGTATTGTGATGTAAACAGAGTTATGCAAAATAGGAACAGATGAACAAAGTGACTGGTATTTCTTCAGTCATAAAGATAAGAAATACCCAACTGGAACTCGGACGAATAGAGCAACAAAAGCAGGATTTTGGAAAGCGACGGGAAGAGACAAGGCAATATACTCTAAGCATTGCTTGATTGGCATGAGAAAAACTCTTGTGTTTTACAAAGGAAGAGCTCCGAATGGACAGAAGTCTGATTGGATCATGCATGAGTACAGACTAGAAACTAATGAAAATGGAACTCCTCCGGTAATTCCCATTCAAATTCAAACATAGTTTTTTTTTTTCTTTACATTTCTCGGCTTTCGTTTCTATTCATAATCTTTACTCATTCAGGTTTTAGTCAAAAATATTTACTCATAAGTTTTTATTTAAAAAAAAAAACTATTCGACCAAAATTCAAATATATAAGTATTGCAGTAATCAAAAATCACGATTTTTTTTTTTGTCTTTTTTGTTGATTTTCTAGTGATTCACTGCATGCTAGTTTATTCAATTACTATTCGAAATAGATATTATTTCATAATATTTTCAAGTATTCTATAAATTGTCTAATAAATAAGTAACACAAAATTATTCTGCATGGAAGAAATAAAGTAAAACTCGTATATGTATAGAACTATTTTAAATATAATTTTCCGATCAGAAAAAAAAAATGTTTGTATTAAAAACTAGTTTTAATTCATTAATTTTTAATGATTTAAATTCTCGTAAATGTTAAAGATTTAAAAACTATTCATATAGTTATCGTGCTTATTATTTTTTTTTATGCATACAAATATGTTAAAGATTAGTAGCATAATGTTCAATGCCTGTATAATTTTTGCAATAAAAAAGAAAAAAGAAAAGTATAATTTATTCCTTATAATTTTATCAAGGCCGAAAGTGTTTCTCACCCTCAACAGTTTTGTATGATTTTATTTCTGATGTCCTCCCTCTTATATACAATTATGAAAACTATTAATTACCCTATTACAACAACTTGTAATGAAACACTTTAAATCTCACAAAATCTAAAAGTTAATTAATTACATGTGCATATTGGATTTTTTTTGTTTTTTTGTGGACTTGAATATTGCATTAAATTGACTTCAATTGGATTATGTAAACTTTTGTTTATGAATAAATAAATATAATAATATATTAAGAATCTTAATGTACACAAATTAATTTGAGACTAAATGAAAACTAGAACCAAACCTCACCTTTGGTTATAAAACTGTTCCAGCCAGCCTATTTGCTCCCTTCCCCAATGTTTATCTAGCATTATTAGCCTAAATACAAATAGAATGCTATTTAATTTCGGCTTAACAGTGTGATTTTGAACAGTTTACATAAGATTTTGGATTCAAAACTATGTTTTCTCCATTTAAAATAAAATAAAAAACATAAATCCAGACATAATAGATCATTATTTTTTTGTTCGAGCTTTGACAAAGATTCCGCTGACAGACTAATGCTAAAATTAAAATGTTTCCTTACGACCCATTTATGGATAAGGCATGTGTGATTGCTTTGTTTGGTACGCAAGTGTTTCATACCCAATTTCTATAATATGTATTCAAGATGAATAATGTTAAACACAATAGTTTCACACTCATGGAATTAATCCCTTACAACATTAGTGGTATGTTTCTAGTTTTTGGTGAAATTTCAGAGAAAATAATATTCTGCTGAAAGATGCATGCATTTAACCTTCACACTGTTCATTCATATTCATTGATTATGGTTAGGGTTTTAATAGTTTTGAACTGTTCAGGAAGAAGGCTGGGTTGTGTGCAGAGTGTTCAAGAAGCGAATGACTACAATGCAGAAAGTGGGAGAGTATGATCAGTCACCATGTTGGTACGATGAGCAAGTTTCCTTCATGCAAGATTTTGAATCCCCCAGACGCATTTCTCAGCCTTATGCATCATACCATCACCACCACCCATGCAAACCCGAGCTCATGGAATTGCAATACAACAACATCCCCCACGATGCATTCCTCCAACTTCCGCAACTCGAAAGCCCCAAACTAACTCACTCAGCACCCACTTTGAGTTGCAGCTCCGTTGTCCCTTTTGCCTATGAAACCAGCAACAACAAAAGCAACGGAAGCACCTTGCAGTTCTCATCACTCACTCAGGAAGAACAGATACAATACTGCCACCAACAGAGTCAAAATTCCCTCTACTGTACCAATGATAATGCGGTTGACCAAGTCACAGATTGGCGAGTGCTTGACAAATTTGTTGCTTCTCAGCTCAGTCACCACAACCAAGATGTTTCCAAGGAGACCAGTTATTCCAATGCTCCTATTTTCCAAGTGGCTGAACAAATTTCTGTGGTAACCAATGGATCCAAAAAGGAGCAAATTTCCCAGGAATATGCTTCGACATCTACCTCCAGTTGCCAGATTGACCTGTGGAAGTGAAACTTTATAAATATATATTATATATAGTAACTAAAACATATATGATGCATAATATACTAATTATAGGAAGTGCGTACAAGTGAATGTTGGAAAAAAAAAAAAAAAAAAAGACAATAGTGTTTGTCCCGGTTGTTGTACATAATAAACCCAGATGTTTTATATCTATATATATATCATTAGTTGTTGAACCTCTGGAAGCTGGAGTATGGGCTGAAAATGCATCCATTAATTAGATGCAATTCATCTCTCCTATATATAGTGCTTCAAGGTCAACTCTACTCTCTACAGCAGAAAGCGATCCATGGTGGGAAGATTTCTGCGCATTAATGATAAAAGTAATTTGTTTACTACAGCTTAATTTTGCATTACAGATATGTGTATTCAGTTTGTACTTGAAATAGGAGATTACTTGGATCTATCAGAATCCAGAAGTGTGAGAATGAAGGTATGAACATTCGAGAATCTAAACCATATTTCTACATGCTTCTTACGTAAACACACACACGTTCTCCACTGTGCTAGTTTAATTTACTAATATCTCTTTTCTGCAAGCGTACAAAAATTCTGTATGGCAAAATAGATGTGAAATTTTAAACACCATGTTAAAGAGATTAATCCCTGCATTGACTGGAAACCATTATCTATATGCGCGTGTCTTCTTTCAACAGTTTTGCTCGTTCGAGTGGACACGACTCTCGGATCAAAATTTAGAATGAGTTTATGCTTTGATAATTGGGAAATATATGCTAACGACTCAATGAATCCAAGAAAAGTAAACAAATGAATTTCATTTTGTAGTTATTTTTGTTGTTTCTAACGATCCATTACTATTTTGTTTCGTTAGAGAGTTAACATATATTCGTATTGGATTGCGTTATTTTGTAAGAGCTATACCATTATTATTATACACTTCTATACGTTCTTATAACTTTTTTTTTCCTCTTAATTGGTTGGCTGGGTTTGACCCTATATGTGTTTTTGAGGGATTCATTTCAATTTTTTTTGTTATATTTTGATAAATAACAAAATAAAAAAGGAAGCACAAGGACAAATATAATGCAACAATTTCCATTCATTTATTTAGTTTGAATGGCCTATACCTGCCTTATTCTGAAATATTTTGGACTCCAAAAACATGTGAAGTTAATGTCGAAATATTTATGAAGATAACATATACTCAAACAATTCAGATATATATTAATTTATTGCACTCTAAATTCACTAAGTAGTAGAATATGTTATTAGCTTTTATTCATGCGTAAAAAAATCTACAAAAACAGAATAGTCAACATTTTTTATTAAATGCATCTCAAAGTCAATTCTTCTTTGATATTGGAGTAGTTAGTTTAAAGGATAGATAAGGTGGATGGTGATGATTATATTCTAACTTAATTTTTTTTTCACATTAATTTTTAATAATTCATGTGAAGGATAGAAAAAAAAAGATAGAAGAAAATTGGACGACACTAATGTGAAGAATAAAAAATAAGAGAGTTTGACGGTAAAATTAGTCAGTGATGAGTATAATAAATAGGTGGTGATATTTTGACAATTACAAGAAAAATAAAATTTATTTAGTAAGTCAAAAAAATAATATTATAATTGAAATATTAATTTCTTATATTGTTGCTAAGGGGGTGTTTTTTTTTTTTTTTAATTTAGAAGGTTTCAAAATATGACTTCCCTAAAATCAGATAAAACGTGGAAATTATAGTAAGAAGTGTTAGACTGATCGCAAACGGTGAAAAATGTATATCCAAGCATAGACTAAGTTAGGGGTAAAATTTTTGTGACAGTTTAACTGTCATAGAATAATAAGTTTTAAAGCAGAAACAAATTCCAGAATTCAATATGTGTGGATTATTACCTTATGGTAATTCCAAAAATAAGCAACTCCTATGTTTGAGATTATTATTGCCAACAAGCTAACTGAAAATAATAAATACACTTGTAGTGTCGTCCACTCAGAAAACGTAGAAGATATGTTAAGTTGGTTAACTCAATCATGTTATATGGTAATCTTTTGTTATAGTTTACAGTAAAAGCCTCACACTAATAATTTAGAAAAACTAAACTAATTAAAGACTAGTAAGACGCAGTGAGTAAGAAAAAAAAAACAGAGAATGTCCTAAAAACTATGATAATAAGAAAGAAATGGTGTCAATCAAATGTTTCTCTCGTATATCAGTGTCAAAAAATCAAAACCATAGCTAAAAATCAAGTGAACTGTAACAGTTAGAGGAGATATCCAATTTGAGAGCATTAATTAAGAACACAGTCTGGAAGCTATACCAAACTGTTCTGAGAAAAAAAAATCACGAGTTTAACTGCATAGTTGATCAATGCAAACTAAAACGAAGATATGATCATATGAAGGTCTGGAACATATACCAATTACAGAAACTCCCGAATCCAAAAATGTCGTTTTATATCAAACAAAGATTACCTTCACTAAGAGGCATATTTCGCTCCATTCTCAGGGCATGAATTGCTTTGTATGCACAAAGATGGCTCCTCAGCTTCTCTGCCAAAATACTCCTCCATCTAACCCATGCGTTTTCTCTGCATAACGTGCCACTTTGAGTAACTACAAGCTGTCAGAGAAGTCTCAAAATGTTTCAACATAACTGGTCGGAAACGAGATCGAGGAGTTGAGTTATTCAAAGTTCGACCAAGAGTGACGTGAGTTTTCAAAAGCTGTTGGTTTATATACGAATGTCGAAGCAAATCTTAAACAACCAATCATATATGTGAATGATATTGAAGGACAACGAGTGGTTGTTTGTGTGGCCGTCATTGAATATTGACGACAGGTTAAAATTGTTGTGTCGGAGTGAATTAAAGAAGCAAACGAAATTCCTTTCAAGTAATGGAACGACACAATGATTAGGCGTGCTGCCATAAACCTAATGATGATGCATGTTTGAACTCATAGTGAGAGACTCATCACTTGCACAGAAAGAGAGGAGTGTGAAAGAGCTTAGCATGCTTGCCACGAGAATTCTCATATCATACTAGTGTGGATGAGGAGGGAGCACCCAAACACAACTTTATCAAGTGTTTCTTTCTTACTGGTTCTTACCTCATTAGGGTTTATCTTTTCATATTATTGCTTCACATGTTTTCTTGGGGACAATAGAGTGGAGAGAAATTATAGACTAGGGCTCGCCCTCAACTTAAAGCCAAAACAACCAAGCCATGCGCATTCATCGGTGCCGTCTGTGACTGAATAAGTAGGATTATTAAAGTTTTTGTTTATACAGGATTTGACCATGTTATTCACCTCATATGAAGGTAACAAAAGTTACATCATTTTGTTTAGTTCTCACAAAGTTTTAAACTGCCTCAGTCCGTTGCCAAGTAAAATAATAATTGCATTTTGATATTAAAAAAATATAAAAAACTGTTTTAACAAAACTAAACAAATAATAATAATTAGAAAAAGAAAAAGAGAAGAGGAAGGACATTCTTTATTTCTTTTTATTCACAAAAAGAACAATTACAAAATATAAGTGCAAAGGAGTATCCAAACTTGTATGCAAAATGATATGAGATTTTATATATATATATATATATATATATATATATATATATATATATATATATATATATATATATATATATATATTCATCTTCATAATTAACCCTAATTTTGACTAAACCCTAAGCTGACAATAGGAAAAATACTTGTTAGAGTAGGCTAAAAGTTTATACTAATTGTTGGTTTTATCTTATGTACCATATACAAGTGACGCTAAAAGTTCGAAAATTAAGCTGGTAAGATCGGTATTTAGATGCAGATATGAGTGAAATCTGCTCAACTCAAGTTAAGTGCGATATGTAACCTTGTCGATAATTTTTAAATTGATTTTTAATTAAAGTTGTATAGTATCAACTAAATGTATCTTTATTTTATA
This sequence comes from Vigna unguiculata, assembly GCF_037176805.1. Classification (NCBI taxonomy): domain Eukaryota; kingdom Viridiplantae; phylum Streptophyta; class Magnoliopsida; order Fabales; family Fabaceae; genus Vigna; species Vigna unguiculata. Next base: position 54,351,214 of record NC_140794.1, on the reverse strand, counting down.
ATTAATTTAATTTAGTATTGGTTTAATTGATGTTAATTAAAATTTATTTTTAATATTAATTTAATTTGTACGAGTTTGGTCAACGATAATGGCATTCATTAAAAAAGTTATCAATACAAAATCTCTTTCAACAAAACAAAATATATATAAAAAATATATAATGAAAAGAGAAGAAGAATGTAACGAAGGAAGGAAATAAGTGTGGATAAAGGAGATTATATGAATAAAGAAGATGGGGGAAGAGAGTCTGGATGAAGAAAATGTTTGCAGATGAAAATGATAATGGACAAAAAAGTAATTATGGATTAAGAAGACATGAATGGACGAAGGAAATGAGTGTTAATCAGCTCAACTTAGATTTTTTTTTTTTATTTTTAGTATTTATTTGATTAACATCAACGCTTGTCTGACAATAACATGAATATTTTTATTTATTAAAAAATATTAAAAATAGTTAGCATTAACTCAATCAATTCTATTAATAGTTGATATTAACACAAATATTTATTTGTTAAAAAATTAAATAATAATTAACTTCAACTTAGCTTTAACTGAACCAACTTTATAAACAGTGAAGTCATTTAAAAATTATTTTTGTGCAACAATGTCCTTCACTAATGATCAACATGAAAAAAATAATAATTTGCACATTCATGTATGGAAAATAAGAGGATACGTAGAGTAATTAATGATTTTTGTAAATGAAAAATAATATTTCAATTAAACATATATTAAAGTTTTATTAATTTGTGTGCCATATATTCATGAATTCTGAAGTTTTTATTTTAAATTTTATCTACTAAATATAAATAATGAATAATTATTATCCTTTATTTAAATTTGTAAAATTATTTCAAGCCTTAAAAGCTAAATCCTTGAACACAATAAAGTTATTATCATACATAGGTCATTAATGCATCTAGCGACACACAGTCAACGGAATCTTCTCCCTAAGAAAACTGTTTTTATAAATATAAAAAAGCTAATAAGATTTTTTAGAAAATAAAAGTTAAGTTAAAAATTTGAAATTACGATAAAGTACAGATTTATATGTTAAATAATTCATAGAATTATTTAGAATTTTATATATTTAATTAATGGTTATTTCTATGTCATATATATTTTAAATCATAAGTTGTACATCAGAGCAGTAAAACCCTTACATAAGTATATAACTAATGATATATTTATAACATATACAATCACAGTACAGCTTTATTTAAAAATTACAATACTGTTTTATTTAAAAATTTGAATTTTCTGCTAGATTTTTTTTTATACTATTTTTTTTTACTGTATTTTCATAATACATTAATTATCATCAATTTTAATATTGAGAACCGCAAAAAAAATGAATAGAGCAGTGTATTACTTAACCTCTTAATCATCTATTCATAAATGGCTACTAAAGTAATATTTTTCTTGATAAGTTGAAATGAGTGTCATGCTAAGGGAATAGATACACCTACAAGTTCAAACTTGGTGTCATCCTTCCCACCGCATCATATTCATGTGTTCTGAAAAATATCCATGGATAAGATAAGGATTGTCTGGTTTTCGTTTTTGAGGCGTATATATATTTTCTAAACATTACTTTTCTAAGCCACTAAAGAAAAAAGAAACTCCTTTTGCAAATGATTGAGGAAGAAAAGGGTAAAAAGAAGTAATTAATATACGTAGATTACATCAAAATATGTAGTACAAAATACTGGGAAGCAGAAAGACAAACGTTATTATTAGTGGATCATGCTAAATGATATAATAGAGAAGAGTTTGAGGGTTGAGGTGACGAAAGCTACAATAAGAATGGTGAGAAATTTGAGGCCTAGGTAGGTGGTGGTCCCTTTACATTGGAATGAGTAAAAAAAGAGTGTAATGCAAAGAGGGCACATTAGCTGTGTGACATGTTGGGAAAAATCACACAAAGGAGACAACTAATTCACTGTTTATGTTATTGTTTTAGTTTATAAATCCACTTGAAAGGCAAGAAAGAACTCAGAAAAGAGAATGTAAAAAGATAGAAAGAAAAGAAAGGATTTTGTAAAGACGAAGCAACATGATTGTTGAGATCTTAATTGGGTTTTCTTCACTGTCTCATTGTGGCTTTTCCTTCAATGCTTCAACTTACGCAAAGCTGCTCTTGCTGTTCCTGCATTCCACTACCTATTAGTTTATGCAAAACAAAATCTTATATATAATCAGAATAGAAGAGTAAAGTACAAGATAAAACTAATTACTTGGTAAAGAAAAGTGTACAATCCATTTTTCTCATCAAATTAATGAAAAATAGAAAATAAAAGTATAGAAGATAATTTTTTTTAAGGATGACAAAAAAAATACCCTGTTATCGTCAATCCAAAGATTAAAAGTGAAATTGATTCATGAATAATATTTATCAAATATTAAACAAAAAGGTAGTTCATTTCATTTCCATTTTCTATTATTTTAGTTCAGTTTAGATATTCAAATTCTATTCCATTCTATTGAACCTTACCAATTATAGATAAAAAAAAATACTTAAAATGTGTTTTTCTTTAAAATGGAGTTGCATTTTTCTTTTACTTCCAAACAAATTTCTACTTGAATTTAGTTTTCATAATATTCTTCTTTTTAGTTTTACTTTATTCTTTTGTTTCATTCCTGTTAATACATTTATTTAGTTTTTGTTATATTACATATAATGTGAGATTCATTTCGTTTTAATTCTCATCAAATATTTTTCAAATGAACTAGTTAAAAATAAATAAATAAATGTAGCGACCAAAAAGCAAGTATCTTTTAAGAACTGAAATCAGAGTATTTCAAAATTTAATGTCAATCTACTTTTGAGTTGAAAAGTAATTTACAACATTTTTGTTTTCTAAATTAGTCTCATATATAGAGTATACATTATAAGTTGTACATAATGTAAAAATTAAGTCCTATTCTTTAAATTTAAAACGAATAGGCTTATAACACTAGAATAGAGTTAAAGAAAGGTCTCCCCCGATACAAGGTTTGTAAAGAGAGAAGCCCAATTTTGCTGTGTTATGGATTAGATTTTACGGGCTGATCTATCCGTCATTATAAGGCAATTTCTTCTTACATCCTATGTTTTCCTCCTACACCCCAGTGTTTTTGAAATGTCTATTCTGTCTTTTCTGTTTCAATATAACTTCAACTTGCATTGGTTTCTTGCTTTGGACATTAAATTGGAAAAGAGTATAGTTGAAGAAGAAGGTTTTGTAAATGTTACTTTAGTTAACATTTTTAGATAAACACCACTATAATTTTTAATATCTTTTGCATGTTAATGTTTTTTGCAGCATCATTTATGTTGTGTTTGAATTAGGATGTGAATTTGGGAGAGTAGATTTGAGTTGATTTGTAGGTAAAGATGAGATTGTTTGAATTAAGGAAAAGATAGTATGATTTGAGTGGATATAAGTGAAAAGTTTATGAAAATTTACCTACGAGGTGATTGATAAAATTTAATAAATTATAATTTTTAATAGAGTAAATTGTATGATTACTATTGTACCTTTCCATGTAAATAGAAGAAATAGTATTAAAATAAAATTTAAAGTATCATTTAAAATTATAAAAATATAATTTGTTGATGTTACCATTAATAACTTAAAATGATTTATTAATATTGTCAATTATAACCAAAAATAATTTATAATATAGACTATTTAATTTATATCTCCACATTTATTTAAATTTATTTTACTGTACATAATATTTACAATATTATTATTATATAATACTAATTATTATAATAATTATAATTATTATTATAATTATAATTATTATTATTATTATTAATATTGAAAAAATAATTATTAAATATATATGTATAATTATAATATATATATATATATATATAATATGATTATTATATATATTATTGTTATAATATATACATATAAATAAATAATATATATATATATATATATATATTATAATATATAATTTTATTATAATATATATATATATATATATATATATATATATTATAATATATATTATATATATATATATATATATTATATATATTATATATATATATAATATACATATAATTAATATAATAATAAATTATATTATATATATTATATATATATATATATATATTATAATATATATATATATATATATATATATATATATATATATATATATTATAATATACATATAATTAATATAATAATAATAATTATATATATATATAAAAGAAATGAATTTTTATATATATATATATATATATATATATATATATATATAAAAGAATTTATTCGTTTTATATATATAAATGTAAGTGAATGAATTTTTTTTTTAAATTTACGTAATTGAAGAATTATAAGTTTATAGAACACATTTCATAATACAATAATATAAAGTTAATATTAATTTGTTAAATATAGGGATAAAGAAGAAATTTGAACGTGATGAGTTTTTTTTGTATTTTTTTATATTTTAGTAAGTGTTAAAATCTGCAACTCATGTACAAATTCACGATCTCAAATCAACACAAATTACTATAATCAAGCACGTTCGTAACTCACTTTTTATCCGCATGAACAGTATTCATGTGAATCCAAACATACCATTAAAGAGGAAGAGTTATATTGTTGGTATTTGTTTTTACTTTTGTATATATTAGTTTGTATAGGTTGGGACAATCCAATTGTCCCTTTTCGATATATTTGTTTTTGCTAGAAAGAAAATTACTATAATTGTTAATATTTCGTAAGATTTTTTTTGTAAATTTATTATAAAATTTTGTAAGAAAAGACTCTTTTTGCTATTTTTCCTACAAATTTTAATTAATGGATAATTTTTTCGTGAATAATTATTTTTTATAAAATTATAAAATTTGCAAGTATTTTTTATATAAAAATTTTGCGAAAAAAATTTTATGCAAAATATTTTGTAAAGAAATTGATTGAAAATTACTGTAAACTATTATTCATAACAAAATTTATAAATGTTTCCAAAAGAAAAAACTTTCAAAAGAAAAAGAAAATTGACAAAAAAGTATGTGTTTTTTTCTAACAATGAAAGTTTTTTAATTTGTTTTAAAGGATTCAAACATATGTGCAGGCGTTATTGATTTTTTATTTTATTTTTTACTTATTTTTAGATTGTACAACAAAAGAAATTTGGATAGAATAATATGAAATAATGATTTTATATTCAACAAAGTTATAAATCATTCGATCTATAAGACAATTGTAATATTTAGAATTGTTCAATCCGTAGTTATAACGGATTGATTGTATTTTAGATTGTAAAATTTAAAAGGATATTTCGTTATACAAATTTTAGAATGTACAATTCACAATTAAAAGTTTAACTTCTACATTGTGAATTCAAAAGTTAATTCCTAAATAGATAGTCTAAAAAATAATTATGAATTATAAATTTGATAATTCAAAATATATTCTTCAATTTAAAAATATATTTTAAAGTATACAATCCATAAATATAATTATAAATATGAATTAACATAAAATATATTTTTATATTACACTATATAAAATACATTTTTTAGATGATATAATTTAGAGATGTATTATATCAACCATTTAGATCTTTGTTTCATACTATATAGGGATGAAAAAGAAACTAGAGGGTGTAGAAGTCAAGAGGCCTGTACAAAAGCACATTTTGAATCCAATACACCAGAACGAGACTTTTGTACGTCATTTCTTCCCACACCTCCATCATTTGGATAGTTCTTATATTTTTCAAATACAAATATTATGTTGTATTATTCACATTAATAATGTTTGCTAAACAATTATATTTCCATAATTTATATTGTTTGTTACTATAAAAAATTACTTTCCTACGATTATTTTTTTTCTTACGATGTTTCCTTAGCACCTTTTTTTTCTCTTTTTATTTGTTTACCCTTTTCTGTAAAAAATATATACATATTATGCTAATTGTTATATTATTCACTTTTATTATGTTTTTTTCAATATTATATAATCAACACAATTGAATTATGGCAATTTTAATTTAATTGAATTTTTTTTTTATAGAAAAACAATAGTATTATGATATTTAACTATTTTATTTACACAAAAGAAGACTATTAATATTACACTGTTCTATGTATAGTCTAATAGGTCTGACTTAATTAGTATTTTTGAAGTAATTCTTTAGTTTGATTTCTACAATATAATTGTTTTTAGTTTTGTCATAAGACAGCTTTTAAAAACAATACACTTTTATCTAATCATTCTACTAATTATAAATGATTTATTGAAATAGTAGTTTAAACTATAAATGTATTAGTTTTTATACCTTAAAAATGTATAACAGAGTTATAAAAGTACAATCTAAAAGTACAATTTGGTGAAATTAAAATGTTGAAAAAACGGAAGAGGTATTTGTTAGTAAATTATATCTGTAACTTATGAAGATTGGAATTGAAACCAACTAAGGTAAGCAACTTTAATTATTTAATTATATATAGTCATCATTTCATTGTTGTCATAAATAGGAGTGAAAGGAGAGATAAAAGGAAAGAGTCAGCGTAGCAAGATCTATAAACATTGGAGAATAAAACTAATTGTTGGAATAAAAGAGGAGTTTGGTTTGAGGTTAACGTTTAAACTTTTAAAAAATTTCACCTATTCAAAACTTGTTTTTAATAAATCTAAGTTTATATCAAGTTGTAATAATAAATATTAGAAATATGTAAAAATTTATCTTTCTCAAAAGTAGTGAAATAAAGAGAATAAAAAATAGAGAAAATCATACTCATAAATTTTATATTGGTTGAGATCAAAAGAGATCTTATTGCAATCACTTTAAATAAAATGATCACTAATTATTATCTTGATATTACAATCACTATTTACAAATGAAATTCCGATCAAGATAAAAAACACATCTTCTATGCAAAAGTTCAAAAGAATGATAGATGAAAAACATTTCTCTTAAATAACCGCAATAGATAAAAACATCTTTCCTGAAATACCACAAAGAATGAAACTATACACAAGTATCATGTTATCTTTAATATTTTTCATTTTTCACTTTTTTACTGTTTTTTTTTTTTACCTTTATAGCATATCAATTTAAAATAATTTTATAAAGTCAAATTTTTACTTAATTTTAATTACACTAATCCCTAAAATTATATTTCATCATAATTTCTAAAAACCATATCTTTTTATGAATATTACTTTTTTTTTCAATTTACATCTCATTATAATATAATATACATTATTTATAATTTAATATAAATTACTTTTATATATAAAGATAAAATGATAACTTTTAATCAAATAAGTCATTATTTTTAATTTATCATGTACTCATCAAATTTCATAAAATTTTCTCTCATTTTCTTTAAAATATCTTTATTTTTCTTTTAATTCAAACAACTAAGCTTTCACTTTTCTTTTTCTCTATTTTTCTCAAATCTACTCCCACATTTTCACTCCAAAAATAAACATAAACTTACCTGGTTTGCTACCCAGTTTTAAATTTTTTAACTAAATTAATACGTGATAAGTCAAACTGAGTCAGAATCTTGGACTTACTTTAGCACCTCTGGAAAATGGTTAAAACAAAATGATTCTAAAGAAAATGAAAACTAGTATTTATTACTTTTATTAAAAAAAAAAAACAAAAGGTACTGTGAGCAGCGTCCTCTGTTTAAACTGTAATGTACTTGTGTCTGAGGGCACTAGTAATAGCGAGAGAAAAGGGGAAATGAAAAAAATAAAATAAAATAATAGGAATAGCATGGCATGCACATTGAATTTTCTACTTTATCGGTTTCTACACAAGAGATGGAAGTGAATGAAGCTCTTATCTTCGATGAGTGCATGTGAGAAGAAGAGATTTGAAAGATCCTCAAATCCCCACAAAACACACCAACAAACACCTCTTACCAGGCTTTTTCAGACACTGCCTTTTCCTCCTTCCTTCTTCTTTACACTCTCATCTCATCTCATCTCATCACATCACATCCATCCATGCACTAAATATATTTTCTCATCTTTTTCTTTATAACATTTATAAAAAATATTTCTTTCCCTTTCTAATATTATATTTCTCCCCATCACAACTTAATAAGTTACTCAATCAATTTCGTACGTAGTATTAACATTCATTAATTCTCTGCTAATTGTAAATTAATTTATTTTTTATGGGCCAATTATTAGTAGTACAATGTTTTTTCTAAACCAAACTCTACATTTGGCTTTATCCTTTTATAAAATCAATTTATAGTGTGTCATGTATATTATCTTGACTCTCTTTTTTTCACGAATACTTATGAGTTATTTTTCTCAATTTAACAAATAGTAACCGAAATACATACAACGATCTTGAATATATATATATATATATATATATATATATATATATATATATAATTCTAGTATTTAAGTTAGTGGATAATGATATTTTGATTTAAAAATGATTGGAGTGTTAGGTTAAAAATAAATTCAAAAAAGTGAGTTAATATATCATTATCTTTAATTTAATAACCTTTCTTTCACCAACGTACTTTATTTTCTCTCTTCTAATTATTTTTTTTTTCTTTTATCACAACTTTTGTGCAAATATGATGTATGTGAATTAAATAAGTTTTATGTCTCACATTTGAATATTTTTACTTCTTTTTAATATTTTTATTCATTATTTATTTTATTTTTTTACATGAGAATGTTTAACTCTTAATTTAAGTGTTCAATAACATAAATAATTCATTTACTAGGTAATATAAAAAACTTATCTTTTTTATTCTCTTTTTTCTTGATTTTTTTTATTAAAATAATTTTCGTTATCTCTCAATTGTTCAATTAGTTTGATTTCTGAAAAGTTTTCGTAGATTTCTAAAGCTTTTTTTTTCATGTTATCATACCCTTAATTATACTTTTTTTGTATAAGTTTACTCAATGGTCTATCAAATTGTTTATAAGACAAACGTTTTATCATTTTTACTTTTCTTAATAATTTTACTTGTTTATTTTATCATGAAAAATATTGTTTTGATACTTTTTATATATTTATTTCTATTTTCTAACTCATCTATAACAATATATAAAGATGATATCATTTTTCTGTGTTCACATTTCGTTATTTCAGTTTTAACTTTAATTGTTATTTTAAAAATGAATTATTTTATAAATAGTTTACCTTTAACTGTTATTCTAAAAATCTCTTTTGTCTTTAATAGTTATTTTATAAACTTATTTTGTGTACATATTTTATTTTTCTAATTTTACATTTAACAACTATTGTAAAGATTAATTATGTATTTCTTATTGATCTTGATTCAAATTTCTATGAAAATTAAAAAGTGCAAACACACACACACACACACACACCTGACTACGCATGTGTTTTCGCTAGTTATCATAACTCTAATTTTATCGATATAATTATATGAATTGTATAAAGAAAATTCATTTACTATAACATACTAACTTAATGTGATTGTCATTAATATTGTTTAATCTAACATATATTGAAGTTCAAAGAGAGGAAAGATTATGCTAAATTTTAATTATTATTATTAGTGTATAAATTAAAATTTAAAAAATACAAGTAAAAAGATATTTAAAATATTTTTATAATTTGATTTTTTCTTCTTTCATAAAATTAAAAAATATTTTTAAATTTTATCAACTTTGTTTTATTTATGTTTGCAAATTTAATAAACTTTTAATTTTCATAAAATTTTATTTGATACTTTAATTTAAAAAATATATAATTAATTAATGTTATAACTACATTAATTATTTAATTTCTCTTATTAACAAATGTTAATTGTTGAATCTACAACTTCTCTTATCTCAACACTTAGGGATGGCAACGGGGCGGGGCGGACACGGGTTTCACTATCCCATACTCATCTCCGTAAAAAAAATTTATCTCCATTCCCATACCCAAACCCAACATGTATCAAACTTTTGTCCCATCCCCATCCCCACCGGATAACGAGTATAATCTCGTACCCATACCCATACCCATTTTCTTACTACTTCAATATTAATTTTAATTATTTTTTTTAAATAATAAAAAAAGTATGATAAAGGAAACATAATATTATCAAATATTCAATATTAGAAGGATTATTGTTTCTTCGATATCAAATATTTTAAAATAAATTATAATTGTTTACATTTTAGATTATAATACCAAATAAAATTTCATGAGAACCAAAACAATTATTAAATTTGCAAATATTAATGAAACATAGTTGATAAAATTAAATTTTTTTTAAATATCAAAATAAAAACAAATATTCAAATTAAAATATATTTTAAATGTTTGTTTACTTCAATCTTTTAAATTTTAATAAATCTCTTTTTTATACACTAATAAAAGTTATAATACATCATTTGATCAAAATGATACAAAGAACAAATAATAATCATAATAAAAGTTTAAAATGAATTATAATTATTTACATTTTAGATTATAATACCAAATAAAATTTCATGAGAACCAACATATTTATTAAATTTACATACATTAATGAAACCTAGTTGATAAGATTTAAAAATATTTTTTTAAAAATATAAAAGAAAAAAAAAATTCAAATTAAAATATATTTTAAATGTCTGTTTACTTCAATCTTTTAAATTCTAATGAATCTTTTTTCATACACTAATAAAAGTTATAATACATCATTTGATCAAAATGATACAAAGAATAAATAATAATCATAATAAAAGTTTAAAATAAATTATAATTGTTTACATTTTAGATTATAATACCAAATAAAATTTCATGAGAACCAACACATTTATTAAATTTACAAACATTAATGAAACCTAGTTGATAAAATTTAAAAATATTTTTTAAAAAATATAAAAAGACAACAAATATTCAAACTAAAATATATTTTAAATGTTTGTTTACTTCAATATTTTAAATTCTAATGAATCTTTTTTTTATACACTAATAAAAGTTATAATACATTACTTGATCAAAATGATACAAAGAACAAATAATAATCATAATAATAAAATTTTAACATAGATCTTGTATCTTTTGAACTTCAATTATGTTGGATGATAATAAAAAATAATTCATGACAATTACATTAAATTTTTACATTGTAGTAAATAAAAGTTATTTATACAATTATAGTAAAAAAAATTACAGTATGATTGATAATGAGTTAGAAAATAAAAAATAATTAGATAAATATATCAAAATAGTATTATACATAATGAAAACAAACAAAAAATAAAAATATTAAAAAATTAACAAATGTTTACAAACAATTTGAGAGACTATCGAAAGAAATCGCACAAAGGAAAACAAATGTATAATTAAGGGTATGATAAGTTGAAAAATATCTTAGAGATATAAGAAAATTTTTCAAATATCAAAATATCAACATATATACTCAGTGGTTGAGAAATAACAAAAATTGTTTTAATGAAACAAAAGAGTTCTTCAAACGAAAAAAAAATAATAATAAGACTAATAAGTAAATGTTTTTTTTTTCTATTACCTAGTAAACGAAAGGTTTTAATATTTATTTTAAGTCTATCAGTTAAGCTGACACTATTTTACATGTCATGAATTTGTGTCATGGTGATAACGAATAAGGATGATATATTATTTTTAATATAAAATTTCATATTTAAAGATTCTAAATCTCTATTACTCTTAACTTTTTTTTCTCTTATTTTCTATATAAATTTTTTTATACTCATGTTATTCACCCTCATTCGTCTCCTCATTTCACACTTATATTTCATTCATATACTCTTCATCTCATCTTATTCGTTTAATCTTTCATTTACACATATTTCCTTTGTTGCCATTCACTTCCTTCATTCACTACCGGAAAAAAAAGTTTATATTTTATTTTGTTGGAAATAAAGGTTTTATCTAAGAAACTGTTTTTTAAAATTATTAACATTAACATCAATTAAACTTTCACAAATTAAATTAATATAAAAATAAATTTAATTTAATGTTGGCTAAATCTAAATTAAATAAATTTAAAATAAAAAAGTATCAACATCAATTTAACAAATATTAAACTTTTTTAATTAAAAGCTAATGATTTAGGGTAGACCTAATATTGTTAATATCTTGAATCCCCAACTAGTTATAGCTCACTTTCCAAATGGAAGGAAAAAAATTGATAGAAAAACATAAATTGAATTGTTCTTCTCAATTGCAGAAGAAGGGAGAGTTAATGTAACAAATATTCAACGCAATTTTTCTCAACTTGTTTATGACCAAAGTGTCACATGATACAAAATTGTTGGAAAAAACTTTCGAGAATCACTTTTTTAATAGAGAAATAAAATAAACACAATAGAACAGACAAACAACACACCTATGCCTTTGGGCTCCGAGTACACTCACACTTTCCAAAGCAATAATTTAACCCATAACAATTAAGAAGAGTCGAATACAAGCTTGAAGTTCCTTTGACTCAGGACAAGAAACATCATGGACTTAAAGCCCATTATATAGTCACTAACATTCACTTCCTTGATTGTCCTAGACGATGTGAGACTTTTCAAGATATGTTATTTTCATTAGTCCAACAAAATTACCTTGTTCTTAATATATTATTACAATAAAAAATAAATTAATTTTATAAATTACTTTTTTAATGAAATAAGAAAAACAATTGATTTAAAATATTTGGAATGACCATCTATTTCTTCAAGTGGAAGTAACATAAGTTTTCTCTAAATTTAAAGGTTTTCACTGGCTTATACTATTCTAAATTTTTTTAATGAGTCTCAAAAAAAAAAAAAAAAGAGACGGAATACTGTTGATTATTCCTTTTCTCTCATTTTTATTTAAATAACAGAAAACTGGTTACTTTAGTTTTTTAATAATATTGTGCACGTTGAAAGAAGGATGTTGAAAGAGGTAAATTTTGTTCACGAGCATACAAGATTTTCTCCGGTACATGCGCGTACGGTACATTCAGAGCACTTTAGAAGAGATGAAGTAAGAGCATACATAATTTACATAACATAGTGAGATACCACCCACTAGGGTTGTGCTCTCCGATAACCCGCATTGTTGTATATTCTCATACAAAAAACTTCAATAAACATGAAAATATAAATGATTTTTGAATGAAAAAAGTGGGATGATTATTATTATTATTATAAGTGAATTAAAAAAGATGGATAAACAAAAACAAAAGAGTATAAAGGTTTGTCTTAAGTACAGTTGGTGTCATGTGTCATGCATGCTTAGTTAGGAGTGAAAGGTGAAGAGACGAGACGTTGGAGATTAATTAAGTAGCTTTTGAGAAAACCCCACTGCCAAATGTGGCCACTGCCTCTAAACTTCTGAACTCTGTACTCTCTCTACTCAGGTTTAATATTAATATTGCTCACAACCCCCTAATCTCACTCTACTCCACTAGCCTCACTATACCTTTTCTGCCTCTACTTAATTCTGCATTTGGTACAAATAATTCCAACTTTTCGCCACCTACCTACCCTCCCTTCATCCAAATTCAATCTCCTCTTTACTAATTACTATCCTTCATTTCACTTTTTTATTCCTCCTTTTTCACAAACACAATAATTAATATCACCAATTCAAATTCAATTAAAATAATAAACCCAGAAACTGAAGTGAAAAGTAAGAATTGAGTTCTTTAGAGATATTTAGTAATATAATATGAATAATATTTTGTTTGAAGAGAACTATTTGGAAAAAAAAGAAGAAAGAAATCGAAAGAAGGCCTGGGTTTTTACTATTGATATTGCATTTTTATAGAAAAGTATTTCCAGGTTTTGCTCTCCTCATCCCTTGGCTGCTTTAGTAATGTCGTATGATGAAGAGGCAACAAGAATGAGTTCTAACTCAATGGAAAGTTGGGAACAGCCCAAATGTTGACAAAACATGCAAGTACAAATTTCAACTTGACTACCTATTGCCACCAGTTATCAGTTATCACCGCGAGTACTAACAGTCAGATTCCAAATAATAGTAAAAGGAATAAACAAGTGGAGCTATATACCAATAACTCATCACTTCTTCAATATTAACCCCAGTGCCATTTCAATTATCAACTTTTTTTCTACCACCGTCCAACACTGTTGATATCGACATGTCTTCCGTTTTCATTTCGTTCTTCTGCAGTTTCCAGTCGGAGGAGATAAGGAAAAGACGCAGTTTTATGATTGAATAAGTAACCAAAAAGTTCAACCGGTGTGCATGTATTGCTGTATATTAACAAAATACTTCTTCTGCAATTAAAGCGAGACAACTTTCTTATCCTCCTTTGATTTTTCAAAAAAAACAATTGTTGTTTCCCTCTCAACATGTTTGAAAAGTTGTTTACAAAGATATCTTCTACTTTTATGATAATCATGAAAGAAACAAAAAAAAAAAAAGAGAGAAAAGTTTGGAATAAATTACATTATGTAATGAATAAAACTTGGCAGAGAAATAATATTATAAAAAATATTGTTTTTTTTTTTTTTTTTTATGAAAAGACTAACCCTTCTGGTGGATTTGAATATATGGAATCATCTTAATGATATCTGATTGTGAGGGGCGAATAAAGTTCTCAACTTCCCAGTTAGGAACACATTTAATAATCTTGCACATAGAAAGCACGCACTTGACCCTTGCCATATACAATGGATGATGACACGGTTGTCTTTTTTGGGATGAGGGAATCCCACAGGGCTTACATGAGCATGGATGGCGACGGTTCTTATCGGATCTCTCTCAGATCAATGGATCAAGATAGGAGTTAACGACCATCAATTTCACCAGATTTTCAAATAGCTAGATCTTATATGCATACATATACATTTTACACAATTATTTTCCCTATATATTTCACTCACATTTTACTTTGTTATTTTGTACGAAGATGCAACAAGGGGGGTTGATGTGAAATTGAAATCACTTACATGACAAGATTCTAACTCAATTAGCTAACATAAGTCAAAAGAAATAGAAATATAGGAAAGGACAAAGGTGGTAAGTAGCAAGAGGAAAGTCTGCTCGCTGAGATGTTTTTTTTACTGACTTAAATGCGTATCAGTCTGTGTAAGGCCAGCGAGAGGGAGTTGTCAAATCACCAAAAGTAAACTTGTTTATCTCTTTTTCATAAATAATAATAATAATGATGTTATTATTATTATAATATTATAATAATACGGTGTATGATGGTAGCCTGGGTATTATGGGGTTTCTCTAGTTTCACTGGGTGTAGCTTGAATCACGCTTTGAGTGAGGAGCCCTAAGGAAGCGGAAGAGGAAGAGAAAGTGAGAAATAAGTGTTAGGGCTGACTGGGTGGTGGAGTAGTGGGGTTTCATTCTCCTTTGTTCGGAAATTTAGGAAAATTGATTTTAAAATCAAAGTGTTTTTTTGAGAACGCACCACAAGACAAGACCCTCTTTAACTATTGAAAACAACAGGTGAGTGTGTGAAAGCTATATCACTCCATGCACACGTCCCTTTCTGGCTCCTCTCCCCCACATCTGCCGCTTCTCTCTTTCTCTCTCTCTCTCTCTCTCTCTCTCTCTCTTACACACATACACATCGAAATGCCAACCACATATGTTCCCATGTTAATTATATAATAACTCCGCCATGTTCATGTACAAACAAACTAACCCCTCTTCCCTGTACATAAATGATGATGATGATGAATGTGTGAATATGCATACATGATAGATGCATGCATGCATGGATAGCAGCATCCATGGGAAGGTCTTGTGTGCTCTATAAACAAGAGCAATAAACAGAGAAAGCGAAGGGGTGAATTCTGTGCCTTTCCCTCTCGTAGTATATATCTATCAACCAGACCAGACCAAATAGATCAGCCTCTTTCCCTCTCACTCTTTCTCTGTCTCTCTGCACCTTTCTTTCACAACTCATAATCAAAAAAAGCATATCCAAGGTGTGGTGGTTAAGCTGTCCATCTATCAATCAATCAATCAAGAGACCAATCATCAACCGAATATAAGAGAACGAAAAAAGGGGGCTACCCAAAATGTCATCCTCTTCCACCACAATATCACTGGACCACCTCCCTCCTTCCGAACAGCTTTGTTATGTTCACTGCAATATTTGTGACACCGTCCTCGCTGTATATGAACACATTTTACATTTTCTTACCCCCAAACTTCTTTCCAACACTAGGGTTTCTCTCATACTCCTCTCTCATTTTTTCTTTCTTTCTTTCATGTTTCAGGTAAGTGTTCCCTGCACAAGCTTGTTCAAGACAGTCACTGTCCGATGCGGCCATTGCACTAACCTCCTGCCAGTCAACATGCGCGGCCTGCTTGTGCCATCTCCCACTCAATTTCATTTGGGTCACTCTTTCTTCTCCCCGTCCCATAACCTTCTGGTACATCACCATACTCTTCTTTTATTTTCAATTTACTCTTCGTCTCTTTAATAAATTAGTGTATCAGTGGTAGTACACCCTTACCCTCTTCTTATTTATGGACTAGGACTTAAAGAGGTGATGGGTTCATTCTCAGTATAATTTATTTCTGGCTTGGTGAATGACATATTCCATTTCTGCAGGAGGAGATACCAAACCCCTCTCCAAATTTCCTTATGAACCAAGCAAATTTAACTGCTTCAAATGACTTCTCTATGCCTGCTAGGACTGCAGCTGATGAGCTTCCACGGCCACCGATCATAAACAGACGTGAGATAAAATATACTCTTCTATTTTATTTATTTTTTTAGTTTATTTGTTTACATTTATATGACTGAAAAATAAATAACTCGGATTTCTCTCGTTCAAAATTAAGGTTCCCTTTCGTGTTCACCCATGATCTTGTACTCACCTCAATAATGAAGTTATCTTTTAGATGAAAGCAGCATTCGCGTAGTAAAATACACTGTTGTTTTTCAAAGGAAAATAAATCATGTCGTTGCTTTTATGGTCAACATTGACAGCACCAGTTCCTTTGGTAGAAGAAAAAGGGTCTTTTAAGGCTTCATCGCGACAGTACCTAAAACCCTTCCTTGTTTCCAACCGCACATTCCCTAAAATCTTATCAATGATCCTAATAACTAAATAATGACAAGGTCTATATAGACAGCACTGCCCTAATTAAGCCTAGAAGAGATTTTAAATATCTGGGAACACTAATTAATGTAAAAAAACAGCAAGTATTACCTACTAGTATTTCTGATTCTAGGGCACAGTCTGTGAGGCCGTGTTCCACTTTCACTTTTATCAATAATATTTTAGTTTCCCTTGGATTAATTTTTTGTTACAAGCACCGACAGAGATGAAGAAAAACATAGGTTAGTTTGGCGTTCATAAGTGGCACGAAGGAAAATGGTTGGTAGAAAGAGAAAAACATGTAGGGGCAGCTTGTTCTCCCCCGGGATTGTAGTTGCTTAAAACCCTTAACACTGAGTATCATCAGAATCGGAAGCATGGATGTGTATACAGACAGAGGCAGTGATGCCCCTTGCCACGGAAAATAGGGAATTTAAATAGCTAGATAAAATAAATATTGCATCTGCAAAGTCAAAGGAAATGATTTTGATATATGACTGTGCGCCATTGTCCAGCTCCTGAGAAGAGACAGAGAGTCCCCTCCGCGTACAACCGCTTTATCAAGTGAGTATTCATTTTATTAAAGCACTCGCTATTTTTATTATTCTTCTCATTAATATTTTATTTAAATTTTGAACCACTTCATATTTATTTATTAAATTTGTACTTTGTGGTCATGAAAGGCTTTAAAGTTGAAGCAAATTTGAATGGTCCATGTATATTTCTGCAGGGACGAGATCCAACGCATCAAGTCTGTCAATCCCGATATAACTCACAGGGAAGCCTTCAGTGCAGCTGCCAAGAATGTATCATCCTTTTTCCTCCTCTTGAATAAATAAATAAATAAATAAACAAATACAACAATGGGGTTCTTACGTACTAGGGTTTCAATAAATTAAACAGTTAATCACATATATGTTTTCTCTCCAAATGTTGCATGCAAAGTTTTATTATTTATCTAAATATCTAATATATATCATTATTCATAGATTTGTTGACATATTTTCACAACAAAATAATAGATTTCCTTGTTTTGAAATGATTTTTTGAAGTAGTTGGTAGTATTTCCTCCCCCTAGGTTAGAATAAAATAAATTAATGAAAAGGTTTTCTGGCTCACTTTGAACTTGTTCTGATGTATGACGTGCTTTGTGTGTCAGTGGGCCCACTTCCCACACATCCACTTTGGTCTCATGCCTGATCAGACTGTGAAGAAGACAAATGTGTGCCAGCAGGTAAATTATCATGCACCCTCTTCTTGCAAAATGTTGCAGACAAAATAATGCATAACCCTGACTTTGATTTCTGAGTGTGTGGGTGTGTTTTTCTCTTTTGTCCAGGAAGGAGAAGAGGTTCTCATGAAAGATGGGTTTTATGCTTCAGCCAATGTTGGTGTCTCACCCTACTAATTCACCACTCTGTTTTCTCTCTTCAACAAATGCAAGAACAAAAGTTTTCCGACTTCACCAACCTTTCAAGCTCTTAACTTTAATATGTGCATCTATTTGTGCCTCAAGAGTGATTATGTTGATATAACTAAGAACTACTTCTACACTGTGACTGGCTCTTGGGATTATGCATGCATGTAGTTCTCTTATGGTTAGACCTTAATTATTAACTTTCATGTCCTTTAATTTCCCCACTACTACTGCAGCTGATTGCTTATCTCTAATCAATAATTAATTAGCCAAACTTTCTACCAACAAATTATGCTCCCTTGTTTGTTTTCTCACGCGTACACTTTCATGTTTTCTTCCTATAATTCTAAAGTCACACAAAAAATGAGGTGTAAGAAGGAAAAGAAAGATTAC
This sequence comes from Vigna unguiculata, assembly GCF_037176805.1. NCBI lineage: Eukaryota > Viridiplantae > Streptophyta > Magnoliopsida > Fabales > Fabaceae > Vigna > Vigna unguiculata. The sequence goes on along the minus strand of NC_140794.1, from coordinate 54,332,398 downwards.
GACAAAAATAAAAAAAGTGATATATATATATATATATATATATATATATAGAGAGAGAGAGAGAGAGAGAGAGAGAGAGAGAATGAGATGAAACTGAGTTAATTGAGTGTATGTATGTACGATATAATAACTCATGTCATCTTTTAGATTCTTAGATATGTTCTAAATCTAGTTAAAGTTTGGATGGAAGATATAAGCAATGCCGTTTATCTTTTTATGTTTATATAGAATATTTCGGATGGAGTGTGTCACTTGCATCATTAAGTTGAAAATAACGATTAGATTAACCTGTAAGTTGATTATTACGGAGACATAGAAGCAACACGTGGAGGAAAGTTAATTCAAGACACAAGTTGCACGAGGTCAAACGTACATTTTCTTTCTATCGAAATAGTCTTCATCTCAGGATTTTAACGACCAAAAGGTCTATGACACAACCTGTTTTGGGGTATTTCCTGTAATATTTCTTTGCCAAAAGACCAATGCTTTGCTACTACTGAGATAAGCAAAAAGTTTAGCATCGTTTAAAAAACTAATTCTAACGTAGTTAAATCCAACATAATACATTGCATCATGCTTAATAAAACAACAAAATTAGTCTTCTAAAATTTGATAGTATAGGAAAAATGTGGTGTTCGTAAGATTGAAATAACTACCAAATTCAGTCATTTGAAACAAACAATATGTGTGAAAAGATAATGAATAAAGATTTTTGTATTATCATCGGATTTATTTTAATCAGCAAAACGGGAATTATTTGTTAAAAGGAGTACGCGAAGTACTCAAAAGACATTTCAAGAGTGCATAGTGCATTATGTTCACACACAAAAATTATCCCCTGGAACATTAATATTGGTACCAATGAAATTTCATTCGATTAATTACCATTTTTATTAGAAAGATAATACTATTTAAATCATACCAGCTTAGCACATACCTAGTAAGATAATTTTTTATTTTTTATTTTGGATTTTTACACGTTCACAGCTAGATAATTAAAATTGTTTGATGTTGATTGATCAGAGAATATTTTGATCCAATCTACTCATAATTTGTTCCTGCAAGTCACTGGCCAATGTAGCCTCATGCCCAGCTGGCCGAGGTTAGAATGGGTTATAAATATAATATTATAACTGGTTTTTCAAAATGACTTTTAATTTCATATACATTAACTTTTTGAAAATATTTTTAATTTAGTTTCAAAATATATTAGTATACACATTTCTTATTATATTAAAGTCATTTTTAGTAAAGGAATAATAATAATAATAATAATAATAATTAATTTTATAGTGTATTTAGAGTTCTTTTAAAATTGACGGAAAGTTTTGGGTATTTTTTCCTCTTTCCTGTTACATCAACATTTCCGTTATAGGGGAGTTCATTTTTCCTTCTTCCCGTTACATCAAAATTCCTGAAGAACTCTTTATTCATATTGTCCTCTAATTTCTTTCTCATTGTTCATCAATAGGATGGCAACGTGGCGGGATAGGAATGAGTTTCACTATCCTATATCCATTTCCGTAAAATAAATTTATCTTCATCCCCATACCCAAATCCAACGGATATTAAACTTTGATTTCATCCTCATCCTCACCGGGTAACAGGTATAATCTTGTATCCATACCCGTACTCGTTTTCTTACTACTTTAATATTAATTTTAATTAATTTTTATAAAGTAATAAAAAATTATGGTAAAGGAAACATAATATTATCAAATATTCAATATTAGGAGTATGGTTGTTTCTTCGATATCAAATACTTTGAAATAAATTATAATTGTTTACATTTTATATTAGAATACCAAATCAAATTTAATGAGAACCAAAACATTTATTAAATTTGCAAACATTAATGAAACCTAGTTGATAAATTTTAAAAATATTTTTAAAAAAATATAAAAGGAAAAAATATTTTAAAAAAAATATAAAAGGAAAAATATATTTCAAATGTTTGTTTACTTGAATTTTTTAAATTATAATGAATCTATTTTTTAATACAGTAATAAAAGTTATAATACATCACTTGATTAAAATGACGCAAAGAACAAATAATAAATATAATAATAAAATTTTAACATAGATATTGTATCTTTTTGAACCACAATATATGTTAGATGGTAGTAAAAAAATATTCATGGCAATTACATTAAATTTTTATATTGTAGTAAATAAAAAATATTTATACAATTATAGTGAAAGAATTAAAGTATGATTGTAATGAGTTAGAAAATAAAAAATAATTAGATAAAATTTATCGAAATAGTATTCTACATAATGAAAATAAATAAAAAGTAAAAATATTAAAAAATTAACAAATGTGTGTCTTATAAACAATTTGGAGACTATTGGAAGGAATCACACAAAGGAAAACAAATATATATTTAAAGGAATGACAAGATGAAAAATATCTTAGAGATCTAAGAAAACTTTTCAAATATCAACATATATACTCAATGGTTGATAAAAAGTGACACAAAGAACAAATAATAAACATAATAAAATTTTATCATAGATCTTGTATCTTTTAAACTCCAATATATGTTGGATGGTGATAAAAAATATTCATGACAATTACATTAAATTTTTATATTGTAGTAAATAAAAATTATTTATACAATTATATTGAAAATATTAAAGTATGATTGTAATGAGTTAGAAAATAAAAAATAATTAGATAAAATTTATCGAAATAATATTCTATATGATAAAAATAAACAAAAATAAAAATATTAAAAAATTAACAATGTGTGTCTTATAAACAATTTGGAGACTATTGGAAGGAATTACACAAAGAAAAACAAATGTATAATTAATGGTATGATAAGACGAAAAACATCTTAGAGATCTAAGAAAACTTTTCAAATATCAACATATATACTCAATGGTTGAGAAATAACAAAAATTGTTTTAGCGAAATAAAATAGTTCTTCAAATGAAACAAAAATTAATAATAATAAGTAAATTTTTTTTTATATTACCTAGTAATGAAATGTTTATGCTATTAAACACTTAATTTGTGAGTATTAAACATTCTCATGTGAAAGGAAAATATACAATAAATAAAAATATTAAAAATAATATAAATATTCAAATGTTAGACATAAATTTTTTTTAATTCACATACATCATTTTAACATAATTACATAAAGGTTATGATAAGATAAAAAATATATTGGAGATGAGAATGAGTTTCATGACAAACCAAATATTTAGAAGAAATAAAAAATAGAAAGAATATATATATATATATATATATATATATATATATATATATATATATATATATATATATATATATATATATATATATATATATATATATATATATATATATATATATATATATATATATAGGGTTACTTAATTGATTGTGAATATTTTAATAATTTAAATGAGGATGGAGATATGGCGGGGACGGGTATTATGGCGGGGATATATCCATCCCCATACCCAATTGAAAAAATAGGAGATTCCCCATACCCATACCCATATCCAGTCAATGCGGGGATTCTCCGTCAAAACGGGAACAGGTTCGGGCAATACCCACGGGGAAGAATTTATTTTTGATATCTCTATTCATCAATGGAAGTCATATTCCATGCTCCCAGTTAAAGTCATCTTCTCTTATCTTTGGAGTCATCTTCTCCTTTTTGTAAGTATGTTTCCTCTATCTTTTTTCTCCATGTAAATTATTTTGAGTTTCAGAAATCCTAATCCTATTTTCAATTTGTTGAACCCTAGCTTGAATTTCTACCTTTAAAATATAGAAGAGCTCATTCTTTCATCTCTATCGAAGCTATATTGTCTTCTCTTAGTTAAAGACTTAGTGGTGGTTACAATTGCCACTAATTTTTTTTAATTCTTAAACTTTTTGACAGTTACAACCACTACTAAATTTTTTTAAATTCCTAGACTTACGCTGGTTATAACCGCCACAAAATTTTTGACTTACTGGTGGTTGCAAGTTTTGCTAAGTATTTAATTTAATTTTTTAAAAAAATTATTTAGCAACGGTTAAAATCGACTTTAAAAATTTTAGTGACGGTTGTTCCAGCAATTATAGTAAACCAACGTTATAATGACTTTATGGTACCAAAATTTTGTGCTAATTAATAACTGACGATAGAGAAAATAGCGACGGTTCTAAGCATCACTAAATAATACATTAAACTGACATGAAAAATTAAAATTTTAGTAGTAAAAAATCATTAAAAAAAAATTCTTATATTTTTTTAAGTAAAAAGTTAAATTTACATCTTATTTATTTTATTTTTAAAATTCTTAAAAATAATTAGAATCAAGTAAAAACGTATTTAAGTTTCATTTTAAAAGAAACTAAATTTTTCATCGATCTAAGTAGACTTTAAGTTTTGAAATGGATAATGAAAAGATAAGATTTTTTTTTATTATAGAAAAAAGTAACCAAATATCTACTTTTAATATTTTTTTTAAATACTATTCTTTTCTATTTATTATCAAAGTTTTTCATCTTTTTTTTTTCTCTTCTTGAGTGGATGTTTAAGATGAGATGTTGTCAATAGTTTACGAAAAGTTTGTTTAGGTTGGTTGATTTGTTGAAAGGAATTTTCAACATATTACTAGATAATAGCACGTTTTTAATGTATGTAAGAGAAGCTAATAGTTGTAATGTTGGAATGTTGATGGTTGTTTTCAATGCATTGATTGATTCCATGAAGAAATATGAATGAAATATATGAAATACTAAATGAGTTGGTTGATTTGAATGGATAAATGTTATAAGTATAGAAATGGCAGTTTTATCAATTCCATTAGTTGTAGAATCATTAAAGATACCGATAAAAAGTTGAAAATTTTGATTTTTGTTGTTTTAGTTGTTCTCAAGCTAAATATTACTCAAACAACGTGTTTTTTTTAAGCAAAATCAAGTGAGGTTCAAATAATGTACAATGATTGCACATGTTGTCTCAAAGTCTCTCAATAAACTTGTTGGCTACTCAAGCTTCTGTATGTATAACTCAAGTAATGGTTAACAACTTAAACATGAAAGACATCGAAACAATTATTTCCTTTCCGCAAGCGTATGGCTTGAACATTGGATGGAACACAAAAAGTAATATGGCTTATGCTTCAAACATTGGTTAATGCTTGAGACATATTTTGCTATGAGATAGTGTTGGACATATGGCTTTGACGATTAAACACTAGTTTGATGCTCAAGTACCCTATAAGGTGATGAAGGAATTTTAGGAATTTGTTGGCTTTCTTCCATAAACATAGTAATGTTGGGCTTAATACTTAAGTTATGGTCACTTAAGTGACGACATGATCACCATAACAAGAGAAACCTTGAGAGAGTGTCACTCTCGAATCGCCTTTCTATCAAAAGATGTAATGTCACTCAAGAAATGTAAAATACCTCTCAAGTAAAATAAATGAGACTTTGTTTATGTTGATAAGGTCACTAATGGTGTGGTGTTGTCTTGTGATTACTGATTTATCATACATGTTATACATTGTGATGTATAAAATATGTGTGATTAATGTTGAGATGCATGACATGTTATATCCATAACATAAGTTCTTTTTAAGCGGCTCATCATAAGTAGTTGATTCTAGTTGGATCGCTTGTGTATGTTGTGTGTGCAATGTTTAACCCTAGATGATGATTTGCATGACTCTTAATGAGTGTTGGATATATGGTATCATGCTTTTGATCACAAAAACAAATACAAAATTCACGTGAAGAGAGGTATCTTGACATCACTATTGTCTATTTACAATACTTTTGACACCCCTTAAAAAATATAAATATATTAATTTCATATTTTAATTATATATTTTTATTTTAATATGTATTATTATATTGTTAAAGTAAGTTGCAAATAAAATTAATTTTATTTAGAGTATAATTTTTGAAAATATAACAAACAACCACATAATGAAAGTAAACCACATAATGAAAGTAAAGGCACCGACATAGATATTATATTTTAATAAAAAAAGAAAAAAAAAGACCATGTTTCGTAAACATCCAAAATCTCGTACACATTTGAAAAAAATATAGATTTATAAAAGAACTATAGAGATATAAATTAAAAAAAATAACCTAATATATATGCTGTAAAAAGGATTTTGCATAACATTACTATAGTAAAAAGTTATTACGAAGGTTAATTAATTTTGACGGAAAACATTCAGTATTTCTATTACACGTATGTATAAAACATGATACCAAAAACCAGTTACACCATCCATAGTTTTGGAAGTTCGTATTCAGGTCTGTGGTTGAGTTTTAATTAGATTTTAGAAGAATTACAAGTGAAGTATGTTTCCATAAAACATGCTTCTTGTTAAAAGTTTTTTTAAGGAGTTTTTGTTGAAAATCATTCAATAAAAAAAAAAATAATAGCGCGGAAGTATATATATCATAACTAAAAATAAAAACAAAAATATATCATAAATTTAACATGGTTCAATTTTTTAATCTTATCTTTACAAATACTTAATAAAACTATTATATTTATTATGTAATTTTTTTATAAATATTATAAATTTTTCAATACATTTTTTAATACAAAATTATAAATATTCTTCTCACGACACATAATTCCTAAAGTATTTATACACCCAAGAAATATATAAAGTTACGATGACAAATATCAAATCAATTTTTATTTACATAATACGTTATGGCCAACAAGTTTTATCATAATAAATAATATTTCAAAAGTCTTAATAAACTCTTTTAACTAATTATATATTTTCATAGGCTATATTACCTTTTAACTGTAATTTTGAAAATAAAAAAATAGATATATTTTAAATTAAAGATTAAAGATATAAATACATTTTTTTAAGTAGAGATTTTGTTAAAAGTAGACTTTAAGCCTAACTCAACCCCCAAAAAGTTATTTGTAAGATAAGGATTGCACCCACTTATATATTGTGAATTGGTCTTATCTCTAGTCGATATGAGACTTCCAACATACCTCTCACGCCGAGGTATATTCATCTCATGCATGGGACAAAAAATTAGTGGGTAATCCGTTAGCGATCTGATATCGGGTGGAACAGAATGTCCAAGAAATCTCGCTAGGATAGACTCTAACTTGGCTATGATACATGTTAGAAGTGGGCTTTAAGCCTAACTCAACTCAACCCCACAAAATCGACTTGTAAGGTGAGGATAACAAGATGAATATACTTCGACGTGATGGGATGTGTTGGAAGTTCCACATGGACTAGAGATAAGGCCCATTCATAATATATAAGTGGGTGCAATCATTATCTTATAGGCTGGTTTTGTGAGATTGAATTAGTTTTATAGTCCACTTTTAACTATAATTTTGAAAATAAAAAATAGATATATTTTAAATTAAAGATATAAATTCATATTTTCAAGTAAAGATTTAAAACATGATTTTTATTGCTTTATAATAATTTTTTTATAACATGTTGGTTTTTTTTATTATAATAGTAATAAATAAATTTTAAAATAATTATTAATGATATATAATATTGATATAATAAACAATAATAAATATTTTTCTCTAATAAAAATTTATATTATTTATATATTTATTTCATTTCAATCAAATGACGTATATTCGCTCATTTTTATCATCTCTGTTTCTTATGTTTTTTATTTTTATTTTTTGTTTTCCTTTCTATCAAACAAAACGTGGAAAAATTATAATTTTTTTTATGTTTTAAGTTTAAGCTAAAGTTAATTTTGAAACACGAGTTTTTTTGTTTTGAAAAATAATTAAAAATTAAAATTATATTTTAAAACGTGTTTATTTATTTATTTTGCTAGCCATATTTTAAAATGAAACTTATTATAAATCATATTTAAAACAGTTTATTTATGTTTAAAATTTTCTTAAATAATATTTATTTAAAAAATTATCCAAAGGGTCTTATGCAGTTTTTTATTGCACAAATTCTATAAATTCGCTGATTTACGCGGATGAATTTATAAAATTTTCATGTTTTAAAAGCATGTGCAGGGATGGATTTGTGAGATTTCACAAAATTTTTATCTTCTTAAAATGTAAAGATTTGTAACGATAATAAATAATTTGACAATTTTAATCATCTTTGAAACTTTTTCTTTCATAATTTTTCAAATATTTATAATTATAAAATATATTACTCTTAAATTATAATTTACATATATATATTATTAATAATTATATATGATTATTTTTATTATACATATAAGATGTAACTGATTACGTAACCGGTTATATATATATATATATATAAAATAAAATAATAATAATAAATAATATATTTATATGTGTAATAATTATTAAAATTAATAATATAGATTTATAATAATTAATAATATATGTCTAATAAATTATTAATAATATAAGATATATAATAATAAATAATTTATATTGAATAATAATAATCTTTTAAAAATAATTATAATAATATAATAATTTTTTTTGTATTAATTTTTATTAAAGTTTATTAAGTGATAGTTTTTAAAATTTAATATTTTTAACTAATTTAAAAATTATTTAATGTTTTTTTATCAAGAGTATTTTAGTAATTACAAAATTTTATTTATTTTAATTTTTTATTTTATCTATCACATCATTCAAATTATTCATTAACTTTTATAAAATTTATCTTCAAATTCATTCACTTCACTTACTAAATTCAAAAAAAAACCACACATATTTATTTTCATAAATTTACACAAATTCATTGTCACACTTTATCAATTTATCACGTATTTAAATCCATTTATCGATAAGAACACAGCCTTAGGCTTTATTGTTATATTATAACGTAGGTTTAGTCAAGCACTCACACGGATAACTTTTCTCAGTTCCTCAGAATTGATTTTTCAAAACATCAATGTCAGTCTACAGCTAACAATCAAATCAACCAAATCACCTACTTCAGCTAATTTGTATTTTTCTTCGTGTATTTTTTTATTGCTACAAAACATTTCGAAGAAGTAAAACAAAATATTTTTTTAAGTAATAGATAAGAAATAAGTGAAAGTTGGGATTATTGGAATAAAGCGAAAAATTTAATGTATAAGGATTTAGTTTGAAGAAAAGAATGATAAGTATTAAAAAAAATATTATAATCCCTTTAATTTTTGCCTCTTTTAACAATGGAGAAGAATAAAAAGAAATAGTTTTGAAATCATACTATAAATTTCTGATTTACAGAAGAAATAAAAAATTATGTTAATATTACGGATAATAAATTCAAAACCTACTTATTCTATGCAAAATTAATTTTAAAAACCGAAAAATTAGCAGTGGCTATTTGTTGTCCAGAATATCGGGTTTAACCATTTTGTCAGCAACTTTGTTAATAGTCAATCTATTAATAATTATTTATATTTCTTTTACATCAATTAATTGTCAATTATTATAACCCTTCTTCTCTTCTATTTTCCCAGGAAGATGGAAAACTATACAACCTTATACCATATTCTTTTTGGAATAATTATTCGAGAGAAAGTGTAAGAGAAAGAAATTCAAAAGCTTAGACAGCGAAATTGATATTTTTTTCTTTTAAAGAATCAGGAGATAATTTTAGAATAAATTAAGAATTAAATTTATGATTGAATTGATTTATGTAATTTATTTAAAAAAATTAATAAATAAAATAGTCAAATTACAAAAATGTTTCGATTGTTAAAATTAATATAAAATGATATATAAATGATTTATAATTATTTTTATAAAATTTATTGAATAATTAAAATTAAAACAAATTATTTATAAAAATTGAATAATATAATATATTTGGTATGAAAATAAATTTAATATTTAATTAAAAAATAATTTATTTACATGGAGATTTTATTTTATTTTTAATAGTAATTTTATAAGTAATAAATTTTTATTATAACTATAAGAAATTTTTATTTGTATTATTAATTTTATTATGTTGTTTTCATAATAAGAAAAAATAAATAAATCACGTACAAAGAAACTGAAATATAAGGAGATAATTTTGTAAATTGGAATGTGTTACCCTTTACAGGTGATTACATTTTGAATGAATCTTCCTATTCATCTTTTGACATCACCTTTTTCCACTCCCAAAAGAATAAGGTAATCACCTCTTAATCCTCTTTTCTCATTTCACATGAACGGTACATCCTTCCAAAAGAACATAGTGTTAAGAAACCCATCATATTATTTTTGTTAATGAATGAATATTATATAGTGTTAAATATATTTTTGGTCTCTTAAATTCGAGTGAAGATTGAAATTAATTATTCTTCAAAACTTTGGTTCAATTTAGTTCTCAAATTTATAATTGCATGAATTTAATCCTTATAACCAAATCTTGTTAAGTTTATTTAACATTTCAAACGCGTTTCATATTTTCTGAACTAACACTGAAGTGAAAATGTGTCAAAATGCTGTAAACAAACAAATGCTTTCATAAAACGCGCTTGAAACGTCAAATAAATTTAAAATTTGGTTAAAAAAAACTAAATTCATGTTTTTCTAAAGTTAAAGTTGAAGGATTAGATTAATTCAAAGTTTTGAAGATAAACTAATTCCAATTTTCATAACATGTAAGGGACCAAAAATATATCTAACTCTATTATTTACATTATAAAATGTTTGACACGAGTATGTTAGGTGATTGAGATTTTTATATAACAATAATAGTTAAGATTTTAAACTTTTTTTTCAATTCTTTTGTAGAAAAAGTAAAAAAATAAAATTATTTTATGTAATATTATATTATTTTTTTATTTGGTTATGATAAAACGTTATGTAAAAAAAATACCAAGTTAAATTTGTGGAAGTGAGACCTCTCTTCTTTTTTAGTAAAAAAAAACATTTGAGAATAATATTTTACAATTCCAAATTTAATATCAGAATAATTAATCATATTTAGACTTAATTAACAATATTATATTTTTATTTAAATTTACTAGTGTAAACACAGGCGCTATCGCGCCTGCGTGTACACATTTTCGAATTATATTTATAATTGATGATATTGTAATGTTATTAAGTTAATGAACAAAATAAAAGTATATTTATAAAAATTAAAGTGAAATGTATGGAGAAAATATGAAAAAAATAATTGTTGATGAATAGTATGAGAAAAAAGAAAAAGGAGATAAATAAATAGTTTTATAAAAACTTGTAAAATTAACCGTTAATTTTTAAAAATTTAATAAATAATTAAATTGTAAAGGGTAAAATTGGAATTATGAAATGTGGACACAAAAGAGGGAATCCCCTTTATATATAGTTATAGATTATTCACTTTGGCTCCTAAATGTTTTTTAGTAAGTATCCGATATTTTTTAAATAGAATTAATGGTCTTTTTATGAAATTAATGTTTTTCAAAATGTCACCTGTCAATTTTTTTTTATTAGAACTCATTTATTTGTATTTTTTTTTTCTCTTTCCATCTTTTATCTCTTCCGGTTAGGGATGATATATGGACGAGTTTCGCTATCTCATACCTATCTTCATAGAAAAAATGCATCTCATTTTCATACTTAAACTCTACGAGTGTCAAACTTTATCTCATGCCCATCCCACTAGGTAATGGGTATATCTTTTCATACATATACCTATACCTGTTTTCTCAATGTTTCAATATTAATTAATTATTTTATATAAAATAATAATAAAATAATAAAACATTGTGATAAAGACAACATAATATATCTAATATTCAATATTAATAGGATGACTGTTTCTTAGATATAAAATATTTAGAAAGAAATTATAGCTGCATACATATCAAATTAAAGTACCAAATAAAATTTCATGAAAACCAAAACATTTATTAAATTTGCAAATATTAATAAAACCTAACTGATTAAATTTAAAAATATTTTTAAGAAAATATAAAAAGAAAACAAATATTCAAATTAAAATATATTTTAAATATTTCTTTACTTCAAGTTTTTAAATTATAATGAATCTATTTTTTTATACACTAATAAAATTATAATACATTACGTGATCAAAATCACGCAAAGAACAAATATGAAACTAAATAATAATAAAATTTTAACATAGATTATGTATCTTTTGAAATTAAATATATGTTGGATGGTGATAAAAATATATTCATGAAAATTACATTAAATTTTTATATTATAGCAAATAAAATTTATTTATACAATTAGAGTGACAAAATTACAACATGATTAAAATGACTTATAAAATAAAAATTAATTATATAAAATATATCAAAATAGTATTCTAGATAATAAAAATAAACAAATAAAAATATTAAAAAAATTATTAAATGTGTATCTTAGAAACAATTTGAGAGACTATTGAATAAAATTTCACATTTTTTTTTACAAATATATAATTAAGAATATAGTTAATAATAGCGAAACAAAAATAATTCTTCAAATGAAACAAAAATTAATCATAATAAAGTAAAGATGATAAATTTTTTATGTTACCTAGTAAAAGAATTGAGACTCTTAAAAATATATATATTGTGATGGAAATTAATTTAATGACAAACCAACAATTAGAAGAAATAAAAAATAGAAAGTATATATATATATATATATATATATATATATATATATATATATATATATATATATATATATATATATATATATATATATATATATATGATTGTCCTTGGTTCCTTTAGATTTTTTAACTGATCAATAGTTTAATTAGAACTAAAATTTTCAGTTTTTGTCTTTGTCTTGAATGTACATAATCATATTATCGGCAAGACATCCATATTTCATTCTATTAATGTACATATATTGATTTAGTAAGTCTTCACAAGTTTTCATTGCATTGTTATAGAAAAACAACCGTATTGTCATGTTTTTATCTTCATAGATAATTTTCCTTTTATCATTTTTATAAAATAAATATGCTTTTTTATTCTTCATCAATATACTTATTTAAAAAAAATTAACAATAAAAAAGATATGATAATCAATCACATTTAAAAACTGATTATGAAAAAAAATTGATGATGCTAATTTTTTTTATATGATGTATAAAATCTTTTAAGATACCAAATATATAAAATATATAAAAATATATCAAAGTTTTTAAAAAATATTTTAAATTATATATCAATTAATATATAAAAAAGTGGAAAAGGAGTGGTGAAGGCCCTCCTAGTTTCCACTAAGCTCCGCCATTGACCATAACTTAATCCTTTTAAAGATTTGTTTTTCAATTTTTTATCTTTTAATGACCAAGACGCACAACCATACATCTAAATGATAAGGTTCAAATTTATTAAAAGGTAAATTTTAAACTTAATTTAACCTCATAAAATCATATGTAATATGAGATTTACGTTTATTTATATATTATAAATTGGTATTTTCTATAATAAACATAAAACTTTTAATGAAATTTATTTGTTATCACGATTAACCATATTCTAAAAGCTAAAAGGGAAATTAGTTGCCTTTATAATTGGCAACATCATTTAGATTCTTGTTTCGCTCATCTTGTTTATACAATCTCCTTCATCGCAACGATTATTATTTTGGGTGTGGGAAGTGAAGACTGTGGTTGTACAAGAAGAACTGTTTCCGTTATTTGTTTCTTACAAAAATCTCCAAAAGTTGGTACAGAAGAATCTGTTTGCACGAGCTTGGTAGCATGTCGGTACTCAATTTCGAGGTGCCGGTTCTATAGCTGCCAGATAAAACAATGATCCAAAGCAAAGGACGTCAAACTACTGTTTCATCTGTTACATTTTTTGCAATATCTGTAGCCATATAATTGATGTTAGTGGGGCATTGGATTCTACGTAGCATAAGCAAAAAGAGTAGTGAATGTTGAGAATAATTACATAACCCCACATTCCACCAATCACTGCTAACACTGTTTTTCACTTTTTCTTACCCATATTTTCCTCTCAAAGCAAAATTCCACACTTTTGCTCCAACATCTTAACACGCTCAACTCTCGACTCTTTGCGCATGCATCTCAACCTTTTTTCACCCTAAAGCGAACCAACCAAGTGCAATATAATTATATGCATATATCAAAAGAAGAGAACGCCAATTACCTCTTATTTTCTCCCAATTTTCCAACATATTCAACCACGAGTTACAATTACCACTTGTTAGATTTATAGACAAAGGAATATTATTATAAAAATATAACATCAATGAGACCTGAGTCTAAACACATCAGAAATTGATACTATTCTCAATCAAAAACCTTAACAATGAATTTATGGGTCATTATCCTTATATAGTGCTCTACTTTCTCATTTCTAATCAATGTGAGATTTAAACTTACATTTGAATTTCTAACATCTTTCTTTCATATTAATATGTGAGAATTGACCTATAACATTCGAGTTCTTCCTATTAAATTTTTTAATCTTTATAGAAATAAAACACTTCTCTCCCCTTATTTAATAGATGTATCTATTGTAGCAAAATTGAAATTTGAAAGTGATTCCTCCGAAGAATATTTTCTCAAATCTTCCTATACATCCTTAACATTATCAATATCAATTGTACTTTGTATATGACATGCATATATAAGTTAGTACAACAAACTAAAAAACAGAAAAGTAAGACTAATACTTTCATTATACCTTTTTACATATATATATATTACTTTTTAAAAATGAATCAACCCATCTGATTAATTAACATATGTTTTCATGAGCACGTTGACATTTCTTGACTTATTAAAATGAAAAGGTTAAAGTGACTCACTTTTCTTACCAGTATGGAGTAGTTGAATCTAAATAAGTTAAGTTATCTCTTTTTATCAACTCTACATACTATTAATAGGCATTATTTATTTTTTAAAACAACTAATATTTGATGTAATAATTATATATGTATATATTAATTATAGTACTATAATACAAAATACACTATCTATATAAATTCTCGGTTAGTAAATAAAAAATAAGATTGAGATTTTATATTATGAAATATATGCGAAAATATATTATTATCATTTTTATATTGGTATATTCTTATGTTAAAAAAATAAGTTTTATCAAACTTGAGAAGTCATCTTATTTATTTGTATTTTATAATGATACATGAATAATATCACTAAAAGAAAATGTCTCGTTAGTAATCAATTTTAGTGACTAAAAATTGTTAGTCACTATAATGACTAATTTAGATACTATTTTATAAAGTAAAAAATTATTGGTTACTAAATTGATTTTTCAAATTAGTTACCATGGTTTTGGCTACTAATGAAAATTGGTCACTAAAAATTAATTATTTAGGTTTTGACTATCAAAATGACTTAATTGCTAAATTGTTCTTTGATTAATTAGTGACCAATTTAATAATTAATTATAATTTATTTTTTTGTAATAATGATTATTTTAGTAATTAAAATTTTTTAATTTTATAAATTAATATCTAAATAGATAATTATAATAACTAACAATTTTTAACCATTAAAATTCTAAAATTATTATTAATGAAGTATTTTATCGTAATAATATATAAACTAAAGATTTAATAAAGAGAATGAAACTACGAAGGTAGATTTTAAAGATGAAAGAAAAGCCTTAAATCACATGTCCCTTCACAGTACCACTCACATATTGTCTTCAATTGTCAGACTGTACTCTGCAATATTTTCCTCAGAAACACTGTTTCCAACAATGAAACGTAGTAAACTTGTTAATTATGCAAGCTTGACCCAAAATTTCAATAATTTCTTTTCACGCGTTTTCCCTCTTTATCAACAACTCCGAATTAGGAGTGTCAAACTGAAAGTGACTTAATTTAATTTGATTTGTTATTTGTTTGTAAAGGATTATTAGCTTATTATAGTGAAATAAGTAGAAAATCTTGATTTATTAAGTTGAATTATCAGGGTTTTTTTTCATTTTATTTTATATTTTATATTTTTTATATATAAATAAAGTGTACTTAAGTATTTTCAATAATAACTACAATTAAAAGTACATCATCTCATTAATAAACAAGTAAATAACAAATTTAATTAAAACCTAAAAGCTTTTCTTTTAAAAATAAAAAATATATGAAATTTGTTTATTTGAGAACAATATTTAAGATAATGATGGTATATGTATATGGTGTGGTTTTGACGTTTTGGTTTGTTTGATGAGTTGAAAAGGTAGTTTAAAATGTTGGGATCTAAGGATGTAACGTGTTGATACTATTTGAACGTAACATTCACATATGGGACGCTTTCTCCAAATCTTCGCATGTGATTCATGAAAGGGATATTTCTTTTCCTATTAGACTGTCTTTTTTGAAACGATGTTCTTAAGAATAAGATTTCTAACAATTATTATTTTTCTTTAATTGAAATCAAACATTTAAAAATATAGTCCACTTATTTCAAAAATATATTTTCCAAAATAAAAATTGAATTGATAATAATAATACTATTGTTAATGAAAATAGTAATTTATAATGATAAAAAAATATTATAGTTTCAAGAAAACAAGTATACTCTTTTTTATTTACTATAATTGACAAAACTTTTATTTAATATAATTAAAGAAATGTTGATTGTATTTTTATGTTTTCATCTATCATATTAATAGCTGTTAAGATAGTTCTGATCTTATCTTATGAACGCATTTAGAAAGTTAGGATTTTTTTTTCTCTTAGTAAAATTGTTAACAAACTGTTAAGGGTGTGTTTGTTTTCCCGTTTGGGAGCCCAAACTCTTCTTCGTTCTGCATTGAAAGTGGTGCTAAATGTTTAACATTTTTTTTTGTGTGTATGTTTCATTTAGTCCAAAACGTTGGTTAATTTCAAAACAACTTCAATATGCTTTTCTGTTCAACAAGATTTTTCATTTCATTGAAAGAAATATAAAAAACCTAAGAATTGTGCTTACATGATACTCTAATAATTTTGATGAATAAACTTATAAATCACTTACGAGCCAAATATATGTGAATATACAAGTAATATTCTAAAAACATGTTATTTACAAAACATCTAAATTTCTAATCGAGGATGTCCAAGGGGAAAATAAGTACACCGCATAATAAAATATTATTAGTCATTATATTATTGACGTGATTGAACATCAAATAACACATTTCAATGAAATGAATAAAGAAAATAATTGCAATACTTTAGATGGTTTAAATACATCAGCAGCTACTTTAATTTTTAAAAAGTTAGCTGATTCCTAAACTAAAAGAATTGTAATTCAGTCCTTACAATTATGCAATTTTTGTACTTGTTTCCTGGAATCAATTTATGGCAACTTGAAATAAATACAAATTTGCGACAATTTTACTTGTTCTAGAGAGGAAATAATAAAAAATGTTGAAAAATCAAAGATTCAGTTGTAATTCTTTTAGTTTAGGAATCTGATTGAACTTTGTAAAATAATGTTAGGACTTCTTGATATATTAAACATGTTTATGCTTCATTAATTAATCGTGTTATATATTATTGAGAACGTTAGTAAAATATTGTTGACCGTTCTTATTACATTAAAAAAAGTAATCAATGACATGATTTATATATATAGTAAAGTAATAAATTATCACAAATTAATTAATTGTTTCTTTGTATATGATTTTTAACTATAACTTGATTCAAAAGAATTTTATTTTGAACATTATTCTTAACAATAAAAGTCTACAACAAGCAAATAACTAAATAATAAATATTAAAAGTAATAGAACATATTTTTTCAACATTATTTACATTCTAAACAAAATACCAACATTCTAAACAACATTATTTAAAAACTTTCATATTCAAGAAAGTAAATGTGCATATTGGAGCCCATGTGACTTATTTTATCACTGTGCATATTGGAGCCCATGTGACTTATTTTATCACTGTACTGCTTACAAGATCCGCAAATATCGTGCACATTTTTTTAGTTCAATTTTTACATGCATGTTAAGCACGGGCTTTTTTCTTTCACTTTTTTTTTTTCCATTAAAGTTTATCTGTGGAGAGATGAAATTGTGATTGAAAATTAATGGACTGTCACTTTCAACCTGGGGGCAAGAAAACAAGCTGTAACGGCCCCTCATGGACAAAAATTAGTCATAAGAAAAATGAAGAATATAGAGAAAAAAGAGTGCAGGAGAATAATTTCAAAGCTAAAATATAGCATCTACCAAGCTCAGTGAGGCAAATCCAGCTAAATGTCCATGCAAACGTACTAGAGAAAAATGTTCGGTTTGGTCGTGTCATTATGTCAATTTGTTGTTTCCCATTTTGCTTCTGTTTTTTAAAGAAATGCTAGCTAGATCATATCTGTAAAACAGCTAGAGAAGAATCTTCGGTTGGGTCCATGCATCTTTGACCTTGCATGATGGCTACAAAATTGCACAAACATAAAGATGAAAGGAGGAGGAAGTGACCACGATGCAAATCTCGTCGGCAGGTAAAGTTACATGTATGGAGAGAGTGTGATTAATTGTCATTACTACATCAACTATAGGCATTAAAAGAATCACAAGTCCCAATAAATTAAACTCGGAACCACAACCATTAAAAGCTAATAGGAAGAATACAAGTCAAAACCACTGCAAGATCAATAATATAAACAAGACTTACAAAACTAAGAACTCAACCACAAACCTCACCAACAAGCCAAAAGGTCCACCGGCAAGCAACTAAGAGAGGATGACCCGGAATGTGCTCTTTACTGGAATATATGGATCCAGGCGCATATAATCAGCCAGGTGAAAAACAGCTTCAGGGTATTCCCGTTGATTGGTGATGCCGCAGAAGCAATAACTTGAGGCCTAAAAGAAAACAAAACAGTTG
The DNA here is from genome assembly GCF_037176805.1 of Vigna unguiculata. Classification (NCBI taxonomy): domain Eukaryota; kingdom Viridiplantae; phylum Streptophyta; class Magnoliopsida; order Fabales; family Fabaceae; genus Vigna; species Vigna unguiculata. The sequence continues at coordinate 54,313,670 of NC_140794.1, read as the reverse complement.
GCCTCAATTTATAACCATTCATAATCCAAGTTAATGGTGGTAGTTGGAGGAGAAAGATTTGTAACATACTTCTGCAATTTACTGAGGGCACCACAGAAGAGGGCATTGTCTGGAATGGGCAGCTCAGTCTTGTTGGTAACCTCTGGGTTGACAACCCTGACATATGTTTCTTGACCAAGGTACCATGAATCAAGGTTTTCTGTTCTGAGATTCCATACTCCTACGTTGTCAAGGGAAACCAAAATTGCAGTCCATGCTCCAGGGTAAACCTGAATGAGACATTGGAAACAAACAGATGTTAGATTATAACATTCACGAATCATGATGCTGAAGGATAGCATCAGTTAATTTTAAGGTACGTACTTGAAAACAAACTTTGAAAATGTAACAGATTGTGGAAGCTATGACAGAGAACACAGATTACATATATTAATGGAACAACTCAATTCTACATTTCATCCGAGGTTATGAGTTATGCATGACCAAACCAGTACGTCAGTCAGCTACAGGATAAACAAGAGTGATTGAGTTTACAGTTGCAGCAAAAAAGTTCCAATTTTTCAAATTCCTTGAATCAAAGACTTCCCCAGGAGCCTAAGCGAGAATGTGAAACTACTAACTATGAACTTGAGATATGAACAGCACAGAAGTTCTAGTGAAGCATTTGACAGCTTTGGAAAACATGAATGTTTCAATGATTTTAGTGTTCAATAGAGTCAGACACAGAATCTAAGATAAAATACCTGAGCTGTAGTGCGAGCTATTCCATCCCACTTGTTATACGTGCCCCTGCTATTCTCAGACCAATCACCATAATCCATCCTGCAGGCAGCAAATCGAGTTGTGTTATTGGTTCCTGAAACAAATGGAACTTAAAAGATAGAGAATTAGTTTGTACCCGACTACAAAAAATGCATATCCACTCATGTGATAAGTATGCATCTTGGTATCATTGTTCTGCAATATAACTTCCATAAATCCTCTATAGGTTCCATTAATGATTGATGTTTCTGCACGAGGTGGTCCAGTAATAGGCTTGGTGGGAAAATCTAGCTTGTATACTCCCTTCAATTTGTACTGGTCAGCAAGCCTGATTGGAGTCGAAGGATTGACAAAAGAGATTCCACTGACGGTTGCTCGCCTCTTCCCATTAATTTTCTCAGGTAGCTTATTTTTTAGTACATAAATCTCAGTCACATTGATGGAACCATATCTGAAAGACCCTTGTGGGTTAGGACGAGCACCACTTGCTGATACATTCCATCTGCACAGTTAACAAAAGAATACACGAGTGAGAGATAAAAACTTTTAATTCTCAAATTTCAGAATCTAATCTACATATGTTCTTGTGGAATTATCATTCACTAATAACAATAATATATTAAAGTTTTATATTTGCTTTTACAAAAGCATTGAATATTTTGAGGCTCAACACTTCTGAGAATTTCTTAACCACTTAAACCTCCAAAAACAGTACAGAAAAACTTAATACCAAAAATAATTGTTGTTCAATTTGACAGTATTCCTACATACAGCACGAACAAATGAGTACATAAAATTGCAGCACAGACCTGATGGATCTTGCTTGGTTCATTGAGTAAGTTTTGTCAAATTGATCATCAGGAGCCGGTGGAAGAGGACCATGCGCCTTCCCCTTGGAATTTGTATAGCGCAAGATAGCAACTCCAGTAACTTTTTGCCAACGTGATTCATTCACAAACCTGGCACTTGCTACAATGTAGTAATCTGAACTTGCATTTTGGTCCATGGTTACAAGAAAAGAATAAGATTGCCCAACATGAATATCTAAGCTAGTGTAGTTCTGTTGCACTGTGTAAGACCCCTCTGTCTCTGCCAGAAGTAAGTTATGACTCTGGATCCTGAAATTCAGACTTGTTGATACTCCAACATTATGTACACGAAGTCGGTAAGTTTTTCCTGTTGTACATCATGTGATGACCATTAAAATCATTATATAAAAATGACATAATACCGGAGCCAAAGTCATCCAAGGAAACAAATTATAAATGGCTACAGCGGTGAGAACCACAAGAACCTTTTCTTTCCAATATCATAAACATCTACACGACAGATATAATCAACGTACCAAGTTGCGTTGGATAAACTTCTTCCTATGCACTTGTTAAGAAAAAGAAAAAGCAAGTAAAATAAATTGTTTCTCTTATAAACTAAAATTAACTTGTACAATTCATCTTTTGGAAAGTTAGAGAAGTGTGTGGAAAGTTGAGTGTATGAGTTTATTGTAGCTTCTAAGAAAAAACTGCATTCATTTTACATTTTTCTTTTATTGTAGACAAATTTATCCAAACAAAATTTATATACACCACTATAATAAGACAGACTTCGCTTGCTTTTTCCTAACTTTCTGCCCATTGTTTTCTCACAATACAGACATGCGTATTAGTCAAGGATTCCTCGTTCATACTCCAAAAGAAGCATAACATTAGAGAAACTACAAAACAAATTTAAATTAAACTTTTCTAAGAGCCTACCAGGATGGACTTCAATTGTTTCATAATCGATGCCATCAGGAACAAGTGTATCGTTATATCGGTATGGGCCTTTCCCATTGATGAGAACACCATCCGGCATGCCAAGATCTTTTCCATCATCCAGGGCCTTCCTCAAGTCCTACATTCCAACGCAGAACCAGTAACAAACAGTTTAACCCGTGTTATTATTTACTTGACTAGTATGAACTGAATTGTAGTAATGTTAGTAAAAATAGGAGTTTCCAAAAAATTCAACCATCACACTAACCGTATGGTTGCGGGTGTACCAATCTCCAATAAAAACGACAATGTCATCATATGGGGTATCAAAAGGAATCGGAATGATGGGTCGGTTGTTTATAATGAAACCCCCAAATCCACCAGCAGCTCTCTGAAGATGAAGGGAAGGGAAGTAGAAAAAGCTTCCAATTTGATCCTTTACCTGAAACTGGTAAGTCCAGTTCCACTTAGAAGGAATGGGACAATTGGTGCCAAGAACACCATCTTGCCAGGAACTCCTCCTCTGCTGAATCCCAGACCTGTCTCGAGAAAGTTCCATAAGTTGAGCTCAGTAAGCAAATCTAAGCTCCATATGAAGCTTTGAAGCTGAACAGAAAAGCAACATACCAATGAAGGAGGAGGCTCTCATCCAATTTGTTCCGAACATTGACGGCAACATTGTTGTTTGTGGTGACATTGATAGTAGGACCCGGGAATTTTTTGTTGATAGCAATGACCTGCAAAAACAATGCAGACAAGACATGAGAGGCAGCAGCAAAACCCCGTAGCTCTTTCTTCCCACCCACCTACCAAACTGTCACTGAGACAAACAAACAAACACCTCGTAACTGCACTCACATAACATAACAACCCTTCACTAACCCAAGTATTAAAATACGACATTACTATCTAGAAGCGTCCCATGATGCAGATCTGCAAGTAAAGCCGGAGATTTTAAACATACAGCAAGAGAGAGAAGAAAGAGAACCTGCTGAGGAACTCCAAGTGGAGAGGCAGTGATGTAAGAGACCTCAAAATCGTAGGAAACAAATGGATCCGCAGCGGAGGAGAGGGTGAGAAGTAAGGAGACGTTGACGAGAAAGAAGAAGAAAGCTGTGGAAGAAGACATTGTGTGGAACTTTCTGGGTTTTCTTTCCCTCAAAAAGGATTTAGAGGCAAGTTAGTTGCGTAGCTTTTTCCTTTCCTCTGATTTTACATTATCAAAGGAACTTAGAAAGAAAGAAAGAAGAGTTTGAGAGTGGTAGAAACTAGAGAGAAGAAATAAGAGGGAAGTGGGAGAAGAAGAAGAAGAAGAAGAAGCACTGTGAGGTGTGGTGTGAAAAAGGGTAAGTACGTAGCAGACACACACCCGATCAACCTCAACCAAAGATGACAGCCAGTAGCCAGTTCACACCTTCTCATTTCTTTCTTCACTACTAAATAATATACAAAACTATATTTTACAATTTAAATTTTAACTTAATATATAATTTAATATTTTCAAAATATGAGAATTTGAATTATTCTACATTATTTAAACACAAACATATAAAGGCATAAAATAAAACTGTGCATTTAGCCGTTGTTGGGACCGTAGCGTTCTTTGTTGTGTGTTGTTGTTCTATAAATTAAGAAAGGGACACAGTATATGTGCATTGGCAATTTGTTTTATTCGATTAGGAAATAAAAATAATTAATTAATTTTGGTGTTTGATGGAGGGGTCACTTTCCGTTTTGGTTTGATAGTGGCAACGCCGTAAATTGCGTTGCAACGGTCGGATCTCTGCAAAAAGCGCCACATGCTTGCCAGCCGGGAGCCATTCTTCGAGTGGGCCCATTACTCGAGGCCCAGTGGGCCCATCACTCTGCTCCGCGTAATTACCGTTTGATCCTCGCTTTCTCGTTTTGACTTACTTCAACGGTCCCTGATCATCGTCATGATGCAGACCACGTGAGTCCAGCCATGTAAAGTGCTCAATCACACCTCTATCCCTCTCAAACATTTTCTTTTTTTAATACAAATTTTTATTTTCACACCTTCTTCCTGTGTCAGTTAATTAGTTAAAACTGAAAACGGTTTTGCGACAAAGTATTCGGTAACAGAAGTAATAATATCTTTTCTGTCTTTCACTAATGCCAGATTTATCGATTCAAATTCTCCTTAAAACCAGTATTTTACAGTTTAAGCTCTTCACTCAAATTTATCACATTATAATTCACTTATTACTAATTTACTACAACAAATATAACTTTTTCACACCAGCTATAATTAAGCTTGCACAATCCAACTGTCTTTATTTTTTTTTTTATAATGAAACAAAAACGGTGATTCAGGTGATAAATAAAGGTTTGGAAAATGTGTCAGGATTTAAGAGATATCAAAAATTGAAAATAAATACCTGTAGACCAAAATGAAAATGAAAAAGTATGAACTCTGTGAATAATTCCCGTAAAATTGTTTTAATTTAATAAATAGCAGATATTTTAAAAAATTATTTGTTCAATTCGAATAAAATAATTTTCCTCTTATATATATATAAACCTTTGTGGACCTGATACAAGTAACATGATGATTATCCTGACGTGGCCCTATCTTTTTTCTAGTAACATCTGACAGAGTTAAACATTATGGATACACGCTAAAATGCGAAGTCTGAAAATGTTGAGTTACTTGTCCAAAAAACAAACGTATAAGTATTATAAAGAATAAGTACAGCACCATGAGTCATATGATTCAATTTAATTTTAGTGATAAAGGTGACATTTCAACCAACACTGTCACTTGTCTAGCCTAATCAGGAACGTTTAGCAAAAACAATTTGAGAAGAAGAAATCTGACAGACAATAATTCAGGAAAATTAGCCTGAATTTATGAACTGGGTGCATCCACCAAAAATATAAATAAATAAACTTTGTATTGCAAAGCTGACCAAAAGATTTTGTGTTTGTCTTTTAGTTAAAATAATTTTAAAAATAACTTTAAATCTAATTTAATATTATAAAATTCAACATATTTTTCAAGGAAAGATTTTGAACGATTTTAATAATAAGTCTCTTTTAAACTTAGAAAATCAATTTATTAGATAAGTTTACTGTTATTTATATATTCTAAATTTATTTTATTGTTATTTATATATTCTAAATTTATTTTATTTTTAATTGATGTGAAACTTTTAACAAAATTGGTTTGAACGTTTGAATAATGTAAAATTAGATACACCCCTGTCGAATAATTAAAACTTGTTTGCAAAAAATAATAAACAAAAACCCTTTATTCTATTTTTTATTAATAAGTTTAGGAGTTGTTAGAAACAATATTTTCTATCAATTGTGTTTCCACTAGTTTTTGATAAAGTATTTAATTCTTTGCAAAGTTTAATAAATCGGTAAAGTCTGCTAATTTTTTGTTATTACACGAAATTTTTCTTGGAAGTTTGTTATAAAGTTTTGAAAGAAAATAAATTCTTTTACTATTTTTTTTAATTTTAATTAATAATTAAATTTTTTGTGGATAATTATTTCTTACAAAATTATACAATTGTAAATATTTTTTTACAATTTTTTTTGTGAAAAATATTTTATACAAATTTTTTCACAAAAATATTGATAGTAATTTTTTGTAATTTTTTTATAAAAAATTTGTAGTACTTTTAAAAAAAATTTAACAGAAAATATAAGTTCTTTTTACCGTGAATCGAACCTTCTCGACTAAAAATGAATAAAAAACAAAAATAAGGTGCAAATTAGGTTTTGAAGAGTGAAACTTTGGAAAAAAAAAAAACAATACGGTTGATTAGTACACTTCGAAAGGGAAAGGGTATTTTGAAAAGCTATGCTTTAACACGTGATTTAAATAAACGATAATTGAAGAACAGGTAAAGACAATTGATAAGAAAAAACTAGATTCTAACAATTAAAAAGAAAAAAAAAGGACTTTAATTCAATTATAAACATTAACATTAAAATGATACAAAAAATTATAATTGAGACAGTAGAAGTAAATAAATATATATTTGATTAATACAGTTTGAGAAACTTTACAGGTTTCAACTGTTTATAAAAGAAAAAAGTTTGAAGATTTTTGTTGAAAAAAAAAATCTAATTATTGATAAAGAAGGTAGAGTTGTTATTGTGGGGGGGTGAGTTAGTAATTGATGGTGAGGTGTGGACATAATTTTACTTATGCTTTTTGTAAGCAGGGTGGGTGTGAGGAGGGAAAGGAAAATAATTAGTAATGGATTAGGATAATTCCATGTCCTTTGGAGAATTAAGCACGCCAAAAAAGTTAAAAAAAAAAAAAGAATTATTATTTGAAGATTAAAATAAAAGGAGTAAGTTGTTTTGGAGTTTAGTTTTGCGTTGGCATGAGTAAAATAAATAAATAAATGAGAGGAAATTGCGTACAAGTTTTGAAACAGCAGCATGGCAATTGAAGGGGTCATGTGATTGAAATGCTATTAAAAGCGCATTGAGATGGGACAACAGACTGTAAAGTTGGTGGTTGGAGAAATTATAATGCTATTCTACTCATCATTCAAGGACACTTACCCAATCCTCTAGGACTCTTCATTATATCAACCTTAAATATATATATATAATTTAATCACCCATGTCTCACCAATTCTTAGTTAAATTTTTAAGTCAAAAACCTATTAAACTGTTTTTTTATATAAATAATTAAGATTTTTTTTTTCATTTTTATGTTCTTTTCTTGATATCTTTTAATTTTATATTTAAGAATGTGTTACTCGTCTCGCTACATGGATATTTACGGTAATGACAAAATCAACCGATCAAATAATATCTAACTAGAAATAATAAAACCAAATAAATAGATCAGATGTAGGTATTTCAAGATGTTAGTCAAATGTCTTAGGTAGAAGTTTGTAATCTTTCTGCTTATCAATTAAAGTTATGATCCTTGTTGGGGACTTTAAAATTGAATTAGGTATTAACCAAGTGAATTGTGAATGTTGTAGACAAAAAATCTTAGAACATAAAATGCATGATTCGGGAGACATGAGTCATTAAACTTGAGTTCAACAAGGAAGAACTTAGATTACTAACTAAACTCTGGTTTAACATGTTTTCCTAGAGATCCTATTAGACATAAAGTGGATTTAATCGTAAATTTTATTTTATAAGTCCATTTTTTAAAGTTGAATTAAAATTAAAGTTCAATTTTTAATATATTATCATAATCATTCAAAGTTTGTTTTAATCAGATTTATTATTTGTTAGACCTATTGTGTCAAGTGTTATCGGGCCATTATCAGACAATTCATTAAAATATAGTCTCATGCTTGAAATATATATATAAGGATGACAAAGTAATTCGTACATGTAATGATGTAATCAATAGCGGATCTTGACCCAGAGTTTTGGAGGGGTCAGAGTAATATAATTCTCTGATAATTTGATTGGATCATTAGTATAACGCTTTAAATGATGACTCTTCTATAAAATAATTGGATCCTTAAATTGTTAGATTGGATCATTAGTATAAGACTTTAAATGCTTTGAAAGATGTGAAGAAGGATAAGAAAAAAGTATAATTTATTTTGTTTTCATCTTTACGTATAACTTCCCTTAAATCACTTTCACAAAATGAATCTATTATGTTATTGTTCATCGTTATACTTTCTTTTAAATATATTAACAAATAATTTATCATAATCTAATAAAAGATTGAGAGACATAATTATTAGAAAAAAATATATTATAATCAATTCACAATTAAAAATGGTGGTAAAAAACACATAATACATTGTTTTTTGCTTCTATAATCATAAAAATGAGTATACAAAAGGCTTATGAGATAAAAAATAATTTTAATAACTATTAAACTAAGGCAAGAGAGAGTTACATTTTTTTTTCTTCAAGGAACAAAAGAAACAAATGAGAAATGAGAGCAAAAATAATGAGTATGTGTCTAACTTCATTTTTTTTTCTTCAAAAACAATAAAAAAACATGAGTGAGAGACGAGTACAATTTTGTAAAAAAATTAAAAAGGAAATGACAGAAAAAAACAAAAAGTATCTTAATAAATGTTTAGTTTAATTACTCTTTTAGTTACTGTTTTCAAATATGAGTCTCAATTTAGTTCCAATTTTTTAGTCACAATTTGATATTTTTAGACGAAAAGAGAAACCAAAAGAGTAATTAAACCTAAATATATTTTTTATTATATTTGATTTTATGTTTTTATTACTTATTAACATTAAATGTTGTATTTTATAAAAGAAATAAAAAGATACAATTTAATTTCTATCAATTTTTAAAATATACAATCTATAATTTTAAAAATTTAATTTTTTTTAAGAATTTCAAACATATGTATATAATTTTAAAAAAATAAAAAACATTTGGAGGGCCATGGCCTTCCCCGCTACCATGATGCTCCGCCGCGGGATGTAATGGATATTAAATTAATATCTTTAATGAACACTCATGAGTAATTTATATTTGTATTTAATTACTCGCTTGTTGTTGGAGTAGGTATGAGTACCGTGATATTTAACATGCAAATACTTGGTACTTACTAATAATTATTTGCCAAATTATGACATGTTTTTATTTTTATGTTTTATTTAAATTATGAAATTGAAGTTATTTTTATAAAAGATTAATGATTAAAATTTATACTTTGACACAAATGATTTAAATTTGATTTTTAGAATGACCAAATTTATTTGCATTAATAATTTATTGAGTAATTTGATTCAAATTGTACTTAAAACTTAAAAATTTGACATTTTTTTTTAATTTTAGTGATCAAAATAAAATTATTAGTGAAAAAATATTAATTATGAAATAATTGTTTAAAATTTGACAAGTTTTTATTTTTATTTTTTATTTAACTTAGGAGATTGAAGTTATTTTGAAAAAGATTAATGATTAAAATTTATACTTTGACACAAATCATTTAAATTTGCTTTTTAGAGTGACCAAATTTATTTGCATTAATAATTTTTTAGTAATTTGATTTAAATTGTACTTAAAAATTATTTTTTTATCTAATTTTATATTTTAAAAATTTATTTTTAAATAATTTTATTTAAATTTTTAAAAAATAAAATATAAAAATATTTGTGGGTAGATATGGATACCAGCTGGTATAGAAAATATCATGAACATTATTTTAGATAACGGGATAATTTTTTTCAAATAGGGGTAGATAGCAGGTAAGGACTACCTGTATCTGATCCGACCCATTGTCATATATATGTATATATACCTTGACATGATGGGTGTATTAAAGATAAATAAGGTTGATTTATAATATATAAGTGGGTACAAATCTCAAATTATAATTCGATTTTAAAGGTTGAGTTAGACTAGCTTTGATGGTTTGAGACAAGATTGTTAAGTTTTAGGTTTAAATACTAATTTAATCATGTTTTTGTTGAATTTGTTGGATGTATCCTATTTTCGTTTTTTGTTCAATAAAGTCTAAATTGTCGTCAATTTAGTATTTTTTTTGTAACATCATTTAAAAAGTTGACAACATGTGAACAAAACATGTCACATATAAGTTTGTGGTCTTTTTGTTTTTTTTTCCTTAATTTAAAAAAAAAAAATTGTTTACATGACAAATTAGCATCGCGCCACGTCGTGGTATCAATGTCATGTGAGTATGGATGATAAATCAATTCCTCTCTGTGGGTATTGTTTGAACTCATTCCCATTTTAACAGAAAATTCCCGCATTGACTAGGTATAGATATGGTTAATACCTGATTTTTTCAATTGGGTATGGGGATGGAGATGTATATGTACATATCCGTCTCGTCCTCGTCCCCAAACCCGCCATAATACCTAGCCATACTTTTATTCTCATTTCTGTTTAAATTATTAATATATATATATATATATATATATATATATATATATATATATATATATATATATATATATATATGCATGTGTGCGTGTGCGCGCGCGTGCGTATGCGTGTGTATATATATTACACATTTTCCATTTTTTAGTTTTTATAATATTTTGGTTTGTCATGAAATTCATTCATATTTTGAGGAAATGTTTCCTCTTATCACAACCTTTCTTCAAATGATGTATGTCAATTAAATATTTTGTATGTTTCACCTTTGGATATTTCTACTTTAAAAAAATGTATTTATTGTGTTTTTTTTCATATGAAATGCATAAACCTTTCATTTACTAGTTAATATAAGAAATTTATGTTCTTTAATCTCTTATTATTAATTTTCATTTCATTTGAAAAGCTCTTTTGGTTTGCTAAAACAATTTTTATTATCTCTAATAGTTCAACTAGGTTGATATTTGAAATATTTTTATAATTGGCATTATCATGTTTTTATTTTAGTTTACTTTTATGTTTAATTGTTATTTTATTTTTGAATTTTATTTGGTATTTTAGGTTTTATTCAATAAACATGGAAAGATAAATGTTTGGGTTATATTTTGCAAGAGATATGGGAAGATCATCAACAAAATGAGAAGAATTGAAGAATAGTTCGAGAATATGGAGTTCCAGAAGATAAAAAATATATACCCAACATGAAATTTCAGTACAAAATAAAATACAAAGGTGAGGTCCAATTCAGTTTTCGCATCATTCACCCAACTAAGGACCACTCGTTCTGCAAATAATGCTTAGTTCGTTTAGCAAGTCAATGTGCATAATGAACTACACATTTCAAAAAATCTATAAATTGAGGATCTAAATGTGGTCATAAACACACTTGGAGAGAAAGAAACTTGATCCATATACATTGGACAGTAAAAGGACATCTTGAAGGTTGAAGGCATTCAATTTCATCATCAATCTAATGTTCAGTATGTTTAGGAGTAACTAATTCCTTCCTTCACGAGCTTAGGTGTAATGTATTCTTAAGTCTCTGTGTATTCTTCATTCAATATAATTTTTTTCCATCACCTCTTACATTTTATTTTTGTTTTAACTGCATAGTCTATGAATTTTGCACGTGCGGGAGTACCAACTGATCCAAAAGATAGTTTAGAAAACTTGATTATGATCTTCAACTTGCATACTCTGGATATGGTGCATATGTGAGAGTATCAGTTGATCTAAAAGATAGTTTGGGAAACCTAAGTGGGATAAAATAGTTAATTGATTTCACATGCTAGAGATAGATGTGGTCATTAATGATTCCTAAACATCAACGTATTGGTCATTAATGCAAACTTAATAGTAAAAATTGATAGATACAATTTTTATTATTCAAGTTTATACTTGTCTGTGACAAAATTGAGGCTTGTTACAAAATATGAGTGTGACAAAAATAGGATTACTTTGTATGAAATCATGAAAACAATCTCGATGAATCTTTTATCTAATACTTTTCTAAATCAAGTTTATTGTTTTTAGCAAATTTCTGATTAAGTTTTTATTTTTATTGCTGAATTTATTTTCTTATATAGACCATGATTTTTATTCGTACGTTTATTAGTAAATTGTCCATTATTTTAAATCACATTAGTTTCCGTGAGAATGATATCTGGTCTTGTCTATTGTATTACTTGTGTGATTTGGTACACTTGTCAATTTCGTAACAGTTTTCTTATGATATTTTTTATCTTATCATACCCTTAATTATAATTTTTTTTTCTTTGTGTGATTTCATTCAATGGTCTGTTAAGTTGTTTCTAAAACACACACGTGATCATTTTTTAAATGTTTTTATTTGTTGTTTATTTTTATTATGTAGAATGTTGTTTTGATATTTTTTATATAATTATTTTCATTTTATAACTCATTATCATAAGTGTAATTTCATAACTCTAATTGTATAAATAAATCTTAGTTACTAAAATATAATAATTTAATGTAATTGCCATGAATATTTTTTATCACCATTCAACATATATTGAAGTTCAAAAGATGAAATATCTATATTAAATTTTAACTATTATTGGTTTAATCTTTGTTCTTTGTGTCATTTTGATTAAGTGGTGTATTATAATTTTTACTAGTGTATAAAAAAATAGTTCATTAGAACTTAAAAAATTGAAATAAAGAGACATTTAAAATATTTTTTTAGTTTGAATATTTGTTTTCCTTTTATATTTTTTAAGAAATGTTTTTAAAATTTTATCAACTAGGTTTTATTGACGTTTGCAAATTTGAAAAAGTTTTGGTTCTCATCAAAGTTTACTTGATAATCTAATTTGAAATGAATACAATTATATTTTCTTTCTAAATATTTGATATTGAAGAAATCACCCTCTTTTTGACATTGAATATTTTATTATGTTTTCTTTTTCATTATTTTTTTATTAATTTTATAAAAAATAATTACTTGATTGAAAGAAAAAGAAAGCGGGTACGAGTACGAGTCCAAATATATACCCGTTATCCGGTGGATTTGGAGATGTGACAAAAGTTTGATACCCGTTGAATTTGAGTTAGGTATGGGGATGAGTTTTTTATTTGGGAATGGGTATCGGATAATGAAACTCGTCCCTGTCCTACCTCATTGTCATTCCTACATGTGAGTGTCAATGTCACGTGTTATGACATTAACAAAGTGTACCAAATCGTACATGTAATAAAATGAATAAGTACAAATATTGTTTTCCTACATAGGCTCACGTTATTTAGAAAAACTATATGATTATTCACTAATTTAGGCGAAAAAATTTGAATGATGAAAATAATTAATTTTTAGGAGAATAATTCTAAGATCTTGAATGCATCCAAATTTATGAAAGTACTTATGCGGTAAAGACTTTAGTGTGGTTAGATTTCATGCACCAAATCAATAAGAAAACAATAAAATATATATTTCTAATTCCTACTCTAACATTCACACCACTATTTAAAATCTAATGTCTTAGAGACAAGTCTAAATTTAATAATAAAAACCCTAATGTCTTAGATCTTTTTATTAAATGTCTATATTAAGCATTTAATTCAGATGCTTTGACTAGCTAACCTTTAAGCTATATGTCATGATGAAAAATCAATTAGTTGTTCTATCCTATTCGAGGTTCCAACATCGAGTCCAATAATCAAATACTCATAAATATGTAATCAATAGTTCATGAAGTTAATAACAAGAATACGAGAATAGAACATAAGAGTAATAAAAAAATAAATATATTGAATAACAAATATCACAGTTAAGATACATTGCGTCCAACCCCTATAAATAAGGGAGTTAGTTACTTTTGTATATTCTGAACACTAAAAAAGAATAATGATGAATGTCTTCAGCTTTCAAAATGATTGTCCACCTCCAAAGATTGAATTTCAACTTTGTAAGACTTTCTATTTCCATAAACACACATCTCAATGGACTAGACCTAAAAGTTGTACTTAATTTTGTAACTGAAGTAACAAACTTTAGATAATTGATTTTATTGATAATTGAAAATTCTTTAATCTTTAGTAATTTTCACTTATCTACAAACTTATAAACCAAATACTTATCCTTTTCAATTTTTTAAATAAAACCTTAATTATCTAATAAAAGATAAAATACTTATCTATTTTAGAATTATCTAATAAAATCTGAATTATCTAATAAAAGATAAGATATTTATCTTTTCTAAATTTATTTAATAAATCCTTAATTATTTAAAAAGATAATAATAAAAATATCAATAAAATATAAAAGTAACAAAAAAATATATAATAATGTCAATTATCCCCACGTGTGAGTGTGAGTGTTAGCCCTACGTGTCAGTGCCAATCTAGTCCCTTTATATAAACATTACACTGATATTAATTAAATATTTCTTAAATTACTTTTAAATCAACTCTAACTATACTAACGATAACACAAGCGTCACAACACTTGTGTGTTTGCATTTTTTTATTTTCATAAAAAATTGAGTTAAGATCAATAAAGAATATATAATTAATTTTTAAAATAATTGTTAAATGAAAAATTAGAAAAATAAAATGTGTACATAAAATAAGTTTTTTAAAATAAGTTTTAAAGACATAAGAGATTTTTAGAATAACAGTTAAAGGTAAACAATTTATAAAAAAATTAATTATTAAAATAATAATTAAAGATAAAATAGAAAAAATTAGATACAAACACAAAAAAGAATATATATATATATATATATATATTATAAATTATTAAAATATAATTGTTAAATTTATGTTTTATTTTTGCTGTCGGTAAAAAAAATGGGGTTAGAATTGATTTAAAAGATAAAATGAGTTAATTGTTGTTATAAAAAAAAATAACAAAAATAAGATGTTTTTACTTCAATTATATGTAATTATTTTATATGCAAATTCTAAAGCATATATGATTGAATAAAAAGTATTACTTGCAATTATTTTTAAATTAAATTATTTACATTAAAAGGACATAATCTCAACTTCAGGGCTAGTTAAATAGTTTAAGATGAGCTTCATTTGGACCAGGATTTTAATAACTTCAAATCTAATTCTATTCATGAGCTATTTTAGATAAGTTTATCATATGAATACTTCTTTTGAATAAGGTATATATATATATATATATATATATATATATATATATATATATATATATATATATATATATATATATATATATATATATAAAAACAAACATAATTCTGCAAGTGGATTATTTTACTTTTAAGAGTTATATTACCGGTAATGTATTCATGTAATGACCTGTAAATGAGGTTCTAGATATTATTTTTTAAGTTTTTATTATGTTTATTATATTCACTATTTATTTTATAATTTAAAAATAAAATAAAATAAAGACTAAAGTTAAACCTCGGTCTAATGTAAATTATTTTAAATTGGATATGATTCAAACAAAATTAAATTTTAAATATATTTTAAAAAACAATTTTTTTCTCCTAATTTATTGCTACCTATTGAGACAGAGAAAAATTATCACAAAAATAAACTTGAAGATCGAACCGGAAACAAATATATTAAAACAAATATATAATTAACATATCAAATATTGAAAATACTAAATTAGATTTATATTTAATTATATTTCATTTATCTTTTTCTCTTATAAAGGAATTCAATTCAGATTTTTTTTTTCTTTTAAACGAGTTAAATTGTTTCTTCATTCAATTTAAAATTAGTATAAATTTTAATATAATAACATTTAAAAATTACTACAAGATAATACTTACAAGAAGTATATTTTTAAGTGCATAATCAATTAAGTGACGATTTTTTGTCGCTACAACATAACAATAATATTCAAAAACTAAAAAAAAAAAAAACTCTTTCGCTAAACATGAAAAATTTCATATTTGATTTATCTCGGTATTGTTTCATGCATTTGGATTAAAAATTATAAATTTCAGGACAAGTAAAAGTAAGGCATGATTCCTTGAGTGTATGAATTTGAGAAACAAGAGCGAATATATTTGAGTGGATATGACAGTGAATTATATGTTTTTTTTAAACGATTTAGAGGTGATTGTGAATGAATTTAGAAATAAAATTTGTGAGAGTTTATGAATGATTTGATTAATGTAATAACAATAATATTAAAAAAAATTCCTTCAATAAACATGAAAAATTTCGTATTTGATTTCTCTTGGTATTGTTTCATGCATTTGGATTAAAACATCCAAAATTTGAGGACAAGTAAATGTAAGGGCATGTTCCCTTGAGTGGATGAGTTTGAGTGAGAGAGAATGGATGTGTTTGAGTGGATATGAGAGTGAATTGTTATATTTTTTAAGAGATTTAGAGGTGATTGTGAGTGAATTTGAAAATAAATTATAAAAGATATAAAAGATAGATTACCATATTGTCCTTTATGTAATAAATAGTATAAATTAGTATTTGTAGGAATTATAATTTTTTTTTAAAATTTTTTTACTACTACAATTGAAAGAAATAAATTATAGAAATTAATAAAATAATTTAATTTTTTCGTATTCCATTTGTAAAAAATGTTACAAAGCAATTAATAAAATAATTTAATTTTTTTCATCTAGATCTCTAGATCATGTTCCAAATAACAAGGAATTTGATATACCATGTTGGAATCAGTTGTATGTTGGTAATTTTGGGTCATAAATATATATGATACATATTTTAATGTGTTAGAGCCATATTTATTAAGCCAAATAATTAAGTGACATAACTAAATTAATGTTTTGGCTAAAGACATACGTCATGAAAATAATAATAGTGTAGAGACCATAAAGTAATTTATAATTTGATGAGGGACCAAATTAGGAATACTAAATCTTAAAGTAATTAACCTAATTAGGTTATTTAAAGGGTCATGATCCCCTTCTAAAAACACATAAGTTTTTATTCCTGATTTGTTCTCTCTATCCCCATCAGTATCAGGAGAGAAAATCTATAAAAAAATACAGGTGTTCTACAAAAGGAAGATCAGAGGACCAACAATGCTCTAACGATATTATCATTATGTCAAATTTAGATACTTTTGCATTCAGTTTACAGATCCACTGATCGATCCTCTTACTCTCCAACTTCACCAGATTGCTACATACATTTATGTGATCCAAGATAAAATGATCTTTCCTCCGATAACCCCTCAAATCTGTTCATAACACACAAAATTACAAAATTGATGCATCCCGCAAATTAGTACTTTCACTCGTCCTCAATTCAACTCAAACGAACGTTCAAATAATCTATTAATTTATCTTCTCTTTTCCTTTCAAATGGAGAATCTTTTCAAGCGAACATAGCACAAGGCTCAAGAAGATATTCTAGATAAAGAATAATTTTTATAATACACCTTCAATTATTAATTAAATATTCTAGATGAGAAATAGTCAGCTATATATTCTTTTATTACCGTTTTGGACTGTGAATGAATTAAAGTTACTAACGATGTTAGTTTTAAAGGAAAAGAAGGATGACATTAATCGAATTCACCAGATAAAAAGTTAAGAAAATAAAAGCCAAACTAAATAAAAAAAGAATAAGGTGAATGTCCAGAAGTATAATTTTACCTTTAACAAAATACAATAAATAATTTTTATTATACCTGGACTCAAAACTCATAAAAAAAAGGTGAAAAAGATTTTACAGAGAATCGAAGAACATTAAAATTATATTTCATTGAGAAACATCTGATCAATATAATTGGGCAAAAATGAAAGAATGGACGTTGAACAAGAACCCATCACTTTATCTGGGTTTAAGGGAAGGTCATTACAGTTGTTGATAAGCACATATTGCCATGTTCTCCAATCCTTCGTGACTATAAATCTTTCATCTTCAATTTTAATTAACTTTAGCTCTTCTGATCTGGGTCGAATGGGAATGGCCGTATAAACGCAGAATTCATTTGCCAAACTTTGAGTGAGGCTGTCACAGTGGCCTCAGTAGCATTGTTGAACAAGAATATTCTAGCAGCTCCATAGATTGCCTTTGTTGGATAAACCCTAGATGTCACACACGTTCTTCCACCTTGAGCAAAGCTTTCAACAATAGAATGGTCCACCTAAAATGAACATTCATTAGTTAATCTGGTTAACATGCGCAAGATATGTGTTTTCTTGAGCAAGAAAACAATAGAAAACTTAAAGGAACAACTCAATTACCAGCATCCGTAAGGAAAACTTTTCGCCTTTAAGTACTGGAACAACGCTCCCAAGTATTTGCTTGCGAACATCATTTGCCTGAGAAGACCTACCAAGACAACGTACCAGATTCTTCAATATTGAATTTATGAAAATCTAGTGCAAAGTTATTTTCTTTCTCTATCTCAGAATATTGGATAACTTTCAAGTTCAGAATTAACAAATAGTAGTCCAATACCTTGATTGATCAGAGCAAAATGAAGTCCTAAGATTTCCATTTCTTCCTTTAATGACATAGAAATACACCGGAGTATACTCAGAAAGCCCCTGATCAGCCAAAACCAGAAGACCAAAAGGTCCCAAGGCACCACGTTGTGCAGCTCCACCACTGCTGCTGCATGTGAACTCCTCATTGGATTCACCTGTTTTCTCTAGGGATTCCTTGTCTATCTCAAACTCCGCAACAACGTCCAACTGTTGCATTGGTACAAACAATGTCTCTTAATTCAGATTCACCTTTGTTCATGTATAGCTAAAAATTTGACAGCTTTAGAAACTTTTTATATGTATATCATGAACACAAACCTGTGTGGCTGTTTCAACATCTAGTGACACCACTGACCCTGGTTTAGCCTTCAAACTTTTGAATTCATCACTTCTCAATCTCAAACTCTCCACCTCAGCAACAGGCCACTGAAGTAAGTTGCTGCCAGTCTTCGTATCAAGACTCACAGTTCTTGGAATACTCTGTACAATCAAAATTTAACAATGCCATTACCAACTAATTATAAAGTCAGAAAACACATCATCTATCATAAGTTAACTCATTTTTACAATATTTATCCTAAAAGACATAGTTATGGTTTTATTATATTGATGAAATTCTTAGGTGTGTATTATATAAAAAATTAAACTTTTATATCATATATAAATGTACCTGAACTGAAGCCCAACCTTTGGTGACATCTGCATATTCACTGTCAGATTCTCCAATCCAACCCCACAAAATTCTCCTATCCTTGTGCTGATCATAAAATGTCTTGGATGCATAGAATATTCCATAGTCATACCTTAAACCAACTCCAACATCATTCTTAACATCATCTGGTGTGAACAAAACTTTGTTTTCATCGTAAGTCCCAATGGCGTAGTAATCATGTCTATCATCATCCAGGCTGACCTTCATGACATGCTTGACCTCAGCCCCATTAACAGAGGTATCCAATCCATTTCCATTTTTCTTGGACACAGGGAAGAAGTCCACACACTCCCACATGCCAGTGCCAGGGACAGCTCGAAGCAACCCCTCCTTAAGCTCATAGGTCTTGAAATCCTCAGTGTCATAAACCAAAGCAACGCCAGTTTTATTAAGCTTGGATCCTATGGTTATGCGCCACTTTCCTTCAGAGGTGAGCCATGCAGTTGTAGGGTCACGAAAGTCCTTGGCACCAATTCCTGGTGGTGGGACCAAAACTGGGTTCTCGGGGTGTTTGATCCAATCCAGAAGCAGAGGGTCAGAGGGGTCAGCAGGGTATGCAAGGTTTTGAACTTGCACTGACTCGTTGGTGGAACCTGTGTATAACATGATGATTTCACCATTTGGTAAGATGGTGGCTGAGCCTGTCCACACGCCTTGTTTGTCATACCATTGATCAGCCACCATTGCTAATGGAAGGTGAAGCCAATGGATCATGTCCCTTGACACCGCGTGTCCCCAAACTATGTCACCCCAAACTGCACCGTTCGGATTGTATTGGTAGAAAAAGTGATACCATCCCTTGTAGTACATAGGACCTGAGATGCATAAACAAGACATCTTTGGATTCAGGGAAGGAATAAAATAAATCGAAGTCAAATTATATTTGTTTTGTTTTTTAAATATACTTTTACTTCTCCTAAAATAAAAGATACGAGGTTTTATTTATTTATTTTATTATAAATATTTTAAACTAATGACTTGATTTTATTTCCAATTCTTTTATAAATTTCAAGTGTATTTTACGTCATCTTATTTTATTTCATATTATTTAACTCGTTGTCATATATTCAACTTTATGTGGGCCCTCTGGTAATCCAATTTCCCACGTTGTGTCGTGGAAAAAGTTATTTGCTTCTAGATTAGTAGTAATGGATAATTTTGTGAGACTTGCTAAACCATAATAATAGATGCCAAAATCCAATTGAACTCCCAGACCCCGCTAAACTTTAACTCGGTCCCAGTATTTATTTGGCTGCTATCAATCAGTGCGTTGAAGGAGACAATTCTTTATTAAGAAAAATGGTGGCAATTCAACGCGAAATACTCAAATCAGAAGAAAAAAATTAGCAACGAATTAAACCGAATTACGCAAACTTTGCAAGGGAGAGGAGTTTCTTACCATTCGGATCTGAAGCAGAGCAAATCAGGTTCCCCCATCAGTCCAAGCCACAGTCATCAAACAAAAAAAAAAATAACAGAGACAGTAGTTAGCTTGAGATAAAATACAATTACGTAGAAACATCCACCAGTATTCACAATTTTTTAATTCAAAAAAACACTCCGACAAAACGGGATTTGACCCCATCAAAAACACTTTTTTGTAAAAGAAAAAAAAAGATGATTTTTTATTGGCTAAACCTTGATTAATTATTGTCCTTATCACTTTTGATAGGGCTCTTTTTCCAAGTAGAAAACCCACGGAATCCTAATCGATATTCCCTTTTCGTTTAACTACAAAATGACATCTCTAAAAAGTGAATAACAAAAAACAAAACAGAGGTTTCAATCGTAAAGAAAATTTATTACACGATACGAGAAAACTATTCAGGCTAATCCAATATCACACATAATCAAAACGTTCCATCTTAATAAAATCAAATAAAGTGTGACCTGGATATTGGTTAGGTAGAAATTGAAGACAATAAAAACGTGTTGATTTCGAATCAAAGAATTTTAGTTGGGGTAAGAAACGAAACAAGAAAACGAAAAGAATTACCGTTCATCCAGTTTTTCTCTGGCTGGAAATGAAAAGAAGTTCTCTGCCAAGACAGCATGCTATTGTCCCAAGGAAATGCTTCGGAAGCTCCTCCTTCACCGGCGAATAACAAGTTCAATGACTTCTCCGACACGCCGGAAGAAACACCCCTTGAAACAGGGTACCATTTAGAAGAAGGCAGCGATGTGGGACTTTGGTGTTCTTGTTGATGGTTGGATGCAGGCGATGAAACGTGAGCATGAGGCACGTTGGAGGCCCTGTAACCCCCATAAGCGACGAGGGAAGAGAGGAAGAGCAAGCCGAAAACGACGAGAAGAAGGTCCTTGCGAGTGGTTGGGGTTGGAGCGGCGTGAGAGGAAGTAGGTAACAATGGTTTATGATGTTCCATGGTGAGAAAGAAAAGATGAGGGGCAGAGGAAGTGGTTGTGAATGAAAGAGAGAAAAGAGAGAAAGAGAGAATGAGTAATTGGGGGTGGTGTGTTATGAGTTGTAGGCAGAGACAGCATGCATGTGTGTGGGGATTGGATTGGGTTGGAAGTGTGTGCAGAAGGTAGATAGGTGGGTTCAAAAGTGAATGGGATGAGAGAGGCTTTTCCTCACATTAGCACATTTTATAGGACTCGGATCCCAGAGTCTGGAGAAAACCAGCACTGATAGGGATGTCAAACACAGATTCGAAGACTAATAAAATAATTTTTTTAGCAGAAAAATGTATAATTTTATAAGATTTTGGTTTCTTATTATTTGAAAAAACTATTTTTTCAGAATGTCTGTGACATGAACCATATGAATTGTTGAGGACTGGATGAGGTGGATGGGATGGGCCCCAGGTGGAGGTTCGGACTCACAGATCCATGTCGGGGACATTCACATGCATAGGTGGGGTTCAAGACTACAATTTCCTAATGCAATGATTCTTCATTGTCTTTGTCTTGTTCTTAGTTGAATGTTAAGTGTGTGTGATTAAGGATGGTAATTCGGCAAATTTTGGTACACTTTGGTCTGGTTTCTGTGTTTCTTCAAAAACTTTCTGCATTTGGATTCATACTTAGGTGATAATAATTTTAATAGGAGTATTTTTTTTTTTTTTTGTTAAGAGTTTAATTGTATACCTACATTGCATTCATCACTTACATTTTTATTAACAAAAGTTTTTTAATACCCCAACCCAAATTCTTATTCATATCCAAAGTGTTAATTAATAAGAAAGAGGTAAAATGATGTGTCAAAAAAAAGAAAAGAAGATAGAAGGACTTTATTGAGAGCTAATTTTTCATCATTTTACTTTCTTTTAAGACATTTCATAATATTAAGATTTACATTATATAATTTGTAAAAGGTAAGTAATTAATATCGCAGACATGCTTCTAGAGTGCTCAATTTGTTAAGTTTCTTAAAATATTTTTACCAAAACTGAATAATTAAAACTATATGATTAAAATTATCTTCATACTCAATCTTTGTTTCAATGGACGGATTAAAGGTACGTAAGAGTATAAAAAAAAGAAAGAGAAATGAAATTATTTGAATTAAATGTCAAAGATTAAAAATAAACAGAAAATTAAATGCTTTTTTTATTAATATTTTTAAATTATCTATATGAAATAATAATAATAATAAACACTTATTATGAAATATTGTAAGTGACTTACAATATATTATATATATTTGGTAGATAAATATCATAAGAGAACAGAAATTAAAAAAATTGAAATCAGCTAGACCTTTTCAAATTATTGTCCAACCTCTCATCCCAATTTTGACACTTTCTTGCTGTCAACTTAATACCAAAAATGTAAGGAAGTATTTGGGACAATAAATTTTTTCACATGTAGAACGTGTATCACGAGAGTTATAACCGCTAAAAATAGTTAAATATAGTTTAGTTGATAAAAACTATTACCGAATTGTTTGTATAAGTCCTCTATAAATAAAAATAACAATGTATCATTTTAACTAAAATATTTAATTTTCTATAATATATAATTTACCACGGATAACATTTTTCTAGTAAAAACATACACACACATACATATATACATATATATATATATATATATATATAATAACTTAATTGTTATTTTTAATGCAAATGTCGTTTTCTATAAATAAACAAGATAAACGTGTTTTCTTTTTCTTCTGAATTTAAAATATTTTCTTCCACCAAAGGTCCCTTGTATTGGAAAAAGACCAAAAAGTTCAATTAAATTTAAAAAATAAAATTAATTATATTAGTAAAAGATTTTTATTTAGAGGAATAGATTTAACAAAAGTAAACTAATTAAATAATCAATCGAGGGAAAACTTAAGACATTAAGTTGATGTCCAATAAAACTTGAAATATTTTTAGTGTTTTGTTAGGAAATATGTGAAGTTATATGAGGTGGAAGGATGAATTTAAACTGATACAATTTACTTTTATTTTTACATTAATTAATATATTTTATTGCATAATTTTGTTCTAAAATTTTCTATTGAGATTAAAGGTTAAAATCTATAATAAGTCTATAATATATATTTTTCTTAAAATTGTCAGAAATAAGAATATTTTTTATTATAATAATATCTAATACAAATCATCTATATGATATAGGATTATAATTGGTTGATTGAATAAACTAAATAGCCAATTTTACATATAACTTTTAATAATGTAAGAGTAAACATAACTCATACTTGTAAACTTGAATTCAATTTTATTAGTGCTTTCGAAATAACCATAGAAAACAACTGATTTGGTTCTATTATAATTGTATTTAATTTTGATCCCAGAAAAGCCATTCTCAACAAATCTTGAAACTCATCAAAATTTAATAAATATTCATATATTAAATTCAATTAGTTGACCTGTGAACGTAAATCAACCAAAGTTTAATGGTGTAGTTACGAGGGTGAAAGATTTTTAACATCTCCTTGAAAATACATAAAAATTTACAGCTTATACCAGTAAAAAGTCTTATTAATTTTTAACATGAAAAAAAAATGAAAATTTCATTAAAAACTTAACTGTGCAAAACTAAAATAATTTATTTAAAAAACACCAACTTCTTCCAATAATATTTTTTCTTCCATGCTAAATCTCACCAAATTACGTATCCAAATTATGTTGTATATGTGTGGTAAGGGCTGAGACACAGTTAAGACAATGAAAAAGTAGTAACAAATAATAAGCGATGGGTCCACTCTATTTTTTCAAACCACTAAAATAGGTATACAGAGCGGAAAAAGAAAGATAACGGGAACTTACGTGTTCACCGTGTTGAAATAGAAATCTAGCCAAAGCATTCAACAACAACTAGTCTATCTGAATATTCAAGTTTTAGTTTTGTCATAAATCAACGGTGTTTCTTTTTCTTTCATCTGTTATCTTATTGTATAAGGTGTCTGTTTGTAAGGTTTAATCAAAAATTAAATATATTTTTAATTTTAAATTTAATTGTGAAATCAAAATTCAATTTATATTTTAAATTTTGATATATTTTAGTTTTTAAATTTAAAAAAAAAAATATAATTATTTTAGTCCAATAGTATTATTATTATTTTTAAACATGTTTTATATTCATTTATTTTTATTTTTAAAGTTTAATAACTAAAATATACAAAAAATACATAAATTTTAATTTTATGTCTAAATTTAAGAATTAAAAAAATATTTAATTATTTAATTAATAATAGACTCATGTTACTACATATTAAATCATATTTTCATTTTTCAAAATATATATATTTTAGTTATATATATACTCCCATGTCTAGATCCATAATTAATATATATATATATATATATATATATATATATGTATATATATATATATATATATATATATAATATTTTAGGTTTCATTATATATAAGAGCTGTCTGTTTTTATATTTTATATAAATCTTATATTAAATTCAAGAAAATGCACCGTCAGATTATTTTAAACATAATTATCAAAAGAAAACAAGACGTGAGAAACTAAGCAAAATCCAAATCTACAATATAAGAATATTTGAAATATGGCAATAGTTTATTGGAGGGGCGTAGGTGTGTTTTAATCTATCTATCTATATATATATATATATCTATATATATATATATATATATATATATATATATATATATATATATATATATATTAAGGCATGATATTCTGTAGGACTAGAAAAACTTTAGATCTAGCCCTGCTTCAATATTGGATTGGTAATAAACGTAAATAAATTTATTATCTTAACTGTATTTCTATTTTATTTTATTTTAAAAAATAAGAAATATTCACTACATATGTGTAAATAAGAATTCAAGATATTATGATAAGATAACTAATTAAGATACTTACAAGTACCTATATTACTTTTTCAACATTCTCCTTTTTTTCAATGAGTAACTCCAGTTTCAAATAATAACCTCCATTGTGATGCATAATTTTTTTCTCAATGGATAATTTCTATTGAAACATTATCCAATGTTTTAAATAAACTTCGACATTGTCTTCTTTTTATTGAAGTAAAGTACAGTATCTTCTTTTTGTCAGTTTATATAGTTTAGGTATCCTGTCTTAATACTTTGGCATCAATATGGTTATGAAATAATTGAGTCTCACCTCTCTTTTTTTCACACTGGGTTAATTTTTTTCACTTTTTTTTTTTTACTTTCTTGGTGTTTATTCGCCACTCATAATAATTATGGACCCAACTAATTGAATTTTCGAAAAAAATAATCAACTTGAATTATTCTAAACCTAAAGCAAAATAATTGGGTTGAAAGTGAAATTCTCACTTTCTTAAAGGAAAATAATTTTATATTTATAAATAAGTTTTGATATCAATTTTAAAATAGATTTTAAATCTCAAATAATTTAAAATCATAGGTATAACAAATAAATATTGAGATACTACACATCACATATGTGCAAATTACAGTCAAGTTTAGTGGATTGCAAAGTCTATTCATAATAAGTAATACGATAAATAAAAAATGATATTTAGTATATAACCTCTATATGAAATACATGATGAATAAATATAATTTATTTAAATAAATATTAATTAAAAATATAAAACATAGTTTGACACAGTGTATCTTTCATATATATATATATATATATATATATATATATATATATATATATATATATATATATATATATATATATATTTTACATAATCAATTTCATAGTTTTTAATAGTCTAAAGATAAAAAAGAGTGTGCATACCTAGAAGTAGATCGCTCACTATTTACTTAACGTTAACTATTATATTTCTTTGATTTAGTACAATATTATATAAGGAAAAAGTTTGTGTCACGTCCTTTTGTTTGTCAACTCTTAATAAATGTATAACATTACTTATAAAAGGAAAACCTATGTTAGCCTGTCCAACTCTTAATAAAAATATCTTAATTTAAAAAAAGTATATTTACATTTGAACAAATACACTAAATTCTCAAGTTACGCTCACATTTGTTACTGTTAGTAAATGACATGCAATTACATTCAAGAAATATAGAAACATTCTACCTAAACATATACTAAATATCAGAAATTGGTTTGTTTTTTAAAATTATGAATAATTGCACATTTTTTTAAATATAAAGATTCCAACAAATTTTGATTTCAAAAGTATTGGTAAAAGAAGTATACTGGTTGTAAATTATTTTAGATTAAATCTCATTTATAAATTGAAATTAAGATGATTTATAACTATCAAAACTAGTTTTTTTAGAAAATATGAAATTAAATTGAAAATTTAAATAAAATATTATTCATGAGATATGTGTACATTGTAAAGGATTTATATCTCTAATGTTATTAAGTTTGCCACAAATGAGAGGTATATTTTTAAAATTATATAAACAAAATGATGTAATATTTATCAATTTGTCAACAATAATCTTTATTAAATAATTTATTTTGTTTTATTTTTAACTTCATTTTACTTGTATGAAATATTCAAACTTCATATCTTGTCCAACACTTTTCTTTAACTAAAGTTTTGAGTTTGAACTTCTATATAGACATGAAATTGCAATTAAAGCTATTACTATACCTCCAAAAATTAATCAACCTAGTATAGGAAGGGTTTATACCACTTAATTATTGCAAAAACCTCGATATCTTTGTTAATGAAACACGGTTTTATTTGGATTCAGGGATTCAAGATTAATTAATTTATCAGTATTTATATATTTTACTGAAAATATTCTTTTATTACAGTAACAGTTGGTCTCCCCTTTTTTCTTGCACATAGGAGTTTCTTTTCATTGAAAATATTTTAATAATGTAAATAAATGACTATGACATGATGAGTTTATGTTGTACAACAACAGTATCTACTCAAGATGTTGTCACTTTATTTTTTTGTACAAATTTAATTAAATGCATTATTACACTTTAGTGACACAGGTGGGTTGAAGTTTGGACTTTACCAATAATTTGTATCACTAAACATCAAACCAAAAACTATATATTTATTCATATATAATCTGATGTTGAGAATGAGTTTTCCCTGTGATTGTGATTAATAGGTGAATGAGAAGTGAGTCATTGCTGAGTCAGATGGTCCATCATGTTGCCACCTGCATCAATAATGCAACTGTCAACACACATTGCCGTGGCTTTCATATTTACCAAACATTCTGGTGACAGTTTTGGACCACATGTGAAAGATAATCATATTAGCTCCTTATTAATCCACATTCAAATTATTCTCTTTTTCTTGTATTTTCTGCTTGTGGCTCACATTCTTTTCCTCCCACCTCATTTTCATGCTCAACAATAATGTTTCATTATTCACGAAGCCACCGAAGAAATTAAGCAGACAAAAGCGGAGGCAGATCTTAAGGTTTGGCTCTCCCTGCGTTACGATTAATGATGTAATTGATATGCCCTACCAACCCAGTTAACTTTGACATAAATTTTGTTGCATGTTTCCACAATCCACGTGCACCAAATGGGTGGTGTTGGAGGTTCCACATGCCTCTCGGGAATTACTATGTGCTATGATTACATTTATTCAATAATGTTTGGAGCAACCAATGAGTGAATGACTAATTAATTTTTATCAGATGAATCTGTCCTAGGGCAAGCTAATCACGACAATTTCTATGCACATAACCTTCTGTTTGTGTTTCACTACATACAGATACTGTTCACTAAGGGACACTGGTGTCAATTAAATTAACAATGCAAGCCCACCACACGGAACCAACATCAACATGGGATGATTCACAGGGTAGCTAGTGCCAACTAATTAACATTGAATAGGAGTCATGATTTTATTTTTAGAATTTACATATAACAAAGTAACATGCATATAATCACAGATTTTGGCATAACTTGCTGCTAAAAAAACTAGTTGATAAATGAAACAAACACTTGAAAGATATTGAAGATTTAAGAGCCGAATAAAATTGAAAATTTGACAACATCAGTCATTGTTGCATGATATAAGACGAATTTATAATATATAAATTGTTGCACGATTTTTTGAAATTGAGTTAGATTTAAAGTCTATTTCTTAACGGGTATTAGAATCATTGGTTAAAATATACCATAGCGAAATTTGTTGGTTGTTATAAAATTTATGCGGAAAAAGGATTAAGGACTAACCTTCAGTTATTGTCACTATCATGAGAATCCTTTAATGTACTTTTTCGTTTCAAATCTTCACTCTCTAAACTTTGATGGTATAGTATGATGTAAAAGAGAGCATATATGATGATGCAAAGCACATAGCACCTCTGAAACTTATAGAGTTATTTGTTCATCACAGAGTAGTTGCCATAATAAATTATTGCCAATTATATGAGATTACAGTGTAAAAAATTATGCAACAATTATAAATAGATTGACAAATGGACCACATCTATGACAATAATTGACCATGTAAATATCTCATATTATCTCACATATAACATATTTGGAAAATTTCCAACATTCTCCCACTTGGTCCATTTATCCTATTATCAATCAATACAATAAACTAAATACAAGGATCATAGTGACAGGTGATCCAAAAGTGAGATCCAGAATTAATCCACCATGTGTTATGATTAACACTAGTCATATTATATCCATAACAAACAAAAATAAAATAATTACCTTTCTTCGTGCAATCCTTCTTCATGTGTCGCTTCTTTTACGAAAGAAATACTTGGACTCCCTCTTTATAACTAGCTTAGCAGACATCTATTCCTTCTGATTAACTTGATTCTTCTTATTCTTAAGAGAAGTAGTCAAGTTCACCATCTGACCTTCCTCCATTAGCCACCTTCCCTTTTCTTGAACACACATGATCACTAATTCATTAATATACCACTTATCCTTATGTGTGTTAGAATCAAATTTTAAAGGAGCATATTGATGAGGCAAAATATACGAAATATAATGTACTAGAAGGGAATCAGACATGGTAACCTCTAAAGCCTTTAGTTGAATCACAATGTCCCTTATGCACATGATTGATCATGTACTCTTAGTGTCCCGATGAACTTTAAGATGAAAAAATACATGATAATAGTGTTGGTAAGAGATTGATCAAATGCGATGAATTGTTCATGGATAACCTTTATCAAATCTATCATATTGTCATGCTGATAAATAGACCCCGAATACCAACAAAAGGTTGGTCTTTATTAATGTCACAAAGTGACAATTTAACCTCTACCACTTTTCATAGAGATTAACAACAAGAGTGTTGGTCTTAGTAATAACGGTGATTCTATTTTCTAATAGCATAATCAATGCCCATCTAACCCAAATGGATAAGAACTTTCTCCTTCCAAGACTCATAATTATGCCTTTTTTAGTTTGGAAATACCTCGTAATGGATATCAGAAATATTCACAGATTGATAAACTACATTTTTTGTTTAATACATGTTCATTATTATAATTTGAGACTATATCAAAATAATGTTTTGTCAATGCAAACATGTCTTAATAAATGAATCTTGAGATATAAAACTTGACTATGGATCAAAGTCATACTCAATTAGACTCACATAACCAAATGATAAAACTATTATGTTTTACCGATACAAATACGTCTTAATGAATGAATCTAGAATCTAGTGACATAAAACTTGTCTGTGAGCTAAAATCTTACTCAATTAGACTTATATCACTACTATTATGTTTTATCAATGTAAACACGCGTCTTAATGAATGAATCTATTGACATAAGACTTGCATGTGAGCTAAAGCCTTACTCAATTAGACTCACATCACCAGTGTTGTGTTTGGATTGGGGTGTGGATTGTAAATTATTTTGTAGTTTCCATGCAATAATACTTCATTCTAAAAAACTACTATAGCATCTTAAGATTCATGATTCTCACATGTTCATGCACATAATCACACATTCATGTACATAAATCATAATAATGAGAGACCCAATAGTAATGCGTTTTTCAATCTCTATTTTTCAACCTCCTTTCCCCAATCTATCTCTTTGCCTTCCTTACTCCTCTCACACTCTTTTTTTTTATGGCTTATTGTGAGAGAACCTTATGACCAGAGACAAAATCTTAATATTCTTTCTTTTTTAAACTAAAGTCCATCAAGTTGGGCTGAGCTTTATTTTATTTTATTACAACTTCCCATAATAACCAATAGGTCGTATATTTTATTAAATCACAAATGGGTCCATCATAATATTTCAAATGAATCACATAATAGAATTAATTCGTCAATTAATTCTAACATGGATTTGAGGGAGTGAATTTGCGTTGATTTGAGTTGATTTGTAGGTAAAGATGAAGTTGTTTGGATTAAGGAAAAGATGATATGATTTGAGTGGATATGACTGGAAAGTTTATGAAAGTTTGTGTATGATGTGATTGATAAAATTTAATAAATTATAATTTTTAATAGAGTAAATTGTATGATTATCATTTTACCCTTCAACGTAAATAGAAGAAATGATATTAAATTAAAATTAAAAATTTTATTTAAAATTAGAAAAATATAATTTATTGATATCATTAATAATTTAAAATAAATTATTATTATTCTCAATGATAACTTAAAATATTTTATAATATAGACTATTTAATTTATATCTCCACATTTATTTAATTTTATTTTATTTTATATAATTAATTCATTTACAAAAGATATTTATTTGAAAAATAATATTAATTATTATTATATAATACTAATTATTATAATAATTAAAATTAAAATTATATATATATATATAATAATATACAGTGTTATCAGTATCCATATAATTAATATATAATTATTCTATATTTTATTATATAATATTAATTATTATATGCATGTAACATGTAGGAACCTATGTAGGGTGTGTAGTCAAGAATCTTTTCTGTATACATTCATGCGACAAAAGAAACTAATAAATATAATAAGTATAAGTAAATTAAATTGTTAAAAGAGAAGGACAATAAAGTAATTTTAATACTATGATATGACTTTCTCTGCACATCTCTTCATTTTAGAGAGTGCCAAATTTTACAACTCGCAAATTCATACTCACAAATCAGTGCAAACAAGCAAATCTAAACAATTTTTCAAGTCACTTTCCATATGTATGAACAGTAATAATTAATGTGGATCCAAACACATCACACATAATAAAACTATTAATTATTATGTTTTACATATGTAGACGCACATTTTAATGAATGAATCTAGTGACATAAAAATTGTTGTCTGTGGACTAAAGTCTTACTCAATTAGACTCATCTAACTGAATAATAGAATTATTAGACTATATTCATTATCTCAATTCATGTGGACAAGTTGAGAAATATAATTCAATATTTCATCCTAATCAATCATACATATGTAAGAAAACTATCGTGGATAAAAATTCATCACATCACATATAATTAATTACAATCAATGTTTATTACGTGATTATATCAATCAATGAGAGATGATGATGTGGCCATTCTCTAATTCACTCAAAATATATTCACTATTCAAACATTTAAAATAAATATATGCATCAACATTGTTTATAATACAATCAAAATAAATAATAATGTTCACATGTATATAAATTAATCATATAACATATAATCATAATAATGTATATTAACATGCATTAGGTAGAAAATAAGTTTATAGTACGTACAAATATTACATACAAAAGGAATAATGAATAATCATATATCAAACCTTAATGAACTCATATACTAATTCAAACAAAATTAGAAGATTACTTGACTATAACACTATAAAATATTTCACGCTCTCGTTATTTAACAAAATAAAAGGTGTATTTTTTTAATTCATCTTCAACCTCAAAATAATTCGCACACCCATTGTTCAAGAATGGTGTCAATTGCCATAAGCAAGCAACCACGTTTTGCATTACATGAGTACACAAAACAAATCTCGGAGTCCTAGAGCGATTTCGACAAAGCCTAGAAGGGTCTCAATGCGGATGTTCCAAGCTCTTTTGTACTCAACTGAAAAACCCAACCGTGGGCTAGCATCACCTCATCAATAGTGATAACGATAACGCCGATAATATTATGCTCGATATCAAACACAAGAAAAACACAAATAAAGAATCCAAAAGGAAAACCATAACAGATTCAAGCAAGAAGGTAAACCTTACTCTGATACCAAATGATAAAACTTATGCGAATAAGGAGTAAGGACTAACATTCAGCCACCGCCACTGTCATGATAATCCTTTAATGTGTTTTTTCATTTCAAACGTTCACTCTCTAAACTTTATGGTATAGTATATTGTAGAAGAGAACAAATTTGATGATCCAAAGCATAGAGCACTTGCGAAACTTATAGAGTTCTCTTCCCATCTCTGTCATAATAAATTGTTGTCAATTATTTGGGATTACGGTATAAAAAATTATGCAACAATTATAAATTGATTGACAAATGGACCACATCTATGAAAATAATTGACAATGTGAACATCTCATATCATCTCACATGTTACATATTTGAAAATTTTTCAACGAGATCATTGAATCTTTATTTCATCCATTATCAGATTACAATCGGACCACTCATTAATATTTAATCTTACTTCTTGAACGTTCTACTTCTTAACAAATCATCTTACTATAATTCCAAGTTATCAACTAGTTGTTATATTTAACAAAAAAAAAAACTGATAAATCTAAAATACAAAAAGATTACTTTTGTAATTAAAGATTAAAAATTTATTCTTGTAAAAATAAAAATAATTTTGTAAGAGAAGAGGGAAAGTATGATATTTTAGTGCGATACATAAATAAAAATAATTAACTAATATTAGATCACGAATTTTATAAATTAGTATGTTCACAACACCTTAAGAAAATAAAATAGGATGAATTTGATTAACCGATCTGTTCAAGAATGGTGACTCGGACAAACCCGTTATCGTTCATCATGGTTCTTTCACGATTTGGAATGCATCTTTCATTGAGCTGTGTAGACAACGAATACCCTGTATAATGTGCAATAAGTGCAATTTTTAAATATACAAAACTACTATATGAATTTTATTTAAAAGGATAAATAATAAAGTATTCATAAATAAAACAAATATTTATTTTTTATTTTATTAAAAGTTATATTTCACAAAACTCTAATTCTTTAAATTTTATAAAATAATTAAAATGCTACTGGACTGTAGCATTACATATTTGAGAAGGTAATGAAGTGATGATTAAATAAATTGTGTGAAAGTATTGATCTAGGTAAGTAGATCACTTTGTACTAAGGATTCTACCTTTGCTTTTCATTTTTAAATGTTTTGTAAATAAAAGATGATAGTAGTATAAAATTTAATATTCAAATACGAATTAAAAATATTTTTATTTGAAACATTTTTCATGAAGTTAAAGTAATTATATAATCATTATCACTCGTGTCATAATTGTAAGTGATGTAGGATTTGTCGGCATGTATTATTTTCAGCAAATCAATAATAATTAACCAATAGACTTCTAATGAGGTAGATGGATACAAATTTTCTTAAATACATTGGAGTGTAATAGACTTCTAACAAGTTAGATGTATACAAGTTTTCTTAAATAGATTGAGTGTTGACAAAATACATTGTCTTAATGATATGTAGTTGAAGATTCATGTATCACCCATTCGGTTATAGTTTATAGTGTGTGATGTGTTGACAGTGCAATGAGATTATAATGTATATATGCATCTTCGATATAATAATTATTTAACTTGAATTTATCGTTAGAAAAAAAAACAGACAAATTTGTACTTTGTATTTTATGGCTGGTCTCTTTGAAAAAATCGAAATTATATTTTATACGAATGATCTAAAGAATAAAGTCATTAACATATATTAAATTTCAATTTTGCAGTAAGCAAAGTAAATTTAAATTTTGTTTTAAAGTATAATATATGTTAAAAGAGGTCCATTAGTGGGACCCTGCGGAACTGTAGAGATAGATTGTGCGCGGATTTGGAAGCAACATACATCACCCCAGCAGCTTCCACACAATGCTCCACTGATTAGAGTTGTTTATTCACTGACATTTATACCGTGGGGTTACCGGATTTTAAAAGTTTAAAATTATAGTATATTTATTAAATTAATTTAAAATTATAAGAGAATAATTAAATTTAATATAAATATTTTCTTTTATAAATTAAATAATAATTTTTTATTAATTTTATGATAAAAATGTATTAAGTTGTTTTATATTTTTTAATAAAATGTATTGTATATAATTATTTTAAATAATATATTAAGATTGAGTTAATTAAAATTAAGAAATAAATTTAATTTTAAATAATTTATTGAGTAGACAATGTAGAAAAATGTAATAGTATATTTTCTGATAATAAAATAGATAAATAATATAAAAGTTGTTGAGTAGATGTAGAACTAATAAAAATATAAAAGTTAGACGATAAAAAATTAGAAGGGATAAACGATATAAAATTACAAATGAAAGTACATATAAATATAAAAAATAGATTATATTGAAAATACAAATGTTAGACGATGTAAATAAAATATAAATAATAAACAATAAAAAACTACAAAATGTAGACCATGCATAAAAAATATAAAAAGTATACTTTATAAAAATACAAAAGTTAGATATTTGGTAGACTCATCTATTAGAGTCACTTTTTCATAGTTTTTTTTTGGATTTCAAATTTAAACTTTGTTATTGTATTTTTATAGTTTTTTACGGTTTCAATTTTTAAATTCAAACTTTATTAATTTATATTTTAAATTTCAAATTGTGTAATATGTATCTTAATTTAGAAAAAAATATTGAAATTGAAATCATTAGTAATTTTTATATCTTTAAAAGTTTTAAGGATTTATAATTTTTACTTTGTAATGATACACATGATGTCTATATTATAAAAATTATTTGTTAAATTTTTGTTTAGACTTTTGTGAAATGTAAAAAATATGTGAAAGTTGTTCAAAAACATTTAAAAATTTATTAAAAAGACTTTAATTAGGGATGTCAAAAAAGTTCGTGTCTGTGAATATCTGGGGATAAAACCCGCCATGGGTAAGAAATGAATATTGTAAATGGATACATGCGGGTAATGAGTACGTGTATTTTTGTA
The DNA here is from genome assembly GCF_037176805.1 of Vigna unguiculata. Classification (NCBI taxonomy): domain Eukaryota; kingdom Viridiplantae; phylum Streptophyta; class Magnoliopsida; order Fabales; family Fabaceae; genus Vigna; species Vigna unguiculata. The sequence continues at coordinate 54,278,150 of NC_140794.1, read as the reverse complement.
TACTCTCATGTTAACGGACGAGTACGGGTATCACAGTATCCATACCCATGGATACCCGTACCCGCTATACTCTAGTTTAAATTCAAAAAAAAAAAAAACATGACTAAAACATTAACACATTGATTCTGAATAAGTTATTTTTTATCAATTGGTATTAAAAAATTTCAATTTTTTTTGTAAACTGTCATTGAACACTATTTAAATGGGTTATTTGCACTTTGTTTAAAATTTATGAATGTTATGCATTATATTTTTATTTGGATTTATCATTAAAATATTTTGTTAAATATTAAAAATGTTTTTTTGTAAATACTCGCGGGTACCCGTGGATATTAAAAAAATATGCGGGTACCCACATAATGGATACCCGCACAAATATGAGTACGGGTACGAGACGAATATTTATCCAGCAGGTAGGACACGAGAGAGCTACTACCCATACTCTATCCCTCGTTGACATCTCTAACTTTAATGTTTTACAATATTTTTGGATGCTAAATTTTAAATTTAAACTTTGATATCATATTTTTATTCGTTTTTTGCTATTTTAAATTTTAAATTTTAGATTTGTTTCCATATGTTTTGAATTTTAAATTTTCTGTATTATTGACAATATAAATGTTAATTAAAAAAATCATTACTTCTTTTGTATAGTTTAAATTTCAAATTATAACTTAATTTTTAAAATCATTAAAAAAATATAATTTATCTGTTTTTTTCTCCATTTAATAATAATAAATTGATTCAATAATAATTTTAAAAAATAAAATAAATTGACAAAAATCAATCAGAACATCTATAATTTAAATAGAAAATATTATATATATATATATATATATATATATATATATACTATTTATTTATGGTCATGTTTGATTTTATATATAATTTTATACACAGTAAATTATTTTAATAAGATAATAAACTTTGCGTATTTATATATTAAATTAGATATATTTGTTGTGGATGACATCAATTGTCTCGTGACGAAGGCCGGGTGGGCTGAGTCACAATTGAATCATATTCATAGCACTTGGACTCATACACTCTTAAATAGAAAGAGTTATGTCCTGATTAACACTTATAGTTTTTGGTCAAATGTCGAGCGCTCAATCAAATAATTGATATTATAGACAAAATCATGAGTTTGATTCCTGAATAAAAATGACTTTAGTATGAAAATATATAACCAAATTATTTTTACATAATATTTATAGAAATTTGTTTCATATGTGAACATTGAACCATATATTATTAATAAAAACTTTAATATTTATTCATTTTTATTTTAAAAATAAATTTATAATAATGAAATTTTAATATTAATATTATTATTAAAATTTGTGAGAAAAGTTAATAAACATTCAATATTAATATTAATATTATTATTTTCTTTGAAAATGTAAAATGGAGCAAAAAAATATAAATAGTAGAATAGACTTGTCTAATAAACTCATATAATAGAGTTGTTATGTTTTAGCACAAATTTATATTTCAAACTTTTATTTATAAAATCTGCTTTGAAATAACAAATTGTAAATAGTATAATTAATTTAATAATTGACTTTGGTTGAAAATACAATTACATTTTGTAAAGTATACGGTCTTTTAATATTTAATTTACTTTTAGTTTATTTATAGTATCATTATTCAATTATTTATTTATTATTTTACACCATATTTTAATTATTATTACTATATTAGTGCTAATGTTATTATATTATTATTAAATATTATTGTTATTATTTATTATAACATATTATTATATTATTAAAAATCATCAAAGCTTTTGAATTTTTGATTTTCAAGATTTTGTTTTCAAATACTATATTTCTTATTTATTGTTTTATATCATATATTTATTTTTTAACTATAATTATTAACGTATTTTCATTAAATTTTTTTAGTTTATCAATTTTCAGATTTTTTTATATCTTAAACAAAACTTTTTTCATAATATAAGAATATCTGAAAGTTGTTTATATATATTAAAAGAATCCATTAAAAAGCCTTTACTTTTTACGATTTTTTTTTTTTTACTTTCAAATTCAAACTTCATTAGGATATTTTTATAACTTTTTGAAATTTAAAATTTAAAAAATAAATTTAATATATATATATATATATATATATATATATATATATATATATATATTTTTTTTTTTTTTCGAATTTCAATCTTGACAATATGGATCTTAATTTTGGAATAAGACTGAAGTTGAAATAGTTAATTGTTTTCCTATCTTTAAAAATTTAAGAAAATTATAATATTTTTTAAATTATATTTTAATTATTATAATTATTATCTTAATATTAATATGACATTTTATATTTATAATGGTATTAAATAGTGTTATATTTTATAACATATTATATAGTTATAAATCATCAAATTTTTTAATTATATATTTTTTATCAGAAATATTAAAAATGTTTATTAATTTTTTTTTTGTATATTTCTGTTATTTTAAATGTTAAATTTCAGCTTTGTTCTCATATTTTTTTTTATTATCTTTTACTATTTCAAATTTAAATCCAAACTTTATTTATATATATATATATATATATATATATATATATATATATATATATATATATATATATTATATGAGAAATTTCTCATAATTTAAAATCAGACCAAATATTTTGATTTCCAATCAATTATAACAATATTTTAGAAATCCTGAATGCATTATAACATTAGTTTAGAAATCTTGAAATGAAGTATTGTAATGTTTTTTAGTGATAGAATGAAGAATATTTAATGAGCCTATTACTGAATAATGTAATGTATATTATTTATCTTTTTAAAATTAATTAATCTAAAAAATAAAATTTAAAGTAAGCATTTGAAGTGTAGAATCTCTAGTCTTCCAAATTTGATTGATGTTTGGCAATGCATTGAGTCTCACAAATTATAATTGTTGTTCATAATACATAGAGTTATAATTAAAATTGAATACGTGTTGGAAGAGACCAATTCTCTTCACGATGTTCATGAATCTTAGAGGAAAACATCTATCCAACAGAAATAAATACAAAAAAAAAGTAGTTACATATAATAAAAGAACAAAAAATTGTAAAGAAGAAGAAAAGTTATTACCTTTTTGGTGTTTTTTGCGGTGTTCATGAATCTCAGAGGAAAACATCCATCCAACAAAGAAATACAACACAGTAAAATAGTTAAATATGGTAGAAGAACAAAAAATTGCAGAGAAAAAGGAAAGTTGTTACCTTTATATGGTAGAAGAACAAAAATTCGTAGAGAAGAAGAAAAAGTGTTACCTTTTTAGTTTTCTTCACGGTGGTTCATGAATCTTAGAGAAAAACATTCATCCACCATAGAAAAACTACAAAGAAAAGTAGTTACATATAATAAAAGAACAAAAAATAGCAGAGAAGAAGAAAAGTTGTTACCTTTTTTATGTTCTTCACGGTGTTCATGAATCTCAGAGAAAAACATCAATCCAACAAAGAAATACAACAAAGTAAAGTAGTTAAATGTAGAAGAACAAAAAATCGCAAAAAAAAGAAGAAATGTTGTTACTTTTTTTTGTGTTCTTTACGGTATTCATGAATCTAACATGAAAATATTTATGAAACATAGAAAAACTAAGAAAAGAAGTTAAATATGGTAGAAGAACAAAAGATCGCAAAGAGAAAAAAAAACTGTTATCTTTTTTGTGTTCTTCACGGTGTTCATGAATCTGAGAGGAAAAACATTCATCCAACAGAGAAATACAACAAAGTAAAGTAGTTAAATATGGTAGAAGAACAAAAAATGGCAAAGAAAAAAAAATTGTTACATTTTTTGTGTTTTTCACGGTGTTCATGAATCTGAGAGTAAAACATACATACAACAAAGAAAAATAGTTAAATATTATAGAAGCACACAAAATCGGTGAGAAGAACAAAAGCTGATACATTTATGGTGTTCTTCATGGTGTAAGAGAGATGGAGGATGGTGAGTGATGGAGTAAGAGAGAAGAAGAAATGTTTGAGATGAAGAGTTAAATGAGATCAGAGAATGCTGAGAGGAGGAAAGAGGGGTGAGAAGTGATTTTGTTTCAGCTTCCAATTCCTTACTAGATGTCACGTATGTGCTATTCCATTTGTAGTAAAAAAAATTAAGTGCTTTTGTGTAGAAAATAATAAAATATAAAAAATTTCTAATTGTTAAATTCTCAATTGTATATTAGATTATATTTTTTCAACTTGTTCCTGCACCTTTCTAGTTTAAAATACAAAACCATTATGAAAGTAATCTTTAACTTATGTTTGAAGCGTATCCTTAGACATTTGGAATTTATGGAAAAAAGAATTTTAGTTTCTAGTTGACTAAAAACTTTATTTGGAGCATGTTTCAGAGTTTTTTTTATCCAAACTCGCTTACAAAACAGACAAAACTAAGTTCGACATCACATTCATATTTGCCACTCGCATCTGGTTGTTATTTTGTATTGCATTCTATTATTGTACAGTACATTACAGATTTATTTGTCGTATGCATTGTATAATCCATTTTCTTTTGCTTTTTACTAGGTTTATGTTTATTTTATAATAATTCTTTTATAAGAAAATTTAAACTAATTCTCCTTGAGATTTGCACATGACCTCCTACCATTTTAATGTTTATCGAAACTCCTTTATTGGATTACTTAATGGAATATTTTTAATCTAATTAGGACAAGAGGTTAGGTAGAGCCGTCAAAGTGGGTCAGAATCCGTGGGCTAACTCGGTCCACCACGGGTTTGAATCGGGTTGAGTTGAAATTTTTTTACAAATGTCAATTTTTGACCTGGCCCACCAAGAATCTGGCTCACCCGGATTGAACTCATGGTGAGCCGGGTTGGCCAACCAACCCGTATGGTCACACACATTATGTTGGGCTTCGCAATGTTGGGCTATTTTTTGAACCAAACACATTAGTGAGTTGACAAATGGAAACTTAGCTTCAACTCCAAATAGATGGGGATAAAGAAGATGCTTCAAGAGATGAAAATGTTGTGGATTTATCCATTCAAGACTCTAATATTATAGTTGGATAAGTGATAAGAATGCTTTGATCTTAGATAGTAATTTGTTTTTTTTTTTAATTTTGGTTTGTATTGGAGTTTAACATCATTTTGGATTGTACTTATATTATATTGAAGTTTATTTAAATTTTAATCCGAATTATAATTTATGACTTAAGAAAAAAATTATATTTTATTTTAATTAAGTGGGTTAGTGAGTCAACCCGTTTAACCCATCAACCCGTGGTGGGTCGGGTCGGGTTTGAAGTTTTTCGGCTCGCTTATAAGTGAACCGGGTTGGGTTGGTCCACCAAATGACCAACCTATAGTGGGTCAGATCGAATAACCCATTTTGACAACTCAAACAATGCGTATGGGACGCTATCTATAATGTTTCTCAAATAAAGGAAGGTTGTTGTAAAAATAAAAAGAAGAGAATCGAGAGGATTTGATAAAACATATCGGTGCTTTTTTTTAGTCTAGTTGAAATGTAAGTTCACATCGATGCCTAATATAAATTTATATATATAGGTAAATAAAAAAAGAATTCTTTTTTATTTTCAGAAATAAAAGGAAGAATATAACTTTAATGGATAAAAAAGTAGGCAGAAAAAGGCAGCCCAATTTGATTTGAGAATTTTAATCAAAGTTTGTTTTCCTATTTCTATTTTTCCCATTCCCTCTTTAATATTTATTGAGGTTTGATTTCTTTTTCCCATATTTTTGTTGTACTTTTTTTTTCCGAAATGTTCATTGAGACTTAATCACCTATATGAAAAAAATATATGATATATTTGCTAAGTATATTCTGTATTATTATGAACAAGCTTTTAAATAAGTTTTCAAAGGTTAAACTTTCAAAAGAATCAAGTCAAGCCTAAGAACAGAAGTCTATAGCATAAACAAACCAATTTAGATAATAGGTAGGTATCTCAACTTAGGCCATCTCCACCCATACCCACATTTAATGAACTCACTCAGTAGGGTTTAAATTCTAATAATAAAATCTAGACATAGATTACGACTAATAATCATATAATGTTGTAACAAAAACATTTTTATATGATTCAACAAAGCCAGCTTAAATGTGGCCCAATTTGCCGTTGCTCAAGCCTGGTTACTAAGCACACAGCTGTTTCTTCCTGCACCATAATTTTGTTGATCATGTCCCATTCACTTAAAAGTAAAATTTTCAGAATGTTTTACATTTTGAAAAACTCATTTCTAAGTGCATAAAATGTAGTGTAGGGAATTTTCGAAGTTCAAGAAGTCAGATCTTAGGCATACTTGGAGGGTGGGTTCTTGCTTGCGCCTTACTTTGTAGGAGTATCCGGTTTTATCTCAAATTAAAACCGTAAAGAAGTTCCGGAAATTTAAATGAATGGTACACCAAAGATACACAGTATAAAAATCTCTCTTAAAATAAAACAAGACAAATGCAACTGCAACTGCAACTCTGAAAAGATAACAAAAATTGCATTTAGGAACCGCGTGGTTTACATTAAGGAAATTGTTTAAGAGTTCAAATGTGAGAGGGAAAGAGAACAACGGAATATCCCCTTCATCTGTTCGCTACTACGTTTATTCCATAAGGCAAAATACTCTGGTTCGACATAAAGACAGACGTGAAATCATACATTTGGTGGTGGCCAGATTTTCTCAAATAGATCTTCCACCCGCTTTGCTTGATCAGCATGGCCATCCAGTCCAGCAGCCAAAAGCTGCACAGCTGCAGGCCCCATGGCATTTACCATGCTATCATGGTCCCATTTAACAAGCTGAATATAAAAGAATGCAAAATTATTATTAGTAAAGAATCCCGATTAATTAGCAAATATGACAAACTTCAGAACGAAAACGAGATTTTATTTAAACTATCCGGCTGATGATTGAGGTGAGAAAGGAAACTGGAAATGGCGTTATTGTGGATGGTGGTTAACGCTCACATTTCGTATTACACTGGCACTGATACAAATCAAACTTTCAAAGCCAATAAAGTGACCGAAGTTAGGGTCGGTTGATTTCGATTTTCCTGAGTCTCTTGATGGGAGACTTAACACCTTGTTGAAATAATAAGATTAGAGAACAGACAACATGCAGTTTGAAGTTGCTCTTCGTCTAATTGGTTTTAGATTTTCCATTTGAGTAAAAGGAGCAAGGGACATGCCATCATGTTTTTGCAATTATGAGGTGTGCGGACATATATCGACGCCAACTTAATTTTGCAGTTTCAACTAAGAATTGCTGCTTTGTAAAGGTGAAGAGCAAATGAAATCAGAAGCTGAAACCATACCTCTTCCTCACGAAATTGGTACTGTGCAGCAGACTGAGGGGATAACCTCCTGACAAAAGAGTACTTCTCATCAGGAGAAGCAACAGATTCTTTGAGAGACTGCAATACCTTTAATGGAGCGATGATATAGTCAACCCTATACAAGGAGGAAAAAGCAAATAAATTGATAGTATATCATGCAAATAAAACTTCGATCAGGTATTAAATTGGATCTGACTGAAAGGAAGTCTTTGAATACCCCAGAAGACTAAATAGATCTTGCTTGTTGCGAACAGCTGCTGCCATCAACTTTGACTTATGTCCATATTTGTGAATATAATTGTAAGCTTTTGTCACCTGAAACAATAATAATGGTTTCAAGCAAACGCTTTGTTGGTGATCACAATAACTATTTTAGCAAAGATCTGATTCTTGCAATAGCCAAGCTGCTTTCCACAAGTCATATACCAGTATTTTTTCATTTTCACCAGGAGTTTTATAAGTTGATTTTTATTTGACCAAAAGCTCTATAAGTTAGTATTCACAAAAATAAACAAATTTCAATTCTAAGAATAGAGAAATAGGCAATTAACAAAAGAGTAATATTGAAGAACATACCAATGCCAACCCTGGATCCTCTCCTCTTAGCTGGGCAGATTCTATCTCTGCGTCACCAGAATGATTACGTGCCCAATCCTGAAAAATTACGAAGTTTAAATAGGATACCCTAAAACCTTAACCTGTTGTTAAACACTCTTATGAAGTTTGACACAAATAAAGATAGAAATTACCCTTATACGACCAACAAAAATTTGAATAACAGATGCACCAGCTTGAGCTGCAGCAGCGGCTTGAGCAAAACTGCCGAAATAGAACCAATCCATGGAAGGATTAAAAATACAAAAAAATAAAAATAAAAATAAAACTCAATTCAAACGGCATAACACATAGCCACTAGATCCAAGGTTACACAAACTTAGATCTTTGAATTTTAACAAGAAAATGGGAAAAATTTTCACATCAGTCAGTAGTCATTATCCAAACATGTAATTGTCATTAAAGTTTTTCCTTTTGACATAACAGAACGCAGAACATTTCACAAAATTTCTAGTAAGAGAGCATGATGCCATGCTTCATAGCATTAGCTATCTGATATTCAAATTGGTGGTCCAGAGTCAAAAAAAGAGTAACGATTGTACTTCTAACAAACAATGACTTCGATTGAGCAGGTTTTTAAGGATAGTTTTGCCACACTCACGTAAAATGTTAAAAGATAACGGTCAAGAAAAAAAATCATAAACAGACTTGCTAATATTTTAAGCAACTGAAATTTAACATCAACAAATCGCAGAAATAAAGCTTCAGTATTATTTTTTCCAATACATAAAATATCTGTGTTCAGGGGAAATATGGCTTTTATTTTTCTATATATGGGAATATGACCAGAACTTTGCATCAATTTATATATTCTATAAGTTCTGTTACACGGATAGTTTTTCATTTATTGTTAGAAGATTGAGATGTGCACATACTCCCAGATTCGAAGCTAATATGCGCAACATCAACCTACTGCAAACTAGTAAATTTATCATTGTTACGGAATAAAGATATAAGATAAAAGATTCTGCTGAATAAAAAAAAATTAGTTCATTCAAGCTCAGATGAAACCATTTTGAGATTAATAAAAACAACAGTGAAACTATGCCCTTGAGAATAGTGAACATGCATATCAGTTAAATAAAATTCATTATGGATATAACTACCAAATTGCTGAATATTTTTTCTCATATAATGAAACAAAAAATTATACTATCGTAAGATTCATGAGGTTCAGAGACAACATTGCAATGTATTAAGAGCATTCAAAATAGAAAAATCGGTGTACTACACATAATGAAAAAGATCCAAGTCTTTTAAGCAGTATACTAATATGGCATCGCACTTATATTAACCTCGAGAGCTTTTTAAAAATACTTAACAAAACTACCTATAGACAAAGGTCAAATGTGTTTGTATGCCTTCAGATTCCAGCAACCTTGCAGCCTCTATTCCCTAAATAAAAGTAAGCAAGCCATCAGTACATGAATCAAGTATCAGTATATCTGGATTTAGCTAGCACTACAATTCTATTTTTCAGATTGCTCACTTGCCAAGTTGAAGGAATTTTAAACAACAGACGATGCGGAGGTACATTGCTATCATTATACAACTTTAACAAGTCATGCACCTGTAAAATTTGATAACAGTAGCATTAGATTTCACCAACTCACAACATATGTGTATTTTGTCATTGTAACTGTACAGAGCGACAAGGACTCACAAAACGTGAAGCTTGTTTCTAAACAGTCAAGCAGCCACTCAAAGCTTAGAATTTACAGAGAGAAAAAGAGAAAAGGAAAAGAGAGTCAGAGAGAAACACCTATCTCCTCAGTTTGGGCATTGCCTATATGAGAATGATGTGCAATCAACTAAAACAAATATTTTCCTAGATCTGGAGCCAAAATCGAAACTGTTTATAGCTCTTCTCTTACTCATGACTAGTATGGATAACCTCATAAGAACTATATAATCCTGAGAAATTACAAGACATATGATTGGCACCTGAGAAAGAAGCACTCAAACTACAAGTGTATAATTCAACAAGGTAATAGAATTTTAACATAATTAGTCATGAAACATGTCAAATACCTTCCTGATAATGGCGTGCGTGTCATAAGCAAGCCGCGCATCCACTTCTGTGGAAACACGGCCAGGGACAAGCTTTGCCAAGTCACTACCCACATTCGCGAAAGCCTACAGTTTCAGGATCAAATCCGCAAAACAACAACATATAGATTAGACTCATATGAGCATCACAAGTTATCATTAAATAAAAAATAAAATGAAAAACAGAAACAAATACCTTGTTGACAAAACAAGACACTCGTGCATTAGGATTTTCAATTCCATAACACTGAGAATCAGCCAAAGCCATTTCCACAGCATTCTATAATAATAATTAAAAACAAAAAACGTTAAACTCGTTAAGTCAGACTCAGATCAAAATGCACTAGTTAGGTTTTCCAAAGATTGAAATGCACATGTTACCCTAAAAATGGTGTCTGGAAGGCCACATATCCCCAAGAGAAGCGATGAACTGACAGTAGCAGCAGTAGGAGGAAATCTGCAGCAGCGTATACGCTCATTGATTAAGAATCAGATAAAAACTCATTCAAATTCCATAGGAATGAAGCAAAAAGAATAAAACGACATTACTTCTCGAAATCATCGAAAACGACAGTGTCTGGGACGACCTCGCTGAAGGCGGACACAGCATCGAGTTCAGTGGTGGAAGCTGCAACAGAAATTGCGAAATGAGAGAGAAAAGGAAAGCGCGAAATGAAGGAATGAAGAATGTATATAATATAATGAAATTATGAGTTACCGATATTGATAGAGGAAGCAGAAGCGCGAGTTTGAGGGTGAGACCTGCGGGAATTGAAATGGATAGTTTTTGGGGAAAGCGTGGAACGAATCGAGAAGTAGAAAGTGGATCTGGTTGTTGTCGAGTGAATGGAAGATGCAGAAGAGAGCGTTGTAGAGGACGGAGTTTGCAAAGTGAGTGACATTTTGAGATTAGAGATTAAGACGCTAAGCTCCGTTACCACTTCTGAATTAATAACTGCAGTAATAGGCCAGATCGACATCCAAAACCTGTCTAATTTTGGACACCAATCGTGTCAGATTTATTTATTTTCTGCTACATGTCTTTCTAACCGTTTTTAGACAATTCCTCCACTTTTAAGCAACTCATCCAATCACTTCTATTTAGTTTTTAATTTATTGTAATGAAATTACAAGGTAACTTTAATTAAACCCATGTTTTGATTTTGTTTTGTATTAATTTTTCAACTACTTTCTTAATTGCAAGATATAATTGTTCAGATAATTATCTCGCACAATTTTCCTTTGTTTTTTAAACACTCGCGCTATTAAATATTAAACAGAAGGTTTCAATATATATTTGCTCCCTAATTTCATTCTTTTTATTCAATATGGTCATCATTTTTGTATTATATTCAATTAGATTCTTATTTTCGTCAATTTTTGATCAATTTGATCCGTTTCAATAACGGTAATTACATAACGTAACAGATAAACCAGATAGACAAATAAGTGAGACATAATAAACAAATAAGTGGGGAGCTACGTATTATTTTTCGTACAATTTTTTAAAATTTACTAATATTTTTTTATCATCCAAGGAGATATACCCATATGTACCCCAAATTTGATTATAACATACAAAAATCAACACTTATTGCTTGCACTAGGTGACTGACTTGAAAGAAAAAATAGGCCAAACCAAATAGAGAAATAAGCAGGGCACAAATAACAAATAAGTGAGGAGCTACGTATTACTTTTCCTACAATTTTTTAAAATTTACTTATTAATTTTTTTTTATCATTCAAAGAGATGAAACTTCTTATGTACCACAAATTTGATTATAAGTCACAAAAATCAACCCTTATTACTTGCACTGGCTGATGCTGACTTGAAGGAAAAAATAGGCCAAACCAAATAGAGAAATAAGTAGGGCACAAAAAAAAAAGTGAGGAGTTGCATATTACTTTTCCTACCATTTTTTAAAATTTACTTATCATTTTTTTTATCATCCAAAGAGATGACACTTCTTATGTACTATAAATTTGATTATAAGTCACAAAAATCAACCCTTAATACTTGCACTAGGTTGCTAGCTTGAAGAAAAAAACAGGCCAAACTAGATAGATAAATAAGTGGGGAGATGCGTAATATTTTTCGTAAAATTTTTTAAAATTTACTAATCAATCTTTTTTTATCATCCAAAGGGATACACTTCTTATGTAACACAAATTTGATTATAAGTTACACAAATCAACCTTATTACTTTCACTAGGTTGCTGGCTTCAAGAAAAAAAGTGGGGAGTTGTGTATTACTTTTCGTACAATTTTTTAACATTTATTAATTAATCTTTCTTTTATCATCCAATAGGATGTACTCTTATGTACCTGATTTTGATTATAAGTTACAAAAATCAACCCTTTTTGCTTGCATAGGTGGCTGGCTTGAAAAAAAAAAAAGAGGTCAGATAGATAAAAAAGTGGGGCATAATCAATAAATAAGTGGAGAGTAACATACTACTTTTCGTATAATTTTTTAAAATTTATTAATTAATCATTTTTTATCATCCAACGGATGTACCTCTTATGTACCACGAATTTGATTATAAATTACAAGAATCAACCTTATTGCTGCACTAGGTTGCTGACTTGAAGAAAAAAAAATGGTCCAAACCAGAATGGTAAATCAGTGGGACATAATAAACAAAGAGGTGGGAACTGTGTATTACTTCCCGTAAAATTTTTTAAAATTTACTAATCAATCTTTTTTTTTTATCATCCAAAATCCAAAGGGATGCATTTTTTATGTACCACAAATTTGATTATAACTTACACAAATCAACCCTTATTGTTTCCACTATGTGGCTGGCTTGAAATAAAAAAATTGTCTAAACCAAATAGAAGTGGGGTAATAAACAAATAAGTGGGGAACTGCATATCACTTTTCGCACAATTTCTTACAATTTATTAATCAATCTTTTTCTTATCATCCATTGCGGTGTACCTCTTATGTATCCCGAATTTGGTTATAAGTTACAAAAATAAACCTTTATTGCTTGCATTAGATGGCTGACTTAAAAAAAAAGTCCAAACGAGATAGGAAAATCAGTAGGGCATAATAAACAAATAAGTGGAGAACTGCGTATTACTTTTCATAAATTTTTTGAAGATTTATTAATCAATCTTTTTCTTATCATCCAATGGGATGTATGTACCCGAATTTGATTATAAGTTACAAAAATCAACCATTGTTACTTGCACTAGGTGGATGACTTGAAAAAAAAAATAGGCCAAACCAGATAGGCAAATAAGTGAGGCATAATAAACAAATAAGTGTGGAATTGCGTATTACTTTTCGTACAATTTTTTAAAATTTATTAATAATTTTTTTTATCATCCAATGGATGTATGTACCTCTTATGTACCCCAAATTTTATTATAAGTTATTAAAATCAACCATTAATGCTTGCACTAGGTGGTTGGCTTGAAAAAAAAATAGGCCAACCAGATAGGTCAAAAGTGGGACATGATAAATAAATAAGTAGGGTGTTGCGTATTACTTTTTGTGCAATTTTTTTAAATTTACTAATCAATCTTTTTTTTTATCATCCAAATTGATGTACCTCTTATGTACCCCGAATTTGATTATAAGTTACAAAAATCAACCTTTATTTCTTGCACTAGGTGGCTCACTTGAAGAAAAAAATAGGCCAAACCAGATAGACAAATAAGTGGGGCACAAAGAACAACCCTTATTGCTTGCACTAGGTGACTGGCTTGAAAAAAAAAAGGTCAAACCAGATAGGCAAAAAAGTGGGATATAATGAATAGATAAGTGGAGAGTTGCGTATAATTTTTTAAAATTTACTAATCAATATTTTTTTTATCATCCAATGAGATGTACCCTGAATTTAATTATAAGTTAAAAAAAATCAACACTGCTTATACTAGGTGGCTGGCTTGAAGAAAAAAATAGGCCAAACCAAAGAGGTAAATAAGTGGGGCATGCATGATAAACAAATAAGTAGGGAACTATGTATTACTTTACGTACAATTTTTTAAAATTTACTAATCAATCTTTTTGTTATCATCCAATGCAATGTACCTCTTATTACCCCGAATTTGATTATAAGTTACATAAATAAACCCTTATTGCTTGCACAAGGTGCTGTCTTGAAAAAAAAAACAAATAGGCAAAACCAGATAGAAAAATAAGTGAGGAATAATAAACAAATAAGTGGGGAGTTGCGTATTACTATTAGCACACTTTTTTAAAATTTATGAATCAATCTTTTTTTTTATCTTCCAAAGGGATGCACTTCTTATGTACCACAAATTTGATTATAAGTTACAAAAATCAACATTCATTGCTTGCACTAGGTGGTTGTCTTAAAAAAATTTATTGCTACGTATTACTTTTCGTACAATTTTTAAAAATTTATTGATCCATCTTTGTTTATCATTCAATGGGATGTGCATCTCAAATTTGATTATAAGTTAAAAAAAGCAACATTTATTGCTTATACTAGGTGGTTGATTGAAGAAAAAAAAAAGGCCAAACAAGATAGACAAATAAGTGGAACACAAAGAACAAATAATTAGGACTTGCGTATTACTTCTTATACAATTTTTTAAAATTTACTAAACAATATTTTTTTATCATTTAATGAGATTTACCTCTAATGTACCCCAAATTTAATTAAAAGTTACAAAAATCAACCCTTATTGCTTGCACTAGTTGGCTGACTTGAAAAAAAAATAGGTCAAACCAAATAGACAAATAAGTGGGACATAATAAACAGAGTTGGGTATTACTTTTCGTACAATTTTTTTTATCATCCAATGGGATATACGTCTTATGTACACCAAATTTGATTATAAGTTACAAAAATTAATCCTTATTGCTTGCAATAGGTGGCTGAGTTGAAGAAAAAAATAGGTCAAACTATATAGACAAATAAGTGGGACAAAATGAGCAAATAAGTGGAGAGCTGCGTATTACTTTTTGTACAATTTTGTAAGTTTACTGATCAATCTTTTTTTATCATCCAAAGGGATGCAATTCTTATGTACCACAAATTTGATTATAAGTTACAAAAATCAACCCTTATTACTTGTAGTAGGTGATTGACTTGAAGAAAAATATAGGCGAAACCAGATAGGCAAATAAGTGGGACATAATAAGCAAATAAGTGGGAAGCTGCGTATTACTTATCGTACAATTTTTTTAAATTTACTAATCAATCTTTTTTTATCATCTAATGGGATGTACCCTGAATTTTATTATAAGTTACAAAAATCAAACATTATTGCTGGGATTAGGTTGCTTGAAGAAACAAAATAGGCCAAACCAGATAGGCAAATAAGTGGGGTACAAAGAACAAATAAGTGGGGAGTTGTGTATAACTTTACGTACAATTTTTAACAATTTACTAATCAATTTTTTTTATCATCCAATGGGATGTACCCCTTATGTACCCCAAATTTGATTATAAGTTACAAAAATCAACTCCTATTGTTTACACTAGGTGGTTGGCTTGAAAAAAAAAATAGAGGCAAATAAGTGGGACATAATAAACAAATAAGTGAATAGCTGCGTATTACTTTTCGTATATTGTTTGAAAATTTATTAATTAATATTTTTTTTATCATCCAATGGAATGTACATCATATGTTCCCTGAAATTGATTATAAGTACAAAAATTAACCTTGTTGCTTGCACTAGGTGGTTGGCTTGAAGTAAAAAATAGACTGAGCCAGATAGACAAATAAGTGGAACACAAAGAACAAATAAGTTGGGAGCTACATATTACTTTTCGTACAATTTTTTAAAATTTACTTATCAATCTTTTTTTTAGCATCCAAACGATTGCACTTCTTATGTGCCACAAGTTTGACTATAAGTTACAAAAACAACCCTTATTAGTTGCACTAGGTGACTGTCTTGAAGAAAAAAAATAAGCCAGACCAAATAGGCAAACAAGTGGGACATAATAAACAAATAAGTGGAAAATTGCTTATTACTTTTCATTCAATTTTTTAAAATTTACTAATCAATCATTTTTTATCATTCAATGGGATGTACCCCTTATGTAACCCAAATTTGATAATAAGTTACAAAATTCAACCATTATTGCTTGCACTAAGAGGCTGACTTGAAAAAAAAAATAGGCCAAACTAGACAAGCAAATAAGTGGGACACAAAGAACAAATAATTGGGGAATTGCATATTACTTTTCGTACAACTTTTTAAATTTTACTAATTAATCTTTTTTTATAATATAATGGGATGTACCTTTTATGAACCTCGAATTTGATTATAAGTTACAAAAATCAACACTTATTGCTTGCACTATGTAATTAGCTTGAAAATAAAAAGGCCAAACCAGATAGGCATATAAGTGGGACATAATAAACAAATAAGTGGAGAGTTGCGTATTACTTTTAGTACAATTTTTTAAAATTTATTAATCGATATTTTTTTATCATCCAATGAGATGTACCTCTTATGTACCTAAATTTGATTATAAGTTACAAAAATCAACCCTTATTGCTTGCATTAGGTGGCTGGCTTGGAAAAAATATAGGCCAATCCAGATAGACAAATAAGTGGGACACAAAGAACAAATAAGTGGGGAGCTTCCTATTACTTTAAGTACTATTTTTTAAAATTTACTAATCAATATTTTTTTTTTATCATCCATCGGGATTTAGCTCTTAAGTACCCCAAATTTGATTAAAAGTTACAAAAATCAACACTTATTTGTACTAGGTGACTGGCTTGAAAAAAAATTGGTCAAACCAGATGAACGAATAAGTAGGGCATAATAAACAAATAAGTGGGAAGTTTCGTATTAATTTTCGTAAAATTTTTAAAAAATTTTTAATTGAATTTTTTTTATAATCCAATGGGATGTAGCTCTTATGTACCTTGAATTTTATTATAAGTTACAAAAATCAATCCTTATTGCTTACAGTAAGCGGTTGACTTGAAAAAAAAAAATAGGTCAAACGAGATATGCAAATAAGTGGGGCATAATAAACAAATAAGTGGGATGTACTAATTAAAATTTACTAATTAAAATTTTTTTATCATCCAATGGGATGTACCCTGTATGTACCTTGAATTTAATTATAAGTTACAAAAATCAACACTTATTGCTTGCACTAGGTGGCTAGCTTGAAGAAAAAAATAGGCCAAAAAAATAGACAAATAGGAGAACAAAGAAAAAATAATTGGGGAGCTGCGTATTACTTTCCGTAAAATTTTTAAAATTTTCTACTCAATCTTTTTTTATCATCCAATGGAATGTACCTCTTATGTACCCCGAATTTGTTTATAAGTTACAAAAATCAACTCTTATTGCTTGCACTAGGTGGTTGGCTTGAAGTAAAAAATAGGCTAAACCAAATAGGCAAATAAGCGGGGCATAATAAACAAATAACTGGGAAGCTACGTATTACCTTTTGTACAATTTTTTAAAATCTACTAATAAATCTTTTTTTATGTACCCGGAATTTTATTATAAGTTACAAAAATCAACCATTATTTCTTGCACTAGGTGATAGAATTGAAGAAAAAAATAGACCAAACTAGATAGACAAATAAGTGGGACACAAAGAATAAATAAATGGGGAGCTGCTATTACTTTTCATAGAATTTTCTTAAAATTTACTCATCAATATTTTATTTTTATCATCTTGCACTAGGTGATAGAATTGAAGAAAAAATAGACCAAACTAGATAGACAAATAAGTGGGACACAAAGAACAAATAATTCAGGAGCTGCTATTACTTTTCATAGAATTTTCTTAAAATTTACTCATCAATATTTTATTTTTATCATCCATGGGATGCACTTCTTATGTACCACCAATTTGATTATAAGTTACAAAAATCAATCCTTATTTCTTGCACTAGGTGGTAGACTTAAACAAAAAAATAGGCCAAACTAGATAGGCAAATAAGTGGGACACAAAGAACAAATAAGTGGGGAGTTGCGTATTATTTTTCGTACAATTTTGTAAAATTTAATGATCAATTTTTTTTATCATTCAAAGGGATGCACTTCTTATGTACCACATACTTGATCATAAGTAAAAAAAAAACCCTTATTACTTGCAATAAGTGGCTGACCTGAAGAAAAAAAAATAGGTCAAACTAGATAAGCAAATAAGTGGAAAATAATAAACAAATAAGTGAGAAGTTGTGTATTACTTCACTTAATATTTTTTAAAATTTACTAATCAATTTTTTTTATCATCCAATGCGATGTACCCTTACGTACCCTGAATTTGATTATAAGTTACAAAAATTAACCCTTATTGCTTGCATTAGGTGACTAACTTGAAAAAAATAGGCCAAACTATTTGGGAAGCTGCTTATTTGTTTTGGTACAATTTTTTAAAATTTATTAATCAATCTTTTTTATCATTGAATTGGATGTACCTCTTATGTATCCCGAATTTGATTATAAGTTACAAAAGTCAACCCTTATTGTTTGCATGGGCTGTAATAGAAAATAAAAAAATAGGTAAAACCAAATAGGCAAATAAGTGGGGCACAAAGAACAATGAACAAATACGTGGGGAGTTGTGTATTACTTTACGTATAATTTTTCAAAATTTACTGATCAATCTCAATCTTTTTGTTATCATCCAATGAGATGTACCTCTTATGTACCCCGAATTTGATTATAAGTTACAAAAATAAACCATTATTGCTTGCACTAGATGGTTGAGTTGAAAAAAAAAATAGTCCAAACCAGCTAGGCAAATAAGTGGGGCATAATAAATAAATAAGTGGGGAGCTGCATATTACTTCTCGTAAAATTTTTTAAAATTTCCTAATCAATCTTATCATCCAATGAGATGTATCCCTTATGTACTTCAAATTTGATTATAAGTTTGAAAAACTCACTCTTATTGCTTGCACTAGGTTGCTGGCTTGAAAAAAAAATGTCAAACCACATAGGCAAATAAGTAAGGCATAATAAACAAATAAGTGGGGAGCTAATCTTTTTTTAAATTTTCTAATCAATCTTTTTTTATCATCCAATGGGATATATATCTTATGTACCTCGAATTTGATTATGAGTTACAAAAATCAACACTTATGGCTTGGACACCACAAGATTTAGTAATTTTAATAACATTTGCTCGATTACATCTAATAAAAATTTTACTAAATACATTCTATAACATTTTCTTACAAATGTTACTATATTTAATTTTAACAATAATATTGTAACATTTTTTAAAAATGTTACTGTAGGTAAATAAATTATTATATAGTATCATTTTAATAAAATATTACTAGTATTTTAAAAAATGAATTAAATATGAATTAATAATAACTTATTATTCTAGTGATTAAATTAATGTTTTTAATTAAAATTATCAAGTATCATGATGTTATATTTTTACTAATTAGCCCATCATTAAAAATATATTTGTTTATTTAAAAATAATATTCTTAGTGTCTTGTTTAGATGTAGTTAGAAATTTTTTTAGTCATTTTTAATTTATTTTAGAAACTAAATTTTAGTCAATAAAAATAATACAATTAAACCTTTTAGTTTTTAATTATCGTATTATTAAAAACTTAATTTTTTTATCTCTATTATCTAAACATTGATAATGCATTAACTAAAATTCGTGAAACCAATTATTTTCGTCTCAATTATAAATTTATTATATTTTAGATTAGTAACAATGTATTTACTAATTTGTTAATGTTAATATAACATTGAAATAGTTAATACTAATTTAGTAGTACATCCCTTTAGATGATAAAAAAAATGATTAATTAATAAATTTTAAAAAATTGAACGAAAAGTAACAAATAACTCCCCACATATTTGTTCATTGTGCCCATCTTGATTGAGATTTGATTTAACTTATTTTTTATCAAGTCAATCACCTTGTGCAAAAAATAAGGGTTGTTTTTGTGACTTTTAAGCAAATTTGTGGTACTTTAAAAAGTTATACGAAAAGTAATATGCAGCTCCCCTCCTATTTTTTCTTTATGTACCACTTATTTTCCTAGTGCAATCAATAATGATTGATTTTTGTAATTTATAATGAAATTCGTGGTACATAAGAAGTACATCCCATTAGACAAAAAAATTGATCAGTAAATTTTAAAAAATTGTACGAAAAGTAACAAGCAACTCCCCACATATTTGTTTATTATGCCCCACTTATATTGACATCTTATTTGACTTTTTTTCTCAAGGCAGTCTCCTTGTGCAAAAAATAAAGATTGTTTTTTGACTTGTAAGCAAAATCGTGGTACATAAAAAGTACATCTCATTGGATAAAAAAACAATTTATTAGTAAATTTTAAAAAATTGTTCAAAAAGTAACGTGCAGCTCCTCACATATATGTTCTTATACCTCACTTATTTGCCTATCTGATTTGGCCTATTTTTTTTTCCTTCTAGTCAACCTCCTTGTTCAAGCCAGCCTCCTTGTTCAAACAATAAGATTTGAATTTTGTGACTTGTAATCAAATTTGTGGTACATAAGAAGTACATCCTTTGGATGATAAAAAAATGATTAATTAGTAAATTTTAAAAAATTGTACGAAAAGTAACAAACGACTTCCCACATATTTGTTCATTGTGCTCAACTTAGATTGAGATCTCATTTGACTTATTTTTTTATCAATCCAGCCAACTTGTCCAAAAAATAAAGGTTGTTTTTGTGACTTGTAAGCAAATTTGTGGTATATAAGAAGTACATCCATTATGACAAAAAAGATTGATCAGTAAATTTTAAAAAATTGTACAAAAAGTAATACGCAGTTCTCCACTTGTTTGTTCATTGTGTCCCACTTTGATTCAGATCTTATTTGACTTATTTTATTTTCTAGGCAACCACCTTGAGCAAAAAATTCGAGTAGTTTTTATAAATTGTAACCAAATTCGTGATACATAAAAGGTACTTCCATTGGATGACAAAAAAAGATTAATCAGTACATTTTAAAAAAATTGTACGAAAAGTAACTAGCAACTTCCCACATATTAGTTCATTGTACCCAATTAGATTGAGATCTTATATGACTTATTTTATTTTCTAGGCAGCCACCTTAAGCAAAAAATAAAGGTTGTTTTAGTTACTTGTAACCAAATTCGTGATAGATAAGAGGTACATCTATTGATGACAAAAAATGATTGATCAGTAAATTTTAAAAAATTATACGAAAAGTAACAAGCAACTCCCCACATATTTGTTCATTGTGTACCACTTAGATTGAGATCTTATTTGACTTATTTTATTTTTTAGGCAGGCACCTTGTGAAAAAAATAAGGATTATTTTTGTCACTTGTAACCAAATTCATCATACATAAGAGGTACATCCATTGGATGAAAAAAAAAAGATAGATCTGTAAATTTTAAAAATTTGTCCGAATAATAACAAGCAACTCCCCACATATTTGTTCATTGTGCCCCACTTAGATTGAGATGTTATTTGACTTATTTTATTTTCTAGGCAGCCACCTTGAGCAAAAAATAAGGGATGTTTCCAAATTCGTGATATATAAGAGGTACATCCATTGGACCATTGGATGACAAAAAAAGATTGATAAGTGAATTTTAAAAAAATGTACAAAAAGTAAGATGTAACTCCCCACATATTTGTTCATTGTACCCCACTTAGATCGAGATCTTATTTGACTTATTTTATTTTCCAAGCAGCCACATTGAGAAAAAAATGAGTGATGTTTCCAAATTAGTTTTACATAAGGGGTATATTCATTGGATGACAAAAAAAAATTGATTAGTAAATTTTAAAAAATTGTACAAAAAGTAACAAGCAACTCCATAAATTTTTCTTCATTGTGCCCCCACTTAGATTTAGATCTTATTTGACTTATTTTCTTTTCTAGGCAACCACCTTCTGCAAAAAATAAGAATTGTTTTTGTTATTTGTAACCAAATTCGTGATAGATAAGAGGTACATCCATTTGGATGAAAAAAATAGATTGATTAGTAAATTTTAAAAAATTGTACAAAAAGTAACGAGCAACTCCCCACATATTTGTTCATTGTGCCCCACTTAGATTGAGATCTTGTTTGACTTATTTTATTTTCTAAGCACCCACCTTGAGCAAAAAAAAGGATGTTTCCAAATTCGTGATATATAAGAGTTACATCCATGGCATGACAAAAAAATATTGATTAGTAAATTTTAAAAAATTCTACAAAAGTAACAACCAACTCCCCATATTTTTCTTTATTGTGTCCCACTTATATTGAGATGTTAGTTGACTTATTTTATTTTCTAGGCAGCCATCTTGTGCAAAAAATAAGGGTTATTTTTGTTAATTGTAACCAAATTCGTGATACATAAGAGGTACATCCATTGGATGACCAAAAAAAGATTGATTAGTAAAATTTAAAAAATAGTACGTAAAGTAAAAAGAAACTCCTCACATATTTGTTCATTGTGTCCCACTTAGATTGAGATCTTATTTGACTTATTTTATTTTCTAAGCAACCACCTTGAGCAAAAAATAAGGATTGTTTTTGTTACTTGTAACCAAATTTGTGATACATAAGAGGTACATCCATTGGATGACAAAAAAAGATGGATCACTAAATTTTAAAAATTTGTCCGAATAATAACAAGGAACTCCCCACATATTTGTTCATTGTGCCCAACTTAGACTGAGATCTTATTTCACTAATTTATTTTCTAGGTAGCCATCTTGAGCAAAAAATAAGGGTAATTTTTGTTACTTGTAACCAAATTCGAGATACCAAAAAGGTACATCCATTGGATGACAAAAAAATATTAATCAGCAAATTTTAAAAAATTGTACGAGAGGTAACTTGCAACTCCCCACATATTTGTTCATTGTGCCCAATTAGATTGAGATCTTACTTGACTTATTTTATTCTCTAGGCAGCACCTTGAGCAAAAAAGAAGGGATGTTTCAGAATTTGTGATATATAAGAGGTACATCCATTGGATGATAAAAAAAGATTGATCTGTAAATTTTAAAAAATTCTACAAAAAGTAACAAGCAACTCCCCACATACTTGTTCATTGTGCCTCATTTAGATTGAAATCTTATTTGACTTATTTTATTTTCTAGGCCCACCTTGAGCAAAAAATAAAGTTTGTTTTTGTTATTTGTAACCAAATTCGTGATACATAATTGATCAATAAATTTTAAAAATGTGTACAAAAAGTAACAAGCAACTTCCTACATATTTGTTCATTTTGCCCCACTTAGATTAGATTGAGATCCTATTTGACCTATTTTATTTTCTAGGCAGCCAACTTGTGCAAAAAATATGGGTTATTTTTGTTACTTGTAACTAAATTCGTGATACATAAGAGGTACATCCATTGGATGACAAAAAAAGATTCATCATTAAATTTTAGAAAATTTTACGAAATTAACAAGTAACTCCCCTCTTATTTGTTCATTATGCCCCACTTAAATTGAGATCTTATTTGACTTATTTTATTTTTTAAGGAGCCACCTTGAGCAAAAAATGAGTGATCTTTCCAAATTCGTGACTCATAAGAGGTACATCCATTGGATGACAAAAAAAAATTGATCAGCAAATTTTAAAAAATTGTGCAAAAAGTAACAAGCAACTCCCACATAGTTGTTTATAATGCCCACTTGGATTGAGATCTTATTTGACTTATTTTATTTTCTAAGCAACCTGAGCAAAAAATAAGGATTGTTTTTGTTACTTTGTAACCAAATTCGTGATACATAAGAGGTACATCCATTGGATTACAAAAAAAGATGGATCACTAAATTTTAAAAATTTGTCCGAATAATAACAAGGAACTCCCCACATATTTGTTCATTGTGCCCAACTTAGATTGAGATCTTATTTCACTAATTTATTTTCTAGGTAGCCATCTTGAGCAAAAAATAAGGGTAGTTTTTGTTACTTGTAACCAAATTCGAGATACAAAAAAGGTACATCCATTGGATGACAAAAAAATATTAATCAGCAAATTTTAAAAAATTGTACTAGAGGTAACTTGCAACTCCCCACATATTTGTTCATTGTGCCCAATTAGATTGAGATCTTACTTGACTTATTTTATTTTCTAGGCAGCCACCTTGAGCAAAAAAGAATGGATGTTTCAGAATTTGTGATATATAAGAGGTACATCCATTGGATGATAAAAAAAGATTGATCTATAAATTTTAAAAAATTTACAAAAAAGTAACAAGCAACTCCCCACATACTTGTTCATTGTGCCCCACTTAGATTGAAATCTTATTTGACTTAATTTATTTTCTAGGCCCACCTTGAGCAAAAAATAAAGTTTGTTTTTGTTATTTGTAACCAAATTCGTGATACATAAGAGGTACATCCATTGCATGACAAAAAATATTGATCAATAAATTTTAAAAAATTGTACAAAAAGTAACAAGCAACTCCCTACATATTTGTTCATTTTGCCCCACTTAGATTGAGATCCTATTTGACCTATTTTATTTTCTAGGCAACCACCTTGTGCAAAAAAGATGGGTTGTTTTTGTTACTTGTAAACAAATTCGTGATACATAAGAGGTACATCCATTGGATGACAAAAAAATATTGATTAGTAAATTTTAAAAAATTGTACAAAAAGTAACAAACAACTCCCCATATATTTGTTCTTTTTGTCTCACTTAAATTGAGATCTTATTTGATTTATTTTATTCACTTGGCAGCCACCTTGAGCAAAAAATAAGGGATGTTTCCAAATTCGTGATATGTAAGAGGTAAGTCCAGTGGACCATTGGATGACAAAAAAAGATTGATCAATAAATTTTAAAAAATTGAACAAAAAGTAACAAGCAACCCCCACATATTTGTTATTGTACTTCACTTAGATTAAGATCTTATTTTACTTATTTTATTTTCTAGGGAACCACCTTGAGCAAAAAATAAGGGATGTTTCCAAATTCGTGATATATAAGAGATACATCCATTGGATGACAAAAAAAGATTGATCAGTAAATTTTGAAAAATTGTACAAAAAGTAAGAATCAACTCCCACCATATTTGTTCATTGTGTCTCACTTAGATTGAGATCTTATTTGACTTATTTTATTTTCTAGGCAGCCACCTTGAGCAAAAAATAAGGTTTGTATTTATTACTTGTAACCAAATTAGTGATACATAAGCGGTACATCCATTGGATGACAAAAAAAGATTGATCAATAAATTTTAAAAAATTGAACAAAAAGTAACAAGCAACACCCACATATTTCTTCATTGTGTCCCACTTAGATTGATATCTTATATGACTTATTTTATTTTCTATGGAGCCACCTTGAGCAAAAAATAAGGGATATTTCCAAATTCATGATATATAAGAGTTACATCCATTGGATGACAAAAAAAGATTGATCAGTAAATTTCAAAAAATTGTACAAAAAGTAACAAGCAAATCCCTACATATTTGTTCATTGTGCGCCACTTAGATTGAGATCTTATTTGACTTATTTTATTTTCTAGGCAGCCACCTTGAGCAAAAAAAAAGAGTTATTTTTTATACTTGTAACCAAATTCGTGATACATAAAAGGTACATCCATTGGATGAAAAGAAAAGATTGATGAGTAAATTTTAAAAAATTGTAGAAAAAGTAAGAAGCAACTTCCGACATATTTGTTCAATTTGCCTCGATTAGATTGAGATCTTATTTGAATTATTTTATTTACTAGGCAGCCACCTTGAGCAAAAATTATGGTTTGTTTTTGTTACTTGTAACGAAATCCGTGATACATAAGAGGTACATCCATTGGATAACAAAAAAAGATTGATCAATGAATTTTAAAAAATTGAACAAAAAGTAACAAGCAACTCACCACATATTTGTTCATTGTGCCCCACTTAGATTGAGATCTTATTTTACTTATTTTATTTTCTAGGGAGCCACCTTGAGAAAAAAATAAGTGATCTTTCCAAATTCGTGATATATAAGAGTTACATCCATTGGATGACAAAAAAGATTGATCAGTAAATTTTAGAAAATTGTACAAAATGTTACAAGCAACTCCCTACATATTTGTTCATTGTGCCCCACTTAGATTGAGATCTTATTTGACTTATTTTATTTTCTAGGCAGCCACCCTGAGCAAAAAATAAGAGTTGTTTTTTATACTTGTAAGCAAATTCGTGATACATAAGAGGCTAATCCATTGGATGACAAGAAAAGATTGATGAGTAAATTTTAAAAAATTATAGAAAATGTATGAAGCAACTCTCGACATATTTGTTCGTTGTGCCCACTTAGATTGAGATCTTACTTGACTTATTTTATTTGGTAGGCAGCAACCTTGAGCAAAAAATAAGGTTTGTTTATGTTACTTGTAACCAAATTCGTGATACATATGAGGTACATCCATTGGATCACAAAAAAATATTGATCAATAAAATTTAAAAAATTGAAAAAAAAGTAACAAGTAACTCCCTACATTTTTGTTCATTGTGCCCCACTTAGATTGAGATCCTATTTAACTTATTTTATTTTCTAGGCAGCCACCTTGTGCAAAAAAGAAGGGTTGTTTTTGTTACTTGTAACCAAATTCGTGATATATAAGAGGTACATCTATTGGATGACAATAAAAGATTGATAATTAAATTTTAGAAAATTTTATGAAAAGTAATAAGGACCTCCCCACATATTTGTTCATTGTGCCCCACTTAAATTGAGATCTTATTTGACTTATTTTATTTGTTAGGGAGCCACCTTGAGCAAAAAATAACTGATTATTCCAAATTCGTGATAGATAATAGTTACATCCATTGGATGACAAAAAAAAGATTGATCAGTTAATTTTAAAAAATATTGCAAAAAACTAACAAGCAACTCCCCATATATTTGTTCATTGTGTCCCACTTAGATTGAGATCTTATTTGACTTATTTTATTTTCTAGGCAGGCAAAAAATAAGGGATGTTTCCAAATTCATGATATATAAGAGGTACATCCATTGGATGACAAAAAAAGATTGATCAGTAAATTTTAAAAAATTGTACGAAAAGTAAGAAGCAACTCCCCACATATTTGTTCATTGTGCCCCACTTAGATTGAGATCTTATTTGACTTATTTTATTTTTTGGCAGCCTTTGAGCAAAAATAAGGTTTGTTTTTGTTATTTGTAACCAAATTCGTGATACATAACGTCCATTGGTTGACAAAAAAGGATTGATCAGTAAATTTTAAAAAATTGTACAAAAAGTAACAAGTAACTCCCCACATTTTTGTTCGTTGTGTCCCACTTAGATTGAGATCTTATTTGACTTATTTTATTTTCTAGGTAGCCACCTTGAGCAAAAAATAAGGTTGTTTTTGTTACTTGTAACCAAATTCATGATACATAAGAGGTACATCCATTGGATGACAAAAAAAGATTGATGAGTATATTTTAAAAAATTATAGAAAATGTAAGAAGCAACTTCTAACATATTTGTTCAATTTGCCTCACTTTGATTGAGATCTTATTTGACTTATTTTATTTAATAGGCATCCACCTTGAGAAAAAATAAGGGATGTTTCCAAATTCGTCATATATAAGAGGTACATCCATTGGATGAGAAAAAAAGATTGATCTATAAATTTTAAAAATTGCAAAAAGTAACAAGCAACTCCCCACATATTTGTTCATTGTGCCCCACTTAGATTGCGATCTTATTTGACTTATTTTATTTTCTAGGTAGCCATCTTGAGTAAAAAATAAGGGTTGTTTTAGTTACTTGTTTTGATTGAGTTCTTATTTGACTTTTTTTTTTCAAGGCAGTCTCCTTGTGCAAAAAATAAGGAAAATCGTGCTACATAAAAAGTACATCCCATTGGATGAAAAAACAATTTATTAGTAAATTTTAAAAAATTGTACGAAAAATAACATGCAGCTCCTCACTTATTTTTTTCATCATGCCTCACTTATTTGCCTATCCGGTTTGGCCTATTTTTTTTTTCTTCAAGTCAATCTCCTTGTTCAAGTCAGCCTCCTTATTTAAATAATAATAGTTGATTTTTGTGACTTGTAATCAAATTTGTGATACATAAATAGTACATCCCTTTGGATGATAAAAAAATGATTAATTAGTATATTTTAAAAAATTGTACGAAAAGTAACAAACAATTTCCCACATATTTGTTCTTTGTGCCCAACTTAGATTGAGATCTCATTTGACTTATTTTTTTATCAAGCCAGCCAGCCACCTTGTGCAAAAAATAGGGTTAAATATGTTTTTAGTCCCTCAAGTTTTAGTGGACTTTTAAATTAGTCCCTCTTCGAAATTTTTTACCAATTTAGTCCTTCATCTTTATAAATGCGTGGATTTAGTCCTTCTTATCAATTTTTGTTAAGTTTATTTGACATTTTAAACGTATTTTATAATAATATTTGAGTTAACAATGAAACGAAAATGTGTCAAACGGTGTAAACAATTCAAATATTATCATGAAATGCGCTTGAAATGTGACACCCTGACTATTATACTAAATAATTATTATCTGATAAAAAGATATGGAATTAATTTTTTTTTATAAGATTATCCTTGAGAGAACATTAATAATAACATAACATCATATTCATATATATGGTTTACATCTCTGTAATTGTTCATGAAATATTACAAAAATATATATTTGTATAATATTAAGAGTCTTACATCAAAATAGAAGATTTATCTATATTTTTAATATCTCCTAAAGATATTAATAGAAATTATCCATGAGTTAATCTTCAGAAGATCCACCAACAATATCCCGAATAACTCTCACTGAACAGGTTCATCTTCTATTCATGCAACAAGTATATATGAAAGAAAAATATGAAAGGAGTGAGGTCTTTATAAGCCTTAAATATCAATCTTAATAAACTCAACAAACAATGCAGACACCGGGGGCCTAGATTTGGACCTATAACCACCAAACTTGATCTTGTTTTACCAGACATATGGATCCATATTCCACTTCTGATGATCCAATCTGAACATCAAAAGTTGCTTTGGGAAGTGATTAGGTAGTTGAGTATTTCTCATAAAACATTGATACAATCATAATTATTTCTTTCTCGAGAATACTAGCCATTCATCGGCTCACAAAAGAGATATATACTCACTACCTAACCTTGGCGATGCCGAGCAGGTATCGGATAGTTCCAAGTTTGGCCTATGAATATTCTAGTCCAGGGCGCTATTCTGAACTATCCAGATATTCACCTACTTGGTAAAACTTCCTTAGACCCCACCATGGTCCCTGCCTTTCATCCCGCAGTGTACCAAACTGTGACTTCCCAAATACAAACACTTTGACACTGGTTTAATCTCCACTTATTGAAATCAGACTTAACTCTTACTTAACCAACATACTCTTGGATATTTTCAAAGGTCATTAAATGTGATGACTATCAATTCATGTCATCGTATAAACTATACAAAGAATATAAAACAACGATAAAATGTACATACAATTTTCTTATATCCAAGCTCACTAAATAAAATAATATATACTTTCACTTCACATTTATTTATTTTTAATTGTAAAAATAATGATAAAATAAGAATCAAAGCAAGAACTTTAAATAAATAATTAGATAAGGGTAAGAACGTTATAAATAAACAAAAATATAAATTAAACAGGAGCAGTACGTAATTGGAGATTAAATAAAATAAATAAACAGGATGCATAACTGGAGATAAATTAAATTAAATTAAATAAATAAATAGGACCAGTGCGTAACTGGAGATAAATAAAATAAACTAAATAAACAGGACCAGTGCGTAACTGGAGATAAATAAAATAAAATAAAATAAATAAACAGGACCAGTGAGTAACTGGAGATAAATAAAATAAAATAAATAAATAGGACCATTGCGTAACTGGAGATAAATAAAATAAAATAAATAAATAGGATCAGTGCGTAACTGGAGATAAATAAAATAAAATAAAACAAATAGGACCAGTGCGTAACTGGAGATAAATAAAATAAAATAAAATAAATAAACAGGACCAGTGAGTAACTGGAGATAAATAAAATAAAATACATAAATAGGACCATTGCGTAACTGGAGATAAATAAAATAAAATAAATAAATAGGATCAGTGCGTAACTGGAGATAAATAAAATAAAATAAAACAAATAGGACCAGTGCATAACTGGAGATAAATAAAATAAAATAAATAAATAGGACCAATGCGTAACTGGAGATAAATAAAATAAAATAAATAAATAGGACCAGTGCGTAACTGGAGATAAATAAAATAAAATAAACAAATAGGACTAGTGCGTAACTGGAGATAAATAAAATAAAATAAATAAATAGGACCAGTGCGTAACTGGAGATAAATAAAATAAAATAAATAAATAGGACATGTGTGTAACTGGAGATAAATAAAATAAAATAAATAGGACCAGTGCGTAACTGGAGATAAATAAAATAAAATAAATAAATAGGATCAGTGCGTAACTAAAGATTAAATAAAATAAATAAACAGGATCAATACATATTGGGAGATTAAATAAAATAAATAAATAAACAGGATTACTATATAATTGGAGATTAAATAAAATAAATATAAGAGGATAATAAATGAAAATAAGTTAAATGAAAGTAAAAAGAATAATATATGAGTCAAAATAAATAAAAAATTAATATAAAACCCATGAGCTTATCAAGATTAATATATAAAAGCTTAACCTCACTCCCCCTTACCTTATTGATTGAAGGGCACACTAATAATCTTTGAAGAAGACTAAGATATCTTTGAATCTTTGCTCTATACTTTCTTTCCCTCTCTTCTTTCTCTTCCTCTTTCTCTCTCTCCTTTCTTTCTCTTTCTCTTTTTCTTTCTCCTTTCTTTCTCTCTCTCCCTCCTTTCTTTATTTCTTTCTTTCTCACTTTCTCACTTTCTCACCTCACCGTAACTTCTCTCCATATATATATAAAGCAAAGCATGTGCATGTTTATCCAAATCATCATTATCCTCCTTTTTTTTTTCTTCTTATCTTTTCTTCTTATCTTCTTATCCTTTCTTATTCTTTTCTTTTTTCTTTTTCTTTTCTATATTATTTTTTTTTTCTCTTTTAAAAATTCTTCATATATATATATATATATATATATATATATATATATATATTTACACACACCTATTTAATTAAAATATTTTTACCTCATATATATATATATATAATATTTGTTTTGTTTTATTCTTATTGTTATTTTCAATAAGTAAAATTACATCATGATAAAATAGATTTTTAATGTTTAAAATGCATTTAGATAAAATATGAAACATTAGTAAAAATATAAGATTTTCTAATTGCTTTATTTAAAATAAATAATACAGTTTATTATAAAAAAAGGGATGTTACATGAAACGTCAGATAAACTTAACAAAATTTGATTAAAAGGACTAAATTCATGTATTTTTGAAGATGAGGACTAAATTGGTATAAAGTTTCGAAGAGTGACTAATTCCAAATTTCACTAAAACTTGAGGGACCAAAAACATGTTTAACCCCAAAAAATAAAGGTTGTTTTTGTGACTTGTAAGCAAATTCGTGGTCTATAAGAAGTACATGCATTGGATGACAAAAAAGATTGATCAATAATTTTTAGAAAATTTTACGAAAAGTAATACGCAGTTCCCCACTTATTTGTTCTTGGTGCCCTACTTATTTGCCTATTACTTATTTGCCTATCTAGTTTGGCCTATATTTTTCTTCAAGTCAGCCACCTAGTGCAAGCAATAAAGGTTGATTTTTGTAACTTATATTGAAATTCGTGATACAAAAGAAGTACATCTCATTAGACGAAAAAAAAGATTGATTAGTAAATTTTAAAAATTGTAGTTAAAGTAACCAGCAACCCCCACATATTTGTTCATTTTGTCCCACTTAGATTGAGATCTTATTTGACTTTTTTTTTCAAGGCAGCCTCTTTGTGCAAAATATAAGGATTGTTTTTTACTTGTAAGCATATTCGTACTACATAAAAAGAACATCCCATTGTATGAAAAACAATTTATTAGTAAATTTTATAAAATTGTACGAAAAGTAATATACAGCTCCTCACATATTTTTTCATTGTGTCCCACTTAGATTGACATGTTATTTGACTTTTTTTTATCAAGTCAACCACCTTGTGCAAAAATAAAGGTTGTTTTTGTTATTTGTAAGCAAATTTGTGGTATATAAGATGGATGACAAAAAAAGATTGATCAAAAAATTGTAAAAATTATATAAAAAGTAATACGCAGTTCTCCGCTTATTTGTTCTTTATGCCTTACTTATTTTACTATTACTTATTTGCCTATATAGTTTGGCCTATATTTTTCTTCAAGTCAGCCACCTAGTGCAAGCAATAAGAGTTTATTTTTGTAAATTATATTGAAATTTGTGGTACATAAGAAGTACATCCCATTAGACGAAAAAAAAATATTGATTAGTAGATTTTAAAAAATGATAGGAAAAGTAACAAGTAACTCTCCACATATTTATTCATTGTGCCCCACTTAGATTGAGATCTTATTTGACTTTTTTTTTTCAAGCCAGTCACCTTGTGCAAAAAATAAGGGTTGTTTTTGTGACCGGTAAGCAAATGCGTGGTACATAAGAAGTACAGCCAATGGATGATAAAAAAGATTGATCAGGAAATTTTAAAAAATTATACGAAAAGTAATAGGCAACTTCCCACTTATTTGTTCTTTGTGCCCCACTTATTTTCCTATCTTGTTTGACCTATTTTTTTCTTCAAGCCAACCACCACCTAGTGCAAGCAATAAGAGTTGATTTTTGTAACTTATAATGAAATTCGTGATACCAAAGAAGTACATCCCATTAGATGAAAAAAAAGATTGATTCGTAAATTTAAAAAATTGTACGAAAAGTAATAAGCAACTCCCCACTTTTTTTCATTGTGCCCCACTTAGATTGAGATTTTTTTTTTACTTTTTTTTTTCAAGTCAGTCATATTGTCAAAAAATAAAGGTTGTTTTTTGACTTGTATGCAAATTTGTGGTACATAAAAAGCATATTCCATTGGATGAAAAAACAATTTATTAGTAAATTTTAAAAAATTGTACAAAAAGTAACAATTTTTATCACATCAACCACCTTGTGCAAAAAATAAGGGTTATTTTTGTGACTTATAAGCAAATTTGTGGTACATAAGAAGTACATCCATTGGATAACCAAAAAAGATTGATCAGAGATTTTAAAAAGTTATACGAAAAGTAATACGCACTTCCCTACTTATTTGTTCTTTGTGCACCACCTATTTACCTATTTGGTTTGGCCTATTTTTTTTCTTTAAGTCAACCACCTAGGACAAGCAATAAGAGTTGATTTTTGTAACTTATATTAAAATTTGTGGTACATAAGAAGTACATCCCATTAGACGAAAAAAAAAAGATTGATCAGTAAATTTTAAAAGATTGTAGGAAAAGTAACAAGCAACTTCCCACATATTTGTTGATTGTGCCCCATTTAGATTGAGATCTTAGTTGACTTTTTTTTTTCAAGCCAGCCCTTGTGCAGAAAGTCAGGGTTGTTGTTGTGACTTGTAAGCAAATTTTTGGTACATAAGAAGTACATCCATTGAATGACTAAAAAAGATTGACCAAAAATTTTAAAAAATTCTACGAGAAGTAATATGCATCTCCCCACTTATTTGTTCTTTGTGCCCCCACTAATTTGTCTATATAGTTTGACCTATTTTTTCCTTCAAGCCACCCACCTAGTGCAAGTAATAAGGGTTGATTTTTGTAATTTATAATGAAATTTGTGGTACATAAAAAGTGCATCCCATTAGACACAAAAAAAAAATATTGATTAGTAAATTTTAAAAAATTGTATGAAAAGTAACAAAAAACTTCCCACATATTTGTTCATTGTGCCCCACTTAGATTGAGATCTTATCTAACTTATTTTTTTAAAGGCAATCACCTTGTGCAAAAACTATGGGTTGTTTTTTTAGTTGTAAGCAAAATCGTGGTACATAACAAGTACATTCCATTGGATGGAAAAACAATTTATTAGTAAATTTTAAAAAATTATACGAAAAGTAACATGCAGCTCCTCACATATTTGTTCATTATGCCTCACTTATTTGTCTTTTTTTTTTCTTCAACTCAACCTCCTTGTTCAAGCAATAAGAATTGATTTTTGTGACTAGTAATTAAATTTGTGATACATAAGAAGTACATCCCTTTAGATGATAAAAAAAAGATTAATTAGTAAATTTTAAAAAATTGTATGAAAAGTAACAAACAACTCCCCACATATTTATTCATTGTACACCACCTAGATTGAGATTTTATTTGACTTATTTTTTTTTATCAAGTCGGCCACCTTATGCAAAAAAGAAAGGTTGTTTTTGTGACTTGTAAACAAATTCATGGTATATAAGAAGTACATTTGATCAGTAAATTTTTAAAAATTGTACGAAAACGTAGTTTCGCACTTATTTGTTCTTTGTGTCCTACTTATTTGCCTATTATTATTTATTTGTCTATTTAGTTTGACCTATATTTTTCTTCAAGTCAGCCACCTAATGCAAATAATAAAGGTTGATTTTTGTAACTTATATTGATATTCATGGTACATAAGATCTCGTTAAACGACAAAAAAAATGGATTAGTAAATTTTAAAGAATTGTAAATATCTAAATTCATATATAACATTTAGGTCTTTTACTTTGAAAGAGTTCAAACCTTAGCTGAATTTAAAACTTGCGGGTTACTCGCTTGAGTTTAAGTGAGGTTTAAATGGTTTCAGGTTAAAATTAAACATGTTCATGGTTTGGCTTGCTCGCTTTGGTCTTTCATTGTCATAAAAAATATGTAAACTATATGAATTGCAAGTTAGTATCGAGGGACAATTTTGAAAAGTTTTCAAGTCCTTAGAACTTTAACACGATGCCAATAATTTCATATTTAAAGAAATATAATTTAAATACCGATATCATTGTATATTTACTGTCCACTAATAATTACCAGTAAATTTTATTTAAAGTTTTATTGAAAAAATTAAGTGATTAAAATAAAAGTATTAGTAAAATAAATATTAAACACTAAAAAATGTTTATGATTTGAATTCATATATTTTATTTTTTAGTTAGACTGTAAAATTAATGTTGTTTTTAAAAAGATTAATTTTTTAAAATTTATATTTAGATTCAACTCTCATTTATTTTTAAAATTAAATTTATTTGCATTGTACTTTAATTTGAATTATACTCAAAATTATTTTTTTATCTAAGTTCATATTTTAAATATTTTTTTAAAATAAGTTCATTTAAAAATTTAAAAAAGTAAAATATAGAAATATTTGCAAGTGTCTTTGTGTATCGTGTGTATTAAAAACCCGCCAATATGCTCTCTAACCATTTTCTTGCTACGTGAGGCATATTAGTGGCAAGAAGATGAGGAATAAGAAGTCTGTGTGTTCAATGATATATTTTGATGAATAATTTTGGAATAAAATAATAATACACTTAAAATTTATATATTCAATTTTTATTACTGACAAAAAATAAATAAAAATAAATAAATAAATAATTGAGTTATTAACATCATTCTTTATAAAAGACGAAAAAATTGAATGTCTTACTTTTATTTTCACATGCAGTTATTTTTTATCATTTTTAAAAAATAAATCTATTATTTTATTTTTCATAAGTATATTTGTTTAAAAAAAATTTAAAATTAAAAAATAAATTATCAAAATCTAATTAATTAT
Source organism: Vigna unguiculata (assembly GCF_037176805.1). Classification (NCBI taxonomy): domain Eukaryota; kingdom Viridiplantae; phylum Streptophyta; class Magnoliopsida; order Fabales; family Fabaceae; genus Vigna; species Vigna unguiculata. The sequence goes on along the minus strand of NC_140794.1, from coordinate 54,242,491 downwards.
TGAAGGGTCTAATTATCATAAGAAAAATATACGATAATCAAAACATATTTAAAATCAAATTATAGAAAATACATAATAATTAACAATTTTTATATTCATAAAAAATTACTAATAAGAGAAAAAAATAAATGAAACTAATATTTTAGTATCAAATAAAACAAGAAAGAAATACTTTATTTACTTCAAAATAAAACAAAACATATAAAAGATAGAGAGCAGAAATAATGATTTTGTATTTAATTTTTTTTTTCTTTAGAAACAAAAGAGTACCTGTGAAAGTGAAGATAAACAAAAATTTTAAGTAAATCAAGAGACAACGAAAAAATATAACAAAAATATCTTAATAAGTTTGTTCTTATTTATTATATTTAATTTTATATTTTATTATTAAGTTAAAAACCTACCTAATTTAATTCCTATAAATTTTCATTATATATACATAAAATTTGGAAAATTTCGGCCTTCAAGAATATTTGTCCCATAATGTGTCACACATAAAAAACAAAATCATTAAAATATCATATGGAGAATTCAAACTAACTCTTTTACCTGGGATAAACAAACATTTACACATAAATAAAACATCACAAGCTCATTTACTTCAAATTTATCTAAAAATGATTGATCTTATATCATAACTTAACCTTCCATACAAATTTAACTATATAATAGCTTAGTGATTAGAAGGAAGGGAGAGGGAAAGGGAGGTTATTACTTCAATTCCTCCCAACAATTTGGATAAATAAAATGAGTTTGAATGTCTCTAGAAAGGAGGGTGGGAGAGATTGCTTCTTCCTTAACAAAAATTAACAACTAACGATTGCTGATAAAAATAAAAATATATAAAAAAAATTATAATTATTATTTTTATACAAGGTCCCATTTTAATAATACCTTTTAGGAGCATTTTCTAAAAAAAATATTAGTTTTCTAAGAAGTTGACACATTTATTTTCTATGTTTAATAAGTCTTAAATTATGATTTTTTTCTTCACATTTTTATTTATATTTTGTACAAAATTGTTTAAATGAAAGAAAGGAAAATCTATCTAGTTTTATTTGCGAGGATGAAAGTTTTAATGTTGTGTCATTTATTTCTTTCCTTTTAGGTATACAAATGTGACGTTACCGTTAAATAAATAGAGCAGTTATATCAAGTTTTGAAATATTGGTTTGTGTAAAAGGTAATAAACAATTTCTTTAATTCCAAAAAACTGTAAATAGTTTTAAAAATATTAATGACAGACATATTTTAATCGTCGATGAACCATTATTACTATGTACTTAACCCATTTTTTACACTTTGAGCAAATTTTATGAATATTATATGGGTTATTTAATTGTTTACATGATTTTTTTATAAACACCGTTCTAAAACCCTAGAAAATGATAGTTTAAAGGTGATAGTGGGTTAAAAATAGTGAAGCTCGATTATTTTAATATTAAAATATTTTAATATAAATAGAATTGTTATAAATGAGTTTCATTATTTTTAAACAAAACACATCCTCTCTCTAAAAACCATTTTCCTACAGTTTTATGACTTCTCTCTAAGTGTTAAATCCTTTTGGTCGTCTGATTGAAAAATCGAGACCCTAGGATTGATCCTTTCGGTGAGTTTTTCAATTTTGACTTATCAGTTTCTCCATTCGCATAAATTAAGTTTCTGCTCTCTTTTTTTGGTCTTTTATATTTTCTGTTGCATATAAGTCATCTTCTGCTTGCATGCGTCGTTTTATTTATCAGTTTGAGTCTTGTCTTTGTTGATCAATGATCATAATAGTATATCCTAATCTCGTTCTTGGGATGATCACCTATTAACAGTGGTGGTTGCAATTTCAGAGGCACCTCTAGAGGTTGAAGAGCCATCTTTTAGGTCGGAAAGAGATCTCAGTGGAAAACTATTGTAAGTGGTTAGCTTGTATTTAGAATTAGAAATGTTTGGTATGTATAATTGATATATTTATATAGTCCGATTATTTGTAAGACTGTATTAATATATTTTATACATTTATTTATATGTTTTGAACACTAAGTTGGAACATCCTAATTTATTAGTTTTAAGCTGCTAAAATTAGGATGTTACGACTATTATTGAAAAATAAAAAAATGTAGGAAGATTTTTTTTTTTTTTACAAATTAAAAGTAAATTGTTCATAAGTTAATTTATAACATTTTTTCTAAAATCTTATTTGTAACTTTTTTATGAATTAAAGTTAATTTATGAAATGTTTTATTTTATTTTTCTTACTTTTTCTTCCTCCATGAAAAAAATGTGCTCAGACATGGCGCTTAATTTAGTGTGTTATGGTCAAGGTTGAAGTTTATTCATTAAATAAATGCAAATGTACCTAGAATATGATGTTTTACTTGCATGGTCCTTATTGTAAATTAAATATATGTACTTTTTTCCCCTCATCAATTGTTTCTCTATACAATAAATAGATAGTCAATTTCCTAACTGCTTCCGTCGTGTCTTGTTCTCCGTTGCTTTCTTTTCTTTCTAACGTCCTAATCATCGCACATTTACTTTCCATGGCAATTATAAAGCAGATGCAAAAGTATGGTTAAATATCATACTTTCATCAGAATCAGACAAACATTTAAGAAATAGTTTCAGCATTTATTCCGTAATGCACATAGGCTAAAAAATATATTTATGCAGAAACTATTATTAAAATTAAATGTATAAAAAATATTACTGTTTTTCATATCATTTTGCTTGCCAAGAAGCAGTTCATAATACACGAATGACTACTGATCCAGCTTTAGAAAAATGCTAAATAATTGATGGAAGCCGCTGATATATTTCACTCAACTATTACAAGTTGAAAAGAATAAAAAAGTGATACTGAGATGGTGTATATAGCAATAATAATAACCACAAATCCGCAGGATCCAGTAGCTTCCATTGGTAATAACTTAATAGAAATGAAAGCGGAGGAAGAAATAATCAATTCTAGAAAATCTATGTAATTGGAGTATAAAATACAATGAAGCCTTTGGCCTTTACATCTTCCCATGCTTTCTTTCTTGTCTTTTCCAGTTCACCAAGAGTTGGAGAAATTTCATGACCTGCACGTATTATGCCAATAATCTAAGTTCTGACAAAAAGAAGAATCAGACAAAATAATTGCACAACAACTATGCCGAGATTTGTACCTCATTGGGGTCTCGGAGAGAGTAGAAGGCATTGCTTTCTTTCCTCACCGACGAAACCAAAATCCCATAGCCTCTATTGCTCTCTCGCAGCACCTATATGTTTACCATATGCACATTGCAGTCATTAAAATTTGTAGCATAACTGAAAATATTTAATTCAAATTCAATACCTTGAATGCATCTTCATCAGTTTTATCATCTCCAATGTAGATGGGAAGCACATCCTCACTATCATTAAATCCTGCAAAACACCATTTTGAGCTTGGTTTGTGTTCAAAATATAATCAAAGGCAGAAGAGAGGTTCTTACCTAGAGATTCAAGTAAAAACTCAACTGCTTTTCCTTTATTCCAGTCAACCACAGGACGGACTTCTAAAACCTACCGCACCAAAGGAGGTTTATATTACTAAAATTTTAAATCACTGGTTACAATCATAAAATGTTTAAAAATTGTGCAAAAGTACAAAGTGTCCACTTTCCAATTAAGAATGGCTAATATTACAATACCTTCCGTCCATGAGTTGAACGTAAACGAGGGTAACTTTGCAAGACATCATGGACACGTTGCCCAACTACTGTCCAATTCTGCGGTCCATTTAAAAAGTAAAAAAGGATTAGATAATGGAATGATCGGGATTTGGAAAAACTATATCAACTCCTCATGGTTGGTGCAACCAATGCTTACATTCTCCTCTACATTACGGTAATGTACAGAAACGCAAAATTTGTGGTTTTCAACTTTTGCGCCTTCTATATCTTTAGTAATCTCGACGAGGGCTCTAAAAACCTGCATGAAATCATCCCATCATTACTTTCTTTGCAATTTATGAAAAAGCTCATGATTCGCGCTTAATATTCGAAAGAGAACTCGCACCTCATCAACCATAGGCAGGAATTCTCTCGCAGGTTGAAAGAGAGTTACTTCCTTTCCCTAGACACATTCAAATACAGAGACACGGTGAACTTCGGAATTCTTTGACATATATTCAATGTATATAAAACGGTGACACAATCCATGATTGCTTCACTACTGTTACACACCTCATGGTCTGTAGACATTACACAACTAGGGTGATTTTTGGACAAAGTTTCACTGACAGGGCCAATAATATCCATCCCATGACTACCAGCGTAGTACAGTTCTGTTAGTTTAACAAGATCAAAAACCTGAAAATTAAAAGTAACACGCTTTTATGACAGTAAATCTGATAAAGAAAAATATGAACACTTAACTCAGCAAATAATAAAACAATAATCACCCTGGATACCTTGTCACGGCTTCTTCCACTGATGATTGCTGTGGGGAAATATGTTGCCACACTTCTCACAGTTGTTCGCATCTAAGCATAATTTTGTGAAGAAAAAGAGAGAGAACTTACATTAAGAACTAACGAAGAATTGACATAATTGTACCTGATATATGATATATGATATATATATATATATATATATATATATATATATATATATAATTTTATATAATGGCAATCCTGTACTACTTACAGATTCGGACATAAAGGCACAATCGGGATCATCTACAATCGGTGAAAGTGTGCCGTCATAGTCTAGAAACATTGCAATCTTCTTATTCTGAGCAAGGTCAACGATTTTCTCAAAAGAGTCTAGTGCTGAAGGATATTCAAGCTGGTAAAAGAAACCAAATCAAAGACAGTCTACAAAGGAAAAAAAACTTTAAGCGAGATGGATCAATGCATGGTTTTCGAATACGGTCTACGACTGTGATGTTGATAGCAACATCAAGGTTTTTTCTTTGTGTGTCTGCAATCATAATGCAATCGCAATTGTGACTATATCAATTGTATTTCTGTACAATTTTTCATAATATCAAGGAACATGACGAAACCACGGTTGTGATCCCGAATAAATCAACCAAAGAACTAAATGACGAAATCATGAGACTATGTAGCAAATTTACCATCCATGTACAATAATCTTCAATCTCAAAGTCAATTGAAGCAATCTGAACACTGGACCCTTTCAGTTGCTTCTTCCTTGGAGGAGAAGAAGCCTTCATGGCATCCAACCAACCATTGGACTTCACATCATCGACACTCCCTGTACTTTTCCTTGAATTGCTTCTTGAGTACTTCCCCGGAGAGACTGGCGAATCTTGCTGGGAATAAGCTAGCAGACTAGAATGCATTCGAAGCCTTGACTTATTGACGGGAACAGGGTCAGTGAGAACAGGAGAAACATGAGAGGACTTCAAATCCATTGAACCAAGCTATACTATTTGAGAGGCACCAACGTATCAACGAAAGCTAGAAATGATTGTGTTTGATATTATGAGCGTGTGACTTTGTCACAAACAGGGTTGATTTTATGTGCTGCCTATTCTACTTTTTTATCTTCGGTCAACCAACTCTTTTGTCTATGAAAAACCACCGCTTTAATGTTCTCTTGTCACTGCAACTGTGTGAGCAGTCCATCAAGCACGGGTTTCACTGAAAGTTTGATTAATTGGGAGAATAATAACCATAGTTACAGAGCAACCAAATGGGATTTTGTCATGAAATGTAAGGGAAAATAACAATGTTCGGAAGATGAAACAACAGAAAAATGATTATAACAAAATACCTTCTCATATATCGCATTGCATTTGTAACGGGATGATGATATTGATGTGTGGGTCTTCTGAATAGAGGGTGACTGTTATAAAATCTGTAGCCGAGGAAACCATAAGCTATATATTGGCTATAGATGATCAATGAATACAAAATTTACATTTATATATAATTTGTTTCAATGGTGGCGTTTGCGCATGATAAAGGCTTATTAATGTAAGAGTAATGGACGTTTAATTGATTAAACAGGAATGTACAATGAAAAGTAGGAATTGCTGAACATGATATGAAATGCGAATATAAAAAACGAAACACGTCGAGGAAACACTAGAAAACATTGTTGTCAAAAAAAGCAAACAATGAAAATGATGTCCCACTGAGCTTGGTCGATAATAATTCAGTGACCGAGGGAACTCCCAGTTCTTCTGAGTGTTGGTGCAATTGGCATGGCAATGAAAGCTTACAAAGTTACAATTACTTTCAGGAACACCTGATTCTACTGTTTTTCAAATAATCAACATTCACATGGAACATTCTCCAAAAACAGACTAAGATTTCTAGCCTCTACTTTTTACTCCCAAAAGATTTTCTTCGGAAACAAATAACATAAAAAAAAGGAAAAAAATCTTATTTTATTACCAAACTACACGTCAGCAATTTATTTTAGTTCTATACCCGTTTTACCTTTCAACGTGCATTAATACTTGTCAAATGATGTCTATAACAAATTTAAAAGTATGTAAACCCTCCCAAGTATGAAAGTAAAAGATACTTTCACAAGACAATACCTTCAAAGCCATAGAGAAAAACCCAATGTATAGATACTTTTGTGAAGTTCAAAATTACTAAGCAATTTCTTGGGTAGAATAAATAAATATATAACCAGAATTCAAAACAAGCATAGATCTAATGATGCGCACAGAAGATAAGGCAGATTATGAATACATTATACTAAATGTTTATCATGTCGCTATGTCAGTTATTCGAACTTATCTATAAATGACACATGACCTTCTTTAACATTATTATAATCATTATGCATATGCATAGTCCCTTATGTTCAAAATGCACTACGAGCATATCCGATGGTAATTCCTGGGAGGTTTTACAATTTAAGAATCAATTTTACTCAAGATTATAAATGGATGGGGTTGACATGGCTTCTAATAGTAAGAACAGGTAAATGGTTTCTAAAAATAAAATTGCATTTTGTTAAAGATATGTTTTAAGATTTTAGACTATTAACGGTAAGTGGAAAACTGCTAAAATTTTAGATCTAATATTATAAGACAGAGTCACTAAAGTTAAGAAGCACAAATTTCGGTAGACCATCGGAAATGCTCTAACGAAGAAATCATTATTGCTGTAATTGTTTATAGCAACATTTGGGAAAGAAATGGCATAAAATATTAATACTTGATACAGAGTTGTGTAGCGTCGTGCACTGTATGAGTCATGTGTTCGTGCAGTTATATCTGTGGTATGTATTTGAAACTTGAAACTTCGGTGATGGACCTACCCGAGCTAAAAATGGAGAAAAAATGTAGCTGTCAGCCTGTCACTTGTAGCTGTAGATCCAACGCACGACCTTCACATTCCAATATATATATATAAATTAAAAATAAATAAAAAACTATATTATGATCATAACAAATTTCCCTTCATTGACTAGACACTTCAACAGCCAACGTGAATAAAAGTTAAGGACATAACCATACTCCAATAACTCTCCCACCACAAAAATACAATAAAAGGATGGTAAAAAATAAGAGGGGGAGAGATAAATTGTAAAAAATCTATTCAGCCTCCGTTAATATTGCCTGTTTTAAAGGGTACATATCAAATTTGCTTTTTGAATATGCAATTGTTACTACATAATTGGCATCCATCTGGCCTAGGTTAAGGTCAATGTTGAAAAAGTTCTGTGGATGACAAAAAACCATTACCCTGTGAAAAACTTTAACCTAAATCTGGCAGGTGGGCTAGGCAAAATATTCTAGTGCTTTTATTTTAGTAAACCATATTCATGTTTCCGAAAATTGAACATGTTCTGTAACCATTAAAAAAAAATAGAGAAACTCAAGTACAACATATTATTTTCTACTTTTCTTAATTGATAGGCAAATGGTAGATGAGAAACACTCGGGTCTTGACACATGGGCTGTCAAATCATTACTCAATTACCATGCCCTATGCGGGTGTATCAGTATGGTTAAAAGCTTTAAACATTTTCAATCAAATATAAAATTTAAGTCCGTATGTATGGTGTGAAATGTCGTAAATGACTGAGATATTGAAAAAAAAAAATGAAAAACCAATTAATGGCTTACAGTTGCAGGAGAAAACAAATCGAAACTGTGCGAATAGGACGACGCTTAAGGCTGAATTTTTTTCATGTCCCTTTGGCCCAAAAGCATCACCTTTTGATTACACCCCTGCCATTTTGCCCATATCAGGAAAATGCAAAACAAAAAAGCTTGAGAATGGAGAAAAGAAAAAATGACGACGCTTTGATCAATGATTCATTGCCACAGGGTCATTATCGGAACACACAAGGTGAAATTGGTTTCGTTCTTGATTTTGAAGCACTATCACCCAATGACATAAAAAAAATTGGGATCATTTCACGATAGGGAGAGAGAGAAGAGATCGACAAGTACCTGATTTATCAGTTACCACTCTTTTCAGCGGCGCAGAAATCGCGTTAAGGGACCTGAAACAAATCCAAACGAATTGAACAAAATAAGAAGGGGAAAGGGAAGAGATTTAAGAGATCTAAGATGGTAGAAAATAGGGAATGAAAAATCACCTTGAATGAAACTAGAAAACAAAGAAAAGGAGGAATGGGAGAGAGAGCAAAGAAGAAGAAAGAAGGTGGATTTGGCTATTTATATGTTTGAGGCTATAAGGAGACTTGCCTATCAAGTTAGTTTCTTTCACGTTATGATGATGTTGTCATTATTCTCGGCTTTCATATTTAATTCCTGATTTACTTACTACTAACCCTATTTTAAAATCATTTATATGCTTTTAATTTAATCTAATATTTTATCAGTCTATTGTAAAAATAACTTTTTCATCAAATACTACTGTTCACAATTTTTTTATAATAAATCATTTATAATTATTATTATTTATTATTATAACTATGAAATTAAATATAAATCATTTTTATAATGTTATTGTTAATATTTTTTATTTACGTTATAGATAGTTTTATAATTAAAAAAATAGTTAAATTTTAAAAAATAATGACTAAATTTAAAAAATAGAAAAATTAATAAAATATTCATTTAAGTTAAAAAAAATATTTAAAGAGTAAATTTGAAAAATAAAGAAAAATCTCCTTTATATTAATATATATAGATATAGATATTGTAAAAATATAGAAAACTAATATTCACTAAGCTATTCAATATAGAGCTTTTATAAGTTGTTTTTAACTCATAATATTTTAAAATTTAATCTCATCTTTATTGAGAAATATTTCTAATCTAGTCATATTTAATGAGTTTTTTTTATTATTGTCAAATATATTTATAAATTTTTAATTCAAATTAATTAAAGTTAACAACTAATATACAGTGACTGAGATAGAAGAATCACTTTTCAAAATTTATATTCTTATGACCATATAAATTATTCATCCATGGCGGAAGCATGTTGAATATGAGTACTTCATAACATAATTCATTCCCTATTTTAAAAAGGCATTCATAAATTATTATTATTTGAACTAAATAATTGGTTGGTTCGAAGATATATTCTATTTGTATTTATAACCGTATATAAGAAGAATTATTTTTTTAGTGTATGTATTTTGTTTTTTTTAATATAATTAAAAATTATATATATTCTTATGTTAGTAATATGAGTAAACTTAAAAAAAAAAAAGCTAAATTACTTTTTTTTGTCTTAATATTTGTATTTTATAATTTATAATTTATAACAGTATATAAGAAGAATTATTTTCTTTTAGTGTACGTATTTTGTATTTTTTAATATAATTAAAAATTATATATATTCTTATGTTAGTAATATGAGTAAACTAAAAAAAAGGTTAAATTTTTTTTTAAAGTATCAAATTGGTCCTTTATCTTTTTTATCTTAATTTGATTCTGATTTTTTTTAAAAGTGATTCAATGTGTTCTGCTGTTAGTTTCTCACAAATAATATTAAATTTAAAAATTAAAAATTAAAAATTGACATGTGACATTGAATCACTTATAAGAAAACAGAAATAAATTGAAAAAAAAAATAAAATTGAAGAACTAATTTAACATTTTTTCAAAATAAAGATAAAAAAATAATTAAAAAAAAATCAGTATAAGTAAATATTGTTGATATTGAACTATATTTTAAAAAGTTATATTTTTTTAACTCAATCCTATTAAACATAGGTGAATCAAGTTAGTTATGGAATTGAGTTTACTTTAATATTCCTACAAAGAATATAGTAAAAGTTACTAAAATAACAAAAAAAATACGAATCAAATTAAATGTTAGACTAGTTAAAAAAAATACTATTTCTCGACTGATAAGATTGAATAGATATGTATTGTATGATATGAACTCCTCACTAAACTAATTATACATATGGAAAATAATATTTACCCGTTACGTTCAACCTCTTCCAATTCTACTCAATAGTCCATGGTTTGATTTTAGACTATTTGAATAATTTTGGAAAACATTTATCGGTTCAAAATAGATACCTCGTGTTTTTTAAGTGTGATAATTTATTATTTTGTTGATTATTATTTTTAAAATTTAAGACAATATTAATTATTTTTTTATTATTTATACACATTCTTTATCTAATCTTTTATATATATATATATATATATATATATATATATATATATTATAATATAGTAATAAAAACAATAAAATAAAGAATCTTATAATTATTTTATTAAACTATAAAGTTATTATATTTATTAGTTTCTCTAAAAAAAATTTAAGCCGTTGATCGCATTAATAACTGTCGTCTTCAGAAAAAGGAAATATAAAAAGTAATATTTTTATGAATATTTAATTCTACTGATTTGACCTGAAACTGAAGATAAATATGTGAATTTCACAGTCTCCTATTCTTCTATTGCTGGAAATCACTAGAGATAAGACCATTTTATAGTATATAAGTGAGGTGTAAGTCTTACCTTACAAATCGATTTTGTGGGATTGAGTTAGGCTTAAAGCCTACACTACACATGGTAGTATTGTTAATATTTTTTTGTTCAAAAGGACCTAATTAAAACATTTTTTTAAAAGTTGGGACAATTTTTTACAACAAATAGACTGTGCCCTTTGACCACAAAATCACACACACTCTTCAAAGCAATAATTTAAACTAAACCTCACAACATTATGTTTATAAGAAAATTTAAATACAGACTTAAATGTTTTTTATTGAGGTGTTTGTGCATCATGGATCTTAAGTCCATTATATAGCTACTATCACTCGCTTTATTGCTTATCTTAGGTAACGTGGGACTTTCCTAGTATTGTGCATCAATGTTAGCCAATTTTCGCACTCCTTTCAATGCCTTGTGTAATCCAGGTTGTATCAGCACATCTTTAACTTGAGTTTATCATAAGCCAAAATTTATTCTTCCTTTAAATTTCTCTATGTCGCATTTGAGAGCACTTGCAAATGACATTGCAATTTCAACAACCACGAATGATTCTCCAACAACAAAAAAATAATATTTTTCTGGTGTGGAACATTAGACCAAGCAACATCCACAGAAGATACTAAGAATATCCTATTGAACCATAAACTCTGATGAGAAAAAACGTCATCATGAAGGACATCAATGTCTTTACCTCTGATAAATATTCTACTAATAGATAAATAAGATAAAAACAATCAACACAAAAATATAATGTGAAAAATCCAAAACTGGAGAAAAATAAACCCCATGTTTGTTGTCTCATGACAACCATAAAATAACATTATGTGAAAAATTTTACAACACATAAACTACTCTCTCATGCATATTGACCTTAAATATACTCACCCTTTTCAAAATAATAATTTAAACTAAACCTCACAAAACTTTATTACAAGAGTATAAAAAATAAAGAACAAATACAAACTTTAAAATGTTTTTAACCAAAATTCATTATATAATTATTATTACTCACTTGATTATTTATCTTAAGTCATGCGAGACTTTTCTAGATGAACCTAACACTAATGTTGATATTATAAAGGAAAAATAAACAATAGAATTGAGAACAATTTTAGTCATTCAAGAAACAAAAAAAATAAAATAAAAGGAACAAAAGAGAAGAATAGATCAAAGAGAGAAACTTACGTCTTTTGAAAGTGTTTAAAAAGGGTCATGTTCTCTTCGAAATCCATGAGGGACAAGTTTCACAAATTAGAAAGGCGAAGTTTTATGTCAAAATCATCATCCATGCAACAAATAATTCAAACCCTGTAACTAGTTTGACTAAGGGTAGTCATTTATGAAAACGACTTAATAATATTGTCGGTAAATTAAATAGATAATAATTTTGAAGAAAAGTTCAAGGATGAATTAAATATATAATGAAAAGAAAAATTAAAACAATTAGGGCCATAAAACACTTTTGTAGTTTGAATCATAACTTAAATTAAAGAGGATGTGAATAGTGTAATTTGCGATTCAGGTCTGTTCCGGAGGGTTTATGAGGAAGAAACTGAAAATGAAAAATTACGAACAAACCAAATGGTAAAGAAACTCGACAAAGACCAAACTCAATAAAGAAGATAAAGTTCAGAAAAAAAATTGCAAAAAGAAGATGAATAATAAAGAAGACAAACACCAAAAAATAAAAACAAAACGACAAATAATATAAAGAGAGTACGAAAATATGATCAATGAGATGGGAGAACATGAATAGTAAAAATGGAGAAAGAAGAATATAAATAGTGAAAAGAAATAACAATGAAAACGAAGACATTTTTTTTATATGCCAATGTTATTTATTAGGATTTCATGGTATTTATTAGTTAGAAGAGTTGAACCCATAATTTATTTCATCCTTCCTTTCAAATTTATAAAATTAATTTTATATCTTTAAATATCAGATGAAGAGTTGAACTCAATCATCTTATTTCCCTTTCAACTTTGTCGATAAAGAATCTTAAAATCCAATGGCGGAACTTCTTGGAGGTAGAGTGACCGTGGCCTCAACATTTTTAATTTTTTATATTATGTGTATTAAATATTTTAATTTTTTTAATTTTCAAAATTATATTAATATATATTAAAAGTTAAATTAGGTGTTTTTTATTTATTTTATAAAGCATAATATTTAATATTAATAAAAAATATAACATAAAATCAAAAAATAAAAAAATAAAAAAATCTATAAAGATGTTTCTTATTTTTTTATTCTGTTTTTGACTTTTTCACGTATTATATTCATTTCACACATTCACATGTTTTACTTTTGTTTCGAAAAAAAAGTTAGATACAAATTCATTATTTTTATTTCATTTCTCATTTGTTATCTTTCATTCGTGAAAAAAAAAAAGTATCTTTATTGTTTCACATAATACTGAAACATTTGTTTAATATTAAGCATTATTTTTTATCTCATGAGCTTTATATTAATTTTTATAAATATGGAAGAAAAAGTATTGTATTATGTATTTTTTCATAATCGTCTTTCAACTTATGCTTGATTATCATATATTTTTTTTTAATAATTCTTAATTTTTTTACTTTTTGATTAAATGATGATAAATTATTTTTTAATCTTAAACTTAAAGTAAAAATAGATATATTGACGAAGAATAAAAAAATATATTTATTTTTTAAAAGTGATAAAAAGAAAGATATTTGTGACGATATAAAACAGAACAAATTCTACTTATTTACGTATTCCGGAGCACCATACAAATGATTATATTATTCAATTAAAAAAACCTTTGTTAAGGTTTAACAAGTTATAGTTGAGGAGTTTCTTATTAATTATTTAGAATAAGTTTATATTTACATTGGAAAAAAATAGTTGAAAATTTTATTTCTGGTTCAATTATTGATGAGTTCAAAAATATGTAAGAACGAAGGACAATCATTTTATATATGAGTGATTTTTTTTATATTTACAATTATACTGAATTATGTACATGTTCATGAAAGTCAAAGTACTAAATAACTTTTTTATTTTTTTTCATCGCTATTTCTAATCTTATTAAGATTCATTTGCGTATGGATAAATTTACTTTTTAATTTACGTAAGGGGACTTTTAAAAAAGAAAATTACCAAAAGGGGTGGAGTCGTAAGAGGGATGGTGATTTTAAAGTATATGTCAAAGACCTGAAGTTGTATGATGTGTTACGACTTTTTTTTTTTTTTTTCAACATTAATTCTTCACGTTAATGACAACTTCAATTTTTTTTTCTTGTTAAGTGTGAAATCATCGTATTCACGAAGACTTCGATTTAAATTTTATTTTTTATTTCGAAATTCTTTTCAATTTAATTTTATGATTTATTTAAGTGTATTTTTAATTTGTTTAAGTTAAAGTGATTTTATATTTTTTAGTTTTTTGTATGTTATATTTTTTTTGTTTTTTTATTTAACTAATTTATTATTTAAAATTAATTTAATTAATTGAATACAATTTTTTTACAACTATTTAACCCGTGCATACGTACTGTTTTTGTTCTTTTTTATTAAAAAAGGTAATTAACTTTTCTTATACTTGATAAAATTGTATTTTTTTATTTTTATTAAGAAATTAATATAATTATTTTTATATTTACATAAATAATTTATTTATGTGATTATAATTATATATAATTATAAATATAAAATTTTAGTAAAAAGTTTAGTGATATGAGAAAAAGATAAGTAATTAATTATGAGTTTTTTTTATGTAATAAATTAAATTAAATAAAATTGTTTTAATTTTGATTTTATAATGTTAAAATATCATATTATTAAAAGTATAACTAATAATATTAATAATAATAATACAAATAATATTATTAATATTAAAAAATAATATTTAGATATGAATTTTTTTTTAATTTTAATTTATAAAACTGACACTATAATTAATCATTGATGTGTAAGAAATAATTTTATTGTATGATTAAAATTTACAACCAAATTATTTAGTTATAAATTAGACTAAAATGAAATGCATATTTTACTGTTAGATCTCGTACAAAATAAATATAATACAATTTTGTGTTAAAATTTTAAATATAAATAAATGTAGATATAAACAATTTAAAACACAAAAAGAATATCAATGCCTATATGAAATAAGAGAAAAGATAAAATAAAATTTAAAATATTATAAATAGATATAATGCAATATATTATGAAAAATATATTATGAAATGTAATTCATATAAAAAAAGTTTGAATAACATGAATGCACGAGTCATACTGTTTTTATTTTTTGAATTTATTAATGTATTGTTTATATTAGTTAAAAAAGTGAATTCAATATTTTATTATGTTAGACTTAATTATTATTTATACTTTTAGATAATTAAAATAAAAGTTTTTGAATTTTTTATTGTTAAAAACTAAAATTTTTGATGTAAAAGTTAATGGTTTCTAAATAATAATAATATTATAGTATCTTAGGATATACCTATTTAGATATTGTGTTAAATGAAATAACGACATATTATCATTTTTAATAGATTATTTTAAACTTGGTTAGAAGTAGTAGTATGATTATTATTAATAGATATGGTGTTAGATGGAATAAGAACATAATTAGTCATTCATGCATATTTACATAAAAGAAAATTATAAAAAAAGAAAAATCCAGAAAGTGACACGTGATAGTCACGGTTCATGTAGCAAAAAAGATCCCATTGAACAAAATTGACGAAAATTGAGACTTATTTGAACACAAAATCAAAATTAGAACTTATTAAACAAAATTTGACAAAAATTGAGACAAAAAGGAATTTTAACCTATATAAAATTATAAATGGATATAAGATTTCTTAATAGACAATGAGTATTTTAATAATTTAATCGATGATATGTATTATGACAGATATGAGAATTAAGACGGAACAAATATACGTATACTTATTCCTATTTTCATATTCAATTGAAAAAATTAAATATTCTTCCTATCCATATCATTTTCGGTCAATACAAAATTCTCTATTAAAATATATATAGATTCGAACAAAACAAATTTATTTGTTATATCTGTGTACAAGTAATATCTTAAGACCAATCAAGATTGCAACTAAACATATAATATTTGATTTTACAATATTATATTGATCGGATACTTAATCTTGTTATTCACTGTTGTGTTTATATATAACGTCTCGTCTTTAAATATGTTTATAAAAGTGAAAGTTTTTTTATTGAATAAAGACAAAAAAGTTGAGTAAAACACAAGAAAATATTTATAAACACATAATTAAAATTTTAGATTTAAAGTAGTCTCGTTTTTTTTGTATAATTATTTTATAATTTATAAGGTTAAAAATCTCATAATTCATTAAATTAAATATAGTGTCATGTTTTTTTTTATATTAATCCTTTATACTTTATTAATTGTTATAAGTCCTACAAACATAGACAGAGCAGCTTATTACTGTCTTTTGTTTTTATACACACAACAGACAAATGCAATCAAAGATGAGGCAACTACTTCTCATTTGTCTTTGTTTCCATATTTTAAAGAGACATTATACCAAAAAACCAATCTTAGTTTACGAGAGGCTTTTTACCTGAAGATATTCACATAAACACTGATTTAGTTTTAGTCAGTATATTTTTTCTTTCTTGTTTTAGTTTACGGACTCCATCATTGATCAAATCTTGGTCTGACGTGAATCAAGTTTATAATTTTTCGTAAGAACTTTAAATAAAACAAAATAAGCCAAAAAAATGCCAAATTTATTTAGTTTACTGATGAAATTGAAAAAATAAAATACCAGGAATATAACCTGAAAAGTTAAGAGTGCTACTAGTCCAAAAACGTGGAAGAGAGTGATAAATGTAAACTACTTTTTGAATATGTATATGCCACTATTAAAAAGCATTTGTTTTACTGTAAACTACAATAATATATGCGCCATGTGTATATTTTATTTTAATGAATTAAATTAAGTATTTATATTAATTTATTGATTTAATAAATTTATTAATATTTATATTATTATTTTATATATTTTGATACTGTAATTTACAGTTTAAATAAAGATAACATTAAAGAGAGAAAATATAGATTACAAATTCATACAAAAAAATTAAAAAGTGCAGTAATATTAATGAGTAGTTGAGGCGCGACTAGTAATACACTTTTATATTTTTTTCTTTTTATATTTAAAATTTTGTCCATTTTAATTTGTATAAATTTTATTTAATTTCTTTTATTTTTTTATACATGTTACTTTTAATCTCTTATAGTTTTTTATTGCTGAAGTCACACAAAACTGAGAAGTATTAAATGTAATGATAAAAACTGAAAAAGGAAAAATATGTTTAAATACAGGGAATAACTAAAAAAATAAAACTGAAAACAATCATTGTCAATATATGTACTACTGAAGCTGAGGATAAGATGTCCTTCAACAGGGCATTGTGTATCTGGAAAAGATAATCATGCCAATTATTGATTATTGATTGATGCCAAAAACTGTTTTCTTACTAATTTTATGTTTTTATCTAAACTTATATTTTTTTTGTTGCATTAGAAGTAGATCTACTTCTTTCCTACATTTAGTTCTTTATTTATTTCCCTATATTTTAGAAATGGACAGAAAGGAATGGGTCATTACAGTTGTTGCGTGATGTTTTCAAACTTACCCACAACTTTTTAGCATTTTCCTTGCAACCAAATATTGTTTGCATATCATTCTAAAAAGTTTGTTATATAACAAGATCCGTAAGCAGCCCAATCCGTATAAGTTTAGTTGCCACCAAACAAGCCCACTTACTTTTTTAGTTTATAGACAGAGATAATGACAATATGATTTTTATTTATTTTTTACTTTCGTACTTTATTTTTTATAACTTAAAGTGAATCATTAATTAATATATTATTATAGTTTATATTAAACCAGATACATAATGAGAGTTAAATAATGAAAATATAAGTATAATTTTATTTTAAATGTAGACAACTTTTTCCTGAACTGCCATACAGTTTTTTTTTTCTTGGCAATTTGCTTTTCACCTATCAAATTTTTCATTGCACCCATCCGGATTTTATTTCCGAAACACACTAAATCAAATTTGGAAATATTCTTTGGAAGACACTCACCGCTCTTATTCAGGATTAAACTATAAATATGATGTAAAAAATAGTTTTGATGTATTATTTTAAAGGATAGGGTATTATATATATACATACAAGAAGACTATAATTCCTCATCTATTAAAGGGATGACAGTTGCACATATTTGCTTACAGAGATAATAATGTCTAAATTATAGCTAATACACTATTTGATTACATAATATTTGCTAATAGAATATTTGACATATCTTAACACCCCACTCAAGTTAGTGCATGGATATCACACATTCCCAACTTGAATAGAGAGACTCATTAAATACTCTGTTTGACACTTCTTTCGTGAGAACATCAGCCAACTACACAATTCTGATCTTACAAAAAAAAAGTAAATTATTCCAACTTCAAGTTTCTCTTTGATGAATTGTCTATCAATCTCCACATGCTTTGTCCTATCATGTTGCACCTGATTGTGAGCAATTGCTATAGTCGACGTATTATCACAGTACAAACTCATAGTTTCATTTTGTTTAAAATCCAAATCTGATAGCACATTTTTAATCCACAAAAGTTCACATACACCTAGTGTCATGCCTTTGAATTCTGCTTCAGCACTAGATCTTGCTACTAAAGACTGTTTTTTACTCCTCCAAGTTACAAGATTTCCTCCTACAAAAGTAAAGTATCTAGAGATAGATCTTCTATCATCTTTTGAACCTGCTCAATCTGCATCAGTGTACCCTTCTACTTTTAAGTTTCCATGATTTGTGAACAAAATGCCTTTTCCAGGAGTGGACTTTAAATATCTCAATATCCTCTCACCAGCATCCATATGAAGCTTTCGTGGGCTCATGCATAAATTGACTAATAACATTCACTACATAGGTAATATCTGGACGTGTATGAGAAAAATAAATTAATTTTTCTACCAGCCTTTAGTATCTCCCTCTATCTATGTTTGCTGAATTTGAGCATTGAAAGAGTTTATGATTTTGTTCAATTGGTGTATCAACTGGTTTATTCTGAAGTAGTCCAGTTTCCGATAGTAAGTCAATAGTATATTTTCTTTGGCATAGAAAAATACAATGTTAGCTACTTTAATACCCAAAAAATATTTGAGGTTTCCAAGTTGTTTCATCTAAATTCAGATGTAAGGTATTGTTGTAAACTGGAAATCTCATCTTGTTCATTTCTTGTAATAATCATGTCATCTACATATATAATCAAAGCTTTAATTCTTCCCTTTCCTCTTAAAAAAGAATGTGTGATCATAGTTACTAGCTCTATAGCCAAAAACATTCATAGACTTGGTAAACCTTCCAAACCATGCTTTTGGGGATTGTTTTAATTCATATAGAGCCTTCTTTAATTTGCAAACCTTCATTCCAATTGAATCTGTCATGCTTGGTGGAGAATTCATATAAATTTCTTATGAAATTTCTCCATGTAGGAAAGCATTTTTCACATCAAATTGTAGAAGAGGCCAATCTTGGTTTTGGTTTGCTGCTAGTGATAAAAGTATTCTCACAATATTGAGCCTTGGCTATCGGTGCAAACGTTTCTTGATAATCTATACCATAAGATTGAGTGTAACCTTTAGTCACAAGTCGTGCTTTATACCTCTCAATAGTTTCATCAACTCTATGCTTAATTGTAAATACCCATTTGTAGCCCACAGTTTTCTTCCTTCTTGGTAAGGACACAAGATCCCAAATGTTAGTTTTTTTCTAAAGCTGTCATCTCATCAACCTTTGCTTTGGTCCATCTAGGATCTGCCAAAGCTTCCTGTATATTACTAGGAATAGAAATTGAAGATAATTGAGATACAAATGATGCATATGACTGGGATAACCTGTGAGATGACACATATTTACTAATGGGATATTTAACTTTAGAGTGGATCAGTTTAGTACCTTCCGTCATATCTCAGTAACACCGTTTGTATAGGGGTGAGATGTCATTGTGCAACAAATTAACGACGTTCATTGGAATATAATGGAAGGTACTAAACTGAACCAATTTAAAAGAAAAATAAGAGTATCAAATTGAACCTTCAAAAAAAGCTCGGAGACCAAATTGAACCTTACAAAAGCTCAGAAATCAAATTGAACCAACTCTATAAATTGGGGACCAATTCAATAATTATACCAAATTGGAAAAATTTTTAATATCATATATTTATGTGGTACATATAATTACTTATTTATATTCATGATTCGTTTCTTAAAGTTTGCTGTCAATTTAATTTTGTTTAACAATAATATATTCTTAGATACATACTTACTTTTATTATTAATTATTATAAAAATGTTTCTCTTAATTTTTTTACTTTTAACCTCTTCATTCGTCCAGATGATTCTATTTCTACGCCTTTTCATTTTTTTTTCTATTTTATAATTTTTTGTTTCTTTATTGTAATCATCATTTAGCCAAAACATCAAGAGTAATTAACTTAAAAAGAGTAATTAAATTGGGATCAGAACATAACCAAACTAAAACTCTCTTACTACAGGGAAAACGTAGAACTCCAAACGAAGTCGTATAATATCCTAACTAACGGTTTTCGATCGTTTGAATTTCCGTGAGACCCAACGTTTTCAGTAACTCCGATGGGCCAAGGCCATGAACCCCCGGAATCCCCACCTGCCGCGCCACCGTTACTCCGCCGCATCCACGACCTGGACAACGCCGTCTCCTTCTTCATCCACACTCTCACACGCCCCATCGCTCCAAAACCCCTTCTCCGATTCCTAGAGCTTTTGGCGGACTTCCGATTCTTCTTCCCAGTCTCCCTCGCTCTCTTCCTCGCCGCCCCCTCCTCCTCCCCTCTCCGCTCCAGCCTACTCCTTCCTCTTCTCCTGTGCTCCCTTATTGACCTCCTTTTCATCGCCCTCATCAAATTCCTCGTCCGCCGATCCCGCCCCTCCTACGCCAACCACTCCCAATACAACGCCGTCGTCTCCGTCGATAACTTCTCCTTCCCTAGCGGTCACTCTTCCAGGGTCTGCTTCGTCGCTTCCGTCGTCTCCCTCTCCCGCCCCTCGCTCCTCGCCGATCTCCACCATCCGCGAGTGGCCTTCCTCGTGAATCGCTGGTTCGGGGGAGACCAGGCCCTCGCCGTTGATATTCTCATCGCGGCCGTCTGGGCTTGGGCCGTGACCACTGTAATTTCTCGCGTCGCTCTCGGGAGGCATTACGTTATCGATGTCTTCTTTGGCGCGTGCTTCGGAGTCCTCGAAGCGTTCTTCACCTTCCGCCTTCTCGAATTCCGAGGATTGCTTTGAGGTAAGAATAAGAACCTGGAACTGGGATTTCGGAAGTGATAACCTTACTCCCTGGTGAATGTGGAGTTTCATATCACTACTCACCGGTTAAATGTGCTTGCTGATTATTATATTATTTTTGATATTCTATTTATAATGTTTAATTTTAGTGGTTCGATGACTGTAACCGAATTATGGAGAAAAGTTATATACGTGGCTTCTCCAGAAGATTCAAAATTCTTAGTATTAGAGTGATTGAAGGACACACTATATATGCTATGTTTGGTTTCCCGTTCAGCTGCTTTGAATGGAAGTTTTTATTGCCAAACTTAGTTTGGTAATATGTTTGCTTTCTCCTTCGATGCACACCTATGTTTGACTTCATGTGAACTTAACTCTGGGGGTTGCTTTTAAACTAAGTTTGCAAAATGAAATTCATTCAAATTTATGTTTGAAAACTTGACATGTACATAGGAAGACCAAATGAGGCGGATGCAGGGTACGCACGCCATGAGTAGGAGATGAAATTGAAACGATTGAATCGTGTGTATATATTGAAAGGAAGTTAAACTTTAGGTACTTAGGTTGAGTGTACCTTATGCTTAGACTTTAGGGTGATTGATATTAATTTGGTCTAAAGCTGTCCTTGTTTGAACCTAAAGCTTGTTCTGGGAGAATGTGAGAACACCTGGTTATTTGAAGATCCTTTAAAGGATTTTCATGTTACTTAACATAATCTTTATGTAGTCAACGTTCCTCAAAATTAAATTCATCAAGATTTGCCGAGAATGTTCATAATCTTTTAATATTTATTTGAGAATTTAGTTCAAGTGCCACCATTGACCTCTGCCAAATTGAATTAAATTGCAATGCTCTCCTCCCCATTTTAGATGACCAATTCGATAACACAAGAAATGTTTTGGCTAAGGAGGTTCTCCAGCAAGCCATACATGGTGTGTTGAATTTGGGGTCATGACCATCTCAATCCGGATTAACCTAAAGAAACTCAGTCTTATTGTTTTTATTGTGAATATGCAAGCAACCGTGCATCTTAGATTCTGATTCAAATACGAATGAAGTATGGTTGGAGTCAAGAAATTCTCTCTTGTAATTTGATTACGGAAAAATAATGTTTGTATGGTGTTACAAAATTATAGAATAAAGAAACTACCAGTGTTTATATACAGTTTTTTATATCCTCTCTATACGTAATAAATGAATAATTTTTTTGAAAGAATATATATTTAATTTATTTATATGTATATAGTTTGCCAATGTCATCTATTATGTCATCTATTATCATTAAATTTTCTCTGTTTTATAATCTTGAGAGTTTCAATTGTTATTCTTTATAGAGTTGAGTTTCCACCTCATCAGGCTCTTACAAATGTCTGTTGGCTCAAATGGTAAATAATTTGTTTCACTTTAAGCAAGAACTTGGATTAAAGTCTTGATAACCAAGAAAAATTGTTGAGAGTGCTTTGTCTCCTTGAGTTGAAAAGGTTCTACTTGAATTGACTCTTTGAATCAATAGAGTGTGAGTTTCACATGTCTTGGGTCCTAGGACCTTTTTAAAATCCTCATTAATGGGAATGACTTTGCCAAAGAAAAAGACGAGGAAAACGTGCATGGGGAAAAAGAACTACGTTATAATTCTTTCTGTCTAGTATAGTGAGTTTCTTGGTCTGATTTTGATGCTGTGAAGTTGAGAGTAAACTTAGCATCTTAGGATGGACTACAGAGTGGAAAACGTCAGCCGGGAGCAAGAATTTATGTAAAACATTATAATGCATGTTAATGGTATAAAAATAAAGAAGCATACGCCTTCCTCGAAAGAGTGAAAGTTAAATGATAACAGCATTTTTAGTCTAGCAAACATGATTCAGGGTTAATTTTAATGGTTGGATTTTTTTTTTTAACTAAAGCATCAGTTTCTTGGAGAGGTTCATTGACTGAATTCTCCAAATGCACCTTTTACTTTAGGATCTATTTGGTAGGAAGGAAAGGAAAGAAGTCGTGAAAATAGAGTAGATAGAAATACTGAAGTGCTTGGAAATAGGCGAGAAATAGAGTACAAATGAAAATGTTTGATATAAAGGAAATATAAAAGCAATGGGAAGAAATAAATGTGAATGAAAACAGTAATAGAGTGAAATTATCCAATAGATCCTATATCTTGCTATTTTTCTTCTACCAAACTTATTCATGTCTTTTGTTTCTCTCTTGTTTCTTTCTTCTCCTCCAAAGAAAGGTTTTTTTTTTTTTTTTGTATCAGCTTGTGTGAATAGTTTCCTCTTAAATACGTTAACATTGACAAAGATGAAGTTTGCCTCTTCACCCTTCTCCTTTTCACTGTCAGAGGTTGTCAGTACTTGCGACCATTTGTGCTCTATCTCTTCTGTCTCTGTCTCTGATAGGTTCCTTTGATCATTTAGTTTCGTAACAGCCTCTCTCAAGTTGGTTTAAAAATGTAAGCACCTAAAATGGCGACGATTAATTCTAACCTCTATGTGGAAGCGTTTGACTTAATTTAACATACTGAGTATCCGCTAAATGGATACAGAATCTAATTGCTGTCTGCTTTTTCCTTCATCTTAGGTTCTGATGGAGCAATTCGAACTTATGCTGCCTGAGGATAAGCGTTCTTAATTGGTTTCTAACAGATAATGAAGTCGTGATTGGTTTAAGTACATTGGCATCTTGCTCCTTACCAGATAATTTTGGAGACCTTTATTACTTTAGTTTGATTCAACTCTAATTCAAATTTGTTAAAATTGCTTGGGAGTTGCATTCCTGTCCGTAATTTATTCCTTGGCATTTAAGTCTCTCTGCAGGCGTATAAACAATAAATGTAGGCATGTGATAATACATGGTACAGCAGACCTTTACATCATTTATTTGCAGCCTTTTGTCTTATGTTCTATCCAGAACTATATCACACATCGAATTTGCTACTGCTGTCAGATGTTTCTAATTTTTGCAGAGATACTGATGCAAAGACAGACTGTTCTGTATCGTTTGGAGACTTGAAATGAGTTATCTTTTCTGACAATTGCTGCCAGAATATGAAGTTGGCTTATGTCTAGTCTATCTCCGATTCCCACTTTGCCCGTTCAGGTGGATTGAACATTAGTGTTTGAAATGTGGAGTAGTAATTATCATGAAACATTATAAGTTTGAGAAAAGAAAGGTCTTTTAGGATTTGGTTTGAGGGACCGTGTGCTTGTCTGATGTGTATGGAAATTTTGACGATTATGAATTGAAGGATAAAAAGTTGTTAGGTCAGTTACTTCTTTTGCATGTGCCTTCTTACCGCGTGCGATGCTTTGTCTGATAAGATGTTTTTGATTTGACTGATTGATTGGTCTTTGCTTTCCTTTCAATTTTGGAAAAGTTCGTAAGCTTACCAAATTAGCCCAGACTGTGGTTATGTTGTGCTGGCAGCATCTATTACCGTAGTTAGGATATGGTTACGTGGAACACACCAAATGACGAGTGAATCAAGTCGTTTTGGTTTTATTGACTTGACATGTGGGTCTGGTTGCTATTAACACCAAGAGAATTAGCACATGAATTTGATGGAAACTTTCATCCTCTTTCATGTTAGTCCGCTGAACATTGACAATTTCTCTCTACTCATGCCTTTTCTTCGTGCATTTTGCTGACGAACAGTTTTATTCACATTGAAAGTTCTGGATTTATTACCATGGATTAAGAAATTCGGTATCTTGGATACTGCTGGAACTGTTCATTGGTGGAATCCACTACAGCTTGAGGGACCTACAACGTACGCCAAGCTCTGCGCGTCTGGTATTTTGCCAAGTGAATGCTTACTGCTCAAGATTTGGAGTCACTGCAACTTTGTATTTTGTGGGACACATGCTTTGATATTCTCCTTGCATGATTGATTTCTTAGTAATGAGAGACTGGCTCTCTGGAGAACTTCAACATTTTTGACGTTTTCTTGTATGACCACCGTGATTGAGATGTTATTGATGCTATATGGCAGTAAATCTATATATAAAAAAAGTACAGTAATTTATTTGAGTCCATTATCAATTTATCTTCTTTCTTTGTGGGTATATTTTGGTGCAACGCAGCAGGTATCTTCCATGGAAATGTTTGATTTAGATAAATATTTAATTGAGTCGCATATTCGAAGCTCAAAATTGATGTGGGTGTAATGAACATATCGGGTTTATTTGGAAATTCCTTTGCAATGATACATACAAACAGGTTTGTTCGCACTTTCCAGAACATGAAATTAAGAATTGCATCTTTTACGTTGAAGGGCCGTGTACGTTATTGTAACGGTTGTAACTTAACTATAGACTAGTAGGTGCACTTTCATGTGTTTTGGTAGGATAATGCAGAATAGGAAAATTTGAATTGAATAGGTTGAAGAATTTAGATTTATTGATCTACCACCCATTTTATAGCTACACATATCTGAATTTCTGACAATACCTGGTTTTCTTCAATTATTTATATAAATTGTTCGTTTTTTTTTTGTGTTTTTGAACTCATGAGTGATCCCCGCTGGTCAAAGATTTTGAATTGATTTTTATGATTTAGCAGAGAGCAATGGCGGTGAGTACATCTTTGTCAGTGTGGATTGGCATAGATAATTGATATTGCATGAAAGAAGCAAACCTGAAACCCTAGTTCTTAGAAAACGGATAATGTTGAACAGAGTGAAAACCCCCTTATATGACCAAATATGGGGGTGACACGGCCTTAGGTTTGGTCATAGTATGGTGGAAGTCATATTCATCCATTCGTACAACACCAGTTTATGTCTATGTTTTGAACCAAGCACGATTAAGCTTTTCAAATGTTGTGTTGGACCAGTCATAGAAGGCGTTCAAACTCGTTACAAGGTGTGAAACCTGCAACATGCCTGCATGCATGGTTGATGATGGAGATGGATGAAGAGGGACAATGATGAATAATGGTTATGGTCAGTCTAATAAACCAGCTTGTGAATTGGTTGTCGGAAGTCCAAGAAAGTCATGTGAGGCTTTTTAGCAGTGTCGTACGATTTTCTTTTGGGAGGTTGTGGAAACATTAAAACCATTTTTGGACGCATTTTCATGACCTTGCTCCAAAAATCAGAAGAGAGGACCACTCATCAAAATTGGATACTGGATGCAGAGACTGCTAAGCTTTTCATGTCTTTCTATATTTGCCACGTACCCAATTTTATCCCACTGCCACAGACTAAAGAACTGAGCATAAGGATTCAGGGGAGAAAGGTTGCTGACCACCATGTGAAAAATCAAAAAACGGTGGAAGAGTTTCAAGAGGCATCATTTGAAACCTGTCTCCCCTTACCCCATTGGCTATCATATCTCATCAAATCCATCAGGTTTCTTTTTCCCTTTTACCTTTTTCTTTTCGTGATCTGTTTGCAATCTCATCCAGCTTCGTAATCTGTGGTTCCCTAAAGTTCCTCCAAATTATTCACACGGAATCTTTTTCCTCTGCAATAATGTGCCAAGCTCAAGTGAGCACGTTCGTTTAGAAGAGATCTTGACTATTTTTTTCATGACAAATTAATCATTTGTCATAGATTATGGTAATCAGCAAAACAGTAGCCGAGGTCGAGAGGAACAGAAGTTGTGCCTAACTTCTAGTCTCATTCGAGGAGAAATTATTAGATGGCCTTAAGCTATAGTAGTTTCAGTAAATTTTGAAGACTCGATTGTTGATTATGCCTTGGAGATTGTTCAAGATCATTATTGAGTAATAATGTTTCTTACTGAAGATATATTTGAAGGCAATGGAAATAAATGGTAAAATAAACAAAACAAAAGGTAGAGGAGTGGAGCATCATTCTTAATCTTGTTTGATATCCGAGAAGAAAAACTTGTTTTTTACTTTGTTCGGGTTCATATAAAAAAATGCATAAATAAACGAAGAAAAACGTAAGTCATATCAATTATTCACAAAATTGAATTATGTTCTTATTTTCTTCATGGGGAGTATAAAAAGATGCAATCGTTGTAAATAATTTATTTTCCTTTCACTGATTTGCTGTCAAACAAGGAATAATTTTCTTCCTTTTGTTTCCATCTTAAAAAAAAAATGCATGCCAAAGAAAACATGAGAGGAGGAAGAGAGAGGTAATGCAAAGGTCCTCTTAATAGCTGGCAAGGTACACATTTACTACATGAGATTGATGGTGCACTTAAATTCGAAGATGATGAGTTTAATAGGGGTTCATATATTATTCCTTTTTTAGTGTTGTGTGGATGATTGTACAATGTATATTACTATTTATTGTTCACCACTGGTATTTAGTGTTTGGCAGTTTTCTAGGTGGAAAGTGATTAAATAAATGAAATTTTGAAAAGGGAAAAAGAATGGCCCCAAGGAGCACTGCACAAATTTGTCCCTAGGTAGCTAGCTAGCTACAATGTGGGCAAGGCTATGTGTCTCTGCACAGAAGGGCCATCATAAAAGGCCACATGCAAAAATGTACCACCGACCCCTCCTTCTATCATACAACTTGCCAAATACACGGACACAATTTCAATCATAAATTTCCCCATGCACTCATGCAATGCAACCATTTCAGTGTGCTTCTGCATGCACCCCACTTCAATTATCTTCCTCTTCCAATATTGGTCAACGTAATCACCATATCATACCTTAATTTCCTTCTTTCACACTTCCAATTCAAATCAAAGTTGACAGGGATGATGGACCCATGTGACAAAGTAACGTATAATTAACCAACCAAGTTTTTTTATGCCCTATTAAATACTGCATTCGGTGATGGTCTTTAGAGTAAAATAATACACATATAAATCTAGATTCAAATTTATTATTCTCTTTTCTTCCAACAAGGATTATTGGCAGTATGGGCTGGAACATGTCATGCTGCCAAAATCGAAGTTAGAATGAAACCATATACAAATTTAGAGAACACAATCATTATTTTTAAAAACCTCATTCACATTTATCATCTCTTCCTATCACATTATTATAACACTGTGTCATATAGTATTTTGGTTTCTGCATAATTTTTCATCTTGAAATGATAGTGGGGAAGCAAAGAAATGTTGCTCCATGCACAGAAGACAAGAGGAGCTGTGGGAGGGACCAACCGGTTGTTGCTACATGTTTAGTGCTTCAATGAGTTGTTTCCCAAATGCAAGAGTTTTGGTCACTGATATATTTGAGCCTTCCATGGAGGGCAAGCTTTTTTCTAATTGTGCTATAGTTTTATGGTATGTACTTTTACAAACATGGATTTGATGTTTGGTTGTTGTTTTCTTTTGTAAGCCCTGCCTTCTCTGTCTTAATATAATTCATGCACAAAGCTGAAAACAATCTTTCAACAATGAAAGGTGGGAATTAAATCTCTGTGAACACTGCAATTCATTATTCTGAACATTATTACTACACGTATATATCAATATTCTATAGGGTACTTATGGGTTTTGGGGCCATGCTGCACGTACTGAACTTGAACATGCCCCACCTCACCCTTTAAAAATCTTTCCAAACGGTATCAAATCTTTGAAATTCTCCATCAGTTAATTTGGAAACACCGTTGCACTGCTTCATATATATATACACAAAAGAGGATCTTTATTGACTTCTTCACATTGGCTTGTAATTAACCAATCTCAGGCTAAATTCATCTTAGTTGGGTCATTATCAGCATTATTAGGTGGTAGCTGGTGAGGTAGAGTGAAAGGTGAAAAGGACATATGTTGAAATTACAAGCAACAATAATACTATTAACGTTTCAGTGTTACAGAGGGGCACAAGGAATAATAAGCAGAGTGGATCAGTGGATCACGGCGATCACGTTAGATAGTTGTCATCACCGCAACCAATGTTGGTTTATGGAGTACTTTTATGTGTGTGTCACATAAAGTGAAAGAATTGTTTTTGCTCGTTCAAAATTACACTTTGACTCAAAATAATGTTAAAATCTCATCTTACACACCGATTTTATAAGAGTGAATTAAGTTTAAAATTATCTTTTTAACATGATGTCAAAGTCATGGATTATAATCTTATAAAAAGATTTATTGTGAATTAGATCTAATATTCCATCAACTATCGAATCATTTATTAATGTCTATTTCTATACTCAATATGTTTAAAATTGCATAAGGAATGCAACTTTTTAAAAAATATACATAACTTTTGTATTTTAAAGAATGTGCAGAATCTGCAGTCACTTGTACCTATGCAAAACTGTGAATTGAAGGTGAGAATTGAAGAAGAAATTAGAAGTCATGTGGAGTAGTACTTTTGCGGGCAATGGAAGTGTGAGCGTGGCCCTTGTATGTTTCTTTTTTTTGAATTTGTTTTGTTTGGTTCTATGAATGTGCGGGATGAATGCAGCACAGAGAAGCATAAAGGTATGAGTGATTATGCAGAAAATAATAATAAAAAGTGAGGATTACACCATCCCATATAACTTGGAAATGATGCTCCCACACACTGCTGCTTCCTAATACACATACAAAAGCTTATTCGAATATTCATCTGGATTTCGCTACGTACACAGCAAACAAATAAGACACTCTTCCCTAAACTACATAAATATATAAGGACTTCATATGCCATTCAATACATAAACAACCATTTCAGATTCTCCTCTGTTTAGTACTTTAATATTTCAAGGGAAATTTATTATATTTGCACATCAGTTTCGTACAATTGTCTCTACAAATTAACGACAGATAAAAAGATAAGAGAGAAAAGTGTGGGATAAGATAAGAGATATGATTCAGAGAAATAAAGATAAAAAATGACACTTGTGGCTTTTGTATAATTTATCTTTTATAATTTAAAACTGAGAAAGGAAAAAAAATATGAATTTAAAAGGATATATCTTATAAACGTCAAATTTAAATGACATCGACCTAGAAAAATTATTTTGAACTTATGCTAATCTATGCATAAGCATTAAAAGCCTTATTAATGGGTATCCTAAAAATATTGGTTGAAGGATTAAAAGGAAGAGAGCTCATTTCATAACATCCAACGAAAACAATTAATTCTTTAATCAATATTATTAGAAGATTCGTTGGAATTTGTCAAAAATTGGATTAGAGAACAAATTTTTCTTCTAATGGGACATGTTTGTCTTTCTTTGAGTAAGACACTAAAACAAATCAACTCTCATATTACTAAACTTTTATGAGATATAGAATGGAAAGATTTACTATCTGTGATGTATGAGTTGTCCATATAAATGATTGTGATACCACTTTTAAAACAAAGCATTAAGACTTAATGTTTATGGGTTTTCATTTGTTGTATGTATATAGTTAACTTTTTTTCATTTTTATTGAATATGAGAGTTTCAACTTACAATAGGTAACATGATGTAAAAAGAAAGAGGAAATTAATAGACAAAAACAAAAATTATCCATTAGATATGTGTATCAAGGGATGTTCATAGTAGAAATATAAGATAACTAAGATTAATAACCACACTCACTCATGTGTATCAATAAAAATAAAATGAAGAAGACCATTCAATAGAAAATAATCTCTTTCACCATAAATATGCCCATTAAATAAGAACATACAATAAATTTAATATGATTGGGCAATTTAAGTTCTACCTTTATGAATACTCAATAAAAGTATTTTATCACTTAACATACAATTTTCGTTAAGAAAAAAATTTCAAACTCTCTGATGCAACTTTTATAAAGATAAACTTGCAAACCCTATATAGACTTAGTAAATTATGATAAAAACCCACCCTTAAATCAACTCTTCATTTTAATAATAATTTTTTACTATTTCCTCTTTCATATAACATAATGTAAATTTTTGGCGAATAGTCATTTAAGAACGATATATATCATTCATTCATCAAAAGTCTAATATATATAAATAGGCAAAAACACCACAACAAAGTTTCAACATGTCAAAGTTCACGTCAACACTTTCATACTCATCTCGAAGCAATGTGTCATCATCACCATGTTTCATAGATACTTTAACACTATTTCTTCTTTTTCATGCTCCAATGCAAACACTTAACAATATAATGACTAGTTATTTTTTTTCTAACATTAATTAAAATTTAATAATTTTCTTATATTGTTATTTTTATTTAATCGACAAATGTGAGTTGTTAATTTTTGTTAATGGGAACCCAAAACATTTTTCACCCTCCCTTCTAAACCCACCAAACTAACCTTATTTTTTCAAATTGTTAATAGAAGTTTTCTAAACTCACTAGACCAACTTTATTTTTCCAAATTGTTAATAGGGGGACCTTTCCCTCCCTTCCCTTCCATTCAACTACCAAACTACCTTATCATTTATCACTTATCACTCCTAAAATGAAGAGAAAATGAAGTGACCAAAATAATCAAATTTCAATATTTTGTTGATGATCCAATTTAGAGAAATATTTTCTCATATGTATAGATTAGATTTGCCAATTTGTCATCATAAATTTATATTTTTCCAATCAAAGTGCATTTTTCACTTAAACAAAGTTAATGTAAAGACTGAAAAAAAATTCAGTCCCTAATGATAAAAATCAGTCACTACTTATTTTAGTGATTGCATTAACTACCAAATTTGAAAACCACAAATTTTTTGATCTTTTGAGTACCTATTTTTCATACCGTCGTTCTTCTTAACGGGATTAATCGGCTTTAATATCATTTTTGGGTCTTTTAAAAGAGGATCACTGAGAAGATAACACTAATAAGACATGAGTCTATCGCCTACACATAAGATATTGAAATCGCTCTCGATCCGGTATCTTAAAATAATAATTTTATGGTCTTTATCCTTCAACTCACAAATAAATTTCCAACAATTTGATCACCAATTTTTTTTTTTTTTTATGGTTTGAACGTACTGAAACCAATTTAAAAACTGAATAGTTATATCGTTTTGGAAAACATTTATTGTTTGTTCAGGTTCAGCCAGTTAAGAAACTGTTATTTTGATGAGTTTCGCCACCTTTTTTTCTCACCAATCTTGACCTTTCTTACATTAGTATCTCATTTTTGTTCTTAGGTATGATGATGAAAAAATCAACGACATCACTAAATTTCTCAAACTTAGTACATTAGTTATTTCAAGTAAGATTTATGGTCTGAGGAACATTAAGATCAAGAATTGTGACCTAATTAAAATATAATATTTATAATGGAAAGATGTAATATGAAAATGTTTGTATGACGAATAATACTTTACTAGATTAAAACTTAACTAAAATATAAATATTTTTTTTTGGGAAAATTAAGATATCTAACTTTGATTTTATTTTTCCTGGGTAGTGAGCAAATTTACATCTCAGTGACATGCAGTAAACAATTTGGTGTGACGAGACCAATCTATGACTGGAAGGAGAATTTGTAATGCTTAACAGCCAAATGCCAAAGACTTTTGCGTCCACATGAAATTAGTTCAAGCCAGACACTTGTCATACACATCTAGAGATAAAACAATTGAGACAAAGAAAAAAAAAAAAGTTGAAAATGAAACAAGAATTATTCACCTTAATTATAAATATAATTTTAAATGTGTATTTTCTAACACAATCTATCCCTTTACTATTAAGGCAAGAAAAACAGTCTGTATTTGGATCTACTATCACATTCCATCAACACCCATTCTTAGTAGATAAGAATTGTAGAGATTAGATAAGATATCTACCTTTTTTTTCTTCTTCAAATGTCCTTTTAACTCAACACCATATGTGTAATTCAATCCTAGTCCAATAATTAAAGTGAAAAGGTGAATCAGCTTTAGGAGTCAACTTTTCTTTTCTGGGTTAGAAAAACTATTCCCTAATGGTTAATAAACATGAGATGATACATTTATTATTTTTTTTCTCCGTGATATCACATCACTTAATTAACCCTTATGTCAAGGCGTTCTCTACTCCTTTAGACACATGAACATGTGGGATCTCCAATCCCAATCCTCTAAAAAACACTTTTCCAAACTAAATAAAAAATAAATAAGAAAAAGAAAAATTGGAAGATCGAAGTGGGCATAAAACAAAAACAACCAAAACTGTTGCCATATGAATGAGTGCAGTGGTCAGAAAAGACTAATTTATAAAGTTTATGTACACAGATACGGAAAATTGGGATGTTTAATAATTAGGAAGTCACAAAGCATGATTAAAGTGTTTCTTAGGTGACACTTGCAGCTAACTGGATCTGCCTTTTTCGTTTTATTGAGCAACCTTGTGTGGTGTGATTGGGACTAACTATCTTACTTGCTTTGGTTGAAAGTGGGACCAAACACATGCCATGACATGGGCCATTAAGATACCCTTAATACAGACACCTGGCTTATAGATAATAAGATAATTTTGGTCTCACAAAGATATGGCACTATTATTCTTTGGCAAGTGTTTTTGATTTGATTTGTTCTCTCCTAAATTGACATTTCAAATTCAACTCCCCAATGGGGTTGCTTTTGTTTTTGTCCCTCTATAATCCTTAACCTTATATCACTTTTAGTTTCAATATTACAACATTTGTACTGTCATCAGTACATTTGTTTACAAGAGAAAATAACTATTTACAAAGATGTTTCTGTTTCCTTCAAACTCTGTTCAATTGCTATGTTGTTGTACCAATTTCGCACTTTTATTTTTTTCTTTATTCACTACTATAATTAGCTCTCAAAAACATGTGTATCTTCCTACTATTTGCAACCCTGCACATGTGCATATGGCAAGATATGCCAAAGTCATATATGTTTGGCCACTTGATAAAATTTGGGGCAATCTTGCAAAAAGATAACTACTCCAACTCTAACTAGGAATTGCTAGCATATTATTTTAGTGATAGAATATAAGTAATTGAAACTAATCCCAATAAATAACAAGAAATGAAGTGCATTGTAAATATTTGTACTTTTTAAACATTGTTGAAGAATTCTTAAAGGGGTCATATCAAAGTAAATATAACCTCGTTATGTAAGTAATTTGATCATTTGTTAATTGATATGTATTGTGCATTTAAAAAATTACAATAGCTTTCACAATGATTATATAAATACATTTAATTTTGTATTTTCTAATATTTTAAATACTTTAAATACATGCACACAGTTTTATGATTGTACAGTTTACTTTACTTGAATACTAGGATACCATTTTATTTTATATTATATACTAAATAGGTGGAAAAAAATTAGTAAATTAGTTATATTAAAATATTTTTTTTTATCACCCAATGGTAAACCAATGAAGAAAAGAAAAATCACAATACAGTTATAGCTTTAGTAAATAATTTGGTGCTTGGGAAAATAACCATAAGTTCTAGATTGAAAAGACTCCTGATTAAAATGATGATAGATGATAAATTATTCGAAGATTTTGTATATTATAGAGAAATAAATATCAATTAAGGTACTTATCTTTTATTTTTTTATTAAGATGTTTATGTTAGAAGTTGGTTTGATTCTAGCTCAATTTCACAAAATCGGTTTGTAAAATAAAGTTTACATATCATTTATATATTATGAAATCGGTTTGTCTAGTCGATGTGAGACTTCCTCTCATACCAAGATATATTCATCTCGTACGTGAGACTAGAAATTAGTGGGTGGTCCGTTAGCAGCTCGATAATGGGTAAAACAGAATATCCAAGAAAGTTTGCTAAGATATACTCTAATTTGACTTTGATATCATGTTGGAAGTGAGCTTTAAGCCTAACTCAATCTCATAAAATAAGACAATTTCATAATATATAAATAAGGTACAAACATCACATTACTTATCAATTTTATAAAATTAAATAAAACTTATAGTCCACTTCTATCGGTTTATTATTGTTATTCATAAACGAAAACTAACTGTAACTTACAAAAAAATCAAGAAAGCGTTTCCTTTTTTGTTAAATTATAAATATATATTGATTATTACATCACTACTCTCCTTCAACACCAAATGATTCCTGGTTCATGACATTGAAGAGGTGAAAAAGGAGATTGAAAATATCTTCATTTAGTTGTGCACATAAATAAAGGGAAAGAGAAAAGGAAAAGTAGAGATTCTATATATTTTAATTTCCACACTGAACAGAAAGTGAACATTTCGATGCTATTAAAGTCTGTCATTCAAAATAGTTATTTCTTACAGTTGATTGTCAGATACTCAACGGATCGAACAAAAAGTGTAATTAACTTTCATAAGAAACTATTGACCGTGTTTTTTTTTTTCTTAAATTTTTCCCATACACATAAAATCTATTACATTTCGTCTTTTTGTTTTATTTTTAATACCACTTTATTTGTTTTCTTTACATAAAATGTATAAAAGAAAACATGAATGAATGAAAAATTAGAAAGAATCGCAAATGAAATCGGTGGCATGTGCCAAGTTTACATGGTTGAGCGTAGATTTTGTGTGTTTGCTTTTTACAATGAAAGATGTGAAGAACACCTCGAACAGAGGAAAGGAAGAGAAAGGAAAGCAGAGAAATGGAAGAAGAGTCACATGTGAAGGTGGGCACGAGAGAAAAGAATAGCCATGACAGACAAAGATGAAAGATGGTAGATAAATGTAAATCCTAAATTCCTAATCTTATGTCACTCTCTTCTACTATGCTATTATATAGTAACTTTGTGTGTTCTTATTAGTATTGGTTAATTCTATGAGACGTTATGTCATGAATTGCAGTCATTGTCAGAGACACCTCACACCTCATTGCAACACTCCAATCAAATTCATATACCAATTCCCTTGCCTCTTTTTCTTGCCGAGTAAAATTTGTGTTCTGTACATTACCATGTGTTTGATTCTTGCTCCATAACATTTGTTTTTTAAAAAAGTATTATTATATGGATGTCGACTTTTTTTATCTTCAAATTAAATATAGTAGGAGAATAAGTTTTGATTATGCTCCATTTGTCTTTAGATTTAAATTTTTTATTCAAAATGTTATTTAAGTCTTTTATTCAAACTATTAAAATAATTAGATTGTCATAAATTTAGGTTTATAAATAATTCGGAATTTGGTTTTAAGTTCTCATTTTAATTTATTTTGTTATTGGATAAATTATATAACACAAGAACACAAATTAAGTCTAATGAAACATTGGATACAAATGATAAAAAGACATAATATATGACATTAACAAGGATATCATAAGACATGTTTGAGAAAAATGAAAATGTAATGACCTTCATTTTAGAGACAATTAGTTCTCAGTTCTCAAAGATGGTATCAATAAAAGCACAAATAATCAAAGTTTGTATATTCGTTGCAGTGATGTTAGAAATGTAAAGTAAGCTTAAGAGAAAGGTATATCCTTCAACATGCATATTAAATGTGATCCTACAAGTTGTTGACATAAAGTCAATGATACTCTGAAAATATTGTATGAATGGTATGAAAAACAAACATAAAAGTCTCTTTAAAAACATATAAATAGAAGTAGAAAGATATGTCTTCCTAAGATTGCAGATTGCAATAATTTGTTGAACAATTTTAGTGTTTTTGTTAAAAGATTGTCTGTTAGACGACATTAAATGTTAACTTTATCCGTAAATTCTTTATTTATATGGAGTTAGAAAATTATTATTATAATAATATAAGTTAATAATTATTTTAACAACAAAATAATGAAATATATATATATATATATATATATATATATATATATATATATATATATATCAGATTTTATCACAAAATAAAAATATTAAAATTTTAAAATATGGTGATTCTATGTCAATAAGTTTTTCTTCTTCAAATATTTTTTTTTTCTTCTAGAAAACAATGCTATAGATTAAAAACACGAATGCATAACTGTATGCTCATAAGCTATTTTTACTTTTTTTTTTATCACTAAGTTATTTGGAATACTGTCTATTGCTGGATAACATTTCAAAAAACTTCTACTTTGTTTGATAGGTTTAAAGAAGCTTCTTTTACTAAAATAAAAATGTTTGAGGAAGGACATGTTTTACTAACTTAATGTCTTTTTGAAATATATTACTTTTAAGCAGCTTTTGAAGTTATAAGCTCTTAATCTTTTTTTTTTCCTTCTTCTTGTTAATTAGTTTATTTAAAGTTTATCATTTATCTTCCAGATGTTTAAAAGCCCATAATACTCTCTTTTAGTATTTACTCTCTACAAATATAATTTATTTATAACATCATCAAAATTATATTACCAATTTTTTTCATTTGTAACTATTAATAAATATTTTTTTTTTTGTAATTATTTGTAGTTGTTAATTTAGTGCACATAATTTTTATTACTTTTACCCTTGCACATAATTTTTATTACTTTTACCCTTTATTTATATATCTCATCTTCTTATTTTAATTTTAAATTTTGTAAATATTTTTAAACTCAATTAGTCTCATCTTCAATAAAAAATTTATGTGTGATAAAATTATAAAAAATATTTATTTTAGAATTAATATGTATAAATATATTTTATTTTAATAATTAATAAAAGTTGATATTTTATATTTTTTATCATGAACAGAAGTGAATAATAATATAATATTATTTTAAACAAATTTATGCACATTAACTAATTTGTTAAATAATTTTAAATTAAAATTAATGAATCAAATTATTATTATCTTGTTTTAATATGAAAGAAAATAAAAAAAAACTAAATTTAAAATCATTTATCATTTGGAAAAATATATATAATAAACTACTAAATTTTGAATTATAGTTAAATGATTAAATGTGTTTCAATTTCTTTATCTCATTTATGTTATCAGTCAGTTTTTTAGCCCCTTACAACTAGTTTAATAGTTGGTAATAAATATTTTAATTTACTTAACTAATTTATATTTTCTAACTAGCTTATTTACTAGTTTTAAAGGACTCTCTGGGATTATTTTATTTCCTTAATCTTTTCAATTTCAAAATTAAAATGAGTGGAATAGTGGAATACAGGATCAGTGTGTTCATTTTGAAATAAATAATTTTAAAATATATTTATTGAAAAATAGATAAAATTTTCTTATTAAAATAAATTGAAAGCTACTTAATTTTAAAAATAGTGTGTCAAATACATACAAATTACTAATTTTTTATTTTATTAAGAATAAATTTTTTTAAGTAAATAAACACAAATAAACCTGCCAGAACAATAATTAGTAATAAGTATACCGTGTTTATTACATAAAATTCAGATCGATCATTGATTATTAACCGAATAATTTTGATAGACATATTTTTTTAACTAAAAGACAGTAATAAAATAATTCAAAAATTATACTTGAATTTTGTTCTTTTAAATCTTCGAAAGGACTAAATTTCTTGAATACCTTTAATATTATTCTTCAATTAAAATAAATATTTTATTTTAAATTGACCATTGAATATAAATAAAATATTGAAGTAAAGGAACACCACTGAAAAAATATATATAATTAATATAGTTAAAAAAATATTACTAAAACATTTATGAGGCAACATCTAAGAAATTAAAACTAAATTCTTGTATAAAAAAATGTTAGCATTTTTGTTATGATGTAAAGTAGAATCTGTTCATGCAATTATTTTGTAATCAATGTCCTTTCCACACTTGTTGACCCAATCTTAGAAAATTAAGTGTTAAGACTAATTTATTTTTGTCTTTCTTCTCCCATTGTTGTAAAAGCTTTGCAAAAAAATCAAGACACTTACACTCATAGAGATCGAGGATTCGTGTTACACATTCAACACGCTTTCACTGCAAGGGATACGGAACACATTATAACACAGATTGTTCTTTGGTGATATGAATAACACTGAAATAAGATTTTTGAAGGGAAAATCAAAAACACACTCACAAAAGAGAAAGGAAAACTTTGAAAGATGAAAACTTCATGATTACGGAGTAAATAGCATTTATAACGCGCCCCAGTTTCCACTCATCGTCGTCAACTGCCACCCTGTCTCCCTCCCCCTTCCCTTCCTTCAAACTACGCTTCAAACACGATATTTTTCCGATATTTTGACGCCCCAATCCACTCGTGATAACTCTCCCACTTCTCTATCTCGCGATAACGAATAACAATAAAGAAAAGAACAATGGAGTGCGGATGGAGAAGCAGACTCAAACTGAAACCTGGTTCTTCGCTTCACTGGTCTTCACTCGTCTCACGCTGCAACAAGTTTCTTTCAAAGTTAACGAAAAAAACCACTTAATTCTCTTTTATTACTGTTCCACCCACTCCTTTATTGCATTGCTCTGTCTCTATATCTCTCTCATTCTTCTTTCTATTCATTCACTTCTGATTGCAACAACCCAAACCTCATACTCACTCACTTTTTTTTTTTTTTCTGAAACAAACCCCTTTTATTAATTGTTTATTACTATTGAATTAAATAAACATTATCTTCATTTTCTTATATTTAATGAATGCATCTTTTCTCATTCCACATCCCTGGCTATTAATTAATCCTCCTTCATCGATCTGCTTCTTTCTCAGTTTCAGAGCTCTTCATACCTTACCTTACCTTTCTCTCTTTCATTTTTAAAGAACCCTAAATTATTATTCAGCTCTTGTAGTTTTCAAATGCACTTTCTGTTCCAATGAACAAGTGAATAAGAAACCAAAGAGAGAAAGAGTAACAGGGAGAGAGAAGGCTTGAAAATGCGCGTGAAGGAAATGCACCCTTTGTGCTGCATCTCGCTGGAAAGTCCAGGGATCGGGAGCGACTCTCCTGAACCCGAGGCTGCCGCGTTGTCCAGGACGAGGAGTCTCCCGGCAGGTGGATCTGACGGCATTGCACGGCGGGGATCCGAGGCCACAGTAGCCGGAGTTCTCTACAAGTGGACCAATTACGGTAAGGGATGGAGATCCCGCTGGTTCCTCCTCCGCAATGGCGTCCTCTCCTATGCCAAGATCTGCTGGCCGGAAAATCTCAACCTCCTCTCTCCAGTGGACGAGGTGCGCCTCATCGGAGAAGTCACCGCTAACCGTCTTGCCAGAGATGCCGCTACCTTACGGCGCAAGAGTCACAAACCTCCTTCGTCCTCTTCCTCTGCCGTAGTGCATCTCAAGGTATATGATTGTTTAATTTTCATTATCAATTTTTTTAATTATTTGTTTCCGTTATGATTATGGAAATTTACTTAGGTTTATCTTTCGTGCTGATCTGAATCACTCGATATAGTGTGGGTCAGGTCTCGGTCTCGCTTTGGCAGTGTCGTGTTCACTGTTTTTGGCGCTACCTGCAACTTTCCTGTAGAGGCAACGTTCTTTCTTTCTTTTTGTTTCAAAAATAAAATAAAATTCCTACAAATACGTAGAATAAACTTTTCTTATTTGTTTTTTTTATTGGATGCGATGATTTCACCTCATTGATTTCCGACCATGAAAATTATCAAAGCCGCTTCAGATTTAGATTATTCTTGTGGCAGTGTAAAAAGGTGGAAGAAAACCTGAAAGAAGCTCGGATGCCCGAGCAATAACATGGAAACCCGCGGGTTTCTATTAGGCTTTTATTTTTTTTCAATTGCCTTTCTTTCTCTCTCATCTGGTCTCCTTTCCAAATTCTAAGTTGCAATGCAATGCAACTTTTTAATTCCTGTTTTACAGTTTTAACTGGTTGTTAATGTGTAGTGGGTCACATCAACAGGTGGCCGAGGAGGGTAGGGATAGCCTACGATTAGCCCTATGGCATTAACTTGCGGTCACGTCATGCATCTCTCTGCCTTCCCTTCGTTCACATTGGTTGGAATCAATCTGCTTCTGCAGCTGTCTTAAGATTTCACTGCTTCTTCCTCACTTGCACTATTCTATCATCACTTCCTTCACTTCGCACTTTTTCATTGCGATGCCATCTTTCTGCAAACTCCAACCCCTTTTTTATCTCTTCCCATTTTAGCTCACCAGAGTGAAAAGTCTAAAGAAAATAACACCAATCTGGAAACTGGAATCTAGCAGCAACTTGCATTGGTTTTGCCCTTCAAAGGTAAAATGACAAGGACGGATATTTTTTTTTGTTTTCTCTTTTAATATAAGGGTTTAAGTTGAAGACTCTTTCTACTTGATGAGAGAAAAAAAATTAACAGTGGGGTGATCTAAAGAGATGTGTAATTAGGGATCTCGTACTCTGTGTGTCTTCCGGGTGTGAGGTTCCTTGTAAACTGTAAAGCTTCGACCTTGCTTTAAGAGGGAGAAAAACCGAAAAGCAATTTCAGTTATTAGTTTTTTCTCTTTTATATATCGTTAGAAAATTAAAAAAGTGAAAACATATGGAAAGGTTCCTCTTTTGTCTTTGTCAACAGAAATATGTTTACGTGGGACTTGCCACCATGGTGGTGGGGCATCGTCCAGTTCATTATATAATGTCTTTTTTTTTAATCTTTTAAAAAGGGTGCTGCTACTGTTTAAGGTCAACAATATTCAAGAACCACTCTTCTTCTCCCCGGATAAAAGGGAAAAACAAAAGGAAGTTGGAGACAGTAAGTTTTTGTTTTTTTACATCATTACCTTCTATCTCAAATCATTCTAGTCTAGTAATAGTAGCATCATGCCGTGATGCCCCAGTGAGGTAATTTCGTTTTCAAGCTTTCTGTATAAACTTAATTTGTCTTCTCAAGGTGGGCTCTCTTCCCCACTTGTGTTTCTCATGGGGACATGTCTAATAATAATCAGTCTTCCTCGCTGTTCTGGTTGTTGATAGCTGCTGTTGCTGCAATGTTTCGTTGTACTGCAAACATTGTATATGAATTTAGAAATATTTGAAACCTCAATTTGTTATACGTCATTAGATTTTACTGTTTGTGTTATATTTTCTGTCTTTTATTTTAAATAGAAAAGAAAATTGGGTAAATAGTGGTGCTTCTTCGGGGATTTGAAATTTAAGTTATCCTGTATGAATCCTAAGCAGATCTCGTCATTCAGAGAGAGCAAGTCGGACGATAGACGGTTCTATATATTCACAGCAACAAAAACTCTCCATCTAAGAACTGATTCAAGGAAGGACCGTGTGGCGTGGATTCAAGCTTTGGTTTCAACCCGAGAATTATATCCACTTCGACCACTCAGCGACCATCTCTCCCTCG
The DNA here is from genome assembly GCF_037176805.1 of Vigna unguiculata. Taxonomy (NCBI): domain Eukaryota; kingdom Viridiplantae; phylum Streptophyta; class Magnoliopsida; order Fabales; family Fabaceae; genus Vigna; species Vigna unguiculata. The sequence goes on along the minus strand of NC_140794.1, from coordinate 54,200,244 downwards.
CACCGAATCATATATCTGTATCAACCGAAAGGCTTAAGAAACGCTTACTTGAAGAGGGTAGCAGTGAGAGCCTTGTCAAAGAGTGCGAGCAAATTATGTTTGCCGAGTTCTCTGAACTACAAGAGCAACTTCATATACTATGTCAAGAACGAAGGAATTTGCTTGATACAATAAGGCAGCTGGAGGTAATTTCATTACTCACCTGTGTGCTTTACCTTTGGAATTCTCCTGACAGTTTATTTTAAAGCTTGAACCACTGTTACGTATAAGTTTACTCCTCACACATCTCAAATTTGGTGGAATAGCCTATGCTAATCCTCTAAATTATGAGTTGTATTACCGTAAAACGATTCATTATGATTTGTACACACACACACACATACATACATACATATATATATATATATATATATATATATATATATATATATATATATATATATATATATATATTAAAGTTCTGTGGTGGTGAGGTCTTGGGTTGGGTGGATCAACACTGTATTACTGAGCCAGCTTGACAAAAACATTCACCGAAATTACTTGCACAGTAAAAGTTTAATTGTGATAGCCATTCCAAAATACTTTTTCTTTAATGTAACGAGATATTTATTTCTTATGCTTGAGCTTTCACTGTTTTAAACTTTGTTATTTCAACTTTCGATTTTAGCTCCCCAAATTTGTACTAATTTGACTAATGCTGTAATTAAATTCAGTAGTTTATTTATTTATTTCTTGCCATGCGTCCACCAAATGGTGAAAGTTCTATAAAACACTTCTCCTTATTTTTGTTCTTGCCTAATACCCATATATACCTTTGACTAGTTTTAATTTCACTAGATTTATTCTCTCTAAAATTATTGGTGTATTTGTTTTTTTTTTTTTTGGGGACCGCTGGTTATTGAATTGACTGTAATAGTGCATTATTACATCACATTATTGTTGTACTTATTCTGAGTTTGTAAAACAGGTGGGCATATACTCTAGTGATGTATGGCTCTATCTTCTTATGATAGGATACACTATTAATGTGTGCATATATAACACAAATCAAAATTGGAAATTAAAATTTATATATTTCCTAGTAAAGATTTACAATTTTCATCTGATAATGACTCCTATAATAAGAATACAAAGAGAGACAATTTCACACTACAATAAACTAATGTACCCCGCTGCCAAAAGACTTCTCATCATGGGAAAGTATAAAGAGAGTTATTGTACACAACCTTATTTTTACATATAAAAAGAGACCGTTTTCCGAGTTGAACTCGTGACCAATTGACCACCAAGACACAACTTTACTATTGCACTAGGAAGTTAGTACTGCCTCATCATTTCACCTTACAATTTTTGTAAAACAAAAATCCAAGAAATGAGCATTGTTGTTTTTTGGTAGAAACAAGAACTAGGTCTGATTGCATACGTTATACCACACGATGTGTTTGGTTCATTTGGTCATGAATTTTGGCTGATTTATTGGTTTTTCCAATAGTCTTGTCACCAGTAACTTTCTTTGATGGCATTGTTTGCTGATCATCTCCTGCACCCAAACTTATATATGTGTGATGAACCATGACTCTCATAACTGATTGTGATTTGCATACCCCGTTCACGTTTTCCTTCTTCCTAGCTATATATTTGAAGTCTACTCGCTATCTTTTCTGTATGTCAGCATGTGTTTAGTTTCAAGATGTGCAAGGTTTTATTCCTCTGTATATGACTTACTGAACTAGTCTTTTGTTATTGATCATGGACAGGCTGCTAATATTGAACCTGAGGCCTCTGCCTTGCATGACAGTGAATACCAATTAACGAAGAATGGATTTTCAAGTTTAGGACATGGAAAATATAGCGGTATTACGTTATGTTTATGCTTCTAATTATAATCTATACATATGCTGCGATCTTTCTCTTTCAAATTTCATGTAGTTAGCATGTTCCAGCATTCATATTTTAGAATCTTCGTTTTCTCGATAGTGATAGTAGGGACCTAGAGTTTTGTGATGTGTGGTCATGAAGAATATTGCTTACAAACTAATTTTTGAATTATGGAAAGTATTTTGTTATATGTCATTAGAACGTGAATCTATATTTTCTATTTTTCTAATTTGAAACTTTCTTCATGCTGTTTGCCTTTGAACTCGACACATTGATTCTTCAATATTTTAACTAGCTTGTAGATTCAAATTGGCATGAAGTTATCATTCAAAAGTCCAATTGATTGACTATGATTTCTTGTGTATTTTATGTTTAGATAATTATTTTTGGGGTTATAAAGTTTTTTGGTTAAATTAATACATCTTTTTTTAAATTAATATAAAGAAAATAGTTATGAATCAAACCGTTTATTGTTTTCGTTAGTAAGTATTGAAAGCATTTAAGAGGGCGTGTTTAATACTTTTAACCCATGCACCTGGTGTATGTGATGGAAAAAATATGATATTTATGAATCTCGTTATATTGTACCAATTTGTAATGAACTTGATGGACATATTTATTTCAAATTTTGTAATCCATTATAAAGCAGAGAAATAGACAAACTAGTATATTCTTGTTTATTATTGTCTCTGCTGATCATATAAAAGGCCTTCTGATAATTGCAGAAGTATATATATGTTTCGGTAAATATGATTACAATGAACCTTTCTACAACCTTTGATATATATTTTTCACACATACTTTTGATTTTCAGAATGCAGTACCACTGAATCATCGGATGATATTGAGAAACAGGAGATGGAGGAAGTGTCAGATGAAGATGAAATCTCATATTATGACACTAAAGAGTATTTTACAGAACTTAGTTTTAGGTGTGGGTCCACAGGAGCTTTGGATCCAATGAGCAGGTCTGGGTCCATTGATTTGGAGAACAGTCATGTTCGGGAGACGGTCAATGATTTTGGGTACCCTCAGATAGCAAGGCGAAAGAAGCTTCCAGATCCTGTTGAGAAGGAAAAGGGCGTTAGTCTTTGGTCAATTATCAAAGACAACGTGGGCAAAGATCTCACACGAGTGTGTCTTCCTGTATACTTTAATGAGCCAATTTCATCTCTTCAGAAATGTTTTGAGGACTTGGAGTACTCCTTTCTTCTGGATAGAGCTTATGAGTACGGAAAAGCGGTAAGCTATACCTCTTTCTCTTGAATGGGCTATTTTTTTATCTTGCACCGTAAACATGACAAATTTCAAACCAGTTTTGGTACATGACCTTTTATTGTTTTATCGGTCTATTTGATCGATGAATTTCCCTAGGATATTTGTTGTCTCGATATTAGTAAGGAATGGAATGTCTATACCATACTATACTATGTAGTGTCCTTCAACATTTGACTGGTAATATTGATAGATTGATGTCTAATTTTCTTGAAAGGTTTGCTTCATGCTGTTAAATTAGTGAGTTTCCAATGACCAGTGCAACTATATGTAAAAGTTATCGTTTCAAGGGGAAAATAATTGCCAAACTTGTCTAATTTGTTGTTTGTTTGAATTGGCTACAGGAGTTTTACTATTTGGTCAATTTCATTTCCCCGCAGTTAAAGGGAGAGAGGGGGAAGGGGAATGATAATATCTACATGACTCAATTTAAATTCCTGAGTTACTTTGAAATAAAACTACCTCAATGATTTCATACAAATTTGTTTTTTGTCATGAAATAAATAGTTTATATCAATTGCCTCATTGGCAACTGGTGCATTTGCTTTATATATACTGCTCTCTTCTCAGATGAATCCAAGTAATTGACCGGGAGATTTGTGTTAATAATCATTTGGCAACATTTAATTATTCACTTGGGAGATGACATTATTTAATGCTATTGAATATATGTAGCAGTTCAACCCTTAGAGTTCTATTTTCAGGGAAACGGTCTCCTTCGGGCTTTGCATGTTGCTGCCTTTGCTGTTTCTGGATATGCATCATCCGAAGGTCGTCATTGTAAACCCTTTAATCCATTGTTAGGGGAAACTTATGAAGCTGATTATCCTGACAAAGGAGTTCGTTTCTTTTCGGAAAAGGTTAGTTACTTTGAAATTTGATGATGCCGATAATTGGCCGAGATATAGGCTGCTATGTTGCTGTGCATTTTACTTGGGCTAAAAATGTGATACATTCTAGTTTTGGTTTCAATATATATGACTCAACCTTTACTTTATAAAGATAAAAATTCCAATAAATGTATTTCCAAGTAAGAAATGGGACGAAACTGAAGAGGATGTTTTAACTGGTGGCATGCAACTTGCTAACTGAACAATGGTTTTGTCAAGCTAATGTTATTTCATTCTTTTAGTGGGGTAAAACTGTTTAAATTATTATTGGCCCAAAAGATAGTGGTCCTATACAGTGTGCAGGTGAGTCAATTTACCCGCCAGTATTTACTGTTTTCTCAAACAACTGATTACGTGTGAAACAGGTGAGTCACCATCCAACTGTAGTTGCCTGCCACTGTCAAGGTAGAGGATGGAAGTTTTGGGCAGACAGTAACATTCGGTCAAAATTTTGGGGAAGGTCAATTCAGCTTGACCCAGTGGGTGTTCTGACCCTGGAGTTTGATGACGGTGAAATATTTCAGTGGAGCAAGGTGTAAATCGTGAAATGACTCTGTTTACATTGATTATTTGTACTGGCTAGTGCTGCTAGTGACTTGGCTTTCTAAGCTTCACATTATAATATATTTACATTAAATTATAAATAGTTGTTATAAATGTTTTTGTTTCACCTAGGTCACGACAACAATTTATAATCTCATCCTTGGGAAAATATATTGCGATCATCATGGAAACATGGACATCCGTGGCAATCGCCAATATTCGTGCAGACTTAAGTTCAAAGAACAGGCGATTCTTGATCGAAATCCTCACCAGGTAGGAGTGTTCTAGTTATATTTAGTAGAGCTGCTTTGTCTTTTGAAGTCTGATATATTGTTTCTCGTTTACTTGCTAACCCAGCCTGTTCATAGGTTTAGTTTGTATAGTCTGTATTTTTTATTTTCTGTCTTTCTGTCCCGCCCAAAATATCTGAAGGGATCTTATCTTCCGTGTGCTTTTCACCTAACGAATTGTTCATTATAATGTGCTGTATGTCTAATTAGGTGCATGGCTTTGTTGAAGATGTAACGGGAAAAAAGGTTGCTACATTGTTTGGCAAGTGGGATGACAGCATGTATTATGTTAACGGTGAAGCGAATGTGAAGCCAAAAGATTCCACTTTGTCAGAGGCAAACTTGTTGTGGAAAAGGACTAAGCCACCTTCTAATCTCACCCGGTACAATCTGACATCATTTGCAATCACACTGAATGAGCTTACTCCTGGGCTAAAGGTATAATGATGTATTTAATCATTATTCGATGCACCTTTTCCTTTTTCTTCTTATGCATCTCTAATGGTTTGTTATAGCCTTTTCTGATCCCGGGTATTTGATCACGGATTAAAGGAGAAGCTTCCACCCACGGATTCCAGGCTGAGACCAGATCAGCGGCATCTAGAGGATGGGGAATACGAGAAGGCTAATATTGAAAAACAAAGGTTGGAAAAGAGGCAAAGAATGGTATGTTTAAACTCTAACGCTTTCTTCGACAAACGTGCATTCTATTTTTTCTTTTGCCTCACCTTTTATTTGGTGTCCTTGTTTGACCAGGTGTTTCTGAATTTCTCAACTGTGTAAGCTAAACATAGTAATTACTTGGGTAAAATAACCAATTTTGGTTTTAAAAATCTTCCAATTTCTATTGTTACTTTTTAATATTATAAATAATCTTTTCTAAAATTATTTCAATCATTATTTATTGATATGTATTTAGACACATCACACGTCATAAACTATTTCGGAATAGTATAATTGAAATGATGGCTAGATGCGTGTGGCACTTCGTGATACTTATCATTTTTGAAAGAAAATTATAGTAATGATGTCAATAATTTTTTTAATAAATAAGAATAAATTGGATTATATTTACAAAGATTAAAATTATGTTTATGTAATCTTCATATTTGGAGGATTGTTTGGTAATTAGGTTGTGTAGTTTTTGTGAATTTTGTTAACATGCATTACTTATTTTTGAAAGTATGTTAACTAGTTAATGTAATCTTAAAAAGGTAAGTACGCATATTTGTATCTATAATTATTAACTTACACCAGTTTTTTTTAGTAATAATAACTTTTAACTTTATAGAAGCATTAAGTGTAACTTAAAATATAAGTAAGCGTACAACTCTGCTTGTGTCTCGATAGTCGGTTTAGTATAAGTGGTGTGCATTTTGGTTGGTTAACTTTTATTATAGCTGATGGTCATTGAATCGTTTGATGTGGTTGGTTAACTTCATGCAGTCAAGGAAAATGCAAGAAAATGGATGGCAACCTAGGTGGTTCCGCAGAGAAGGTGAAAACGGTACGTTTCGATATATTGGCGGGTATTGGGAAGCGAGAGCTCTAGGAAGATGGAACGAATGCCCAAATATCTTTGGTGATGTTTATGAAGGAAATTTTGATCCTTTAGGTGCATCTTGATTTTAGTTCAGGTAATATTTGCATCTGTTCCAAAGCATGTTTGATAATATCTATAAAACAGCTTCTACCTTGCATGCATGAGAGGGACATATCATAGGTCTTCAAAAAAAGTTCCTTTGGAGATGACAGCTAATACGGTTGCTGTGTTGCAGATAACGATGATAATAATGAATGCAAAATTGTGTGTGGAGGGTTTCCTTGAACCTTCTTGCATGGCAGCAAATTATTTTACTGAATGGAAGGGATGGTAGCCTTTGGGAACCTTCGGAAACGAGGCTCTTTGCAGTTCTGGTAGGGGATTGCCCTTGTGTCACACACACCACTTCAATAACAAAAACAAGGATAGGGATAACATATTAACATCAACCGATTCCATCTGAGAGTTACTCTCCGAACTTAAATGATTTTAATCGCCTGCGGCTGGTGAAATTTGTAATTAGCCTAATGGACCTAGCATTACACGTACACAGCTTTTCAGCAGAAAGCACTGTACTGAGAATATCAAACAGAGGCTGTTACTTCAACTAGATGAGAATATATCTGAGCAAAGTTTTCAGCTTAGTAACACTTGCTTGATTAGTTTGTCTAGATTGTCAGTTTCTATTTCTTAAATTTTGCTAGTTATGTAATTATTTGGGGTGTTATTAGCTTATGTAAGATCCTCTATGTTGATCCTGTTATAGTTACTGATTTAGCCGAAAGATAATCAATTTATTTCGTATTTGTTTTGATTTTCTAATTAATTAATAAATGAAAGAGTCGTTATATCTCCCTTAAAGTGTTTCACTACTATGTTTCACGTTAAAATCTTTACATCGCATAAGTGCATGCGAATGAAAAGGGGTCCCAACAGAGGGCAAGGCTAATGGACCAAACAAGCAACTATTTTTATACACCTGATCTAAGCATCTACAAAATAAATCAGGTTCTGTGAGCACTTGGTTGAATAGGACTTTATGTTGATGGGATAGTTCTTTTATTTATAAAGTCATTCAATTGTAAGCTATTTATTTATTTATTATTTATATATTTGTAATGTCCTAATCCAATCTTTTACATGTGTTTAAATATAATATTTTAATTTAATAAAATTGAGTCAAATGAACTAATTCTTTAATCTTTAAATTGTTTTATTAGCAAAAACATGTATATAAATATATTGAGTAGTGTTACAAAATATTAAAATATTTGCAAAGAATGTCTAGATGGAGGTACCACTTCAATTTAAAATCCTAATCTTTTTACCACATCAAAAACTTAGATTTCTCTATCCTATTTTGGTCACAAAGCAAAACTTTCAAGATTCTTGTTAAAACATCTACCATCAACTAATTCCAGTTCAGGCAACATAAAATTATACTAGTGTGACTGCTGTACTGTTCCAAAGAAATGATGTCTATAATCTGTTTTAGTCCTACATATCTAATCAATCATTCCCAACCATGTAATCCCTCCTCCTTATGTTGTTGTTAGCTTATACCTACCAATGACTCACTTCATATACATATACATACATTTTATCATCCTAACCAATACAATTGATATATCTTTAACTATATGAGTGATACAATAATAGTCAAGCTGTAACTCATGAAGCTGTCTTTTCCTATACTGCTCAGCCTATTCATAACTAAGTCTATATTAACTCTGTCCTTGAAATTTGATTATACTTGTTAAACTTTGTATTATTTTTTGTATACCTTGAACCATGTTCTTTATGAGCACAAAGGTTTGGTTTTCATTCCCAGATATTTCATAACTTTAGTTAAAAGCATCACTTTCACTGAAACTAAGCTAACATCTAGTCTACAACTTTTATATGGGCTATTTTTTCTTAATTCAATACAAAATGTTTCTTAAATGGGGTTGTATTGTCTTAAACTGAAATATACTCCTCACTCTTCTCTCACGTCTCTATAGATGAATCACTTATATAACTTCTATACTAGTGTATCTTGTGCTAAAAGTATAATCATGAATTTTTAACTTTGTTTTTAATCGAATATAATTCATTCATATATCTTGTTAATTGTAACGTCACAATTTTACATTAATTCGAATAACAACATCCTATTCATAATGATTTACATAAATGAGATAAAATCTTAATAATTAATCATTGATCTAAACCTTAAAATTCTCACCATCAAATTTCAAATCAAATTACTACAAGTCAATCAAAGGATCATAACCTAAAACTTAATAACATACTTTTAGATTTACGAGTCATTTTTATACATACAAATCTTATAAATATGCATACTCGATAGATTATCTACTTTTTTCTTAGTTCTCCAATTATGATAAAAGTCACTCTAAGATGAAAATAACTAATCCAAGAGTTGATGTCAACATTGTAGGTGTTCTCTTCCTTGAAGTTTATCTAAACATAAAAAATTAAATAAATGCGAAATGTGAAAATATTATATAGATACTAAAAATGATTAATGTTAATCTTCAAAAGATCAAACTCAAGTTATGTATAACTTTTTACTTGTTCAATACTAAATTTTATTGAGTTGTATCAGAAAAAAAAAATATTTTAGAAATCTTACATACAATTGTTTCTTTATTATTTTCCAACACCAATGAAGCATGAATAACCATATAAAAGATCATAAAAGCACCTACTTCCTCTATCCCTAAGTGTTGTTGGGTTTCTCCATACACTTTCTCCAACTCTATTACTTTCTCTAATACTAAATATTTTTGGGTTTTACCATTATAAACATGTTTGCCTCCACATGGACCAATCACTAAGATAAATTATCAACTTTGATACTACAATTTGATTTTTCTTACAGGGAGAGACTAAGAAGATTCAATACCAAATGAACTATAAGTAAATTATGTAGGAGATCATGACATCATCTCCAACCCAAAACATTGAGACTTTGTGTTTGTGAGTGTTCTTTTTTACAATGTTACTCAACTTTTTTTTTATTCCTACTCAATTACTCATATGTAAATTCCAAAGATACAATTAGAATAACCCATACAATGGTATTAAATAATAGTAAACCATAATTGTTTTCTCTATTAGAAAATGTTTTCTTTTTCTTTCTTAAAACTAAAAGTATTTTTTAAAGTAGAAATAAAACTCTAAATACAAGAAAATTTTATAGGATAACTTAGAATGATTGGTTATTATAAAGCTCGATTCCTACCACAATTCCAAAGAACACGAGACACATAAGTGCATTCAAATTATGTTTATGCATTAAAGCGATGGGAATTCGGTTTCCTAAGCGGATGGTTTTGAATCAAGACCTTCTAATTTAAATTAGGGATGATAATTAGGGCCCGGCCTGTAGGCCCGCAGAAAAAACGCGGGGTGGGCCAGGATAGTGAGCCCGCAGGCCCGCGCGGGCTCGGCCCTCATAGGCCCGCGGCCCGCACGGGCCGACCTACAAGCCCGCATAAAATTAAAAAAAAAAAACTTGTACTTGTGTATATTAATTACTTCTTTTATGGACTCTTGCATTAACATTTCAAATTCTTGTATAACTGGAAAAGACAAGTATTATGTAATTTTTAATGTGCTAAAATTTAAAGAATACATTATGTATGTCATAGTATGAATATGATGAAAATGTTGAATTATCAATTTATCATCTAATTCCTCAAAGTCTTTACTTAATTTTGTGAACTTCTTAAAGTTTCCCAATTTTTAAACATTGAAATTTTATCATAAATAAATAAATAAATTAATTAATTAAAAAAAAAAACGGGCCGGCCCGTAGGCCCGCGGGCCAACATATATGTGGGGCGTGCCAGAGTATGCGGCCCACATAAAATGTGCGGGGCGAGGCGGGCCTAAACGGGACGGGCCGGCCCGCATTGCCACCCCTAATTTAAATACAGAATTTAACTCAATCATACGACTTTGCACGATCGGATAAGGGAGAAAAGAAAACCGCTTACTACAAGAATGTTTTTGAATAATGATTAATTTTAATGACAAAAAATAACTATTCATTATAGTAATCTATTTAGATATCAATTTATAAACTAAAAATTATTGGTGACTAACATAGTTTCAAAAAACTATAATTGATATCTAAATTGGTAATTAAAATAGTTTCTATTATGAATTGGTCACTAACATTAATTACAAGATTTTGACTATCAAAAGAATTAGTCTCTAATTTGGTCTCTAAATACGTATTTTTAACCACTCAAATTTATCATTATTTAAGAGTTTTTTTTTTTTTTTTAGTGTTACTTACTTTTACAATAATATTTGAGAACCATATTGGATTGTTGCTCTTTGTTCAATTGTTTCTATCTTTATAAAGGCCACTAACAAGTCAAATTAAAGAATTAATAATATGATTATTTTTCTAACTTACTACACATTAGAAAATTTAATTACGATTTTCTTAAAAGGCGTTCAAGACATAACTTGCTAACTTACTCCTTTTTCGAAACAGGTGAGTTTAAGTTAGTAATCAAAGTATAAGTACCTAGTAGTTTTAGTATTTCATATAATATTCGAGATCCGTCCTCAAAATAATAAAGTTTGAAGAAAAAAATCGGAAATCCTCATATCTCAATTTCTAAAAAGGAAAATGACAGGTTAACTTTTTTTTACAAACTTTAACAAACTATTAATTTGGATAAAAAATGATACTTTATTACTTTATTTGAGTTAAAAAAATAAAAAATTACTCTAATTTAATTCTATTTATAGAAACTTTGTCAAATTTATCAAAAATTGTTTGTCAAAAAAAAAAGATAATTTTCCTTCTAAAAACTAGTTTTTTCTTTATTGAACATATTTTGGAAATAATTTTATGCATTTCTATAGTAATTTTGGTTTCGTTTTTTGGTTGGTAAACAACGAGAATATGCTATAAATGTTATAATTTTTATCCAAACGTTAAATAATGTTATTCAGTAACTTCATATAAATTAAAATTATATATATACATATTAAACACCTCTCCCTCTTTTTATTGAATTTTTGAAGCAGTGACATGGATACGGCATGTTTAGCATTTGATTAGTTGATTTAAAATTTTGCTTAGTGTATTGTATAGCAAGCCTATTAAGAAGTTAAACTTAAACTCAAAGCTAAGCATGGGAAACAGTGCCTGCTTCCTCCAACTCTATGCCTGCTTCGGCGAGCCTCTTGTCCTTGTATACATAGCCCTTTGCACAAAACAAGTACACCACCAAATTCACACCACTCAGCACAGCCAGTAACCAGTAGAAATGGTGCAGTTTCCCTTCATTAAGGTTGTCCGCAAGCCATGGTTCACGGTGACGCGTGGCCTTGTGCACCAAAGTCACCAACAAGGAACTAAGAAAAAACCCTAAAGACAACGTGCTCAAGAACAATCCTGTGCTCATCGTCTTCATCCCCTTCGGACACTCCCTCAGGAAAAAATCTAGCTGCCCTATGTATGTAAAGGCCTCTCCCGACCCCACAAAGAAGAACTGTGGTACCAACCAGAACACGCTGATGGGAACCACAGCATTGTGTTTGTGTGTTAAACCGTGGGCACTTGCCACTCTCAGCCGCTTTATTTCAGTCAGTGCTGCAGCCACCATGGCAAAGATCGAAAGCACCAACCCTACGCCCATGCGTTGCAAAGGGGTTAGCCCTTGTGGGTTTTTAGTTACTCTTTTGGCTATGGGAGCAATGACGCGGTCGTAGATTGGGACTGTGAGGAGAATGCTTGCCACGAAGAAAACTGTGAGTGATGCCGCGGGAATTTGGAAGGAGTTTCCGATGTGCCGGTCCATGGTGGTGGCCTGTGATACCGAGAACGTGGTCATTTGGGCGTAGATGGTCCAAAACATGATGGTGGTGGCCCACACGGGTAGCATTCTCTGCACCATTTTAACTTCTTCAACGTCCGTTAGGGTTGAGAGATACCACTTCCTCTCCATGGTGATTTCTTGGCTGTCTGTTTTTGGGTCCTTGATTGCTGCCTTGTCCAAGAACCTACTCACATCATTCAAATACCAAAATAATTCATTCTGTAATGATAATAATTGTGGTAGAAGCATCTGAAATATTAATTGGTGTTGCTACATAATGTGAACAGTAGGTAGTCAAAAGGAGATTAATAATGGAGAGTGCATGTAGTGGTTAAAACCCTAGAGGTATAGGTAGCCAAAGGGTTATAGTATGAGTAGTTATTGTATGCAAAGTAGTGCAGTAATGGATGATCACGCATAGAATAGAATGATAAGGAGCAATAATATAGGGTGTTAGTCAGTGAAAGAGAGAAAAGAGACAAATGGCACATGGAAATAGGGAGATAATAAAGAGAAAGTGATATGAAGCAGGACAAAATGGGGGCAGCGATGGTACATGCGCTATGAGACAGGACCTTGCATATGCATTGGCAATTGTAGCTGGCTAGCTGTGGCCTTTGCCAGCACGTGATACCTCTCATCCTCACTTTTAGATATCACAGGAAAACAAAAGCTACTGATACCAGACCTGCCACTGTATAAACATTATTTCCATCACCAAATCTTTTACTTTTATTCACGTCTCACTACACTTATGGATGGTTTCTTTCCTATCTACAAAGACAACCACAAGAGGAATAAAACAAGTTCTGAACAGTGTATACTTTGTCAAATTGTGACTGAAATTACAAAGTGATAAAATTATATGAGAGACATCTACCTGAATAGGAAATCACACACGTGACATGTCTAACTCAACACTATTGATTCGATTAATAAGTATAACGAAGATGACACTGTGTTAGTATATCTATATATATATATATTCGGTGTTATTTAATTTGAGCTTGTGGATGAATGTGACCAAAGCAGTGAGCAGAGGAACCGAGAACTAAGCTTTGTTGTCCATTTCAGACACACTTTTGGTTCAAATAATGAAGACTCCAAGATAGACATTTTAGCACTTATTTTAAAGGTGAATTGCCACTGTTAAGAATCGTGGGACCCTACATTCAAAGATAATGTCGTGGTGGTCATTCCACCACTAAATTCTACCCAGTACTATAGTCCTCAATCAAGGTGATTCAACTATAATCTCAATTATTTATGCACATTTCTACATCAGACGACAAAGACCTTCTAAAAGTTTTGAGGTATCCTAAATCATAATCTTTTAACTTTTATCTTAAATAAGATACACAAAACCCTTTATATATAGGAAGAGGATATACAGTATCTCCTCATGAGTCCAGCAGAAGATCCATTCTGTATATGTAACAGTGAACATTAAAAATATGAACTAAAAGGATAAAAAACCAGTAATAATAATGCCAATAATATACACAAGTAATATTTATAATTTAGGTATATGAATATTTCTTTATTAAAGTTCATCTATTGTGAATGAATCTTGATCCTAATAGTTGTTCGGTACAGTTGCTTGCGATTGCTTTTTCAACACATCTTTATTATTTCATAAAATTTGTCTTAAAAATATAGTTCTAATTTTAAAGAAATTGAAAACTAAAAATAAACTTGATTATCCTTTACTATTATACATACATATCATTTGAGATTATTTAAATAGCCTAATTAAACTTTGTTTACGAGAATAGGGTATCTTAAAAGAAGATTTAGTTCATTTTTAAAGTAAAATAATATAATGTAAATTAGACTCTGGTTTTAATTTTTACAAAATTTTCATAATTATTATTGCTTATTATTTAGAAACACTGTCATAATTATCTTAAGATTTAAATTTACATATATAAGGGTAAAAAGAGAGAAAGTATGAGTATGATTTAAGAAGTGATGGAATGTAAGTATAATTTAATCTTAAATGTTTGAAGAGTATAAGGAAGACATAATCTTAAATCTTAAATTTACCTGAACTGTTTGCTATGGGGCAACATCTGCTTCTGCTTTCTGAGAGTTTCATCTGCAACATCATCCAAGTTGAACAACAAAGACGCATCAGAGGGCAATTCCATGTGCCTCTTCCTCCAAGCTGCCACCAACACCATCGCAATCTGCGTCAGGGGACTCCCCACCAGTTTCTTGAACCGGTACCTTCTTGTTCCAGACAAGAACACCGTAAGTGCCACCAGAATAGCACAAACACTTATCCCATAACCCCAATACCTCCCTATGTGATCCTGAATGTACACAAGAACTGTAACTGCTGTGAGAGTCCCCAGACTTATAAAGAACACGAACCAGTTGAAGAATTTTATCATCTGATTTTTCTCCCCTTTGTCTGATTCATCGAACTGATCCGTGCCAAACCCTGACACACTCGATTTCAAACCACCAATGCCAAGGGATGTAGTGTAAAGAGCAAGGTAGAGCACCAATAGCTGCATGTTGCTTGCAGCCTCGCAACGTCTCGTAGCAGATCTTACACATTTTGGAGGATGCAGGCTTGGGATTACGGTTGATATTGTCAATATTGTAACACCCTGTAAACAACTCTTGTAAAGATCCAAAAATGAAATTAACCAAGAAAAGAAAAATGATTTATGCTCCCTTCTCTGAGAGATTATTCAAACTAAATGAAGTTTTAAACGCAGCACATAATGTCTTACAGTTGCTTGAACCGCTGCGAAGATGGCAATAGTGAGGTATCTGTGAATGAGAGAGTGAAGCCAATGAAAAATCTAGCAACTCTTCATAATAAGTGTTGTATATAATATTAGAAAGAGCACAGTAAGAAAGTTTATTGGAATAAAATAATTGAGTGTTTGTTTTTGCTGTGTTAGACAAGTGAATCAGTGGTCACAAACCTGCCGATAAAAGTGTCAGCTACAAAACCACCGAATAAACAGAGCATGAAAGAGGTCCCCATGAAGTTGGTGACTGTGTTTGCAGAATTCGCACTGCCCAAATGCATGGTACCAGTTAAATATGTCACCAAATTCACGGCAACGCCCATTGTCGTTAACCTCTCACTTGCTTCCACTCCTGAAATAAACCAACAGCAACAAAAGGAAACAGACAACCTATGTCAATACCAAGACTGTACCTTTTTCTTCCCATACTGAAGATCTATTATAGCTTGAGAAAGTAAATCTTAATCATAAATAATTTTAATAAATGGTTAAGAGTGGATTTCATTTAACAAAAATAATCATCAAGATTAAGTTCTAAAGGTATTGGAGACCTAAAATCATGGCGGCAGCAACCCAACCACCAGTTTTGGACCTCTGGGCTGGTTGACCTTTGTAGTCCCAGGCATCTAGGACGCTTTTCTGCTGTGTTTCAGAGGGAGTTATCATCGCAGGAAGGGATATCAATGGTGAACTAAAATGTTATTAATGAACTGGGTATGCATGCCACAATGGGGTTGTTGTGTTTATATAGTTTCTATACTTTCACATCAAATAATTGTACCTATTTTTATATCAGATTATAAACATTGTTATTAGTTAGTGTCCTCTTTAACAAACATCTTTTTTAATATTTTACAAATAACTTTTTTAACTCTAAAACTGGTCTATTTGGAAATTGGTACATTCAAAAATAAAATTTAAATTTTTTTATATCCAACATATATTAACTTAATTATCACTGTAATTATTTAACTTGTGAATTAATAGTGTTGATACATAATACTATAGTTAGATATTTGTGTTTTTAATACTCTTCTATAATTATTTGTTTTTCTTGGTTTTATATAATTATTTTACAAGTTCATCCTCAAATACATTAAAAAATATTAGAATAAAAAATATATACTTCTTACATACACCGAAGGGACAGCATGTGACCAATCATATATTGGAATAAATGCAAATAGCAAGTCATGTGCCACAAGATAAAATAAATTAATTATAATTTGGAATGAATACAATCTACGATAAATTCCAGTTGCGCACTAATCAAGATGAATGTGCAACAATGATAAGTTAATCATGTTTATTTTGGCCAATGCTAGAGTTGGTAAAACATCTTTAAAACTTTGGGAAATTGTTTGAAAATGTGGAATAAAAATAACATATTAGGATCTGTTTATCACAGTCCCTCCCAAATATCAAGAAAACCCCCAAAGAAACCAAAACTTGTTTCTCTCCTTGAGCAGCAGAGTGTGAATTAGGATTTTGTGTTTTTCCCGACATATATGACTTGTCGAATTAGCCAATCGTGTTGATTGTGTTGTTTACCTACTAGCTTAATTAGTAAAAGAAAATGTTAAATATCTTCAAAATAAAACTATTAAAATATCGAAATTTTAAGATTGACGTGATGTCACTACAAAATACCATTGTCCAGAAGAAAATGGAATTAATGGGGGATTTTGTGACGCTGAAGTTGAACACTTTTGCTGGAAACATAAAAGTATAACTTTTGATTTTTGTAATAAGGAAAAGACTCAGAACAACTATAATTATTTTTTTCTTTCAATGTTTTGTAGTGAGATGGAGTATATAATTAACTATGTGAGAGATAATAAATGCATAATAAATATTATCAATAAATACTTAGAAATACTATATCTATATCTATATGTATCCTATTTTAGTGTCCATATTTATGTTCTCAATTCTATACTTTAATAAATATTTTTTTTTCTTAAATTAAAATAATTATTTTATCATTTTTACCTTTTAAGTATTTTCTTTGTTAAATTTAACTGATTCATTCATTTAATTTTTCTTTTAAATTGATCGTTTTAAAACTAATATATTAACAAAAAAAAATCTACAATATAAATAAATAAAAATTTAAAAATTACTTATTTTCAAAATTAAAAAAAAAAAAGTAAACATACATGTGCACATGCGTTTTCACTAGTATTTATAGATTTTCTTGAGTTTCTTATTGGATTAAGTTAAGCACATTCATTTATTTTTATTATTGTTTAATTCTGATTATGTTTATAATGTTCTTTGACATATCTACTATATCTAGTGGTACACTGGTTTCATGTTTGAATGTGTTATAGATAATCTTGAGTTGAGAATGAAGATGGATTACAAAATTGGTGTCATTGATTACCAAAAATTTTGGGAGAGACCTTGATTCTGATATATAATTTCAATTTTTTTTTCTTCAAATTTGTAAACCTAAGTTCTCCACCATAGATAGCTAAATCTATTTGTTGAAATTAGATGTAATAAATTGATTTCTTGAGTATTTTTTTTAGGTTAATACATATGTTTTTTTTTTCAATTCAATGTTAGTATTTCATTTTTATTCTTAATGCTTGTTATGGGTTGAACATCCATGGCTTGACTGTACTTCTTGAGGTATTGAAAAATGCCTTTTGAACTTATAACTGAAATTAAGTTCCTAATGGAAATTGTATCTGGAGATATAACTGTTTTCTTTTTTTTATTAGTAATCTTAAGGCTTTTGAATTTAATAATGATTGCACTTAATGATCCAAGGGATTGAAATTTGATGAGTTATCATGGACCCAAAGTTTCTAGGGATAGGATTTAAGTATATTTGTGAGTTGATTTTAACATGAAATTGAAATTGAGATGTTCGTAAATGTAAATGCTTGAGAATGAAGGGAATGAAATCTAATTTTGACAACTATAAATCTTCTATTTTAAATTCAGTTGCACACCAATTATTTGATAAAAATACAATTTTTTTTTATGAACTTTGTTGTCTAATTAAATGTGAATTACAAGAGTAGTCGAATGTTACATAAGTCTCTTTGAAAAATGGTATATAGACTTTTTACTTTATTATTTATACAATTTGGTACACTTGTTAATATCATAACACCAACCGACCAACAAGGAAGTTTCAATGATCCTATTATCCACAAAGTATGTTATGAGATTCTACTATAATTAGCCATGTATGAGTCGAAGTTTGGTTTTTGAGAAAACATCCTACGTTTGTTGGTGCTCTTCGTTCCTTACAATTTCCGAAGGAGGAGGATGCATCAATATAGAGTAATCTTCTTATCTTTACTGAAGCGTTCCACTTCAGCTCAAAATTTGTTTGAGAGCTTTCCAACATCTTCATTTCTACGTTTTCTTGTCACACCACTTCTATCTCTTCGGAACTTTTCTTCTTGAGTTCCACTAGTTTCTTTTGCGGTCCATTTAATAAAGACAATTGTTTTGTGTGTTCTTCTTAGATATCTAGTTATCATTAACTTTTATTGTTCGTCATATTCCTTGTTGATATCTTATAATCTTAAAAAACCAGTTTGGTTTAATGATAAGCACCAAAAATTCTTGGTAAGACTAAATAGATGCCATTAGACTGAATTATTCTTTTATTTTCAAATGACTTGTACCAAAATATTCTTTTTTCACATGCAGAAGCTTTTGTACTCTTTTTTTTCTTGAAAAAAAATATTGATAAGATGCCTATAAAAATACTTTAACACTAAGTCAATAACAATTATAATTAAAGTAACAAATGTGCAATGAATAAAAATATATTTTTATGAGCCTTTTATCTTGATGCGTTTAAATTGAGTGGATCTATTCATTTTAATATTTAATTTATTACTTAATTTCTTTATATATATAATGTTGCTTCCACAAAATAACATTATTGTCATTTTCGACACCGACATCTGTGGATGTCAAATGGTACCAATTTAGGTTATGTAATCTTTAATTTGATGATAAAACTATTTTAGAATATTGGAAACTTTATATGATTTGAATGTTAGTGTACATTTAAAAGAAGTCTTTTGAAAATATAAAAGAACCTGCCCATTCAGTCATATCATCATCGTCGGAGTGTCAAAGTTGAAAACCCCAATTTTCCGATTCTGTGACCAATAATGACAACTTTATGTCACAATATGATTTTGACCCCAATTAGTGTATAGTTCACTACGATCCTTTCTTTGACTCTCATTAACTAATCAAAATCAAAAGCAACTTTACCTAAAATAATTAATTTTGTTAAATAAAAAACGTGTACTTTCAACGAATCTCTTTAGAAATATCATGTAGACATCTCCCCTGACACATGAACATTATCGACTAACTTAATCCCAAAATTAATGAAACAAAACTTTAAAATATTCCATCAATTTCAATGATTATTTTTGCTATTTCTAAGGATATATCTTTACTATGACCAAAAATTTTACTTAAACCTATGATAAAAAAAAATGGAGTTGAATCAGATATCAACATTTACTAATATTTAAGATTTTAAATATTTATTCAGATTTTAAAAATACATGGTTTAATTCCATAAAAGTGTTTAAATTTTTATGTCAATTAGAGATAATATTAATTTATAATATATATGTATTTAAAATAAATATCAGAGTTAATACGGGAGATTGAGTTATATCTATACATTTAAATTTTATTATTTTAATATGATTTGATTTTGGAACTATTAAAAATTTATTACAAATCAAGTTTGTTAAGTTTATCATAATTTGTTATCAGATCTTTTATTATTTTTATATTTGATGTTCACGACATTAATGTATGATGTCCTGGACATAAATATGTGTTAAAAATATTACGTTAACGAGGAATAAAATTAATTTATAATATATAACAATATTAAATTTATTTTAGTAATTTAATTTTATAAAATTAAGTTAGATTTTTAAATTTCATTGATAATAAAAGTATTTATTCATACGACCCAATTGAAAAAATTCTTAATAAAATTTAGATTGTTAAAATGAAAGCAGAAAATAATCGGTGTTTAAAAATTAAAACTTCTCTGCTGCAATACACAAATCTAAAGATTTTTAAATTGTTATTCAACTTCGTGTTTTGGCATATTTAAAGAGCATTGTGTTAAAATTATTATAAAGTAACACATGTGTAGAGATGTCGGGCGGGGAGATTATGAGTAGTAGCTCTTTCATATTTATTTCGTAACTGGTGATATCTCTCTAGTTGGGAGGGTGTTAAAGGTCAGGTTTGGGGTTCGATACTGACAACAACCTGACTTGCGAAGTGGGGGACACTTGGGGCGAGGAGTTGAGGTGTATTGGACTGCAGACCTGACACTGACATTGCTAGGATGGGCCAGGAGGTGTTATAAAAAAAGTGCACTTTTTTATAACATCCCTGGCCTAGCCAGCAATGTCTGCTTTTTTATAACATCCCTGGCCTAGCCAGCAATGTCTGCAGCGCAACTGGTGACATCTCTCCAGTTGGGAGGGTGTTAAAGGTCAGGTTTGGGGTTTGATACCCACTGACAACAACCTGCCTTGCGAAGTGGGAGGACACTTGGGGCAATGGGTTGGGGTGTATTGGGCTGCAGACCTGACATGCCGCTGACTAGGCCAGGGATGTTATAAAGTTGTATCCGTATTTATATACATGTGGGTATCATTATGCGAGTATCTGCATATTTGTTTTTAATATTCATGGATATTTATAGGTACTCGCGGGTATGTATAAAAAAATAATATTTAAAAAGATATTTTAACAATAAATTCAAATACAAATATAATGTAAAACATCTATAAATTTCAAACAAATAACTCATTTAATTAGTGTTGAATGATAATTTACAAATAAATGAAGATTTTTTAAAATCAATCGATAAAATATAAATTATTTAATTTCAATGTATTAATATTTTAATCATTTTTTTATTTAAATTAAAATATAATACGTACGGATATCTACGGATATAGATACTATGATTCTCGTACTCACCCGTCAACATGCGATATAAAAAATATATATACCCATTACTCACGAGTATCCATTTATAATCTTCATTTTCTATCCATTACAGATTTTATCCGTGATACCAAAGTTAAGAAATTATTTTGAGATCCCTAAACACAGTGATTAACATCTTTACGTTTCATTGTTTTTGAACAATCATTACTGCATCATTTATTAGCAACATTTCTAATTTCAAAAGTTACACCATGCAATTAAGTCAAATTAAATATTCTATGAATAGTAATTTTTGTTCACTGTTTTTATTGTGTTTCTGAATAACAGTCAATAATATATTTTAAAAATTATATCTTTTACGTCTTCAAAAAATATAAATTGATAAATAAAAAGCATTATAATAACTAAAGATTAAACTATATAATAATATGCAAAACATAAATTTGAAATCACATTATATATAGAGAATGTTTCAATTTTTAAATTTCTATTGTAATTGGTGGATTGATGTCTATGTAACAGCTTCTTTCCGTTAAAAGAATTATATTATAATTAATGTCGTTTATTATTATTTTTATATACTATTTCAATGAAAATGGAATCAATACATTGTTATATGATTTATTTTAAATTATATGTCAAAAAAAAATTATATTCTAAGATAGATAGGATAATTTCTTGAGAATTTCTCTTACCCTCGATAAGAATAAAGTTTGATCAACAATTTTGACTTATATATATTTTTCTCCTTTAAATTTCCACCAAATCCATAAATAGAGAAGGTCAAAATATTAAGAAAAATATTTTTTTACTTATTTTTTTATTTGTATTATTTTTATATTTCAGAACTATTTAAAAGATGACACTTTAAATCGTAAAAAAAATTATTAAAATTTAGTTATCGAAATATTATTATCTAAATAATAGACTCATTTTAATTTATATGTCACATTGACTTAATGTCTCACGCACATATATAATTTAAATAAAAATAATATATTTTATAATATTTAATGAACAGCCTAATTTTAACAAATATTAAAAACATTTATTACACTTTTTACTCAATTTATTTATACATCATTGTCCTTCATAAAATTATTTTCTTTTAAGAAAATCACACAAAAATGTACATATAAAACCACTTGTGAAAAAACAAAAATACATACAAAATTTTAATACACCATTTAACAAAATACATACATATTTTTATTACACCCATTATTCTCTATGTATCTTGTGTATATAGATTCTATATCATTATATAAAGAGATCTATTTTTGATGTGTATACATTTTTTTTTATTTTTATTCTTTAATAAATAATTATTATTTTAAGTGTATCCTTTTTAAGTTTAATCATTTTTCTATTTTTTAATTAATCATTTTTAAAACTAAAATTAATTTATTATCTATAAAATAATTAAAAATTATTTATAATAAAATTTAATTTTTTTTTATTTTTATAATTATAATTTTATTATTTTTTGTTATTCTAAAAAACTAAGTAAACACGTTATCGCAAGCTTTTTTCACTAATTTTCAGTAATGATTTTATATACAATTTCACTTTTTTTACCCTCCATATTTTTCTAATTAATAATGATATCTTAATCTGTCATCTTAATTTTTTATATATAATATGTAGTTTATCTCTATTCTCTTAATATTTCTACGACCACTCAAAACGAATATTTTTTTTTTCGAAAAGTGTAGAATCATTGCTTTTTCATAATTTAGATTAAGTCTGACATATATACTTTGATTATACATAGAGAGATAAAAAAATTAATTTAATTTTCTTTTTAATTTAAGTTTTATTGTTTCTCATCTTGTAAAAAAAATTGAAATCAATAATCATACCATTTCCATGTTGACATGTCACATTTAGTTAAACAATCATTTTACGTAAATTTATGAATGTAAAACATCAAAAAACTAATAAATATGGTATATATTTTTAATTATCATTTAAATTTAAATTTTTGGAAAAGAAATATGAAATAAGATTAAAAAGTTATATTTTTATAAAAGAATATAGAGAAATAATGTATACAAAGAACTTTTTAATCAAAACATTGAATTTGATAATAAATTGGATAATGTCCACCACAGACACTGATGCGCAACAAAAGCAGATTTGAGACGTTCCCCAATCTGAAGGTCCACTCTAGATGGACCTACCCACATCTTTCATTACACTATGATTTGGATCTCTCTTTACATTACGGCCCATGAAGTTAAATCTCACGTCATAGTATCTAACTTTTCACACAACTAGGTAGAAATAATTTTAAACTAATTAAATAAAATTCAATAGACTTAGGTTTTTATTTTATTCTTTGTTCCTTTTTTTTTTAATTTATTAGACCAGAGATTATTCTTTCTCAGAACTGTGTGATGGACAATAATTCAAAGAGTTGATTTTTCTTATTATATGAATTATTTTGTTAACATGAATGAAAGTGTCTGACAATATGTCAACTTATAAAGTTTTAATTGAGTTTAGACGGGTTTACCTTATTTAATTAATATGGTGTTTTATTTAAAACTTTTAATCATCTAACAACAAAGCCAAAACAAATAATTAAATTCTAAAACTAGAGAACTTTTAACATTAAGTTTATATCAACGGTAAAAAAAAAGCAGCTTAGAGTTAGCCAATATAGATTTTGTGATTTGAGGTTGAACAATTTTATTACAAACTTAAAACTATAATTTAAATTTTATTAACTTATTGTGTGTAATTTAAAAAAAAAAAAAAACTAGAAATATCACTCTTAATAGAACACGCAATACATCATATCACTCTAAAATAATAATATATACAAGAAATATCTATAATATATATAGTTTTCAATTATGATTTTATATATATATATATATACTCTATTTTTTTCTTTCGAATTATATATACTGATTTTCATGGAAGAAAATTATTACTCTAAATTATACTTGTATCCATACCATTTTTTATATATTTTTTATATTATTTTAATATCTATTAATTAAATTTTATAAAAATAAAAATTACGTTAAAAAAATTTAATATCATTACGTAAAATCAAAAGCATATAAATATAAGAAAAATTACAATTATATAAATTTTAAATAAGAGTATCAAAATGGAATAAAAGTAAAATAATTACAAAAAATATTACATATTACACATAAATAAAATTTTATAATAATAAAAATATCTATTAATTTTGCAAATGTAATGAAATAAAGTTATAAAATTAAAAATTATTTTAAAAAATTATAAAAAAAACAAATATTCAAGTTTAAAAATATTTTAAATGTATCTTTATTTAATTTTTCTAAATTTTAATGATTTTTTTTTCAAATGTTTGTCTCATATTTTTTTCTAAATTCTAATTAAATCTCTTTCTATAATAAAAAAATTGTACTCAAAGAAAAAAAATTAAACTAATAATAATTTGAATTTAGAAAAAAATATTAAGACAAGATAAATAATCAAATATATGTCTAAAAAATGTTTTGATACATCATTGAACAAAATTGCACAAAAAAAAATATATATATATAATTCAATATATAAAAAAAATTGATATTACCTTAGAGATTTTATAAAACTTTTTAGAAATCAAACTAGTCAAATCATGAAAAGATAATGGCAATTATTTTAGTGAAAAAAAAAATCTCCAAATGAGAGAACTAGTCATCAAAGACAATAATGAAGATAAAATTTTATATTACCTAGTAAAAAGAGAGTTTATGCAATTGAACATTTTCAAATATTTCTTTGTAAATCACATTTGTAGTTGTAGTTGTAATCATTACATCTTCCATCTTCAAAATGTGTATCCTCGATCATTTCTTTGTTTTGACTCAAAGATGTAACATGC
The DNA here is from genome assembly GCF_037176805.1 of Vigna unguiculata. NCBI lineage: Eukaryota > Viridiplantae > Streptophyta > Magnoliopsida > Fabales > Fabaceae > Vigna > Vigna unguiculata. The sequence continues at coordinate 54,175,358 of NC_140794.1, read as the reverse complement.
CTAATAAATAAGAGAGAGAAAATGATAATAAAATATACCTCCTATGATCTTTTTCTTTTCAGCCATATTCTCACCCAAACCCTCATTCCTCATTCTTTTGTTGTCAATTTCTCTCTCCATGTTTATCCATTTAAAAAATTGATAGCACCACTAAGTAGCCGCAAGATTAAGGATCATTTTGAATCAATTGAATTTTGAAATAGAGTAAATTTAATTTCTACCATTTTTCTTTGAAGCAACATGCTTTTCCTTTTTTCATGTAACTTTATGTCAGTTATATTTTGTTTTCCACCTTCAAGTTGATATTCTATCTATTTGCAATTTTAGAATCACACTTTAATCGTTATTTAGGTTCTATAAGTTGAGTAGATATTCTGGTAAAAAAAACTTTAACTTTTGTTTTTTTAAATTGTCTATGTTTTGTTTAGCTTATAACGAAGTTTGGTGTTCATTGACTATTTTTTTTGTTCGAGTAGCATTAGACTAATAATTGTTTGATTCATTAGATTGAGCCATATGGTTTGGTACCTAGTATATGATTTGATGAATGTGAATTATTTGGGACTAATTATTTTCAACTGAGATGTTTGGATAGAGTTGTGATAGAGTTACGTGGTTTGATGTTGGATAGTACATGTTGAATGATTGTGAATTTTTGTGAATTTTTATGTTGGATTGTAAAGAGAATGTCCACTGAATGAGTTGAGAAGTAGATATATGGAGAAAGGAGGAAGAATGGTTGATTTCATGGGACAGACCTATAAATTTTATATTCATTCTTTATTTATAAATTATCTTTTCATTACTTTTCTTTAAATGCATTAGTTTATCCTGGTATTTCTTGTTGGTGTGTTGTTTGGTTTCTTTTTTATGTGATGATCCTATAATTATACGTGAACATCAGTAGGTATAGATGACTAGTAACTCTGGAGTTGAGACAAGATTTTGAAGTCCAAATAGTATTAGTTGAATAGGAAGAGTCTCTAGTCCTTTATGAGGAATGTATTTAGGACAAACTTCATCTTTTGTGAAACTTTAAACTACTATTGTGTTCAGTTTGTAATGGTTCTAATTGCACACTTTGATTATATATATATATATATATATATATATATATATATATATATATAAATATATAAATGCTTAATTATGTTTTAAGTTCACGGTATAATAATTTGAGACATAATTCTCTACTTTAAGACACAAATGGATAATTACTTGGTTTATAAATTATAACTTTTTTTCTTCTCTTTTCTCTTTTCTCTTTCTTACAATAACAAAATATTTGTATGACTAATATAATATGATGAAAATTAAAATCTTTGAATATTTAACTCCATTATTTTTAAATGTATATAATATTATATTAGTAGGTGATAATATTCTAATATTATTAAGTTAATATATAAAATAAATTTATATTTATTAAAAATGAGGTGAAATGAATGAAAAAAAGATGAGAGGTTATTGTTAATGAATATGGAAAAAGAAAAAAAAGAAAAGAAGTTAGACAGTTTTATAGAAAACATATAAAAATAAAGATTAATTTTAAAAATTTAACAAATAATTATATTGTAAAGGGTAAAATTAAAATTATGAAATATGAACACAAAAAAATTCTCTTTATATATAATAAAAGAGAGATTTTGCAAAGTTAATGCCTTAATGAATAATAACCTAGAAAAATCCAAACAAGAGTTTTCTCAAAGGAAAATTATATTTTGACTCCCATGTTTTGACTCTCATCTTTTATTTTTGATGTGGTTTAATATCAATCATTGATTCTTTTGAAAAAATAAAGATAGTGATATATTAATTAATAACTCACCCTAAATTATGTCAGAAATAAAAGATGAAAGTTAAAAAATAGAAATCATAATATCATTATTCTTTATAAAATGCGGCATGTGGTAAAAAAAAATATATGCATCATTTTTATCCAAATTGTTTTCTTGAGAATCTCATCTTAAGAACAAGAATTTTGAAAAAATAAATAAAATAAAATATGTTTGGATAACATAACTTTTCAGGAGATATTACGATCATTTAACTTTTTCTCTTGTTCAATTTAAATAAAAGTTTATAATATACCTTTACAAAATAATCTTGATCAAAATAGAAACAATCGGGAAATATACTTTTATCAATCTACATATAATAAAATAATATTTTAATTATCTCATCTGATTAGTTTTATTTCATTTATGACTAAACATTATCAAAAAACAGTGAGATGCCAAACTTCGTACGGTGCATACAAAATACAAAATAATATCACTAAATTTAATCTCAAAGTACTATGGGTTCACGTGTTTGTTTTTTCTTCTTTCTTTTTTCTTTTTTTTTTTAAGTCTGATTTCACGTGCTGAACATTATGTGTGGATTCAAGAAATTTATGGATAGGGATATTGTTTGGTATGATCTTTAAGCCTCTCTAATATTCAAACTTAATAACAGTTACCTAATTCAAAATTCTTTTTTTAAGAGTAGTTTATTATTAAGTTTTAAATTTTGAAGAAAGATAGATTTATTTTTAAATTTTTATTTTTGGAGATTACCTTGTTGAATGAAGCTTTACTAGTATATTTTCCCAAAGTTTTATTTGACCCAACTTTTCAAAAAAGCAAAATCTGAAATAAATTGAGTAAAAACACTGCGGTAGGACATGAGTTTCTTATTGTTCTTAGTCCCGAAAATGTAGAAAAACAAACTGAATTCAAGGTCCAAAACAATACAAAAAACACACAGCAAGTTTAGCAGGTACAATTTTCTAGTATTTGGACTATCAACTGAATCATCGGCAAACTTTTTTTTTTTTTCATTTTCTGCGTGGGATTTGTCACTTATGCTTGTTCCTATGCCAATTAATAATTTTTCTATGTCAACTTGCATGTCACGTACATTCATTTTGTAGAATCTTTATTCGAGACAACGTAAAAGAACATACATGTTAGAGAATACGATAATGTGAACTCATGTGAAACGATGGAAACTATGCATAAATTGATGGGCAATAGAATCACTTCAAGGAAGTAATAACTTTAAAACTTATTATTAAACAAATATATAGCATCTCATTTATGTGACGGAACAAATCAAATATAAGTTGAGCTTATAGTTGAGTCCATTAGGAGCATTTCTAGAGAAAGAATATAGATACTCAGAGTTAAGAATTCGCAACATGTTATTGTTGCAGTGACAGAAAATTTTTCCAAAACATGAAACTAAAAAATAAATTTTAAATTACCTTACATGTAAGAATATATTTAACACTCTTAATGAATAGTCAGAGATAACAATGAATTTAAATGTCTTTAACAATGAATACATCATCAAGTCTTTTATATCAAAGTAACTATTTAAGGTTACTTTTGTAGTCTTAATAAAAAAGGTTAACATAGTTACTAGAAAAAAAATGTCATAAATTGAAAATTTCTCCACTAATCTTCGAGTAAATTCATTAATAAACATTTTCAGAGATGATAATAAATTTCACTTTCAAGATTTTGCTTCACTAATGCAAGTTTGTCGTCGTATCTAGATTTTTACAAAATTATAGGTGAAAAACATTATGACAATGAAAACTCGTAATATAATTCTAAGACAAAAATCAATTCAAAAAAAAAAAAACTCTACAAAATAAAATGTTTTATAACTTATTACACCACCAAGTTTCTACGACTAGGTATAAACTAATTAGTTAAAATAGGTAAAGAGAAGCAAATTGTATAACAACAACCACATTAACAATAATATATTTATATATTATTATTATTATTATTATTATAATATAACATAACAATAATCATTATAACCGGTAACAAGTAACATGACCAATAATTTTGGAAGAGTCAAAATAATACATTTAGTTTTTTTTTTGTATAATTACTGATTTGGTACCCTAACTTTTTTGGTTAAGTTCAATCTGGTACCCATACTTTTGTTTGTTCAATTTAGTATCCCAACTATCTAAAGAAATTCAATTTGGTCATCTCCGTTAACTTGGAGTTAACACCGTGTCCGTACAGGACACGTGTCAAGCTATGAAATTTTTTATTTTTTTATTTTTTTAAAATTTTTTTTTTCAAAAATTTTAAAAACTGCCACGTGTCAGTTTTTAATTTTTTTTTTAAATATATATTTTTTTAAAAAAAATTAAAAATTTCACGGTTTGACACGTGTCCTGTACGGACACGGTGTTAACTTCAACTTAACAAAGATGACCAAATTGAATCTCTTTAGAAAATTTGGGTACTAAATTGAACAAACCAAAAGTTTGGGTACCAAATTGAACTTAACCAAAAAGTTAGGGTACCAAATTAGTAATTATACCTTTTTTTTCAATGTAAATAACTATATTGTCATTAAGAAATTCATATTTCATTTTATTCTACAATCTTATTTTAATATCTTCATTGCAAAAAATGATATTTCTATTATAATCATAGAAATCAGATGAGTTAAATAAGACAAATTATCAATCAAGTAAAATGTCTTTGAGTTCATGCTAAAGATTAATAGAATTCAATTATGGTTAATAAATTTTTCAAATTAGTATGATTAGGAGCTTAGAGTTGAAATTTTAAACTAATATTCTCTTGCTCATTAAGAAAGTTAAAAAAATAATTTCTCATAATCTAATTGAAAAATCAAACGTAATGCTAAAAGAAAAAATATATATGATAATAAAACCACAATTAAATACCAGCGATTATGAAAAAACACTTGATACATTACTTTTTCTTTTATATTTATAACAAAAAATGAAAGACTCATAAGATAAAAAAAATAATGTTAACTATTAAACTAATATTTTATTATCAAGTGAGGCAACATAACTCTTTTTTTTCTTCAAGAAAGAAAGTGAACAAATGAAAAGTGAGAGTACAAATAGTAAGCTTGTGTCTAATTTTGATTTTTCTTCACAAACAAAAAATACAAAAATAAAATACGTGAGAGTGAGATATGGGTACAATATCTAATAAATGCAAAAGACAATTAGAAAGAAAAATAAAAATAAAATATTTATATTTTTTATTATATTTAATTTTATATTTTATTATTTATTAACACCGAATGTTATGTTTTATAAAAAAAAATTAATTTTCGTTAATTTCTAATATATTATACATATATACTACATATAACTTAAAAAATTCTAAAAAACATTGAAAATTTCCAGTATATAAATTTAAAAGTTTTCAAAATAATTTGAAACCATGACACTTGTTCCTTAAAAGATCCACAACTTATTATAATAATATTTTATTATAGGCTTAATTATGTTTTGGATCCCTACTAAATTTAGGAACTTTAAGTTGAGTTCCTATTAAATTTTTGTGATATATTGAGTCCTCAATATTTTAAGATTTTTCAATTGAGTCTCTGTCTATCGTTAGATTTTTCTGTTACCTATATAACGTGACAATTATCTTACACCATCACCTCGCTTAAATCTCACACATAATCATTGCAAACTACCATAGTGATGAAGATTTCTTTGAAGGATTTGTTGTTGTATTTACTTAAAATTATTCTTAAAGCTAATAAATATTATAAACTTATAAAATATAAAATTAAAAAAATATAATATTACAAAATAAAAAATAAAAATTATAAATTTATGAAATTATCAAATATAAAATAAAAATTTATAATTTTATGATTTAAAAAATTTATAATACAACTGCAAATCCTTGAGAGATCTTCGTCATTATGGTAGTTTGCAACTATGTATTATATGACGATATTTGAACAATGTGACAGTGCAAGATAACTACTACCTCATATAGGTAGAAGAAAAATCTAACTAGATCATACAAAATGGAAAGGAACTCAAATGAAGGTTTCCAAATTTATCACATTAACATATTGAGATTCAATCACCCCAACCGTTAGGAACAACCACCACGTTCTTGAAGTATTATCCACTTTACAGCATGGAGCTTTGTCACAGTTTTGTTCTTAAAAGGTATCTTGGAGGGTGTAGAGATGAAGAAGTATTTAAATTGTGTTTGATCTCGACTCTTAAGCGATGTAGAACTTATTAGGTACTGAAATAAGCCCTTCAGTCGAGGGCAAGGGGATGTGTTCCCGAGATACTGTTCACTTTGGAGGATATTGTCCACTTTGGAGCTTTATTGGGTGTACCGGAACAAGCCCTTAGTCGAGGAATGTCCATTTGGCAAGATCATTAAGAATAATGACCGCATTTATAAGGTATAGACACATTGAAGGATGGAGGAAAAAAGAAGTATTTAAACTGCGTATAACCTCGATTCCTAAGTGATATGAGACTTATTGGGTGTACCGGAACAAAACAAATAATAACAAATTATAACTATAATGATACATTGATAGAGTATAAACATTATCAGTATAATATAAATGTAATTAAGAATGTAACGATATAATAAAAAAAAATTAACAAAGTATGTACATTGTTGTTTAAAATTATTCTGAAATCAATATTAAATCATGATATAAAAACTTTATATTTTAAACACATTCGAATTTCAAATTATAAGATGATATTCTAAAGATTTCTCGACATAATTGATTATTTAAATAGAAAACTAACATTATAAAAGCACAATAGTGCAAGAACCTACAACTAATTCCTTAATTGAATTATAATTTGAAGAGTATTATTGTTATAACTAAAACGGAATTTATTAAACAACATAGGCCCAAAATCCAATAATCAATAGGCCCAAAAATATTTTCCTTTTCTTTTATATTCTTCAACTAACACAGGTTAAACCCAACAGCAATTGATTCCAGCACGGCACCCCACAATACACACGAAAAATACACAAATATCTTTCATTATTACACCACACCATCATTACCATTGTTGTGGAACTTGTGACTACCACTGCCATCAGACCACTACTACATGGGAAGAAGAAGAAGAAAGAAAATGCTAAAAAAAATCATTTTGAAAAGGTTTTTTTAAAAGGATTTCTATGTATTTTGAAAAGCTCTGTCTGAAACATATTTTATATAGGAGTGTTCCAAAAATTTCACACACTTCATAAATTTTATTTTGAAAATCTCATCTTGAAAATTTTGTTTTGGAAAGCCTATTCTCGGAATCTCATTTACAAGGATAAAATATCATTTTCAAAAATTTATGCGATGCAAAAAGAAATTTATGAGGTGTGGGAAGCAATTGCCAAATACAACCCGCTATAGGATTGGGTCCACCATTTTTATATAAATTGGAGTTAAAAAAAAAAGTTTAATCATGCCTTTGCCCCAATTTTTGTAGCAAAATCTTAATTTGGTCTTTCTAATTTTTTTTCATCTCAATTTTGTCTCTATTTTAGGAAATTTGATCTCAATTTAGTTCTTTCCGTTAGTGGTATAATAATAGCGTTAAATAAGGTGTCAGGTGTCAGTTCCTAGATTTTTTGAATTTCTTTTTATTTTTTTGATTTTTTTTAAAAATAAAAAGATTGTCACGTGTCAAGCTGTCGTTGTGCCACGTGGCAGTGACAGAATGATGTTCAGTGATAATGTCACGTGTCAGTATTATGCCAGGTGTCATTTTCTTATTTTCAATTTGGTTCCTGTATTCTAATTTTTGTCTCACTTTAGTCCATATTTTTTTGTAAAAATAGTGCAATTTCATCCATCCCCAAATTAAAAAAAATAAAATTTTATATAAATGTTGTACAAATATTTTTATTAAATTTGATATTTTTATTCAAATTGATATTTTTATTATATATTTTTAACATAACTAAATTTATTTAAATTATTGTTTCACATTCAACTTTACTTAAAATTATTTTTAAATTTTAAATTTATATGTTTTTGATTGTTACATGAACTAGTTAAAATTATTTTTAAAATTTTAATAATTGTTATTTTTACACCAATTCAAACATTTGGGTACAAATTATTGAACTTTACACATTTTAAAAATATAAAATTATTTAAAATATAAATTAAAATAAAAGAACAATATTAAAGTATGATGTAATAAAATAGCAATATAAATTATGATTTTTTTTCTATTAACAACTTTAAAATAATTTTAAATAAAGTTCAATGTAAAATACTAATTAAATAAACTTAATTTTGTTAAAAATATTTACTTGAAATATCAATTTTGATAGAAATATTTGTGTACATTTGTATAGAAATTAAATTTAATTTCAACTTGGAGAGGGACAAAATTGTTCAATTTTTACAAAAATTGGGATTAAATTGACACAAAAATTAAAATAAAGGGACCAATTGAGAAAGTAGAAATGGCACCTGACATATGAGTGACACGTGTCATTGTCACTACCACATCACTCTATCACTGCCACGTGGCACGATGACAGCTTGACACGTGACAATTTTTTTTATTTTTTTAAAAAAATTCAAAAAAATTCAAAAAAATATATAAAAAAAATTCAAAAAATCTCAGAACAGACACATAACACCCCTTTAACGGTGTTATTGTACCACTAACGGAAGGGACTAGATTGAGGTAAAAAAAATAGAGGGAACAAATTGAAATTTTATTACGAAAATAGAGACTAAAGACATGATTAAAAAAAAAAAGAGGAAGCATATATTAATTTCCATTGGATGGGGAACAAAACACTGGAAATGTTGCCAAAAAAAAAAAATTAAAGTCCAAATCGCATTGAAAAAAAACTTGAAGCATGTTTTTCGTGATGAAACTTTCAGCACTAACATTTTTCTTGTTTTCATCGTATTCAACCATTGTTTTCATCTTATTCAACCAAAAAGAAAACACAATTCATATTTGCATTTTGTTCTAAATTAGATTATTTACACAAGCCCTCAACCAATTTTAAATTTCACAAATGTGTGTCCTCTTTTTTTTTATTATAAATAATTAATTTAAAAAAATATTAAATTTTAATGGGTGTCCTCTTATTTTTATTATATATAATTAATTTAGTTTAATAATAAATAAATTTATACAAATAGCCATGATAAAATAATAAGATAATCACTTTATTTTTAAAATTAATTAAAATTAAATTAATGTCATTTAAAGAGTAAAAGTGATAAAATAATTATTTTAATTTAAAAAGGAAATTACTTAAAAAGTGAAATTGAATATATATATATATATGTATATATATATATGTATATATATATATGTATATATATGTATATATATACATATATATATATATACATATATATATATATATATATATATATATATATATATATATATATAAGAGAATATTCTTTAAATAAGTATTAAATAATGATTAATAAAATATAATAATAATAATTAAGATAAAATGATAATTAATGTAAACACGTTAGCCATAAAAAAAAAGCTTTAACATTACAAAATATGAAATTCAATAGCGATACTAATATCATGAAATAATATTCAACAGGTATATATATATATATATATATATATATATATATATATATATATATATATATATATATATATATATATATATAATCATATATAATCATATATGTTAGCGACTTTCATATATGGAAAAGCGTAATTTAAAAGAAAATCATACATTTTTATAACAGTTCAAACATCTAAAAATATTGTAAGTGATATGTTTAAATAACGTCCTCTCGCCCTAAGGAAATGATTTTCGAATTATTGGAAAAATATGTTCTTCCAAAACGTTAAAAGCTTTTAACTAAAGCAATAATGTTTTATGTTTTCTATTTTTCAGTAACAACGATAAACAACTCTCATTGTGGCGATGCTGCTACTGAAAATTTAGTGTCAAGTCTTCATAATTAATACTATAAAAAAATGTCTTTCTTACAGTGGTAACATTTGTTAAATTTGTGAAGACTCTGGTTGTAAATATTTTTGATTGTGTAAAGTTTGTCGCAAAAAAACTACAAGAACAAATTAACAGTGTCAGGGAGTGATCACATAACTCAAATACTAAAGCTTTTCATTGCAACAGTCATCTCAGAGTCTTTTAAAAAAACATTGATATATTTTGTGATAGCATCTATATCATCACGAACATATCAATGTAAAAAAAAAAAAAATATTGACTTTTCACATTAACAAAGAAAAATCTAAAATTTTATAAAAACAAGTCAACTCCCGTAAAGCAAGACCATGATAGCTATGTAGTCAAACATTATTAATATGAATTTCACTTTAACAACGTTTAAACCATTATGTAGAGTTGGAGATAAAGTAAGTAATTTTAGAGTTTGAGGTTTTAACTACATGTTTTGTTCTAGGTAACAACAATATTATTCTATAGTTGGAATCTAAATCAAGTCACAATTAAATTATGATATTTGGACTGTTATACTCTTAAATAAAAAAGAATTAATTATTTTTAATTATTAATTATAAATTTTAAATTAATGATAAATGTTTGATCCCACGATTGGTTTCAGTTATGAGGAAATTCATTACTTAAGTGCTTAAAGCTTATTAGAAATTTATTAGATTTTAAATCTAAATATCTTATATACACTAAGCTATTTTTTTAAGTTAGTGTTTTCCTTCTTTTAAACAATTAATGAAATGAAGTATTGTTTACTTCTTTCAAATGTTTTTGAACATTTGCATTGGATAATGCTATAAATAATCTTGGACAAAAAATAGTTGCATTTGTTTCAGCAGAGATAACACTTCTGATGAATTTTTCACTTAGTCACTCATCTTCATGAGTATTACCACTTCGAATGCAAATCATACCTCCAATTTAAGTGAGAACATTAGTAGACATCACGACCTTTATAAGTTTTGCTTTCAACCATATCAATAGACGTTGTGTATGAGTAACAAAAAAACCAATATTAAGAAAATACTGAATTTTGTATTGCTTGAAACATTAATTGCTCTATGTTACTGATAAGTGTAAAAAATAATTAAATTTTCATTTGAAATTGACACTTATTCTACATCAAATGGTGTTATTTGTGTACAAAACAAATCTTCTTAGCTTAAGATACAAAATGAGATATTGAGAAATAGAATTTTATGAATTATAATGATATTTTGCTATTTTGCAGTAAAAATAAAAGAAAATATCAAGTATGCAGTTGAGTCACAGTACTAGAGTTGAGTCATGGAAGTAGAAAATATAAGACAACATATTTGAACTTTTTGACTGAACACAAGAAATGGAGCTGAGCTTCTTGAGGAAACCCTCTTTGCAAGGAAACTTGGAGTCCAAATCCATGAGGCTGAGCAGTCAGGAAAACCCTTACAAGAAGAAAATGTCGCGTGTTAAACACCAGGACAAGGGATTGAGCTGAGAAGAAAACTCAATTATGAAGAAACCCCTGTGGTTGAGCACCAAAAGTTAGTTTGAGCACTGCCCAAAAATTCCTATAAATAAAGTTTGAGTCTTCATTTCAGGCATGGAGTCGAGGTCTAGAAATGTAGCAGTAGGAGATAATAGGGTCTATGAGGCATGAGGGAGGTGCTTTTAGTGTAGATCTTATTTGTAGATGTTGTTGGAATTGTATTGTAATATTCTATGAGTAGCTGTGTCCAAGTTTGATGTAATCAATCTTTATTCTATATACTTCTACTTCTTGGGTATTATCTTGGCTTTCATTCAATTGTTTGTGGTTTAATTTATGCTTAATGATGACTTGATCACTCATCTTATTTCACAGGTTTAATTTGAATTGGAAGACTAGTCTCAACTTGTGTGGATGAATTGACGAATCATCATATTTCATTAGTTGCGATTGAGTTGAAAGACTGATATCAAACTAAGGTCCAATCAATCATCGTACTTGTACTGACTGATTCAATAGTCAGAGAGGATGCTGGAGGAGAGAGTCTTGCACATTAAAGTAAGGATTCATTCTACCAAGAGTTGAGGGATCACACTCGGTTTGAAGTCCTTAGGTTCTAGTGCATCAGAATGAACCTAGATCTACATAGAAAGAGTACTTCCAAGACATTGAATGATTTGCATAGTAAGTAAACAAGAAGGTAGTAGTGTAATAGAAGAAGATGAGATGAAATCAATTCATAGCCTCTACTCCATTCAATCTAATTACTATTATCTATATTTACTTGCACTCTTTATCAAAATCCAAAAATCCAATAAGCAAACTACCAATATACTTGCTAAATCCCTGTGGATACGTCACTTGTTGATACTACTACGTACTAGTACACTTGTTGGAAAATAGTTGTTGTGAAACAGTCATCAGTTACATGAAGTATCATGGATGAATGGAAATCAATATGGATGAAATATATGCAAAATTAGGAATAAAATGTTTTCAATAAGTCCTTATTGTTAGTGTAAGGAGTGATATGGTGACTTAGTGGTTAGAAGGAGGGAAAAGTCGTTGGTTCGATCCCTCCTGCTAACAATATGGAGAAGTAAGGTAGGTTTAAAGATGTTTAAAAAAGAGGGTGAGAGAGGTTATGGGTTCAACTCCCAACTAATAAAAACTAACAACTACCGATCATAAATCAGGGAGCAATTGTCTATGTTGAGTTGTATCTAGATCCGTCATTACTTGAACCTAAATATGATTAATTGAAAAAGCCTAGTCAAAGTAGATGAGTCAAAATATGCTTCTTGATGGTATACAAGGATTTAAAAAAGGTATATGGGACAAATGATCAAGAGAAACAAATTTATATCGCTTAAATAAAACATTTTTTTTTTTGGTTTTGGAAGACTTTGACCCATTTAAAACATTATATGTCTGGCCAAAACTAGATTAGAACGATCATGTGCTCGCTTAAGTAATTAAACAATTTTGTGATTAATTATTACAACAAATTTTTTTAATTCTTATTGAATACGTATTATTTTTATGACAAAAAAGACCATGTGATTTTCATGGCAATTTTAGTTTTAATGTATGCCAAAGTGATTTTTTTTATCACAACTGTACAACAATATAGATTTTCGTCAAAATTTTATCGCTGAAATATCTTCAACACCATTTTCTATGCTTTGTGATCAATATATTTCATTACAAAACTGAAGATATTAAAATGGATCCAAACTGTTAACGAATTCGCTCATTATGAATTTGCAGGATAATTGATGCTATTGTGGGAGGACGTTTAAGCTTTGTATTCAAGACAAAGTCACGAAGGATATGCTTTTTACTTGTAATCTTTGTGTCTTTACTTTTATGATGATTGTGAGATACTATTCTATGTGAAGAATGATGAAGGAAAGTCATAGTTTTTTTTTTTTTTTTTTTTATGGGTTGAGGTAACCTAATTACCTCCTATTAATATATGTGTTCTTGCTGATAAAAAAAAAGAAGTCGGATATAATTGGTTATAGTTTAGGTTTTTTAAATGTGTGTTAAATTGAGTCTGATTTACTTAATTCAGAATTTAAACGAATTTGAGTAAGAATGAAGGTGAATTAGCTGTATCACACCATCAACAATTCTTTTAGTTTCTTTTATCATTTTATCATAATTTTTTATTATAATATTTTTAATTATATAGGTTGATAATTTAATTTTTTATAAACAATAGAATATAGTTTAATGATACTTGAATAGTTTAAATATTTAATATATTTGTAATATAATAAATATATAAAATAAATTAAAAAATAAAATATTCTAAATAAATTAATCCACCTACCAATAATAAATTGAGTTAGGTTACAAAATTTCGTTAAAACAAAAAAAGTAAGTCGGATTCATCATAATCATAACATGTGGAAAAACGAACCCGTATAAAGTGAGTTGGCTCACTTTGATTATTAATGTAAGTCAACACTTTTAAAAAAGAATTTGCTGTTGTTTCACTGGACATTTACTAAGTAAAACTACTTATTTTTTTCTATTAATAGCACATTTTAGTTTTTTATAAAAGCCAAAAAAAGGGGTTTATAGTGGCAATACTCATTACAAAAGAGAATTCATACTTCAAAACTTAAGATTAAAAAGCCGATAAACTTAATTTTAGAGTAGCTTTGGTTTTGCAAACCTGATTTTATAAAAACTTAGTTTTACACAGTATAACTGTGAAAATGTAGTTTTGAAAGTAATAACAAAATCGAAATAGCTCTCCATTGGAGGACCAATATGAATATTCCAATTTAGTCCTAACACAACACAGAATAATTCATGAAATTAAAAAGATTAGAAAGCCATTCCAGACAACAACAGTCGAAGTCAAATTACAGTCACAACTTACGGGTACAACTGCATTCTCAGTAAATGAGTTAGCAAGGAGGGAACAACACAACAATCACAAAATCACAAATAAACAAAACAGAGAAACACATGGATGATAGCAGTGCATGAACTGAGAATGACGTGCTTAACTGCACTGGAAGTCAGAGGGTGGCGACTTCTCGCAGGCGTTAAGGATCAAGCTTAGCGAAATGGGGATGTTAAGGTTAATGCCAAGTATGTTAGCTTTGATGGCAGTGCAGAGGCAAACCGCAACTTCAAGATCAAGAAGCCCTTCTAGCACCGAGCAACATGGGTGGTCCGGTGGTGATCCCACCACCGCACCAATTGGTCCATTAAGCACGTTAGCGCACACACCAAGCTTAAGTGCATCTCTGGGACAGCTCTTTGCAGCAGGAGTGGGGTTAGGGTTAGGGTAAGGGAATGGGTTAGGCTTTGGCTGTGTGCAAGTGAAGCAGCCACTTGCCATGGCAAAGAAAAGCAAGTTGATGGTAAAAAAAAGAGCCAGAGTTGAAGATCTCAAAGACTCCATCTTCCAATACTATTTTGTTCGATAACAACTGTAATAAGTGTGTGTGAAGAGGGAGTAATTTGTGATGGTGTTACATATAGAGGTTAAAAGTTAGGTGTACTTTAAGCCCGAGATTCAAGAATGTTTTGTCCATAGTTTTAATGTTTTGAAAGCAGCAGACATGTGAACCGAGTAAGTTGTCTTTAGTAGGTGGCAGTGCAAAGTGAATCGACGTGAAATGTGATAGGCTTTTGGATTCCCAATAGGAAATTTTCGTTGTTAGTTTATTTGAAACCATGGTGGTTTTCCAGTTTTGCTTTACAGAAGGATATCGCCCACTTGGCATGTGATCAGTGAAACACTCCCGTGAACTTCATCGATCATGCCCAGGAAAATGGCCTGTGAATGATTCCCACTGGTGGGGCTTGCTTCGAATATATGCTTACTTTTAAATGTATAGTACTATATATAAGGACAAATTAGGTTTTGTCTTTTAAGAATACTATGGAGAGTTGAAGATTAATCTGGACTTGTCTTTCCTAAATGGAGATTATCCATTTGAATTTATCCCTAATTGGGGTGTTTGACCACTGATCCCACTGCAAAGTTAAGCCCTCTACCATTTGCTTCAGAGGTCT
Organism: Vigna unguiculata; assembly: GCF_037176805.1. NCBI lineage: Eukaryota > Viridiplantae > Streptophyta > Magnoliopsida > Fabales > Fabaceae > Vigna > Vigna unguiculata. The sequence goes on along the minus strand of NC_140794.1, from coordinate 54,160,070 downwards.
TACTAGTTACAATTAGCTACTCTACGCATTATGGTCGTCTACAGTTCTGAAGAACTGCTTTGAATTGTTTAATTTACTCAATCATGATTTTATCTTTCAAAATCTATCTAATGGATTCCATTGGACGGTTAGTTTGTTTTTGAAACCTCAGGGAACCTCATTCTTCTAAGTACAAATTATATATCATTATGAACTATAGAGTTTAAAGGGTTCATGTGACTTATGAGATCGTCCCGTTGCCTAACCTCATGCATAAAGTTTAGCAAATTTGGTAGGTTTATAGATCTAAATATGTATGCTGTGCTGGATGGACAAAACACGGTACTTAAAAGGATACATAGACTAAAGTTTGGTTCTATCTTCTTTTTTGAATATTGCTTAATATTTGATATCGTAAGAATTTATATTTATATTAGAATATTTTTTTTAAAAATTGTCACGTGCAAGAGTGTAAGAGAGCACCATGTCACAAGGTGACCATCACATTCACATTGTCACATGTTACTATACATCAAATATCACTATCTTAATCTCTATTTGTTCTCTTAATTTGTTATTTTGATTTAATTCAGCCATAATTTATTTTATATAAATATTATACTATTTTTATTAAAATTAATTTTGTATCAAATATTTTTAACAAAATTAAATTTATTTAAATTTCTATTTTACATTAAACATTATTTTATATTGATGTTTTATTATATCATACTTTAATATTATTTTTTTCTTTAAAATTATATTTCAAATGATTGTATATTTTTAAAATATTTAAAATTCAAAAATTTTTATACAAATGTTAAAATTGGCTAAAAAAATAAGAATTTTGTAAATACATATATCAAATTTAAAAATAATTTTAACAATTTAAAACAAACAAAATTTTAAATTTTAAATTTTAAAAAAAAATTAAATAATGTTTAATGTAAAATATAAATTTAAACAAACTTAATATTATTAAAAATATTTAATAAAACTGTAAAGTGACACTTGACACATGACATTTGTTTAATTAAAAAAAATCAAACAAAATTACGAATCAACATGTGATAGATATTTAACGTTGTTTGTATAATACTAATGAAAAAAACCAAATTTGATCATATTTTCAAAGATATGAACCTGAAATAAATAAAAATATAATAACCAATTTGAGATTTTTGTTGGAGAATAGGAACCAGAAACATAATTTAACTTATTATTTAATTAAAAAATATCTCTTGTATACTAGAACGTTAATCATAACATAAAATTATATATATATATATATATAATATGTAAAATATAAATTTTAAAACACATGTAAGTACTCACACACAAGTTAAGATTTTTTATTGAGTTTTTTTTTTTTGTGTGTTGAGCACTGAAATAGACTGATGATGGTATTAGGATGTCAACGAGATGGATATGCTACGGGTAGTAGATCTCCCGTATCCCATCCATTAAATAAATATTCGTTCCATACCCTTATGCACGGTATCTGTGCACCTATTGATTCTATAACATATCATATAGAATCAAATATATAAAGAGGAATAACATAAATTAACTTATCCTTGCATCAGAAACTAGGAACACAAGCCAACACATTAAATTCTAAAAATTCTCAATATTAAACTTTACTCAAATAAGATAAAACAAAAAAAAACATAGTAAATTCAATAACTAGTAAATTTCTCAAAGTTTAAAAGAATTTAACAAATTTATCTATTTACGACAAAACTTTTTCACGTGCACATTTTCAACAATCCAAAGTCACGTTATTACACTTAACTATAAGTTATACTTGAAATCAAAGCTAGCCTGCTTCACCAATCTTCTTGACACTACAACAAATTTGTTAATTTGCAACAAAAATTAACGAAAAAAAATATTTTTCATTAATTTATGATTATTTAGCCAGATTAATAACAAACTAATCTCTCAAATGTACCAAATCCTAGGGTTTGAAAAAGAAGAGGAAACTAAAATGTCTGAAAAACTTCTTGATCACCACAAAACATACATCATTGTCAGTAAACACCTTTAGTTTTTTGTTTTTTTTTTCTACAAACCTTCAAACTTGAGTCATGCATGTTCTTCTATTGTCAGGAGGTAAAAAGTTGAAGAACTGTTGCAAAGCTCAAGGTGATGATCTAATCCTTTTTCTTAACAATATAATTGAGAAATTTATAATGATGAAAGAAGCTTAAGGGCTTTCTAGTTGAGAAGTAATAATGGTGAAAATAAAATATGAGAGAATGAAAGAAGTGGTATGTTGTTGAGAAAGGAAGACAAGAAACTTTCCAAATACTATTAGCATTCACTTTCTCACTATTATCACCTCCCTCTATTCTTCCCGTTTATATTTCAATCCAATGATAACGACTAAAAAGTCCATACTGTATACACTTTCTACACCCCTCATAAATGATATTTTCAGTTCTTAACTTAAACTCACTTATCCCACCCCACATAAATCTAAAACAAAAACAACATATACAGATTCATATTAATTAAAATAAGGTCTCAACCAAATTTTAAATTCATTTATCACATTTTAATTACTTCATCCATTTATCTTACATTACCTAAAAACACGAGGTTTTTATAACAGACCTTATTTTATTAACTAAATTAAGAACACTTATCTTAAATATTATGCTGCCTATGTATTTTAAACGATGTATTTACAACAAGTTTGAAGTAACTTTTGTTTGGTTCCTTTCTGTTTCAAAGAAATGGGCATACATCCATTTTCTTTTCTTTGATTTCAGAAAATGGACGAAACAGAGTTAAAATACAGTCAAATGAGACATCTATTTTTATGTATTCAAAGAATAGACTGTGAACATAAATTTCTTTTCATCTTTACTTTATAGTTTTTTAACATTATTTTCTACTAAACTTTTTTTTTTTTCATTTTGTTGTGATAAACAGTTATTCGGATTATTTTAAGAAAATGATTCCAAAATAACAAATGAATTGAATTTAGCAGCTGGACTTAGACTCTATGGGTCTGAAAGAAAACTATTTAAGAAAGAAAAAGAAAAAAGAGAGAGAGAGATTTTCCATCTGTGATGTGAAGTGGTGCTTCATCTTGAAGTTAATGAGTAGGGTTCCATTTGCAATCATTCTTCTCAACAACTTTTTTTATGCTTCAACATTTTAATGATATGGTTTTGATATAGATCGGGAAAGAAGAAGTGGTCCACACTGTACGTATCTGCTTCAAAATGGATAACCATGCATATGCAGTGTTCATTTTTAACTCATCAATATTCATCTTAGATACTTCCATTGTTAGAGTTATCCATAATTCTAACGTTCCTTGTTTTTTAACCTATCTTTCACCGTCACCATCGCTGGAAAACTACGAACAGAGAGATGTGCCTTCTTTGAAAATAGTAGACACATTCGGTGGAAAACATACAGATCCAATAACAATCATGCAATTCATTATCTAAGTATATATGCAGTTAGTCATTCAAATCAAATTATCAGACAATTTTTCTCTTTTTTGTATTTTCAACAAATTTATGTCAAATATAAATTTATTTTATTTTTTAAGTTGCAAATCATAGAAAAAAATAAAATTACTGACCAATGTAAGTGTTCAGATACATTTGAAATTATAACGCATTTCCCGGTATATTTTGTCCCGAGTCAAATCTATAAGTATACATTTGGAAGATAAGATTATTATTATTATATAATATAGTCTTTTTAGTATATACGTCAATTTGTAATTATAAATTACCTATATGATTTGCATCAAATGTTGTACAAAATAAAAATAAAAATGATATATGATCAAATGTTTCTTTTCTGTGTCTTATATATATATATATATATATATATATATATATATATATATATATGTTAATTTGATTGACAGGAATGAATTATACATCAAATTATTTAGTTTAATCCAATTTTTATAAACATGATTAATTTACGTAAAATAAAATTTTATTTCAACTAGATATAAATTAAAAACATTTAATTTAGTGTTTATGATTGATTTCAGGACATCATTAAGGAGCGTCATAAATAAATAAATAAATCTTATAAAATATCCATATTAGAAGAACGTAATAAAATTTAAGATTATTGGTCTTACAGAATATAAAAAGTTAGTTTTTCAAAATATATCGATGTGAAATAAAATCCAAAAGCTTAAGTTTCAAATAAAATCTTGCGTTCATAAAAATATTTTCTTTTAAATTTAAAACATCATAATTTAAATATCAATAATTGAAATTAGATTTTATAGTAAAACAAAAGTAAAAGAAATTTTAAAAATAGTATAACGTAGTGGACCATAAACTAAAATAAAACAATAATAATTAATATAGGAGTTGTTTCGGAGAAAAATTTATGGAAATATTTTTACATTGAATGATGTAATTTATATTTAAATTAAATAGTAAATTGAATATAATATTGTTATTTACGGTTATTATATGGACGTTGAAGGAAATGATCTCAAAAGATCTTTTATTCAACTTTTATTGGCAAAGGCATGCCATTGACATTGAGATCTTCGTCCAGATGAGTCCAAGCCTGTGGTGGGCCCCACTTTCGTTAACCAAGCCCGTGACTCTCTAATCTGTGACTCCAAGTGCTTCTTAGAATAATTGCTAATTATTATATTATTAAACAAAACTTTACTCACTAAAACAACTTCCATGTGAATGTGCCTGGCCCAACACGTGCAAATCTTTAATTTGTTTTAAGAATAAAATTAATAATTCATTTGATTTTTATACCTTGACAAAATTTATTTTTTTATTTTACATTTAAAAATCACCCATTTCCATTTTTACACAGATTATTCTGGAATGGGCTTATGTTTAGCAAAACTTCAAGTCAATAATTGATATTAATCTAATTAAGTTGCTTCTCCAACATACAAAAAGTACAGAACTTTAAATTAATCAATGTAGGGCAACAAATTATTATGGAGACTTTTGGGCTTCAGTGTCCAGGTTTCTATTCTAGGCCCTAAGTAGGCTTCTCTGGTTTCCTTTTCAACCCTAAGATTTTCAATGCTTAAAAAACTTTCTGTGACAGAAAAAAATATAAAAAATTTAATATATTTGTTTAAAAAAATACATAATTACTATTCATCTTCTTCAAATTAAAAGAAAAATAAAACTCACCTTATATTTTTTCCATCATTTATTTCTTATGAAACACATTATTATTTTATTTTTGAAGATGCTCAGACAAATCGTTGAGAACAAAAGGTAATGTGGGTATTGAAATTATGTTCCAGGGTTTCCACCTATGCAATTATCTGATTACAATAGTTCATGAGATTGATTCCATATATTGCCCATTTTGAAAGCAACTGCAAAAAGATGTCAATCAGAACCAAAAATTATTTTCAGAAGATTCTAACTAACAAGTGGGCATTGTAGGCTGTATAGATAATAGGGTAGAAAAAAATAACAAAAAATATATATAAAAAATTAAGTTAGTAAATGTTAATAGCAATGGTAGATAAAACAATTTTGCATTTTTGCTGTAAAGGTTTTTTTCTGAGAGGTTGATCCTTTTTTACCATGTTTTTTTTACCAAAGTAAATAAAATAACCATCCTTTTGAACTGGCGTATAATAAGCTTGTATGAGACACTAATGTTAAGTTCACAGTTATGATTTTTTTTTATTTTTATAAATATGTGTTAATAAATACGTATATTAATGTTTATAAATATATAATCAATGTGTTAAAATTATAATCGGTGCGACAAAATTATAACAAATTAACATTTCAAAATTCATCAATCGAAGTAATGTGTTAATAAACACGTATATTATTATTGTCTTTTTTCATTAATTCGCCTTGATATTCATGCAAAAATAATTTTAATTGGTAAAATTATTCACAAGAGAAGTAATGAATTTTTTATGTTCTTGTACTATAAAATAAGTTGACATATAAATGATCCATTATATTTTAAGTTTATCAATTGTAATTACAGTAAGAACAAATTGTTTATTGATTTTCTTGTACTCAAACGAATTATTGTAGTTGCATCACTTTTATTTTTTAACAAAGTTATGATTGAGTCTATTATACTAATAAAATATATATTAATTAGAAAGCCATTTGTATCGGCTGATTAATTTAATATTTTTTCTCATTGAGAGTTATATATATATATATATATATATATATATATATATATATATATATATATATATATATATATATATATATATATATATATATATATATTTACGTTAAAATGAACCTATATGTATTGAATTTTATAAATAATTGACACAAATTATGTTAATGGATGGAGTATCTATAATGAAAAATAACCTGAACATTTTATGCAGATCGAAATATTTAAAACTATTATTAAGATGTATTATTATTGATGTTAATGTATATTATTTTTCGATCATGTTTTTGTAAAGATAGAAAAAAAAAAACGTAAGTGAGAAGATTAAATTGTGTTGTTAACGAAAATTTAAACCTCACAAACAAGTAATAACCTATAAAAAAACTAGCCTTAGGAACAATAGTATTAGAGTTATTCCTAGCACTATAATTAATTTAAAAATTGATCATTATTAAGCCTATAAGCAAAGCCTAATAGGCATTAAAAGTATAATAACTCATAAAAGAATGAAGAATACAAATGTATATACACATAGCAGTTTTATTTAGAGTTCTCAAAATGGGTTGGAACCCGCGAACCAATCCGGCTCACCATGGGTTCGGGTCGGGTTAGATTGAAATTTTTTTACAAATTTCAATACAATTTTACTTTTGACCCGGCTCATCTAGAACCTGGTTCATCCGGTGGTAAGTCGGTTTGGCTCACCAACTAGTAGATAAAAGAGTACATTTGGGTTTTTACATTTGGGTTATGTTAGGTTTTTTTTTTAGCCAACACATAAATAATTTATATTTTTTTATTTATTTTGGTTTGTATTTGGATTGTATTAAAGTTTATTTATATTTTAATTAGAATTATAATTTAGTTTTGACTGAAAAAAAAATAAAAAAATTGTATTTTTTTAAGTGAACCCGTAAACCAACTCGTATAACCCGCCAATCCGTGGTGAGCTGGACCGGATTCAAATTTTTTTGACTTGCTGAGAAGTGAGCCAGGTTGGATTGACTTATTAAATCATCAACTTGTGATAAGTTGAGCCGGGTCGGACCAGGTTACCGTTTTAATAACCCTAGTTTTATTTGATTATATTTGGTCTCAACAAGTAGGAATAGGTTACACCTGACAAAATTTTTACTCCCTTATGCCCCCTTCAAAGTCTTATTTTCTCTATTATTTTTTTGACATATATATTTATAAGCTTCAATTCTAGAAATAGATGAAATATTTCCAATGACAGCACTAAGCAAATCAAAATTTACCAAGTAGATATTCAAATCAATTTTTTCCAGTTCTTTATTCTTCAAGATTGTTCATTTGACCAGATTTAATGTCCGTTACTGAATTTGTTATAGTTTTGGAGTAAGAACTCGCGTCCCATATATTTATAGGTTCTATTATTTTATTATAAAAAAAATAGTTTACAATGTTACAAACACTTAATGCAATAATAAAACGAAAAATTGATACTTTGATAAGATAAAAAAATATTGGCATATCTTTCACTTTAGGTACTTGGCTGCTCGTATAGGAAGATAAATATGATTATGAGCCAAATAATTATTTAATTTCCTTGTTTCGAGTCTCTCTTGATATATGTACCTAGTATATCGTTTTTCATTTGACTTTACAAAAGGCATTGATCCTTCGTACTAATACCTTCATAAACGAAATTATTAAAATTCAACGCATCCGTTTATACTACATTTTATTGTATCCAAATATATCAATATATATTACATTATATCAAATTTTATTATACTTATATTTATGATAAATTATCAATTACTGTTTTAATAAATTACCAAAGATTCATTATATTTGCACTATGACTCAAGATAAATCTGATCATATTTAAATAATTTAAACTTACCATAATTTTGTGGCGTGTATATATGTGTGCACAGAGTGACGGATGTAGATGGTGCCCCAGACCCTTATCCCTCCAAATATTATATATATATATATATATATATATATTATAAGAGCATGTAAAATTATTTATCAATTTTAATGATTGCTTATGCTTAAAAAAAATATGATTCAAGCATGTCAATCACGTATAAAAAATATAACAAACAAAACAAGTGTTGTGTCAAAATAATATTGTACAAACTAAACTATTCTACAGAAGTGTGTGTTTCCTAGTTTGGGGTCTCCTCTAGTCGAGAAAGTTGTCGGAGCTCATGATTTTTAATTTAAATTTAAATTATGATTAGTTAAACTATTTTCTTAAAAAAAAGTTCATATAGAATACGAAGATATATTAAATTTGGTTTAATGTACCAGTGTTTAAAATATAGACTGTAATTTTTTTTAAATAGAACAAATTGAAACTTAAAGTTAAAAACTAATTTTATTTTTAAAAACTTAAAAATCTGTGAACAAGACATAAATAAACAGATTCATATATAAGTATATATTTAATGAATCTAAAACTCAAACAAGTAAAAACAAAATCATATATATGTACTTCTAAATCACGATTTAAGCTTGCTATAAGCTATTAGTGACTAACTAAATGCATCTTTATTCCACGTGCAAAATCAGTAATTGAAAAGAGTAATGTTTTGCAGACATTTATGGGGTGTAGAAAGAGAGACTGATAAAAAGAAAGAAAATATTTTTGTGAGCATATCTATATGCTAATCTAGGCTTAAATAGAGACATAAACAAAAGAAAAGAGTTCTAAATTCTAACATGTTGGGAGGATAAAAAAATAATAATAATAAGGTGTTTGCAGAGTTTAGGCATCCAAAAATCCGTGGTGAAAAATTGAGGAATGAAATGAATATTTATAATAATGGAATCTGCATTTTTCTGATTGATCGATCCTAGGGTGGGATGGAGTGGTCCATCCATAGGTGCAAAAGCTTTACCATGGATCAGCCGCCGTTGAATTTGAGACCCACAACATCACTTCACGAGCATCCATCCAAAACCTAATTACAGGTTGTTTCCTGCCAGCTAAAACCCTTCTCTTAAACCCGTTTAACTATTTAAAAAATGATTACTTCGGTGATTTGTTCTGAAACAATTTACCCTACTTGCACTCCAAAACGCTATATAAACCACCATTCACTGCCAATAACTCACATCCCCACAAACACTCTTCTCTTTTGTAGCCAAGTAGTGTTTCAGCAACTACTAGACTTTAACATGGCTTCCAAAACTACCTCTTCCCTTGCTCTTTTCTTCACATTCAACATCCTCTTCTTTGCCCTTGTCTCTGCTTGTGGGACATGCCCCGGCCCGCACCCAAGGCCAAAGCATAAGCCTGTCAAACCAAGTCCTTCAGGTGGTTCCGGTGGTTCAGGTGGTTCAGGTGGCTCAGGAGGTTCCGGTGGCTCAGGCGGTTCCGGAGGTTCAGGTGGCTCCGGTGGATCTGGTGGTTCAGGTGGCTCAGGTGGTTCTGGTTCTGGTACCACATGCCCCCGTGATGCACTTAAACTAGGAGTGTGTGCCAATGTGCTAAATGGGTTGGTGAACGTCACCTTGGGTCAACCACCAGTTACCCCATGCTGCACCCTCCTGAATGGTCTGGTTGATCTTGAGGCTGCGGTGTGTCTCTGCACCGCCCTTAAAGCAAACATTCTGGGTATCAACCTCAACCTTCCCATCTCACTCTCCTTGCTTCTCAACGTTTGCTCTATACAACCCCCACGTAATTTCCAATGTTCCTAATCATGCTGCTGCTGCTGCTACCTGTGCCTTTCCGTTGTCTTCTTTTCCAAATTTCATTGATCGTGGTGCGATTCTAGTACGTGCATGGATGGTTAACTTCTCGTTATTCTGTCGCTTTAATTAGTGTTTGTTTTATCATCAAAAGTCTCGCATTAAATAAATTCCCAACGCTTTCTTATGTAAAGCCAAAGGAATCAAAGATGATAGTGTTATTTATTTGACTCATCGATAAATCATTAATGTTACAAACACCGCTTATTTTATTGCTGCCTTCAAATGTTGTCTTTTCCGTGAATGAAACCATCAGAAAAATTACTTTCCCTTTAGAACTTCTGTCCAACATATCCAACCATAGGGCAGTGGGAAACAAATTTAAGAAAACAATAAAAACGAATGGAAAGGAAACCTGCAACGAGCCCGTGACTAATGTACTTTATCACTCCACGTGCAAGCACTATTATTTTACTTTTTATTTATCTCTGAATAATTACCTCATTAAACAGAATCATAATAATCCATTTATGGCTTTAGGCCAACCCGTTCATTTGACTCTGTGTTTGGTTCATAATGTAAATCTAGATCAAAATTATTTTGGGTAACTTTTCTTCACATGAATATAAAGACTACGAACGTGAAACCAAGTATGGAATCCATTGCGTTGTGGCTACTTCCAAGCTATTATGTCTTTCGGTTTAAGAAAAATTAGGCAAAAAAGCATGTCGGAGCTTTGTTCCACGCCTACAAAATGTTCCTTTGGTCCGCTTTTGCTCGTTAGCGATTACGGATGAATTCATTATTCACAATATATTTTTGGTTACATTCAACAAGAAAAGCAATAATTTCTTGATTTTGGTCCAATGGGTGTTTGATGTATTTAAGGAAATAATTTGGAGAGATTTGAATTGGCTAGAGTGGCTTATATGCTTTGTCATTTAAATGTATGATTCCATACCCCGCAAAACTATAAAACCATTTAGTGTATTATTACTTTACTTTTGTTTCTCTTGTACGTATGGCACACTGATTTAACTATTTTAATATATTATGGGTCAAATATTCATCAACACCTCGTTAGAGAAAAAAAATATAAATTCATATAATATATGATATAATGAAAAAAAAAAACAAATATGTAATAGATATCTATTAAATAAAGATATATATATATATATATATATATATATATATATATATATTATTGTCTTTTATTTTATTAAAGAGAAGTAGTATTTTTTATCGAGGATTTTGGAAACAGGCTTGTCGATTTTCGAAGTTCAACAGTTTTATATAATTATATTTTAATTATAAACATTACATTATTGAGAATCTATAATTCTACATTATTATTATTGAACACAAACCTACTATCGTGCAGGTACATTGGGAATGAGTTTCTGACGTTTGCCCTAGTGTTTTTTTGTGGCAACATATTTTAAAAATAAAATTCCACATAAGCTACAAAAAGAAGTGGTAAATTTCATTTCTTTTAGTTCTAAACTCTTTTAAATTGAATTTTAGGATATGTTTTTGAAAAATGATGTAAAACATGTCATGAACATTAAATGGTTCTAAGATTGCAAATAGATATAATATTAAACATGTCATCATTAATGTTTATCTTTTGTCACCAAAATAATTAAGATTATAGCACTGCATGTTGTCACTCATTGTCATGAAAAGATTTGTTATAAAATGTTTTTCTTTTAAGTCCATTAAGTTCCACTTAAAAGTAATTGTGATTAAAACGAGAATATAGTTGTAATAGGCAACATTATCACTTGAAATAATGGCACTTTAAGCAAGTAAAAGTACTTAGTTCGCACTATGCACGTTTATCACGTGTAGACTTATTTAAGTGGGACAAGCAATTGTTGCTTAAGGCATGGTTTGACGTAGTTAAGCGAAAGACATAGATTTGGTAGCTTGTAATGAACATATTGTGCTTAAATACCTTCATCAAACAATGTTGCTTACAACAAATATATAACGCTTGAAGCCACATTCACATACTTAAGTAAGGTCTCGCTACAAAAACTTTATATTTTAAGCGAGGGTCTTTTTTAACAAAGGTTACAGAACCTCTAATAATAATGAATATTGAACACAACATTGGTTTTATAAACCCCCATTAAGTATTTGTGGTTTTTAGTGCACAACATGTAATTTAGCACCATGCATTTTTGGGAGTTGATCCGACAAATGTGTTGGAAATTCAATATCGATTAAAAATTAGACCAAATTATAATATATAAAATTATAGTATGTAAATAAATGTAAACTTCATTTTACAAGTTAGTTTTGTAAATTGAGTTAACGTAAAATTCATTTTTTAATATCTTTTTATATTATATCTCCTTTCTACTTTAGAGGGATTAAAAAAACATCAATATCACATTTAACAAATATCTTTAGCATTTAAAATTTTAACTAAATCAAGATTTTAGTTTCATACACTCTTATTATTGGTCACTCTTCATTTTGTAGACTTTAGTTCTACCATAGAGAAATATACATTTCTCCCTTTATCGTTTCATTAACGGTTACCTCGTACCGTAATATCAAAGTATTCCTGTTAAATTAGACCTTTAATTTTAGATGTTTATATAATGATGTACATATTCAAATTGATTACCAAACTCCTCCTTTATTATACTGATTCAACTTCCCCTCCCTACTTTATCTCCCTTCTATATAAGACAGGATTAACTTACCCTCCATACACTACATACTACTTTATAGAGAAATCTTACGGTTGAAACACTACTCCAAAAAATTCTTATTGTACTAGTTTGATCGAAAAGAGTAATTAGTATGTGAATTTGAAAGAAGGATTGTTAAAATATCTTTTCTGTTAATTTGTCTTATAATCATATTCATAATATGATAACATTAAAATGCATACTATTTCACTTAATCTTGTCTTCAAAAATATTTTTTAAGAGCTATTTTTTACTACAAGAAAATCATTAAATAACATCTGATTTTAGATATCAAAATAATTAGACACTATATTGACTAAGTTAGATATTTTATAAACTAAAATAGCATGTATTATGAATGAAAAATTATAATTGATTTGTGAACAGTGACGGAGCTCTTTGGGGGCAGGGAGAGGCCTTGGCCCCCCAAAATTTTGATTTTTTATTTATATATATATATATATTTGAAATTTATTAAATTTATTAAGTTGTAGATAACATATATTAGAAATTAATAAAAAATTTAATTTTAATTTATTTTATTTAAACATAACATTTAATGTAAATACATAATAAAATATAAAATTAAATATAATAAAAAATAAAAATATTCAGGTTTAATTTTTCTTTTGGTCCCTGTTTTTATTTAAAAATTGACACTATAATTAGGTTAAACAAAGCAGATCATCCATATTAAGAGTCTCAATTTTAATGAAAAGATCATTGATTTGTTTCGAGAAATTTAACGAAATATATCGTAAAAGACAGAATTACATCAGTTTTTCAAAAATCAGGACTAAATTGAAATTAAAAAAAATTAGAGGACCAACTTAACATTTTAAAACAAAAACATGAATCAAAAGAGTAATTAAACTAAATATTTATTAACATAATTTTAATTTTCCTTTTCATTGTCTTTTTAGTTTTTCACAAATTGTAATAATCTCTCGCTCTTATATGTCTTTTTTTCCCGTCTCTTGTCTTACTTAATAATGAAAACATTATTTTTTATCTCATAAGCTTTTTCTATATTCTTTTTTTCTATGAATATAAAAAAAATAGTTTATAATGTATTAATAATAATGAATATATTTTACTTTTAATAATCACGTGTCTCAATTTTTTATTAGATTATGATCAATTATTTTTTAGTATTATTTACAAAAAAGGTATATTGATAAAGAATGAAAGAATAAATTAATCGTTTAAAAGTGATGAAAAGAAAATTATTGACTAAAACAAGATAGATTCTATCTCTTCACATATTTTGAAGCATTATACTAATGATAAAAAATGTTCAGTTAAAGAAGTCATTTTTTGAAGCATTATATTAATGATTGAATATAATGATCTCAAAATTATATTACTTTGGCCCCTCCGACATTTTTTATCAAGATCCGCCACTGTTTGTGAAGTTTAAATTGTTCTATAACATTTCCTATCAAGATTTTAGTTACTTAATATTATTGATTCTAAATTAGTCTCTCATTTTAAATTACTCACTAATTTAAAATTAATTCTTTGATATTTAAAACCTTAATAACTATTAGATACCAATGATTTTTAGTTTATAAAAATAATATTTAATTTAGTTAATATAGTGACTAATTATTTTTTATCTCTAAAAATTGTTGCTATTTAGTAATTTTTTTGTAGTGCATGTTTGGAAGTTGTATGTCTTTGTTGGCATGTTATGTTAGATATTTTTCCAACATAGGCAAAATTATGGATGGTCATAAGGGATTATTCGGTATTTTTATTTTCTTCAAAGGATGCATATTCATCTTTTTTTTCTTCTTTACATGCCCATGATGTGATCACTTTGGACTAAAATTTATGAAAACATAGTTACTATATCATGTTCTTACATTGAATCGTTAGGAGTCATGCTAGTTTCTTTTAGTGGAAAGGATTTCAAAAGGTTTTACCAGGACTGTCCTTCTATTATTTTTTCTTCCAAATGCATGCCACTTTTAATAAAAAGGTGCACAAAGCTGATATTTATATGCAAGGCTGTATTTTAAATTTTTTTACTTTATTTGTTAATTACTCTATAATTTGTAATTAAGATTTTTTATCAGAAAAAAATATAATTAAATGAAACAATTGGATTATCCCAACTCATGTATAAAAATTGTCAAAAAAAACTACATTATAAATATTAAGATCTTAATGACGTGTTATTAGACAATATTTATTAAATGATAATACTAATGTAATTAGTTCTATATCCTTTGTATATATATGAAGTTAGTGTTTGCTAGTTGTAGGTGTTTAATGTGTTTACAAAAATAGAAGATCCACCGAATCGTTGAATCCCAAACCTTATATTTCTTCTTATTCAAGGAGTTGACAGCTACATTGATGTGATTTTACAAATATTTGACCAAGATATACTTTTGGCTGAGTATACAGATATAGGTAACAAACAATATTTATGCAGTGATACTTAATTAAGTTAAGACATTATAAGGTTGCAAAAATGATATTAAATTGATTTTTGATATATGTTTTTGTTTAAAAATGTTACATTGGTTCCTCATTTTTCTTTTATTTCAATTTAATTTTGATTTTTAAAAAATTAATGTAATTTAATATTTTTTATTAAATTTTTTAAAATATATAAAAAAAAAATTTATCAAAATTGATACTAAAATTATATTAATTACACCAACAAAATAAATCATCGTTATTAATATTTTGATTTTGATGAAAAATCATAAATTCATTATAAAATATTTAATAAAAAAAATTAAATTGTATCAATTTTTTCAAAAAAATTGAGACTAAAATAAAATAAAAAAACAACTAAAAAAAGACCAACTTATATTTTTCGACAAAATCTTGACGGGTGAGTAATTAAACCTATTTGAAACAAAAGAATTAAGTTGTATTAGAGGGAAATGTTTCTTTTGTATGAGTTTTCACTTTTACAATGTATGCAGTGTAAGAGTTGTCATTTTCCTATATACCTAGACTCTAGAATTATAGACGTGATGTTTGAAGGACTTGTGTACTTCTTTTTACTATTCTTCAATCGTGCATTTTCTTTAACATCATTGTAACATTTGTTTTTACTACAGGGGCAAGCCCATATTTCTATTTCAATGCCCTTCTAATGAGTGCACGAATTATTGGGCTTCATTTCACGTACCAAAAAACAACTAGAATAGTGTTAGCAGTCGAAACAAGACACACAAACATGCTAATACACTATTTGTGAGTTAATGTAAAAGTTAGAACATTTGGAGTAAATTGATAATGCTCGAAAATTGTTGTGGGTTACATTACATGATTCTTTTTAGTGTTTTTTAGAAAAAACAAATTATTAATTTTATGAACCTAGTGAAAATACCTCAAACAATATATCAAAGCAAGATTTTTTAGCTCAAGTTTTACTAGATAAAGAAAACAATGGACATGTCCCAGAGTTAGAATGAGGATTTTCCATCTTGATTGTTTGAGAATCTCCTCCTCCCCTTCTTGTAGCAAGTAAAAAAATGAGGATAGTAGTTAGATAAATTTTAGAATTAAGTTTTAATTATTTAATAATATGGATATCAAGCAAAACTAACTTTATCCAATTTGTTTAGAATATATCAAAATTATGTTAGGAATTCAAGTGTGATTCTAAGTCCCACATTGGCTAGAAATGAGAAACTGCTGGAGCACTATATAAGAATAAAGACCATAAACCCATTGTCTTAACGTTTTGGGTTGAGAGTGGTGTCAGTATCTTATGTGATAAGACTCATGTCTCATTGGTGTTGTATCTCCCCGGTGATACCTCTCCTTATAAACCTAACAAGTGGGTCAAGCATGTCCCGTTAAGAATACAGAGGGCAGAAAATGAGTACTCGTGGTTGGTAAACCCCTCCTTATAAACCTAACAAGTTGCAGATTTTACAAACCTATGCAGAGAAGTTTGGAGAAAATGTTTTATTCGTTATCTCATTGAGATTCCTTCTTTTATGTATTTAAAGTAGTCTTACCGTAAAAGTTGTGGTGTCTCTTGGTTTCTTCCTTTTCTATTTTATATATTTTATTATTTTGCATATTATTTATTGAGAGAATATTTGATCTGGATTTTGTTTCCGCTGGTTTATTTGATAATTTTGAGATCTTCAGAATAATTTATAATAGATTTTTCTATCATTAACAAATCTTTCACGACCCTTTAAAATGAATTTTGAATTTTTTTTCTATGAAATTTGTCAGAAACATTCGTTTCAAATTAAGTTTGCGATTAGTGAAATTAAAAGCTGTGTAAGACGAACAAAAACATAATATCTTATAGAAACAGTTGAGTAAAATCGATTAAAGAGCGAAATCATGATTGATTTAAATGGTGAATCTTAAGTTTAAGTGATATTATAACAAACTATCACGATTGGACAATGACAATCTAATACTTAAAAATTATACTTATGGTTGAAAAAGTTAGAGAAGTTAAAAGATTATTGAAGCCCAAGGAAAGATTTGAGAAAGAGAAAATAAGGGCTTGAAAATAACTATTCATTAATAACTAAATTTTGAGTTCTTTTGAGTATCAATACTTTGGGTACTTTATAAAAAATTTTGCATTAATAAAGCAAACTAAATTAGACCTTAAGTGAACCCTATTTTTAGGTATTTAACTTAGGAAGTGATTTAATTTCTTAAAAAATTGGAATCAAACCCATTAACATTTCGTATTAATCACAAATTTTCAACCATAAAAAAATATTAATCATGAATCACCACCAAGGATAAAGCATATGAAATACTTAAAATAAGGTCATACATAGGAGATAAATGGTTATATTTCCATGTAGCATTAAACGAATTTCTTCTACTGACACTTCAGATTCAACATTCCGAAATTGCTTAATGAATTAAGATTCGCTTGACAAATTATGTCATTTTAAATTTCGTATTTTTTAACTCAAAGAACTAAATCTTGATTAACAATTTTTTTTTGCAATTTCTTTTTTACAAAGAAACTAAATTTCATGCTTCTTCCTCATCTTAGCTTAAACAATAGGAATTAACGCACTTAAACAAAATTTAACCTATTCTTCTATTTGTGATTACAATTTAAATAAATAAAGTTTATAAGGCTTCCAAATTGAAGAAATTGAATTAAAACTCATATAAAAAAAAGTCAATTATCAAGTAACATAGACAGCTAACATATATTACTAATTGTATTATTGTTTAAGAAATATATGAATGTATATTTATAGAATATGTAGGAGCTTTTATAGTCTTTTTCGTATCACAGTTCAAGTTTTAGTTGAACTAACCACTAAACGTGCATAAATTTCACACACAAAAAAATAATATATAATTTATACTTTAAATTATTGTTTCGTTCTTAATTAATTTAAATCAATTCAATCAAATATTAGAGAAAATACAGATGTTACATATCCTGTGAGAGAATTTTTTTTTTATGTGAAAGTAAAATGAATAAATATTAATCATTGGGATTTTATTTTCAACGATGAAGGTCAAAACAAACCATGTGAGTTTTTCAAAAGTAACATGTGATATTATGACGAAAACTTTAGAAAGATGTTATGAAAGTCATGATTGTTCACAAAACAATTAGACAGAATCGTATATAATATATATATATATATATATATATGGTTAAAAAAATTATTCTTAACTAAATTAACCACTTTCATTTTTTCAGGTAATTTAGATAATTGAGTTTTATTAATTAGAATAAGTCATAGTTATTTTTGTATTTAAAATGTCTTTTATATTAGTATTTGAGTTATTTATCTTATTTAATATATTTTTGTTTTAATATCAATTGAGAAAAACATTATACATGACAAAAACTTTTTATGTAATTGAATTAAAAGAATTATATTTATTCAATTTTAAAATTTGAAAATTAAAATATAAAAAAAAAACTTAAAAATGATTGAATTTCAATTTTGTGTCAAAAGGTCAAAACTAAATAAATATTAATAAACTTTAAATATTTAACTATCAATGTGCATTCACATGGTTCCTTTGACAACTATACCTTCGGTCAGATGAATTAATACAATATAGTTTTTGTGTAAGTTATTTTCTGTCCTAAAATAACTGTTACATTATTAGTTCTTTAAATTGATAAATATTCTTAATGTTAAATAAAATATTAAGCTTTGTTTTTTTAATTCTCTCAAATAAAATGCTGTATCAATGTTTGTTTTTATAACTGACAAAATTAACATATTTATTGAAATGATTTCAATGTGTAAACACATTTATTGTTGTTAATACCTTTAAACAATCATTATTATTATGATAGGGAGGAGTATCATACGTTAAAATTGTTCAATAAATAAACAAATATAAGTATTAATTTGACAATTGTGTTGAAAAAGGAAACCAGAGAAGCCTACAAATGAAACACCGAAACAGAAGGCTCCGTAATCTATTGCCCTGCGTTGATTAATTTGATAACATAATTATTGAATTAAACTTTCCTTAAAGATAAACACAATCCGGATTAGCCAGCGAGTAAGACTGGTAATTAGTTTTAAAAACAAAATTAATTATCTGGACGCGTTGGGAGCATGCATAGGGTGAGATGATGGAAGCATTTGTGCTAAAGTTTTTAAAGCTGTAAAATAGCAATCATTCTGTGAAGCATTTACAGATAAGAGAGTCACGGGTTTCGTTTAACCAAAGTGGGTCCACTACACCATCATCTCAATATCAAATGCCATACGTATGTAACGTGTGATCTCACTAATTTAATTTATTTCTGTGTTTAGTACAATTTTTCTTAGGGTATTGCCGTGTGCACATGTTCTAAGTAACATGTTGTATTGTCTTTATTACCACTATCCAATAATATACAGACATATATATTTATTTTCTTATTATTTTCATACTTAATCATAATAATGAATGTAAATCTCAAATTTGTATTGGCTAATAAATTAATGATAAATTATTGATCAAAACTTATAGGTTTAAAAATTGATTTTAAAAGATTTTAAAAAAATAAATTAGAGATTTATTTTTTAGTGTAAATCTCAAATATGTGTTAGAACTTTTTTTGAAGAAAAACAGTCAAATACCGTATTCCTATACCTGAATTCATAAAAATATTAAATAATCATTTTTGATAGATTTTTTTTAAATGATCATTTCATTCGTTTTATTTTTTAAATATTAATCCAAATATTATATTTTGAAAGAAAATACTTTAAATAAATTAAACAAAGTACAATAAATATTGATACGATTCTATCAGGAAAGAGTACGATCGTTTTTTAATTTGAATCTTTCAAAAAGATGACAAACATAGATTAGAGAAGAATGCAAAATAAGACACATAGATGGAAGATGCCACAACAGTAGCGAATTTTGATAAAAAAAATTTGGAGGGGCCAAAATAATATACTCAAATCTTATATATTTAATTATTACTAATATAATAAAAGTATATATAGTTTAATACTGAAATTCTTGTATATTTTATCTTAAAGAAATTATAGTTTTGAAATTGTATTTGATATGAAACTCATCTTAAATAAAATTTTTCTAATTTCATCTCTTTTTCTAAATATTCTCATATTTAAAAACGTTTTTTCATAATAAAATTTAAATAATTAATATAAAATATTTTGCCTATAATTTTAAAAAATTAATATAAAATTTTTCAGTTACAATTCTTAAATCTTAAGAAATCATCTGGTTGAAGCACCCTCCTCGATGGTCTGGTTGACCTTGAAGCTGCAGCGTGCCTCTGCACTGCCCTCAGAGCAAACATTTTCTGCATCAACCTCAACCTTGCCATCTCACTCTCCCTGCTTCTCAATGTTCTCCGCGTCATTTCCAATGTGCCTGATCATGGCCTACAATTATCGTGTTTTATCTCTGTTTCTGCTTTTCATTTGTTTCGTGCTTTCTTATTCATTAAGGTGTCATTCTCGTACGTGCATGGATGGTTAACTCCATGTTAACATTGACCAAATAACTAATGCTCAATGTCTCAATATTGCTACAGGTGGAGAGTATCCCTGATTTGTATCAAAAGACAATATACTGGAAAACTTTTTTATTAAATAAAAATGTTACCAAAAACTAAGCATCACTATATGATCACATCGGCAGCAGAATTAGGAACCAATTCTATTTTTCAAATGTAATAAACTGTTTTTCACGTTAGTGACTGAAAAATTGCGTTGCTGAGTTTTTCTTTTTTCGACCGAATTAGTAACTGGAAAAATAGTGGGTAAATTGATAGTAAAAGTTGACTAATCCTTTTAGTGAAGGATGAGAGTGATCGAAAGTGACTATTTAAACACCAATTTTCAATTCAATTACTACCACATAATTTTGGTTGCTATGTCTGTTACTAAACAATTTATGATTGATTTTGTGACTTTTAGTAACTAAAAAAGGTAATTGTTAAAATGTTTTATTTTAATGTAGTAAAATTTGTACGATCATAATTTTGTTAATTGTTAATTTTCTAAAAATATGATAAAAAGTTGTAAGAATTTGAACCATAATTGTTTTCATTTTTATTAACTATTTAAAGTTTAAAAATTTATGTTAGTAAAAAAATGAAAAGAAGAATAAGAAGAAAAAATATAGGAAAATGTTAACAGGAACAGAATATATTTTGCTCCCATCTCTGGCATAAGTTTGCTTTTATTCCATTTGCAAATATATAAATAATATTTCATCCTAAAATCAATGTACGGGGAAAATACTACAATTATTTTAATGCAAATATGATAATTGATTTGCTGACAATACTCATTTCTAGTTTTCAAAATAACAATAATAATACAGAAAAACAAATATTAAAAAGAGAAAGTAATATTTAAAGGATTTGTGTAAAAAGTAGAAATATAAATAAAAAATAGAATATTTTGTCAAGAATTAAAAGATATGCTTAAAAGTTAACTACCTAAGTTAAAAATTATAAGGTTTTTATTTAGTTTGACAATATACATTTTCCAAAATGAAAACATTTAATTAAGGTTGTGCAAAAGCTCACTTTATATGTCTATTTTGGTAAGAAAACACCTGGTGTGCGTAAAATTTTGAATAAAAACAAACATTGAGAATTTCTCTCAATTATTATATATAAATTCATTTTTGTGTTAAGTAATACCTGCTAATTAAGGATGACTAAGAATTAAGGATGACTAAGAATCTAGTACGGAATAAAAATGAATAACTTTGCTCGTAACCGAAACTAAACGTTAAATCAAAAATTAAATTTAGAAAAATAAAGTTTGGAGTTGTCACAATAGTTTATTCTGAAAAAATTACAGAAAAAAAAAAGAGGATAAGGTTTGCGAAAAAACTAGATTTCGGATCTGGGAGTTAGTTACGCGTGAAGAAGATATTAGCACGTACAACGCTCATCCAAATATGATACCTTTAGTTAATTGTGTAAAAGGGTGTGATTTTTCAAAATATTTTTCCCAAAAATAATAATAAAAGAATGTACAAAAGAAAAAAAATAAAATTTTTTTTTGCCCGACAAGGATTAATCATCGCTCTTAAGTGTCTCGATTCACAATGAAAAATCAGGGTTACGTAATTCTTTATGAAAATTAACTTAAAAAATATGAAAAAAATGATTTAATTTTTATTTGGTGAACCCAACAAAGATTGATCTCACTCCTACACATTTCCATTCATACATAAATCAAGATCACATAGTTCTTATTGAAAAACCATTCGGAAAATTATTTGGAAAATGATTTGAATTTTTTGATAATTTTGAAAACACTTTTATTTAATTTTTTTTGTATTTTGAATTATTTTAGAATTAGTATCACACGACGCTAGCGACTGAACACACACAGAAAATAAATCATCTTTTTAATCTTTTATTTATTTTTTTCAATTTTTAAACTTTTATAACTTTTTACATTTTTTAAAACTTAGTTGGAAGTGAATGTGGATGTCATTACGACGTGAGCAACCATTTAGATATTGAAGAGTAAATAAAAAAAATTATTTTTTTACTTTTAGATCTTAATATTTTTTTAGAAAAAATAGAAATTTTAAAATGAGTGTCACGCAACGTGAGTAGTCGAACAGATACGGAAGAAATGGGGAAAAATATTTTGTTATGATTAAAAATATATATATAATAAAAATTGGAAAAAATAAATCAAAAAGAGAAAGAAACATGTACCTTCAAAAATTTTCAATATCTCTTCTTCTAATCAATCTCACCCTCACATTTTGTACATTACAACTACCTTTTCAATTCTTTACTTCTTTTCTTGCCTCATCTTCTAATATTTCTGTTTTTTTTTTCCAAGAAAGGTAAAAGAAAGGAGTGTTTGTGTGGGTGTGTTGGTGGTAATGAGAAAGAAAGAGGGAGTATAGAGAATATTTTCTCTTTTTTTCTTTATCTCCTTATTCATATGACATGCTGTATATTTATATCACGGATTGCAATATCAATATAAATCATACTAAATCAGAACACAATACCAATCATCATCAGTAATATTGGATATTGATGATAATTATTAGAGAAGATATTGAGATATTGCTTCTAATTACTAAAATATCACTATTTACTCTTTATTAGGAACAAAGGGTATAAAAACAAAGAGTGAGGATGAGAATATGTTGGATTATTGGGCTATGAAGAGAGGGTGTGACAATTAAAAACAATTTGGATTCTTCCTTTCTTTTTTTTTCCTTTTTTCTTTTTTTCATATCTTTTTTTTTCTCTTTTTGCTAAAATTAAAAATCTTAAAAGAAAATTTTATTTTACCTTTTTTTTATTTACCGATAACTAAAAAATATTTTTTATTTTATTTTTTTAAAAATAAATTTATTCACTAGGACAAAATTTTAAATAATAAAAATAAATAATCCACAAAATTTTAACTTTTGTTTTAAATTTTTTTTGTTAATATTATGATTTTTTATATATGAATATAAATATAGTTTTTGTCTTGTATCTCATTGATGTCTTGATGAAAGAACCCAATAACTATTAGTCACACACAAGGCAATAACTCACATCAACAATTACAAAATATACGGTTGTCACGCTTCAAAGAATTAAAGGGTAAAAGTGAAACATCAGAGTGTGATGGTCAATTTGGACAAATATAAAGAGAGGATAACATTTAATCAAGAAAAAAAAATTATTTTCGTTCTCCTTCAACAATGATGAGGAAACAACTCATAGAATACACACAATTGATCTCAATTATTTTTGTCCACTTATTTTTGTGTATAGTCTAAGATGTCAATAGGGTGGGTAGGGTATAGATAGTAGCTCTCTCATGTTCTACCCGCTAGATAAATATTTGTCATGTACTCGTACCCATATCCATACAGGCACTAGTGCACTAAGTACTTTTTGTCCCGGTTATTTTCCTCATTTTGCCTTGGGTCTAGAACCGAGACATATTGGGACGAGGCCAAAAGGCATTCCTTTTGGCCTCGGTTGTTACCCGAAGCCATAGAATTCCTTTTATGCCTCGGTTCTAAATGAACCACAGCCATAGTATTCCATTTCTGCCTCGGGCCAAAATAGAACCGAAGCCATATGGTAAAACTGCACCACGTACCAGCGCCACCATCTTCCTCGCACACGAACGCAACTGCAGCGCCGTCACCCATCACCACCGTGAGTTTCAACAGCAAAAACGCGAAGCTTCCTCGCGCACCAACCATCCTCGCCGGCAAAATGCAGCAGCCACCACCATCTTCTTCCACGCATCTGCACCATGCTCGAGCAAGTGCCATGAGCGAACCAGATCTGCATATGTTCACTGTCAGCCACCGCGCCACCTGCAACGAACCATAACCACGGCCAACCTCCATGGAAGCCACCGCGCCACGCTCAGCAACACCACCGTGACCGCGAGTTCCGGCACCGCAACACGCCTGCGTTTCGTAACAGCAACAACACCGTCTGGACCTGCAACCACCAAGGCAGCACCTGCAATGTTCACCATCAACACAGATCCACTGCCTGTACGCGAGCCAGATTCGAACCATCATCAACGCTGCGCAGATCTGCAACTGCGATCAACACCTCCATTGTAGCAGCGAGAGTAAGACACATTCTCCGCAGCGCTCCAACACTGATCTGCACCATTAACGCTCACGCAAAGCTTCATTGCACCGCGACACACAACCTGCAACAGCAGCGTCAACGAGCCATGGAACCTGCACTAGCCACCGCAACTCCACCATCTCCGTCGCACAACCACATCATAGGAGAAGAAGCACCGGCAACAGCGCATCCAACCATCACCACCGCGCCTGGAACAGCCATGTCGAAGGGAGAAGAGAAAGGGTATTGTTGTAGAGAGGGGCACGAGGAAGAAGAAGAGAAATGGGGCTCGCAAATTTGGTGCCCTAATTAAACCATATGGCCTCGGTTATTAATTGAACCGAGGCATATAGCCCTATTTGGCACCTGTTCAGACCCACCCGAGGCCAAAGAGGTAACAACTAGTGGGTTTTTGGCTTGGGTTTGTGTAACCGAAGCATATGAGCCTCCTTTGGCACCGGTTTTTGGTGAACTGAAGCATATACCTCTCTTTTGCTTCGGGTTAAGCTGAACCGAGGCATAAAAGTTGTCTGAAATTGCAAAAATGTCATCGCGCCATTATATGCTTCGGTTCCTGGACAACCGAGACATATAAGACGAGGTAAAAATCAATTTCTGCACTAGTGAGGTACCCGTTATGCGGGTATCCACATATTTTTTTAATATCCACAGATATCCACATGTACCCACAGGTATTTACAAAAGAAAATTTTAATATTTAACAACATATTTTAACCATAAATCAAATAAAAATACAATGCTTAACATTCAAAAATTTCAAAGTGCAGATAACCCATTTAAATAGTGTTGAATGATAATTTACAAAGAAATGAAGATTTTTTAAAACCAATTAATAAAAAATAGGTTAAAATACTCCGTTGGTCCTCGTTTTTGTACAAAAATCTCAATTTGGTCATCGTATTTTTATTAGTCTCAATTAGGTCTTCAATTTTGTAAATTAGTATCAATTAGGTCATTTCCGTTAGTGTAGAACTAACACCGTTAAGTAGGTGCCACGTGTCAGCTCCTTGTATTTTTGAATTTTTAAATTTTATTTTTTATTTTTATTTTTAAAATTAAAAAAAAAATTATGTCACGTGTCACGTTTGTAGTGTGCCACGTGTCAATCTAATATGGTGACACGTGTCAAATTATTGTATGAATCTCAATTTGGTCCTGATTTGATTTCAGTCCTAAATTTTTTTAAAAGTTTTTAATTTCATGTGCTACAAATTTAGACCAAATTTAATTTTTATATAAATGTAATGATGATACTTTTATTACAAGTGATATTTCTATTACATATTTTTTTTTAACAATATTTAATTTATTTAAATTTATATTTTACATTAAACTTTATTTAAATTTTATTTTAAAATTATAAATATATAGGTTAATAAATTTATATTCAAAATATTTGTATAACATTCTATATCAACAATATTTTATATTTGGCTTAAAAATAACAATTTTATAAATTTAAATGTAAAAACTTTTAAAAAAATTATAACAAATTAAAATGAATATTTTTCAAATTTTAATGTTAAATACAATTAATATTATTAAATTATTTAATAAAAATATCAATTTTAATAAAAATAATAATAACATTATATAAAAGTAAAATTTGGTCTAAATTTGGAGTGCCTAAAATTGAAATTTAAAAAAAAAAATTGGGACTGAAATAAAATCAAATTAACAAATATGAGGACCAAATTGAGATTCATACAATAATTTGACACGTGTCACCATATAAGATTGACACGTGGCACACTACAAACATGACACATGGCATAAATATTTTTAAAAAAAAAATTAAAAAATTAAAAAAAAATTAAAAATATTTTAAAAAATTAATAAAATTCAAAAAAACGAGGAGCTGACACGTAACACCTATTTAACGGTGTTAGTTATACACTAATGGAAAGGACCTAGTTGATACCAATTTAGAAAATTGAGGACCTAATTGAGACTAATTAAAATATGAGGACCAAATTGAGATTTTGGTACAAAAATGAGGACCAACGAAGTATTTTAACCTAAAAAATAACTCATTCGAAATTAATGTGTTAATGTTTTAATCAAGTTTTTTATTTTTTTTAATTTAAATTAGAGTATTGCAGGTATGGGTATTCACGGTACAAATACTATGATATTTGTACCCACTCCGTTAACATGCAGGTATAAAAATATTTGTACTCGTTACTCGCAGGTATCCATTTATAATATTCATTCATTCCCTATCCATTGCAGGTTTTATACGTGGATGCTTATAGGTACGAATTTTTTTATATATTTAGTATGGTCTATTTATTTTTGTGTAAACCACATAGTATAGTTGGAAATATATTGTTTGGAAAGATTGCTTTACTGATATAAATAAGTATTTTTACGAATATTAGTTCCATCTATTATAAGTGATAAGTTAAACGTGATTGTGGAAGATGAATTGAAGTTTCCTATAGGATGTAAAATTACATCTCATAAGTAAATTTACATTTTACGTATTCAATTTGAATATTTAGGACTGATATTTTCTTACAAAATTAATGAATTTTGTATTTACTCTTTTTATAATTGAAAACTCACATGTTAAGATAATAACTAACCATTCACGAAGCAAGGGGGTAGGAAATTCTATAAGTTCTTGTCTATATTACAAATTTGAACGAAGTGTGATTATTCAATTTTATAAATTAGATATTTCATAAATAAATATTGATAAAGTATTTTAAAGTATTAAACATGGATACATGATAAGAAATGAATTATCGGTGCATCATATATTAAAGATAAAAAATGCATTTGTATTTGTAAGTATTATTCATACTTTGACTTTTAAATCAAACATGACACAGAAATTATATATATATATATATATATATATATATATATATATATATATATATTGTACTTAAGTATTTTTAATAATAACTACAATTAAAAGTACATCAACTCATAAATAAAAAGTAAATAATCTGTAACCTGACCTGCAACAAAAAAATTTATCCACTATTCGTCCACTTACTCATCGGGTATCTGTTTAAAAAATATTTGTGAGTATTTGTAAATACCCGTGAATAACTACAAATATTTTAAAAAATATATTTTATAATATTTTAAAATAAAATTACAAAAAAAAATTATATTAAATATAATTTAAATTTAAATTCAATTAATTCTAATATAATATAAATTAAGTTTTAATTTAGTTAGATTTAACTTAATAAAACATAAATTAAATTTTAATTTTAATTTTTTGTGAATAACAGTTATCCGCGGATATGGATAATATGATACTAACACTCAAAACATTTACAAACGGATTTTAATATACCATAAGTAACAAATACCCACGGATGTCAATTATCTGTCGCGAATTTTATCCACAGATACCTACGTACATGAATATTTGTGTCATTCATATATATATATATATATATATATATATATATATATATATGTAATTGCAAAAACGTCTTATATAATTAACTTAGGGATTTGGTAAAAAGTCAAAAGGACAAGGTCTGGCCATATGCTTAATTTGTGACTATGGCTTGCTTTTATGGTTGACAAGTAACATATTTCTTTGTTTGTTTTTTCCCTTCAACATTTTTTTTAAATGCATTTTTTTACTTAGATGTCAATTATATTAAGAATTTAACACTAACGTGTATACAAGTTCGGATATCTTTTGATCTCTATTACATCCATGTTTAATTTTCATGTATCGTTAATGTAAAATGTCATTGTGCTGTTAATTATTTAAAAGTTACCTTAGATTTAACTTTAAAATAATTTTTACATACTTAATTTGATCGATAACATCAAATAAGGAGTAAAAAATATATTTTATCCACCCAACAATTTAGTATTTCTTTTATCTTTCTAAAATTTAAACACATTTTTTCGATTTCTCTATAATATTTAAGCATATTTTTTCAGATCTCTGTGAATTATAATTATAGATGAAAAACTTATCTCAATGATTGTCTTAACCTAATATTAATTATATATTTAATCAAAACTGTTTTAAACTACTAACTTTACGTGTTAAAATCAACACCACATCAATTTTTCATATGTGGACGTCGTTATAAAAAGACCTTTTTTTCAAAAAAAAAGAAAAAAGTTCAGAACATTCCAGCGGCCAAAACGCGTGGAAAAAATTAGATCTTAATATTGATTCTTAATCACAATTTAAGTCAATAATTACGGACTAGTTCACACAAAATTAATATGTAAAAGAACTTATCTTGAAATGAGTAGTTTAATAAGAAGCGTTAGCCAATTAGCAAGAGCGAATGTGAGGATATGATTAAAAACATAATGATAGGTATAAGCCTATTATCCAGTGGTAATGTGGGGATTTGATAGGGTGTCGGATTCACATTTTTCTTCTTTTAGAAGTTATCGGTGGACTCTGGAACTTCCAAATTTAAGACAAAGACAATTTTATCCTTTATTATCATAATCTGAATCACCATCACGAGCCACAACCATCCAAAACCTCAACATATTCAATTACTTAACGATACTATATTCTTTTTTTCTTTCTGAATGCAAGTGTTTAAAACTCTATCTATAAAAAAAAAATTAAAATATAAATATGCTTTTTGAAGTATTTAATAAAAGTGAATATATTGGTTTGAACCGAAGTATTATAGAAATAAAGGTGAAATTTATATTATATAAATAGACGTAAATCTGAATTTATAAATTAATTTTGTAAGATTAAGTTAAATTAAAAATTCTTTTATATACAAAAATTTATTATTTTATTGGATTATTTTTTTAATGGTTATTGAAGTGTCTATTAATATTCGATTTCAGATTAGATATGGATATGTCACCACATGAATAGAAATAACAAATAAAGATGTTTATTGAATCTGTTACCGATTTGACAAAATTTGATGCATTGACTTAATATAGAAATATATAATTCTAAATTATTTTAATTGGGTACGAAGATATAGATATTTGTCCCATTCTCATAGTTGTCATATACTCGTTTTTATTATATCATTTTATTTATATAAGTAGCTGCAAATTTTAGTTATAATCTAATTTAAAATTTATCTCTTAACAAATTTTAATTATTATTTTATAAAATATGTTGTAAGAAAATAAACTTTGGTTATATTTTATTATTATTATTATATATATATATATATATATAAATTAAAGTTTCTTGATAGTTCATATTAAGCTAGCATTAGTTAAATAATAAAAGCTATTGACTGAAAAGCGTTTGTATGGTTAACATTTAATTTGGTGTGTTTAAGATTTTTTACAAGACTTATTATGTTGTTTTAATTTTTTTTTCTGAATTACATTATTTTTTTTATAAATTTTACTCTAATTAAAGAGTTTCATAAGATTTAAATTTTAAATTAATATTTTATTTAGTTTTTGAATTTTTTTCAAATTCAAAATTTAATTAATAAATATTTTATTTTATTATTGATAATTTTAAGAAAAAAGTAACATTTTATTTTTAGAATTAAGATTTTATTTAAAATTTAAAGTGTTAAATTTTATGTGATATTAATATACTGTAATTAAAATGTCTTAAAATATACATTTTAAATTTGTAATTACGTGCAATTTTATGATAGAAAGGTTCTAATTATATTCAAATATTCTGAAGGAAAAAAAAGAGGTTAAGAAGAGAAAATTTATTTACAAGTTCTAGTTAAGTTGAAAGATAAAGATTAATCTTTAGTAAAATTGGTAAATGTTTAGTACTAATAATATAATTATGAAAAAAAGTATTAAATAGTCAATGATTCGTCCTATATCATATTTTAAGTTTCAGCAGTACATCTATTAAAGAACGCTATTTTTTTTTTTAATTTCATATATATAATTTCATAATATGTTTTTCCGTTTCTCTAATTTATCATTCACTTATTTTTATTGTCCAATACTCTTGCTAAGAAAACTCAGAAAACATTGGTATACAGTTTTTATTTTCTTTTTATTGATAATAATTACAATTCTTTCATAATCAAGTAGATTAAAAAATCTTCCGTAAATGTCATAGTGTCAAGTCTTATTTCTGTGTTATGTAAAAGTTTTCAATAAGTACTAATGAAAGTACCAACAATTGTTGAAAAACAAAATGTAAAGTTCACATTATAGTTGAGAGAATTTTCAAATAAAGCTCGTGCTGTAGTGATCATTCAATTTTAACATCTCGGTTATGTCTAAAATTCAACAATAGACATTACAGAAAAAAAATATTAAAAAAAATAAAAATAAAACAAAACATAGAAAACCATACCAAATCTATAATATAAAAAATACATCTCACAACACATACACAAATAAAATATATTATAAATAAATACATAGAAGTTACTTATAGGATTTCTAATGAATAACATTTAACCTGTCTACTAATTTATTCACGTAATATGAGCAACATGTAACTTAACATTATTGATCATAATAATAAATGAAATAAATCGGTCAATAATATAAAATATTTGAAAATTTACTCAGACACTCTACTAAAATTCATTAGTGTTTAATAGGAGTCT
Organism: Vigna unguiculata; assembly: GCF_037176805.1. Lineage (NCBI taxonomy): Eukaryota > Viridiplantae > Streptophyta > Magnoliopsida > Fabales > Fabaceae > Vigna > Vigna unguiculata. Next base: position 54,128,970 of record NC_140794.1, on the reverse strand, counting down.
ATGCTATAAAGGATTTAATATTAACTTTAGTGATTTATCCTTATGAAATTTTCTAATAGTTTGAACTGATTCTTCAACCGTTTCAACATCATAATCCTTTCTATCATAAATGATATGAATTCATTTAAAAAATAATTTGAATTCTTTAAGAAAAACACAATCTTCCTTGGACATGAAAAACAAAATTCTCATTTCAACACACAAATAAAATGTCAACAATACAATAATGTAACAATTATACAAGAAAATGTAAAAAAAAAATGAATGAAATTATTAATAATTAAAGAAAAAAGAGAACAATGATAGTTATATAATAATTAAGATATGAATTTTGTTAACTTGTTATAGTTTCACGAGTGTACCAATGATTAATTATAAAATTAAAATGAACTAAGTTTAAAAATAATTGATTACAAAGGAAAACTTTTAATTATAAAATTAAAATGAACTAAGTTTAAAAATAATTGATTACAAAGGAAAACTTTTAATCACTATAAGAATTGATTTCACATTTGTTTTTATATAATCTTATCCTTTTCTCTTGACGTTGTTTACTCAATTTTTTTAGGCAGTAAAAATCTTCACTGAACCTAAATCCCCAATCCTTTAACTAATTTAAGAAATTTAAATATAATTGCTAAGCACAATAACTATCGTAAATGAAAAAAAAAAAACAAATTAAGCACGTCTAATTTTCTAATTATGATAAAATTTCATTTGTTCTATCTCTAATAGTAAATAGTTTCAACTTCTCAAATGTCAAATTATTCAAAGATAATAGAAAAGTTTAACAAAGATAAAAATTTGTGAATACTTAGAATAACTTAGCGTCAACACAAAAATTCAAACATATAATTCAAAATACTATATCAATCTTTTAACTACAAAAATATCTAACAGTTCCTAGTATAAAAAAATAAAAAACAACAATTCCTGGTATAAAACTAAATAAAAATATATAATTTTCCTTATTCCATGTCCAGTATTGATCTCATTACTCATTGCATTCGATTGAATAAATGTTTTGAATTTGATAAAGTTGTTGATTTAGTTATTTTTGGTTTGAAACACTAGTGGTGCTTTAAGTTATTAGGCAAGAACAAAATTAAAATATGATCAAAATTTGGCCATGAGTCCTCATGTCATTAGATTTATCAAGAAATATAATCCATACAAAACTAATTTAAATTATTCACGGATATAATTTCCACCTTACATCTTAGTAATTAATTACCAAATATGTAACTGCCAAATGTGTCAAATGTGTCCGTTACATTACATGTGGACTGTATATGTCGATTGTAAACTCACGTTAAAATAAAAAATTAATAAAATTATATAAATTATTATATGTTAATTAAATTAACGTTCACTCAATGGTAATTTTAATATATAATAAATTAATCAACCCTAATTTTAATTTTATATTATTTAAATTAATATATTAGTTTTTTTTTATTTTCAATATCTGATTAAATTTATATTAATTCCTATTTAGTTTTATTATCTATCTAACTTGGGTTGAGAATATTAATGTTTAACTTTATATGTATAAATGATACTTTGGACTCAAATTTTATTTATTTATATTAATGTTAATTTAATTAATTCTAATTTAATTTTTTTATTATTTATTTAAATTACTGTTGATTTTTTTTTAAAATTTAAGATTTACATTGAGTTAACATTAGTTTGATTGCTATTAGTTGTATTTATTTAAATTAATATTAATCAATTGATATTTATGAGATTTTTTTTTAGTTTTGTAATTGCTAATTTTAGTTACTCGTGGTTTAAAATATGAAAAAGATTTCAACAAACATCTGTTATAATTAACATAAATACGGCTGGATCAATGTTTGTGCTCATGTTCTTAGACGTGTTTATTTAATGATGCAGAGTACGTTTGGTTTATTATTATGTATAAATAGGGTTAATTCTTTAGGCATCGTATCTAACTCTATTCATTTTGAGGTTTGACGATATCTGTTTCATGTACTTCTGTCTCAAACTTGTGAATGTGATTCTCTTATGAAATTGCATATTTTAAATAAAAACTTGTGTTTTCTCCTTTGTTATATCATTTAAGATCATGATATCGCATTCAAGCATGATACAACTTTTCCACATGCTAATATCACGTAATTGCTTTCATTGATCAAACATAAAGATAGATCGTAATTAAGTCAAAACTCTAATTAAGACATTGATATGTACCATGTGTTTCGGTTATCATACGGTAGTTATATGAATTAAGATATAAAAAAAAAAGAAATAACTGAGTAAGGTAATTAATAATGCATGAATAATAAACTGCGTGTGTATTATACGTATCTAATACGAGACTTGCTTCACATGAGATTAAGAAGGAAGCACTAAATGTACAATCCCACTTAATTAAAGGTCACATAAATACTGAAAAAAAATCCAAAATACTTTAATTTGCTGTAATAGATTTTTTTTTTTTGCTTATTAATGGAAAAAATAGAAAGTAGAATTAATTCGGCAGGGTATAGTGTTACCACATAATAAATTATACATGCATACGCGTACCGTGTATACAATAAATTAATGATGTACACAGTAATTTCTATATTAAAAAGGTATCTCTTAACACGATGTATTGTATTACTTGTTTACATATTAAAAAAAAAAGAATAAAAAACTTATAAATATAGTACGCTAACATGTTGTTGAGTTTATTTTTTAGGTAAGGTTATTTTAACGAAGAACTCTTTGTTTTTATTCAAATAACTTAGGTAGACTTTAGAAATAAAATTCTAATCCCGAATTTAAAACAATATTTAAGAAACTATGTAAGTTTCCTTCAACTTAATATATAATGAGTATTAACGCTAGTGGTAATGTTGGGATTTGGTTAAAAAAATGATAATAGCTGTAAGCCTATTAGGTAGTGGTAATGTGAGGATTTGGTAGGCGGTCGGAAAACACCTTTTGGTTCCAAATTTAAAACAAAATACAAGTTCATTCATGCATACAAGAATAATTTGGAAAGTTATAACTTGAAAAAGTTGGCAAAACACCAAAAGGGTGTAATAAAATGGGCATGGACAGTTTGGAAAAAAATTGTGGAAACTTGAAAAAGTTGGCAAAACACCAAAATGGTGTATTAAAAAGGACATGGGCAGTTTCGAAAAAAAATATGGAATTGTTAAGTTATATTACTTTGTTATGGAAAGATCTCTAACATATAAATAACATATAAATAAAATGAAATATTTCCAAAATAAATAATATACAAAATAATAAAATTTATAAACAGATAATGGAGTACTAGCAAATACTAAAAATTTTTAACGTGAGAAAAACCTTATCATATGAAGAAAAGATTCATGAGACATAATTTAATAAAATCTTACACTAATAATAATTAATGGTACATCACATGTTCTTTCAAAATTTTCAAGGATCAATAAAGCATTATTCTCTTAACTAACAAGTGGATAACAAACTCCAATGAGTGTTTTAAATAAACAAACCCAATATATGAGATGAGGAATAATTTTTTTTTTCTTCAAGATAGTTGAGAGAAACCTTAATATGAAGAGAAAAAAAAAATCCATAGGATCTAATTCAATAAAATCTTCCACTAATAATAATTATGGGTAAACTACATATTCTTTTGAAGCTTCCAATGATTAATAGAGCACTATTTTCTTCACTAACAAGGTAGATAACAAACACAAACTCCAATGGGTACTTTAAATAAACAACAAAATGAACCCAATATATGAGATGAGTAGTAAAATCTTTGTTTTCCAAGATAGTTTTACTGCATAGACTTGCACAACATAAATTCGTCGTTTTTTTCTTCTTCTTCATCCTCTTTGATGTATTCTTTTTTTTTTGAGACACTTACAACTTCTTTCTCTCTCCCTCACACTATTTTCTCTCATAACAAATTTGATGTAAAAATTATATATATTAAATTGCATGAAGGGATGTGAGCCCATAAAGAAAATACCTATTTTATTTTCGATAATTAAATAAGTATAAATCCAATAAATTGGTGACTCACTTAACAGTTTGATTTAAATATTTTTATAGTGAAGCTATTATTCCGACATATTTTTTTCACAACAAAATTATATTATCTTAATACAATTTATTTATTTTCATTTTTTTTCTAAACTAATAAATTGTGCTAAAATGGTGCTTTTGATTAAAAAGTTAATAATTAAAATATGATTATTAGACATACATATGTAAATAAGTCATATAATTTATCAATTTAATTAAAAAATATATTTCCAGAATTAAAAAGTAAATAAAGTTATTTAAAATATCATAATTTTTTTTTTTACTTCATAATCATAAAAGACATCTGATATAAAATTTTGTAAGAATATAAAAATGGTTATTATAGACTCTATGGCCATTCACAGTGTGAATTAAGTGAACTAATTTGAGGCTCTTGTTTGAGAAGAGTTTGCATTGCATAGATACTTTGGTGAATTCACAGCCACAATTAGTGCGTTGATGATGTTTATAATGGGACCATTCGTCATGCAAAAGTTAGCGATTGAATAATTCTAGGGATTCTAACGGTTTTACCGTGTGTGGAATCAAATGACCAAGGGATCCACTCCTTAATCATGGCACTCCCTACATGACAAGCCACAACCATCCAAAACCTAATTTTAAGCCTTTCCCCTGCCAGCTAAAAATATTCTCATCTTCACACGTCATCATCTACATAATTATTATTAATTTTAGTTCACAAAATAAAAGTAGTGATCATTAACTAAGCTTATTCTCATTCAAATATCACTCCAATTGCATTCCTAATAGAATATATAGGTTTCATTTATTTTTAATCCAAACAGAATCTTTTACACTAATCTCATACATGCTCTTCAATTCTTTCATCATCAGCCAAAATACCATTAAGACTTAACCTAATTCAACCGTTTTCGAGACGAGATGTGCAGTTATTTATATTATAAACTCGTTTTATCCTGAATTAATATAAGAATAAATATTAAATTGTAATTATTTTAGTAGTAAAATTGAATTTCAATTCAATTTTATAAAACTGACTTATAAGAAACTGAAGATGAGGTTTGCATTTAAATATATATTTTAAATTTCACTAACAAAAGTATTTTTTGGATGAATTTTGTTAATATGTTTAATTTTAGGTTTTATGCTTAATCTACTTGCTAATTTTTTAATGAAGTATGATGATATGATCGTTGGCACTTAAGAAGCCGAAGAGCAGTATATAAAGCAAGCATCCATTCCAAATTACTTCCACCATCACAAGCAGTCTTCTCCTAAGCATTAGCAGTTAGCTAACAAAATTTAGCATTTGCTAGTGATTAGGAAGACAAAGACAAGGCAGTAACATCAGTTTAAGATGGGTTCCAAAGCTTGTTCCTCCCTCGCTATTTTCCTCACACTCAACCTCCTTTTCTTCTCCCTTGTCTCTGCATGCGGTAGTTACTCATGCCCCGGTCCAACCCCAAAACCAAAGCCAACACCCAGCCCCAGCCCCAGTGGGTCCTGCCCCCGTGACGCACTCAAACTAGGTGTATGCGCCAATGTGCTGAACGGCTTGGTCAACGCCACCGTGGGTCAACCACCAGTTACCCCTTGCTGCACCCTTCTCGATGGCCTCGTTGATCTTGAGGCTGCCGTCTGCCTCTGCACCGCTCTCAAAGCAAACATTCTCGGCATCAACCTCAACCTTCCCATCTCACTCTCCTTGCTTCTCAATGTTTGCTCCAAACAAGTCCCACATGATTTCCAGTGTGCTTAATCATATCATCTTTACCTACTTTTACTTCTGGATTTCCTTTTTCCTCTGTGTGTGTTCTAATTCATTGTACGTGCATGAGGGTTAACTTCTCGATCCTCCTTATTATTCCCTTCAGTTGCATGGTTAGAGTGTTGTTGCAATAAGTGTAAAGTTCCTCATGCTATTATTTCTGTAAATCGTAGCCTGGGAACCAAACATCATGTTAATTACTTACTTGTTTCAGCCATGATTATATTACAATAATCTTTTCTAAATTGGTTTCTGCCTTTTCCTTGGCCCACTGCTTCACCAGCAACGTTAAAACAAATTCAGTAAAAATAATTAACGGAAAGCGGAAAGCAAACGGAACACACTTAACTGCCATATATATGGATATATTAAGATGACATAATCGAGAATCGGATGAAGATGCTGAACATAAGAGACTCTATTTGGGCAACAAGTTCTGCACCCTGGAGGGAAATTAACTATCATTATCTAATTATCTAATATATCATTTGCATTACTCCTAAATTAAATTATTGCATGTCTGAAACCATTGCGCAACTTGTATGTCGTTTTTCACCCTTAAGGAATCCGAACACAAAACTACATATTGGGCACAAAAACAAGACAAATAAATTAATAAACTACTTCATTACTTTATTAAATTATTGTGAAAAATAGATCGGATGGGAGATCCAACATATGTAACTACGAGCAGAATAACTGTTTTTGTAATAATTTTGAGTTTCATTGACAGCGATATTGACACTTAAAAATATTGTAGACAATTATCGTTTTATCGTTATAGTTTCACTTTTTTTTTCTTCTTACAAATACATGTATCTAAAAAATACCATACAAAATCGAATAACATTGTACCTCAACTTGTTCAAGAAATATTTCCTTATAATTTAGTCTTCACGAGTTAATTGGCTGACTATTTTAAAGATATAAATGGTATAATTGTTCCCATTATATCAACCGAGTAGTAAACAAGTTTGAGTAACATTTTTTACTTTTTTTTTTAACTTCTGAAAATGCATTATTAGTGAATAAAACTATATTATGCAGGAGCAATGTTTTAGTATAGGCAACTACTTGATCCTCCCTTGTTGATTAAAACACCAGGGTGATTCTGAAACACCGTTATTACCACATGACTATAAATCACCATAACTAATTAGGTTGTCCTTACTATTTATCCAGTAACTTCAAAATTGGACTCCATGTGCAAATGACACTCACACATCTCATACAAGACTCATCATATGAGAGACAAGACAATGAGTTCATGATAAATTCTGAGTGGAATGAACAATTCATACATAATAGTTACCATTATTTTGTATAATTAAATTATTTTTGATTAGATCATGGTGCAGATTAATTAAAGGTGAATATTGGGTGTGGTCATGGTTGCGTTTTGTTTGGGCAATACTGTACATTACTTTCACCAAGTCTATGACAACTAGCTTTTCTTTTCAATTATGGGAGCACTATTTGTCCCGTGACACCCAACGTGGATAAACTAGAAAAAGGAAAAAAAACACGCTCTCATTCAACAAAAATATCGGAGGAGTGGATTTCCTTTTCCCTTTCATGTCGCACTTCATACAAACCCAATGATTCCTATTCCCAATATTCGATCAATACAACCAAAAAGAATTTATGAGACAAATCACGTGAAAAATGAAAGTTCGGTAATAAATATTTTATTATGTGTATTAATAAAATAAGGGTTAAATATGTTTTTATCCTTCAAGTTTAAGTAAAATTCAAAATTAGTTCTTTTTAAAAAATTTTGACCAATTTAGCTATTATTTTTAAAAATACGTGAATTTAGTCCTTTTAACAAAATTTTGTTAAGTTTATACGACGTTTCAAGCACATTTCATGATAATATTTGAATTGTTTACACCGTTTGACACATTTTCGCTTTAATATTAACTTAAATATTATCATAAAATGTATTTAAAATGTCGAATAAACTTAATAAAATTTGGTAAGAATGGTTAAATCCACGCATTTCTAAAGATAAATGACTAAATTGGTATAAAATTTTAAAAAAGAACTATTTCTAAAATTCACCTTAAACTTTAGGGACCAAAAACATATTTAACCCTAAAATGAAAAATCAATAATTATATGGAATGTTTGAGTCAAGATCGGGAAAGCATTCAATATTTATCTTTTCTTTGGCCTTGAATCTTCTACTATTTATATATTGTTTTTTAGGTTTTAATTAAGTTTTTGTTAATCAACTCAATTCTAATTTTTTTATTAAAAAAATTATATATCTATCTATAAATATAGAAAATAGAGATATAAATAATTTTTTTACCACGTGTTATAAGAAAAATGAAAAAAAAAAATCAAAATTCAAAACAAAAGACAACTACATGACTTTATCATGGGGAAGATATGTGGTTTTCTTACCACACAAAGCATGACACATTAAACAATTGACGTTTGTTCCAGATTTAAAAACAGAACTAATATTTTCTTCTAGTCGTACATTATTTTTATATTTTTTCTTTCTCGTACTCTCAAGTTGTCTTTTTCACGTAGTAAATACTATCTTTCGTCTTCCTTTCCACCGGATTACAAGTAGAGATGTCAAAAAAATCCGTACCCGTGGATATTTGCGGATAAAACTTGCAACGGGTAGAAAACGGATATTAAAAATAGATATTCGCTATTCGCTACCCGCGGGTACGGGTATTTTTGATATCCGCATGTTAACGGGGCAGGTACGGGTATTATAGTATCCGTACCCGTGGATACTAGGGATGGCAATTAGGGCCTGGCCCGCGGGCCCGGGCCGCAGGCCCGCATAAAAAACGTGGGGCGGGCCAGGATAGTGAGCCCGCAGGCCTGCGCAGGCTCGGCCCGCATAGGCTCGCGGCCCGCAAGCCCGCATAAAATTAAAAAAAAAAAAACTTGCACTTGTGTATATTAATTACTTCTTTTATGGACTCTTGTATTAACATTTTAAATTCTTGTATAATTGGAAAAGACAAGTATTATGTAATTTTTAATGTGCTAAAATTTAAAGAATACATTGTGTATGTCATAGTATGAATATGATGAAAATGTTGAATTATCAATTTACCATCAAATTCCCCAAAGTCTTTACTTAATTTTGTGAACTTCTTAAAGTTTTCCAATTTTTAAACATTGAAAGTTTTATCATAAAAAAATTAAAAAATTAAAATAAAAAAAAGCGGGCCGGCCCGCGGGCCAACGTATATGCAGGGCGGGCCAGAGTATGTGGCCCGCATAAAATGTGTGGGGCGGGGCGGGCCGGCTCGCGATGTGCGGGCCTAAACGGGGCGGGCCGACCCGCATTGCCACCCCTAGTGGATACCCGTACCCGTTAAACTTTAATTCAGAAAAATACCTTTATATATATATATATATATATATATATATATATATATATATATATATATATATATTAGTAAAAAACATTATGAGTCTTTATTCAATAATGGTGGTCGGATTCTTACCTCACAATGTTAGAAGTGAGATTTAAGCCTAACTCAACCCCACAAAACTAGCTTGTAAGGTGAGGTTTGCACCTCACTTATATAATATGAATTGGCCTTATCTCACAACGAAGTAGATTACTTTCAGATACTGTGGAGGTATTGATGTGTTTCCAAGACTGGTTATGGACCAACATGAAAGATAATGAAATTAACACTTTTACTTAGATATTTTAATTAAGTGATTGTTAGAAATTTTTAATGAACTTCTTATGTTTTCAGACTCTTCTAGAATAAAATTGGACAACATTAAACTTTATACAATGTTGCAAGAAGTGGACATTGATGAAGTTAGTAATTTCTTTAATATTTCATTCAAAAATAAACTACAATATAAATTGTTAGTGCTTTTTTATTTGTTTGTTTTTCAAGAATCATTCGGAGAAAGGGAACTTGTTAATCCAAGCACTAATTATGGTTAAATATTTGTTTTTTTAAATATTTTTGTAAATACCCGTGATTATGAAAAAAATAGACGAGTACCCACATAATGGATACCTGATGGATATGGATACAGGTACAAAGCGAATATTTATCCAGCGAGTAGGGTACGGGGAGTTACTACCCGCATCCTACCCGTCCCGTTGTCATTCCTAATCCCAACACTCTTTTTCTCACTTTTTTCTTATACAAGCAGGAAAAATTTATTCGTAAATTACAATAATAGATAAGTCAAAAATTAATTAAGGTTTATATAAAAGTCAGAAATTAATTACATTTTGTTTTTTATTTTTTTATTTTTTTATCCAATTTTCTATACTTTATAGATTTATTTCACACATTTATACTATTTAAAACTTTTTATGGTGTATTGCTATATTTTCTAGAGATCTTTTAGGCTTTAAAATATAAAAGAAAAAACATACTACAAATTTATATTTGTTGACTTTACGGACAAACATAGATTTACATACGTTGTTTATCATGTTTACGTCAGTTATATATGTATCGAATGTAAATTTACATATAATATTTTATTACCTCTCTCACAGGACAGTTATGTCTTTTTTAACTATTTTATAGAATTTGTTAACTAAGTTTTCAAATAAATCAAATAAATTTGTATCTTGTTCTAGTCACTCCACTTAACAAGGAATGTACAATTATTTTCCAACCAATATAGATTGAGCTACCCTTGAAGGCATAAAAAAATCGTTAAAATTGATAAATAAGTAACCATATGTAATATGACTATGTTAAAACAATAATTGATGCAACAGGAATAGTTGTGTTTTATAATATGTAAAAACAATAATTTATGCAGTGTGTAATATGTAAGGACAATAATTTATCATCACTTACAAATGTGATGTAAAGAACTATGACAATAATAAGGCAATAATATTAGTTCCACCATTACCATTGCACAAATATGGTACATATGAGGTTTTAGACTACAAAATTGTTCAGGATATGTGTATTTTACATAATAGTTTTTTTTTTTTTTAAACTACAATGTTGTTCTAAGATGTGTATTTTTAAAATGGTCAAATCTTCATTGCTAAACATTCACATAATGATTCTTTTTCTGGCATCGGAGAGGTATTCTTTATAACAGATGGTAGTGATCGAACTCAAAAATAGACAAAAATAGACAGTGTAATTATTTGTTCGTCCATATATATATATATATATATATTTTGGGTTTGAAGGTTAATTTTCATCATAGATAATAAGTTATGTTTGATGTGTTATTCAAAATGTGATATACGGATTTAATTATGTATATTTTTTTATAATAACTAACTAACTAACTATATATATATATATATATATATATATATATATATATATATTTATAATAACTTATTTAAAGAAATTTTATGTCCACGACACTAAAATGTGTCACGGCAAACAGAATTAACTTTTTCTTCAATCCTTTAATATCATTTAATATTATTATAGGTGTTCCAATTCTGTTACCATTTTAAGAGTTATATTTTACTTAATAGTTAAATTTTAATATTTTATGCCAAATTTTAGTAGTTATTATTATATATTATCTAATTTTATTTTATTTTAATTTTACATTTTCCCATTATTTTATTTCTATATTATTTTTTTTCATTTTTATAAATAAAATATTTTTATAACTTTAATAATTAATTAATTAGAAATTAATTTAGAACTTAATTAAAGTGTCAGTAATATTTTAGATACTAATGTTTATAAATTTGTTACCATAACAACTATTTATTTTTGTTTATAAATTTGTTACCATAACAACTAATTATTTTTGTTGTAAATTATTGTCGTATGTTATTTAATGTAGTGATTTCTCACTTAAATATCACTAACTCGATTATATGATTTGTGATATTAATTTTGTATCCCCAAAATTTGAATACTTTTGGTGATGGTTTCCAAATTCTAAAATTATATTTTTAATATAGGAAAAAAATTAAATTTATATCCAAAACTAAATTTGAAGGATTAGAATTTAATCCTAAAGACTGACATAATTAAACGTTTCCATAAAATTTTAAAAATCTTTTTTTAGAAAAATAATTGTGAACATATATCTTAGCAATCTCATCTGACAATTATAAAATTAACAAAAAAGCACAGACAAAAAAAAACTGTCTAAAACATATACACAGGTGAGGTGATGAACTCTCCCAATTGATAACGTAAACCCTGTCGGTGCGTGTTCGTTTACGTTATCCGAGAGACCGCAGAGGGAGAAAACAAACAGAGCATGAATAAGTGAATAAGACATTGCAAAGAAGTTAACTCGAATCCTTAACTCATTACAAGAAAATTTAAAAGATATGCGCATTGTAATTAAAGCGTAAACCCATACACATAGAAATGCTGAGTTATAACATAAACCCTGAAACCCTAATAGGAAGGAAAGAGACATACATATTAATCTAGTAGTGTAGTACTAAGCAGTAACAAACAAGAAGTAGCCATGAAGTAGTGTATGCATACATGCAGTGGTTCAGTACAGAGGTGGACAAACAAAACCAGGTGGAGGAGTCTTCCCACAAGTGATCAAAACTTGAAGTGCAAGAGGTAAGAAGATATTCAGGTTCAGAAGCTTAGCCCGAATAACGGTGCAGAGACAAATAGCAGCTTCAAGGTCAAGCAACCCTTGTATTACGGGGCAGCACACGTTCTCCACTGGGTCCCCTATCCCCACATGCACTAATCCCCCAAGCACGTCCAAGCAAAGTCCCAATTTTAGGGCATCAATTGGGCATGTCCGATGCGGCGGCGAGTACGGCGGTGAGCTTGGTGGAGGGTAAATCACCACCGGCGGGGGCACCACCGGAGGGTTGATTATGATCGGTGGGAGAGGAGGGGATACTTTTGGATTGCCTCCGCCGTGATGCGGTGGGTGCTTGGGGTGACGTGGCGGAGTGCAAGAAGGAGCACATGCATATATTGGTGGCAAAAAGTTTAACATTGTTATTTTCAAGATGAAGAACATGGCTTTAGCTTTTGATTTTGGAGACATGATGACTTTGGGGTTCTAAATTCTTCTTGTTGCTGTTCTATGTATTGGGTTTGATATTCCCAGACGCGTGAATATGTTGTATATATATGGAGTCTGTGATTTAACTAAGCTTTAGCTGAGAACAAAAATTGAACCCGGTGGTGGTGAGTATTACACGCGGCAGCATGTACATAGAACATCGTCCACGAAGGCTTCTTCTAAGCGACAGATAGAGAGAGAGGTGATTGAAGTTTTTGGAGTTTTGTTTGGGGGTTTTGTAATTTCGAGAGTGACTCCGTGACTTGTTCAGTACAATCCGTGAGCTGCTCAGAGTGTGAAACCTGTGTGCAGTCTCGAACATTTCCATTGTATTTTCACATAATTTGCTTGCAATATTCGGCCTCTCTGATTCTTATGACACAGCTCTGAATATGTGACAGCAAGAGGTAGAGAAAAGGATGAATCACAGTAATCATTAACACTAATCATCACAATGTGAGGTGTTTTTTTATGAACACAATTATACATACATATTAATGAGTTACTCTTGAAAAAGGTATTATGCAATTTCTCTTATAATTAAGGGGAAAGTTTTGGAGGATGGAACAAAGCAGAACTTAGTTATATATGACATCTCACAGTATATATGTTGCTGGTATATAAACAATTCAACCTTATGTTTAAAATTATTTTGTTTCTAAACAAAGAGAAACGTGTATTTTATATTACCTATTACAATAATATAGTCATTTAAAAAAGTAAAGTTTAGTATTAGTAAAAGATAAAGGGTAAAAAGCTAAATGTGAAGTGGGTGAAAAAGATCATAGAGTTTCAAATTAATGGAACCTCTGAACAAACTATCAACAAGATGGATCGATTTAACTAAATTCTTTGGGTGTAAAAACTAAAGCCGTCAAAATGGTCGTTTCACCGATCCGACCTAACCTTTAACCTATTATGTCATTAGTGAGTCAATTCAACTTGATTTATTTATAATTGAGCTGAAAAATTTCAAATCTGACCCAACCTACCACAGGTTGGTGGATTAAACGGATTGGCTCGCTAGTCCACTTAATTAAAAAAAAAATATAATTTTTTTTTCTTAAGTCATAAATTAAAATTCGGATTAAAATTTAAATAAACTTCAATACAATCTAGATATAATCCAAAATGATGTTAAATTCCAATACAAATCACAATTTTAAAAAAATTAATATCTAAGATCAAAGCATTTTTGTAACTTATCCAACTATAATATTAGAGTCTTGAATGGATAAATCTACAATATTTTCATCTCTTGAAGCATATTCTTTATCCCCATCTATTTGGAGTTGAAATTAGGTTTCCATTTGCCAACCAACTAATGTGTTTAGCTAAAAAACAACCCAACATTATAAAGTTCAACATAATGTGTGTGACTATAGGGTTGATGGGCCAACCCGACTCACCACAGGTTCAATCCGGGTGAACCTGGTTCTTGGTGGGCCGGATCAAAAATTGACCTGTACTAAAATTTGTAAAAAGATTTCAACCCAATCCAGCCCAAACCTGTGGCGGGTCGGACGAGTTCTTGATCAAAACTCATGAGTAATTAATTAATTACTATTCAACACAGCCCACAACTAAATTTATTTATTTTAACTTAATTAGTTTTCAATTATTAATTATTGAATTGTATTTTTTATTAGGAATAACTAATATATAAATAAAAGAAAGACCGAGACATTAGATATACTTGTGAATTTTTTAATATTAATCTCTTTTTAGAAGAAAAAAACATACCACATAGAGATGGCAAATAAACCCGTCCCCATGGGTATTGCCCGAATCCGTCTCCGTTTTGACGGGGAATCCCCGCATTGACTGGGTATGGGTATGGGTATGGGGAATCCCCGACTTTTTCAGTTGGGTATGGGGATGGGTATGGGGATGTACATAAACCCGCCATAATACCCGTCCCCGCCATATCTCCATTCTCGTTTAAATTATTAAAATATTCATAATTAATCAAGTAACTCTTATATATATATATATATATATATATATATATATATATATATATATATATATATATATATATATATATATATATATTTTTTTTTTCTTTTAATTATTTCATTTGTCATGAAACTCATTCTCATCTCCAATATATTTTTTATCTTATCATAACCTTTATGTAATTATGTTAAAATGATGTATGTTAATAAAAAAAATATTATGCCTCACATTTGAATATTTATATTATTTTTTAATATTTTTATTTATTATAAATTTTCCTTTCACATGAGAATGTTTATACTCTCAATTTAAGGTAATATAAAAAAAATTCTTTACTTATTATTATTATTATTATTATCAATTTTTGTTTAATTTGAAGAACTCTTTTGTTTCATTAAAATAATTTTCGTTATTTTTCAACCATTAAGTATATATGTTGATATTTGAAAAGTTTTCTTAGTTCTCTAAGATATTTTTCGTCTTATCATACCTTAGTTATACATTTGATTTCCTTTGTGTGATTTTTTTCGATAGTCTCTCAAATTATTTCTAAAACACACATTTGTTAGTTTTTTAATATTTTTATTTATTGTTTTTATTTTTATCATGTAGAATAATATTTCGATATATTCTATCTAATTATTTTTTATTTTATAACTCATTATTAATCATAATGTAATTTTTTCACTTTAAATTCTGTTTGAAGTGGTTAAAATTATATATATATATATATATATATATATATATATATATATATATATATATATATATATAATGATATTTAGGAATAGTATATGATAATTCACTACAAGAAAAACATGAAATGGTGACTGATTTAGTCAGTAACCCATATCAGTCACTATTTTTCGTCATTGGTGGTAGTAGTTGATTTATTGTCTGAATCAATGACTAAATTAGTGACTGATTAAATGATCGAATCGATACTTGATTTAGTGACCAATTTAATTACTAATTTATTTGTAATTTAATGACAAATTTTTTGGTCACTAATGATATTTCTATTTAATTTTAACCACTTCAAACATAATTTAATAATTAGTTCTCTAAGGTATTTTTCATTTTATCATACCTTAATTATACATTTGATTTCCTTTGTGCGATTTCTTTCGATAGTCTCTCAAATTATTTCTAAAACACACATTTGTTAGTTTTTTAATATTTTTATTTATTATTTATTTTCATCATGTAGAATAATATTTCGATATATTCTATCTAACTATTTGTTATCTTATAACTCACTATTAATCATACTGTAATTTTTTTCACTTTAATTGTATAAATAACTTTTATTTACTACAATATAAAAATTTAATGTGATTGCTATGAATATTTTTTTGTCACTATCCAACATATATTGAAGTTCAAAAGATACAAAATCTATGTCAAAATTTTATTATTATGTTTATTATTTGTTCTTTGTGTCATTTTGATGAAGTGATGTATTATAACTTTTATTAGTGTATAAAAAAGAGATTTATTATAATTTAAAAAATTGAAGTAAACAAACATTTAAAATATATTTTAATTTGAATATTTGTTTTCCTTTTATTATTATGTTTATTATTTGTTTTTTGTGTCATTTTGATCAAGTGATATATTATAACTTTTATTAGTGTATAAAAAAAAGATTCATTAGAATTTAAAAAATTGAAGTAAACAAACATTTAAAATATATTTTAATTTGAATATTTGTTTTCCTTTTATATTTTTTTGAAATATTTTTTAATTTTATCAACTAAGTTCATCAATGTTGTAGTTTGCAAATTTAATAAATGTTTTGGTTCACATGAAATTTTATTTGGTATTCTAATATAAAATTTAAACAATTATAATTTATTTTAAGGTATTTGGCATCGAAGAAAATCCTCCTAATATTGAATATTTCATAATATTATGTTTTCTTTACCGTAATTTTTTTCTTTTATAAAAAATATTGAAGTAGTTAGAACACGGGTACGGGTATGGGTATGGGTACGAGATTATACCCATTACCCGGTGGGGATGGGGATGAGAAAAAAGTTTGATACCCGTTGAGTTTGGGTATGGGGATGGGGATGAATTTTTTATGTGGGGATGGGTATGGGATAGCGAAACCCGTCCCCGCCCCGCCCCGTTGCCATCCCTGATACCACACCACATACACAAACCAAAAAAAAATAGAAATGTGATGCATTATATTAATGTTTTTGACCGAAATCATTAATTAAAAAAGAATCTATTTATACATTATTATATTTCAGGATCTACTGTATTTAAATTATTATAAACAAATTTAATTTTACATTTGGTAGATTTGACATTTTGTAAGTAATAGACGATAGTAAATTAGTACCACAAAAATCTTAACCCAAAATTACTTTTGTAGAGCATCATTTTTAATGAAGTGAATAAGAAATAACTTCTTTCAGTATTGTAATTCCAAAATACAGTTACTCCCTTTGCAAAGAGTTGCCTAAAAAACTTAACAACGTAATAACATATAGCATCAGACATCAAGAGGTTAAAATAAAAAAAAGAAGTATATATATATATATATATATATATATATATATATATATATATATATATATATATATATATATATATATAATAGCAGTACTGTGGATATAAGATATTTTTGACTTATTTCTGAATTATTTTAGAACATATAGGATACGTGTTTTTTAACATAAAAATATGACAATTATCTTTTAGTATTTTGTATATCTCATCGTTTAAGCTTTTAAAGTGTTATCCTAAAAAGTTTCGGATCATCCCTTGCCCATTTCTAAATATAATTATATTTTTAGAATCCCATATACTTCTCTTCCTTCTCTTCATAGCTGCTCAAATAACTTTTCAAATCTCATTAGCTTTCTATATTCATATTAAACATAAAAATTGATTTAAATTGCGGTAAAATTTGTTTATATAGTGTTGTTTTATAACAAAGATTTCAATCAAGGTTAGATGTCTCAAAAATAGATAATAAACTGATTGTTAAAGCATAAACGACACATAAATTGCAAGAAAATTATATTATTTTCTTGTCTAAATTTTCTTTTGTGGTTACATAATTCAAATCACTCATAACATATAATATAATGCACTGATATTACTTTTAGTTTTGATATTGTTATATAAAAATCCCCTTTGTTCTCCATTGCATTTATTTTATATAGTATAACCTTGAAAAAAAAAAGTTAACTAGTGATGTGGTAAATGTCTATTTATATTCGAGTAAGATGGAGAATGACTTGAAAAAAAAAGAAGGCGAACGTTAATAGGTGCTCTAAGCACATAATTGATAATCATTTATTTTATTATTTTTATATTAAAAATTAAAATAATTAACTCTATTACTTAAAATAATATAAATTAATATAATAAATTTTATAAAAATAAAAATATTTTTTGAAAATTTTAAATAATATCTCCTCATTCAATAAAGTCTCAAATTTATATTTATTTTTTTTTAACTTTTTAGTATTTTAATATTATTTTTGTTAATTTAATTTTTTACGCTTAATTATATTTTAATTTTAGAACACTAAAATAGAGTTATTTAATTATTTTTTTAATTTTTTATTTGTATATTAAAAAGATATTGAATACAATTATATAATATTTATAAATATTTTTATTTTTTAAATAAAAGAAAATAAGGTAAAAATTCATTTAATATCATAATTAATATGAATTTGTTGTAAAGTTTTATATTAATTATTCTTAAACAAAAACACCTATCAACATGATCCTAACAAAAATTATAAATTTATCAACAAACAACTAAAATTATATATATATATATATATATATATATATATATATATATATATATATATATATATATATATATATATATATATATATATATATATAATACAATGCTAATCATTAAGAATAATAACATATTATAAGAAAAAAGTTTAATCATACGAATTTGTATATTGATTTTTCAAAGAAAAATCATTTTTTCATAATATAATCTTGACAATTTCTTCTTATAATCTAATATAATATAATATTTTTCAAATATTTTTTTACTTTTTATTTTTCAATATTTCTGAATCACTTAAAAATTGATATCTCAAATTATAAAAAAAAAACTATCAAAATATAATTATAAAAATATCATAATTAAATTATCAGAATTTAATTATCAAATAAAGAAAAGACACAAAAGTTGGAAGTGTTGACGCAAGTTAAGAGTCACTACTACCATTTGTTTAGGGATGACAAAAAATATTTGTATTGGTGGGTATTCATAAATAAAATTCATGATGGATAGTTGATACATGCAAGTATTTGTTATTCACAAGTAGCGGATAACGGGTATTTTAATACCCGCTTATAAATGGATCGAGTACAAATATTATACTATTCGTACCTATGGGTTTCCATTACCGTAAAAAATTAAAATTAAAATTAAAATTATGTTTTATTAAGTTAAATTTAATTAAAAGTAAATTAAAATTTATATTTTATTAAATTAAATTAAATTAAATTTATATTTAATTTATAATTTTTTTAATTTTATTTAAATTTAATTTTAAATATTTATAAAATATATTTTTTTAAATATTTGTGGTATCCGTGGTCACTCACTAATTTTAAAATACGTACAAATATTTTTTAAACAGGTACAAATATAAATAAGAGAATAAATAACAAATGGATTTTTTTATTATAAATTAAATTACACATCTTTGTAATCTTTCTCGTAACTTCTTTATGGACGACTCCGATAACAATTTCCGACTAGTATAGTTTGCTACTATAATTTATTTTTCTTTATTTACCGCATCATCATTTTATCATGTAATAAATACGGTGCACGCAATTTAAGACTGCTCACTACGTGTAAAGAGGTTGGTCAACTTTGCATTCGTAGGCATTGTGTTATCGTATCATTTTAAGTTTTAAAGAAAGGAAGTATTTATTTTTTCAAAATTATCATTTGTTAGTATTTTCAGCCATATATGTCAATGTTTAAATTTGTATATTTTGACAGGTTGTTAATATTCAATTAAATGAAATATTATATATATTTATATACATATATAATAAAACACATTGTAGTAATTATTAGATATTTTTTTTCAGGTCAATTTTTACATATTTATTCTGCGATCAAATAATTTATATTTAAAAAATATTAACTCTAAATTTTATATGATTTATTTTTCATGTTTAAATATTTAATTTAATAATTTATTGAAAGTCTCATATTGATTGATTAGAAATGAAATAATCATAATATATATATATATATATATATATATATATATATATATATAATATGTAAACTTTATTTTACACATCAATTTTTTGGATTGAGTTAGATTTAACGAAAGTTATAAAATACGACAATTGTTTTTATTACGTGCTAGTATAAAAAATATGTTGTATTATCAATAAGTATGTATTATTTTGTAAAGACTATTAGTTTAAAATGTAATTGAAAATATTGCTTTTGTAAAATTTAACTTTTCCACATATTTAAAATTTTTAAAACTGTAAAGTTAATTTTTGAAATTTATGATGAGTTAGAAATGACGACAAGAGATGGTTAATAAAAAATAAATGATATAGAAATTAGAGTTATGTGCTCTTTAAATATAACTTATTCTTTCATTCTTTCAAGTAATAAAAGTTATAAATGTACGAAGATCAAACAGAAAATTGGTTTCAATAATTATCAAGGTGGACTAAGGGAATTTGGATTCGTACTATGGACACACCCGAAAAATCCATTATAAATTAATATTTTTTTCTAATATGATTAGGAAGTTTGAGTCAAACTCGTAATACTGCATCTAAAGTTTGCAAATCATAACAACTTACTTCTACTATGACTAACTGAGGGTATGTGTACTAGAAGTGGGAGAGGTGAGGGGAATTAATTATAGAAAGATATACAGTTTATATTATTTCATTAATTTTAATCATAACTATACATTTTATTTTGCGTTATATACATTATAGAAAGATAAATTTTATTGCTGATAAAGAAAGAAGAAAAACTATACATTTTATTTATATGATTAAGCTTCATTCATATTTTTATCTTTCACTTAACAAAGTGGTGTGACTAAGGATTTATTCAAACCTTAACCTAGAAGAATATAATTCAGTGTTATATAATATATATATTCACCATGTCTTGCTCGCTTATGAATATCACTGTACATATTTCAAGGTCAAGCAAGTGGCAAGTGGCAAATGACAATTTCAGGAACAAAATTCCAAAACCAACAAACAAATAATAATTGAGCTTCCACACACAGTGTCGACCACGTTCAATCACCTATACATATCACATTTACTTTCTGCCTTTCACCATTTTTCTACTTTAAAACACTTATTCAGCTAACAATTCAATTTTTTTTCTCCCAAAAAAAAAAGTTATAAATCAATATTCAAAAAAGATAGAGTGAGAAATCCAAGTTGGACACATCTTGTGCTGTAACATTTTCCCTCTTCATCATAACCTTATTTGCTTCTCTAGAAAAAGTCACAAATATCATAGTTCTGTTTAGCTTCAATCAAAGCGAAAAAAGCTCTTCTTTCTTTTCTAACTGCAGTACTCTTGCTATCTCTTTTTTTCTGTGCGAAAGATTATTGAAAACCTTCCGTTTCCATCTTTCTAATAAGGATTCCATGTAGAAGAGAAAATATGTATTAAAACTTAATTTTATTACCCAACACACGATCTGTCACTTCATTAGAGTTCTACAACCGATCCACACTCAAATGAAAATTAAGAAAGAAGAGCGTCAGGTTTACAAGGAGGAGGTTTCATAGGGAGAACAACACCAATGAGATTGGAGTCTAACCATATAAGACACTGACACCATTCTCAACCCAAAACCTTAAGGCAATGGGTTTATGGGTCTTTATTCTTATATAGTGCTCCACTTTCTCAATTCTAACCGATGTGGAACTTAGAATCACACTTGGATTCCTAACGATGAGAATAAAAGAGTGACAGAGGAAACAATGTATCTTATCAGCTAAAATATAAAAATTTTATTGGTAGAAATTTCACATACAATACAAAGGGACTTCCCAGGGAGTCTTTCATTTCAATCATGACAAAGATAATAACAGCAAAAACCTAGTACGAACGAAATGTTCGTTGGCCAAATTTCAAGCAGCAGAGGGAACACTAAGTACACAGAATAGTGATGAATAACGAATATAGCAAAATAGAGAAGCTTAGGACATGGTGATTTAAGTTTATGAAAGTGTTTGTTTAGTTGCAGAGGAAATCCTTAGGAGTTTTCTTTCCACAGTAGTTGAGGAGCAAGTTGAGCTTGACGGGAACATTGAGGTTGATGCCCAAGATGTTAGCTTTGAGAGCGGTGCAGAGGCAGACGGCGGCTTCAAGATCGGCGAGGCCGTGGATGAGTTCGCAGCACGGCGTCTTCGGTGGCTTCCCAAGCTGCACGCCGATCAAACCCAACACATCAGCGCACACACCAAACTTAAGGGTGTCTGCAGGGCAAGTCCCATAGTTTGTGGAAGGTGGCTTTGGCACAGGTGTGTATGGTGGGTGTTTCGGAGCTTTCGGTGGTGGGTTGCATGGCACGTATGTGCAGCTTACCACACTGAAAAACAAGATGTTCAGACACAACACAAGAGCAACCTTTGAAGCCATTTCACACTGCTGTTACAAGTTCTTCACTCTTGCAACACTGTTACCACTCTTGCTTTGGTTTGGTTTGGTGCGTGAGATTGGAGAGGAAGGAGTGGGGTTTTTATAGGGTGAGATTGGTGAGTGTCTTTCAATTTTAAGGTTTAAAATAATTAGGCTTATTTGGAGGCCCATGTGAGTGAACCCATTGGGAGGAAATTGGACACACTGGCATCGGGTCATCATTGAATAAGGAATATAATTAATAATATTAACTATGGAATCTCATGTGCATTTGCAATGTGGTTAGTTCCGAAGTAAAATCATTTCACGCATATGTTAACTCTTATGAAATTTTCAAGGTTTGGCCACAGTTAAAAAAATAATGCACTTTTTAATAACTAAAATTAATTTTAACATAAATATTAAAAAATAAAAATTTAGAAGATGTATTGTGAAAATTATCATGGTAAAAATTTTGTTAAGGTTTCTAGATTGACTAATGCTGTAGACCGTATAGAGTCGTCAATTTAGTCCAATCTATAGGACATATGGATTGAGGCAAAAAAAGTCTACAAGGACAAAAAGTTTTAAATTAAAAAGTTCATGGGATCAAAAAGTTCACAAAAGTCTTGTGGGTTAGGGTTGGCTCATGAATTTTCTCTTTAAATATGAAAAATATATTATTAGTTTTTAAATATACCATAAACTTTTAATTTAGGTCAAACTTGTGGGTTCGACCCTACTCACTCGTGGACCCGACCTGGATCGTCTCGACCATCAGCTCGTCTCAACCATCAGCACATGCTGGCCCGTCTCGACCATGGGCATGGCTTGACCTGTCTCGGCTATCGGCCTGGGCCGGCCGTATCATAAGTCAAGTTGTGTTAGAGAAAGATGTGAGAATTAAAAAAAAAAATAACTCAAATTTCTTTGCTTAAAAATAATTAATGAGGTATTTATAGGTATTGATGGAGAAATCTAAACTCTCTTCATGGAGATTCTCTAATTAAAGCTCCAATAGAAAATTTTCTAAGCCCTTCTTAATTACAAACTTTATACATTTTCTAGACCTTACTTAGGAAACTCAAAAGACATTTTAGACTTTTCCTTATTTTAAATTATAATAAGAATTCTCCTCCTTAATTTGAAATGTTCTTCTCCACAACAATTTTTGCTTTTAGCCTTTGAAACTCTTTAAACTTTAGTGATTTAAGGAAGATATCTCTAACTTTATTTTGTGACTTGACATATCTGAGCTCCACTTCCTTTCTGTAAATAAATTCTCTAATGAAATGATATCTCTTGTTTATATGCTTGCTTCAATCATGAAATACCATATTCTTTATCAGTGCTTGTGTAGACTTGTAGTCTTTTACAACAACTCATGCTTTGTATTTTTTCACTTTTCTAATAGCATTCCGCTTACCATTGTATACTCGTTTTCCTCTAATCGCTTCATGACCTTTGGAAAGGGTTGTTAATTTCCAAAAGTGTCATTTTTCTCGATTGACTTGATCTCCTCTTCTGTGACACGTCTCTACCTTTTATCTTTCATAGTTTTTTAAAAATTTAAAATTTAATGACTCCGAATCTATTTGAAGGCAATTGTTTCCTAGAAAAATGTATATCTTGGACATAGTTGAAATTTATTAACAATTTAATTACTCACATTAATTTGTTGTGTTTTCTTTCTTAACATTTTCTTCCTTAACCATTTAACTATAATTTATGAATTTTATCTATTATCTTTCTTTTCACAACATTTATAAAACAAGTTTTTGTAAATTAATTTTTAAAAATTTTGGATCTCTCATTTTTTAATTATATAAAGGTCTCTCGATTTTTTTTTTCTAGAATTTTTATTCCTTAAAATTTATATATTTGTAATCTTGTATATATTTTTAGTTTTAAAATATATTGAATCACTGTCAAACTAAGATCAATATTATTTTTAGTTGGTTTTAAAATATATTTTTCCGTCTATGATCAATTTAGTTACTTTTAATTAAGTTCTTAATAATTTTTTTGTAGTATATTGAATCCTTAAAATTTTAAAAGTTTTCAATCGAGTTCCTACAATTAGGTGTGACTGTTAATTTTGTAATGTCACAATTATCTTGCATTATCACTCCCCATAATATTTTATTTGAAGAGACCTATCAAATATTTCCAAATATTTACAGTATTTAACAAAAAATATTTTTAAATTTAATTAAAATTTTAAAATTTTAAAAAAGTAAAATAATACAAATTTACAAAAATATAAAACATGTAACAGTAAAATTATGAAAACAAAATTTAAAAATTTAAAAATTTAAAAAATATAAAATTAACAAAATTAACAAAATACAAAATTATAAAAATATATAATTTCATAATTACAAAATCATAAAATTTAAAATTATAAAATTATATAATTATAGAACTAGTTAAAAACTGTTAAATTATGAAATTATAAAATTATAAATTGTAATTTATATCAAAAATTTTATAAAATCATAAAATTAAAACAATAAAAATTACAAAAAAATTAAGAAAAAAATAAAAATTATAAAATTATAAAACTTTAAAATTATAAAATTATAAAATTATAAAATTATAAAACTATAAAATTATACAACTATTAAATTATAAAATTATACAACTATAAAATTATAAAACTATAAAATTATAAATTAAAAAATTATGAAATATAAAACTAGAAAATTAATAAAATTAAAAAATTTACAATTTGATAATTTTGTATTTTCACCTAATTTTACAATTTCACAATTTCTGTTTATAATTTGGTAACTAGTTTTATAATTTTATAATTTCATATTTGTACATTTTATAATTTCACTATTATCAAATTATATATTTTTATAATTTTATAATTTGTTGATTTTTGTAATTTTATATATTTTTAATTTTATTATTTAATTTTCATCATTTAGAGTTATATGTTTTATATATTTTTTTATTTTTACTTTTAATTTTATAAATTTAATTAAATTTAAAAACAACTTTTGTTAAATACCATAAATGTTTGGGAAAGGTGTCATCATTAGGGTCTTTTGCACCGAAATATTATGTGACAACATTTATGAAGGAAAACACCTTAAATATTTTTATGGGGAAAGATTTCTCGGTCATCAAGTCTTTTATAACAAGATATTATATAGCGACATTAATGGAGGGTAACATTGCAAAATAAATGTCACATTACAAAGTGAATTGTCATGTTTAAATATATAGACTCAATTGAAAATTTTCATATGTAATTGTATGGACTCAATTAAAATTTTTTAAAACTTTAAGAATTCAATAGACCATCAAAATTTAATAGGAAGTCAATTGAAAGTTCTCAAATTTATTAGAGACCGAGAAACTTAAACTATAATTCAGCCTTATTCTAAATCTGATGAAAATGTTACGATAATTATGTATGTATCTTATTTTTACTAATATCTTGTCAGATTTAAAGTAACAAAAATATATGTTGAATTGAAAATTGAAGAAACTTACGAAGGATTAAGAATTAAAGAATTACCTTGCGCTAAAATAATTAAGAATTCAAAAAGTTATTATTTTGTAAAATGTAAAAATTCAAATTACAATTAAAGTTATTTTATCTCTAATATTACTTAATAGAAATGTTCATTGGATCGAGTTACCCACAGGATAATTCACTTCGACCCAATTCAATTTAATTTAATTAGATTGAGTTGAATTTATCATGGAATTAATTTCAATTCAACTCAAACAAACTTAATTTAAGTTATTTTACTTTTTTTAGTGAGAACAAATATATTAAATAAGAACGATTAGATCCTTTCAACTCATATACATAGGAGGAAAAAGATGTGATGTTCATTTGTTAACAATCTTTTTCAATTAAGTTTATTGTCTATTTTCCAATTTCAACTCTAACCATTCCAATAAAATATTTTATTAGTGACTAATTTTAAGGATACAAAATAATTAGTCACTATAGTGACTAATTTATTATTGGTAACTAAAATAATTTCAAAATTGGTCTTTAAATTAATTATTATATTGAATTAGTTTTTAAATTGTTCACTAACATTAGTTACCAAGATTTTATCTACTAAAAAAATTGATCTCTAAATTTGTTTCATTAGTGACCAATTTAAAAACAAATTTAAAGACAAATTTTATTAGTAACTAAAGTCTTGATAACTAATGTTCATGACTAATAAAATCCAATTTACTATAACTTATTAAAAAACTATTTTAATTATCAATAACTTTTAATTTATAAATTGATATCTAAATTTGTTAATATAGTAATTAATTATTTTTGTCGTATAAATTAATTACTTTCTATATCTATATCAATATTTATACTAATAACATTACAGATATTATGGCCCAAACTTTTCAGCTACAAAAAAGTGAAGTAACACTGTACTTTCTTTCGTCGCTCATAGTCTTTATTCAACATATGAACCAAATGATTATGCCTTTTAATAATTCGATACTTTTGTCAAAGAAAAATTGGGTTGTGTTTGATTTAGTATATATGAACAAATTAGTAATGACTTGAATTCTTGACTTGAAGCAATGAATTAACTTTTGTCAATATTATGTTATTTTTTAATTAGGTTATTATTTGAAAATTACAACTTTTGAGAAAAAAGTTTTCAAAATAGTGATCCAATGAACTCAACCCAATCTAATTTATCTAAGAGTGAGTTAGATTGGATTAGATTTTAAGATAAAATAAAATATGCAAAATTCTAACTCAACTCGGTATTTTCTTTTTGATTTGGAAACATTCATGCCCATATTTTACCCAATCTAACCTACGAACATCTTTATTAATTTATATATTAACTTTTTTCTTAGTAAAGGAATTCAGGAATACTACCGAATACTCTTTCCTCCAACTTCTTTTTTCACCAAACTAACTTTCTTTTCCTTATTTTTCTCTATTTACATAACAATTACGTTGTCCAGATTTTTCTTATTCATTTTGAGTTCATGGATTATATATATATATATATTAATTATGTTATAAATTCTCGATAATACTCAATAAAATTTAGTTTTTTCAATTAAATTTTCACACTTAACTTTTTCTATTAATATGGTGATGCGGCTATTAAATGACTCACATGGTTCTTATATTGTAATGTTACTTGTCAAATCGAAATTTTTCACATAATTAATTGACTCATGACAGAATCATATTTTGACACGTGGCATTTTTTTTAATTTAAAAATTAAAAAAATTAAAAAAAAATTAAAAAAGGTTAAAAAATCACAAGCTGACACATGGCAAAACCTTAATTTGACACGTGTTAGCTGTTTTTTCAAGAAAAAAAATTAAAAAAACCACGAGTTGACACGTGGCACACACTTAACGTTGTCAATGATACTTTAACGAAAAGGACCAAATTGGAACAAATTTTCAAAAAATATGACCCAATTAAGATAACTTTGAAGTTGAGGACCCAATTGTAGATTTTGTAACGAAAACGGGGACCTTCCGTGTGATTAAACCAAAATTATTTTATAATTATACAATTTTAAATTAAAATAATAAAATTATAATTGTCCAAGGGTTTAATGCAAGATTTTCTCTCTCTCAAGAACAACTAAATCTATTTAGTTAAATAAAAGTATTATGTGAGAAAGTTTGTATGAATTTTATGTGTATAAGAAGTAATGTATTAATTTTATTGAAAAATTTATTAACTACATGATATTTTTATGAATTAAGAGTTTTATTTTAACTAGAAATTTAAACTTTAGGTTTACGTGCTACCAGGAGTTTCTTATAATCACTAAATTAGAGACTAACCTAAATGTATGCTTTTAAAATCCTTATTTTTTAGAAATATTCTTTGAAAACTTAAACATGTTAATTATATTTTCTCATATGTCAGATAAATCGAAAAATTCCAATAGAAGTATAAGTTTATAAGAATTTTTCAAAAAATAATTATTATGATTTTATAAAGTATAAAATTATGATATAATTCAAATAATAAAATCATAATTTTATAATTATACAATTTTAAATTAAAATAATAAAAATATAAAATTGAACAATTATAAAATCATAAATTATAAGATTTCAAAATAATAAAATCATAAAATGACATGTAATGACAGGATAACAAGATGACATGACTAGATAATAATTACATTTTTCCATTAACAGAAAAAGTCAATCACAAGAACTTCAATTTAAAAAAGAATTTTTTTTAGTACTTAATGGACAACAAAAAAATATCGAAGACTCAAGCCAAAGTTGTCAAAGTTTTTCAGAAACTTAAATATAATTAAACCTATATATATATATATATATATATATATATATATATATATATATATATATATATATATATATTCTTATAAACATTCAATGTTGATTGTACCCATTGTTCTTCTCATAAATATACAATAATTCACCTTAAGTTCACTATAATAACCATTCAATTACTATATTGTTGAATGTTTTTGTCGAGAAAGCCGAAACAGCAGTAAGTTTTTCGCTGATAAAAAAATTATTTACGTGTCTTCTCCACACATTTAGGCACTTCTCACGAAAGTTGGTTATAAAAGTTATATTGGAAAAACATTCAACAGTATAGTAATTGAATGGCTATTATAGTGAAATTATGGTGAATTATTGTAAATTTATGAGAAGAATAACGGGTACTATCTACATTGAATACTTTATTTCTTTTATCAATAAAAAATAATATATACAATAAGGAACACTTGAATGTTCCAATCCGTTGGCCATCTACACTCAATACTTAATTTGTTTAATTTATCTTTAAAATAATAAAATAGCATCAAAACAATATTTTTGAAAAACCAATTGGTCGAACTAAAAACAAAAATAAACCATAGAATCAATTTAAGAAAACCGCCCAAAAAAAAAATACTATGCAAAAAAACTAGTTAAACCATTAAAAAAATGTTCACAATACGGATTCATGAAAAGTGATTAATACAGCATCAAATTGACTTTTTCTTAAAAGGACAAAATCGGCACTTGTCATTTTTCTATCTTATTCTAAATGTTAATGTTAATAATTGTGATATTTATGGTTAAAAAACTTTGAGAGTTATGAAAGTTATATTTGAACTTTTTGTTCGAACTTTAAATGTTAAGAATGTAGAAAATCATGTTATACCTTTAGTTTTTAATATTATGTATAATTATTTTATCAATTGACTCCCTCGTACTTCAATCATAATTAAACATTAAATCTTGCAACCATTATATTTTCCTCCCTTCAATAACAAATTCGATGGGACTTTATTGGAACATTTACAATATTTCATCCAATTATTTACAAGGTATAGTATAGGACAAAAATTCTTTCTCCTAGGATCTTCCGCGCTTATTTTCTGAAGGAAAAGATGCCCTTATTTTCAACGAATATTTCCATTTTGAAACGTATACATTACTCATAAAGTAGTATACTTACTGCGACTGTAAATATTATAAACTCTCATAATTGTTATACGTGTAATATGTCGGGATGTGATGAATATACACATACATAACAAGGTGAAGCAGGTTGTGGCAAATGACAATTTTAGAAACAAAATTCCAAAACATAAATCAATTATGATTGAGCTTGCCCACCAAGAGTCTCAATCATGTTCCAACACAAAGGTTAGAAAAACTTATTCAGCTTTTATAATCCATAATTTACCTACTTGAAACACTAAAGTGGCAAATCAGTTCCGTCATATCATTTGCCATAATAATTTCACAGGTGAAAGAAAGTGAAAATCTTCTACTTTGTTCTTTTCCTTCTGTACTCTTTTGCTCTCTTTTTATGCGAAAGATTATTGAAAAGCTCCCATCTCAATCTTTCTATATGCAGTCGGTTTAGAAAAGAAAAAGACGATTAAATTAAGAACAACAAAACCACGCGCCGTCTCTTTCTTTTGTATATATGAAAAGAAAAAAAAAAACGATAGAGGAATACTTAATCTTATAAGCTTAAATGTAGAAATTTTATTGGTAGAAATAGCACTTAGAATACAAACAACTATTGAGGCTAACAAAAAGACCCAGGGAGGAGTCTTTCAGTTTTAAACCATGACAAGGATAATAATAGCCAAAACCAGTAGTACGAACGAAGTGTTCGTTAGGTAAATGGCAATAGCAGCAGAGAGGGAACACTAAGTACACAGAATAGTGATGAATAACGAATATAGCAAAACAGAAAAGCTTAGGACATGGTGATTAAGTTTATGAAAGTGTTTGTTTAATTGCAGAGGAAACCCTTAGGAGTTTTCTTTCCGCAGTAGTTGAGGAGCAAGTTCAACTTGACGGGAACATTGAGGTTGATGCCCAAGATGTTAGCTTTGAGAGCGGTGCAGAGACAGACGGCGGCTTCAAGATCGGCGAGGCCGTGGATGAGTTCGCAGCACGGCGTCTTTGGTGGCTTCCCAAGCTGCACGCCGATCAAACCCAACACATCAGCGCACACACCAAACTTAAGGGTGTCTGCAGGGCAAGTCCCATAGTTTGTGGAAGGTGGCTTTGGCACAGGTGTGTATGGTGGGTGTTTCGGAGCTTTCGGTGGTGGGTTGCATGGCACGTATGTGCAGCTTACCACACTGAAAAACAAGATGTTCAGACACAACACAAGAGCAACCTTTGAAGCCATTTCACACTGCTGTTACAAGTTCTTCACTCTTACAACACTGTGGTTTGGTTTGGTGTGTGAGATTGGAGAGGAATGAATGGGGTTTTATAGGGTGAGATCGGAGAGTGTGTTTGAATTTTTAGGTTTAAAATAATTAGGCTTATTTGGAGGCCCACGTGATGATGTGAGTGAGGTTTGGATGAAAATTGTACAAGCTGGCATTGGGTCAGCAGGGACGAAGGAATATAATATTGTATAATATCTAGTTTGGAGCTATATACCGATTTGCAGTGTGGTTAGTTGTCAACTCCATGAAATCATTTCACGTATACTCGTTTCCGAAATTTCAAAATAGATTGATTAGCTTTTACAATGGATAATATATTTGCAGGTTTTTGTCATTTTTGATAGATTATTGAAAATGAATTATTACACGAGCTAGGGTTGTTCTTATTACTCTGTACTTGTCTCTTCCAACTCAACTCCTGTCGTCCAACAAGATACGAAATTACAGTTAATATGCATATTAGGAACTAACTTATTTGAAAGTTGTGTTCCTGAGGAATCGCTATAAAACTGTGTACACACATGTCAGCCGATCCATGAGGCTTGTTGTTTAAGTAAAATTTCTTTGTCCAATTATGGACACTGGAGTTGATGATGTTCATCGATCTATGAAGGTTTTTTTTTTTTTTTTTATCTCAAATAAATGTGATTAACAGTAACAGTGCAGGTGAAGTTTGAAGATGCTGTTTCTGATCATGTGCAAGACTGAACCCTCAAAATACAAACCTTTGGACTGACCTGATTACAAGAGGTTCATGAACCATCACACACTTGTTTAAGTTTTTGGAAAATGATGAATAATATATCTACATTAACACTCTAAACAGAAAAGTGTTATTAAATTTATCGATATTCACATAATATATCTACATGGACTGGCCTGATTACAAGTTGTCAAGTATTATAAATTTATCGATATTCATAATATAATTATTTTAAAAATATATTAATAATAAATTTTAGTTGTTAGAAAGTAATAATAATAATAATAATAATAATAATAATAATATTATGTATAAATCAAATTACATTAATATAACTTTATCAAATATTACAAAACTAATTTTATACCTTTTGACTGACATGATTACAAGAGGTCCATTGATATAATTTATTAAAAATGATATTAATTTTTTTTAAATAATGCAATTTAAAAATATATTTTTAAAAAAAAAATTAATAAGGGTTAATTTCTAAAACAACAAATATTTAATCATTTTATAATAAAAAAAATTATTTAATTATTTATTTATTAAATAAAAAAATTTATTAAAGATTAAAATTTTCTTAAAAAAATATCATGCCATATACTTAACAATTACTGTATCTCTTTTAAATATAATAATATAAACAAAGTAGTGAAATGATTTATAATCGGATATATCTTTAAAGCATAGGTTATAACTAAATTATCAGTTTAAAATCTAAATATTATAACACAATTCAATTAAACGTGATATAAAATTTAAATATAAATTTATATTATGAAAATAAAAGCTTATATTTTAAGTTTGAAATGTTACCATACAAATAAGACTTATTAAAATGTATCGCTTATAAAATTCTTGTATTAAACTAAAAAATGTAAATAAATATTAAAAAGTATGCCACTTAACATAATCTAAATATTAGAAAAATTCTTACCTGATATAACGAATTGTGATATAAATCTCCAATGTTAAATTAGTGTGAGCATGAAGCAGATACCATATGAAGTTTTGTCCTTGCGGCATATCCACTCTGACCAAATTATGATAAGTTTGTTTGTATGGTGTACAAAATAGCAATATATTTCTCGTACATTGAATTGTTTTAAAAAAAAAAAAATTGGCTTATCCAGTGTCCCCATCTAATTCCGATACACTTTTGAAAACACAATTATAATTAAATATAATGTATTATATATTTATGATAAGTAATTGGTTATAATCGTTATATAACGATTCTTCTTCAATTTATATCTGTATATATGTAGGATGTTTTAAAATATTTATCGAAAAAATATTTAAAATATAAAATAGTAAAATTTTTATAATGATAATAATTTATAATTTTTTATTTTGACAATTTTTAATACATGTAATTTTAATTTGGATTCATATATTATAATAATCAAATATTTATCATATTTTAAATATTTTTTATGTTTTTTAATATACATATATCACATATATCACGTATCACATATTATTATTTTCAAAATAAATATGTTGTCATATCTGATGCACGTATCGTATTCGTGCATCATAAATTATAACTGAAAAATTATATTTTGTATTGATTTGAGTATGAAATAATTTATTGTAAGTGAATTTTCCCTTGAATTTTATAAAAATGGCTTTTATAGTATACAAATCTAACTCCAATATACTTTTGAAAACACAATTGTAATTAAATATAATTATAATATATTTATGACAAGTAGTTGGTTATAAGCAAATAATTATATTTTGTATCAATTTGAGTATGAGATAATTTCTTGTAAGTGAATTTTCTCTCGAATTTTGTAAAAATTTGGCTTGTGTGCATCTTCTAACTCAATATACTTATGAAAATACATTTGTAATTAAATATAATTTATAATATATTTATGATAAGCAATTGTTTGTATCTGAATAATTATATTTTATATCAAATTGAGTGATTTGAGTATGAGATAATTTCATATAACCGAATTTTTTCCTTGAATTTTGTAAAAGATCTGAGAATTAACTTTCAGAGGATTTTGTATAAACTTTTACGAACTTTATTTTTACCACCTCAGTATTTTGTCTTTGTAAAAGAAATTGATGATTACCTCTCAAAGGATTGAGGCTTTGTTTCTTATCAATCTTATTTTTTTCATGGTTGAAGAATAAGATTCACTAAGAAAATTTAAAGTGTACCATCTGATGTTGTCATATCATATCAACAAGTTTCTGGTTGAGCTTTCTTGGCTTGGTTTGAGGAAGAGGTTGACCTCATCAGACCTCATCATATAACGAGATTCACTCTGATACTAATAAGGCATGAATCAAATTTCTATAAAGAATTGATATTACTTCTAACTTGATATTTCACAATAATAAATTTTATTGACAGTTTTATCAACCAATTTTGACAACCGTTAGATATCACAATTTAGTTTTTTTTCTTTATCTTCATTTTTTTTTCTTCTTCCTCCTCTTTATTGTCATTGTTGCCACGTCTATTATCGTTGTTGTTATTGCGTTTGTTGCCTTCCACTTTTCCTCCTCTTATCATTCATCTTTCTCCTTCTGCTCCTCTTCCTCCTTTTCTTTCTCTTTTTATTTCTCCTCCTCCTTTGTGTGACCTACAAGATTGTTGTCCTCACCACTACATCATTTTCCTCTTTCTCCTCCCACGCTCCTCTCCTTCCTCCTCCTACTTTTTTTTCTTTTTTTCTTCATCTCTTCTTCTTCTCATTCATCTTTAATTAGTTTATAACAAATATTTCATCAAATTCAACCAGAAAATTGATATCTATTTTATCAGCGAAATTATCAACATATTTTAAAAATTTGAATTACCCACAAATTTAAAAAAAATATTGAATTATTTATTGACAGATTTTCAAAATTTCAATTACTAATGAATTTTCAAAACAACATCATTATCAAGAATTTATCGATAGATTTTCTACCACATGATCAATGTTCAAAGCCGAAACTTTCGCACCTATAAATATACTCACTCAATTATATATCATAATGGAATAAGATTTTAAACAAGAGATTAATAGTTTTGTTTTGGTTTAACTTCTTCGAGACCTTTTAATTATTTAACTTTTAATTTAACTTATGTTAATTCTTTAGCTTATATTCTATTAAAAATTATTACAAAGAGGGTTTACAATATCTTTATCGTACTTAACAAGGATATTACGAATTTGGATTTAGTTTGATTTTTTTTATGTTGTCTTAAAAATACATTGATAAATATTAATTTTGATAATTCAAAATATATTAAATCAATATCAATATATTTTTGTATCAGGAAATAACAATGCTAAAAAGGCTAACAAAGAATTTCGATTCAGACATATATTGCTCGAAAATATTATAGTATCACATCCTCAATTATGTTGAATGGCATAATTGTATACATATGATAAGATTAGTGTATGATAACTAATTTTAGTATTTTTTTTTTATGTATCAAAATTAGTAAAAAAAAATACTTTAAAAATTTAAAAGCCCATTAAATTATATCAATTGGTGTAAACATATTCAGCTTGATGATCAATTTAATACTTTTGAACAACGAGTTCCAAATATTCTTCCAATTTTTGTTTTACGAAATTTTGTCGATTAAATAGTAAATTGTTATTAATTTCTTTTATAGTTTTTATTATATTAAATATGCTTACTGTCATTTATTTATAAAATATAAGAAAAGGTTTGAGGGTTGAACACTTTAATATTCATTAACTAATTCTGATTATTGATGTTTTTTTCATAAAATCATGGACAATATCACGGGAATCACGGACATAAAAGTGCAATATGGCACATAGCAATAGCCTTGAGTCTCTTCTAATATATAATACAACAAAAATAGTAATTTATACAATAATTCTTGTTATATATCATTTGCCTTTAGAATTCTAGTGCTTATACATAGTTAGTTACCTTAGTTTTTCTAACGTGATGACGTGAAAGTATGTTTAAATAATATAAATATTTTATACTGTTAACGAATTAAATTTTGTTAATTAATGTTTAATTATATGAATGCAATGACAAAAATAGGCCTGATGTGAAATTTTTTGTTTGTTTCATTTATAACTGTCAGTTTTTATATATTCTGGGTCTCAAATTCTCTATTATAGTTATTACTATTACTATTATTATCAAGAAATAATGAACATGTTAAACTCAGCATTTATTACATAAACTAATAATTGAAACAATTATTAATTAAATGGAAAAAAAGAACTTCAGCTTTCTAATCTCCGTACAGAAAAATAATACAAGGTTGCACTCCATCTTTGATTGTTTCAATTGAATGTTCTTCAACCTAACTCATACCCATATGGCATTAAAAACGAAGAGAATATTTAGATCATGATCAACCTGTGCTTGATAACAACTCACAAGAATACAGGATTAAAAATAAGCCAATTGATGACAGGAACATGCTCATAAGAAGCCAGAAAGTCAGACATAAAACAAAATTTGAGGCAGTAATGATGAAACTTCTGGTTTGAGCCACTATGCTTTCCATCCATTCTCAGAATGTTAAACATAAAACAAAACAGCCATACATAGGAATTCGATTTTCAACAAGGTTTTCACTTTGAAGTTCAGAAGTTTTACAAACACTTCCTCTTATAATCCTCAACGAATGTCTTTTAGTGTCAAAAGAGGCCACAAAGTGAAGTAACTTTAAGAGAATTATTGTTCTTCTCAATCACTATGATTTTTTAACCTAATAATGAGATTTAATGACTATTAACAAAAAAAAAATGAAAGGAGTGAAGTCGGCACCAAATCTTGGGTGTGTAGGAGTCATTTTCATTATACAATAATTTAAACGCTAAGCCCGAAATTCAGAAGATGGTTGACTCGTAAATTCCATTAAGGCTGCGGACAAAGAAAGTGCAAATGGCAAAGTTGCAGTCTTGGCATATTATGGGCAATTAGCATGAAAAACAGTGTGGTAGATGATAGTATCTCCAAGAAAAACCATAAAATATGGAGTAAAGTAAAACATTATTAAGGTAGTAGGCCATTCAAACACAACCTTTTCTCCAACACATATCTCCATCCATGACTCTGCTATGCTCCCCAACAACGTTATCTCCTCGTTACAACCACAACTTTAGATATCCTCTGTTTATGTTATCTAACAAAAATGGAACCATCATTTTCATCAAAACTCTACAGAATGTTCATTAGACACGACAATGTACATTGCCTACCACTCACGCGTAAACTCAGAAAAAGTCACCTCGCCCTGTTCTTACAACAAACAAAGTCGTCCCACTAGATTCAGTAGTAAATTTTGGCCTCAAAATTATGCCTAATTAAATATTCATAGTTGCGAAATGGTAGGTTTGTGTGTCTGAATGGAATTTCCTCAATTGGAGAAAACAAAATTTTGTTACGTTTAATCATCCACGCATTTTCTCTTAACCTTTTTCTCATTATATGATAGGTAAGGTCGCCCATTAGGGTTTGTCTAATCATGAAAAAGTTTTATTTAGATGATGCTTTCGTTATTGTCATCATAATCACAGATAATCATAACTTGACGCGTACGGGTCATTCTTAACTATGGTCTTTTATTATGAATATCATTGTTATTAAATATTATGCGGGTTTTCAATTTTTAATAGAGGTATACAAAAATTGCACAGTTTAAAAAAAAAAATACTAGTAATATATGATCTTGTGTGAACATAGTAAAATAAAATAAATGAATGAAATAATTCTTTTTATAATCTTT
This sequence comes from Vigna unguiculata, assembly GCF_037176805.1. Taxonomy (NCBI): domain Eukaryota; kingdom Viridiplantae; phylum Streptophyta; class Magnoliopsida; order Fabales; family Fabaceae; genus Vigna; species Vigna unguiculata. The sequence goes on along the minus strand of NC_140794.1, from coordinate 54,091,427 downwards.
TATATTAATTTATTTATTGAATTTTGCATGCATATAAGTATTTTATGTGTACAAGTATTTATAAATTCGTTTCATAAGATATCATTAGCATGAAATTAGTTTTCCTTTATTGTCTAGAACAACATCTTCATTCAAGACTAAGACGAAGTGCTGGAGATCACATCTCTTGGGTAAAAAAATTACACTAATTTTATTTATATAAGTTTTTATGTATACAAGTATTTATATATTTACCTCATAAGATACCCTTAGCATGTGATTAGTTATTCTTTTCTTTTGTTTTTCATTGTTGTGAACAAGTTTTAGACTTGTTCCAAATTCATTTAAGACGAAGTGTAGGAGATCATATTATTAAGAAATGGATTTTAAACTTAACTCAATTCCATAAAATCAGTTTGTAAGGTGGGGTTTGTACTTATTTATATTGTGAATTGACCTTATTCTCTAGTCGATGTGAAACTTCCAACACTCTCTTCACACCGAGATATATACATCTCATGCGTGGGACTAGACATTAATTGGTGGTCCGATAATGGGTAAAATAATAGACCTAACAAATATCAAATTTCATTAGGATAGACTCTAATCCATAATTTGATCATATTAAAGAGTTAAATTTAAACTTGCTCAACCCTACAAAACTAACATGTAAGGTGAGATTTGTACCCACCTTGTGAATTAGTTTTATCTTTAGTCGATGTGAGACGTCTAACATACCTTCTCGATACAAAATTTTACTAATTTTGTTTGTACAATGTTTCATGTATATAAATATTTATAAATTTGTCTCATAAGATACCATTAGCGTGTGATTAGTTATTCTTTTTTTTCTTTTCCATTATAAGAACAAGTTTTTAGTTCTCGCTTTATTTAAGACGGAGTCTTAGAGATCATACCTCCACGGTAAAAAATTACACTAATTTTATTTATAGAATTTTTCATGTATACAAAGTATTTATAAATTCATCTCATCAGATATCATTACCATGTGATTAGTTATTCTTTTCTTTCTTTTTCATTTTTTCATTGTGGAGAACAACATGTTCCAACTTCATTCAAGACCAACGGTTGGAGATCATAACTCCTCGGTAAAAAATTACACTAATTTAAAATATATAAATGAAAGAAATCTCATTTTATTAAATCTGTTTATATATGATTGGGATTCATCGAGAAAACAAACTATACTAATGAAATTTGGGTCCAATCAAATAAGGAATTGTCTTTTAACTTTAAATTTTAAGACAATAAATTTATGAGTTTTCTTTTTATAAGATAAAATGTTCAATTTTTCTCATTTCTTTCGATGTGAAACTTAAACTCATACTTGGATTTATAATAATATAAACTCAGTCAAACATAAATTTCAACGTCAAATATGAAAATAAACAAAAATCACATTTTTTCAAGTTGAGTGGTGATCATATTTGACAATTGCTTCCTGCTGAAAATGTGGATCTAGGAAGCCGATGTCGTAAAAATCAGCAGCACCTGCAATACAAATATACTAAATTTCTTATTATAGTCGTAAATATTGAATATGACATCGTAATATTGACTTTCAGAGTTGATTATGATCGTGATATTCATTCTTTTTCCATCATCATTATCGTTTCCAAGCTACAGATGGAACTTTAGCATTAATCAATAATATCTACCTATCTAGTTCAAAGACATAGCACATAGTAAAAACCGTTAATTGATATGTACCACTGCACTGTATATAACCCTATTGATCAAAATTGTTCAAATATCTTTCTGCTCTTCAAAAATGTCTCAAAATGTCAATAATACTAAGAACCATTACTTCCCAAAGATTTAAATAAATAAATAAATAAGATTACATTTAACTCTTTCTCTCGTCCTTTTCTAGCTCCACCTAATTTTTTCATAAAGTAAGTTCTTCAAGCAGTAGAAGACATGAATATATGAGCTGTGGAATCGGAGCAAATCTGAATTAAGAATAAGTGGTTGATCAAGAACCATATAATAAAAAGCATAGATTGTGCTCATTAGTTTGGCACTGATTTTCTCTTGACAAAAACAAATTACTGCTGTCGTTATAAAATATTAAAAAATGTTTTCACATTATCTCGTCATGGTAACCTTCAAGATCAATGAAACAGTAGTCTTAGGCTTCAAATTATGTAACTGCTCACAGAATGTTTTAAGAAGGTATGTTAATTTAAATTGTTTGTTGATCAATTTTTTTTGTACAATACTTTTTACTATTTTTAATTACCAGTATGACCATGCAATCTTTAAGGTTGTGTGAATTGAAATTAAAAAATTTGGAAGGGGATGAATAGAAAACAAAAAGATTTTGTGGATGAGGATAAATTTCAAAACATTTTAATGTATAACGAGTGTTATAATATCTAGTATTTTATTTATTAAAGAAACAAATATATATATATATAAGAAAAAATAATTACAAATTAAATTACATAAAAAATATTATATTTCTCCCTACCAATACTGGCGTAAATATTGTTTAAATATTTATAAATTATTTAAATTTTTAAAATAATAAGTAAAAAGGTAAAATTGAAAAAATAAAAATGCGTATATAATTATAGATATATAGTTATTGATATAGTAGTAGATAAAATAAATTTTAGTTATTGAAATAAAAAATGTTATAAGTAACATTGTGTAAATAATTTTTTATTATGAGTATTTATTTAAATTTGAAAAAGTAATTACTAAAATGTTAAAAGAATAAATAATTTTTTTATAATAAGTAATTATTTGAATTTAGAAAAACACTCTGCAATGATAAAACTGGGAAAATAGATTTTTCTTAATGAATATTACTTAAATTTAAAATGTAACATTAAGAAGATAAAATTAAAAAAAAAATAAAAGGACACAAAAGTGATATATCTTTATATATATATATATATATATATATATATATATATATATATATATATATATATATATATATATATATATATATATATATATTTGATAGTGAAATACTGAGAGTACTTAATTATGAAATTTTGATTAATAATTTTATATTTTGTAAATAAATAAAATAAAAATTGAAAAGTTATTGAATGAAAGATCAATCCTCATTAAAATGTCTAAATGCGAACACGATTTTTTGTATGATTAAATGATATTTTCTAAAGAACTTCAAGATCTGAGATTGGTAAAATAGAATCATTAAAATTAGTTCTGAAGTTCTATTTTGATAACAGACAAGAAACTGTAACGCGTATGCACAAGTTTTCAAACTTTCTTCAAAAGTAAATTAATTGTATGTGTTGTCGGGCGTATTAATTTTTTATTTCAAATGGTTCAATGGAAAATATCCTAATTAATAAAGTTTTGTCAGTTTGTTGATTATATTACTATATTATTATATTATCTATATATAAACAATAATTTGCGTGTAGGGTAATTAATTGATGGAAGCAAGAAACCAGTCTCATAATCACACCCGTATCATGCAAGGTTTCACTGGACCAATAGTGATGTTAAAATAATTATTTCATATTTATTTTATTTTTAAAATTTTATATATTATAATGAATAGATAATATTGATTATTACAGTTTAAAAACTGAATAATAAAAGTAATGTTTGTATTCTAGAAGTAACTTTGATCTATACTGCTAATGGCTTATGGAGGAATCTCCAATCCTCCATAACCTTATCTAAAATGAAGATTAAATGTCCATTTCAGTTTCCATTAATGTGTTAGTCGCAGTATGGGATAACAAAGATTATTGTTGTAAATTTACCTTATTGTTGTAAATTACCAAAAAGCCCTTTAAGTATTTATTTGTTTTTAAGTTTTGATAAAAACTAATTATGGGCTATTAAAGGTGATTGAATTGTGTATTCGTAATTTTTAATTAGAGGGCACATAAAGGTTTGAAAAAGTGATCATGAGTGATTACCATTTGCCAAAAGGACACGAAAATTGGATCACAATATATCTTAAACCACTTCTTTAAAGTGTTATAGTTTTTCTTACTAACCTCACCTGAGCCCAAGACTAAAAAGAAAAAGAACAGAGGTATTTAGCCAGTCCAACCAAAGAGCGCGAAAATTTAAAAAGGAAAAAAAAAACAAACTCAATCAGTTGCCAGATCGATTGGATCAATCAAAGATGGTTTGGGTTTTAAGAATCGTATTTGGGGATATCTTTTTCACACCCCAACGCTTTCTTCTTGTACCCCATGTTTACAAAATTCTCCTACTGTAATTATTGTTTCAAATTGTACAACCTATAAATATTTTGAATAGTATAATTCATAATTTAAATTTATATTCTAGATTATACAATCCATAATATAAATTTTAAAAATAATCTAAAAAACAAATTATATTTTAAATTATATAATACATAATACAACAATCCAAATTATATTTTAAATTATACAATTTACAATATAAATTTACATTTCAAATTATAAATATATAATTTAAATTTAAAATACAAATTATATTCTGAATTATATAATTTGTAATGCAAATTTATATTACAAGTTATATAATCCGTAATATAAATATGTAATAACGCATTTTCCCCTCGCCAATGGGTTTATTTGATCAAGTGTTCACACCTTCCAGAGGAGGGTCATTGAAACTTATATTCACAAACTATACCAAGTATTTCAATTTTACTGCTAGTTTCATATTTTTAAATTTTTCTGACTTTGTTACATTTGGGCTTGGGGGTGGTGATGAAAGGTGAGTATCACATGCTTTTCTAACTTCTAGTATTTTCTATCAGTGGTATCTTGTCAAAGGGAGTGTTAGGATGCAGTGACATAGATCTGGTTTTATTGCTACCTGGGAATTCTACGATGTACACTGAAAGGAAGAATGGAGTTGAAGACCAAACTTAAAAAAAAAAAAAAAACAATACAGTGAAGGAGAAAGATATTGAGAAAAAGTGGGGGAGATGTCGACGGAACAGATAGGGAAGTAGTAGCTCCCCATATTTTATTGGCTGGATAAATATTTGTCTCGTACCCGTATCCATATTCGTCGGGTACCAGTCTATTTTTTCATATCCACAGTGACAGGTATTTACAAAATTATTTTAAAAAAATATTTAATCATAAATTCAAATAAAATAAAATACATCATTGTCATAAATTTTAAATAAAGTTCAAATAAACTCAAGTTCATATAAGTCCACATAATGATAGGAGTAGATATAAAATGACATTCAACACAATGAAATTTTATTTAATTAGTGTTTCGATCAAAAAGTTCATTCCATCATTTGACAACAAGCACAGATGTACTTGAAAGAAGACAACATACAAATACTTAAAATTTAAAAAAAATGAAGACAAGATGTACAACTTAGAAAAAATTAGAAGTACAGATACTATGATGCTCGTACCCGCCCCATTAACATGCATGTATCAAAGATAACCATATCCGCAGGTAACGAATATCTATTTTTAATATTTGTTTCCTACCCGTTACAAATTTTATCGACAGATACCGTGAATACGGATTTTTTTGACATTCCTAAATAATGGTTTGTAATTAAATCTCTTCAATTTCTGCAATTATCAGTGCTGCATTGAGGGAGGCGACCAATAACCTTCAAGAAAGTATAAAGATGCGGTGATGTAAGAGGAAGGAGGGGGGAAGAAGATGAGGACAAATTTATCCTTTCACTTTGCTTATGGAGGTGCAGGAAGAAATACCCTCTTTTTATCTATCAAATAATTTTCGATATCTGTTTTCTAGGGTAAGGGCTGGATGAAAAAATTGCATCTACTTTCAATCTCCAATCGCCGCTGCCTAATTTTATGTTGAATTCACGCAGATTGCTCACATTATAATTAATGACATTACAAAGTTCTTTCTTTGCGATTAAAACTCATAAAGTATTATATATGAACATTGAAACTCATTTAAGTAATTACACAATCAATTTTGATTGCAATTTCCGAACATTCTTTGCCAAAAATCATTTTCAAATACATGATACCAAACGAAAATCACGTTCACTTAAAATTATTTGATAAAATCATGCTTCAAAAATCAATTTCATGAGTACACATCGAAACACAAGCTCGCATAATACTGGCCCACTCCTCGCAATTAAGCATTAACGATCACAAGAACTAGATTCGGCCCTTCCATTAGTTGGATTTAGTAAGTCTTCTCCACGATCCCTTATTTTGAACTACACAGATAAACGTAAAAGAACAATTACATCAAATAATAACTTCCCATCCGATCATTTACCTATGGTTCACCACCAAGCTCCACTCGCAGATTGTCATATGGATATACTTTGGGTGTCTGATACAAAGAAAATAACAGATAAATCAATCAACACAAGTACTAAATAGCTACATAAATAGCATTGAATATGAAACATCAAAAGAGGAAAATATCAAAGCAAAGGTAGCGCAAGCAATATTGCAATTGGATTGGGATACATGGATGATAACAATGACATGCAGGACAGAAACCTCCATTAGTCCATAGACCATGACCATGCTCAACTCTAGCAAACAATCTGTACTTTCCTTTCAACCAAACAGAAAAAGTTAAGTTCAAATTTAGCTTCACGTAAAATTAGAATAAACATGACGAACTAGGTTTGAATCCAGACTTAACCATAGAATCATACATGACAAATTTTGGACAACGAGAACATTGGTTAGTCGAAAATCTACGCAGGGAATTTGATTTCCATTAGCAGCTAGATTGCAAATTTTTGGAAGTTCCTACTTTTGCTACATCTTAATTACATATGAATTGTGAATGCTGTGCTCCTCCTAATATATGATTCTGGAAGTAGTTGCTGTTACACTATGTAAAAGCAAGGCAGGAGAATGGGGAACAATATCCTAACCTCTGAAAGAGCACTAGGAACAGTGAAGGCTTTCTTCAATTTTAAAATGTGTAATAACATCTTCAGTCAGACGCTAGGTTCAAATTATGACATATAATGTCATCATGATTGACAAAATAACCAGCCCAAATCAGAGAAAACCCACAAAAAATAATCCTTGATCCCATGTATCAGAGAGCATCTGAAATTAAACCCAGGAAAAAAAAATCTTAACCCTTGGCTGATCAAATTGCAATGAGCTTAACTAGAAGTCTGGTCTTCGATTTTATAGCTGCCACATGATTCCCTCAACTTCTGGGTTTGTTCTGCCTCCACCTACTGCATTTCTCCCATGTTTGTATGTCCCATGCCAATTGCTTTGTTATTTGAAAGTGGAAGGGAAATACAGGTTTTGGTTCATTATAGCATCAAAGTAAGGGTTCCTATATAGACCCATAATGGCTGATAAAAAAAAGAAATATATAGAACCATAATGAATCAGACCCTTCTCTGAAGACAAGACCCCAACATGACGAAATCTACATAGCACTCAAAGACAATTAATTGATCTAGATTCTACAAGAAGTTTGAAGCTTAAAGTGTCACATTTCAGATCCACCTTAGTTCATTGACAAAGCTATTCTATCCCTTATGCACAAATATGTGTCACAAAAATAAGAGTTCAAAACTTTTCATTAAACTATTAGGTTTATCAAAGTTCGATTAAAAAATAGGTACAAAGGCATTAACTTTTATCATAATAGGTTTCTTTTTCCTATAGGGCTTCTCAGCTAGTGTATAGCTTTATAGCAGGGCTGATTTTTGTTCATGGGTTTTGGTTGGGTTCACCCATGAGTTCTTTGTATCTTTCATTTTGTTTTTAATGATATTTTCATGTGATGGCAAATGATTGATGTCCTTAGGATGTCAGTCTAGCTGAGATGCCAAGGATCATAGTGATGCCTAGCATGAGTTTTTAAAAAAAAAATGGACCAAGTTCGTATTTGTGTACGTGTAAACTTTCTAGATTATGCATACTTCACACAAACATAGCTTTTCAAACCATAAAATAAAATCCCTTCTTATATATATATGTTTCAATGATCAAATACCTCTGCATTTATTATTAACAAATTCTATGATTGGACAGTACAGATTCCTTTGGTCAATTAGTCGAGCAAAGGGATGCCATTTTTTTTGTATTCTCTCAACACATTTTTTGTCTTATTAGACTGAATCAGGAACAAGAAACAAGGAAGCTATACACGTTTATTCAATGCTCATTAGAACAAATATATTTTCTCTTTCAATATCTCTAGTAAGGTTGTTGTTGAAAATTTTCTTACACTCAATCTTGACTGGAAGCTACAATACACATTGTTTCATAACCCTTATTGTTTGATGTGCAGAGTTAAATTGCATTGTGGGTATCCTATGTAGAACATATTACTGAACTGTAGAAAGCTTAGATGGACTTAGGGAACAAATAACACTTGCAATAACAATCTAAGATTGAGATTGTTGTTGGTGTGGCCTAAACTGACAGAGAATACTTATACCATTGTAAAATTAGTATATACATTTGTTGTAAAAGGGATCGGTGTGGCTCAGTTGAGTGAACCACCATAGAAGTTACATTTGGGTGTTTTTTTTCTCCCCCGTGCTTCCCTACCCTTATCAAAAAGCTTGTATAACCATTTCAAATTTATATATCTTGCAAAAAAGGTTTTGAAGTAGTTTTATATACACATATTCAACCCTCCTCTTCTATGTATCTTTTATTCCTTCAGAACACTCTACACTATAAAAGCTAGGATCAATTAGGGTGTGGATGTCATATGCATTTATCCGTGAGTGAGCGCCCTTGTTGATGAGACAAAATAACTAAAGAAAATGCTTATCTCAATACTTAATAGATATGTCCATAATTTAGACATATGTCCATTTAGGTTACGACTTTTGATTATTAATTATGAATTTCTTTCACAATTCTATACCTTTTAATACTTAGATTTGTAATAAATTATGTGTCCCGTGTGTACAAGGTTCAGTACAACAGGCACACAACTAAAAATTGCACAAGGCTCAAAGGATATAAATTAAAGAAACACACAACAACTAAAAGTGCATCGCCTAAGCAACAAACAAGAACAATAGAATCCAATTCAACCAAAATTTAGAACACTTCCTACATTACCACTCATCAAGGTCGACCGTTATCGACTTCCCTTAAAATATTTTATTGAGAAATGCTATAATAGAATTGAAATCAGCAACATCCTAATCGCACACTAAATAGAAAAACAATCAAATCAAAGTCTACATCGAGCATAAATTCAGAAGAACTGGTTAAGAATAAAGTTAAAGCAGAAGACTCACAAAGGGTATCTTGGAAGCTTTGTCATTCCACACAGCCAACAATCCCAGAGACGCAAAAAAGCTCAATCCCCCACACAGCCAGGCCAATGCTTCATACTTATTTCAAAATAATTAAATAAAAGAAAAAGAAAATTCAATGATATACATCAATATTAACGCAAAACTTCCATACGAAAATAAGAATCGAAGAAAAAACAGATACCTTTCCAACAGTGTCAGCAATACGATCTATGCACGGTTCGGGAAATGCTGTCCCGTTGTCCCACAGAAGTTCCTCATTCATGGGAAGCTGAAAGCCCCAAATTCAAAAGAGATGTTGGTTTTTAAGCTTTTATAAAAAATAAAAAATCGAATAAGATAAATTTAGCGAAATATACAGGTTTGTCAGGAACATAGTGCTTGCCGACTGGGAGGCCCATGCCGGATCGGAGGCGAAGAGAGGAAGCAACAGATCGGTAAACGACACCGTTTCCGCCCAAGATCCTTGATGCTGCGTTCGTCAATCTCCCTGCCATGGTTGATGGTTTTTTGCTTCTGATTCTTCTTCTTTCTTCTCCTTCTCCCACAACAACCTAATGTTACTGTCACTCGCTCATTATACGACATCGTTTGAGGTTCATTCGTTTTTACAATTTTACCCTTCAATGTTTCATAAGTTGGGCTTTTCGGCTGGATTGGATTTCTTTTCTTTGCTTTTGCTATTTGAAACTTAGGTCATGCTTTCAACCCAAGCCTAGTCACGTGGGGTTCAACCAAATAATACAGGTCTTTCTTCTTGCACCTCCAAAATTTCTTCTACACCTCCAAATAAATTTTAAATTTCAAAAATATTATTTGACCATTTAAATAAAGTCACGGATATCGCACTCCCAAAATTACTTTCGAAAGTCGAAATATATAACCGGAAGTCGACTTCGATTATATATTTTATCTTCCGGAAGTTGACTTCCAATTATATATTTTAACTTTCGAAAATATTCTTCACCGGACATCAACATCTGGAAACAATTTTGGGATACATGACTTCGCTTAAATAATCAAAAGGTATTTTAAAAATTTAAAAATTTTTGAAAGTGTAAAAGAAATACTTGGAGATAAGGGAAGAAAGCCCCAATAAAACATGCACACTTTTTCTCGTCGGAAAATACTTTTACGGACAAAAATAAGGAAAATAAACTTTACTGGAAAAAACAAAAATAAAATACTTTGTGTTCCATAATTGCATCATCGTTCTCACTTATTATCTTTTCCTGGTCAACTGTTTAGTTTATTTTATTTAAGGGAAAAAAAACTCTTAAGATAATAATATTATTAAAAAAATATGATATATAGATTTGAATCCATTGCAATTAAGCTTTCTTTTTTGCGTATCAAAGAAGTAGAGAAAAGTATGCAGAAATACTTGTTACCACATAGACGTGGTAAAAGTTTCAATACTTACACTTGTTTGCTCGTCACTTTTATCCTAATTTATCCATTGCATGTTAGTTAACGTGTACATTATTTTCCATTAAATATTTGTTTGGCAAACCAATAAAAGATGCATCACTTCATAAATATCAACACTGGAATAAATAAAAATTATTAAAAGTAAAATGTAACTTAATAAAAGAAAATGTTTTAATATGGTTTATTTTTTAAACATGAAAGATCATAGATAAAATTATTTGATTTGATTAATTTTTTATTTAAAAATCAAACTTTAGTGACAAAATATAATGTTTATTATGCTGAGTATTAAGTACAACAATATCCATGTTCATAATTATTTTTCAATAACTTGAAAAAACATGTCAATAGTTACAAATTTCTGAGGAAGCAAATATAGATTGTTTTCTTGTCAATGTCAATTTGTACCTGAAATTATGATGAAAATATTATGGACGTATATATTATAATTTTATGTGCTAAGTTTTATTTATTTGTAATGGTTACTTTAAAAATAATATTTGGAAACTGATAGTCTAAAAACAGATACTGACATACAATGTTTATTATTTTCGTACTTATAATGTTCTTCACAGTATCATCTAAATATAATTTCTTGTTAGTTTTAGCTTTTATTTATAACTGTTTTAAAATTTATATTTAAACAAGATTATAATTATTCAACAATGGATGTCGATTTAACATTTAACCGCAGGAAGCTGAATTATTGTACGTATACAATAATTTTAATGTTTTCAATAACATTATAATCAATCAATAACGGACATTTCTAATAAAATATGAAAGTTAATATCTTAAAATTTTCAAAGAAATGTTATATCGGATGTCGATTTGACATTTAAGCTCATGAAACTGAGTTATTGTATACCTTCTCTTAATCAGAGTTGCACTCCTCTATTTTTTTTTTATTATGAATAGGAAGAAAATGCAAATTTAAATATAAAGTTTTACAATGATTCATGCACACTCAACCAATCAAAATTATCATTTTGGTTTAGAAAGCAAAAAAAAAAAAAGCAGATTATAATGAAAGCAATATTATAGAATTAATAATAATTTTAAAAAATATCAACTACCGTGTTTAATTAACTGGTAGATATCCAGGGTTGCACACAGACATTTTAATTGCAACTTTGATTGAAGTCATGGTCGGGTCAATGTCAGAAGTCCAAAATATGAAAGGGCAAATTAAGTTGGTAAAAGGAAATTTTACTTGGCTGATTATGATCAAAAGCATATGATAGAAAATAAAAGAGTGAAACACATCTCAGATGATCCGGCCAGCAATTGACGCAACAAAAACACTTGCTCTGCAAGAAGGGGGCAAGGAGTAACCCTAACAGTGGCAAGTAATAATTTAGGCCAAACCACATCATGATTGTGGGAAGAACTGAAGATAATAAAAGGACAAAATGCAGTAACCATTGAACCATCGACGTGACCATCACAGAAAAATTTTAGATACCCAATTGAGTCTGCACTTGGAGGATGGTCTTGGCTGAATCTACAAGCCTCTGCGTCTCCTCTGGGTTCAAGTGGATATTGGTGACACCCAGTATCCCTCCTCTACCAAGCTGTGCTGGCAAACTCAGGAACACTTCCCCATCGATCCCGTATAACCCCTTGGCAAGAACAGACACAGGATGGATCTTTCTTTGGTCCCTCAGAATGGAACGGGCCAAGTTAGCCACCGAGTACCCTATTGCCCACGACGTGTACCCTTTCAGCCTGATCACTTCATACGCACTATCTATCACTGACTTGTGTATATTCTCCAGTGTCTCTTTCTCGTATGCAATCTGCTGATTCTCCAAAAAACTCAGCACTGGAACACCCCCAACGCTAATGCTAGACCACAATGCCACCGAACTATCTCCATGCTCTCCTACAATATAAGCCTGCAATCACAACTTTCTTTCATTCCTTCACTTTTCCTACTCTATTCATAATTTCATTATCTTAACTTCAAAAGTTTAAATAACTCACACCAACTAAGACTATCTTTGGTTTTAGTTTGGACTATTTAAATCTACGTTAGTCCAATCAACACTTATGTTTGAATTCTCATAAAAGAAGTGTGTTACATGGCCTGAAACTAGTTTTCAATAGAAAGAGTAAAATACTTGCTTTTACAAACTAGTTTTGCGAAATGAAATCCTCCTAAAGTATAGAAACTTTAATCTAAAGTTGCCCTGATGCGGTGGTAATTTAATAATTTGAATTATAATGTAATTTAATATAGTTTTCTCTATTTCTAGGAGAGATTGTTAAATAGTTCGACGACCACAACTTTTATATTCCCTCTCTGTCTTAATTTTGAATAAAAAGAGTACATTCTTAGTTCAGTTCATAAATCGTGAAGATTAGTTCATATTGAAATTAGTTAAAAAAAACTATAATGCATCAACCTACTTGGTGACTTAATTTTTCACATTTAACAATTAAAAATAAAATAAAAAGGGGAAAGTGAGAATTGTTGACCTGTACGTCCTGGGCGTTGACGTCGAGGTGATCGGCGATGAGGAAACGGAAGCGAGAGGAGTCCAAATTGGTGCCCGACCCAATGACCCGGTTGGAGGGGAAACCGGAAAGCTTCCAGGCGACGTAGGTGAGGATGTCGACAGGGTTGGAAACGATGAGGAGAGTGGTGGCGGGGGAGTGACGAACAAGCGGGGGTATGATGGCGCGGAAGAGGGAAAGGTTCCGCTGGAGCAGGTTGAGGCGGGACTCACCGGCGATTTGGCGGGCGCCGGCGGTGACGATGCAGAGATCGGAGCCGGCAGTGATGGAAGAGTCAGTGGAGGCGTGGATCTTGGTGCGGGGGAGGAAGGCGGCGGCGTGCTGGAGGTCGAGCATCTCGCCGCGGAGCTTGTCGGCGTTGGTATCGACGAGGACGAGCTCGTCGGTGAGGTCCTGGGTGAGGATGGTCTGAGCGATGGCCATTCCGACGTTACCAACTCCGATGACGGAGATCTTGTTGTGTTGCTTGGTGGTAGAGGGAGGGTCAGCGTTGGCGATGGGCTTGAAGAAGGCCTGGGTTAGGTCGAGGCCCCCCGGGCCCAACGTGGAACCTGAAGCGCTCTTGTGCATGATGAAGTAAGATGATTTTTTGGTGTTGCTGTAAACAGGTGAGAAAGAAGGTGGAATTTATAATAGTAGAGTGTGCGTGTGAGCGTGAAGACTAGGAGTAGTATTGTTGAGGCCAATACTGTGGTCTGCGAAGGAAAGAAAGAAAAAGTGTTGCAGAATAGCCAGGTCCACCTTCTTTCTAGATGCAGATAAAGTAAAAGGGACAGAACGGAGTTCCAAGAGGAAAAAGTCACTCATTTCATTACACTCTGAGACCGCTCTGATGCGTTTTAAAGATTAATTAAATACTTTCGTCTCCTTTTTCGTGCTTTCCAATTAACCCATACCTCTTTATGTGTGATGCTTGAAAGAGTTCAAATTTTTTCCATTTTCTAATTAAACAATTTTTAATCTTTTTCTTTTTCAACTTATTTTGTTTTCCTAATATTAAAACATTTTTAATCAATAATTATTAATTGATAATAGAGAAAGAGTTAAACTCATAATTTCTTTTATCTTTTATTTCAATTTTTTTAAATTAATTTATTATTTCTTTTGAATTCTTTGGTTCAACATTATAATTTTCAAATTTAATGAAAAAAAGTTGAATCTCAATCTTTTTCGTCTTTCCTTCTCTCTGAGTCGCTTATAACATTAATTTTTCAATAATCTTACTTGAAACATTTGCATGAAATGAATTTTTAAATAATCTAAAACACTTTATTTGAATTGATTCTTTTACCGTGTTCTGTGGCTTCTGACTTTTTAGGTTGGTACTGAACTTTGAACGTTCACGCGTTCAATTCAAGACCTACTTCAGTTATTTGCCACCGTGGTTTATTTTAAACTTCACCAATTGTTATTATGCCAAATGTGCAGTCACCTTTTGTTCTCACCGCTTACGTTTTACGACTTTAATTAAAACCGGATTTCAAAGATGTAAAAAGGCAATTCTGGAAATCTTCATCAAAAATATTCAACAAACATAAGCCAATGCTGCCTCAGCCTGGCACAGAATTTCAACTCAACATGATTTCATTCAACGATATATATATATATATATATATATATATATATATATATATATATATATATATATCGTTGAATGTTTTTACAAATTGTGTTTGGTAAAAATAATTGATAAATTAGCTGAATCTTTATAAACGGGTTGAATTTTATAAACTATGTAAGTTGTGAATAGAAAGTGTACGAACTAAATCATTGAACTAAAAGTGCGTGTTTATAGTTTAACTATCAAGTTAACTGCAAAATATCATAGAGAAAATGTATATTTTAGTTTATATTTTTTTCTCAAAATTAGTTTTATTTCCTGCACTTTTGAATTGGTTTACATTTTTTTTAAAGTGGGTGGATTTAGTTTGTTCATGTTAAAATGAAAAAAAAAAATATTTATTAGTAGAAATAAATAATATTAAATAGATCGTGTACAAAAATATATAATACATGATATGGTCATAAACTTATATTATATATTCAGAATTTTTGGATTTTATGCTCTTCAAAATATTTAAACATTTTGTTTACATTTACTTTATCAATTACATTAATTCTAAGTTAGTCACATCATTACTAAATTGTCTCTAATTTTCACTTGTAAAGTAAATCTCTTGTCTCCAAGAAATTATATAGATTGATGTATAGTTTCCTTGGTTATAATCGCAAGAAAGAATTTATCAATTTTACTGATTTAGAGTGATGGATGTTGAGAAAAAATTTTCTTCAAATGTGCTGATTTGGGGGTGAATGTAAAATTCGATTTGCAGGGATATCCTTAAAATTTCATTTCTTCAAAATTGTAAAAATTTTGAGGATAAATTAGGAGTGATAATACGGGTCAATCTGGTCCATGTAGACTTGTTCTGCTTAAGTGTTAGCCCTCTCGCATAATTACAAACTCGTAGATCAATTCTTTTTATTTTTTTAATTGTTATGATAAAACTTGTAATGTTCAACAAATTGATAAACTTTAACAAGTTCACAAAATTAAGTAAAGACTTTTGAGACTTTGATGATAAATTGATAATTCAACATTTTTATTATATTCATATTCGTACTTTGATATACACAATGTATTCTTTAAATTTTAGTATATTCAAACATACATAATATTTGTCTTTTCCACTCATACAATAATTTGGAATATTCATACAGAAGTCCAAAAGGAAAGTAACTGATATACAAAAGTACATATTTTTTTTCTTTTTATTCGGGCGACAGACTGGCTCGGGCGAGTTGTAGACTATGCGAGTCAAGCATTTGCAGGACAACGGGCTCAATATCTTAACATGTCTTGTGTTTTTTGGTGGACCTGCAGATTGGCCTATCGGACCAAAAGGATAAATTGTCAATATATTATTATCGAGTTGCCCATTATTAAAATCGTGACTGAAGATCAAGCCGAGTTAGTCATGTCTGAAAGTCGAACGAGAGGCTTATTCGCTTTGTATTTTCTGTGAAAGAGAGAGTGAAAATCGAAAAGACTAAAGTTTTTTTAAGCCATGTACGTTCACCCTCTTTCATGAGACCTAAATTTTAATTTTTACATTTGTCTTATCTAGGTTAGACATAAATTTATGTATGACAAAGAGAGCCATATTTAAATTTTAACATATTATATACAAACATATTACTACACATTTTTTACGTACGTTTGGTGTCTCTAGTTAATTGTCGATGTAATACATTGATAGTGCAATCGTTTTTTCTCATAATAATATATATTTTCTATAATTTATATATATATATATATATATATATATATATATATATATATATATATATATATATATATATATATATATTTAATATAATAATAACCGATGTGTCAAAACTGATTTTTTTTTAAATTAACAAAGTTACAATTTAATAATTTATTTTCTTATTTTTGTAAAATTATAATTTAAATTTTGATTGATTAAAATCATTTATATAAATTTAAATATTTTGAATTTATTGAATTATAAGAAAGAAGAATAAGTGTACAATTTAATTTATATTAATATTTTAAATTTACATAAAGCCTTGCTATATTAGTTTTATTTTTCTTATAGGAATCCCACAGAAATGGGACGGAGCAGTGGGGGCAACAACGAGTAACGAAAGAGCAACCATTGGTGAAGCAGCAAAAGAAAGATTGCCGAAAACGCAGCTTTTGGGTGAGAATGGGGGAAGCCCTTGTGGAGCTGGAGCGAGTCCAAACCCAGCTCTTGCAACGCATATCCAAACTCGAGCATTCCTATATTCCTTCATCGCCCTCTCAAAACGACACCGTTGACGACGCTGTCACCGACACCGTGGCTCGCCTCTCCTCCATTTTGCGCAGCAACGGTGTTCCCGAATTCTCCTTTAAGAGAGTCCCTTCTGATTACTACGATTGGCCTCTCGAAGCCCGTCGCGACGCCCTCTCCGCCGCTTCAATCCACCATCTCTGCAAAAGCATCGTTCTCGTTAATACGCAAGCCCCTGCTAACGTCGTCGATTGCACCAACCGCAATAATTCCAAGTATTACGTCGTTGTCGTTCAGGTTCCCACTCTCTTCCTCTCACTACCTGCTTCACTTAACTCTCCCACTGCTTGCTTATGGAGATCGTTTGTTTCAGTACACGGCTCGTTTCAACGCCGAAGCTGTCAAGAATTTTCTGTATTCGCTCAACAATGGAAGTATTGCGAAGAAGAAATTCAACAGTAAGAAGTTCCCGAGTGATGGACTATTCTTTAATTATTATAGCGTTGAATGAATTCCAGTTTAACATTGTGACATTGAGAATTCTATTCGTTTGCGGACGAATGGTTGTGAGTTGCGACTAAACTAAATATATTGGAAACATCAATGTGGAGACTCTCGTGTTTTCCATATCAAACACTGTCCAATTGGTTGGTGTATTTGCGAAATCGACAACTTTTTTGACATCTTAGCTGTTCTAGTTGACAATTTAATGAAGGAATTTTAAGGTAGAGTTGGTTTAAGAAGATTCCCCGCTAACTATGAGTATGATTCTTTGAAGTCGTGAAGGAGAAATAATGAATTGGTGGGAAATGGGATAGGCAATTACTTGTTTGCAACAGTTTATAGTGTAGATTTTTCGACTTACTAAAAGTTTAAAATAATTCAGAATTGAGTACAGCGACCAAAGCTGCGTATAATTTTAAAATGATAAATGTAATTGAAGGTATTTGTCAAGTAGCAGACTTTAAGCTTAACTCTATGTACAAAACTGATGTGTAAGTTGAGGTTTACACCTACTTATATACTTTAAACTGATCTTATCTCTAATCAATATGAGACTTCCAACAGGAATGATTCCAAATTGGTTGGATTTTTTTAGAAGTGAAATTTAAAATATTCTCTTAAGGCATTGGATGGTCGGAATGAGTTGTTGGGCAGGACTGTGTTGAAGCAATTCTTAGATTTGTGTGATAGGTTGTTGGCGTAATTAGAACACTGCTAAGGTTTAAATTCTTTAACTTAGTAGTGTGTGGGTCTATGTTGGTGCACGAGAGCTGTCAAGTTCAATGCATGAAACTTAATGTTTAGTTTTGAGACCATCAGGCAATTTTAAGTGCTCCCCGGCAAGAGATGAAGTAAATATTCACAAGCATTGAAATAGTCTTTAATGTACTGCATCATCTCAATTTTCTACATTGAACTTCTGCAAACTGCAGTTGATGAGATTTGCATGGGAGCTGGGCCAGAAACATTCGACCATTTAATGTCTGTTACATTGAAATTCTTACCACTAGATATAAGAAGGAAAGTTTAAGACGAAGTGAAAGGCAATCCACACTTTTGATAATCATCACTTCGTAGAATCACTTTCCTGAAATATATTTTCTCCACTTGAAAGTCTCTTTTATTTATAATATGTGCCCATGTGGTAATGCTGTCTCCCTTGGTTAATCTTTTCTCTTTTATCCCTTTCGTTAAATATTCATGGACAATTTTCTTATTCTTTATTTTCCAATAATTTTTAAGTGTTTGTTAATGATATCTATAACTTGCTATTGCTTGGTAGGAAATAGTGGTTGTTAATTTATTATTAATTATGCAGTGAGGCTAGCTCCTGAGGAGACATCAATGGAATTAACTGGATATGGGCACAATGCAGTGACTTGTATTGGCATGAAAACAGATATTCCGGTAAGACTGGACATGTGGAGTAGTATAGGGTTCTTGTGATATATAGACACTCAAATATTTCATCATGATAATAAACCCAAAATAAGTGCTTATTCACACTGTTTAGGGTAGTATTCAACATTTTTTTGTCATGCATATCCGCACATGAATTGATGATTGATACAGACAAGGATCAGTTGGTAAAATAGCATAAAAATTGAAATGGATTTGTTTTCTGGTTTGCTCTTTTGTGATTCATGATCTCCTCACAGTCATGGTATTGATTATTGCATGCTATGTTGACATAGACTTTTACTGATATGTGGTTGCCATGTTCGGCCAATGTCTTGGACTAGGACATAGACGTGCTTTTAGGTTGTCGACAATAGTGAGCAGCTTCTTTTGCTTTACCCTAACATATTGGTAGAGGGTCCATCTTTTTCAAGCAGTTTCACTGTTTTGTAACTCCAAAAATTTCTCTCTCTCTCTCTCTCTGTGCCATTGTATCTGAAAACAAAGTCCACATTGACAGGAGAAAATATGTAATTTTTAGGATGTGGTTAATAGTTGACTCTAAGTATTGATTGTCTATAAACCTTAGCACAACTTTATGGTTTTCACATCAAGAGAGCAGTCTCCAAGAACAAATCACAAATGCACTGATTTATGTAGCTCTACTTATCTTGCCATAGTGCCAACTGTTGGGGAAGGTTGTTCTTCACATTATCTCAGGTGTTCATTTCTAAATTATGGCTAGGGTTTTGTATGTCCAAGTCAGACTTCTATTATCACCTACCCTAAAATTCTTTTTGCAAGTTTAAACTACAATTTCAATCTATTTGAAGTGCGTGGCTGTATGGATTTTTTGTTGCATTGGTACTAGAATTCCATATTGATACTTCAAACAGCATGAAATTGGCGAAACACCACAACTGTTGTGATTCAACCCAATTCCTTGTGTGATGTTATAGTGTAATTTGGTACCTTACATCTTAGATATCCCATTTGAACACAAGGCATAAATTATGTCTGGTAGATACTCAAGAAACAAGGAAGTGGATACGCAGTATTATGGTAGGAAGATGGAAATATCAGTTCTGTAGCTGATTACCAAAGCGAAATGGAAATGCAGACAAAGAAAACGATCACCTAGGCATTTTGCGAGCCTATATCTCTTCCAGTCACAAATTCTAACTGAATTCCCTTCCGCGTATTCCCCTATGAGAGGCATAGTTTCTCCTATGCCTACGAAAAATGTTTAAGTTGACTTAGCATAACAAATAAGATCAATATTTCATATTGATTCTTCTGGGCACAGTTATATATTTTGCAGTCTTGATGAAGAGGTTCAAAGACATCATCACCATTACATGGGAGGGGCCAATCTCATTTAAGATTACTCACGCTTATCAACATCTTTATTTATTGTTATTGTCTCAATTGACAATTGTACTTGACTAACGGCATTTAAAATGATGTTATGATTTTATCTAATAGTCATACACTTGATATCGTCATTGAAATTGATATTCTATAGACCTTACTACGTTCAACTAATAAACAAATAACACAAGTAAATGCGTCACACTCTAGTAAATAACACTGATGTAAAATAAACTAGTATGGTCAACACATAAACTTGGCCTCAGGGAATATACATGAACAATTAACCAGATTGGAATTAATAAAACTGAACATTTTGTCCTTGAACAAGTGCTGAGGCATACCCTGTCCACTAATTAATTAAAGCATTTTTTCTGTTCCAATATATTCAAAATATTATTTCTTTCTCTTTTACTGTATAGATGGCATGATGGCTTGTGTATTGATGCACTCAACTTGCTCCTTGGCTGATTATATATTTTGGATCATTTCAGGTGATTTTGGATGAGGCAATTGTAAAGCTAACTCCAGATTTCTTTTGGTTGGGTGGTGGTGAGGTTGATCTGAAGCTAGGGATCCGAACATCTCAATTGATCAAATTTATCAACCCCTTCATTGTCAACTGTAGCAATAATTGATTTTGTTGAGGAGCATGTGGTCACTATAATTTAGTTTAGTAGGAGAGTTGTCATTTTCAGCCTTCCATTTTTGGTTTTAATATTATTTGAAATATTGCCCCGTCAGGATTATATTTATTTTCTTACCGCTAAGTCTGTGGTTTGGTTATGGCATTACCATTAATGTTTTACCGATATTTGAATGCAACCAACGTCATGGGTTCATGCTTTATGTTTGTTGAAAGTCAACAATATCATTAGAAAGGATCGAATAATTTCATATCAGGATAGTAACGGTATAGGCCACATTGATGAATGTCCAAACGAGTGTAACAATATGGAGAGGAGGTGGTGATCCTGGAGTGTTAGATTCAGTAGTAATGAAAGGATAAACATCAATCTACTTATTAAACAAGCAGCAAAAAAGGGAATTTGAGTGAATAACTGAAAAATCTTATAAATTATTTGTATTTTCTTCTCTTCTTGCACTCAGCCTTCATATTTTCATATACTATGCATAATCCATGATATGTGCTTGAAGCTACGGTTTATCCTGCACAAACAAATGCCACCCAGTTGAAGTAAACTTCAAGTTGCTAACATATTAAATGGATACAATTTCTTAACATCAAATTTTTCTTATATTCTCATATCACGTTGGGTATCAAAGCAGACACATCGTATCCTTGTCACGAGAATGTAATGAATAGGGATTGTTTTGTGAATGAGGAAGAAAATAAAAAATAATAACACCTATCGATTTTTCTTTCCAGCAATTTCAACTAATATAAAGTGAGGTTCATTGTTTAAGTTCATCGCTCACGTAAACAATATCCACCACTGAACCAAAAGTAACTTTTGGTGGGAATTATTGTGGCTTTTAAAAGAATTATTGCTAAAACATTAACCGACCGTTAAATCAAGAGTATCTGGTTTATATTATTCAAGATCCTCCTCCTGTGGATATATTGCAACTTCAACGTGGGTCCTACGCTTCATAGTCAGTGGTAGCTTGTTTCAGTCTTTTTCTTTGGTTTTAATTCCCTTGTCTCTTGTAATATATACATGCATCAAGGCACGTGATTACTCGAGTTACAACCATCTTTTCCCAGAGAAAGAAGAACTGGTTCAAGTTCAGCATCATTGTGATCTGGTGAAAAGACTTAAAAATCAGTTGCCTTCACGATGAAAAATGTGACAGGTCTACAATTGAGATTCCAGATTTCTTAAGAACTTCAGTTCCCTACCTCAAGCCCTTTCCAATTTCTTTGGTTCACTAAAATATAAAAATTTAGAAGATTTATGCAAAGAAAATTCTATTTATACATAAACTAAAGTTTAACTCTAAAAAATTATTTTATTTTTTCTCTCCTATAAATCTGTACAAAAGATTTCGTTCAAATGAGTCTTATCTCTACATTCCCTGATCGAAACACTAAACTACTAGAAACTAACAATGCATAATTAACACAAACATCCCAGATAAGCAAAATGAACAACCGATAAAAGAGTTGCAATAATGAAAAGGAGGAAACTTTTAACATTAACAGGTTCTTCTTAGAATTTATATACAGCTGTACATAGTATTGAGAGCAATGTCGTTTGATATCGAGTACCGATACAAATTTATGAGACTGGTCAATGACGAAGCAATCATTATCAGATTATTATTGTGCCAATCTTTAGAATGCTAGTGAGAAGTCAGATCCCCAAAGGTGTTCTCCCCACTGTATGTAACATAAAGAAAACCATCCTCTTCCTTCTTCTCCTCATATATAGCAGACATAATTGCTCCTGAAAAAATTGAGAAACACAGAAAATTTATAGGCTACTGCTGCTACCCTCTATTAGAAGGCTAAAGAATCATATTGCAAAATTAAGAAAACACAATTGGAGAATATTATTTTACCAGTAGGTGGAAGCACGTTGTCCACAAAGATAAATATTGCCTTTTCTGCACTTAATTTAATCCTTTTGCGGATAACATAGACAAATTGTCCAACTGTCAGATCAGCGGGTACAAGGTACCTACAAATAATTCATTCATGTCAAAAACTAAAAACATCGGACATACGACGGCTGCCAGTTATACACCTCAGCAAATTTCAATATCAACTGGAAAGCATTTGACAATAGAAATATGACAACAAATGATATGTAGTAGACCCCTCTATCACTTTGTTATCATCAGGCAGAAGATACAAAATCCACCAATTTGTTGTCAACACTCAAACAACATTAAATTCTTCTAAAAATAGATAAATAACCAATTCTAATTCTGTTTATCCGATTCATAATTCAGGCATTATCACAAAATAAGAAATGTATATACAATAGAAGGAGCAACTATGGCTTTAGCTACTTAAATTATGATGATCTGAGTTATTCATACAACTCATAACTTACCAATATTAACAAATTTCTCAACTGTGGAACCAAAGTCACTACAACGTTTAAATCAATTTAGCACGTCAATAAGTACTTACACAAAAGTAAATCTGATCAATCTATCTATTGATCGTATGTACTTAGCAGCTAAAATTTCATATCAAATTTTAGAAAATTTAAACAAAAACAGGAGTATGATCAAATACTAGAATTATCTTTTCTTTGATGAGTAAGTTAAATGATAATTTTAAAGGGTATGCGGAACATTTTGAGCATTTCTTTTACTACACAATCCAATGTGGAATTTTTGAAGGTCATCAACTAGAACATATTTATTGGAGTGAGTAAGCTTCTAAACCTACAAACTTTACCTGTAATGGATGCAGTCATGTCAAAAAAAAGCTTTTTATGAAGATCCATATATCTTCTTTCTAATAGGAAAAGAACCATGATTTCTCACATTCCACTTTCCCTAATGATCTATTCTTTCAAAATTTTTGCTACATCCATTTTCTTTTCCTTTAGAAGATAGAACATATGAGTAGATGTTTCCAGATTATATTAAAGGTATGGAAAAAATCTTACTTCTTCTTGTCAATACTTGGAATATCACTTCTTTCTGCCTTCTCCACAATCACCTTCAGACACATCAGGGGAAAATTTAGTACCATAACTAGAGGTATATCAAGATGTATATATTCAAGAATCACACATACAGCAGGCAGCAAGTAGAGGGACAAGTGAACATCAATTTCACTGCATTGACAGATATAATGAAGAATAACTAGTTCAAAGCAGCAGATAAAACAGCTTGAGGGCATAAGCTACTCCATACGTGCATAACTGTTGTAAATAACCTTCGGAGGTCACATATTCAGTTTCGTAAGTAAAATTATTTGAATTCATTCTATAATTCAGTGGACTCTGTAATCGGTTATTTAATCTCTAATAAAGGATTTCAGTATAGAGATAATAGAAAATTAGTAAAAAAATGCAACACAAGATAATTTAGCATGCAATATATTTCCAAAATGTTCTAAAAACCAAACTAGATCAGACAGTCTGGAAGAAATGGTCAAATCTTGAACCTATCATGTCTCTTGTCTGAAAACTATCCAATTCAATCACAAATTAACAGACCAAACTGATCAAACCATGACTTTGGGATATCGATACTTGTTTTTACGACATTTTTAGTCTTCCAAACAGTATACCACCACCATAATGAACACCTGCACAACACTGAATCCAATATGAAATCTGCAATTAACTAATTATGCAACATAGTAACATGCATTTATTTCTATTAACATGGAAAGTTGCAAAATTATGACATGAAAGTGCTACTCAGTTACGCTGCCAAATTATGACATAAAAGACGCAACAGATAAAAGACAAAGTTCAAACATCAGAAAACATTTATAGCGTTGAAAAATAGTCAAATAAAAGCATTGATCCTGAAAGGCCAAAGTTAAAACAGATAAAGGAACGATGCTTCTTGTGCCACAGATATATGATTCACATAGACAGCATCAGTAACAGATAGTTGCAGAGGAAAATCGGAACTAGTTCTCACAGGGATACGGTCTGGGTATTTCTCCCTGATTCTAGCAGCCTCAGCTCTTCTCTTCTCTACACACAAAATGAATCATTTATTTTTATATTATTCAGCTTTCCACACACCTACAATTCACCAACAAATAACAATATAAATCAAAATACATCATATACCAAGATCGTGCTCTTGTTTGAAGTAGCTCTTTGACGCCATTCTTCCTGGAATTACCATCAAACGGAAAGTTAATAAAAAGTAAGATGATACACCGTCCATTCTTCAGACAAAGGATACATAATTCGTTAATCGCTAAAAATAAATAAATTAGAAAACAAAGTTTATAAATGAATAAATAATAAAGGGGCAATGTTTAGAGATAATAAATAATAACAAACAGCAATAATCACAAAATACAAGATGAAGATTGAGAATGGACCTACACCCAAAATTCTTATTTAACAAAAAGGGTATGCAACGGAACAATAATCTTTACCATATGATATAAAATTAAAAATAGCCCTAACTTTCAGATAACTATTTTTATGGAATTTCCGATCATCAACTCTTACTTGAATTTAGGAAAAGAGAAAAACCTCAGATTGCAGACAATCTTTCCTTAAAAAAGCAGGGAAAGAGATACAAAGCGGTTCTGATAATTTACTTGTTATCAGCGAAGAAATTTCTTGGCCGATTAAAAAAAATTTTGAAACTCAACCTTAAGGCTTACGAATTGGATTGTATATGATTGAGAAAACTAAACCTCGTTAAGGTGATCCAAAAATAGAAGAAAATCAACGCTGTGGTTTCTTGCTAACGACTCCAATAAGGCTGTGTTTGCTTCAACAAACTAAATATATCGCTTCTTCGTTCCTTGGTTGTCTTTCTCAACTATTCCTATCGTGATTTTATTTTTATATACTTATATACCAAATAATATAGGAATTTTATATTCTCATAATCATCCTTTTTCCCTTCCGGTCTTAACTAAAACTCGTCTAGAATAAATAAAAAAATATATTACCAGAACATGTTTATCTTGTAATATTTAATGTTTTTCTTTTTCATAATCTCATTTCAGCTTAAAGATGTTTACACTATTAACTAAAAGAAATAAATAATTATGATGTTGTAAAGAAATAAATAATTATAATGCATTTTGTAAAGAAATAAATAGTTATCAAATGTTGTCGGTTCTGAGTTAAATTATATAAATATGTAAATAAGGGTTAACATTGATTTAATTCTCGCTTTCTTTTTATTATTTTTTAGTTCAATTTAGTTTTTCATTTTTCTTAAAATGTTCAATTTAGTGTTTAATTGAATAAAAAATAATAAGTTTGATACTACAAGCAACGCAAGTGGAAATTCAAAATATATGAAGATCATGACTTATATCACTTTTGAATGATAGTTATTAGGAAATTAGTTTATATTTTTGGACTTTGGGTTTTCTTTTAGAAATTAGTTAAGTTCTATGTTTTTTTGTTTTGGGGTTTCTTTTATAAATTAGTTTATGTTTTGGTATGGCCTTCTTGTAAGGTTCTTATGTTTTCTTAAACTCATGTGCCTATATATGGAGGTACAAAAAACTATTGTAAACACTTTTAGTCATATATTGAATTTGATTTCATTAAAGAGAGGATTCTCTTTGTTCTTAGCTTAGGCTTCCAGTTCTTATCAAAAATTAACATCTTTGTGGCGAATCTTAACTTGACTTATCAATCTGCTACATTGTGGCATCCTCCATCTTTGTCTTATCCCGCATTCTTCTATGATTTATTCGTGTCGTGCCTCTTGAAGATTCAAATTCAGAAACGATCATACTTTTTCCTAGATAGGATCGTATCAATTTGGCCAAATTCAACCAAGTCAAGCCTAACCAAAAATTTGTCGGAGTTGGCCACGATCGAAATTCAACCAAGTTGGACCGATTGAAAGTTGGCTAAGTCGGCCACAATCATAATTTGACCAAATTTGACTGCGTCGGTGTGTCAAACTTCTGTCAAGTCGCCCACGTCCAAAATTCAACTAAATTTAATTGTGTCGGCCTACACAACACAAATTTTAGAAAATTCAATTTAAAATTCTTTTGTAAAAAATGTATTTTAAATTTTGAACTTGATCCAAATATTTGGATATAGATTTAAATCTTGATCTAAATATTTGGATCTGGATTTTAGAAAAATTCAAACTAATTTTGCAAAAAAAGATGGATTTTGATCCCAAATTTGATTCAATTATTTGGATCTAAAATGAATATGAATTTTATCTTTAAAAATCCTTACCATGATCACCTTGTTAAGAACTACTAAAATCAATAATCAAGAATACTTGTTAATCACATCTTCACAATTATCTTCCAAAATTTTCACAACTAAAGTAAATAGCACTTCAAGGGTGTAATGTTCTCCCATCGATTCAATAATAACTAAATAAAAGTTCTTGGCAGTGAGCATAGTGAATATGAGTAGTAGATAAGAACTTGTATAGTTTTCAGAGAAGGCTACATGACCAGGTCCAAGTTTAGAAAATACGATATCTCAATTAGGGATGTCAAAAAAATTCGTACCTGCGGGTATCTGTGGATGAAATCCGCAACGGGTAGGAAAAGAATATTAAAAATGGATACCTGCTACCCGTGGGTACGAGTATTTTTGATACTCACATGTTAATGAAGCAGGTACAGGTATCATAACATCTGTATCCGTGGATAACCGTATCTGTTAAACTTTAATTCACAAAAATACCCTTATATATATAGTAAAAAACATTTTTTTTTCTAAGCTGCACATTTTGTCTTGTTTTCTGTCTTCATTCTTCCAGCTTTAAGTATTGGAGTATTGGTACGTTGTCTTCTTCCAATTACACCCCTTGACATTCTTCTCTTTACTTTCTTTGAAATTGGGCATATACATCAAACCCTATATAGACAGTGGGGTTTATGGTATGTTTGTTGTCAAATGATGGAATCAAAATAAGAATACTTGACAAGTGACGGTTGAGGTTTATTATTTGTTTATTTTTTTTATTTTTCAGGAATCAATCGGAGAAAGTGAGCTTATTGATCAAAGCACTAATTAAAGAATTTCGATTGTGTTGAACGTCATTTTATATTTATTTTTATAATTATTTGGACTTGTATGAAACTTTATTTAAAATTTATGATAGTGATGTATTTATTTTATTTTATTTGAATTTATGATTAAATTTTTTAAAATAATTTTGTAAATACCCGCAGATACTCGTGGATATGAAAAAAATAAGTGGATACTCGCATAATGGATACCCAACAAATATAGATACGGGTACGGATGAATATTTATCCAGCAGATAAAGTACAAAGAATTGCTACCTGTCATATCCGTTCCGTTGACATCCCTAATCCTAATAGATAAGACCAATAGAATTCATGGAAAATTCAGGAAGTCAATCTTGATTGCAAGTAAAATATAATAGTGATTTCTTCTTTAATCGTCTAACTTGTTACTGTTGACTTTTAATTTCCGCCCGGAAGAATACAATGCTATCACCTATATAATAGAGATATACTAAAGTTCAAAATTATATCTATAACAATATACAAAGAGAATCTCCTATTTTGTACCCACATTTTAAAATATCAATTTTATCTTTTAAAATATAATTATTTATTAAATTTTTGAAAATTGACCATTATTTTTACAACTTTTTATAAAATCGTCTATTTATGCTTTTTCTCTTTTTTTCTTTATTTATTAACGGTTATTCTCTCATTTTTTTCTGATGTATTTTACTTTATTTTTAATAAATATAATTTTATTTTATTTATTAACTTAATAACATTATAATATCATTATTTTATACTAATATAATATCACACATATTTAAAGAATGTATACACACAAACGTGATAAAACCTGTCTTTACGGTGGTTTCTACGAGTCTACATAAGCAAATAATGTTTATATTCTGAAAGGTCAAACTTCTGAATCAGACTGACTTTTTCTTCAAAAATGTGTAATATATATTAAAAACAGCCATTTAGGCCCTCAGAATTACATTGTCGACAACAATGTGAAGAAGGGATGATTACGGAAAAACAATATCAAAGTAAGGTATTCGAACTGCTACAATTTAACAGGATGATTTTCAATGAGACGTCAGAGGAGCTGCAATTTTACCATATCCGTTAACGACACGCTTGTAATAGCCAGATAACCCTAATTAGTTAGTATTGGCAATAGCCAGATAACCCTAATTAGTTAGTATATATTGGCCAGTTTTGAATGGTAAACAAATTGTAACCACAGTCTGCAAGATGAAATGTTTATATGGTGATTGATTAACCATGTTCATGAAATTTTTTCGTTCATTTCAACATGATGCAATGCATATGTGCTTATGTTACGCCAAATTTACGTGTTCTGTACATGATGGAAGATATATGCTCAACACATATGAATGGCACTCCATAGAAACTAGTGATTTTCTGTGCCCTTCTCATAATGTTTCTGTTACACCTAAACTCTCCTACTTTACATAAACTTTATACAAATCTAAAAGCTTTTCCAGCAGTCATGTAATTCACCAGAGCCTCTGGCTTTTAGTCAATATTTAGGCAAAGATCATCTGAAGCAGGAGAATCTGTAGGAGAATCGCTCTCCAGTGAAATGTCATTCTCCAGTGAAGATGGAAAAATGTGATAAAAACTTTTTTGCTTCTGCGTTAAACGCCAATCTTCGATGTAGGTCCCTTGGCAGAAATTGACATGGGAAAATGCTCTCTTTTCTATCATTTCTATAATCTTCTTGGTCTTGCCAAGAATGTAAACTGAATTTCTCACAGTGTCCTCTCTCTCTTCAATCGTGCTATTCAAACACTTGTTGGATATAACGAAAGGTAAGTTGCTGAGACATGCACCCACTATATCAGAAATCATCGCTGTAAGTCCTTCAAAGACCCTCTCACTTGTATTATCTCTTAATAGCTCTTGATTTAAGAGAGCAGTTTTGCATATTCTGTACATAGTGTGAGATGCAGATATTTGGTAGGGCCATAACGAAGGGCTTATCTTCATGCATATGTGCTTATATTTGACTTTAAATTTCTCATACCTGGCTTTTGCAGCATCGGCTAGTTGTTCAAGTGTCTCTTTGGGTCTCTTATCTTGAAGTGAGAGCTCACAAAGATCCACATCAAGCCACTTGTCATACAGATCAACTCCAAGCCAAACAATTTCTGCTGCAGAACTGAGTTTAGACAATTCTCCTTCTCTGTCCAGGTTATTTTCTATGTACTTGACAAAGGGGAGTGCTTCATTTAGAGTGCTTATCAATTTTTTTACTGAATCCCTATTGATGTTTGGCAGTGCCACTGCAATGCTAGCTAGTGTCACCAGAGGAAGTGACCAACTATACGCTGCTTGTGTACAATGCAAAGAAGGAACTTCGTCACTGTCAAATGCTCCCACTCCCTTGAATCCCTGCAAGAAAGAACATTTCTTCTCTAATAACTCAATGAGAAGTTTTGGCTGCTTTTTTTCTCCTACTTGAACCCAGTGAATAGTGGCATCACGATTCTGTTTCAGCATCACCTCAACTAACTCTTCCTCGCCTTCAAGATGCAGAACAAAACGTCTAAGATCCAGCTTCGGAGCAGACCTTGCTTCTGTTCCCGAGCTAACGCTCGAGACAGTAGAAACAAGTTTGGTTCTCAACTTCTTGTACTGTTCACCACATGTGAAGATCCAGCACATGAGGATTACTGAAACGTACTCGGTGGCTTTACTCATTAGCACAATCGCCACCTGAAGTTTGATACAGAAACGCATTACAAGAGTTTTTACATCATGACACAGCTTTCTGTACTGCCTGTTACGAATTCGAAAGCCAAGAGGGCTTTCTTTAATTTTGATTAGCTTGGTAGTCCAGTACCCTTCAACTTGGAACCTTCTCTTGCGGGTCTTTTTCCTCACATTTGGGCACTTGTAGGTTATGGCCACGAACCATCTAAAAGCAGGAGCAATAGTACCCACCACCACTGCCGCAACCTGAGCTATGAGAACTAAGATGGTGGACCACTTGTAGTCAGAGTCACCGGAGCAAAAATCAAACGACCACGGCATCAAGTAAGATCGAAGAATGGCCTCTGCTAATGTCAGGGTACTCAGAAGACAAAAGGCACCAGAAGCAGTACAAGACACTGACCTTCCAAGAACAAATTGAGGGCTGCTTGTGTGGGTCATCATCCAAATTTTCATCAGCTGATCTCTGAGTTCGTTCACTATTTGGTTCCTCTCCTCCGCATACCCTTTTGAGCACTGCAGAAGTGCGTCTTGGTTCATCTTAAGTTTCAGCTCGAAATAGTGCTTAATCTTTGGAATACTCACCGCTATAGAGGTCATGGTCATCAACAAAATCACCATGAGGAGCAGGACGACAGCATGTTCCACCCAGAACACATAGATAACACCGGTGACAAACTGGATGCAGATGTTCACAATCATGGTAACCACAAGGATGGCCATGGCCATGAGGTTCATCATGGTGTCTTTGTTCTCGGTGATCCCTAGAGTCGGCATGGAATTGGCCATTATCGTGCAGATCAAGGCGCTGCTGCTGAGTTTTGATAGCTGATCATGACGGTGTGGCATAGGGGTGTTGAGATCCACCGATAACTTCACTGCTACAGCTATTATCGCCAAGGAAGTGGCGTTTAAGCAGAAGAATTTGCAAGGAAACCAAAATTTGCGGCCTCGAATTCCGAGTATGAGATCTGCACCCGCTGCTACGAGACAGGCAAGAGATGCTGCTGCTATGTATATGCCAATCCATGGCATCGGTCTGCTGAACTTGGTGGCATCCATGGATCCATTGCTGTCACAACCGGTTATTCCCATCTATCTTTCAGGGGTGATACGATGATGCTTCTGTTTACTGCAGAGTTATGTTATATGCTTTGTATCTAAGGTTGTTTCTAGGTTACAACAGTGCTTTGCTCTTCTCCACACAATCTGGATTACTAAGAGACAAAATTTGAGCATTTTAATGAAATTTGTTAGTTGGTGTTTATATTTTGAAATACTAGTTATAAAATTTGTGGATATAAAATACTCTGAAAGCGATCTCCAGTAATAGGTACAATTACTGCAACCAAGTTAGGTGGCTAAAAGTCATCAAATTAGTTGACGCAAATGCTTAGGTAATTGAGAAATATTCTAGGGCGTTCATTGATGGCGGCAAAATCATCTTATTGGAGGTTATATTTTTGGTTTCCTTTTCCAACTTGTCTGCTGCAACAATGAGTCTTTCTTGTATGATGATGTTATTAAACAATTATTATAGTGTCTATCACTCAACTCACCCCTTGTTTTTTTTCTGGGTGTCTCAGGGGTAGATATGGAGCAATGATATTTGTTCATCTCAAAATAATGCACATTAGGGTAGCAATAGGAACCGGATACGAAGGAAAAAGTTATGTAATGATAGGTGTCATGTGTAGGTTAGTTTCTTTTGGTCAAGCTTCTTGGATGGAGATTCTTCAAACTAGACAACTCTTTCTTCTTTTGAATCAACGACGTCTATTTCAATAAAAAAGATTTTCATATTGGGTATATATAATAACTTTTCTTATTTTATATTTAATTATATTTTAAAATCATAACATTTTAATTTGATAACTAATCTTATTACTTCACTAACACACAAAATCGACAATACACATGTTACAAAATGAATAAATAAACAATATTGATAATAATAAAAATACGAATAATATAATAATTATTATTAAAGAAATAATAATATCAAGATATATATAAATTAAAGAATATTAATCAGATTCAAGAATTTTTCTTTATAACAATAGATAAAAATAAATAAGGAAAGAAACAAAAATATCTTGGTTGAGACATATAGTGTAGTTTTTAGAGAGAAAACGCTCCTATTACACATGTCAAAACAAAATCATGTGCACTTCTCTTCCAAGATACAACAACTCGTCAGATTAATAAAGTGCAGCGAATAATCTTTGAACCTTATGAACACTGATGTCTTAAAAGATAATATAGAGAATAATACAAAACACTCTTATATGAGCTTTAGTGTTTGTTGTGTTTATTCACATACTATATGGTGATTATAAATAGTAGAGAGACTTAAGAGTCAATTGTAATAAATCTAATTAAATAAAATATTAATTCTTAATAAAAAATATAGTCTTTAACTATAGATAATATTTACCCATAAAATTAAAAGTCTATAAATATATTAGTATCCGAAGAATAATGGTAATGAAAAAATAATAGAGAAGATCAAGTGTACAAAATTTAAAAGTGTAAAAATTTTCAAGTGGAAAGATGTAAAAAGTAAAATAATTTAAGTGTTTAGGTAGAGTGATTTGATGCATAAATTACAAAAAAAATATTTTAATATGTATATATAAGTTATAATTAAACAAATACTAACTTGGTTTCAAATTGAAAATGACAAAATTGAAATGTATTAAAAATTAGGAGAACGAAATTTGAATTAAAATTTTAAATAGAGAAACTAGATCGAAAACAACTGGCAATAACACTAATACATGACACTCTAAATCGATGAACAATTGACAATAACGTCAACTTAACAAAAAATACTCATTTGAACATTTAAAAGAAATTGAGGACTAAATTAAAAAAAAAAAAAAATAAGAGAAGTAAAATGAACCAAACCAATAAATCAGAACTAATTAAGCCTAAATAATAATAATAAAGTTAATTGACATATAAAAAAAAGTTAAATATATTGAGTTTTAAAGAGAATTTCATATAATAATAACATTTATATAAAAGTAAAAAATTTGGAGAGAAACAATATTTAAAAAAATAAAATAAATTAAATCAAAATAATAAATATAAGAACTAAATTGAATATAAAACATTAAAATATGACACTAACACATGGTACTCTTACTCACACATGACCTTGTTAGTATCACGTGATATTACTCTTGTCCTATGACACACTATGCTAACTTAACCCATAAACATTTTTTTTTTTTAAATTAAAGAATTTGAAACATTAAAAAAAAAGTGATTTGGCACATGATGTGGTTATTTACGTGTTGTTAACTATATAAACAACATGACTCAATTAAAAAAAAAAATTGATAAAATGAACAAAAAATTAAACTTTACTGACCATAAAAAGAATCACATTAAATAAATAAAATAAAAATTGAAAAAAATCACATTAAATAAATTCAAAAGAATGAAATTAAATTCGTATTTAAACCTAATTTTGTCTATGAAGTGTCTAAAACATTATGTGAATGGTCCTGTACTTACATGAGACTCACCACACTAAATTTTGTTAACAAAATATTAATGCGCATTAACTTTTTAGTAACACCTTATAACTTATTTATCATTAAATGTTGTGATGATATAAATTATATATTATTCTATGTCGTTCATTAAATATTAAGGTTTTTTTTTTTTTTTTTTACGATTGGATCTGAGATGGAGTGTGAATGAATTTGAATTTGTGTGAATTGGAATTGATGGATGTATATTTTTTTTAAATAAATTTAGATGGTAAAGTAAGTGAATTTAAAGACAAATTTTTTATGGAAATAAGTGCATAATTTGAGTGATGTGATATATTAAAAAAACTTTAATAGATAGAATTTGGAGATTACTAAAATACCCTTATGGTATAAATATATAAAATAATTAGTTAAAATATTATATTTTAAAAAATATTATTTAATAAATTTTAATAAAAAATTAATAAAAAGATAAATGATAATAAATTATTATTATTACTTTTATAATAATTAGTATTTTTTTAAATTATCATTAATAATTAATATTATTATTAATAATTTTTATTATTATTATTTATTGTTATATTTAATTACGATATATATTATTTATTATTTAATTATATATATATATACATATATATTTAATTATTATTAATTATATATATATATATATATATATATATATATATATAAATAGATATTATTACACATATACTAGCAACATACACACAACACCGGTTACATAACATCTCACAACATAAACATCAATTACGTAACCGGTGTCACACACTCACACAACACCGTACCAATTGTGTAATTGGTGCACACACAACACCGGTTATGGAACTGGTGCACTCACTTACTCATCACCTTATTTCACATCTTCACACAGACTGGTGTATACATCTTCAATGTAGTGGTGCACATAGCTTGGTTTAGGAATCTTGGCAGCACAAGAAGCAAAAGCAGCAGTTGAAACCAGAAGAAGGAACACGTACATGAATACAAAATATCAATCATGTGCAATGGTTATAATGGTAAAATGGAAAAACCCTCAAATCTTCGTTTGGTAGGAAGGATGAGATAATCTTGATATATTGCAAATCCACACTCTTATTATGTCGTTTATCAAATGAGGAGAACACGTGCATGTATTGTATTCCATCTTCACAAGTAAGTGGTAATAGTAACATCGCTACAAACAAACATTGTGTAATGATATGATAAATATATTAAATAAATATACTAATATGTATTTGTAAAAATAAAAATAATTAAAAAGTTAAAGTAATACAAATTATAAACTTAAAATAATTATCTAATATATTAAATATCTACATTAATCATTTTAAAAAATGGGAGTCATAGTATCATTCTCCATCACAAATAAATGGTAATAATAACATCGTTCCAAACAAACAATGTGTAATGATATGGTAAATATATTAAATAAATATACTAATATGTATTTGTAAAAATAAATATAATAAAAATAATTCAAAAGTTAAAGTAATACAAAATTATAAACTTAAAATAATTATGTATTATATTAAATATCTACATTAATCATTTCAAGTTTTGAAAAGGTTATTTTTTTTCTTCCAATAATTAAAACCAAAATTTATATATTTGATAAGGAGAATGATATTATGACTTCCATCTTTTGACTTTCATTCTTTACTCATACTTCTTGACGTAATTTAAGTATGAGTTATTGGTTCATTTAAAGAAAAAAAGTAATACATTAATCAATGATCCACCTTAAATCAGGATATATAATAAATGATTAATTATGTTTTTAGTTCATGAACTTTAGCCAAAAATTGAAATTCATGGTCAAAATTTTGATAAATTTTGGTCATAAACTTTACAAATGAATGAATATAGTCCTTTTAACCCAATTACATTGACTTTTTTCAACATGTGAAATGTGTTTCATGTTAATATTGGAGTTGTTCACGCCTTTTGACACATTTTCGGCTCAATATTTATTGAGAAATGCATTTGAAATCTAAAATAAAAATTAACAAGATTGGATTAAAGTTGAGGAACTAAAAACATACTTAACCCACTTAACCCTGTAATAAAATATGAGAATTAAAGATATGAGTCCTGGTATAATTTTCCATTTGATAAAGATTAAAAATAATAATTTTAAATTTGTAGAAATAAAATAAAAAATAACTGCGGGAAACACAATTAAAACTCGTATGTTTAACATTGTAATTTATAAAACATGAAAAATTGGTAAATAGACAGCGGTCTAAAATTCTCCGTCAGACTTAGGGTTTCTAGTGAACAGAAAATCCCAATTTTCTTCAGAAAAACTCAAATTCCTTTCTCTTTCGCCCAGCAATCGAAAATGGGAGGTCACGGAGGTCTGAATATTCTCCCTCAGAAGCGTTGGAACGTCTACAATTACGAGAACAGAGAGAAGGTTCGTCGCGACGAGGAACAAGCCGCCAAAGAGGAACAGCTCAAGCGCGAGGAGGCTCGGAAGCGCGACGCCGAGTTCCGTCTTGAGCGTCTCCGCACCGCTAAAGGTTTGGCACCGAAGCTTCCCCTTCCCGGACCCGAACCCGAACCCGAACCCAAACCCGAACTTGAGCCCGAGCCTTCTACCGACGCTGGCCACATCAACCTTTTCGAAGGGATCAAGATTTTCGACCCAATTCAGGAGCCTCAGAAAGAGGGTCCACCGGCGAAGAAGAAGAAAAAGGAGGAGAGAGGTCCCAAACCCGACGTTGTTGTGGGCCCGGAGGATGAGAAGTATAGGCTTGGTTACGGGCTTGCCGGGAAGGGAGTTCAATTACCGTGGTATATTAGGAAACCTAGTGATAATGTAGTGAAGGATGAAAGCGGTGACGGCGATAGGAGGGAGAATAAGGGTGAGAAGAAGAGGAAGACGATGGAGGAGCTGAGGGAAGAGAGACTGAAAAGGGAGAGAAGAGAGAAGGACCGGGAGAGGGCTTTGAGACACGAGAAGATGCAGAGTCAGAGAGATGTTTCTGGCAGTAGGAGGAGGGTCTCCAGATGAACATAACATTCTGTGTTTTCCTTGAAGAGTTCCTCTTCATTATCATACGATATCTGAAGTTTATTGTTATTTAAAGTATAGTTAATCAAAGTGGTTTGTTTTTTTCATGAGTTTATAAATATCTACACTTCTTTTGTTGGGAAAAAAGTTAATGGAAAATGACTATTTGCTGACAGTCTGTCTATGCATCTATGATTTTCATTTCAATTTTCAATTTTCAATTGTATTTATGGAGATGGTGAAGATAATTCTTCAGAATGTGAGAAGACACTTTTACAGATTCTGGTTTGTTTCTCAATCTGCAAGTTCAATGCTTTTGCATCTTTTAGTTTCCTAATGAGTTCATGAAAAAGAATTTGATGGAGCATGTCTACTTGCTTCCAATGGCATCTTCACCCTGCTTTCCTGCATTCTTAAACAAAAATTCTGACCACTTGCTCCCAAAGTTGTCAAAATCTCTAGATAGACAAAAACAAGTTAATTCACTATCAGACTCTTTTTCGAGTAAAATCGAGGAAACTTATGAAACTCGTAGTGAACTCAAACTCTCCAGTCAAGAAGCTAGTTAACGAGTTTGAAATTAAAATTAAATGTAATTTTATTGGATTCTTATCTCACACAATGACAATGTTTTATTATGACTCCGATAAGTTGAAGAAATGAACTCCATTTTTAATTGTTCACATTAGGAGCCTTTTTATGATTTTATAAATAATTTAGTCATCTATACTGTTTAATCTTATTTAGCACTGATGAGCTATCAAACTTTGTTAATGTGAAAATATTGTATTATATATGGCATACGTTAACAATAGACTTTTCTATATTAAGTAAACTCTTAAGTTTACAAGTGGAATCTATGGGTTGAATCTACAAAAGCTGCATGAGTTTAGAATTTTGAGTTTGATAACCTTACTTCCCTAAGTTTTCTGCAGTTTTATATTTTATTTAACCTCTGCTGTCAGATCTCTGGGTTCCATTGTCCACCGTGTTATCTGGTGCATTAAGTCACTGTTGCTGTAGTTCACTGCTGCCAGAAAAAAGAAATCCAGCAAGCTATCGGTGTTGTTTTCAAATTACCCATGTCTTTCCCGGTGAATTTTCTGGCAACCATCTGGCAGCTTTCACAGCCTATCTTGTAACTTCCCAGCAACTTCTGGCAATATTCAACTGACTTGCTACTGGTTCTTTGGTGGCTTTATCTTGTTTCAGTTCAGCACTGGACAATGTTATCTCAATTACTTTAGACCAAGACTGATGCCTTCAGATGCTTTAGGTGAAATACTTCAGGTTTGTCCTTGACTTTCTCTTAAACAAAAATGTTGCTGTGTATCCTGTCTATGATTTACTTCAAGCTTGACAAGAAGGCAATTTCTTCCTAGTGACTAGCTGTGCTAGGAATATTTAAGTTACTACAACAAACTACTTTTATAAGTAATACTGCTACTGTAAATAAGCGCTATCATGTTTTATTACAGTTTCTACTATAGTGAAGTTATTACTGTTGCTGCTACTTAAATTTTGGAGTTTTTTTAATCTGTAAACATTGTGTGGAAGGAAATTAATACTAATATCCTTTTTGCATTATTGAGTGTCTAAGAAAAACATTTTACTGCGCTAGTGGATAATTTATCAAGATTGTAAATTTATCAAGTTGAACTAAATATTCAAGGAGGAAGTAGGAATTAAAGCTTGTTAGGATATAAAAAGGAACGGGGACCTTATGATTGAGAACAAAGGGTTGCATATGATTTATCACTTAATGAGAATAGAATGACCTTTAAAGTTTTGAGGGAATATTAGCATTTACTAATGAAGTGTGAGCGATTTCAGCAACGACATCTTTGTTTGCAATACTATTTTGTTTAGGGGATGCAAAGCAAGAAGACTGTTGCGTTGTTTTGAGAGTTGCTGTGAAGGAATTAAAGGGAGTTATTGAGAAATGAAGGAAGCTGAAGTATATTAGTGTATGCTGAGAAGTGAACGTAAATGTAATTGTTTTAAGCATATGCATTGAATCCATAAAATTTCGAACAAGTTCTTTTGAGCAATGTCTTACTATTTTGGCGCGCCTACTTTAAAAGTGTTTATATATTTAATAACTGCACTAACTTTGTTACCTCATTTTATTAACCTTTGACTTAATGAAGAAGAAAATAGAAGGCATTATGAAGCTTCTGAGTTGATGTATACTGATTGAATATTTTAATCACCTGATCAGGTAT
Source organism: Vigna unguiculata (assembly GCF_037176805.1). Classification (NCBI taxonomy): domain Eukaryota; kingdom Viridiplantae; phylum Streptophyta; class Magnoliopsida; order Fabales; family Fabaceae; genus Vigna; species Vigna unguiculata. Next base: position 54,052,070 of record NC_140794.1, on the reverse strand, counting down.
GGATACAAGAAGACATTTGATCGATTTAATTGATATATCCAACCTGTTCTCTTCGAAAAAATGTAAAAACCTGTCATACTCTTTTATCTAGTTTTTACCCTTTCCCTCTCTATATTTTGGTATGGGCTTAGTTGTCTCTCAATTTTATAGATTTTATAAACATTAGGATCAATGTAGTGTATGATTAATAGCTTGTATAATATATATTAAAATATTTTTTTTCAAATACAGGACAATTAGATGGAGAGGCAAGATGACATTTTGGACTCTGAAAAACAACATTTGCTACCACCTCGCTTTGAAGTGCGTAACATTTGATCTCGATGTATGAGATCACTTCAATGAATTGTCAGAGCCTAACATTAACAAGCAAGATAAATGTTGTCGTAGTGGTAGTTGGATTAAATTTGTGAGTGGAACAATTGCTGTGGTAACTCATTTGCGCAGATGCAGGGGTATCCAGACAATGACGTGAACCAGAAGAAAAAGTTGGATTCATCTACCACCAATCATTTCTTCTCATTTCTTTGCCAAAATTGACTACTTATGCCAAAACGAACTGATCAAAATGTTTGTCGCAATGGAACTTTCCTTTTGAATTGTGGATCTTGAACCTTTTGAGGAATCTCTTAGCATTGTTAGCACCCTTTCTTATTGCCATCTCACATACTATCTTGGCACGTCATTTTTTTAAACTTTTGAATTGTGAAAAGGGAAGTTGAGGAACTTTCTTTATTGTCACTCTCATAGAGTTTGCCTCACCACTTAGACTTGGACTTCATCTCAAAATTGAGTTTTATGGGTTTGATGGTTCATTTCATTAACAACAGCCGGAAGATACAAAAGAAGGTGATCGATTTTTGTTGTCACACAGGAAAGAGTTTTATGTTGTCACACCCTCACTATTTTCCTCAAATGAAAAAGAGGATTTTGAGGAGCTCGAGTGATTTGAAAAAGGTAACAATATTTTTTTTATACTACATTGTTGTACCATGCTTACTCAAATATGACTGATTATAAGTAACATTGTTTTCTTAATTTTGTGGACACCATTCCCTCACAAGACTTTGCTTATCCTGCATCTTGTGTGTTACCTAGATGATGACTGAAAATGTAGAATGCTCTTCTTTTTGAGACTTTGAATTAGGATTATTTTGTATTTAGTTATTTGGACCTTGTATTCTTGTTTTCTTTTATTCTCGGGTTTATTAACTTGTTTTTCTTCATGCTTGGGTTCAATTTTATGATACTTGTATAGAACTGCAGACCAGGGTTGTTATGTAAGCTAGAAACTGCCAATCAGATGCAGAATTTTTGCTGCAATGACACCTTGGCAGCATCCTTCAGAATTCTACAGCAACGAGGCTTTGGCACTGAAAATCATACCGCCATCAACCCAAGCAGAAGAGAACGGGTAAACAATTATACTACATGGTTAAACAAGAATCAATGAATGCCAAAAACATTGAATTAGAGTTTTATTTCTATTGTAGAAAAGATTAATTAAATATGCAAATATATATATATATATATATATATATATATATATATATATGTATGGTTTGGATTTTGAGCTTTTAGTGATTATTTCTCTTAAAAAAGAGAGAGGATGTAATAGTTTGAATTTTATGGTGCAATGTATGCCTAAGATTCTTGACTCTTTTGGCAACAAGACCGTTTCCTCTGCTAGTGATGCTTATTGATCTTGAACACTTGATCATATAGAAGGTTAGTCATATTTACAGCTTTCTCTTGTCTACTGATGAATAAAGAAACAAAATTTTTATATTGCCTTCGCTTTTGGTTTTTGAAACAAGTCCTAATACCAATTTTAAGTTTGGAATCAGTTTCCAAACCGGTTCGGTTCTTGAAACCAATTCAGAACTGGTTCGAGTTTTGAACCCTGATTTTAAACCAGTTCAGTTTTTGGAATCGATTTTCAAACCAGTTTGGGTTTTCAAAACGCCAGATTGGTTTTCTGAACTGGTTTGTAAAAACATTTTGGTTATTGATGTATACACAACCGGTTTTTAATAGAGTGAAAAGCTGTTGAGAACGGGGACACTGTTCAAGCAGACCAATTTAAATTCCTGATATTTTTTATGCTAATAATTATTCGTTTTAAAAGTTTATAATTATGCTTTGCTTACTCGTGGTTAACTATAAGCGAGTTTAAAAAATATGGATTTTTTGTTTATCAACAAACTTGAAGTTTTATTACATTAAAATTTGGCAATTTGGCAATATTTTGTGTTGCAGACAGTGGAGTAATATGAAGGATGTACATAGTTTAAAGTCCTTCCTATCCAGAATATTGATTGACCCAGTGAGATTTATTTGAATGTTTGGCAAAATCACTCTAGCCTTTTGTACCTAGTTTAAAGTCTTTCCAATCCAGTCTTGTGATGAAAGGAAAATTTTACATGGCCAACATAAAGTTTTCCTGCACCTATGAGACACTTAATGAAATAGTTTATTTAGTATTTGGAGTTTCTTAAGCAAGTTCTAGCTGAATCTAATGCTGAGCTCAGTTTCTTCCTGCACCCTAATAACTTTGTTCCTGTACTCCTATAATTTCTCTCGTTTTATCCTTTCTGGATTTTGTAATCCAGAAGTAAAAAATGGCTTTTAGATTAGATTATATAATCTGGAAGTATTTTTTTCTAAAAAGGTAATTTTTTATTATAGAATTAAAATGGTTTTTCGAAAGTCATTTGTAATTTTGAATTATACAATTTGAAACTTTGAAAGTTAAAAAATGACTTTGAATGGTATAACTCAAAAAAAAAGGAAAAAAATTATGAAGGTGCAGGAAGAGACACCCTTGTTGCTTTGAAAGGGATATCCAGTCCAACTCTGTTATGGCCCGTGAACTCATTTTGGATTAACACAAGTAGAAATAAACTCCATTACCGAAAATTAATAACGATAATGGTTTAAGGATTAACGGTGCCGGTGAGAAAATTATTATTATTCTATACTATAATGAAAATTACCAAACTTATAAAAAAGGAAATTGTAATGGAATAGCAATATGAAAATAATTTATGTAGTTTATATCTAGAGTATTATTTCCTCTTGTTAAACTGGTAGTATGAATATTTCAATATTTTGGTTTTCCTTTTTAAGTTAGACATTTGATTTGTTGAGTAGATCATTTAAGTTCGTAGATTAGCCTATGATGCTCACCTCCATAATAAAAAGGGATTATATAGTTTGGCAAGCTGTCACAATTTCTTCTTGTTTTTTTTTTCTTTTATGTCAAAGGATAAACTTTCTATAATCGACTTAGAAGCCCATAATCCAAAATATAATAAAGTTTCTATAATCTGATTTCTCAATTAAACCAGATTAATCTCAAATAAAGTTTGACAACATTAATTAAAAAAACCATAATTAAACAGTTTTATCAGTTAAAAAAGAGTGAGAGCAGCATGAAGCCAAAAGGTCAGCTAGTTAAATTTGGTGGTTGGAAGGTGACAGCCAATCTCTAGTGTCAAATCAAATGCTTGAAAAAGGGTTTGCTTTGTGCATAGAACCATTGAATTATTCAAACTATAGTTATTTGTCCAAACATGACTTAAATTAATAGAAGGTTTAGTTTCCAAATCTTAGTGTGTGGGCAACTTTAAAACCAGAAGCTCGTGAAGAAAGGAAAACGAAGATGTTGACTCCATAAAAACAAGAGATTTTGATAATCAAATGGCCATTAACAACACAGAGTCAGAGCTTTGCATGAAGGCTACTACAAATCATAATCGTTCCCTTTTGCACATGGAGAACTTGACCCTCCCTCCGGTAGGTTTTCAAATTTTCAATTTAAATCTTAATATCTCTCTCTTGTAATTTCATCATTACCCTATTGATCCCAACAACTCTAAACTCAAATCTCTTAATCAAAGTTTTGTAGATAGAAAAAATGATGGTGAGAAGAAACAAACCATCAACTTGATCATAAATACTTAACAAAGAAAATGGTTTGAAGTGTTCCAATTAAGTTATTGTAATATAAAAAAATAGATGATCGTAGAGATGCCAAGTTCAGTGCTATATTTTGTAATGGTTGATGAACAGTTTCAGGTTGTAGTGATAGCAGCAAATATGAGGTGCAATGGATGCAGAGGGAGAGTTTTCAGAGTTGTCTCAAGAATGACTGGTAGGTTTCAGACTCTGTTTTGTCTTCTCTGGACAAATTTTAAATTGTCATCATAATTGGCTTAAAACCTAACTTTTCTTTTTTGTTCTGCCAAACCTATTCAAAGAAGCTATCCAAACCATATTTTTAATACAGATATAACTATGGTCAAACCATTTAATTTGGTGGTAGTATATTGGAATCAGTCATTGAGAAAAAAAAAAAAAAAGCTTTATCATTTTTCCTACAAATCTAAAACACTTTGAAGCATTCAATATTTTCTTTATCAAATACTTTAGTTAATTTTTTTAAGAAACATATTTATTTTATATATTAAATTTGGATAATATTTTCATAACTAAATTTTGACAACTTTATCTTACAAACTGATATAACATTTTCTGATTGGTTTTGAAATATACAGAAATGAAAAAATAGAAAATCATTTAAAAAATATCATTTCAGATCCTAAGATAAAGTAATCAAAATTTAATTGTTAAAAATTATTTTCCATTAAATTTAGAGTGTTATTTTAGTGAGGAAATTGGGATGATGTTGCAAAATTACTACAATTTACATGCAGGGTTGACAGAGTACACTGTGGATCTGCAGAAGAGAGAAGTAACTATAAAGGGAGATTTCATGGCAAATTGCAATTTGCAGGATGAAAGCATTAGAAGCAGTAGTCTTTTGAGTGCGAAAGATGAACCCAAGTCCCTGTCTACGTTTTTAGCTCACTCTCACTAACAGTAATCTAACATAACCCTACCTACAAATGATTAAATCATAAGGCTCACTCGTAATGAATCACAACATGCTGCCAGATAATTCAAATCTATGCAACTTCATGCCGGTATGAATTAATTCGTTTATTTTATTCACCAGTTTAGATGACTTTGTGCAGAATTAAAATGCTTCAATTTAGTGTGTGTTTGATTTTGTGTCAAAATTAACATAAAATTAATTTAAATTAATTTTCTAACGTGTTCAGTTTTTAAAATTAATTAACAGATAAAAAATTCACATCGAATAAGAATCAATTAATTCTTGTTTATGCCGGAATCAATTCTCCAATATCGAACTAAATACATCCTTATTTTTCCTTTCATGATGATGTGCTCAGAAGAACACAACCAATAGAAAATTTTAAATAACTTCGATAAGGATTTTGTAGTCTCTTACAATTGCCAGTGTCTAATAAGCACTAATCTTGCTGCTTTTCCTATGGGAAATTTCTCAGATGTGTTAAAAAAATAAAATAAGAGGAGTAATTTTGGCTGAGCTTTCTAAGATTGGGGTTGGTAAGAAAATAAGGTTTTTTACCCTAATAACTACCCTTTGACAATCCTCTTGAATGATAAAATGAAATTTATATTTTTAAAGAAAAAAAAAGGAAGGACAGTAAAGAATAGTACCAAATGAGTATAAAACAATTATTAGTGGCAAAGTATCTTAATCCGCCGGTAATTAGGGATAAGGTTTGGTTACTATCCAAAGTAGAAAATATCATATCGGAAACAATAAAAGGGAAAAATTGAGTTCATGATACAATCATATGAACTTTGTGTTTCTTAAGGAGTTGTACAAATTCAAAACTTGATATCAAATTAGATTCAGTAAAACAGAATCAAATTTGCCAGTAATTATTTTATTGCACATATAACTAAAATTTGATATACTTAAACACCAACAAGATTAAAAATTTAGAGTGAGTTGAAAGTTTTACATTAAATAAAAATAAGTAAGATAAATAATATATGAGCAGGATATCATAAAATTTTAGATTAAAAATAATGTAATATAATCAAATACAAACAATTTTAGAAATTTATGGTAAGTATTTTATATCGGATAAAAATGGGTACGATAAATAATATAGAAAGAAAGACCGTAAAATCATTAACTTAAAATTTTAGACTAAAAGGATGTCTTAATTTCTTATATAGACTTGTTGATGATTTATTAGTATCAAAATTTCTAAACATCTCTTGTTGTAAAACCTCAAATAAAGAAGTATTGTGTTAACCCAAACTGTAAAATGAATTTAGTTTTTCAGCTCATTCGCCGCTTGACTAACCTAGTTACATGTTGACAAGTGATCTAAAGGATGAACGTGATTTTCGAGTGTTTAGATGATTACCATGGCTTAATATATAAATAAAATGACCATTTTCTTTTTCATGTAAATCACCGAAATACTCTGCACTAAAAAAAGTGATAGCATACACATTTAAATTTGAGGACACAAATGAAACAGCATAAAAACTGTTCGTTATAATAATTTAATGGGTCCAGCCTGTATTTGTTTTGGGTCGTATATTATTTACAGTACGAGGAAGGGGAGACACGAACTATTGTTGTTTGTTATGAGTCATGTATGAAAAAAGAGTGAAGAGATAACTGGAGGCATTGAGAGATCACCAAATTCGATCCACTCAAATGTGCTGAGAAAAACGAAGAAACACGTGTGGCGTTACATGAATGATAACTTTGCCCTTTCGTTGAGAACACATTGCCTTTGAGAAGGACAATGATATTTTCTCACAACATTAAAAACATATTTTAAATGATTTTGAAATATAAAAAAATAAAAAATCAATTAGAAAATATCATTTTAGATTATAAAAAAAATTTATTAAAATTTAGTTGTTCAAAAAATATTTTTCCAAGAATGGTGTTGCAACTTCAAACTAAAGGGACAACATCATTGGGTACCGGTCTTTTTGACCGTGTAGGTGATCAAATTCCATTGTACATTGCACAAAGGTTATGAGGCTAAGTTATTATGCCAGAAGACATTAAGGCACTACAAAGACTTGAGCACACAAATTAAGAGTCGTTGGGCATACACAATATAAAAATGTGAACATGTAAAATTGTTTATATTTTTGCTTTTTTCATTGGGATGTTTTCTTCGGGGTGACATTGTCAAAGCCTAGTTAGTTTGTTTGGTTTCTTTTCTTGTATTGTTGTGTTGGAGTGATATTGTTAAAGCTTAATTGTTTGTATTTGTTGTTGTTGTGGTCATTGTTGTTGGAGGCTACCAGATGTCTGAAGTAATAGGTGTGAGCACTACACCGATAAACTCTAAAATATACGTAAGTGGTTGTCTTTTTATAATGTTGGATTTGGTCGTTGCATGGAGGTTGATAGTGATAATTGTTTAAAATATATTCATTTAGTTAGTCGGATAAATTTCATGTTGTGCATTTTTTGTTTGCACATTAGTTTGACTAGACGAGATTTAAGTGTTATTATGATCCATTTATGTGTAAAAGAATCGTACTCAATTATAACACATGCTCAAAAAAGATACTTAATTGATTGAAACATGCTCATTCAGCTGTTGACTAATCTAGTTACATGCTGACACGTGCTCTTAAGGATGAACATGGTTTTTAAGAACATTACTGTTCCTTTTCAATTCTAATGATATGAAACCACGATGAATCCTTGAAGATTGATGTTATTCGTGGTTATCGTTGACAACTTGACATTATCATTTAGTCACTAGATGAACCACAAAAGGTAAGTTACAAAAAGAATGCATGTTACCGAAAGTATGAGTCAGTTCACAATCAGACTAACCACAGACCCACAACTTCCCTAATGTTTCCTACTCCCAAAATGTTATCCACCCCCAAAAAAAAAAAAGAAAAAAGAAAGAAACAGGAAAAATAAAAAGAAAATCAACATCTGCAGAATTACTCTATTTTTAACTTTCCTCATAATTGCTTGAAAGTCAGGAACAAAGAAACTACGATCAAATCGAAGCACAGAAATGCTTAGGTCTTCTTCAAGAGATACCCCATTATTATGCCAAGTAAGCCAATTAATACGACAATGACATATGATACTCCACCACGACTTTTGTTGCCTTCCCGCTTCAGTAGATCCTACAAGCAGTAGAATCATGGCATTAAGTCTTTCCTTACTTTCAAAGCTAACAGTAATATATAAATAATATCAAATACAACAGTGACGGCACATAAAAAGGTACTTGCTTTAACTCTAATGAAATCGTACTCAGTTATCCACAAAAGAAACACACGGTCACAATTCTGGCTAAAATCCTGGAAGACTGTTGTTCCAACATAAATTGTAGGAAAGTAATTGATAGGAAGAGTCGCATTCTTAGCAGATCATTACATAGGTGAGAGAAAACAGCTTTTTGAAACAACCTAAGTTAAAGTATCTTATACATGGAATTAATGTGTAAAGTTACGAAACACAAACATCAATCATATCCATCACAAATGTTCAAAAAACTAAACTCACTAGCTGATGCAGAAATCTGCGTTTATCATTTTTCCTTGCACGAAATAATCAAAAACTCACAAATGCTGGAACACAGAGCATCTGTTTTCAGTTACCTTTTAGTTCAAGCAGGGTTTTGAAATAATTAGAATATATGATGATATTTCAGAGACAAGACTATAAAAAACATATGAAAGGCAACTGCCAGAATCAGAAGCAGTATCATTCTCATCATTTAAGATTAAAGTCCTCCATAATCAAAAGAAAAATAAATATAGATTACACAGATGAGTAAATTTAATTATCTACCCCAATATTGTAAATTCTCACCAGTTCCTGGCGAAGCTTGCTATTTTGTTCAAGTGCATTATTCTTTTCTTCAGTCAGTCTTGAGATAAGAGCTCTAGCCTGTAAACAACCATCTATAATCAAAATAAAGTTGTCTAACAGTACCAACTCTAGAAGTTACAAGCTGGGCTGAATTTACAGCACATGAACAAAGAAGAGTTTGAATACAGTGGATGCCCCCTGTAATGGATTCAAAATGCATATATATAATGTAAAAATTTGACTGAATAAAACATCAGACATGCATCACTTGAAGAAAGTTTTGTCTCTCAAAACCATCTTTAAACAAGTAATCGGCATCAACATGAGTAATGTATATCTATGCTCCTTCATATCATATGGTTTGCTTGGAAGTCTAATATCAATAAAAATTGTGAATAGCGTTGAGCAAGAAAAGAAGGCTTTCCAAAGTAATGAGTTTGTGTAAGAGCAAGAAATCTCTGAAAGCCTTTATTTAATTACTGTTATTGTTAAAACCTCCAATTGAAAAATCAGACATTGCAAACACTTGAAGACAACCCTTGGCGAAATTAATATCCAATTTATATTCTCCAAGTGAGATCATAAGGCCGTTCCTTAATAACTCAATTGCATATATTTACAAAAACAAAAAGGAAATGCCTTTCTGATTTACCTCTGCCGATTTGTCTTGAGCCTCAGGTCGCTCAGTAAATCCTCTCGCAACCTGAAATACACAATAAGAAAAGGCATTTCAATTGATATTCACGGAAATTTAGGGAAAAAAGAAAACAGAATAAATCAAGAACCCACTTGTGTGAACTCAGAACCGTTGGCATTTCCATTCTCCGAAACAGAACCTCTAGGTGAGGATCCTTCCTCGGAACCTTCTGGTACTGGAGATGGTGGTTGAGGAGGAGAAACATACAGCACTCTCAATTTGCTCTCCTCAACCACATGTCCCGCCTCCTTGTTGAACTAGCCAATCCCAAACAGCACAATAAATCTTGTAATTCCAGATAACAAAAAAAGTCAAATGAAAATGCAAAAGCAACCAGCACAACACATACAATTTCCGGAGTGATGTCCTTCGGACTGGTACCATCAACAGTTTTTACGCTCTGAAGAAGAAACTTATCCTTGCATTGCATATCAGGCGGAGCCTCTTTTTGTGCTTGCATGGTAACTTCCATTTATACAACAAAAAAAAAATCCCAATTCATTACTCAGCCATTCCATAGAGCACAACTAAACAAAAAGTAGCAATTCGCATTCAAAATAATCATATCAGTACCCATAACATCACATGTAGATCGCGGCAAGACAATTCCAGTGTTCGGACGAACACAATACTTCTTCGGATTGGTTGTTTTCACCTGAAAATCGAAACCAAAATTCAAACATAAACTCGCAAATTTCACGCAGTCATCAAAGAAACACTGCAAAAAACGTGCGGCTTAAATCCTACATTACGCAAAACCTCGTTAATTTCACCGCCGCTATCAAAACCGCCAGATCTCACAACAGAAGCAAAACAAAATTCCCCATCGAACCACTCCCCAAACTAATCAGAAAAAACGAAAGCGAAATTGAGCGTTACCTTGAAGGCGACATAGGCATCGGTCTTATTAGACAATTGAAGAGAACACGAGATCTGCTTCTTCAGTTCAACTAAAACAAGAAGAAAAAAAAGAAGAAATGAGAGAAGTGTGAGGAAATCCCTAAGAGAAGAAAAAGAGAAGGAGTTGAATGGAGACTGACAGGGGAACTTGAGTTCGAGAGGTTCGATGTTGAGGAGTTCCCCACTGCTCATGTTGGAGACGGATCGACGGAGTTCAGACGCAGAGAAATTCAAATTCCGATCACACACACACACACACACAGGGAAACGCTTTTCTATTTTCTTTGTGGCGGAGAAAGTGGCCGTATCAAAGTGCCTTCAAACACAGACACAGTTTTTGGAATTCAGTACCCACACTCACATCACCAAACCAATACCAAAATATTTATTAACATATTAAAAACGCAGCTTGATAGTTAAGTTTACCAAACCTTGTAATCTAATTTCAGCGCCACCAACTATTTTAGGCTAAATATTACTTTTCATTCTTCATCTTTTTATGTTATTTCCTACCTTAAAGGTTGTAATTTCCGACTCTGTGTATTTTAAAATATTTACTTTAGTGTTTTTCATGGTTTAATGTTGACACATGTTTTTCAGAACTTACCTGTATGTTAATTTGTGTTTGTTGGCTTCTACACCTTGTCCACATATTGTATTGATGATGTGATTCTCATTTATTTTTTTGTTACCTAAGAACCTTGTAGTTTGGCTTCTTACATTGTAATCTCCAAATTCAATTTTTTTATTTAAGGTTTGTGTTCTCTTCTTTGATTTTGGTGAATGAAATGAGGCAACTCTTGGTGAAGTCTCAATCATGGTGGTATCACATGCATCTGATACTCCAATAATCATTAACAAAATCAAAGATAAAAAATAAGAACATAAGCATACGACAATATAAAAATAAAATACTTAAAAGTTACCATGTTCCTATAAAACTATGAATGAAAGTTTTCTGCTCTGTTGTCAACTCTGTTAACTTACATGTTAGAGTTTACTTATTCAATGTTTGAGTTAAAACAACATGAGAAAATGTTGTTGTTGACTGTTGTTAAACTTAATGTATTAACACGTCAAAAGACCAAAATACAAAATATAAAGGAATAAAGATAACATTTAACCTTAATTTTATAAATCAGAAGTAATTTTTCCGTTTTTAAAGTTTTTATTACCAGGGGAAGTATTTATTTTTAAATAATGTTATATTATATCTTTTACTTACTGTAATTAGCATGGTCCTGATCACTTGTTCATTTTAAAAATTTAAAAGCAACATTAGTTGTTACTTTTCAATTATGTGTCTATTTCTATCTAATTTTTAATACTTTTCTTATCATAAATAATAATAACTCATGTTTTTAAAATTGGACTTCAATTGTGATTGAACCACTATTATTAAAGTTATTAGAGTACATAAGAATATCATAAACATAATATCAAAATTTTATAATATTGAAAATTAAAATAAAACATAAAATTTAGGGTGTCTTAACATTCAAAATACATATACAAGTTGAAATAAAATATATTATATTTAAATTGAAATTTCAAATTAATATTTGTCATTATTTTTTTAAAAATAACAAGTTTGCATGTAGAATAAAATTGATCAATATTTTAGATTGATTATTATATGAAAATTTAGAATAGTATATTATTATATATTTTTAATTGTCCCATTTTAGATTATCTTGTTATTGGTTTCCTAATTATTCAACTAATTATGTCTGAAATTTTATAACTTATTCAGTCTGATTCAGATTTTTAAAATAAAAAGAAAAGTATACTAAGAAGTTAAATATAATTTTAATATATATATATATATATATATATATATATACATATATATATATATATATGTATATATATATATATGTATATGTATATATATGTATATATATATATATATATATATATATAAAGATTATTGGTAATGGTTGTGTTAATGTTTTAAGAAAAGACAAATGAAATATTGAAATTTTATTTTTGTGTTAAATATTATATGTGCGTATACCTAATGTTTTAGAAAATATTTGACGTTCTCTTTAGGTATACACTAATTATTTATTTTGACGTAAATGTAGGTAAATTTGCATGATTTTGACAATTCGTATTCAAAACTTTGAATTGAGCAGTCAATAATAAATGGAAAGTAATAAATTGAATTTCCAAAAGTGGTAGTTTGAAAAAAACGTGAGGAATGAACAGCAGAGTGCAGAGTTTTCAAAATGAAACTATATATAGATAAATATTAAATAGGTTGTGGTCAAAAAAGAGAAATAAAGTCGCTTTATCATACTCATTTTTTCTCTATATTCATGTATTCATGCTCATCATTTTGTACTTTTCAGTGTTCACAAATGCTTCTATCATTTCCAATCCTTATCATAACAAATCCTACATTTTACTACTTTCTACTCTTCAATAATAACATATCAACTAATGCCATTATATATTTTACTATCTTCATTAATTGCAAAATCTTCCATCATCTAAATTAGGAGTGGCAATTAGGTTTGACATGTCGAGCCGATCTGCAGGTCCGCGAAAAAAATGCAGGACGGACCATGATAGGAAGTCTGCAGGTCCGTAGTAGTTCGACCCGCATAAGTCCGCAGTCTGCGCAAGTTAGTCCGCAAGTTCGCATAAAAGAAAAAACTTGCACTTGCGTATATTAATTACTTTTTTTATAAACTTTTACATTAACGTTTCAAATTCTTATATAACTGAAAAAGATAATTAAGTAAAAAAGTTTTTTAAGACTCGTATTTTCATTAATGTTTTACTTGATTGTTAATATAGGTAAAAAAGTAATTATTCATTTTTATGACTTATGATTTTAAGTTTTATTTTTTTATAAAACTTAGATTATAATCTTACGATTCAGTGTATAATATATAGTCTATTATTATCTTAGAAAAAGTTAATATTGAATTTAAACCAACCACATGGTTGTGAACATAATAAATACAATCAAACACTTATCTCAAATGCATGGTAAAACTATAGTATTGTATTGTTTTAGTTAAGAGGAAAGGAGGCCTTAGCTAAAGTATTTATTGTATTATCCTTTCTTTTTTATCCTTTTATTTAATTTAATATTTAGGAATTCTCTCATCAATAACTTATATAAAAAATTCACTTATTTAAATTATTTATATTATTTCACATGTTATTATTTCAATATTAATCAAAAAAATGTGTTTGAAAACTAATATTTAAGTTATTTACAGAGTTTAATATATAATCATTTTAATGTCGATAAAAAATAGATCAAATTTTTAAAAATAGATTAATTATAGTTTTGTGTTAAATTTTAAGAACTAAAAGTATATTTAATTCTTAAATATATATTAATTAGTGAAAATTTTTAAATTCACATTTTAATTAAAATTTTATTTTATATTAACATAATCTGATGAAAATATTTTATAAAATCTAGTCTTAACCCCTTGTTTAATTATTTTTGTAATAATACGATTGCTTGAATGTGTGCACGTTTTTTAGTTATTTTTGTAGTAATATGATTATTTTAAGACGGACACGTTTTTTTAAGTTTTCTGTTTGGCAGTAAATTTGGAGTGTTGAGATATTAATAAGTTGACAGCTAAGGTTGGAAAGGTTTCACTTGCGGCAACCTTTTGGAATTTACGAAGCTGACGATTCCATTAGGTGGGACCCACAATTAATCAACCTCTAATCTTCTTCGTTATTTATCGGTAATAATGAATCATTACTCAAGTCATAACTTTCCCATTTCTCATAAACCACTTTATTACTCGGAAAAAGTAAAAATAAATTTTCTTGAATCGCAAAGTTAATTCAATGTTAGTTTGTTGGACATTGATGGTAAGAACAATAAATGCCCGCACCACCCTACGTCTTCCCCAAGAATAGTGCCTACAAAATTTAACCTCAAATATAATGCCATCAACTTCTTTGTTCGCAAATTCTACAACTTTTTCTCACCCATTTTGAATATACGAGGGATGTGTTAGTAATATAATATGTTCGAATGTGATCGAGTTATTTAGAGCGAGAGTTTTTACCTTTTTGGAATATAACAAAATTTACAATAATTTTTTATCTGTAACAATAATAAAGGGGATTCCCTCATTTGTGTCCACATTTTTTAATTCCTATTCTACCATTTTTAATATAATAATTTATTTATTATTTTAAAAATAATTTAACATATAACCGTTATTTTACCGTTTGTTTTTTCTCTGCAACAACATTATTTCATTATTATTCCTTTCGTGAAGTTGTCTTGCTTTACTTGCTGATGCTATTTATCTTCATTGGATTAAACAAAAATGTATTTTTTATTGTTCCTTTTCATTTATGATTATTCGGTGTGTATGCTTACTATTTCAATAGTAATGCCCAATTATCCAATTTATGATTACTCGCTTTTCATGTATTTTTATTGTTTCTTATGTTTCAAATTTTTTTTCCTGTGTCAACGATGAAAAATGAAATTTAAATCTTTTATAATCTCACCATTAATTTTGTGTGCACATCTTCTTTACACGATTGTTTTATGATATATTTCGTTTAAGGAGGTGGAGAATTTTGTTGTGAGATGAGAGTTTTTTTATTGTCAGGGTTTGCTTATTGTTAGGATATTGAAGATTAATGTGCAATTTGCACAGTGTTCACACAGTTTGGACACAGCAGACGGTAGCAAGGAAAGTCACGCGAAAAGCAATAGAATTTAGAGAGAAAGAGTGTGTTCTTCTGTATCTGCGATTTGATTATTTTAATCTTCAATATCTATATATACGCAAAGTTCA
Source organism: Vigna unguiculata (assembly GCF_037176805.1). Taxonomy (NCBI): domain Eukaryota; kingdom Viridiplantae; phylum Streptophyta; class Magnoliopsida; order Fabales; family Fabaceae; genus Vigna; species Vigna unguiculata. The sequence continues at coordinate 54,036,952 of NC_140794.1, read as the reverse complement.
AATTTGTAATCTTTCGCGTAATGGTTTCTAAATATCTTTTTCGCATATTGGTTTACAACATATTTATTTGACCAATGGCACGAACAAAGCAAATTGCAAGCAAATCTACCGAAGGGCTCCTAGGAAGCAACTGGCCACAAAAACTGCCATAAAATCTGTTCCAGCAACAGGCGGGATGAAGTTTCATTATAAGTTTTTTTTTAATTTTTTATTCTTTTTTTAAGTTTACAACATAAATAATTTTCATTATAAATATTTTTTATTTTTAATAACTTTATAAGTTTACTATTTATAATTTTTAATTATACATAGATGTTTATAATTTTTAATCATTTTATAAGTTTACTTGATAAGTATTTCTATTTTTTTAATAATCTTAAAAGTTTATTACATAAATATTTTTTATTATAAATTTTTTAAATTTAACTTTACTTTTTAAGTTTACAGTGTAATATTTTTCATTAGTATTTGTAATTTTTAATCACTTTATAAATTTATAACATTAATATTTTAAATTTTTAATTATACATCAATATTTTAAATTTTTAATCATTTTTTAAGTTTACCTGATAAGTATTTCTAATTTCTAATTAATTTATAAATTTACAACATAAATATTTTTTATTATAAGTGTCTCAAATTTTTCATTATTTTTATAGGTTTACCTGATAAGTATTTTAAATTTTTAATAATTTTACAAGTTTACGACATAAATATATTTTAACATAAATATTTTTTATTATAAGTGTTTCAAAATTTTCATTATTTTTTAAGTTTACAACATAAATATTTTTAATTGTAAGTATTTTTAATTTTTAATCACTTTATAAGTTTACAAGATTAATATTTATAACTTTTAATTATACATTAATGTTTTTAAGTTTAATCGTTTTATAAGTTTACTTAATAAGTATTTCTATTTTTTTAAATATTTTTTATTATAACTTTTTAAAATTTTACTTTATTTTTTAAGTTTACAGTGTAATATTTTTCATTATAAGTATTTGTAATTTTTAATCACTTTATAAATTTACAACATCAGTATTTTTAATTTTTAATTATTTTATAAGTTTACCTGATAAGTATTTCTAATTTCTAATTTATTTATAAATTTACAACATAAATATTTTTCACTGTAACTGTTTACAACTTCAAATTATTTAATAACTTTACAGTAAAGATATTTTTTATTATAAGTCTCAAAGTTTATAACATGAATATTTTTCATTCATAATACTTTAAATTTTTTTTCTTAATTTACCAGTTTACATAAATTCTTTTCATAAATATTTTTCATTATAACTATTTTTAACTTTTAAACACTTTATAAGTTTACAATATCAGTATTTTTTAATTTTTAATTATACAACAATGTTTTTAATTTTTAATCATTTTACAAATTTATAACATTTATACACTACATCACTTTATTTTATCATTACAATTAAATGTTGTTTTTAGAACTTAGCAATTTTTTTATTTAGTGTTTCTTTAGAACTTAGCAATTTTTTAACATGCTATATTATTTTTTTTAATTACAAATCTTTTTTTTTTCAGTAACTTGCTAACCAGTCTGTCATCATCTGCATTTGTTACTTTTCATTGTTACATCAAATCAAATTTTGTACTCTTTCTACTCACACATTTAGGTACTTCTTCCTATATCATTATCTTCTTTTAGTTTTATTTGTTGTACATATTATGTACTACTTTCGTTGTCCTTCTTTTCATTCATTACTTTCTTCAAAGTAATACATTTTTAAATTTATATTAATTTTGGATTTATTATTTATTGTTTTTGGTTTAAATAGACAACATATCTAAACGGAAAATATTCCTTCTAACAAATCAATATCAGAACAACAGAGACAAAGATGGAGAATAAATGCTGCAAATAGAAGACGTAGAATGATCCCTCAACAAAGACTTATTGAAAAATCTAAAAGAAGGAAAAATAATCCTGAAAACACAGCCAACATTGTCCAAATGTCAAACAGAACTCCCCGATTGAGAATGACATCTATTCGACAAATGGCTCGATCAGTAACTATGCAGGTAACACCACATTTTTCCGCATCATTACTGTATGTTATTGGCCGAGAATGTCCTTTCGAGTATCCTCACATTCTTTTTTGTTATTTCCTATAAATTATATATTTGATTTAAATAAAATTTAACTTATTTTTTAAATATTAGATTATGGTTTGGTCCCACAAAGATTTGCACAACGTAATGATAATAAAACAGGACCAAGTAATACACACATTACTGACACTCAATATGGTCAGTCAATTTTATTCATCAATATTTAATCATGTTATTTACTTACCATTTTATGAAATATTTACATATTTTTATTTATTATGCTCCATGCTTTCACATAACAGGTTCTACTCATGCACCACAAAGGTTTGAAGAATATAATGTATATAAAGCATTGTCAAGTACTTCACCTATCAGTAACATAGATTGTGGTCAGTACACTATATCCTTTGTATTATGTACAACAATAAAAAAACGTACATAAACAATAATGTATTCTAACAATCTTAAAAAATACTTCATAAATAATTACATTTACTTGCGCTTAAACAAAAAACTTATATATAACTCTATACAAAAAAGTAGAATACAACTTCTTTGTTTAGGTTTAAACCCACCTCATCACTACTCTATGTCATTAGCCGAGAAAATTCTTCCGAGAATGCTTACATTCTTTTTAGTCATTTCCTGTAAAGTATATATTTGATTCAAATATAATTTATCTTATTTTTAAATATTAGGTCATGGTTTTGTCCCACAAAGGTTTCCAAGACGTAATGACAATAAAGTATGACCAAGTAATACGCACATTACTAACATTGAACATTGTTAGTCAAACTTTATTCATCAATAGTTAAATTGTCATCGATTATTCTTAACAACAAGCAATCTATGTATAATAGAAAATAATATAATAGAAATAAGTTACAAATTCCCTTTCTAAATGTCAGTTTCTGGTATATTTATGGACAACTACCATTGACTTTATCACATATAGCTCATTAACCCCAAATCTTGATCAAATGTATTAAATATTAATTGATACACAATCTTACAAATTAGTAATTTACTGCTTTATTTTTCAACCAATCTACATATATCCATCATAAATTGTCATCGATTATTCATAATATTATACATATAGATACATAAAAAAAGCGAATACACAGGCGCGACAGCGCCTGTGTTTTCGCTAGTATATTATAAAGAGGGAAAGAAGAGAAAAATATTAAGTCATCTATAAGATGTAATATGAAGGAGTTGATATAACGCATTATATAAAATAATCTTAACTTAATAAAATTTAATATGAAATTTAATATGATCTTGAGAATTTTGGAAACCAAAATAATACATTCAAAAATTTTGAATTCATTAATAATTGAATCTGAATTAAAATTTACTATTATTTCTTTTCCAATGAAAACAATCATATTATCGTCAAGAATTTTATTTTTCATTTTAGGTTTAATTAGTCGAATGGTATCCACTTTCATTTAGATGTGTCAGTTTGGTACCCGCTTTTAAAAAGAAGTCAATTGAGTTCCAACTTTTGAAAAGAAGCCTCAATTAGGTCTTTTTTAGTAAAAAATTATTAACACCGTTAACGGTATTGATATTTAAAATGACTTACAAAATTAAGTATTGATATTTAGATTAAATTTTAGTGGTAAAAGTCATGAATTAAGTTAACAGCTTTAGTAACTTTTGTCTGAAAGAGACATGATTAAGACATTTTTTCAACAGTTGGGACTAGATTGACACATTTTTAGAAGTGGGTACCAAAGTAACACGTCTGAAGAAAGTAGGTACCATTCGACTAATTAAACCTTCATTTTATCCTGCAATATTGTTTTTTATAATTTTCATTGCAAAAGATGATCTTTCTATTTAAAAGTAGAAACAAAAAGAGTTATTGCCAAGGATTGACATTATTCAAGAATGGTTGATAATTTTTTTAAATTCAGTTTGTTATGAGCATCAACAATAAAATGATAGGTTGAAATTTTAAACTAATCATCTCTTCATCAATATACCTATTTTTCTTTTAAGTTTAATATTAAAAAATAATCTAATAAAAAATTGATACGTAATTATTAAAAGAAAAATATTTGATAATCAAGTTGCAATTAAAAATTGGTTATGAAAAAACACGTGTTACATTATTTTTTCTTTTATATTCATACAAAATGAATACACAAAAGGCTCATTAGATTAAAAAACTAATACTAACTATTAAATTAATATTTAATTATCAATTGAAACAAGAGAGATTTATTTTTAATAATGAAATAGAACAAATGAGAAATGAGAGAACAAAATTATAAGTTTGTGTCTGTCTTCCATATTCTCTTTAGAAAGAACAAGAAAACATGTAAGACTACGAGATAAACACAATTTGTGGAAAACTAAAAAAATAATAAAAATAAAATAAAAAATATTTTAATAAATATTTTATTATTTATTGTATTTAATTTTATGTTTTATTATTTATTAACATTAAATTTTATGTTTTATAAAAGAAATAAAAAGTACCTAATTTAATTTATATAAATTATAAATATACACTACATATAATTTCAAAAAGTTGAATATATATATATATATATATATATATATATATATATAATTTTAAAATTTTTTAAAAATTTTGGGGGGACCATGGCTCCCTTCGGTCCCTTGTATGATTCGCCGATGAATACATAGTATAGTTAGTGTAGCAAATGTTTCATAAAAAACGTAAATTATATGTTACTAGCTTGTTAAATATTTACAAGTGTTTTAGATATTGTTTTAAAATTTTATAGAATCCTTTTCACTTCATATTTACATAGGTAGTTTCATTTAGTGTATTCTATAAATCGTACCACATAGAAGGTAAGAGTGACAAAACAAGTTAGTTCGATAAGATAAGAATGAAAGCAGAAGATAAAACAAAACAAGATGTGCAGCTTAAAAAAATTAGATTCGGATGTTTTTTATTAATATATATATATATATATATAAATAAAACATGTCAAGAAAACCCAAAAGAGGTCCAATCTCTAAATGATGTTTAGAAGAAAAATACACAATATATTGGTTGTATAGAACATGTGTATAGAAGAAAAACTATATCATTCTTTTCCTTTTACTTAGTTTATCCATAACTAAGAATTTGACCAGTCAATAATACTGCATCAATGTCTATTGAAATCTAGAAATATGAAATCACAAAATAGATTAGAACACACCATGTATGATCCATTCTGCCACAACCTATTAAACAGGTGAGATTGCAGCGACCATAGAAAAAAAAATTGAAGAGAAACTTTTTTATAACTTTTATATCATTGGCAACTGTGTGATGTGAACTAGACAATGAGCCAAAGGACATTCCATACGATACTATTTTAGCTTTCTGTAAACATTATGAAAACGACTCTTTTAACATTATATGATGTACCACACTCAACTCTATCTCTAAACATATCAATCATCAACCACTTTTTCTTTCCTCTTTAACGTTATGTTGCTCATCATGCGCCACAAAAACTACCTTTTCTTTTCTTTTCCTAAGTTCATACAATCAACCTTGTCTTACATCAACAATTTTTTTTTCTTCTAATAAACTTGTATTTATTATTATTTCTGAACAACCACCATGATAGAATATTGACTTGTGGCAAGGTCTATTGAAGTTTCATGGAGGGGAAAAAATAATTTATTCATTGCAAAAATGTTAAACTTGTCACTTTCACATTTTTGCACACTTTTATGTGCTGTGCTAAGCTCTTTCTTTCAGGAGAAAAAAGAAAATTAAAACGTTATTTTATACTGCTAGATGTAAGATTCAATAATAGTATCATGATTTTCTACTATATGTAGGCATTAGCAAGCATAAATTCGATATTTTGAATTGCTTTTTTTAAAATTTAAGTAATAATGTGAAAACATACCTTGGAGTCTCCGAAAACAGGTTCTACATAATAATGTTTTGAAATGTTAGCGTAGAAGAAAAGAGCGTTTCCACACAAATGAGACCTGAACCCAACCACATAAGACATTGACATCACTCTCAACCCAAAATTTTAAGGCAATGAATTTATTGGTCTTGATTCTTATATAGTGCTCTATTTTCTCATTTATGGTCAATGTGGGACTTAGACTCACACTTGGATTCCTATCAATCAACTGTGCCCAAATAATTAGTAGATATTATTTTAGATGTGTTATTATAACATTTTTTTTTCAACATAACATGTACACTAAATTCATCACTTCTTCATTTAAGTCACTTTCCTTGACATCGGAGTTCACCCGGTTGTAAACATACATGGGATAACAAGAACCAAACACCTTCAATAGCAATCTTTCAAGTTATTTTCAACATAAATGGCAAATTTGGAAGCGACACCAGCAAATTATGTGCTAAATAAAATAAATTACAATGATATTTACTCGGACAAGATGGGTCATGTTATCAAGTAGTTAAACGATGTCATGTTACATCGAAAAATAAAAATAAAATGTTCCGATCCCAAGTTCGTGCTATCGTTAGAATTAATCATTCTACATTTGAGGTATTGTCTACTTCGAAATATAACTCTCTCATGATTTTGTCTTTAAAAGATTGTTCAAAGGATGGAAGGAGAAAAATATTTAAACCGCCTTAGATCTCGACTCTTAAGCAATGTAAGACTATTGGATGCAGTAGAAAAAAAAAAAGAAGAAGGAAGGAACTGCACAAGGTATTACTAAAAGGTATAATTACTGATTTGGTACCCCAATTTTTTGGTTAAATTCAATTTGGTCTCCATACATTTGGTTTGTTCAATTTAGTACCTCAATTGTCTAAAAGGATTCAATTTGGTTCTCTCTGTTAAGTTGGAGTTAATATCGTGTCCGTAAAGGACACATGTCAAGCTGTGAAATTTTTAATTTTTAAATTTCTTTTTTGTAAAAATTTATAAACTGTCATGTGTCAGTTTATCGTCGTGCCTAGGGATGGCAACGGGGCGGGACGGGCACGGGTTTCGCTATCCCATACCTATTCCCGTAAAAAAAATTCATCCCCATCCCCATACCCAAACCCAACGGGTATTAAACTTTTGACTCATCTCCATCCCCACCGGGTAACAGGTATAATCTCGTACACATACCCATACCCATTTTCTTACTACTTCAATATTAATTTTAATTGATTTTTATAAAATAATAAAATTTTTATGATAAAGGAAACATAATATTATCAAATATTCAATATTAGAATGATGATTGTTTCTTCCATATCAAATACTTTAAAATAAATTATAATTATTTACATTTTATATAATACTACCAAATAAAATTTCATTTTCATGAGAACTAAAACAATTATTAAATTTGCAAATATTAATGAAACATAATTGATAAAATTAAAAAAAAATTTAAAAAATATAAAAGAAAAACAAATATTCAAATTAAAATATATTTTAAATGTTTGTTTACTTCAATCTTTTAAATTCTAATAAATATATTTTTTATACACTAATAAAAGTTATAATACATCATTTGATCAAAAGATACAAAGAACATAATTGATATTTTAAATGTTTGTTTACTTCAATCTTTTAAATTCTAATAAATATCTTTTTTATACACTAATAAAAGTTATAATACATCATTTGATCAAAATGATACAAAGAAAAAATAATAATCATAATAAAAGTTTAAAATAAATTATAATTGTTTACATTTTAGATTATAATACCAAATAAAGTTTCATGAGAACCAACACATTTATTAAATTTACAAACATTAATGAAACCTAGTTGATAATATTTAAAAATATTTTTTTTAAAGTATAAGCGAAAAACAAATATTCAAATTAAAATATATTTTAAATGTTTGTTTACTTCAATCTTTTAAATTCTAATGAATATCTTTTTTATATACTAATAAAAGTTATAATACATCATTTGATCAAAATGATATAAAGAACAAATAATAATCATAATAAAAGTTTAAAATAAATTATAATTATTTACATTTTAGATTATAATACGAAATAAAATTTCATGAGAACCAACACATTTATTAAATTTGCAAACATTAATGAAACCTAGTTGATGAAATTTAAAAATACTTTAAAAAAAATATAAAAGGAAACAAATATTCAAATTAAAATATATTTTAAATGTTTGTTTACTTCAATATTTTAAATTCTAATGAATCTCTTTTTTATACGCTAATAAAAGTTATAATACATTAATTAATCAAAATGATACAAAGAACAAATAATAATCATAATAATAAAATTTTAACATAGATCTTGTATCTTTTGAACTTCAATTATGTTGGATGGTGATAAAAAAATATTAATGACAATTACATTAAATGTTTATATTGTAGTAAATAAAAGTTATTTATATAATTATAGTGAAAAAATTACAGTATGATTGATAATGAGTTAAAAAATAAAAAATAATTAAATAAAATATATCGAAATAGTATTACACATAATGAAAATAAACAAGAAATAAAATATTAAAAAATTAACAAATGTTTACAAACAATTTGAGAGACTATTGAAAGAAATCGCACAAAAGAAAACAAATGTATAATTAAGGGTATGATAAGTTGAAAAATATCTTAGAGATCTAAGAAAACTTTTCAAATATCAACATATATACTCAATAGTTGAGAAATAACAAAAAATGTTTTAGTGAAATAAAAAAGTTATTCAAATGAAACAAAAACTAATAATACGAATAATAAGTAAATGATTTTTTTTATATTACCTAGTAAACGAAATGTTTGTGTTATTAAATACTTAAATTGAGAGTATTAAACATTTTCATGTGAAAGAAAAATATACATTAAATAAAAATATTAAAAAATAATAGAAATATTCAAATGTGAGACATAAATTTTTTTAATTAACATACATATTTTTGAACATAATTACATAAAGATTATGATAAGATGAAAAATATAATTGAAATGCAAAATTAGTTTCATGACAAACCAAATAATTAGAATAAATAAAAAATAATATATATATATATGGTTATTTAATTAATCAGGAATATTTTAATAATTTAAACGGGGACAAGTAATATGGCGGGGATATGTACATCCCCATACCCAATTGAAAAAGTCGGGGATTCCCCATATCCATACCCAGTCAATGCAGGGATTTCCCGTCAAAATGGGGACAGGTTTGGGCAATACCCACGGGGACGGGTTTATTTGTCATCTCGTGCCACATAGTAGCTTACAATCATGACACATGGTAGTAGTAAAAATTGTTTTCAATTTAGTCCTCTATTTCAATATTTTGTTCAATTTAGTATCCAAATTTTTTAAAATGATCTAATTTTGTACTCTCCAATTTGAGACCAAATTAGTAAATAAGTTTAATTACAACATATATATATATATATATATATATATATATATATATATATATATATGTTACAATAATTTTTTTTTAATATATACATCAAATCATTTCACCTAAATACTTAAATTATTTTATTTTTTACATTTTTTACCTTTGTAATTTTTTACACCTTAAGTTTTTTACACTTGTAAAAAATAAAATAATTTGAATATTTAGGTTTAGTGATTTCATGTATAAATTCAAAACAATTATTTTAACATGTATATATAAGTCATAATTAAACTTAGTTACTAATTTGGTATCAAATTGGAAAAGACAAAATTGGATCGTTTTAAAGAATTTGGGTACTAAATTGAACCAAAAATTTAAGTAAAGGACTAAATTAAAAACAACTATTATCACTGTCACATGTCATGATTGTAAGTTGTCACGTGGCACGACAGTAAACTGACACGTGACCGTTAATAATTTTTTGAAAAAAATAAAATAAAATTAAAAATTTCACGACTTGACACGTGTCTTGTACGAACATGATGTTAACTCCAATTTAATGGAAATGACCAAATTGAATCCTTTTAAATAATTGGGATACTAAATTGAACAAACAAAAAATATGAAAACCAAATTGAACTTAACAAAAATATTGGAGTACCAAATCAGTAATTATTATTAAAATTATGTATTGGGTTCTAGAATGAAGAAGACGAGAGGAGAAGATAATATGGCATATTGGGGTGCAGGGAGAAAATATAGAGGTGCAGGAAGCACCGGCTTTCAATTTGCTTTTCACACAACATTACTGTGAGATCTTGTCGTGGCCCAACTTCAGGGTCGTATATGCACCGACATCCCACAAATTGTCTTCTTTTCTTATGATAGCCCAGTTAATTGACCCAACAACTGAAATAAAAGAATGAGCTTAAATTTGTTTTTTTCTTCTTTTTTTCACATCTAACATGTCCTTAATACATGTAAAACAGTGTTGTAAATCTTAAAAAAAAACCATATTTTAATTAGAAAAATAACAATTTTTTAAAGTTCTAAAAATTTACGAGTTTTATATTTTGAATAATTTCATTGATATAAATCATGAAAGAAATAATCATTTTAAAATAAGGTCCTATGTTTTACAAGAATTATATTTTACACATTTTATATGTTTCATTTCCTGCCCTTTTAAATTTTTACTGTGACATCCTATTTAATAGATAATTTCTAATAAATAAAAACATTCCAAAATTATAATATCAGAGTATGCGACATGAAATATATAAAATTAACTATTACAATTATTCAAAGTATACTGGAAAGGGATACTAAGGTGCAAAACCATGTCATAAACTTAATTTAAACATTAAACTGTTTGGTAAAAGGGATTGCTCGTAGAGTAAGGGATTTAAAATAAATTTGTTCTTCAAAAGAGGCTCACAATGAGCAAGATCCAGCGTGCCTAACTAAACAACAACGTCTCCATCATCATAGTGATCATCAAGAGGTTCCCACGTCTGCTCACACCGACATTCGATGATCATTACAAAAAGAAAAACCAAACAAGAAACAGACACCAAAAGAAAGGGTAAGTTAGAGAAAAATAATTTTTTGATAGATGAGCATGTAGACTATAAACCGAAAAATCAATAAGCACACAAAGCATGTGATAGCAAACAATAAAAGACCCTCTAACTCAATTATCCATATACATGTAGTGAAATCAGATTCACCGGTTGCTTGCACTTGTGGTGGCCTCTACTGCTTCATTGTCAATGGATTTCACCTACCACATACAAGGTTAGTCCATGGTCATCTAGAACCATTATTCTATCAAAGACTAGGACCTCCTGTTACTCTCGCCAAATAAACCTTTATGTGTTAAGTTTATAAACTGATATTCAAATGTTATACTTGTTTAATTATAAAACTCTAAGAATAACTTTCAACTCAAAAAGCTAAATAATAAATGCATATATCAATCTCTTAATAATAAAATATTATTGTTAGGTGAGCTTTACAAATATAGATTTATTAAAATTGAGAAAATTAATTAATTATATTGTTGCTTAAGCTTATGTTATTAGTATTTGGCTTAAATATACATTTGGTCCCTATTTTTATTGATTTTATTCAATTTGGTCCCTATTTTCGTTTTATGTTCAATTAGATCCTCATTTTCGTCAAATTGTGGTCAATTTGGTCCTTTTCACTAACGGTGTTTAAATAATTAACGTTTTTGAACAGTACATACCACGTGTCAGCTCTTGGTTTTTTGATTTTTTTTTTAATTTTTTTTAATTTTTTTTAATTTCAAAAAAATGGTCCACGTGTCAAGTCATAATTGTGTCACGTGTCAGTTTGTGGTAGTATTATTTTTTTTGTTCAATTTAGTCCCTATATTTGTTATTTTTGTTCAATTTAGTTCCTATATTCGTTATTTTTGTTCAATTTAGTCTGACGCTATATTTAATATCTTTTATACAAATTATATTAATATCTTTTCTAAAATTGATCTTTAAATTTATTATTTTTTAAATTCAATTATAAATTGAATAAATTCTTATATTTAATTTCTAAATAGAATATAATTATTTAAAATATTATGAAAATATAATTATTAATTTTTTTCTAATATTTATATTCTAAAATATTTTTAAAATTGATATATAAAAATATTTTAAATATTCAAAATATTTTAGAAAAATAAACTAATATTTGTAAAATTAACATTTACATATAAAATATTTTAGATTTTAATATCTAAAATGCAATAAAAATATTAAATACTTTAAATTTAAATGTAAATTTTACAAATGTTAATATATATTTTTAAAATTTTAATAATTATATCGTAATAATATTTAAATAATTATATTTTAATATTATTTAAATAATTATATTTTAATAATATTTAAATAATTATATTCTATTTAACAATTGAATCTAAGAATTATATTCAATTAATAATTAAATATTATAATTTATAATTAAATTTAAAAAATAAGTAATAATAATGTCAATTTTAAAAATTAAATGGTTCTATTTTCACAAAATTTGGGACTAAATTAAACAAAAATAACGAATATAGGGACTGAATTGAACAAAAATAACGAATATAGGGACTAAATTGAACAAAAAAAATAATACTATCAGAAATTGACACGTGGCACTAGTATTGACACGTGGCACAATTGTGACTTGACACGTGGACACTTTTTTTGAAATTAAAAAAATTTTAAAAAAATTAAAAAAAAATTAAAAAAAATTAAAAAAAATTAAAAAAAATCAAAAAAACCAGGAGCTGACACGTGGCATGTACTGTTCAAAAACGTTAACTATTTAAACACCGTTAGTGAAAAAGACCAAATTGACCACAATTTGACGAAAATGAGGACCTAATTGAACATAAAACGAAAATAGGGACTAAATTGAATAAAATCAACAAAAATAGGGACCAAATGTATATTTAAGTCTTAGTATTTTGATCACTTATGAATTCTGTCGAGACCCGTGTTGGGTATAAGTATTTAGTATCACTTTCAGGCAATGAACTTAGAACAGAAATTGAGTTGTGTCAAATTAAATTTTATATGAAAGTGTTATATAAATTTTACCATTAAAACAATATAAAAACTATAAAAATTATCTTTAATCAAATGTTACTCTTTCGATAATTAAATTAAAATTAAAATTAGTTGCAATATCCTTTTAAATGATTAAAAATAAATTGTTTGATTACTTAAAAAAGATGAGATAAAAAACGATTTTACATAAAAGAAAAAAAATTATCAATTCAAAATGTTTCTTAATTCTTCTCAATTTCACTGTAATTTAATATAATTTTGAAAAATATGAAAAAATGAGGGTAAAAATAAAAATGTAAAGAAGATGTAAAAAAAATTATGAAAGTCGAGACAAAGAAAGAAAGAAAAGAGAGAAGAAAAAGAGAGAAAGAAAGATAAATAAAAAAGAGAGGGAAGAGAGAGAAAATAAATAAAAAAGAAATAGATGACTAAAACGTCCATAGAAATAAAACAAACTTTTGAAAAAACAAATTCTAAAATTTATATAAATAATATATAAATACCATATAAAAAAATTATATGACAAAATGTTGAGGAAACCATTCCCATCGTAACAAAGGTCTGTCCCAAATCACGTTTCCTTTTTGGTAAACATGGTAACATGCTTCATCTAGCACCATATCGAAATGGATTCTTTTTCAAGTCTTATTTTATATTGGGATTAATTTTAGTCATATTTAACACTAAAAGAATTTTTTTTTAAGATCTTTCATTTTAATTTTGTTTTTGTTAAAAATATCTTATTTCATGCAATAAACCTATGTTGTTTTCAAGAAGTAATATATCCTCAAAACTATGTATACGATTATGTACAAATGTTTACATATCAGAGATGATCGTCTTTATACATGTTTTGTTTTAAATATTTTGTCTCTATTTTTTAATTGATATAGTTGGAAAATTTCTATCAACTACATAAAAGAATAATATATAAGAGAACGATACGTATATATTACTAATATCTTGAACTAGTAAAACTTTAAATCATTTTTCCACAAGTGAACTCAATATAATGAAGTTGTTGATCATAATCACAAATTGTAAAAGAGGAAAGAGGCGTAGTAAGCACGAAAACAACTTTTGACACAAACAAACGTCACACAAGGTTGAAAATCTTTACTCAACACAAATGTGAATAGCTACGGTGATGAAGTTGAAAATTATTACAAATATAAAAGAAAAAAAAGGTAGAGATGTTCATAACGAATGATATTGTTATTGTTACAACAATAAAAATAATAATAAAGAAACATGAAAAAGAAAAGGCGTATCTAACTTTTTGTAAACATGGATAATGCAGTGTTGAAAGATATGAAAAACTTTGGTATTATCCATCTAAACCTATATTAATGATTAAGATGGTAGGGATGCATTGCTTCCAACTTTATACTACACATACCATAACAGCCTGGAATTTGGCATTATGGGGCAACTCCAAAATCACCTTTCGGTGGGACTTAAGTGACATCATTAAAAAGCACCAACAGGTTGCGTACCTGCATAGGATTTTTTAATTAAATATAATATTATTACATAAACTAATTTTGTCATTTCATCCGATGATGCAAAATTTATACTTAGATAGTTGTACCGTATGATCTATCAATATTTTTGGTCAGTTATGGTCATAAACATGGTTATATGACATTAGTCTTACACATATAAGATCTTCAACACCATTTTAACCCCAAAACTTTAAGGCAATGTTGTTATGGGTCTTTATTCTTATATAATGTTTAACTTTGTTTATTCTATCCAATGTGGGACTTTTTTTGACTCACACTGGACTATTCCTAACATCTCCCCTCAAGGGGTGAGTCCCTTGTTTTTTTTCTTTTTTTCATATGGTTGTTTATTCTATTTCCTTTCAGGTGTGTATGAGTGACCCCTTTGGTTATGGTTATGAGCATCGGCTCTGATACTACTGATAGGTTATATTTTTTCATATATGTAGTCATAGTCATGGTTATGGCATGGTCATTGAGAAATTGTGGTTCTATATGGTTATATGACATTAGTCTTACACATATAAGACCTTAGACACCACTTTAACCCCAAAACCTTAAGGCAATGTTGTTATGGGTCTTTATTCTTATATAATGAGTCGTTATGATAGAAGGTTATAGATAATTGAAAATTATATTGAGACTCTTCTCAATGTGAGTGTCGACGATCAGAGGTCATGACTTATCATTCTCGTCCAACTATGGGGTGCAAGAATATGGTCGATCGGTTAGTCAAGTGGATCAAAAGGTAAAACCTAAAGATTTAAGTAAAACAAGTCAGTAATCAAATTTAAAAAGTAATTGAGCCATGATTTAGAAAACCCTGATTACTATAAATAGGAGTTTAAGATAAGTTGGTAGAAACTTTTACTTCCTATTTATTATAGCATTAATTGCTTTTACCCGAACGGATTTGAACTGACTTAAGCATCGAAACCTTATCGATAAGTACACCGATTGTTTGGACAACCAAACGGAAGATAAAGAAGAAGACCGAATGAAAGAAACTACAACGAGAAGAGAGTAAAGACAAGTAGAATATTTTAGATAAGTGCTAAGTCTCTATATCCAAAATAATAGTTATCTTAAAAATATATTTAGTGATAGAGAGGGGAAAAAAATCGATTTGTGTAATTTGCTTGAGTTATGATTTGATCTTCATTATTATAATATCCTCTAGGTTTTCAATCTATTTGGTAATTTATTTTTAAATGTGGCGGTTAAAATTTGAAGATGGGTGTAGTGGGGCGGTGAGCATTTTGATTACGATGGGAAGGCATTAGGAGAGAGAGAGAAGAAAAGGCTCTGAATTTGAAGACGCAAAGTTGAAGAGAAGAGAAGTGTTGTGAAATTCAGAAAAGGCTATGATAGGTTTTCAGAGTGGTCCCTCTTTTATTTGTTCCTGCTAATGCGACAACAACGTGGTTCTTGTGAGGGGTACCACCAAATCTGAAGTTGGTATGCATGCACCTCTGACCCAAACTCAGGCCCTTAGGCCCATAGGATCCTCCTCCGTGGGTATTCAGGCCCATCACCTCTCCTAACCCCGTTTCTTTAATAATTCTTCAAAGCGTGAATCCCACAGTCTCGGTGTGGAGGTGATTGGCGAAGTGTCTAGAAAGAAGCACACGTGTGGGGCAATGGGGACAGCGAAGCTAGCTGTATCCAGACTTCAAACACCAGGAGTCAGCGCCTCGTCACCTCATCGGAACTTCAACTTTTTAACCATCTCTCTCACGCAAACACTGCTACGTCAAAATAATACTTCACTACTGTATCCTTTATTAAATTTCGAAAACAACGTTATCGATGTCGGGATATTATTTAGTAACACTTTTAATGGTTTATTTTTATTATATTTATATATTACGTCATCAAATAACATTCCATGTGTATTTTACTATTGCGTGCAGTGAATGTGAATGGCTCCTTCTGTTGCGTAATCATTTTTTTATGTGCACGTGATCCACATTTGTGCAGGACTTCCCCTGACGTAGATTTGAAGATGAGGAAAGGAAAGACCTGAAGTGCAGTTCGTAATAGATAGTGTTCCGAGTTACGGATGTGGAAGTGGAAAGTGTCGTCATTAAGAAAAAGCTCACGCACCCCTCTTTTTCTCTCTGCCCAAACAACCCCATTGCTTCATCATCATTAATACATTGCCAATGCAGCACCATTCATCCAGTTAATTACTGTTTTACCAACACCTCTCGCAATTTTCCCTTCTACATCACTTTCTCTCCCAAATAAATTCTATTTTTATACGATGTTAAGAGTGAGATTTTTCGATGTGTGACATATTGAATAAATCATAAATTTTGTTATAAATATTATATATTTTTTAATTTTAATTATATATTTTATTTTGTTATATTATTATCAAATTATAATGATATGTTAAGTTTTATTTTATTTTCTTATATTATGAGATATTGTATTTTATATATTTGATAAATTAATATAAAATTTATATTTTAGTTATTTTTTATCATACATCTATTGTTTTAGTATTATATATATATATATATATATATATATATATATATATATATATATATATATATATATATCCTTATTTAAATTTTATTAATGGAGATATCTTATGTTTTTAACAAATCTTTCTAAAATAGATTTTAAATCATGATTTCATATCATGTTAAAAGGTGAATTTTAAATTTATTTCAACCTCACAAAATCAATTTATAAAATAAAATTTACACTCACTTATTATAATTATATATTATAAAATCAATTTATTTCTGACTATGGATTTTTCAACAAGATACGAAAAACTAAACATATGTCAATTTTCCTGTTACTATATCGTTCTAACTTCTTTGTTTTATTTTTTTTCCTTTAGGACTGTATCCATAAATTCATGGTTAACTGTTTAACGTTGTTGTCTGCATCAAGTTCGTGAAGAAGCTGGAATGCAGGTTAGACAACATCAAGCCCGTGACAATGGTTCTTCTTTGACGAGAAAGTCAGCCACACCTTTGGGGGAGGCTACCACATTCGTCGTCGTTTAGTTTCACATTTCCTCGTCGAAATTCGAACTTATAAAAAAACATTATGGTGAGTGAGATTTCGAAGGAAGAACCTAGTTATAGTAAGAATAAATCAAAGCCATGCACCACAGTATGTAAATAAATTATTTAAAGTTTAAAAACACAATACAATAAAAAAATTATAGAAGAGGAGTTTATTTAACGTAAGTTGTTTGCAGCACCAAAGTCCATAATCTACATGTGGAACATCATATGTCACACATTAATTAGATTAATGAAATGGAAAAGAATCCGTGATGGAGAAGAATCCTAGAATCCTTGGTATTGGCGTGTGGAGACTGAAAGCAGCAATGGTCCCAACTTCAAAGGGATGGCCAAAACTGAATTGAAATAAATTTACCAAACAATAATTCCTTGGATCATCTATATGGCTCTTTTCTCACAGCTGGAATTTTGGACAGGTTCCTCCATCCCATGACATCACTGTTCATCAGCAACTCCCACACAAATTACCATCCTAATAATTAAACAAGTACATAAATTCAGGCCTCAATAAATATTATTCTGAATCATTTACGTTACTTACAATTTTTACAATACCATTCCACAGCTATCCAGAGTTTTGAAACAAACAGTGTACAGCTTTCCTATTAAGTAGACACACAGCGCATGACCCAAAAGCCCGCCCTATTTCAATTTACATAAAGGCCCGACCCGTGACAGGAACAGGGAGGGAATCCAGTGTGTGGAGGGCAGCATGCGCTAGTTCTTGTCCCGATTCAGTCTCTCCCAGAGCGACGCGCAATGCCTCTTCGCGAATCCCACGCGCTTCTCTTCCAGGTCATACACAACCTCAAATCCTTGCTGCTGGTAATTCCCGAGTGTGGCCCCTGGCCCACCGCTCAGCTCACCCTCATCTCCACCGTTCATCAACATCAAACACCCCACCCTCCTCTTCCCCTTCGTCTCATCGCTACCGTCCAAAAACTCGTAAAAATAATTCTTCCTAGGCAGCACCACACTGGAATTCCCTCCACCAAAACGCAGCGTCACAACAGGAACTTCCGCCACCGCATTCAAATAATAGCACGGCGCGAGTCCAGTTTTTTCCTCAATCTTCCGCGCGCGCTGGTTGACTCGCCCGACTCGGCTGTCAAACTCGTTAACCACCGAGTTGTAAAACCCCTCCGGCAACATCGTGAACGTCGTGCCGGAATCCACAACAACCCCACCATCTCCTCGATGGTTCACCCGCCGCAGCATCTCCGGCGCGGGAATAGTCCTCTTCCCTACAGAGATTCCGGTTAAGCTAACGATATAAAAATAAGGATGCTTAGGGTTTTCAAGCATAGGCGTGTACACAAACTCAACCATTCCACCGCCGCTGATCTTCTCCTTTTCCTTCTCCTCGTAACGGCCGAGAATGAGCGGACTCGGTTTTCGAACTCGCTCAGAGTCAAACGAGTGAGAAACAAGGCAGTACGAAAAACGGTTTCCGAGATGAGGAGACAGAGTGGCTAGCTGCGCCGGGAGAGAGAGCAAACCGCGGCCGAAACCGGCGACTCCGGTAGGTTCGGCTAGAGCTGTGTGAGCGCAACCGAAGGTGAAGTTTCTAAGAGACAGAGAAGAGAGAGCGAGCGAGTCACGGTATAGACGCGCGATTAAGCTTCCGTCGCCGTAGGCGTAGTAAAACGGTGGACACTTGAAATTGCCACACTCGGAGGTTTCGATTGATTCCAGAGGACAACGAGCCATTGCGCAGAGATCGGAAGAGGAGGCTAAGTTGTGCGCTGCAGAGCACGCGAGAGACTTGCAGGAAACGGCGACGCTTCGGGTGATGTTGGGTGGCGAAGAGGCGTTGGGCTCGTTGGGCTTTCCCTCGCAGAGAATACACTTGAAAGGGGCGCAGGGGAACCATACCAAGTCACTGCCTGTGTCCATGTAGAGGGTTATGGGCTGGGCCTGGTGGCCCAGATTGAAGGAGAGAGTGTAGTCGCTGCCCGGTGAGAGGGGGAGGGAGAGTTGGCGGCGGAAGCGGGCGGCGGAACGGGCGGAGGTGGATTTCAAGAGGTGGTGGGTTGTGTTGAATTGAGCTTGCGAAAGTGTGTGTGTAAGTGGCAAGAGTAGCATTTGGAAGGAGGGATGTGAAATGCATAACATGATGAACAAAACCAACAACAACATAGTGGAAGTCATTCGTTAATGTGCATGAACCAAAAAACAGAGTACTGAGTTGTTTTTGAATTTGTTGTGTGAGTAGGAAGAGTGAAGTCTTAATGGAGTGAGGGTTTATAAAGGGCATGGAGAGTGACAGCGATGCAATGGATTTGGATTTAGGACGACACTGTTATGCGAACTTATCTTTTTTAACAATGCTAACTTCGTTACATTTTCAAAATGCATCTCAAATATAATCTTCAATCTCTTTCTTTTTGTCCCACCAAAAAATATATCTTTTTGTTTTTTCCCTGTACGGATGGTACACGCTTAACAATTTTAAAAGAAGAAAGTACAAGTTTATATTTGCAAAATTGCTGTTTTAATAATACAATGATTTACTCTAATTTAATAATTGTTACTTTGTAACCCGCTAAAGCTTTGTTGGTTTTGGTTAAAATCATAATTATTTTATGTAAACACTTGTTGGGCCTCCTTAAACGGGATTTCGTTTTATTTTGTAATGTTTGAATATATGCATCACTTGGCTCTTTCTCAGAGTTCGCCTTCAGACGAGGGATAAGATAAGAAGATAACCCACAGTCTGCGTAGAGGTGATATTTTATCATACCACCAATTCAACAGTCTAAAATAGTAATTTTTTATTTCTTAATTTAAACTACTATCAAATTTATTAAATTATTAAAAAATTTAAGTAGGTGTTTTTTTCTTCTGTTGAAGGGTATGAGACTAATACATTATTTGTTTGCGGTATTTTTCATGTTTGTTGTTTTTAAATTCAGATTACTCGTGATACTAATCTTGAATTTTTTATAATATTGAAACCAATACAGTAAAAAAGAGAATAAAAAACATTATTTAGCTTATTGCATAATCCTATAATTTTTCTTGGATTTTTTTTAAATGTTATTGTGTTTAATGCCAGCGCACAAAATTAGGAGCAAAATATTAAAATTATAAACTAATATAATATCTAATCTTCTTTCTATTCTTATAAATTCTTATACATTTTTAAGTCTCCGTCATTCCTGTACTTATAGTGGGTGAGTTGTTTCATAATTTTTAAAATGTTATTCTTTTAAGAAAAACACGTTAAAAATATAAAAATCTTGATTGAAAATGTAAGCCGAATTTTTTTTTTGTTTTTTTTTTACATCAACAGTTGCATATTGTTATTTCACATGTTACAGCTTGGTTTAACGAAACTTACATTAAATGAGAACAAATAAATATCCATGCCCATGCGATTTCAAATTTTACTTACAAGTGAAATTTTAAAATTTGTTATAAGTACTAATACCACGTCAAATTCTTGACACTATTTTCTAAAGACTCATCTGTTGAATTAAATTTGAAGAATTGCATTTAAAAAAAATAAATTTTCTTATATAATAGGATAAATTTCTTATAATCTATCAAACATGGTTCTTATCTACATTTAAGATTAAGTCATAACAAACTCTATCAAGATTTAAGAAAGAGGGAGATCAAAAAAGAGGGATAATGTTCTATTTTCCAACCCGCTCTTAAAGACCAAGATTTGTGGAAGAAAGCATGCAAATTATATTTATGCTCTCAATTTATTTTTTTAATTTAATTATGATAGTAATGTAAACATGTGACTTTTAAAAGTATATTTACAAAATTAATTAATACCGAAAATTTAAAAATTATTATAAAAAATTTTAAAAATAATTATTAATTTTAAACTTTTTATTAAAATTTGTTAAATTTTTTTTATTAAAATATGTTAAATATTTTTTTATTGAAATGTTATTTTAATTTATTCATTTTAATATTTTTTTTTTAAATAAATCTAACTTATCTCATTACAATTTAAATTACTTTTAAAATTAAGGACAATTTGGTAATTTTATTTTTTTTATTAAATAATTTTTAATCTATCACATCAATCAAATCACTCAGAACTGTTTACAAACTTTACTTTAGGGTGAGCAACGGTCGAGTTGGACCGGATTCGGGTTCAAGAAAGCCGATCCGACCCGATCCTAATTTAAAATAAGAAATTCATATTCGTCCGTTTATGTCATGGGGTAGTGCAGGTTTGGGTTTATCGGATACGGTTAAATGTGAATATGGATGCAGGTTATCCATAATGAAAAATTCGAAGAAGGAAGATGAGAAGATTCATAATATCACAGCCATGGTTTCCTTCATCATCTCCACTGTCATGCTTTTACCATCACCAAGTCACTGCGCAGACCGCTAATGCACCACCATCCACGACACAGATCGGAGCAATCCATCACCCACGACACAAATCGGAGCAGATCTGTCACCCACAATGCAGATCGGACACAGATCGGAGCAGATCTGTCACCTACGATTGTGAAAGCATCGAAAACCTGGTGTTCTATGAACGCTTCTCACATTATCGAAAGGATCCAACTCCAAAACCACCTGTTAACAAGACTCATATTTTTAAAGTTCTTAAAGATGTTTTTCACTCTCCTCTCGTATGCCTATGAATCCTCAAATCTATCAAAACAAGACAAATAAGTAATATGCATGAAGGTTGCAGGTGCTGTTGATTCGAAAAATGCAGAGAGAAAGAGAAATATGAGTGGGCTGGTAACGCAGTGAGACAAGAAAGAAGAGTGGGCAGCACAAAATTGGGGTTTCTGGAAACTTTTAATTGGACAAGTATTGATTTCGGGTCGGATCGGATATCCACGAAAAATTAATTTGATATTCGTACCTGACCATTTAAAACCACATTTATCCGAATAAATTTAGTCATTCAATCCGAAATCAAAAATGGTTATCTGAATCTGTTATTTACTTTTCGGGTATTACAGATTTGGTCGGGTGGAGTAATTTTGCTCACCCCTACTTTACTTCTAAATTCACATACTTTCATATCTAAATCCCTTACACCGTGTTCTTTTGGGTGAGATGGATGTACTTTTCACAAGGGATTGAAAGCGATGATTAAGAAATGAGTAGCGTGTTCTTTTAAAGATAATACAAGGTGATGGGAGGAGATGATTATGAGATTCACTGAAAATTCGATCTCACTATCCATAGTGAAATTAGAGAGTGACATAGGTGGATTTACCAAATTAACCTTTTATTATTTAATTTTTGCTGCATGTGGTTTAGTTGTTAAAATCAATACACATAGATTCAGTTCACTTTTTTAATTATATGTTAACTGTAATAATAATTTATTATGGTTATAATAAAAAATTATTACTTCTAAAATTACTATTAAAAAGAAAAAAAAAGTTTTCATGTAAATAAATTATTATCACCTTATATATTAAATTTATTTTCATACAAAATATATTGTATTATTCATTTTTCAATCATTCAATAAAATTTATAAAATAATTTTAAACTATTTATATATAATTTTATATTATGTATAACAATAAAGACATTTTGGTAATCTAGCTTTTTTTCTATTAATTTTTTTTAATGTCATAGTCAATCAATCACATATCTTACTCTCTAATCCATTCTAAAATCACCTATGAATCTCTTAAAATAAATTACATTAACTTCACCTTCTAATCCTTCTCATCTCTTCCTCTCTTTTTCCTTCTAATTTTTCCTCTAAAAGAAACAAGCACAACCTTAAAGTGAACAATACAAACTCCACTTTCTAATCCACTCAATTGCATTATCTCTTTCTCCCTCAAATTAATTTTCACAAGTGAACACATCTTTACACTTTATTTTCATTTATGTAATTTTAATAGTAGTAAAGTTAGAATCATCTCCTTTAAAATGTTAAACTCAATACATTATCCACAATCTCTCAACATAATATTTTATCATGTATAAAATCAAAACATATTTGTTTATTACTAATAAATCAACAATACGAGAAATGTACGAGATTAATTGCGACGGAAAAACAAAGTAAAAGTCATATCTGGTCTGTTGACTCTACCTAAACACCAATCCTATAATGTGACATGTACTTTGGTGTTCTGTATAAACTTATTATACTATAATACTTCCATGAGTTGCAGGGTTGCAAGGAAAGAAGAAAAAACAAGATTGGCCATGCACCTAACATTGACAATTCAAACCCTATTATCACTCTTATGAACCAATTCTCATGTAGGCCAATCCAATTCATCCACTCATTTCTCTCTTTCTAACTCATTCATACATTAAACTGTGTGGGCCAAATCCATCTTGTATTATTGCTTTCGTTCATGTCTTAACATCCAAAACTAAACACTTTCATACAACAAAACAAGAGATGAATAAGTTAAGATGATGTGACAAAAAATAGAAAGAAAATCATTCATGAATAATTCAATGTTGTTAGACTAAATACAAGATGTTTTAACTACTAAACTTCATTATTATGTTCATGATTATTATGTTAGACCAACCCCGAAAATCCAATTCATCGAATCAGTTCCAAGTTCTTTATGCAATACACACGTTAAATTATATGGACCAAATCCTTTTCTGTGTTCATAAATTCATCTTTCGTTTGCATGTAAGAACAACAACAGCATCATCGAACATAAGATGTCTTAAGTACTAAATATGGTTAAATTATGGATACCATCTATGTCTTAAGTACGAAATTTGACAACTATAGTTCTTTTCTGATTACATTTTTGCTCTCTTTCTTGTGAATCCAAAAACTGTTCTATAGTTCAAACATTTTTGTGTGGGGATTAAAGGTTTGTCTGATTGCTATTACACTGCAAAATATATAAGTACATCTTCTCTCAAAAACAGAAGCATTGAATAGGGGACCAAAATCTAAGCCCACCAATACCCTCTACTCTCATAATTCTCACCTTGTGTTTTACTTTTACAAAATCTTAACAAGCCTCTGAAAAGAGAAATTTCAGAGTCAGATTTATTGTCATATCAACAATCTTCTACTTAGAAAAAAAAGTTAACATGTACTTGCAAATCCAACAACCTTGGACATTTCAGACTTCTTTACATACACTGTATCTTGTTGCATATACCCTCTGAGAATAATCAATAATTTGTCCTCTAAAATTGGCTAAAGAAGAGAAAGTAATTCAGATTTGTGTGCTTTTTCTGTCACAACCTTATAAATTCTATTGATTGCTTCTGCAGTCCCACAAATCAACATCTGCTGCAAAATATTATCCAATACTTTTTCTCTTCTCTGTCTTTTTCGCAAGTGCCAAACATTTCATTCACTGCATTGTCTATGAAGTTTTCTTACCAGCTAGGATTATGCTATTTAAAATAATTTTGAACGCAATTATTATATTTTATACCAGAAAGGGAACTGCTATATATCATATAATAGAGCCAAGAAAATTACGAAATGTTGGACATCCCATTATCCCATGTTTTTGTTATTTGCATTCATTATTATTCTGAAAACTAATGCTGTTGCCCTTTTTCTTTCTTAGAGAGATTCATTTACGAACAAGAAGTCCCAACATAAATCAAGACATGTAATGGAAAACTTGGGCATGGCCACTCAGCATGTCCAAGAATTTTATTTATGATCTTAGAACTGATAGGTTATATATATATTTCATATAGGTTATGGTCATGGTCATGGCATAGTTATGGTCATTGAGAGATTGTGGTTCTATATGGTTATATGACATTAGTCTTACACATATAAGACCTTAGACACCACTTTTACACCAAAACCTTAAGACAATGTTGTTATGGGTCTTTATTCTTATATAGTGTTTAACTTTGTCTTTTCTATCCAATGTGAGACTTTTTGACTCACACTTGGACTATTCCCAACATCTCCCCTCAAGGGTGAGTCCCTTGTTTTTTTTTTCTTTTTTTCATATGGTATATTTCTCTTCAGGTGTATGAGTGACCCCTTTGGTTATGGTTATGCGGTCAGTCACATCGGTGACCCCTTTTTTGATATGGTTATGCGGTCAGTCACTCCGAACCATCGGCTCTGATACCACTGATAGGTTATATATATATTTCATATAGGTTATGGTCATGGTCATGGCATAGTTATGGTCATTGAGAGATTGTGGTTCTATATGGTTATATGACATTAGTCTTACACATATAAGACCTTAGACACCACTTTTACACCAAAACCTTAAGGCAATGTTGTTATGGGTCTTTATTCTTATATAGTGTTTAACTTTGTCTTTTCTATCCAATGTGAGACTTTTTGACTCACACTTGGACTATTCCCAACAAGAACTCCTTCTTGTTGCTTAAGATTTAAAAATACTCTAATTTTTTTTATTCCTATAGGAAAAAATTAAAAAGACTCACCCACTTTTAATAAACTTTGGACTAGATAAGTAAAATTTATACTATATAAACATGTATAAATCTCATTTTACAAATAAATTTTGTAAGGTTGAATTATAAGTCTTCTCCTTCGATTTTTTATTCTCATTTTCCATCACACAAAGAGGAAGAGTTTATGTGGTTAACAGGACTCAGTAAACGGTGATTAGATAAATTTGGAAACAAATGTCAGAAATAAGAAACAAGATGAACAAAGCTTTAGTGTACAATTTACTTGAAGTTGAGTCACCCAACTTATTAGGTACCAAGGCAACCTCAGAAGTGAAAACAAATGTAATGACGATATTAAAGTTGGGCTATTGCTTCCTGCACCATATCAAAATTCATCCACCACCCTATTATTTCCGATTTCCTTTTTTGGAACACATTAAAATATATCTTGATTTTTTTTTTCAGAAATATTACAAAAATATTTATTTGTTCGAAGTTTTCGATGGGATGCAGCCAGAAATTGGATAGTGTGCAGGAAACAATAGCCTGTAAGTTCGCTTTATATGGTTCCAAATGGGCTTTTCATATGGGTCATGAGTTCGATAAATTAATTTTGGGTTAGCCTTGTACTTGAGAAGAACAGCAACCAAAGGCTTTTACTTTCTGCATCCCACAATTCTTTTGCACACTCCTAAAATTTTAAAAATTATATTTTATCTTTTGTAAAAGTATTTTTCGGAATACACATTTTGAAAACTTTTCTGAACAAGTTTCTGGAATTTTTGAAACAATATTTTCGAAAAATAATTTTTAAAACAAAATTTTCTGAAAGCAATTTTTGGAATAGAGTTTTTGAAATAGATAAAATGCATTTCCGAATTAGTTTTCCGGGATGAGATTTTCAAAACAATATTTTTGAATGCATATAATACCTTTCAAAATGAGTTTTTATGGAACACCTTTACATAAAATGTGTTTAAAAAAAAAATCCAAACCAAATGAAATATATTGTAAAAAACAACCTTTTGGAACGAGATATTTTTTTCGTATTTTTTCTGTTATTCTTTCTCTGTGGTGTTTTTGTTCTCTTATTCTTAATCTACAGCAATGGTTTGCTGGTGACAGAAACAATGGGGGTGACAATAACAGTGACAGTAACTGGTGATGAAGAATATTTAAGTATTTTCCTCTTATATAAGGTTGCAATTAGCAATTATGGGGCTGCATGAAGCAATCAAAAGTTTGACAACTTGAAGTTAGTAATATCAAAGACTTTTCTATTTACACTCCTCCATTGCTAAGTTTACCCTCGCATTCCTTTTTAACCTTAATTTTACTCCTCTAATCATCTCAAATAAGTCTCATCGTTTTCTGGTTTTCGCCGTTCTTCATTTACTACACTCTTGTCCAAATGAAATCAATAATTTGGTAAAAAAATAGTTTATGTGGACAATCAAATTTAATAGAATTAAAATGAAACAAAATTAAGGTAAATTTTACGTAGATTTAAATGAAAGAAATATAGAAAATTGATAGGAAGGATTGAGAGAACAACTAAGGTGGAGAGTAAAGAATAGAGTTTAGGATTAACTATTTTTCCGAAAGAATTGCTTATTTGGTAATAAAATAAAATTAAATGACGGGTGTGTACATAGATATTTAGGGAAGTGTAAAAAGCAACCGAATGAATGGCAAGAAAGGCTTCAACATACTGAGAAGAGTTAGCAAGATTTGGTTGTGAGAAACAGGAGAAGTTTAACTTTGTGTAAATATTATTTCAAAAATGTATAAACAAAAAGTCACTAAACGTGTATTGATTTTATGAATAAAGTTTACTATTTTTTATAATTTAGATTAAACCGAGATAAAATTTAGAATATCAATTAGTGATTGTAGACACTTAAAAATACAATAATGCATACATACATAAAATAGAAATTTATACAACACAATTTGTTTTAATAATAATAATAATAATAATAATAATAATAATGTTTTTTGCTGTTTCCATGTTATTGCTATTATTTATTATCATTATTATTTAATTATGTATAACTTATAAATAAAATATCTGCTGTTAATAATATATTATTTTTATAGTTTTGTATGTATTGTATGATATGTAAACCGGTTGTTATCGGATTTTGACAAGAAAATAAAATTGATTGCCATTTTTTAAATGAAGCTAAAAACTCAAAATTGATTCTTGATCTGTTAAATTTTGATAATTTATAACTAAAAACTACTTCAAACGGGCTTAAACTTTTCACTTTACATTCTTTTTTATATGTTATTAATCCTTTTATAATTTGAATAATTTAATCTGAATTTGTTCTAAATAAGCTATATTTACAGAAACTATCAAAAGACAAATATGGTCCGCGTGACTACAGCTCAATACACTGGCTTTTGAAAAAGACTAACTTGGACTGGCTCTTATTATTTCATGACAAAATTCATGGCATTCTAATAATAAATGCAAGGTCTTGTCTTTAATGTATTAAAGTACCGCATTCTTCTCGTGTATCTATTCTAGTGGTTGGGTTTTTCCTTTTTTCATACCAAATCAATCATACAATTTATTTGGACCCCCCTCCCCTTTCTTTTCCTATCACACAAATTTAACAATTATAAATAAAAGTTACGGTTTTCTAAATCCCATAAAAATCTTAGTCCCACCCTAGTATAAAAGACGCAAATAATAATTAAAAAATAAATATTTTTTAAAATATTTTTTTTTCATTGCTTAAAATTAGATTAGCCATAAATGATAAAAAAATGTATAAAGAAAACTCTTACAAAGTTATTTACATATAAATAAACTAATTTAACTTGTGAATAAAAGTTAATTTCAAATCTTACATGCGTTTCTATATTCGGAGTGGCGAAAAAAGAGCGCAACATAAGCCTGAAACGTTAAATGGACCTTGTGAGCCCACTAGTGAGCCCACTATTATCCACATTGGGCAGGCCTTTCGATGATTGGAGGTCCATATAGACTCACCCATCTAATTCCTCACTTACATCCTTGGCCTCTCAAATTCCCAAGAGCCAATAAAAAAAAAAACCATGCCACCTTATGCTAAACCACATTAATTAATTCATGAAATTAAGAAACATGGTGCAGGTGTCCCTTGAACTATTAATGGCAAAAATCATTTTCCTTATTAAATACACATGTCTCCTTAAATTTAATTTCAGCAAAACAAAAATAAAGAGAATTAAAATAAATAAATAAAATTGGCGCGGTGGAGTGGAAAGCAGAATGAGGATTGTGCAAGAACTTTAGGAGAAGCGTATCTATATATAAATATATTTTAAGGTGATATTTGACGCAGCATTGGTGGGATTTTCCTGCACCATCCGTGAAGGAGTTGAACACTCATGCTTTTCTAAACCAATACCTCAAACCCACTTGCTCTAAAAATATCACACACTTCTTACTACACTATCACTACACGACCATGGTGTTGTACGCGGCGGCGGCTCTGGGCCACGGTTTGAGACCCGCGGTGGTTGGGTTCGTGTGCCCGCTGGTCCTCAAATTCTTGATGGGTTTCCGATTCTTCCGCGACAACGCTCTTCACCAATCCAGGCTCTTCCTTTTCCAATTAGGTCACATCGCCTTCAGCACCGAACCCCAAATCTCCCACCTCGTGCGAATGGAACACGCTCTTCGCTTGATTTGGAGAACGCTCTCTCCTTCCCCTTCATCATCGCAGGCCCAGAACTCCCACCTCGTGCAGCAGAGCCTCCATGACCTTTCCATGCTTTCGCTTTGACCTTTCACGCTCTTTTAATCCATCATGTGTCTTCTTCCTATGAATTATATGAATTAGGGTAATTATGATTTCCCCATGTTACTAGCTTATGCTGTTATCTGATTAATCTTATTTGATACTATTTTGGTGTATGTATTATTAACCAAGGAATTCTCTCCGATCTCCCTTTCCCCATTTCGATGCTATCTATTCACGGATTTTATTTATCCTTGTTGACTATAGAATTGCAAATTTTTTTTGTTGGCTTAATTATTTGGAATAAACTATTATTAGTTTACCATATACATAATTATCACAAACTCATACCAACAACAACCAAATGGGTTTACCTATATAAATCACAATCTAACACTCTGAGTCACTAAAAAAAAATAATAAAGTAAAAAAACAAATGCGTCCTCCCGACGATAAATATGTTATTAAATGTGTTTGGGTAGCATTATAAATTAGATTAAAGGTACAGTTATATTAAATTATTATTTTTTATATGTAAATAGTTATTAACTGCTATGTGTGAGGTTCTCAAACTCAAAATGTAAATATATATTGTGTTGAAATTTAAATAGAATATATTAAATGATGGAAGAGTTGTTGCTCGAAATATCTAAAAATAAATGTCAGCGGAGAAAATAGAGTGGGTTTATATGTAGGGTTCCATTTTATTACTTTAAGGGGGAAAATAAAGCCTCCATAATGAGTAAAATGTAGAGAAAAGAAAATTCCTTTCTTACTTTATTGTTTTGTTGTGCAAGTGGACCGCTCAGAGTTGTAGTGGGGCATGATTTTTATTGCCATCGATTCTTTCGTAATTTGGTGTAAATTTAACTTTCAGGCTATCTTTAATTTTTGACAGAACCCACTAACATTGATAATATCTGTATAATATCGTACGTAAGAGATAAGAGATGTGTTGTTAATATTTATGACAATAAATAAATAGTGATATGATTCTAAAGATAAATATTCCGTTGAGAAAAGTCTGAAAGAGACAATACTACCGGTAAAGATAAAGAATATAAGGGTCGCAAAAAATATAGTAGGAAACAAAATTGGGTAAATAATGTTTGAATATTCGCGTAGGTTAGTTAAGTGTACATCCAATTCGAATAAATAGTTAGAAAGTTTCTGGATAAAACAAGAAAATAATGGGATTATAATACTCGGAGGATTTGTTCACAGAAGGGAATAAAAGTCAAGTGAACCCTTTAACACAATTTTATTTGAATTATATATTTGTGTTTGAAAAGAATGTGAATTTTCCTCTTTCTCTAAAAAGTTTTTAGTCATTGGTGTTCAAGTGACGGTTGTGTGGAATACGAAAGAACTTCGGATGTAATTTGAATCATCAGTACTGTTACTTAAATTGACTCGTTCAAATTTTGATGCTATAATTGTAAGTGTTTCATTCTTGTGGACATTGTTGTTTTTAAATTTATGAACGGTATTCCATTATCTATCTGTAGAATTATCAATTATAAAATCTTCTTATCACATTTGGCGGAATTCTACTTGTGTGTATTAGGAAGCAATTAGAATAGATCATTACCTCTGTTTCAATACATAATAATTATTTTATTTAAAGTTTAGAAATTTAAGAATATATTATTTTGTAATTAATCAAAACTGAGAATAAAATTATTATTGTTTCGAAAAAAAAAAGTTGAGTGTCTTTTATTAAAGACTAATATGAAGAAACTTTTTGACCTAAAGGAAGATAAAATCCTAAGACTAAAAATAATTTTCTCTCTTTAAATAAGTGAATGTTTTATTTATAGGAAAAACAAATTTTATACAAAATATTCACTCTCCTCCAAAATTAAGAATCTTTCCGTTACAAAAGGTCAAGTAATCCTAACCTAATCTTCCGTAAGAAACTCAATTTGAATCCTCTTTCAAGTTTTCTCCCATGACCAAATCTACCTCTAAAGGTTAACTCAACTTTCCTAGATAAGATGGACATATTCGTACATTATGGGCCAGACCCAAGTCTTGTCCATGTTGTCTTTCAATGTCACCTTAGTCCTTCTTATAATTCAACGCATAACCTCTCTGGTAGGTTGGTAATGGAAGTGCCTTGCAGCTAGATCAGACCTTGTCTCATGGCTTGGCTAAAGATCGCCCTCTGGTTAGTTTGCTCATAATTCCTAACTGGGACCTTGTTAAGGTGCACACAAGTGTCTGGGAAACAATCTAAGCACAACTTGCAATGACCAAATCCACTTAGACGGTACTAACAACTCACGATTATTTCCCAACACGCTTGGTGGGGAACCGTTGAAGGCAGATTAACAATAGTGTTTGTCCAATAGATGATGTGCTTATGAAATTCACACTAGCTTTATGGTCTATCATCTTTTCACACTAGCTCAACCCAAATCCTAGAACAATACATTGACCCATGTCATATCTTCAATCAACCTTGATACTTTATGATAAGTCTTCATCAGGTCGTGCTCCAAAGTAACTATGTTGAGGTCGACTCTTCCTTTTTGCTCTGTCCAAATGTTGACTTGACTCCTTATTCCGTCCAAATCCTAGCAAGTCACCTTGATCCATAACATATCTTTAATGAAACTTGTTGTTTACTGACAGAACTTTATCGGGTCGAAATTGAACTGATTATGTTGAAGTCGGTCATTTCCTAAACTGTATACATCGAAGAGTATGTAAAGTTTGTATGAATTTTAGGTAAATTTATTTGTTAAGATACACTTTTAGAATTGTTAAAGTCACAAGAATAATATAAAAAAATATTTTCTTGAGGACAAAAAATTTATTTGTTAAGGAGAATTAATCCTTGAAAATTATAATAAATAGAAAAATAAATAAATGAAGTTAACTGTTTTAAGTAAAAAGATAACGGCTCAATAATTATTTAATTTAAAAAATACTTTTAAATATCGTTAGACACACACTATTCTTAATTAACGTTAATACTTAATTATTAATAGTAAACAAATTTTCTCTCCAGACTTGAATTAAAGCTTTATTAATATAACTAATTTTTATCGTTTTAATCTTCTAATTTTATGTGTTATGTTAAATTTAATTAATTATTTATAGTAAAAAAATTACGGACGATGAAATCAGAACACTTATTTATCTTATAATTATTTTTTATGATTATATTTCTTATAAATTTAATAATATTTTATTTTAATAATTATGATAATTTTTTTTTTAGTTTATATATCATTAATGAAGAAAATTTTTACATAATTTTTTATAATTTTATTTTTAAATAATTATTTTTCTAAATTAAAATAAATATTTTATTATTTAAGTTTTTTTAATACATTATTTATTTGAAGTTAATTATTTTTATTTGAAGTTAATTATTTTTAAATTAAATAATTATATTATGATTTTATCTTTTTACGTGATTATTTAGG
The DNA here is from genome assembly GCF_037176805.1 of Vigna unguiculata. Classification (NCBI taxonomy): domain Eukaryota; kingdom Viridiplantae; phylum Streptophyta; class Magnoliopsida; order Fabales; family Fabaceae; genus Vigna; species Vigna unguiculata. The sequence continues at coordinate 54,003,890 of NC_140794.1, read as the reverse complement.
CCTGTTGAATAAGCCCACGTAAGTTAAAGAAAACCCATATATAAACTTTTATATAGCCCTTCGCATTCTCTACTTGTTTCCGCGAAACCATTCCCAGGCAAAAGAAGTCGGTGACATCATATTTCAATCCCTAGAACTTGAAATCCGATGACTACCGCCGCTCGACCTACATGGGCACCTGCAAAAGGTGGCAACGAACAAGGTGGTACTCGAATCTTTGGTCCCTCACAGAAGTACTCTTCTAGGGACATCGCATCGCACACCACTCTCAAGCCCAGGTATGCTTCTATTTTATCCTAATCTTCTTTAGTTTTTCCCCAATTTTCTTTTTCGTATTTTTATTCCACATCAAATTGAACAAAATTAATCTTTTCAACAAATTCATATTCTTAAATTTGGAGAAAAACAAAATTGAAGGTTCAACTTGTAGTGAGATGTAGTTTAGGTTTTCTGAAATTATGTCTAAGGAGTTACAATTAGAAATCGGGTAAATCACAAAGAAAACCAATAGTGGCAGTTTAATCATTGTGAGGAAGGAGAGATCGCAGTGGGGGAGGAACAAAGGAGAAATCGCAGTGGGGAAGGACGAAGGGAGAAATCGGACAAAGGTAAATCGCAGTGGGAAGGAACAAGGGTTAATCGCAGAGGAAGAATAGCGAAGAAGGAGATTTGGCGAGGGGTGTGGTTAACGGAAAAAGAAGGAGATGCGAAGAGGAGAGACGCCGTGAAATGTGATAACGGAGAGCTTTATTGCAAGACTTCTCCTTTTTTTTCCCATCTTCACAAGCCAAATGTCAGAGAGAAGAGTTGTTTAACAACCTGTGGCTGAACTCGCCAACACGGTCCTAAACTCGCAAGTTCGGCTGAGTTCATTAGAAAACAATTCTATTACCAAGTTAACTCAGAAAGGGTAGTTAGCTTGTAAACCAATGCGATTTTATGAGTTAAATGGCGAGTTTGATAACTGTTCTGGCTTGGAGTAACCCTCCCATTCGTTTGCCTTAATAATAACCATGCATGTAGTGGTGCTTAAATTTAATATTATGTCTTGTTCCTGATGTAGGTTGAAATGTTCATTTTTCTTTTTCTCACTTTTCTCTTCTTAAACGATTAAAATGCTAAATTGCTCTATACTTGGGACTGATGTTGCACATTATCTTGTTGGAAACATGCTGTTTTACATGTACAAATGTTGTAGTTTTCCTCCCTAATAATTGTAATTCTACCTTTCCAGGAAAGAGGGGCAGGACACACAAGATGAGTTAAAGAGAAGGAACCTGCGTGACGAACTGGAAGATCGTGAACGGAGGCATTTTTCATCAAAAAATAAATCTTACGGTAGGGAAATCAGTGTGCAATGTTTCTATACATTTGTATTTGCTGCATTTGAATTGCATCAATTCTGTCAGATGCGATTTTTTTATTTTATCGCTAGTTGTAACTGTTCGATTCTATTCTATTCTCTGACAGATGACAGGGATCATGGAAAGGGTAGTCATCTGTTTTTGGAAGGTATTCTATTTACGAATTAGTTTACGTTTACTAAAATACTTTGCACGTAGCCTTCTATCTAAAAATGGAGGAGAAAAAAATGAGAAGGGAATAAACCATACTTGTATTTTGTATCAAGTATTGTAGATTGATTGGTCTTTTTATCTTGACAGGATCAAGAAGAGAAATTGAAGACCACATTGTTGCTCGTAGCGTTGATGCAGATGATTCTGATGTTGAAGTTAAAAGTGATGACGAGAGGTCTGTAATTTAGCATGAACCTTTTGTTTAGAAGTATCAAATGTTCATTTAATGTGTAGTTTGTATATACACGCAATTCATTTTTCTCAACATTGAAGAATATAAAAATGCCAGTGCAGAAATATTTATAACAATAGAAAGATTTTTATAGTGTTTCATCCATGGGAATAAAATTAAGTTATAATGTGCCCATGAATTAATTAATTAGGTTTTACAAAACAAATAAAGTTCATTAATTTATGTAGGTAGCTTAAACTAGATAGACCGTTCATGTGCTTGCATTAGCAGATGTGCATCGACAAGCATGCTATTGTTTTTCCGCAATTCCGCACTTTGGCATGTAATGTGATGACATGAGATAGCATGCAGCCCAGCCTTTTCGCATTTTAAGTCACGTCTGATAAGCCATTTGATATAATTTGGTTTTGATAACGCTGTTTTTTCTGACTCTTTTTAATGACTTCCATTTCATTATTAATGATCTTTTTCCATCTGACATTTGTGTGTTAGATTAGTTTTTCCAGGAAGTGTAGGGGTAGGGTAATTGGTTTTCTAAAAAGATGTGTGAGATATTTGGAGGGAAACAAGTGATTTAACTTTGTAGCTGTTTTCCCCTGTCTCTTGGTGCATTTGGAATTATCTTTTTGACATTTTATTGGTATTTGAAGTTAAATTTTTTATATTAAAATTCGTAATCAGACAAATGTCTACGCTTATTAATTATTAATAATGGTAGTGTGTTCTAATCTTTCCTTAACATTCTCAGTGATGATGATGACGACGATGAGGATGACACCGAGGCATTGCTAGCTGAGCTTGAACAGATAAAGAAGGAAAGAGCAGAGGAAAAGCAACGCAAGGTCTTATATCTTCCTTTACTCTTCCTAGCTTTGTTCATGTCGTGTCAGCGAAGCTTTCCATATGGGGGAATCTAGAACTGCTTTGTTCACTGTCTTATCTTTCAAGTATAGTTGTTACTTCACTTTGTTTGAAAGGAGGGTGAGTGGATTACGACATCTCTCATATGGAAAGCTAGTTAGACCTTCATGAAAAACAGTTAGTTGTGAGGCCTGAATAGGTTGTTGAGCTTATAACATCTCTCATTTTAACAACTTATACATTGGTTGCTAAGTGGTTCCATGACGTTAAATTAGTAGCTGTGAATTGGCCTTGTGTACAAAAATAAAAAATGCAAATGTCTCTGCAGGAACGACAGCAACAGGAGGAAGAGCTTAAAGTGAAGGAGGCAGAGCTTCTGCGTGGAAACCCCCTGCTCAATAATCCAACTTCTTTCAATGTGAAAAGAAGGTTCAAACACTACCTGCTAAAACAAACAAAAAAAATGTATGTGGTGTTTTTTTGGTTCCTTCATCTAACTATTTGGTTGTGGTTTTTTGCGTAGGTGGGATGATGATGTGGTGTTTAAGAACCAAGCCCGTGGCGAAACCAAAATAGCTAAGCGATTCATCAATGATACCATCAGGAATGATTTTCATAGGAAATTTCTGCAAAAATACATGAAGTAAAAGTCCTTGTGCGAGAAGTGAGAGCAGAACTTGTTGATTTGCAGATTGTATCTAAATGTATGATTCAACTGTGATGGATATATTGTTTGTTATCTTAAACGGATTTCAACATGGTACTCGTAGTTGCTGTAACTTCCGTGTTCGTTAATGCCAGCTGGGGTTTAAGAGTCACAAAATATACAAATATTATCTAGTGAGGATCTCTTTCTCTCACCCTTGTTGTGTAATTCTATTCACTCCTTAGATACAATTTACCTCCTGCATATCTCTGTCTTTGGCATTGCAAACTCAATATTTTAAGATTTTCCAATTCGGAAACTTATTTGTTCAACGCATATTCACTCACGCAGCAAATTTTATTACCCGTTCAAACAATTAATTTCACTAGCTAAATGGAAAATTTCGTAAAGCCTATTATTTCTTAGTGCTGTGGATTTATTACAATTTATTATTTATTATTTCAATTCACTTCTCGATGATTTATTTGGTGCTTAAATTAAAATGGGTATCACAAATTATGATATGTCCATGTTACTTGCGCTTTATTTAGTATAAAGCTAACAAATCAATATTTTAAAAAATTACCACAAAAGTCATGCATACCTAATAAATGTTTCTGAAGGCTACAACACTATTAGCAACACAAAACAGCAATTATAAATTGTTATAAATATATTCATAATATATTCACTTAACTCTACATATTTCCTGTAGTATTGTAACAAAATTTACGAATTGGTTTAATTATAACTAACCCTTTATTTTACATCTGGAATAAGAGTCCACATGTGTTATTTTTGTCTATTGGTGTATTAAGGGTCAAATATTTATTCACGTACTAGTGAGAAAGATATAGATGTGTCATCCATGTTTATTTTTCTTTAACAAAAAAAATCAACGTTTTTTTAACTTTAAAGACTAATGCACTATATGAATAATAATAACACAAATATACAAAAAAATTATAATTTATGAAAATTAGAGAAACAATATAGCACACGTTTAGAATCTCATATATATATATATATATATATATATATATATATATATATATATATATATATATATATATATATATATATATATATATATATATAATACAATGAAAAGAGGAGATACTCTTTCAATTATATAGAATGCAAAAGGAACCAGTATCACAATTTTTTCTTCACGTGCATGAATCAACGGTATGATAATATGGACAATTAATGTCAAGTTAGGTGGAAAGTCTAATCTTTAACTAACGAAGACTAATCCAGGAAAACTGAAACAAGAAAAAAAATATATAACGAGGACTAATCCAGGGAAATCGAAACAAGAAAAAATATATATAGTGCATCTACCTAAATGCATGATTGCAAAAGCTATTATAAACAGGGGTGAGGTAAATGAAAGGGCAGAGGAGAAGAGAGACGGTAAGAATAAAAAAAAAAAAAGAAATTTACAGAGTCTGTGCCAGTTTGATAAAAGAAATAGGAGAAAAATAAAATACAAAGATAATCTTTAAATTTTTATTTTTATTATCTTTTGCCTCTTCATAATTTTTTTTATATTTATTTTAAAAGAGGTGTTTTTAACCTTATTCTAATGTATATTTAGTTCTCGTTCTTGTTTGTTTATTTATATTCATCTCCAATTGTACTCTTATTTATTTATATTTACTTTCAGAAACGTATTGGTCCTATTATTTATTTATATTTGTTTTCAGTTATGCAGTGGTCCTATTTATTTATTTATACAATTATATAGTTTAATATCAAATTTTTTGATAAATAAAAATTTGATTATTGTAGTTAGAGGTATCACCTTGGAGATTTAATTGAGTGGATATTACTCAAGTCGAGATGTTCTTGAGTTACTTTGTTAGCCATGATGAGACTCATTTATCCTGATTAGTCACTACAAAATTAATCAAAATCTTTATAAAATATGATAAGAATCTAGTTTCATGAATTTTAAAGAGTTTTTTTTTTATATTTTATTTTATTAAGATGTGATATATTTTTATTTGATATTTGTCTCATTTCCCTATTTTATGGTTGTGTATAAAAAAATCTTATAATCTCATCGTAGATAGTTGCCCTAACATGCCTGACTCATTCTTTACTACTATCATAGCAGTCTTTCCAGGAAACGCATGACAAAAAAATGCATTAGATTGTTTATACCATCACTTTCCTAAATGTTCCAAATACATTCATTATCCTAGAAGAACAATTTGTAGTCACTTTCTATTTATCCCCAATAATCTAAGTAAACCTTATCCATAACATTTTTTCTCCACATGCTTGAAGGCCAGTATATGAGGAGGAAAATGTAAATAAATAATACTCTTTCCTCTTTTAATGTAGAAAATATAATATTTATCAAATGATGTAAATATGAAATACATATAAAAATGTAAAATATATAAATATATGTATATCTGAATATTTTAAATATGTTATATTTTATTGTAGAATTATGTGTTAAAATTTTATGAATATAATAAAAAATAGTAACAAAAACAATTTGGTCGTCACAAAATACAATATTATGTTGTTCGTAGATATAAATATAAAATTCAAAGAAAATATATTATATATGTACAAATATTATTGTTCTGTGATTATGATTATTTTACAAATTTAGAATTCAAATAAAAAAATTAAAATTTTACTATGAATTTGCTGAAACATATCAACAGAAAATATTCAAAAATATTATTAAAAATATAAGTCATATCGAAAAATGTTATAAATATGATATTTTAACATTTAAATTTATAAAGTAATTATTACATACCCACTCCATATCCATTAATTACATGTATTTTTATGGTTGAACTGAGACATGCATAGAGTGTAATATCTGTTATAAACAGGCATAGAGCCGTTGTAATTCAATATTTCAATGTGATATAATTGAATTCCTTTCAGGGTCACTATAAAAAGAGTTTAATAAGTTAAGACATACAACAATCTTGGATCCTTGTATTAAAAAAAAAAAAAAAGCCAGACAAAGACATCAAAGTTTAAAATCTCTAATTACATTAATTTTATTGGGTGAAAGTGTTTATGTCGGTCTTTTTTTAATTTCTGTGCAGGGCTAAGTTCTACAGTGAACATAGTGAATGTGAAGTCTCCTTCTTCCACTAAACAAAATAAAAATTTATCAAAAAAAATAAGGGTTAAATATGTGTTTTCCTTTAATTTTTAGTGAATTTTGTTATTAGTCTATTTTAAAACTTTAGACTAATTTAGTCATTTATTTTTTTAAAATACGTAGATTTAGTCTTTTTAATTAAATTTATTAAGTTTATTTGACATTTCAAGCATGTTTCATAATAATATTTGATTTAACATTAAAGCAAAAATGTGTCAAACAATATAAATAACTTAAATGCAATCCTGAAATGCGTACAAAACATCAAATAAATCTAACAAGATTTGATTAAAATGACTAAATCTACATATTTCGAAAGATGAATGATTACATTAGTCCAAAGTTTCGAAATAGACTAATTTCAAAATTCACTGAAAATTAAGTGACCACAAACATATTTAACCCAAAAGATAATGATATTTGATTAAAATGACTAAATCTACATATTTTAATCTATTTTAACTTATCACTCTAGTTATCTTTTAATCATCTATTTTGATATAATCTGATAATTTAAAAATGATCATAGTGATAAATTAAAAGTGAATCAGCAAAAATAATTCAAAATATCATTATTCTTTATCAAAACCTTACTTCCACGTAATATTGTTTTACAAAATTGCCTAGCTATACAATATTTAGTTACACTATAAAAATCTTATTTTGCATTTAAGTATACTAGTAGTGTATTCATAATTAGACACGTAAATTTGGTCCTACCAATTCCACTATTGGTCTATCCATTCTTTCTTTTTCAATCTTACCTGCTTCCTTCTCGTTCAGAAAGTCAACTAAAAAAAATCTATACAAAACAAGCTTATACTATCAAAATATATAAAAAAACTTGTATGAGCAATAACCAACTCATGTGTATTTTTTAAAATAGAAGATTTTCTTTGAAAAAAATAATTCTTAACAAAATCTTTTATAAAAATGCAAAACACTTGCTCAATTTAAACTCAAACTCCTATTAATATGGTCATTGGATCGAGTCTAACTAAGTTAGGTCAAATTGAATTCTTTCTTTTTAAGTTAGTTCATTTTTTTAAATTAGTTGTTCATTTTTTTAAATAGAATAATTTGTCTTTTTTTGTTAAATCAACATTAACAATATTCGATGGTGTGTTAGTGTATTAATTTTTTTTTTCTTTTTATTATTTTTTAAGGTTTTGTCACTCTTTTCTTACTTGGTTTCCAACTCCTTTATCCTTCTAGTGGATCTTGATCAATATTTTTGGAAAAGTCAAAATAATATACTTAAAATTTATATATTTAATTATTGTTACTAATACAATAAAATAAATTTATATATTTAATTATTGTCACTAATACAATAAAAAGGAATACATAATTTAGTATAATGATAATTATAAAAGAAATCACTATTTAAAATATTGTCCTTCATATTTTGAGATTCTTAAACTCATCAATAATCATAACTAAAATGGTCTGTTATTTCTTTGTCTATGTAAATAACCATATTGTCAGCAAAAACATTAAGAGAACAATTGAATCTATTTTCATTCTCATCTTCACGATTACCTTATCTTTTATCACTTTTAAAAGAAATTATTTTATATTTTTATTCTTCATCAATATTCTTATTTAAAAACAAAAGTTTAAAACTACAAAATAATTTATCATAATCTAATAAAATATTGGGAGATGTAAATATTAAACAAAAATCTATAGTAATCAAACCATAATTAAAAGTTGGTTATGAAAAAACACATAGTACAATGTTTTTTTCTTCTATATTCATACAAAATGAATATACAAAATTTTACGAGATAAAAAATAATATGAATTATTAAACTAATGTTTCACCATCAAGTGACACAAGAGGGAGTAATCTCTTTTTTAATTTTTCAAGAGTGGAGAGAGCATATGAGAAATGAGAGAAAAAATAATGAATATTTTTCTCTTCAGAAAAAAAAAATAGCCAAGAGTGGGACGAGAAAAATATGTGAAAAACTAAAAAACAATGAAACACAAAATACAAAATATTTTAATAAATTTTTTTATTCTTGTATTTAATTTTGAATTTTTTTTATTTTTTTAACACTAAATGTTGTGTTTTAGAAAGAAAAAATATATTTAATTTATTTCTCATCAATTTTAAATATATTATATATAATTTAAAAAATTTAAAATTTGTTGATTACATATAATTTTAAAACATTCAAAAAAATTTACCACTATGTATAATTTAAAAAATTTAAAATCTTTGGCTACATAAGATTTAAAAAAATTTCAAAATTTTTGGGGAGAACATGACCCTCCCAGCCCTTCTTAACATCCTAAGATATGTTTCCACAATCCTTGTACCTTCACATAAAAATATCCAGAAAAAGAGAAAAAATAATATATTGACATGTGACCATTTCTAAGTAATATATTGACACTAAATTAACTTTATTTAAAAAATAAATAAAAATTAACGAGTGAAATTTTTTTATAAGAAACAAATAAATTACATGAGATGAAATTACTATTATTATTTTTTTTCTCTAAGATAAGGATATTGCAAATGTTTTAGAAAAATGTCATCAGTGCATACGTTATAAGTTACGTTTGGAATAAGAAACAACTTGGGAGATAACACTATACTTGGAATCGTTGATAAAGTTACTCAAATTGTTTGCTCAATTTTTTTCCCATGATGCTATTGTGGGGCTACTATAAATGCAAGTGTTTGATATTTCTTTTAAATTTATAAATGGTATTCCATTATCCATCATGAGAGATTAAGTGACAAGTAATTAAATATAATAATTATTCTATTTAAAGTTCAAAAGTTTAATTTGACATTATTTTTTTGTGATTAACAATTTTGAATAAGTGATTGCATAATAATTTCTTATTAAAGATGGTGCAAAAATAAGGAAATTCAAATCTACTATAAATATATAAGAAGAGAAGATCTTAGGAAAGTTATCTTCTTACACATTTTCTTTTCTTTTACAAATATTTTAATTGTTAATTTTTTAGTCATTTGATATTTGTAAGTTTTATTTTTATGTTTTTTCGGTCACATATATCTGAAGATGTAATTCACGTTTTTATGTATGATTTATATTTAAAGTATCAATTTTTTTTTTCTATAATTACTTGATCATTTAATATAATTTATAATAATTTGATTATTTAATATATTTTAATTTTATTTCATGAAATAATACTATTTAAATAAATTATTCCTTTTTTCTATACTATTATTTTCTTTTATGATATTTTATTACTTAGTTATTTAATAAAATTAAAATGAAAAAAAAGTTAATTTTATTTTATAAAAGACTAATTTTTAAAATTAGTAATAATAATATTATCTTAAAAAAATTATCAACAATAAAATATATCTATTATAAATATAAAAAAGAGATATTAGGAAAGTTACCATGTTACCAATATTTAGGGATGGCAAAAATACCCGTGCCCGCAGATATCCGCGGATAAAATCCGCGACGGATAGTTACTACCCGCGGGTATTTATTACCCGCGGGTAGCGGGTAACGGGTATTTTAATACCCGGTTATAAACGGGTCGGGTACGGGTATCATACTATCCGTACCCGCGGGTATCCGTTACCCGCAAAAAATAAAAATTAATATTTAATTTATATTTTATTAAGTTAAATTTAATTAAAATTAGAAGTAACAGTATATTTTATTATGTCAAATTTAATTATAATTATAATTATAATTTAACTTAATTTAATTTATATTTTTATAATTTTATATTAAAAAATTTATAAAATTCATATTTTTTTAAATATTTGCGGGTATCGGGTATCCACGGGTACCCGCGGGTTTTAAAAATATCCGCGGATATTTTTTAAGCAGATACCCGGCGGGTAAACGGGCGAATTTTTTTTAGCGGGTCGGGTACGGATATCATACTATCCGTGCCCGACCCGACCCGTTGCCATCCCTACCAATATTTATGTGTTTGACAAATATTCCAATTGTTAATTTTGTAGTCATTTCATATATATTTTTTCTGTCGCATGTTTCTAAGAATGTAATTTACTATTATTTAAAAATAGTGATAATAATTTTAACATAACAAAATTATCAACAATAAAACATATAACATGTATACTATAAATATAATATAGTTATTTCATTATTGAATATTCTTCATATTTTAATATGTAAAATAAATTGATATTATCCAATAAATAATTACACTAACCATATGTACATAGAATGAATTTCGTATTACTAGTTCATTTCAAAGCCTGGAGTTGCCATCCTTCTTCTTGACCAACAACACCGGTGCTCCCCAGGGTGACACACTTGGTCTGATAAACTGTTTCTCAAGCAACTCTTCAATCTGTTGTTTTAACTTTACCAATTTAGCAGGAGCCATCCTGTAAGGTGCCATTGATACTGGTTCTGCTCCAGGCACCAAATCAATGGAGAACTCTACCTCCCTAAAAGGGGGTAAGCTAGGCACATCCTCAGGGAAAACATCTAAAAACTCCCTCACAATTGACGTCTCAAGATGTCCATCCCCATTCTCAACGAATAGTTGGGTCAAAATCAGAAAACACTGAGATCCCTCCTTGAGGGCTTGATCAACCTGCTGTGAGGACATCAGTACCTCTTTCTCCTCTGAGCTAGGGAATAACACTTTCTTCTCATTGCAATCAATGAGAATGCGATTAGCAGATAGCCAATCCATTCCCAAGATTACATCCAGCCCTTCCAGAGGTAAACAGATAAGGTTTACCCTGTACTTGCGTCCCTCAACCTCGATCAAACGCCTAGCACACAAAGTTGAGGTCCTGACCATCCCAAAAGCAGGCGTGGACACTACTAGGTCATACTGAAGTTCCCTCCCCGGAAGACTCAACTCTTCCTCTACTGACTCTGACACAAATGAATGTGTCGCTCCCGAATCATATAAAACACGCAAACCCCTACCAGCAATCACACAAGATCTGATGATGAGGTTACCTGATCTGACTGCCTCCGTACCCGTCATGGCGTACACTCGACCAACTGCTTGAGGCCTTGTGCCTCCCTTTGCCTGCTGTGACTGAGACTATGCCGGAGGCCTAGAAACTGCACTCCTACTGGTGGGGCACTCTCGGATAAAGTGACCCTCCTGACCACACCTGTGACAAGTCCTCTTGCCCACTAGTTGAGGGCAAGCATTCTTCATGTGGGGCCCTCCACAATGATAACACTGTGGCCTGGAAGACTGAGACTATTGTGGCTGATGCGGAAATCTCCTAGGCTCCTGGGGGTGAGGCCTGGAGTATGGCCTCCTCCTATCATCCCGTCTGCTCACGGACCTAGATGGTCCTCCCACCTTCTGCTGGGATCGTTGTTGAGCCTCAACTTCAGCTTTCAGCTTCTCCATTACCCTTGTCTTCTCCACTAAAGCAGGGAATTCCTAAATAGAGAGAGGGGCTACCATGAGTTTGAGGTCACCCCTCAACCCATTCTCAAATTTCCTACACTGCCAATCTTCTGCCATCCTCAAGGTATGAAATCTTCCCAAGTGCTTAAATTTTTCTGCATATTCAGACGCTGACATCTCCCCTTGCATCAGCTGCAAGAACTTGACCTCCTTGGCGTACCTCACACTGTCTGGGAAGTACTCAGCATAAAACTTTTTCTTAAACAGCTCCCAGGTGACAGTCTCCCTACTGTCCTCTAGCATCATCTTCATACTCGACCACCAGTGGACAGCCTCTCCAGCAAGCAGATACTCTGAATATGCCAGTCTATTCTCTGTAGGACACCTCTTGGCGTCGTAAATCCGCTCCATGTCTCTCATCCACTGATCTGCTTCATCAGGGCTAGTCTTGCCATCGAAGCGAGATGGATGGTGTTGGAGAAAGTCCTCCAAACTCCACTCTTGTACTCGTGGTGGTGGACCTTGGGAAGGTCCAGCTGTGGAACGATTTTCTCCCATCTGATGCAGGGCTTCCAAATGCCTCTGCTGAGTCGCCTCTGCTGTCAACCTTGCAGACTCCATCTGCTGCAAGGCCAAGTTATGTTGATTCACCATATTAGCATTTTGCTGCTGCATGACTGCTATCATTGCCTCGATGGTTCCCACCAAGTGAGAGTTGTCCGGGTTTGGAATAGGAGGAGGGGGAGGTCTGGGCGCCATAACTCTGACCAAACAAAGAGATGAACCAACATGTTAGCTAGCAGATACTACAACTATACCCAAAACGCTTCGAGAGACACACAATAGAAACTAAGCAAGCTCACACCTACAGATCCCAAGGAACTACTGCTCTGATACCAAAAATGTAACATCCCATTTAATAGTTTTTCACGCTATCAAATAAAACATTATATTATGATTAAGCACAACAGATAGTAAAGAGAGCAGCAATATAGATTATACAGCTGATACAGTCATCCAAAAACATATCCTATGAATTTCTGGTGAAGAACATAGGTACTCAAACATAAACTAAAACATCTCAAAACTACATGGTATCTAATCCATGAACACTACCACGGAACTACTCAACGATCACTCAGCTCCTGCTAGAGAGAGGGGCATCATCATCTGGACTCGGCCTTGCTCACACCAACAGCAGGTGATCATAGCAAGGAGAAAACATAAAGAAAAAACAGACATGAACGATAAGGGTGAGCAAACTGAGATTTGAGAGAAAAATGTACAATTCATATTGAAAACATCAATCACAAGCATATTGCAATTATACATAAAATTCTAGACTCGATATCCGGATTGTGTAAGCGACATCGGAGCTCTTGGTGGCTTGCACCTGCGAAGGTTCCCAAACTCTGCAGAGTTTAGACACAAGGGGTTATCACCCAACCTCTCATAGGGTAAGTCCCCTTCGCGTCTAAGGCTCTATCGAGTCCAAAGACTAGGACCTCCTGCTACTTCTCACGACATAATCCATTCTACTCTACATGAGCATGAATGATTATTGGAATTTTAGGATGCCATCCAATACAGATTCCTCATGTCCTTACACACACTAACAAGCTCTTATGAATTTCCCTTGAAACTCCATTACAAACACAACTTCTCATCCTTCACAATCATCAACTATTTGATTCTCACCTTATTCATAAAAATATTTCAAGCATACAGGAGAGTAACTGCCCATAATTACAATACTTCTTATCACTTCACTCATTAAAGCAGGACTTTAAGCCATCCACTGCAGTGGTCCTCACCCAAGCTAGAAAATCCAGCCTAGGCGAGAGGCCATCTCGCTCAGGCGAGTCAATCTCGCCTAGGCGAGACTCTAACAGTGGCAAAATTAAAAACCTGGGCGAACTCTCGCTCAGGCTAGGCTGGCTCGCTTAGACGAGAACAACTCTCGCTTAAGCGACTCCAGCTCGCCTAGGCGAGACTTCGCGCAGGAACATGGGTGATTTCTCTGATAGTTTCGCTCAGGCGAGAGCCACTCGCCCAGGCGAAAATACCAGTTTTCAAGCCTGTTCTTACATGCAAGAGTCCAGATTCATCACAAACTCAGCAACACACAGTAATCACGCAATTCAATCATCAATTCAATACTTAAGCATACAATTCAGACTTATCAAGACAGATTCTAAACGGTTTAAGCAAAAGTTAGCAAACTCCCCTTACCTTTGGAATTTCCACTAGAATTGACTCTTCAACCAAAGAGAATACCTCAAACTCCAACCTAAGGCACTGAATTATAATTGCAAATGGTGAGAACAAATTCTACCACCACCCAGAATGTTGGAATTACTTAGAATTTGAAAATCAGAATATGAGGGGGGAAATACAAGTTGACTTACGCGTAGGAAAGGAAGACTCAGCTTGGGAAAGTGGTTCTGATCTTGCTTCAGCCTTAAATTCTGCAACAGGGAAGAGGATTAGACCTACTGCAGTAATTCTTTGGGTGAATTTGGTAGAGAGAAGGCAGAGAAAGAGTAGGAGAAGGAGAGGGTATTAGAGAGAGTGTGGGTTTTGTTTCTGGTGAAGTGGTGGCAGAGGGGGTTCTCACATTTCACTCTTAGTTTTATCATTTTATAATTTCTAATTAATTTGACATTTAATATATTATTAAAAATAACTTATATTTAAATAATTAATTCTTTACTTTGTACTATTTTGTTTTCATTTCTAATTTGATACTTATGACTTCTAATTACGTAATCATTTAATAAAATGAAATTTAAAAAAATATATTTTACTTTTTATTTATTAAATGTTTCGGTACACCCAATAAGTCTCACATTGCTTAGGAGTCGAGGTCAAGCGAAGTTTATATACTCCTACCTCCCTCCACCCTCCGAGATGCACAAAACCGTGACGGAGCTAAAATGCTCCAAAGCAGACAATACCTCGGGAATGTGGTGTTTATTCCTAAATGATGGCTGCCGGATGAACTTGGGTCGGAATCGGAACATTAAATAATATTTTTAAAAAAATAATATATATTCATTAATAATACAAATAATTTTCACCATCATATAAAAAAATATCATAATAATTTTGTCTTACAAAAAGTTATCAATACAAAATTATATTTATCATTTTTTTATTAAATTATTATATAAATAAATATTCTTCATTTTTTTATTATGTCAAAATTAAATTGATATTATTTAATAAAAGATTAGTATGAATAATATATGCATAACATTTCATATAAGGTTTTAAATGGTTATATTTGTAACAAAATAAATAAAAAGTATGTTTAATAATTTATTTCAAAAGTTTAAAATATACATTTATAATAACAAGATTACAGTTTTTAATATTATATTTTTTATGTATACCTTGAATTGATGTTCTACTATTTCCAACTTCAAAATGTACGGTGAGTTTAATAAGACTGAAAAAAAAAGCTAACAAACTAATCGTAATGTATTTATATTATCATCATTTGAGTATAAGAATATATATATATATATATATATATATATTATGTATAATAATTTGGCGAATTTAACAAAAAACATTATATTATAAGTCTAACAAAAAATATTAGATAAAAAAATTTATATTTAAAGTATTAATTATTTTTTAATACTACTTTTATTATTTTTTAATTTTGTCGTTATGATTTTTAATTACTTAGTTATTTATAAAAATTGAATTTAAAAAACACAAATCGTTTACATTGTGATAATAATTTTGTCTTAAAAAAATTGTCAACATAAAGTTACATTTATTTTTTATATTAAATTATAATATAAGTATTCTTATTATTAAATATTTTTTATATTTTCAGTATGTAAAACATTAGTCGGTATTTTTATTAGATGAGTCTAGCAATAGACTTTAAATAAGTCATTCAAATATTGAATAAACGACTATACCAATATATATTAGACAAGTCTTTCCGCACACAAACTAGACGACTCTATTAATACACATTAGACAAATTTGTTCATTCCCTTATTAGATAAATCTTGCAATATATGTTAGACAAGTTTGTTCATACACTGATTAAATGAATATAGTGAAAAACATTGGACGAATTTAACAATACTCATACACTAGTTTGTCCATGCACTGATTATAACAAGAAACACTAAATGAGTCATTTCATACATTGATTATATAAGTCTAAAATTCACATTAGATGAGTATGTCCATACACTAATCAAATGAGTCTTGAAACACATTAGATGAAGTTTTCCATACACTGATTAGACGAGTATAGCAATTTTGAAGGAATCTATTCATACATATATTAGATTAGTCTATTAATACACATTAGACGATGATTCTATTTATTTTCTGATTTGACGGGTTTTGTAATATACATTAAACAAGTTTGTTCATATACTAATTAGATGAGTCTAACAATACACATTAGACTAAAGGGGTCATGCCCCCCTCCAATTTTTTTTTTACATTTATTTATATTATTTAATATATTATTTTAAATACATTCTTTTTAATTTAATATTTTTAATATATTTTATATATTTAATATTCTAATAAATTTATATACATATATATATATATATATAAAAGGAAAAGTTTTTTTTTCACATTTATTTTTTAATTTTATTTTTTAAGTATTTTTTAAATAAAAATAATTATTTTATTAATATTATTTTTTAAATGGTTATTTGTTTAATTTAACCATTTTTATATTTGTTTATTTTTTAAAATTTAATCATTATAAATGAAAATTAATTATAGTAAAATTATAAAATTTATTTATATTTAATTTTATAATTATAATAATAACAATAATTGTAATTTTATTATTTTTATTATCGTAAAAATATTAAATACAATGTTTTGACTAATTTATATAAAAATTTTGGAATTAGCCTTTTGGTTTTTATTTTGGTTCAAAAATATCAAGTTGGTCCTCTATTTTTTTTTTCTTAATTTGGTCCTATTATTGAAAAAATGATACGATTTTGTCCTTTATTCGTCAAATTTATTGAATCGAACTATTTTCATCAAAATTGAAGTTGTGAATAAGGATGGTTTGCTTTGTTGGTCTAATTAACATAATCTTAGTGTCAACTTTGATGAAAAGTCATTACTGCGCTTCAAGAAATTTAATGAAAAAGATCAAATTGTATTAATTTTATTTTAAAAAAATCGGGACCAAATTGAGACTAAAAAACACTAGAGGGTCAACTTGACATTTTTGGACGAGAAAATGGACTCAAGAGTAATTCAACAAAAATTTTGACACTCCAAAATATTGCCTGAAGATCCGCCAATGCATTAGACGAGTGTGTCCATAAACTAGTTAGAGGAGTCTAATGGTATATATTAAATGAGTTTATTAATGTACTGATTAAACGAGTCTAACAATACATATTATTACATCAGTTTGTTCATACACTAATTTATATTTTTAGTGAGTTTGTTCTTTTTACACACATCCTTTATATTTATAGAGAATCTATTCTAAATTTTGGCACATGATTTATCATTTGTATCTTTAGAAAGTCTACTATTTATATTTTGTATACACATATTGATTTTCTAAACCTATAAATTATTTTTCACATTAATATTATTTAAAACTTAATTATAAATTTCAAAATATTTATTATTTTTTTCATAAATCTCTAAATCTCTTTTAATAAACACCCAAACTAACATTAATTAACATTAACTGTGCGTATATAGGAGTTTAAAACTAGTTCGTATATACATCAACAAATTTTCCTAATTAAGAAACAGTGTTTTTCTTGTGAAATTACTACTATTTTATTCCATTACTGTTCTCTTGTCGTGCTTTATGTTCGTATGCAATATATGAAAGACATGTGGTAACATTCGTATGCAACTAGTAAATTAATAACTAAACCAAGAAGTAGACATCTAAGTTTAATATCATGATTATTTCAATGGCATATTTAAATACTTATACATTTACAATTTTTTGTGTCCAAATAAAGCTAAGTAAACATAGTTTGTTATTTGTTGTTTTATGAACTCCATATCTGCAACGTTGCAGATAAGATTCTGGTGTTTTGTTACATCTAAAGTACGTAGCTGACAAAGGTGTTCACAAGAATATACCCAATTAACAATGAGTCAGAGTATCTTTTTCTTTTAACTCTTCTCACACACTTTTTTTGTGAATTTGTGCCATCTTTTCCTAATGAAAGTGCTAATCATACTTTTGATATATCTTTATCTAAAATCCAAAGCAAAAGTGACAATTTAAAAGCAAAGGGAAAGTGGTGGATAAACTTTGGAGAAGATATATATATATCTTCTTTTGTCATATCTTTCTCTGCTTGGTTTTGATAAAGATAACATTAATGCATGAAACACCAAACAAGACAACTTATGAGTAGAATGCTAAACATGGCCTCACACATATGTCAAAAATTGACATTAACAAGTACAATATTAAACAATCTTTAGAGAGTAGTAAAATGATTAAATTATATATCCCTTACATTATAACATTTTATATTATTTTTAAGAAGATATCCTAACATCACTTCTTTTAAATAAAATAATAAGATAACAAAGCGAAAATTTGTCTTATATTATATATACAGAAAAGTTAATTATATAAAATGTCATAGAAATTAAAATTTCAAGCATTCAGCGGTAGTATCAATACATAATAAAAAAAAGATACCAAATTAAAAATATACTATGTAGGTATTTTAAAATTGTTTTTAATGTATTTTAAAACTTCAAATCAGCTGTCATCATGATATTTTAAAAGCACAGAAAAAAAAAACAAGTCAAAAAACTCCAAAAAATAATCCAAATCCAAATTACTCCACCACTATTATAAGTTGGAAAATTAATGTAATTGATAAAAGTGACCAAAACAATATTACAATTTCTTATTTTCTCGTATTAACTAATTAATCTATAATCCTTGAATATATAACAATTGGGAAGAGAATGTGGAACTTAAGAAAAAATTATGAAAAAATAAGTGTTTTTTTTTATATATCATTGTTGTTATATTTTAGCATAGTAATTGATTTAATATAAGTATTGATATATTTTGTTTTAATATAACAAGAAAAAATTATAATATTAATATAAAATTTTAATTATGTGAATTTTATCTAATTTCTTAATGGTTGAGGTAATTAATTACATGTTTCATCTTTATTAAAGTTACATGTTTAATCTTGTTGTAATAAAAAAAATTTATACAACGAGATAAAAATATACAATATAAAAATTACAACAAAGTCAAAAAACGTGGTCTAACTACAATTACAATTTGAAAAACTATGTATACAAGATGAATACTCATATAAAGACTCATATATATATATATATATATATATATATATATATATATATATATATATATATATATATATATATTATCACGATAATATTTTGTAACTTTAAGACGGTTTAAATACCTCTTCCTCCTTTCGTCCTCTGAGACGCATTTTAAGGACAAAACTGTCATAGAACCTATGCTCCAAAGTGGATAATACCTCATATATATGGTGATTGACATCGATTATATCATTAGACTTAGGATCAAAACATTGACGTCCATCGTGGGGCTAATACCGAAGTTCTACATACAAACTATCAGTCCCTTAAGCCATTGATGATGATCCGTTTATTCCCCTTAGACCTTGACTGTGGGACTTATGTTACTACCACACCTAATAGTCTCATATCATTTAGAAATTAATGCCTAAACTACAATACCTCAGATGAGGGGTAATTGACTCTACCGATATCCTGGGATCAGAAAATTAGTGTTTGTGTATGTGAAAGTGAGAAAGTTATATAATTCAACTTTGAGAACTAAACAATATCCTTATAATAATGTTTTATTGTAAATTTTCTTTGAGAGTTACTCTGTAGATTTTAACCTTTGTTTTTCGTTGTAGTCAAAAGACTGTATAAAGAGTTCTTATTAAGACAAATAAGAAGGGGAGGGATAATAAGGAAAAGTGAATTATGTATTTGTGTTGTGACGAGTGATTTATGTATATTCAATTTGTATTTATTGTTTAATTATAACGAAATTCTTTAATGATTTCTCTTAAAAAATATTAGATGGAACTTACGATTCAGGTTAAACTAATGTAAACACCTTATATCATTTGTCACGATTAGGGATAGCAACGGGTCGGGTCAGGCATGGATAGTGCCTACCCGCAATCTGACCTGTCAAAAAAAAATCCACCCGCTATCCGTTTGTTTATCCGTCGAGTATCCGTTTAAAAAATACCCGCAGATATTTTTAAAACCCGCGGGTACCCAGGATATCCGATATCCGTAAATATTTTAAAAAATATTTATTTTATAAAGTTTTTAATATAAAATTAAGAAAATAAAATATAAATTATAATAAATTATAATTATAATTAAATTTGACATAATAAAATATACTGTTAATTCTAATTTTAATTAAATTTAACTTATTAAAATATAAATTAAATTTTAATTTTAATTTATTGTGGGTAACGAGTACCCGCGGATACGGATAGTATGATACCCGTAGCCGATCCATTTATAAGTGGGTATTAAAATACCCGCTACCCGCTACCCACGGGTAATAAATACCCGCAGATAGTAACTATCCGCCGCGGATATCCACGGACGCGAGTATTTTTGTCATCCCTAGTCACGATCTATTGTTACATGTAATGATCTAATATTCTTATGAAAATGTTTTATATTTTTTTCAACCCTTTTTAGAATTTGTCTACTCAATTTAATTTTAAATAAAAATAATTTGATATATAAATAAATATATTATGTTTTAAAAGAAATATTATTTTTATTTTACAAAGGATACAATTTTTATTCAGTAAAACTGGTTAATCCATAAAATTAGAATTCAACTTTACCTAAGCTCGTTTAAGCTGTGAGCTAATTGAATCAAGTAAAAAATTGTTCAATTTCATTTAAGAATGATTTTTTTCTCACATTATTTTTGAAGAAATTTGGGTCCAATACATTGTGTCAAACCTAATTTGACACTTCTATTTAATCTTAATGAGATAACCAACCCGTATTAATTGCTAATTATCCTGACTTAAATATTTTTGTTTCATTATATCAGTGTTTTTTGGGTTTATAAGTTTATTTTAAATTTTATGGACATTTTTTTTTTAATTTCAAGTAATTGATTTTTTTTTTTAAGTTGGAGTATATTTAAGAATGACAACGGGTCGGGTCAGGTATGGATAGTGCCTACGTGCAACCCAACCCGCAAAAAAAAAAATCCGTCCGTTATCCGTCTTTTACCCGTCGGGTACCCGCTTAAAAAATATCTGCAGATTTTTTTAAAACCCGCGGGTACTCATGGATACCCGTATATCCACAAATATTTAAAATATATATATGTTTTATATATTTTTTAATATAAAATTATAAAAATAAAATAAAGTATAATTAAATTAAATTTTAATTTTAATTAAATTTAACCTAATAAAATATAATTTTAATTTTAATTAAATTAAATTTAATAAAATATAAATTAAATTTTAATTTTAATGTTTTACAGGTAACGGTATATCGGGTACGAATAGTATGATACTCGTACCCGACCAGTTTATAAGCGGGTATTAAAATACTCGCTACCCACTACTCGCAGGTAACAAATATCACATGTACTAACTACCCGTCGCAGATTTTATTCGCAGAATCTGTAGACACAGATATTTTTGTCATCCCAAAATATATTAGAGTTAAATTTAAAAAATATGTATAACAAATAAACTGTCAAACTTAAACTTTCACAATATTTCAACTATTTTTTGACAATATTTCAACTATTTAACTATTTAAGTCTGACGTGACCCAATTCAATCTTTAATAACTAATGAAATTAAATTTTAGAGAGTTGAACTATTAATTTATGTTATTTAACTTGTATCATTGATGTGATACAAATACCAATCAAGGAATGGAAAGTAATATTTTATTTAGATTGCAGCCATTAATACGATCAATATGTTGTTTCTAAAAATTTTAATAGAGATGCTTTATTTTATTATATTTAACAACTATATTTCATAAGTAAATGGTATATTGCTATTGAAAATGAAAAAAAAAAAAATCAAAATCAATAGCTATGTCCAAAATTTCTACGGCTACGGCTCCCAAAATTTTCTTAATTTTATTTTTTTTAAGTATTTATATATATTTTTTAAATTATATTTACATATTATTATATTATTTATACTAAGTTATATATATATATATATTATTTTTATATTTTTATTGTTTGAAAAAAATAATTAATTTGATGGACGATGGTTAATAAAGAGATTAAGTTTCTCATTTTTGTCACATAAGATTCTTTCACGTCAAAAAAGAATGACTAAAAAATAAATTGAAAAAATGAAAGTTGAAGAATATAAATTGAAGAACACATTCTTACAAAATCACTCATAAATCAATGTTATATCCAATTATAATTTATGTATGTTAGATTTATTATTATCATAATACGATTTTTTACAAATTATTATGAATCCTAATTAGAATTTTCGAGATTAGTTTATGAAATTTGGATAAACCATAATTATATATATTTTTTCCATCTTAGTATATTTCTAAATTATAAAAAATTATGAATTTTGTGTTTCCTACTGCATATGGTAAAATTTATAAAATTTTATGGTAGTATTGTGAACTATATTACAAATTCCACTACACATAATTAATTAGTCAAATAATCTTGAACTGTAATGGAGATTAGAATAATCGACTCGTGTTTCCGAATTAAATGAATTAAAAATATTAAAAATTGAAAAATGTTAATAACGACTTGAAAATGTTCAAGTAGAGGAAATGAAATTTTTTTTATTAGGAAAAATAATTTATATATAAAACTCTAATTTGACAATCCTAAATTTGTTGTTAAAGTTCCACCAGTGACTATGTCTGAGGTGAAAAGGAAAATTGACTGGATATCAAAAACACTTGAAGAAAATGATATAAATAGTATGCCTAAATTTTATCCATATGTACATTTAAGTTTAATAAAACATCATTTCAAATAAATTCATATCAGACTAAACATAAAAAAAAAGAGAATATATATATATATATATATATATATATATATATAGTTTAATTATGTTTTAAATCCTGATAAATTTGAAAATTGAGTTGAGTTCTCACTAAACTTTTGTAGTATATTGAGTCTTTAAAATTTTAAAATTTTTCAATTAAGTTCCTCGAGTTAGATTTTGTTATTATCTATATGACGTGACATTTTTCTTGCATTATTACCCTGCTTAAATATCGTCACATAATACTTCATTGCAACAAATCATAATAACGAGGATCTCTTCTCATGATTTGTTATTGTATTTATCTAAAATTATTCTTAAAGCTAATAAAAATTATAAATTTATAAAATTTAAATATATATATATATATATATAAAAGATATATAATATTACAAAATAAAAAAATATTAAATTATAAATTCATATAACATTGAAATATAAAATTTTAAAATATAAAATTTTATAATTTTATAATTTAATGATTTTATAATTTTAAAAATATGTAATCCTATAATTTTATTATTTTCTAAATTTATATCATTTTAGAATTATTCTTAAAGCTAATAAAAATTTTAAATTTATAAAATATAAAAATATATAAATTTATAAATTATAAATTTATAAAATCATAAAATTATAAAATTATAATTTTTTATTTTATATTTCATAATTTTATATTATTTTATTTTTTGTTATAAATTTATAATTTTATTTGCTTTAAGAATAGTTTTAGGTAAACAGAAAAGTAAATCTTTAAGAAAGATGTCGTCATTATGTTCTTTTACAATAAAATATTATGTCACAATATTTAAGCGAATGCAAAATAACTATCATATTATATAATTAACAAAAATCTAACAACAAAGACTCAATTAAAAAATTTTGAATAAAATTTGATAGGAACTCTGCTGAAAGTTCCCAAAATTATCAGCATCCAAAACATAATTATATATATATATATCAATCAGACAGACTTTAAAAGATATTAATCACTTTTCATCGTATAAAAACTTTAAATCAGATGCCTTTGTTTCTTATAAGATTTACATTTTATATTTTCTATTTTCTTTTTATTATTCATTTAATTGTTGTAAACAATTCAATTTCTATGGGTAAATGGAAACGTTTAAGTGCTAATATCACTAGTGCAGAATTCCTATTTTACCTCGCCTTATATGTTTCGGTTGGCCAGGAACCGAAGCATATAATGGCGCGGTGGCATTTTTGCAATTACAACCAAGTTTTAGGCCTCGGTTCTCCAAATACCCGAAGCCAAAGAGGGGTATAGGTCGCGGTTCGCTCAAAACCGGTGCCAAAGAGGTGTTTAGGCCTCGGTCCATCAAGACCCGAAGCCAAAAGGTGGCTGGAAGTCAGGGTATAGGCCTCGGTCCATCAGGACCCGAAGCCAAAAGGGGTCAATGGCTTCGGTTGTTCGAAGAACCGAAGCCATAGGGTTTATTTAGGGTTCAAAAATCGCGAACCCTCTTCTTCCTCCCCGCGCCAGCCTCTGCAACTCTATCTCTCTCTCTCTCTGCTGCCTCTCTCCGCTGCACCACACCTTCCGGCTAGTGCAACCACCACGCGACCTCCTCCTCCGGCCACCATCGCGCGCTCTTTCTCTCGCGCGCTCTCTCTCTCGCGCGCTCTCTCTCTCTCCGTTGCACCCACTGCCACCACACCCTCCGACCACTGTTGACCATCTCCGGCCACCTGCGACCACCTCTGGCCAGTGTGCGAGCCCCCTCCATTTCGCGTCTCTCCGTCGCTCTCTCTCTCTCGCGCGGTCTCTCTCGCAAGCGCGCTCAGGACAAGCCTGCTTCATTTGCGAAAACCTTGACCCAATCTGATGCCAACAATGGCGGGGGGTTTTCTGTTCCGAGGTACTTTGATTGTTGCAGGAGACTCGATTGTGTTTTTGAGGGCAGAAAACGGGGATCTCTGTGTCGGGATTCGGCGAGCCAAGAAGGGGATTGGTGGGGGACTCGAGGGCTCGTCTGGCTGGAACCCTGCTAGAGGAAGCTGTCCCATATGGCCTCGGGTGCATCCAAAACCGAGGCCAAAAGGGTATCAAAAAAGCCCATATGGCCTCGGGTGTACCCAAAACCGAGGCCAAAGGGGACTCTATGGCTTCGGTTCTTAACCGAGGCAAAAAGCTATGACCTTTTGGCCTCGCCCCAATATGCTTCGGTTCCCGAACCGGTGCAGAATAGTGAAAACAACCGCTGCCAAAGACCCTTTCTGCATTAGTGTATGTCTCATAGAACATATGCCAGCATTTTATATGTTGATATTTTGAATGATGTGGTAAAAAGCATAGGGACAATTATTTTATGACATGAATATCTGACTCTAACTTGATAAATGTGATATTTTAAAAACTTTTTTGTTCATACAAAATTCAATTTTATTTTTCATAAAATCTATATCTTGATTTAATTTTTTATTGATTTTTCAATCGAAGTTTATTCATCTTTTATATCTGAAATAATCTGATATCTTTTTCGAACATTCCACGTTCTCCTCGTGAATAATCTCACACAATGAGTCGCTTTGTTTGTTTGTGCCTATTTTTCTTGTTCGAAAATATTTGTTTTAATAAAAACAAATGGATTTCTATTATACGTTTTTCTAGTATCTTTATTTTACAAACAAACATGATTGTGCCAAAAAAAGTGTTAATCACATAATAATGTACCCATTGAATTTTCAAAGTCAATTGACATCACTAATAGTGAAAACTAATAGCGAAAGACAAAAACTACCCCAAGCCAACTAAGGGTCTAATGTGGACTCTAAGATAAAAACATACAAAATTTTCAATAACAATGACACACTTTGAGAACTTCACGCTATTAATCATTGGAACAATGAAACTTTATGGAGTCTAAGATAAAAACATACAAAATTAAATAAAAAGAAAGTTAGGGTAGTAACGTGAGTTTGATCTGACGGATCGGTTTGCAGGTTTGTCGAGAAAAAAAAGGGGTGGATTGTGATATTAAATTTGTTAGTCTCTAAAAGTCCAACAGCATAATCCACATTCCGTGTGGACTGACAAGCGGTCCGCAAAAAAAAAAAAAATTATACTTATGTATATTGATTACTTTTTTCTAAACTTCAAGACAAGTGTGATGTATTTTTGAATGTGCTTAAATTTGAAGAATATATCGTATATGTCAAAGTATGAATATGAATATGATGAAAATGTTAAATTATCAATTTATCATTCAATCCTACATAATCTTTGCTTAATTTTGTTAACTTCTTACAGTTTTCCAATTTGTTAAACATTAAAAGCTTTATCAGAAAAAAAAAAAGAAAAAAGCTAATCCGCAGACTGCGGATCAGAACTAATGTAGAACGGATCAACTCGGTCAATATTCTATGGACCAAGTACGGAACAGGCTTAAATGTGTTGAACCAACCCTCATTCTAACCCCTACATAAAATTGTCAATTTTTTTTTCAATAAAACATACTCTATTTAAACTTGAATATAAAAAAATTGACCAAATTTTGTGTCTGTTAAAATTGCAAGCTAACATAATTTGATTTTACTAGTAGCGTTTAAAAAAAAATTAAAACATATTTCACTATATAAAAATAAGAAAAAGTTATTAAAAGTTATAGTTAATTGAAATATACTTTTGGGATGCAATTATCAGTTAGGACGAAAATAATTAAAATTTATTTTCATAAGATTTGCGATAACATAACAGCTTTATGAAAAAATGATAAAGGTTTCTCCACTTGGAGAGACCAATTTGTTGGGTTTCTCAAAAGTCAAGATGTATATAAATTACAAATAATTCTATCTTCTTGTTAATTTTTAATACTTTTTTTTACACGAAAAAAATATATTTTAAATTTATTTAACTTTAAAACAGATTTAACCAATTAGTTTTATTTAAACTAGAAATTTCAGGTTTTTAATTTTATAGATGAAAGTGCAATCGATAATAAAATATTCTTATACAAAATAATAGAATTCAATTAAACAATAAATTCTAGAACAAAACATTTTTATATTGATTATAATAAAGAGTCCTACTTTCATAAGTTCACATACATAATTTTAAGAGTTTTTTTATTAAATTTAGAACGTTGATTAAACCTATAAATTGCATTATAAAAAATATTTCAAAAGTTGATTTTTAAACACACGTACTTTAATTAATTGGAAAATGCAATGTTTCAAACTTCAACAAATAAAATGAATTAAGTACAGTGGTAAGAATATCCTTATTGTTAAAATTCATATAAATAATCAAAATAGAAAATTCAAACGTGAGAAGTGAAGTGCAAAAACAAACAAACAATGGCAAAATATCAAAGAGGAAAACTTCGATTTACTAAAGCACAAAAGAATATAGGAGACGGCATATTTGATATAAAAGTGATAACAAGAAAACCTCCTCTTCACATCAACTTATATATACTTATAAAATCAAAACATTTTTATCTTTACTCTTCCTAGATATTTTTGTCAATTGCATCTTTGTAAATTTTCACACTTTTACCTCCATTACTTTAGTATTTTCAACTTCTATTCTCCTTCATTGGTCACCATCTCTTCTTCCATTTAACATTTTATTTCCAAAGGTAAAAACTTTATCCACACGTACACACACACACACATATATATATATATATATATATATATATATATATATATATATATATTCACTTTATTTTTTATGGTTAAAAAAAAATATTTCATTAACAACCAATTTTAATAATAAAAAGTTGTTAGTCACTATAATAATTAATTTAGATATCAATTTACAAAATAAATAATTATTGATTACTAAAATAATCATTATTATAAATAAAGTATTATAATTAGTCTCTAAATTGACTTCTAAAATTTAGTTATCTATCAAGAAAATTGGTCATTAAACATTAATTACCAAGAATTTTGCTATCAAAAAAATTTGTTTATAAATTAGTCTCTAATTACGTTAATGAAGCGATCAATTATATTTTTATTTATAATAGTGACTAATTTAGTAACTAATAATTTTTTATTTCATAAATTGATATCTACAATAATTTTTAACTTTTGATTATTAAAATTGATTGTTAATAAAATATTTTATTGTAATGTATATTTGTAATTCTTTCAACTTTTTACATAATCCAATTGATAGAGAAAAGAAATCGTTTTCATGGGAATGAATACAAATCTCGAAGATCCTTCATCAAGAGTGACGGGATTCCCATAAAAAGTTCCAAGAAATCTTGATGAGAACAGATATTTTTCTGCTTAAAAGTTTCCATTTAATCTTATTTATAACCATTCCATACTTGAAATGTAATTAGATAGTATTGTATCCTTTTTATTTAACATGCAGATATAGTCATAAGAAAACAATAAAATTATTCAAAAATCATACATGTACATACATATACTTATATGTGTATGCATATATTCTTCCCCAGTTATTTATAAACAGTCTTCCCCAGTTATATACAAACAGTCTTCCCCGGTAAACTTGATCCCCACATGCAGTAGCCAACCCAATTTTTGGTCATCGGGAAAATAAAGAAAAACATAATCACCGTAGACTTTTTCAACCACTACTGGATCCACGAAAACGATATTCTACACAACAAGTTTTTGTCTCTTTCTCAGATATTAAGAAAATAAAATAGGTTGGGATAATTTAATTTATGTACACACTATTTTTAAACTTTTTAATGCCCGCTAAAAAATGTTAAATTATCTAACTATTGATTTGTTGTTCATAGTCTTATACACATGTTCAGATAAAAATAAACTTTGCTAAATTAATTACATGGAAGTATATATAAAAAGGGTTTTGTTTTGTACGTTATTGAATTTTCTTAGTTTTTCATCAGCAAAAGAAATCAAAAAAGGTAAAAAACATGGTACCTAAGTACTTATGAGCTGTGTGTGACGTGAAGCGGGTAAAATTCAAAGTCAATACCCACTCATGTATATTCAAGTCTGAATTCACAGATTAATGATCAGACGAAAAATACTCAATGATGCTTACTCAAGGAGTGTGGAATGTTTATACTAATATGACATCGTATGAAAAAATACAGAATTAAGAAAAATGCTATATTTATTACTTTTGACATTGAGGTATTTAGCGATTAATTAACTAATGGTTGTTTGAGATAAATATTTATCGCTTTGACAAGGCATGAGATCACAAATTATTATTCTTTTGTCTCACGATGACCCATGCTGCTGACTTTATCTCGGACTCATCTCAAGATGTTGTCATATATCCACAACCTTTATATATATATATATATATATATTTTATATTTCAGAAATAAAACCCTGTTAACGAGAATATTTTTGTTCAAAAGTTGATAAATCATGCAACTGAAAGTTAAGAGTGTTAGGAACTCGAGTTTATAAAGTAAAATTTGTATTTTGTAAAATTAGGAATAGATGGTGTGTTAGCAGTTTAATAGAGAATGAAACAGAATATTTAAGAAACTTCGTTAAAATTAAATTTAATTCAATTTTACAAAATTAATTTATAATTAAATTTACATATTATTTATATAATATAAAATTATTTTATTTATGATCGATGTATAAATTTCTAACAAATAAAATGTTTTATTAAATCTCACAAAGAAACAAATTTTGATGACAAGATGATATTGAATGAAGTATACAAATGGTGACTACTACACAATTAATATAAATGTCAACTTCTTTTGTTGAAAAATGAACGATCACAAGCTTCCATGTAGCCGCATTCCAAGTAATTTATGGTAGAAAATGTGGAATTAAAGCCTTATAAGATCTATGCATTTTATCTGTCGTGTAGAACACAACAACAGGACCGTCATGTCACATCCCATAATTTTTTACCCTCACTCCACACAACGCCTTTTATTACTTTTATACTCAATAATTTAATTAAATAACTTAATTCGATATATTATTGTTATCGATATTGTTATAAGACATAAAAACAAATTAACTGTGTCAAAAGCTCCTTTTTCAAAATGATATTTATAGTATAAATGTTATTTTTAATCTCATCTTAGTCTGTGTAAAAAATTGTTCAAAACACAAAAATATCCAAATCTCATCTTCATTTTTGTAAAGATTTATAAGAATAAATAATAATTTTACCATTATATCCTCAAATTTTGGAGACATGTAATAAAAGTTTGGGAAATATAAGAATGTGCGTGAAGATAACAATTAACAAAGGGAGAATGTGAAGGTATGGCTCGTATGCTTATAAAAGAAGAGAAGAATCGGTTACCTAACCAATTATTAATATATATAATATTAATTTTAACTTAAGGTTAAAATTATAACCATAATTTAATTAATTAAAACTTTTTTCTTATCTATTATTTCAATCATATCATTCACAAATTTTATCCTTAAATTTATTTACTTTTACTTTAAAATTTCTTAAGAAAAACACACAGATGTCATTCATTCAAATTCATGTATACGTTCTCCTTCAAATACATTCATAAAAAAACAAACACTTAATTAAAAATTAGAAAGTTAAATACTTTTTTAATATATTTTTTATTTAAGTTAGTATTATATAACACCTAATTTTTTTGGTGTTGAGTTTTTCTTTTAAATTGGGATGACTTTGCATCTTAGCCAATTTTTTAACATATTCTTTTAAAGCAATTTTGAATCTCTCCGACAGTAAAGTTCGTTACTTTTTCTTTTGTTTCCTATTAGAAAAAAAATGAGAATGAGAATATTTTGGTTGCAATAATAACAAAACTTTATTACAACCCTTTAAGAACCAAAACTCTTAGAAAGTCTTACATGAAACTTAATGATTATGACTGTACTAGATGGTCTATCCTTGGATCATCGATTGTCCGCTATAGACGAATTTTTTCTTAGATTATTGATATGGCAATCTCTCTGAAGTACTTTAAGGGAGTTCCCGATCAAATGGTCTCCACATTCATTTTCAATTGAACTTTGTCTCCACCTTTATGCAGACATCCTCATTCATGAAGATATCCGCCAGGACACACAACCCTCCGATCGGGCGCACCAAAACTGGATCAGTAAGTTAAAAGAGAATTAAAGTAATACACGTCAGTAATCAAGTTTAAAAAGCAATTGAGTCATGATTAAGAAAACCCTAATCACAGACCCATGCCAAAAATTATAAATAAGAGCCCAAGGTAAGTTGGTGAGAACTTTTTACTCGCATTTATTACAACATTTATTGCTATATCCCGATCAAACTTGAACTAACTTAAACATTAGAGCCTTTTAGACAGGTACCCTAATCGTCCGACCAACCGAGCGGGAAACAACAAAGAAATCCAACGGAAGAAAGAACTAAACGGCTAGCAGAGGAGAACATCAAATATAAGAACTTAAGAGTAATTTGAGTGTTAAAAATAGGTGCTTGGGCCCTATACCCGAAACAATGACCATTGTAATTACTCAATAGGAACAATTCGTTAATGTTTTTCTAACTACTAGATAGTGCCTCTCAAAATTATTTTACAAGGGTACCAGTATGTAGCAAATCGAATCACATATTTTGGTTTACCTTTTATTAAACGTATAGATAGGAAATTACTAACTTCTTGCTTTTCTTTTACTTGTTTAGATAGAGACCGAAAAAAATAATTTGTCATATCATATTGACCCCTCAACACTCAACACTAAGGCCATGTTCATTTTAGAGTATTTATTGTTATCGTGTAAATGTGCAATTGGATTAGGAGGGATAAAGCTTGTTCGTTTTCCATGATATGCAAGTGAGGTTTACCATTGATTTGAAGGATATGAGAATTTTTTTCATCCTGCATATGAAGATCAGATTTGAAGGAGAGTTTTATCAAATGACCCATTTACCCTTATCACATTTTATTATTCACGTGCGCAACAGATCGATCTTGGTGGCTTGAAATCGATCCAAGGTTTGTCATGCATGCTTGGAACGATCCATTGAACCTTGAAATCAATCCCAAAAGTTGCATATTGGATCCCCAAGCTTTGGAATGGATTCGTGGCAACAAGTTTTTGTTTCATTTATGTTTCGTTGGTGGTTTAAATAAACTTTTAAATTTTCATATTTTTGTTAAGAATGTTTGGAAGGAATACACTGGGTGGTCGTTGAATGACATGGAGGGACAATATAAATTCATGGTTAAGCATGTGTAGTTATGGAATGTTGCGTTTCACAATACTTCTCCTAGATGGATTCACTCTATTTATTTGGCTGCCATAGCTGCATACTATGCCAGGTACATTCCTATTCTCATGCTTCTCTTGGTTACCTTTGATAAGTAA
Source organism: Vigna unguiculata (assembly GCF_037176805.1). Classification (NCBI taxonomy): domain Eukaryota; kingdom Viridiplantae; phylum Streptophyta; class Magnoliopsida; order Fabales; family Fabaceae; genus Vigna; species Vigna unguiculata. The sequence goes on along the minus strand of NC_140794.1, from coordinate 53,971,729 downwards.
TTTTTTAAAAATTGATTAAACTCATACAAATACAAATTTATACTACTTATTACATAAGGGCAAAATGGTAAACTCTCTTTTAAATGTATTAAAATATTTTTTTTTAATCTATCATATCAATCAAATCTCACTAACTCTCACAAATTTTACTACTAAATTCATTCATAATCACCTCTAAATCCCTTAAAAAAACATATCATTCACTTTCAAATTTACTCAAACCCATCATATCTCTCTCCCTCAAATCCATCTTAGGAAGTGAACAAAGCCTAAGAGATATATATGAACGAAACGTGTAAATGTGAATTTAACTCTATTCATAAATTAAAAGTCCATTCAGATCTTTATATAACTATATATTTTTTTCTCACTTCTATCTTTATTATCTTTATTAGAGAAAAGTGAACTTGTATATTCATCTAAGCATACTTTTTTTGTTTAACTTTTTCAAATAACTTTTTATAAACTTTGATATCTTCCCACTTATTTACTATTCTAAATATTAATTAAATAAAAATTTTACAAAAAAAAAAGTAAAAATCGTAATCAAAATAATATTATCGAATATTAAAAGAATATAATTTTTTTCTCAAATATCATATATATATAAAATCATAACAAAATTAAGGACTAAAATAAGTTAATATACATTTTTTCATAATAATTAATAAATTAAACATAATTAAAACAAATATAAATACGAGACTATAACAGGAACAAGTTAGACATACAATTGTTCGTTCTCTCCTGATACTTAATTTAAAAAATCAAATATCATCTATACTCAAATCCATATCTAATTAATATAAAAATTTTCTGTTGAAATTAAAATAAATTAAAATAATATTATAATATCATATCTGACTTAAGGTTTAACTACAAATTTTTGTTCTAAGCCTAGAAAAGTTATAAAAAAAAATTAATACTAATATATATCTATTAAATTAATTATAAAAATATATTTAAAAATAAATTTAAATTTAAATTATTATGAGTAACTGATAATTTTTGTTATTATTAAAAATTATAATTAAAAAGTAACAACTTTTTTCAATAAATTTTATTTTTATTTAAAAAATTAATTATCTTTATCCTGTTATTATTTAATTCATAAAAGAAACTTCGTTATTAAATTTGTTTTAAGTGCAACAAACCCCTGATTTGCCCTACATACTACCACTTATATATAATATAACGGTTTATTTGCCATACTTTAATATTAGGTGCCTTTCTTCGGTTTAATAAACAATAATTTGAATTTTTTTTCAAAATGATGTGAAATTTTGAGACTCCGTTTCCAACACGAAAATAATATTCTGCAGAATGTTCTTTATAGTAGTGCTTTTAGCATATGTTGTTTTTTCTTTAATATAAATAATTCTATTTTGTAAATAATTGCAAATAAATTCATAATGGTTATTCAATAAATTTCTAAAATGAATATTCCCTAATCGTATTTAAATCTTAAGCATACAAGTTCAACCATATTTTAAATTTTGAAAATATAAACTAAATATTAGGTTATATTTTCTAAAATGTATGGTTAAAATATTTTATATAATAATAAATTTTTTTAATTATCAATATCAAGACCCAATTTCTTTTTCAATAATTTATTATAACTTTTGTAAAAGATATTTTGATAAGTAATTTAAATACCATACATACTACTTTATTAAAGATTTAAGAAGTTTTTTGGGTTAAGTATGTTTTTTGGGTTAAGTATGTTTTGATCTAAAATTGAAATTTGTTTCTGTTTGAAACTTTGATACATTCTGATTCCTAAACTTAAAAAATAAATAAATATAGTCCTTTTAACCCAATTATGTTAAGTTTTTTTTTTTTTTTTACATGTCGAGCGTTTAGTATTGAAGTTACTGTTTGACATATTCCTGGTTCAATATCTACTGAGAAATGCGTTCGACACCACAAAAAAAAAAGTTAACATAATTGAATTAAAAGACTATATTCATTCATTTTTAAAATTTAAGGACTAAAATAGATTGAAGTTTCAAGAACTAAAATTATACTTAACCCAAATTTTTCATTCACATATATAATTATGTTTGGTATCTGTAATCTTGAATCATTAAAAATAATAATAATAATCTTTTAAATTGACCCAAAACTTTGACATGGCGTCATCCCTGTATGTATAGATTGTTGTCCACTCATGTGAGATTTGTAGTTTATAAATGAGTATTTTCTCCTTCATCAGTAAAACGTAACTTTATACATTTAGGGACATTAATTCAACTCTAAAATTATATTATTTTTATAATTATTATGTTTATAACAATTATTCTTAAAATTACTTATAATTAATATTTATATATACAAAATAACAGAAAATATTAAGAATTAAACTTTTAAGTCTAATTTAACATCACAAAATTGACTTCTAAGATTAGATCTGTATTTATTTATATATTGTGAATTTATCTTATTTTTAGTTGATTTAAAACTTTCAATACTGCTCTTAAGCTGAAGTATATACATCTCAAGCGGTGTGAGACTAGACATTAATGAGTGGTGATTGGATAGCAGGTGGAATAATAAACTTAACTTTCATTACGATCAACTTTGACTCATAGTTCAAATAATAACTCAATCTTATAATACTGACTTGTAAAATGAAATTTACTCTCACTGATATCTTAATCGATATAAAACTTCTAACAATAAATAAAAGAAAAATCAATATAAAAAATATTAAAAATTATTATTTCTTATTTCTTCGATTATCTTACAACCGACTCACCATCACAAAAATAATTTTAAAGTGATTTCTTTTATCGATTCATCTAAGTTGACTCTAAAAGTAATTTGATTTTTTATGTTATCTTCTTCTTAAAGAAACCATTAATTATTAATTATCTGAGGTCAAATATCCTCTTGAATGATCGTATAGTTCGTACTCTTCTAGTTCTGGTCCTATCCCATGAGGGTGTTACCTTGTGTACTCATTTAGAAATGAGATACACCTAGTTATGAAAACAAGAGTGGGAAGAAGTCTTTGTTTTATTATTGCAATTTTATAATGCAAGTGAATGAAAACAATGGGTGATGCAAGTAACACATTTTAAATTAATCAATATAAATCTTATGCAACATAAACCAACGTATTACAAAATCAAGGTATTATGAGAATTAATAATTCATAAAAATGGCAAACATTCAGTGTGCTGTTGTTAGCTTCTGGCATGAAACAAAATTGGGTTTTGGGCGAAAGTTCCTAAATCCAAATGCGAAGCTGTAATTTGGAACTTTACCAAAAAATGTCAAATATCAATTTGTCACTTCCTTACCAATACCAAAATATTAACCGTACAAATATTTCTTTTTTGTTATACGTGTAGTTTGCACACCAATTATTAACATGTTACAAAATGTTCCTATGTACTCAAATGTATATTAAATATTTTATTTTTTTAATTAAAAATCACCTGTATTAATTTTAATATGTTATTATTAATATTAATGATTGGGAATTGTGAAAGTTAAGTTGAATTTGTTTCTTGAATGTTCGGCCGGACCGACCGACCAAACGGGGAATTAATTTCCGGAGGCCACTTGGTGAGTTGATTGACTTGGCACAGCTGTACGGACTTCAAATATTTTGAGATTTTTTAAATAAAAACTATAAAATTTATTTACTTAACAAATATAGTAAGATTAAGATATTTTTAATTTTGCATAGATACTATTTATTTTTTGCTACTTACACCTCATACTGCCAGGTTATTTTTTTAAGAACTGGTCGGTTAATTTAGTGTGTTTATTTTTTAATCTAAAAGATAAGTATATATATTTTTTAGTCAGAAATGAATGCGAGCAAAAGATGGTTGAATTAACCCCACTCACAACTAAAACGTTTTGACAGCCAAACATTTCGAAATAATGATATTAAACAATTTAAGTAATATGTTTCTGTGGAACGTTTCTAAGAAACTGTCATGCTTTACGATCATATTTAAAATAAAATAAATATCATTATGAAACAAATGATGATAATGTAAATTGTTTAATGTTTTTTTTTTTACGTAGATTTCTTTTACACTATTTCAAAGTAACTACAAATAGTCTTAAATATAAATTTTAAAATAATTATTGTAGATTAGTGGTTATAAATTTTTATGTTTATAAAATAATATAGTTCTAAGAAAATTAAAGCTATTTTTTTTTTCAAAACTAGAATATGTAACGTGTTCTTAGAATTCAAATCACCGGTCAGTCTTGGTGTCGTATTTAGTATTTAATTAATATTAATTAATGAATGCATGTGCATAGGCAAAACTACACATTTAAGGAATTAGTATTAATTATTTCCTTTATGACTTCTAATATTTTTCTTTGTTCATTTGATATATTGCTTGAGTTTAATAAATATGTCATAACATTAAATGCAAATAAATAAAAAATATTTATATATTTTTTAAATTAAACATTAAAAAGACCAACTAATAATTGTTGTCCTCTGGTATTATAATTATGTAATTTTAATCTTCACTTTTTAAAAACGTGAATCGTGTCATCGAAGTTTTTAAAGTAATACTTAGAGATTCAAATTAGAAGTTGAAAAATGGTGCTGCTATATATTACAATATTTAAAGAGATTATTGGTATGATCAAAATATGGAAGACTAAAATTCCACAATCACAATAGTTAAACATATTATTATGATAAAAAAAAAAGAAAACTTATTGAGAATAAGAATTTATATAATTAAAAACAGTACAGATATTTAGTGACATTAAAATATTAATAAAGACATTAGGAGTTAATAATTATATATGAGGGAGAGAGAAAGGATCGGTTTGGTTTGTGTGATAGGAGTGTGTGAGAGGTACCACTCAAAAGCTGCTTCCTCCTTCTTTCTCTCTACACACACAGAGCTTCTTTCCCTCGTTTTCCACCCAAAACTGACCAAGACTATTCAGCCATATCACTTTTCAACACGTTCAAAGAGGTCCACTACAACACAGCTTTTTCAGTTCTTACACAAACACACACCACCACCTTCAATTCACACTTAATTTACTTGTTTACCTAATTTGGCGATGGCGTGGGGAAAGAAGCACCGTTGTTCGAATAACGGAGGTTTGATGAGATTGGTGGTGGTGATGGCGGTGTTGTTATCGGGATTGTGGTGTGTGTCCTGTGAGAGAGAGAAAGAGAAAGAGACAGAGAAAAGCAGAAGGAACGCGTACGCCACCATGATGTACGTAGGTACGCCCAGGGACTACGAATTCTACGTAGCTATACGCGTACTCCTGAAATCGCTGGCTACGCTCGACGCTCAAGCCGATCGCGTTGTCATTGCTTCTCTCGATGTCCCTCCTCGCTGGATTCGTGCTCTGTAAGTCCCTCTCAATAATAATATTTATTTATTTAGTTTTGGTTTTACTTTATTATCAGCGTCTTCTTCTGCTGCGATTCGAGAAATAGGTTTGTGGAAAATGAAAAGGGGTTTGATAGGTTTCAGAAAAATTGGGAGCGCTAATTGGGTTTGCTTTGCAGTGTAGTCTAGTACAGTGCAGCGCACAATGTTAATGGCTTTTTGGGTCCGAATGTCCACGTCCAAAACCCCTTCAAAATCCAAAACCTTTTTATTCAACATAATACAAATTCCTAAATTTAAGATTTCATTAAAATCTTATAAACCTTTTTATTCAACATAATATTAATATTTTTAATCCATGTCCTTTAAGTATTTGTTGAAAGTAAAGTTCATCAGATTTTTATTTCTAACCGTGCTTTTTTGGTATTAGTCGTTTCAGTCTTTTGTAAGGAGTGTTTTCAGTTTTCACCTGGTGTATATAATAACGTAGTATTTTTTTATTTTACTGAATTAAGTATATTTTTAAACGTTCATGAAAAAAAAAAAAAAGTAGCTATCAGCAATTTCATTATATCTGACATTTTTTTAATGGAATAACAAGATAAGGGTATTTTTTTTCTTTTCCTTGTTTTGTTAAGTATGGAGTTGTAAGTTGTCCCATGACACGTGATTTGTTGTGTTATGTGTTTGGGATTGCGCGTGAAGTTCAAGGGCGTTTGACGATGGTATCAACGTCCTTGAGAAATGGGATGGTTCTTTCGCGTCTTGTTCCTATTTGGTCATTGTTTCTTGCGGTCGGCAAAATGCTTCTCTATTTAACAAGTTTTCTGTCTTTACATTCTCCGCTTCAATAGGATAAAAGCTATGTGCCTCCCATCTTTTGGTATTTATAACAATATATATAGATACATCCTTTTCTATCTAAAATATTTTCGTTTATTTTAAAATTTCTTTTTATCTTTAACCATTCTGTTTAAAATTATTTTTATATATATATTTTATTTTTCAAAATTTACATTTAAAAACTATTTTAATAATTAATTATATATTTTTTATTTGTTTTAAATCATTTTTTTATAAAAATTAAGAAAATACGAATACACATTCATGATCATGACGCTAACACAGCTAGTCATCTCTAATTAGAATCAAATTTCAGTTATAAATTACTGCAACTTTTTAAAGCAAATAAAAAATAATGTGAACGTGTTTAAAAAACTATATTTAAACATTGTCTTTCAGTTACAAATTACTGTAACTTTTTAAAGCAAATGAAAGATAATGTAAACATATTTAAAAAACTATAATTAAACATAGTCTTTTGTGATGTTTACTTTACAATGTTTTGTAAAGAATTTGATTTTATTAAAAGAATTAGCGGTTATCGAGAAATAAAAGAAATTTAATAAAAAAATTAAAAATATGAAATAGAAAACTATGTAAGAGTAAACGTGTGAATATATATATATATATATATATATATATATATATATATATATATATATATATATTATTTTGCTTAACAACGTATGTACATTATTAAAGTGTCAAACATAATTTTTGTAATTAATATTTTCGGACTTTTCTTTTTACGAGTTATAGTTCGCATTTGTTTTGCTGAAAAATATAAATACTTTACAGTACAGTAATTATAGAGCGACAATTAATGTTTTTATGTTCTATTTGAAAATATTAATTCTCTGAAAAAAAAAGAAAAACTTCCTCCTTCTATCACAGCGTGCAGTTTTAGTCTTACAAAATACGTTTTTTTGGAGTATTATTTTAAAAATTTGTGTTTAAATTACTCTGAGGTAGCATATTTGTTAAAAAAAAAAGTAAGTTTTTCTGGTTAACTTATTTTTAAAAGGGCCTTTTTAGTACGAAAAACTGCAAGGGAATTTAAATTGCATTGTGTAAAAGAGGGGACACATTTTTGTATTTTACTGCAATATACTTATCTATTTAAAGAAATACAAAAAAAAAATTAATGCAAAAAATATGTTTTTCATTTTTTCCTTATTTTAGGAAGCATGTTTTGTGGTATTATAAGTCAAATCCAATTGCCATATTGTCTTTTACATTATTTACCAAGACAAGTATATTTTTAAAAATTTTAATCAAACTACCTTTTTTTTTCTGTCAGTATTATGTAAAATGACTATTGATAAATTATAATACTGTGACAAAATTGTATCAGTTTTACTAATTTTTATTTTCTTAATAATTAGATGTGCGCCTAATTCAAGTTTTTTTATAATTAAAAACTTTAATATCTAATGCTATAATGAATATTTCAAGTTTAACTTAATTTGATCTATTTAAAATAGGCATATTTATAAGTATCGTTTGAACCTAATGGAGAACGTGGGTTTTTTTTTTTCAATAAATTATTTACTATTTAATATAATAAATAATTGCTTTCCAACTTATGGTTTTTATAATCTTTGATCTACAAAGTTCAACTTTGTTTTAGTAAAGTTAAAATTTAAAATTTTAAAAAGTGATGTTCTGTTGCATATATGTAGACGAATATGAGTACTCAAATGATAGTAATTAATAAAATATAAAATATTTATTGTGTATTTGAAGTTAAAGAATTCAATATTTACGATTTAATATTTTATTATGATAAAAATAATAAATATGTTAAATAGCTCATGGTCAACATGCTTTTGATATCTATTGGCGAAAACCTTTTAATATTCTTCCATATTAGGGATGGAAACAAATTAAGAAACAGTTTTTGTTAGATGATGCAATGGAAAATAGTTATTGATCTTTGTTAACATTAGTTTGTTGAAGTTAATTCGAAGTAAATACAAATATTTAAAAACGATTAAAACTTATTTTGATTAAACATATAATAAACACTTACTTTATCAAAAAAAATATTTATTTTAAATTACGTAAATTTATTTATTTATTTTTTAAATTAACGCACCAAAACTAATAGTAAAAGCAGTACTGTTTATTATGTTGATTGTAACAAGCTCTTTTTTCTAAGAGAATTATTTTAAGTTTTTTTTCTTTCAATTTTTTACATATTAAATATATTTGGTTTTTACAATCCATAATTTGGGTGTTTTGAAATGTCCAATTAAATATGCACTTACAGTTATATTGCATTTCAATGTGCTTGAAATAATTTAATTATCCTTAAAAAAAATCATTTATATCTTGTTTAAGTTGATTTTATCATGAGATTTTAAGTTCGATGTGTCATTTTAGTCTTGCACAATTAAGAGGAAAGCATTTAGGACATTTGTTTTTAAAAGAAATAGGTGCAGGAATCACTTATCGTTCATTTCAATGGTTAAAACAAAAGCACCCTCCTTGTCATAGTATTTTTTTTTTTTCTCTAATTATGTCGTGGTCGTGCACGTCGTTTGTAGTGGTATTCATTGCAGAAAATTTGGCCATATCTTAACATTATCACTAATGTAATCATGCATTATGGTATTGTCGTTGACACCAATATCTTCTCTATAGTGTTTTTTAGTGAAAAATTAGTTTCAATTCTAAAACTGAATTATCTCATTGGTTGGGTCAATTACCCAGTGGCTCACTCATAGGTTCCCAGGAAACAGATAACTATGCCATAATGAAAAAAAAAATATTAATTGGTAAGCCTTGAACGAATAAAACATTAAGCTTGATATACTACTTATAGACTATAAGTAGTTTTCGCCTGTTTATGTGAGTTGTTTAAAATTATATAATGTTGCTTAACAGTTTTTATATTAGAGCACAAAACCTATTAGTGGTTTGCTTAATATTTCTTAATTGATTCACAGCAACATAAAATACTATTTATTTATCACAAAATTTAGTGCAGCTCAGTTAAAAACTCATCTAGTAATCTTAATAATCTTAATAGTGTTAGTATCGAGAGTTTACCACTGAGCCAAAAGTTATAGTGGCACAACTTATTTTACTTAAGAATATAACAATCTCAACGTCACGATTCGATTGTGATCCGATCTACTTGGTCTCTGTCACAGGACAGTTGAAAGAATTAATAATCCACACTAAGTCACGTTAGAAAGTAAAAATGAGATCAAAAAATGAGAGTCATAGTATAATTTTTCTTTTTTATCTAAGTTACAAGCACCCATAATTTTAAGATTATAACATATACAATATACATATTCTTATTATATTCCATAATTGATGAGTACAGTTGCTAGAAGATAACTCGCATTAAAAATTAGAGTTGTGCTACATGAAACTGATGGCTAGGGTTTTAGACGGTGGTGTGTAGTGGTCCCTACGATCATGCCATAGTTGACTAGACTAGTTAGAAAACAATTTCGTGAGAACATGTCAGCACACTCGAAGGAGAGATTAATGTTAATTTGGAGTACGAGATGGCCCCTTCTTTTATGAACTAACAATTTGAGCCTGCACTTATCATTCAGTTTAACTGGTAACTGAGGGTTGTTTGTTATTTGTGTGTTGTCCAGTGAAAAGGAAGATGGTGCGAAAGTAGTGAGAGTGGAAAATCTGGAGAACCCATACAAGCATCAAGACAATTTTGACAAGAGATTCAAGTTATCGTTGAACAAACTGTACGCGTGGAGCTTAGTGGAGTATGACAGGGTTGTGATGTTGGACGCAGACAACCTCTTCCTTCACAACACAGACGAGTTGTTTCAATGTGGACAGTTCTGTGCGGTCTTTATCAATCCTTGTGTGTTCCACACGGGCCTTTTCGTCTTGCAGGTACATTCCTCCAACACCCTTACAATTTCACCATCTACGAAACTGCAATATAACTCCAAACTTTTCATAATTATTCCCACATTTAAATCATTTTTTTAACTGTATAAAGATGCCATAAGGATTTTTTACATTAATACTAATGTGTATGATATTGTGTTAATGCAATAAAAAATTCACCTTTGTAGGTTGAGTGTATTGTATGGTACTCTTATTCAAAACGTTTTTTATGTGAAAAAAGTTATCATCTAAGATTATCTGTGTTGTACTGCTTGATATTTGCAGCCATCAATGGCCGTGTTCAAGGATATGGTTGATGAATTACAAAATGGGAGAGAAAATCCTGATGGTGCAGACCAGGGCTTCATAGCAAGCTATTTCCCAGAGTTGCTTGATAAGCCAATGTTTTATCCACCATCAAATGGCACCAGGCTTGATGGAACATATAGGCTTCCTTTAGGTTATCAGATGGATGCTTCTTATTATTGTAAGTATGTAAACAAAAAGGAACGTTTATCTTTTAGTTTTTGAAACTTCACTGCTGAAAACTTGATGCATGCTAATACCATTTCTTACTTCTTCAGATCTTAAACTTCGCTGGAGCATACCCTGTGGACCAAACAGTGTGATCACATTCCCAGGGGCACCATGGTTGAAGCCATGGTATTGGTGGTCCTGGCCTGTCCTCCCATTAGGCATCCAGTGGCATGATAAACGTCGTCAAACTTTGGGGTAAGATTGGATTTCATTTCAAATTTTCATACTTTAATGTGAACCATTGTAACAATTAGCGTATTATTTAGTGCAGTTACGGTGCTGAGATGGCGGTGATACTTATTCAATCAGCAATATATTTGGGCGTAATAGCAATGACACGTTTTGCAAGGCCAAGTCTCTCAAAGCTGTGCTATAGGCGCTCTGACAAGAGCATCAGCTTGGTGCAGAACACTCTGAAATTGGTGGCATTGTGGAGCATCCTTGCTGCTTACACAACACCCTTCTTCATTATTCCTCACACAGTTCATCCTTTGTTAGGATGGCCACTCTACTTGCTCGGTGTCTTTGCATTGTGCTCAGTTGCAATCAATGCCTTTCTGCTTCCAATGTTGCCAGTTTTGATGCCTTGGCTTGGGATTGTTGGTGTCTTGATGGTGATGGCTTTTCCTTGGTATTCAGATGGTGTAGTGAGAGCATTGTGCGTTTTTGGTTATGCATTCTGTGCTGCACCATTTGTGTGGGCATCCATGACTAGGATAATGACAGGGCTTCACCAGTCTCTAGAAAGGGAAGCTTTTATGCCAAGAATAGGAGAATCTTCGCCCCCTTCTTGGTTTAACAAGTTATATTGAACTGTCAAATTGGGCATCATACAATGCTTGGGACATTGATGACAGGTTCATTGAAAAATTAAAGGGGAGAAAGTGCCATGGATTCAGCTCCATCAAGATGTTTGTTATGGTTATATACATTCTTTTGGAGGCAGAAGGTCGTGTTGCACTTACTACCAGCGGCAGCTAGTGTGTGTATATAAAGATTGTTTTGCTGTTTTTCTCATATATCTGTAACAATTGCACTATTGGTTCTTGTAATCAAATTTTTAACATTTAGTCACACCACTGAATCTCTTGTTCATATTACACATACACTTGAAGAGGAACATAAGAAGTATATAGTGGGAGAGAATATACATCTTAGGAGTTATTTTAGTGTATTTCAATCAGAATTCTAATTTCATGTGCACAGACAGCTCATGTCACACTTGAAGAGGAACATAAGAAGTATATAGTGGGAGAGAATATACATCTTAGGAGTTATTTTAGTGTATTTCAATCAGAATTCTAATTTCATGTGCACAGACAGCTCATGTCACAAGTTCTCCTCATGTTGGTTAGAGAAGTAACTTAGGAGATGGATAATAACAATTTTAAATTAATATTTTATTTCTGTGTTATATTTTTTTATTATAAAATAATTATATTTTGGACAAAACATATTTACACTTCTTAGTATTTTTATTTTATCAACTATTATTTATATTTTAAAATTTGTTTTATAAAGTTTTATTACCTGTATTTTATACTAGTGTAATAATTATATATTATTTGACAATTTAAAATATTTATTAATCTTTATGAATGTATACCAAATTATGAGCAATACATAATATTAACGTTTTGTTTGAGATATACTAATAATTTCTCGTTCTTACTTTCTTATTTATTTTCTTAGCCTTTGCTTCGTAGGCATATTGTTCGCAATGCTGTAGCCTGCTTTTGACCTTATGTCGCTAAATCTTACCAAACTAATAAATATTAAGGAAGTACATTGAATACCAAACTACATTACAAACTTATATTACAACTTGTTTACAGTATTTGAGTATTGGTATGACACGATTTGAAAATACACTATTTAATGAATGATAAAATTAATTATTTATACAACTTAATTGAAAATTACCTCTCTTTTTTTAATTTACAGGTAATAATATCCATACCGTGTATATTATAATCAAGATAGATGTTTTATAGCATGTGAAATTGATGAGCACCATTGTCATATTAAGCCTTTAAAAAAGTATTGTTTATTTATTTTTTAAAAATATTTTTTTAATGTATCAAAAATTTCTGATTTATTAATATTTGAAAATATATATATATATATATATATATATATATATATATATATATATATATATATATATATATATATATATATATATATATACTGACCCTAAAAAAAAGCTGGTTAATTGTATCTATTATTGTATGCTAGCGCATAACTGAAATGGAAAAAAAAGTTATACAGGCCGAGGGAGCCCAAAGATGGGTCCAGTTAGGAATAGCATAAAGAAATAAATGGGCCTAAACTTTAATATTACAGTTTGGCATTTGGGTCGAATTTGACTTCAGAACCCTAGATATGTTTTCAATTTCTAAAAAATATGACATTTTTATATTTCTTTTTATAAAATAATATTTTCAATCACTGAAAATGTAAAATTGTGCATACTTTCGCGTACTAAATTCATATCAATTTTGTTTAATATAGAATAAACAGGAATACAAATTTTGTGTATATTTAAACAAAGAAACTTGAATATTTTAGAAGAAAAAGACATTTTAAAACAAGTGAGTCTGTTTCTATCACTTAAATAGAAAAAAAATAGAACACATAAAAAGAAAGACGTGTATATATATATATACTTGATACATACTTACATATTAGATCACATATAGGAATGTCAACAGGACGGGTAGGGTACGGGTAGCAGCTCCCCCGTACCCTATCCACTGGATAAATATCTGCTCCGTACTCGTACCTATATTTGTCAGGTATCTATTATGCAGGTATCTGTCTATTTTTTTCATATCCACGGGTATCCACGAGTATCCGCAGATGTTTGCAAAATTATTTAATAAACAAATATTTAATCATAAATTCAAATAAAATAAAATAAAATATATCACTGAGTCATAAATTTTAAATGAAGTTAGAATAAACTAAAGTTTATACAAGTCCAAATAATTGTTGAAGTAATTATAAAATGACGTTCAACCAAATAGAAATTCTTTAATTAGTGTTTTGATAAAAAAAAAAACTCTTTCTCTGATTGGTTCCTGAAAAATAAACAAAATAAGCAAATAATAAATCCCAATTGCCACATGCCAAGTATTCTTATTTTGATTCCATCATTTGACAACAAGCATACCATAAACGTCATTGTTTATATAAAGTTTGATGTATATGCCCAATTTCAAAGAAAGGGTAGAGAAGAATGTCAAGTGTAAGTTTAGCAGGTACGGGTATCCACAGCTACGAATATTATGATATCCGTACCCACCCCATTAACATGCAGGTATCAAAAATACCCGTACCCGCGGGTAGCGGGTATCCATTTTTAATATCCGTTTTCTATCTGTTGCGAGTTTTATCCGCGAATACCCGCCAATACAAATTTTTTTGACATCCCTGATCACAAACCATAAGCTTGCTATATTCAAGATGTTTTTACCAAGATTTGTTTTTTATGTTTGTTTCTTATATGAGTTAATTATTTCTCTTCAATTGAGATGTTGTGTCTTTTATAGACTCTGACGCTTAAGTAACCGATACATTAATCATATACAGTAAATAAATTAAAAAATAAATAAACAATCCCTTATAAAAGGTGTCTTTTTTACATATTTTCGTGAAGACCTAAATTATACAGGCTAAACATAATTTAGGAATATTTAGAGTGTACTAATATTTGATATTAATCTTCTCATAACGTAGGTCTTAATCATGGATCGAAATGATTTTCACCCCAAAAAATGGCACCATCTCAATTATCCTATAAAATTAAAAAATTAATTATGAAGAGATATATCGTTCGTATTTTGAAAAATTAATTATGAAGATTGCAGTGCGGATGACTTCATGAGTTTGTTTTAGAATGTGACTAAAATGTTAATTAGAGTTTGTTTAAGAACAGTGCATGTTGTTAACAGCGAAAAGGCACTAGTAGTATTTTTGGAAAAAGATGAAACTGCAATGATTTCTTTTGTGCCTCTATTTCCACGATCATAGCCGAATGTCATTGACTTCTGATACCCATTTGGGTTTTAATTTAATCATTTAAAATATTGGTATATCACTACGAAGTATAGTGGCGTAAATTTTAATCTGAATTGCCTCAAACCGAGGATGTTAGACAGTGTTCATTTTCCAACTTGCAATAACGTTCGAAAAAAAACATGTTGGGTGGGGGCCAACGTGTGTGTCTGTTTGGTACAGTTCATCAGTGGTTTAGGTTTTATGGTGTGATACAAAATACTATTCATCATGCTGGGACCATCATGCATGTGTCATGCACACATACACCACTCCAAATGACCGTTTGGACACAAAAACACATATGCTTTACCACACTTGCATGCTAATGCCAACATCAATTATATGTTCAAGATACTCACATTCAATAAATATAATTAATACAAGTAATGGTTTCCACTTCATTTAAGTTGCCATAAATTAATCTTCTTTTATATGCAAATCAACTCTTTCAAATCTATGCAAATCTTAAAAAACAAAAGCGGATGTAACTTGCAAATCCATTGTTACCATACCACTTTAATAATAAATATATAGATTCAAACACAGATTAAAGGTTTCATTGATTCACAGGATTCTAAAAAGAGTTCAACATTAAGAATCTTGGACATTCTGGTATGCTTACTGTAACAAAACTTGTAAATCCAATGTAAGTGTAAGAGAAATAACGTGATAAATAAATATAGTGTGTAAGATGAAACGTATGAATTTTATTTTTATCGGCGAAACGTATATGAATTTGAACATAGTTAAAGAACAACATGCATACACTAAAATCAAGAAATGTACTATGCATAATATTTTAGAGGGTTTCTATAAGTGACACAATATTAACAAAATATAAGCAATTTTTGCTTATTTTATTCATTTTTTTCCTGCCCGTTTGTCATTTCTTTAACGAGAAAAACAAGTACATGATTAATAAGAATTAAAGATATTAATTTTAAGTTTTAAAATAACAAATAAAAAATATAATAATTTTGTAAATTATATAATAAAATTTTAAAAATAATTAATGTAGAATATTTCTAAATTCTTTTATAATATTTTTTTTCTTAATTTTCTAATGTGTTATGATTTATGATGCATCAATACTTCAGTTTGGATTATGTATATATGTGTGACATGTATTTGTGTCGAATACTTTAGGATAATTTACCAATACTTTTTTTGTGATGACAATAATTTATAATTGTTTATGCTGATGACATTTAATATACATGATTTTAATTTGAATTATTACAATAATAATCGCATATTTACTATGTTTTTAAGAATTATCATACACTCTTCAATATGTATATATAACGTATCATATTATAATATTCTCAAAATTAATCCATGTGATTGTTAGATTATACACTCAAACATACCAATCATAAATAAGCAATTAAAACCCTTAATAGCATTCCCCAAAACCCTATAGAGCATAATGTAAAACTTAATAGTAGATTAAATTTTGTCTCTAATCCTCCAACTGTAAAGTACTTGAAGGTTCCCTCTTAATTATCTCTTATGAAGGAGAGAAAGAGAAAGGAACGGAACAGAAAATAATAATATATGCTTTAAGATAAGCACCATAATATTTTATGTAACTTTTCTCCCTTACTTCCTTAATTTCTTTAGCCCCTTCATCAAATTAAAACATTGCTTATGATATCTATACATTAAAGACATACATGCTCTTAGTCATAGATTTAATTAATTAAATCATTCTAATACTTTGATTAATAAAATAATCACCCTAACACATTTAGTTATTATATATATATATATATATATATATATATATATATATATATATATATATATATATATATATATACACACACGTATGTATATCTATGGATGCATATATGACCTAATTTGCTAGCGATCATATCTGATACACATATTATATCAGTGCCTCATATGTTATGATGAATATTAAAAACATTTCACATTTATATTTTTTATTTTACATTTTTTTCCTAAATAATAGAAAGATTTATAAAAAAACAAAATTTTGTGATGAAAACACATAATTATGTCATTGAAAATAGAAACGACACATTTCTTTATTTAGTTAAAAAGAATAAATTATATTTATGATTTGTTTTAAATTCAACAAATTGATACAACATTAATATTTTTGAACCAATTCTCAGTTTAGATTTGCTTACAAATATTAATAATAATCATCTCACTTTTTAGAGGAATTCCCTAAGATAATCCAATTCTTAATAAATGTATTATTTTTATTGACACATAAGAAGTAATTAATTTAGAGAAAAATGAAAAAAAAAATCTTCTTTAAACTAAAAATACCATCCCTTTTATTTATTTATTATAAAATATAAAACTATAGTGTCTTGAATTCACATTAACTAATCAAAGTTAAGAGAAAAAAAATAAAACTAATATGTAACCGTTTGAATTTAGATGACGATGTTGTTGATGCCATGTAATGAATGAACACGTGGCTATAGATTCCAAGCATGGATAGGGAATTAGGGCATTCACAGTTTATGAAAAGTCACGGGCAAATAGTTAATGATGTCAAACACTGTACCTTCCTCCATGCGTATCTTACTGTCACATGCAAACCCCACACACTCTTACTCTTACTTTTTTTTCATGTTTCTACAAATTCATACAATGTTCTTAGAACAGCCAAAACAATATTCACCTTTATTCAATTATTCGTAGATAACTCTCGTTTAATAGGACGCACACCTCAAAAAATATGTTTTCTCTGCATTTTTTTAAACAGAACAAAAAAAGTTGTAAAAGTGACCGTTAGACGAGGAATCGATTATCACAGCCTATAAATTCTGAATGCACCCCCAATTCATCTGTTCTCACTCTCCCTCGTTGCACATTCCATCTGGTTTTTTTCTTCACACGCATTTCATTCTCTTGCAAGCTACAATCTCTCTGTAGTGCTTTCCAATGCTACTGTAGTGTCATCTTATGGCTTCTCTCTCCATCTTCCAAATGTTTCTGCTTTTCAGTTCTTGCATATTATTATTGCATGCAACAACTGTGACATGCACAACCTACCGGGTAATCACCGTCGACATTAACGGCGGAGGCCATTTCCGATCAGTCCAAGCCGCCGTCAATGCCGTCCCGGACAACAACACAATGAACGTCGTTATTCAGATAAGCCCCGGATATTACATGTACATATCATTCTTCTTCTACTGATTATTATTTCATAAGCATTGCATTTACTTAAAACTTAAATGTACGTGGTTAATTGTGCTTAGTATTTTGTTCTGCACTTTTGAAACACATTTTTTGTTTATTTATGACAGTGAAGTGTTTGGTTTTGTTTGCGCAGAGAGAAAGTGGTAGTGCCCGTGACGAAGCCGTACGTTACATTCGAAGGAGCGGGAAGAGATGTGACGGTGATAGAATGGCATGACAGGGCCAGTGACCCTGGTCCCAACGGCCAACAATTGCGTACTTACAGAACAGCTTCTGTTACAGTTTTTGCCAACTTTTTCTCTGCTAAGAATATCAGCTTCAAGGTAACTTTTCATCTCTTCCATATGCTATGCATTGTCATTATCAATGCATTTATTACCAGTTACCCACTTTTTGTTTGCATCTCTAAAGATTCCTTTTAACTTAACATCATAAGAGTTTCAACAAATTTTACAGCATCTCTTAACTTTTGCTTTTTCAATCAAAAAATATTTCAAAGGAACTGAACAAAATCCATTCTTTTCTGTTTGTAAAGAAGGGGAGAGAAAAACATTCCCTACCCATTTGTACGCGTTTCACAAAGTAGGGTTCTAATAACTTTCTTTTGTTCTGGGAAAATGTGGAGTTTGATGAGAAAAACTTGATGATATATGATTATAAAGTCAATAATGGGTCCATGAGCATATACTGCATTGCATGAATTAACCACTTTATACTATTACGAGCGTTGAATTTGTGGAGTGCGATTATTCCTTTCGGCCAAAAGTTTAGAAGCAGTCAATAAATTAATATGAAACGGTGCAGAACACTTCTCCGGCGCCGATGCCGGGAATGGAGGGGTGGCAAGCGGCGGCGTTTCGCATTTCCGGGGACAAAGCTTACTTCTCCGGCTGCGGGTTCTACGGTGCACAAGACACTCTCTGCGACGATGCTGGCCGTCATTACTTCAAAGAATGTTACATTGAGGGTTCCATCGATTTCATTTTTGGGAATGGCAGGTCTATGTACAAGGTAATATTATTAATTTCATTTACCTATGTTTCAGTATTTTATTCTACATGCTACCATGCACCCTTTAATTTTTATCTTTTGTTGTCAGAACAAAATTGTTTTTCTCATACTGTTCTTATATTATATTTGATGAAACATGAATTTCATTAAATTATTATTTCATCTTTTTCATCCACTTTCAGAAAGCACTCTCTAGCGGTTTTTTAAGTTTGCTAGGGAGTTTAGTGGTGCACGACATGGTTTGCATGAAAAAGGATTTGAGCTTTTTGCCACTTTGCCATTTATAAATAAATTAAACTTCTGTATACACTCATTATCATTACGCTTTTTATGGTAAAAAATATTTTTCGATTGACAAAAACCTAACACGTTAACCTCTAATATTTTTTTACCATTAAAAGAAAATATCAGATCATTGATTATGTGTTATATAATCAATTTTATTTAGCTTACATTATGTTTTATCTTTGCCCTGTGTGTGCATGTGTGCAAAATGCTCTTTCAAAATTAAAAAAAAAATAATAATAATAAACCCAACAATTATTCCACTCTAGTTTTTCTTCTAGCCGAGCGCAGATTTCTAATAACTTTTACAGCTTCATTGTTTTGGCTTTTTGTTTGAAATTTCGTACCTAATACTCACACGTGACTTCATTATGTGCTCTTTATTCTCAAAGCTTTTTCCATTTTTTTAATTTAATAGTACGTACTTTCTTATTTTGATCATTTTCTATTTTCTTAAACTTTATTTAATAGAGTAAAATTATATACAAAATTATTATTTCTATCTAGAAAAAATACAAAAACGAAACCCAAGTGAAATTTATAACTTTGGTTACCGATAATAAAATAATGATAGCATCAAATGTTTCAAAGGTATAGCATATGATGAATATATTTTTCTAACAATATAATTGCCAGTAGTTTATCTTCTTCATTCATTTCGTACCAAAAATTAATTTGTCGAAGTTTAAATGAGCATAAATAAATCAATTATCTGTTGCACATTACGAATGCTTTCTTAGTTTATCTTTTTAAATGTTTTTTCACAGACGTTGTTCTTAATAATTAAAGTTTTAGTTATTCTAACATAGAGTGTTTCGAATTTAGTAACATTTTTCAAGACATCAACAATATTGAGTTAACAATTTCACAATATGTAATAAAATCATCCTGATATCAGAGTTAATAAAAAGTTATCATTAAAGGCTAAAAGCAAAAAAAAAAAAGAATCAAATAAAAAATAAAAAGGAACCAAAGCAAAAACATTATTCTATTATAAGATCAACAAGTTAATTATGCCAAAAAATAACTACTTGAAAAAATTACACTAAATATTGATAAATATAATTTTATCTATAATTTTTATATACTTGTTTATTTTTTGTCTTTTTTATCACACCATATATTATATAAAATTATCTTTTTTTATTCTTTCTAAATGTATATTAAGTGTTGATGGCATTAATCATTTTTCTTATATAGTTGGACGATCTAACAGCATCGTTTGGTTCAGGATTGCAGGCTACACTCAATTGCCACGAGGTTTGGGTCAATCGCAGCCCAAGATAGGAGATCCCCACACGAGAAAACAGGCTTCGCATTCGTACGGTGCAAGGTGACAGGAACAGGCCCAATTTATGTGGGCCGTGCAATGGGCCAGTACTCTAGGATTGTCTACGCTTACACCTACTTCGACGACATAGTTGCACATGGTGGTTGGGATGATTGGAACACTTCCTACAATAACAAGTAAGACCTAACAATATTCTAGTCATATTAAATCATACACTTTTCTTTCTGTCATCCACCATCATTTCTCAAAACCATACTTCATACTATATAATCATCTTATTATGGTATGTTTGTAACACTTTGTCTTGATTTGGGGTGTTTAGGACTGTGTTCTTTGGAGTGTACAAATGCTGGGGACCAGGTGCTGCGGCTATACGTGGAGTCCCATTAGCCCAAGAGCTAGATTTTGAATCTGCCCATCCATTCCTGGTCAAGAGTTTTGTCAATGGGAGACACTGGATCGCACCCTCTGATGCTTAGCTAATGCAGAGAGCCCCCAAAACAAGATATTGCACAGCTTTAGTCTACCCAATAGCATTGTTGTCATTTTCTCAAATTTTTTGTCTAGTGTTTAACCATAGGAAATTCATTCATTCAATCTTTAATAAGATTTGTACACTGTATACTCTTCTATCACTTTTCAAATGCCATATCTTGATTCTTTTATTATGAATAAATTTCATTTCAGTGTTTATCAGTTTGTTTTACTGCAATGTTAGGGGGAGGGGACTTTACACAAAACTCATTCAAAGGATTTTGGTGTTTGAATATTTGATAATATATAGACAGAATGGCTAGTTATGGCATCATTTACTAGTAAGTCCTTTACAGAAAGAACAATTCGTGTATCTTACCTATAAATCTAGTAATCTACTGGTGCTTTTCAGCCTTGCCAATACCTTGTCATTACTCATTATGTAGGAAATGAATCTCAACAAATCAGAAAGCAAATTTTGTTTGCAACTAACAACTCGTGATATAATTTCCAGCAGAAAATATTGATAGACATGCCTTTGTCATATAAAACCTTAGAAGGAGACTAATTGTGATTTCCTCGTAACCTTGTCGTGAGTAGGGGAAAACATTGTAGCACATAAAACTATCTTATTCTGACAAGTGAAAATCAAATATTCCTAAGAACCTGTAAACCATCAAAGAGACTGGTAAATGACAAGAATTGCTTCACATTATGCAACAGTTTTGCTGACCTTCAAGCATCTCTGGAGATCTGCAGGAGAAAATGTTCACATCAGTTGATGCACATACAAGAAGAATGTGTTTGAAAACTACAAGATACAAAAAAAAAATGGTAGTGATAAGTTTCAGAATGACAATGGATGCTGCCAGATAACCTGTTTTATTTTTAAAAAATATTTATTGGAAAGCATCCTCAAGGGAGAGGGGAATAGGTATCCTAGGGAGGATCAAAGCTTAGATATGGGAGTTTCATTCCTAAACTGGGAGCAAGTCAATTCTACATAAAATCGTAGCTTTTATATGATGATTCAATACCCATTTCAGCAGTAGTAATTCACCGCAAGTTAGATCACTGAGTTAGCACTAAAATAAATGCGACAGATTTTAGAGATTGTACAAAGCCATTTATTTTATTAGCCAGTATTGATTATCAACATAAGTGAGAACTGATACATTGAGCTTCACCCATAAATAACAGCTATAAAATCAACATACACCTCTTACGTAAAATTGCAAGACAAACCATTAATCTAGTCCAGAGTTTAGAAAGATAAAAATAATCCATGCAAATTTTCACGAGGGTCTTATTGAAAAAAAAAAAGTAAACAATGATAAATACAAGTTCATAGTGCGATAAAAAACACCAATTAATAACCAAGGGAACTTACATCTGGCCAAGACTCGCTAAATCGAAATCGGGAGCAAGCTCCTGGACGATTTCATTTGGTGGTTGTCCACATTCTTGCATTTTCTGCATGAGCTCGACAATCCTGTTAAAGTTTCCGGCATCATTATCGTAAACTTCATTCAGGTTTCGTATCAATTCATATTGGTGTGCGTAACGTTCATATTCTTCTTTGCTTAAGCTAGATTTGTGATCTTCCAGCCACTTAGGATATTTTTCTGCTATTTCTTTCATTGGTTCGTGAAGAATCTCTTTTGACAGAAGTTGCTGCATCATGGTCTCCACAATAGATTCCATGTCCTATAAAATAATAATAATTATAACATTATTAGCATTAAATCCAGGAAAGGAAATCAAGATACGGTATTCCCATGATGAAAACTTAAGAAATAGCACCATAAATAGTAACAATATCTTTGATGCCCTTAATTACTTGCTTCCTAAGTAAAAAATTATAGCCAAAAAATGGCAAATTGTTTGGTCTAGTTTGGTTAGCTTCACATATTTAACACAAGATATAATAGCGGCTATGTTTGTATATGAAAAGAAGTATTCCAAGCCTCAATTTCTGCTTTGCTTGGCCTATCATCTATCACCAGTCTCTTTTCCGTGCAGAGCTCAGCAAAAGGATAAGTATGTTGGAGATCCAAGTGTGAGTCTAAGTCTCACATTGGGTAGAAATGATAAAGTGAAGCACTATATAAGAATAAAGACCCATAAACTCATTGCCTTAAGGTTTTGGGTTGAGAGTGGTGTCATTGCCTTATGTGATTGGACTCAGGTCTCATTGGTGTTGTGTCTTCCCAGTGAAACCTCCTTTGTAAACCTAACAAGTAGTATCAGAGCCTTGAAATTGACTCAAACGAGTACAGTATAGTCCAGACGAGTATATTATAGGCATGTACTCGTGGTTGGAAATGCTTCCGCTAGAGGGGAGTGTACCAATGTGGTTGAAGGGACTCGCCCTTGAGGGGGAGATTGTTGGAAATCTAAGTGTGAGTCTAAGTCCCACTTTGGGTAGAATGAGAAAATGGAGCACTACATAAGAATAAAGACCTATAAACCCATTGCCTTAAGGTTTTGAATTGAGAGTGGTGTCAATGCCTTATGTGGTTGAACTCAGGTCTCATTAGTGGTGTCTCCCCAGTGAAATCCCCTCTATAAACCTAACAACATAAAAGTTCGTACAGTTCAAATCTCTCTTACTTTTTGTTCTCTTGATTAATAGATTCCAACTTTAATTCTTCATTTAGTTTTGAACTTCTTTAAGAAAAAGAGAAGTTATCAATTGAATACAAAAACCAAATCAAATAAGCTGTCATCATGACAAACAACATCCTTTGACACTAATTTTTAGAAAGTGAACTTTAAATCTAATTTAACTTCATAAAATTAGCATCAAGAGATTTGCACTCATTTACATATATATTTTGTCACATATTTGATTGATGTGGAATCTCCAAGAGTCATATACGAACCTGAGTTGTTTTATTAAAAGTAAGATCATTGCATTCAAATTTCCATAAAGGAAAAACTCGCCACGCATAAAATAAGGGCCAACATCTAGGCCAGGCTCAACTGAACTCGTAATTTCATGACATTCGGACTCAGAAAATACCAAACAGGTAAGTCATCACAACGGTACCAACCTAGATTTCTAAAGTCTGAGCAATTGGACTTTGTCATTACATAAAAATAAGTAAATCCCATGTTCAATTTAAATCATAAAGAAAGAGCACAAAGGAACAAAGTATATATATGAGCAATTCACCTTGATAAGGTAGGTTCTAGCAAGTACCAGTTCAAAAGTTCCTCACAGTTAGACCACTTAAAAATACAGGCTGTTAAAGTTGAGTCCCCTCCCCTCCCCACTCCTTCCCAAAGTATATCAATATTGCAAGTGAATATTTAGGAAATGCATGGAAACTTATTAAAGAAGCAGGAGGTACAACTCATAACTAATAAAAGTGGAACCTCCAAATTGATTTCTTTTTTATAGGAGTTTCAATAAAAGATCTCCAAAGGGATTATTGGAAAGAGTCTATAATCCACAAAATACAAACACAAGAATAAAGTCGTAGCACCTCAAGAGTGATGAACATTTGACTTTCAGGGAAAAATTGATTGAAGGTAATTGGGAATGTAGTGCTAATCTGATAGGCAATCAGTAGTAAAGAACATGCATGCAGAGGGCAAGGAGAGGATCAGATATAAATAAAATTGACTATAAATAAGAGTGAAAGCGAATTTAGCTATAAAGTTAGACATTGACTCAGTTATGAGAGAGGAGGTGACCCTCAAGCTACACTCATTCACGTAACTAGCAGTCAGCTTCTTGGTCACATTGAGTGATATCACCATACCATTTGGATTACCATATTTTTTTAATTCCGTTTATCTCTTTTCCTCCTCTTATGTATCAGTTGACTACCATAACATTGAGATGTCTATATGATGCCCCAATATGTATATGTGCAGTATAAAAGCACATTTTCAAAAAATAAAAATAAAAACCTCCGTACATTACTGATTTGCCTCTGATACACAACTATTGACAATTCCAGTACACAAAACCCAGGTTAGTGCAAACAAATATTAGTCCTTTAGCTCCAATATGTCTCTTTGATATATTATATTATATTAACTTGTGTGTGTGTGTGTGTACGTATCAGGGAAGTAGAGTATCTTATTGTGAGAAATGATAGGTATTCCAGTACACAAAACCCAGGTTAGTGCAAACAAATATTAGTCCTTTAGCTCCAATATGTCTCTTTGATATATTATATTATATTAACTTGTGTGTGTGTTTGTACGTATCAGGTAAGGAGAGTATCTTATTGTGAGAAATGATAGGAATATACACAGGAAACACCATAACAACCTGGTCCATAGTTCATCATCGTCCAAAGCAGCAGCAGACAAATTAATTGCTAAGAGGAAAAATGACAGTTGCCAAACTTAATCTTTCTTCAGATTTCAAGGGAATTATCAGTCTCCTGGAACAGAAGGCTGGTGTTTTTCCATACACATGGATCAAACCAAAGACCTAGGTTCCTTCCACTCAAAGCAAGAGTAAACAAACTTTGATGATTACTCAAATTCCATCTCAATGGGGTACGGATAGGTTTGAATAACCTGTATGCAGCCACAATTTTGGCAGCAACATCAAGGTTTTAGAGTTTCCACAACCACAACACAGCAATTTAAAACCCTATATCACCACACCGCGCCCTCTCACATATACAAACTGTTAGACTACATGAAGATGCAAAAAACAAAGCACAAAAACTGCCCCTAAAATCCATTACCGATTTTCACCTCAAAACTAGAGAACACAACAAACTTAAAGCTCGATGACAAGAGAAATTACTGAATAAGTAAATCAAGTACAAATTGATGCAAAGGAAGAAAAGGAAACAAAATAATAAAAAAATACCTGAGAGCCAGCAAGCTGCTCAAACTGTTTGACCCAATCTTCCATCAAGGCATCCTTCCCCAAATCATCAGCAGCAGGAGGGGTCATAGACTCCAGGCCCTTCACAGCCTCTCTGGTCTGCTCCCTCAGCTTGTTCAGCGCCTCCGCCACGTGGCTGTCCTTCGAAACCTTCTGCTTCCCCTTTTTCTTCGTTCTCAAATCAGGTAAACCCATGCCCAATCCCTGAACCCCCGACGGCAACGAAGGACTCTCGTTTTTGCTCGCAATTGCTCCCCCACTTCCAACACACAATTCAATTAACACAAACACACAAAGATTCAGTAAAACCAAAATAAATTAAGATATTGCAGAGTCGAAAAAGGGCGGAAACGATAACCTTGGAAGAGAAGGATTAAGGTTGAAGGACTGAAAATCATCCAAAGCACCTGAAATAATCGAATGAAACAGTCTCAGAAAGAGAGAAAAAATAATTTAACATCAGAGAAAGTTAGAGTGAGTGAGGAAGAAAGTACTATCGAGGAGTTGGTCGAGGTCTTGAGAAGAGTCAGCCATGGTTGTCACCGCCACACAACACTGCGGCTATGGCTAATGGAATCAATAAACTAACTATGCAGTGTTGTTTCTCATCCTATTCCAATTACATTGTTCTTGTCATTTACGATATCAATATTTTTTTTTTTCTAGATTTTTCAATTATATTATTATCATTCATTCATAATCATATCAAGTTTTTTCTTTTATCTAATTTCACTAGATTTTTTTCTCTTTTTTTCTCGCTTACGATGTATGTCCCACTCGTACCATTTAAATATATTATAACCGTTTTATTTCTTTTTTCTTATTACAAAGAGGTGTGTTGTTTATTTTTATGTATTTAAATGATTAAAATAAATGTATTAATAAATAAATTATAATATAATTCGAATTCATAATATAAATATTTTTTAATATACAAATTTTATTCTTTTAAATTACAAAGGAAAAATTAAATGATATGTTATTATTTTTAACTATTGGAACTTTAAACAGTAGGGATAGAGATTAAATATGAAGAAGACGACCTTGTACATTAAAAAGATTTTTATTATAAATTAAAAATATAAGTTGTACCGAAAAACAATTTTTATTATACATTAAAAAATGTCGATTCATTATTTAAGTTTTGTATCGTTGTAAAGGATTAAAATTTAAAAATAAAACAGAAAAAAGTTTTCTTCTTTTTTCTTTTACATTTACATTGTTGAATAAAACAATAAGTTGTGTGAATAATGTTTTTTCTAGACTTCTTCAAAAGCGTCTGAACTAATCATAAATAAATGGATAGTTTGTTGTTAAATATGATTAGGGACAAAGCTAGCTCAAGGATAAAATAAGTAAAATTACTTGCCTCTAACAAAAGAATGTCTAAAATAATTTACTATTAATATTTCTTCACTAATTAATTAATTATAAAATTATTTTTAAGCAAAATAGTCTCAAAAATAATATTTTGTACTAATACTCTATTAAATTAATATGTTTGAGATAAAAAAAAACCTAAAAGATTATTTTATTACTAATATAGCTATATTATATTAAGGTTAAAATAATTTTTTGTTCCAATTTTTGTCAACTTTTGTTAAATCAATCAAAATTTTGTTTTTGTACTAAAATAGATTTCAATTTTCATCAATTTTGTTTAAATTGTTCATTTTTTTCTAATACTATTTAATTCATTAACAACCATGACCAATGACTATCATGTGTTCAATTTGGAAGATGTATTTTATATATTACTAAAACATGAGAACAAATATTGTATAAACTATTAGAAAGAATAACGAATTTCAATTTCACATCTAAATATATTAACTAAAAGTATACTTAGCATAAACAATGATTTGAACTAATTAATTGATTATTATATTATATAAATTTATATTTAGATGAAAATAATTTATTTTACTTTTTGTGAAAAAATTTTAAATCATGTTTGAAATTTTATTTTTTTAATTAATATAAAATGATTTAATGAGTATTCATTAAAATATTAAGTATTTTATAAATTTTAAATAATTAAAACCTAATATATTATAACAATTATGTGATAAATTCACTAATTTTCTAAATAAGTGGAGATTATATATTCACTTATACACACACAAACATCCTCTCTATATATAGAGAGGCATGCATAACAAATTATGGGTAACATTATAAGATTACATATATATTTAAATATTTGCAATTTAATTTAAGAAAAATATACAATCATATAACGATATTGTTTAAAGTGACAAACCCGTCATTATTTTAATTATTCAATATTTTTGAATCTTCATTTGATTATATTTTGTTTCATTCTATGTATAATTGAAATTTCATGCTAATTATGTAATATTGTTTTTTTAATTTAGTCTCAATTTAATCAAAATCAAAATCATATTTGATCTATACTTTTATTATATTAACAAAGAGATTTTTTGGTGTACACATTTTATTTTCAAATTTATCCTTTAAGTATTTTTTAAATTAAAATAATTATATTATCAATTTTATTCTTTACATACTATTTTTTGTTTTAAATTTAACAATTTTTTATTTGACAATTTTTTTTCTAAACTTTAACTATTCTTTTAAACTAAAATAACTAGTTATAATAAAAAATTGTCTAAAAAAACTATAAATTATTTAAATTTACTTTTGTAATTATAATAATAATAGCTTATTATTATTTTT
Source organism: Vigna unguiculata (assembly GCF_037176805.1). Classification (NCBI taxonomy): domain Eukaryota; kingdom Viridiplantae; phylum Streptophyta; class Magnoliopsida; order Fabales; family Fabaceae; genus Vigna; species Vigna unguiculata. The sequence goes on along the minus strand of NC_140794.1, from coordinate 53,943,258 downwards.
ATTATAAAAAAATTGAACAAAGGTATATTTAAAGAATGTATTTGACAAATATATAATATCATTCAGGTATCATAATTTTAGTTGTAATATAAGTGATATATTAAATGTGGAGATATTAACGAGTTAGATTGGACACCGATAGTATTTGTTCACTGTGTAGTGTCTGTTCACTGTTCAACTTGTAACAAAAAATTTCATTCATTACTAATATGATTGTTGGTCAGATACCTTTTAAGATAATAACTATGGAAATATAAATATATACCGATTAATATTTAAAAAATAAATATATTTTATAACATTTTGTAATAAAAGTTAAAAAAGTTTATAAAAAAACATAAAATATAATATAAATTAAATTAAATTTTAATTTTAATTAAATTTAACTTATTTTATAATAAAATGTAGATTAAATTTACTTTTAATTAAATTTAACCTAATAAAATATTTAATTTTCTTATATAATAAATATCTACCTGTACTCCGAACTATTCATAAATAAATATTAAAATATTTAATACTAAAATTATCCGTTGTGAATAGGGGTGGCAATGTGGGCCGGCCCGTCCCGCATAAGGCCCGCACACCGCGGACCGGCTCGCCCTGCCCCGCATATTTTATGCGGATCGCATACTCTGGCCCGCTCTGCATATACGTTGGCTCGCGGGGTGACCCACTTTTTATTTATTTATTTTTTTTTAATGATAAAACTTTTGATGTTTAAAAATTGGAAAACTTTAAGAAGTTCACAAATTAAGTAAAGACTTTGGGGAATTAGATGATAAATTAATAATTTAACATTTTCATCATATTCATACTATGACATACACAATGTATTCTTTAAATTTTAGCACATTAAAAATTACATAATACTTGTCTTTTCCAGTTATACAAAAAATTTGAAATATTAATGTAAGAGTCCATAAAAAAAGTAATTAATATATATAAGTGCAAGTTTTCTTTTTTTTTAATTTTATGCAGACTTGCGGGTCGGCCCACGGGCTAGCCCATACGGACTTGCGAGCTTACTATCCTGGCCCGCCTCACGTTTTTTCTGCGGACCTGCGAGCCGGACCCGCGGACTAGACCCTAATTGCCATCCTATTGTGAACTGTATCCAAAATACTGTCAAACTATATTTAACGTCGCTAATTGAAAAACATTATTTATTTATATTAATTTATGATACAAACAATGAGTATTAATATTAATTAACTAATTAAAAGTTTGGATCAATTTAGCTGAAACCCATAAAAAAGAAATTAAGGTAGTTATAGGCGGTAAAAGGAACTGAACGGGGGATAAGACTTGTCGGAGAGTGAGTAGGGTGTGGTCGACGCACCAACACGCAAATGGCTGCTATCATTGGCGTTGGCGCCGCAAAAGCGATAACAATGGCAATAGCGGCGAGGCCTCTTCGCCTGAAACCTTACGCCGCAACAACGGCACTTGCTTTTCTCTCACTCCACAAATCTCTTTTCCTCCCTCCTTCTCCCTTCCCCTCCCGCCGCTCCTTCTGCGCGGCCGCTCTTCGAACCTCCGGCAGCAGAGTAGAACAGTTCCGCAAAAAGCTTAGGGTTTCCGAAATCAAAGAAGGCGATGGTGCCGACGTTCTCGGCCGCGACCTCGTCGTGCAGGGCTGGGTTCGCACGCTTCGCCTTCAGAGTAGCGTCACCTTCATCGAGGCAAGACATTAGACCGATTTCTATTGTAATTAGCCGGTATTTGCAATGCAATTGCTGATCGAGTAGATTGTTGATTGTGTGTAGATTAACGATGGTTCTTGCCTTTCTAACATGCAATGCGTGTTGAACTCCGAGGCTGAAGGTTACGATCAGGTGTGCTTGCTTTTTCTATCGTTTTTGTTTATGGTTTTATATTTAGGTTTGTGTGAATAAACTTATCGGGAATCAGTTACCAAGAACCAAATGAAATAAGATTTTGGGTAGTTTAAAATAGGCTCCTGCATAAGCGGAAAAGTAGCTTTTAGAAAACATAACTTGGAAGAATTCCTGCAAATTATTTTATATATAAGTTAAATTTAGTTTACAAAGTATATTTCATTTCTCCTTATTTTGTTCTCCTATATAAAAACTTTTGGAGAAGTTTATCAGGACAAACCTTTGTTACTATCACTCTTGAAGGTTTTGAGTTTGTTATTAGGTAGAATCTGGCTTGGTTACCACTGGTGCTTCCGTGTGGGTGCAAGGAGTTGTGGTGAAGAGCCAAGGATCCAAACAGAAAGTGGAGTTGAAGGTCAACAAAATCGTGCTGGTTAGTTCTCCCTCAATCGTAATAAAACAACCTCTCACCATTTTGCTCTCTTTTATCATATTTTTTTTTTTCGTTCATTAGTTCAAAGATTTTATCCATTTTAACATGTTTTTTTCATTTGCGTATATCCAGCATAATGTTGCGCAGGCTTCTACCATATATTGAAATTATAGCTGCTATTTTGTTTTTTTTTTCTTTTTCATACTTGGAACATCTTTTTTGCGTACGCAGGACCAGTGTGGACAGTCAGTCTCAACTGGCTGCATTATAGGTGTTTGCTTTGGTCTTTTGGTACTGCTTATGAAAACATTGTCTTTAAACTTTTAAACTTTTACTCTTTGCTCATTAACCACTATTTGGTTGTTTATTGACTCTAATTTCCTAACATGATTTAGATTTTAGACCACTAACTTCATTTTTGCTTTCATCATGCTTTCGCTTGTTTTTTTTTTTCCTGTTAGTGTAAATGACAATGAAAATGACAACTATTCTCTTGACGATAATCTTGTGACTAAAATTGCCATTGGTGCTGCAAGTGATTATAGTATATGGGATTTTATTTTCTCTTTTCATGGTCTTGCATTAGGCTCGTTACATGTTTCCTACTTGGTTCATTTAGATCTTTAACTCCAAGGTGACTCATGCAAGACTTTGATCTACAATTTCAGATTGGCAAAAGTGATCCCTCTTTTCCCATCCAAAAGAAAAGAGCCAGCAGAGAATTTCTAAGAACAAAAGCACATCTTCGTTCAAGGACAAATACTTTTGGTGCAGTAAGGTTTCCTATTTTGTCATATTCCTTTTTACCTTACCTTCTTATGCCTTTACTTAATCATGCAAAAGAACAATTCATTACTTTGCTTTAGTTTAAATAGTTATCTTAAATTTCTTCAAATATTGTTGTTTTTCATCTGTCGTGTTATGTGAAGCCACTTTTTGAACGATTGATTATGTAGCTGGTTTTCTTTATCATGAAGAATTTCTTTATATGCAAATAATGATTGGGGTGAGGGTAAGGGTGGAGGTAGGTGTCTCCAAAATTTGTTGCATTCTATAACTGGAGGTATTTCATTGGTGTTAATCATGCGGAGTGCGGAGTGCAAAAAGTACTCTGGCCTAACTAGCTTTATGTCTCTTCTTTAGTAGGAGTTTTAAGTAATGGTTTATTTGCTTAAAACTCTAATCATCAATAAATTTTAATCAACATCTTATCAATTGAATCCAGTGAAGCTACTTTGTAGCTTTTTTCAATTTATCTAGGAAGAGGGTGCTCAATCAGTTCATACCTCCAGAGGTTTATGCTCAAAGTTCATATAGTGGCAATGAATTTTTAGCTTATGGTTTTCAATTTCCTTCCCTCTATTTTTCGTTTACATATAATGTTTTTATTTTTATGTACTTTATGTACAAAATTCTGACTAGGGTATTAATTCATGTAACTTCTGTTACTATTTTTGCTTATGAAATTACCTTATTTTTTATTTTTACAATTATCGATATTTTTTGTCATACAAAACGAATTCAGGTTGCAAGGGTTAGGAATGCTTTGGCCTATGCTACACATAAGTTCTTCCAAGAAAATGGGTTTGTTTGGATCTCAAGTCCTATCATAACAGCTTCAGATTGTGAGGGAGCGGGTGAACAGTTCTGTGTTACTACTTTGGTATTTCCAATTCCACGATCTACTTCCAATTTATATGAATATTTTTGACCAAATTACATGTTGCACTTTGACTACTCAAGGATTAAATTCTTCTCTCATCTTCCCTGACTGGAAATTTGTTAGAAAACCATGGTTGTGTGGGAGCAGTCTTTCATTCAAAACTACTATGAATCCCACAAGAAAATAGTTCCTGAAAGTCACAGTAGAGCAAATTAAAGCCATTAAAAGTAAATGTTATGTGATCCTTTACTTTTATGCTGTGAGCAGGAGAACGTTTGGTTTTAGCTTAGACTATGTAGCAGGTGGATCTCTGGGGATGACACTCTTTAGCTTGTTAAGAAACACTGGGTTGATAATAATTTAGCAACAACAATAGCCAAATCACCTTATGTTCAATCACCCTCATTGGTCAATCAATGCCATTGAACACTGTTAAAAACAATTTTAGTAAAACTATTTGGAGCAAAGCCTTCTCAATGGTTTTTCCTAATGTTTTCTTTAATGCAGTCACTCTTGTCTGGAAAATTTTCTCTTTTCTGCTATAAAAAATTTTAAATTAAAAAATTTAATGCAGTGAGAATTTGTTTAAATTATGTATTACATTTAGATTTGGAACTATATCTTTGAAGTCTACACAGGGCATGCAGAGTCTATTACCTTGTTTACTCAGTAATCACTACTTACAGCAGTCCTTTGCTAATGTTTTCCCTAACCGAAGGAAGTTCATTTCCATAATTTAAAATGGTTCAAGGATTGGGCTATAATTTCCAAGTCTGTCGGAAGTACTTATTTCTCATCTTATTAAGCATTTAGTTATAGATTTTTCTCCCTTCAATTTACAGATACCAAGTTCTCAAGATACTACGGATTCTCCTGTTGATGCAATTCCAAAAAAGAATGACGGATTAATTGATTGGTCACAAGTGAGACAAATTCATATTCCTACTCTCTTAATGTGTTAGGCAGTTGTTGTATTTTATGCACTAATCTGAAGCATTCTATGAATCAGGACTTCTTTGGAAAACCTGCATTCTTGACTGTCTCAGGTCAACTCAATGCTGAAACTTATGCAACCGCTCTCTCTGATGTACATATGTCACCTTCTCTCTCTGTCTCTAATATTTTAGCAGTTGTCTTGTTTTCTTTAAAATTTAGTGTTTTAAAATTAATGAATGAAATATCCTTTGTTTGAATATTATACTTATGCAGGTGTATACCTTTGGTCCCACATTCCGAGCAGAAAATTCCAACACTTCTAGGCACTTGGCTGAATTTTGGGTTAGTGATTTGTTTTCTTGTGTGTTCAATTTGAATTAAAAAAGAAGCTGGATTATGCATTCCCTTTTGCTTATAAGCCGCTTAGTTTTTCTGATTAGTTGTAATGTATGTGTAATGGAACAATAACTAAAGGACATTATCATATTGTTTATTCAGATGATTGAACCGGAGCTTGCATTTGCTGATCTTAATGATGACATGGCTTGTGCATCTGCTTATCTCCAGTTTGTAGTATGTTACATTCCACTAATACTACAAAGTTGTCATCTACTTTTTGATTAATTTTGCAAAGATTTTTTTATATTATTTCTTGATATTAAAGCTTGTGTGCTTCATGTTCTTGAAGATAAAATATGTCCTCGATAACTGCAAGGAAGACATGGAGTTTTTTGATACATGGATTAGTAAAGGAATCATTGCTCGCTTGAGTGTATGAGTTCTCAGTGTAACCATCATATTGCTTTCCTTTATCTAATTTATATCTGTATTATCGGTTATAATTACCAATTTGATCATTACATATTAGTTTGATGTCATTATAAAAGGACGTAGCAGATAAAGATGTTGTGCAAATAACCTACACTGAAGCAATAGATCTGCTGTCAGGAGCAAATAAGAAATTTGAATTCCCGGTAACTCGCTAAATGCTTTTTTTTTTTTTTCTCAGTTTCAGTAATCCTGTTGAATGTCAGTTATCCTGTGCTCTATCTTATGTTTTATTCTATCCCATAACCATTTTCTAAAATCAAACATGTTACAAGTATTATTTTGCTGTAATGTATTGTGCTTATTGTTTGGCAAATCAAAGACAGAGAGGATATCTTGTAACTTCTTTTTTGTTTGCTCCTCCCGTCCCTTGGACATTACCTATCTTATTTTTGCTTGCATTTTGTTCAAAATTGGTCATATGCTAAATTTACTCTCGTTCATCGAAGTAGCTGGTCCAACTAGTGGCTCAGGATTTGATTGTCGTTGTTGTATAAACTATTTTTCTAAATTTGAAATGACTTGATTCGTAAACTTCTTCCAATTTGTTTGTATTTGACATATTTTTCTACTTGCATTCATAGGTGAAATGGGGTTGTGATCTTCAGAGTGAACATGAGCGCTATATAACTGAAGAGGCATACAATGGATGCCCAGTGATAATTAGAGATTATCCAAAGGCATGCTACCTTCTCCTCTCATCTTTTGTACATGGCATATGGAAGACATCATGGTGTTATAAATAATTTTAAAATGGGTGTCAGTACTAAGAAAGGACCTAGAACTTTTAACCTTAAAGGCAAGATATAGAATCCACAAAATCTGAAAGAAGTGGCTGAGAAAATAGAGAAGTAACATTCTTCCGAACTGTTTTTCTTCTGCTGAACTTCCACTCCTCCCTGCACAAAATTATAAAGAAAAAAAAATGCAAATTCTACCACAAAAATGCTTTGTCATTGTTTTACTTGCATGAAATTGACCAGCGATCAGGATTCTGTGTATACACAAAAAAAAAAAAAAGGTGAATCAAACGTATTGAAGTTGTTGAATTTAATTTTTTTCAGGATATTAAAGCATTCTATATGCGACAGAATGATGATGGAAAGACAGTTGCGGCCATGGACATGTTGGTTCCAGGGGTAATTCATAAAATTTCTCTTTCTTATTATTACCATCAAATAGTGTTTGTGAATAAAATTTTCAGTACAATAAACAATCCCTTTAGTTAGTCACATAGTATAATCATTAGTCGCAAAAGAATTAGAGAAATAAGGCATGTTGACTATAACTAGGAAGAGGAGTTGAAGGTGTAGTTAGTCATTGGAGAATCAGTTTGGTGGCTGAGGGTTCTGGATCTCTCGAATATCCAGAGAATTTCCTTTTCTTTGTACAGTTTCAGTTCTTGGTACTGTACCCATGTTAGGGCAAGATTGGGAACCACGCTTCATCAATAAAGATTTGTACTTTACTCCCGATTGTGATCTAGTTCTATCTCAGCACTATTCAAAAGAGTAGTGCTTTAGGTTTGATAGGGCATAAAAATGTAGAAACTTCTTTGTCAAATAATGTAGAGGAGTACTAGCAGCATCTTCATTCTAACACATTCTCTAGTGTATTAATATGTATTGAAGGCTACAAAATCATGAGTGAAATTCCTTAAACAGACTCACAATTTTTGTGATTTTCAATAAATTTCAGTTAATAGTAAACCTTGTATTAAAAAAATACGTTGTTAGCCTATCGCTGCCGGGAATGTTTGCCTGATGAGGTAACATGGGATTCTACTGTACACAGCTCTTAGTATTATGTTCTTATTTATGCACAATGCAAACTTATCTACACGTCTTTCTGTTAGATTGGTGAACTTATTGGTGGAAGCCAAAGGGAAGAAAGGCTTGAGTATCTAGAAGCTCGTTTAGATGAATTAAAGTTAAATAAGGATGCATATTGGTGGTATCTTGATTTGCGTCGATATGGTTCAGGTCAGATGTCTTTCTCTTTGAGCCTCTTTACCTATTTGTACCATGCCGTACAAGATGTAAATCACATTAAGAATAAAAGATTACCCGTTCTTTTGCTGATAAACTTTCTTTGTCTTTCATTTGGAAACTCCCATTTCATCTTTTGGGGAAAGGATTTTGCTGCTTTTATCCAACTTGCTTTATAAAACTATTGTTGCAGGTGGTAAATTGCAAGCTCTGTGCAATTGTTTCATTTTTTTTTGTTGAGAATGGTCTTCCAACGTCACCTATTAGTTCTCAAACATGTAGAGAGTTAAATAAGGTTTTTGATTCTTGGCCCATATTGAAATTGGTACCTCTAAATTTTTTTTAGTGTTTTTTATCCCAACATTTAAAAAGTATGATACGTTACATTATCAAACTTAAGATGTCAATACTATTCGAAGTTACATTAATTATCAGGAACAAATTAAAATATTTGTTAAATGTTGGGATGAAAACATTTAAAAGAGTGCTGTCCGACGCTATTGTTGTGTCAACGAAGGGGGTCTATTGTTGTTTGAACTTTTTAACTCGATGATATTGACAAGATGCAATATGTTGTTGATGCAGTACCTCACGCAGGCTTTGGTTTGGGATTTGAAAGGCTTGTCCAATTTGCAACAGGAATGGACAATATAAGGGACGTTATTCCTTTTCCTCGGACACCCGGCTCGGCAGAGTTTTAGAACTTCCAGATATACTCAAATCTCGACTTAACATTCATTTGTACGATTCAAACCCTGTATTTTAGGCAATAAAGCTTTTTGCGTCTTTTCGTTTTTCTTTTTATTTAGAAAAGCAATCTGCTTGGTCTAAATGAAGTATTTATACATTCTGAACTGAGTACAATACGATTTTGAGGCAATATAATGGTGCTTGCACATTGAGCTTATAAATTATCAAATTGTCTGCGCCAAATTGTATCGGGCATTCAAATTATGATAAGGCAACCTGTATATACAATATCGGCACTGTTCAAATACAGAAAATAATTAGATCGGAATAATAAATTTAAAATTGGAGCCCAGAAGGGGATGTGAGTAATTATCCGGTTCTGCAGTAGAACCTTGCTAAATCCTGGAATTATTATTTTTACTTGTTTGAAAATTAAAAAAAACACATGTTCTAAACAAAACACTTTTTTTTTATTGTTTGTATATAAGTACAGATAATTCTCCTATGAATTCTGGCTTTGAAGTTATTGTGGAAAGTCATAGAACGATAAAAATTATATCTGTATTGACCGAAAATATTTTATTAATATTATTAGAGCTAAATTATTTGAACTTAATTACTTTTCTTAATTTAAATATAAATTGTGTTCAATCAACTTTTAGTCTCAAAATAGCGCCTGCCCATGAGAGATTGGAAATAGAAAAACATTCTTACTTATTTAAATTCATTAAGTGTAGGCAGCAATCTCCATTGAAAAGACAAACCTTTTAAGCTTGAGGCTGCTTTGATTTAAGAATGCAATACTTTTCTTCTTGCAACTAACAATTTGTTTATCTGCTATTTGTTTTTTAAAGTCACGATTTATAAATGTCTCCTTTGATAATTAGTTTTGGTAACTTTCATAGCAGAACCTTTATTGTATAATATTTGCCTGCATAACAAAATCATTCTAACTTCGGATGAATCTCATCCTAAGATAATTTCAATAAATATAACAAAGTTTGGGTTCATGCAGTAAATCACTTACAGAAAACCTTTGAATATGATCGCCACATTTCACATCCATAAACAAATCGTGTATGATCATTGGCAAAACGGGACATAAACCAATATAATAATTATTTCGTCTATCTAAAATCGACTATAATTTCTTCTTGGGATTTCAAATTAAACCAGCTTATAAAGATCATATAGTGACAAAATTACGCATACCCATTTTATCATAAACTAATATTCTTTTTTCACTTTATTTTAACTACACTAACATAAAATTTACATCCTTAACGCTATTTTGACATGTATACAAATTAACAAATAGTAAGATGAACTATAATGTGAAACGAACAGGAGCAGGCTCAAAGAATTATAAGAAATGGGAATTAATATTATGGTGATGGACATTTTGTTTAAAACCTTTTGGTTAAACGATTATTTTCAGAATGACATAAATTACATTGTGAAACAAGAAAATACTATTCTGAAATCATAAATATTTAGTATTTATTTGCCATTACTAAAAACCAAAGTCGAAGAATAGGGAGGGATAGAATAATGACTAGGGGTGGCAAACGGGCCAACCCGGCCCATTTGGCCCGGCCCGTATGTGGCCCGTCAAAAAACGGGCCGGGACGGGTTGGCCCGTCAAACAAAAACGGGCCAATATTCACAACCTGTCTCATATATGACGGGTTAACGGGCCGGGCCGGACTGACCCGTCTAGTTTTTTTTTTAATCTTTTTAATTAGTTTTCAAATTTTTTAATTTGTTTTATTTTTTAAATTTGTTTATATATACATATAAATTATTATTAAAGTCATATTTAATCAAATAAAATATTATTTTAACTTTTAATTGATTAGTTAATGTTTTAATTAGATAAGTTAAAATAATTATTAAATTTACATATTAAATTATTTAATTATAACTAATAATTCAAACTTAATTTGTAGGTGTTAATGATTTAAATTATAATACTATTATATATTTCTACATTTATAATATATAATCTAAAAAATTAATTTTTTTAATTTTTTTATTGTATTTTATTTTTTTAAAACGGGCCAGAACGGGCCAGCCCGTACTTTGGCCCGTCAAGTTGACGGGCTGGACAGGACGGGCCAGAACGGGCTGACGGGTTGAAATCTTCAACCCAGCCCGTTCCTTTTAGCACGGGCTGACGGGCTGGCCCGTTGAGCCCAGCCCGTTTTGCAAGCCCTAATAATGACTTATATCTTAATTGTAGGGCTATTTTTTACATTACAATAATAACAGTTTTGATGACAGCTAATTTTGTTAATGAATAATTTGAACATTCTTAAACTCAATTGAAAAATTTACACAACCTAAATAAAGATTATGTGTCAACTTGTTATAACGAGTTTCCTTTTAGATGTGTAAACCATACATAAACTATGAAAATTTAAGAATACAATCTTAATAGTGTTCTAACCAGTTGCACATTTATGAGTTCAAGAACATAACTCAAGCTGAAAGTTCAAAATTGGTTAACAACCTAACCAACTATATCTTAAACTCATTCATAGCTTGTTACTGTATGTATTCTATCATAAGTGTGTAACCATTCAATTTACAACCAAAATGATATGCTTTCCTCTAATAGGCCTCCAAACGGTATTGTTTGTAACATTTAAACGAAGGACACAAAAACTGAAAAGGCTAAATCCAGCACAAATATATTTAAGTGATATGCTTGGCGTTCAATGTTTGCTTAATTCACCTCTATATCCAATAGAAGATAAACAAAAACTGTGTGACAAAATATCTAAAACAAACCGTGAGAGGCAAATATAAGTATTGAAATTAACTAGCAAAAACACTCTTCATTGAAGCATAATCGTAACTATCAAGGTTTCAGTCATCAATCAAATAAAAACAAAAACAAGTCATACATTTTGCAAACTACGAAAACCATAATCATCCACGGGCCCCTCACTTCTCCGACGAGTTTGGTCCACGCTTCTTTCCGAATCCCACCACTACAATCAAACAAAACCAAAAATAAAAGTTTAAAACACTACATTATGAAATCCCCAAATTCATAAACCCTAAAAAATCTAACATAACAACATTTTCTTTTTCGGTAGAAAAGGGATAATAAGGTAAAACTTAAAGTTGTGTGAATTTTGCTTTAGACATAAGGTAAGGAAAGGAAAACAGAGAAGAAGAGAAAATTACCGGCGGTGACGAATCGGCGATTGTATTGCATTCGCTTGTGAGCGCGTCCACGTGGCTTCTTCTTCTTGTCTTGCTTGGCGACCTTAGGAGTTTGTCCTCTCACTTTGCCCGCACGAGCGAGAGATCCGTGAACCTTACCTGTAATCGAAACATCAATCAAATAAACCATTTAGACATAACATCCTCGTCTCCGTGTTCATGGAAACCTTGAAATCTCATTGAAACTGAAAAAGAATTAGGAAATAACTCACCCATTTTGATGAATAGATGCTTCTCTCTCTGAAACGTTCAGCTGCAGCGGCGACCGGTAAAATCTGAAATCAAGAGGTAGAGATCCTCTATTTGTAAAGGTAGGGTTTATGGTTATGATGTCTTACTGGACCTTAGGGCCCGTTTAGCAAACTTGCTGAGCCCACGTTTCTTATGGACCGTAATACTGTTGCACATGCACGCTTCTCTTTTTCGGCCGTGCCTAATTTTATATTCTAAAGAAGCCTTATATTTTTTAGTTGAATGAATTTACTTTAAAATAGTTTATGCTTAATTTATATTGGGGAATAATTTTTGAAAGTTTTCTTTAATTGGACTGCGAAAAATTATTCTTACAATATTGTTACAACATATGTTTAAAAATTCCATGGATTTGACACGAAGACTTTATCTTTTTTTTCCCATAAAAAAACCATATTACCATAGCACATTCCCTTCGATTTTCTCGAGAGCTACGCGTCGTTCTTTTTTCTTTTTCGTCACATCAACTCTTTTTTCCTTCGCATATTTACGTCTCATCTGTAGTACGTGTTAAGTTCAGTGATCAATAAAAAAAATAATGATACGTTTAGACCACTAAAGATAAAAAACATTCATATTATTGTTCTAACTCAAAATAATAGTATTTTAATTAATATATATTTTTTAGAGTGCAACGTATTATTTTTCTAAAATTAAATTCGTGAACTGTGCTTACGAAACGTCTTTACATTTGAATTACATTTTCATCTTTCCAAAATTTTGCATTTTATACATACAAAACAAAAAGAGGGGGAAATTAACTCTACAATGAAGGGGAGGATAAGGAAAAATCTTCCTAAAAGGAGAAAAATAGAAAGCAAGATTGACTTCAAAACCTAGCACATTTATCATTAAATTATATTTCATTTCTGAAATAAAAATTACAAAAGGGCAAAATATTTCACAATTCCATGAACTATTCTTTCTTTTCGATGTGTTGAGGCCTGTTTTCCTTGAGGGTCAGTGTGTTTTGTTGTGTAATAAAATGAACAAATGAGTTGTACTACTTATACTCACCTACGTGGTATATCCCTTGACATTGAAAGTAAAACAACGGATGGGAAGAGAAAAGGTTGCTCTTTATGAACTTCACCCGATGGATACCAGCATTTGGAACTTGATAGAAATGCAACAGGGATGTCCCAACTACTCTGATGACCATAAACAAAATTTGATATTTACAACTTAATTATGTGCTCAAAATTGAACCTCTTGAAGATCATTGGGCACAAACTTTGATGGTGACATTCCCAAAGATTCACCAGGAGTATTATTTTCTCCCATTTCTGTGGGACTAAATAGATCATTAATAGCCTCACCACCCCATGAAGCTGTTCGCCGTGAATGAGGCACTTCAGAGTTGCTGCCATTCGTCATTATTTCCTGGAAACCAATAGTATCCATGCTTGGAAACCTTTGCCGTGGTAAAACTCCAGGGGATTGGTAGGACGTTGAAGGTTTTTCATTATTTAAACTATCTTCATGATTACTTTCTGTTATAGCTTCCATTGCCTGCTCATTTGATGATGGTGTGTGAGCAGGAACAAAAAACTTTGCATTGGCAGCCAGAGCAGGTTTGACAGGTGATGACTGAAACAATTTTGTAGAGCTTCCACTACCAGGGTTGAACGTGTCAACGTACCTGTATAGACCAAAAATTTCACTAAAGTTGAACTTTGCTTTGTTCCAACAAGGAGACGATCGTAACAAGACTATGATTATCTTACCTTGATCGAACACCAACGCGACCTCGGCCAGAGAATTGAGTTGAGCTTGGTGGCATTGGTGGAATCCCTGGATTATGTTCATGACTTTTAGTTTTTAAATCATATCCCTCCTTAGGAGGCGTTCCTTCATTCTTCAGTGCATGTTTTAAGCTGTATTCAGTTGAACCATTCTGGAAAGTAGAAGTCTTTGGAGGAGGTGGTAGTGCAGTTTCTTCAGATTGAGGTTGGACGCCTTCCTCTACCCATCTTTTCAGTTCTTCATCATAATAAAACTTGTTCTTTTCACCCAATTTAGCCTTCATAAAGCACCATTTGAGTTGGCTTAGTCAAAACCACCGTTGAAACTATAACAGAAAATAACATGAAACGACTAAAGTAATACCTGTCGACCGGGGCGAGGTCTCAAAACTAGTTCCACTGTCTTTTGTAATAGTTGTGAGCCAAAACCAAAACGAGAAAAGCGAGATGCACCCCCTGATTCTGTTGTTTTTCCTTGACCTTCAGGTGAAGTTCCCTGGAAAGAAACAACCATTTTCCCCAATAAAAAAAATACACTAAAGAAAAACGAACACATGAAACTGAAATCTTTTGAAGTATCCTAAATAGTAATCACAAACCTGGCGAGGGCTTCTACCAAAGTCTGGCTCTGAAACGCTTCTATTAGGTTTTGGTGTTTTATTATCGTCAGCTGTCCAATCACTTATAGGTTCCATTGAAGCGGATGGAACTAAGGATGACATTGCCATTGTTGATTGGCTATTCGATACTCTGTTTGTAACAGGCTGGTGATGTCCATTTCCGTGAACATATCCTTGAGATGATGACGATGATGGAGCAGGTGGTGGTAAACCACCAACAACTCGATGTGCAGTACTATCAAAAAAGTTGAGCAATTTGCCCACTAATTTTGCAGGTGCCAAATTTGCGGCATACCCACCCTGAACACATTGTTAACTAAGAGTATAAATAACAAAACTATCAAAATAATGAAGACTCAGTCAAATACAAGGAAGTACCTGTTGGTGGGTTCTAATCCTATCTTCAAGAGATAATACCAACTGCTTCCATGTTTCTACTTCTGGTGCACGACCAGTTTTTAAGCATTTCATTACTGCTTGGCAGTACCTGAAGCAACATAATAACAATAAGGCAGATTACACAAAGTATAATACTGTACAAATAATATTCTAAGAACTTACTTCAGCGAGTCTGAAACCTTTCCCACTTCAGCTAGCATGTATGCATAAATAAGCTTATATGGCTGAAATGGAAGCAAAATAAACTGAGAGTTTCCAAGCACCTTTGAATATTCATATAATTCAGTCCTCTGTTCAAATAACCGTCAAGTTTGATCAGTTTTGTGTACTTCAATACATCTCACAAAACAATTCTATCATATTTAACATTAAGTTTAAATGCTCATGCACTATCACTATAAAATCTTTTATTTAAATTGTCAATTACAATTCACCAATATAAAATCTTATATATTTACATTGTCAAGAGAAAAAGAAATGCTAAGGCACCTGTATTTTACGCAGACAGGTTATTTATAAGCCTTACAAAACACACGGTTTTTAAAATGTCACATTCCTGAGTTGATAGACCTAGGATTGAAAAAGTAATATAAACTACATGCAAGGCTCTAAACATGTGGATGTTATCTTAAACATTTAATGAAAGATCCTAGATTGAGCAATGTAAAATCCTAGAGAATCAAGCAATCAGGAATCAGAGAAGTCCAATGGAGAGAGGAAGGGATAGCAAATATACAATGTACATTACATTTTCCGGGAAATAAACTCAGAACATGTTCGTGCTATATGCAATAGAGCAACCAAATTTAGTTCAAGAGGCAACCTAAAGAGTTAAAAGATATTTCAACAAACCTGGATAGCCTCTGGACTAGCATAAGTTCGAGGAAATTTCCAGTGATCTGCTCCAATTAGACAGAGCCTTGCCCTATCTGAGTATGATTCGAAATTCGCTTCAGCAACTAAATAGCATATGTGTGCAGCAATGATCTAAAATATGTCTCCCAAGTTAGAAGCAAAATTGAAATCTGCACAATCATTAAACAACCAGAAACATGGATTGAGAACTATACCTGACTTGTTTCTCTCCACAAGCAATCACCAAGATGAATAATTACAAGTTCGTCATCTTTGGTTCTGTTTGCAGTTATTACAGCCAAATTTTCCTCCCAATCACCAAGCATGTCAATAGATCCAAACTGAAATTCCAAAGTAACAAGAAACTTATGAGTTTCCTAGTTGAATTAAAAAAAAAACATTAACCTTTGAAAATAATGAAACTTGGAAAAACGAAAACTGAAGTGTATAATCCTGTGCATAGGTTCCTAGATCATCCCATTGAGATCACCTGTGTAGGCTGCTGAGGAATATTCAAAGAGTTAGGATCCCCACCAGCTGAGCTACCAGGAGAGAAAACTTCAGCTGGCTGTCCAGCGATTAGAAGGCATAATGTGCGCAAAGGTGATCCTGAAACTAGCTGACGAAGTGCCATTTGCTTCACTGTGTCAACATAGAACTGCAATAGATAAATGTACAAAGTTCATTGCACAATAAAAGCTGGTTAAAAAAGGACTATAAGACACGTAAGGGACAATCTAATTCAGATATTTCAGTATCAACAGTTCAATACAGTATTGAACACCAGAAAAAAGACAGCTAACCTGATCACCAAGTTGTGAAGCAAGAACAAGCGCAGGTCCCCACAATTGACCTTCTTGTGCATACTGCAAAGCCTCCTTTTTTTTTCCAGAGACAAGAAGGTTTTGTACCTCAGAAGCCGTTGCCTAGATCAAAATAAATATCAACAAAATGTGCATATTTAAATATCTGTAGGGTTTGTCTGGAGTTAACTTATACACACCCGCATTTGAGCTTCAGAAGGCAAATTTTGCAGACAGTGACTTCTTAGCACACCGTATTGAGTGAACTCCTTGCCACACGTCTTGGTAGATGCAAAAAGCTTTGCAACTGCTGCCTCAGGAGTATCATTTTCCTGTTCAAAATACAAACACAGTAGGTCACCAAATCTGTCGGTGATACTGTGCGGAAATGGAATATGTAACAATTGAATCAAAACTATCAATGGGGCATGATAAGGTTAGAACAACCACATAGATCATTATCAAATATTTCCTGAATACTTTCACGTTCCTATTTGGACAAAGTTTTCCTTCTCGTGCTAAAGAAGGTACAGCAAATACATTTACAAGTAATAATTAAAAAATAAAAAAGTTGTGAGGTAGTGTAAAAGATGAGGGCTTGTGCGTAATACCTATTGAATATTTGAATGATCATTACAAGTTTTAAATCAGTGTGTTCAGTGAAAAGTCATGGAATAATTATAAGCTATTCTACTATAAACCAAAAACAATAAATAATAATAATCAAATGGTGTAGTTTATATGTCAAATATAATAAAATTTACTCAATTTCCTCTCTAGTCTCTCTTCTATTTTCCTAATTATCAACACCATAACATCCATTTCCTTGTCAAGCAAAAAAAATATGAATGAGAATTTAACTTAACTCTATTGCTGACAAGAATGACTTTTCCAACTATCAAGATAATATGGCACAACAAACATTTCGGAAAGCAATTAAACTTTAACAAACCACTCCATAAAAAGACGACTAAAAAAATGCAGGAAGCAATGTTGCAGATGTTATTAACATCCAGGGACAGAACGCATGTATTGAAACAGGGGCAGTCACCCCCTAACCCAAAAAATGTTATCCGCATATGCATTAATTCCTAATATAATATATCCATCCCCTTCTAAATTCCGAATATAATATATCCATCCCCTTCCTTTTACAAATAATTAGTATTATCAGTACATTGATATATTTGATGTTTAATCAAGTCTAGAAAACCATAATAAGTTTTATCTATTAAAGTTATTGAGGTATAAGGGGGAAGCTGAGTAGTGTTATCAAGTATTATATTCTTTTGGCTTAATAATTTTTTTTTCCTGTAATTATAATAATGATTCAATGTTTTTTCTCTATTTAACTTTTACTTAATGTGGTTCTTATATTTTTTAAAAGACACAATTTATTTAGTTTTTAGATTCATGTAAACTTTATTCCTCCCATTTTGCTGCTAAAATTGGACAATGAATTAGCCTATGCCAAATCATTGTCTTTTAAACGAGGTTAACATTGATCTAATAGAATTACCACATTGAGTTTTGTTTAGAAAATATAGAGACCATAGTGAGTAAAAAATAAATAAAAGAAAAAAAATCAAATCATTATAAGGAATATAGGGACTCAAGATGCTACTAAGCCTATTCCCCCTTCACTTTAGCACCAAGTAGAGAAAAAATGTTTTTTTTTTTTCTATCTTTAAAGATATTATAAGGTAAGAAGAATAGAAAGTTGAGCAGCTTTCTCTTTTCTGGTTGGTGTTTGTAGCTGGTCTTCTTCTTTTAAATATTGCATTATCTTATTTTTACATTAATATTTAATTTTTGTTTTGATTGCTTTTTATAAATTTAATGTATAACTACGTTAATAACAGATTTTATATATATATATATATATATATATATATATACACTAGCGAACACACATTGTCGCGTCTTTGTATTCGCTTTTTTCAATTTTTAAGAAATTTAAAATTAATAATAAATATATAATTTTTAAAATAGTTGTTAAATATAAATTAAAAAAAATAAGATATGTAAAAAGAAAATTTAAATAATGATTTAAGACAAAAGAGATTTCAAAAAAGATTTGTAGAAAAATGATTCAAAAGTAAATTATTTATAAAATAATTAATTTTTAAAATAATTAAGGGTAAGATGGGTATTATGAAATGTGGACACAAAAAGAGGAAACACATTTATTGTTATACTAGCGTAAACACATGTGCTATCGCGCCTGTGTGTACGCATTTTTTGAATTATATTTATAATTGATGATATTGTAATGTTATTAAGTTAATGAACAAAATAAAAGTATATTTATAAAAATTGAAGTGAAATGTATGGAGAAAATATGAAAAAAATAACTGTTGATGAATAGTAGGAGAAAAAAGAAAAAGGAGATAAGTAAATAGTTTTATAAAAACTTGTAAAATTAACAGTTAATTTTTAAAAATTTAATAAATAATTAAATTCTAAAGGGTAAAGTTAGAATTATGAAATGTGGACACAAAAGAGGGAATCCCATTTATATATATATATATATATATATATATATATATATATATATATATAATATGGATTGTTTGTTTGCTTTTAATTGTCTTTTCTCAGTAAAAAAAAATATGTTAGACAACAATTTTGTTTTGTGTTACTTATAATTTATTTTACTAATAACTTTATCTATAGTTAACTAGGATTTATAATATTTGAAATTTAGTATGTAAACTAATTCTTACTGCAACAAATTGTTTCTTATATTGTAATTAAATTATGATAACTCTTTCTCCATTTTTGAAGAAAGAAGTAAATATTTTATTTATTTATCTCAACCTCGTCTTGAGTCACAAAATTTAAAAAATTCAGCATAAGCTTGTAAGCTTGATGAATGACCTCTAAAGAATAAAGAAGTTAATGATTTTGATTAATTACTATATTTATTTTCATAAGGATATGAAATAATTCTTTTATCTTGATTTTCTCTGTCATATTATTATTGGATTAAAATACCATAACAAATTTAATCAGACTAAAATCATGAAAAAAATAATTTGATCACCTGATAATTAAAATAATGTGATCTAAATTGAATTCAATCATTTTTTTTTCTTAGCCCATTTAATCTATGATCTAAGATCTAAATGGATTTACGAAATCTAATCCGTAAATTTATGGATTAGTCAACTTTTAAAATAATAAATTATATTTAAACAAATAAAGCAATATTATTTTATTAAAACATACACATGTATCATAATTTATATATTAAAACTTGTATATCTAAAAGTTAAAATGATTTTTATTAGAGTAATTTAGATTTTATATATACATAATTTATTTCTTACTTCGGCCTAAATTAGGATTATTTATTGAGACTGCAAATTGTATTCTATTTGAAAAATGGGTCAAATAAGGCCACTACAACGTTACATCTTCCTATCAGATCAAGCTGAACCAAACATTGTTAAGGTATATTGAAAATTAATATTACTTTCTTAATCTCTTTTTAAGTATAATTTATGATTTTTTGAAGATAAAAAAATTAATAAATCTTCTTGATTTTAATAAAAAAATTATATGATTTTTTTTCTTTTTATTCTAGTTCCTTTCCACATTATAATACATATATAAAGTCCACCAATAAAAGACATACGGCTGTAAAGTAAAGCGCAACACAACTCTCCACAAAACTTTTTTATCAATCTTGCAAAGAACGTGAAATTAAATGAACAGTGGCATAGAAAATATAAAAAGAACTTGAAGGGTAATAAATTTAACTTACTTTTCGTATGGTGTCTGTACCAAAAGGAGAACGTAGTTTTCCATAATGTTGACAGGCTATTTTAAGCAAGGAGAGAAGGAGTCTCAACCTTTCACATTTCTTATAATCCATGTCAGTTGATCCAGAATGTGCAATCCTCTCATCTATCCATTTGTACAACTCTTTATTTCCAAAACTCCCACTAACCAATGGACCAGGGAAAGATTGCTGACTCAGAGCACGGAAATAATCACCAGCGCCACTGCCAATGCTCGAAGAATCAATACTTCCATTGACAACTTCCATCACGTTTAACACAGAAACAGATCCTTGGACAGATGTCTTCAGATAAAAGTGAACGAGAAGTGTTAATTATAACAAAATTCAAACGAAGCATCAATTAAAACTGAAAACATGAATCAAGAGTTAACCTGGCTTCCATATGATGAACTTGAAAAACTATAATCTTTCATTACAACGAGTTTTCCACCAAATCCAAAGGTTACTAAGGCATGAGGGGGACGTCCAGCTGATGATCTTCCAACATGAGGTGCACGAGACTGATGCGTATCCTGGAACGATGGCTGTGCCTGGGAGTAACTGAAGGGCTTCTGACTCTTAGCATATTCATTTGAGAAATTATTTGGTTCATCAAACTGTGTATTAGAATAATTAAAATGTTGAGGAACGTTCCCACTAGGAGCAGAGTTTTGTCGCTCAAGAGTTTGATCAGCCAAACCATGATCATGGTTCACTTTACTGTACGAAACTGTTTCAAATGAGGCAGAGTTATTTTGTTGATCTTTATTAATAGAAATATTTGAACCAAAAGAATGCCCATATTGTCTGTTTCCACCAGAAGTTGCAGTATCCTCATTTCTAGTAGCCATCTCAGTTGTGTGTGTGTCTTGACCCTGGTGATGGTGAATACCGTATGAGCCACTCCACTTGTCATCTGTAGTCTGATTACCAGCGCCAAGTGACCCATAATTGCCATCTTGACCATACTCTCTATATAAATTGACATCATTGGGCAAATTTTGTTCAGTAGAAGAACGCCTACTTTCCTGTCCATGACCAGCAGATTGAATAAATGAATGGTAAGTTTCTAACGAGCGCCATTCTTGAGCAATCATGTCATAATACCAGCCAGGATACTGAGGATCGAAAACCATATGTTCAGGATACCCATTATTCCCCTGCGAAGCCTGATTCCAGCATGATACACTTTCGGTTGTGTTAGTCGCAGCTAAAGTTCCAACCATAGATTGCGCAGTTTGTTGCATATAAGAAACCTCCGATACAGCATCAGAAGCAGTTGTCCAATTTGCAGTTGTATTGGCCATAGAGCTTCCCTGATTAGCATTATGTTCATCTACCATATACCATTGCCCAGTGTTCTGATCATACTTCCAGCCAGGATAAAGATCCTCCCAGTACTGACTGCTGCTCAGATCTTGCCCATTTGTTTTATTTACCTGAGATGTATCGTAACCTTTACCCTCTTGGCATTGCTCGTAATTACTTAAAGAATTTGACCCATCATTTCGAATTTCATTACCAGATTTTTCCTCATTATTAGAATGATTACACGTTCTGCCAGATTCTTCTACCAATTCACCGAAGAAGTCAGAATACGATCCAAACCCATTATCTCGATTTGCATCAACATTAAAAGAATTCCAACCCACCTCCTTAACCTCGGAATTGTTAATCCCATTGCTCTTGCTCACATCGGAAACTGACGTCCTCTCCAAACCCGTCCCATGATCACCATGATCCATCGCACTATCACCTCCAAATGAACCAGAGGACGCCGAAAAACCTCCCTCTCGAGCATTCCCACCATCTAATTGCACACCACTTTCGTCCCTTTCTTCCTGTTTCCTCTCATTCCGACATTCTCCAGCGTCACCATGGATCCCTAAATTCGCGAACGCTTTGACGTCATCATAATTATCATAATCTTCATCAGCATGGCCAGAATTAACATGTTCATTGTCATCCTCCACCAGTTTATCGAAAAAATCCTCGTCCGTCTGATCCTCCAGTGGAGGATTCGAAGCCATCACGCCCAAACCATAAACCTTCTCAATTGCACCGGTCACCAATTCGCATGAAATCGTCACAACCACACCCAAACAATCCTTGATTTCACCTCCTACAATTGGCAACCACGAGATTCGAATCCGAAATAGCCACCAACCAAAACAGAAACGAGATATGCGAATCCTAAGATGCACGCAATCCAAGAACGAAGAGGAATTTTAAAAAATTAAAATATAAAGGCATTACCCGGGAATTGCAAAGTTTCCGTCTCAACAAAACGCAACGTTTTGGGCCGCAGAGCAAAAGCAGCAAAAACATAAACAAATAAAAGAACGAGGTAGCGTCAGAGATCCATTTTTAATCAGACAGAGAAAACAATCAAAAGAGAAGAGACGAAAGAGACGAAAGAGAAAAAAAGAGAAAGAGAGAGAGAGTAGTAAAGAGTGGAAAGCCCTGGATTTCGCACCACCTCACCTACTATCAAGAACACAAAATTACAATGTTTTCTTTTTGTCAATTTTAGATTATTTTTTACATTTATTATTGCTCCATTCACTTCTCAATTTTTTAATTCTGATTTTTTTTTTTATTATCTACATTATACTACTCGTACACAATCCTGTATTAAAAAATGGATTAAAAAGAATAAGAAAAACAAAATGTACGTGTATTATTTGCATGCAATTGCATCTGGTTGCGACCGTTGTTTGCGTCCCCTACTAGTGGTGGATGCATTGATAAAGAGACATGCATTATTAACTATGCTTAAAACTGAGACTCTAGGATTTAAGCGCATAAAGAAATTATATCTACAAAATGGTGACTTTTCGTTAATTTTTGGAGTATTCTCATTTCTCAAGAACCTTAAAAAGGATTATATATAAGCATGATAACTTTCTTTTAGGGACAATATGTTTGTATTAAGGGATCTTTAAAAAAAATTATTAACTAAAGAAGATCATGTCGATGAACTTACGAGACATTTCGACATTGTCAATATTAGACATTTAAAAGAAAAACAGTTTTATTGATCTAACATGGAAAAAGATGTGCAAAAGTTTAATGAAAATTTTTGAGTTACAAGAAGGCTAAATCTAAAGTCATACATCATGAATTATGTACATTTTTTTTCCAATTCTTAGCAATCCTTGGTTAAATTTCTCAATGGATTTTGCTAAATCAAAGCATGGACATGATTCAATCTTTGTGGTATTTATGTCATTGCATGTTACAAGGCTGATGATGTTTGTGTACTTGGTAGCATATTTTGCAAAGTTCTGAAATTACATGAAATACGTAAAAGTACTTGGACAAGGATATCATCTTCAAGGAAAATAACATGCAAACCAAAAGAGAGGGAATTATGATACTCCTAACGGGGAGAGATGCACGTGAGGGTGATGGTTGTGAAGTTGTTAATGAGAAGATCTTCGAGAGTTGCTTGCAAGGAAAACTAAAAAATAGAGTACTTTCAACAAGGGCGACTCAAGTAGGTAAAACACTCGCATGAGCTTTGGATCTCTAAAAGAACATTAAAAAACCTTTTTTTCAGTACTAATATTCCTATGTTGAATTAATTATAGGTTAAATTATGCATCTGGTCTTCATTTTCATAGTAAAATTTTCATTTGATCTTTTTATTTTAATTTAATTTAATTTGGTGCTATTTTGAAAGATCGGATGTAATCAAGTTCTTTCCGTCAGTAGTGTAGTAACAACGTTAAATGGGTAGCACATGTCAATTCTTAGATTTTTTAAATTTCTTTTAAAAAAATTTTAAAAAATTAAAAATTTGTCATGTGTGTAGCTGAGGTTGTGTCACGTGACAGTGACCGACAACGTGATGTGGTAGTGGCAGTGCCACATGTCACTGTTATACCATGTGTCATTTTTTCATTCTTGATTTGGTCCCTGTATTTTTTATTTTTATCTCAGTTTAGTCACAATTTTTGTATAAATTGAGCAATTTTGTCATCTCCAGATTGAAACCAAATTTAATTTTTATATAAACAGTACACAAATATTTCTATTAAAATTAATACTTCTAATAAACATTTTTAACAATATTCAGTTTATTTAAATTTAAATTTTATAATAAACTTTATTTAAAATTGTTTTAAAGGTTTCAATAGAAAATAATACTAATAGGAAAAAGTCAATAAATTATATTGATATTTTATTGCATCATACTTTAATATTTTTTATTTAAATTTATATTTCAAATAATTTATATTTTTAAAATGTGTAAAGTTCAATAATTTCTATACAAATGTTTGAGTTGGTGAAAAATAACAATTATATAAATTCAAATGTAAATTTTTAAATAATTTTAATTAGTTTATATAACGATTAAAAACAAATAAAAAATAAAAAACAATTTTAAATAAAGTTGAATGTGAAACAAAAATTTAAATAAACTTAGTTTTGCTAAAATTATATAATAAAAATATCAAATTTAATAAAAATATTTGTATAACATTTATAGAAAATTAATTTTTATTTCAATTTGGAGGGGGACTAAATTGTAAATTTTTTACAAAAATTTGGACTAAATTGAGACAAAATAAAAAATACAGGGACTAAATTGAGAATAAGGAAATGACACCAGGTATAATAGTGACATGTCACACTACCACTATCCTATCACACTGTCACTGTCACGTGACATGACGTTAACTTGACACATGACAAATTTTTAATTTAAAATAAAAATAAAAAATAAAATAAAATTTTAAAAGAAATTTTAAAAAATCAAAAAAATCTAGGAACTCACATGTGGCACTGGAGATGGCAACAGGATGGGACGGGGATGAGTTTCGTTATCCCATACTCATTCCCGTAGAAAAAATTCGTCCACATTCCCATATATTCAAATTCAACGGGTATCAAACTTTTATTTCATCCTCATCGAGTATTGGGTATAATCTCGAACTCATACCCATTTTCTTACTACTTCAATATTAATTTTATTTAATTTTATAAAATAAGAAAAATTTACGATAAAGGAAACATAATATTATCAAATATTCAATATTAGGAGGATGATTATTTATTCAATATCAAATACTTTGAAATAAATTATAATTGTTTACATTTTAGATTAAAATACCAAATAAAATTTCATGAGAACCAAAACATTTATTAAATTTGCAAACATTAATGAAACCTAGTTGATAACATTTAAAAATATTTTTTTAAAAATATTCAAATTATAATATATTTTAAATGTTTGTTTACTTAACTATTTTAAATTCTAATGAATCTCTATTTCATACATTAATAAAAGCTACAATACATCACTTGATCAAAATGACGCAAAAACAAATAATAAACATAATAATAAAATTTTGACATAGATCTTGTATTTTTTGAACTCCAATATATGTTGAATGGTGATAAAAAAACATTTATAACAATTACAGTAAATTTTTATATTGTAGTAAATAAAAATTATTTTTACAATTATAGTGAAAAATTACAATATGATTGATAATGAGTTAGAAAATAAAAAATAATTAGATAAAATATATCAAGATAGTATTTTACAGGATGAAAATAAACAACAAACCAAAATATTTAAAATGTGTGTCTTAGAAACAATTTGAGAGACTGTTGAAAGAAATCACACAATGAAAAACAAATGTATAATCAAAGGTATGATAAGATGGAAAATAGCTTAGAGATCTACGAAAACTTTTCAAATATCAAGATATATACTCAATGGTTATAATAAGATATATACAATAAATAAAAGTATTAAAAAATAATAGAAATATTCAAATGTGAGATATAATTTTTTTTAATTGACATACATCATTTTAACATAATTACATAAAGGTTATAATAAGATGAAAAATATATTGGAGATGCGAATGATTTTCATGACAAACCAAATAATTAAAAGAAATAAAAAATAGAAAGTATATATATATATATATATATATATATATATATTGTGAATATTTTAATAATTTAAACGGGGATGAGTATTATGGCAGGGATATATACATTTACATACCCAATTGAAAAAGTCGGAGATTTTTCATATTCATATCCATACCCAGTCAATGTGGGATTTCCGTCAAAACGGAAATGGGTCCAGGTAATACCCATGAGGACAAGTTTATTTGTCATCTCTACGTGACACCTTTGACGTTGTTACTACACCAATAATATAATCAAATTCTCCAAAAATAGAGACCAAATTAAAATAAATAAAAATAGAGAGACCAAATCAATATTGAGTTAGATATGAAGTTATACAATTATATTAACTTAACCAAAATATTATGTTAGTTTAACCAACATATGAAAGTGAATAGATGTATTCTCATGAAGGTGTAGTTTATTATTTTTCTTACATAAAATTTAATATGTAAAACTATCCAACCAAGTTGGTTACACAAAGTTTCAACTTTTGTAGTTAAGAAAAGGTATAAATACACATTTGGTACCCAAACTTTTTCGGAAAGTTCAATATGGTACCCGAACTTTAGGAATGTTCAATTTGGTACCCCAATTTTCTAAAAAGGTTCAATTTGGTCCTCTCCGTTAAGTTGGAGTTAACACCGTGTCCGTACAGGACACGTGTCAAGCCATGAAATTTTTATTTTTTTTATTTTTTTTTTTAAATTAATTTTTTTTCCAAAAAATTAATTTTTTTTTTCGAAAAATTTAAAAAAACTGCCACGTGTCAGTTTATTATCGTGCCACGTGGCAGCTTACAAGCATGACACGTGGCAGTGTAATAGTTATTTTCAATTTAGTACCCCAGTTTAAATTTTTGGTTCAATTTAGTACCCAAATTTTTTAAAATGATCCAATTTCGTCCTTTCCTATTTGAGACCAAATTAGTAAATAAGCTTAATTATAATTTATATAAACATGTTAAAATAATTGTTTTGAATTTATACATCAAATCACTACACCTAAATACTTAAATTATTTTATTTTCTTCATTTTAACCTTTGTAATTTTTTATACATGAAATTTTTTACACTTGTAAAAAATAAAATAATTTGAATATTTAGGTGTAGTGATTTGATGTATAAATTCAAAACAATTATTTTAACATGTTTATATAAATTATAATTAAGCTTATTTACTAATTTGGTCTCAAATAGGAAAGGACGAAATTGAATCATTTTAAAAAATTTGGGTACTAAATTGAACCAAAAATTTAAACTGGGGTACTAAATTGAAAATAACTATTACACTGCCACGTGTCATGCTTGTAAGCTGCCACGTGGCACGATAATAAACTGACACGTGGCAGTTTTTTTAAATTTTTCGAAAAAAAAAATTAATTTTTTGAAAAAAAAAATTAATTTTAAAAAAAAAATAAAATAAAAATAAAAATTTCATGGCTTGACACGTGTCCTGTACGGACACGGTGTTAACTCCAACTTAACGGAGAGGACCAAATTGAACCTCTTTAGAAAATTGGGGTACCAAATTGAACATTCATAAAATTCGGGTACCACATTGAACTTTCTGAAAAAGTTTGGGTACCAAATGTGTATTTATACCTTAAAAAAACTAGAAAAATATGTTTGTTTGAAGTACTCTTGTCATATTTCTGGTAAGATATGGATAAATGATGTGTTTTCCTATATGTATTATGAGATTAAAATTTTCATTGTTTTGTGTATATAAAAGGTTATAGTTATTTTCATATTTGAAAACTTTAGTAACTTGAAACATTTGATGACAAAATTGTTTAAATAATCTCTAACTATTTAACCATTTGATGCTATGCAAATTTTATCATCCTGTATATGTTGCGGTGATGCTTTATTTTAAGTTTGGCCATTGCTCGGATTAAATCGAATTCAGATCTAAATTAATTCATTATAATTTGAATTTAATATTTTAAAATTTATACTCGATCATTTGATTTATCAAACTAGTTAGATACGGGTTGTGGACTAATTTGGTTAAACTATTTGAATTACAAACTCATATTAAATAAACCTTTTTAAGATATGAAAATTATTTTTGTTTAAAATAAATGAAATAAATATAATATTTTTTTAACCTAAAGAATAACATATGTGATTTTAATAATGATTACCGTTATGGACTACCGTTTTATATAGGTTACTATTAAATTAAAAAAAAAATCATACCACAAATAAAATTTTAAATTTCGAATATATTTACGAATTTATAAATATTAAAATATAAATTCAGATTAAGTCAAATGTTCATAACATTTTAATCTATTATTTAAGTCTAACATAATTATCAATTTTACTCGATTTTATTTATATAACATTGCTACATATTAGTTTTATTTATATAACATTGTTACATGAGTTGGATATGGATTATTTGCTCAAACCTATTTTATTCATCTCAAATAATAATCTATATATTCTATCAAAATTATGATTAAGACAATAATTTAATTTATTAAGAAAAATTTAAATAAGAAATACTTAATAAAAAAGTATAAACATTTTAAATATTTGAGAAATAAAAATTAAAAACATTAATTAAAATACATAAATATATACTTAAAACTTAATTAAATTATAATTGAAGAAATGTGCACAAGTAAAATGTTCCAATACTTTTTTTTATCAACAATAAAGAATTAATATATCAGTGAAAAAAAATATTTCATTAAAAAAGTCAGTATACACAAAAATACCAAAATAAAAAGCAAAACAAAAATCTCTACTAATCATTTTAAATATCAAATACATTTTATAAAAATATTCGTATCAAAATCCGGTGGTATTATAAATTTATTTTTCTTTAAGGTTCAAGTCACTTTACTATGTTTAAATGGAAACCTTTAAGTATTGTTAGTGTATAAACAAAACTCCACGAAGCTTAATTTATTTATTTATCATGTAAATAAATACTGTTTTGGATTACCAATTTTTATCTAAAACAATTTCAAGTTTATATTTTTCTTCAGTGAAAGTTCATTAAATTTTTTCATACATAAAATTAGCATGTTATTGTAACAAAAACTAAGCATATATAGTTCTTAAATTAATGACACCATCTGTGTTGTTCAAAAACTCCAAACTAAAGACTATACATCATGTGGATACATTAATATTAGCCATGCTTTCTTAGACTAATGGATACTTTCTTGGAAATAATTCTTTATATATTGGTGGTGAGCATGATCAAAACATTGGTTCTTGAGTTTACTATGATTGTAATCTCATGGGTTACTTAAAAATTTATTTAAATATTTGAATACTAAAAAAAAAAAATTTTTTTAGGTGGATTGGTGAGCCAACCCACTTAACCCACCAACCCGTGATGGGTTGAGCCAGGTTACAAAATTTCTGGCTCACTAGAAAGTGAGTCGGGTTGGGTTCATTCATTTTCAACCCGGCTCGTGGTGAATCAACCCGTGTGAACCGGGTTGGCTCACTTTGACATGTCTACTACTCATACCCATACCTAATCAATGTGAAAAATATGTCAAAACGAAGACGGGTTCAGGTAACATCCACGAGAGCAGGTTTATTTGTCATCTCTACGTGATACCTCTTTGACGTTGTTACTACATCAATAACGAAAATGACTTGATTGCATCAAATTCGTCAAAATAGAGACTAAATTGAGATAAATAAAAATAGAGAAACCAAATCGATATTATGTTAATTTAATCAACATTTTATATATAAAACTATCAAACCAAGTTGGATACACAAAGTTTTAACTTTTGTAGTTAAGAAATCTAGAAAAATATGTTTGTTTGAAGTACTCTTATCATATTTCTGGTAAGATATGGATAAAGGATGTGTTTTGCTATATGTATTATGAGATTAAAATTTTTATTGTTTTGTATATAAAAGGTTATTTAGTTATTTTCATATTTGAACACTTTAGTAACTTGAAACATTTGATGACAAAATTGTTTAAATAATGTCTAACTATTTAACCATATGATGATATGCAAATTTTATCATTGTGTATATTGCGGTGATACTTTATTTTAAGTTTCGGCATTGTTCGGATTAAATCGAATTCAGATCTAAATTAATTCATTATAATTTGAATTTAATATTTTAAAATTTATACTTGATCATTTGATTTATCGAACTAGTTAGATACGGGTTGTGGACTAATTTGGTTAAACTATTTGAATTACAAACTCATATTAAATAAACCTTTTTAAGATATGAAAATTATTTTTGTTTAAAATAAATGAAATAAATATAATATTTTTTTAACCTAAAGAATAACATATGTGATTTTAATAATGATTACCGTTATGGACTACAGTTTTATATAGGTTACTATTAAATTAAAAAAAAATCATATCAAAAATAAAATTTTAACTTTCCAATATATTTATGAATTTATAAATATTAAAATATAAATTCAGATTAAGTCAAGTATTCATAACATTTTAATCTATTATTTAAATCTAATCATAATTATCAATTTTACTCGATTTTATTTATATAACATTACTACATATTAATTTTATTTATATAACATTGTTACATGAGTTGGATATGGATTATTTGCTCAAAACTATTTTATTCATCTCAAATAATAATCTATATATTCTATCAAAATTATGATTAAGAGAATAATTCAATTTATTTAGAAAATGTTAAATAAGAAATAATTAAAAAGTATAAACATTTTAAATGAAATAAAAAATTAAAAACAGTAATTAAAATACATAAATATATACTTAAAACTTAATTAAATTATAATTGAAAAAATGTGCACAAGTAAAATGTTCCAATACTTTTTTTAATCAGCAATAAAGAATTAATATATTAATGAAAAAAGAAGTTTCATTAAAAAATTCATTATACACAAAAATACCGAAATGAAAAGCACAACAAAATTCTCTATTAATCATTTTAAATATCAAATACATTTTATAAAAATATTCGTATCAAAATCCGGTGGTATTATAAATTTATTTTTCTTTAAGGTTCAAGTCACTTTACTGTGTTTAAATGGAAACCTTTAAGTACTGTGAGTGTATAAACAAAACTCCACAAAGCTTAATTAATTTATTTATCATGTAAATAAATACTGTTTTGGATTACCAATTTTTATCTAAAACAATTTCAAGTTTATATTTTTCTTCCGTGAAAGTTCATTAATTTTTTTCATACATAAAATTAGCATGTTATTTAAAAGGGAAAAAGACAAAGATGTAAAGAAAATATAGAATGATGAAAAAGTCTGTATTCATTATGTCAATGTGGGCAAAATATATACAACGTGGAAGCAAAGATAAAGCAAATAACAGAATATTGTTACAATCCGTAGACCATCTAGAAGCTACTGATATTTACAGTAAATATAACAGAAAAAGATGCTAAGGATATACTGAGGTGATTCAAGAAATGGATTGGGCTAAGAAAGCATTGAGCTTCTTCTCTTTTACCTCCTACAAACTGGAGGTGAATGAATTTCAAACAACTCCAGCTTGGATAAATTAATAGTGAATAAGCGAGGAGGAAGGGCTTTCATAAATATGTCAGCAAGTTGGTTGGAGGATGAAACGGGTAGCAATCGCATGAGACCTGACTTAGATTTCTCACGAACGAGATGACAATCAATATCCAGATGCTTTGTGCGTTCATGAAAAACAGGATTGGCAGCAATGTGGAGGGCGCTTTGATTATCACAACACAGGACAGGTTGCTTTGAACATGAAATTCCCAAATCAGATAATAAATAAATGAGCCATTGCAATTCACATGTGGTGGAAGCAAGTGCCCTGTATTTAGCTTCAGAAGAAGATCTGGATACTGTGTTTTGTTTCTTGGTTTTCCAAGAAACCAAAGAACTGCCAATGAAGATGCAATATCATGTAACAGACCGACGAGAATCAATGCAGGTTGCCCAATCTGCGTCGCTGAAACCTGCAATATGAACTGGTGAATCACGCCTAAACAGAAGGCCTTTGCTGGGGCTGCCTTTAAGATATTTAAGAACTCGCATGGCAGCCTGGAAGTGAGTTTGAGTAGGATTAGACATAAATTGGCTCAGTTGCTGGACAGGAAAAGTAATGTCAGGACGCGTGCTTGTAAGATAAAGCAATCTACCAATTAAACGTCGATAAGAGAGGGGATCGGACAATGGCGCACTTGAATCTTTATGAAGGCGTAATAAACAATCCATTGGTGTGGTGGATGGTTTGCATGCCAACATACCAGAATCTGATAACAATTCCAAGCAATATTTCTGTTGACAAATTGAAATGCCAGTATCTGAAACATTTACTTCTAAACCCAAGAAATATTTAAGATTTCCCAAATCCTTTATGTGAAAATTGGAATTTAGAATCTGCTTGACTGTATCTATTTCATGTAGACAATTGCCTGCCAAAACTACATCATCAACATAAATTATCAAGGCCGTGAAATTAGTTCCGTGATTTTTAATAAAGAGGCTATGATCTGCCTGGGCTTGCTGATATCCATAAGATAGAAGAAGAAGATGAAGTTTCTCATACCAACGACGACTAGCTTGCTTTAGCCCATACAAAGATTTGCGAAGTTTGCAACAATGAGAACGAGGGTAGCCCTGAATACCAGGAGGAATAGTCATATAAACATCTTCAGTCAAATCTCCGTGCAAGAATGCGTTACTGACATCTAATTGCTGCAAGTGCCAACGATTGACTGATGCTAAGGCCAAAACAACACAAATTGTAGTCATTTTTACCACGGGGGAGAAGGTCTCCATGTAATTAATCCCCTCAATTTGGGAGAACCCTTTGGCAACAAGACGTGCTTTGTAGCGCTCGATACCACCGTCAGCTTTGCGCTTGATCTTGTAGACCCATTTACATCCTATGGGTTTAACATTAGGAGGAGACACAACAATATCCCAGGTCTGATTTAGATTCAGAGCATCAATCTCAGCATTCATTGCCTCAATCCAACAAGGGTTGTGAATCGCCTCTTTGTATGTAGAAGGTTCAATTTCAGAGAAAAGAGACATGACAAATTTGTGATCAGAAGGGGAAAGCTGAGAGTAAGAAAATACCTTTTGAAGAGGATATTCACACTTTAAGGATGGTTGGTCTGACGAAGCTGTAAAGGTACTACAAATAAAGTCACGAAGCCGAGTTGATGGCTGAGAGATGCGAGTTGAACGACGTGGATTGAAAGTGGGTTGTGTGGTGGTCGTAGGCGAATTAGATGTGGGTGGTGAGGACGATGGTGAGTTGAGATGGGTGGTTGATAGTGATGGGTTAGGTGAAGGCAAGGAAGGGGACGTGTTGGGTGTTGAAGCAATGGAAGAAGGTGAGGTGTTCGGTGTTGAAGTATTGGGAGAGGGAAAGGGTAAAATGGGGTCCACATGAGTGTAAGTATTGTTGGGAAAAGGTATGGGTGGCAGTGGCGGAAGCTGTGTGTTAGGGTTAAAAGCAATATCATTGGGCTTGGGCCTTTTGAAAGGAAGATGGGTTTCATGAAATTTGACATTTCGGGACAAAAAAATTTCTCTGGAATCTAAATCTAAAATGATGTACCCTTTTGTTCCATTTTGAAAACCAAGAAAAACACCACGTCTAGAACGTGGGTCCAATTTTTGTCGGGGAATATGGGTGGAAGCATAACAAAGGGATCCAAAAACCTTGAAACTAGAAAAATCAGGTTTGTTATTGAGAAGTAATTCAAAAGGAGTTTTATTCTGTATGACAGGTGAGGGAACACGATTTATGAGAAAAATAGCATGTTTAATAGCATATGACCAAAATTTATTTGGAATTTCAGATTGAAACAAAAGAGCTCGGGCAACATTGAGAATATATTGGTGTTTGCGTTCTACTCTAGCATTTTGTTGAGGGGGTGTAAGGACAACTGGTTTGGTGAATAATCCCTTTAGAGGCATAAAAGTCCTTTAGGGAAAACTCGGGGCCATTATCAGAACGAATGAGTTTTATCTTAGAATCAAATTGTCTTTCAATTAAGGCAATAAAATTTTGAATATTACTTTGGACCTCTGATTTTGCTTTTAGTAAGACAACCCAAGTAAAACGATTGAAATCATCAACAATGGTAAGAAAATATTTGTGACCATGGATAGAAACTTGAGAGAATGGGCCCCATATATCCATATGAATAAGATCAAAAATTTTTGAGGCTCTATGAGTACTAACAGAGTATGATAATTGTTTTTGTTTAGCTAAGTGGCAAATATCACAAGGTCCATGAACATGCTTTGAGATAAAAGGATATTGATCATGTAAAACATTGAGTTTTTTGTTTGACAAATGTCCTAAACGAAAATGCCATATGTTGTTTGTGTTGATGGGAGAGACGGAAAGGTGGTTGACAGAAGGGACATAAGGTGGGAGACTTGAATTTGCTTGAGTGACTAGATGATAAAGACCTTGTTGAAGCTTAGCCAAATCAACCATCTTCATTGTGCTCAGTTCCTGTATCTGGCATAAAAGACCCGAAAAGGTTAATTTGTAATTGAGACCGGAAAGAAATTTTGAAATGGAAAAAAGATTAAAGTTAAAATCTGGAACATAAAGCACATTGTAAATTATGAAATTTGGAGCAAAACGAACCGTTCCAGCATAATGTGAAGTGACTGTGGACCCATTGGGGAGAT
This sequence comes from Vigna unguiculata, assembly GCF_037176805.1. NCBI lineage: Eukaryota > Viridiplantae > Streptophyta > Magnoliopsida > Fabales > Fabaceae > Vigna > Vigna unguiculata. The sequence goes on along the minus strand of NC_140794.1, from coordinate 53,908,598 downwards.
GGATATGAATGGGTTTTATTTTGGAAAAAACTTGAAAATTTTTGAGAGAACAACTAATGTGATCAGTTGCTCCAGAGTCCACAATCCAAGATGAAGAATGATATAATGAGTTAGAAGAGAGGATATGAGATGTTTGTGATGTAACACTGCAAAAAGTAAAAGACGTGTTACCACTGGGACCAGAAAAGGTAGTTGGGCTTTTCTGAATGAGATTAGCACGAGTGGAAGAATGAGGCTCATCACTATTGACACCAATAGTGGCTTGTTGGAGTAGAGACATCAAATGCTGGTATTGGGCCTGAGTAAATTGAAGACTTGATCCATGTTGTTGCTCAAGAAGGTGGTGCGGCACAAAAGGGCGGTCATCAGTGACAGTGTTGTTAACAGAAGAAGAACCACTGTTGGGACTATAGAAACGTGGTCGACCCGGATATCGTGGATGACCGGAAGGGTATCCGTGTTTGCTATAACAAACGTCAACGGTGTGTCCTGTTCTCTTACAGTAAACACACACTTTTGAAGATTTGGCTTGCGGGGTTTGGCCACCACCGCCTCCTCTGCTTGGTCCACCACCTCCATTATTGCGAGGTGTACCATGAAAAGAACATGCATCAGTGGCATTTGCAGAAGAGGAAACAACATTATTAGCAAAATCATTGGGCGCATCGAGAGGATAAACAACAATAGCATGTTGGCGTTCATTTTGAATGACCATGGAAAATACTCTGTTAACGGAAGGTAGAGGATCCATTAATAAAATTTGGGAACGAATGACACTGAATCTGTCATCAAGGCCCTTGAGAAACCGAATGATAAAGTCCTCTTGATGGTAAACACGGGTTTGACAAGCACATGGTGGAAGAGGTCGAAAATTATCAAGCTCTTCCCAAGATGCCTTAAGAGAAGTAAAAAAATCTGTGACAGTGAGGGAGCCTTGCTTCAAGGCATAAATTTCCTCCTGGAGCTCTGCAATACGCAAAAGGTCACTTTGAGAAAACCGTTCTCGTAAGTCATTCCAGACATCAACAACATAATCTAAATAAATGATGCTTTGTGCAATCGAAGGAGAGACAGAATGGATGAGCCATGATATGAGCGGCATGTTGCAATGCTCCCATGGAGGATAGGTAGGATCATTAAGACTTGGAAGAGGAATAGACCCAATAAGGAACCCCATTTTGTTTTTGAAAGTGAGAGCCAAGCGAAAGAAACGAGACCAAGAGTGGTAGTTTCCACCGGAGAGGACAGGAGAAACTAAGACAGAGGAGAGATTCTCACTCGGGTGTATGTAGAAAGGACTTGATGGATTTTGGCTAGGGTCACTAAAATGTGGTGGATTTGAAACGTTATCACTGTGAGGGGACCCAGGTGCAGAAACAGAAGCGGCCATGGTAGCAGAAAAATGATATCAGCAGAGCTCCAGGAGGGAGCTCTGATACCATAAAAGGGAAAAAGACAAAGATGTAAAGACAATATAGAAGGATGAAAAAGTCTGTATTCATTATCCCAATGTGGGCATAATATATACAACGTGGAAGCAAAGATAAAGCAAATAACAGAATATTGTTACAATCCGTAGACCATCTAGAAGCTACTGATATTTACAGTAAATATAATAGAAAAAGATGCTAAGGATATACTGAGGTGATTCAAGAAATGGATTGGGCTAAGAAAGCATTGGACTTCTTCTCTTTTATTATTGTAACAAAAACTAAGCATATATAGTTCTTAAATTAATGACACAATCCGTGTTGTTCAAAAGTTCCAAACTAAAGACTATACATTGTAACGCCCCATTTAATTTAATACAAAAAAAATTAAAGGAAACGTCACACAGAGATAAATCAACAATGCAGTCCTGGGGTTCATAACGTCACCCCTACAAAACCGGGCACACCACGATGCCAACTAAAAGTAGGATAACCGTTTACTTAAGAGTTTACAATCTAACAACTACGAATACAGGGAGCCATAGCCCTAAAGAAAACATGGAAAGAAGAAGCGTGAGATCTAGCCCAGAAGGCTAAGCTGCTGGATCACCGTTTCCCTGCTGACCACGAGAACTTCGCCCATCTGCTCCCATCAACCAAGTCGATGATCATCGCGAGAAAGAACAGCCACATACATCACAACCATGCAACAAAACGGGTAAGCTAGAGCCAATCAACATATTCAACATGCAATCAAATATATTCTCATCATCTCATCCACATAGCAACCAAACATGTTATGACTCTTCATTCAATACACTACGACTCGACTCGACTCATCCGGATACGTATAACTCGGTCGGATTCAGCGGATGCTTGCACTTGTAGTGGATACCCCTGCTCGACCCTGAGCTGCTCGATCCTGAGCTATGTGTTACCAGTGTTACGATGAATCAAAATCTCTCCCACCACAAGGTTAGCCCTTGATGAGTTTCAGGCCTCCTGCTACTCCCACCACAAGAGTCAGTCCACTCTAAGTGAGACTAACTGGCTCCTCGGAGCGTCAGGATGCAACCTTACCTTGAATCCTTACCTAGTTATACAGATGGGGCACCACCATGAACACCCACTAGCAGGGGCCATGGAATTACGTCCCGACCACTGAAGCACGACCCCGGAGGTCTCACCTAGAGACCCCAAGGAATTACACGCTGACACAGACCAACGTTCATAAATCAGCAATAAGAGAATATTGAATTATATTTTTCAATTCCATATCAACCCTTGAAGTTTAATCCTCATATCAATCACATCTCAAATCCATACCTCCGATCATCACCACCCCCAATGAGTCTGGGGCCTAGTCTCATGTCAATATCATGTTCCTTTAATTTCAAACCACACATTCATTTCTCACGCTAAGCCTCATACCACCCATTCATCCCCAATTCATGAATTATGCCAAAAATATACTTCATGCTCCATTACATACATGTTCATCATCATACAATCATACTCAACCAACATGGATCACTCGGGAAGCATTAAACATCCAAATCACAGCACTGTCTCGCCCAGCATCTCGCTCAGGCTGAGGGGTCTCGCTCAGGCGAGACGTGCTCGCTCAGGCGAGCCTCCCCCCTCGCCTAGGCGAGAGCGCCAAAAACAAGGGCATGGGCAACACGGGATCTCGCTTAAGCGAGATCCCTCTCGCTTGGGCGAGTTGCCTGCTCGCTCAAAAATTGAGCGAGCCGCCTGGGCGACTTTTCGCGCAAAAAACTTAGGTGAGCTCCCTGTTTCATCCCGCCTAGGCGAGATGGACTCGCTTGGGCGAGATTAACAGGTCTCGCCACTGTTCTTCGCTGTACCGCCATGTTTTCCGGCCAAACAACACATACAAAGCGTTTCACACATCAAAACGACAGATTCCAACCATACAATGTAACAACCAACACAAAAACAGTTCTAAAGGAGTCGAAACTAGAACCCTAACTTCCCGTACCTGGAATAAGCTAGTAAACGACCCAACACGCCCCCAACACCGAACGCACGAGCACAGCAGCTCAAGGAGCGAATGACAGAACTGAAAAGGTAGCGAAACAGAAGCACGATATGGGTTACTTGGGACCCTAGCTGTGAAATGAACGAAAGGAACAATGGAGACGGAAAAAGGCTAGCACAGTACTTACATGGAGTAGAGCACCACTTCGAGCTAGTTTGAAGGTGGCGAAAGACCTAACCCTAGCAGAGCTCTTTGTGTAAGGGAGGAAGGGTTGACGGCTGCTGCGTTTCTGGGAGAATGAAAGTGAGAGTGGGATTAGGGCAGACCTTAGGACCTTATACGTTGGGCCGGCCTTAGGCCCACTAACTTTAGGGCAGAAAAGTTAACATATTTTAAATGGGCCTTACATACATCATGTGATACATTAATTAAAGACAAAACTACCCCTCTAAGTAACTATTTTAGGGATTTCTATTCGTATCTTGGGCCATTTGTATAACTTAGCATTCAATGTTATTGGAGAAATTACAATGGCATCCCTTATCTCCTTGGTTTATAAGTGGTCACTGTAGATTTGAGTCATAGATGAGAATCCTTTTATTTTAAGGAACATTGACCAAGTGTGCTCCTACAAGTGACTCTTAATGATCCACATGTCTTTTTCACATAACCCTCTTTGCAGTAAATGACATTTTTATGCTTTAGTTAGTGGAAAAGAGATTTTACTAATCCACTCTCTTCCAACCCGTGGGAGTTTGGCACACCAAACATTTATTCTTTTTCTCTGTTGTGTTTTTAAAATATGATCATTAATTTTAAAATTTTAAAATATAATAAAATTATGTTTAAAATATCAAAACAGTGTGTGTTTAACGTTCATCAGACCGACAATTCATAAAAGAAATCGGTAGATTTATCTCACTTATAATCCTTTCACCATTTTCACTCTCGATATCCAATATTCCTTAATTACTTGTGAGGGCCCTCTTGAAGATTCTCACCACTCAAATACGGTTGTGAATTATTCTATTATTATGTTGAGAACATGATTTGAAACTTCTAACATCAAACTAAGCACACGCATTGGCTTAACTAGGTGGGGACCTGTACCAGAAAGAGAAAAAAAGTAAAATAGGAATCCTGTGCCAAAATGCAAAATGAATCGTAAAACGTATGGATTAGGAAACAGATATGTTACCTTTGAGAACAGAAATGACAATTAGCATCACATTGGAGCAGAAAGGTTGGGAATAGACGACAATTATTTTGTAACGTAAATCTTGTCGTTTTATTCATCTTATCTAATGGCCAGATTTCAACCTCCAATCCCAATTCCTCTGCAGCATCGTGCAAAGCAAGCCACTTACTTAGGACCATGCCAGGCTTCTCATTTGTCCTATTTTTCCCACTTTCTTTGCTTTTCTTCATTCAATCTCTATCTTAAAGGATCCAAATCAATGATCCATAACTCAGATTCATGTTACCTTCACCTCCCTATACTGCTTTGGGACCAAACCCAACAAAAAAAAAAAAGATCACTCTCACTCTCACTGTTCAAGCAAACTCTCGTGCCTCCTTGTTTGCATTTAGTTTATTAATAATTTTATCTGACTGATTCTTCCACAGCAATAGTACGAGCCTCTTCCTTTTACCCATCATCATACTTCCGACTTTTCAAAGAAGATTAAGTTTCCCATAATAAAACAAAAATATACTTATCCCTATTCCTCAGAAATTCAAGGGAGTTTAAAAATCTTCCCTGTTATCTCTGAAACCCCAAAAGCACCACAACACACAGAAATAAATAAACAAATGCACTCTACAGTTCTATTATATTCTAACTCCCTCTTTGGAATCATTGCTTTCACGTTTCACGCCAAGTCCTCAATACAAGCACAAAAGAATGCAAAATTGAAGCCCGTATTTAAAAAGAAAGAAAAAGAACCGATTTATTTATTTATTCCAACCAAAAGTGCAAGCTGGAAGGACAGAACAGAACCACAGCATTAAAACAGAACTGCTGCGGCGCTTTAGTACTTGAAAGGCCAGAGTTATTGGTCCACAACCACATCACAAATTTGCATTGAAACTATGTTTAAGATTAGTAGTACCATGAACCAAGTTGTGTACAATCCAATAAAATACACCTGTTAACTAGTAATTCACCATGTGTAAGTTATAACTAACTCTGTTCATACAAACAAAAGTGAAAAAAAAAAGGAAGAAGAACAAACACATAACTTATACTCAGGCCACCATTGTAGAATCAAAAGCATTTGATCTATGAATAAACATAAGGAAATATTCTCAGCCACTTTTATATAAAAAACAAAAAAAATCACTCTAGCAGCAGGAACTAAACATTAAACAATTAAAGATATGAAAATCAGGCATCAGAGACAACACTAAGGTCATCCTCTTCCGGCTGCGCCGGCATGTTGAGATCTATGAAAGTCTGTTTGAATTTAAGGGAATCGTTAACGGTTGAAGATGATGAAGGGATTAGGTGAGATCTCTTGTGTCCACCCAGAGCTTGACCAGAGCCGAAAACCTTGTAACAAAAGGGACATTCGAAAACCTTAATACTATTGTTGTTGTTGTTTTGATTCTGAGTTTGAGTTTGAGGTTGAGCTTCCTCTTGACGGCAACAAATGGTTCTGTGACTCCCCAGGGCTCGAGAGGATCGAAAGGCTTTGCCGCAAGTGTGACAGAGACACTTGCCGCGGAGTTTCTTGAGCTTGGACTCTGATCCCGTGCAGCGCCTCTTTGATCTCTGCGGTGGACCTGCATTGGTGACTACGTTCCACGTGTCGCGGGAGAGCATCATGAGGCTCATGGCGACGTCTTCCTCTGGGGAGGTGTCGGAGACTGAACTGACAGGTTCGGGTTCGGTGATGAGAGGCGTGGAGACGACGAAGCTGAGCTTGAGCATGGCGGATTTCCGGTTCCTCTTGGATCGCTGGCGAGTTGGGTTCTTTGACTCGGTCTCGCTCTCTCTGTCTTCAGGATCCGTTACTCTGAAGGTCTTCTTAGGATTCTCCCTGAGCGCGTAACTAAGAGAATCTTGTTCTTTGAGGTGTTCTTGTTCAGAGTCCGAGGAAGAGGAATAAGTGAAGGAGGAGTGAGTTAAAGTTTGAGGCTTTGGGGGAAGAGGGAGAGAAGCGAGATGAGCCTTCATGTGACCACCGAGGGCTCTGCCATTGCTGAAAGACCTTGAACAAAGCTTGCATTTGTGTCTATTGTCCATGAGGAGCAACCACCACTGCTACTTCTACTACTACTTCTACTTCTTCTTCTAACGTTGTTGTTATTGTTATCGGTTGTTGTTCTTGTTGTGGTGTCTCACACAAGAGTGTTTTTGGAGGAATTGGGAACTTAAAAGGAGTAGGTGACAAGCATTCCTCCACCAAAAGACACACCCCAAAACTATGATTTTTTTTTTCTTTGGCCTACCATAAAATATGACTTGTGTGTGCGAGCTAAAATGTCAAAACACATTATAACAGTGGCATTAATTATCCAGCGCCCAAAATTAAGAAAGTGTGATCCTCAACAGAGAAAGAGCCATAAGTAACATGCAAACCTTGCTGCCCAATTCCATTAACCTTTTTCCATTTATTGCTTCCAGGGCTCTCCAAACCACAACTTTAAAACTGCTTTCGCAAACTCTTAACTCAATAAACCCACAGATTACCATTATTAATCATTTTCATTAATTTCATCCTACTGCTATGTAGTAAAACTGTGTATTTCAGACTTTATTTCCAAATTATTAAATAAGATAAATTTATCTTACATGGGAAAAAAAAAAAAACCTATGGGACCCTGAAATATATTCATTATTCATTGGAATGGAAGGTGTGATAATGGATCATTATTTGGTTGTGATGTGCAACTCACTAATGTGAATGATTGGTGGTTCTATTAAATTCTGATTGCAAGATGTAACCAAAATGTAACATTGAATACAATATGACGCTACTGAAACAAATTCCCAAATTTTCCTATCATGTGATATAACTTCTCTACATGTAAAAAATAAGATTGGATTCTCCCTTATATAATAACAATAATAAAATAAAAAAACTCCTTCAACTCCAATTTTTTCTAATTTAGTTTATTTAGAACCGAACTAATATGTATTTTAAAGGATAAAATGCGCTTACTATGATTACAATTAATTTTAATTTTTGAATATAAATATATAAACATTGGTTAAGAGAAATTTGATGAATGTGCTTAGGTTAAGTGAAGTTAACTTGTGTCTGAGACTTAAATCCAACAACCGGTAATTGGAAAGAAGAAGAAATGTGAGGACACTGATGATGATGATGCTCCTCAACAAACCCAGACTAATTGCGAGAGCAACAAACTCTTACTAATTCTTATTTTACAAAATCTTTCACATTACGAAAATAAACAAATAAAGTATCTACTTGGTCCAAATTTTCTCCTCCACTATATATACCACTAACTTCTTTCAGCCACCACTCGTACCAAGAATCACCATCAAAGCACAAATGCTTCATGCCACTCCAAACCTCGCCAAACTAAAGCAACAATGCACTGTTCTATTAATATTTTTATTTTTTTCATCTCTTTTATAAAGCCATGATTTTGAAAGGTTAATAATACCAATTACTAGCATGTTGAAAATAAATTGACAGGTGCGCCTTGGCAATTTGTTGTTACCTAACATGTGGCAATCATATTTGGAAAATGTCATGCTGCTCAATAGTTACAACTTGGAGGCTAAATAGACTATGCACTAACTCCATTTTCATTTTAAACGAATAACTGAGAACTCATAAAACAAGTTATAATGGCTGCTCGATTTATCATATAAAATATAAAAAGAACTAAATATCTTTTATTTTTTTTAATTTTTCTTATCCATAGTGTTGATCGCTAGTAGTTAATAATGGAGAAAGTTGAATCAACAATCTTCTTCCACTTTCTTTCTTCAACTTTACCGTTAAATCATTCTTATATTTCTTATTAACGGTCTCGGGTGTAGGGGTTAAGCACCTACTATCAACACTCAAATTATCCCCAAGTCCTTCCGCTCTGTGTTCTCCTTAGCTACCTGATTCAATCCTCTGTTTAGTTCAGTCCTTTTCTCGCTCCGTTCAGTCAGTCGAGCGATCGAGATACCTGTCTAAAGGCTCCGATGCTTAAGTTAGTTCAAGGTCGATCGGCTAGTAGCAATAAATGTTGTAATAAATGCAAGTTAAAGATCCTTCCTTACCAACCTACCTTGAACCTCTATTTATAGTTTCCGGTATGGCCTGTGATTAGGGTTTCTTAATCATGGCCCAATTGCTTTTTAAACTTGATTACTGACTTGTATTATCTTAATTCACCCTGAACTTATTGATCGAGGTTTTGTTGTGGCCACCCGACTGATGGTCCGGCGGTGGGCCATACAGTACATTAACTAAATGATACACGTTTAATTTTTTTTCTTATTTTCAATGTATAAGTGAAATCAAACTAATTTGGGTACATTTTGATGAATATGTACGAGGGAGAAATTTAACCCACTTCAAATGGAAGGGAATAACATGGTTTCTGGTTTGTTCATCTTAGTCCTACATTTTGTAGTAAAAAATCACATTGATTAATACATGTATTGAAAAAAAATTTATATTCTATCTTCCGTTTATATCAAGCTAAGATAGTTTCCCATCTATTACGTTTAACGTGTTTGTTTGTTTTCATTTTATAGGTATCATGTTATCATTATATATGTACAAAAAATTACTCTAATGCTAAGATTATTAATGTGAATTTACTTTTGCAAATCTTCCCATTAATCTATATACATGGAATATTTTCTTCATTCATATCTTATCATTACATTGTAAAATCTTTTTCAGCAAAGAATAGTCTACATAATTAGCTGTGCTTGCATAAACCATCTTTCATGTAACTGTTTGGTTTTTATGTAATTGTAAAATCATTAAGTTCTTCAAACATGAGTAGTTACATTATTATAATAATAAATTATATAAACAAAAATATAATAAAATTATGTATTTAAGTGTTTAGTTGGTGAGTTTAATTGTTATAGATCGTCTGCTACAATCCATATACATTGATTTAAAATTTTAGTCTAAAAATATCACCAGTTAATTTTCTACTTCAATGTTAACAATATTTTTAAACATCAATTAAATAGATTTTTTTAGCAGTGACATTATCAATCAATTCTTTTTGTCAAATAATAAATAAAAAGTTAATAAGAAAAAGGGGAAAAACATTTAATATCGTCAAATTTCAATCATTTTCAACCATTTTAACTACCGCAGAAGTTTCCTTATTAACCATCATTTGGTGAGGTTTAAGGCATTTACAACCACTTTATGACAGAAGCTTCCAATTCTAAAATCAAGTCCTCATATTTAACTTCAAGTTACACCTACTTTGCAGTTGGATACAGTAAAAGTTGATATTGCAGTTGCTTGTAACATCAACTATTCGAATCTACTTCGTCAAAATAGATTAAAAAACTTCAAGCTACTGGTCACGCACATCATTGATTTTGTTTCAGTGTACCTTGCTTCGGTCAAGGATGCTTCAATTCATTTTTCTATGATGTTCTTTTTCTTGTCCTAGATTCTTCACATTAATACTCAAGTTTATGGTTGTTATGGTAAAAGAAAGTTAAAACAAATTTTAATCGTGGAAAGTTTAGTCATCAAATTTGTTCTACGCATCAAGCTCACTGCTCACGCAATGATGCAAACAAGGTCAATACGACACTACAAACAGTTAGAAGCATTCCAAATCCAGACATGTCACATTTATAGAAACCAAGACTAAATAACGTTCTAAAGACAAATTCTTATACCAAAATTCTTCAAAATCTGTGGCTATAATTGCCTCTTTACACTGTTCACTCGTTTTAACTCTCTTTACTTACTTCAACATTCAACAAAGCATGCAACTGCTACTGGAAAAGATATAATTGGAACTCTGCATACGCCTAAAGTGAAAAGGGAACGTATTTTAAATTTTAAACAGAACATGGCTTTTAACTTAAGCAATCTCACTAACTAAGCAATTTCTTTTTTTTTTTTCAAAGTTTCCATAGAACAAAACTAGTTGAGTTTAATTGTTACAGAAGGTCATGTCACATACCTTGATGAAGATGACGTTTAGACCAAATCTGAGCTTGAATGAGTGAAACTGCTATATAAAGATAGTTACGGAAAATTGTGAATAGATAACTAATTAATCAATGTGGAAAAAAATGTTGTGAAAAATTTAAAGAAGCATCTGACAAATGAGAAAAAAGTTGTAATTATTGTGCGTATTAAATGATTTGCGTAAAATCACTAAAAAGTAAAAGGTATAGGTAAGAGAGAACATCAAAGTCTGCTAGCATCCATGAGTAGTAGTTGGTTTAGCCCAGTATAAATTCTGTGACAGTGATAAATACCAGCCTTGTGTTTACCATATTAATTAACATGCAGGGATTTCAAATTACAAGAAGGTACTGCTTTAAATCACTCATGTCTTGTGACAGAAAATAAATAATTAGATGAAATTGCTACTGCATTCAAACTGAACACCAAATAGTAAATGCTGTCCGAACAACAAACATAAAGTGGTAAATCTTTTTTCTTTTTCTCTTTTTGTTGATTCTGCTTTTTGCAAGCAGAGTGGTGGTAGCAGCAGTGGGTAGAGTCTAGTTAGAAAACTATTTGCTTGCACTTGAGTTCTTGCAAATTTTGATCCTTGAGGAGTTTGACTTCAGTAGGGAATGAAATGAATGTAGGGTCGGGTCACATAAGAGGAAGACATGGTTAGAAAAATGAAAAATGTGGTGCACTTTGAGACTTGGTTTGCTCCAAAAAAGAACCAACCTAGCTTTAAGTCTTACCTATCAAATGTTTGTTTTTAGCTTCCAAGTCAAGCATATTATGACAGGCATGATGACAACGATGAGGCATTGCTTTTGCATTCGAACAAGAGATGAATCACGAGGGACCACACTTCGGTGCAACAGGAATAGACCAAACATGAGAGACATGTGTCAAGATTATGGAATGGCCTACAACACTGGACCTCTTCTTCCCTTTTGTTCCCCTTGTCTGCTGGAACTGCAACCAACCTATACAAACTCCTATGCCTACAAAACACAAAACCCAAAAATAAAACAACAACCACAACATCTTCAAAAATTACATTATTATTTTAATTCTAACTTAATTTTACAAAACTGACTCGTAAAGTGATATTTGTATTATTATAAACTTATCTTTAATCAATGCAGGTTCTCCAACACATTTCTCTCACGCCGAGATTCTAAACTATGATTCTGATACCATAAACTTTAAACCTAATTCAACTTACAAAATCGATTTTAGTAAAATTGAGTTAAACGGAAAGCTCGGTTCAACTTTAATATATACACTTTTGAATTAAACATTTGAACTATGCAATACTTATGTTGATAATCACTTTACCTATATAGTACAAGCATAGAGTGAGAGTGCAAAAAGGAAGAAACAGTGATAAAAATTCCTGGTTATGTACTTTAATCATTTATCATCTGACTAATTACCGTTTCGCACTTTTATCGGTGTTCACAGATGATGCTGAGATAATAAGAGGGTGGATTCTACGGTGGAATAGCCTCTCATATGCTCCACCATTCAACCATTGATCATCACCGTCAGATTCATTGCATTAAAAAAATTGATTATGAGTTAAAAGAGTATCCAAGATGGTGCTTTGGTGGGTGAATGGGAAATTGATGTTGCATGGAATGCACAACTTGCATTAGTATTTATTAATTTGATGCCATGTTACCGAATCCCGAGTAATTGCTTGATCAACGCCGGCAAATGCAATTAATAAATAAATGGTGGAGAAAAGAAATAGCTATGGGGTTTGTTGAATTGCATTAAACACAACAGAGATCCAACCTGTAAAAAAATTCTTGGTTTTTCTAAAACGATAAACCAATGGTGGTGGTTTTGAGTTGAAAAGTTAGGCAGAACTCAGCACCTTATCTCTTGCGGCTGTTGTAAAAATTCAAAATTAAAATATGATGAAACTTTTAGAGTGGGGTGATAAGTCAAATCCAAATTTTCTGGATAGGTAAGTGGCATGGACACTTCATCCATGCGAGAGTTCAGAATAGACTTTCAAGAAACTTTTTTGACGAACAGGGAAATGATCATCCAAATTTTAAAAGTGATTTTTCGTTTTTTTTTTTTTTGACTGTATTTGAAAATCAATTAAAAAATGTTATCTCAAGTCGTAAAAGAAAGATGTCAAAATATTGTCTAGAAAAAAAAATAGTAATAATGGTAGAAAATGATGTGAGTTTAGAAAGTTCCTTGTGAGAATTTGATTGTGTGGCCTTCTGAAGAGGAATGAGAATAGATTAATGTTGTGTAACACAGCACATGGAGTGTCCGATTCTGAAAATTGTGTTTTCCGTAGCCTAACTTTTGTGACTTGTGATTGAACATTGAAGACACTACAAAAGAGAAGCACGTCTTAAAGGTATATTACAATGGGCAAAGCAAAATTCATGTTTAAATGCCCAGGTCATATTGGAAATCCAAAAAAAGAAAAATGAGAAATGACATCAATTGGCGAGAAAGTTGACACATTGTGGCCATTAACTCAGATCCGTTTTGGGTACTTTTTAATGGAACCAAAGTGATTCTCATAAGAATTGTTGAACATTTATGATGATATTATTGGGGGGTCTTTTAAAAAGATTTATTAGGAGATCAAAGAGGCGTAAGTTTAATATATAGCATTTTTTAATCTAACATCGTAAACTTGCTTACATTCAAAATAATAAAGAAAATATATCAATCGAATATGTACAAATTTATCCAAAATTATATTCATTTATATTTCAATATTATTTAATACTCTCTACTCTGACCTGAGTCAAAATCAATGCTATAACAAGTTTGGTTTTGAAGAAGTTAATTCAATACTGAGAAATATGTGGGAAAAACAGTTGACATGTCTATTTTTAATGTCAAATAGAATTGAACAATAGAGGGATTAAAAATGGATAACTCTCTTCGATATTTTTGAGAATGTTTACACAAATTTACACAGATTTACATGTAATTTTTACGCGAATCACTTCATATATAAGTTTTGTCATATATAATATAGGATTAAATATGTTTTTTTTCTTTCAACTTTTAATGAAAAAGGGAATTGGTTCATATTGAAAACCTTGAATCTTTATAAATATGTAAGTAAATTTAGTTCTTTTAATAAAATTTTATTAAGTTTGACATTTCAGATACATTTTATGATAGTATATTAGTTTTTTTATACGGTTTGACCCATGTTCAATTTAATGTTAGTTGAGACTTGAGCCTAACCTTGACACCACTCTCAACCCAATGTAGGACTTACCTGGAACTCTCGTCTGAACCGATTTTAACCATCGACTCTGATACCACTTGTTAGGTTTTACAAGGAGGGGGTTTCACTAGGGAGAACAAACACCAATAAGACTTGAGCCTAACCACATAAGATATTGACACCACTCTCAACCCAAAACATTAAGGCAATGGGTTTATGGGTCTTTATTCTTATATAGTGCTCTACTTTCTCATTTCTAGCCAATGTGGGACTTAGAATCACACTTGGATTCCTAACATAAATTCACGTATTTCTAAAGATAATTGACTAAATTGATTCAATGTTTTTAAAAGAGACTAATTTCAATTTTCACTCAAAGTTAAAGGACAAAAACATATTTAACTCTATAATATATAATCATTTATAAAAATAAAGATAAGCTAAAAATTTAGATATATCCATTTCATGTAAAGAAATGGATACCTTGTATATTATTTTTTAACTATTTTTAACCAGAATTAAGTTTCGAATTTCACGTTTCTTTTAAAGCCAATAAAAATAGAGTATTTTGTTTATCAAATTTGCACATGGTTTATCCTCTAAATTAACAATTGTTTTAAAGGTTAAGGATTTTGCATGTGAAACTCTTATATCAACCAGACAATTACGTTCTAAAAACTTACCAATTATACAATAAAAAAAACCATATAATACCACAACACTAAAATAAACTTGAAAAAAAAAACAGAAATAGGTAAAGTAATTTAAGTAAAAAAATCATAAAATATGGAAAAAAAAAATTAGGGATGAGAATAAGAGATTTGATGAAGTGGGTGATAGTTGTGTTTTCTCTTTGAACGAAGGAGAAAGCAATGATACTCTCGAAAAGTAAAAGGAATACACAAGAAGATACTTGTATTTATTGGCTGAGCTTAAAAACGGACTCTAGAATCTCTAATGTCTCGCCGCAAAAATAGTAAACCTTCAACATTTATTGGTGGCAAAAAAGTAGGAAACTTGCACCATTAAAATTTGCTACTTGTTTGATTAATATTCTGTGACTCTTTCATTTCACAAAAAAAGTGGCTTTACCACTTTTGATATCCACCACTTAAGTTATTTTAGTGAACTTTCGAAACCTCCCTTAGTAGTAGCTTCATGTTATTTATGTATATCTCAAAGGCCACAAAAAATATACACCATATATAAACTCGTTAGTATTCATTGATACCATCATGGCGTTTACTGTGTTCTCAATCTTTTTGCATGTCCATTTTCTTTCTTCTACACTTCTTTAACAAAATCATGTTAAATAAAAAGTGTTAATTCTTCAAAATGGTGGTCCCAAAAATGGCATCACAAGATCCTGTGCTGCTACACCGAGTTGCTTTAGTTGCATCCTATGCCATGTCTAGCTAGCTCAACAGTTAAAAGAGGTGAAAAATCTTAGTTGTCAATAGGCTTCTACCTTCTTTCAGAGTACTCGAGAAATTTAAAAAGCTGTTTTTTCACCAACATTGGTTCTGCCAAAAAGTTAAATTCTGGTAGAACACTTTGTTAGAGCTTACTTTGTCATGTGACATAAGATCATTGGTGTGAGTATTGTTTCATAGTACTATTTACCACTTCTGATATTTCAAAATGTATTATTACGCTTTAATCTAATTGCATCGCGTATTTGATTAGAACTTAGAAGTAAGATTTGTGAATAAAGTTCTATTTCATTTACTCTGTTTCTATGGATAAAATAAGTACATACTACATGATACTACTTTTGACATATGAAAAGAATGTTAACTTAAAAGAGGCTTCTCTGCATCATATTCACTCTCAAAGCAACCTTCTTTCCCTTTGGCCCAAAGCACAAAGTAGAGCCCAGTGAACATCAGGAACATACCTGCTAAGCTGCAATACAGTGTACTCAACAATAAGATACTGTACTTGAGAAATCATATGAAACATCGAAAAAAAAAAATGTACATAGGTAGCTAGAATATTATGAAAGTACCTTCCAATGTTGGTGGTGTGTCCTAGAGTAACAACTGAGAAAATGACTGAGCAGACTGTGCCAATAGGGCTGAACATGGACACCAACACTGGACCTTTTTTTTTAAGTGCCCAACAATTCACAGTCAGGCATATTCCACTCACTACACCTGCCTGGGCATTACAATATAACAAAATGTTACTTATACAGTACATTTGTATACGAAACTAAAAAATGAACTTTAAACCTAATTCAATTTTATAAAACAGGCTTGTAAAGTGAGGTTTTTACTCACTTGTACATTGTAAATTGACCTGATCTCTATTTGATGTGAGATGTTTAACCCACTCCCCTCATATCGAGACATATACATCTCAAGTGTGAGATTAGATATTAATGTGTAGTTCGATGATAATGAATGAACTAGATCCAGCAAACAACAAATTTCACTAGGATAAACTAACTAGAGATTAGGCCAATTTATATAAGTAGGTGTAAATTTTACCTAGCCGATTTTTTTTGTAAGATTGAATTAGGCTTAATTTCAGTTTTTGAGAGAAACCTTAGTTGAAAGGCTCCAAAAGCTGCATTATACAATCACATGCTACCTCTTTTTCAATGTCTCTTCATGTTGGGGTTTTAAAATTGTCAAAACGAAATATAACAATGTTATCTGTATATTGAAATTACCAGAAGAGAATATCCAATCATGTCTGAGACACTCACACCAGGCCAACCAGTTTTGAATTGGTGATCTTCAATTAATTGAACTGCGATAGTCATGAATGTCCCAAAAAAGCAAGTTATTGAACACAAGGACATCGGTGCAGGAAAATCTTCTAGAGTAAAGGCCTACAAGAATCACAATTTTCGGTAATAGCATGTTTGAAAACATGACAAATAAGAAATGAAAATTGTTTGATGTAAAAGCATCACAATGTATGTTACCTGTAGGACAATGTTGCTTGACAATATGAGGATTGCGACCAAAAGATAGAGACAACCGATTAACTTGTGTCTGTCAAATGTTACATGTGTTGGTGGAGATGGTGATTGAATTGTTCCCACTTTAGTGGACTTAGGAGGTGCAGAGATGCTTTGCATCATGCTCAGTGTGAGAGCTCCTAAGACACAAAGCAATGTGCCAATTATTTTTACTCTACTGTATGTGCAGCTTAACTTCACTTTTTCCAACCTGCCTAACATCAAAATTTTCATTAATTAGCATTGAAATTATATAGATACTAGCGAAATCCTACACCTTTTTAATTAACTAAACATATACATATATAAGAGAAATACTGAAATTATAAAGTTCATGAAAAATAGATCATATTACCGAAAAATCCATGCCATGATGAAGATGAGACCTGGTGCAAGATTTGGCATGGCTGTTCCCATTGCTGGTGAGGTTAGATTGATTCCTTTAAGGAATAGAGACTGGAACAGTGTTACCCTGCATACCATGATACCAACCCTATATGAATAGCTACCAAGAGAAAGAAAAAGGAATAAAGGAAAAGGTAAAAATAACATAATAGCCCTTTGGGTAAGGTAATTAGAAAATGGAGTAATGATATTGATTTGTCATTTTTTGTTAAATCCAAAACGCTAATGGTTCATGAGCTACACAACAATTTATGTCCTTTTACAGTCATCAAATTCCTTAAAATAGTACCCACCTTTCATTATAAAGGTAAGCCTTTGCAATCCGTAGGGAAAATTATAAGATAAGGGTTCCTAAAATAAAGGGATTAATTAGCTCAAACCACGGTGTTTTTGCACTTAATAGTTGGAAAATAAAGATTCTGGTGCATGACACAAGCAAGATTGTGTTAGAGAGATTCTAGGGTTCAGATTATCAGATATTCCCAAAAATCCATGATGATGTTTCTATCACCCTTCAACAATCCCCTAAAATAATTATCCTCCAATTAAATCTCTACCCATAACTGGGATTCAAAAGTCAAAACCCAGCATGCTCTATGCAACTTTTTTGTTGGATTAATATTCAAAAACAACTTCGCTCCCCGAATTTAAAAAGAAAATGGAATTAATTAAGAAAAAATGTATAGTTTTACACCAGAAAAGAAAACATGAATTCAAATTGAGATGAAAATTTAATATAGAAATTGAGAAGTTGGTCATAAGATTTGCGTACCCTCCTAGTGCAAGCAAGAAAAGCTGTGCAAGCAACTTGAAACCAACTTTGGTGGGCCATTTACACCTGCAAAAGGTGTTTATGATGAAATTGCATCCCAAAAGAAGAAAAATGCAGAGAGAGAAGGAGATGAACCTTTCGAAATAGAAGGCAAAGGGTAAGAGAATAAGGAACGTAGCAAAGGAAGTAAAAGTGACAATGGTAAGAGATTCGAGGCCCAAAGACATAAGATAACTGAGCAACAAAGCGTTTCCTGCGTAAACAAATTGCACCCCTATCAACCCTCCGATCACTGCAACATCTTCCACCAACCCTCCATTCACCATTCTCGTCGTAACTTTCCTCTCTGCAAATCAAATTCAAACTGACACCAAGAGAGGACATGTACGTTACCACCTATCCTCTCTTCATTCTCGTTTTCCAACTTCCTTTATTGCATGTTGGTTATGGTTGCAGACAACGACAGAAGCAAAAATAGAAATGTTGTTTTTTGTGGAAACTTGTTGCATGTGAAATCTGAGTTAGATTATAGAACTGAGCTGGCTACCCTCCACGTTCTTCTACCAACCTTTCTTTCTCTCTTGTCAACCCTTCTTCCCAGAATTTCTTTTGTCATCCCTCAGATAAGATATTTTCAGTTGATTTTTTTTTTTTTTTCAGACATAAATAGAGGGAGTTGTTTTACGTTCAAATGTTGATTGCTAAATCTAAATCTAGATTTTGTTTTCCTTGGATATAGGGGGGATTGTCCGTTCCTTTCTGTTCTTACAATATGTTATGAGAAAATAACTTTATTACATGACAACTGTTTTGTTTAATCAATGTTTCATTTAGTTGTTAGCAAAAGTATATATTTTTCATACTGAAATTTTATGTCAGCATATTATAATTATAACTAGAAAGTTTAGAATGTCTATTTAAGTTTATTTTTTATCATAAAATCACGATGTTACCTTCACTAAAAAAAAGAGAAAAATAATTAATATATATATATATATATATATATATATATATATATATATTAAAAATAAAATAAAATGACATTATACATATATAAAAAAATAAAATAATTTAAAAAATAAAAAGAATTGTGATATTTATTCTTTTTTTTACCTCATCTCTTTCGTATTTATGTGAATCTAAAAAATTATATTTTAGAAGTGATATTATTTTAAAATAATGAGACCGAATTATTTTAATAATAAAATATTTAATTATAAATAGAAATTTAATAAAATATTTTTTCTCTCTAAAAATTGCTTTCTAAAAATTCTTATTAATATTAGTCATACAATAATAATAATTATTATTATTATTATCTATAACAATATATAAAGATGATTCCCTCTCTTGTGTTCACATTTCTAAATTTCGCTTTTACCCTTTAAAATATAATTATTTATTAATTTTTTTAAAATTGTCCGTTACTTTTACAAGTTTTTTATAAAATCATTTATTTCTGTTTCTTCACTTTTTTTTATATTTATTAACTGTTATTCTTTTATCTTTTCTGATATAGTTTACTTTATTTTTAATAAATATAATTTTATTTTATATATTAATTTAATAATACGTATATTTAAAAAATGCCTACACACGAGCGTGATATCGCGACTGTGTTTCCACTAGTTATTATTATTATTATTAGTAGAAACATATAATTTTTATATCATAAATTTACTAACCATACCAAAAAAAAAAAGACAAGCTAAAATATTTTATTTAATATAATACTTGATTACAAAGTTTAATTCAAAAATTTAATGTTATCATTAAACGTCACTAATCATTCATTATATTAATTTTATAGTTTAGTACAAATAAATTCATATTCAAGTCTTATTTTTTAACATTAATATTTATTATTAAAAAATAATAATATATGATTTCATAGGTAAATATATTTTAATATATATTTATTTATTTATATTCGCATGTGATTTTATTGATAACTTTTAACATCGTTTACTATTATATATTTCATAGTGTACATACATTACTTTAACAATGTATATATTTATTTCGTTTTAATATAATATATAACTAACTTAAATTGTAAATTTTAATTATATAACTATATTATTTTATTACTTATCATTAATCAATTATTATTTTATAATTTAATACAAACAAATTTATATTTCAATATTATTTTTTATTTTTATTATTATTATTTGTATATTATTATTATTATACTATTATTAATAATATTTATATTCTTATTATTATTATAATTCATTTGTTGTTATTAGTATTGATATTACTCGTTGTAATTATTCCATTATTATATAAATCTTATGATTTAACACAGACAAAATCATATCCAAATATTAGTTTTTAATCTTATTATTATTATTATTATTTATATTGTTATTATTATTAGTATAATTCATTATTGTAATTAGTATTTATATTATTAATTTCTATAATTCATTTTTTTAGCTATCCATTAATGTCAACATCAATTTTGTGTTATATTTATTTTATGTAGAATTATATTACAAAATATAATAACGACATGTGCATACACTTTTTATTTTAATATATTATATAATTAAAAAAATTTAGTTATAAATTTTAATCATATAACCATCATATAACCATCATATTTGTAAGACCCATTTTATGTCTTAAAAATGTTTTGGACCTGGTGTTATTAAAAGATCTAGGGTCAGTCTACTTATTATCCCCAAGACCTCCTTTCAGCCACTAACTCCCTATTTTGTATTCTTTTTCCAAACAATTCACTTTCATTTTCTCCCTCATAAAATAGAAGTTTTGTTAGGGCTTGAACTATGACCTCCTCCGAGCTTATTGAATGCTCATCTCCCTTGTAAGTCGAACTAAACCTCTGTCCCATTTTCTGTTTTGTTTTTGTTTCGAAGTTTTGGCCTGATTATGTTTGTGCTCATGGCCTCACTGTTCCTTTCTTGATCTTGGTTGTCAGCTCCTTAAGTAGTAGTAGTGTTGTGTTACTCTCTTGTTGAAGCTTGTTTGGCAGAGTTAATCTCTGTTTAAGGTAAGGCAAGCTAGGACTTTAAAACTTTTTTTTTAAGTGTCTTGCATGTTTTTGGTTTTTAATCATGCTTAAAATGTTGGTTTGATGTTCGTGGTTGTGTTTTTAGTTTTGTTGTTTGGTATTTTTGGTTTTTGCATGTTGAAACTAGTGAAATATGTTATTTTAGCTTAAACTAGAATTTTTAGCTTAAGCGAAAACACTCTAGTTTAAGCGAGAATTTCTAGCTTAAGCGAGATCAGTCTAGCTTAAGCGAGAATAGGAGAATTCCACTTTGCTCTCTGTTCAAATTTTAGCTTAAGTAAGAATTTCTAACTTAAGCCAGACCAGTCTAGCTTAAGCGAGAATTGCTGTAGAATTTTAATTCCTTATTTTAACTTATGATTGACTGAGTTAATGTTCAAAATATGATGTATGAAGCTATGCATGAATGATGTGAAATTTTTTTTATACCTGTACTTGATGTGTGTAACATGAGATGACAATTATTATGAGATAACATGTGGAATGTTGATGATGAAAGAGTTTTGAGGGAAATTCTTGGTGATGGTGTGGGTAGTGTATGCCTTGATATAGGAGATGTCTAGATAAAGGAAGGTATTCTGAACTCTGATAATCATTCACACTCATATAGAGTAGAATGAATTGTGTGGTGGTGGAGTGGCAGGAGATCCTAGTCTTGGGAAGTGTTTGAGCCCAATGCATAATGGGATTAACCTTGTGTGTGGTTGGGTGATAATCCTTGTGTCTAGACTCTCCAGAATATAGAAACCAGCACATGTGCACACTTGCTTTAGAATTCTATATCAAGTGCATAATCCAGATAATTGAGTTTGAGGGTCTTGCTTTGTTTGTCTTCACATGCCTTGTGTGCTTACTAAAATGTCTATTTAAAGATATGTCTATATACATATATGATGAAATTTTTTTTTATTTCTAGCTTACACTTTCTCTCTGTGTTTGTGTTCTCTGTTTGACTTTTCTTTTTGATAAAGATATTATATATCTTCTGCTTTTATTTATATTGATAGAGATATCATATATTTGATTCTCTTTTATTATTATAAAATATTCTATTTTATTTTGTTTTTTACTTTTCCCTCTATATGATGGGACATTGTACTCTATATATTGAACAAAGGTTCTAATAAATCAAATAGCAAACTCTCTTGAGTTGGTTTTTACCTAAACTTTTCTTGTGCGTTTTTTGTACGCATCCTTTCTTCTTTCTCTCATGGCTTATATATTTCTAACATGGTATCAGATTTAAATCGCCTTCCGCATTTTTTTTCCTTTGCTGTTGATTTCCTGCCATGGCCAATACTCATAGTAAAAATTTTCGCAGTGGTTTCTCTAGTAATCGTGGACGAGGCCGCTTTCCTCGGTTTGGTGGCTGCAATCCTAGATATTGTGACCATTGTCACCGAACCAATCATACCTCTGATTCTGGTTGGATTAAGCTAGGTGTGCCTCAAGATTCTAACCTCCACACTAAAGTTCAACCTCCTCCTTTGAAGCCATCTACTCATGCTAGTATGGTTGATATTGTCTCCTCTACTGCCAATCTTCGTGTCGGAAAGGATGACAAAGATGAAGCTCAGTTTGATTTCTCTAGAGAGCAGTATGAAGCTCTTCTCGCCTTGATTCAGCAGTCTCCCAATGATTCTTCTTCCACAGCTACTGATGTTCATCAATGTACTACCAAATCCACATGTTTTGTTTTTCCCTTTTCTTCTTGGATTTTAGATAGTGGTGCTACTGACCATATTTGTCCTTTTAAATCTTTATTTCAAAATCTCAAACCTATTTCTCCTATTTCTATACAATTACCCAACCAAAACTCTATCATTGCTAAATTCTCGAGTACCATTGTCTTGGGCAATCTTATCCTTCACAACCTTCTTTTTGTCCCTAAATTTTCTATTCAACTCATCTCTATTCCAAAATTTCTTAATTCTACTAATTGTCTTATGGTTTTCTCCCAAAATACTTGTCTTATTGTGCAAACAGATACCTTCCAAACAATTGGAGCAGCTAGAAAACATCAAGGCCTGTTTTATCTCTTAGATAGTTCTCAAGACAAACGTAACTTGAGTATATCTAACACAAATATTTCTTTACCACATTCTACTCTCATTAATAATGTTACTCCTTGTAACTTGTGGCATATGAAACTTGGTCATCCATTTGATAAAATTTTACAGTTTCTTATTTCCGATCATTCTGATATTTTTTTCTCCTTCTATTATTGCTTGTGATGCTTGTGCTTTTGCGAAACAAAGACGTCTGAAATATTCTTCCAACACGAGTAAATCTCTTCAATTTTTTGAACTTATCCATGTTGATATTTGGGGCCCGATTTCTATCTCTTTCTTTGATGGATACAAGTATTTTTTTTGACTATAGTTGATGATTATAACAGATTTACTTAGATTCTTTTTCTTAAAAATAAAACAGAAGTCAGATCTCTTCTTCAAGACTTTATTATTTTGACAGAAAATCAATTTTCCTGCAAGCTTAAGAAAATATGTTTTGATAATGGCAAAGAGTTTCTTCTTAATGATTTTTATAATAGCAAGGGTATTTTTCATGAAACTTCTCGTGCTGCAACTCCTCAACAAAATGGGATTGTTGAGAGGAAGCATCAACATCTCCTTAATGTGTGTCGTGCTCTTCTTTTTCAAGTAAAAATACTCAACATTTTCTGGTCCTATTCCCTTGAATTGGTTGTTCATCTAATTAATAGGTTACCTACTCCTTTTCTTAGTAATCAATCTCCTTATGAATTGGTCTATTCTACTAAACCCGACTTTTCTAATCTAAAAGTTTTTTGTTGTCTGGCTTACACTAGTTCTACCAATACTGGAAGAACTAAATTGGATTCTCGAAGCTTAAAATGTGTTTTCCTTGGTTATAAATCTGGAACAAAGGGATATGTTTTGTATGATCTTCACTCCAAGTCTATTTTTTTGACTAGAAATGTTATCTTTCATGAAAATATTTTTCCTTACTCATTCTCTTTACCTTCTGATAACTCTATTGCTTCAATTGATGATTCTCATAATTGTGATATTAGCATGTATGATTTTCCAGCTTTACCTGTTTCACATGCCACTGACCTTACTACGGACCCTATTACTATACTAGTATTGTTTCTGATAATGCTGAAGTTACTGATCTTGATCTTATAACATCTCATAGAGTGAAGAACAGGCATCGATACTTAGATCAATATTATTGTGGTGTTGCTTCCACTTCATGCTCTACTTTTTCCACACCTTATCCAATGCATTCTTTTGTTTTTTATGATAATTGTTCTTCTGACTATACTACTTTTTGTCATAATATTTCTGCCCAAGCTGAACCTTTCTCCTTTAAAGAAGTTGTTCAACATGACTGCTAGAAACATGTTATGGATGCTGAGTTATATGCTCTTGACAGAAACCAGACTTGGACTTTAGTTCCTCATCCTTCTGACATCAAGCCAATTGGTTGCCGCTGGGTTTACAAACTCAAACATAAACCAGATGGCACAGTCGATAGGTTTAAAGCACGATTGGTGGCTAAGGGTTTTACTCAAACTGAGGGGATTGATTATTTTGAAATTTTCTCTCCTATTGTTAAACTTACTACTGTCTACATCCTTTTAGCCTTGGCCTCTGCTAGTGATTGGTTTATTCATCAATTGGATATTGACAATGCTTTCCTCCATGGAGACTTACGTGAAGAGATCTATATGAAGTCTCCACTTGGTCTTTCACTTCCCCAACCAAATCTTGTTTGTAAGCTTAACAAGTCTCTATATGGTTTGAAACAAGCCAGTCGTAATTGGAATCAAAAATTAACTTCAAAGCTACTTCTTTTTTGTTACACACAAAGCTCTGCTGATCACTCTCTCTTTGTGAAGAGAAGAAATTTGCCTCTGATTTTACTGCTTTATTGGTTTATGTCGATGATGTGGTTCTCATTGGCAATAGCATTGCTGAAATTATTGTTGTAAAAGCTCATCTTCATTCTAGATTTCATATTAAAGATCTTGGCCCTATCAAGTATTTTTTGGGTCTTGAAGTTTCTCGTTCTCTTGATGGATTAGTTTTGAATCAAAGAAAATATTGTTTGGACCTCATTTCAGAGACAGGGATGCTTGGATGTAAACCTACACCAACACCATTTGATCCTTCTATCAAACTTCATGTCGACGAGGGAGCTCTTCTACCAAATCCTTCTTCCTTTCGGCGTCTGATTGGACGATTACTTTACTTGACTAACACCAGGCCTGATATTAGTTTTGTTGTCCAACAACTCAGCCAGTTTGTTTCTTCTCTGCGTGAACCACATATGCAACAGGCTTTACGGATCATTCGGTACTTGAAAAATGCTCCTGGATATGGCCTTTTGTATAAATCCAACACGTCTTTTCAAATTCAGGCGTTTTCTGATTCTGATTGGGCAACATGTGCCACTACCCGACGCTTTATTTCTGGATATTGTGTTTTCTTAGGCACCTCTTTAGTTGCTTGGAAGTCTAAGAAACAAACCACTGCTTCACGGTCTTCTTCTGAGGTTGAGTATCGCACCTTGGCATTCCTGGCATGTGAACTACAATGGATTCAATACCTTTTTCAGGATTTGCATTTTTCTATTCCCACTCCCTACACTGCCTTTTGTGACAACAATTCTGCTATTCACATTGCCAAGAATCCCACTTTTCATGAGAGAACCAAGCACATAGAACTTGATTGCCACATTATTCGACGAAAGCTTGTTGATGGTCTTTCCGGGTTGCTACTTCAAAGTTAGGCCTTTACAATCTTCATGCCCACCTTGAGAAGGGTGATAAAGATATTATATATCTCCTGCTTTTATTTATATTGATAGAGATATCATATATTTGATTCTCTTTATTATTATAAAATATTCTATTTTATTTTGTTTTTTACTTTTCCCTCTATATGATGGAACATTGTACTCTATATATTGAACAAATGTTCTAATAAATCAAATAGCAAACTCTCTTGAGTTGGTTTTTGTCCAAACTTTTTTTATGCGTTTTTTGTACGCATCTTTTTTTCTTTTTCTCATGACTTATATATTTCTAACACTTTTTTTGCAATGATCACTAAAGACTTTGTGTGAGCAGACATGAAAATTCCTAAAGATGGTTCATATGTAGTAATGTTGCTGTCTATAATAAAATTCTCCTCATTAGACAACCCATAAAAAATGTGTTACTTATAGAGATGATAATACGAGCCAGTTCGCATAACCCACGGTCTGGGTAGTACTTATGAAACATAAATATAAAGGTTATACTGAAAATGCTTATATCTGATATATTTTACCATTCAGAAGGGTACTGAGATTTCTCTCAACAGTTTCAAACATGAACATCAAATGCTTAGGAACATAAAGGGTATACTGAAATCTCCCGGGAGGAAGCATTTGCAACTTACCTAGAGCAATATAACCTCTGTATTAACCAATTTTATCAGACACACATGTATTTAGCAATTTTATACCTCTATTTCCACTCCAAGTTTGGTTTCTCATCTTTTATGCGTCCATGGAGAGCTTGAAATAGATTATCATTTGGCATGTACTCAAACAGTAAAAGGTTGGATCCTCCTTTAAGTAAAGAAGCATAGAGTTATGCCTAATTTAATTACAAAAATAATTAAATTCAGATGTTATTGATCCTCTCATCTATTACATTAACTAATTTTGACCCTTATTACTTTACTTTTACTTTTGATGTAGTGGTACAAGGGAAACTGAGAAAATGTTGTAATATCAATTGATGTATTTTTTTATGTCACAACTTAATTTCAAATTCATTTTTTATTTTTATAATTATTTTTTTAAAGTTATAAAGAATCAAATTTCAATGATTGGCAACGTAAAATTATTTATACATTCCTAGTAAACTCTAAACTCATAAATATTTGCTTTAATAATTTAATTTTGATTAAATTAAAATATAAAAATAATAATTTCAAATACTTATTTACTAGAAAATTAATTGCGACAACATTTATGATAAAATCATGTTGTTAAAGAAAAATAATTAGGAAAATGATATTATGACTTTCAATTTTTAACTCTCATCCTTTGTTCTTTAATGTGATTTTTTGTGTGTCATTGATTAATGTACTACTATTTTTTTCTTCGAAAGAATCATAGATGGTCTTGTTCCTTAATGTAATTTAGTGTGTCATTGACTAATGTACTACTGTTTTTTTTCTTCGAAAGAATAATCGATGGTCCACACTAAGTTACGTGAGATAATAAAGATAAGAGTTAAAAAGTGGGAGATAGTAACATTTTCCAAATAATTAATGTAATATAAATAGTAAGAAATAAATAAAATATAATATATATAGTGAAAAAAGAAAATATTTTAAAAATTAAGAATTATGATATTTATGTTTATCTTTTTAACTTTTATCTCGTTTCTTCTGTATTCATCTCTAATAAAATAATTTTAAGTTTTACTTTATTACTTATTCATTTTAACATTATCAACTTGTTTTTTAATCTTATTTTACTCATTTTTCTTTTATCAAACAGATCACAGAAGTTTATTACCCTTCTTCCCGTACAAAATGGATGCTGAGTCCATTAAGTAGGTGGTAGATTCACCCACACTTGAATGTGACAAGTGCATTAAGAAATTGTCGTTTGTTGATTATTTTACGGACCAGTTTATATATAGACATTGAATTTTAACACGATATATTTAAGTAAGAAAGACTCGTACAAGAGACTTGACATATTTTCAACATTAAATTTTAAATTTTAAAATTTTATTTTTTTATATATTATTCAACTTTTTTTATTTATATAAATGTGAATTGAGTTTTCTTTATGGATAATGGTTTTATCATAATTCATGAATTGATCACATAAGAGATCTTACACTACTTCAGGTATAAAACTTTAAGATATTTGTGGGTATTGTTTTTCTTATATAACACTCAATTTTTTTCATTTCTACTCAGTAAGACTTTTAATTTATATTTAGATTTTTAACAATAATATATTTAAACTAAGAGTACTTTTAATAATTAACATTCATTTGCCACAGGAGGATAAAGTAAGTCAATGTGTCCCGTTTTATTTTGTCCTATATTAGGCTTGCAAAAAATGGATATGATCAACTCTGCAAACTAATTTTGTTAACTTGTCTCGTATAAAGTTTTGACCCACAAGTTTGAAAATCGGTTTGTGACTCGCACAAAAAATTATTTACTTTATAATTTTTTTTTCATTTGTATAATAAAAAGGTGTAGGATTTTAATAATTTTATTTTTATTTAATTAAATTAGTTGAAATAATAAATTCTATAAACTCATTCCTTAAAATAAACAATATTCACAATTTTATAATTTCTAATTTTTAAATACAAGTCTCTTAAAAATAGAACTAACTTTAAATGGACTACTAAAAAAAATTTCCTATTAGCAACCGACTTTAGTGACTAAACATTGTAAATCATTATAAAATAAATAAAAATATTGATTACTAAAATAGTCACTATTGTAATAAAAAATTATAATTAATCTTTAAAATTTAGCTACTAAAATTTTAACTAAAAAATTAATTTATAAATTCATCACTAAATATTAGCTTGTAAAATTTAGACTAAAATAGTTTCAAAATTAAATTCTAATTAATTAGTGACCAATTTAGTGATCAATTATATTTTTTTATTCAAAATATTAATTGTTTTAGTAACTAATATTTTTTATTTTTTAAATTAATTTCTAAATTAATCATAGTGACTAACATTTTTTGTTACTAAAATTGATTATTATTTAAAAGTTTTGTCGAAATAAAAAAAAAAAACACGGATAAGTAAATTACTGAACCAAAGAAAAAAGCCGAATGAGAAGTAGATTTGAACAAACACATGACATTATATTGGTACTACTAAATTTTGGGAATTTAAGTCAACACACTAAAATACTCCTCCCTAATTTATCATATGCTACAAGATAATATGAGTACGAGCTTTTATTTCCTTCACATAAGTATTATATCACTTTCATCTTGCACATAAACAAATAATATATTATGTACTTCTATCTTTAATGACAAAGGAAACATTGAAAACAATAAACTCAGCTATGAAAAGATGACGCGAAGGGAGAAAACGAAAATCAATCAATAATTTAAAAATGAAGAAAAAAGTCTTACCTCGAGCAGGTGTTTACACACGGTAGAAAACTTTGTGAGGCAATTCCCGCTACCTTATCTCCATTCCTGGACTCCAGTAATTTCAAAGTCAAAGAATTATTGCATCGTAACTCTGTGTTGGCTCCGGTCCTGGAAAATGATTCCTGAGACAACAGATTTTGGGAGAGCGCAGAGCCGTTGGAAAAAGATAGTTAATGCACTAAAATGTCCGGAAGACATAAGCATGATGGTTGCTGAAGTCTCCAAGCCTAAGATACAGAGGGTTCCAGATTGCATGGGAGGACGTTTAGAGTTCCAAAATCTATACTTGCCCAACCTTATCTCAATTGGTCCAATACATTTTTTAAAACCCTACGTTGAGGAAGGAGAGTTGCACAAGGTTGTGTGGACGGCAACGTATCTCAAAAACACCGGCCAAACCTACCATGATTTACTAGAAAAAACTGGCAATTCATTTCACCAACAGTTAGCGAGCATGTTCGCAGAAGAGTGCTGGAAATACGACGAGAGCCAGGATCTGCGACGGTCCATGCGAGTGGAAGAAATGTTAGTGGTGGATGGGTGTTCGGTGCTTCACGTGTTGGAGAAATCCGTGGATTCGGATTATCCAGAAAAAGACCTGAAGATTAGCATTGGGCAGCTGACGCAGGCGCATCACGATATGGTCCTCTTGGAGAACCAAATCCCTTACCAATTGCTGAAGCTGTTATGCAATGACAAAGCGAGGTTAAAGAGATGCATGCACAATTTCCTATTAGTGAATGGTATCGGGCAGGAATCAGACGGGAGAGTGTCAGAGGAGCACTTCATAACAATAGAAGAAGATGAGCAAGACAAAGAGGAACCGGTTCATCTTCTAGACTATTTGCGAAGGGCGGTATTGGGAAGGGGGCGAGTCCAAAGCTGTAGGGAAATAAAGATGGCGAATAGATGCCTGCACCTCAGAAAGTATAGGATTGGGAGCGTTCGGGAGCTAAAGGTGGCAGGGATTCGAATAACTAAATCTTCAAATTCTTTCTACCCAAGTTTCATGGATGGAGATCTACAACTTCCTCCTGTAGTGGTGGATGGTTCAATGGCTCTTATTTCCATGAACCTTGTAGCGTACGAGATGTGCCTAGGGTTTCGGAACGATTTGGAGATCACCTCACTTCTTGTCCTTCTCTGCTCTCTCATTCAACAACCAGAGGATGTGAAGGAGCTAAGGCGTATGGGAGTGCTTCGTAACCGACTTTCCAGTGATAAAGAGGTGGCGGACGTCTTCAACAAGTTGGATGTGTTGCAGTTGCCGGAGACTGCTGCCTTTGCTCATTTGAGACAGCAGATTCAAGTTCATCTTAAGGCCAAACGTGGTAGGATCAGAGTGTTGCGTTGGATGGGAGAGGCGTACCATACCTACTTCCGATCTCCCTGGACCGTCACCGCCTTGTTAGCTACCATGCTAGGCCTTTCCCTCACCTTAATCCAGACCTTCTATGCTGTCCGCTGTAAAGGTTCCTGACCATCCATATTATTATTATCCACCCAAATCACTCATTTACAAACTATTTCATACGTTTCCAAACTTATGTTCAAATCCTACATAGTTTCTAATTCCGCTATTTCCAACTTAGCTATTTGCTATTTAGTTTCTAATTTCCAAATTTCTAAGATTCAATCTTATCCGTTCAATAAAAATTGTCTTTTTGAAAATTCTGAGTGCTTTGGCCAACTTAAGTTTTTCAAACCCATACGCATTTTGTCTCTTCATTCATTGTGGTA
This sequence comes from Vigna unguiculata, assembly GCF_037176805.1. Lineage (NCBI taxonomy): Eukaryota > Viridiplantae > Streptophyta > Magnoliopsida > Fabales > Fabaceae > Vigna > Vigna unguiculata. The sequence goes on along the minus strand of NC_140794.1, from coordinate 53,877,689 downwards.
TTCATGACTGAGGCTTACCAATGTGGCCTAACAAATCTCTGTCCAGTAACCATTCTTTACAAAATATAATTTACCTTTTCTTTTGGAATATGACTTTTTTAAGACATTTGTTTGGTTTCGTTTCTAAAAGACAACTTAAACTAATGATATTATAGAGGTTATTGTTAATAAAATTGGCCGGAGTATTACGAGTTTTTTTTCTACAGCTTCTTAACTTGGCCCCAATCTTGATCTACTGGAATTCGGATCCACACTGACGGATGCAGGGTGACTGTGGCTGTGGATAAGAGGTTTTACTGGCAGTAGGCAATGATTTTATAAAAAGGGTTTATTTGGACAAGTCAACACCGACTTTCAAAATAGAAAATGAAAAATTGGCATTTATTCTAATTTACAAAAAACTAGTAACTTTTTTTTCCAAATTTTCTTTCTTAAAAATCCTTTATAAAAAATCATACTTAGAATGTGTTTTGGGGTTTATTAATTGCAATAATGGTAAGAACTGAAGAACTCGGGCTTAATAACACGAGTGGAGAAAGCAAGTGAATGAATGTAAAAATCAACGCGAGAATCATTTATTCAGCAAATATCCATTTTCTCTGACTGAAAGAATCACAGTGTATACAGCCGCTTACTGCGTATTAGTGTTAATCATCTAGATATCCTCACAAACACAAGGCTTTCTTCATTCTCGCTTGTAGCAGGTCTCACCTTGGCACTGATAAACCAAGCTCTAAAATAAAATAAAGACACGGTTAGTAACATGCTTGAGTAAAAAACTCTAAATAAATCAAAGGTCCATAAGAGCAGTGGCAATGATGTCAAGGTCAATAAGGGCTAAAATCGTTAATGAAATTAATAAGCGCTGTTCATATGGCATTAACACAATTTGCTTTGGTCTTGACAATGTCTAAACAAACATAAGTTTTAAGCACAAATTGTTAGCCATGCTAATAGAGAAGATGGTTCTCCAAACAATTCGGACAGCAAAGACAAAAGACCACACCTTACAAAAACAGCATGAATGTCTCACGTCCCATCAATTCCATCTGATGAAAGTAGCAGTTATGTTATCGTGTTATATTTATTTACTATAAAGGGAAAAGTCAAAATATCATAAGCTTTTTAAGACAAATATTTGCATTCAAGAGTCTGGTTGGCTATCATAACAGTCCTTTAATTATCCATTGCACCATGCCCAATTCACTGCCTAATTTCAATTTCCCTATCATAAGGCCTTTCATTTGTTTTTCAAATATCTCCCACCACTGCAACCACTGATGAAAACTTAATCCAACAACTCATTGTTAACACAAAAACATGTTAAACAAGTCTACTCATTCTCACCAACTGTTGTATACTTAAATTTTAGGACATGCATTGATTACAACGAGATTAGTTAGGGAGTGGTATTTCCAGCTCAAGTGCTAATGCGCTGGAGTCCTGGCTGTGGGTAACTTTCTTCCAAAATTTCATGAATCTCAATAACACCCAACAGGAAACATTTGAGTACTCATATGTTTAATTGTTGAAATTCGTCGCGCTCATCACCCTAGCAATGAAGGTTACATAGAGTACAACAGATCGAGGTAGTGATTGAAATCATTAACAAAAGCTTTATATGTAAATGTAATGCAGTGAGACATCAAATCAAAATATATCATTAATAGAATGCTCATCCAATTTGCGGCTTTAGCATAGAGGGGGAAATTCTTTAGGATTTTCTAAAAGAAATCACCATAAAACAAAAATGATCGATTGATTATATAGACAAGTGGGCATCATTATTTCCTTTGCTAAGGAAACATTAAGAGAGAGGAGGAGTATGAGAAATGAAAACGGTCAATGAATATAGACTTTATAGTATTATACAAGATCTGTTCACCAATTTCATCCACTAACTTCTTTCTCCCTCCCATTTTCATTTCCCACACAAAAAGGAAAACGAGGGCACTATCAAACTTCAAATATGTGCAGAAGCCGCCAACATATTTTGTTTTAAAAATAGCAGAAATCGAAGCTCTATTCTAATATTGGTTGAAGAGATTACACTATGTTAAACAAACACTAATTTTTTCATACTTGATAATGAAGCAGTACGCCATAATTGGCTTGTCCCGCAAAATCCAAATTACTATGTGCCTGCAGGAACCAAATTTTACAGTTAGTTAACGACAAAACTCCTGGTTAAAGGACTATTACTTCTTACTCAGCCTCCAATTGTTTTCCATAAACCCATCTACTAACCCGTAACACCCCAACTCTATAAACTATAAGTTACTAAGCTACACAACGCCGTCTGACGGACTAAAAAAATTTACATTCTTCATTAGACACGGCATGTTGAAATTATGCTATCGTCAGAACAAATTTTCTAGCTTAGTATCTATAACGGCTGGCTTAATTATCTATAGCTTCCTAATTCTAAAGGTTCCCTGCACCCTCTTTTTTGGCTAAAATATCTATATTGCATTTTTTTTTGGTTCATTCCCTATACATCATTTAGTATCAACTATCCACATTTGATGCAACAGTATCATGAAGAGGCCAAATGTTGCTAAAATTTAACAAGCAGTAGCAAAAAGACTACAGCCTTTTGATTAAGTTTGGAAACTGAAACTCTCCAATTAAACTCCAATGAAATACTTTCAATTACATAAGAGAAATACCAGAGCATGGGTCCTAATTAAACAAAGAAACAGAATAAACGTATTAGGTTTTGTAATGTTTGTTGTAGTTTGCTCAAAACGATTTATTCAGAAACGGAAAGAGAAAGAAAATCCAAAGAATAACACAATCGGAGAAGCAAAGAAGCTACTCACACTTTGCGTATAATTTTGAAAAAGAAAGTATTAGAGGCCGGGAGAGGTGCAGCAGAGAGTACCCTGAGAAAGCGCTCGGCAGCTTCTGGAAGTTACGCTCAAGCAAGAAGTCATTCTAGCCGCCGCCACCGCACTGTGCAGCGGCAACAGCGACTGTGCGCATCTCAGTTCCGGCGAGATCCTGCCACAGACCAACCACAAAAAAGACACGAATTATTTCAGAGGTTTTTGTGATTAGGAACAGAACGAAAGTCGTAGATGGAAGGGAAACCTGGTCAACAAGGACTGTCGAAGAGGAACGGAGGTTAAAGTTGGTTTGGAAGAAGCGCGAACATTGGACTTAATGACGGATTTTGCAGACGAAATTAACGTTCGTTGCGCGATTCTGCTGCAAGCGGAAGCCATTGACGATAGATCAGATCGGAAGAGGACACAGAACAGCGCAAAAAGGGTTTAGGGTTTTGCTTCTTATTTTTTTTTTACGAGATTATTTTAATTTTCTCTATTTTCTTCTAAATTAAAAGTATTGGGCCTTTTGATAGGCTGGGCCTGACCTCTCCCACACTTTATTTCCCTTTTATTTTATTTTCGGTGTGCGAATTATTGATTTTGTAAATGTAGATAATTGATTAGTTGTTAATTCATCGTTTATTTTTAGATTTTTTTTTTATTTTTAACAACAAGACGCATCTTTATTTTATTGTATTCTATACATTTCATTACTTGATTAATTAGTAAAAAATATTTTTACATAAAGTATAAAAAAACGCTAAAAAAAAGTTAAATATTTGTATTAATATAAGGGTTGAGTATAGCTCTCAATTAGTTATGACTAACAGAATATTTTCTAATTTATTAAATGTTGTAGGATAAAATGTTAAAAATGACTTAAAAGTTTACATTTTAAACTTTCTTATATTCTAGAAAAATAGATATGGAAATAGAATAATTAACTTAGATGTTGACAATAGGTTGGATTTTTTTTAAGCAATATGAGTTGCAAAGCTTTGTGTGTAGCCAAAAGAAGTAAATCTGAAGTTAATTTTTTTCTTCAATTACGACTGGCTTGTTTTAAATCATATAGAGACTTGTTAAGCTCACAAACAAGATTTGGCTAGGGAAGAGAAAGACCGGATGGAGGCTTCATATAGATCTCTTTGTGTAAATCTCCATGGAGGAAAGCATTGTCAACATCCAACCATCCAACTGATGAATAAACCAATCACTAGAAGTAGCCAAGGCTAAAAAAATGCATACAATAGTAGGTTTGACAACAAGAGAGAAGGTTTCGAAATAATCAAGCCTCTTTAAGTAAAAATCTTAGATGCCAACTGTGCTTTAAACCTATCAATAGTGCCATTTGAGTTTGTAAACCCAGCGACAACTAATTGGCTTGATGCCAAAAGAAGGAGAAACTAAAGTTCGAGTCTGGTTTTTGTCAAAAGCATTTAATCCAATACCCATAGTGTGTTTCCAAGAGTCATGTTGAGACACTTCTTTGAAGGATAAAGGTTCATTTTGGGCATAAATATTATGACAAAAGGCAGTATAGTTTGGAGAACAATTATCATGAGAAACAAATAAATGCATTGGATAAGGTGTGGAAAAAGTAGAGCATGAAGTGAAAGCAACACTACAATAATATTGATCTAAGTATCAAAGCCTAGTCTTGTTTTCACTGTATGAGAAGTTCTAAGATCAGGATCAATAACTTCATCATTATCAAAAACAAGACTAGGAGCAGGGTCTATAGTAAGGTCAATGACATGTTCAACAGGTAAAGTTAGAAAATCATACATGTTAATATCATAGGAATGAGAATCATCATTTGAATCAATATAGTTATCAGATGGCGAAGAAAATGTTTAAGAAAAAATATTTTCAAGAAAGATAACATTCTTAGTCACAAAAATAAGCTTGGAGTGAAGATCATACAAAATATATCCTTTTGTTCTGGATTTATAACCAAGGAAAAACACATTTTCAGTTTCGGGAATCCAATTTAGTTCTTCCAATACTGGTAGAGCTGGCATAAGCCAAACAACTAAAAACTTTTAGATTAGAAAAATCGGGTTTAATAGAATAGACAAATTCATAACGAGATTGATTATCAAGAAAAGGACTGGGTAACCTATTAAGAAGATGAACAACCAGTTTAAGTGAATAGGACCAGAAAATGTTTGTTGTTTCTTCTTGAAAAAAAAGATCATGACACACATTGAAAAGAGAAGATGTTGATGCTTCCTCTCAACAATTTCGTTTTGTTAAGGGGTTGCGACACATAAAGTTTCATGAAAATACCCTTACTATTATAGAAATCATTAAAAAGAAACTATTTGTCATTATCCGAACATATTTTCTTAAGTTTGCAAGAAAACTGATTTTTTGTTTGAGTAATAAATCTTGAAAAAAAGGGTTTGACTTGAGTTTTATTTCTAAGAAGAAACTTTTTGCCATTATCTAAAAGTATTTTCTTAAGCTTGCAAGAAAACTAATTTTCTATTAAAGTAATAAAATCTTGAAAGAAGAGGTCTAACTTCAATTCTATTTTTAAGAAAAAGAATCCAAGTAAATATGCAGTAGTCATCAACTATAGTTAAGTTAAGAAATACTTGTATCCATTAATGAAAGAGACTAAAATCGGGTCCCAAATATCAACATGGATGAGTTAAAAAAATTTAAGAGATTTACTAGTGCTTGAAGAATATTTCAGATGTTTTTGTTGGGCAAAAACACAAACATCACGAACAATAATAGAAGGACAAAAAATATCATTATGATAAAAAAAAAAGCATGTTATTAGATGGATGACCAATTTCATATGTCACAAGTTACAAGGACTAGCATTATTAATAAGAGCAGAATGTGGTAAGAAAATATTTGTGTCATATATACTCAATTGTCTTGAGAATTATCTAAGAGATAAAATAGGCCTTGATATGTTTCCTCACCGCTGCTCCAATCGTCTGGAAGGTATTGGGCTTCACAATAAGACAAGTATTTTGGGAGAAAACCATAAAACAATTAGTAAAATTAAGCAATTTAGGAATAGAAATGAGTTGAACAGAAAATTCAATAATAAAAAGGGTGTTATGAACAGTGGTAGATCTTTAGGTAATATTTTAGGGGTGCATGTTGGTTGAATTACTGTTTGGTCCATTTTTTCATCTAAAAATATCATGTTGATCCTCTGTAAGGCCCATTAAAAATCTTTTAGCTTTTCTGCCCTAATTTAGTGGGCTGCCCTTGTAAGTGGGCCTAAGGCCGACCCAACGTATAAAATCCTTAGGTCTGCCCTAATTTCCACTCTCACTCTCACTCTCACAGAAACGCAGCAACTGTCACCTTTCCCTTCCACGCTAGAGCTCTGCTAGGGTTTGGGGACCACCGTGAGCACGCCAGTTCGAACTCGTTTCCCCTTCTTACGTAAGTACTCCTTCCGTTAGTGTCTGTTTTCCCCACTGTTACTCTAGTAGCTAATGTTTTCGCTGTTGGTCATGGTTTCCAGCTCTGGGAGTCACCTCTTGAGGACTGTGTTCCGCTGTTTAGGGTCAAGCTCGTGTCGAGTCTTTTGCTAGCTTATTCCCAGGTAAGGGAAGCTAGAACCCTCCTGTTGGCTTGGTCTGAGTTGCTATTTTATGTGGTTGGTGATTTCTTTGTGGTTGCCTGTTAATATGGATGCATGATGCGATGGGATTATTGTTTGTGGTATGTATTCACATCTGTTGCAGGGAAAACAATGGCGGGCTCTGATAAACTCGCCCAAGCGAGCTAGTCTCGCCTAAGCGAGATTAACAGAGGCTCGCCTAAGCCTTTTCTCCACGAATGGTCGCCCAGGCGACCTGCTGTGGCTTTTGAGCGAGCAGGCAACTCGCCCAGGCGAGAGGGATCTCGCTTAAGCGAGATCCCGCGTTGCCCACACACTTGTTCTTGTGCCCTCGCCTAGGCGGAGGGGGTGGCTCGCCTGAGCGAGACCCCTCAGCTCGAGCGAACTTCTGGGCGAGTCTGTGCTGTATTTGAATGTCTACCAGCCCCTGAATGATCTGTTTTGGTTGAGTATGATTGTATGATGATTAACCTGTATATAACGGAGCATGAAGTATATTTTTGGGTATGATTCATGAATTGTGGATGAATGGGTTGGTATGAGACTTAGCATGTGAAATGAATATATTTTTTTATCAAGAAGTGATATATTAGTCTTCCAATTTTACTTTTTCGTCTCATTTTGGTCCTAATTTTATTAATCTGATTTAATTTGATCGTGATTTTTTTAAAAGTGCTTCGACTTGGTGTTAGATTTTCCACAAACATTGTTAAATTCAGTGTTACGTGTCAATTTGTTACTTTTTATAAATTTTGTTTTTAAATTTTCATTTTGTTTTACATGTGTCATTTCACATTTATACCATGTGCCACAGTCAATATGACATGACAATAGCAGTGTGGTGTGACAATGTCACATAGTTAGAGTCTCAATTTGGTCTCTACATTTCGTTTTTAGATTCAATTTATTTCCAATTTATGTAAAAAGGAAACAATATTGTTCATCTCTAAATTGAGTCTTAATTTATTTTTTTATAAATTTAATTTCAATATTCTTACTAAAATTGACATTTTATTAAATATTTTCAAAATGTTTTTAAACTAACATTAATATATATATATATATATATATATATATATATATATATATATATTTAAATAATGTTAGTTAGAATTTGAGTGTGATTATTAAATCTGATGTGAAAGAGAGCACAAATCATATAACAGAAAAAAAATGAACAAATTGAAATTAATAAGTTGAATAGTATAATTTTTTAAAATTCAAGTATTAACTCTATATCAATTCACTTATGTAAGTTGTCATAAATATTTCATATAAATTTTAAAGTTAATTTAAAAATATTTAAATAAATATTTAATAAAAATGTTAATTTTAATAAAAACACTCGCATAAGATTTATACAAAAAATAAATTGTCTCAAAAAAAAATATTGCTCAACTTTTATAAAAAAATTGAACGATAATAAATCTAAAAAGCTGAGACTGTCTATATGACATTGTCACATCACAATGTTATTGTTTGGTCACATCAACTAAGAAGTGACACGTGTAAAAATATAAAAATTCAAAATAAATTTTAAAATTAAAATATTAAAAAAAGTTTAAATAAAAAAATCACGAATTAAACTTATTATTTACTTTAATACTTTTGTAAAAAACTAATGATAAAAGATAAAATTGAATCACTTTTAAAAAATTTGAACAACTCAAATTGAATCAAATTACAAAAGTCATGACCACATTGAATTTAAAAATCTGACTTGAGAAAAACGATGACCAATTAAGTAATTAAATTTATATTAATTTTTTTAAATATGAATAATTAAAAGTAGTCTTAGGCCACAATATAAATTATCTATGTAATTTATTTATTTATTTAAAAAATTCTTCTCCCTCAAATTTAATTATAATATAATTTAAATATTTAATTTCTTTTAAACGTCGCACGCGCGAAAATTGTAGCAATCATTAAACTGATCAAATTCAAGATATTAGGACAGATCAAACAAATATAAAACATTACTTACATAATTTCTAAAAAAACATTATATATATATAAATCAAGAAAGGAGATTCATCATTTTCAGTATCCTCATTTGTTTTTCACATAATAGTATTTATTGAAGATTTGAATATTTATAAACAATTAAAAATGGTAATCAATATTAAATTGTGTTTAAAGCTCAATCTGTTCGAAATTAATCAGGAAGTATTATTTAATACACTGAAATTTGTTATAAATTTAATACAGTGAAATTAATTAAGGAAGGATCATAAAATTTTAGGAATTTCACTTTTAACTTTTAATCATCGACAAAAGAAGGGTTTAAATATCATAGACTTATAGTATAAAACAGTTTTAGTAATACTATATCATGTAAGCATGAGCTACATAGCATGTGCCATTTCTTTAGTGTGTAGTGTGTCATATGATATATTATGCAAATTATTGACATTTACCTGGTTTTTGACATGCGAATTGTACCTATGCATCATGGAGACACACACACTAGAATCTATAATGGTGTTTTCCTTTTTTTCCTCTGTCTTAACTAATAAAACCACTTCAGACATTATTTCTCCCCTCATCTTTCTAATAATAACCGAATCTAGGTAAACCAACACAACCCAAACTAAATCACTCATAAAATCTAAACATCACACACATTTTCATTTTGGGAAAGCAAACAAAGAAAGAATCTTTCTTCATCTTTTTTTCTTCATCTTCTTCTTCTTCATCTTCTTATTCCCATACACACTCTCCCATTCACATTTCTGCAAAACCCTAAATCAGGGTTTTTCGTTGCCTCGGCTCTTCTATTACTCGGAATGAGGAACCGGTGTTGGTTTTGGTGACGGAAATGGAAAACGGTGTGTGGACGGGTCGGTGGTTTTGGACCAACCTGGCTCTGTTGCACCGTAATGGCAAGCACGTGTCTTGGTCGATGGTTTGTGGGGTAATGCTATTCGGGTTGGGCCTGATTTCCCTATTGACGGGCCACGTCGCTTCTGATCTCGAATGGTACTCTCACCGACTCCACCGCCGCACTCTCTCCACACTGGTTCGTAACAACATTACATAATTCCATGTTTGATGATGCTACTGATAGTGATGATGCTAACCGTGTTTTAATTGAATGTTTGTAGGATGGAGGCGAGGATGAGCCAATTGATATTTGGAAATCGCAGTATTCTAAATACTATTATGGATGCAAAGAGAGGGGGCGGCATTTTGGTCGTGAGTGAAGTCTTCTTGCTTTCTTGAGTTATGTTGCTGTTGTCTTCTTGTTGTTGTTTTGATGTGGTGGTTGCTTATTATGGATGAAGGTTTATGAAGCCTAACGGCAATTTTGGAATTTTTGGATTTGAGATTGTCGTGATTTTCCTTCTCGATAGGTGGGGGATTAGATACTCCTTGTCTTTGCTGCTTTGTTGGGTTGTATGATGTGATATCCGTAGCTTAATTAGAGATTGTTGCAATTTTTACGTGATCTTCAAACTTCAGAGTCCTTTTTTACCTTGTTGTCTCTGACACTAAACCTCGGGAGAAAAGAAGGAAATATGTTTCATTTGGGATATTTTAGCAAGATTAGGACAGTACATGATACTTTAGGCCAAGAAGGAAGGAGAATTTTACTGGGTGCAGTGTGTGAGCTTTCCAGTGATTTGACGGATTTCCATCACGCTAGCCAATGTCTTGTATGCTTCTGGTGTTTACCTTGTGTTGTTCTAGTGTTCAGTAGCCTCTTTTACTCTAGAATAATAGGTTTGTACCAGTAGAAGCGATTCTAGTTTGACAGTTCTAGGCTAGCATTTTAAGCATGGTGTTTTACTGCTTTTGTATATGGTATAGTTTTACTTCCATGTTACATATGACAGCTGAATGGTTTACAAAACTTTAAATGATTTCCCCTTTTTATTTAAAACAGTTTACTAAGTCATCGTCTTCATTTATGTGCTTTGGGTACAAATCTAAGGGTTGTTGTCTTATGCTTTCGTTTTTCTTTTAAGCAAATGCTTATGCATTCCTTGTGATTTGGCTGAACCATCTGATTTTTCTACATGACACTTTCTATCTTTTTTGGTTATTGGATAATATAGCTGCTGTACGTGAGCGCAAGTCCAATGGCTACTTGCTGATTGCTACAAGTGGAGGACTTAACCAACAAAGAACTGGGGTAAGTAGGACTTAAGTTTTATGATATGGAATATCTTTGTTGAAACATCAGAAGAATTTTCTGTAAGATCTGATGCTCACTGGTGGTGATTAGCTCTACCTGTATGAATGGAAAATATTAGGCCATTTGGTGGTCTCTCCTATTCATTAAATCATGAAAACGAGGCACAGATTCTCTTTGTTTTGTCATGATCATAGTTTGTCTTTCTTTTTTTTCTCAATTAAAGTGATTCGTAAGCCCTTGTGGAAATGACAATGGTATTCTTGCCTCCAGATAACAGACGCAGTTGTGGTTGCAAGAATTCTTAATGCCACACTAGTTATTCCTGAGTTGGATCATCAATCTTTTTGGAAGGATGACAGGTAAACTGCACATCTAACAAGCATTCAATATTCTGATTACAGTGAAAAACAATTTTTTCTTTTAATAACAACATGTTTGGTTGAATACAGTGACTTTGCCAATATTTTTGATGTGAATTGGTTCATTACGTATCTTGCAAAAGATATTACAATTATTAAAAGAGTTCCTGATAAGATCATGCGGTCTATGGAAAAGCCCCCTTATACAATGCGTGTCCCAAGGAAATCAGAACCTGAATATTATCTTGATCAAGTTTTGCCAATACTCTTGAGAAGACGGGTAATGGCACTTTTTATTATGATTTGTATATGTTTGAAGTTTCTTAATTGTCTCCCTTGAAAATGTGTTGATTCTGTAAACGACTTGCATACTGAATTGTTAGTTTTGCTTAATATCAGTGTTGATCATTCCCTTTAACTTGGGCTGTGGTTGTAACTGACTTCTTGGATTTTTTCAGGTTCTACAATTGACTAAATTTGACTATAGACTTGCAAATAATCTTGATGATGAGCTGCAAAAATTACGCTGCCGTGTTAATTATCATGCTTTGAGGTTTACAAAACCTATACGACAACTTGGTCAAAGAGTTGTAATGAAAATGCGTAAGATGGCAAGCCGTTATGTAGCAGTCCATTTGAGGTTTGCCCAATGAAACTGATGTGTAAATTTCAAATTCAACTTCCATCTAAAGCATCGTTGTTTGCTCTGGCATGCAATCACTTAAATTTTGTAGATCTTAGAACCGGTTTTCTTTTCTTTGATCTCTTGCTCTCCCAATCATTCATTTTCCACTCTTATCTTTTTTAATATTTTGAGCTGTTTTAATCTGGTTGATTTAACTTTCCCCTTTTCACAATTCTTATACGATTTTCTGAAATTGGTTGGTTTGCGCTGAACAATTTTAAATTGTCAAATCTCCAACACAGTTTAATAATAGCAATGTGGCAGGTTTGAACTGTGGCCATTGCCTTCATAAAAGGTTAAGGATCTCATTCATAATTATTCATTGCAGGTTTGAGCCAGATATGCTAGCATTTTCAGGTTGCTATTTTGGTGGGGGTGAGAGAGAAAGACATGAGCTCGGTGAAATCAGGAAAAGGTGGACAACATTGCCTGTAAGACTAATCCTGACTTCTAATAACAAAATCTTATCACAATGGCAAGATGACAAGTTAATGGCAATTTTTCTTTTCTCTCCTGTGCTGAAGTATCGAAGCACTTAGAACTAGTTATTTCTTTGCTGATATTGATGAACCCCTTGTGGTATTACAGGATTTGAGCCCTGATGGAGAGAGAAAGCGTGGGAAATGCCCTCTTACTCCTCATGAAGTAGGTTTAATGCTGCGAGCGCTGGGTTTTACAAATGACACATACCTATATGTTGCATCAGGAGAGATATATGGTGGCGATGAAACCATGCAGCCTCTCAAAGATCTCTTCCCTAACATTTATACAAAGGATATGCTTGCTGAAGAAGAGCTGAAACCTTTTCATCCATTCTCTTCCCGCCTTGCTGCTATTGACTACATCGTTTGTGATGAAAGTAATGTGTTTGTCACTAACAATAATGGTAACATGGCCAAAATCCTAGCTGGACGTAGGTAAGAACACATGGTGTCACCCTTTTGTTCTTCCTTTATGTTCCAAAAGTAATACGATGAACATGTTTGTTGCATATGTGCGAATCAGGAGGTATATGGGTCACAAAAGAACCATCAGACCAAATGCAAAGAAGCTTAGTGCACTATTCACATCAAGGCACGAGATGGACTGGTATACATTTGCGAGTAAGGTTAAAGCATGCCAAAGAGGATTCATGGGAGAGCCAGATGAGATGAGAGCTGGACGAGGAGAGTTTCACGAATACCCAAGCACATGTGTGTGTGAGAAACCGTTTATGAATGATCTGAGCCAAGATGGAACCCGTCCGCCTAGACTCGCAGCCAACATCGTTACAATGAAAGCAGACAATGTAATGGTTGCCGGCCAAGAACGAGTTAAATAAACATGAGTAAATTTGGTACAGCCTCCTTAATCGGATAGAGAAGACCTCGTTAATGGCAAGAAATTATCTTCGGCTACTCCTCCATTTTGAAGTCTGATTTGGCAACTATCAAATTAGTGGTAATTTATTTAGTCATTGGCCATGATCAAAATCTCCTCTTTATTTATATTGTGAATGGCTCAATTCAGATTCATGTATAGGGCTAAACGTAAGAGACATTAACGCGTTGCAAATGTTAATAATAGATGTCTTATAGGTAATTTTATTTTGCAACATAATTAGTTTTTCCCTCATCAGGCATTCTGAAATTTCTCGAAAATTTTTCTTTGGTAAGCTTATGATCAATGTTATTGTATAGATTCACCTATGATTCTGCCTACCATCTCTGAATAAGTACTCATTTATCCGTTTCATTTTTCCAAATTATCGTTCTTGCAGATAAGATTGAAAAAAGAGATAACAAACTACCACAGGAGACGAACGCAAGTTGATATTCAAAGAGGAACATCACTTTACCATTTGATCATATCAACAAACCTTTCTATAAACAAGTCAACATGGATAAATTCCATATACAGCCTACAGGATCAAATTAAATCATTCTGTAAACAACATAAAATCAATATTAACATCTACTGGACTAGTCTGCCTAAAACAAAGGAAACAAGAATTTCCCATCCTATGTTCCCTATTATAAATAAATATACACATCTATGCTGAGTGTATCGTTCTTTCAACTAAACCGCACATAGCAACTTCTCGTTTAACCTTGGTTACCTGTGGCAGTAAAAAAGTTGAAATGTTAATATATTCATAAGGTACTCAAAAGCAGTCGACGCACTTGAAGAATTATACATGTACACAAATTCTCACCCCCTAGAAACATTCCGATTCTGGTTTTTGTGACCCTTTTCATGTGAAGCAGAAGGAATCTTTGAGATAATCAAAGAGCTCTGCAATCCTTCTAATAGCTGCCAACGCAAAGTCAAAACCATCAGACTCAACAAAAGACAACAATATAAAAAAAGTTTTTTACAGGTCAGATAATAAAAATGGCTTTATTGTAGACGCATAATAGAACAACCAATTTCAGTTAATGTCAGGCATGATCTTACTCTGGAAGTTGGCTGTATTCTGCGATTGGATCTACGAGGCTCAGCGATATCAGATGTTGACTTCACAGGATTTCCATTGAAGGCTTTTTCCTCATCAATCTTAGCCAACCTTCCACCACCAGCAGGTGCAAGTTTTCCTTTACTTGCCCTTGATGTTGATGTCTTTTTAGTGGGATGAGAATCAGTTAAAGATTCAAGGGACGAATACAAGATTGGTCCAACCCCAGCTCCAATGTTCCCAGAATAGGACGCTCTTTCCACCTGATTTTCACTCTGAGATACATTCTTAAAATTACTTGAAGAATCCTTGATCCTTTCTGCACGATTTGTCATATCATTAGTACGAGAGGTTGATAAAGTGTTTTCTTTCGGTGGGATCACTCTACCCGAAACACTCTGCTGTTTTCCAGACTTAAAAGCAGGCCTGGAGCCAGCTCCATGTTTTTCCTTGGTATCATTTTTTGAGGTATTTTTCAACCCACGTGATCCACCGGTACCTTGAGGTATCAGGAAATTTGAAAGTTTAACCGAATCATTTCCATCGTTGATCTTACTTGTCCCATCAGCAACGTAATGCTTGCTTACTTCCATAAATTTCCTTTTCTTCCCAGGTTTAGGAATACCAAAAATCCCTCTTGATCCTTCTTTCGGAAGACCAGTCCTTACCATTCTGTGTGCATCAGATTTATTTTCATTCTTGCTGTTCTTCCCAATATTGAACACTTTTTCGTTTTCAGTCAAGTCCAGTAACCTCAACTCGCCAGGATTTGCTGACTCCACGGCAGTAGTTCCTTTCAGAATCCTGTCCTTACCCTTTACCTCTACTGCAGGACTACCTAACTTGACTCGTTTTTCATGAGGTGTATCACCCTGCATACCAAACATACAACTCAGTGCAGGCATGCATAAAATTAAAGCATCAGAAAGGTTGCAAACGAAGTACCTCATGTGTAGAACTGTCATTTGCACCAGCTTTGGGAGCCTCAACCCATTTCCCATCCTTCCAAATAAAAGACTGACGTAGATGCCAAGCTCTGAAAAGTGATGTTTTTCCACTAACTGCAGCAAATCAATTAGACAGTGTTTCAAAGGGGCCGAATATACACAATTGTAAGCACAATATCCATTAAAGTTTAATCAAATAATGCACATACCTGGGAAGTGAACAGTTATTGTTTTATCGTTCTTGTTCTGACCAGTGATAACACCCTCCTGCCAGCTGATAAAAAACAATAAAATGAGATAGCTACAGTAAAATATAGGAGTATATATAGAACTATGGCCCTGTTTAGATAAGCTGAGATGATACATTGATTTTAACTTATGGAATAAGCTTAATTTGTTTTATTTTATTTTCTTCGCCTAAAAGTGTAACGAAGTTTATCTAACCAGAACCTATGCCTGAAATATTAATTAAAAGTGCTTCAGCTTTACAAAATTGCAACAATAAAAGAAATTATGCTTCCGTTCAAAACACTAAGGCTTTGCAACTTTGAAGCTTCTACAAGACAGGCTAATATCAGGATGAGTTGAATCTGATCTTTTCCTGCACACTTAATCCTTAAAAAACCCAATGAGTCTATTTATTGGTATTATATCCCAAAAGCACTCGCTAGAATGGTGCAATACTGATTATTCTGTGAAATAAATCCATTTTCTTTTGCAAATGTCTTGATCGCATCTTAACTACAATTAATAAAGTTATAGAAACTTTACATTCTCAACAATCAAACATATCAGATTACAATCAATGGTCGACAGAATTATTAGTTAAAAAAATGTGATGTTTCATTTATGTTGAAAAAGTAATAGGAACTAAATCTTCCTCTAATTCTGTTGATTAGTGTCAAACAAATAAACTTTAAAGGCACTAGAAAGTGTAAAACTATACCTGTCTTCTACCCATGCATCAACCCTATCCCCAACAGACCAATTATAATCTACCATAGCTGCCCTCTGTCTCTTCCTTGTCCCTTCGTTACGCAAACCAGTTATATTACTAGCAATGCGTATTCTGGGAGGCTTGTATTCTTCACCTTCAAGTGAAACCCATTCCTTCAAAGGCCCTGCACCTGTAAAACAATATTTTTCTCAATTTTCCGACCTAAATTGAGAATGTGTATTAAAGCTATGGCAGACACCACAAAAATATCAAGGTCCATTGGCTCTTGCGAGTAGTACAAAAGTTGAAAAAGAAACTTATAGTTTGTCTCACATGTCAAGTAATTAAGGTATTTTGTTCTCAAAAACTAACCTTCATCATCTACAGGAAAATCGTAGCTTACATAAGCTTTACCATCCTTCACACTTAATACTTTGGCTTTGTACCATGCTGCCTTAAATCCTTCTCCATCTTTGAAAACCTGAAACATATGATTGCTTCAGATAACCAGGAAAAGATATAATTCAAAACCAGTCCCAAAATTGGAAACGTTGCATCTAATTTTAATTAACTATGACATAATAATCGCCAAAGATGTTATGGTCACAATGAAATCAAATGGCTATTATCTAGTTACTCTAATCAAATTCACTATTGATGAAATCAACCTCTACAAGTGAGCCCTCCTTTATGCTATCTTCCTCCACATCTTCTGGTCTATTGCCAGCTGTGGAAGCAACCTGCATTTCAATCTCAGATTCAGGAAGCACGTCAATGGGATTGACTAGGTTTGGTCCTTTTGAACTCTTTTCATTGACATTAATAGAAGAAATGCCACCAATGCCTTTCATATGGTCCTGAGATATCTCACTCTGCGCTGTATGAAAAGGTGACTTCTCTCTTGCAGCAGTCTTCTTCCCCTTTTCATCAGATGAAATATCTCTATTACGTATCTGGGAAGCTTCAGGTCTGTCTCCAATATTGCCAGCGCTAAACAGACCACTGGTCATGTCTTTTAACAAGCCAACTTGCTGACTTGATTCTCGGGCTGCATTCCAACAACCCTCTGGACCCGCTTCTATCAAGTCATTTAATGCCAAAGGATCACCCATAGTTACAATCTTTCCAGCCTGGGATACAGCTTCTGCTGCCAGCTCAGCAGCCTTCACAATAGCATCCATATTTTCAGCTCGTATTCTAGCAGCTGAAGCAGCTTCCACTCTCTTCCTTGCAGCCTCCTTCGCAGCTCCGATGATAGAACTAGAGCTATTGGTTCCAATAGTACCCTTCAAGATGGACGCAGGGGTTGCTTTTACGTTATTCATACCCTCTGAACAAGAAATTTGGCAAGAACTCTCATAACCAGATGAAACTAATGCTTCATCAGCCATTAATTTTGCATGCAGTGCAGCATTTGATGCAACATTGGCGGCAGCAGCAGCTGCCTTTGCAACAGCAGCAGCAGCAGCAACTGCTACTGCAGCAGATGCTAATTTGGCCTCAATATCTGACACCAGTCCAGAATTTTTTTGTTTATCCAACTGTTTCCATATCTCCAGGCTATGATTCACAGCAGCCACAGAAAGAGCAGAAGCTTCCTCAGCATTCTCTCTAGCCTCCTTAATTTTTGTAAGAGACTCATCTGACAAAATCCTCATCTTAACATTCCACTCACCTGTGAGGTGTTCAGCAAGAGATAGAGGAGTTACAGATACAACTGATTTTTCAACAGTAGTTATGGGCACACTCCCAACAGGGGTTGCAGTGGCAACAGAAGTAGATATATGGCTGCTTACAACAGGAGTTGGTACTAGTTGAGACTGCAAATGCATGGCTTTCAGCCCAAGATCCTCGGACACCATACTTTTTTTTCTTTTTATGGGTTTTGGATCTGAAGAATGCTGAGCATTCAATACCATCACGTTGTTTGTATCATGCAAAGGGGTAGTTGCCATAAAGAGACTTTGTACGCCTGCACTAGAAGCTGGCAGACCAAGAGGAGCATTTTTAATACTTGGAGGAACAGAAGATCCTTTGACAGAATTGAACTGAATTGTATCTGTGAGAGGTAATGCAGAAATATGTGAAGTGTTGTTATCAGAGGCAGGAATTGGAGTCCATGATCCACGAAGGGGGGATTGGGATAACCAAGATGTGTTGTGTCCGAGAAAGTTTCTGAAAGGTGGGGTTTGGTATTGCGAAGAAGCAAGTGCCTGTGAATAATCCACAACAGAACCTCTTGCAAGGGCATTTTGAAGGGAATCACAGGAAGGAGTTTGTAAACTCCAAAGGGGCGATGAAAGGGGTACTAATGGGTTGCCAATTGTCGGAGTAGCCTTGTTGCCGGTTACGCCAAGAGGTGAAGAGATACCTTGAAGTGCATTTTGCTTAACCGCTACATCAGTGGTTCTTGCACCTGCAGATCTCAAATCTATATAGTTATACAATAAAATTACAGAAAAAAATTAAACAAGTTAATGTATTTATGTATGTATGCATATAGGATACCGGATCTTGATTGCAGAGGTGTTTCCGGGTTAATGGGATGAGATTTTTTACCATGCTGCCTCTCCATGCAGGAAGACCAGGCATTCTGCCAAATACTCCTTCCACCATCTAAAAAGCACAATGATACTCAATACTTTGTACAAACAAATAAGAGAAATGAGCATGAAAAAGGAACATGATTTAGAAAAAGACCTGGCCCCCCAAAAGCTGATATCATATAGGCCTCATCAGGTACCATGCCTTGACTGCAGCAACATCAATCAATATGAGAAATAACAGGCATTGTTGACTATTACAGAAGAGAGTACAGACATATCAAGCCACCTAAACAGATTATTATCTCATGAAGTTACTTTGCTTTAATGTAGTATATTGTTTGAACGAGCATAAAATAGGTGTTAGGCTCAACAAATCAATTAAATCTGAAATCCCTAAAAGAAAATCAGATCCCATTTTTAATTAACCATGGGAGTTTAGGAGAGACAGGTACAGAATACTTGTGGGGAATGGATGAAGAAATACAATTCATAGGCATGCATGCACATCACGTTCCATGTAGCCTCCACGACAACGAAGAAACTAAAATATATATAGCTAAGATTTAAACTCACATCAACGCTCCATAGACAAAGATCTGTGCACGCAATTGTATTTGCTGAATATCCATGAAAGGCTGTTGAAACAGAACAGGTGGAGAAGCAGAAGAGTTCAAATCTGGAAGGCTAGAAGTGGAAGCATTTAAAATAGCAAATTGCTTTGTACTGACATAATCAACATGCCCGTACTGCTGCACCTCATTCAATTGCATCACTTGGAAACCAGGTGATGGGCTCAAAGACAAGCTAGTTGATCGATCCACTCTTTCTGAATGTTTTCCTGGACTTTTTCCTTTATTTCCTTTCCTAGAAGTTTCCTTTCCAGCTGTCTTATTAGAGGATCGCCTAGGTTTGCGTTCAGGTGTTCCTTGAGAAACAGTGAGTGCCATGACACCATCAGATATTTGTGGACTCCCACGGGACATATTTCCAGCCACTTTGGTTTTGGAAGTACCTACTACAGAAGCCAGTTCCTCTCCAACCTTCAATAATAAGAACAGAAGAAAAAAGGAAAAAAAAATTAGTGCATTGGAATTTGGAATAAAAAACGAAGAATTTATTGTATAATGAATTTTTCAAGATATAAATATTACAGAGAATAGATTTCGGGTAGTAGAGCTTTTAGACTTAGATCATGAACCACAACAGGGATTACCATCGAATCTTGGTTGGCTGCAGCTCGTTGCCTCTTGCCAGAATTTGTTCCTTTGGAGGTCTTTCCTGAAACACTTTTTTTGGGCAAATTTGCCACAGGAGCTAAGCTTATCTCGTCATTAGATGCATCATTCCCCTTAGGATCATGACCCATCGACGTGTTCAATGCATCCTTATTTACGCATTCAGAAATTGAAGGGTTTAGATGACCGGAAGCCTTAACTCGATTCACATCTTTTTCAGTTTCAGGTTGGCTTCGAAAAGTAACAGAGGTACCACGAGCATTATCAGTATGGTTGGCAGGACTGCTTCCCGTTTCATGCAATTTGGTGCAAGAATCAGGCAAAGAAGAAGATTTGGAACCTTCATTTCCAGATAAATCTTCACCTACAAAATTAATTATTCATAGGTGCAGAAGCCAAAAGAACTTCAGTAAAATGTTAAACAGGAAGGGATGCATGTTACAACTATAAAACAACTAACACATAATTTGCATATGTTATAGTCAACATTCTATCATCATATGATTGGATAACTTTAGAACAGGACAGGAGAAACAGGTACACAATTACCAAACATTTACAACGTTCACCAGAAGTTCACTACTGGCTTTGCTGTGCAAGGAAACTGCGAGCAAAAACGAAATACAGGGCAGGCCCAATAAACATTTTAAAGGTAGACAACTAACAAGGAATAAGAATGCCACCATATGCAACAAGCAGAGACCATCACTCTCAAAGGCACACACGACAAAATAAAGAGATGAGGTGATGCGGAGAGAAATATGGTCATTGTAAGCATGGTAAGTCAACATTTTGACAACACAAAAAAATACTTGTGACTTGTTGTAACGTGAGTATATGCTATAGAAATGACATGAGAGTCCCAGAACAGTCATCTCTTAGGTTCAACCCTCTCTAGTACATTTTTTCATCTCATTCTTTTCAAATGGGAGATTTGCTCCTGATTTTGCTTTGGAAGGATGTCTTACTATGGACCTTCTTTCGTGACCCCTTCTTCTCATATATGAACAGGGTCCCAAGCTCCCAGTTCATAACAGGCATCATCCATGACCTTGGTCTAAAAAGTATTTGAAACCTAGCCAGAGCCCTTTTGATTGCCCATTAATCAATATTGCCATTATTGTTTGTTGCATCAGGATCATATATTTTACACTCGGCACATTCTAAATTGTATAGGTTTCAAACTTCAATTCTTAATTTTTCCTATTAACAACTCTCCCCCAAAAAAATTAAAAAAGAAAGCTTAGGTAATAGAAGAATTATATATGCGGGTAAAACAACTCAACGGCCTTTTTTACTTTTTTGTTTCCCTACTATTAGTAAGAAAAAAGGAGTATTCAAGAATGTATCCAAATAACTAAACCAATCCAAAGAAATAGACAACCAAAAAGAACTGCATTAATTCATCTGGTGCGGCTCAATTTTTACTTCTCATGTTCAAACTTCAAACTAAACAGAATCAAACCAAACCACAAGGACACTATATTAAATTAGCTTTCCGACTTAATATTAAATAAACCCAAACCTAATAAGTCTATGAACAATCGATTATGAATATGTAATTTTATCTTTAGAAACTTGAGATTATTTCGACAAGTGATTTATAATTTTTGGTTAAGTTGTGATTTAGGATGAAACTTGATACTTTGAATAAGTCTTTAATAATTACAATGTATTCAACTTGTTATTGAATAAGAGCTAATCGCTAAATGAAAAATTAACTGCAAGAAATATTGATGCATGTATCATTTCAGGCCTTTACTCTTACTAATGAAGTTTCATTTGTCCATTTGATCAAGAGAGTGTGTTATTACCTTACGAAAATAGACAAAAACTGAAATGAAATAATTTGATCCAAACCAAAAAAAATTAGATTGACTTGGTTTGAATTTGATACACTAAACCAAACTTTTTTAATAATTGGAACAAATTATTTTTTCACTAACATATTAAAATTGAACCACAAACACCCCTCAAAAGTGGAAACAAGAGGGCAAGTATTTCGTTTTCACTTTTAGTCGAAAAACAGTCCTTAGTTCAATCAAAAGCATTTTCTATAAATTAACAAATGTTTTAGGGTGGTAATAATATAACCATTTTCAACAAGTCTTCCATTTTCACTTTTAGTGGCAAAACAGTCCTTGTTTGCTTTTCTCCACTAATTTAACTTTCACTTTTCCTTGCCTTCATCATTTCTGCTCAATCAATCACACATGTATATCACGAGTAAATGTATTACTTTCTAGTTTCTTAGGGAGAAAAAAACTGACAAGTCATATAAGCCAATGTTGAATTTAAGATCAGTTATCAAACCAGAAATTCAATCCACAATGAAGCCAAAAAAAGGCTACACTGTAACTTTAATTCTAGATATACTGCAGAGGCTTCCCTTACTCCAGATATTTTTTTATTTGGTGCAGAAAAATTCTCCCAAAGAGATGAAATGATTAAGAATCACTTGTAGTTTAGAATTAGTTCGACATCTAAGAAGCCACAAAATGACTATTTTAAAATAAAATTGTCAAGCATTCTTCAACAACACAACACTGAGTTTTTTTGGCTAAAACTTTATTAAGTGCACCAAAAAATAATAAGAGGAAAAATACAGCAGGAACAACGTTTCTCATTGTGTGAAATAATAAATAAACTGAAGAATAATGAGATACTCATGATATCATATTTCATGAATGTAGATAATAACAATGCTTTGCTTTAGGTTACATGATGTAATCAACAGTCAAGACCGGCGAGAACATAAGCATAGATCATTCAATTAGAAAAAAGTAGATAAATGATCATAATCGTTGTTGTATGCTATATTATTTTTTCCATTGTTCTATTAGGATGATCACATGAATCTCATGCAACAGGATTTTAAAGAATACCTGTTATTTTTGAGGATGACTTGTCATGGAACTCTTGTATTGCCTCCTTGTCATCTTTGGTAAAAGATAGGGAAACTTCATCACCCTGCTTCTCTATCGATTCATGGAGAACTAGACCCACACCAGCCTCTTTTGCGCATTCCTGATCAGCCTTATCACTTGGCGCCTCTTGAGGTTTATCCATCTTTCCAGAAGCAGTTGTCACACAACTGCTTATTGTCTCGTTCAACGGTTGTCTTGATGTATCAGAAAAATGTAATTTTTCAGTTCCAGTATCAAGACAAGAAGCAGTTTCCTGTTCAGAAGACCCAACAGGAAGAGCTGAACTTGCTTCATATGCTATTTTAGCTTCAGAGCTTACGTCATTAACTATTTTAGCTTCAGAGCTTACGTCATTAACTATTTTAGCTTCAGAGCTACATTCATTGGCTCTTTTACCTTCAGAGCATAATTCAATGCATATTTTAGCTTCAGCGCTTGCTTCATTGGTTACAGTGGCTTCAGTGCTTGCTTCATTGGTTACTGTGGCTTCAGCGCTTGCTTCATTGGCTAAGGTAGTTTCAGCGCTTGCTTCATTGGCTATGGTAGCTTCTGTGTAGTCCTTTTCATTAATAGAAGCAGACCCAACAAGCATCCCTCCTTGAACTTCAAAGTGATCTGTAACTCCATGTGTGGATATAACTCTGTTAGGTAGTGTAACATCTGCCATTTCACAGGATGTTAAACTAATATTTTCTAATATATATTGTGAGTCTGAAAAATAAGACAAAAGAAAAACATGTAGTTAAACCATATAATGGCTTTGGTCATATCCTTGTGTTTAATCAACTCTATTTTATTAGTATACCTGAATTATTGACAGGCTCAACATCTGATACTGTGGCAGTAGTCAACTTAGTTTCCATGTTATCTGTACTAAGAGATGATGAACTAACTCCACAATCAACATGATGCGGTTGGTCAACATTGCAATTCATTACGCTGGAATCAGTAGTGGCATTTTTATTTGCCAGGTCAACACCAGAAATATCTCGACAAAAGTTTCCATGGTCACCCTGCTTGTCAGGCTCATTGTTTTCACATACTTGTGTTTCCTGAACCAAAATACATGATGTTGTAGAATTCACTGAACTTAAACTTGCGAAACCACCTGCTTTGATATCATCATCACTTTTATTAATAGTAGAAGTGTTATCATTCCCAACCGCAAAAATAGATGCCTCTGACTTACTGAATGAAAGCTCCACGTCCATCTGGTTACCAATGTTTGCTAACTCATTTTCCTTAGAATCACTGCTTTTGCTATGTGTAGGGGCAACAGTATTATTCTTCTGAAAATTAGGATAAGTACTATGGTCAGATTTGCTGACCCCAATTATTTGCCCCTCAGAACTGGAATCATCTTTAATTGCAACAATTGGTGAATCACATGTATTTACAGCAGATAGATTATCCACAATTGTATCTTCGTTTGCATTGGCTGGAGACAAATCTCTGAAACATGCATCTTCATTGCAACTTCCTGTGTTCTGCAAGCGAGAAATATCATCAGATACCATGCCCAAGGAGCCCCCTAAACTACTATCAGAAGTGTCGAGGCCTTCAACTACATTGCCACTTTCCAATGCTTCTTCCATAGGAATTGAACAAAGAGGTTTATCAGAATGATGTTTTTCACCCCCAACTGCATTTAAATTCGAAGTTCGAATGTCAACATCAGAATCTTTGTTAATCGCCAAAGAATCCAAATCTTGTTCATTAGATTGCATCTGTAAAGAACTTTGATCCTCGTGATCCATGTCAACTACATGATTCTGCACATTTTGAATCTTTAATACGTCACAAGTAGAAGAGATATTTTGTATAGAAGTTACAGTAATACTATTCTTTGGCCAGGACGCAGCTGAGTCCTCTTGAGTTTTTTCTTCAAGAGAACCATCAGCCACAATTTCAACTTTTTGTTGATTTGCATCATCACTGTTGTCATCGGTAATGGGAATCCCCCTAGCCACAGGCAAGTCAACATTTCCCAGTAAATCATGTGGTTGCAGATTACCTAAACCCCCATCAATGGACAGTTCACCTTGGGAAACTACAGCCAGAGACTGCTCTCTTTCTTCTTCCTTTAATCCAACCAAGTTTTCATGTATAAACCCTGGTGGCTGTAAATCAGTAACGTTATCTTTATATTCATTTGTATCGTCAGGCTTTGGATCAGGCTCCATTTGCTTAGCTAAGCATGCCAGTTCATCAAAGGCATCAGACTCCTGTATATCAGTTTCTCTAGGGATAAATTCCTCCTGTCCAACAGATTTTAATAGCATTTCAACAGATTCTGAAGAAGTGGCCTCAGACCAAACATTATTGTGCCTAGAAATAGAGCAAGATTCAGCAGCAGTTGAACCAAACTCTATTCCACTACTCCCACGAGAGTAGGCGTCAATCCACTGGTTATCTTCGTTACTTTCAATACCAAGGAAAACTTCAGTTTCAACCAAACTGTCAAATCTTAAATGCCCTTGAAGGCTTTCGTCCAGATCAAACTTAGGAAGAGCATAAGGCCTTAAAACAGGAGGAAATTTTGTGCTCCCTTCACCAGGTATATGGAGATTCTGGCTTTGAAAATCATTGTCATCATAATCCATGGATGTATCCCTGAAACAAATAAGCATATTAGAATAAGAGAAATAATTCAAATAACTATAAATACACGCTTAAATTTGATATACTAACATTCATAAAAAAATATGCACATACAGACAAAAGAATGCTTCCCTAAGCAGCTTCCATTAAAATAGAGCAGAACAGCCAGATTAGCACAACATTAAATACTAGAAATGGGACTTTTGGTTATGGATGCTCAATGGGTTCCCTGATCTAGATCTAGAAACTAAAGTGAACTTTGTCCAACCAGATCTAATACAGAAACCCCAAAAGTAACTGCTTATGTCCACCACCCATGTTTCTGAGGTGCCAAAACTGAGATGCACCACATCAATATACTAAAAACAGAGACACATGCATCTGGGAGCTGCAAACTCCGCCCAACTAGCCCCACTCCAGCTGCTATTGATTACTTAGGAACAACCACTCCCATGAAGCAGGTATCATATAGCCTCAATTTACCCAACAGCAGAAAACAACTTCATCATGAAACATTTGGCAATTTCATAAGTTAACATATCATGCCAATTCAAGAATTCCCTAAAATATCATAATTAAAGAAAAAAAAAAGTCTTACTAAAAAATTATCTAGTCACTAATCTGGATTAAATGATTAATATTTATGAATATATATTCCACACAACTAATACACTTAGAAAGCCACTGAACATTGAGGGTAGGGGAGCAGTGGCAAACGGCTTAATGACTGTCAAGTGGTCGGGAATGTTGTTTAAGAGTATAAAATGTGGCAAAAGGGTGTGGATGATAAAAACAGCTAATTGAAGACATCCATGTGGTTTCCATTCATTCACCACAGAAATTGGTTAACACAAGCATCACGCAGTAAGACTAAGGAAGCTTCTTCTTCGTAGTGCCGTAGTAACACTCAAGTTAGCCTCTATTCATAAATCTACTGAATAAAAATAGCACCGTTATACGTCGTGAGACTTTCACGTGAAATCATTCATGAATGGCTTGTATAATTAGCTTTCTCACAAAAATTGTTTCATGGCCTATATCATCCACTTTGCCAATTGTGTGATCAGTTTAGACTTTAACACACAGCAGCAACCGTTCCAACGAACTGACAAACAGTACTTCTTAACAATATATCCTTAAAAACCTTCCCAATTAATTTACTGAGATTGGCCACCTTGTTTGAGGAATTAAAAGCAGTCAGTCTCCACGTCAATTAAATTAGTCAAACCCAATCAGAAATTAAAAAATTCCACTTCGCCCCATAAAGAAAATCCAAACAAAAACAAACCTATATCTTTACTGGAAAAAAAAAAAAAGAGCAATATACACCATCCAAGCCTAATAAGAAATAGTTAGAACCCTACATCACAAGAAGAAAAAAACAAAAAAAGCAGGACATGAAAAGTACCAGAAGAAGAAAGTCTAAAGACGCTACCTCCCTCCATTCGGCGAGGAAATCCAGCCCCTCTGATCTCACCTATTCCTCAATCGTACAATCATTTACTGCATCAACAATTCACGCTATGTCACTATAACCTTAATCAAATGAACGAACTTCGAAAATAGAAAGACTAAGAACACAGACAAGGTCCACGATGCCTCGCTGAAAGTCAGAGACTCACCGGTGAGTGCGAGTTCCGACGGATCGAATTAGGGTTCCGGCGAACGACGGAAAGATAGAGAGAGTAGTGAGAGAAAAAGCAGAAACGACACCAACACGCGAAGTGTGTGACACTTTCCCAGCAGATTTTTTATTTTTGTTTTTCTTTTCTTTTCCTTTCTTATATTCTTTCCCATTAGCATTAAATTTTACAGAGGAAGTGTGCATTGTCAATTTGTCTTTGTGTATAGTATTGAATACTAATTTTATTATGACTTTTTTTTTAAGATTAAGATTTTCTTTAATATATAAATTTTTCATTAAATGAATTAGCAAATAAAGTTGATATATTGATTTAAAATTACTTAAAAAGGATTAGAAAGTTACTAATACACGTGTTAAAGTCAAAAGCAGACCCGGCCTTTTATTTATTTATTTAGTTATAAATGTTAACTAGTGTGACTCTAGACGAATATTAATTAAAAAATTAAAAATAAAATTATCACATATTATTAATATATTCATCTTAATTACTGGTACATTATTTTCAGATGTTATTGATACTACAACAAATTTTTTAAAAAAAATAATTAATTGTAGTGATAAAAATAATTAATTAGTATAATGATAATTTAAATAATAATTTATAGGATTAAATATGTTTGTGGTCTCTTAACTCTCAATGAATTTTAGAATTAGTCTATTTCAAAACTTTAAATCAATTTAGTCATTTATTTTTCGAAATACATGGATTTAATCATTTTAATCGAATTTTATTAAGTTTATTTGACATTTCAAGCGTTAAATTTCAATATAAACCTAACAAAATTTGATTAAAATGACTAAATCCATGTATTTCAAAAGATAAAAAACTAAATTGGTCTAAAGTTTCGAAATAGACTTATTCTAAAATTCATTGAAAGTTAAGAGACCAAAAACATATTTAACCATAATTTATAAATTAAAAATTTATATTATTACAACTATTCTCATATTAAATTTATTATAATCCTATAGTACTAAAATTAAAATTTCAAATTATTTATATTTCCGTATATTTTGAAAAGTTTATTTATGTTAAATTTAGACCATGTAAATATATACCAAGTAAATATTATAACATCTTATTTAACCGTCTAAACCATTCAACAAAACAACATTTCTGATGAAATCAAAACATATAAATTCTAACATATGAATATCATATTGCACTCATCCCAAAATAAAATAAACTGAAATTACATGACCAACTAGAAGTTTTTCAAAAAGAAAAGTTTATATTTCGGAAATTCTAAATAACAAACTAAACAATTGCATTTGTTCCTCTTTGCATTAATCCAACCATAAAAATTTCAAATGGTCATACCAATCAGATGATCATTGCAAAAGAAAACAAACACCAGAAAGATACAGAAAAGAAGGGTAAGCTAATGTAAATAAAAGATTAATCATTTATAAATCAAGTTACACAAGTCATACATAATCTATTATTCAATTTCATATAAAGACTTAAATATATGACTTGATGACCGATTATTGCATTGATATTGGATCCTGGTAAGTTGTGCACTTGCAGTGGTATCTCATGCTCTATAAAGCGGCAGATAAAGACTTATACTCTACCACATACAAGGTTAGTCCATTAATACATTTAGTCAAGGTAAAACCCTTAGGCTAGGATCTCATGCTCATTTCACCACATACATGGTTATTAGAGCGTGAAGATAACTTTCAACTGGACTCGTACATCAATGCATACATTACTTAATCCAATACTAATTCTCCTTGAATTCGCATCAGCATGTCATAATTCATCAATTACTTATCAATCATTCATAAAAGTTACCAAGTTATTAAAGTAAATCAGTCAACATTTGCTCAAGTTATGATTCACTCGCTTAGTTAGCACGTCATCTTGCTAGGCGAAAAATACATTTTCAAGAGTGAGATTACTCGTCCAGCGAGTGTATCACTAGGACTTAAGAGGAAAAACATCCTTCAATAATTCGTCCAACGAGTAATTGCTCGCCTAACGAGCCACAAGTCACTGAGCCCTTGACTTAGAATTCGCCCAACGAGTAATTGAGTAATTGCTTGCCCAGCGACTTCCAAGATAGTAGTTCCTGACTTAGAATTCACTTAGCGAGTTTGCATAATTCTACAGAATCTGGTTTCTACATAATTTTGCATTCTCGAAGCCCGTCTATACAACCCAACAACTTTTACAGATGGTAAGCACGTCTCAAACTCAAGTTCATCATAAACATTAATACCAATTAACCTCGATTAGAGTACTAACATCAACATTTATATACAAACAAATTTTAAACACTTAGATTCCATAACTTTCACATATTACAAATCATTCTACATCTCAAGTACAACAACCAATCACAATACAACTATACAATCTATAATTCTAACATATTTATAACTTAAAAACAATGAAATTAGCTTCTGTTACATGTGAGACAACTCAAAAAACTCAAAAGAGTATCAAAACCTCTTTCAAAGTATAAAGGTCACAACTCACCTTAGGAACAACATAATCATGATCGGTGAACATCATCAAAACCACTGATAAGTTGAAATTTACCAAGGAAACTCATATTACACATGTGATTCAAGATTACCCACATGCAAATAAATCAAAACCAAACAAGAGAAAATGGTAGAAAATCAACTTACTCAATTTAAAAAAATTATCGAACAAAATTAGAGAACTTGCCACAAAAATTACCCTAACGGTCTCTAATTTTTAAACAGATGAACACCCAAAATGAGAAATATAGAGAGAATGGAAAGAGTTATAGATAATTTTTTTTTTAAAAACTTGATTATAAAATTTCTACTTATAAGTTAACATTTTAATATTAAAATAATCAAGTATTTATTATTTTAAACCCTTTATCAATTCTAAAATATTATGTTTTAGGTTGTCACAATTATTATTTAATATAAAAGTTTATAGATTACAAAATTTCAAACCATTAAAAAAATTACACACACACACATATATATATATATATATATATATAGCGAAAGTTAACTTGGTTAGACCGATAATATAAAAAATCTATCATCCAATCACATTATTTCCTTAATATTCGCCATCGTCATCATCTTTGGTGATTGGAGAATCAAAAACTATTGTATTCAATAAATTTATTAAGTTTGATAATACTTATCTTAAAATCATATTACAAAATACTTTATGGTTTAATAATATGCAAACTTTACACTAATCTCAAGTGACCCTTAAATTATAACATTAACCCTTACTTTTAATTAATAGTTACAGTATATTTTCTGCTTAAAAATATACTTTCATTTAAATAGAGACAAAATATTTTACTTTTTTTTTCAACTTTATAAAGCTTACTATAATAAAATTTTCTTAAATAAATAAATAATTTTAGACATTTTATTCAGTTACTATTGGCGGATATGTCTACGAAATATAGAAAATATGAATAACAAAAAGAGAAAAAAAAAATCTTTATAGTCTTGCAATCCAACCTTTAATCTTCCTTTTTATTCCCTCCTCCAAAATTAAATTCAACAAGCCAAGACAATTAACAAAGTAGAAAGATAAATTAGTGAGAGGTGTGATATAATTAAAATTATAATAAAGATACTATTTAAACGATATATAAAATAAGTAAGCAAAGAATCATTGATATGTGGTCTAATTATTATTAACTAGCGTAAATATATGCGTTATCGCGCCTGTGTGTATACATTTTTTAAATATGAACGATACTATAGTAGTAGGTGATAATAGTGTAATGTTATTAAGTTAATATGTAAAATAAATGTATATTTATTAAAAATAAAATGAAATGAATAGAGAGAATAATTGTTTATGAATAAAAAAAAGGAAAAAAAAATAAACAATTTTATAAAAAATAGGTAAAAGTAACCATTAATTTTAAAAAATTTAATAAATAATTATATTGTAAAGGATATAATTGGTATTATAAAATGTGGACAAAAATGAAGGAATCTTCTTTATATATTATTATAGATTAATTAATTAATTGAAGTTAACTAATCAGGTGGGAAATGAAATAATTGCTACTAATAAAATATATCAGTGGAGGAGATATACAATTCACTAGGGTTGTTAAAACGGGTCAGGTCCGATGGGTCAGCCCGTTAGCCCGTAAAAAAAAGCGGGTCGGGTTAGAAAACAGAACTTGTCAACTCGTACCAACCCAGCCCGTTTAGCCCGTCAACCTGACGGGCCAACTTGTGGGCCAACCCGTGGGCCAAAATGAGCTAATCCACAGGCCTTCTAAGTTAAAAAAAAAAAAAAGTTCACATGCAACATGTGGTTCAAACTGAGAAATAACACCCTCTGCTAAAGTGCAAAAAATGTCATAAATATTCATTTACGCCAATTAAATTAAGGAACACATTTCATTTAGAGTTATATATGTACATAACTACAACATTCAGTTCAATTATAAGTTTTTTAGTATTTTATCTACACTAACCAACAATCATAACAAAATTTTGTTTTGCGTTGCTTTTTGTTTTGCAAGTATGAATCTTCTTAAGTTTTACATATTTATTAAATGATTGTAATATTTTTCCTACATTAAATATTGGGTAGAACTATTTTCAAGTCTTTTTTTTTTTGTTTTTGCGGTAAACATTTCCATATGTAAAAGCATGTAGGTCTATCTTTATTACTATCTCAAATTTTGTCATTACATTAATTAAAATCAACATTGTTAACAAAAAAAATTGATGAAAAAAATTGATTTGATAAAAAATAAGACAAAGATTTTTAGACCTCCAATTTTTTTTTTGAAAAAGAAAAAAGTCAAAGTTGGCCCGCAGGCCAGCCCGCAGGTCGGGTTGAATTAACGAACTTGTTTCCATTTACGCGCCAGCCCGGCTCGGCCCATTTATAACGGGCCAAAAATGGGCTGGGTCAAAACGGGTCGGGCTGGCCCGTTTTGACACCCCTACAATTCACAATGGTAAAAGTCTGAGAGATGATCGATATTTGACTTAATCTTTTTAGATCTTGAAATATAAAGATTAAAATAAGGTGTAAATCTTAACAATTATTTTTTTATATTTATTTTTAGGTTAAATTACTCTTTTGGTCCCTCTGTTTGTCAAGAAATTTCAGTTTGATCCTTAAATTTTTCGCTCTTTCAATTTGGTCCTCATTTTCTAAAAAATGATTCAATTTGGTCCTTATTGTTAGTTTGACCAAACGGTGTTAAAGTCAACCCCACGTGTAAATTTATGGTTTTTTTGAATTTTTTTATTTTTTTAATTTTTTACACATGTCACTTCATAGTTGTGTTACGTGTCAAAGTGACTCAATTTGGTCTCTGTATTTGTTTTTAGTTTCAATTTAGTCCCAATTTTTGTAGATATGAAGTAATATTTGTCCTTTCTTAAATTGACACTAAATTTTTACTTTTTTTTATAAATCTTATGGTGATATTCTTACTAAAAATAATGTTTTTATTAAATATTTCTATAAATATTTTAAATTAACTTTACATTCTATACAAAACATTAGACTTTGGTTTTGTTTTGAACTTTAAATTTAGTTCCTAAACTTATGTGTGACAAGTCATTTGATTTTTAATCTTCACTAAGTTTGTATAATATGGTACACTTGATGCTTTTATATATGATGACAAAATTGTTAAGTTTTGAAATTAAGTTTGAGGTTTAACTTTGTTTAATAATAAAACTAAAAAAAAACTTGTTTAAAAATATTTCTACAAATATTTAATAAAAATGTAAATTTTATTAAGAATATCATCATAAGTTGTATCAAAAATTAAATTGAGTGTCAATCTAATGAAGGACAATATTACTTAATTTTTGCAAAAATTGAGACTAAATTGAAACTAAACACAAATATAAGGACCAAATTGAGTCATTTTGACACGTGACACAATTGTGAAGTGACACGTGTAAAAAATAAAAAATTCAAAAAAAAAAAATTGACACGTGACATTGACTTTAACATTGGTCAAAATTAACGGCGATGACCAAATTAAATAATTTTTAAGAAAATGAGGACCAAATTGAGACAATGAAAAACTTAAGAACCAAATTGAAATTTCTTGACAAATAGAGAGACAAAAAAGTAATTTAACCTTATTTTTAAATAAATGGAATTTCAAAAAACTCGATTTTGATAACATATGATTCTTGAAAATTGCATCCTCTATATCTTCACATTTTCATCATCCATGATAATTACCCTATCAACTAAAGACAACAACCATTTCACTTCTAATATGGGATAAGAATTTTCAACTCTCTCTCTCTATATATATAAGTGTTATCTAATAATTTTAATTCATACAACTCAACCAAATATATAACTTTTAAATATAGCAAATTTATTAAATGGAGTATCATTCACTTTGAGCATGTGTTCATGTGAAAAGATGAATTTGTGTGAAAATGAATTTGTATAGATATGAGTAAATATCTTTTGTGTTTCTTTTAAGGAATTTGAAGATAAAAGCAAATAAATTTTAAGATCAAGTTTATAAGTGATTTGATCCATATGATAAATAAAAAATATTAAAAATATAACATTATAATTTTACTCTTATAGTTAAAATTAATATATTGTTATTATTTATTATAATAATTATTATTTATAATATATTATTATTATTATTATTATGTATTTTTATTATAATTATTATATATATATATATATATTATTAATTATATTATAATATATTATTATTATAACATAAATCCAAGAACCGGTTTTCTCCATCCCATACTATTATGTATATTATAATATTATTATTATCATATTTTTATATATATATATATATATAATATTATTATTAATTATTATATATATTATTATTATTATTAATATAAACCTAAGGAACGCATTAGTACCTGATTCTTTCCCTCCCACCCGATGCAAATAACTCACACTTTGTGGGAATCGGTTCAATAACTGATTTCCTCATCCACACACTCTACACAACACATTCTAGAAAAGCACCAGACACACATGGTAGTTGTTTTGCACACTCACACGTATAAAACTAAATTTGATGACACGTGAAGAATATAATGGTAAAATAATTATTTATCCTCACATATCTTCACAAGTTTGGCGATACGGTATTTTGAGCGAATTTCATAAATCCATCTTTATCCTCATTCTCAAATTAGTGCATTGAAACACGATTTGTACTTCAAATTTGCTGTTCTGAATCAGCACAATTGTTAAATCCATTTGTACAACATAACATAAGATTTAAAATAAGAAATTAACTTATTTTTTCGAGTTGGGATTTGCTTGGCAAATTTTCAATCATCGAGATAATAACAATTTTTACAATGTCACACAAACAAATAATGATTCTAAATATAACCATCAAAAAATTCAATTAACCATACATTTAATAAGTAATATTAATTTCAAACATTTTGTCAAATATACACCATGTACATGCTGTAACAATATTTTGCTTATAAAGTGAGTGAGTGGAGAAGAATAAGACAAGGCAATAAGAAGGAAGGGGAATAGGAGAAGAAAAAGGAGAAATAGTAGATTCGATGACAAAACCTTGGTGACAGCGACAACGATGCGGGTGAAGAAGTGGTGGAGGCCATTAGAGGTGGAGGAAGAGGATGAAAAGGAGTCAGAGGTGACAGTAGCGATGTCGACGCTGGTGGCGGTCAAAGGAGGAGAAGATGAAGAAAAAGAAAAATATTGAAAAAGAAGAACAAAAGGAGGAAGAAGAAGAAAACTCACTTGCAATACTTACCAGTTGATTTGACCGACAACCATAATTCGTTAGTAATTACTAACAAAGGTTCGTCGCTTTTTGTCTTATAAAAGGATCTCGCAAAGACGTGTCTACGCCAAAGATTTATTGAATAACACACCTAAACTTGTTTTTTTCGAATAAATTTTTCTAAAAAAAAAACATAAATATCAATTTTTGTGAAAATCGTTAACCTTGTTAAGTCCTACACTTTACTCAGGTTGAGAATCAAATAGTTTCATAAAATATATATATATATTTAATATTCACGAAGAACATTTAACCATCTTTTGATACAAAAAATATATTTAATACTTTAGGACTTAGTTAAGTAAGTCCTTAATAAATTAGAGTATTTTTTTTATTGAGTCCATGTAAAATTTTCTTGGTTTATTTAGTACTCAAATTGATATTTTTAATTAAGTATTTATAGTTTAATTTTTATGTTAAACTAGGTAACAACACTATTATATAGGGATGGTAAAATGGACTAGGCTTAATGAGCTAGTCCATCAGCCCATGATAAATGGACGGGTTGGGTTGGAGATCTCAACCTGTCAGCCCGTTCATTTTGTCGTCCAACCCGTCAACTTGTCGGGCCAAAGTACGGGTTAGTCTGTCTTGACCCATTGACCCCTTTTTAAAAAATAAAATAAAATAAAAATAATTAAAAGTTTAATTTTTTATATTATTTTTTAAATGTGTAAATATATAATAGTGTTGTAATTTAAATCATTAACACATACAAGTTAAGTCTCAATTACTAGTTATAATTGAGTAATTTAATATATAAATGTAATAGTTATTTTAATTTATTTAATTAAAAATATTAACTAATCAATTAAAAGCTTAAAAAATATTTTATTTGATTAAATATTCTTTTAATATTAATTTATATGCATATATATATATATATATAAACAAATTTTAAAAATTTATATTTTTTAAAACAAATTAACAAAGTTGAAAAGTAAAAAAAGAAAGAAAAAAACTGATGTTTTAAAACAAATTATAATGTCCATTTTCGTTGTTTTAAAGTTTTGGATCCAACTTTGGTAAAAGGCCCAAGGCCTCCCTACTTGTTATTCACTCAGTTTTTCACTCTTTTTTTTCCTAATGCATTTAAAACAGTTTCAACTCTCTCATCTTCTTTGAAACAGAAGCTGAGCTAGGGCACTGCCAGAACCCCTTCGAGCTCGCCCAACGCTCCCTCCACGTAAGTTGAACACCAAAACTCTGTGTTTTCCTTATTTTCCAGTTCAGTTGCATTGGTTTTGTCTTAGGTTCTTCTTTAGAGCCTTATTCTTGTCCTTGTGCTTATGTTTTCAGCTCCTTAGTCGTTTCTGGAGCAATTGTGGTACTTTCGTTAGGCCTCCCTTCCCGCAAGTTTTTTTTTCAGTTTCGAAGTAAGGGAAGTTAGAACTCAAAAGCGTTTAAAGTGATCTTTATGGTTTTTGCCTGAGATTGGATGTTGAATTGTAATAGATTGATGATTGCATGTAATGAAATTGATTGTATGTTGTTTGAACTAAAATTTTTGGTTTGCATACGCGAGCAAGGGTGAAATCTGAATCTGTTATTTTCGCTCAAGCGAATAACCCTCGCCTGAGCAAGAATAGCAGAAAACTCACCCAGCAGATTTATGTTCTAGTTGTCGCTCAGGGACGAAGAGGTTTAGTTTTGCAGTTTTGAGCGAAGAGTAATCTCGCTCAAGCGAGAACTCGCAAAACCTTACAATGCTCACTGTTCGAACCCCCACCCAGATGAGAAGGGCTTGCTTGAGCGAAAGAACCCCTTTCGCCTGAGTGAGGACTTTAAGCTTTAGCGAGACTTGTGCAGGGAAAACAATAATTACTGAATTGGTTCCATAACTGGTTTATGTTTATTTACTTTTTAAAGTACAATGAATGATGTCATGTATGTTTTATGTGCTATAATGAGACTAAAATTGGTGTGCTTTGTATGAAATGATAATGGATGTGTGAGAGTATATATATGGTATGAGCTTGACGTAATTTCATGAGTCTCTTGGGGCAACTTTGTGGTGGTGTTTTTGTAGTGTATGTAATGAAATAAGGATTCATGTAAGGTTGCATCTTGACACTCTAACAAATTAGTTAGACTTACGTAGAATAGACTGGTTCATGTGGTGAGAGTAGAAGGATGTTCTAATCTTTGGTAGGATAATGACCCTAGATGATCATGGACTAACCTTGTGTGTGGTAGGGTGAAACCCATTAGTAATGACTATGCAGAGCAGTAGAGGCACCACAAGTGCAAGCAACTAGTGAATCCGATCTCATTACATGTATTTGAATAATTGAGTTAGAAGGTCTTTTATTGTTAGCTATGACATGCTTTGTGTGTTTACTGATTGGTTGTTTGTTTTAGATATGGCAAATAAACCCGTCCCTGTGGGTATTGCCTGAACTTGTCCCCGTTTTGACAGGGAATCCCCGCATTGACTGGGTATGGGTATGGGTATGGAGAATCTCCAATTTTTTTAATTGGGTATGGGTATGGGGATGGGGATATACATATCCCCGCCATAATACCCGTCCCCGCCATATCTCTATCCTCATTTAAATTATTAAAATATTCAAAATTAATTAAGTAACCATATATATATATATATATATATATATATATATATATATATATATATATATATATATATATATATATATATACTTTCCATTTTTTATTTCTTTTAATTATTTGGTTTGTTATAAAACTCATTCGCATCTCCAATATATTTTTTATCTTATCATAACCTTTATGTAATTATGTTAAAATGATGTATGTCAATAAAAACAATTGTATTTCTAACATTTGAATATTTCTATTATTTTTTAATATTTTTATTTACTGTATATTTTTCTTTCACATAAGAATGTTTAATACTCTCAATTTAAGTGTTTAATCTCATAAACATTTCATTTACTAGGTAATACAAAAAAAAATTACTTATTATTATTATTAATTTTTGTTTCATTTGAAAAACTTTTTTGTTTCGCTAAAATAATTTTTGTTATTTCTCAAACATTGAGTATATATGTTGATATTTGAAAAATTTTCTTAGATCTCTAAGATATTTTTCATCTTATTATACCCTTAATTATACATTTGTTTTTCTTTGTGCAATTCCTTTCAATAGTCTCCCAATTGTTTATAAGACACATTTGTTAATTTTTTAATATTTTTATTTTTTGTTTATTTTCATCATGTAGAATACTATTTTGATATATTTTATCTAATTATTTTTTAGGTTTAATTATACCTTTGGTCCCCATTTTCGTAGCAAAATCTCAATTTGGTCCCTATATTTGTTTTTGTATCAATTTGGTCCCTTCCGTTAGTAGTACAGTAACACCGTTAAAGGAGTGTCATGTGTCATTTTCTGGATTTTTTGAATTTTTTTATTCTTTTTTTTTTGAATTTATTTTTAAAAAATTGTCACATGTCAAGCTGTCGTGTCGTCGTGCCACGTGGTAGTGACAAAGTGATGTGACAGTGACAATGACACATGTCACTTATATGACAGATGTCATTTCCACTTTCTCAATTTGGTCCCTATATTTTAATTTTTGTCTCAATTTAATTTTATTTTTGTAAAAATTGAGCAACTTTGTCCCTCTTCAAACTGAAATCAAATTTAATTTTTATATAAATGTACACAAATATTTCTATAAAATTGATATTTCAAGTAAATATTTTTAACAAAATTAAGTTTATTTAATTAATATTTTACATTGAACTTTATTTAAAATTGTTTTAAAGTTGTTAATAGACAATAATGTTAATAAAAAAAATCATAAATTATAGTGATATTTTATTACATCATACTTTAATATTATTTTTTTATTTGAATTTATATTTCAAATAATTGTATAATTTTAAAATGTGTAAAGTTCAATAATTTGTACACAAATGTTTGAATTGATGTAAAAATAACAATTATAAAAATTTTAAAAATAATTTTAACTAATTCATGTAATAATAAAAACATATAAATTTGAAATTTGAAAACAATTTTAAGTAAAGTTGAATGTCAAACACAAATTTAAATAAACTTAGTTATGTTAAAAATATATAATAAAAATATCAATTTGAATAAAAATATCAAATTTAATAAAAATATTTGTATAACATTTATATAAAAATTAATTTTTGTTTCAATGTGGAGAGAGAGAAAATTGGACTATTTTTACAAAAATAGGAACTAAATTGAGAAAAAAAAAATAGAATACAAAGACCAATTTGAGATGGAGGAAATGACACCTAGCATAATATTGACATGTGGCATTATCACTGCCACATCACTCTGTCACTGCCACGTGGCACGACAACCGTTTGACACGTGACAATTTAAAAAAAATCAAAAAAATAAATAAATAAAAAATTCAAAAAAAAAAATCAAAAAAAAATTCAAAAAATCCAAGAACTGACACGTGGCACCTCAATTAACGTTGTTACTGTACCAGTAACAGAAAGGACTAAATTGAGATCAAATTTCCTAAAACAGAGACCAAAATGAGATAAAAAAAAAAATAGAGGGACCAAATTGAGATTTTGTTATAAAAATGGGGACCAAAGGCATAACTAAACCTATTTTTTATTTTCTAACTCATTATCATTATACTTTAAGTTTTTCACTATAATTGTATAAATAATTTTTACTTACTACAATATAAAAATTTAATGTAATTGCTATGAATATTTTTTTTATCACCATCTAACATATATTGGAGTTCAAAAGATACAAGATCTATGTTAAAATTTTATTATGTTTATTAATGTTTATTATTTGTTTTTTACGTCATTTTGATCAAATGATGTATTTTAACTTTTATTAGTGTATAAAAAAATGATTCATTATAATTTAAGACATTGAAGTAAACAAACATTTAAAATAAAATATATTTTAATTTGAATATTTTTTTTCTTTTTATATTTTTTTAAAAAAATATTTTTAAAATTTATCAACTAGGTTTCATTAATGTTTTGGTTCTCATGAAATTTTATTTGGTATTCTAATATAAAATATAAACAATTATAATTTATTTCAAAGTATTTGATATCGAAGAAACAACTATCCTCCTAATATTGAATATTTGATAATATTATGTTTCCTTTACCGTAATTTTTTATTATTTTATAAAAATTATTCAAAATTAATATTAAAGTAGTAAGAAAACGGGTACGAATATGGGTACGAGATTATACTCGTTACCCGATGGGGATGGGGATGGAACAAAAGTTTGATATCCATTGGGTTTGGGTATGGGGATGGGGATGAATTTTTGTTACGGGGATGGGTACGGAATAGCGAAACCCGTCCCCGCATCGCCCCGTTGCCATTAGAGATGGCAAATAAACCCGTCCCCGTGGGTATTGTCCGAACCCGTCCCCATTTTGACGGGGAATCCCCGCATTGACTGGGTATGGGTATGGGTATGGAGAATCCCCGACTTTTTCAATTGGGTATGGGGATAGGTATGGGGATGTACATATCCCCGCCATAATACCCGTCCCCGCCATATCTCAATTCTCGTTTAAATTATAAAAATATTCACAGTTAATTAAATAACCCTATATATATATATATATTCTATTTTTTATTTCTTTTAATTATTTAGTTTGTCATGAAATTCATTCGCATCTCCAATATATT
This sequence comes from Vigna unguiculata, assembly GCF_037176805.1. Classification (NCBI taxonomy): domain Eukaryota; kingdom Viridiplantae; phylum Streptophyta; class Magnoliopsida; order Fabales; family Fabaceae; genus Vigna; species Vigna unguiculata. The sequence continues at coordinate 53,837,384 of NC_140794.1, read as the reverse complement.
TTTTATCTTATCATAACATTTATGTAATTATGTTAAAATGATGTATGTTAATTAAAAAATTTCATGTCTCACATTTGAATATTTTTATTTATTTTTAATCTTTTTATTTATTATATATATTTTTTTCATATGAGAATGTTTATACTCTCGATTTAAGGTAATATAACAAAAATTATTTACTTATTATTATCATTATTATTAATTTTTGTTTAATTTGAAGAACTCTTTTGTTTCATTAAAATAATTTTCGTTATTTTTCAACCATTGAGTATATATGTTGATATTTGAAAAGTTTTCTTAGTTCTCTAAGATATTTTTCATCTTATCATACCTTAATTATACATTTGATTTCCTTTGTGCGATTTCTTTCAAAAGTCTCTCAAATTATTTCTAAAACACACATTTGTTATTTTTTTAATATTTTTATTTATTGTTTATTTTCATCATGTAGAAAAATATTTTGATATATTCTATCTAATTATTTTTTATTTTATAAATCATTATTAATCATACTGTAACTTTGTCACTATAATGATATTTATGAATAGTATATGATAATTCATTATAAGAAAAACATGAAATAGTGACTGATTTAGTCATTGACCCATATCAGTCACTATTTTTCGTCATTTGTGGTAGTAGTTGATTTATTGTCTGAATCAGTGATTAGATTAGTGACCGATTCAATGATCGAATCGGTACTTGATTTAGTGACCAATTTAATTACTAATTTATTTGTAATTTAGTGACAACTTTTTTGGTCACTAATGATATTTAACCACTTCAAACATAATTTAATAATTAGTTCTTTAAGGTATTTTTCATCTTATCATACATTAATTATACATTTGATTTCTTTGTGCAATTTCTTTCAATAGTCTCTCAAATTATTTATAAAACACACATTTGTTAGTTTTTTAATATTTATTGTTTATTTTCATCATGTAGAATAATATTTCGATATATTCTATCTAATTATTTGTTATTTTATAACTCATTATTAATATACTGTAATTTATTCACTTTAATTGTATAAATAACTTTTATTTACTACAATATAAAAATTTAATGTAATTGCTATGAATATTTATTTGTCACTATCCAACATATATTGAAGTTCAAAAGATACAAAATCTATGTCAAAATTTTATTATTATGTTTATTATTTGTTCTTTGTGTCATTTTGATCAAGTGATGTATTATAACTTTTATTAGTGTATAAAAAAGAGATTCATTAGAATTTAAAAAATTGAAGTAAACAAACATTTAAAATATATTTTAATTTGAATATTTGTTTTCCTTTTATATTTTTTTGAAATATTTTTTAATTTTATCAACTAAGTTTCATCAATGTTGCAGTTTGCAAATTTAATAAATGTTTTGGTTCTCATGAAATTTTATTCGGTATTCTAATCTAAAAATGTAGACAATTATAATTTATTTCAAAGTATTTGATGTGGAAGAAACAATCATCCTCCTAATATTGAATATTTGATAATATTATGTTTTCTTTACCATAATTTTTTTTCTTTTATAAAAATTAATATTGAAATAGTTAGAACACGGGTACGGGTATGGGTACGAGATTATACCCGTTACCCGGTGGGGATGGGGATGAGACAAAAGTTTGATACCCGTTGGGTTTGGGTATGGGATGGGGATGAATTTTTTATGCGGGGATGGGTATGGGATAGCGAAACCCGTCCCCGCCCCGCCCCGTTGCCATCCCTAGTTTGTTTATAATTTGTTTAATGAATTGCTTGCTCATTTATATGTTAAAAATTATGTTTTACTAGCTTATCCTTTTTCTCTTTGTTTCTGTTTTTTTTGTTTGGTTTTCTTTTTTGCAATGATCACCGATGTTGGTGTGAGTAGATGTGAGATTCTTGGAGATTGCTCAAATGGTGTTGATTTGGAGATCGTTCAGATGGTAGTGATGTTGTTATCTAGTTTAAACGTATTAATTATTGATCTTTTGATGAACTGTTTATTTTGTAATTTCCTGACTCAGTTGAGCAGTCCTTTTTGCTTGACTATTTTACTTTATGAATAACATTTATGACATTGTTCTGTGCCTTTGATTTGTCCTTCTAGTTCAGTATATTTTGGATACATGTAATAGTTGATTCTTATGTACTTCTTGTTGTTGCTCTATATTATTATAATTTTGTGATACTTTATTTATTAGATGAGATGCCAGAGTAATTAGCAGTGATAATAAATAATAATAGTAATTAAATATTATAACAAATTATAAAAATAATATATATAATAATTAATAACAATAATATTAATTATTAATAATAGTTTTTTATTATAAAATAATAATAATTAATTTTTTATTAAAATTTATTAAATAATAATTTTTAAAATTTAATATTTTTAAGTAATTCAATAATTATTTTACATTTTTACTATAAAAGTTATTTTAGTAAATTTTAAATTTTATCTATTACAATTTTGTTATTTTATGTATCACACTACTTAAATCATTTATTAACTTTCATAAAATTTATCTCTAAATCCACTCATTTTATCTTTTAAATCTACATAAAAATACACATATTCATCCACACACATTCATCTTCACATTCTATTCCAAATCAATCTCAATATACAACCACAACCTAAATCTTAAACTTTAAATTATATAAAAATAAAAAAGTTAAACTCATATCATATTTATTTCGTATCTTCAACTAAATCTGCTCAAAATACTTATCCATTATCAATGATAACTAGATTTGATCTTCTCCAAGGGGAAGAAATGTTACTCGAGGTTGTTGCTGGTTATGTATGTTACAATAACCAAAGAAAAAAAAACAATTATGTAAAGTAATAAAAGTTGCAGACTCTATAATCTGACTCAGTTTTTGCTCTTTTTTATTTCTCGTAAAAGTCAACTTGAAGCTAAATTGGGGAGAAAAATGGATATGCAGTAAATGGTGGTGGTCCCTACCTTAGCTGTTGGGTGATCATAGATAGATATGATCCAGAAAAGTTAGTACACTTTGGAGTTTGGTTCCCACATACGCTTACGTTTGTATTTAATAATCGATTATGCATATGCATTATCAACTAACATATACATTTGAGTTCAATTTTCCGTTTTTTTACCCTTATCGTATAATTTATATTTGATAATTATTAAAATGGATAATTTTAAAAAAAATTATCAATACGAAAAAAGGGTATCAGACTTATACAATTTGAAAATAACAAATTGTATGTCACAAATATGATTTTATCAAGTCACAATACATATGATTTCAGTTTTATATTAATATTAATTAATATTAATAGAGCGAAATATTTTATTTTTATTAAAAAAATAAAATTGTATGTAAATTGGACGACTCGGACAGAAAGTTACAATTCAACGAGTCCTTGAACATATAAATTGAGATTATCAAGTACGACTTATTCAGAATGAAGTCTACAACTTCAATATTTTTTATTTTTATTTTTTAGTTAAAATGATAAATTTAATTTTTTTATAACTGATGTCTATTTTTTTATATTTAATAAATTGTATTAAAATAACAAAATAAATAGTGGAAGACATTTTACTAAAAATTGAAGAAAGAAGGAAAATATTATTAGAGAAAAAGAAAGAAATATTAAAGAGAAAATGTTAAAATATATTATAAATGATCATAATAATTTTAAAGTTCTACAATAAGTTGAGAAATGATCGTTTATAATATATTTTATTATTTTCTCTAATAATATTTTTTCTTTTTTTCAAATAATATTTTTTTATAATTTTTAATGATATATCTTTCATTATTTATTTTATATTATTTTAATATAACTTATTAAGTATAAAAAAATTAGGCATAAGTCACAATAAAAACTAAATCTATTATTTTAACTAAAAAATAAAAATATATAAAACATTGAAGTTGTATACTTTATTTCAAAGGAGTCGTATACCACAACCACGGTTTATATAAAAAAATGTCAATGAAAATTACGACTTCCTATCCCAAGTCATCTGATTTACACATGACTTTATTTTTGTAATAAACAATAAAATACTCTGCTATGTTAAAATTAATATCAGGCTGAAGTCAGATTTGTTGTGTATGACTTAATAAAGGCGTACTGGTGTCATAAGACTTGTTTTTTAAAATTGTATAAATCTTATATGACTTCCCCAAATTGATAATTTTTTGAAAATTTGTCCATTTCAATAATTATCAAGTATAACTATGTAAGACCCCTTTTTTTATTTCACACTCTGTCTTAAGTAGGGGTTGGGCCTGGCCTTTTCGATGGCCCAAGACCAGCCCACTTTGGACCCCAAAACCCCCTCACAGTCCCTCACTCTTCATTTTGTCTAATTTTACAGAAAATAGTCCCCCTCCCTCCTCCAACTTTTGAGCAGCAGCTCTACTAGGACACAACTAGAGTGTTCTTCGGAGCTAGTCTAAAGTCCTCTCCAAGTAAGTAAAACACTTGAGCTTTGTATTTGTCCCCTTCATTTTCTGCTTAGTAGTGTTGGTCGTCCAACTTGGGCTTGCTCTAATAGTTTTTTTTTTTCGTGTACCCCATATACGTTACAGCTTCTTAATCTATCGTGGTGTTGTGTGAGCTGCTGTTAGGGCTCTCGTTTCCTTTAGCCCTCTTTTTCTCAGGTAAGGGAAGCTAGGGTTTCACTTTTTTTTAAGTTGTTTTGCTTGTTCCTGTTTCGTTTGGCCGAGTTTGATTAATGTTTTGTGGAATATGAGACAAGATTGGGGAAAACGTTAATTTTTTGTGTATTTCCAAGTTAGGGGGTTCAAATATTCATGAAACTGTGATATTTGACGTTATTTTTCGTATTCTGGAAGCGTCGAGTGGTCGTTGGGCGAGTGCCTTGTCGCTGGGCAACTATGTCTTTTTCTTATATGCGCAGTTTTAGTAAAATTGACTTTCTCGACTCATTAACCGTTGGATTGAGCTCAAATTTGGACATGTGGTTCATAACATGCTATTTTGTGGTTTGACCGGTTGGATCGTCGATTAGATGTTTGTAGCTTGAGAAATGTGTCACGCATTACTGCAACGATTTTGGTTTTGTGATAATAAATTTTCTTAGGAATTTTGGTATAAGAATTATGGTGTAAGCATTATGGTTGTGTGTTGTGCTTGATTTAATGGAATTGCAGGTACTTAAATGTTGACACTCACTTATTTGGGATGAATATTATTTTGTGATATATATATGTCATGGTATGCATTTATAAAGTATGAGATTAAATGAAATCTTATTATGTTGAGTATGAAATGGAAAACATGACTTGTTTGGTTGGTGATGGATTGACATGAGACTTGAATGATTGAGATGACATGTGGAAATTATTGGTAAAAAAGTTTCAAGGGAAAATCTTGGTGATGGGTTAGTGTATACCTTGATATAGAAGATGTCTAGATAAAGGAAGGTATCCTGAACTCTAATAATCGTTCATGCTCACATAGAGCAGAATGATTTATGTGGTGAGAGTGGCATGAGGTCCTAGTCTTGGGACATATTGGGCCCAAGACATTAGAGGATTAACCCTGTGTGTGGTTGGGTGATAACCCTTTGCATCTAGACTCTGCAGAGTTTAGAAACCAGCACATGTGCATACTTTCTTTAGAATTCTATATCAATAGTATGATCCAGATATTGAGTTAGAGAGTCCTTTAATTGTTTGTTTTCACATGTTTTGGGTGATTATTGCTTTGCTTGTCTACAACCTGTTTTATAATCTACTTGCTCAATAACATGTTAAATATTTCACTCTAGCTTACCTTTCTCTTTGTGTCTGTTCTCTTCTTTGGCTTTTTCCTTTTGCGATGATCACTAAATCATTGGTGGGAGCAGATGTGGAGACTCTTGGTGATCGTGATGTTGGCGGGAGGCTGCGATGTAGTTAGGCTTCCTAAATCCTTTATTGCTCATTGTTGAGTCTTTCTTCTTGTGTACTATTATCTTGTAGTTTCTTGCTCTTTGAGCAAATTTCCAATTTAATATAATTTGTGTTTAGATTTTATTCAGGGCATTGTGCTGTGTCTTTGGGTTTCCATTCCAGTATAATGTGGGATAACTGAAAAAGGTTAATTGTAATATACTTTATGTCGGTGCCCTATTTTATACTATAAACATGCGGTGTTCTATTTATTTGAATTATTCAACTAAATTGGGACGTTACAAACTACACCATAATGATAAAAAACCTCAATTTTCTTGCATAATGGCTTACTATTTTTCCTTTATCCACTATGCATAACTTTGATCTCCAGTGGTCATTGGTTCCATGCTCAATCCAATTTTTTTATTTTTTCAGAACAAAAATAAATATAAGACCAAATTTATAATTTATTTATCACATTATCCCTCTCTTTCCATTTCTCTCACTATTTTTTCAAACCAAACACACGATTATTTACATTTTCCATTCATTTTCCTTAAACTTCAACTAAACAATTTCACTCTTTATCTTATCTTTCACATTTTCTTCTCTCTCACAAATTATTTAATTTAAATTTGTTTGAATTAAAAGAGGAATGAAAACAAAAATTTGGGTTATGCATTATCACCCTGAAAGTATATTATGGATTAGTTTTTTTCACAATGGGAATACATTTTTCCATAATCTATGTGATCAGTGGCGGAATTTGGACAAAAAATCTATGAGTGTCAATTTAAATTTTTTATATATAATTTATTAATTAAAAAACTTTTTATTTTTTTATTTAAATAATTTTTATTCCGCAATTCACACTTTTCAATTTTTAATCTTTCTAATTGATTGAATTCACGTAAAAATGGGTATTCTAATTTATATTCCAATTCAAGATTATTCAACCAATTCATTGTATGTGGTGAAAACATAAAATTCCAACATTTTATAATGTAAGTTTATACTAATTTGAGAAAAGTATAATTAGGATTCATGTCAATCTCATAAAAAAATCCCTAAAGTCAAGTTAATTTTCATACTAATTTAAGGAAAACTTAATTTAAGAGAAATATTATAATGAGAGAACCATAAATCTAACCTTACATAGATCATAATACGATACTGATTCCAGAGATCTTGTGAGTATGCGTTATTCAATATCTCTGTTCTCCAATCTTCATTTCTTAATATGTCTTTCTTTTTATTTATACAGTTTATTAATGGTTTACTGTAAAAAAAATTATGACCATACACAAAATTTTAATTCTTTATTATTCAAGGTCCATCAAATTAATTTTTATTTTATTTTTAAATATATAAATTATATATATATATATATATATATATATAATTTAATAAATGTAATATATAAATATGAATTTAAAAAATACGTATAAATATATATAAAAATTCAAATTAAAAATTATGAGGAGTCGTGACTCCCCTTGGTCAAAAAGATGGTCTGTTGTTGTATGTGACTTTAAAATGTATTATAAAAAAATTCAAAAAAAAAATTCAAAAAGCAATATATTAAAATAAATTATTTTAGAAAATATCAAAATTTAGAGTAATTATTCTAATTTTTTTACTATTTTAATTTTAATATTCTTATTTTATTATAGTATAAACATATATATTAATAAAATACGAGATGATTTAAATTTATTTATTATTTTAATGTTTTTATTCTACTCATTATTATTATTATTTATAATACTCATTATTATTATTTTAATATTTGTTTAGTTTTCCCTATTCTACTTCTATTTTTTGCACTTTCTTTCAAATGCATCGTCTTTATCAGGAAATTACCCAAAACAAAACACTGGGTTAAAAGCTACCAAGTGAGAGTACAAAGTTTTCTTCATTATAAAGATTTAAACATCTTACCACATACCTACCAATCTTATTAGACTTTATTGAATATTTTATTAACAAATATAATAATGCTATAGTGATATATTTGTATCTTTCTTATACCAATTTTTGATATAACGAATTACATTTCATCCATCTCCCTTTTTTTCTTTTCGTCACAGTATTTCAAGTTAAATTTGTGCTGTGTTCGTGCTTCTACGTTGTTTATTTTTGTTGTGTCTGATTTCTAACACGTTTGTTTTGCCTCTAACAAACACGTGAGATCCATTAATATTTGCATCTAACAAACACGTGAAATATATGTATTGTTTTTTAATAGAAGTATAAATATATCTTTTAGACATGCCTGTGTAAAAATAAGAGAGTTCTCACCTTGCCAATAACCATGATACAACAGAATCATTGTAAATTTTGTTTAAAACGATTATTATGATTAGTGTTTAGAAGTTGTACACCTGTTAGAAAGTATTCGAGTAATTCTATCAGAATTTACAATATTCTTGTAAGAAAACGGTATCTAAGAGTGTGCACAAAATTTCAAGCACCTAAGGTGAAATTTCTCACTCTGTCAAACCAATTAGGCTCCACTAATCATACAATAATAATCTTTAAAAAGCAGTTAGTTGTCATACCCACCAAGGCTTGTCTATGACATCCTTGGAGAACACGTACCGAAACCTTGAACTAAAAGGTAACCATTCTATTATCTGAGATGGCTTTTTGATGGATTTAGGATCAAGGCACTTCTGCATTGAATCACGCAGCTTCTTGTCAACACTCTCCATGACCCATCCAAACAGATCATCTATGCTTATTGATGCTTCTCTAGAAAATCTTTCCAACAATTTTGGCAGAAATACTTTTCTTGACCTTTTCACAATTACATTTGCTTGGAGAAACTCCCTCTTGGCAATATTTAGTTCTTCACTTATATTTGTTGCTGAATAAACCTTTAACTGCAACATTGTAATTTTTAAATATAAAATTCTTAATCAACTCTTTAAAATCAGGGTAACAGAGAGTGCAAGTAGTATTATAGATGAAGAGTGAAACTACTATCAGAGTCCTGCATCATTAGTGTAGAAGATGATCAATTACATTCTTCATAAGCCAAAAACTAGAAGTTCAATTAGTTAGCAGAGAAAAATTACCACAGGATCTGACAAAGCGCCAGTACAAAGGGCAAAGCAGACAAGGGGTTGGGATTTAGTAAGACACAATTTGGAACTGAGAAGTTGTCTTTCTTCACCACTTTTCTTCCTCAGGGCAGCAGACACAATGCTTTCAAGCCACTGTAATTGATAAAACAACAGACAAAAAAGAATAATTGCGTGAAAATTTTTATTTTGTCCTAACTAGGAGTCAATTTAGGTGTTAGAAAATTTTATTTTAAAATTTGCTTTTGGAAAATAAGTGTTAAGAAATGATTTTAAGTCCAAGTCAACCCCACAACACCAACTTCTAAGAAGAGGTTTGTACCTATTTATATACTATGAAACTGTCTTATTTATAATTAATATAAAACTTTCAACATAACAAAACAATATAAAGGTTAAAAAACTGCCTAAGCATATCATGCTTGCGAAAAAGAATGAAGTTGATTAATGTCTTGCATTATTCTCATTCCAGTGAAAAAGAAAAATCTAGACAAGTTTACAAGGACATGGTTGACTATTGAATCATAGCTGTGCTTACCAATTTAGATGCCACAGAGATTCAAAATTAAAAACATTGATGCCTTTCTAAAATAACATAGGACTGGAGGCAGCGGATGCAAATCTTACAAAGAGTCAATGATTTGTAAACCTCTACTGGATAGGGAGGAGGTTTAATAGTCGGACACGTTTGACAGGATTAATCCTTAAACATACCAAAATAATATATATTAAGAGCTTTTTAAATTCAAAGATGGCGTTAAGGAGAGTACCCGTCCAATCCTAGGCGTCCGGAAGCAAAATATCATTTGTTCTATGGCATTTGCACTTACGATATGACCGCCAATGTTGTAAGCAGCCTGCACTATACAATTGTACTCATCAATTGACAACGAGTATGATTTATAGTAAATCAAAAGAATATGTTGTCATTGTCAGCGAACAAAATTCATATACCAATGCTATTTTGAACGCAATTAAAGACTTTCTACTTATTTTGATTTCCCAAATTGGTGATGAGAAATAAACAAGTTATTTGGTTGTTACTGGCCTGAGCTTCGCTAGAAGAATAATTTGAAGAAAACACAAACCTTCCAAATCTTCGTTAACGATGCTCTCTGAAAAATATTCTCCCTGAACTCATAAATACAACGTGCTTCTAACTGAACAACAAATAAAATTAAATAAAAAAAGTGAGCTACCTTGTGAAACAAGGCTAGCCTCCTGAGAGAGCCCTGGGGAATTCCGTATGCTAAATATGCCTGACAACAGGAGATCAGAGTTATGCATGCTGACTTCCAGAATAAAAGTTACGTAAGCTTGAAATATTTTTAAACAAAAAACATTGTTTCGTCATATGAATATTACATGCATAACAAGCGCATTGTGCACATTGATCCAAAACGCAATTTGTGCATCGCCATCCAGTTGACTGAGTTTGACTTTTTCTAGTTGTTCAACTAGAACTCTGAATATAAACGGGGAGGGGAAAAAACAAGTCACATCACCAATTCAATAAGAAATTCAGTGCAAGAACATAGTATTATAGTATAAATAAACAACTAAGGTACCTAATTAATCGTGTTTTAAAAATGTACACACATCCCAGATTCCCAATAAAGATATGTTAATTGTTAATAACTCCTGCTATAATTATCTAAGAACGCCTAATTCATGAATTTCCAAGCAAGGAAATAAGTTGAAGGTTCATAACGGCCTTAAAATTATTTACTGCCATTTTATATTTCAATTGAAATTGTCATACTTATGGAATCAACCTGTAATTACTGATGGCATAAGAAGCGTGAGAAGAATGACGTTTGTGAGTAGATATCCATGAAATTTCAACTGATGATTTGCAAGACCAGTCACGATCGTCTCCAATACCATGTCGAGGCTGTATAGCATTAGTGGATGACCTTGACAATAATGGCGATCTACCATTTTCATCATTTACAGAGGTTGCACTACGAAGCCAGCAATATACAGTGGCCATGCATCTCACCATTTCCTCAGATAGCTTGCTTGGACACTGATACAGATGGTCTTTCAAAGTACGAAAAATTGTAGTTTTCTCAATTGAAGAAAACTTTTCCTGTGCCTGACAAATGATTTAAACGATTTAAATGAGAATGTTCAGTACAAAATAATTTGAATGCATGAATCCACATGGGAATTATTTTTCCTTAGGTTAGACTTCTTCGTTCGGGATTTGATTGGGCAAAATGTACTGTAGTGCTTTGGTTACTAAAACATTGGGTTTATAATCATATAACCAAACATACCAAACTTATAAAGTGTAAAGAAATGGCTGATTCCTTCAGGTTTCTAAATTCGGGGTCATTAGAACTGGACATTGGGATTGGACCAGTACGTGAATTCAATTCTCTACTGAAAACAGTTTTTTTACATAAACCAGTATGAAATGGACTAAATGACTCAGTTCTGGCAATAAATTAGAGAACCAGGCCAGTACATGTCCCAGCAGAGATGTCGTGGGACCTTATGAATATGCCACATAACCTTGATGCCAATTCTGGCATTTAATTAACGAGCTATGCCAGTGGAGGTGACCTAGAAAGCTGGAAACATATCAATCCCTTTTGTCATCCAGAATTGAGCTTCTACTGTATAAATTCAACTCCTAATAAGAGACTAGAGCAATAACCACTTGTACTTTACAATAATAGTTTTAAATATGTTATACTTCTAAATAATGCCATATCTTAACATTACCAAATCGTAAACACTTTATAGATGTAAAAGGTGATCTTAGAATTAATTTTTAAACATAGATTAAGAAAAAAATTATGTTTTCCAATAAGAGATAAAGTTCAATATGGATGATAAAAAAAAAAACAAAGAAATAACCATTTTCAAGGTATGTGACAATTTAAAAATACTATACAGCAACTGAAACCATGAAAATAAGGCAAAGAAAACTGAAAGAGAATAAAAACACATTCTTAAACAGTTTTCTCTTCAAAATATTGATTTTAAAATTTCAGTTTGATCATTATTCAATGCCAAACAAACCGATAACTCTGAACGCCGTATCGGTGTACTTTCTGGTTCAGTAAACATTGCTACTTGCACCAAACATCTTTTAACAAGAAAAGAAATTACATTTGAGACAAATGGCATATTATTAATGGCAAAAGCAAAGACAACAATCAAAGTGCATATGAATAACTGAAAATCAATATCAACGTATCATACCTTGATGGAATCAGAACTAGTCTTTTTAAAATAATTGTTGTCTTTACCACGTGATAAAGGAGTGTGATTAGATCCAAAGATTCTATTCCTCAAGTCGTTGCTGGAAACTAGAGCTTGGAGTGGTCGTAGAGGGAATTTTTTTGATGAACAGAATGCACTTGAAATTATACTCGGATGCTTCCTAGATCCTTGCCTTATATGAGCAGGTGAAGCAACAGCAGAACTTTGTTCAGAAGGTGGCCGGCTAACACACTGCTCAAAAATACTTCTGTAAAGGGAAAGTACTTGCTGCTCTCGGCTTGTAACCTCTTCTTCAAGTAACTCAATTTCAGCAATCAAGTCTTTTGTCTAAGGAAAAGGAGGGAAAATGGAAAAATAGTTATTTATATTCCGTTAAACATACACTTGTAGATATGTGTTAGATGAGTCATATCAAAAAGTAAAAAATAAATTTAAAAATACCCATTAAGTGAAAGTGAATAGTCCACTGATTCCATTTTAGTTATCTAACTATGATCCTTTATACGAGAACCAATTTCTCTCATCTATTTTGTGAGTGGAAGTATTGGGGAGAAGAAGTCAACCCACTCAAAGTATTCTTATAAATAACCCTTCGACGAGGCTCATTTCACAGAAATTCTATCCATTGAACATAAGTATATAAGCTGCGCGTCAGATTTCTCAAAGGATATAACATACAGAAAAACTGCATACCTTGGTCTCCCGAAAGTTAGACCAGTTAAGTAGAAGATCATGACCAAGAAATGTTTTATCTGTACACGCCGTGACTGAACTTTATATTTTAAACTGTACGCAAAGCACAGGACCAATAAAATCTTATACTAATTCATAATTTAATAGATTAGAAGATGGACAGAGCAATTATAAAATTTCTGATCATTTGGTATAGAATTCCTAATATGTTAAACGCAAAATCATCCTGAAAGCTTAATGTGTTAGGTAGAGGCATAAAATTGAGTTGCATCTTTAAAGTAGTTAAGCCGAGGAGGGAGTTACGAAACAATTTATGGTATAATAAGGAAAGTTTTTAGAATTTAGAAAGCGGCCAGGTTCATGTATGATATCTTTTACAGAGATCATCAGGATTGCTCATAACGCAGTTTGGATATCATCCAAGTTATATGAATCCTTGACATGATCACTAGTCACATTTGAAGTTAAAAAGCTAAAGGAAAGCAACCTACTGAATAAATCTTGAAAAGCCACCTGAACATAAGTCATTAACGTCAAATTACCTGGGCAGTAAAGTGCCTGTGTCCAGGAGATAGAGTGCTCGAGGCTCGACCCATCGCCCTCTCAAGCAAAATGCGGATAGACCTCTCCTGTTGTAGGCGTAACTGTAGTTGCTCAACCTGCAAATCATTAGAATGCGGGACTCAAACTTTGTCTATCTTCATATACGCACTTATAGCGTTCGTTTTCCGTTGTATATTCTTGGACACAAGATGATTCCAAAAACCTACTTGCGTATGTAATTCCACAACAAAGGACTTCGATAGTTTTTTTTTTTTTTTTCCCTTTGAACTGAAAAAATTATGCTAAATTTATTCTAGAAATAATTTTTTTTTTCAATAAGTTCCATAATGATTTTTTTTCGCCGTCTTAAAGATGGCTCCCGAGCTCTACATCCAGTGGATTGGCTTTGACCCCTTTATTCCTTTTTCCCCACTTCTCAATTTGAACTTGTTATGCGTATTGACTAAAAGAGGAAAAAAAAAATCAGATTACACAACCAGATAGAATGGTTGAAAATAAGGTTAAGAACCTACAGGTCCAGATATACGGAAAAATAGGAGAGAAGAGCTTACATCTTTTTCTAGGTTTGCTCTATGATTTGAAAATGTATTATTGTTTACAGAAGAGAGATTGTCATGCGAAGGACTCCGTAAGCGAGAAGCACTCACAGAAGGTGGCGAAACCTGTTCAAATCATGGTAAATCCAGTGAATTGTCTTCCCAGTCAAATTCAAAATCAAGGTACAAAACGACTATACTGAACAACTGTAATGCAATAATTGTTTGTTCAGACGAATAATACGATTTGAAAGTTTAAACGTCAAATAAAATTTCAGTCTCACAAAGGATTCCTTGCGGTCCTTCTCAACTGGATGCGAGGCTCCACCTCTTTCGTTTTTCAGATTCCTTTCAGAAGCACTGAAAAAAAGTAAAGCAAAAAAAAAAAAAAAACCGTGCAAAATGAATCAGCCGAAGACAATAAGTCAACAAGTATAACATAGTGTATCTAAAGAAACAAGACCAACATTTTTCCATGACATAATCCAGCTCACACCATACTTTCCAATTCTCAGGAAAACTATAAATTTCATCAACACATTGAACCCGAGCCAACCATCCAACAATGCAAACTAAAATTTCATTAGCAAAACCAAACCAGTTACTTTAAAGGAAGAAAAAGTAACAATGCAAGTAATACAAACGAGGCAAATCGAAGACCAAAAAACAAAAAATCTCGATCTCAGCTTTCTCATAAAAACACATTTACGAGGAAATGCAGCTCTCAATGTCCAAATCACTTCTTTAAACATTGCAAAACTCTCCTCTGGCACTCTTCATTTTTTACACGTTGTTTTTACATTTGAAACGAAAGCAAACCGTAAATTTCCACCGACAAAATTTTACACTGACATCCACAAATTACTCAAAGCACTGAAAGAAACAAATTAGTATTTGGCAATGCCGTTATTATTCATATCGCAACAAATAATTAAAAAAGAAGAAGGAAAAGCACCTCTTAGATCGTTTGTGTCGAGTTCCGCCGTAGCGATAATCTCCGTGATCCTCGCGTCCGCACGCTTGTGCGTGGCTCTGTTTTGGAAAGCGGAACTCGGTCATTATTAATTGTGAGAATGCGCATGCAGAGTTGTTGGTTTGGAGAGTGGTATGTGATGTTGTATGAAGAGGCGAAGTTTGAAGCGGATGCAAAATCATAAATGAGAAGCACAAATATCAAAGGCGCAGTAGTGGAAGAAAGAAAGTGTGTGGGCCTGGGTGAATTGAATGGGAAGAGAGGAAGGTTCCACAGGAAGAATAATTGAATTGAATGAAATCTGAAAAAAGAGAAGAACGTGAATGTGAATGCGAAGTGTGAAATAAAAATGGTGAGATAGGTTACCGAATCAGTGCGGCAACGAGACAAGATAGGTTGTGTCCCCGGTATTGAATTGGAAGGTGTTTGGGTGGTTGAGCGCATTCAATGATCGTTGATCAACCTCCACAGTGACTTGAAGCACACGAACGAGTGAGTGAGTGTTGGTTTGACTCGGTTTCGGTTGAGTTTTGCT
Organism: Vigna unguiculata; assembly: GCF_037176805.1. NCBI lineage: Eukaryota > Viridiplantae > Streptophyta > Magnoliopsida > Fabales > Fabaceae > Vigna > Vigna unguiculata. The sequence goes on along the minus strand of NC_140794.1, from coordinate 53,821,881 downwards.
TCCGATTTTGGGGTTGAATCGTTCAATCAATGCATCATACTTTATTGATTCACGGCAATGTGTGTTACTGTGTTGGCACTTACCCGCTACGATAGTTTAAAGTTTAAACTGAAAACGTAGACAATACGACTCGTACTTGATCCTCTAAAGTCAATTTTATTTACGGTCACGGTACTGTAAATCTGGACCATTCATTAGTTGATTCAGTGGTAGTTGACGATGAGAGAATGTGATCAATAGCCTCACAGGTTCTTCTGTAGAAAAAATCCAGCTGGAGACACAGCAGGAGGATTTGCACGGAGAGAGATGGACTCGGCCGAAAAACTCCCGCGAAATAATTTTCTCGAACTTTCTGTTTTCATTCTTATTTTTATAATTATAAATCCACTTAATTATTGTTATTTAATTTGGTTGCTTTATTAATGAAATGTTTAGTTAAGTTTTTTAGTTTAAGTTTCAGGTCCCTTATCAATTTAGTTATTTCAATATAATTTTTTGTTGATTTTTAAAATTTTATACTTTTCAATTTTAAATTTTCATATCTGAGTGTCATAATTGCTATATTGTTCCTTTTATTTTAATTTTTACTTGGCTTAATTAATAATTTAATTTTTATATTTAAGTTTATAATTTTTTTGTTAGTATATATTTTTTAGTTGAGTTTGAATATTTTTTAAATAAAGTTAATTTGTTATTTCAATAAATTGATATGCAATTTGAAAATGTTTATCGAAACTCATCTGACATCTTTTATATTTTCACACCTAACATCTTTTAAATATAATCAATGTCGATTTTACATATATAAAATATAAAGACCAAATAGTAGTAATAAACTTTTCAATATAAGACGCTCATTTTTCCATTACTAATTATTTATCTTTAGTATTTTATTTGTTTATTTAACGTGTATTTTCAAAAGTAATCTTAGTCTTTTCTGGAAGAAAATTGTTTACCCATAATTTCTCACTTTATATATTAAAATAAAATGTTGGTAAAGAGATAAATTAATATCAATTTTGTCCTTTTATTACCGAATATTTTTAAGTAGGTTATTTTCATTTTTTGAATTAATGAGTAAAATTAAATCAACTCCTATTTCTATTAAATTAAGTTGATTATAATTCGAATTAAAATATATCAATTCTCCAAAAAATAAATCAATATAGTTTTAGCTACGAATGTTAAAATTTGAGATAAATTTGTCCATATATTGAATTCAAACATTTGCATTTTCATGGTTGGTAATGTAAATGTTAACTATCGTCGTATTTTATGTTTTAGTTATTAATTAATTATTTTTTATATTTATGTATACATTTATTTATTTAATAAATATTTATAAAAGTATTTTTTTGTTGATTTAAGATAATATATGTATAATAGGTAAAATATAGATGTATGAAACAACAAATTTAATTGGAATAAATATGAAATATTTAATTCACAATTATTATTATGGATGTGTTTTGTGGATAAGATATATGCAATAATTTAATGATTTAGAAACTTCAAAAGAGAATTATAATTGCATAAGTCTTGGGTGTGGGAATGAGAGAAGATATAGTTGAATATTAAGATGAAGAAGCTTTGTTACCAAACCTAGTTTGCAATATCTATGAATAGGAGTGTTGTGAGTGAAATTGAAATGGCTATGATCCAGTGGAATCATTTCCAGGAGTAGCAGGTTTCTCACCCTATACCACCCAACATAGCTTCCTCCTCCAGTTGGGTCTCACCCTATACCACCCAACATATCTTAATTATCCAACCAGTGGAGATAATAAAGGAATTGCAGTTTAGTGCAGTCCTTAGTGATTCATATCTAACATAGGCTACTCCAAAAACATGATCTCATATCTGTAATCAGAGGCCGATATTTGAAGGACTGGAGATGGTCCCCAATTTTTTTTTTAAAACTATATATATATATATATTAAAATTTTATTTTTCTATTGAATGCTTTTAAATTGTATATAGTGTATATTAAAAATGGATGAAAACTAAAATTGGTATCTTTATATTTTTTTCACAAAGCACAATATTTTATATTAATAAAATAACAAAATATAAAACTAAATACAATAAAAATCAAAATATTTATTTAGATTTTCCTTTTTATTGTCTTTTTAATTCTTTATGGATTGTATTTATTTTCTACACTCATCTCCTGTTTCCTTTTTGTTTATAAAGAAAACATGGAAGTTAAACACAATTTTTTTTTCTCATTTTTTATTTGTTTTTTTTTCCATTTTGAAAAAAATATAACAATTTTTGTCTCACTGAATATTAGATATCAGTTTAATGGTTAGTCTTATTTTTTATTTCATGAGCTTTTGTATATTTATTTTATATAAATATAGAAGAAAAAATATTGTATTATGTGTTCTCCCATAACTGATTTTTAATTGTGACTTGATTATCATATATTTTTCTTTTAATAACTACTTCTCATTTTTTATTAAATTATGATAAATTATTTTTTAGTTTTAAACTTAAAAAAACACAGCTATATTCACAATCTAATGAATCATAATAGCAATAAATACATCATAACATTAATCATGAACATAAAAGGGTCAGTTCAATTACATCCAACCTTGCACTTTGAAATTAGCCACACATGATGGAGATTAATCCCGCTAATACACACGAATCCACTCTCTCTCCCCTCTTTCTATCCCTAAACAAATTTTCTAAAGATTTACACAAAGGGAGGAGGCTTATTCTCTATGAATTTGATGATCGACCCAAAGAGGAAAGTCATATTTTATAGATTGATGTGAGCGATGTTCAACCAAGTTTTTTGGGTTTAGCCATATTAACTTCTTTTTTGAGTTTTTCTGTTATTTGTGTTCAACATTATTAGTTTGATGCTTGAGGTATCACTTCATTGTGTGTTCCATGTATTGCACTTCATAACTGGTTCAAACTCATGTTTGTAGCTCAACAACACTTTTTTGCTTAGCCAAGGAATTCCTATACCTGTTTTGTATTCTCAACTATCATGGCTGAGTTCCTTCAACAGTAGCTCAGCATAGTGTTTGCTTTTTTCACTTTTCTCATTTTTTTTCCTTGATAAAAATAGTTTAAGCCTTTGATGGGTGCCCGGTTCCTTTACAAAAATGGGTCATTTTACTAATTAATTACATGACAGGGTCAGTTTATTAATGATTTGACTTCTCTTTATTTATTTTTAACTTTTATATAATTTCTAAAGTTTTATATATTTTTTAAAAAATAAATTTTTAACAATTTGATTAAAAATATTTTAAATAAAATTTTATTAAAATTTTGATATTTTAAATTTTATTATTACATTTTATTATAAAATTTGATTAAAAATATTTAAAAAAATATATTAAAATTTTGATATTTTAAAAATTAATATTTTAGATTTTATTATTACATTTTATTATAAAATTTACAATAATAAAATTTGATTAAAAATATTTTAAATAAAATTTTATAAAAATTTTGATATTTTAAAACTTATATTTTAAATTTATTGTTTCATTTTATTATAAAATTTACAATCATAAAATTTTATTTAAAATATTTTTAATCAAATTATTAAAAAATCTTTGTCAAATATGCGATATAATTAATTAGTAAACTGACCCATTTTTGTAATAAATAAATCAAAATTACCCAATTTTGTAAAAAAACTAGTTAAATCATTAAGAAACTGACCTTACCATGTAATTAATTAGTAAACTGACCTATTTTTGTAATAAATAGGTCAAAGCCACCCATTTTTGTAAAAGAACCGATGGTTGCCTAATTTGATATCTTGATGTTATGGAGACACTTATCAGAACATGACTGCAAATTCGTCGCGCCAACACGTTGCTGCCAGTGATATTTCCATTAAATTTCTCATTGCAACTTCAACAAACAAGGAATTAATATTTTCTAATGGAGAAGACCATACTAAGTTGCAACCACAATGCATACTAAGAAACAATCATACTGAACCATAACTCTTGATACCACTTGTTGAAGATCCAACTACAGATAACAAAGTCGTTAGAGAATAATCACTATGTACAAATCTTTACAACACACAAAAAACACTTCCAATCCTTTGGTCAACCCTTTGACTCCAAGTACACCCATCTTCTTTAGAGCAAGAAATTAACTATACCTCACAATACCATATCACAATAATATAAGAAAAGTCAAACACTAAATTAAGGTGTGTGTTACTTGGTGCTAGAAATATTATCAACATAAAATCATTATATAGTCACTAACACAAGAAGATGCATTATTTCATCAATTATTTTATTTTATTTTTTATAAATAAACTCAATATTTCACTTCCCGCATTACATCATTTAATTATGATTAAGAATAGAATAGTAACTAATTGGTAAATTGTGCACATCGAAGAATAGTTGTATTATATATGGTTATAAATTATATATTCAAAAGATTCTTCCGATTTGCAGACCGCGTAAAAAAACGACGAAACGGCATGTCGTTTAAACGAACATATGAGACGACAAGCGAAAGGTTAGTGGTGGATTGAGAGAGTGCGGTGTTGGTTGAAGATGTGGAAAGTTGGTGGTTGATGCTTGATTCTCGAGTTAGCGATTCAGACAGAGGGTAGCCAATGGCCCGAAGATTCCCTCGCGTTATGGGATTGGCCAAAATGTGCAGGAACAGAAATATCTCCTTCAAATCTTTGGATCCCCCTTCCTCCCTCACCCATGGAATCCACATCTTTCATTGCCCTGTAACCAACCTTCTATGGTTTTTTAGGTTATGCTTTGGTATGTGAATTTTTGACTGTGTTATCATTCGAAGGGAAATTGAAATTGGTTTTTGTGAATAGGATGCGGTTGGAATTGTTGCCAAACTATCGGAATGTATTGCTTCTAGAGGGGGAAACATTCTCGCTGCTGATGTTTTTGTTCCGGAAAATAAACAGGTCTTCTACTCGAGAAGGTACACTTCTTCTCTAATTTGCATGATGCTTTTAACACACACATAACAGTGTTCGAATCCTTTCTTATACATGTCTTCATATTTGATGTCTAACCGTATATCGAATAAGATTTTGCCTTTGAAGGAGCATACCTGTATAAAACCAAAGAAAAGTATAACCCATGTTGTCCTGTGAGTTGACTATGATTTGCATGCATTGATTCATTGGGTCACTGATAAAACAAAACTTAAATATACTTCAATAGTCATTGTCTCTAATCAAATTCAGTAAACCTTGACAATTTTAGATGAAAGCAATGGTTAATAGGACGCAATGCCAATTTTGGTTGGAGAACAACACTAAAAGCATCTAAGGTTTATCCTTGCCAATATTATTTCTATCTTTAAGCTTTTAGGATAAAAGGAATCTCTCTATCTTGCTAAGTGCTAACACTTATATGAAGGAATTTCGTAGCCTTCTCCTTAGGGACAGTTCTTAACAAATATTAATACCATGTATGTATGGTTTATCATGTACTGATGTCCAGTTTGTGTGTTTGAGCTCCATAACCCAGTGCATGTGAAGAAGCATCGGAACTATGGTTTTAGAGGGATGGCGGGAAGGAAATGGGTATATGGAAACAATACAATGATTGCAGCTTCAATAACTTGTGTTAATTATTGCAGTGATTTTGTTTTTGATCCTGTTAAATGGCCACGTGTGCAAATGGAGGAGGACTTCCTAAAGCTTTCACAAACATTCAATGCAGTAAGATCTGTTGTAAGAGTGCCAGCCCTGGATCCTAAATATAAGATAGCAGTTCTGGCATCAAAGCAGGTGGGCATTATCACTCTTGTTATCTTTTTCCCCTTTAGTTTTCAAAAGAGATCTATACAATAGTGAATATTGTTATTTTTCTGTAGGACCACTGCCTTGTTGACTTATTACATGGATGGCAGGACGGAAGATTTCCAGTAGATATTACTTGTGTAATAAGGTGAAATTTCAGTAATTTCACCACTATATTGATTTATATTTCTTTCTCTGTCTTATATTTTTATTTATTTATTTTCTTCCCTGATGCAATCACCAGTAACCATTATAGAGGTTCAAACACCCATGTGATTCGTTTTCTTGAAAGGCATGATATTCCTTATCATTATTTATGCACAACGAATGAAAATAAAAGAGAAGGGGAGATGTTGCAGCTGGTTCAGAATACTGATTTTTTAGTACTTGCGAGATATATGCAGGTACATATTGTACACAATTCATGTTCTCAGTGTATCTATTATATTTCTATTATTTGATAGAGATTTTAATGATTGGGCTTATTCTTGAAATTTGGGTTCTTCTGGGAAGAACTGGCTCTTCTCTGCGTATGCTTGTTATGAAATCTGAGAGTAGTTTATATTATCTTGGATAGTAAACCAATGTTCATATTTGATAGTATTGAACTATTAATACTTACAGCATTGATTTATATGCAAAGATATTGTCTGGAAACTTTTTAAGGAGCTACGGGAACGATGTAATTAACATTCACCATGGCCTGTTGCCATCGTTCAAAGGTGGCAGACCATCTAAACAGGTTGGTTTACCTGCACTTTTATAGGTTAAACTGTTACCACTTTTAACCATGAGTTATGCTCTTTCTATTTTTTTCTTCATTTGTATACATGTTTAATAGGCTAGAGTATTTTGGCAGGCCTTTGAGGCAGGTGTTAAATTAATTGGTGCAACAAGTCACTTTGTAACTGAAGAACTTGATGCTGGACCTATAATTGAACAAATGGTGAACATACAATCTTTCATACTTGTTTCGCTACAGTTCACATTTGATTGCTTCCTTTACAATAATATTTGAACACTAATGTTGATCTGAATTGACTATTTGTGACAATAAACAACATTATCACGTTTAGAGCCATTTATTTATGGTGTTTTTTTTTTTTGTTACACTTTGTGCTGGAGACTTATCATTACACAGTTACAATATTTCTGCATCTGCTTTCTGAAATTCAGATCCATCGTCCATGAGACCCCAGTCTGGAGCCTCCTAGAGTTAGATGAGACAATAACATAGAATGGACAAAATCGTAGGTGCAATTAGCATGGTATATGTGACATTAATAAGGTGATCAAATTGCGAGGCTAACTCCAGTTACCATGCAAGATTTGTGTTTTTTGAGGGTGAATTTCCTTAGATTTTAATCGACATTTCTGTTGTTTTCTTGTGTTCTAAAATAATAGCAACCAGGGCACCCCCACTTTTGAAGGGTCCAATTTGTGGTTAGTTATTCCAATTTCAATGCAGTTAAAAAACGGAACTAATGGTGGGAAGATATTGCATCAATGGTTGAAATCTGTCCCAATATTGATAAGTTTTTATAACTATTACAATGCTGTAGATTACATTTGCTGTGCTAAGATTCATTAGCACCCCTCCCTTGGATAAAATAGAAATTGATACCGCCGCAGAAGAATGCTAGCGGCATGAAATTCTTTAGGTTCCTGTTTCAGTTACTTTATGGGCAGGCCAAATTTCCCAGATACATCTGAGTCTTACTTTTCACTGTATCTATTTTTCTGTGTCATCTGCCAGACTGTAAATCAAGCATGCTTTAACTGCGCACAAGTATAGTTCAACATATATTTAATGCGCAGCCTCAAGTACGGTCGATACTATTTATCTGTGGGTAAAATGGTTTAATTTAATTGCAGGTTGAGAGGGTTTCCCATAGAGATAACTTGCAGAGCTTTGTGCAGAAATCAGAAAACCTAGAGAAGCAATGCCTTTCCAAGGCTATCAGATCTTATTGTGAACTTCGAGTGTTACCTTATGAAGAAAAGAAGACTGTTGTATTTTAAAGAAAACAGCAAATCACCAAAATATGGTGCGCACCAAAATGGGGTGCTTTTGTATTTCTATTCAATCACTTGGAAAATTCAATCAATTTCCCTCTTTAGTTGTAAAATATGAGCTTAAGAAGAAGATTGAACTTGATTCTTTGGGTCCTTGTAGCTTTGCTAATTCTGTGAAATGAATTCTGCAACTTGCTGGGCTTGGTTACCCTGATCGTCATTTGTAATGACTGAATGCTTTCTCACGACATGCTAACGTTAAAGGGAAGAAAACAGCTTTCATTTGCAACCATTATGCGGTAATCAAAGTTATATATTTTTATTCTTATTCTTATTTATAATTATTATATGTTTAAGGCTTTATATAATTTAATTATTTAATATACAATTATTTAAATAATATACGTACATATATATATATATATATATAATGTTTATAATAATAACACATATTATACTTTGAAATAATTTTATTATTTACGTTCAAAGTATCTTATTAATATTTTGAATTTATTGAGTAAAAGTGGTGTAAAAATCTCACTTGACTTTCCACCATCTAATATCTATCTTAATTTTATTATTTAAACTAGTGGTGAAGTAAATGTATTTTCTATTACTTTATGCATTTAATACTAGAAAACATGGAACATATTATGTTAAGTACTTAACTCATTTCATTCACATATTTAAAATGTAAATTTCAATTTTAAACAATTACATCATTAAACATTATTACATGTAAATATCTTTATTTTTTTTTATCAGCATGTACATATCTAAAACATATATAAAAAATTACTCTAATGTTGCTTTTATTGATTAATTGAACGACATTTATAAATAGAAAAAAAATAATGACCTCTGCATTGCTTAAGTTAAGACTTTATTTCTTTAGTGACACTTTATGTCCGTTATCACTTAAGTGCTTAAGTGATAAGACTCATTGTTCATACTAAAACATCTTCTAAACCTTATTAATAAACATTTTAAAAAAGAAAGAATTAATATGATAGTTTTCCCACCTAAAACATTAAGTCACGACTTGAACAAATAACATTACCATTTAAGCAATTATGCAAACTCTTGAACGATAATGCTCTGCATCTAAACTAATGATTATTTCTTGAGTTTCGAATTAAGTTCCCCTTTAAGGTTTTTCTTCTTTCGCCCATACATATTACGATTACACATCAAAGAAATTATTTTACAACCTTGGTTTCTACTAATATCTTTTTGAAATGCCCTTCCAATCCTTTTCTTTACCGCTCTACGTGTCTTCAAAACTTAGGTGAATTCATGCATTACTTTTGATTTAAAAAAAAATGTCTTCTCAATTATTTTTCAACACTTAAAATTTTCTCTTTCACCGGAGAGTGATACAATACAATTCAAACTAGTCACGTGTCGCTGTTAATACTTAAAAGATCTAAAGAAAGTTTTGTTGTCTCAACAGAGTTAACTCGACGAAGCAGACACCCAATCCCATCAACCCATTTTTTCTTGTGGAGTTTACCGTCACACTTAAACTCTAGAAGACCTTGTGCAGTTTTGAGGCCAAAGTAGAACTCTTCTGAGTTTCTCCTTTCTTTTCTGTAAGGCCACGCCCCATCTTTGTCACACATTCCATAAACCACACCTATATAATAATTTATGCAATCAAAGTTAGACTACCTAACTTCAAAAACAGAGACAACTGCGTAAAAAATAGAATTTTTATGTCCAAATAGAATACAAAAAGTAAAGAAGTTTAGCAATGCCAATAGATGTTTGGATTAAGGTGGTGGGTATGCACATGCCAGAGTTTTTAACCAATGCTTACATTTATTCTTTTTGGAGAAGGCTCCTCCAACGTGCTTGCTCTTGATCTTGATTTTGACCTGAGTAAAAGAATTAAAAATCCCGTCTTTATTATCAGTACAGTATTGTGTCCGAAAACTTCATCACATGAATATTTAAGTTCGAATTTTGATTTGGTATACCTGACATTTCTTGTTGATGTAGACAGAAACACGCTTCCATCGTAACACACCTGAAAAAGTTAATCAATGCAGGCTTAAAAATAGTGGTAAGCAAAATTCCTATTATTTATTGGTCATGTATGTTTGAACTTTTTGCTCTTTAGAATCAGAACTTGACTATAATGGAGAGTGTCTTTGTTGTTATCACCTTTCCGTGAGAGCTGCAACAAATCTCCCTCACAAGGAAGATGATGATCACACATTTGACCATCAAAAGCATGAAACCATTGAGGTTGTGGTAGAAGTACTCTATCATAGGGACTTATAGATGCATTCCTCTTTGCTTCGTTTGGCATTCTTGCTCTCAGAGCTGCTTCTCCTCTCAAAGCTGAAAAAAAAAGCTGGTCTTAAAAATCACTTTCCAAAATTGTTAAGAACAAAGATGAACACCCCCAATGTTGGGGGTGATTCAGAGACTGTCCATATTTTCACATATTCAAAGATCAGAACCGTTTGATAAACACTGGAAGACTCAGATTTCTCACTAAAATTTCTCATAAGGCTGATAAAATTTAAAAAGAAAAGTACTTTTTCAAAATAAGTTTTAGCAAATACCTGTTGCAGCTGCAGCTGTAAGAGTCATAAGATCACCAGGGGTTTGAATATCAACAGCAGATTTTACAGTAGAAGCCACATGATCATGTTCAGCTCCAGCTTGTTCAGCCATTTCAATGCAATGTGATGCCATGAGTTGTGTGGCTGAAGCCAGAGCAAGGTTCAACTTTGAGTGAGAGCCATTAGTGTTTTCTGCTGCAGCAACAGCAGCCAAGGCCGAAGCTAACCCAGCAATGGACACAGCAGAATGCAAACGTGCATTTTCTAACCGTGCCCGATCTTTCTTCTTTACAGCAACACTAGTGTTCCCATGATGTCTCTGATGAAACCATTTTCCTATGGTTCCCATCTTTCTAGGAGAAGCTATGATCTTACCTGTCTGCAAAAGTAAGAGCAGAAAAAATTAGAGCTTGTAGAGCTTAGGCCAAACCACAATCCAATAAATTGTTAGGAGCGACAAAATTCTCTTCCACTGATTGATCCACATGTTCTCGGTGTATGTATGTGAACTTGTAATTAGAGACCAGTAGGTACTTTTGAAAACATAATTTTTTGTTAAGCAATTATCTTTCAGAGTTTTGTGAGATTATGAGATTCATCAAGAATTAATGCAAAATGTGCATAGCATGATGCATGTGAAGAAATATGACTTACTACTAATTGAGGTGCGGAAAAAGCTTCTGGCAAGGTGGGTTGATTCTGGTCATGGAATGTGTGCTTCTGTTTTTCCAGAAGAGCCTTTGAAATTTCTGCAGCAGAGAGACTCCAAGACCTGGATAAGAACTCCATAGGCTCATGTGGGGTAGGTGGCTGAGGTATGGAGGGTAACGATGGGACCAGTTTGAGTTCATCATTTTCTTGCACATCCTCTAATTCTAACCCATGCCATGAACCAATTTTGCAAGGTGGAAAGTAACCACCATCCATTCTAGTTTCTACCTTTTTTTTTTTATCAATCTACCTTTAGATTCTGAATGACCAACTCAAGAACTTGGATTATATTCGCAGATAACTAACTAACACACGACCCAAAAAGCACATAAAAGAAGGTTAGTTCGAACTTGTGATTGACACACGTATATTCGGGTTCCCTGAGAGCTGAAAAAGGTAAAGGTAAAAGTTTGGTGTGATTTGAAAGAACTTGCTTATGGAAACGACCGCTGTTTCAGAGTTTCAGTGTTTGTGCACAACAGCAGCAGATAAGTACTTCCAACATCCTTTGCAGACCGTGCCTGATGTTCCAAACCCCTCACTGAATATTGATCAACCAAAATACATTAAAGACCACAACAAACATTCTAGCAAACTTCAAACTTTGGAAGACACGAAACGAAAAAGAAAACCCAATTAAGTCCCTCCGAAACTTCAAAAGCCTGAACCCGGAATATATAATAATCCGATTTGTTAAAGTAATTTAAAAAAATAACCACCCGCTTTACAGAGGTTGCAACCTTAACAGCAGCTTTTGAGTTTTGACCAAGCTTTTGCGACCAAGTTGAGTCTGAATAGATTACATGAACACTAATCCGAGTCTTGTGCTTTGTACCAGCATGAATTCAGGTTGAAGTTGATTAAATAATCGGGGACAAACCGGTATTCACGAAGCTCAAAAACAAAGCATACTATAAATTTAACAAGACATATTCCCGAATAACCGGGCATTGGTTCGTAGGAGAGCCATGCACAACCCTGTTGTCGATGAGAGACACATTTTGATTGGTAATATTATTATTATTATTATTATTATTATTATTATTTTAAAGTATGGTTACATAAGATTTCGTGATGGAAGGAATATTAAGATGTGTCGTTGAAAATAGGAATAAAGTGGTTGCAGCGCAGGAGCAGAGTCTATGAATATGATGACACTCCATGGACCTTAGACTAGACGGCGGTGGGTGGGGCTTCACAGTAACCTTTGCCATAGACTACGCAGCAGATGAAATTACTTTCAATATTAATATCATATCATATGTCCACATTTCTATTTTTAGATTATTCCCACATTTATTTTTCACTCTAAAAGTATTCCTTTCCATTATTATTAAGGTAAGGGAGCAGTGTACAAAATAAAGAAAAAGACATTTATAAATTAGGTCACTGCCCATTTTTTGAATTGTACCAGATATTTAATTTTCCACATGCACATGTAAGACTATAAATGAGAGAAAAAGCTCTTTCCAGAAATCTTTTTAAGATGAAGTCTATGGATAGGTGGTCCACCCCGGACCATATATGTAATAATTTTTAGATTAATCTCTCCTTCAAAGATTATACTTCTTTCATTTTGTACTATGTTATCTCTTTCTACTCTCTTGGTTGTGTAAGATTTTTCATTTTCATATTAACGTTTTATGTATTAATGTGAGTAGTGTTTGTTGAAAATCTAGACTAACTATTTTTATAATAAGATGTTTCCTTATAACTATGAGATTCTATTTAAGTGATTTGAGTTTAGTTTTACCCAAGGTAATTACATATTCACAATAAAATTAAATTATAAATTTCTCTAACAATTAAACTTCAATAAGTTACAAATAATGTACCTAAGAAAAATAAAATATAAAGAGGATAAAGTAAACGAGAGATAAAAAAAATAAAATATAAAGAGCGTAAAGTAAACTAGAGATTTTGAGCCTATGATCCTCTAGAGAGCTTCTAATGGATATTGTTTCTTAGTAATAGTCCAAACCGATGTGAATTCTCAATAATCTCAAAAATCTTATAAGACAATAAATTTATGGGTTTTCCTTCTTATATGAATGAGATTCAAATGTGAATTCTCAATAATCTCCCTTAAGGGTCAGTACCGCATTGGTACATTTCCTTTGAGTTCGTAAGAGAAAAAAAAAATTCATTGAGAAAATACAACATCAATGAGACTTAAGCTCAATTCACATAAGTTATTAACACTACTTTCAATTAAAAAGTCTTCAACGATGATCAGTTTGTGGATTTTCATCTATATTTAACTTTTTCATTTTTATCTAAAATGTAAAACTTCATCTTGGATTCCCTACCTACCACCACCATCAATTGTTTTATATTCATGTGAAGCATCCATTCGATGATTAGAGGGGCTATGATCAATATATATGTTGCAATGGCTAAATCACGAAGAAATGGAGATAAGAAAAGGCACTTTCTAGAAATAGATAAGAGTACCATGTTAGCTGCATGCTAGCTGCAAATGTTTAGATAATTTTCTCTAAAACCGATTGACGAGTCTAATTCTAAATAAAATATATGCTTTTAATTTTAATTATATTAATATAGTTAATTCTAATTATCTTAATATAATTATAAATAAATATACACATTTTTATGACAAAAATATTTGTCTATTTTCTTACAATATAATAATTATTTTATAAAATAAATTAATTCTCAAATAAATCGGATCAAGAATGATAAATATAAATTTAAATAAAAAAATTGTCATCTAATTTAACTCAATTTATGAGTTTTCACTCCACTCTATAAGGCAAAAACCATTCTAAGATGTACACTGATTTTCTTAACATGAATCTAAATCACAGTGTTATACATTCTCTTAATAATTCAATAACATGGGTTAAATAAAAGTTACTAGGATGAAATATGTAGGTAAAAATATCCAGAAATCTAATATATTAAAACCTTAAGTTGGAAATTGTCGAGAAATCACGCACTAAAAATAATAATACACAGGCAAGTGCAATTTTCCTGTAAATCTTTTTATAATTTTTTATGGACCAAAATTGTAAATCTTTCATAGTGTAATTTTTTTGGCAAAAATTGTAAAAATGACACACAACTATTTAGCGCTTTACTTTTATAATATTTTTCTACTACTTTTTTCTTTATATTACTCGATGTGGAACTTTGATGAATACCCATCCAAGAATATAAATCGTTGTTCTCTTTTACTACTAAATTTTGAGGTATATACATGATAATAAAAAGTGTGGTCTTAATCTTTTAACATGACGCATCCCTGAAAGTAGCTACGTATGGCATTAAAAATGATTGCAGTGAGGCAAGAGTAACCTGGAGTGAGATATATAGAGGTGTTGGTGAGTGTTGCAGAAGAGAGGAGTTAGGCAGATACATAATTGATCATGTGAGTGTGTCTATGTAATGGGAACAGTTACATGTCGACGACACATATCTCATACCAAAATTTGAAGGTTACTCATAACCAACCATACACACTCGCATCCCTCCACAAACTTCAACCTCATCATATCAAGACATCCCCACTTTCCATTTCTGACATAACAAAAAAGCAGAAGAGGCCCCATGCATTATTCAACCAGACTAAGGAATTCGCCATGATTTGACGCATGCATGTATAGATCTGATGCTACAAATTATACTCATCTGGGGCAAAACTTTCAATCCTCGCCCTGCTTCCATCTCAATAAACCAATCGGGTGGAACAAATTACTTATATCATCTCACCTTTTTCTTTCAACCAAATCACAACTGGTGCATGTATATATATAGCAACTATTCTAGGAAAAAGTATATCTTGTTCATTTCTGCTAAATTGTATCTGTTACTGCGTTGAATATTTAAGTAGCAGTCTAAGTTTTATACCGTTTAAAAATAAGAAAAGTAACATACAAAAAAAATTAAGATTTTAAGTTGGAGGTACGAGAATTTGTATAAGAATGATCCGATTTTTCGATTATCATGGATGGAGATGAGTTGTATACGTACATGTCATTAAGAATCTAATTGTAAACGTAAATTTTATATTGATTAAAAATGAAAAAGTAAAACAATATATAAGAATAAAGACTCAAACTCATCGTTTTAAAGTTTTTGAAGAATAATTATAACAAACCATATTAAAATAAAAAGAATTATAAATAAAAGAAAATAAAAGTCATGAATGAACAATAATATACGATTTTATATAAAATGGTAATGTCATAATGAATACTAT
Organism: Vigna unguiculata; assembly: GCF_037176805.1. Taxonomy (NCBI): domain Eukaryota; kingdom Viridiplantae; phylum Streptophyta; class Magnoliopsida; order Fabales; family Fabaceae; genus Vigna; species Vigna unguiculata. The sequence goes on along the minus strand of NC_140794.1, from coordinate 53,806,577 downwards.
AATGGGTTTGCATAAATTTTTTAGGTATTAAAAACTCATTTGTTTTTACGTATTGATTTGTATACACAAGTACTATATGAGATTTTTAATGAAAATTTTGCTTAAAATTGTTGATGATAGAGAATTTTAATGTAGTAGTTAATGAGGTTAAAAAATAATAAAGATTTAAGATAAGAAGAAAAAAATAAAATTTATGGGTACATAGGAATTTTTATACTAGTTTGATTCTTTTCAAATCTACATAGAGTTAATATGGGTAACTTGAGTTTGAATTTTTACTATAATCTTAAATTATTCAATTACAAAAAATACCTATGTAACTAAATAAGATATACAAATCACTCCTTAAAACATCTTCAAGAAAATTTACAAAATAATGAGTGTTGGTTTATGAAAACATAAAAGAGCAATAAACCCTTCAACATTATTAAGCTCTCTCAATACCCTAAAGAACTAAATGCGGAAGTGGACCTAGATTAGCCATTGGGAACAAATGGTAATTTTGGTATTTGGTCTACCAACTTTAGAGCACCCTAAGTTTTTTTCTTTCTCTCTTATGAGAAACAAAACAGAAATTGTACATGCTCTCAGATGGGGACCATAACCCTTTATGTAACCTCTGTCGTTTACTATCTTCCAAGAGTCAATATTTCTAATTTGTCCCCTTCATCAAATTAAGAATATATATATATATATATATAATATTTATTTATGTGTTAGACTTTATGAGCTCAAAAATATCATTATATACCTTGAGTATATTCAAAAGATCACGTTCATTGATTACATTCCTATATAGAACCAAAATATTGCATTAATTGCAAATAAACCTAGCAATGACCACTAATGCTGACATAACCAAATGATCATCAACATGGACTCATCATGAGAGATGTAGCATGAAATATTACATGAAGGTGAACTGTACATGTTTATTCTCAACTAGTCCTTACTTTATTTCAATTATAAGATTAATATAATAACCTTAATATATAGAGTGTAGTTTCTGAATATAAACCATATATTTATTGAACCAAATGTGTCCAAAAGACAATGTATGCAAACATAAAAATGAACATAAAACATAAAACACAAAAATGACTAACTCTCACTAAACCAAAGATTCCTCAAAACTTAAAATACTCATATGAGCAACATGCTCATGGAAGACTTTTGGAGGGAAGACTACGGTTAGAGACTTCATCTTCGAGGAAGAATCGTTGACAATTTCAAATCCAATTCATACAAATGCTTTTTATGAAGCAAATTTAGAACCTCAAGAACAAACTTAAGATCCTCAAGAACATGTGCTCTGACACCAATTTTTGGTTTATGAAAACATAATAGAGCAATAAACTTTCAGCATTATTAAGCAATTTTCAATACCCCAAAGAATTAGATGCGGAAGCGTTCTTGAATTGAGCATCGGGAACACTAGATCATAATTTTGGTATTTGATCTACCCACTACAGAGCACCCTGATTTTTTCCTCTTGATTCTCTCTCGTGATGGAGAATAAGAGAAAGGAATAAGTGTGATGTCAAATGAACCATAACCTTTTTGTGTAAGCTTTGTGGATTACTATTTTTCAAAAGTTAATATTCTTAATTTGTCTCATTCATCAAATTACAAATTAGAATATTGTTGGCATCTATCCTATTAATATTTTCATGACAACTGTATGGTTTTAGCCCCGGATATAATTAATCAAATTACTTTAACAAATTGACTAATAAAATATAATGGTCTTAACATATTTAATTATTTATCTTATATATATATATATATATATATATATATATATATACATTATTTTAAATATATATTAAAAAAAATAAACAAATTTAAAAATATAAAAAAATAAATAAAAGATATTACGTTAAAAAAATAATAAATAAATAAACTAAAGAAAATAACAGTTAGAATTAAAAAAATTAACATTTACATAAAATTAAAACAGAATAAAAAAAATAATTATATTTTTTAAATTTAATTCATATCTAATATATTAGAAAAATTAAATACAATTAAAGACTCGAAAAAATAAAATTAACAATAATAAAAATCAAGAACTAAACTAAAGAAAAATTTTAGAAAAAAGAATATAAATATATATATATATATATATATATATATATATATATATATATATTACCTTTTTTTCTTTTTACTTATTTTTTTATATTTAATGTTTAATTATTTTTTAATTATAGTTAATTTATAGTTTTATTTAATTATTTTTGAATTTTATTTATTTTTAATACATATAAAAATAAAATTAAAAAACAAAAAAAATGATATATACACTAGATTTCAAATATCTATAACAATATATAAAGAGTATTGCCTCTATTTTGTCCACATTTTATAATATATATCCTTTACAATATAATTATTTATTAAAATTTTTAAAATTAATGGTTATTTTTACCTATTTTCTAAATTTTTTTCTTTTTTTTATTCATCAAAAATTAATTTTTCTATTTATTTGACTTTATTTTTAACATTTTTACTTCATTTTTAATAAATATAAATTTATTTTATATATTAACTTAATAACATTACACTATTATTATTTACTAAGATAAGTATACATAGACGCGATAACGTCTGTATGTACGCTAATATATATATATTTGAAATTTCATAATTATATATATTGAATTTCAACTATACGTATACATATAAAAATAAAATTAAAAAAACAAAAAAATTATATATATATTTATTGAAATTTTATAATTATATATATGGGATTTTTAAATATGATATTTTTTTATCAGATTTCGAAATTCGATAATACTTTTAACCGAGTCTCAAAATCCAGTTAGATAATTTCCGAATTTTGAAATTTGGTATCTTTTGTTTTAGGCAGTGTTCGTTTTTGCGGATTGTACTATTCGGACCAATTAGGACCAATTAGAAGAGATATATTGTTTATAAAATCGTGTTCGTATCACTAAATAAGAATGGAAAAGCACAGACGGATTCAAGAAAATACTTCATAAATAAATCTTCTCGCAAATGCAAGGATTTGGACCGATACATCAATTTTTACTTTTTTATCCTCATATTATATCATCATAATACATATATATATATATATATATATATATATATATATATATATATATAATAAATTATAATAATAAATAATATATATAATCAGTAATATATAATAATCATTAATAATTAAAAATATTATTTAAAATATAATAATTAATATATTAATATATAATAACTAATAATATATATATATAAAATGATTATTATTATTATTAATTAATAAAAGTATATAATAATTAATAATAATTATAATATTGTTAAAAACTAATAATATATGTAGTTATTATTATTAATTTATATATATATATATATATATATATATATATATATGTATATATATATAAAAATAAATTAAAATATTTTTAAATTTTAATTTTTTTTAATTCAATAAATTGTAATTTTATTAAATTTTTATTATGAAGGGTATTTTAGTAAATTTTAAATTTTATCTATTATAACTTTTATTTAATCTATTATATCAATCAAATCATTAACTAACTTTCATAAAATTTATCTTCAAATTCATTCACTTTACTTTTTAAATCTACTCAAAAAAACATACATATTTATCTCCTTTAAATCCATCTTCAGACTATCTCCCAAATCCATCTTATCATAGAAACAGCCTTAAAAGTGGAGGTTGGTGAGCGGGATAAAAGTCAAAAATTTTTTTGATAATTTTTGAAAAACTCGGGAATGCATAAACACTCTTTTCTTTTTCTCCTCTTTATTTATACTTATTTTTGTTTGCATATTATTTGTCAAAATTCTATATGGAATGTATTCTATATCACTTTATGTAAAACTTGTACACAGATTTTGAGGAAAAACATTTATATTTTTGAAGATGAAGTAATTAAGCATTGAAGTTTAAAAATGAAGATGTTACTTCACTTTTAGGGACAAATTAGATACGTATTTGACTAGCAATTACATTTTCGAGCAGTAAAAGGTTATTACATCAAAATGAACTTTTCAAAATTGAAAAAGAAAAAATGTATTTCGAAATGAATTGGAGATGGAGAAGAAAATGGTAAAGTGTAACATAATCTTGGGCTGAAACCCCGCCACTGTAGCCCAAGTTCTTAATGGGCTGCACAAATCATGATGCTATACATTTGGGTTTGGGAAAGTAAGGCCCAATACAAAATTTGTATACGTGATGTATTCGGATCCGAATCCGTATGTATCGAGGTTTGTTAATAATAATATACGGAAAGAGCGCGTGTAAAATAAAATTGATGGTTCATTTATTCCGTTACAGACGAGAAGGTTGTGGATTGACAGTGGAGCAAACGACAGAACAGCGAGTGTGAAGATTTTGCGTTTGGTAGAGATGCCTGTAAGTAGATGTAAATCTTTATTAATTAGTTAATTATTAATTAATTGGGGTTGTGAAGTTTGAATCGGATTGGGATCGTAACGTTGCGATGCAGATTAGGAGCTTGGTAGAGGTGGAGTCACCAAGCCCACTCAGATACTTGATCGGCGCCGCCGTTATGATGATCGGAGTGGTGTTACCCGTCGGTTACATGATGTTCCGTAACAAGCGCGTTCCCTCCTCTTCCTCCTACTCCAAACAGACGTAGGTGTGCCCTTTCTTTTTTCAATTCCTCCCACTCATATTCTTATTTCCTCTCTCACTATAGAGTTCGTTAATCCGTTACAATGTGGTCAGTTAGATGTAAAAGTGGGGGTTGAATTTTGCAAGTGTAGGAAACAGGTTTTGGTGGGAACTAATCAATCATGATTGGTATTTCAGGAACAAGGTTTTGATTTGATATAGAGAAATGGTGGTTATGATGTGAGAAGCCTCCGGTTTAGTGGATTTGAATTTGTTTGGAGGGGGTGATTGATTTAACTTAGAGGCTTCAACAGATCTACCATCTGTTCTGTTGTAAATGCATTTTGTCATCCTAATCTTCTAAGTGTTTGTTCACTTGATTCTGAACTCTAATACATGCTGCTTGTCTTTCCGTTAAGATACTCTATCTTGTATTCAATATTGTAGCTCAACAAAATTTCAATGAACTTGTTTTTCTTTCATTTATTTATCTATTTGTGTTCCTTTTAAGCGGAAAGAAAGACGGGATTGTTGATGCTGGCTTTGGGTATTTTTGTTTTTTTGATCTTGTTCCGTGAGGATACTCGAGTTTTGTGAGTTTATGTTGGTTAGGGGATTTAGGAACTTGAAGTTAGGCTGTCATGTTTCAAATGTGTGAATCCTTTCATGTATCTTTGGTTTCTCATTTGACAGCATTCGATTCCTGTCAAAATAGAAGCAGCTAGTAGTAGTATTAGCTTCTGCGTCATTTTGTTATTTGATGTGAATTCCAGATCAATTGATGCTTATCCAAACATGGCATTAGTGACTGGCTTTCACTCTTTGCTTGATTTCATATAATGGTAACTCTTGTTAGTTGAAATATTTACTGGTGTATCTGGTTAGAAATGTTAGTAACATATATAAGTTTGATACGGCCAGTAATCTTTTTATTTATGTAGAGACCACTATTGCAGTGTGTCTGGCATAACAAGAATAGTTATGATAATTTTAGTAGGATCATGTTTTATACGGGTTATGCTGCTCTCATCTAAATTGATCAAATCCCCCCTGATAAAACCCATACATTGCATTGAGAAGCTGTAAAAGACATGAAAGTGGAAAGCAATGTGCCTCTTGGGTCTTGGCTTTCGAGGTGATAATAGAGAACTTTTGCAAGAGGTTTAAACCTTTAGTAAGTACCCTAGCTCAATAGTTTATGAACATTTCCCCCTTCGAGAATTATTTCACTAATAGCATAGATGTCTCTTGTAGGGAGACCACTCCTAATGTGGGAGCTCTGAAACAGAACCATCCCACTCCCCCCAACAGCTAAAACATCTTGCTGTGTGCATATGGTACCTAAGAAGCGTTGCCACGATTTTTGTATTGTGGGCGCATCTTGATTATCAACATGAAGTCAAGAACTTTTTTGAAAAAATTTTCCGCAAAAATAATTCATGACGTACTGTAGACTATTTGACAAAGAAATTTGGAAAAGTTCAGGACAGTGTAATGAATTAATATAGGCTATCATCATATGTTATATATCAATATTATACGGTAAACAAATACGGAAAGGAAGCCCTCATTGACTAAAGAATTATTGAAAGGATTATTGGTGTCTGCCGATGGCAATAAACCTTGTCTAAAATGATCCAACCAGATTAACACTCGTGGTTAGTAACTTATAATTTCAAATAAATTTAAATTAGTAATAAGAACCATGTACAAAAAATGTGGTGCTTACTCTGAAAAAAATAACTTCTTCTCCATTGGCCAATGACTTCATAATATTATACTGGGAAGGGTTAACATTTTGTTGAGACCTAAATACAAATACCTGTTTGACACTTTTTATTTCTTTTTTTTCTCTTGACCTTATACTATTTATACTATTTATATTTATTTCTCTTTCCCGAGATGTAAAATAGTATGAGGGTATCTATTCTTCCTTACCCTATCTGAAAGAACCCTTGGAGCCACTCATGCGGCCAACTGCTCTATCCCTGTTATCCCCAACAGCGTTAGAATTTAGAACTAGTAAAGGTTTAGATAAAATTTTCTGGAACATTTTGTGGACTTTTGACCCGCTAACTAGGGTATTTGTACCCTTGTTTGATCAAACAAGGCACTGTAATCCTTTGTGTTTGGGTTGGGGTGGAGGTAATAAAAAAAAAAGGAAAGACAGTGGAAACGGAAATTTTTCAAAAGGAGGGAGGGAGAGAGTGTTGTGACAAAAAAAGTATTTGTGTAATATATACAATTACAAAAATACTATTGGTTGAATTTTAATATGAAGTAATTAATTTATGAAATCGAAATAATATTATAAAATTATTTATTTTTTAAATTGAATATTTATAAAAAATTAATTGCAAATAATGTTCAAATTTTTTTCTCACATGCAAATTTAAAAAGGAAAAAAGTGTAATAAAAAACTTTTAAAATAAAAAATGAGACTTGCATTATCATATTAAATTTAAACATATGAAAAATAAAGTAATATTATGACAATGTATTTAACATACCAACAACTAATTTAATAAGACATGAAAATTAATTATGTTTATTACAAATATCGCAAGGAAAAAAGTGCATCAAATTTTTAAGTTCTTGAACCTTATCTTTGGCTCCATTAATGCTTTGATAGATATGTTTTATACCATGATGAAGATTTTGGGATAAGGTGTTTAAACCTAATTGACATACCTTCTCCATTCCTTAGATATCGATCTATATATGATTTAATATATTAGCATCTTGAGAAAAAGGAGATGGTTGTTATTGAATCTTCATTTCCGCTTTCAGATTTTTCTTTATTAGGGATATGTTGTTCGCCATGGATACCCCTGCCAAACATAGTTCACGTTGGTCACATTTAATTTTTTGAGACATCTCTAATTTAGGAGATATAACTACCGTAGGGTAGTTCCACTCTCTAAACACACATGAAGTGGTATGCAAGAAAATACTAAGTTATTAGAAGACCATAAGGTAGGGATAGGTTATTGTACTTGTATTTTGGCGTATGTTAAATGGTATGGTGTGGTCAATTAATGGGAATATTATGTTTTCATATCATGAAGACATCATCTAGCACGACGTGGGATTATTGGCATTCCTACAAGGATGTTCATGAGGTCCCAATGTCATAATTTCAGCTGATATCCCGGCCATAGTTAAGCTCTCCGGGGATGTCTGTCACATCAAACTTTTGTCCCTCATTTTTCAAGTTCTAGACATTGATCCAATAATCAAGTTTGATTATATTCTTTTTCTACAAACACCTCAGTCATTTACTCTTTTGTGTATCTTTCGAGCTAGGTACATGGAAAATGAAAATCTTAAACTCCTTGGCACAAAAGAGTTAGTGATTGAGGTTTTGCAGTAGAAAATTAGAATTAAACCTAATAATTGGGTTAATGTGACCAACTTGAAATATGAGAGGTAGGGATTTGATCTTACCAACATCCTTGAAGAGTTAACTATGTCAAGGATGGATGTCGCTTTGGCTGAAATGATCAAATCGGGCCTTCACATACAATGTGTAGGAATTTTGGTACGACGAATGTCGAAGATAGATTATTGCATTACATTTACAATCTTATTCTAAGTTCTCGGGATAGTAACTATGCACAGGTCCTACAAGATGATTTCTTAGTAATACGAGCCATGAAACATAATATTCCCATTTATTGGTGACACCATCTCCTTCAACATATGTGAAAATGCAAGAGGAACGACATGCTTCTTCTTTATGATCATCTAATGGTAAAAACTGATATGCGTTTAGAGTGGTAAAAATTCCTAAATAAGACAACTTTAGTCGATATAAACTGTGACCGTGATGAAGAAAATCCTGGGGGCGTAGATGAAGATGTGGGGGTCAAGGACAACAACTTCATCTTTTATGAATGATAATATGTTAAACTAAATATGAAGTGGTATTCATAGACTGCAACAAGGTATGGAACGTCCTTGCATGCATGTTATGGTGTGAAACGTGTTTATCAAAAAATTGATGGAAAATTTCAAAAAAACGTGTTTAACTATGATGGAAAATATTGAGTGATTTTGTTTTTATTGCATTGTTATTATTATTATTTTGTTTGTGTAATTTATTATTTTATTTTGGTTATTGTAATGAACATAATTAACTAACTTTGTGTGCCTTGTTAAAATTTACTTTATTAAATTCTTGCCGTGGTATTATTTTTTATATGTTTAAAATTAATGTGTAAATCTAATTATATATTGTAGAATTTCTTGTATTACATTTTTACCTGTGAGAAAAAAAAATTACCATCGTTTATAGTTGATTATTTATTATTTATATATATTCAATTTCAAAATTAAATAGTTTTTAATATTATTTTTATTTTATACATTAATTACTTTATAAGTATTTATCTTTTAATTTAAATTTATATGCAACATTATATAATTGTATATTACAATGAAATAAATTACAATTTTTCATTCATTTTTATTTTCTTTTTTCAATTCAAACAAATTCATTTTTTCTTTTCTTTTCTTTTCTATCCCATTTCAATCCAATCTTATGCAGTCTCTTAACAAAACCTAATGATTTGTAGGAAGCAAAGCTTTGTCTCTTCATGTCATTGAAATTCTTTATGGTAGAGAGTTAATTGTTAATATTATTTGAAAAAATAAAGTTATTTTCTCTCGTAAAAGTCAGTATGATTATCTGCTCTCATTAGCAGTTAGAGAAATGGTTGTTATCATTTTATTACCGATTATTTGTAAGTTTAAATAATTCTGAATTATTTCTTTTTGTGCAATCCGAATAATTGTAAATCATTCAAGCTTCACCTTTCGTAAATATTGTGTGAAAAGGGTTCAACTTCATGAACGTTAATAATTTATTACGCTGCCTTATTTAAACTCTACTGCAATGAGATCTTAATTTAGTTACTTTCTATCGTGTTTACTTAGCTATATTAGTGTTAATATTTTCTTAAGTTTAATGGAAGACAATCATAAGATTCATTTTAATTATTTATTTATTTGTTGACAAAAATATATGTTTAACAAAGTTTTTGTTTTTTTTTTTATTTTTATGATCCAAAGCTTTGAAACTTTCATAACCTCTGACTCTAACACTAGAGATTCAGTTACATTGAATGAGTTTTTTCCTCCTTAAAATAAAGCATAGGATGACAAATGCATTGGCAGCTGAATTGGCCACTCTAAATCCATTTATTAGTTAATGTTACTTAACTATTTTAGTTTAACTATTTAACCAATATTATTGTGTATTGATTATTTCCTTGATATTTTTATTACGTAACTTTTAAAGAAAAATTACCAATTACAATATCATTTTTTTTTTTCACAATTTATACATAATGGAATGAAGAAAGGCATGATATAAAAGAAGATATTTTGTAACTCTTCCTCAACTGTCCAAAGTTTTTGCAATGGCATGGAATTATTTCCAAAGAAACAAAAAAATTACTGTGCATTTTAATGCGCAAACAGAGGACATTATTTTTGGAAAGTGCTAACATATTTTTTTTATTTTAAAAAAAATACTTCCATTGGTAAAAATGTATTGAAAATAATAAACACTACTAGAAATTCTCATACTAACATGATATTTTTTTTGTAAATTTGTTAAAAAATTTGCAAGAAAATACTTTTTTTCTACCTTTTTGTCTAAAAAATTTAATTGACAGATAATTCCTTTATTAATAATTATTTTTTACAAAATTATAAAATTTATAAGTATTTCTTATAAAATTTATTATAAAAATTGTTTTATAAAATTATTTTACAAAAAAAATTAGTAATTTTTTGTAAAAAAAATTTCATAACAAAATTTATAAATATTTTCTAAGAAATTCAAAAAAAAAGAAATTATGATTTTTTTTAGTAGTTAAATCAAATAGATCTCCCTTTTAATATCACTATTCTAATTTTTCATTTCCATTTTTTTAATACATTTTAACTAATAATAAAGATCATGTTATTTATTTGTATTTTTCACTCTTACGAGATTTTATAATAATAGCAAACAAATTATAAACTTGTTACTACATAAAAAATATAAATGGGTGATATAGTTGAATGATTTTAAAAATTAAAATTGCTACAAAATTGTTAATTTGAAAACGTGTACAACTCGTACGTCATACCTTGGAATTAAAATTTATGTTAAATATTATTGATTTGTGACTTTGTATGTGATAGAAAAAAAAATTAAAATTATTTTCTAAATGCGAAGTTCTTTGAGTTTATAGTAAATATTAATAAAAAAAAAAAACTTTTACAATATCGTCTACTTGGAATCTATTTTTTAAAATCGATATTTGCGAACGGATTAGAATGAGGAAAGTTGTATTGTAATTAATTATGTCCAAAAGTGAAACAAAATAAAGAATGAAATTAAGAAAAAGAAAATCCAATGGCAAAAAGATGTGAAGTGACATGGATGATTTTGTGGGATAATGAATGGATGAAATGTGTTGTATAACTCTAAATACCAGATTTTGGTAGAAACAAAAGAACCGTGTTAGATAGTGTTGAAGAATCAGAATTGAGAATCCATGGGAAGTGGTGTTTTGAAGTACGGAATCATAGGAGTTGGAATGATGGGTAGAGAGCATCTCGTGAATTTGTACCATCTTCGCACTGAAGGCGTGGCGGTTGTCGCTTTTGCTGACCCTCATATTCCCTCGCAACAACTCGCTCTTCAATTGGGACACTCCTTCAGTTGGCCTCTCAAGGTATTATCACTATCACTCTGCTCTTTACTTTCTGTTTAATATAACAATTTTTTCTGGATATATCGTTGTTTCATAATTGTGACTTGAATCTAGAAGTGCTATTTATCAGGCTTCATTAGGAAACATATAGTTTGATCTGCAATTATCTTGGCAGTACTTGTACTAAGCTGATAGTTTAATTAAGAATAATAAACCAACAATTTGGGATTCCAAGGATTATTCTTTCTCTATTTAAAAATCTTTTTAATATGTTTTAAATCTTTAAAATCTGTAACCGTGAATTTATGCCGAAGACACCGAGGACATTGCAGAGAACCAGTACAGAAAAAGTCACCAGAGAACCCAAATTCTCTATATAGGTGATCCCGTGAGTAATTTGAAGGGTTTATCGCTACTTGGAAAGTTCTTGGCATTACTTCTAATATTTGAGGGATTAGAGATTACCGATATAGCTATTTTTTTTTAAGTATCATATAGGAGAGAAGGTAATAGTACTTCAAGGTTGGAATTGGAGATTTTTTTTGTTTAATTAAGTTGGCAACTCTGTATAGTGTTGAATTGTTGAATTAAATTGAATGAATGAATGAGCATGATGAGTTGAAAAGTTGTGAAGGTTTTTTCAGGTCACCAGGAGCTGTTGGACAGTGGACTTTGTGATGTTCTGGTGGTATCCAGTCCTAACATGACCCATCACAGGATTCTTATGGACATAATCAATCATTCCAAACCCCATCACGTACTGGTAGAAAAACCCTTGTGCACCACAATCTCTCACTGCAAAGAGGTCTCTCTTTCCTTTCATATAATCGGTTGCTTATTATGGGCTTAACTGTTAGAATGTAATTTTAATGATGATGAACTAATAACTAATTTGATGTTGTTGTGTATACGTTGGATTAGGTTGTCGATGCTGCTAGAAAGAGACCAGATATTTTGGTACAAGTTGGATTGGAATATAGATACATGCCACCTGTTGCAAAGCTGATAGAAATAGTTCAGGGAGGAAACCTCGGACGAATCAGAATGGTATCAATTCGGGAGCATCGGTTTCCATTTTTGGTTAAGGTTAGATTTTATGCAATTTGAAATTACATGTTTCTGTGTTCTCTTAGTGAGCTAGCTGAAAAGTGATACTGGTCACAGGTGAACAATTGGAATCGGTTCAATATTAACTCAGGTGGTACCCTGGTAGAGAAGTGTTGCCACTTCTTTGATCTGATGAGACTGTTTGTAGGTTCAAATCCTGTTCGTGTGATGGCTTCTGGAGCTATCGATGTTAATCACAAGGATGAAATATATGATGGAAAGGTACTTGAGTTACAATAACCAAGCTTGAAACAATAATCTTTGAGTTACAATAAGAGATAGCCGAGATTTTCATATCTGATGAAGAAATAAAGATTATGACTTTTTCATATATGTTCTTCTGTGTAGCAGCCTTAATTGGCGCAAAGTTTTCCTCTAAGCTTTCATATTGTTACTGCTATTCACTGGTTTGTTGGGCAGGTGCCCGATATCATTGACAATGCGTATGTTATTGTTGAATTTGACAATGGTTCTCGAGGAATGCTTGACCTTTGTATGTTTGCCGAAGGAAGTAAAAATGAGCAAGAAATATCTGTTGTAGGAGATATTGGAAAGGTAAAACTCTGTCTCTATCAATTGTATTTCTTGCCGTGGCTTGTTGATTAAGATAGAATTAAGTTTGGTGAGTTATTATTTCAACAATAGGTGCATGAGTTTGTTTGTTGACAGGGAGAAGCCTTTGTTCCTGAGAGTGTTGTGCGGTTTGGTACACGAGAGGGGGGGCGAAATGGTGTCCAGACTTTGAAAGCTGAGGATCAGAGAATAAAGTGGGTAGCTTCCTTCTATCTGTTAAATGTCATAAATGAGCTAAGCTTTGTTGAGATAGTGAAATGAAATGAAAGTGATTTAAATTTTCATTTTGGTGTTGTGGACTGTACAGATATGATGGGTTACACCATGGATCTAGCTATCTAGAACACCTTAGCTTCTTGTCTGCAATCAGAGGCAGAGGAGAAAAGGGTCCAAGTGTAGATCTCCAAGATGGATTAGTATCTGTTGCTATAGGAGTTGCAGCACAGCTCTCTATAGAATATGGTCGATTTGTTACTATTCAGGAAGTTATGAATGAACACTTGGAAGTGAAGTAATGGCGTTTCTGCCGTTGTAATCTGAAATAGAATGTAATGAGTGAAAGCTGAAAGCTATGGCCAAATAAACAATTACATTTTTAAATCGACACTCTGATGTATTAACCAAACAAGTGCTTTTGTAATGTTGTCGGTATGATGAAGAAAAGAACAATTAAAGGTAATGGTCATTTCATTGTCCATGTGGTAAAGAAAATCCAACTCTCTCTTCTACAATTAATATGGAAAAAGATTTTTTGACAAACTTTTTTTGACAAAATTTTAACAATGTTCACATGACAACATTCAATTGGATCGATATTTTTTCTTTTTAATAATTTATCATGATTTGGAAAAATGAAAGAAAGGTTTGGTGAAGAGTTTGTCATTAACAAAAACTGTCAAAGTATCAAAATATAGCATATGCCTCCTTCACGTCAGGGAATGTATGCAAACTGTGAAGAGGTATTTGTAAAAGGACTTGGGCATCCACATCAGGTTTCTTCCAAAAAAACATATGTAACACTTAGAAAAAACACATTGCTAGTAATGAAGTGCAGTTCCTTGACGTTAGTACTGAACATAATCCAAGATGGAGACCAGACCACAATTTATTTTAAATCATATTCACATGGACCACTCCACTCTAGTGTAATATAATATTTAGAATATTGTTAAATTATATGTCAATAAATGCGTCAATAATTACTAGATTATATACTAAACAACATATACTCCAAGGTCTTTTAAGAGCTTCACCTTTTTTATAATTTTAATAAAATCATATTAACGATTCTTATATTATTTATAAATTCAAATTTTTATTTATGGAAAAACATTTACTTTTAAAATTTCATCTTCTAATTTCATAACTTTTTGCTTATATTATTGTAAATATGATATTTATAAATAAGAAACAAAAGCCATTTTACTGAAGTACAAAAAAAGACATGTAATTTACTAAAATCATAAAAAGAAATATGAATATACTAATAAAAAAAGTAAAACTATAAATATAATTTTTAAAAAATAAAATAAAATACATTTTGAATAAGATAAGAAAAATTAATAGAACTTAAGGAAAAACATAAAATAAAATCTATTAAAATATTTAAAAATATCAATGTCTCTTAGACATATAAATATATTTTTAAAATGAAGATATGACTATGATTCGTCCTGTTGTAACTTTACTGCCCACAACCACAATTATCCCCTAATGTAAATTTAGTATAAATCGGTTAGTTAAACGAAGACGATCGTTTAAGAAAAATCTCAAACATAATTAAAATTGGAGTAAAGATACAAAGTATTTAATCTGAAATTACAAGCATTATAGACACTCCTATTAAAATTAAAATTTACACTAAATATATTCCGAAGCTATATTCGAAAGGGAAACCCTAAAACATACTTTAATGATATTATTAATAATTTATAATTCAAAAAGGAATTAAACAATAAAAAAAAGGCTTTTACAAATTAACTATCGCAACACGGTTATGATTTTTTTTCACTCACTCTTAGCTCACAGTAAAACATCCAACGCCAAACAAATATAAACGGACTCCAAAAGAATCATAGCACGAGAATCGCAAAGATGAGGTAGTACGATAAAATCAATAACAAACAATACCAACAAATAGCAAAAATCTTACAATGATTAATCTCTCAAGTTTTACTTCTAAAACGGGGTTCGGGGTGAAAAAAAAAGATGATTCAGGCGTTCAAAACTGATAATTTCCTATAGTCTTACATATAATGCACTCCAAATTTTCAGAAAATGAAGCAAGATACCATAACAGTAATAAAATCAGCGGTAACGACGAAGAGAAAGTGTGTTGTTTCTCTTCCAGGTTGCCCTGCGTGATGGGCGATTTTTGTGGTAGAGATGTCCTCTGCCACGTAAACCCCTGTTACTTTTCCCAGCAGAAGTAAGGCCACGAAGTTCCCTGTGCTTATGGACTGGGTTACAGAGCCAGTTGATTCTTGGATCATTTCTTATAGCACTGTGAGCAACATCCACCAGAATGACCTCAAAATATTTGTAGGTTGAGTCCTGTAACACACAGCAATAGCATCACAACAACCAATAAGCAATCTATAATCAGGTTCCACCTTCAACGAATGATATAACATGTTAACTAACCTCATTCACCCAGTAAGAATTGAGGACCCTAAGGCCACCCAACTTCCTTCCAGCTCGCTCTTCAGCAACGGACCTCTTGCTGCGCTGAAACTTCAATTGAGTAACACCTTGGTTGGTTGGCTTACCGTAAACAATACCTTTGGGAACTGGTCTCTTCCTGCCACCCCTCCTGACACGCACACGGTAAACCACGTAACCCTGAAATAACACAATAATATAATCACGATCCCGATTCAAGTGAACCAAGTTCAGACAGGTCCACTACAAGGACTGGACAGGTTTCATAGTAATGAAAAAAGGTCTATGCCAATGAAAACTAGCAAGGTAGTAACAAATCTATATTTGCCAATGAAAACTCCTTTGACTGTTAGAAAAGCACAGTTGGCAAGAAGATAAACAACTGCGTCACATGACCAACAATTGGTAATTTTACTATAGCTCGTCTAGAAATGCATCCAATCATTCGTAAATATGGAAGTTCTACAACAAAAAATACAAATTCATCCGGACAATTTTTTCAATATAATGGTTCTTTAATTTCTTCGAAATTTACCAAATACTGCTATCTATTTTTCAAAATGTTTGTTTCATCACAGTTCGAAATTTAACTAACCTAAAACTACACATAACTATGTCATTCACACTTTCCAAGGACATCTAAATTAGATAAGGACATCATGGAATTACATAGAAGTCACACTGTTTTGCAATCATCCAGATAAAAAAGTCATTTGTTTATTGATAAACAATTCTTTCCCCGTGAAAAAAGTGAACGCAGAAGGTTGAACGACGCAAAGAAATAAACAACTAAAATATCGCATCTAACATAAACAAAATTCCCCACCTGCTTAGCTTTGTAACCCAAGCGGCGAGCCTTGTCTGGGCGAGTAGGCCTTGTCAGACGAACAATTGATGGCAGCTGGCGGTATTCCCAACACCTCACCCGCTGCAAGAATCTCATAACATCGGACTGCTTCTTGCGCCAGAGCTCCGAGACATACTTGTAAGCACCTATTGCACATAAATCAACACAGCTCAACAATTAAAACAAACTAAATCCGAAACGCAGTTGTATAATAAATAACTGCTATGATGACAAACTAATCCAGCATAACCTATAAACATAAGCCTTAAAACCAAATAAGAAGAACAGAAAGCAAAACGCCGCCACTCAAAAAAATGAACAAAACATACATTATCATTCATTCATTCCATTGAGGTTGATAAAGGAAAAGTTAGGCCTAAAATTGTCAATTTAAAATCCAGTCAGTCCAATGAATCAAAATTATATCAACACCAAACCAAAAATGAAGAGGAAACACAAGCATTCATAACCAAAAACAAAAAGCATATTCCTAGAGCGAATTTCCAGTAGTTACGGTTTCTTAAATCTTGCTATAAAATTCGAAAAACTTCCAAGAAGGAATGAGACAGTGACCATTTTCACTTTCACATACACGACGTCACGGTGAAAATTATAAACAGAGCTTCTCATTGGAAAATAGAACATCGAACGTATACATTCATCAGAAAACCAATCCGAAAGGTAGTAACGAAGGAAGAAAAGAGATAGACAGAAAAAAATACCCATCGTGCGGAAACGCGCAGTCGCAGTAGCAAAGTGCTAGGGTTTGGGTTCCTCTTTTAACTTTTATAGACACCACACCCTGCTTAAGCCAAGGCGATAGATCTCAGCCGTCCGTTAAATTTTTATGACCTAAGTGCATTAGAACGGGTCGAGCCCGCAAAATTGGACCACTGAAAAGGGCTTCTATCGTCATCTATTTATTCTTTCTTCACCCCCTTTTTCTTATATATGAAGATTCACATTTTAATATATATTTTGAAAAATAGTATTATTCTAATATGTTAAAACATTACTGAATTGCGTATTTTTTTAATTATTAATATAAATAATAATTATTACTACATTATTCAATAACTTTATATAGAATGTGATTTAAATTAATATAATCGTTGAATTTTAACAATATATTGTTGGTATGTTAAATTGTATAAAAATATATATCTAATTGAATAATTCATCTTATAATATACCTTGAAAAATATATTTCTTTTAATTAAATAATTAATCAAACGATTTAAATAGATATAAATCTCTGCTTACACTGTGAATGCCAATAAACCTTAAATTTAATTATAAATGGTTGAATAATTTATGTAATTTACATATGCTTTATTGCACCACTTTTCTTTTAAAAGCATTAAAAAATATTATTTTAGTATTATCTACATTTTCTCTTATGTTGAATCCTTTTTAACATTATTCCTTTATTTTTAATTTACGTTCCATTGTTTAATTATTATCAATGTGTTCTCATATTTTTTTACTTTAACATGGCTCTTATCCTCTTTTGTTTAATCACAACTTATTGTAGCTTAGCATACTATTATTATATTTGTATATTTTTATAAGTGATTTTTTATATATGTGGAAATTCTTCAGAAAACCATCGTGAAAGGTTTCATGATGTTGGGAAATCATCTTTTGCAACAAAAAATTGTTCGTGAGTGATTAGAACAATAAAACAAATAAGATACAATTAGGATGTCAAAAATATTCGTATTTGTGGGTATCTGCGGATAATTCTCGCAATGGGTAGGAAACTGATATTAATAATAAATACCCGCTACCCGCGGGTACGAGTATTTTTTATATCCGCATGTTAATGGGGCGGGTACGAGTATCATAGTATCCGTACTCGTGGATACTCGTACCTGTTAAACTTTAATTCATAAAAATACCTATATATATATATATATATATATATATATATATATATATATATATATATATATTAGTAAAATACATTCTGACCTAATTTTTACTAAGTTGCACATCTCGTCTTGTCTTTTGTCTTCATTCTTTCATATTCAAGAATTAGTACGTTGTTTTCTTCCAAGTATACCCCTTGACATTCTTCTCTTACCCTTTTTTGAAATTGGGCATATACATCAAACACTATATAGACAATGACATTTATGGTATGCTTGTTGTCAAATGATGGAATCAAAATAAGAATACTTGGCACATGGCAGTTGAGGTTTATTATTTGATTATTTTTCAGAAATCAAACGGAGAAAGTGAGCTTGACTAGTTAAAGAATTTCCATTGTGTTGAACGTAATTATATATATATTTTTATAATTATTTGGACTTGTATGGACTTGAATTTGTTTGAACTTTATTTAAAATTTATGACAATGATATATTTTACTTGAATTTATGATTAAATATATATTTTTTAAATAATTTTGTAAATATTCGCGGATACCCGTGGATACTTGCAGATATAAAAAAATTAGACAGATACCCATATAACGGATATCCGACAGATACGAGTACGGGACAAATATTTATCCATCAAATAAGGTATGTAGGAGCTACTACCCGTACTCTACTCATCCTGTTAACATCCCTAAATACAATACAATAGAATATGAAATGAATTAAACAAAAGTAAAATAAAAATATCACTAAATAGTTGACCTGACTTTGGTATCTTGTCAATGTTACAACAAAATGTATAAATGGTTTATTAATCATTGGTGTAAGTTTTCCAATACCTGAATGAAATTTTTTCAACAACCATGTTGTGCAAGTAGCTCTAGAGACAGTAATGTGAAAGCAACAATTGCCTACGAATTTATATTAATTAATTTTGTACAAATATTTATGCTAATTAATTTTAATTTTATAAAAAATGGATTAAAAAAATATTTTAATTATTAAATAAATGGGATAAAATTTAATTAAAGAAACATAAGTAGGGGCTAAATTGAATTAAGGAAACATATGAGGACTAAATTGAAATCAAAACAATAACATTTAACCGTGAAAGTGACACTGATACGTAGCATAATCTTACCACGTGGCATTGACAATATCACAGGTCACACCAGGAACCTAACACGTGACAAGATTTATTTATTTTTTTGCAAAAAAAAAAATTACAATAAATAAAAAAATGATACAAAAACCACTTATTGTCACGTGGCATGTCGTTAACGACCTTAGTAATTTTTATCTGAAAGACTCAGTTAAGACACTTTTTCAAAAATTAGAATACAATTGACATTTTAATACCAACGAAGACCAAATTGACATACCTTGTCAAAGTGAAAACCATCCAAATAATTAAACATTATCATTACGTAAAAAGTTATGGTGTTGTAGGAGAACAATGTGCAGGGTATACCGATGTGTAATTTTTTAAAGGTATGAATATGTTGGAAGGGTCATTAGTTCAATAATATGTAATATAATGCAAGTACAAGGTATTTGTGCAAAAATGTGTTTCAATGACATTGTATAATGAAAAATTTATATTTTGTGCTTGTTATATTATTGTAATGTTACATTTAGAAACATAAATACATCTAACCACTCTTGTATTTTTGTGTAATTACATGACAAAAAAAATCTCACAACAAATATTATATATAAAAGTTAAATTAAGATAATTGTTTTAAAATATGTGTCATTATCTCAACTATCTTCCACATAACTTTTTTTCTTTTGTGTAAGAAAAAAGTATTCATAGAATTGAATAATCACTTGATTCTTGTTTTAGTTTAGGAAACTATTTGTGAGTAAAAGAGAAAAAAATGTAAGTTTGTTTGATTTTAAAAAAAATGAATGAAAAGTAGGATAACTTTTTTTATTTTGATATTATTATTTTTATTACTTTAATATCATATTTAAAATGATATTATAATAGAAAGAAAGTAGTTAAAATATTATAATAATGATTTTTGTTATTTTTTGTTTCTTTTATTTTTTTGACTTTCTTAAAAATACAAAGTATTTATTCTCAAACACTTTTTTTTTCATTACATATATTTTTAACCTTTCTGCCATTTATATGTTTCATGGCTTTCTTCATTTCCATAAGAAGGAAACATCAAGGAGATAAGTGAATTGATGTATATATTAAATATGTGACCACTACAGATTTGATAAGAAAATAAAATGGAGAGAAAGGGAAATGGATAAGATGTATTCTTAAAGTAGTCTGTTACTAATATTAAAGGACATAATAACTAATCATTTCGTATTGTTGATATTGTAAAATTGGTAGTGCAGCTAAAAGTCGAGAAATTTAAGTTTAATTTCTTATCCGTCTCACTCCACTGAATAGGGTAAAAATGAAATATAAACCATCTATATACCCAAAGCAATTGATAAAGAAATCCATTTCATTAGATTTGAATAAAAAGTGATAATTTTACACGGCGAAATTATTGAAAATTGACGGGAAGCAAAGTTACAATGAAATAAATTCCTTCCAAAAGGAAGCTTATTTCAAGGTTTGGAAGAGAGAAGTTGATAACAATCGACTCTCAGCGAGCACAGGCACAGCACAGCGCTAGCAGTTAAAAGTGTCTGTTTACTTCGTCGTAGGCTAATGGTTGCCGGCACAACTGCATCAAAAATGTCACCTATGTTTGCGCTCTCTCGAACCTCTCGAATGCCTTCCTTCCTCCTCCCACTCCATCGCCTGAGGCGGAGGAGACGGCTCGTACCTTGAAGGCCTCCGTTTAAAATGCCGCTCATCGTCGCTCGACTCGTAATCCGCAGCGGCGCTGCTCTTCCTTCCTTCGTAATACCCGTTCGACACTGCCTTCAGGTGTGCCGAAGACCCACCGGGAGCGGCGGCCGCGGCGGCCGGTTCTGCTGTCGAAGAAGAGCTGACCTTTCTCTTCTTAGGGGGTTCCTCCTCAGCCGGGAAACTTATGCGGGAGAACACGCTGGCCTTCTGCTTGCGATCAGCTGCTGCTAATGCCGCGTTGGAAGGAGCTTTGGTCACTGGTTCCGATGACCTTCTAGACGAGGATTCTGACCGGTGATGGCGGTGATGATGGTGACGGTCGTGCTCGTAGTCGCGATCCCTATCTTCGCGTTCACGATCTGGGTGGTCAGACTTTCTTTTGGCAGGACGCGGAGGTTCGAGCTCCCGCGGAGATCGTTCTGGTGACAGTCTCTCCGAACGGAAACGATGATGATGGTAATCGCTACCGGAGGAAGGTGGAATTGATTTCTGCACCATAATAAAAACGCCGAAATATTAGGACCATCTTGTTCAGTTACATTTGACTGACTAAAAGAGTAAATAAAAAATGACAAACACATCACTAGAGACTAGCAACTAGACCCAATAATAAAATAACACATAAAAAAGAGTAAAATAAAATGCATTTATTCCAAAAGGACAGCTTTAAAATTATCAACAGTATGCGATTTTAAAAGAAAAATAATTTCTTTTATTTTCAAAAGCTAATGCACGCTAAGTACCCAACATTTTTACTGTAGTTTTTGGAGCACCCAAAAGTAGTAATTAAATTTATCTTAACAATTTACAATAACTTTATTGGGAAATCATAAAAACAACCAAATAAATAAGCAAAGTACACCTATAAAAGATAGCCATGACAACACCAAGGTTCGTTCGTTGTCAGTCATAAATAAAACGTTAAAGCCTCATAACTAAGGGTTCATTCTATTTTTGGTCAAGTGGCCCAACCCAAGCCCACTTATGCATCATGGTAATCCACACCAAATAAATTGTCCAGCTTCCATAAACGTGTTCCTCTCAACCGTAATTATAATTAACTTTATAGCTTTTTTAGCAACTTCGAACCAAAAAGTATTTCAAAAAGTAAAAAAAAAAATGTTCAACTAAACATTACAAGGATCATTATCTAAAATAATTCGCAGGGCCCAGCTGATCCATCGCCACATGACGTTAACCACCTACCCAAAATATATAAACGTGGCCCCTAATACGGCGAAACATCGCCAGAAATTAATGCGCCACAAATCCTTGAATGAGAATGTAGTGTTAACTCCCGCTGGAACCATACACCCATGGTTTAGCCCATTTAGTATTAAAAGAAAAGACTTACTTGAAAAGTCCATATTACATTACATACATATACATATTGGACACATTCTATGCAACCTACAGATTCAAAATCAAATATCCAAATATAGAAAGCCCAATTTTATGATCCAATTTTTTGCATCAGCCTCAGTAAGCATCGTTACCAAATAGGAATGCCAAATACAGAAAAAGAAAACAGCTATTATCATTGACAGGCCCACCCAACAGCCTAAAGAAAAAACTTCAATTGCAAAGATAAAATTATGGCTTAAATTATTTTAATCTATTTTAGGGTTAAAATCATGACCATAAGTATGGTTGTCTTGACCACAGGATTATGGTGAGACGCGTGAGCGTTTGTTCACTCAATCATTTTATGATCAACCAGAGTGTCACTTGAATAAATCTTTTATCAATAAATCAAGAAAAAACAATTAACTTCCAAAGTTTAGTATGATAACAAGTGAGATTATCTGTGCAATCAGTGCGCTTTTGCAGGCTTGAGGTTTCTGGCCAAAGTTCCGGTAGAAAAACCCAGGAAAGTAAATGGCACATAAAAGTCCGTAGAAAAAGAGCAAAATTAAGACAATAAAAAGCACATACAGTTTTTGATTTCATTGAAGAAACATCTCCAACACTGCTCACTTCCCTACCAAAGTCTCGATCTTTGGAGAAGTCCCTGTTCAATGAAGAAAATAAACTCATTAAAAAACAATGACGAACAAAATTTGGGGATGAGTCGAGAGAACTACTTTAAATATTTTAAGAAACGATAAAACATGATTTCTTTATTTTAGGCGGTAGGGACTTGACAGTAATCATAAATTCACTCTAGAATTATAAAAAAGGCTAAAATCAATCTAATCTCCTCAGTCAAGAAACAATATCGAAAACTCTGCTAATGTGAAACACTGATGATGTGTTAAATATTTGCTGGAATAAAAATGTTATTTCTACTAGTTGGACAAATAAAGGTGAATCAAACTTCTTAACAATATATATCAGAACATGGAAGCCAGCCATCAAAAAGAGGTTACATACCTTTCAGCCCGTCTCTCATTTTCGCGCTTCCGCCTCATATCTGCTTTACGGGCCTCAAACTCCTCTCTACTCATAACTGGGGGTGGAACATTCATTCCCATACCAAAGTCAGCAAGATCCCTGAATAAGTCATAAATTATTATATTACAATTAGACATTCTAAATAACAATGTATCGACATTGGATTGGACAAACACAACCAAATTCAACAGAAAAATTCAACCTACAACTCTCAAATAAACAAATAAACTTATGTTTGAATGAAAAATCATCTCTTAAGAGAAGAAAAAGAGATAGCTTCAACAAATTTACTTCCGGAAAAACTTATTTCTTCCTTCATATTTTTCTATCTTGCAATTACTTGTGAATAAGTTCGCAAAAAAGGTCCATAATGTCCAGGACATGTTTCTGTTGTGACCATGAGAGCAGGAAAGTGCTGAATTTCAGTTTTAAAAATATGTACCTATGAGGCGGAACAACAGGCATCATGTAACCTTGCATGCCAAATGGGTCTTGTGGCATCCCACCCGCAAATGGCATGTCCAAGGGGCCAAGACCATAGCCCATCATTTGCATTGGACCCCCATATGGTGCCATGAATCCATCCATTGGTTGCATGCCATTCCAGTATGAATTATAGCCTGGAGGTGGACCCATTGGCATCATGTAGTTCTCAACCCCAAAGTCATGCGGAGTTTTCCACTGCAAATCTGCAACATATATAAAAAAATGTTTCAAATTATTAGAAACAGTCGGTATGCCCCTCAACCACTAAATGTTGTCATGTCACTGAGTCCAGGAAAAACATTTGCTAATACAGATATTCATGTCACAGAACTGTAGATTTACCATTTGGAGGCAAACGGACTTTCTTCTTCTTCTTTTTCTTTCCTGAGAAGTTTAAAATACAAATACGAGTGAGAATATTTTCCCATCTAAACCATACTCGATAAAAATAGGTTTCAACAATATATACCAGCATCGGCAGGAACCAATTTCTGCTGCACTTCTTCCTCAACCTGCTGAGTACTCCCTTGTGAGGCTGGTTCTTTCACACTCATAGACTCATGAGTAGCTTCAGATACATCAGCAACTCTGAGGTTCCTAACTTGCTCCGAGGTCTGCTGAGGAGCAGTAACGGCCTTTTTATCATCAGCTGTTTCAAGTATATTTGTTGTTTTCTCATTAATAGGCGAAACCTTTAGTTCTCCCTTGGACGCAGCAGATGAGGTTGGGGATGGAATCTTAGGCTGTGGACATCGAGCAGACTCCATATCTGAAAACTCAAAGTTAAAAACAAAAAAATATAAATACCAGCACAATGATAGTTGATAAATAGTTCAAGAGACATCATGATAGTTTCAATAACCTTGAACTTGAAAAGTGCTCCCAGCATTTTCAGCACTGCTGTTGCCAGACTCTAATATCCGATTGATAGTATCTCTTAGTGTCTTATTTGGTAAGAGGTCATCAGCAAGAATATTTGTTGCACCACATACGCACACAGATTTGGAGATAATATAGTCCCTAATACCTGAAGAATTTTTGGAATAACATTACATAACTTCAAGAAAGGATTTTTACGCAATAGCTTCAGAGAAAGAAAGAACAGAGAAAACACTATGTAAACTATTCCATACTTGGATAATGAGGAAGAACTATAAACTAGTGAAACATTACCATAATATTAAAATTCTGAAAACAATAAATACAACAGATGAATGAAAAACCTACATCTGTCACAAAAGCTTTTAAAGCAACACTTGCTTGTCAGTACAGCATCTTTCATAACATTATTACACAAGGGACAGTGGAGCTCAGGTGGTAGGTCCCCAATTGAACGTGTTGATGGCAACCCTTCTATTTCTTTCTCAAAAGCAGCCCTGTTTGCAACGAATATCAAATTGAATTTCATGATTACATATGACAAATTGGACAAGGATAATCACGATGAACTTACTCATTTGGTTTCAAGACAGCTACTGAGCCATTTGGTAAAGCGTAGGAGCCTTGTGGATTTACCATTAGCATGGATCTTGGAATACCAGTAGGTTGTTTGACTTTCCTCATGTCATAATTTGGGTCACCATTAGTAGGGCAATGCTGAATAAAGTGTCCTAGACAAAAGTGGGTTAAAAAAAGTAAGCAGAGAAAACTGACATTGTTGTGCAGAAATTCACTAGCAGAGGGTGACTAGAAAGTTCAGAAGCATCAACATACCAGGCACCTTGCATCTGTGACACACATAGCCTTGTGGAGGTGTTTTCCGCTCCATCCCTGCCATACCTCAGCAATTAAATGAGCATTAGTTGATCAGCATATTAAGTTTTGTATCATAAGCAGCAAATAACTAGGAAGTATATGGATATAGAATAGGCAAAGAGAATCACCAAAACCACGTCCACCCCCCATCCGACCACCTGAACCCCTTCCAAAGCTTCTACCAGTACCAAAGTCTGAACCTTGACTGCATGCCAAAATTAAAATGAATAAACAAAAATATCATAAAGCCAAAATGAAAATGTTTTCACAAAAACAAGAGCACATTTGGTTGCATGGAAAAATATCTCCAAACGGAATGGGAATACCTAAGGCTATATTAGAATTCTTAGAACGGTGGGATCTGGAATGACATTAGTTGCCATCGATTTGTCTTGTGTTAAGAAAAAGGGTGAAATAGAATGGAACCTGATCTAGATTATTCCATCCCATTCCATTATCCACCTTTATTTTATCTTCCCTCAATCCCCTAATTTTTAAGGTATGATATGCACTTAACATATTGGTACTGATCTTCTTACAATTTCCATTCAATTATGATTCCTTGAACAATAAAATGAAAACTTTCAACATTCAATTTATTCTATTATGTCCATTCCCACTCTTTTTATTCTCCCCATCGTTAGATATCCTAACATGATATTAGTTTGGAAGGAAAAAACATAGAATAACTATTCCGATATAAGTCATTCAGAGTTAAGGAATCCCCATTTCCTCTTGAAGAAATGGAAATAACTATTATCATTACAATTCTTTCCACCTTGCAATGACTCCATACGTCAAACAACACAGCCAACGAAAGGAAAATACTGTACTAACCGTTGCCAATCGAGAGCTGGAGTATCAACAAAGGCTTTAATCTTACTGTCTTCATCAGCCTTGTTCGGTGGCGGAGCCTCTGGAATTATGTTGCTTGGTTGAACAGGCACTTGATCAGGAATTGTATACAAATCATTGCCAAATTCATCCCAGTCTGAATCTTCAGGCTGCCAAGTGTATGAAGAGGTCAATTTCAAAGGGATTGCGTTGAATTGTTCATAAAAAGCAAAAAGGAAAGGAACTGACATATTTCATGGCAGATACATCTTCAGCTGGTAAGCTTCTGTTTCCAGACTCAGATTCCACAACCTTACTTTCCACCTTTTGTCTGCAAAAGAACAAAAAGATAGTTGCAACACACGAAAATAAATCATCTCAAAATAACAATGTAGTTTCTGACTGTGGCACTATATACAAATTGATGACTGGGAGTTTTAAAAAATTGACAGACACCATGACTGATTAATTGTGAAAAATTCAACAACAGTAATAAGATTTAAGGTTTGGGGTAGTACTCTATTTCAGTAACAATTGGTAAACGTGGCCGTCCTGGAACTCGGCGAATTAAGACTGAGGTATTTTTAGGAATCAACATTTCTTCATCAAGATATTCTGAAATTCCAAACAGACAACTATAAAATACTGTAAAAATGTCATTCAACAAAAGCCTACTATATGAACTACCATACTGATTTCGCAAAGTTGGACACCTGTAATTGCAGCCTAACTTCATCCTAATACCCAGATCAACACCCCATTCCCTTTCAATTTTAAGCAGTTTTATTTTTATTGTTATTCTTTGTAGGAGAGTGAGGTAAATTTCAGCTCAAACTTATTTCAGTTTTGTTGACAGATAAGGTTATAGAACTAGTAAATTGTCATCGGAGAGGCAGTGGATAAATACTGCGAGTTTATCCAAAGAGAGCCCTCCTCAAAGCTAAAGAATATGCAACACATTCATTGATTAAATTTATAATTAAGCCCCGAATTAAAATAAAAGACTAAAACCCACACTCATTATCGCCCCCAAAACACTAGTTAAAAGAGAATAGTTTAATCAAAATCAGAACCAACCTTCATTGGTCTGGGCGTTGGTGACCACAAGGTCGAAATCAGTACCCCTCCCTAAATGCTTGGATTCAAATATTTTTTCTTTCAATGTACCAACAGAGATGAAAGGACCGTCCATGGGAATTGAATCATAATCTCTTGCACTCTTAAATTTATAATACACCGCCATGGTATATTTCTCTTTCTATCTATAAAAAAAATTAATCTTAGAACCAACAATAACAAAGGAGGATAATCAAAAAGGCCTCTGAAATAATATGAAAAATGGCCCTCGTATTAAAACTAAAATGAAAATAAAACAGTACAATATAACAAAGCTCTTTTTCTTTCTCTTCTCTTTACTTTTTCAATTTTCCCCCTCAACTTGCAGATTACTAAGGTTAAAATCGAACAAATCGAACCACCACAACAAGGAGATTTCACTTTCACTTCCAGAATTCTTCACGAGCAACCGGATGGCGAATCTTCACTTCGTCATAAAAATCGACCGCACTCGGAATCCAGAGAAACAAAATTCCGTCCAAAGGTTCGGAACCAGAGCAACAAGATCGTTATCAAACGATCGAGGCTGCGAATCAGACGAATCCGAATCCGGTGAACCAAACCCCTCCAAAATCAGAAATCCGAAGAAGCCGCAGCAACAGCTAGGGCATAAAAGTGCAATCCAACGAAGAAGATGAACAAGAAGATTCGTTCCTTCGGTGGACGGCTCGAGTCGAAGAAAGCGCGTTGAGATTCGTACCGAATCTCTCCGATGAGCCGTCGGAAGCTTCGAGTGCGAATCGCTAAGAACTCCTCCTCCTCCTCCTCGCGACGATTGAATCAGCCGATAATCTGGAGCGATTTGGGAGAACGACGAAGTGGATCGAAGATCGACTGTAGAGAGAGGGAGATAAGTTTAGAGCGATTGGAGGTGCAGGATGTGGCTAGGGTTGGGTTGATGTGAGAAGCGGGGAGTGGGAAAAGGAGCAAGAGAAAAAGGAATGGGGGTGCGATTGTGGTGTGGTTTGGATTGGATGCGGGTTTGAGATTTTGGGGATTTTACAGACAAACAAACCTAGAAATAATGCCTGGTTTTTATAACTTTAATGAATCAAATCAAACCATGAATTGATTCCCTTGGATTTGCATAATTAGCACTCTTACCCGTCCTTTTTTTCAAATATTTCCACTCGTTAATAGTTTTACTGTTATCATTTTTTTTTTTAAATTAGCCAAAATCTTTGAAATCAAGATATATTAATTAGTCTAAAATCTTTCAGTTCAAAGTCGTATTAATTAAAACATACTTTATTGATTTGATTAACAAGAAGATCATATTATATATATATATATATATATATATATATATATATATATATAACCTTATGTAATCTATCTAATGTTTATCTAAATTAACTCATTACAAATTTATCATGTGATTTTAAGATATTTAGTTTATGACATGGTTCTTTTTATCTTCTAATTAAAAAAAATTATTAGATTTATTTTAAAAAAATAAGATATAATTACTGATTTGGTATTCAATTTTTTGGTTAAGTTTAATTTGGTCCTCGTATTTTTTGTTTATTCAATTTAGTATATCAATTATATAAAAAGATTCAATATGGTCATATAAGCCATGAAATTTTTAATTATTTTTAATATTTAAAAAATATATATAATTTTTTTAAGAAAAATTAAAAACTATCACGTGTCAATTTACCATCGTGCCACCACGTGGCAGATTACTATATGACACATGGCAGTGGTAATAGTTGTTTTCAATTTAGTCCCCTATTTAAATTTTTGGTTCAATTTAATACTCCAATTTTTTAAAATGATCTAATTTCGTCATTTCCAATTTGAAACCAAATTAGTAACTAAGTTTAATTATAACTTATATATATATATATATATATATATATATGTTAAGATAATTGTTTTGAATTTATATATCAAATCAATACATCTAAATATTCAAATTATTTTATTTTTTACAAGTGTAAAAGATTTCATGTGTAAAAAATTACAAAGGTAAAAAATGTAAAAAATAAAATAATTTAAGTATTTAGGTGAAACGATTTGATGTATATATTAGGAAAAGTTATTGTAACATGTATATATAAGTTGTAATTAAGTTTATTTACTAATTTGGTCTCAAATTGGAGAGGACGAATTAGATCATTTTAAAAAGATGGAGTACTAAATTGAACCAAAAATTTAAATAGAGGACTAAATTGAAAATAACTATTACCACCGCCACGTGTCATCATTGTAAGCTGCCACATGGCACGATGGTAAACTGACATGTGGCAGTTCTTTAAATTTTTTTGAAAAAAAAAATAAAAAAAAAATCTCATGGTTTGACACATGTCATGTACGAACACGGTGTTAACTCCAACTTAAGGGAGGATACCAAATTGAATCTTTTTAGATAATTTGGGTACTAAATTGAACAAACCAAAAATATGGGGACCAAATTGAACTTAACTAAAAAATTAGGTACCAGATCAATAATTATACCAAAAAATAAAGAAGCTTCTCGGAAATAAAAATGTAAAAAATAAAGAAAAATTATTTTCTGACAAATTAAAATTAAATTATTAATGTATGAAAATTATAAGAAAGAGATCGTATAAATTAATTATTTTTTGAATTAATTTTAACTCTTAAAAAATTAATTTAACTTTTTTATAAGCCACTGTGTAAAATTTTATGTAAAGTAATGTCATTAACAAAAACCAATGAAACTCTCGTTTCCATTCCAACAATCAAACGAAACCAAATTAAAATTAGAGAGATCGGTCACATAAAACTTGAGTTTGTTAAAAGACTCACCAATTGATATCAAGATTGCAAACCACGTGAGAGACTTTGAAGTTATCTTTCGCGTAAGCGATGCGAAGGCGACGTGAGAGAAGGAAGAGAAATCAAAATTATGACGTTTTCTTCTTCAAAAACCTCAACCTATCCCAAATAACGTAGAATTTATAATAGTGCATAATGATAAAGATAACTTTTTATCATGTTTTATCGATAATTAAGTGAGCAAATTGTAAATCTGTTTAAATAAAAGATATAGGGGATTATAATAAAAAAATATAAAATAAATAAATAAATCCATGTATAAGTTATAAAATTACTAAATTATGAGAGAATAAATGAAGAGGTAATAATAAAACCATATAAGATAAAGAAAAGATGATAAATTTTACGATATCATTATCCGTGGTATCTTTTACTTTTATTTTATTTTTTGTAGTCGAAGAACTTATTTTGTCAATATTTTACTTAATAAATTATGTTATTATATTCTACTCAATAAAAATAACATTTTATTTTCTTTAACAATTATATTTCATCAAATGTTAACTTTAGGGAAAATATTTTATTTTATATTTAAAAAGATGTATACATTTTATCCTAAAAAGTCGATATATTATTTTGAACTAGAATTTAAAGTGAATTTGAATATTGAGATGGAAAGAGAATTGTGTTATTATTTAGATTAAGAAATAAATTGTGTGATTTGAGTTATTTGAGATGAAATATTTTTTATGATATGATGGGTATGATAAATTAAAAAAAATTAATAGATAAAATTAGATAATTATCATTTTATTCTTAAAAATAAGTGTGATATAAATTTGAATATAAATAGTTTAAATAATATTAAAATTAAATTGAAATTGTTATTTATAATTAAAAATAAATAAAATTGGGAAATAAAATAAAAATTAAAAGAGAGTTGTAAGAAATTCAGCGTTAATATGACACATAACAGTTATAGCATATGCATGCAGGAATACATTGTACCGGAAACAACATTATTTCAAACTAGCGAAAACACAGGCGCTGTCGCGCCTGTGTATTCGCTTTTTTTATGTATCTATATGTATAATATTATGAATAATCGATGACAATTTATGATGGATATATGTAGATTGGTTGAAAAATAAAGCAGTAAATTACTAATTTGTAAGATTGTGTATCAATTAATATTTAATACATTTGATCAAGATTTGGGGTTAATGAGCTATATGTGATAAAGTCAATGGTAGTTGTCCATAAATATACCAGAAACTGACATTTAGAAAGGGAATTTGTAACTTATTTCTATTATATTATTTTCTATTATACATAGATTGCTTGTTGTTAAGAATAATCGATGACAATTTAACTATTGATGAATAAAGTTTGACTAACAATGTTCAATGTTAGTAATGTGCGTATTACTTGGTCATACTTTATTGTCATTACGTCTTGGAAACCTTTGTGGGACAAAACCATGACCTAATATTTAAAAATAAGATAAATTACATTTGAATCAAATATATACTTTACAGGAAATGACTAAAAAGAATGTAAGCATTCTCGGAAGAATTTTCTCGGCTAATGACATAGAGTAGTGATGAGGTGGGTTTAAACCTAAACAAAGAAGTTGTATTCTACTTTTTTGTATAGAGTTATATATAAGTTTTTTGTTTAAGCGCAAGTAAATGTAATTATTTATGAAGTATTTTTTAAGATTGTTAGAATACATTATTGTTTATGTACGTTTTTTTATTGTTGTACATAATACAAAGGATATAGTGTACTGACCACAATCTATGTTACTGATAGGTGAAGTACTTGACAATGCTTTATATACATTATATTCTTCAAACCTTTGTGGTGCATGAGTAGAACCTGTTATGTGAAAGCATGGAGCATAATAAATAAAAATATGTAAATATTTCATAAAATGGTAAGTAAATAACATGATTAAATATTGATGAATAAAATTGACTGACCATATTGAGTGTCAGTAATGTGTGTATTACTTGGTCCTGTTTTATTATCATTACGTTGTGCAAATCTTTGTGGGACCAAACCATAATCTAATATTTAAAAAATAAGTTAAATTTTATTTAAATCAAATATATAATTTATAGGAAATAACAAAAAAGAATGTGAGGATACTCGAAAGGACATTCTCGGCCAATAACATACAGTAATGATGCGAAAAAATGTGGTGTTACCTGCATAGTTACTGATCGAGCCATTTGTCGAATAGATGTCATTCTCAATCCGGGAGTTCTGTTTGGCATTTGGACAATGTTGGCTGTGTTTTCAGGATTATTTTTCCTTCTTTTAGATTGTTCAATAAGTCTTTGTTGAGGGATCATTCTACGTCTTCTATTTGCAGCATTTATTCTCCATCTTTGTCTCTGTTGTTCTGATATTGATTTGTTAGAAGGAATATTTTCCGTTTAGATATGTTGTCTATTTAAACCAAAAACAATAAATAATAAATCCAAAATTAATATAAATTTAAAAATGTATTACTTTGAAGAAAGTAATGAATGAAAAGAAGTACAACGAAAGTAGTACATAATATGTACAACAAATAAAACTAAAAGAAGATAATGATATAGGAAGAAGTACCTAAATGTGTGAGTAGAAAGAGTACAAAATTTGATTTGATGTAACAATGAAAAGTAACAAATGCAGATGATGACAGACTGGTTAGCAAGTTACTGAAAAAAAAAAAAGATTTGTAATTAAAAAAAATAATATAGCATGTTAAAAAATTGCTAAGTTCTAAAGAAACACTAAATAAAAAAATTGCTAAGTTCTAAAAACAACATTTAATTGTAATGATAAAATAAAGTGATGTAGTGTATAAATGTTATAAATTTGTAAAATGATTAAAAATTAAAAACATTGTTGTATAATTAAAAATTAAAAAATACTAATATTGTAAACTTATAAAGTGTTTAAAAGTTAAAAATAGTTATAATGAAAAATATTTATGAAAAGAATTTATGTAAACTGGTAAATTAAGAAAAAAAATTTAAAGTATTATGAATGAAAAATATTCATGTTATAAACTTTGAAACTTATAATAAAAAATATCTTTACTGTAAAGTTATTAAATAATTTGAAGTTGTAAACAGTTACAGTGAAAAATATTTGAACTTTGTGGCCAGTTGCTTCCTAGGAGCCCTTCGGTAGATTTGCTTGCAATTTGCTTTGTTCGTGCCATTGGTCAAATAAATATGTTGTAAACCAATATGCGAAAAAGATATTTAGAAACCATTACGCGAAAGATTACAAATTTGAACTTTGCGTATATATAGATATTGAAGATTAAAATAATCAAATCGCAGATACAGAAGAACACACTCTTTCTCTCTGAATTCTATTGCTTTTCGCGTGACTTTCCTTGCTACCGTCTGCTGTGTCCAAACTGTGTGAACACTGTGCAAATTGCACATTAATCTTCAATATCCTAACAATAAGCAAACCCTGACAATAAAAAAACTCTCATCTCACAACAAAATTCTCCACCTCCTTAAACGAAATATATCATAAAACAATCGTGTAAAGAAGATGTGCACACAAAATTAATGGTGAGATTATAAAAGATTTAAATTTCATTTTTCATCGTTGACACAGGAAAAAAAATTTGAAACATAAGAAACAATAAAAATACATGAAAAGCGAGTAATCATAAATTGGATAATTGGGCATTACTATTGAAATAGTAAGCATACACACCGAATAATCATAAATGAAAAGGAACAATAAAAAATACATTTTTGTTTAATCCAATGAAGATAAATAGCATCAGCAAGTAAAGCAAGACAACTTCACGAAAGGAATAATAATGAAATAATGTTGTTGCAGAGAAAAAACAAACGGTAAAATAACGGTTATATGTTAAATTATTTTTAAAATAATAAATAAATTATTATATTAAAAATGGTAGAATAGGAATTAAAAAATGTGGACACAAATGAGGAAATCCCCTTTATTATTGTTACAGATTAAAAGAGGTTATTTTTGTCTTTAAAATAAAGTTGAATAGTAATTTGAATAGTGTAGGGATGGCAACGGGGCGGGGCGGGGACGGGTTTCACTATCCCATACCCATCCCCGCATAAAAAATTCATTCCCATTCCCATACCCAAACCCAACGGGTAACGGGTATAATCTCGTACCCATACCCATACCCGTGTTCTAACTATTTCAATATTAATTTTTATAAAAGAACAAAAATTACGATAAAGAAAACATAATATTATCAAATATTCAATATTAGGAGGATGATTATTTCTTCCATATCAAATACTTTGAAATAAATTATAATTGTCTACATTTTAGAGTAGAATACTAAATAAAATTTTATGAGAACCAAAACATTTATTAAATTTGCAAACTACAACATTGATGAAACTTAGTTGATAAAATTAAAAAATATTTCAAAAATATATAAAAGGAAAAAAAATTCAAATTAAAATATATTTTAAATGTTTGTTTATTTCAATCTTTTAAATTCTAATGAATCTTTTTTTTATAGACTAATAAAAGTTATAATACATCACTTGATCAGAATGAAACAAAGAACAAATAATAAACATAATAATAAAATTTTGACATAGATTTTGTATCTTTTGAACTTCAATATATGTTGGATAGTGACAAATAAATATTCATAGCAATTACATTAAATTTTTATATTGTAGTAAATAAAATTTATTTATACAATTAAATTGAAAAAATTACTGTATGATTAATAATGAGTTATAAAATAACAAATAATTAGATAGAATATATCGAAATATTATTTTATATGATGAAAATAAACAATAAATAAAAATATTAAAAAACTAACAAATGTGTGTTTTAGAAATAATTTGAGAGACTATTGAAAGAAATTGCACAAAGGAAATAAAATGTATAATTAAGGTATGATAAGATGAAAAAATACCTCAGAGAACTAATTATTAAATTATGTTTGAAGTGGTTAAAATTAAATATAAATATCATTAGTGACAAAAAAATTTGTCTTTAAATTACAAATAAATTAGTAATTAAATTGGTCACTAAATCAAGTACCGATTCGATCATTGAATCGGTCACTAATTTAATCACTAATTCAGATAATAAATCAATTACTACCACCAATGACGAAAACTAGTGATTGATATGGGTTAATGACTAAATCAGTCACTATTTCATGTTTTTCTTGTAGTGAATTATCATATACTATTCCTAAATATCATTATATATATATATATATATATATATATAACTTTAACCACTTCAAACATAATTTAAAGTGAAAAAATTACAGTATGATTAATAATGAATTATAAAATAAAAAATAATTAGATAGAATATATCAAAATATTTTTTTACATGATGAAAATAAACAATAAATAAAAATATTAAAAAACTAACAAATGTGTGTTTTAGAAATAATTTGAGAGACTATCAAAAGAAATCGCACAAAGAAAATCAAATGTATAATTAAAGTATGATAAGATGAAAAATATCTTAGAGAACTAAGAAAACTTTTCAAATATCAACATATATACTCAATAGTTGAAAAATAACGAAAATTATTTTAATGAAACAAAAGAGTTCTTCAGATTAAACCAAAATTAATAATAATAATAATAAGTAAATAATTTTTGTTATATTACCTTAAATTGAGAGTATAAACATTCTCATGTGAAAGAAAAATATATAATAAATAAAAATATTAAAAAATAATAGAAATATTCAAATGTGAGGCATAATTTTTTTTTAATTAACATACATTATTTTAATATAATTACATAAAGGTTATGATAAGATAAAAAATATATTGGAGATGCAAATGAGTTTCATGACAAACCAAATAATTAAAAGAAATAAAAATAGAATATATATATATATATATATATATATATATATATATATATATATATATATATATAGGGTTACTTCATTAATTGTGAATATTTTAATAATTTAAACGAGAATGGAGATATGGCGGGGAGGGGTATTATGGCGGGGATATGTACATCCCCATACCCATCCCCATACCCAACTGAAAAAGTCGGGGATTCCCCATACCCATACCCATACCCAGTCAATGCGGGGATTCCCCGTCAAAACGGGGACGGGTTCGGCCAATACCCACGGGGACGAGTTTATTTGCCATCTCTAAGTGTACATAGTAAAACAAAATCACAACGAATTTATTCTATTATTTTTTTATCTTTTCTGTTATAATTATTTATGTATTGTATTAAAATAAATATAGTTTTCTTTTAACAAAAAAAGTCCATTTAGTTTTTTTTTTTGTCATAATTTCACAATATATATTAGTAAAAATACAAACACATTATATAGTCAATATATACATCGAAGAAAAATAATTGAAACAATTATTATAACTTCCTAATATGAAAGAATAATGTTTTACATGGAGAAAAATAATTGAAACAATTATTATATCTTCAATTATATAGATCATGAAAAACATTGTATACACAATGATGAAAAATAATTCAAACAATTATTATATCTTCAATTCTAGATCATTATCATAACGTTAGAAAATTATAATATAATCTAATATCAATTGTCTATTATTTATTATTTACTATATTTTATATTATAATATATGTATTATGTATTATCTATTATATTATAATATAATAAAATCATGTTAGAAAATTTATTTTATTACCTATGTTTATTTTGTTTGACAAACGTCCAAAATGTTAGTTTTGTAGTTATTTACTATTTTTCTTTTTTATTTATATTTTTTTGTTTGCCACGTATACATATAAATTATTTTATTTCATTTCTTTTAATTTTAAATTGGTTTGTCTTAAAATGAAAATATATTTCTATACTATTGTTTTCATTTTTAATTTTATCATTTTATAATTTATAATTAATTCATCCTTTAATAAAATATTAAAGAATAACTTATATTTATACTATTAATTTTTTTAAATACTATTTTTTTCATTTTTAATTTATCCTTTTATTATTTATAATAACTCCGTCGTTTGATGTTATTAAATTTAGAAAAAAAATATTTTAATTTCTTAAAAAGTATTTTTTAAATTATATATATTTATTAATAATACAATTTATTTATACTATTGTATAGAAAATAAATTAAAAGAATTATTTTACTTTTTAATCTATTTGATTTTACTATCATATATTTCAACTTCATCATTTAGTATCCAATATTTAGAATCAATCATATATACATTTAACTTCTAATAAGGTTTTAAAAAATTATATTTATAACAAAATAAATAAATAAAATTTTACTTAATATATCATTTAAAATGTTTAAAATATATTTATAATAAAACAACCACACTTTTTAATATTATAAATATTATTTTATGTTGGTTGAATTATTTTTACTATTTCAAACTTCAAATTATTATAGCATGTAACTTTAATAAAACCAAAATAAAATGAAATTTTTAACAAATTAATTGTTTTGAAATATATTACTAATATTTATATTGTAATTAAATAAGTCAATAATTATATATTACGTGTATATTGATTAAACAAATATAAAAAAAAAATACTACACGATTATAATAAAAAACATTCGATAAAAATAACTTATATTTAAAGTGTTAATTATTTTTTTATACTATTTTTTCAATTTTAGTTTTATGCGTTTGTAATTCCTAATTACTTTGATATTTAGTAAAATAAAATTTAGAAAAATATTCTTATTGTTACTTTTTAAAATAATAAAATTTAAAAAATAATATATATTTATTATTAATACAAATTGTTTTCACTGTAAAAAAATTGTCATGTAATAGTTTATAATTTGACTTAAAAAATATTCAACAAAAAATCACATTTATTTTTTATATTAAATTGTAATGTAAATATTTTTATTTTTAATATTTTTTTAATATTTTTAGTATGTGAAATTAAACTAGTATTATTTAATAAAAAAAACTAGCATTAATCATGTACACAAAATTTGGTATAAGATTTTAAACAATTATAGTTGTAACATAATAAACCGAAAATATTGTACTTAATAGTTCTTAATATTATAAATTTTGTGTTATATCCTTTGAATTCACTTTTGATTATTTTTCAACTTGTAAATGTAAAGCTATAAGACTTTAGTAAGACGGAAACAAAAGATAAAAACTAACAAACTAGTTGTTCTAAAGTATACCACTCCTATATTTATATTGTTGTTAGTTGAATCTAGAAATATATATTAGACATGCATTAATTAGATAGATATAGCAATACATACTATAAAAATATAGTAAAAGCATTAGACCAAGCCTAACAATATACACATTAAATGAGTATGTACATATATTGATTATACGAGTATATAATAAACCACTAGATGAGTCTAACAATTTACAATAAACAAGTTTGTGCACACACTAATTAGATGACTTAACAAAATAACATTACACGAGTCATTTTATACATTGATTAAATGAGATTAAGAATACACTAATTAGATGAGTATAGGAAAAAGTATTAAATGAGTTTGTCAATGCACAACAAGTTTAACCATATATATTAGATGAGTTTGATCATACAATCACTAGACAAGTATAACAAAAAATAATATGCATCATTCCACACATTGATTAGACAAGTCTAATAATACCCATCTTTGATTAGATAAGTCTAACATCAAATACTAGACAAGTATGTTCATACACTAATAAGACACACCTTTTAAAAAGAATACAAAACCCCTTATATTATTTAAGTTTAGAAAATCAATCAAATTCTTTCTAAATCATGTTTACTTGTGACGATTTTAATAACCTCTGCAAAATAACCTCTACAAAATAACATTTTTTTTTGTAGTGTACACATTACATAAGTCTATCCATAGCAAATTATATGAGTCTATTAATTCACACCATATGATATGTCCATTCACTAGTTAAACGGGACTTACAATACACATTAAAAGAGTTTGCACATGCATTGGTTAGACGACTATGCCCATACACTAATTAAATGAGTATAGAGATAAACATTGTACGAGTATGTCTATACATTGATTACACAAGTATAACAATATACACTAGACAAGTTTATTTATACACAGTTTTGACGAGTCTATTAATATAGATTAGGCGAGTTTGTCCGCTCATTGACTAAAGATGAGTTTTGCAATACACATTCATATATTGATTATACAAGCCTAATGATACAAATTAGATGAGTATGTCGATATATTGATTAAAAGAGTTCAGCATTATAATATTTTAAGAATACACATTAGACAAGCATTAATCAGACAAGTCTTTAAACACACATTAGACGAGTTTGTTTATACACATATTAGACAAATATATTAATATACATTATACGACTTTATCCATTCTCTGACTATGAGTTTTGTAATATACATTAGACAAATTTGTCCATATATTAATTAGACGAGTATAACAAAACACATTAAACAAGTGTGTTCATATACTAATTAGATGAGTTTAGCAAGATATATTAGACGAGCTTGTCAATGTAATGATTAGATGAGTTTATCAATACACATTAGACTAATCTATTTTACATTGATTTTTATTTTTAGCGAGTCTACTTTACATATTTTTATACATCCTTTATATTTTTAGAGAATCTTCTCTATTTTTGCACGTGTTTTATTCTTTGTATTTTTACAAAGTACTATTTATATATAGTCATATTTGACTTTCTAAAACTATAAATAATTTTTTATATTGATTATGTTCAAAACTTAACTCCAAATCCTTATTTCTTTCACTAATAATATCTTAGTCATGTGTTACCATTCTTTCACTAATAATATCTTAGGCCATGTTTGCTTCAGCTGATTTAGTAATCGGATGGATTTTAGTGTGACAATTTGCGATGATGAAGTGTGTTCTTTTAGATGGATTTGCGAGAGGGTGAAGGCACAAACAAGTAGGATTTTCATCTCACCAAATTGAGAAGATTTGCAGGGATTGAATACGTTTTTATCGTATTATCCCCACTCGATTCATGTGTCAAAGATGTGAGTTTTTCTTTTTTGCTTTTGGTATGAGTGAGTGGTGGGATTATTGTGTGAGAGAGTGAGATAACATGTGTGTTTATGTGGAGGAGAGATAAAGATAACCAAATTACCTAATTGTTTATGTAATGATGCACCGATACTTCAACTGGGATCACATATCCGTATCCGATATTTTAGGATACTTTATCGATACTTATCAATGAAATATTTAATTTATAAAGTCGTAGTACACTACAAGAAAATATTTGAATAATGATTAATTTTAATGACAAGAAGCAATTAGTCGCTATATAGTAACCAATTTAGGTAGCAACTTATAAACTAAAAATTATTGGCAACTAAAATAGTTTCAAAAAATTATAATTGGTCTCTAAATTGGATCCAAGTGATATGGGATCGAATCCCTTCTCTCACGCCATGCCCTGGATTGGTTCCAATTTTGCTAGAATTGGATCCTTCACTCACGTCATGTCCAACTATAGCAGGATTGGATCCCTTCTTTAGTGAATGTTGTATACCTCAGTAGATCTACACCAACTCTATTATTTTCTATTTCCAGATCTCAGCCACACACACAGAAATATTATACAAAGAATAAACGTGTATTTGCTCAATTAATCATTTCAAATCACCTCCCATTACACAAGATGTTAAAAGTGATACATCTCGCTAATCAGTGCATTCACTTGGTCTTAATTAACCACAAACGAACGGAAAAATCACTTTGTAATCCATCTTACCAATTCCGTTTAATCTCAAACAAACACAACCTTAATCCAAACAACACCACAATCCCCTCTTCATCAACTCAAATTCATCCACTCACTCTTCCTCAAATCCTCTCCTCAATCCAAACCAAACACTACCTTAATCCATATGAATTTGCGGAGTGTGAACTAGATTTCTTGTATAATAAAGGAAGAATTTAGAGTAATTGAGAAATATTTCAGTAATTAGATTGATTGCCAAATTTCCAATCTCAAGAAATAGAACAATTAATATGCGATCAGATATTTTTCATTTAATTGAACTCATTTTCAACTCAATCTAACACATTGTTTTATTCGATTGAAAATTGTATTACTTTCGTTCAAAAGTCATTTTATCAAGTATCAAACACACCTTAAAACAATCAAACCATCATCCAATATTAAATATATTAAATTCGTCACTTTTATAAGAATAATAATGATGATTATTATACATTTTGGTTAAATAATATTAGAAATTTGGCAAGACTTGCCTGTCAAATCTTGAAAGTTATTCTGTTATCGTGTCATTTAATACATCGGATCGGTTCTAAACTTTCTGTTACACCTGATTGATTGATTGATTGATTGTTGTACATAAACAAAAGTCACGTCTCATTGTTTTTAATCCTTCAAACAATAAAATAAAAAAACTGAGAATAATACACAACATCACAAGGACAAAAATGCTGTTCAAATTAACTACTCTAACAAACAATTTTCATAATAATCATATTACTAGTTTTTTTTTTTTTTTTTAATGGGACTAGTGGATCTGCCAATAAGAAATCCCCCTCCTTCATTCCTGAATCTATATGTTAATTGGTAAAACAAAAGAAAAGTAAAAATTACAAACAAAAAAATACAAGGTGAATTTCATACATCTGTTAATATTAACGAAGATACAATGACAACGTACGCCAGAAAAAAGAAAACTGCAATCTGTATGAAAAACTTGGGATTTTCCCTCATGTTTGGTGAAGTCACCGCCCTGAAAAGCAGAAATTGAATTCTATTACAACATCGTTCAAAAGTTGACGCGGGTAAAAAATAAAAGCATGAGAGCATGTCCAAGCAGAAGTAGAAGACAGGTACATGACAGTTTTTGAACTCGACCACAACGTTACCTAGCAATTCGTTGGGAGAGTCGATGAAATGGTAAACTTTGTATGAACACAATGCCTGGTCCTGTTAGAAGAGCTGTGACCGCATTGTCACCCTGCAATTTTCGATATCACGATCATATATAACACATTCTAGAAAAAGTTATGGGTGTTAGAAGAATCATGTTATAAGAAAGTAATGCATGAACATCCAACCAAGGTAGCATTATGGTCACCGTGATGAAAATGCTACTACATTATCATCTTTGTCATTACAGCATAATTGCCTGCTACCGAGGATCCTGTTGATCGATGTGTATTACAATTTTATAAATGGGTTGGATCCCTATCATTTGCTGGTTAAGGGAATGGCATTACAAAGGGTAGTACGGTTCTATAAAACTCCTAGTATGCTTCGGGTCATAGGAAAGGTTAGACCCATTGTGTTTCCTAAATAGAAAAAAATTATGGTTATGCAAAATTTATTCCCTTGATCTTGTGAGGGGTTTAAACTACACCTCACTTTAAAGAGACTTGATTGGTTTAGCAATGCAAACTCTCAATTATTGCCAGCATATATGCAAAGAGAATTGCGATGTTTATAAAATGCTTGAGCTTTTAAAAGCTACTTACCCCAAACATTGTCCTTCGTGCAGGACCATTGTATTTTATTTGGATATTGACCGTACTTGTAACAGCAACAATGGAAGAAACATCAACAGCTAGAACTTCACCGATCTCAAGATTTTTCTGTACAACTAACAAGAGGACAGAATCCAATAGAGCGTCCCAATGAGAAATAACAGAAGAGTATGGTGGAAAAGAATGAGAAAAAAATTCAAAGCAAAAACTTAATAAATTTGACATTAAAAAGTACAATGATGAATTCGGGAGGAGCTGAGAGTTGCAAATGGAACAAGAGAAAGACTTTATAATGTTTAGAAGAAAAGAATACCAGATCCACCCGCTAATATGAAAGCAAGCCCTTGGCCAGATAGCTTCTGCCTCAAGAATCCCTACAAAAAGAGCATGGTCTTAGAGAAATGATATGGAGGCATGCATGACAAGGAGGCC
The DNA here is from genome assembly GCF_037176805.1 of Vigna unguiculata. Lineage (NCBI taxonomy): Eukaryota > Viridiplantae > Streptophyta > Magnoliopsida > Fabales > Fabaceae > Vigna > Vigna unguiculata. The sequence goes on along the minus strand of NC_140794.1, from coordinate 53,763,053 downwards.
AGCCCAATTGTTTTGACAAAAATTCTTCGCCTATTTTCACAACGCCATTTTTTGTAATTATTATTAGCGAAAACTGAAACTGAAAACAAAAAATGTTTTCTCAAATTAAAAGAACTCCTAACTTCTTCGAAATTTCTTCTCCAACAGAACACCTCTAATATGAATGGAATATGGTTATAATAAGTTTCAGGGCTTATGTTAAAGAAGATAAATTTGGAGAGTTATTATTGGGAAAGATAACATTTACTACATTCTAAACACAAACGTCATGTATTTCCTTTTTTTTTTTCAATATAAACTTTATTTTTATTCCCATAACATCAACAATTTTCACGGAACGAAAAGTGGTGAATAAATTTTAGGCTGAAGTTAAGATAAAAGTGGGAAATTCTTATTGAGAAAGGAAACATTTATTACATTGGAAACACAAAAATTCATTTATGTCCTAAGGGCTGATACAAACAAAACTGTAAATTTTAGGAACTTTAAGGGAAATCATTAAAAAATTCTCAAACAATAACTGGTGGTACCACACAATAACGAAGCAGGGGGGTAAAATCATAAATTGACTAATTTATTGGTTTTCTTCTCCATACCATAGATATAGTAAACTCTTCAATGAATGCAAATGCAACCTAAAAATATCGATTGTGAACAAGAAATTGAGTATCGATCGCAAGAAGATCCGTCAACAGACAAGTAATGCATCCTACGGACATGTCTTGTCATTGTTGATTATATGTTTTGGTACAAAAATTCAATGTAGCATTACAGCGTACATATGCTGTACATCTTGGAGTTCAAAAAAATGTCCGATTTTGTAATGTATCAAAAGAAAATAATACTGAAAAAGGAAAACTACGTGGTCAGCCATGCAATTGATACCAAGTTAGTAACAAAGACTAATAATAGTGGGAAACATCCAAAATATCTCACCTCAGCACTAGCAACAATATTTCGTCCCCTCTGATCTACTATGTTGCTAACCTTCACATCATTGACAGAGCAAAGAAAAGCATCTGGCTACAGAGTGCAGAAAATTCAAAACAAGGTTATTTTGTAATCTGTTTCTCAGATTTAAAAGAAAATTCAACAACCAGTAAACCTATAGATCAAATTTGAAAATCTAAAATCAAATTTAACAACAACTGCAAACGAATTGGTTATACCTGACACAAAATCTCTCCATTGAACATTGCCAAATCAATCTGTATTTGAATAACAGACACATAAGCATATACATATAAAGAGAAGTCCAGTCATATGTATACCAATATTTATTTCAGATGATGAATATTGAGACTTAAAACAAGGGTAACAATAGTTTTAAAAGGCACATAAGTACAAACCGGAAGAATTCTTGCGAAATATGGTGCAGCAATTCCAACGAATCCTTCGCTTGGTCCAGAATTGTGAAGAACAATGCTAGTTATTGTTTTTCCAAATAACCACTGCCATACACCCACTTCATTTTCGGGAAGGTAGGCATTTTCCATTTCAATGGATCCAGACATAAAGCACATGGAACCTACAAGTAAATAGCATACAGGTTCCATTAAAACATTGACAGGTGTGATCCACAAATTCTAACTTTATCAAGTTATACAGATACAGATGTGGGTGAATTTATTGCCATATTGGTATCAATATGCATTAAAAAATATTAAAATGAGGAGTACTAGGAAAACAAAATAACAGAAAATTATCTGCACAGCTCCACTCCCACAAAAATTTACTTCTTGGTAACACCCTACGTGATGATATACTTCCCTTTGGAAGAATTAAGGAGAGATAAAACAGTCACAAACATGCTTATTGGCAACCAACAGGTCATAAAGAAATATTTAAGAGCAAGGGATTCAATTATTCATTTTTCAAAACGACTTTCAGTATGACATTTATCAGGTACTTACTCAAACTATTTTTGAGAAATGCTAACGCACATGATTTACTATTAGCCAAAATTTATTACAAATCATAGATTATGTGGGTAACTTCTTATTTAATGAACCTCACTCCTAATATTATAGTTTTTCAACAAATTTTAGTTAATAATAAAAAAATATGTAAAAGGGTGTACTGCTAGTACTAAATATTTTAACGAATCTAAAACAAAAAATTTAGACAAAAAATATGATTAAATATTTGCAAACAAAATATATAGGTTATTTCATCCACAGTTGTTTAAGAGTCCTGACCAGTTGAGGGTGGGGTTGTTAAATATACACGGCCTATCCCCTAATAAAAGGTTGTTTCCAGGATCTAAACCCATGACCTCCAAGTCATAAGGCAGCAACCTTAGTGTTGCACCAAGATTCACCTTCCACGGCAATGTTCATTATTATCCATAAATCATGTTTGTGTCAGTTTCATATTCAAGAGCATGCACTTAATAATTAGCAATTCAAATGCGATACTTTGAGAAGAAAGATCATCAAGTAAAAATTCAAAACCAATGAATAAAAGTTCCCAACAACTTACCAGGCTTTGCGATGATTCTTTCCTGTGGCTTCAACATTATCTACATTTGCAAAAACCAGATGAAGAATTATAATACAGTAAATAGACAATAAATAGTTTCCAAAACATCGGTATTTTAAACTTTAGATTGTCACACATACCTGAACCACTTGAGCTTCACCCCCTAAAATCTGAAAAGGTATAATTGCATCTTGCGGGCTCTAAACAGAAAAACATGAAAAGAAAACACCCTTGATAAATGCTTACAAACAAAATATATGAATAAATATACTGAGAAACCTTCCTTTTTCTTATATTTGTGTGTTAGAATATCTACTAAGCTTTTCCATTTTCTAGCATCAGTAATGCAGGTTTTTTGTGTGGTTAACTTCTTATACTCAGCCATCTTACTGAAAACAGTATGCATGATAATAAAAGCATTTTACATTCCTTAAAAGTACACCAAACATCAAAGCAAAGGTTTTTTTATATAATATCATTTTGCATGTTCCAGAGGAGCTATGTTAGTTCAAAGGCGCACAGACCAAAGGAGTAAACTATTATGATCCAGGACTCAACAAAATTTTGTCAATCATATAATGCATCCATCATATCAAATTAACTAAATAGCAACCTCAATTGCAAAAATATAGCAATATTTGAAGATACAAATTGATCTTCAAGAGTACTCCAATTTCACAAATTACAACTCTAGTTGAGAAGTCATCATCAATGCATCTAACAGATTAATTTATAATTCAATCTGTTCTAGAATCAAGACTAACAGAAATCAATTGATTGAAAACAAGGGAAGCTTAAATATATATATATATATATATATATATATATATATATATATATATATATATATATATATATATATATATATATATATATATATATATATATTAAGGACAAGAATTGATGCAACTACCTGATAAACATAAGGCTGAAAAGGTGTTGAGAAAAACGGTGCAGCCATGGCTAGGGCACAGGGGTTACTTTGAAGTCACTGGAGACAAAGACAGCCAACTGGAAACATATTCAGGAAAAAATCAATTGATTTTATTTAATAACTTATTTGAATTCTATCATGCAATAATTCTCATGTCTGGGAGATACAAGTTTATGACATACAAGGTTCAACTCAACACTTGAAAATTCAATATTACAAGCTAGGCATTCATCTTAATGTTATTTGATAAATTTATAAATGAGTAGTCAGGTTTAATCATAATGACCAAGGTTGTCAAACTAAAGAACTTAAAGAGTTCGCTAAATTTAAATCAGAAACTTAACTTGCAAACTCACAAGAGTTTATTTGAGTCTACCTAACAAAAGAATAATATTGAAGAACCGCATGATGACATATATGCAGGAACATAAACCTCTTACAAAATAATAATTCAATGCTAGAAAAATATACTATAACAGAGAACAGAATAATATATTTCTAAGTAACAGCAAACAAAATAATGAGAAAAACCACATTATATTATAATAGAGAACACAACCAACAAAATATAACTGAAAAATATACTAAAACAGAGAACACAGCCAACACAGAGAAAAACCACTCATTTTGAACAAGACAGAATGGGCCCTGAAAGACAGAGATGGGCGTAAAGGTGAAATCACGAATCGTAAGGGAGATGATCTAGAAATTGTGAACATGGTCTTGAAATTCCAAATAGGTGATCTTGACGAACATTATACAAGAATAGGTGAAATCGTGAGAGGAACTAACTTCAACCCGTCATGTTGTACCTTGTCTTCAATTTTCAAATGACAGCTTCAATTGAGCGCGTGTGCTTGGCTGATGACATGGATGGCTTTTAAGGAAGATTGCAAACCTAAGTTTCTGATTTTGTGTGCCTTAAAACAGAGTGACAAGGTGACATTTTGGAACAAAGCTGTAGTGCCATTTTCAAGTGGTGAAATAGCTCCTGAAAATCACAAGTCCAACTGAGCCTGTACAGAAGAAACAATTCTAGGAGCGTTTTGGCTCGTTGGAGGCTGATTGGATCATAAACTTGTACGATCCTACAAATTAACACCCAAATTTGACAACGTTGATGATGACAATCGTCATTTTTCTATTTAAAATATTCAATAAATAGCCAAAACCTATCCTCCTTATTACTCCCTCTGCATTAGCTTTTGCAACCCAAACAAACATCTTACGCTTGGTTCTTATTCTTCAAGACTAAACAATACAAAAACGGGCTCTGATTTTTCCTCCAAAGGTGAAATAATCACAACTTATTGTTGAATTATTGACATATAAAAATGTAAAGTATCACTTCAATTGCAAAGCACTGCAGTAAAGACCTGAAGTTAGGAAGGACACAGGGGAACATAACCAAATAATCACTGAAATTCAAAACCTTGGCAAGATTTTAAATTGCAGACTGCATCAAGTGACGCATCCCCACTCCACTGGCCACTTAAACCACATCAAGCACGATTGCCAACAGCACCCAGTCAAATCTAGTAATATCATGAACAAGCCCTGTGGACAAGTGAGAACCCCGAATCCCCAGACCACTTCCCTACAAGTGCATTTCAATTAGATGATCTAGTCCACTGATCCATCCACTTGAGCATTTTCATCAAACTTCCTTCCCTGATAATTGTTACTCCAGAACTAACCAGATAAATAAACCCACAATAATTAAGAAGTACCCGTTTAGATACAGAACTTTCACATACTTCTCCTTTGGGTGAAAAAAAAAATTAAACCCTAAAACATAACAAAACCTATACACCGGAAACAAAGGATGCACCTAATTCAACAAGACCAATGAAAGAAAAACCCAATGTTGTGCCACAGCAGTAGCTGCAGCACCTTTATATGGAAGACCTACTCTCAATTAAATCCTTGAAACAAGAATTGTAAAAGTATAAAACAAAAAACCCATTGAACCTAATAGTCAATGGAGGAACTAAAAAATGAAGAACAATATATGCAATTGAATATTGTACAGATAAATCTCAAATTAAAATTTTTCTTGCGAAACAACTTACTGAATAATAGTTTGACCCAACCGAACACCGTCTCAGATCTGGCTGATCAATTGATTCCCTTGAACAAGCGAGTTTGATTCAGAGAAGCATGATATACATTGCCTTATGGGGGATTCTGCTGTGTATGCATTTATTTTCCCTTTGCTTCAATCTAGAAGGAGAAAGACCTTTTTCTCCTCTGCTTGTGACTGTAATGTTACAATTTCTGGGATACACGTGTCTTTCATGCTGACGTGGCTTGTTTCTATTGCCTAGAGTGGTCAATCTTAAAGTAAGATCAATTCCTATTGGTTAGCGTGATCAATTTATGTTATCAGAAGATGCACTGTTTTTTTACCGGGTAATTTGATGACTTAGGGTAATTTCATAATTGTTTATGGAATTAAGAATCCCATTAATATATTTTGAGAAAAAAATCAATTAAATCCCATAAGTCGTAATTGATTTTTTAAAATTTTAAATGACTTATGATTAAAAAAAAATAAAATGTTAGTTGTTAAACAAGTAATTTAGTTGGATAAGTTTAATGTGTATATTTTATTATCTATATGATTCATACAAAAGATTAATTTTTTTTCATGACTAAGTTTCTGTTTACTTTTTATTAAATAATAATATTATTATTATTTGATTTTATATATATAATCACACCATATCTACACAAAATAAGTAATCTCTTCCCAAAAATTTATTATGACAAACTTTTAATAATTTATAAGCAGAATTTCATACTATCAAACACATTTCTTTGGTAATCATTATTGCAAATTATAATTTTTAATTTTTTTTGGAAAAAAAAATTATGGGCATTAAAAATGTGCATCAACATTTAATATACATGTGTAATGAGTGTAAAAAAAATTAATATATATATATATATATATATATATATATATATATATATATATATATATAATCACACCATCTCTATACAAAAAATAAGTAATCTCTGGCTAAAATTAACTACGACAAACTTTTAATAATTTATAAGCAGAATTTCATACTATCAAAACTTTTGACTTTTTAAATACATTTCTTTGGTAATTATTATTGCAAATTATCATTTTTAACTTTTGGAAAAAAAGAAATTATGGACATTAAAAATGTGCATCAACATTTAATATACATGTGTAATGAGTGTAAACAAAATTAAACTATATATGTATCATTGTGTTTTTTTTTTCAATTTGTATTGCTTTATTCAAGCCTAATTTATAGTTATAAATTTCGGGATGAAAGTTTGTAATTTTTATAAAATACATTAGTGTGCACCAGATTATATTAACTAACTTAAAAATTGTTTTTTTCCTCCGCTTATAACTCTGAGATCTGTAGAATTGTTAAGAATAAGAAAAATCATTTATAAAATAAACACTTAATATTTTATTATTGGATGAAATTACGTATAAAAAAAATTCTATTAGAAATAAATTTATTTTAAAAATAGTATATATTTAAGTGTTATTTTATAAAATGAAAACTTGAACATTTTATCATTAAACGGAATTTCTTATAAATAAAATTTTATTAGAAATAACTTCATTTTATAAATAACCTATACTTTCTATAACCTTTTTCTTTATAATCTCTCTACCCTCTCTTTAAATTTTTAACCTCACCTTTAATCTCTTTCAAGATTCAAGCATACTCTTATATACTCTTATATGTTCCTAGTGTCATGGGCAACATCTCTAGCTAAAAGGTTTCTCAAATAGAGGAAGTTCATATTTTTTTTTCATATCATAGGGTTAATTTTTGGCTAGGATGCATGTGGAATTTTTGGTCTTTCACAAGTAAGTTCAAATTTTTTCTTATTTTAAAGTCAAATTTTGATCGGAATATATGTAAACTTATTGGTCTTTCATATGGTATTATGGAATTCGTTAGGAATCTTTGTTATGATGTGATCCTAAGGATGTGCTTAGATCATCAATATAAGCTTTCTTTGTGTTTTAAAGCATCCTATAAGACATAGAGTTTATAACAAATTAGAGCAGTGAACTCTAAAAGAGGTAAGGAAAACTAGTTTTGACATTTATATTCTTATTCATATTGTTTGAATTGTTTGTTTGACATTTGTGATTTGAAAGTTGAATTGATGAATTACACCTGTGAATTGGTATTTGAAATGTTGTCAGTATATCATAGAACTTTATTTTTATGTTGATTGGTGATCTGGAAAACTGAATGGAGAACGAGTATTTGGATTTGGGTTTGGGTAATGGATTGTAATAGTGTTTGTTAAAATTTTATTGGTATACAAATTTGATATCGCTGTCGTTAGGCGATCAAATTACCACTACTTTAGCAACTTCAGTATTGCCAGTTTGTAGTGAAGAAAATAGTTAGGGTTAAGATAACCCTGAGTCGTCTCACAACGAATACGGAATTGATCTCAAATATTTGATTCTCAAAAAATGTACTTTAAAACTAGCAACTATAAAAATAGGGAGGTTTTGATATGCAAAGAAAATGACACGGAAGATTGTAAACACAGTAATAGTAAATAGGTCAATTCCACTGCTTTTTCTAAATAAGATTCTTCATTGGTTATCTAGAGATTATTGTTAAATTAATTATTGTTGTTGATTTACAAATAAATCAATGTAAAGACTCAATTGATTTGTTGACATCCTCACTTTTAATCAAAGTACAGTCTCAATTAAAAGTGAGAATTATTAGATTATCCATAGTAATTTTACTATGCATAATCATGTCTATTCCTTTGTTTCTTTACCAAATAGAAAACTTAATTGATCAAAGTAAAGTCTTGACTAATTTTAGTTAAAGTAATTACCTCTAATCAAATTAAAGTCTTAATTATTGGCAAAAACTTATTTAATCAAATGAAAGTTTCTAAACAAAATCAAAGTAAAGTCTCAATTTAATTTAAAAACCTTTTAACTCATATGATTAGCATGCATGTAGATTTTAAATCATTATTTTCTATTCGATTAAGAAGCAAAGGACATAGATAAACAAAAACCACAACAATAATCAAAATAGCAAAACATATAAATTCATCTAACCTCAGAATCCATTTAAGAAATTACAGTGGAATCAACCCTTAAAGCTTAGCCCTGGAATACATGATGATATGAAAGAAAGAAAATAAAAGAAAGAATGAGAGATGTGGTGGAGACGGTATCTGCCAAAACCAGAGAGTTCTAAGTGTCTAAGCTATCAGCTGTAAAATATTGTCAGTTCTCGTTTCTGCTCCCTTAAGTCTCTTTATATAGGCTTCAACTGGACTTTGGGCTTTATCTGTCAGTTGCTAAAATCTTTTATTTTTATTTAATTAATTAGCAACTTAATTCCTGTCCAATTTCCAATTCTGCCCCTCTCATTTAACCATATTTGCAGTTTTGACCAATGTTGATTGCTGACTTTGACCAGTTGACCAGAGTTGACCAGTTGACCAGTTTGACTGTCCTATCAGACGCTGACACGTGGCAGTGCAGATTAGGGTTTCACTCTCACACTCTTCTCCCTCCCTCGTGACGGCGGCTGCTCCGACGTGTGGCTGCTCCGGCGAGCTCGCGGTGGTGTTGCGAGAAGATGGAAGAACTCGCGACGCGTTGCAAGTGCAGTGGTGGTTGTCGGAGGCGCGACGGAGCTGCGGAGAAGCTTCGCGGAGGTTGTTCGTGTGCGCTGCAGAGCTGCCATGGTGGTGCGCGATGGTGTTCATGGAGGTGGCGTGAAGCTGCGCAGATGGTGGTGCGAAGGCTGTGTGCTCGCAGAGATGCAGGACGCGAGAAGAAGATGGCGTTGCTGTTGCGGTGGTGCTTCGGCGAAGTGAGGTTGCAGGTGCGGTGCGTGAACGGAGATGCGGAGAAGACGGAGGCGCGAGGTTTCTGCTTCTAGCTCGCGGTTGCGCGGAGAAGATGAAGGTGGCGCAAGGTGCAGATTCGTGGTGGTTGCAGCTTCTCTTCTCCTCTGGTGGTGGCGCGCCGCGGTGGCCGGCGAGATTGGCGGCGGCGGCTGTGTGGAGGGTGGTCATGGTGGCTGAAATTAGGGTTAGGGTTTTGGGAGATGAAGGTGATGACGTGGCAGAATCTGATTGGTTAATTTGGTGAGGGTAGGATTATGACACGTGGCGGCTTATGGTTGGCTAATTTTAAGAGGTGGGGATTGCCACATGGCATGATCTGGTTTAGTGGAGTTTAAGTGGTAGGAGGGGTGCAACTTAGTGAAAACTGGGGGTGCAGAACATGTTTTTGTGGTCTACTTGAGGGAGGAGTGTGCAAATGAAAACTGGGGGTGCATTTAGCTCCTGATTTATTCTTTTTCAGAATTTCTTGATTTTGGACTTATTTTGTAACTTTGAATATTTAAAATCACACTATTAATTGACCAAAAATAAATTTCAGCTGCATTAACAAACGTTAGAATATCCAATAATATTTTATGCAACTAAAATCAATTTTTACGCCACTTTTACCAAACTTACTCAATAAATCCAATAATCACAAATCCTAATTAAATCAATCTTTAAGCACAGAAAAATCAATTAAATCCCCAAATTTAAATATTAAATGAGGGCAAAAATTTGAACTCATCAATTTACTAAGGTGTTTCAAAAAGCATAAAGGTATAGTGAATTACAAAAATTGATATGCACATTTTTCATTCATATTTATCATGGGGTTGAATAATGAGGAACGGACTGAGCATCACTAGCAATGGCAGAACTATGAGTTGACAGAAGGGAGTCACGACTCTCCCAATTTTTTTTTGAATTTATTATATATATATATATATATATTTGTATTTATATATTTTTTAAAATTATATTTATATATTATTTATATTAAATTTATATTATGGAAATTATAATAAAAGATAAAATAAAATTATAAAAGAGATTATGATTTTTTTTGTTATAGCATTTTTTCACCATGTAAATTAGCATGAAAGTGTGTGAGGAGAAATAAGGTTTAATCAGTCGGGTGGTATTCACACTTTAAGTTAGATGTGTCAGTTTGATATCCGTTTTTAAAAAGGTATCAATTGAATCCCAACTTTTTAAAAGATGCCTAGGTCCTTTTCAGCAAAAAATTATTAGGTCTTAAATTTTGATATAAATATCAACACTTAATTTGGTAAGTCATTTTAAATATCAATACCGTTAACGCTATAGTAATTTTTGTCTGAAAGGGACCTAATTAAGACACTTTTTCAAAAGTTGAGACTAGATTGACACATTTTTAAAAGCGGGTACTAAACGGACACATCCAAACAAAAGTGGGTACCATCCGACTAACTAAACCCGATAAATAAATACAAAGAGATAGATTGAAAAACAGATGTTGGGAACACATAGATTGAGATTGAAGTAATTCTCGCATGATCTCTCACAGATGAAGGTTAGTATCTTATTGTGATTTATGTATGCTAGATTTATGATTCTTTTTAGGATGTTTCTCTAAATTAAGTTTATCCCAAATTAGTATAAACATAATTATGATTTTAGAAATTCTTTTATGAAATTGGTATGAACCCTAATTATACTTTTTCCCAAATTATTATAACACTTAATTATGAAATTTAGGGATTTTGTGTTTTCTGCTGCCTATGGTATTTTTTTTTAAGTTTTGAATTTATACCGAGTTGCATATTTAATTAAAGTGGTATGAGTTTAATTATGTCTTGCATTGTGATAATTGTGATTTTTGAATATAAATTTTATCTTTTTTTCTAAATAGGTGAGATGTGATAAATTTATATTAAAAAGAGTATGATAAAGAGTAAAAGAATTGATTCTTTTTTTTTAGAAGGTTTGTGATAAAGATGAAAAAAAAGGCATATATGTTAACTAAACTTTTTATGAGAACCAAGAATTCAAGACAATGAAAATCAAATCTCTACAGTTTCTAGAGTTATACATAATGAATTTAAAAATTCATTAGAATGCAATCCGGGAAAAATGTCTTCAAATTTGACAATACCCACCAAATTAAATTGATGAGGTACAAAGAGCTTATCTAAAATAATATTCATGGTTTGGTATCATGATATAATAGCAAGATATAATAGCAAATAATAGTAATATTTTTTTTGAATTATACTATTATGTGTGTTTGTTTTAAGCAGAGAAATGAAAAGAAAAAATGAAAAACTTTTTTTTCTAACTAAAAAAAATTATATGTAACAAATTTAATTTGGCACCCCTAAATATTTTTTCCAAGTTCCACCACTGATCGCTAGGCTCTCATCTTCCAGTGAGTTATATGGATCCTAACGTTGGACAGTGAGCTATATGGATCCTAACGTTGGACACTGGTAGGGCACTTGACAGTGAATCCCTAAGTTGAGAGTGTTGGACACCCTTTCAGCATCACTTGGTGGTAACATGTATTTGCATAGTATTTTGTGTTTTTGCTACTTTCTTTGTGGCTGGACTTACTATTTTGGAATGTTTATTTTGAATTAAGATGAATATGAATGGAATAATGAGGTAGTTATTCCTAGGGTTTACAATGAGTTGGTTTTGTGTGAGGTGTATATTGATGACAATGAATATGAATGGAATTGATCGGGAGAAGTCTAAACATCTTATAGTTCTCCTAAGAAACATGAGTGATTGAGCAATGAGATACATGGTCTAAGGGTGCTAATACAACATTCCTTCGAATGATGTGTATGGGTTATTGATGTATGAAGGGGTTGTGAGAGCATTATATTTGAATGTTTGATGGTATGATGTGAAATATGCACGTAGTTATTTATTTTTTTGAATTTTTAGTATATTATTTTTATATTTGAAATTTATAAATTTTAAATTACTTATGGATTACATTGTGTGTTATATTGTATGTTTGATATTGTTATTTGTTTGTTATGACTATGTATTTCATACGAGACTGTATATCTCATGCGAGCATATAATAATGTAGGTGTTGGAGAGGGGTAGCTTTGAGGTTAATTAAAAAAAGTTATGTGTGTAAATCATAGTATATGCAGATATATTAGTTATTTCTTTGATCTTATTTTAAAATATACTTAAATTTTGTACTGTACATTATGTTATGAAATTTATACTAATGTTTTTTTAATATAATCATGTAAATGTCTTAATAATGCTATAATCGGATTGTTACAATAACAAATATTAAGACTTGGTATAAAATGATTAGAAGAAACATTTTAGTCAAGTTTATTGTTTCAATCACTTATAACCATTAAAAATTTTAAAATCATCAACAAAATTTTAATAAATTAAAATCACTCTATCTCTATAAAGAATTTAAACTCTCATGTCTTAAGACGGGTCAATTGATTAATTTAATAAATAAGTAAAGTTGACATGTTAAAACACAAATTTTAAAACATTTTCAATCATGTACATTTTTGTCCCTCTCTTTATTATTTTGCTATTAATATTTTTGTAATATTGACTCTATACATAAAATTGAAAGCAACTCGCAATTGAATGTTTGAATAAAATTATAATTCTAAATTTTACAAAAAAGATTAAAATAATTAAATTCAATCTCATTTAAATATTGTCTTTTAAAAATAGCACAAACATTTTGTTCTTCTATTTTTTTTTAAATCAACTTATTAAGTTATAATAAGATTTTATACTCTATCTCCTAATGAAAATATATACGAATAATCACACAATCCACTACTATGGTCTAAAAAGGTATTTATTTTTTTGTTTTTTTTGTTTTAAAGTTTCACTGCACTACTGAAGAAAAAACTAATTATTGTTTAATATATAAAATATAGCAACTCAAATGAATTTAACATCCCCTCCAACTAAGCACTTTATCCAACTTTCCTCAAAAGCCTTTCATTTTTCCAAATTAAGTTTTAAAAAACTCAACATCTACAAAATTGGAAGCAAATATAAAAGATATGATTTGCTCTATGTTTATCATTATTGAACAAAAACATCACTCTCCCATTCCTATTCTTTTTGCCACTTTATATCCGTGTTTTCATTATTACCAGGTCTTTAATTTTATCGATTATTCACAATACTATTATATTGATTTGATATATACTATTAATTTTTATAAAATATACTCTAATTGATTTGAAACTCATTAATGTAGATGTATATTTAAAGTAAAAGAATTAATACAATTCATTGAAAAGATATTATTAAATCTTAACAATAAATATTTTTACAACACCTCTTCCAACAAGATTATACGGAATCGAGATTTTAGAAAAAACATTCTATCGTCATATGATCGTATAATTAATTTTAGAATAATTAATTTAAATACAATAATGACAGTTTTTAAACACAATGATACTAATTTAAATTTATAGAATGAAACAAAAACTTTTTAAATATAACGGATGGTCAAATTTGATTCCACCTAAAAAAACAAAAACATTTAAATAAATATATAAACAAATGATTATTTTTCTTCCACAAAAAATAAGAAAGAATTTTAACTCACATAATGCAAGGTGGGTCTCACCTCACCTCACCTTATTTAGTAAGAGAATTTAACTTTCATTTCATCACAAAAAAGAGTTCTTACAGAATGCGCTCTTCTTTCTTAAATTAAAATATAAAAGTCAGGGAAAATAGTAGTTGACTACAAATGGAACAAGAAAGCTTTGTTCTTGCCACGATTCGGCAATCAGCACCGTGGAAAATCGTAACAGTTCGTCAGCCAAAGCGGTGCCGTTCGCAGTTGTTGGGTATTCCCGTCAATGTACCCTGAGATCGGCGCCGGAGTTTACCAGATTCCGATCCACCGTCTGAATTAGGTAAACATTACGTTCTACCAACTGCATCCATTTAAACCGCGCGTTCTTATATTAATTAGCTTCACACCACTTCACTCCATGCATTATTCTCCATATTCACCTGTTTCCACTTCGCCTTGCATGCTTAAAAGGGAAATATTATCGGTTAGTAAGTATTACTTGATTCTTCACGGGTAATTATTATTGTTATTGTTGTTGATATTATCATTATTGTTATTAATTATGAATTTATCTTGTTTATTCCTTCGAGTGAAACAGGGATTAGAATTTGGTATTGGTGGTGCCATTCGTGAAAGCATTGAGGAATGAGATGAAGAAGGTCTTCCAACAAACTACCTTCATCCGGATTCTAGAGTCCTTGTGGCGTTGCTCTGGGAACAAAAGTATTTGGCGAAGATTCTTTGTTCTGGTGGCTGTTTTGACTGTATCTGCTTTTGGGTTTCAGACGCTTGTGCATACTTATTTAGTTCTACCTGACAGACCCTTCGGTTCTCATCAACGAACTGATTATTCATTTTTCCAATCCTCTAGTAGTTCCCTTCCATCCGAGGAATTTTACAAGGGGGGGACACCTCAAAAGGTTCACCTCACTCCTACTAACTCCTTTATTTCACCTGAGGAGTCTAACAAGTTAGTCGAATCATTCTCAGTTGAGCAAGAGAATACAAAACTAGAACCCCCAGTTCAAAAGAAGATTTCTGGAATTGCGAGTAAAAAGGAGAGAAATCTGGCTGATGTGACGAAAGCTGCAGTGTCTTTATCCCCTCCAAGGCATGTTCCTCCTAAGCAGGTAGAAGTTGATGAGACTGAAAACTAACTTTTTGATTTTAAAGTATGATGAGGAGAGAAACCACCAACAATTTTCTGAATGTATATGTATGTATATATATTTCAGAAACACATATGGCTGTTGCCACCTAACGAGGCCCTTGTGCTAGCAAAGAGAGAGATCGATCATGCCCCTTCGGTTAATGAAGATCCTGATCTTTATGCTCCTATTTTTAGGAATATTTCTGTTTTCAAAAGGTACTTAGATCTTTTTACTATGCATACTTATTCACCTTCTTGTTACTCAGTTTTGTCATGAATTGGTGCTGTCCATTGATTTATCTGAATTTCTCCAGAGGATTGAATAAAAATGGAAAATGTGCTCTAAAGTGAGCAAGGGTGTTTACAACCTTAATTTAATCCAAAGTGCTTTATTATCTTAACTCATCAATTGATTTCTGGCCGATACACCTAAGAAAGATTGCAATACATGCTTGAGCAAATATTGTTCATCAAAATAAGCTTTTACAATTTAGAAACTAGATGTTGTTTTTATTAAACTGGGAGAATGTAATCCAATTCGTTCAACATAGTTTTCTCTTCTACATTTTGAGGGAGACACCTTTCATATTCCCTTTAAAGATCCTTAAATTTTACACTTTTGATTGATGACTGTTGTTGTTTGACTGTAGATGCCATACAAAACTGTTAATTAAATTACTCCATCAAAGAAAAAAATAAAGAAAAGAAACTACTAGACTTGTATAAAACCTTCTTCCATATACCACCTTGTCTGTGTTAGAGAACTGCTTGACTTAATAGTGTTTCCATTTATTGTTTTTCATTACAAATGGATGTCTCCTGCACCCAAACACTAGTGTGATTTTTGTTTGAATGAATTCTTGTTGGCTCACTCTCAACGCAATTCATGTGTCTAGTGTGGGTTGGGGTTGAAGCAAGAAATTCCCGCTTTCTTGTTTTGTACTGCGACTACTATATAAACAAATGCAGATGTTAAATTCCCAAAAACCAGTGAGATACAGACTTATTCTTCAATTGATAAAAGGTTGAACCATTTTTTGAGAGAAGGGTTCAAGAGTCATTACGCATAATCTAAGACAACTCTGAGCTTAAAAATGGTTTGGCTTGATTTCCTTTTGGTTTGACATTTTTTTAAAAAAAAATTGGTTTGCCATATCATTTTTCACCGACCATTATGATGATATTCTAGCGAAATGTCTCGTTTTTTTTCACAGTGAGCATAGATGAAAATTATGACTGAAGGCTGTTGCAATCCACGATTTGAGAGTGGTTGTATACATCTAGATGAAGTTACAGGGAATTATAAGTAATCTTTAAGCGGGTTAATAGTGCTAGTGGTTGAAAAAGTGTTCAAACTTGATTAAAACTCTGACATTTTAGTACTTGGTCATTAGATTTCACGTACTGATTGAGACAAAATAAAATGAAGGGGGGTCTATTGTAAATGTTAGGGCTATGTGGATATTCTTGAGTGGATGATGCTACCTATTTTTCCATCAATTATTGGAGGACTGAAAATGTGGAGAATTCAGCAAAGCCATGTATTAACAGCCATGTCTTCAACTTACATAACCATTTCTTGCAAATCCCTTGTACATAGCTTATAAAATCTAGGTCTAACAAAACTACGTGAAGAGTTAAGAGACAAGCACATGTATATGAAACTTGACATGCAGCCAAGGACATTATAGTATCTAAAGTAGAGTATACGGTTCAGCGGTTTGCTCATAAAATAGAAGAGGAGTTGTACATGTCATATGTTCTCTAGCAAGAAAAAATTAAATATCTGCAGTTAATGCTTGCATTTTTCAGGTGGGATTTTTTTTATTTATGTAAATACAATTTATCAACACAAACCAAAGGATTGTAGAACTTACAGCTTCACATTAGAAACATTGCATCAATTGTTTTTCTCCCTATCATTCATCTAGTTCGTCTATATTATTTTGCACCATCTCCTCCCAGACATATCTCTTTGGCACAACTTGTGCTATATTTCACATTTTTTTCTTTAAGTATATTCCACTTGTTTTTTTCCAGCTTATATTGCCTTTCACATTCTCCATGGAATTGGAATATAGCAGCTTCCTCCCTTTCTATGAGAGTGGTTCCATCATGTTCTCCTTTATAGACTTCACCCAAGCATGTTTGGATAAAATGCTCAATTGTCTTTAAATCGCATGTATTTGCTTATGAACGTTATTATATATTGAAGGGGTATCTACAATGCCTTTTTTTCTCGTTGTTCTCTGATTTTCTATTATAATAGAAATTCCATAATTTATATTTTCACTTCAAACATATTATAAATAACTACACGTTAAAAGTGTAATTGAATATGAAGACCAATATTTCAAAAACAGTTAAAAAATAATAATGTTTTGTATGGTTGTAAATCACAATTTATATATTTTTCAACTTTGCTAACATTAACCAGGGCATCAACAAAATTTGAATATTACTAGTTGTTAGTAATAGATTGAGCATAAGTGTTCTTAATACAGAAAACATTTGTATGCCTTATTTACGAGGTAAAAAAGTAATCAACTAGTAACTAACTACTAACCAACTAATAACTAATTCCCAACTAATTATATGCGAATTAGCTTTTAGAGTTTGCGATGAACAATACCATACATCCTAACAAGAAGAATTGTAATGAAATTGTCTAAGGAAAAATGAACAGAAGTACATTGTAAATGAATTATTTGAAAATTAACAATTTGAGAGGGGTCAACTTGCCACCACCCACATCAATAAAAAGCTCCTTCAAATTGGGCTCTATAAGTCTGCAAAGAACAATGTAAATTTGAGGAATAAAGCTTAGCTACCAAGCTCAAGTACACTGTAAGGCTTAACTAGGCAGAAGCTACCCATGCTTAACCATATACTAGAAACAATTAATTGCATACGAAAAATATGAGGACTAACCGCCCAAGACCGAAATAAATATTTCAAACTTAACTACCATGGGCAAAATCTTCCATCAAATCCCTCTTAAGCTGCAAACTAATGCTTTTCATAAAGAACTGAAACCCTTTAAAGAAGACTAAAGTCAAACATGGACCATAATTTTAACTTTGCCAAGTGACAAAAACAGAGATATCAGGCCAAGAATGAACATTGAAATCAAATCACATCACACTGACCATTTGCCCTTTGTATGGTAATGTTTTCTTCTTCTTCTTCTTCAAAGGCATCTTCAAGTCTGTAAAACTCAAGAACGAGAACCAGTAAGAGATTAAAAAACTTAAATCTAAGCTCAGCTTGATGTTTCTGCAATGTATTGAAACCATAGATAGAAAGAAAAGTATAGAAAGGCATAAATTCATCACAGATTCTGAAGACTGTGGTAACAAGGCTTTGACTTTAGAGTTAGAATACTACATCAACTACCTTGTCAAAGAACCACTTAGCCTAATTTTTATCACAATTGTAGTTAATAATTATAAATCCTTTGAAATTGGAAGTTTGAGAGGTGATTGTAACATTAATGACTATAGTCAACTCTAATTGTCTGGTAAATATTTTGGTTGACCATTTCTAAAATTTTAATATCTTTTAAAGCAGGTTTAAACTGTTGGATTCGGTTAGGACTATTTCCACTAAGTTTGCTATCTTTAAGTGAAGATTGAATGAAGACTTGGACAACTAGTTTAACAATTTGATGGCTGTAACTTGTCTTTCGGTAATTTTCTGATGGCATCATGCATATGCAAATGGATATTGCTTCCTTATATATAAAAAAATAATCCCTTTACCTGGTAAAATAAGCATTTGATACTATGATCTTCACAGCTCTTCGTTATCAAAATTACATGAAGCTCAGTGATTGTTGATGAATGGATTGTCTTTGGTTGTACTGTACCTTTGGTATGTGAAAAGCATCATCTACTGTATCGAAAACCATCTTGAAACAATATTGTGTCTCAACTTCAGGAGCTATGAATTGATGGAAATGACTCTTAAAGTATATATATACCGTGATGGATCAAGGCCTATTTTTCACAAACCACCCCTTAAGGGAATTTATGCTTCTGAAGGATGGTTTATGAAGTTAATGGAGGAAAATAAGCAATTTGTCACCAGGGATCCTGAAAAGGCTCACTTATTTTACCTTCCATACAGTGCACGCCAAATGGGGTTGGCACTCTATGTGGCTGGGTCACACGATTTAAAGCCATTATCAAACTTTCTAAGGGACTATGTGAACATGATTGCTGCAAAGTATCCCTTTTGGAATCGCACACATGGTTCGGACCATTTCCTTGTTGCTTGCCATGACTGGGTATGGGGCTTGTATCTGTTTTCAGTTGAATTGATTGATTCTGATAATTTGATTTTACTAACTTGATAGCTGCTCAAGTATTAGTATTTCTAATTCTTATATTTTCATGTCTGCATGCTTTACTTTGATTTGATAGAAAAGTGAAAATGAAACTCTTTAGCAAAATTAACTTTGAA
Source organism: Vigna unguiculata (assembly GCF_037176805.1). Lineage (NCBI taxonomy): Eukaryota > Viridiplantae > Streptophyta > Magnoliopsida > Fabales > Fabaceae > Vigna > Vigna unguiculata. Next base: position 53,743,556 of record NC_140794.1, on the reverse strand, counting down.
GTAACTTCGATAAAAAAAGGATGTATGCATATATTAATGGTGATCATGATAAATAGATAAAAACATAACTACGGTATGAAAGATTCGGCTACTATGAGTGCACAGCATGACACTTTCAATTGTACGTGTGTTTTACATGGCTGACGAACAGTTCTTTTCTCAATGTTTCCACCTATTTATTATAATTTAATCTATATTTCCTCCTTAGTGGCTTTTTAATATAAAAAAAAAAATCGAAGCAAACATTCCTACTGGATGCCTTCACCAGCTATTTTTTTGCATTCTTCCTGCAGTTGGTCAAATCCCTTCTGGATATTCCAATTACCCTAAAACAATATATCTTCTTTTTTTATAGTATTCTGATACTTGAAAGTTGAAACATATAATAATGCACGTTTCGAACATTACAGTCTGCATCTTATGTCTTTATTCTCGGAAGTTTTACAAAGATATCTCTTTATTATGCATATACCCACGAATGTTATTGGTGATTTCAAATGCACTGATTGCTATTATATATGTGTCTCTTTTGCAGTATAGTCTGCTGATCAATTTCGTTTATGAATTTACTGCGTTAAAGTCACTGGCTTTTTTAATGTCGTCTTTTCAAAACTGATATGTGCAGGGTCCTTACACTGTAACTGGACACAAGGAGCTAGCAAAAAACGCCATAAAAGCTCTATGTAATGCTGATTTGTCTGAAAGAATTTTTGTTGCAGGAAGAGATGTTTCCCTACCAGAAACTACCATAAGGGTACCAAGAAAACCTCTGAGAAATCTTGGTGGGAATAGACCATCACTACGTCCAATCCTTGCTTTCTTTGCTGGAAGCATGCATGGTAGAGTGCGCCCTACTCTCCTTAAGTATTGGGGGGTTGGAAAAGATGAAGACATGAAAATCTACAAGCGTTTACCTCTAAGAGTTTCCCAAAGGATGACTTATATTCAGCACATGAAATCAAGTAAATATTGTGTATGTCCAATGGGCTTTGAAGTTAATAGCCCTAGGATAGTTGAAGCCATATATTACGAGTGTGTTCCTGTTATCATTGCAGATAATTTTGTCCTTCCTTTTAGTGAAGTTCTGGACTGGAGTGCTTTTTCTGTGGTGGTGGCCGAGAAGGATATTCCCAGGCTGAAGGAAATTTTATTGTCCATCCCCATAAGAAAATATCTTACAATGCAAAACAACGTGAAGATGCTTCAGAAGCATTTCCTTTGGAATCCTAGACCAATAAGATATGATCTGTTTCACATGATTTTGCATTCAATATGGTTTAACAAGCTGAGCCAGATTCAAACTTAGCAAATATAGAAGTCATTTCGGTAAGAGTTGTTTAATTTGATTGCACGAATCTTGTTTGAATGAGGTCATATTGATGGTATAATGCAGCAGTTCAAACCTTTGTATCTTATGGACGGAGTTGTCCTGCATAAAAGCATTGATTCATTTAATGTATTAATTGGGCGAACTATAATAGATGTTGATTATGGCTAGGTATCATGTTTGATGGTGTGATTGGTTCACGGGAAGTTGAGGGTTGGTGAGGAGAGAGATGATAGACTTTTTAATTTTATGTTTAGTAAAAAAAATTAGAGAACGTGGAAAGGAAAATATAAATGGGAGCTAAAACTCTTTTTCTCTTAATTAAGCTTCTTTTCGTGCTGATAAACAATACAGTGCATGTTTGGGATAAAGCTACGTTAAACGTAACTAGCTTTTTAGTAAAAGTAATAAGAGTGTTTCTTCTCTTAGATGTATTGGAAATTGGAATTTTCTCATTCAAACAGGTTCAAACGGAAATTTAACATGCCGTTGTGTTTGAGTTGTGTTTGAACGAGTGAATTTAAGAGAGAAATTCAGTTATTTAGAGAATTTGATTTGTTTAAAAAAAAAATAAAAATGTTTGAATAAAGAAATTAAAAAGAAAATGAAATCAAGTAATTTTAAAAAGGTATTTCAAATAAATAAAATAGTAGAATTTGAAATTCACTTAAAAATGTAGGAAATTGAAAATTTTCAAGTTGTGAAATTGTTCATTGATTAGGACAAAAATTTCTATAGGTTCAAAAAATAGAGTTGGGTTGGGAAGCATGTCAAGATGAGTTGTTGGTTTGGACTAAAGAGTGAGATGAACTGACTCAAGTCAAAGGTCGAATTGAGTAGGCTCGAGACTAAGGTTAAGTCAAGCCAACTTAGGCTGAAGGTCGACCTTTGACTGAAGGTCAAGATGAGATGGCTATAAGTCGAGTCAGCTCGGGTTGAAGCTCAAGTGAGGTCGACGAAGGCAGTAAGTTAAGCCGAGTTGGTCCGGGTAGCAAGTTAAGCCAAGTCGCTCCGGTTGAAAATCGAGCCGAGTGGATCTAGACCAAGGTCGAGACTAGTAAGCTTGAGCGAAGGTCGAGCCAAGTCGGTTTGAGTCGAAGGTCAAGCCAATTTGGCCTAGACCGAATGTCAAGCTGAGCAGGCTTGACCCAAGTCAAGATGAGTTGACCAAAGTCGAAGGAGAGTCGAGTCGTCTAGATTGAAGGTCGAACCAAGTTGGTCTTGGTCGAAGGTCGAGACAAGATAGCTTTGAACCGAGTCGGCTCTAGCTGAAGATCGAGTTGGCCTATACATAAAGTTTAAACCAATCTACACTAGATGAATGTTGAGTTGAGTCAACTCAGGCCGAATCGACTTAAATTGTGTTGAGGTTGAATCGATTTGAATGACCTAGGTCAAACCAATTGAGATCAAATCGACTCGAGTCAACTTGAATCAAAAATCAAGATGAGTCATACCAAATTGAAAGTTGAACTAAGTTAAGTTAAACTTAAAGGCGGAGTTGAGTTTGTTGTAAAATAAAAATTAAATTGCTTTATCCAAAAAAAAAAATTGAAATCTAAAATGTTTCAATTACTTCCTCTAAACTAATTATTTAAAAAATGAAGAGAATTCAATTGTAAGTAATGAAATTTCTAGGTATTTCAATTTCTTGGAATTGTTGAAATCCCTTATCTAAACATAAGGCTATAAAATGAGGATCGATGCAAGGATAAGTGTTTCAGATGTCACACCAAGTTTCACCATTAAACTCATGCTATGGTAGAGAAATTTATTGAAAATCTCATGCTGATTAAGGATAAAACTATATTATAGTGTATAAGTAGGTGTACGTCTCACATTACAAGTTGATTTTGTAGAGTTGAGTTAAACTTAAAAATCTTCTTCTTAAGATATATCAAAGTTATAGTAAAGTTTAACTTATTAAAATTTGTTATTTATTGTGTGTATTATTTCATATGTCATCAGACTACCACATATATTTACATAAATACAAATTTTATCTTATAACTTGATTATAAAATTGAGTTAAATTTAAAGTTTACTTTTCATCAACATCTTAAAAAAAGATATTATTTTTTTTACTTCATACATAAATCGGATGATTAACAAGGACTTCACCATTAAAATCCTATAGTGATATTGCAATAAAAATCATTCATAAATCATTCATAGACAATTAATGTAATCCATCATTTAAACCTTAAAAATCTCTCCCCTTATGTCCATCACTTAAAAAAAAAAAAGTTATTAACGTCTAAGTTTTAGAAGTCTATTTGAACAAAATTATTTGTAAACACTTCCTAGATATAAAATTATTAATAATTTTTACAAAACAAAATATCACGTATTTAAGAGAAAGATCGAACATAATATTAAAGTAGTGAATTTTTTTTCGTATCTAATCTTTAATGTAAAGGAAAAAAAAAATCAGAATTTAACCCAACCGAAAAATACAAACGGTGTATAATCTGAAACAAACCATAGTGGCCAGCTTCTTTTCATAGGCTAAGATTCACTACGGTATGTTGCATGTGCAAATGTTAATGAGGCATGTATTGTATTATTATTATTCTTTTTATTGTTATCAGCGAAAATATAGGTACATGTATTTTTTAATTTTCATAAAAATTTGATTAATGATTAATATTTGTTTTTAAAATATTTAATTAACTTTTAAAATAATTATTAAATGAAATAACAGTAAAAAAAGTTAGAATAATAATTAAAAATAAATTATTTATAAAATTATTAATTTTTAAAATAATTTTTAAAGATAAAAAAATTAGAATAACAATTAAAAATAAAATATTTATAAAATAATTAATTTTTAAAAAAATAATTAAAGATAAAACTATATAAATATAAATTAATATTTTTATACATTGTTATAGATTAATATTTTTTTAAATATCTATAAATTATTTCAATTCTAAAAATAGTATTTAAAAGAATAAACTTAAAAAAATAAAAAGTTATACAATTATAAATATATAATTATAGATAAAATAAATTTTAATTATTGAAATAAAAAATATTAAAAATAATTTTGCATAAATAATATTATGAATAATTATTTAAATTTCAAAATATAGTTACTAAAATAATAAAAAGATAAATAATTATTTTATAATAAGTTAATTATTTATATTAAAAAATTAATTTCAAAAATAATAAAATAATATTTTTATTATAATAATTATATAAATTTAAAAATTAATAATTAAAAGAATAAAATTAATATATATATATATATATATATATATTTTATATATTATTATTATCATTTATTTATATTATTTTAGTCGTGGTGAACAGACGTCGTACACACTCACACGTGACAAGATTTTCTCTGCTTTGGAAAATCATGAGCCGAATAAGAGGTTACATGGAAATCTGAACTGTGATCTATTTTAGGTATGCTATCTCAACTGTTTTATGCATACTTTCGTATTCTCCTTTCAAACCATTTTTCTTCTACAAATATTAACTATTTCCAAATCAATTTTTATAAACTGACATTTTGTTATGAAATTTTAGTACTATAATACATTATTTACTAAACTAATTAAAAATGTAAACACCTATAACTTTTTAAACAATTATTATAAAAGTCAATAAATTCAATTAAAATAAAAATGTATATTTAAATGACAATAGAAAATATTATTTTCTTATATATAACATAAATATTATTTACACATTTTATCAGTTGGACCACCAAAGAGTCTCATCATTTACAAGTTGAAATTAAAAATGGTATATAGTTTATTTTTTAATTTATCGAAATGTTTACATGGACCAAAATCTCATTACATATTATTTTTATTAGTTTTAAATATTCGATGAAACAAAACCGCAGTGCTCTCCCGGTTCCACTTTTATATCGGTTACAGACCAAAATCCCGCAATATATTCATTTTAATAATTTAACTTGTATATATTATTAGTGTAAACAATTTTATATACACATATACTAAGTATTCTTTTGTGTGTGTCATATCGGTTAATAACCAAAATATCTTCAAATTTATTTATCAACAGATTTGTTCATTTGTTGGTAAAGTTTATTGACAATCATGAACTAATTTCCAATCCCATGAATCAAAGTCCAGGGAGTTGTTTGTTGCAGCAGCTGATACGATTCATACAAAAAATGATATTTAATTGAAGAAAGATGTGTTTAAAAATATTAGTGAATTTCTTAATGGTGAAAAAAGAATTTGATGGAGTTGCATAAAATAAAAAAGATGTGACGAGATTTTATAGAAAGTGTAAATATTATTAAAGAAGTATTAAAAAAAATAAAATGGAGTTGTTAGCTGGAAATGGTGTAAACAAAAAGGTGTGGTAATTAAGAGTGTGTGGTGGTATGAGGAATGTGGTCAAGTTCCAAGTACTTGTTCAGCCAATCTAACCCACACGATTCCTCAGAGAAGTTGAAAAACTCGTCAATGTCGAAAGTGACATCTAAGTTACCACTTTCGTTGCTTCCAACCTCCTTCTCTGACACTGCAACTTTGTCCCCACCATTCTCATTCTGCAAAACAATTTCGTGTGTTGTTGAAGATTCTGGTCTCTCCTCTCTCTGATTCACCTTTTTGCACAAATGAGAATTCCAATAATTCTTTATTTCATTGTCTGTTCGTCCCGGAAGCCTACCGGCTATCAAAGACCACCTAAAAACACCAAAATCCCCACAATCTCACTCTTATTATCTGCATCAGCATTTGCATTTAGTTACATGAAATTTTTGTTTGAAAAATAATATTTTGATTACTAAATTTTGACAACTTTCTCTTATAATATAAGATGTCATTTTCTAGATGATTTTGGAATACAGAGAAAAAAATAAAAAATCACTTAAAAAATAACACATAAAATTATAAAATTGTCCAAATTTAGTAGTCATAATATTTTTTTTTTCTTTTTGAGTAATGGTTTATTATTACAGACCTGTTTCCCAAGAGTCTGTGAAGCCTAAGAATCAAATCTTCTTCTTCATGTGATATGTTTCCCCTCTTGATATTAGGTCTCAGATAGTTTAACCATCTCAGCCTGCAACTCTTCCCACATCTATTCAAACCTACCAAACCATGCAGATTAAGCACCTCAAAAACTAAGTTAACTTATATAAGTAACTAACTTTCAGTAGTAACTAACTAACTATAACCTGATTTAACTGCAATAGTCTTCCACCTCTTTGCACCATGAATTTCAATGCACTGGGCAAGCTTTGTGTCTTCTTCTGGGGTCCATGAACCTCTGTTCATTGCTGATCTGTTGTGTGTGGCATCATTGATCCTTGGTGCCATGAGAATAGATAATGTTTTTGTGTTGTTGAGGACATAAATGAATGAATATACATGGGGTTTATATGATGTGAAAATTAACAATGTTGAAACAAAGGTGAATGAGTGTTGTTAAGGTTGAAGTGTCGGTGAGTGAATGAGTGTGTTTATATGTATCTGCCCTTCGGATAGGATCATGGATAGGTCAGAAAAAATGGGAAGCTCCAACCACCGGTTACAGACACTTATTCCTACGAGAATGGAAAGTAGAATCTTCGTACCCATGCTTAGGAAAATGTTTTGGTGGGTTTAATTAACATTTGGTTTTTACTAATTAATTATTGCCACGTGTTTTGATCATTTGGTGTCTTCTTCTAACTCTCTCACCTACTCATTAGTTGGTTCACTTTCATATGATTCTATGCACACAAAAATATGTTTTCAAAACAAAAAAAGGTTATAATAGTAGTAGATAAATAGTTATATAGATAGTGAGTTTAATTTCGCATCTATTCATTCATTAATGAATAAACAACGAATGGTTAATAAATAAGTATCATATAAAAGGACTAAAGTAGATACGTCAATTTTGAAAGTACGTAATAATAAACTACAACACTGATTATCTAACTTCATCCTATATTCCTGTGTTTGTTCTTTTGTTTTTCTTTTTTAGAGCTTGTTTTGGTTACTATTTATGATTCACGTCAAAATGCATTAAAAATAATAATAATGGTTCGGGATTAAGAAAAAAAAAACACTGTACCGTGTATAAATAAAATATACAATAAAAAAATACCTTACACAAATTCTTGAAAATTGCTTGTGATTTTTTTTTTTTTTGTGATTTAAAGGAAAAAGTGACTTGGTGCATTTTATCTCATCTTCATATTTGTCAAGAATATTTAAAATTGAATCTTGTTCCCAATTTAATAAGAGTTATGTACCATATATTCTTTCACTAATCATTAATATATGAAACTATAAAATCTTTTAAATATATTGTGTTGGAATAAGATGAAGTTATAAATAAAGTGATTCAAGATGATGATGAAAACGATATCTTCAACAACATCTAATTTAGTTTATGTTAGTGGTTAGAGGAGCTAGTGATACCTTATCATATAAAGTTAACTATTATAGTGACTTAGACACTTTTTGTAGAAGAGCCTAGTATGACTTTGTCATTTTTCAATCATTTCAATATTATTCACAAAGCATGCATCTTACACTTAAGAATAGTTAAATGAGAATAATGTGCAAAACTTTTGAAAATAACAAGTTGAATTAAGTGAATTAAAATATGTACTTTGGGATGAAGTATTCTATTTGTTGTTAAAAATTATATTTCGATTCGACTTTTTTGTTATAGATGTTGAAAAGTAAAGTCCACGTCAATTTTTTATATTTTTAATACAATAACTATCAACATTTTAAACGTGTATTCAATGTGTTATTTATGTTGTTCGTATTATAGATATATTATAATTGTTCAGGATTTATGTACAAAACTTCATATAAAAACTTAGTTCACAACATGAAACAAAACCCACTTAATCCTTTTTCAAACAAACTTCATTTGTAAAATTGAAGCCTTTTGTCGATAGGATTTTAGAAGTCAGAGGTAAGGAAATGTTGGCTTTTTGTTTTTGGAAAAACTTGACAAAGTCAAATGCATTACAGCCAATGAAATTACTAAATATTAATGTATGCTGTAAGTTGGACAATATTATAATGACCATCTAAGATTCATGTCATACATAAAATAAAGAAACAACCTTAATTTGGTCTTTCTCAAAAAAAGAAAAAATATATTTAACTATAAATTTTAATTATTTCTCTATCTTTTTCTTTATTTTTTTCATTAGTTTACATGTACAACTTCCAAAATTTTCATCAGATCAATTACTTTACACAACTAAACTTTCAAATCATTTTTTATCGAAATGATTAAATTGTAAACCTTTCAAAAACACTCTAAACAGATAATTTTTCAATTATATTATTCACCTATCAACTTATTTTTCTACATCAAACATACTCTAACAGTGGAAGAAAAGGAACAAGAAGAAAACAGAAATAGAACAACCAAGACACATACTTCAAATACATCAAATTGCCATTACAAACTCTAATTCAGAGTCACGACCGCACATAAATTATGGTTCACGACTAAGGCTGCACGTAAAGGAAAATGAATACAAAAGAATAACAAAGGAATTATATACAGTTCCGTGTACCAAATTACCAATTTAATAATCGAACTTTCAACTTTTACTTTTAGTTCTAAATTTATCGATGCCAGATAAGCAACAAAGGAAATTGTTGAAATCAGAAATTGATACACTAAAATTTTTCATTGCAGCTATAATATGAAACCAGAAATTACTCACTAGCTGACCAGAGGTTAGACCTTGTTGGGAATGAAGGCAGAGTGTTTGCAATATCTATTTCTACTAATGCATGTGAGCAGAATGGCGAACTAATACTCGTAATTACAGAAGCAGAAATATCTTATGCACAGTAACTTGATACAAAAATAATTCTTTGTACTTTTCACATCTCTATACACTTGGTATATTCAATCTATAATCTTCAATAGGAGTTATGGAATGCTCTAACGAGTTTCTTCAATATGCCAAAAACAACATACAAAACAAAAACCATTACTACCTTCTTGGATGCCAGTATCCTTAGGTTCACCCTCAGGTCATATTTTCGCATGAAACCCAAAGATGCTGCACCCAAAAAGAGAAACCAAGAACCAATGGTACAAAAGAAGACCTTCAGAGCCTCCGAAAGTCCACATACATGGGCAACATCAGCTGATACCTCCACATAAGAGACTGGTGAGCTTATTTGACTGCTCTCTGCCTGATTCAGTCCAAGATTCTTATTCAACCAATCAGACAACCTAATAAGCACTTTTGCAAGCCATGCAATTTCATCATTGGAAATGGGACGTCTCATCCAGTCACCTTTGTATTTAACATCTGCATATACATGATTACCAGCTATTCTAGGCTTAAAAATGTCATAACGAGATTGCTGATGTGGCACTGGTTCATGACAAGATGGTGATAAATTCACAGTCTTTCCATCAAATAAGCTCCCCAATCTTGCCTTCAATGAATCTATGCACTGAAGGCTGGGTATAATATTATCACCAGATATAGCTTGTAACTCAGCTTCTGCACGCATTATAAACAACTGCAATAACACAATGAAATGATAAGAAAATAATTCATACAACATACTGACAATTACTACAGTTAGGAAGCATGATACCAAACAGGACATATGGATATGATATGTATGAAGTTGTGGATCTGACAGATTCTAAAAATTGTGCATAATAAAGCTTAGAAATAGTAACATACATAAATAAAAAATCAAGAACCGATGCTTTAAAATTGAATACAAGTTAATATGGATAGAATTTTAATTACTGTGAAATTCCAGGCTGCATTAGCATAAAAGCTCAATATTTATAAAAAGAAGCAAAAAGCTGTTCAATACAACTAGAAATATTTCAAGTGTTTTGTGATGTGTCTGACATGGGTGTCTCCGAAACATATACAACATGAATCAGCTACTATTCTAAAGCATCCAAGTCTTAGTTTCTAGGATCGCAAGCCCATCTAGACAAGGGGGTAAGTCTAAAACTGTCACAACAAGACAAATGATTGATCGTCTATTTATACTATAATTAATTTACAATAAAAATTTAAAAAATATAAACCTGAAGGAGCTGTTGTCCACCATCCTCCCCATCTGCAAACAGTCGCAAATCTTTGTTCCAATTCTCATGCAAAAAGGAGCCATCAGCATCGGTCTCGCATAAACCATCCTCCCAGTCCTGAAATAACCAACAGTGTTAAAATATACAGATGTTAGATCATGCCACGGACTTGTTAGGCACAGAACAGATGCATTTAATCAAGCCCTAACCCAGCTATGAAACAAATCAACGTAGCTATTGAAAAATCGTGCTGCTGTAGTGACACAGTAGCACATTTCGGCCCCTGTGCTGCAGTGACCTTCAAATCCATCTTAGATAGAAGGTGAAGCTGCAATCCAGAAGCAGATTCACAACCGTTATCAAAGCTGTTTCACAATAAAGAAGAAACAACATTGAAGATGAACCCTAATTATGCTTAAAATTATAATCTCGTTACTAAAGGGGACTTGGGGTCATTTCAGGATTTTCCTTGTAAGTCTTCACATCAGGAAACCACCCTCCACAGTTTAGTTACACATTTTCAGCAGTTTCATGCTTCCTCCCAACAAGTCTCCAGATTGTCCCCTCCTCTTTCTAACATGGTTGTCAAAATCGCGACCCAAAACGTAAGATCGTATGAGTCTACGATCTTCTGCATCCTCTCCGATCCCGCTCCACTTAAAATACGCAATCTTCAAGGATCGTGTTGGATCGCCGTTGTAAATCGCAACTCGGCTGGGAGCGGCGATTCCGGCGACACAGTCCCTTCCAATCACGACGGTGCTAATCGCAGCAGCACCACCAGCTTTACAACCCGTAGCGGCAACGGCACGAGCTTCGCATTGCGGCAACGGCACCAACTCTGCATCACAGCGGCATCAGCAACAGTAGGCTTTGCAGCGGCATCAGTAAGCTTTGCAAGGGCGGCAGCGGCAACACTAAGCTTTGCCAAAACCCTAAATTTCTAACCTAACAAGCCCAATTTTAAAAGCCCACTCAGAAGTAAAACTGCAAAGTAAAATCATAGCTGCAGGTAAAAGTAACTTTTATTTAAAAAGTTACTATCTCCCTCGACTTTTGTTGCTATCTAATTGCTTATTTGGTTTTAGTACGGAGTTTCATGATTATACTTAAGATGATTAAGAATAGAAATAAAAAAAATGTCCAAAAGAGCTTAATTATCTCTAAAAACTGATACATGCTTTTATATGGGTTCTTATTACATCAGTAAAATACAAAATATATGATGATCTATATGTGCCAGATAGGCAATACAAAAGATCAGTTAACCTATTCTAAACAGCTAACCCCCTTCACATAGGTTAAGCAATTCTGACAATTATGAATGATTCACGAATTGTGCAATTTATTTAGCTTTTGAGCTTATAAACACAAATATACATGGGACATGTCATGTAAGAACACTCATTATTTGGAGAACTATGCACACTTTTCTAATATTTAGATTGCAAATATCATCAAATGGTTTATATATTATAGTACTCATTTTTCTTAAATCATAATAAGAGAGTTCTCATTTTTTTGATAGACTTCTTATATGTACAATCATCAGGATACCCCATTTTACGGGCCTAATGATCCATGCTACTATCCAGATCATGGTAGTCAGTGTTGTACAATTCACGATACACATTGTACGACGTTACGAATCGTACAATACGAAACGATTCAACTCCTCCACGATACGGATGGTTAGGTGTATCATTTTTGCTCCCGAATCGTAGTTGAATCGTGCAATACAAGTGGTGCGGCAGTGTGGTGGTCCTCTGTTATGGGCAGGGAGGTTTCTTTTGTTCTGTAATGGGAGTGTTTCTGATTTTAGAGTTAATTTTACATGGCAGCTGTGTCACTACATGAGTGAATTGATAATCCTAAGGTTTTCTTTAGTGGGTTATAATTGGGCCTGTTTTTAACTTAAAATTTTAACTCGTTTAGTTTAAAATATTTAAAATGCAATTAGTAAATGGAAACTTCTAAAATTACTAATGCACCAAAAGAAAAAAAAAATGGGACTATGGAAATAGTAATTGCACCCAAAAAATTATTTTTTGAGTCAAATATCTATCAACCCATATATTTTTTTTTCATTTAACAAAGGAGTTGAGTCACAATATTATAATATTAACTTGATTTATTTTTATATAACTACTTTCTTAATGTACTTATTACCATTAATTACACTTTACATGTTTGTATATCTTGTATGTTATATTTTGTAAATGTTGATGAATCGTACTATTCACGTTACGAAACAATTCGCAATACAAAGCATTGGCTCTCCAATTCTTCAACTACCATAACCCAGATTGATAACTATGAAACAAATTAATCAACAATTGTAAAAGAATCAAGACATGAAACATCAATAATCACAAAAAAAAAAAAAAAGATTGTTATGAACAAACAATCATAAAAGCATTTTATTGGGTGAAGACACACATAAATAATTATATGTATTAATAAGTAACACACCCTCCCATGTAAAAGCCTTTAGCACTTAAAGCGTGGGTTCACCTGCATTGTGCTAAAGTTCAACTCGGTACTAACAGAAGGTGGGGCAGCAAGGATCCTACTATAGACCATTTCTTCATAGAGGCTCTAATACCAATGTGCCAATACAGATACCACAAAAGATTAAGTAGCAGGCGAAGACACATGAATGATTTTGTACTCATTTCTAACTTAACATAAAAAGATCAAGATGGAAACCTAATAGTTGGTATAGGATCAACTTTAAGGGTGCAGATGCATATTAAAATGCAAAAAATTAAAAACAAATGCGACAAATCAATGAAATTAGAACCACAGCAAAAGCAGAAGAGAAATAACAAATCACCTGCAACTGTTCACGGATAGTAGGAACATATCTGTACAAGTTATTCAAAATCGGTTTGCCTGATCCAGCCTGTTTAGAATGGAAATAGGAATCCACAGTCTTCAAAAGGTCGACGAGCTCTTTTGATGATGTCAAGGTATCTAACACCTGTAAATGCAGGTTAGAAAGTCAATATTCATTCAGCTAAACCTCAAATGTTTGATAAAGTTAAAAATCTTCCAGCAAATCCCAATATCTTTTACAGCAGTTGAGCAATCAGTGCAAATTTTTCAGACATCTATGAACAAAACACGAAAATGTATACACGTGAATTTGATTTGCATTTATCAGAACAGTGTGCCAAAAGCTCATGATCAATTTAGGCTTAACAAATTCCATTGATGCAAATCACGCAAGTATGAATAATCCATACAGTTAGAGATTATCTGGAAGCAAAAATTACATAAAGGCACCAATACAAGTATTTTCTTTTGGTTTGAATCTTTTTCCTTAAAGAGTGAATTCCTAGGCAAAAAGGCCAGGTTTTCAAGTGCATGCCATTGCTAGTACGTTACACCATCAAAACAATAAAGAAAGAAAAATTTAAAAGACATTGACATTGTTAGATCCTTTCTTTTTTCCAACAAACCTATCATTACCCTAAGTGATTTTCATCAAGTGTTTTATAATGCATATATGCTTAAGTATCAAATCTCGACAGATGCAATTGTTCCCATCTGATAACCATATATGCAAATAGCTCGCAATTTATTTTTATCTCATAAACTTGTGTTTAGAGAGACAATAAGATATGTAGACTTCAGTATAACATAATACAACTCAAAACTTATAAATGTTTATACTATGTTTGTATGTTTATATGTTTATGTAGAGAATGTTCTTTCGTCTTACCACCAAGAGGATCAGGTAAGATAGGTCAACATCAAATATCTCAATGAGTGTGTTAAAGCTACAATATGCCTCTGAAAAGCTTCCCTACATAGAGCATCTGTCTTATACAACCCCTATGTTGCATGAAGAACATTTATGCACGCATCTCTCTTTACAAGGGCAAACGCATCCTTCTTTGGTGTATTTGACTTGTTTTTACATACCTCATTCAAATAGACACATTTCACTGCTCACAATGTTCCTATGTTTTTTCACAACGTTCATGTGTACAAGAATCCAAGAATTGCAATCAATCATGTACACTTTCAGTTTCCACTACATAACCTAAGTAGTCAGTGGCATTGATGAGAAAAAAACGAACAGTTCATGATCACACACATGCACGGAATATTGACCTAGATCACCTACTTTATCCTGTAAAGCGAGTTGTCTAACTACGATATGTCAAGTCGCAGACTAACATACAGCATAGAGCAGCCCCCAATATAAATCTCACCGGATAAACTCTTAAACTACCAAAAAAAAAAAAAAACTATGCGTGTACAAAATAGTGATTTCAAACCACGGATAGGAAACACACCTTGAGAACCATCTGGACTATAACTTCAACATCGCTATGAAGAAACCTGTGAGCGAAGCCAATGAAATGCATGACCAAGGAACTGTAGTATAGATAATTAGAGAGAACATAGTCCCGCCACTGATGCGAGAATCCGCCACCCACACTTGCAGGCACGGGATTATCCTTTTTCTCACCGTTAATTGCATCTAATTTCAAAAACTCGTTCCCATTCACTGACCAAGGCTCCAAGTAACCAATCCAAACCGACAACACTTGCGACACATTCTTAACCGAAGCAGCCATAGGGCAAAACAAAAACGTCCTCAACAAGAACCTATACAGAGGCCTCTGCACGGAGAAGTTCCAGCAACAAAGAGACCGCACAGACCCCAAATCCTTGCTCTTGGCACCCTCCACAGCCCTCCACCTGGGACTTCCACTCTCACCACCACTCTCGCTAAACGCCGCCACAGTGCTCAAACTTAAGTAGCTCACGAACAGCCTCACCACCTCTCCCAGCCCCGGCGCAGGAGGCGCCTCCCCGGCCGGAAAAGACACCCCAAGATTCCGGCAAAGACTCACCGGCAACGGCGAGAAGTCGTTGTCCACGAGCCAGAAATGGATGAAGGTGTTGACCACAAACTCAGCCCGCGCCACAACGGAGGCATCGTAGCCGGAGCCGTAGTGGAGAATGGAGGAGCGGTAGGGCTGGTGGGCGTTGAGATCGTAGGACGGGACATAAGCGCGTAGATACTCGCAGAGGAGACGCGTGTACAAATCACACTGAGGTTTTCCCTCGAGGGAGGGTTTGGAGGCGGAGAAGCAAGGAAAGGAGGAGGTCCAAGTCCAATCCTCTAACCTAAATTTCTTAGGACGTTTAAGCGAAGCGGCATTGGGATTGTCGTTTTTGGCCTTGGAAACGGGGTAGTAGGCGAACCAGAAGAAGAAGTATTCGAAGACGTTGAGCTGGATTTGGGAGGGGGAAGGGGAGGGCTTGAAAAGGGAGGGGCAGAGATCGGAGAGAGGGCGAGAATCGGCGGCGTTGTTTTTGTTGAGGAGGAGGGAGCGGGTCCATTGAGGGAGTCGTTCGGCGGGGAAGACGTATTTAACGAGGGAGAGGCGGTCCACAGCGGCGATAGCGGCGGCGAGGGTGCCGGTGGGGGAGAGGAGGGAGAAGAGGGTAGGGGCGAGGTCGTGGGAGTGGCGGTGGTGGATCCAGGCATTGGCGGAAGCGGGGTCGTCGAAGCCGAAGAGCTTGGAGATTAGGGTTGGGAAGGCGATGGAGAAGAAGTGGCGGGATTGGTCGGGTGAGTGAGAGTGCAGGAAGGAGTCGATGGAGGCGCAGGCAGATGCTATTTGAGCAGGGTTGTTGGCTGATTGGATGGCGGATGATAGTTCCTGCGATTTGGAGAGGGAATCGGTGTAGGAGGAGTGAGGGTGCATGGCGCGGTTTAGGGTTTTGGTTGCAGAGGAATGAAACGAATGAACGAATGGGGTTTTGAAGGTAGGAGGTAGTGTGGTGGAAAAGTTTTTAAAATGAGAGAAGCAAAGGCAAATGGCGCCCTTTGAAGAGGAGAGAGAGGGAGAGTGTGTCTTCGTGGCCACGAAAGAGGCTTTCTTCTATGCATGGGTGGGCCCTTTTCCTGTTCATAACCTACTCTACTAATGCTTCTATTCTGTCTCTTTTTCTTGCCCCCTTCTTTTCTACCATTTTTTATATTCTTATAATCTCAAATTAAGACATCACAAATGCCAATTTTTGATTATGGTCAACAACATTTAAACAATATCACCACAACTTGCTCCAACTTTCTCTAATACTTCTATATTTAATGTCATAAATGTTTAACGAAATACAATTAACCATAAAAACTTATAAATAGTTATTAGAAAGTTAGAAGTTCAAAATTTTAAAATATTTTTTGGGAATAAAAACAAACACAATTATAGTAGGTTTACATTCTTTATAATAATAATTAGGAGCGATAAGAAAGCTTAATGGTGAGAAGGGATTCTAAGGAAGAAAAAAAAGGTAGAAGGGGTTCTCCGTATTCGTAATTTGAATAAGATGCATGAATAGGAATTGATGAGTGAAAGCAGTTAAATAAAGACAACAGAGTGTTCTATAACAGACTAAAGCCCGCCAACTATTTGATCATCGACCTCCCATTTACCCTTCGTATGTATGATAATGACGTGGTTAATGTATTCAATGGTGAAGATTTTATTGTTTTTTTATATGAATAAGCAGATTTTAGAAAAATATAACTTTGGTTAAGTTATGTGAGGGATACGATTTTGAACCAAATAAGTTACCAGTTTTTTTTTTTTTTTGTTGGTCCTATGTGAAGATTGTGTTTGGAAAAACGATTTTTCTTGAGAATGATTTTTTTTTTCTGTCATTAACTAAAGTTCTGCTCAATAATTCAATTTATTATTTTTTTTTTCGAACTCGTGTTTTTTGACATCATTACTATTTTTTAAAATTTTTAGGTGGAATGTTTATATAAATACTTTAAAATTTTATTGAATTGAATAATTTTAATGAATACCTTACTTCACTAAAATAGTTTTAATAAATACTTTACTATAATTTTGTGGTTTACAAACACGATTTTTGGAACCAGCAATAAAGAAAACAAAAAATTTAATGTATTTTTTATTACGACTTCAGCTTATGACAGAAAAAAATAATTCTTAATAAAAAAAATCGTGTTTCCAAACACGATTTTCATAATAAAAAAAAAAATCAACTAAATTGAAGTCATATATCTTGGCATGACTTCATATAGAACAACATGAATGAATTTATTTAAAATGAAAGTTGTTTTACCCATAACAACTTTAATTTGAAATTGTACCTCTCACACGACTTCGTTAAACTTGTAATCTTGTAAAAGTCTACTTATTAGCATAGAAACCAATAAGATATGCATCATATTTTAGTACATAAACTTAGTGTAGCATTTACACTTCCCTAATATACTCTCTGTTTTTCTTGTTATAATTTTGTTTCGAATAAAAATAGGAAGTGGACACCTAATTTAACATCATGTAAATTTAACATCATGTAATGGATATTTAGTATAAAAAATAAAATAAAATATTTTTATGTTACATATTATTATGAATCTCTTGACATCTTAGATTATATTGATGTCTTGAAATCGATGAATCATTAGTCATTACATAAAAATTGAATAAAAGAAAAGAAAAAATATAAAGTATGGGACACCAGACAAAACTCATAATAACATACAAAGAAAATAAATTATACTCATTGTGATAAAATAAATACACAAAGATAAAATATTAAATCAATTGTCTTGTTCCATATAAATAAAAGTCAAATTAGGAACTGTTAACTTCTTAATGCAATGATTTTTCTATGAGAAACTTTGAACTACAAAGTGTAAGCATGAAATGTCATTTTCCTCCAAGACTCCAAAGAATTACTCATTGATCTAGAAAATCATGACAAAGTAAAAAAGAATCACTCTTCAACCAAAGCCTCAAAAAGTTCCCCCTCCAAGTTAGTTTCAAAACATAAATGGACCACATAAACTCAATATTAATAGAAGTTAGCTCTCCTAAAAAAGTTGAAAAACTACTGACATACTCACCTTACCTTCCTCTAAAAACACCACTACATGTACCTAAACTAGGACACCACCTAGTTGCGCGCTACCAGTATTCACCTTAAGCTAATTCGTAGATGGAAGTTGCCATGTAAAATCCGTAAATGAGATTAGAGACCCTTATTAATTTAAAAATACCCTCCCTAGTTTGAATATTGAAAAATTTTAGCATACAAAAACCAAAGACAATATTACTCACATGCATGAGATTTATTTTTTGTCATTTGCACAAACTCTTTAATTTTAAAAATAGCAACAGAAAAAACAATTAAAACTTGAAATCTACTAAAGTTTCTCGTCCTTCAAAACATTCAAATAAGTGCATTGCAAGTCTTGAAAAAGTCCCTTCAACCATTTCGACAAGTACATAACAATAAAATGGTCAAAAAACAAATAAGATAACGATTCGACATTCACAAATAACCCATAAAACATAAAATAACATTCTTTTTTAAAACATTAAAGTCAATACACAAAAGAACATACAACGACTTTTGAAAAATCAAAATTTAAACTTAAAGTACAACATCTAATCAAACTAAATTCTCACAATCCACACATTCAAAATTAGAAAAGTAAATAAAACAATTAATACTTCACATAATTGTTGACTTTCTTGCCATGAACGTATCCAACTTTATTTTTCAATATATCATACATTGAATAAACAAAAAAGACAAATTAAAATATATTTAAAAATTATTTTTTATAACATTGTATTTAATAATAATTTGGAATGATTTTAAAGTTTAAAAATTGTCAACACTCGAACGCCACACCGCCCATTGTTTTCGTTAGTAGTAAGTGAAAGTTGTTGACCATAAAAGAAATGCATAACATAGTTACCCTAATAAACCAAACCAAACCAATTAGATTTGAATATTTGCAGCTAGAAAATATGTACGATTCAATATATGTATATTTATGACAACGAAGTGCTACGTGATACTTTAATACGATAGTTTTGTATTAATAATCACCTATTAAATTTCTACTAAAATTTGCTCGCTTTTTTCTTTTATTGATGACAGCATCTAGAGTTTAAAATACAACTATACTCCTTAATAAATATTGATGATACACTTCTAAGAAAACACTCATGCATGGAACGGATCCAGATCTATAATTAGGACTAGGAACACATCCATTATTAATGTTTTTTCCTCTATACATCCTAGAAAAAATAATAAAGGTATAATTACCGATTTAATTTCTTAATATTTTTGTTTGACTTAATTTAGTCCCCTTATTATTTGTTTGTTCAATTTAGTCTTTCAATTATTTTAAAAGATTTAATCTGATCTTTTTCGTCAGGTTGAAGTTAATACAATGTTCATACATGACACGTGTTAATCTGTGAATTTTTTTATTTTTTTTTAATTTTTTTCTCTAAAAATATATAAATTACCACATGTCAAGATACATTTATGCCACGTGGCAGTTTTCCGTTGTGACACATGACAGTGGTAAAGTTGTTTTCAATTTAGTTTTTTGTTTAAATTTTTTGTTCAATTTAGTCCATATATTTGTTAAAATGATCTAATTTTGTCCTTTCCAATATGAGACAAAATTAATAAATAAGCTTAATTATAACTTATATGTATATGATAAAATAAATTTTTTGAATTTATACATAAAATCACTTCACCTAAATACTCAAATTATTTTATTTTTTAGATTTTTATCCTTGTAATTTTACACTTGAAAGTTTTTACATTTGTAAAAAATAAAATAATTTGAATATTTAGGTGTAGTGATTTGATATATAAATTTAAAAAAAATGTTTTAACATGTATATATAAGTTATAATTAAGTTTATTTACTAGTTTGGTCTCAAATTGGAGATGACAAAATTAAATCATTTTAAAAATAGAGTACTAAATTGAACAAAAAATTTAAATAGGGGACTAAATTAAAAACAACTACCACCATTGTCACGTGTCACGACTGTAAATTGTCACGTGTCACAACTGTAAATTGTCACGTGACACGACAGTAACACGTGACCCTTTATATATTTTTAGAAAAAATAAATAAATAATTAAAAAAGAATTAAAAATTGCCTAGCTTGACACATGTACGAATACTATGTTAACTCCAACTTCATCAAGATGATCAAATTAAATATGTTTAGATAATTGGAGGATTAAATAGAACCATAATAAAGAAGAATAAAATCAAAATTAGGAAACATTATACCAATAATAAATAACTTTGGGCTATGAAAGGCCATCCTAAAACATTATATTGCCATTTTTTCTGTACCTATATGTTTTTTTTTTCACCCTCGTACAAAAAAATCTTTCCTTCATTTTTTTTTGAATTGCTGAAAATAAAAATTGACTTTTAAATTATACAATTAATAAGTTTTTCAGATTGCACAATCTAAATTTTACTTTTGACATATAAATTATACAGTCTAGAAATATGTTTTCTAAAAAATAAATAACTTATGAATTATGCAATTCAAAAACCGAAAGTCACTTTAAGAAGTCGGAGAGGGTAAAAAAAATATAACTTCCGGATTCGAAATTATTTGGCTTCCAAATTGTATTAGATTGTGCAATCATTTTTTTTAACAAAAAAGGTCTTCCATATTACGTAATTTGAAGTATTTTTAACTTTCATAATGGACAATTGAAAATTATTAAATGAGATTTTTCTTTACATAAAGGTGCAAGAAGAAATATATGGAGGTTGCATGATTTTATGAATATGGTAGACCGCACTTCCATGACGGCCCATTACATATTCTATATTTTACTAAGAATATTTCAACAAACTTTTGATAAAGACTTTTGAAAAAAATTCTATAAGTTAAAATTAACTTATTCTCAAGTAAAAAAATAAACTAGAATAATTATATAAAAGAGTTCATATAAAGCACACTATTTATAAATTAATTTTAATTTTTCTTATTTTCAATACATAATTAAAGAAAAGTTGTTCTTACATATTTTAAAGTTATGTTTATGGATAGAAATAACAAATAAATTCATACTCACAACCATTGTCAAAAAATAAAAATGTTCCGGAGACTACCTAGCTTATATAAAAAACAAATAAAATTTATGATCAAGAACATAAGAGCAAGAAGAGAGAAATTCATCACTACATGAGTAAAAGGAGAAATATTTTATGCACACATTTATCAGTATTTTTTACTTTTTTTTTTCAATTTCCGGAAAAAAAGAGAGATGAGGAATTAAAAGGGTTTACTTCTCTTCTTGAGAAAGATTATGAAGCGTCCATGGTTGCCAATGAGGTGTAAAAACCTGAGCTAATAAATAGGAAAAAAAGTATTGGACACACACAAAAAAAAAAAAAAGCAATTTGACAAAAAAGTAAAAAATAAAGGGCAAAAAAGTAAAAAAAAGAAGAAGAAGTAATATCAAATAAGTGTAAAAATTTGTTAGATGTCAAAATATCATTTTAAATAAAATAATCTCAACGTAAAACTTTCACGTGTATACAGCAAATTTGGAAAAGAAAATTCTTCTCTTTGTTTACTTTTTCTTACAATAATTTTTCCCACAATTATTTGTTCCCACAGACAAATAGATAAAACGAGCACACACTGAACAAGCAGAAAGATGAGCGTAAGATGAAAAATGTTTTTATCTACGTATAAGTTTTTTCTTTTTTAGATTTTACATACATTAAATGAGTTGTAGCTGTAAGTTTTTTTAGGCTTACCAACATTAAATTATGCATGCATATAAAAGTATATGTACATATATGTTTTTTTTTTTATTTAGATAAAACTATATATACGAGGTCAGTATAATGTTATGATAACATTAATCACGAGATGGAGTAGAATTTGTTTTTAAAATATAAAAGAGTAGTAAATTATTGGTCATATAATTGTTGAAAATTACAACCAATAATGCACAAATTAATAGTTGTACTAGATGTAATTAATATATCTTTAGTGTCCAGGGTCTACCATCAGACTTTTAGTGTCATAAGCAGACTTATTAAACCACGGTATTATAACAATTTAAATATTATTCTTTTAGTACTTTGTCTTCAAAATCATCGATACTTCTTTCAATATTGAGATTTCAACAAAAATAAGAGAAGTCACAAATTTAAATAATGGTTGGCAAGAAAAAAGGTTACATATAATATAAAGGAAAAAAAATTAAAAGAAAAGAGATAAAGATAAATTAAAGGTTTGTTTCTGTTCACAATAAAACAGATTTAGAAATTTATATTATATCTATAATTTAAAGTTGACTAGATTTTTAGAAAAATAATGAATATAATAGTGGAAACACACTTATAACAAATTACTATTTTGTTGCTCAATTATTGGCTTATTATAATTTTTCTAATAAGAATATATAATATAATAATTATGCAACTTTTAGTTTTCGCATGTGTACATTCTAACCTTTTTTTCCCTAAAAGAATGGGCCTCAGAATTGTCGTTTATCTCAAAGTCAGTTATTATCTTTAGTGATTTCATAATAGATACAGGAATTTGGTTTTATATTTAGTCAATGATTTTCAACACATTCTTCTTATGTCGAAATATATGCTATTGAACGTGGGACTAGACATTAATTGTTGGGTCTATTTAGAGAGAATTATTGAGGAGACATTTCAATAAGATATGAATCCAACCCACACATAAGAATTAACACCACTCTTAATCCAAAATCTTAAGAAATGTGTTTATAGGTTTTCATTTTTGTATGATGCTTAACTTTTTCATTTTTATTCAATGTAAGACTTAGACTCATACTTGAATTCTCAAGAATCTTCCTCTCAAGTATGAGCAAGCCACGGGTGTGGGCCACTTTCGATATAAGAACTTGTTTAAACATGTCACCAAGACGCCTTTGGCCTTGATATCAATTGTTAGGAAGATAATAAAAATATTAAATAACAAGTGAAAGCAAAATCCATATAAAATCTTTCCTAAACAAATAATATGCAAAATAATAAGATGCATATAACAAAGCAAACACCAAAACTTTTTAATGTGGAAAAACCTCAATATGAAGGAAAAACATAAGTTCTCTTTTAGCTCCCATGGATCAATAGAGCATTATTCTCTTCACCAATAAGCACTGACAGAACTTTGACACAAATTTCAAGGGTGCCAAATTAGATTTTGTACATATAAATTATTATTTTTAATTAAAAATAAAACACTCCATTTTTTCTATACTCAGACATGATAGTAAAATAATAAAAATATGACTATCATTCACTATCATATCATAAAATAACCATAAAATAAATACAAAATTCCTAAATTTAAAAAATTAGGATTATACTAATTTGAGAAAAACAATATATAATTAAGATTTATGTCGATTTCATAAAAAAACTCCTAAAATCATAATTATGATTGATTTTACTCTGAGCAAAAACTTAATTTAAGAGAGATAACGTATTCAATCCCTATATGAGAGATCATGTAAGAATATGTTATTCAATCTCTATGTGAGAATACATTTTTCAGTATTTTTGTTTTTCAATATTTGTTCCTCAATCTATTTTTATCTTTTTTTTCTCTTCTCACACTTTCTTGATGGTTTACCTTATAACTAGAGACAAAACTCTAATTTCTCTTATTGAACAAGGTATTTATCACGTTAGTTTTTATTGTATCTTTATTTAATTATTTCTTATAATTTTTCATAATATAAAAATAATAAAAATAATATGTAAATATATAAATATAATTTTAAAAATATATAAATATATGTAAAAATTAAAACAAAAATTTTGGGGGAGCTGTGGCTCCCCTATCATTACCAAGCTCTGCTAGTGCCAACAAGGTGGATACCAAACCCCAATGGGTACTTTAAATAAACAAAGGAAACCCCAATAAATCAGATGAGGAATAAAACATTTTCACGAAGGTAGCTTCTCCATACAGACTTGCATGGGATAAATTGTTTGCTATTTCCTTCATTCTTCATTCTCTCTAATGTTCTTTTTTTCTTTTCTCACCCGAGGCACTCACAAATTTTGTCTCCTTGTCTCCCCCACCCTATTTTCCCTCTTTTCTCTCTTCTCAAATCTAATGCAAGGGTTGCATATTTTAAATTGCATAATAGGCCTGAAACACATTAAAAAAAATACAAATTTTTTATTTTTCTTAATTAAATCAGTGTGGGCCCAATAAGTTGGTGACCTACCTAACAAATCACCCACTTAAGTGTGAGCCCCTTTACATTGCTACTTACCCCACGAGGAGAAGCATTTTAAACCACGAGTGTGGGCCACTTTCGATATAGGAACTTGTTTGTTCTTGCACCAATATGCCTTTGGCTTTGACACCGGTTGTTGGAAAGATAATAAAAATATTAAATAACGCGAAAGCAAAACCCATATAAAATCTTCCCGAAACAAATAATATGCAAAATAATAAGATGCATAGAACACAGCAAACACCAAGTTCTCTTGGAGCTCCCACGAATCAACAGAGTATTATTCTCCTTGTCAACAAGCAGTGGCGAAACTTCGACAAAAATGCCAAGGGTGCCAAATTAGATTTTTTATATATAAATTATTATTTTTAATTAAAAAAAGACACTCCATTTTTTCTCTACTCAAAGAAATCATACACATGATAGTAAAATAAGAAAAATATGACTATCATTCACTATTATATCATAAAATAACCATAAAATAAACACAAAATCCCTAAATTTCAAAATTTAGGATTATACTAATTTGGAAAAACAATATATAATTAAGGTTTATGTCGATTTCATAAAAAATTCCTAAAATCATAATTATGATTGATACTACTATGGAAAAAAACTTAATTTAAGAAAGATCATGTGAATGTGTTATTCAATCTCTATGTGAGAGATCGTGTGAGAAAGTATTATTCAATCTCTATGTGAGATCATGTGAGAATACATTTTTCAGTATCTTTATTTTTCAATATCCGTTCCTCAATCTATTTTCTTGTCTTTTTTTTTTCTCTTCTCATACTTTCTTGATGATTTACCTTATAACTAGAGACAAAACTCTAATTTCTCTTATTGAACAAGGTATTTATCCCGTTAGTTTTAATTTTATCTTTATTTAATTTTTTCTTATAATTTTCCATAATATAAACTTAATATCAATAATATGTAAATATATAAATATAATTTTAAAACATATATAAATATATGTAAAAATTAAAACAAAAAAAATTTAGAGGAACCGTGGCTCTCCTATCAACACCAAGGTTGGTCGGTGCCAACAAAGTGGATAACAAACCCTAATGGGTACTTTAAATAAACAACAAAGGAAACCCCAATAAATGAGATGAAGAATGAAACATTTTCTCGAAGGTAGCTTCTCTGTCCAGATTTGCATGAGATAAAATGGTTGTTATTTCCTTCATTTTCATTCTCTCTGATGTTTTTTTTTTTCTTTTCTTACCAGAGGCACTCACAACTTCTGTCTCATTGTCTCCCCACACTATTTTCTATCTTCTCAAATCTCAAATTTGTGGAGGGTTGCATATTTAAATTGCATAATAGGCCGAAAGCCCATAAAGAAAATACCTCTTTTACATTTTTCTTAATTAAATCAGTGTGGGCCCAATAAATTGGTGACCCACCTGACAAATATCCCCCTCAAATGTGAGTCACTTCACAATATTACTTCCTCTCAAAGGAGAAGCTTTTTAAGCCACGAGTGTGGGCCACTTTCAATATAGGAACTTGTTTGAGCCTCTCACTAAGATGCCTTTGGATCTGATACCAGTTGTTGGGAAGATAATAAAAATATTAAATAACAAGCGGAAGCACAACAACTCATATATCAAATCTTCCCTAAACAAATAACATGCAATAAATTTAAGATGCATATAATAGAGAAGGGAAGAACCAGCAAACACCAAAACATTTTAATGTGGGAAAACCTCAATATGAAGAAAAAATTCACGGTACCTAGTCAACCTGGCTTTCTACTTGCAGATAACATATTTTCCTATAAGTAAGATCCTTGTCATTATATCTGACCAATTCTTATTTGTATGGATTTTTTCTAATGATAATTGTTTCATCTCTAATGCATTCCGTATCCAATGATATTGGACTTCAATATGCTTTGACCTTGAATGGAAATTTGAGTTCTTGCTGAGATGAATTGCACTTTGACTACCATAATACAAACCATATTTTTATTGTGATAATCCCAACTCTTGTAAGAATTTCTGCGTACACAATATCTCCTTAGCAGCTTTTGTAGCAACAATATATTATGCCTTTGTAGAAGATAAAGCAACATATTTTTGTAATCTGGATTGTCATGACACTACTCCCCCTACAAAAGTCATCATATAACCAGAAATAGATTTTCTATAATCCACATCATTATCCATGTCTGCATATGTGTAATCATTCAACACACACTTACCACTTCCAAAGCATAAACAAACTATAGAATACCTTTGAGATACCTAAGTATCCACTTCACAACTTATCAATGCTCTTTTATTAGATTAGCAAGGAAACAACTTACAATACTAACAACATGAGTATGAAATCTTTTGCATTTCTTCTTTGTCATTCTCACTTGTATGACACTCCTTTGAGTTCAACTTGAAGTGACCTGCAAATGGAGTATTTCAATGCCCGTTCATAAATGGATCGGATGCGGTATCAAGTATCATACTATTTGTACTCACGGTTATCCGTTACCTGCAAAAAAAATAAAATTTAATTTATTTTTTATTAAATTTAATTTAATTAAAAATAAAATTTTATTTATATTTTAATTTTTGTATTTAATTTAATTTATATATTTTTAATAATTTATTAAAAAAATATACAAAATATCTTTTTTTAAATATTCGCCGGTATCCACATGTACCTGCAAGTTTTAAAATACCCATGGTTATTTTTTAAACAAGTACCCGGTAGGTAAACAAGTGGGTAGCGGGTGAGTTTTTTTGTTGCGGGTCAGGTCGCAGGTAGACATTATCCGTATTCGACCCGACTCATTGTCATCCGTAGTCGTGTTACCCGCTATCAGACCACTAATTAATATCTAGTTCCACATTTAAGATTTATATTACTCCCAATGAGGAGGTGGGCTAGAAATCTCACATCAACCATATATAATGTGAGTTTATAGTTTATAACGGAATAGAAACCTCATAATCTTAGTCAATTTATAAAGTTGGATTAAACTTAAAATCTATTTATTAACCGAATTTTTTTTTTCAATCGCCTCTCTTCTAAATAAAGAATTAATTAAGGTGGATCCATAATGCTGTGAACATTAATTATATGTTTGAGAATTGATGCTCAGAGTTTAAATGGAGGGCACTAGAACACTGATAGTTCCATCTCAATCACAGTACAATGATGCAATTAAAATAGAAAGGGTGGATGGAGAAGTCATTTATAATCTCTGGCTACAGTTGGAGAAGAAGAGGGTGAGTGTGGTGCTGAAAGTTACAATAGAATTGAGGTATCATAATTGTGTATGGCAGTGCATATGTGTAGTAACTAGCATGGTATGAAGAGAACATACATTAAATGTCTGTATCCACTTTTCCAAAGACAGTTACATCTCTGAGCATCAATATTGATGTTCATCGGTGGCCAATCAGTTATGGAGACAAGACAATTTTTTGCCACTCTTATCACTGTTGGGGGGTCCATCTATGTATGGACCTTCTTTCTACATATATCAATGATTCTGCAACCAATTACACATGTAAATAAATGTGAAATAAACCAACAACTATGACCAAATCTAGATCGGTATAAATCTTTCTTTTCATCCAATGAGATAGTATTAGGTTGACATTAAAAAAAATTATCAAAAAATAATTTTACGATAAATAGACGTATATACATAAATTTCAATGTGTAGCAGTAAGAACATAACGGTGAAAGTCAGGTATAGTTGGAAAGTAGGGGTTCAACCGTTCAACATTCTTTCTAAATTTTACTTTTGCATATTTTATGCAGAAGTACCAATATCCAGGGTTGCAGAATATAACCACCAGCAGGACATTCGAGACATGAGAGAAATAGAACATAGAAAATAGAAAAAGTAAAAAATAAGTACAAGAAATATATTTGAAAATAAATGAGTGAAAAACTTGTTATTAATAAAACTATTGGCTGGTTTTTAATAATTTATTATTATAAAAATTAAAATAATAAAACATTATTAATTAGTTTTGAGTCATACATAATTAATTATAAACACACAAAAATAGTTAAACTAACATTTTAAACAATTTGTGTTATATTTTAGCATGGATTTTTTTTCCTATATTTTGTTCTTTTTGTTTTTCTCAATCAAACCACCTCCATTCATCCTTTACTTTCTCTCAACTAAACCTAGGTAAGTTGGAAAACGAATTTGCTTTGATGAAGCAAAGAATAATTGAATATTATTGATAATTGGTTTATTTCACTAAAATAGGTTATATTTGTTGCTTTAACTACTCGTTCATGTTACAACATTAAAAAAATGTGATAATTATTGTGTTTAAGTCCATGTATATATGAAAAAAAAAAAATAACGAGACTTGGGAATTGAGTATGATACAAAATTAGAAGAGTATATAATACAAAATGTCATTTTCATTTTATAAAGTTTTAGTTAAAAACTGTTTCAATAAACGTTTTCTAAAGCAACTATGTTAACAAACATTTTAGGTTATTTTGTTAACCTATCTAACATTTTAGTTAAAATGATAAAGATGAATCATTCTTAAAATATCAAGTACCATATTAAGATTTTTTTTAGAGTTAACATACCAGAATATAAAAGTATCAAAACATAAAATACTAAAAACAACATTTAGTCTTATTTTAAGGTAGTGTTTGTATCTGATGATGGATTATGGTCAGAGGCGGACCTCTTTAGGGGCAGAGAGGAGCCCTGATCCCCAAAAATTTTGAGTTATATATATATATATATATATATATATATATATATATATATATATATATATATATAATTTTTTAAATTGTAGGTAATATATATTAAAAATTAATAAAAATTAATTTGTTTATTTTTATTTCTTTTATTTAAATATAATATTTAATGTAAATACATAATAAAACATAAAATTAAATATAATAAAAAATAAAAATATTCAGGTTTAATTTTTCTTTTGGTTTTTGTTTTTATTTAAAAATTGACATTAGGATTAGGTTAATTACACCAACAAAACACATCATTCATATTAAAAGTCTCAATTTTAATGAAAAGATCATTGAAAGGGATTTAACGAGATTTATCGTAAAAGATTGAATTACATCAGTTTTTCAAAAATCGAGACCAACTTGAGATTAAAAAAGAATTGGAAGACCAACTTAAAAATTTTAAAGGAAAGCATGAATAAAAAAAAGTAATTAAATCAAATAGTTATTAACATAATTTTTATTTTCCTTTTCATTGTCTTTTTAGTTTTTCACAAATTGTAATAATCTCTCACTCTCATATCTCATCTTTTTGTTTTTGTTTTTTTAAAAAGTTAGACATAAACTCATTATATTTCTTATTTATCCTCTTCCTTTTCCGTCTTTTGTCTTACTTGATAATGAAAACATTATTTTTTTTATCTCATGAGTTTTTTGTATATTCATTTTTTTTATGAATATAGAAAAAAATAATAATGTATTGTGTATTAATAATAATGAATATATTTTTCTTTTAATAATTACGTGTCTTAATTTTTTATTAGATTATGATCAATTATTTTTTAGTATTATTTACAAAAAAGGTATATTGATAAAGAATGGAAGAATAAATTAATAGTTTAAGAGTAATGAAAAGTAAATTATTGACTAAAACAAGATAGATTCTATCTCTTCATATATTTTGAAACATTATACTAATAATAAAAAATGTTCAGTTAGAGAAGTGATTTTTTGAAGCATTATACTAATTATCGAATCTAATGATCTCAAAATTATATTACTTTAGTCCCTCCGACACTTCTGGTCAAGATCCACCCTTGATTATGGTCGAGCGCAAATTTACTATCAAAGTTAAAAAATTCGATGCATTTTCACAAAAAGAAAAAAATGAGATAATTTTTTTTTTATTCCATTGTTCTGCACTGTGCAATTTTGTTTTATTGTGCTCTGTAAACTTACTCACAAATGTAAAACGTCATTCTCAGATTTTACTTTTGTTCACACACTTTCTTATACAAGAGTGTATGAAAACCAGTTTTGAAAATAATTATAAAGTATTAAATTTTTTAAAAATATATTTAATTTATTATACATATCATATTATTTATAATTCTTTCAAAACTTTCTTTTCAACATCTTTTATCTATCCCTTCAAATCACTTAATCCAAACAATATCATGATTCCATCTTTTCAAATTCATTCACTTAATCACTCTCAAATTTACTTCTCAATTCAAACAAAGTCTAAAAGAGTAAATAAACATACAAATAAATAATATTTATTAATTTTCTCTCTCTATATATATATAGAGAGAGAATTATTTAGGATTGACTTGTGGATTACTCATTCAAGTTTGCTTATTAAATTGAATATTCAAAAGATTTATTATCTTTTATCGATATATTCGTACATTTATTTTGAACTTTAGGTTCTATTAGTTTATATTGAATTGGATTTTTATAAAATACTAGTTTTCTAAAGTAAATTAATAACTTTCTGAAAAGAAAATAATATTTTTTAAGAAACTTAACTTTGTAACTAAATTTAGTTAAACATATAAATTAAACTTAAGTAATTAGTTTCTTAAGCTATAAATTTAATAACTTCAAGACAATTTAAAACATTGATGGTTGAGATGGCATTTAGTACTTTTGTATTTTTATACCATAACTGGTCAAGTCTGTTTCACTCACAATAGACATCTGATTCTTTATTTGTAATACAATTTAAAAAATAAACTATTTATTATGTTTCTTTCATTCTCACTAGATAATTATATATTTTTTGGGATCTTGTGTTTCCTCGTCAAGAACGATGGAAATTGAAATAAACGTGCATGAAATTTACGGATGCACGAGATGATTGCTTTGGTAGGTGCATGTAGGTGTCAGTAGTTATTTTTAGCGTTGTATCCACTTAATTAACAAAAATAAGTTTGATTGAAATATAGGATCTATGATTTTACTCATTCTTCTCACTACATTTGTTATTTACATCCAAAATATTAGTACATAAAATATAGAAAATATTTTAACCTATACATCTAAGCTAAAAAGTTTGCCCAAAATAAGCATAAATTCACATAATAATATTAATAATTACAAACGTGTCTTTTATATTTTGGCAAATATGTATTCACGATATTTTTTAAAACAAAATTATTAGAAATATCAATTTGACTCTTGACGGATCAAGATTAATAGTTGAATTGGATCAAAAGGTAAAAACGAGACGGATAAAACTCAGGATCGAGCGTGACGACCCATTAATATAAATGTATTAACTTAAAAACAAGTAAATGAAGATTTATAAGCAAATAAAACTCTTTAATTTTCTTTTGACAGTGAGGAATGTATAAACTTTTATTTTAAATCTTGATCTTGTTAATAAAATATGAAAAATAATTATACACACAATAAATAAATACAAAATATCATCTATTAAAATACAATTAAATTACCAATTCGATCATATTAAAAAAATAGGTATGTAAAATCACTTTGTTTGAGTTTGATTTTATAAAATTAATTTTGGTCCAAATTATTAGAAAAATTGTTATTTATGTTTTTTCTTTCAAAAATCAGTTAGTGACAAAATTTGATATATCTTTTTATCTAATAGAGAAATTGTTAAAATTTGTTTTACTTTAAAACTAATTCCTGAACATGGATTCATTTAAATATAACTTCAAACGAATAAACATGCGTACATGGAAAACGACAGAGACATAAACAATTGACTTTACTGTGTCTCCTTTATGGTGTACAGGTAAATGTCTTTTCGAATGATGTGATATAAAGATTTTTGGCTTAACTGTTTAATGTAATTTACTTTTCACTCGGTTGGACTATCTAAGTCCACAATATTTTTGTCCCAAAAAATTATATTTGTTAACTTTAAATTAACATCATACGTGACTTGAGAAATATGAGAAAAAAATATATCGGATTGAATATGAAGAAAATCAAAGTAATTTGAATATATAATTGGGTTAAATTAGATAAGTAGATAATATTGGATAAATAAATTGGAGTACAATGGATATTTAAGATGTGTTTATATGTGAAGATTCACTTGAGAAAGAGAAGTAGATGATGAATTTGAATGAATTGGAAGGTGAAGTTTATGTTGTTTTTTTGAAGGGATTTAAAGATGAAAGTGAGTGAATTTAAAAGTATAGTGTATGAAAGTTTATGAGTAATTTGATTGGTGTGATAGATTAAAAATTAAGTTTAATAGAAAAAAAATCAAATTACCCTTGATGTTGAAAATAATATAAAATTATATTTAGATGAATTAAATTTATTTTATAAAAAACATTTAAATGAATAATTAAAAAAAATATTTTAATAAAATAATAATAAAAATACAATATATTTACTTCTTCAACGTTTTTTTAATAAATAATTTAGACATTTGGGGTATTAATTATGGTTGTAAATGTAATTTTAAAAGTAATATTTTTACATCATTATTATAACTATGCAACATTGTTAGTAAACTTATGTGAATTAAGAAAAATGATAAATGAATTGAGAGCATAATGGTAATTTTTCTCAAATCATCTCATAAGAGAAGAGATGCAGAAAATAAGGAAATCTCTCTCTTCCTTCCTTTTTCTCTCTCTCTCAAATTCTTAGAAGTAGGGGGTGGCAATGCAGGCCGGGCTGGCTTGCCCCGCTTTTTTTTTTTAATTTTTATGATAAAACTTTCAATGTTTAAAAATTGGGAAACTTTAAAAAGTTCACAAAATTAAATAAAGACTTTGGGGAATTAGATGATAAATTGATAATTCAACATTTTCATCATATTCATACTATGACATACACAATGTATTCTTTAAATTTTAGTACATTAAAAATTACATAATACTTATCTTTTCCAGTTATACAAGAATTTGAAATATTAATGCAAGAGTTCATAAAAGAAGTAATTAATATACACAAGTGCAAGTTTTTTTTTTTTTTAATTTTATGTGGGCTTGCGGGGCGGCCTGAGCGGGCCACAGGCCTATACGGGTCAGGCCCGTGTGGGCCTGTGGGCTCACTACCCTGGCCCGCCCCGCGTTTTTTCTGCGGGCCCGCGGGCCAGGTCCTAATTGCCATCCCTACTTAGAAGTTAACACGAAACTCAAGCTCAAATCATATCTCTCTAATCTCTTTCAACAGTAAATCCCTTCAAGTGAAAACAACATTAGGCTTGGATATCGACCTCACAGAACCTGAATTTATATATTCTAATTAATTAAAATTAATTTAAAGTTAAATTTAGATAATTAGTTTTTAAATAAAAAATTAATAGAATAATTATTATTATGATGATGGTTACTTAATTAATTATGAATATTTTAATAATTTAAATAGAGAGGGAGATGTGGCGGAGACGGGTATTGTGCCGGGATATGTATATTCTCATACTTATCCTCATACCCATTTAAAAAAGTCGGAGATTCTCCATATTCATACTCATACCCATAATTAGTTAATACGGAAATTCTCTGTCAAAACATGAACGAGTTCGGACAATATTAACTGAAACGAGTTTATTTGTCATATCTAATAATAAGACGAATAATTAATTTTACAAGAATTATTTTTTATTCTCAAAATTTATGTTCATATAAAGTCTACATAACGATTTAACTTAACTGTTAAATTTAAAAAAAATAAAAAATTGAAGATCGAAAGTATACGAGAATGAGATAAAACAAAACAAAAATGTAACACAACAATTGACATAAGTCCTTACATATATTGACAAAGTTAGCGAGACAAGGATATTGATATTTTTATCATCAAATATATTTTGTGCTAATGTTATTGAAAGTTTAAAATCTATCTCGAATAAATATTCTTAAATCGTAAAAATTTACTAGTAACATAAAATTATATATTTCTAACATTTGCATATATTTGTAACATATAAGAATGGGTGATGGGACAAAAGATGTGTTTTGAAAGCTGTTTGTTTGTACCCTTTCAAATAATTTACACAGTGAAACAACTTCTTCTAGAGTTTGGGAAGAAGGAGCCAAAGAGCATGAGATTCAAACATGGCTACTTTGTGATGATTTGATTTGATTTATGTTTTGACATGAGTGCAATAATTGAAGGGTCGCAGGTACTCGTAAAGTTTATTGAGTCAGAAAAAAAATGGAGACAAAGAAGGAATTGACCCACATGAAAGGATGTAATCAATCTATAATTTCATAATGAGATTAGTCAATTTCCTTTTGAATTTTCATACAAAATAATCATGTCTCTTTCTTTTTCCTTTTCATTTCAAAATTATTTAGCTCTTTTTTTCTAGTCACAGTTAGGAATGTTAAAAAAAATTGTATTTGTAGGAATCTGTGGATAAAATTCACAATAGGTAGGAAACGAATATTAAAAATGGATATCTATTACTTATAGACACAAGTATTTTTGATACCCGTATGTTAATGGGGCGGGTACGTGTATCATAGTATACGTACTTGTGGATACTCATACCTGCTAAACTTTAATTCACAAAAATTTCTATATATATATATATATATATATATATATATATATATATATATATATATATATATATATATATATATATATATATGTGTGTGTGTGTGTATTAGTAAAAAACATTCTTATCTAAATTTTTCCAAGCAACACATATTGTCTTTTGTCTTCATTCTTTCAGCTTCAAGTATTGATACATTGTTTTCTTCCAGGTACATCTCCTGAAATTTTTCTCTCTCATTTCTTTGAAATTGGACATATACATCAAACCCTATATAGACAGTGACGTTTATGGTATGCTTGTTGTCAAATGATGAAATCAAAATAAAAGTTTTCATTGTGTTAAACGTCTTTTTATATTTATTTTTATAATTATTTGGACTTGTATGAACTTGAATTTATTTGAACTTTATTTAAAATTTATGATAGTGATATATTTTATTTTATTTTATTGAAATTTATGATGAAATATATTTTTTTAAATAATTTTGTAAATACCCGCGAATACTCATGGATATCCGCAGATATGAAAAAAAATAGACAGGTACCCACATAACGGAAACCTAACGGATATGGGTACAGATACAGGACGGATATTTATCCAATAGATAAGGTACGGGGACCCGTACCTTACCCGTCCCATTGACATCCCTAGTCATAATAAATTAAAAAATCAATAATATTACAAAAATTATTCAGATTTGAGCAACTCACTCCCTCACACTCCAACCACATAAAAAAACCCACCATAGATTAAATTGAATTGATTTAAAATTACGTATATGTTTATAAATACTTTATACATAATATAATATTGTAAATCAAACTAAAAATAATTTATGCATTTAAAAATAATTACATCCAACATTAGTATCTTAGAAGGCAACATACAAATTCCATACATTTGTATTTTAAGAAAAATAGTACTATTATTTATAATCATGTTATCCCCGACAACAAATACAGAGATTATATATTCCATCTCAATCAAGAAACATCATAATGTAAGTATGCACAACAGTATCGCATGTGATTGTCAAACAAAGTAGAGAACGAATTTATAACTACTCGTTTTTTGGTGTACGAGCCAGTATCAACATGCATACATATATTTTACCTTCATAAAATCATCAAGAACCGCCATAATAGTTAATAAATATATGGATAATATAAAATCTGAAATAATATCTAAAAGAGATTGGAATCTTCAGTTATATAATTTTGTATTAAGTACTTTATGTACATTGTTAAAAAAAAGCATTACATATGGAGTTAGTAGGATCAACATGTAACATTGTTAAAAAAAAAGGCATTGTTCATATGGGGCTAAACATCATTATAGCCACAAAAAGTGTAGGTTGTAATGTCTCTGTTATTATGGGCTTAGTAGGATCAACATGTAACCTTGTTAAAAAAGGCATTATATATGTGATTGTTCACATAGGCTAAATAGTCATAAAAAATATATAGATGTGATGTCTCCATTTTCAGGTTTAGATCAGTACCTTTAATATCTTGTTTGAATGTGTTCTTTCCAATTTTTTTTTTGTCAACAACCATCTCATTATTTGAATTACTAATTTTATCTTATATTTATTCCAAGCACAGTGAAATTTTGCCACCACCTTATTTTTTAGGTGATATGAGAGGTTTATAAATCTTCATATTTCAATAAATATTATGATAAATTTAAGTATGGTGGTATCTTATATTGAGTGAGTGTGATAAACAATGTATGGAAAAAAAATACATAAATATATTGTATTAAAATTTTAAATTGGAAGTGACGTCATATTTCTTAAAATAAAGCAGTTCATGATTCGACCTAAATTTTTTCAATAATATACCAATTATCTTCAGTATATTTAGTTAAAGAAAAAAAAGTTATATATATATATATAATATTGAAAAAACAATACTCCTTTTAATATTGAATATTTCATAATATTTACTGTAATTTTTTATTATTTTATAAAAATTAATTAATTGATATTGAAATAGTAAGAAAACAGATATAGGTATAGGTACAAGTATAGATATGAGTATAGGTACGAGTATGGGAATAACAAAACTCGTCCTCGTCCCACCCTGTTGTCATTCCTATATATAGATTGGTTTTGAGACAATTTTATCTTTTTTATATCTTATTAAAATGTAAAGGTTCAAAACTATGTATTATTGTATACACTATGTCAATTGATTAAAGATCTTTTGAAAACATTTTAAAGTAAGAAAACAAACTAAATTTTGAGAAAACCAATCCATCCAAAATATTAGTGCATTAAATCTAACGGTATGGGACAACAAAACTCGTTTTCATCCTGTCATATTGTCATCTCTATATAGATTGGTTTTGAGACAATTTTTTTCATAAATAACTTTTTGAAAATAATTAATAAAATAATAAAATGAAATTTCTCATAAATTAAAAATAGTTTAAACATACTAATAAAAAAATGTATGCACAAAACTAATTTATAAAAAACTCAATATGCAACTTCCTAAATTAATATTTTTATCTTCTATATAATTATTATTACTGAACATTTTATATATTTCTGTGTTTATTTTTCTCTTAAAGTATTTTTGAAAAAAAGAATTCTGCGCAGAACAGAAAACTAAATCAATACGCTTTTCGGCCTTGAATTCCTTTACTGCTTTCAAAATTCATACGCTAATCACCGCAGTGTAAAACGTGATTAGTTATTACTAAAAACTGAAGATTTAATACGACTCGTCCATTTAGAGAAAAATGAATAAAGATACTTTACTATTTTATATAATAAAATGTAGAATAAACTAATTTAATATTTTGAAATTAGAAAAAGTAAAAGCTCTATCTAGTTGTATAATTAAACAAAAAAAAAAAAAGGAATACTAGAGCCTTTTTAGTTCTCCTCCATTGATTTGATGATTTGAAGAAGTTTTTATACCCTGGCCACTGGGTCACTATGTTTTGTCATACATCAACATTTTGGAGGCAAGAGGAGTTGTTGGTCTCACCCCCATTAAGTAAAATACTTGATTAAGCATGCCTAATAATGCCTTTATTTTCTTTCAAAAATCACATAAAATAGACAAACTAAAATTAAGGAAATCAATCACCTGTATTGACTAAATTTCTTAATATTCTCTCTGAAACAAAAAATAAAAATACCAGGATCAATTACGATGATATAACTAAAAGTCGGATATTAATTAAAATTAAAAACTTTTTTAAAAAATATATTATTAAATAGAATACAAATAGTTAATATTTTTTTATTTTTTTATGAACAATGTGATTTCATTAACATTTTTTAATTTAATTTACTATAAACTATTCATTTATTTTATCTTTTATATTCTTAATTTGTTAGCTTCAATAAGGAAAATAAACTATTAATAATAACCACAAGATGATAAGAAATTAAAAGTATTTTATTGTATAATTTAATAATGACTACAAAAATAAATTATTCTTTATATACATGCATATTATATTACAATTTAACATTTTATTTTATTAATTACTTTTAATGTAATAATAGTCGTAGGCATTTTTTAGTTATATTGATTGTTTTAATAATGCAAACATTGAGATATTATCATCTCTACTTTAAAATAGTACCACACTTTAAATTAGTATAATAATTTAAATGTTAAATCATTTCACAGGTTCCCAAATTTGTAGCGAATTCTCAAGTAGGTCCTCCAATTTTCATTTGACTCAATTGGGTTCCTAATTTTGAAAAACTGCAACAATTGCAGCTGATCAGCAGAAAAATTATTTGAAGTTAGGCACATCTCGTAGTTAAGGGAGAGGTTCTTTGTCAATATAGATGAACAATCCTGCACATGCAGGAAATGGAGTATAACTGGTATTCTGTCATTCACTGTTTGCAATAAAGTTTCTAAACCTCAATGGAGAAGACTTCATCCCAGCAGTCTTTAGGAAGTCCACTTATGAAGAGATATACACTTCCATAATATTTCCCATCAATGGCCAGAGTTTGTGAGAGAAAACTCCATACCCTGATGTCTTGCCCCCCTCGAAGAGAATTTTACCAGGCAGACCGAAGAAAAAAAGAAGATTGGAGCAATTGGAGATCAGAAGAGATGAGACAAGACTGAGAAAAGGTGGTTTACGTAAAACTTGTCGTCTATGTAAGCAAATTGGGCACAACAAAAGGGCTTGTCTGAAAGCTATTGAAATTCATATGGCTGAATTAAGGGAAGCCCAACAGCGTCGTCCAAGTGAAGGATCCCAGTAGACCCCACTCACTGATGCATCTGAACAACAACCACAAGCAACCCAACAGCCACCTCCACCTCAACATCCCAGCAGCCTCCTTCATCTCAAGCATCCCAGCAGCCACCTCCACCTCAACCTTCCCAGCAGCCAACTCCACCACAAGCATCCCAGCAGCCAACTCCAACACAAGCAACCCAACAACCAACTGCACCACAAGCAACCCAACAGCCACCTCCACCTCAAGCATACCAGCAACCACCTCCACCTCAACCATCTCAGCAGCCACCTCCACCACAACCATCACACCAACCATCACGAGGTGCATTAAATGCCAGAGTCAAACTGAATGCTAGAAGGGGTCGAATGGCATGAAGCTGCATGTCTTGTTTTTTTTGTGATATTGTTTTGTAACAGTTGTGAACCTTTAAGGTCACTTTGGAACTTTTGAATTTCTTTACTTCCATGAACACATCTTTTAATATTACTATTCAGTCGGTGGACCACTTTTGTTATGTAATTTAATATTGCTACTTAGTGGGAGGACCACCTTTTTGATGTACTTTGTGTTAATTCATGACCTCTTGATATGGAATCTATTATGAATTACCTCTTGATATGAAATCTATTATGAATTACAAGTTTCATGCTTTTCATTCACTGTATGTAGAATCAGATTTAAAATTACCATATGTGGATACACTTAAAACAGTAAAGGAAATAACTTCCAATTTTATTGATACTCAAACATAAATACAGTACTGGAAATAACCATTCCAAATTAGATACCTAGTTATAACCACTAAGGGACACTACAACAACTAATCACGCATTCTTTATCAGCACTGACAACACTATTACATTAACCACACAAACAAAGATAACCATCCCAATCAACAACTTCATCCATTTCTCAAATATGGCAATTGATTTCTCCAAGTTAGTAATCGTTTTCCTATCACCATCACTTTCTTCAGTCTTCACCACAATTTCACCCCTTCCTTCGCAATTCTCATTGTTACCAATCTCTTCAATGGCATCTTCAGTCCACCATTTAAAGTAATTGCATCCACCATCTTCATTTCCATTCTGCGACAAAATTACAGAAATAGTTATCCAATATACCATTTAAAAACACAAAAAAATACCTTCAACCTCTCTCACCTTATATTTTGAACAACCCCAAAATTGTTTTCCCTTGTTCTTTACTATTTTAGCAGTTCTTAAAATTGCTTTCTCTCCACAGTAGCAAAGGGGTTGTGAACCCAAACTCCTCGATCCTCCAACACCATGTGAAGATAAACTAGGGTTCTTCTTCCCCCAACCATTACAAGTGCAAGAGGAACAAGAATGGCAAAGCGACATTTGAGGATGAAGAAAGAAATGCACCAGTTCGAAGAAGATAACTCCAAGGAAGAAGACGACTTCAGCGGAGAAGATGTTGAGGAGAAGATGAATCCATTTAGGGTTTTAATGGATTTATTTGACATTTGACACGTAGGCTATAGTTAATTTTAAATACCAGTGACACGTATCCGTTTTACTTGTCCACTTCATCATCTAAAAACGTCGTTTACGCCACTTTAACGGTTATGACTGAATTGTTGCAGTTTTTCAAAATTAGGGACCCAATTGAGTCAAATGAAAATTGGGGGACCTACTTGAGAATTTGCTACAAATTTGGGGACCTATGGAATGATTTAACCTAGTTTAAAACTAACTTACACAGTTTATTTCGGGATATAACACGACAGAAGATGAAGAGAAAGTCTGAGGATGAATCTGTGAATGTTTAAAAAAAATTCAGTGATTTTAAAAAAATTACAGTAATAATAATTATTAAGCTACATTATTGTTTTAGTCTTCTTATTTGTTGTTAAGTTTCAAAAGGGTCCTATATTCGTGTCTCAATTTAGTTCTCTAATTTTTAAGATTTACTCAATTTAATCTTAACCACTCTGCAATGATTAGACATTGTTAAACTCCCAACAACACACAACAAGTATGTTTGTCAACAAACTTTCTCAACCGCTAGGTTTTAAGAATTGGTACATAAATTGAGACACCAGATATTTAGAGGACCATTTTGAAACTTAATAATAAATAAGATGACTAAAAAGAGTAATTTAACTTAATTATTATTATATTTAACAACTTCAATTCACTTTTTATAAATTTTATTATTTATATTAAAATTTATATTAATTTATCCTCAAAATAAAATGATTATTATTTAATTCTATCTATTAAAATATGTTTTATAATCTATCATATCAATCACATACACAAACTTTTATCTTGAATTATATTATATTTTTTCTTAACCCAAACTATGTCATAATCTTTTCTTCATCCTTTTAAATTCATCAATTTTCTTCTAAAATTCTCTCTTCAAACAACACCACAATTTTTTTTCTACCATATATTTTAAATTAATTATTTATTATTTATAGTAATCATTTATGAAAAATCTAAGACTATTTTAGCAAAAGTATTTACAAATTATATATTTATTTTATTCTTAGTACATGTGTAGTAGTAGGCTTAATAGGCAGCGATTGCAACGGGGATAATATAGTTATTAAATAAATAAATTTCCAAGCATTTTTCTTTAAATATATTTAAGTATTGATCAAAGTTTTTGTCATTCAACTTGATTTTTCAGCCGCTTCTATGATTAGTGCTTAAGATTTTTTAAGTCTTAAGTATACATATTTTGGTTCAACTTAATTTTTCTTGTAAAGACTTGATCAATAAGAGAAATGATATTTTACGTTAATTTCTGAAAAAACATAATCAATAGTCTTATTATTTTTATAATGAAAATAATATTTTATCAATAAAATTTGATATTATATCAAACATTCTTGACTCTAAAATAAATATAAAAAAAATAATAAGTAAAATGCAAAATTCGTTTATAAACATGTCCAAACCACATATAGAATTTATCACTGTGTTAAGTTTCACTTAATTCGAATATTATATTTAACTATACAACACAGGGACTACAAATATTGTTCAAAGCTCTTTCATTTTCTTTAAAATTTCAACTATAACAAATTATTCATATGTTTGATTCATATTTTATACAGATTACGAGCTTTAGAATATTGTATATGTAATGTTATCTAAGATATTTTGTTTTTTCGTCTTAAATTTGTACGTTATAATTAAGTTATTATTTATATAAAATCGGTTATATTATTCTTGTAACATCACAATTTTATAATACAATGATTTCAGTATAGTAACACCTAAAATTTTATGATACATTATTTTTCATATACAATGTATTAAAATTATGTTATTTATATCTTTATTATTTTACAAAAAAAAAATACGTATTAGTTAATTAATTAAAGATAATGTTTCTTTTACTAAAGAAATTAATAATAGTAATTAAAGTTTAGTAAAAA
The DNA here is from genome assembly GCF_037176805.1 of Vigna unguiculata. Taxonomy (NCBI): domain Eukaryota; kingdom Viridiplantae; phylum Streptophyta; class Magnoliopsida; order Fabales; family Fabaceae; genus Vigna; species Vigna unguiculata. Next base: position 53,700,982 of record NC_140794.1, on the reverse strand, counting down.
AATAATAAGAATATTAATAATCCATATATCTAAATAAATAATTAATAATTTAGTGTTAACCATTATATAAATACATTATAAAAAATTAATGAAACTAATCTCTCCGTACCAAGTGATAAGTATTTAGAAATTTCTGCATCTAATATCCATGAATATAAAAAAAATATATTGAAGTTTCAGCTTAAATCCTAGAAGATAACTTGCGTTAAATGCAAGGAATATTTTCTGTGCCTAAGTATTCTGTATAAGGGTTAAAATTCACATATAAATTATTATTATTATTATTAAGTAATAAAGGTAATAAATACCAAAGTGATGTCACTGTTTACATAAGGGGGACATACTTTATCTTTTTTACTGTGGTGATCAGAAAAAAAAGAAGTCTTCTAAAAACAATCCATATCCAACTAAACGAAAAATAGTTATTTAAAATTTGGTTTAATTTAAATCAAATGCAATGATTTAATTTACTAATATAAATACCAAAGGTTATGAAAAAAAGAAGAGAGAAAGAGATGAAGAGGAGGAAGTGAAAAGATAGAATAAGTGGAGCATAATAGGGTAGGGTATAGTTAACAAACAAGAGAATAGTCTAACATTACAAACATGGACCGATATAAATGTTTTAGAGATAAGAGAAAAAATAAAATCTAATATATCATCATAATACATCGATATTCAATAATAATACAAGAGAATAAAATATATTTTATCTCCATCAATAGAAGGTGTTTTTGCTTGATACCATATTATAAGTGCACTTTAATTCTAACTCAATCTCACAAAATTAATTTGTAAGATGAGGTTTGCACCTCACTTATATACTATGAAAAATTGTCTTATCTCTAGTCAATATGGGACTTCCAACACATCTCCTCATGTCAAGATATATTCATCTTGTGCGTGAGACTAGAAATGGATGGTCTGTTAGCGGCTCAAGATAACGAGTGGAACTATATGTAAAAAAAAAAAATATTTTGCTAGGATAAACTTTTTAACTATGACTCTGATACCATATTAAATATGTATAAGTTATGAGAAGAAAAAAAAAATATGAAGAAGAAGTGTTTGATGAAAAACAACTAAAATATAGTTTATAGTTTTCATTTTGATCTATTTGAAACTTGTCCAATATATAGAATAGAATATCCCATAATATAAGGGAAAAAAATAAAACCTAATATTAATCTTCATAATACATCAATATTTGATAATAATACAAGTGAATAAAATATTATATATATATACATATATATATAAAATTAAAATTAGGAGATATATGATATCTCTAAGAGTAACTTTTCAAAGAACAAGAAAGTTTACCATCACTTTCCTAACCGTTTCAAATGCACTTATTATCATTGAAAAACAAATTTGAGTCACTTTTCATCTATTTCAATTGTCTAAGGTCTAAGTGAATTCTATTCATAACTTTTTTTCTCCAACCACTTGAAAACTAATATATAAAAAAGGAAATATAACTAAATAATACTCACTCCCTTTTTAATGTAAGAAATATAATGACATAAAATATAATATACATACATGATTGTAAAATAAGTTAAATATAAATAATATAGTGTGACATGAAAAAAATATGTGTAATTTCTAATAAGTCAATATTTAATTAAAAAACATAAAATAAAATAAAATAAAAATATTTAACCATACAAAAGAATAGTTTAATTTTAAGGTCGTCGCAATTCTCAACAAGCAATTCTCAACAAATAAAACTTAACATATTAACATATTGATTTTAAGTCTAATATATTTTTCACTTGTAATAAATTGATATGATATAATACATAATATGATAAGAGATATCACGTAGCATATTAAAAATTAAATTCACAAATTTATATAATGGTATATAAAAAAGGTACTCACTTAAACTCCATTTTACTCTCAATATTTATTTATTTTATAATTTTGTATTTACTTACCCACTTAAACTTCGTTCTGAGTGAATCTTTTTCATTCGTTATGCTTTACTATTCATTACTGTCCATAGTTCAACTTATACACGAAGAGATTAGAAATCCAATCCATGAAAGAGTTAGTTTCAAATATGTTTAAATTTTTACAATATCATTTCTCATTTTTAACACTACATGATAAACTAAATATCTTGAAAAAGATATGCTATTATTTTTTTATGGATTAATTTATTGGAAATAAAAAAATTATATCTACATTCACATTTATATTACAAATGCGTTCACAATAAATGTTATGTCACAAAAATATATATAACAAAAACTGAAATTGATTTTTTCTATAAATTAAAATTAGTATATATCTCTCAAAAATAAAATTTAGAAGAAGTTAACAAGAAATCTTTCTTTTTTCCGCTGCATAAACATAAATTGTTATTGACATTAAAATATATAATTTAATTTGGCCTTAGACACGAAATGATATCCTAAAATGGCTATAGCATTTTTTTTACGTGGTCTGTTCCAAAATCATGATTCCAGGGGCCACCACAATTAGACGGGAATTCTTAGCTTTTCTAGAAAGAACAAAAATGAATATCAACATCTGTCTTTATTTTCAACTTTTACTTCTGCAACTTACTCTCTTAATTTTCTTTTACGTGTTGGAATTGAAAAAAATTATTAATTTATTATAAAAAAATTAAAATCACATTAATTACTTAGTTATTAATTATATTGTATGTTTTAAATCTTCAAATAATTTAGAAATGTATTAATTGTAATAAGGAAAAACAAATAAAATGAAAAGTATATAACTATTTTATTAAAATAAAAATATATATAATCTTTGTATTAATGGATTATGAATATAAATTATATCTCATTTTTTAAATTATTTATGAAAAATAAGTATTTACATGCCATTGGAAAGCCAATATCATTAAAAGAAATACGGTCGATATAAAAATTTATTCTTCTAACAATGGTGATTGGCATAAAAAGTCAAAATTTCATTGACAACGATTGTAGATAACAAACAACCATCGTTAATAATATATTTGGATTTGCGTGAGTATCGTTCATGTAGATGAAAATTGATTTAAAAACGTGTTTGAATTTGTATATTTATGCTAATTTGAGAGTCTAAATTTATAGGTAAGTTGTAAAATTTGGCACTCACTAAAATGAAGAGAAGTGCAGAAAAAATCAAATTATCATATTAAAATTACTTTATTGTCTCTTTTATTTATATATATATATATATAATTTTAATTTTAATTATTATAAATTAGTATTATATAATAATATTATTATTATTCAAATAAATATCTTTATAAATAAATTAATTCTATAAAATAAAATATATTTAAATAAATATGGAGTTAAAATTATACGGTCTATATTATAAATTATTTCAGGTTATAATTGAGAATAATAATTATTATTTTAAGTTATTAATTATAATATGAATAAACTATATTTTTTAATTTTAAATAACATTTTTAATTTTATTTGAATATTATTTTTTCTATTTACATTAAAGGATAAAATAGTAATAATACAATTTATTCTATTAAAAATTATTATTTATTAAATTTTATGAATAACGTCATATATAAACTTTCATAAACTTTCCACTTAAATCATATCATCTTCCCTTTAATCCAAACAATCCTATCTTTATCTGTAAATCAACAAAAATTTACTCCCTCAAATCCATACCCCAATTTAAACACATCATAAAAACAAAGACGTAAAGAGATGACAATTATAATTATTAGAGCTATGATATGTTAACAAAGTATTTTCAACAAAGTTTTGACAAACTTTCCTATTTAGGTAAAAAATATTATTTTATTATTTTATTTTAATTAAAAATAAAAAATTAATCAACTTTAATTCTACTTTTAAGAATTTTTTAAGTTTGTCACAATTTTGTTTGTCAAAAGGTAATTTTCCTAATTATTAATAGAACCATCACTAATTTTCATGTTTTATTTCAAAAATCGGAAATTTTTATTATTGTCTCCAACCACCACCGCTCTCGTTCACCCTGGTTGTGATATCTGTGTTATTATCGTGCATCGTTGATCACTAATGTCATTCAATTTGGATTGTGGTGTCGTCGTGTCCTCACCGGCTGTCCTCACGCCTGGTGTTCCTCTTCTCTCTACATATCATCCTAGAGTCTTCTCCTTTAACAACTCATGTCATTGGTTGTAACATCTAAAATAAAAATAAAAATAATAAAATTATTTAAAATATGTACTAAAGTTAATTCAGAAATTTGAAGATAGAATAAATATTTTTGAGAGTTAGACTTAAATATTGCTTTGATCATAATATTTTTATAATTTTTTTAATTTGGTTATAATATTTTGTTTTTATTTAATTTGGTCTTAATTTTTATATTGAATTTGTTCTTAATATTCGACTCTTTTAATTGATTTGATTTCAATTTTTTTATAAAATTTAGTAATTTTGTTGTTTTCCAAATTAAAATCAAATTTAATTTTTATATAAATATTATATTGATATTTTTATTAAAATTCACATTTTTATTAAATATTTTAAATTTAGAGTTATAATTGACTTAAAATTGAAATGAAAAATTTAAAAGTAGGAAATGACACAATTGGTTAAAATTTTTAAGAAGTTAAAAATAATATAAAGTAATATAACTGCTTAATATAATATTTATGTGATTTTTAATACTTTATGTGGTTTTAAACCTCTTAATTTTTGAAATCAATAGTGTTATTCTCCACTTTTAAAATTTTCATTCTAATTTTAAACCAACTCTAACCCTAACAAAAAATATTTAGAGTTGTGGTAAGAGGCCGATTATTCAGAGCATTTAGAGTTGTGTTCTGTCCTTTTTCCTATCCCTCAAGGTTCATTTTATCCTTTATTTTTCAGACCCCCCCCCCCAACATTCTATCATCTTCCTTCACTTCACCTTAAATTTCTTAAATTTCTCCATTTAACTCGTACCCCCTAATATGCCCAAACCAGTTGCTTGAAAAATTTCCTTCAAATCTCTAAATTATTACTCTAATATACTAGCATAACCTTTCCATCAATGATCATCCTAAACCCAATCGACATTTGGACTCTTCAACAGAGCGATTTTTGGCATATCAATACATAGTCCCCTCAGCCTTAACTTGAAAGGGTCCCCTCAGCCTTAACTTGAAAAAAACATAAGGCTAAAGGATCTTTCCTAAATAATAACCCAATCGACATTTGGGCTCTTCAACAGATCAACCTTTGGCCTATCACTACACAGTCCCCCTTAGCTTTAAAAAATCTTATGGCTAAAGGATCTTTCCAAAATAATAACCTCTTTCATAATTGATATTCGAAGTTTTGTTTTAGTCCATTGAAAGGTGAATTGGTGCTTTAAGGAGTCACCTCGATCTTAATTTAGTGCTTTGAAAAGTCACTCTATACTTTAAGAAATCACCTTAATTTAGTATCTTAAAAGGTCATTGATGCGTGCTTTAACAAGTTACCTTAATTTTTAACTTAGTACCTTCAAAGGTCCCTAGGTACTCTAAGAAGTTAGTTGATATTTGATTCGGTGCTTTGAAAAGTCACTAGGTATTTTAAGAAGTCACCTTATTTTTTAATTCAGTACCTTGAAAGGTCACTAGGTTAAGTCACCTTAATTTTTAATTTAGTGCCTTGAAAAGTCACTATATGCTTTAAGAAGTCACCTTAATTTTTAATTCAGTGCCTTGAAAAGTTATTAGGTGCTTTAAGATGTCACTTTAATTTTTAATTCAATGTCTTTAAAGGTTATTGCGTGCTTTAAGAAGGTCGCTTTAATTTTTAATTTAATACCTTGAAAGGTCACTAGGTGCTTTAAGAAGTTACCTTAGTTTTTAATTCAATTACTTGACAGGTCACTAGGTGCTTTAAGAAGTCACCTTAATTTTTAATCCAGTGTCTTCAAAGGTCACTGTGTGCTTTAAGAAGTCACCTTAATTTTTCATTTAGTGTATTGAAAGGTTAATAAGTGCTTTAAGAAGTCACATTAATTTTTGAATTCAATAACTTGAAAGGTCAATACATACTTTAAGAAGTCACCATAATTTTTAATTCAGTAACTTAAAAGGTCACTAGGTGCTTTTAAAAATCACCTTAATTTTTAGTTCAATGGCTTGAAAGGTTACAATTACTTTAAGAAATCACCTTAATTTTTAATTTAATATCTTAAAAGGTTACCGATTAATAAACAATGAACATCATTCAGAGTTGTGTTGGACTCTTTTTCCTATCCCAAGGATCCATTTTATCCTTTATTTTCAGACCCCGACTTTCCATTCTCATTCATTATCCAGGCTTTCAGAGTTTGGACTCTTCAATAGATGGATCTTTTACCTATCACTAAACAAAGTATTTTTACAACATGTGATAAAAAAAATTGGTTAAAAATTTATGATTTAACATTGTAAATAATTAATATAATGATTCTATTCGTACTTTAAATACCGTCTATAAATACTTCCCAAATATATACCAATAAAGTATAAGCTTACAATTATAAAATGTCCTTAAATTCATGAGGAATTTAGATGTTCTGTGCTAAGTCTTTTTTTGTACTCTTCTTTCATGACACACCTTTGTGTGCGAACGACAAAAGTATTCTGCACTAGGCGCAGACAGTACTGCTGCGAAGTGTGAGGCTAATAGATTAAAGTGCGTTAACGGACTTTGAATAAGCGTTCAACCCAACAAAATTTGAAGGGTTTAGCGATGTAAATAAAGTCTTCAGATTTATCATAAACAAGACAACAAAGCACACGTCACTTGACATAAACACATTACTTTGTTACAACCTAAAAAGGTTTTCGTTTTTGTTTTCATTATTATCCCCAAACCTTGAATAACTTTTTAGTTATGATTGTTGGAACTTAGCAAACGAGGAGATAAAGAAGTGTTTTAATAGTTTTTTCATTAAAGTATTCAACTATTGTTGTTGATAATGAAAAGACCCATAGTTCAATTTTGAGAACATTGCCTAGGATACTTCAATGGGTGCAGCAACGGTCAAGTTCATGAGAAATAACGTGTTTCTACTTTTATTGGTGCTTATTGGTTTGTGCCTGCAAGATTAATCTAGTATGAGATCTTTGGTATCTTTCTACAACGATTGTGGGGACAACATATGTATCAAACTGTAGACAGTGAAACCAATAATTGGCACCCATTTTCCTTCTTCCCCAATCTATCACTATGGGCTTGGGCTTTTTGGTCAATATAGGTCAACACTGGACACGTGTCACCATTTCCATCTTTGGGAATTGCCCAAACCCTCATGCAGCAAATTAGTCCCTGTTCAACACAAAATTAAATATTAATTGTTATAAATACGAAAGTGATGTTAACATTGACAGGAGTGCTAGGTTATATTGAAAGAGATCAATTTTTTTATTCTTTTTTATGAAAGAAATATGCTTAGAAAAGATCACCTTCGTTTTCATGATTTTATATTTATAAATGTTTGCATTGGTCCCTTTTTCTTGTGATGTGAGGTACTCTTATACTAAAGAGAATTATTCCCAACTGTTATAGTCTTTTGTAATATATAATTAAATTTAACTACTTCTTTTTCATAGTTATAAAATTTTAAGATATTTTATATTGTAAGCATTGGCTGGATCCATGATCAACTTCAAACCGTACGGTACACGTACCAAAACCAGTGATATTCAATATTTTTTCGTTTGAGTCATTTACATATAATTATGGCACAGTAAACAACATCTCCTATCTGAGAAAAAATTGCTTTGGTAAAAGTGAGAAAGGTGTTTCTGAACGTCTTTTTTTTTTTCTTTTCTACTATTTCAGTGTTTTGCAAAAATAAAAATTAAGAGAAGAATTTTTAATAAAGGTTGTTATTATTATTATTTTTTAAATTAGAGAGAAGGGTGTAATTTTTCTTACTTTTTGATAAAACACCTATGGTCAATATGTGTGGTGGATCTTATAAAAAACCATTCATTAATCATTTTTCTAAAAATTAAAGAACCGCTTTCTATTTTAGAAAAATTAACAGTACCAATACCAGAGTGACTAGAAGAAGAAAAAAAAATATTATGCAAGTAACATACATTAATCACTCAAATAAATGAGAGAAATATCTAGATTATACAATTACATATTACAAAAACTAAACTAAAATTCTGGATGATAAATCAATTTTATAAATAAACTTTAAATTCTTATATATGGAAATATCTAATGTGGTTAAATATATCTAAGTGCTCTCTGGTCAACTTATCCTAAAGAGTTGAACTAGAATATGAAACACACATTTCTTACACATTATAAATATAAAGAATTTTTAGTATAATAGTAGATCTTAGTAATATTTTATTCCATTCTAGAATGTAAGTGTCCGAGCGTGCTATATAACTTAATTCATATGAATATTTTAGTACAGAAACGACAAACTGAAAAGTTTAGCAATTGATTACAAGTGGAACAAAATGTATGTTCACGCTTTAGAATAATTATAAGAAAGTATATACAGTGATATTGGTAGTGTGAATTTATCATGTGAATTTACTTCACATCAATAAAATCATATACACCTTAATTTACTCTGCATGTCCAAGTTATAAATTGACTTCCCCATGGCTTCAATTCAAGTCTTTTCAGATGAAATAAAAAGAATTAAAAGAAAAGACTTCCTTAAAAATAATCGATCAGTTTCTGTGGTAACATCCGACAAGACAGTGAGCCAGATTATTATTTTATTTTTACTGAGAAAACTCTTTGGTTAAACCACTTACTTCAGCAATTAACAGTGAAGCATGTGATTCAGATGATGGTTTCTTTTCTGTGTTTTTTTAAGGATGAATGTAACCCATTTTGCAAGAAATGGTAGATATGCTTTTTTATGTGTGCGTTGTTATCACAGTGATATAGCAAGTTGATCTGTGTCATCATAGGTATCTTTATTCTGGTTGAAAGAAAAAGTTATTCTGCAGGCCAAACCATGCTTCTTCATGTGCAACATTAACTTGGGTCAATATAAGAAAGGAAAAAGGAAAAGGAAAAGGGTTAAATTTTAAGAAGCAACAAGTTGGCATAATATTATATCATCATCATCTCATGATGTGCCTCTTGTGCCACTCCCAGTTCAATTGCAAATAAAATAAACATAAAATCTAGAAAGGGTGCCACAAAATTAGGACATAGAGACAAAAAGGGTAGTCATGAAAAACCATAAAATATACATAAAAAAAATACCCAGCTGAACTTTATTCCACATTCACCCATACATGATTGAACTAAAATTAGACAAACAGGAGGAGATATACAGATGACAGGTGAGGGAAATTTACAACAAATGGAGGAATATGAACTTAGCTATTTCCTCTGAAAATGATAGATAGGGTTTTTTAGTATTTACATAAATTCTTGCATAAAAAAACTATGGAGAGTGGGTTCAGTGAAACTTGATTATTTGTGATGACGGACAGACACTGATCAAGTTTGACACCCCCCACGTCATGCTGCCATATTCGAGAGACACTTCAGTTCATTCTTTCAAGGTTGTCGTAGCAAGTAGCCCAAAAGCGAAAGGAACAAAGGAAAAAATAAAAAGAGAAAAAGAAACTGCAAAAAAAAGAAAATTGGCCTACTTGGTTTCAGTAAGGTAACTTAATAGGATTCCCAAAGAAAAGGCTCTTCGAGCCGAAACCCCAGTTCGGGGCCGGCTACAAGCCAAGCCGAGGAATAATGAAACTCATCGACTCCATGGCTCAAGTCCGGCGAGAGATCGGGAAGGTCCATGAATGTGTCATCCTCACTGTTCAACGACGAATTCGATGAAGAATTGGAAATGGAGCCGCCTCGGCTCAGCTCGGACTCGGCTTCATGGCTCCGAGGGCGGAAATCCAAGGCGGCGGCTTTGGCGGCGGCCAGTTGGATATCCTTGGGGGAGTTGGTGGCCGGGCGGGGCAGGTCGGCGGCTAATTCGGGGAAATTGAGGAAGGCGGAGGTGCCTTTGATGGTGAGAGCCGCCACGTCGTGGGCTCGCGCCGCCATGTCCGGCGTGGGAAAAGTTCCAAGCCAAATTCTTGACTTCTTCCTGGGCTCTCTGATTTCGGATACCCATTTGCCCCATTGGCGCATGCGCACTCCTCTGTACGTTGGGTGGTTGGTATGATTGGTGTTAACGTTGTTTTTCTTTGTTTTTTTGTCCTTGGTTGTGGGTTGTTGTTGTTGTTGTTGGTCGGAGGAGGAGGAGGAGGAGGAGGAGGTGGTTGGTTGAAGTTGTGTTTCCATGGTGTTTGATTCTTCCATGTCCATTATTGTTGATGGAGTGTGTGAAGGAAAAATGTGGTGAATTGAGAGGTTTGAAATAGAGGTGGGTTGAGCTGTGAACTACTAAGTACTTATAATTCTTTCCATATTAAAGAAATGGGTCCAAGTGAAAAAGAGAAACAGTTGCATTGCATTGTTTGCACTTTGCATTATATTCTTCTACCTCTCTTTCTTTCCTTTTTGCATTTTGATGCACAACTAGTAGTTGTAGTAGAAGTAGCAGTAGTATAAATAAATAAATAAAAACATGGTTACGTCCAATCCAAACCAGTCTTTTGCGCCACGTTGGTAACCGTAAGTATCATACTATTAATTATTATTTGGTTTTGTTTTTAACCCTGTTTTATCTGATGCTAATTATTAAAGCTACTTTTTGTGGAGTGATTTAATTTTAATTAATTTGCTGGCGGCATGTCATTTCACGCTAATCCAACGGCTGGATTCATCGGGGGTGGGCTCTTGGATCATAAGTGGCATGTTTATGCATCATCATCATCATCATCATAACATAATTGATAATTATGTGGAGATTAGGTGTCACTCTGTCCGCATCTGCGTAGTTATCCTTAATCCCAAATCAAAAGTGGAGAAAAAAAAAAGATAATAAAAAATGGACCGCAATGGTCCTAATATATTCAATTCAATTTCACCACTTTTTGTTTTCACTCACAACACACGATATTTTTGGTACGTACCAAAGTTGGTGGACCCATCTAATTTTGTTCAATACACAAACAAACCATGTCCTCAAGCTTATACTGTCCTTTATTTACACCACCCAAACCCCTTTCAAATCGACCCAAAACAAAAACAAAGAATTCAACCAGGTCTCGGTTTTATTTCAAGGGAAACTCACTTCCAACTTTTTAATTCGTTATAGATGATTAACCACATTTTAATACTTTCTATAAACTAATCATCAAAAAAGTGAATAAGAAGAAAAATGACTGTAGTTGCCTTCTTCCTCCTGTAATGGTGAAGCAGGTGGCTGTGTGTGTGTCACTGGTGACTGCAAATGACATCATTCAATTTCATATTCTTCCACCATGTCTCTGCTTGCAAATATCCGCAAGTATCACATGGTGATATTTGTTGTGATAATATAATGTTTATGTTTTCCTCTATTGATTAAAGTTTAATGTATATGTTGAGAAAGACTTTGGATAAATAATTTGGAGGAGGGTATTGCTTTTATGTTATAAATATTGTTGGTGTATATCATATAATGATGTAATGAAATCACACAACGTATACATAATAAATGGATAAATATCATAGCTTATGAATCCAATTTTCAACCTAATAACTTAAACAACACATAATAAGTCCTAATAAATTTTATATCATTTGAGAATGGAGATCAAATGCAGTTTAAATACTTTTTTTTTTCCTTAACTATTTGAGATGTCTTTTAAAAATAAAACTGTGACGGTCAAAACAGACACTACCTCGAGAACATGGTCGTTCTTTCTAACAATCCTGCCAAATCAACTTGGGTCAAGTAAGAACATTAACCATTTCGGGACACCTTTGTGACAGAATTGGATAAAAAACAACCATTAAAAAAAATTAAATTCATTCATCTGATCTAGTTCATACTAATATTTAATATATATATATATATAATAAATTATATTTATTCCACATCATATTTGTTCTGAGTTGCACAATTGTCCTGTGACGGAGGTCGAGTTGGTCGGGTCATAATCGAATCGTGACTTTTGAATTGTTACACTCTTAGGTAAAAAAGGTTGTGTCCTAACGATTAGTTATAACTTTTGATCTAGTGGTAAGTGCTTGATTCTGACAATTGATATTAGAGTCAAAATCATGAGTTCAATTCCCTCGATTCAGTAATATTTATATATCATTTTGATATCTCCTCTTGTAAGTGAACTTTTATTTAATGTCCAAGTAACACCTTCTATAATTCATTTAAAAAAATCCATTACTTTTAAATAATGTTTTACTCTTTTTAATAATGTATTAAAACATGTTTTATATTTTAGTAAGAATATTTTACGTGTACAGTGAATTATATAATATTTTTTAAACCACGTGAATTAGGAGTCCACGCTCTAAAATCCATCTTATCTATCATTTCATTAATGAATCTTTTAAATAGTTCTCTCTTCTCAACCAATATATTTTTTTCTAGTTCATGTCTGTAAGCATAAAGTATTTCACTTTCTACATAAAAACAATGACATGAGGCCAGATGAATTTTGATTCATGATTTTCAGAAAAATATAAAAATTAATTGTTGGTTATGAAAGTTTGAGTTATATATATATATATATATATATATATATATATATATATATATATATATATATATATATATAAAAGATCAAATCTCACTCACACTCACCACCAATGATAAAATTGTTTACATATATGCCCATTTAAATTTATAATATTTGAAGAAACTTGAATTATTCTTTTTATTATTAAATAAATAAGAGTTAAGTATGTTTTTAGTCCCTGAACTTTGATTTAAAATTAGAATTCGTCCCTGTCCGAGATTTCAATAAGTTTTGGTCCCTAAACTTTAAAAATGAATGAATATAGTCCTTTTAACTCAATTACGTTGACTTTTTTTGATATGTTGAATATATTTCTCGGTAGTTATTGAACCAAGAATGTGTCAAACAGTGTAAAAAATTTCAATACTAATATGAAAAGTGTTCGACACCTCAAAACAATTTAACATAATTGGGTTAAAAGGACTATATTCATTCATTTCTAAAGTTTATGGACTAAAATGTATCGAAGTTTCAAACATGGACGAATTCCAATTTTAGATCAAAGTTCGGAGACTAAAAATATACTTAACCCGATAGATAATTTTCACGATTGTACTTGATTGTCATTCTTCAATTTCCTACAATGATCAGGTGAATTGCATTAGTCATTGCTCTGTTTTATCTTTATTGATGCTTTGGTTTAAAATATCCTTGCATACTTATAAATGAATATTTTATTCAAAAGAAAATTAATTAATTTTTTAATTTATATTTCATTCTCTTATGCTAATAAATTAAAAGAGATAGAGATATAATATACTTCCTTTATCTCTTTCTGTATGTCATCTTGTGCGAAAAACGTATGTGGTTTTAATAAACAATATCTAAAATTGGTCAACATTAGAACATCACTTGTATATATGGTCGTACACCTAACACAACTTTTGTGCTATTGATTCTAAATAAGACAATGGAAAATGGTCAGTCTTTAATTTCAATACAAAATGTAAAAAATAATTGTTAATTTGACTATAAAAATGCTATGTCCTCACATCATACACTTAATATTTTTATTCTAATATTTTCTGTTTACTATTTCTTTTTTTCTTATCACTAATAATGCAAAGATATCTAATTATACATATTTTAATCTGTGAATCTCTATAAAAAAAATTATAAAAGCAATATGGATGAATTTCACTAGACATGTATATTTTAGGTAAACTTTAAATGATGCATATTGTTTTTTGATACAAAAGAAAGAGCATTAGTTTAATGTGATTTTTGTTTGCTTTTGAAAAAACAAAATGTGCTTAGCCTATAAAGTGTTCCTTTGTATAAAGATATTTCTGATGAAGGCGTTTGGTAGGAAAAATGCTTTTAATTTCTGGAGGTTGAGAAAGAATACTTATCACGTTTAATTTGTCCTTTACAAACTCATATTTAGGAAACTATATTTTCCAAAACCTATTTTTAGCAAAGTTTTGAAAAACATTTCTATAAGAAGTAAAAGTCTATTATTTTTAATAATAACTATCATATTATTTTTATTGAATTTATTTAATGATGTAACAAATTAAATATTTTAATAAAAATACTCAATTTGTAGTCCATAAATCATTGCAACATCAAAGTTGATATTATAAATACTGAGGACTGCATTGGAAAATTGGTTGTCCCCCCCCCCCCCCCCCCCCCCTTTTTTTTTACTCTCTAAGATTTTGTTAGTGGCCGGCCTTATGAAGTAGACTAGTTGTGAATTAAATAATTGAGATAAAATTAAAAAAAAAAAGATATAATTTATTGGTTGAGTATGAATGTATAGTGTTTTTTTGTTTGAGTGTCGTAAGCAACACTTGATAAAGAATTGTGTTACTAGTAGAAGTAATTTATTTGGGTCAAGTTTGTTTTGTTCGTTCATCAAGATAAGTAAAGTTATTTTACTATCATATTGTTGAAGGCTTTCAACCTAGCGGCAAAGATACACTCATGATAATTTTTTGTGAGAGGACGATAACATTTTTCATTTAGTGAATCATGTTGGAAACTTATTTTACTATCATATTTTTCATTTTTTGTGGTTGGGAATGCTTCCGCCGGATGGGAGGTGTACCAATGTGGTTGAAGGGACTCATCTTTGAAGGAGAGATTGTTAGGAATCTAAGTGTGAGTCTAAATCATACACATTGACTAGAAATGAAAAAGTGAAACCCTATATAAGGATAAAGACCCATAAATTCACTGTCTTAAGGTTTTGGATTGAGAGTGGTATCAATAACTTATGTGGTTGGGTTCAGGTCTCATTGATATTATATCTCCCTAGTGAAACACCTATGTAAACATAAGAAACATAATAAGTATATCTTATAATAGAAAAAGAAAGTACATGAAACTCTACAATTTTCTCTCTTACCAATTTCAACCTATGTTTTGATCTCACTCAACTCATAGGGTTTTGAACTCAGCTCGATGTTGCATTTTACATATTTTTTTGTTATCTTTCTTCATCTCGAGACATTCATTATTTTTAGTTGTAATATCTTTTTGAAAGTCGAAAATCTTTGTTAATTTGACAAGTTAATTACCAAAATGTCATCACGAATTTTTTTCGGTATGATTTTTATAGGTCAAATATAAATAAAATAACGTAATAAACATAAAATATGTTAGTGTGGACGTACATGTTGATCATCCTTTATTTGCATCTTCCTAACATGAGCTTTAGGTTCTTGATTAGAGATGGCAAATAAACCTGTCCCCGTGGTATTGTCCGAACCCGTTCCCGTTTTGACGGGGAATCCCCGCATTGACTAGGTATGGGTATGGGTATGGGGAATCCCCGATTTTTTCAATTGGGTATGGGGATGGATATGGGGATGTACATATACCCGCCATAATACCCGTTCCCGCCATATCTCCATTCTCGTTTAAATTATTAAAATATTCACAATTAATCAAGTAACCCCTATATATATATATATATATATATATATATATATATATATATATATATATATATATATTTTATTTTTTATTTCTTTTAAATATTTCATTTGTCATGAAACTCATTCTCATCTCCAATATATTTTTTATCTTATCATAACCTTTATGTAATTATGTTAAAATGATGTATGTTAATTAAAAAAAAATTATGCCTCACATTTGAATATTTATATTATTTTTTAATATTTTTATTTATTATAAATTTTCCTTTCACATGAGAATGTTTATACTCTCAATTTAAGGTAATATAAAAAAATTATTTACTTATTATTATTATTATTATTAATTTTTGTTTAATTTGAGGAACTCTTTTGTTTCATTAAAATAATTTTCGTTATTTTTCAACCATTAAGTATATATGTTGATATTTGAAAAGTTTTCTTAATTCTCTAATATATTTTTCGTCTTATCATACCTTAGTTATACATTTGATTTAATTTTTTTCGATAGTCTCTCAAATTATTTCTAAAACACACATTTGTTAGTTTTTTAATATTTTTATTTATTGTTTTTATTTTCATCATGTAGAATAATATTTCGATATATTCTATCTAATTATTTTTTATTTTATAACTCATTATTAATCATAATTTAATTTTTTCACTTTAAATTCTGTTTGAAATGGTTAAATATATATATATATATATATATATATATATATATATATATATATATATATAATGGTATTTAGGAATAGTATATGATAATTCCCTACAAGAAAAACATGAAATGGTGACTGATTTAGTCAGTAACCCATATCAGTCACTATTTTTCGTCATTGGTGGTAGTAGTTGATTTATTGTCTGAATCAATGACTAAATTAGTGACCGATTCAATGATCGAATCCGTACTTGATTTAGTGACCAATTTAATTACTAATTTATTTGTAATTTAATGACAAATATTTTGGTCACTAATGATATTTCTATTTAATTTTAACCACTTCAAACATAATTTAATAATTAGTTCTCTAAGGTATGTTTCATTTTATCATACATTAACTATACATTTGATTTCCTTTGTGCGATTTCTTTCGATAGTCTCTCAAATTATTTCTAAAACACACATTTGTTAGTTTTTTAATATTTTTATTTATTGTTTATTTTCATTATGTAGAATAATATTTCGATATATTCTATCTAATTATTTGTTATTTTATAACTCACTATTAATCATACTGTAATTTTTTTTCACTTTAATTGTATAAATAACTTTTATTTACTACAATATAAAAATTTAATGTAATTGCTATGAATATTTTTTTGTTACTATCCAACATATATTGAAGTTCAAAAGATACAAAATCTATGTCAAAATTTTATTATTATGTTTATTATTTGTTCTTTGTGTCATTTTGATCAAGTGATGTATTATAACTTTTATTAGTGTATAAAAAAGAGATTCATTATAATTTAAAAAATTGAAGTAAACAAAAATTTAAAATATATTTTAATTTGAATATTTGTTTTCCTTTTATTATTATGTTTATTATTTGTTCTTTGTGTCATTTTGATCAAGTGATATATTATAAATTTTATTAGTGTATAAAAAAGAGATTCATTAGAATTTAAAAAATTGAAGTAAACAAACATTTAAAATATATTTTAATTTGAATATTTGTTTTCCTTTTATATTTTTTTGAAATATTTTTTAATTTTATCAACTAAGTTCATCAATGTTGTAGTTTGCAAATTTAATAAATGTTTTGGTTTACATGAAATTTTATTTGGTATTCTAATATAAAATGTAAACAATTATAATTTATTTTAAGGTATTTGGCATCGAAGAAAATCCTCCTAATATTGAATATTTCATAATATTATGTTTTCTTTACTGTAATTTTTTTCTTTTATAAAAATTAATATTGAAGTAGTTAGAACACGGGTCCGGGTATGGGTACGAGATTATACCCGTTACCCGCTGGGGATGGGGATGAGAAAAAAGTTTGATACCCATTGGGTTTGGGTACGGGGATGAGGATGAATTTTTTATGCGGGGATGGGTATGGGATAGCGAAACTCGTCCCCGCCCCGCCCCGTTGCCATCCCTATTCTTGATAGTGGATTATCTCTCCATCTTATTGGTTTTGAAGAGTGTGACATATGTTGACTTTTTCTTGTCAAAATCATGAATCCATAATATTTATGATGAGTGTTAAATATTCTTATTAAAATTAATCGTTATTGGTTGAATTATTAATGATATGAAATTTTCTATCTCTATGTCAAAGTGTTTAGTAATGAGCTTAATAATAAGAAAGAAAGGTTAATGATGGAATAATAAGAAAGAAAGTGTAATAATGGAATAACGATGCAAATTTAAATAACATTCAATGTTTAAATTAATAGATAAACAATTATAAGTATTGAGGAGTTAAATTGAAATAAAACATTCACATAAAGTATTGTATATCATTTTTTTTCATGATTTATGGTAGAATTGTAACCAAATTGAAGATATAATAGAAACAAACAACAACAATTGAGCTATTAATTCATTAAAGCTAAATCATGATACTAGATTTGAAAAATAAGCATGTGGTTTAATTAAAAATGGTATATTTTCTCAAAATTTTATATTTAAACATGTGTTGAAATTCAGTATATTAAAGTTGAAGAGTGGAAAATTCATATGGGTCTTTTAAAAATATGTTTTAGATAAATTATACTTGAAGTTCTTAGTTGAAGTTCATGTTGTCAGCATTATTTTCAGCAAAAGTATGATTTTCACTTGAATTCTTGTAATAATAGTAGCCCAAATACTTAAAAAAAGACGTTTTGTTTTTGTTCAATGATCCACTTATTATTATATAACGTAATCTCTACCTACCCACTCGTAAAATATATTGTGTCCCACATGAATGAGTATATGGTCTTATTCAAACTATTTTATCTGGTCGATGACTGGAACGGTGAAGGACAATTAATTAGTCACATGATTCTATAGTAATAATCATGTTAAACCTTTTATTTAGTTGCATATATAATAATAATAATAATGGTAATAAAAACACGTAGGTTGTTGGTAATAGATACTTCACAAAGGGGACGTCACTCACCTTCTAATCTATAACCACTTTGGTTGTCTTTTATATAAACCACAAGGCTTAAACTAAATTTTTTCTCTAAATTTAAATCTAAAATTATAGAAGTTTTTAATTTAAACTAATCCCTAATTCGATTAAAACGAGCTTAATTTTTTTTAAATAAAACGAATTAATTTATCATCATAACTGAATTAAGTTAAATTGGATTAATAGATAATGTTGATTTTTAAGTGTGTAGATATTCACCAAAATCCTATATTAAGTAATGTGAAGAAGGAAAAATTAGAATATTACTATGTGAAGAATTTATTTGAATGTTCACAACTCAATAAGTTTTTTTTTTAGTATAGGAAAAACTTGGATAATTATGTGGCATCGGAAGATTTATATTTTTTTTAAGAAGAATTGTATTAGAAAATTTACAATTTTTACTAGAAAATTGCAATTTTCATCATAACAAACGAATATTGAATAATAATATTTTTGTTTAATGTTGTAGCTTTTGAAGTGTTAAATCATGTTAAATATATTATATACTTTTATTTAAATGTTATGCTCTTATTTATGATATGTTTTTGCTTGAATAGATTATTTTTGTATCAATGTGATATTAGATATTGAATTCTAATCAAGGGAGGAAGAAGAGTGATTTAGAAGGGATGATAATTTTTTTTTATGCATTAACTTTGTTAATATGTATGGTGGGATCTGACTTGATCAAGGTTTGAAGGTTTTGGGATGTAAGGTGATGACAATTGACGATGGGATCAATGAGTCATGTCGATTAGTGACAAAATAATGGTTCAATTAATTTATTAAAGATCGTGAGAACCCAATAAATATATAAATGATTATTATTATTTTTTTAAAAAAAATTATTTAAAAGTTAAAATCTATAAAAGGACTCTTTTTTAAGAAATAGAACACCTTTCTACCCATTTTTCTTCATGATTTACTTCTTTTCTCTGCCTTGCTCCTCTTCCTAGAATCTAACCATTCCTCATCTTTTGAAGATTGAAGCAGTGAAATCAATATTTCTATAACAAACTCTACCATCTGCTCTTATCTAGGTATACATGTAGGTAAGTGCAATTTGTCCCTTTTGTTATGAGTCAATCCTGATTTTCAATGCATGCAAAATTCTAGGGTTTGCATGTGATTTTTCTGTGTTCTAGAAGAATCTTCATCCCTTAGTTGTCATGAAATCGCAATCTAATTCTAGTAGGATTTATTGTATATAGGACAAGCTTAAGCAGTATGGGAGTACCCAAGGAGAATGTTAGCAGTCCCTCCATTAAGGTAAGTGAGACTAATTTAATTGAAATTTTAAGGTCTTATTGTTGAATTTAAAAAAAAAATATTGGTATGAATGTTGTCTTTATATGCTTGCTGAAATTTAGGAATAATCCTTATGAGAAGGATGATTTGATCGGACTTGTGAAATTATAGAGTATGATGAGAAACTACTAACTTGGATAGATGAATTGTTGTTTGTGCCATTTTTTTTTCTTAATAGAGTGTGTATGAATGTGATTACAAAGAGATTGACTTACCAGAAGAATTGATAGTTAAGTGTGTATGATAATGTATTAGTATGAAATATCATAATTATATATGGAAGAGTTAGCCTATAAGGTGAGAAAGTATGTGTGACTATGATGTTATTATGGTAAAACAATTGTTTGGATTTGTAGGATTGAATGTTTTTTGTGTGGTATAATAACTTTTCCTTATAAGCCTTAAAGTAATTGAACACTTTGGTTTAAAAGAGATTAAAAACCTTTTAGAATATTGTTGTAGAACATGTTTGATTGGATGTTTGTATTATAATAATATAGTATTGAATGTGGCATTGTATTTTCATTTTTAAGATCTGTGGTATGTCTATATGATTGTTATAGAATGTGAATTAGTGGTGCCTTATAGTGTTGTTAAATAGTTTCCTTGTATATTACTTAAGATAATTATGATTGTTTGAATTTATCTTTGCTGGTGTATGTGTATATGTAAAGTTGTAGTGTGTGTGGTAGTCAAATTAGTATTTCCAAGGGAAAATACTAATTTTGGTTGAGTCCAAGTGTATTGAAAGGGGATTCTGAGAGTAAGACTATCCTGACTCAACTAGTATCTCACTCACATAGAGTCAGATATCTAGGTGGTTTGAGTTGAAGGAGGCTCCACTTGGATGACGGTATGATATGAAACAAGATCATATTTAAGGAGCGAGTGAGGTTATCCTGTCATGGCTTTGTTTGGGGACATTGGTCCTGAGTGTTGGAACATCAATGAAGGATTTGGTAGAAAGCATGACAGGTACAGAGTCTCACGAGTTTATTCAATACATTAGTCTTCCAGAAGCAGAGTCTATGTTTATCTCATTGTTTGAGATGTTTTTGGTTGATAGTTGTTTAAGCCATTAAACTGAGATATGTGGACTGACCTGGTATGTGATTCAATGTATGTGAAATATATGCATTTTTGAGTTGGTTTATATAATGAAATGGTATTGTTGAATGAGTTGTTGGGTTGAATCAATTTAAATGAAAAAATGAGAAAGACTAAGTTAAGAAGTGATTTCCAACGAATCTTTGTTTTGATAATCTTTATTATAAATTATTATTTCTTTTACAAAAGTATAATATGATCGTGAAAAAATGAGATATCATTTCAAAAAATCAGAGTAAAGATTAAAAAAATCATAAATGAAAATAAATATGAATTTAAAATAGATAAGTTATATTTTTAAACTAACTTTCATAAAATTTTATAAAACTTTTATAATTTTAAATAATGTCATATTAAGTTTTATTATGAAATTTGACATGATAAAAAAAATTATGTAGAAAATGACCAAATCAAATCCATAATAAAATTATATTTTTATAATTCAAGATGTACTTTTTTTTCGTAATTTAAATTTTCTTTTATATTTCAAAATATTAGTTTTCATTTATAATTTCATCTTTATGTTTTTTTTCTCCAAATAAAATATTTTTACTCTATTATTATTTATAAAAATATTGTATATATTTTTTTTCCTTATTAATATGTACATTTTGAGTCTTTTTTTTTATGATTTAGGTTTTCATTTTTTTTTTATCTTATTCAAATTGTAAATATTTGTAATGTATTATCATGACTATTGCATATTGAAACTCCATATGTTACAATAAACTGAAAAATTAACATAATGTTTTTTCAATTAAATGTCAACGTTATATTTGAAAATGTAAATAAAACAATAACTTTATTTTTTATGAAAATAATATAAAAAGAAAATCATTTCATAATTATATAAAATAAAAATAAAAATTGGACCCCTCTATTGTCCTAAATCCTACACAATCCCACTTACTAGGTCCAGTTGCAATGTATAAGAAAATCTCATCATTTAAGAATAAATCTTCTTTTGTGTCTCCATCAATTGAAACATCTTTCACCAACACAAGAAGCTTAACAATTCTAACATTCTGGATATCGAAAAATGTTTATAGGTAAATCTCCTTAAAATTTTAAAGATTTAGTTAACATAATATTTTGAAAGAGACAATATTGATGATTGGAAATTGTGATAATGTTGTTAATTATAAGCTTAAATGCAACTATTGTGAACATTATTAGAAGTGAAGTTTAAATCTAATTCAATTTCACAAAATTGACTTGGAAGGGGAGATTTACATTCCATCTATATACTGTAAAATTATTTTATTTCTAATTGATGTAAAATTTTCAACAAATAAATATATATTTTTTTCAAAATCAATACTACTTGAACGTTCATCTATTTATATTGTTTGAATTGCCAAAAACATGGACTTAACCTACATAATGACACAATATAAAAGTGTCTAGACAGTTATAGTAAATTATGTAATTTTTTTATTTTAGTTTAATTTAAATATCAGAAAAAAAATGAAAAAATATAAATAATTTGTTTATATGTAAAAGATGTGTGATAAACTGTATTTAAAATATAAATATTCTAAGAATCATGTGACTAAAATAATGACCAATGTGTAGTAAGGATGTTTGTTACAATTTGGCTCATCGTTTTCTCAGATATCTATTACAAATTATTGTTTTATCTTTGATAACTTATTTTGTTATATTTACATTTTTTGTATTTTATGTTTCCATTTTCTCAAACACTTCCGACTCAATCATTCTCATCTTCTCCATTTATATCCATAGCACTTCATATATCCGTTCACACCATTCTATTTCTAAATAAAAATACAAAAATGTTACCTCTGAAAGAAATACATAAATTTTTAATTAATATTCACATAAAAAAAATTAAGTGAAGTGACCATCTTTGTAAAATTGGCTCACAATATAAACAATTTGCATTTAAATTTAGAAACAATTATCTACTAGCTCTATTTAAAAAATCCAACGTTAAGTTGATTTGGTCATTAAAAATATATTAAACAAATATTGAACTAAAATCTTTAATATATATATTTAATTACGCATTACTTTAATATACAAAGTGTACCTAAAAACTTGTCCCTGTTGGTATAGTATTTCAAGAAAATTATTAATTGTTGAGTTATTAATAAAATCTAACAAACATTTATGAAATTAAAATACCGCAAGTAAAACTTTTCGTTTTAATTTCCTAAACATTCAAAATATTTTATTCATAGAATATGTCGGTGCAAGCCGTACCAGAATAATGCCCTGCAACTGAAATCTTTCACTTTAAACACAAAAAATAAATTACTTATTAATAATTTGTTTTCATATATCATAAGTATAAATATTATTTAATAAAAAGTTAGTTTCTTAAATTAAACAAATTATAGAATTACAAACTATTAATCAATTTAGTCTTGAAATTGTAATGACTGATCAAATTAATATTGGAAATAAAAGAAAGTGACAAAATATGTTCTTAAATTGTAATTCAATAAATCATTTACATTCATTTTGACAATTTTTTCCAAAAGATTGTTTAAATTAAAAAAAAATAAAAAAGGAAATGAGCTTGGCCATATGAAAGCTATGTAGATATAAACATAAAATTAATTTCATATTTTTACTTTTTTCTCTTTAAAAGTGTTTAAAGAGAAAGTTAGTTGTTGGTTGATGTGATCTAATGTACCTAAAAAAATCAAATTTGAAGTTTACGTAGTGTTCGTCTCAATGGATTGCACTGTTTAGGGTTTGTACGGTTCAAATGAATTTTGTGAGCACAAATTTCATGCAAAGAACGTGTTTCTTTCCTGCCATATGCAGTAAAATAAGAGTGCGAATTTGGGGTATGGAGGGTTTAATCTATCCACCCAAAACTGAGGTGATTTGCGTTATTTCATATAACATTATGAAATTGTCCCTCGTTTTAAACACTTGATTGCTCATTTCTCATGTAACTTTCTGTTGGGGTGTGGTGGGGGAGGAAGATGAAGGAGGAGGTGGGTTGTGGTGGCAGACAAAGATGAAGGAGGTGGTGGGATGTGGTGGGGGATGAAGCTCGTACATGTGGCGGAGGAATGGTGGTGCGTTCAAGGGTATGCGCACCGATTACATAACCGGTGCAGTACATTGTGTGTGTGTGTGTGTATGACATCAGTTACGTAATCGATGCCTTTGCAAAGAAGAGAGTGACACTAGTTACGTAACCGGTGTTGTGTGTGTTTAGAGATGTCAAAATGGGTTTCAACCCGTGAGCCAACCCGGCTCACCACGGGTTCGAGCCGGGTTGGGTTGAGAAAAATTCAACTTTTTCAAAAGTGGGTTGAATTCAACCCGGCTCATTTAACCCACGGGTTAAACGAGTTCGAGCCGGGTTAAAGGTGGGTTGGCCCGCTTAACCCACCAACATTTTTTTATAATTTTTTTTTAATTTTTTAATTTTTTTTAATAATTATTAACTACTCCTATTATATTTGTTCACAATTTCATATTTTTAAATGCTAGAATGTTGCTTAATTATATTTGAATAGTTTGAATGTTTAATTAATTTGATTGTCAAGTTATATATATGTTGATACTTTAATCTTTAACTATAATCTTTATAGTAAATTACTCAAGTAACCATCTTATAAACATTTTTTTCTAAATTAGCATGAAGAAAATGTATAGTTTTTCTATTTATATTTTGTTGAATAGCATGACAAAAAATTTGTAATATTTTTTGTAATCTTAGACTAATGGATATTTTCTTGGAAATAATTCTTCATATATTAGTGGTGAACATGATCAAAATATTGGTTCTTGATTTTACTATGATTGTCATCTCATGGGTTACTTAAAGATTTATTTAAATATTTGAATACTAAAAAAGATAAATAAATAATTTTTTTAGGTGAGTTGGTGAGCCAACCCACTTGACCCACTAACCTGTGGTGGGTTGAGCCGGGTTACAAAATTTCTGGCTCACCAGAAAGTGAGCCGGGTTGGGTTCACTCATTTTGAACCCGACTCGTAGTGAGCCAACCCGTGTGAGCCGGGTTGGCTCACTTTGACATGTCTATGTGTGTTGTTTTTCTTGAACTCTTTTTATTTTTACTTTTTTTTGTATAACTTTTGTTTAAAATTTAATTGTATAACCTTTTTTTAAATTTAGTTGTATAATTTTTTTTACTCATAAAAATTTAAATTTTTTTATTTTAAAATTTCATATAATTTTAATATTTTTTTAATTCGTATTAATTATTTATAATTATTTTAATAACATCAAATTATAAAATCATTCTCTTTTTCCATCAAAGGTATTTTGGTAACTTTTTAATTCTATATATTTTTACAATTTATTTTATCTATCACATCAATCAAATCTTTCACTAATTTTCATACAAACTTATCTCCAAATCCACTCACTTTACTCTTTAAATCCATTAAAAAAACACACAAATTCATCTATTCAAATCCACACAAATCTATCTTTATACTCTCTCCCAAATTTATACCCCAAAAGAACACGCATAAGTATTTAATATCTAACTAGACAAATTTTGCCTCTCATGTAACAACAATTAAATTGATGAAATCGTGAATAATAACAAAGAAGGTTAAATGTTTTCGAGACATTAAATAATACCAATTAATAGAAAATATTCATGTTTTATAATCTCATATTTTTGTTATTTTCTTATATTAAATTTTGCTAACTATCACACTCTTGAAGACTAAATTAAATTCATCATAAAATACATAAATGTTGTAATAGATAATTTATTTTACCCCCACAAAAAAATAGAAAGAAAAAACAAAATAAAAAAACACAAACTTTATCAAAAGAAAAAGCATTCACATAGGCGTGGAATGACACGCCGTACGCCCACCGCCCAATGTTCAATTCAAGTACCTATGTCTAACCTAATATGATATTTAATATATTTTTTAAAATAGATTTATTATTGATAAATTGAATTATAGTAAACAATATATGATACAAGAATATATATATAATTGTTGTAATGGTTGATTAATGAATTACATGTCTCTTGTTTTTATTCCTTTATTTATCATTTAAAAGATTTGTTTTACAGAAATTGAAAATAATTTTTAAATTGAGTAATATATTTAATGTGAAAGAAATTTATTATTAAAGAAAATGATGGGTCAAAGAAATTTAGTAGGAGTAAATCAAATAAAATTAAAAATAAATCTTTTAAAACAAAAATTTCTAAAAAATAAAGGTTTTTTTTTTATGTGAAAGAAATGACTAATAATAATTTTTTTAATATGCTGAAAATTTTGACTTTTTGCTGGTATATAAAGTTCAAAATATAAAATAATTTTCGTGAAGAAAATTATGATTTTTTTTTTATAAATGGTATTTTTTGGATATATGTAAGATATAATTTTATTACGAGTGTAGTGTGATTTTTCAATGTTTTTCTTTCCTTTTTTATCTTTTAATGAAATTTTCATATAAACCCTCACATTAGTTTATTTGGATTAATGAATTACATGAATATGTATATAAAGATAATATAATAATAATAATAATAAATTTAAGAGGTGGGAGTTTATTTATTTTTTATTTGGTTATACCAGTATAAGAAAGACATAAATCTAAAAAAACTTAAGTAACTATTTATAGATATAACAGAATGATTGTTTTTAATGTGATTTAAATCGGATTATTTTTTTAAAATCTTTTTTTTCTATTAAAAAAATCAGAAATTAATAATTAAAATGATTTATGTTGTGTTTGGATCTGCATGAGTATTATTCATGCGGATGGAAAGTGACTTCAAAATGTGTTTGGGTCTGTTTGTTTGCGTTGATTTGAGAGTGTAAATTTGCAGGTGAGTTGCAAATTTTGGCACTCTCTAAAATGAAGAGAAGTGCATAAAAAGCCAAATCATCATATTAATATTATTTTATTGTTCTTTTTTTAAACAATTTAATTTACTTATATTTATTATATTTATTAGTTTCTTTTTTCCTTATACAGGAAATATACATACATACATACATACATACACATATATATATATATATATGTGTGTGTGTGTGTGTGTGTGTGTGTGTGTAAAACCATTTTTTTCTGTCCTAAAATTTAAAGGGCCTAACATCATCTGTTGGGCCTAAGGGATGGTCCATGGGGTGCCCAAAACCCCAAAACCAGCCTTAACCCCCTCATTCTTGCATTTTTTCCATAAACAATTTCTCTTTCCCTCTCCATTGGCTGCTTCATGAGTTCTGCTAGGGTTTGGCCCATTCTTCATCAAGCTTGTTGAACTCCACTTCGGTTCCACCTCACCAAGTTGTTATTGGTTGGAGCTGTAGTGCTCCTCCGTAGTGTGCTCGTGGTATTTGCTATCCTATGTATAGGTAAGGGAAGCTATAACTCCTTTTCTTTGAAATACAGTGTACTTATTTTTGTTCTAGAATGAGTGTGTTTGATTGATGTGGGGCTACTTTTTTTTTTCTACACTGCACACTTTTCATAAAATGAAGATTCATACTTTATTGTTGGATCGAGCTGATATGTTAACAACTGATCCTTAACACATAGTTCTTGACTTTGACTGGTCGAATCTTGAATCGGAGCTATGTAGTGAGAGAAGTTTTTATCGCAAGGTCACTGTAGTTTGGTTGTTGACAACACTGCATACTTTTCGTAAAATGAAGGTTCCTACTTTATTAACCTTTGGATCGAGCTGATATTTTAACAACTGATCCTTAACACATAATTCTTGACTTTTACTGGTCGAATCTTGAATCGAAGCTATGTAGTGAGAGAAGTTTTTATCACAAGGTCACTGTAGTTTGGTTGTTGACAACACTGCACGCTTTTCGTAAAATGAAGGTTCCTACTTTGTTAACTGTTGGATCGAGCTGATATTTTAACAATTGATCCTTAAGACATAGTTCTTGAGTTTGACCAGTCGGATCTTGAATCGGAGCTATGTAGTGAGATTAGTTTTTATCGCAAGATCACTGTAGTTTGGTTGTTGACAGCATTGACCTTTGTTGCTTGTTGGTGCATAACTTTCTTTATAGTTATCCAATTAAGTTGGTTCTTTTTTCATTTGGTTCTTGATTAAATCATATTTAATTTGAATATAAATACAAAATTTTTGGAGCTTTACACAAGCTGCAGTTTCATTTCTAAAATCCCAAATCGTTTGCATAATGTGTTGTTAAGTTGGATTGGATAAAAGTTATAAGAATTAGTTATTTTCCAAGAGAAAAATATGTTATATGATTTTAATATGTGTCTTCAAATTCTTGTATGAGAATATAGGAGATTCCATGGGAGAGATTTTATTTGATTTAATTGGTAGTGTCTTCATTGGTTAGGACGTAATTCCATGAATCTCTAGGTGAGATCTCATGGTGGTGCCTCATTGGTCAGGACATAATTCCACGATGGTTGCGTGGTGGTGCCTCATTGGTTAGGACATAATTCCATGATAGTTTCGTGGTGGTGCCTCATTGGTCAGGACGTAACTCCATGAATCTCTAGGTGAGATCTCATGGTGGTGC
Source organism: Vigna unguiculata (assembly GCF_037176805.1). NCBI lineage: Eukaryota > Viridiplantae > Streptophyta > Magnoliopsida > Fabales > Fabaceae > Vigna > Vigna unguiculata. Next base: position 53,672,459 of record NC_140794.1, on the reverse strand, counting down.
CTCATTAGTCAGGACGTAATTCCATGAATCTCTAAGTGAGATCTCATGATGGTGGCTCATTGGTAAGAGCGTAATTCCACGTTGGTTGCGTGGTGTGCCTCATGGTCAGGACGTAATTCCATGACCCCTGTTAGTGGGAGTTTCATGGTGGTGCCTCATTATATAATTTAGTAAGGACTCAAGGTAAGGATTGCATCCTGACACTCTAAAGAGTCAGTTAGTCTCACGTAGAGCATACTGACTCAAGTAGTGAGAGTAGTAGGAGGCCTGAGACACTTTAAGGCTAACCTTGTGAGTGGTAGGATGAGACTCTTTGACAATTAGCTCGGTAGAGCAGTAGAGACCACCACAAGTGCAAGCATCTGATAAATCCGACTAATTATATGTATCTGGATAAGTCATGTCTTGAGTCGTAGAGACTTGTTTGCGAGTCATAACATGATTGGTTGATATATGTACCTTGGGCTACGAAAGTGTATGCGATTGTATGATAAAAATGTTTTCCTACTCTAGCTTACCTTCTTGTTTGTATGTTTTGTGTGTGGTTTTCTCTCTTTGCGATGATCATCAATTTATTGATGTGAACAGATGCAAGAACTCCTCGTGGTCAACAGGGTAAGGGAGATTCCGCTACTTAACTCATCTTGGGTCGGATCCCTCTTCTTCGAGTTCTCTGTTAGGGTCGTAGCCCATGTTTTACTTCGCTCCTTGAGAATTCATGTTATGTACTGTTCGATTTTTATCTTGTTTAGTCTATGACATTGTGGTGTGCATTAGACTTCTTCTAAGTATCTGGGACTTTGTTGTAAGGAGTGATATTTATACTCTCTGTCGTTACTCTTTATTTTATCTTGTGTAATGTTTTATTTAATTATGTTATTATTTAAATAGGACGTTACAATAAAAAAAAAATATATATATATATATATATATATTAATAATAATAACTATAATTATAATTATTACAATATTATATAATATATATATATATATATATATATATATATATATATATATATATATATATAATAATTATATAATAATTATTTGGATATTCATGATACTACATATTATTATGATTATTATTATTATTATTATATATATATATTATTTTAATTATTATAATAATTAATATTATATAATAATAATAATAAAATTATTATTATTTAAATAAATATCTTTTATAAATGAATTAATTTTATAAAATAAAATATATTTAAATAAATGTGGAGTTAAAATTAAACCGTCTATATTTTAAATTATTTCAAGTTATAATCGAGAATAATAATTATTATTTTAAGTTGTCGGTTATAATATCAATAAATTATATTTTTGTAACTTTAAATAACATGTTTAATTTTATTTGAATATCATTTCTTCTATTTACATTGTAATATAAAATGATAATTATACAATTTATTTTATTAAAAATATAAATTGTATGAATCAAGTTATGCACAAACTTTCATAAACTTTCTCCTCATATCTACTCAAATCATATCATCTTTTCTTTAATCCAAACAATCTCATCTTTACTTACAAATCAACTCAAATAAACTCAAATCAACCTTTGCAAAGCCACACCCCAATCCAAACACAACCTTAAGTATTTATTCATATACAAAGACACTATATTTATTTATAAATACATAAAATTAGACAAGTATTTTTTATTAATTTTATAAAATCAAAAAGCTTATATGATATTTCAATTGTATTTTAATCAACTTTATTTTACATAATAAATATATTCTACTTTTTTAAGAGGTATCATACTTATTGTTACCATTTTTGTATTATTTATTCGCTTAATATAATACTATTCAAATTGGAAAAGAAGCATTAAATGAAATTGATTACAGTCTCAACAAATTAGGGATACAATAAAAAAGTGATAAAAGTTAGAGATATAATAAAAAAAGGATAAAAGTTAGAGATATGGTAAAAAAGATAAAAGTTAAAGATATGATAATAAATAAAAAAATTGAAAAATGAAGACACCGTGAAAGACTAGCACGTGTTGGTCAAAGGATATATAGCAGATTTGGATTCATACATTGTTAAAAAAAAATTATGATGGGAAGTGATTTTTGCTTTGACTCTTTCACCAACCTTTGAGGAATGAGGGGTTCAAAACTCAAAAGGATGTTTATTATTGAAATAGTGATTATTGTGAATTTAATTTAATTTAATTAAAGATGGAGGAGAAAATTAAGGTAAACATGCATTGAGCCATCTTGGGACATAATGCAAAAGATTCAGACCCCACCAACATAAATTATTCTCTTTGTGTATTGCTTGTGAATTGTGACAACCAGAAACAAAATAATTATTTTACTGTGGATATACTAAAAAACTATTTTCTTTATTAATTTCTTTCTTTTAATTAGGTGGTCACTGTTGCGAAAGATAAGACAATCTAATAAATTTGTATAATTATTTAATATTTGTTAGTTTTTTTTTTTCACAATTACAAAAATTATTTATTTTTAATAATTATATTTCCCTTATAACTAAGTTTTAAAGTGGTTGTATGATTTTTCCCTATGACGTACCAATTAATTGTGTTGTCGGAGATTGGGTTCTAGAGTCTCTCTATCCATCAAACAAAAATACAAAAATGTCTATCAATTATTATCAATATCGCAACAAAATGCGTTAAAATGGGCATTGCCGCCAAAAAAATGTTTTCTTCCGGAAAATATTAAATGTTGGAATCGGTTACTAGTAAAACAGTTGATACACTTTTACTTAAGTTTTACAATTTTGATACAAAATTTTTAAAGTAAAAATAATGAATATATAAAATGGTTCTTTAAAAATAATGAATATATTTAATTATAATGTATATTAATTATCCTATTTTTAGAATATTGATCAAAGATAATTAATATAATTAGATTTCACAAAAATATATAAATAAGTAATATTAAATTAAATCTGACATAGTAATTACTAATATAATTTTATTTTCTTTAAAGAAGAAAATTTTTTATAAATATTGTACATGTATATTTTAATATTTTATTTAATATTCACAAATAAAAGTTAAAAATAAATTTAATAATAAAATAATTATATTTTAATGTTGCTAAAAATTAAATATAATTAAATATAAGAAAGTTTAAATTAATAGAAAAACAAAAAAAAATAGTGTTAAATATTTAAAAATGTTACAAAAAAAAAATAAAGTGTCAATTTGAGACTTCATTGAATTTTTTTTCTTTTTAATAGATCTTAAAATTCTTGTTTTGTATCAGGAAGTTAATATCTAAAAAATTGGGTATTTTTGTCTTTATAAAATTTATTATGTGCATTTATACTATTTTAATTACTGTATTTGATTATTTTAATTTTCAATATAAAAATTATGATACCAAAATACATTAATTATTCATTAACTCGTGTGAGACACTGATTAATATTTAATAATCAATGTTTAGAAACACTGATTCATTAACATTCTTCATATAAAATATATGAACTTCAACATAAGAATAATATTTAATAAATAGAAAACATTTTTCTCACATCGTATGTACCCTAAATTATAGATTATATAATTTTTTTTCATTTCTAATAATTTATGTTCTGGTATACCCAATAAATTTTACCTCTTTAAGAAGTTGAGACTGAGCGCAATTTTTCTTTTTTTCATCCTCTAAGACACATTTTAAGGACAAAACTTTGACAGAATTTGACACTCTAAAAAGACAATACTTTAGAAACACAGTTATTACTCTTAACAATGTTGCCAAACGGACTTAGATTGAGTTGGATGAGAACAATTTATATCATTTTATCAATAATCAAGCTATGTAGAAATATCTATTTACTTCATATTCTTTTTCAATTTATAAAACAATTCACATGAGATATTTCTATATTAGAAATGTAATTTATAATCCTTAAATTTCTGTATCATTGTCAAACATCTTATATTTAATTTTGCTCTAATAAAAAATTCTAAAAACTAAAAATAATTACAGTTTTACATTTTTCTTAATCTAGACTTCATATTTTATATGATAATATTTATCATTTCCATAAATAAAATATTTTTATTTTTAAAATTGAGTTGTTTAAGATTACTTAAAAAAAAACTAAAAGTTATGCTAGTAATCTTAGAATGTGATCTGAGACCACCCTACTTAAAAATACTAGTTTGAAAATACTAAAAATAACCACTGAGCATTGTTCACTTTATGGTTTCTTTAGTTATCTGCAATGAATCAGCTATCGATGTGTGTACGTTTGAAAATTGTCTTATGTGTGTACGTTTTCTCATCTTGCTTTGGACAAAATTCATCTGCATTTATGAAGTGTTCATATTTCCTTTACATTTTCTAATTTAACTTTTATTTTATTTTGTTAATTTACATTTTCAATTCAAATTATTAAGTTTATGATTCAAACTCTACACTCTGATAAATGTCTATCAATTATTTCGTGACGAAAACTAACTGAACTAAATCATAAAATCGAATCGCGATTTTTATCTGTTACCTTTTTAATTAAAAAGAATTATAGTCTGACTATGAACTATATATTCTAGCTATTAATATTAAAACTAATATCACGACTTAAACACACAGCATTTTAACCTAAAAAGAAAATTAGAGTTTTGTATTATCCATCTAAAATTTAATCACTACTAAATTACTAATACCAAAATAGATTTTATTCTAAATCAACAATACCATCATTTAGAATTAAATAGTAAAATATATACAAGTTTTACATTTAGAACAAATAAGCGAGATAACCAATGAGTGTTTAATCAACTTTAGATTACGCAAATACTAAGTTGTAGATATATAATTTGTTTATGAAGTGAGGCCGTGTTCATTTGTATAATATAATGTGACATTATGAATAAAATTTTGATTTTTTTTTTCTAACACACCGTTTATTATTATTTCACTAGTGAAAGATGGGTTTTGTCACATAATTTAAATTTGACTATAAAGAATAAGAAGTTAAAAGAGTCCAATAATATTTTTGTAAATAAGGACAATATTTTTATGTTAAATTTGGATGTAAAAAGTTTTATTTATGTCAGATCTTACAAAATACTATGTAAATTGTTATAAGATTCAACGTAAATCACAAATGAAGATTTTTTGTATAAATAAAGATTTGTTAAGAATCTAAATGTAAGTTTAAGTCCCATATTGACTAGAAATGAAAAAATAAAGCACTATATAAGAATAAAGATTTTGAATTGAGAGTGATGTCAATGTTTTATATAGTTAGGCTTAGATCTAAATGAAACTCTCTCTGTAAACCTAACATATTCAACATAAAAGAGTTTTTAAAAATGTTGTGTTCATCCTTTCTTTTCTTTTATTTTATTCTCTAAAAATTTATGCGCGTGACTTCTCTCATTTTCAGGCAGCCATGGAGACTTTATTTGTAACCAAAATAAATAGCTATTTTCTTTATTTTTTTGTGGATAATTTTTTGTGGATAATTTTTTGTGGAACACAATTCTATTTGATTATATTTATTTATTTAGATTAGTTTTCAAAACTTCTACTTTGTTCACGTTAAAAAATGTGATGAGTGTTTTTATGATGGTGACTCCAATTATATCGAGTGTTTTTGTGGGTCAAATATGTTATGAGGTACATGTTGTACACAGTATGTTTCGTGGTGGTTACTTTGATTTTTTTAATTTAAAAAACAACAAAAGTTTACCTATATCGAAAATCTCATTATGTACCTTTGGTATGAAATAACAAACACTGTGTAAGTGTTTTTAATAAATTTAAAATAAATTATAATATTATATTATAAAGTGATTTAGGTTGAAGGTGAAATTGGTGTCAATTTGTATACTATATTTTAATGTTATTTTTCAAAATAATAATTGTAGTGTATCAACATGATAACTTATTATTTTATAAAAAGAAGAAAAAAAACTTACAATTCATCAAAACGAATGTGCAGTTTACACGTTTGTTCTGGTTCCTACTAGTGTAGTACAGTGTGGGGCTCTTGGTTCAAAAGAACATAAATTTGTTTGCTATATTATTTTCTTTTTATTTTTAATAAAGTGCTATTTTATTTTTTTCTGTATATTACTGTATATGAATAATTGGTACTATAAAATGTCGTACAACTACGACGTGGTATCCTCGGCATGGCTTTTGGTTTTGTTTTATTGTTTTGTCATATTTATGTTTTGGGTGAGCTTAGAGTACACACGGTCCCTCGATAGCACATGTAAGCCCAAAGGAACTGGTCCACACATATTCTTCAATTCGCTAACTTTTTTCTCTAATTTAACTCATCTAATTTCGTTCATAACTATTTGTTGATAATAAATTGCTGATTTTTATAATTATCTACAAAATTAGAAATACATTTTTCTAATTGGTTAATAAAGTAAAAATATTTATCTCGTGAAGAAATTAAACTTTTTTTGGGAATTATAAATGATTTAAAAGTCTTAATTAAATAATTCTAATCTTTTACTAAATTTTAATTATTTATTGAAAAGTATTGCATGTAACAACTTGATTCGGTAACTTAAAAAATATTAAAAATTAGTATAAAAATAAAGAGTAGGAAAGGTAATGGGGGAAGAAAGTGAAAGAAAGAGGAAACATTATTATTAGATAAGAAAGTTAGAGGATAAAGAAATTAAAGATGATTGAATAAATACTAAACTAAAGAGTAAATGCGCACTTTTTGTTTACGAAATTATAGGTAATGCTCACTCTAGGTCTTGAAATTTGTAAAATATAAGTTAATCTATGAAATTGTAATACGTGGATTACGTTAATGATTGTGAATGATAAAATTCGATTTAATAATTCATGATAATGTATATAAAAAACACTTTATCAAAGAAATAAAATTCGTTTGAATGATATTCTAATTTATTAGAAGGATTAGACTTATTTTAATAAAAATGTTATTTTTTGTTTTGCGAGATGTTGATGCAAAAATTAAATGCGAAATGCAGATTGGAGGTGCGGTGGTTTCAAACGAGGTCGTTCGTTAAGGATATTCGATTGTGCCATTTTCGTCCTTTATAATATAATAAGGGGGTGTTGCGTGTCTTGTTGTTCAGCCATATGCATCTCAACTACCAAAGTGTAGTCATAATAAATGTTCTTCCCAACCTCATTTATGGTACTATAGAACATAGAAAAGTTGTGGAATGTGTGAACTTCAATTTCATGTGAGAGAGGGGGAGTAGCATTAGGAGTGACAACGAGAACCGGTTCGGCCCATTTAGGCTCCTTTTTATTTGGTCTGTAGAATGCATATTAGATTAACATGTTTCACTTTTGAAAATCAACCTAAATTAAATGGACTATCTCCCATAAGTTGTGGTTTGCAGGTATTTTACGTCAATTCAATTTTACTTTCAAAGTTTCAATTTTCAATTGAAGAAATACTCTTCACCGATCTCCATTATTTTGTACATTTTCACTTTCAGAGCTTTAACTTTCAATTGAAGAAACACTCTTTCCCATCTTCGTTATCTAATGATAGATCTAAAAGACTACATAGCAAAATCCTTATTGAAATGAAAAATCAAAATAAAAGGAGAGAACAAAGAACTTTATGAAATTTCAATGAAGGTAAAAAATTTTGTTGTGCCAATAGCTTGACTTTCGGCCATGATCGGAGTTGCTGACGAGTCTGACTGAAAGAAGTTTTGACCATGATCGGAGTTGCTGACGAGTCTTACAATGGCTTAAGACACTCCTCATTCTCCATGCTTGAGGCGAACTTAGGTTCGATGACAATATTTTTGTCAAATCCAACAACAACAATGAAGTAATAGATGATAATCTTCTAAAATTGTTCCACATTTTACTGTGAGTCGGTCCTCATGACCCATCTCACATTGTCAATTCTAATAGTGAATAATTGTTTCAACTAGAAAAAAGATAAACAACTTCAACTTTATTTTAAATTTATTGTAATATACTATATACACAGAATGAATATTATATATTACTATAAGATTATAATTACTAATATTTTATGTAAGTTATAAAGGTACGTAGTCAATTTAATATTAACTCAAATTATAAAATTGATTTACAAAGTAAACATTATTTTACTTATATATAGTAATTTGATTTCAATTTTTGTTAATGTAAAATATATAACCCAATCTCATATTTTAGGATATTGAATGTGGGAATAAAAATTGTCTAATAAAAATATAATAATATGTCTTTCGACTATAATATATTTTTATACCCTCCTATGTCACATAAAAAAATGAATTAAACCAAACTCAAATTTGACTTACTTATATATATATATATATATATATATATATATATATATATATATATATATATATAAATTTATTTTTAAATTATGTGAAATTTCTAAAATAACTGAATAATATAAAATGTAATATGTCTGTTTAAAGCTATGTTGTAAAGAAACAAACTTTAAGACATAATAGTTCGAGATCAAGTTTTCATGCAAATTAAATAAGAAATTGAAAAAAAAATGACAATTAAGTTGGTAAATCTTATACTTTCCGTTTTTATGAAGGCATGACATATATTTCTAAATTGATATGTAGGTGTAGACGAAATAAAGAAACATTTAGTTCATATATATTTAGTTAGAAATACTTTTACTTCTGAATTATTTTCCTTATATATAACAATGTTATTGAAAAAATAGTATAAAAACCTAAAAAGACTATTTAAAAAAAACTAAAACATTATTTTAGAAAGTTTTTGGGTGTTAAAAGCAACAAAATAAAAAATAACTAAATATTACATTGACTCCTAAAAGATGAGGGCACTTACTAATATATTCTCTATTAAACATTAAAACATTAAAAAGATTATTTCTTTCAATTAAAAGAGATTAAAAAAATTTAAATATATTTTTAATTTATGTAAATATAACTATTTCGACATTTAGTATAGGACCAACACATATGGAACAGGACAAAACTGGTCATTTCTTAAAGTAAAAATTCATTTCCATTCTTATTTTCATTCATACACTTAATGGATATATATTTTTTTATTGTCTTAATATCAATTAATTACTTTTTATATAAAAAAATTATAATAAAAGAAGTATAATATTTTTAAATATTCAACGATGTATTTTCTTTTATTTTTAAATATCAAATATTTATTAAAAATGTGTATTTACTTTTTCTTATGGTAAAAAAGTAAATAAAATTAAAATTATTATTATTATATATCGTTATAATTATAAAATTAAATATAAATAATTTTTATAATTATATTGTAAATAATTTTATTTATTTTACAAGTAGTTTTATAATTGAAAGAATGGTTAATTTTAAAAAATGGTCAGATTGAAAAAATCGGTTAAATTGGAAGAAAAGGTTACGTAAATAATAAAACCGAAAAAATAATTATTTTAATTTATAAAAAAATTATTTCGAGAATAAAATTGAAAAAGAAATGTGAACATAACAAATAAGAATCCCTTTATAGATTAGAATAAATATAAATTTCAAACCAAAAATCAAATAACAATCGAGTGAAAGTAAAATAATTATATAAAATATTTCACAATTACATAAATAAAATTTTTTGATAATTAAAATATTTATTAATTTTATAAACATTAGTAAAATAAAATTGATAAAGTTAAAAGTATTTTTAAAAAATTATAAAAAAAACGTTTAAGTTTAAAATATTTCATATATATATCTTTACTTTCCTTTCCTAAATTTCAATGAAATCTTATTTTACGAAATCACATTTGAAAAAAAATATTAAATTAATAATAATTTAAATTTAAATATTAACTTTTTTTTTAACTTTAATATATGTTGTATAATGTAAACAAGATTTATTACAATAATATTAAATTATTGTATTACGGTAAATAAAACATATTTATACAATTGCATTGCATTGGTAGGAAAGATTATAAAATAAAATATAAAAAAATCAAAATAAAATTTTACAAAATTAAAGTAATAAACAAATAAAAATATTAAAAAAAGTAAAAATTAACAAACATGTGTCTTAAAAATAAGTTCATACACTTTTATATAAAATCGTACAAAAAAAATGTATAATTAATAATACGATAAAAAATCTTGAAAATCTCGTAAAACTTTTCAGATATAAAAATTGTTGAGCCATTAAAGATAATGAAATTATTTTACCGAAACAAACGCTTTTCAAATAAAAAAAAATTAAAAATAAAGAGAATTAAGAAAATAAGTTTTTATATTACTTTGTAAATCCTAAACCCTAAACCTTAAATAAACATTTACACAATTAAGAACTTTAAATTGAATGTCAAACATTTTTATAAGAAAAAAATAAAAAATATTAAGAAGGAATATAAATAATTAGATGTGAGACTTAAAATCTATTTTATTGACAGAAATTGAATTATTTGAAATTGTGAGATGAGAGATAAGGTACTTTGGAAATGTGAGTGAATTTTATAAATAAATAAATAACAAGCGAAGCCAAATATTTAAATGGGAGTAGGAATAAAATGATATATAAATATATATATATATATATATATATATATATATATATATTATATTATGTTACATAATAAATTCTATGTACTTTAATAATGTAAACATGGATGAGAATGAGAATGGAACAAATATGTATATGCTCATCTTCGTTCCATACCCAATTGTAACTCATACTCAATCATTATAGGAATTGAAATCCTTTATCAAAACAAGGATGAGTTCCAACAATATTCGTGTAGACAAGTTTATTTGTTATTCCTAATGTAATTCTCTCAAAAGTATCTGTTAATTTCAAATATTTAACATTTTATAAGTTGTTATAGTTAAGTAAATAAAAATAATAAATCAAAGTACAAGGAATATTTTAAATTAAGATGATTTATTTTTAATATAAATATATTTATGCTAATTATATATTATTTTCATTTTATTCAGTAATTTATTTTTTATTTTTTTATTATTTTAAATAATTATATTTCACTTGGAGCTTATTAATTTATTTTTTTATGTTTGATATTACAATATCAAATAATTATAAAATAACTTTTCAATTTATAAAAACAATTATTTTATCTTTAAAGACAAAATAAACATCACATATGTTATATATTTCTAGAATTAATAAGTATAATGTATAAAATTATAAGTAATACAGAAAATAATCATTACTCTTTCCTTTTTCATCTTGACCCAATTTAAAACTAGTATAAAGTAATTAAACGATGATTTAACTTCTAGAAAATATTATCGTATATAATTTTAGTCTATATAATTTTTTAATTAGTATTTATCACTCCACATTATTCTGGGGTTAATCTAGTATAAAAAATAAAAAATATTAATTAAAACAAGTATATTATTTGAAATGGATAATTCAATTAAATAATACATTAAATATTTTTTTTATAATAGTTACATAATTTTTTTAATATACTATGAAAAATAACTTCTATATTATTTCTAAAATTAATTAATTTTGTATTCATAAAAAATATTAAAATAAAATTACTATATATAGTTGTATTTTATAATTATGTATAATTTTATATGTATCATGGAAAAAAAGAATGATTCGCAAAGAAATATGGTAATATATTATGAATAAAAAGTTATTTTATATTAGTTTAAATAGTATCAAGAAGAAAAGAATATAATAATTACTTAATATTACATATAATTATAACATATTATAATTAGCAATTCTATAAAACATAATATGTTATTTATTGTCAGATAAAATTTATGATACGTTACAAAATAAAGGGTTTTACAATATTAAAAATTATAAAACCAAAACTAATATAAAAAAATTATAAGAATATAAGTAAATTGTAATTATTTTTCAATAAAAAAGACAGTTTGGAAAGTAAATTATTGGATGAAAAAAATAATAAATATAATTATATTATTTATATTATCTAAGAAATATATTGTTTGATTAAATCACCTATTTTAAATCTTAGTTTGAAATATTATGTCATTTTAATTATATTAAGTACTTTATATTTTTAATATTAAACTAACTAGTTTATAGCTAAGATAAAAAAATATCACAAATTTAAAACTATAAATATTTTTGAATACTATAAAAGCGGATATATTATAATATTTGATGAGACTATAATGTATATATAAATTATTTTTGGATACTATGCGGATATATTATAATATATGATTTGTGAATTAAGTGAATTTGAACCGTTTTTACTTATAATTGACAAAATGTTTAATTTTTCAGAAGATTACGAAGACATTGTTATTATTTTCTCTATCTTGCCTTGAATGCATGCGCTCGAATTTTTGTTTTTGTATGTTTTATTCTACGTCAAAATAATATAAAATGGTTAAAATTGATTCGGGTTAAATCAATTTTCTATCACATTATATTCTATTGAACATAAACACAAGTAATATGGTGTACTGATATAAATGTTAAGCATCTATTAATTAATTTTTTATTTTACATTTCAATGTCATAAAGTTATAATATTGTATTTACTTAATACTAATTACTTCCGGATAGAGCTATTGATATAATTTTTATCCACAAAAAAGTGAAAAAAATGTAAGTAAACATCCACGATGACAGTTGGGCTATTAATGTATTTTTTTTTTATACATAAAAACTTATAAATATATATAGAGTGATAGGTTAATTGGTGTATATTTATTTTTCTTTCCATAAACTTTATTATTGTCTTTAAATTAAGTTTGAATACATTACTTTGTCCGATAAAGGTACAGTTATGAAAGGATTCAGAGTCTAGCATTTCGAAGTTGTTGCTTTAGCATTGGTCGAATATATTCTTGAAAACCGTCAGGCACAACTGAATCATTCAAAGGATCCTTCCATGCCTCCTCGTACAGCTTTGGATACACGTCTCCGTCATAGCGCCCAAGAACCGAACCAAGGTAGTGATCAGTGTAGTTAAACGCATCAACAAGTCCAATTGCATTCGGACGAACCTAACCAAACATACAATGAATCAGTTTCGTAAAATAAAAACCTACCACCAAAGCGATGCAATCGTTTGGGACAAACCTGTGAATACAAGGATCTCAGCAGATCATTTGCAAGGGAACCCTGTTTGGGAGTGATGCAGCCAGTTGAAAGAAAATCTCCCGAATGCTTATGAAGAAGAGACAGAGCATAAATGCTACAAAGAAGTTGTAATTGATGTTTCACACCCTTTCCAGGTATATCTTGCTGCAACTTCTCAATAAATCTGAAAAGCAAAGGTTGGTCAACTTCAACGAAGATTATCGAAGCAAATACTAGAATCAACTGTGTGTGTTGATTATATTTTCTATGGGTTCATCCACGAAGGGCTATTCACCCAAAGGACAATGCATCACATTACACACATGAAATACATACGCGGACCAGTAAAAACGAGAAGCTCACTTGGAAACAACAATTAACTGGCAATGAGCAACAGCTGTCTCCACTAGATCCGCTGCAAGTTCTTGGAAACCTGCCATCGAAGAATTTATCAGCATTCATGATGATCATATCTAATTAGGACATACACATATGCTCTCAAACATACGATGAACAGGCCAAGGTAACGACTACCCAGCCAATACCGTGGTTCAACAACAGTCTCCCCGCCATACCAAGAAAACAAATCAAACACGATATGATCATATTAGGATAGCTAGTGAATTTAAGCGTTAAATCAGTTACCTTGTTCAGGATTGGTAAACTTGCTAAGATTTTTAGCACAAGCAACCAACTTCTTAGCAGCCCTAGCTTCAAATGCTCCCAGCACTGCATTAGGCTGCAACCAATCCTCCGCTGCAAAAATCGATTTAATCATATAATTAACTTATGAATTCTGCACAGCATCTGGTTAGGATAAATTATGCGTCTAGACAATCCACTGTTAGTTTAGTAGTGTTGGTATGGTTTTTGCAATGATTGTAGTTATGCAGATAAACAATCCTAAATTAGATCCTAAGATTACTAATGATACCGTAACATACATTATAAGCTTACAAGAAATATATAAGATATTCTTGTTAGGGAATACAGGGGGAGATAAAACACTGGTGGGAAGATTCCATTAATGGACCATGAGAAAATCACTTAAATAAACTTAACATCATCATATTCAATCAAACCCAAAACGGTATGGAATTTGTTTCAAGGTATAAAATTGTATTAAATTACATTCCTATAAATATTATGCATAGGAATATTATTTTCATCATAAGCATATCTGGTTGCCATTTAGTAATTTCAGAAAACATTATTTAATTAAAAACTAAAAGTGAAGGAAGAATTGTGTGAAAATAGGTAGTCATTGCAGATAATAACTTCTATTTCCATAAAAATACATGATAGCCACCTTTCTCCTTGGACATGAGAAGGAACACAATTGAGTAATTGATTCCCTTCGGAACCAACAATTCGTGGGAACGTTTTTACTAAAACTTGCACCAAATATGAGAAAGGAAAGTGATATTCACAAGTTCACTTCCCTAGATATCTCTCCTGACGCCCTAAAGCGAGCTCTACCAAAGATATTAGATTTATGGGCTTTTCACTTATAGATTTCTTAACTTGTCCATTTCTACAACGTGAAGCTTCTTCCCTCACTTGTCATTAACAATTGTAGCCTTAATTGAATTCACTCCCGGCCCTTTAATTGCGACCAATTAGAGCAAGAGACCAATGTCCTGCAGAGCGATATCTTTGGAGGGACTAACTACAAAGGTTGAGTGAAGTATCATAGTACTATTAGGTTGGTTAATCCTCACATTGTTACAAGCCCAAAAGCTAGCTTAAGGGATGAGGGTTCCCTTCCCACCCGAGTATTTTTATGCATTACTAATCTCCAACAAAATCAATGTGAACAGGGTCAGAAAAACCTGATACATCAAAATGTTTTAGCAAGGAGAATCACAAATATAGTGGAAGAATTTACTGATGGGCAGTAGGCGGTTAAGTGCAGTGGATTTAGAGTTGATTGGGAAAAACAGATTGAAACCTGGCCTCATATCAATTTAAGAATCGTGGAAGTGGGAAAGACTTCTTTTGAAAGATACAACTATGTCTAGATACTTCATACAGTCTCCACAAATACTAAGTTTATTTCCGTTAATTATAATGAGTCAATTCCAATTATCGAGAGTAGAGAAAAAAAGGCACCATGCTTGCATATTTTATTGAAAGAAAGAACAATAAATTATTCTTATACAAGTTGTGTTTACAGGTAGGGTATTTTTCAGGTTATGTTCAGCAATCTGAGTGCACATGTAGTTATTAGAAGTATAATGGGACAGAAGAATGTGGAAACCAAATGGAGTTAGCCCCTTTATTATTAGGTAAAAGAAGAGGGAACATCAAATTCTTCTTATACCAGTCTGTGTTCACGGGGAGGCTTTTCTGTGTGCAGTTATTTGAATGTACATGCAGTTACTAGGAGTAAAATGGGATAGAAGAATGTAGAAAACAAATGGAGTTTATAGAAGTATAAATATACAATCCCTAAATTAATTAATAAGATTTCCACAAATTGATCATAACATATATACGACCACAATATCATAAATATCTACGATATGTTAACACATTATAACTCCTGCAAAAGAAGCATATTAATAATGTTATCCCAATTTCTTTTAACATTTGGGACATCAATAGATTGAGCAGGTTAGAATTTGCATATTCTCAACTAAATCCAATTTCATTATACAGGTATACCTTTCTGAACATCAGAATGATATAGCATCAGCTGTTCCACTCGTCCAATATAAGATGTTGTACCAACAGGCTTTTTTCCAGAGCCCAACTTAGAAATAGTCTTGATGAGATGCCTTGCCACCTACAATGGATTTGCTAGAAGTTATAAGAAAAAACTCGACAATTTTCAGTTAATGATATCAGATAAACCTCACAACAAATCAAACAGCACTAGGATGTATTAAGAGCATAAATCTCAAAGGGGCACATGAGAATACTTGCACAAAGAATATAGATACAGCACTACTATGTAAATAAGAATAATAAACGCTGATTATTTTAATTATTTCTATCCTTTGTGACTTTCTCTCGTTCCAAATACCATAAATTTGATACCCCCAAAATCTTAAACTAAAATAACGGATCCGTATAAGAGGATTTTCTTTGATATAAAAATCTGCAAAATATGAGAACATAATGAATACAAGCCAATTAGATACCAGCCCTCAAAAAATAAGTAAGCTATCATGCTAAATCCTACTTAAAGATAGAAATTTCATTGAAAAATATATCAAAAAATAACACAATGTGATGGTAAAAGCCGTATTTAACATTTACAAAACCTGTAATTGCAGCACAATGTTGTCTCCTTCATATGTGCAGGTAGGAATATAGACTGCAAATAACTCAGGGAGACCGCTACTACAAAGGTAACCATGGCCACCACATAGTTTGCGGCATTCTTCAATTCCATCCTGCAATTTGAAGTAAATTAATTTAATCCGGACTTCAAAGAATTAAAGATTTTACAAAGTAAATCATATAATAGGACACTATAATATTAATAAAAACACATTTATAACATTGAAGTATTGTATTTTTTGTCTACTATGCTTCCACCATAACCCATTATGACTTTTGACATATTTCTAATAAGAATTTTTGGGTTGTTGATATTTTCCATTGTCCGAACTCAATAGCACTTGGTGGCATGAATGAATACCAGCAGATTGTAAGTAGTACAATGCAAAAGTGCACGAATACAAATCAACAAAACAGCATATTGCAAATAACAAAACAAAATGCCTGAACAAGAAATATAGACCAAAGTAATAAATCTGATTCAGCTACCCGTTACAGAATAGGAGAAAGTGATGTTCAATTTCAACATACAAAGAGAAGTAAAGAATAGAGGGACTAAATGATCATAAATTATCACAGGAAATCAGAGAAAGTGTCCAGCCAGTGTTACTAATGAGAATATAAAAATCTATATTCTATAACATAATCTAATGCAAGAAAAATTCCACAAAATAAATAAGTGCATATTTTACACACCGTATCAAGATGCTTAATAATCAATTAAATTCAGCAACTAAAACAATAGTGTAATGAGCATTAGTAATGAGTAATCACATACTGCAGTTATTGAAGTAGTCAAGGACTTCAACCCTGCTGTGCATGCATGAGCCTCAGGTAATGTTGAAAAATCATTGGCTTGCAATCGTTGCATCACATCCATATAAAGCCATTTCAACCATTCACCAACAAATCTGAAAGCATAGGCTGAAGCTAACAAAGGAAAGAGCCTAGCTTGCTGCGTTTTATAATCAAGCACCTAGACCAAAAAAAAAATTGCAGAAAGTGAAACTCGTTACAAAATAGATAGGAGAGGTATAGCACAATAGATGGAAAACACATTGACACACCAACCCATCAACTTAGTGTTCATAAAACATTTATGAAGACATGTTCCAAACCTTGCCAACCAATTATTGTTTCTAAATATACATCTTAATACTACGTTTCATGTCCAAGATGTATGTAGGAAATTCATCAACTTTCCCATAAATTATTAAAAGTATAGAACAGTATATATATATATATATATATATATATATATATATATATATATATATAGGTGGGAAAGTGCCAAATATATTTTAGGAAATTTTAGATGTCATTCCTATTTTATCTTTGCTTTATTACTAGCATAACAATCCCGCAATCCCAGGGATTTGTTCCGTATAATAGGTTATTCTTATTTCCAAAAATATCCAAGAAACGTATGTATATATATTGGATGTATGTATGGAGATATAATAATAAATCAATTCTTCTAAACTTGAGAGAAAGCATAGCAGCTTTGAATATAGACAATCAATTAAAATTTCAGCACTAACTCGTGTTTCATGAAATTTTGTCTTCCCCATAAGCATTCACTTTTTATTTTAAAAGCTTTCTTAGGAACTTAAAAAAAAATTGACCTTAAATATATTAATCTATGTACATGGTACTAAACCAAACTAGTTTGTTTTCAAATAGTTTTACCTTCCACATATTCATTTTTACGAAAAGAGAAGATCAAAAATTCCCTGAAGCATTTACTGATAAAATAAGCATGCTGAAGTAGCAAACTTGATATGGGAATATTCAAATGCCTGTTACGACTTACCTGTGTCTCAAGACCTCCCTTTTTCGACCCAAACTGCCTTCGAACCGCACTATATCTTGTAGCAATGCAAACTGCTCGTGCCAGAGCTGATGATGCATCACGTACAATTGTTTGTCTTACATACACCATAGTACCATAAACTAATTGTCGTGGGACACTGGATTGTGCATATTTTCCCTCTCTAGTTACCTGTGAAACCCTGGTAAATTAAAGAGTCACCCCCTAAAACAAACACAGATAAGCACACAAATTATGAGCAGAAAATAAAACAGTCAGCCTACTATATGTTCAGTTTGCCACATACCTTCCCTTGCAGGTGACTTTTTTGATACTTAAAAGTTTCATCAATCAATCTTCGAATAGAGAACTTGTGGAAGAAAATGACTAGAATCTATTCTAGCCAAAATCTCTAGAGGACCTGACTAAAGCATTCAAGTGCGTATTCTTAGATACTAACTTTGACACAAAGTAGAGGAGACTTAGGTTGCTTTATGATATCATACATAAAAACTGTTGTACCCATTTCCAACCACAAAAAAAAACCTCATTCATATGCTCACAAAAATTTCTTTAGCTTAAGATCATATCTCCTATTCGAAATGTACATGATTCCCTAATAAGGTCTTTTGAGAACCAAACATCCTAATGGGTTGGGCCACATAAGAGCACAACATTTGTGTCAAAGTGAAAAAGAGACCTCATGGCAGTGATCCAACTTGACATGTAGTTGTCATAATGCTCGAGTTGGGTTCTTGAATAAAGTCAATATAGCACAATCCAGGATTACTAGGCAAAGAGCAAAGTCCAAAGGGGAAGGTCATCAATTAGGATTTTAATGCATCATTTGCTTGGTCAACAATGAGAATGTTTGTGTTTCAATTTAAAGTTGCCTCAGTGTAGCTGTTTTTGGGATGCCAAACTGTTGTCATTAACTGTACACCTGAATACACTTTCTCTTGCGCCTATTGGGTTGCATATGCTCTCCGTCTTGCTTCCTTATTTTTTGTAACTGTCATTCATGATCTATTTTAAAATATTGTCATTTTCCTTTGGGTGGGTGATACTCAATTGATTTCTCATTAATTAAAGATGTGTGGAGGTAGGAGTTTACCTACCACGATAGGTGCCAAAATGTTCTAGTTAAAATCTATTGGGGTCTCAACTAAATCATTCAAGCTTTATTCTCATATGTTACAAATATGACACGAAATGTAAGAGACTTAGGTCGCACTATGACATCATACATAAAAATTATTGTACCCATCTCTGACCACTCAAGAATCTTGTTCATACACTCACAAAAAGTTCTTAGGTTAGAATCGTGTCTCAAACTCAAAATGAACATGATTGTTGCCCTCCTAAAGTCCTTTTGGGAACCTAACATCTTCCAAATGGCTTGTGCTTGCCCTAGGTTAAAAGGATGAGAGCAACAACATTTGTTTCAAAGTGATAAAGAAACTTCATGGCAACAATCCTATGTAGTTATCATAATTCCCTTGAGTTGGGTTCTTGAACAAAGCCAATATAACAACTTATAATCAATGGGCAATGAGCCCAGTCCAAAGGGGTAGCTCATGAATTAGGATTAATGAATCATCTGCTTGGTTAGGAGTTTGTACGTTTGTGTTTCAATTCGAAGTTGCATTGTTGCTGGGAGGTCAAAGTTTGGGATGAAGGAAGACAATATAGATAGGACATGGGCACATTGTTGTTTGTTGTAAAAAATTGTACACCTCAACAGGCATCAACATACTTGAGGTGAAAACAGTCAAGGTGGAAACAAAATTAGATGACACATTAGAAAAACACCTTATACAATTGTTGAAAGAAAATGTTCACAAGTTTGAAAGGTTGGCATCCAAAATGCTAGGCTATCTTGATTTTTTATGCCACATATTAACTATTGATCCTCATTTTAAACCAATAATCCAAAGGAGAAGAGTGTTTGCGAAGAAAGAGAAGATTTGTGGTTGACAAGACTAAGTAGTTGATCGCCCTTCCCATGTTTGAGAAATACAATATCCAACGTTGTTGACAAA
The DNA here is from genome assembly GCF_037176805.1 of Vigna unguiculata. Taxonomy (NCBI): domain Eukaryota; kingdom Viridiplantae; phylum Streptophyta; class Magnoliopsida; order Fabales; family Fabaceae; genus Vigna; species Vigna unguiculata. The sequence continues at coordinate 53,652,294 of NC_140794.1, read as the reverse complement.
TGTAGTGATGGTTAAAAAACCTAATGGGAAGTGGTGAATGTGTATAGATCTCACTGATTTGAACAACACCAATCCAAAGGACATGTATCCATTACCAAACGTAGACAATCTTGTAGATGGAGTGTCTAGACGCTAGCTCATGAGTTTCATGAATGCTTTAGTCTAGTCTCCTAGAGATTTTGGCTAGAACAAAACCATTTTTCTTATTGTGATTATTATCTTAATTATGTGTGGATAATGGATGGACAAGACTAGATATTCATCATGGAGCACACATGAATTGAATAACATAAAACCCCAAGTTTATTGAATGTTCCTCGTGAGAGTAGGTAACAATTTGTAAAATGAAACTAACCTCATTAACATTTGATTTCTTGGAATCCGTACATGGTCAAACCTTAAAACCCCATTATCCATAGAGTTATATGCTCCATTTCCAAATTTCATTCCAATATCGCCAACAGTTATGCCTGGAAGAGGTAAGTGATCATCTAAGCTCCGCAGCTGGACAATGAAACCTACAAATTGGGCATACCGTTAATCAATTATGTCTTAATAATAGCATAAATTTGGGTGTTTGATGCATGTAACTACCATGCACTCCATGATCTTGACCATCAGTAATTAGCCGGGCATAAACTACGGCGTGCGTTGACACTTTACCCAGTCCACCAGGCCACCACTGTTTAGATCAGCGTGAGAAGAGTTACAATAATATCCAATAATTGGAGATATCTTGTTGGCCAAATACCCATTAAGATGCAAATACAAAAAATAACTAATAAATGGTACAAGCTGTTTTCCCCGATTGTTCGTGTGAAAGAATGCTTAAGTGAATGCAATTAGATATTCCACAATCTCATATCATGATAATGCACATATTAAAGGAGCGGTAAATTCTTCCATTAGCCATCTCTCATTGAACTCACTTTGCTGGAAGTTAATGTGGGGCTATGAATTACAAACTCGTCTGTTTTGGGATCAAAGGTTGCAGTTGTTTCTAGCCCTTGAACATTAGATCCATGGCCCAGTTCAGTTTGGGCATAGCATCCAATTATTTGCATCCTTTGAGCCAAAGGCAACCACTTTTGCTGCTGTTCCTCGGTTCCTTGTCCTTTGATAGCAGGAATAAACATTCCCTGCAAAAGAATTCATGAGCTAGATATCCGATGCGAAATCCCATCCGCGCGTCTTTATAGGAATATATCAAATATAAGAACGACATTAGGACAATTAATTGAATCGTACCCAATGTAGATCCGTAAAAGCAGGTTGGTCCACAAAAGTTCTGAGCATAGCAGCTTCCTCTTCTGTAAAAATATACAAAAACCTCTCATTTAAGACAACAACAAGATACCAATTGCAAGCTAAACAAAGAATAGAAGACAGACAAACCAGTAAGACGGAGCTCGATAATCCTTTTCCACGCATAAACTGCTTTTTTCATAGTGTTCTTAAATAACTCCTTCCTACCAAGCACGGGTCTATCATCCTTTCTGAACACCTGCATTTCGAAAATCAAAATCACATTTCTTACCAAACTACAATACAAGAAAAGCTGCACGCAACTTTACATATTGGGATTTTAAGTTCATATGTGAAACATGAACTACCAATCTAATTCCCAAACAGAATCGCATAATAATCAAATTCTCATTGGCAAACAATTCCCGAGCAAATCCAATTTCCAAATTCTTCTTCACAAGGTGTGTTTGTTTCAGTGTTGGAACACAAAAGCAACAAATTTTTGTTTCTCATTCAACGTCACTCTTTAATTGATTTTGGAAACCAAGCATATTCCGCTTTAGAAAATCAATTATAATCGATTCTACATTAATTAATTTGACGCAATCTCTTCCCAATTCAAAACTATTTTCTTGAGGAAGTTTAACAATTAAAATTCCGTTCATTTTTTTTCTCTAAAACAAAAGAAAAAAGCAAACAGTTACTTTCTCAATGAATAAGTTTGCACGACATTGAAAAATTATTCGGACCCAGTATACACATACAGTACATAACACCACACCAAACATAAGAGTAAAGAGCAACAAATACATAATCAATACGATCGAACAACAACAATTAAAATATGCAGTGATGTAATGTTGTTAGTCTCGGTTCAAATCTGCAGAAACGTTCTGCTCAAGCATTAAAAAACGTCAAAAAAATGAACGAAACAGAAGAACGAACGAAGACTTAACCGGATCGCTGGCAACGAGACGAGCCATTTTGTCGGAGACCTCAAGAGCGTGGCGAGAACCAGCCCAAACGATCTTCATCTCTTCGACATCGAATTGCGTCTTGTTCCGCTCGAAAGCCAAGTGATCAACGCCTTCCATTTTCTTCTTCTTCTTTTCTCTACCGATGAGAAAACCTAACTCGTCTCTTCCGTTCGATTTCAAATCACGGTGTTTGCGTTTATTTAAATCGCTTAAGAAGCTAACCTACTTTATTTTTGTTGGTTAGGAGAGTGAATGACATTATTATGATTGAAACATTTACTCATCTGGTTGCACTTTATCGGCCCCAACAGCCAAATGTCATGTCATACATGCTTCTTCCTAATTTTCTCTCTGGCAGATAAATTTTTTAATTTAAACAAATGATTGAATTAAGACGCACGTGGCTGCTGGTAACACTATGCACTTCCACTTATTCAAGACGCTGTTCAATCAAATTCCAGCTTTTTTATTTTCTTTTTTTAATTTTACTTTATCTCTTATTGAATAGAGTGTTCAATCAAATATATATAACAGCACTATTAAATGGTAATTTTAAAGAATAATACTATTTTGAAGTTTTTTTATTTATTTTTAATTTATTATTTTTTAAATAATGTGATGTGATGATTTAAGAATGATTAGAATGATGAATTAAAAATGAATAAAAAAATTTGGTTAAAATATCATTATCCAATTTTAAATATTTAACCAACACATTAATTAAAAGATCTTAGTCTTCAAAAAAAATTAATGTGAAAAAAACTCAAGAAAACAACATAAACTTGTTTGTCTTGCATATTTTTTAAATCTATTTATAATTGTGTTCGATCCTCCTTATTAAAGTATTTTAATTTTTTTTTTAATTAGTCTGATAATATTTATTTCCTTTTGTATGTGTTACTTGTTAAAAGTGTGTCAATCAAATTTTAACTTTTAAAAAAATATCTCGATCAGATTTCAAACAAAAATAATTAAAACATGTATTTGAATTTATAGATCAACTCAACTCGGGACAAATTCAACGTAGACCAATTGAGTTTATAGCCGAATATGTTTAATTTCGAATCATACCAAACATATTTTAAAATAGCTCCAATTTTTATATACTTGTTCTCTTTTTCTTAAATTATTAATATGTATTTGATAATTTTTTAAAAAGAAATACTATGAAAATCTTTCTTACTCGTTCTTAAACAAAAATATATTAATTTATTATATATTAATTGAATATAAATACATTATATTTATTTTAAAATTTAATCACTATAAATTAAATATATTTCGATGCACCTATTTATAACATTGACATTGCAATCATTCTAGTTATAATAATTAAAAATAAAATTTTGTTAAAACCATTGTCTTCTATAATATTTATTTATATACAGTAAAGTTTTTAGTAATATAAAGTTTAATTCTTTAAAGCATTAACTGATCTTTACAAATAACTATGTAATAAATAACGAAACATATATATATATATATATATATATATATTTATACAATTACATTTTAAATGCATAATTTTAATTCCTATTTAACATGTGTTTCAAATAATATAAATGTATTTAAAATATAACTTTTTTATAGCATCAAAGCTATAATAGAAATATATTCAATTTTTTATTTATTCTAAGAGAATAGAAACATATTTGATTTTTTTAGTTTAATTAAAAATAATATTATATATATATATATATATATATTTAATTATTAATAAATATAATAGTGTTATTTGTAGTTTTTTTGCAAATATTATTATACTTGTAAGATACTTAAGTAAAAAATAGTTAGATAAATAGATATTTCATTACTTAATATATAATTATTAATAAAATATTAATATTATATTGGAATTTCGTATTTAATTTAATTATTGTAAATAATATTATCTAATTGTAATTTTATTTTTAATATATATTTTTAATTAAAATGTATGTATTTCATAAAATAAAGTAAGATTTTTTTAAGAATCAAATTTTTATCTAAATTTTTCATTAAGGACAATTTTTATAATATTATCTTTTTCATGAAATAGTTATTAAATACATGCCAACAAGAAGCTGAGAAAAGCTTACAATAAATGCATTGCAAAAAATATGTTAATATCTCCTAATAAATAATTAAATATGCATGTAATCTATTGTACTTAATATGAATAATCAATTTTTAATATAGAAAATTAAGATTAAAAACTACTCAATATTTAAATCTCTTCTTTTATATATATATATATATATATATATATATATATATATTCATAAATTAATTTAATAATTATATGATTAAATATACATTATGTAAATTTGTTAGTTATATGTACAACATAACATACGACTTTAAGTATGCTATAAGATTTTTTTATTTTTTTTTAATTATACAAAATATAGTCATTGCATAAGCACAACAAACAATACTACGTTATTCACATATATTTATTTTATCAAAATAATAAAAACAATAGCAATGTAAAATAGTAGCTCAAACTCAGCATTGAGCCATAAGAACAGGATTCAACACATTTTGAGACTCCAAGTATTAAATCCGAAATAGTTAACTTGATAAGATGGATATGGAAAAGTCAAGATGAACTATAATTTGCAAGAAAGGAATATAAAAAAATTGAGAAATTAAAAATAGAAATGATAAAAAATAAAAAATGGGATTTGATTGTACGAAACTTTGATAAATTTTGATTTTTAAACTTTAAAATTGAATGAATATAATCTTTTTAACACAACTACATTAATTTTTTATTTTTGACACATTCTCATTTGCGTTTGACATGTCAGAAAAATTTAACATAATTTGGTTAAAAGTACTACGTTCATTTATTTGCAGAGTTTAAGAACCAAAATATGTCAAAGTTTTGGACAAGGACAAATAGACATGTCAAAGTGACGGGTTGGCTCACCACGAGCCGGGTTCAAAATGAGTGAACCCAACCCGGCTCACTTTCTGGTGAGCCAAAAATTTTATAACCCGGCTCAATCCATCACGGGTTGGTGGGTAAGTGGGTTGGCTCACCAACCCACCTAAAAATTTTTTTTTTAGTATTCAAATATTTAAATAAATTTTTAAGTAACCCATGAGATGACAATCATAGTAAAATCAATAACCAATGTTTTGATCATGCTCACCACCAATATATGAAGAATTATTTTCAAGAAAGTATCCATTAGTCTAAGAAAGCATGGCTAATATTACAAATTTTCTGTCATGTTATTCAACAAAATATAAATAAAAAAACTATACATTTTTTTCATGTTAATTTAGAAAAAAATGTTTATAGGACGGTTAATTGAGTAATTTACCATAAAGATTATAGTTAAAGATTAAAGTATCAACATATATATAACTTAACAATCAAATTAATTAAACATTCAAACTATTCAAATATAATTAAGCAACATTTTAACATTTAAAAATATGAAATTGTGAACAAATATAATAGGAGTAGTAAATAATTATTAAAAAAAAAATTAAAAATTAAAAGAAAATTTTTAAAAAAATAAAAAAAAATTGTAAAAAAAGTTGGTGGGTTAAGTGGGTCAACCCACCTTCAACCCGGTTCGAACCCGTTTAACCCGTGGGTTAAGTGAGCCGGGTTGAATTCAACCCACTTTTGAAAAAGTTGAATTTTTGTCAACCCAATCCGGCTCGAACCCGTGGTGAGCCGGGTTGGCTCGCAGGTTGAAACCCATTTTGACATCTTTAAGGACAAATCTCAATTTTATGTCAAAGTTCAAAGACTAAAAATATACGCAACTCTTAAAATTATTTTGATAATTATATTTTGAGCACTAAAAGGACAGTGGCATTACCAATGATGACTTTAATTAAAATTAAAATCAAATATACTTCTCTAATAAACACTAAGGAGCGACCGAAAAGTTTAGGAGGTTTAAAACAAACTTATAAAATAAGGCTTTTTATTTATTTTTTTCGAGCATTTTTTGATGTGATAATATTTATTAAATTGTCATAATTAATTTTATTTAACATTTATTTTTTGAATAGATCATAAGGTTAATCCCTTTAATTTCTTGAGACATTGATAATATTTTTATTATCTTTATATCCTAGAAACTTCTTTTTGTTATAACAACTGACACTGAAATTGTTAACATTATTCTATAAGCTATATATGCATTTGGAAAAGAATCTATTCCTTTTATATAATTAAGAATATCAATTGGTTTATCATTTTTTCAAACCTATAATTGTCCTTAAGATATTTAATTTTGAAAATAAATCAAGTTCTTCAATATCCAACAAATTATCATGTTTTAAAGATTTTTCAAGATTTAAGCTTTTTCTTTCAAAGATGTACCATCCGGTGACTTTAATTTTTTGACACTAACTAAAATCCACAATTATCTTCATATATTTTAAATTGTTCAAATCTACTTTGAAATGTGATAGTTACTTTATCTACAATATACAAAAAGTAATCAATTCTAAATGATTTTTGATGAGATTTTACAATTTTATTCTTAACATTTTTATCAAATTGTTTATTTTTGCGTCTAATATGTTTTTCATGAAGCTTATGTTCTATATTTATTTCAAAAGTAATTTCCATGGTATAAATCAATGCATTTTAAAATCCATTTTCTATGTACTTTTCAAAGAATGGAAGAAAATATTTTAATTGTTCAATAGCTTCATCAATATAAAACGAATGAAATAAAACAATAAAACCTGATTTTGGATGTCAATAAAGAAAACTCTCAAGTCTCTTTCTCCTTCTCAAATATCAATTTTTCACAAACCTGCAAAATTAATTTCAAGATTAATCATTAATGAAAATAATAAAAAAAGTTATTGTTCTTTTCAACTCGACAAAAAGTCTTTTTTCCCTAAACTTGAGTTATCTTTGAACAAATAATCCAACTTTGAATTATGTTTCAATTAATCTATTATCCACAAAAAGACTAAGCCCTAATCTAATTAATAGTTTTGGAAAAAAAAATTAGTTTCTCATCAAAATATATGCAAAAAAAACTCTTGAAACTCATAAATTGAAAAGTACCAAAAAATAAAATTGAACAAAAGAAATGCATTTCGAATTCTTAATACAAATTCAAAATAGAATAAAATCAACAGCAACACAAATAGAAAGAAAAAACATACTAATTAAAAATGAGATGAAAAAACTGGTAAACACAAGCAACATGAGATTCAAGGAATGTAATATACTAAAACTTGAACCTTAAGAAAATGATACTCAACAAATAAGAAAGTAGGGATATGTAAAAGAAGTCACAAAAAGATAAATGAATAAAATAGTATCTTGATTATAAGAGAAATAGATAACAAATAATTTATTTTTTTGTAAAAAAAATTATAATTTACTAAAAAAAAGGTTTTAACTCATTAATTATCATTTTTAATACCAATAAAAATTAACAAACACTAATAATAATTTAATTAGATTTTATTCTCAAACATAAACTTATAATTAATTTAATAAACTTATATAAGTAATAATATATTTTTTTGAGTTTTTTTTTAAATATAACTTTCTAATTAATTTAGTAGAGGTATATTAGTACTAAATATTTCTTTTGAAGTATTTTTCTTAAACATAATTTATGTAATTAATTTATTAGAAAAATATAGTAGTAAAAAAAAGTTGAGACCTTCTTTTCCTGAAGTCCTAAAATTGGGGATGTCAAATAAATTTGTACCCGCATGATTCGGCAAATAAAACCTGCAACGGGTATGAAATGGATATTGTAAATTGATACCCGCAGATAACGCGTACGAATATTTTTAATACCCGCATGTTAACAGGATGGGTACGAGTATCATAGTATTCGTACCCGTAGGTACTCGTACCCGCTATATTATAATTTAAATTAAAAAAATAAAATAAAAATGAATAAAATATTAACATATTGATTTTGAAGGAGTTATTCTTTTATCAATTAGTTTAAAAAAATCATTTTTTTTGTAAATTGTCATTCAATATTATTTAAATGATTTGTACTTTGTTTAAAATTTATGAACGTTATATATTGTATTTTATTTGAATTTACGATTAAAATATGTTGTTAAATATTTATTTTTATTTTTTTTGTAAATATCCGCGGGTACCCGTGAATATCTGTGGATAATAAAAAATTATGTGGGTACCTGCATAACGGATACCCAACGAATATGAGTACGGATACAAGATATATATTTATCCAGCAAGTAGGGTATGGAAAGCTATACCCGTACTTCACCCGTCCCATTGACATCCCTACCTAAAACGAGTGTTTTATCCTTGAGTCAGACTACTAATTTAATTTTTATATTAAGAACTTTAACCCACTTTATAAACTTTTATAATTTTGATTTTAATAAAAATTAAAATGACAATTTACTCCTCTGATAAGACTAATTTGGTTCTGATGTGAAATTTATCTACTTTATAAATTTGTGCTATTTTTGTTATTATATCACGCATTACTATAATATAAAATGGTGACTTATAAATACTTAATTTGAAAATTGATTTTCTGTGACAAGATATAATTCATTAGTAGCAAAAAAGTAATAACAATTTATACTAATAGTCATTCAAGACATGAAATGCATACTAGATAGTAATTACTACTTTCTAAATCATTTTCATGTGGGTCACCCAAATAGAACGTGCAACAAGGCTTTCCACATAACTATGAATGAATTGAGTAAACATTTATTGTAACCTAAACTTATCGACTAATCAATTTAAGTCAAACTAGTTAAAATTTATTTGATTTAAAATGTAAAATTTTATATCATTTTCAAAATTTTGGTGAATTATTTCGGTAAAGAATAATAATTTCATTCAATTAGTTTTTTACAATAATGTTTTAATTTATCAATGACTTTGGTCCAATTATATAAAGCCTAGAAGTCCATTCGTTAATCTCGAAATATGTTTATTGACATTTTAAAATGTTGAGCTAAGCAAGCTCTAAATAAACTTAAAGGCAATGAAGAAAAAAAACACACACATGTATTAAATAAAATGGGTTGTCCGAATTATGTTTAATAAAAATATAACTAAATTTGGTGCAATAATTTATATTATTTAAGACGGTTAATTAACACACTAATTGCACCAGTTAGAAGAGCTTGATTCATCTCGAATTGGTCACTTATTAAGCTAATTTGATCGACTCACTTACTAACGAGCCAACAAATTTGACTCAATTCACTATCAATTAGTAAGTTCAACGGATTAGCTCACCGACTCACCTAATAAAAAAAATACAATTTTTTTTTGGTAAAAAAACTAAATTATAATTTAGAATAAAATCTCAATAAACTTCTACATAATCAAAATACAATCCAAAATGATATTAAATTCCAAATATAAACCAAAATAAAAAAAATACAAATTATTATTTAAACTTCTACATAATCAAAATACAATCCAAAATGATATTAAACTCCAAATATAAACCAAAATAAAAAAAATACAAATTATTATCTAATAACAAATTATAAATAACCCAACCCGACTCAAATACAAAATCCAACATAATAAAAATCATTTATATCACAAGTTCAACCCATATAAACTAAGTTCGTGGTATGTCAGGTCAAAAAATAATCCGTACTGAAATTTTTAAAATATTTTCAACTCAATCCAACCTATATCCATGGGTTGATCCTCGAATTCTAACTCATTAAAACAATTATATTTGTATTTTCTTATTTAATTCTATAACGTCAAAAATTAATCCATAAAAAACTTTTATCATCAGATGCGTGTGGTGTTGTTCTAGAAAATATTTATCTATAAATTAATTTTTGGTTAAAAATTATTAATAATTTTAAAATAGAATTTAGTCATTAAAATTTATTTATATTCAAAATTTTAATATATTTTAATTTTAAGTATGATGTTAATCAGTGACCACCGTTAATTAATGTGCATTAGTATCATTACGAAAATTAAAATAATTAAATACATTAATTAAAATAGTATAAATATATAATATATTTTTTAAAAATAAATACCCTTCTAATTTTTAGATAATAACAATAACAATTTATACAAAACAAGGACTTTAAAATTTTTAAAGTCTCTATTCAAATTTTTTAGTTTCTTTTTTGTAATTTTAGATGTTTAACACTATTTTTTTTTTGCTTTGTTTTTTTATTAATTTAAATTTTTTTATGTTTAATTATATTTAATTTGTAACAACATTAAAATATAATTCTTTTATTATTTAATTGTTTTTTAATATTTATTAATGACAATTAAATAAAATATTAAATATACATGTACAACATTTATGGATATTTTGTCTTTTAATTAAAATAAAATTGTATTAATGGTTATTAAGTCAGATTTTATTTAATATCACACTTAATTATATACTTTTTATAAAATTCAGTGTATATTAATTATCTTTAATCAGTACTTTTAGTACACTAGTTAACATGATCCTAATTTTAAATTTAATATATATATATATATATATATATATATATATATATATATATATATCAATTTTGTATTGTAATTATTTTAAAAATTTTAACATATTAAACAATTGTTTCTAGAAAAGATTGAAACGAGTACGTGTTTAAGATCAAAATATATTAAAATGTTAAACATAACGTTTTTCAATTTTGATCGAATTTCAAACATTAAAATTATATTTAATTCATATTTTAATTATACAAAAATAAAATGTAACTTCCATGATTCAAATATATATTTATTGTCATTTAATTATGTAAAAGTTATGGATGGTCCAAACTAAAATAAATGTTAATTGTAAATATAAATGTTGATTAATTATTAAAAAGATACCCTCTGTTATAATTACAAGTAAATGAATGACAACAAAATTAATCATTAATATTTTCTATTAAAATTAATTAAATATAAAGTTTAATTTTATATTTTGTAATTATAACTGCATAACTATAATATAGCTTTAATTATTACTTTTTTAAGCATGGAAGTAACTATTAATTATTTATATTTGATTATATTTTAAAAATATTACATTGATTTTAATATCCGTGAATGAAGAATATATTTCTTTATATTAATGTAATATTCTCAAATATATTGATTTTGAAGAAGTTGACATCCTACCTAAAGCGAGTATTTTATCCTTGAGTCGAACTACTAATTTAATTTTTATATTAAGAACTTTAACCCACTTTATAAACTTTTACAATTTTTGATTTTAATAAAAATTAAAATGACAATTTACTCCTCTGATAAGACTAATTTGGTTATGATGTGAAATTTATCTACTTTATAAATTTGTGCTATTTTTGTTATTGTATCACGCATTACTATAATATAAAATGGTGACTTATAAATACTTAATTTGAAAATTGATTTTCTGTGACAAGATATAATTCATTACTAGCAAAACATTAATAACAATTTATACTAATAGTCATTCAAGACATGAAATGCATACTAGATAGTAATTACTACTTTCTAAATCATTTTCATGTGGGTCACCCAAATAGAACGTGCAACAAGGCTTTCCACATAAGAATGAATGAATTGAGTAAACATTTATTGTAACCTAAACTTATCGACTAATCAATTTAAGTCAAACTAGTTAAAATTTATTTGATTTAAAAAGTAAAATTTTATATCATTTTCAAAATTTTGGTGAATTATTTCGGTAAATAATAATAATTTCATTCAATTAGTTTTTTCCAATAATGTTTTAATTTATCAATGACTTTGGTCCAATTATATAAAGCCTAGAAGTCCATTCGTTAATATCGAAATATGTTTATTCACATCTTTAAAATGTTGAGCTAAAAAAAGAACACACATGTATTAAATAAAATGGGTTGTCCGAATTATGTTTAATAAAAATATAACTAAATTTGGTGCAATAATTTATATTGTTTAAGACAGTTAATTAACACACTAATTGCACCAATTAGAACAACCTAATTCATCTCAAATTGGTCACTTATTAAACTAATCCGACCGACTCACTTACTAACAAGCCAAAAAATTTGACTCACCTAACAAAATAAAATACAATTTTTTTTGGTAAAAAAACTAAATTATAATTCAGAATAAAATCTCAATAAACTTTTACAGAATCAAAATACAATCTAAAATGATATTAAACTTCAAATATAAATCAAAATAAAAAAAATACAAATTATTATCCAATAACAAATTATAAATAACCCAACCCGACTCAAATACAAAATCTAACATAATAAAAATCACTTATATCAAGTTCAACCCATATAAACTAAGTTCTTGGTGTGTGAGGTCAAAAAATAACCCGTACCGAAATTTTTAAAATATTTTCAACTCAATCCAGCCTATATCCATGGGTTGATACTCGGATTCTAACTCATTATGAGAAGTATAACCATTATGATTAAGTTATTTTACCCCACCTTTTAGTAAGTCAGACAACCCCATATCAAATAGACCAGAGTCATACATAAGAAAATTTATATTTTAGGAACAAGTAAGCTTATTCAAAGAGAGTTTAACTTATCTCAACCCACTTCAAACCCTACCAAGTAACTACAGTTAGTGCTATTCATTTTCTGTCTTACTCTGTTAACTCAAGAGAGACACCGGTTTTGAGCAGGTAAAGCACTTCAAACATTCTAATCCAGCACTTAAAAACATTTACCACAACTTGGTACATTGTCAAACTGCACAATCAAACCTTAACTTTACATAACCCTGACAAATGAAATCACTGAACAAACATAAAGTTTTAGTTTAGATACCAAGTAACTCCTAGACGCTACTGCCTATCAGCAAATAAATAAACTAGGTTAATCATTGTGAATGGACAAAGAAAAAATTATTTAGGTTACCCCACAAACAGATGTATGATGAACAACACAAGACCACATTCATGAGCCCGGCATTGAACGGTAATGCTGCTTACATAACAATCCCTTCCTCGGAAGACGAGGAACACGCTTAAACTGCATGGATGGCACTGCCATTCATATTTGAACTGCCACATGTTGGTGTTGCATGGAAAGCTGACTGTCTCGAGGGTCCTTCTTCAAGAAGTTTAAGAGACAGGGTGGAGGGACCTGAATCCCCAATAGACTCCCCTAAACTCAGTTTTGAGATGCCAACCAGTTCATCAACATTGATTGGGCTTTTAGAATGTACTGCAGTTGGCTTCAGCACTTCATGTGTCTCCTTCTTGGCGGGCTCTGGACTGTATCCTGACCAATAGGGAAGAGGAAATGGGAACACTGGAGAATAGTATGCAGGATATAAGACTGGATAAGATGATTGTGTGTTTTCAGGCTTTGATGGGGCAGGTTCTCCATCATTTGAGTTTGTGGAATCCATGGATTCACACTCTTCGTCAAGGGGAGGAGGCGCAGGCAAGGGGTTATTGCCTTCTGTTTCAACCGGTAACTGATTAGCTGACAAGAAGTCTTGCTGTACCATTGCAGTGTCAGCTGCCTGCAAAATCACAACAAAAAATTCAAGAAATCTAGAAAAATTAGAAGGGTCCAAGGACAAAGGGACATTACAGATTTCCAATACCAGAATTTGAAAAAGCATCCATGAGAAAATGCAATGTTTATCTCTAAACTACTCCAGGGCAATGTTTTGAAATGCAATCTAAGTAAAGCTTGATAATCAATACACGTAAGGTAGTCAAGATACAAATTTGTCAAATCGAATGCAGAAGAAAGGAAATGGGAATTTTTCATTTTGCATACATTACAGACATCATTATATATAGTTTATGTGATTAACTAACTTATTTGTCACAGGAGCCATAACATATCAAACTATTTTCAAAGAAAGAAACATATTTGGATAATCTAATATATGCCCATGATGTAATGAACAGATTATGCAGCATCAATTTCGAGGTATGCATTTTGATGAATAAGGGTACAAACTTCATCTGCAACAATATCAAACAAGCTGGACCGTCTCTTCCGCCTGGACACATTGCTTTGCCTGATGAAATATTTTTGTGCATGACTAGCCACTTGAGTAGGTGTCCTTGTTATAACATAGTTCCTTGCAATTCCACGCCAATCACCTTTGCCCAGCTTCTGCAATCCGAGTAAAAACATTCTATGTTCCTCCTCAGTCCACGGAACACCTGCACAAAAGAAATTGTACATTAAACCTTGACACAATAACATAAAAAACTGGGCTTGGCCAGAAATGGATCACACATTAAAATCTTTAGGCTTCTTATCATTTAAGAGCTGTAAGACTCGTCAGAGCTAAGCTTACAACACTAAACAAAGACCCACTAGGGAGGTAGGCGGGGCAGGGTATTCAGTTAGATGATATCAAATGACACCATAATGTTCTATTGTGAATCATATCTATAAACAAAGAATTGAACTCGAGTCATTTTTAATGGTTTTCCCTACAATTTTTCTGGGTCTCCTTCTATTTCTAATCATAGGGCTACCCTCCATCTAATATAATTTTCTTGCTAAAGCTTCTACAGTTCTTCTCTGTCCATGTCAAAACCACCTGAGGGATAATCTAATAGATTTTCTACCACAGGTGCTATCCCAATTTTCTCTCTAATTCACTCCTTCCAAAACCTTTACTGCTAGCATGTTCAAAACATCCACCGCAAATTCTCATCTCAAATACATTGACCTTATTTTTTTTTATTGGTTTCTGATCACCGGAGTACATCTTACCTTCATTGAGCTTATAGTCGTGTAGTACATTTTTCTTTTAGTTTGAATACATTTTTGTAAGAAATAACACCAGAGGCACTCATCCATTTTATCCACCATACTTGAATCCCATGGTTGACATCGCCCACCACTTTTCTATTCTTTCTGTATGATGAATCCATAATACTTAAACACGCGACTGGAAATAATAACATATGTTCTCCAAATTTTCACCTCTAAAGTAGAAAATATGTGCCTCTAGTTAGCCTTACATTTCATACACTCTTTTAATTCCTGCTTAAATGGAAGCCACAAGCTTCCAAAGCTTGTCTCCACTCTATCCCATTTAATTACTCTCTAAAATCTCCAACTAGGACTATATCATATGGAAAAATCATGCATGTGGCATCAACTATAGGATAAGCTCAGTAAGCTCATCCAATTTAATTTCCAATACATCATTCAATGATATTTTATTCCATAGGCACATGATGCCTTTTTCATCCTTAACACATTTTACTCTGTCCAGGGATCTTTAGCAAGTGAGAAGTTAGATACAATAATAATAATATATTTAATAAATGTTACGAAATTACCATAATTAAATAAATCAGCTTAAGTCAAGTAAAAAAGAGATGGAATTTTAAAGAAAAGTAAGATTTATAAACCCTAAGTCACACCATATTCTCATAGAGCAAAAATATTTGAGAAAGGAAGGAAGAGAGAAGTTAACGAATAGAGGAAAGAAGAATGGAAAATCTAAACACCCCCTTTAGAGAATTGTCAATTGTCCCAGGTAAGTGCACCCCACTGTATGCTTCCCACTTCCCATATTTTATGAATAATTCCTTTCAATCGATTTATATGTTTCTTAAAATTCATGAATGAATGTGTATAGAGTTCCATTAGGGTTTAGACAAATCAATACATTATTAGTGAGTTTCTATGGGCTTTTATAATTTTTTATTGACTGATATTATGTATGTGTTCTTTTTCATAATTGGAAAGGTTTGGGTGACTATGAAATGCCCTATTAATCCTCTATATGAATGAATAACAATATTTTATTCCATATATGAATGATATGTTTACCTCCTAGTTCAAAGAAGGATTGTATGTTTACCTCATAGAATGACTAAGACATAATTGTTTATAAAGAAAGCATGTATAAGACTGTACACCCTCTTTAGCAACAGAAGGATAATAACTCCTTCGATCCCCAAATAGTGGTTGACACTCCTCAAACTAAGGAATATAAATATACATAAAAAAGTTATGTATAAGGAAAAGAATATTAAGACAGAACGTTCCCTTTTACAAGAAAAGAATATGCATCTCCTTCGGTTCTCAAAAGATGGTGTCATCCTTCGGTTGTCAAAGACTTCCTTTAGGTTCTCTTTGACAAGGGAAGGATGTATGGAAAAAGCAAGGAGACACTCCTCGAGATTATGAGCTCAAGTTTCACAGTAGGACAAAAAAGAAAAGCTAAAGTAATAAATGCTAAGAAAGGTTATAAAGCTATGAGAATGTTATAACAGTTTATGCACAAAATATATGATGTTATTCTGTCCCTAAGACGCTCAACTAAATCTTCGCTTTATTAGTTTAAATTAAAATGTTTTAGACTAAACAGGGCTTGCAGGAAAGCAGTGTGTCATGCTTTTATAATTGAAGTCCTACTGTGCGGAGCATTCATTAGTCTTTTTACTTTTTAATTACAACATTATAAGGATTTATGATTAATAATTGTAATATACCTTTGGAATCCAAGATTGAGATGTTTATTTTATTTTATAAGTTTTCTTATTGTAATTCTGCATTATACATACAAGTACGGTAATAGCTGTGAATACAAGCTCCAAACTAACCAAGGGATTGTAAAAGGCCCATGATAGATCATGAGACCTATTCCTCTCCCTACACTTAATGTACAACCCCAACATCATGCCTAGATGTTACAAAATGACTCAATCACCTTGAAGGATAAGGTGGAAAATGAAACTACAGTATCTAAACCAATACCAGGTGTTTCCTTGAAGTATGAAGGAGTCAATTAAGAAGAGGAATATGACTCAAGACAAGAAGGTAACCCCCTCCCAACCTTCTTCTAACAAGAGGTTCAAAAATATTTTATGGGTGGGTAGGTATGATGCAAAGAGGGGGACTAGGAACCCGACTTGGTCAATATATCAATCATGTTTACAGTGTGCATGAAACATATAGAACTGTATTATCAAACTAGTGTTCTCATACACCATTTTTTTATGAACAGGACATATCCTATTTGCAATTAGTAGCAAAAAGTGTAAATGTCCTGTGACCTACAAGTGTATTTTTGTCACCCTATCCTCTGATATATTTAGTATTAGCATCAGTCAGTATAGAGTCTGCATCAATGCTTGTCAAACTTACATAAACCTCTTTGGACTAGTTGGTTACCTTTTTTATTAGAAACAAAAATGTCCAAAAATTACAGCAGCAGTTTCCATGTAGCACATAGCGTACCGCCATAGTTACGGTACACTTTCAAAGCAAACAAAAAGTAATCCAATAGAAAGCATAATAAACTTGTCTATAGGCACATAAGTTTTCTCTAGACTAAGCTGGCTCAAAACCTGGTCTTTTTCATAGGTCAAACTAGCAAAAACTTAGACAGATGACAGATAAGCTCCTTACCGATTAGAACCTTCAGTGAACCACACAAGCAGCTTCTTCTCAAAGAACATGATAATTACAGAATACAAACACACCCAATCCATTTCTAAACATTTTCCAGATTCAAAATCTAGCCAGCCAAGCATAAATACATACTTCACACAAACACTCAAACAATTCAATCATGAAAAAAAAAAACCCTTCATAAAGTTAACCAGTACCTTTCTTGTCTAGTTATTCCCACAGTGACAACAGACAAAAACAGAAATATTTTTTGACCAAGAATAGCGTTATCCGAACTAAAACAATCCACCACACAATTAACCCAATTTAATTGACTTCACCTAACTCAATCAACCAGTGTAAACACCACCGAAAAAAACATTCCAATTCCCAACTAATTTCCAAAAACCAGCATGCAATTCCACGAGTAACCTTCAAGTCCAGTAAAAAAAAAATAATCTTTTTTCAGACAAGAAATCCAACCCTTCTTTCTTTCACGGGAGCTCGAAGAAGAACCGGGAACGAAGTCCTCGGAGGCGTAACCATCGGCCGCGGTAGCGTGATCGGGGGTTTCACCAGGAGAACCCGGGTTGTTTGACCCCGCATGGAGAGGTCCGGACCCGGAACCAGCATAATGGGTGAGATTACCCATACTAGCACTCTTCCGGATCGACCCGTCGGTTAATCGGACTCCGAAGAGCTTAACTCCGCGATTGGGGCAGGTCCTGGAATTGTGCCCATTGTGGCTGCAATGGGAGCAACGTCGGGTCATGGCGCGTTCCGAAGCGGATCCGCCGAAAGGAAAGTACGAGGTTGTGGGAGCGGGTCTTGGGGATCCGAATCACGGGATCCGAGACATGAAATGGGAGTTTTAAGGTTATTTAGGTGTGGTAAGAGGGAATAGGTGTTGTGATGTGTTTGTTTTGGGTTATGTAATGTTTTTGTTACGGTCTCCCTCGGCTTTCGCAGATGGGAGAGAAAGAGAGATGACCATCAGCACAACACTATCCATTTATCTTGTCCTGGATAAAGAGAATAATTACAGTGCATCTCGGCTATATTTGAAACCGTGGTCCTTCACTTTCGACTGTTCACTTAGTACGTGGGACCTTACGTGGCACAGATTTGGAGACTTTTGACTCAGGATAGGGTGCGCTTCCCAATAGTTGCTTATCGAGTTAATCAGAGTATCAGATAGTTATGTGCCTCCTTGCACGTTACTTCAAATTAATTTTCCCAGGTTGTGACGCGTGTTTTCATAAAAAATTTATAAAGAAATTATAATTCAATTAAAAACAATTATATTTGTATTTTCTTATTTAATTCTATAACGTCAAAAATTAATTCATAAAAAACTTTTATCATGATATGCGCGTGGTGTTGTTCTAGAAAATATTTATCTATAAATTAATTTTTTGTTAAAAATTATTAATAATTTTAAAATAGAATTTAGTCATTAAAATTTATTTATATTCAAAATTTTAATATATTTTAATTTTAAGTATGATGTTAATCAGTAATCACTATTTAAGAAATAATTAATGTGCGTTGGTATTTATATTAAAAGTTGAAATAATTAAGAATATTAATTAAAATAATATAAATATATAAAATATATTTTTTGAAAGATAAATATACCCTTCTAATTTTTAGACAATAATAATTTGATATAAAACAAGTACTTTGAAATTTTTAAAGTCTTTATTCAAATTTTTTAGTTTCTTTTTTTAATTTTAAATGTTTAACACTATTTTTTTTGCTGGTTTATTTATTAATTTAAATTTTTTTATGTTTAATTATATTTAATTTTTAACAATATTAAAATATAGTTCTTTTATTATTTAATTATATTTTAGTATTTATTGGTGACAATTAAATAAAATATTAAATATACATGTACAATATTTATGGATATTTTGTCTTTTAATTAAAATAAAATTGCATTAATGGTTAATAAGTCAGATTTTATTTAATATCACACTTAATTATACACTTTTTGTAGAATTCAGTATATATTAATTATCTTTAACCAGTACTCTCAGTACACTAATTAACATGATCCTAATTTTAAATTTAGAAAATAAATAGATATAAATTTTGTATCGTAATTATTTTAAATTTTTTAACATATTAAACAATTGTTTCTAGAAAAGATTGAAACGAGTACGTGTTTAAGATCAAAATGTATTAAAATGTTAAACATAACGTTTTTCAATTTTGATCGAATTTCAAACATTAAAATTGTATTTAATTCATATTTTAATTACACAAAAATAAAATGTAACTTCCATGATTCAAATATATATTTATTGTCATTTAAGTATGTAAAAGTTATGGATGGTCCAAACTAAAATAAATGTTAATTGTAAATATAAATGTTGATTAATTATTAAAAAGATACCCTCTGTTATAATTACAAGTAAATGAATGACAACAAAATTAATCATTAATATTTTCTATTAAAATTAATTAAATATAAAGTTTAATTTTATATTTTGTAATTATAACTGCATAACTATAATATAGCTTTAATTATTCTTTTTTTTAAGTATGGAAGTAACTATTAATTATTTATATTTGATTATATTTTAAAAATATTACATTGATTTTAATATCCGTGAATGAAGAATATATTTCTTTATATTAATGTAATATTTTATATATGTTTTTTCATATTGTCTAATTAAAATTATTGAATGATAAAATACAAATGGTAAATTATAGGCATATAGCTTTTTTTTGTTATATTTGTTTATAAATAGTATAGATAAGGATTAAGGATGCCTTTAACGTTGCTGATCAGATTTTGCTTTTGTCTTAAGTGTAACAGAGTCATATAAGCTTTTTATATAACTTTATCAGCTGATATTAATCAATTATCAAAGAAGAAGAAGAAGAACATTGTGTTAAATTTATCTACATATATACAAGATTATTTTTTATCTATCTAAAACTTATTAAAAATAAATTGAATATATGAATGATATTAAAATTCATGATAAAATATATTTTAAATATACATCGAATGATTTAAATTTCAATATAAAATACTTTTATTTGGTAGTTTTTTTAATATTTAATTTAATTTTGAAATAAGATTTTTTTTACGTGATTAGTACGGCCATTAAAGACACTAATTCAAATGGGTATCAAATTGAACTAAGTTGTATTACAAATTGAATTATTTAAAAAGTTACAACTAAACTGAGATAAGTTGTAAGTTATGAAACTGAGAATGTTTTAAATATCTACAAGTATTTAAACAGTTTATAACAATTTTGGTTCCTTTCACTTTTCATCAAACTTGAGATATAGTTAATTTAATTTATTTGCATAATTATATAGTTAATAACATTTAATTAACTATTACAGTAGTACAACAAACAAGCGCATTAAACTCAAAGGGAATAAAAATACCTAAATAAATTTATTAAAACATTAAATTTTAAAGAATATATTTTTTAAATATGATATATTTATATTGTTCATTAAAAAAAAATCTGAACATGTGTTTAAATATCTACTTGCTAAATTTATAAATAAATAATCATTAGCTTTAAAAAGTAAAGGTATAAGCAAAAATATATATATATATATATATGTATATATAATTATCTATGGTATATATAATACTTTCTTTGCAAATAGAAAAAGGTTACACTTCAAAACAAACAATGACAAAGATTTGTTTGGTCCAAAAACTATCTTAAAATAGTATCCAATAAAATATTAAACAGATAATTATGCAGATTCATTTACTCCTTATCCAAACTCTTTTGGCAAGTGGCATGTAATAAAATAATCACATATTCTACCTTATCCGTTTGGAATTAATCAGTCTTTTGAAAATACAATTCAAACTATAAAATAATTCTTGTATTTTTTAAGGAGCTTTAAAAAGTAACAAAATTCGGATATGTAACTGTTATCTTGATTTAAGGAACGGTCCTATGAGAATTTTTCTTGTTTTCTAATAATATTATGACCAGAATGTTTGTCTTCGTATATATTTAATTCACTTTTGCTATAAAATTATATTATCTAAAAAATTGTTTGTAAGTATATTTTTATCTATTCTTTTCTATTGAAGGTTTCTAAATAAAATATGAGAATTCAAACTTTTGAAATTTCTCAAAAATGTTTATAAATACTATTAAATTAAATTAGATAGATAGATAACGTTTTATACATTTAACATTTGAAACAATTAAAATTTGTATCAGTATAATTTAACAAAGTATTATATCATTTCATATAATATAAATTTAATTAGTTTAACTCTAAGTTACAATTCTAAATTCTAAATTATAAATTATTGTAATGTTTCTATTTCAGTTACATTATTACTGATCTTTTACATAAATATCTCGTAATGGATGACAAAATAGATAGATAGATAACGTTTTATACATCGTTAACATTTGAAACAATTAAAATTTTGGATCAGTATAATTTTAACAAAGTATTATATCATTTCATATAATATAAATTTAATTAGTTTAACTTTAAGTTACGATTCTAAATTATAAATTATTGTAATGTTTCTATTTCAATTACATTATTACCAATCATTTACACAAATATCTCGTAACATATATGACAAATAAATTTGTTTTGGTGGATATTACCTAAACTTGTTTATGTTTTGATCAGAAATTCTTGCATTGATGGAGTATGAATATATGTACAAGAAATTTTCGACTTTTTCAACGAGTATGAGGATATGTATGGGAGATTTGGTGAATATTATCTAAATTCATTTTGACAGAAAATTTTTACATTGACGGAGTATATGTATAAGAATGAAGAATTCTCAACTTTTTCAATTGGATAAGAGAATATGTATGAGGATGTACAAATCTCTATTGTCCCATACCTGTCACAATACTCGTCCCCACCTTATCTCCATATAGCTGTTTAAATTATTAAAATATTCATAATCAATTAAGTAACCTTATATATATATATATATATATATATATATATATATATATATATATATATATATATATATATATATATTAATGCACTTTTTTATTTTTTATTTTTTCTAATTGTTTGGCTTGTCAAAAAATTTATTCACATCTCCAATATATTTTTTATTTTATTAAAACTTTTATATAATTATGTTCGAATGATGTATGTCAGTTAAATATCTTTTATGTATCACTTGAATATTTATATTCTTTTTTAAGATTTTATTTATTATATATTTTCCTCACATGAAAATGTTTAACCGTTTAAATTTAGATGTTTAATAGTATAAACCTTTCATTTACTAGATAATATAAAATATTTACTTTCTTTACTCAATTATTATTAATTTTTGTTTAATTTGAAGGACTCTTTTGTTTTGCTAAATTTTTTTTTTCGTTATTTCTCAACCATTGACTAAATTGATATTTGAAAAGTTTTCTTAGATCTCTATGATATTTTTCATCTTATTATATCCTTAATCATATATTTGTTTTTCGTTGTGCGATTTTATTTAATAGTCTCTCAAATTATTTATAAGACACACATTTGATAATTTTTTAATATTTTTATTTGTTGTTTATTTTTATAATGTAGAATATTATTTTGATATATTTTATATAATTATGTTTTATTTTGTAACTCATTATCATACTATAATT
Organism: Vigna unguiculata; assembly: GCF_037176805.1. Classification (NCBI taxonomy): domain Eukaryota; kingdom Viridiplantae; phylum Streptophyta; class Magnoliopsida; order Fabales; family Fabaceae; genus Vigna; species Vigna unguiculata. The sequence continues at coordinate 53,629,139 of NC_140794.1, read as the reverse complement.
TTGTCACTATAATTGTATAAATAAATTTTAGTTACTATGATATACAAATTTAATGTAATTGTCATTTTTATTACCATCCAATATACATTGAAGTTCAAAAGATATAAGATTTATGTTAAGATTAGAAAGAAATTATAGTTATATACATTTCAAATTAGAATACCAAATAAAATTTCATGAGAACCAAAACATTTATTGAATTTATACACATTAATGAAATTTAGTTGACAAAAATTTAAAAATATTTTTAAAAAAATATATAAAAGGATAACAAATATTCAAATTAAAATATAGTTTGAATGTCTGTTTACTTCAATTTTTTAAATTCTAATGATTCTCTTTCTAATACATTAATAAAAATTGTAATACATCACTTGATCAAAATCTTGCAAATAAAAAAATTTAAACTAATAATAATAAATCAATTGGTAACCAAATGAGTCAACTAATATATATGGGAGGTTTGTGCTTCTATGCAGGTAGACCTAAAGGTGATAGAATAATTATATTAGTTTGAAATTATTTTACTCAATATGACCTATTTTTGTATTTGTCAACGTGTGTTCAGTGGCGGATCTTGACCAAGAGATTTGGAAGGGCCAAAATAATATAATTTTTTGATCATTTGATTGGATCATTAGTGTAACGCTTTAAAAAAATGACTTCCATCAAACAATTGGATGTTAGATGTCATATTGGATCATTAGTATAATGTTTTAAATGCTTTAATGATGTGAAGAAGGATGAGAAGAAGTATAATTTATCTTGTTTTCATCTTCACCTATAGTTATAACTTTTACCAAATGAATATTGTTCATCAATATACTTTTTTTTAATATATTACAATAATTTATCATAATTTAATAAAAGATTGAGGAATATAATTATTCGAAGAAAAATATATTATAATCAATTCACAATTAAAAATCAATTATAAAAAACATATAATACATTATTGTTTTGCTTCTATAATCATAAAAAATAGTATTCAAAAGGCTCGTGAGATAAATTTTTTTTGATAACTATTAAATTAATATTTCATCATCAAGTGAAACAAGAGAGAGTTACATTATTTTTTTTCGAGAAATAAAGGAAACAAATGAGAAATGAGATAAAAAATAATTAGTACGTGTTTAACTTAGTTTCTTCTTCCAAAAAAAAATGAGAGTAAGACATTAGTACAATTTTGTGAAAAATTAAAAAGGCAATGACAGAAGAAAAAAAAATCTTAATAAATGTTTGATTTAATTAGTCTTTTGTTTACTCTTACTAAAAATGTCAAGTTGGCCCCTAGTTTTTTAGTCTCAATTTAGTTCCAATTTTTTAGTCGTAATTTAAAATTTTTAGACCAAAACAGATACCAAAAGAGTAATTAAACCTAAATATTTTTATTTTTTATTATATTTGATTTTATGTTTTATTATTTATTAACATTACACGTTATATTTTATAAAAGAAATAAAAAGACAATTTAATTTTTATGAATTTTTAAAGTATACTATCTATAATTTTAAAATTTTCAAAATTTTAAAAATTTTTAAGAATAAATATAATTTTAAAAAAATCAAAAATCATTAGGGGGGCCATGGCCCCTCCCCGCTACTATGAAGCTCCGCCATTGAACGTGTCTATATATGCATGTGTGTGCGTGAATACACTGTATATTATATCTATATGTATATGTTAGGGATGACAACGGAAGAGGACAGGGACGAGTTACTCTATCTCATACACATTCTTATAGAAAAAACTCATCCACATCCCTACACCTAAAAATAGGTATCAAATTTTTGTCTCATTTTCATCCTTACTAGGTAACGAGTATATTCTCGTAATAGTTCATTAACTTTTATTAAATAATAATGTAAAGGAAACATAATGTTATCAAATATTCAACATTAAGAGAAAGTTGTTTATGTTAAAGAATTATATACCCTAATTAAAGCTTTGCATGCTTGGCAATATTATATGTTACCTAAAGAATTTGTCATTCATAGTGATCATGAATCTCTTGAATATATCAAGACTCAATGTAAATTAAACAAAAACACATACCAAAATAGGTAGAATTTATTGAACAATTTCCTTATGTTATCCAACATAAACAAGGCAAAACCAATGTAGCAACAAATGCATATCTGTCATTCACCTAACGCTTCACTCATTTTGGGACATTATTAAAGAGAGGAGAAGAAAAATAATTAGAACTTAAAAATAATGAAACCCATTTTTCCATTAGCACACCCTATATTTTCTATTCTTACCACTTATCCATTTTCAAAAGCCCAACCTCACCCCTATTTTTCACCCCAAAACTCCCACCTCTCTTTTTTTTTTTTAAAAAAAAAACCTCACGTAGGTATCATTGTCTTGATTTTAATTTACTCACAATATATGTCTCTTTGATTCAATTCAGTCTCATTTTTTTCCAAATAAAGCAATATTGTCTCTCTTCATGTTGAGACCAAATTTATTATTTGTATAAACTATATACTGATATTTTTATTAAAAATGACTTTTAACATATTACATTTTATATATTATTAATCCATGTTTTGTTAATAATGCTTTTTATCACTAAATTTTAATACGAATATTAGTACTTAATTTTGTAAAAATATTTATACTTAATTAGGTATAATCTTTTAAAAAAAAAACATGGACTAAAAAAATGTTTTAATTATTAATTCATGTTTTGTTAATCCATGATTTTTTATAAGATTAAAACTAATTAAGTATAAATATTTTCACAAAATTAAATACTAATATTTATATTAAAATTGAGTGATAAAAGTTATTATTAACAAAATATGGATTAACAATCAAGAAAAATATAACAGGCTAAAATGTCATTTAAAAAAAATTATCAGTATAACATTTATACAAATAATAAATAGAGACAATATTGCTCTATTTTGAAAAAAAAGTTGGGACTAAATTGAATTAAAGAAACATATGTAGGAACTAAATTGAATAAAAAAGATATATATATATATATATATATATATATATATATATATATATATATATATATATATATATATATATATATATAGGAACTAAACTGAAATAAAGACAATGATACTTGACATTGACACAAACATGTGGCAGTGTCTGCGATGTCATACTAGGGACCTGATACGTGGCAACAAAAATTCTTAATTTTTTTTAAAAATTTAAAAAATATATAAAAAACTACATATTGTGACATGCCATTAATGTCTTTAGTAATTTTTCTTCTTAAAGAACTTAATTGAGACACTTTTTTAAAAGTTGGGACATAATTAAAATTTTTTTAAAAGGGGAACCAAGTTGGCATAATCCTACCAAAGTGAAGACCATCTAAGTAATTAAGCCTTATAAATACTTATAAGTATCTTGATGATGTATATTAAGTAATTTTAAGCACATAAACAATAATAACAAATGAGAGAATAATTAACATTTAATATATTTAAAAATTATATACTACACCAAATTTTACTTAATGAGAAAACAAAATTGAATATATATATATATATATATATATATATATATATATATAAAAGTTTCTTCCTTTATTATAAAATTGTTACTATGCAAACTTTCTATCGTGGTTAACCGATATAGAATGTCTTTTACTTTATTACAAAATTATCATCGGTTCTAGTGGTAGTTGATATAAAATTTTTTCCATATTTACAATATTTTCATTGTGTCACTTATTATGTTAGGTGGAATAGAATCGCCATAATAACTCATCATGTGAATTTTGCACTAGTTAGAATTCAAATCAATGATCCCTAATATTATATATAATAAAAAATCAGAAAAACATATGTTTCACATTCTCGTATCATTTCATACAACTAACCAATTAGTCATTTGAAATTAATATTATTTTTCCATAAATAGGCTCCTCAACAACTTTAAAATCTAATTCAACTTTGTACAACCGAACTCATTTTAAAGTGCTCAACTTTCAACTCCACATCCTACTCTATATCAATTAAGTTAGGGTTATTTACTCTTTTTACCTCTTGCCATCTGATTTTTTGTTGAAACAACACTCAATAAGTGTAAACAAGAAGATATAAAATATAATTAGAGAGAATTGCAAAAGGTCATTTAAATTTTGAAATATGAAATATTACGATATTGTGTTTATTAACACTGTTTTTCAGCTCTATTAAATCAATAAAGCATAAATCATTATCTCCAATCATATTTTTCATTTTCTTCGTTTTATTTATTGAGTGTTATTTCAATAACAATTGGTATTCCAAACTATGACAAAATTCTATAGACAAACTAAAAATAACAAACATTTGTACCAAATTCTAAAGACAAACTAAAAGTAACAAACACTTATCATTGGATCTTTATCTAGCCAGACTTAAAAGAATTCAAAACTTTACTATATAAGCAAATCTTGATTTGTTAAAGAATAAATCTTGACTCTATCATTTTCACACTAATTCATTATGATGGAAAAAAATGAAAAAATTAAATTAAATGTTCACATCCCAAGTCCATGCATATGAAGTATTATCCACTATAGAGCGTGTGTTTCATCATGGTTTTGTTTTTAAAAGACACATCAAATGATGGAATGAAGAAGTATCGACTTATAACCGATGTGAGACTATTGGCCGTGGTAGGAACATATGCACCACAATCGTGGGCGCCAATGTTTCGATCTCAAATTCACCGATGATAGAATTGTTGTCAATTACCATACATTTGAGGTATTGTTCACTTTGAAGCACATGCTCTATCATGATTTTTTTCCTTAAAAAACACCTTAAAAGGTGCAAAGAGGAAGAAATATTTAAATTGACTGTAACTTCGACCTTTAAATGATGTGAAACTATTAGATGTGATAAAAATAATTAAAATCTTAAATGGAATTAAAAATGATTTAAAAGAAAAATAATTTTATGAGAATTTTATGAGAATTATAAGTAAACAACTAAATAATTAAAATTCTAATTTATACAGTTAAGCAAAAGTAGAATTTTAAACTCTTTTATTTAAAAAAAAACATTTCTATTAAATTAAAATCAGATTTCACAATTTTAATTTTATTTTGGATGAACTAATCACATTTTAGACATGCAATGACCTGTCATAAATATTTTGAGAGATTTACTCATTTTCTTATAATATTAATCTTATATCGTAATTTTGTTTTAAAAAATGTGGTGAATACCCATTTGTCAAAATATAATGGACACGTTTGTAATTATTCATACTATTACCTGAATTTATGCTTACTATGGACAAACTTTATAGCTTAGGTTCTTATAGTGTGTGTGATGTATAGGTTAAAATATTTTTCTATATTTTATGTACTAATATTTTGGATGTAAATAAAACAAACATAGTGAGAAAATGAATGAGTAAGATCATAGATCCTATATTTAGTTAAAAGTGTGAGGGGTATACTTTGAGGAAGTTCAAAATCAATTTAGGATTTATTTATTAAAATTAGTTGACGAGGTAGTTGGTATATGATAAGTTAGATAAACTAGTTGGTAACTAATAGGTTAGCTAGTTATTAAGTTCATAATTCATAATTTATAAAAAAAAAAATTATAAGTTCTCGACTGATAAAATATATTATTAAATTAAAAATATTTGATAAATTAGTTAATAAACATAAAAAAATTTATGTAGATTTTATTATAATTGGAATTTGTGCTTCTAAATAAAAATACATAAAAGTACAGTATTATGTAATTATAATTTTAGATTTTTTAAATGATTAAGCTTTATTATTTTTTTTATTTTTATTTTATTTTTATATATTATTTGATTTAAATGAATTAATCTAATTAGTATTAAGTAAATTTATTTTCCTATTAACAAACAATTTTTTATTTTTAATTTAAACTATTTTTTTTATTGTTGTATTGAAGTTTGTTACAATTTTTATTATATTCAATTTTTGTGTAGGCTTTTACATAGTTTAATGTAGTAAAATATTTGTTACTTTATTTATAGTATTATTATTTTTTTAATTTATACTGCATAAGAAAAGTAACTCAAAAAATATACCAAAAATAGTTTTATAATTACTTATGTAAGTAAAACAAAAAGTAAGATTAATAGCAAGTGAATCAAGATTAAGTGAAATAAATTCTAATTTATAAAATAAAAATTATTATAAGTTATTTTGAGATATTTATAAAAGATATTTATGTTGGTAAAATTAATCTATAAACTAGTCAAATAATCCTACAGTTTATTTTTCTTATTAAACAAACTCAATTTTTTTAGATTCATCTTAAAGTTTGCATATCTTAATGTTTTAAGTTTTTTCTGAAAGTTTGACTAATTTAGTTAGTGACTTTTTACTAGCTTAATTGTTATAAGATGGAAAATATAATAAGTTATCACAAATTTAAGATGTCACTTTTTAAGTATTTTCTTTTTTTAAGAGTTTTTAAATAATCTTATAACTATTAAAGAAGTTACTGTGATCTTTCAAAATTGTATAAATATAATACAAAACAAAACAAAAAATACTAACTTCTTCAAGTTTTGTATTCCATAAAGAAAAAAAGGATTATTAATATTTGTGAACCTTATCTCCTTCCAAAGGCGCCGATTTCTCCAATTATTATTATTCTCTTCATTCGAAAAAGCCCCACTGAGTTGAAAGTAAAACTTTCTAGGAATGATCCATGGACCATAGTCTACACATGTTATCATTTTCGTCTTTTTATTTATTGTGGAAAGTCACAGTCACCATAGTAAAATTTAGAGTACCGTGTTGTTTTGGTACTTTTAGAGTCATAAATAATTTTTATCCTAATCGAGATTGTTGGATGCGGATGTGGATTGACCTTTGCTCAGTTTAATGATCCTGTCGGTGAATTGCCACTGTTAATGATGGGTTGCCACAACCACCTATGCTCAAACATGACGTGTTGGGCCCTAGTATTTTTTATTAGTTTTGTAACCGTTTCAAGTATTACTAATTCAAGTTTAAGTTTAAGAATGATAACGATGGGATATATGTTATAATCTATCAAATTATCAAATTATATTTGTGGAGGAACAGAAATAATGAAAGTTTATTATTTTAATAATAAAATATTTAAATATAAATAAAAATTTTATAAAAAGATTTTATTATTTTAAAACATTCTATTTTACTATAAGTGTTTCTTTTAGAGTTTTTTTTCTCTCAAATATATTATTTTTCAGAATTGAATTGAAATGTTTGACGAATCTTAGTTTGGTGTTGGATGGTAGATTTTGTTGGATCCTTATAGGGGATGTTCACTAGGAAGATACAACACTAATAAGACCTTGGTTTAATCATATAAGGAATTGACATACTACTCTCAACTCAAACTCTTAAAGGCAATGAGTTTATGAGTCTTCATCCTTATATAATGTTATACTTTTTAATTTCTATCCAATGTAGGATTTTGACTCACACTTGAATTCTCAATTGATTGTACCGCTAAGTGTCACTTTCTGAGAGTGGTTGGACGATGAATGGCACCAAGGTGACATTGAACGTCACTTATTGCAAGGAGAATGTCGCTGAGTGCTGCCGCGTAGCGTCACTTTTCTTTGCTAGCCTTGTTTTGCTTTTCATTTCTTGCAATGGTTGTGTTTGGATGAGTTTATTTTGTTTATTGCTTTAATGATTGATAAGTGATATGAGAATGTTGTTGTGAGCATGTGAAATGATGGTGTTTAAGGAGTTTCAAGGGAAATTCTTTGTGACGATAATCTTAGTTATGTTCAAAGAATTAAGAGTCATGAAATTAGGAAAGCTTATTTAAAATGATATTTGTATCAAATACAACTTTATAAAGTTTGAGTGTATTATTTTGACTCCCAAAAAATTATTGATCAAGATCTGACACTGATTTGGTGATAACCACTCAAGACTAGACTATGCAGAGTCTAGGAACCATCACAAGTGCACACTTTTAGGAGAAGACAACATGTGGGTCAGATCTGAAGTCACAAAGGAAAATAACATATTATAATTGTAATAAATAAACTTTAAGTCTAACTCAATCTTACAAAACTGATTTGTAAAATAAAATACGCATTCACTTATATATATTGTAAATTAGCTTTATTTTTAGTTGATGTGAGACTTCCAACATACCATGTTAATAAGTGAACTTTAAGCCTAACTCAACCTTACAAAACCAATTTGTAAGGTGAGGTTTGCACCCACTTATATACTGCAAATTAGCCTTATTTCTAGTTGATGTGGGATAAAGCGATTTCTTAGTATATAAGTGGGTGCAAACATCACCTTACAAGCTAGTTTTATGGAGTTGAGTTACTCATAAAGTTCACTTCTTAATATGGTATTAAAGTCATAAGTTAGAGTCTATCTTAGTGAGATTTGTTGTTTGTTGAGCCTATCATTATCGGATCACTCATTAGTTTCTAGTCCTACACTCGAGATGTATATGCCTTTGTGTGAGAGGTGTGTTAGAAATCTCATATCGATTATATAAAAAGCTATTTCATTGTATACAAGTGGATGTAAACCTTATCTTACAGATTAATTTTGTAAAGTTGAATTAAACTTAAAATTCATTTCTTAACCATGAGACTTCCAACGCTAAGTGGCTCATTCTTTGAATTTGGGAGCTGAGTGATGTTGAGATGGTCAATAACAAAGATATGAACATTTTCTTTCAAAAATATTGCAAATCTGCTCCCTTTTTAAGCTTACGCTGTCAATGTATGAATGATCTTCATCACAGGTATGGAAATTTTATTTTCAAAAAAACATTGCAACTCTTTATCACTTGACTTATTTCTCGAGCCTAAGGGTTAATATATAGATGATGTTGAGGTGATTTTGACAAAAGATAAAAACAAAATTCTTGTAAAAATGTTGCCACTCTTCATCCCTTGATACCATTCTCGAGCTTGAGAAACCAATGTACAAATGATGTTGAAGTAATTTAGCTAAATGTATGAAAATTTTCTTTCAAGCACACCAGACCTTTTAAGTTTGGGGCCAATGCACTATTTGACATGACATCATATTTAGATTATTGGTATAATCCACATTTCATACCTAATTACTAATGAAATATTAGAATGAGTTGGGCAGTTATCAAAATTCTATTTAACAAGACAATGTCTATATATAAAATTATTAACATAAAATATAAACTGCAGGTAAATTATAACACTAAAAAATGAATATTTTATATAAAAATACTTATTAAAAGGAAATACACCTCACACGTGGATGAACATTTTTTTTTAAATCGAATTAACGTATAAAGATATAGAAAATTCTATATACTGCATTATAACTGCATTACTATAATGATTATAATATAATTATGATAATATAATCTCAAGTGTGACACTTTTCTTTGCTATAATATTGAAGATATTTTAATTGCATCACAAATTTTATCTTTCCTACATCGATATTTGTAGTTTTCTTATACAGAAATCATATTATACAAAGAACATTTACCACAACCAAAGTACAAAAATTAAAAACACATTTTGTCTTCAAAAAAGGAGTTACATTTCAAGGTTCGTGTTAGCCGCCCATAAGTACGGTCTTTAGTTCTTTAAGTGGATATAGAGCATTTAAGTTCCCTTTCAGAACCATATGTGAGTCTGAACCGTTCATTCAAGTAGTCCCCACTACGTATTGGAGGGAATCTGCAGCAAACATTGACAAACTTCATAGCAGTATCTTGTGTGTCAATGGAAAATTTAAGAAATCTACGCATATAAGCTTTTAATAAAGACAGATAATCTGTGGTTCTCTGTCACTTTTTTTTATCTAGTTTGGATAGTTTTCTCTAGTATAATTTATATAACAAAAAAAAAACTTTTTTTTAATTTAAAATACTTTTTTAAAAAATTATGTAAAAACACTTCTACGCAAAATGTATAAGCTAATTTTAATTTATAAAAATGACTCGTCCAGAGATAATTTAGTGCCCCACCTTTTCCCTGTATTTACACAGAAGTATTTAAATTAACCAATAATAGAGTATGTTTTAAAAAGTAATTAAAAAATGTTATTATTATTTTTCTTTATGTTATCATTCAACCACCCTATATCATCACTGAGAGTTACATTTTTTAATAATGGGAATATTAGAATGATAATATAAAAAAAAAAAAAAATTCAAGTCAACTTTCTTTCCCTCTATTTTTTTTTTTTTTGCCTTTTCTCTTTTTATACAACTCTTATGCTTATTTATTGGTTTCAGCCTGACTGGTTGAAAATTTCCTAATTGAAAAATAATATTTTTTTTCTACCTGGGAGGAGATGATTCACTGCAGCAACTTTCAAAGCATTCCACCATACAGTCTGAGGGTGGGTCGAAGAAGAATGCCACCTGAAAAATTGTACATCACTCATTCACATTTTCCGGGAAAATCTCTAGAAGACATCATCAGAATGTAGAAAGAAGATGATTTTTTTAAGTAACGGGTAGAAAGAACATCATTCTCACTATCTATGACATCAGAAAATTTCCTCGTTCATTCTTTTAAGATAAAGTCATAAAAACTTAAACATTAAGACTCCTTGAAAAGATATCATCAACATCTGATACAGTATTTCAGTGGATAAAGCATATCCTACACTAACTGGTTCAGTAACATCCATGTTTAAAAAAACTACTTTAAGTTCAAAATTCTTCATATCCTTTACAGGGAAGTCATGATATGGCAGAGTGGCACTTTGATCAACCCAAAATGCCGGAGAGAAGCTTAAACCAGATGTCTCACCTAGCCTTGTACTATCTCCCAAAACCCATTTACGTTTGATGTTAATGCATGCCAATTAAAGAGTACTTAACTAGTGAAAATATTTACTTAGAGTAAATATTTTTATTTAATAAAAAGAGTAAACGTGATTTGTCTTTGTCTTTTCAAGTACTTTTTAAATAGGTTGCAGGTGCATAAAGATTAAGTCTAATTACTTTAAATACGGAAAATATGAAAAGAACTATGAAACTTAAAATTTATAAAACATGAATAGCTTTGAATTAAAAAGAATAGAAAATAGTGCGTTGACAATGTAATAATGTAAAGGGAGTTTATACTACTTTCCAATTAAAAATTGACATGTACGTTAAGTTCATTAACTTATATAATAACTACTTTAAACATCTTGCCTATCGTAATTTCTGATTAATTCATAGTGTTAAAACTAACACTAACAGTAAAAAAATTAAGCTCTAACAAAGAAAAAAGGCTAAAACATGGATAATTTTGAAACAGATTTGGAGAAACCACAAAATATCCGTGTATGCATGAGAGAGTGCGGAAGGCATCCTCGGTTCAGTGTCCCAGTGCCTAAAAACCCACTCGACCCATAGAGCTTGGGGATCACGCAAACATCTCTAACTTAACCTCGCTTATCAAGTGTGAAGCATACTTCTTTTTGGTTTTCACGAAGAGAAATTTAAAGGTATAATTCTATTTATTCTCTCCTACCCTTTGAAATAAAATACTATCATGACTATCATTCAAAGTAAAAAATAACAATAACATAAAGAAACGGTGAAGTGTCTAGTAATTACTGAGTAACGTTGTTTTCCTGTTGACATAACCCTGTGAAGTGTTGACCTGCAATAGTAATGACAATAGTAATGGCAGCAGACTAAGATCTTAATATGTATATAAAACAGATTGAGAAGCTGCTCAATTATTTTCTTTGGTAAAAGAATAAAAGAAAAAAAGTATTGTTGGATGTGGATACCTGTATAAACAATTTGTCCATCTCTCCATCAAGTCTCCAATGTTCACTATTAAGGCCCTGTAGACACAAACCGCAAACACCTAAGGCTAGGAAAGAAGAGCAGAAAAAGTGCAATTTTTAGTGGAACTGTAGCCTAGAATCTCTATATAATACAGATAGAATCAAAATTAGTAATATACTACTTAATTAATTATGAACTCACCCTTCTACATGCGGCACATCCTCCCAGACTTGAGGCTCCCTGAACTTATCCTTGCAGATCTATAGTGAAAATCTCAAGCCTTTAATTGTACGAAATTATGAATTTAAAATATTAAATAGAATTTATGGATAAATAACAATATGAGCTCTAATAAACAAAGTATACGTGAGAAAGGAAGCATGAGATAAGGGTGTATGAAAGTGAAATAGGAGGGGAGGGTAGGGCACGTATGCCCTAGAGGAGCACCACGGGTCAAAACAAAAGGTATTTCAAGAAGAGGGAAAGGAAATGACAAGAGATGAGCATGATAGTAACAAATTGGACAGGTGGTGGTCCACAAATGGAAAGGAAGATTCACCATACATGACGAAAGAGGGAAGAATGATACAATTAAAAGGCCTGGGAGTATCTGGTCCTGAGGATGTTTCCTTTGCAGTTATTTTTTCTTAATTTTTTTTTCTACACAATGACACAGGGAGATAGGATCCCCAGTCAGTAAGGAGTTCATCTCCACTTTCTCTCCCTAATTACCAGGGACATAGGACAACAATAAAACAGAAAGTATACTATAGGTAAGAAGAGAACCTGCAGCCCAGGAACGCCATCCGTCATTAGGAGAGTGATCATGCCATAATCTGAATGAGGAGAGGCACCACATATCTGTTCACCAGAGACCAATTCACCTAATGAAATTGCAAGTCATATCACCAAAAGTAAAAGGTTACACAGGATAGTTGGTTTGAAAATCTGGTCCCTACTAATAAAACGGCATAAAAAACTTCAGAATATATTATAGAACTTAAACTTCAATTATTTCCAAAATAAACAAGCACATTATAAATATACCATACATTTCATTAAAAGAATTACATTATGTATTTCAAAATGGCATATGGAGTGCTGCTACATTGATGTACACTATAGTTCAGACCTAAAAATAAATACTTGAAAATGAAGAAACTATGTTCCTTTTTCAACATGCTGGTTAAGAGGAAATTGAAGTAAATAAAATAAAGTTGAAGTCAACATGGAAGATAAAATTTAAGTGTGCTAACGAATACATGCATGGATTTGAGTGAAAGGTGCTTTGCGCATCTTTAATATCCAGAAGAGCAAGATAAATGATAAACCTGGATAATGCAGTAGGCGGAGAAAAGCTGCTGGTTTGTTTAAGGCGCCTATCTTCTCAAAGTAATCTTCGTCCAGATTCAAGGACAAGGCAATCAGAGACAACAGGTTTTTTCCAGCAGCCCTGAGGTAGTTAAGAAGAATATGTATATTCTAAATTATACAAGAGATAAAACAAGAGACAACGTGCATATGATTGCCGGTCACAAGCGAACCATCCTTTCCTTCAGTATATAGCCACATATTGCACATAAGCACAAAAACTCACAATGAAAAGATGCACGAATGAAGTTCTAAATAAATACAACGGCCAGAAACCCCTCATGCCTATATATTAGTTAAATTTACGAAGAAATCAACATTCTATTGACACTGTTTGGGACAAAACCTAAAAGCAACAAATGTTGAAAGTGTAAACTTCAAGGAAAAGTCTTCCTCTCAACCACTGAAGCTGATTATGTAGCTATCTCAGAAGCAACAAAAGATATAATATGGTTGAAGAACCTTCTAAAAGAATTAGGAAAAGAGCAAGATGACTCTCTGTTGTTCACTGACAATCAAAGTGCTATTTTTCTTACTAAAAATCCAATTCTTCAATCCAGATGTAAGCACATTGAATTGAAGTATCATTTTATCATAAACTTGATAAATGATGGAGACTTGTTTTTGTTGAAGATTCCAAGTGCAGAGAATCCAACTGATATGTTAACTAAGACTGTTACAATAGATAAGTTGAGGCTTTGCATTGTCTCAACTGGCTTTCAAGAAAATTAATGATAAAGGTACTACACTAGGTCGTAATGTAAATCAAACTCTAAGTAGGAGAATGGTTAGTATTATGTGATTGATTTAGTCTCACATTGCTTAGGATTGTGAGATGTGCTTCTCTATCTTGCTATATAAGAGACCTATATAAAGCTTGATACACACTGAAATAAAAATACTTCCTAATATAATCGTGGACGTGTTAAATTCTTGTGTCGTTTATTTTTCTCTACTTTATTTTTTCTTTTATTGTCTTGTTCCTAACATAAACCCCTCATGTCTATATATGTTTGGGACAAAACCTAAAAGCAACAAATGTTGGACTTGTATATTTGCCTACCAATGACGACTTACAATACATGTTTGAATCAAAAATTCTTTTTAGGAGCTAATTAAACTCACAGTAGTTTCCAAAATAAAGATTCCATTGTAGGTTTCCAGTTTGGCAGCAATTCTGGAGTGCCCTCGCCAGAAAAAAAAAAAACTCAAATTAAGCTTGTGTTAAAACAAACCGGCCGTGTGCACAAACTAGAGAGTACAGTATCCATTCCCCATGAAATGGATGCAAAGGAACGCCATACCTTCAGAAGGCCATTGATTCAGATAAGCAATAGAGGGATCTTCTACAGGACCAATGTAGTAGCTCTCTTTTGGGTCACCTGTTACCAAGGACATACACAGTTTTCTTTCAAAATTAATTCTGCTTAAAATTGATTTTGAAGTAATGTGAACTCAATCAAGTCCGAGATTAATTTTAGATACTTTGCTGAAGAAAGAAAGGAAGAATACCTTTGGATAGTGAAGTAGGATGAAGAGTCTCGGCAAAGAGAGGAGTGTAGCCTCTATATTCCTTGCGTGCCAAGTCCATTTTTTGTTGGAGCGGAAGTGAGAAGAAGTGAGCACTTTGGTTGAAGACTTTCCTCAAACACTGGGTGTCCACCCCATGGTTCACAAGGTAAAAGAAACCATACTCCACACATGCCTATTCATTCGCCGCATAACAATACTGTATTTGTGAGAAAAAAAAAAAAAAGAAAAAAAAAACAGATAGAAGATAAGGGAAGGGTACGAGTTGAAAACCTGACGGATGGAATCCGCCGTGGAAAGACGGTGGGGCGAAGAGAGGTCTATGATCGGAAGACTCAGTGTCGCAGCCATTTTCGCTTCAACTCAAATCGATCATCTGTCTTCACCTTCGCTTACTCCACGCTAAACCATTGAATCATGTCAGTATCAACCCAAATCAAATCTTTTTCTTCTCTTTCTTGTCTACATTATCTATAAATATTATTTTCATGATTCGCTATTTTAAAATAGGTTTAATTAATTGTATAGTACCCAGTTTGGGGCTAGTGTGTCAAATAGGTACCCGGTTTTAAGAATGTGTCCATTATATTTCAACTTTTGAAAATTGCTTCAATTAGGTCCCTTTCAGACAGAGTTGACTAACACCGTTAGTCAACGTGCCACGTGTCAATCTGTGGTTTTTTTTATTTTTTTCAAAAAAAATTATTCTTTTTTAATTTTTTTTAATTTTTTAATTTTTTTTAATTTTTTTTTTTAAATAAAAATGCCACGTGGCATTGTAATGTCACGTGTCAGTGTCACTATTAAATGTCATTGTGTTGATTTCGATTTAATCTCCACATATGTCTTTTTTTTCAATTTAGTACCTAAATATATGTATCTGATTCAATTTTGTCCCATTTTTTTTTAAATAATTAAAATACTTTTGTAATCCATTTTTTATAAGATTAAAAATATTTATAATTAAGTATAAATATTTTTACAAAATTAAGTACTAATATTTATAATGTTTCTCTCAATTTCAGACCAAATTTATTATTTGTATAAATGTTATACTAATTTTTTTATTAAAAACGATTTTTTAACATATTACTTTATTAATTACTTTTTTATTAAATACTCATGTTTTGTTAATTTTTTTTTTCAAAATAGAACAATATTGTCTCTTACTAATTTTAAATCAAAATTTCTATTGGTAGGAACGTTATACTAATTTTTTTTTATTAAAAATGACTTAATGAAATGACTTTTACCACTAAATTTTATTATAAATATCAAATACTTAATTTCTTTAAAACTTTTATACTTAATTACTTTTAATTTTATTAAAAAATATTTTAATTATTAAAAATTATTAGGTCAAAATTGAATCAAATACACATAAGTAAGTACTAAATTGAAACGAAAAAACATAAATGGAACTAAATCGAAATTATCACAATGACATCTGATAGTGATACTGACACATGGCATTGCAATGCCACGTGGCACTGACAATGCCACGTGTCACACACAGGGATTTGACACATGGTATTTTTTTTAATTTAAAAAAAATCAAAAAAACCACAGATTGACACGTGGCATGTTGACTAACGGCGTTAGTCAACTCTGTCCGAAAGGGACCTAATTGAAATAATTTTCAAAAGTTGAGATACAATTGACACCTTTTTAAAACCGGATACCTATTTGACATACTAACAACAAACTGGGTACTGTACGATTAATCAAACCTTTAAAATACAACAAAACCAAAATATAATCACACATGTTGTTGTCATTCACTTGCACCCACCTACTACAACCAAATCTCTGCGCATCGTCTATCTCTTTCTACTCTATCTTCATTTTTTTTTTGTTGGGTTTTTCAATTTAATCCATTTTCTAAAATAAATAGTTAATATCTTATATCAAATTGATGCTAGTGTGAACTGTTCGTTGAGAACTTGCATGTTCGTTTTTTTCGTTTTTGTCTACATTAATTTTGGGTGATAAGATGTCACTTGTTTTCATTTATACGAAAATCAATTTTAAGTGATGAGATGTAATTTGTCACCATAAATTGAAAAAAAATGAAACTAATTTCAACATGTTAAAAATAATTAAACAAAATTAAAAAAATCATTAGAAACAACCCAAAATGATAAAAATATCCTTAATGTAAACGTATTTGATTAGTAATTTAATTGAAAAATTCATGCTACTCCAAAAGTGTTTACGGCCTGTTCATCAACTAAGCAGATATAGTTATAAACATAAATTTAAAATACTGAATTGTGATGAATTTTACAGATTTAGGTTAAAGTTTCACACACAAAAAAAAAATCAACTTTTATTTTGAGATAGAGAATGTAAACAACCAGCTTCTGAAATAAAGAAACCAAACTATTGGTGAGGTATAAACCTTAAATTGGGCTTCTTTCTTAGTTGTTGGTATGATGTCAATTATGAAACTTCTTTATATATGTGGTTACAATATGAATCTTACATCACCACTTCTTCTTTTTTTTTGACAGCTTATGTTAATGTTTTTTTTTTTAATGTAATTGGTACGTTTTAGACCATACACAAATTATTATATAGATTATGTAATATCTTCTAGGACCTGAGTTGAAGTTTATTTTTGTTACGAGGTTTCTTATTAGGATAACAAGTACATTTAAATGTTTTGAAGAGAGAATAATCAAGTGTTTGTGAAAATTTAATTTCAATAAAAGGTGAGAATCACAAAATTTGAGTAGGAAGTTAGCTTATGATATGAACAATAGAATACATAACTTATCCCAACATTTGGGAGGTATAAAAGCATTAGCCATTAAATTTTTTTGTCTAAGACTGTATTCATATTTGATAATTTACTGTTATTGGAGATGACGAGCGAGAATTTGCAAAGATTTTATTGTGTTCACTTCTATCGAAAAGAGCAGATTTGTAAAGATGGATCAGCGTTTGAGTATCATGGCTCAAGGGAGGAATTTGAGGATATTATTTATGCTTTTACGTATGTACCCTCCATTTGGTTTTTTTCTATTTTTGTTTCTCTTCATTTGCGGGTGGTGCAGATTTGCTTTTATGTATGCTTTTTTGTTTCACTTCTCTCTTAATTAATAATAATAAATAATAAATGATCATAAATAATAATATATTAATTTTAATTATAAAGGCACAATAGTAATATTGCATTTAAATCTATTAATTTTTTATCTTATTACATTAGTTAAATCATCCACAAACTTTCAAAAATTTCACATCCAAATTTACTCACTCTGACCTTCAAATCTCTTATGCTCTCTTTGGATTGATTGGGGTGTGAATTTGGGAGAGTGAATTTGCGTTGATTTGAGTTGATTTACAGGTAAAGATGAGATTGTTTGGATTAAATAAAATATGATATAATTTGAGTGGATATAATTGGAAAGTTTATGAAAATTTATGTATGACGTGATTTATAGAATTTAATAAATTATAATTTTTGATAAAATAAATTGTATGATTATCATTTTACCCTTCAATATAAATAGAAGAAATGATATTCAAATAAAATTAAAAATGTTATTTAACATTAAAAAATATAATTTATTCATATTATAACCAATAACTTAAAATAATTATTATTATTCTCAATTATAACTTGAAATAATTTATAATATAGGCAGTTTAATTTTAACACCACATTTATTTAAAAATATTTCTATTTTATAGAATTAATTCATTTACAAAAGATATTTATTTAAATAAAAATAATAATATTATATAATACTAATTATTATAATAATTATAATTACAGTTATTATTAGTGTATATATATATATATTAATATGTATATTTGTTGCATTCGTTAAAAAAAAGAAACTAATAAATATAAGTAAATTAAATTGTTATAAGAGAAAAACAATATCGTAATTTTAATACGATGATCTGGTTTTTCCTAAACTTCACCTCATTTTAGAGAGTGCTACATTTGCAACTCATCTGTAAATCCACACTCTCAAATCAACGCAAACAAACATACCCAAACACCTTTTGAAGTCACTTCCCATCTGCATGAATAATACTCATGCGGATCCAAACACATCACTAAAGTAAACAACTCAAACTTTACCTTCAAATTTATTCACTCACTCTCCTTCAAATTAATTCTTAAAAGTGAACAAAGCCTTGGACTGTGATCTTTTGAGAGGAAGGATTAGATGGAAAGGGGAAGAGATCAGAAGGATTAGAGGGTGAAGTTAATGTTTTTTTTAAAGGATTAGGAAGTGATTTTAGAGTATATTAGAGAGTGAAGTTTGTGAAAGTTTGTGATTGAATGGAATGATGTAACATATTAAAAAAAACTTTTAATAGATTAAAAAATGATATTACCAAAATATTCCTAATATTGAAAGTAATGTAAAATGCTATATAAATAATTTAGAATAATTTATTTAATTTGTATTAATTGTCTGAAATAATAAATAATTAATTTATAAAAAAAATGAAACAAATTTGGTATGAAATTAAATTTGACATTTACCAATTTAATTTTTACATTGAAAATAATTAATTACGTTTTGTATTTTATTTTTCTTTTTAATAGTAGTCTTTGAAGTATAAGATTTTTGCTTTATTTGATATGAACATATATTTTTAATTTGATTATGTTTGTTAATAATAGGTTAAATCATTCTATAGGTCCCCATTTTTGTAGCGAAATCTCAAGTAGGTCTCCCATTTTTATTTGACTCAATTGAGTCCCTATTTTCGAAAATTCGTTGCATTTGGTTCCTTTCCGTTAGTTGACTAGTAAGGTGCTAATTATGTGCCACGTGTCAGCACGTGGTTTTTTATTTTTTTTATTTTTTTTAATTTTAATTTTTTTTTAATTTTTAAAAAAAAAAAAATTGCCACGTGTCAATCTGACATTGTGCCACATGGCAGAGACAGTGTGATGTGACAATGACAGTGCCACGTGTCACTATTAGATGTGAAAAGTCTCAATGTAGTCCCTATATTTATTATTTTGTCTCAATTTGATCCTAATTTTGTTAAAACTGAATCAATTTCATCCTGTATCAAATTTAAATTTTATATAAATTTTACAATAATATTTTTATTATAGTTGATATTTTTAACAAAATTAAATTTATTTAAATGTATATTTTGCACTAATATTTATTTAAATTTTATTTTAAATATTTATATATCCATAATTTATAGATAAATGTTAGAGTTGCTTTAAAAATAAAAACTTTATAAATTCAAATATAAAATTAAAAAAAAAAATTTATAACAATTCTAACATTTGTCTATAAATTATTGATATATAAATATTTGAAAGAATATTTAAATAAAGTTCAATGCAAAATATACATTTAAATAAACTTAATTTTGTTAAAAATATCAATTATAATAAAAATACCATTGTAAATTTATATAAAAATTAAATTTGATATAGGGATAAAATTGATTCAGTTTTAAAAAAATTTGGACTAAATTGAGACAAAATAATAAATTCAGAGACTTTTCACATCCAATATTGACACGTGGCACTGCCACTGCCACATCACACTGTCTCTGCCACGTGGTACAATGTCAGATTGACATGTGGCAATTTTAATTTTTTTTTTTTAAATTATAAAAAAAAAAATTAAAAATTTAAAAAATTTAAAAAAAATTAAAAAAAAGGTAAAAAAAACCACTGCTGACACGTGGCACATAATTAGCACCTTTATTGGTCAACTAACGGAAATGAACCAATTACAACAAATTTTTGAAAATAGGACTCAATTGAGTCAAATAAAAATGGGGGGACCTACTTGAGATTTCGCTACAAAAATGGGGACCTATAGAATGATTTAACCTTAATAATATAGGTAATGATTTTTAAGAAATTTATTTTCTTCAAATTTTATACAATTATATATTATTTATATATTCTTAACTTTTAGATTTTTAGATGTTTATTAATAATATATTTTTATTTATTTTTATTAATAAATTAAAACTAAAATTACATATACTTATTTGTTAAAAAAATAAAATTGGTAAATATTAATAAACTAAATTATCTAAAAAATTCAAAATAAAAAATATTTTCACATGAACCATTACTTTTTAATATTTTCAAAATATTTGCATTTGTTCAACTATAACAAAAGCAATTGAAGATATTGCTTTGAAATGTTAAATAACTGCATCATGCAGAAAATAATAAATAATCAAAAGATATTTCGGTAAACATATGTGTGACCCTCCAATCTCCTTATATGCATAGGAGGATGGGGTTTTTAACGCATCTAGCTAATAATCACCCCTCATCACACTTACAGTAATTACACTTAAAAAGAACATGGTCTTAATGAAATGCATATGTATTATTTTCATAAATCCTTAACCTTCTCCCTTAATATCCGTCACTCGCTTAATAAGATCCTTAACCTTCTCTAGCATCTTATTATTTTCATAAATCACCATAGTAATTTAGAGTTATTGATATTAAGTTTCCATTTTTTTTTACGCCATATCAAAAACTGCTTCAACTTTTCCAATTTTCTTTAATTTACCCAAGTTTGAACTGCAGCAAGGCAGTCATAAATCCCATGCTTTGACTCAAAAACCTTCCAAATTCTTTCGACTTCATTGGTCTTTCCTAGGTTTGCATAAAGACGAATTAATGTTGCACATACCCATCAATTTTCTTTCAAGTTTTCACCTTCAATCTCATTTGGTACAACTTCAACTTTTTTTATTAAGCCCAACAGAGGTGTAATGTTCAATTGGAAGTCGTTAAAGAAAATGATTTATGTAATTTACCCAAGTTTAATTTACCCAACAGAGGTGTAATGTTCAATTGAAGTTTGATAAATTCGATAAAAGTGAATGCAATATTTGCTACCATTGGATGAAGGGACTAGAAATAATCCTCATATAAAAGACTAGTTGTGTAATGATTGACTATAAGTAGTATTGAATAAGGAAAAAAAGATAGATTATGAGATTTTTCATGACATGTGTTACATATGCATAACATGCTAAACAATTTTAAAATTTGCATCACCTAATATGAAATGTTATTAACTTGTCCAAACTTGAATTTAAAATTTTATTAGTATTAAAAATATGTGTTACAGTTAGAAACAAAATTACAATTCAGAAAACAATGACATAAATGTATACGGACCATGACCTATATCACTCTCGCAAAATGGTTCAGTAGTAGTGTTAGGCAAGTGTTTCAAGACTGAAAAATGTCTACTTTCAGAATTTGTTATTTTTAGTTATTGTTTTCTTAGTTTTAAGAGTCAATTTTAGTTGATTAGTTATTCCTATTTTCTTGACTTATTTCTAAAAACATAGTGAGAAGTTATTTTTAAGTTTTATAAATTGTAATGTTTTTGTTTTAAATAAAATCATCATATATTCATCTACTCTTTTTGTTAAGCAAATTCTGCTTTTCTTCAAATATTCCAAAAAATTCTCTTTCATTTGATACAACACCATTTGGAAGGAAATTCAAAAGCAAACATTATTGTCCCCTGAAACTCTAAAACACTAAGCAAATTAATTATAATGGGATGAGCTTTTAGTAATTTTGTTTAGAAAAGAAGTGAGATAGAAATAGAAAGAAAAGAAAGTAAGATTCAGTTATGCTTCTCATGGAAATAGACTCTGCCATTTATCATTTTCATCTTAATATTGTCATTGTATGACATTTTACCATGTAGATTGTAGATTTTAAAGTACTAGTATGATAAGTTAGTAACACATGTATCAGAGTACCATGAAATGCTAGCCATAAAAAGTCTTAAGAACAATCATATTTCTAAAGGACTATGCATAAATAAGTTTTGTGTGACCATATTATGATAATATGATAATCTAAACTTCACACTGTCATTATTATATTACACAGTCATCTTGTTTTGTTTTTTTTTTCCTTTTTTTCATTCTAATCTATTCTCTAAAATGGCTGAGATAATCATAATCTCAGTCACATAAGTCATAAGAATAATATAAATACGCTCATGAGTATCAATGGTAAAACTATCAAATAACAAAAGCCAAAATTTCAACAATTATTTTGTATAGATATGAAATAAGTCTAAGAACATGTCATTTTTGTATTTTAAGTTTTGCCCAGAGTTGACTGACTTTTTAAAAATCAAAATTCAAAGTAAGATATTCCAATTCTGAAAAGTATGATCACACTTCACTACTTGTATATATTACATGAATTCTAGAAACCATAAAAATCATTTGGTCTCGTAGATTCAGCAGGCATATGCACCAATGAACCACTGTTGGAGGGATGATAGAGGATTAAATAATGATAATAGTATAACTTTGATACCATGAAAAGTATCAGAAAGAAAAAAAAAAGTTAGTGATGCACAACCTTGAATATTATAATTTATGAGGCTTTATATAAGACAAATCATAAATATAAATAAAAAACATAAATAAAAAAGTCATTGTTGTTTTATTTTCAGTTCTCTCCCGGTTAAAATTAGTTTATGTATAAATTATTTTGCATATTGTTTTATAAAGTATTTCTAATTTTTACGTTTAACTTATTATAATGATGTCAAAATTATTTTTTATTTTATCTCCTAATTAAAAAGAAACTCATGCACACATGCTAATAATGGGAAGTGGTAATACTTTAAAATTTCTCCAATAAAAAAATAGTCACTTAATAATTAATATATTGATATTTTAATTATATTTTTTTTATTTTTTATTTAAAATGATAATATATATTACTATATTACTAAAATAAATTGTAAAATAGTTGTATTATTTTTAAAAGTGTCCAATTATATTTTTATACATCATATGATAAAGTGATATTTCTTGGGTGAATTTCACAGTTTTCCTCATAAATATCTTTAACAAAATAGTATAATTTAAAAGAAACAGTTGACTTTGAGTGTACAAAAACAAAAGTAACATCATTATATTTCAAAAGATGATGTCATTGCCCTCGTAGGAACATAACGAAGCCCAAGAAAACAATGAGTTGAAAAGATCCTTTGAGCAAAATTTCAGAAACTATCATTTATTGGGTTTAGTTAAACACATTACATGATTAGGGTTCAGAGTATCCCAATGCTGAAATAGTGATAGTGATGGGAGTAGTTTACAAGACAATACATTCTTATGTTTTATTTAAATCTAATTGGAAAAATTATCATTAAGTGTCAATAAATTTTCATGTTTAAATTTTCACAGAACCAGAATCTAGAGGAAATTAAGGTAAAGTACACCAATATATGAAAACGAGTCTCTTCTGTTTAAAAAATTGAATTTAGAAACATAATATAAAATATTAAATTAGAACAATAAATTAAATATAAATGCGAATTTAGTATAAAAGGTCCATACTTTCTTCTAGTTACATAGATAAAAGGAATTGATCGGTCGAATTGAATTTCATAAATTTAATTTTCAAATTAATGTGATCGAAAGAAGTGCCATCATATTAATTTTGGTGTCGGAATTTACATCGAAAGGTGTGTGATTTAAAGAGAAATTGATTGATTCTCACCGATAGAGCATACACTCTCATTATTATTATTTATTTATTTTCAATATTGCATAGATACAAAATTAGAGGTGAGAATGACGAAAGAATAAATGTAACAATTGTACTATTTTATTCATCTTAGTGAGTTTGCACCAAAGATGCAAAATAGTATTGAAGATAGCAGACACAGCACAAATATAAGAAAATAATAAAAGAAAAATAAAGAATTGTTATTTCATTATATTAGAAAAGAATTTTTAACTTACTTGTATGTCTATTGCGTAACCAACAAATTGTTTGTATGGACCATACTCGTTCATATGAATTATTGTTTCAAGATTTATTTCTCAATTCATTTTCTCTAAGTATTTAAATTCAAATTTTTAATCTCTCTTAACTTTTCTTTCTTTAAATACTTTATCAAAGTGTCTATAATTTGACTCTTAAATTTGATTTGTAATGTTTAGTTTCAAATTTCTTTACTAATTTGGTTCATGTCTCAGTACATTTATTTCTACCATTTGAATTTTAACTATATTTGTTGACTTGTTATTCACCATTAACAATATCATTTCCTTGATCCTTATCTCTTGTTTTTTCAAGCAAGTATTCAATCACAAAGATTGGCAACTGCCCTTACTATTACTTATATAATTAGCCTCACACAAAGATAAAGTCACATCAAAATACTTTTTAGCACCAAAATATTGAGCATCCTCAGGCTAGTTTGTGGTGCTTTTCATGTCAACTTTATCTTTACACCAATCAACATAATTATTCTTATTTTGGTACATTTAATAGTCTTATATTACATTTGTTAAAAATTAGACTTTAAGTATAACCTAATCTCACAAAATTGTCTCATAAGGTGAAGTTTGCACCCATTTATATATTGTGAATTTATTTTATCTTTAGTCTATGTATAGGACTTCCAACACTTCCTCTCATATTGAGGTATATACATCTTAATGAGTGGACTAGACATTAATGAATGGTTCGATAGCGGTCCAATAACTAGTGTAACGATAACATCAAACTTCGTTATGATAGGTTCCAACCCATGATTTTTATTCCATATTAAGAAGTGAATTTTAAGTCTAACTCAAACCCATGAAATCGAATTGTCAGGTGAGGTGAGGTTTGCATCTAGTCATATATTGTGAATTGACATTATCTCTAGTCGATATAAGACTTCCAACGATTGTCTCCATATCTCCATATGTTTGCTAGCAAGCCAAACCCAAACATCTACTGTGAATATATTATTGAGATATTATGATTATTTATTATTATTGATACTCATTTATTTTATTTTCATTAGTAATTTTAAGGCTTAAATACCTTTTTAGTCCTCATTTTCGTAGTGTTTGTTGCGGATGGTCCTCATTTTGACAGAATGTTTATGATGATCCTCATTTTTACAGAATGTTTAAAATGGTCCTCATTTCCGCAATTCGTGTTTTATTTGGTCATTTTCTGTAACGCCGTTTAAATCATTAACGGAGCATTATACAGGTGGCACGATTTGTAGTAGGATGTGTTACGTGTACTGTATAGGTGTGGTAATTAACGTTCATTTTTCAATTTAGGGGAAATTTTGCAATTAGGAAAATTTTTTCATCATCGTCTTTCTTAAACTCGAATTTGTAGAGGAAGCAACTATACTTGTCATTTCATTATTGGATTGCAGTTGCGCTCTTTATTTCAATTTTACAGATTGGACTTTAAAAGATTACACACAATAACGTGAACCCTATTACTAATTGCAGCATTTTTTCAACAACCTTCAATGTCTTCTCCAAATCATTAATCTGTCTCATTTGTGTCATGATGATGACATCCTTTTCATCAATACCACCATTTGAAAACATTGCAACCCACATTATTGGAACCACCGCTCTATAAATCAATAAACCAAAAATTAAAACCAATTTATTATTAACACAAAACTAAAAACAGATTGTACTCAAAATTTTCTACCAATATTCTTTGGAGTTCTTGCCATCCTCAAAGCTGCCATCTCCGCAACTACAAATCGGGGTTAATCCATTTCTCGTTGAACCACCAACAGTGCACGAAGTGATACAACATGGTTGCCTCTAACGATTACAACCAGAGGTAAAGGAAGAAGATTGGGACCATAACATACCTATATAATGGGATTGCAGGAAGAAGAAGATTAACTGGAAAATTGAAATGAAGAGCACAAATGCAATCTAATGATAACATGACAAGTATTAGCTGCTTCCTTTGCAAATAATCTGAGCTTAAGAAAGACGAAGATGAAGAAATTTTCCTAATTGCAAAATTTCTCCTAAATTGAGAAATTAATGTTAATTAGCCATATGTACAGTACACGTAACACACCCTAATACAAACGTACCACATGTACAATGCTCCGTTAATGATTTAAACGGCGTTACAGGAAAGGACTAAATAAAACACAAATTGCGAAAATGAGGACCATTTTAAACATTTTGTCAAAATGAGGACTACCCGTAACAAACACTACGAAAATGAGGACAAAAAACGTATTTAAGCCTCATTTTAATTAAGAGATACATTCTTAGCCTAATAAGGAGCATTTTTAGTGAATGCAATTTTATTTAAATTTGTATTTATACATCGGTAACTTGATTAATAAATTTGTAAGAGTTTTCTTGGTATAAAAGTTATCATATATCTTATAAATCATTTGGGTGTATAAACAATACAAATTACATGATAATTCACTTACTTGCATCTAACATAAAAAAAAAGGTGTAACCTTCATTGTAGCATAAAAGGAAAATATGAATTATGGAATATAAGGTTGATATTTATGAATAGACCGAAGAATTTTCAAGAAATTCATGATAATCCAAAAATCTAGAAAAACACGTCCCTGACTCAAAATAGATAAAAAAATCTCCCATCTTTTTGAAGAGAGAAAAAAAAGATGAGGCCAAAGTCTCATGTCAACAAAAGTAACATAAATAGTTTGGACTTTTAATACACTCCAAGAAGTAAAAAGAAAAAAAAAAAGTCAATGAAGTGAAGGTATCACTTAAAAATAAGGTGACTTGTTACGGCTTAAGGCATCACTTGAAAATATTTTTTGAAATTGGTCTAGTTCATTTCTTAAAAAATTTGATTTTATATCAGATCAATTTTAGCATGTTTTAGAAAATAAAAAATGTTTCTAAATTTAAGTTATATTAACAAAATTAAATTAAATTTTAAATATCATAACTATACATAAAATACATGTAACTGTAAAATATAATTATTTTATAAAACATACCGACTGATATATTGATAGAATTTAAACCCATTTAGGTTATTATGGGATGAAAAATAAATCTTGAATTTATTAAGGTTTTTTCGAATTTACCGCCAAACTATTTTTTTCTTTTCTATATATATATATATATATATATATATATATATATATATATATTTGTAAATTGTTATATGATTTTTACTTTTGCATTACATTTCATACATTTTTTTTAACATGGGTTTCGAAGCCTCGAGCCGAAGGATATTCATATTTTCTACGACTTTAACAGCCTTTTGTAATTATAATTGTTTTTTCAATGCTAGTTTGTTTTTACTAAATGTTAATAATTTTTAAAATCAAATTTTACAAGTTTTTAAAATAATACATACAAAAATACGTAAGTTATAAAAATAATATTTTATCATGTAATTTGAAATGTTTAACATATTTGGTTTTAACTAAACAATTTTACCCATTATTAAATTGTAAAACAGCTTTATTTGATAAAATAAAATACATAACGATAACATTCTTAGTTAAAAGTAACAGTACTAATCCTAACTAAAAAGAATTATATAATTTATCGTTTTTTTTTATAAAATTTTATATTTTTTAATTATATTTCAATATATAAAGAACATCGATATAAAGCACCTCTATTTCTCCCTCCCTCCTCTCTCTATATATATATATATATATATAATAATAATAATAATAATAAATAAAGAGATATTTTTTATTTTTTATGTTTATATTTTATTATTTTAATTTTATCTTTAATTATCATTTTAAAATTTAACTTTTTTATAAATAATTTATTTTTAATCGTTATTTTAAAAATATTTTTATCTTTAACAATTATTTTAAAAAAAATATATTTTTTATACATATTTTATTTTTTTATAATTTTATATGTAATAGTTCTTTTAAAATTAATAGTATATTTTTTATTAATATTAATTATAATTTTTATAAAAATTAAAAAATACGAACAAAAGTCTTGTTTTTATATATTACATCAATCATACGAATAAAAAAGAATTTAATTTTCATGTTAAACAAGTATTTGTAAACAAATAAGTATTTATAAAAAATGGTTAAAGAATCTCCACCTTAAAACTTGATTAAATCCAAAAATAATAATGTCAATGAATGGTCCTGAAGAAAAGTGGTAATATAACTGAACTGTTATGAATTAATAATTGTCCATTGATTTGATATATTTACTCATATGATTCTTTACTCGGTAAATATTTGTATTAACTAAGTTGATATTAGTTATTAGTTTTCTTTATGGATTACATATTATATTTATAAATAGGACTCTTCCTATCAATAATAATACACAAATGAGTTGCTCCCTATTCTCTATTCTCTATTGTTTCTTCTCTATTATCTATTATTCTCTCTATTATTCACTTTATTTCATAACACGTTATCAGCACCATGCTCCAACCAATTGAGGACTAGTGGAAGCTTTTTCTCTATAACGACAATGCTCTGCGCGTCTCAATACAGGTTCTTTCTAATCCTTTCTCAAATTATAATTTTACCTTATATTCTTCCTCTTGTGATAAGAATTATTTAACTTTATCAATTTTCATCTTCGTCTTATTATTTTTATTTTTATTTTGACGGTGATTATTATTATTATTATTATTATTATTATTATTATTTTATGTGCTAGTTTTAAACACACGAAATGTTGCAAAATTTGGATTTGTGACCCTTGATATTACAAGGAAGAATTCCTTATATTGGATTTTAAATGTTGAAATATATTTAGATGCAATGGATAGTGGGATACCATTAAATAAAGAAATAAAGCATCTAAGCAACTAATTTGCTCATAACAAAAATATTGTGAGAAAAGATTTCACAAATATTGTGAATTTATTTCATGCCTATGTATGGCTGGCTGGATAAAGCAATAAAGCTTTTGATGAAAAATCATGAGATCCGCCTAATCTGCTCCATTCCCAGAAGTGAATGCAGCAATCAATATTATGAATTTATTTCATGCCTTTGTATGGCTGAACAAAGCAATGAGCTTTTGATAAAAAATCATGAAACCTGTCCAAATTGGTTCTGCTCCATTCCCAAAGGTGAATGCAGTAACATTTAATTTATATTTTCATGATCGATCATGATCTTGATTTTGGACATGGTTATAAAGAAAATTTCGAAGACACATTTTGTCACCAGAAGTGGCACGATAATGTGAAAAAAATGAAAAAGAAAATGTGAAAATATTGACAAAAAGATGAAGGTATATATTATCATTACGATGGTAAAGGCCATTTGAGTTGTACTTATTGTACACCAGAGCATCTTACAAATAATGAGAAGAACATAGAAACACACTTTGCTTATGAAGATGGTGATTCTGATTATGGCCATATGGATGCTACTCATCTTGATATTGTTATTTTCTTTGCTAAAGCAAATGAAAGCATTGATCACCTAATTGATTATGAGAGTGTTGAAAAAAATCTCATATTGATATTTACGTTTATATGAAAAATGAATGTTTTGCACTAGTACTAAAAGATATGTGTCTTACTGATTGTGCAACAACTTATATAATTCTCAAGAGTAATAAATTTTTCTCTTGTTTGATAATGTGAGACATCGATGTTAGTATTATTTATAGTACTACAAATATATTTGAAGACTCTAGAAGAGCTATTATACTTCTACCAAGAAGTTGAATAGAAACTTATTAAGTTTCAATGATATTTGTCTAAATGGATATTATATTGAGACAAACAATGAAAAATATATGAAATATCTTTATATCTATATGATTGAGTTGAAAAAGAAAGTGTATTGGAGAAATTATCAACATTCTCTTATAGTTTGTACTACAAGTTTATTAGTACAATTTAAATGCATGTCATGGTAAACCAGAAGTTTACAAATCAAAATGATCGCCTTGATTGACATGATCAGTTATTATGATGCGAAAAAAAAAGGGTTGAAAAACTCATGTGAACACGTTTGAAGCGTGGTAGACCTATTGGTTCCAAAGATAAAAACTCTTGAATGAGAAAGGGGGCTAATATGCAAAATAACCTAATCGAAAAGGTTGAAATCCCAAAAGATTCATTTGACATAATTAATGGTTCGGTTCAAGAAGAACCTCAGGTACCTGAAATGGTTGAAAATGATGAGATCTCAATAAATTATGTCATGAATCATATAATATGGAACCATAATAAAGTTAACATTGACGAAACTTTTACTTATAACATAGCGATGAATGTTATGAATGACAATGAGGATCAATAAGCAATGATCATTGAAGATTATCGGCAAAGAAAAGATTGGCCAAAATGAAAATATGCAAAGAAGCATAAGTATATTTGTTTGTTAAACGAAAGGTTTTTGAACATATAGTTCGCACAACTGAAGTTATGAAACCCGTTTGGTACATATGGATTTTTGCGCAAAAATCAAATTAAGAATCATGAAATTGTTAGATACAAAGCACAATTGGTTGCTCAAGGTTGTTCACAAAACCTTGTATTGATTTGTGAAAAAACATATTCACTAGTATTGGATGCAACAACATTGCAATATTCGATTATCCTAGTTGCACAACAAGGTTTGCATTTACATCTAATGGATGATGTTACAACCTATTCGTACGATTCTTTTGAGAATCATATTTATATGAAAATCCCTGAAGGATTTTATTTGCCCAACAAGACAAATTCTAAAGAGGGTTATTCAATAAAATTGAACATGCTCTTTTATTGATTAAAGAAATCAAGACGTGTGTGGCATAACCGTCTTATTGAGTACTTATTAAAAGAAGGATATAAAAATGATCCTATTTGGTCTTGTATTTATATGAAAAGATCCAAATAATGAATTTGCCATAATTATTGTTTATGTAGATGACATAAACGTCGTTGGAATTTCTAATGAGTTCACAAAGGCAATTGATTACTCAAAAAAATAATTTGAGATGAATGATCTTTGAAGCGCAAAGTCTTATTTGAAATTAGAAATTGAGTATTTAAATAAAGGTGTTTTTATACATCAAGAAGCTTATATAATTAAGGTGCTTAAAATGTTTTAAATGGACAAGTCATGTCCATTATGCACTCCAATAGTTGTGAGGTCGTTAGATGTTGATAAAGACTCTTCTTAGACCTTAAGAAAATGATGAAGATCTTCTTGGTCTAGAAGCACCATATCTTAGTGTCATAGAAACACTAATGTATCTTGCTAATTATACTCGATCTAATATTGCATTTGTTGTAAATTTGTTAAGCAAGATATAGTTCTTCAATTACAAGAAGAGAATGGTTTGGAGTAAAACATATACTTCGTTACTTTAAGGATACTACGAATATGAGCTTATTCCATCCAAATGATTCAGATTCAGACCAATGGGTTATGGATATGCATGTTATTTTACATATTCTTACAATGTCACAATGGTTGATCACAAACAAGATGTTTGTTCACATGTGGTAGCACAATGGTTTCATGAAGGTATATGAAATAAACCATAGTAGCAACATCGTCTAATCATACAAAATTACGAGGAAAGTTGTGAATATGTTTGGTTAAGGTTTATAATTCAACATGTGCAAGAAACTTGTGACTATCCCCGAGAAAGATGGAATCAACAACCATATATAAAGACAATAGTGTATTGTTCAATTGAAAGGATGATATAGATATCCAAAAATTCATTCATGTGAAAATATGGCAGGTCATTTATGAAGTTTTTGCCAAGGAGAACTTTTGAGCAAATGATTCACAAGTTTAGACTCCGTCACCTTAATGATGTAAGTTTACATGAGGGGGAGAAATATAATATGTAATGAACAATATTGTATTACAAAATACAGAATGTTGTACTTTTTTTCCTTCACTAGGTTTTTTTTATCCCAAAGGGTTTTTCCTAGTAAGGTTTTAACGAGGCACATTCTTTTATCAATGGACACTCAAGGGGGAGTGTTATGAATTAATGATTGTCCATTGATTTGATACATTTACTCATATGATTCTTTACTCTTTATGATAAATATTTGTATTAACTAAGTTGATTTGTTTTCTTTATGGATTACATATTGTATCTATAAATAGGACTCTTCCTATCAATAATAATACACAAATGAGTTGCTCCCTATTCTCTATTGTTTCTTCTCTATTATCTATTATTCTCTCTATTATTCACTTTATTTTATAACACGTTATTAGCACCATGCTCCAACCAATTGAGGACTAGTGGAAGCTTTTTCTCTATAACGACAATGCTCTGCGCGTCTCAATAACAACAGTTTGATTTCCTTTTACATTTATTTTCTTATTTTTTATTTATTTATTTATCTTTACTTTTATGTCGTGGAAATATTGTTATTTTTTTATTTATCTTAGTTTCCATTACCTTTTATTTTATCTTAATTTTCATCTTTTTATCATTTATCATATTTTTCATTTTTTTTAAAACAAAATATTTAATTTTGTAAAAGTTAATTATGAAAATTTCTATACTTTAGTATTGTATTTAAGGATGACAAATAAAGTCCATATGCAAGTAAAATATAGTAGGGATACTAATTAAATAATGGATATGAGTATTTGATTACTTATTCATTGATGAGGTGGGTATGAATATCATGATATCCCCGACCTATGGATACTTGTTACTCTAGCATATTTTTTCTTCGATAATAATTATTAGCGAGTTTTATTTTAATATCTTTTTTAAATCAAGTTATCAAAATAAAGTTATTGGTGAGCGAAATATTAATTATTGAAAAATTGTTTGAAATTTAATTTCATATATATATTTTTTTTATTTAGGCCAAAAAAATTGAATTTATATTTAAAAAGATTAATTTTTAAAATTTATATTTTGGTGCAACTCAATCAAATTTCCATTGCATTCATATTTTAAAAATTAATTTGATTTGAATTGTACTTTAAAATTAATTTTTCATTTCATTTTTTTAAAGTATATATATATATATATATATATATATATATATATATATATATATATATATATATATATATATATATATATATTCATGGAAATCCACAAGTATAAAAAAAGAATTACAAGTATTTTTTTCTCAAATACCTAAAAAGTAACAAAACAAATATTTTCCAACGGAACATGTAACAATTAGGTACTATTTATGCTCGATCGACTCGTTACATTCTTTAATTACACTATTTATTTTATTATTGGTCATTGTATAATTATGCAAGTCCTTAAAAGGTGTAAATTGAATTTGACATATAAAACCAATATTTTACAAATAAGATGCTTTCTTCATGAGAGAACATTATGATCAAGTGTGATAAAAAGACAACTTCTCTTCTATATGTTCAAAATAAGTATAATGACTTAAAAAGAATAAAAGTAAAACCATAATCAAATCCAAAAAAGTGTTTCCATGATACACCTTTATATTTTTAATCTGAGAAAAGTGTGATATTTTGATCGATTTTAAAATTGTTTTGTCACAAAATTTGTTGTTGGGATTTGTTTAGAAGAATACTATAAATATTCATTATTAGTAAGTGGAAATAAGTTTATATAAGGATCATGACATCACTTTTAGCACTAAATATTATAATTTAATATTTATAGTTTTATTTATATTTATATATCACTTAGTTTGTCTTTATTAGTCAATGTAAGACTTTTATCTTGAATTTCTAACAGTCTTATCGTGTGAATTGAGTTTTATTACCATTTTTTACATTATTGTCCCATTCATTATCTAAGAAAATTTCTTTTAATTTAACCCAAACTTTTTACCATAATAAAACGTCTTGTTTCTATTTGAGTCAATTACTACAATAAACCTAATTTTGATATCACTTTTGGAGGTTCTTACTAGAGAGAAAATCATTAGCAATTAATCATTAATTACTCATACAAAATAAAATAGCATGACACTCCCTCTAATCCAATAATTTATTCTTTCTCTTAAAATGGAATATTTATAAACTTTGTTCTTCTATAGGTTTGAGATGAGACAAGGAATTCCTATGTTTTCGTATGTATAAGAAAAATTGCTTTGCTTGCTGAAGTAAAAATGCAAGTAAATCAATGGCAGCCAATTGGTACTCCAACTAATTAACCACATATTTCCCATTTTCTTCACTGATGATTATCTTCTATTTACCACAATCACCACTTCTCGAAACTCAAGTGAGTATAAGGACTTGGATTCTTTCTTGTTTGTTGATTTTAACAAAATTCAGATTTTTAGCTTGTAAGATTGTGTCAAGGAAGAAGATGATTGAAAAACATATATTTCTATTATCGGTTTTAGATCCAGAGAATTGATTGATACCTTGACTTTCCAATTTTGACTTGGTTTACAAAGATAAAAGGAAACTTGGTAGGGTGAGTTTCTTAAGTGAATGAAGTTAGTTCTTGAAGGCATCCCAATTTATTTCATGCATAATTGTTCACTTTTAGAAGTATTTATGATGGTATTGATTATCGCATGAAGAGTTACTTGAGGGATTGTAATCTTTTATCATATAAAATGAAATACTTTAACCAAACCAAGTAAAATGGGAAGTTGAATGTTCATACTACTCAAGACTCTCATGCATGAGTGCAATCATGTCAAGGTTGAATAAGGAAATAAATATCTTTTACCATTTTTCAATGGACTTTCTTCTTTTCAGGTTAATAAGTAATTTTTTATTGTAGAAACTAATTTCTTTCATTGTACACAAATTTAGACATTGACTCTGATCAAAACACATTAATAAAATAATTAAATTAAATTAAAAAATAAAAAATAAAAGTGGCTTTAATTTGATCGGATGAAAAGTAGAAAATATAGATTGAATTAGGGTTAAGAGTGAAAAAAGAGACTTAAGATGTGCAAGGGAAGAGTGACGAAGAAAGAGCATTAAACAGTTGTGTTTTTGTTTGGGTTATGACCGCCGCGGTTGCAAAGACTTGGGCGGGGCGGCATTCAGAAGTGGGCCGCGGGATTGGGACCCTAAAATCCATAAAAGGGAGAATTAGAAGTAATAAGAGAGAAAGGGGAAGGGTAAAAAAGTGAAGAAAAAATATTAGAATTTAAGCACCGCAAGACAAAGAAATAGTGAGTAGGGAAGGAAGAACCAAGTCTCTGTTCTCTCTACTCATAACTTTCTTCCATTCTATTTCTATATCATCCTTCGCCTCTTCTCTTCTTCCTTTCCCTCATTCTCTTACTCTCATTCCCAACAACACCACCGTTTCCAGACAAACAATCCTCCTCCAGCTTCCAGAGCTTTCCGCGTTTCCGAATGTCCACCGCACCGGCGCAGCCTCCGGTGAAGTCCCAGCCTCTGCACAACTTCGCCCTCCCCTTCTTGAAATGGGGAGCCAGCGGCAAGAACCACACCAACGCAGCGCACCACCACCGCTACCGCCGCCCCTCCTCCCACCCCTCCGATCACGCCTCCGAACCTGACTCCGACCCCGACTCCCGCCCCCACCGCCTTGGATCCAGGACCGCCCGCAACCGATTCGCACTCCCCACCTGCTCCCTCAAGCCGCTACCTCCACCACCACAGCCACCTCAGGCGCCGTCGTGCAACGATGAAACCGACGACGAAGCTGCCAAGCGCGACATCGAGGACGCCGAGGAGGCCGTGCAGAAGCCGTGGAACTTGCGCCCCCGCAAACCGGCGCTCCCCAAGTCCGCGCTCGAGATCGGAACTGGTCCTTCACGGAATCACGCCAACAACGGCGCGGGAGAGTTTCACGACGCCGTTTCGCACCACGGCGAGCACCCCGCCCCGAAGTCGCTCCGGCTGCGAGGGTTTGCGGACACTCAGTGTGCGGAGAAGAAGGAGAAGAGGAAATTCTGGATCGCTCTTTCTCGAGAAGAGATCGAAGAGGACATCTTTGTCATGACTGGCTCCAGACCCGCCCGCAGGCCCAGGAAGCGGCCCAAGAACGTCCAGAAACAAATGGATGTATGCTTCTTAGCTTTCTCACTTTTCTTCCCTCTCCCACCTTTTCCGTGCTTCTGTTTTTTCTAAACCTTTTTATTTTTTTTTTCTTTATTGTAGAGTGTTTTCCCTGGCTTATGGCTGGTGGGGATAACTGCGGATGCTTACAGAGTCCCTGATACACCTACGAAGGTTCTTTCTTTTCCTTGTTTGTCTTTTTTTTTGTTTGCTTTTTTTTTTTTCTGTTAAGTTTTCAATGTGATTTTCGCAAGCTTTAGTCTTAATGTGCTCTTTGATTTTGTACGAGAAACTAATCAGTTTGTGGTTGATTCTTGCAGAGGTGAAGCCAATTCAGAAAAGTATTGAAGATTTGGGGAGGTACAGAGGCGTGGAATTTTGTAAAGAGGAGTAAGTGTTGGATTGGAATTTGGAAAGAAGGCTATGACGAAGATAACAACAACAATGATGCTAGTTTTCTTGTGTTGATTCCCAGCACTAGGTTTTAGATGCAAGGGACAACTTTAGTTGATTTTTAGTAGTTTACATCTCTGTAAGGAAAGAAAAATATGATATGGTATGAGTATATATAGATTAATTAATAGAGTCGAATACAGTGATAATCTTTTCAATTCAGAGCTTTTAGTTTGTTTCTTAAATTATTTCTGATGCATCAAATGGCTTTCTATGTTTGACAGGCTTAGGGTAGCGTGCTTGTAGTTAATTAGCCAAATCATCAGTTCAATTTATCGGAGGCACTGCATCTCCTTGCTTCCTTAGTGGCTCCGGAAGCCGACTTTGATGGAAGACACTGATGTGGTTGAAAGTTAACTGCAATGATTGCATGCTTTTGATGCCTTTCCCTATGTATATTATGTTCTCGTATTGTTATTTGATTTGGTTCTTCTGAATTTTTGCATTCATTAGCTTAATCAAACCATTATCAGCTTTGCATAAAAGACAAGCTAAATCTTAGATATCAATGGGTTTAAAATTCATTTGTTCTGATTTTAAGTATAAAAGATAACATCATCTGCATGCTGAAATGATTTTCTACTATAAAAATGTACGCACTAGAGTGGGAATGTTGAAGCACCACACTTACATGTACTCATTGATAGATATGATGAGTGGTGACTAATGTCATATTATATTTTACATAGCAACCAGAGGCAGGACTTCTACTTATTTATCTGGCTGAACAACTGTAAGATCGTTTCTTCTAAGTTGCGCACAGTTGTATCTGTCTTGGGATAATAATTTTTTTATAGCATTTTTAGAAACACCCGAATAATCTAGATTGAGGATAGATTCCGGTCTCTGTGGTCGAACTTGATTTCCAGTATCACTGTTGGGATACTGCCAGTGTTGCTTACTCTGGATTTAAGTTGAAAAATGAGAAAATAAAAGAAATGCACCTTGGGTGGGCTTGATTGAAAAGTGTACAAAGGGGATCGAAAATGTACATTTTGTTTAGAAAAAAAAAAAACTTGTTTTATTTTTTCTATCTTATAATCTTTTACTATTAAAGAGTTTGATTGTTAATATTTATTTTTTTCTGACTTTGGTTGATAGTGAAAAATATTACTTTGAAATAAGCTGAAGCTCTGATGTCCAATCAGTGTCTAATACATACTATGACCAGCATAATTTTTTGCGGCAGTCAAAGCCACCTTTAAGAAAAGTTTGCGAGCTGTTGTCATTAGTTTTTATTTATATAAATAAACTGTTTAAGTTATTCTTATGTTTTGTTGAAGATGTGGGAGGATTTTAATTTTTTATCATAAAATTTACCTTCATGGAATTCAGTCTGTCAACTATAACTCCCAGACATTGCAATTGTAGTTAGTTTCCGATGAAGAAGGCTGTTTTGAATTCATCTGCTACTTCCCTTAAAACGGTGGTTTAAAAGAAATGACAGGTGAAGATCATATCCAATTAAAAAATAAATAAAAGATTTACAGCAAAAATAACGTATTTAGTGAATATTAGAAAAGTCATAACAGAAAATATATTATTGCAAATTTTACACCATTATGTAGATGCAATTCTCTCTCCTTTCCTAATGTCCATCTACTTGCAATTTTTGGTAAAAAATAAATTGTGTAAAACTTATTTATCTTATTTAATTAAAAAGGATTAAACGGATTGTTATTGTTTCATATCTACAATAGTCTACATTTCATTTTCCAGGTTCAATTAGGAATTTATTTGATCTTTGATTGTGTTGGTTTCTACATAAATAGATACTTGAGAGCATTTATTTGATTTTAGAAGTTGTATTATTGATTACATGTATCAGACGGTTAGAGAATGATAGTTTATTAACATCTTTATTATTTTTATTTATTTTATTGATTGTTTGAATTTTTTAGAAACTCTCTGCACCTTTCATTAATAATTGTAAAATTATTTCTTTAATCTAAATGATTAGTATTTTTTATTTATTTTTTTGATAATTTTGTACATGAAAAACATTTGTTGTGTACTTTTTTCATTTTCTAATTTTTAATAAATTTATTCCATTAATTGTTGATTTATTGTTAAGTTTTTTTTAATCTATTCTCCTATCATCAATAGACATTATTGTTATACACCATCTCTTATTTTTATCAGTTATTAAATATGTTAAGAATTTCTTTTGAAATCCATCATGACATCAACAAACGAATCTCGCAATTTATGGAATACAACTCGCTCTCTAAGGTCCTGCGGAAAAATAGCTCGGCGCCAGGATGATGAAAAGCTTAACACCTCTCATTCTTATTACTTTTTCAATTTGAAAAAGTAATAAGAATGAAAAAGGAAAAGGTCGTCTTATTTAAAACCCCAATTATGAAATCCCTTATCTTTCCATTATAGAGCGAGAGACGCTTTCACATCTTCTTAGGCTGGGAAGAGGAAAAGTTCCCTTTTTTTAGGATACTCCGAGGAACAGATTTCTAATGGAGATGACGGGGTGGGGCCTGTAGCTCAGAGGATTAGAGCACGTGACTACGAACCACGGTGTTCACTATTCTTGTTTTGTTACAATTTGTTCCTATAAGATATTTTTGATTAAGTTGATTTAAGATTGCTTCCTCCCTTCTTTAAATGCTAGGGTTTTACTCTTCTTATTTCGTTACAATTTGTTGTTACAAGATATTTTTGGTTAAGTTGATTTTAGATGTTTTTTTCCTTCTTTAAACACCTGGTTTTGTTGGGAATAGTCCAAGTATGAGTCAAAGTCTCACATCGGATAAAAAATATAAAGTTAAACATTAAATAAGAATAAATACCTATAACACCATTATCTTAAGGTTTTGGGTTAAAGGTGATGTCAAATATCTTATATGTGTGAAATACTAATGTTATATATATATACAAAACCACAATCTCTATCTCTCAATGATTATAAACAATACATATGAAAAAATATAACCCATCAGATCTTCGCTCTTGTTTCGTTACAATTTGTTTCTTCTTTTAAATTTGAATATAATCATTATGTTAAGACATGCCAATAGAGAGAGACTTTGTGGCTGTGGGGTTAGAGCTTACCCATGTTTTAAATACATCAATTTATTTGTGCTGGAAATTTCTTGAAAGCATTAGCACCATTTAAAGTTTTAATAATCATATATGGTTCAACAACAAAATTTACAACTTCGAAAAATTAGAGATAAATTGGCTAAAAAGAAGTTGGAGGCAAAATTCGTAATGCAAAAGTCAAAGAGATAAACATGAAACTAAGCCTATACAATATATCTATATATTTCCTCTGTGCAATGTATGTTTAGATATACAAATGTAAGGTAAATATAATTGAGGTGACAATGTTGGTCAGAAAGATATATTATTTTTATTAGTTATTATAATTATTTTCATGTTCTACAGTAAAGTGTTGTATTTTAAAAAATTTAACCTAAATCATAATTGAAAAAAATAAATTTTGAATTAGACATATTATATTTTTAGTTGTCATACTTTTTATATTAATTTGATACATTATTAGAAATTTAATATCATTCTGTAAGTTCAAATGAAAAAGTGAGTTCATCAAGTGTTGAAAAAGATTAAAATACGTAAATAAAGAGATGCTACCATTTATAATCTTAAATGCAATTGTCTTAATAAATAATAACTATATAAAAACATAAGTTAAAACATGAATTTGTTGTTACTACCATTATACAATCTCTCCTTAGATTCTTTCATTAATCATAATACATTTAATTTATATATATATATATATAGAGAGAGAGGAGAGAGAGAGGGGGAAAGAGAGATAAATTATATACATTTATTCTTAGTCTAAGTTTTTAATTTAGTTTTAAATTAATATCTCGAATCAATTACCAATAATTAGGTGTATTTAGTTTCCTTTTCATGAAACGAATAAAATAGAAATAATAATATTTTGGTTTTGGTTTTGTAGAAATGTATGCATCATTATTGACATATATTGCAATAAAATGTTTTTTCTCCTTTCTTCTTTTTTTCTTTATTGATAACATATATTATAATTTTTTCTTCTAAGTTGTCTGGGAAGTTTTCTCTTTCCTTATAGGTGTAGAAGTTGTATTCGATTTTGTTGTATTATTCTTCTATTCTTTGTTAGGAATAGTCCAAATGTGAGTCAAAGTCTCACATTAGATAGAATAGACAAAGTTAAACACTATATAAGAATAAAGACTCATAACACTATTGCCTTAAGGTTTTGGTGTAAAACTGGTGTCAAAGGTCTTACATGTGTAAGACTAATGTCATATAACCATATATATGTCGACCATAATCTCACTATAAGATGCCTATGAATATAACTCCATATATAACCAAAACATATGAAATATATAAACCCAACAGTGGTATTAGAGCCGATAGTTCGGCCTAGACAAAGTTAAACACTATATAAGAATAAAGACCCATAACACTATTGTCTTAAGGTTTTGGTGTAAAACTGGTGTCAAAGGTCTTATATGTATAAGACTAATGTCATATAACCATATATATGCCGACCACAATCTCTCAATAACCATGACTATGACTATAAACCACATATATAAAAAAATATACATAACCCAACATTCTTGTATGCTTAAAAGTTGCAAGGTAAAATTTTTCTTTAAAGAGGTGATGTCTACTACTAATGTAACTACTTCTTTTGAAGAAGTTATATCATTACATTCTTCTAATGTTGGTAAAAAACTTAAAATTGAACCATGTGTTGGATGGAGTTTGAATATATTAAAAAGGTTAAAAAAAATTTTTGAGAAAGAAGCATTATCCTCATGAAGTAATATGTTTATTATTGTACTTGTATGGTTACTTATGTTTTTCTTAGTTCATTAAATATATGTGATTTATGTGTGTAATTTGAATTAATATTTTAAACTTAGAGTTAATTAAATTATTTACTAGAGTGAATTAAATTATTTATTAAAAAATTATAACAAAATATATTAGAAAATATTGTGAAATGCAAATGAATGAAAAAAAAAAAGGAAAGAATACAAGGAAAGAATACAAGAAAAGAAAAATAATTGTAAAGATAAGATAAGGGAAAATTGTTTTACGTGCTTCTTTGGGACCTAACCTTTTACTTTATATATCGCCTTTAATTTCTTTTTTTCAATCATCATTAGATATGTAAATCACTAGCGGTCAAAGTTGAATCTTTCTGATTCTTTTATATTTTCATACCTTTTATATAGAGTTGTCAAAATGGGTAATCCGGTCTGACTCGGTTCAACCAACCACAGGTTAATTACTTAGTGAGCCAATCCAACCCGGTTCATTTATTAGCGAACCAAAAAAATTTCAATCGACCCGACCCACCGCGGGTTGGTAGGTTAAACATGTTAACTCACGGGCTCACTTAATTAAAAAAATACAATTTTTTATTTTTATTTTTTAGTCAAAACTATATTATAATTCTAATTAAAATTTAAATAAACTTTAATACAATCCAAATACAAATCAAAATCACAAAAATACAAATTATCTATGTGTTGGCTAAAAAAAAAGTAACATGACCCAAATACAAATTCCAACTTAACAAAAAATACTTGTGTGATCCTTTATTTGCGGGTTAGTGAGTCAACCCGACTCACCATGGGTTCAACCCTGGTGAGTCAGATTCTAGATGAGCCGAGTTAAAAATTGAATCGTATTAAGATTTGTAAAAAAATTTTAACCCAACCTGTAGCGAGCTGGATTAACTCATGGGTTTTAACCCATTTTGTAAGCTCTACTTTCATTCTTATTTTTAGCATAGGTTATATATATATATATATATATATATATTTATCAACTAGCATAATAGAGAGAACATTCAATTGCAAACATTGATGATACACACCTCTATTAAATGTTATTTATTCTATGAGAGAGAATTTTTTACACCTTATATTTATTGTTGATTTGGACTGTTAATTTGAAATTAAAAAAAAATTGAGAGTAATTTTGTTTACCTATTATCAAAAGGAGGAAATTAATCCCTTCTTCATATATATATATATATGAAGGAAGGCAAGATATTAATTTTTATTTTAGATGAGTAAAAAGGGAATCGATCTGGTGGAAAGAAGTAAAGTAACTTTTAGTTAACTTTGCTCGAGTTTTAACTGATTTTCTTTTTTAATAATTAAAATTGGTCATTCAACACCTGAAATATGAAAGTT
The DNA here is from genome assembly GCF_037176805.1 of Vigna unguiculata. NCBI lineage: Eukaryota > Viridiplantae > Streptophyta > Magnoliopsida > Fabales > Fabaceae > Vigna > Vigna unguiculata. The sequence goes on along the minus strand of NC_140794.1, from coordinate 53,586,152 downwards.
AATTAAAATTACAAAGTTTTTTCCATAAAAAAGTTACCGAATCTCTGAATAAAAACTATTTTTTATATATGTAAAGGTTTTATTATATTAATTTTTCAAATTGCTACATAAATGATTTTTTATTTATAAATATATGAAAACACGCATGTGTGTCCTTATTTATGGTAGATAATTAATTTAATTATAAAAATAATTGAATTTAAATAAACAAAAATAAAATGATAAATTAATTATTATAATTTAAAAAATAATTAAATTTAAATTAACTGTTACTTAAAAGGTAAAATAGAAATGTAATTATTTAAGTTGAAAATAATGATTACTTCAAGGCTAAAATTGAAAAAAAAAAATGTGTGCACGAAAAACAAAATTTTCTTTGTATAAAGACAGACATATAAACTTTATACCAAGAAATTAGTTTAAATATCTTTAAATTTTTTTTTTAATTTTTAGTTATGTATCTCGTTTCAAGTATTCAATTTGGTTCCTTATTTTTTTTATTAATCAAATTTTAATTTTTGTTAAAATAATTCAATTAAATCTTTTGTTTTAGATTGATTTTAATGTCATTTTTATATTTGTCATATATGTTAATTTGTGATATTTTTAATTATTTTTCTACATTTTTAAGTTTTTTGTCATATATCAAGTCTTTGCTATTTCATGTGGTAATGCTCTGTGACAGTATTTGTTGATATTTCTTATGTAAACGTCACGTGTCAATATCAATATCACATGACAGTATCAATATGAGTGTCATATGATAATGTCTTAATTCAGTTTAATCCTTATATTTGGAATTTGACTTTATTGAATTTTAATTTTTTTTAAATAGAACAATATTACCATTCTTCAAATGGTGAATTTGGATTCTCAAATGGTACTATAGTAATAATTAAGCCTAATTACAATTTATATATATATATATATATATATATATATATTAATTTAATCAAATCATTATACCTAAATGTTGAAATTAATTTTATTTTTTAATTTAAATTTTTAAAAATATATATTTTAAACATAGATTTTTTTTAAATATTAAAAATGTAAATGTAAGTAGTATCATAACTTAAATTTATGTTATTTTTTACACACGAATTATTAATATTGTTTGATACTTATTGTAGCAAGACTTTTCCATTTGAATTATCTATTATCTATTTGAAATGTATAACTATGTTATCTCTTTTAATGTTTAAATTATGAAAATCAAATTGATGATATGGTTACCTTAATTATATTGACATACATTATTATTGTTTTGTTTTTGTTTTTCAAATAAATCTTTAAATAGACGACAAAATATTGTTATTATTTTGGAAATGAAACAATTTGGTCTTAATATTAAGTATAAAATAAAATAACACATAATTTATTGTTTAATGTAATATTTGTCATGTTAAAATATAAAATATAAGCTATCCTTTTTAAGAATGATAATATATATCATACAGCATCATCAAATTGAGCAATTTTTATTGGACGAAAAACTCGAGCAACAATTCCAAATTCAACAAATTTACAAGTATAGTTAATAAAATTAAGAAAATCATAAATTTAGATATAAGTATCACAATAATTCGTATGTGTTAATGTCGTCTTATTCAGAAATATTATCCTGGTTTAATTTAATGTTTTATGTATTATATAAGTTAATTTAAATACTATAAAATTAGTATATACTGTTTAAAGTTTTTGGCATAAAAACCAACTGGTAAATTAATTTTAATTTTTTAATTTAACTTTGCTATAATTAAATTATGTTTTAAATGGATTCATTTAATTAAATGTTGAAATCATGAAAATTTGCAATTGAATAGAAATCATAGTTATTCCAATTTCAATTATTTTAATAAATATCATTATGTATTTTTTTTTAAAAAGGGGGGAATTGTTTTTAATTTGGGGGAAAATTTTGAGTTACCTATTTGACAATTTTTATTTGTAATCTATAATAATAAATAAAGAGAATTCCCTCTTTTTATGTCCACATTTCAAAATTTCAATTTGATGGTTATTTTTACAAGCTTTTTTATAAAATCGTTTATCTCTGCTTCTTTTCTTTTTCCTTATTAATCAACTGGTATTCTCTCATCTTTTCTTATATGTTCCATTTGATTTATATTTTAACTTAATAACTTTACAATATCATCACCTACTAATATAATATCATACATATGTAAAAAATACGTACACACAGATGTGATATCACTTGTGTTTACGCTAGTAATAGTAATTGGAATCACAAACAATAAACATTTATTTTTACACAAATAAAATTCATAATAAATAAATAAATATTTTTATATAAATCATATTTTAAGAAAAACATACAAAATAAACGTCTTTTTATATATATAAATATAATTTAGTTAAATAATTTAAACTGTACATATAATGCCATTTTTAATTATCAGCAAAACTCTTCATAAAAAAATTGAAACTCAATTTATGGAAATAAACAAAAAGAGAGTATATTAAAACGAATATAAACTGTATTTGGTCAAAAAAGAAATTATTGTCTAGTTGTAACTGAATTGAGAGTGTATAAACAATAATAATCTTACTCGTTAAATTGTATATTCTGATTTTTATTGTAAGAACAAATCGATATCTAGTGCCTTATTTCTTGAATTGTACAAGCCTCTAACATTTCCGTTATTTAAAAAAAAATATATATTGTTGTTAATTTGAATTATCAAATATTAAATTCATTGACTACTATTTTTGTTAACAAGATTGAGAAGTCTTAAGATGTATGTATAAGGGTTAACGTAAAATATTTAAAATGCAATCTTTCTTATTCATTACAAATAAAAATAAATAAATGTAATCCTATTGACAAAATAACCATTTGAAACGGAATCAGAACTTTGTTTTCCATAACACAAATATATTTTATTCCAAAATAAAACCTCGATATCAAGTCAATTTGTTAATTTAAGCCGAGTTTAAAATTTGATTGGAGAATCTATACTTTTTTTTTATTTTGTGGAAAAAAAAACTTTTTTAATATATATACTTATTGTAAGTTAATTGATTTATAATCTAAGAAAGAGTTTGTAGGATTTTATTTTAAAAAACAATAAATATCTTTCATATTATATATATATATATATATATTATAATCTAAGAAAGAGTTTGTACGATTTTATTTTAAAAAACAATAAATATCTTTCATATTATATATATATATATATATATATATATATATATATATATATATATATATATATATATAAAACTATATATAAAGGGGATTCCCTCTTTTGTGTCCACATTTCATAATTTCAACTTTATCCTTTACAATTTAATTATTTATTAAAATTTTAAAAATTAACGATTATTTTTATAAATTTTTATAAAACTATTTACTTATCTGCTTCTTTTTTTTCTCCTACTATTCATCAACAATTATTTTTCTCATATTTTCTCCGTACATTTAACTTTAATTTTTATAAATATACTTTTATTTTGTTCATTAACTTAATAACATTACAATATCATCAATTATTAATATAATTCAAAAAATGCGTACATACATGTTATATATATATATATATATATTGATGAGTTTTTTTAGGAGATTTATTAAAGAGATATAATAAGAATAAGATATTGATTTAGTATAGATTTTTAACTTAAAACATTAAAATAAATTTTTGGGTATTCTTTGTTATATATAGTTCTCAATTGTTTTTAATATTTTATCAATGTAAAACTTAAACATAAACAAGGATGCTCAGAAGCTTGAGAAGTATAGCAACAAGCGACATTATCAAAAAGAAGAATAGGAATTTAAGAAAAAAAAAAACAGTGAAGTTTACATTTTGTGCAATGTTAGTGTAGCCAATAATTGTGTTTTCTCCTGCTCTCAAAATGTTATGCTTTGATCATTCAAACGTGGAAGCCATTGTTGATAGCTTTCTGAAAGGAGCCAGAGTGTTTGAAGCATCCGATTGAAGAGAAAGCAATGCAAAAGTGTTGATGATGTAATCAGATGATTAACGCTATAACACTTTTGGATCTCTCCCAAATCCAACGTAAATTATAAAATAAAATTATACTCAGTCTTAAACATTTCATTAATCATGTAATGTGTATTTGTTTTTCTTATATTAGAAACGCTTAGCATATTTACAAATAATTTCGGTTCACTAGTATCACTGTTATTATAAAGTAATCATGTATATGGGAAAAACTGATACGTTAGTGATCGGAAAAAAAAATATTTGCAAAAGTTAAAAAATAAATTTGATCACGGGATGTAACAAATATTATTTATATGTAAAAAATTTATTAAATTTCTTCCATAAAATAATGTTTATAATGATGTTTATCAAATGTCTATAAAATAATATTTATAATTATGTTAAGAATATAGCACATGATAAAAATAAATATCCACATTAATAATATCTCAATATTTCTAGTCAAGTTGGAGCATGAGCATTTTGAATGTTTGTGCAAATAAAATTTAAATTGTATTTTTTTTTCAAGGCCTTTGTAAAAATATATGCTAATTAGTAAGAACATTAATTAGATTGTTAGCGTCTCAACCAAAATTGTGAAACAAACCAAATTGTTAGCGTCTCAACCAAAATTGTGAAACAAACCAAAAATAAAGTTCAAAACAAAAAGAGTTTGAAGTCGCCATCATACTTTATTATGGAAAATTACGAAAAAACTAAAACGATTAGACAAGGTCTGCAAAAAATTAGATTTTGAATTCGGGATTCAATTACGTGTGAGGAAGATATTAGCATCCCACAATGTCCTAAGACCATAAATTTAATTAAACGGGTGAAAGGATGTGGTTTTTCAAAATGTTTATTTTCCAAAAATAATAATAAAAGAATGTATAAATAAAAAGTAATGATTTTTGTTTAATTTTTTGGGTTCAACAAGGATTAATCTTCGCTCCTACATATCTTCATTTACAGTCAAGAATCAGGGTTATTCTTTATAAAACAAATTTTTGGAAAACTATTTGGAAAATGATTTGATTTTTTTTTATAATTCTGAAAACCTTTTTATTTAAATTTTGTAGTATTTTCAATTATTTGAAAATTTATGTTACGCAACGCTAGTGGACTTTATGAAGGAGGCTTATATCGTGGTAAGGTTAGAAGTATGATAAAAAAAAAATGATAGTAAAAGCGCAAAACAAGTGATGTAAGGATTGTTTCGAACAAGGATTTTGAATAATGTTTCATTCAATATTTGTTTGACTTCTTTTTGTTCACATTTTTTCTTCTTCTATATTTCTACCTTTTATTTCTATTTCTCCAAACTTTTGCTTCTCTCTCCTTTTTTTTTCTTTTCTTGATATAACCACATCATTTGTTTCATTTTTCTTTTGTTTTTTTATATTTTTGTAATGGTGAACTACCAGTCGGATAAAACAAATGCAAATATTATGTCAACCCTTCAGTGTGAGGGTGACCCTTGTTTAAGAAAATTTGAAAGATTTTGTTTTTAAGGCTTAAATTGAGTAGTAAAGGATAATTATTTTTTTTTGGATAAAGAAACATGGTCACACATAATTTCAAATCATGGTTGTTTTTCTCAATAAAAAACTATAATCCACATGAAAATAATTTGGTTCATGTGACAACTGTCCCTTGTTTTGTTCTCTCTTTTTCTTTTTTTTTTCTTTTTAATTTTCTCCCTCTCTCTTTTTTGTCTAATTTTTTCCTAGACTGCCCTTTCGGGTTTTCAGTCTAGCAGACTTTTCTTCATTTTCTTTTTGTTCAGAGAATTTCTTGTAATCATTTTAAGATGTGTGACCCCTTTATGATGATCGTCTGTGGAAATAAAAGCAAGGTTTGTAGTGCAAAGGTGATGAAACAAGATAGTGAATTTGAGCAATCTCATGCATATAGATTAGATTAATGCTTTAAAAACAATGATATTAAATATTAATTTTATCTATTTATTCAGTTGATTAATTTGACCAAAGATTGCTTCATTATTTTCTCATTTTTCATAAAAAAGATTCCAAAAATTTGGTGATAAGCAAAATGGAAAACAATTTGAATTTATTGCAATGCAAGTTTTTAGCTTTTTTTTTTTTCTAAAATTATGTATGCATGATATGTGTTTGAAACTATGAACAGGGTACCATGAATGACCACATAATGAGAATGCAATGTATCATTGTGCATCGCATGACATTTCTTCATGTGATATGCTAATTATGATGATGAAATGTATGTTTATACCTTATGAGGCATTTTTTCCCTTTTTTTAATGGTGTGATGATCAAAATTATGATGAATTTATTATCATATACAAGGAAAGGCGAGGATAAAAGACGCAAATAGTATCATTTTGTGCCTTAACTTAACAGAGGTTCGACGCTTAAAGTTCTAAGGCAAAGTATATGTGCTCACAAGGATAGTTTTCTAATACCGAAAGATCAAGGTTACTAGAGTTATGACCCACTTCATAACATTTCCCACGACATTTAGTTTGTCCTAAGGTTGAACATCCAATAATTATTTCAAATATCAAAATAAACAAGAATATACGTATACAACAATTCAATATATCAAAAGAGATAATAATATACATGCTCAAAAAGAAAAGAAAAAAAGGGTAAGAAAAAATACAAAGAAAAATCAAATTAATTTTATACGTCCAAATAAATGGTCCGACTCTCTACTGTCCTCAATGAAGTTACCATCTGTCCAGTGGCGGAGCCACATAGGAGCAGACGGGGGCCACGACCCCCCCAACTTTTTTAATTTTTTTTAAAAGTTTTATGTATTTAAATTTTTTTAAATGATATATTTTTAATTTTTTTAAATTATGTGTATATTTTAAATTAGATAGTAATATACTGAAAATTAATAAAAAACAAATTAGATATTTTTTTATAAAGTAAATCATTTAATTTTAATAAATAGTGCAATATAAAATTAAATATAATAAAGAAAAAAATTGTTAAGATCATTTTTATTTTTTTTCACATTATCTTTTATGTTTTTTCACGTGTTGTATTCATTTCTTACTTTTACCTGATTTCTTTTGTTACTGAAACAAAAAGTTAACCAGAAACTCATTATTTTTGTTCTCATCTTTTTCATATCTTCTCTTATTCTTAAAGGAAAAAAAATTTCTCTTGTCTCACTAGTGCAATACTTGTTTAATATTTAGCCCTATTTTATTTTTTATCTCATTACCCTTTTGTATATTCATTTTTTATGAAAAGAGAAGAGCAAATAATGTATTATGTGATTTTTTATAGAGGATTTTTAAGTGTAACTTGATTATCATAATTACTTTTAGTAATTATGTCTCTCAATTTTTTATTAAATTATAATAAATTATTTTTTTAGTCTTAAACTTGTTTTATAGACAGATATATTGATAAAAAGAATTAAAGAATAAATTTACTTTTTTAAAATTGATAAAAAAGAAGTGAAGATGAGAACAAAATATTGTGATTACTTTTGAATCGATATATGCATATTAGTAAAATGGAAAATCAATATTTTGCAGATAATATGATTATTTGCATTGAAAAAAATAGCTAAAAAATGTAGTTATGATTCAATTATTTGATAAGTTCAAGAATATGAAAAAACGAATGATGACAATATTATTTAGATATATGTATTTTTTTCTTATAATTATAGCTATATTAAATTATGTATTAATTTGTCGTGAATTAGTGACAAAAATCTTAAATATATAAACTGAGTATATTATTTTGGCTCCTCCAGAAATTTTGGCCAAAATCCGCCACTGCATCTGTCGCAACCAAAATCGCGACAGAACAGCGAACCAAAAATAAAGTTTTGAAACAAAAGGAGTTTGGAATTGTCACCATACTTTATCCTCAAAACCCCAAAAAAACAAAAAAATTAAACAAGGTCTACAAAAAATCAGATTTTGAATCCGGGATTCATTACATGTGAAGAAGGTATTAATACCCCACCAACAAAAAGGTGATATCCATCAAATATCACTCTTAAAATTGTCCATAAAATAATGTTCATAATCATGTCCATCAAATAATATTATCATCTAATGTTCATAACTACGTCCATAAACATTCTTAAATAAGTTAAAAATGAGACTAGTTTCTTTACTGAGTTCTATTGGTTGTTCTCTGCTGAATATTAAAAACACACTGTTTTGATATTTTAAAAATAATTTTAAATATTTTAAAATTTTAAAATTAATGACCATTAATGTATTTTCAAAGCATAACAGATAAATTAGTGGATCCAAACTCTTTAAAAATATATCACCTAATAATAAAATAAATATCCGTAATGATACTATCTGTACCCTTTCACACATTATAAAAGGAATAATAAGCTTTACAAAGTCGACGAGTATCACACATTATTTTATACATTTTTTTATGTAGTTTAAGAAAGTAAAATGAAATAAACAGATAATATATCATCGTCACCTAAAAGAGTCAAATTTAAAAGAAGTGAAGTTATTAAAAAAGAATAACGTATATAATTCCGTTCGTTTAACTTTATACACAAACAGTCCAATACTATATTTCACATAGATAACTAATAGAAGATAAAGTTATTGAAATTCTACATAATAATCAAGTCATCGTATATAACTTTAAGCATATTAAAACTGTAAACATTTTTTTAACACAAAGATTTACATACATAAATAGAATTTTTCAAATAAATCTATTAATATTTTTATTAAGTATGTCATATCACATGGATTTTAATACATAAAAAAATCATTAACTTGTCCTTGTGTTTATGGCGTGTTATAATTTATCCACCTATAATAATTATATATTATACATATATTATACATGAGTAAAGAATAGTACAAGTACGAATGATGAAATTTATTAAGAACTTAATAGGAATAGTATATATATATATATATATATATATATATATATATATATATATATATATATATATATATATATATATATATAAATTTTCTTAAATACATAATATATGTTTATATTATTATTATTATTTGTTAACTAATTTGTAATGTCTTAGTAGTGTGTATGATCCTACCAAAGGGATGCCACCACTACTATAAAATAAAACAGAATTTAATTTTGAAATAAATGAGAACGAAATTGAGAAACCTATGAAGATAAAAGAGAAAAAAAAAATCTTCAAATAAAAGAAAGAAAGAAAAAACATGAAAAACACAAGAAGAAGAAAAAAGAAGTTGAACCTGACCCAACAGATAACACGCATAACATCTCAGTCAATCGCTAATACATTATTAATTTTCACCCAACATATAGATCTTTAATTTTCACCTAACATAAGATATTTTTAAAATAAATAAATAAATAGTTTTATAAATTATGGGTTTCATTATTATACTGTTAAATAATATATATATATATATATATATATATTTATAAAATTGTATTAGAATAATCAAATTGTTTAAGAGGACAACTAAAACTAGTGACGAATTATATTTTTTAAAACTTGTAAAAAGGTAGTATCGAAACAATTCATATTTTGATTTATTATTTTTTATAGGATTAAATATGTTTTTGGTCCTTAATTTTGAGTGAATTTTGTAATTAGTCCATCTCGAAACTTTGAACCAATTTAGTCATTCATCTTTCAAAATACGTGAATTTAATTTTTTTAATCAAATTTTGTTAAGTTTATTTGACATTTCAAGTGTGTTTCATAATAGTATTTGACTTAATATTAAAGCAAAAATGTGTCAAACATTATAAACAACTCAAATACAATCTTAAAATGTGTACGAAACATCAAATAAACTTAACAAATTTGATTAAAAGGACTAAATCCACGTATTTTGATAGATAAATGACTAAATTAGTCCAAATTTTTGAAATGAACTAATTTCAAAATTTATTCTTACGAGATTAAAAGCATGTTTAACCTTTTTTTTTATAATACTTTCGATGAACTACACGTAATCTTGAGATTGAGTCAAATTTCTGTCATCAGACAACTTCTGTGACCACGTTTTGGCCTTGTGAGACTCATTATTTGTTGCTGACTTTTGACGCTAACCAAAACATCATAACAACCTAGCCAAATCAGTTGTTAGCATACTTGGGTTTATAAACAAAAACGATCGTCATACATATTATATGATGTTTTTTTTTTGTTCTATGTGAAATGGGGAGCTTATTTGGAGGAGTCAAAATAAAATGCAATACGTAAATTGAATTATATATCTAATATTTCAGTTGCAAATCAACATAAATATTATAAGAATTACGTTAAAATACTTTTTTATTCCAATTTTTTTCGAGTTTTGTCAAATAAGTTCTAATTTAGATTTTGTGTTTAAATAGGTTCTAATTATCGTTAATTTTGTTCAATGAAATCTTTCTTGCTGACATCGTTTAAATCATTAACGGCCATGAACAGTTACTCTGCTATGTGTCATTTTTGTGGTTTTTTTGAATTTTTTTTTTGAATTTTTTTAAATGTCCACGTATCAACCCAGCAGCGTGCCACATGTCAAAGTCTATAATTTGGTCTCTATATTTGTTATTTTTGTTCAATTTAGTTCCAATTTTTGTTAACATGAACCAATTTGGTCCCTCTCCAAATTGAAACCAAATTTAATTTTGATATTAAAATTCATATTTTTATATAATATATTAAAATTCACATCATTTTAACTTCAATATAAAAATTAAATTTGGTCACATCTTCTATAAGTACAAATTGGGACTAAATTGAACAAAAATAACAAATATAGGGCTTAATTTGAATATAGAACATTGACTTTGACACATGACACACTACTGGGTTGACACGCGGACATTTAAAAAAAATTAAAAAAATTAAGAAAATAAAATAAAAATTCAAAAAATCACGAAGTGACACGTAATAGTCACTTTTCATGGCTGTTAATGATTTAAACGGTGTTAAAAAAAAAGATTCAATTGAACAAAATTGATGAAAATTGAAAATATTTGAACACAAAATCAAAATTAAGACTTATTTGACAAAACTTGAGAAAAATTGAAATAAAAAAAGTATTTTAACCTAAGAAATAATATACTATAGTATGTAATAAATTCATCCCGCTCTTTCTAAGCTCATCTTAGTTTGAGTTTTTGTTTTATATATATATATATATATATATATATATATATATATATATATATATATATATATATATATATATATATATATATATATATATATATATATACTGACTAGGTTTTAGTTTAACAAGTACCAATACATCTACAGTACAAATCAAAATTTAAGTAAAGATGAACGTGTTAAATGAGGATCTTTTAAATTAAATAATTGTTTGTCAGTAATATCAATGTTTGTTAAATATTGTACATCAATTTTAGATATTAATGTGCAAAAGGAAAGAAAAAAATGAAAGAAAAAGATATGGTTGTTTAAGTTAGGAAAAAAACAATTGAAGAAAATGAGAGAAAAGTTGATGATTGATTTAATTTATGTTATAAAATTAAAAATAAATAATTAACGTATATTTAAAAAAATAACTTAAGTGGCTTTGTGTTAAAAGTGAAACTTTATTTAATGTTAACTAAGATTTAGTTTCTACTTTTCGATTTAGAATATAGTTCATTATGTAATACGATAAATGTATGAAATCTTGTAAAATAGCTTAATATATATAAAAATTTAATTTTTTAAATATAAATTCTAGTGGTACTTATAAAGAGACGTTCTTTATGCATTGATTAACACGAAGACAATTTTATAACTATAAAGTAAATAAAACGTTTTCCTTAAATATGAATTACATGTAGTTTTCACAACTTTTGGTACAAATAATGATTATTCATACAAACAATCAGGAGTATCTTGTTTGATATCAAGAATCTTCCATAAAAAAATATTGAAATTTATTTATTTTTAGTTAGCAATTTGATCATATATGATAAATAATTAAATAATTAAATAAGTTAATACTGTTATATTTTATTAGCTAATTTATTAGAGTAATTTAATCATACTTATGATTAATATATATATATATATATATATATATATATATATATATATATATATATATATATATATATATATATAATGAAAATATTAAGCATGTAGTACTTTATTCGATAAAAGACATAAATTAGAAATACTAACTTTTAAAAAATAATAACTGAAAGAAATTTCATAAAAAGGTTATGGTCTCATTGAGAGCACATTAAAATCTAAAGAAAACTCAAGGTGTTCTACAACTAAAAGACCATACATCATTATCATCTATTATTTTCAGTAGTCAATCTATACAATAAACTTCCGGATTCAGATCTTTAAGATAATTGAGAACGGTTTAATTCACTATAAATCTTACAACATATCAACAACAAATGTAATTTTCGGTATCATTATACGTAAATATCATAAAATTGAATTAAATCATATAAATTTCATACAAATTAATCGTGTGAACTGTAAATTTTTTTCATTAACTAAAATCAATTTATACAGAAAGAAAACAATAAAAATAAAATATCTTTCATAAACTAAATTATATATAAACTAATTTAAATTTTAAAAAGCTATAAATTTATATTTTGTTTTCTTCGGTAACACATATAAAGGTGACAAAAGAGGTAATATAAGGTTAATTTGAAAATAAAAGTGAATAAAAAAGATAAATTGTAATTTCATATTTTTCTGACAAAAGTAAATGATAAATTGTAATTTCATATTTTCCTGACAAAAGTAAATGGAAAACTTTTACATAATTAGAAAGATCCAGCTTGAAATTAAATTTCGGCTGTTAAAGGCCTTCTCTTCCTGCACTTCCTTTTTTTCTTTCGGCACCCTCATAAAATTCTACTTCACGATTAAATTATATTAAAATCCTAATTGATTAATCTCCACCATTTTTTTTTCTTTCATGGACCAAACCTAAAATTCCAATTCTCACCTGCCACTTGTACATTTTTAAAGTAGTATTTGGAAAGATGATAATTAGAAATGATAGAAAGCCTATTACACCATGACTTAAATATAACTGATTAAAAAAAAAGTATTTAATTAATTATTTAAAAAGTTCTCATGCATGTTTAAATCACAGCAGAAAAAATGTATTTCAATAAAACTGTATAATTTATAGAAGTGGCTCATCTTAACAAAAAAATAAAACATGTCTTTTTATATTTCCAGCCTATACAATTCGAAAGGACGCTAGAATTTTCAGGCCTTTGAAAAAGGACATAACATTCTATTAGTTTTTTCAATACTGGGTCGATCTTCCATTCAGGCCTGCAAAGATATTAAGGGAGCTTGATAAAAAATAAAGGGCGCTGCACCCGATATAATAAAGGGCTCTTCTTCCTGCACCCGATGTTTTTTCTTCCTGCACCTCCATTTTTTTTTTCATTTTACCGTCTTCAAAATAACAAATCGGATAACATAATTCGGGAGAAGTACAAAAAAATTCTGGGATATGTCGGAAGAAAAAATCTGGTTAATTTTTTTGAGGGTGTAGTGGCCGGATTTAAGAATCAAGTTGCATTATTGTTCTGATGCTGTTTCTTTTAGGTTGTGTTTTGTTTTTTAGGATGATCAGAAGGAAAGGGAGAGGAAGAGATAAAAAAGATTAGAGGGTAAAATTGATGTTGTTCTTTTTAAAGAATTAGGAGATGATTTTAGAGTAGATTAGAGAGTAAAATTTGTGAAAGTTTATGATTGAATTAAGTGATGACATATTAAAAACAATTTAATAGATAAAAAAATGAGATTACCAAAATATATCTAATTTTAAAAGTAATATAAAATGCTATATAAATCATTTAGAATAATTTATTTAATTTTTATTGATCGTATGAAATAAGAAAAAATATATTTATAAAAAATGAATAATAAAATTTATTTGGTATGAAATTAAATTTGACATTTATCAATTTAATATTTACATGAAAAATAATTTATTTACGTTATATATATATATATATATATATATATATATATATATATATATATATATATATATATATATATATATATATATATATATATATATATATATAAAAAGGGGATTCTCCTTTTTGTGTCCACATTTCAAAATACTAATTTATCCTTTAAATATAATAATTTATTAAATTTTTAAAAATTGACCGTTACTTTTACCAGTTTTTTATAAAAGCAAATGTCTCTTCTTCTTCTCTTCTTCTGTATCTATCAATGGTTTCTTTAATCTGTTATGATATATTTTACTTTATTTCTAATAAATATAAGTTTAGTTTATATATTAACTTAATAACATTATAATATTATTATCTACTAATATAATCTAATACTATATACAATTCTAAACTAACAAATGGTAACTTTCTCTATAAAATAATATATCTGATACACTTCATTTCAAAATATTCATTCTACAAATGGTAAAATGGCTAACGTGTCAATCAACCACAATTTTCAGCGTTTTTAAAAAAATTCAAAATTCATTTATTATCACCTTCAAAAAGTTTCTCTCTCTTTCTCTCTCTCTTTTCTTCTCCTCTCTTTCGCGTTCCACACTTTTCATCTTCTTCTCAACCTTCCTCTTTTCTCTGTTTTTCTCACGCACAGACCACAACTCTTCATCTTCCTCTTTTCAGCTGTTTGATAACCCCAGAAGTCCATTTTATTTTCAGTTATCTCAACCGAATAACTCATCTTCTTCTTTTATTTTGTGATATCTAACTTTTTCATCCCTTTTTTTACCGGTTTAAACGGAGAAGTATTTTTTGGTTCCAGTTTTCTTAAGCCAACAACTCATTTGCTGCTTCTATTTTGTCAGATCTATCTTCTTCATCCCTTTTTTTACAGGTTTAAACGGATAAATATTTGTTGTTTTGAGTTTTCTTAAGCCAACAACTCATTTTCTGCTTATGTTTTGTCACATCTAACTTCTTCATCCCTTTTTTTACAGGTATAAACGGATAAATATATTTTGTTTTAAGTTTTCTTAAGCCAACAACTCATTTTCTGCTTATATTTTGTCAGATCTAATTTCTTCATCCCTTTTTTTACAGGTTTAAATGGAGAAATATTTTTTGTTTTCAGTCTTCTTAAGCCAACAACTCATTTTCTACTTATATTTTGTCAGATCTAACTTCTTCATTCTTTTTTTTACAGGTTTAAACGGAGAAGTCGATTTTATTTAGAGTTTTCTCAACCGAAACACTCATTTCTTTTTTTTTTGTGAGATTTATCTTTTTCAATCATTATTTTAGACTTTTAAACCCAGAAGTTTTTTTCAATGCGTTTTTTTTCAGGTTTTAAACCAGAAGTCGATTTTTTTTCAGTTTTCTCATCCGAACAACTCATTTCTTTTTTTTTTCATATTTATCTTTTTCAATCGTTTTTTTATAGTTTTAACCCAGAAATCGAACATCTATTTTTTTTCTTATATTTTGTTTGATCTATCTTTTTCATGCGTTTCTTTGTACAGGACTAATATGGCTCACTGCGACATATGGTTTTATTACCTAGATTTCGTTGTTATTTCTACTTTTCTCCACCGAACAACTCATTATTCTTTTATTTTGTCATATCTAACATGTTTATTGCATCATTATATTTTCTAGGTTTGGTACATTTCTAATAATCGTTCAGTGCCGCAGATTTAACATCAGGTTTGAAATCAACTTTTTATCTAACTTTTTTTTCTGTTTATGTAGATCTAACTGTTGTTTATTTGTATTTTTTCACTTTTACGACCGTTCATCTTCTTTACTTTTCTACCTTCAGATCTCTTTTTCATTTTTTTTTCGTTCATGGTTTTTTTTAATAAAGGATTTCTTCAGCAGATCTCTTTATTTTTACCAACTTACACTATATTTTGGCAAAGTTCTTCATTCAAAATAGTTAATCTAACTATTTCTGCCGTTTATCTACTTTCATCTAACTGTTTCTTATATTTTTCTTCTGGATACAAGCTTAAAATCAACATTTCAAAGTAATGCAGTAGTCTTCACCAATTTCAACTGGTAAGTAATTTGTATGAAAATCTACCTTTTTCTTCACCAATTTTTCTTTACTTTTTCACCTTTTACAACCAAACCCTTCATCTTCTTTATTTTTCTTTCTTAAACTCTTTCATTTTTTTTTCGTTAATGGTTTTTTTAATAATTCATTCTATCACCTAATGTACAAATTTTTACCCAATTTTCTTTTTCATTTTCACATTTTTCAAAGAGTTTTTCACATTTTTCAAATCACCCTTTACCCCTTCAAATTCTGCTTTTATAAATCTCCAAATCAACCTGTCAATCAGTACTCAAATGCATTAAATTTCGCACTGCTCGAGATAATGATGAATAAACTGATCCATCGTCTGCCACACGTTATAATAATTAAACTTTATTAGATTCCAATATTAAATATACACCATCCTAAAAAAAATAAACGTTCCAAAATTACATTAAATAATTGTTCTTATACTTTTACGACGTTTCATAATATATTTTTTTATTTAACGTATAATTTTTCAATTCGTATTTATTAAACTCTACTTTTACCACTTAAGACTGTTCAGTTGGTACGGATACTTCCAAAAGCTATGACTTCTCCTATTGCTTTTATATATATATATATATATATATATATATATATATATATATATATATATATATATATATATATATATATATTCCCTGTGTTTACCAATTCAAAGTTAGACATCTGATTTTTGTACTGTTAACCATTTTGTTCTCTTACAATTTTACTTCATCACCAACCTATTCTGCTTCAATGGAACCCATGCCCACACCACAATTCATACTTTCTTCAGACATGGTTGGCGGATACATTTCTATGTTTTTGAAAGACCAGGTATATTTTTTGATTCAATAACATTTATCTTTCTTATTTAAATTTATTTATTTATTTCTTCTTAACTTGCTAATCTTTTAAGGACGGTGGACACGTTGACCGACTCTTCATCATACGCTATTGGAAGGACCTTGCTGCTAAATGGACCGTTGTGGATTACCAAAGTAATGTTCACCATGTTACTTACAACATGGATATTCACACTCCAATGATTACTCAAGGCTGGAACCAACTAAGATCTTTCTATGGAGATCAGTCCGACAAGTTGCTTGTGTTCAAATACGTGGGAAATTCATCTTTCGTAATCCACGTCTCTAAACGTTCTGCAGACACATGAATCAAGACCAAGTTCCTCAACAATGTTGCCATACGTCGTCCTCTCTCTATGTCGAACTTAATCCATTTTACTGTTGAACTATCCACATACTACTGTCAAGCAAGCCACCTGGTTAGTTTATAATTTTTGATATTATTTTAAATTTCCATTCCTTTATAATAATTAATATGTCTTCACATTCTTTTTTCAGTATTTGAAGAAAGAATTTGCTACTTATTTTGAAAAGAGTGGACTTTCTTCTATTGTTTTACATGGACCCAGGGGCGAAGACGAGTGTAAATTGATAATAAGACCTAGGTTTGTTAAGATAGGATCTGGCTGGAAAGACTTTTGTGCTCTTCATCAACTCTTTGTAGAGGATCACCCTGAATTGTTTTTTGAAGTTGAAAGTCAAAGAACAAGCAGAGATATCAAAGTTCTTTATCCAGTTTTTTGGTATTAAAGTTGTAAATTCTTTTTTTTTTTTTAACTTCTTATATATATCAATATATAAGATGATTTATATTGTACTCTTATTTTGTATGCATTTATTATATATCTCAATATATAAGTTATATTTTGTTCTCTTTTATTATATGAATTATAATCTTTTTAACCATTTTTCAATATTAATTGAAAAATAAATTTTAAATGACCGTTTAGAAAGCGTTTTGTATTCCACCGCCTTCAAAAAGTGGTTTAATTGTCTTCAAATCAACCTGTCAATCAGTTTTCAAATGCATTAAATATCGCACTGCTCGAGATAATGATGACTAAACTGCGGATATCCTCTGCTACACGTTAAATAATAAATCAGAAGCCAACAAACGTTTCATTTTTTTAAATTACTTTTCATTTCTCAAGGTCAAATTAATTGCACTGTCCAAGAGTTATCAACAGTTCTCAAGACGATAATCATGATTGCTCTCCGTAATCAACACTAAAACGCTTTGATTACCGCTACATCTTTTCACATTCAAACAATTTTCAGCACGATAATAATGACTGCTCTATTTAATGAACAATAAAACTCTTTGATTACCGCTACATCTCTTCACATTCAAACACTTTTGAAGACGAAAATCATGATTGCACTACGCAATCAACACTAAAACGCTTTTATTAGCGCTACATCTCTTCAAATTCAAACAATTATGAACATGATAATAATGAATAGTGTACGTAATCAACACTAAAAATGGAAATATCACAAACACAACTAAAAATGTTGTGTACAAAGAAATTTTTGAAACTCTTTGACAATGAACACATTATAGGTATGTCATTTCTAATTTTCTTTTTATTTGAAAGTTTGTATAAATATAGATGCATGATTTATTGTTATAATTAAAATATTTGTTATAATTTTGTTGTTAAATGCAGGATCTATTGCGTAAAGTCCAAGGCGTACAATGAACATCATGTTGATTTAAGAAGTAATCAAATTTGTGTACCAAAGGAAGTTATGAAGTTGATTAACCAAAAACAGATTATAGGTATGTCATTTGGTCTTCTTTTATTGTTATTTTTTTAAAGACATTATATTATAACCTTATAGGTTAATAAATATTACAAAATCAATTCCTATTATCAAAAATATTGCATTTAAAAAAACCCATGCGTTGCACGGGTAGAAAGACTAGTATTATGCATATTTAAAAAATCATACACACATGCGCGATAGCGCCTGTGTTTATACTAGTATATATAAAAGTCTTTTGAAGTATAAAAGTTTTTGTTTATTTGATATGAACATATTTTTTAATTTAATTATGTTTGTTAACGATATAGGTAACAATTTTTAATGAATTTGTTTTCTTTTCTTCAAATTATATATTATTTATATATTTTTAAATTATTTTTTCAGATGTTTATTAATAATAAATTTTTTATTTATTTTTATTAATAAATTAAAACTAAATTACATATATTTATTTGTTAAAAATTAAAATTGGTAAATATTAATAAATTAAGTTATCTAAAATTTTTAAAGTAAATAATATTTTCATATGGCACGTATAAAGAAAATATATCAAAATTGAAAGACTAGAATAAATTAAAATCATTTTTTTACTATTTTATTAAATGATTAACAAATAATTGAAAACAAAATTTTATTAGAAAATTTATTAACAATAAATATACTGAGGATAAAGTGGTAATTTCTTATCTATTACCTTCTAATCTCTTCAAGAATAATGGGATGAAATTTTTCAGCAATCCCTTCATTTCATCCCTGTCATTTCCTTGCATCACCTCAAAAAGAACTAGGTGATCACCCTCTATGCCTTCCTCTTCAATCCTCTTGAACAATAGATCCACTCAAAAGAATAGGGTCTTAGGGGGTGTTCTTATATGGGTGATGATTTGAGAGAGAGGAAGATGATTTATTTGGGTTGATTAGAAAGTGATATTTATGTTGTTTTTTTTTATGAATTTGGGGTAATAGTGAAGTGGATTTGAGAATAATTTTTCTGAAAGTTTGTAAAAGATTTGATTGATGTGACTAAAAAATATAAATTTAATAGATAAAAATGTAAAATGACCTAATTGTCTTTGGTGTTAAAAAAATATAATAAAATGATATTTATAAGTTGTAATTAATTTTTCATATATCATTATCATAAATAAAAATATTATAAATATTTATTAATTGAAAAAAGTAATATTAAAAAATATTTGATTTAGAAGATTTAATACTTTAATTTAAAAGGGTCGATACAAGGCTGACGTGGTTGGAATGACACCAAAAGTAGAATGGAATGCAATTGATTCCAAAAGAAACAGAACCGATTAAATAAAAAGGCTTAACAGGTTAGAATCGGATCCAAAAAAAAGTTAATAGGTTTCATTAGCACTGCAAAAACAACCGTACAAAGCTACCATGGTTCATTTATTTGAAATAAAATAATGAGGACAATTATATAAAATTAGCTAAATCACTCTCTAATCTCTGCATGCCAGAGGCATGAAATGAAATCACGTATTCCTCAAATCAGCATAATGTTTCGCTTTCAAATAATTGATAAAGAATATAAATATTGTTCAAGTTTATCGTCTTATCATTTGTCTACAGTAATCACTCACGTAAGAATACAGTGTAAATGAATAATAGGTACTTGGCGTGGCATGCTGTGTATTTTACAGTTCACCCAAAAACTCTAACCGATTTTCTTTCTGGACAGACCAGGTTTCCTCATCTTTGGATTTTTTTTACCTGGGAAAAGGGAAAACTTGGTGGTGCAGGAAGAAGCGGCCAAAACAAAATAAAACCATATTTTTGGGTCCAAAGTGAATTGCACTTTGTAAACATGTAATTACAGCATTTATTCGAAAGTGGATAATGGGTAAACATGTAATTAAGCATTTATATTCGATTTCGGCTTATACCAACAATAATTTATAATATCATGAAACAAACAGGAACAAGCATGAAAATGATTTTAGTTATTTTCGTAAAAACTTAATCAACAAATAAAGTACAAATATGTACAAGTTTATAAATTATTCTTGCATGTCTAAGTTCATAAACTTTCTAAGTGTCACTGCTCCTTACTAACTTAAGTATCGTCTTTTTTCTGTATCCTTAATTACACATTTTAATTAGTCTTGTTTACCTTTACCCTGAAATTGAATATCCTTTTAAATTTAATCATTAGATACTAACTTGGATAGCTGATTTATTGATAGTTTTCTTAGCTTTTTTTTAATGAGTATACAACTTATATTTGATAATAGGATCGATGGTTTTTTCGAGAAAGATCAACTTATATAATGTTCAACTTTATTATTTTTATTTGATGTTTTTTCTCGAAGATTAATATTTAGATTTCTAACCATATCTCCCTCAAGTATGAGTTCTTTCACCATGAGTACCATTGACTTGTACGAACCTTCTTATTCGATATCAGTGATGGGTCTTTCAAGAGAGAATAACTAAAGATATATAACACCAATGAGTCATTTCTAACCATCTTCTTCCTCAAGTATGAGTCCTTTGAGAATGAGTACCATTGACTTGTACAAACCTTCTTTCTTCCATACCACTGATGAGTCTTTCAAGAGAGAATAACTAAAGATATATAATACTAATGAGACATGAGTCCAACTCACATATAAGAGATTGACATCACTTTTAACTCAATACCTTAAGATAATTAATTTATGGATCTTTATCTTATATCATGCTCAACTTTTACATTTTTTATTTGTTAAACTTAAACTCACACCTAAATTTCTAACAAAGATAAAATTTATTCAATTAGACACACACATTTCAGACACTTACAACTTAATTGTAAATGACATAACTAATGAAATATACAAATAACCTAGAAATACAAATTATGAATGTAAAAATTGATTAAAATGTTTTATAAACGTAGAGTTTTGAAAGAAAGGGGATAAAAGATTCAAATTATAAAATTCTCATAAATTTCATTAAATAAGAATATGCAGGAAAAAAAAAGAGAGTAACTATATATATAAAAGATAAACAAACGAGTAGAAGAGTTATTAAGTTCTTAAAAAAACAAAAAAAGAACAAATAATATATATTTAATACTCCTCTCAAAATGAGATATGAATTTTAATTGTGTACATTTTGTTGAGAAATATTGGAGTTCAAGGCTTCTTTTTTTTTTTTTTCGTGAAAATGTTTTCCAATGGAATAGTCGATAGAATATGTTATAGAAAAAATAGAGCCTTCTTTTCAATCTTTATTCACACGAATGAATTTCAATATATTTGTTCTTTCACAAAGTTGTCTCTGAGAAAGGTATGCTTGTTTGAAACAAAATAGTAAAACATATTTCGGAGCTTGTGTTAGTGAAATACAAAAATCGATAGATCAATTTCCGAAAATAAGTACAATCAACACAAAGGTCTCCCTCATTTTATTTGAATTTAACACAAGGATTAGTAGGGGAATTACTTGGTTTTTCAAAATTTATATTCAATTACTTCTTTATTTGAGTTAGAATAAGACCAGCTTTGTATGTGACAGCTTTAAAGTCTAAGAAATACTTTAAATCACTACAAATCCTGAATGCGAGAATTATCATTAAAGTGTTGTTTAACTTTATTAATTTCATCAAAAGTATTTTCAAAAAATGCAATGTCATCATATAAACTAAATTACTTTTAAACACATCTTAACACATAAATAATGATATTTCAAAAATATATAAAAGAGATATTAATTAAATTTCTGATCCTATTATACACAGGTCTGCTTTAGCCTCCTTTAAGTCATATAGTGATTTGAATTAATTAGTTAGATGGTATCCCACTTTTATTTGAATGTATTAGTTTGGTTTATATTTTTTTAAAAAGCGTCAATTGCATTCCGTCTCAAATTTTGAAAAAGTGACATTATAACATATTATATCTTTCTTAATTGTTAACCCATGTTTTGTTATTCATATATTTTAATATAAATATCAATACTTAATTTTGTAAGTCATTTTTAATAACAAATATCAATATAAAATTTATATGTCATAAATTTTGTTTTAAGAGAGAGATAATATTTTTTTATTTTGAAAAAAAAAATCAAGAGTAAATTGAATCAAAATGACATATGTTGGGATTAAATTTGAACAAATAAACATATGTTGGAATTAAATTGAAATCAAGACCATGACACTTGGTAGTGACACTGACACGTAGTAGTATCTTGTCACGAGGCACTAACGCATCACACCAGGTACCTAATACGTGACAAAAAATAATTAAAAAAATAAAAATAGTTAAAAATTTTATAAAAAGCCAAAGATTAACATGTGGCATGCCGTAAACGGTGTTAATAAATTTTTTTTTGAAAGGGACATAATTGAGACATTTTTTAAAAAATTGGCACGCAATTGACGCTTTCTTAAAAATGAATATCAAACTGACACATCTAAACGAAAGTGACTAGCATCCGACAATGACACTAAATAGTGACACTAACACATGGCAGTACCTTGCCACGTGGCACTAACGTGTCACACTAGGGACCTGATACATGACAAAAAATAATTAAAAAAAATAAAAATAGTTAAAAATTTAAAAAGCCAGAGATTAACATGTGGCACGCCGTAAACGGTGTTAATATTTTTTTTGAAAGGGACATAATTGAGACATTTTTTCAAAAGTTGGGACGCAATTGACGCTTTCTTAAAAATTGAGACCAAACTGACACATCTAAATGAAAGTGGCTACCATCCGACATTGACACTTGGTAGTGACACTGACATGTGGCACTAACGTGTCACATCAGGGACTTGGTATGTGACAAAAGTAATTAAAAAAAATATAAATAGTTAAAAAATTTAAAAAACCAAAGATTAACATCTAGCACGCCGTAAACGGTGTTAATATTTTTTTTAAAGGGACATAATTGAGACATTTTTTCAAAAGTTGTGACGCAATTGACACTTTCTTAAAAATGGAGACAAAACTAACACATCTAAATGAAAGTGGCTACCATTCGACATTGACACTTGGTAGTGACACTAACATGTGGCAGTACCTTGCCACGTGGCACTAACGTGTCACACCAGGAACCTGGTATGTGACAAAAGTAATTTAAAAAAATAAAAATAGTTAAATAGTTAAAAAATTTAAAAAGCCAGAGATTAACATGTGGCACGCCGTAAACGGTGTTAATAATTTTTTTTTTTTGAAAGGGACATAATTTAGACATTTTTCAAAAGTTGAGACGTAATTGACGCTTTCTTAAAAGTTGAGACCAAACTGACACATCTAAACAAAAGTGGCTATCATCCGACTAATTAAATATGGAAATGGTTAAAACTTACAAGACTTAAGATCCATGGAGAAGTGACTTTGTATATATTTCTCTTCGATGAATGATCCAATTTTTGGAAACAACATATTTCCTAAATGTCAAAGTAATTAATTTGGTAACATGAGAAAAAAAATCTAAAAAAACTACCATTTTATTTGTATAAAACCTTGAACAACTAATCAGTCCAATAAATATATTAAATTTCAAATTAGACAAGAAAATATTTCAATAACAACAAATTCTAATGATTTAAAGTTGTTAGTAATTATCATGACCAATTTAGATATCAATTTACAAAATAAAGAATTATTGGTTACTAAAATAGTCACTATTATAAATAAAAAATTATAATTGATCTTTAAAATCTAGCTATCAAGACTGTTAGCTACCAAAGAAAATTGATCACTAAACATTAATTACCAAAGTTTTTTCAACCAAAATAATTGGTTTCTAAATTAGTCTTTTCTAGATCAATCTTTAATTAATTAGTGACCAATTATAATTTTTTATTCATAATAGTGACTATTTCTTTAACCAATCATTTATGTTTTTGTAAATTAGTATCTAATTGCTCACTATAATAACTAATAACTTTTGAACATTAAAATTGGTTATGGATGAAGTATTTTCTTGTTGTGAAAAAAATAAAGATTTTCAAGACTTTATATATATATATATATATATATATATATATATATATATATATATATATATATATATATATATAACAAAATGTAATATAATATAAAGTCAAATCACTTTATGTGATTTTTTATGAAAATAAAATCTTAAAATTATTGATCCGAAAAATTTTCCTTTTCAAATACGAATATATAAAAGATGCGGACTTAAATGAATACGAACTTAAATAAATATTTAAGATAAATATATATATATATATATATATATATATATATATATATATATATATATATATATATATATATATATATATATGGTTGTTAATGTCACAGAAAAACTGTCATTTTATTTTTATAAAACCCTGAACAACTAATCAATTATGTGTAAATTATGTGTAAATAGATTCAACATCAAAGAAGTAAAGATTTTCAAGAGTTTGATATAAATATATTTACGTTTCAAAATACTAGAATATATTTAAAAAATAAATTGAAATATATTAATAAGTTAATGATTAGATAGAAGATGATTGATATAATTTTTTGTGATTAGTGTTGTACTAATAGCAATAATAGGAGGGATATTAAGTAAGTAATGATTGTGTAAACACGCAATGAAGTAGAGTCCTAGATATGAAGCGGAGAAATGGTCGGAAACTTGGCGTGGGATTTGAAGCAATCCATAAAAAAACTCAACTCCCACCTTCAATCTCTCTAATTATTCTAAACCAAATAAACAATAGAAATTAGAACCCTAATCTCTAATGTTTAACCTACAATATAAAAATGCAAGTAGGCCATGTTTTCCCCCAACAAAACCCCTCTCTAAGTGCTCACTAAATCTACATTCTAGGGGACACTCTTCCCTGTTTTACCATTTTTTATTCACACCCACCTTCCTAAACCCTACTTACCAAAATTATCATTTCAAAATCCAACTCATTTTTTCTCTGCTTCCATTTTATAAATCAAATGTATATATTTTTTTAACAGAACATACTTTCATATAATTGCATAGGAACCTTTCATCATTTGAAGAATCAAGAAACGAAATGATTGGGTTAGTGTTAAGTCATATAAATAAATAACAATTAATGAAACAAACAAACACTACACACCCCACATATCCTGCTCTTTATTTATTTATAAATAAATAAAATCATTGCACCATCATGTGCCTTCATACGTACTCTGTCATTCCCCTATTATCTTACATATAAAATCTTCACTTCTTCATCACAGAACATGCTTTCAACCAAAATATCATCTGCCAAATCTATTACATCCTTCTCTTTCACTTCCAACTATACACTTCATCATTATTTAATTACCAACCAATCATGTCCACTAGATCACCCATTTCATTTTTTTTTTAACTTTTTAATTAATTCAAAATAGCGTTCATACAATTGTTAATTAATTTATTACATTTATTGGTGAATGATATAGTTATTCGTATATCGTAGACTAAAAGATTTTAAAATACAAAATAATGGTACGTGCAAACAGGACACGAACTAAACCATCGATTAACGACATTAGACCTCCAAGTAAACGATTCGTGCAACCGTTAATCACATGATTACCAGCTAAGCCGGTCACATGGCCAGATATACTTAACAAGGCTTGGTCACACAGGAATATCTTAAGCCAAGTGGGTTTTGCAACTGTTCCTAGAAGATGGTTGCACGCGCACGTGTGGAGAATCTCGCAATCCCACTTTTTTCCACTTGTTTAACGGTTAATGATTAATTAATCACACTCAGACTGATGGGGGAGGTGACCGACTACACCGGTTAAGAAGGTCGAAGGAAGAAACGACAGAAAGGTTCTAAAATGTTTAATTCTGGGTTATTTTAATCTATCAAAGGATTTTTGAATTAACATAAAGTTTGGGTAAGAAAAAAACTGTTAATATTTCAACGCAATCATATTAATAAAATGATTAGAAAATTAGTGGTTTGAAAAAAGTTTTATATGAAGAATAATTGGTAAAGATAAATAGGAAGAAGTAATAATTGAATATTTTTGTGATAAGCAAAAGATGGATAAGAGAATAGTGATAAGTGAGCAATAGTGAGACATATAATAATTGTCCGCATGACTAAAAAGCCTATTTATAATAATTTGTTAGAAAAAGTATTAGTATGAGATAGTGATTTAGGAAAAGCTAGGTTTGACCGTGGACCAGATCCAGGAAAATAAAAAGAAAGAAAGTTTGACCATGTTTGCACGTGGGGCAGAGAGACATGTACACGTGTAATTTGGTGTCTTTGGATGAATTGATGCGTGTAGTAGGATTCACGTGGGTTGCCATAGCATGTATTGAGACGGTGAAAGAGAATCTTGCATCCTAATAAAATACATTTTATATTTTTATATATCTGTTTATGTATCAATGATTTTAACAACACATATCTAAGATCAACATGAATATAGTTCTGTCAAAGATTACTGTCTACAACTGTAGGGTCCTTCTTCTTAGGATGACAACTCTGTCAAACATTTATTTATTTACTTTTTTTTACGGGTTTTTTAATCATCAAAATAAAATATACTGTATCGGTTCAAATTACAAAGCTCCAATCTCCATTCGTAACTTCATGTTTATATTCTGTGTGTAATAGCGACTTTAATGTTATAATCTAAAAAAAAATTATATATTACTTATATTTTCATCGCAAGACCGATTTAAGTTTTTTTTTTCATCTATTTTTTTATTTTCTTGAAGTAAAATTAAGCTTCTATAAATAGAATAAATTGAGTACACATATAAAAATATGATTAAATACTTATGAATAAATAATAAAAATAATATGTTAAAACAATTAATGCAATTAATATACATAATTTGGTTCGGTCTAAGTGATCACATATATTATTTGAAAAATATTAAGAATTTTATCTCATAAATAATTGGTTAAATTATTCGGGTGTCTCTATTTTTGTAAGGATGTGTCAATTTAGTTTCGGTTTTAAAAAAATTTCAATTACATCTTAAATTTTAAAAAAATATTTTAATTAAGTTTCTTTTAGAAAAATATTATTAACAACGTTATGTCACGTATCAATACGTGATTTTTTTAGTTTTTTGTTTCCATGTTTTTTTATGTTTTAGTTTTTTTGTTTAGAAAAAAGTTGTTGTCATGTGTCAAGTCTTTGGTATGAGGAATGACAATTGGTTGGGTTAAGTTTGAATAGTATCCACCCGCGGTATTAAAATACACGCTGCTATGCGAGAGTAATAAATATGCAAAGATATTAACTATCCGTCGCAGGTTTTATCCATAGATACCCACGAGCACAAATATTTTTGTCATCTCTAGGTGTGACATGTGACACTGTGAGTGTCAAGTAGCATGACAATGCCACATGTCATTGTCATTGTTAAACATTATTGTTTTGATCTCAATTTAGTCCTTATAAATGTCTCTTTGATTCAATTTAGTCTCTACTTATATCTTGGGTTGATTCAATTTTGGTCCCAATTTTTTTAATAATTGAAATATTTTTTTAATCCATGTTTTCTTTATAAGATTAAAACTAATTAAGTATAATTTTTTTAAAAATTAAGTACTCATATTTATATTAAAATTTAGCGGTAAAAGAAATCATTAAAAAATATAGGTTAATAATATAAAATAACGTAATATGTTAAAAAGTCATTTTTAATAAAAATATTAGTATAACATTTATACAAATAATAAATTTGGTCTAAAATTGGAGAGAAACAATATTGCTCTATTTAAAAAAAAAAAATTGGGTGATTAACAAAACATGAATTAATAATATAAAATAATATAATATGTTAAAAAGTCAATTTTAATAAAAAAAGTATTAGCATAAAATTTGTACAAATATTAAATTTGGTCTAAAATTAGAGAGAGAAAACATTGCTCCATTTTGAAGACAACAAATGGGACAAAATTGAATCATACAATGACACTTGAAAGTGACTATCATGTAACATTGTCTTGTCACGTAACATTCACAGTGTCATGTGTCACATCAGGAACTTGATGCGTGACAATATTTTTTTTTAAAAAACAAAATAAAAATAATTAAAAAAGTCACATATTAATATGTTGCATATCGTTAAAAAATGACATAATTGAAACATTTTTTTCAAAAGTTGAAACACAATTGAAATATTTTTAAAAACGGATATCAAATTGGCACACATGTACTAAATTAAAATCATCCAAATAATTAGGCCTAAATAATTATAGCGATATGAACTCAATAATTAGATTAAAATTACGTATTTGAGGATGAATATAACAATAATACCTCTAAAATTTTGTACAAGATCCATAAAATTTACTTAGCATTCAACTCTAGGGATTATAACACATCATACATTTTATTTAAAATTGTACATGGTCCAATTTATGCATTCAAATAGTCATATCATATAGAAGAATTATTACATCCATTTATCTAGATTGAAACAAACTTTTTATCCAAAAAGTCCTAGAGAATCACTTACAGAGATCTAAACAATCTAGGGAAACTTCTAAACTCCACCCTACAGTAGAAACACTTTCTCTTAACCATCCATTTAGGAAGAAAAAAAAAACTTAAAACAACAAAATAAATAAAAAAACTTACCAAAATGAAAATTAAATCAATACAATATAATCTACTTTATACCGACTTTGCAGGACCTTAATATGATAACAAATCTACGATAAAATATGTAATTAAAAAGAATACCGGAAAAGATAAATTAAAAATTTTAAAAATGAACTTTTTATTACCAAAAGTTGAATCCAAAATATTATTAAATTTGAATTCAATTTAACCTAGATTAATATTGTGTTTATACACACTACATTTTGTTTTATCACTTATTTGTAGTATTAATATATTCAAAATGTTGGGTTAGTAAATAGTTTTAATAAATTTTTTATTGAAAGTTTGTTTAATGATTATATATATATATATATATATATATATATATATATATATATATATATATATATATAATATTATAGTTTGTTTAATTGGTGAGAAAAACATAGTTCTCTCTCATTGTCGACAAGTAAACACCTTAGGTGGAAGACATTTTTTTTGTGAGACAATCAATCATGGTATCGGTACCAATGATAAATCCATGTCAGAAGGAAGAAAAAGACATGTTGAGATGACTCTTAATATGACTCATTAACATGTTACTTAATATGAACATGCCATTAGGATGAAACTCTTATAAAATTGTATGATTGGTAATACATATATGTGAGTGTTTTTTTGTCAGCAAAATATTAAAAGAAATGAATAATAATAATTACATAACAATAAGATTAAGACAGAGATATCAAAATAAAATATTTATAAAGTTAAACAACAAATAATAATAATAATAAATATACAAC
Source organism: Vigna unguiculata (assembly GCF_037176805.1). Lineage (NCBI taxonomy): Eukaryota > Viridiplantae > Streptophyta > Magnoliopsida > Fabales > Fabaceae > Vigna > Vigna unguiculata. The sequence goes on along the minus strand of NC_140794.1, from coordinate 53,556,222 downwards.
AAAATTCTAAATGAAGTAAAGAGTAGTAGTCTAGGTTGAAGCACGTATCACGCTGTCTTTAGATAGAAAACACTTCAACTGCATAAGGCAATACATAATATTATACGCCTATTTCTTAAGATAAAACAATTCGTCAGATCGATCGAATGCATCGAATAATTTCTAAAATCTTATGAACATTAATGTCGTAAAAGACAATACAGAGAAAAAGTCTAAAAAACATTTTTTGTAACTTGTGTGAAACCTTATGAATACAATGTCTCAAAAGAAAATTCAAAGTAGAAGATCGAAAAACACTTTTTTTCAATTGATGTATATGTTGTGTATTTTCTTATGCATATATGTGGTATTTATAGATAGAAAAGAGAGATATAAGAATCAATTGTCATCAATATGATTTAAACAAAAATAATCTATAATCAATTTTCATTTAATTATTTATTTTTTAAATTATATTAAATAATTCCAACATTTCTCTACACAGATAAAAAGGAAAATAGTGAAAAATAAAAGTGTAAAAACAAATATATCAACCATAATACAAATGGGCAATTAAAAAAAGAAATTTTTTAGCATTTGTGAATAACTATATAACCTAACAAAGGAACATTTTAGATTTTGCAAGAAAACCTAATGGAATAAAGTTTAAGTATAGATGAAGATAATACATATTTTTGGATGTACATCCTGCCTACACTAGTGCAGTACCCCCTTTTGACTCCGGTTATTTTTGAGATTCTGCTTCGGTTTAAGAACCGAGGCATATTAAAGCGAGGCCAAAAGACATCTCTTTTGGCCTCGGTCATTACCCAAAGCCATATATCTCTTTTATGCCTCGGTTGCAGAGAGACCGAAGCCATAGATTCAATATTTTTTTTTAAAAAAATAAAATTAGCAGCCTCCACGAAGCTTCCTCGCGCACCAACCATTCACGTTCCACCATTGCCAGCAACCACCACTTCTCCATGTTCTCTGCAACGCGCAGCCACCGCAGCACAATACCCCATCGAACCACCACCGCAGCACCATCGAACCATCACCACCGTGCTTTCACGCTGCCATCACCATCGAGAGTTCATCTTCACGCTCCCAAACCTCGTCGTCTGCTCCTGTTTAACGGCGGCGTCTTCCTTCTCCACCAAAATGGCATCCACAATGTCGTGGTAGTTCCCCCGCCCGCGGCGACGAAGGCGACGAGAGCGGCCTGGACGGGGTTGTGGAGAGGGCGGCGTTGAGAGTTGCATTCTTGAGCTTGTGGTTGTGGAGGTGGTCGTCGCAGAGGGCAGTGTCAAGAGTCGCATTCTTGAGCTTGTGGTTGTGGAGGTGGCCGTCACAGAGGGCGGTGTCGTCGTCGACGTGTGGTTTGGGAGAAGAGTTAAGGCGTTGTGGTGGGTTTCCAAGAGAAGGGGAGTGGAAGACGAGAGGAGGTCGTGGGGGCTGAATTGGTGAGGGAGGAAGTGAGAGAGAGGGGTGAATTGCAGCGCTGATGAAATTTGTAAAATTAGGGTTTCTGGGCAGGGTTATAGGCTTCGGTTCTATTTCAACCGAGGCCTAAAACTGCCCAATATTGCCTCGATCGAAAAGCAACCGAGGCCAAATGTGTTCTCGCAGGCGCCAATTTTAAAATTTTCATTTATGGGCTGCCTAATAGGCTTCGGTTCTTAAGGAACCGAGGTCTAAAGTCACTTACGGCACCGGTTGTTTGTAGAACCGAAGCAATATAGGTTGCTGAAATTGCAAAATTGCCACCGCCTCCTTATAGGCTTCGGTTCCGCCATAACCGAGGCCTATAAGGCGAGGTAAATTATCAAATCTGCACTAGTGCTACCTATATAATTGAGTCCTATGATATTTTATTCCTACAATCATTGATTTTATTTATCTACAAATTAAAAGTTAATCCAGTGTCCAAACATTTCTATTCTTGTTTAAGCAAAAAAATTGGTTTACCAACACCACCATTCCATTCTCTATTCTCTCTTTTTTCTTCTTCTTATAATTTCAACGCATGTATAATGCGCAAAAGTTCATTCGTTTAAGTTGTAATTAACACGATCTTCTCCTTCTAACAAAATTAAAAAAAAAGAAAAAAAAAGTTGTCACATGACATCTTTATCGAACTTCTATTCGCCACTTTATACTCCGCTACTTTTCACATCCTTATTCATATTTTGATTGAAAATATTTTGTGATTCGTGTTCATAACATTTAGTAAGTTGAATAATATATACTTTATCATTTTGTTTATTTAAAATCGTTAAAATAGTCTATTAGTTTAATTAAAATCGTTTAAGTAGTCCATCTATAAGTGAATAAGTTATCTACGAATAAAACTTTAAAGTACCGATTTTATAATGTAGGTAGATATACAGCTCCCCTCTATATAATTATTTTTCATGATAATGATAAGTAAATTGAAAAATTGCTAAAAGAATTAATATTTTTACTGATTAAAAGTTTAAATTCTAAAAACTAGTTTAAAATTTAAACATAAAGTATAATCATTCTTTAAGATTCAAGACTTGTGTATCACTCAACATGAAATTGCTCAGAAATTGATCTTTTTAGTCTTTTTGAGTTCTAAGGCTTAAAGGTGGTGTACCATTCAGCTTGCAATTAATTTAAAATCTCTCTCTCTCTCTTGCTTTTTGACATGTTAAAATATGATAAATTACAAATATAATGCGATATAACGTTACATTAGATCTAGAAATATTTAATTTGTCGTTTAAGGAACCTTTTTTAGTTTCCTGATAACATAGGAAGAATGTTGAGTATATGCACTGAAAATAATCCACGTGAAACAAACTATTATAAACATCCTTAAGCAAGGTCGCTCTAATATTAAGGAAGCTTTTTCATCCGAAAGTCATGTAAATAGAAATAGAGTAAGATGGAAAACATTTAATTTCAAACCTTTTTCATTTTCCTCAATATAAGAATAAAAAAATGCACCACTGGGTCTCGTCGTTAGTTTTCATACCCACTTTTTTACTGTTGTGTTGTTAAATTTGTGGCTTTACAGATTTGATATTTGTAGCATGTTTTACGTTTGTGGGATTTGAATCCTTAAAAAGGAGTGTGTTAAAATAGTTGTGATTTTGAAGAAAGATACCATGGGCTTCACATGTCTGAAGAAACATGAAAGGACTAAACGGTAAAAAAGATGTGATTAGAAGACCTAATAATAAGTAGTAGCATCGTGAAGGATATGAATGAAAAGTAGTTTGAGGGTTATACCAAAAGAAAAGTACTGATATTTGAAAAGCCAACTTAGCGCACAAGACTCGGAAAGAAAAAAAAAATGTACAGAAACAAAAAGCATGATCTAGAGTGCATAAAGCTACTAATAATCTCAACTTTAAAAAAACCAAAGGAACTTAGCAGTAGCATCATGATGGTAAGAAGTTAAGTGATGATGCATCGCGTTTCTCTCATCAGATAATTGATGTTACCTGAAACATTTTAATATATACAAGTTTTATATATATAGGTAAAACTTATTTATTTTAAATTATAAAAAGATTATAAAAGCAACCAATGATATTAAATTATCAGTTATTGAAATATTTGTTTGTATATTGTAGAATTTCTTAATACATGTTTTTTAAAGTATAATTTATTGTGTTGTGGAAATAGTTATTGTTGTAGAAATAGTGATTCCTCTGCCACTGAATGTAGCCTTGGTAATGTAGATGAAGTTGTAAAATTATTGAGAAAGAATGGGGGCATCAATGATTGAACGATGGAGGCAATCCAAAAAGAGGGGCAACATGGTCATTGGACATGACTTGAAATAGCAAATGGCAATGAGTGAAACATCAGGGTCCGGAATTCACGTGCGAATCACATGTGATGGAACGCTGTACGGACCCAAGGAAGAAAACTCGGCCTTCTGCGATCGACACTTCCAATTATTGGGTGCATTGTGACAAGACCACCTATTTCACCCCAAAACATTTTCTTTTTTTCATAAAATAAATAAACAAATAGCAAAAATATTCCGGTAAAAAGAAGTTCAAGACAGATTAAACTATTCCTATTTTTGGAAGCAATAAAGCTTCCTTTTTTAATTTCGCTGTCTCAAACGAGACGTCCTATTTTATTTTTTTTAAACAAGCTATAAAGAAAACATCTGAGTTATATAATAAAGCTTTTGGCTTTGGAATATTTTTGATACGTTTACCTTTTTCGAGCAATAGAGTAAGATATATTTGTTTTACCGAGAACCAGTTATGACAGGGAAAACGGGACAAAACTCGAAAAGGAAGTGGAAAGCTACCTAAATTCACGTGCATATCACATGGCAAAGATATTACTGATTCTGGTTGAATTAGTTTTCAGAAGAAAAAAAAAAAGAACAAATAGTACTACATATATATGACTTACTCATCAAATCTGTTAAAGTAAGCCGTGCAAAGTATATTAAATTGGATTGTAAAATATAAATGGTGAGTTAAAAGAATGTAGTTGGAAATTAGAGAAGAGGAAAGTGGTAATGTAATATAGTGGAGAGTTGAGAATTGTGGTGGATTTGATGTAAGAGAAAGATGATGGGTGTTGTCGGGTAGTGGGTGTTACGTTAAGGAGGGTTATGATTTAAGAAGTTAGGGGGAGATCCATTATTGGGGTGTGTGGAAAGACCCAGCCCAATGCCAGGGAACACGTGGGACACCTACCACGCACTCGTGGGGACACTCTTAATCATCACCCGACATCTTTGTCTCTCATGCCATTCACTAATTAAAGAATAAATAATTAATACTCTACCCCTAATCTCCTCATTAATCATTATCCACGCTTTCCTTCTTTCTTTCCTTTATTACCATCACCTTCATTCTACTACGTTATTTCAACTTTTCCACTTCAATCAAATAGTTAGGTTTCGGTTGTGTCTATCGCACATATTTTAATCTATGATTCCAAAATTGTGAGTGTAGGAGGATCTTACACCTTCTTTCCGATTTTAAAGTGAGATAAGTTAGTAAGGTAGTAGTCTCTGTCGTTACAATCAATGTCCTTCATCTATTTTTCCCTTTTGCTATCACTCAAATGAAGTTGATATTCTTTTTGTCAAAAAAGGATAGGTGAAATATATATAGATGGGAAGGAAGTATAAAACACGTTTGTAAATGTTATTTGTTGGAGTGAAATGTTTGTTAAAATTTGTAATGAGTAGAGTGTTTCTAGTTTTGTTAATTCCTTAAAATGCAACATGGTGGTAGAAAGTTTGTGATAGATGAGCCGTTTTGAATTATTGGGTGATTGGGTGGGAAAGGTTTTCCGGTTCCCGTGGAGGAGGGTCTTCCTTCTAAGTTGCAAACTCAATTCTATATATTCATCAACCATGCCAAATACACAATTACTACTCACATTTTCAATAATTGCTCACAACGGGATTGGGATATATGCTAACTCATAAAAACTCACAAATTAAAATTTGGTGATAAGAATTGAATTTCAAGTCTAATTCAATCTTAAAAAAATAAATTTGTAAAACGAAATTTTAATCCATTTATATAAATTGTGAATTAATTTTATTTTTAGTCGATATAAAACTTCTAACATAAAATTTTGAACATTTGTATAAGAAATGTTTTATGAAAAAGACTCCTGCTAAATTTTAAATTGATTTTGTTGACACATGATGTGTTGCTTTTAGAACAAACAATTTGTTTAAAGAGGTTGAAGAATGTGTAAATCCTGTTATTGCATCCTCAACCATCTACGTCATTTTGAAAGTTAATTAAACCTGATGAGAGTTACATGTGCTTATTTACAACCATGTAAAATTTGAGTTTTTTATTTTCAATTTATGAGATTGATGTATGTGATCGGCATAAGAAAGTCTTTATATGGGAAATTGCTTATATGGCATTACTTTAGCAAATGCATATTGGTGTTGAAAGGTGACATATTGCATGTTTAGGAAGTGTTGAAGAAAGGTTGAATAAATATATTTAAAAATATATATATATATATATATATATATATATATATATATATATATATATATATATATATATATATGTAAAGGTGTGAAAAGGAATAATATAATATAATAGTAAAAATGGTTAAAAGAAGACGTAAGGTATTGTGGCACGTGTAGTGCAGAGGCATGTTGGTTCATGTGAGTGTGAGTTGGGGGCAGGTTTTTTCTTCCACGCTTGCTTCATCGTCGGTCCACGTGAATACCAATCGCACTTGTCCCCCCTCTCACTGTTTCTTCACTTTCTTAACTTGATAGGAACATTAATAATAAAAATTGAAATCTCGTATTTCACCACTCCCATGATTGGATACGCCAAATGTCCAAAACTAATGCCTGCAAAAATAAGTATCGTGGAACCTAACTCTCTCAAAACGAAAAGAAGAACAGCACGGTGGTTCTTGGAACCTAACTCATTAATTTGAAGCGCGGTGGAGGAAGGAAGAGGAAGAAAGAGATTTAAATTTAAATTTGAAAGAGTGACAGGGCACAGTGTGATAGAAGAAAAGAAAAAGTTAAGGAAAGCGACGTTGTTGGCTGGGGGGAAGACCCTCGTGGTGATCGCATGGGTGGAGATTTGTGTGTCGCGTAGGATAAGGGATAATGGGGACCCACCGAGGGACAACACAAATATAATGAAAAGGTTATCTGTTTGGTTCCAATCATGACCATTGGCTGTGCTGATTTTGATGGATGTCCAGGGACGATGCTCATCATGCCTGTTCCTATATCTGACATTTTACCTCAGCCGTTGATGTAGGAACTGATTCACTCCTGGCCCAAATCTTCAGGTGCCACCTGCCCCACCCTGTTTAATGCGAAAGATTTCTTGCGATTTGCCACCCCACACTCTATCCTACCTAAACCTAACTCCATTTATTTATTTTCCTTTTTACCTCGCTAATCATAACATTATCAATTCATTTATTACTTTTATAACATCGCACATGTTAATTCCATAACCAAAAAAATGTGACATGAACAATGATGTGATGTATATAGTTATCGTCTTATCACAAATCATCTATCCCCCTCTGCTTCATGCCTCGTTCGTTAGTGTGAGGAATTCAAATTTGAAAAGGTTTCATGAGGCACAGTAAAAGAAAATGGTATTATTCAGCGGTCAATGGAATTAGTTGTGGTGTTGTGGAGTGGGAGTTATCCAGCAAAGATGGCGTGAAAGTTATCCAAAAAGATGAGGGTGTGAAAGTAAAGTATAATAAAGTGGAGTTTATTTATTTACCAGATGGTCAAAGGTAAAGAATAAAGAGGGGGAAGAGAGAGAGAGAGAGAGAGTATTATTATTTTGGGGGCAAATGTGATGATTGAGATAACTGGCCTTGCTGACATAAAGTCATCATTGAACTTACACACTACTCCCACCCATTCTCTCTCTTTTCTATATAATCTCAACCCACACGGCCCCCCTTTCCACTCCACACACAACTCCCCTGCTTTTCATCGTCTCCTTCTTACGCTCTCTCTCTTTTTCTCTCTCAATCTCACTCTCTCCATAACCAGAACCTCAATTTTATAAAACCAGAGATGATGGTTCAAAAGGAAGATCTGGGTTTGAGTCTAAGCCTCAACTTCCGTCACAATATACCCAATCCTCAACATCTTACTCTCATCTCCTCCTCTACTCATTCATCTTCCCCTTCACCTTCACCTTCAAATCCTTTTAAACCCTCTTGGAACGACGCTTTCGGTATGTCCTCAAATTCCTCCACTTTCCCAATAAATAAATAATACTTTTTTTTTTCATTTTATTTGCATGCAAATAATGTTCCAGATCTGTTCAAGTTTATCTCTTTATTTCCTTTCTCTCCGCCACTTCTTCGTTCACTTTGATCCGGCTTACTGGGTCTTTTTTTTTTTTTTTTTTTGCTCCGGGGAGAGAAATATTATTGTCGCCCTTCACTTTTTGTCCCGATATGCATGACCCTCTAATTTAAATGACTTTTTGTTTGCATCCAGATCGAAACTCGGACACATGCAGAGGCGAAACCCGATCGTTCCTGCGCGGAATCGACGTGAATCGGTTACCCTCGGGCGTGGACATGGAAGAGGAAGCGGGAGTTTCGTCTCCGAACAGCACCGTTTCGAGCGTGAGCGGAAAGCGAAGCGAGCGAGAACCCAACGGTGAAGAACACGACATGAACAGAGCCTGTTCCCGCGGAATCAGCGACGAAGAAGACGGCGAAACCTCAAGGAAAAAACTCAGACTCTCCAAAGACCAATCGGCTATTCTGGAAGAAAGTTTCAAAGAGCACAATACCCTCAACCCGGTAAGCCTAACGGAAAACCACCTTAAAATCAGTTATCACGTTTTTGGAAGTACTAAACTAAAATTGCTAACGTTAATTAATCTAATGTTCTGGCAGAAGCAAAAGCTGGCACTGGCAAAACAGCTAGGCCTTCTACCAAGACAAGTTGAGGTGTGGTTCCAGAACCGAAGAGCAAGGTGAGTTTAAAAATTATAACACACACGAAATAAATAACTGGGTTTAATACAAAGTTTTAGTTTTATTAAACGTGTGAAATAAATCCCAGGACTAAGCTGAAGCAAACCGAGGTGGACTGCGAGGTGTTGAAAAGGTGTTGCGAGAATCTGACGGAGGAAAATAGAAGGTTGCAGAAGGAAGTTCAGGAGCTTAGAGCACTGAAACTCTCCCCTCAGTTTTACATGCAAATGACTCCTCCCACCACACTCACCATGTGCCCTTCTTGCGAGCGGGTGGCTGTGCCGTCGTCCGCCGTTGATGCCGCCGCGCGTCATCATCCGATGGGCCAGGCCCATGCCCACAGCCGGCCCATGGGCATGGGCCCGTGGGGTTCGGCTGCTTCCATTCCGCACCGGGGCTTTGATGGTTTTCACCACTGATTGTGAATAAGAATTAATTTAATGGAATGGAGGTACTTGTAGGGTTAGGTGTGTAGCCGAAAACGAGAAACAGTGAGGTGTGGATGTAGGATATGGTGATTAGAAGAAGGGATCTGGTGGGTCTCCAATGTTTTGTACCACTTTGACTCATCATCTTTTGTTTTTGTTTGGATGACCTACATTAGTTAGGAGGTTTTCAGTTTTTAGTGTTACTTAACCTTTTCCCATCTCAAACACTAAACACACACTTCGTGTAAACTGCAATTGTCTAGTTAAATTATATAGCTTTCTTTCACTATTTCTCAAACCATTCTTTTCCCACACATACTTTTTAGTCTCTACACTTCCTAGGCATCTTATAACCACGCTTTCGGATACCTTAATAAACAAGTTTCCTTTTCTCTTTCGCGGATCATATTTCTAAAATATATTACAACTTAAAACGTCATTGTTTTATTATTTAGGAATACTTTACAGTTTTTAGATATTTTAAATAAAATCAATTTTATAATGTTATCATAAATAAACTTCTAATATATTATTTCCATTGGATAGATACCACTTTCCTAGACCTTTACTATGAGAATGAAATAAAGCAGGAAATATACTTTCCAGGTTATATATATATATATTCATGAAAATAAGAAAATAAGAAAATGACATGGTCTTGAAAGGTATACATAGAAAAGTAATATAAATTATTATTTTTTTTTTTAATACAAAATTTGTGTACTTTGCATGGTTTTATGAACGTAATAAGCTTGATAGTATTTTTATGGGTTAAATATGTTTTGGTCTTTAACTTTCAGTGAATTTTGGAGTTAGTTTATTTTGAAACTTTAGACTAATTTAGTTATTCATCTTTCGAAATACGTGGATTTAGTTCTTTTAATCAAATTTTGTTATGTTTATTTGATGTTTTATATGTATTTCAGGATCATGAGGATTGTGTGTTTGAGTTGTTTATATTGTTTGACACATTTTTACTTTAATGTTAAGTCAAATACTATTATGAAACACGTTTGAAATGTCAATTAAACTTAACAAAATTTGATTAAAAAAATTAAATTTACGTATTTTGAAAGATGAAGGACTAACTTGATCTAAAGTTTTAAAATGAACTAATTCCAAAATTTATTAAAAATTAAGGGACTAAAATCATATTTAACCTAGGTGAAAAAAAGTGATTTAAAAAGTAATTCATGACAGTAATTTACGTTTTTATTTTATTTACAGTAATAATATTTAAGGAACGTGTTTTAAGTATAGGTTTAAAAAATTATGATTACGCGTTTATTATATTTTATAATTTTCATACGCATGTAAAGTTATAATCCTCTCTATGCTTTTAGAACAATTTAGTCAGCATTTATTTATCTGTGTTCTGTTTTCTTAGTCCACAGGGAATTGTTCGCTGCTGTGGTGTGGTGGGGCCTTCTTAAATAATATTAAAGTTTCATGTTTGTTGTTTGATGTGAAGTCAAAATTTGATGTAATGTTTGGAAAATAGTTATTCATCAATGCTTGAAAGATCCTTGTTTGGTTTGGAAGATTTGGGATGGATTAGGGTTTTGGATTGGAATAAAAGGTCAAAATAACTCTGTAGCAAAAGAAAAAAAAAATGCAATTTGGGGTGGGTCCCTGGAACGGGGTGTTGGGTGTGGCATGGAAAATGCAATTGGTTTCTTATTTTAAGGGTGAATTTAGGGTGTAGAGTAGCATTGAGACCACGCCTGTTCTATAAATAATGGTTTAAGAAATTTGGGTCATTATCAGCTCAAATAACAATGCTCTGGTTTTGTGCAGAACAGAGTCCCTGTTTTCATGGATTATGTTCATTGATCAACTCCAAGAATTGAAACGGACAAACTCACAAAAATTGACCTAAGTCACACCTATATGTAGAATACTAAGTTACTTATTGAATATCTTGGACAATAGAACAAGATGTTGGTAAAATGTGTATGTGTTCATTGAATTACGTGAACGTGATGAATTTCCAAAATATTCAAACCAACCAAATTGGTTTAGTTTTTTGGGTTGTTTGAAATAGACAAGGGACAGTTTAGTTAGTTCATTAGTTGAAAAATAAAAATAAAAATTGAACCTAACACTTGATAGCCAAAGTTTTGAAATTGATTGGTCTCTCTCTTTCTCATTCACACTCTTCACCTACAACAAACTAATTCTACTAGTCAAAGCTATGTCATTCGATGTTAATTTTGTGAGCAAATCAAATGGTTGTCGAATGTGACGTGAACTTGTATTTGATTCACATTATGGTAGGATTCATGATATTTTCTTGGTGGGATTTATGAACGTTAACTAAAGGCTTTTTTGTGGTACAAATTGTGTTTAAAATAGTACCAGGGTTAATGATGTTTGGTTGTTCTTTGAAAATTCGTAGGGTTGTGTTTTTTTGGTATATGTTAAACAGAACAGAAACATTTTAATGAGTTTATTTTAACAATCTCAACTAAATGGATCTTGAATGGGTTAGCTCCAAATAGAAAAGGTTCTAAATTCAACCCAACTAGCCCAAATATAATTCTCTGTTTTCCTTACTTAAACAAACTTACCCGTATTATTGATCAACAGTTGCAGATGAATTTGGTTTAAGATCACATGTGTCTTTTATAGAAATTGCATTAAGTGGATTATTCTTAAACCAAATTGATCACACTCTAGATTATATATATACTTTTTTTAAAGCACAGCATAGTAATAATGACGAGAATTTTGTGAATTTTTATACGAAAAATATTTCACTACGAAATTTTTTTTATGAGTTTAATTTTAGGATCATTTCAATTTTCCTTTTTAATTTGTATGAATAGGTCTTATTTCAATTTTGGTCCAAGACCGTAAAAGCATACGACCGTAAAAGTAATATTGATTTATTTAATTAATAATTTTTTATACTCAAGAAATTATTTCAACCCATTTAATTGCTACTTTTGTCGCATTCATTGAAGGAAATATAATATCATTACTAAGAGAGATGACATATAATCCAAAAACACTCGCTAATAAGAGTTCATAAAATTTATTAAATTTTTTTAGCCAAGAGATAAGAAGCTATTAGTCACAACATTGTGTTTTGTCTTCTTTCCTATCTCTAAGAGTCCATTTTATCATTTATTGTCAGACCTCTCAGCTTTTCGTGTCCATTCATTACCTATTAAAATTTTCCATTTAACTTGTATTTTATAGTATGCCTCGAACAGTTACTTAAATAATTTTCTTAATTTAGTGTCCTGAAATGTTATTAAATGCTTTAAAAAATCACCTTAATGTTTAATTTAATTTTTTTAAAGGTCACTAAATGATTTAAGAAGTTACCTTAATTTTTAATTTAGTATCTTGAATGGACACTAATTTTTTATTTTTGTGTTGAAAAACATAACAGAGACTTGATGAAGAAAATATGTGTAATTTAAAATATGTTTAATTGAAAATTAAAAATTAATTATTTTCTTAAAGGATTGTTTAATTTTGACTCATTTATTTTTGTGGTTGTAAATTATAAACTTGATCTTGAGTTGTATTTGAGAAAACTATAGAATTATTTGTTGTAGATTGTTATTGGTGGAAAGGAAAGAAAATTCAATTAAACTACTTCATTCTTATATGTTTGTATGTTCAAATCTTATTTTCACGGAGCTCCATTTTGGTAGAATTTGCATAACCTTTTAATGTAAATTTTTACTATGCAAAGCATCGAAATAAAACCATTTTAAAAAAGAAGCAGTACAAACAACACCTAACTATATCTGAGTTTTATCATCTTTCTCTATCTCAAAATAATTGATACTTTAAAAGTTTAAATTATAATTAAGTTTTTTTCCAAAATATAGTATAATTAATAATTAATAGTATTTTTGGTAAGTATTGTTTTAATTTATTGTGTATGCATCAAGTGCATTCAATAAGGAATTACTTCTATTAAATATGTTTGTTGATGAGTTTAGATTGGTTATTGATTTATTTTTATTGTTTGTTGTGTCTTTAAAATATTTTGATAGTCACTAATTTTAAAATTTTAAAATATATTAAAATCATCTCTTAAATACAAAAATTGTATGTTTTTAATGAACAATAAAAAAACAATATGACAAAATTAAGGAGATAAACCGAACTCAGTTTATGTAACTCAAAATTAAGTTCATCATATAATTGATTCTTCTGTATATTATGAGATGGATCACATCGGTATCATAACCGAGATAGCAATTTCGTTCTGTCAGTCTCGAACTTGAACGAAATTGCTGGAAAGCAGAGCGTAACAGTGTCTTATTTTGTGTCGATCGACAACTTCAATTTCAGTGTCCATTTGGTGAAACACGTTCGTTTCCTACGAGAGATTGCCCAAAATAAAGAACAACAATAATTGCAACCCTTTTTTTATTTCCTTTTATGATGTACTTGCGAGCATAAGACAAATAGCTTCCAGCCACAGACAAGTTATGATGTTAACGAATGAAGCCACAATTCCACTTTTCTCCCATAATGGTCACAAACTATAATGAAAGGAAGATTTTTTTTTTTTTTCGTTTAAATGGTGTTTTCACGATTAATTTGTGTATATAACCAATTAATAAAGCTTTTTTAATGATACAGTAACATATGTACATCTCTGAGTAAAAAATTTCGTGCCTCTGCGATCGTCACATCATTCAATGAAGAATCGCTCTCCTAACTGCGCCGCATCCCCTGATTTAAACTCACAGTGTTTTCTGTGACTTGTAATAAATTTAATCAACAGCAAAACATACTTAAAAAATATGTTGAAAAATACATTATTAACCTTTGTCTCCGACAATCTGTAAGTTGTAATCGGTGAATACTAAATTCACTACAATTACCTCGTACAAACAACAAATGGCTAAAAAGCATAATTGAGATATTGAAGATATAAGTAAAATCAGTAAATCTGTCTATGCCAGAACTGTTTATGGGGGAAGAGGAAAGGAGTATCCAATTACAACCTTAATCTGTGGAAATAAACATCCTTGTCAGTTTAATTACATCCCATTTGACTAACTTAGTGAGCAGTAGAAGGATATATGATATGATATGGATGTTGAATATTATTTACCTTGAAGAGTTTCTTGCATTCCTTGTACTCCTCTTGATAGATTCAATTCTCTGAAGCCTTATTTGCTCTCTGAACTTGGCAATGAACTCATCAGCTTTCTTATCCACATCTGGTCCTTCATCACCACTTGTTCCACTAAAACCACTATCTGTTTTTGAACTTTCTCCACCCTTCCCTTTTCCCTCCTTCTCAACCATGATTCCTCCTCCCACATCTTCATCCTCGGTTTCCGTGTCGTCTTCATCATCCTCATCAGATTCCACAAGTACCTTCTCAAGAAAGCTTTCTTTCTCAACAGGCTGTGACACCAGAGGCACGCTTGCATGCCCCATCAGCCTGTCACTTCTAAACGACGTGCGTTGCATGGATTGTTTTTCTTCTTCCAGTTTTTTCCCTGCTGCCATGTTTTTCTCACTTGTGAAGCTTCTCTTCAACTCTTTATCCAAGGAAGGTCCACCATACCTTGGCTTCATGGGTGGGGGTGGTGGAGGTGGAGGAGGACAGGATTTGTAGAATCCCTTTTTTCTCACTAAATCCTCTGAGTTTTTGGCAAGTGGTTCTGTTGATAAAGAAGACAAGGAACTTGCTCGAAAAGAACGTGAGGTTTGAGGCTTCGGTGGGCGAGATTCTTCCTTTGAAGATTGATGGGAAAAGGCATCGTCAACTTCTTCTTGCTTAGGTTCCATTCTTCCTGATCTAGAACGCCATGGAATGGGAGAAGGAAGCACCACGCTCTCTTTCTTTTTGTCCTCAGCTCTTGCTCCTTCAACTTCTGCATTTTTATTTGAATTGCTTGAAAATCTTTTAGAAGATGTTGTCGACCTATTTAGAGATTGAACACCAACATCAACATCATCGGCTTCAACCTCTGCTTTTCTATTCGAGTTGCTCGAAAACCTTTTGGAACTCATTGACCTGTTTAGATATTGATCATCAACATCAACATCACCAGCTTCAACTTCAGCACTTTTACTTGAATTACTTGAAAATCTATTGAAGGTTTTTGACCTATTCAGACATTGAACATCAACAGTAGGACCATCAGCGTCCACAACTTCTCCTTTTCTATTCAAAGTGCTTGAAAATCTTCTAGAACTCATTGACCTGTTTAGAGATTGAACATGAACATCTTTATCATCATCAGACAAGCGAGACTTCAAGCTTCGAATGGGCAAAAGCAAAGGCTTGTCCCCACTCTGGTCATCAAAACTAGAAAGCTTTTTCAACGGTTGAGCAACCACAACCACAGGTTCGTTCCTGCAGTGTTGGTTGCTCCACGTTTGGACTTTGGTTTCATCGGACTCCGGCGGGTTTTCAGCCTCGTCGTCGAAGAAGGAAGAGACCTGAAGGAACTTAGAGACAAGAGTTTGGGCGGTGTCGAACTTGGAGTGGTTATTCTCTTTCTCTGCTTCGTGATTTCGGCGACTGAAGAGGCCGTAAGAGATGGCGACACCGACGAAGAGAAGGTGGAGGAGTTCCCAGTTTCTGGTGAGGAGTGATTGGTTGATGAAGTGAGGAGCTTGTGAGGGGAAGAGGGGGAGGATAACGAAGAAGATGAGAAAGAGTGCTGCTTTATAGAGGAAATGGTAATAGAATTTATTAGGGTCTTGTTGGTTTTGTTGAAGGGGTAACTTTTGTTGCTTGGTAGCGTGGATTGCAGCAGCCATTGCAGAAGGAAGAGAGAATGCTTGGTGAGAGGTGGAGAAGAAGGAGAAGAGAGTTTACTTGGAAGAAGAGGTTAAGGAAAGATGAAGGTGCAGCGTCAAAGACAAAATGTCAAGTGTAGCCTCACCTTTATTCCGTTTCCCATGTTACCTTTTAGCCCTTTCGGTTCCATCACAAAGATGCTTTGCCTCCTGCAATCTCATTCACTAACATCAAACTTACCTTAGTTACCATATCAAATTTTAATCCGGAACCCTGTGCATGTAGACACACTTTGTTTTTTCTTGAAACTTTTCATGTATTCAAAAGTTTTCTGTGTCTTCAATTTTCCCTTATTTCCAAACTTTAATTTACACCGATATATGTTTGTTAGAATAGTCTACGTTTTACATTGAAATAAAATGAAAAAGTTAAAAGCATCGTGTTAAGGTTTTTTGTTCACAGTGATGTCAATCTTTTATATGTGTGTGGGTTGGACTATATTTTATTGGTGTTGTATTTTTCTGATAATCTTATCTCGAAAAACTCAACAGTTTTCGATCATCCCTTGAGACTGATTTTGGTGGCTGGAACATGATCTGTTGGTACTCCTTTTCTCTTAGTGTGAACTGATAATAATAGCTTTGAGCCATGGTCCCTCATACTACCAAAAAAAACTCAACCGATACCTTTCTTAACTTCCCTTTGTTTCTAGAAACTTAAATTTTGGTGGACATGCATATCTTATAAATTTTACATGAAGACACAGTAGAAAATTGGCACATGGAGCTATATGCTGAACTCAAATGAGCTTTAATTGGTTTGACCAGTATTTTCCCCCAGTGGTGCTACAGGTTGATGGAATAAAAGTAATCGCAGAGAGAGTGAAACGAAAACAACAATTTGTTGAGGTGATGGTCCATTAAAGCAGAACATATGCACAGGGTCCATAAAAGCATCGAATCGATTTGCCTACATCTACTGTTGCAAAATGCAAGGTGCAAATTATTAGCGTTGGAATTTCTCATCATTCTGCTCCTACCATGCCTTTCATTTGGATGGAGCCTGTTGGGTTTATGTGACAAGAGAAAAGACAAGTTCCACACTTGGATTAGCTCTTTAAAACTGTTATAACTTTATTCCAAATCATCTATAAAGTGTAGTAAAGTTTTATTTTATTTAGTATATTGCTTTTAATATAAAGAATTGCAGCTACGTTAAGTTTTGTTCTTATACTTATCTACTGTTTTTGGCTGCTGTTGGATTCTCTTAAAGTTTACGCAGTGACTCAAAATGTTCCCTTAAAGGTTACGCAGTGACTCAACATGGATGCAAAAGTAAATGGAATAATTAGCTGATCTCAGTTAGGGATTTGTTTAATGATGCCCTCATACACAGGAAGAAAGAAATCTCTTATCAAAGCGATGAGTGGGAAAGTTCTAAAAATGTTAGATGATTCATCAATGGTGACTTGTTCCATTAGTGTAACAATCACTATCTATTAAATATTTCTTTCTATAAAGTGAAAGACAATGAAGAAAGTTGAGAATGACTATAGAATTGTGGATCGTTTAAATTATTTAATGGAGATTAATTTTTTAAGCCTAAATTCTTTCAAATAATAGGGTAGGTTTATCTATTTAAGACATCCTTAGCCGTTGACTTGTTTATGTTGTTTATGAAAGGTATGTTAGAATTAGGTTGAACATTTGTTTGTAGATAGCATGTTTGTTTAGTGATGAAGAATGAATGAAGCATTGCATGAGAGGGTGGGAATACATTTGTTGGCAATGAATCTGATTCCCACCCAGCTGCGTTTGAATATTTCAAATTCTGAGAATAGAAAAGGGTTGAGTTAGATGCTCTTTACCGCCACACCAAGAAAACTCAATAAGGAATATTAAGAGACACACACATGTAGATACCAAAACAATCTCGATAAAACGAACATAGTAGAAACAATCATGTGATGCTTCAGTTGTGTTTTGCTTCCATTTTTTCATTTGGGACACGTACAAAAAACAGCAATAAATTAAGTCCCAGATCAGATATAGTAATGAGACAAATCCTATTTTTAGATAAATTTTAATAAATATACAGTGAGAAAAAAAAATCAATTACACTTCTGATAAATCGGTTTTAAAATATGTGATTCGATATTTATGGCAATAAAAGGATTAGAATCATATTTTAAAATAATTTTCAAAATATTAAAAGTAGAATTTAAAAATTTAAAATTACTGTAAAAATATTATTTTACAGAGTGGATATTAAGTTATGAATAAAAAATTATTATTAATGGATAACTCGAATTATGTCATATTTTTAATTAATCTTTTAATAAATTAATATACTTTTTTATCCAATTTATCGCCGATACCGTCAATAAGTAATACAAAATAGTGAATACTTTAATTATTTTATGTTTATAATATTTTTAAAGTTTTTTTTTTAATTTTGTGATTAGAAATGTCAAAAAAATTCGTACTTGCAGATATCAGTAAATAAAATCCACAACGGGTAGAAAAGGAATATTATAAATGGATACCGACGGATAACAGGTACGACTATCTTCTATATCCACATATTAATAGGACAAATACGGGTATCAGAGTATCCATTTTTTTATCAACAATAAAAAATGAATATTGAAAAAAAAATAGCACTTGGGTGCATTAATTAAGGGTGGCAATATGGACCTCACAAGTTGGGTCGGCCCGTAGACCTGCAAAAATAACGTGAGGCGGGCCAGGATGGTGAACTTGCAGGCCATATTGGCTCGGCTTGTAGAAGCATGTAGCCCGCTCAAGCTGGTACGTAAGCCTACTTAACTGAGCAAGCCCGTAAGCCCCGCTCAGTTAGCGAGACGGGCCGGTCTGCATTGTGCAGGCCAAATGCAAGTCGAGCCTAAATGAGTCGGGTCAACTCGGATTATCATCCCTATCGCTAATCCTTTTACAAAAAAAAATGGAAATACAAACATAGAAGTTGTTTAACTCATCTAAGGCACACAATGAAGAAGTATGTTGTCTCTATATTTTTACAAAACAAAATATCCATTCAGTTTCAATTTCAACACCCCTGCACCGACTTGATGTGACTAAAAGATGCCTTACAAAAAATAACCTTCAACTTGTGACTTCTACAAGTATTATAAGAGTGATCACTTGTTGTTTAAACCATTTAGTGTGGCATATATGGTTATATTTTCTCCTACTTTTATTTTTACACACCATTCACAGTATGATAATTTTACTTTGGGAATTTTGTTTTCTATCCAGGTCCAAACATTTAATAGAGCTAAACAAAAAACTCTTTGTATCAACCTTATTTGACCTAAAAATGGTGTTGTTTCTTTGTTTCCATATATTCCAAACCATGGCTACCTAAACACTTATCCAAATCATATTTTCTTTATTTTTCCATTGTTGTAATCCAAACTCTTGAAAGTGTATGGGTATGAAGTGTTATACAATATTAATTCATATATTTTAAAAGTGGGAAGTAACATCATTAATTTAAAATTTTAAGAGGTTAATATCTTAAAATTTTAAACCAATGATGTTAGTCGCTATTTTAAAAAATTTTGTTCTAACTTTAAACTAACTCTAACCCTAAAAAAAATATTAAATAAAAATGTGAATTAATAAAAATATCATTATAACATTTATATAAAAATTAAATTTGGTCCAAATTTAGAGAAAAATAAAATTATTTCATTTTAAAAAAATGGAACTAAATCGTACAAAAATAAAAAATATAAAGACAAAATTGAACATAAAATTATTGACCTTGACATATGACAAGTGATATGATGTTGGTTTGACATGTGAACATTTTTTTAAATTAAAAATAATTAAATAAATTACGAAA
The DNA here is from genome assembly GCF_037176805.1 of Vigna unguiculata. Lineage (NCBI taxonomy): Eukaryota > Viridiplantae > Streptophyta > Magnoliopsida > Fabales > Fabaceae > Vigna > Vigna unguiculata. Next base: position 53,536,734 of record NC_140794.1, on the reverse strand, counting down.
TGACATGTTACAAATATTATTCATCGTTTATTAATTATTTAAACGACATGCGCAACAAAATTGAGAAAAATTGAAAAAAAATATTAGGACTAAATTGAATAAAATCTACTCAGCTAAGGACCAAATTAGTATTTAAATCATATTTGTTTATATAATATATATTTGTTTTTTATATACATTTTAAAACCAACATACATAAATTATAAGTTTTGAATCATTTCAATTTTTTTTAGTGTGTGCTTGAATGGATATTTATATTAAATTTTAGACAGTTAATTAGAATTTAAACTGAGTTTTAAATTAAGCGAATTATATTTGAAAAAAACTAGATAAGAATGAATATTATAAATGAATATCAACACATGGCAGATACAAGTATCATAGTATCATTTTTTTTATCGTAATAAAATATTAATTGAATAAAAAGAACACTCAGGGTGCCTCGACCCTTTTACAAACAAAAGAAAATATGAATACAAATATAAACATTGTTTAACTCATGTAAGGCACAAAATGAAGAAGTATGTTGTCCCTATATTTTTACAAAACAAAATATCTATCCAATTTCAGTTTCAGCACTTTTGCACCAACTAGTTGTGACTGAAAGATGTCTTACAAAAAATGACCTTCAGCTTGTGACTTCTACCAACATTATGAGAGTTGTCACTTGTTGTCCAAACCATTTAGTGTGGCTTACAAAGTTCTCTTTTTCCTGCTTTTGTATGTACTTGTACCTATATATATTAATCTAAAAAAAAAGCTACTCCTCTAGATCAACATATAAACCTTATGCACTAGATTAGACTTAAACACCATTCAGAATATCATAATTTTGCTTTGAAAATTTTGTTTGTTATCGAGATCCAAACATCAATTTGAGTTAAACAAAAAATCTCCTCTATCAACCTTTTTTGACCTAAAAATGATTTTATTTCTTTGATTTTATATATTTTAAATCATGATTACTCAAACACTTCTCCAAATCATTTTTTTTTAATCCAAACTCTTGAAAGTGTTGTATAGATATGAAATGTTATATAATACTAATTCATATATTCTAAAGATAGGGTCTAACACTATTGGTTTAAAATTTTAAAAGATTACCACCTTTAAAATTTTAAACCAACGATAATTAAAAACTTTATGAAATTTTCAAAATAAGGATTAAATTAGTATTTAAGTCATAAATATTTATAAAATATATATACATTTGTTTTTTATATACATTTTTAAACCAACATAAATAAATCGTAAGTTTTGAATGATTTCACTTTATTTTTTTAAAGTTTATGCTTGAATGATATTTATATTAAATTTTAGATAGTTAATTAGAATTAAAACTGAGTTTTAAATTAAGCGATTTATATTTGGAAAAAACTGTACTGAAAGTAAGTTTATAGAAAAAATTAGTTAGGTTTTTCAACCAACATAAAAGCTTTTCAATAGACACGTATCTCTTACTTAAAATTGATTTTTGAATTAAAACCCTTTTGAAACATATTCCCAACACCACCAAAAACGTTGAGAAACAATTAAAGTTGACCACATATATATACTTTGTAAGGTTCGAAACTAAGCACTTGTTATTTTGTAAAAGAAAACAGCTAAGAACTTGATATAGGAAAAATCAATAAAATGAATATCATAAAATTAATTTCCACCAAAATTGTGTTGATACGTAAGGAATGCGGAAATATAGTTAAGAAAATTAATGTAATTGTATCAATGAAATAAAATGGAAAGTAAGAACTAAATTAGAGAGAAATTAATTTAAAAAGCTTGAAGTGTAAATAAGATTTGGGCGAGAAATTGTGATGTCTTATGAGTATCTGTCTCTTGGTTAGCAAACCCACCTAAAAGGGAAATCCCTAAAAGTGGTGACTTCCATGTCATTCTTTCCGAGATTTTCACCTTCCTTGCATCATAATCGTGTTTTTTCTCTCTCTCTGATCATTTACTTTCGGGTGCAACGGAGTTTGTTGAGAGAAAGGGTCATTTTCCGATTCTCCTAAATCTTGGTTTAGAGATTCCAGTTCTCAATTTTCTCTCTTCTTCGATTCTTTTCCCTTAAAATTTTCCTTTCTCCGCACAATTGTTTTCTCTCCGTCTCTCATCCATTATCGTCGTCCCGAACAATCAACCTTTTATGAAAGAAACGGGGGATTGTGAAATTATAATTGTGGTTCATGCGATGGGTATTTGTTAATTAGTTTTTTTTACTACTTGGATATCCTGTAATTTTTAGAAGTGAGTTATGCATATAGAGGAATTGAAGGGGGCTGACGCAGAAGAAGGTGAGGAGGAAAGAGGGTTGACGCTTGTGGGTTATGATGCAAAGAGGGTGTTGGTTGGAGCGGGTGCTCGTGTGCTATTCTACCCAACCCTTTTTTACAATGTTGTCAGGAATAAGATTCAGGCTGATTTTCGATGGTGGGATAAGGTTGATGAGGTATGATTTCTACTTCTGACCTTAACTATGTATTGTATCGTGTTACGTTATTTTGTGTCTGTTTGTTTTCCTCTTCAATTTAGTTATGTCACAAAAAAATGAAATCCAAGAAATTTAATGTGTATGTGTAGAAGGGAATTACTTGTGGGTTAAAATATTGTTCCATAATCTTTCCAAATTTATTGAATAAGCCTGTTATGTGATTCTTATGCTTCAGTTTGGTCATGTGTAATGTAATGTTTAGTTGTTTTGCTCTGAGTGTTTGCCTATATCTTCAATTTGAATGTTTTACATGCATTGCGACAAATTTAATGTGTAAGTGATTATCTACTTACCGAGGGAAAGTATAAACTTTGTCATTTTTATTAACATTGATTGAATATGTCAACTGTGCTTTATCATTTTTTTTTCTTGTAATGTTTTTATTGAGATGGTGATGCAACTTGTGGACTGGAGATCATATCTTGTGATAACATTACCATATATGGAGAAGGGTATTGTGGTTTACAAGATCTTATGTTTAATACAGGAAACTCTTCTTAACTCATTGCATCTATAATGTTAACTGTGAAGCCATTAAATGATTATACTTTAGCGTTGAGAGGAGGTGTCTCATTTTTCTTTTAACTTTATGACATTCTAAAAATTGGTTCTATATAAACTTGTCTTTTGTTATTTGTGGGACTCGAGGTTGATCCTATTTTATGCACTTAATTTTCAGTTCATATTGTTAGGTGCTGTTCCATTTCCTATTGATGTTCCACACTTGAAGGAGCTTGGTGTTCGTGCGGTCATCACATTGAATGAGTCATATGAAACTTTGGTTCCGACAACATTATATTATGTGAGTTTGATATGTCTTTTTATTTCTGGTTATGGTATTAATTAAAGGTTGATTTTCCTTATTGTGTAGTACCTACCCTTCTAACTAAATCCATTTGACTACTTTATTTTATATCTGAATGGTATGGAGTTATAAATTTGTAACTTGTGAAATTTGAGAGTTAAGTTCATAGGTTTTGTTGAAATAGAAATTTGACTATGATTAATTTCCTCTGTTGTCTTTGCAATTTCCAAAAGGTTTTCAGACATTGACTATGAAATAGAATACATATTATGGTTAAATGAACCAAGTATACTTGGAAATGGTTTATGGTTTACCAGATACTAAACCCTGAGGCAACTTGTGAATTAGAGGCAACATTGTTACTATTAACCTACAACATTTTTTTAGTTTAATGCTTGTGCGGGTATCTTGGCTTTTATGATAAGTTTAGAATATAAAACTTTCACGAGTGACATTAATTTTACTGTTAATCATTTTGTGTTCTACAGTGCAATGTGCTTTAAGATATATCGGGTCCAACACTTATTTGTGCAACATTGTGTTATATTTTAGTTGCATGGGTTATATATAATATATTGGGTGTTATCGTGACTTCAAAAATTTATTTATAAAATTTTCTATTAATTTCTTCTTGTTAAACTTGACAGACTCACGGAATTAACCACTTAGTGATCCCTACTAGAGATTACTATTTTGCTCCTTCATTGCGTGACATACAACGTGCTGTGAACTTCATACATGGTGAGTATTATGAAAAATGATTAACTATAATGATCTCTGGCCTTTTAGTGGCATATTCATGTTACTTGCTTTATGTGGAACAAAATTGATTATTGATTTTAAGTTATATGTAAAATGTTGCATAAAGTGACCAACAGAATGGGAGCATTATGCATTAATTTCAGTATTTGCATGTTCAACATTTCTTGTTCTTTTATATTGTATTCCTTTTCTGCATTTTGAAGTCTTTCTATCACTTTCCTCCTATAAGTGAAAGTGAAAAAAAAGGGTAAAAAATTATTGTGTTTAGAAATTATAAAACTCAGTTAGTAATTTGGCTTGCAATTTCACTTCATATATAATTCAGGTAATACACCGTTTGTAATTTTTTGACCTTTTCCATTTCTTTTTTAATGAAGAAAATGCATTATCTGGACGCACTACATATGTGCATTGCAAAGCTGGACGCGGTCGCAGCACAACTATTGTTATTTGTTATCTGGTTGGTTTCAAAACTTGAAAATGAGGGTAGAAAAGATCAAAACAGAGAAAGAAAAGCCGTTTGTATTGTTACTGGCTAACATAGTTCTTATTTGTTGAACATGTGCGTAGGTGCACCACAAAATGATGACTCCTGATGCTGCATATGCTTATGTGAAATCAATTCGACCAAGGGTGCTTCTAGCTTCCTCTCAGTGGCAAGTAAGTGTCTAGTGTATCTTTCAATCACTGTCATTATTGGGTTTGAAGTTTTAAGGACTTCATATATTCAATTTACCTAACATCTTTTGGATAAGTTGGTCTATTAAACCATGAAATAGAACTGTATATTTTCTACGATTTTGGACTGAAAACTTAATTTTCTTTTTGAAAAATGATTATACTACTGTTACTCGTCAATATAATTTAATATCTGAAATTTCAGGTTGTCCAAGAATACTACAACCATATTATGGTGAGGAGGGCAGTTGGATGTGCTCCTTCAACCAATCTATTGGTAAAGGCTTCTGAAGGGGCAATAGGTTCACAAGATCTTGTGATATTTGATGACAGTTCTGTAGTCATGGTAACTGGATCAGATTTAGAAGGTTACAACCCAAGTAATGAATCAAGAACTGTGGCAAGTGAAATATGGGCAGATTTAAGTGTTGTGTATCGTGTAAGAGTTGCGGGAGAAGCGGCATTTCAGAGAATATCATGCCTTTGGCTACGATATGGTACTACTAACCACAATACTTTTACTGCAAAACCAAGCAATCGTCACATTGGAGAAATTAATGTTGATATCCACATGTACTGAAAAATAAGCCATATTTTTCCTTCTTTTTTTTCTTTGTCTAAAAGTGGTGTATATTTTGGCAGGCCTAAATATAACTTATTTTCCCCTGTATATTCCATTGTTTGCTCATTACTCAAACAATGTACCTTGTTTATATTGATATAATGTTTGGGTATCAAAGGTAGTCATTCCAAATTTTAAGAAAACCTTGTTGAGTTGCATGCTTATCATGGATGCAGTTCTTCGAAAAAATTATAAATGTTAAAGAGGGCTATGAAATTACACTTGTGGGAGTATAACTGGGAATCTTACTCCATTTGTTTTAATTAAAAATGTTATGACTTTTCTATGTTTTAAGAATTTAACTTTTCACTTGCCATAATTTGAAATACAACCATCAATGTTTAGGTTATTCCCATCTTTTCTTATGCTCCACCCATCCCTCATTTCATGCTTTTTCAATGATATATTTTTGGGGATTTTGTTTCTTAATTCATAAATATTTATTAACAGCCTTTATGGTTGTCAAATATCCCTTGAGCAGTTCAAAGCTTCCTACTTGGTTGGAAACTACTTGTTTTATGAATCAAGATTAAGGCTATCCTGAGTTGAATTCGAATATAATAAGATAGATTGGATTTAATTGGAAGGAGATGAAAAGGATTCGGGTTTTTTCATTGTTTGAAATTCGAGTTTTATATTAAATAAAATAATGATTTTATAGAAAATAAATGAGCTGTAGCTTTTTTTGTTTTAAAGTTGTCTATTTTAAAAATACTATATATTGTATTTGTTTTATACTCATCTGCTACTTTCTTAAATATATCATAATTTATATAGTTTTTATTCTGATTGGTTATTGTTATTCTAAAATGTTTGATGCCTGGGAGAAAACAAATGAAAAGAGGCATAGGAAACTCAGGAAAATGATGTGTGAAATAAATCTTATTCCTAATTAACATTTCCCTCACTAATTTACGAAACATAAATAGTTATATTCCATCTCCTACCATCCTTCTAAGCGAGACCTTTCGGAAACTAATGGAGTGGATTACATCGACATATTATGGTACTTGAGGTGCTTATTCTCTTTTAAAATGACAACCATTATCAATATAATCCATTCATTTTCTCATAACATCAAGCTCTTCACCTACAAATATTACATTTCTCACTAGATCGTTTATTTAGTAAAACCAATGTGTGTTTGCTACAAAAATTAACGAAACTAATGCCATATAACCTTATAAATATTTAACACAATTAATATTAGGAGGTTATTTTTACGATGTACTTCTTCAATACTAATTTATAACCATCTTCCATCAATATCAAAGAAGAATAACAAGAAGTTACATTAAAAAAGATAACATTGTTACACACGAGAATTGACAACATGCTTAAATAATAATAAAAAAAAATGTATCTTAATTAATATTACATCTACAAGAGAATGATATCATTTAGATACATACATAATCATACAAAGAAAACTATCATTTTTATAGTATAAACAGGGTTGGTAAGTGAATATTTCATTTGATAAAGCTTGTTACACCTTGAAAGCTAATTCACAAATATAGTAAAAGAAAAGAAGAATAAGATTAGTAAGTAATAAAAGAAAATCACAGGAGGTCTCGTGCAAGAGTAATTGGTTTTTCCGATATAATGGTGACATCTCTACTATCCGGACTAGTTATCAGATGGCGATTCGAAACCTCTTCTTCACTCTCATCTGACTCACTAAGATCATCATATTCTGATCCTTCATCTGTAATGATATATAGATGTTTAAACCCTTATTTCTATGACCTTCATTAAATATTGTGATTTACAATGTCAAAATCTTTTGTCTATTTAACAAACAAAATTGTAATCTTGATATCTTACCAGAAATATCAAGATGTTCAGGGAGATGTCTAACAGCAGCAACCTGAAGGCTTTCAGGCAGAAGACAATTACAAAATGAACCTGGAATTTTAAACTCAATGTGGTCACATTATAAGGACAACATTATACATATTATATGAACATGTCGAATTCATAGTAAGTAAATAATGAAGTAAAGAGAATCCTCACCGACACGAGCCAATCGATTTATCCATGCCGGAATAGGCTTTCCGGTTAGTTGTTGGCAAACTTCATCCGTGAAATGGTTGCAATTCTTAGCAATCAAATGGTAAGTGTCTCCATGATATTTTGTAGAAAGACATTCTATGAAAGAGTGAAATTCTTGATAAGACATGTTGGTGCTACCTAACAATATTGAACGTCTGAAGATGAAACCAGGACAATTCCTAGGTTCAACCTCGAATATACCACTTGTTGGATACTCATGTGCTCCAAATCCATATTCCATACCATGCACTGTTATTCATCAAACACAATTTCCTGAAGTCAGTTTAAGAGTTTATTCAAATAACAAACTAATACATCCCAAAACTTCATCATTAATTTATTGAAAAATGTGGTTTACAATCTCATAATATACTCTCAAAATAGTTTTTTAATTAGTAGTTTTTACATGCATTTTTGTAATTACAGATAAGGTTTTTTAAGAAAAACATGTCATTATGAATGTTACATGGAATTTAGAAAAGAATCATTTCACTAATCTTTTGGAAGTCCTCACCTACAAATGGATATAGAAGAATTGTTTTATTCTCAAATTCAAATTTATAATTCCGTACTCGTCTTTTCCTTTTATTTATGTTATCTTTGTAACTTCACGAGATTTTTAAACCCTTTTCTTTTTATGACAATTTAGTTATTAAACTTATGTTCAATGATTTTTTATGAATAGTCTCTTATTAAGAACTATTTTATAATTTAAATATTGTAAATGAAAAGTTGAAGTTTAGATAGTTCCCAATCAATAACCCTGAATTCTTAATAATAGAGATTGTAGAGATGGCAGAAACAAACCTTCTATGCCCGAATGAAAAATTCCAACTCCAAAGAGGTAAAGATAATTGTTGGCAGGTGTAAGATCATAGACATTGAGATGCACCATGTGACGTTTCTTTTTCTCTTTATTTTGCACCATTTCCAGGCTCGAGTTCATGGGGAACTCCGACATTGTGTCTGTGTTTTCTCCCTCACTTCTTTCTCAATTCCCCAAATTTCATTCCGACATTGTGTTATGCTTTCATCTTCTTCGCCCTACCAAGAGAGGCCTGAAAAATTATAATTAAAAAAACATCATCTTTACATGCACATCAAAACCCCTTTTGCAAAAGTATAACACACGAGATAAAAAAAATTATCAAAATTGTTGTTTTTTTCGTACTAAGAAAATGCAGACGATATTAAGGGTTTGTGTGGCTTTGTTGAGGAAATGGATAGGATAAACATAAATCTAGAAAAATGGTAGATCCAAAAAATGAGAAAGAGGAATGAGGAAAATATGGAGAATAATGAAAGAGAGAATCTTACGAAGGGGGAAGAGGAGGAAAGTGGAGGCAAGGAAGAGGGTAGAGCTTGAAAATTCAACAACAATTTGGGGCGCAATTTGGAGAAAAGAATGTGAGGTAAGTACTTAATCATGAAACCTAAATTAAAAACCTAGAATCTCAGATAGCATTTCTCTTTGGCTATTCCTTTCTCACCAAAGACAGACAAACAAAAAAGTGTTTTACGTTTCATGAGATTTAGCTTTTCTTTTTCATCTTTATTAAGTTAAGTTTTAATTTGGTTGCGTACTTTCTCTCAATTTTTGGAGGTATTCTTAATCTATATATATACTATTGAAAATTACAAAATTAATTTATTATTTTCATAAATGTTTTTTAAAAGCCTAATCAGTTCTATTATTACTTATTAAGTAGGCTGTTTGTAAGTTATTCTGTTAAATAAATGACGTGAAATATTGTGTGGCAAGCAAACATTATATGAGATATTAATTACATTATTTATTTAACAAGATCTTTATACATAAGATTCCTTTATTTATTTTTTTCTCCATGCAAATTTATTTCTATACACAGGCAGAGTATGTACATGTAGGATGGTAAAACGGATCAGTTTGATCCGTTTTGATCCAGTTCATCTATGGTTTGTCAAAAACAAGTCGGATTGGACTGGTTCGTCAAACAGAAACGGACCAATAATTATATTTTGTCCCGGCTAATGGATCGGGCCTGACCCTCCACTTTTTTTTATTTATTTTTTATTTTTTTTATATTTACATATAAATTATTATTAAAGCATATTTAATCAAATAAAATATTTTTAAAATTTTTATTTGACTAGTTAATGTTTTTATTTAGATAAATTAAAATAATTATTAAATTTACATATTAAATTATTCAATTATAACTAATAATTGAAACTTAATTTGTAGGTGTTAATAATTTAAATTATAATATTATTATATATTTACATATTTAAAAAATATAATATAAAAAATTAATCTTTTTTAATTACTTTTATTTTATTTAAAAAAATTTAGAACGGACCAACGGGTCAGGACAAACTGGTCCGTACTTTAACTCATTAAATTGATGGGTCGGACAAAATGGACTAAAACAAACTGACAGGTTGAAATCTTCAATTCAAACGGTTCTTTTTAACACGGACTGATCCATTGAATGTAGCTTGTTTTGCCACCCCTGTGTAAAGGGGTCTTGCCTCCAATTTTTTTCTGTGTAAAGTTGTTATATATATAACGTGTTTTAATTTTGATAGTCACACTTTTATACTATTATGTACCAAATACATTTTCTTACAAAATTAACTAATTGCACAATTTTTCTTTAGAAAGTAGAAAAGATAAATATATTCTTTAGTTATATGTTTATTAGCGAAACACAATAAAATTGAGAAGTGACATGTGCGATTTCGGTCCCTATCATGACCCTACTTGCATTAGTTAGGAAACTATATAAAACTTGTATGATATTGATCTTACTCTACTAATTATTTTTGTTGTTTAAAATTAAAGAATGATGTGATGATTGAATATAATTTGAATTAAGAGCAAAAACTACAGGCTGTCCAAAATTATAAGCAATGATTCTGTCCGTCCAAGATTGTATGAGAATTGAAACTAAATAAATAAATAAATATTCACTCATTGATTTCTGAAACAAAACTCACATCAAGTCACGTGGCATTGCCTTTCTGGATAAACTACACCTCACCAACCACTCACACTATTCTCAAACCTCACCCACTGTTGGGAAATCATGTACTAAAAATAATTTCTTCAAGCGGAAGCACACCTACAAATAAAAGCAAAAAAATATAAATAAAAATACACAGAAAATTTAACGTGGTTCGGCACCTCAAGGCCTATATCCACAAACACTCAACAAGAATATTATCACTCAAAGTGCAATTTTTTGTGGACCAAAATTGCAAACCCTTCATAGTGCAATTTTTCTGGCAAAAACTGCAAACCTTCTAATGACACACAACTACCCAAGCCCCTCATACACCCAAGAGATCTATTGTGTTGTGGTAACAACTCTAAAACCAACTCTTTACTTTTATAGTATTTTTCTGCTGCTCTCTTCTTCATATTACTCGATGTGGGACTTTGGTGAATACCCACTTGAGAACCAACATATCCTCCCTTCACCAAAAGTCTCACTGCTATGAAACAAACATTTGACACACCACCAACATATATGCTTGAACCACTCTTGGCACTAGTGATCCAACAAATATGCTGGAACCACTCTTGTCACTGGTGATATGCACAGACTCACTGATGATGACAATCTTTCCCATCAACGGCCCTCACCGCTTTGCACATCAGACTCGTTGTCGGCAACTTTTACATCATTGTCACTAACAATTCACTGATACTCAAAGGGAATCCATCATAACGCCACCTTGGTCAAGCCACGACACGGCCACAACACAACGACGCAACATTGTTGACGAAGCATCGCGTGAGTCATGCAAAACACCACCATTGGACATTTCGAGCTCCACACTCACCATGCAGATCCAACATTATCAAACATCGCAGTCTACTGGACACAACAACACAGATTTGTAAGCCGTAGAGCACTTTCTCCATGCACATGTCGCAAACCATGACTCACACATATCAGATCTCCATGGTACATCACTCATTAGGCCACATGAGCACCATTTGCAACCTCCTTCGTAGATATGGGAGCATCTCACAACACATGAACTCCACTCCCTTCAAAAGGATGTTGATTCCTCCCTTGATTAGAAACCCTTCGTCATTCCTTCCTTGATTAGAAACCCTTGGTCAGAACCTCAGCTCTGATACCACTGTTGGGAAATCATGTACTAAAAATAATCTCTTCAAGCGGAAGCACACCTACAAATAAAAGCAGAAAAATATAAATAAAAATACACAGCTTCAAGCGGAAGCACACCTACAAATAAAAGCAGAAAAATATAAATAAAAATACACAGAAAATTTAACGTGGTTCGGCACCTCAAGACCTACATCCACAAACACTCAACAAGAATATTATCACTCAAAGTGCAATTTTTTGTGGACCAAAATTGCAAACCCTTCATAGTGCAATTTTTCTGGCAAAAACTGCAAACCTTCTAATGACACACAACTACCCAAGCCCCTCATACACCCAAGAGACCTATTGTGTTGTGGTAACAACTCTAAAACCAACTCTTTACTTTTATAGTATTTTTCTGCTGCTCTCTTCATATTACTCGATGTGGGACTTTGGTGAATACCCACTTGAGAACCAACACCCACGTCAAACAAAATTTTAGTCTGATTCTGCTTTAAAACACTAGAATCTTCAATCTTTTTATTTCATAATTAGACGTGCGTGGTCAATTTTTCCTTAGACAAACAAAATGATTAAATTCAAAATTAAATATAGCTACTCAATTGAAAAAAGAAATTCAGAAACGTAATTAAATTTTGTCAAATAGTTTAGCATCCAGTGTTCACTAATTAAATTTGAACAGCGTTAATATTCTAATATAAATTCTACTGTTATAAAGCTTCAAATTTAACAGCTTTTGAGTTAATATACTGCATGTTGATGTTCTTTCTGCAAGAATCATTGGTAAACGTGGAATGTGATGATGATGAAGCATGGGGATATTTATATACATAATAGGGATAAATTGTGATCTGCAGTATAGTGGTTAGCGCAGTTTTCAGCTTGATGCTGAAATTTGAGAAGCGAGGGTTGTTATACATTGAGCCAAGAAGCGTTTTATGGGGCCTTTTGAGTTCTCATTTTCCAACACAGTTATCTTCATTGTCGATGACATTGTAGTACAAGGAAGACACCATGCCATCAAACTTTGAAACTACTTGATGAGTTGATAAGCCACAATATCGTTTCCCTAGACGAGCAATGAAGATATCCACGATCTTCTTGAACATCGAGTCTTCTTGGATCAGTGGTTGCTCCACAAACTCAACCAGTGGCATCCACTGCATCACATCATACACAACACTTTTTTCAGACTCAAATCACTTAAAAAACTTTCCATTAATTGTCTTCATGGCTAAGAATATCTCACCTTTGCTGCTTCAACTTCAAGATCATCAACAATGATCTCAGATGACAGGGGTCTTAGCATGCAGATGAAGAACAAATCTGACTTCTCAAATGCCACATTATGAGCATGCCTACAATTCACGATCAAATTCATCAGATTTTCAAGAAAAATACAACAAAACTGTGGCAGAATAACTGGTTATAGTTTCAATTTTATTTTATTAAAGAAAAGCTCCACTTTCTTGATGGCTGGGAGTATGAACGAAGTTGTTACCTAAATGCTATGACTTCTATGAACTCTGTATCGATCTGCAACATAAAGCAGCTAGCATAAAAAGAAAGCCCCTTAGAGAATTGAAACTTACGATACAACCCCATCAACAAATTCAATTCCAATTTGCACCCCAGGAAAACATAAAATTTCATCAAACTTACCCCAGTTTCCTCCTTCACTTCTCTTACAGCTCCAGTATATATCTCTTCTGCCTGAGACAATTCAAACAGGTAAGTCATAAATGAGATAACCATTCAACATCATGTCTAAGTTGGTCTTATATTTCATTTCTAGAGCATTAGAGAAGATTAAGTGAAGATACCTCAAGAATGAATCCAGTTGGTATCTTCCAAAGACCAAGAGTTGCTGGAGAGCAGTGTTTCTCTTGCACTACAAGCACCTTCACAACAGAAAATTAGACAAATATCAGTTTCTGCATGATTCAAATGTGTTTGCTTCCTTCCAATGTTTATTATATCAGAAGCAACCATACTTCATTTTTTTCGTTGATGACAAAGCCACCAACTCCAACTTGATGAGACGCATTCGCTGGAAGCATGCTGGGTCCTTCAGGAATCCAGTAAGTTAACATCACATATCCTGGTTCAGCATGGTGGTATTGGAAGCCTTCCTGAAACCAAAATCAGGTTACTAATAACCTCAACAACTCTTCAATAAGCAAAGTCTAGAGACAGATATTTATTGCTTTTTTTGCACATTTTACTTCTTTAAATTTTTGTGAACATGACACATACGGAAATCTCTCATTTGCATATCTATTTTCTTTATTTTGTCAATGGTAGATATGTTAAAAGTTGAATTACCTTAACAGCAATTGGAACAAGATCAGATTGCTCTAACTGCAACTTAAGCCAAATTCCCTTTTTTCCCTGTAAATGATCAGATATTTTTATGTATAACATAGAAGCAGATTCAGTCTCAAAATAAAGTAAATGGAAAATACTGATATGTCTTTGTTTTCTCAAACATGTCTTATTTCAAACGACGAAACACCGGAATCACACTAGCACAGTTCATGTTAGGGAGGATGAAAATATGGACAGGGAATTTACCATCTTTTTCCACTGAAAGAGAGACAAACGCAGCAAAGATGCGAAGGTATATGGGTTGGATGGTATCCTATCTGAATCAACGACAACTCCCCCATATTCATCATCAAAAGCATCAAGTATTCTCAGATTTCTGTAATAGAAGCTCGAAGTTGAGCCATTGGTTCCGTTAATTCTACGTGAGCTCGTTTCTGCTGCAAGATTATCTTGACCAACTGAACTATTTACAACTTCATTTGTGAAATAAGCCTTGTCCGAACCACTGTAAGTCCTCAGAAACAACCCTGAAATTAAACATTAGGAGGTATTAAACCCACATTCCTATTGAACCCCCAAAATATCCAAAACAAAAGAATCATTTTTTCTTCAAACAAGATGCATATCTTCCCACATTAAGTAGAAAAAAGGGGGCATCAAATACTTGTAAAAATGTCAACTTTAGAAACGAATAAACGAAATTAACCATGGCTTACACCTACCTCATCACCTACAATTAGTTCAGATATTCAGTTTTACAGATTAAAAACTAAAACAAGAAGCTCAAACTAACAAGCAGGTCCAGGATCATGAAAAGAAATAAATACAGCAAAAATCAAAGGAAAAAAAAAAAATTGAACAACAAAACCTCCAAGAATTTGGGTAATTGTTAGTTACCTCTGCGGCACTTGAAGTGGGTAGAGAATTTAAATCCAACTTTGTGCCTGAAACTGGAGATCAAAGTGGAATAGGATCTTCCAACATGGGCAACATCAGATGTGGACACGGAACTAGAAGAGAAGGATTTGAGCTCCATCTATATCAGAGGTCCGAACTCAACTCACAACCCAAATCTCAGCTATCAGACAGAAGAACACTGAATCACTGTCCAAATGTAACTATGATATGGAGGGTAACCGCGTACATACAACAATCTTCACGAAATTCTAAGCAACCTTAGCAGATATCGAACCTTGACTTGACTAAAGAAACATCACGGTCGTGGTCATGGGACTCATCGTTTTTTCTGAACGGACTAGACCTTCTCTACCAATGCTAGAGTCAAGAAGCTTGATAAGCCAAGTGGGGTGTGCCAACAAATTATAGAAGATATAATTTCAGCACAATCACATTGGGACAAAGCTAGTTTTGACGGCACTTGGCTACTCAAATTGGTGTTGCACATTGAAACATGTGTGGTTATGAGTCATATAATGTCAGAAATATCACCGGAAACGCAACAAAATTTAAAGTTTCTTAATTTCTTTCTTTTTCAGGAATTATAATAAGTTATACTATAGTAATAAATGGAGAAAACGAGGGAAGTTATTTATTCAGGTTAATGATAGCAGAGTGCTCTATAGCAGTACACACACTGTAATTAATTCTTCTACTGTCGACTACTTTTTAATTTCTAAATTCGACTTTATATTCTTATGTGGTTACCTTTCTTTCAAATATACTTATTTATATATTAATCATAACTCTTTGGGAGAATATTCTTTGACAATTCCTATTGATCAGAGACAATATCCAGGAAATAAGTAAAAAACACTTCACAGATTAATATATATTAGAAAAGTACTTTTAGATTAACTTATTAAGTATTTTTATTATTAATTTAATAAAATTTAAAAAGGTGGATTTATAATCGAGTAATTATCTAAGATTAAAAATACAATTTAGACAATTTAATAACATTAAAAAAAAATTATTTGTTTTCTCGTCAAATTTAAATTCAGGTACATTTTATCTCTAAATTTCTTTTAAATGTTTCTGCTTTTTTTTATCACAAATCTAAAAGTTAAATACAAAATATCTTTTTTGGAAGTTTCATTTAAATGCTGATACTTTCCATTTCTGAAACAAAAATATGAACTTGTTTCTTGTTTAAGATCTATGGTCCAAATTTACATCTAAAACATTATTCTTCTCAATCAAATTGTTATATTTCGTAGACTTCCAAACTCTTGCCATAAATTCATATCCTTCAATTAAAAGAAATATTTTCAAATTCATAAATTGTCCCGATGGAAGAAATTATGGCAAAAGAATTGTTCAAAGTCCTTTCAGTAAGTATTTTTTACAAGAAAAAACAAAATAATATGCCGCGTAAATGATTTTCACATTTTTAATTTGCACCGCGTGGAGAGTTAGTATAATGAGAATTGGTAATCCCGCGTACAAACTTTTCCCCACGTGAGATAGAAAAATCTATTAAACTATTGAAATGACTATTTCTTATTTATTTTAGAATTAAATATATTTTTTGTTTTTAAATTATTTACTTTAATTGTATTTTGTTTCTCTTTTAAAAGTTTGTATAATTTTTGACTCTGTATTTTATAAAATAATAAAAATATTTTTAGTAACTAATGGTTAAATCTTCTACTTTTTCCCTCTTTATTGTAACTTGTCCCTTGTTGTCAAAGATATTTATATTCTTTTTTAAATGTAGATACAAAATTTTTACATACTTTAAAACAAGAATAAAATACAATTTTATTAAATAATTTTGATGATTAAAAATATATTTAACCATTTATTTTACCTATATAAATTGGGTTAAATATTTTAGTTCTTGAACTTTGATTTGAAATTAATATTTGTCTATGTCCGAAACTTTAATATATTTTGATTTTTAAACTTAAAAAATTAATAGATACAGTCCTTTTAACCAATGGATATGTTAAATTTTTTTTTTTTACGTATCAAACATGTTTCACACTATCATTTGAGTTGTTTACATTGATTGACATAGTTTCGTTTTAATATCAGTTGAAAAACATATTTGATACATAAAAAAATAACAAAACAAGATTAAAAAGACTATATTTATATTTTTTTAAATTTATGGAGTAAAATGTATCAAAATTTTAAACCGAGACTAAAAATATACTTAAATAATCTTAATTTCAAACCGTGCAATATAGAAAAATAAATATAAATGTTTGATTTATATAAAATTTTATATAAGTGCTTGTAAAGAAAACTAATCATTCAACCCTTAAAACTAAATTTTATAAAATAAAAAAATATCCAAAACTTGTACTTTTAGAGTTAGCGGATGCCTCTCCCTCTTTATATAGATAACATTATCTTTTAAGAAAATGTTAAAAGGTGTGTAGATGATGGTGATTGGGTGGACCCGGTTCATTATTTGGTGGATTAAATAGATCCCAGAAACCAAATTCTATCATGTATTGTTTTATGTAAGACAAAAATATCTCATTCCCTACTCATACCAAATTCATTATAAATTCAAAATCCCATACTCTGTTAATGTAGCACGTTTCCAACATGCAATCACATTTTTTTCCTAAAATAACACATTTTAACTTTTTCTTTCTTTCACTTTAGTAACATTATTTTCAGATAATTATTCAAATAATACATTTTATTGTAACACTTTAAACTGAGAAAGTTGAACTTTGAACTATTTATTTTTATTTTTATTTTTTATTCCAAAATAAAGGAAGGATAATTTTAAAATAAATGTGGATATTTTTAATTCAGTTTTTTATTACATATTAAAAAATTATATTTTTCAATCAAGTTTATGTTATTTATTTTTCTGTATAATTAAATGACGTAATTGTTATCTTATTTTTTAATAATATCCACATGTTAATAATTGTAAGGTTTGATGGTTAAAATATAAGTGTTATTGTATTTAATGTAAAACAACAAATAACATGTAATGTTGTCATTAAAAACGTGTTGATAACAAAATCAATATATTTTTTATGACTTACAAATTATCACTTACAAAGTAAGTATCTTTGTCACCATCATTAATAAAATTATTTTCGTTATTCATCACATTTTCAGTATAAGGTTTAAAAGTCGATCACAAATTTAGATTAATCAAAATATCATTTAATATTAATAACATAACTTTGTAATTATACAAAAACAAGTAAAATCACGAAGATAAAAATATGGAACATGATACTTCTGTGATTTGTTTGTACAGAAAACACTGTTGAAGCTAATTTGAAGAGAGGGATAGAATTTAAAATTGGACAATGATACTTTAACCTATTTTTTTTAACCTACTTTTTTATAATTATTAATATATATATATATATAATAAATTATAATAATAAATAACATATAATATACTTATATATGTTTAATTATTAATAATAATAATATATGTTTTAATTATTAATAATTAAAATATTTAAATAATATCCTTAAAATATTATTAAAAATATAATGATTAATATTATAATATATAATAACTAATAATATATAAAATGATTATTATTATTAATAATTAATTAATAAAAGTATATAATAATTAATAATAATTATAATATTATTACAAATTAATTATATATGTAGATATTATTATTAAAATATATAATTAAAATATTTTTTATTTTAACTTTATTAATTTATTTAATTATAATTTTATTAAATCTTTGTGATGAAGGGTGTCTTGGTAAATTTGTAATTTTATTTATTACAATTTTTTTTAATCTATCATATCAATCAAATCATTCACTAATTTTCATAAAATTTATTTTCAAATTTATTCACTTTACCTTCTAAATTCACTCAAAAAACACACACATTCATCTTCTCAAATCTACACTAATTCATCTTCACACTTTCTCCTAAATTTATGTGATCAAACGAACACAGCCTCAAAGAAAATTAAACTACTAAAAAAATCAATTGAAAAATATAAAAATTTTAAAAATATTAAATAAAAACAAGTAATAATAAAAAATTTATATACTAAATAAACCAAAAAGTAATAAAAATACTCAAATTTATCAAGAATTTAAAATTTAATTAAATATAAAATATATTATCTTAAAATTAAAATAAAACTTGAAAATGTTGTTACAGCTGGGTCATTTATATTATATTTAACTTTAGAGTTGTTAAAAGGCCATACTTCATTTTAAAATAATGGGAAGAAGAGAAAAAAAAATGTTATAATTAAATAAAATAAATCAAAGTATAAAAATAATTATTGGTCAGCACATAAAATTTGTATTCAGAACCTAACCACTTCATATCTTTTGTGTTTTGTTTATTTCCGAATTAGTGTTGTACCATTGAAACAAATTAAATCCACTTATCTATAATAATATATAATGGCGATTCTCCTTTTTGTGTCTACTTTTAAAAATATCGATTTTACCTTTTAAATATAATAATTTATTAAATTTTTAAAAATTGACCGTTATTTTTACAAATTTTTTATAAAATCGGATGTCTATGTTTCTTCTTTTCTTCTTTATTTATCAATAGTTATTCTTTTATCTGTTCTGATATATTTCGCTTTACTTTTAATAAATAATTTTAATTTATATATTAACTTAATAACATTATAATATTATCATCTACTAATATAATATCATACATATTTAAAAAGTACATACACAAGAGCAATAACACGTGTTACGCTAATTTTTATAAAGGAAATGGAAACTGAAGAGATACAAAGTAATTTTGCATATTCACAAGAAAGAAGCAAGTAAAAAGTCAAATAGTAGAGGGGTAAAATTGGCTTATGATGTATAATTAAGTTTCAGCCGACTTTTAAATAGATTATATTTTTATTTGTGGACTAAATAAGTGAATTTCGTCTAACTATAAGAATTTAATTAACTGTCAAATATTTTTTCATAACGATGTAAGTTTTTAAAATATTTTAAATTATAAATTAATTCTTAAATATTTTTATTAATTATTGATCGATTCTTACTTAATTTTCAATTTTTGCAACTTATCCGGAAAAGTTGGGATCCAATCCAATTTGGGTTTAGAAACACTTAATATTGTTTGATATGGGTCCAAATGATCATGTCTCAAACTAAATTAGCATGGCATGATCTTAATTTGATTAAATATCTATCTTAGATAGAAATGACAAATAAACTCGTTTTTATATGTATTGTCTGAATCTATCTTTATTTTGACAGAGAATTCCAGCATTGATTAGACATGGGTATGAGTATGGAAAATATTTGACTTTTTCAATTGGGTATAAAGATGGGGATGTACATGCATGTCCCGTCCTAATTAAGGATGACAATGGAGCGAGGCGGGGACGGGTTTCACTATCCGTGTAAAAAAAATTCATCTTCATTTCCATACCCAAACCCAACGGGTATCAAAGTTTTTTTCCATTCCCATCCCCACCGGGTAACGGGTATAATCCCGTACCCATACCCGTACTCGTTTCCTTACTACTCCAATATAAATTTTAATTAATTTTTATAAAATAATAAAAAATTACGGTAAAGGAAACATCATATTATCAAATATTCAATATTCAATATTAGGATGATGAATGTTTCTTCGAATCAAATACTTTAAAATAAATTATAATTGTTTACATTTTAGATTGGAATACCAAATAAAATTCCATGACAAGTAAAACATTTATTAAATTTGTAAACTGCAAACATTAATGAAACCTAATTGATAAACTTTAAAAATATTTTTAAATAAATTTAAAGGAAAACAAATATTCAAATTAAAATATATTTTAAATGTTTGTTTACTTCACTTTTTTTAAATTCTACTGAATCTCTTTTTTTATACACTAATAAAAATGATAATACATCACTTAATCAAAATGACGCAAATAACAAATAATAAATATAATAAAAAAATTGAGCATGGACGTTGTATATTTTGAACTCCAATATATGTTGGATGGTGATAAAAAAATATTAATGGAAATTACATTAAAATTTGATATTGAGTAAATAAAAGTTATTTATACAATTATAGTGAAAAATTACAGTATGATTGATATAATGAGTTAGAAAATAAAAAATAATTAGATAAAATATACTAAAATAGTATTCTACATGATGAAAATAAACAACAAATAAAAATATTAAAAAATTAACAAATGTATGTATTACAAATAATTCGAGAAACTATTGAAAGAAATCGCACAAAGGAAAACGAATGTATATTTAAGGATATGATAAGATGAAAAATACCTTAGACATCTAAGAACACTTCTCAAATATCAACATATATACTCAATGGTTGAGAAATAATATTTTTAGCGAAACAAAAGAGTTCTTCAAATAAAACAAAAATTAATAAAAATAAGTAAATAATTTTTTTTATATTACCTAGTAAATGAAAGGTTTATGCTATTAAACATTTAAATTTAGAGTATTAAACATACTCATGTGAAAGGAAAATATACAATAAATAAAAATATTAAAAAATAATAGAAATATTCAAATATGAGACATAATAATTTTTTAATTGATATACATCATTTTTACATAATTACATAAATGTTATGATAAGATGAAAAATATATTGGAGATGCAAATGAGTTTCATGACAAACCAAATAATTAGAAGAAATAAAAAATTAAAAAAAATATAATATGATATACGTAATTGGATATATAATTTAATTTAAAAATAAAACACATTTTTAAAAATAATTCCCAGAAAATAACGTAGTTAATATACTTTTTTATTTATTTGTTTCGTTAAATTTAATTAGCTAATTTACTGTAACTAAAAAATTAAATGATATACGTAATATATATATCACTTGAGTTGTTTAAACTTTTATATATATATATATATATATATATATATATATATATATTTAAAATTATTTATAATGTTAACGAGACATATTTTTATTTGTAATTCTTTTTAATTGTGATTCTGTAAATTAATTTATCATACTATATTTACCGTTTTAATTTTTATTTGATATACATATGAATCGAAAAGATATACTGTTTGCTTAGTAAAAAGATAAGGTTAAAATAGTCTCTTAGTCCATATTTTTGTTGAAAAATCTCAAATAGATCCTAAGATTTTTTTTAGTCTCAATTAGGTCCAAATTTTTGAAAATATGTAATAATTAGGCTCATTCCGTTAGTATAGAGTTAACGGTGTTAAATATGTGTCACGTGTTAGCTCCACATTTTTTTGAAATTTTTTGAAATTTTTTAAAATTTTTAATTTTTTTTAATTTTTTTTAAATTTTTAATTTTTTTTTAAATTATTCATGCCACGTGTCATGTCAGTATTGTGCCACGTGTCAAGTAAGTAAGGTGACACATATCAAATCATTGTCTAAATCTCAATTTGGTCCATATATTTGTTATTTTTATTACATTTCAATCCATTTTTTTAAAAAAACATGGACCAATGGAATATTTTAACCAAAAGATAAAAGAATATATTAATATTTTAGTAATTGATGTTTGGAATGAGTAAAATATAATTTGAGTTCTAGACACAATTAAAATACAAACGTTGTATTTTATATATATTAGCAAACACACAGGCGCTATCGCGCCTGTGTGTACGCATTTTTTAAATATATGTAATATTATATTAGTAGATAATGATAATGTAATGTTATTACATTAGTATATAAAATAAAATTATATTTATTAAAAATAAAGTTAAATATATAAAATAAGATGAGAAAATAAATAAAGTTAAATATATCAGAAAAGATGAAAAAATAAATGTTGATAAATAGAGTAAAAGAGAAGAGTAAAAATGAATGATTTTATAAAAAAGTTTGTAAAAGTAACGGTCAAATTAATTGGTATTTTTAAGGAGTAAAATTGATATTTTGAAATGTGGACACAAAAGAGATAATTCTCTTGATATATACTAGCGTAACATAGGCGCTATCGCGCCTGTGTGTATACATTTTTTTAAATATGTGTGATATTATATTAATAGGTGATAATATTATAATATTATTAAGTTAATATATATATATATATATACATATTAAAATTATATTTATTAAAAATAAAGTGAAATATATCAGAACAGATAAAAGACTAACCATTGATAAATAAAGAAGAAGAGAAGAAATAGAAACATCTGATTTTATAAAAAGTTTGTAAAAGTAACGGTCAATTTTTAAAAATTTAATAAATTATTATATTTAAAGGGGTAAAATCGGTATTTTGAAAAGTGGACACAAAAAGGGGAATCCCCTTTATATATTGTTATATATATATATATATATATATATATATATATATATATATATATATATATATATATATATATATATATATATATATATATATATATATGGTTACTTAATTAATTATGAATATTTTAATAATTTAAATGATGACAGAGATATGGCGGGGATATGTACATCCCCATAACCATCCCCATACCTAATTGAAAAAGTCGGACATTTCCCGTACCCATACCCATACCCAGTCAATGCGGAGATTCTCCGTCAAAATGGGGACGGGTTCGAGCAATACCCACAAAGACGGGTTTATTTGCCATCTCTAGTCCTAATACTCGTTTCCATACCCATCATAATACTCATCCCCGCCATTATGGGATGACAATATGGTCCTGGCTCGTGGGGTCAGCCCGCATGCTACGAAAAAAACACGAGATGGGCCAGCGTAGTGAACCTGCAAGCTCGCAGTAGCCCAATCCACATAAGCCAAAAAAAAAAACTTGCACTTGTGTATATTAGTTACCTTTTTATGGACTCTTGCATTAACGTTTCAAATTTTTGTATAACTAAAAAAGACAAGTATTATATATTTTCTAATGTGCTAAAATTTAAAGAATACATTGTGTATGTCATAGTATGAATAAGAATATGATGAAAATGTTTAATTATCAATTTATCATCGAACTCTCCAACGTCTTTACTTAATTTTGTGAACTTCTTAACGTTTCTCAATTTTTAAACATTGAAATTTTTATCATAAGAATAAAAAATAAAAAAAAGTGGGTCAGCTCATGAGCCCGCAGCCAAGTGATGTGCGAGGCGGGCTAGTGATTGCAACCCGCATAAATTGTGCAAGACAGGACGGGCCAGCCCGCAATGGGTCGGGCCTAAACGGGCGGGGTCGGCCTGCATTGCCATCCCAAACGCCATATCTTCTCCCCATTTAGATTATTAAAATATTCATAATCTATTAAGTAACTTTATTTTAAATATATATATATATATATATATATATATATATATATATAATATATAAACACACATACACATTACACACTTTCTATTTTTTGTTTGTCATGAAATTCATTCGCATTTTTAAGATATTTTTTTATTTTATCACAACTTTTATGTAATTATGTTCAATTAATATATGTCAATTAAATATTTTTTATATCTTACATTTGAATATTTATACTCTTTTTTAATATTTTTATTTATTTTATATTTTCTTTTTCATATGAGAATATTTAACACTCTCAATTTAAGTGTTAAATAGCATAAATCATTCATTTAATATGTAATATAAAAAATTGATCTTCTTTATTCTATTATTATTATTTTTTGTTTCATTTGAAAAACTCTTTTGTTTCGTTAAAATAATTTTTGTTAGCTCTTAACCATCAACTAGGTTGATATTTGAAAAGTTTTCTTAAATCTTTAAGGGTTTTTTTATTATTTTATCATGTACTTAATTATACATTTATTTCTTTTGTGCGGGTTCGTTAATGGTTTTTCAAGTTGTTTTTAAGACCAACTTTTGATTTTTTTTTTAATATTTTTATCATATAGAATACTATTTTTATATTTTTATATAAATATATTTATTTTCTAACTCATTATCATACGCATAATTTTATCATTATAATTTCATTATAATTTTGTAAATAAATTTTATTTACTATAATATAATAATTTAATGTAATTGCGAATAACCTCTTTTATTACCTATATATTGAAGTTCAAAAGATGAAAGAGCTATGTTAAATTTTTATTATTATTATTAGTTTAATCTTTGTTCTTTGGGTGATTTTGAACAAGTGATATATTATAACTTTTATTAGCTATAGTTATAAAAAAAGAAGAAGATTTCAGTATAACTTACAAAAATTGAAGTAAATTGGCATTTACAGTATTTTTTTAATTTGAATATTTGTTTTCCTTTTATATTTTTAAAAAGGTTTTTTTAAATTTTATCAACTAGGTTTCATTATACCGTTTATAAATTTAATAAATGTTTTGGTTCTCATGAAATTTTATTTGGTATTCTAATTTGAAATGTATATTATTATAATTTCTTTATAAATATTTGATATTGAAGAAACAATCAGTATTTTCATATTGAATACTTGATAATATTATATTTCATTTACCATAATATTTAATTATTTTATGAAAATTAATTAATTGATATCGAAATAGTAAGATAACAGGTACCGATACGAGTATATACTTTGTATTCAGTGGAGATGGGATGAGACAAAATTTTGATACCCTTCGAGTTTGGGTATGGGGATGAGGATGGATTTTTTTCTCTAAGGATGGATATGGGATAGTGAAACTCGTCCTTGCCCCGCCCCGATGTCATCCCTAGTTCGACGTGAGTCCAACTCAACTCACCCAACAACAACCTTACTTAACTTAATCAAAGGTGGGTCCAACTCGACTCTGTCTAATGTGGCTAAATCAACTATGTCTTATGAGGGACTAGTTAGGCCTAAGCGACTCGATCCAACGTGACCTAATACTCAGCCTAATATGGATACAACTCTACTTGGTTTGACATAGCCTGACTCAACTATGTCCAAGGTGGGCTCAAATCGACTCAATTTAAGGTGATCCAAACATGACTTAGCATAAGGTAGACTTGACTCGACCGGGTCTAAGGTTCATCAACTTGACTCGGTCTAACCCGATTTGGCTAGAAGTGGACCTGACATGACTCGACAAGAGGTAGACCCAACTTAACTCGACCAAAGGTGGACCCAACATGACTTTACCAGAGGTGGGCCTACATGACTCGACTAGAGGTGGGCCTCACTCGACTTAGCATGAAGTGAAATTAACTCAACTCGGTCAGAGGTCGAGTTGAAGTGTTGAGCTCAATTCAACTTGGGTAGAGCTTGACATGATTTGGATAGAGGTGGACCCAACTTGACTCTGCCCAAGGTAGGCCTAACACAACTTGGTTGGAGATGGGTCAAACTCTACTCGGCTAAAGTTTGGGCCAACCTAATTCGACCCAATATGAGTTCAAATTGACTCAGCCCAAGGTGGAATGATTCAAATTTGACCCAAAATTAGGTCCAAATGAACTCAGTCTGAAGCGAGTCCAATCTAACTTGGTGTGAGGTGGGTCCGAGTTGACTTGGCCATAGGTGGACTTGACTATACACAAGTTATGACTTAATTTGACTTGACTTGGCCTAACACAAACTTGACTTGCCTTAACCTGAAGTCGGTTTGACTTAACTCGATTTGAAGTGTGTCTTACTCAATAAAGCACGAGGTAGACTCAACTTGACTTGGCCTACCGTGATCCCAATGTGGATGACTCAATTCAATGAATTTGTCCATACTTGGCCTAACGTGGACCTAAAATGACTGGGACCCAATTTGAATCCAACTTTACTTGAATTGACCTGATTTTGCACGAATAAGACTTACTAAACTAAGCTTGAGGTATATTTAATTCACCTCATCCTAAGACGCACTCATATAAAGTCAATGATATAAAGATAAATTTAAGTGTTTGACATTAATATTTTGGTTTCATTTATAAATTAACTTTTGAATTTTCTTTTATAAAATTCATAGGGTTAAATACGTGGGTAAATACTTGATTCAATATAATAATTATTACATATTTAAGTTTTTTACGATAAAAAAATTGTTATCTTAATATTAAATTTTAATTTCATTTAAATTTTGTTAATAGTTGAAGTAATTGGACAATCTTTAGAGTTACCAAACATGTTCATTAAAAGAAAAATTAAGATTAATATACAACTAATTCTAAATAAAATTTACTGTGTTTATTTTTAATTTTATAAATAAAAAATACATGACACAAAATTAATTTCTTTTATAAACACAGATAATAATTACTTAATTATGTTGATATATTAATAATAAAATATCATCATATTTTATTATACTGAATGTTTATATTAAAAGGAGTAGATATTCTTTAAGATCTCATTATAAAGAAGAAATGGTAGGTGGCGTTTGGCATGAAAGGCGCGTGGGTGATATGGAAAAGAAAAACAAAATGGCAGAAATTGCGTGGACAGCATTGTCACGTGATTTCAACCGACGCAAGATTATCTCAGGATTTTGCATTTCCTTCTCAATAATGCAACGTGGACAACATCTCTATGATTAAATTATATCTATAAGTTTTTTTATACAAAATATATATTTAATCTTTAAATTTTATTATATTACAATATTACAGGTTAATTAATTAAATATATATACTTTGAATGTGATCAATCAGTTGTGTTTATTCATACATTTGATTTCATTTATATTAAAAAATTGTTTTTAAAATTTATCCCTTTCTAGAACAAATAGGAAACTAAATTAACTGTTGAGAATTTTATTCTTACTTCTTTTAGTGCAATGAGAATCTCAAAGGCTCAATTCTTTAAATACTGACAAGTGTTAACATATTTTACTTAAACTTTTATGAAAACATGAAGGATTTTTTTTTCTTTTTTATAAAATTACAAACAAAAAAAAAGTCATAGATTTATTTAAGAAAATAATAATTGGCAAGTCTTCGTATCTCAAGTGTTTCTTAAGATTATAATGGTTTTTACAATTGGCAAATAGGAAATGCATTTAAAATAATTATTACTAACAATTCATATTTATTCTTTTATGAAAAATGTTTCTAGAAATAAATAAAGATCACCAAGCTGTAATGTGCATTCTGCAAATAGAGATTTTCGCAATAATAAAATAAAAAATAATCTGAAATAATTATCAGTTTATTTTAGAAAACACTTAACCTTTTTTTAAGGATCAACCTTGGCCTTAACTTATTTTATATTTGACAACAAGCAAAGGAATCAATAAAGTAAAACCTTTCAGGAAATGGTAAAAAATGCTAATTTTATTTTATGTTTATCCAAAACAACTTTTGGGATTTTCTTTTAGTTCTTATTGACTTCAATTATTTTGCTAGAATAAACCGAGAATTTATTCTTATCAACAACAACACTAGGACCCAGTGTTATATCTTGGAAAATAAAAATATTGAAACGATAAATGGGTGAAATGATAGAAAACTAGCTCAAATTTGTTTAGCTCTTTTGTGTTAGACGATAAATAAACAGCAAAAATTTTGGCCCATAAAACCAAACCCTCAACTCTGTAACTAAACCACATGCAACAAGAAGGCCCATTGAAAGGCATAATTGGGCCTCGGAAAGACTGTTGCTTCCTGCACCCTGTCATATTTATTTTTTGGAACAACATAAACAATTCCAGAAAGCAATCAGCCCGTATTACGGAAAATTTTTTCCAAAAACTTTTTGATGGGGGTGGTGGAGATAGAAATTTTACGGGTGTACAAAAAGCAACAGCCCGTGAGCAATAGTCAAACCAAGCAAACTCATGAACAAGCAAAAGACCAATTTTACTTTTAGGTTAAAATACCTTTTTTGTCTCAATTTTCGTCAATTTTTTTTCAAATAAGTCCTAATTAATTTTGGTTTTGTGTTCAAATAGGTCCAAATTTTCGTCAATTTTGTTCAATTGGGTCTTCTTTTGCTAACACCGTTTAAATCATTAACGACCATGAACAGTAACTGCCACGTGTCATTTCGTGGTTTTTTTGAATTTTTTTTTTGAATTTTTTTTAAATGTCCACGTGTCAGTCCAGTAGCGTGTCACGTGTCAAAGTCAATGTTCTAAATTCAATTTGGTCCCTATATTTGTTATTTTTGTTCAATTAGGTCCTAACTTTTGTTAACATTAACCAATTTGGTCCCTCTTCAAATTAAAACCAAATTTAATTTTTATATTAAAATTCACATTTTTTATTAAATATTTTTATATAATATATTAAAATTCACATCATTATAACTTTGATATAAAAATTAAATTTGGTCACATCTTCGATAGGGACCAAATTGGTTAATGTTAACAAAAGTTAGGACCTAATTGAACAAAAATAACAAATATAGGGACCAAATTCAATTTAGAACGTTGACTTTGACATGTGGCACGCTACTGGACTGACACGTGGACATTTAAAAAAAATTCAAAAAAATCACGAAATGACACGTGGCACACTCTTGGGTTGACACGTGTACATATAAAAAAATATTAAAAAATTCAAAAAATTCAAAAAATTCAAAAAAAATTCAAAAAAAATTCAAAAAATTCAAAAAAACCATGAAGTGACACGTGATAGATTCATGACCGTTAATGATTTAAACGGTGTTAGCAAAAAATGACCTAATTGAACAAAATTGATGAAAATTTGGACTTATTTGAACACAATCAAAATTGGAACTTATTTGAAAAAACTTGACGAAAATTGAGACAAAAAATATTTTAACCTTATTTTTACCGGTATACTTATCTTTTGTTTATATTTTTTTAAATACAGCTTTCTTTTGGAAGTCACTTTATTTGAATTTGTTAAAATTTTAACGTAAGTTTTTTTAAAATATTTCAGGAAATAACTTTCAAAAGTGTGTCAAAATTTAACACATTCCAATAAACAATACTGTCAGGAAACCATTCTTAAGGAGAAAATAGTAAGTTTTTAATTTTCATTTTTTTCTTCAAATTTTGTTTTATGTTTCTTCAAGAATACATGAATGGTCTACATTTCAATTATATCTTTATTTTTCAAAATTTTAAAAAGAATTAAAATATTTTTTATCAACGGTAAATGAAATAAACTTTTTCACTTTACTTGAATATCCCCTATCTGTCATTTTAATATTCTCTTCATTTACCATATACCACATTAGATGAAAAAGCTAGTAAAGTAAAAAATTTTAAAACTATTTTATTATAATTAAAAAAAGTTTATATTCTTTAGAGGAATTTACATGTAATAAGAGTTATCTGAGAAGGATTAAAATGACTACATACAAACCATTTTATGGTAGATGTAAGACAACTTTATTTATGTCGGTATTGGATAAAGATGATTTCTTGATAGAATTTGAACTTTTACATCAAATGATAGAAGAATAAACAATAAATACAATATCATATGAAGGTTTCTTAAATTACGAATAAATCCTATCACTACAACATTACATTTAAGATTTAAACTACACTAAATTAGACCATGAATAACTAAAGTTTAAGCAACAATTTATTCACTATAGGTTGATTTTTCATTATTGCCTATTTAGTAAAGATAAACAATAATGATGAGATCAGACAACTCAAAAATAAAAAGCATAACACATTCCAGATGTGATAGGAATAAATATTTGATCAGTATCTATTTGAGAATTAAAAATTAAAATGAAAAATATATTTTGTTGTGTGTAACAGTCCAATTTGTAGCATTTTATCAGTACTAGGGATGTCAAAAATATCCGTACTCACGGGTATTCACGGATAAAACCTGCAATGGGTAGAAAACGAATATTAAAAATGGATACCCGTTACTCGCGGATACGGATATTTTTGACACTCGCATGTTAACGGGGCGGGTACGGGTATCATAGTATCCATACCCGTGAATACTCGTACCCGCTAAACTTTAATTCACAAAAATACCCTTATATATATATATATATATATATATTAGTAAAAACCTTTATGACTTAATTTTTTCTAAACTGCACATCTGGTCTTCTGTCTTCATTCTTCTACTGTCAAGTATTGGTACGTTGTCTTCTTCCATGTACACCCCTTGACATTCTTCTCTTTCCCTTCTTTGAAATTAGGTATATAAATAGTGATGTTTATGGTATGCTTGTTGTCAAATGATGGAATCAAAATAAGAATACTTGGCACGTGGTAGTTGAGGTTTATTATTTGATTATTTTTCATGAATCAATCGGAGAAAGTGGGCTTGTTGATCAAAACACTAATGAAAGAATTTTCATTGTGTTGAACGTCATTTTATATTTGTTTTTATAATTATTTGGACTTGTATGAACTTGAGTTTGTTTGAACTTTATTTAAAATTTATGACAGTGATGTATTTTATTTTATTTTATTTGAATTTATGATTAAATATTTATTTTTTAAATAATTTTGTAAATACCCGCAGTACCCGTGGATACCCGCGGATATGAAAAAAATAAACGGGTACCCGCATAACGGATACTCGATGGATATGGGTACGGGTACAAAGCTGATATTTATCCAGAGGGTAGGGTATGTGGGAGTTACTACCCGTACCCTACCCTCCCCGTTGACATCCCTAACCAATACTAATAAAAAAAAATTATATAATTATATCATGGCATGAGCACAACAAAATCATTAAAATGATGTACAGCCATTTCAATTCTAATAAAATTTAAAAAGTACTTCAAAAGAAAAGTAGTTGAAATAAAAAATTAACACATCATGATATGAGTTCTCTCTATTCAAAATTGGCTACTAGTCTTAGTTTCTCTTCCAAATCACTCCCACAACTACTCATTTGCCACACCTACATTATCATTTGCTCAATGACTCATGTATTGACTAGCATCCTAAGATTTTGCACCTGTCATTGTTCAGTTACCTTTATTTCATAAGAGCTATAACTATAACATGTTCGGACTTCTCTTGATCCATAAAGTATGACAAGGTCAACTCTATGCCTATCAAGTTTGACTTCTATCGACACTCTAGACAAGAATCTCCTTCAACTCTCACCTCTAACCCTTTTTCTCTATTTGATTTCAAGAACTAGTAGAGTTAGGATAATCCTATTTCAGACCTTATCGTCGATACATCTCATACAAACCATAAACCACAAACTAACATTATAGTTTTTCTCCTTGGGAATAACTAACTTCACAACTCTTCATACAATCATTTATCATCCATATAACCTAGAAATAAACTTAGAAATAATTTATTTTTGAACAATTATACTTTTGTACGCTTGTACATATGATATGTACACCTATATGCAAACAATTTCGTAATGCCTTCTAGTACCTGTCACTCTATTTTAATTTATGAATTGACATCAAGATTTGCATTTAAACTGTATCAGTAGGGGCTAATTTCTCAAATCTCAAACTCTTCAAACAATTTCTCACCAAATTAACTTAATGCAACCAATCAAACAACCACAGACAAAAAAAATCTTCAATTTTTACACATTTAATACAATTGACATCATCAACTGTAAACTATTTGTTTAAACAATTATGCAATGCCAAATCAAAGTAACTTCCCTTACCTCTATTTGAACCCTCGACCTTTTGCGTCCTACTTTCTTCCAATAGTTCTAAAGACATAAATAAAAGTTTTGAATTAATGATTTGAATACACCTTTGCATTTTTAGAGGATCAATAATTTTAAAAAGTTTGTTTCAGACACATGCAACACCCTTATAGTCACATGATAGTCAAACACAAATTATTTCAAGAAATAGAGTAAAATTAGAACTTACTCTATAGCTGAAATGAATCGATTGGAATGATTAGAATCATAGAAACGTATTCAAATCTTTAAGAAGATGAGAAACACAGTCAAAATTGTAGAGATATTTAAGAGGGTTACCAGATAACTATAAAGTTATAAACTTTTTGAAAAATGGAAGTAGTTCTACTAAAGATCTCTATTTATAGTTTTGTCTTTGTTTTTGATTGATGATAAAATCTGTATACCCATCTCATAAGACCCATTTTCTCTTCTAATTATTTTATTTTATATTATTATTATTATTATTATTATTATTATTATTATTTTAGGGTCTCACGTTGTAAACAATATATATGATCGGATAATATTTTAATAATAAATTTTTAACAAGAAATAAAGTCTATAAATAAAAGTTAGATTCTTATTTCTTATTTCATTTTAAAATCTGAAGTTTACAATAGATATTTTCTCTCTTTACATGCTAT
Source organism: Vigna unguiculata (assembly GCF_037176805.1). Classification (NCBI taxonomy): domain Eukaryota; kingdom Viridiplantae; phylum Streptophyta; class Magnoliopsida; order Fabales; family Fabaceae; genus Vigna; species Vigna unguiculata. Next base: position 53,503,843 of record NC_140794.1, on the reverse strand, counting down.
CTACCATAATTACAATCACCACTAACAATAAAAAGAAATACAAGTAAGCAAAATGAATATTAATATTTATAAATAAAAAAAATGACATTAATATTTATAAATAATTGAATTTTCATAATAAATTTAGCTAATGTATCTAACTCCTCCAAAGCAAATTATTTTATACTATTATTTTATTAGTATAAAGTATTGATTATTCGGTATGTTACAGATATATAAAATAATAAAGGACAATGAACTTTTACAAGTAATAATAAGAATAAAAGGTTCAAAACTAACGAAAAATAAAATTTCCATAATTTAAAATTAGTAATGATTATCTACCATCTTATTTTCATTAGTTATTATGTTGCTTCTGTGAAGTAAATGTATAGGTGTTTGGTTTGACTTATATTTCAAATATTTTTCTTTGAAAAAGTTAAAATAGTAAAACATAGGCTAATTAATTCAAACATGTCATTTTTATACACTTATCAAATCAATAATATTGCACAAATGCATCACGTACCCTTGTCAATATTTATTTATTTTCTTTTCTTTAATAATTGCATGGGTCAATCTATTAGAATATATATTCGTATCAGGGGGCAATCTTATTGTTTAATTTACAGCGAGCTCCAAACCTGAAATACAAGTAAACAAATCAAGCTATACATACGTGCAAGTATAAACATGAAAATATAACAAAGCAATGTCTTTTATTAATTAAGATTCATTTAAAAGGACAAAATTTTGTGAAGTTCACAACTTATTTTGCTATTATTTCCCTTAATTTTACAGTTTTTAATACTTTTTAATTAACAAAAAAGTTTGTTAAATTTTTATTACTATCCTTGCTTGTACAAAATTAAACAAAAGTTATTGAGAAAAATATTTATTTTCATAACGTAAAATTAACTTACACCCAAATTATTTTGACGAAGTATTCTCATATAAATTTTTCAAAATTAGATTTTGAATTTGACATAAATTAATTTTAAATTAGAAAAAAGAGAGTTAAACATAGTTTTAAAAAAATTGATCCAAATATGCATTGTAAACTTTGATGTAGATTGATATACACACCTAAATTATATCATTTAGTTGAAAAAGTCCCCACTGGCCTAAAATACTGATAGGTTAGGTTTGAAATGAATACTAATGCAAAAATGGTGAGGACACAATTTATCTTTTGTGATGTATGTAATGCCCAACCATATATAAGTAGTAAAGGATTGTTTATAAAGCATTGAAAGAGAAGAGTGGACAAAGGAACATGGAGCAACGACTTTGACCCACCACCCTCAAACTTATTATACTTATTACTATTTATTTTAGCAAGAGAATAAAATGTATCAAAACTATACTTTGACTCATATTTTTTGACTCCTATATTTTACTTTTTTAGGTGGTTTAGTGTGAGTCATTGATCTTTCAAAGAAAAAGACAGTGATACATTAATCAATGACCCACACTAAGTCACATTATGGATGAAGTAAAAGATGGGAGTCAAACAAATAAAAGTCATAGTATCATTATCCATTATAAATAAAGATATAATATTTTTAAGGAAGAAAAAAAAAATTTTTGGAAACAAATTTTTCTTGTTTTTTCCAATTCAAATCATGTGGGATTATCATAACTTAGCTAAATAGGTAACATGCCTTTTATATCTATGAAAAAACTGTGTCATATTAAGTAAAAATGAAAAAGTGACCACCATATATAAGGACAAAAGACATTTTGGATTAAAAGTGGTATTTATATGTGAATTGAACTCATGTTTCATTTCTATTATATTTTCCTAGTAATCCTCTCTTTATACACCATGAATTTATTAAGTTATAAGCAAAATTATGTTTGAAAGAATCAGTATTTGTTGAATTGAAGTTAAAAAAATAATAATTTATTCTTAAAAGTAAATTTAGAAGAATTGGTTTTACTTGGATGTCAAAGTAAAATTATTTTGAAATATAAATTTGTTTATTTCTTTTAGAAATTAGTAGGTACGAATTGCTTTTCGTGAAATATCCACAAAAGAGAATGTAATTACCGTTAAAACCCATAGAATAAGTGAAATTGTCCTATCATTTGTAGTCATAAATTCAAAACGTACAATTTTACGTTGAAAAAACTATTAAATTAATAGAAGTTCTTCCGTAAAACCTCTTACATTTTGAAACTGAATAAAGTTGTGTTACACGTTGTTATTAATGCCTACGTTATCTTTTCTTGTCAAACAACTTGGAATAAGAAAAGTAAATTCATTTCAAGGTTATATTGGTGTTTTATTATAACACACGCTATTTGATTATAACACATAATGACTAGTATTTAAAAAAATTGGTAAGACGAGTGATTAACTATATATGTAGTTCTTTTGACCAAGTTTTGGTGAATGTGATTGAAAACGAACACTTATGTGATGATGATAATTGATTGAAGCTGAAGTATGGACTCGCTAGGTAACAGTGAATTACGTTTGATATATATGAAGGATGTTCAAATAAGTCTTCAAATCACGTGCTCCAGACTCATAGATAAACAAAAACCGAAACCTTTGTGTCCAACTTTGAATTTTAAATAGGGTTAAATATGTTTTTTTTTTAATAAAAATTTGAATTAGTGTATTTTTAAAATTTTGGTCCAATTTAGTTTCAAAGTTTAGGATTGTGTGAATTTAGTTCTTTTAATGAACTTTTGTTAAGTTTATTTAACGTTTTAAATGCATGATAATATTTTAGTTGTTTACACAATTTGATACATGTTAATTTTAATGTTATATAACAAATTATCATGAAACGTATTTGAAACATAAAGTAAATCTAACAAAATTTGGTTAAAAAGATTAAATTTACGCAATTCTAAAATTGAGAGACTAAATTTGATTAAAATTAAAAAAAAAAACTAATCTCAATTTTTACTAAAAGTTAAAAGACCAAAATATTAATCCTTTGAAATAATACAAACATAAATGATAACAATTGAGTTGACAATTACAAAGGTAAAACATAGACAATTGTAAAATCAAACTATGCAAAACTGACTTGTCCATGCACAATAGATAACAGATTCACACTTACTAATCATCTAAATTATTCTCAGATATAATTTCGTGGCAAATGTAGAATTTTGTTAAGAAAGGCAACCTACGTTCTTTGACACGAATAGAGATTAAAAACATGATGGGCATGTTGCATAGACTTTTCCACGAAGAATTTTAAGATAAATAAAACAAAAAACTTCACTTCTTCCTCAAATTTTATATATCGTTTTTTAATTTGTAAAAGTTCTTTAGCATAATAATATCTAAATTTTTATCTGTTTAATTTTAATTTATTAAAATGTCACTTTGGTTTTGAATGATTTAATATATGTAAACATTTTTATTGTTAAATAGTACGCATAACATTTTGAATTGTGGGCTTTTAAAATATCCTTTTATTTATTTAGAAATAGAAATCAGGGTGAATAAGAGCACTATTTGTTTGAGATGAAGAAAATCCTTGGTAAGTTGTAGCTTTTGTTACAAGCAATTAAGCTTAATAATCAGAGGTTCCATCCGGTCAGATCTGGCAACAGTGTTTTTAAGACCAGTTTTTGGTTAGCATGGTTGAGAAAATTCCCATAGGTACCATTCTTAACTCTTACGATTATTCAGAAACAAATTGTCCACTTGAGAAAATATTTCGAAAATGAGTGTGGAGCTCTGAAATGTCAGTTTTGTTATGTAAGAGTCTACCCAACACCTTTCTTCACTTGCAGATTTTGTGCCTTTGGGATGAATAGACTTGGAATTAGGGATGTCAAAAAAATCCGTATTTGTGGATATCCGCGGATAAAATTTGTAACAGATAGGAAATGAATATTAAAAATGGATACCCGCTACCCGTGGGTATGAGTATTTTTGATACCCGCATGTTAACGGGGCGGGTACGGGTATCATAGTATCCGTACCCGTAGATACCCGTACCCGCTAAACTTTAATTCAGAAAAATTATTACCCCACAAATGAGTCAAAACATTATGAGTCTTCATTATATTAGTAAAAATTTTAATTCAGAAAAATTATATAAAATATATATATATATATATATATATATATATATATATATATTAGTAAAAACATTATGAGTCTTCATTATATTAGTAAAAACTTTAATTCAGAAAAATTATATATATATATATATTAGTAAAAACATTATGAGTCTTCATTCAATAATGGTGGTCAGATTCTTACCCCACAAATGAGTAAATTATTTTCATATACTGTGGAGGCATTGATGTGTCACTCTAAGACTAGTTATGGACCAACATGGAAGGTAATGAAATTAACACTTTTACTTAGATATTTTAATTAAGTGATTGTTATAAATTTTTACTGAACTCCTTATGTTTTAAGGCTCTTCTAGATTAAAATTGGACAACATGAAACTTTATACAATGTTACAAGAGGTGGACATTGATGAAGTTAGTAATTTCTTTAATATTTTATTCAAGAATAAACTACAATATAAATTGGTAATGCTTTTTTATTTGTTTGTTTTTCAAGAATCAATCGGAGAAAGGGACTTGTTGATTCAAACAATAATTATGATTAAATAATTATTTTTTTAAATATTTTTGTAAATACCCGCGGGTACCCGTGGATACCCATGGATATGAAAAAAATAGACGGGTACCCACGTAACGGATATCCGACGGATATGAATATGGGGCGAATATTTATTCAGCGGGTAGGGTACGGGGGAACTACTACCCGTACCCTACCCGCTCCGTTGACATCCCTACTTGGGATGCTAAAAAGAATTACTCTTCAATAAAAATATACAAATTTATAACATATAAATAAATACACATATCATCTTACAAGATAAGTTTACGAGGTTGAATTAAATTTAAAATTCACATCTTCACATAATATCAAAATCATGAATATGAATTTATTTTATGGTACGCGTGGATTTAAGCGAGAATTTGGAAAAGTGAATTTACATTGATTTATAAGTGAAGATGAGAGTGTATAAATTAAGGAAAAGATAATATAATTTAAGTAGATATGAATACAAAGTTTGTGAAAATTTATATACCATTGATAAAATTTAATAAATACTTATTTTTAATAGATTAAATTATATGATTACTATTTTACCCTTCATAATAAATATAATATAAATAAGAAAAATAATGTTAAAATAAAAAATATATTTAAAATTAGAAAAATATAACTTATTAATATTACCACTAATAACTTGAAATAATTTATTAATATTTTCATTGATAACTTAAAATAATTTATAATATACACTATTTAATTTAACAAACAAAAAATATCTCTACTTCTATTTAAATTTATTTCATTTTATATAATTAATTCATTAAAAAAATTTACATATAACATATTACAAAATCACAATTATTTTAATTATTTTTTTTCAATATTATTATTATTATTAAAAAATAAAAATTATATATATAATTATAATATATATATATATATATATAAAATTGTTATTATATATTATCATTACAATATATATATTACCGAATTTATTTGTTATATATATAACAATTGTGTGCTTTTTTATATATATATTTATACTAAAATTAAACAATTGTTATATATACAAATCAATCTTTATATATATATATATATATATATATATATATATATATATATATATATATATATATATATATATCAGAATATAAAAATTAATGATATTTACGTGATTTTTTATGAAAATAAGTCACAAAATTATATTTACAAATTTTTCTTTTCTAAATATACATTTAGAACATACAAGTGAAAACTTAAATGAATATTTCCTATACTAGACCCAAGTATTTCATTCCAACTTTTGTGTTCCCTAGCTTCTTATTTGTATTCTTTTAATCAAAATATTCGGTTGCTTTTTCACCACGGCTTCTGTGTTTTACTTTATATAAAATCACTTTTTGAGAATACTTTTTTCTAGAAGACTATGCAATTTTGTCAGCGTCATAAATAACAAGAAGACGTTGCTGTCACTCATCATCCTACATTTTTCTTACGTCATGATATATGGTTTATCTAAAATTCAATTTATCTTCTGCTAAAACTAATTTCAAAATTAAGTTAATAAAGTTATTCCTTTATCACAACACCACACAAAGTCAGAGGTATAATGTGATTAAACATCGTAATAATGAAATCTAAGGTATTAAATTTGTACGTGGTTAAAGTTTTTGGAACAGTGTAAATATTAATAATATAAGATTAATTAGTTTTATATTAGTAAAAAGTAATTAAGATAAACAGAATATAAATAGAAAAACTCGTAATCATAATATATAAATAAAAACTACTGAAAATTAAGATTTAAAAAAATCTCATATATATATATATATATATATATATATATATATATATATATATCATAATAAGTTGTTTACGTAAAATATTTCTGAAATTGACAAATAGTAGTTATTTCTTTAATAATTTCCGAAATAATTTCAAACGAAATGTATTTCATCAAATAATAAATTTATAAAATCAATATTAAAATAAAATGATGAGTTGTTTTAAATTGTCTCAATAAAAATTATAATTACATAAAAACTAAACTAAATAGTTTCTGTTACTAAAGAATTACAAATGATAATAATCAATTTCATGTTTCATCAAGAATAAAAACTAGTTGCTAAGTTAATACTAACTTTTTGTAATCTCTATAGTTATGTTCTAAAAATATATAAACATAAAATAAACTATGTATTTATTAAATCGTATTTTTTTATAATAGTAATGATAACGACTAATTATTCAAAATTGCTTTCAAATTGAAGAAAATAGAAGAATAAAATTTTGTGTTGAAAAGAAAACTACATAAAGTAATAAGCCTTTGTTTATCTTTAACACGAGAGAACACAAGCAGACTGCGACACACAATGAATAAATAAATAAATAAATAAAATGTTAAATATTTAAAGTGGTTCAATCAATTTATCATTTTAAATGAGTTTACAATTTTCTTATGTATTAGTGTCGTCTACTATCTTAAAATAAAGATTAAATTGGTACCTAAAGTATTTGAGTGCCAATTAAATAGATACACATTTATACAATTTCATGCAATTTGATTTTAGAAGTGTAAATCATTTCTTAAGTGAGTAGATCAAAAGTCTAATGAAAAAAACTAATAGCGAAAGGACAACAAGTAGAGTAGATAAAAAATAATAATTGTTATTCTATTCATATTTTGTTTTTCCTTTTCATATGAAAGTATGTTAATGCCTCAATTTAACCTTTAAAAAACACTAAATTAACTTCTTTTTTCTCTGTAAACCAATTATCTTGTTATTATACGTTGAAGACTACATTAGTGATTAATTAAATTTAAAATTAAGATAAAAGATGAAACAAAATAGTGACTTAATAATAGCATTGAGCTAAACAGATAAAAAGAGTGATTAGAACGATTGAAGATTGTTGAATTAACAAATTTGTGAAATGTACACTGTACTCATCCCCAAACAGGACGCTGCAAAAAGAACCAAAAAGCACTCCTAAATCACTAATTTCACACAACCATGAGTTGTGATAATCCAAAAGCCGGAAGAGGAGATAACGGCGACAACGGCGGAACGTTGAAAATCTCCTTCACATCACTATCCCAGAACCCGGTCCACATAGACGGCGTTAACGGCATCTCCCTAAAACAGTTCACCTCCTGTTCCGTCGTTTTCTCCTTCTTCACCACCGGCTTCACTTCCTCTACCTCCTCCTCCTCCTGGCGCCGCCGCTTCCTCTCGCCCTCGGCGTCGGTGGTCTCCTCCACCGCGCTTACTTCGAGCGGGAAGTTGAGGATGGCCTTTGAGCCGCGGAGCCTGAAGGCAGCGCGGTCGTAGGCCTTGGCAGCCTCGATGGCGGTGTCGAAGGTTCCAAGCCACACTCTCGACCCGCGCTTGTTCGGGTCGCGGATCTCGGCGGCGAACTTCCCCCAAGGCCGCTGCCGGACTCCTCTGTAGTGCTTCTTCTCCGGCTGGTTCTCCGGCAAGACCACAGCCGGGTTGGGATCCGGGTTCCCAAATTGGATCCACTCGGTCTTCTTGGGGAGAGAGATTTGCAGCGAAGGTTTACGATTTGATTGGGGTTTCTTGTGAACCGATGTGAGGGGTTTCGGGGTGTCGAGGTCGATTATTTGGGGTTTGGAGTCGAATTCGAAAAGGGGTAATTGAATTTCAGGTTCAAGGAGCTCAGTGAGGTAGTGATCGAAGGAGAGGCAAGAATCAGAGGAAGAAGATTGAGAAGGGCTGTTATTGGTTTCATTAAATTGGGAAGAAGGTTGTTTATTTTGGGGAGTGGCGAGTGGAGAGAGTTCACCTAAAAGATGCAACTTGATGCGATTCAAAGCTGAAACTTCAGCTGCGTTGGCCATGCTTGAGTTGAAGCGCTTTTGTCTTTGCAGGTAAGGTGTTTGAAGAATTGCAAGGGATGAATGAGGTTTAGTTTGGTTTGGATCGGATTGTGCTGTGTGTCTTAGTTGAGTTGAATGGGGTATATATAGTGGGGAGAAAGGTGAAATTTTTAAGTTGTAGGCGACTTTCAACTCTGGTGCTACGATGGAAGCAGGAAGCATCCTTCAACTTGCATCATCAATTATTCTTTATCGTGAAAACATGGATATTTTAATTCTCTGCGCCACGGAACACCCTACTAACCTTGTTCCGTATCATGTCCACATCAACTGCATCTTCTTTTTATAATTACCTCTTCTTTGTCTTTTCTCCCGTCTTTACTCTGCAAACCTAACCTACTCTTTCCTTCTATTTTCACCTCTCTTTTTATTACACCACACTATTTCTCAATTTTCGAATATAACATTATGTAATTTATGTATTAATATTTAAAAAGTTAAAATTATGAATTTAAAAAAATCTTATAAAAAATTCATGATAAATCTTTTGTTTAACAATTTTTTTATTGTAAAATATTCAACAACTTCATAAAGACAACAAGTATTAATTCAATAAAACATTGGTTTCATTCGGTTAAAAGGTTTTTTAAGAAAATTGGAACAAACACAATTTATTTGAAGAGTTCAAGAAAATGAGAAAGTGGAATGTGACATGTGGATTTGGTCACTTGGTTGATTTAAAACTGTGGCTGCAACATGCAAACAAAGTATTAGTTGTATATGTGACTTTGTTTAAATAATCTTAATATATATATCAGCTTCGACCAGTTTGGTTGGATTTAGTTTTGTAAATTAAATAACAAAAACAGTACCCAATGGCAGATAAGTAACTGGTTCAAATTTTTTATTTACTTAGTGTAGATCCAAAACAAACTGTTAACATTCCTGATAAATCCACAAAAATTTAAGAAAAATAATTAAGAGACAGGTAAAATCATTATTTTTAAACATTCTATTATGTTAACCTTAGTGAGACGTTGTGATATCTTTTATCGTACAGATAAAAGATTAAAAAATCAGCAAATAAGATTTTTTTTTTTTTTTAAATTCCAGAATAGAGTTTATTATAATTTTCAGTTTTATGTTATCTCCGCCCTTAAGATGGTGATTGTTCGCTGTTTTAGTTTGGACAAATAGTCTTAAATAATTTATCTTATTCAATGGATCAGAATAAAATATTGAATTAGTATATCATTATTTGCATACGTCACTATGAAATACAGTCAAGTTTTTCATTATTATTTAGGAAATAATAGGTTTAAACAGTAGAATCCTCAAGTAAGTTTTAATTTTATTTAAGAAAACTTAATGTCATCATTTTCAATATATGTAAGTAAACATAGTCTGAAAATAATTTTGTTCTTACGTTGCCAAGTATATCATACGACGACTACAATCAGTATTTCAAATGTGTTAAGTTTCCGATTTTAAGAGTTATTACAACAAAATATCTCATTATTAATCAATTTTAGTGATTAAAGGTTGTTGGTCATTATAATAACACATTTAAATATCAATTTACAAAATAAATAAAAAATTATTATTAGAATAGTCAATATTATGAATAGAAAATTATAATTAGTTTCTAAATTGGTTTTTAAATTTAATTATCTAGATTTTAGCTATAAAAGGAAATTGGTCACTAAACATTAGCTGTCAAGACTTTTGCTACAAAGAGAATTAATTTCTAAATTAGTCTCTAATTAATTAGGGATGACAATATATGTTTGGCCTAACGACCACCGAAAAAACGTGGGACAGGCCTAGGTATTGAACCTGTTAGCCCACAAAAGTCTAATTTGTATAGCCTGCAGCCCACGCAGGCCAGATGCGGGACGGGACAGGCTGGCTCGCATAACCTAACACTTTTAAACTTTAACTTGTGAATTCACGTGTGAACCAGTCTTTGAACCCTTTTGGACTATTAATTATTGGACTGTTTTTGGACTATTGCATTGTGTTTTTGTTTTTTGTCATTGAGATGTGGTTGCTTTGCATCCTTAATGTTTGTGTCCAGGACTTGTTTTGTTGTAGAATATACCTTTGTTGAGCTTGTAGAATATTACTTTCTTTGGATGTTCTTTATGAAATATTTCATCTGCAAATTAATTTTATCAATGTATCTGCAATTTTGCATCCTTAAAATTATTTAAATGCAACAAATTAACTTTTAAAATTATGATGTTTAAAAAATGTGGTCCAGAGGGCCAAAAGGAATACGGGATGGTCCACGTAGTTCAGCCCTTGTTTTCTCTACAAAGGGAAGTAAGCGGGCTGGGCCGGATCGCATTGCCATCCCTATTATTAATTAGTGACCAATTATAATTTTGTATTCATAATAGCGATTATTTTAGTAACTAATAATTTTTTATTTTTTAAATTGGTTACTATAGCAACTAACAACTTTTTGTCTTTCAATCAATAAGATTAGTTGTTAATGAGACATTTTCTTGGAGTGAGTACTCAACTTCTTTAAGAGTACTCGTCCTCTCTTAGCCGAATAGAGGTTGTGCTTGCAAAAGACATTCTGACGCAAGTCAACTAGTTAGCAAGTAACAAATATGGTAATCAATGAATGTAAACAATTACCTCATAAATTATGCTATTTATATTATTATTAATGGGTTTTTTACCTGAAATAAGTTTGGTTTATGTGACTAATTATCTGAAATTAATGTTTAGTAAATCAATCTATTTAATCATATCTTAATCACAATTTTAATCTTAATCAAATTGGTTAATGCTTTCGGTGTCCCGACTCTCCTACCACCTTTCTTTTTTCTCGCTTCTCCCTTTCTAGGTTCCTTTACCTTCACACACACCCCTTTCACTTAAGATGAAAAGAAAGTACACCACCAATTGTGCCAAGATCTTCCATCCTGATGTACAACCCCTTTTACCACATCAAAATAGTTGTTCAAAATATTTGATTAGCGACGAAGTGGGGTCATGATGCATCTCATCAGGGATGATAACAAGACGAGACGAGGACAAGTTTCGCTATCTCATATACATCTCTATAAAAAAAAAATTCATCCACATCCCCATCCTCATCCCAAACTCAATAGGTATCAAACTTTTTTTTCATCCCCATCCCCACCGGATAAAGGGTATATTCTTGTACTCATACCTTTACCCATTTTCTTAATATTTCAATATTAATTAATTTTTATAAAGTAATAAAATTACGATAAAGTAAACATAATATTATCAAATATTCAATACTAAGAAGATGATTGTTTCTTCATTGTCAAATATTTAGTAAGAAATTATACTTGTATACATTTCAAATTAGAATACCAAATAAAATTTCATGAGAACCCAAACATTTATTAAATTTGTAAACATTAATGAAACCTAGTTGACAAAAAATTAAAAAAATATATAAAAAGAAAACAAATATTCAAATTAAGATATATTTTGAATGTATGTTTATTTCAATTATTTAAATTCTAATGAATATCTCTTTAATACATTTATAAAAGTTATAATACATTACTTGATCAAAATCACTCAAAGAACAAAGATTAAACTAATAATAATAAAATCTTAACATATATCTTGTATATTTGAACTTCAATATATGTTGGATGGTGATAAAAAAATTTAAGGCAATTACATTAAATTTTTATATTATGGTAAATAAAATTTATTTATACAATTATATTTACAAAATTACAGTATGATAATGAGTTAGAAAATAAAAAAATAACTATATAAAATATATCAAAATGGTATTCTACATTATGAAAATAAGCAACAAATAAAAATATTAAAAAATTATCAAAAGTGTGTATTATAAACAATTTAAAAGATTATTGAATGAAATTGCAAAAAGGAAATCAAATATATAATTAAGGGTATGATAAGATGAAAAATACATTAGAGATTTAAGAAAACTTTTCAAAAATCAACATAATCAATGGTTGATAAATAACGAAAATTGTTTTAGTGAAATAAAAAGTTCCTAAAATGAAACAAATATTAATATTAATAGAGTAAAGAGGATACATTTTTTATATTACCTAGTAAATGAAATATTTATTTAAATTTAGAGTGTTACAAATTCTAATATGAAAGTAAAATATACAATAAATAAAAATATTGAAAAATAATAGAAATATTCAAATGTGATATATAAAAAATATTTAATTGAGATACATAATTTGAACGTAATTGCATAAAGATTATGATAAAATGAAAAATATATTGGAAATATGAATGAATTATATAACAAACCAAACAATTAGATAAAAAATATAGAAAGTGTGTATTATATATATATATATATATATATATATATATATATATATATATATATATATATATATATGTAAGCATAAATGCAGAATATGATCCTAATATTGATTCTAATAATCAATCATAAATTCATAAACAATATCTCATACCCATACTGATAATTGATAATGTTAATTTTTACCATTATCCAAGCTATATTCCATTAGCAAAATCATCTCTTCCAAGGCTTTTAACCTACTTAATCCTTAATTTTACCTTACTTTTGTAAATAAATACACTTTGGGTTACATTGATCTAAATATACCACTAATCTCCATTTTTGTGTCCTTTTTGTAGAAGGGAAGCTTTGTTCCAAAAATCCTAACAAGTGGGTGATCATGAGTAGCAAGAAGAAGGCAAAAAGACACTAAATGGGGAAGAAACAGTAATCGCCTGGCGCCACAAAGACACCGCCAGGCGACACCTTCTTCCAGTACCAGGCGCCTGGCGCCAGCCAGGCGAAAAATGGCCTTTCCAGCAGCTCACCGCCTGGCGGCATCTGGAGATCGCCGGGCGGTACACGCAAGGTTTCAGCACTGTTTGGTGGCTTGCGCCTGGCGGCATCTGGAGATCGCCGGGCGGTACACGCAAGGTTTCAGCACTGTTTGGTGGCTTGCGCCTGGCGGTGAGAGGCTTCCGCCAGGCGACGATTTTCGCTGATGTGTCAAGTTTGCCCTTTTTCTTCTGTTTTCGCGAGGGAAACGTATCTTTGGCATTTTGGAGGCACGAAGAACACATTTGGAGAGCTTGGAGGAGTGCTAGGGCTTGTGGGAACAGCTCCATCTTCCTCTTTGTATCTCTTTCTCTTTCATCTCTTCCATTTTTAAGCTTGAGCTCTCCATGGCAATGGAGAGCTAAACCCATTTTTGTTGGGGTTAGATGTAGCCACGAAACTCTTGTGTAAATGCAAATGTTTTGATTATATATATGACTCTTTCATTAATTGCTAGTCTTCTTATTTCTTCACTTAAAGCTTGCATTGATTTAGCCATCTCTTGCATGATTTTTGGTTCATGGGGTGTGAAAATATCTTTTGAAACCTAGATTTGGAATAAGAGAACTCAATGGAGCTTGTACCTAGGAATGGGGCTTGACCCATTGGTTGTCTTAAACCTTTGTGCATAAAGCAAATTTGCTTATTAAGAGTTCAAGGAATTGACTTTTAATAAGGAAATTTAGGCTCAATCTATTAAGGAATTAGGGTTTGAGTAATATTGTGGGTTGGCATTAGCATATTAATAAATAGGATGTTAAATTGTAGTTACATGAGAGCATAGTTGGTGAATTCTAACCCCGGCAATATCAAGTCATATCATTTCTAATCTTTTCCATTCACTAAGTGCCTTTAACTTCCAAAGTTCAATTTTAATTATTTATGCAAAGTCTAATTTCATACATTAAAACTCAAAATATGGATTTATTCGTTAGTTTAAATTAGTCACTAATTACGCAATTAATTAGTATACACGAGTCTCTTGGGAAACGATATCCCGGTCTTACCGGTTACTACTTGCACGACTTGGTACACTTGCCAAAGTCCTAACAATAATCATGTTGTAAATAGTAAACGGAAGCGTACCTGGATTGGCCATAACGATAATATTAAAGCACTCCTATATGCACAGTGATCATCCTCCTGTAGAGCACCTTGATTTTCCTTTGGTTTGATCTTCCTCTTGTATAGCACCTTTATTTCCCTTTGGTTTGATCTTTCTCCTGTAGAGCACCTTTATTTCCCTTTGGTTCTCTCTCTTGATGGGGATAGGGAGAAATGAACAGGAAAAGTACATTATGACTCTCTGTGTGCTCTCAGAAGGGGACCACGACCATTTATAAACTGAATTACTTAAGTTTTAGTATTTCTAATTTGGCCCCTCATCAAATTAGAAATTACTAACTGGTCTCTACATAATATTTATTTTCATGACATATGCCTTTAGCCAAATCTTTAATTTAGTCAGATCACTTTATTATTTGGCTTTATAAATAATGGCCCTAACACATTTAATTATGTATCATATATATGCATGACCCAAAATTACTAACAATCTCCCACTGGTCACAAATATATATGTACTTACAACCTTATAAATGTGTTAGACTTGATGAGCTCAAAATTGCCATTATATTACTCGAGCATACTCCAAAAGTCTCGTCCATTGATTATATCAGTATGTAGAACCAAACTAGTTTTTCATTGCATCAATTGCAACTAAAACCAACAATGATCACTAATCTTGACACAACCAAATGACATGGATTCATCATGAAATGTGTAGCATGAAAAATTACGTGAAGGTGATCTGTATATACACATCTATTTTCAACTGGTCCAAACTTTAACTTAATGAGATCGATATAAAAACTTAATGTACAAAGTGTAAAATTAAAACCACATATATAAATAACCAAATATGTTTGAAAGTTCAATGTATGCATACAAGAAATTAAACATAGAACATAAAACATATGAAAATGACTATCTCCCACTAAGCCTCAGATTCCTCAAATTGTAAAACACCCATGTGAGCAACATGCTCATGAAAGACCTGGGGTGGAAGTCCTTTGGTTAGAGGATCTGTAATCATGGAGTTTGTCCCTAAATGTTCTATGGAAATCTGTCCACTCTGTACTCTTTCTTTAACAACTAGGAACTTAATGTCGATGTGCTTTGACTTAGTCGAGCTCCTATTGTTGTTGGAATATAATACAGCTGATTTATTATCACAATATAACTTAAGTGGTCTTTCAATGCTTTCCACAATTTTCAGCCCTGTGAAAAAATTTCTCAGTCATGTCCCGTGATTAGATGCCTCATAGCATGCTACAAATTCTGCTGCCATGGTGGAAGAAGCTGTAAGGGTTTGCTTGACACTGCGCCAAGAAATCGCACCACCTGCCAACATAAAAATGTAACCTGAAGTAGATTTTAAGCTATCTTGACATCCTGCAAAATCTGAGTCAGAAAACCTAGTGATCTCCAACTGGTCTGACCTCCTGTATGTGAGCATATAACCTCTTGTTCTCTTTAAATATCTCATGACCCTCTTTGCTGCTATCCAATGGTTCATTCCTGGATTGCTTAAGTATCTGCCTAGAACCCCAACTATGTATGCTATGTCTGGACGCGTACATACTTGGGCATACATCAAACTCCCTGCAGCTAACGCATAAGGAATCTTCTGCATTTCCTCAATTTCCAAATTTTCCTTTGGGCACTAATTGAGACTGAACTTGTCTCCCTTAGCAACTGGAGTATCCCCGGATTTACATTCATGCATGTTAAACCTTTTAAGAACTTTATCGATATAGCTCCTTTGTGATAATCCTAGAATACCCCGAGATCGATCTCGGTGTATTTGAATTCCTAATACAAAGGAGGCGTCACCAAGATCTTTCATTTCAAAATTTTTTGACAGAAATTACTTAGTTTCGTGCAATATGCCTATATCATTAGTGGCAAGAAGAATGTCATCAACATACAAGATCAGGAAAATAAACTTGCTCCCCTTAAACTTGTGATACACACAATCATCAACAAGATTCATCTCGAAGCCAAATGAGAGAATTACTTGATGAAATTTATGGTACCATTGACGGGATGCTTGTTTTAGTCCATAAATGGATTTAGTCAATTTGCAAACCATATTCTTTGGGTCTCCCGACACAAAATTTTCTGGTTGCACCATATAGATCGTCTCGTTAATGTCACCATTGAGAAACGCCGTTTTGACATCCATTTGATGAAGCTCCAAATCATAATGTGCAACAAGAGCCATAATTGTCCTAAAAGAGTCTTTTGATGAAACTGGAGAAAAAATCTCTTCAAAGTCAATCCCTTCTTTTTGAGTAAATCTGTTAGTTACAAGACGAGCCTTATACCTCTCCACATTACCGTTAGAATCCTGTTTGGTCTTAAATAACCATTTACAACCAATGGGTTTCACACCTTCTGGTAATGGGACAAGTTCCCAAACCTTATTGTCTTGCATGGATTTATACTCTTCCCTCATTGCTTCAATCCATTTTTCTGAATTAGGATCCTGTATGACTTCACGGACGGTGATCGGGTCATCTTCCATCACACTATTGTTACGATCTTCATTTTCTTGAAGAAATACAACATAATCCTCTGAAATGACACTTCTCCTTTCTCTCATGGATCTCAGTAAAGGTGCTGGCTCATGAAGCATAGGTTGTTAAGGATCTTGAGTTTGTTCTTTACGAACAACCAAATCATCTTGAGCATGGGGTTTATCAGCAATGTTTTGTGGAGGTTCCAAACTTACTTCATCAAAAGTAATTGTTTGAATTGGTTCTGGAATTATTACCGATTCTTCCTCCAAAACAAATTTCTTAATCTGATTCTTCCCCCCAAACTCAATATCCTCAAAGAATGTAGCAGTCCCTGTCTCAAAAAATGTCTTTAATATGGGATCATAAAATTTATATCCCCTGGATCTCTCAGAATAACCAATAAAGTAACTACTTACTGTTCGGGAGTCCAAATTCTTTTCATTTCACTTATAAGGCCTTGCCTCAGCTGGACAACCCCACACATGGAAAAGCTTTAGACTAGGCTTTCGCCCAATCCAAAGCTCATAAGGTGTTTTGGTAGCTGCTTTAATTGGTACTCTGTTTAGAATATAAGCTGCCGTCTTTAGTGTCTCTCCCCACAGTGACTCTGGTAAGGTGGAATGACAAATCATACTCATTACCATATCCTTAAGGGTCTGTTCGTTTTAACAGACGAATTTGAGATGATTTACTGTAAGCATAGAAAGCGCGGTTTACGAAAAGAAGAAAATTAAAAAAACACAGAAAACAATGCAAATTTTTTACTGTATACTTTCTTCGTATAAGAGAAGAGATTTGCGGTTAAGTTTGAGAAAATGACTTAAAAGACCTTAACATACTTTATTATATTATATATATATATATATATACAATAATTTATTTTACTGTAAATAATAATAATATAAATAATAAATAATATAATATAACAATATAAATAATAAATTATATAATATAATAATATAAATTTGGTGGTCGAGTATACGAATTGTATAATAGTAGAGTTCCATACTAATTTTTTATTTATTTAAAATAAAATACCATTCACAAATATTTTTTATTTATAAATAATTAACAATACATATTATAATTAATAATATATATATATATATATATAATTATTAATATAATACATGCATAATAATAATATTTATTATTAATTATATATAGATATATATAATAATTAAAATTTTATTAAAATTTTATATAATTTTAATATTTTTTAATTCGTATTAATTAATTATAATTATTTTTATAACATCAAATTACAAAATCATTCTCTTTTTTTACACAAGGGTATTATGGTAACTTAATAAATATATCTATTTTAACATATAATTTTATCTATCACATCAATCAAATCTTTCACTAACTTTCATAAAAATTATCTCCAAATCCACTCACTTTACCCTCTAAATCCACTAAAAAAAACACAAATATTCATCCACCTAAATCTACACAAATCCATCTTCACACTCTCCCCCATATCCATCTACACAAAGGAACACACCCTAAGAGTTCGGTTTCGTCTCTCAGCTACACCATTCATACTGGGTGATCCCGGCATGGTGTACTGTGGGACAATTCCACACTCCTCTAGGTACCTGGCAAAAGGTCATGGACACTGTTCACCTGATCCATCATATCTGCCATAGTACTCACCACCACGGTTAGATTTAACAGACTTAATTCTTTTGTTGAGTTGATTTCAACTTCAACTTTAAAAGATTTGAACACATCCAAAGACTGTGACTTTTCATGTATAAGAAATAAGTATGCATATCTTGAGTAATCGTCTATGAATGATATAAAGTATTGTTGACCATTCCAAGAAGGTGTAGGAAATGGCCCACAAATATCCGTATGAATCAACTCTAAGACGTCTGAAGCTCTATATGCAACTAATCTCTTCGCTTTGGTTTGTTTGCCCTTAATGCATTCAACACAAACATCAAAGTTTGTGAAGTCAATGGACTCTAAGATTCCATTTGACACAAGACGTTCAACTCTACTTTTAGAGATGTGACCTAAGCGCTTGTGCCATAAAGCTCCTGATTGAGTGTTGTCAATTTTACATTTAGTACCATGAGATTTTGTATTGAGGGTTTCATTATAGGTGGTCACAGTATCAAGCAAATATAGATTATCATAAGCCAAACGTGAACCAGTTCCAACAATATTTGAATTAAAAGACAAACTGAATTTACTGTTTCCAAATGAACAAGAATAACCGGATTTGTCCAAATAAGAAACTGAAATTAAATTTCGTCTAAATGACGACACAACAAAAGTGTCTTTCAAATCCAAATAAAAACCAGTACATAATAATAATAATAATCTAAAATGCCCAATAGCCTCCATCTCCACCGATTTTCCATCTCCAACATATATCCATCTTTCAGAATCAATGGGCTTCCGGTAGTTTAGGCAACCCTTCATAGAAACACTGATGTTAGTAGTTGCACCTGAGTCTAACCACCAAGTGTTACTAGGTACTGACGCTAAATTGACATCGGAACAAACCATAGCAAGACTATGCTTTAAACTTATGCATTTGAGAACAATTTCCATGTTCCTTTTCTAGTCCTTAAAATTTGTCCGTTGAGGATCGAAACAGAATTCATATTAGCATATACAAAAGCAATTGTAGTTGTATATAAAACAAGAGGAATTATATAATTATGCTCACATAATAAAATAAATCATTATAAAAAATATTCAAATAATGGTTTAACCTATCTCAAAACACCCAATGCACCATTAATATCAAGTCTTTGGACAGTAATATCAACTGCTAGAAGTATTTGGTTGTAATGATCAAACATTGATAATAAAACACGTCCAACAACAAACCAATCTTTGGATTAATTTATCATCGACAAAGCAAATCCTTATAATTATCACATGTTTAGCATCACAAGTGTGTATGCAATCCGGCCAAATATTAATCTTCCTTTGGGCCGATCAATACTCGCATGAACGTACATAAACACTAACATTTAACATTTTTTCACGAACTATCTACTTAAGAGAGGTCACTTTGGTGACTTCTTAATTCAATTAATTCATTTAAAATATTAAACAAAACCAAAATTTGATTATATATTTATTCCAAAACCAAATATATTTATTTTATATATTAAACAACCAAAAAATATATAAAATAAATAAAATTATTTATATTCTAAAATATAAATCCTTATATTCAAATGTCTTGAACCCAAAGTTCAAAATTAATTAAAATAATTTACTTCAATTAGGGTTTTAAGAAACCCTACGATTCTCAATTTGGGGTTTTTCTCCCAAAATCAAAATTGGGATTAAGGGTTTCAGAATTAGGGATTTAGGGTTCTGAATAGAAATTAATTAAATTACCCAAAAACAAACATGAATCAAGTATGGGTGGCTCTGATACCACATGTAAGCATAAACGCAAAATATGATCCTAATATTGATTCTAATAATCAATCATAAATTCATAAACAATATCTCATAGCCCTCATACTGATAATCATGTAGTAAATAGTAAACGGAAGCGTACCTGAATTGGCTATAACGATAATATTAGAGCACTCCTGTAGAGCACCTTGATTTTTCTTTGGTTTGTTCTTCCTCCTGTATACCACCTTTATTTCTCTTTGGTTTGATCTTCCTCTTGTAGAGCACATTTATTTTGGTTCTTTCTCTTGATGGGGATAGAGGGAAAGGAACAGGAAGAGTACGTTACGACTATGTGTGCTCTCAGAAGGGGACCACGACCATTTATAAACTGAATTACTTAAGTTTTAGTATTTCTAATTTGGCCCCTCATCAAATTAGAAATTACTAACCGGTCTCTACACAATATTTATTTTCACGACATATACCTTTAGCCAAATCTTTAATTTAGTCAGATCACTTTATTATTTGGCTTTATAAATAATGGCCCTAACACATTTAATTATGTATCATATATATGCATGACCCAAAATTACTAACAATATATATAATGTTACATAATTAACTATGAATATTTTAATAATTTAAACAGAAACGAAAATATGACAGGAATGAGTATTATGACGGGTATGGAGATTGGGATGGGACAGATATGTACATCACATACCCATTCCCATATCCAATTAAAAAGTTCGAGAATTTTTTATATCCATACTCAATTTCCTGTTAAAAAGTGATTGAGTTTGGAGACACAAAAATGAGTTTATTTGTCATCTCTATTAATGATCAAATCAGCAATTGTTGGTGTGTCTATAGTCACAAAAGGAATGGTGGAATAGAAGGGATACGCAAGAAGGTAACGAGGAGAAGGCTTTTACTAATGCGTTAGGTTGGGTGGGTGATGGAGAAGAAAAGTGATGGTAAAAGGTAATAAAAGATGGAAGAAGAAGAAAATAAAATAAAAAATAAAAAATAAAAAGAACCTCAAAAGAGAAAAATAATAATAACACGTTATTATTTTTTAAACTGTATTAACATTAATGTAACATAAAAATTCATATTATATTTTTAAATAAAACAGAGACCTAATTAAAAAGAAATTAAATACATTAAATTAAAATACGAATATTAAAACGAAACTACTGCTAATTAAGAGAAATAAATATCACACGAAACATGAAATTACATAATTTACAATAAAATTGTTTAGATTTATTTTAAGTAATAACAATAAATTTAATTTATTTTATATATGAAAGATGGCGTAAACTTAAGAGTATTGAAGGAAGGATTCTAGAAAAGTAGAAATTTCAACTCTGTTTTGACTATGGAGGTGATAACGTGATCTCGATCAAATTGAATTCTTTCTAATGTTATGGGTAACAAGTAAATTATCTGGAAACTGTTAATAACTGAAACAGTAACAGAAGAACCCTCAGTCCTTACACTGCATCGTGGCTACCTTTGACTTCGTCTTCAATTTCATTCAATTATCTGCTCTTCTGTCTGCCAGCTACATTAGCATCCATTGCTCATTGTGATCGTTTTTCAAAGAACTTCATTAATTGCAGTGAATTTTCTCCTTCGTCTTCGTTTCATCGTTTCGTGGTTCCACTCGCATGGCCACTTTGTCAACATGATTCAGAGGCCTTCTAGTTTCATGCAGAATATTCCACCACTCTCTTTGGAGACCTTTTCTTAAAGATATATACCCTACCACCAATACCTGTAACATCTTAGTATGATGCATGGACCACAGAAGTGGTTATGCTTTAGTACTTTAAATATAAAAGTTTATTTGTTTTAGCCTTCTTGGATTCAGCTCCTACATGTCCTTAATTAATGTCGAACTTGTTTTGTTTATGAAACACATAATTGAGTTAATTATTTGAATTTAAAATAAAAGAAAAGTAGTCAATGTTTATAAGTTTATAAGTCATCATAATTTGTTTGGGTCTTAATGCCTGTTTCAACCACTCCATTTTTTAATTGTTTGAGGGGATGAGATGAGCTTGGTCTTGCACATTCGTTTCTGAAATTCCATTCCCAACAGAAAGTGAAAAACTGGGTCTAACTTGTTGCCAAGTCGTAGACACGATAATAGATAGAGCAGTTATAATCACAAAGTTATTACGAATATGGTTTGTCTCCATACATAATTCGTAAAATCTCCATCTAAGGTTGACCCAACGAGTCGCGTAGAATCTTGGGGAGTGGTAAATGTTTTCCCATGCATACAAAGTGTTTGACAAATTCTCCCTTCAGTTCTTATCAACGGTTGGAAGTTGCTGCTGCTACAAAATCACTACTCTTCTTGCCTTCCAGAATCTGGAGCAAATTAAGTGCTGTGAATTCAATAAACAACGTTTCTCAAATCAACTTACTCCTACCTTTTAGTGCAAAATTATACTTAACTACAATGATATAATTCTCGAAAATAATAATACTAATCATAGTGATTGATTTAAGACATTTTTATAATTAGATTTAAATGTCACTCTTAATTTTCTTGTCTAATTTATTTTTTAAGCATAAAGTTTAATTCATATCCATGCCAAGTGAAAAACAAAATGAATAGATTCTGCAATGTCTCAATTTAATACAATAATTCTAGTAAATAGAATTTCACATGTTTATAGCATAAAATAGAGCACTGACATAAAGTATATAAGAATCAACTTTTATAGTTATCCTTAATATATTGAACAAGAAACTAAGGCACAAAACATATGCCATAACCAAAATCTAAACACAAATTAGATTAGACTGAAAATTTGCTCACAAAGCAAGAAACTTAGAAAATAAAACAGTTTGACAAAAAGATACTCAAAAGAGCATTAGCTACCTCGCCCAAAACTAGACAGCAACATCACCACCATCTGTATGATCCACATGAATCTCCATGTCAGCTCACACCAAGTATTTAGTGATCATTGCAAAAGGAAAAGCCAAATAGAGAACACAAACATGGAGAGAAAGGATAAGCTAATTACAAAAAGAAACACACACACACACACACACACACACACACACACACACATATATATATATATATATATATATATATATATATATATATATATATATAACATTCAATAGAATTGCAGAACAACAAACCAATTACACCAAGTTAAGCAATATCAACTAACCCATCACACAAAATGACACTCTAGACTCAATTATCCGGATCTAGACATTGATGTATGATTCTTGGTGGTTTTTGCACTTGTGGTGGCTTCTACTACCTGCAGAGTCATTGTCAATGGGTTTCACCCTATCACACAAGGTTAGCCTCTTTAACTGTCATAAGAACCCTGGGGCTGTTCTTAAAGACAAGACCTCCTGCCCCTCTCACCATATGACTCATTCCACTTCACATAAGTCTTGAATGAACATTAGAGTATCAGGATAAACCTTCAGTACTAACTCCTTACATCAATGAACACACTACTAATTAAATCAAATAGGATCTCCCCAATGGGATCTCCTATATTCTCACACAAGCATTTCAAAACACATATTAAAAATCATATAACATATGTCTGTCTTGAAAAATAACTAATTCTTATAATTTTTATCCAATCCAACTTAACAACACATTATGCAAATGATTTGGAATTTTAGAAATAAAACTGCAACTTATGTAAAGCTCCAAAAATTTTGTAGTTATATTTAAATTAAAGATGATTGAATCAAGAACCAAATGCAACAAGAATCAAAATCAAGAACCAAATGCAACAAGAACCAACTTAATTGAATAACTATAGAGAAAGTTATACATCAAACAAGCAACAAAGGTCAATGTTGTCAACAACCAAACTATAGGGACCTTGTGATAAAAACTGCTCTCACTACAGAGCTCCGATTCAAGATCCGATCGGTCAAAGTCAATAACTATGTGTTAAGGATCAACTGTTAAACTTTCAGCAGCTTGATCCAACGGTTAACGAAGTGGGAACCTTTATTTTACAAAAATTGTGCACTGTAGGAAAATGAATAGCGCCACACCATATGCTTCTTGGTTGTGAGATTTTCACTTGTTCCAGTGCACAATTTGATATCTTGCACTTTTATCTTCTCAAACTCATTTCAAAGTGATTTATAGATGATACCAAACTGAACAATTGCAACAATCAATATTTCTCATTCCAATTGCATTCTAAACTACCTAAAATTCTCTAACCCATTGATACTCAAACATGAAATTCATCCCCATTCGATGTAATCATCAATCAAACATACTCAACACATTCCAAAACGAAAATAAGTACAATTTAGTTCAAAGAAAAAGGAGTTCGAGCCTAGACAGAGATTAACCTAGCAAAATGAGTTTCAACAGTAGAGCACCACAACACGACAACTACTTAAGGACCTGGCAACCAAGAACAAGAAAGGAAAAATGAGGCCATGACCACAAACAAAATCAAGCTAAAACTGCCAAATAGATGCGAAAAGGAAAAGAGACGGAGGTTTTGCTCAACTTACATGGAGAAAAACTTTTTGCTAGCATGGAATGAGGGTTTCTCAGTTACACTAACACAACTCCTATTTCAGACCTGGGAGGAAGAAGGTGAACTATTTTTGAAAAAATAAGACAATATGAAAGTGAATGGCTGAAATGGGAGTTCTGAAGGTAGCAAGTTGGCTGACTATATACTCATTAAAGCTGAGACCATTTACTTAAAATAGAAGTGAGTCTTACAGATTTCCAAAATAAATATAACATCGAAATTACATTTGAAAGAAAATTATATAGATTTTTATAGAAATAAATGATTGATGTTGAATAAATGCTTAAAAGTACTAGATGTGTTTGTCTCATTATTATTATTATTGCAAAATGAATGCATAAGAAAAAAAATACATTTATTTTTTACTGTGAATCGTCTCCAATGACGTAGAATTAAGATATATAATAACCCACATATGTACGTCCTCTTCAAGACAAATCTCACGTAACAAGTGTCATTTTACAAAGCGCACTTTAGCCAATGGTCATTCTAAATACGCTCAAAGCAATGAATTGTGTTCTATTTATTTTCTTTTTATTATAATGGATAGGGTAAAGACAGTTTCGTTAATCTATTTATATTTATTAGATCGGAAGAACCTGAATAAACTTGCAAATCTTCTATTATTTAGTCTAGTCAAGTGTTTTATTTTAACAAACTAAATAAATTGAATTCAATTTTTACATAAATAAATATAAAGTTACTTTTGACGATTAATATGTGATATAATACGAGGTATTCTGAATCAGTTATTTACAGAAAAATAATTCATTTTGTCAATCAGTTTACATAATCGCTGCATGGATTCGATACCATAATTTCAAAAAAGTAAAAATAAAAATCAACCATTTATTATAGTAATTATTCTGCCATAGGTAGAGTTCTATAAATTCGACATATAGTCTGTGATTTGGGTCGGTAAATATGTTATCTTCTACATTACATCAACGAACTTATCTGTTTAATGAGAAAACAATGGTGGGAACGAGTTTGCCAGAAAAAATAGAAAAGAAAAGACAGGAAGATTTACGAGTTTAAAAGCATAAATAATTTGAATTTTACTTTACATCTCACCTGTATATTATAAAATTATTTTGTTTTTAATTGATGTAAAACTTTCTAACAAGTACTCATGCTAGTCTTGACAACAGATTTAAAAATATTCTTTGTGGATTTTTTTGTTTTTAAAAAGATAACATTTTTTTTTCTTTCTCTAACACGTGCAAAACTGATGACAATTAGAGCACCTCCATTGATCACGCTTATCTGAAGGCAAAGAAAGTCTCAGATAATATCTGCCGACAACTGAAACTTTTGCATAAGCTCATTTTTGAAGAAATAAAAAAGGCCAAGTTTACACTAATATTCTTTCATCTACACATTTCTAGTTCGGCGACAAAAGTGAAAGACGTAAGCCTTCATTTTCAACTAATTACCATATCTCTCACCAACATATATTATCTGAGAATAAAATAAAAGTGCAGAGCTGTGAAAAAAAAACCATTAAAACGTCTAATTGAGGTGGTAATTTACAGGGAGACTGATTAAATGATTTTTTTAATTTTTAATTCGTTTTTTTTTATATATATGTATATATATCACTGACTTTTTTTTATAGGAAAAGGTTATCGAATCCGTGCCTTAATTCACAGTACTTAGTTTTTATTGTGTAGTTTGCATATGTTACAAAAAGTCATTTTTCAAATATTATATCTAATTTTAGTGATTTTAACTTTAATAGCATCAATTGGATTCTATAGGTAGAACTCTCAAAATGGTTGGAACCGCGAGCCAACCGGCTCATCCGGATTGAACCCGTGGTGAGCCGGGCTGACTCACCAACTCGCAGATAAAAGGGTGACATAAGTATCTTTTATTAAGTTGGACTTTATATTTGGGTCATGTTAGGTTGTTCTTTTTAGCCAACACATAAATAATTTGTTTTTTTTATTTTGTTTTATATTTGGATTGTATTAAAGTTTATTTAGATTTTAATTAGAATTACAATTTAGTTTTGACTGAAAAAAATAAAAAAAATATATATATATTTTTTTTAATAAAGTGAGCCAACTCGTTTAACCCGTCAACCCGTGGTGGGCCGGGTCGAGTTCAAATTTTTTTGGTTCGTTAAGAAGTGAGTCAGGTTGGGTTGATTCACTAAATCATCAACCTATGGTGAGTCGAGTCAGGTCAGATTATCTGTTTTGACAGCTATCTCTAGGTACATGAATTGTTTGATTTGGATTTTTGTTGTTAATCATTCATTCCATATTTAACAAAATTTGTTGGCTCAATAATGAATAACTACTTGTAAAACGTTGGTTGACATATAATGTAATTACTTGGTTCATCAGTCGTTGTAATGACGAACAATATTCCAAAAGAAATTAACATGTGTCAAGGGAACATTACCTGTCATCATTATTCAATTTTTCACCGATAAAAATTTATTAAATATCTATCATATAATAAAAATATTGAGAACACATAAAAAATCTAATTTGCACAATGAAAACTTGAAAAATAGATGTTTTCTGTTTTAAAAAAATGCTTAAATTTTTAATCAAAGCATCTCCAATTTGAAAAGCTTATTTAAGCTCTTGAATAAAGTATCATTTATTTGGAATAATTTTCATTGCAGAAATATGAGCCGATATGAACACTTTTAAAAAATTTTGAAGTTGTTTCACTAAACTTAGATCGATGGTTATACATGTTATTGCCGACTTGGCTAAGTTTGTACTAATAAGAGTTTGAATGGCGGCTTCTCACTAAAAATTTGAGCCGCAAATTTTATTATTGTCGTCACATATTAGCAGCCATGTTCTGTGTAGTTTTCATACGAAGATGAAAAAGACAAATGAAACAAGACAAACCCTGGGAGCTGTTGTATTATATTGTACCTATGCAAACATATATATGTGTTCATTATTATTTTCATGAAATGTCTTAAGATTCCTCTCACACTTGAATCACTTAGTTATAGAAGCTTAGCCATATATATTTACATTGTATTATATCGACGCACTTTATTCCTTTGTATCTGTCCACCTTTTGACAAAACACATGCATGCACTCCCTCAATTATTGTAAACCCCGACCACACCATATACGATTATAAAATTTACAACTTGACAAGGATCTCTCATTTAATATTCAAAAGAATTTCAACTAGTTTGAATGAAAATATTTTACGTAACTATGCATAGATATGGCCAAACTGTTTGGTTGGACTTTAGAATAATCAACAATTTGTTCTTAAATAATACAACCATAATGGTAATATTATATTTTCACCATTCAACCAATTAGGAAATGAATCGTGAAGTGATTCGCTTGCTTACTACTTGGTGCACGTGCTGATTTCTTTATCCGTTTTTTATTTAATTAATTAATGGTGAGGTAAATCCAGTGTGGGGTCCACATGTTCAAACTGGTATTGAAGATTTGCCGTAATAGGAAAGAGATGTTAGAAGACTCAAAGATTGCGGTGCGCACGGGTTGGTGGTTGGCACGTAGTGACTTTTTTACATGTTAGCCATGAATGAGAAATTTTCAAGTCAAAGTCAAATCTCCTAATATATGTTATGGTCAGCTTCAAAGCCTCTCTAATGTATATGCAAGTTTACGTGGGAGTGTCTTCCTCTTCCCTCCCTTATAATATTTTCTTAAATCACAAACATAAAATAACTCATTATTAACTCATATATATACTTTCGTATGTCTGCACCATCAAATAATTAATCTGCGCAATTTCTTTCACGTCAATGATGCGTTTCGTTGATGTAATCAAACAGTAAGTATATGTTTAGAGCATACTTTAATATGCAGATTTGTGTTCATCTGTATGAATACATATGATTATGTTTGAATGAACATTTGTGAAGTTTTCTTGGAAAACTGCGGATATGGGGCATTGCTTAAAGCTGATAGAGGGTTATTAACGTATTATTCCGAGGAAATTATGCAAGTTACGAGGGAAAACGATTTTGCATTAGAATTTTAGTACAATGCTAAATTGCGTAAAAGATTTCTTTTCTGTGAAAAGGTTTTAAGGATAATTAATGAATACTGATGTATGAAAAATAGTTTACACCTCATATGGATATCCTCGACATATGATCCAATCGATGCATAATTACAAATGAGGGATTGAAAATCTTTTGCTCAAACTTGCATTTTACAAGGATCAATTAAGAGCATAATTGAAACAAAACAAAAAAAAAAAACTCTTGTTAACTTAAAATTGTAAAAATAATAATCTTTTGTTAAAAAATTAATAATTATAAAAGAACCGAGTGAGTATTACGTTCGTGTAGCTCGTTTTTTTTATGAAACTTTTCTCAATATTTCTCTTTGTTAGATCCCAAACACATTGTGCTACCATATTGTGCTACCATGCATTTTTTTGGAGACTTCGTATAACCGTCATGTCTATTAGGAATTAATTGTCACAAAAAGTACTTTAATAACTAGGACGATCCACTATGCCATAATGATTATGGTTTTGCAAGAACCCGACATTTTGTTGTTATGTTTGGAAAATGATTTACATATCTCTACGTTAAAATGTACAAGAAAATAAGTTCACATCTAAATTTCACATAAAAAATTGAGTTGAATTAAATTTAATTAGAGTTTATTTTTCTTGGAATTAAAAGAACTTGTTTTAACTTTAAATTAATTGAAATACAAAAATGAATTTTACTGTCGACTAAATTTTGAAAGAAAAAGAGAGTCAAACAACATTAATATAATATTTAATAAAAATGAAGTTGATTCGAAGATATGTAAATGAAATACAATTAAACCGATTTGATATCGCAATGGAATGTACCTACTCGCGATAGTTTAATTAAGTCTTGGGACTTTTACATTTGGAGATTTGTGTATAACTAGTTAGTTTAATATAGTATTGGAAGAAGATGTAAGATATTTAATTAGGATAATAAGGAAAATTGTTTTCGTAATTTGGGATTTAATTGTGAATTTCAAATGGAGTAAAAGTAATAAAGTTACAAAGATAAAGAAGTGTAAAATTTCTTAGGTAAGTTAGACTCAAGTCTCATTTGTATAATTATTTTTTAGTAAACCTTTATTTGAGTTTATTTTTCTTGGAACTTGTTTTGCAAAAGGAAATTTGAGGTGCACAATGGTCGTAACTCGTCCTATTTGTCAGATGTTTTACAAAGCAATACTTTTTTATCAGTAATCGTGCTAGTCTCAAATTTTCTTCCCTTTGGTGGAAAGCAGCTGCTTAGGTTTATAGAGGTATCCAGCTCATCCTTGCTTCAGTCCTCCTAGGATCGTGGGAGGTAGTTGACGTGTGCGGGGTTTACCCCGACCTTTGTGGAGATGTGGTTACGTGACTGTTTTGTCGTTATCTTGAAGAGAGAGGGGTTGTGGTTTAAGTGAATCGAGCCTTCCGGATAGGTCAGGTCCTGGTCAGACCCAATGCATCGAAGTATGTAGGTCGACTCCAAGTCGGGCACAGTACGTCCTTGCAATGAGGTCGACTTCAGTCCAAATCCAATACATCTGCACACCTTGGTCTGTTTTGAGTCTGGCCCAATACGTGGATACACATAGGTCGTTTTGATGTCGGCCCACTACGTGCATACACATAGGTCGACTTGAGGTCGTCCCATTGTGTGCATACACATATGTTGTTTTGGGGTCGGCCCACTACGTGCATACACATAGGTTGGCTTGAGCAATGGTGAATCTTGACCAAAATTTTTTGGGGAGCCAAAATAATATACTCAAAATTTATATATTGAATGTTATTGTGACTAATTCAATAAAAATGAATACATAATCTAGTATATTTATAATTATCAAAGAAATTACAATATCTAAAGGAATGTCTATCATTTTTTTCATATTTTTGAACTCATGGTAATTGAATCATAATTAAATTTTTTAGTTAACTTTCTTCTATGTAAATAACCATATTATCTGCAAATTATTCATCTTCCATTTTATTAACGTACATTTGATTCAAAAAGTCTTCACAAGCTTGCATTTCATTGTTATGCAATAAGCAACCATATTATCATGTTTTCATCTTCACTAGTAGTTTCTCTATCAATTTTAAAAAATAAATTTATTCTTTTGTTTTTCATCAATATACCTATTTAAAAAATAAGTTTAAGACTAAAAAATAATTTATCATAATCTAATCAAAAGTTGAGAGACATAATTACAAACAAAAATCTATGATAATCAAGTTATAATTAAAAATCGACTATGAAAAATCACATAGTACATTGTTTGTTCTTCTATATTAATAAAAATGAATATACAAAAAGGTCATGAGATAAAAATAATGCTAAATGTTAAACAAATAGTTCACTACCAAGTAAGACAAGAGAAAATTATCTTATTTATTTATTTATTTACTTAATAATAAAAGAGAAAATATGAAAAAAATGAGGATAGAAATGTTGAGTTTCTATCTGACGTTTTTTTTAGTAACAAAAGAAAATAAATAAGCATTAGAGAAAAATACACAACAAATGAAAATCTCAAAAGACAATGGGAGAGCGAAAAAATATCTTAATAATTTTGTTTCTTTATATTTATTATTTATTATTGTACTTTATAAAATAAAAAATACTTAATTTAATTTTTATTAATTTAAATATAATATTATTTAATTTAAAAAAATACATACAATTTTAAAAAATTTATATAATTTAATATATATATATATATATACACACATATAATAATAATAATAATAATAATAATAATAATAATAATAATTAAAAAAAATTTGAGGAGGGGGGTCGTGGCTCCCGCTTGTCCCTTCCAACCTCCATCATTGGACTTGAGGTCGGTCCACTGCATGCATATACATAAATTAGGAAGAGTCTAGTCGTCAAGATGTACAAAACTAAAAAACTTGTTTTAATTTTAAATTAATTTAAATACAAAATTGAATTTTGTTGTCGACTAAATTTTGAAAGAAAAAGCAAGTCAAACAACATTAAATAATATTTAATAAAAATGAAGTTGAATTGAAGATATGTAAATGAAATACAATTGAGCCAATTTGATATTATAATGGAATGCACCTAGTCGTGATAGTTTATTTAAGTCTTATGACTTCTACATTTGGAGATTTGTGTATCACTAGTTAGTTTAATATGAAATTAAAAGATGTCAAATATTTAATTAGGATAATAGAGAAACTTGTTTTCATAATTTGGGATTTAAATGTGAGTTTCACAATGAGTAAAAGTAATAAAGTTACAAAGATAAATCTTTATTTGAGAAGACTCATTAGTGGTATTAAGGTCAATAGTCACTCTTGATCATCAGCTCATATGAGTACTCATGGTTGGAAATGATTTGAGAGAAAGAGTGTGCCAATATGGAAAGGACTCACCTTTATGAGGAGAGAGAGATTGTTGAGATACAAGTGTGAGTTTAAGTTGCACTTTCACTAAAATTAAAAAACTTGAACACCATATAAAAATGACAACTCATAAACTCTTTATCTTAAGGTTTTTTGTTGAAAATGATATTAATTCCTTATGTGAGTTGGACCTGACTCAGGTCCAATAAACTTCTTTATGGATTGAGTATAAAAAATAAATATCTAATTTTTTAAATTAGTTATGAAAATGAGATATGCATATATATATATATATATATATATATATATATATATATATATATATATATATATATATATATATATATATATTTGTCTTGTCTCCATATTTGTCTTTATTCTCGTACTTGTAATCTAAAAAGTTTGTATGATTTTTTCATTTGGTTATTAGTTTTGAAACTTATGTTTAAATATAAATTTGATATTTTTTTTTCACAGTTATTTGACATTTACATAATTTTTAATCGATATTTTTATTTGATATTCATATAAGTATATTTGTTTCTTGATATTTAATGTTGGAGTGAAAAAATGTATATCATTTTGATATTTAATACTTGATAGTATGATAATAATTTTTTGGGAATTTTATTTTTTGTAAAAGATGTATTTAATTAATATTTATAAGAGAGAATTGACACCCTTTCACAATAAAGATGATAATAAGGAAAAAATATTATACCTGAAAAATATGAGATTGAAGATGAAAATAAAAATAATTATGGTTTTTTTTAGGATGAGATAATCAAAATCATTCTCATTACCTTTTCATCTATAAATTTAATGAGTCAATTATATCATTTAATCACTAACCGAGTGATTCAATGAAATTAAATATTATTTTAGATATTTAAATTGTAAGTATACAAGAGAATATGTATCTTGCTATTATATTTTCATTATTATTATCAGAAAGAAAAAGAATATAAGATTTTGAATCTCCCTCTATATTCTAATGTGTTGAAAAAATCACATATTTAATTAATAATATAATTATCTCTACTCTTAAGAATCATCCTATTAATAGAGAAATGTACAAAATAATCGGTACGTGTAAATTTAAACGATACACATCAAACATTTCAAGTACACTCACGCTCTCTATAGCAAGAATTTAACTACACCTTACAACAGTATACTAGAAGACAATAAGAAAAAAAAAATAAAAACTAACTGAGTGTCTTTGACTTATAACAAAAACCATCATGAACTTATAATTCATTATATAGTTACTAACACTTATCTTCTAAGTTATCCTAGACTGTGAGACTTTGAAAAATTTATTATTTTCATCGACCCAACAATAAGTTAACAAATTTATTAATACGCAATACTAATAAAAAATCTCTGAAAAAATTGAAGTTATAACAAATTTCTCTCATTAATTGATAAATACAATTATTTTTTACTAGTCTTATACCCAACTAAGTTTTTAATTACTGTAGGCTTCAAAGTCAACCGTACACCATCACCTAAAATTGCTATCATTATTTAGTCACCGAGGACCTATACTCCTTTCATACCGTTACTCATTTGAGTATTAGAGTTCTGGCGTATATATTATGTTTTAGAATTAACTTAGTAAAAGTTTTAATTATAACTTGAAACGTTTACCAGGCCTTTAAAAAGTTTTAATTAGTTAAAGCTTCATCGATTATTTAAATGAATCAAATTAAAACGTTTTCATTCATATTTTAACATTTACCAAGCCTTTCTATGCTCTAGAATATATGAATTATATTCCCAGCCTTTGAAAAAAAAAATCATTTTAAGTATTCAACGTTGAATATAAATACTAAAAGTCGTGAAATAGTTGTCATTAAAAATTAAATAATAAATCCCGTTTGACATGTGTGTGTACAATTATAGATCCGATATAGAAACAGATAATTCAAAGGTACTCCAAATTGAAGAAAAATCTTTACGAATCACTTGGAAGATCAAACTTAACAATCCAGTTGCAAATATGTTCATACATCCACCAGTTTCTGAACGAAGAAGCAACATAGTAAGATGATAGCTGTTTTTAGTTAGTGAGAACAGATTTTTGGATAAAATAATGATGAAATGGGGCAGTGTAAATCGAAACCCAAATGATGGAATATGAAAAGGTAATGGTTTGTTGAATGGTGATTGGTGGTTACTCTCCTCCTCCTGGAAAACACTAAAAAGCAAAAAGGCACTGTGATGATGTGTGACGCAAATTGAGAGCAGTGGGGTCCTATGGTTGTGGAACTTATTAAATTTGGAACAGACTTATCCACAAACAGTGACAATGCAAACATCGCAAATCTGTCCACAATCGTTGTATCCGTAATGTTTGGTTCGTGTCCTTCTCCAACTCCTCCTTTTCCTCGCCAAGATTCCTTTTTCACTCAAATACACAAATTATTCACTTTACATTTATCCCACGGTAAATTAAATACTCACTAAATTATAATTATATCATAACTTATCCAAATATTTTTAAATTTAAGTTAATCTTTTATTTAATAATTGATTAACTAAATTTAAAGTATGGTAGAAACTGATTTTTCTCATTTAGTATTAATAAAGAGAAGAAATTATAGATAGAGTATTAATTTCGCTCATAGTTAAGAAGATTAATCTTTATTCTAAGGATCTGACTAATAATGAAGAAGGGGTTATTATAGTTAATGTTTACGCTTAAATATATTTGATTAAGAATGTATGTTGAATAAAAGAGAAAGTATAACATCCCAATTTTAACAATTTAAAACTAATAAAATAGGATATTTTATCTTAGTGTTCAAAACAGATAAAAACAAATGTATAAAGTATATTAATACAATCTTACAAATGATCGAACTATATAAATATATTAATTATACATACCAAACATTTCTAACTCTAAAAACAAGCTAACCACTTACAACAGATTCCCACTAAGACCTCCTTCAAACCTAAAAGATGGCTCCTCAACCTCCAGAAGTGCCTCTGAAATTGCAACCAGCACTGCTCCCACCGAATAAGTGATCATCGCAAAAGAAAAACATACAACACAAGACATAAACATAGAAGAAAGGTAAGTTAATGACTTTTAAAGAATTTTCTTAAACCATATAATATTGATATATCGAACAACTACGGACAAGTAGATATCCACATACATATATTTATAAACTACGACTCAACTAATTCGGATACATGCATTGAGGTTGGATCCAGTCAGTTCTGCACTTGTAGTGGCATCGCATGCTCTGCAGAGCGACAAATTAAGAGTGAAAACTCTACCACATACAAGATAAGTCTGTTAACACCTATGGTCAAGAAAAACTCCTAGGCTAGGATCTCTTGCTCCTCTCACCACATACCCCATTCCTCTTTACTTAAGAATTTGAATGGTTATTAGAACGTCAGGATAACTGTCAAGACAATCTCTACCTCAATGCATACACTACCACAATCACTACTAATCTTCCTTGGGTTAGCATCAACCAATCTCAACTCAGTCTCATATAAACAATCTCGTACCATATACTCACCATTCATAATAATTACAAAGCTTCTATGATAACTAAAATACCACCCAATTCAACTCAAAAATACAAGTTTTTGATTCTAACTCACTCGCCCAACTAGTAGCACTCGCCCAGTCATTGGCCCATTCTCACCCAACCAGTACCACTCGCCCAACCACTGGTATAGGTTTGGAAGTTGCTGACTTGGAAATTCGTCTAGCGAGTAGCACTAGCCCAGCCACTGGCCCATGCTAACCTAGCGAGTAGCACTCGCTCAACGAGTATGCGAATCTGCATAATTCTGCAGATCAGTGTTTTGCATAATTCTGCAGATCAACTCATTCGCCCAACAAGTAGGCTCGCCCAGCGAGTAAGCAAATATGCATAATTCTACAGAAACTGATTTAAGCAAAATTATACCTATTCAACCAGTCCATACAACTCCAAAACCTCCACCAAAGACTATTCGAGTATCAAACATTAATTCTATCAAAATATTCACACCAATTGCATCCAATTGCACCCATATCATACGATTATTCTAAAACAACAGATAAAACCTAAGTATTTATCGTTTTCAAACATCACAACTCAATTCACATATAAAACACATAAGTTAATTACATAATAATCATATAATAATATTCCTAACAAGTTTGTGAGACATAATAGACATTAGCTTCCCTTACTTGATATCCTGCTTAAACAACTCTATAAACGTCAGATGTCTCTAGCTCCACAGAATGCTCTATCTACACATAGAAACATCACAAGAGTGATAAGGACATATCATTATGATCATTGATCAACAGAGACTCGTATTGATAAATAAAACGGCACATGCAAGCGGAAGAGGGCTTACATGCAACTTAAACAACTCTATAAACGTCAGATGTCTCTAGCTCCACAGAATGCTCTATCTACACATAGAAACATCACAAGAGTGATAAGGACATATCATTATGATCATTGATCAACAGAGACTCATATTGATAAATAAAACGGCACATGCAAGCGGAAGAGGGCTTACATGCAACAGAAAACAGAAAAAATAAAAAAGACAACGAAAACTTAACTTACATGAATGGAGAAACTGATCGATCCAAACTGAAGAGCTAACTGAGAGGATCAATCCTACAGTCCCGTTCTTCAATCAAACGAATGGAAAGACAAAACTTTTAGAGAGAAATCAAAGAGCTCTAGAAAAGTGATTTCTAGAAATATAGTGTGTTTGAAAATAATGAAACTCGTTTATAACAATTCTATTTATAATAAAACATTTTTAATATTAAAATAATCGAGTCTCAATATTTTTAAATCACTGTTACTTCTAAAACACTATTTTCTAGAATTTTACAGAAAGAATAATATATATCGTAATATTTAAAATTTATTTGATTTAAAATGTATGTCTAGTAAAGAAGGAAAAAAAAATGGTCACATTGTGTAGCGGGTGAATTAATAAATAGGGATATAATAAATAATCGGCGATTATGCAGCTTGGTAAAGTGACAACAGGGAAGACAAAAACAAAGCAAGTTGTCTGCACCTGTAAGCTAAATGACGTCACTCGTGTACGACTTTCGTCACCACACATTGACACAAAGTCATTATTATTAATAAAGAAAAATAAAACAGAAACGATATACATCTAAGACATTTCTATAATGTATATTTTACATTATATTTTCGCTGTCATTTTATAATTTGAAATTTTATTTTATTCCTTATTATACACAAAGAACAAAGTCCTGACGTTGGAATATAATATTAGGATTTTCTGGTTTTAATTTAGTCCTTCGTTAATATCATAAGACTTGTTGTAAGAAAAATCTGCGGAAAAAATGGTCTGAAATAAAGCACGTGAGGAAAATGCGCACTAATTCCTTGCCGTTTACACTTTACACATGCGAACCTTCAGCGAAGCTAAGTGGATGACTCCAACACGATGAAAAGGCAATGAATTAACACTCTCCATCCACAAAAAAATAATATAAAATATAAAAAATTCAAACGATAAATCAGAAAATCCCAAGTGCATGAACCTACAATCCTATAAATACCTATCAATTCCAATTCTTGTAAGTTCGAATATTCAATACCCTCTTCAAAAATATCCAAAATCCTTATTTCCCTCACTAAAATCTTTTGCAAATTTCATAACATTATAATAGGAACATCGGAAACCGGAGATGTACGGACACAGTAGTACATACGAATCAGATTTGGCACTCTATTCGATTCGCCGCCACTTGCTCGGCGAGTCCGAATCAATATTCGGAGCACCCGCATGTGCATCGGGTCGGGCTTCCAGTGTCAGCTTATTATACTCCTGTTTGAGCGACAATTGGGGTGACCTTCCGTTAAAAGAGGATGATTCCGAAGATATGGTGCTCTACGGCGTGCTCCGTGACGCCGTTAACGTGGGGTGGGTCCCATCTCTTGAGGCCGGGTCGCCCGATACAGTGTTGTCGGGTTTTCCTACGGATTTCACGGTGAAGCTGGAACCGGACGTTATGCCGACGGTGACGAGTTCGCCTCCTAGGACAGCGGTGGTGAAGCAGGAGAAGCAAGCTTCTCCGGCGAAGGGGAAGCACTACCGCGGCGTGAGGCAGCGGCCGTGGGGGAAGTTCGCGGCGGAGATCCGAGACCCGGCGAAAAACGGAGCGCGGGTTTGGCTGGGAACGTTTGAGACCGCCGAGGATGCTGCGTTAGCTTACGACCGTGCCGCCTACCGTATGCGAGGGTCGAGGGCGTTGCTGAATTTTCCGTTGAGGGTTAACTCCGGCGAGCCCGACCCGGTGAGGGTGACTTCGAAGCGGTCTTCATCGCCGGAAAGTGGGGCGGGTCCGGCGAAGAAGAAGAAAGTGGGGGGGTCCGGGCAAGTGGGAAGTCAAGTGGCGGAGTGTACACGTGGCGAAGAATTATTGGTGAGATGAGAAAAATTGTAGGGTGGTGTTGTGTTAATTAAATACAATTGTAATTATTGAGGTGCGTGTATTGCACTTACCCCGACCCATCATTATCCAACTCAATTTTGGAACCCAGAAAAAGATGAAGCTGAAGAGGAGTGAGGTTTAAAAAATATAGAATTTAGAAGATAATGAAGGAGGTGAGGTTATGTGATTTAGCAATGTGAATACAAAATTTGTTATTTCTTTGTTAAAACTTGTGATTATGAATGGGTTAATTGTGATAAATGAGACCGAAATTGTTTTTGAAAAAAAAAAACTTTCTAGAAACCCAATTTCGATGATGAAACGTAACAGAGAACACGATGCTAAAAAAATTGAATTTTAAGAAAGACTTTGTCGCCGAAATAACAAAACAGAAATGAAAATTCTATTCCTGAAAAGCTAAATTCTCACCATGAAAAGTAACGGGTGCTATATAGAAAAATAAACATCTAACGGATCCAATTAAAAAAAAAATCCAAAAAGTGTAATTTGCGGGGAATAATCCTGAGTGCATTACAAAAATTGAATGCCCCTAAAATTATGAGTTGTGACTGACACCGAACAAAAATATTTATATTTTTAGGCAAAATTATTTGATCTTTACAATTCATATAATTATTTTTATTGCATCTCTTTAATGTACACCAATGCGTTTCAACTTCATTCAGTTTAATTGAAAAAGTTGATTCTCTCAGTTTTATAATGAATGATTATGATTGTTAGGGAAAAATAATTGTCTTCAGAAGTGAAGTTAGGCTGTCATAAATTAGGTTTATGTAACTACTTCAAGATCAAAAGCAAGCAATTCTTGGAATTTTCTATCTAATGAAAATTAGGTCATAATTGTGTTATATTTTAATGGGTAGGAATGAAAGATAGAGCACCTAGAAAAATAAATACAAAATAAACCCATGCTACTTATAATAATTAAGATTCTTCAGTTATAAACAAAATAATTTCTTTTAATATTTGACATCACACCATGTAATTCATATCATCAATCCTGCATTATTATTATACTACTACATGAAATCAAAATGATAACGTGGTAATGAAAAAACAAAACAAATAACATTTATTTGTTTTTTTCAGGGGAAACATGGTGCCCCGCAGCCCCACGTCATCACAGTTACGAATTTCAATAATTGATTTTTTTTAAAGAAAAACGATAAACACTCATTAATTCATTGTCTCATCACATGCTCTTGAACCAAAGAAGACAAGTATCTAAGAATAGTTTAAATCATATAAAAAATACCTAAATATTTTCTTTTTTTAGTTTAAAGTTCTGATAAATTAGATTGTAGGAGCTGGTCATAGTCCGGATACATACATAATTGATTTAGATAAGTAAAACAAAAATAAATCAAAATTGAGGGAAAAGGCTAGATTTTAAAAACTAAAAAGTTGAAAGTGAACATGTGTTGAAATTTGAGAAGCAAATTACATTTTAATATAAAGAACTAAAAATATAGTTTGATAATGATAAAAGTGGGACTTTATCATGATACTAGTGAGTATTTTTCTTTAAAAAAACGATAAACATATATACAGAAACTTAAAATTTACTTATTTATCATCCGTAAAATAAAATTAGATGTACATTTTATATCAAGTTTCACTCTCTTCAGAATAATAAGTCATTCCACCCAACTCTTAATAAAAAAAAAAGAGAAAGTTATAGTAAAAATAATAGAAAATTATAATTTCAGCAACCAGCCGAGCATCTTGATAACGTTAAAATATATATCATATCTTATGAGTAAATTATATAATTTTTACCCTCCCTAATTGAAAACGATAGAAAACTTAACTAATTTTGAGTCATAACATTGGAAATAAAATTCGAATAATTCAACCTTTGATAAGTTGGTAACGTTATCACAATATAATAAGAAGACTACATAATCTATAATGATCAGCTGTTGACATTTAACTATTTTACGAAATGACTACCCATGAATAATTGAAAAATAATGCATTGATTGATTAGTTTGGATTACGTAGGAAATTTTAACTTAGAAACTAATTATAGGAAATTGATCATGTGAAATAAACTATGAAGAAACTATGATTAGTTTGGATTACGTAGGAAATTTTAACTTAGAAACTTAGAAGTACTTATTTCTCCATTGAATTGATCATGTGAAATAAACTATGAAGAAACTAATTCCACAGTATTATTGTGAAAATAGAGTTTATTCTTAACCCACCAGCTTTATTTTGGATTGGCGTCAGATTGACGCAAAATTGATTTCCAAACATAAAAGTTATATATATTTGATTTCAAAATCAATTCTAAAGTAAAAAATTTACGTCAATGCAAAACATGTAGTATTAACTTCTGCGTCAAAGGAATCAATTCGACCAAAATTAATTTTTGAACGCGCGCTTGGTTAATCGTCACGAATCCCTAGATCATACTACTTCGAATTTTATAGTATTTTGCTGAGAGAACAATAGACAATACAACCCCTACATATTTTTATCTAGTTTAAAAAAATAATAGATTTCTAAAAGAAAAATACTATCTAAAAGAGAAACAAACATTTATTGTTTCAATTTCTACAAATTGATATTCTTAGTATTAGTATGTTAATTATAAATTGAAAGTCTTACCATCAAGAAAAATGAATAATGTATAAAAAAATTGAATTAAAGGTGGTATTTTATTATTTATTCAAATTGATATTATTAACAATTTAAGCATAGGTCGAAAGTCTCTCAATAATA
This sequence comes from Vigna unguiculata, assembly GCF_037176805.1. NCBI lineage: Eukaryota > Viridiplantae > Streptophyta > Magnoliopsida > Fabales > Fabaceae > Vigna > Vigna unguiculata. Next base: position 53,462,509 of record NC_140794.1, on the reverse strand, counting down.
TATAATACATGTATCATACTCGAACCTAATTCAGAAGAACTATATAAGAGTTCCTAGTACTAAACATTTTTCGAATTTAGCCTGTTTAGATTAAAGTATGACACCATTTAAATGAATGTGTGAGGACAGATATGTAGGTATTAGTCATGTTTGTATTTTAGGATGTATTTGCTTTTAATGAAGAATTTGAGTGAGAGTGAATGGATGAATTTAAGAGAATGAAAAGAGAAAAGTGATATTGTTGTTTTAAGGGATGAGGAGGTGAAAGTGAAGAGATTTGAAGGTAAAGTTTATGGAAATTTGTGAATAATTTGATGGTTGTCATAGATATAAAATAATATTTTAATATACAAAATTGTTAGATTACATTTTTACCCCTATGGTTAAAATTATTATAAAATAAAATATCATAATTATTATTAGTTCTAGTATTATTATTAGTTTTATTATTTTTAATATTATTATTATATTAGTAATGTTATTATTATTATTATAATAATAATAATAATTATTATTATTATTATTAATATTTTTAATAATTTTAATTCGATAATTAAAACTAGTAATTTATTATTATTATTATTATTATTATTATTAGTATTTCTATGTTTTTATTTACAAATGAAACTAGAAGGGAAGGGTGGGTAACCAAACACTTATTTAAATATTTTTTTAATTTGTGTATTTAATAAATTGTAAAATTGTAGCTTAAGTTCTATGTATTTATTTATTGTAAGTCTCTTTGTCTGCTCTAAAAAGGTTTGGGTCTCACCTTATTAGAGGGTCTAGGGCAAACCCATTACGAACCTCCAAAACCCCTTTCCAACTTCTAACTTTCATTCTGTCTCCCAAAGTTGAAACACCTCACCCTTTTTCTCTCCTTTCACAAGCTCTGCTATAGGACAGTTGCAAGATCCTTCTCTAAGCTGACCAAACGACATTTCCTCCCTGTAAGTTGAGCTCCAACTTCCTTCTTTCTCTTTTCCTGCTCTTTTGCTCTGGTCCTCTATTAGGTTCTTCCTAGAACCTCACCTTCATTCTCGTATCATGTTTTTCAGTCTTCTGGTGTTCTTGGAGCTGTGTTGCTCCTTCGGTTAGTGTCGCTCCTTCGGTTAGTGTCTACCCCCCTCACAATAGCTTTTGTCAAGGTAAGGAAAATTAGGGTTTTCAAGTTTTTGGAGTATATTGCTTGCATTTGCTTATGTTTTCTGCTTAAAATGACTGAATGAAGTTTGTGCCTATGTGAGAATGAATTGTGGGTGTTTGAGTTGGGATTCTAGCTTTGCATGTGTGAGAGCAAGTAGGATATGCTAGGCTTGCCTAAGAGAGTGGTTTGTCGCTCAAACGAGAAGCTTTCGCCTAAGCGATGAGCTCTCGCCTAAGCGAGAATAGCAGAAACTCGTCCCTCTCTTTGTTTTGAGTTATCGCCTGAACAAAGGTTGTCCGTGGGTTTAGCGTAAGCGAGAACTCGTGGATGCTCCAATACTCTTTATTTGCAATCTCGCCCATGCGAGAGCTATTAGCTTGAGCGAGAGACTCCTGTCGCTTGAGTGAGAACTCCTTAGCTTGAGCGAGATTGACAACAAAGTCGTTTGAATGCTTGTATCCCATGATTGATTGGTTTACTTTTTTAAAAAAGCATGAAGTATGATGGTGCATATGTTTAAGGTGATGAAATGAGACTGTTGTATGTTGTGTTTGGCATGAAATAATTATGAATTGGTTGGTTGGTTGGGCATTGGCATGAAATTGTAATGCGTGAAATAAAATGTGGATTTGGTGTGAGAAACATGGATGTGGTATGAGATAGATGTAATTCCGTGAAACTCTTGGTGATATTTTATGGTGGTGTTGTAGTGTATACAATTAGATAATGAGTCAAGTAAGGTTGCATCCTGAAAGTCTAAAGAATCAGTTAGTCCCACGTAGAGCAGACTGATTCAAGTGGTGAGAGTAGCAAAAGGCTCTAGTCTTTGGCAGGATAATGACCCTAGATGATCATGGGCTAACCTTGTGCGTGGTAGGGTTAAACCCATTGGCAATGACTTTGCAGAGTAGTGGAGACCACCACAAGTGCAAGCATGTAGTGAATCCGATCTCATTATATGTATCCGGATAATTGAGTCATAAAGTCCTGTTGTTTGTCATCACATGTTTGAGTGCCTATTGTGTTGCCTATTTGAAAACTATTTAATATTGCTTGCTCAATGCTATGTTAAAAATGATTTTACTCTAGTTTACCCCTTTGCTTGTGTCTGTTTTCTTGTGTGATTTTCCTTTTTGCAATGATTACCAATTATTTGGTGTGAGCAGATGTGAAAACTTTTGGTAGTTGTCAGGATGATGGGAATGTTGTAGTTTAGTTGGTCACATGTTGGTGTTGACTCATTATTGAGCACCTTTTGAAGAACAATTTTTGTTTATAATTCCTTGCTCTGTGAGCAAATGTCTAGTTTCATCTATTTTTGATAAATTCTGTTTATGGCTTTGTGTAGTACCTTTGGCTTCCTTTCCAGTATACTTTTGGATGACTCTAACAGTGAATCCTTTTATATTTTTGTCTCGTGCCCTATTTATATTATAACTATGTGATGCTTTGTTTATTAAAAATTTTCTATTAAATATGGGATGTCACATTTATTTTCTATCTTTATTTCAATATTACTTTGTTAGTTGGTGTTCGACATATTATTACCTTTCTTCTATTAATATTTCAATTTGATTTTTTATCATAATAATTAATATATCTTTTATTATTAGAAAAAAACTTATATATTACTCTTCAATAATTTACATGATATATCTATTGTTTCAAATTAATAAAAAAAATTAAATATGTTATTATATGTTATACATAACAAAAAGAGAAAATAAATATATATTTAGATTTTTAATAATTTAAAGTGTAATAGGTATTTAAAATATATTTTTTTTATTACCAAAAAATTACTGTTAATGAGAAATCATTTTGCAATCATATGTAAATATTATGGACAAAAACGTCAAAATTCATGTGATGACATGTCTTTTTTTCCTCATCTCTTCAAAATGAGAGGATGGGAATCTTGAGGTCTCCTTCAAATCCATCTTTCCAACTCAACTCAGATTCCTTGAAACAAACACTAAAGTCATTATCAAATCCATCCTTGCTTATCCATCTACTCACCCTCTCTCAAATCTATCCTTGGAAGCAAACATACCCTGCGAGTTGGAAAAAAGCATCCCTTAATAGTGGTGAGACATGGGGAAATGTATTGTGTATCTGTCTATAAATACGGAAACCCTTACCTTTACGAGAGAAATACATACACATCCTTACCTTTATAAGAGAGAAATAATAGATTTCATTGAAGAATTAAGCGTAAAATTATTTTGACTTAAAAAAATTAATATACTTCTTATTATTAGTATATTTTTCCTTTTTAAATATAAATTATATATATAACATGAAAAGGTTATATATGTATTTTATTGTAGAGAATTATAGTATATTTTTTTGGTACATGCGTAGAATTTTATTTAGGTTTAACAATATATATTAATTATAATTTAGTTGAAGTAAATATACTAGACACATAAAGTAAAAGTTTTTAAATTTTTTACATTTTGTGTTTTAGTGGAATTAAATTTAACTAGTATATGTAAGTTCAATTATGTTATACTTTGTAGGAACGTTTTATACACGTGTAATTTGTTATAATTGAACTTAAATAGGTTTATATAAACATGTTATAAATTTTAATTTCTTTTTTACATTTTAATTTTTTTTATCAATAACAATTTTAGTTTCATTTTAATATAATTTTCATTATTTAATTTTAATTTTATATCAAATTTCTACATAAAGACAAATTGGTAATCATCAATTCTTATCAATTAAAATATTTTTTAATCTATAACATCCATCATTCAAAAATTCTTACACTTTTTCTTTAAATTCTTTCTTTCATCATTTTAAATCTCTTAATCCATACAACACAACACTCATTCTATCTCCCCTCTAATCCTTCCCAAAGGATTTTGTTCATGGTAGATTATGGGGTGTGTGAAAAAATGATTGTTATGAGAAATATTGTCTTAACACAATGTTACACAGTTCCACGTGGATTCTCTTATGAAAAGCTGTTTAAGCTAATATTGTATGATTTGAGAAACCAGACACCGTTCAAATTATTATATTTATTTCCACTTACCCTATGTACATGAAAGTAAAACAACTCTACCTTTTGTTCAACGTTCATTGGCGTCAGAAATATTAATTTAAAACAAATAATTGAGGGCGCTTCAGAATTCAATTCAAAGATGAATTCTCAGGTCACAGTAACGTTAGCACCCATTTGTTTATGTCATAAATGAAAAAGTAAGAGTTAGCCAAGACAAAAACAACACTCACTAACACACGTGACGTGAGAACGACACGTGTAAGCATGACGAAGACATGTTAAAACATACTAATATTGAAATAAAAAATATATTTTGAATATTAGGGCATGAATAAGCTGTAGTGACTTCACATTGCAGTGTTGTAAAATAATGAACAATGTTATGTTTGACAACTGTGGTAAACTATAATCAGAACCGTGGAGGTTCAAAGATGAGAAAAGTTTGCGTCAACCGTGAAAGGCACCGCACGTGTTCTCCTACGACAGAGTATGCAAGACCTTACGCAGTTGTCGCACCTTATCCTCAACCTTGGACTTTCAAACTTTGACCTTCACTTTTCTGGTATGAGTTTTGAACCATTGTTAAAGCAAGGAACAATTTTCTTTTATAAAAAGTCAAATGAGAGAAAGTTGACCGAAGAAAACAAGGTTTTCAATAATTTCAACACAGCATAACATAACATGTACACACACAGTTCTAGCCAGTATCCGACCAGAGCAGGTTCATATTATATATATAAAAATGGTGTGGCATGGCGGCGAGTGTGATGTGAAGCGATTGGAATGGAGACAAACTTGTCGGAAACAAAAGTATCAGAGTATGGTCCGTTCTGAGCGCCATGTCCCGGAGAATTTGGATCAACATTTCTATGCTGTGGTACATTTACCATATTTGGATATCCATTTTCAATTGTTCATACTCATTTTCACATACTCCAAAATCTAAAATATAACGTCCAAGCGAATATTTCTTTTACTTTGGTGATTTCAACTTGTGAGAAACACACTATAGGCATATTTTCTGATAAAAATAGTTAGGTTTATGCTAGTATTTTGTAAGGGAGCATAGCTGGTTTATTGTAATTAGTCGGAATTTATTAAGTATGATGAGACTAATATTAATAACACTCAATTCAACTGAAAAAGTATATGAATGATAATTATGAAATAATATTAATAATTGATTAAGCAGAAACAATTTCATAAGTATTGAAAATATTTAAGTAATTATGTGAATATAATTACTATCCTATTGTATACACGTGTGTATAAGATAGAAAAAATAACTTTTAAATATCAAACATAATATTTTTTTCATAACTCATTCTTTATTTTATTATGGTTAAATTTAGTTTAAAGTAACTAAATTATGTGAACAGATTAGTTTGAAAAGACTTTGAAAAAGAGACTAACTCTGGAGAATAGATGGCTTTAATAGGCTTCTACGAAAACGAATAATGAATGAAAAAAAGATAGGGGTCTGAAGCTCATACAATTTTTTTTTTTTTATATTTTGAGTACAAGAAAAGAAAGTTTGGAGGTGCAGAAAGAAAAATCCTAAAAACACACTGCAAAAAAGAAAGGGAAAAATCAATAGTCCGTATCACACCAAAACGCTGACATAAACTAACAAATACAACTTCAACGTTTTCTTGATTAATTGGACATAATTTGACACATTAACACCGTATCTCCAAACTCACTACTAATTTGTCAGGATGAACAAAAATGGTGTGAATTGCAAGATTTGCACTACTCAGAATTTTGAGATATATATTTTTTTAGAATTGTGTAGTCCAGGAACTTTTTACTATATTTTAGAAACTATTTCCAGAAAACATTAAAACTTCACTAGTACAGTGTCCATTTTAAAATCTTTTTCTAGAATGTCTCTACAATGTGTAATTTGAGATACTTTTTAATACACTCAGATGTAACAAGGTGCAAATAGTGATCACAGATGCTGCAGGTAGATCGACCAATTCTTTTTTATGGCCCGAACAACAATCGAAACGACGGTAAAACACAGCTTTAAGGTCAAAGTTTGTTTTTTAAGATCAAATCACTCACAATGCATCTACTTGAAACAAAGATGCTCAATTTGATAGGTCGCCGAATGAAAATGAAAAAACATAAATACAGACAAAGTGAATAAAGCTGCAGATGACTGGAGATTATAAAGCAGATAACATCAAGAGCTGCTTCACCCAAACTAACTACCTTAATGTCCATCTCCGGATTTCTTTGATATTGCAATGACATTGAAGTTGAGAGAATCTGGATTTTTCTGGATCATGCTCTGGATCACTTTAGCTGCATCCTGTCGTAAATTTAAGATACACATATTACTAACTAAAAATAGTGTAGTAGACAAAGAAACATGCAAGATAAAAGACAGTAAACCCAGAAGCTTCAGACATGATCAAATAACTAGGACCTGCAAGGTTTGAAAATGGGCTTCAGCACTATCCTACAAAATTTGACTACATGGGGCACAGAGAAAAAGACTATATACAAGCTCATGAAAGTGGAGAACTATGATAGAAAATGATACACCAACGATATACTTATAATGGGTTTCTGTTGGATTTGACATGAGTGGGCAAGTAATTAACTTGAAACGAAACTTCCATTTAGTGATAGAAAGTAAAATACAAAGACAAAACTGATATACCAAGGTTCTTTATAAAGACAACTTCTTCAAATGAAGTTCTGAATTTCAATAAAGACTTACCTATTGATGTATTTTATTTTTTCTAAATATACCTATTCTCGTAAAAACACCCAAATAGACAACCACCCAAATCCTATATTCAAAGTCAATCCTATATTCACAAGCTGCTAGTCTGGGCTCTAACTGCACGAAAAAAATCCTCTATAAGAAAATTCTTTCCAAACTAATACATGACAATGATCGAGATAAAATGTATCCCGGCGCTTTGAGAAATATGGCAGCAGGCTGACAGCTATTGGCATTGCTAGGAAGAATAAATCAACATTCTTACCGTTCCCCCTTGGTTCTTCTGCCCCACTTTGGACCTTATCACACATAGTTGTCTTCTAAAGTTTTTCATATTTTGAAGCCTCTGAATCACCAAGTCTTTCTATAATATATTTGAAAATTGGCCTTGTTATCCCCACAACTACAGGAACTTTCTTCATTGAAATGATAGTGGAGCTCTATGTGCTCTGTCATGACATGAAACACCAGATTTTCTACTAAACAAATTGCCAAATTATTGTGGTTATGAAACTCTATCCCATAAGCAGCCAGTTGATCGAGATCTAGTGTGCATATAGCCCACATACACACTAATACAAAGAACGTAAAATAGATGATTACGACTAACTGTTTACATTATTATGTAACTGAGAATCAGGATACTAGTAAATCCCTATTTAATTACTTCAGGCACACAAAAATAATCTTGGCTGTGTATTTCAAGAACATGAATTCCATCATATATCTTGTTTCTCTCTTCTCTTAACATGGTATCAACGCAAGGAATTAGTGAAGGAACTTGCATAGTAAAGAGCACGAATACTACAACACCAACCTGGAGTTGCTGACCGCTTTATAGGTGATGTGCTGTTCCTACTACTTGTATCATGTGAACAAGATGCTTTATTCTGTTATACTTTCATTGTTTTTTTTTTTTTGTAAAATAGGTGAAAATGGTAATTTTTGTATCTGTATATATTAAGCCAGATAAGGCTAGGAGCTGAGCATTGGAAGACAAAGAAGTAAGGAACATTCTGAAATCAACCCACCACAATTGTAGCAACCAAATTCTCGGCCAAGGAAAGATAATTCAAGAAGACGACTAGACATGGCAAGGGTGACTAAAATATGGGCCTCATCTTAGCCATTGATCTACTTCTAGATTTTGAATTTTGAAATTTAAATTTTGCCACGTTTGATTGTTAATTTTCGGACAACAGATTAGGATATTAGATTTAGAATTTGCATTTGATTTCAAGGCACATTTGAGTTAAATTTAGCTCAGAATTTTTGTAATAAAAAAGGCTATAAATAGCCATCTCTTTTCTTTGTAAAAAACTTTTGAATATTGAATGATATGAGAGTTTCTAGAGTACTTTAAAAGAGAGAAAGTTATCTTCTTACTAGAGTCATATCTTGCATCCTTGGATCAAATAACAACACCGTCATCATCTATCTTCGATCTTCTCTAGGTGGTGTGACAACCTCCATAAATCCATAAGTTTTTCTTTTCCATTATTTTTATTTAATGCCGGATTGGACTTCTTCATTCCATCTCCACAGTTTGTGCTTATCTTGTTCTATGTTCATGTTCTTCTCTTGGATGCAAACTTTCACACTTATATAATCTTATTGGATTAAATTTGTGTCCTGCGAAGAGCATCCTCAACTCCTAAAACTCTTTTCAAGCCAGTATAAGGAGACTCATCGCACTTCCTCATATCTGTGTTAACTTTCTCCAACCAAAGATGTCCCACTTTTACAAGACCCACCTTCTCCACACCTTCTATGGTATTATCATCATCAGGGTTGTTAAAAAAAATAAAAATAGTATCAAACTGCGTTAATAAAACTGAAGTATTCTTTAAAAGTAATTGAATTGAGTTATCTAATATAGTCTTTAAAAAACCGGAATGCACCTAAACTGAGTAGCTTAAATTGAATTAAACTATTAACATATAAAATTGAAAAAGGAGTGAAAAATATGCTTCAAAATAAGATGTCCACCGCGTATAGTTCAAACATTTCAGTCAATTCAAAGCAGTTCCATTTGTTTGAATTCTTATATTGTTAAATTCAGTTCGCATGCGCTATTATGCGGTTTGGTTTAGTTTGGCCAAATTGCCTTTACAATTTAATTCAATTCTATAACAGTTCAGTTAGGTATATCACTTCATGTATTTTGCACACCTCTAATCATTCGGCAAGAGTCTTGCATTTTTACCACCACCCACTAATGATGAATTCAAGTAATCTCTAAAGCCAACTTCTCACATATCTTCCTTATAAGATTGATCTCCCATTTGCATTTTAAAAATGGTTTCACTTAATTCAATCTTTCTCCTCATTTGCTTGTTTTTCATTATACTTGTCTTTCTTCCTTTATCAGTGCCTAATGCCTATTTCTATACCATCCTAGTTGTCAATAAACTCTGATTGATCGAATGTGTACGCTACAGTCACCAACAGTTGATGATTTTGTTCTACAAAATCAAATGACATTACACTAACAAAGAAAATATGGCTTTCCAAATTTATGGAAAAAGATATGTTCAATTTCTAGCAAGACCAAAATAGGGACATAGAAAAAATCAAAGAAGGTTCCCAATGCTCGCTGCCCTCGCAGTTGCAGGTGCTTACACTCTGTGTTTTGATCTTTTACTTTTTGTTTTGCTTGCTCCTCTCTTTCTTTTGTTGTTCAGCTTGCTGCTCTATTGAACTTTTTTAGTTGTGTTTTGTGTTTTGTGTATTGAATATTATTACGTAAAATTTATTATTATATTATTATGTATGAGATATTTTTATCATCTATATTATTTTTAATGATCGACATGTTTATATGAACATAATTTTCCTTTTCCTGTTCAGCTTGCCACTTTATATTGAACCTTTTTAGTTTTTAGTTTTTTGAAGTATCAATATTATTACTTAAAATTTATTATTATATTATTATGTATGAGATATTATTATCATCTATGTTATTTTTAATGACATGTTTATGAATATAATTTTTCATATACTCGTAACTCTTAGTAGAGTTACGGTCCTCGAGTTACAATTTTTTCCCTACGAGTCTAATGACATAAAAAGGGAAGAAACGATACAAGGAAAGAAAGTTAGGAGTATTTTTTTGTTTAGTGATGTTACAAATTTCGACTTCGCACATTAAAAAGTAGCTCTTTCCCATTGTAAAAAAAAAGGGAAGAATGTGACCTGGAAATGTAAACAAAACTAATAACCTTGTTAATATCACAAGACATCTCATTTTTTATTTAGAGTATATGTCATTTTACACATTTTTTCTCTTTCATTTTTCTCCCCTACCAACCCACCTACAAAATTCATCTCACTTCCTTCTACTTTCCGTTCCTTCCACTTTGTCAATGTTACAAGAGAGAAGAAAATGGGTTATGTTCAATCTTTCCTGCTAGACCAGATACAACTTCTCCAAGTTTTGTACTTACTAGTTATTAGTCAGTACTCAAAACAAGTCAAATAAAAAAAAGTAGAAAATGGAATCGATGGTAGGCACTACTACAGTGAGACCATTGTCACAAGAAATTTTTGAAATGGTGAGCTAGAGAATTCTTTTTCACCAAAGCTCTCGCTTCTACAAATGTTATGAAGAGAAGCTGTCTTACGGCAGTTCTCATTAATAAATTCTAGTGAACCACTGGATCTTTGTACTCCTATATCAGCTGCTTGCAATACTCAAGAAATATGTCCTCGACATGTCAAAAAAGGGACTACAAAAAGTCGCCAGCCATTACACATTTAAAGAGTAGAGACAAATTAGTAGCAAAAATCCAAAGATGAATGTCTAGTAGACTCTAGGGATAGAGCCGAAGGTTGTAAGGAACTTCATACATTGGACACTTACAAGGCCCAATATCATCTACAGCATACAGTTAGTTTGCGCATTGTCCAACTAAAAGGCTTCTAGAGGCAGCCAACTGTATATTGAAATATCTCATGGGAACTTCATGCAAAGGAATTATCGAAGGGTTTGCAAATTCTAAATGAGATAGATCAAATGATGTCAGTAAGACCACAACTGGGAAAAGGCTATAGCACAAGCACAAAGGTATGGGGAAACCTTGTTACATGGATAAGCAAAATACAATCTCATTTGTGGGAGGGAGAAGTACGGATGCTAAGTTTGTGGCAATCATACAATGTTTATGACCATTAATTTGGATTGAGAGGCTCTACATGACCTAACATTCTCTAGAAAAGGTCTATGAAGCTATGAAGTTACAGTGAATCAGTGACAAGCAAGGTTCACAAGCCTGTCCAGAACGATCAAACAAGCATGTCAAAGTTGATAGCAACCATATCAGATATGAAATTGTTTTTATGGGTTATCAAACTATCAATATCTTCTATATTCCAACATGGAACCATGATGCATGAGGACTTTTGGGTGTGAATTCATATTTGGTAAGCTAGAAATGATTAATATCTATTCACCAGGTTGAGATGGAATGTTGGAGAGGCTCTTGGTCATCTTAGGAGGTGGCACTTAACGCCAGTAGCTGTAAATGCTGTATGTTTATGGTAATTTCTGAATTGTATTGTATCCTGATTGATGATTGCTAATTTAAAAGTAATCACCTATCTATAATTAGGGAAGCTTTAGCCTATTTCAAGTAAATTATGTATTCACAGAATAGCAAATACGATTTCTTTCTGAAGCCTATTTGTTAACTAACTTTACAAACTAAAATTTAAATCACTAGCTATCTGCACATTTTCTCCTAAGATTGGTGCTCCAATGCCAGAACCACTTACCTACACATTTGTGTTTGTTTCTTCATCCGTCATTTAAAATTTAAAGTGACAACAGATTTACTAGGATTTGCAAACTAAAACTGTTCCTTTAGCTAAATACATGTTTTTAAGCATCAATAAAAATAGCCCTAACATTGAAAGAAATTTACCCTCAACAAAGTACTTTGTGATGATACACCATGAGATATTGGTCCTGACTTTCTTCCATCAAGCTCATACAGTTGACCTGCATATCATACAAGCCGTGAAATTATTCAACTGGACATGAATAGGACCACACATAGTTTAGTTATAGGCTTTTAATATAGCTGGTTTATGATTTAGACATTTACTTTGCCTACTATAGTGGTGTTCTTGATACAATTTTTCTCTTTTTATGAACACAACACAGACAAGAAAACGTTAATCAGTTATCTGCATAAAGAAATTACCATCCACACAGGCAAAGCAGATGAAATGAGTGTCAACATTATCTGATGCCTGCATTATAATGTAAAATCGTTGTAAGAGAAGGAAACAGTTAGAAAAAACAATTTTGTTGTTGCAAGGCAGAGAGGGTTGCTATTTATATTTACAATACTATCCAGGTTTTGCCTCACGGTATGACATTATTCTGATAGTTATATCTCCTAAAACCCTCGATAAAAACTGCAAAATCATCCAACGCAGGTGCTATTAGTATTAAGCACTTCGTATTGAGGGGTCTTGCAGTTCGGATATATTTTCCATTCATTTTGTTCCATCCACACACTGAATTGCATGGAAAGATTATTTAACAATTTCATCACATATACAATAAAAATGCTTCCCTATGACCTATAAAATTTTCACTTTTTATCTATCAATGAAGAAATTCCTCAGGATGAAAAAAATATGGCCCACAATGGGGTTTGACGAGCACAGATGTACGTGGCCTTTACCACACAAGTTAAAGGATAGTTTCCAAGATTTGTACCAGTAACCTCCACATCATAAGGAAGCAACCATACTTTTGCACCAGCATTTGCCCACAAGAAAACCACTAAGATTAAGAGGAGAAAACTGGAGGATACGGAACCATAATGGAAAAATGAAAAATAAAATACGAAAAAGAATCAAGTTGAAAAACATCCAATCCCACCAAGTATATGCTACAAAAGCCCCTTTAAAAAATAGGATTATTACTCTTTAATCAATTGCATCAAATGCTTGCATATAATGCACCTTGCTATAGAAAGAAATGTCTTAGGGCCCTTTTTTGGCTCATAAAGCTAAATCCCTAAGTGTAATTCATAGAACTTAAATGAAGGAAAACCAAAGTAGAAAGCAGGGTTTGACTACAATGGGTTGGTATCTTCTCAAAATTTGTTTGACTAGTTTTGATAGAAATATCTTTGTATATAACAACTTAAATTCATCATTTGTTCAAATCTCTAGTGTAAAAGCCCAAATCTAATTCCCACAACTACTCATCACAGAAGAACCTAAAAAAGGCTGTTAATAGAAGTCCCTGCTTAAATATCAGTTTATCATACTGAAAGAATACGATAATAACAAACAACTAAGATTTTCAAGATAATAAATCTAATTCCCAAGACTACTCATTATAAAAAAAGCTACAAATTAAAACTGTGTTATGTAAAAGTTCCCTACTTTGGTATCAGTTTATCATATCCAAAGAATAATGATAACATCAAATAACTAGAAGATAAGAAGGCCAAACTTAATCCCTCATTATTACTATGTTTCACCTCTACATCACATCATACCGCCCCAATTATTGTTGCTTTAAATTTAACAAATAAAGTACCACTGTGTCGCCAGCAGTGGCTGCTACTGAATGAGCAACTTCCATGTCCCTGTCATTCTCGAGAAAGACAGCCCGCTGCAAAATACGGAAGTTAGAAAATCCAAAAGCAGCACTATATTTAACTGGCTATTAGTGTCATTGTTTGCATTTATGAAATATGAGAAAGACAAATATAAGTTTTGGGTAGGAAGAAATGAAAAACCTGCAATGGATCCATGCTGGCAGTAGATTTAAAGAACTTGTCAAAAAAGGACCCCTCAACTGATAACAACAAAAGCAACACAAACTGATTAAATATAATGGTTGATACACTATAAACTTAAACTGAGGCTGTGATTGTTAAAAGCCTACCAAGCTTGACTTCGGAAGTTATGTTCCCAAGTGCATGAAGCAGACCTATCGTACCACAAGCATTACCCACGGTTTGCTTCATAAAGTACACTTTATTGCTATAATCCTACAGCAGAACAACAACAACAAAATTCTACTCAATGCAGGTGCTTCATAATAGATAGACTCGCAGTTAAAAGTTCAATTATATGATATATGCCACCTAAAATTCAGATTTATTGGACACTATTTAATAAATAACCAATTAAACTTAAAATACTATCTATAAGTAACAATTAACCGGGATGTCAAAGTGAGTCAACCTGACTTATACAGGTTGACTCATCACGAGCTAAAAAAGAACCAGTTCAACCCAATTCACTTTCTGGAGAGGCAGAAATTTTGCAACCTGGTCTCACCCACCACATATTAGTGGATTAGCTCACTTATGAATGTTTTTTAATTTTTTTACAATTTATGTTATATATTTATTGTATTATAATGAGAGGAATTGACTTAATTTATTTTTTTATAATAATAGAATCAAAGTATTCACCTAATTTTCAAAATATTATTATAAAAATAATAGTTAAAAATCAAAGTATCAATATATATAACTTGACAAAACAAATTAATTAAACATTTAAATTATTTAAATATTATTGAGTAATATTCTGGTATCTAAAAATATGAAATTGTGAACTTATATAACTAAAAATAATAAATAATTATAACAAAAAAAATATAAAATATAAAAATGTGTTGGTGGATTAAGTGGGTCAATCCACCTTAATCCGACTTGAATTCGTTTAATCCCAATTAAGTAAGCGGGTTCAATTCAATCTAAATCCAATCTGACTTTAACTCAGGAACTCATTTTAACATCTCTGTTAATTAATAATACCCTAAAGTCCAAACAAAATGCGGAATGCTTTAAATTAGGGAAACGAATAGTCACACACAGATGAAAAGACTCCATAAATACACGTATCCACTCAGGCACTCACCTTTTTTTCATTTTCCTGTTGCAACCTTTCTTCTTCCGTCTAATAAGAGGAAATAGAACGCTCACAAAATCAGAAGTAACAGATATGAAAATGTCTTCACAGTAGAAATAAAAAACGGAAAAAGAAAAACTCACATGTTTCGTGAGTTGAAACTAACCTTTGCGGTAATAGGATAAAGAAAAAGCACAGCAAGAACTGGCTTCGGAACCATTTCCAGAAGCTCTTCATCCAAGCCAAAAACATCACAGCACTCTGCCTCCTCCACTGGAAGGCCAAGACCCCAAAGAAACTGTAATTCATCCAAGAAAACACCTAAATTACGCACGCTGCCAAATAGAATAAAAAATTGCAAATCCAAAATGAAAGCGAGAAATTGTTGGCAAAATTTGTTATATGTAGAACTGTTTCATGAATAAATGATCATAATTGAAGGCATGATTGAAACATTTCGGTCAATGATAAGGAAATAGGAGGAAAGAGAATGCCTGGTTCATGACGTCTGGGTTAGCTTCAAGAGGAAGCCACCTTTTCGCAGATGGGCGTTCGTCTAAGGTGGCCATTCTAATTTCTTTCTAGTTTCCACTGCTGTTGGGTTATTCTCTTCTTCTCACTCACTCCTGTACATTCAGAACTGAGATTACTATATACGGTTGAACTTGTGGGCCTTATTGGGCCTTTTCTAAGTGCGCGGTTTTAGCAAGTAAATCTGTAACGCAAAATCCATGATATTCACACCTCCTGCTTCATAATCCCACCATTCGCACCATTCTTTTTCTTTTTATTTTTTTGTTTTATTAAAAAGTATCTTTGCGTAACCCTTCGCTTCC
Organism: Vigna unguiculata; assembly: GCF_037176805.1. NCBI lineage: Eukaryota > Viridiplantae > Streptophyta > Magnoliopsida > Fabales > Fabaceae > Vigna > Vigna unguiculata. The sequence goes on along the minus strand of NC_140794.1, from coordinate 53,446,880 downwards.
AATTATTAATAAATGAAGAATGAGACATCTATTCCATTTTATTTTATTCTTTCCCTTGCTTTTCATATCCTTCAATTTCAACGTTAACTAAAGTCTTACATTTTTTTTGCATTTACATTATAGTTTAACATTTTGTACTTTGTTTTCCTAGTCTTGTCTTTTATTCTTTTTCATTCATTTAATTTTTCTTATTCATACAATATTATTAAGTGTATTAATTTAATCATGTTTATGATGGATTTTTTATTAGGGCAAAAGTTAATGATAAACATAATGTGAATGGTGATGATTATTGAAAACTAAATATTAAACAAAACAGTTAATTATTCATTATAAGTCGAGAAATATTTTTATGACGCATTGATATAAATTTAGCCTTTTATACGATTACCGTAAAAGAACCTTGCGTAAATAAATAAAAATAGAGACAAAAAATAACTTTTTTCAAAAATGTTAGTAATATTTTTATCATCATCGCCTGACTTGAACCAAACTAATAAAATGGTGGTTTGAATCAGATAAAAAAAAAAAAACTAAAATCTAAGCCAAATAAAATGAATAAAAATATTGATACGAACTTAATTTCACCTCAAATAAATTATAAATTCCCACCCGACTTAATGTTGTCTATTATTTCTATTTGGTGACTATTTACTAATTTTAAATGGAAATGGGATATGTGTATGAAACAGAGCAAATGAGTTGTGTAATAATTGATTAAACAGAAACGATTTCATAAATATTTAAAAAATGCCGATAAAAAAATATTTAACTTTTATCTATGAGTAAGTAGGTGAATATATTTACTATCCTTATTGTATACACATATGTATAAGATAGAAAAATATAATTTTTAAATATCAAATATAATATTTGTTTTATAACACTCTTTGTTATGGTTAAATTTAGTTGAAGATAACTAAATTGTGTGAATAAATTGGTTTGAAAAGACTTTGAAAAAAAGGAGTCTAATTCTGAAGAATAGTTGACTTCAATAGGCTTCTACTAAAACCAACAATAAATAAAAGATAGAGGTCTGAAGCTTAAATAATAATATAATTACAAAATAATAAAAATAATAATAACTAACTATATTTTTTGTAATTTTAAATAATAACTTAAATATTATTGTAAGATAATATATAAGAAACGAATTAAACGATTGAATTCGTTTTATTTATATATATATATATATATATATATATATATATATATATATATATATATATATATATATATATATATATATATGTAGAGAGAGAGTACAAGAAAAAAAGTATGGAGGTACTGAAAGAAAAAATCCTACAAACACATTGCAAAAGAAAGGGGACAAACAACATTATCACACCAAAACGCAGACATGAATTTCAAAGGCATTGGCTCATTTTTTTTTTTATTTGTCAGAATTTTATCATTTTTGTATTCAATTAGTGACCAAACAACAATGATAACACAAATGGGAGAGAGACCAGAGTAGAGTAATAAGTTTTTGAACACAAATTTAGGTGATAAGAGGATTTCAACTAATATTTGCGAGATCATAAATAATTTATACCGGGTTTGGTTACCCATTATTAATGCATTTAAAAAAATAAACTAAGAAATATAACTTCAACGTTTTCTTGATTACTGAACCGCAAGAGTTGCACTACTCAGAATTTTGAGATATATTTTTTCAGAATTTTGTAGTCCAGGAACCTTTTAATATATTTTAGAAAACATTTCCGAGAAACACTAAAACGTCGAAGAATCATTTCCATCATCACTTGTTCAGTATCCTGTTATAAAATCTTCTCTTTTTTTTTTTTTTTCTAGAATGACTCTCAAATGTGTAATCGAGAAACTTCATTAATACATTCGAATGCAACAAGGTGCAGAAAGTGATTATAGATGTACTAAAAGAAAAAGTCTCTTCTATATGGTGCAGGTTGATAAATAGATTCTTTTCTAGGGCCGGAACAACAATTTGTTAAGCCATCCAATTATAAAATTTGGTCTCAACATTTGTCACTGCCATTATGCTTAATTTAAGAAGGGAAAAAAAAACTGTAAATCGAAGTAAAAACTCAGCTTCAAGGTAAAAGTTTGCTTTTTCTAGATCAAATTTTCTCGCACTGCATCTATTTGAAACGAAAGATGCGCAGCTTGATAGGCCTCCGAATGAAAAAAAAAAAAAAAAACTTAAATACAGTCAAAGTAAATAAAGCTGTAGATGACTGGAGATTATAAAGCAGATAACATCACCTGGATTTCTTTGATATTGCAATGACATTGAAGTTGAGGGAATCTGGATTTTTCTGGATCATGCTCTGGATCACTTTGGCTGCATCCTGTCGTAAATTTTGATACACATATTACTAACTAAAAATAGTGTAGTAGAGAAAGAAGCATGCAAGATGAAAGATAGTAAACCCAGTAGCTTCAGACATGATCAAATAATTAGGATCTGCGAGGGTTGAAAATGGGATTCAGCACTAACCTCCCAAATTTGACTACATGGGCACAAAGAAAAAGGCTAATTAACTTGAAACGTGAGTTTCGTTTCAGCACAAGCTGATGAAGGCGGAGAACTACATGGCCCAAAAGTGGGCACGTGAGGTTTTGTTAGATTTGACGCGGCAGGCAAGCAATTAACTTGAAAAAGAAACTTCCATTCAGACATAGAAAGTAAAATAGAAAAATGATACACCAAGGATACTTATAATGGGTGCCAAACCCTAACTTGGCTTGTATCACGAACCCTCTCTCCCACACAAATAGAGTTTTTTCTTTTTCATTTGGTGTAATTTCATAAATTTTTTCAGAATATTTTTTAAAGTGAATGTTAAATATGTATAAGTCACGAGAATAAAAATATATACACAAATACCCACAAGACAAGAGGTGTTTGATGAAGAACAACTCAATGAGAACTTTTATATTGATCTATTAGAAACTTTTCCAATACATAGAGTACAAAATCACATGATATAAGGGGAAAAGAACAATATATACCACCATAACTTAACTTTAGTGTTTTGATGATAGCCTTGAACAGGTCATGCTTAATCCAATCGTTATCAGATGTGTGATTGGTAGGGTGACAATGATCACAATATTTGGAATTGCAGCCACCAGACCGAGTAAAGCGTCCTCGTCCACGATTACAGAGAAATCATCACGAACATGTTTGCTATGTCCCTCGTTGAAGGCAAGATTGGCAATAGAGTCTTGAGAATTAGAATGAAAAGTAGCATTAAATTCACATTCTTGTTGAAGAACCAAAGAGAAAGTTTTCACCAAAGTAGGCATAGGCTCCATAAGCATAATTTGGAACCGAACCTCTGAGAGAATTCATCATTTAGTTCACGGAGAAATTTGATGACACAATCATCATCACGCTCTTTCTGGATCTTGAAATCAAGACACATGTGCAAGGAGAAGCACATGTACATACCAAAATCATGCGATATAAAAGGAGTCCTTTCCAGAGGATTTGAAGTCGTGTGTAATATTGGAAAATGGTAGAATCACCTTGTCGATAGCTCTAAATATCCTCTTGTAAATCGGCAATGCGAAACTTATCACCATGAGAGAATTGTTGAAGAAGATCGGTCCATATATCAGACGCAAACTCCATCCAATAACAAATTGTTTAATGGCAGACGTCATTGAGCGAGTGAGCCACAAAATTACCATCTTGTTACCGCGTTTCCAAGTTTCATAAGTTTCATGCAAGGGATCATTAAGGGTCCTTGTTTTTGGTTTCCAACGCAACGAGCATATCATGTCGTTATTGCGGATAGTTGTTATCGGAAAGAAGAGAAAACACCAAGATAAAAGCAGGATTCTCACAGGGTAAAGAAATAGGGGATTTCGGGGTTTGTGAGATGATCAGAACATGCGTTAGGATTCACGGGGTTTGTGAGAGAACGAGAGGATGAAATAAGATTTGTCATAGCAAGAAATCAACAAGAAAAGAGAAAATATGGAAGACAATTTAAATTTGATACCATGTTATATATGTATAAGCCATGAGAAGGAAACTCAATACCCACAAATATCCACAAGTGTTTGATGAAGAGTAACTCAATGAGAGTTTTCATACTGATTTATTACAAATTTGTCAATATATAGAGTACAAAATCTCATAATATATGAGAAAAAGGACAACCTAATATGTACCATTATAAAACAGAATATTTGATAACAATAAAATAGAATAAAAAATATAATATCTCTATCAGTGAAATCGTGTGTAACAGGTATGACTTATTTTATTTTTGAATTGAAACCGTTCATGATATGCATGACTTCAGTTTTTATTACAAGCCTTCTTTGTCATCGGAGATGAAGTTGTGTTCCGTAAACACAAATTCATTGAGAAGTCGTGAATTCCAAGAATGATTTAGCATTGATGTATTTTTTTTCTAAATGTGCCCATTCTAGTAAAAACACCCAAATAAACAACACCCAAATCCTATATTCATAGTGTGTGCCACAGTATAAACAGGTGTCAGAAACAACATTCACAAGCTACTAGTCTGGGCTCTAACTGCAAGAAAAACTCCTAAGACAATTCTTTCCCAATTAATACATGACAATGATAGAGATAAAATGTATCCCACCGCTTTGAGAAATATGGCAGCAGGCTGGCAGTTATTGGCATTGCTAGGAATAAAAAATCGACATTCTTACCGTTCCCCCTTGGTTATTCTGCCTCACTATGGACCTAGTCACACATATTTGTTTATAAAGTTTCAGATACTAAAGCCTCTGAACCAAAGTCTTTCTATAATATATTTGAAAATTGGCCTTGTCACAACTACATGAACTTTTCTTAAATGAAATGATAGTGGAGCTCTATGTGCTTTGTCATGGCATGAAACGCCAGATTTTCTACTAAACAAATATCCAAATTATTGTGGTTATGTAACTATACACCATAGGCAGCCAATTGATCAACATCCGGTAGTAGTTGTGCATATAGCCCACATAAACACTAAAAAAAAACAGAACTATTGCCAAACTGCGTTAAGAATCCTGAACTATTCTTTAAAGATAATTGAATTGAGTTTTCTAATATAGTCTTTAAAAACCAGAAGGCCCCTAAACTGAGCTGCTTGAATTGAATTAAACTATAACTTATAAAAGTAATAAAGTGAAATATATGCTTCAAAATAAGATGTCCACAGCGGATAGTTCAAACAGTTCAGTCAATTCAAAGCAATTCCAGTTGTTTGAATTGTTATATGGTTCAATTCAGTTCTCCTTCGTCATCATGAGGTTTGGTTTAATTTGGCCAAATTGCCTTTACAGTTTAACTCAATTCTATAACAGTTCAGTTTGGTTTATCACTTCATCTACTTTGCACGCCCCTAATCATTTGGCAAGCTTCTAGCCTTTTTACTATCACCCACTAATGATGAGTTCAAGTAATCTCCTCTCGAGCCAAACTTATTCGCCTATCTGCCTTATAAGATTGACCTCCCATTTGCATTTTAAAAAGGATTTCGCTTAATTCAATCTTTCTCCTCATTATGTTACTTAGGTTTAGGATTGGGCATAATTTACTAAACTATACTAAACTATAGTTAATTGTACTATATTAAACTAAATTATACTAAACTATTCATAATAATAATTGAACTGTACTATAAAATAGTTCAGTTTTAAGAAACTAAACTTATATTAAGTTAACTAAGTTAACTAAGTTAACTGTTGAACTATAGTAGATTGAAAGAGCAAAATACCTTAAATAAAATATTGGTATTAGGATAAGAATTGAACTTATGTGTTTTATGTCTTACGTTCTATTCTTTCTCTTTCATATTGAAATATTTATTTTGTTTTGTCTTAATTTTTTTCTTTACTTTTTCTTTGAGAAAAATATAAAATATTTATAATTAATTTATTAAAAAAAATTATAAATTAAATTCAATATCTTATGTTATTTTGAATGAATTTTACTATGTAATGTTCTTTTTATGTTATGATTGTTCGAAAGTTATTTTTAAAATTTAAATTTTGTGACAGCTAACATTTTTATAATTTTTTATTTATATTAAAGTTTTTTGTAACTTAAATATTGAAATTAGTATAATAAATATAAATATTGGTACTAACGTATTTTTTTATTTTAAAATCTTATGTAATATTATTTTTTAGTTTTAAAATATTTATTATGTGGCATCAACTTTTTTAAAGAGATTTTATTTTAAAAAATTCTTAAAATATTAATTTTAGAACTTCATAAAATTTCTATAACATTTTTCACACAAATATTAATGAATACAAATGTTAAAAAAATATTAATTTTGAGAATTTTCTAAAATAAATCCTTTTAAAAAATTTTATGCAACATAATAAACATTGTAAAACTAAACATTATAAAAAATAAGTTAATACCAATATTTAAATTTATTATATTAATTTTAATATTTTAATTACATTTTAAGTTACGGAAAACTTTAATATAAATAAAAAAATTATAAAAATGTTAATTGGTGTATTGAAGTATGATGCATATTTCAAGTATTATTTTCTAAGCACTTTCAAATTATAAACTTTAGATTATTATTATTGTGTAGTACAATCATATGTAATTAGTGCAATTCGATTCAAAACAGTGTAATTCAGTTCAAAAATAGTGCAATTCAATTCAAAATCAATGCAATCCGGTTCAAAAATAGTATAATTCAGTTGAAAAAGAGTGAAGTTTATTCAAAATCAGTGCAATTCGGTTCAAAAACGGTTCAAAAACAGTGTAGTTAAGTTAAAAATTAGTGCAATTCGGTCCAAAAATATTGCAGTTCAGTTCTTACATAGTGCAGTTCATAAAACAGTTTAGTTTATAATAGTTTAGTTCAGTTTATATTATAGTGCAGTGCAGTTCAGTCCAGTTTATTTTTAAGAATAACAGTTCAGTTCAGTTCATCTGAATTGTTTTTCAATTCAGTGCAGTTCATGCGAACAATTTTTTAGTTCAGTGCAGTTTTTGATAGTGCAGTGCAGTTTGGTTTATTTTGCCCAGCCCTACTTAGGTTATCATCAGTTGCTTGTTTTGCGTTATACTTGTCTTTCTTCCTTAACCAATTCCTATTTTTATACCATCCTAGTTGTCAATAAACTAGGATTGATGGAATGTGTACTCTATAGTCACCAACAGTTGATGAGTTTATTCTACAAAATTAAATGACGGCACACAAACAAAAAAAATATGGCTTTCCAAATTTATAGAAAAAGAGCATATGTTCAATTTCTAGCAAGACCGAAATAGGGACACACACAAAATCAAAGGTTATTAGGAACAAAAACTTTTCCCTAAGCATCTAATTGTTTTAACATAAAAAAGGAAGAAAGGATACAAGGAAAGAAATTAGGTGTATTTTTTGTTTAGTGATGTTACAAATTTTATATGGTCTACACATTAAAAAGTTCTTTCCCACTTTGGCAGAAAAGAAAAGAATTAGAGCTTGAAATGTAAACGAAACTAATACCCTAATTAATATCACAATACATCTCTTTTTTATTTAGAGTATTTGTCCTTTTACACACATTTTTCCTCTTTCATTTTTGTCCCCTACCAACCAACCTATAGATTCATCGCAGTTCCTTCTACTTTTCGTTCCTTCCATTTTGTGGATGTTACAAGAGAGAAGAAAATGGGTTATATTGAATCTTCCCTGCTAGACCAGATACAACTTCTTCAAGTTTGTACTTACTAGTTAGTAGTTAGGACTCAAAACAAGTCAAATAAAAAAAATAGGGAATGAAAATCCATGATGGGCGCTACTACAATGTGGCCATTGTCACAAGACATTTTAGACATGCGGAGCTAGAGAATTCTTCTTCACCGAAGCTCTTGCATCTACACCCTTCAACAAAACGTGGTTACAGCATGCAAGAATGGACACCTTTTATAGGTATCCCATTCCTTAATGTTCCAAATAAATATTATGGAGAGGCTGTCTTACAGAAGCTCTCATCAATAAATTCTAATGAACCACTGGATCCTTGTACTCCTATATCAGCTGCTTTCTATACTCAAGAAATATGTCCTTGACTTGTCAAAAAAGGGACTACAAAAAGTGGCTAGCCATTACTCATTTAGAAAGTAGAGAGAAATTAGTAGGAAAATCCAAAGGATGAATGCCTAGTAGACTTGGGGATAGAGCTGAAAGTTGTAGGGAACTTGATATATCAGACACTTACAAAGCCCAATATTATCGACAGCGTACAGTTAGTTTGTGCATTTGCCAACTGAAAGGCATTTAGAGGCAGCCAACTGTATATCGAAATATCCCATGGGAACTCCAGTCAAAGGAATTATTGAAGGGTTTGCAAATTCTAATTGGGCTAGACCTAGATCAACTGATGTTAGTAAACTACTGGGAATAGGCATGGGGAATCCTTGTTACATGGATAAGCAAAATACAATCTCCATTGTGGTAGGGAGAAGTACGGATGCTAAGTTTGTGGCAATCATAAAATGTTTATGACCATTAATTTGGATTGAGAAGCTCTAAAAGACCTAAAATTCTCTAGAAAAGGTCTATGAAGCTATGTAATAACAGTGAATCAGTAATAAGCATGGTTCGCAAGCGTGCCAACATGATCAAGCAAGCATGTCGAAATTGATAGCAATCATATCAGATATGAAATTGTTTTTATGGGGTATCGAACTATCATTTTCTTCCATATTCCAATAGGGCACCATGATGCATGAGGACCTACCAAAGCCTGTCAACATTTGGGTTTGAATTCGTATTTGGTAAGCTAGAAATGATTGACATCTATTCACCAGGTTGAGGGGCAAGGTTGCAGAGGTATTGGTCACCATAGGAGGTGGCACTAAATGCCAGTAGCTGTAAATGTTGTATGTTTTATGGTAATTTCTGAAATTGTATCTTGATTGATGATTGCAATTTTAAAAATAATCTCCTATCTATAATTAGGGTAGCTTTAGCCTATTTAGTGTAAATTAGGTATTCTCATAATAGCAAATATGATTTCTTTCTAAAGCCTCTTTTTGTTCACTAACTTTACAAACTCAAATTTAAATCACTAGCTATCTGTAAATTCTCTCATAAGATGTGTGTGCTCCAATTCCAGAGCCACTTACCTATAATTTGTTTGTTTCTTCATCCATCAATTAAAATTCAAAGTGACAACAGAATTACTAGAATTTGCAAACTAAATCAGTTCCTTTCGCTAAATACATGTTTTTAAGAATCAATAAAAGTATAGCCCTGACAACCAAAGAAATTTACCCTCAACAAAGTACTTGGTGATGATACTCCATGAGATATTGGTCCTGACTTTCTTCCATCAAGCTCATACAGTTGACCTGCATATCATACAATTGCCGAGAAATTAATCAAATGAATTTTTTGCAACTACAAAAGGAGAACAAATTGAACTAGACATGAATAGGATCATGGATAGTTTAGTTGTAGCCTTTAAATATAGCTGGTTTATGATTTAGACATTTAGTTTGCCTACTATAGTGGTGTTGTTGATACAATCACATCTTGGTATATTGTTTTGCTCTTTTTATGAACACAAACACAGACAAAAAAATTCAGCAGAAGAACAATACAGCAGAACAGAAAGGAAAACAGATATTGCAGATAAGAGAAGATTCTAACACGTCCACCCTTTTCTCTCTCCCTAACGGCCTGATATATTATTCCCTCAGCCAATGGTAATCCTTGGAATTAGTTATCTTGGGCCTTGAGCCTCTCCTGATACCCACCCCTACGTCTTTCTCACCCCCCTTTTTAGGTAATGACTCCTTTGCACAGTTTGCAGTTTTGTTATACTATAGTGGTGTTGTTGATAAAATCACATCTTGGTATATTGTTTTGCTCTTTTTATGAACACAACACAGACAAAAAATATTACTCAGTTATCTATATAAAGAAATTACCATCCACACAGGCAAAGCAGATGAAATGAGGGTCCTCATTATCTGATACCTGCATTATAAGCAAAAACGTTATAAGATAAGAAAGGAAACAGTTAGAAAAAAAACAATTTTGTTGTTGCAAGTCAGAGAGGGTTGTTATCTATATTTACAATACTATCTATGGTTTGCCTCATAGTATGACAGCATTCTGATAGTTATATCTCCTAAAACGTCAGTAAAAATTGCAAAATCATCCAACGCAAGAGCTACTAGTATTAAGCACTTCATATTCACGGGTCTTGCTGTTCAGGATATAGTTTCCATTCCTTTAGTTCCATCCACACACAAAATTGAATGGAAAGATGATTTAAGCATTTCTTCATATACACAATAAAAATGCTTCCCTTTGACTTATATAACTTTTACTTTTTTTATCTATCAATAAAGAAATTCATCAGGATGAAAAAAATATGGTCCACATTATGCTTCCCCATAATGGGGTTTGTGGAGCAAAGTTAAAGGATAGTTTCAAAGATTTGAACCCAAAACCTCCACATCATAAGGAAGCAACCTTACTGTTGCACTAGCATTTGCCCACAAAGAAATTTGGAGGATACGGGACCAATTATCTGTTTCACTTCTACATAACATCATAACCCCCGCCCCCCCCCCCCCCAATTATGATTGCTTCAAAATTTAACAAATAAAATACCACTGTATCGCCAGCAGTGGCTGCTACTGAATGAGCAACTTCCATGTCCCAGTCATTCACCAGAAAGGCAGCCCGCTGCAAAATATGCAAGTTAGAAAATACCAAATTACCATTATATTTAACGGCTAGTAGTGTCATTCGTTTGCATTTATGAAATATGAGAAATAAAGAGAAACGTTTTGGGTAGGAAGAAATAAACAACCTGCAATGGATCCATGCTGGCAGTAGATTTAAAGAACTCGTCAAAAAATGACCCCTCAACTGATACCAACAAGAGCAACACAAACTGAATTAAATATAATGGTTGATACACTAAACTTAAATTAAGGCTGTGATTGTTAAAAGCCTACCAAGCTTGACTTCGGAAGTTACGTTCCCAAGTGCATGAAGCAGACCTATCGCACCACAAGCATTACCCACGGTTTGCTTCATAAAGTACACTTTACTGCTATAATCCTACAGCAGAACAACAACAAAAAAATCCTACTCAATGCATGTGCTTCATAGCAAGACACGCAGTTAAAAAATCAATTATATGACAGATATGCTACCTAAAATACTGATTTATTGGACGCTATTTAATAAAATAACCAATTAAGCTTGTAACACGATCTATAATTAATACCTACAGTCCAAACTAAATGCGGAATGCTTTGAATCAGGGAAACGAATAGTCACAGACAGATGAAAAGACTCCATAAATAGACATACCCACTCAGGCACTCACCTTTTTTTCATTTTCCTGTTGCAACCTTTCTTCTTCAGTCTGATAAGAGGAAATAAAACTCTCACAAAATCAGAAGCAACAGATATGAAAATGACTTGACAGTAAAAATAAAAATTTGATAAAAGAAAAACTCGCATGTTTCGTTAGTTTAAACTAACCTTTGAGGTAATGGGATAAAGAAAAAGTACAGCAAGAACTGGCTTCGGAACCATTTCCAGAAGCTCTTCATCCAAGCCAAAAACATCACAGCACTCTGCCTCCTCCATTGGAAGGCCAAGACCCCAAAGAACCTGCAATTCATCCGAGAAAAAAAAAATACACTTAAATTACGCACGCTGCCAAATAGAATAAAAAATTGTAAATCCAAAATGTAACAAAATTTGTTATATGCGTAACTGTTCCACGAATAAACGATCATAATTAAAGGCATTATTTAAACATTTCGCCCAATGATAGATAATAGGAGGAGAGAGAATGCCTTGTTCATGACGTCAGGGTTAGCTTCAAGAGGAAGAAAACTCTTCGCAGCAGGGCGTTCATCTAAGGTGGCCATTGTAATTTCCTTCTAGTTTCTACTGCGGTTAGACTCACTCTTAAACATTCAGAACTGAAATTACTACACACGATGGGCCTTTGCAAACTGCGAAGTTTTAGCAAGTAAATCTGTAACGCAAATTCCATGATATTCACACCTCCTGCTTCATGATTGCACCATTTTTTTCATTTAAGTTTTATTTTTATTAAAAAGAATTTTTTGCGTAATACAGAGGTTAAAATAGCCCTGTTCCGTGATTTCGTACCAAAATCTCAAATAGCTTTTTAGAGTTTTTCTTTTTTTTCGAGTAGGTCTGTATCTCAGTAAAATGCGTATTAATTAGGTCCTTCGTAAGTTCGATATTAACAACCTTAATACAATGTTATCTGTCAGTTTTTCAATTTTTTTTAATTATTTATGTCATTTCATTATTTAATCACAAGTCAATATGGTGACACTTGTAATTGTCTGAATCTCAATTTGATTCATATATTTATTATTTTAATTTCATTTTTATCTCAAATTTTTTTAAAATTTTGTATTTTTATTGTTTCTAAATTAAAATTAAATTTAACTTTTATATAAATGGTATAATGATATTTTTATTACATATTTTTAACAATATTAAGTTTATTTAAATTTATTTTTTACATTAAACTTTATTTAAATTTTATTTTAAAATTTTAAATTTATAGATTGATAAATTTATATTTCAAATATTTATATAGCATTATATATCTATAATTTTTATACAAATGTTAGAGTTGGTTTAAAAATAAAAACTTTATAAACTAATATAAAATTTTAAAACAATTTTGTAAGTTAAAATAAATATATTTAAAATTTTAAAATAAAATATAAATAAATTTCAATGTAAAATATGAATTTAAATAAATTTAATATTGTTAAAATATTTAATAAAAATATTATTATAATATTTATATAAAAGTTAAATTTTGTCTTAATTTTGAGGGAATGAAATTGACTTTATTTTTAAATTTAAAACTGAAATAAAATCAAATAATAAATATGTAAACCAAATTGAAATTCATATCATGACTTCACGTGTCACCATACAAATGTAATACGTAGCACAATACTAACATATATTATGACTTCACGTGTCACCATACAAATGTAATACGTAGCACAATACTAACATAGAAAATGACGAGCTCACGTATGCATTATCTTGATGCTATTAAAACCAAATTAATGAAAAAGATTTATTTATACGTATTTTTAAAAATATAGATCTAATTAAAACTAATAAAACTTATTTTGAGATTTTAGTACGAAAATAGTATTTTAACCTAATATAATTGACCCTTCCCTTCTAAATACTAACTCGTGTCCTTTTTTTTATTTTTTCAGGATGACTTGTATATAACTTTTATCGAAAATAATAAAACTTTTCTTATGTATAACTAAAACATTTAATAGTTCACTGAAACACCCATCTTTTCTCATTGATGGTAATGACGTAGATTATTCTAGAAAGAAAATAAGTTTTTTTTAATACTTGTCTAAATAAACTTAAAGTTTAATATTTATCAAATGTTTGGTTGTGTTTAATTTTGAATCATCAAAATTTGTAAAGTCAACTTTTGATTAAAATTAGTTGAAAATAAAGTAATATGCACTTGAAAATTTTAATCTTTGAAGAACGTTCGAAGCAATCCATCAAATAAATCATATTTTCACCTATCATAAAACATATTTCTTAAGTTTACATTTATGGAGAGAATAGAATATATAATTCTCGATTTCACAGTTTAGAAATTTTAAAACAAAATGTACCATCACACAAATATATGTCATTGTATTCCGTGTATTATTCCTCTTTCTATTGTCCCGGATTTGGGGGTTGATTTTTTTTAATTATATCATTAAAAATTCTTTATTTTTGTAATTCGTATAAATTTGAAAATTATTATATTTATTTCTAATATCATATGATCATTGTTAACTATTTATTTATTTAACGAAAAGTTAAGTAATCATCCAATTTGTACCTATTAATATTATAATATTATGCCTATACAGATGCTTTTATAAAAACTTGAAAGATCGGGGTAAATGTACATGATGTTATTATCAACGTTAAAATGAATATTAGAAATTAAAATTAGCGATTACAAATTTGGAAAAAAAAATAAATATAGAAATTAAAATGAAAATCCATACATTTTATAAGAACTAAAAAGTTGCTTCAAATTTTACAAATATGAAAAACAATTTCTTTCTATAGAAATAAAAGTCAAAACTCACTCATTTTACTAAGATTAAAAATATAGTTATAAGCGCAAAAAGAAATGAACAATAAGACAGTAGTAACTCTATTCCATTACATTTTATTCTTCCCCCTACATCTCCTTCAATTTCAACGTTAACCAAAGTCTTACGAGAGAAAACAGATACATGTTCTTGAGGGTTGCTTAATTATCCAATGGTTTTTACTCTGAATCACCACAAGTTTATACTGCAAGTTCCCAAACATATTAATTTATTGCCACAAAAGCTCCAGAAGAAAATGTTGAACCTTTATGTCAATAGTATATAAATGAAGGAAAAAGAAAGCTCAAAGCCAATGTCTTAAGGTGCGTGATTTTAGATACTAAATGACTGTACACAAATGGGGGGAGATTGTTCCCAGTGAAATTGCAGTGGAATTTCATCATCTAGGAAGTTGACTACAGGCTCTAGATGACTAATCTAAATGACAGATGTTCCTCACTAGAAACATAGAGAGAGACACAATCAGCAAAAGAACACTCCAATCACTCACCGGTATACCTTGGTTTCCGCTTCTCAGCAAATGCAGCCAATCCTTCCAGTCGATCTTTAGTACTCAACACATAATCATAGTAATCTTCTTCCAAGACCAAAGCTGATGTTAGATCAGTCTCAACCCCCTCATTAATAGCTTTTTTAGCCATCCTTATAGCTACTGGACCCTGTTAACATGAGCTATTTTGTAATGTACTTGTAACATGAGCTATTTATACTTTTCTTAATAAATCAATTTCTTCAAAAGAACAAAATGGAAAACCAACATTTAGAAGTATCAGTCACGACCAATTTATTTATACATGCACATTCAACGGCACAATGATCCACGCATTTCTAAATGTCACAAAACACAGCTATGTCATAATACCAGTTTCAGAATGATATATTTCTGAGGGAGATACCTTTTGATTGATATCCCGAGCAACTGCAAGTGCCTTTGAATAAGCTTCACCAGCAGGAGCACAGTAATTAACAAGACCTGTATAGATAAACTTTTAGGAACCCATCGTGCTGTTTGTGGAGGAATAAAAAACAAAGGTTATGCTTTATTTGTGAAAAAAACAAAGAAGTTACCAATTTTTCAGGTGAAATTTTTTGTATTCGTTATTTTATAGAAAGTCGCACAACAATAACCTTTCTCTTTGCTTTACTGGAGTTCAACAGGAAATGGCTAAGTGTTTGCTATGAACACCCATAACAAAACAATAGAAGTTCAATGGACATAGACTGTTGCTTCGTAATGTCTTGAATATTCTTTTCAAGTGAAATATAAGTTTGCGGAAACAATGAGCATAGTGTATTATCCAAATTGTCCTCCTCAAAATCTCTGTTTTGATGTCTTTACTGAATAGATAAAGAAAGGAGCTGAGTGATAATCAACATACCCAAGGACAGTGCCTCTTTGCCATCAACCTTTCGACCAGTAAATATAATATCCTTTGCAATTGCTTTTCCAACCAATCTAGGTAGTCGCTGAGATCCACCTGCCCTGTATCAATAATGACAAGAATATCAAGCTGACCTTACTACAAGCATTGATCAAAATATTAAAAACAATTCAAATTCACCATTACATTCATATTTGTCTACATATTTCAAATATACTCCACAATGTATCTTGAGATTTAATCTTTTTACTTTATTAGATAATAGAACTGAAGAGATACATGGCAGAAATAGATGGCGTCAAAGACACATTATGAAAAAGGCTGAAGAAAAATAGTATGAAACATACGCAGGGATTATTGCAAGTCCTGTCTCTGGCAAACCCATGAGAGAATTTTCACCTATACCATGAAAGAACAAACAAGTGAAGAAAATGTCTCATACTGGCGTCACGTTCAGAAGCAACCAAACAAATAGAATCCAATATAAAAAAAAATACAGCATATTTAACTACCACATATTCGAATATCACATGCAAGAGCCAACTCAAGTCCACCACCAAGAGCTACTCCTTCAATAACAGCAATAGTTGGAACACAAACAGCCTGAATAAAGAAAAAAAATGATTATCCTAATTTCAAGGAGTAGTATAATTGAAATGGGAAAACAGAGATGCTATATGACACACATGAAGTACAGACAGAAACGCGATAGAATCCAGTTAGAGATTTTTCATCACCAATATTTCTTAGTACCACCCAAAGACGGACTATAAATGAAAGAAAAAGAAAGTTGGGTCAGCTCTTGAGCTATATAAAACCCCCTCCCCCAAATCCCCCAAATGATAAAACAATAAGAGAAAAGAATGTGAAACAGAATAGAAATATAGAATTAAACACCATAACTTGTTTCATATCTTATGTGGATAAGTACACAACACAAATATTAGAATGCAACCCAATAATGTAATCCAGTAATTACAAAAAAAAAAAATATGAATGATTTGAACTAACCTCTAGAAATGAAAATGTGGAGCGAATAGAATTCACAAAAGTCTTAGCCTCTGATTGACTCATTTCCCTGCGCTCCTGCAGCCCAATAAACACAGAACCCTTAAAGGCGAGGATGACTTTGCTCCAATAACATGATATGTAAATTAAATCCACACTACCTTGCCTAACAGCAAGAACCCATTCCAAACTGGATCAAACTATGTCCAATAATTATGCTTTGAAAATTTTTAGTTTATGATCACAGTCACTACAGAAGGAAAAAGAATCACAAATATTATAAACACCCAAGCCTTCTTCCTTTGAAAATTGAATAACAGGGAATTTAACAATTAACCTTTAAATCGGCCCCAGCACAAAATACCCCAGGAACTGAACTGCTGATTATAGCAACATTAGCGTAAGATTTCTGATTAATCAACTCAAAAGCATGACTCAGGCCTTGCAGCATCTCTTTCCCAATAGCATTTCTTACTTTAGGCCTATCCAAGCTAATTTGGACAATCCCTGTAAAAATAAATGAAATGAGACTAGAATAAATTGAAAAAAAAAATGAATTTTATATTTGTAATGGTGAATGGAGTAAAAAGGATAATATACCGGAATCAGGGCCGGTGAGTCTGTGAAGCTTGACGAATTCAGATGCGGAAGTCTCAAGAATAAGATTTCGACGGGTCTGGTACTGGCCGTGGTGCTGATGTGCGATGAAATTGAGAGTGAGATAGGGTTTGCAACTTTTGGCATGGAAGCTGCACTTGGTTAACACTCTCATGGCGCACATTTTCTTCAGTTAGATGATCCACTTCTTGGGACAATATGGAAATCGACCAGTTTCGTGTTTGATCGTCTCGATATCAGGATAACTATAAATTAGTGTTTGCTTAAACTTATATTTTACTTTATTTCTCCTTAAAAATAGAAACCAAGTCAAACCAATTTCTTAACGAAAATAAACTTCTAAAGAAATAGTTTATTTAAAAAATAAAGTGAAATAATAATACTTTAGAAAAAAATAGTTGGTCCAAGACATAAAAAAAAAATTAAATTACACTTTTGATCCTTCTATTTATCAAGTAATGTCAATTTGATCCTCAAATTATTTTTGTGTCTCAATTTGATTCTCATTTTCTTAGAAATAATTCAATTTAGTCTTCACCATTAGTTTAATCAGATGGCGTTAAAGTTGACGTCACATGTCAATTTTTGGATATTTTTTTTTTAAAAATTTTTAAATTTTTTATTTTTTACACGTGTCACTTCACAGTTATGTCGCATGTTAATATGATTCAATTTGGTCCCTGTATTTATTTTTAGCTTTTTATTTAGTCTCAATTTTTCTAAAAATGAAACAATATTGTCTCTCCTTAAATTGACACTCAATCTATTTTTTTACAAATTTTATGGTGAAACTTAATTTGTTTATTAAATATTTCTATAAATATTTTAAATTAACTTTAAATTCTATACAAAACATTAAACTTTGTTTTCTGTTTAACTTGAAATTTAGTTCCTAAACTTATATGTGAAAAGTTATTTGATTTTTAATCTTCACTAAGTTTGTATAATATGATACACTTGATGCCTTTATATATGATGACGACAAAATTGTTAATTGTTGAAATTAAGTTTGGAGTTTAACTTTGTTTAATAATAAAACTTAAAAAAAACTTATTTAAAAATATTTGTACAAATATTTAATAAAAATGTCAATTTTAGTAACAATATCATCATAAGATTTATACAAAAGCTAAATTGAGTGTCAAGTTAAAGATAAACAATATTATTTCATTTTTACAAAAGATTGAGACTAAATTAAAACCAAAAATAAATATAGATACAAAATTGAATCATTTTGACACGTGACACAATTATGAAGTGACACGTATAAAAAAATTTAAAACAATTTAAAAAAATTTAAAAAAAAATTGAAAATTCAAAAAAACCATAAATTGACACGTGGCATTGACTTTAACCCCGTTTGGTCAAAATTTACGGCAATGACCAAATTGAATCATTTTTACAAAAACAATAACCAAATTGAGACAATGAGAAATTGGATGACCAACTTGACACTACTTAATACAAGGACCAAAAGAGTAATTTAACTAAAAAAAATCAAAAGACAAGTTGAAACCACAAATATTATTTTCTTTTATCAAAACAACATGAATATGGTAAAAAAATTGTTTATGTAGCATCTTTAAAAGTGTAAAATATCCAAATTACTATATATACCGTGAATATGTAACCTCCGATTGTTATTGTCATTGCAATAATGTTAGATGAATTTTTTTTTTAATTTTAATTTTTAATATAGTTCATGAAAAACTATATTTTGTAACTCTAATTCAACATGATATTTGTAAAACTCACTTTTTATCTCAGGATTTTTGGGTTAGCTTTAGTAAAAAGGGTCAAAGTCAACCCACTTGTTTCTTCATTTCAAAAAAACCTTTCAGTTTTCTCACTCTAGATCTTTCCCTAATTTTCTCTACTCTTTACGATTATTGTTGTCATTTCCTTCTAATACTGTTACTACCACTCCTTGCAACAAAGATTGAAACTAAGACCTTTGCGGAGTTCTTGTTGGAACAAATTGAAGTTCCTTCCTTCCCTTCATGTAAGTAAACCCCAAACCTTTATTTCTTTCTTCTTTTTTCAGTTTGGTTGTGATTGGTTCAGTCTTAGGGTCTTCATTAGAGTCTCATTTTTGTCATGTGCTCATGTTTTTTAGTTCTTTAGTTTGTTTCTGAAGCTATGGTGCTTCTTCTATTAGGACTCTCTCCCTATAGGTTCGCCTTCAGTTTTGAGGTAAGGGAAGCTAGGGTTTTAAAAACTTTTTTTAAGTTTGTAACATGTTTTTCGTCTTGAATCGTGCTTAAAATGTTAGTTCGATGCTTGTAGTTGTGTTTATTTTTTTTTTTTTTGGATTTTTGATTTTTACATGTTGAAATCAAAGAAAACCTGTTATTCTAGCTTAAGCTTAAGTAAGAATTTATAACTTAAGCGAGAATTTCTCAGTCTAGCTTAAGCGATAATTGCTGCAGAATTTTAATTCCTTATGTTAACTTGTGATTGACCAAATTAATGTTAAAAATATAATGTATGGAGCTATGCATGAGTGATGTGACATATCTTTTACATGTGCTTGATGTTTTTAGTTTGGGATGATAATTATTTTGAGATAACATGTGGAATGTTGATGATAAAAGAGTTTCAAGGAAAATTCTTGGTGATGGTATGATTAGTGTATGCCTTGATATAGAAGATGTATAAATAAGGAAGGTATTATGAACTCTAATAATCATTTACACTCATGTAGAGTAGAGTGATTATGTAATGAGAGTGACAGGAGATCCTAATCCTGGGAAGTGTTTGAGCCCGAGACATATTGGGATTTACCTTGTGATTGATTAGGTGATAACCCCTTGTGGCTAGACTCTACAGAGTTTAAAAATCAATGCAAGTGCATACTTCCTTAGAATTATATATCAAGCGCATAATTCAGATATCTGAGTCAAGAGTCAGTTGAGTGTTTAATTGAGTGAAAACTTTGTGAGTTAATGTTTCTTTTCTCCATGTATGAGTTTCTTGGGTGATATACTTATGTAACTATATCTACGTATGAATGCTTAAATACACTAGCTTACCCTTCTTTCTTTCTTTTTGTGTTTCTTTTCTTGTTGTGTTTTTCTTTTTGCAATGATCATCAAATGTTGCTGAGTAGACGTGGAGACTCCTGGTAATAAAAGACGGTGAAGATGTTACTGTGTAGTTTAGGCGTGTTGGTTATTCCTCTTTTGAGTATCTTTTGAAAAATTGGCTTTATCTAATTTCTTACTATCATGAGTAATCTTTTGCCAATATATTTTATTTTTTAAAACATGTGATTTTTATTTATTAGAATTATTTTATTAGATGGGATGTCACGGTATTTCTTTATAACAAATATTGTTTTTTAAATTTATATTTTATGAAAAATATTTTTTATAAATGTTTATGTAACACCCAAGATTAATATATTTACTTTAGTGAAGAAAGCATCTCACATCTGGTATTATGCATAAAGGAGTCATAAAGGAGTGATCATCACAATTTATTGAAAAAAAGTATAAAAAAATTCTAAAATATAAGAATGGTCATAATAAGAAAAAGGTATAAATACATATTTGGTACCCAAATTTTTTCGGAAAGTTTAATTTGGTATCCGAACTTTATGAATGTTCAATTTGGTACCCCAATTTTCTAAAGAGATTCAATTTGGTCCTATCCGTTAAGTTGGAGTTAACACCGTGTCCGTACAGGATACGTGTCAAGCCATGAAATTTTTATTTTCTTTTTCAAAAAAAATATTTTTTTTTTCAAAAAATTTTAAAACTGCCACGTGTCAGTTTATCATCGTGCCACGTGGCAGCTTACAATCATGACACATGGCAGTGTAATAGTTGTTTTCAATTTAGTACCCCAATTTAAATTTTTGGTTCAATTTAGTACCCCAATTTTTTAAAATCATCCAATTTCGTCATCTTCCATTTGAGACCAAATTAGTAAATAAGCTTAATTACAACCTATATATACATGTTACAATAACTTTTTCTAATATATACATGAAATCATTTCACTTTGTCGCAACCGGAATCACGACGGGACGACGAACCAAAAAAGAAAACAAGTTTGAAAAGAGATTGGGAGTCGCCACCATAGTTATTCTGGAAAACTATGAAAAACCATAACAATAAAACTAGTCTGCGAAAAACCAGATTTTGGATCCGGGAATCGGTTAAGCGTAGGGAAGGTGTTAGCACCCTACCGCGCCCGCCCGAGGGCGGTACCTTTAATTAAAAATGCAAAGTTGATGTGGTTTTCAAAATATTAATTTCCCCAAAAATAATAAGACAAAAATGCTAAAAAAGAAACAAAGATATTTTTTTTTTAATTTTTTAGGCCCGACAAGGATTGACCTTGGTCCTACGTATTCTCATTCAAAATGAGAAATCAGGGTTACGTAATTCTTTGAGAGAAACGATTTGGAAAACAATTGAGAAAATGATTTGATTTTTTTAGAGGTGAACCTAACAAGAACTGGCATTGCTCCTACGTATCTCACAGGGAGAATCAAGGATCACGTAGTTCTTAAAAAACTTGTTTGTTTGAAAATGTTGATGTTTTTTTTTATATTTTTGGAATTTTATATTTTTTTGTATTTTTGAATTACATGGAAATACGTGTCACACGACGCGGAGGGTCGGACAAACACTGAAAGAGAAAGAAAACTATTTTTGATGTGTTTTTTTTTTTTTAGAAAATAAGTGTCACACGGTGCGAGCGACCGGACAGACACAATGAAATGAAAGAGAACATTTTTTTTTTATTTTCTATTTTTTGCAATTTTTTATAATTTTCAATATATATATATATATATATTAAAAAAATAAAAAATAACAAAAAGATAAATAAATAAAAGGATGAAATTATTTAAGAAAAATAGAAGTGAAATACAAAAATATGAGATATGAGAGTGCATGAATAATTAGTGAGGGTGTGTGCATTAAAGATGGGAGTGCAGCAAGTAAAATAAGGAAAACAAGCCCAAAACAAGTAAAGCACAAACGGGTTCTGCAGTCAGCAAAAGCGGTGGTGTCATCAGCAAATATTGGGAGGTGTATGTATAGTAAAACAGGGGTTGCAATGAGTAAGATAACAAACAAACCCAATGGATTGTGTGATCAGGAAAACTGGTGGTGCAGGAAGTAGTCACTAGTGGCGTGAGTAGTGAAACATGGGGTACGGGATCCTAATGATGGGAATGCACGCAGCGTAAAACAGGCCCAAAACTAACATGAGACATAGAGCGTGGGTTAACAACAGTGGGGGTGTAGGAAGAAAAAGAAAAGCCAGGTCACTTTCATTTATTCTCTAAAAAAACAAAAACCCTAACTAAAGTCGAAGCTCTCCCCGCAGCCTCTTCTTCTCGACACCACCAACACAAACGCAGGCCCTGGGACGCGCGTCTGCACGACCTTAAACGCCGGCGACGCGGCCACCGTCGACGGAGCTGCCGGTGCTCGTGCCGCCGTTTCGACTTCATTCTTTTCTTTTCGCGAGTGCTCCTTGGTTCTCGTCTTCCGCGTGCGAGGCTCCTTCGTCGCACCTCCGTAGCCAACCAAGATTTGCCGCCTCCGTCGTAGCTGGCCACAGGCACCACCGGAGACACAAGCTTACACTAGCGGCGTTGGCGTCGAGAACCCAGGGATGCTCGAACTTCGCTCACTCTTCGCACCACCGCGACCAAGACCGCCATCACAGCGTCGTCGTCGTGAACTGGGAGCAGATTCTAGTTCAGTTCTTCCTTTCCTCACATCAGCGTGGCTGAACCCTAGTTTGCACGCAATCCGCATCGGCGAAACTCTGACTCGCCGGCGGCAACGCCGCCGGCGATGGTTTTATCTCACTCACCTCACTGTTCTCTGTTTCTGATTTGTGCTAGGTTGGATGAATGGGTTTGGGTGTCTCATTGTATCGGTGGGTCGAGGATGATGAATAGAGGTTCCCCGATTTTGGTTATTTTTGTGAAGGTTGGAGGTTGATGGAAGAGTGCGGGATAGTGATGATGATTTTTGTATCCAGGAGTGTATAGGATACGAAGGGGGTGTGGGTTACAGGTTGGTGAGATCGAGAACGAAGTTCATACTGTGTGTGAATATGCGCTATCGGTGGATTGTTCGTGAGCAATAGTGAAGCGGAGAGGGTAATGGTAACATGTGTATTCTGGTTGCAGGGGTTCTGATAGCTTTATTTTATTTAGATGCAAGACACAATCGTATGCAAATGGAGGCGACGACAACTCCCATGGGATCAAGAATCAACAACCAATAGAAAATGTAGCACAACACAACACCATATACATTCAAGCATTTAAAAGTCAGATGATTTTATGTTCATTAGAGCTATCGGTGCTTACCTGTTGTAGATCTCTTTTATGCCTCTTGCCGTTACTTCTCAGAGGTGTTACTCCTCCAACCGGTTTCAGTGCTTTTTTCTTCCACCTCCGTTGCCTTTCCCAACTCTCCTCTGTTATCTCTTATGTTCTCCCCTTTTCTTGCTTTGTTGCTCTCCCTATTTGTGATATTGCGAAACTGTATCCTTTCTCCAGGGAGTCCCCCTTTTCAAATGGCTTTCCTCTCTTCTATTACCATGCGAGTTTCCCCTTTCATCATACTCTGCATAACATTCTGAGATGACCAAAAGCATAAGCCTATGACCAAAAGCATAAGCCAGGATGCCTCCCAGCCACCACCCTATCAGTGTAGCTACGTCTGCTGTCCGCTGCCGTGACTGTCATTGATGCAGCCGTGACACACATGCCCACGATTTCCTTTTGAGTGTCAAAACCTCAAGAGCAGAGCAACGTGTGAAGATCAACAATTTTCTTTGCATGAGAGTGGAAAGGGCAGCAGAGATGGAGCGGAGGTGGAACAGCCAAAGTTGACTTCAAATTTTCACCCTCTTTCTTTTTTTTTTTAATATTTTTTTCAAAAAGAATAAAACAAAATAAAATAAGAAAATGAAACAAAAATATTAAAATTTAAATTAAAAGTTTAAAGACAAAATTAAATAAACTTAAATAAAATTAAATAAAATAAAACAACATAAAATTAAATAAAAATTAAAAAAAGGGATGAAAGTAAAAGTAGGAATATATCTATATACAAATCAATGTTCACTTTTTTCTATTTTTCCCTTCTCCTAATCGTTTTAAAGGAAAATTTTTTTATTTCTTACCCGGACGAAATTGGGTGTTGACACACTTAAATACTTAAATTATTTTATTTTTTACATTTTAACATTTGTAATTTTTTATACATGAAATTTTTTACACTTGTCATGATTAAAATAATTTGAATATTTAGGTGTAGTGATTTAATGTATAAATTCAAAATAATTATTTTAACATGTTTATATAAGTTATAATTAAGCTTATTTACTAATTTGGTCTCAAATAAAAAATGACGAAATTGAATATTTTAAAAAATTTGGCTATTAAATTGAACCAAAAATTTAAATTAGGGTACTAAAAATTGACATGTGACAGTTTTTTAAATTTTTGAAAAAAAAAATTAATTTTTTGAAAAAAGAATTAAAAAAATTAAAATTTAATGGCTTGACACGTCGTGTTAACTCCAACTTAAGGGAGAGGATCAAATTGAATCTCTTTAGAAAATTGGGTACCAAATTGAACATTCCTAAAATTTGGATACCAAATCAAATTTTCCGAAAAAGTTTGGCTACCAAATGTGTATTTATACCTAAGAAAAATTATTTTGAATTTTTTTAGTTTGAATCCGACAAGATTGCTTCTACATATTTATTCTCGTTCAACCCGATCTCTCCTTCCGCTCTCCAATTCGCGTTTCAGCTTCTCCGGCGAACCTCGATCGGAGACGTAGTTCGCTTCAACGGCGCTCCGCCACCGTTCGTCTCCGGAGGCTGGAGGCACCACTGGAATCCCAGCCCAGATCCACGACTCAGAGCTCCTGTTGGACTATTTCTTTGCGGCGCCGTGACTCTCTTCCTTCCGAGCGACGTCGCCGGCGTTTCGCCTATTACCACTGGCGCCACCATTCACGTCTTTAACACTGCCACCATTCGCCCTTCCGGTGATCGAACCCGAAGCTTCATCTCCCGTCCACTGATTTAATCTCCTCCTTCCCTTCTCTCGTTCACATTTTCTTTTTTAACTTTTCTTGTGTTGTTTTGATTATTTGGTGACCTAAATGGATGCTTCACAATAACATAATAAAGGCAGTGAATGCATTTAAATGTTACCTTAGATGAAGATGGTTAGCTGGGCGTGCTCTCTGTTTTCAGCTTTGTTGTGAAGAAGATGTTGATGAATTTGTGTAGTGTTGATGAGAATTCTGGATGAATGCAGGTGCTGTGATGGTTGGAATATAGATGAAACCGATACCGTGGTAGGAGAAAGTGATTCTGTATGACTCTGTGATATGTTTAGTTAGATGGAGAAGTGGATTCTATGGAGGCGCTGAAATTTTGGAGATGAATAGAGTACATACTGATCTTGTCTAATGATGTAATATATGATTCTGGAAAAAAAAAAAATTGGGGTGGAGAATGAATAATAATGGAGATGATGAGAAAGGTGAAACGTGATGGAGGTTAGATAATGGAGGTTCTAATGGTGAATGGATGATGGTGGTGCCTAATTGGGTGATGAATCTGTGGTGGGTTGTGAAAAAAAAAAATGGAATGGAATCCCCTATGGAAGCTTTTTTTTGGCGTGTTGGTTATGATTGTGTACGATGACGGAGATAATAATGTTGAACATTAATATGTTATGCTTTTGGATTCGCATCAGTATCATTTATAGGATACAAATTGAGGTGCAGATGGTTATACAGATTAACGCCGGTTTAAAAGGATGAATTTGCAATTAAATTGTACATTTTAATACTTTTTAAAATGCATAGGAACGTAGAAAAAGAGAATTCATCACAATAAAATTATTTTAAAAATTTAATAAATAATTATATTTTAAAAAGTAAAATTGATATTTTAAAATATAAAAAAAAGTCCTTTATATATATATATATAGATAATTATTATAATAATTAGTATTAATAATAATATTATTATTATTCAAATAAATATATTTCGTAAATAAATTAATTATACAAAATAAAATAAATTTAAATAAATGTGAAGATATAAATTAAATAATTTATATTATAAATTATTTCAAGTTATTCTTTAGAATAATAATAATTTATTTTAAGTTATTAATGATAATATCAATAAATTATATTTTTAATTTTAAATAACATTTTTAATTTTATTTTAATATCATTTCGTCTATTTATATAGAAGGATAAAATGATAATCATACAAATTACTCAATTAAAAATTATAATTTATTAATTTTTATCACTCACATCATACACAATTTCTCATAAACTTTTCACTCATATCCATTTAAATTATAACATATTTTCTATCATTCAAACAACTTTATTTTTACTTACAAATCAACTCTTATCAATGTAAATATACTCCTCCAAATGCATATCCCAATCCAAACACAACGTAATGAGGTGAGTGAGGAAGCATATGATAGAGTTTATTTCTTCATGTGTGGTAACGGAGGAGGAAAATGTCCCTACGTGCATGGAGCAGTGTGAGGCCTGTAGTGCGAGTGTATATTTGTTGTGAGAGGAAATTTAGGAAATAGGCAACACAATATTTTGTAATTTTTGGTTTTAAAGTCAAAATTATTATCATTTTTTGAAGAAGAAAGATTCTAATTTTTGAATTTTAATTAATTTTTTACTAACTTAATTTTATTAAATTTTAAATAAAAGATTAATTAATCTTTTTTTGAATTTTTTTGTAAGAAAATTATATCATTTTTTTCTATTTATTATCTTTAGATTAATGAAACACTTTTTTTTTTAATTTTATTAAAACAAACTTTATTCATCTAAACAAAATTAGGTATGAAGTTTCTTCAATGTATTACAATATTTGTCAATAATTTATACAAGAAACTTTATGGAATACAAAACAAACTAACATAACTTCCGCTATTTATATCCTTTTTAAACCGAAAAAAAAGAAGTTAATAGTATTTTGAACAATTATGTAATAAAAATCATTTTATTTAAAGTGTTAAATACATTTATGATTCCTTAATTTTCGGTGAAAATTAGAATTAGTATTTTTATGGAATTTTTGACTAATTTAATTTTTTATCTTTAACAATGTATGAATTTAGTCATTTTAATCAAATTTTGTTAAGTTTATTTGACGTGTCAAATGCGTTTCTCAGCTAACATTAAAACGAAGTCAAACTGTGTAAAAAACTCAAATGCTATTATGAAACACGTTTGAAACATTAAATAAATTTAATAAAATAAAGTTTGAGACTAAATTTGGTCAAAAGTTCTAGTGAAGGTTAAGGGACTAAAATCATATTTAATCATTGCTTAAACATAACTATTAGACTACACAATTCACAATATAATAAGCGTTATCAATTCATCACATCTATAGTTTTAACATAAAATATTATAGACTTAATTTCGGACTTATGCATTGAATCAAATACTTATGAAGTTTTACACCTATCATATAATCATGATTAAAGTGTCATAATCAAGCCAAATTTCCCATGTCTCAATCATATACTGTTAAGATAAATTCACTTATAGCCTTGTGAAAAAAGGGGTCTCTAACATCAAATTCCATTGTAGGAATCTCCTCAAACTCTCATCGCCTAAACTTCATCATTTATATGAGTTTGTGAGTTTAGTAGAGTTATGATGACTTTACAAATTGATTTCCTACTCTATGCAATATACACAATCTAATTATACCAATAATTTCATTTCGTTGCTACTCCTCATTCATATCATATATCTACCAAATCCTCATATTTGCATGTATTGTTGTGTATTTCAACATTTTAAATCATATATTATTTAATTAAGCATCATACAATATCCACATCATCTATATACCAATTTATTTCATTGTATTGGCATGCTTTTATTCTCTTAAAACACTAACCATTCAATAGTATAATAATTCATCAATGATCATTCACATTCCAAAACATATATACAAAATATCACACTTAACATACTTGCTTAGTAAGTTTACTTACTCGCTTAGTGAGCTACTTGTGGGATGACACTCGTTCAACAACTAAATGACTTGCCCAACAAGTCAAATATTGGAACAACTAAACATGCATAGCGAGAATAGACTTGTCTATCCAAACCTCTCATGCATCAAATTCAACTCTTGCTTAACAACTCATTCCCTCGCCCAATGGCTCAAGCCTTTGGAGTTGATTTAATCAAGCTCACCCAGTGAGTGAATGATCCTGAGGCTCTCTGATATTAATATTTTCAAATCTCGCCCAACTAATATTTAGCTCACCCAACGAGTCTGCATAAACCAAACACAAAAATCTGCATAACAGACAATGCCTTTGACTCTAATAAGTGTTGTCATACTCTATTTATTTTAAATGACTCATTAGGACCAAAGATGTCACCCCACATATTCACACTACATTTCACAACTCAATTTTCAGTTCAACAAATTCATTTAGAAATCTTAATTTAGTCGAATTACACAATCAAACAAATCAACAATTTCACATATACTAATTCAAGAACTGTAAACTCATATCATTTTACATCAATTCAAACAAGATAAATCAAATGTTTCAAAAAAATATTAGCTTCCTTTACCTTGTTTATACAACCATTTAACTCATAGTTGTTCATTGAAACTCTATTTCTTATAAGATTCTCTACCTGCCTACACAAGAGATCCTGCATCAATTAGAGATAAGGTGAGTCTCAATGCATGTGAGTGTATTTTAGATCCCACATTGACTAGATAATTGGGTGCAAACCTCTTCTTATAAGTTGATTTTGTGAAGTTGGGTTAGGTTTAAAGTTCACTTCTCAATATAATATCAAAGTAATATGTTAGAATCTATCATAGTGAAATTTGTTGTTTGTTGGGATTATCGTTCTACTCGCTATTGGATCGCTATTGAACCACTCATTAATGTTTAGTCTCACACTAGAGATGTATATGTGTGTTGGAGATCTTACATAAACTAAAGATAAGATGAGTTTACAATATATAAGTAGGTTCAAGCCTCATCATACAAGCCCATTTGGTAATGTTGAGTTAGGCTTAGAGTTCACTTATGATTATAACCACAACTAAATAAACATTTTCTTTGAGCTATTTTTAGTCACATGTATAGATTTTAGAACCACATGTGCATCAAAATGTTAAATTAACTGAAAAATATAGCAAAATGTGAACTTACTTTGTTTGAGATTTTGATCAGTCATAAGTGTAGACCTCTCTGCCATTAAATTGTTGGTGGTCTATAATCGTCACACATACGATAAACGAGTTTAAAAGGTTACAAGCCAATTTTGTGATGTTAAATTAAGTTTAAAGTCCATTAATCATTACGATCACAACTAAACAAACTTTCTCTTTAAGCTATTTCTAGTCACATGCATAGATTTTAGAACCACGTCTGACTAAAAATAATAAATTAACTAAAAAAAATAACAAAAAATAATCTTTACTTTATTTGAGATTTTGATCTCATAAGTGTAGACTTCTCTACCAACTATTGATGGTCTATGATCACACACACTAAAGATAAACTCAGAAGATTAGATAAGAGACAACTTAAAAAATATTTATAAAGATAATAGCTTTTATAGTTTAATAATTTAGTATTGTTATTAAAATACTACGACTTTTAAATCATTTTCTAAATGATTAAAGTTTTCTAAAAAAATTCACAAGAAGTTAGAAATGAAAACATTAAAGTAAACAAATAAAAGTGTGATATTATATTTACATGTTTTATAAACAGACCATAAGGGTGTAACTTTTTTATTTTTCTAACACATTTAGAACTTATTGTATTTTAAATTGGTTTTATTTTTAGAATTATATTTAGTTACCAAAGAACTTTATAATCTTTTAGTTTATAAAATATTGTCACTCATTTGAATTAATTTTTATTTATTTATTATTATTTTTACACATGAATTAATAAATGTCATTTGATATATATTTTTTAAGTTCCAATTAAGAAACCAACGCTAAATATTCATCCCATGATTTGTTTTTTCTCAAGTTAGAATTCACTTCCTACTACCGATTGAATAATTTTTTTTAATTAATTCATAAAAATAAAGAAAGGGTTATTCATATAATTATAAATGTAAATGTATATTTACAATAGATATGAATATAATATATTCAAACATAGTTAATTTATTTATAAAAAATTATAAAATAGCATATATATATATATATTATATAATAATAAAAAAATCTTATTCATAAGTTAATAATATATTTAAATATACATTTTAATTAGCTTGTTGAAAAAAATAAGTTATAATTTAAAAATATAAAATTATTTTTTTATAAATACAAAAATTAAGTTAAAATGTAATTGATACTTCTTTGTTATTTAAGTGATAAGAATAAAATCATATTGATTTTAAATTTAATTGATTGGAATAAAATAATATTAATTTTTATTTGTAGAAAAAATTATGTGTAATGCTCATGCCACTTGTCATCCATGTATTTAAATTTTAGAAATGAAAAAAGTAAAGTAATATAAATTATAATTTATCATTCATAAAATAATAATTATATACTTTTAAATTATAAATTGTATATTTATAAATTATTCAATTAAAATATAATGAAAATAAAAACTTAAAAAAGAAAACGTAAAACTATGTTTAGAATTTGATTTTTTTAGAACATAATTTTTAGATTGGAATGGGTAAATAGTTTAGTACTGATTTGTATATTTTTTTTATAAAATTAGTTTAACATGGAATTTCTTTTTCAAAAGAAAGACAATCTAATAAAAAATGTAAAATTAAACTTATTCTAGACTCAATTCCCAATAGTCTTCTTTGAGAATTGAAATGCCCTACTTGAAGTGAATGAGAACTTGATAATATTCACCTTGCCTAACATCTCTTCATTTTACTTCTCTTCTTCACAAACAAACCCTTTTCAATCAAATTCTTTGGAATTGGGATTTCAATCCAAGTGGGTTTCTATTTTTGGTTGTTGGTTTCCAACCAGCATATCAACTGTGAGAACCCTACTTTGAAATTTCCCATATTTCATGCTATTTGTAGAAAAAGAAATGATTTTGAGAAACTTTGATGCAGCAATGTTCTTCCCTGACACCACTGCAACTAAAGCCATCAATCCTTCTTTGTGTAATTTCTCATCAGGCAAGCTGGGAATGCAAAACCTGTTGAAGATGGAGAAAAACACAATTATTTGGTATGAATTGGGAAAAATGGTTGCCGGGGTTGGAAGCTTCAGAGGAATATTGTATTTGAATCCATCAACATGTTTCCCACATTACATCCAACAACCCAGACGGCGGGCCAAACAATAGTGGTAAATTTGTTCAACTTTCATTGTTTTTTTTTTTTAACCTTTCCAAATTTTTGAAAGGTCGAGGAATGAAATTGGTCCCAAATGTCTTAAGGGAAGTCTGCTTTGTGTTGTAAGTTTTGTTTATATTTTCTGTTCTGTATTTCATTATACAAATGTTAATTATATGTTATGAACCTTGACTATTAGGAAAATCCTGCTTCTGACTAGAATGAGAGCATACATAATATATATGGGATAACTAAGGCTAAACACAGATTCTGAGAAGAGTCACCTATAATATTAGTCATCTAAAAAGTTAATAATGTTGGCTTGAATTATATATAAGTAAATATAACTCTGAACTCAAACAAATCTTGTATGATTGAAAATAGTCCTAAACTCAAATTCTAAGATTAATAATGTTGGGACAATTTTCTTTCATTTCCTAATGATATCCTGGAGAATCTATCATGCAACACATCTCCATAGGAAATGTACTAATGCAAGGGTTAAATGTGGTTTACTCAAATCCTTTTCTTGGACACACTATTGAAAACTCTATGGAGGAAATTAGTTCTTGGACTGACATATAATCTAGATTATTAATTTCTAATTACACACAATTGACTCAAAACAATATATAGTTTCTTCTAGTCTAACAGACTACTCACTTGATCATTTCACAATTTTCTTTTCCATCTATCCCTTTTACTCTTTCCACAATGAAAACTACATAGTTTTTATTTTCCTGATGCAATCAATCTATTATATTACCTCTCAATTATCACTAACCAATTTTCAATCATATAATCAAAACAAGTAGCAACTTCATAGATTATTTGAAAAGTTGATCTTTAGAGGCTACATAGATTATTTAACTACTAGGCAATTTTTTGGTAATTCTTTTACTTCTAATCTCTAGCAACTGTGAGCAGCTAGATATGCTAGAAGATATAACTAAACTTATATGAACAGGACTGTCTTAAAGGAGTTCTTCTATTTCCTTCCTTAATGAATAATTCTTTTGGCCTCATTCTGAAAAGTTTAAAAGATGTCCCATTTTTCTAATCAAATCTTAGTTTGTGTCAGTTGGAATTACATCTAATTTAGAGTATGTACAAAAAAAGGGTGTCCGGAAAAGTTCCTCTGTTTCCTATCCTTTATATCAATAACAATTTTTAAGGGACAAAAATGGGGCAAAGCTTGAAAAGAAGGACCTCATTTTGATCAAATTGCAAGTGATGTTACCTTGGTTGCACTTTATCCGATAAAATGCTAAAACATAGCTTAAGAGTTAGAATATTTATCTGCAAGTTTCCCCTGCGCATCAAATTGTAAGTTTGTTTTACAATTTTTAGCAGTCTAACTTTGTAAGAAAAAGCTATGCAACAGAACAGAATATTCTTTGTACATGGCATAATTGGTTACATATTTTTCTTATCTAATCCAGGGCGATAAAAATACATCTTATAACATATCTGCAAACGGCAGTATAATTAATGATTGTTTTAGACAATAAATGTGTGAAACGCATTTGACAAGTGTCTAGTCAGCAAAGACAAGGACCACATTGTCCCAGTTGGCATTTTGACATTATTAAGATTTTTTTGGTGCTTTACAATGCTATTTTCTTGACATTGTAGGGAAGTTCTATTTAACCGCAGAGTGGAAGCCCTCTTCAACATCAAGATACGGTAGGTCTACCCTTGCCTGGTACAATTATCATATGAAATCCAATTTCAATCGATTTCTCATTTTAGACACTGGTTTTCAGATCATTTTGCATTGATGTCTAGGTTTCAGACCAATTTCGCATAGCGGTCACTGGCTTTCGGACCAATTTTGCATTGCGGTCACAGGCTTTCAGATTAATTTCCCATTGTAGTCATTGACTTATTGGGCAGTTTGAATTATTCAGTGTCTCCAACTCTTGCTTCCATTATTACTTCAGATTTTCCTAATCTAGTCTCCTTTGGTATCAATTCCCCTATTCTTGTTAGAAAATGTAGCTTGAATTCTTTTATCGATTCTGATATTCACTGCATTTTTTATTATTTGAAGTTGTAGAAATGTTTCATAGATTTATATACCATTTTCTACTGCAGTGATCACTGGCGGCGCATACTTAATGAATCTATAAAAATCGCGCATCAATAATTTAGGGCTGATTTCTATACCAAAATTGAAGGTATGTTTTCTCCTTTATGGTAATTTATCCTCACAGAAATTTATACAATGGTTGATATTTGTGGAATTTAATTATCACTTTGCATGTCTGGCAAATTTGGATCTCCTTGATTGAAGTGTAGTGAATGACAACTTATGCATGCTTGTTTTATCTGGTTGATGTTCAAATGGTGAATGACAACTTATGCATGTATGCTTGTTTTGTCTGATTGATGTTCAAATGTTAAGATCTGTTTTGGTATAGATTTTACCATCAGAACTTATTTTGTGAAGTCTAGATACTCAAAATGCAAAAGAATGAGTTTTTCATGCATTTTTTGTACCAATATTTCCTGAAATGAATCCAAGTAGTATAGTATCCATTAATTTTCTTTAAAAGATTAATTTGCCTAATGCATCTCCATTTCTCCAAGGATACCAATCCAATAATTTATGGATACGACTCATAACACAGCACTGTAACTACTATAGTTTTTTAACTGTTTAATGGAAACCCAATAGTTTCTCTGATTGATAACAAATGAGTCTTCTAAAGGATGAGGTAATACTTATCCTTTTCAGATTCTATCTTCCAAAGAACATTTTTTTTTTTGGTTTTACAGATCCAAACTTCTTTTTGACATCACTAATATTTTTTATGACATCCGAACCTCAATGGGTACATTGCATATTTTTTGTCACATGTTTATAGTAAAAAAAGTATATTTTGGTATGGGCAGGGGAAATATATGGGACTATGCTTACTTGTTATGACCAAGTGTTTTCTGTGAATTGCAATCTTCATCTATTTACTACTGATATATTTATCCATTAATTAATTAATGAGCAATCAGTATTGTGAATGCTTCTTTAAAAGTATTATGCTCTTATGTTGGATATATTTAAATTTTTTGTCGATTTATTTGTTTTATCAATTTTTTAGAAAAAAAATCTTAATATCCGAATATCCATATTGCCCTCATACCTTGTTATATATGTGGACTTCCTAGAACCTTTTTGATTTTCAGATTTTCAAGCTTCTATTAATTAAACTGGCCCTCAT
Organism: Vigna unguiculata; assembly: GCF_037176805.1. Classification (NCBI taxonomy): domain Eukaryota; kingdom Viridiplantae; phylum Streptophyta; class Magnoliopsida; order Fabales; family Fabaceae; genus Vigna; species Vigna unguiculata. The sequence continues at coordinate 53,412,112 of NC_140794.1, read as the reverse complement.
TGTATTGGGTATTGGATTTTCTTCTCTCGTTAGCATTTCATTTCCTATTGAGTTTTTTTTTTTTTTTATTTCTTCAGTTCATAAACTTTTTACTCTTTAATGTAAATTTTTAAGATCACTGGAAGAAAGAACAAATGGTCATTGGTGTCTATTAATTATCATAATGAGCTGAGATGGAAGTTTCCGTACAACAAAGGTGGATATTTTTTTACTGTTTATTTTCTCACTCCTGATAAATCGATCAATTAGGTATGGTGATAATAGTGAATATCCCATGAGACAAAACTTGGTTAGAAAAGATTAACTACATTGGAAATCCATGAAACAACTTGATCTGCTTACAATTTATGTTCAATGTGCCATTGTCACTTGTCCTGGTCGTAAACTTGGTATGAAGAAGCAGATTATGTTTTTCAAGCAGCAATTTATCAATAACTTAATATGGAGAAAATAATATTTGTTGGTTTCCCCCATTATTATGTTGAATGAACATTTGGTCCTTCTGTCAATGTTCAGTTTTCAATGTTTTTGTGCAGATTCCGCATAACATACATCCTGTGTAAAGTTTTTACTTTTTATAGATTACTATATTACAGATAATTACATATTTCATCATATTTAGTTTTATGATGAATTTCTTGTTTTATTAGCGTAGAAATGAAACATAGTTATGCTGGCTTGTTAGAATAAAGTCCCTTTTTAAGTTTTGTAATTCTGTTACATATATTTTCACGCCTTAAGTTGATACTGTGGGACCATAGCTATCATTGAATAGAACCAACATGGTGTTCACCCCGAATAATTAGCTCAAGTGATCTTAAAACTGACTCATACAATTATGATAATTCAAGGTTCTGCTTTACAAACTCAACAACAAGAAGGAACATGTCATCATGCTCTCCAAGAGAGTTAGAGACTAAATTGTCACAATCAAGTACGGATTTGATTGCAAGAGGAGGACAGGATGGTGGAAATACAATATCATGCTCTGAAAGAGCAGTGGAAGCTGAAACAGTGGACGTTGCTGTGAATTTGAGTGCAAGTCATGGACAAGGTGAAACCATACCATTAGGCACTCCAATAGCAATGGAAGCTAAAATGATTGTCTCAGACGAGGATTTTAATGCTGGAAACACCACATTAAGCGCCCCAAGTGCAATGGAAACTGTGAATGTTGAGACAAGTGGAGGGTTGAATACAAGACATGGACAGGGTTGTGAACAAGATGAAACCATAAAATTAGGCACTCCAAATGAAATCGAGACGAAAATGATAGTCTTAAGTGAGGATTTGACTGTTGGAAAGACCTCATTAAGCACTCCAAGAGCAATAGAGATTGTAACTGTTGAGTCAAGTGTGGACATGATTGCTGGAAAGACAACCTCATGCACCACTCCGAGAGCAGTGGAGATGGAATTGGTGGATGCAGGTGGAGATTCAGTTGCAGAACAAAATCAGGATCATGGACAAGGCAACGAGACAAAATTCAGCATTTCAAAGGAAAAAGAGACAGAAACAGTGGTCTTAAGGGCTGATTTGATGGCAACGCTTAAGCCAATCTTTGGAGAAGCTGGAAACAGAACATCAGGCACTCCAATAGCAATGGAAGCTAAAATGATTGTCTCAGACGAGGATTTTAATGCTGGAAACACCACATTAAGCGCCCCAAGTGCAATGGAAACTGTGAATGTTGAGACAAGTGGAGGGTTGAATACAAGACATGGACAGGGTTGTGAACAAGATGAAACCATAAAATTAGGCACTCCAAATGAAATCGAGACGAAAATGATAGTCTTAAGTGAGGATTTGACTGTTGGAAAGACCTCATTAAGCACTCCAAGAGCAATAGAGATTGTAACTGTTGAGTCAAGTGTGGACATGATTGCTGGAAAGACAACCTCATGCACCACTCCGAGAGCAGTGGAGATGGAATTGGTGGATGCAGGTGGAGATTCAGTTGCAGAACAAAATCAGGATCATGGACAAGGCAACGAGACAAAATTCAGCATTTCAAAGGAAAAAGAGACAGAAACAGTGGTCTTAAGGGCTGATTTGATGGCAACGCTTAAGCCAATCTTTGGAGAAGCTGGAAACAGAACATCAGGCACTCCAATAGCAATGGAAGCTAAAATGATTGTCTCAGACGAGGATTTTAATGCTGGAAACACCACATTAAGCGCTCCAAGTGCAATGGAAACTGTGAATGTTGAGTCAAGTGGAGGGTTGAATACAAGACATGGACAGGGTTGTGAACAAGATGAAACCATAAAATTAGGCACTCCAAATGAAATCGAGACCAAAATGATAGTCTTAAGTGAGGATTTGACTGTTGGAAAGACCTCATTAAGCACTCCAAGAGCAATAGAGATTGTAACTGTTGAGTCAAGTGTGGACATGATTGCTGGAAAGACAACCTCATGCACCACTCCGAGAGCAGTGGAGTTGGAATTGGTGGATGCAGGTGGAGATTCAGTTGCAGAACAAAATCAGGATCATGGACAAGGCAACGAGACAAAATTCAGCATTTCAAAGGAAAAAGAGACGGAAACAGTGGTCTTTGGGGCTGATTTGATGGCAACGCTTAAGCCAATCTTTGGAGAAGCTGGAAACAGAACATCAGGCACTCCAATAGCAATGGAAGCTAAAATGATTGTCTCAGACGAGGATTTTAATGCTGGAAACACCACATTAAGCGCTCCAAGTGCAATGGAAACTGTGAATGTTGAGTCAAGTGGAGGGTTGAATACAAGACATGGACAGGGTTGTGAACAAGATGAAACCATAAAATTAGGCACTCCAAATGAAATCGAGACCAAAATGATAGTCTTAAGTGAGGATTTGACTGTTGGAAAGACCTCATTAAGCACTCCAAGAGCAATAGAGATTGTAACTGTTGAGTCAAGTGTGGACATGATTGCTGGAAAGACAACCTCATGCACCACTCCGAGAGCAGTGGAGTTGGAATTGGTGGATGCAGGTGGAGATTCAGTTGCAGAACAAAATCAGGATCATGGACAAGGCAACGAGACAAAATTCAGCATTTCAAAGGAAAAAGAGACGGAAACAGTGGTCTTTGGGGCTGATTTGATGGCAACGCTTAAGCCAATCTTTGGAGAAGCTGGAAACAGAACATCAGGCACTCCAAGAGCAGTGAAGAATGAAATGGTTGAGACAAACATGGAGTCAATTACTAGATGCAAAAGGGTTTGTGAACGAGCTGGAATAGAAAAAGGTCCATCATCACCTGAAGGAAAAGCTACAGACAAGAAAAGAGATTCACCTTTTCCTGAAAGAGCAAGGTCATCTAAACGAGGTGGTAGAAGAGGCATGCAGGGTACGTGGAACCAACCTACTCAGAAGAGGGCAAGAATAGGAGAAAAAAACAAGGAAATTTGTGATCCTGGACCAACCTCAATAATGGAAGAAGGTCCGTTATCATCACCTGAAAGACAAGCAGCAAACAACAAAAGAGGTTCGCGTTTGCTTGAAAGAGTTAGGTCATGTAAACGAGGCACGAAAAGGGGCATGCAGGGTACGTCAAGCCAGCCTACTCGGAAGAGGGTGAGAATAGTAGAACAAAACAAAGAAGTTAATAATCCTGGACCAAGCTCAATAATGGAAAATAGTCCATCATCACTTAAAAGACAAACAGCAAACAAGAGAAGAGATTCACCTTCATCTGATAGAGTAAGGTCATGTAAGAAAACCACTTTTCTATGGTTGATAGACTCTAAGATTATTAAGGAAGATGAACCAGTAAGCTATAGGAGTGCTACAATTAAAAAGGCATTAGCAGGAAGGATTACTAGGGGTGGAATTCTCTGCAGCTGTTGCCAGGAGGAGATATCAATGTGGACCTTTGAGAACCATGCTGGAAGTACTCTTAAACAGCCCTATAAACATATTTACATTCACAGAAAACGCCAAACCCTCCGAAAATGCTTGATTGATGTTTGGCAACATGCCCGGGAACAAAAGCGTCGCGGAATGCATTTGTATGTGCCGAAAGAAACTGATGCAGACCAAAATGATGATGTTTGTTCAGTCTGTGGTGATGGGGGAGACTTAATCTGTTGTGACAGGTGTCCTTCCGCATATCATCTATCTTGCATGAATATAGAGGTAATCAAATTAATTTTACTTTCCTTTCTGAAAAGGATCTGTTCATATTACATAGAAGCAATCCTTCAGGTGTAGATATATTTGATGCTCTACATAAATATTGTAAATACTTTCCTTTTAAACTGCAGACGGTTCCCCAAAATGATTGGTTTTGTCCATATTGTGTATGCAAACACTGTGGGCTGGTTGTGGACCTGGTTGTCGAGAAAAAAAGATACTATGAGAAAAAAGAAGGCTTCAAGTGCTCCCAATGTGATAAAAAGTGTAAAATTTCTTGTTGTCCGTTTAGCTTTGTTTACTTTTATATCCTTTTCTGTTGAAAGTGGGTTGCTTTCCTATCGAGCATTTGGTTTGCTGAAACCCCCTCAATGCATGTTTTCACATTTGTAGATCATTGGGAGTGCTTTGAAAAATATGAAAAAGAATCCTCAAAACAAATTAAACCTTCAAGATCATATTGTGGGCGAGGTTGCGAAGGGGTAGACACTCTTTCTCTTTGATTTGTTCATGAAAAATCAAATACCGAATGTTTTTTGTGTTTCCATCACATTTATAATTTTCACATGTTTTGATAAAGATATATGCGAAAATGGGAGTATATCTTGGAATCAGAAATGATTATTCAGCAAAATACTCTTGGAGGGTTATCCGCCTCATGGAGACATACAAGAATTCGGCATATATGAATCTATTCTTAGAAAACAATTCAAAGGTTGCAGTTACTTGGATGTTAATGAATGAAGCTTTTGAGAAAATAACTGACAGGAAAACAGGCATCAATGTTGTTCGAAGTATAGTTTACAGCTGCAAGTAAGCACATATATCGTATTATTCCTTTTTTTATTGCAGGACTTAGTTTTTTCAATCTCAAGGCATGCAATTCATTACTGCTGTCATCGTGTTCTTGTTATTTTGTTCATTCATTGCTTCTAATGTTATTAATTAATGTATAAGCAGTCGGGCATTAACAATTCAACCTTTTGATCCTCTGTTACATCATTATTCAGGTCAAACTTATCCAGGATTGATTTTAGCCGTTTTTATATGTTTGTTCTGGAGGAAGATGATGCGATAATTGCTGCAGCTTCTATAAGGTATTCTTTTTATGTTCATTAGTGATCTTTTCGACATTTTCAGTTATTGAGTTTGTGAAAGCTCTTTGTAAACTAAGTAACGACCCTTCTGCTCTGATGCTCTCTGCGTTTGACCAGTCAGTCACAGGCATAACTTTAGTGTTCACGGTTCACCCTGTGCCTTCCTTATGTATTTAACAAAGATTCAGATTCATATTTTTATTGATTTTTTTCTTCACGACTATAGGTTTCATGGCTCGAGGATTGCAGAAATGCCACTTATTGCAACAGAACTGGCATGCAGGGGCCAAGGAGTTTGCCAGGAATTAATGAGGGTAATTGAATCGGTAGGTGATTAACAAAATCATAAAATTTCCTGTTACATAGTCATTCAATCATTTGGTAGAGATTCATAGAAATATTTTATATGCACAATTTATAATGGTATTTGGTGTTCACTCCCCATTCCAGTTCCTGTGCAATCTTAAAGTCGAACACTTGATAATTCCATCTGCTGTGGAGACTTGTGATATGTGGAAGCGCAAGTACAACTTTACTGAGTTGAGTGAAGAGCTGAAGAAAGAAATATCCTCCTATAAAATTGTAATGTTCCCTTGTGCTGTAAGACTGTACAAGGACTTGTCAGCAAGCATAGCAGGTGAATTTTTCTCTTTCACTCTTTCTCATTCTCCTTCTCTCCTGTGCCAAGCTTCCTAACCTTTCACTTATATTCCCATTTTACAGACATTAAGAATGACCTGGAACCACAAACAGAGCATGCAGAGTTTACTGCTAGTCTTGAACATGGACTCTCTCACCAGGAAGATTAATAGATGGCAAATAGTAGGTTCATACTCTGTGCCTGATTGAAGTCCCTTCCAAAAATTATTGGTGTCTATTAAGTGCTACCTGATATTCATTATTGAACCAAGATGTATTGACGGGAGTTTTCTATGTTTTTTTCCTTGATTGGTAAATTAGACTTACTTTTGGACTAATAAGGTATATTTTAATAGGTTAAATATGTTTTTAGTCTCTAAACTTGGATGTAAAATTGAAATTTGTTTCCTTCTCAAATTTTGATATATTTTGGTTCTTAAACTTAAAAAATCAATGAGTATAGTCTTTTTCACCAAATAACATTAACTTTTTTTTGTGTGTTAAATGATGTTTTAAGATGACATCTGAGTTGAAATGTGTTAAATAATATAAACATCTCAAATGTCAGCTTGAAACGACTTTTAACACGAAACAAAAATTCATGCAATTGTTTTAAAATGATTATATTTATTTATTTTTAAAATTTAATGATCAAATTGTATCAAAGTTTGGAAAATGGACGAATTTTAATTTTGTCTCTCAGTTTAGAGACTCAACATATTTAATCGTATTTTGTTTTATATAAACATTGTTGATCAAAAGCAATATATTTGTGACTCTAATACTATATGATCGGTCTATCATTTGGAACACTAGCCCTTCATGGTTTCAGAACTTTTGACAACGTGGCCCAGGATTTAAAAATTTGCAGTTCAGTTCACTCAACTCAACCCAAGTCTCTGATATAGGATTTCAATTACAACAATGAAGTCTTATCTCATTAATGATGTAAATTACATTGGTAGCTATTGACTTTAAATTACATGATCTCTCCTTAGCTCTGCTAAAGACTAAATCTTAAGTAGTGTTATCCACTCGTTTGAGAAAAATCAGTGATAGCTGGCACATCAAAGGAAGTTGAATTCTGCACTGAGCATAAGTGAAATGCAAGAAAAAAGGATAGGAGGCACAATGAAAATGAATTTGCCTTCGTTTTTATGTCTACTCATTTTGATAATTTGGTTTCTGTAGTGTTCAACACCATCAAACATAAAGATAGGGTGACTGAAAGGAAGTTTACTTTTTTGTTCATCACACCTTCGTCTTCCTCAAATTAATTAATTCAAATTACAAACAAAAAAGTTAGGAAAAAAAAAAAGACAGTAGAATAAAGTGACGAAAACTTAAGCAAGGACAAAAATTTAAAATCATCCAAACTTGTTACCAGTAAGAGATTACTCCATGATTGAATGATTGTCTACTTTACTGGATTAATTGGTCTAACCACAATTACATTCATGATACTACTATTTTTATTGTAAGTTCTATGAAGATTAGTTTTAAATGTCACCCTCAAAACTCATTGTTATGTTATGTCTTATTCTAAAATAAATATTATTTTCTGTCAAATTAGTGTAATTTAAATTTAAATTTATTAAAATAAAATTACGTAAAAGGTAAGCTATATTTTATAAGAAAAACATTAAGGGTATGTTCTTTTGTGAGGAATGATTTGAGGGAGAATGAGATAATTGATTCGAGTTAATTTAAGAATGAAATTTATGTTGTTCTTTTGAAGGGATTTGGAGGTGATAGCGGAGTGAATTTGAGAATAACTTTTTTGAAAGTTTGTAAGGGATTTGAATGATGTGATTAATAAAAAATTTAATTTAATAGATAAAAAGTTAGATTACCTAATTGTCCTTAGTGTTAAAAATAATACAAAATGATATTTAGATAATTTGTAATTAATTTTTATTATTTTTTTCATTATGAATAAATTTATTAATAATATTTATTAATTAAAAAAACAATTATTATAATATATTTGATTTGAAAATTGTAATATTTTAATTTTCAAAATAAAGAAAAAAACTTAAACATTTGAAATGATATCATTAATAAAAAAAAGTCAATTCCAAAAAACAAATAGTGTAAAAGAAACCATGCATCAAAACAGAAGAGGATACAAGTGAAATGGATTCGGTTCTACAACTTTTGTATCAAAAAGTGAATAGATTCCATTAAAAATGGAACTGGTTCCATTCACCGGTTTTGGTTTACTAAGCTCTTTATATCTCCAACCATGCATGTTCAAAAGTGGTGGAAAGAAAGAAATAAAAATGTTGGAAAGAAGGGAAAGGGTAGAGTATTTCAGTAAAATAAGTATCACCACTCTCAAATCTCACATACCTAGCAGGATGGTGTTAGTAGCCAATCTATCAAATCATCGGTCTTTCATTGCTCTCAAATCGATATAAAAGAATGCAATAAATTTCTTAAATCATTACTTTTAATCTCCTTTGAATAGTAATCAATCTAAAAAAAACACAACCTAAGGAACACGGCCTAAGAAAGATAAAGTCGAACTTTCAAAACACGATTTCTGCCTAACATTTCAAAATAAAAAAACAATCTTATATTTAAATTTATAATTTTTATTTGAAATAATCTTCGCTACATTTAATTAAATTAACTAACTTCTATTTAAAAAAAAAAATAATAATACCAGAAAACATAAAAAGTTAAACTTAACAAATATTCTTACAGAAACTAAATGTAGTCATATGAAAAACCTAAAAATAATTTTATACTAGTTATAAGCACATATACTATTTTAATTTTTGCAAGAAATTACAGGAACTAATGTTTTAAAACCTTTGTATTAATTATTTTTGAAATAATAATTAAAATCCATATATTGTCAAGTCACAGTTAGCTGCACAATCTCTGCCACAATCTTTAAAGATAATTAAGTTGGTCAAGTAATAGAAACTACTACACATAGAAAAAGTGTAATATTTAATTTGACCAAAGTGTTTATAAAATATTAAGAATCATACTTCATTATCTATAAACAAGAATTTTCTGTAGACAATGATACTCTTCATTAAATACAATGCTATTTGAGTTGAATAAAACTATTATACTTAAACTGAAATAACTCTTCTCATTCATTAATATTATTTTATTAAGTTTTCCAAACATATCTAAAGAGAGTGTGAAAAAATATAAAAATGTATAAACATGTAAACTTTATGTGTTCATACTTATCTCTCGTCAGCGTCCAGCTTAGAACAATTTCTCAGACTTTGTGTAAAATAATGTGTACTCGGTTTCAGAGACTAAGAATGAGTAAAACCATTTATGAGTAATTTTACTTTAGTGTAGAAAACTATTTTTAAAACTCAAGATTCAAAATTCCTTTGACATATAAATCAAGTTTAAAAAATTTATAGTATACTATGTTCATACATACTTACACGATTTTTTTTAATAGCTGTGGGATCATTAAGCAATTTTTTATTTTGACTATTTATCATATTTAATTAAGATTAGAACAAACCTACTTCATTTTATATTGGTATATTGACTAAGCTTTAACTTTTTTTTTATTTTTTCTTTTTAAATTCAGACTTGATTGTATGGTGAAATAAAAGAAAGTCCACGTAAATTGTTTAAAATTGGACAGATAAAAAAGAAAAAACCACAAACCTGTCTAAAAAATGGAAAATCAAATAACATTAAATTTTCTTGTAATAATATTTTTTCCTCAATCAAATTACTCAGTTCGAATTTCATGTTGAAAATAAAGAAAAAAGGCAAATTTCTCATTATACTTAAATATAAATATAATGTTATATATTTAAAATTAATTAACAACTCATAAACTATATTTCCTTTAAATATTGTTTTTATGATATAATTATATTATACTTATAATATATTTATATCTATCGAAACCCGATATTAAATTTATGTTACAATTTTTAATTATGAAATTTTATAGTTTATTTATGATATAAAAGAAAGTTAAAATTATAAGTACAATAAAAATTCTATAAATAATATGATAACAGCTCTTATTAGTTTATAAATTTTCATTGTAATAAATTTGTAACAAATTTTGTTATTTTCTTTTACAATTATTTCTCAATTTTTTTTAACAATCTTATAATAATGAAGATTGTAAAAATCGATTCAAAATAAATCATCCATAACAATATATAAAGAGGATTCCCTCTTTTGTGTCTATTTTTTAAAATTTCAATTTTATCCTTTAAAATTTAATTATTTATTAAATTTTAAAAATTTGACCGTTATTTTACAAGTTTTTTATAAAAACGTCTATCTTTACTTCTTCTTCTTTTTTTCTATTTATTAATCGTTATTCTCTCATCTTTTCTGATATATTACTTTATTTTTAATAAATATAATTTTATTTTATATATTAACTTAATAACATTACATCACACATATTTAAAAAAATACATGCATAGGCGCAATAGCACATGTGTTTACGCTAGTAAAATATTAATTGAATTTAGTTTAAAATTGTAATCAATTAAAATTTAATCAAGTATTAATAATTATTTGATAAAAAAAAATGCTAAACTGAACCACAAACACCACAAATTCATAATCCATATCTATATGAAGAAAGAAATTGCTGAAATGAAACATCAACTAAATTAACAATTTGTATCCCTAAAATATCTATAAAAGAGACAATTAAATAAAATGTGCTTTCAATCGTAACCTTATCAATATGTGGATGAAATATATATATATATATATATATATATATATATATATATATATATATATATATATATATACAAAATTATTTAAACAAGGTATCAGCAAATATTGTTCATCAATAATAACATTTATAATTATCTTGCAGCATATTGGCAAATAAATACATTGACCAAATTCTTTTGAACGTTGACCACTATATATTCAATCTTAATTTTAAGGAGACCGAAGCAAATTGAATGAATCATGTGTGCATCATGTGACACAAAGTCACACACATGCAGCAAGTTACTTGGTTTATTGAATTAATATCAAGTATTGCCCAAAGAAAGGGTTACACATTAATTTCTATTCAATTTATCATCAGAAAAGGAAATGCAATTAATTATTATTTATTAACCCTCTCTTTACTCCTTAATCAATCCGATAACCTGTTTATACCATTCTTTCAATACTTTCATTTGAGAGATACCCACACAAATCATCTCACTTTTTTAAGAATTTTGAAATTTGGTAATTAGTAAAACCATAACCTAATATTCAAAGTATAATATATGCGAATTTGACAAATTCTTTTTTTTTTATTCTAGAAGAAATTTTTTATCCCATTCTCATTATTAAATATAGTAATGAATATGACAATTTTATCTCATCTCAATGGATATATTTATATTTGTCCTTTTATTGTTTTAAAATATCAATTAAATAATATTTTTATAAAAATAAAAGTTGTAGTAAAAAAAATATATTCAATTATTCAATGTCAAGATAAAACACATTATAATAAAACACATTATTGGAATAAATACAATTGCACATTTAAAATTAAGATATTTTCATATGAAATATATATATATATATATATATATATATATTATAAAAGAATAAAAGTAATTAAATATGTATCTAAAAAGTTATTTATGCGTCTTAAATATCAGTTGAGAAAGAGAGTGAAACAGTGTAAATAAAAAGAAAAGAATGACTTTTGAAATGAAATAGAACTAATAATGACAGGAAATCATGTACATATAAGTTGTTAAATAAACAGATAAATAATAAATGTGACTTAATAATTATATATATATATATATATATATATATATATTATTCTTGTATTTAATTTAAAAGTTTAGATATTTCGATGTAAAAAAATTCTATGATTTGACATGCGCACTCAAATTTACACTTTTAAAATCATGCCTTCTAATTCTTCAAATGTTCATTTATCTTTATTAGTCTTACAGATTCAATGAACTTCTTGTTGTAGAGTCAAATCGAAATTGACTTTTACTAATTTCAGAGTCTGACTTGTTAAAAAACTTTGACAATTAATACCAGATGTATATGCACTAAAATGAAAGAAAGTTACATAACATTATATCTTTGATTCACGTCTATGCTTATATATGAATTTAACTTATCCTTTCGAGGAATCACCAATAAGAAAATAAAGATAATTAGGTTTGTAACAACAAATCAAATCTTTGAAAATATAATTAAAACATGTACATGTAATGAATGTATTCCATAAATTTATATGAAGCATGTCGTGTGATACATGTGGACACACGTGAAAGTGTGGTCGGAGAAGCTACTTAGAAACTGGAATCGCGTTCTAGAACATAACAAGGTGGAACTGTGTTTTATTCTTCCTTTGCTCGTCTTCTATTATAATTCGTCTTCTTCTTTGATCCTAACATTAAGTGGTTGACTCAGTTTCTGTTACAGTTTGAGTTGAGAACCTTAGACTTTGGATTTCATCGATTAATCTTTAGACAAGTGTCCTAAGTTGTAAGGTCATGGTCCTTCGTGGTCCTTCACACTATCTCTTCACCTGTCTCAACTTAGAGCACCAATCAGATCCATAATACTCATATAATGAATTTTAAAAAATAAACAATCAACTTTGTGCAAAAGCTTTCAATTTTAAAATATAAAATAATTATTATTCACTTATATTTTTACTCCTTCTCATTCGTATATTTGTATATAAATGAGAGATTAAATGAAAGAAAAATGAATATTAAAATTGGTGATATTGTTATTATTAGTATATCCACGTTTATCACTTTAGTAATTTTATTCCATATTTGATTTCATTTCACGTTTCTGTTTTTGTTTGGTTAATGCGATGGTTCTTCATTTACTTAGTCCAATTCCTCATTCTTCTATAACTTTTTGTCACGCGGTACATGCTCAATCTATGAATATCAAAAAGAAAGATAGAAAAGAAAAAAATAGAGGAAAGAAATAATTGATATAACATAAAAGGAAGAAATAGTTTGAAAAAAAGAGGATAAAAAGAAAGGGGATGCTTTATTTATCATTTGAAAAAGTATATATTTATTTGCTAATGATAATTATTCATCACATATGTTTCTGCTTGTGCAATAGTTTATGTTCTTCTTTTGATAATGTTTGGTTATTGTAAACGTATTTAAACAATTAAATATATTTGGATAGATAGTATTAAAAGAAAAAAATATAGATGGTATTTTTAAGTAGTTGTATTGTTATCAGCGAACTTATAAGAGAAGTTTTTAATATTATTAATATATGTGTCTGTATGTTAAGATAGTTTTTAATATTATCAAACCAGAGCATTTCAATATAAGTGTAAAAAGAAAACGAGAGTTTTGATGCCAAATATAAGACAATTTCATCTTTATCCTTCATTTTAGTTAAGGCTTGTTTACTTTTTATTTATTTATTTATCAGGTTTGAATGAAATAGTATAGCAAAATAGTTTGCTTTTTAAATGGACTTGTGCAATTGAATTATACTAACTAGATTTTTAATTTACGTAGATTATTACTTTTGTTATATTCAAGAGTAAAGGGCGTTTATATATGAGTAACCAAAAACAGAAGATCATTTTTTAAATAATAATTATTACTCATTTGAACCTTTTTTTATTGATTAGTAAGTAAATTATTTTTAACAGATAAACTAAAAGGGTTAAAAAGAAAAAGAAAAGATACAAAATAACTCTTTTATGATAACTATTAAAACAACTAATTGGATGCGATATTTGATATTTCATTTCATATATATATATATAGATGACTCTTGTTTTTAATATAAAATATTACACCATTAAATTATACTTAAATAATAAAAATTAAACCTAAATATTAATATTTTTAATGTGATAATTAATTTAATATTATATTAATTAACCAACATTGACTCAAAATATTAACATTTTTTGTAAGGACTAAAAACTCTTTTAACTTTCAATTAAAATACTTGAGATTGAAAGAGTGGATGTGCATAGGTTTTTAAATAGTAATATAATTACTTACTAGTATTTAATCTAAACCATCAATATATAGTTTTACAATTCTTTTTACCAATAAATAATTAAATAATATACTAAAACATTTCTGGAATGCTCATGAACGACAATAAAATACCTTTTATAAGAAAAACAATAATTATATACATCTGTTCACAATTCATTCCACCCAAGATAAAAAAAACACAACAAATATACTTCTTCAAAACTCGATAATTCACATGGTGTATAAAATACAAGATATAAAAGAAAAGTATACCCAACAAATAGATGACTCTAACTTTTTTATATAAATACATGATGTCCCTTACATAAGAGATGCAGTGAATCTAACATCATGAACCACAATAAAATTTGTTTTACAGGAGAAACAATTTATATACACCTACTCACAATTCATTTCGTCTTCCATAATACAACAATATACTTTTACATATGTAACTTGATAATTCCTATGGCGTAAAAAATACAAAATATAAAAAGTGTGTCACTCCTTTATTTTCATATAACCAAAATAAAAAATTTCATTATAGTCTTGCTCACTCTCTTTTAATTAATCAATGTTACACTTATCACCTAACATATTTAAAAGTACACTACAATTATCGTATCATAGACATTTTAAACACAAAAGGCAAAAATCCCGCCATATTTATGTCCTGAATGTTTAACACTATATGTATATATAATGGTTAGTAAACACGTAATAATACAAGAACTTTTAGAATATTATAACCTTTATTTTCCTAAAAAAAAGTTAACATTATTATTTTATTCGTATTTAATTCCTTATCCATTTTTATTTTACTATTGAAGAAGTAAAAGAAGGTGGCGTTGCTCATTAACAAAATGCAGGAAAATAGGGAATATGAAGAAATAGACAACAAAAACAGTTAAATGGGTAATATATGTATAAACTAAATAAACTAAATGAATATCTCTATCATGGAGTTGATATTGGACATTTTTATTATTGAAAATTGAGAAGCGTGTTCAGAGTCCCTGCGTGTTTAAGGTGTGCTTAAGGTCGCTTTCGTTTTACACGTTAATTGTCGGTCGGTGGTCTCTCATACTCAATGGAAAAATAATATTTCATCAAATCAAATATTCTCAGATAAACACACTTTCTTCGACTCTCACTAATGTGAATCATATTTTGACTTCAATGAAAAATAATAATTTATAATTAATGAAGAGTTCTTATCTACCAGTACATATTTCTCTGCAAAATAAAGAAAAGAGAGGAGTGCAGTGAAGTGTGAGAAGTTTGAAGTTATGGTTACGATATGAACATGAGAAGCATGGGTTTTGCATGATGCATAAGAGGAACAGTAAACGATAAAGCAGACCATAATTTCTGGGTGTCAACATCTCCCATTCAAAACGATTCATCCACCCAATTCAAAAAACAATATGCAGAAAAAAGGAGATGCAGGTGTTATTATTACTCATTACAAAATTAGCTTACAAGAAAAAATATATATAAAATCGACAATATTTCTTATTTAGTACTTAGATTTAGATCGATCTAATGCACACAATCAAGTTTTTTAGTAAACGTAATTATTAATTTATTTGTCTATTCATATTCGTTGACCACGTTAAAAGATATAATTTAAGAAAAAAATACATATCACCCTTTAACCTCTCCAAAATATAGTTTTATATATAATATAGATATATGACTACTTTTATATTTTACATAAGATCCATATGCAAACATTTAAAAACAAGGTAAAAGTCAAATCTCATACATTTATAGTTTTATATTCAAAGTAAACACCCCCTAGAGGCGTATATCATTTTAAAACATGTAAAGAAAACTATTAAAAATCTCAAAGTTTTACCTTTAATAAAGCTGGTTTTCTAATATACATTTATTGGATGAGATAACCGTGTATTACTTGGATGAAGTTAATATACATTATACATAAAAGTAAATTAAGTTTTACTTTTATGATAATTGAGCTTTAACATAATTTAAATCAGTGGCGGAACTTGACCAAAAATTGTAGGGGTGTCAAATTATATTTGTTATATATAATTTTTTTAATTAAAAAATAATAATTTTTTTTAATTTAAAAAAATTAATTTTTTTACATAATTTTTTTTATTCAAAATAAACATTCATGACAATAGAATCTAAACAATATAACAATAATATATATGAAAGAGTAACATAAAGTTTATCATCAACAATAATATAAAACAAAAGTTACCTTTATTCAGAGTGCTCTTTTACGCTCTTTCAATGACTTAAAATCTTCAATAATTGAATCAGAGCTGAAGCTAGTTGCAATATCCCTTTCAATATAGATTATCATAGTGCTTGCTAAAAATTCAGCATCCATCTTATTTCTCAACCTGTTCTTGATTATTTTCATTGCAGAAAAAGATCTTTCAGTTGTAACTGTAGAAATTGGAATAGTCATGATAAGACGAAGTAATCTATCTATCAAGTAGTAAACTTCAGACTTTTTTGTTGTTGCCAAACATGTACATAACTCTTGCATTGTTGATAAATTCTTCAAATTTGAATCTTGACGAGCATCAATAATGAAATGTTGAAGTATATCATTTTTTAATAACTTATCCCAACCATTTTCTCTCAAGTTTTGAATAAGTCCTTTTGTAGAACAAACTAGACGCATAACATTAACTATATCCTGAGATTGTTGTTGTAATGCTTGACAAAGAACATCTGTTATCCCCATAATTTCTCTCATCAAATACAAGATCAGTATAAACTCAAATGAGGTCAAGCTTTTGTAAGCATTATCAACATCACCATGTTGTGAATAAGTAGATCCATCAACAGTAATTTTTTCTAGAACTAAACAAGTTGCATCATACATATTGATCAAGCTACAAATAGAAGAGAAATGGGAGCTCCAACGGGTATCCCCAGCTCGTTTTAAAGTACCAATTTGATTTGCCCCTTTACCCTTTTCAAGTTCATCAATTTCTAACAAATATGCAATTTCATCTAACTTGGCAGCCTGTAACTCATCATGACGTTTACTAGAAGAACAAACAATATTGACAATGAAAGTCAATTTTGAAAAGAATTGGTGAATTGGAATAACTTCTCTTGATGCAGCAACCAAGGCAAGTTGTAACCGATGAGCAAAACAATGAACATAATATGCATAAGGACAATCAGTCAAAAATAATGCTTGTAATCCATTCCATTCTCCTCTCATATTGCAAGCACCATCATACCCTTAACCACGGATATTAGAAACATTAAGATTATGTCGAGATAGTACAACACACAATTCATTCTTCAAAGTTATTGTTACAGTGTCTTTAACATGCACAATATCAAAAAATCGCTTTTGAATAAAACCATTTTTATCAACAAATTTCAAAACAAGAGCCATTTGCTCTTTTTTTGATTCATCACGAGCTTCATCGACAACTATACAAAACTTGGAATCCCCAATTTCCTCACAAATATGATTTTTCACTTTTCTAGAAAGAATATTCAATAACTCCTTTTGAATTTTGGGTGAAGTATATTTGGAATTGAATGGAGCATTTTCCAACACAACTTTTGCAACTTCATCATTGTGTGATGCTATGAGTTTTATCATCTCAAGAAAATTACCTTGGTTCCTCGATTCAATACTTTCATCATGACCTCTAAAAGCACAAGCTTGAAGTGATAAAAAACGAACCGTGTCGATTGAAGTCTTGAGACGTAACCGATTCTTCATAATTTGATCTGAGCTTTGCACTTCCAAAACATTCCTAATGTGACAATTTTGATTTAACAAGTCTTGACAAGCAGACACTGCAATATTGTGTGGTGAACAAGGATCCTTCCCAATGTGTTTAAGGAAAGCACAATTTTTTCCATTATTAACTTTCCTCCAATTTTTAAAACCTATAAAATAACATTCAAAAAGTTAAATCATGTTGATGACAATAAACTTATTGCCAATTAGAATTCAATGAAAATAAACTCAATTACCTGTAACAATGAAAACATTTGAGCCAGGTCGTCCGCTTGGTTTTTTACTAAAAAGATAGCACGGTAAGCAATATGCAACATCTTTTAATGGCGAATACTCTAACCATGAAGGAAATAAGCTAAACCATGTATACTGAAATCTTCTTGGATAATCATCTTTACCAGAAAATGGATAATTTTCTAGACGCATTTGATATGGACCCCATTTTAGATAAGTCCTTCGTACCTCATCAATTTGATTTTGTGGGTATTGCCAAATTTGAAGACGCTTTCCCGCATCACGTTCTAAAGTATTTTCAAATTCATTATGTGTAACTTTGGGAACCTTAGAGAGTTGTTTTTCATTTTCTTCAATATTTGGATTCTCATGAAGTTTCTCAATTTTAGATGACGTAGATGCATTTTTTTCATCTTTATCACAAGCCTTCCTCTTGAAAAAAGAATCAATTCTTTTACTCTTTATTATAATTTTTCTAATATAAAATTTTCACCTCTCACCTATTTACAAAAAGATAAAATTATGAATACCCAAAATTAAATCTTAAAAGCAAGACTCAATATTTTAAGAAAACTAATAACTTCTAAATGATTAGCTTCCCTTACCTTAGAATAGATTCTTAATCTTGTTCTTCCCTTACACAACTTCAAAGCTTAAAATAGCTCTATCTACACAAAGAAGAGTTTGATCAATAATTAAAGCATGATTTTATGATCTCTTACAGAGATATATGCCTAGAGCGTAGAAAAGCCACCTACAAGAGAGAAACATATTGCTTCAAAAATAAAAAGGAAAAGATGAACTTACTTAAAAGAAGAAATTGTTCGGTCCAAAGTGTTCCTTAACTCTTCAATTTTGCCGTAGTGCAATTTAATTTTGAAAATAATAAGGAATTGATGGTGAAAATTGAGATGGAAATAAAAGGGGAGAAAGAGTTAGAGACACGGAAGAGAGAAACCAAATAGAAAAGTATAAGAAATTATAATAGAGAACAAAACGTGATTTTTAAATTTTAAAATAGATTTTTCAAACTAAATTAATATAAATAAGGTAATAATATATAAATAAAGTAATAATATATTAATAAAGTAGTAATATATAAATATATTTTTTTAAATATTTAGAAAATAAAATAAAATAAAAGTAATTAATATAAATAGAGTAATAATTTTTAAATATTATTTTTTAAATATATAGAAAAAAAAGTGAAACAAAAAATGGTTGGGGGAGTCGTGGTTCCCCTGTCCGTTAATAGTTCCGCCCCTGATTTAAATATTTTAAAATCTGATATTTAACTAGAAGTGTTCCAACTCTTATAAAAAGAATGTACAAAATTTCTATATAACATAACGTACTCATTGTCATCACAAAATAATCATAGCATTAATTATAAGAGTCTTATCTTATACTTAGAGATGAAAACAGGTCAGATTGAACATGAGTATTTTAAAATATGTGTATACTTGTAAATATATATAAAAAAAGATATTTTATAAATTTTTTTAAATAAAATTTAAATAAAATCACAAAAAATATAAATTAAATTAAATATAAATTTAATTTAATCTAATAAACTATAAATTAAATTTAATAAAACAAACTAAATTTTAATTTTAATTTTTTAGAATAACATGTATTCAAAAATACTAATAGTATAATATTCACACACAATCTATTTATAAATAAATATTAAAATATATACCGCTTGCGAATATCAATATCCGTTGCTTCTAATTAGCCATGGATCTTGCATACTTTTCTGCATTTTAAAAATAAATTTATAGGGACACTAGCTAATTAAGGTAGAGCATGTTCTTGCAAGATTAATAATATATTTTTATATTTCAATTTTATCATTAATAAATGAGTTCATGTTCTTCTCCTTGAAAAACATCACAATGTTTATGTACGAAGAAATCAGAATCCTACGGTATATCTGTTCTCAAGCTGCAACCCTTGCTGATGCATTATATGAATGATGCCACATGTCTATTTTTTTTCTTTTTTTCTTTTTTTTTTCTTCATCTTCCAAATTTCTTTCCATTGTCGGGTTCATACTATATCGTATGAATGCAAACACATATGCAGTATTTATTATATAATACGGAATATTTATGTGTTACCTACTATCATACTGTTGCATTGTACAGCTCCTTGACTCAAAAAAGATTGAATTCATACAACTAGAGGAAATCTGAAGAGTTTTTGTATTGAGTATTTTTAAAGTAAAATATAAATATTTAAGATAATAAATACGAAATTAACTTTAATCAAACATAAAGGTAAAAATAAAAATATTTACAATATATTAGTTACTTAATTAGTATCTAGAGCCAGCTTTATTCGGTTTGAAAAGGATTTTGGTGTGAATTGATAATTTTACTGTTTAAAATATTTGATACCGAAGAGTGGAACTCTGTTGGGTAGTGGTAGTGTCCACCAACTTTCTCAAAGCTTCACTTTCGCGCATTTAAGAGGAAATGATGGCTGTCTGTTCCCTGATTTCTATTATCCAAAGACGAAATAATTTTCAACTGTTTTAACATTATTCTTATATTATTTAATATTTATTTTCTGACGATTTAATTTATATATATTTTTCATATGATTTATATTTATCGAAAGATTATATATATATATATATATATATATATATATATATATATATATATATATTATTGCTCTTATACGTATAAAATATTTAACATCACTTTAATTCAGTACCTTAATGTAACATCTCATTTTAGTAATATAAAATTATTAAAATAAGATATTTTATATTATAATATAAATTAGAGTATGCCACTGATGTATATGAGAATCAACCTTCTATATTTATCCAAAATATACCAAAACAGTAGTATCATAGACACAAAACAATGCCACAAGTAGAATTTAAACATGAAATAGTTGTTAAAAATGATTGCTCATAGAATATGAAATTACAAAATAAACTGTTCTAAAAGGGATTCAAAAAAGTGTTAACAAACATGTCTACACTAAACATCACCGTCTTTGTCATTCGCACGATCACCGGAAGTTTTCACATCTGTTCACACTAAGATTGGTGATTATTACAAAAAAAAAAGCCAAACAAGAAGTAAACACAGAGAAAAAGGATAAACTAATTGAAAAAGAAAGAAATACACATACATACACAGATAATGAAATTATAAATATTTATTTTTATATAATATTTAACCTTGTTTATTTTATCTGATATATGATTTTCACTTACACTTTGAGTATTCTCACTATGGAGTGAGATTTTAAACTTATAAACATAAAAAAGAGAAAATAATTTGTTGATTGGAGAGGAATAAAGTTGAGGATTCCATTAGAGGAGTATTTCGGCTGAATAAAGTTGGGGGCATGGAATGTGATATAGTGGGAGATAATCAGCATTAAGCACGTTAGTGGAAAAGCACCCAATAATTAACCTTTCTTTTGTTTGCACTTGGAGACAAAGCAATCCATATAAAATCATGTCCCAAAGGTGATTTTTAAAAGCTTTTGGAAAAGTTAAATAACTAAAGAAATTTTGTAAATAAAGAGTTTTCTGTTCAAATATTGACCAATGTTTGTTACATACTTTAACAGTAATTTTAATTGTTTTTGTTTATCGATATTCTTAGTCTTTTCCTTAGTTAAGCTGCATTATTTTTCTTTGATGAATTGAAATTAAATGGACGAAGATTTATTCTTGTTAATAATTATCACCTATTGTGCTATAATAAGAGACAAATAAACATAGTAGTATTTGTTTATGTACTGTTTACTTAGAAGTATTTGTGGATTTGATATTTCTTTTAGACCCAAAGTCAGATGCTCATTAATTTGGGTGTCGTTGGTCGAGTACCTACTCAGTTTATTGACTTTGTAATCGTTAGTCGAGAATATCTTTACTGGGTGAATTTGGGAAGAATTTATCTCTAAGATTTTCAGTGAATCATTCGTTATGCGAGCCATCTGGTTGCTAGACGAGTGGACTCTTGTAGCTTAGCGAATGGATGTGTCGTTGAGCAGGTGAATCAGAGTCTAACTGTCAACCTTATGTGACATTTTGGTGTGTTGTAGCAAGTGTGGACTATTACTTAGGTAATGGTTGGTATGTATGATTGATTTGAGAATTATTATGCTACTCACAACAAGTAGAGCAGAGTAGGTTATGTGGTGAAGAGAAGAAAGAGGTCCTAGTAATTGGACTTGATCAAGTTCTAGGTGCGAATAGGGCTTACCTTGTGAGGTTTGGATGATAATCCCTTGAGGTCAAACTCGCCTTAAGACAATGATTTTGTGAGTCTTTATTTTTATATAGTATTTCACTTTCTCATTTCTACCCAATGTGAGACTTAGACTCATACTTAGATTTCCAACAATCTCTCCAATGAGACCTCCCAACCACATAAGGCATTAACACCACTTTCAACTCAAAATCTTAAAGCAGTGAATTTATAAATTTTTATTCTTATACAGTGCTTCACTTTCTTATTTCTACTCAACGTGAGATTTAAATTCACGTGTATTTTCCAACATAATTAAATCCAAATGAATGTAAATGAACATTCAATTCACTTTTTTCTGTGCTTTAGAAAAAGAAATTTGATAGACAGCTTTCAAACACACTAACCACATTTATTTAGAAATTTCTAAGACACTACGAGGACGTAAAGATAAAAAATTAATAAAATATGTTGATTAATGTAATTATGTTAAATTTTTAATAGAAAACACAATATTCATATGGGACACTATCAATTTAATTATTTAGAAAATATAATACTTATTTTAGTTTTTTAATAAAAAGTTCTGTAACTAGATTCTATTATAAAGTTTTATGGAATTATTTCTATTATTAAAATATGATTTTTGGGGTCAACTAAAAGAAAATTAAAAAAAATATCATTCAGTTATTATATTATAAATGGATTTGAATTTACATATTAAATAATTTTTTATTCTTTTAAAAATAAAATTAATAACATTATATATATATATATATATAATTAAAAAATAATCTTATTTTTCTCAAACAAACGAATTATGATTATTATCTTTATAACAAAGACATATTTGAGGATAAATTTATTGACAATAAGTAGTATAAATTTGTATCAACGAAATTGGAGATTAAACATGTGAGAGGAAAATTATTATTTATTATGATAAATGGTTTAAAATTTATTATCGAAATATATAACATTTAATTTTATGATTACGGTATTTCAATTATTTCTGTAAGATTAAATAACTAATATCAAGTTTTTAATCATTCCTCGCACTACGTGCGATTCCAAACATAAACGATATTATTGAAAAGTAAGAGTAAGACTAGAATTCAGAAAAATATAAAAGTATTTCTGACTACACAATTCCACTGCAACTCCTCGCAGCTTTTTATTCATCATGTACACACCACACTTCACCATATTAGTCAAAACATATTGTTACAAACTAACTTCTCTCCCATTTCCTAGCAACCAAACAAAGATGATTTGTGTGCTTAGCTTTAGAAAAACCCTTGAAACCGACTTGTTAAAACTTTTGAATTTCTATCACCAAGCTTTCGAATTTTTATGCATCATTTCATCACAAACAACTTCAAACTCAAGCTATTAAACTACGTACGTCACAAATGTCTAATATTTGAGGCCTGGTTGACCAACACCAACATTATATGGATGTATATAAATGTCTACAACTAGGTATTGCCTTTGGTACAAAATCATGACTTTGGTATAAATTCATGTCTAAAACTATATATATATATATATATATATATATATATATATATATATATATATATATATATATATATATATATATATATATATATATATATATATATATATATATGCCTTTCGTACATTCAATGTTCAAACATATTTTATATAGAAAAGTATATATATTCTCCGATCAAACCTTTTCGCCCTTGAAACTTGAAATGATCAACACACAAATTAAACACGTATATTATTACTGCACTCCCTAACCTGCTATGAATTAAAAAGATACACGACATATTAGTTTGATGATAATATTTGTGGAAAACCCAGTTTTAAGACAAAATTTATATTGAGACAGGTCTGATTTTCAGAAGACAAGTAACATGTTTTGACTTTAAAAAAAAGTTTCAAATTTTCACACATGCACAAAAAATATTTATATCAACTGTGAATTGGAAAATATTATATTTGGTAAGTTTAACAACCATAGAGGCCATGAAAATTGAATATTTCACACGCATACATTCCTATAGACAAATATGACCTCAACAACTATCTATATCGTATCATTGTTTAATCTTAGTGTTTCCGAAAGGGAAAAAATAAAAATAAAAATATAAGAACCGTACGCGAAATTGACAACAAACAAAAAAATTCACAAACAGTAGAAGTTGTTGGCGTGATACGAAAAGTCAAACTGAAACCACGTATTACCAAGAAAATGCTTTTGTTGACATGTGATTTCCGGAGGGAGAAATCGGTCAATTTCGCCTAAAACCGAGTGACACCGTTAAGCATAGGTAGCAGAACTTTGTAGAACATGACCATACTGCATTTCTTTTGTTTCCAACTTTCATGGTCTTAATTTACACCTCTATTAAGTTCATTAAATATCAACATATTGTAATTGTATGAATAAGATTGTGATTTTTGCTCATTTGACTTTGACACATTTAAATTTTCTTAATTACGTATTTTATTTTATTTTAAATGCAATAAACGTTGTATTATAGACATGTCATAGTAAATAGATATGTGGAACATGGAATAGAAGCAAAGCTTAGATGTGTTTTGTAATGTGGTTGAGTAGTTTAGAGTGTTGTCTGCAAACTGTAGTGGTTCTGGAATGAATGGAGGTTGGGTTGGCACTTGGCAGGCTCCACGTTGGCCAATGCCTTATTACTGTCTGATATGGATCCTCTCTGCTCCTTCCATCAAGTTTTTCTTTACAGCTAAAATTACAACCATATTCATTATTTTTTCTTTTCCTTTTTTCCATTGCTGTACAGTGAGCGAAAGACTGAGATTCTGCACCCTTTTTTCATTATATTGGCTCCAGGTATGATTTCGCTGGAGGAGATCAGGGTTCTATTCACGATAATGAATTGCCATCATTTCTGTAGTTTGCTGAAAATATAATGTCAGAGGGTATATGTATGTGGCCATGTTCATCAGTATTTGTCCCAATTTTTTCAAAACGATATCTTTTCATCGCAGTGAGATAAAATTCATAATTAGTTATGATGGATATCAGAGAATTCATTAAGTCAATAAAATAGTGTTTATCTATATAATGATACTAAATAAAGAAAATGAAAATATGAAAATTAAGTCTCATAATTGAGTTTATGGATTGAATACCTAGTATTCATGATGAGATGTACTACTTCCTAATTATATTATATTATTTGAAGATAATCAAATACTATATCCTAAAATATTATGTAATCGATTATTATATCATTATATTTTAAAAATATTAAAGAATTAACTTCTATAGTATAGTATCTTATAAAATTATATAACCAATTATTATATCAGAATATTATTTATATATTAAAAATATTTCATATAATATATTAAAAGGTTAAGTATGTTTTTGGTGTAACATCTTATTTAATAGTTACAAAACATCATATTATGATATAGCAAAACAGATAGTCAGAAAAATCATACAAGGCTTTAATACAGTCATTCCAAGTAACAGTTTTAAACTTCCAACTACTCACAGAACTTATGTTAAGGAAAGATATAACATGTACATCCCAAAAATGCCTTATTCTAAAAACATGAACCAAAATACAATATAAACACCAGAAGCCGTGGGTCAGATCCGGTCCAAGGGAGGGGTACCATCACCTGGATCCTTCTCTGCTCACACCAAGTCATAGGTGGTCATCGCAAAAGAAGACATTCATAAGGACACAAGCCAGACAAAAAGGGTAAGCTAACCAAATATAAATGAAGAGGTGAAGTTATGAATATAAGTAGATAAATAATTTCACACCCATCAGAATTTAATAAAGTCACCACTACAAGACACACAAGTACACGACTCTAAACTCAATATCTGGATTATGTAAGCACATTGGATCTCTTAGTAGCTTGCACCTGTGAAGGTTCCCAAACTCTGCAGAGTTTAGGCTCAAGGGGTTATCACCCAACCACTCCCAAGGTAAGTCCCCTTCGCGTCTATGACTGATCGGGTCCATAGACTAGGACCTCTTGCTACTCCTCACGACATAACCCATCACACTCTACATGAGTCTTAATGGATTATTGGAGCGTCAGGATGTCAACCAAATCTGAGTCCTTAAGTGCTTACACACACTAAGTACTTTTCTTAGAATTTCCCATGAAATCCTAGTTCCATCTCATCCCTTCACAATCTCATTCCTCAAACTTTCATCATACAATTATATGCATATACTAAAAATCATGATCATCCAGCATACTATAAGCAAACATCATATTATCTCACTAAATAAAGTTATTGTGCATCTAAAACAGAGAAGATAACATAAATCTGCAGTGAAATTCGCTTAAGCTAGAGAATCTCGCCTAGGCTAGGGAGTAATCTCGCTTAGGCAGACTACTCTCGCCTGGGCGAGACTCCTTACAGTGGGCAACCCGAAAATCTGAGCGAATTCTCGCTAAGGCTAGGTTGGTTCGCTTAGACGAGAGGATCTCTCACTCAAGCGACCATAGCCCGCCTAGGCGAGACCTCGCACAGCAATAGAGGTAACTCTCTGATACTTTCGCTCAGGCGAGAGCTACTCGCCGGGGCGAAATTATAAGGATTTCCAAACTATTCTTCACATGCAGAGTTACGAAATTTGTGCCAAATCTCAATTACACACAACAAGTAGTTCCAAACGGTAATTAAGCAAAGAATCATACTATCCAAGCACACAAAGACTCTAAATACTCGAAAATTAAGTGAATGTTAGCTTCCCTTACCTCTTTTGCTAAGATTTGAGCTTGGTGAAGTTAGATTGGTATCAAGGAGGCAGAGATCTTAAATTAACTTATAAGTTCATCACCAAGACATAGAGAAGAGAGAATCCCATGATTAAACCCAGAATTCAGAGACAAAGAGATGGATTCTAACTGGAATTGAACTAAAACAGAAATGGAACCTACCGAGGAGGAAGGGAGCTGAGGGATGAAGCACCAGAGGGTTCAGTTGAGTCTATTCTTCCAGAATCTGGTCACAAATGCAAGGAATTGGTGAGGGAAATGATCAAATAGGAGAAGTGTAGAGGGGAATTGAGAGCAGAGGGGGAGGGTGGAAGTAGCTGTGTTTTTGGATTCTTACAGAGAGAGAAAAATAGATGGTTTAATTAAGGGGGGGTTTCACATTTAGTCCCTGAATTTCGATCCAAATTTGAAATTTGTCCTCATCCGAAACTTTGATATATTTTGGTCTCTAAACTTTAAAAACTTTAACCCAATTACATTAATTTTTTTTAGGTATCGAACGTATTTTCTAATAAATATTGAATCGAAAATGTGTCAAATTGTGTAAACAACTCTAATACCGACATGAAACATGTTCTACACATACAAAAAAAATTAACGTAATTAGATTAAAATGACTATATTTATTCATTTTTAAAATATGAAAACTAAAATATATTAAAATTTTGAAAAGAAAGAATTTTAATTTTGAATCAAAGTTGAAAAAAAAATCGTACATTAAATAAATAAATATATATATATATATATATATATATATATATATATATATATATATATATATATATATATATATATATATATATATATATATAAGCTATCGTTAATAATAAAATAACATGATTTAAAACTATCTGAAACTTGCATATAAAATGTAAAAAATGTTATTCAATTGAAATTATTTTAAATTTAGAGATGTCCTTTATTTTTTATTTGTTCTGAAACAAAATGATGATAAAGTGAAGATAGATAAAAAGTGTGGATCTCCATTTAGAAAGCATTATCGCAGAGCAGTATTTTATTATGTGCAGCTTTAATTTTGCATATACCTCAAAAGTCACGTCGAGGATATCCTAGGTTTTTTCCGTAATATTTGACCAAAAGCGATGGCAAAACCCAAACATCAATTCTTTAAATAGCTGTCTTGTTCCCTCCAGTGATAGTTGGTTTCGTGTTCCGCCACAATCCTGGGCATTCGGTTGAGTTGACGGTGTCTCCTTCATCCCCCTCACCCTCTTCTTTCAGCAATTCCAAAATCCCTTATCAACCATGATGCAGATCAGCTCCACCATACCCGCACACAACCTTCACATGTTCCAGACAAGACGCGCCAGTTTCCGCTGCCGTGCCTCTCCCCTCAACCCTTCTTCCACCACCCAACTCCCAACTACCTCTTCTTCTCCTCAGCACGTCAAACCGGTCACCTCCACCGACTCCACGCGCTTGCACCTATCAAACCTCGACAAGTTCCTCCACAAGCAATCCCCAACTCAACTCAACAACCCACCACCGCACCAACAAGAACAAGTCGCAATTCAAAGCACCAGTAACAGCACGGCGACAACAGTGGAGAAGAAAGGAAAGAACATTCTGGAAAGCCTCAACCTTGCCCGTCTCTGGCCGGACATGAAAGCCACCGAGGAAATGTCACCGCGCCACCTCAACCGCCTCCAGCGGCTGCTCTCCAAAACAGCGGAGTACTCCCCGCGAAACGTCCTCGGCAGCCGGTGGAGAGAGTACCACGGCAGCCACGACTGGAAAGGCATGCTAGACCCTCTGGATGAGAATCTCCGGCGAGAAGTGGTGCGTTACGGAGAGTTCGTGCAAGCCGCGTACCATTCCTTCCACTCCAACCCTGCCATGTCAGCGGAGGAGCCACCCGTCCCGCGCCACATGGTCGTACCCGACAGATCCTACAGGGTAACGAAATCCCTATACGCCACGTCATCAATCGGGTTACCGAAATGGGTGGACGACGTGGCCCCGGATCTCGGGTGGATGACCCAGCGGTCCAGCTGGGTCGGGTTCGTGGCGGTTTGCGATGACAGGAGAGAGATTGCGCGTTTAGGTAGGCGGGATATCGTGATCTCCCTGCGTGGAACCGCCACGTGTCTGGAGTGGGCCGAGAACATGCGGGCCCAGATGATAAACATTTCCGAAGAGGCGGCGGAGGAGGAGAAGAAGACAGAGGCGAAAGTGGAGTGCGGGTTTTTGAGCCTTTATAAAACGAGAGGCACCCACGTGGGTAGCTTGGCGGAATCCGTGATCGAAGAGGTGAAGAGGTTAATGGAAGTTTACAAAGGGGAAACACTGAGCATTACAATCACGGGACATAGTCTAGGTGCCGCACTGGCTCTGTTAGTGGCTGATGACGTGAGCGCGTGCGCCGGTGACGTGGCACCCGTGGCTGTTTTTTCTTTTGGTGGGCCGAGGGTGGGTAACAGGGCCTTCGGGGAGAAACTGACTGGCCAAAACGTGAAAGTGCTGAGAATTGTGAATTCCCAGGATGTTATAACGAGGGTTCCCGGGATGATGGGGAAAACAACAACAAACAATATACCAGAGAATGCAGCGGATATAATTTCCCCTAACTTGCAAGAATCTATGAGGAGCAATAATCAAAGAGCAGCAATAATAAATCACCAAAAGCACAAATAAAGGCACCAAGATTTTTAACGTGGAAAACCCCTCAAATCAAGGGTAAAAACCACGAGTCGTCCAGACCAAAGAAATAGCTTCACTATGATCAACAAGAGTACAAAAGAGTCTCAATCAATAGCACAAATTAGTGCCAACACCCAACCAAATAACAAAGCAACAAAGCTTTCAAATAGAGAAGAACAAGAGAGGAAAACCTCTACAAATCACTGCTGCAGTGCGAAATTAATATCTCCCAACTCAGACCTCGTATCAAAGATCCGACCGGTCAGAATGAAGAGCAATGAGTTCCGAACCTGCTGTAAAAATTTCAGCCCGATCCAACGGTGAACGAATCCGCAGCGCCGAATTTACTGCGACAGCTCTATGAAAAACGTGAACAGAATTTTCCCTCTACCTCTCCCTCTATGTGTTAGGGCTTTCAGTGTATTCTTACTCTATTGTTCTGCCTCTCTCTTTATTTTATAGCCTCCTCTCCACTAGGTTTAAGTGAGACATGGGCTTCTCAAATTTTGGGCCTTTTCTCCACATAGGAAGGGAGCCCAATACCCAACAAATCTCCCCCTCACAACTATGTGGAGATAACCGCCAAACCGGCGATCTCACAACAAACTTCAAACTTTCCTCTTGGCAATGCTTTAGTCATCATATCAGCACCATTATCATCTGTATGAACCTTTTTCAACTCCAACAACTTAGCATCCAAAGCATCACGTATCCAATGATACCTCACATCAATATGTTTGGATCTAGAATGAAAAGTTGGATTCTTACCAAGATGGATAGCACTTTGGCTATCAACAAACAATGAATAGTTATCTTGCCTAAAACCAAGCTCCTGCAAGAATTTCTTCAACCATAACACCTCCTTGCATGCTTCAGTAATAGCAATGAACTCTGCTTCTGTAGTAGACAACGCTACACACCTTTGTAGTCTTGATTGCCAAGCCACAGCTCCCCCTGCAAACTTTATCAAATAGCCCGAAGTGGACTTTCTGGAATCAATATCCCCAGCCAAATCTGAGTCTGAGTAACCCATCAAAGTAGGTTTATCACCTCCAAAACAAAGCTTCATATCAACTGTACCATGAAGATACCTCAAAATCCATTTCACAGCATTCCAATGCTCTCTACCTGGGTTTGACAAAAATCGACTAACTGTACCAACAGCATGTGCAATATCTGGTCTTGTACACACCATCGCATACATCAAACTGCCCACCGCAGATGCATAAGGAACTCTACTCATATTGGTCTTCTCAACTTCATTTGAAGGACTCTGTTTAACACTCAGTTTAAAATGAGTAGCAAGAGGAGTACTCACAGCTTTAGCATTTTCCATCTGGAATCTCTGCAACACCTTCCTAATGTATTGCTCTTGTGATAGATAAATCTTCTTTTCTCTCCTATCACGTGAGATATGTATGCCAAGAATCCTTTTAGCAGCTCCCAAGTCTTTCATGGCAAAAGACTCGCCAAGTGTCTTCTTTAACCTGTCAATTTTGGAAATATCTTTTCCAACAATAAGCATGTCATCAACATATAATAACAGGATAATAAAGTCATCATTAGAAAAACTTTTAACAAAGACACAATGATCAGAAGTAGTCTTCATGTAACCCTGCTCACACATAAAAGACTCAAACTTCTTATACCACTGCCTTGGAGCCTGCTTCAAACCGTATAGACTCTTCCTTAGTCTACACACATATTCTTCCTTGCCTTTAACAAGAAAACCATCAGGTTGCTTCATGTATATCTCTTCCTCCAAATTACCATGAAGGAAAGCTGTCTTCACATCCATCTGCTCAACCTCCAAATCAAGAGTAGCAGCTAAACTTAGCACAGTTCTGATGGATGACATTTTCACCACAGGTGAGAAAATCTCATTGAAATCAACACCCTTTTTCTGTCTGAAACCTTTCACCACTAATCTGGCCTTGTACCTTGGAAGTGTAGAATTTGAATCTTGTTTCACCCTGAAAATCCACCTAGTTTCCAATGCCCTTTTGCCCTTAGGCAATTTCACCAAGTCGTAAGTGTGATTATCATGCAAAGATTTCATCTCATCTTGCATTGCATCCAGCCACTGTTTCTTCTCTTCACTATCCAAAGCCTCTTCAAAACACTCAGGTTCTCCACCGTCAGTCAAGGTTATGTACTCATCACAGGAATACCTTGTAGAAGGTTGTTTTTGTCTATTAGACCTCCTGAGTTGGACTTGAGGTGATTCAGGTATATCACCAAGATCGTCATCATCATCATGTTCCTCTTGAGCATCATCAATTGAAACCTCTACTCCACTTCCAAACTGTTGATCATCAACATCACCATGTTGCTCATTGTCTTGAGCTTCCGTTTCAACATTCTCCAAATTGTGAGCGGGCAACCTCATCGGATTACCATCAGTGAGATTACTATCTTTCTCGGGTGTGGTCTTCTCCACCTTATCAATGTCTTCAATGGTCTGGTCTTCCATGAATTGTACATCACGACTTCTAACAAGCTTCTTCTCAACAGGATCATAAAACCTGTAGCCAAATTCATCCTCACCATAGCCAATAAAGATACATTGCCTTGTCTTTTTATCTAACTTGGATCTTTCATCCTTAGGAACATGAACAAATGCCCTGCAACCAAAGACACGCAAATGATCATAGCTAACATTCTTACCAAACCAAATTTTGTCTGGCACCTCAGTATTCAAAGCAACTGCGGGACTGAGATTAATAACATGCACAGCTGCAAGCAATGCCTCTCCCCAAAAGTGCTTAGGCAACTTTGCTTCTGAAAGCATACATGTAACCCTTTCAACCAAGGTCCTGTTCATCCTCTCCGCTAGACCATTCAACTGAGGAGTTTTAGGAGGAGTCTTCTCGTGTCTAATACCATGCTGCCTGCAATAAACATCAAAAGGTCCACGGTACTCACCACCATTATCACTACGGATGCATTTCAGCTTCTTGCCTGATTGCCTCTCAACCATAGCATGAAATTCCTTGAACTTTTCAAGTACTTGACCTTTCCGCTGAAGAGCATAGACCCATAGCTTCCTGGAACAATCATCAATAAAAGTAACAAAGTAAACTGCATCACTAAATGACTTTACCTTTAATGGGCCACAAACGTCAGAATGCACCAATTCAAGTAATTCTGACTTCCTTGAGGGTGGATGCTTCTTAAAAGATACTCTGGTTTGTTTACCAGCCATGCAATGAGAACATTTCTCCAATTCTGCATTTCTCAATCCCATAAGCACATCCTTTTTAGCTAAGCAGTTAAGCCCTTTCTCACTTATATGACCAAGCCTCCGGTGCCACAAAGATGCCTCCATATACATAGCATTCACACTGTCTTTAGCAACCAAAGCTTTAGTCCAATACAATTTAGATTGTCTCTCCCCTCTGGCCATAACCAAGTTACCTTTAGTGAGCTTCCATTTACTAGAACCAAAGTGATTGTCATAACCACAATCATCAAGCAACTGCACAGAGATTAAATTAAAACGAACATCTGGAGCATGTTTGACTCCTTTAAGCAACAACTGCACTCCCATGTTGGTTTGCAGGCAAACATCACCAACACCAATCACTTTAGACTCACCATCATTACCCATCTTCAACACTCCAAAATCACCAGAAGTGTAAGATGTGAAGAACTCCTTCCTAGGTGTAACATGCAGTGTAGCACCACTATCAATAATCCACATGCTCTCATCAGATACAAGATTAACGGACTCAAAGTCACGAAGAAGAACAAGATCACCATCTGTAGCAGTAGTGACACGATCATCATCATCATGATCATTCTCTCTCTGTTTGCCCTTCTTGTCTTTGTTCTCCTTTTTCCACTTAAAACAGTATTTCTGAATGTGTCCAGTTTTATGACAAAAATGGCACTCTAAATTCTTGTATCTTGACTTGGACTTGCTCCTACTCTTCTCTCTACCACCTTTATGTTCCTTTTTCTGACTTCTCCCCCTAGCTTCTGTAACAAGCATCTCAGACTGAGATGAAGAACCATGTGCCTTCCTTCTCATCTCTTCATTAAGAGCACCGCTCTTTGCCATCTGAAAAGAAACAACACCATTCGAGGCAGAGTTCGTAATTGAAACCCGAAATACCTCCCAAGACTCTGGTAGAGTATTAAGCAACCATAATCCCATAACTTCGTCATCAAACTTTATGCCCATTCCTGACAATTGATCTAGGAGCCCTTGAAACTCATTTAAGTGATCAGAAATAGAAGAATTCTCCCTGTACCTCAAATTCATCAAGCAATTTAACAAATACAATTTATTATTGCCCGACTTAGAAGCATACAAAGACTCAATCTTCTCCCACAAAGCTCTGGCATGTGTCTCATTAGCAATATGATTATAAACATTATCTTCAACATATTGCCGAATAAAACCACATACCTGTTGGTGCTCAAAGTCCCATTCTTCTTCAGACATAGAATCTGGCTTCTGTGTAGCAAAGACCG
Organism: Vigna unguiculata; assembly: GCF_037176805.1. Taxonomy (NCBI): domain Eukaryota; kingdom Viridiplantae; phylum Streptophyta; class Magnoliopsida; order Fabales; family Fabaceae; genus Vigna; species Vigna unguiculata. The sequence goes on along the minus strand of NC_140794.1, from coordinate 53,378,160 downwards.
GAAGATGCAATTTCTTGACAAATAATAAATCTTTCATCTTGCCCTTCCACAAATGATAATTTGTACCATTCAAAGCAACCATCTTTGCATTTGCCTCCATCATTCAAGCAAGTAAATATAGCCCAACCAAGAGCTCTGATGCCACTCTGACGGTTTTACAGAGGGGGTTTCACTGGGGAGAACAACACCAATGAGATCTGAGCCCAACCACATAAGACATTGACACCACTCTCAACCCAAAACCTTAAGGCAATGGGTTTATGGGCCTTGATCCTTATATGGTGCTCTACTTTCTCAATTCTGGTCAATGTGGGACTTAGACTCACACTTGGATTCCTAACAATCTCCCCCTCAAGGGTGAGTCCCTTCAACCACATTGGTACACTCCCCCTCCAGCGGAAGCATTCCCAACCACGAGTACCCCTTCTCGTACCGCCGTTCATCTTAACGGGACACGCTTACCTGGAACTCTTTGCCAGGAAGACTTTCGATACAGGGACATGCACTCGTCTGAGCCGGTATTAACCATCGGCTCTGATACCACTCTGATGGGGAAAACAACAACAAACAATATACCAGAGAATGCAGCGGATATAATTTCCCCTAACTTGCAAGAATCTATGAGGAGCAATAATCAAAGAGCAGCAATAATAAATCACCAAAAGCACAAATAAAGGCACCAAGATTTTTAACGTGGAAAACCCCTCAAATCAAGGGTAAAAACCACGAGTCGTCCAGACCAAAGAAATAGCTTCACTATGATCAACAAGAGTACAAAAGAGTCTCAATCAATAGCACAAATTAGTGCCAACACCCAACCAAATAACAAAGCAACAAAGCTTTCAAATAGAGAAGAACAAGAGAGGAAAACCTCTACAAATCACTGCTGCAGTGCGAAATTAATATCTCCCAACTCAGACCTCGTATCAAAGATCCGACCGGTCAGAATGAAGAGCAATGAGTTCCGAACCTGCTGTAAAAATTTCAGCCCGATCCAACGGTGAACGAATCCGCAGCGCCGAATTTACTGCGACAGCTCTATGAAAAACGTGAACAGAATTTTCCCTCTACCTCTCCCTCTATGTGTTAGGGCTTTCAGTGTATTCTTACTCTATTGTTCTGCCTCTCTCTTTATTTTATAGCCTCCTCTCCACTAGGTTTAAGTGAGACATGGGCTTCTCAAATTTTGGGCCTTTTCTCCACATAGGAAGGGAGCCCAATACCCAACACGGGATGTTGGTGAGTGAGGAAGTGGAGAAGAAACTGAGAAGGTCGAAGGTGGGTGGGGTACTGAACATGGTGGTGGAGGAGTACTCGCACATGGGGACAGAGCTGCGCGTGGAGACAAAGATGTCGCCGTATTTGAAGCCGGATGCTGACATGGCATGCTGTCATGACTTGGAGGCTTACCTGCACCTTGTTGATGGGTTTTTGGCTTCGAATTGTCCTTTTAGAGCGAATGCGAAGAGAAGCTTGGCCAGGTTAATGCAGCATCAGGGTGGCAATGTAAAAAAACTTTATACCAGCAAGGCTAAGGCCTTGAGTCTGAACCTTGAAAGACAGGGTTCATTCTCTATCTCTGGTTGTTTGCCCAGTCCCTCCTGAATTCAATTCAATTATAAATTATAAATGTGAATACAATTATACCATCACTCTCCTACCAACTTCATCAAACATTATATTATTCATCAAACACCACGCAGATAAAGTCGAAACAACAACCGACGAATCTATTTTGCATATTTAGGAATTTGACTTCTAAACATTACTTACTACCACTTAGTGCTGTGACTTACATGCAACGTGGGTGTAAGTGAGGGAAAAAGAGGCAAAAACCATGTCAAGCTTCTTCCGAAAAGAAGAGGACAGGGAGTGAAGTGTGAACTAGACTTGTACAAGTTCAAACTATTGGCCGGTGCTACAAACCTTACATATATTTTACGAATTTCGTTGACGCCGGATTATCCTCATTACAAATACTTCTCCAAATCCTATCTTTATTCCTGCTTCTACGAATCTTCTTTTAAGTTAACTGTTCCCCACTCAACATAATTTTATTCAAAATTTAATGCATTGTGCTATTCTGAAAAATAAATATAATTTTTCAAACTTAAAAAAAAGAAAAAAAGGAACATATTATTTCACTGTTAAAAAAGTTAGGATTTAGAATTTAGAAATTTCTTATTTATCATATTTCCTAACATTATAATGAAATAGTGTGTGATTTTTCTAATACGATTTTTTTTCCAGCATGATATATTTTTTATTTAATCGTAAAAACTATTCATTAATGTAAGAAGATATTCACCTTTTTCTTTCTTACTGTTACAGTGATGTATTTTTTACCCGATGTACAAGCTATCCATTATTTTCTTTGTATTCCAAAAACAGAAAAGGTTAATGCTTTATTTTCTTTCATTTTCTTAGAAGGTTAGTGTTATTTATCTTTTATCCTTTTTTGTTTTTCAAGTTTTGGATCGAACTGCTGAGCTTGTTGTGAAGATCTATGTGGGAGTTGTGGATTGTGATGGAGCGAAGCTGTCGACCATGGAGGTAGATGGTGGTCAAGTGTGGTTGTTGTGTAAGTTGACTTGAACATGTTTCGAGTCCTGACTAATGATATTTAAGTATTTTATAATTTTTTTAAATGAATAAAATAAATGATAGGTTAACGTAAATTTAATATTCTATTTTTGTTTAGAGTATAAATAATGCATAAGTTTTGTAATTTAAAAATAAATTATTATTATTAAAATCTCATTTTATAATACAAAGAAACGATGGCAAGAGATAAACTTAATAATGATAACAATCGAAATAAAAATGTATTAAAACCATTAAAAGTAATGAAATTATAAATTCTGACGATAAACAAGAATGAACGAAAAATGAGAAGGTAGAAGAAAAGATAATAAAATAATGATGTGACGATAATATAATATAATATAAAGATATTTTGAATACTAATTTTTTTACAACTCTTTTTTATAATATATGTTATTTTCTAAGTAGTTTTAAAATATTAAAAATAAAAAAATAAAAAATATGAAAAGCTATTTAAAAAATGTCATTTAAGATTGTAAGAAAAAATTGTTAAAATTTAGCAGTCAAATAATATTTTCCTTTAATATAATATGAGAGAGAAGTTAATATGGAAATACCTTAAAACCTCTTCATTTTTCTTATTATTATTTTAGTATTTGAGACAAAGAAAGAAAGAAAAATGAAAAGTTAGAAGAAAAGTTAATATGACAATAATATAATATAATAATATGAGAGAGTTAATATGGGAACAACTCAAAACCTCTTCATTTTCTTATTATTGTTTTAGTATTTGAGAAAAAATATAGTTTCTCTTAATGTTATCTTTATGTTTTTTTTTTCTTTTTTAAAAGATGTTTTATTATTTTCTCTTAGTTAAGGCGAAAGGTATATAATTTTCTTTCTTTCTATAAAATTACGTTATTGTCTGCGTATTTTTTTTCTATTATGTTTTGTTATTTATTTTAATTATAAATATTTGTGTTGTTATTTTAGTGTGCCAACTATCAGAGTTGGTTTGTGTGGTTTATGATTATATTTCATTGTTGTTTTTTAATATTGTGTTACTCGATATAATGTGATAGTAGTGAGAGATGCACGTCTTAGAAGGTTTTGGTTAGGAAAAAAACTTAATCGCGTCCATTGATGATTTATCTTTCTTTTCTTATAATTATTTTGTGTTTATGGTCTGTATTTCACTACTAAATAATACTATTTTTGGAGATAAGTGCAGAAATTAATTTTAAAGTCATGACAATAAAATGTGGATAAAAAAGTTTAATAAAAATAAATTTTCATTGAAAATTAAAGACGAAAACAATTTAAGAAAGAAAAATTATATTTTGACAAAAATTTGTTTGACAAATTTAACAAAATTGCTATAAATATAATTAAAATAAATATTTTTTTTTAAAGTAAAATGAAGTAATAATTTTTTTTAATCTAAATAGGTAGTTTGTCTTTGTTAAAAAAAATGTGTTAAAGTATATTTTTCTTTAAAAAAAATTGCGCAGATGCAATTGGATAAATACCTTTAGATATTTATGTGTGATTTCTCTGATATTCAAAATATAACAATGACAACTGTGAAAAAAGAATTATAATGTACAGGACAAAAACAAAAGAAATCTAATAATGTTGAAGATATATATAATTGTTAAAACATTTATTAATAAGATAACGAGATCATACAAATTTTAATTCGTTGACAACAGAAATTTTTATGCTGAAAAATTTCAAATTTATGAACAGCATCATACATTAATTTTAAAGTTTTGAAGTATTCACAAATATCAAAACAAATATTTTCAAAGTTCATGCATAAGAACCTTATTCAATTTCAAAGTTTACCTTATCTATCATTTTAAGATAAGATACCTCTTTAAATTATGATGAAGCTATGAACACAATAGAAGTTCCATATTCACAAATTCTTAATATCTACTTAAACTACATTCATTATATCACCTAATACAGCAAGTTGAACAAGAAAGCTCGTGTCAAATTTATGCATCATAACATCTCAACACACTCACATGTCACTTATTAAACTACAATTTTTTTTTTTCTCATCTATAACAATAATAATAAAAGGATTGCTTAATGTATTTTTCTTTTTTGTAAGAAAATACTTTCCCGATTAACTTCACTTAAAATAATGTATTATTAGCATACTTGTCTAAACCTATATATAATTATCTATGTTGAGCTCCTATTTTAAAAAGCAGTCTCTATTTTATTTTATTTTTTAAATTATATTGTCTTTTCTTCTTCTTTTTTTTTTTACTTCGATCATATTATATGCATTTTTAGTGCAAAATATTGACACAGACAATTGGTAGGTAAACATTAATATTTCATCTTCTTTAAAAGTTCCTAATTTTTATGATTATATTTTTTTCTTTATCGCAATACAATTATAACATGGTATAATAAACATACATTAAATCGTTTTATTTTTAGATAACGATTAAAATAAAAATATTATAATTGAAATACACAGTCACAAACGCAATCTTTTAACAGGATATACACAATCTAGAAAACGTTATACGGAATTATAATCACTAATTAGTAGATAATATTTAAATATACTATAGAATATTTAATAATCCTGAATAACTTTTCAAAACTTAAAGAACATACGTTACCTCACTAAACATATGGACACTACCATCCTGTAATTTAAATTTTATTCCACCAGTTTTAAAGAATTTCATCATGAACTCCACATTGCTCAAATGTATGAAATAATTTTTTAAGAGAATTAAAAAAATTCTTAAAGACATCATTACACAAATTACTACTTCAATTATCTTATTCAGCCATCAGAACATTATGTTAATAAAAAACATCATTTTAAACAATTGCAATTTGCAACCTCAAATTTGTCACTTCCCACTATGTTCATGTTGGTTAGAAACTGCTATTAATGCTAACAAGTAAAAATGATACACAAATAACTCACTAGTTTGGTATAATGATTGAAGATTTTGACAAATTATATAGGATCTCAAATTTAAATCTCATCATCGTCATTGTAAAATAAAATATAGAACACCAAGAAACAAAACTTAATGTGGTTCCACTATTTTTTTTCTACTTCCCCACAAATTTTAAATAATTAAATTCTAATCTTTTAGAAATTAAATACAAATTACTCATATAGCTGTTTTACCTGAGTCCAAATTGAAATAATTGAATTGCAATCCTTCTCACGCCATGCAACATATAAGATTAATCACGATCTTAACTCAATAATTATCATCAATTGTAATCCCTCAATCAAAGACATCATTTTTTTTTTTATAATTTGTTGTTATTGAAGTCAATAATGTCTGTCTAGAATCATTTGTCCGGACCCAGAATTTATGAAATACAACATAAACAAACTAATTAACACACGATTTTCATGTTTAATTTTAAATACTAATTAATAGAATAGTTATTTCAAGTGAAGGCACGCCATTTGTAATGAAATAATGAAATGAAAAAAAAAAAAAAACTTCGAGTTGTAGCTTAACACGTCTGTTAAACAGATTGAGTTTAACATGTGCTAATCTGATAAATTGAAAAGTAATGGCTAAATTCAAATCACATCAGTCCCCACCAGTTTCAACATTTCGAGTCAGCAAAGGTTAAAAAAAAAGAAACTACTACATCCAATAACCTAATAATAGCAACAAAACAAAACAAAGTGCTGTTGTATCCACTAAAAGGAAAAAACAACACCAAAACGCTCTAAAACAAGAGAACTTTTGAGCTGACATAAGTTGAACAGGATTTACACTTTTCTTACTTGGTGTTCCTTAATTATTTAATTAACCAATGAAGTTGAATGTGTAATTATAAGATTCAATAAATAGATGAGTTTTATATATTAATAGCTTTTAACTTTTTATTGCAGATGTACAGAAAATAAGGTTAACCTATAATTTTTTTTTGTGTTTTGATTTTCCACTTACAATTTAGTTTTCCCAATTTTTAAAAAAACAAGTTTAATCATTTTTTTATGTTTTAATTTGTAAAATTGTTTCACGAACATATTCATGTTCTCGGAATGCTAATCTGACAATCCAAAAAACACCTTGAACCTTCTATTAATTAGAAGAGAGTTTAGAGAAAAAAGATTTTAGTGAGAGAAATTTTTAAAATGAGATAAGAAATTAATGCTTATATTATATTTATACTGTAAATTTTCTGTTCATTTTGAATATATTTGAAAATAAAATATAGGTCTTACAAAATGAAAATTACATATTTTAAAATATAAAGTAAAAATATCACAAAAAATATAAAAAAAATTTTATAAGAAATTATAACAACTAAAACTAAAATTTACCTATATATATAAATAAAGTAGGGAACACTAGTTTAAGCTGAATTTGGTTAACCACAAACAAAAGTGATGATTATTTTTAATTCACAATCAAAATTGTTTTATTAGTTTTATATCTAGGGGAATAAATTTATCATCAAATCCGTTGTAGTCTAGTTGGTCAGGATATTCGGCTCTCACCCGAAAGACCCGGGTTCAAGTCCCGGCAACGGAATTATTTTTCTTTATTTTTTATGCTTCTTTTTCTCCCTCAATGTGTTACTCTTATAAGTTCTGATTGATGAGAAATGGGAACCATGTTCACGTGAAACTGGAACAAAAGACTCAAACATAGTGAACTTTGATACATGTTTCATTTACGTTTATTAAGGACGAGGAAGCGAAGTTCTTTGCCAACCTTGTCCTTCGCAACACTAACCAAACACCAAAACATCACTTTTGCCACCCCAAGTCACCACCATGTGTCCAGACACTCCCATCAAGGCGAGCTTAATGATAACAGCATCATTGCATCGAACAAGCTCATCACAAGCTACGTTCGATGCGGTGACTTAGATTCCGCTGTTCGTGTCTTTGACAACATGAAAGTAAAGTCTACTGTTACGTGGAACTCCATCCTCGCTGCCTACGCCAAGAAACTCGGCCACTTCGAATACGCTCGCCAGCTGTTTGAGAAAATTCCCCAACCCAACGTTGTGTCCTATAACATCATGTTAGCGTGTCATTGGCATCATTTTGGTGTCCATGATGCCCGTTGCTTCTTTGACAGCATGCCCGTGAAGGATGTTGCTTCGTGGAACACCATGATTTCGGGTTATGCGCAGGTTGAACTCATGGGTGAGGCTCAGAGGTTGTTCTCGGTGATGCCAGAGAAAAACTGCGTGTCTTGGAGTGCCATGGTGTCAGGATATGTGGCATGTGGGGATTTGGATTCTGCTGTGGCGTGTTTTTATGCTGCGGATGTGAGGAGTGTGATCACGTGGACTGCCATGATCACTGGGTACATGAAGTTTGGGAGGGTTGAACTGGCAGAAAGATTGTTTGGAGAAATGACAATGAGGACATTGGTAACATGGAATTCTATGATTGCTGGGTATGTTGAAAATGGGAGGGCAGAGGATGGGCTAAGGCTATTCAGGATAATGTTAGAAACTGGAGTTAAGCCTAATGCTTTGACTTTGACTAGTGTGTTGTTGGGTTGTAGTAATTTATCAGCATTGCAGCTGGGTAAGCAAATTCATCAGTTAGTTTGTAAGTCTCCATTGAGTAGTGATACGACTGCCGGGACTTCATTGGTTAGTATGTATTCCAAGTGTGGGGATCTAAAGGACGCCTGGGGTTTATTCGTTAAGATTTCCCGAAAAGATGTAGTGTGCTGGAATGCAATGATTTCTGGCTATGCCCAACATGGGGCTGGTGAAAAAGCTCTTCATTTGTTTGATGAGATGAAAAATGAAGGCATGAAGCCAGATTGGATTACCTTTGTTGCAGTATTGTTAGCTTGTAACCACGCAGGACTGGTGGATCTTGGGGTCCAATATTTTAACACAATGGTAAGAGATATTGGAATTGAAACTAAACCAGAGCACTATGCATGCATGGTTGACCTTCTTGGTCGAGCTGGAAAGCTAGCTGAGGCTGTAGATTTGATAAAAAGTATGCCTTTTAGGCCCCATCCTGCCATTTACGGAACACTTCTGGGTGCTTGTAGGATCCATAAAAACTTGCACTTGGCTGAGTTTGCTGCCAAAAATTTGCTCGAGCTTGATCCAACTATTGCAACTGGATATGTTCAATTGGCTAATGTTTATGCATCACAAAATAGATGGGACCATGTTGCTAGGATCCGAAGATCAATGAAAGAAAATAATGTTGTCAAGACACCGGGATATAGTTGGATTGAAATAAACAGTGTGGTGCATGAGTTTAGATCAAGCGACAGATTGCACCCTGAATTGGCTTCTATACATGCAAAGCTAAATGACTTGGAGAAGAAAATGAAATTAGCTGGTTATGTGCCAGATCTTGAATTTGCATTGCATGATGTGGGAGAGGAGCTGAAAGAACAGCTTCTTTTATGGCATAGTGAGAAACTGGCAATTGCATTTGGACTTCTTAAGTTACCATTAGGGGTTCCAATCCGGGTATTCAAAAACTTGAGAGTTTGTGGAGATTGTCATTCTGCAACCAAGTACATTTCAGCTATAGAAGGAAGAGAAATCATAGTTAGAGATACCTCGAGGTTTCATCATTTTAAGGACGGATTCTGCTCTTGCACGGATTACTGGTAAGCTTGATAATTTGAAGTAAGCAAAATGATATTGATTTGAAGAGTATGCTATTTTATTCCAAAAGCAAAGCATGCTCTTTACCTTGGATCGAATTGATTTCTCGAATACACAAAGGAATACTATTCTAGAGATTCAGATAAGTGCTCTTGATTTCAGTATCATCACATTTAATTTCCAGATGACGAAATTGGCAGTGATTCTGGAAATTAACCGCCAAGTCCTTTTTAACCACAGTTGTTATTAGCTGCCTTATGGGCACCTTATCAGTCCTACAGTCTCTCGACAGTCTTTGACTAAAGAGAAAGCTATTTGTTGGCACTCCAAAAATGAATGTTTTCCCAAATGTAGGCTCAACAGACAAAGAACAACCTGTATTAACTTCCAAATTCAAAGGCTGCATGGGTTGTTTTGTGGTGGAGTTGAGTGAAACTAACCCTGAGGGGAAAGTTGCTTACTGCAGTCCAGTTTTGTTCAAGTCGGGATCCTCTCCGGCTCTTTCCTGCAAGAATGAGTGCAGATTACTAAAAAAATAGAGTACAGTAGGTTTAATTAATTGCTGAGATTAAAACTTAAATGTACCACAAAACCAAACGGCAGCGTCTTCAAACCAGGACGAGGACAACCTCGAATCATGTTTTTAGCCAGAAACAACCAAAAAACCTACACCTGACCCCGATTTTCATTACTTACACCACAAGCCACCATAGCCGTGCAGCCACCATAGCCGTGCCAAAATCAATGGCAATCACCATCTTTCATCGGCTCAGTTGGTATGTCATGAGCGGCAATGAAGACCACAATGCATTTTACGAAAGAATAATGGAGGAAGAAAACATTAGAAACCCACTTCTAATCCAGGACAATAGCTAATGCTGCAAGTTCTGAGACCGTTTTGCCTTATTTGGGTAAACATTCTTATAATATTTTTTTTTTTAAATGATTTTTATAGTATCGTAATATCTGTTAATGTTTTTTTTTTTTCACCTTATAATAATTACAGAAGTTGCTATTTAACTATTCTACCGTACAAATTATGGGTTGAATAGATTTTTTGGTTTTCAAGTAGAACTTTTGTTCCTGTTGTGTTGTGAAATACATGATCACATAACATACTCATAAAGTAAATTTCTCCAGAGTCATCAATTCCTTATCATGTTTCAATGAAATGAATTGTACAATGTTGTTACTAATATACTTAACTATGTACTAGCATTATGCAGTTTTTTACCTTCTTGCTGATCCTGGTAGCCTTACTATATTAAGGCTGAAAAATTCTAAAATTTTGATTCCGTTGTAAGTTTCTTCTCTGTTTTCAGTTATGCGTTAGTTGTACCCATCCGATAGATAGTCATCTGGGAATCGTTTTTCCTCCTATCTGGGTATGTCTGAACGGCCAAGATACTACTTACAAAGAGACTAACATATATGACGCAATAGTCATTCTCGTTTTCCTCCATTTTATTGAATCTCAGTATTTGATAAATCTTTACAAGTTTATTATAGGAAAAAAATTACTAATAAAGGATAGATATAGTTTGTTATTGTCAGTTAGTTTTTTATTTTCTTTCCTGAGTTGTTAACGAAACGTCTTCCTTCTAATTTGGCTGTGTAAGCTGGAGATTCCAGTGTAGAAAAATGGCTGTGTGCCTGTTCGTTTGTACTCTTTGATTTTTGAAAAAATAAGTGTAATTTCTCCGAAATCATGGAGGGATTCTTATTCTTAAGTTATAGTTTTCACGATAGCACAATGACTAGGTGGCAACAGATGGGGCGATGAAGGATTTCATTATTCCATCCCATCCTTAAAGTCAAAATTTATATTTATCTTTAATTTTATCTCCCAATATAATGGATATAAAATTTTTGTTCCATTCTTGTCTTGATCAAACTAATAGTTACATCACAATCATACTCATATTTTCTTATGTTTAATATTAATTAATTAATTAATTTTTGTAAAAATTAATATTAAAAAGTATATTATCAAATATTTAATATAAAAAGTGTTTTAAATGTCAAATATATAAAAATAAATGATAATTATATAATTTTAAATCAAAGTATAAAATAACAATTCTATAAAGTAAAATAACTGTATAAAATATCATGCAATTATAAGTAAATAAAATTTCATAACAACCAAAATATTCCTTAATTGTGAAAATGTCGATGAAATAAAATTGATAAAGTCCACAAATATTTTTAAAAAATTATAAAAGTAAAAACAATTCAAGTTTAAAAATATTCAAATGTTTACTTCCTCTCTATAAATTATAATAAATTTCTTTTTTTATACATAATAAAATTTATAAACTTAAATGAAATTACACAAAAAAAAATGATTAAACTAAAAATAATACAAATTTAGATATAAATATTCTCTCTTTCAAACTTTACGACAATGATATTAAATTATAATATTTTACTAAATAAAAGATATTTACATAATTACTGAAGTAAAATTATATGAGTTAGAAAATAAAAATAATTATATAAAAAATTATTAAAACTATTTTACATGATAAAAAATAAAAACAACTGAAAATATTGAAAAAAGTAAAATATTAAATATGTGACCTATAAACAATTTGATACACCTTTAAAGGAAATGGCACAAAAGATCATAGAGATCTAGAAAAACTTTTTACGTATTAAACTAGTTGAGCAGTTGAGATATGAAATTTTTTTTAATAAAATAAAAAATTCTTCAATTGAAACAAAATTTAAAGATCAAAAATAATATATAAGATAAGTATAAGTATATATATATATATATATATATATATATATATATATATATATATATATATATATATATGTATATATATATATATATATGTATATAATCTAGTAAATGAAAAATTTATGTTATTAAACATTTGAAATTGAGAGGATTGAACATTCTCATATAAAAAAAATCATAAATAAAAATACTAAAAAGGAATAGAAATAATGGGATGTGACAATTAAAAACTATTTGATTCACTTAAATTAATAATATACCATTTGAACATAAACATTTGAAAAAAAAATTGTAATCAAGATTATAATAAAAGCATAAGTATCTTAAAAATGTGAATGAATTTTGTGAACATATAATAATATGACAAACAGTTAGAAAAAGATAAACTAAGAGTGTGCAATCAAAAAATTACGAAACTAAGTATTAAGAGAATAATTATATATATATATATATATATATATATATATATATATATATATATATATATATATAAAGAAGAGAATGGATAGTAGGGTTATGTACTTTATCAACAATCGATTGGGTTCAAGAATATCTAATTTGGACTCAAGGATTTGTAATATGAGATCGGAATAAGAATATAGTTTTAAATACGAAAATGATATCATATCCCATTTCACGTGACACTTTACTAGCAACTATGTCTACTCTGCGATAAAATTCTATTAAATGCATAAATACTAGAATTTTTGTCGATTATCTTTTTGGATGAATAAATTTTGTTTTTTTAGTAAATGAAAAAATTAAGAAGTTAAAAATAGATATTAATAATAATGATAAATATGATTTAAAATAAGAAATATCAATTTTATCATATTGGATAAGGGGTAAACCCCGTTACTTAGGTTAGAATAGATTTAAACATTGCACTTGAATGGTCAGTTAAATCTCTCTAAATCCTAGATAAACATCTATTTACCAAAATATTAGTCTTGTGTCAATGGTTAGATTGAAACTAACATATTAAGACCCAAGATATTTAAATGGGAAAGTTTTGAGCAATTTCGAGACATATTATAATATACAGCAAGCAGGCAACTTTCAATAGTGAAGAGAATAGTAGCATCCAAAGGAGCATTTATTCTTGTTTAATAAATCCTAATTATTTACTACATTAATGATGGCTAAAATAGAAAAACAGCTAAAGTATGAAAGGAATATGGAAAACATGTATGTCTAATTTAGTGGTATAAATAAGTAAATAAGTGGTTAGATACGTTAAACAAAACTCTTCTGTTAACCATGCATGAACTATAAAGAGTGCAAAATTCACAAAGCAAGACAATGTAATTGGGTATGGGACAGCCATGGTAGGTTGTTGGCGAGGAATGTAGATTGGGGTCAGGTATGGGTGCCTTATTAGGGATTGTAATAGCTTGTTCCTTGTTCAGAACATGATTCCAAGTTGTATATTCCAACGAAATGGCAATGCAATGACACTGTAGTCCTAATTTAGAAAAGAGCAATTGTAATCTATTACACATTTATTTTTATTTTTATTTCTCTTTCTTTTTATCACATATACCTTATAAACCTATCAATTTTCTTTGATTTTAGATATCTATTATATTTTTCTTTTTTCTTTTTTATAACGTTATATATTCTATAAGTTTATTAATTTTATTCTCTTTGTAAATATATTAAGTGTTCAACTTTTTTTTTTTTGTGTACAAATATTTTTCATTTAGAAACTGAAAGTATGTGTGTGCCGACATCCAGAGGGAAAGACCTGGAAAGTCGTTATGTTTTACTGTCAGCCTGTCAGGACAGCGAGGAGACATCATCATAAATTTTTAATGATGTTATTCTCATGGTTCAATCAATTACTGAAACCATGGCATATTTTTCAAATATCACATTTTATTTCTAAAATTATTATATACTCGATAAAGAGAACAAACAGAATAATAAAAGAGCAAAAGGAAAAGAAAAACGCCAATAACTAGCAAACTTTTTTATCATAAAATCCAGTTTTCTATTATTTTATTGGTAGACTTACAAGAGTGGATGCAAATGAAGAAAAGATTCTACTCCCCTAGAGAGAGACAAGTGAGAACAATCTATGCAGAAGCCATTGAAATGAGGTGAATGTGCATGGAAGAAAGAACAAGGCAAATACTGCTATTCACCAATATTCCTAATTTTGTACAAATGTTTTTTAAATCAAATACACTGAAAAGAATGGAAGTTTTAACAACGACTTAACGATAAGGAGTAAATCATGAGGAACAATCTTCATATAAAAGCAATATGTGAAAAGCTAGTTTTACATGCCACTGAGACACATATAAACGTCTAAAATCACAAATACTTCGTCTCTAATTCGAGCAGCAACCTGCCTTCTGGTTCACTGGCTGTCCTCGAATTTGGACGGTTGGAGGCCTGGCATTGTTCACTGGTTGGCTTGCCATTCTGTGGAAAACAACCAAAGAGATGATCATATCAAGCTCAACACTACCCATTAAAGGAACTTAATAAATTTCATTTAAGTCCACATCTTTAAAAACAAAATGAATAACAATAATTAATGGAAGGGAAAAAGAGGTCCTTTATTGACCTGTTTTTAATTTCAGCAGCCATGGCCATGAAAGCCTGCTCCACATTAGTTGCATTTTTGGCACTAGTTTCCATGAACGGAATTCCAATTTCGTCCGCAAATGCCTTCAAAGATAGCAGAAAGCACAAAGCACAAACTTCAGAACATTAGACAAAATGACAAAAGTAAGAATTTCACCAGATGTCGGTGCGAAATATACACAATAAAACAATTTAAAATTAAGTATCACCTTTGCTGTCTCATAGGACACAACTTTATTTGCTGTAAGATCACACTTGTTTCCAACTAGAAGCTTGTTAACATTTTCACTTGCATAACGGTCAATTTCATTCAGCCACTGCTTAACATTATTGAAGCTATCTTGGTCAGTGACATCATACACAACCTGTAAAAAAGAAAAAGAAAACATGATTACAACAATGCTTTCCAAAGAACCAAAGGAAACTAACTCAAGAAGGAGAACCAGTTTAAAATACTAACAATAATGCCATGAGCCCCACGATAGTAGCTGCTAGTGATTGTCCGGAAACGTTCCTGACCCGCTGTGTCCCACTATATGGTAAAAAAAAATGTAGAAAAATCTGTCAACAATTACAAAATAGAGTAAAGCAACAATCCCAGATAAATGGGACAGGTGTTTAAACAAATAATTTCCTACTTTTTTCACGGGTTTAAGTCCTCAAATAATACAGGTTGAACTGACCTACTACAAAATTGGTGATAGAAAACAACTCGGATTGAGAGTCTTGGCAAATGAACTACATGATTATTACATTAAGCATAAATAAAGAGACTCTTGAGTACATGAGTGATAACTCAGATTGAGCATTTTTTTCTAAGCATACTCAAATTGATTTACATAAGTATTCGAGCAAGAGACAATTTCACAAGATGTAATTTAGAAGTAGAAAACAAATTGACACATAATCATGAAAACATTTACGTTAGAAGCAAATAAATTTGTGTCAAAGGCAAAGCACCACACAAATAGCATTTATTAAAGTCAAAGATCATGTGCTTACAATTTGAAGTTTAATAGTCTTCCCATCCTGCTCCACAGTGCGGATTTTCTATAAAAGGGGCGTGGTAAATAATTAGTTACATATTTGTGCTGAAAATAAAATGGAGATTAGGTTAATGCTGAATACAAATGCTTACAAAGTCCACTCCAATGGTACTGATGTAGCTATCAAGGTATGAATCATCCTGTTTCACAACAAAAAATATTCAGGGTAACCTCCACTTCTTAAAACAAATTCAATGTAAACTTTTGGTTAGCACTGCAACCTCCACCAACACACACAATACAGTATATTTATTTCTAACCAGAGAGTCCAAAGTTATAATACTACTCACACCATATGTAGAGCATGCATCTATAATATTTCATAAAATTTGGACCTTCATAAATATAGGGAAATGGAATAGTTGGAATACTGAAATTCTTTTCATTAATTCAAAAATAAGAAAGGAAATATGTAAACAATAATAAAAACGACAGATGCTCAGAACTTACAGCAAACCTGAGGAGAAGACATGACTTGCCTACACCAGAATCTCCAATCAGCAAAAGCTTGAACAAATAATCGCTGCAAAAAACATGGTTCCAATCAAAGACAGCAAAGTATTACTATTAAGGAACTGTCTATCCATGACCAATAATACTGAAAGGTAGCATAGAAGCTGCCACGTATAGGACATCACTTATAATAATCATAGAGAGAATCATGCACCGACAGCCTACTCTTTACAATTAAATTTGTCTCGTGATTTGTACAATACTTCTTCACTCAAATCCAGATAAACTCCACTAACTTCGCACAAAAGTCAAAAGTTTTTTCGATAAAGTTTAGACCACTTAGCATTACTCTAGTAGATTGCTTGATATATTTATGGCCTCAGCAAGAATCAACTCAAATTGCCTCTAAATTTATAAATCTGTTTATTTTAGGAAGGACCACCCGTTGATGGCTTAACTATCAAGTTCATAGATCTATCTATAGGATTTTTTCATCACAGAAGAATTAAATTATAACGATACTTAGTTAGAATACAACATCACTAATCACCGCGACAAAAATAGAGAGAGAGAGAGAGAGAGAGAGAGAGAGAGAAACTAAGGTATCAATTAGAATAAATTTACAAGTCACAACCACCAACCTAGTCCTTAGAATTCACATATCTTCAACTAACGAACAAGCTGGCTTCTTGTTCTAGATAGCATATACTGACCCAGTTTCTGCAGTTATTTCATCATTACAAAAAGACTATTATTAAGATAAAACGTTTAGAAGTCCTAAGCCGGATCCGAGAAAAAAACATTTCACAATTAGCTCTAATATAATTGAATACGTGCAAACGGATCTATGGTCTAAAGAAACAGATCTAATCAGTGAGGAAGTTTCCAGAAGTACGATCCAGTAAAACAAAATTCAAATAACCGAAACAACACTTCACAAATACAAAATTCAACACTACCGCTCGACGACGACTTCAGATCTAAACGAGCTTAATTGATAAACGAACACAAAACACGATTCGCAGAGGGATTTTCGCAATTGAAGCAGTGAGGAGAATATGCACTTACTATTCGGGATTCATGGTGGTGCGAGGTTGGGAACGATTAGAATTAGAGAGAAGTAGACGGAAGTGGAAGGAGTAAGGAGTAGCCGGCGAGAGGAGTGAGCGAAATCTGATCGTCGCCGGAGAAAGATGGGTGAGGGGATTGAAGAGAGAAATGGAGAAAAGCGTGTTGAAGTGGCGTTTTAAAATGACCCGCTGGTGTCGGAGGTCTTAAGGGTGAAGGGGTGCGAGTGGGGTGACGTATCATCAGGATCAGCCGCTGCCACGTGTCTTGCATCATACTCTCATTCATTTACCAGGTTGGATGCTTCCTTCTTCTCGCCTTCTGTTGTGTATATAAAAAACAAACTTAATTTTATATTTCACTCTTCAATTATCATATTTCTTAAATTTTACTAATTACGTTTTTTATGGATTTTATCGGTCTATAAACTATGTAACAGTGTAATAAAATGCCATAATTTTTTTAAAAAAATTATAAATTAACGTTGTTTTTATGTTGTTTTATTTTTTAAATCTTTTTACATGACATGTCATTATCTTCAATGAAATGGTATACACGTGAAAATGTAAATTATATAATGAAATAGTAAAATAATAGATAATAAATTATAAAATAATAATGATTAGGTAATAAAATATATAATTAAATAAAAAATATCGATATTGTTTATCCACATAACTATATTAACGAATTTACATAAACTACTGCAACGTCAAAAGGTGTTTTAAAATTTTCTTTTAAGTAAAGCTTTAATACGAGAAAGAGAATTAGTTTTCTAAAATTTAAAAGAGTTGTTCTTTTATGCTTCATTTATTTCTTTGAAATAACATTTTTAGGAGCCAACGTTGCTCGAGAACATATATCTTATTTTGTAAGTTTCTTTCAAAATAATTCTCACGAGAGAAGACTAATCTAATTTTCTTTTAAATTAAAATAAAAACTTTGGTCAAACTTTTAAATAGTTTAATGTGCTAAAAAGTATTCTTAATAAAAGAAAAACACGCTATTTTTTATTATATATATATATATATATATATATATATATATATATATATATATATATATATATATATATATACTTCTAAAAATTGTTGTTATCAATAAATTTTCATCGTTTCTAAGAATCATAACAATATTCATGATTTCCTTCTTAGATATGAACAGAATTCGGGAACTCCAAAAACTCTCACCTAAATTTTTAAGTATTATACCAAAGTTTCGTTACAAAGTTGAACCAATTTAATTCAGTTAAAACGAGTGGTTAAATGATAATTTAAGAAGCTAACATAAATAATAGACATGCACCTTACATTATAAATCAATGAAAAAATATAACTATTGTTGAGAACCCATAAATATTTTGTTTTTATATATTAGAAAGGATTTCTTTTATTTCATTAAAAAATATAGTTCGGTTTTTTATAACAGAATAACCTTCTCCGTCTTTAAAAGAAAATCTAAGTTATTTTTTTCCCTTCTTCCTTATAAAATCTAACATTATTCCTTATCTTCTTGACAATCTAAGACCATAAAATCGATCTTTGTGAACAGTCTATCAAGTACCTCGATCAATTTCATCTTAAATTTAAATTTTTGTCATTTATTTTGTAGAGCAAATTTGTTTTTCTCATACATGTAATTTTTTTTCTGGATTGTATTTAATCTTTTTGGTTTCTAGGTGAAACTAAATCTAGTTGTAGTTCTAAAATCATACATTGATCATTGATCAAACTTTTTGTTGTGTAGCTAGAATAATCGTAAGTGGGGGAGTTGTGTGAGGAAAGAAGAGTGTTAGGCCGTGTTAGGCTTATTCTTTGAAGTATGAGAAACTAATCTTTTTGAAAATTTTAATGTTTTATAGTTAAATTCAAAAATTGTGGTACAAATGATGTGACTGCTTGTTTGTGTAAAGTTGAGAATATTCGTGATAAGAGTGAGTTTGATCATAATATTAGTAGTATGGTATTTTATAAATAGAGAATGTTATGAAAATTTGAGAAAACATGTTTGATTTGAACTCTAAAAGTATAAATATATGATGGTGGGAAACTGTTGAAATACATTAATTAGTTATGAGAGAAATATTGACAACATGACAGTGTATAAAGGGGAGAGGTTAAAGAAGAACTGACCTATAAGAAAAATGAGCAATGAATGTGACCTTGATGATGCTATAGTGAAGTTATTGCTGGTATTTGAAAGATGGGATGTATTTGATGTGGTATAGTGATTCTTGTAGAATTGTTGAATTAATTAGAGACATGTTTAAACTGATAATTCTTATGGTGTGTAAAGAGTAGATATGGGAGCATGCATTGAATAATGTAGTATTGAATGTGACACGATGATTATATTTTTTGTAAGAAAGTAGTATGTTTACATGCATGATTGTTATAATGTCGTGAAATTCTTTTTTTATTTGAAACGGTTTATATGTTACTAAATAGTTTATTTGTATGTCACCAATTATGCTTATGGTTATGTTGAGTTATGCTTATATAATATGAGTAATTGTAAAAATTTAGTGTGTTTGGGTTGTCAAATTAGTTATTTCCAAGGAAAAATGCTAATCATCTTGACTTTACTAGTGTTTAACGTCACATAGAGAAAGATAACTAGGTTAGGTGGTAAGAGTCGAAGGAAGCTTCAATTGGTAGACGGTGTGATATGAAAGAGGATCAAGCTCATGAAGTACTTATGGAGCTAATGAAGTTAACCCTGTCAGTACTAGGTGAAATGTATGAGTCATCCGTGATCAAAAGTTGTAAAGGAAGAAAAGAGGATGTGTAGTATGACAGGTGCAAAGTCTCATAAGTTCATTCAATACACTAGTCTTCCGGAATATTGAGTTACTCTTTAGTTTGATGTTTGGCTGGTTTTTATTTTATACATCTCAAAGATTTATTTTGACAATTTTTGTATGAAAATTATAGATCTTTTAAATTGGATTTTATTTCTGTAATAATTAGCTTATCCTTGCAATTGTGGGTGTCTTTTATTTCTTTTCTTTTGCAATGATGTATTTTAAATATGAAGCAAATATAGGAGCTGATGGCGATAGTAGAAAAGCTTGAACAAGTCACTAAAGGAATAGTATAGAAATATGTTAAATGTTTTTTATAACCTTTTAAAATATTGTATTAAGTTCTTAGTTTACATTTTTTAGTTATGAGTTATGTTGATCACATTTGTAGAATGCAATGTTTTCTAGTTTAAGAACTCCAATAAACTAAGTTTAATTATAATTAGTGATATTACTAGAGTGTTAAAATATGATATATAATCACTAAGTGGATGCTTAGGAAAATAGTGTTGTTACAACTATTATTTAAATTAATGAGTCTATTATATATCTGTTAAGATAATTTAGTTTTGCAAATAAAACTTAATAATTCGAAAGATTAGTTTTAAATTTTAGGTAGTTTATATTATTACATAATGATTTGTTATTAGAACTTTTTAGAAAAACAATATTGCATTAATTATTAGAAGTTTATAAGAAGAATTAAATATGTTTTTTGTTCTTTAATTTTAAGTGAAAATTGGAATTAGTCTCATAAGAAATTTGGTCCAATTTAGTCCTTCAACTCTATAAAAGCATGAATTTATTCTTTTTAACCAAATTTTGTTAGGTTTATTTGATGTTTAAAATGTGCTTCATGAATAATATTTGAGTTTGTTGACTCCGTTTGACATATCAATGTTAACTAAGAAATGTGTCTAAAAGAATGAGTAATTTATATCAATATTAACAATGAAAGATGAGTAACTATATTAGTTTAAATTTCTGAAAAAAATAATTTTAATTTTTGCTGAAAGTTAAAAATTCAAAAACATATTTAACTCAAGAACATGCCCACCACACTGCCGCATTTTCTATTACATTGTCTTACAATTATTTTACAATATATATATATATATATAATTTTATTTTATACAGTTTTTCATTACATAATAATAAAAAATAAAATATATCATATTAGTTATTTCAATGTTTTCATAGTCTATGTGCATTATAATCTAATTCTGACGACTATTTTTTGAAAGTCATGTATATAAAGAATATTTAAAATAATTGGAAGATAAGGTAGCATCCTAAAAGAGAAAAAAAAAATGACTTGGAGTGTAAAGTTGTGATTACAATCAATTATTGTCTTCTTCTGTTGGTGATGTTAAGAATAAAGCATATCAACTAAAGACGCGAGAGACTGTTCTTCTTTTTGTTAGTTAGGATAGTGCTGTCCGTGTAGACAATATCTATCACCAATCATCTTCGTATAACTTTAAATTTAAATTTCATTTCCATCTATTCAAACATTTTTACAAATTTAATACATAAAAATAAAAGACTAAATGATTTTTTTCTACTTTAACTTTCTCCTCACGGTAATTTTTTGTTGTTGTATGCACTCCTCCTAGATGATAGAAAAAAAATAATTTAGTTTTTGGTAAAGATGAAAACATTTAAGTTGATGTCTACAAAGACCACTAAAGAAAAGATCATTTGATGTGTTGTGTTACGCATAATTTGAAATAAAAAGAAAAAGAAGATGATTTGAAATATTTAATTTTTGGAAGTGTATTCGATTTGATTTGAAGATTAAGAAAAGAGAAAGGTCACACGCGTTTTGGAGTGTTGTGTTGTGTTACGCATGCTCAGAATCGTGATGGAAGGCTATGTTTTTTTAGTTAAAAATTAAAATTAGCTTTTATCTTAAACTTTTAGCTCTCAAAAATTTTAAAATAAACATATATAATCTTTTTAATTTAATTAAATTAAATTCTGTTATACGTTATTTACAATTGTTTGATATAATACGTAAAACAATATTTATTATTTTTTAAAGTTTAAAGATTAAAATGAATTATAATACAATCACAAATTGACATGTCACTACAAGAAAATGTCTTATTAGTAACCAATTTTAGTGACTAAAAGTTGTTAGTCACTATAATGACCAATTTAGATACCAATTTACAAAATTAAAATTTATTGGTTACTAAAATAGTCACTAATATAAATAAAAAATTATAATTTGTCACTAAATTTGTCACTAATTAATTAGAGACCAATTTAGTAACTAAGTTATTGTGGTAGCCAAAACTTAGATAGCTAATTTTTAGTGACTAGATTTCTTTGGTAGCCAGAACTATGGTAGCTAATTTTAAAAACTAATTTAGTGACCAATTATAATTTTTTATTCATAATAGTAACTATTTTAATAACAAATAATTTTTTTACTTTGTAAACTTGTATCTAAATTAGTAATTATAGTAACTAACAACTTTTGGTCATTAAAATTGATTACTAATGAAGCATTTTCTTGTAGTATGTGGCACTAGCATTGACACGTAACACAATTGTGACTTGAAACGTGGACAATTTTATTGAAATTAAAAAATTTAAAAAAATTAAAAAAATTAAAAAAAAAATCCAAAAAATCAGAAGCTGACACGTGACATGTACTGTTAAAAAACATTAACTATTTAAATATCGTTAGTGCAAATGACTAAATTGACCAAAATGATATCTAATTGAATACAAAACGAAAATGAGGATCAAATGGAATAAAAACAACAAAAATATGGACCAAATATATATTTAAGCCTATAAATTAAAAGCTAAATCTTTAAAAAAGTCTTATTTGAAACAAAATTATTAATTCTACCGGAAGAGACCAGAATTGTGTACATGGGTGGATATGGGTGAGTTCAAGATTATTCAGATTGAACTAAAAAATAATGTGAATGCACACTATAAATTGAATGAATCCCAAAGTAATTAATACATTTTAATTACAAATGAAATTAGTCTATATATATTACTTATTTCTAAAGTTTTAAAGACTGAGCTGTGTCCTTTTAGAGGGACTTGGATTAACGAAATGATAAGAACGTGGAAAGTATTTTGACTAGTTGAAAATAACACAACAAAACTATTTTTTGTTTCATCCCTACACGTTTCTTCCTTCTTTACTAAATAATTAATTTTTTTTAGTTGTTACAAGTACACTTTTCCAATTTTCTTCTCCAAACTTTATATAGGATTTCCCTCTACATTCATGTCTTATTTGATAAAACATTATATATAGTAAATAATCTATACGAAAAAAATAATTGTAGAGTCAATCAATCATAAATTGATGCGTAGTAATTTATTATTTTTATAATAATTACTTTAAATCTTATATGTCAATAAGGTATAACATGGTTAGTATACGGTTAAATCTAATACAAATTCAATTTCTTAATCATCTCAGTGGAAAAAATAATAATTTGTGTCAGGAATTAGTCCCACATTAAATATGAAAATACCATATTTCTTCTCTAAAATCATATTTAACATAATTTCTGTCTATAGTTGAAAAACACATACATATACGAAAAACATTTATTAAGCAGGTACAGCGTATGCAAAATACAATAAAGAGATATGTTAATTTGCTCTACATCAGTTACAACCAGATAATTATTGTTCTACTGGCGTTGAAACACGCCACCAGATGCATAATTATTACGAATATCAAGAGTGAATCAATTC
The DNA here is from genome assembly GCF_037176805.1 of Vigna unguiculata. Lineage (NCBI taxonomy): Eukaryota > Viridiplantae > Streptophyta > Magnoliopsida > Fabales > Fabaceae > Vigna > Vigna unguiculata. Next base: position 53,354,543 of record NC_140794.1, on the reverse strand, counting down.
AACTGTTCAAGTAAAAAAAAAATCAATTTAACTCTATTTATTTTACATTTAATTACATTTTCAAGTCTTTAGATGTTTTTAATTTAATTTTATTAATTATTTTTATTTAATAATCATTTAAAAAATTTACATATTTTAATTATTTTCATTAATTAAATTATGTAACTATTAATTATTTCAAGAACTTAATTTTGGTTTTTCTTCAACCGTATCAACTCAACATTATAAACATAATAAGTACTAAAATATGAACAATAAAAGAAATTTCAAAAATTATTCCAACCATTCACAATAATGACACAACATGACACTCAAAATAAGACACGAATACTTTTAACCGGAATAGACTTTAAGTTTAATTGAATCTTATAAAATCAATTTATAAGATGTTGTTTATATCTATTTATATGTATAATTTTTAACAAATCTTTTATATTGAAATATATTTATATATATATATATATATATATATATATATATATATATATATATATATAATATAAGACTAGGACATAGTAATCAATAAATAGTTTGCAGAAGTAAATTTCAAAAGTGTTATAAAGTCTTGTATCTATTTTTCTACCAATTTTTTCTTGAAGATTTGTGTGTACTCCTAGACATTAATCTAACAAAGCCATTTGCTTCACAAAAATAAGAAGCAAGCAACTTTCAGAAAGGATCGAAGAAAGTTTTGTAAGATGTTCTTTTCCAAACTGCAAGTTATGATTTAGAAAAACTGGTTGAAAATTTTGTTAAAGAAACTAGCTAAAGTTGGTACTTGGTAGTTGAAAGTTAGTGAACTAATTTATCAAGTAGTAAGAGTGTATAATGAAAATTTTCAGTTAAATTAACTTGCAAATATAAATTATAGAATTAAATATTATATAACGTTGTATTTTTATTGATAAAATATAATTTTATGGTATTTCTAATTTTTATTTTTTATATTTTTTAATACATTAAATATTTTTATTATATTTATTTTATTTTCAATTGTTGTATATTTTTCATATGTTTTTATTATTAGTTTTATAATATATATATATATATATATATATATATATATATATATATATATATATATATATATATATATATATATATATATATATATATATATATATATATCAATGTGCAAATTGCTTTCACAATAATTTTCCAAATTTCTACTTATTTATAACATACAATTTATAAAATATGATTTTATTCTCTCTAGTAAGTATAAATGCGAGCAGTTTAATGGAAATAAGTTAAAAGTACTAATAGCTTACTATCCCCCGCATGTTTATGTACACATATATTTTATAATTATAATTCTTTTTATAAAGAATAAAAAAAAAATAGTTGAAATACTCCGTTGGTCCTCGTTTTTGTAGCAAAATCTCAATTTGGTCCTCGTATTTTTATTAGTCTCAATTAGGTCATCATTTTTGTAAATTAGTATCAATTAGGTCCTTTCCGTTAGTAGAGAACTAACACTGTTAAGTAGGTGCCACGTGTCAGCTTCTCGGTTTTTGAATTTTTTGAATTTTTAAAATTTTTTTAAAATTTTTAGTTTTTATTTTTTTAATTTTTTTTAAAAAAATATTTATGTCACGTGTCAGGTTTGTAGTGTGCCACATGTCAATCTAATATGGTGACACATGTCAAATTATTGTATGAATCTCAATTTGGTCCTCATAATTTGATTTGATTTCAGTCCCAAACTTTTTTAAAAAAATTTTAATTTCATGTGTTCCAAATTTAGAACAAATTTAATTTTTTTATAAATGTAATGATGATATTTTTATTACAAGTAATATTTCTATTACATATTTTTAACAACATTTAATTTATTTAAATTTATATTTTACATTAAACTTTATTTAAATTTTATTTTAAAATTATAAATATATAGATTAATAAATTTATATTCGAAATATTTGTATAATATTCAATATCAACAATATTTTAGTTGGCCTAAAAATAACAATTTTATAAATTCAAATGTAAAATTTTAAAATAATTTTATAAAAAATTAAAATAAATATATTAAAAATTTTAATATTAAATATAATTAATATTATTAAAATATTTAATAAAAATATCAATTTTAATAAAAATAATCATAACATTATATAAAAGTAAAATTTTGTCTAAATTTGGAGTGCCTGAAATTGAAAATTTAAAAAAAAAATTGGGACTCAAATCAAATCAATTTAACAAATATGATGACCAAATTGAGATTCATACATTAATTTGACACGTGTCACCATATTAGATTGACGCATGGCATACTCTAGACGTGACACGTGGCATAAATATTTTTTAAAAAAAATTAAAAAAATTCAAAAAAAATCAAAAATTCAAAAAATTCAAAAATTCAAAAAATAATAAAAAAATTCAAAAAAAACGAGGAGCTGACACGTGGCACCTACTTAACGGTGTTAGTTCTCTACTAACAGAAAGAACTTAATTGATACTAATTTACAAAAATAAGGACCTAATTGAGACTAATAAAAATACGAAGACCAAATTGAGATTCTGCGACAAAAATGAGGACCAAAGAAGTATTTTAACCAAAAAAAATTAAATAAAAGGAGCACTTGAGGTGTCTCATCCTTTTTGCAAATAAAGAAAAACTGAAAGTAAAAACATAAAGATTGTTTAACAGATCTAAGACAAAAATTAAAGAAGTATTTTGTCTTTATAATCTTACTAACAAAGATTTATTCAGTTTCATTTTTAACATCTTTGCACATATTACCCCACTTCAGTTATAACTCTAATATGTCTTATAAAACATGACCTTTAGTTAATGACTTTTACATGTATTAATATGTCTTACAAAACATGACCTTTAGTTAATGACTTTTACATGTATTAGGAAAGTTGTTACTTGTTGTTTAGACTATTCGGGGGCTTATAATGTTCTATTTTTGTCCTCTTTTGTATGTATTTGTACATTCATATATTAATCACAAATAAAAATCTTTCTTTCTTGAATTAATATATGACTTTTATGCATTTGATTAGATTTAAACATCATTCAGGATATGATAACTTTTATTTGAGAATTTTGTTTGTTGTTTAGGTTCAAACATTTAGTTAAACTAAATAAAAAAAAGTTCATTTTTATCTACATTTTTTGACCCAAAAATGATGTTATTTATTATTTTGTTTTAATATATTTCAAATCATGACTATCCAAACACTTCTTCAAATAATATTTTTTTTAACTTCTCATTTGTTGTAATCTAAACTGACAGAAATGTTATATGTTGTATACGGTGGCGGAGCTATTTGGGAACAGGGAGGGCCTGGCCCTTGGGTTTTGATTTTATATATATATATATATATATATATATATATATATATATATATATATATATATATATTGTCAACACCCAATTTTGTCCGGATTATAATATATACATTTTGTTTATCTATTTATTTATTTATTACTTTTTGTTATTATTATTTTTACTTGTTTATTTATATTATTATTATTTTCTTACTTATCTTGGTTTACTTTGATTTTATTATGTCCTTTTATCTCATTTTATTTTTATTTTGTTTATTTATTTTATTTTGGTTTTCTTTATTATTTCTTTTTTCTTGGTTTTTTAGTTTTCTTCATATTTATTTTTATTTCATTTCATTTTATTGTTATTATTATTATTATTTAAAAAAAAAAAAAAAACGGATTAAAAAGAAAAGAAAAAAAGAAAACGAAAAAGGGGTGAAAAGAAAAACAAAACAAAAAAAAAGAAAGAAAAAAAGAGAGAAAACGAGGAAAGAAAAAAAGGTAAAAAAAAAAAAATATACAAAGAAGTGGCGGAGCATTTAATTTTCTGCATGCCTAGCTCTTTCCCCTTTTGGTACCCTGCGGGTTCACCGGCTGAGCTGCAGCTGCCTCATCACACAAAAAAGGAAACTGTATGGTGACTGAAGGAGATGAATGGACTGATGGAAGACTCTGCAGACTGGGCAAGAGAAGCAACCGCCACTGCCCATCCTTTTACCTCTTTGGACCGTGAACAAAAGGAGGTTCTGAGCAGAAAAAGAGGGGGGGCGAGAGACACAGCAGCGAATGGGCATAAGAAAAAAACAAAAAAAACAAATAGGAGATATATTCGGAGCAACAAAGAGAAAAAGGAGGCAAGTTCGCAAGAGAGAAAGGAGCCATCAGATCAACTGATAGTGAGAACTTCCGATACAATATCACAAAAGAGCAAGAGAACAACGGGGCAAGAATACAAGAATACACATTTTCGCATTTCATAAGAGTTAACAAAAAAAGGAAGAGAGCACCCTTGGATCATCTGAAAGGAAGAACGAGAACAGGAGAGCCTCCATTGATCACACCCCTACAAACACAGGGAGACTACAAGAGGTAAGCACCAATTGAACGTGAACCTTTGGATGAATATGTATGATCTTGTGTTATGTTGGTTGCTTGAATGAATATGATCTTGTATTCTGCTGGATTTGTTATGTTTTACTGGTTTGAGATGTTTGTCGTCCTCGTTACTATTTGCTTATCATTATTCATCCAACCTGCACGAAATAACCGAAAAGATAGAACCACCGCACCATTCATCAGCACATAGCCAGCCATAGCCAAATACCAAGCTCCTCAACCATCATCAAACACACCAAAAGCTCATTTTTTTTCATTCAAATCCCGCAACATTCCCATTCGAGGTCTACCACCTCAACATCCCAGCACACAGCAAACAAACTCCTCAACCCATCATCTAACCCCTAACTCATTCTTCTCTTCTCGCCACCAATCAAACAAAAAACAGCAACCCCAAACTCCCTCGTCTTCCCCAATCAGAAGCAGAGAACTTCGAACTGTAGAGTACGGTCACGTGACGTTGGCGGATCTAGTCGCAGTGTGGCTGGCGCGGTGGTGGCGAATCACAGGGGCTATGACAGCCATCTCGCGCGTGGGAGGAGAAGCGAGAAAGGAGACGATTCGCGGAGTTGGGTTCTCGCCGGCGACGCTTCCGTTGGTGGCTGGTGTCGACGGCGGCGTGCCTCGCCGTCCGTGGGATTTGCGGCAGCGGCAAGGGCTCCTGGAATCGCGGTGGCTCGAGGCAAATGGAGAAAGGGTCTCGCGCATAGAAGAAGAAAAAAAAAGGGGCGTGTCGCCGGTGAGTTGTGATCGGCGTCGTCGCCGGAGTTCCCGACCCGCCGGCGTGGTGGAGCAGAGGTGAGGGCGGCGCGGTGAAGTAGGCAGCGGCACTCGCTGGCCGGTGGCAGCGTGTTGGTGTGAGAGAGATGGAGAGGAGGCTTTCTTTGAGTTAGGGTTTAGGTGTCTCATATGCCACATCTCCTTTACTTCCTACACCTCCCTTCTTCTCATGCCTGCACCTCCTTTCGTTTGAGCTAGACTGTTTGATTATTTTTTCTGCGCACCCCTGTTTTACTGTACATACACCTCTCAATGTTTACTAATCCGCACCACCATGTTTACTGACTACACCCCCTCTGCATTTTATCATCTTTTTGGGCTTGTTTTATATTCTACTTGTTGCACCCCATCGCTACTGAATACATCTCATTACTTTATGCACCTCCCACATTTCTTTTTTTTTATATTCCATTTTTGCCCATTTTTTTTTTAATTTAATTTCATCTTTTTTTATAGAATTATAAAAATTACAAAAAATAGAAAAAAATCTAAAAAACCAAAATAGTTTTCTTTCCCTTTATTGTGTCTGTCCGGTCGCTCGCACCGCGTGACACTCAGTTTCAAAAAACACCAAAAATAGTTTTTCTTTCTCTTTTCGTGTCTGTCCGACCGCTCGCGTCGTGTGACACATACTTTCAAGTAATTCAAAAATACCAAAAAATATAAATTTAAAATATAAAAATATCAACATTTTCAAACAAAAGTCCTTTTAAGAACTACGTGATCCTTGATTCTCGACTGTGAGATACGTAGGAGCAAGGCTAGTCCTTGTCAGGTTCACCTCTAAAAATCAAATTGTTTTCTCATTTGTTTCTCATATCTTTTAAAAGAACTACGTAACCCTGATTTCTCACTTTAAATGAGAATACGTAGGACCAAGGTCAATCCTTGTCGGGCCCAAAAAAATTAAAAAATATTTTGTTTCTTTTAGCATTTTCGTCTTATTATTTTTGGGGAAAATTAACATTTTGAAAATCACATCAACTTTGCATTTTTAATTAATGGTACCGCCCTTGGGCGGGCGCTGTAGGGTGCTAACACCTTCCCTACGCGTAACCGACTCCCGGATCCAAAATCTGGTTTTACGCAGACTTGTCTTATTTTTGTGGTTTTCCATAGTTTTCCAGAATAACTATGGTGGCGACTCCCAAATCTCTTTTAAACCCGTTTTCCTTTTCGGTTCGCCTTCCCGTCGCGATTCCGGTTGCGACAGCTGGCGACTCCACTGGGGACGCTAGAGAGTCAAGCCATTTAATTAGATATGCAAACTTAATGTGATTTTCCTAATGTTTTCTTTCCCCTTTCTTTTATTTGTGTATTTTTGTCTTCGTATGTGGTTGTATATATTTGCTTCTTGGATTAGTTGTGTGTGATTTACTTTGTTTATTTTGATATATATTTTGGAATTGCTCTATATCTGCCTGGGAAGTTTTCTGGCTGTTTTGCAGGTGGGGATTTGGGTATGCATCATTCTCCCTTCACACACGCACATTGTGCATTACATGAGTGGGGCCCTACACCCGGGTCTGTTTAACTTAGAATTAGAGGGGATTGTGTAGCAATGCCACAGTGGATGAACTTCCCAAGTGGTCATTGTGAGAACCCCAGCTAGAGTTTGTTTGCTTCGTTGGTACTCTCGCATCTTGTTGTCTACCAACTGTTGTGGGAAATGCCAGGAAGTGGGCCATAGCTCTAGTGACCTTGATCTTTAGGTATTAAGAAACAATCCTGGTGAGGCATGTATTTTAGCTTAGAACCATTAGGCGCCGGACCTCTATTAAGGCACAAAGGGAGGCATGTGCATTACCTTAATTCCCATCTTGCCTTTCTCATTTTGTTTCGATTTGCGATAAAGTCACGCATTCGTACATTCTTTTATGGCATCATTGTACATGCATTTTGGTTATTTGTTCATGCATAGCATGTACCCTGTCATAACATGTCATAACATTTTTGTGATTCTAGGTCAGAGATTTTAAGGTCGTGATTGAATTTGTGAGAAACAAGAGAAATTAACATGGAATTTCGAGTCGGGGGAAGTTTAGGGTCAGATGCCTTGAAGAAGAAGCTACCTATCAGAGTTATAGACAGTAATTTGAGTGGTCTAAGGGAAATAGTGCAACAAATGAAGACTATACAGAAGAATGCTTTCAAGAAGCGGCATGGGAACTTATTGAGGTTGCTGAATGTGGAAGTCCAAGCATCGGCCGTCACTGCTCTGGCTCAGTATTATGATCCGCCACTCAGATGTTTCACCTTCCAGGATTTTCAATTGGCACCAACAATAGAAGAGTTTGAACAAATTCTGGGCTTGTCAGTGGGAGATAAAGTCCCTTACAGACATTCTGAGCAACATGCATCTATCTCTACATTGGCTGGAATCTTGAAGGTACACCCTGCCGAGCTAGAGGGTAAGATGGTCTCCAAGGGCAACTCGAAGGGGATCCCTCAAGGGTATTTAGAAGGGCATCTGCGTCGTTTGGCGGAAAAAGAAGTGGGGGAGACGTTCATGGATGCGTTGGCTCTCACACTTTATGGAGTCGTACTCTTCCCTAACATGGAAAATTTTGTTGATCAAACCGCCCTCGATGTGTTTGTTGCCTACAAGATTCATTCGGAAAGTCCAGTCACTGCGATTCTAGCTGATGTGTATGGGAGTTTGAACCTATGCCACACACTTAAGAGGAAGAAGATGTTATGCTGTGTACCTATGTTGTATGTGTGGTTTATATCCCGAATCCGTCTAGGTACATTGAATGCTGAATGTCTTATTGGAGAGTTGCCACCTAGCGGCATCGAAATTCGGGGGGCGAAGGAATGGGCCCAGTTCTGTGCGAGTTTGAACGGGGGAAGAATTAGATGGTGTGTCCCGGGACTGCCGAAGTCACGTGTCATTTCTTGTGGGACTTTCCCTAACGTCCCCCTAATAGGCACTAGAAGCTGCGTGAATTATAACCCTGTCTTGGCTCAGCGACAATTTGGGTGTCCGATCAAGAGCTCCCCAACTCCAGAATCCTTGGTTGCCGTTTGGACTTATTATGAAGAAGGAATTTCCTTTGATCTAATTCACCGAGTCAGGAGTGCTTGGGGTGAGGTCCTGCGTGTAGAAAAAGACCTAAGGCCATGGGTGATTGACAAGAAGATATCCTACCGACGATGGATTCTGGAAAGGGTTAACGCGATCAAGTTACCTTTCAAATCAGACCCTCCTGCTCCTGAGCGATCAGAACCTGTAGAGTCCGACGAAATGAGGGGGTTGAAAGAGGAGATGGAGAAGATGAAACTCAAAAATGCCAAATTAGTTAATGAGCTCCAAAGTCTCCGACACGAGTACGTGGATCTGAGGCGTGATAAGGAGGAAGTGACAAAAGCGTATGAAGGAATTCTTAGAAAACAAAGAGAAGAGCGAGATCATGCTTTCAGAGTTAAACAGGATTTGGCTGCAGCCAACACCGCGTTAAAATCAAGGGACCGAGAGAGAGACGCAGCAACGACATCTAAGCGCCAAAGAGATCAAGTGTGTGAAGAATCTAAGAGAGAAAAGACTGAAGCACTAAAGCGGCTGCACAACGCTCAAGTTAGGATCAGTGAGGTCGAACGACAGATGCGGGAAATGGTGTCGACCTATGAGGTGAAGATGGATGAAGAACGTTGGCATAGAGCTGAATTGGAAAAGCAACATGAAGAGGTGATAAGTCGAATGAATGAATACTTAGTCGAGCAGGAGATGGCCGTGGAACATTGGAGGAGATGTTTCTCACAGCTGGCTTCCCTTGCAAATGGAGCAATCGAAGATGTTCCGCGATTATTGGCTGAAGCAGAGGCTGCACTACCGATATTCAATTCGCCTAGGGAAATTGAGGCGTTCTTTAGTCATTGTAAGGAATTGATAAGGGAGATGAAGAACATGATAGCCAGGGCTAGAGAATAGTTTTTCTTTCTTTTCTCGGCTGATGAATGTAAAAGACTTGTGGGTGATCGGGTTGTCTTGACAATATGTGATGGACTAAGTTTCATGTTGATTTCTGTGATATGTTACCTCAAGGTTCTCACGGCTTTAAAATTTCCGGCTAAGACAAATATTTGCATTCATTTTCATTTTTTTTCATTTTTCATAATTCATTTCATTTAATAAAAATAATAGAGCAAAAGCAAATACAACGGCAAAATTTCCACGACACCCTTACCGCACACGAGCTAACCATAGAATCATGGAAGATTGGGAAGAAGCTCATGAAGCTGTGAAGGCCGACATCAACCAGTTGAAGGATCAAGTGAGCCAGATCCTAGAGGCCTTAAAATCGCTGAAAACTTCGGGAGAAGCCTCCTCTGCAAGGATCGAGGAAAACATTCACCCTCAAGTTCCTCGATATGAAGTCCAGAACACTCAGGGCATGTCAATCCCGTTCCCAATGTACGGTCTGCCTCCGGGATACACCCCACCTGTTGGGGAATATTCAGAGGCAGAGCAGACTTCCTTTTCTTTTCCTGTGACTAACAACACACTACCAATCAATACTCAAGGGCCGATATTAGCCTCGACACCCACGACAGGAGTGGGAATGAAGGAGACAATCACATTCGCAGAACCAAGGGTGACTGTGGCACAAAATACTCCAAACATAACTGTTGACGAAGATGCTTTGGCTAAGGTCATGCCGCACACCACAACCCAAGTAGTGTCCGCCGGTATTGATAGGGCTAAAAGTAAGCTTGAGATACTTGAAGAGAGGGTTCGAGCCATTGAAGGTGGTGGAAGCTATGGGTTCGGTGACGTTGCAAGGTTAAGCTTGGTTCCTGGTGTGATGATACCACATAAGTTCAAGGTCCCAGAATTTGAAAAGTATCAGGGCACCACGTGCCCTAAGAGCCATCTGACAATGTATGGTAGAAAGATGGCTGCTTATGCCTATGATGACAAGTTGTTGATACATTGCTTCCAAGATAGTTTGGCTGGTGTGGCGCTGAATTGGTATACACACTTGGAGCCATCTCGAATTCATTCCTGGATGGATTTAGCAGACGCCTTTGTGAAGCAGTATAAGTACAACACGGATAGTGCGCCGGATAGATTGCAGTTGCAAAATATGGCCAAGAAGGATACTGAGTCCTTCAAGGAATATGCGCAACGGTGGAGAGAGTTGGCTGCTCAGGTTGAGCCACCACTACTGGATAAAGAGATGGTGGCGACGTTTGTAAACACACTACAATCACCATTTTATGAGCACGTGTTGGGGAATGTGTCTTCCAATTTCGCTGATATCATTATTATTGGTGAAAGGATAGAAATCGGGTTAAAGAGTGGAAAAATTGCATATGGCCCGTTCGCGGCTGCAACTTCTAAAAAACCAGGTTTCCATCCAGGAAAGAAGAAAGAAGTGGAAGCACACACAGCCTCAGTGATGCCAGTGTGGGAAAGTCGGGCTCCTACTCACAATTATCGACCACACCCGAACCAACCTCCTTATGTGGCTAATGCGGTGTCTGTTCATCAAACACCAACTCAGCAGCAAGGGTTTTATCAAGCGTCAAATCTTTATCAACCGCAACATGCCCCAAATAATGCTTGGAAAACCGAGCCTAACTCAGGTTTCAACCGAAATGTAGGTCAAAACACCAATATGAGGAGGAATCAAGATAGGAACTTTGTTCAGTTCACTCCCATTCCCATGACGTATACGGAATTGTTACCGCATCTTCTTCAAAAGCGCTTGGTTGCAATTTGTCCGATGAAGCCTATGCAACCCCCGTTCCCAAAGAATTACGATCCAAATGCTAAATGTGACTATCACGGAGGGGGGGTTGGACACTCTACTGAGAAGTGTGTAGCCCTCAAACACAAAGTTGAAGCTTTAATCAACTCAGGGTGGGTAAAGTTTCACGAAGACAAAACTAGCGTTGAAACGAATCCTCTTTCAGGACATGAGAATCCTTCGACGAATGCCGTCGAGGATAGGGAACACAAGCTAGTAAGGAATGTGAATGAAATCCGGAGCTCCAAGCGATTTATTTTTGAGACATTGCTGAAATCGGGTCTATTAAAAGGGGGATATAACTTGAGTGAAAAATGCGGATTCCATCCGGGTGCTAAGCATTCTATCGACAAGTGCACCAAGTTCAAGGATGTTTTACAAAATCTACTCGACAGAAATTTTGTGCAAGTATGTCGCGAGGGTATGGAGGAGGAAGTATTTGCACAAGATGGCGGGAAACCCGATGTGACCTTGCCAGAGCCATTGGTGATTCATTTCACCAGATCCACCCCTACACTAGCAATGCAACAAAGGCAACCTATTACTATCCAAGCACCCTCCTCTTTTCCTTACAAGAGTGAGAAAGCTGTTCCGTGGAAATATGATGTATGTGTGTCGGGTGGGGAACAACAAATAGAAGGCCAGCCTACCAGTGGTGAGCCAGTGGTTGAAAACATTTCGGGCATCGGTGGAATGACTAGGAGTGGTCGAATATTCACGCCTCCGATCTTGATGAAAGATGGAACAGGTAGCAGTGAACCGATGATGAACAAAAGTGCCAATGAATTCTTGAAGGGGAAGATGATACAAACCGATGAAGGACTGAGAAAAGACGACAAGAAAGAAATATCTAATGAAGAGGCTAGTGAGTTTTTGAAGTTCATACAACAGAGTGAGTATAAAGTGGTCGAGCAGTTGAATCGCATGCCTGCTCGGATCTCTCTTTTGGATTTACTCATGCATTCAACCTCGCATAGAAAGCTGCTAATGAAGATACTCAGTGGGGCACATGTGGAGAAGAATATCTCTCTGGACAGTTTTGAGGGAATTGTTAGCAACATCACTGCTAACAATTACCTCACTTTCACTGACGAGGAGATACCTACTGAAGGAAGAGGACATAACAAGGCCCTCCATGTCTCTGTAAAATGCTTGGATCATGTCATAGCACGAGTATTAATCGACAATGGTTCTTCCTTGAATGTAATGCCAAAAGCAACATTGGGAAAGCTTCCGTGTGAGGGTATCCACATGAAACCAAGTGCAATGATCGTGAGGGCTTTTGATGGGAGCAAGAGAGAAGTGATGGGAGAGGTAGAATTGCCAATCCAAATTGGGCCGTGCGTCTTTCAAGTAACTTTCCAAGTGATGGATATCCTCCCAGCATATAGCTGCTTATTGGGCCGCCCTTGGATTCATTCAGCAGGTGTGGTGCCTTCAACCTTGCACCAAAAATTGAAGTACGTCATGGGTGATAAACTAGTGATAGTTTCAGGAGAGGAAGATATCTTGGTGAGTGGTCCTTCGTCTTCTCGATATATTGAAGTAGCAGAAGAAGCCCTTGAGACAGCTTTCCAGTCTTTGGAAATTGTGGGCAGTACCTATGTGGAGCCATATCCGATGAACCCACAATTGCCTCGTGCCTCCCTTATGACCGCCAGGATCATGCTAAAAGAGGGATACGAATACGGAAAAGGGCTAGGCAAGGACAAGCAAGGAATGATATTTCCCCTGGAGGTCACTGAGAAAAGGAATAGATACGGCCTGGGATACAAGCCTACTCGAGAAGACAAGAGGAGGCTGATGGAAGAAAGGAGAGAACGTGATCTGGCTCGCATGCAAGGAAAAGAGAAGGAGTTAAAAAGGATATGCATCTGCGATATCAAAGAGAGCTTCCACAGTGCCGGATGGATCAACACTAGCCAAATAGTAGCTGTCAACGATGAAGATGAACGGGAAAGCTCAACTTTCGTGCAGCCATGCACTTCAGATGCGCCACTCGACAATTGGGAGACTTTGGATCTACCTGTGATGTTTAATTCGGTTGAAATGTAATATTTTTAATTAATCCTACTGCTTTACCCGGAGCTTTAGGATTCATGACTTAACGGGCTGACACCTTTCTCTTTATGTTCAGCGTGACAATCAATTTGTGTTTGCTACCTTTGTTATTTTTGTTTCGCACTGTTGTTTGTTTATCGTTTTTTATAAACTCAAATAATGCAGATATGACAATGAATGTTTTGAAAATAACAATGTCGATATCCCCAATTTTGAGCGCCCTGTCGATAATACGGAAGATGATTATGAAGATGATCCGGAACTCTCCCCTGAACTAATGAGGTTAGTGGAACAAGAATCTAAGGAAATAAAACCCTATCAAGAGGATGTTGAAACACTTAACCTAGGAGAGGAGGATGAGAAGAAAGAAGTGAAGATTGGCACTAGTATGAAGAGAGAAGTGAAACAAGAACTATGTGCTTTACTAAAGGAATTTAGGGACGTGTTTGCTTGGTCGTACAATGACATGCCTGGTTTAGATACTGATATAGTGCAACATAAACTTCCACTCAAGCCGGAATGTCCTCCAGTTAGACAAAAGCTAAGGAGAATGAAACCAGAAATGTCATTAAAGATCAAAGAAGAAGTGCAAAAGCAATTTGACGCTGGATTTTTAGCTGTGGCAAAATACCCTCAATGGGTGGCAAATATTGTACCAGTGCCTAAGAAGGATGGCAAAGTTCGGATGTGCGTTGATTATCGAGATTTGAACCGTGCGAGTCCAAAAGACAATTTCCCATTGCCTCACATTGACACATTAGTGGATAATACGGCCAGATTCTCACTATTTTCATTTATGGACGGCTTCTCAGGATACAATCAGATCAAGATGGCACCTGAAGATATGGAAAAAACCACATTTATCACGTTATGGGGGACATTTTGCTATAAGGTGATGTCTTTCGGACTCAAGAATGCCGGAGCAACCTATCAAAGGGCCATGGTGGCGCTTTTTCATGATATGATGCACAAAGAAATTGAGGTCTATGTAGATGATATGATCGCCAAGTCCGAGTCAGAAACAGAGCACATCCTCAACCTGAAGAAATTGTTCGAGAGATTAAGGAAGTTCAAGCTTAAGCTAAACCCGGCTAAATGCACATTCGGTGTGAAATCTGGAAAGTTGCTGGGTTTCATTGTCAGTCAAAAAGGGATTGAGGTTGATCCTGACAAGATGCGCGCGATAATCGAAATGCCTACTCCTAACACGGAGAAAGAGGTGCGAGGTTTCTTGGGCAGACTGAACTACATTGCTAGGTTCATCTCCCAGTTGACTTCCACCTGTGAACCAATATTCAAGCTATTGCGTAAAAATCAGGCCGTCAAGTGGAATGAAGACTGTCAGGCTGCTTTCGACAAAATTAAACAATATCTACAAGATCCTCCAGTCTTACGGCCACCGAGACCAGGGAGACCACTAATTCTGTATTTGACTGTACTGGACGAGTCAATGGGTTGCGTGTTAGGTCAGCATGATGAAACTGGAAAGAAAGAGCACGCCATATACTACCTGAGCAAGAAGTTCACAGAATGCGAACGACGATACTCATTTTTAGAGCGAACCTGTTGCGCATTGGCATGGGCCGCCCATCGTCTAAGGCAATACATGTTGAGTCATTCTACCTGGTTGATATCCAAGATGGATCCCATCAAGTATATTTTTGAAAAACCCGCTTTGACTGGAAGGATAGCCCGGTGGCAGATGCTACTGTCAGAATACGACATTATATATGTCACACAGAAATCTATCAAGGGTAGCGCTCTGGCTGAATATCTGGCTCAACAACCTATTAGCGATTACCAGTCGATGCAGCCTGAATTCCCCGACGAAGATATCATGGCCTTATTTGAAGGTGATCAGGAAGAGCAAAATGGAAAGACATGGACGTTATTATTCGATGGAGCTTCTAACATCATGGGACATGGTATAGGGGCAATACTGATATCTCCAGAGAATCAATACATTCCAATGACCGCAAGATTGTGTTTTAATTGCACGAATAATATCGCTGAATATGAAGCTTGCGCTATGGGCATCCGAGCCGCAATTGAATTGAAGGCAAAATTTTTGAATGTGTACGGAGATTCAGCATTGGTTATCAATCAATTAAAGGGGGAATGGGAGACTAGGGATCCGAAGTTGATTCCCTACAGAGCTTACATCATGGAGTTGGTGGAGTATCTTGATTCCATTGAATTTCAACACATCCCACGAGAAGATAACCAGTTGGCGGATGCCTTAGCTACTTTGTCATCGATGTTCGAGATTAATCAAGATGGGGTATTGCCAATGATCCAGATGAAGAGCCACGAAGAGCCAGCATATTGTCGCTTCATTGAAGAAGAATTAGATGGTAGGCCTTGGTATTTTGATATCAAACGATATTTAAAAACCAGGGAATACCCCGAAGAAGCATCTGAGAATGATAAAAGGACATTGAGAAGGTTAGCTGCAAGTTTTATCTTAAGTGGGGATGTGTTGTACAAGAGAAACCACGACATGGTTCTCCTTCGATGCGTGGAGGCAAAAGAGGCCAAGTCAATATTGGAGGAAGTTCATGGAGGCACCTTCGGCACACACATGAATGGGCACTCAATGGCCAGGAAGATCTTGAGGGCTGGTTACTTTTGGTTGACCATGGAGAGTGATTGTTGCATGCACGTGAGGAAGTGTGAGAAGTGTCAGAAATATGCGGACAATATCAATATGGCGCCCACTACTTTAAATGTAATGTCTGCACCATGGCCATTTTCAATGTGGGGGATAGATGTTATTGGAGCCATAGAGCCAAAAGCCTCGAACGGACATCGCTTCATACTGGTTGCAATTGATTACTTCACTAAATGGGTAGAAGCTGCTTCTTACGCCAATGTGACGAGAAAAGTTGTGACTAAATTCATAAAAAGAGAGCTGATCTGCAGGTACGGATTGCCCAACAAGATAATCACCGATAACGCCACCAACCTGAACAATCAAATGATGACTGAATTGTGTGAAGGATTTAAAATCCAACATCATAATTCTTCTCCCTATCGTCCAAAAATGAATGGGGCAGTTGAGGCTGCTAATAAGAACATCAAGAAAATCGTACAGAAAATGGTGGTTACGTATAAAGATTGGCACGAGATGCTTCCTTTCGCTTTGCATGGGTATCGTACTTCAGTACGTACATCGACTGGGGCAACACCTTTCTCTCTGGTATACGGAATGGAGGCAGTGCTACCTTTTGAAGTAGAAATTCCATCCCTACGAGTGTTAATGGAGACCCAATTGGAAGAGGCTGAATGGATTCAAGCTCGGTTTGACCAGCTCAACCTCATTGAGGAGAAGAGGCTAACAGCAGTGTGTCACGGACAGTTGTACCAAAGAAGAATGAAAAAAGCGTTCGACAAGAGGGTGCGCCCTAGAGAGATCCATGAAGGCGAGCTAGTTTTGAAGAAGATCTTGCCCATACAGAAGGATCACAGGGGCAAGTGGACTCCAAATTATGAAGGCCCATATGTGGTGAAGAAAGCATTTTCTGGTGGGGCACTAATTCTCACAAGGATGGATGGGGAGGAATTACCGTTACCGGTCAATTCTGACGCGGTCAAAAAATTTTATGCATGATGATTCCTTGATAGGAGACGCTACTAGGGGATACCGACATTGTATCCAAAGTTTGTTGTACTCTGCTTTGTTTTTCGTTCAATAAATACAATTAGGTTTTCTCCATAAATTTGAAACAATTGATGTCATGTTGAGCTCGTAAAGAGAATAAGTAACAGATAAAAAAAAAAAAAAAAAAAAAAGAAAGGATAAAAGACGAATAAAGCCATATACATACCAATGAGGCATCACAGGTATGATCTCTAAGAACAGGCTCGCTTCTAAAGGGTGTCGTGGAAGTAAAATAATAAAAAAAAAGAAGAAAAAAAGAGGAAAAATGAAATCAATTTTGGAATTTGTTGTTAATAAAGTCGTCAAGTGTATGGCATTTTCAAAAAATGAAAAAAAAAAAAAAAAAAAAAAGGGTGAAAATACAAAAGTGGGGAGAAGGGGAAGTCTTTCCATGGTTTGTCACATTAAGCATAACTTGCGTTCATCTCTTGTCAAAGCATCTGCATTCATATTGCTCGAACCACCAATTCATTCACTTTCCTCTAAAATAAAGGATTGCCCTAGGAAATAAGGAGGAGTGTACTGTGGCAGGTTTTGTTTAGTTGACCTTGTCTAACGATAGGCCAAAGCCACAAGTTGGGAAGAACAAAAAGGGATTGTTTGTTAGAATGAAAAACCTACAAAGGCGATATGGGAGAAGAAAAGAAGATGAAAGTGGAATGGGTTAGATACTGCCGAATTTTGGCTTGGAGTTAAGCTCATGCGAAAATAAGGTGAGGAAACTTCGAAATGACGTGTGGCCTCCTTCCCCTACCAAAATTTAAAGGAAAAATCATATATATCCATTTGTACCCCCTTTGAGCCAAAGTAAAAACTTCTTTCAGTATCCCTGGACAAGAATCATCAGCATGTCAAGTTACTCGAAACACATAAGAGGTGTTCAAACAGATCAATGAAAAAGAAATCTAGAAATGCATGTCAAAAAATCACAAAGTGATAACAATGCAAAGGACATGAAGGATGTGAAAAAGGAAAAGAAAAGTGAAAATAAAGATGATAGAACACCCCGAAATCCCAAGTGAAAGGCTTACCGAGTGTCATGCAAATGATTCTTGTTCCAAATTTAATACCTGCAAACTCATACTTGGGCCTTATTGACCATTTCTTTCATAAACCTCTTAACCCCTAGCCACGCTACAAGCCAAGAAAAGTCCACATCGATTGAAGAATGTTTGTCTTGATCTTCTCATGAGCTTAGTTCGTGGACAAAAGTAAGCAGTTGACGACACAAAAGAAATAAAAAAAAGGGAGGGAGAGTGAGTAAAAAAATAAAGTAATAAAGATAGAAAATGGAGGAAAAATTTCCCATCAGCCTGTGAGTTAAGCAAAAGATTCAAATTGGGGCAATCCTTTCCGTCTCATCAAACTACGCTCTTGTCCAACGCAATAAAACTGGGGCAGTTTTTTTAAACCTTGCATGTTTCCTCTTGAGTATTAACCTCACCACCGGTAATGTTGCCCATGAACAATTGTGCAGCCTCTTACAAAACTTGTTCCTATCCCTCTTTCATTCGTGAGTTCGAGCTAGTATGTTTTGCATGATGTGCAAAAAAAAAAAAAAAAAAAAAAAAAAAAAAAAAAAAAAAAAAAAAAGGAGAAAGAAAGAAAGAGAAGGTATTAAACTCATAGTTTTGCAATGTGCACCATGATCTTTCACCAATCCCCACTATTTTTGCTTGAACATAATATCAGGGACGTGACTTGAACATGCCTGGGATTTGATGACAACGTTGACAACTGATTCCAAAACAAGAGCATCTTTGTAAAAAAATAAATAAATAAATAAAACAAAAACAAAAACAAAAACAAAAGCTTCACGTGAATTTTATCCATGCATCCATGCATTCATGCATTTCATCATGTTACATCATTCAAAAATGGATTCAAACGTTTAGTCACGACAAATGTTTTGCACAAATTTCATCAATGATAAGCTTTCACGTAATGTTGCCAACACATGAAAATCATCTGCAGGTTATCCTTTCAGATAACGACCCTCTCCTTGGGATTGGTCAAGTCCAAATCCTCCTCTCCTCATAACCCTCTCCTTAGGAATGGTCAGATCCTTGTGTTCTCCTTCTGGACAACGACCCTCTCCTTGGGATTGGTCAAGTCCAAATCCTCCTTTCCTCACGACCCTCTCCTTGGAATGGTCGAGTCCAGATATAGACCATCTCCATTGGAATGGTCACTGATCTCCGTATGGTTACATCATGACCCTCTGCAAAGTAACGGTCATTGATTTCTGTGTCACGTCAAGGCCCTCTGCAAAGCAATGGTCATTGATTTCTTGGTTGCATCGAGGCCCTCTGCAAAGCAATGGTCATTTTTTTTTTCTTCACATCATGACCCCCTGCAAGGTAATGGTCATTGATACCTCTGTCGCATTGAGACCCTCTTCATCGAAATGGTCGTCGACTTCTCCTCATCTCGACCCTCTCCTTGGGATTGGCCAAATCTCTTTTGGGTTGTAACCCTTTTCTCGGTAATAGCCACCAAATCTTTCCGAGGCCTGAATCTTGACCCTCTCCATAGAATCGGTCATCGCACCCGTTTAATTCTTTTTTTATTATTCACCATTTTCCTCTTCAAAATCCAAACAAAATTTGCGTCTCCATCTTTACTTATCTTTTACTATGAAACAATGAAAAGTCAATTTTCAGATTACCTAGTAAAATCTAAGTAAAGAGGGGCAGCTGTCAACACCCAATTTTGTCCGGATTATAATATATACATTTTGTTTATCTATTTATTTATTTATTACTTTTTGTTATTATTATTTTTACTTGTTTATTTATATTATTATTATTTTCTTACTTATCTTGGTTTACTTTGATTTTATTATGTCCTTTTATCTCATTTTATTTTTATTTTGTTTATTTATTTTATTTTGGTTTTCTTTATTATTTCTTTTTTCTTGGTTTTTTAGTTTTCTTCATATTTATTTTTATTTCATTTCATTTTATTGTTATTATTATTATTATTTAAAAAAAAAAAAACGGATTAAAAAGAAAAGAAAAAAAGAAAACGAAAAAGGGGTGAAAAGAAAAACAAAACAAAAAAAAAGAAAGAAAAAAAGAGAGAAAACGAGGAAAGAAAAAAAGGTAAAAAAAAAAAAATATACAAAGAAGTGGCGGAGCATTTAATTTTCTGCATGCCTAGCTCTTTCCCCTTTTGGTACCCTGCGGGTTCACCGGCTGAGCTGCAGCTGCCTCATCACACAAAAAAGGAAACTGTATGGTGACTGAAGGAGATGAATGGACTGATGGAAGACTCTGCAGACTGGGCAAGAGAAGCAACCGCCACTGCCCATCCTTTTACCTCTTTGGACCGTGAACAAAAGGAGGTTCTGAGCAGAAAAAGAGGGGGGGCGAGAGACACAGCAGCGAATGGGCATAAGAAAAAAACAAAAAAAACAAATAGGAGATATATTCGGAGCAACAAAGAGAAAAAGGAGGCAAGTTCGCAAGAGAGAAAGGAGCCATCAGATCAACTGATAGTGAGAACTTCCGATACAATATCACAAAAGAGCAAGAGAACAACGGGGCAAGAATACAAGAATACACATTTTCGCATTTCATAAGAGTTAACAAAAAAAGGAAGAGAGCACCCTTGGATCATCTGAAAGGAAGAACGAGAACAGGAGAGCCTCCATTGATCACACCCCTACAAACACAGGGAGACTACAAGAGGTAAGCACCAATTGAACGTGAACCTTTGGATGAATATGTATGATCTTGTGTTATGTTGGTTGCTTGAATGAATATGATCTTGTATTCTGCTGGATTTGTTATGTTTTACTGGTTTGAGATGTTTGTCGTCCTCGTTACTATTTGCTTATCATTATTCATCCAACCTGCACGAAATAACCGAAAAGATAGAACCACCGCACCATTCATCAGCACATAGCCAGCCATAGCCAAATACCAAGCTCCTCAACCATCATCAAACACACCAAAAGCTCATTTTTTTTCATTCAAATCCCGCAACATTCCCATTCGAGGTCTACCACCTCAACATCCCAGCACACAGCAAACAAACTCCTCAACCCATCATCTAACCCCTAACTCATTCTTCTCTTCTCGCCACCAATCAAACAAAAAACAGCAACCCCAAACTCCCTCGTCTTCCCCAATCAGAAGCAGAGAACTTCGAACTGTAGAGTACGGTCACGTGACGTTGGCGGATCTAGTCGCAGTGTGGCTGGCGCGGTGGTGGCGAATCACAGGGGCTATGACAGCCATCTCGCGCGTGGGAGGAGAAGCGAGAAAGGAGACGATTCGCGGAGTTGGGTTCTCGCCGGCGACGCTTCCGTTGGTGGCTGGTGTCGACGGCGGCGTGCCTCGCCGTCCGTGGGATTTGCGGCAGCGGCAAGGGCTCCTGGAATCACGGTGGCTCGAGGCAAATGGAGAAAGGGTCTCGCGCATAGAAGAAGAAAAAAAAAGGGGCGTGTCGCCGGTGAGTTGTGATCGGCGTCGTCGCCGGAGTTCCCGACCCGCCGGCGTGGTGGAGCAGAGGTGAGGGCGGCGCGGTGAAGTAGGCAGCGGCACTCGCTGGCCGGTGGCAGCGTGTTGGTGTGAGAGAGATGGAGAGGAGGCTTTCTTTGAGTTAGGGTTTAGGTGTCTCATATGCCACATCTCCTTTACTTCCTACACCTCCCTTCTTCTCATGCCTGCACCTCCTTTCGTTTGAGCTAGACTGTTTGATTATTTTTTCTGCGCACCCCTGTTTTACTGTACATACACCTCTCAATGTTTACTAATCCGCACCACCATGTTTACTGACTACACCCCCTCTGCATTTTATCATCTTTTTGGGCTTGTTTTATATTCTACTTGTTGCACCCCATCGCTACTGAATACATCTCATTACTTTATGCACCTCCCACATTTCTTTTTTTTTATATTCCATTTTTGCCCATTTTTTTTTTAATTTAATTTCATCTTTTTTTATAGAATTATAAAAATTACAAAAAATAGAAAAAAATCTAAAAAACCAAAATAGTTTTCTTTCCCTTTATTGTGTCTGTCCGGTCGCTCGCACCGCGTGACACTCAGTTTCAAAAAACACCAAAAATAGTTTTTCTTTCTCTTTTCGTGTCTGTCCGACCGCTCGCGTCGTGTGACACATACTTTCAAGTAATTCAAAAATACCAAAAAATATAAATTTAAAATATAAAAATATCAACATTTTCAAACAAAAGTCCTTTTAAGAACTACGTGATCCTTGATTCTCGACTGTGAGATACGTAGGAGCAAGGCTAGTCCTTGTCAGGTTCACCTCTAAAAATCAAATTGTTTTCTCATTTGTTTCTCATATCTTTTAAAAGAACTACGTAACCCTGATTTCTCACTTTAAATGAGAATACGTAGGACCAAGGTCAATCCTTGTCGGGCCCAAAAAAATTAAAAAATATTTTGTTTCTTTTAGCATTTTCGTCTTATTATTTTTGGGGAAAATTAACATTTTGAAAATCACATCAACTTTGCATTTTTAATTAATGGTACCGCCCTTGGGCGGGCGCTGTAGGGTGCTAACACCTTCCCTACGCGTAACCGACTCCCGGATCCAAAATCTGGTTTTACGCAGACTTGTCTTATTTTTGTGGTTTTCCATAGTTTTCCAGAATAACTATGGTGGCGACTCCCAAATCTCTTTTAAACCCGTTTTCCTTTTCGGTTCGCCTTCCCGTCGCGATTCCGGTTGCGACATATATATATATATATATATATATAAAATAAAAGTATATTTAAAATTTATTAACTTTTAAAATTATAAATAATATATATTAGAAATTAATAAAAATTGAAATTTTTATTTTCTATTTCTTTTATTTAAACACGACATTTAATGTAAATACATAATAAAACATAAAATTAAATATAGTAAAAAATAAAAATATTTAGGTTTAATTTTTTCTTTAGAACCCTGAGTTTATTTAAAAATTGACAGTAGGATTAGGTTAATTACACCAACAAAGCAAATCATCCATATTAAGAGTTTCAATTTTAATGAAAAGATCATTGATATGTTTTGAGAAATTTAACGAAATTTATCATACAAGACGATTAGTTTTTCAAAAATTGGGACCAAATTGAAACTAAAAACAAATGGAGGACCAACTTAACATTTTTAAACGAAAGTATGAATCAAAAGAGTAATTAAACCAAATATTTATTAACCTAATTTTTATTTTCCTTTTCATTGTCTTTTTAGTTTTTCATAAATTGTAATAATCTCTCACTCTCATATGTCTTTTAGAGATGGCAAATCAACCCCCGTCCCCGTGGGTATTGGCCGAACTCGTCCCCGTTTTGACGGGGAATCTCCGCATTGACTGGGTATGAGTATGAGTATGGAGAATCCCCGACTTTTTCAGTTGGGTATGGGGATGGGTATGGGGATGTACATATCCCCGCCATAATACCCATCCCCGCCACATCTCCATTCTCGTTTAAATTATTAAAATATTCACAATTAATTAAATAACCATATATATATATATATATATATTATATTTTTTATTTCTTTTAATTATTTGGTTTGTCATGAAATTCATTTGCATCTCCAATATATTTTTTATCTTATCATAACATTTATGTAATTATGTTAAAATGATGTATGTTAATTAAAAAAATTTCATGCCTCACATTTGAATATTTTTATTTTTATTTTTATATTTTTATTTATTATACATATTTTTTCACATGAGAATGTTTATACTCTCAATTTAAGGTAATATAACAAAAATTATTTACTTATTATTATTATTATTATTATTATTATTATTATTATTAATTTTTGTTTAACTTGAAGAACTCTTTTGTTTCATTAAAATAATTTTCGTTATTTTTCAACCATTGAGTATATATGTTGATATTTGAAAAGTTTTCTTAGTTCTCTAAGATATATATATATATATATATATATATATATATATATATATATATATATATATATATATATATATATATAATGATATTTAGGAATAGTATATGATAATTCATTATAAGAAAAACATGAAATAATGACTGATTTAGTCATTGACCCATATCAGTCACTATTTTTCGTCATTGGTGGTAGTAATTGATTTATTGTCTGAATGAGTGATTAAATTAGTGACCAATTCAATGATCGAATCAATAATTGATTTAGTGACCAATTTAATTACTAATTTATTCGTAATTTAATGACAAATTTTTTGGTCACTAATGATATTTCTATTTAATTTTAACCACTTCAAACATAATTTAATAATTAGTTCTCTAAGATATTTTTCATCTTATCATACATTAATTATACATTTGATTTCCTTTGTGCAATTTCTTTCAATAGTCTCTCAAATTATTTCTAAAACACACATTTGTAAGTTTTTTAATATTTATTGTTTATTTTCATCATGTAGAATAATATTTCGATATATTCTATCTAATTATTTGTTATTTTATAACTCATTATTAATATACTGTAATTTTTTCACTTTAATTGTATAAATAACTTTTATTTACTACAATATAAAAATTTAATGTAATTGCTATGAATATTTATTTGTCACTATCCAACATATATTGAAGTTCAAAATATACAAAATCTATGTCAAAATTTTATTATTATGTTTATTATTTGTTCTTTGTGTCATTTTGATCAAGTGATGTATTATAAATTTTATTAGTATATAAAAAAGAGATTCATTAGAATTTAAAAAATTGAAGTAAACAAACATTTAAAATATATTTTAATTTGAATATTTGTTTTCCTTTTATATTTTTTTGAAATATTTTTTAATTTTATCAACTAAGTTTCATCAATGTTGTAGTTTGCAAATTTAATAAATGTTTTAGTTCTCATGAAATTTTATTCGGTATTCTAATCTAAAATGTAGACAATTATAATTTATTTCAAAGTATTTGATATGAAAGAAACAATCATCCTCCTAATATTGAATATTTGATAATATTATGTTTTCTTTACCGTAATTTTTTTCTTTTATAAAAATTAATATTGAAATAGTTAGAACATAGATACGGGTATGGGTACGAGATTATACCCATTACCCGGTGGGGATGGGGATGGGATAAAAGTTTGATACCCGTTGGGTTTGGGTATGGAGATGAATTTTTTATGCGGGGATGGGTATGGGATAGCGAAACCCGTCCCCGTCCCGCCCCGTTGTCATCCCTTCTTTTTGTTTTTAAAGAAAAAAAAGTTAGACATAAACTCATTATATTTCTCATTTATCCTTTTCCTTTCTTGTCTTTTGTCTTATTTTATAATGAAAACATTATTTTTTTTATCTAATGAGCTTTTTGTATATTATTTTTTTTATGAATATAGAAAAAAATAATAGTGTATTATGTATTAAGAATAATGAATATATTTTTCTTTTAATAATTACATGTCTCAATTTTTTATTAGATTATGATCAATTATTTTTTTATTATTTTAAAAAAAGTATGTTGATAAAGAATGAAATAATAAATTAATCGTTTAAGAGTGATGAAAAGAAAATTATTAACTAAAACAAGATAGATTATATCTCTTCACATATTTTAAAACATTATACTAATGAAAAAAAAATGTTCAGCTAAAAAAGTCATTTTTTGAAACATTATACTAATGATCGAATCTAATGATCTCAAAATTATATTACTTTGTCCCCTTCGGCACTTTTAGCCAAGATCCGCCATTGGTTGTATAGGTATCAAGTGTTGTACAATACTAATATGAACTCACTTACTACACATATACCAAACTTTCTTTATTACTCTAAATATATCTTAATTACTTAAACTTTAGTAAATTAGGTACGTGAAGAATATTAAAAATACACTCATAATTCAATAACAATGAAAAATAAGATTAAAAAATAAGTTGAATTAATAAAAAATATTTTTTTACTTGTTACAAAGCAACGAAATTTATATTTGCACAAAGTTCAACAAATCAACTCTAATGAAGAAAAAATAAATTGGTTAAATTACTCAAATGACACATATTTTGATGTATTTAAAAAAGTTTCAATTGTATCATAATTTTTGAAAAAACATCTCGATTAAGTCTTTCTTAAAAAAAATTATTAACATATGTCATTGTCTTAATTTCAATTAAGTCTATGTATATATTTCTTGGATTCAATTTAGTTCCTACATATATATCTTTGATTCAATTTAGTCTCTCCAAATTGAAACCAACTTTATTATTTGTATAAATATTATACTAATATTTGTTCTTTAAAATGACGTTTTAACTATTATTGTATGTTATGAAATAAAAAAATTACTACAAAAAAATTATATAAATAATAATTAATTTTAATAAAAAAATAATTAGTCATTTGACAAATTTTTTATTTATAATAGAGATAATTTTAGACTATAATGTTTTTAAGTTTATAAATTGGTATAAATTAGTCACTCTAGTCACTAAATATTTTTTGTCTCTAAAATTAATTTTATTTAAAGATTTTTTGTGTGGTGAATATTGTGTTTTCCTGGATTGAAAATTTATTTTGCCAAATCAACACGAAGTATGTTTATAGGTTTTAAGTGTGTTTACATTGAAGTTATATCGAAGGTAATCTCAATTCGACATCATTCTTTCTTACTTCGATTTTTTCTAAGTTGGACGTTGAAAAGTGTATCCTCAACAACATTTCACTGATAGGCCTTGGGAGAATTTATCTTTACCTAATATTCAAATCTTTTATTAAAGTTACTGAAGATTTGATGAAGAGTTTTTTTTCTTTTTTCTTTGTTTTTAACACTTTTGGATTGATTTTAGTACTTCTTTGTTCTCGAACTTAAAAAGTAATTTTGTAGAGGCTAAAGTACATTGATACAGTTGATTACAATTCCAGTCTCAATAATCGCAATAGTAAATTGATAGACAAGAGATGGATATAGTTCCTTATTTATAGTAATGATAAATAAATAAATAAACATGTTGAGTTGTCTAATTAGATGAAGTATCATTTAAGGGTACAGAAACAATATATATCCATTGCATGTTAATATTGTTGAATAATTTCAAGATATTTTATTAAAATTTAAATTGTGCCTTTCGTCCTAATGTTTTTAGAAAAATCTGAACAGGTCTCTTTATTTGTTATGTGTTGCAACCAAGCATTTAATGTGAGTACCATACAAATAAAGTTTAAGATATATATGTATGTGGTTCTTTTGATTTTATCTTTAAAGTAAAACTTTGTCACATGTTAAATTAATATTGTACAAAGTGTGATAAAAGTAATATAATGTAAAGTATGCTTGTTTTAATATCAATATGGTCATGTATTCGTTATTTAATTTAATTTAGTTATTTTTTTTTTAAATTGAACAATTTTGTTTTTTTTTCGAATTAAGATCAAATTTAAATTTATATAAATATTATAATGATATTCTTATTAAATTTGGTTTTTAATTAAATAACTTTAAAAAAATTAAATTTATTTAAATTTATATTTTACATTGAATTTTATTTGTATTGATTTTTTATTATATCATTCTTGAATATTATTTTTTTATTTGAATTTATATTTCAAATAACTGTATAGTTTTAAAATGTGTACAATTCAATAATTTATATACAAAGGTAAGAGTTGAATTAAAAATAACAATTTTTTAAATTCAAATGTAAAATTTTAAATAGTTATGTATCAGTTAAAAATAAATAAATTTTAAATTTTAAAATAATTTTAAATAAAGTTCAATGCAAAATATAAATTTAAAGAAACTTAAACTTCTAAACAATATTTAATAAAAATATCAGTATAACTTATAAAAAAATTAAATTTAGTTTCAATTTGGATAGTGATGAAATTGCACAATATAAAAAAATTGGAAGTTTTTGAATCAAAATAACAAATTTAGGATCAAATTGAAATTAAAACAATGATATTTTGTGTGATAGTGATACATGACACTCTCATTACCATATCATAATGTCATTTTCATTGTCACGTGACACGACACTAACTTAACACGTGCGTGACAAAGTTTATTTAAAAAATAAATAAATAAATAATCATGAACTGATATGTGACACATATTTAATATTGTTAGCACGTTATTAATGGACAATGTCTGATTACAATAAATTTTCCAAAATTAACACCAAATCGAGATGCATAAAAATAAAGGGACCCATTTAAAATTTTCCTACAAAATTGGAGAGGAAAGACATAATCTAGCCTTTATCAAATAGTAATATAGGTATAATGTTTTACCCTATTGAATAAGTTACTTATTGAAAAGTATTAAATGTTATTTCGTGTATGATGATAATAACTTTTTTTTTCTTCTCAAATTAAAAGAAAATTTTAAAATAACAATCAATTCTAAAGACAAAAAATAATTGGTCACTATACTCCCTTATTCATATACCAATTTATAAACTTAAAATTATTGGTATCTAAAATAGTCTCTTTTATGAATAAAAAAATATAATTGGTTTGTGAATTAGACTATAAATTAGTCACTAACATTATCTATCAAAGTTTTGAATATGGAAGAAATTAGTGTTTAAACACTACAAGAAAACTTCTAAGTAGTGACAAATTTTAGTGATTAGTAATGATTAGTAACTATAATAATCAATTTAGATACTAATTTACAAAATAAAAAATTATTGCTTACTAAAATAGTCACTATTATGAATAAAAAATTGTAATTGGTCATTAAATTAGTCATTAAAAATTAGCTACTATGATTTTAACTACAAAAAAACAAATTGATTATTAGAAATTAGTTATCTAAGTTTTAGCTACCAAAATGACTTAGTTTATAAATTGATATCTAATTAATTAGTGATTAATTTAGTAACCAATTATAATTTTTTATTTATAATAGTAATTATTTTAATAATTAATAATTTTAAATTTTATAAATTAATATCTAATTTGGTTAGTAACTATTTTTTATTTCTGAGATTGATTTTTAATTGAGAATTTATTCATAGTAAAATTGGTCACTAATTCTATTTCATTCTCTTTTTTTCTTTCTGATTTTCCTCAATTTCGAAAATGACAAAATCAATTCCAATCATTATTTTTCAATTGTAACTTCACTTAACATTACCAAAAATAGTAATTATAATAAAATAACAATGCAATAATAATCATAATAAAAATAATAATCTTATCATAAAATAATAACAATAAAATGGTAAACTAATATAATAATTACAATAAAAATAATAAGTAAACAATTTTATATTTCAATAAAAAATAAAGAAATAGAATTTGTTGTCATATTTATTTCAAAATTAAACATCAATATATATATATATATATATATATATATATATATATATATATATATATATATATATATTTATGTGAACAATTTTAACAATAATGAAAAATAATGTATACTTTCATTTGGTTATAAATTGTAAAATAAGTTTTATATGTAAATAAACTATAAAATAATTTTTTTAATACGTTATAACTAGATATAATAATGATGTAACCATGCGAAGTCTCCAATACAAATTGCAAACGTTAAGAAATTTGTACTAGCTTTGCGTGTTGTTAAACAGTAGTTAGTACATAGTCATATTAACTTATAGCTAACTTAACTACTATTTGTGGTAGCAATTGAAAAAGATTAGATTAGTCGGATTACCAAATTTTGCATAAACACCAGACAGACACAAATGTTAGCTAAATCCGTACACCAAAACTCTAATTTAATCACGCCAATCATTATTATGCCTATACAATACTGCAAATCCAACTACCGTCCTATATTGCTCTAACACATAAATTTACATCAGTATCACACATGTTTTTAAATCATTTTAATTAATTTTTCTGTATTGTTATTAGAGATGTTGAATTTGTAATCTCTTTTTTCCTCTCTTTAATTTTTCTCATTATTTTTTAAAACCTATTAAACCAATCTTATAACTTTTAAGGGGTTAAATAAGTTTTAGTCCCTCAAATTCCACTCAAATATGTAATTAGTCCCTATTCGAAACTCTAGACTAATTTAGTCATTTATCTTTAAAAATACGTAAATTTAGTCTTTTTAACCAAATTTTGTCAAGTTTATGTGACGTTTCAAACACGATTTACGATAATATTTGAGCTAATATTAAATAGAAAAGATGTCAAAAGGTGTAAAGAATTCAAATACTAACATAAAATGCACTTGAAACGTCAGATAATCTTAATAACATTTGGTTAAAAAAACTAAATTTACGTATTTCTAACGATGAAAGACTAAATTGGTCTAAAATTTCAAAGAAATACTAATTTCAAATTCTACTTAAACCTTGAGTGACCAAAAACATATTTAACTCAACCTTTTAAGTGTTAAAGACGAAGTTAAAACCGAAAATCCTTCTCCCTTCTTCCAATTTTACGAGTAAGCCACCTTATAATTTTTTCAAAATTATGCCGTTCTTTTTTTAAGAGCTTTTCGTGAATAAATATTTAATCCATTGGTAAAAAATATATTTTTAACGAACTCAAATACAGGTTTTAAAATGCATCTGCTTTAAAGTTTTCAAACAAATTGTAAAAGTATTTTTAAAACACTTCTTTAAAGAATGAACTTAATAAATATTTAATAATGAAAAATTGGTTGAACTAAATTTGATCAATTAATTGATTTTTGAGTAGATATGACGATTAATTGTTAATAAATTTAAACGGAGGAAATTGATGTAATATATTTTTTTTAATATTATTTTGAATGGACAGATTTATTAATAAATATGTATAATAAAAGTGGGATAAATAGATAATTTTGTCATCAAGTATTACACTACTATCATCACAACAATTAATTTCTTTTCAAAGTAAAAACAATTAATTTTATTGATAATGATATAAATAAATTAAAAAAAAAGTAAAAGAAACGTAGAACATACTTGAAAATAGAATTCCTAAAGCTAACCAAAGTTTTTTCCCTATAAATAAGTATGGCCAGAATGAACACTGAGCATCTGTTGAAGAAACAATGGCTGTGTGTGATGCTAGCGAAAGCCTCCCAAAGTTGCAGATTGAAGCCGTGATGAGTGTACGGCCGGTGAAGGTGTCAGAACCACGACGAGTTCGCCGGGTTTTGATGAGTGACACTGACTCAATTGTGAAGACAAAGGGCATTCATGGATGCTACCAAATCGTTCTCTACTACGAGTCGTTGAAGGAGGAAGAGGGTGACAAGTTTTTGGCTGGTTGGATTGTGGAGTCACTAGGCAGTGCTCTGGTGGAACACCCACTTCTTTCTGGGAGGCTCAAAAAGAAGGACAGTGACCAGGACGAGACAGTGTTGGAGATTGTGCCCAATGATTCTGGTATTCGACTCTACGAGGTTCGCTTCCCCATGCTCCTGTCGAAGTTTCTTTCCTTGAGAGCTGAAAAGGAGCATCTTGAGGCCGAGCTTGTCTTTTGGAAGGAAATTGATCAACACAATCCTCAGTTCTCTCCTCTCTTTTACGTCCAGGCAAGTGATGCATGCTACGTTATAGGAAAATTATATTTTGAGAAACAAAATTTTAACAAAGTTTCTAAAAATAGAATTAAAGTTTATTACTTTTTATTTTTTAATTAAAATAAAATAATATTTTTTTTATCTAAATAGGAAAGTTTGTCAAAACTTGGTTAAAAATATTTAGTTAACATACCATAACTCTACTTTTTATCATTTAACTTCACTTTATTATTAGTACGACACATTATTTCACCTCTTTAAATACAATATGCTGTTAGGATCGAAATCCTGAACAGTTACCATTAGGTTAAAAACTATAGACATTATTCACACGTAATTTGTTTTAATCAAACTCATGACTTTGGATCTGAAACTAATTGTTATTAGGAACAACGAATAAAGAAGAGAAAAATATACACATTTTATTTTTGTGTATTTCAAACTTTACATAAGATCTCTTATATAATAAAATAGATAATCACATCTTCCAATTCTAAACAATGTGTGATTAAATCAAAGATCATAATACTAACAATCATAACAACTGAACCTTTATTACTAGGCCACAAAAATTATAGTCATTAATCAGATACAATCCTTTCTACTTAAGAGCATAACAGTCTAAGTGTCACGGTTTGATTGTGACCCAACCCACTTGATCTATGTAACGAAATCATTGATGTCACCTGCAATAATCTTCTCTCAAACAATTATCCTACTTGAAATACTATTCCTGAAATTATGATATGGACCATTCATGCAACAATTATGTAACCCGCAACACAATGTATATATACCCTGAGAGGGTCTGTTGAAAGTTTTCTGATTTTTTGTTGTTTTTTCTTCAGGTGACCCACTTTGAATGTGGAGGATACACAGTAGGTATTAGCTGCAGTCTTCTCTTGGCAGATGCGTTGGTGGTAGAGAACTTCCTGAAGACTTGGGCTGACATTCACAACAGCATGTTACTCCAAAGAGAAGAGATTAAAGCACCTATATTTCACCACTCTCATCTCGTAAAAAACGACCAGCCTCCCCCTGCTGAAGTGATCAACCGCACCAGATGCGGAAAAGCACAGAGCATGGCATTCAAGTTCATTGGCAAAGACTTAAATTTGAACCAGGAATTTTGGAGGGAAGTTGCCATGCTGTGCGTCGAGGAAGCGGAGCAAAAGCTTGACAAAAAAGTTTGGACAGAGTTTAGTTTGTTTGTGAAAGAAATGTGTGAGGTCATGAAAGTAGAGGGTCACTCAAAGAGTGGATACTGTAAGAAAGTGTTGGACCAAAGCCTAAAGAATGAAATCAGTGGTGGCACGTGGAATGATTTTGGAGAGTTCGTAATGTTTCATGAAGGAAACAAGCCTGTGCATGTTTCTCGTTGGATCGGATCAATTGCTGATGATGGGAATGTTGTAGTAATTCCATGTCCGGAGGAAAAGGCCTCAGCTGTGATCATAGTGTCTCTCCCTTGAGAAGGAAATCTAAATGGTTTAAATTGTACCAAATTAACAGCTTCTGCTGCTGGAAATGTTTTTAATTTCGTGTCTCCTTGTGCATTGTTATAATTACTTTATCAGCATTGGCAAAAAACACCATTTTGGGGCAATTTATTGTTAAAAGTTACTGAAAGACAGATTTAAAAAAAATTAAGAAAGTAGGTAAGTCCCAGGAGACAACTTCACTACAAAAAGATTGTACTAATCTTACACAATTTTAATTTAAAGTACTTTTAAAGTTAAAATTATTTCAAGTAACATAATTTTGATAATAATATTTTTGGCCTATAAAATATTGACAAGTATAATAATATTTTGATAACTAAATTTTTATTATTTATTTTATAGATTTAAAATAATATCTTTTCAATAATTTTAAAATATGAAAAATTGTAGAAAATAAAAAAAATGAAAAGTCTTTTAAAAATATTACTTCAAATAAAAAAATAATTAAAATTTAATTGTTAAAATATTCTTTTACTTTCAAGAATTTAAAATTGAAGATGTGACGATTGACATGACTATTATCAAAATTGAATTAAAATTGTATTAAAGCACTAATTTAAAATTGTGACAACTTAATATAACTTTAGTTTAAAATATATTGAATTAAAGTTATGTAAATTTGATATAATTTTAATTTAAAAAATATTGTGTACTAAAATCATATTAAAATTGTACTAAAGCACTGATTTAAAATTGTGACAACTTAATATAACTTTAGTTTAAAATATATTGAATTAAAGTCATGTAAATTTGATATAATTTTAATTTAAAAAAATATTGTGTACTAAAATCATATTACTATTTCAACTTATCCACTAGTGCAAAATTTTCATTTTACCTCGCCTTATATGCCTCGGTTGACCAGAAACCGAAGCATATAATGGCGCGGTGGCATTTTTGTTATTAGAGTCAAGTTTTAGGCCTCGGTTCTCCAAATACCCGAAGCCAAAGAGGGGTATAGGCCCCGGTTCGCTCAAAACCGGTGCCAAAGAGGGGTATAGGCCTCGGTCCAATAGGACCCGAAACCAAAAAGTTGCTGGAAGTCAAGGGTATAGGCCTCAGTCCAAGGAGACCCGGTGCCAAAAGGGGGTCAATGGCTTCGGTTCCTCTAACAACCGAAGCCATACTCTTTATTTAGGGTTCAAAATTCGCGAACCCTTATTCCGCCCCGCACCACCAGTGCCTCTCTCTCTCTCCGCGAGCACGAGCCTTCCCCAAAATCTTCCACACGCTGTCATCGGCGCCCGAGCCCCGCCGCCGCGTCGAATCCTCCCTCGTCGACGCCTCCGATCGCCCCAACTATGGCCTCGTGGTCCTCCGCCTAGTCGCGGAGACCTCCGTGGACGAGCAGATCAAAGCAGCTTCCGCGTCAGCGACTTCCAACGCGATGGCGCGCACGCCGAGGCCGTGCTTGGCGGCGAAGAAGAGGCAGGCGGCAGCATCGCAGGTTGGAATGGCGGCACCGGCGGAGATAGAGGGAGAGAAAGTCGCGGAGACCTCCAACGGCACCGGCGGAGATGGAGGGAGAGAAAGTCGCGGAGATGGAGTGATCTTGGGTTGTTCTACTCTCCTGCAGTTTGTGTTTTGGTTTGAATGCAGGGTGATCAAGCACGCGGGGTTGGACTTGAAGCAGTTCGTGGAGGGTATCAAAGAGGGTGTTGCGGGTTCTAAAGCGTTGGAGATATTTGGGGAGAGAATGATCGAAGGGGATTTCCGACCAGGTGGGTTTGCAGAGTACCAGGTGGCCAATGGACAGGGGAAGCTTGGCACGCAAGGGGTTATCTCTGTCATTCAGAACATCAATGGGATGAATCAATGAATCAATGAATCAAAATCCCTGTTCTATGTAACCAAATAAAATGCTGATGTTGTAGAATGCTTAAGGTGAAACAAGTGTGTTGTGTTTTGTTTAAGGTTTTTGCTTCTTTGGTTATGTGATGTGATAACTCTGCAACAACCATGAGCGAGCAAAAGGGTGAGGTTCAGTCTGGCATGGTGGCCTGCGAAAATTTGAATTTAAAAAAAATATTTATTACTTATGGCCTCAGTCCTAACTGACCCGAGGCAGAAAGCTGTGTATATGGCACCAGTTTTAAAACAACTGAGACATAAAACTGGGTCTATGGCTTCGGGTGATAACCGAGGCCAAAAGGTTTACCTTTTGGCCTCGCCCCAATATGTCTCGGTTCCAGACCCGAGGCAAAATGCAGAAAATAAAAGGGGCAGAAAGCCCTTACTGCACAGGTGATCTAATTTTATAAATTTTTTAAAATCTTTTTCATTTTAATAATTTTGAAAATAAATTGCACTATTTTTTGTGTTTTTTTCTATCAACATTGTTATAATTAAAAATATTTATATTTTAATAAATATACCTCAGAGTAATTTTTTGATATTATAAATAACCTATTAACATTCAATAATTTAAAATTAAAACTGCATCTTGATGTAAAGGGAGGAAGGGGTACTTTTTTGCACTCCCATCTTTGAATAAACTTTGCTTTATCTAAGAGGAAGAAACAGAAAGTAGGAAGCAGCCCTTGTTGTTCTATTAAATCATAGGATTATGTTTATGCATATTTGAACTTTGGTAAAGGACTTATCCATCCATTACTTTCACATTAACATGTTAATGGCCTTGGCAGTCTACCTTTGTTTGGTGTCGAACCACTATACAACGTTAGAGTATCATCTTTCTTTTGGACCCGTTTCTTTTGCAAGCCATTACAATTTCAACATAAGATGAGTTCTATTGAGTTCAAATGGTTAAATGTTTGCTTAAATTTATTTATTTCATTGAATAAACAGGTTTACGTATTTAACTGCGATGCATCGGAAGTGATTTGAATTTTAGAATTGTTACTTCAGAAAAGGCTTTAAATTAGCTTAAGCATTGATTTTGATCCCCTGCATTGATCAGTGCTTAATAAACCCTATTGTAAGGTTTTTGTTTCAGTCTCCAGCAGCATCCCAACTGCAAAGCCACTTCTTTTTCCTTTGGTCTAAATCTACACTTGTTTCTTACACAGTGTATTTCAGATAAGGCCATTTCTTCAGAAACAGGAGAATGCAGAGCATGGTCGAAATATGTTGAGTTAAAATGTACATCATGATTTCATGAATAAAGAAAACACAGACATTGATACAATTCATTTATGGCGAAAGCGAGAGAAACGATGGTTTACCTGCTACTCATACACAAAGTAGAGTTCAAAACCAAAAGAAACATAGGAATCATATACTATCTACCGAGATTTATTCATCTATTTATTTTCATACACAAGCCGAAATGACTAACATCTTGTGATAACAAAATTTGAGATAGGAGAAACTTGGCTGTATATCAAAATTGAAAGAGGTGGTCCCTGAATGAGTGTGACACAAGGATTAAGGCAATAAATAATTCAGCACAAGCAGTCAGTCTCCGCAATTATCCCTTCAGACATCCAATTCACGATGAAAAGGAATCGAGTTCCTCTGGAACCTTCCACAGTATTGACAACAAATTGATCGGAGGGCTGAATGAATGGATTTTAAGTCTATTAGATGATTCACTCGTCTGTAAAATGAACAGTGAAGTGGCTGTTGCATGCTACAGGCAGAGTCATTAACAAAACTGTACAATTTTCTCTCATTACAACCCAGGTATTGAGCATTAGATTTAGTGATTCATGAGGACCTGATCACTGTCAACTTTCCTACTCCAGAAGCGGTTGAGATGCAGTGGCTGCGAAATATCAAACACCATGTCAAAAACATCACGAGGCACACATTCAATATTATGAGTTAAAGAACATGAACAAACGCATTAGGACACAACAGCATCTTCCATGAGTATATGCATAGAAGACTTGGAAGCATTATTCATTACCTTGAGTTGGTAAAGGTCTGCCATTTATCTCTGCAATTTCTGCTATGATCAACCGTGACAAAAGAAGCCCCGCAATAAAAGCACCAACAACTAGCATAATGAAAACTTCAGTCCATCCCCTTGTTGACAGGAACCCAGTGAGAAGAGGACCAACAGCTGCACCAACAGATCCAGTACCATCTATAATGGCAGTCACTGTTGCTAGAGCACGAGAATCACCTCTCAGAGAACTGTGTGTGCCCAAGTCAGCAGACACAGCAGTGGTGATGAGTGCATAAGGTCCATTTACTAATAATCCAGTCACCATCATAAGACCAATGTTGGCATTCATAGAAACACTTCCGTAATGCTGGTATAAAAGCATAGAAGGAATAGCTGCATACATGAAGCTCGCCGCAGTTAAAGCACGGGCATTCAGTTTATCAGATATGTAGCCAGCAAGGA
Organism: Vigna unguiculata; assembly: GCF_037176805.1. Classification (NCBI taxonomy): domain Eukaryota; kingdom Viridiplantae; phylum Streptophyta; class Magnoliopsida; order Fabales; family Fabaceae; genus Vigna; species Vigna unguiculata. The sequence goes on along the minus strand of NC_140794.1, from coordinate 53,317,631 downwards.
TACCCCCAACAATGCCCCCTACATCGAACAAGGCTGAAAGGTTTCCAGCAGATTTAACAGAGATATACCTCCCTCCAATTTCTGCAACATCAAGATATAAACATTCATGATCCATGCAATTTAGGTTCAATAAACTATTGTTTTCAACTTTCATCAATTCACACAACCTACAAAATACTTTGTATCTTAATTGGGCATAAAATCTGACGATCAATCGTTACCTGTATGAGTCAAGTAAAACGGCAACCAATACAAGAACGTGTAGGCAACAAGCTTGGCGAAGAAAAGGCACAACGCAAAAGGTATCACTCCTGGAATCATGCACGCCTCAACAAGCCCAATGCCCTTTCTATCCACAGACGCTTGTCTGAGAGCGCCATCACCAGTTTTATGCACCAGAGCTTCTTTATCATCACCAACTTGAACAGCAGCAGCAGCAGAAGAAGAAGAGGAGGAGGAAGAAGAGAAGCCCACATCCTCTGGGTAAGGAGCCAAGAACAGAAAAACAATGATCCCACCAGACACGATCAAAGCACCAGGCGCAACAAAAGACCAACCCCATCCATAATCCAAAACACTGGCAGCAATAAGAGAGCCACAAATGTTACCGACCGAAGTATGCGCGTTCCAAACACCCATGATAAGCCCTCTCTTCCTCTTCCCGAACCAGTTACCGATAACCGCTACAACCGAAGGCCAACCCGTGGCTTGAAACATGCCCGCGATCATTTGCATGGAGAGATAGAACCAAAAACGATGGACGTTCCAGAAGTACCCCATTCCGAAAAGCGCGACGAATATGCCGCTACCGACCATTCCGGAAGATAGGAACAATCGAAGGTCCAGGGTATCTCCCAGGTGGCCCGCCACGTACATCCCAATGGAGTAACACGCGAGAAACGCCACGTCGATCTCTCCCAACTTTGATGGTCCGTCGTGGCCGTTGAAGGGGATCCAACCGTCCATTGCATCCTTGTGGTCCGGGCACAACACGCTCTTCACAATCCCGGTGGGTTTTCTGGAGGCGTGATAGCAGGCATAGGCAAGGAAGGTGATGAACAGCACCATGTAGCGGTGCGTTTGGTAGTTCCATTGTTTAGCTCGTAATAGCAGAATCCCAGGTGGGGTGGCACAAAGGTGGCAATGGCGAGACATAGTTGATGTTGATGTTGCTGTTGCTGTTGGGATGCGAACGGTTGGTTGTTGTCGGAGTGGTGAAAGAGAAGAGGTTTTGGGGGAGGGTAAGAGGAGGAGAGAGAAAGGCGGAAGGGAGAGAGAGAAAAAACCGTGGCATTGATTGATGAATTCAGAGACTGCCACGTGGAGTTAGAGAGACCGGTGGTGTAGAACGACTCGGCGGTCACCACCGTTCACTTTGGCTGCTACACCTGGCTTCTGTTACTCTTTTGTAGTAGTAAATTACTTTTTTTTTATTTTTTTTTATTTTGGTATGAATCTTTTTTTTTTTGCTACGTGTTTAAACCATACAATGACACGTGGGATTTTCTGGTCTCGTGATGGGAACATATATGTTTGGACTTTGGATCAACTTTTTCACATTGGGATACAAGTTCTGTAATTTATCCTAATAAAGATAACAATATTTCCTAGTAAATGAACATGAACATTTTTATGTCCCAACATAATTAATGATTTATAGGACCTCAATCTTCAATCACTGTTTCTTTATAAGATTAAGTACATTAACATTTAACGAATTACATGGACTTTCAAGAATATGCAGTTTTGTATAAAGTTAAATATAATTTCGTTTAATTTAGGTGACTAGCTATCCATATATTTGGATGATTACTATTAATTTATTTATTTTTATATCTAACCACTAAAAAAAATTATTCTCATTATCTATCTATAAACATGATATTATGTTGTAATTACTCGTAAACTTGAGTTATGTGAAATCTAATTAACAAGATTATATACAATTTTACTAGAACAGTTTTAAATATAAGTGCATATCTCCCAAACGAATGTAGTCACAATTTTTTCACTAAACCTCTGATAGAGAGATAACAGATTTCTTCTTCTGTTACTGTTCAGTTAGGTCTGTTACCTTTTTCTATTTTTCCATTCTCCTTGTATATATACATTGTACCTTCCGTTGCTGCAATACACTCTGTATTCTTCTCTATTCAATAATAATGAGAAGCTTTCTCTTGAGCATTATTACAAACACTATCATGGTATCAGATTGATATCCTTTGTTTCTCTCATGGCCGCTACTTCTTCTCTCTCCGATCACCTTTCTAACCCTACCCATCCTTTATTTCTCCATCCTGGAGAAAATCCAGCCCTGATTCTTGTTACTCCCCCTCTTTCAGACACCAATTATCAGCAATGGAAGCATGACATGCTTGTGGCCCTTGAAACCAAGAACAAAGAAAGATTTGTTCTTTGTACACTCCCGTGCCCTCCTTCTGACGATGCTCTTCATGAACCTTGGAAGAGATGCAACAAAATGGTGATTTCATGGCTGACACGTTCTATGTCTCTACCCATCAAACAATCGGTCATGTGGATGGATTCTACGTATGAAATTTGGCACGATCTTTTGCAACGTTTTTCTCACGGAGACAAGTTTCGTATTGCTGATCTTCAAGAAGATCTTCATTCTTGCAAGCAAGGTGAATCTTCTGTTTCTCAGTATTATACCCGTTTACAAATTATCTGGAAAGAATTATCTCTGTATAAAATTGTTCTTCTCTGAACTTGTTCTTCTTCGTGTAATTGTGGTTTACTAATCAAGATCCAACAAGAAAGGAATGACGATTGTGTTATCAAGTTCCTTCGAGGCTTAAACGATGAATTCTCCCAAGTTCGTTCTCAGATCATGCTCATGGAGCCCATGCCCCCTCTTCCCAAAACCTTTTCTTTAGTCCTTCAACAAGAACGTGAATTCCATAGTTCTTCATCTCAAACTTCACAAGATTCGATGGCCAATCTTAATTTTCAAGAACATCCGAATAAGAATTCCAATTTTTCTCGTGGAGGCTCCTCTGCTGCTCGTGGACGAGGACGTGCTAACAAGTTTGGTGTCCGCTCTAAATACTGTGATCATTGTCAGAGAACGAACCACACTTCTGAAAACTGTTGGGTTAAATACGACCTTCCTCAAGGCTACAAATCAAGTACCAAACAAAGCTCTGCTCAATCCAACCTCTCTACTAACGTGACTGATCCTGCACCCACTACCTCCAATGACTTCTCTGCCACACAACCTGATAAACCACATGTTCAATGTAGTTTTTCTCAAAAACAATATGAGGCAATTCTTGGTTTGTTGAAGCAATCTCAAACTGCTACACCTCCTATGGCAAGCGTCAACCAATGTTCTCCACAAATTCCAGGTCCTTCTATTATCTCTAACTATTATTCTTAGATTATAGACAATGGGGCTACTGATCATATATGTTCCTCCAAGTTTCTTTTTCATTCTTAAAGCCCATTTATCCCATTTCTATACGCTTGCCAAATCACAATTTTGTTACTGCCAAATTTTCAGGAACTATTAAATTAGGAAATCTAGTTTTGCATAACACTCTATTTGTTCCTGATTTCTCTGTTCACTTAGTTTCTATCTCCAAACTTTTGTCTTCTAACAATTGTTTCATCATTTTTCATCAAAACAATTGTCTCATTGTGCAGATGGATACTTACCAGACAATTGGAGTAGCTAAAAAGTACCAAGGGCTCTTTTATCTCCATAGCAGTAGTAATAACCGTGCTTCAGATTCAGAATCAAATCATTTACCTTCTGTTTTTAATAACACTAGTGATTCTTGTAATTTGTGGCACATGAAACTTGGCCATCCTTCAAATAAAGTTTTTCAAACATTGGCCACTCAATATCCTGATATTTCTTTTCAATTTCTTGATGCTTGTGATGCTTGTGCCTTTGCTAAACAAAAACGTCTTCAATTTTCTGCTAGCAAAACTAAATCATCTTGCTTCTTTCATCTCATTCACGTTGATATTTGGGGCCCAATTTCTACTACTTCTATTGATGGATATAAATATTTTTTAACCATTGTAGATGACTATAGCTGTTTCACATGGGTCCTTCTTTTGAAACACAAAACTTATGTCAAAACCTCACTTCAAAATTTTATCATTTTAATAGAAAATCAGTTTTCTTGTACACTTAAGATATTAAGGTCTGATAATGGAAAAGAGTTTTCTCTTAATGAATTTTACGCTACTAAAGGTATTTTTCATGAGACTACTTGTGTTGCTACTCCCCAACAAAATGGCATTGTTGAGAGGAAGCATCAACACATTCTTAATGTTTGTCGTTCTCTTCTCTTTCAATCAAAAGTTCCAAATGTTTTTTGGTCTTACTCCATAAAGCTTGTTGTTCATATTATTAATAGACTCCCAACTCCTTTTTTGCAAAATATATCTCCTTATGAAAAGATTCATTCCATAAAACTTGATTTTGCCAACCTAAAAGTTTTTGGATGCCTATCATACTCTAGTTCTCCTACTGCAGGACGCACAAAGCTTGATTCCAGGGGTATTAAATGCATTTTTCTTGGGTACAAATCTGGAACCAAAGGTTATGTGCTGTATGATTTGCATTCACACTCTATTCTTGTATCACGTAATGTCATTTTTCACGAAAACATTTTCCCTTTTCATACTTCTTTGACCCCCCCTTTCCCCTCCTACAAATGATGATTTTTCTGATGTTACCATTTTTGACTTTCCAAATATGGCACATGTTTCCACTGCTACAAATTACACACCAGATAATGCTCCTAACATTGATTCTAACAGCACTATTATTTCTACTGCTGGACAAAGAGTCTCTCTCAGGACTAAAAGTATACCTCGGTACTTAGACAAATTCTATTGTGGTGCTACTTCAAGCATTCCCTCGTCTTCTACCACTTCGTATCCCATACATTTGTTTCTTTCATATCAAAAATGCTCTCCTAACCATGTTTTTTTTTGCCACAATATCTCTGCACAAGTTGAACCTTCATCCTTTAAGGAGGCTAGCAAATTTAAGTTTTGGCAACAAGCCATGAATGCCGAATTAGATGCTCTTGAAAGGAACAAAACTTGGACGATGGTTAATCTCCCTGCCGGCAAGAAGACCATTAGTTGTCGTTGGGTTTACAGGATTAAGCACAAAGCAGATGGTTCTATTGACAGATATAAAGCCCGTTTGGTGGCAAGAGGTTTTACTCAAACTGAAGGTCTTGATTACTATGAAACTTTTTCTCCAGTTGTTAAAATCACCATTGTGCGTCTCGTTCTTGCCATTGCTGCTACCAATCAATGGTTTCTTCATCAGCTAGACGTCGATAATGTTTTCCTTCACGGTGATTTAACTGAAGAAATCTACATGAAGCTTCCTCCTGGTCTGAGTCCGTCTAATCCCAATCTTGTTTGCAAGCTTCAGAAATCTCTTTACGGATTAAAACAGGCCAGCAGGAATTGGAATCATAAGCTAACATCTGAGTTACTGTCTCTCGGGTATATACAAAGTTCAGCAGATCATTCGTTGTTTATCAAGCATTCTCATTCTTCTATCACCATTATTTTGGTTTATGTTGATGATATCTTGTTATCTGGAAATAATTTCTCTGAAATCACCACTGTTAAGAACCATCTTCACAGTAAATTTCGCATTAAAAACCTTGGAGATCTCAAATATTTTCTGGGTTTTGAAATTGCTAGATCTAAAGTTGGGATCTGTATAAATCAGAGAAAATATTGTCTTGACTTAATTTCTGAAGCTGGTATGCTAGGGTGTAAACCAGCCACAACACCCTCTGACCCATATGTAAAATTGCATGCTGATGAAGGAACTCTCCTCATAGATCCTTCTTCTTATCGTCGTTTGATTGGGAGGTTAATATACCTTACTAATACAAGGCCTGACATTGCTTTTTCCGTCCAGCAACTTAGCCAATTTGTGTCTACTCCACGTCAACCCCATATGCAACAAGCCATGAGAATTGTTAGATACTTGAAGAATGCTCCTGGTTCTGGTCTGTTATATGCTGCTGATAATTCTTTTAGAGTTCATGCTTACTCAGACTCTGACTGGGCTACTTGTGCTACCACTAGAAGATCTGTATCTGGTTTCTGTATTTTCCTTGGATCTGCCCTCATATCTTGGAAATCAAAGAAACAAACTATTGTTTCTAAGTCTTCATCTGAAGCTGAATAGAGGTCTTTAGCCTCTCTGACCTGTGAACTCCAGTGGCTGCACTACCTTTTCAAGGATTTACATATTCCTTGTTCTACTCCATACTCAGTCTACTATGACAATAATTCTGCCATCCATATTGCCAAGAATCCAACCTTTCACGAAAGAACCAAACAAGTAGACATAGATTGCCATGTTACCAGACAAAAGATTCAAGATGGTCTCATTAAACTCCTTCATGTGTTGTCTGTCAATCAAGTTGCTGATGTTTTTACAAAGTCCCTCTATCTTTCTTCTTTTAATTCTGGTGTATCCAAGCTCAACATGCATAATATTCATGTTCACCTTGAGGGAGGATGATAGAGAGATAACATATCTCTTCTTCTGTTACTGTTCAGTTAGGTCTGTTACCTTTTTCTATTTTTCCATTCTCCTTGTATATATACATTGTACCTTCCGCTGCTGCAATACACTCTGTATTCTTCTCTATTCAATAATAATGAGAAGCTTTCTCTTGAGCATTATTACAAACACTGTCAACCTCTGATACAAGTTTATATATAAGCGTATCTTCCACACTATGTAATGCACTCACAATGGTTAAATTTGGTATCATTTTTTTCTATATCCATATGGGTGCAACCACACTCAAGTGATTTTATAAGAAAAAGTTTTGGTAAAAAATTGAGTACATGATTTTCCTCCATATTAAACTTTACGTATGCAATATGTTTAAATTGTTTCACATGTTATTATGTCACATAAAATATCTACAAATAGTTAAATTTTCCAGCATCACACCTAACATTCATCTCTTCCCCTTAAATTTCCAACATATCAGTTACACTCAACACACCTCATCCTCCAATCACCCAACATTCATCTCAAATATATACAATAATTAATACAAATAATATATAATACATAAAACAAGTTGGTTTTTTATAGGGACTCACGATTTATTTGTAAATATATTTTTCATTTTAGATTTTATGGTTAATAATAAAATATTGGTTTATATATATATATATATATATATATATATATATATATAGCATCTACAAATAGTATTGTCAAAAATTCGTTGGCAACTGAATATGCTTAACTTGAAAATCCCTTAAACCCTAGCTGCTGCTAATTCTTCTTCTTCCTCTTTGTTTGCCGCTTTTCTTTTTTGGGCTTCATTTTTTCCTTAACCACTACAAGAAATCGTAAAGTTAGCAACAAAAATTTACTGATGAATTTTGGACGCTTCCGACGAATGGTTATCGGTAATACATATTTTTAATGAACCTTGCACAAGATATATATCGTATTAGCGGAACGAAGAAAGTATTGAAGGGAGCGCAAGGAGAGTCTAGGTGAGGTTCATGAAAGTGAAATGGAGATGGATGAATAAGGGATAACATTGGCGGCTCCAAGCGACGCCAACAAGAGCTTTGACCGATCGGAGGCACCCAACGATGAGACCTGGGTGATTCGCATGTGTGATGAAGAGAATGGAGAAACTATAGAAGTTTTTTTTATGACTTAAATACCTTATTGATTCCAATTTTCGTGACTTTTGTTTCATTTGGTTCACATTTTTTTTAAATGTTCAAAATGATCCTAATTTTTGTAAATTGTGGTCAATTTGATCTTTTTTACATACGTCGTTTAAATGTTTAAATAGTTAGCGGAATGTGAACAGTAACTGGCACATGTCACTTTGTAGTCAGCATTGTGACATGTGACAGTGCCACGTGTCAAACCAATGTCAATGTCACATGTCAAATTAGTGTCATTACCACATGTCAAGTTAGTGTCATTACCACGTGTCAAGTTAGTGTCATTGTCACATGTTAGTGTCTCGTAATTTATATTCAATCTGGTCATAATTTTTGTTAATTTTGTTTAATTTAGTCCCAATTTTCGTTATTTTTGTTCAAATAAGTCTCAATTTTACCCCTTTCCAAATTGATCAAATTTAATCTCTATATAAATGTTATTTTGAAATTTTTATTTTTATTAAAATTTAAATTTAAACTAAGAATTTTCCTTCTAACTTTAAAAGTAATGAAAAATTTTCCTTCAAATTTTAAAAATAATTAAGCCTTTTCCTTATCATTTAAAAAATAATGAAGAATTCTAATTTTAAAAACAATGAAGAATTTATCCTCTAATTTTAAACTAACTTTAACCATATTTATTACGTGTAGTAAAAATCAAACATATATATACTAATTTCCTTCCAAAAGTATAGTTAGGTTTGGTATAAAAATAATGAAATAAATACTTAAAATAAATGTGAAGTTTAATAAAAATAAAAATTTTAGTATAACATTTATATAAAAATTAAATTTAGTCAATTTTGAGAGAGACAGAATTGGGACTGAATCGAACAAAAATAACAAAAATTGAGACTATATTGAACAAAATTAACGAAAATTGGGAACGAATTTAATATAAGTCACGAGACAAGACAGTGACACATGATGATAATGACACTAACTTAACACATGATAATGACACCGGCTTGACACATGGCAGTGACACGTCACGTGTTGGACTAAATTGAACAAAATTAACGAAAATTGGAACCGAATTTAATATAACTCACGAGATACTGACACATGATAATGACATTAACTTAACACGTGATGATGACACTGGCTTGACAAGAGGAAGTGACACACCACGTGTTGAACTAAATTGAACAAAATTAACGAAAATTGAGACCAAATTTAATATAACTGACGAGACACTAACACATGGCAATGACACTAACTTGACATGTGTCAATAACACTGGCTTGACACATGGACAACATTTTTAAAATTAATTTAAAAAAATTAAAAAAACCACAAAGTGACACCTGGTAAATATTAATTTATTTTAAATAAAAAAAATGTTTAAGAAATATTAAACAACTCTTAACTTTCCATAAGATTAAGATGATCGGTTCTTTTAAGAGAAAAAATAATATACCAATAAATAAAAAACTGATAAATAATAATAAAATTAAATGATCGATGAGAGAACTCATTTTATTATTTATAATTTATTTAAATTATTATTTTTTAACTTTTTAATAATTTAATTTTAACTTAATTATACATTTTTTGTGTTTCATATTTTTTTGTGAAAAACATTATTTTCATTAATGTAAACCTCTTGTACCGAACAAATTACTTCTCTGATTCTGAATTAAAAACACTTGTTCATATATATATATATATATATATATATATATATATATATATATATATATATATATATATATATATATATATATATATATATATATATATATATACCACTAGAAAACTAATATAAAAGAATAACAGGTAAATTATCCTAAATTTCATTAGTGAAAGTTAACATTAAAACATCAGAAATTGATGCCCATAAAATTTCAAAATTTTCAGTAATCGTGAATCTATTTCATTGATTAGAAAAAACATGAAGAAAATATAGGTATCTCCTCCTTTTGATACGGATGGTAATGTGGGTCACTCTGTTTCATTTTGGTCTCATCCAGAATAAATATGTTAGATTAGTCCGTTTTGCAAAAAAATGTGGATTAATTTGTCCGTCTAACATGATATTTGTTGTGGGTTTGTGATTCGTATAAAAAACTATTTATTTAATAATTTTTTATTCAACAGTTTTAAAAATTTTATTTTGTTTAATTAAATTAATTAAAATAATAAATTTTATAAATCTATTTATTAAAATAAGTAATATTCATAATTTTTAAATTTTTAATTTTTAAGTATAAATATGTTAGAAATTTTATAATAAATATATATAACTAAAACAATAACAAAATTAAATTTTAAATAACTAAAGTTGTCAAATTAAAACTAATTGAAGACCTTCTTAAAGCAAACTTAATCGATGATAATTCTACACAATATTCACATAATAGATACATCATAAACTATCAAATATCAAATATTATATACAATTACAAGACTAACCAAAGGCAAGTTTTTAATATTATACTATGTACTCAAACAAACAATTTTAAATTTCAAAGATAAAATTTACAAAAAGAAATATCACTTGAAAATGAACATGTGTCATCAACTCGTTCATGTAAGTATTATCGGAACCCGTATTTATTTTGGTGAAAAATTCTTATTGACTATATATGAATATAAAATTTATGAACGAGAATATACATATTTATCTCATTTCATTTCTAATACTCATCTTTATTTAAATTATTAAATTACTCATAGTTTTTATGAAGTAACTTTATATATGTTTTTACGAAAAACATTGATATACTGAAATCACAAATAACCAATGATATGTTGCGGTTATGAAAAAGTAACGATATATTATAGTTATGAAAACCGTTTTGTATTGCTCTCTATGCTTATGTAATTTTTATTCTTTTATACTTAATTTTTATTTTCTTTATTTAAATACATATGACAACATATTTACAGAAATATACACTGTATGTATTTGTTTCATGAATAAATACTCAATCGTATATATATGTTATTGATTTCATTAAATTATTTATAAAACACTTTCTCACTACTAAATATAAAACAAAAAACATAAGTTACAATTTTTATAACGATTTTTAAAAATATGCTACAATTTGAAATTTACACATTATAAAGAGAAATTACGAAATTTAAATTTCTTTTAAAATTAATATTTGTAATGTTAACAATACATAGAAAATTTAAAATCGAAATGTATAGTAACAAATTTTGAATTTAAAATTCAAAATATGTAAAAATATGTTATCAAAGTTTGAATATTAAATTCAAAAATAAAAAAATACCAAAAAACAAAGTTGCTTTAAAGAATTTTTTAATGCTTTGAACAATTGTTAATTTTTTGAACGTCAAAAAAGTTTAAACAATAACTTAAAAAATAATTTTGATAATACAGATATAAATGTATTATTACAAATGTATAGTGAAAATTATATATTTTTTAATATATTTAAAGATATAAAAATCACTAATAATTTTAATTTTAATTTTCTAAAATCAAGATACATGTTGCTAAATTGAAATTTGAAATATATCGTAATAAAGTTTGAATTCAAATTCAAAATTACAAAAATTATAAAAATATGGTAACAAAGTTTAAATTTGAAATTCAAAATAAATAAAAAATACCTATGAAAAAATGAATCAATAGAGTAGTTCACCAAATATTTAACCTTTGTATTTTTACATAATTAACTTTTTATATTGCCTACATGGTTTATTCTCTTTAGTTTTAATCGTTTATTATTTATATATTTTTGCATTGTCTAACAATTGTATTTTTACATAATCTACTATTTACATTGAATGCAAGATCTATCATTTATAATTTTTTATTGTCTGCTATTCATATTTTTTGTATTTTTAAAGAATCTACTCAACCATTTTTGATTGCTCATCATTTTTACTATTCCAAATTTTACTATTTATATTTTTCTACATTGTTTAATTAATATTTTATTTAAAATTAAATTTTATTTCTTAATTTTAATTAATTTAATCTTAATATATTATTAAAATAATTCTATACAATACTAAAAATATATATACATAACTCATATACATTATTATCATAAAAACTTACAAAGTTATTATTCAATTTTATAAAATAAAATATTTATATTAATTTTAATTATATTTTTATAATTTAAAATTAATTTAATAAATGTACTACGATTTATGATTTTAAGAATCCGGTGTGGGGTACACACATTTTAAGATAAATTTGAAGATGTTAGAGTTTGCTTTGTGAGTCTGCTAACATGAGACATCGCGTTATCATTCTTCTCTTCCATCGATAATTAAATTAGAAACGATTCACTTATAACTTATACTCTCATATTACTTAACAATCTTTTAAGAGAGAGGATAATAATATTTTGACTCACTTTTAACTAGAGGTGGCAAAACGAGTCAGCTTGACCCGTTTTGCCTCACTTCGCCTTTGGCCCGCCAAAAACGGGTCAAGTTGTGCTGTCCTGTCACTAAGAAATAGGTTGGACAATTCAATCTGTCTCGCCTTAGGGTGAGCTGACTATTCCGTCACTTTTTTTAAAAGATTGTTAAAATTTTTTTTAAACTTTTTTAAAATAATTTGTTTATATATATATATATATATATATATATATATATATATATATATATATATATATATATATATATATATTTGTTTATAAAGTATAAAAATTTATTCATTTTTAATTATTTATAATTTTAAAATAAAAAAAAATGGGTTGGTGGGTTAGGGTGGGCTTGTCCGCCTTTAACCCGCCAATTTGGCGTGCTAGACGGGTCGGGCCACAACGGATTGGCGGATTGAAAATTTCAATCCATCCCATCTTTTTGCTGGTGAACCTGGTCCACTTTGACATGCTTATTTTTAACCCATTATTTTAATCCACCACTCAAACAAATAAAATTTAACAATAAAAAAACTTAAATCAAATTCAGCTAAAATTTTTGATATTACTTAAGAATAAATTTATTATTTTTTTACATATTACTTAATTTTCTTTTTTTTTTACCCACATATATCATGTTTATGCGGTATAATTTTTTTTCATTAACAAAATTTTAATAATTTAATTTAGATATTAATTTACAAAATATAAAATTTTAATTACTAAAAGAATTAATATTATAAATAAAAATTATAATTAATTTTTAAATTGATATCTAAATTGGTTTCTTATGTCTTTTTTACTCACATATATCATGTTTTTACATTATAAAAAAATCATTAACAATAAATTTTAGTGATCCAAAATTAATAGTTTTTATAATCACTAATCTAGACACTAATTTACAAAATAAAAAATTTTGATTACAAAAATAGTCATTATATAAAAAATTATAATTATTTTATAAATTAGTCTCTAAAATTTAACTACTAAAATTTTAGCAAAAAAAAATAGTTTATAAATTGTTTACTAAATATTAATTACTAATATTTTGACTACTAAAAAAATAAAATTTTAAATTAATCTCTCATTAATTAATGATTAATTTAACCACTATTTATAATATTTTGTTAATAATAATATTTATTTTAATATTAATATTTTAGTTTATAAATTAATATCTAAATTAGTATTATAATAATTAATAATTTTTACTTATAAAAATAATTTTATAAATTAATATTATAATAATTGATAATTTTTGTTATTAAAATTTATTTTTTGGTTTTCATTTGAAATTTTCATTTCTATCCAGACCAGAACAATGATTTTAATATGTTCAGACCCTTTCCTGCATTTAACTGTAAAAAGTTATTTTTCTATCCAATTGGAATTTTATTCTTTTGCACATGTTCTTTTTCTTAGCTAACAAGGAACAGACAAGGAACCAGACCTAGAGTTAGTTAGTACTATTCTACAAAACCACCTTAGTTGACTATTTCGTGTAAGAGCTGCTGACTTGTCAATCTCTTATTGGCTAAGACGCGTGTAAGAAAGCTGGCTAAACGTGAATTCCAAGTAAGCTACCAATTTTCCTTGTCAGCAGACTGCTTTCAAAGTTTGGGTTTTCATAGAGGAAGCATGTGAAGGATATATTTTTATTTTATTTCTACACAAAAATAATTTTAGAAATTTATAAATAATAAAGTCGAGTTTAATTATTTTTTAATTAAAAATTAATAATCTTTACTAAAAATAAAAATTTTACATGGGTTACATATGAATCATGATTAATCAAAATTTATGGTCAAAATATCACCTTTCTTTTTAATTTTCATAAAATAAATTTCAATATTTATAAAAATATTTATGGTCAATTAAATATATTTTAATTATTTTAGTAATCATGATTTTTTTAAATATACTAAAAAGTCATAATAGATTATAACGTATTTAATGGTGAATCGTCATAAAAAATAAAATCTTAAATATAAAATTTATTATTTACAACATCTTATATTAGAGGAGAAACAAGATCTTTATCATAGAGAGCAAGATTCCAAAATAGTATTAAAGTTATATTTTAAACGATTTCTAATAAAAAAATATTGTGAAATCTATAAAAAAGTTATTTATACTAAAGATCTTTTCTCTTATCATTTTTTTTATCTCTTATATGTGTTAGAAAAAGTAAATTTAAGGTTGAGTCATGAGTTTATATGAGATAAAATTTAAATTGGATTTTTGTTAAAGATATATTATGTCGCTAGATTATATAAGTCAACGTCGTAGTTATAGTCGAATAGAACGTTAATAACAAGACTAACAAAGCAAATTGCTGGTTTAAAATGAGTTGCATCGATTGGGAAGTTTTGTTGAAAAGGCTACGCGCGAGTAACTTTCTTTACCTTCAACCTTTGCTGGAAAAACTATTAAGATTTTCCTGTCATATTATTTTGCACTATGGAATTTACCTTTTACTGTGCAGATATTTATATTTGTATTTATACATTTAAATAAAATAGAAATAATAAAAAATATTATCTTGAATGATTAGAAATCATGCATTTCACATTTTTTAAATAACTATGATTGTATTTTAACAGACATGATTAAATTATTTGAGCGATGAAACTTTCCATAAATATGAAAAACAATCTCAATCAAAACACAACTTTGATATCTAGCAATTTAATATGATTGGGTCAAAATAAGAATTACAACAAATTATCACGCAACTTTTGTACAACAATATTTAAACGCAAAAAGCAAATAAGGGATGACTTAATGCAAGTAGTTATGGAGTCAATACAATCAGTTCCTATTTTCTTGTTTTCTTCTTTTTATTTTTAAATTACATTCTTAAGAAATTTATATTTCACTTCTATATTATAAAATTATTCTGTAAAATAAAATTTATACCTCATTCATGTATTATAAAATTATTTTATATTTAATCCATGTAAGACTTCTATCAATATATCTTAATTGATGTAATAATAATGTATATTAGCGTTTATTTTTATAGTGCAGAGTTAAGTATGTAATTTAATATATATATATATATATATATATATATATATATATATATATATATATATATATATAATATGTGTGGATTGTAGTAAAATAATATTTTTATTTAATATTCAACCAGGTATAAAATAAAATAATAAAAAAAATCAATTGATCTATTCTCTTACTCCTTTATGAGTTTTTATTTTTATTAACTCCTTGTACAGTTTTTATCAAAGTTGAAGAGCTATAATCTTCATACTTATGAACTAAGTAATATGCAAACCTGACCAAAAGATGAACACAAGAGCCTTTCTTCCTTATATTAATATTTCCCGTATAATATTATACAGAATAATGGTAGTACTTATTTAATCAATTAAATTACTTTATCTACCCAAAAAAATATTAAATTACTTTTCGACAATTGACTTTCTATCTAATATAATGTTTATAGAATTAAATTATTTTATAGTATTATAAATAATTACCTCCTGAGTAATTCGTTGTACAAATATCATTTATATAGAAACTTTATTTTATTGAAGTGACTTATTTTTAACATGGTAACAGTTTTTAATTTTATTATATATACATTTAATATAGATGTTCTTCTACTAAGGGAAAAGTTATAGTTATGATGTACTCTTAGTTCCATAGATTAATATGATATTTATATCAATAGTAATATTCCAGTCAAAAAGTAAATTAATCATATATAATTAAAAAAGAGATCTCATGATGACACCTCACTGCTAGAACATGATTTCATTGTCTCGTGGTGGTGTCTCATTTTACGTATCCGGATAGTCAAGTCTTGGAGTCTTAAATGATTTGGTAATCTATGTGTGAATGTCTGTTAGTTATGTTTGACTTTGAAACTGCATGTTGATTGTTGTGATATAAAATTTTTTTACACTATCTTACCCTTTTGTGCTTGTGTGTATGTTGTGTGTGGCTTTTTCTATTGCGATGATCATCAATTTTATTGATGTGAGCATATGTGAGAATCCCTGGCAGTGATAATGATAGTAGAGACGTCGCAACTTGATGGTTGGACGGGTTTTGGGCTCACTATGGAGCCTAGATATGAAGGAGACTTGATAGTTTATGATTCTCTAGTCTTGGATAAGACCTTGTACTACCTTTAGAACTTTTGCACTTTATTTTAGGAGTGTGGTGCCCTTCTCTTTTATTATGAACATGTTTGGTACACTGTGTACCTTCATATCCCAAACTCCATATTATCTGAATATTCATGTATGTAACGTTTTGTTAAATTGATTTTATCTATTTAATTGGGACGTTACATATGTCTCATTTCATCCTAACACTCATTTCCGTTTAAATTTAAATTACTCGTAATCTATTAAATAACCTTATGATATACTGAAATAACAAATAACCAATGATATGTTGTGGTTATGAAAAACCAATGATATATTATAGTTATGAAAACCGTTTTGTATTGCTCTCTATTCATGTTTATGTAATAAATACTCAATGGTATATCTATATATTATTGATTTCAGTAAATTATTTATAAAACACTTTCTTACTACTAAATATAAAAAAAAAAACATAAGTTACATTTTTTATAACAATTTAAAGAAATATGCTACAATTTGAAATCTACACATTATAAAAAGAAATTACGAAATTTAAATTTCTTTTAAAATTAAGATTTATAATGTTAACAATACATAGAAAATTTAAAATCGAAATGTATAGTAACAAACTTTGAATTTAAAATTCAAAATACTAAACATGGTAAAAATATGATATCTTTGAATATTAAATTAAAAATTAAAAAAACTACTAAAAAATAAAGTTGTTTTAATGAATTTTATAATGCTTTTGAACGATTGTTACATTTTTTGAACGTCAAGAAAGTTTAAACAATAATTTAAAAAATAATTTTTAAATGTATTATTACAAAATAAAAATTATATTTTTTTAACATTTAAAGATATAAAAATTACTTATGATTCCAATTTTAACTTTTATTTTTTAAAACCAAGATCCATGTTACTAGATTGAAATTTGAAATATACGACAATAAAGTTTGAATTCAAATTTAAAATTACAAAAACTATAAAAATATAGTAACAAAGTTCAAATTTGAAATTCAAAATAAATATAAACAAAACTATGAAAAAACGAATCCAAATGTTTAACATTTGTATTTTTATATAGTCAACTCTTTATATTTTTGCCACCATTGTCTATCTTTTTTTAGTTTTAATTATTTATTATTTATATATTTTTGCATTGTCTAACATTTATATTTTTACATAATCTACTCTTTATATTGAATGCACTATCTATGATTTGTATTATTTTTATCATCTGCTATTCATATTTTTTGTATTTTTAAAGAGTCTATTCAACCATTTTTGTATTGCTCATCATTTTTACTATTTTACTATTCGAAATTTTACTATTTATATTTTTCTACATTGTTTAATCAATTAAATTGAATTTTATTTCTTAATTAATTTAATCTTAATATATTATTTAAAATAATTCTATACAATACTTAAAATATATATAAATAACTTATATACATTATTATCATAAAAACTTACAAAGTTATTATTCAATTTTATAAAATAAAATATTTATATTAATTTTAATTATATTTTTATAATTTCAAATTAATTTAATAAATGTGCTACGATTTATGATTTTTAGAATCCGGTGTGGGGTACACATATTTTAAGATAAATTTGAAGATGTTGAAGTCCCCTTTGCGAATATGCTAACATGAGACGTTGCATTATCGTTCTTCTCTTTTATCGATAATTAAATTATAAAGAATTCACCTATACTCTAATGTTACTTAGCAATCTTGTAAGAGAAAAGATAATAATATTTTAACTCACTTTTAATTAGGGGTGGCATAATGAGCCAACTTGACCCGTTTTGGCTCGTTTCGTTTTTGGCTCGCCAAAAACAGACCAAGTCGGACTGTCCTTCACAAAAAAATGGGTTGGACACACAACGAGTTGGCGGGTTGAAAATCCCAATCCGACCCGCCCTTTTGCTGGTGGACCTAGTCCGCTTTAATATGCCTACTTTTAATATTACTTAATTTTCTTATGTTTTTTTTTACCCACATATATCATGTTTATGCACTACATTTTTTTTTTCATTAACAATAAATTTTAATAATTTAATTTACATACTGATTTACAAAATAAAAAATTTTAATTACTAAAGTAATCACTATTATAAATAAAAATTGTAATTAATTTTTAAATTGATCTCTAAATTGATTTCTTATGTCTTTCTTACCCACATATATCATGTTTTTGCATTATAAAACAATCACTAACAATAAATTTTAGTGATCCAAATTTATTAGTTACTATAATCACTAAATACTAATTTATAAAATAAAAAAATTTGGTTACAAAAATAATCTTTATATTAAAAATTATAGTTAATTTATAAACTGGTCTCTAAAATTTAACTACTAAAATTTTAGATTAAAAAAATAAGTAGTTTATAAATTGTTTACTAAATATTAACTACTAATCTTTTAACTACTAAAAAAATAAAATTTTAAATTAATCTCTCATTAATTAATGATTAATTTAACCACTAATTATAATATTTTATTAATAATAATATCTATTTTAGTGTTAATATTTTTTATTTCATAAATTAATATCTAAATTAGTATTATAATAACTAGTAATTTTTGTTATTAAAATTGATTTTTGGTTTGCTTTTGAAATTTTCATTTTCATCCAGACTAGAACAATGATTTTACTATGTTCAGACCCTTTCCTGCATTTAACTGTAAAAAGTTAATTTTCTATCTAATTGGATTTTTATTCTTTTGCACATTTTCTTAGCTATAACAACGAACAAACACGGAACCAGACCTACTTAGTTGGTACTATTCTACAAAACCACTTAGTTGAATATTTCGTATGCGTGTGTAAGAGCTGCTGACTTGTCAATTTCTTATTGGGTAAGACGCGTGTAAGAAGTAAGCTACCAATTTTCCTTGTCAGCAGACTGCTTTCAAAGTTTGGGTTTTCACAGGGGAAGCATGTGAAGGATACATTTTTATTTTATTTCTACACAAAAATAATTTTAGAAATTTATAAATAATAAAGTCGAGTTTAATTTTTTTAATTAAAAATTAATAATATTTACTAAAAATGGAAAAGTTTACATAGGTTACAAATAAATCATGGAAATATATTATCAAAATATGATTTTTTTTTCATTACATCATTTGATGTGTGACAATTAGTTAAAATTTATGATCAAAATATCACGTTTCTTTTTAATTTTCATAAAAAAATTTAAATATTAATAAAAATATTTTTGGTGAATTAAATATATTTTAATTATTTTAGTAATCATGAATTAAATATATAGTCGAATAGAACGTTAATAACAAGACTAACAAAGCAAATCGCTGGTTTAAAAAGAGTTGCATCGATGGGGAAGTCTTGTTGAAAAGGCAATGCGCGAGTAACTTTCTTTACCTTCATCCTTTGCTGGAAAAACTATTAAAATTTCCCTATCATATTATTTTGCACTATGAAATTTACCTTTTACTGTGCAGATATTTGTATTTATATTTATACATTTAAAAAAATAGAAATAATGAAAAACATTATCTTGAATGATTAGAAATTATGCATTTAACATTTTTTTAAATAAGGCTTAAATACATTTTTTGTCCTCATTTTCGTAGTGTTTGTTGCGAATGGTCCTCATTTTGACAGAATGTTTAAAATGGTCATCATTTTTACCGAATGTTTAAAATGGTCCTCATTTTCGCAATTCGTGTTTTATTTGGTCGTTTTCTATAACGCCGTTTAAATCATTAACGAATAATTGTACAGGTGACACGATTTATATTAGGGTGTGTTACGTGCACTGTACAGGTGGCTAATTAACATTAATTTTTCAATTTAGGGTAAATTTTGCAATTAGAGAAATTTCTTCATCTTCGTCTTTCTTGAACTCGGAATGAAGTGGAGAGTATTGTACTACATTTTGACTTTCCTTAAACTTCGTTCAATTTCACTTTTGCCAAACATTGATGTAGTGCATTTTGATGATGATGAATTAATGTTATGAATTTAACTTCTTCCAGACTTAGATCAATTTAATTTTTTTCAAGTTTAGATCAATATCACTTACTTCAATGCTCAGAGATTAAGATGACATTTTGAACATGTTGGGACTAATATCAACATAATCAAACTAATTCATTTCTTCATTTAACACTAGTACAAAACAGATTGGACTTTAAAATCATTAATCTGCCTCATTTGTGTCATGATGATGACATCTTTTCATCAACACCACCATTTGAAAAAGTTGCAACCCACATTATTGGAACCATCGTAAATCAATAAATCAAAAATTAAAATCAATTTATTATTAACACAAAAATAAAAACAGATTGTACCCAAAATTTTCTACTAATATTCTTTGGAGTTCTTGCCATCCTTAAAGTTGTCATCTCTCCACAGCTACAAATTGGGGTTAATCCATTTCTCGTTGAACTGCCAACGGTGCACGAAGTGATACAACACGGTTGTCTCCAACGATTACAACCAGAGGTAAAGGAAGAAGATTGGGACCGTAACATACCTATATAATGGGATTGCAGGAAGAAGAAGATTGCAGCAACACCAATTGGGAATGGAGGAACAAGATTGCCAAAACTCACCAACTGCCCAAACATTCCTTACCAAAACCCTAACTCACTTGTTTAACCCCAAATATCTAATTACCACACCTGTACAATACACGTAACACACCCTAATACAAACCGTGCCACTTGTACAATGCTCCATTAATGATTTAAACGACGCTACAGAAAATGACCAAATAAAATACGAATTGCGAAAATGAGGATCATTTTAAACATTCGGTAAAAATAAGGACCATTCGCAACAAACACTGCGAAAATGAGGACCAAAAAGATATTTAAGCATTTAAATAACTATGATTCTATTTTAACAGACAATATTAAATTATTGAGGGATGAAACTTTCCATAAATAATATGAAAAACAATTTCAATCAAAACACAACTTTGATATCTAGCAATTTAATACGATTGGGTCAAAATAAGAATTACAACAAATTATTACGCAACTTTTGTGCAACAATAATTAAAAGCAAAAAGCAAACAAGGAATGACTTAATGCAAGAAGTTATGGAGTCAATACAAACAGTTTCTGTTTTCTTGTTTTTTTTTTTTTTTTTTAATTGCAGACTTAACTTTGGACTATAAAGATAAATGCTAATATACATTGCTATGTCGATTAACACATATTTATCGTAAATGTTTTATTGAAAAAAAATAAATATGTATATCATCGTATGACATACATAATTTTTTTTCTTTTTACAAATAACATTTAAGGTGAGGTTAATTTATACTTCATTTACCTATTATAAAATTGTTTTTTATATTTCGATGTGAGACTTTCAACTATAGATGTTAATTGATGTAATAATAATGTATATTAGCATTTATTTTTATAATGGAAAGTTAAGTCTGCAATTTAAGAAAAAAGAAAATGAAAAAAAAAAAATATATATATATATATATATATATATATATAATATGTGTGGGTTGTAGTAAAATAATATTTTAATTTAATATTCAACCAGGTTTGGGTATAGAATAAAATAATAAAAAAAATCAATTGATATATTCTCTTACTCCTTTATGAGTTTTTGTTTTTATTAACTCCTTGTATAGTTTTTATCAAAGTTGAAGAGCTATAATCTTCATACTTATGAACTAAGTAATTTGCAAACCTGACTAAAAGATGAACACAAGAGCCTTTCTTCCTTATATTAACATTTCCCGTATAATATTATACAGAATAATGGCAGAACTTATTTAATCAATTAAATTACTTTATCTACGAAAAAAAATTATTAAATTACTTTTCGACAACTGACTTTCTATCTAATATAATGTTAATAAAATTAAATTATTTTATAGTATTATAAATAATTACCTCCTGGGTAATTCGTTGAACAAATATCATTTATATCGAAACTTTATTTTATTGAAGTGACTTATTTTTAACATGGTAACAGTTATTAATTTTATCATATATACATTTAATATAGATGTTCTTCTACTAAGGGAAAAGTTATAGTTATGATGTACTCTTAGTTCCATAGATTAATATGATATTTATATCAATAGTAATATTCCATTCAAAAAGTACATTAATCATATATAATATAAAAAGAGGCTCGATTTTTTTTATATATTTATTCACCTACATCCTTTCTATTCTTGAATGCTGGTGTACAAAACATGTTTTTACATGATTATATATTATGTAATTATGTAATTATGTAATTATAAAAATACAAAATAATATTACAAAATATTACTTTTAATAGAAGTCATTACATATATTAAATGTAACGCGTGTGATTAGATAAGCAACTACGCGCCCTGATGGATGGTGTGGTTCTTTCTGGATAGAACTAGAATTTGGTGGAAGCCAAACCCTAATAAAGAATTAGAAAAAAGAAAAAAAGCGCGCCCTCTCTCTATATAAGTGTGAGGCTTTTCGTGTCGAACCCCTTGTGCTTGTTTTTGTGTTTGTATTGAGAAAACGATACGATTCCTTGTTTTCAATGGAGGCTTTCTTCAATTCCCAATCGTCTTCGAGAAGCCGCTGGAGTTACGATACTCTCAAGAATTTCCGCGAGATCTCTCCGGTCGTTCAGAATCACATCAAACGGGTAATTACTAATTAAGTCTCCTCTCGGATTGGAAATTGATTTTGGGTGTGCAAACGGTTAGTCTCATATTGTATGTGTATTCTGAATCAATTTGATTGATTTCAGGTTTATTTTACGTTATGTTGCGCTGTTGTGGCTGCTGCTGTCGGAGCCTTTCTTCATGTATTGTGGAACATTGGGGGTTTTCTCACTACGGTGGGGTCTATTGGAACCATGGTTTGGTTGCTATCGACACCTCCTTTTGAAGAGGTTTGAATGCGATTCTACCCGATTTCTGCTCCGTCAATCTTATGAGAAGTTGTTCTCACTCATTGTTCTGTGTTTTTTTTTTTTCAGCAAAAGAGGTTGTCTCTGTTGATGGCTTCTGCCCTGTTTCAGGGCGCTTCCATTGGACCTCTGATTGATTTGGCGATAGCCATTGATCCTAGGTATGACCCTGCTATTACTTTTTTGGACACTTCTAATTAATTACTATTGTTGAGAGCCATTGATGCTAAAAATGATTCTTTTGAACGTTTTGGCTATTGGTGTTTGGTGTAGGAGCAAACAGAACTCCTTACGATGTGTAACATGCCTTTCTTTGTTTTTCTTGTTCTGGTTAATGTGCTTTAGATCATATTCTCCAACAGTGTTGTTATCCATATCTGTGTATAACAAATTAATAACCTGGTTTGTAGTTTACTGTAACTGGTGGAGTCTTCTGAAAAGTATCATTGTCTTGCCAGGGTTGATTATGTGATTAATAGAATATCATGCAAATACTGTTCCGTCATACACACAACCAAAATGTTCTTGTTGCTCAATATTTTGTATGAAGAGTATTAGCAATAGAATAATAATACACTTTTCTTAGTTAGAATTTATGTGAGGACCTCTAGTTTAGGAACGAGACGTCATACTTGTTCAGTTCTGCATCCAACCACACAGGATACGTGTTAAACAAGAAGCTACTAAGAGTTGCTTCTGCATTCTTTGCTCAATCTAATGTGAATTACTGGCTTTACCTTGGTTGATATTGTGTAAGCAAACACACTAGGAGAAATAGGTTGGGAAGAGTGTTGCAACATGGAAGCGTTTTGTCTTGTGATACCATTCTCTACCTTGCCCTCTCACTTTAACCTTTTTCTTAAGTTAATGTTTTTTGATAAATGGGCAGCTGCTTCTGTATTTAGTTTATAGTTTTGGATCCTGGTTTGACATTTTTGTTCCATTCTCCAGCCTTATCTTTAGTGCTTTCGTGGCGACTTCCTTGGCTTTTGGCTGTTTCTCTGCGGCAGCTTTAGTTGCAAGGCGTAGGGAGTATCTCTACCTTGGTGGTTTGCTTTCTTCTGGGCTGTCCATCCTTATGTGGTTGCACTTTGCTTCCTCTCTCTTCGGGGGCTCAATAGCGCTCTTTAAGTTTGAGGTAACTATCAATTTAATACCTAGAAAAACCCTTTTATATTTTCTCGTGTTTTGTATTATTAGATCTCTTGCGGGGTACTCATTTGCATTTTTTGCAGTTGTACTTTGGGCTTTTGGTGTTTGTAGGCTACGTCATAGTAGATACCCAAGAAATTATTGAGATGGCTCACTTTGGTGACCTGGATTATGTGAAGCATGCATTGACACTGTTCACTGATTCGGCTGCAATCTTTGTGCGGATTCTTATTATAATGGTGAATGGTTTTCTAGTATTATATTGGTTTTCTTTTTCTGTTCCCTACCTTTGAATTGGTATTGAAACAAGGTTTCCGTTATCCTTTCACAGTTGAAGAATTCATCCGAGAGAAATGAGAGGAAGAAGAAAAGGAGAGATTAAATGACTGACCGGGCTTGGACAACTCTACACTGACCTAGATCGTGGAAAGGCAAATAAACATAGTCTTTTGTATAGCTTTTGTTGTTGCCCATGTGTAGTTAGTTAGGTACCCTTGTTTTTACTTCAATGGTAAATAAAATGTCAGGATTTCTTTTAAACATCTTAATTTGTATCACTAATAATCATAATCTGTCGTATAATATGATATCGCTTTTTGTTTAAGAAATAAGCAGTATGCTGGGTTTTGAAAAGTCTCAAGTCAAGTAGATTTTACGGTTTAGTTTAACACAATGAGGGAAGTGTTATCTCATTAATTTGAGAATGAGATCATCGTCATATTCTGAAGCACTGAGGATGTGCTGCTACTCTCGCAGACCACAGTGGAACGTCAGGTAGACAACACAAAAAAACATTGAGGTTGATCAGCATTCTGATGGAGTAAAACAATATCTACCTGGTTATGTTATTCGTTTCTGTGACCTCATTAAGATTTTATTTTAGGAAATTTAATATATATCATTTTTCTGGTTAAGGGTCCAAATATATTTGAGCATATAATGAAGAGTGAAAGTAGGTGAAATGGCATAAACCAACTGTATCCCTTTTCCTTACATTATTTTAATGATAAAAAAAGTAGTTTGAGAGGGGAAATTGGATTTAACGTCACAGAGTTTATTTTGTTTTATAATATTTTGAATAAAGTAATAAATCCAATGCCATTGGGGAAGCAGATTAAAGCTAAAAGCAGCCATGCATATCTATACAGATTATGCTCATAATTTTTAGTAAAAAGGGGGCGGGATTAATGGAGGCAACTTCATAAACTTGCACATCCTTAAGTTTAAAAATAGTTTATCGATAAGGTTGTAGCCAGGATATTGTTTTAGAGAATTAAAATCTAATTTCTAAATGTAAGTATAATATTTATTTCAGATTTATTATGATTCTACTCCTTAAACGCTTTTAAATTCTACTTCTAGGTTCTAAGTTTTTCTAAATTTTAGTTTTAGTCCTTAAATGAAAAGTTGGTGGATTTATCTTTAAGCTTTTAAATTAAGATTTTTAAGTCTTGTATAATCAATTTGTTTTTTTGGATAAATTATTTTTCATGTTTCCATCTTTTAATACAATTGATTGTATTTTTTAATATTTTTAATGGTTTTTATAATTTTTTACGAAATTTTCTTTTATTTCCCCAATTATTGATTTATTTGTTTCGTTTTTATTGTCGTTGTTTTATTCTTCCTAATCAGATACTATTATTATCTATGATGTGTGAAAGCTACATCAACCTATTGATATCATAATTATGTAAATAGGTGAGATATATATATATATATATATATATATATATATATATATATATATTTTTTTTTTTTTTTTTAATAATTTTAAGGTCATAAGAAGTTCTATAACAAAAGTTCAAGTGAGATATTATTATGTATGCGGATTACTGATTTTTCATACTACATATAATACATTACAATCGTTTCTTTTCTTCAATTTTCAAAATCTTATTTGAAGTCAGACAAATAAAACCTGAAAATTGTTTGAAAATATCTCGAATCAATAATATTTCACTGTAAATTTGAAAAGTCAAAGTCATTTATTATTTCATCAAGTAACATGATATTTGATGAGAAAAACAAATAAACAAAGGAGCGAAGTCAAAATTATTGAGAAGATAAAGAGAATATTACTAGTCAGACATATGATAAGCGAGTAAAACTGAATTTTCTGAAAAGATGATAAACTAAAATATAATTTATTCAAAAATCATATGCAGACAAATTATTGCCATGACAGCTAATCTGACGTTGCCGTCACCACTTAATAGTTACATTTAAAACTGGGACGAGTTGTTAACGAAGAAAAGTGTATCAACCAAATCAATTAATTCTTTGTTTAAAGAATAAAAAGTAGAATTTGAAAAAATATAAAAATAGAACCTTCTAACTTTTTATTTTGTTTCTTAATAAAAAAAATTATTTGTTAATTTTTTTAACTAATTTTGAAGACATTCCATTAACAAAATCCTTTAAAATCTAAATTGTGGTTAAAAACTAATTAAAATGTTTATTTTCAAATACAAATATTTAAATATTCTAAAAATATATAAACAAACTTACATTTTATCAATTGTTCTAATGACAACGTATGAGAATTAAATAAAAGTTTGTATTTTGTGATAAATAATAATATTTTAACTCACTTTTTTATCCATTTTTAATCCATTACGGTCATCACCCTTTCCCTTAATTTTGAATTTTTTTTGTGATTTCAGAAGTTACTACATCTTTCGATGTCGTATTTAGGGATGACAAAAATATTCGTGCCCGCGGATATCTCGGATAAAATCCGCGACGGATAGTTACTACCCGCGGGTATTTATTTCCCACGGGTAGCGGGTATTTTAATACCCGGTTATAAACGGATCGGGTACGGGTATCATACTATCTGTACCCGCGGGTACCCGTTATCCGCAAAAAATTAAAATTAAAATTTAATTTATATTTTATTAAGTTAAATTTAATTAAAATTAGAAGTAACAATATATTTTATTATGTCAAATTTAATTATAATTATAATTATAATTATAATTTAATTTAATTTATATTTTATTTTTATAATTTTATATTTAAAAATTTATAAAATAAATATTTTTTAAAATATTTGTGGGTATCGGATATCCACGGGTACCCGTAGATATTTTTTAAGCGGATACCCGACAGGTAAACGGGTGGGTAACGGGCGAATTTTTTTTAGCGGGTCGGGTACGGGTATCATATTATCCGTGTCCGACCCGACCGGTTACTATCTCTAGTCGTACTATTACATAAATGAGAATGAGCGGTTGTCATTGATAAATAAATAAATTTTGTTGGTTAAAATTTTTAAAATTAGAAGATTTTATGCTTTCAACTATTTTGTGTCAAATGATCATGATTATGATTTGACGGCTTGTTTAGAGTAACAATTTGGGATTTAATATTGAGTAAATGGCTTGCCTTTGATCATGCATAAGATTATGTAGATGAATCATTCTGGATTGCTTTGTTAACGGTTAAGTAAAGAAGAAAGTTCTAAATACATTTAAAAATAGTTTAATAAATAAAATGCTTTTCAAATTACTAGAAAAGCAAGAATAATTTTTTTAATCGACAATTGAAATCAATTTTAAGTAATTAAATTCACCTGAAAACACTTAAAAGTTTTCACAAACTCCCACAAGCTCCCACAAAGAGCTTCTTTGTATGAAAGGCATATAATTCAAAGTTGGATAAAGTTGTTTGTGGAAGTTTCCAAAAATGAGTTATGTTGTCCAAAACTTCATTGTCTTTTGCTTTGATATGGGTTCAGATATGGTTTTGATGAGAGAAAAATAAAATAAATTAGGATATGGGATGTCACATGGAGACCTTTGAATGGTTCTCATTGAGATGAATTTGGTATATAATATGTGTGGATAGCTCCATTGAGCAACGTTCAGATAAAATAAATAAAAAAGAGGGATAATTTTAAAATTGTGGTGAATTTATAAGTTTTTTTTCTTAAAACCCCCAAGATATAAGTGTCTAAGAACTGGGACCTAAAAATTCGTAAATTTTTCAAAGTGTCACTATATTTTTATATGATTTGTTTGCTTTAAAACTGAAACATATCATACGATTTTAAAAATCAAAACTACACTGGTATTTGGTTAAACCCTATCAAAAAATAATTATAGTCACTAAAATGTTGAAATTAACGGCGGACCTTAGAAGTCCGTAGGGGGCATGGCCCCTCCCCCAACATTTTTAAAATATTTTTAAAAAAAATTTTAGATTGATTTTTATTTTTTTAATAAAATAATATTTAATATTAATAAATAATAAAATAAAAACTTAAACATAATAAAAATTATAGAGATATATTTTTTTCTCTCTCATCTTAAATGTTTTTTATTGTATTCATTTATTATTCTTGCATCTCTTCTGTTGTTTGTTTGTTTGTTTTGAAAAAAAATATAAAATTATATATAAATTCATTTTCTCGCTTTTAGATAAAAAGATAACTCTCTTTCTCTTGATAGGAAAATATTAGTTTGATATTTAAATTTTTTTTCATCTTATATGTTTTTGTATATTTATTTTGTTATGAATATAAAGAAAAGTTATGTATTATATGTTTTTATAATCATTTCTGATATGTGATTTGATTATCATATTTGTTGGAGTAATTACATCTCTCAATTTTTTATTAAATTTTGAAATTAATTTTTAGTCTTAATTTTTTTTAAATAGTTATATTGATGAAAAATAAAATAATAGATTTATTTTTAAGTGATAAAATGGAAGATACCCTTGAAGATGAAAACAATACAGATTTAATTATTCACTTATTTAAAATAAGTTTCATATCAAATACAATTTCAAAACTATAATTTGTAAGAAAAAATATATAAAGATTTCAATACTAAATTATATATACTTTTATTATCTATAACAATATATAAAGGGGATTCTCCTTTTTGTGTCCACATTTCAAAATACCAAGTTTACCCTTTAAATATAATAATTTATTAAATTTTTTAAAATTGACCATTACTTTTACAAGTTTTTTATAAAATCGGCTATCTATGCTTCTTTTCTTCTTCTTTATTTATCAATGGTTATTTTTTCATCTGTTCTGATATACTTCACTTTATTTTTAATAAATATAATTTTAGTTTATATATTAACTTAATAACATTACAATATTATCATCTACTAATATTATAATTTTAGCTTATATATTAACTTAATAACATTTAAGTTTAAAAGATGCATACACACAGGCGCTATCGCGCCTGTGTTTACACTAGTATTAATAATAATAATAATAATTAAATATATAAAATTTGAGTATATTATTTTGACTTCTTCGAATTTGAAAAAAACAGTGGAAACCTTCTTAATATATTAAGTAGTTTTATGATTAAACTACTTTTTATATTGTAATAAATGATTGGATAAATTTTTTCGCATAAATATAATTAATAGTCATTTTTCAGTTTTAAATTTTGAAACCATTATATATTAACTATACTATAATATCTTGAATGAATGCTTACCTTTTACATCTTATTTTTTTAAATTAAAAATGGTTCAACAATATATAATTTATCCAATTTCTAATTTTATTCTAAAATGAGATCAATTAGTTTTAAGAATGAAAAAAGTAATTCTATTGAATTTATATTATTTTATATTTGTATAACTATTTGGTATTTGATAAGGATATTGTTTTAAAGTATTCAGATTCATTGAAAGTTCTGATTGCGTTTCAAACATCACTTATAATTGTCATGAACAAGATTTCAGTTTTTTGAACTGTTATTGATAGAATATCTATTATTGAGTCTATTAATGATTAATCTTTATTGAAACCTTGAATAATATTTTTAATGAGTTCGCCTCTCACACTCACATTTAAATTGTAAAATAATATTTCAGTCTATTGTTCGTATGAAAATGACAACATGTTGATATTATAATGAATAAATAAATTGTACTAAAATTATTATTATTATTGTTATTATGTATCATTAATATTAAATTAATTTTTCATTATTATTAAATTAAGAAATTAAGTTGGTAGAATCTATATTTAACCAATACCTTCTCCTCGAAAGATATCTCTGGAAGAATGTGGGAGAGAACATACAACAAAACATTGAAGGCAGCTTAGGAAAGAAAAATAAGGGAGTGTGATTAGTAAAATGGGTGCAAAAAATATGACATAAATGTATAAAAACCGGGCCCGTGTCACAGTTTAATTAAAAAGCAAACTCGAAAACTCAATCTTATTACCCTGTAAGACACGTGTCTTTAACTATTAATATCCATAAAATTTCTGACAATTAATTTAAGAATAACAACTCTCATTTAATGAAAACAACAATGAAAAAAAAAATCAAATAATCATAGCTTTAGTTGTTTTCAAGCGAGACAATGTTATGTACCATAATGCACCACCCCACTTCATTATTTGTCAGGAATGAAAAAAGAACTTTCATTATTTGTCCCAAAATTTCCACAAGCAGATCCCATGAATTTATACAAAAAAAATAAATTAAAATATAGAAACTAAATATGTTTTAGATTTCTTATTAAAAATTTGCTATATAATAAATCGATAACAGTCATACTAAGATATTATCTAATTAACTGATGATTGAAAATTTTGTACTGACAATATATCAAAATTAAGATAATATGCAAGGAAATAATTTATAATAACGTAAAACATTAATAATTGCGCAAAATTATGATATAAGTATAATGTAATTTTTAAACTTTGAAATGGACGTATATTTGTTTCATAAAACGATGAGTAAATAAAACAAAAAAGAATAATAGTTATTTGTAGTTGATAGAAGATAATCATAAAGTACAAAAGAAAAAAAAATTATCACCTGGAGATGGAGTCATAGATTAAAACGCTGAGTTTCATGGTATGATTGAATGAGACTCTTAGGGTTTAATATGTGTTTGTATGAAAATATGTTTATTATATAATGGGGCAGGTAAAGTAATTAACTTTCATGCCATTGCTTCATCCCTAAGCATCCAATGATACAAACTAAGGAAAATAAAAATAAAATAATAATAATAAATATTTATAATGGACATACGTCAATTTGTTGTTGATATTGGACAAAATCGAAGTCCGTTTTTAAGGCAAATTGACTTTATGATAGATTGAGCATTTAATTATTTTATTAATCACTTTGAAAGAGTATACATGGTAGCTACCTACTGTCTAAAGAAATGAGTAGTCACATTGAAAGATAAGATGCACATTTTTGTGTTTTCCCTTTTCATCTTCTTATGATAACCACATTTCCTATGCTATACGTAAACTAACAAATACCTTTATTAGATGCTTTATTGTGTTTCTTTATGCACAAATAATGCATGATTGGGTTTCTATCATATACTACAACTCATTCTTTTATTACAAAAAATTTAATGCGATAATGATGTTTGAAAAAAAAATATATCTTATAAGTGTTATCACATCTCTCGTTGGTATGTTTGGATTAAACTTGAAAGTTTTCTTTTACAATTTGAATACACATTAGAGTTATTGTACACAAGATGAAGAAAGAAAACTTTGTTGTTTTAGGTACAAATATTATTAAATTCAAACATGTATGCATAACGCATATGTTTGTATTGGGTTAAGAATTTTACATTTAAGATTTCAGATTTATGTAACTCAGTTCAATTTACGCAAACATGTAATTGGGTTGATCAAATTTCATATTGAAGACAATTTATCCTCTTTCTTTCTTATTTATTTATTTATGTTATAGAAGAATTGAATTAATTACAAAAAATAATAAAATGGAGTTGTACTTTTTTTTTAAATAACTGATTTTGTCATTCACTTCATAAAACCTAGCTAAAAAAGTTAAGTGTTTTTTTTTCTTTAATTGTATTATAGAAATGTTCAAAGTCAAAATTATGATTAAATGCACGGGTGAAATTTCACTCAGACCAAAAGTTTGTTTATAAATATCACAATTATCCTTAATAGTTATAAAATGACATGATAAGAGATAAGTTAAATTTTATTTCCATTTGAGGATGGTTAACAACACAAAGTAATTGATGAGTTTCCAAAAGCTAGGTGAACACACATAAATACTAAAATGCTCTGGTTTTAGTTTACCCTAATCTTGAAAAAAAGTTAAGATTTATAATTATTCTTTGAGTAACTCTTTTTGCCTTCACCGTTTACTTATTTGAAAATATAATTATTGATATTGTTATAAAATAAAGCTAATAACATAAAGAAAAATAAAAAATAAGAAGATATGAGTCACATTTTTTTTTTCTGTATGTCTTATTATTAATAAGAAGAATCCTATTTATATATACAAATCGATAGTCTACAAAGGATACAAATCGAGTAATTAATATAAATATTTACAAAGAGAGTAATAAATCATATGATTATCAATTATATAAAATCAATAAACAACTATTAATTCATAATAGATATTAGTTTACTATTATTACCATTGTGTTTTGAGAAAATGATCTTATAATGAGATGTAATTATCTTAGAGTAACTTGACCTCTCCTTTTCCAATTTTTATTTTAGTATTATAATAATAATTATTTACTAATGAATGAAGTCACACCCAAATCCTACTTATATTCATAAAATTCTTAGGTGTGAAGGAAGTCAACTTGACTCATAAATGTATAAATGTTGGTTTATAATGAATTTGGAGTTAAGAATAAATTAGTTCAATTTAAAATATTTTTTAAATTAAAAATTTTGTAACTCCATTCATTTAATTACAAGTTAATAGTTTATTAGATTGACTCACTTAAATATGTATTTGTCCTTTTAATTTATCCACTAGTGATGAATAGTTATAATATATTTTAACATCTCTATTACTAACCTTATAATTTTCAATTTATTGACTATACTTTTGAAATCAACACTTTAAACTTATATTGCGTGAATTTTTAAACTTAAAGATTTCTGTTTTAAGATTTAGTAATTTGGTCTATAATTTGAAAAGTAGTACCATTTGAGAATAACAATTATTATGTGTTCGAAATATTACAACATGTAACAAAATTACTATAAATATTATCTATTTCATAATAATAAATAAAATCATTACTTGTTAAGAATTACTATTTATATGTGTCAGTTATTTTGTACTATTATATTTTTATTATATTTTTAGTAATCACTTTTTCTTATTGTAAAATAATTAATAATAAATCTTATTTGGTTTCTATATTTAGGTTTACTACCTATTTTGATTTTTATATTTTTTAATATTTGTTAAATATGATCAATTTGGTTCATAGAACCCTTTGTTTTTTTTTTTATCCCTCCACCTTCCTCTACTCCCTCTGCTTCTTATCACCAACTCCTTCCACCTTCCTCCCTCCACCTCCTTCACCTCCCACTAAATATTCATTTTGCATCATTTTTAGAGAATAAAATATCATAGCATCAAAAGGTAATTTATTTATACAATTCTAAAAATAAAATTCTCATCAGAGTACATGAGAGTAATGTGGTAAACTTTAAAAAAATATTCAAATTTAAAAATATTTTAATTCCCTCATTTATTCCTTTATCTAAATTCTGATGATTTTTTTTACACAAATACATTGACTTAAATCACATAAAAAAATATCAAACTAATTATAATTCTAATTTAGTCACAAATCTTTAATCTACTTTAGATGGTGATAATCAGGATTCATGACAATGTCATTAGATCATGATATTACAGTAAATTAAAAGTCTACATACAATTGTGCTAGTAAAATTACACTTACCAAATTTGCTAGAAAATAAAAGTAATTGTATAAAAAATCATCAAAACAATATTCTATGAAAAAAATAAAAAATAAACAACAAATACAAATATTTGAAATATATATATATATATATATATATATATATATATATATATATATATGATATGAGAACATTTTCTAGAAATCGAACTAGTCGAATTGTTAAATGATAATGAAAATTGTTTTAGCGAAAAAAACAGTAGTTATTCAAATAAAACAAAAGTTAAGGATAAAAAATAAAAAATAATTATTTTTATATTACCCAAAGTGAAAAGTTTACACAATTAGCCACTTTAAATTTAAAGTTGTTAGAAGTGGGTTTTAAGCCTAACTCAAGCTCACAAAATCGCTTGTAAGGTCAGGTTTGCACCTCACTTATATATTATGAATTGGTCTTATCTCTAGTCGATGTAGACTTCCAACACATCCCCTCATACTGAGGTATATTCATCTAGTGCATGGGATAAGAAATTAGTGGGTGGTTCGTTAGCGTCCCGATATGGGGTGGAACAAAATATCCAAGAAAGTTCGCTATGATAGGCTCTAACTTGGCTTTGATACCATGATAGAAGTGGGCTTTAAACCTAATTCAACCCCACAAAATCGGCTTGTAAGGTGAGGTTTGCACCTACTTATATATTACGAATTGGCCTTATCTCTAGTCGATGTGAGATTTCCAACAAAAGTAAAACATTCAAATGTGATAAAAATAAACAATGTATAAAAAAAAGAGTAAAAAAAAATCAAATGTGTGACATAAAAAATATGTAATCAAGATTGTGAAAGAAGGAAAGTAGTTTAAATATGTGAGGGAATTTTGTGTTAAAATGAAGAAATTAGAAAATAGGATAAAAAGTGTGTAATAAAGAAAAAAGTTATGAAAGTAAAGACTAAGAGAATAATATATATATATATATATATATATATATATATATATATATATATATATATATATATATATATATATATATATATATATATATATATAAGTTTTTTAGGTCATTTAATAAATTATGGGTACTTTAGTAATTTAAATGAGGATGAAATTGGTATTGAGACTAGTATGGTAAAAGGACACAATAAATATGTACTTACTTATCTCTATTTTTATATCCAATTGAAAAATTTAGATATTATCCATACACATACCTGTATTTTATTAATGTGATAATTTTTCTTTAAAATGGAAGTGAGTTCAAATAATGTGTATGAAAATATATTTATTTGTTATTCTTATTTGAGATAAGTTATTTGTAAGAAAGTGTTATACATAATTCCCAATAAGTTTTTTATGTTGAGATACTAATGAAAATATTAACAAAGGTCTACAAATCATTATAATTATTTTATGACCAGACTTTCATGTTGGACATGTCAAGTTGATTTTGTAGTAAGTTAAGGATGAGATGCAACTACCTATTAGTTATTTATATAAGTGAATAGGTTGGTTTTTTACGCTTATTTATTTGGTGTGACCTTGGCTTTCAAGTTGAGTTTAGGGTTGTTTGTTAGAATTAATTATATCATGTGACTCATTTGAAATATTATGATAAATCCAAATGTGATTTAATAAAATATAAATACCTATTGGTTATTATAGAAAGTCGTAATAAAATAAAAATAAAGATAAAATAAAGTCCAACCCAACTTGATGGATGATGACTTATAAAAGGGATTAGGGTTCTCTCTCTAGCTATAAGGTTTTTTCACAATAAGTCATCAAGAAAGAGAGTGTGAGAGGAGAAAGAGAGATAGATTGGGAAATGGAGGTCGAAGTACAAGGATTAAAGAATGCATTCTCATTGAATCTCTCATGGATCAAGGTTAGTATCATATTATGATTTATGAGACTCATGGTTTTAATTGAAGAACACATCCTCATTGGATCTCTCATGAACCAAGGTTACACTAACACAAAAAAGCCTTTTAACGTCCGACATTTTCGACCTTTGACGTCTGCCCAAACACCGACGTCGTATCGGGTGACGTCAAAATAACGTCAGAAAAATAGCAAACGCCACTTGACGTCGGTCTTTTAAGAGTCCGACATTATCCAACGTCGGAGCCAGTAACAACAGACGTCAATTTTCACGCTGAAATGAGGGAAAAACCTGAGCAGTTTAATGTCTGTCAGAGCCCGTCAGACGTTAAATAACGTCGGCCCTGGTACGGTCAGACGTTAAATAACGTCTGTCAGGGCAAACGTCAAACTGCTCCATTTTTTTAAAAAAAAAATTGACTGTTTTTACAACATCCATACACCTGAAAATCAGAAAATTCTCAGAACAATTTCATAATACTTTCAGCACAATTCTGGAGTTACAGTTATATATAATAGAACTTAAGTTTCAACATATATTCTAAACTAATATAAATAACAACAAACTAAAAATTTCAACATGAAATTCTTGTACAATAAAGTTTTTGAAAGGAGTTATAATTCATGTGGTATCAACTTCATCTCTCCAATAGATATGTTGCCCATTCCTGTCTTAGTGTGTGGATAATGTCATCTGGCAGAGGTGATGGATTCTTGAATCGCTGAAAAAGTAATACAATTTCATTATGTATGAATATCATTCTTTAAAGTTTGATATGATTTATAATATGTGAAAGATATATATAATTACATCTATCCATTCATCTTTAATTGCAGCTCGAATGATTGTTCTTATCCAAGACATGACATAATATCCACATTCCCATGAATCTTCTTGCTTGTTACACTGAACACATGTACAAATAAGTCAAACATCATAAATTTCACAAAATTTTGACAACATTTCGCATTGGTCTCTGAAGTACACGAAATGAAAGTGATTAATCATGATCACAATCAAGTATGCATCCAGAGAACAACACAAATTAGCCTCAATCGAAATTTTATGAAATTTATACGTAAACCTCAATGTACACATTGTAGCAAATTATGAAAAATAATTTTTTCAAACTGTCCAATCGGACAATTCAAGATTTAATACAAACGATTAAAAATTTAATCATTTGTACTAAATCTCAAACGGGAACTAAGTTTCGCTCACTGTATACTATAAGTATAATAAATCTACATATATAAAATAACACTGCAACAATAATATTCAAAAATAAAATGCAATGAAAATTATTTAAACATGCATATATCTAATAATAAATATAATTTTATTTCCTAATTTTACAAATATTATTATAAAATTTTAAATAAAATAAAAAAATAGGCCAAAAAAATTAACAAAAAAATAGTCTAAGACTAAAACTATAATGACATTTATAAATTAATACAAGTAATTCTATACATACAATGAACAAATATATACATACAATGAAAAACTAACCTCTTCTAATTGAAAGACGAACTTTGAGAGGAAGTCTAGGGTCTCCGCACACTGCTGGCCAAATGGGAACGAAGAGCAAGTGGGACAAATCTCAAAACGCTGCAAATGGGGATGAAAACGAAAAATAATCGGTTCAAAACGCGTAAAATCAACCCATAATCAAACCCCAACAAGTTTGATGGCGAAAACCTTTCGAAACTCACCTGGAGGGGGTCGGAAATGGCGTCGCCGGGGGGAACTTTCGCGGAAACGATGAACAGCGCAAGGGTTTCTGCGTTTCGCGCAGAGATAAACCAAAACTCAACGTCAGGGGTGTTATGTCCGACGTTAAGTGACGTCGGGGGTGGGAGGGGCCGACGTCAAGGGACGTCTGTCGAGCTAGGGGCCGACGTCCTTTTTTGAGTGACGTCGGGGTATCTTTTAACAAACGTTAAGTAACGTTTGCCCGCTCCACGTCAGACGTTAAAAAGGTCTCATTATTTACAAAAATGTCACCGGTCATTTTTAACGTTGGACTTTTTTTAGGCAGACGTTATTGTGGTGACGTTAAAGACCTTTTTTGTGTTAGTGTTAGTATCTTATATTATGATTTATGTACATGAATCTATTAGACTCGTGAATCTTATTTAGGTAGTTTTCTATAATAAATTATTGTCGCATGAAAATTACAAAGTTACATTGTTATCACTTTCATCTAGACGGTAGTTGCTAGAAGATAGAATGTTAGATTTCATAATATGATTTAAGATTCCATTTTTTTATTACTATTTTTTATAACACTTGGAATTGCTACATTGAGAAGAGTAAAATTATTATTTTTAAATAGTTAAATGTATTTTGTATTCTTAAATTGTTTTCAAAATTCTATTTGATCTTAAATTAAGTATATATTTATTTCGTTGTTGTATCTTATGAAAGTTTACGTGAAACTTCCTCCAGCAATGATACATGAAAATTATATACTACAAGCAATTTTGTAATTATTTCCGAAAATTTGACAAAATTAAATCCATGAACAAAACAAAATTTACAGATTAATTTTCTCGACAAATATTTTCATAAGTAATGTATTAATTGGTAAATTATTGTTAGAAAATTCGTTAGTAAATTTCATAAATAAATATCTATTGGTGATCTTGAGTTGTTATTATTCACAATTTTTTTGTTGATAAATTCTATCATTAAAATGTGACTAAGTTTTCCACTTTAGACTTAGATCTTTTCGTGCTAAAATTCGTCGGTAATCATAAATCTTAATTACTGATGGAATTTTTTGTCAATAAATCTTTTGGTAAAATGCATGCAAATTTTTTATTAAATTTGACGAAATATGTTACAAATTAAATGGAGAAGGATGAGAAGAAGAAGACAATAAGAAAAGGAAAGATAAAGTAGGAGGAAGATGACCAGAGGCGGTAGAACGACAACAACAATGGTGCAATGACAACGCGACAATAGAACGACGACAACGATGGAGGAAAGAAAATAAGGAGGAGGCAATGCAATAACGAAACAACGACAACGGCACAATAATATAATGAAGACAACGGCAGTGGATGCAACAACGATAGCGAAGGAGGAGTAGAAGTGGAGAAAGAAGAAGAAAAAATGGAAAACCATAAAGAATAAGAAGAGAACAAGTTGAAGGAAAAAAAAAACAAACCGTAATATTTATCAACAGATTTTACTGATGAGAAGAATTCATCAATAATTACTGATGAATATTTATCCAAATACATTTTTAGTCTATAATTAACAATAACTATTAACAAATTTATGTTCATCAGTAGTTATACTCTCAATTTTTATCAGTTGATAAGCGACAATTTCTTTAACACCAAACAACCATTAATAACTTTGATTGACCAACAAATTTTAAAAATTATTGATAAAGTCTGACTATTAATAATAATTTCTCATATACCACTACTTAACAAATATATATATATATATATATATATATATATATATATATATATATATATATATATATATATATATATGAAAATTCATTATATTTTATGTCACGAAAGATTTTACCCTTTAAAAGCATTGTTATGAAATATTAAGATTCTTATTAGGTTGCTAAGGCTTTAACAATCATTTGCTATCGAAGAAAAAAAAAATATTAAAATAAAATAAAATTACAATCAACTATGGGACCAAACCCCCTCGACAGAACAAACAAATATGGTGAAATCAATTTATATTTCAAACGAATTTCTAAACAAATCTTGTTTAATACCATCACGTACATTATCATACCAAATTAATTCATTTCTAAAGACAATCCAGAGCTAAAAATAATATTTACATAAAACTAAATATATATTTATTTTATTTATGTACTTTATGAAAATTATGTAAAGTATATTTTCAACGAACAAGAGTATGCGTATAATATTTACCATATGATAACAAAATTTAACACTAAACTATAAGTTTAAGAAATGTGATACAGTTTTTTACATTAACACAGAAAATGTTTCTTACGTGTGATACTTTTTACGTATATGTTCGGGAAATGTTTGATATTATCGCGGGTTGACGTTGAAGGTAACAATAATGTATTAATAATGTATTAATTAGTGATTAATTTATGGTCAAAATTTTAATAGCTAATATTATTAACTTAAATTAATATCTTAATGACCGGTATGATTAACTTTAGACTGATTTTATGTACTACATCACAAGTATCTCATATTTTATATTTTTAAAAATTTATACTCTTTTCAAATTTTATATAGTATATATATGTATATTATAAGATTGAAGATATGGGTAAAAGGTTTTGTACCCCTGAATTGAGTGTTATATAATATGAAATATAAATCTGTAACACATGTGCGCACTATAATGTTTGAAACAATGCGATATCATGCCATAAAATTTGTCCCCATTTAATTAGTATTATCCGTATAATCAGAGTGCCAGGGAAATAATATATACTTTATTAACACACAAATAGGCTTCATACAATGTTTCAAAGGCGAGGCCAATTATTAATTATAAATACTAACCATGATTTCACAAAAATGTTATATTTAAAACAGAAAACAACAATGTTGGGACAATGAAAGCTTAAAACAAGGCTACATGGACCAAAGATGAAGACTTAGTTTTTCATATATTTTTTTTTAATTTTATTTTTTCCCATTCAATCCAAATTATGCATCTTAGATCCACCTACTTATCTTTCCCTTTGTCTTATTGACTAAGTGTTCTCATTACAAACATTTCTTGCTTCATCCTCATAATTCTTCCATCTTTTAACCCTTTTCTTTTTCTCTTTCTTAGCCATTCAAATGTAGCTAGAAGTTTCTATGAATGGTCCAATTTTGTTCCCCACATTTTCTTCCACTTTATTATTCATCGAATCAGTTTATACTTGTCCATGATATCACACACACAAAAAAAAAAGGTTTACACTATCTGGGAAATGTGTCTACACACAAAAAAGAAGAAAAAGAAATAAAAGTGCATGAAAAACTTTAAATTAAGTTATCGGCTATAATTATTTTCTTGTACTACTAATATATTTACGAAAGCTTCAGAAAAAAATTTAAATATTAAATATTATTACCATGTACGATTCTATTTGACATGTCACTGCTGTTTAATAACATTGTGTTTGTGACTTTTTTTATTGCTTTTTAAAATCCATACCAGAATTTAAATTAGTTTTGTCTTAATAAAAAAATAAAAGCCATTTTTTATATAAGCTTTTATTGTAATGGAATAGAAATTAAATTAATGTGATTTCAAATTTTCTTAAAAGTATGGAGTTGGCTTTTTACATGGTATGAATGGATAATTTAAATTTTTTATTAATTGGATAACTAATATCTTTTCAAATCCAAATTTAACATCTTTATATTTTCTCAAGCTGTTTTAGTCCTATCAGAGAGAGAGAGAGAGAGAGAGTTGTTTTTTACTCCCTTAGTTTGGTCATAGTGAATGCTAACTATAAAATATATGATGCAAGGAAAGAAGTTATTTTTGTAATATGTTTAGAGATGTCTTGAAAATACAAAGTTCAAACACATACTTAGATGGAAAACATGGAAAAACATTGGCCAAAAATGAATATAACCTACCCCTACCTTTGTAATACAAACATTGGCCAAACGTGATATTTTTTTATGTCCTATTTGCTTCATGATACATTATATCGTTAGTTTATTTGATTTTTTTTTTGTGTGTGTGTTAATTTGTTCTCTATTTTATATGAAGTTGTTAGCTAACTTTTTGTGTTTGATTTGTTATTGTGTGAGTGTTTACATGTGGATGGGTGTGTGAAATTATTATTAGGATAAAATAAGTCTCTATTATTTTCTTTAAGGCTCTCTAAAATTGAGAGAAAGAGATTATTTTTAGAAAAATTGTCCATCTATTTATTATTTTGTATGTTTTATTTTTTTTATTTTAAGGTTATCAAAAACTATGAATATGTTATTATATATATATATATATATATATATATATATATATATATATTCTTATAAAGTAGTTATAGATGTTAATTTTTTAGAAACTTGATTTTTAAGAATAGGAAACATGAGTTGTATTTAGTTTTCTAACAAAATAAACATGTGATAGTTAGAAAACGTGAGAAATAAAAAAAGATAATAAGAAAAAACTAAAAAAAATGTCTCAATAAATTTATATATTTTTTATTGTATTTAGTTTTATATTCTATAATTTGTTAACACAAAATGTTATATTTTATAAAAAAAAATTACCTCATCTAATTTTTACTACTAAAATGTATATTATAAATTTTAAATTTTTTAAAAAGTTTAGAGGGGTCGTATCCTCTCAACCAAAATATCAAGGTAGTGTTCCTTTTAGTGGATTATAAGAATCCACCTATTCGCACGAATGGATAATATATATTTCTCATGTTCTTTTTAACAATTTGAGAATGAATGAATAGAGAGATTTGCGAAATTGTATTAAATTCCCATCTTTCTCAAAATGCAAAGATTTGCATGATACATAATAACTTAAAAAATTTAACCTCATAATTCTTAAACTTTTACTTTTCTCATTGTACATCAAACATTTATAATAATAAATATGTTTTTTTTCTTTTATAATACTTCATCTATAACAATATATAAAGGGATTTCCCTTTTTGTGTCCACATTTTAAAATATCAATTTTACCCTTTAAATATAATAATTTATTAAATTTTAAAAAATTGACTGTTACTTTTACAAGTTTTTTATAAAATCGGTTATCTCTACTTCTTCTCTTCTTCTTTATTTATCAATGGTTATTCTTTCATATGTTCTGATATATTTCACTTTATTTTTAATAAATATAATTTTAGTTTATATATTAACTTAATAACATTACAATATTATCACTTAGTAATATAATATCACACATATTTAAAAAATGCATACACACATACGTGACGTGATAACGCCTGTGTTTACGCTAATATATTAATAAAGATTACGTGTGTCTATATATAGATATATATATATATATATATATATATATATATAAAATAATAATAATTATATATAATAATTATTAAAATTAATAATATATATTTATATAATTGTTATTATTATTAATATTAATATATGTATATAATATATATATATATATATATATAAATAATAAATGATATGTAGTGGAAACATACTTTGCACCACATGCATTACATTTTGCCTTTTCTTTACCTTCTTTTATACCATTTTTCGTAAAATGATCCCAAACCTTAGAAGTAGTTCCCCTAGGTATCTTACTTTCTCTACCAAAATTTGTACCCTCATTATCAATCTCTTCTGTAGTTGGTGGCAAAGAATCATTCAAATTATCATTAACACGTTGATCATTTATTGTTTCAGAATTCATTTTGTTCAGTAATCACCACAAACATTAACTATATAAACAAACAACCAAAAATGTCAAGTAGCATAATTTTAAAACAAAATAAAGTATGAAGTGAAAGTGAGGGAGAAAGATGAGAGATAGAAATTAGAACCGTGAAAATGATGAACAATCGAATAATGTGAAGTCTGGAAGCAGCGGTTTCAAGACGACAACAACAAACAAAAAGATGTAGTGGTGAATTAAAGAGAATATCATTTAAGTTTAGGGTTTTATTTTTTTAATATTACATATATATATATATATATATATATATATATATTAATTTCATATTTAAAATTTATTGGTGGGTTGGTGAGCCAATCCGGCTCATCACGGGTTCAACCTGAATGAGTCGGGTTCTTAGTGGGTTAGGTTCATTTTTAACCCGTACTGAAATTTATAATTTTTTTCGATCGAATTCGGCCCGAACTTGTGATGAGCCAGGTTGGCTTACGGGTTATAACCCATTTTGACGACTCTACTAATACTATAGTTTGATAAGTGACAAGAATGATTTGATGTTAGACAGTAATTTATATTTTTGTAATTTTGGTTTGTATCTGGAGTTTAACATAATTTGAGATTTTATTTGGATTGTATTGAAGTTTATTTAGATTTTAATCGGAATTATAATTTAGTTTTCTTGGGATTGAAGAAAAAAAATTATGTGTTTTTTTTTATTAAGTGAGCTAGTGAGCCAACCCGTTTAACCCGACATCCCGTGGTGGGTCAGGTCAGGTTCTAATTTTTTTGGCTCACTAATAAGTGAGCTAGGTTGGGTTGACCCACTAAGTGACCAACCCGTCATGGGCCGAGCCAGGTTGGGTCGGCTGACCCGTTTTGACAACTCTAACTTTATCATTTAAATCCACTCAAAAAACACACATATTCATCAATTCAAATCTACACAAATCTTCACACTCTCTCAAATCTATTTTACAAAAGTAACACAGTCTAAGATCCGAAAAGCATATGAAAGAACAAAGAAATACCTATACTTGAAAGGAAATGACACAAATGTACGAAGACATGAGATATTATAGAGATTCAAACAATACACATTTTTGTGAAGAATTTGATTGTGTAAATAAGCTTTCAAATTTAGTCATTGTCATAAAAATACACGAGTTCCAATGATTTGATTCTCTCTCTTTTTTTTTAACATGGATTTGGTTTGAACTCTATTATTTTTGTTTTACTTCTTCTTTCTTTCCAATAAAATATTTTAAAACAAAAGAATAACTTCAATAATTATTAAATTGAAAGAAAACAAATCTAATTGATTTATTTTATCATAAAGATTAAAAATCAAGAATGTTATGATTTTATAACACAATCAATATAGTAACCTAGACATGTCAAAACCAACTGACCAAACTCACACAGTTACTCACCATAAGCCGGGTTGAAAATTAATAAATCTAACCCGATTCACTTTATGGTGAGTTATAAATTTTGCAACCTAGCTCAACCCACCACAGATTGGTGAGTTAAGTGGGTTGACTCACTAACCCATATAAACAAAATATTTATTAATTTATTTTCAAGTATTCAA
This sequence comes from Vigna unguiculata, assembly GCF_037176805.1. Lineage (NCBI taxonomy): Eukaryota > Viridiplantae > Streptophyta > Magnoliopsida > Fabales > Fabaceae > Vigna > Vigna unguiculata. The sequence goes on along the minus strand of NC_140794.1, from coordinate 53,272,828 downwards.
ATACTTAAATAATTTTTTAATCAACTCATGAGATGACAATCACAGTAAAATCAAGAATTAATTAATGTCTTCATCATGCTCACAACTAATATATGATGAGTTGTTTCCAATAAAGTATCCATATAGTCCAAGAAAATATGGCTAATATTACACATTTTCTACCATGTTATTCAACAAAATATAAATTAAAAATTACATATTTTTGTCATGCTAATTTAGAAAAATTTGTTTATAACTTGAAAATCAAATTAATTAAACATTCAAACTATTCAAATATTATTGAGCAACTTTATAACATTTAAAAATATGATAAAATTGTGAACATATATAATTAGGAGTAGTAAATAATTATTAAAAAAATTATAAAAAAGTGTTGGTGGATTAAATGAGTAAATACAATTTTAACCCGACTCGAACTTATTTAATCCGTGGGTTAAGTGAACCGGGTTAAGTTCAACCAACTTTTAAAAAAACTGAATTTTTTTCGCATTTGACATCTATGTACTAACTAAAGAAAATGTTATTGAGTATATAAATATAAAAACATGTTTCTTTAACAACATAAATCATATATGGGTAGGGATGTTTATGTATTTTCACAAAATATTGATTCAAAATTAAACACTATAGGAAGCATCGAAAAAATCATTAATTAATTTAAATTTATAATTTTCTTATAAATCATCATAATATAAGTTATAAAAGACGTTCTAATTCTTCAAATAATAAGACCAGACATTTAGAATTTAAAATTATTGATTAATTTAAAATAATTTTATTCCACCTGATTTTACATTGGGATATTGTGAAAAAAATTCATGATGCTGTGAAACTATAATTATCTAGTTGTATGGGTTAAAAAGTAAATCAGAAAGACCAATATATTATATAAAATATCATTGTTTGGGTTATTAAAAAATGTTTTAACTTATTCAACTTATAATTTTTAGAAATTATTTACAACAAAGGGTGATAATTGACTATGTATTACGTTTGTTGTTGTTATTAAAGTAAAATATAATTTTGGATAATTAATTTATGTACATTTTGTGTGCATTAGTGAGGTATAGACATGATATATCGTTTGTATTATGTCTTTTGATAGAATTTTGGTTTGGATAATTAAAAATAATATTTTAATTTAATTCAAATCACTCTTTTAATGACAATTATAATTTCTAATAATAGGTATTCATGACCTTAATTTTAAATATTAAAATATAAATACTTTTCCTTTTATATATATATATATACTGCACCTTATTTTTAAATCGAAATTTATGTTTATAGGATTGTATTTTATAAATATTTTACTAACCTTCAATAAAAATAAAATTAAATAAATTAAAATAGTTATTAATTAATAATAGCAATAAATAAATTAAGCCCTATTTAATTTATCCTAAAAAAAATGAGAGTCTTTTGCAAGTTAGAAGACTTTACTGATGACCTATAACTTCTCTTGAATTTTTTTTTTTCAATTACTACTTATTCCTTTTGAAACAATTATATATGTACTATTATAAGAAATAAATAAAAAATTATATTGTGTGGTTTAGGTAGAGATTTGTCTTGAACTTGTAGTAAAACAATACCAAATAGAATTAGAAGTAGAATGTGGTGTAATAGACAAAATAAATACATGTGGATATCTACTCTTTCTCCATTAGAAAAAAAAAAAAGTTAGAAAAACCGTCATTGGTTGTGTCGGAGATTAGGTTTCTTTATCAGAGACCAGAACCAATCAACCAATGAATAAATCGATATTAACATTTCTACTTCTCAGCGAATCATTTTAATCTGCACCTTAGCATTTTAGCCGTACACGTGTTCAAAGGGTTAGTCACGACTTTTACAACCAAACAACTCTATTATAACTATGGGTTTTAAATTAAAAAAATACATTTTTTATGTTGAAAATTGTTCTCTCTATTACATAGCAGGTATGTGATTCAACTAAACTTTATCAAATAAATAAAATTTCCTTCTTTAATTCATTACTTATCTAATTTTCTACATAAAATGTTTTACTTTTAAGTTTAACAACTTGATAGATTTGTGCAAGTAAAAATATCTTGATAACACACAAGTAAAAATATTAATAAAAATAATTAGGGATATTATTAATATGTTTATGGTGTTTAAAGTTTGATGTTTTTTAATAAAAGTAGTTAATGTTATTTTTAATTTAATTTAAAATATTTGGTTTTGGTCTTCATTTATCCTAATGTAATTTTTGTTCTAGCAAAAAAATTAATAATAATAACCAAGTTTTTAAGATTAAATAATTTTAGTTCAACACCTATTGTATCATTTAATTGTTAAAAAATGTTAATATATCTCTTAAGAAACAATAATAAATTTTATGATTAAATATTATTGTCAATATTTTTCATAAATAAAGTTGACTGTCTTATTATCAGTTAACCTAACATTTTATTGTAGAAATTAAAAAATATATTAGCATGACATTAAAATCATTTAATTTTATAATATTGAGTCTTTATAAGTATCAATATTGATAAAGGGTTGCGCGGAATTACACTGATACAGAGTCAGAAGATATCTTTAACAACCCTAGATCATTGCCAAACATAATGACCTCACAGTTTGAAAGGTCACACCCAATAATAACCCCTTTAAAGGGAAGAAACCAAGAGAAGAGGTCCATCTAGGGCAGTTATGCATTTTAGTAGGTCCCTTCAACAGTCCTCACTAACATGATTTTAAATTTTCATTTTCTACAAATTTAATATTTAAATAATACATTATGTAAAAACAAATTAAATAATACATTCTCAATTAATTACTTGTGTGAAGTGTGATTCACAATTTAGTTTCAGGTCTCATCCTGGAATCTGAGAATGTCTTTCACTACTGTGTTGTTTTCCTTCTTCTTTTTTTATGAAAAAAAAAAAGTTTTGGTACAAAGTAATTCAAGATGAGTGAATGTAAATTTAAATTGGAATATATTACTATATGAATGAAGGTGAATTACATTAACACATATATTTTAGTAAATTTTATAAGGTTTAAATTAGTTAGCTGTGTTTTGAAGTTTTATGAGAAAATAATTAAAAAATAGCTAATTAACAAGCTTTAAACAAGTTCATAAAAGAAGAAAAAGAAACTTACTTTATATTAACTTTTTTCAATTCAAGATTATGATGTATAGTTTTGGATAAATCTATTAAATTTCACAACCAACTTATACGAGATTAAGATGTATAGTTATATATATATATATATATATATATATATATATATATATATATATATATATATATATATATATATATATTAAATTTAAGGTTTAATTATTCTTTTGATCCTTATTTTCGTTCAAAAATGTTAAATTGATTCTCCAGATTTTTTTTTAGTTTCAATTTGGTAACGATTTATAAAAAAGTTTATACAATTTGGTTCTTTTCGTTACATTTTTTCAAACGAATAAATGATTTTACATCAAAATTAACACTATCATTATGTTAATTATATCAATAAAGTAAATCATCCTTATTAGCAACTTCAATCTTAATAAAAAATCAGCTTATCCATTTCAAAAGATGTAACGGAAGGACCACATTACATCAATTTTTTAAAACTGGAGATCAAATTGAAATTAAAAAAAAAAATCAATTTGATATTTTTGAACAAAAACTACGACAAAAAAATAATTAAACCTAAATTTAACTACCAACTTATAAATAGTATTACTTCTAGGTATAACATTTATACCATAAATTATTGATAAGTTTCTATAACCTTTTGTAATATATAATTGAACAATAATACCTGACTTTTATTTTTTACTCTCATTCTTTACTTTCTGACTGACTTAATCGTGGATCATTGAGAGTAAAAAAATGAAAGTATAAAATAATTATATCCATCTATTTTTATTTTTAAAGTATAAAAATTAAAATGTATTAAAATTTGAAAGACAAAATCCAAATTTCTGTTTAAATCTAACCATTAAAAACATTTTTAACCTTGATACAATCAAGTTACTTCCTTACCATTAACTTTATATATTCTTCTCTTAGGTTGATCAGACTTTCAAACCAGACTTTGTCTCAAATTTCAAGACTATTTTTCTGATAGGACCATTAATTATTTTGATGAAACATTTACTGTTATTGATATTTATAACTCCTTTCTTTTATCACCCATGTTATCTATGTCTCTGACTACATATGATCCTTATTTGATGTTTTGTTCTGTCTTTGTACACAAACAACAAATGGTGCATAAGAGTAACAATGGTCCTTCCTTCTCTGCTGAGCACATATTTTGAAGTGTTTTGACCTTAGGATATTTTAATTGTGCTCTGAAAACACAGAGGCACAGACTCAGTATATTAACTTATTCTATTGATTCTATTGAATCATACATTTTGCAATGACAAATCATACAAACATGCATAGATGATTACTCTAGTAAGTTTTAACAGTTATTACACTTATCATACTGGTAATTGCATACTACTAATTAGTCATATGTGCAAAATAAGAAAAAAAAAATTCCAATAAATGTAATTGTTTGCATCCATACATAAGTATGCATGATGTGAATACTTTACTATCTCATAGATGATATATTATATTCAGGATATATATACTAAACATAAGTTTTTTAAGCTTGTATTTTATATCTTTGTATTGTATTTCTTCTTTTAGTATTGAAATAATTATCTCATGTTATATTTTCTATACTTAGTTGAGATATCTATATGCTTGTATAAAAAGGAAACGGATGAAACGACATCAAAGATTTATTGTTTGGGAAACAGAGTGCAACAGAGTAGCTAGAGAAAGAGTCTGAATTAGTTACTTTCAAACAATCAAACAATATGTATGAGGGAATCTCAATTATTCTTATCATAAGAATAGAAGGTGAGAATACTAAAAACAAATAAAGAGTAAAACAAAATATATATCAGAATCAATGCATTAACCAAGTAAAAGGCAGTTTTACTAACTGCTAAAGTTAAAAAATTAAGAATTATTTAAAAATTGATAATTGTGAAAGTAAGAAAGAAAATCGAATTTTGTTTTTGAAAAATCAAAAACACGTTACCTGTAGAGGAGGGAGGATTTGACTAGTTGGTGCAAAGCTAAATATTTAATTTGATTTTTGTTTAAATAAAGATTTAAAGAAAGTGTTGGAAAGATCTGATCTGGTAGAAGGTGATGATGTTTTGATGCTTAGTCAATGAAGGTGATTTAATGATACAGTTTGAGAGATGGGTTGGACCAATTTTCTTTACACCCTCAATAGCCTTTTCCCATCTTAGATTAAAGGGTGGAAAACACACTAAAAGATAAGGAACTTCACAACCCACCAAATTAGTCAAATTCATGAGATACCCACTATGTATCATGCCCACACTGTTTCTCATATTTTCAATTTCAATTCATAAAAATCAATCTCATTTTTACTTTCCTTTTCCTTTTCTTGTTTGGTGAGTCTAGCCCCTAGCTTGATAATTCTTCTACCTGTCTTCGCCATTTCCTCTGAATAATTGAGTCCCAGATTCATGTACCCTCCTTAATCACCGTTCGTTTCAAATCAGATTAAAAAACTAACTAAAGCAAAAGCATATCACTAATGGTGGCCCCAACATCAACCGTCCTCGCTTAATCAACGGTCTTGATTGGGTTTATATCACAACAAATTCTCACACACCTGTTCCTGTTCCTACCCTCTGTTTATTCCTTTTTTTATTTTCTCTATCAACGCCACTCAAATTTATCAACATCATGCCATCACACACCAGACACACAATATAAAATCATCCATATATATATAATACCATAAATAATCATTTCATAAACATTATATTATGCAAAAATAAATTCTCTCTCTTTAATCTCTTGTTTTGAGATCTATCCAGTTTTTGGCTTGATTTTTTTTCCTCCATACTCATCAATATTAAGTTATCATGAGTAGAAACTGTTTTAGACCAAATTCCGAAGGGTGAAGATTGGAATTTGAAAAATTAAAAGCAAAGCAAAGAAAAGTCTACACTCAATATATTGATATTCCCATATCGATTTCTCTTTACAATGTATTGATATGCATACTTTATAGATTAAAATATGAGAAATTTATAAATTACTGAGTGTTTAGATGCAATCTTATGTAGATGAGAAAATTTATTCTCATATGTGTCCTGCTAAACTATACGGAATAAATAATTTCATTTTTTTTTCTTATTCTAGGACGTTTGTGATTCAGCATTAATCTGCCTGATTTCTTTTACACCGTAAACTCGAATTTTTTTTTTTACTTTGGTTTACAATTTGGAAACTGAAATATCTCAGATAACATCAGGGAACCCAAAAAATATTCCTCAAATAACAACAACAAAAGACAATTAAAAAAAAAAGAAAGAAGAAGAAGAAAATAGAGAGAGAAAGACGAGAAAGTGGGTTAAAAAAAATAAATAAAGGAAAAGCTGGACATTTACTTCTTGTACAATACAACAAGAAGTCACATACTCAGACCTTCCTCTCTCTTTCTGTCTCTCTCTCCATTGCACCTTCCCTTCTTCTTTTCTCTGTCATTTCTGAGATTCCTTTACTGGTTTTTTCTCTTGTACAGATTTCTAGCTACAACACCCAGATATCAATTTCTGTAATTCTGTTTGTTCTGTGATGTTTATGTGAGTTTTTTTAAGGACAGTAAAACATAAACTCTTCTGGGTGTATTGGCTTCTGCTGCCTTTATTCTTGCAAACTCTTTTCTGGGTTTGATGCAGAAGAAAGCCTTCAATACCCACTAATACAAGCCTTCAAAGAAACTGGTATTTAAAAAAAAACATTTTTTTCTTTTTTGTTAAAAAATTTTTTGCCCCTTTTTTCTGCAATTTTTTTCTACATATTTTCCCCTTTACTTGAGGAAAAGTTTGAGACATGGGCAAGCAAGGGCCTTGCTATCACTGTGGAGTTACGAGTGAGTTCTTGTCTCTCCAATATGAAATCTTTTGTTTGCAGTTTTTCCTGAGAGTTATTGGTTTTTTTGAAATTTGTCTCTTTGAATATGAAGTTTGTCTTGGAACCGATGGCATGGATTGTGATTTTGATAAGAAATTAAGATGCGTGCAAGGGAAAAGTTCTGGCCAATTTAAACAAATGGGATAATTTAGTTTAATGTTCTTTGTTTGGATGTATTAGAATTCAACCATATAAACATTCTTGTTGCCCAGAATATTTGGAAATGAAGTTCTGGAAAATTCAATTATATTAACTTCCTCTGTTGATGTGTTCTGTGTCTCATTCAGTGTGTCTTTGCGTTCCTTGACTATGTCTGAAGTGTGTGCAAATGTAATTCATGCAAATTTAATCTCGGAATGGATTGAATATTACACCGAACCTTTTTCCCAATAAGCAGAACATCTGTTGTTCTAAATGATCTTTATCAGAAGAGTCAACCCAATCTCCACTCATTTGCATTTTATGTGAACAAGAGAAAGTAAGAAAAGGAAAGGAAGATAATTGTGCTTTTGCAAAATGTCCGTAGTAATCTACTCCATTTCTGAAAAAGGATTTTACAGAGTTGTTCGTTGTCACTTTGTCTACCTAGCAATTTCTCATTGTAGGTTAGAATTTTTTTTCTCATTGCATTGTAGTCATCCTTCATGGATCTTACTTCATTGTCTCTGGCTGGGATGAAAATTCAATTGCTACTACGACTGATCATTTCTATATCTTCAAGCTTTCTCAACTATGCTGATAACTTTGATACAACTTATCCTGCAACTTAAGCCTTAGAGATGTTCATTGTTTTTCTGATAAACTTGAAACTGTTGTCTATGTGTTATTGGTTTGCACTTCAAAATTTGAGTGCCAGTGTTTGAGAACAAAACTACTTCATTACGGACAAAGGAAAATTTAATCTAGATTGCCTTAACAGTAATGCCACAAGCACTGAGCGGACAAATGTTAATTGTTTTGGTTCAAATGAAAGCATTGTCTTCCTACCATTCTGCACGTCTTCTTAACTTGAGTTTATCCATATCTGCTGCTTGATGAATGTGAAGTGTAAACTAATCTATAGTTTTTCTTGCAAAAGGATACTGCGTTATCTATAGTTAACCATTCATGCAGAAGTTCTGGATCTTTTTGATAGTAATTAATGAATGCTGTCTCATTGCTTAACGTGTTTGCAAGAATTTTTAGTATATGTTAGCTTTGTTTCAATCACAGATAATTCTATTCCATTCTTGTTTAGAAGATTTTTTAAATTTCATAGATTTTCTAATGAAAAAGACTTCCATTAGGCACACCACTTTGGCGTAATGGGCCACCTGAGAAGCCTGTACTATGCAATGCATGTGGATCTCGATGGAGGACAAAGGGAACACTTGCAAATTATACCCCTTTGCATGCACGGGCAGAAAATGCTGATTATGAGGATCAAAAGGTTTCCAGGGTAAAAAGCATATCATTAAATAAGAACAAAGAAGTGAAATTGGTCAACAGAAAGCAGAACTATGATAATGCTGCATCTGGAGGGTTCGTTCCAGATTATAATCAAGGACACCTAAAGGTTGTGGATGAAGATACAAGCAATAGATCAAGCTCAGGGTCAGCTGTTTCTAATTCGGAGAGCTGTGCTCAATTTGGTGGCACAGATGCTAGTGATTTGACAGGTTGGACTATTACTGTTTGCTGATTTCATTGGAAGATGTTTCTACATAACTGATTATGGCAGCATTGTCCTTTCCATTGAAATAGCATGGGTTTTGATGATTGTCCTGATTTATGCGAACTTAATCAAGACCTGGATAATGTGTGGAATTACAGATTCACTAGCAAGGCCTTATTTTTTCTCCAAGAAAACTAGTTAATATTAATTCTAATTTTACATCATAAATACGGGTGCGCTTTTAAGAATTCAAAAGTGATTGGAAAAAATTCATAATGAAGAACCCATTTTATCTCAACAATTTTGTTGGCAGGCTATACAATTAAACATGAGTTATCAATTATCTTGTATTTGTTTATACCTATATTTCCTTTTCAATGCTTTATAGTAAAATGTCAAGTTTTACAGTACATGACATAACATGTCTGGTTCTTCATTGCTGCTTACTGCTGTTGAAAACAGATTCCTTTGTTTCTTCAATAAAAGCATATAATTCTAAGATAGATAGTATGGTTTATGCAGGTCCTGCTCAGTCAGTGGTCTGGGATGCCATGGTGCCTTCTAAAAAGAGGACATGTTCAGGTCGTCCAAAGCCTTCATCTGTTGAGAAGCTCACGAGAGACCTGTGTACTATTCTTCACGAACAACAGTCTTATTTCTCTGCATCTTCTGAGGAGGATCTTCTTTTGGAAAGTGACACACCAATGGTCTCTGTTGAGATAGGACATGGAAGCATTCTCATCAGGCATCCTAGCTCTATAGCCCGTGATGAAGAGTCTGAGGCCAGCTCTCTTTCAGTTGATAATAAACAGTGCCTAATGAATGAAGCATATTCATTCTCTAGTACGATTCCTTTGTATAGTAGTGACCACAGTGGCATGAACTTCTCATCTTATGGAATTGAAAAGATCAAAAACTCAGCTGGTCAAATCGTGCAACAAGAGAAACTTGAAAGGCATGTTTTCCTCAGCAGTTTACAGTCTTTCATTATTCTTGTCAGTTATGCAGAAACATTGTGCTAGCATAACTTTGGTAATTTTCTTGGAATGGGTATGAGGATGTCAACCTGTTTATACATACATGTGACTTTATGTAAAAATTAGAGATAAGTGTGCAAATTCAATCGGAGAAGTGACAAAATTTACTCTTTTTTATTTTAGGGACAAGTCTCAGCTTGAAAAACAAGTTCCTGGAAATCACAATTCACTGTTGTGCTCAATAGATTTAAATGTGAGTTGCACAAGTTTTTGTTTCAATAGCTTGGTTTTGTATCATTGCTAACAATACTATTGGATCTCTCTCTCTCTCTCTCTCTCAGTAACACACAAGTATAATCTGTTCTCAGGACTTGCAAAACAGCTACCGAGTTTTAGACTTCTTTTGAGAACAGGCCTACTCATTTTCCACAAATAATATGATCATGCTTTTTTGTGTCATGACTACTGTGTTTTTCTTTGTACAAATTTATTTATAACTAAACATTGCTTGCTTTTATGTTTGTTAGGATGTGGTGAACTATGAGGAGTTTATGAGGAACTTGACAAATGAAGAGCAGCAGCAATTACTAAAGTATCTTCCTGTGGTTGATACCTCTAATTTTACTGATAGGTTAGAATCTGTTATCTTGTTTGCACTGAATTTATCAGTATTGATCATATAATGATCTTTTGATGTTTTGCAAGTCCATGTGCTCTTTACTACTCTTCAAGTCCGTCCTTTCAAAGGAGGGAGGGGGATTTGTAATTCTAAACGCACAATTGCTAAAAATGTTCTATATCAAGAGAATTAAAGCATTTAAGTTGAGTTCTCATTTGTTTACAATTTTTTAAGTAACAAATGCCTTAGTTTTTCATTCCCCTTCTACCAAAAAAAAAAGCTCGTGTAGTGAATCAGATATCCAACTGGTTAGGGCATAAGAAGATATCTAGACTAAATACCAAATCAAACATTAGTGACTGATCGTGCTGGTTGTATTTGCAGCCTTAAAAACATGTTCAGTAGCTTCCAATTCAAGGAGAACTTGACTTATTTTCAGCAACTTCTTGGGGAAGGTGTCTTTGACATCTCTTTGTTGGGGACAAAACCTGAAGAATGGAAGACCTTGAAAAGGCTTGTGTTATCTAATATGTCAAAATCAAAATGGGTAGAACACTATAATTTTCTCAAGGTTTGTGCTGATTTATTATTGAGATACTAATGCTTTTTGTGTTTTCTTACAATTCTATGTGATGAATGTGATTTAAAGTGTAAATCCAATCCAATTTAAATTGATTTGGATTGGATCATAGTTTTGTTTTGTATTAATTTTTTAATACGGAAGTGCATATAAATATATCAAATATAAGTCTGAAATTCATCATATACACTAAACACAAGTTTAAATAAATACATCAAAAATGTATATCTAAATTCTAAATATAATTTATAAAATATCAGTCATATCGTTCCTGCACTTTATATCCAAATTCAAGAGAAGAAATTAAGCTTGGTTTTGTGGTAGAATAGGGAGATTTTGTACGTTAGGTATGGAATAATATAAAATTTTCTTTGGCAGAATATTACTTCCAAAAGTATTATCTATAAAATTTTGGTCTAGTTTTCAATTTTGGATCCAATAACCGATCCATAACAGTTAGTTTTTCAATTTTTTTTATTGGATTGGTTTGGTCTAGAAGACTCATTTATATTGCATCCTTCTATGGGTGCAGAAATGTGAAAACAAAGCTGGAAAAACTATTGGTCCGGGATCTACTGCTATGGAATCAAGTAATGTTATAAACACCAAGAGAATGCGTGAGCATGACAGCCAAAATCAAAATTTTGCAGGTTAGATGACAATCCTCTGTCAACAAAGAAAAATAAAAGTATTCACATACCTCCTTTGCAAGATGTTGAATATATGGTGTGCTTTTACGTTGAAACATGATAAGACAACTGTGTTACAGTTATTTTGATTCCTGTTAGAAGCTATAATTAGAACTCAGCTGTTTATGATTTAATTGAATAAGCATTCTTGACACTAAGCAAGTTATTGCAGAAATTTCAGAATTGAAGACAACAATGAGGAGCCCCAAAAGGGTGAACATAAATCCTACACGTGAAGGCAAAGAAGTTGTAGAAGAAGGCTCAAGCTTCAGCCCGAAAAGCCTTTTTTCTTTGCCCCATGGTGTTGGGGGCTTGCACATGTTGGATTCTTTTAACTATGTTGGTGAGAGTTCTGAGGATCTGCTGTTAGATGTGCCTTCTAACAGTTCTTTTCCGCAGGCAGAGCTTCTACTCCCAACTTTAAGCTATGGTGCAAAGGTCTGCACCACTAGTAGCTCACTACACTCAACTGTTACTCATCATCCTTAATAGGCTCCAAATATTTGCATCTGAAACACCAAAATTCCCGTACAAGAGTTATGATGGTTGTGTTTTTGTTTCCTTGCAACCTTGAGCTTGGATTGCCAAAGGATGGAAGTTGAATGGGCTTTTTTTCATTGTATAGGTTGGTTATAGATTGTAACATATAGTATGAAATGCGGAGTGATCATCTCCGGAGTTTTGTATGCAATTGTAGTTTATGTTTTCTTAATGATTTTCACAACCTTTTTTATCTGAGTAGGTTGAAATCTCAACTCTTCAAACTTCCATCAAAATAATAAACAGTATATATGCATGAGACAACTTTATGGATGGATCAGATGAGAAAGAACTGCATAATTACTGTCTTTAGTATTTTCAAAGAACCACGTCACGTTGGAATAGATCATCATTAATAGCAACGATAATCTTGTAACTATTTCTTTTAGTGGTTTTGGTCTCTTTCTACTCTTTTCATGGGATTAGAAATCAAGCAATATAATTTTCTCGCATGTTTCTTTGTTAGTGTCTAAGATGTGTAGACATTTTGCTATTAGCAAAGACTAAAAGGGTGTGTTTATTTACTAAAATGAACTCTAATTGATATTTTGTTGTTGAATCCATATTGTGGGTTCAAATGGTTGAAGAACTAATGTTGGTGCTGATGAGTCTGAAACATTTGTCACACTATGAACGAGGAATAGTCATTGGCGTCCTGCATTTTCACTTACCGATTACTTCGCAATAAGTATCGGAAATTGTTGGTATTCTGGATTTTTGGCTCAAAAAACCTTGACACACGCTTTAGTTTCATGAGTAGCATAGTGGAACAGGTACACCAATATTACAATGTTATGTATATTACACATCACCAAATAATAGTTGGTCATTACAGTGGATTATATAACCAAGGACCATTCCCAGCAGTGAAAAGATTTTCTAGGAGGTGGTTATCATAAGAGTAGTTTATGTGCATTCTAACTTCTGAATTTTTTCTTCATTTCTAATTTAGTCTCTAAATTTATTCTATAAAATTCAACAGTTAAGAAGCAGCATTGCTGGTGAAAATTATATGGTTATCAGGTCATAAATAATGAAATATGATTTAAAACTATTTTTATAAAGTTAATAAATTTATTCTTATATAAGTTTTATAATCAGATAATAATGAAAAACTATTACATTGTGTTTGGATAAAAATATTTAAGATTTTAGAGAATTTGAAATGTTCAAAATTATTTTGCGTTAAATTTCCTACTTTTTAAAATGTGTTGTTGGAGTAAATAAATTCAATTTATAAGTAGGAATGACAACGGAGACGAATTTCGTTATTTCATATCCATCTCTATAAAAAAAATCATTCACATATTCAAATTCAATGAGTATCAAACTTTTGTCCCATCTCCATTCTTACCAAATAATGGGTATATTCTCGTACCGGTTTTCTTACTGTTTCAATAATAATTAATTAATTTTTATAAAATAAAAAAAATTAATGTAAAGAAAACATAATATTATCAAATATTCAATATTAAGAGGATGGTTGTTTATTTGATATTAAATATTTAGAAAGAAATTAAAATTGTATATATTTCAAATTAGAATACCAAATAAAATCTCATGAGAATCAAAACATTTATTAAATTTGCAAACACTAATGGAACCTAATCGATAAAATTTAAAAATATGTTTTAAAAAATATAAAAAGAAAACAAATATTCAAATTAAAATATACTTTAAATATCTGTTTACTTCAATTTTTAAATTCGATTGAATATCGTTTTAATTTTTTATATACTAATAAAAGTTATAATACATCACTTGATCAAAATCATGTAAAAAACAAATATTAGAGTAATAATAATAAAATTTTAACATAAATCTGGTATCTTTTGAACTTCTGACTTCAATATATGTTGAATGGTGATAAAACAAAATTCATGGTAATTACATTAACTTTTTATATTATATTAAATAAAATTTATTTATACAATTATAGTGACATAATTACAATATGATTGATAATGAGTTAGAAAATAAAAAATAATTAATAAAATATATCAAAATAATATTCTACATGATAAAAATAAACAACAAATAAAAATATTAAAAAATTATCAAATATGTGTCTTATAAACAATTTGAGAGATTATTGAATTAAATCGCAAAAAAAAAAACGATATGTATAATTAAGGGTATGATAAGATGAAAAATACATTAGAGATCTAAGGAAACTTTTCAAATATCAACATAGTTAATGGTCGAAAAATAATGAAAATTGTTTTAGCGAAATAAAAGAATTCTTAAAATGAAACAAAAATTAATAATAATAAAGTAAAGAAGAATTTTTTATATATATTACCTAGTAAATGAAAAATTTATGCTATTAAATACTTAAATTGAAAGTGTTAAGCATTTTCATGTGAAAGAAAAATAAACAATAATTAAAGATATTAAAAAAGAATAAAAATATTCAAATGTGAAACATAAAAAAATATTTAATTGACATAGATGATTTGAACATAATTACATAAAGGTTATGATATAAAGTGAAAAATATATTGGAGATGAGAATGAATTTCATGATAAAAAAACCAAACATTTAAAAGAAATAAAAATTAGAAAATTTAATGATATATATATATATGTGTGTGTGTATATATATATATATATATACATACATATATATATATATATACATAAATTACTTAATTAACTATAAATATTTTAATAATTTAATTGGGAACAAGAGATGACAGTGACAAGTATTATGGTGGGTATGGGGACGAGACAGATATATACATCCCCATACCTATATCCATACCCAATTAAAAAAGTCAGAAATTCGTCATCCCATACTAAATTAATGTGAAAATTCTTCGTAAAAACAGAGACGGATTTAAATAATACCCATTAGAACATATTCATTTGGTATCTGTATTTATAAGTTTGATTATTAAAAGTTAAAAATTTAAAATAAAACATTAACTAATTTCAAATATTTTAATATAACGAAAGATTAAAAAGTACAAAAACATTTAAATTTTTATTTACTTTTTAAATAAAAACTGAAAATTTAACTCTAATGAAATTCTAATGTTTTAGTTTCTCTTAAAATATTTGTATCTACATAACTACTTTATTTATAATAAAATATCTAACTTTTTCGTGAATTACCTATAAAAATTCTTTACTAGTATACATAACCAAAACTGGAGCTCGAAAGAAAAGTTTCAATTTATTTAGTATTTTAATCTAAAATATATAATTAAACATAATTATGGATAATATCCGTAAAAATCATATAAAGGATCTAATTATCAACTATCGTCTAAAATAAATTTGCTAGTTTTTATAATAGTTTCTTAAAAAATATATTATCATTTTTCTGTTTGAAAAAGCCAAGACAAAGAAATTAAAATCTAGATGTATGGAAGCACAACATAAAGACGTGTAGATAAGAGGTTAGTGATCCTGATTCAAGGTTTGGACCAGAATTACAATAGACAAACAGACAACATTCCCATACACATAGAAATTAGAACCCTACCATTCTATCATCCACAAAACATTGAAGTAGAGACATCTAAGAAACTTTTAAATTCCAATCGCAAAAAACACTAATGGAAAACCTTTCAAATAACAAGAACATCAAAGATTATGGTTTCACAGTTTCCCTCAACCGTCAAAGCCTTCCGGCCACCACCTTGAAGAAAAGTCATCCCACAAGCTTTGGCCACTTCCAGCAAATTCATATTATCAGGATTTTTTCTCTTTTCATTACTAATCTCTGAAAGAAATCTTAACACATCAAACGTTTTCTTTTCCACTCGTTCCTCGTCACTCTTCTTCCCCATTCCAGAACCTTCCACTGCACCATCACTTGACTTACTCGCCACTTTCTCGGATTCACTCAAACTAACGATCCCAACGACGACGGTTTCTAAAATTTTGGCAGAAGAGTCTGAAGCTTTTTCTGCTTCAAAAACCAGATTCCCCACGCAATTCCCCATAACCTCTTCCCCTTTCTGCGATTGAACCTCCACTCAACCCTATGTAGAATCCATACCCAGATCGACCTCCGAAACTTTTAATTTTTTCGACCGCTGAACTTCCGGAAACCCTAACTCAGAATCCCTACCCAAATCAACCAACTCCGAGCCCTCACATAAATCGACGAGCCCATTCGTCCCAGCGTCAACATCGGCGGCGTGATTAACAGCGTAAGGGCCATCGCCGTCGGTGGCAGCTTCCGGCGGCGTGTGGAAAAGGTCTTGGGGACGGGCTCTGGGGATTCGGACAGCGACACCATGACAATGGAGTTGAGGCGCGGCGGGGAGTCGGCGGAAGCGGTCACTTGAATCGCTCATGATTTTTTTCTGAGACGAGGCGGGAAGGATGGAAAGCAGGCTGCAGGGATCGTGGTTAGTGTTAATTTTGAACTTGGTAAATGTTTCTACTAGAAGGCGAAACAACTTTTAAAATTGTAAATCGTGAAATCATTTTTTACAGTAAAAAAAATGATAAATTATTAAACATTAATTTTCCTGTTTATATTTGATCAAATTTACTAATAAACTTCTTATAATTTTAACGATGAAAATTTTAATTAGATTTGAATTTTATTTTAATTAAAATATCATTTATAAATTTTAGTTAGATTTTATAATTAAAAGGTTATGAAAAAAAAAAATCTGCTTATATGAAAAATAAAAAGCCAACCAAACCGTGTAAGAAAGTTAAAAAAGTTATATATTATGTATGTTATATGTGGATGAAATATTTACAATTAAATGTCATTTATGTATATTAAATTTGGAAATTTCTATCATATATTTCTATTATGGATAATATATTATAAAATAAAAACAAAATAATTAAATTGAACTCATCTATTTAATTTATGCATAATTATTAATTTATTTATTATTTTTAAAATCTTCATATCTTTTTTAAAAATCCATTTATAGGCTATAAAATTTAACTCGGCCTTTTTTGTATAATTATATATTTTTTTAAATCTAAAAATCTGTTTTTGGAAATTTAGAACTGTGATTTTAAAATTTAATTTTGCTTTTAAAATATTATTATGGATGTAGATATATCTATCCATGAAAATAATTGTTAACTAATGAATCAAATTGAAATTTTATCGAATAATCAAAATTCTAATTAATCTTTTAATGAATACATATAATTAAAAAATTATTCAATCTATTAATTTAAAAAAAGTACCTTATTCTCCATCTACTTTTTTACTTCAAATTTCTAGTAGTCCTCTTCCTATGAACATTTACATGGTCACCTTAGCTATCTATAGATCTTTTCTTTCTGCACCCCATATATCCGTTCTTATCGGGTGGTGAAAAGATAAAAAAAATGCTCTTATTAAATATATTTTGTTACCATATCTTTTTTTACTTTAATCAACTCGTTCCCTCTAAGACCACCAAGAATGTTATTAAGTTAGATTATGAAAATTACAGTTCGATGTTGTTGTTTAATTTTTAATTTTTTCTTATCTTGTAGGTTTTGTTTGGATTACAAATATTGAAATCATATTGTTTTAATTAAGAAAACAAAGTGGAAAATGACAAAAAAATAAAAAAGAAGAAAAAAGAAGCGAGTAAAACGTTTGTATAGTTTAATTGACATGACACATTTTACAAAATTTCTAAATTGATATATTTGAAAATGGCGAAAACTGTCATTATGTTAAAAGTGAAATATGATTAAATGTTAAGTAATGTTTAAATACCTATCACCCACCTAGAATTAAACTAAGCCAGGTCCCTCTTATAAAATAATCATGAATAAATTTATGTTAACAGTTTTATCAAATAACTTGATGTAAGAAAATAATTTCTTAACATATTAGTAAAATTAGAATATAGGTAAAAAAAATTATTATAAAATGTTAGTAGAAGTAAACAAAAGTATAAAGGTAAGTTCATAATCAAATAACAAACTTAAATTAAAAATGTTAGATGAACTTATTTTACATTTTGAAAATAAAAAAAAAATTAATTTAAAAATTATTAATGCAAAAAATCCATGATGTATCGGAAGTCATCATTAAAATAAAACAAGATGATGAGTTTTTAACAAAGGATATTAGAGGTTTTTGTTAAAAGTCAAAAATCAAAAGGAAGAATAACGATTCAACAGAAAATAAGAATCATCATTAAAAGTTGAAAAAAATAAAACATAATAATAATTGCTGGACATAAATCATAATCAAATATATATAATTTAGAAAAATAATGTATTAGTGCAAAAAAAAATCTAAAATAGTCATCTATAATATTTAGATCCCTGTCCATTTTTTGGGATTTTGTTATTTACCACGAAGAAATATCCAACTTGCCCAATTTTCTGCTTTCAACATTTGTTCCTTTTTTGGTTTATTGGTTATTAGAACCTCCTCCCTGCTAACTGTTAAGAGAACATTAAGATACTTATTTTGTCAATTTTTGGCTTTCGACGCTGGTTTATGTGTCATTTTCGAAACACTTATTTGTTGCTCTATTTTGAAGACAACAACCGGAAATGATTCTATTGTGCATCTTAGTGTTGTTCTTGTTATTTTCAATGGTTTCACTACAATAAAACTTTTAAATAACAATCGTTAAAAAAAACAAGATGATAACTTTGTAAATGAAAAAAAGTTTTTGACGAAGGTTATTAGAGATTTTTGTTAAAAGTAAAAAATCAAAGGAACAATAACGATTCAACGGAGAATCGTCGGTAAAAATTGAAAAAATCAAACAAAATAACAATCGTTGGACATAAATCATAATGAAATATATATAATTAAGAAAATAATGTATTAAGGAAAAAGAAATCTAAAATAGTCATCTCTAATGTCTAGACACCTATCCATTTTTTGGGGTTTTAGTCATTTATCACAAGGAAATATCCAACTTGCCCATTGTTCTGCTTTTAACATTTGTTCCTTTTTTTGGTTTATTTTCATTTCCAAAACCCCTCCCTACTTACTCTTTTGAGAACATTAAAATATCCATTTTGCCAACTGTTCTGCTTTTGACACCCATATATATTTTATGGATAATGATACTTTAACTCACTTTTAACATACCACTTCAATCACCATTAAATCATTATATCACATTACTTGAAAGAATTAAAATAAATAATTTAATAATAATTAAAGAAATGAATTAAAAGTGAATCAAAAAATGTGGATTAAACTATTTTTATCCATATTTCAATGATTTACGCGTAATTTCCTAAGCACTTATTTGTTATTTTGAAGACAACAACGGTAAATGATTCTATTGTCCTTCTTACTGATGTTATAGTTACACTTTCAACAATTTCACTAAAAGAAAATTTAAATAGCAATAAATTTTAGAAATAAAAAATAATTGATCACTCAAGTGACTAATCATTAAAAAAAACATGACGGTAACTTTGTAAATGAAAGAAAGTTTTCAATGAAGATTATTAGAGATATTTTTAAGTAAAAAAACAAATGAACAATAGCTATTCAATGTAGAATCATCGTTAAAAGTTGAAAAAAAAATCAAACAAAAATAACAATTGAGAAACCCTTATCAAATATTATAATTAAGAAAAGGAAGAAATATGTTTTTGTCCTGAAATATTATTTACAATTGGAAATAATTTCTCATCAAAACTTATATACCATTTGATCCCTGTATTTTTTATAGTATTGATTTTAGTCCTTATTTTTTCAGTCATCATCAAAGTTTATCTTATGTAGTACATGTTATTTAATTTTTTTTCTATAAAATAAAAATACTTGTGTTGGTCTAGCCCACACTTTTCACAATTGATTAAAAAAATAAAAAAAAAATCAACATATGGTGGTGCAAATAGTGAATATGGAGATGTAGGAAAATGAATTGGCTTAATCCAACCACAACTTTCCTCTTATTATTATTATTATTTAAATTATATTATATAATAATAATATTATTATTAGCAATATAAATAATAATAATAATATCATTATTAATATAAAATATTAATAATGATAAAAATACTTGTGTTGGTTTAGCTCACGCTTTTCACTATTGATTAAAAAAATTAAAAAATCCAACATATGGTGGTGCAAATAGTGAATATGAAGGTGTACGAAAATGAATTGGCAACCCAACTGCAACTTTCCTCTTATTATTATTTTAATTATTTTAATTATATTATATAATAATAATAATATATAATATACTTAATTATGTTTCGAGTCCCTAATAAATTTGAAAATTTTAATTTGAGTCTCTAATAGATTTTTGTGATCTGTTGAGTCCTCGATATTTTAAAACTTTTCAATTGAATCCATAGAATTAAATTTCTATGTATCACTTATCTTGCATTGTCACTCTCTTAGATATCGCTACATAATATTTAGGTAGAAGAGACCGTGATAACGAGATATTTGTATTTAATAAAAATTATTTTTAAACTTAATTAAAATTATAAATTTAAATATATATATATATATATATATATATATATATATATATATTAAATATATAGCAATAAAATTATGAAATGTAAAATTACAAAATTACAACAAATCAAAATTAAAAAATTTACAATTTGATAATTTTGTATTTTGATAATTTCACAATTTCAATAAATTTTTAATTTTATAATTTTCTAATTATATAGTTTTATAGTTTTATATTTGTATGTTTTATAATTTCATAATTATGAAATTATATATTTTTATAATTTCGTAATTTGTTAATTTTTGTAATTTTAAATGCTTAAATTTTTTAATTTTTATTTCATACTTTTATAATTACATATTTATATTTCTGTAATTTTATTTTTTTTTAATTTTCTTATTTATAATTTTTTAATTTTAATTTTAATTTAAAAATAATTTTCATTAAATACATAAAATATTTGGAAAAGATCTCATCATCATGGTATCTTTTAAATATATCATGGTAGGGATGACAACATGGCGGGGCGGGGCGGAGCGGGTACGTGTTTCGCTATCCATATTCATCCCGTAACAAAAAATCTATCCCCATCTCCATACAAAAATCCAACAGGTATCAAACTTTTGTTCCATCACCATTCCCATCGGATAACGAATATAATCTCGTACCCATACTTGTACCCCTTTTCTTACTACTTTAATATTAATTTTAATTAATTTTTATAAAATAATAAAAAATTACGTTAAAAGAAACATAATATCATCAAATATTCAATATTAAGAGGAAAATTGTTTCTTTGATATCAAATACTTTGAAATAAATTATAATTATTTGCATTTTAGATTAGAATACCAAAAAAAAATTCATGAGAACCAAAACATTTATTAAATTTGCAAACCTTAATGAAGCCTAGTTGATAAAATTTAAAAATATTTTTAAAAAAATATAAAAGGAAAATAAATATTCAAATTAAAATATATTTTAAATGTTTCTTTACTTCAATTTTTTAAATTCTAATGAATCCTTTTTTTATAAACTAATAAAAGTTATAATACATCACTTGATCAAAATGATGCAAAAAACAAATAATAAACATAATAATAATTTTTTTTACATAGATCTTGTATCTTTTGAATTCCAATATATGTTGGATGGTGATAAAAAAAAAATAATGGCAATTACATTAAATTTTTATATTGTAGTAAATAAAAGTTATTTATACAATTATAGTGAAAAAATTACAGTATGATTGATAATGAGTTAGAAAATAAAAAATAAATAGATAAAATACATTGAAATAGTATTCTACATGATGAAAATAAACAAAAAGTAAAAATATTAAAAAATTAACAAATGTGTGTCTTAGAAACAATTTGAGAGACTAGTGAAATAAATCACACAAAGAAAAACAAATGTATAATTAAGGGTATGATAAGATGAAAAATATCTTAGAGATCTAAGCAAACTTTTTAAATATCAACATATAATAACGAAATTTATTTTACCGAAATAAAAGACTTATTCAAATGAAACAAAAATGAATAATAATAAGTAAATAATATTTTTTTTATATTACCTAGTAAATGAAATGTTTATGCTATTAAACACTTAAATTGAGAGTATTAAACATTCTCCTGTGAAAGGAAAATATATAATATATAAAAATATTAAAACATAATAGAAATATTCAAATGTGAAACATAATTTTTTTTTTAATTGACATACATCATTTTAACATAACAAATAATTAGACAAACCAAATCATTAGAAGAAATAAAAAATAGAAAGTATATATATATATATATATATATATATATATATATATATATATATATATATATATATATATATTTGAGTTAACATTGGAGCGAAAATGTGTCAAACGGTGTAAACAATTCAAAATACTATTATGAGATACGCTTGAAATGTCAGATAAACTTAAAAAAATTTGGTAAGAAAGATTAAATCCACGCATCTCTAAAGATGGAGTACTAAATTGATATAAAATTTTAAAGAGGGACAAATTCCAAATTTTACTTAAAAGTAAGAAAAGAAAACATATTTAACCCTAAAAACTATATACTAGGAGAAAAAAAATATATAAACAAGATTTGTCTTCAAAGTAACCTTTATTTTGTTCTTATATAATAGGAAAGTACAAGAATCCCCATTATTTATTCGAGCCCCTTAAGACAGAAACATGGACACAGATTAAGAATAAACAGAAAAACAGCGGAGCTTAGAGATTTTATTGTAATATGTTGCTGGGATCGAAAATGAATTTCTGAGTCTAGTAAAGCTGAAGTTTGGTGTCATAAGTTGCCCCAGGCCTCCAATTCGCAGGGATAGGGATGTTTGGTATCATCCAATTAACGCCCACTTGAAACCTCAGAAGAATTGAACCTCTCGGTGGGTTAGCAAAGTCAAACACTGCCCCATACACTCTGCGCAGGGGTTCCCATCGTTGTTGCCCTTTCTGCACAACATTTCAACAACAAAATTCAGATTCAGAAATCGTTGTGTGCATGCATGCGTTAGCCGAATATAATATAAGTTGACATTATATACATATATACCTGCCACATTTCAACAGCATTGACGTCATATTTTCCGTTTACATTCAGAATCGCAACAGCCAAGTAACCAGGGTTGCTGCTACTTTCCTTGATGTGAAACAAGACGTTGCCGATGAACGTACATGGAACCCTTCTGTATTCAATCTCCACTGTACCGTATTTCTTAAGCTCTGCAGATGCATTTTGATTGCGTCCCAGTCTTGAGAACGCCTGTGGGCTCATGATGAAGTCCGTTCTGTCTCCATAACCCTGGTCCGTAGCAACCAGGAATGCTCCATTCACATCGCACACTTCTGTTATTTTGCACTTTACCTGCACCATCATCATTCATATTTGATCATTAGTGTTTAATTTGTTATTGATACATAATCAGTGAATTAGGAAATTGATATGTGTGATAAGTACCTGATAACACGTGCCACAACCAGCTCCATTCCTCCATAGCCCAGAGACCCCTGCCACTCTTGAATAGTTTGGGTTTCTGTGTACTACTGTTACTGATTTTGAATGGAAAAATCTATGGTTTAAGCCATTTTGGATATATTTTATGGGAAAATAATACTTTGACATTCTTAAAAAATACACGTTCAATTACCAACCCAGTTTAATAATAGAATAAGGTGTATTAGAATTTAAAGTTAAAAAACAGAATGGATATAATTAAAACGTTATTACTTTAAGTGATAAAGTATATATTTTTTTTCTGTGGATGTGAAAGTCACCACCCTATTTTAAGTTTGAATCCAACTTGAAAAGCATGACTGAAAATTGGTTCGAAGCTAAGTTGTACGTAGATCATTCCATGCCCACACAAGAATATAATAAAGCACGAGTAATTACTAACTTATGTTAATATTATTAGACAACCTAATTGTTCTACAATCTACGATAATTCCATTTGCACGACCTGATCCATCAGCGAGGGATTAGAACTCGCCGAGATCGTGATAATTCATAAATCTGGATACTAGGATATATAATGATCAAAATTAGTTGTTTAATCCTTTGTACAATATTCATTGTGGATATAAAACCGTATCTAATACAACCACTCCACTTGAAAACCTGTAAAGTCACACTAATCAATCACTATAAGATTTGTAATCCACCAACAACCAGCACAAGAATGAATTGTTTTACAGATTTCCTATTGGATCAATTCGGGTGGCTATAACGAGTCAATTTTGATAAAATTTGATAACACTGCTGGTAAATCTCGTCTCATTTTTAAATAATAAAATGACAATGTATGGGCAAGGCATAACATATGTTAAAGGTACCCTTTGGTTTTGACCCAAAACCAAACCTTTGACTTTCTTATAGTTTAAAAGCATGTATTTAATGAATTCTTCCGTAGATTTTTCTGTTCAAAACCAGTTAACGGGTATTAAACTTACACAAAATGCTTACAGAAAAGGAAAAAGAATAAAAAAATTGTGTTAAAACCATTATCTTTCGGTCTTATTAGACAAAAAAATCAAAATACTCACTCTCTCAACAATCCCATCATCATTACTTTCTGTTACTCATTCCTTTCATTTCTTTCTTATCACTATATTTGTTACTCACTTAATCTTCTTCTTCTACTGCTGCCATAGTCACTGCAATGATGGGGTTCCTCTACCTAACCAATAAATTTCCATTCAACATGGAATAATCAACAAAATTCATTTTCCACGCAGCAGTTCGTAAATTATTCTGCTTCTAAAACTTAATCCATAATTGTTCTTTCACTCCAAAGTTTCTCTATTGCTATTAATTTATTTTCTTGGATTAAAAATATTAAATATCTACCTTGCAAACTACAATACGAGCCTTAGTTTATGTAACAACATCAACAACCAATGGTAAAATAAAACAAGAAAAATCTTAGCGTCAAGGATGGCATCGATATATTTTTCAGATCATGAACCCTTAACGGTATCTGCTGTTGTAACCAACCGTCTATGACATATCTGTAACCTATCTCTTCACTTTCTTCAAACATTTACTTACGTTGTCCATTCTGCAGCATAACAATTAAACAACATCTAATTCGCGACTAAAAACGGTAATTGCACCGGTCTTCTCACTTAACAATAACAAGTGATAAATATTATTATCTCTCAAGAAACTTTCACACTCAATGACTCAATTGAACTCCAAAATTGACAAAAATACAATATAAACTTTGTATTTTTATCATATATAATTGGTGTGCAACAAAAAATTAATACATTATATTTACAGTTTGTCAATATTAAACTTCAACTACTTCATTTTCATGCATTATAAATTATCTCAATTTCATATTCATATTATATTTAACTCTGAAAAATACACGAATCCTATTCCAAGAACCTTTGACTTTATGATCACCGATCAAGTTTCAATTCTTTGAATGCTGTATTAATTTCAATAGTCTAAGATTACTAATGAATCACACGTACACATACACACAATAAAAATAAAAATGAAAGTAAAGATAGGAAATACGTCTCTCAATACTCGAATAAATTTATTGTATGTAACCTTAGCATCATGCTTCTGATACACACACGATAAAAATAAAAATGAAAGTAAAGATAAGAAATACGTCTCTCAACACTTGAATAAATTTATTGTATGTAACCTTAGCATCATGTTTCTGATATGTATATTTATAAACTTTTACAAATAATATTATTTGCTTTTATGAAATTTCTATGTTGTTTTCTTTTATTAATTATAACTTTTGATATCAATTATTTATGTAACGTCCCATTTAATTATTAAATGAAATTAAAGGAAACGTCACGCAAACGATAGTGCAGTAGCGCAGTTTTGGGGTTCTTAACCCAACCCCTACAACCTGGGCACACCACGATGCCAACGGAAACCAGATACAAGTCTAACAAAGAGTGTAGAGTAGGAATGCGTAAAGCGATACATGGGCCATAGCCCTAAAGAAATCATGAATAAGATAAATCCAGCCCAAAAGGCTAAGCAGCGGAATCACCATTTCCTTGCTGACCACGAGAACCTCGTCCATCTGCTCCCATCAATCAAATTGATGATCATCGCAAGAAAGAAGAACCACATACAAGACAACTAGACAACAAACAGGGTAAGCTAGAGCCAACAATATTTTCATCATACAGTCAAATATACTTTCACCATCCAATATCCATACCACAACCAAGCATGTTATGACTCTTCAATCAATACACTACGACTCGACTCGACTCATCCGGATACGTATAACTTGGTCGGATTCAGCGGATGCCCGCACTTGTGGTGGATACCTCTGCTCACCCCCGAGCTATGTGTTACAAGTGTTACGATGGATTAATTTTCCCTCACCACAAGGTTAGCCCTTAATGAATTTCGGGCCTCCTACTACTCTCACCACAGGAGTTAGTCCGCTCTAGGTGAGACTAACTGACTCCTTAGAGTGTCAAGATGCAACCTTACCTTGAATCCTTACCTAGTTATACAGATGGGGCACCACCATGGACACCCACTACCAGGGGCCATGGAATTACGTTTCGACCACTGAAGCGCGACCCTGAAAGTCTCACCTAGAGACCCCAAGGAATTATGCACTAACACAGACAAAAATACGATCATACAGTCAAATAATATTCACCATGCAAGGGTACATTCATTATGTCAACCTTTAAAGCCGTTACCTTTCACATACCCATTCCAACTCATCATAATCCATTCATGTACATAGAATCCAACTCATCTCATTTTCATGCCACTTTAGTAATACCAATCTTATTTAGTTCACATGCCAAAACTCATACCAAACCCATCATTTAAATTTCATGAATCATGCTACGTATACATCATGCTCCACTATATACATGTCCCGCATCATAACATTCATACCCACCCAAAACAGATCATCCAGAAATAAACAAACATCTCAACACAACACTGTCTCGCCCAACACCTGCTCAGGCTGAGGGGTCTCGCTCAGGCGAGACGTGCTCGCTCAGGCGAGCTCCCCCTTCGCCTAGGCGAGGGCTCGAGAAAGGGAGCAGAAGCACTCGCGGGATCTCGCTTAGGCGAGACCCCTCTCGCCTGGACGAGATGCTCGCTCGTTCAAAAGCCGAGCTAGTCGCCTGGGCGACCTTTCGCGCAAAAGTCCTGGGCGAGCTCCCTGTTCATCTCGCCTAGGCGAGACTGACTCGCTTGGGCGAGATTAACAGATCTCGCCACTATTTTCCTGGAACAGTCGCACCCACCAGTCCACAACAACATATCAAGCCATTGCACACATTCAGAACATCAACCAACCAAGGACTCTCAGCACGAAAGCAAAACAGCAGCAAAAACAAAGTACACGAGTGGGTTCTAGCTTCCCTACCTGGAAACAGAGCCAACCGAAGCCTTGACGACACGACACGAGCACTGCAGCCCTTGGAACGCACTAAAGAGCTGAAAAAGACAGGAGGTACACGGGACAAGGGCGGATTAGTACGAACCCTAACTGTAAAAATACAAAGGAAAGTACTGGAACTCATACGATCTAGAAAAGGGGCACTTACGTGGAGTAGGAACTGGTTCGGAGCTAGTTCGAGAAAGCTTGGAGAGAAACCCTAGCAGAGCGTCCTGTGAGAGCAAGGGGTGACGACTGGTTTTCTAAAAGTGAATGAAAAATGTGAATTTAGGGCAACACGAAGGGTTCTTATATCATGGGCCAGCCTTTAGGCCCACTGCTGCAGGGCAACCCTTAAAATTAAGGTGGCAGAAACAATTGGGCCTTACAATTTAATGTCATATGAATTAACTAATCATTGATTCGTTGGTTTAGGAGTCATATATGAGTACATAATGTTGGAGAAGTAAGAACAAAATTATTCAAGTACTAATTCAACAGTTATAAATGCATCAGGTTTAAAGAAGAAGAGATTTTTCAGAAGTTACAACTTTGATCTCATAATATTAGGATTTCTTCATTTTCAAAAGGTTTAGGTCTTTGACATGTATTCTTATTCAAACACGTCTAATGTATATGTTGGACCAATTTTATCTTTGTTTACTAATCACATGCTAGAACATTTGAAGAAGACCATTTACACCGATTTAACTGAAACTAGCACCACCACCTCAAATCTAATAAGGATAGTAACATAATATTAATCTACTATAGCTTTTTACTAAGAAATACAATTTTACTTGAAGAACAAGAAATTAGAGATATGTAATCTTAAAATAATTGTTTTGAAGCATGTGTATGTTAAGTATGCATTGATTGATGCAAGTGATCATGTGTTTATTTGTTTTTGCCTCTTTGGCAATCTAAATGACATCGATGTATAGAACTATCAAGGAAGATTATCCATGCAATTGCTAATCATGAATAGAATTAAACTAAACCAGGTACCCTTATAAAATAATCATGAATAATTTTATGTAAAAAGTTTGGGTTAGATATGTTTTTGTCCTTTAACTATAAATGAAAATTAGAATTAGTCTTTTTTTGAAACTTTGACACAGTTTAGTCCTTCTAAGCAAATTTTATTATGTTTATTTAACGTTTTAAGTATGTTTCATAATAACACATGAGTTGTTTAACACATCACTGCATTTTTGAGGTATTGTCCGCTTTTAAGTGTAGAGTTCCATCATAGTTTTGTCCTTAAAAGGTGACTTTAAGAGTGAAGGGAGAAATGAGTATTTAAACTGCATTTGACCTCAACTCTTGAGTGATGTGAAACTATTAAGTGTACGAGAACATCTTTGTTTACAATCTCATCCTTTATTCTTTTATATCTTACTTTCATCTATTTTCTTTGACTTAGTTTGGTTTTTTCCTGCACAACATTTTAAAAGGAAAATTAATATAGTAGAAAAATTAAAACAAGAGTCCATTGTTGTCTTGTGATTAGGATATCTAGCTTTCATCTAGGAGATTTGGCTTAATTCTTGACAATAGATTTTTTTATCATTTTTAATTTTTACCAATTAATGGATTCATATATAATTCAATAACTATAGTAGAGAATTTAAGTATAAGAGTCCATTGTCGTCCAGCGGTTAGGATATCTGGCTTTCACCCAGGAGACCCGGGTTCGATTCTCGGCAATGGAATTTTTTATCTTAATAAATTTTTTTATTTTTTATTAAATTTAATTTTATGCTTCATTATTTATTAGCATTAAATGTTATATTTTATAAAATAAATAAAAAGATACCTATTTTAATTCTTATCAATTCCCAATATATATTTTTATTATTTAAAAAATTCCAAAAGAATCAAATTTCTTATACATAATTTAAAAAATAAAAAACAAAACAATTTTCATATAACATAAATAAAAAAATTTCAAAAAAAGTTGGGGGGCCAGGACTCCCCCTTGTCCCTTCATTGGTCTGTCAATACACATAAGTATTTTTTAATAAGTTGGACCATGCATTTGGGTCATGTTAAGTTGTTTTTTTAGCCAACACATAAATTATCAAGAACAAGAGTCCATTGTCGTCCAGCAGTTAGGATATCTGGCTTTCACCCAGGAGACCTGGGTTCAATTCCCGGCAATGGAACTTTTTCTTCGGGCAAATAAAGGGTCATGTTATTTTGTGATTTTGGTATGTGTTTTTTTTAATTAAGTAAACCCATGAGCCAACCCGTTTAACCCACCAATCCGTGGTGGGCCGGGTTGGGTTCAAATATTTTTGGCTCGCTAATTAGGAACATGAGTCCATTGTCGTCTAGCGGTTAGGATATCTGGCTTTCACTCAGGAGACCTGGGTTCGATTCCCGGTAATGGAACTTTTTCTTCGACTTATATGTATTTTAATAAGTTGGACCTTGTATTTGGGCCATGTTAAGTTGTTTTTTTAGCCAACACTTAAATAATTTGTATTTTTGTGATTTTGGTTTGTATTTGGATTGTATTAAAATTTATTTAGATTTTAAGTATAATTATAATTTAGTTTTGACTGAAAAAATTAAAAAAATTGTATTTTTTTTAATTAAGTGAACCCATGAGGCAACCCGTTTAACCCATCAATCTGTGGTGGGCCGGGTCGGATTCAAATTTTTTTGGCTCGCTAATAAGTGAGTCGGGTTGGGTAGGCTCACTAAGTGATCAACCCATGATGGGTCGAGCCGGATTAGGCCGGGTTATCCGTTTTGACAACTCTACCGAGACAAATATAGATCCAATTCTTGAACCCATAAACTTTAAGTCGGTTTTTAGGGGTTTAATATCCATCTTCAAGTATAAGGTCGGGCCATCTTCAAGTATCGGGTTGGTTGGACGGTAAACTAACATAATATTAATATACTATATTTTTTTTTACTGAGAAATACATTTTACTTGAACAATAAGAAATTAGAGATATTCAATTTTAAAATAATTGTTTGAAGCATATATATGTTAAGTATGGATTGATTGATGCAAGCTAGTGACCATGTGTTTTATTTGTTTTTGCCTGTTTGGCAATCAAATGACATCGATGGATAGAACTAACAAGGAAGATTACCTGTACATAGAGATGTCAAAATGGGTTTCAACCCGTGAGCCAACCCGGTTCACCACGGGCTCGAGCCGGGTTGGGTTGAGAAAAATTCAACTTTTTCAAAAGTGGGTTGAACTCAACCTGACTCACTTAACCCATGGGTTAAACGGGTTCGAGCCGGGTTGAAGGTGGGTTGGCCCACTTAACCCACCAAATTTTTTTTACAATTTTTTTTAATTTTTTTAAATTTTCTTTAATTTTTTTTTTAATTTTTTAATAATTATTTACTACTCCTATTATATTTCTTCACAATTTCATATTTTTAAATGCTAGAATGTTGCTTAATTATATTTGAATAGTTTGAATGTTTAATTAATTTGATTGTCAAGTTATATATATGTTGATACTTTAATCTTTAACTATAATCTTTATAGTAAATTACTCAAGTAACCGTCTTACAAACAATTTTTTTTCTAAATTAGCATGAAAACGTTTTTTTATTTATATTTTGTTGAATAGTATGACAAAAAATTTGTAATATTAGTCATGCTTTCTTAGACTAATGGATACTTTCTTGGAAATAATTCTTCATATATTGGTGGTGAGCATGATCAAAACATTGGTTCTTGATTTTACTATGATTGTCATCTCATGGGTTACTTAAAAATTTATTTAAATATTTGAATACTAAAAAAAAAAAAAAATTAGGTGGGTTGGTGAGCCAACCCACTTAACCCTCCAACCCGTGGTGGGTTGAGCCGGGTTGCAAAATTTCTGGCTCACCAAAAAGTGAGCCGAGTTGGGTTCACTCATTTTCAACCCGGCTCGTGGTGAGCCAACCCGTGTGAGCCGGGTTGGTTCACTTTGACATGTCTACCTGTACAATAGCTAATCCGATTGTGGTGAGCCAACCCAGCTTACCATGGGTTCGAGCCAGGTTGGGTTGAGAAAAATTCAGTTTTTTCAAAAGTGGGTTGAACTCAACCCAACTCACTTAACCCACGAGTTAAACGAGTTCGAGTCGGGTTGAGGGTGAGTTGACCCACTTAACCCACCAACATCTTTTTACAATTTTTTTTAATTTTTTTTAATAATTATTTACTACCCCTAATTATATAGGTTCACAATTTTATAGTTTTAAATGCTAAAATGTTGCTGAATAATATTTGAATGGTTTAAATTTTTAATTAATTTGATTGTCAAGTTATATACATTGATACTTTACTCTTGAACTATAATCTTTATAGTGAGTTATTCAATCAACTGTCTTATAAACAAATTTTTCTAAAGTAGCATGACAAAAATGTGTAGTTTTTTTATTTATATTTTGTTGAATAACATGACAGAAAATGTGTAATATTAGCCATGTTTTCTTGGATTATATGGACACTTTCTTGGAAATAATTCATCATATATTGGTGGTGAGCATGATGAAGACATTGGTTCTTGATTTTATTGTGATTGTCATATCATGAATTGCTTAAAAAATTCTTTAAATATATGAATACTTAAAAATAAATACATAAATAATTTTTTATGTGGGTTTGTGAACCAACCCACTTAACCCATTAACCTGTGGTAGGTTGAGTCGGGTTGCAAAATTTCTAGCTCACCATAAAGTGAGCCAGATTGAGTTCACTCATTTTCAACCCAGTTCGTAATGAGCCAATCTGTGTGAGTCGGGTTGGCTCACTTTGACATCTCTAGCTAATCGGGTATTTTGTTCTTGTAAAATAGTAATTAGTTATGGATTAAATGTTATCTTTGATTCGTCACCTCTTAAACCATAGCCAAAATATCTACACAAATTTAATTTGAACTAATGAAACTTGAATAGAGAGTAAATTTAATTTATAAACTTAAATTGAAATGGAAATTATCTATGCATTATTTATATGAGATGAAAAATAATTACGAATTTCCTGTAAAATAATTTTGGAATGAAAGTCTTAGACTTACAATTAACCAGGAATTAGTAGAAATTAACTATGAAATTATTTTTAAATTAATACAAATATTGGATAATTTTAGCTATGCAAGGCCTATAAAGTTACCATGAAAATAATCTAGATATAGAACTATGAAAAAGGAAAATTGAATAAAATATTTCTACAAATTAACTAGGAGTATTTTTCTTCGTTAATTGGCTCCTTATTTTATGCCACGACAATATTGTAGTAATTTCGTTGCCAATTTTGTAGTTAATTTTTTTTTTTTGTTTGAGATTACAAATTACCTATACTAATTAGGTAAATTTTAAAATTTCTTGTTTTGAGATATATATATATATATATATATATATTAATCATCTAAGTGTGAATTAAAAGTTTTACATCAGATAAAATAGACAAAATTAAACATTATATAAGAATAAAGGCACATATAACACTATTCTCTTAAAGTTTTAAAGTAAGAATGGTGTCAAATACTTTATATGTATAATACTAATATCATATATATATATATATATATATATATATATATA
Organism: Vigna unguiculata; assembly: GCF_037176805.1. Lineage (NCBI taxonomy): Eukaryota > Viridiplantae > Streptophyta > Magnoliopsida > Fabales > Fabaceae > Vigna > Vigna unguiculata. The sequence continues at coordinate 53,239,895 of NC_140794.1, read as the reverse complement.
TATATATATATATATATATATATATAACTGAAAGAGAAAAACAATAAGAGACTTACTCTTGAGAGAACATACTACTTAAAAAAAATATATAAGAAACTCACTCTTAAGAAAAGATTATTAATTAAAAATAATCTAAATATAAGTAAAAATTTGATATTAAATATAATAAAGAAAGATAAATACTATACAATAAATATAACCCACTAATAAGCATTTTTTAGATTTATTCTTGTAATATTTTGCTTTGATTTCGATAGTTGTGACTTAATAAAACATGTTATAATTATCCGAAACAAACACATTTATTTCATTCATATTACATGTAATCTTAACTGAGAAGTACAGGAATCTCCCTTTATTGTAATCCCTTTCCAAGAACATCGAGTGACACCTGAATAACAGTGCCAATTATTTGCAACATATGTTGTTAAGATTGTGGTTTCTATTTAAGCTGAACCTCGGTGACATAAGTGCTTCCGGGCTGCCAGTAACTAGGAATGACAATCCTGGGGTCCACCCAATCGGACATGCCACTCACCTTAAACCTCAACCTGATTTCCCCACTCGGAGGGTTAGCAAAGTCAAACACTGCTCCATAGTTTCTGTTAAGTGCCTTCCATTCTCCAGACTGCCACAATTCAACCGCAGTGACATCGTTTATTCCGTTCACATTCAGAATTACCACAGCAAAGTAACCAGGGTTGCTGCTACTTTCCTTGATATAGAACACCACGTTGCCGGTGTAGCTACACGGAACCCTTCTGTATTCAATATCCACTGTACCGTATTTCTTAAGTTCTTCGTAAGCATTCTCATCATGTCCCAGTTGTGTGAAGGCGCGTGGGCTCATCACGAAGTCTGTGTTGTCCCCGTAACCCTGGTCTGTTGCCGCCAGGTATGCTCCATTCTCATCGCATAGGTTTTCTATAAGGCACTTTACCTGAATCATCATCGATCGTTTATATTAACATTGCATAATTAATTAGTCAAATAATACGCAAAATTTTATTCACCAAGTAACCTAACTTGTTTTACCAAGGACCTGCTATATTTTTCATGTATAGTTAATTAACATCCTAATTAACTGGTCAAACACTAAGTTCGTGAATTTTTCTCTGTGATGATATTGTCTAATCTCGGGAAGTTGTCTCAGTAGATGTGGAAAGTTCCACGTCGACGTCGATGAGAGATAAGGTGAATTCATTATATATATATATAGGTGAAGTGCAAACTTCACTTTACAAACCGATTTTGTGAGATTGGATTAAGTTTAAAACTCATTTTTTATCAGAAACATTAGTTACACTGAAAAGAAATAATGAAATTTAAGAAGAAAAGTACGTACCTGATAGCATGTCCCACAGCCAACTCCATTCCTCCATAGCCCAGAGACTCCTGCGACGCTTCCATCATACCAATTCATCTTCCTTCCATATTCTCCAAATCCACAAGCTCCCGCTAAAATATATATGCATATACCATTGTGTTATGTGATTACTTTGTAGCTTAAATATAGAAAGCATCATAAAAGAGAAGCATGCATATTATAAAACAATATATTTATTTAGTTTTCAATAGATAAATAGATAGGAGAGTGACATACTTGGAGTCCCATAGCCATCAGAGGTACTATAAAAGGTTGCTCTGGATTTAGTATATTCCTGGCAGTAACACAGTGCAGGAAAGAGCAGTATGATACAAACAAGGCCAATGTGGTGCTTAAAGCTAAGCTCCATGATTACAAATTAAATTCTCAGGTAGAAGAGAGAGAGAGAGAGAGACGATAAACTAATGAAGTATATGAGAATGGAGAAACAAAGATATGGGGTGATGTATTTATAGTACACAGTCTCAGTTGTAGATACGTATAACATTGTCATACACCCCAGATTTTCTCCACTTTGGCGTCTATTGTACGTGCTAGAAGATTCAGACAATTGGATCAAAGAGATAAGGGTCCTTGATTACCCATAATATCCGAAATAATTTATATAACTACAAACGATCAACCCCTACACATGCACTAATTAATATATAGCAATATCATTTATTTAACCTTTTAAAATAATTCTGTAAACTGTCATTTTTATTTAACCCTAAAAAATAATGATTTTTCTTCTAAATAAAGTATCTGATGCATCATATAAATTATTTGGGCATATTTTAATTATTGTAAGTTTCAGATGACTAAAAGGTGCACGCGTTTTCTCTCACTAGACCACGACTGTTTCACTGCGGGTTAGGTAATATTTGTGCGTACCTTAAGACAAAGTAAACTTGTATGCATGTTTGAGATATATGTTAGCATACGTGGATAAAATGAGGTTGATTTTCTAATTGTCTAAATTCTGATCGGATGAAGATTGGATAACATTGAATAATGGAAACAATACACTCTTATGTATTTTTATATTTGAATCCTTATGTTATAAGTATGAAATATTGACCATGTTTTGTGGACCAATGTTTATTAAAAAAAATGATTTATTACTTTCGATGACAGTTTCCTTTCCGGTCAGATTATAAATATTTATTTTATACAGTTCTTCTAAATCACCTTAGAGCACTCTTTATTGATGAAGTCAAAAATGTTGAAAAGAAAATATATAGGTAAATTATTAGTATTATTTAAATACCATTGAACAATCGCATTACGCAAAGTAGTATATATATATATATATATATATATATATATATATATATATATATATATATATATATATTTGTCACATCTTGTAAGACTCATTTCAAATTACGTTTTCTAATTATTCCAAAATAAATATTATAAGTTAATCTTATCGAGTAGCAAACATTAACTAATTATATGAAAAATAATTATGGGAAAGATTTTTTTTACCATGATCAAATAAAATATTTATCATTTAAAAGGAAAATAGTACTAAAATACATAATATATTAAGCCAGATTGAAATTTTCTTAGTTGATGAGACCTCCCTAGTCATATTCTAGGTTTTTCTTTTTTACATTAATAATGGTATGAACATTTTTTCAAAATTTTATATAGGTAAGTTGTGTCTTCACTGTGAAGAAATTGTGCACGCATAACACGATTTCAGAGTGAAATCATGAGCGTATAACACAACTTTAGAGTGAAGTCTTGCTAACTCTATGCGACATCAGGAAGAGAGGAGAAGTCATGTCACAATTTAGAGTGAAATTGTGCACATATGACACAATGATTATCTTTTTATTTGAACTAAAGTCATGCAAAAGTAATATGATTTCAATGTAATCTAATATGAATCGAAGTAATTAGAATTGGCACAACTTTAGTATAATTAGGATAAGTGTTTAGTATAATTAGGATAACTGTCTGGACAAAAATTTAAGGGTCCAACTTATATTTTTTATTTATAAATTATTTTTTTTAATTAAAAAATAATTTTTATTTGTTCTCATCATTTTCTCTATTCAAAGCAAACACACATGATAGTAGAATCTAACAAAATATGACAATAATATATATGAAAGTCAAACATAAAGTTTATCATCGACAATAATTATTAAAAAAAGAAAAAAAAATCACATTTAGTCATAGTGTTGCTCTACACTATTTCAATGACTTAAAATCTTCGGTAATTGAATCATAACTAAAGTTTGTTGCAATGTCCCTTTCAATATATACTATCATACTACTTGTTAAGAATTTAGCTTCCATCTATTTCTCAACCCGTTCTTGATTAGTTTTATTATAGAAAAATATCTTTATGTTGTAGTTATAGAAACTTGAAGAGTCATGATATGAACCCCATTTATAATAAGTCTTTCGTATCTCGTCAATTTGATTTGGTGGGTATTGCCACATTTGAGGACGCTTTCCCAAATCACGAATCACGTTCTAAAAATTTTTCAAATTCATTATATGTAAATCTAGGAACTTTAGAGAGTTTTTCTCATTTTTTTCAATTCTTTAATTCTCATGAAGTTTCTTAAGTTTAGCTGCCGTTGATACATTTTTTTCATCTTCATCACAAGTCTTCCTCTTGAAAAAAAACAGGGTTACATATGTTTTTAGTCCCTTAACTTTCAGTAAATTTTAGAACTAGTCCATTTCGAAACTTTGGACCAATTTGGTCCTTAATCTTTCGAAATACATGGATTTAGTCCTTTTAATCAAATTTTGTAAAGTTTATTTGACATTTCAAGCACGTTTCATAATACTATTTGACTTAACATTAAAGCAAAAATGTGTCAAATAGTATAAACAACTCAAAAACAATCTTGAAATGCGTACGAAACATCAAATAAACTTAATAAAATATGATTAAAAGGACTAAATCCACGTATTTCGAAAGATGAAGGACTAAATTGATCTAAAGTTTCGATATAGACTAATTCAAAAATTCACTGAAAGTTCAAGGACCAAAAACATATTTAACCCAAAAAAAAAATTAATTTTTTACTCTTTATCGTAAATTTTCTAATATGAATTTGTCACCTCTCACCTATTTAGGAAAGAAAAAATTATGAATACCCCAACCTAAATCTCAAGACCAAAACTCAATATTTTAAGAAAATTAACAACTTCTAAATGATTAGTTTCTCTTACCTTAAATAGATTCCAAATATTGCTCTTCCCTTACACAAACTCCTCCCTTACACAACTTTAAAGCCTAAAATAATTCCCTCTACACTAAGAACACAAAGAAGAGTTCGATCAATAATTAGATCATGATTTCATTATGTGTAGCAAATAGAGATCTGCCTATAATGTAGAAAAGTCACATACAAGAGGAAAACATATTGTTTCGAAAAAAAAAGTAAAAAATCAACCTACTCAAAAGAAGAGACTGTTCAGTCCAAAATGTTCCTTATAAGTCCTTAATTTCGTCTTGGTGCAATTTGATTTTGAAAATAATGAAAGATTAAAGGTAAAAATTGAGATAGAAAGAAGATATGAGAAAGAGGGGTAAAGATAAAAGAGAAACCAAATAAAAGAGAACAAGAAAGGAAAAAAACATAGCTTTCAGATTTTGAAAAAACTTTTTTAAACTAAATTAACATAAATAATAATATATAAATATATTTTTAAAATATATATAAATTTATAAAAAAAATATTGGGAGAGTCGTGACTCCCCTCGATCCCTTAAAAGGACCACCTCTAATTAGGATACACCGAAATCGTGCCAACCCTACACAACTTCAATTCTAATTAAAACAAAATTAATCATAAGTCATATTTTACCCACATGACTTCTCTTCCTATCAAAAATTGTGTGATCAACATGACTTTACTTTTAAAAGTTCAAAGTTGTGTCATGCAGACACGATTTTTTCATAATAAAATTGTGTAATGCAAGCACAACTTGTTCATATATGTAAAATTTTTAACAATTGTCCATTTTGATAATTTATGAAAATTATATCATTATAAAAAATCCATATTTTACCACCTTACTTATTCTCTCTCCCTTTTCAACCCAATTCAATAACTTTGTGAGAGAAGTGATATGATGAATTTTAATAATTTTAAAGGTAATTTAAAAATAAAATCAAGCTTAAAAATTAAATTTATTAACCAAGCCATGGGGCATTTTATTTAAGTGTGAAGTAACTACAAGAGTTTTATGTATATAGATAAGATAATATCTTTAGTGGTGTGATGTGATTAAAAGTGATTAAAGTAATATGTTAAAAGTGAATAAAAAAGTTAGATTAAAATATCATTATCTTACTATTTTATATATGTTTATATACATCACATCAGACCCGTTATAGTTTATTATTTCAAAATCATGATTGTAAGATTTCAAAGTGATTAACATATTATAATATGATTTTTTGACTTCTTTTGTTCTTACGAATATAGATAATTTTAAATTTTTTTTATCTTCATCACGGGTTAGAAGAAAATTATTAAATAACTCTAATTTTAGATATCATAATTAGTTGTTATAATAACTTATTTAGACACAAATTTATAAACTAAAAAGTATTGATATTTAATTCCATGTTATAAAAAGAAATATAATTGATTTGTGAATTTTCTAAATCGGCCTTTAATATTAATTAAGAAGATTTTAACTATCAATGAATTAGTGTTTGAATTAATATTTAATTTTAAATTAAAGATCTTCAGTATAAGAATTCATATAGACTGATCACCTAGACATTTGTATTGTTATTACAAACTTCATAATCATACCTATGTATTTTACTTCCATGAGCCCATATTATTAATTGTATCATTCGTTTGGTCTAAGTTGAGAAATGGTCTATGCCAACCAGTGGCGGATCGTACTGGAGACCAGGGGCATGCCCCCAAAATTTTGAATTTTTTTTTTTAAGTTATAGGTAATATATTAAAAATTAATAATAATTAAATTAAATATTTTTATATTTTTTAATAAAATATAACATTTAATGTTAATAATTGTTTTTGAAAAAAATATTTTTTCTCTCTCATTTTTCACGTGTTCTCTTTTATTTTTGAAGACAAAAAATAAGGTAATTATTTTTGTCTGATTTGAAAGTAAAATATTAATTTATTAATTTATTTTTTGAGGATCTTATATATTAATTTTTTATTTTATGAACATAGAAAAAAATGTATTGTACATGTATTGTGTGTTTTTCTATAAGTGGATTTTAATTGTGGTTTGATTATCATTGATTTTTCATTTAATTTTTATGTCTTTCAATTTTTTATTAGATTATGATAAATTATATTTTAGTCTTATTTTTTAATAGGTATATTGATGAAGAATAAAAGAATAGATTCATTTTTTAAAAGTGATAAAAGGAAGTTACATGTGAAGATGAATACAGGACAAATTCAACCTTTTCAGATATTCTGAAACATGATACTAATGATCCAATTCTTCAATTAGAGGAGCCCTTTCTTAAGGTTTAAAGAATTATAGGTAAGGAGTTTCATATTAATTCTTTGGAATGTGATCCATAACAAAACTTTGTCAAATACGGGAACATCCAATGAGCCAAAGAGATGAAATTAGAAGAACTTATTTAAAATGAGGTTCATATCAAATGCAACTTGAAAACTATCCTTAAAGGAAAAACATCCAAGGAGATTTCAATCTAATTGGTTTAAAAAATTTTCTTCTTAGCTAGAGTATTCCACGACTAATGTTGGAGTTTATTGTTTGACATGTTATCTATTTAGTTCAAAGCTATCATCCTAGGTCAGATGTGTTTATTAAAAAGGTTTTAGATCATGAAAATAGGTTAATGCAAGAAGAAAATGTGCATTTCTCAACTACATTGAAGATAGTTCTTGCTCACCGCATAACAATGTAATGAAAGTAAGTTTGTGAAGACTTGTTGAATCAATCTATATGTATTAATAACATTATAAACTATAACAATACAATGAAAACTCGTGTGATTTCTATTTTAGTTCTCGTTATACTAAATTATATATTTATTTTTCATTGTATTAGTAACAATAATTAAATATATAAATTTTTAGTGTATTATTTTGGTTTCTCCAATCATGTTGATCAAAATTTGCCACTGATGTCAACGCTAAACATTGCTCGTTTAGTCGTTTGTCATGCCAAAAGTTTTACTACTCCCATAACCAATTTTCCAAAATCAATTATCTTCATTTTTTGTGATACATATGCTTTTTAAGTCTCTCCACCATACAGATACAGATTCAAATTTAGCTCATTCCGAAGGCTTTTCCCTCCTCCACCCTATCCTTCCCGCTATCTTTTTTTTTTTTTTTAAAAAAAAAACTATATGTAACCCCATAAGAAACTAAATTGAAGGATACACACCCTTGGAACAAAGGATAAATGTTTATATTTTTCTAAAGCCAAAATTTTCTTTTATGTTACATGGGCGATATAGTACGTAAAAGCCATTTACTTATATCTATTATAACTTAACTTAATTGTAATTAGTCTACTAAATCTTTGTATTCCTTGTTTGGTGCAGAGTCATATATTTTTTACATCTACACAAAATCTAAATAAAAAAAGCATGAAATAATAAAATTATAGTTTAAATGCTATAATATAAATAGATAATAATGAAAGGACGCACACGCAACTAGGTTGATTATTTCTTTTCTATACAACTAGGGTTTGTTCATGACTAAAGGTCTACTGCCAAGAAAATGTTTAAATGTATAACGTGCAAGTTTACTTTGTTATAATGAACCCACAGATTTATTCTTTTGTTCCAACGATCAAATCGTAATTGCATGGTGCTGGATCAGGTCAAATAGAAAATCTCATTGTATGAAGAATTAGTCGGTTATGACAATGTTAACGTGTAAGGCAAGTATCTATTATTATTATTATGATTAATAATTGCAGTTGTTTCTGTTAGTCGTTGTAAATTTTTTCATAGATTTTAAACTATTTGAGAGTTTTTAATTATATTTTTGAATTTGTATTTATTTTTAATTGGATCTTTTTGAAATTAACTGTCGAGGTTATGGGTGTTGCAGTAAGATTGGTACAGAATAATGTTTAGAGAAATTAGTGGAAGAGACATTTTAACAAATTTAATAATAACAAAAAAGAAAATCATTTGTTAGTACTAAAAGGTTATTTTTTACATGAATATGCACTGGATGAAGCGAATTTTGTGACGTGGCACAGGTGTCACTCGAACATATTATAAGGTGCAAAGGTACAACATGAACATTTTTTTTTTATCGCAGGCTAATATTGACTTGGTTAAAATGAAAAGGTATAAAAGATACCTGATATAGAATGCAACATTTTAGTCCCTAATTTTTTTAATATCCTCTTTTTATAATATAACATTTTATTGTTTTTTATGATATTATTAAAATCATGTTGTGGCAATGTTGTTATGAGATATGCTAATGTGGCAATCATTTTATTGTTTGAGCCAAAGATTGGGTGTGGATGCATTTGAGAAATACCTACAAAATTTATTTGTTTAATTAATATAGAGTAAGTTCAAGCTTTAATGTGAAAGACTAGTGTCTTTTTTGTATAGGTATAAACAATTCAAATTTGATGGCAAAGAGGAAGTATAATAAAGATATATCTCAGAAATAGACATGTCAAAATGAGCCAATCCGGCTCACACGGGTTGGCTCACCACGAGCCGGGTTCAAAATGAGCGAACCCAACCCGACTCACTTTCTGGTGAGTCAGAAATTTTGTAACCCAGCTCAACCCACCACGGGTTGGTGAGTTAAGTGGGTTGGCTCACCAACCCACCTAAAAAAAATATTTATTTATTTTTTGTAGTATTCAAATATTTAAATAATTTTTTAAGTAACCCATGAGATGACAATCATAGTAAAATCAAGAACCAATGTTTTGATCATGCTTACCACCAATATATGAAGAATTATTTCCAAGAAAGTATCCATTAGTCTAAGAAAGCATGACTAATATTACAAATTTTCTGTCATGCTATTCAACAAAATATAAATAAAAAAAAACTATACATTTTTTTCATGCTAATTTAGAAAAAAATTGTTTATAAGACGGTTACTTGAGTAATTTACTATAAAGATTATAGTTAAAGATTAAAGTAACATATATATAACTTGACAATCAAATTAATTAAATATTCAAATAATTCAAATATAATTAAGCAACATTCTAACATTTAAAAATATGAAATTGTGAACAAATATAATAGGAGTAGTAAATAATTATTTAAAAAAAATTAAAAAAAAAATAAAAGAAAATTAAAAAAAAATTAAAAAAATTGTAAAAAAATGTTGGTGGGTTAAGTGGGCCAACCCACCTTCAACCCGGCTCGAACCCGTTTAACCCGTGGGTTAAGTGAGCTGAGTTGAGTTCAACCCACTTTTGAAAAAGTTGAATTTTTCTCAACCCAACCCGGCTCGAACCCGTGGTGAGCCGAGTTGACTCACAGGTTGAAACCTATTTTGACATCTCTACTCAGAAATGAAGAACAGAACAAAAAGTTTGAGGAAAATAATTTTTTATAAAAAAATTTTAAATCTACATAGGTTATAATAATTTTAAAAGTATATTAACACTTTTTTTATAAAATAATTGGTATTTTAGTCTTTTATAAACTCTTTTAAAATAAAAAATCATGAAAAATACATAAAAATAAAATTATTCACAAAACTGATCGATTTTTACGTTTAATTTTTATAGATCAGACGTGAATTTAGTAAAGTAAAAGACCTTTTGTATATTAGTGTGACCTTGATCAGCCTCATTTGAATTTCTTTTACTATTTTCTATTTGTTATTATAACCGATCAGTTGTTATAAGTCTTGCATAATAAACTCTAACTTTCCTTGTTCTTCTTATCTACCATTTTTTTTCCTTCTCTCGATTTGTTCACCAATAAACATGTTACTAAACTTTCTTAATTTAATTTGGGTAGGCAAGAATGGATATCTATAGCTCTTCTGTGATCGATAACATTGGAGATTTATTATTATGGATGTTAACGAGATGGGTAGGGTATAGATAGTAGTTCCCTCATACCCTACCTGTCGGATAAATATCCTTGTACCTATATTTATATTCGTCAGGTATCCATTATGTAGGTACCCACATAATTTTTTAATATCCACATGTACCCGTAGGTATTTTAAAAAAAAAATATTTAATAATATATCTTAATCGTAAATTCAAATAAAATACAATATATAACATTCATAAATTTTAAATAAAGTCCAAATAACTCATTTAAATAGTGTTAAATGACAATTTACAAAGAAATGATTTTTTTTAAATTAATTGATAAAAAAATAACTCATTCAAAATCAATATGTTAATATTTTAATCATGTTTTTTTATTTTCTTAAATTTAAATTAGAGTATATCGGGTATGGGTATCCACGGATACGGATACTATGATACCCGTACTCGCCTCGGGTGCTAAACCTTTGGAAAACTATGTTGTTATATTTGAAGGTGTTATTTGAATGTTGGGATGTTTGTTGGATCTACAGCTGGAGGCCAACTTTTATGTTTAGACATCACTTCTCTTGTCTATGATATATAAAACTACTATATTTTCTAATTCTAGAATCTTTTATGAGCTATAATTAAGTAGACAAAATTGTCTACTGCATTGTTTACACGTAGAGTTTAGACGTAAGTCCTTACATCAATCAATATATGTTAAAATATTTAATGATAATTTTTAGAAATTAAAATTATTTTATATTTTTTATATATTTTTTATATTATAATGTTACCTACGAAAAGCTTCGTATGTAAATTACCTGTGAAGGTTGTCGTAGATAATTACCTACGAAGATACCTACGAAGATCTTCGTAGGTAATTTACATATGCAGAATGTTGGAAATAATTACCTACGATAGTTTTTCTACGAAGATTTTCATAGGTAAATTATATACGCAAAATGTCGCAGATAAATTACTCACGACAATTTTCGTAGATAAGATACCTACGAAATATTTCATAGATAATTGTAGTTGTAAATTATCCACAATTATTTTCGTAGATAATCATGTTCGTAGGTTATTCGTAGATAATTATCTACGTCTTCCTTTTGTAAATAAAGTTACCTACCAGTTCAATACCTACGAAATTTGCTTCGTAGGTAATTCGTAGATAACATCGCATTACCTACGAAAAGAAAACATTACCTACGAAAAATTGGCATAGATAATAAGTTGATTTCTTGTACATTAACATGCAGGTATTAAAAATATTCGTACCCATTACCTGCGAGTATCTATTTGCAATATCTATTTCTTACCCGTTACGAGTTTTTATTTGTGGATACTTATGGATATGAATTTTTTTAACATGCCTGACACTACAAGAAAAAACAAGTTAGAATAGTGACTTAAAAATGATAATAACTTATGAAATTGGTGTCTAAGAGATGATTGACTAAAAATAGTGGTTCATTAGGAAAGATTGTTTAAAAACCCTCTTTTATTAAGTTATCATAACAATACAAACCATAATACAGGGAGGCATTATAACCAAAAAAATTCCGTTGATATAGTATAAAATCAATATATATCTTACTGTTTACATAATACATCATATTTACGATGCTTATACGTGTATAGCTGTGGGCACAAATCGATTGACTATTCGTTAGTTTTTGACTTTCTTTTTGTAGTGGTACATTCTATCCAAAATAAAGCAGCAGAGGCGTATCCAAATAAGCAAGTACAAGTTTATTCACAAAGTAAATAAGCAATCATTACCCGCAAAATAACCCCCCAATCTTTTGCACATATCCAATATTTGCGTGTTCTTCTTGCCATCATTTTTATCGGTTAAGTTGAGTTGAAGTTTCATGCCAGATAAAAATAAGTATAGTGATTGATAAAAATACAATAAACTTACTTTTAAAATTTTGAGTTGGAAAAGTGTTATTTTGATCTTGTTTAAGACTCATTGATATTGAATTTCTCGGTATATCTCCCTTCACCTAAAACCTCAGTGATTAGGGTCCAATAGTGAAAATAAAAGATCAGAGATTAGATAGCAATAAAGGAGAAAGGAGATGCTACATTTATTTTATCCAAATTCATGTGATCAAAGATGGAAAAGTACACGAATTCGACTTATTTTAGTCCCCAAGAGCAGAGACACATACATCAGTAGACACAAACATTCTTATATAGTACGACAGTAACTAAACAGAAACAAATTGAATAGTAGTAGAGCCTATCTAATTGGAATCTTGAAGTGGTTTTGTGTTCCTAATTAAGCTGCACCATGGTGTCATATGTTGCTCCGGCCGTCCAATCACTAGAGATAGCATTCCTGGACTGAACCCAATAAATCCCTGCACTGCCACTAACTTGGAACCTCAAGTACATTTCACCACTTGGTGGGTTGCTATAGTCAAACATTGCCCCAAAGGCCCTGCGCAATGGCTTCCATTCTTGGCAATCTTGCTGCAAAATTAGCATCATCTCATCGATCAAGTTTAGAGTTGTGCTTTTTAGTACAGAAAAGACAAAGCTTTTCTATTTAGAAATTGTTGTACTTAGAGATCAAAATATACCTGAAACAACTCGACAGCAGTGACATCGTATGTTCCATCTACATAGAGAACCACGACAGCAAAGTAGTCAGGGTTTCTGCTGTGTTCGTGAACCTTAAACACCACATTGTAGCCAGAATAACTACACGGGACCCTTCTGTATTCAATATCCACCACACCATATTTGAACAACTCTGCAGATGCATCTGCGTTGCGTCCCAATCTCGAGAAGGCGCGTGGGCTCATGATGAAGTCTGTTCTGTCTCCCTCACCATAATCTGTTGCCACCACGAATGCTCCATTTTCATCGCAATATTGTGGTATCTTGCACCTGGCCTGAATCATCATTCTTTACATTAGCACAAAAATCAATAATCTTTTTTTTTTATTATTACTAATAACTGTTAAGATTGTTGAAAAGCGAAAGAAAATTACCTGATAGCATGCTCCACAACCGCTTCCATTCCTCCATAGCCTTGACACTCCTGCCACACTTCCATCATTCACCGTTCTTCCATATTCACCAAAGCCACAAGCTCCCTCTGAAAATAATAATGAATTAATGATTATTGAAAAGCATGCAAGATGATTATTGAAAGATGCAAACCAATGTGGTTGATGGAATGAGGTAGCTAAGTAGAAGAAGGTGTTACTTGGATTCCCATAGCAATCAGGGCTGCCATAATATGTTGCTCTGGAGCATGTAAAAGTGTCCTGTGATATACACAGTGCAGGTAGAAGTAGCATAACAGAAAGAAGGCCAAGTTGGTGCTTAAAACTAAGTTCCATATCGAAAGGAGAAATGATGATAGAATGGTTTGTGATATAGGAAGCAGAGATATGGGGTGATATTTATAGTAGTGGTGTGATAGTTCACTTTTTCTCCCACTTGAGGACTATGGATTGGATAATGATGTGTATGTATTGAATCAGCTTATTCATACATATTTCAATGCTGAAATGCCGAACTTCATTCTCTCGTAACAGTATTCTGGGAAGGTCCATGCACTTGCAGAATCAGGACAAAAATATTTATTCATAAACCATAACTTGGTCTTCAAAATGTATACTTTAATAACTGAAAGTAAGAGTGAAAAGTGTATATTTTGTTTCACATTTCAAAAGGATACTATTTTTATTTAATTATGTTTCATTTAACTTGCTATTATTACTTCGTTGTTTAGACTTACACATTGACAAACTTTAACCTAAAAGTTCTTAAAGAGAAAAATAAAACGAATATTTTTACAAGTTATAAAATTTACTTATACGAAGTGTAAAAAATTTAGATAAGTCATATTTAAAAACTTTTACCAATTAGCTTATACATAAATTAATTTGAAGAAACTAGTTTCAATTTGTACTTCCTATTTTTTTTTCTCTTAAAATTTCTAAGGAAGAAGTTTATCCACCTATATTCTTAGTTTTCTTTTTTTTTTTCTTTTATTAGGAAGATTTCACATATTTTCTGATTTTATGTTAAATGATACTCATACTTCATCTTTCTCTTGTTTTAAAATAGACACACATCTCATTAATTTTTTTTATGAAATAAAATTTTATTTTAATTTTTTCATAGAATTTTATCTTTTCTTTAATAAATTAATTTCTTTTCTGTTTTTTGAATTAAGTGATACTGGTCAATCTTATTTTATTTAAAGATAACGTACTCATTAAAAATACAAAAATAAATATTAAAGTTTTAATTTTTATAATTATTTATTTAAATTATAGTTAATTTGAAATTTTAAAATAAAATAAAATAAATGAGCTTCACTTAATTAAAATATATATGGAGGCTAATTTACATTAAAAAAAATTAGAGAAGATATGAATATATATTACTCTGTTAAAAACATGAATGTCTATTTTAAAATTAGAGGAGTGTGATTTAACATGACTTCAAGAGAGCTAAGTTCAACTTTTCCTTTTTATTATAAGGCAGATTTATGTTGATGAAAGGTTTTTTAAGTTTTCTTTCACACGAGTTCTCATATCTTCTTTTCTTGTTTGAGTTTTATATGTTGCATGTGACATTAATTGTCCCGAGCCAGAGGTCAAGTGTATCGAGTCATAATCGAATCGTAGTGTTTGTACTATTACACTTTTAAAATAAAAAGAGTTATGTCCTGACTAATAACCATAGTTTATGACTTAGTGATAAACTTCGATCTAACATTATATTAGTCTTATGTAATAAACTTATTAATTTTGTTTTTCTAAGTATTATTTCAAAGAATTTATTATATCTTGAAAATATATATATATATATATATATATATATATATATATATATATATATTAGTGTCAATATCTTTATATTAATAATAAATATTTAAGAATTTTAAATTAAAAATTTATATAAATAAACTAGCTATAATCTTAACATTAATACAAGTAAGGTGAACAATTATTATAGCTTTTATAAATAAACTTAGAAAGATTTAGAGTTTAAGGTTTGATGAAGATATAAATAAAGGTTAAAATACCTTTTTGGTCCTAATTTTCGTAGTGTTTGTTGCGGATGGTCCTCATTTTGACAGAATGTTTAAAATGGTCTTCATTTTTTACTGAATGTTTAAAATGGTCATCATTTTCGCAATTCGTGTTTTATTTGATCCTTTTTTGTAACGTCGTTTAAATCATTAACGGAGCATTGTACAGGTGACACAGTTTGTATTAGGATGTGTTATGTGTACTGTACATATGGCTAATTAACGTTAATTTTTCAATTTAGGGGAAATTTTGCAATTAGGGAAATTTCTTCATTTTCGCCTTTCTTGAGCTCGGATTTGCAGAGGAAGCAGCTAATACTTGTCATTTCATCATTGGATTGCAGTTACTCTCTTCATTTCAATTTTCTAGTTAATCATCATCAACGAGTTAAGTGGGTTTAGGGTTTCATACCAATCTGCTTCAGGAGATCCATCTACGAAGAAATATATCAATCTATCACATCTTTCCAATCAATGGTGAAGTCTTATGGGAAAGAACTCCTTACCCTGACGTCCATCCACCACATATGATGATCTTACCAGAAAGACCCAAGAAAGAAAGAAAAAGAAGGTTGGAAGAGTGGGAGTTGAGAAAGGATAACATACAAATCAACAAAGGAGGTCATAGAAAAAAATGTAGCATATGTCATCTGATTGAACATAACAGGAACAATTGCCCAGATAAGCCTGTGGATGAGCAGACTGCAACACCTGCTGATACTGCACCAGATGCCCAAACTACTGAGAATGCACCAACTGCTAAAATTGTTGAGAATGTACCAACTGCTGAAACTCAAACAACTCAATCACCAAGGAATGAATTGGAGAGTCAAACAGCACCACTACCAACACGAGAAGAACCATCTCAGCAATTTATGATGAAATTACAGATTAGGAGGAGGCCATGATAGCAGCTACAAACGTCTTAGTTATTTTTTGGAATTTCTGATGTAGAATTCATTATTGATGTACTGCATTTTGACTTTCCTTAAACTTCGTTCAATTTCACTTTTGCCAAACATTGTGTAGTGCATTTTGATGAGGATGAATTAATGTTATGAATTTAACTTCTTCCAGACTTAAATCAATCTAATTTTTCCCAAGCTTAGATCAATATCACTTACTTTAATGCTCAGATTAAGATGTCATTTTGAACATGTTGGGACTAATATCAACATAATCAAACTAATTCATTTCTTCATTTAACAATAGTACAAAATAGATTGAACAAAAATTACACACAATAACCGTACAATAATACAATAACAACACAAATAAATCCTATTACTAATTGCAGCCTCTTCTCAGCAACCTTCAATGACTTCTCCAAATCATTAATTTGCCTTATTTGTGTCATGATGATGACATCCTTTTCATAAAATCCACCCTTTGAAAAAGTTGCAGCCCACATTATTGGAACCACCATTTTGTAAATCAATAAACCAAAAATTAAAACCAATTTATTATTAACACAAAAATAAAAACAGATTGTACCCAAAATTTTCTACCAATATTCTTTGGAGTTCTTGTCATCCTCAAAGCTGTCATCTTTCCGCAGCTACAAATCGGGGTTAATCCATATCTCGTTGAACCACCAACAGTGCACGAATTGATACAACACGGTTGCCTCCAACGATTACAACCAGAGGTAAAGGAAGAAGATTGAGACCATAACATACCTATATAATGGGATAGCAGGAAGAAGAAGATTGCATCAATTGGGAATGGAGGAACAAGATTGCCAAAACTCACCAACTACCCAAACATTCCTCACCAAAACCCTAGCTCACTTATTTATCCCCAAATATCTAATTACCACATCTGTATAGTACACGTACGTAACACACCCTAATACAAACCGTGTCATATGTACAATGTTCCGTTAATGATTTAAACGGCGTTACAGAAAAGGACCAAATAAAACACGAATTGCGAAAATGAGGACCATTTTAAACATTCGGTAAAAATGAGAATCATTCTAAACATTTTGTCAAAATGAGGACCATCCACAACAAACACTACGAAAATGAGAACCAAAAAGGTATTTAAGCCTATAAATAAATTATCAAAGTTTTATTTTATAACCTTAGGTCAAAGTCACCTATACTTCGATACAATTTTGATCGTAATATATATTATTTACTTGAACTCTAATTTTAGTAATAAAAGTGTAAACCTTAATCTAAAAAAATTATTAACACAAGATTTACAAAAGCAAATGATACAAGAAATCAAATATATCATGTCTAATATGAAATATATGGTTGTAATTTTAGGTTTACAGTTTAAAAAAAATTAATACAATGAAAATTAAACAAAAATAAAATCAAACATATATATATATATATATTGTTAAAAAATTATTAAACAAATAATATGAATGATAATAAAATTATGAATAATATAATAATAATTATTAGAACAATAATAATACTAATATATATATATATATATATATATATATATATATATATCAATCAAAGAATAGTAATTAGACTCAATATTTATTATAACAATAATATATAAAAAATAAATGAGGAAAATAGTAGAAATAGCCTGAGTTGAGACACACATAAAGTTATTTTTAGAGAGAAAATGTTTGTATTGCATAAGCCACAACAAAATCATATTTGCTTCTCTCCCAAGTCAGCCAGCGAAGAAAAGAAGATAGTACAGAGAAGAAGAAAAAAAAAAGACTTTTGAGATAACTCCAGTATTTGTTGTGTCTTTTCCCATGCACTTAGGTAGTATTTATAGGTAGAAAAGGGACAAGAGCGAATTGCAATAAAAAAGATAGTCGGTAACAATTAATAACAGTAACCCCATAAAATTAAAAGTTCATGAAAACTTGAGTAACAGTAAGAATTTTATTTTAATTATTTATTTTTTAAATTATATTAAAATATTTTTAACTATCCCACATAATTAAAAAAAATTATCTTTTAAAACAAAATATTGTAGTTCAGCGTAAGGAACCTTCCGGATTTGAGCCTTACACCTAGTACTTATAAACTTCCATCCGAGAAAATGCAAATACTTGATTGTCTTGAGTTATATCCCTCATAACCGAATTTTAGTAAATAACACATACAATATCTTGATTGTCTTGTGCATGTATCTTATTTCATGAGTGTCACTTAGAGACTTCTCCATGTCCCACAATGACGGTCCTACCATCACACTCACTAGGTAAACCCTCAAAAGATGGTTTGTGACTCACACCCCTACAATAATTGTCATTGTGTTTATTAAGAGGTATTTTATAAAATAAGCATAATAATGCACATACCTCAACCTTATTATTGTCACAATTTATAGTACATACTCATTATCATAATTTGAGACTATAATGCAAACATGTCTTAAAGAATGAATCTAGTAATATAAAACTTGCTTGTGGGATAACGTCTTACTTAATTAGACTCATCACCAGATGATAAAATTATAATATTATTATGTCTTACCAATGTGATTATGCATCTTAATGAATGAGTCTAGTGACATAAAATTTGATTGTGGCTAAAGTCTAAGTCAATTATTCCTATCTAGCCAAATGATAAAACTACTAAACTATATTTTTCTCAATTCCTGTGGGCAAGTTGAGAAATATAATCTTATATTTCATCATAATTAATCATACAAATGTAAAACAATTTATGTGAGTAAAAATTCATCATATCATGTATAATTAATTACAATTCATGTTTATTATGTGATTATAAATATTAATCAATTAGAGATGTTGTGACCACTCTCTAATTCATTAAAAATATATCTATTGTTGAAACATTTAAAATAAATATGTGCATCAGCATTATTTATAATGCAAACAAAATAAGTACGTATAAAACCTTTCTAAAATTTAAATTTTTTATTTTCTTCGGTCTAAAAGGAACAATCAGATGTCAGTCCTCTTGATCCTAAATCAACTCATACAGTAATTCAAACAGAAGGCCTTACTCAACCATCACATCATAAAATATTTATATTTCACATTTCACACGTTAATATATATATATATATATATATAATAAATTTATATACTCTTAATTATTTAACAAAATTAAAGGTGTATTTTTAATTCATCTTCAACCTCACAATAATTTGCACATCCACGGTCTAAATTGAGATCAATTGTCATAAGCAAGTGATAACATTTTGCATTATATGAGTACACAAAACAAATCTCGAATTCCTAAAAAGATTTTGGCAAAGTCTCCAAGGGCCATAATACATATGCTTCGAGATCTTTTGTACCATAATTGCAATGCCCAACACTGGGTTAGCGTCACCTCATCAATAGTCTCAGTGACAACCCAACGCCCGATAATATTATGTTCGATATCAAATACAAGGAAGACCTATTTAAATTTACCCTGATAAAACGAATGGTAAAAGGATTAAGGACCAACATTCGGTCATATTATGAGAATGATGTGTTTTTTTCATTTCAAACTCTCACCCTCTAAACTTTGATGGTATAATGTAGTAGATTTGATGACTCAAACCACAGAGCAGGTGTGAAATTTATAGATATCTCAGTCTATTTGCCATAATAAATTGTTGTTAATGAGATGAGATTATAGTATCAATATTTATGCAACAATTATCAAATTGATTGATAAATGGACTACGTCTATACAAATAATTGACTATGTGAATATCTCATATTATTCCACATATTACATATTTGAAAAATTTCTTATATATATATATATATATATATATATATATATATATATATATATATATATATATATATATATATATATAATACAAAAAATTTATACTTAGTCATAGTTCTTTGTCTAATTCTAATAAATAAGAGATTAGCCACTTATTTCGAATAAAAGATAACAATTTGGAGGTCAACTCCACATCCAAGTCTATCTAAAAAGCTCCCAAAAAATGACATTTTTTTTATCATCATGGCAAAATCTTCTTTTTATCTTATGAGAAAAAAATAATATAGCAAGTTTGGAGTTTTTTAAAGTTTTCACAGCATCGTCATGGCTGAAAAGGTCCAAAAGTTAATTCTTCGTATCTTTCATTTGTCTCTTGCTTTTATGAAAAAAAAAGGTCCTAAACACATTTATCAGTTAGACAAATAAATATTTAATAGTAATATTTTGCTTCATACTAATTTTGTTATCTTCAACTTAGTTTAATAAAAGATTTTGGTTAATCTTTTATCATAACTCACATCTTGTGACAAATTTTTAGAAAATATCATAGAGGTGTCAAAATTATTGTATTATACATAAATTTTAGACATGTTAAATATATAAAATATATTTTTTTAAATATATATATATATATATATATATAGAGAGAGAGAGAGAGAGAGTAAAAAATGATAAAAATAAAGAAGTTAAAATTCTTAATATTATATATATATATATATATATATATATATATATATATATATATAATTTACGATATAAACTTTTTTTTTACATTGAATGTATAATTATCAAATTTCCAAATCTCTTTTTTTCTTAAATCGGGCATTAGAAAATAAAATAAAACATAAAGACACTCTCTATCCTATTAATAACATACAATTGCGGATGCATACTTACCTAAAGAATTAATTTAAGATAGAAACAACAAACAATATCTAACCACTTGTACCAATTTGTATTACTTAATAACATATACATCTTGGGATAAAATAATCTTCATCCTTACTTTTTCAATCGATAATCTCTCCTCCACCCCACCTCCAAATTTTCTCTTTTTTAATATATTATATGTATTCTTCCCGTCTTTGAATGGTTGCTAATTCTGAAGGCTAAATTTACAGTGAGTTGTATTTTTCAACCATTTTGGTTAGTGGATGAATAATTTAACAATATATTTTTACTTTTCCTTTATATAAAAATATTGGAGATTAGAAAAATATGAGATTATTTTGATGCTTATCTGGTTAAATTAAACGCAATGTGATGTGGCTAACTATATAAAGGGTCAAAACCATAATCAACTTAAAAATCATGTATGTTTACAATTCATTATACACGTCACACCCTCATGTTTTGTAATTTAATGGAAAAAGATGAGTGCTATGACACCTATTTATCTACAGTTCTTCTTAACAATTTTCACTATTAGTCACTTAACTGCATGTTAATGGAAATAATTATTTAAATATCTAGGTAAAACTTTACAACTGTCAATTACAATAGAAATAGTTTTCTGTATGAGTTTTTGTCCGTATAAAATATTAAAATTAATTGAATTGGAAATATCTCATATAACTTCTAAAGCGATGGGTTTATAAAATATTTCGTTTGCATTTAAAATAATTTTTCAATAATTTTAAATTTATTTTAGGCTTAATTATAGTTTAAATTTATTATAAATTTTGAGAATTTGTATTTGAGTCATATTAATTTAAATAATTTTTTTTATATTTTAAAATTAATAGAGACCTGAAACTTAATTAAACATTTATTTTAATAAGTTATTCATATTAGCATTTCCAAATAATCTATCCAAATAAAAATTTTATTTTATTGTTTTATTTTTAAAATAATAATAACGAATGTCAATGTTCAATTGGTTTTTTATTATTATATGTTATATTGTCTATTATTGTTAACTTAATGATGCACTTGTTTATTATTATTTTAATCATTTATTTTGTTTTAATGAAGAATATTTTTTTATCAAATTTTACTTGAAATTTAATTATATAAAACATTGAAAATATAAATTTATAGTTATGAGAAATATATAATTACAATTATATTTAACTGAGTTCCTACCATTTAATTAACTTTTTTATTAATTAGATTACGTGACTATTATTTTATCCTATCATGTTTATTTATTTCTATATGAAATTTTCTTACTTCAACATTAATTTATATTAACAAAAAAATCTCATATTTTTTAAGAGAAAAAAAATGTAAAATATCAGATAAAACAACAATCATAGAATTTAATTAATGAAAAAATTAAACACCAAAAAATTAATTAAAAAGATACAAATATTTAATAAAAAAATAGTAGAAATTCAACTAAAAATACCCATTATAAAATATTTAAAACTCGTTTTATGTTTATCCTAATAGAACTAGATTTTTTTGGACCCATATCACTAGTGGAGTTTTATACATAAAAGTTATTATTAAAATGAAAGACTTTAATAAAAAAAAAAGGTAACAGATGCTTTATTCTTATAACATGGTGGAAAAAAAAAATACAAGACATCAAGCATTCAAATTAGTTACAACATTATCGTATGAATAAGTATATAGATGGAAATTTTCACACAAAAAAAAATGAGAAAAATTGTAAGAAAATAGATGGAGAAACTTAGAAAGAAGTAGAGTGATGATTCATGATTATTCCGCAGCCACTTAAATGTGTAGCAGCCGGCTTAGTTGTAACGCACCCACCCACATATTCATTATTTGGCATTCTAATTCAATTACCAGGGGCTTCTTTAGGTCAAAACAAATAATCTAAAATGCTAAAAAGAAAAAAGTTAACAATAATAATAATAATAATAATAATAATAATAATTTGGTGCTTTGTTTGTGCCTGCCGTCAAGTTATAAGTGATTTTATTGGTGCCAAGTATAAGCAGAACTGCCAAAGAAGTAGTAGTGGTAATCTGAGATGTCCCTCTACACATTTTATATTTCTGCATATTATGTACATCACAGAATACAGTATCTTCAAATGTTTAAAAAGAATTATGTATTCGGTATTAACAAAAGATTTATGATCTGTTTTATATCCTTATTAGCATACCAACGGACCATTCACCATTAATAGTCCAACTCATTATCAATAATCAGAAACCTAAAATTATGTATTATTCATAGTATAATTTATGGATTAATGTTAATCCATAATAATAATAACTAATAATAAAATAGAGAATAATAATTTTATATAATAAAATTATATAAATACAACATCTTACCATTTGGATAACATTAATAAATAAATTAACTATATTAATTATAACACAAGCACAATTACTAATTAAGAAATATAAACATGAAACACAACGATCATATCCTATAGGTTACATGTCATATGCTTAGATTCCATAAATAATGGATAATAAATAAAAATAAAAACAAAACATAATAAATATGTGATCTCAAAATGGTTCATATATTTTTATATGCTAAAAGAGATGTAATGAAAATGATGTTATTGATAAATTTTACATCTCACGAAAACCATAATAATATAAAGTGTAAATTTCGTATTTCCATTAACTTAATACATCAAAAGACTTAACAACACCTATATGAGTTACATGATTTTAAAAAACTTCAATACCTAAGTCTTTAGTTAATGGATTTGTACATATTCTTTGCAGCAGTATGTTCAATCTGAGATTGAAAATCCAAAACTTTATCCCTAACAAATAGAAAGTTTATATCAAAATGCTTTGAGCAATTAGAACTTTGTTGTTTTAAGAGAAATGCATAGTAATAGTATTGTCACAATATATCACAAGTGGTTTAGAAATACTTTTAACAATTTGGAAGCTAGAAATCATAACAAGCAACATGTTATGCCTCTATGGTAGAAGTAATTATAAGAGTTTGTTTAACATTCCAAGAAATAACTGCTTATGCCATCATAAAACAAAAATCGGAAGTAAATTTTAGGCCGTCAAGACAACCAATAAAATTAGAATCATAATAATAGGAAAACATATCTAAAACCACCGTGTTGCGATGGTCTAAAGCCCCAAACCAATTTTGACATGATCAATCCAAAAGGGGAGGAAAACATATCTAAAAAACGATAAAAAAAATGAAGAGGCAAAAAATGAGGTTTGAAATACAGAACAATTCGCACCAAGAAATGGACAATACAATCCTATTACAATCGAAAATAAAATCTCTCTATCAATTTTTGAATCCAAAACGAGAAATTTAAGATCTCCAATTTTTCATGCATAGAGAGTGAACAATTATAAATTTTAGGATACACATTTTGGAAAAAATTTGAACAATTATAATCTATATCTTATTTAGACTTTAATACCAATTGTTGGAAAGATTAATCTAAAATACAAAATACAGTATATTCAAGTATGTGTCTAGAAATAATTATGTACCAAGTATCAATGAAAGATTTATTTGTTTGTCGTTCTTGAAACGCGTGTAAGACCGATATTGTTATCTTTCTGGTAGGTTTTTCTAAAATGTAACTCACAAATATGTTTTTACATCCTGTATTAAAACTAATTAATGGGGTATCAGTTTTATATTCTTATCAGTAGAGATTGATGAGCTCTCAACAAGTTACTAAACAGTCAAGTTCATCAAATATTGTTCCCTGAACAATCCAATCCATCAGAAACCATTCTCAGAAACCCAAAATTATGTATTATCCATAAAATTAATAACACTTTACAGTAATTGATACTAACAAATAATATAATTTATTAATTAATATTAATCTATAATAATAATAAAATAAAGAATAATAATTTCATATAATAAAATTATATAAATACAAGAAGTTTCGTTTATGTTCTTGAATTTGTTAAATTATATTTTATAAGGCACTTTATTTTTTTTTAATTTGTATCGATATAAGACTTAAAATCATATTAAAATTCCTAACATTATGTATAAAAATTATTTAGCATTGAAAAATAACTAAAAAGAAAACACCTCCCCAAATTTTGGTTTGGTTCTCTCACCTTCGATCGCCAAATTTAGATTTTGACATGTGTACTAAAAAAAAAAGTTAGTTTGACTTTTACACGATAAATTATGTTTTCTTCTTGTCTAAATCATAGTCGTTGGTGGGTTTCAAAATGTGCACTTAATATAAAAGTTTACACTGTTGTAAAAGATGAACAAATGTAATACATAATCTAAATAAATATCGGGTTAAAATATTTGGTTGGACTTTGTATTTGTTTAAAAATTTCAATTACATTTTTATATTTTGATTGATTTAAGTCTTCATTTTTTAAAACGTGCAATAATTAAGTCCTTTTGATTAGTATTAAAGTAATAATGTTAAATATATATCATTTGTTGGTTCGTCTATTTTTCTAATTTTGAATTTTTTTTTAAATTAAAAATTATTTTATTTTATCATATGACAAGTCAACATTATGTGACGTATCACGTCATTGTCTGAATCTCAATTTGGTCTTGTATTTGTTGTTTTGATTTCATTAGTCTTAATTTTTATTTAAATTAAACAATTTCACCACTCTCCAAATCAAGATTACATTTAATTTTTAATATTATATTGATATTTTTATTAAAATTGATACTTTTATTAAATAATTATTTAAATTTATATTTTACATTAAACTTTATTTAAATTTTAATTTAGAATTTAAAATATATTTGTGTTGATATTTTATTATATCAAATTTTAATATTATTTTTATTTGAATTTATATTTCAAATGATTGCATACAAATTTATATAGATTTATAAATTTATATTTTGAATATTTGTATAACATTATATATCATTAGTTTCTACATAAATGTTAGAGTTTGTTTAAAAATAACAATTTTAATTCAAATGTAAAACTTTTAAAAAAAATTATAAAAATTTAAAATAAATATATGTAAAATTTTTAAAAAAATAAATAAATTTTAATGTAAAATATAAATTTAAATAAAATTTTATTGTCAAAAATATTTAATAAAAATATCATTATAACCTATGATGCATGGATATGATACGTGTATCGGATATGACACGTATCTGATACTTTATTTTGAAAAGAATAAAATACGATACGTGGTATATACATATTAAAAAATGTACAATAATTATTAAAAACATAATAAATATATAATTGTTATCGTGTGAATTCAAATTAAAACCATCTGTATTAAAATTATCAACATAAAAAACTTACAAATTATTGTCATAATAAAAGTACTATTGTTTGATTTATTAGACATTTCATTGGGTATCACTAAAGTATTTTAAAGTATCCAATATGAGACCAAATTGCTCAATTTAAAACAAAAGATGTGACTTATTTGATCAAAATAATAAATATAATGACTAAATTCAGATTCAGACAATAACTTTATACGTGACACAACATTAAAAATTAAAAGAATGAAAAACTGACATGTGACACATATTTAATGATATTAGTGTAATACTAACAAAAATGATCTCATTATTACACATCTACAAAAATAAAAATTCAATTAAGACTAATAAAAATATGGAGACCTAATTGAGATTTTCGAACAAATACCAAAATCAGTAAAATATTTTAACCTAACAATTGAATAGAGAAATAAGGAACGGAATTGTTTCCAATATTTTTTTAGAAATACCAATAAAAGTTGTAACCATACCAACAACAAGGAATACAAAAATCGTGAATATGAAAAACAATCAGATATAAACGTAAAATATCATATTTCATCCAAACTAAAACACATGTTTATGACCAATAAAATACATAAGAAACTTTTGAATAAATGCACAATATATATAGTCCTTCAAAAAAAATTTTCAAAACAAATTATTACGAACAACTTATACTTCTTTTGATTATTATACAAATAATCACCCCTATTGAGCTTTGTATCTAAAAATTAGCATGAACTGTCCATGAACAAATTCTCAATTACAATTTGAAAATTTTCAAAATATCAGAATGAACAATATTGAAAATTTTTAGTTGTTCCGTTCCAACTAAAAGTTGATACAAAACATTAACTATTTTAGAAGACTTAACCACTAGAAATTATAAGTTCAGAAATGTTTTTAAGTAGGCCGCTAATTACGTGTTACACTTATATCTAATTAAACGTTCTTATATAAAAAATTTAGGAGTAAAAAAACTTATTGTAAGCTAAAAATAATAAAATGTCGATCATATTAAAATGTACTTAATCACATAGAATAAAATAAATAAAATATGGCAAAAGATAGCACGTAACTAACATTGTTTCCAAAACTAGATTCCACCAAATAAATTTAAATACAACTTTAAAACATTAACCATAACACTAAAAAAATATTACTTTATAAATCGGGTTAAATAAATGTAGGTGTAATTTAAAACATTAACCATAACACTAAAAAATAATATTACTTTATAAATTGGGTTAAATAAATGTAGGTGTAATTTAAAACATTAACCATAACACTAAAAAATAATATTACTTTATAAATCGGGTTAAATAAATGTAGGTGTAATTTAAAACATTAACCTACTTAAAAAAAAACTTTTAAAACGTTAAACATTGAATTAACCTAAAAAGTAACGGGGCACACGTACGTCGCTGGTTGCCCAAGAGTTCGAAAATTCAAAAATATTAGAAAGGCACTCGAATGTTCCCACTATAAAGTCAGATAATCCAAACCCCCAAATTTCACTCTCTTTCATTCTCTTACCTTTTATTTTTATTTTTATTTTTTTTAAGAAAATCCATTTCAAAAACAATTCCACATTATTTAAAAATCGTTTGCTCGTTCAAAATCTATTATATTTTAAAAGTTAAATCGTTTTAAGAAGTAAAAAAAGAAAACATAAATAGCTAGGAGAGGATGTTTTGTCATTCTGTTTTATAGGGTTTTGTTAAAGTGGTGAGGAGATAATTTTGTAGAAAAGGGAAATGAGCTAAGAAGGAAATTATATTTGAAAGCATAAAGAGAGGTAAATTGGAGGAGTAGGTGGTTCTCAAGTCTAGCCATCCATGTGTTCAATCCTTACACCAACTTCTCTTACAAACAGGATCACGATAGTGCTTTCAATAATTCAACCTTTTTCTTCTTACACTCCTTTCCTTTCTTTAACCAATTATTTTAGTCTGCACTTTTTGTTTCTTTTCGTCAATTTTTAAATACAATGAAATCTAAATATATGTTAAGAATTGAGAGGTTGATAAAAGAAGTGTCTAGTGAAAAAGAACGGACTGGATATGAGCGGGATAAAAATCTCGAGAGGATAAAGTAAAAATTCAAAAATTAAAAGAAAAACTTAGGAGATAGTAAAAGAAAAAGGGATATGAAAAATCATGAATTGAGAAAAAAAAAGATACTATTTTTTTACAATTTATTACAAATCAATATTTTTTAAATTTCATCCGTTATTATCAATCAATATAAGTGATAATTATTTTTCTATCTTGATCAATAGTTTGAATGTCAATTTTATCCTTTGAGATTGAATAAATCATACTAGAAAAAGAAATATTTATTATCACGTAATGTTTCTCATGTTAGTTACTTTATTATGTATACTTAATATTTCTTATCAAATCCTTTCACTTTGCATTGTCATATATGGTTCTATTAGCTAAATTTAAGTAAATAATGTATTAAATTAACTTGATACATAATATACAACCTTAATTAATACATCTTTCAAAAATCTTCAAACAAGTCCAGTTCTCTGCTAATTTTTTTTTAATATGCTCTACTAAGTATTAAAAACACATTGTTTTAATACTTTAAAAAGAATTTTAATATATTTTAAAATTTTAAAATTAATGTCCATGAGTATATTTTAAAGACATAACAGAAGAACAGAGAAAAATCAGTAAAAAATTCAAACTCTCTTCAAACCCCCGGTTCTTGGCATCACAAATTTCTTAAGTCTAAAAGTTGAGATACCGTTCTTCAAAATTGCTAAACATTGGCATTAACTGTAATCGAGTTTCGTTCTGCTGGTACTGACGGACAAACATTTTGAATTAGAATGAACCAGAATACAGTCATGTGTATAAAATATTAGAAAACAAGTAGTGGTAGATCCTTCAGCCTATTGTTGGGTAAGGGAAACATGGTCCTATGGTATTAACAGTTCATACTACAACATCCGCTACTTGCTTGGCATGGTTGCCCAATTTCACTGCTCGTCTTCTTCCATTTCAGCTGATCTACTTCCATTACAAGAAATAATTTATTAAGAGTACAAAGCATCATATGCAAGAGAATAAGGATCCACAAAAACTATACCAGTCCACACAAATTCCTGTAGGCAAGAAAGTTTCATCAGAAATACTCCAGACCATGCAGAAACTGCCTCTGATTAGAATACAAGGAAAACAATCACATTTTTTGCTATATAGTAAAGTACTGTATTTACTCTTTACCCCCTCAAAAATCAATGCCAAATGCCAAAAAAGGAAACAAATGGAACCATGTTTTAAAAAGCAAAAAAGTCGAATCTCTATAATGGCCATCAATTTTGACAACACACTCCATCAAAGGGGCATGCCACTTAAATTAGATAATGCAAAAAAAATACATAACTAAGAGACCAACGGACCAGCAAATGTGAGTGCCGTATTCCTTTGTCTCCCTTACATGTGTCTTCAACGCGTGTTGTGAAGCAAGCCAACTAACAAGATAAAACTAAATCCGGCCAAATACAAAAGTGCCTATTCACCAATTTAATCATAATCTTGAATCTTGACTCTAATGGCAATTCATGAAATATTCGTAATGCAAATGCACGATATAAACAAGTATACCAAACAGCCCAAGCAGAAACCTTAGCATGACCATACATGTCCCTTCTCCTAGGATTAGGATTCTCTCTTCAGAAGTAACTGCACCATCATGCAGTTCAAATCCGACAGATTACATCTAATGTTTCAAATTATTCGTTGTAAAATAAAGCATTTTTATGGTTTATATTTATTCAGTTATTCTTTTATTGTAGAGGATCTTTATCCGGTCCAATATATTTGCTAATATTTTAGGGGTAGGAAGAGGAGAAAACATTTCGCACGGGTGTATGGACATGAAAAAGTAATCGTTCCCTTAATTTTATGCTTCCACTCAGTAGTGGAATAGAATAGAATAGAAACTACAGAGGTTGTGGATGTCGCTGTCAATCAAAGATTACTATTTAGCTCATCAAAATGAAAAGCTAATTGAGAGCATTATACTCCCAAAAAGGTTCAAACAAAGGGCTTTGGGGCTCCTTGGCTCCTTTCTACACAAAACATGAAACACTAAATTGTGGTCGGCGCAATCATTAGACAATGCCAGACCATTACTTGTTTTGCGGTGGCAAACACCAGAAGCGTAAAGCCAACTGTAAACGGAAAATATTATAACCATGGGTGATTAGTTAATTTATCAATGCAAGATTTATGAGCATTTAATTTCTGAGCATCACAAACAACCCATCAAAATAATAGCAAAGAACCATAAGATCTAAAAAAGAGTTCTTGCTAAAAAGGGTACAGTTAATCATCGTCTAAGATAACAATAAATAAAATCAATTTTGAAGTTGCAACAACTGTTTGATACAATAATAACTTGAGATGTGCTTTACCTGAACTCTGAGAAAATTGCAATTCAAATCCCAAATGTCAAATAAGCCGTGCCTTTTTAAGATCAGAAACAACTCCACGATCCTCAGACCCCCTATCATTGTATATAACCTGCAAAAGACAGTTAATTTTATTTTTAACAAGTAAAATAAATGATAAAACGAAAATGTCTAATGGCAAATACCTTGTCTATGATACCATACTCAACAGCTTCACTTGGGCTAAAATACTTTGGACGCTGAATATCATTCTCAATCTGCTCAGGTGTTTTTTCCATATGCTTTGCATACAATTTAACCTTTAAAAAAAAACAAACATCATGCACGAGTTGCTACAATAATCTTTCAGTCAGCTTTTCTTAAAGATCAGTAAAGCATACATTCTTAAGAATCCATATTAAATCAAAATTATGCAGAAGTTCATTGAAATGTCCAAATACAACACAGTTCATAATGTCATGCTTTGTGGTTCAAGGGAACCAAGAAATGTTTGGCTACTGCTCAACAAACTAACATTTCAGTAGCTGATAAAAAAATAAACTAAATTGACTAAAAATGCAAGAGTATGCACTGGTCCAAAAATCTTCACAGATAGTATATATAACTTCAACTAAAAACTTAGCTATATAAAATTAGATAGAAGCACATACCAATTCTGCCTTCACATTATTGACTTCTCTTCTTGCAAGGTTAACATCTGTTGCTTGACCTTGAAACCTTGCAATTGGCTGCAAATTGAAAAACAATACAATTCAGATGTTAGGATAAAAGATCCCCAAAAGAAATACAACAAACTAAGTAACTAGAATGATCACACCAACAGCTTAAGCATTGGGGATAGTTAGGGGTTGTTTCTTTACGAAAATGTATATATTTTCATTTTTTATTTCACTTTTAATTACCAAACACCACCTTATTTTAACTTTATTTCCTCTTTTCAAATCATTGGTATAGAAAACGGTGAAAAACAACTTTTTATTGTTTTCTGTTTCAACAATTTCAAACATGAAATGATGAACTTTTGGAAATAGGCAACAGTAAAAACAGAAAATGAGAACAGGAAATAATTTCTGAAACCAAACAGCCTTTTCATTTGTAATAGTCACAAATGGTGAACCTGTCTTATCATTATCGTTGATGATGGCAAAGCAGAGCGGTTTCCCTTTGCACCTGAAGCCAAAAGCAATGCTGCTTCTCCCCAAGCATTACCAACACAAAGAGTGAAAATAGGAGGCTTGACATACCTGTATCACAACAACTAAGCTAGATTTATAAATATAAACACAAACATTATATGGGGAATTCTTCAAGTTGGGAAAAAGCTATAGAATAAAAAGAAATATGTTTCATCTTCAGGTTATAACAATTACAAGAAAAGTAAACATATCATGTTGAAAGGATTAGTGAAAAAAACAGGTCACCAAAGATGGTATTGCTCGGAAAGAATATAACAAAGTTCATATTTTAGGTACACGCATGAATATTCTTATTTATAATGAAACAAAATCAATACCAAATAATGATAAATATTCGGTAAAATATTTCCTTGTCAAATCATATCATATCTTCCTATTCAATATAATCAAATCATATCTCCAACGTTCCTCCTCGAGCTATGGAGCATATGTATCAAATGAAATAAACTTGTTACAAATGTCATTATAAAGATCCCTCGAGAGACTATGTTAACATGTCAGCAAGTAGGTTGTAAAAGCTGACAAAGTAAATAATAACAAAGCTAGTAGATGTTCCCTAGACTAGACATGGCTTTCTCTCTGTCAAGGTCACCTCGTTAATCTTCAATATGTATTGTCCTTTCAAATCGTATTGAAGAGGGAAATGGTACACATTTATGAGATATAATCCTCTTGTATTTCAATTAGCATAGTTGAGGAACATATATACATATAAAGCATCACTTAGGAATTTCCCTCAAGGTGGAAATATGTATCACACAAGATGGAAGTCAAGCTTGTTAGAAGTGGACAAAGGCCACAGGCTGCCAGAGGGCAAAACTGGGTAGAAGACAAGATAGCTCTCAGAAAGAAAAAAATTGCTCTGAGGACCCTAAGGATGTCAAAAGACAAAAAACAATCTAAGCACATGGTAGATGTCAGAAAGAAAAAATACTTAAACAGTCCAACAATGGTTGAGAAAAAAAATGCTCAGAGGACATAGCGACTGTCAAAGAGAAAAAATGGTCATTGCACAACAAGCTAATGCCACTGGTGGCAGTCACTAGCTGGAAAAATCTCCACAAACGAAAAAAAAAAAAGAAAAAGACGGTAATACTTGCTGGAATCATTAAACATTACCCGGCAGAAAAATGTCAACAAATAGTGCTCACCGGAAAAAGTTGATGGTAAATAGTACTTGCCAAAAAATGTTGAGAGTAAACAACACTGACCCAAAAAGGTCAACCATAGATAGTACTCACCAAAAAAAGACAGCAGTATGAACCACTCATTGGAAAAACTTTGCTGATAAATGGTATTATTGGACTGAAAAGATTTCTAGAAAATCATCAACAGTGAACAGTAACACCCGTAGGAAAAAGCTTGCTGGAATGTCTTCACCGTAAACAATAATGCCAGCAATGAACTGTGATGGCAGCAGTGAAGAGTGGCACGAAAGAAAAGGGAAAGCAAATAGAAACTAGACAATAAACATGATTTCTAAAATATGTACACCTATGAGCAGTGAGCCCACAGGAAAAACACAGATTAGGAAAAGAATTAATTTAGAAATCTAGATCCAATTTAAAACCTTGATACAACTTGTAGAAAATCACTTTCCATCAAAAAACACTACGGTAAGGATGCGAATTGTGGGTATTATTGCCATTCAGATTACTACCCACAGAGGGACTCATGGATTCCTAATTATTAAAATCTGAACACAGTGCCAATATAGGCACAGCTAACTAAAAAACTTCCCCACCTTACAACCCATAACTTGAGCAGAGAAAATGAAGAAAGACAGCAGTTAAATTTTTTCCCATTGAATGACACCTTTGTAGTATATACTTAAGAGCCTAAAATAAGCGAGATAAGGAAAATAAATAGCATGATCAAAGAAACAATAGCAATAATAACCTCATCACATCATAAATTGCAAAGGCCTCAGTCTCATAACCCAACTTCTCACCTCCCTGAAAGAACAAAACAAAATTCCATTAAGAAAATTAATATTTTCATGGAGATTGTGGCACCATATTTTAGAATCTAATGAAAATCATTTGCCGTTATTTAGTAGTCAGAAATGAAAGCATTCAACAGTTCGTATAGATTCATGCAGCCTCCTCATAGTAGGATAAGACTAGGTTCTTGATGTTGCACATGATATTGTCATAAAACTGAGCAGCTCCCTGCTAATTATACAGAAAGAAATAAAATGTGTTGATTTTATTAATTTCATTTAGCTAGGCTATATAAAATAATTATTAAATTATCTATGTCTATGGCAGATTTCTATCTTCAAGGCATCTCCATAATAGCATTACACTGAACCCAAAAAATGTTATGATTAGTAATAGTTTCTCGGAAGTTCCAAAACACGTTAATATTCTTTAATTTCTATGAAAACTAGGTTGACAAGTGTAGATATGGCCTCACCCTATATGATAAGATTAGATACGCTTATAAAGTAGGATGGTGACTTCAATTACAGTAAGTAGGGGGTTGATTGTGTACAGTTTTAATTTCCCATTTGCGTCCTTATTTCTTTAATTAGGGTCACCTCATTAGGATCTATATATTTGTATCAATTTTTAACATTTTAGACAACAGAACAATTCAGTCTTTCCTATTCTCTTTTAAAGGACAAGCATGTCTCAAGATGATAGTTTCAACATGTTACAGATTCAATATTGGTCCCCTTTACTCAAATTCATGGCTCTAACACTTTTGGTTGTCACAAAAGATCCTCAAGCCATGGTGCATAAAACTGTGAGGCTCAGTAGATCAGTACGCTTTAGATATCCTTCACCGTGGGCATAGTCTTAACCAAACCCAGAACCCCCACCTCCAGCCCAATGCTTGCAACCTGGTTAGGCTAGTTTGGACTTAGCTCTAGAGCTGCCTTTTCCGCGCACTATATCACAATCTAATGAGAACATGGACTACACACTCATCAATACCTCTGTTCACCATAATTGCTAGTAAAGTAATTGCCATCAACGTAGTGCTTATCAAAATTTACATTGCTTTGTTTCAGATTAATAAGCAAACATAACATTTGAGAAAATGTGGCAATTTCTTAGCACATTATGCATAAGTAGGTATAACTTGAAAAGGGAAACCCCCAAAAGCATGACTTTTATCAAGGTGTGCAACACTAGAAAATAATATCCATAATAGTTTCTAAAAAATTATTGCATTAACACAATGACCCCAATTATATTTCTAATGAAGTTGCATAATTTAATCTGGTTCATCTACCTCACTATCACTGCTCTAATGCACACACTCCCTAGTCCCCTCCCTCCCTTTATCAACCCCTGTTACAACACGTGACTCTAAATCAACCAAGCCCTGCTATATGCACCTTAGTAAAAAGAGAAATGCTTTAAAATTAAATAAATTAGATATCACACATCAAGCTATGAGAAAGTATTTCTCAGGTGAAAACAGGCTTAATAAAAAATAGAGAAATATCACCTACCTTGGTTGTCCCAGTGGAGTTTATGTAGAGGTAGATAGGCTTATCATCATCTTCATATTGAAGGTAAAGAAATTCTGCTAGAATCAACTCAGTGACAGATGGAACAAGAGACATGCCCAAATAAACAATTCGGTTTTTGTACAAGTAAGAAGCCAAGTCCGGTGGAGGTTGTTCCCATGCACTCCCACTTGAATATGGAATAACCTATCCAAAGACAAAAAGAGAACAACAAACCTGCATAAAGATGGCATATATTGTGCCGCAATGTGCTATGAAATATTGTATATTACAAGTTATACCATTTATTCACATAATACATAAATAAGGAACCGGGGTAGTTAAGGAATGTTTGTTTCACACACTGCACAGCAATAACCATATATGAGTCTCTTTTCAACAGATGAAAAACAAAAACAATGACAGCTCTATACATATAGCATCAAACAAAAACAAATAAAATAATAAAATAGAGCTCCCAGTCCTCTCCACATATCTATCAAAAAGACTCTGAAGAAACTGTTCACGGACTACCAAAGAGAATCCACTAAATAAATCCTATCCCTTATCAAGTAGATCAGTATAAGGAGAAAGTGACAAAGAAATCTAAAAATGGCATGCAACGCAAGATGTTAGAAGGGATCATTGCCTCTTCGCTATTTAAGAATGCCTTTTCTAGTTCAGGCAGAAAAAATCTCCAATAGTGCATCGATCTAACATGCTACCAACTGTGATAAATGGGGGCAAACTAAGCAGAAAGCACAAAGAATTACAGCTTGCCAATCTTTGGATTCATAGCATTCAGTAGTTTAGGGTTTTCCATTTTTGAAAATTGAAAATCATCTTTGACTTGTATTATGAACGTTGTGCTTGCAGAATGAGTAGTTACTAGTTTATTTATATAGAAAGTCGATGGGAAAAGCCAAATATATTACTATTTGTTTTTATAATCTTAACAATCTTCTTTGATAAGGTGTGTTGGGCTTTTATGGACTTCTGTATCTTCAGGGATTAAGGTGGCATCATTGTGAACATGCTAGAACAAGATAGAACATAACATATGAGTTCTATTCTACATTTGGTTTCAAAAATGAAACAGAACATGTGGTCAAAAAAGGATTGGCTACAAATATTTTCTTCTGATTCCGAGAGAAGGCTATTTTCGACAAAGTGAGACTTCTCTGCCAACAGCTTTGTTTTGTTGGGTGTTCGTGATTGTGATAGTGATGACCACAAGGACTCATTGATACATTTCAAATCCCTAATGTGCGACCTGAAAACTCTGTTCTAAAACGACCTTAGTCGTCATAAAAACCTACTCACTCCTTCTCAATATCCGTCAAAGTCAAATTCCACACCTATATAAGCAAAACAAAAACTATAAACCCTACGACCTCATACGCTGATTAGAAACTAAACCCTTAAACCTATAAATTCACACTCGAAATTATCGCAGTACGCACAGATAAACGGTGAATATTCACGCCAAATCAGAATCTAAGTTATTACGGTGTTGACATCAAATCGCCAATCTCTTATCCAATTCGAAACCAACATAGCAAACGCGAATGTGAAAAGCGGATGAAGAAAGGTGGTAAAATGGTAGTACCATAGTGACAACGCCTCGTTTGGCGTTGGAGCCACCAAATGAAGCCGGGTTGAGGGAGGAAGGTCGGAGCTTGAAGCCGGAGAAATGGCTAGAGGCGCTGCTGATTAAGGCACGAGGAGCAATGAAATTGGTGGAGAGAGATGTCCTGACGGAGGAGGTCGACGAGCTCATGGCTCGAATAGGGGTTACGGTTCGAGACGACGACGGCAATGCCATAATTGGCTTGTTGAGTGCGAAGCTAGAAGCAGTTGTGGCAACCTCCATGGTGAGTGAGCCACTACGTGAAAGAAGAAAATAATGGTAATGTAAGGAAGTCACGGCTTTTAAATGGATGTCCTTGGACTGAGCAGAAGAAGTTCTTCCTGCACCTCCATAGCTTCCTTCCTGCACCCTCATGAAATTGTTTCTTCCATTTTATCCTTTTTGAATTGTAAAATTTGGAAATCAAATGATTTTCAAATTTTAATTCAAAATTCATTTTTCATTTAATTTTAGATTATACAATTCAGAAGTCATTTTTTGTTTTCAGATGGTATAAAGTCATTTTTTTTCAATTATACCATCTAGAAAGAGAAAAATGGGAAAAAAGTGTATGGAATTTCAAGAAGAAAGTTATGAAGGTGCAAGAAGAAACTACCTGAGCTTATTGGTTTTCGGTCTAGACAATTTTTTTATTGTGGATGTACTAGCTAATTTCTTTCTGCACCCTATGTTTTCTATCTATAGCCTATATATTTTATAATGAAAGTTTTATCGGAAGCTAAGGCTACACCTCCCTTGTCCTTGTTGGCTAAATGTTATGGTGAGTTGTTGGTGTTGGTAGCCTGACGATCTCGTCTCTCCAATTTTGTCGTTAAATCTACCATTTTTTAAACCTTTTGTATTCTCATATAAAGTGAGGGGTTAGTGTTGTTGGTCATTAAAGAGGATCTACTTATTTTAATTCATTTTTTCAAACAAAAGAAACACATGCATTGTTTACATCACATAACATCAAATTCCTTACTAATTCATTTCATAAGTTGAGTCACATGATCATCATGCAATGCATAATTAGAACATAACTATTCTTAGGTCTTATTTAAAAAATCTAACAAGGGATACTTGTTTTTTTTTATTTTTTCACATTCTGTTCAATATCATTATTGATGTCATTGAATGTCCTACATTTTTATAAGATAATTGGTTGGTATCGTCCATTACAAAGTTTCAAAATCATTAATTTTTATCTTATTATCAAATATAAACAAAATGTAAATTATATTAACTTATGAAAAAATCAATATTTTAGAATAAATATTGATATAAATATTTTCGAAATATATTTTCAAATAACAATTTAACATTATGCCACAACATTTGAAATATACTTTAACAATCATAAAATAAAAAGTCTCAAATGTAATATATCAACTAATAAGAAAATCTTAATGCAAAATTATTGGTAACACTTTATTTGTAATAAGACAACAACGATAATAATAATAATAATAATAATAATAATAATAATAATAATAATAATAATAATAATAATAATAATAATAATAATAATAATAATAATATAAAAATAATCATTATACTTTAATTATTTAAGATTATGATTATTTTTCATCTAAATTTGATCCTAAATATTTTTTAAATCAATCAAAAAGATTGAATTCCTTCACATTTTATAAACTGAATCGAACTAATAGTCTCTTCCATCAATTAGACATTAGAAGTTTTTAAAATGTGCTGAATTTTTATTGATTTTTATTTGTCACATTTATTTGTCCAATCCAACAACCAAAATTTATAGAAATTCATATTTTTGTTAGCGGTAACAATATTTTATAATATCGATCAAGACGTTGAATGCATTGATCTTTAGATATTGTTAGAATTAAGAAAAAAAAATACAACATAATTTTTTTAAAATTAACTTAAATATTGTGATAATTATATGAATATTTAAACTTAGTGCATGTGTTAATTCACACGGTCACACACACGTGCATACACAAGCATCCAATAATAATAATAATAATAATAATAATAATAATAATAATAATAATAATAATAATATATTGATGACAAGATATTACACCTTACGATATTTTCACTAGATTAGGTTATTAATATTTGTATCATTTTATTATTTAATGATGATAATATATTAAACATTATTATCTTAGCAAAAGATACACAAGAATTCATTAGTTCATTAATACTTGCATCAATCTATTATTCAATGAATGAGTTAGTTACAATTAAAATTAGTCTTGTTTGTTATGTAAGTCAGATTGTACTTAAGTCAAGTTGACCTAAATAAAAATCATGTTTGTTTGAGGTGGTCCTAAGTTAATATGAATAAAGGGGAGTCAGACTTGAGTTATGTAGGTTGGTTAGGTCCAATCAAGTCAAAATTG
This sequence comes from Vigna unguiculata, assembly GCF_037176805.1. Taxonomy (NCBI): domain Eukaryota; kingdom Viridiplantae; phylum Streptophyta; class Magnoliopsida; order Fabales; family Fabaceae; genus Vigna; species Vigna unguiculata. The sequence continues at coordinate 53,200,500 of NC_140794.1, read as the reverse complement.
AAAGGGTATATGTTGTGTTGAGTTGAACCGAGCTCATGTTAAGACAAGTCAAAATGAACTCATGTCAGGATGAACAGTGGCGAATTTTGACTAAAAATGTTGAAGGGACCAAAGTAATATAATTTTAAGAACATTATATTTCGTCATTAGCATAATGCTTTAAAAAATTGCTTCTCTACTAAACAATTTGATTATAGTGTTTCAAAATATGTGAAAAAGTATAATATATCTTGTTTTCATCAATAGTTTCCTTTTTTTTTTATCACTTTTTAATAATGAATTTATTCTTTTATTCTTTATCAATATATATTTTTTGTACATAATATTAAAAAACAATTTATCATAATTTAATAAAAAAAATTGAGGCACATAATTATTAAAAGAGAAATATATTATAGTTAAGTCACAATTAAAAATCAATTATGAAAAAATACATGATACATTTTTTTCTATATTCATACAAAATGAATAAACAAAAAGCTAATGAGATAAAAAATAATGTTTTCATTATCAAGTGAGACAAGAGACAAGAAAGGAAGAGGATAAATGAGAAATGAAAGCAAAAATAATTTTGTGTCTAACTTTTTTTTCTTAAAATACAAAAAGAAAATATATGAAATGAGAGATTATTACAATTTGTGAAAAAACTAAAAAGAAAAAATAAGAAGGGAAATAAAAATTATATTAATAAATATTTGGTTTAAGTACTCTTTTGATTTATGTTTCCGTTTAAAAATGTTAAGTTGGTCCTCCAATCCTTTTAGTCTCAATTTGGTCCCAAATTTTTGAAAAACTAATGCAATTTTGTCTTTTACTTAAATTTTTTGAAACGGGTAGATGATTTTTTCATTAAAATTGAAACTCTTAATATGAATGATTTGCTTTGTTGATGTGATTAATATAATCCTAGTGTCAATTTTTTTTTACAAAAATAGAAATCAAACCAGAAATTAAGCTTAAATATTTTTATTCTTTATTATCTATTAACATTAAATACACCATTTAATTTTCATCAATTTCTAAAATATATTACCTATGATTTAAAAAATTCAATAAAATTTTAATTATATATATATATATAATTTAAAAAAAAAATAAAAATTAGGGGGTGTAACATGCCTAAGGAATATTGCTTATTTTAAATAAATAAGTTTTTCAATTAAAATAAATACCACATTAATTATAACTATTTCCCCAAAACGCGGGAAATTTAAAATCATAATTAGTACCATACATAATCCGAATGTACCATAGCGTTATTTACAAGTGATATTAAAATTTAACAGAAAATATTTACATAAAAAACAAAACAATAGAGTTTCTTTCAAAATCCCAAGTGGCCCATGCTCTCCGTCTCTAAGCAGCTCCTGGCTCACCTGTCACATCATTTGCTCCCGGATAACAAATTATTTGATCATCGCCATACACACACAGATAGGATGAGCTATGCACAATAAAACATAAACAAATATATGTGAAATAAATATGCTTTCCCACCCAAAACAATATAAGTACAAACTCATAATTTCCAAATCACCCAACCATGACCTCATAGTCCTTCATGAGTCATATGCATGAACTAGGTCTTGGGACTTTCCTGTGCTCCCACGAAACTAACTCATTTGTGGTCCAACCCTATGAGCCTATCTCGCTCATAGTCCTGCCCTACGGACTCCTCGCCTACAGTATAAACATCCAAGTCTCACACTTGGACCCTGGCACACATGCAATCACCATACTGTGGACTCCTCGTCCAATAGTAGCTGACGAGAACATTACAGTTCCTTGCCCATCGTGCGCTCGACACATGCAATCACCATACTAAGGACTCCTCGCTCATTAGTAGCCGACGGGAACTCAACCAGTTCCATGCCCATCATGTGTCCAACCTCCGAGCACATCCTAGACCCCTATTGGACTTAGCCCATCAAGCCCAAACATCACACCACATGCATATCAAGTTGATCCTTATGATAAACATCCAAAACACGCTCGCAAACACATAGAAACACAATAATTCACATAAGCTCGCTTAGACTAGGAACCCCTCGCCCAAGCTAAGTCCTTTGCTTCGCTTAGGCTAGTTCGCCTCGCCTAGGCAAGCTTTAAACAACCACAATTACATGTTATCTCGCTTAGGCGAGATTCCCTCGCCTGGGCGAGTTGCACCATCGCTCAAAGCAACACGCTCCCCTCGCCTAGACGAGGAACCACTTAACCATGTCATTTCACATCGCAACCTCGCTCAGGCGAATGTCTCTCGCCTGAGCGAAACAGAGTCGCTCAAAACACCAATACTTCTCGCCTGGGCGAGATATCGTGCTCAAAAGCGCTCAAGTTTCCTCGCGACCTCACTTAGGCGAGCTGTTCCTCGCCTGAGCGGGACTGAGTCGCTCAACATCAAACCAAGGTCGCCTGGGCGAGCAGCGTGACCCCACATCAGACGTGAGGTTCTGCAACTCTCCCCTAGACGAGATAGACTCGCTTGGGCAAGACTTGCAGAGTTCCCTCACTGTCACACACAGATTTTACCCAAAACAGTGTCAAACCATACCACAAAACATGCAATCGATACCAATGTTATTGTAATGGCAATTAGCACCCAGAACAATACTTTTCACACAAAATTGACAACCACATTCGAACATACAATCACCAATAACCCGAAAGGTCAAAACCCTCCTCCCACAACACATTACCCACCCAATGGTTATCCTTCTGCTAGGTTTTCTTTACCCCTTCACATTCATACCACCACTAATAATTAGCAAAATTAAAGCTTATGCTTTACCCACCAAGGTTTGAACCCATGACCTTCCACTCATAAGGCCAAAGCACCACCACTATGCCAAATCACATTTGATGATACCCTCCAATCAAACAACAACTTACATCATCAACCCCATACTCATACATATTATAAAAAGGCAATAATAAAATAACACACATAATTGGCATATATAGGACTCAAACCCAAGTACTCTCACACAATCAAGTACTCTCAACTACATGAGCTAGTACTTTTCCACACCATATTAAACAACAATAATTATCACAACGACGCCTTTTACCCGCATTTATTAATTAATTAATTATTTAATTAATTAATTTCTCGGGTCTTACAGGGGGGACATGGCTCCTCCTTGCCCCATTAAACATCCGCCCTTGAGGATGAGTCAAGTCAGGCTTATGTTAGGCCAAGTCGAGTCCAGCCAAAGTTGGTCAGTGTTAAGTCAGGTGAAACTCAGACGCATCTTAGACTGAGTTGAGTAAGACCCATGTTAGGCCATGTTGTGCCAAGTCAATTTGAATCCACATCAGGTTAACTTAAGTTAAATTCATGTTAGATTGAGTATAGTTAGGCTCCGGTTATATCAAGTTGAATTGAATTCACAGTTTGTGTAAGGTCGAGTCAAGTTTGGCTCATCTCAAGTTGGCCCATTTTGGATCCACCTCAAGCTCAATCCACTTGGGCTTATCTTGAGTCATGTCAAGTTGGATCCATCTCGACCAGAATCATGATATGACCACTTTAGGTTGAACAAGTCTGACCCGTGCAATATGTAAAATATGTATGGGTCAATTTATAATTTAAAAATACGGTTAAATATGTTTTTGATCTCTCAAGTTTTAGTGAAATTTGAAATTAGTCTCTTTTCAAAACTTTTGACCAATTTAGTCATTCATCTTTAAAAATGCATGAATTTAGTCTTTTTAACAAAATTTTGTTAAGTTTATCTGACGTTTCAAGCACATTTCACGATAATATTTGAATTGTTTACACCGTTTGACATATTTTCGCTTCAATGTTAACTTAAATATTATCATAAAATGCGTTTAAAATATTAAATAAATTTAACAAAATTTGATAAGAAGGACTAAATCCACACATTTCTAAAAAGGAGGGACTAAATTGGTATAAAGTTTCGAAGATGGACTAATTTCAAAATTTATTGAAACTTTAGGAATAAAAACATATTTAACCCTTAAAATATCTTAAGGACTTGTGCATTTCTAATTGAAGCATGAGGCAAATTCACTTTCATCAAACCCACTTCATGGAGCTAAGGCTTTTTATAAAAAACCTTATTTTAAAATTAAGTTGGAATTGACGCATGAATTAAGGATTAAATCGACAATTCTATAAATAATGATGTTTTACCATAAATCATTGAGCATCACACGTGTAATTAGTACTCTATATGGTTATAAAATTTAATATTTAATAGATTTTTTTTCACTTTTTATTTTGGGTGATAAACTTCATATTGCTTGCACTTTTGGCCTGTCCTTTCATATACACCATAAACATAATTACTCCTTGTTGGTAAAGTGGTTATGCTAAACAAGAAATTTTGTTTCTCAACTAAATAATTTTGAGTCACCTTAAAGGCGTACAGTATTAAAATCCATCGATTTTCCAAAAAAGTTAAAGAGTGTTATAAACAAAATTAAAAGAAGTCAGAATGCAGAGGTTAAAAAGAAAAAGAGTAAAATGTAAAGATGTATAAAAGCAGGTAAAATATGGAAACTTCTATTTATACCAATATTAAAATAATCTTTAAAATATTAAACAAACTCGATTCTCTCATTTGTCATTATCGGCATCAGATTTACCAAGAATCACCTTAAATTTTACCACTACTCTGTTTCAACTCAACTCAATCTAGTTAACTCCTCTATTTTCTCATAAAATTCTAAACATCCTCAAAATCTATGAATATTTACTCACCTAAAATCCTTACTCTTCTGAAATCAAGTCGAACATAGTGTAATTGAGCATTTTGTGACATACTCTAGATGGACTCAAGAAAAAAAAAGAAGCAATTGATGGGCCATTTTGTAAGTTTGAAGATGGTGTAATCCATAGATTTTGCGTGCTGGGAGATGATTGGATAAGAATGGACTAAAAGGACAAACGAGTTGCGAGGCCTGAACACTGTACCTTTTCCTCTTTTCCTTTTTCACTTCAATACTTCCCCCTTGTGACTTTTGTGTGTGTGCTGTGCCCATACTTTCTAAGGCTGAGGATAGCCCCAGCCGGAAATAGAAACTCAAACCCACCCACTCATCAACTCATTCAACCACCATGTTCTGATATTTCCTCCACCACACACACTCACACACACTCAAATTCACACTCACATACCAACCAAATTAATGCAGATGCAAAGCATGTCAACCACCATGGCTTCCTTTTCCCCTCCCACCCATTTCTCAGCCACTCCTTCGTCGCACCCCAAACCCCGTCTCTTCCACAAGACCCACTTTTTATTCTCTCTCAGGTCCAGGACCCTTGCTAGCTCTTCATTGAAGGCTGCTGCTGCTCCTGAGAACGGCGTCGGGACTGCCGTCGAGCCGCCGCCGGAGCAGGCCGCGCCGGAGTCTTCTCCCCCGCCGCTCGAGAACAGTTCTGTTGGAACCAATGGGGCTGCTGCTGCTCCTGCTCCTGCTCCTGCTCCTGCTGCTGCGGTTCAGATTGAGGAGGTGAAAGTTCAAAGTGGTTTCGTGGATCCGAGATGGGTTTCTGGAACATGGGACTTGACCCAGTTTCAGAAAAATGGCGCTACCGATTGGGATGCTGTAATTGATGCTGGTAATGTTATTATCCCTTGCTCATTGTGCTCGTAATGGTAATGTTTTAAATTTTTTCTTGCTCCTAAATTAAGTTTTGGTTGGTGCCTGTAACCTTTGTACCTTCATACATATATGTTTCTTCGCTGCCTAAAATTTCCCCTCTTCAGTTATTTAAGGTAACCATTTTGCACAGGAAATGTTGCTAATTGGTACAAACTGATGTAGATTTCGTTATGTACATATCTCTTGTTGACAAGAAAAAAGATATACCTTTTGGTGGATTTTTTAGAGTGTAGATGTGTTACATTACGATGTAATTGTGACCTCCCTTCATTTGTCGGCTTGAAGTTTATTCCCCAATTGAAATCAGTTTGCTAATAAAATGGAGTCAATGGGTCTGCATCCAATGTCATTCCTGTATTCCAGTTGATAGAGCATGGTTCATTTTGTGACAGAGGGGTAACTCAGTTTATGTTGGATCAGATTCATATCTGGTTGGTTTCATTTTTTTCCCCTTAAAAAATATATCAACGTGTGGGTGTAATTATTTTCAGAGGCTAGAAGGAGGAAATGGCTTGAGGATAACCCGGAATCATCCAGCAATGAAAATCCTGTAGTTTTTGACACCTCCATCATACCCTGGTGGGCATGGATGAAAAGGTTCCATCTCCCTGAAGCTGAACTACTCAATGGTGAGTTTTGATTTGCATTCCAGAATGAAATTAAAGAATAATTTCTTATGTCAGTAAGATACAAATAAACACTAACATTCTTGTTTTGAGTATCGTGCAGGTCGTGCCGCCATGGTAGGATTCTTTATGGCATATCTGGTTGATAGCTTGACGGGAGTTGGCCTAGTGGATCAAATGGGAAACTTCTTCTGCAAAACTCTTCTGTTCGTGGCTGTGGTCGGAGTTCTTCTGATCCGAAAGAACGAGGACCTTGAAAACCTTAAGAAGCTATTTGATGAGACTACTTTATATGACAAGCAATGGCAAGCAACTTGGCAGGACGAAAATTCAAGCACTCCCAAGAATGAGTAGTGGAATTGCTGTTTTGTAGTTCTCCCCCTTTATGTCTCTTAATACACTTCTCTATTACTCTTTCTAGTAAAAAAAACAGACATGGATATGAATTAGACATTGTATTTCATATCCTTCTCTCGTCCTAGCTCCAAATGACCTAGATAGTTTCTGTTTGTTTGCAATGCGGGAGTTGTTTTTTTCTTAATTAAGAACCCATCAACTTCCAAAAATAATACAACTTTGTAGCAATTCTATCTTTTGTTTTTACCATTTTCAGTTTCATTTTTGTTGCAATCTCCCAAGTATTGATACGTGTACAAAGGTATCAATGATATCAGCTCGTTCAGGGGGTGATTGCAATAGTAGAATTACGCATTACCAAACATTTAAAATGGAAGATAACCTACAAACAACATCGATGACCCGTAAGGCCGTATCGACCTACATGACCAGTACTGAGTAGAAAATGTAAGCATAGGGACGATGTGAAAATTTCCGAACATTTCCGCCTCAGAAATGATCGTTCCATCACTGAACCAAACTTGCCATAATATTCAAGGAATTGAAGCTTATAGAAGTTATGGATATAGGTAAGTCTAGCGTTATCTTACCGTAAAGAAATCATGTTAGGGAAATACAATTTTAATCCAGAACATTTTTTTTGAGATAGAAATCTATTAGTTAAGGTTACATGATTTTAGTTCAATTTTGATTTCAGTTTAAAATGCTCTTAACCAAGATTGTACTATCTTTACATTACTTCTAAGAGCGCTCTCAACTAAAGTTCAGTTTAATACATTTTTTTACAAAATTGTATCATCTTGACACGATTTATCCATATCTTTAATTTTTTTAAAAGTTACCCATTTTAGTAAATTAAAAAAAAAAAGGTTACATTACTTTAGTAACAAAAAAAGGCTTGATTTTTAATGTGAGAGCAATCCCCCTGAGGCGATCTTCGTATGGTGGATGTTACTTTCACGGCTATTGTTCTTGCATCTATCAAATTTCTCGCCACATCTCATTAAACACTTTCGGAAAATTATTTTCATAACAGGAGTGAGATGATTATCTCCCGCAAAATATTTCCAAATTTGTTTTTGTATGTTTCGGAAAATAAAATCTGGAACGATAGAATGCCGGGAGAAATTTGATACGGTGCAGGAAGTAAAGGAAGATGAGCCCATGACTAAGATTTGAAAATAAAAAAGCAATAGATTCAAAAACTGCAATCCACTAATACATCAAACTAGAACAACTAGAACATTTGAAACACAAATATGGCTGTAACTATGGCATCATCAACACCAAATGACAAGCACCATACGCATTGGACAGACCAAATGGCGAGAATAATGTTTTATTGGCAAGTCTCTAATGCCTTAACTCGACTGACTAAACCTAGATTAAACCTAGATTAAAGAAATTACAGCCATAAACCCTGCTCTTGCAGGTGCAGATCCTAAGCTTCCCAACCTCTGAGAAGAGTAGCACGAGCAACACGGTTCACTCCAAGAGTGAATGCTCCCATTCGCAAGCCACAGTTATGAATCTTGCACATTGCCTTGATGTCTTGGAAAGACCTGGTCATGTATTTCTTCAGCTCATGATTCACCTTTTCCTCATCCCACATGAAACCTTGAATATTCTGCAAGCACCACAGAAGCAGAAGAAGTTAAACATTAAAATAGATACACAATAAACAGTGTCAAAATAAACTTAAACTTAGTTGAATCTATCTACCTGAACCCATTCAAAGTAACTCACAGTCACTCCACCAGCATTGGCATAGATGTCAGGTAAGATAATGACTCCTTTCTTAGACAAAATCTGCAAAAAAGAAAATCACTCATTACATCTTTACATTATCACCTACGTATATAGCCTGGGGTAATCAACTTACCTCATCCGCTTCAGGGTCAGTGGGATGATTTGCTGCTTCTATTATAAACTTTGCCTTCACGTCAGAAGCATTTTCCCTTCAAAAATAATATACTACGATTAAGTTGGTGTTAAATGGATCAATGTTAAAACAAACATAGAATTTCATACCTATTTAGAACTCCTCCCAGTGCACAAGGGATAAGCACGTCGCATTCATGAACAAGCAACTCATTTGGATCCATGACTTCTGCACCAGGAAAGTCCTTCAGGGTTCCATTGCCCTCATCCTTGTATTTCAGCAGAGCAGGGATGTCGATTCCATTTGTGTTTTTGATAGCACCACTGATATCACTGATAGCAATCACCTTTCCCCCTCTCTCATAAATAGACTTAGCAGCCCATGTGCCCACATTTCCAAAGCCCTGGTGTCATTAAAATCAAATAGATCTTGAAGCTGAGATTCATATGTACACACTAATCATCATACCATGGCAATGGAAATTATTACCTGGATAACAAATGTGTGATCAGCAACGGACTTCCCATATTCAGCAAACAAGGCTTCAGTTGCAAAAACCACTCCAAGACCAGTGGCAGCCTCCCTTCCCAATGATCCTCCAAGATCCTATAGAAAAATGACATTAGCATTCAAAGCAAATCTCCTAATAACTCTAATGTCAAATTTATTTACAGTTCCTAAGGGTATTGTGCATTTGAGACTTACAATAGGCTTCCCAGTCACAACTGCAGGTGAATGACCATGAAACTTTGAATACTCATCAAGGATCCATGCCATGGTCTGTTTCAGTGAAATAGTTAGAGATATATGAAACTATAAAATACAATCAGTGGTAAAAATGTTATTATCAGTACCTGGGCATTAGTTCCCATATCTGGGGCAGGAACATCCCTTTGAACACCGATGAGATCATGAATCTTCTGAGTGAAGACCCGAGTAAGACGTTCTAACTCACTGATACTCAGATCTCTAGGGTTGCAGCCAATCCCACCTTTTGCTCCTCCATAGGGAATGTCTGCTACAGCTGTCTTCCATGTCATGAGCTGAGCTAGAGCATTCACCTCATCTGGGTCAACCTGGCATCAAAATGCAAAAATGATAAAAATGATCATCAAAAGAACTGTGTAGATCAGCCATCTCTTTTAGTCTACCAAAGTGTAGATCAGAACTCTGATGCAGTGTTTATTTAGTATTCCAAAAAAATTTGTTCTGCTGTGATGGAGGAAAAACTTTTTCAAAGGCATTCATGCAATCTCATTATGAGATGTGAACAATTCAAGAAGCATGTAGATTTAGCAAACAGAACAAAACCATTGCATTACAAAAAGTAGATAAAGCCAAGGTTTTGAATTGTAATTGCTTGTGGTTCAGTCAGGTTGAGAAATGCTGCATGTATTTTTTTTTTTTTAATTTGTGATTGGATTCCGCAGATCTACACGGAAATTTTCACATTCAACATATCCATATCCGTCAGGTTGAGAAATGCTGCATGTATGTTGTGATTGGAATCCGCAGATCTCCACGGAAAAGGTCACATTCAACATGCAAATTTCTGTCTGATTGAATTCCGTGTGGATCTCATGATTGGATTATGTGGAAGGAAGGTACCATTTGAAACACACTTTTGGAATTTCATTACAAAGTTACTGTAACAGGTGCAATAATTATTCTGTATGCATCAATTAATGATCAACACCATCAATTAATCTTCAATAGTAAATAATTGGAAATGGAAACTTTCAATAATGATTTGCAATGGCTATTAAATTATAGAGAGAAAATGACAATAGTTCACAGTTCTATATCGTCACTTTCACATAAATAATAATTATAATAAAACAGAGATCACTTTCAAAAAAATAATAATAATAATAGAACTGCGCAGTTCAACACAAATTTCATAAAATAATAACCTAATCTTTTTACATGTCGACTCCAGTATAGACTCAAATGAAATACTTTTGGCCAAAATGCACACTTTAAAGATAAATCATAACATCAAAAGTTCAATTAAACACAAAATCAAATTCAAAACAATGAGAAAACACAAAAAAACATGATATATTCAGACCTCCGGATGATATCGAATCCCTCCTTTCATTGGACCACGAGCATTATCGTGTTGGATCCTGAATCCCACGTAGGAAACCAGAGTTCCATCATCTTTCGGAATCGTGCACTCAACCTGAAAAGATCAGACACAAACAACAGGTAAATCCTTCTCCACACATCCCAGAAACAATAACATGAAAAGATCATAAATTTTTTGATGAGGGTGAGTGAGAAAACAAGCCATGCAAACAAAAGGAGTGAAAATCCATAAAAGGGAGCATATGAAGGTTGAATACCTTGATTTCTCTGAAGGGTATGAGAAGACTCTTCTCAAGCTTGGAATCCAAACCGAGGATACGAGCCGCACGTTGAAAGTTGCGGTTGGTGGCGGCTAGAGCATTCATGGTTGCAAAGGAGAGAATGCAAAGAGAGATGTGAGTGACTGAATGAGTCAAGCGTCACTCAACTCAAAAGAAGAGAATGCAATGGTTATGCAGCATTAGTTGAGTGAGCATGTATTTTTATAGAAGGAAGAGAGAGAAAGTAAGAGAGAGATAAAGTAGGCATTTATTACTTTTTGTTTGACTTGAATCACTCAAACTAATGTAACAGTCATTATGATATATTTTAACAGTTACTTTATTTAATTATTTCATTAATTAGGCATTGATGTATTTTTCCTAAGTGACTCAATCATCTATGTCATTCTTATCTATACAATAATCTTAATATCATTCTTATCTATAAATTTTATTTTTTATATTTCTAACTATCATGATATATTTTTAAAGTAGTTTTTATAAACTAATGATTTTATTGTACAAATAATTAAAAAAAATTAAAATCATTTGCAGTGTATTTTAAATTGCAAATGTAAGATCTTTTGTTCCCATATATTATTATATAAAGGGGTAAATTTACTAATATTCATTATAAAAACAAAATTTAAAATAATAAATTGAGCATATAAATATTTACATTCACCACCAACTAAAATTGAATTCTATCTTTGTTTAATCTTATCATGAACAGTCAAATATAACTCTTTTGTATGAATAATAAATAATTAAAGAACTTAGGACATTAATTAAACTATCTGTTATATTTTTATTATTTATTATTGTTGTTAAGTTTGCTTTTACATTGAATACATAATGTACATTACATATTATATACATAAATATTGGCATTTATTTTATACTAATTATATCAGTTGTTATCTTTATACAATTAATATTATATATAATATATGTGATTATAAATATTTGTAATTTAAATTTTGTATCTTGCCATAACTATTAAAATCTCCTGTAATTATAGTTTATAATTATTAATACATTGATTTAAGAAAATATTCATGCAGCTATATTGAATAACATAATTATTAATACATTAATTTAAGAAAATATTTATTGAGCTATATTGAATAACATTACTATTTATATTATAGTTACAACTATTATTCCATCTCTTACATTAGAAATAAATTTCCTATTAAATGGACATGCATGCTGGAGATTTTACTTTAAGCAAAATAATTCTAATATTATATTTTCTTTTATTAAAAAAAGTGATTTCAACTTAATTAACTGATTTTTTTTATCTAATATCTTAATTTTGTTAATGATATGATTAAATTTAATTTCAATTGGATTTTTCGATTTTGACATCAAAACATGGTATCCATCATATCAAATTACATAAGCGGCTACTTCAATTTACTTCGCTACTTCAATTTACTAATATTGTACATTAATATTGAATGATTAAATTTTATTTTTTTATAAATCATCTCAATATACATAAAAATTAAATATAATTTAAATATTTTAGTTTCATATTTTTCTCAATTATATTAAATATCTTTTTTTAAAACACTTTTGATGGAAGTGTTGTGTATTGTAAGGATTTAATTGTGATATTTTTTATTAGAAAAATATTTATGTACTAAAATAAATATTAATTGTTGGTTATTAAGAAACAATAAAGTATTTAAGTTTTTCTTCTTTTAAACATTAATATATGTAATTTTTGTTCTAATTCTAATGCAATGTTACATGAACATATCATGAACATGACTGTTTTGATAGCTAAAATGAAATTTGCATTTAGTTTCTATCTGGTGCAGGTATAATACCGTTATTTTTATAAAATAAAAATTCTTGAACTTTCACACAATTACCCTTTTATATAAGTGATAAATAGAGAGGTACCTTTCTGATATTAACAAATGAGGTGTTAGTTACATGGTGGAATTAGATTTACTCATAAAATTATTTTATATTCTTTTACAATTAACTAAGTACATAAACTGAAACCATAAACATATTTATATAATTTATATAATTACAGCTACGGTAATATCTAACTATTCTCCATTGTATATAAACGTTAAAAGAATATTTGTAAAGATTGTCCAAACAAAAAAGAGTTCATTAGGTGTCAGTGTATAAGAAAAAATTTAATTACATTATATTAAAAATATTTTGATATTTATCCATATTAGCCCAGAGGGAGAGTTGTTTTATCCTGGTCCAATGAACGTTGTGTGAGATTGTAACTAAGAATTACATAGGTAAATTGTTGTGCAGGATAATACGATAATATTGAGGTGATTGAATGTATGATGAATAACCTGAATCAGGAGATAAATTTGAAAACATTGAAGAGTGTGCGGAACATGTTGGGGAGCGCATTCGCATTGAACATATATTGGGCAGCAGACTGATGATGCACCGATTCGTTTACCGCAGAGGCGCATCTTACGTCGTCTCTGTTTGCTTCTGCCGAATACTATTCACGAAGACTGATTTGCAGGTGTGAAGCGTTATTCACGAAGGCTGATTTGCAGGTAAGGAGCGGGATTGTGGTGAGAGATGAAATGAATTGCAGTGTGGATATGCAAATTTGGTTGTTCTTCTATCGTTTCCAACAATGTAGAGAATAGGGCCAAAGCTAGTTAATTGGGTGCTTCAACCACATACATCGTCCCCTGAAAATATAAAAATTCAAGAAATTCATCGTTTTTTTTGTTGTCTTTTCTGCACAAGCTCCGGTGGTTAAAAGATCAATAATTTCATACCCATATTTTTTTTTATTATGCATAACATTTTTCAATTTTAAATAAAAACTTAAATTTTATTTTAATTTGTTTTTCACTCAATATTCTTATAATTATACCACAATTTTTCTTTAAGGTAATTCGATAAACATTTAATATTATTCATCATAAATATTTTTTAATATATCATATTCATCACATCATATAAATTTTCACAAATTTTCATTTTAAATCTATTCGATTCATTCAGTTTTTATCCAATTCAAACAATCACAACTTCACCACAATTTCTTTCAAATTCATTCAAATTTACTTCTCTATATCCATCTTTTAATCCAAACACATAATTAGTGTTAGTGTAGGTGTCATGTCCCCCTAAATTTAAAAAAAAAAAAATTAGTAGTATATATATATATATTAATAAAACATAAAATTAAATATAATAGAAAAACAAATTTATTGAGATATTTTTTAAATTCTCTTTCATACTTGAAAAGTCTATTTGTGAAAGCTTGAAATGTTTGAAAGGTACCATGTTTAATCTTTGTAAAAAAAAAAAAAAATCTCTTTGAGATTTATAATATTTTTCAAATTCTTTTGTAATGAAAATATTGCACTTTCATGTAAAAAAAGGAAATCTTCATAATATATTTTGTTACTCCTTCAAATTAATTTTCATTTTTTAAGTTTAATTATATTTTAATTTTTAGCAATATTAAAATATAGTTATTTTATTATTTTATTATTTTTTAACTTTTTGTAGGTGTACATCGAGTACATTATTAGTTAGAATTACATATCACTTATCGATATTTTTGTCCTTTAAATAAAATAAAATTGGATTTATGATGATTAAGTCAAGATTCATTTAATATTACAATTAACTTCATATTAATTATCCTTAACCAATGTTTTTAGGACACTGATTAGCAGGACTCTACTTGCTATATATTAATTCTATCAAAATATTGGAGTTTTCTTTGTGAAAGTATGGTAAAGTTTTGAGTTATACGAATCTCAATTTTGATCTTAGTAGGGTAGGGTAATCTGTGACCATCGTACCCATGACTTATTACCTATGATGCATAGATACAATATGTGTATTGGATACGCTAATTTTGAAAATAATAAGACATAATACATAATATATGCATATTAAAAAATATATAATTTATTTTTAAAAAACATGTGAAATATATGATTATTCTTGAGTAAATCCAAATTAAAATCAAATGTATTAAACATTTTCAACATAAAAATTTATAAATTATTGTCATTATAAAACATTATTGGTTTATGTATTAGATATTTTATTGATAAGTATCGGTAAATTATTATAAAATATTGAATACGGATACATGTCAGACACAAATACATTATACAAATTGAAGTATGGGTGCATCATAGCTTATTACTTACCTCCTCATATTAGTTGGTTTTCGTGTGGCGTTATCCTTTCCCAAATTAAAGGTCATAACAGTTCCTTAATCTCATCAACTACTACAAAGGACAAAAATACTATTAAACCTTTAATTTATATAGGAATTATAATTAGTCATTCTTCAATTTTTTTTGTTTAATTTAGTATCTCAACTTTAAAAATACATGAATTTAGTTTTATTAACAAAATTTTATTAAGTTTATTTTACGTTTCAAACACGTTTCTCAACTAATATTGAAGTGAAAATATGCAAACGGTGTAAACAAATCAAATATTATCATAAAACGTGTTTGAATCGTCACATAAACTTTATAAAATTTGGTTAAAATGACTAAATTCACGCATTTTTAAAGTTAGAGAGCTAAATTAAACCTAAAATTTAAAAAAGAGGTTATTTCAATGTTTTTAACATGTGTGATAATTAAAGAATAATTCCATTTTATGAGTAAATAGAAACATCAGAGAACAATTTTATATGGTTATAAATAGATTAGGTTTCTAAAAACCACTATATGGTTAAGATTTTCTACACCAAAGAGTACGCGTTGATTTGGAAGGTGAAGTTGCTTTGCTCTATCTAGTATGAATTTGTGGAGGCTTTCCCTTTTAATTTTGATAAATAACTTTACAAATTCGAGGTTATATAAATGATAATTTTTTATCAAGGCTTAAATTTAATTTTTACTGTAATAATCGGTATCATCAGAGTATTGTCATGATTTATCATTCTCATGTTTTTTCTTTTGGCCTATTTTCTCATCATAATATTTATGTATTTTCAATTAAAATATAATTATTTAATTGTTATTATTTTTTAACTTTTTTTATCAAATAAATTATCAATTATAATATGTAACACTTACTCATGTGTACTTTTATCCTCAAAATAAAATAAAATTATATTAATAATTAGTAAGATCATAATTTATTTAATACTACATTTACTTGTAAATTTTTACAAAATTCAGTATTCATTAATTATACCTTAATTAATATCTTTTCAGAATATTTATCAATCACTTTTTAGTCAATTGCAAAACTAGTAAAGATGTGTTATTGATTTCGAAAAGTGAGCCAAAACTGAACAAAATTATCTTACAAAATTATCTTAACTACAATAAACTACATTTAATTGCATTATATATAAACTAAAAATAACTTAACTATTATAATAAAAATGTAAAAATTGAACTTATTTCAGTTAACTATTAAGTAACTAGTAACTGCACCCAACTGTTTCATTTATTTTTCTTTTCTTCTCTTCGATCCCCTTCTCTCCATTATACTGTGCACTACACTTCCTGATAAATTTTCTCGAACAAGATTATCTTCATAATAGTGAATGCTAAAATGTTATAGAAAACACGCACAGAATAAAATAGTTTGGCCTTAATAATTAAGGTTTTCTCTATAAAGAAAAGGGAGCTAAACAAATTTTCTCAAAAAAAAACAGCAATGAAAAAGTAGTTTTAAAAATAGAAAAAAAAGTTTCAAAAAAAAAATATAATTTACATTATATTATACATTATTTAACTGTTAAAGTTAGTTATAAAGTTCAGATAAATGTTAAAAGGGTAACTGGAAGCCAACCAATCAGCCAGTAGCTTAAAATCAGTAACTCAACCGAAAGTTTTTTAACTATATTATTAATTGTTAAATTATAAATGTTTGATTAAACTATCTTAATAAATATAAAATTAGAAAAATAGATACGTGGATATGGTACTTGTAACACCCTATTTAATTTAATATACGAAATTAAAGGAAGCATTACAAAAAGATAATATAATAGCGCAGTCCTGGAGTTTAAAACTCAACTCCTTACAATCCAAGACACACCACGATGTCCAAAAGAAAACTGGATAAAAAGTTTACAAAGAAAGTATGTAGATCCAAGGACAAACAAGTACATGGGCCTTAGCCCTAAAGAAAAGCCCAATAAAGAAACTAAAAACCAGCCCATGCATGCTATGCAGCGGAACCATCACCTCCCTATTGCCTACGGGTGTTCCTCGCATCTGCTCACATCAACAAGTTAATGATCATCGCAAAAGAGAGTACCACACAGCAGGACACACAACAAAAACAAAAGGGTAAGCTAGAGCCAAAAGTGGTTTTGTCATGCAAACAGATATACTTCCACAGTCAATTATACACATGTCATCCAATCATGTTACGACTCTTCAAATCAATACACTAAGACTCGACTCGACTCATCCGGCTACATATAATCTGGTCGGATTTAGCGGATGCTCGCACTTGTGGTGGATACCTCTGCTCACCCCCGAGCTGTTCACCCCCAAGCTATGTGTTACAAGTGTTACAAATGTTGCAATGAATCAATTCCCTCACACACAAGGTTGGCCCTTAATGAATTTCAGGCCTCCTGCTACTCCCACCACAGGAGTCAATCCACTCTAAGTGAGACTAACTGACCCCTTAGAGTGTCAGGATGCAATCCTTACCTTGAATCCTTACCAAATTATATAGATGGGGCACCACCATGGGCACTCACTAACAGGGGCCATGGAATTATGTCCCGACCATTGAAGCACTATCCTAGAGTCTCACCTAGAGATCCCAAGGATTTACGTACTGACCACATACTATACATATCCAATCAATCATGAAATATTCACCACATATGTCAATATCATATCAATCTTTGTAATCATCCCTCATTCGTATCTCATATTTAGTCAACCACAACTCATCCTTCCCAAAGCCATGAAAATAGAATCGTACATCATGCCAATACCATGCCAAGGAACATCATTCATTTTCCATGAATCCCTCCATATTTCATATCCACTCCATAACCACTCATCATGTTAAATTTTGTGAACCAATCACATACAAACATCATGCTCACAACATGCCAAAACTCATGAATCATAATTTCCATCTCATTCATACAGGGTCACTCAATTCATCAGTTCATACCCAAGATAAAGCATAACAAGCCAAACATACAATTAAGGCCCCAACAACATAAAAGGTACAGTTGCATAAAGAAATCATGTGCCAGTCTCGCTCAAGCCACAGGATCTCGCTTAGGCGAGACTGTCATTAGGGAACCCTGCGAGGCTCGCGGATTCTCGCTTAAGCGAGCCGCTACTCGCCCGGGCGAGCATGTCCCTCGCCCAAAAGAAAGACTTCCTCGCCTGAGCTACGCCTACAGTACAAATCTCAAACCCCCACTCGTCCTCGCTCAGGCAAGCCTAGATGGTGTCTCGCTCAAACGAAAGCTCTCCGCCTGAGCGAGAGCTCGAGAGCGAGTCTGAGTCTGTCTCTGCAAGTCTCGCCTGGGCGAGAGTGTTAGGTCTCGCCACTGTTCATCCTGAAACAGCCATATTTCCACATTCAAACAATGATGCCAACCATACCATACATTCATAGCAACATATAAGCTTGGAAATCACGAATCACAAGCAAGATAACAACCATCGCACCAAACAAGAGGGTTCTAGCTTCCCTTACCTGGACGAATGCTAGCGGAAGGTACAAGCAAACATTAGAGGATTACTACAGATTCAAGAACTGATTTGCAAGCTGGAATACTGACAGTGTAATAAATGGAGTTCTCTTAGCTCAACGAAGAATGAGAGCCAAACCCTAGCAGAGCTTTGTTAGAAGGAGAAGAGAGAGTGAGACTGCTGTTTTTCTGATAGGTGTAGAGAATGAGAGGAGTAAGGCTGGTTTATGGGTTTTGGGTACCCTATGGGCCAGCCCTTAGGCCCAAAAGTTAAGGCCCTTCCCCTTTAACATAATACCAGAAAAGTGGGTCTTACAGTACTAATTATATTTTTATTTTATTTTATTCATAAAAATATATTTTCGAACAGTATCCTTTTAATCTTTAATCAATCTTAAACTTTTATATTTTTATTTGTTGATGAATATTTTAATGTTGGGTATTCCATTATTCATATGACGTAATATTGTAAAATATTTTTAATTAAATTTAAATAAAAATATCAATTTTTGGAGTGTTAGAAATCCCACATCGACTAGAGATAAGGCCAATTCACAATATATAAGTGGGTGCAATCCTCACCTTAAAAGTCGATTTTGTGAGGTTGAGTTAGGCTTAAAAAAATTAGTGCAATTCGGTTAAAAAATAGTATAATTCAATTTAAAAATTGTGTAATTCGGTTCAAAATGAGTGCAATTCGGTTAAAAAATAGTACTAAAAAATAGTGAAGTTCGGTCCAAAATTAGTACAATTCAGTTCAAAAATAGTGTAGTTCATTTCAAAAATAGTGCATTTCGAAACACAGTTTAGTCATAACAGTTCAATTCAATTCATACTACAATGCAATTTAGTTCACCACAGGTTAGTTCAATTTTTTAGAACAAAAAACAATTCAGTTTAGTTTGCTTAAACTAATTTTCAGTTTAGTTCAGTTCAGTGAACTATTTTGTAGTTCACTGTAATCTTAATAATGCAGTGCAGTTCGATTCATTTTAGCCAGCCCTAGAGAAAGGATGTATTTGAGTGGATTAGATGGTGAAGTTTGTGTTGTTCTTTTTAAGAAATTTGGAGTTGAAAGTGAGTGAATTTAAAAGTAAAGTTTGTGAAAATATGTTTTGATTGAGGTGATAAATTAAAAATTAAGTTCAAGTGAAAGAAAAACAAAATTACAAAATTGTCCTTGATGTTAAAAATAATCTAAAATTATATTTAAATAAGTTAGATTTATTTTATTAAAAATATTTAAATAAACAAATTAAAAACAAAATTGAATAAAAAATAAATAAAATACAATATATTTACTTTTTCAATTTTTTTTATAAACTATTTATAAATTTGGGATATTAACATAAATTAAGAAAAGGATAAACTAATGAGGTGTTTGTGGAATTAGATTTACTCATAATATTATTATAATATTATTGTATGTTGTTTTACTAGTAAATAAGTGTATAAACTGAAACTACAAACATATTTATATAATTACAGCTACTGTAGTATTTAACCGTTCTCCATCATATATAAACCATTATATATAAACATTAAGGCTATGTGTTTCTAGAAGAAGATTAGAAGGAGACGAAGAGTGGTTGTACAAAGATTAGAGGGTGAAGTTGATGTTGTTCTTTTTAAAAAATTAGGGCGTGGTTTTAGAGTGGATTAGAGAGTGAAATTCGTGAAAAATTGTGATTGATTTGACATATTGAATTTTTTTTTAATAAATAAAAAATGAGATTATCAAAATATCTTAAAAATAATATAAAATGTTATATAAATCATTTAGAATAATTTATTTAATTTCTATTGATTGTCTAAAATAATAAAAAAATATTTATAAAAAAATGAATAATAAATTAAAAATAAAATTACATATATTTATTTGTTACAAAATTAAAATTGGTAAATATTAATAAATTAAATTATCTAAACATTTAAAAAATAATAATATTTTCACATGGCATGAAAAAAACATATCAAAATTGAAAGACTAGAATAAATTAAAATCATTTTTTTTACCATTTCATTAAATGATTAACAAATATTTGAAATCAAAATTTTATTGGAGGTTAGGAGAGATAAAAAATAAATATAATGAAGATAAAGTGATAATTTGTTATCCATTACCCTCTAATTTCTTAGACATTAGTAGGATGAAATTTTTTAATATCCCCTCTATTTTATGCTTGTCATTCCTTTACATCACCTAACAAAGAAGAGGGTGTTCACCAGTGGCGGACCTAGGAAGGGAGGGGGGGAGCCGTGGCCCCCCCAACGTTTTTGATTTTTTTTGATTTATATTATATGATTTTTTTTTTGTTTTTAATTTTTTAAATTATGTATAAGAAATTTAATGTTTTGGAATTTTTTAAATAATAAAAATATATATTAGGAATTGATAAATATTAAAATAGGTATCTTTTTATTTATTTTATAAAATATAACATTTAATGTTAATAAATAATAAAACATAAAATTAAATTTAATAAAAAATAAATAAATTTATTAAGATATTTTTTATTTTGTCTCTCACTGTTTTTTGAGTTTCTCACATATTGTATCCACTTTAGACTTTTACTTATTTTGTTTTCTTTTGTTTATGAAGAAAAAAAGAAAGTTGAACACAAATTCATTATTTTGTGCTCTCATTTTTGTATGCTTTCTTCTATTATTGAAGAGAAAAGTAATTCTTTTTTTCTCAATTGATAGTGAAATATTAGTTTAATAATTAATATTATTTTTTATCTCACGAGCATTTGGTATATTCATTTTTATAAATATCAAGAAAAAGCAATGCACTAAGTGTTTTTTAATAACTGGTTTTTAATTGTGACTTGATTATCATATATTTTTCTTTTATTAATTACATATCACAATTTTTATTTAGATTATGATAAATTATCTTTTAGTATTTTTTTTAAAACATAAGTATATTGATGAAGAAATAAAAGAATAAATTAATTATTTAAAAGTGATAAAATGGAAGCTACTGTGAGGAAGAAAATAGAAAAAATCAATCTTTGACAAAAATAGGAAGTCAATTATATCTATTTCATTGATTTTTTAATCTGTCTCGTCTTATTTTAACTCTTCTTGTTTCTACAACTATATCAAAAAGATAATTTTCTACAATGAAAATTATCAAAATAAGACTGCAAAATAATATGGAAGATGATTTTTTTTGCTGACGATATGATTATTTACATTAAAAACAAAATATAACTAAAAATTTTAGTATTGATTCAATTATTATTAAGTTAAATAATCTTACGGATCCATAATTAAATATATAAATTTTAAGTATATTTTGGCATCCTCATAAAATCGAGCAAGTTCCGCCACTGGTGTTCACCTTCTATGCCTTACTTTTCCTTCCCTTTGAATATTATACTCCCTCAAAATAACATGTTTAAAAGAATATTTGTAAAGATTGTCAAAAAAAGAATGTTCATTACGTGTCAATGCATGAGAAAAAATTTAATTACATTATATTAAAGAGTAATTATATATTTATGGATGTTAGCCCAACTGAGAAAGAGTTGTTTTATCCTTGTCCAATCAAGATTTGTGAAATTGGACCTACGAATCATAAGGGTAAATTGTTCTATACATAATATTGAGGTGATTGAATGCATTATGAATAAACTAAGAGAGAAGTTTAAAAACATTGAAGAGTGTGCGGAACATGTTGGGGGAGCATATTAGCATTTAATGGAGGAGAATGATCACTTAAGAATAATTAATTTTATCGATTTCTTTATTTTTATATTAAAAATTAAAATAATTAAATATATTAATTAATAAATATATATAACAAATTTTATAAAGATAAAAATATCTTTTTAAAATTTTAGACAATAACCTATTGATATACATAAGAATGACTTTGAAAGTTTTGAAATTTTTACTAAAATATTTTATTTTCATTTGTTTTTTATAAATTTTGTAGATGTTTAACACTATTTTTTATGGTTGTACTGTTAATTTAATTTATATTTAATTTTTAACAACATTAAACATAGTTATTTTATTATTTTTAATTTTTATCGATAAATATTAAATAAAATATGAAACACATATATAACAATTATGGACATTTTTGTCTTTTAAATAAAATAAAATTACATTAATGGTGATTAGGTCAGATTTAATTTAATATTACACTTATCTATGTATTTCTTATAGAATTCAATGCATATTAATTATCTTAACCAGTGTCTTTAGGGCACTGTTAACAAGACCTTTTAACATATATTGGGTAGCATACTGATGATGCACAAATTCCTTTATCGCAAAGGTGCATCCTATATGTCTTTCTGCTTATTATCAATTGGATAATGATATTTTAACCCATTTTTTTATTTACTTTTAACTTATCACTCTTAGATTAATTATTTTAATTTTTTTGTGATATGATGTGATAAATTAAAAGTGATTGAAATAATGAGTTAAAAATAAATAGAAAAATAAGTTAAAATATCAGTATCCAATTATGATTGCATGATTATCTTGTCCCTTCTGTTAACTATGAATCAACTAAAGGTGCAACCTTTGATTAAAACTTATGACAATGAATTTTGACTATTAAATTTTAACAATTTTCTTTTATAACATGAGGTATCATCTTCTAAGTGGTTTTGAAATATTAAAAATGAGAAAAAGACAAATGAAAAACCATTCAAAAGATAACACCTAAGATTGTAAAAGAAAGTTATCAAAATTTAGTAGTCAAAAATCATTTTCTTAAAACTTAATCCAACTGAAGAGTATTTTGTGAGGGTCCACACCTCCTCCCGAGGCTGAATACCACCTTCCAAGGCTCCAATCTCTGATTATTTCTCTCCTTAAAATAGCCTTATAATATATATAATACTACTACTTTTATTTAGTCTTTTTTAACACTCAACACTTTTATTTTTATATTATTTCAAACATTAAATATGTATAAAATATTTATAGTTTTTATGATTTAATATTTGACTACATTTAATAAAAAAAGGCAATGTTGATAGAAGCAGCTTTCACCTTACCAAAGTCATGTTAAGCCTTATAAAGTTCTATCTCATAACATCACTCTTATAGACTTTAAGGAATCACTCGTTATCTAAATCACATGACATAAGAAAAATTACTCTAAACATGCTCTAAAATATAAATTGTCCTCGTAAATTCAGTATAAATAAAAGTTTGCATCTCAAAAAAGTTGAAAAATTACTCACATATTAATATATTAATACATGAAGGCAAATCAAAACAACTCCTATCTACATCATCAATATTTACTTTGAGCCAAACAATAAATATATATTTCTTATGGTTTAATATTTCCAGAATTTAATGTGAGTAATTTAATAAAAAAGAAGCACTGTTGGTGGAAGCAACTTTCACTTTTGTATAATATTCAATGATCTTTATCTAAAAGTATATTATATATATATATATATGATGTTAATTTAATAAAATAATTTTTGGAGCTAAAATTCTAAAAAAAAAAATGCTTATCCAAATATTTCTAGACTTTCTATTTTTTATATATTTAAAAAATAATAATAAGATTCACGTCTTTTGCATGCATATCACAAAATAACATTTTTCATGAAAAAATATTCTTTTCAATTTATGTTTAATAGCATTTTTAGTCTTATATTTGTAACACTCATTCAATATTTTTTATTTAATGTGGTTATTTATTTATTTTTAAATATTTTACATCTCTTCCCTTATATTAACGTCACGTTATTTAGAAATGATGAATTGACATTTGTTAATACCGTCACCATTATTTTTACGTCTTTATTTTTCAATTTCAAGAACGAAATGGGAAGAATGATGTTAATGCAAATCAATTAAAAAAATCACATTTAAATCTTTTAAAAAATATTGGAAGTAAAATATAAATAAAAGTAGTAAATCCTTACTGATATTTGAAGGGAGTTTTGAATTTTCTTTGTAATTTTTTTAATTAAATATATAAAATAATGATTCATATAATGCGGCATTAATGAGTATTAAATATTAATTATTAAAAATTAATTTGGAATGTAGACAATCGTGTTGGAATTCATGTTATAGAAGGAAATACTTGTAATATAATTGATAGGAGAATGTTAATCGGCGGTAACTGATTAAGATATAATTAATGATATTTGATTTTATCATTTTTACATTTGAAAATTAAAATAATTAATTTAAAGATAAAAGTATTCTTTATAATTTCTGAACAATATCTTTAATATAAAATAAACATCTCAGACTTTCTATGGCCTCTACTAGAATGAAAGGATCTTGAAACGTTTGAAAGGTATTGTGTTCAATTTTTCAAAAAAAAAAAAACAATTCTTTGAAATTTATAGTCTTTTTGAAAATTTTTTGTGATGAAAATATTGCACTTTCATGTGAAAAAATGTTCTCTTTCTTCATAATATCTTTTGCCACTACTTCAAATTATTTTTCATTTTTTATGTTTAATTATATTTTAAATTTTAGCAATATTAAAATATAGTTATTTTATTATTTAATTATTTTTTAAATTTTTATAGATGTGCTTTAAATATATTTTTAATTATAACGATGTATCACTTATGGACATTTTTGTCCTCTAAATAAAGTAAAATTGCATTTATAATAATTAGGTCAAGATTCATTTAATATTAACTATGCACTTTTGTAAAATTCAATATTAATTATCCTTAACTAGTGTTCTAAGGACACTAGTTAGGAGGACCTCAATTGATATGTTAGAATTCTATCCAAATATTGAGTTTTCTCTTTGTGAGAGTTTTGTGAAGTTTTGAGTTATATGAATCTCAAATTTGATCTTAGTAGGGTAACCTGTGATGATCATACCCATGACTTATCATTCACCTTCTCGTATTTTTTTTAGTATGACGTCAATATCCTTCCTGAAACTGAAGACCATAATAGTCCCTTAATCTCATCAACAACTACAAATATAAGGACAAAAATACTATTAAACTATAATTTATATACGGTTATGTAAATGAAAATTGGAATTAGTTATTCTTCAAAATTTTTGTCCAATTTAGTCTTTCAACTTAAAAAATGCATGAATTTATTAAGTTTATTTTACGTTTCAGACACGTTTCTCAACTAATATTGAAGCAAAAATGTGCAAACAGTGTAAACAAATCAAATATTATCATGAAATGTATTTGAAACATCACATAAACTGAACAAAATTGAGTTAAAATGACTAAATTCACGCGTTTTTAAAGTTGGAGGGCTAAATTAAACTAACATTTCAGAAAGAGGTTAATTTCAATTTTTTTTAACATGTGATAATTAAAGGATAATTCTATTTTATACAAGTAAATAGGAACATCAAAGAACAATTATATGGTTATAAACATATTAGATTCCTAAAAACCACTATACATTGTTTATTATTTTGACATTCCTTCAAGAAAAGACAAAGATATTATTAAAATTTTGGTTAAATCATTTTTTCCTTAGTAGTATACTAACATGGTTAACTATGTACCACGTGTCAGCAAGTGTTTTTTTTTTTTTTTTAATTTTAATTTTTTTTCATAATTTTTTAAAAAATAAAAATTGACACGTGCCAAGCTGACTTTGTGCCACATGTCTCTATTGGATGTGAAAAGTCTCAATATAGTCCCTGTTATTTTGTCTCAATTTGGTCCAAATTTTTTCAAAACTGAATTAATTTCATCCCAGTACCAAATTTGTTTTTTATATAAATTTTACAATGATATTTTTATTATAATTGGTATTTTTAACAAAATTAAGTTTATTTAAATGTATATTTTGCATTAATATTTATTTAAATTTTTTTTAAATATTTATATATCTATAATTTATAGATAAATGTTAGAGTTGTTTTAAAAATAAAAGCTTTATAAATTTAAATATAAAATTTACAAAATTAAGTTTATTTAAATGTATATTTTGCATTAAAATTTATTTAAATATATATATATATATATATATATATATATATATATATATAAAATTTATAGATAAATGTTAGAGTTATATTAAAAATAAAAACTTTATAAATTTAAATATAAAATTTTAAAACAATTTAAAATAAATATATTTATTTAAAATTTTATAATTCAATTTATAAAGTTGTTATTTTTAAACACACTCCTTTTCTCAATAATTCCCTATAAATTGGTCTATTCTACTAAACCCGATTTTTCTAATCTAAAAGTTTTTAGTTGTCTGCCTTATGCTAGTTCTGCCACTACTGGACGAACTAAATTGGATTTCCGAAACTTAAAATGTGTTTTTCTTGGTTATAAATCTGGAACAAAAGGATATGTTTTATATAGTCTTCACGCCAAGTCTATTTTTGTGACTAGGAATGTTATGTTTCATGAAAATATTTTTTCTTACTCATTCTCTTTGTCATCTGATAACTCTATTGCTCCTATTTATGATTCTCTATGATGCACATATATGATACATGTATCGGATATGATAGTATCTGATACGTTGATACATTTTTTTTCAAAATAATAGGATACGTGATAGATACGTGATATATGAATATTGAAAAAGTGTACAATAATTCTTACAAACAAATAAATATATGATTGTTATTGTGTAAATCCAAATTTCCTAATTAGAGATTAATTATTTTGGTAGTCAAAACCTGATAGCTAATGTTAGTGACCAATTTAGAAACCAATTCATAATTGAAACTATTTTAATTATCAATTTAGAGACCAATTATAATTGTTTTGAACCATTTTAGTTCTCAATTTGGTCACTATATAGTGAATAATTACTTTTTCACTAAAATTGGTCATTATTCAAAGATTTTATTGTATTGTACTACGACTTTATAAATTAGATACTTCATTGATAAGTATCGGTAAAGTATCGGACACGATACATGTCAAACACGGATACGTGACCCAAGTTTAAGTATCGGTGCATCATAGATGATTCTCATTCCTGTGATATTAGCATGTATGATTTTTCAGCTTTACCTGTTTCACATGCCAATGACCTTACTACGGACCCTACTACTAGTCTTGTTTCTAATAATGTTGAAGTTATTGA
Organism: Vigna unguiculata; assembly: GCF_037176805.1. NCBI lineage: Eukaryota > Viridiplantae > Streptophyta > Magnoliopsida > Fabales > Fabaceae > Vigna > Vigna unguiculata. Next base: position 53,172,915 of record NC_140794.1, on the reverse strand, counting down.
TCCTGGTCTTAGAACTTCTCACAGAGTGAAAAATAGACCTCGATACTTAGATCAATATTATATTGGTGTTGCTTCCACTTCATGCTCTACTTTTTCCACACCTTATCCAATGCATTTTTTTTATTTCTTATGATAATTGTTCTCTTGACCATACTGCCTTTTGTCATGATATTTTTGCCCAAACGAAACCTTTCTCCTTCAAAAAAGTTGTTCAACATGATTGCTGGAAATAAGCTATGGATGCTGATTTACATGCTCTTGACATAAACCAAACTTGGACTTTAGTTCCCTCTCCTTCTAGCATCAAGCCAATTGGTTGCCACTGGGTTTACAAACTCAAACATAAACCAAATGGCACAATTGATAGTTTTAAAGCACAATTGATGACTAAGGGTTTTACTCAAACCGAGGAGCTTGATTATTTTGAAACCTTCTCCCTTGTTGTCAAACTTACTACTATACACATCCTTTTAGCCTTGACCATTGCTAGTGATTGGTTTATTCATCAGTTGGATGTTGACAACACTTCTCCCAATGGAGAGTTACATGAAAAGATCTATGTGAAGTCTCCACATGGTATTTCTCTTCCTCCGGCAAATCTTGTTTGTAAGCTTAACAAGTCTCTATATAGTTTAAAACAAGCCAGTCATAATTAGAATAAAAAATTAACTTTAGAGTTATTTCTTCTTGGCTACATACAAAGCTCTACTGACTACTTTGTCTCAAGAAATCTACCTTTGTTATTACTGATTTATTGGTTTATGTCGATGATGTGGTTCTCACTGATAATAACATTACTGAAATTAATACTATAAAAACTCATTTTCATTCTAGATTTCATATTAAAGATCTTGAGTTGACCCTCTCAAATAATTTTTTTGGGCCTTGAAGTTACTGGTTCTCTTGATGGATTAGTTTTGAACTAAATGAAATATTGTTTGGATCTTATTTCAGAGGCAGGGATCCTTGGATGTAAACCTGCACCAACGCCATCTCATCCTTCTATCAAACTTCATGCCGATGAGGGAGCTCTTCTACTAGATCCATTTTCCTTCGGCATCTAATTGGATGATTACTTTACTTGACTAACACCAAGTCTGATATTAGTTTTGCTGTCCAACAACTCAACTAGTTTGTTTCTTCTCTGTGTGACCACATATGCAACAAGCTTTACAGATCATTCGGTACTTAAAACATGCTCATGGCTAGGCTATGACGTTTTGTACAAATCCAACACATCTCTTAAAATTCAGGCATTTTCTGTTCTGATTGGGCAACATGTGCCACTACCTGAAGCTTTGTTTCTAGATATTGTGTTTTCTTAGGCACCTCTTTAGTTGTTTGGAAGTCTAAGAAACAAACCACTGTTTCACGGTCTTCTTCTAAGGCTGAGTATCGTGCATTGAAATCCATGACATGTGAACTATAATGGATTCAATACCTTCTTCAGGATTTGTATTTTTCTGTTCCCACTTCCTACACTGCCCTTTTGTGACAATAATTATGTTATTCACATTGCTAAGAATCCCACTTTTCATGGAAGAACCAAACATATAAAACTTGATTGTCACATTATTTGACAAAAGCTTGTTGATGGCCTTATCCATCTTCTCCATGTTCCTTCTACAAGTCAATCTGCTGATATATTTACTAAGTCATTACATCCTTCTGCTTTCCAGATTGTTACTTCCAAGTTGAGACTTTACAATTTTCATGCTCACCTTGAGAGGAGGTGATAAAGATATTATATATCTTCTACTTTTAATTATATTGATAAAAATATCATATATTTGATTCTTTTTTATTATTATCAAATATTCTGTTTTATCATGTTTTACTTTTTTCTTTTTATAATGGAACATTGTACTCTATGTATTGAACAAGATTCTAATAAATCAGTAAACAATCTCTCTTTGAATTATTTTCACCAAACATTTTGTGCGTAGTCGTACATATTTTGTACAGATTCTTCCTTCTTCCTTTACATGACTTATACTAAGAGGAGTTTTACTTATTGCATTTCCAATAATTTTGTTTCCAATTTATCACGAGTCCAGTTAAGGTCAACATATGAGATGCATCGGGAGTAAAACTAGGCCATTTAAGTGATTTTCTATGTTTTTGATATATATCGAATTGGACACGTGTAAAGATCTACATTTGCCAAAATACATTCTTTAATAATATGAGTACTTTCAAAGTACACCCTGTTGTCTTTCCGCGCACATCCTTCACTTGCTCCGACACCTCTAAGTATTTCACCGACCTTACACTTTGCTTTGACATTGACATTTTTGTGTATGTAAAGGTAACATAGAAGGTTCCCCAAGAAACACAATTACAATTGCATTATTAACGTTGCATCTTTATCGGTGACCAAAACTTCACGGAGTGAAACAACTCTAAAATAGAATCTTCCATGTCTTTCAAGAGCACAAACACATTTGTTTTCATGTTTAGATTCCAATAAGATTAATTCAACAAAGAATTCATCCTACAACCTATACCTTTTAGTGTGGCATATACTATCGATCAACAATACTATATTTAATGATTTAACTAATTTAAGGTGTTTCCAAAAATATATGCCTTTGAACTATAATTGGATTTAAGACAATGAATATGCATGTTACACTCAAATAAATTTCTTTAGATGTGACATTTCAATTTTAAGACCTCTTTTGGTTCTTCAATATCACACTTTATATTATACACATGTTCCTTTCTTCACGGTATAAATGTACAATCACATCTCCTAAATTCACTACTTATTGTTTGCAAAGACTAGTATCTTCTATACTTATCCTCTTTTTCACAACTTTACAATACATATTTATTTATCATTTGCTATTTAATGTATCTGACTTCATATCACAATAACAAAGCCAAACATAAAGTAAATCCCTTGAACTCCTATAAATAAGTCATTTTGGGTAGCAAAGACTTTTAAAATTAGATTACAACATAATTAAATACTATTCTTTTTTCAAATGTATGAAATAATTATAAAAAATATACTTTACCTCATTCTGTGAAGGTATCATTATAATCCCTTTGTATTATTTCATTTTTGGATGGGTCGTATTTGACACAGATAAACTCCATCACTAACATTCATACCTAAAAACATGTCCACCTCATCTGATATTAAGTCCAATATTCCTCAACTTTTGTTAATCTACTAGGAAAACTGTTTGTGCATTTTGAAATAGGTACTATAGAACCTTTTCTTTTTTTTATATATATTTTAGAAAATTATTTTCAAAATCAAAAAAATCACTACACATTTTGAAAACAGAATCCAGAATTGCTATTCACATCTTCCAGATTGGAGGTTCTCGATTGATGACCGTTGATTAATGAGCACGGAAGATTTTTTCAGGATCCAATCGGAACAATTTCTCATATAACTTCAAATTGGATTGTTGGGAATACAACTTTGTCATTGGGAATTCACGTAATGTAAAATGTTAGCACTTGCATGTTTCAAAAATAGGTCATGTTATCCATTACGCTAACTGGTGCGTTAAGGACAGTATTTAAGATAAGTTAATAAATATTGAATTTTGTAAAAGTTTATAAATAATTGTAATATTAAATGAATCATAATTTTAATTTTAATAATTATTATTACACTTTTACTTTATTTAGAAGATAAAAATATTCATAAGTATTATTCATTTTGTAATTGATAATTTATTTGACAAAAAAAATAAATAATAAAATAATTATATTTTAATGTTGTTAAAAATTAAAACATAATGAAACATAAAAAGTTAAGGGTGCATTCTTTGACATTAAGATAGATAACATTATCTAATGATTTGAAGATGACATCGCGTTGGTCAACTCATTCATTAACATTAAGATAGATAATACTATCTAATGATTTGAAAATAACATCGCGTTGGGCCAACTCCTACTTCATGCAAACCAATTACTTATATTTTATATTTTGTTATATATAGAGAAAGAGTATATGAATAAAATAAAAAGTTGTTATATATAGAGAAAGTATATGAATAAAATAAAATAAAATAATAAGTTCGTCCAGTAACATATTGTTTATATCTATCATATCTCTCATCTTTTCACAATCCCTATAAATTCCCAACATGCATAATATTCCATATTATAATTATATGACTCATAATATTTTAAATTGTATTATGACTCTTAAAATTTCATAAATCCGCAACCCAATTAAATCTGCATTAAACTTTCAAGATCAAAATGTGGACTTAAGCGAATGTTTACTGTAAAGTTTGCAAAATTTTTTGATTGATTTGATTAATGTGATAAATTAAAAATTAAGTTTAATTGAAATGAAAATAAGATTATCAAATTGTCCTTGATGTTAAAAGTAATCTAAAATTATATTTAGATGAGTTAATTTATTTTATAAAAAATATTTAAATAAAGAAATTTAAAAAAAATTTAATAAAATAATAATAAAATCAATATATTTACTTCTTCAATTTTTTTTATAAACTATTTAAAAATTTGGAGTATTAACGTGAATTAAAAGAAGGAAAAATAAATCTAGAGCATAGTAGTATTTTTTCTCAAATCACCTTTAAATCATTCCACATAAAGAGAGATCAGAAAATAAGACAATCCCCTATTTCTTCCATTCTCTCTTTCTCAAATTGCTAGAAGTGAACACCTAAATAAAAAATTATGCTTCTCTAATCTCTCTCGGAGTGAACACAACATATGCACCACCATCCATCACTGTGCACCGTCATTAAAATCCACTTAAAGTAACCATAAATGCAACAATAAAGAAGGGACCAGGACCCTCACCATGAAATACTCGCCGAGGCAGTATTATTTGTTCGGATATGGAAATAATTACTACGTATAGAAGTGTACAAAAATTAATTCATAGATAACTATAATATTAAATGAATTTTAATCTAATAATTATTAATGTGATTTTACTTAAGATAAAAATTTCTATAAATATTATACTATTGTATTTAGTAAACTCGTCCCATGAGTATTGTTTGAACTCGTTTTCATTTTGATGGAAAATTTTTACATTGATTGAGTATGAGTATGGGTATGGAGAATACCCGATATTTTCAATTGGATATGGGTATGAGTATAGGAATGAAAATGTACATATTTGTCCCGTCCCTATCCCCATACTCACTATAATATTCGTCCTCATCATCTCTTTGTCCTTCGTTTAAATTATTAAAATACTCATTGTCTATTAAGTTCAGTAAACTTTCACTTAAGTTCACATTTTGATATGAAAAATTTGATACGAACTTAATTGAGATGCAGACTTATGAAAATTTAAAAGTCATCTAATTACAATATGAATATTATGAGTCATATAATTACAATATGAAATATTAGGGGTGTTAGAAACTTTTTAGGATTTATGAAAATATGATAAATGTGAGATATATGATAAATAGAAGAAATATGTTTACATGGAGAATTATATAATATATATATATATATATATATACTTTCAATTTTTTATTTCTTCTTATTATTTAGTTTGTCCTTAAATTCATTTTTATCTTCAATATATTTTCTCGTCTTATCTCAACTTTTATGTAATTATGTTCAAATTATGTATGTCAATTAAATATTTTTATTCTTTTTTAATATTTTTAGTATATATATATATATATATATATATATATATATATTTACATGAGAATGTTTAACACTATCAATTTAAGTATTTCATAGTATAAACTTTTCATTTATTAGGTGATATAAAAAATTTATCTTATTTATTCTTTTATTATTAATTTTTGTTTCATTTGAATAACTTTTTTGTTTCGTTAAAACCAATTTTGTTATATATCAATCGTTCATTAAATTGATATTTAAAAAGTTTTATTAGATCTCTTAGGTATTTTTCATCTTATCATTATATATTTGTTTTTCTTTATGTGATTTTATTCAATGGTCTCTCAAATTATTTATAAGACACACATTTGATAGTTTTTTTAATATTATTTTATAAGATAAAATACTATTTTTATATTTTTTATATAATTTTTTTTCTAACTCATCATCATATGTATCATTTTATCACTATAATTTTATAAATAAATTTAATTTACTATAATATAATAATTTAATATAATCGTCATAAATCTTTTTTTATCTTCATGCAACATATATTGAAGATCAAAAGGTTAAAGATCTATGTTAAAAATTTATTATTATTAATTTAACCTTTGTTCTTTGTATTATTTTGATCAAGTGATGTAATATAATTTTTATTAATATATAAAAAGAGATTTCATTATAATTTAAAAAATTGAAGTAAATTAACATTTAAAATAATTTTTAATTTGAATTTATTTTTCTTTTATATTTTTTTAAATAATTTTGAATTTAATCAACTAGGTTTCATTAATGTTTACAAATTTAATAAATATTTTAGTTTTCATTCAATTTTATTTGGTATTCTAATTTGAAATTTATATAATTATAATATAATTTATTTCTAAATATTTGATATCGAAGAAACAATAATCTTTTTAATATTAAATATTTAATAATATTATGTTTTATTTATCATAATTTTTTATTATTTTATAAAAATTAACTAATTAATACTGAAACATTAAGAAAATGGATATGTATACATAGAAATATATATTCATCCCTAAGAATGAAAATGAGACAAAAAGTGATACTGGATTTGGATATGAGAATAAAGACAATTTTTTTCTTTAAGAATAAATATTGGATAAGGGAACTCATTCTCGTCGCATTCCGTTACCATCCTATTCATGATTTAGGAGTTCAATTACTCACTTGAACATTTTTTAAATAACTTCTTAAAAAATTAATTGATCTGCCTCAAACATTTAGAAGGTATAAGGTCGAATTGAAGGATGAGAAAGATAAAGTGAGAAATATAATGTTTTCGACTTCCTCCACTAACAATTAATGAACATGTATCGATAAAAAAAAAGTGTGGGGTGGGTGAATGTAACGATCAAATGAATGTTGTTGAGGGAAAACAAAGCAAAGAACAAGCTGCCCATAAAATCCCAGGTTTAAGCTGATGTGGTCGCCGCACCATAACTGGGCCCCATCATAGAAGATCACGATAAATAAATTGATAATTACGTCAAGTGGAATTTCGTTCCATCCAAAGAAACACATATAGTTATAAAATTCTGCATAAATTGCTATCAATCAGTAACATCTCCTTCTCCTAGGCCTGCATCATGCATATATATATATATATATATATGGTTATATAAATTCTCATAAAGCCTTGGCTTCCTCTATTATCGTAAAATGGCAACGAAACAGGTAAATGAGTTGTTGATGTTGTGTGAGTGGCTTTGTGGTGTGTGATTTATGAGTTTGATATGTGATATGATTTATAGGTAAGTTTGTGCAGTGATAAAAAGGTGGTAGTGAGGGTATATGTTGAGAAGAAACCTAGGAAGAAGGGATCATCTTCAATTCAGCATCAGCATCAGCTTCATGGCCCTATCAGTATGGGATGTGGAAGAAGAGCAGGGTTGCTTAGCTATTCTCATCTGCTACGTCAGTCTGCAAAAGGAGCATTATCAGCACCTTCATTCTCCAAGTGGGTTGCCAACAATAATCTTCAGCCACCAACACAGGTTACACATTCTATATATACTGCATCATCATCTTCTGAAATTTATGAACAGGTTACATACCATCATCATCATCATCATCAACCTTGTCAGATTATTCATGTTTTCAGATTTACGGGGATAGAACTACTGTATAACTTACTGTAATTTCTGATGTTAGAAATTTAGAAAAATGTATTCCTGTATGATTTTCAACGAAAATGGATTCCTTTCTTTAATTTTTAATTAGCGTCTTTAAGAGAGGTTTTTGAGACGATTGATTAAAATAAATTGAAAGCTACAAACCAATTTGAGTTATTAATCAATGAAAAATAATTGAAAGCTACAATATCAGTTTGACGACAGTCTTAATGCAATAAATTACTTTTAATTATAAAGTGCCTGTTTGTGGTTATGATTTTTTATCCATTTTTGCATATAGGATGTTTCTGAATTTACTATTACATTACAGGGCCGTTTCCTTGTGTTGCAGATAGCCCCTTCGAACATGAAAAAGGCAACATGGTTTGGCAGCTGCAGTTGGAAACTACTGATTCCGAGGTTTCTAAGGTCATGGTCAAAAGGCAAGAAAAAGGAGAATAAGAAGAAACATATGGGTGCAGATTTTTCAGGAAATGGAATGAGAATGATCTGCTGTTATAGGTCCTGACTCTATGGATTATTAAATGATGCATGTTTCATTCTCTGGTATGGAGAGGGAGAAGTTTCATTCGGAATGTGCTATCAACAAGTCGCAAGTTAGCTTCAGGGTCAATTTTATCGTGGTGGTTCACATCTCTCAAGGTATAATGTCACCGATCTCGATTCAAGTAAGAATTGATATGGTTTGATTAGATTAAACTTCTCACACTAATCACTGAAATGGCCTCAGTTATTGCTGCTAATGCGTATGGGTCCTAAGGTTACTGTACATCACTGGTCTTATTTCATATTTTTATTCTCTTATTTATCTTTTCCTAGAACATTTTTGTTGTACAAAATGCAATTTCTTTTCAAGGATTGCAATCACTGATTTTTCAGTATGGTGTACAAGGATTTTCAAATATTCAATTTAGATCTTTTATCTTCACGTACAGTGCCCCATTCTTTCCAGGTAACGTTTAGTAACATGGCTAATCCAGGTAACGTTCTGAGATTCCTTTAACTTTGGTTTAAAGGAAAGAAATAAAGTAAATTATTGAGAAAAAAGGTTAAAAATAACTGAAAAGGAAACTTATTTAGATAAAAAAAAAGTTAAAAGAGATTATTTAAATGGAAGAAATAGGTGAAAAAGTTAATAAAAATGAAGATAAAAGTGATATTTTATTTGATTATTATACCTACCAAGAAGAGATTTTAAAATAAAATATCAATAACGATAATTTACATTTCATGTTAGATAATTTACTTTTATTTTTTAATTTTAACACATAATTAACAGCAAAATAAGAATATTAAATAATTATCTCTTGATTATATTATTCTGGATTTTTTTTAATTTTAAAATGTAATTAAGGATAAAGGTAAATTTTTACAAAAAATAAACTAAAAAAAGAAAAAAAAACGACAATAGTTATGTTGCAACATAATTGACTAGGACAAAGCCTTTGAAAATTATCATAAAACATGAGTATCATTATTGTTTGTCACCTTTAAATCAGACTTTCCACATTCTTTTCTGGTATGAGCACGGAAAGTCAGAACAGTGGAATCACCTCTTTCATCCAGACTTTTCTCTATTGTCGGTGATTTCATCGATACAAATTTATATCCCTTAACTTTTATCTTATGCTCACATATATGAAATACTTTACAATTACAAAATCTAAAGGATAAAAAAAATGCCTCAAAACCACTTGCATTGATAGTCCATTTTCTGGCGCTTGACCACTCTTCAAGTATAGAATACAACAAATATTTAAAAGAGAAAACCCTAACCTCGAAAAACCTCTCCTATATTCAACTCTTGCACGTTTCTAGAGTAACAAAACAAAAACACATTAGTTTACAACAAAAGCAATTTCCTATAGTTTAACTTACTTTACAAGTACATCTAATTGGCTTCCAAAATTAGTCTCGCAGTCACGGGCTATTGAGATCTCTGCTGTCGAGTATACTCCCAGAGAGCAATTGCACCACTGACATGAACATTAAGAGATCTAACAACACCAAATTGTGGAATTTCTATGCAAGCATCCAAAATATGAATTACATCCACAGGTATACCTTCTTTCTCTCGGCCGAGAACCAGGACCTAAAAAAACAAACAAATAATATATTCAAGAATGGACACATGATGTTAGAAATGAGAAATAAAACGTATCCTAAATATAGGAAAAGAGAAAAATAGCAAATCAGTTAGCACAGAATTATTTGTTTGTCCTCCTCGCTAAGTAAAATTTGACTAAACAGTAACTCATATATAGCCTCCATAAGCTTCTCACCCACCAGGAACAAAAATTGAAAAAAGAAAGGTCAATATTAATTTCAGACCACATCACATTGGTCATTCAACAATAATTCCATTAGTTTTGTCCTTCAACTACTAATTTGATATCATTAAGGACCAATTTGAAAGCAAAATCTGGTATGAGAGGACCCATTAAATACATATTGATGGAGTTCTAATTTGGTGCCACTGGCACATCTTTGCACAACTATAAAGGATTATGCTAGCTATTTCACCTTCATTCAATATTAAGAGTGGTGATTCAATATGACAATAATTGATCTTGAACTTTATGCCAATATAAATTCGTTCTGATATTTAGTGCGGAAAAATCATTTGCCACCCCCAATATTTTTTTCTGAGACTAGTTTACCTCAGAAAGTCACAATTTCATTCCACCACTTCTACATTATGAAATCTTCACACCAATTATGCCACCACTTCTACCTCTTTAAATAGAATAAAAGATCTAAAAAGAAATCCCTAAACTCCTGTATAAACTTTTATTTCTAAAGATATGGATCAGCGATTCCAAAAATATTCTATTCAGGCCAATCATCCGAGATTCTAACTCTCAAATTGATAAGATATGATTCATTGCCAACTTAACAACATCTGAAAGTAACACTATTCCATCATTTCAACCGTACATCTGCATGCTGATTTCCATTCGACACAATGAAAAAATGTCTCATTATCAAGCTTTCGTGAAGTGTATGTATACTTCAACACGAGTACCACTGCTGACTTGTTATATCAGTAGTCCCATAGGTTTATCGCACTCAAATTACAGATCTTCTAAACTGGTCTTTATCCATTAGAAGTCCATAAATCCCAAATAATGTGTTTAAATCTAAACATTATCAACTCGACTGAGATTGAGATATTGTCAACTTGGTCAACATAGGAGCATTGGTGGCTCAACATCACTTTTTGGATTGGAAGGGGTTTATTCAGGCAAAAGTCATTTGTGGTTATTTTCAACTGAGTTAGAGTTTTCATCAATATCAACAATGTTTTCCAGTTAAACACAATTGTTTCCGATTAAAGTCAACTGTAGTTACTTTTCAGTTGGATAGTCTTCCGGTCAACACCAACAAAAGTGTTTTTTCCTACCAACATTGGTTGAGTTTATTTCCTGACAGGCATTAGTCAAAGTTTTACTGATCAACATTAATTTGACAATCTTTCAAACGAGGTTAGCCAGGCTTTTTTATTGGTGACAATGGGACATATAGACCAAAGTATTGAACACCGCAAAAAACCTATACATGATAAAAAGACAATAGACATACAGGCAAAGGAATAATGATTAAGAATGAATAGCAAAATTCTAGGGTTATTTCAGAGGGTTCAGAAACCACATGCTCTAGCATAACCTTTCTCATCCCATACACGATGAATACATGATTATATAGACTTATTGCATTCCTTGCACATGATTATAGGATAATTTGTTTCACCTAAATGAGATTGAGATGTCAATGTATATAAACAATTTATTACAGTAGGATTCAGAATATTTCAATGGATTATCGACAGATAATATCCCTAAAAAGGTTTTCTCTTGATAATATGATTAGAAGAGCAATTTATCTTAAAAATATAATATAAAAGATCTAATAAAGTTAATTCATAAAATTGAGGATTAATGATTATTGTACAATAAATATAAAATGAACAGCTGCCTAGTCTCCTAAATATAGACATTAATAGAGCGCAACTACACAAGTTACTTGCAGAAAGAGAAATTTGCATGCACCAAAAAGCAATTCAGAATGCAATTCAAACCAAGCAGAGAATGCAAATGCAAACCAGTCAATTGGTTTAATCATGATCATGTGTTTCATTGACTCTCTATTAGAAGGTAAAATTCAATAACTACATTTCCTGAAAATGCACTACTGTATATGGTAAATGTAAACATTACGCAAGGAAGATAAGTCCAAACAGCAGAGTATATACTCCTGCTGATGCGATGTCGCCATGCAAAAAATAGTTAAAGAACTTGAAGATCGGAATACTTACCATTTTTTTTGGAAATATATACTGATCAAGGGGTACACTGTTTGCAGTTTGTTCCAAACCTAAGATGGAAAATCCTTCTCTCTTTTTTTTCTGCAAGTAAACCTTTATGCTATCTACTGGGACCTCTATTATAGGAACCCACTTCTCAGCTGTCACACTGCAAAGAACAAACAAATTTTGGAAAGATTGAGAAAATAAGAGTGCAATGAATTAAATTGCTCTATAACATGAGACACACACACACACACATGTGTGTGTGTGTGTGTGTGAATTATCAGTTCATTTGAATTTAAGTCTGAAAATGAATTTTCACTTATGCTTACATTTTTATTACTTTCAAATTTAAATTTAAATTTGAGTGTGCATGCACGTTTGAATTTGCATTAGTAAGACCCTCTAAGCAATCATTAGGTTGCTGCTGATTTTATGAGGTTAGGTTAAGTCCCAAGCACAAATTCTATGATATATTACAATGTTTTCATACTCTTAAGAAAGTGGAATTGAAGTCTAACATAATCTTACAAAACTGACTTGTAAGATCAGGTTTTTATACACTATAATTTGGTTTTATCTCTAGTTGATGAGGGTTTTTCAAGAGATAAAAAGATATTATTTATCCAGAGTTGATATAACATTTTGAGTCTAAGAACTGACTATATGTTTAGAAGCAAGAATTATATGATGAATTTCGTATGATATATAGACCTTATCAAATTTGCTCAGTTTCAAGTCGAGTGAACACAAGTGCAAAATAGTTTAATTAATCCCAATATCATCAATTACTATCTATAGAATTCTTTGGTATCAATAAGATTTTAACATTCCTGTGGAGCATATAGATTATTATATGCACCAAGCCTGTTAGATACGTAGTTAATCTGAGACCCCATGGTGACTTGGTGAATACATATGCTAGTTGATCATGGAAATTGACAAAGCTGGCAAATGTTTCTCCGGATATCACTTCCTCTCTTGCAAAGAGACAATCACACATGCTTCACCCTTGGAACACTGGGTATCAAACAATGTGCATGACTACCTACCTAATTATCACATATGATAACTGTGTAAACTCCCCAAACTCTAGTTCCTCAAGCAACTATTTGAGCCAAGTGAGCTCCTAACTAGCTATAGCCGTAGCTCGATCACTAGACTTGGCTACAAATTTTTACTTCTTCCTTTCAAATAGGGGCGGTTATCTCCAAAAAATTAAAAAAAAAAAAAAAACAGAGGTGGAACTTCTACCAATGGGGGAGTCCATCCATTTGCATCAAAAACACCCTACAACTCAAGTGTGTTCTTTGTCATAATACAAAAGACCATTTTTTGAATCTCCTTTTTGATGTACCGAACAATGTGAATTACTACAATCCAATGTTCTTTACATGGAGAGTTGAGGAACTGACTTACTACACTTGTTTGCCTTCGTTGATGCAGATTATGCAAGTTCTCTTGTTGATAGAAAATCAGCAATTGAATGTGATGGCAATATCATCTGCTGAAACAGAATTCAGGTCCATGGCACAAGGGCTATGTAAGTTACTATGGCTAAAAATTATCTGATGACTTGATTAATTTGGAGTGAGTGGCCCATGAAGCTCTATTATGGTAATAAGTCAACAATAGACATTGCACATAATCCCATTCAGCATGACAAAAGAAAACATTCAGAAATAGATAGACACTTCATTAAGGAAAAATTAGAAAAAGGTTTAGTCTGCATGTTATGCATTATATCCAAGCAACAGGTGGTTGATGTGGTGAACAAAGGATTTATAATGTGGGAATGGAGGACATGTATTCCTTAGCTTGAGAGGGGGTGTTGAAATATGGTATAAATATTGGAGATTTACTGTACAACAAATATAAATTGATTCAATAATAAATAGAGTTGTTTGTAAGAAATTCCTAAAATTAAGGGGTTACAATTAGGAATTTATTTGGTAGATTATCTCTAGATTTAGTCTTTTTGTTCGGAGATTTATTTCCTTTCATTAGGATTTCGTTTTTCCTTTAATACCAACGCATTTTGTTTTTTTCTTTTTTTTTTGAGATCAAGAAAAGTAATTCTGTAATTATTGGTTACTTCCTACAATTTTTTTTCACACTTTTCCTAGTGGTAGAGGAATGGAGTACGAAGTCTCACTCATTTATAATGCACACATGTCACTTATCATAGCTTGTTTCCATCATTGATAGGCAAAGGTTTCACCTGCATTCTCAGGAACAGATACAAAGGACTAGGAACTAAGACAAGAACAGTAGGAGAAATATGGTGATAAGAGAAAGAAGTATAATGAAAAGAAGGACGACAAGTAGAACAAATAACTAAACAAAGATAAATGGGAATTTCAATCTTAGGAGGTGAGACCGAAGGGATGAGGTGAAGGAGACAGTACCAAAGGAGAATTTGTCGTCTTGTTGGTGTTAGGTGGTGGCAATATAGAATAAGTATAACAGTAATAAACCCACAAGGTTGTAGATGGGTTGTGATGGGAACCGAGAAACAAATAATGGGCCAAAGGAGCACTTGATCCAAGAAGCACAAAGTCAGCCCATAGTATGAATTGTTTGTCAGAAAAAAGAAAGAAAGAAGGAAGTAGGAAAAGGAAGGGCGTTTGTTACGGAGAGAGAGACTATAGACTATAGAAGGCATGATCAGCCAAGTTTTGGGGGGACATGGTGATTTTGTATGATTTTTCTGGTATAGAGACGCGTTTGCTTCCTGCAAAGGAGCTTAGCTCTGGGGCATAAGAGGGCCTGTCCTCTTTTGCATTATTTTCTGTTTTCATCCATTAATTCAAAGAAGTTCCGCATATCATCTTTTTTTGGTGTTTGTTATTGCATCTGTATTTTGGTTTTCTGGTTTACAACAGGTTGAGAACAAAAATGAAATGGGATCGGTGCAAGTGCATAAGGATGTTGAAATGTAATATTATTCAATAAGTGCCTTGCCTCTTTTCCTATTCTACACACACACATACATACACATGAATAAAAGCACAATAGAGTAGGTTGATTACATTGTGCTTTATCCGTCTTATTTGTTAAATTTGGTAAGATACTCGTTGTCTTCTTAATTGTCTCCAGCAAAACTGCCATTATCATCGTTGTTCTCAACCATCGTCAGTAGTCGTCAATGCTGTTGTTTGTAGTCGTTTTGTTAAAAGAAGTTAGGGTTATGTATACCTCAAGGAGGGTGATCCAACCCCAGTGGTCATGCAACCAACTGATCATCCAAGCATTGATCTACATGGAACAAATTTGTGGCACATGTCCTTCCACGTGACGACTACTACATCTAACTCATCAGCCTCTTCTATCTCTGTTTCTCCCTTCATTTCACTGTTCCGTACCTTTCTGTTTGGATACATGCTTTCTCTCACAATTTTAGGGTTTCTCTTCTCTTCTAAGGTTTGGTCACTATTCTTGCTCTTGAATATGGCTTCAATAGGCTTTGTTCATGTCTTTTCGATTGCTCCAAGCACTAAAAGTAAATGATTCAATTGGAAGAATTCTTTGTCTTGGTCTACTTATGTAGAATTATGGTTCCTTGGCCAAGGATACTGTGACCACTTAGAAATTGAACTCAACTATACTCCGAACGCTTACATATCTCAATGGCAAAAGGTTTCCAACTATGTGTTGTTTTGTGGCAATCAGTTCAGCCTGATGTTTTCCAGATGCTCGTATCCTTCAGAAAATGTTTCTCATGTTGGAAGAATGCAAAAGAAAATTTCATTAATGATATCCAACATCTCTTTGATGTAACTCAGTAACTTCTCTCAAACAGACCAACCATGATATGGTCTCACATATGGCAAAGGCAAAGGTTGTAGTGGTAGATTCATTAAGAGATTCCTAGTGGTAGATTCCTAGTGATAGTAATTATATGGTCTTGATTTTGAGAAGCCTACATTTCAGATTTTGATCATGTTCGTAATCAAATTCTAGCTGATGATCTGGATGGTTTGATTACTAGATTGCTTCATATGCTTAACCTTATGAAAGAAGACAATCAAACTAAAGTTATTGAAACTTCCACAATTGCAATCTCTCGTGGAAGAGGAGGAGGAGGTCGGAACATACAAGAAGGACGTAGTGGTAGCACTGGACATCCTCAATGCTTATATTGCAAGAGAATTGGTCATAACCAAGAAATTTGTTATTTTTCCAGACAAATCAGTCATAGTGGGGCCAAAAAGAGATTTTCATCAATTTTGTTCCTGAACTTGAGAGTACTCCCCAGGAAAGCCATGCAATGCTAATAACATGAAAAAGGTCTGACTACTCTGGTCATTAATCATGATGATCACTTGGATGACCCAAATAGACAAATGATCATTGAAATCATGAATGTGAAGCAAAGAGGACCAGACAACAATCATAGTGGGGGCAGAAGGAAATACTAAATTTTGTTCCTAAATTTTGTAAGTAAACCATACCAAGCCAGTAACATGAAAATTGTCTGAGTACTCTACAATTCCTTGGCAGGGGTCATAGAAGGAGGCATAAATTTAGTAAGATCATGAAGTAACATATTTCCATCAAGTGTTTATGCTGCAATTACATCCATGATGAACTAACATAATCTATAGATTTTGTATGTCATTAGGATAATCCGTTCAATGTTTGTTACAACTATAAAGCTAAAAAAAAAAATCTATTATCATCACAACCTGATTAGTTGGAATTGTTTGTCGTTCATCACTTTTGTATCTGCAATGGCCAGACCTGATGCTCTAAAAACCTGCTTTATACAGGAAAAGGATTACAGAAAATACAGCTTTTTTCTCCAAAAATAGAAAATGAAAAAAAAAAGTGTAGATAAGACAGCAGAACAATTTACTTCACATGTACGAGCCAAACCAGCAAGATTGGGTATGCGGTCAAGCAAAGATGCAACAAGAATAAAATTCTGTCGACTAGCTTTTTGTTGCTCTAGAGATGATCTTCTTGACTGCAACAATTGGTCGAGAAGGAGATCATCCCTTTCTATCTCTGTCATGGCGATCTTGAAATTAGATAATGGTAAAAACAAAACTATGAATCACATAAAAACATGTGTAACTCAGACAACACAATACAAAGTCATAATTTTCCATAAAAACAAAGTGTTAAATCATCGGTTCCTTTCTATTCCATTATAATTTACTGAAAAATTCAAACATACCAGACATTTTTTTGTAGGTTTCATCATTTCCATAAAGGACACCAGCTGCATTGTCCCCCTTGTCATGTTTGGCAAAAGTAACCTTTTTCTGGAAATCTGAAGAAATATCTACAGGAACCGTTCCTTCAGTGAAACCAGATAAATTTTCCGTGCTATTCGTATACCCACTGAAATTGAGAGCCTCATTCCTGATCGTCACTACATCCTTTGCCATCGAACATCGTAGGTCTTCTCTAGCATCCTATAACGACAGAGGAAAAACGTATAAAGATGAAACAAAAACTATAACCTCTCTCTTTTAGACAAGTATGGCAAAGCACTTACATTTAAAAATTTGAGCACCTGCTCCATGAGAGATGTTGGAACACATTCAAAATCATCCTCCTTCTCACACCAAAAAAGAGAGAGATAATAAACAAATCTATCATAAAATTAGAAATATAAGCTAATCCATATTGAAAATATAGAATTGTATATGTTCTGAAGGTATTGTGTGTATAATGTAGAGCACACAATATGTATTTATACTATTGAATAGAATCAATTACAATAAAGGCACATAATAATATGTAATCAATCACCCTAATTTACGAGATTATGTAATGATTGATTTCCTAGATATCTGTAACTGCTGATTATATTCTAATAAAAATAGCTTATTCTTACTAGAAAGAATATTTTATCTAGACACATTAGAAATGATGGATCCTCGGGTAGAATTTTGTGTTAGTCAAATGAGTTATCGGAAAATATTCCCAAGTCAATGATGGGTCCTCGGGTAGGCTACACATGAAAATGCATTGCTATCCATTTTTCTGTACTGGAGCAAGCCCATTCCACACATCTACCATCTAAAGTGCTATATCAACAGTATTGCATATGCCTAGTGGAAACCAGGACTACCAATGGGAATTCTTTTCAGTAAATCATATTTCAACCACAGTTTCCATTCTTCCTCTTCAATAAGGTAATTTCATCAATACACCCGGTGTCATGGTTTCAGAACTAAATAATGGCAGTGGACAATGACATGGTAGGAACCAATATTAAAAATGAAAAAGAAAAGAAGGATTTTTACTAAAAAGAACTCTAACATTTTCAGGCTGCTCTCGGACACACCTCTCAAATGGTGTGTCCCTATGACTGATACATATTGGACACCAGCAGTCATACAACACATATCGGTGAATTGTTCAATTCAAAAGACATTTTGTGTGTCGGACAATGTTAATAAGGACAAATACAATTATTTTCTAAAAATCTATAAACTTATTGCATAAGTTTCTATTGTGATTATAGATTTAAGGAATAAATCTTGTATGATCACAAATATTTAGATTATATATGTATTATTGGGATTTTTTTTAATCTCCTATTATATCTTCATATAATGTGAAATTTCTTTAAGTTGTTAATTTGTCTTTAAAAGAATCTCGACTAAATGTCTTTTTCAATGTGATGGTCAAGGGGATGAAATGTCTTAAATGAATAATATCCTCTTTTCACTTTTTAGATGTTAGATAGATTAGATTCATTTTTGTATTAGGTGACTGACAATATGTTTAGATTATTATAACTGACTAACCCTGTTTATAGATACTAGAAAGAATTAATAATAAAGAAAGAAGATTTTTATTCAATTTTGAAACAGGACATCCACTTCTATATATAGAGAACTCAAACCCTAAAGTAATAATTACAAGGGATCTCTAGAATCTTCTAACAACTTCTAGTAATTTAATATCCAAACAACAACTTCCAGTACTGCATTTAAAATCCAACTAACAACATAGATGATTTTGAATAGTTAATTTAAATAACTCATAATTATCTAAAGTCACAGATTCATGTTACCCCATGTTCTACATTTTAGAGATTACATGTGTCAAAGTGTCTATGTCCAGTGTCAGTATCCATGCTAAGAAGTTCTATTTAAAACCGAGGGGAATTTAATATTAATGTTCACCAGGAGGACCAATATCCAACAATATATCCACCATAAAATATATAACATGTTTTAAAGTGGAAATATGTTGATCTGGTGAGTAAAGAACTAGTTGTAATATCCAGTACACAGATAAAATTTCACTATGGCTCAAGGAGAAATTTTATTAAAGTCAAAACATTGTGGGGTGGGTGGGCTCAAGATTGCCTGAGCAACTGGACCACACCCTTCCATGAGCTTGACTGATCCAAAACTAAAACAGTCAAATATTAACTACCTTAATTAAGATATTCAAGGGTAGCATTTGTATAAATGTCCAAATACATATTAATCACCAAAACCAATTCTCACCTCAACTCGATTAATGAAAATTCCAGCAGGTGTAACAGAACTCTTCGGGTCATAAGCATCAAGATATCCTTCCATTGATGTTCGTAAGCTGAAAAATTATGTAAATTAATGAGTTTAGTGCAACAGAAAGCAGTGCAAAGAAATGAGTTTAGTCTGTTAGAGAGTAGCACAAAACTTTTAACAGTTAGGTATTCTCTCAATGCTGCGAGAAATCAAATACAAAATATAGACTTCCTGGTCTATATTAGAAGGAAAAGAGAATATTAACTGATGGAAAATGATACTGACCAGATTTTATAATTTAAAAATCCAAGACATTAAAAATCAATTGTATACTAGTAATTTCGTCACATACTAGAGTTGCAAAATTAAGGATAAAACATAATATACTTGAAGAGCAATGTAAAAAATGACTTAACACTCTGACTGTTTTACAGATGTTATAATATTGGAAATCTATATACACACCAAAGAAAAATAAACACATATATAACAGGGAAAAAAAAGTAAAAATAATACCGTGCACAATCAGAATTTCCTGCAAGGTATGTCTTCAAATCTGCAAAGCACCTCTTCTCTAATGGTGCCATCTCAGAAGGTCCATAATTCAACGATGGAAACAATTTATGAAGAATTTGATATACAAGTAACTGCAACAACAATCACAGATATTATGACACGTTTATATTAGTGATATGTGTGTGTAAAAGAGAGATCAACACTAATATATATATATATATATATATATATATATATATATATTTATATATGTAATAACCTGCGCAAAACCACGTAAGCTGTGATGATGTGATGTTAGCAATGGAACTAGAGGTGGAAACAATTCAGCCAAATGACTAGATTGAACATCTTCAGATGAATTGAGAATGACATTAGCTGCTATGAATACATATGAAGATAGTGCCTGCACATATAAGAATAAAATTACAACATTTCAGTTAGCATAAAGCAGTGTCAGGTTTCAGTAACTATAAGTAGCTAAAGTGTATTTAGCTTTCCGGTATTGTGTAGTTAGTACTGTACAGTTGTCACTATAACATCAACAATTTATTATGCTCTATATAAGAGCATATTGTATTCTGCAGTAACTAGCCTTTCAGATATAACAAAATTCAGTTTTCACTTATCTTTCTCTTGTTCTGATTATTTTTTCTCTCTACATTTTAACATGGTATCACAGGATAAGTATTTATGCTGTGTGCATTAATAAACATGGTTTCAGACCAAGAGAAAATAAGGAAAATATGTGATAAACTGAAAGTAGTTTATGTTGAAAACGAGAAGGGGTTAGCATACAACGATTAATGTGTGACTTTGGCTAAGGGTGGGTGATTTGCTGAACTATACTTATCCATCTAATCCCATATACTTTAAACAATATTATTTTAACATCTAATTTTTTTGAAAATACTTAAAACGGTCAGTGATTACATAAGTGTGGCCCAGTGCAAGAGGCCGACAAGTAGTACAGGCTAGGTTAGTGCAGCCTTACCCTGCAAGTGGGACTATTTCTAACATTCGAACTCAGCCCCATGAGATCACAGGACAATCTTACTTTTGCACCAAGTCTCACCCTAATTATGATTACAATTTTGCCAGGAAAATAGAACAGGAAACACACAAACGGCACTCAAGAGTTAATGCATTAAATGAGACATTAATGGAGTCTATCCATCAATTCAGACATTACTGAAGCTTAGGCATCAATTAAGGCGTCGTTGCTGTTTGTTGGTACAAGATAAATTTGCACAGTTCAGTAAGTAGAGAGCATTGCCTGTAATTGTGTGATTTGTACACACATGAATACTCTAATTTATAATTGTTGGATGGAGATCATTCATCAACTAGAAATAGGACCACATTATAATATATAAGTGGGTGCAAACCTAACCCTACAAGTTAGTTTTTTAAGGTTGTTTTAGGCTTAAACTATACTTTCTAGGATGGTATTAAAGTTCATCCTAACAAAGGTTTGTTGGACTAATCATGTCACTAGTTATCAAACCACCCACAAATATATAGTCTCACATTTAAGATCTTCAGCATTCCGTGTGAGAGGGGTGTTGGAAATCGTACACTATCTAGAGATATGACCAAATTATAGTATAAGTAGGTGAAAATCTCACAATACATGTCAATCTTATAAAGTTCAGTTGGATTTAAAGTCCAACTTCCACAAATAATGAAGAGATACAACAATAAGGTACATAAGTAAAACCTAATAATAGATGATATTTGGTTCAAGATTTCTCTATCAAATAATATCTGTAGCAATAACAAAAATATGACAGTAAAATAGAGATCAAAACAAAATTTACCTGCTGCCTCATGTCATAGTCCCGTAATATAGGGACCAATCGCTCTTTAACCTGGCAATTACACATCATGAAAATTGGAAGAAAATATAATTTCAACACATAGTAACAGATTACAAACTTTACAGATTAAGTTACACACCCAAAAGTGAATGAACAGATTTACAAAAAAAAAAACATAGAACGCAGTCAGTTCTCTGTCAACTTTAAGGATTAATCCGAACACGGGGAAACTGAAAGAGTAGCCACTTGTTCTCATTCCCCACACAAAATGAACAAAAAATAAATACTAAAACTGATTTCATTTACACAACTACAATTTCACTTTTCTTTTTTCACTTTTATGATAATTGACCATAGGAAGGCCCCTTTTTTCCGAGGTTTTGACCACAAGTGTAAACTACAAGGTAGGATTAGCGAAAAGGGATTCATCTTGATATTAACCTGCCTGACCTGGAAGAAAGTTAGTCAAGTCATCCCACCCCATTTTAAGGTGGGTTAGCCAGTTGACCAACCAAAAAATTACAAGAAATAACAAAGATGCACTTCTAGACAAACTTAATTGGAAATAATTAAATCAAAATCATAAAATAGTAAGAAAGTTCATTTTTTAAATTTAGATATAAAAGTTAAAAAATAAAAATAAAAAACCATGGATTTCAACATATATTTGAAGTGGGTCAAACAGGACGAGTTAAGAAGGTTAATGGATTATAAAACCCAACCCAACTCACAAAATAGGAGAGCTGGGTAGTTCAACCCATAAATTGGACATGTTTTGTCAATCCTACAACTAAGCGCTTTTGTGACTGAGTACAAGCAGAAAATATGTTGTTAAGAAGAAGAAGCAAGAAACTCTGGTAAAGCAAAAGCAGAAAATCTTTCATTTTATGTTTATATTTACATGAAAAAGGAAGAGAGAGAAAGAAATATTTTATTGATATTCAATCACAAATTACATCTTCATCATCTTTGTTTGCAATAACCAAAACCTTTAAAAAAGGAAAGAAAAATATGCTAAAATAAATAACAAGTTTCTGAAGATACTATTTCCTAATTACTATGGAGATATTGAGAATATTTTTTAATCCTAATAATCTGCTATTCACAACATATATTCATCTATCCTAAGACCCTTTATGCTTAACCCCACTTTTAGAAGGATTTCTCTCCTGGGCATGACTCCTATCTTTATTCCAATAACTAAACTAATTGCAAATGAATACAGACATGATACAAAGAACAAATGGCAAGACAATAGAGCGGAAAACGAAAGTCTTACAAGATATGGAAACTTCAAGTATATGTTAATTGCAAATGTCTCTAAGTATTGACGAACAGCAGGTAAGTTATTTCGCTGCAAGAAAACGAAAAATATAGTGTCATGTGTAGCATTGCCGAGTGCAACACATGTAAATAACTGTAAGAAAATCAGTAGGGCTGTATTAAATTCAAAATTGATAATATGCGGTAATTGATATGTCCGTAGCAATTTTCCTTTTAGCCAGAAGTGACTTCTATTTAAAAATAAAAAAAGAAAATACAAAGCAAACACAATTAAGCACACAAATACAGAAGCTAAGGATGGACCACGCAGAAAAATGAGGAAGAAAAACATGGTAATTGTCTTAAATTTCAATGAAAGAAATGATGCTATAAATAAAAATACATCTAATAAAACATTTCAATAAAATTAAATAAAAAAAATGTAATAACATGCATAGGCATACAGGAGATCACAAAGACAAGTTTCCAATACGATCAAATAAATAACATTTTAAAAATTCCAATAGCAAGTAAATATTAAAGAATGATGACATGCAAAGTCAACTTACATTTAGTGATACGGATAAGTATTCTACAACTTTCCCAACTATATCTTCCTCAACAAATGGTGACAATACACATATTATTTGCCAGGCACGTATTTTGCGTCTGTGAATCTGTAAAAGCAATGTAATAAGATGAGTCATTGAATAACTGATTGATGCTAAGAGCAAATATTCTAGTAAGAATAAAAAAAACTCCCATATCATGCCATATTCAAACACTTGAAAGCAGAAAATATTTAGACACATTCTCAAGAACATAAGCCTGACCAGTATAAATTCAGTTACACAGAAGCAAAAGGTAAACGTTTCTAGCATCAACTTGGTAGTAATCACTGAGAGATAGTGCCTTGGCAATATGGGTTTAAAGTCAAAGTTAACAAGTAACATGAAAAGTATCTTGAAAGGAAGTAAATTTCGAGAAAATATGTTATGTTATGATACTACACTGATGCCAAATAAATTACTCATCGCTGAAAATTTCATTTTTAGGTAGAGTCATACTGAATCAAAGTTCTCTTTTAGTTCAATAATCATAGCGTGTGAGTCTATGCAATGCAACATTCTAGATGAATAGAGGAGAGTTTTGGATTTGGTGCACCAAAATTAAGAGGCAATTGCATTTTTAAGCCCAATATTAGTATTCCAGGGTGTGATGATGCCGTACTTTTATTAGTGGATAGACCTCCACAACTTGATACCAAAAAGAATACAAGGAATGAATAATTGTTTGAACTTGGTTACTCATAAAGATGACAACGATGATCTATAAAACAAGGAATAAGTACAGACCCCACACAAAATGCAGACACCAAGACATCAATTGTGTGCATCTGTGATCGACATGACAAAAATCTAAAATGAGAATATGATTTATATATTCATCTTCTAAAAACATGGTTGAGACTCGAGATGAAAACAAGATCTTGTGCTTCAAACTATCCTAGCTAATTTGAATTTTCAAATAATTTTTCAAATAATTTTAAATATATGTAAGTACACTATTTTAGCAAACAACTATGATGAGTCTTTTAGAAGTGTCTAGCCAAGAGTAGGTGTCATCATTCATTTGGCCTTTACCCAAGTCAGGTCAAAGCAGGAAAAAAAAAAATAATTGAATTGAAACACAGTAAGGGCTGTTTGAGTTGGTGACCAAGCAAAACTAACACATTGTCACACCATTCTGGAGGGAGTCTGAACATCATAATAGAAGAGTAGATATCGTCATTCATTTGGCCTGTGTGCCCAAGTCAGGTTAAAGGAGGAAAAAGAAAATTAATTGAAACACAGTAAGAGCTGTTTGTGTTGGTGACCAAGCAGAGACTAACACACTGTCACACCATTCTGAAGGGGAGTCTGGGCATCATAATAGAAGATGGCCATAATAAGTAGTAGTACAAAACTGTTTTTTGACTCTCGACATTAAGCTGATGCAGGATCATGTTCTGCTCTTATGTTCTTCACTTCAGTTCATTATGTTTTAAAATAGTTTTCTTTGTAATCATTTACCATTGTGAAAGTATTCAGGTATGACATCAGGATCCCCCGACACCATGATAAAACAGTCAATAATTCTTATCACACAAAACTTGACTTTGTATTTTTCATTTTTTCCCCACTTTCATAAAAGACATGGCAAATATAACAACTCTCATTCCAAAAATAATTTCAAACAGAAATCAGGCAGGCTGCTCTAGCCATTTCCAATTCATCAAGCAAAACAATGAATACTTACAGCACTATACTTTTTGTATAACTCCTTTGCAAGATCTTTATCATTCACCTATATCAACAGATGTTATAAATAACATAAGCATTGTAAAATAACCTTCTGAACTCTGTAATATGTTAAAACTGTGCACTAAAAGGGGCTTGAACGGAATCAAACAGGGCATTGCAAAGAAAATCATTTGAAAGAAACTACACTCCAAAATTTGAATGATATAGCAGCAGGCATATCAGTTAATTTGCTAATATTATGCTCATATTCCTAATTTGAAACCATATCCTCTCAATATAGCATCAGTCAATGTTATAATGTAATAATCATTTGTTATCAAAATTGAGCTTACAACATTTTAAGTCACCATTATTTGCTCAAAATTGACAAATACCTAAGGAGAAAAAAGGTACAAACATACCACAAAATATAGCACTGCAGTCAGAATTCTCAAGGCCTAATAATTCCCAACAAAAATCCTGAACTGTTAATTTGAAACTTTCTTAGAATTTGGGTATGCTTAACCCAACCCTGAAAGCTACAACAGGTGAGGGTTTCCTCCATTTGCATATTTTATTTTGTAGTATCTCTAATTAATGTGAGACTTGACGTTTTCACAATACATTCCCTCATGTCCAACACTATTGCCCTAGTTGTCTGGATAAAATGGTGGCTGGCCCAATAACAGATATAGAATAGACTCTAATAAGATCTAACAAGTCTAATTCAACCCGAAAAACTAGTTTTATCCATTGCCCTTTCACCATCATGTCTCTTTGGCTGCAAACAAGCATGGGAAACGAGTTTGTGGAGTGTGCTGAGTCTATGTGAAATAACCCAAGTCCCAAATTGTTTAGAGACAGAACCAAAATAATCTTGCTTATATACTTTATTTTGGCATTACATCTAATCAATGTGAGACTTGGGTGTTCTCCACTAGACTCAATACACTCCACAAACCCTTATGCACAGGGCCTTTAACTAGTAATGCCAGCATGCATCACCACTAGCCACTTGTTTGCAGTCAAAGAAAATGATGGTGAAAGTCCAATTGATAAAGCTGTGAGAGAAATATACCACAAAAGCTAGGCACTGTGATTGGAGAGCCAAAACCTTATAGGCAACTCAACCCACACCAAAATTCCATACTTCTTATGTGTGACTTGAGTACTATATGCAAATGTAACTGGATGATAACAAAAACTTATGTCCTTAGTAGTTGGGAATGTTCCTTTCTCAACTCAGTAAGTTTATCGCATGCAATAATGATGCTAACTTCATATTTCTTTTCACACATATTCAGAACTTCTAGACAGTATGAGAAAGAAATGATTTCAATCAACTTATAAATCAAAATAACTCAAAGGATCTTTCAAAACTTGAGGCAAGATATCAACTCAGAACTGGCAGTGAAAAAATGACTTGTACAGTATCAGCAAGAATAAAACTTCATAATAGCCGAAACCCAAATATAGCATACATAACATGTCTGTCTGAAATAATATAGTAGAAAAAGCTACTTCCAATTTAGCATGGAATTTATTTCTTAGCATTAGTTGATAATAATAGTAATCTACTACCACAGAATCAAGAAGCTCTAACAGAAATGATTTGCCAGATGCTTGTGCTGCAATACAGTCTGCATCTTCATTTGGGGATCCCACCATCCTGGCCAAGTCTGCCAACTTGTAAAACAGAACAGCAACTGATACACGCGCATACAACTCTGTATTAATAAATGCCTGACAATAGAAGTGCCCAATTATTACAAAGTCATAAGGTTCAACACTTTTTTTCTTAAAATATACAATTGCAATTAATGGTAATCAGCATATGATAGTTAAGATAAAATGTATTAAATTCTTTAACAAATTCAGGTAAAGAAACAGATAACTAAATTAGACAAATCTTTTAAATGTTCAGTAGCTCACTTCAGTCAGCTCAGGATCAGGACTACTGGCCAGAATAGAGACTTCTAGTCTAGCATCACTGTTGTCAGCAAGTTCAGCTTCAAAATCCTCATCAAATGCAACTGAAAGAGATAATCTCAAATTCATAAGATAATTTTCAAAATAAAACAATAGACAGAGTCAAGTAATCACATGCTTATACAGCAAACTAACATGTTTTTCGTACCTGATCCATAGAGAGATAGCAACTTGAGTTCTTTCAGATAAAACTTTATAGTCCTAGGATTTAAGAGCCATAATCCTGTTAAGTGCAAAGCTGCAAGACGAATTGTACGAGGACTCTTTGTGCCCTCCTTCAGAAGATTTTCAATAAACTGAATGCATGACAATAAAAAATTAGTCACTATTTGCAAGAATTTAGCAGAGATAATACACAAACAGGAAATTGTACAAGAGAACACATACCCACTTCAGGGGTCCAGGTGCATTGTCTGTTTCGTGCATGCTCTCATCATTAAATACCAAAGGATGCAGAATAGATGACAACAGAGCAGCAATTGATGCTACTCTTCGCTTATTGCAACTTATATGCAATATCCAAGAGGAACGAACCAAATTCCACATCATCTAATCAATGACAGCAATTCGTTAGATCAGTGAGCACCGTTAGTGGGGTTAAGACAGGATAAGTATTCAACAAAATACAAATATCCATCATCCTAATTATAGAACATTAAACCATTTGAAGTGATGCAAACAAAAGTAAGCAGAAGTGAGCACCTTTACTGGGCATAAGATGCATTGGTATGTAGGATTCACATGTTCAATATGCCAATTGTTAATATGCCTTTATTGCCAAGCCAACTAGCGGTATTATCTTGTTTCACTTGGCAATTGGAACATTTTACAAAGACACATTTCACAGGCCCACACACATTGGGCATCACATGCCAAGTTACAGAAAATTATGTATTATGAGATCCCTAAATCCCATATCGAATACAATGGTATGTTCAGGGAATTATTCAAGTGTATGGTTATCTCCCTTAGTTAGCTTTTAGGGTGGGCTTTCCAATGTTTATCGATTGGTAGCATCTAATTGTCAGCATATCAAAAAGAATCTCAAGTGACATAATGCGTGAGGTGCCAAAGTGTAGGCTCTCAGAAGCAGTTGTATGATGAGGGCTTGGATATTATGGGTTCCTAAGTCTCACACCAAGCAATATGGGATGTTCATTGGAGTATTTAAGTACTTTGTTCTCCTCCCCCAACTCCACCTCCAACAACTAGCTTTCATGGATAGGTTCCCTGAGTGCTTAGACATGTTAGTGGTAGTCTGATTTATATACCAACCATGAGAATGTTTATCAAGCATCCAGCACACCCAGGCACCAAATGCCTCCATAATTTTGGATCCTATCAATGATAACAGCACTCTGATTACAATATTCCAATAGAAAGTAATCGCACATATGCTCCATTAGGTCTTGACAACTCTAGGGAAATTTTTACTTCTGACTAGCATCTCAGATGGCCATATGCTATTGTTGGGAAGACTTACACCAGCTAACTCGATTCTTAAAGTGCAGCTTATATATCTGTTCGACAACTTTGCTTAATGGCAATCAGTTTTGAGATGAAACCTAACATATGGAGGGGTAGTGATGGGGAATCCCACATAGCATGCCTCAATTATTAGAGTATGGCTAATTCCACCAATGTCAATTGATTTTAACATGAAATCTGACACTTATCGTACTGTTAAATTAACAGAACCAGTAATCAAGGCTAGCTTATCAAGATCTTCAAAACTATCATAATAGCTAGCAATAAATGCTTTATACCAGGGCATGATGCTGACTGCCCATTTTAAAACCAGACCTAGTTTGCCACATCGCAACAAGATTACCACTAATTCATTCATTCAATTAAGGCAAAAGTTAATTGCATGCAAACTAAACAACAAGCTACAATGTAAACCTGGGTGTCGATTAAGTGACCATGGGAAACAATTGATTTTGACGTCACTTTAGCAACCAGCTCAAATAACATTCTGACTGATCTCAGCATGGGCAACACACAACTTTCTCCAGCATTTTCAAGACTGCAAAATGACTGAGTAAGATAAGCTCCATAAATAAGTACAAATACACAGAGAAAAAACAATATATAGTCAACATATGCAAATCACCCAGGATATACACAAAAATTAATGATATTCACCAAGTTTGGGATCTAATTCATAAATAAGCATATCTGCAACAACACAAATCACACAAAAATCACAACACACTTCCACACATGCACAATGGCGTATAGACCTTACTGCTACTTACCTCTCGACAAGGTCACCAAAAATGAATTTTAGAGTGTCATCTGAGAACAGCGCGTGGTTTTCCTCCAAATTAAACCCATTCTTGAGAGCATAGGAAGGAATTGACAACAAGGATTCCAGGCAGGCCCACTGAATCATTAATAAATCAGTTAAAATCTTCTACTGTATAGCTTACCATCTTATAACTAGTGAAAATAAATAAGTGCATTAACTGTTAAGGCTTTAATCATTAAATGGAACAGTTAGTTAATATGCCAGGACACATTATGAATTCAGAAAATTTAAATTAGAATTACAAATGATGAAATGAATATAAAATATCATACTCCAATTTTAAAATCCAAAAATCAGACAATATGGAAACAAAAATATGTGCCATACGGCAAAGGAGAAAGAATGGAACCTTTATATCCAACAAAACAGCCCTTCGAGTTCTAGCCAAAACTCCTGACCCTAGGAGATTATTAATATTTTGAATGAAAGATAGACACATAAAATCTAACCGAGGCCTTCCTTCTGCCTCTGAAAACATTTGCTCACTTTCCTCAACCACATAAAGAGAACGAGGAAAGAACGTTGAAGCAAAAACCCTGAGAATAGAAACCAATGCTTCATATGCTGCAAGAGAAATTTCTGCTCCCATCTGCAAAAGACATACAAAGCAATAAGTATATCATCACACTTCAAAAGTGACAGAATCAGAAAATTATAAATTTTATAACAGATAATTCATTTAATATGAGCAAGCTACCTCTGAGCAAGAAGTTGAACACCTAGTAGACCTCCAGAAGAATTGCCACATAAAAGCGAATGCAGAATTTTGTGAAGCATCTCTTTTGATTTGGTTACACCACATGAAGATTAATGATATAGCCTTTACTGACATAATCTGTTTGGTTAAACACGGAAAAATCAGACAAGATTGTAAAAAAAGTAATGATTACTGATTAGTAGAAAAGTTCATGAATTGATAATGATAGAGCACATGGTTACCACACTACTGTAATACATACTTTGTCAGCATCAATGACAGTATTCTATAAAGGAAAGAACAAAATTACAGTAACAGACCATGCAAGTTCTAAAGATAATCCCAATATGGAAGTTAAAGCAAAGTTACCCTTTGAAGTTAAAAAACTCAGTCCATTAAAGAATTTTCTTGGAAAATTGAGTTTGTTCAGTCAAAGGAACCAATCTTTATCAACGAAAGCGTTAAGAAATTGCTAGCTAGTTTCTAAATGTGACCTTTATTATTCTTTTCTCTCAGTCATTGTCTGAACTTTCAATGTCATTTCAAATGTGACTATGAGAGGAGAATTAAGCTCTCATATTCATTCTCTATTCTCTCAGTATTTTTCTCAAATTGGTATTGTAGTGGGTCAATCATGCTCTGCTTGTCACTATATGTCAAACAAAGAAAATGTTGTTCAACCACCATCTGTCGCTGCAGTTTCGACCACCGAAGTCAAGGTTCGATGCACCTCAAGGAGCACTATCCCAATCCTTGTGGTCACATTTTCAAACTTTGTTAGACGAGTCACCACTCAGTCTTCTTCTAAACTGACCTAGGTGCATGTGTCTCCTGCACCACTTTCCCGTGGTCAGAATCCTTTAGGACCACCACCATCAGACTTGCCAAAAACCTTCTAAGCCCGTTTCCCACCCTGGTTCTTCATTTCAGAACTATTTGGTGTGACGTGACGTCAAGGGCTCCTCACAATTTATCTCTCCTTTGTCTTATGGGCTCCACCACTGTTGTTTTTTATAGTTAGCATTTATTGTGGTATGTAGAAGTGTTGTTTTTTATCACTACTATTACTCATTGTATTTTCAGAGAAATTCAAGTTGTTGGTTGCTTGTAGTTATTGGTTTTTGAGTGGTGGTGTTAGATAAGTAATTGTTATGAGTGTGTTGGCATGTTCATTTGGGTGTTAGTTTGGACCCTTCAGTTTGCTCTAATTTAGATTATTGAATGATTGTTCTTTTATGCCTTCCTTTACTCAAAGCAGGTGCAAAAGTCCTCAATGCTCCTCTTGCAGAAGAATTTGCTACACTCAAAATGATTTTTTCTCCTTACATGGTTTCTCTAACAAGACAGCAAGCATCCTTCAATTTAACAAGGATGGACCACACAATTTACTAAGGAAGAATATTACGAATATCACAAGTCTAAAGTTAAGCAGAGTCATTCACCCATTCTATTTAGTCAAAAACGTGCATATCTCAAACCTTAGTGTCAAAGTCCATGGGTAAGTGAGTTAAGTGCTTCTAATAACATTTTTGGTGATGCTTTCGTATTTTCTTAAATTTCTCAACCAAATATTCTTCATGCTATTGCTTTAGTCAATGGATCTAAAGTTACTTCTCAAGGAGTTGGTCAAGTCTCCGTTTCTCCCTCCTTCAACATAAAGCATGTTTGTCCTTTTAACCTAATTTCCTTAGGGTAATTAACCAAATTGTTTTGTTATACAAGAGTGCAGTATAGGTCAATTGATTGGTGAAGGACATGAATCAAGAGGACTCTACTATCTTGGTACTAGACCGTACCAGACCGTCAATGTCTTGTTTAGCATCCCCATCTCATAAGCGTTTGCATGATCGCTTGGGGCTTGGGTCATCCACATTTATCAAAATTAAAAAGGATGATTCATGAACATAGCAAACTCTAGTCTTAGAATGTGAGTCATGTTAAGTAGAAAAACATGTTCAGTCATCTTTTCCAAAAATTGAAACAACATGCAACTCTCTTTTCAATAATTCATTTTGAAAGTTAGGGTCCAAGTCAAATCAAATTCTTTGGGTTTCTTTGTTTTGTCACTTTTAAATCAATATTCTCGCTATACTTGGGTTTACTTAATGAAAGATAGGTCTCAACTTTTGAATATCTGAGTCTTTCCCGGTGTTATTAAATTTCGGCAATGGAGGCGCCATGGCGGAAACCGGTAACGGTTTCCCAGCCTTCCGCCACAACAAGGCGGAGGCGAATCGGTTTTTTCATGGCGGCCGCTTTCGGCATGGCAGGTGGCGGTGAAGAGAAGGGAAGAATGGTGAAGAATGGCAGCAGAAGAATGACGGTGGAGGCAATGTGGGAGGAGGAAGAAGATAAGTTGAATATTATACTAGTGTTTAATAAATTGAGCCCGACCCATTAAAATTCAAACTCTGCAATTTCTTACCAAATTCACTTTCATTTTTACCCTATTATATTATTTCACTACGTTACTGCAACCATACAGCAGTAAAATTTATTTACCCTAAAATTTCTTTACTTTCATTTGACCCAAAAGTCCAAAGCACATTATTCATTCACCCCTGCAGTTACTGCCGCCAGCCACCACCCACACCTGCTGTCACCGTCAACCGTCATCAGTTCCCATCGCTGGCCACCACCGCCGTCAATGGCCATTGCCAATTTTTTTTTTCATTTTTTTCTACTTTTCTACTTTCACTATAATTATTTTACAAATAATATACCTATTTTCCAGCAATGATCATGATACTTCAAGAACATTTCATAGAAATGACACTTGTTGGAAACATTGTCATATTTCCGCCATAACCCGTTATAGATTCCGATATAACTTTATGAAAACCTGGTCTTTCCATAATGAAACTAAAAACCAATTTGGACAAGTAATCAAGATTTGTTCTCATACACCTCAACAAAATGGTATAGCAAAAAGAAAGAATAGACACTTAGTTGAAATCACTTGTACCTTATTGCTTGGTGTCAATCTACAAGTCCATAATTAGGGTGACGTCATTTTTGGTGACGATTATCTTATTAATAGAATGTCATCATCTTCTTAGGACAATAAAGTTCCATATTTCATTATGGTTCCAAAAAAACCTTTGTTTTCCATTTCTCCTAAAGTCTTTGGTTATATGTGTTTTGTACATGATGTGTCTCCAGGTTTGAACAAACTTTCAATTCGAGCTATCAAATGTATCTTTTTAAGATATTCACATCTTCAAAATGGGTATTGATGTTATTCCCCTAACACTAAAAAATATTACACATCTAAAAGTGTCACCTTTTTTTAGGAAACTCTTTTGTTCTCTTCCTCCACACAAGATGTTAATTATTTTCATAAAATCTTGGCTATGCCTTTAGTTGATCCCTTTAAGTATCTGATTCCAAACACTTCCAACTTCTCCCAATAATTCAAATCCCTCTCATCATCCCATTTCACCTAGGCCATCACTACAAACACAAATGACTAGTCCAATACCACATGATGAGTCCTCTTCATCAAGTCCCTCATCATCATTTCATACTATGGCTTCTGATAAGAGGATTCTATTTGACCTATTGTGATTCGTAAACGTACTCATTCTACATGTAACCCTCGTCCTATTTACAATTTTCTTAACTATCATCGTTTATTTCCTTTCTATTCTTTTATCTCCTTTGTTTATTATATTACCAATTCTAAAAATAAGAAAAAGGTGTTTAATCATCCTAGACAACGACAAACCATGATTGTTGAAATGCAGGCCTTTGAACATAATGGCATATGGCAGTTAGTTCTTCCATTCATAAGAAAAAAAAAGGCAATTAATTGTCACGGGTCTATTCCATAAAAGTTGGACTAATGGTGAAATTGATCATCTCAACTTGATTGATAGCAAAAGGATATGCTAATATATATGGACTCGACTAAAGTTATACTTTCTCTACAATGGCCAAAATGATTGTTGTCCAACTTTTTCTTACAATGGAAATCATTCAGCACTTGCCTCTTCGTCCATTAGATATTAAGAATGTTTTTCCGCATGCCTATCTTAAGGTAGAGTTCTACATGGACCAACCCCCTAGGTTTGTTACTAACAAGGAGTCTAGCCTAGTTTGTAAACTATATTGCTCTCTCTATGGTTTTAAGCTATCTCCATGTACTTGGTTTGGAAATTTCAACCACATTGTTCAAACCATTAGGCTGAAACGAAGTGAGGATGACCATTATGTATTTTATTGACATACCTCCCCTGGAAAATGTACTTAATAGTGTATGTTGATGATATAATCATTACAAGGAATGATGCTGCTTGAACATCTCAATTAGGGGAACAACTATGCAATCATATAGACCAAGGATCTTGGAAGTCTCAAATACTTTGCAATAGCTCAAAGGAAATAAGCTCTACACATCCTGAAAGAGATACAGATGATTGATTGTAACCCAGTTGATTGTCCTATGGATCCAAAACAGAAATTACTTGCAGAACAAGGAGAAGTTTTTTCTGATCGTGAAAGATATAGAAGACTAGTTGGAAAACTTATCTATCTTACCATTACTAGACCATATTTGACAGTATTAGTTGGTATTGTATGTAAGTTCATGCAAAATCTTTGTATTGATCGTTAGAATGTTGACATCCATTTTCTAAGATACTTTAAGAAGGCTCCAAAATAAGCTCTACTTTTTGAAGACAAAGGGAATACCCATATCCCTTGATATTGTGATGTTTATTGGGCAAGTTCTCCTATGGATCGATGTTCTACAACTGGATATTGTGCTTTCATAAGAGGAAATATTCTCTCTTGGAAAAGCAAGAAATGAAATGTAGTTGTTCAATCCATTGTTGAAACTGAGTATCAGACAATGATGTCTCTCACTTGTGAGCTTGTATGGGTAAAACGAATTTGGATTCTCTACTGGATTTCCTATATTGTTTCTTTGTTGTGCATTCAAAATACACTAATAGTCACTGATTTTGAAATTCTAAAATATATTAAAAAGATTTTTAAAGTAAGAATATAGTGTATTTTTTAATACTTAGCAGAGAACAACACAAAAACCCAGTAGAGAATCTGGACTCGGGTAAAACAATTCCTACAAGAATTAGATTCTTGAGGCTCAACAAATGAAGATGTACTAGGATAACCAAGTTGATCTTTGCATTGTTTCCAATCTAGTATCCCATGATAGGATCATACATATAGAAACCAACTATCATTTTATTCGAGAAAAGTTGTTTTCCAAAGAAATAGAAGTTTGTCAAATCCAATAATCAACTTGCAGATGCCCTAACAAAATCCTTGAGAGGACCTCAAATTCAATTGATTTGTTTCTAGCTTAGCACATACAATTTGTTCACTCCAACTTCAGGAGGAGTGTAGGAACAAGTCATTTTAAATAGACTTTATTGAAAAGTTGCTATGTGTTTTGCGTTGAACCTAGTTTCTAGATGTGACCTTTCTTATTTTTTTCTCTTTCCTCTCATTCATTGTATCTAAGCCTTTAATGTTATTATAAATATGTATGACGAGAATTAAGCTTGCACATTCTTTTTTCTTTTGTCTTTTTCTCAAGTCATAGGAAGTATATATACTAGATTTTGCTTAAGGGAGTTGGCTTATTGGGTTGTAAGGTAGCCAAGACTTACACCCCTTGAGCAAAATATAAAGCTTGATCCATATAAAGCTGAAGTAATGACCAGAAAAAGGTATCAAAGACTAGTTGGAAGACTAATCTATCACTCCCATACTCACCAAGATATTGGATTTGTAGTTTTTGTGGCACGTCAATTCATGTGCTCAATTAAAAGTAAGCACTTTGAAGAGGTAGATAGAATTCTAAGCAACTCCATGAAAGGTTTACTATATGGAAAACTGGGATCATACTGGTGGGATCCAATAAAGATGCAGATTGGGCAGGCAGCAGTGAGATAGAAAGTCTATATTGGGTCACTGTACTTCTATTGGAAGAAATTTAATCACTAGGAGAAGTAAAAAACAAAAAGTGCAGTGACTGAGTAGAGCGGAAGCAGAATATAGATCAATGTCACAAGGGATTGCTAAGTATTGGGGATTAGTAAGTTGCTACAAGAGCTGAAGATTCAAAACTCAGCACCAGTAAGCTTATAATGTCAGGTGGCAGACATTCTCACCAAGTGGTTAGCTAGAAACACTTTCATAACATGATTGACAAGCTGTTCATGTACAACATATTCAGTAAGATTATAATGTCATAATCAGAAAGCAATCTCTATAGTACACAACCCGGTATTACATGATAGAACTATACATGTTAGGTGGCAGACATTATCACTAAGTGGTTAGGTAAGAAACACTTTCATAACATGATTGACAAGCTGTTCAAGAACAACATATTCAATGCCAGCTTCAGGGGAGTGTTGAAAGTATGCACGAATTATCTTTTGTATCTCCATGTATTGTAAAATTCGGTTTTTATTATAAGTAATGAGGTAGAAATAGATTATTTTTGTAATTAGGAAATTATTTTATCTCTTTCTTAACTGAGAATTCACAAATTCATTATTTTCTTTTTCATAGAGATTTCCTATTATGACGCCCAATTTTTTTGCTCCCTTTTTCCTCTACAAGTGGAGCTGTTTTGTATCTTTTATTGAATTAAGTGAAAAGCATAAGCATTACCTTCCAAGTATATGTATAAATCATTTTAGCTTTTACAATGTTGGTTCCTCACAATTTACAGGCTCTATCAGTGAAAATTACTTCGTAAACGAGTACCCAATTTATTCAAGGAATTCCATTAAAGTAAAATGTTGAAGCTAGCTAGAAGGAAAGAAACATCAAAGCCGCTGTGATACCTACAGTTTAGTTTAGATTTAAATTTTAAGTTACAAGGGTACCACCTTCAATGAATAATTATCTAGTATCCAATTCATAATGAAATAAACAGTCAACCATAAAAAAGTTGGAGAATGTACTTACTGCCTGCAACACAACAGTGGTAGCAGAAACTGACAACCTTCGTTGACTAGGGCCTCCAAGTTTTCCTTTCACGGCACCAGGAAGTGCAGTGTCCTCTGTAACAACACCAGACCAGAAAACAGAACAAGATTGTTTGGCAAACGGAACCAGATCATCCTGCATTCCAATAAACATTTAAGAATATAAAAAATAGATGGATAAACACATCATAATATAAAAGGGTATAAAATATGGTACCAATAAATATACAAATTCATCAGAAAGCTTCTCAGAGATGTCATCAATGAAACCCAGATCATCAACTACACCAGCAAAGGCGTTCCCTACATTTGCTCTGGCTTTGGCACTATATTCAACTGCTCTTTCCTTTGCTCTGCGGAGCTCCATAACTAAGCTCAAGACAAGAATCATGAATTTGACTACTATGTACCTTGTATCATGGTTTTGTTTCAAGATATTAGTACCGTTGTGTCGAATAAACTGCAATAACAGTTGCCATTTCCCTGTTAGATTTTAAAACATAAAATTGGTACAGGGATACCCCTGCCACGAGCAGTATCAATGGCAGGTCATAAAACGATCTTATTGCACTCTTATAACAAAACAAATATATAACCCAAGACACTGATGATTTTTTTTTCCTATAAATGATTAATTTCCCCCAAGATTTAATAAACATTGTAGAAATTAAAAAGGACAAAGGCAAAGGCAAACCACTAAAATAGGTTCCAGGAGATGGCCCTGCTCAGTAGAAAGGAAAAGCATTTTTGCCCATCTATTTGCTTCAGACTCCCATGCACTCAAGTCCTCATCATCATAAGTAAGAGAAACATCAAATGGAAGATTATTGCTGACAAACCTCTGTGGGAAGTCATAAAGACTCTTCCACAGCTTTATCTCATTATTACAGCAATTGGCACACCTATCCTTGTAACCACAACCAGAAAGCCATCTTTGCACAGCCACCCTTAACTGACCTGGGGAGGAACGGGAAGAGTAGTCAAAATTTAATGAACTAAAAATCATACATTTTTTTCAAATTCATGAACAAAATATGGTTTGGAAAGACAAGCATGGAGGTTTTTGTTATTGAACATCCAAATGTGATGAAAACTTAATCTTAATTCATATTTTTAGACCATATACTCAGATCATAATTCCAACAAATACTGTAACAAGTAACACTCTTAAGTCCAAACCAACAAATTGTGATGTGTATATAAGAAAGCAAGAACAAAATAAAAAAGGATTTTATTTAGTTTATATCCAATCCTGAAGAAAACGAATGATAGAAACTTTGTTAACAAATTGAACTGTTTATTATTTCCACTCATATGAAATAAAAACCATACAAGATTATTTATAGGCAACCGCTTAGAACAAAAAGCTATTGTCAGTATTAGCTGACATATATATAGATAACAGCTGTAACAGTAAAAGCTAACAACTGTAACCTACTATAAAATATAACTAGCTATTCCCTCTAACAACCCTCCCAAAACTCACTGAGAACAGGAGTACTAAAATGAAACCTGCAATTCAGTGAGCAAAATAGAAAGCCACGTTAGTTCCGTAGATGTTTTAGCAAAACTACTGTACTCAGCCTTTATGCTAGAACAGCGAATAACTTGCTGGCTTGTGGGGCCACCAAGATATTAAATTGGAACTCAGAAAGATGGCTGCTCCTGAAGTAGAATACCTACCATCAATAATAGATGCCCAATAAGCATCACAAAAGGCTTTCAGTAACAAAGTTTGGGCAAGTGTTGCCTCATAATGTTAACAATCACATTTTATCCTTCCATATTTAGGAGATTATATTAAATTGTATAACAGAAACATCCCTGAATCATAGGCATCCAATTATATCCCTGAACCTTAGGAATCTGATTACATTTGTATTGTTAATGTATTTCATATATTAGTCCTCCAATCTTGTATATATGTCTGATGTATTTTTAGCAATAAAAACATTCTATTTCTCCCAAGGGTGCTTCACATATTGTTGGTTATGTTTATATTCAGCCATTGATTATACAACAAGTTATATGTATATGACCCAAAAAAATTAACATGTTTTAAAAAACTATGTTAAATATTTCTTTGCATAAATAGATTTTGTGATTTAATTATTTCATTTAGCTTACAGTTTGGGATAAGATTTAATTCACTCACTTCAGAAAATAGATCTTGCTATTCAAAATTCAAATCTTGCTTTGAAAACAATGATGATAGTATTTGATTTCTCATTAAGCAAACAACTGAAGGGAAAATGGAGTGTTTGGTATTTTCTTTCCTCAGCTTTCAAATACTTTCATGACTACAGAGTGTAGAAAGCCATTGACATAATATATTTCTCTTACCACCATAATCCGTAAATTCCTTTGGCAATGCTGAAATGAAAAGCAAAAGAATTTCAAGTGGAATATCAAATGCGCACACCACACAAACAGCAGCCTCCAGAATTTTGCCACAAACTGTAAACATCATCAAGACATAAGTTGACCTACATTGTGCCCCCTAAAATTTATGGTTACCAAATGAATAATATAAATCACATAATTCAAGCAAAGTAAATTAAAAACCTTGAAGACGGTAACTGGGATTGAAATGTTGTTTGCTGCTCTCAACAACATATCTAAAGATATCCAGTAATTCTTTTTTACCGTATTGATTTTCTATTTCAGAAACAAACTCAACAGAAAATGTTCCTTTAAATGATTCTGTGCTGACATGATTAAGTATTCCAATGCCAGAAGCAACTGAAGCAATGCAGTCAGCAAGGCCCATAAGTCCAGCTCGTCCAAAAGATTGATGTTTAGCAGTAGAAGCCAAATTGTACAAAAATTCAATACGTTTCCTGCAATAAACTTTTAGATAATAAGAAAAGTAAAGCCAAAGCATTGCATTGCATCACATATTTACATTAACAAAGAGGTAAGTAATAGCAGTATGGATAAAAGTAACCACTAAACTATAGACAGACAAGCAATCGTGTATGCATGTCATCATCTATACAAGATGAATTTGTGAAGGTATGGAGAAAAGAAAGAAAAAAAGAATCATCAAAGTCCTCCTAAAGCATATCAAATGTAAAAACCAGCAAAAAATAAGGACAATGCAGAGTTTTAATACAAAATCATCAACTGCTAGATTAGGGCTCTTGCAACCATACTATGACTTTGAAAAAATTTTGATTGTTATTGTAGTGTTGTACAGCTTTCACAAAACTGCTTTTTGGGTGTATGTACCTAACCAAAGGGTTGAGTGTCATACAATATAACTTTTCTTTGTAAAGCACTCTTCTCGTTTTCATATTTATATATATATATATATATA
Source organism: Vigna unguiculata (assembly GCF_037176805.1). Lineage (NCBI taxonomy): Eukaryota > Viridiplantae > Streptophyta > Magnoliopsida > Fabales > Fabaceae > Vigna > Vigna unguiculata. The sequence goes on along the minus strand of NC_140794.1, from coordinate 53,132,203 downwards.
TATATATGCATGTGTGCATATACATCAGTTGAGCATGTAACTCACTAATTTTTTATCACATCTAAAACCAAGTTGGTATAAAGACCCCTTTTACCAATCAGACAAGACTCGTAGTCGCATGATAAAAAGCTTCACAACACGTTGTCTTCCTGATGTCATAATCACACAAACCACCACCATTCATCTTGTCAACATCTTGTGGACGTGTTTCTGCTTTCTCTTCCTAGTTTGATAAGTTAGATAGTTGGTCAAGGCTCTCTGCACATAGCTTAGGGTTTTCTTCCCTCTCTCCTCAAATCTAGTTGTGGGTCTATCTCTGGAATGACATTGACTATTTCTGCTCCTTCCTTTTCTACTATTACCATAGCAAAAACTCAACTAGAATAACTACTTATCTTGGTCCGCCTTTGTGAAGTTATGATTTCTTGGTCAAGGATAACATGACCATTGGAAAGGAAGTTGTTGTCCAAGGAACTCTGTATTGGATTTATCAACTCCAACGACCAACCTCCAGACATTCACACCAAGTCCTTGATAAGACCTAGAATTTAATTTATATGTTCTAAGCTTTGTGCATATAATTTATATGCTCCAACTTGAGGGAGAATGTTAAAAATATGATATCTATTGTATTGTACAGCTTTCATAGGGTTATTTTTTAGTGTATGTACCTAGCCTAAGGGTTGACTGTTATAGAATAGAACGTTTCCTCATAATGTACTCTTCCCTATTTCTTATATATATCAGTGACCATGTAAATAGCAGATTTTTACCTCATCCAAATTCAAGTATGTCTGTTCTAACTTTTTATATTGAAAAGGCTTTTGAGAATTAGAATCACAACACTTTCATATCTATATAGATGAAAGCACACTTTTTTTTTATTTTTCTATCGTTTTCATTGTTCCTGTTTGCTCTATAATTATTTTAATTACAATTCCTACTTGTTCAATTACACTGCAATCTGAAAATTTCCCATTTGTTCTCATCTCAACAATTCACATTCTATCAAATCAATATGATTTTGAACAAATTGGAACTAAATTCTAAACCTTTTAACAGCACAAACCTAGAATTTGTAATGCTAAACTAATTCCAATGCTAGCACAATTAGAATTGAAATTTTTGAAACCACAATCGTCAAAACACTACAATGTTTTCATATTTTATTCATAAATATGTATACACACGCATCAGCTCAATATATTCTATTCGGTACCTTTACATGTATGATAAAGCAACCCCCTAAAACACCCATGTCCTGTGCATGTAAAGTAAGGAACTTGGGTCAAATACTATGACTTTGCACTCAACCAAAATGCAACAGAATTCAGTAACAATATTTTCACTTACAAAACCTTAAAATAGAAAGACTATTCCACTTAGTTAGGCAAGCAGTGTGCATTCATCTTATCATCATAGGGATTAGGTCAATATGATTACAAAAGCATAGCATTCACAAACAACTATAGACCTAAAATCCAAATAATTTTTTTCCCAAACAAATATAGCCCTAGATTAAAATAAATAAAGGACACATACACATAATCAAAGTCCTAATGCATCTCCTTAAAATTATGCTGAAGTGAATACCATAACAGAACTGTAATACTTGAGCTGCGTTCCCCCAATCAAAATATGCAAGGGAGGTTTCATAATTTAAAAGCAATTGAAAAGGCAATGATTACAATAGAACTAAGGTATAACCCAAAGCAATCAGTACAAACACGAGGATATCCAAAATCATTATTTCAGTCAATTCAAACAATCAAAATGCAACAAACCAAAAGAAGTACATGTATTGGCATTGATGTTATACTCAAATATAAAGTAAAGAACATAAGGTACTAAAAAAAGGACCGGAAAATTGGTGGAAGGCAAGATTTTTGTTATCACCTAGCAGACTTGTACTAAGGAGGAACAACAGGAACTGGAAGCCAAGTCTATTTGGTAAAAAGTTACGTGTCACTTATCTAATTAGAAATAAAAGAAGGGAGATGAGGATTTAGTCAGAACATCAATTGTTAGAGCGATGAAACTAGGCCAAAGTCCAGGTCTCTCTAACACCTGCAATAGCAAGGCTACTTATCTATGAGCATATCCTATTGATACAAACCAAGAGATAGATTTTTCTGACATGAAAACATTATTTTTCTTTCAGTATTCTGATGCGCTTTCCACTGATATCTTCCATAATAAGGGGAGAAAATAAAACTTCAAACAAACAAAGCTATTAATACAGTAAGATTTTGTAATCCCTCTCTGCATGACAATAAGAAGAGCTCCTTAGTAAAGGAAGCAAGGTTACAAGGACAAACACATCATGTAAAATGATCAACTGCAATTAATAAATATTTACACCTAAGTGTATATATATTCAATGATGATGGGTCATATTCTCTGCTTCTTCCAAAACTACATCATCAATGAGAACTTTTAATTCAAATGGATAATACATGTTGACTCTTTTTCACCTATTCCAGACCTCCAGTATTATTCCTCAAATACTCTTTTACATAAAGAACAGCTAAAACAAAACCATTCACGTCCAGTCAACTCATACAAACATAATGTGTAGCTCTTAGAGAGATGGATACCTGTCATATAAAATAAATTAAAACTGATAGTTTACAAGCATGGAGTACAATTTATGAGTTGTTTTAGAGACTGCAGGATATATCCACCTAACCTGGAAGTCTCTTTGCTGATTGGCATGAAGGTCTGGGGTGTAAAGAGTATAAAATAAGCTGCTTTGATTCTGCAACTTTAGCAGGAATCAGTATATTCAAGTGGAGCATAACTAAACTTTTCCATAAATTGCTTCAACTTCTCCAACTATGGAACAGGGTTTTTTTCTAAGATTCCTGAAAATTTCTACTCAAGAAATTTACAGGATTCTCAAGTTTGAACCAAAGCAATTACATTGTTCTATTGAACCCACGTTTTTTTTTTCTCTCTAACCTGCCTCAGGCCAGCTATAAGCAACCTTTTTTCAGTGCTAAAGTTTCGTAGTAAAAACAAAAGGATTCCAAATTCTCGTAATTTTTAAAACATTTCTTTCATATGAATCATTTCACACCCAGACACACATACAGTCCACTTACACAATTTCTAAGCATACCTTGGAGCTAGAAAACTAACATAATGGCGGAGAAATTTGGCTGCACCTTCAATCACCCTTGACATATAAACTCCTTTTACACCTAAAAAATCCAAAGCCAAACAAGCAGAATATAATATTTCGATAAAGATTATGGGGACTCACTTTATCAAGCAACAAATGGAACACGGATTTGAATAAAGTAATTATTTTAAGAGAAATTAAATAGTTGCCTAAGTAGTTCAAAAAGAAAAAGCTTAACATAGATTCAAAAAAGAATAAAAAGGAACCATTTGAAAAGGTCCCAAGGAGTAAAGCACTAACCAAACTCTTTGTGGTGTATTGGGTCATTTAGCCCTTGCATAAATGGACCAAGAACAAAATTTTCAGGCACTGATTTTATGTATTTCCCATAATTCTCCCAATTGATGTCAAGAAAAGACTGCATGATCAGGCACCTCACTGCATTTATTAAAAAACAACATAAAATAAAAAATGGTAATCAAAAAAGAATAACTAATTTAATACATAAAACAGTATAGAATTAGCTAGTGAGAGTTGTATCCTGACTTTAATGTCGTATTAATTGTCAGAATCCCTTAATTTATGTTGCAATCAATATTTCCTTGTACAGTTTTAATAACATAATTAGGAGATTTAGCTACATTTATAATTAGGAGGATAATTACAAGGATTAATGGGCTGACAGTATAATTTATACTTATTGCACGGGATCATTGAACGTGAATTGTAGGGATGTTCAATTTACGTGCAATTTCTCCTCAATGAATAATATCATCAACAGTTCTGATGACATGGTATTAGCACAACCCATCATTGCAACCTGCATTGCAGCAAAACCACACCCCCTTTCTTTCTTTTGTTGTATTCATTTGTGCATCCTGCATTGCTGCAACACCACAACCCATCCTTTCTTCCATGTATTCCTTCCGGGTCCTCATTGTCATACTTCAAACCTCAAAAATGTATGATACTCAAAAAACTCAACCCACAAAAGTTCAGCACAGAGGAGATTTTAAATTAAGGGGGCTGCTAGACATTAACAAAACCTACAGACTCAGGTAATTGCACCTTAACATTCGCAGGTAATATTCATTACGCCTGTGCACTTAATGGATTAAATTCCTCTAAAGAAAGTGTATGGGTAGTTGGTTGGAGCCAAACACCAAACGACTCAATCATGTACTGGGTTTATATCTCATAGACCCTGTCCAAGCAACAAAAGAATTTCACTTGCAGATGGAACTTTCATTACAGTTGCTGGAAAAGAAGATATTATGATAAACCCAAACTAATTTCTGATTATGAATGACGTTTTGCATGTGACCAAATTATCTGCCAAATTGATTTCTTGTCACAAGCTTACAACAGATTTACACTATTTGGTGCTTTTTAATCCTACAACCTACCAATTCCGGGATCAGGGAATGAAGAAGGCGATTGGACTTCCTAAGGAACACAATGGACTCTACCTTCTAGTGGACCCAAATAGGATGCACAGTACTAAGAGTCAAATTCCTTTGTCTTTGATATAAGAAAAAACTCTCTCCAATATAGAAAAAATCCAGTTATACCACTTTCATTTAGGTTATCCATCATTCAGTACCCTAGAAATTATGTTTCCTAATTTATTCCAAAAAGTTTATAAACAAATACTTCTTGTGATACTTTTGAATTTGCAAAGCACGGGCTTGTTGACTTTCCCTCTAGAAATTAAAAAATGATTGTTCTCTTTGCATTAATACAAAGTAACGCATGAGGACCCTCTAGAATTCCCAACTTATATGGGCTCATTGGTTTGTCATATTCATTGATGACTGCACTTGAGTGTCATGGGTATTTCTCTTGAAACAAAAAAGTGAAGTGAGCCAAGTTTTCAAAACTTCATCCAAATGATTAAAACCAATTTGAGACAGGCATTAAAAGAATTTGTTCAACTAATGTCGAAGACTTTTTCAACAAAACATTGTCCTCCATCTCCAATTAACAAGGGATAATTCATGAATCTTGTTGTGTGAACACCCACAACAAAAATGAGGTTGGCAGAAAAAAAAAATTAGGCATCTTATAAATAACGTGAGCCTCTCTTCTCAAAAAGAATCTTCCGAAACAGTATTGGAGAGAAGTTGTCCTTCCGGTACATATTTGGTCAATCGTCTATCATCTAAAACACTATACAATAATAGTCTCATTCAACTACCCTCCAAATTTTTATTGGACTTTAGGACAACAAATCATCTTGTACCTTAAGTTTATGGTTGCTTATCATTTTTCCATGTTCATTCTAATCATAAGGGTAAACTTGATCCTCAGGCTATTAAATGCATATTTGTGAGTGACAAACCTACCTAAAAGGGATACAAATTTAACAACCTCCAACAAAACGATTCCTTGTATCTCATGATGTCACCCTTGATGAAAATACACAATGCTTTCAACCTAAACTCAAAGGTAAAGCTCATGCTAATTCATTCTTAACAAGAAAACCTCATTCTCCCAAAATTAAGTCCCATTAATACTCCACCATCTATTGAGTCTAATGCTTCACCATTTACTAAGTCTAGTCTTCTTCCTTCTTCTATTCATTCTCCTTGTGTCAAGCCCAAAGATAAACGGAGAACAAACTCATACCGTTATCCATCCACTAAGAGTATACTCACAAAGTTTTCTAATAGTAATAAAATTAAAAATATAAGTTTATTCAACACTAGAACATAATCATGAACACACTAACCTTGAGGATTGTCATGATGAAGGCCTCGTTCCCATAAAATAGATAGCCAATCAAAAGGCTCGCCATACGTCTCAAATTGATGTTGAATTTTACTGAAATTGCTTCCAACATTGAGGTATGATCCCGAGAACTGAAGCAACAAAGACACCTGTATGAAACAATTAATTTAGCATATCATCCATTGATTGTACAAGCACTATAATCCGAAACCAAAATATCAGTGATATGCACTAAGAGAACCATTTGGTCAAAAAGGTGTGCGACAAAGTATACATTTGGAAACAGACCAAATAAAAATGTGTGCTAAGATTGTTTGATGAACATAATGCCTTGCAAACAACAATGTCCTCACAGATTTCTATTCCAAACTATACTAAATTCACTTTAACTACCAAGGGTTTTTGGGCCTCCACAACCATATAAAAAGAATTGTTAATAAATTAATGTACAAAACATGACTCTGAGGAACAAATGCATGACATGCATATTGTATATCAATAACCAAAAAAAATGGAACCCAACTTTTGCATGTTCACCTCTATTTTTTAATACTAAGAAAACTTTTGCAAGTATTATGCAAAAATGGCAAACAACAAATCTAGTAAGGATGCATTACAGCTTGTCTATTTATTCCTCTCATTCATTTCCGATTATCCAAATTATTCCAAAACATCAAAGCATTACGCCCTCCCACGCACACAATCTTCATCAATCCAAAACCACACATTTATAGTAGGATGTTGATATTTGATAGAATAAAAATAATGTAACACATTATATCGTTAAGATTGAATTTTAAAATATCATCTAATGTAGTATATTGGATGATCTCTTTCATATTTCACCATACATCATGATTCATTTTGATATTCAATTAAGATTAGAAGTTGTGTATTAGTATAAACAGAAGTGAACTGTGTTATAAGCTATAAGAAATTGTTTCACACCAGATATCAATATTCTGTTGTTTCATATTAATTTGTTCTCTCATTCACCCCATCTCTACCCTAATCTATATAATTTCAATAAAGATAAACATGATAAAAAAAAAATGAACACATGATTAAACACCTGATGATTCCAGGCTGCTTCAACTAAATGAGTACCATATTCTTCGAGCATTTCATACAAAAGCACAAATGCGTCCCAATACTGCTTGTTGTTAATAATCAGGTCATCTATCATCAAAAGGTTACCAACACCAAGTGACGTGGCTTCCTTGTAAGCCCATTTTTCCCTCTTTGTCACACCATGATGCTTTTCATTTGTATTCTTTTTTGAAATGCTAGGCACGGAATTGGTTCCTCCTTGTATATTGAGAGCCATCTTCAATACATGTAAGCTCTGTTTCCTCACTATACTCTCTTTGTCAACCTGATCAGATTTAGTTTCATTCCTAAGTAAGCAAACAATGACAAGTTAAGTAAACACACAGAAAATCATGAAACAGTGCTTGAGTACCAGCCCTATTTTTATTTCCTTCCAGAACTCTTTTTCTGCTCTTATGTCAAATTCTTCAGTTATAACGACTGTATCATGGTCATCATGTTCACATTCTTCTATGGACCAGGAAAAAGAGAAATACAATGATAGAATATTATATGCCTCTCTTCTCTCTAAAGGTCCAATTGAAAACAGTGTTTTGCAGCAGCTCCATATTTTGATGAAGAAATAGTCCCTGAAAACCAATAATATCAATATACAAGATACATATATAAACATATGAGAAATGCATACAAATCAGATGAACATTACCGAGAAAACTCATGTCTCTGCCCACGAATTGAGATTTCAAATGAGTAAATGGCAGGTAATGCTTTAACAATGATAGGAAGAAGCAGGCCTACTGCACAAGACCTGTGCTCGGGACTATGTAAAAGCATCCGTTCAATCAAATTGCAAAGTTCCCAAATCAAAACTTTAATAAATTTATCCGCAATGCACCCTTTTCTTTCCACTGATTTAGAGATTGTATCTGTTAGCATATACTGAAGGGCAGCTTCCAGAATTACAGACAGAACATTGCATGATGTTGACAATTCAAAACTATTTGACCGAGACAGCAACAGCTCCTTGTCCATCGGTGGATCAATCATGACATCATTCAAGTGTTGGTGACATGAATCGGTACTCCATTCATAAAAGTCCAAATCATCATTATGAAGCATACCCATGGAAAGACCAACAGATTTTAAGAAAATTGGCACCAAATTTTCTTCAAGAATTTCCCACGTGCAAGTTTCAATAACTACACCGATTAACGATTCTGTGATCTGTCATCAAAATAATGCACACATCCAACAACGATAGAGGTAAAACAAAATTAGTTAAAAGTTCTCCAATGATTACCAATAAAACAAAATTGTTTGCCTACTTCTCTAATAATACCTGATTAAGTAAATCATGCTGCAAGGGTCTTAAAACCTTAGCTAAAGGAAGAAAACATCTCTGCACAAACAATCCTACAGCTTCACAACCAGTCCCTGTAAAGAAATATATTAGATAGAAGAATATGAAGGGTAATGTGACAGCCGCAAATGCTTCATTCAGTACAGCATCCTACTTACGACTTACAGACCAAAAACAGAGTAAAAGCCATACAAAATTTGAAAACATAATCTGAACGTTCGAGGTAAAAAGAATAAACAAAAGAAGGCATTAGACAAAATGGTTAATTGATAACTCACCTGTTTTCTTCATGAGATGGCAAAACGCGCCTACCAGCGACACAAGATAGGGGCGTTTATCAGCGTCCAGATCATCATCACCTTCGTTGATAACATCCTGTTAAAAATCATCAAATAAAACAAAAATGTGAACAACAAAATAAGTGAGAGAAATGGAGGTTAAATAAAGGAGAAGAATTAGTGGTACCTTAAGAGTTCGAGGGAAATCATTGAGAAGGGAAGCGAAGAGTGACAGGGGAGACAACCCAGTAGACACCAGAATGCAATCCAGCATTGGAGGAACCGCAGGCGGAGGCACCTGATAGAAGCTTTTTGATAGGGAAGCAACCACAGAAGCCATGGAACCTGTCTCTGCTTCTGCTTCTGCTTCAGACATTGTAACACTCTTCTTGAATGGGATGGGCGGTAAAACCCTAATTATCTGTTGCTAAACCCTAAAAACGTCATGGTTTGCAATTTTTGGCGCCCTGACAGTTCATTAAATTAAATTAAATTAAATTAAATTAAAAGGAGTAAAGCAATAAACATTTAGTAAAAGGTGAAATATATGAGTAATAAGCATATTAGTAAGAAATGACTCCTAAATATTTATTTCATTGGTAGGTTAGTCTTTTTCTCTCTTTTTTAAGGAATTTTGCTAAATTATATATTAAACATTAAGTTGGCATATTTGTTATCTGTCAACTAAATTAAAAGGTCCTTCAATAAATATGAAACTAGTAAATTAATATTGTTGTCATGTCATTGGATGTGTGAGAAGTGAACATGCATATATGATTAGTGATGTTAATATATATAGAGAGAGAATGTGTTCGATAAAATTTGTAAACTAACTACTAACTTATAAATTAGTGTGATCAATATACAAATATTTGATGAATACTTTAAAGTCGTTCATTTTAGAAATTTCAAGTTTATAAACTATAAATTACTTCATTAAAGTTATTTTTTGTAATGTATGTAATTTTTCAATGTATATTAATATATTTTATTTATTTTTAATACTATTATTTATTTCAGTATTATATAAATAATTAATTATTATATTATTTTACTGTTTATTAACTTACTTTTTTAATTGTTTATAGTTTAAATAAAACTAATCATTTATAAATTGAAATAACTAATGTTTCATTTGATGATGTTATATAAAAATTACACATCATAAAAATGATAAAAAAAAACTACTCAATGTAATAGAAGTTTAATTTGATAAATAAAAATAAACTAATTTACAAAAATAAATAAAGATTCAATTTGATTAATAATCGTTATAATAAAACATTTCATAAATAAGAAAAAAAACACTGCAACTTTTCAAAATAAATAAAAGTGTAAACAAATTTAATAAGAATTTAATTATTTTAAATTATAATTACATAATAATATATTTTTTACCTAAAATCGCAAATTTCATCTATGCGAATTTATATTTTTTTATACATTTTTTTTTTAAATTTTAAATAATAATTTTTAAATTAAAATAATTATCTTACTAAATTTATCCTCTACGTGATATTTTTAATTAAATTGTTTTTTATTTTATCATTGTTTAAAAATTAATCACTTTTTTAAACTAAAATGTCTATTTATAATAAAAAAAGTTGTCTATAGAAATAAATAAAGATAACACATGCGTTTCCACTTATTTAGACAAAAAAATAATTATATAGTTGTTCTTTTTCAGACCAACTAATTTATAGAGTTTTTTTCATATTGATTTGTGAGAGTCAATTTGTCCAACTTTATCTATGAATGTGAATTATGCGGGATAAATTATAGATTAGCTTCAATTCATCCTATAATTATTATAGGAGATTTTAATTGCCATCCTTAATAATTACTAATGCTTTTACTTTATAAAATTATTGTGGAAAAATGAATTAGGACTAACTTTTTGCCATGGTTATTGCTGTGGAAATTATTTAATGTGTTTTTCCTGTTTTAAATCACTATTATATGAACTTTGATGGTATACTATATATCGTAGAAGAAAGTAGATTTGATGACCATATACAGAGAGTACCATCAGAGAATTATTGTCATGATAAATTGTTGCCAATTATATGGAATTACAATATCAAAAATTATGCAACAATTGTAAATTGACTAACAAATGGACCACATCTATAGAAATAATTGACCATGTGAGTATCTCATATTATTCCACATATCAAATATTTGGAAATTTTCCAACATTAAACTACATACAAGGATCGTGGTGACAGGTATCCGAAAGTGAGTATTGTCTCCCATGTATCACAATATATCAACTATGTCATCAAAGACTTTTAACTAAAATGATAAACAATATGTTTATTTTGGGTCAAACGAAATTTCTCAAAATAAATAAATATGTGCACAACAAAATGAGAAAAAATTAAATAAGAGTTTTATCAAATTAAAAATAATGATTGTCACAACATGAAACCAATTCTCATTTGCACTAAGTGATCCTTAAATTTCTTTAATGCGTGCTTTTAGTTAAAAGATCGACAATCATTAATTTTGTGTTAATGTGCTCAATGACCACTTAACATGTTTTCTTATAGCTAGATATTTAATGTCAATGAGATTATTTGACTTTCGCTTCTATATTAAATAACGCAAGTTATCACAATATAACTTAAATGACCTAGCAATTGAATCCACAACTTTAAACACATATAAAACTCTTAAACTATACATCATATGAGGTAACCTTAAAATAAGAAACAAACTCAACCTCCATATTAGATACTAGAGTAGCAGTCAAGGTCTAGTTTTTGCTGCTTCAAAATATAGCTCCACTAGATAGCATAAAAAAATAATCAAATGTTGATTTTCTGGTGTTAATGCAACCAGCAAAATAGAAATAAAAGTAGGTTATCGCCTCCAAACTATTAGTTTGTTTGTGCATGAGAATGAAATCCTTTAATCCTTGAAAAGACTTGATTACCTTCTTTGTAGTTTTCTAGTGGTCAACACCTATATTACTTTGATATCTTCCTAAAACTCCAACCGTCAAATGTGAAATATGGTGCAAAATTGAGCATACATCAGACTTCCAACAACTGAAGCATATGAAACATTCTTCATTTGTTCCCATTCAAGATAATTTTCGGCTCCAATGTTATAATATGTTTCTTGTAAATACACTTCATAATCACTAAAAAATGTTATTTGATCTTTTGATCTTTGTAGATCTTTTTAGTGTTGCTTTACTACCTTCATGAGAAACTTATTGTTCATTTTGTTCTTTAGAAACTTGATCTTTCTCCAACAATTTGTGGAACTTGAATAACTAGTTATTTAATACGCTCTTGAACCAAAGGAGTGTGAATGACTACCAGTTTATCATTTGATTTAGAGGGTTGTATTTCATTATGATTATTCTGAATTAAATCACTCCTACTAATTAATTTATTTTCAAGGAACTTTATATTCTTTGATTCCATAATTCAATTTTTATGAGACGAACAATAAAACATTATAACCTTTTGACTTTTTCAGCATATCTAATGAAATACCACCTAATAATCATAGGTTCTAGTTTCTTCTCTTGTGGGTTATAAAATGTCACTTTAGATGCACATTTCCAAAGGCGTATGTGTTGTAAATTGGGTTTTCAATCTTTGAATAACTCAATATGTGTTCTTAAAACAACCTTGGTTAGAACTCGATTCACTATATACATTGTCGTCTTAAGTGCTTCAATCCACAAGAATTTAGGAAGCTTTGCATGACTCCTCATACTTCTTACCATATCCATTAAAGTTCGATTTATTTTTTCTGCCACACCATTATGATTTGGGTAACCATACATAGTTTATTAGGCAACAATCCCATATTATTGAAGAAATTTCGCAAATGGACCATGTGCTTGTCTACTCAGTGTATCTACCATAGTACTCTTCAGCTCTATCTGATCTCACAATCTTAATTTGTTTCTCGCATTGTAACTCTACTTTATCCTTAAAAACATTAAAGGCATATAAAACTTCATCCTTAGAATGAAATAAGTAAATATACATGTATCGTGAGTAATAATCTATAAAGGTGATGAAGTATCTCTCATATTACTCTCATCTATATTTAGACAACAAATATTTGTATGAATAGTTTCTAGTAAGTTTGAACTCCTTTTAACACCTCTTTTGGATTGGTTAGTTTGCTTACCCTTAGTCCAATCTAGACCAGTTTCAAAATCAGTGAAATCTAAAGTATTAAGTACTTCATCATTTACTAATCGCTTGATTCTCTCGGTGGAGACATGTCTCAATATTCGATGCCATAAGGTAGGGGAATGCTAATTCACAACACATCACTTTAACCCAACATAAACATGCATTGAACTATAACCAATATAATTTGTAATTTAATGGAGTAAAGACCATCGCATAGTTCACAAAAACCAACAACTTTTGATTTATTCAACAAAGTAAAACCACATTCCATAAAATTAAAGGAAACACCCAAAGGTGCAAATCGCAAAATGGAAATTAAGTTTTTATCAAAACTAGGAACACAAAAGACCTATTTTTCTAAACACAAAATAAAACCACTACTAAAACCAAATTGCATGTCCCAATGGTTTCCACATATGAACTCATATTGCTTTCTGAATAGATGCAATGTTCACGTCCCATTGATTTCCTTAGGTTTTGCATACCCTATATGGTATTACAAACATGGATTGTAATTCTGTAATCAATCCACCATGTTTTGTGATTAATACTAGTCATATTAAATTCATAACAAAAGTAATTACCTTTCTTCTCTAACCAATTCTTCAATTTATGCAATCATTCTTCATGTGTCCCATCCTTTTACAAAAGAAACACTTGGACTCCTTCTTTATAATCGGCTTAATAAACACTTTTCCCTTCTAATTAACTTGATTCTTCTTATTCTTAAGACAAGTAGTCAAGTTTACCATTTGACCTTCCTGCATTAGCAATCTTTCCTCTTCTTGAACACACATGGTCATTAATTCAGTAATAGATCACTTATCCTTATGTGTTATAAGCAATTTTAAAATGAGCATATTAATGAGACAAAATAAATAAAATATAACATACTTGAAGAGAATTAGACACGGTAACCTCAAAGGCCTTTACTTGAGCCACAATGTCCCTCACGTGCATGATTGATCACGCACTCCTTGAGTCATGATAAGCTTTAAGGATAAAAAATAGATGATAATAGTGTTGGTAAGGATTTATCAAATGTGATGAATTGTTCACCAACAACCTTTAACAAATATCTCACATTATCGTGTTGATCAATAGAACTTGAATACCAACAACAAAGTTTATCTTTATTAATGTGAGACAATTTAACCTCTCCCACTTCTCATAGAGATCAACAACATCTAGAGTGTTGGTCTTAGTAGTAACAATGATTCTAGTTTTCTAATAACATAATCAATGTTCATCCAATCCACATGGAGAAGAACTTTCTCTTTCCAAAACTTATAATTATCCCCTTTTAGTTTCAGAATACCATAATGGATATTAGAAATATCCACATATTGAAAATTTTCAAATTTCTTTAAAAATACATGTTCATTATCATAATTCGAGAATATAACAAAATAATGTATTGTCAATGCAAATATGTTTTAATGAATGAATCTAGTGACATAAAATTTGTCTGTGGTCCAAAATCACACTCAATTAGACTTACATAACCAAATGATGATATGTTTTACTAGTGCAAACATGTCTTAATGAATGAATCTAGTAACACAAAACTTGTTTGTGGGCTAAAGTCTTACTCAATTAGACTCACATCACCAAATAATAAGACAAGACTATTATGCTATTATGTGTTACAGATGTAAACATTCGTCTTAATGAATAAATTTAGTAACATAAAACTTGTTTGTGGGCTAAAGCCTTACTCAATTAGACTCACATTACCAAATGAATGATAAAACTATTATACTTTGATGTAAACACTTGTCTTAATGAATAAATCTAGTGACATAAACAGAGACAAATATTCTTTATGACATAAAGGGCCATCACCCTCGTATTTTTTTTAATATTCATACAAATGAATATATTTTATTATTAAATACTTTTAATTTCATCCATTTGGGTTCAATTATGCACATGTAACATTTTTTTTATTGCTCTTCAATGTGGTAAACTTGCATTAGATAAGAAGTGCATTAATTATAATTTTATTTCCTTTTTTTAAGTAGTTTGACTTCGGAGATAAGTCTCATCTTGATTTCACAAGACACAAATAAGATTACTCTTAACTGAAAGTTATAAAAATTTACTATAAATTACAAATATTATGCAGATAATTTGTTTGATTAATATATATATATATATATATATTAAATAAGATCCCAAAATTATATTTGTATAAATTAATATATAATTTAAGTTATTTTTTTTAATTTTAATATATTTTATATATTTAACGCTCTCAACTTTTGTATACATCTATATAAGGCACCCCTAAAACATTAAAATATTTGTTGAAGATTTGTCACGGGACATAAATTTGCATAAATTTGTCTATGGGCTAAAGTCTTACTCAATTAGATTCATTTCTCATTCAATCAAATAAAACTTATACTATCATGTTTGAACCATGTAAGCACACATCTTAATGAATGAATCTAGTGACATAAAACATGTTTATGGACTAAAGTCTTACTCAATTAGACTTATCTAACCAAATGATAAAACTATTAGATCATGTTCATTTTCTCAACAATTCTTGCAAAAAATATTAGAAATATAATCCAATATTTCATCTTAATTAATCGTATAAAGGTAAGAAGATTCTTGTGAATAAAAATTCATCACATTACATATAATTAATTATGATTAATGTTTATTTACATGATTATCAATATCAATAAATCAAAGATGTTGTGATGTTCATTATTGATATTAATCAAACCTTATCAATCGAGCAAAAGACATATATGGATATAAATGAAGTGTAATTATAGTTATTTGAGTAAAAGAGAAACATAACAATAAATCATAAAAAAATAATATAAACTAATGATAATTTTAAACACCATAAATCCACAATTATATATATATATATATATATATATATATATATATATATATATATATATATATATATATAAAAGACGTTTATTGTCTATGAGGGATCACGGTCTTCCTAATTTTTTTTATTTTTTTAAAATATATATAATATATTATATTAATGAAATTAAATTAAATAAGTTCTTATTTTTTATAAAATATAATATTTAATGTTAATAAATAATAAAATAAAAAATTAAATATAATAAAGATTAACAAAATTTATTAAGATGTTTTTTTTTGTGTTTTTCCTCGTCGTCTTCTAAGTTTATCATATATTGTATTCATATTTTACTCATGTGTTTCTTTTTTTTTTAGAAAAAAATAAAAAAGTTATACACAAATTTATTTATTTTTTGCTTTTCTCTTCCGTTGTTTGAAGATAAAAAACGCAACTCTCTCTTTATAGTGAAATATTAATTTAATAGTTAATATTTTTTTCATCTCATGAGTTTTTTTGTATGTTTCTTTATGAATATAAAAGGAAATGTCATATACTATATATTTTTTCATAATCATTTTTTAATTGTAACTTGATTATCATAGATTATTTTTAGTAATTACGTCTCTCAATTTTCTATTATATCTTGATAAATTATTTTTGAGTCTGAAACTTTTTTTTTCAAACAACATATATTGATGAGGAATAAAATAATAGATTTCTTTAAGAGGAAAAAGGAAGATATAAACAAGACAGACATACTTCTTCGGATAATATTTTCAAGCATGATACTAAGGATCAATTGTTGAATTAGAGGAACCATTTATTAGGATTCAAAGAATTAGAGGTGTGAAGATTCATATTAATTTTTTGGAATTTATTCCAAAAAACATTATCAAATATAGGGATATCCAATGAAAGAAATGAAATTAGAAAAACTTATTTAAAATAGGTAAATACAACTTCAAAATTATCATTTTATCAAGGAGAAACATAGACAAAAAATTCAACATTAAATTATATATAATTTTATTATATTAGTTAGAATAATTAAATATATAAATTTTGAATATATTATTTTTGCCCACTCAAGATTTTTTTAAAGATCCGCCACAATGTGGATCCTTACTCAATGCATAACACTATATTAACTAATATGACACCCCCCTTAGGAACACCATGTTCATGCACTGTAAATATCTATACACAAATTATTTCACCACTTTGTCTTTCATTCTCTTAAAACCATAATCATCAAATATGTACTTGTAAAAGAAGACAAATTGTACTTGTAAAAGTGGACAAATTCACTTTTCCGATGGATTTTTTGATTTTTTATGTATGTATATTTCATTTTGAGTAGACCATTTATGAAGGCAATTAGAGTGATTATTGATGTTGATGAATGTCACTTAAAGGTGTGTGCAATATCAGACAATCACCTTTAATGTTCTTGAAGCAATGAAGCATCTTGGAGATAATGGCAATTGATGTAAGGTGGATGAAATAAATGTAGTGATTGAAGGCACAAAATCAAATACATTGGAAATCTTCGATGGAAAGAGTTTTGATTGAAGCTTATGAATATCTCACAATGGAAGAAGAAGTTGAAGTGGAAAAGGTGACAAAACAATTGGAAGACAACATATTTCATGTGATGAAAAGGGTTGTGTTATGAGAAGGACATGAAATTTTTTTGAATAATTATTATGTATAAGGATGGAAAATACCAAAATACCCTTGAATTATTTACATTTGATTATTCTCTTTGGTTTAATGGTGTGTTTTTGAATCAATGAAAAACATATCTCTTATAGTCAAACCTCATTACAACTTATGAAAGACCTTTTGATCTAATTATACATGTGACTTGTCTAAATTAGATGATCAACAATAGTTAATCAAGTGATTTCATAACATGTTGAGTGTGAGTAATCATTGATAAACACGTTGTACAAATTAAAACACTAAGTATTATGAGTTGTTTAAATTCAATAGTCTAATTATCGTCTATTATAATGTTTAAGGATTGAAGTGAATAAATAGTATCATATCATTCTATCTTAAGTTTTGGAGCTTTAAGTGAAATCCTTTTCTACTACATGATTAAGATTGAAAAATTATTTACTCTTAAATTATTATGGTAGGTTGACCTGAGTTTTTTTATTCTTATATTTCATGAGAGCATAAAAGAGTTTAAGTTAGGACATTTTGATTGTCATTATCATTGTTTTTTTATGTTTGTTTTTATCTTTTATGGTATTTTTATTGTTATTTTACTTTTTCTTTTATTTTAATCATCTCTTAAAATTTAAATATTCAAATAAAAAAATTATTCAAGTTTTATTCTACCACAAATAAAAAATATTTCTAAAATTATACTAATAACTTTTACATAATTTAATACTAGTACAACACAATATTTCTCAAATTATTATTACCATAAATTCTTAAGGCTCTGTTCGTATGAAAGGATCGTTCTGATACGTTGATTCACGATGACGGATTATAAAAAAAAATTGTATGCATTTTAAAGGATGTGCGCAGATGGATGAAGATGAACTTGTGGGATTCTATTCAAAACAAATCCTTCGGTATAAAGAAGATTTGAGAGAATGAGGGAGAAATTTACTTTTATATCCTCACCTCTTAAAAGCAAAATATGAATTATTATTATATATATATATATATATATATAATAATTCATAATAATTTTAAATAATAGTAGTTATTATAAAAATAAAAATAATAATAATTTAATATAATTTTTTTAAATTTTATTTAATAATAGTTTTTAAAATTTAATATTTTTAACTAATTCATTATTTCATATATTTTATCATTAGTAATCTTCAAATTTTATCTATTATAAATTTTTATTTTATCTTTCACATCACTCAAATCACTCACTAACTTTCATAAAATTCATTTTCAAATCCATTCACTTTATCCTCTAAATCCACTCAAAAAAACAAACATATTCATCCAAACAAATTCATATTCACACTCTCCTCCAAATTCATCTTTTCGAGTGAACATAGCTTAAATAAATATATATTTGTCAAATATAATTTTACAACAATTTCCACAAATACAAATATTATCTCATTTTTATTTTTTCTTTTTTTAATATTTTAATTCTATTTTTTTAAATTGAAAAAAAAAATCAGAATATTCCGATGAGGAAAGACCCGAGTAACGAATCCTGACCTCGCCATCGCCAAAAAAAAGTGTATTAATAGATATTATAAACAATATCCCATCTGTCTAAATAAAAGGGGGAATCTATGAAATTTGGGAAAAAAATTATACAAAATGAGGAATAGCGGGGAATACGTGAAGACCAGTGACAAGGGTACTTTTGACAGTGTCTTTCCGTACTTGGCATTCAAACAAAATATTATAAAATGTGTGTTTCACGTGACATTTGATGCGACGGCATCATAAAATGCTCCACACGTAAGAAGAGGCTTCAAATTTTTTCATAGAAGATATTTAATTTTTTAAAAACTATAAACCACTTATATTTTTATTATCTTTTAGAAAGGATTCTTAAGCTATGATCTTTTTTGTCTATTTACTGTTCTCAAGTATAAGTAAGCACGGATTTTAAATTATATTTATGTTCGTTTCCAATAATTCACAGGAGAGAGAAAACACGGAAATGAAAAATTTATAATTTTTTAATTTTCGTATAAGTGTGGAGATTTGAGGAAGATAATACTCTATTACTAAAATATTCCTTCTTCTTCACATGTAATTCTTTATTTTATTTTCTCAGTTACAATCTTATGTGAAACTTTTGAAAATATATAGTTGGTGAAATTTTTCATAAAAGATAGAAGTAAAGAACCATCATTGTTGTGCCTATATTGTTAAAAGTTATATGATTTATAAATAATATATATAGTAATTAAATATAATAATAAATTATAAAATTTTGAAATAATAGTAATTATTATAAAAATAATAATAATTTAATATAATTTATCTTTTTTTAATTTTGTTATTAAAATTTATGAAATAATATTTTTACTAATCTAAAAATTATTTTAAATATTTTTACCATTAAGGGTATTTTGATAATCTTCAAATTTTATCTATTAAAACAATATTTTTAGTCTATTACATCATTCACTAACTTTCACAGAATTCATCTTCAAATTCACTCATTTTATTCTATAAATGCACTAAAAAAAACACACGCTTTCGTTCTTCACTCAAATTCACACAAATTCATCTTCACACAATCTTCCAAATCCATATATAAAAAAGAATACAACAAGGGTTGAATTAGAAAAGAAGACATTTGGTAAAAAGTTACTGTAATAAAAGATTAAACTTTATTATTAATAAATAAGTTAAAATCATTCTTACGATAAAAGATGAATGATGACAATTAGTATTTAAATTTAATAAATGAGAAACAGTGTAAGAGAGAGAGCTAGATTATTCAATAATAAATTCATTCAATCTAAAAATTATGTTAAGAAATGACATGAAAAATCAAATTTTGTCAAATTATATTTGATTCGATTTATCTAAACGTATGATTTGCTCGTATTGATTATGGTGTGCCGCGTGTGAAGGGTGAAGAAAAAATTAAAGTGTGAAATAGCGGTGAAAAAAGATAGGAACAAAGAAAAAAAAAGTAGTTAGGCCATATTATTATTATTATTATTAATTACTTTTCTGGTTATTTTTTTTAAATTGTCAAATTGGTCTTCTATTTTTTTTAAGTTTCAATTTAGTCTCAACTTTTAAAAAATTAGTGCAATGTGGTGATTCTCATTACATTTTTTGAAATGAATCAATAATTTTTCATCAAAATTAAAGTTATTAATAATGATTATTTGCTTTATTGGTGTAATTAATATAATCATAGTGCAAATTTTGATAAAAAATTATTGATTTGCTTCAAGAAATTTAACACAAATTAACCAAATTGCATCAATTTTTTAAAAATTAGGACCAAATAGAAACTTAAAAAAATTGAATGAACAATTTGACACTTTTGGACAAAAATAAGGATCAAAAGAGTAATTAAACATATTTTTTAAAAATAAAGTGAAATTAAATTGAGGAAGAAAAAAAAATAGAGGATCACATAAATTTAAATTGACGTATAATATATATATATATATATATATATATATATATATATATATATAGTTAGTTAGTTAGTTAGTTAGTTAGATATGTATAAGTTATGAGAAGGTGTACAAATATGTACAAGAGTTGTTTGATGAAAAACAACTCAAAGAGAGTTTGTCTCCTAATTTATTAGAAATTTATCCAATGTATAAAGTACAAAATCTCATGATACAAGGGGAAAAGAAAAATCTAATATTTATCATCATAAAAAATATATTTGATAATAATAAAAAAGGAATAAAAATATAATATCTCTATCACTCTTCCCCAAGTAAGCATGAATATTATAAAGCCCAACTTGGAAATAGTAACCTATGATGCCCAGACACGGATACAGATACAGACACGACACAGACACGAACACGGATATGGAGATACGACAAAATTAAAATAGTACAAGACACAAACATGACAATATATACATACACACACATATATATATATATATATATATATATATATATATATATATATATATATATATAATCTTAAAAAAGATATACTAAATGAATCTTATAAAAAATATATATAATCTAATAATTATATTTCATAATAAAAAAATAAAATAAACATTTAAAATATCAAGTCTTATATATCTATTTTTGTTGCTGATCTTTATTTTATTTTGATAGAAGATAAGAAAACTTTGATTTTCTTTTTAATTTTTTTTTTTGGATTTTCCTTTATTCTTTCATAAATATCAATTTTTTGATAAGTGTATATAATATATAATGAATATCTTCAACATGAATATATGTCAAAATGTTCCATTCGTGAAAATTTTTCCTCTAAAATTTGGGATTCGCAACAACTTTTCCCAAATTGCGTATAATGCAGTGTTCAAATAAATAGAGTCGTATCTGATGCAGTGTCCAAATTGATGGTCGCGTCTGAACCATGGGCAAGCTTCGGACTCCACGTCGTGCAGGTGTCTGCGTCGCCTCTGCTTCGGGAGCGGGAAGCGCGTTCCAAACGGTGTGTCAGAGCATCACAGGTAGTAACCTAGGAAGCAAAATAATGCAATTACTTCTTAGTAAACATATCAGCAAGTTGACTTGTGGAAGGAACGTGGAGAAGATGGATAAGGCCATCAACAATTTTGTGTGATGTGACAATCAAGTTCCATATGCTTGGTTCTCTCATGAAAATTATAATTTTTGGCAATATGAATTGTGGAATTGTTGTCACAAAAGTCGGTGTATGGAGTGGAAACACAAATATGCAAATCCTAAAAAAAGGTATTGAATCCGTTGTAGGTTGTAGTTCACAAGCCAGGGATGCCAAGGCGTGATACTCAGCCTCAGAAAAATATTGTGAAATAATGGTTTGTTTCTTAGACTTCTAAGCAACCAAAGAGGTACCAAAGAAAACACAATATCCAAAAACATAGTTTTTGGTAGTGACACATGTTGCCCAATCAGAATCAAAAAACATATGAATTTTAAGAGAGGTATTGGACTTATACAAAAGACCATATACAGGAGAATGTTTTAAGTACTGAATGATTTGTAAAGCTTGTTGCATATGTGGTTCACGCGGAGAAGAAACAAAGTGGCTGAGTTGCTGGACAACAAAACTAATATCATGCCTAGTGTTGGTCAAGTAAAGTAATGGTCAAATCAGACGCTGAAAGGAAAAAAGATATTGTAGAAGAGCTCCCTCGTTGGCATGGAGTTTAGTAGAAGGATTAGATGGCGTTGGTGCGGGTTTAAATCCAAGCATCTCTACCTCTGAAATAAGATCTAAACAGTATTTCCTTTTGTTCAAACCTAATTCATCAAGAGAATGAGTAACTTCAAGATCCAAAAAATATTTGAGAAGGCTAAGATCTTTAATAAGAAATCTAGAATGAAGATGAACTTTTACAACATTGATTTCAATAACGCTATTACTAGTGAGAACCACATCAACAACATAAACCAACAAAATAGTAATAACATAGTAAACCAAAACAGTAATAGCAGAGATATATTTCTTCACAAAGAGTGGTCAGCAAAACTTTGTATGTAACCAAGAAAAAATAGCTTTGGAGTTAATTTTTGATTCATATTATGACTGACTTGTTTTAAACCATATAGAGACTTGTTAAGCTTACAAACAAGATTTGGCCGGGGAAGAAAAAAACCAAGTAGAGGCTTCATATAGATCTCTTCATGTAAATCTTCATGGAGGAAAACATTGTCAACATCCAACTGATGAATAAACCAATCACTAACAACGACCAAGGCTAAAATGATATCTATTGTGGTAAGTTTGACAACAAGAGAGAAGGTTTCAAAATGATTAAGCCCCTCGGTTTGAGTAAAATCCTTAGCCGCCAAATATCAACATGGATAAGTTCAACAAAATGAAAAGATTTACTATTGCTGGAAGAATATTTCAAACGTCTTTGTTTGGCAAAATCACAAGCAATTATCCTAGTTGCTCCAATCGTCTTGAAGGTATCAATTTGCAAAATAAGACAAGTATTTTGGGAGAAAATCATAAAGCAATTAGTAGAGTTAAGCAATTTAGGAATAAAAATGAGTTGAACAGAAAATTAAGGAACAAAAAAAGTGTTACAATGGATAATTGCTCAAGACAAGAGTACCAAAGAATGTAGTAATGACATGGTTTTGGTTGGGTAATTGTATAAAAATAAAGGAGAAATAAGTTTGAGATTTTAAAATAAACATTTAAAAGGACAAATAAGGTCAGTAACACCACTATCTAAAATCCAAGAAAAAAAGTGAAAAACAAAACATGTGGGTTTGGTAGTACATTGATGAACAACAACAATTGTGGGAGAAGAATAATTTTGAGACTGTTGGATTAAGGCGAGAAGAACTTCATACTACTCTCTAAAGAAACCAAACTAAGTTTTAGCTTTGCCATCCTTCTCGGTAGGAATGGTATCAACCATACTAGCAAATGGCTTGGAAGGAGGAGATTTGACTTTAGTGTTTTAGTAATAGCCTTAAGTTAGACCATGCTTAATACAACAATTATCAGAGGTGTGATTGGGATTATGACCACTAGTCTGAGTAAAACGTCCTCGTCCACGATTACCGGATAAACCACTATGAAAATTTTTACTATGTCCCTCGTTAAAGGCAAGATTGATAATAGAATCTTGAGAATTATAATGAAAAGTAACATTAAATTCACGTTCTTGTTGAAGAATCAAAAAGAAAATTTTCACCAGAATATGCATAGGCTCTATAAGCATAATTTGGGACCGAACATGAGAGAATTCATCATTCAGTCC
The DNA here is from genome assembly GCF_037176805.1 of Vigna unguiculata. Classification (NCBI taxonomy): domain Eukaryota; kingdom Viridiplantae; phylum Streptophyta; class Magnoliopsida; order Fabales; family Fabaceae; genus Vigna; species Vigna unguiculata. Next base: position 53,108,255 of record NC_140794.1, on the reverse strand, counting down.
ACTAAGAAATTTGATGACACAATCATCATTCATGCTCTTTTTTGATCTTAGAAATCAAGTAACATGTGCAAAGAGAAACACAAGTACATACAAGAATCGTGCGATACAAAATGAATTTTTCCAAAGGATGTGAAGTCGTGTGTAATATTGGGAAATGGTGGAATCACCTTGTGGGTAGCTCTTAATTTCTTCCTGTAAATCGACAATGCAAAATTTATCACCATGAGAGAACATTGAAGAAGATTAGTCCATATATCAAACGCAAACTCTATCCGCATAATATATTGTTGTGGGTCTCATTGAGCGAGTGAGCCACCGAATTACCATTTTGTTACATCGTTTCCAAGTTTCATGCAAGGGATCATTAAGGGGTGGACATGGAAGGGTGTCAATAACAAAACAATAATTGTTTTTGGTTTCCAACACAACGAGCATACCATGTTGCCATTGCGAATAATTGTTATCAAATACCAAGACAAGAGCAGGATTCTCACCGGGGTGAAGAAATATGGGATTTGCGGGATTTGTGAGATGATCAGAATATGGGTCAAGGTTCACGAGGTTTGTGGGAGTACCAGAGGATGAAGTAAGAGTCGTCGTTGTAGGAAATCAACAAAAAAAGAGAAAATGTGAAAGATAATTTAAATTTGATAGCATGTTAGAGATGTATAATATGAGAATGAAGACCGCGTACACAAAATAACTCAGAGAGCTTGCCCCTGATTTATTATAAATTTTTCAATATAAAGTACAAAATCCCAATATAAGGAGAAAAGGAAAACCTAATATGTATCATCACAAAACAAAATATTTGATACTAATAAAAGAGAATAAAAAATATAATATCTATATCATACATATATATATATATATATATATTAATATTTTTAATTTAGTCTTAATATTTTTACAATTATTGATATTTTTTTGTAATTTAATAGTTTTTTATATTATTATATTATAATCATTATTTTATAAAACTTAATTTTGTTATTACCATTTTTCTAAATTTTATTAAATTTTTATTATTTATTTATTTTATTGTCATTATTTTAATAGTTTTTTGTTTTTGTTTTTGTTTTCTTTCATATGGTTATGTTTAGCAAATAATATTACTTATATAGATAATCAAAATATATTTGGATCATAAAGCCTATTTAAAAATCTTAATTTAATTTTATTTGATAAGACTCATTATTTTAAGAATAAATTTAAACTATTTATAGATATATAAATATAACTATATCATCACTCTAAATAATAACACACACATGCAATATTTTTAGCTTAAGCAAGATACATATACAGTCTACCACATTGGTTTTTCTTGTCTTTCTTCTCATGAAGGAGGAGAGTAAAAATCATACAATCCCACACAAGGTGTATTTATTTTTTCAGATTAGCAAATACAAACACAAGTGATCTCCGTCTTCGATTTCACGTATACATTGCATCCGTGGATGGACTAGAGAAAGTTTTGTAACCTAAATAAAATTAAAAGGATATAGAAAGGTGGCATAGAAAAAATAAATATAAAAGATTTGAATAGAGTATTTTCATGGGCCATGGCAGATTCCATATTGCAATTATTGTAGTGCCATCATGGTATCAGCGTTCATTGTATTTGTAGGTCTTAAGGAATCTTTGTTAAGTGCTCCTTTAAGTCCGTGACACACTCATCCACACCCACACTTTCATCTGAGCCACTGTTCTCAGTCCAAACACTTCTCCATTTCTCATCTGAGAATGAGGAGCATCTTTGCGCTTCTCTTTATTTTGGGTACTCTCTTCTCTCTCAATTTTGTTCTGTACTCTGTTTGGCCGCTGAACGAAAAAAAAAAAAACAAGGCGGCAACAAACACCCTAATATATATACTGTGCTGTAAAATTTTTAATTTTTGTTGGTTTTCTTGGTTGTTGGAAGGAGGAGTTTTGGTGGTTGAAGAGTGTAGGGAATGACTTATTTTGTTTTTGTTGATTCTTCAGGCTTGTTTAAGCATGCATTTTCTGAAGAAGGGTATTGCTCTGCTCCTTCTGGACTTAGTACGGAAGCGAAATCAAAGCCTCTTTATTGGAAAGTCGACAATCCCACTCTCTCTCCTGTTCACCTTATAGGTTAGTCAAATGTTTTTGTTATACTATTTTTCTTTCGTATCTTAAAAGAGGGATATTATTATGGTGATGTAAATTGTTTAATGGAGCAGGAAGCAAACAAAGACTGCTGGTGGTTGCTGATTAGATTTCCCTTGATTTTTTTAATAGACGAGTGTTTTGTGTCTATGTCAATATAGGGTCTTTCTTGGAAAGACAAGATCATTATATTTGCAAAGAAATTATATAAATGCTTTATAGAAAGTTTTTGATGCATAATAAAATAAAACATATGAGGCCGTACAGTTTGTAGCAGCAGGCTTCTATGCTTTGTTAACTCAAGAAGTTCACAAAGTTTTGGACTCATGGCTTTTCCTAAGATGTGGATTTCTAATTATTATGATATTATTATTTTGGTTGCTGAAAGAACTGGCTTGAGAGGTGAAGTGTGACACTTGACGACCAGGCTTGATTATTATAGTTCTTTCTTGAGTTGTGATATATATGTTAATTATAAGGAACTATATGTAAAGGGTATTTTGATCTTAAAGTTTCTTTTGCTCTTTAAGTCTTGGACTATTTTCATGAAAAGAACTTTGCAGTGAATTTGCATTGGACTGAGTTTACTTGCTTTTGTTTGCAGATTTACCTGGATTCACACGCAGTGTTTACAAGACTACTCATGCTTTGATATCACCAGAAAGTCATGTATATGGCCCATTGCCTGATTGGTATTCCTGACTCTCTTCATTTGTTTTAATTATGATTTTAAGCCTCTTCATTGCCCTCTTGTTGTGTAGTAACTTTAAATTTCTTTGACAGGAGCGACACAACTGGGGCATATTTAATTTCACCAGAAATGGGTTCACACTTTTTAATGTACCTAGCTAAGTTGAAAGGTTTGATTATGACTTATTTCACTGAATCTATTATATTTACCAAGTTGCCTGGGTATATTGTCATTAGATGATATTGCTGCTTCAGCATTTGTGAATCAACAATTATTTTAGTCATCTACACTACATATATTTGCCGATATACTAATTTTTTGATGCCATTATCTTCTCCTATACAATTATGCATCATTTGGATGCCACTTTATTCCTTTCTTCGGTATCCAAATTATATGGGCTATTTACAAGCCTCCTAACATTAGATCAACATTATTGAAAAAAGAAGTGTGGCATGGAAAATATTGAACCCCAAGAAAGATAATGAAAGAAAAATTACCCTGTATGGTTAATTGCACCTCAGAAAATCTGGGTTCATCCCTCACAGAGGATTCTCTCTGTATAATCCAAAGTAAAATTTCTCTGGTCCAATGCTGCTCGTCAACTGCTTTAACATACTTGAACTCTACAAAGCCTGGGAATGGCTTGTAAGTTGTTCTGTTCCTTAACAAAATATCTTCCTTTCATGATTCTGTGCCATTGTGTCTGGTTCCCGTTTGTTTCATTGTCTTGGAACCAACCTCCAAAATAAATATGCGACTGGTCTTTTGGTTCAGCCTAACTTTTAATGTTTGGCAATATCTTATTTGCTTTTCTTTTTAAAGATCAAAGTGATATTGGGTTACAATTTCAATCATATCCTCCAAGTCTACCTTTACACTTTCCCTTATTAACTCCAATGGGCATTTAATTTGTGACGTTTAATGTTTTATATATGTTGCCGTTGTCAGTTTTCCCTGAAACTGAATTTTCTGGTACGCCTTTGATACTTGCTTTGTCCCTTTTCTAGATAATTCAAGATCAGGACTACCCCTGCCTGGTGTGGAGAGGTTGTAAACATGCTATTTCACCTTTTCAGTTTCTGCACTCTACCCCTCCTCAATTTCTTGTCCATGACACTCCAACTATTTATGTGTAGATTTATCTTTGTGCTCCAAGGAACTGTCACAATCACTAATGCCACTGGTGTTAGCCAACTACTTCAGGTAATAAGTCTACAATTATTATTGTGAATGTTTCTGTCAGTATGATCACCAATTTTGAGTACTGTTAGAAATTGATATTTGATACAAATTTCAGGTTTGGTTAATATGTTTCTTAAATTACTGTCATCTCTTTTCCTAAAGTAATAAAAGAAGAAAACATTATTAGAAAGGAAAAAGAATCTGGAGGAGAATGAAATATCCTCCTTAAAAGAAACAGTTGACGATAACAGTGGGCCAAGTTTGCCAAAAAAATTAAACGGCACTTTCAATCTCTTCTCCTATCACTAGTTACAGTTGCCTTGAAAAAATCTCAAGTAAAGTGCACCAAAGGAAAGATGTAGGCACTATCTCATCCTATAAAAATATCAAGGGAAGAGAGAAACCCTTGAAAATTTGGACATTCCTCTGCTGCCAAATGCACCAGAAAGCTGTACATGCCACTCTTATTGTAAACTTGTACCCTCCTCAATGCACTAGTACCCTTCGGAAATTATCATGAGAAACTGCTTCTCAAGGTGTAATGATACACCTGTTGTCACTCAATGCAAACACAAGCAGAAGGCTGTTTTTGAACTACGGCTACTCATAAACCACATGCAAGAACGAAATGTTTTCACTTATCGTTTCCCTCTACCAGTATTTATGCACTTGTAGGACTTCCATGTTAATCATGTTAGCTTCAGGAAGTATATTATGCATGATGTATTCTTATTACTGTTTTTCTTCTAACTTTTTGGTGACATTTTTCTTAGATTCAACTCATTATATAAGTGTGCTATTTATACAATAGAAGATTCAGGGGCATTGAAATTGGACTTAAATTCAAGATACAATCCTTGGAATGTTTTTATATAAAAATAAAAGGTGATTGCTGTTGCTTCAAAATTTTATTTTCTTATAATCTGCCATTACTATTTTTCATTGCTAGAGAACTTTATGCTTTAATAATCATCATAGGAATATTATATGACAAAAAGGAAAACAGAAGGAATGAATGCTTAAGTTGATTGCAGTTTATGATATTATTTCTTTTTGTCACTCTATTGCAAGTTTCGCTCCTTTGGTGAATCCTCTTATTTTCCAGTTTTCTGGTTATAGGAAGTAATCTTAGAAATTCATATTTCCCTCACTTGTGATACTTATGATGACCATAGTTTTATGTGCACACTGCTTAGCTATGTAATTAGTGAAAGTAAACCGATTACATTTGCAGTGTCTTTCTTTTAGTCATGTTTTTGTCTGGCTACTAGCTTTTATACCATCTTTATGAAAGTTTAGATAATCACTATATCTTCTATGAAGGCTATAAAAATTTTCATATCATGGCTTTAACTCCAGGTGGATTCATATGCTTATTTTCCTCCAAATTTTGAACATTCAATTGAATCTGATGCACTTGGTACTATTGTGGTATTTGAACGAAGGTTTGTACTTTTTACTTCCCCACCTGCAATTTATATGTATCAATCCATTTTATATTCAAGATTCTTTATAAGTTGTCGCCATATAAATTGGTATAGGATGCACAATATATATTTTTTGTGTACATTCAAATAGTGAGCTGTCACGAGTACTCTCATGACTTGAGTATGAAAAATGTCTATAATCTTTCAGATATTCTCCACTGGCTAATCATATCCCAGAGCCATTGGTTGGTTCAACTGATAAGCATCCACTCCTTGAAACTCCTGGCGAGGTAAGTTGACTCCAATATTCTGAAAAGCAGTTTGCTTTATTTTATCTTCTTTTTCTTGGCTTGAAACAGGGAGTATATTTTCCAATTTAGGATGATAGTTCATAAAAGAACATTTATGACACTGTTATGTCTATTAACGTCATTGCATGGGGCAATACTTACATGTTTTGGGTTCATGTCACTGATCATTAATGTAGGTGTGTTCATTACTCTGAAACATGCAATCGTCTTTTTCTGGATGTGTTACACTTATCAATTCAGATAACTTTCTGACTGTCCATGTTTAGCAACTAATACAAGTTAATATATGATTTTAAACTATTGTGATATATCAGAATTCCTCGTGTGTTGAGGTTTATTCTATATAATCAGGTCTGAGTAAGAGAGTAAGAGAAAAATAAAAGAAAAATGTACAGAGAATAAGGTTATGAGAATATAAATCTGGCAGAGATATAAGATTATGAGAATATAAATCTTGCAGAGCCGGTTAGATACTCTCTCATAAACTTACATCTTGTACAGAACACAAAAGTAAAAGTAGAAAGATACAATGTTTTTAAGCCTTTGAATGATTACTGCATCTTTTAATAAATATTACTCAAGGCATCCGTAGATGCCTAACAAAAAATTACTCCATAAAAACTTACTTAGATTCCAGAGGGAGGGGGGAGAGATCTGAAATTCCTCGTTTATTTATGTTGGAAACAGAGCATACAAGGGAGGAATGGTGAGGAGAGAGAGAAGAGAGAAGCAAGTAGAGAGAAGGTAGAGAGAGAGAGGGGTCGAGAGTTCTTGCCCAACATAAAGACTCTTTTATAGAAAAACTTTGAAACCTGTAACTTGTTGAACCGATTTTCAAGTGACCGGTTACCTAGAGTCTAAGTCATCTGGTGACGTGGTCTGTACTTGAACATTGTGTGTTTTTACCCTTCAGTCTATTACCCAGTTATGAGTAAAATTACTGTGTCACAGGTAAAAATATTTTACTGTCCTCTTTTGGAGACTACCGTAGAAATTAAGTCTTCGGGATCTTCCTCAAGTATTTGGTCTGAGTCTTCGTTGTCAGAAGGGAAAGAAGATCCAGGAGTTCCTTGTCCGTGGCTTCCTGTTTCTTCATAAATTTCTCTATATATCCTTTCTTTTTCAAATCTTTTAACCAGTATCGGACTGGCTTCTATAGGGAAAGGATGAAATTTGTTTCCCATAAACTTTTTCCAGTATATTTTGGTGTTTATGGTTTCTTTTAAAAGGATATACTCTGTATTATCCTTTCTGGAGAAATTCCAATTTGACCTTTCAACGTAAGCTTTCCAAAGTTGGTACTGGTATAGCTTTTCTTTGTTGAGTGATAAACCTTTCAAGAGACCGTGTTCTAGATGGACATGGGCCTCTGGATTTGATTCTGTGAATAGTTTTATGACATGTGTTGCCACACTATCAGGGGTTGTGGCGCTTTTTGGGGAGGAGGTGATTTGTAAACAGATATTGGTCATATATTCTGCCTGTATTTCATTTACTACCAAGTTTATCTCCTGGGTTAGAGAGTTGAATTTTTCGGTAGGTGGGATAAGAAGTGTTTGGAGACATCCTGCCTCTAATAATAGTGAAGGACATATGACTATGTCTCTATATAATTGATTTTTAAAGGTTTTTAAATCAATTTGAGCCTTTCTAAAAATGAATTTTATTTGGCATGTGCATTTTGTGGTTACTGTTTTGCAATAGTCCGAAGACTCTTGGCATGGTGTTTTTGTGTCAAAGTAAGTCTGGGGTTTTACAAATAATCCATTGTAATTTTGTGTTTCTGCATGAACTTCAAACAAGAACTCTTGTATGACTTCGAATTTTGCAAGGAAAATGTTTGGGTTCATTTGTGGTGAGAAGCTACAAGAGGCAGCATAGGTATGTGTTTGGGTTCTTGGTTCAAATGTTAGAGGGCCTGTATGATTTCTTCTTTAGCAGGATGTTCTGAGACAGTCGTCTGTAAAACAAAAGTACCTTCATATATGATTACTAAAAGTAAACATATACAAAAAACAAGAACTATGTCTGGAGCAGTAATGATAAACGACGAAGAAATAAACAATATTTCTCTTCAATTTAGTACAAATTGTGACCTATTTGGCCAAAAAATACATCTAAAAACCATGCGTGTAGAAAATTTAGTCCCTTCAAAACAAAGCATGATTATTGGTCTTGATTTCATTTTAGGCCATAATAGAACTATCACTATAAACAAAGATTATGTCATTATTAGTGATAAGACACAAATGTCACCCATAATTAGTGGAGACAGCTATATAGGACAATCCTCTGATGAATGTTCATGTACAAACCCCAAATCCTCAGAAAAATGTGGTTGTATGGAAGAAAATTTAGAATTCATAGATCACTATCCAGATGACACTATGGACTTTTTTTCATCCATAAAAATATCCAAAACAATCACTTTTGACAATATCCAACAGATTTTGGATAGGTTAAATAAAACTAGTATAATAGGAGAAGATCCTACCAAATTTTGGGATCGTGATCCTGTTACTTATAAATTAAACATAATCAACCCCGATTTAATTATAAAAACTAAAGATATACAGTTCAATAATTGGGACTAGCAAGAATGTCGAATGCATATTGACCATCTTCTGAAACTAAAAGTAATAGCTTCAAGTGAAAGTCCTCACAGGAGTCCTGCTTTCATAGTAAATAAATCTTCCGAACAAAAAAGAGGTAAATCTAGAATGGTTTACAATTATAAACGTTTAAATGATAATACAGTTGAAGATGGATATACAATTCCGTCTAAAGAAATTCTTATAAATCGTTTTCAAAATGCTAAATGGTTTTCAAAATTTGACCTCAAAAGTGGATTCCACCAAGTAAAAATGGAACCAGAATCTATAAAATGGACAACTTTCTCCTATTCTGAAGGATTATACGAATGGCATGTAATGCCTTTTGGTCTTAAAAATGCTCCTGCATTTTTTTCAAAGAAAAATGGATAACATTTTCAATGACTGCAAAACTTTTACATGTGTCTATATAGACGATATACTTGTTTTTTCCAAAACAAAAGAAGATCATTATCTCCATTTGAAACAAGTATTAGACAAACTTGAAAGATATGGCTTAATTATATCAAAAGGAAAAATGGAAATTTGTAAAAATTTCATAGAATTCCTTGGGACAGAAATAGGTAATGGCACCATAAAACTTCAACCTCACATTTCTAAGAAAATCCAAGATTTTCCTGATAAAATGGAAGACATAAAAACCCTAAGATCTTTTTTAGGGCTTTTAAATTATGCTAGATGTTTTATCCCAGACCTGGGAAAATACACTGCCCCTTTATACAATAAAACTTCTTTAAAAGGAGAAAGAATGTTTAATTCTGAAGATATAAAATTGGTTCAGGATATAAAACAAGAGGTAAATAAATTACCTACTTTACAATTACCATTAGATTCAGATTACTTAGTAGTTGAATGTGATGAATGTGAATCAGAATGGAGAGCTATCCTAAAAAAGAAGAAAAATAAATATCTGTCAAAAGATAATGAACAAATATGCAGATATGCTTCTGGAAAATATACTTTTAAACCACAGGTTTACCAAACCAGCACTGACTACAAAGTCAATGCAATTATACACGCTTTAGAGGCATTTAAATTATTTCTGATAAATAAACCAGAAATAACCATTAGAACTGATTGTGAAGCAATTGTTTCTTATGGAAAAAACCAAATAAATAATGACAAAAAACTTCACAGACGATGGTTACTTTTTAGAGACTATATAAATTCCGGAAAAATTATAAATTTTGAACATATTAAAGGATCTGACAATATGTTTGCTGATATCCTTTCCAGGTATATCATACAAAAGTAAGACTCAAAGAGTTTTCTATACAATCATATACATGAATATGTTACACATCGAAGATCCTGAAATCCCTCCTGGATTCCAGGTCAGGGTCAGAATACAACCATTACAGCCAAGAGGGATTAGTCCTGTCTTTAGTCCTAGTCCTGCCATCGAAATATCTAGACAAATAAAAAGGTTTAAAAGAAAGTTAGCCAAACTAAGGCAAAGAAGAAATGAACTATTCCCACACAATCCTTTCCAATATGCTTTTACACTTGCCTCGTACAAGGGCAACATCATGGTTTTAGAACAACACCTACAAAGGCTTAGACATTTTATTGCTTAACCCGTTTGCTTTTATATTGCAGGTACAAATATTCCAAAATGGAATTTATACAAAACACAAAGAAAGGGCCTTCAGGTCCTAAACCAGTCAAGTCCCCCTTTGTGGGGGAACAATACACAAAGTATGGCAAACAAGAATTGCCAATACTCACAAATACCTACCATTATCCTGGTAGAGACAATACAAATGTCAAATTAAATGTTTTAATTGACAACATATGGAATATTCCAAAATATACAGTTCAAAATGAACATCAAGTCACTAAGGTGAAACAAAGCATCATTAGTGCACTATACAATTTCTGCAATACAGACAACAAAGGAGTTTTATTAACTTCACCAGCCTCTCCCTCTGAGAAAGGATTCACACATTATGCCCTAATTACAGGGCCAAATAAAGGAGTTTATACTTCCTTCAAAGACCTCTCTGAGGCAAAACAAGACCAATTTTGGTCTACTTACAAAGGCTTTAATTCTTTAGAAGAAGCCCAAATGGCTTTAAAGCTGGAAACCATTGATGAAGAATAAATAAAAACAGAGTTGACATTTGAAACAAGAACCCAAACACATACCTATGCTGCCTCTTGTAGCTTCTCACCACAAATGAACCCAAACATTTTCCTTGCAAAATTCGAAGTCATACAAGAGTTCTTGTTTGAAGTTCATGCAGAAACACAAAATTACAATGGATTATTTGTAAAACCCCAGACTTACTTTGACACAAAAACACCATGCCAAGAGTCTTCGGACTATTGCAAAACAGTAACCACAAAATGCACATGCCAAATAAAATTCATTTTTAGAAAGGCTCAAATTGATTTAAAAACCTTTAAAAATCAATTATATAGAGACATAGTCATATGTCCTTCACTATTATTAGAGGCAGGATGTCTCCAAACACTTCTTATCCCACCTACCGAAAAATTCAACTCTCTAACCCAGGAGATAAACTTGGTAGTAAATGAAATACAGGCAGAATATATGACCAATATCTGTTTACAAATCACCTCCTCCCCAAAAAGCGCCACAACCCCTGATAGTGTGGCAACACATGTCATAAAACTATTCACAGAATCAAATCCAGAGGCCCATGTCCATCTAGAACACGGTCTCTTGAAAGGTTTATCACTCAACAAAGAAAAGCTATACCAGTACCAACTTTGGAAAGCTTACGTTGAAAGGTCAAATTGGAATTTCTCCAGAAAGGATAATACAGAGTATATCCTTTTAAAAGAAACCATAAACACCAAAATATACTGGAAAAAGTTTATGGGAAACAAATTTCATCCTTTCCCTATAGAAGCCAGTCCGATACTGGTTAAAAGATTTGAAAAAGAAAGGATATATAGAGAAATTTATGAAGAAACAGGAAGCCACGGACAAGGAACTCCTGGATCTTCTTTCCCTTCTGACAACGAAGACTCAGACCAAATACTTGAGGAAGATCCCGAAGACTTAATTTCTACGGTAGTCTCCAAAAGAGGACAGTAAAATATTTTTACCTGTGACACAGTAATTTTACTCATAACTGGGTAATAGACTGAAGGGTAAAAACACACAATGTTCAAGTACAGACCACGTCACCAGATGACTTAGACTCTAGGTAACCGGTCACTTGAAAATCGGTTCAACAAGTTACAGGTTTCAAAGTTTTTCTATAAAAGAGTCTTTATGTTGGGCAAGAACTCTCGACCCCTCTCTCTCTCTACCTTCTCTCTACTTGCTTCTCTCTTCTCTCTCTCCTCACCATTCCTCCCTTGTATGCTCTGTTTCCAACATAAATAAACGAGGAATTTCAGATCTCTCCCCCCTCCCTCTGGAATCTAAGTAAGTTTTTATGGAGTAATTTTTTGTTAGGCATCTACGGATGCCTTGAGTAATATTTATTAAAAGATGCAGTAATCATTCAAAGGCTTAAAAACATTGTATCTTTCTACTTTTACTTTTGTGTTCTGTACAAAATGTAAGTTGATGAGAGAGTATCTAACCGGCTCTGCCAGATTTATATTCTCATAATCTTATATCTCTGCCAGATTTATATTCTCATAACCTTATTCTCTGTACATTTTTCTTTTATTTTTCTCTTACTCTCTTACTCTCTTTATCTATCTTAGGTTTTTGAACTTTTGCTCACTGTATATTAAGTTTTTGATTCTCTCTGTATGCTTTGTCAGATTTTTGAACTGCGGAAGCTTATTCCAACATCTTTGGCATATGACTTCAATATCCATGTATGTTCAAATCTCTCATGTACTTATTCTTTTGGCTCAGTCTGTTATTCATTGCATTATACAGTTTTCATATGATCATGGTTTCCGGTAAATTTCTGTAAATGTTACTGATGAACTGATGACTGCAGATAATGGATTTTCAACCTGGAGAATTTCTTAATGTGAAGGTAATTTGTCTCTCTGCCAGTACCATACTGATGTGGATGTGTTGTGTATGTATGCGTTAGAGCTGCATTAATAATTTGGGTCTCTTCAATGGGGAAGTGGTAGCAAGTTGCCTCTTTTTTGTAGGACAAATCTATGGTTCTTAGGTAAATAAATGTTCAAGAAGCAACTGAATGACTATCCTTGGGCAGATCCTATCCAACTTTAATTTGTGATAAATGGTCATTCTTGAAGCTTATTTAAGGGAGACTTGAATGATGTTTTATATGATCCTCATTTCATCCAGTCTCTTCTCTGGTGTAACTTTTCTTTATAGGTTTTATTTAATGAGTGATACTTAGAGATGTTTTACTTCTATTTAGTTAGTGATAATTGTTTTTTCCTCACAAGTTGAGAGTGATTGAAACAACTATATTGTTTCTAGTGTGATCCCTTTCACTTGTGTATGGGTGTAGCATATAGTGAGAGAATCACATAACCCTTGGTGTTCATTTTATCTTTATTCTTACTCATCCGTACTTTTTTTCGCAAGCCAAATTGTGATTTGAAATTTCCCAATAGTGACGTCTCTTAGAATTTGAGCTAGCGAAACTCATCCTTAAAAAACCAGCTTGCGAGATAATTATTGTGTAAATCTTACAAGGGTTACATTAGCTATATTTCTAGTCAATGTGTTACAATGTTGTTAAATAACCCCATTAGTGTCATCATGATTCTGCAACGTGATTTTTGGACCCCTCCACTACGGGCAAATTGTTAAGATACCTCCACTAATGGCAAATTGTTAAGAGAGGCTTGCTATGGTGTTGTCATAGGTGGCTATCATATGTTTACATGGTGAAGTTGCGTAACTTTACCATTTCTTTCATTGATGACCTTGATGTGGGATCTCTACATATTCTCTCATGTCTAGGGCTGAAAGTCTAAAACGTAGATAAATATGGGTGGTCCAATAATAACACCCCTTCAAGCCTAGCATTAGACATGTAGAGTGTAGAAAGATGTGATTTAGTATAGTGTTTGTATGATCCTAGAATTCGGGTTTAAAACCTACTTAATCTCATAAAATTAGCTTTTAAGACGAGGACTGCTCAAGCTTGACACGGACTAAGGTAGTCTCATCTCTAATTAATGTAAGATCTCAATAAGGTTCCTAATACAATTCTAGTTGTGGGTGCTATTCGTAGTTAAAAAATAGAAGCCATTATAATTGTATAATATATAGTGGTCAATACTGTTATGAAAATTTTATATTGAGAATTTCTCATTGTAGAAATTGAAAATAAAAGCAATTTTAAGGGTAGTTGCTTATCAGCATTTGAAGGAAGATTTACAACAATGACTATTCAAAAATGGAAGGAGATGAGTGACAATATTGTTGCTAATTTGGGACAACAAAAGAGATTTGGGATGCTCTCACCAAACTATACGAGTTAAAATCACTTTACAATAGGATAGTCTTAGAAAGGAGACTTTACACCCTTTAAATGAATGAAACTACAGTAGTACTAAAGCCCATCAACAATCTGAGTACATTACTTTCCCAACTTATTACTTAAGATTTCATGGTAGAAGATGAACAAGTGAAACTTTTATTTAAAAGCTATCTAATTTGTATTATGAAATTGTCTTCAACATAATAAAGAATAATATTTGCAATCATCTTAATTTTGATTACGTTGCAAATATAATTTTGGATGAAGAATTCTGTAGAAAGATCTAGGACGAAAAATTATAAAGTTCAAAGTGGATGGAGGCACTATTGTGACAAGGAGTAGATCTATGGTACAAGGCTCTGGTGGGAGCTTAAATCAAAGTAGATCAAATTCACAAAGAAAAAACTACAAATGCTACCATTGTGGCATGTGAAGGTACACAAATCTTCAGGAAGGTTGTTGGCACAAAAGCAAAATGAATATTACGTTCCAAAACAACAACTTCTCAATATGTGTGTTTCTAGTGCCTTTGGTGATGATGAATTCTTGTATAGTATATTATTAGTCAGTTCTAAAGAAAGAAACCAACTTTTTGATGTTTAGATAATGAATTCAATAGCAATGTGACACATGACACAATGTCAAGACTAGTTTTGCACTTATGAGCCTACCTCATTATATGTTAATAGTTGCTCTTGCTATATAAATTATTGGTATTGGTATCGTGAAATTGAAAATGTATAAGGACACTCTTTATACAAAATGAGGGGGACATCATATAAATGACTCGGAGAACCTTTCGTTTATTGGATAGACCTTGGGTGCTAGACCCATATTTAAGGTTGTTAGAGGTACCAAATTGTATTGGAAGCACAAAGTATTGCAAAAAAATTATACATGCTTCTGGGAGACAAAAGGGAAGAGGTGGTTAGTGGATGCATTTTTCTTGCAATATCCAGCCTAGAACTTCAAGAGTATCATCATAACAAACCGGATGATATATCACAATGAGGTTTCAAGATTGTTATTTTATCTCCTGTATGGGCTTAACCGGGTAAATATCTTTTGTGTGAATTGTGTTGTAAGTAGAGTAGATTGAAGTTTGGAAGATGAATTGCCAAAAGTAAGCACATATTCACTTTGACGTATGAGAATAACTGAACATGGCCCTAGGAGGAGCCAAACATTTTGCATTAGTATGTGCTTGAAGAAACCAAATTTCTGTGTGGTCCAAAATAAGTGTAAGATGTAAGTGAAAGGGATTTGATTCCTTCATAATAAGGCTAGGATCCATAATACTCACTTCAGGCCATTATGAAAATTACAATAGTTTTGACAATGATAATTTAATTCTTTTGCCATTTTATGTGGATGACATGATAGGTCCTAATAAAGAGTAAGTCCGACAATTTAAGGGAAAGTTGGCTAAGGAGTTTGCTATGAAAGAACTTGGAACCTACAAAATAGCTTTAGGGATGCAGAATTTGTAGAGATGGAAAAGTCAGAAAAGTTGCTTTCTTAGAAGAAAATATTGAGCTGACTCAATATGCAGGATAGCAAATCAATCTCTAGCCCACTTATTAATAACAAATTATTCTCAAGCATTTGTCCCAACATTGATTCAAAATGATGGAAATGTCTCAAGTATCATAAGAATTAACAGTGGGAAGCCTAATATTTGCCATGATTCATAAAAGGCAAGACATTGATCAAAATTAGTCAATACATCAGTAATCTTGGTAAGAGCATTGAAGTCCTTTAGAAAGGATCTTGAGATGTATCTATGAAACCTCACATGCTGCATTATGTTACAATGGGTCAAATTTTATGGTCAAGGGTTATGTTGATTTAGGTTTTGCAGGAGATTTAGCACAAGATAATCCACATTAGGCTATTTGTTAATTCTTGTAGGATGAATTGTAAGCTAGTTATAAAAATTATATATTGTGATAGCCTTATCTACTGATAAATGTTTGACAAGTGGACCAATCGTTAACGTAATAATGAAATATCGTCTTCTTGGATTGACTTGTTGAATACTAGATTCCTAATTTACGTAATTTTGAGTAAATGAGATTCAATAGAATTGCAAGCAAAAAATTATAACAAAAACTTTAATCAATTTAAGAACTGTTAGAGGATTGATTTCGTACCCCTTCCTCTAGAATCCTACTCCTTTTCAATTGATGCAAGCAATGTAATCATCCACTTGAGTTTACTCAGAGCTGTTTTACCCCTAATTCCTTAGTAGGTAAAATCTATTCATTGAATTCGAATCCCTAATCCCTTAGGCCAGTTTACAAAAATTCAATAGAATCATGAAAAATCAATAATCATCTCTATTGCAAAATAATTAGGTATGCCCAATTTCCCAATTGTGACATAACCTAACCTATCTTATTTATAATCGTAAACAATTCCCAATTTTCCAATTGATAAAATTGCTCATAGAATAAACAATAAAACCATAAACAGAGCATTGAGATAAATAACATTAACAAAACATTAAATGTGAAGAGTAGAACCTATAATTCAGAGTCTTACATCAATCCTCTAATAAAAAGGAAAATTAGTTATGCATAATGAAAAAAAAAAAACTAAAACTAATGGAAGCTGAGGTGGTTTTCGTGAACGATCCTCTCCCTTTTATCTTTTCCATGTTCTGTCCACTTGCTGAGGTGGTTACTTCTCTCCCTTAACTGTTTCCCCCCCCCCCCCCCCCCCCCTCTTTCTCTTTCTTTTATTTTCCTTTTCCTTTAAATGCTTGTCAGTCCACGTCATCTTAAGATTTCTTGCTGAAAAATCCATAGGTTGTGGAAAAATCCACATGCCACATGTGGAACAGTGCTATTTCGAATCATGCACTTTTGAAGTCAAATCCACATGTTGTGGAAAAATCCACTAGGCACCTATGGAACACGCTGTTTTGAATCTAACTAACTCCTTCCAGACCTATTTACACATACAATGTACAAACCCAAATGTATGATCTGAAACAAGATAATGCATGATGAAATAAGTTCAATAATGCACAAATGAATAAAAATGGCCTAAACTAATGCTTGAATACACATATATTTTATTTGCTCATCAAATTCTCCCAAGCTTAGACTTTTGCTTGTCCTCAAGCAAAGAAAATTTAATAGAATGATGAGTCATCATCTTATCTCAAATCCAAATTCAACCAATGATATTCTAGAAGCACACATTCCACATTTGTTGAATCCCTAAGTGCAATTGAGTAATTGATGTAAGGCACGAGACATTAAGGAAGATAATCTTTGAACTTTAATTTTTCTCAGTAAAAGATTTCTTCTTAGGTTTCTAGTCTAGAAGACACTTACCTGCCAATTAAGCATGATCTTCCACTCAAATACTTTGCACTTGCCACATCCGGTCTCAAAGGAGTGCCTCTTTTCCCAGTAACAACCTCAAAGGGTGGCCTCTTTGCCACATCCGATCTTCCACTCATTATTACTATTATTCTCCCATATTTTTTTCTTTTTTCTTTTTTATGTGAGCTTGACAAACATTACTTTAGTAATCAAATGCAGTGAGTGTCACCTTAAAAACTTAAAAAGAAACTTTTAAGTCTACCACCCAAAAATCTTCTTCCTTAAGTGTCAAGTGTCAAAAATTCTTGTGTAGTGTGTGAAGTTTCCCAACAATTATCCCCAATGTGCTTCACAAAAAATCATCGAATAAACTTAAACTTGAGTCAAGATGATGAGTATGCTATGCAAATGCAACAATAGAATGACATGCAAACAAAATGACATGCAATTGACCCTCCCAAGCTTAGGTGTTTATGTTGTCATCAACATAAACAAAATAACTAAGAATAGAAGGGATAGAACTCACAAAATTACTGGTGGTGGAAGCGGTGGATTGTTGTCGTTGTTGATAGTAGCTTTGTTTGTGAAATGACGAGGTCACTTCTTTAAAATTGGCAAAGTCTGCAACCCATGGCAAAGTATTAATGACTAGCAACTTCTCATCTAGAAACACCTCTGAAATAGATTGAACATCCTGGTCATCCTCATCAAACTTTAGTCTTGATCTTTTGAAGCAAAATCCACATGTCGTGGAAAGATACACCAGGCACCTTTGGAATATGCTGTTTTGAATCCTGCACTTTTGAATTCAAATCCATAGGTTGTGGAAAAATCCACCAGACACCTATGGAACACACTGTTTTAAATCTAACTAACTCCCTTCAGACCTGTTTACACATACAACGCATAAACCCAAATGTATAATCCGAAACAAGATAATACATGATGAAATTAGTCCAATAATGCACAAATGAATAAAAATGGTCTAAACTAATGCATGAATACACATATATTTTATCTGCTCATCATCTACCACATGAATGGAATATATGGTGACTGCACAAGCTTGCAAGAAAGCAATTTGGATACAAAGGCTATTGGAGGAGACTGGACACAAATGAGATTTCTCTTTTCTATGCTGGTGAGTGCCTTGCATGTTGAGGAATCTGACTTTTCATTCTAGGTATAAACATAGGGGTTCAATTTTATTTTGTTCATGTAGTAGTGGAAGATGGAAAAGTGGACATGCCAAAGATTCATACAAGAATAGAGTACATGTTTGACTAAGCTTGTAAATGTAGGCATGGTGTAGATCCTCAAATGGTCAATCGAAAATATAAATACATGTTTGACTAAGCTTGTAAATGTTGACATGGTGTAGATCCTCAGAAAACATAAATAGTGGAAAGGTGACTAGTGTGGAATGAATATCAAGGCTGAAAGCGTGAAGACATGATTCAAAATGACCTGATTACAAATCAGAGTCTTGAAATGGGAGAAATGTTGAACAAGTCCTGGGTAGTAGCTAAACAAATGATTGGCAAGAAGCAAATAGATGACCATCCTGGTCAGATTCTAGTCTTTTAATTTGTGTCCAAGTCTATGGATGGAATGATGTTGGGTATCATCTCTATTTTAT
Source organism: Vigna unguiculata (assembly GCF_037176805.1). Taxonomy (NCBI): domain Eukaryota; kingdom Viridiplantae; phylum Streptophyta; class Magnoliopsida; order Fabales; family Fabaceae; genus Vigna; species Vigna unguiculata. The sequence continues at coordinate 53,089,517 of NC_140794.1, read as the reverse complement.
CCAATCTCTTACCTTGTGTAGCTCTTCTAGAGGAAATTTGTAGGTGGCTTTACTCTATCACTATTGATAGAGTGATGGTTGTTTTCTCCTAACAAGTGGAAAGTGATTGTAATTACTATATTCTTTCTGGTGTGATCCTTCTTTCACCTGCGTGTGGGTGTAGCTCATAATGGAAAAACCATATAATTCTTGGTGCTCATTTTATCTTCATTTTTTGTGATTTCAACTTCTGTTGCAAGTCATGGCCCAAATGATATAACTATGATATGAATTATAATAATGTAAAGTTATAGTCTAGTCATGCAAATATGCAATCATTCTTTAAGACACGCCAAATATACGGAGATTATGGTCTAAACTTTAGTGTTCAGTAACAGTTTTATGTTAGGCTTCTGATTTAATCGGCTTGGCAATAATTTGGTTTGGTTGATGTATACTTCTTATTTAACCGATTATTTCAAGTTCCAATTTTTTCAATCATCAAATACAAATTTAGTTTTTTCATGTGAAGTCATGATTGAAACTTGTATAATTGAACTTAACGCGTTATCACTTGAAAAACTAGTCTACTTCACTTGACAATGAGGCTCAATTTTATCACTCACAGTACTATTTAATGTGATGTTATGCTATTCAAAACCTATTCTTCTTACATTTATCAAACAGATAAAAAAGTAAGAGTACAAACATCTTTAATACAAGCACTCTTCCATGAAGTTGTTTTTGAAGTCAGTGGTGACATTTTCTTCTTGATGTTATGATGTATGGTACACCTCTCCTAGTTATTCATACACAAGTCCAGGAGGGAGTTAGTGAGTTAGTTCGTCTTTTAACCAAAGTTAAAAGACTTTTTTACACTTTCACTAATGTTGTGGCTTTTGCAGGAGGTCCATTATAACCAGCACGGCTTGCTGCTATTGGAAGGGCAAGGCATTTATCGTTTGGGTGATAGCTGGTAAGAGTTCTAGACCTAACCTGTCAAAAATGGTCTGAATGTCGCATGAAGTTCTAGATAGTGGCACTTTTTGTTTCCATCAAACTTAATTGGGTACTGCAAAAGATGAGTTTAACTTGGCCTAGTAGTGTGTCTGACTGTTATATGGCAAAATCTATTACTTCGTGCTATGCCTATCTAATCACTTGAGCTTTTGAGTTGAACTTGAGATCTTGACCCCATGTTGGCTATATAATGGCCTATTTGAATTCAATTGGCCTATTTATTTATTTTGATGGATTCAGATTTTAGAAATTATATTTATTGTATTCTGTGGACAGTTTTGAGCTACGTTTTGGCTCTTCCCAATCTAGTTTGACATCCTAATATTCTTCCAAAACTTAAGATTTTTGAACAATTATACATTAATAGTAAATTTTTAATTGATTTAATAAATAATATTTCTCGTAGCATGATATTATAAGATATTATTTGTTTTGAAATATATATTTGTAAAATATACCTTAATGTGAGTTTTATTCTACGATTTAACCATATCTAATGTTAAACTTAATGTTACATTAATAAATAGAGTTGACTGGCCTTGTTCCATGTATTATGAAATATTATAGGGTACCAAAATTTCGTGCCGGATAGACAAAAACATAAGCCCGTTGGTCCCAAACTGTCCCACTCAGATCCCTAGTTGAGAGCATTAAACATTCTATTTTGTTCTATGTGGTGTCTGCCAGATTATGGGTTAGATTTTTGGCCGTGTTCTTCAGTGAGTTACGTTGGAATATTCTATTGTTTATGATTTTTCTAAGATCGATTTGTTACATTATATTTAGTTCATATCATTAAAAGCTGTGACTTTACATTGGTGATTTTTTTTTTCATTGATTGTTTTTTCTGTGAATAGGTACCCAGTTCAGGCTGGTGATGTCATTTGGATGGCACCATTCATCCCACAGTGGTAAATTATACTATTATATATTACTGACTACATTCTTAAAGATTATTTGTTACATTATATGTAACTTTCATTTCGATTTACAACATGTTGAATGATACAATGTGCTGTTATCAGGTATGCTGCCCTAGGGAAAACAAGAACACGGTATCTTATATACAAAGATGCCAACAGAAGCCCGTTGTAATTGTAATTGTAATTGTTGATGGAGGTTAGACAAATGATATGGAGGACAGTGACTCCCTTCTTATGTAGTGATTTAAATAAAGGATTGAATGCATTCGACTATCTATCATGTGAACTTATTGAACAAACACTACTGAATCATTCTTTGTGGTTTTGAAGAATGCATCTTGCTCCGGTCATAAGTTTCCAAGGGACTCTCAGTCAGCCCATTTAGAATTAGTCTTTTTATTTTTCTGTACGAATATTTCTCATTTATTGGGGGTTGTCAAGCTTCGAACTCCCTGGTGGGATCACATGTTCATTTGATGGACGTGGTTTTCAAGGAAATGCTTACTCTTCTAGTTGTTCGAGGTTCTTCATTTAGATTATCCAGTTTAATAGGAAATAGTTTTGGAGTTTCAGACATTGATTAGAAATAACTTCCTCTCATGGTTTTGTAGAAGTCGGATTTAGATAAGTGAATGTTTGGTCTTAGAGTTTAGGTATCGATCTTATAACATGTCAACTTTGGCCCCTTCAGAGGGTTTGATCCTGATTCACATGGACTAGAAAAAAAAAGTCTGCATGGTTAAAAAGTTCTCTATTGGAAAAGTTACATAATCAAAATGTTCATAAAATTTTTGTAGATGGGATAAGTCCATGGACTGTTTTTTAAACATAAAAAATATTATTGTTTTTTAAATATATTACACATTTAAAGAACAAAAGCTTCTGTTCAGTATCAAAAGCTTCAACTCAAACTGATTTTCAGTTTAGATTTACTCATCTTGACCTTTAGTTTGGATTCAACTGTCTTGACTTTCATTTTGTATCAGCTTATCTTGACCTATTGTTCAGGTCAATCTATCAAGACCTTCAGTTTGAGATAGTTTATCTTGATTTTCGTTCGGGATGACAAATTTTGTCTGGACCTTTAATTTGCGTTAGTTTGTCTGGACTTTTAGTTTGGATCTATTTATCTCGACCTTCAACCTAGAACGATCTATGTTGACCTTTTGACTACGAGATGGTCGATCTCGTCCTTCAACTTAAGATAACCGTCTTAACTTTCGACCATGCTTACTTTGACCCTAAACTTAATCCATTTTGTGAAGAAGTTTTGGAGCTGAAGTTTTTTTCTTACCTCCTCATTTTCTTGGTCCTATAGAAGGGAACTTTTTCAAATATAGATTAAGACTTACCTATGACCTATAAGTCAAATTGATAACAGAGTGATGATATATTCTCACCTCTGTCAAGCTCTTTCCAAAGAGAGTACATAATTGAAGGGATTAGAGCCACTAATTTGACCACCAAGTTGGATTCTTCCATAGGGTACACGTCTTAATGTCGGGATATTCATCGACGATTATACTTGGAACTTGGAACAAATACTTAACTAACATATATTATATGACCAGTTTTTAAAAAATATTAGTTATTAAACTAGTGTTTTAAACTGTGAGAGAATTAGCGTTTTAAATTTGTTATCACTAAATTTTGTGACATTTATTAGCAGGCAACTTTAAGATTGAAGTTGTCAATAAATTAGCAGGACAGTGCGTATACCTATATAACTCTCATACTTGAATGATATAAAATGTTAATTGAATAATCTTTTAAAATATAAAAATCACATAAAAGAATATTGTTATTAAAAGTTTAATATCAAAATGATATTGTTTTAATGTCAAATTAAAATAAAATATCAAATAGTAATTTCATAAATTTTAAATGATTATATAAGAGAGTAAAGAGTTACACAAAATTGAAATTTTATTACTATAATCTCTATTACTTTTATAAATGTTGAGGGAAAAAAATATCTAAATGATTTGAATGAACTTGATAAATAACAAAACAGTTGAGGTGTTAATAGAAAAATGAAAAATTATATAATAAAATGCTAAGATTTATACAAAATTGAGAATAAGTCATTTTCATATAAAAAATGAACAATAAATAAAATATAAAAAAATAATAATCGAAATAAATTTTAACCTAAAAAACTTTAAAAAATAAGAATGGGTGTGAAGAAAGAGATCACCCACACCCATATTTGGTCAATATCAAAATTTCATAAAAATTGAAATGAGTTTTAACAATATCCGTACAATATATTTATTTGTCATTATTCTTAACTTAAATTGTATTAATACTAGTTGGTTACACAAACTTAAATATTAACCTTATAACTATCTTATAAAATTAAGAGTACTAACACATTTGTTTAAGTAATTGTTTAATTTAAGTTTAAATGTTATATAATTGATTTTGATATAATTTTTTCATTAATTGTGGTCAGTATATTTTGTCCTTAGAGTGTGTTCTCATGAGAAAGATGAATTTGGAAAAGAGTGTGTCGATGAATTTGGATAGATTTGAGTGGATAGATAAGTGTGTTTCTTTGAGTGAATTTAGAAGTTAAAATAATTAGATTTGAAAATGAATTTTGTGAGAGTCAGTGAAATTTGAGTGATGTGAATGTGATAGTTAAAAAAAATTTAATAGATAAAATTTGAACATTACTATGGCAAAAATAAAATTAAATAATTATTGGATGAGTTAAAAATATTAAATTTAACAATATTTTAATTATTATTATTAAGTATTATATATATATATATTATTAATTATTATATACATATATTAATAATAATAATAATATCTTATTAATTATTATAGATTATTATATTAATTATTTTATATATATATATATATATATTATTTATTATTATTAGTTTATTATATATAATAAAATAATAATAATCAATAAATATAATAATAATTAATAATAATGATATATAATAATTAATAATAATATAATAGCAATAAATGCGCCAACACACATAACCTTCACCTCACACATACACACAGGGTTGGTTATATTAGCAGTTTAGGAAAGAAGGAATTACGAGGTTATCCTACAAATCTGCTCTCCCATTCTCTTGCAAATCCACGCATACGAACACAAACCATACTTCAAATGTGTCGTCGCAAATTCATAGATACAGGACCATTAGTGCAAACGAACACAGGGTAAGTATCTCGATTAACACAAGTAACATTAGTCATTTTTATTTCTTCTATTAAAATCAATCTTAAAATTCATTATACATTTAAAATTTAAAGTGAATAAAGTAATATTTTTCACACATTAATCTATTAGGTGGAATCACACAAATCGAATAAACCGAATAACCCATTCAAGTGGCTTATATTTCTCTATAACCAATTCATTATCCGGCAAAAAATGTAGTTTCTTCATTCATAGTCAATAAAAGTAAAATTGGTAGTTTGAAAAGTAGGGGTTCTGAAAGCACACACACAAAAAATAAATCCCGATTACCATTTAGTATCGTGTGGTATATATAAAACCCAAAAGCACCTGAGACAGATAAAAGTTGTGCCATGGCTAAGGGATCAAAGAATTTGGAATCCCTTTTAGTCGATCTTTGTTGGGGTGACCATAACAACATTATCAACACAAAAAACTTTAATCTTTCTGTGGTTATAATGTAGAGGCCAATCAAAAGCAATTGGAATATGGATTAGAGTAAGATGAGGTATATGAGGTGCCACAATGGACAAATTTATGCGAATGAATCTGAAGGTGGCGTGGTGACTTGTGATTGGTAAAAATAAGAATAAATTTATATATATGCACATATTCTTGCACATATATTAATGGTCCACTTTGGCGTGAAAAAGTATTTGATCTTTTGGGGAGTTTAATATGATAGTTGAGTTGAGAAGATAAAATTGCAAAGAATGGATATAACGAAGAAAGGAGAGAGAGAGAGAGAATGTGGGGTCGAGGGTGTAGGGGTGTCATAAGTGGTGTCTAGGGATATGCAAGAATTTAAGAAGGAGTAGGGTTCTTAGGATAATGATTAATGTTTGATGTTAGTGGCTGTAGTATTCTACCCACCAGACCAGATCTTGCACAAGGATCGACTTCAAACCAAAGTCCAACCACCATCACACATCTAAAATCTAAGTTTCTATTTTATCCGTTCATACTATCCATATTTGGAAAATCATTAATCCATCTCCAAAATATTAAAAGGTTAAAAACTTATAGAATACGTGATATGATTACCCGAAGATAGATAAAACCAAAAAGAACAATTTAATAGGTATATATTAAATAAAAGGTATTTTCTTTTACTAACAAATGTTTGTTATTAGTTTTTATTAGTGAAGGGAGTTGAATTCACAACTTTTTTCACCTTCTCAACCTTATTTCTTAATGACCTTTAAATCTAATCACTAAGCCACTTTATCAGTTAGGAAGCTTTGGAGCATGAAGCTCCATCATAGTTTAATCATTATATTTCTGATGTATTATCCATTTTGGAGTATAAAATTCCATTACAGTTTTATCTTTAAAAGACTCAAAAAATAATGAGAGAAATGAGTATTTAAATTGTGTTTGACCTCGATTTTTAAATGATGTGAAACTATAGTAAACAATTTATTTTTATGTAATAAACATAGTTGCTAACCCCTAATGCACATCTTGAGAGTATTCTTTATCATTGAAATACTAGTTTCTTCCAAATACCACCAATATTATTGAATGGAGAATGATGACATTAGCTGCCAAATATCCTTTATAATCTTATAATACTTCTATATATTGGCAGTTTTATTTTCATATCACATCTTGAGTAACATTTGAGATGGTTGAAGTGAAATGGAAAATGTGGTCAATTCTTGAATGATAGATAGATGTTTTCACTATTCTATTCTATTGATGTTATTAATTTTTTACATAGATTATAGGATGATGGGCATGAATCAAGAACATGGTAAAATTAATTGACGAATTAATTCTATTAGGTGACTTATTTGAAATATTATAATGGGTCCAATTGTGATTTAATAAGATATAAAGACCTATTGGTTATTAGAAAAAATTGTAATAAAATAAAGATAAAATAAAATCCAACCCAATTTGATGAATGTGTTGGCTTATAAAAGGGGATTAAGACTATAAAGTTCTTTCACAGTAAGTCATCAAGGACGTGTGAGAGAAAAAAAAAAAAGACAAAGAAATAGATTGACAAAAGGAGGTTAAAGAGCATGGATTGAATTTTTTTTTCAGCAAAAATGAATAAATTAAAAAAGAGCACATAAGAAGTGCTCTAACCATTTACAAAAGACTTAACCTACATTAAATACTAAATCTTGGCATCATGACATTATAGATCGAATAATACATTCTCATTGAACATATATATCAAAATTAGTATCCTATTATGATTTATGTATGTATATTTATGTACATGAATGTGTGAGATCTATGATTCTTAAGATGCTAGAGTAATTTTCTATAATAAATTATTATCTCATGAAAATTATAACTTATAGAACACTCTACATCTAGAAATTATCGGTGATAGAAACAAAACCTTACATTACTAAGATTATATGAATTGACAAAAAATAATGAAAAAATAAATATGGTGAAAATTTTGTAAAATAGTTCACACTTGTTACATAGCTGATGTAGTATGGCATTGATTACATCTCTTATAATTTATTAACAATATCATAAGCCACATTTCTTTATTCATTTTCCATTCTTTCTTTCCTTTCATTCTTATTTTTTACATTTTGTGTCTTTTCCCACACACCGCACAACATTGTCACTTTTCTTCCACTCTCATTGCCTCCTTCACAACGTTGTTACTGTCATGTCTAGGGTTTCTACATCAATTTTAATTAATTTGTAATCTTTTATTTTCATCTAATTCTTTTAGACATGCTTGAATCTTGCAATGCACACACTTCAATTTTTACCGTCTTAATTATTTGTTTCTCCTATATTATATTTTGAGATTTAAATTATATTTTTTATACTTTTTTAAATATGTGATGAGCTCTATTATTAATATTATGATTATTACTATAAATTTAGATATTAAAAATTCCGTATTCTTTATCGTTTGTAATTCTAAGCAATGTAAGCAAGCATTGTAAAATGTCGCAATCTATATAAATTAAAGTCACTATCATTGTAGAAGATGACACATTCAGCATCAATTATTAAATAATGTTGAAGCTTTTCCTCAATCACTAACATTTACATTGTTTTATTAATTAATGAAAACTATTAAAATAATTTATGTAAATCCATATAAGTGGATAATGAGATCGTGAAACAGTAATTACAACATGGCGACCTAGTTGGTGGCAAATATTGTTTGATATATATATGAATAACCAATTAGAATCCCCACATAAAGAAGCTGAATTTTCAAATGCTTTGTAATGTTGTTAGTTATATCTGATTCCAGAACACAAAGAACAAATTCATGAAAAATACAAGAACATGCAAAAGTATGAGTTTCCTCTTTGACATTAAGGCAACTAATAACTAGAACTTTGGTTTCATGAAAAAAACAAATGCCCCTAGTGAAATTATGCTACTTCATCTATACGCAATTCATTAACAATGCAGCAAATTAATAATCACTTTTCTTCTACCTAGCTAGTAATGCTATGCATGCATTTGAGTAGATTCTAGCAGCACGCGTGCAGTGCAAATTCTAGTTATATATATATATATATATATATATATATATATATATATATATATATATATATATATATATATATAGATATATATTATATTATAAGTCATGGTCTGAGATATGCTGTATATTTTGGTTTGGTAATTAATAGAAACAAGAATGGATTTCTTCCTTTTAAGATGCTTGCACATAATGGAACCATTTTACCATTTTTTTAATGAAAACGAAGGAATGACATTGTGGGAAGGAAAGTAAACTATAATGTACATTATTTTGCCTTTGTGTCATTTTTAATTCTTAGAGCGGAGTAAGTTGTTTGTTTTCAAAGACCTAAATTTATGTATTCTCCTGTGTAAGAATATGGAACTAATTATTGTGTTGTATATTTAATGATGCGCAAAATTGATGAGCACCAATGCAAATTGCTTAAGCCTCTGTATTAAATATTTCTTCGTCTTTTTTTATGAATTCCTCATCCTTAAACTTTGGCTTTTCATTATAATAAAATGAAGTGATAATGAAGCCATAATCATTTCCTAAGAAATATGCTCTCCTTTGCTTTGTTAAATGTTAGAATTAGAATATATATGACTGTCATGTGTGGAGGGATTCTCTTATTCGAAAGGTATCGGGCAAAGGAAAAAAATATAGAGCTTTTGCAGGGATGCGTGAACAAAACCTGACGGAATCAGTGAATTTGATAGCCATAGAAAGATGGTATATATATAATTTCAGTGAGAAAGTTAGTTCTAAAACTAATTATTAAATAAATACAGATTAAAGACATTGGTAATTGGTTGTGGTAGACATTATCTAAAGAGGAATGTTGATCGACCAATGCATACATAAACACCTGCGAGAACTAAAATATATTTGCAGACACCCGTCGACAGAACACGATGTAAAGCATAATTAGACAGATTATTTTGTGGAGAATCGCTGTCAGGATATGATACATTACATCAACCATACTACAATTGCTATATATAGTGTGTGATTTACATTTGGACAGTCCTGATGGATGAATACAAACTAAAATTTTTAACTTATAAATACACCTATCATTTTGTATTGTAAATACACTATATTATGAAAACTTTATATATATATATATATGTATATATATATATATATGTATATATAGATACATATATATATATATATATATATAAATATATATGTATATATATATATATGTATATATATATATATATATATATATATATATATATATATATATATATATATATATATATATATATATATATATATATATATATATATATATATATATATATATATATATATATATATATATATATATATATATATATATATATATATATATATACTTGCTGATAAAAAAAATTATTAAATAAGTACAGAGTGTAATTATTGGGGTTTTTCCGAAGCTGAAAGTACTATATCTGGTACATATTTGTGTGTTGTGTCTCTGCGTTTCTTTAACTCAGAATGATCCAGTTAACTAGTGTTGCAAAGTAGTTCATAGTTGAATTGTTTTTTTATTTTTTATTCTTCTTTATGACAACTTTACATTGAGCATATATCGAATTGTTCGAAATAAAACAATGTGAAACTAGTACCTGAAACAGATTTTATAATTTTAGCAATCATTATCATCACGATTAAAAGAGTGAATGAGACAAATGGGAGAGGCAGAGAGAAAGAAAGTGAGCTGAGAAATTAGTAGAAAAGTTATAGGATTTGAAATTAAGAGTTAGAGATGTTTACTAACACAAAAAGAGAGTCTTGCGTCTAATTTATATCTAACGGCGAAATAATTTAATTAAAAAATGCAATAATATTTTTGTAAATAAGTGAATATGATTTATGTTACATCGATGTGAGATAATAATTTACGCCAGACGTCATAATATTCGACATAAATTATTCGTTTTAAGTTAAATACATGCAATGTAAATTTTCTTTCAAATATTAGATTCAGGTTCTTATTCTCATTTTTTTACCTGTGTAAAAGTACACAACTCTTATGAATTGTAATTTATTCTTAGATGACAAAATGGTACTGGTTTAAAGATTTATTTATGACCAAATCTTCAAATTTCATGGTGGCCTTCTCATGGAGTAATTTTTTGTCTAATATTTTTCGTTAAGATTTATTTGTTAAACTTTTCGTGACCACAATTATTTTTTGGGGAACTCAATTATGGTTTTGCATGAATGTTCACTAATTTGTATATCGTATTTGCAATTGTAAGAACAAAGTAGCAATATAAAAAGTATTAAACTTTCATGACAATTAAAATCAAAATCGAACATCGATTCTCACCTTGATTCATTTCTACTACTAATAAAAAAACTATAACGTAACGAGTATTTATTAATTGTTTCAATTTTGTGTGTTGCATATCAAATAAAAGATTTTTTTATAAAGTTGAAAAAGAGTTGGTGAATTGGAAAGTCAAATTTGAGACAAAAGTTGGACTATTCAGAAAGAAGATTGAGCTGTACAAATTCAAGGGTAATGAAATCGATGATGAACTAAAAATTAGGATAACCGATCTAATAATAATTATGAGGTCAAGATGATTCTTTGTTTAATTGAAATGAAATATATATATATATATATATATATATATATATATATATATATATATATATATATATATCCTAATGATCACATATTGTACGAGAAAAAAATTGAATGGTAAAAAAAATGTCCAAATAGATGGGCTTATCACGTTACATGCAAAAGAATAACAAGAGAAATGATACATTGACACCCAAAAATGACCACTTTCATCACCACCTGACGTGGTAACAACAATTTGATTTAATTTTTTTTTTATAATTGAAAAATGAAATGAAACTGATCAAGCTTGTTTCCCCGCTCCCGCGCGTGTAGCCACATCCACTTGCCCACTTCTCACACACTAGTCCGCGCAAATTTTTTTCGTTTTCGAAAATGCCTCTCCTCTACTGCTCCACCGCTTCTCCAGTTTCTCCAAAGTGCTCACAAACCCTCCCCCGCCACTCGCCACTCATCACAGAACACTCAATCGAAAGCGCACAAAACCCTTCCCGCACACACACACACACACACACCTCTGGTCGCCTTCTTCCCGCAACCGCCGCCCCACAAAATCCTTCCCGCACCACAGAACCCTTCCTCTGGTCGACCTCTTCCCGAAACCGCCGCCGCACAACCATCGTCCCGCACACACACACACACCTCTGGTCGACCAAGTATTAATTTTAATTGTCGGAATTGCTGCTGACCCGTACTGACATCTAACATGCTACCCAAACACATATAAAATGTAATCCAATCCGTTTTTAGGAATACTGGTCACTTATTAATTTTTGTTTGATGGACTAGTTTAATCCAATCTGTTTTGACAGGCCAATGACAAACCGTGCCAAAATAGACTAGACTATCTTGTTTTGCCACCAAGAGTTAAACCATGTTAAAATAGAATGCACTAATCATTATGAAAGTAAAAAGTTATAAATTGATTAAGGAGAATGCTAACCAGTGCCCTAAAGACACTGGTTAAGGAATAATAAATGTACTTTGATATCATCCTTTTTATATTGAAAGCTGAAATAATTAAATACAGTGATTAAAATAGTATAAATGCACATAATAAATTTTATAAAGACAAAAATACCCTTTTAAATGTGTAGACAATAACTTACTTTTACAAAAAAAATTTGGAATTTTTAAGGTCTCTACTAAAAAGAAAAAAATCAATTAAGTCTTAAATTGACACTTTAATTATTCTTTTTTTATAACAATTTTTATATGTTTAACAATATTTTTTGTGTTGGTTTTTCTGTTAATTTATACTTTTTTATGTTATTTTTTTAAAGTTTTAGACGTTTAACACTATTTTTTGTTGGTTTTTTGTTAATTTAAATTTTAACATTAAAATATAGTTATTATATTATTTAATTAGTTTTTAAATTTTATTTGTGAACATTAAATAAAATATTAAATACACATGTACAATATTTATGGACATTTTTGTGTTTTAAAGAAAATAAAGTTGCATTAATGGTTATTAGGTCAAGTTTTATTTAATATTACACTTATCTATATATTTTTGTAAGATCCAATGTATATTAATTATCCTTAACCAGTACCTTAAGGGCATTATACATAAGGGCACTGGTCAGCAAGACTCATTAATTAATGCACCAGTTGACATTATACATCAATCGAAATAGAACCAAAACACAAGGAAACACCAAGTGGTAGTAAAAATCTTTACAACAGTTAAGAGAATCAATAGAAAAGTATGTAGATTCATCGCCAGACATCAGCTATGTTTTGACTAATGTCACTAACTCTATTGTATTTACCTTCTCATCATATACGATTTGTGTTCTTAGTGGGCACTTAGATGTAGAGAGATGGGTAAATGAATGATGCAGTGAAGGGTAATGACTAAAAAGGCAAGCTAGCAATCTAATTGGAGAAAGTTGAGAGGAAAAAGTCAAAAAGGAAGAATGGATTATTCGCGTTGATTCCTCTCTGGTTCTCTCCTTTTTAACCAGTATATCTTGTCTCTTGTGATGATATAAAAACAAAGCAAAGCATCTTTTACACATGATATGACCTTATATGAATGGGAAAGAAAGCTGATACTACAGATCCTGTGGAGCTGAGGTGTGAGATGTGGCCAACAACACACCCACTTGGAGGAACAAAGGTCAATGCAAATTTGGATGACCCACTTCAGATAAATACCAAACTAAAGCCTGACACTCACTGCTTCCTACCCTCCTTCCACCAAAATCCATGCTTCTAATCAAATTCAAGCAACTCGGCACAATGCTTATGCTTTAGACATGTTCTTATAAACACGCCAATGAAAGATTTAGGATAAAAATAGGATTAATTAAGGTGGTTTTGGTTCCATGTTCCATATCATATATACACAAACACTGTGAGTCATTATGCCCTTTAGTCTTAAACTTTCCTTTACACTGTCTTCCAAATATACCAGCCGTTACTTATGACTTATTCCGTGTGCAATCATGAGATTTCATTGCATGGAAAACAAGAAATAGCTGGCAGCATTTTTTGACTGAGAATCAAGCCTTCGCATTTTCATGCAGTAGATTATACAAAGAGGAGGAGTTAGAAATTTTGGATAGAGTTTATGTGTGAATGTGTTTTTTTTTTCAAAGGTTAATATGTCTTGTCTATCTTGTTCGTGAAACTTTTTCCATTTGCCCTTTTCAGGCGGATGAATGATAAAGAAAAGCGAGTTTCAGAATAAATCGGAGTACTGTACTATATGATTGTCATTCACTATTTCCAGTTATCTGTCATACAGTATACAAACTCTACTTGTGACTCACTATGAATCATGATGTCACTTGGCAATGATTTTTGTTTGATTAAAATAAGCTCTAAAAGATGTTCTAAAACATGATGATCTTTTAACCATTACTAATTAATCTGTATAACAAGACAAAAACTTCATATAAAAAATGATTTACATCAATAGGAGTGATAAGGTGACGTAATAATTAATTAGAGAAAAATGAAGGTAAGAGTCGCAGGTTCCATGAGAAATAAGGTTGGATGGACAAAGAAGAAGGAATGAAAAGGTAGTAGATTCGATCTCAATTTTCATCAAAAATTAAGAAAAAAAAACATATTGAATCTTTTTAATTACTTTATATCACTAAAATGGACCGTCTATATATCATAATAAAAATAATATATTTGGAAAAGTTTCATGTCATTTAGGATAAACAAGGAATCAGTGATTATACACTACAAGAAATCTTTGATTAAAGATCAATTTTAGTGAAAAAAAAAATTAGTCACTATAATTTATAATTAAGATATCAATTTATAAACTAAAAGTTATTGGTAACTAAAATAGTTTTAAAAATTTATAGTTGGTTTCTATTGGTAACTAAAATAATTTCTATTATGAATTAGTCTCTAAATTGGTCATTATTATTAGCTATCTAGGTTTTGAGTACCAAAAAAATTAGTCTCTAATTAGTTTCTAAATTGGTCTCTAAGTATATATTTTTTTGTCGTAAAATTAGTCACTATTTAATAATTTTCGTGTAGTGATAATTATATAATAGACTCTAACTCCAAATTACTTTTTTACCCCAGTCAAATATTACATAAACCTCACAACAACTCACAAAGTGATCATATAAGAACTCAAAATAGAATTACTTTTTCCAAAAAAAAACATTAAAGTGATCAGACAGAATTTAAACAATATATAAAAATTAATACAATGAGAAGCAATAATTAACAATTAAATAAACTACTTTCAAATAAAGTTTAGAAATCCATATAGATAAGGGACAACATAAAAGTAAAGGGTAATAATAAAGTAAAGTGTAACATTTTGTTTTCACATATTTCCTTCAACCCATTGGATTACTATATATTTTTTCTCTTACTGTTAACATAAGTAACTTTAGTTTTCTAAATATGTGTTAACTTGATTACAATGCGCTCTAATTACTATTCAAGATTTCATAATTTATGCATATTCACGTGATTTATTAATGGAAGTTTAGAAAAATTGGAGATTGCATATGTATGATTGGATTTTTCCTAAATGTGTTTTACCCGATGATAATTTAAATATACATAAATATATTATTAGTCCTAAATTTGTATATAAGATTGAAATTCGTTTATGATCAAAATTTTGATACATTTTGGTCTCTAAATTTAAAAAATAAATTATATAATTATTTTGAATCAACAATGTTAACTTTTTTATGTGTTAAAAGGTATTTTAGATTAAATTAAAAGTTAATGTCATTTGATTAAAAGAACTATATTCATTTATTTTTTAAGTTTAATGACCAACATGTATTTAAAATTGAGATGAGAACGAATTTCAATTTATAAAAACTAAAAACATATTCAATCATTTTTCTAAAAATAAAATCATAACACCAATTTCAGACCTTAGCAATGTAACATCTCTACAAATGATTTATGTATCCTTACTGTAAAAAATAAGAGTTAATTAGAAAATTTAACATTGTTCCTTTTTTTATTCAATTTAAAATATTTTGTATTTTATATATCTCATGAATGAAAAAATAAATTAAATATTTTTTAGAAAATATTGTGACTAAGTAAAACAAAATAAATAAAAAATATTAATTACAAAAATTAATTAAGAAGATATTAGTTAATTAAATAAGTATTAATTATATATATATATATATATATATATATATATTAAAAATTAGTTTTTAAAGAGAGATTCTAAGAGATAAGAAGAAAGAAGAAAAAAAGTGAAAAGAAAAGAGATAAGAAGAAAAGATAAGGTATAGCTCTTCATTCATGAAAGTTATTATGACTTGACAAGGTTAAATAAATGGATAAATCCAAAGAGAATGTCTCTAAAAAAATTGTAAAAGAATAAGATAGGAGAGAAAAAAAAGTATTTTCTGTATGTTAATTGAAAAAGATTTAAGAGAAGAGTGGGGTTAAGTTTTTATTATATAAATCTTAATAAATTTATGTATGTTTTATTTATTTTAAATTATATATTATTTATTTTATTTTATTAAACTTATTTTTATTTTTTATTTAATTACTCAGTGATTTATTTATTTTATTTATTTATTTCTAAGGATCTTATTTATTTTATTTAGTTTACTTTTAATTATGAAATGATATGTTTATTTATTTTATTTTATAATTTATTTCATTTAATTTCTTTCTAATTACACTTTTATTTATTTATTATTTATAATTATGACATTTAATTTATTTACACTGAGATCCTGTTTATTATTTTATTTCATTTATTATTTATCACTAGTTGTTTTTGTTAATTTATAATTTTTGTCATTTTTTATGAAATTTTAACCCACATCTAACTATTTATTTAATGTTTTTACTTTAATTCTAATTTTATTTTATTTTGTTTATTTTAATATGTTATTCTTTTTGAATTTGAAAAATATATGCAAAATAATAAAAATAAGATAAATATATATATTTTTTATTCATTGAAAAAAATTAGATGTTATATTATTACTTTTTAAAAATATTTGTACTTCTTTGGATAGTATATAAATTATTCATCAAAGAAAAAAATATATCTTGATAATCATAACTTTTTGTGATCATTAAAAATGTGCATGTGCATCCTAAATAAAGACATTAGACCCACGAATGTGCACAACAGTGTTGTAACCTTTTCCTGTAATTGGTTATGTTGTTATTGGACTTTTGCAATTTGAATTGAATAATATTATACACATGTTTTGGTTCCTCTTTAGAAGGTTGTTAGTTAAAAAACATGAATATGATGTTTTTGAGAAATTAGACGCGTTTCCTTAAAAAAGACACACACAAAAAACACAATAAGCATGTAAGCACCTACATGGAAACGAATGCAAAATAGTGCTATGATCATGCTAATTAAATTATTAATTATGTGTTGTCATTATTAAATTAAGCTTTAAATACTTTATCTTCACTTATATTCGGTAATGTTTAATGTTGTACATCGATGGTGGTGTTTTTATGTGAATTATATTTAGGTTGTTTATGTAATTACCATTGCATAATTTATTTGTTTTTCAAAATAAATTTTACATCATAAATAAAAATAATAATGTTATTCAAACAAAGAATGTTAATTTTTTTATTTAGTCATGCGGTTATTGAATGTTGTTTTATCAAAATAATAATGTTGTTTTACTCTCGTGATCTTATATTTTTATTAAGTGATAATTAAGGTATTAAAAGTCATGTTTATCGAGGATAATGTCAATGAACCTTAATGTTCACTATGAATAAATTATAATAAAGTATTTTATAAAGACTAATGGAATCTATGTGTGACCTAAGTAATAACATGTGACATGTCATTGTTACATTAAATAGCCAAAAAAAATACTTAATCTTGTTCCCATGTACTGTTTTTGTATAAATTAGTGTCGAATGAAAGATACTTAATTTATAAAAAGTTGATATAATATATCTTTCCGACATTTTATCTGAATTTTCTCGGGACAACAAAGACCTTTTTTTCCACAGACCTTTATCCACCACAAGGTGCTGAGTGGATTATATATATATATATATATATATATATATATATATATATATATATATATATATATATATATATATAATTATAATTATAATGGAGCACTCTCTTTGAGGAAGGTTAAGAAAAATAAATGACCAATCACCTTAATTATGATGTGGTGCATTATATCAGCGAGGCTTTTGGTCATGCCGCCATTATATATATTCTGTTCTGTAATAGAAAAAAGCACAAGATGACCTTGCTGACTTGTGTAAATCAATAGATAAAATTTCTTTACTTTAACTGTTAACTGCTATAACGGATTCCAAATGATTGTTCTTTTGAAATTTCTAACAAAAAAAAATTGCTCCAATTACTTCCATTGGGGTAAATGCACCGACTGCAACACAAAGTAAAGATAAGCATCAAGCTTTTTATACTGCAAATTATAATGCTGTATATAATAAAGGCTGCATTGTTGTAGATAAAATCAAATTTAGATAATGTCTGGGATAAACATTTTGTACAATGAACTAAAACACAATTTTAAGTTTTTTCCCACGATTTTCTTCCTTTCCTTTCTAAACTAAACAGGTCCTAAAGTTTATTGAAGTCAAATTGTACATCTTTAAAAGAAATAAAGGAGAGTATGGTTTTTGGTCCACCAAGCAAAAGGACTAACATGAGTATGTCTACACGTAATTAATTAAACTTAAATGAACTTCTTTTCATATTAAACATGCACTTGTTATGAGAATAAGATCTAACCTAAATATATGTAGGCGAAAGATGAACTTTTTGAATTTGAATGTAGCTACATATAATTTAGGAGAGTCATAATTAAATTATTGGCTGGTTGGTCCCTTGGTCCCTTGTAATAATATCTAAATATTTAGTGAAGAGGTTTGCCATTCTTGGATAGATGATTATACTGGTAATTAAGTATTTATAAAGAATGATTCGATCTAATAATAAAGAACGGTCACTTGTTTCCTTTGTGTAATTAATAGCACAGAAGCACCAATTCACAACTGTATTAGTGGCCACGCACTGCACAATGTCATATTTTTGTTCACAAGAATCATGTCCAACTATTCTTGAGTCTTAGTGAAGAGAAATCTTTCGGTGCTTTTGTGGATGCTTGTCACATCTTTTCATTGTTTCATCTCCAGGGAAAATTCTAAAGAATTAGGTCAAATGTTCCTCTTCTAATTGTCATATTCCCCTTACAAAACCACTATTTTCTTCAATAATAAATCACCCTTTCCTTACAAAAGTACGTTATAGGTAATTCACCAATCTCATTATTTGCTATTATATACCATCTTCATGTTATTTACCCAAAATAATAACAAGATGATATAATTCATTTCAGCATAAACAACACACAGTGACTTCGATTTCACTTTTTAAATGAATGCAAAGGCGAAAGGAAAATCTAAAAACACAAGCACAGAACAAAGAAAGCGCGAAGATAATATTAATTAGGGAACTAAGAAAAGATCAAAGAGGAAATAACGAAAAAAAAAATGTTATTTGCTTTGTTGGAAAAATAAAAAAGATTGAATATATATAGCCTGGAAAATGACACGTAACTATTATGAAACAATAATCAAGGAAATATAGCAAGAAAAATATAAAAACATAGAAATTTGCAATAATTATGATGTTGAAAATAAAGTCACATAAAAAAAATAAAAAAAACTATACACCAAAAGTTAACTAAAGATAAAACTAAGTAGTGGTGTAATTTTTTTGAGGAATTTAATAAGGCGGCTTAAATATGTATGTAATGGAATTGATGAATTGTTAAATTAGTTTAAAAAATTAGAGATTAGGGTTGATATATTGGGAGCATGGGTCCCATAATTGATATAATAATTTCTGGTCAGAAGTAGGCTAGGGACATTTGCTAGGCCATCTTAATTATCAACTACAGTTACGAAAGCAACGAAGCATAGCAATATTCCCTCTTCCAAGTTGTTATTTAAAACCTTGAATCCACTCCTTATTGAAGCCAAGAAGCCAAGAAGCCAAGTGCATATAGACATTAATAATGTCCAACAGCATGAAAAAGTTGTCCAGTTATTTGCATTCACTATCCCAAACCCCTCACAGGCTCAGAAAAAGAATGCTAGCCACATGGACCCCAGACCAAGAATTCAACCAGGTCAGGCACAGATCTGGAGCTGACATGAAGAGGAAGCTCAACTGGTATGATCTGGTTGCTCTTGGTGTTGGAGGAATGCTTGGTGTTGGTGTCTTTGTCACAACTGGCTCAGTTTCCCTTCACCACTCTGGTCCTTCCGTCTTCATTTCCTATATCATAGCAGGAATCTCAGCCCTTCTCTCCTCCTTGTGTTACACTGAATTTGCTGTTCAAGTCCCAGTTGCAGGAGGAGCTTTCAGTTATTTAAGATTAACCTTTGGTACCTTTTCTTCCCTTATTGTGCTTTTCCTTACTATATATACAAAAATTTAACTATATAATTTCCGCTGTAGGGGAATTCTTTGGATATTTTGCTGGGGCAAATATACTAATGGAGTATGTCTTCTCAAACGCTGCCGTGGCAAGGAGCTTTACTGAATATTTGAGCATTGCGTTTGGACAAAATGATCCAAATGTGTGGAGAGTGGAAGTCCATGGCTTGCCCAAGGATTATAACATGTTGGATTTTCCAGCTGTGGCTGTCATTCTCATTCTCACTCTCTTTCTGTGTCATAGGTTTGATTGGTTTCTTCTGCTTCCGACATGTTTGTTCTTGTTCTGATGCTATCTGTTTAATCATCCATTTTTCAACGGATAAACATTTTAATATGTTATCCTCTTATGTGACAACTAATTAACAAACTACTTTATTAATTACCTGTTTTGCTTTTTGTAATCACAATGTTGAACCCATTACTTATTTACACTTTTTTTAAACGTTGGATTTTGAAAATGCTTGTGTTAATTATATTTTGGTTTCTTGCAGTACAAAGGAAAGCTCCGTGTTGAACCTCGTTATGACAGTGTTCCATGTGATTTTCTTTGGGTTCATTATAATCGCTGGTTATTGCAATGGAAGTGCCAAAAACCTGGTTAATCCAAAAGGTATAGCACCTTTCGGTGTTAGAGGTGTTCTTGACGGAGCCGCAATAGTGTACTTCAGTTATATAGGCTATGACTCGGCCTCAACCATGGCTGAGGAGGTCAAAGACCCTTTTAAGAGCCTACCCATTGGAATTGTGGGTTCAGTTCTGATAACCACTTTGCTCTATTGCTTAATGTCTCTGTCTTTGTGCATGATGGTTCCTTACAACAAGGTCAGTGAAGAAGCTTCTCAACTCGAGTCCTTGTTTTCTAATAGGCTTGAATAAATGAACCTTAACTTTATTATAATATATGGTGTGGTCGTGATGAAAAGCTAATTGGTGGTGTAATATATATAGATATCCGAGAAAGCATCATTTTCAATAGCTTTTTTGAAAATTGGTTGGAGTTGGGCGAGCAATCTGGTAGGGGCAGGTGCAAGTTTGGGCATTGTGGCTTCTCTCTTGGTAGCCATGCTAGGCCAAGCAAGGTACCTTTGTGTTATTGGAAGGGCAAGGTTGGTGCCATCTTGGTTAGCCAAAGTACACCCTTCAACAGGCACACCATTGAATGCCACGGTCTTTTTGGGTAAGCAAATTGTCTCTCTCTTAATTAATTAACAAAAAGAATTATAGGTTCTTCGGCATTGGAATATTTGTCTTCTTTTTTTTTTTCTCTAGAAGGATCGTAGAAATTTCAACGTCCACTTTTCTTATAAATGTTATTGTACTCACACACCTGAGGATACGGAAACTCATAATCACTTTTCGTTGTCATGCATATAATGAGTAGTGTGATACAGAAAAATTACTCGGTATGCTGCAACAAAATATAGTTGTAAGTTTGGGTTAATAACTATATCTTCATTTTAAGGCATTTCTTTAATCAACAATCTTGTTTCGGTTTTTTGGTTTAAACAAATAACCTCATACTCAACCAGTTTTTATTATTAGTTTAAGTACTTATTGTGTTTGCCTGATGTTCAATATGCTGATAAAAATAATGATGACTTAGTTTTTTTTTTTTTAAATGTGTCTACATTATTTATTTTTAATTACTTACAGTATTGTATTTACCTTAAATTACAAAGCCTGAGTTTAGTATCAAACTTCTTGTGCGTCCTTTTATTTTTTATCTCCGCCTTCATTGACTACTCAACATGATCTCTCTCTTTCACAATATATATAAACTTTAATTTGAAGCCTTTTTTTCTTATCAACATAATTTATTTAACTTAAATCTATAGAACATTATCTTATTCTTTCGCCGTACATTGTTGTAGAAAGGAAGGGTTTATTATTCGCTTCTCAATAACTTTATTCCACGGCAAAAACACACACACACTTACATATATTTTGTTTGAAATTATGTCGTCACTGAAATGGTATGTAGTTTTTGTTAAAAGGTAATAGAAAAAAATATATTTAATGAGAAATCAAAATGACTGGAGATAATTAATAGTAATTGGGTTATTTAATGTCAGATTTATCTTTAAATCTATAGATAACTAATTTACATTACGAGCATATATGAATATCAATTAACAGATACATTGGTAAAAGTTTAATGACATATATATAATGTTTTATATTCCTAAAATTTTTATGTATATAGATATAAGAAAAGTCTTTTGAAAAATGTTAAAATAACTTTTATAGAATAGACATTTCCATCTCATTTTCTCAAAATAAAATTCTGAATGTACTTCTAAATATATCTTTTTTTCTCAAAAGGTAAAATACCATAGTTTTTTAAACTGTCAAAAGATTCCTAACTAGTACTTAAAATTCTGATAAAATAACTTAACAAAATTAACTTTTTTCCAAAACAATTGCAAATAAAAAAAAAAAAAAACTTCGACACTATTGAATTTCTTTATTCATTAGTTCTAGGTTTCTGCTAGTCTAAACTTTCAAGTTAAACTAAACTCATAATCACTTTTCATTGTTTTATATTTTAATATTAGGTTAGTGAATGAATAGTGAAACGTTGATTCAACAACTGGGTTGGCTAGATCTTGACATACGAATATGGAGATTAAATAAGAAAAGAAAGAAGAAAGATTAAGGGAAAATCTGAAGGAGATACCTATAAAGATGTTTATTTTTGTTGTTGGTGGTGTAGGAATTTGCACAGCATGTATTGCACTGTTCACGGAGCTTGACATTATAATTGAGTTGATAAGCATCGGCACGCTGATGGTGTTCTACATGGTAGCCAATGCTCTTATATACCGTCGATATGTAATCACTGGGCATGCCCCACCTTCGCACACTCTTTTGTTCCTTTTTCTCCTATCTCTAAGTGCACTATGCTTCTCCATTGCGTGGAAATTCAAGCAGCAATGGTGGGGTCTTGTACTTTTTGGTGGGTTTATGATCGCCATCACTGCCTTCTATCACCACGTGATGCTTAATACTACCATTGCCCAACAACAACAACAACAACAACATTGGTCCGTTCCATTCATGCCATGGCCACCCTCCATCTCCATCTTTCTTAACGTTTTCCTCATAACCACGCTCAAAACCCTCTCTTTCCAACGCTTTGCCATATGGGCATGCCTCATCACCATCTTCTACGTGCTCTATGGCGTTCACAACACTTATGAGGCTGAGGAGATTCAGATGGTTGGTGATCAAGTGAATTCAAGTGTACACAACTTGCAAACCAAGGTGGAGATTCAAGTGTATTAGTTGAAGCAAGCAATGCAATTGGTTGTTGTTGTTGTTATTGTTATTATTATTATTATTATATGTACATTGTGGGAAAGAGACAGAAGGGATATTCTGAAGAATGGTGATGCCGCTATTATACATCATAGAAAGAGGGAGCAAACTCTTGAAGCAACAATGATTCTTCAGTAGTGGGAAACATTGAATTGAGTTGAAGTCCAATCCGGGTGCAATCTGCAGTCTTTTGAATAGTACTGAAATAACTTGTTTCGTTGTGTCATTTCGGTAGCACGTCAAAAGTGAATGGTGGGTCAAAAATCAGATGAGAGTGGGTTTAGTTTAGCAA
Organism: Vigna unguiculata; assembly: GCF_037176805.1. Classification (NCBI taxonomy): domain Eukaryota; kingdom Viridiplantae; phylum Streptophyta; class Magnoliopsida; order Fabales; family Fabaceae; genus Vigna; species Vigna unguiculata. The sequence goes on along the minus strand of NC_140794.1, from coordinate 53,065,771 downwards.
TCTCTTCGGTATCTTTGGAAAAGATGGGTTCAATTCATGACCAACCTATTCACCCTATCAGATCCCACCTGGGGCATAAAAAGTGTATATATATCACCCTTCTCTTCCTCATTTCAATTATTATTCTACTTCTTCTATCTCCACTCACTCACTAACTCACTCCGATTCAATTTTTCAAGCGCCTAGCATTGTTAAAATCTTCACACTTACCTGACCTTAAAGTATTTTGAGTTAAAAAGTTGTCAAGTCACACCAAAACCTGCCAGTGAAAAGTTCTTTAGAACCAGTAAAAGTCTGAAGTTTAAATTCAGCTTTACTTATATCAGTGAAATGCAATAAACCTTATTATATTTGCTGCTGCAAATCAGAAGTTATGCGACAAACAGCTGTTGATCGGAACAGGACAGGAGCGCATGAGAATGCAAAATTTCTTACATTTTTACTGTAGAAAGAATCTTATATATTAAATTAAACCACCTGTGTAAAAAGTTAATTATGTAAGCGTGTCAGAACCCCATATTCTGAAGAACTAAGGTCATTTTCATACAAAAATACTAATTGGAATGAACACGTAAAATTCATTGGCCTCTAAAACATGATGACTCGAATTTGGTAAGACATTATTGTGCTTAATTTCTAACCGGAGTCCATTATTGTTAGGTTTATTCCGAGAATATAGTCAAAAAGATCCGACACCAATAAAATCTGAACCCAACAATATATAATATTGACACTATTTTTAACGCCAATAAAACTTAAACTCATATTTAGATTTCTATTCATCATGAACAACTATTTTAGCCGATAAAAAAAATTGAAAAGGACAACAAATTTGGACCGTACAGGTGGCACATCTCATCTGGTGCACACCACAGACGAAGTTAGGTACATGAACATTTGAAGCTGCTAGAATCGCAGTTGTACGAAAACAGACTGGTCTTCAAGTGGAAATTGGTACGAATAGGTGAAAATTCTGAAAGCTTGGACCTTTTCATTCTCATAACATTAACTACACATTATTTTATTTTTTTAAATGTTAAACCCAATAACTAGAAAGAAAATTTTGCTGATAAAAAAAAATTAGAAAGAAAATATAGAAGAGAAAGGATTTGATCATTGTAACTTAAATCTGCGGAGCAATAGAGAGTATAATTGATAGTTGGGATTTTGGAAGTCTTTGAAACAAGAGAAGGAATTTATCACTGGCAAATAATGTGATGAAATGATCGGTGAAAGAAAAAGTTGTCTGTATGATTCTACTAACACTAATCAACAAGTTGTAGTTCTGCTTGTGCAGATGGCATCATATAAGAAATATATATATATATAGAAATAAAGATATCAATAATACATATTAAAATGAATGCTGTTCAACAAAAGAAAATATTAAAATAGATAGCATAGTGGAACTGTGGTTTCAGTGATTTATTGTAAAGTCTTGTTGAGTCACTGTTGTTAGACTGGGAAGCGTAATTCTCGTAACAACCTCTGAGAAATGTCGGGAATTATAGCAAAATAAAGGATAAAAATCAAGACATTTTTTTTTAATCGTTAACATTTTATAAGATCTAGAAAGTAGTAAAAAAATAATAATAAGTAGTGAAAAAAATATATTCAATTATTTTATTAATAAAAATCATATATCAACATATACTTTTATTATAAGAAGTATTATTTTTTTTTCAAATTGTTTTTTAAATCTTTGTCTAGCTTTCTCTCTAACCTTCTAACTCACTTTTTTATTTGTTTTACCATCAAAGACCACCGGTAGATTTATGGTGAAGAGGTTTATACTTTTGACCAATCATGTTAATGGGAAAATTTCTAGGTGAGATCTTAAATTGATCAATGAATTCACTTACTTGGTGGCAATGGACATTACTTCTATTCACTTACTTGGTGGCAATGGACATTACTTCTCGATCGTTGGACGCTCTCTCTCAAATAAGTGATTTCTTAGAGGTTTTAGCGTCAAATATCACTTACCTAACGTTGGGCGTTGTCCTTTTTCTTTTGTTCTTAGTCATCTAAAAAAATTGAGATTTTCATTTTGTTAATCACTGGATCAAACTGACATTTTGACAGTTGGTCTAAGACATATAATTCTTCACTTTGACCGTAAGGATCTTTTATTAGAGATTTGTGGGTATAGTAATCCATCTCGCACTTTTGATGTATTTAATGGAAATATGGCAATTACATGTTATATCAATGTAATAAAAAATAAATGATGAATTATTAACAAGTAATTTGAAATAAATAATAGGTGAATTATGTCATGAGATGAATTTAGATTGAGGTAAATAACATATGTATGACATTGTCTGATTATTCAAGCTCAGTGGCGGAACTTGGACAAAATATTTAGGGGCGCCAAATTAAATTTGTTACATATAATTTTTTTCTTCATTTTTCTTTTTCATTTCTTTGGCTTAAAACAAGCACACATAATAATAAAATTCAAAAAAAAAATATGACTATCATTCGTTATTATATCATGCTATTATATCATGATATCAGACCATGAATACCATTTTGATAAGCCCTTCGTACCTCATCAATTTTAAATTCATTATATGTAACTTTAAGAACTTTAGAGATTTATTTTTTATTGTCTTGAATTCTTGGTTCTCATGAAATTTCTTAAGTTTAGTTAATGTAGATGCATTTTTTTTTCATCTTTATCACAAACCTTCTTCTTTCCAAAAAAAGAATCAATTCTTTTACTCTTTATCATAATCTTTTTGATATAAATTTATCACCTCTCACCTATTTAGAAAAAGATAAAATTTGTATTCACAAATCACAATTATCACAATGCAAAACATAACAAAATTCATACAACTTTAATTAAATAAGCAACACTATATTAATTCAAAACTTTAAAAAAAATTACCATAGGCAGCAAAAAACATAAAATCCCTAAATTTCATAATTAAGGGTTATAATAATTTGGGAAAAATTATAATTAAGGTTCATAAAAATTTCATAAAACAAACCCTAAAATCAAAATTAGGGTTTATACTCATTTGATAAACTTAATTTTGGAGAAACATCCAAAAAAGAATCATATATTTAACATATATAAATTATAATAAGATATGTGAGAGATCATCCGAGAATGTATACTTCAATATCAATCTATGTGTTTCCCAACCTCTGTTTTCTAATCTATCTCTTTGTATTTATTTCTCCTCACACACTTTCATGATAATTTATATTATGGAAAGTTCTTATAGCTAAAAATAAAAAAAAAAACTCTAATCTCTTTTATAAATCAATGTCTCCATGAAACTTTTTATTTTATCTTTTATTATAATTTTCATAATATAAATAATATATAAATATAATTTTAAAAAATAAATAAATATATATAAAAAATAAATTTTAAAAATTTTGGAGGAGCCGTGGCTCTCCCCTGTCACTGAGTAGTTTCGTCAATGTTCAAGATTATATGAGAATATAATGAATGAGTTAGGTGTGATATGCTATTCTTTAGCTACTTTTTTGTGATTAAGCTCACTACCTTTGTAATGTTTATTGTGAGTTCGATGTATATATGTAAATGAATGTTTGTGATGTTTAATGTTGAATGAGTTGTTAGATCTATATACATGTGTGAAAGAATGTTAGTGGTGGTTAATGTTGAATGAGATGATGATGTGTGATTGAAATTTGATGAATGTGAAATGGCTTTCAAGGGAGAATTTGACTCTTGTGATAGGTGTATTGAGTTTGGTTCGGATGGAGATTATCCAAACTCTAGTAGGTATTCTAACTCATAAAAAATAAGATATCTAGTTAGTGAGAATCAATGGAGGTTTCTATGACGGGATTCGATTGGAATAGGCCTTTATGACTGTCATAGGTGAACTAACCTTGTCATATAGGAAGCTTAGGTAGAGCCATGCTATAAGCTAAAATTTGTTGGTATCCTTATGATAGGTGCAAAATCTCTAGCGTTTGATTCAATACACTGAACCCTCTAGAGGTAGTTGTTGTAATGGTTTATTCATTTGCAATGATCGTATGTTATATGTGAATATAGGATAATGCAAGTTATGATCCTCAACAATGAGATAGCTTAGGAGTGGTATAGATATAAGTGGACTACATATGTATAGTTTCTTTTATGTTTTACAAATTTCTTCTAAATTCATAATACACTTATGTTTATGGAAATTTTATTATATAACTTATGAGAAATACTAGAATACATAGGTCATATACTATGTAGTTGTTGTTCTTAATATCAAATTTGAAATACACAGAATAAGTGGAGTGATTATCGGGGTTCACTTACCTATAATTTATTCTTAAATAATTGAACAACATGAGATCATGCCATCTAAAATTATTGTCAATTTTATTTAATAACTTTTCTTTTTTGGTGTTTTGAATTATTATCGGTTAAAATACATATTTGGTTCATATTTTCGTTTACTTGTGTCAATTAAGTCCTATTTTTTTTTAATTAGGTCCTAATTTTTGTCAATTTCGTTCATTTGGTCCTTTTTTACTAAAATTGTATAAACAATTAACGGTAATAATCAGTGATTGTCATGTGTCACTTTGTAATTTTGTTGGTTTTTTAATTTTTAAAAAAATGTCTACGTGTCAACCCAACGGTGTGTCACATGTTAGAGTCAATGTTTTATATTAAATTTGGTCCCTATATTCGTTATTTTTGTTCAATTTATTCCCAATTTTTTTAAAAATGTAGAAATTTTATCCCTCGCCAAATCGAGACCAATTTAATTTTTATATAAATATTACAGTGATGTTTTTTTATTAAAATTCACATTTTTATTAACTATTTTTTGTTTAGGGTTACAATTAGTTTAAAATTAGAACAAAGAGTTTAAGGATGATGACTAATATCATTGATATAAAATTTTGAGAGGTTAAAAAGTGGGAAGTAACATTACTTTATGTGATTATGTAATTTTTAACCTCTTAAAATTTTAGATCAATTGTGTTAGTTTTCATTCTTAAAATTTTCTTTTTAATTTTAAACTAAATGTAACCATAAACAAAAAATATTTAATAAAAATATGAGTTTTAATAAAAACATCATTGTAACATTTATATAAAAATTAAATTTTGTCTGGATCTAGAGAGGAACTAAATTGTTCAATTTTTTTTAAAAAAAATGGAATAAATTGAATAAAAATAACGGATATAAGGATCAAATTGAATATAAAACATTGACTCTGATAGTGACATGTGGTTTGGTTGGCACGTGAACGTTTTTTCAAAAATTATAAAAAATTGAAAAAATAAAAGAAAAACAAAAAAACCACGAGGTTATACGTGACAGGTCATTGTTCATCACCGTTAATAATTTAAACAGTATTAACAAAAAAGAACCAAATTAAAAAAAATTAACAAAAATTAGAATATAATTGAAAAAATATATATATATTTACGAATGAATTGACACAACTGAAAAAAATATATAAACGAAATATATTTTTTAACCGATAATTATTTGGCGTACTTTTCTTCTTTTGTATTTGTTTGCTTCCTCCATTTTGTCTTATTGACATTCACCAGTTATCTATCAGTGTCCAAGCTGCAATTGCTGGTTCACATAACCATTCAAAGGACACCACTTCAACATTGTCGTTCCGGGAGACAAGCTTTCTTGCTTCCCACTACAATTTTCATGTACTGCTTCTGCAGTGGACACATTTTGTTTTATATTACACACTTGCTCCTTCAAAATAATTATTCAAAGTTTTCAAATTTTATATTACAAAACATATAATCTGAGGTTATACGAGCGAAATTCAATTCAAAAATAATTTATCTTTTAAGACATTATTAGATTTTTAAAAGTAAATTTTTAAGAAATAAAAATAACATTTTTTAGTTCTAAAAAGATCAATTGACTTTCTACACTTCAAGTAACAATGTGTTTCGAGTGGACACTTTTTATGGATGAAATTATTTACTGTTTCAGACGTATATGGAACACTTTCAAGAACGCACCACTGCATATACAAACAGGATTGACTTTAATACCATTCATTCTTTTGTACGAAGTGAAGTGTGAAAGAGAGAAAAGAAACGTGATTTTTAGCACTCGTGTCAAAAATTCATCTTATGGAAGAGAGAAATTACCATTCGTTAGTACGATGATATTCTAATTTATATTAGAGGTAGGGGAGGTTGTCTCCATGCTGATCCTTGAATGAATGTGGAAGAAAGACCCAGTAAACTATGATATTATTCTGTATTAGTAAAGCTCATATAATGGTTAAAAGAAAGGAAAGTCAGAGAAAGGTTGTGGATAGAGACGACAAAAATATTTGTGTTTATAGGTATTCGCATATAAAATCTGTGACAGATAGTTGGTATTTGTGAGTATTAATTTGTTACTCGCGAGTAGTAGATATTTTAATACCCATTAATAAGCGGGTCGGATGCGGATATCATACTATATGTATTCGCGAATACATGTTACCCTCAAAAAATTAAAATTAAGTTTTATTAAGTTAAATTTAATTAAAAATTAATTTATATATTATTAGGTTAAATTTAATTTTAATTTTAATTGAATTTATATTTAATTTTATATTTTTTTGTAATTTTATTTAAATTTAATTTTAAAAATTTATAAAATATATTTTTTAAATATTTGTGAGTATCCACAGATTTTAAAATAGTCGTGAGTATTTTTTATATGGGTACCCGCGTGATTAACGAAGCGAGTAACAACCAAATTTTTTAGTTAGAAGTTAGGTTGCGGGTAAGTACTATCCATGCTCGACCCAATCCATTGACATCCTTAATTATGAGTTCAGTTCCTTTTGTAACAATGTAAAAAAATAAAATTGATATGATAGAATTAAAAAAAAAAAAGCAGAAAAGATTGTGAATTCAACTTCCCCGATAAGAAAAACTAACAAATTATAATTAAAAAAAAAATTCATTTCGGTATTCAACAATTGAATCATATTAACCGGTAAAGAAGAAGTTGATGGTATATTTTGATAAACAAATCCAAAATCATCAAATATATATGTTGGAGGTGACGTCAAATTTTCATATAAACAATTCATGTCTCAAAAGTGATCGATGTTCTTAATCTATGACGCCTGAAAGAATTCCAACAAAATTGACATATTAATTAATATTTATTGTGAAAATTTGTGTTTTCATTAAATAGCTCAACAGAGGAAGTTTAAGACAGTATTTTTATGGTATATGTTAGCTTGTGTAACCAACCAAAAACAGGATACAAGATAATTATATAAAATAATGTTGATGTGCAATGATTGATGATAAGACAATACATTAAAATCAATTAAGGTCATTTGATTACCTTCAATGAAAGTCATTGAAAGAATTAGTGATGTGATTTAGAGGAGTATGTTAAAAGAATTAGTAATTAAGTCTATAAAAGTGTGTTAGGTTATCAGTTTAGCATTTGAAAGTGGTATTCTTATTAAAAGGTTTCTAAATACGTTAAAAATTAATCAATTTAGTCTTATTAACACCTACTCACATGACACTTCAGTTGTTATACATGACAATTAAAAATGTACATGTAGATGGCACATGGCTTTCAAAGTGAAAGTTGTTTTTCTTCTTTTACATTTTATATAGTTATAATGCTAGAATCCGTCATTTTTAATTTAATCGTTAAATTTAACCAGCTAATATAATTTTTATTTGAATAAGTATTTTCACATTTTGATTTAAATTCTACATTGCTTATAAATTATTAACAAAGACATTATCATCTCTCTTATTTCCATCTCTTATTTTCTCATATTTTCTAACTTCCCTTAGCACAGTTTACAGTTATTGACTTTCTTCACATTTATCTTTTTATATATGAAGCTCACATTTAAAATTTAGGCTTGAATAATGTCGTTAATCTTCCAATTAAGAAACATTTTTTTCTCCTTCAACTAAAAAGTTTCATTATTTATTCTTTATGTTTTTCAAAATGATTGTTTTAATCTAGATTTCGATGACGTTAGGAATTTGGTCGATGTGGCTAAACTGTTCAAGTTCACACATGTCATAGAGTAACATATGCATCTTTCATTTCTTTCTGTTCTTGTTTTTCTCTTTTTCTTTTTCTTTTTTTCACTATTTGTTTCTTCCTCCCTCTTACTATATTTCTCCAATTTGCACACTTTGTCATCAATCAGGCAAAAATAAGCATCAGAACACCAATAATATTAAATTATTGTATTATAGTAAGTAAAATATTTTAATACAACTATAGAGGTAAAATTATATTTACGAAAATGATATAGAAAAAAAATTATATAAAACATCATAAAAAAATTCTACATGATAAAAAATTAATAAAATAAAAATATTATATTTCTATTGTGTAACTAAGATAGTAATAAAAAGAGAAGTACATTAGAGATGTGAATAGATTTTATAAATATAAAACAAACCAACTAATTAGAAGAGGAAAAAAATTATATAACAAAAAAAAGAAGAATTACAAAATTAAATACAAAAGATATATATATATATATATATATATATATATATATATATATATATATATATATATATATATATAAGTCATTTAGGTTACCTAGTATATTATAGACATTTTATTTATTTAAACGAAGATAATGATAAAGACAAAGATAAGTATTGAAATGAAAATTCTAATAAAAGCGGACATGCTCATCTTTATTTTTATATTCAATTAAAAAATTAAAATATATTATACTATTCATATCCATAATTCTCCATTAAAATGAGAGTTCAGAAAACACTGATCTGACATCTATTTATCATCTCCTGGTAGTGCATATGCTGCAGAAGATATTTTGAAGTATGAATTTGTTCATGAAACTATTAAACTAGCTCATGATTACATACAGTAGATATTAATTAAATCCAATTAGTAACAAAAATTTATTAGATTTTAAATCAAATCCTTCTATTTAAGTCAGTTGTTAACTTTATATATTATTAGTGTGTATAGAATTTGTAAAACCTGTTTTTAATCTCTTATGACGTATAAAAGGCTATTTTAAAGTTTATATCTTATGAGTATTTATCTTTTAAATGGTAAACTTGGTATAAAAATAGATATGTGAAAGGATTTTAAAAAGAAAGTATGGAAAACAAGAAATGAAAAAAAAAATAGCGATATCTTTACCAATAATTTATGAAAAATGTTAGACTTAATTAAAAATTTGAAAGTACTCCAATTTTACTATTATGTAAAAAAAAAAAATCTTAAGGGCAAGTTAGTTTGAAATGAAATGAAGAGAAGTGAAAAGAAAAAATTTTAAAAAGAAAAGTTCTAATTATTTTTCCTTTTACTTTTTTTCATTAATTCAAATCTCAATAATTTTTCCCTAATAACTAATATTTTCTTTTCCTTGTATTTAGTTAGGGGGTAAAGAACGGCACTTAAATCCTACACACCAAGCTTCTTTAGACCCGTAAGTAGAAAATATATAACTCAAACATTCTACGCCAACACTTTCAAATTATTTAATGTATAAAGGAGCCACTTCCCATTAGAATTGTCACCGTTCCACTTGGATATCAAATTCTATTCTAGAAGTTTCTAAATCTTGTTTTGTAAATCATGTTCCTAAAATTCTGAAAGATTTTCAAAAAATAAATAATTCAGAAGTCAATTTAAGGAGTGCATTAAGAAATTATGGGTGTATAGGAAAACAAGGCCCAAAAATTATTGGTTTTATGGGTTAAGATTCCGATCTTGGACTAATGAGAGTAGCCCTTTAAGGGGCTAAAATGTTATAAAGGATTGCATTTGGATCTACATCTATAGGTTTAAGTTTTGAACAATAGATGATTTCTTTTTGCACCCTCATAGTTTCTTCTTGTCCCTACATGGGGTGTGTAAAAGACAGAGATGACATAGAAATGCCCTTAGTCTTTGTTGTGTCGTCTCTAGTTCTTCCTCGTCTCTTTCTGTTATCTCGCTTCCTTCTTTATAAATCAAATGTGTCATTTTGATTCTGATAATTTGATCAAAAATTTATTACTAGATCAAATATAATTGATAGTCAGAATATAATTTTTTTTTATTTAAAAATATCGTAACTCAAACACTACGAATTAATTATGATTTGATCTATTAAACCTATGTCACAAAACAATTAATATTCCTTATCACAAAAATATTTTTTGAATATGAAATATGAAAATTGTTTTTTATATAAAAAATTATTTTCAAATTGTGTAATTTAAAAGATATTTTTTGACTTTTCTAAAATCTGGAAAAAAAAATGTTTAAAACATTTGGCAAAGTGACAAAAATAATATGGATGGTAAAAAATAAATCCCCTCAAAATGATTTTTAGAAATGAAAGAAATGTGACAAATATCCTGATATAAATAAAAAATAAAAACGAAATGACAGTATTCAAAATAAGTGAAAAATATATAGAATAATGAATTTTGAAAATAAATGTACATCCTTACTTGTTCAATCTTATCATGATTGTTATTTCTTGTCATCGTCCTAAATTTATATGGTGTTAGGAGATTATTTTGACCATGCAAATTTGCTTTATCTATTTAAAATTAATTTATATTTCTTTCTTAAAATTTGACAAAATTTTAAGAATAAAAAATATTTCTAACTTATGCAATGTCGGTAGGACGGCAAAGGATACTGTTAGGCAAGATACCATATTATTGAAACATACATAGGATTAAATATATCTTTAATCATTAATGTAAAATTGAAATTTTTTCTTTCAAAATTTTTGACATATTTTGATTTTCAAATTTTAATAATAAATTAATATAATTATTTTAACTCAACTACATTAACTTTTTTTTATGTATCAAAATGTATCTATTTAATTTTAAAGTTTTGAAATTAAAATGTATAAAAGTTTTAAATAAGAATAAATTTCAATTTCATCTCAATATTGAGAGACTAAAAACACATTTAACTCAAACCTAAATTATTAATAAAAAAAGTTTATATTATTAGTTATACTAAAATAATTTAAAAAGTATAATTATGTTTTAAGTCATCAATAAATTTTTCAATCGAGTCCTGATAAATTTTTGTAATCTAGTAAGTACTAATAAAGTTAATTTTTTCAACTTAGTTCCTGTAGTTAACCTTTTTTTATTAAGCAGGTGACGTGGCTGTTAAAAGGCTCACATGCTTAGTATCTTGCCATGTTATTTTATTATTTTAAAATTTTAAAATTTAAAATTTATGATTTAATAATTTTTAAATTTTATAACTTTATAAATTTATTTAATTGTATAAATTTATTAGTTATACTAAAATAATTTAATAAGCATAATTATATTTTAAGTCATTGATAATTTAAGAACTTTTAGTTGAGTCCTGATAAATTTTGGTAGTCTATTAAGTACTCAATAAAGTTAATTTTTTTAAGTGAGTCTGTATGCTTAACATTTTTTTTGTTAAGTAGGTGATATGATTATTAAAGGGCTGACATTGCCATGTTATTTTATTATTTTAAAATTTTAAAATTTATGATTTTGTAATTTTTAAATTTTATAACTATAAATTATTTAATTGTATAACTATGTTTTTATAATTTTTTATTTTAATTAAAAATTGTATAATTATAAAATTATAATTTTATTATTCCAATAAAAAATTGAAAATATATTATAATTTTAAAATTTTAAAAATCATAATAACTTTATTTTTAAGAAATTCTTATAATCTTCAACTTGGGAGACAATTTATTGAATTTCGTATTGAGAATAATATTTTGGAAGTTGTTTCTACATTTTTAATTATGGAAATTGAACTCCATTGAGACAAATGTTCATAAGTGTTAATAAATACTTTGATCGAATGTTAATTTGGAAGAATTATTTTTATTTTATTTGAAATATGAGAAACTTAATTATCATGTTTAATTTTTAAAATAATAATTTGTTTTAATTGGTCTCTAATTTAGTGATTACAGAAAACTTCTGGTAAGACAGAAACATAAAATTAAAATTTGTAAAAGTTTTAATGGATAACAATATGATGTAATAATAAATTTTACAATAAAATTAATACATTACTTTTTATATCCACAAAATTTCTCAAACAATACTTTTATTTAAATTTATATTTTTTATATTTAATTTTAAATATCTATTTATTATCATTTAAAATGACATGATTTATAAAAAATAAAAATTTACTTGATTTAATTTTTTAGTATAACATATGAAATTTAAAAAGTTTGGACGGTGAGGGCATCTTCGGCTTCCATGGTGTTCCGTCCCTCACAAAAAATAATAAAATATTATTTTAATTTATTATATTTGAATATATGTGAAATTAATTTTTTTCCAATCAATAAAAATGGAAAATAGTAATATGATAACTTTAAAATTCTTGAAAGAGAGAAGATAAGGAAGAAGGAAAAAAGGTGATGGATGCATTATGGTAAGTCTAATAGATTAGGCCAAAATGAGAAAGTGATGTGTCTAGACTTTGTATGTGATATTATTTTCCTATTTTGTTTTGTTAAGATGAGACATGGACTTGGGTTGTACTATTAGCAACATCAATTATAAACAAAAAATGTAGATATTGCTAATTCAGAGTGTCAAATTAATTTTTAAACACTTGGACAATTATTTATCAATGCTTCAATTAAATACAATTAACAAGAACAAACATAATATAAAACAAAAATTCTAATAATGTGCTTCATTTAGAAAAGAAATTAGATTGCATGTTCCAAATGAAAAATAATAGTCGGTGGCCATAAAGATATTATATCACATTATAAAAAATATTTAATAGAAATTCTCTAAAGTTGGATGAAAATGTTATTGACTATTCATATTATTTTCATTTACAATTAATATGGTGTTTTCATGATGTTTACTTAATTCATTTGTATTCCTAAGCAGCAATTTGTTCGGAAGGGCTCAGATAACTTTACCAAAGAGCACTAACTTTATGTATATAATATTTTCTTAAGTTCAACATGTAAAATCAAAGTTGGATCTGTGGCGCAATGGTAGCGCGTCTGACTCCAGATCAGAAGGTTGCGTGTTCGATTCACGTCAGGTTCAATTTACTTTTGTCCTTTGAATAATCTTTATACATATACGCAAGCAATGAGAAATAAAAAATAAACGCTTTCAATTTCCAAAATTGTACGAAATTTTATTTTAATTTCTCAAAGATCCTCAAGATGTGTGAGGTACATACATTAATCACATTTGTTATATTTCTAAGAAAACAAATTGTTTTAAAATATCCCACCCAAATCAGTTCAAATATCATTATTAAGATTAATAATCATGATTCATGACTAAGGTATTATTTGTTTTAGATTTTGATATTTCTATTATAGTGTTGTTGGTAAAAAGTACTTTCCTAAGTTGAGAAAAAAGATTATTTAAATTAATTTTTACTAATAAAAGAATGGTGTAAAATGTTTAAGTGTGTTGAAATTAATACAAATTTTAAGATATTTACTGAAAAATAAAAAAATGCAAGTGTAAGAAAAGACATAATTTGTGGACCAAGCCATTTATTAAATCATTTAACAGTTATTCTAGGAAGACATTTTTTAGAACATGTTAAATAGTATTTCGATGCCAAGTAGTTTTAATTTTGAACTTACTAAAACTAATAACCAACAGCAGTGTTATCTTAATTCTATTCAAATAATAAACACATCCTATTTCAAGCCGGGTATAATAAGTATCTTTAGAACAAAAGTGTCCACAATGCCATAAATCTTGATAATGCTATGTCTTTATAGACAATCTAGCCATCAACTAACGAAGGTCTCCATCACACATGTTCAAAGTCACCACTAACATCAATTTCCTCAACATCCTCAATATCTAATGATCCAGTACCACCTTGCCCACCAATACCATCACCAGCTTTGGATCCTTGTCCTGGTACCCTTGCTTCTTGTATGATCTTCATGATTTCTTCCACCTTTTGGCTTGGTTGGTCTTTCTTTGTTTCCTCAAATCCTTTTCTTTCAGCTTCGATGATCTCTTTAGGCAAATTCTTCAGAAACCAAGGATTCTGTTTTATCTCTGGAATGGTGATCCTCTTTAACAAGGATCATAAATAGTTAGATTTAGAAAGGTGAAGACTCTCATTATTCTAGAACAAAATCAATGTGAGTTGCTATGGGTTAGATAAATGCATACTAATGTGAAATATGGATTGATCTAAGGTTCATTCGAACGAAACTTTGTAATTCTGTTATTACAGGTTGTATGACTAGTACACATGCTTTTAGAGAAGAAAAATGATTTATCGGCATCCAAAATACCTAATGACACTCAAAGAAAGAGAGAAAAAATATAAAATTTAACAATGCTATGATGTGATAGGGAGAGAGATACAGAGAAATGATAGGCGTTGATGGATGTTTAAAAATAATGAATATCATTGCTCTTTGGAGAATTAGCCATACATACCTTTGCAGGGTCAGCAACAAAGATTCTAGAGAGAAGATTCCTACACTCAGAAGAAACACGAACATAGTCGGGTATGGAGTACTGAACACCAATTATTCTCTACCAACCAGAGATTCGGAGTAAGTTTTCTTCCATATTAGATTAACCAGAAATGAACTGTTAAGTTAAGCAACTATCAAGAGCTCACCCCAATAGTCTTTCTGAAATTTCTAGGATCTTCTGGATCTTCAAATGGGTACGCACCAACCAACATGACATAAAGAGTCACACCACAGGACCAAACATCTGAAATCTACAAAAAAAAGACCAATTAGCTTAAGAAATTGGGCATTCAAGATCATACTATGAACTTTCAAATGGAAGTGGGAATGGTTTAAATTGTTAAACCATGAACCATGGCTTTTAATTGCCGTTGGTTGTTACTTGATATTTTCAAGTTCCTCAGGAAAATAACAAAAAGTCTCAATACCTTCCCATCATACTCCTTTCGTGACAGAACCTCTGGAGCAATGTATGCAGGAGTTCCAACTGTTGATTTAGGTTGAGAATGCAGTAGAGCAGACTACAATTACATGTTGAAATAGATAGGAAAGTCAAGAAAAATAATAAGAAACATATGTGTGCACAGAATATAATGTAATAATGATAGGCATGTGATATATTCAAAAAAGCATCTTGTACGTGAATGCTATTAACCTTGGAGTAACCAAAGTCACAAATTTTAAGTCGAGGAGATGGTTTTCCGTCCAAGAGAGTGTTTTCCAACTTCAGATCTCTATGACAAATTTCCTGAAATAGGCAGCATAACATGATATAAGAGATGAGCTTGTAATGAAGAACAGAATGGGTTCTGAGTGCATACCATTGAATGACAGTAGCTAACCCCGGATATTAGCTGCTGGAAGAAATATCTTGCCTGCAGTGCAGAGAATTCATTCACTTGGTAAATTTCAATATGAATGTATACCTTATTCCTGAATAGGGATTGCATGAAAGAAAAAGTAATAGATAAATCAACTACACTATAGATTCTACAACCTCATCTTCGCTAAATCGACCAGCACTACATATCCTCTCAAAAAGTTCACCACCTGAAGCATACTCCAAGACAATAGCTAAATGTGTCGGGGTCAGCAAGACCTACAGAAAATATATCTGATTCAGCATTTTATTGTGCGTGACTTCTTAAAGCTCTGAGTAGAAAAGGCATCACATCATGCTAGAATAACTGGAGTAGAATTTGATCCTAGCCCATGAAGAAAATAAACAAATTACAGCATTAGAAAAAGGGAATGATACTAATAAGCATTTTTTTTCTCCTTTTCAAATGGTACGAGTCAAGTTCATGGCTAAAGATTATCTTGTTGACTTCTTGATGGTTTCTTCTGAAGGTACTGGTCCAAGTGATTTCAGCAGATATTTTCATATCGATGATCTTGGCTTGCAAGATTTGCTGAAGGAGTTATGCGGAAAATTATGTACAGTACGTCACATCAATTTGAATTATGAGTCTGACTGCAAATGATTATGGCCCCATTACTTGTAGTAATAATATAACATTCCAAATGATGTTGTGCACATTATGTCAACAATTACAACTCGTTATAAAGGGACAACAAATTACACAATCAAAAGTCATTACGAGAAAAAATTTCAAGCAGAGTGCAACATGAGAGATGCAAGCACCAAAAATGAGAGCAGATAACCACTTGCTTAACTAAAAAACACCCAATTTCCCTTCAAATCTAACGAAAGGGGTAGTTTGCTGAAGAAAAGTAAGGTCTTACCTCTTTGAACCTGATTATATTTGGATGCCTTAAAGATCGGTGGTTAATTATCTCCCTCTGAACATTCTCATCAATCTGGTACCAAAAACATAGCTCACTCAGAAGAAAAACACATGAGAAAGATTTTGCACAAAAACTATAAAATCAACGTTATCCCTTTAAGCTTTGATGATAAGCTTCTCGTTGAGAATGGTGAAGTAAACTACATAAGCTCCATAGACAGAACAACAAAAATAATTCTGTATGTCATGTACATCCTAGACTAAAATTCTCCAATCATCAAAGGACGGTCAAAATTTCAACAAGAATGGCAAAGACATTAAGAAGAACTACAGAATTCAATTTTTATTTATTTGTACTTGAAATTCAAAAGAAGAAATGGGTTCCAATTGCTAGTAGGCAATAAAGAGTGAACTTTGGAGACTCTATGCGTTGCAGCATATTGATTCTCCAATTTTCCTTGAGATGATGCTGAATAAGACTTTCATGGAAACTACCCATCAGTAGAATACAGTATAAATTTCGAGAGTTGACTAGTTGAGAAACACAAGGAGGAAGGAAATATCATCACCAGGAAAAGTAGCTCCTCTGGTTAACAGATTCAAAACTCCAACCATTGTTATTGTACCTTGATTCATATGATATGATGAATCATTGAACATTCAATTTAAGATTTTGAAAGAAAAACATGGTCCAGAGATATCATATAATAATTCATACACTAGCATAAGAAAACACAAAAACAAAACCGATAGTTTCCAAATTCAGATCGTCAGGAAAAAGAGTAATCAATGCAAAGAAAATCTCTGAGCCTACAACAGCATTAGTGAGTACTCAGTAGTAGTCAATGGAATTTCACTGCAAGTGAAACAATTTGGCAAAAAAATAAGTTTACCTTTTTACCCCTCTCTATGTATTTGACGGCAACAAGCTCTCCAGTCTTCTTGTCTTTTGCCAACCTGGCCACACCAAAATTCCCAGAACCAAGCTCCTTCAATGGCTCATACCGTTCCTCCATGTCAACCTTCCCAAAAGCTACTACACCCACCTCTCAAGGACCTGTACACAGAGGACCCCAATAAGTGAACAACACACCTTAATCTTATATTCATGACAACAATATTTAATATATATAATATTAGCATGTATGTATGTATGTATAAAATAATAAATTTAAGAGGGGCCAGTTTAATTTAATTTAATACAAAGTGGCATACGCAAGAGCAAGGAAAAATTCAAAGAAACAAACATAATCAATCATGAGCGAATATAAAGAAGAAAAAAAAGTGATGTTCTTGTAGCTGCAGAGTTGAGTTGCTCACTCACCTTCGTACTCTCCTAGCAAATTACTCCGTGCAAAGTTGAAGGGTATTTTTTATATGTGGAAAAGTGATGAATGGAATATGGAGAATTTTAAAAGAGGGGTGAAGTGACAATGGTGTTTAAGAGCCGCTGAAAGAGAGAGAGAGAGAGAGAGAGAAAGGAAAAGAAAAGAAAAGAAAGGGTGTGAAGATGTTGTTGGTTGTTACGCGGCTTCTCTTTCATTACAATGATGAGTGTGCGCTTTGTAAAACGGAATGAAAGTTCGGATTGTCTTCCTCTTCAATTAAATTCACCTTTGCTTTGCGTGTCTTCCACTTTGCGCTTCATTTTATATCTCTTTCCGTTTTCTATACATGCTCATGTTCCAGGATTTTCGTCAGTTACATTTTTTTTCTCCACGTGTATCCAAATTCTGACATATTGTTTTACAGTAACTCAATTAAATGTTTTATTACAATTTATTATACTATTTAAAATCAATATTATGAATTTTCACATTATGATGATAGTAATTAGAAGAGAAATTCAAATGAATTTCATCTTTAATTTAATTTAATTTTATCTTTGTAAGAAAGTTTGTTCAAACATAACGAAAGTTTATTACAAAAATGAAAGGGTACTTAATAAATGAAGTTGGATTTACTAAATAAACTAAACATATATAATTTTTCATAAAACTCAATTAAGTTATCCCAAACTTCTTCTTAATAAAATACATTTTACATATAAGATATGGATTTGTTATTATTCGCGTTAGGCAAGGGGGATTAATCAAAGGTAATTGACAATCCAACCTCCACCGTGAACATTGGCACTATCAAAATAAAATAAGAGCAGAAATAAGGAAATTTTAAGTGAAAAATATGATAACTGAAATATAAATACATAATATAATATATTATGTGTATATAAAATAATTTTTTCTTTATTATATTCTTTTTCTTAATACACGCTTTTACTGTATTCTTTTTTTAAAAAAAAAACTTTTAAATTCATCATTTTAAAACAATTTAAATAATTTCTCATGATTGAATTAATATAATTTTCTGTATTAAAAGTTAATTATATTTATAGGAATGAGTACATTTCTTAGTATTTTTCTTAAAAATATGTATCATTATAACTTTTCAAAATTTAATACATAAACTTTCAGGCTACTAACAAATATAAATATATGATTTTTTTTTTATATATTGTAAAAATTATACACCAAATGAACCATAAAGCTCTTCCAATATAAATTAATATTTTTCAGGATTATAATACACTGATTAAAATATTAATCAATACTATTTAGTTAAAATAGTTTTTCTTTAATATTTTTGTGTCTCTTTCTAATAGAAGTGACAGTATATCAATTACATACAATTGTATATAAAGATATTCTCAGAAAATTAATTTCAAAAGATTAAAAAGACATGTATTTTAAATATAAATACAAAAGCTATAAAACGATAAATTTTCACTTTTATTGAAAATATATTAAATAATATGGACCATCATACTCCCTTTTTGCTTTTACATCAGTGGATTGGAGGATAAATTTAAAAGAGTTAAATTAGATTTGAGAGAAAAAAAAGACGAAAGTATAATTGTTTAAGTACGAGAAAAGATAATAAGAAATTGAGGAGAAATTTATGAATAATTTTATGAATGTAATAAATAAAAATATTTTAATGTTAAAAATCTAACATAGATTAGAGAATTTAGAATATATATATATATATATATATATATATATATATAAAAGTAAGTATAAATTTTATTTTAGAAGTCTATTTTGTGAGATTAAGTTAAATTTAAAGTTTACTTTAACATGGTATCAGAGTCATTATTAAAGTTTATATAGCGATATTTATTGTTTGTTAGACATATTATTTCGTTATTGATCGTTATTAACACACTCATTAATATCAAATCTTAAGTTGTACAAATTTTATCTTATAATTTGATTTTGAGTTTTTTAAAATTAAGCTTAAAATCCACTTCTTAATAAATAAAAAATTATGATTTGAAATGAACCAAAATAAACATTTAAAATTCGAATAAGTTATTTCTATTTTTTTTTCTACCATTTTAATTATTTACTTATTTTAACATAAAACTTATATTAATATTTTATAATTGTCGCCCACCCTCCCTCCTTTCCATGTCCATATGAGGGAAATTTTCACCCTCCGTAGATGAAAACAAATACACTCATAATTATCAATGAACTAACCGCAGTCACCATTAAAGTACCGTAGTCACCATTGAAGTTGTTATACCCTTTTATTACTTTTATGTCATTACATACAAGAATCAAAGAACTATAACAGTTATTACCATTAATGTAAGTAATAATAACAATATATTATTATCTCATACGTTTTCAATAAAAATAATATAAATACTTATTAATGTCTTTTTATTAAAAATATAAAATTCTGGTTATTTGCTAAAAAAGTTAACAAAAGTTTAACTAAAAATGCTTAAATTTATGAGCACCTTAAAATTTGTAGATATAAATATTAAACATTAAACTAAAAAAGAGAAATAAGTATTTGTATTATTATTATTATAAGTTATCATGAGTATTTTGATTGTATAAGAGAAGAAGAAAACAATATTGTTGGAAAGGGAAATGTGAATAGGGAAGATTCATAGGCGCGGTGACACGCGGAGGACAATTTCACAATGCTATGGGAAGGTGTGGGGCCCAGATGTGACTTCAATATGATAGGTTGCATGGATCTGCCTCACCCATAAATGCTGTGGAGAATATATAGAATTTACGATTCATTTCCTACAAGATAATATTTTGACCCATTTATTTTTAATCATAATTTAAATCACTTTTAGATATCATATTATACGCTAAAAAAATAAAATAAATAATTCAAAAGTAATTATAATATATTAAAATATCATTATGTACGTCAAAACTTGTGGTCTGTAAACTAGGTCCACCCACTCATTTCAAATCACCGAACACTAACCTCTGCCGCAATATTGTCCAAATGGACCACTTATTTAGTCTCAATATTGTCTTTCCTAAATTCTATAAACAACTTTGAAGCTCTCAATCAAGATAAACTCTGAAGTTTAAGATTCAACAATTTGATTGTTGATGTTCATCTTGGATTTTTTGTTTTCTTCAGTTGTTTTTAAAATTAGATAAAAAAACCTTTTATTTTCAAATTTCCGAAATAAAACATATCAAACGGGCCAAACCAAGCAAAGTTGGAAGCACACAAAATAAGAATTTGTGTATTGAAGTTTATCTTTTATGTGGTGGATCAAATGAGATGGAAGATGTTCTCGACAAATTATTTATATGGGAAACAACATCAATCTCAAATAACATGTTTAGTGAAGATTTTAATCCTAGGTAATGCCAAAATGCCATGTTTATTTTTTCCTTCCTCTTTTTCTCTTTAATTCTCTTATTTACTTTCTCTTGAGTTAAAATAAAAGTATAATTTTAACTTATACTACCGATGTATATTCAGACATATAATATAATGAATTTAAAGACCAATGAAACACCTACAATTTATAATAAATAATTAAAAAATATTTTGAGAATTAATATGATTGTATTTATATAATAATATTAGGATAATGCTAACAGGTATCTTAAAACATCGGTTAAGGAATAATTACAATAAAAAACATTACTATCATAATCAATACTAACTATTTAAAATATTTACTGTATAGAAAATGGTTGAACAATAAAATAACCTTTCAACACCAAATATTTTTTTTAGGGAATACATAATTATTGCAAGGGTCTTGTTAACCAGTGTCCTAGAACACTGGTTAAGGATAATTAATGTACATTGAATCATGCAAAAATACATAAATAAGTGTGATATTAAATAAAATTTAACTTAATAACTATTAATGCAACTTTATTTTATTTAAAGGACAAAAATACCCACAAATATTGTACATGTGTGTTTAATATTTTATTTAAGGTTTAATTAGTCGGATGATACCCACTTCCATCTAGATGTGTCAGTTTGATACTCGTTTTTAAAAATGTGTCAATTGAGTCCCAAATTTTGAAAAGATGTCTCAATTATGTCCTTTTCAGCAAAAAATTATTAACACCGTTAACGGTATTGATATTTAAAATGACTTACAAAATTAAATATTGATATTTATATTAAAACTTAGTGGTAAAAGTCATGAATTAAGTTAACGACTTTAGTAATTTTTGTGTGAAAGAAACATGATTAAGACACTTTTTTCAAGAGTTGAGACTAAATTGACACATTTTTAAAAGCAAGTACCAAACTAACACATATATGAAGAAAGTGGGTACCATCTGACTAATTATACATTTATTTAATGTTCACAAATAAAAGTTAAAAACCAATTAAATGATAAAATAACTATATTTTAATGTTGCTAAAAATTAAATATAATTAAACATAAAAAAATTTAAATTACAGAAAAACAACCAAAAAAATAGTGTTAAATATCTAAAAATTTAACAAAAAAAAGTTTAAATTAACAGAAAAATCAACAAAAAAATAGTGTTAAACATTTTAAAATTTTACAAAAAAAAATAAATTAAATTAAAGTATCAATTTGAGACTTCATTGATTTTTTTTTTTTTTTGCTTTTTAGTAGAGATTTTAAAAATTCTAAAGTCCTTGTTTTGTATGATAAAGTTATTGTCTAAAAATTTAAAAAGATATTTTTGTCTTTATAAAATTTGTTATGTACATTTATACTATTTTAATTACTGTACTTAATTATTTCAACTTTTAGTGTAAAAATGATGGTTGACATTCTCCTTAACAAATGTTCTTAGGATACTGGTTGACATTCTCCTTATTGCAATAACATTTTAATGGAAGTTGTTTATGTGGTTTGTGTATAGTTTTAAGTTGCTTCAAGGCAATTATCAAGGATAATTTATAAACATTAAAATTTACAAAAATTTATAGTTAACTTTGACATTAAATGGATTTTGAATATTGATCATTAATGCATTTACTTTATTTAGAGGACAAAAATACACTTAAGTTTTAGGGTCATGCTAACCAGTGGGCACTGATTAAGATAATTAATATGCATTGAATCCTATAAGAAATACATAGGTAAGTGTAATATTAAATTAAATCTGAACTAATCACCATTCATGCAATCTTATTTTATTCAAAAGACAAAAATACCCATAATTGTGTTTTAATGTTGTTAAAAATTAAATATAACTAAACATAAACATAAGGAAGTTTAAATTAACAGAATAATCAACAAAGTGTTAAACATTTAAAAAATTTATAAAAAATAACTAAAGTATCAATTTGAGATTTGATCGAAATTTCTTTCTTTGACTTCTCAATATTTTTTTCCAACACTCTGTATCAAAATTCCTTTCATTGTTGCTCTTATCTTTACCACTATCTCCATCCAATGTGAAATTTACCATCTACAAAGCATATTCAAAACAAAAAAGGAAAATTAGTTTGAAGTAGTAGTAGAAAGACAAATTTTTTCCACAAAAAAGTATAATAATTTCATCACTGAAGATTTTTTTTTTAATTACAAAACTCAAAGACATATCTTTCAAAGGGTTATCGTCTTCACATTTGAAATTTTCACTCTCAGAGACTCTTGAAGTGTCACTAGAGATATTTCTTTTTCTTTTCAGCAGAGACCTTAAAAAAAATTCCAAAGTCATTATTTTGTATCAGTACATTATTGTTTACAACTTTAAAAGGGTATTTTTGTCTTTATAAAATTTGTTATATGCATTTATACCATCTTAAGTAATGTATTTAATTATTTCAAATTTCAATATAAAAAGAAGAAAATAATGCAAATTAATGATCCTTAACTAGTGTCCTTAGGACACTGGTTAGCATTCTCCTAAGTTTTATATAACTATAATGGCCCTGTCAATAGTGGCGAATCTTGACTAAAAGTGTCGGAGGGACCAAAGTAATATAATTTTGATATAATTAAATTCGATCATTAGTATAATGCTTCAAAAAATGACTTCCCTAACTGAACATTTTTTATCATTAGTATAATGCTTTAAAATATGTGAAGAGGTAGAATCTATCTTGTTTTAGTCAATAATTTTCTTTTCATCACTCTTAAACGATTAATTTATTCTTTCATTCTTTATCAACATACTTTTTTAAAATAATACTAAAAAATAATTGATCATAATCTAATAAAAAATTGAGACATGTAATTATTAAAAGAAAAATATATTCATTATTCTTAATACATAACACACTATTATTTTTTTCTATATTCATAAAAAAAAAGAATATACAAAAAGCTCATTAGATAAAAAAAACAATGTTTTCATTATCAAATAAGACAAAAGATAGGAAAGGAAGAGGATAAATGAGAAATATAATGAGTTTATGTCTAACTTTTTTTTTCTTTAAAAAAAAAGAGAAGACTTATGAGAGTGAGAGATTATTACAATTTGTGAAAAACTAAAAAGACAATGAAAAGGAAAATAAAAATTAGGTTAATAAATATTTGGTTTAATTACTCTTTTCATTCATGCTTTCGTTTAAAAATGTTAAGTTCGTCCTCCAACTCTTTTTTTAGTTTGAATTTGGTCTCAATTTTTGAAAAACTGATCGTCTTGTATGGTAAATTTCGTTAAATTCCCCGAAACATACCAATGATCTTTTCATTAAAATTGAAACTCTTAATATGGATGATTTGCTTTGTTGGTATATAATTAACCTAATCCTACTCTCAATTTTTAAATAAAATCAGGAGTCAAAAGAAAAATTAAACCTAAATATTTTTATTTTTTATTATATTTAATTTTATATTTTATTATGTATTTACATAAATTTTATGTTTAAATAAAAAAATAAAAAATAAAAAATTTAATTTTTATTAATTTCTAATATATATATTCCTATAATTTAAAAAATAAAAAAAATTAAATAAATATATATATATATATATATATATATATATATATATATATATATATATATATATATATATATAAATAAAAAATAAAAATCTTGGGGGGGCCAGGCCCCTCCCTGCCCCCAAATAACTCCGCCACTGCCTGTCAACTAATGTCCAAAAAGCAAGAATAATTAATATGCATTGAATTTTACAAAATTTCATAGTTAACTGTGACATTAAATGAATTTTAACTTCAATAATCATTAATGCAGTTTTACTTTATTTAAAGGACAAAAATATTCATAATTATTATTCAACTCTCATTTCTAATTCTTTTGATGTACAAAAAAAAATATAAAATCAAATAATTTTAATATAATTGTACCGATAAAATAAATAAATAATAAAATTTAATGTTATCAAAAGTTTAATATTTCATTTTATTTTTAATTGAGTCAAAAAATTACTTAATGATTTTTATATTATTTAATATGATACTGTATTAGTTATTTTCATTACAAAAATTATTGTAGAGAGTTCTAAATTTAATTTAAACATTATTGTACTATATTCCTTTAAACCAAAATCA
This sequence comes from Vigna unguiculata, assembly GCF_037176805.1. NCBI lineage: Eukaryota > Viridiplantae > Streptophyta > Magnoliopsida > Fabales > Fabaceae > Vigna > Vigna unguiculata. The sequence goes on along the minus strand of NC_140794.1, from coordinate 53,040,757 downwards.
GTGTTATAATATTCATAACTTTTGGTATAATTTTCTTTAACTACATTACAACCACGTTAACATTATTTTATTATTTAATTATTTAAACTTTTATTTGTAAGGATCAAATAAATCATAATTACTATAATATTTATGGATAATTTTGTCATTTAAATAAAATAAAATAATATTAATAATTATTAGAATTAAAATTCATTCAATAACATATTTGATTATGAATTTTATCTTTATTAATTATATCTTAATCGGTGTCTTTAACCGATGTCTTAAAAATACTAATTATATAATTAATAATTGATTTAATGTACAAAAAAAATAACGTTAAAAGATAATTAAATAATAAAATATTTTTATCGTTCTCTTCATTTTTAACTGTTTCTCTTTCATTTTTAATGTTGCAAAAAATTTAAATATAATTAACCATAAAAAAGCTTAAACTAATATAGAAAGCACCGAATGAAAATAAAAAAGTAAACAAGCCATTATATTAAGTATTACTAATTACACATTAAAAAAGCTTAAACTAATATACAAAACAATAAACGAAAAATAAAAAAGTAAACAATCCAGTACATGAACTATCATCAAGTAATAAAGTGCGAAACATAAAAAAAAATTATTATTTAATTTACTTTTTATTTTATTTTTTAAATAAATTATCAATTACAGTTATATAATATTTATATAATATTTTTCTGCACTTTTATCCTATAAATAAAATTAAATTACATTAATGATTATAGAGGTTAAAATTCATTTATTAGAATCAATTAGACTTTTATAACACTTATAAATTTTTATAATTTTATGTAATGAAGTTAATTATTCCAAATTTCAATTGTAAGCCCCATTTTCAGTTTTACGTGTTGGGCCTAGCCTCTTCGTAGGCCCAAGGCTAGCAGTAGGACCCCAATACCCCACTCAATTGTCTCATTTGCCTCTTGTCACATTTTCAGAAACAATCCTCCTCTCCATCCCATAACTCAAGCAAGGAGCTCTGCTAGGGCACAGAGAAAACTCCATCTTCAAGCTAGCTCAGTGTTCTTCTTTGGTAAATACCACATATCTATTATAGCCTTTCCTTTTTCTCTATCCACCTTCTTCCAGTTGGCGTTTTGTTGCGGTTAGGGTTCCATTTCTTACTCTCGTTTTGGGTCTTGGGGTTTCCGTTTCAGCTCACCATTTTAGTCCGTAGAGCTGTTGTGCCTGATTGCGTTCCTTGGGTTGCTGCTTCTTTTCTCGTGTCTAGAAAAGGTAAGGGGAGTTAGTCTTTTCTGTTTGTAAAATTTTAGTGCTTTTCCATATATTTGTGCTTTATTTCGTGAATGGGATGGTTTAAAAGTGTTGTGCTTGTATGGTAATGAATTGTTTGGTGTGGATATGTCTGTTTGTGGTGCTGCATGTGTGAAACAGTGGGGGAGAACTGGTATTCTCGCCTAAACGAGCTCGTTTCGCTCAGGCGAGAATAGCAGAGAGCTCGCCTTGGTGCTGCTCGAGCATCTCGCTCAGGCGACCAAAGCTTGTTTTGAGCGACGCGTTGTCTCGCTCAGGCGAGAATGGCTCGCCCAAGTGAGTACTCGAGGAAAGCCAGTGTACTCTACTTGCCTCCTCGTTTAGGCGAGGGGTTTTATATTTTTGGGCGAATGACAATCTCGCCCAGGCGAGCTGGACTCGCCCAGGCGAGCTGGACTCGCCCAAGCGAGGGCTCGCAGAGTGCCACTGTTCCAGGCCTCGCCTAGGCGAGAAGGCCTAGCTTAAGCGAGACAGTCGTTGTAGCTTAGGCGAGGGCTTCTAGCCCAGGCGAGAATGGTGCAGACTTATGTTTTTGGATTCGTGTTTACTTTGGGTGTGGCTAATTATCTCGAACATGCAAGATTTAGGTGTGATTGCATGAGTTGTATGAGTGGTATGCATTGAAATCTGTATGTGAACATGAGTAATATATGGAAATTTGTATGGTTGGTTGAGAATGTGCATGAGAAATTTATGATGAGATAATAAGTGGTGGTTATGAGTTACGAAACATGAAATTGGTGTGAGATAGGCGTAATTCCATGAGTCTGGTGGGGAGACTTTATGGTGGCGTGTAGTGTGTATATGAAGATATGAATTCAAGTAAGGACCGCATCCCGAAACTCTAAAGGGTCAGTGAGTCTCATGTAAAGCAAACTGACCCAAGTGGTGAGAGTAGCGGGAGACCCTAGTCTATGGCAGGATAATGGCCTTAGACGCTTAAAGGCTAACCTTGTGTGTGGTAGGGTGAAACCCATTGGCAATGGCTCTGCAGAGCAGTAGAGGCCACCACAAGTGCAAGCGTCCAGTGGATCCGATCTTAGTATATGTATCCGGATAATTGAGTCATAGTGTCCTGTTTGTCTGCTATAACATGATACTCTATGCCTTCTGTGTTGCATGTTTGGACTGTTTAAGTACTTATTCTTCTCTCCCCTGATAAGTTTTAAACTGCACTAGCTTACCCTTGCATTTTGTGTATGTTCTGTTATGTTCCGTTTTGCGATGATCACCTTCTGGTGGGAGTAGATGAGAGAGGTGCTCGAGGTGGATCTGGGGATAGCAGCGGTGCGTCTTAAATTCTCTTGTCTTGATGGCCTTAGGGACAGTTTCATGGCCATGGGGCCTTTTGTACTAGCTGTTTAGTGGCAGCCCCTTTTGCTAAACTGTTATCTTACTTTACGTTTTGTTATGACATGGTGGTATGCCCAAATTTGTTTTCACAGTACAATTCTGGATGACTGTAACAGTTACCTTTCCTACGTTTTATGTTCATCTGAGTGCTTTTCATTATTATAATTTTGTGATGCTTTATTTAATAATTTAATCTATTAAAAAAAAGATGTCACATCAACACATTGAAAGTAAAGATAATTAATTATATCTTAAATAATGTCATTTGTGCATTAGTTAGCATTAAAAAAAGAGAGTATGATTTTAACTTATACTACCAACGTATAAAGACATAAAATATAATAAATTTAAAGACAGCAAAATAACTACAATTTATAAGAAATTAATAAAAAAATCATTTTGAGAATTAATATGATTGTATTTATATTTAATAATAATATTATAGTATAAATTATTTATAGTGTTTTATTATATTGTTTGAATTTGAATATCAAAAACATTACTTTTATAATCAGTACTAATTATTTAACATATTTATTGTATAGAAAATGGTTGAACCATAAAATAATTTTTCAACACCAAACATGTTTTTTTGTTGAGGGGCTACCTAGAGATGGTACATAATTATTGCAATAGCATTTTAATGGAAGTTGTTTATGTGGTTTATATAAAGTTTTCTTATTGGAGTAGTTGGTGGGTGTTTGTTCTGATAGGGAAAATGATTATATAAACAATGGCTTTTAACAAATTATGAGATAATTGAATGACTTATTTCAAGTTTTAAAAAATATATTCTTGGAAAGAAGTTTTGAGTTTACAAATCTTATATTGCATTTGGGACATATAAAAGTTAAGTTAAAGAACTTTTTATAATCACATCACATATTTTTTTATTATTTTTTATAATATTATTGGAGATGTTTTAAACTCGAAACATATTATAAAGTTGAGGGAAAATTAAGAAATAAAAAATAAAAAACTAGAACTACTATAGCAAGCAACAAAGTCAGGCGTTAGTTTTCCAATCAATGCAGCTACAAACTAGTAACATCGTCTTTTATTAAGGAAAAATTAAAAATACAGATTGAACTGATTCATAATAGTTTTCGAAGATAAATAGGAAAGATAAAAATGAATTCTAAGAATATGATATGACATATTAAAATTTATATTTATTTTTAATAAACATTAAGCAGGTGAAACATATGTAATGACGGTATAAAAATTTAGATAAACATAAACATTTATCATGTTGAAAGGATATATTCCTAAAAACGATATATTATTAATATTTTAAAAAAATTAAGTAGTTTCTTAATTTTTTTTCAAAATTTTCATTTCACTTTCTTTATTTCAATGTCCTTTTTCCATAAAATTTTCACTTTATCAACTTGACAAGCATTTTATAACTTTAAAACAATAAAATAAAGTTTAATTTAATTTTATTTCTGTTTCAAGTTGATTGTTTAGTTTTTTTTTTTAATTTGATTATGATGTATGCAAATTGATACAATTTGATTTTGATTTATGAAATATTTATACAATTCAATATTTTTGTTAATTTTTTTGAAACAGATTAATAATTTTTTTATCAAAATTGAGACTATTAATAAAAATGATTTATTTTATTTCTATAATTAACATAATCCTATTGACATGACTTATTTAAAGAAAAATTCATAATGTTTGTTAAGAAATTTATCTAAAAGGATTAAATTGTATTATTTTTCAAAAATCTAGACTAAATTGTATTAACTTTTAAGAATCGAGATCAAATTAAAATAAAAAAAAAATCTGGAAGACCAATTTAATATTTTTTAACAAAATCAATAATCAAACATATAATTAAACCATAAAATATAAAACAAAGATAATATCTTTTATACACTCTATGGCTACAACCACTCAATTGTCAACTTTCTAAATTTGTATCATATCATTAATTATATCTATCACCGTTCTTATTTATTTAGTTGTTATGATGCCCCCATCTTGTATAAACCAAAGAAAAACATGATGGATGAACATGTGTTGAAAAACTTCAACTTAATCATGTTCCCTCACAAATCTGCACAGCACATTGTTAGGCTCATTAAGGGTTGGCCGTTTTGAAGAGAAAATAATCAAAATAAAACCCTTTTGAATTGAAAGCAATTGTAACAAGGGTTTGTCGTGAAGTTGAATCTGAAAGCTAACGTTGATATTGACAAATTTTGTGATTGATGAAATCAATGGAATATGACTAACGCATTTCTCTTCTTTTGCCACGTTCTTCTTCCTTCTTCCCATAGCTGTATTATGTTGACATAACTTCTTTTCCTAATTAAAATGAGAGAGATTAATTAATGTCATCGTCATGATAACTTAAGTAATATGCAAGAGTTAGGATAATGTTTTTTAATATCCCTAACTTCCTATCACAATAGACTCAGTAAAATTGATAATGTGAAAAAATAAGTGTTTGTTTTAGATTGGCAAAACATAATCTTCTTAATGTTTGGAAAGGTTTGTTTACTTTTGAAAATATTGAACAACTGAAACAAGTTTTCTTTAATTTATTCTATAATAAGCTTTATCACTGCTATATTTATCAGAATAAGTTATTTTTCATTCATTATATACACTTTATGACTATGTGTAAACACTCGTGTATAAGATCTTGTTAAATGATGTGTTTATTTTAACTATTTATTCAAGCACATCTAATGGTGTGTTTGGACCAAACAATTTAAGAGAACAATTTATTTATTTAAAAAATTTAAAATTATTTCAAGGAAAATATATATTTGAAAAAGAAAATTGAAATTGAGAATTTAAGAAGTTATTTCAAATAATTAAAATAGTAGAATTTGAAATTTACAAAAAAAAAAAGAAAGAAATTTAAATTTCCTAAGTTGTGGAATTGTTCATTGGTTAGGAAAAAAAAGTTTGCATGTCCAAAAAGTCAAGTTGGGTTAAATAGTCCAAGTCGGACGAAAGGATGAGTCGATCTGGCCCAAGCTGAAGGTCAAGTCGGGCTGAAGATCGAGACGAATTGACTCGGTCCAAAGGTTGAGCCGAGCAGTCCCGGGAAAAAGGTTGAGCCAATTCGACACCAATCAAAGGTCGAGACGAGATGGCTCTAAGCTGAGTCGGCCCAGACTAAAGGTTGAGTTGGGTTGGCCTGTCTGAAGGTAGAGCACGACTGACTCCAGCTGAAGTTCAAGCTGGGTCGACCTAGCCGAAGGTCAAGTTGGGTCAACCCGAAACAATGGTCAATCCGAGCCGATCCTGACTGAAGGTCGATCCGGACTAATCCGGAACAAAGATCAAACTAAGTTAAATTAAACTAAAAAATAATATTGAGTTCGCTATAAAACATAAATAAATTTGTTTTAAAAAAATTAAAAATTAAAATATTTCAATTATTTTATCCAAATAAATTATTTAAGAAATAAAAAAATTGTGAGTCTTTAACTTGTAATCAAGAACAAAAAGGATCTTGTCGTGTTGCAGTGGTAAAATAAACGGATACTAACATTTTTAAATGTAACTCAATGAACTATAATTAATTAGATTGTGGGATGCATACATGTGACTCACAATATAATATATAATATTACGATAAAGGAATATTTGCATGTGTGATTTCAATCACATTTTTTTATATAAAATTTGGCTACCTTACTTGTAGAAGATTTGAGAAAAAAAAAAACACATTAGTAATAAATCAATCAAGATAATGTTAAAAATATACATTATTGAATAGTTGAGTTTTTACGTTGATAACTAATTTAAAATATTTGAGTTAATGTAAAATTTATCAAATGTGGGTAGGTAAAGGAGTGTTCCCAATTTATTCGAATAAAATATAGTAATTAAACATGCAGATGATTTGAGTTTAAATTTTCATTTTTTACGAAGATGGATAAGCTTTGACGAGTTTTAAAAACCATTTAGATATAACTGAACATAAAATTCTAGTTTATAAATATTTTCTTAAGCTTTAAAAAATATTTACTAATTAAGTTTCTTAAGTTTATTCATGTCATATTATCATTTATGAACAATCATTTAAAAATATAAGATGGGAATCTAAAACAAGATGCTTTTAAATATTGAAGAGAGGTGACTTAGGCGCACATTACTCTGTGAAGTTTTTAAAAGAAAATATATGTATAAATAAAAAATCATTTTCCTTGTTACAAAGAAGAACTTTGCTTTGTTTTTTCTTCTTTCACAAACTTTTTTCTTTCTTTTCGAGTTATCTACTTTATCTAACAATTTTAAGCATGTATGTTTCCTGTGGAATGGGAAATAAAACACATATATGGGTTTCAATAATCTGAGTTTAAATCGGCCCAACATAAATGTAATGGCATGGATTTGGGTGTTGTCGGGTTTTGCTCAACCCAATTAAACCCCACGACCCAATTTATCGATGTCATGTTTATGTTTCTAATTATTATTTTCTGTAATTGTTATTATTTATAAGTTTTTGATAAATGTAAAATAATATTAAAAATTTATAATTCAAATAATTAATTGAACGTTTTGATGTAATAAAAATATTAAAATATTAGGTAAAAAATTCCATCAATTACGAAGTTAAATTATGGCAACAACTACTTTCTATAAGAATGTGTTAGTATAATTTTCTATTAAAATAATAAATGAAAAAAATGGAGTTGTAGTACTCCATTAAAATTTCTTGACTAGATATCTCAATTGTAGACAAGTAAATTCTTTAAATAATTAAAAATAATTAATTACTCAATCATTTAATAACATTTTTTTTCTAACATTAACTTATATTAAATTTTGTTGATGCAACAAAAAATATTAGTAAGGAATATCATTACCATCGATTTGATTTGATGTTGATTCTATAATGGGTATTACTTGATGCTCGTAGTTTGTGAATTCCTTATAATATTATAGTTATTGTGATTTCATATTTTAGGATTGATTCATGATAAATATTTAGGATACTTGACACAACATGAGTATGAAAGAAACAATATATGTATGTAACAATATATTGTGCAAGAGAAAAATTGTCATTGGAACGGATATTCCCTTAGTAAATGTTTTTTAAGAGTTTAGAAAACCTAAAATAAATTTTAGAATGAGTTCTTTCTCAAATATAATTTTATAATTAAGTTCATATAAGTATATTAGTACTATTTTTTTAAGGTCTTTTTTTTTAAACTTAATTTTATAATTGATTTAACAGAGACATATTAGTATCGAAAAAAAATTTGAAGCATTTTTTCTTTGATGGCCTAAAGTGAAGACTTTAACAGCTTGGACTTTGAGCATATTGCAAATTATTGGCTATAGTCTGTAGAATCGTAAATGTAATAACCTAAAAATTCAAAACAACATTTAGTAATTCTAAATTATGATATTATGTAGCATTAATAAGGTATTTTAAAATAAATTTACATTATTTATAGTTTTTATACTAGATAATGAGATGTTTAAAAAATATTTAAAAAAAAAACTCATGATTAGTTCAAAATATAAACCAGAAACTTAATACAATTTTTCTTTTTTCAAAACAACAATTCATCATTCCTATAATACTCATATCCTAATCCTTCATTTTCCTTTTTTCCATCACAACTCCAGTGTCACTATCACCTTCACCATCAGATATATAGAATATATCATCGCAAAAGAAAAGAAAGTTAGAGAGCACACAAAAATGTAAGGATAAGCTAATTTTTATAAGAATAAATCCCAATCTAAATATATTATACTTGTTTACAAAGGTTGTATAATTAAATATTTGAAATTTATAAAATATCAAATAAGAGACGAATGATCAAACATAGAACTACCATAGTACATTTAGACTTTTGCTTCCTGAAGACTAGTGTATTGAATGGACTCGTGAGATTCTAGGCTTGTCCTATTGTCTCTCTTCTCTTCCCTCTCAATAACAATAACTCAATCATATAAGCCATTTAGTACTGACATGGTTAACTTTATTAGCTTCCTATATCGTCTACCATGTGAAGTCTCCTTCGACTATCACCACCTAGTTATCATCTCTATATGAGTTAGATACTAGTAGAGTCAGGATAGTCCCATATCACATGTCCCCTTTAATGCACTTGGACTCATCCTATAAAGTAGCATCTTTGAAATAGCTAATTTGACAACCCAACATTAAAAACCTTTACACATATACATGCATGGTTAAACATATGGTAATACATTTGTAACCACAAATGAGGCACACAAGAAAAACCATTTATAAATATATGACCCCTTCCTTCACACAAGACAAAGGTCATAAGTAAAATCACCTTACTGCATCAAAGTCATTCAAGCAAACAAACCCATAACAAGAATCATTTAATCATACAATTGATAATTAGCATTATCATGTTTTTATTTTGTTTATTTTTATCTTTCATTGTTATTTTATTTTAATTTTTTTATATTTTAGGTTTTATTTAATAATATTGGAAAATATAACTATTTATTTTATATTTTGCAGATTAGGAGAAAATCCCCGAAAATTTGAAGAATATTTTCAAATTATTAAATAAAGGAAAATTTGTGAAGATTAAAGAATATTTTCAAGATTATTATTCAAGCGGAGTACTGGATATTCAAATGTTATCAACAATATTAGTTATTCATCAAGTTGGTTACTCCAATTACTAGTCAGAATATTTGAAGAATATCTCAAAGGTATTTATTTTCAGAAGATTAATATATATATATATATATATATATATATATATATATACAAGATATTCCAGTACAAGATCAAGTACAAAATTACAAGCCTAGTCCAATTTGAAAAATTTATAAATAAAAGACTTAAGAGAGGTGAAAAATAACATCCGTTCTGGAAAACTTCCCATTTAGGAGAGCCAATGGGAGAGAGGAAAAAATAAACACACTTGGAAAGAAAGAAACTTTATCTATATACACTTGAAAGTAGTAGCACAATATGAAGGCTGGAGGCATTCAATCTCATCATTATTATAGCATTCAATATGTGTAGGAGTAACTAACTCCCTCATTCATGGGGATAGAGCGAGCGTAATATAGTCTTAATCCTCTGTGGATTCCTCGTTCACTATAATTATTTACATCATCTCTCATGATTTATTCTTGTTTTAATTGCATAGTCTACAAATATTGCACATGCGAGAGTACCTACTTATCCAAAAGATAGTTTAAAAAATCTGATTATGATCTTTAACTGCATATTCTAAATATGGTGCACATGTGGGAGTACCTACAATCCAAAAGATAGTTTGAAAAACCTGATTAGGATATAACAACTAATGAATTTCACATGCTATACATAAATGTGGTCATTGGTCATTCATAACGCCAAAATATTGTTCATTAATGCAAACTTAGTAATAAAAAATGCTTGACATAGAGGTCTTATTATTCAAGTGTAGACTTGCTTGAAACAAAATTGAGGTTTGTTACAAAAGGTCTGAATGCGAGAGAATGAAGTCGAAATATATTGCTTAGTGTTTTTGTTTTGAATGTAATCATGAAACCCAATTCCAGTGAAGCCTTTACCATATAGTTTCTTAAATCAAATTAAGCGTTTCCATTTGTAAATATGTTTATTTCTTAATTTTGAATTTATTTTTTATACATTGAAATGTGTTGTTACTTTTACCCTTTATTAGTAAACAAAAAATTATCTTAAATCACATTAGTTTCTGTGGAGAACAATATTAGAACTTGTCCACTGTATTACTTGTGCGATTTGGTACATTTGTCAAATTACATAACAATAATTCATTAAAATCATACTCATTCTCCAAAATTTATACTATAACAACTTTTCCAATATTTGTTTGTACAAATATCATAACACCACCACCAACAACTACAAATCAATTTATCTCTTCGAGCAATTTCACCCACACTTAATAATTACACATCACAAACCAAATCATCTTCCTCATACAACAATTTTAACTTCCTCTACACAAAAGAAAATTGTCACCATTGTAGACATCATTCATTATAATTTCTTTTCTCTTGGCAAAATTTTCAAGCTTTATCAACATTCACACACAAAAGTCAAACTCCTATTTTATACTTCAACAATAAAGTGTTAAATTTGTAAAGAAAATAGTTTCCCTTACGTATTGACCTAACATTACTCTTTTCCCCCAAAAAACTCCACACATTAAACCATTCTATTTACACAACAAATGACCCAAATGACGATAAAGACACAACATTAGGGTCTCATCCAAAGGAAATTTCATTAAGGACGAATGGAAGTAACATGCAAAGAAAAAAGGAACTTGCATGTAGGAGAAAATAGATTGTTACATATAAAGACTGGACAAAATTTTGAACTCACCTTTAAGAGAAATTGAATGAAGATTTTGGTAGAGTTCTTCGTGTAAATTATTCTAGTGATAGTGAATCTTCAAAAATGATTAGAATTTAATCAAAATTTTATGGTAGGAAAAAATGATTTTTGGAGAGACATAAGGCTAAAGAGAAGAAAGGGCTTTCAAACCAAACCCACCGTATTTTTACAATCAACATAAACAGAAATTCCAAAAGAAACAAAACTCCAAAAATAAATAAAACCTTAACCCCACCCCTAAACAAAAATACTATAATAATATAACCCCAGAAGTAGACAAACTAAAACCAAGTTGTAGAGAGACCTAGAATGATGGATTGATCAAAAGGGCATCAAAGAATAAGAAAATTGATGAAATCAGAGATGGAGAACTCAAGGTTTTGCGTTTGATGGGTTTTGTAAAAAAAAAAAGGATAAATGAAAAACAAAAATACCATTATCTTAACTATATATATTATTTAGTTCATTGATAAATACATCAGCTTATAAATTTAAAACACGATAACTAACTATGCTTCATTTGTCAATATTTTAAACAAAATTGTAGCAAAGACATCTTATACACGGTAAACTATAATAGTAAAAAGAACTCTTAAAATGATTTTGAAAAAATCAAATACAACACCGAAAATTCAAACAAGTACACTAGTGAGTTGCTTATTCTAAATTTTCTAGTTAGTAGTAATTAATTTTGAGACAAATCTCATTTAGTTCATGTAAGGATAAAATGAGAGAGCTCATTTTACCTTTCAAATGCACTGCTAAACAAAACATAAACCGCAAGAACAAATATACCAATAAATGAATTCCACATAAAAGATTATTGATTTAGTTCCATCTACAACTATTTGGCTGACTTTATACCAATTTGAAGAAAACATGAACTTAGGAATATGTTTTACTAATATAAAAATAAAATTAGATCTTGTGGTTGAAGAAAATAAATAATAATAATAATAATAAATTTATGGTTCTCACAATAAGATGAACAAATTTTAAGAGGTAGAATATGCAAAAAAAACTAGAACATAAACTTCTATCCTCAAATGCAATTAATATCAAGGCATCCACGCTATCTTCTTTTATCATGTCATATATCAATGTCAAGAAATAAGAATCATAATCCTAATTATGGGTTTCCCCCTTAAACCATATTATTAGCTAGCAAACACAACAAAACAATGCGTATTAGATAAAGAATAAGTAAAAGACACACTCACTATTAAAACATTCAAAATTAAGACAAAAATAGTCTTAGATTTAGTCATAAGTGTGTGCACCCTCGTCACTAAGTCCATATTCTTTCTCTCTTACTATTGTTGTTTTCACCAACCAAATCAGCAAAATTGAACTTACACAATTATACACATTACAAAAACAAAACAAACTCATAACCCTCATGTCAATCCTAAGATTAAGCTGTCTTGAATTGTTACACATTAATCTCTAAGACATTCAAAGAACGAACCTAATAATAATAAAAAATAACACCCCACTTCCCACAGTTCACCTAAGGTTTGAGTCATGTTCTGTTAGGAATTCAAGTATGAGTCTAAGTCCCACATTAACCAGAAATGAGAAAGTAGAGCACTATATAAGAATAAAGACCCATAAACCCATTGCCTTAAGGTTTTGGGTTGAGAGTGGTGTCAATGTCTTATGTGGTTGGGCTCAGGTCTCATTGGTATTGTTCTCCCCGGTGAAACCCCCTCTGTAAAACCTGACATGTTCTGATATCAAAATATAACAACCCAAAAATTCAAAACAACATTTAGTAATTCTTAATCATCATACACTTTGTAGCATTAGGTATTTCAAAATAAAATCACATTTACAGTTCTTACACTAGATATTAAAAAATATTTTAAGAAAAATGAACTCATGATTACTTCAAAATATTAACCACGAACTTAACACAATTTTTTTTTTCAAAACTACAATTCATCATCCTTGTAATATTCCTATCCTAATCTTTTATTTTCCCATCATACCTCTAGTGTCATTATAAGCATTAACTTTTATATCTGCTCACGTACATATAGAGTATACGATCATTGCAACAAAAAAAAAACTAGAGAACACACAAAATGCAAGAGTAAGCTAATTTTAACAAGAATAAATCTCAATCTAAACATATTATATATTTTTACAAAGGTTGTATAATTAAATATTAAAATATATAAAATATCAAATAAGAGACCAAGGATCAAACATAGAACTGTCATAGTACATTTAAACTCTTGTTTCCGGAAGACTAGTGTATTGAATGGACTCGTGAGACTCTGCATTTGTCATATTGTCCCTCTTCTCCTCATTCTTAATAACAATAACTCAATCATATAAGTCATCCAGTATTGACATGATTAATTTCATTAGCTTCCTATATCGTCTATCATGTGAAGCCTTTTTCTCTCACCACCTAGTTATTATCCTTTATATGAGTTATAGGATAGTTCCACATCACAAGCTCCCTCCAATACACTTGGACTCATCCTAGATTAACATTCCCCTTGAAAATAGCTAATTTGACAAGCCAACACTAAAAATCCTTACACATATACATGCATTGTGAAACATATGGTAATACATTCATAATGACACAGGAGGCACACAAGAAAAACCATTTAGAAAGATATATCCAATTTCCTTCACACAAGATAAAGGTCATAAGTAAAATCACTTTATTACATCAAAGTCATTCAAGGAAATACACCCACATGAACCATTTAATCATACAATTCACAGAAATCATACTCAATTTCCAAAATGTGTACTATAAAAACTTTTTCAATATCTATTTATACAGATATCATAACACCAACAATAGCAACCACAAATCAATTTATCTCATCCAGCATTTTCACCCATATACACTTAATAATTACCTCACAAACCAAATTTTCTTCCTCTTACAACAGCCTTAACTTTCTATACACAAAAAGAAAATCATCACCACTGTAGACATCATTCATTATAATTTTGTTTCTCTTGGAAAATTGTCGAGCTTTATCAACATTCACACACAAAAATCAAACTCATATTTTATACTTCAATAGTAAAACATTAAATTTGCAAAGAAAATAGCTCTATCTACACAACAAAAAGCCCAAATGACGATCAAGACATAACATTAGGGTCTCAACTAAAGGAAATTTCATTAAGGACAGTGGCGGATCTTGACCAAAATTTCTGAGGAAGCCAAAATAATATACTCAATTTATATATTTAAGATTTTTGTCACTAATTCAGGAAAAAATAATACATAATTTAATATAACTATAATTATAACAGGAAATATATATATCTAAATAATATTGTCATTCATTTTTTCATATTCTTGAACTTATCAAATAATTGAATCATAAATACATTTTTTAGCTTATTTTTTTCAATGTAAATAACCATATTATTTGCAAAATATTGATTTTCCATTTTACTAATATGCACATATTGATTCAAAAGTCATCACAAGCTTTTGTTCTCATCTTCACTTCTTTTTTATCAATTTTAAAAGATAAATTTATTCTTTAATTTTTTTATCAATATACCTGCCTATAAAACAAGTTTAAGACTAAAAAAATAATTTATTATAATTTAATCAAAAATTGAGAGACATAATTACTAAAAATAACTATGATAATCAAGTTACACTTAAAAATCCTCTATAAAAAATCACATAATACCTTATTTGTTTTTCTCTTTTCATAAAAAATGAATATATAAAAGGGTAATGAGATAAAAAAAATGGCTAAATATTAAACAAGTATTGCACTACCAAGTGAGACAAGAGAAATTTTTTTTCCTTTAAGAATAAGAGAAGATATGAAAAAGATAAGGACAAAAATAATGAGTTTCTGTTTAACATTTTCTTTTCGTAACAAAAGAAATCAGATAAGAGTAAGAAATGAGTACAACACGTGAAAAAAAACAAAAAATAATATGAAAAAAAATAAAAATTATCTTAACAATTTTTTTATTATATTTAATTTTATATTGTACTATTTATTAAAATTAAATGATGTACTTTATAAAAAAATTAAAAAAATACTTTGTTTTTTATTAATTTTCGATATATTACTATCTAATTTAAAATGATACACATAATTTAAAACATTTAAAATTATATAGTTTAAAACATTTTAAATACACAAAACTTAAAAAAAAGAGTTAAAAAAGTTGGGGGGGGGGGCGTGGCCCCCACTCGCTCATATGTGGCTCTGTCACTGATTAAGGACGAATGGAAGCAATATGCAAAGTAAAAAGGAACTTGCATGTAGGAGAAAACAAATTGTTACATATAAAGAATGGGCAAAATTTCGAACTCACTGTTAAGAGAAATTGAAATTGAAAGATTTTGGCGGAACTCTTCGTGTAAATTACTATAGCAGTAGTGAATCTTCAAAAAGATTAGAATTGAATCAGACATTTATGATAGGATAAGACTAGATAGAAGAAGAGACTTGCTGAGAGAGAATGAGATATGATTTGAGGTTCTCACTGTAAATATGTTTAATAATAGTTCTTTGGTGAAACTAAATCAAAATATTACGTGAATACTAACATCTTATTCAGACATCAAAGTATAATAAAACAATAAAATATTAAAATACAAATTTATGAAAGAAAAATAGTCTATACCAAGAAATTAAGTTAAAAATAAGATGCATAGCATTGAATATATTTTTTATTCTATAGTATCATATTGTTTATTCAATCACCAACACATATATTTTGTATTTCTTTTGTCTCTATGCATTTAATTTATATACAATATATTTTTCAAACATATATATATATATATATATATATATATATATATATATATATATATATATATATATATATATATATATATATATATATATATATATATATATATATAAAACTAAGTGTTTTTGTGGTTCTCATGGGTTTAGAGTATAGATTGTGGTTGGGATTTAAAGTCAATCTTGCGCTAATGTTAGAAAAGAATGTTAGATTCCAGTTGAACCTTATACCAAATTTGTTAAATGTTAAAGTTAGACTTTTTCCATGCAGATTATCATTTTTTCTTCTCGTGTATAAAGTTTTAACTCTTATAGGTATAAATGTTTTTGGAAAAAGACAAAAACCATTTTTTTTAAATTGATTTTCATCTTTTTGTATAATATCCAACTATAATTGAACATAGTTGATTTAGAGAAAAACTTAACTTTATCAAATCCGGACCAAACTAATTTCACATGTTTGATTAGAAGCATACAGGTTTCAAACTTTGTACTAAAATTAACAGATTTGTATACCTTAAATTAAATGAAACAATTTTTTAAATGGAAATTACTTCATTTTCATTTATAAAAAGAATTGACTTAATATATATATATATATATATATATATATATATATAATCCAATTAACTGCATCAAATTTTCTTAATATCATAATATTATTTGAAAGTGGACTTCTGAAATAAAATAAAGGATTAAGATGTTTTTAGTTCTTGAATTTTAACGCAAAATTAAAATTTATTTATGTCTGAAACTTTGATATGTTTTTGTCCTTAGACTCTAAAAATGATTGGATATAGTCTTTTTAATCCAATTATATTAAATTTTTTGACGTGTTAAACATGTTTTGTGTTAGCATTTGAATTGTTTATATTGTTTGATACATTTTCATTTTAATATATGTTGAAAAACAGATTTTACACGTCAAAAAATTTAACATAATTACATTAAAAATTTATATTTTTAAAATTTAAGAACTAAAATGTATCAATATTTTAAATAAAAATAAATTTTAATTTTAGACCAAAATTTAATTACTAAAAACATATTTTAACTTGCAAGTAAAAATATATATGCTGAACCATATATACCAAACATTATTAAAATCAGAATATTGTACCAAGAATACTATCAAATAAAGTAAAATTAATTGAAACTTATAAAAATATAATATTTAATCATCTATCGGTGTTATAAATTTATGTTTATATAAATATTACCACATATTGTCAAGTAGCTAGTTTACCAAACAAGTGATATAAAAGTAAAAGAAGAAATTATCACAAAAAATGAGCAAGTGTCATTGAAAAAGGACATGCCTCATTTATTATTGACTTAACCTTTCTCACTTATCACTTAACTTGTAAAACTTGAAGCAACATTCATGCATTTAAAACCTATCATATCTATAAAGTCACAAAAAGCATCATCATGAGAAATATATAATATACTCAACCTCTCAAAGATATGTGTGGAACTTAAGAATTTTAGAATTTCATGTCATGTGAATATTGACTAGAAGCTACCACCAAGATTCTAAGGTTTTTTTTTAGTGCAAATGTGATCATATTGTTTTTTTTTTATCTTTGTATTCTCATTTTATAACTTTTTTTTTTCATATAAACATGTATTTATAAGATAGAAGTACATAGAAGTTTAGTGAATAACTAATATTTACGCGAACCATTTTAAACTTATATAAAAATTATACAATTATGTCAATTTGTCATCTCTTGGAAAAAAAAGCGCTGAATTTTCTTTTGTTTACATCAATTAATCTAAGTGGGATTGGAGGAACAGAAAAGAGAGTGATTTTGACACTTCACAATGAGGTAAAAGAATAAAAAAGTCAGACGTTTACAGTTTACGATTTACAATTTTTCTCCCGCATGTTGTTTAGTATATTCAATTTCATTTGTATATTTAATTTTGATATCTTTTTTCAATTATGGGATAAAAGCAAGTTGATGTTAAGATTTTTTTATTATTTTTAAACTGATGTAATAAAACATTTAAAGTTATCATTTCAGTGTCAACATCTTTAAATGGGAAGAAGAATTAGGAAAATTTAATATAATTACAATGATGAAAAAAGTGAATATTCATTATATTTCAACTATGCACCACCTTCACATTTAAAAAATATTTTCAAGTAATTAATATTTATTTTTAATTAAAAATATAAAAATAAAACTTAAATACAATAAAAATATTACTAATAAAGTATTTTTTTATAGAAAATATTAGTATATATATATATATATATATATATATATATATATATATTATATTTTGTTCCCTTCTATGTTTAAACCAATTCTTTGTTCAAAATTGAAATTAATTAGTTGAATATTAATTTAATATTATTGATTTTAATTTTATTTTATTTTTAAATAATATTAACAAAATAAATTAAACTTATAAAGTTAAATAAGTTAAACATTTCAGTTTAATTATCTTTTTCAAAGTTCATGTAATTTTATAAAATGTTATTAACAAAAATAAATTTATACATTATTTTCAAAATTATAAATTTGTTACATTATAATTGATACTTTTAAATTCTAATCCATACCCATCTTTATTAAAATTAAATTAAAAATAATTTTATAATACATTATATTATTTTTTTAGTTTATTTTTCTTCTATTACATCAATCAAATTTATTATAATTTTTTTATTTACTTAAAACGTACCTTCTTATAATTTAAACAATCCAAAATTTCATCCATTTCATTTTTTTTACATTCTTAATCTAATCCAAACACACAAAATCTTAAAGACGATTAATTACACCAAAAAGTAGCACATATACTTAATTTTTATCTTTGCAAATTTTTATTTGGATATTTTTTCAGAAATATATATATATATATATATATATATATATATATTGAAAAAACCTCTAGAAACTTTTTATCAAACACACAACCAACCACCCTCTTTGATGTGTTTTTTATTCATTGGTGTACTCAACTTTTCTTTAACAGTGACAACATATAGTCAACTTCATAGAAATTATATAATTTTATAAAAAACATAATATCATAAAAGTCTAAAATGTCTAGAGTCTTGTTATTGCCCTTGCTCTCGGCGCATTTACATATTTTAAAACTATTATATGTTTTTTTATGGATTATTAATATTAAAAGATTCTTACGACTAAAAGTCATCAAGCCACTGATCTCTTGTATGATTACACCTTGATATGTTTTTGTCTCGGCATTTTAAAATTAATTATATTTAGAAAATGATATATTAGAACCTTAAATAAGTGTTTGGTAAATTTAATACTAACCTATATTGAAATTTATTTCTTAAACTAGTATTTAATATTTAATAAATATATTAATTTTGTTTTAAAACTAACTTTATTACTTTTAACTAGCACATGAACAACATAAATATATAATTAATCAATTTAAATAATTCTTTTGTTAGAACAGTTGTTGCTATAGCTAATTCACTAACTGTACCAGGCAACTGATAAACCACATCATACAAAATTTGACGAGGCTATTTAACAAAGGACTTAATACAAAAATTGAGACCTAATTTAGTGTCATTCAAAATATGACATCAAAATTATAAAATTAAAAAAATAAAAATAAAAGACATATAAATGAAACTATAATACAGGATCTAATCTAACAGTATAATATTATACCTGAAAACCTTGTATTGGACTGGATAACACTCATATTTCACATAACACATAATTTTTAAATAATAAACTATAATAACTTCAATCGATATGGAATACCATAATATTTTTTTCTTTTTTCTTTTAAAAAAAACAAAGATTATTTACATATTTTATGGCATTTTTAAAAGTACATGATT
The DNA here is from genome assembly GCF_037176805.1 of Vigna unguiculata. Classification (NCBI taxonomy): domain Eukaryota; kingdom Viridiplantae; phylum Streptophyta; class Magnoliopsida; order Fabales; family Fabaceae; genus Vigna; species Vigna unguiculata. The sequence goes on along the minus strand of NC_140794.1, from coordinate 53,021,145 downwards.
ATGCTGTAGAATAATGATGGTTTCTAAAATATATATTATAATATTTTAATAATAAAATATTTAAATTATAAATAATTTTTTAATTAATTGAAGTCTATTTTATAAAAATTATCATCTTTAACACTTCTTTCTAAACTTTTTTGTTATCCACTTTTTATATTTTTTATTTTAATTTCTATTATTTTAAAGATCAAGTATCGATGAGTGTTTCTAGTAAAAAATTTTACACACACCCGATAAAAAATGAATAACAAAGTAAGTTCACTTTTTATCCGTTTTTTAGGTTGTGTTGCTTTTTGAGTTGCATGTAGATAATGATACTATGCATGTGACTCATATATGCTCAAAGTGGATCTATATTGTTATATGATCATGGTGATATGTTTAGATTTCTATTCAGAATTTTATATGTCCAGAGGAATATAACTCTAAGGAACAAATGAGAAAAAAATGACATTTTAACTAATGTAAGAGAAACTAATTTTAATTCTTGCACTTTTGGATTGAAATTGATTGTTGGTGCATCATGCTTTAGCTTGTAAAGTGGTAAATTCACTAAACTAATTTGGCTTGACGTGTGAAATTGGTTGAATTAGAAATATGTGATTTTCATGTTAATAAGATGTATTGATATATGAAATTTGGATTTAATTTGTGAATTGGTATCTACGGTTGATAATTATTTATTTATAATGAAATTTAGTTGTTTTTTGCTTGAATGAAGCATGAAGATACTTCCTAGAGTTAAGGGTATTGTTTGAAAGGCATATTTGTGCGTCTGTGTTATGCAGACTCATGCAAGCTTGTTTCCCACTAGGTGAGTGCTAAATTTGAGTTTATCGAAGAGTTAGGGGAGACTTGCTCGTTATGCAACCAAACTCTCGTTGAGCGAAAACCAAATTAGAGTTTGGTAGAAAGTCAAAGGAGGGTTGGTCGTTAGGTCAGTCTACTCTCACTAGACAAATTTATTTACATTTTCTCCTACTACTCAACTCACTAGGCAAGCCAATTAGTTGTCAAGCAAGTATCATTCTAAGGGTGACTCGCTATTCGAGTGATTAAGCTTGCAAAGTATGTTTGTTAATTTCAACTTTTAAATTGTGGAATGAATTATGAAGAATTTGTTAGGAGATTGTTATTCTTTTTGTGGGGGTGGTTATGTTTTGAGAATATGAAAGTGGATGATTGGAATGAAAATATTGAATTTGTCAATTTTATGTGTTGGCATAAAGTTATTCTTCTAAAGGGAAGTGCAATATTTGTTAGTTTAGTGTTATGCATTGTTTAGGGATGTACATTATGAAGTCATCCTAAAACTCTACTAGACTTAGTGACTTATATACAGGATGAAGTTTATGTTGTGACAGTTGAAAAAAGTTCATGCGATGAGGTGTGGGGAAAGAGACTCCTTTTCTAGCTAGGTCATAAGCGAATTTGGCAGGGTCAACTCAAGGCTCAAGCAAGTAAAATCCTTGCCTTAGGCCTCTAAGAAAAAAATGCTTAAAAAATTTAGTACTAATTGATTTAGGTCTCCAAAAGAAAAATACCTCAAAAATATATTTTAGTGTTAGTTGCTTCAGGCCTCCAGAAAAAATGGCTTTAAAAAATATTTTACTTTTAAGTTTGTTTTAGGCCTCCTAAACCATGGAACCACCCTTAAAATTCACCTTATCATATGATGGGATTGAGACCATGCAGTTTGGTATGGTCGACCATAGAGATTGTTTAATAATCTTATGGTTGGTGCAAAACTTCTAGTGTCTAATTCAATATATAAAACTGGATTGAGTCTATTATAATTAGATCACGAGTATTATTTTGTGCTACTTGTATAGGTAAATATTCACTTTTAGCATTATGTTATTGGATAGTATATTATTCAAAACTTTGAAATATACATGTTTAAATTTTTCATTAGCTTACCCATCTTCTTTTGATGCTTTTGTTTTGTTTCTCTTTTGAATTGATCGTTATAATGACGTGAACAGATGATTAACCTACATGTGAGAGAGATGATAGACCATACGAGGGTCGGATAAAATAGAAGTTAATGTGTATGTTTTTGTATTGTGTAGTACCAATATCTTAATTGGATGTAAACTAGTTAGAAATTATTTCTCTTTTGACAAACTTTAAGACCACAAATTGTAACTGCACCTTATACTTATATTTATATTTATGTATATGTTTTACATATGTCTGACCAGGTTTACTCAATACCGATAGTGTATGAACACGTATAAAATTTCTCTACTTTTCGGATTGTTACATATGTTGATGTTATATGAACTTAAATATAGGAAACTTGAATGAATATTTATATACTAACCAAATCAAATTTCAATTGCAATGTCATATATATATATATATATATATATATATATATATATATATATATATATATGGACAAGTTAATACTATATTAAATTAACTTAATGCTTTTATGAAAATTATTTTGAATTAAAAAAATCAATACATTAATTAGAATTGTTAATATTTTAGGGTGTGGGCTTTAAATAAATTTATAATTGAGTAAATTTATTATATCAAAGTAATAAACGAGTAAATATAAACATTAAATTAAATAGTTATTTATTTCCATGTAATAAGATAAGATGACATATCCTCTTATCTAGTGTTAAGTGATGTTCACTTATCACGCTTCATTAATATGAAATTTCAATTACCTTTATTAATAATTATTACGCTATGCTATCGATTACATTTAAAAGGTTTGTAGAAAATAAATTACGTGTTTTATATGTCAACACCATACTGTTGTTATTAATTGTTATTCTTTGGATTTTAATTTAATTTTCCCATACCATCTTATTTAATGACATCTATGTTTTTAATACTAATTTCAAAATTGTATTTTATTATTTACTAAAAATAACTACTAATATGTGAGAACCGAAAATAATAGTTTAGAATTGGTAAATGTTTAAAATAATAGAATTTTATTATTTTATTATTAAAATACTTAAATATAAATAAAAATCTAAAAATGAGTTTTATTAGTTATAAATACTCTATCTCTCTAGAAATGATTTCTTAAATTTTCTCTGCCTTCTTTCTAAAATTATGACTTCTGTATTCATCTATCTGGCAATTAGAGACCATTAGGAGATCTCTGAGATGCGTTCTCAACTTCTGCCCGATCAATTTCTCCAATAGAGTAAGTTGATTTTCTACTCTTAACTCTTGTCTAATTGAATCCTTGTACATTTGAGAATTTTTCTCTCGCATGACTCATGGGTTGTTTTTATGATTCTCTATTAACCAATGATTCTGATCATGTTATTGTTGTTTTTAGATTGAATTGTGATCTCTGCTAAGTTTAAAAGGAGGTTGATACTCGAGTTTAGATTGAATTGTGATGGTTTAGACTGCTCAATGAGATGTGACATAATATATTAAAGAGTTCAAAGACATATTTATACTATTAACTTAAATCATACATTTAAATTTTTAGTATTTTTATTAAATAATTTTCTTTACAAATGAATAACTTAATTTTTTTTAAATCATAATGTTTCATTATATATATATATATATATATATATATATATATATATATATATATATATATATATAATTTGTACTCAAATAATAGGAAAGTGAAAGATGTTATTTATTAACAATCATATCAACATAACTTTAATGAAAATATTAAGTTAATTTAATATATGATTAACTTAATAAATATATTTAATTATAAATTTATTAAAATCCTTCAAAATTTTAATGAGATTGTTAAATATTAATAATTTTAATTAATACTTCCACTATTTTTATTCAAAATAATTTTAATAAAATTATTGAGTTAATTTAATATATTATTATATTTGCCATGTTTATATTATTCTAATATTATTTAATCAACCAAGTTAACTTATTAAAAATTGTAAATTAATTTAACACATTATTAAAGGTTCCCTTATATATTTTTAGTTAATTAAAATTATATAAATTTTTAAAATATTTAATATATTTGTAAAATACTATCTTTGTCTTCAATTTATTATTATTTTTTAATTTAATTTTTTCTTTATTTTCTAATTTGAAAAAAAAAAAAACTTAGTTAGAATCTGATTTTGCGCTGACTTTAATCAAAACTTAGTTAACGAAACGAAAACAGCCGGAAACTAAATTATACCTTGTTAGGGAAATTTTGGTCAATATAATAGTTAAACGTTTAATGTGCTTTTTATTTTCTATTTGTTAAAATATTTAATTCAATTTCATAATTTTTTATTCATTGTAAAGTTTATATTTGTTAAAAAGTTAGTATCGTATATTATGTTAAGTTGACGTGATATTATTTATAGGAAGAGATGTTAGCTAAAGCGACTGGGTTACTCAATATGATCCCAATTATTTTTTTTTCTTATTTACACGAGAATGATAATATAAGAGACATGTAACATTGTTGAGCTATATAACTATCATCAACCCAATACTACTAAGTTTTAGTATTAATTCAAAGAAAACGATTCTTTCAACAAATATGAAGACCAATTAAGTAAAAATAAAAAATAAAAAAACTACATTAAATAATTTTTTATGGTTCCGACCCGACCCAAATCGGTTCAGTATTATCATCGGGAACAATGAATGTTAATGTATTGTTCCCTTTGGAGCATGAAACTCTGTTATGATTTTGTCCTTGAAGACATTTTGGAGAAAGGAGGGGAGAATGAATATTTAAATTACGTTGACCTCGACTCCTAAGTTACTAAGTCATGTGAGACTTATCGGATGTACCGGAACTCTCTGTTATAACAAAAGAACTCATATACTTCTTGATCACTAACTTGAGTTTGAGTACTTGCATCTACCCGTTCCATCTCTCTCTGGATCAGGTGAAGACGTTCCTACAAAGTCGAGCACTATTCAATTGTAGCACAAGGGCAGGACCATACCTTGCAAGGCAAATCGATTCCACACAAGTAGTGGCAGATCTTTGACCAATATTTTGGGGTATCGAAATTTTGGTTGGATTACTTTTTTTATCCATTGTTAGTCTCAATTTGGTCTCGATTTTTTAAAAATTAATGTAATTTGATTTTTTCGTTAAAATTTTTGAAGCGGAGCAAAACTTTTTCATCAAAATTAACATGAGGATTATGTCAATTACACCAACAAAATAAACCATCTTTATTCACAACTTCATTTTTTTATGAAAAAACATTGACCCGATTTAAGAAATTAACGAAAAAATGACAAAAATGCATAATTTTTTTAAAAATTCGGACCAAACTAAGACTAGAAAAACTGGAAGACCAACTTATTATTTTTGAACAAAATCAACAATCAAAAGAGTAATTATGATACTAATAAAATCATAATTATGTTATTATTATAATTATAAAATAAAATATAAATATTTTTTATAATTTTAGTATAATTAATTTTTATTTATAATGATTAAATTTAAAATAATAATCAAATAAAAAATAGTTAAATTAAACAAATAATCATTTAAAAGATAATACTAATAAAATAACTATTTTTATTCAAAAAATATTTAAAAGATAAAATTAAAAAATAAATATGGACAGGAGAAGGAAAATATTTTTCCTTATATATATATATATAATTTATTAAAATATCAAATATATAAAATATATTAAAAATATTAAATTTTTAAAAATATATCAAATATTATATATTAAATATATAAATGTAAAAAAAAATGGGGGGGCCATGACCCTCCTTAGTCCCTCTTATGGTCCGTCAGTGCACACAAGAACATTTGGCGTCATTTTTGGGGACGACAACTCTCCTCGTCCTCGACTAGGGATTTGTTTCAGTACATCCAATAAGTTCCACATCACTTAAGAGTCGAAATCAAATGCATTTTAAACACTCCTTCCTCTCTCCACCCTCTAAAACACGTTTTAAGAACAAAACTATAATGGAGTCCCACGTTTTAAAGTGGATGATACTTTGAGAACATGATGGTTGGTCTTATAATCCTGTCGAACGAACTTGAGTTGGGTCGAAATATTGACCCATCTATAAAGACAAAAACTTTTCTTATTCTCAACCAATTAAGAGTCGAGGCCGACTGATAAAAGAATTATTAGGAACATAATATAAGAAAATGTTTGAAGTTTCGTAATATATGGAAATGTTTGAAATTCATATTTGGCAAATTAACCATCTGAATAAAAAAATAAACGAAAAATTATAACAATAATATTAATTAGCTTGAACATATTATATTATCTTAGTTGTTTATGTTATTGTCTAATTTACTTTTCATGTATTAAATGTATGCACACAAATTTTCTTTAAAGAAAATCCATCACTGAAAGATTTCATCCATATTTTAAATATAGAATTCTAGTTTAATACATTTGTGATTTTGTATATATAGAATATAAATAATGAATAATGAGTATAAATATTGACAATCTACACATATAGAATTATCATAAAGTAATTTCAATATGAATCATGCAAAATTGAAACGCCTTCTCTTGATTGATATAATTAAAAAAAAAATCATATTTAAATAAAACCACACTGGGTCTTTCTTTTATTAATCCATAAGATTTCGACACTGAATACCAGCATTACTCAGGTTTAATTCTATAAATTCATTGTCCTTTATATATATATATATATATATATATATATATATATATATATATATATATATATATATATATATATATATATATATATATATATATATTATTTAAAATTTTAAAATACATTTAATTCATTAAGTGATTTCAAAAAGGGCCACTTTTCTATTCTACTCTATATGTGATGATTTGTTTCTTTTGTTTTTTTTTTCTGCGTAAATTTTTACTCTTTTCACCGGTCCATATATATGAAGTTCATTCATATCTTTAAATGACATTTTTTTTTCATCTTAGAAAATATAAATCTTCAATTCACTGAATTAAATCAATTTATAAGATACGTATTTAATTATTTATATTTATTTTTTAATTTTTATCATGTAATAATATCTGGTATTCAATTTTAAATATTGGATTGCTTATTTAATTTATTTACTAATCTAACACATTTATATTCCCTGTTTTATTTTATCCGTATTTTTGTTTCATGTAAAGAAATATCTTTTGTCATATAAGTTTTTCTCCATGAAATTATCAATTAATTTTACTTTTGATATTTATGTATTTTTAATTTATTTTTTCATATTTGACAGGCAAGAGGGTCTATTTATCTTTTCAATTGTTGATAATATTTCTATTTTTCTCACAATTTTACTAATAATTAGCATAATATGAGGCGGATAAATACCCATACCATAAGGAAGTAAGTGAACAAATTTATCTTTTTTTCATCCTTGTTTGTGGACAAAAAAAGTGCTTAGTTGATTCAACGTTGGGAATATTCAAAACGAGGTAAGTGAACAAGTATGTTGTTTTTTATCTTCCGTAACTGAATAAGTGATTATTTGGTTTGACAATAGAATGGGAAAACAAACAGAGTGAGAGGAAACCCATGTGAGATAGCAATTGACTAAATAGGAAAATCCCCATTTAACAATGAGAATATTCCAAATGATACCCAATGATTCCATTTTTTTTATATGTATAATTATTATTTACTTAATATCAATATCACAATTTTTTAAACAAATTAATTAAAAAAATAGTTATTAAGCATTTTATTCATGAAATTGTGTATGGGATGTGCCGCTGCTCCTTCCAACAACAAACCAGCTTTTTTTTTGTGAAAAGCTGTGTAAACGCCACTTTTTTTCATCACGTCAAACAAAATTAGCCTCCAAACTCTATTTAAATTAAAAACTACGATAAATAATTTTTTTTCTTAATTTCAGTTGAACTGATCTGACTCGAACCCTTAACAATTTTCCAAAGAAACACGTTCAACTAGCGTTTCCAACTTTACTACAGTTCAGACAAGAACAGCATGAATTTCTAAATTATACAATATATTTTTTTCCAAACAAATGACATATATATATTTATTTATGTAAATAGTTATAAAAGGTAATAAATATGCCATCTTCACAACAAAGATACATACATAGCATAAGACAGTATCTTTTTCTTTCTCGCTCTTTCTCTACATCTCCGCGTATCCCAAGTTTCTCTCTCTACCTCTTTCTCCAAACTCACTCATATGCCCATTTTCTGAACACGCTTTTCGAGAGGGTCAGTTTCTTTTCCATCTTTTTCGCAGTGCTTCGATTTGCTCATTTTTACTCTGTGAGGATTCCATTATTTTTGTTTCTCGAGTTTCTCTTGTTTTGATTTAGACGCCCCTGTCTTTGATGGGGTTTATGGGAGGGGAAAAAGGAAGGACAATGTGGGTTTCATGTTGTTGTGGTTTTTCTTTTCTTTTGATGAACAATTAGGCTTCAGGGTTTTCTTGATTTCTTTCATTTTTTGTTTTTTTGACATATTTTTTGTATGTTGATCTTCATGACTCCTTTTGTACGCTGTGATTTCCAGATTATGGAAATAAAGTAATAAGTCTGGCTTGTGTCACGTGTCGATGGGATTATGTGATGTTGATTGTTCTCTAAGTTTTCAGGATTATTTCATCTTGCTTGTAATGGGATAAATCCGAATTCAAGTCAAATTTTTTATTTCTTGATTACTCAATATGTTTGTTATTTGCCCCTTTTGCTTCTTATGGTTCTAACTTGTTTTTGAAAAAGTCTTTGTCAATAATTACATAAATTATGTCTCTTTGTGACACCTGAGCTCATAGCCTTCATTTGTTAATTATCAATTATTGCTCCTGACATAGAGTGCTGGGACATTGGTTTAGTTTTCTCGTTATTTCTTTTAGTTTTTTAAAAATAACTTAGTTTTTTAGTTAATTCACCGTGTATTATTGTAGGGTTGAATTGTTTATTTATTATTATATACTGTGTTGTTTCAATTGGGTTGGAATGGTTAAGATGGTTTTGATGATATATATTTCAGGTAAGTTTGAGCGCTGGTCCTGTACCGTGCTTCCTTACCTGCATTTCATCCATAAATGGGCTGTTTCGTCTCTCGGCCTAAAAGAAAATTTCCTGCACAGGAGAAGACAGTAACTCTTGCATCAGAGACTGCTTGTAAGTTGATCAACGCTTCCAGAAAGCTTTAATTCTTGTACAATCATATGTGACTTTTTATTGAATTCTAACTGTATTTCCTTAAGAGGAGTTGCTTTTTGTGAATTTACTTTTGGCCTTGCACTCTTGCTTGACAAATCTCATAAGTATAATACTGATCGTGAAAAAAGAAGGTTGTAGTATTTTATCTGTAAGGGCTTGCTGTTATGTATGGTATGTTTTCAGCGCCTGTGAGGTTTTGGGAATGGGAAAGATTGCAAATTTGTATCAAATGTGTATTGTTGAAAGTGGGCTGTTCCCCTTGGTCATACCAAATCTTATTCAATCTTAATTTGGGCTACATTAAGATGAAAAGACCATGCTCTGTCAATATTACTGCATTTGTGGGTACATAAATGTAAGGCAATAATTTAAATTTTAGTTATTCTGTATCTAGCTAGTGAAGTAAATCGAAGAAAATGTTGTTGGTCGCTTGCAAAGTTGAAGAGAATAAAGAAGAACCTCTCATCTTCTTTGTTAAATTAGATTCCCTAAGTCTTCCATTAGTTTCGATCTTTCCATTCTGTCACTGACATAAGCAGAAAAGCTTCTATTTTCTTCCATTTACTACAAACTTTTCTACTCTTTCAAAACCAACTGTAAGTTTGCAAATTTAAGTAATGAAATTGGAGTGAGTTGTCAGTTTATTTGTGTCATTGTATCAATTGAAATGGATGCAATAGTTTTCTTGTGCTCTGTTACCAGTCAATTATTTAGAACAATGTTTCCATCTAATGATGCATTTGTTATAAAATTGTTGTCTATTTCTCCATATGTAGTTTTTCTAATTTAAACTTGTGTATAATTTTGGTTTTCCATTTCCCAGTTACTGTTAGTGAGGTTGAAGCACTGTATGAGCTTTTTAGGAGCATCAGCAGTTCTGTTATCGATGATGGACTGATAAGCAAGGTACGACTTAGATTTTTTTTTCATTTTCTATTTTCTGCGTTAGGTTGTTTTATGAAGATTGGTATTTTTTATTGTTTGTAGTCATATTCTGACATCTCTTGCAATGAGTATTTTGTCATGAGAGATTTGGTCATATTTGCATTTGTAATTTTGTCAAGAATTTAATTCGTACTTAACTTCAGTTTGGGATATTCCAATTAATCAATCATGTGTAATATAAGGATAATCGGTTGCTATTTTCTTAATGATATTTCCAGGCACGAATTATCTGTAATAGAATATCACTTTTGTTAAGCTTTTCTTTCATATATTTGATAAAAAAAGCTTCATGTATATTATTGTCCTAAGCAAACTTGTTCTCACATGGAATTCGGTGTCCATATTGTGGTTTGGGATATTCTTTCTTTGCAGGAAGAATTTCAATTGGCAATCTTCAAAAACAAGAAAAAGGAAAACATCTTTGCAACTCGGGTACTATACACTTATCCTGCTTTTGCTCTCTTGCTAGTAGTATGGCTTATGTTTCTTGCAAGCATTTGTGAATGACTATAGACTGTCAAAAAGAAATCGTCGTTGTGATCTCTGGATCAGCAATTTGCAATAAAAGTAGGGTATTGAAGAAATATTATGTTTTTATTTGATCTTCTTAAAGAAACTCACTAGATTTACCTTTCAGCATATGCCTGTAACATTTATTGTGAACCATGTTCTTCCATCGAGTTTATTGTCAAATTTATGTATGAGATTATATTTGATTATGTCACTGTCATTCTCGGGGCATCTCTATGAAGTAATCATTCATTTGACTAGATTTCCTCTCCATTGATACGGTCCGTGCAGATCTTTGATCTCTTTGATGTCAAGAAGAAGGGAGTCATTGACTTCGAAGACTTTGTTAGATCGCTCAATGTTTTCCATCCAAATGTGTCATTAGAAGACAAGATAGCCTGTAAGTTAATAGTCAAATCCTCAACTCAGTTTATCCTAAATTCCTTACTGCGTGATCTAGCCATTCTGATACATTGGGTCGATTGGTACCGTGTTTCAGTTTCATTTAGGCTCTATGATTTGCGCAATACTGGCTTCATAGAGCGTTCAGAGGTAAGATGGTGATTCTTTATTCATCTGTCTTCATGCTAACTAAGTGCTCATTGCTACAAAACAAAATAAGTGCTAACCTACGCATATATAGATCTTTGCTGCGATGTGATAATTTACATTTTGGTTTGGTGTATTTTGTCGTGGCATCCATTTGCAGCATCTGCATTACTGTCCTATAATTTGAATTTATTCATTTTTCTTTTTTGTGGTTTCAGGTTAAAGAAATGTTAATTGCACTTCTTTATGAATCGGACATGAAGTTGGCAGATGATGTCATAGAAACAATTCTGAACAAGGTGACTTATGCTTATTATAGAATTCCTGTATAATATAAAGTAACAATAGATATCTTGTCCGCATTATGGAAAAAATATATATTATATTGTTACCATGTTGTGCGCTGTCTTTTTTAGCATCAATTATCAGAAACTAAATAAAAGTCTTGAGCCTGTCATTGGATTTTTTTTGTGTAGACTTTCTTGGAAGCTGACCTAAACGAAGATGGGAAAATAGACATGGAGGAGTGGGCAAATTTTGTTGCTAAGAATCCATCACTATTAAAAATCATGACCCTACCTTATCTGAGGTATGTGCTGAATTATTTTTAATGGTACATCTGAATTTACTTTGGTACATATTTTTATATTCTGGATATGCGATAATTTGTTAATCCTGAAAATGCAGGGACATAACAACTTCTTTCCCAAGTTTTATTTTTAACTCTAACGTGGATGAAGTTGCTGCATAAAGTACAAAGCTTTTAGGTTATGGGATTTGTGGGAGAATTGGATGTATTGAAGAAAGAGTGAAATATAGGGAGCCTTATTTGATTAGTCAAGTTAGCCTTAATTGTAAATGAAGTTGGCATTGAATTTTTCTAGTCACATGTCATGCTGGTGCTTGTTTGTAGACCCTTTATTTCTAAGGGATTTTTCAGTAGAGATGTTTAACAAGAGTTGCAATGAAAAAATAACAGCTTGTGGAATCCAAAAGTTGTACAACTTTGTGTGCAGAACAGGTTGGAAGAACACCAAACTGAACTTAAAGGTCTGTTTAGAATTTAGAATTTAGAATTTAGAATCAAATCCGTATGACTAGTAAAACGTTAATGAAATCACGAAGGGTAGCGTTACATTAATTCGGCGAAAAAGGTTAATATTTTAACTGTCAATGATCAATTGATCTGGCTTCTTCAATGAAAATTAACACAAAAATATAGTTTAGAAATTGATATAAGATAATTTATTAAAAATTTATAAAATATGTATATAATTAAGTCTGTAAAAAGAGATTAGAAATGGTAGAAAAAACAAAAACAGAAATTTGCCGTGGTAAAAATCTGAAAAGAAAAATAAAAGGAAATACGTCAGGATGATGCAGTTCTAAACGAAGTATTGAAAAATGAAAAGCAATGGGACAGGATTAATTTTGATAAGACAGAATGACCTCAACTGCCGAGGGTGTGTACGGTTTCGTTCGTAAAGAGTCAAACTAAACTAATAGCATCTTTGATTGACTTTTAGATCTCACCTTCGTAAATTTAGGTAAAAGCTATAGAAAAACAGCTTTTTCACAAATTATGGTATGAAGTTTTCAAATACATCATTAAATAATGAATAAACAAATGGATTGAGTATATAACATAATCGTTTCAACCATGGTTTTAATACTATCAAGTCATAATTAAAGACATCGTTAAAGGGTTAATTGTTGTGTTAAATTAAAAGTGATCCAACAATGTCAATTTTGATATTTTATATAGGATAATTAAAGTGTAGTTCTATTTTGTAATGAGTAAATAAATATGTGAAAATAATAATTTTGTCTGTCAATAAATAGGTTATGTTTTAATATTTTACTACATTTTTTCTATTTTGACATTCCATTATAATAAGAGACAGAGACATAGTTAAAGGGTTCTATTAAGAGAGTATGTGTTGATCTGTCACTTATTATGATTTCATGTATGCTTTTATTTTTAGTTCTCGTAATTAAAATGATAATTTTTCATCAAATACTTAAATTTAAGTTTGGTTCTAACCATTGGTATCAAAGGAATTATCATGATGGATTATGAACGTGTCTTTTCATTTGACTTATCCCTTAATTAAAATATTTTATATATTTGTAGCGTGTTTTCAAGAGGAGATGATATTGATAATTAGAAGGTTTATTTTATTTTGTTTTCAACTTTATGTTGATATGACATAGTGACATTTAAATATATTGATAATTGAGCACGTGTATATGTTTTAATTGAAATATAAATTACTTTTTCTTTTGATATTTGTGAAATCAATTACTCAATCATGTCATATGTTTATATATTGTGTTGTTGTTTTATTTATATATTTTGAGATTAATTAATTGAAAAGGCTCAAAGACTACGAAAAGGGGAAAAAGAGCAATATTTAGTTCCTCTTGTTTCACTACTTATTAATTGATTTACAAATTCTTCTTGCTGCCCAAATTTCCATTGCCACAATCAATTTGTAATATAATTGGCATCCAAAATTTCATATCATTTATGAAAAAGTGATCTTCTTCATTTGTTACCTACTCTTTTTTTTTTTCCTAACTAACTCAAATGTTCACTGAAGCTCCTCATCCCAAATTTTTCACACCATGTGTTTCTAAACTAGGACTGTTAAACGTTCATAATTTTGCTTGAAGGGTATTATCAAATAATAATCATTTTTAATTGGTCCACTACAAGTTATTATAGTTTGTTATTTTCATTCCTGTATAAACACCATAGCTTTTTACTGTACTCAAATAAATGGAATCAATGAAATATTCATTCGAAGAGTTTTATTTATTAAAAAAATGTTAATAATCAATATTTTATTTTAAAATATTATTTTATTTATTAAAAATTGTAAATCATGAAAAGTAATAATTAAAAAAGAATATAATTTTGTAGTTCGATTTTACGTTAAAAACCTGTTTTCGAAATATGGCAAAATGGACTTGTAAGATTGGTCTAAGGGGACTTCTTCTTGTATTTCCAAATATTTTTTCTTTTATCCTATTATTTTTTTAATTCTTACTTTGTCTCTCAATTAAAAATAAATATATTTGTTCTTTCTCTTATTTAAAGTACAATAACTCCGATCCCAACTTCTTTTACTCCTATGAATGTCGACATTTGGTTCTTTGTTTTGTTTTACGGATGTCGACAAATATTTTGTATTTTTTTTCTTAATTTTTGTTTGTTACATGTCCACATATGATTGTCTTGATTTTTGAACGGCTTGATTATGTTTTAAGTCCATAACAAATTTGAGAACTTTCAATTGAGTTTCTAATAAATTGTTATGGTTTATTGAGTACTCAATAAATTTAATGTTTTCAATTGAGTGGTCCCCGCTGTTGTCTATTAAGTGTCAATAATAAGTAAATTTTTCATTTGAAATTGATACTTATCATGTATCAAATTATTTTATTTATGTATAAAACAAACCTCCTTAAGCTTAAGATACAAAATGAGGCATTAAAAATTGGAGTTTGAAGAATTGTAATCATATTTTACTTTTTTGCAGTGAATATAAGAGAAAATATCAAGTATTTAGCTGAGTCACGGTCACTAGCGTTAAGCCATGGAAATAGAAAATACAAAATAACATATTTTGACTTTCTGGTTAAGTACAACAAATTGGAGTTGAGCCTCATCAGGAGACCTTCTTTGAAGGAAATCTAAAGCACAAATCCATGAGGTTGAGCAGCCAAGAAAACTTTCCTGATAGGGAAAGGTCAAGTGCTAAGCACTAGGATAAGAGGCTGAGCTGAGAAGGAAACTCATTTGTGAAGAAACCCTTGTGGAGAGCACCAAAAATTGGGTTGAACACTACCCAAAAATTCCTATAAATAAAGACCTCATGTCTTCATTCTAGGCATTGAGTGGAGTCTTAGAAACATAGCAGTAGGAGAGAATGGAGTTGTGAGGCTCGAGAAAGATGCTCTTAGTGTAAATCTTATGCATAGATGCTGTTGGAATTGTATTGTAATATCCTATGAGTAGCTTAATTCTCATGTCTAGGTTTGATGTAATCAATTCTTATTTTATACATTTCTACTTTGTGGGTATTTATTTATCTTTGCTTTCATTCAATTGTTTCTGGTTTGATTTATGCTTAATGATGACTTGATCACCCATCTATTTAACTAGTTTGAATTGAGTTGGAAAACTAGTCTTAAACTGCGGTCCAATCAAATCATCATACTTGTACTAGTGAACAAGGATTCATTGCACATGAAAACAAGGATTCATTCAACGAGTCGTGTACACTAAAGTAAGGATCATTCAACCAGGAGTTGAGGAATCACACTGGATTTGAAGTCCTAAGTTTTAATGATTCAATAATGAACCTAGATCTACATAGAAATAGTACTTTCCGGACATTGAATGGTTTGCAGAGTAAGTGAACAAGATGGTAGTGATGTAATAGAAGAAGATAAGATGGAATCAATTCATAGCCCCTACTCTACTCAACATCATTAACTTTTTCTATTAACTTGGTGTTGTCTATTAAGTGGCTGACGTGATTATTATCTTGTCATGTCATTTTGCTCAGTTGTCGCCACATGTCATTTCATTGTTTTATTATTTTAAAATTTTATAATTGTGTGATTTTATATTTTTATAATTTAATAATTTTAATATTTTAATTCAAAATTATATAATTATAAAATTATGATTTTGTGAAATATAAAGTTATTATATATTTTCAAATTTTATTCATATAATAAAATTATAAATTTATAGTTATACAATTTTGAATTAAAATAATAAAATTATAATTGTACAAGGGTTTAATACAATATTTTTTTTCTTTTAGAAACAACTAAAGATCTATTTAGTTAAAATAAAAGTATTATTTGAAAAAGTTTGTATGAACTTTATGATATAAAAAATAATGTATTAATTAAGACTTTTATTTTAACTAAAATTTTAGTTTTAAGTTATGTGCCACCACTAATTTTTTATAATCACTAAATCAGAGACTAACTTAAATATTTATTGTTAAAATCGTTGTTTCTTGGAAATCTAATTTAAAAGCTTAAATATGATAATTATATTTTCTTATATGTCAGATAAAATAAAATTTTCCCCAAAACTAACATTCCCTTAAAATATTTATATATCACTTATTAGCATTTTGTCTTAGTAGAGTTGAATTTCCATAATTAAAAAAAAGGAAAATGAACTTTCGAAACAATGTTCTTAACACGCAATCTAATAAACTATCTCTTCCAAGATAGAAGTTTATAAGATAACATGGTAAGATAATAATCTGTAAGCCTCTTTAAGAGTCATATCACTCATTCCATTAACCAAGAAAGTTACCATCAATATTCATTAGATACTAAATACTACAAAATTTTATCAGAGACTTAAATTATGATAACCAAATTTAATCCTGTGAATATATATTGAACTATACAATTTTTTTAAATTGTGTTAATTAAAATATTTAATAATTTTTTTTTAAATTTTATTAAATAAAAATAAAATAAAAAATAAATATATTTTACTTTATATTAATTTGAATGAATATTTAAAGCATAATTATGTTAACTAAAATAATTACTAAATTTTAACTAAAAAAGTATTTAAAAAAAGCATTCAATCGAATTTTGAAATTTAGTTAACATAAATTAAATTATATTAAAACTTTTAATTAAATTATTTAAAATATTTAATAATTTCTTTTTATTTTTATAAAATTAAAATTTAAAAGAATAAAATATAATTTATTTTATATTATTTTAAATAAAATTAAAAAATAATAATAATGAATAAATTATTTTACAAATTTTAATTTAAATGTTCATTTTAAAAAATTATATTAATCGAATTTGAAAATCAAGTTAATATATTAAATTATATAAAAATTTAAATTAATTTAATTAAAATATTTAGTAATTTTTTAAAATATTTAATAATTTATTTTAAAATATTTATTAAATTAAAATTTAAAAAAATAAAATAATATTATTTTATATTTATTTAAAAATATATTTAAAAAACAATTATATTAACTAAATTATTTATTAAATTTTAGATTAAGAAAATATTTTAAAAGAATATGTTAATCGGATTTTCTAATCCAGTTAGCATATATTAAAAATTTTAATTACATTATTAAAATATTTAATAAATTTTGTTTTAATTTTTATTAAACTAAAATTTAGAAGAATAAAGTATATTTTAATTTATAATATTTAAAATAAATATTTAAAGTGTAATTATATTAAATAAATTATTTCTTATATTTTAATTTAATTAGGGTTTAGGGTTTTTTTTAATAATTAACTTTTTTTTGGACATCATGTTTAAAACTAAAATAATTAAAACCTAATGCGGGTCTAGGGATGTCAAAAAAATCCTTACCCGTGGATATCCACGAATAAAATTCGCAATTGGTAGAAAATTGATATTAAAAATGGATACCCGCTACCCGCGGGTACGGGTATTTTTAATACCCGCATGTTAACGGGGCGGGTACGGATATCATAATATCCGTTCCCGTGGTTACTCGTATCCACTAAACTTTAATCACAAAAGTACCCTTATATATATATATATATATATATATATATATATATATATATATATATATATATATATATATATATATATATATATAAGTAAAAAACATTATTTTTTCTAAATTGTACATCTTGTCTTCTGTCTTCATTCTTCAAACTTCAAGTATTGGTACATTGTCTTCTTCCAAGTACACCCCTTGACATTCTTCTCTTTTCTTTATTTGAAATTGTGCATATACATCAAATCATGTATAGACAATTACGTTTATGGTATGCTTGTTGTCAAATGATGAAATCAAAATAAGAATACTTGGCACATAGCAATTGAGGTTTAATATTTGTTTATTTTGTTTATTTTTTAGGAATCAATTGGAAAATGTGAACTTTTTGATCAAAAACACTAATTAAAGAATTTTCATTGTGTTGAATGTCATATTATATCTACTTTTATAATTATTTGGACTGGTATGAACTTGAATTTATTTGAACTTTATTTAAAATTTATGATACTGATGTATTTTATTTTATTTTATTTGAATTTATGATTAAATATTTATTTTTTAAATAATTTTGTAAATACCCGCGAGTACCCGTGGATATCTGCAAATATGAAAAAAAATAGACGGATACCCGCATAACACATACCCGACGGATATAGGTACGAGTACGGGACGACGAATATTTATCCAGCGGATAGGGTATGGGGGAGCTACTACCCATACCCTACCCGCCCCGTTGACATCCCTAGGCGGGTCGTAGAGATCCAATTTTAAATAATAAAAAAATTAAGAGCATAATATTGGAGATTAAGTTCTAAATACAAAAAATAAAAATAATTTATATAATGACATCCGTAAAACGAATAACCGAACGAATAACCGAATTTCATATATTCGTAGATAAAAAAAAAAAGAACAAAACTATCATATATGAACATTCGTAACGGATACAAAATACAATAAAAAAAATACTGAATGTTGATATTTATACATTAAAACAAAATACTGATATTAACCTCCTAAGAGTAAAAAAAACTTGGATAAAGATTAGTGTGTCTTAAATAGAAAAAAGAAAAAATATGTTTACTTTTAAATAAGAAACAAAGTAAGAATTTGAAAAAATAAATTAGGGTGGAGAAAAATTGTTTGGAGGTGCAGATAGAAGCCCTTGGGTCCAAAGGACGTAAATGGACCTATATAAAGAGTCGATGTTGGTCGCACACAGAAGAAGGAAGTAAAAATGGAGCAGAAGAATGAGACGACGAGGACGTTGAGTGAGGAAGCGAAAGAGAGAATTTCAGAAAGATTGTCATGTTTGGAGAACCTGTACTTTCCGCGCGCGCTCGAATCCACTGTCTCTCTCCCTTCTCAACGCAAGGCCATTTTCCACGATCTTCTCTCAAGAGACGTTGCTCTTTTCTTAGGTTTCTTAATGCTCACCTCTCACTTTCTTACTTTTCTTCGTTCAATTCATATATGCGTGTCTCGATTTTTCCTTGCTGTAATCGAATCCTAATTAAACCCTAACCTAGGTAAGAGACGAAATAATGAGTACGTTAATTGTATGTATTCTTGTGTTTTGTGTAGAACGATACGGTTCCCAGCTTACGTGCAATGAACTTACTGAATTTGACTCGATGAAAGACGATTATGAGATTAATTGGCACATGAAGCGGTTGCGGAGCATTATGAGCCCGTCGGAGGAGGAGTTGAAGATGAGGTCGGTGACGGTGAAGAACCGGAGGCGGGCTTATTTGGATAGATTGGTGTGCGGTGGGCACTACTTCTCTGAGGATGCCATGAGGGAGAGAGAACCGTATCTGCATCATGAGTATGTGGGCAAGTTTCAGGACCAGAGCAGCAGAAACATGGCAAGGCCGGGGGAGCGGTGGTCGGAGACTCTGATGAGGAGGTGTGAGGAAGCGGCGCTGGTTGCAAAAATTAGAGGGGAGCAGCAGAGGATGGGTGTGCCGGAAAGAGACTGGGTTGGTAATGAGAGATTTCAAGAGGAGGGGGAGGAGGAGGAGGAAGAAGAGGAGGAGGAGGAGGAGGAAGTGGATGAAGAGAGAGTAGGTGGTAGCAATGGACAGCTTGCAGAGGTACTAATCTTTAAACTATCAATCATGTGTTTATTTGTATTTTCTTCTGTTTTGACTAGTATATCAGTAATATCCTTGGAGAATTTGGTTTTTAATTGAGCCCAATGGTATTGTGTGGTTCGCATAGTCATCCCACTTGGTCGGATAACAAGGCTATTGTTGTTCTTGTTTAATCGCATGTAAGTAAAAATAAGATGAAGAGGAAAATTACAAAGGAAAATGTGGGTTGAAAAGGAATCCTCCTAAACGAGAGAACGAAACAGTTAAAAATTAAATGAACCATACTATTCAAGCAGCATAGGTTGTTCATTGCCACAAAAAATATTTATATTGGGACTTACGGCACACTCAAATTGCCCTGAATGAAGAATTTATAAAGCAACCTGGCTGAACAATTTAAGAACAGTTGACTAACAATTTATCAGCATCAACGAGACCCTTTTTTTTAAAATAGCATCATCTATCTGTCTTGGGTTATATAAATAAGTAAACAACTACATCTTTGTCATTGTCTTCTACAGATACTGGATACACAGATTTAGACTGCATGTGTACAAATTTAGTTTACTATGTTCATGAGCTATAAAGATCTTAGATCAATGTGTTGTGTTTGATACCGAAGCCTGAACATTCTGTATACACCTTTCCTTCCTTTTCCCCACATGACTAGTGGGATTGTAAGTCTCTTTAGTTTGGTGCATGCTCGTTATTATCTTTTGGTACCAATGCTCTTGAGGATATGCCTAAATTTGTTTCACGCTACATTTAGAAGTGTTAATCTGCTTTTGCATATTCTTATTTTTATTGAATTAAAACCCTACATCATCTTTACTCAGAGAGAAAGGTGAATCATGATATTCAACTTTGTGTTGGTCTCTCTGAATAAGGTGAATAGCAATTAATACATATACTTGTGCCAATTAGCAAATATTTGGGTATATAATGTAAAAGATATTTTCTGATTATAGAATGAGTTACATAGTAGTTCGAGAATTAGTTCAGTGGTGATAGTTGGAAGAGAAGGGGCTTATAATCTAAACAGATGGGTTAGGAGGGAGATTCAGATGGCTTTTCTACGTATTATGAGATTAATTAGATTTAACTGATGAGTAATGTATCAATTAAGTTGCAATTAATTAATTATTTTCTGAAGGTTATATTTTCTTTAGATAACGGGTTAGGGTAGAGGATTTTTTGATAAATAATCTAAATCAACTGCATACTTCAGCCCTGACTTCAAATCTGTTGGATTTCAACCGCATGTCAGTATCTGGAATCCACTTCATGGTACTATTTTCTTCATTTGATTTGACCCACATGATTGTGAATTAGCTTACGAGGACTGATCTCATATGCAGTAACTCCGACTTGCTTTTTATGATGGTCACTATTGGCATGTCCTAATTATGGCAATCCAGTGATAACACCGTGTATTGAAGACATTGAAGCAATGAAGTTTTTTTTGCATTTGTTTTTGGATTATAACCCCTCCCCCTACGCGATTATATTATAGTATCTCTTAGTTGAATTCTTTGTTTTGAATAGTTTGACTAATACCTAAACTGTGTATTGCTTTCGGATCCAATGCTCCTAATGCTTGTGGAAATGGGGAGTTACTATGTGTTTTGTAGACGTGAATAATTATGTTGTTATTTGGTACTGGCAGAGACACCTTAATGGGGCTGATGTAAATAATGATACCCTATCCAATCCGGGCAGAGTTAATTTGGAAGCAAGTATATCTGCAGAAGAACTAGAGGACAGGATGGATCAATTCACCTACATTATGCAGCAGAAGTTTCTTTTAGGGGAAGATCAGGAGCATCTTGATTACTCTAAAATAGATAATGATGAGACCCTTGACGATCATTGGCAGAGGGAGGCCAATATTGATGCAGAGGAGAGATATTTTGCCGATGACTAAAATCTGGCTTCATACTATTACTGGGTAATGAGGAATCAAATGTGTCTTTCTCCACAATGTACCTTAATTAACTGCACATCTGTATATTCTTAATATAAACGTCTCTTTAATTCCATTCTTCACTAGGGCTGTCATAGGAAGCTTGGTATGGATCGCTTCTTGCAATTCCCGCAATTTCTCACCATCATCTTTTGCATCGCCTTTTTCACTTTTAACAAAATAAATACTATATAGTAATATTTATGCTAGGAACAATTAACATTTTAGGCTTAAATATATATTTGATCCCTATTTATTTTGATTTTATTCAATTTGGTCTCTATTTTCGTTTTATGTTCAATTAGGTCTTCATTTTCGTTAAATTATGGTCAATTTGGTCCGATGTTTAAATAGTTAATGTTTTTGAACAGTACATGCCACGTGTTAGCTCCTGATTTTTTTGATTTTTTTTAAATTTTTTTTAAATTTTTTTTTAAATTTTAAAAAAATGAATTGTGTCACGTGTCAATGCTAGTGCCACGTGTCAGTTTGTGGTAGTATTATTTTTTTTGTTCAATTTAGTCTCTATATTCGTTATTTTTGTTCAATTTAATTCCAATTTTTATTAAAATAAATCAATTTTGTGCTTTTCAAATTGACACTAAATTTAATATCTTTTATACAAATTATATTAATATCTTTTCTAAAATTGACCTTTAAATTTATTATTTTTAAATTCAATTATAAATTATTAAATTTAATTATAAATTGAATAAATTCTTATATTTAATTTCTAAATAGAATATAATTATTTAAAATATTATAAGAATATAATTATTAATTTTTTTTCTAATATTTATATTCTAAAATATTTTTAAAATTGATATATAAAAATATTTTAAATATTCAAAATATTTTAGAAAAATAAACTAATATTTATAAAATTAACATTTACATATAAAATATTTTAGATTTTAATATATAAAATCAATAAAAATATTAAATATTTAAAATTTAAATGTAAATTTTACAAATGTTAATATATATTTTTAAAATTTAATAATTATATTTTAATTATATTTAAATAATTATATTCTATTTAACAATTGAATCTAAAAATTATATTCAATTAATAATTAAATATTATAATTTATAATTAAATTTAAAAAATAAGTAATAATAATGTCAATTTTAAAAATTAAATGGTTTTATTTTAACAAAATTTGGGACTAAATTAAACAAAAATAACGAATATAGGGACTGAATTGAACAAAAATAACGAATATAGGGACTAAATTGAACAAAAATAATAATACTACCAGAAACTGACATGTGGCACAATTATGACTTGACACGTGGACACTTTTTTGAAATTAAAAAAAAATTAAAAAAAAAATTAAAAAAAATTAAAAAAAAATTAAAAAAATCAGAAGCCGTACTGTTCAAAAACGTTAACTATTTAAACACCGTTAGTGAAAATGACAAAATTTACCATAATTTGACGAAAATAAGGACCTAATTAAACATAAAACAAAAATAGGGACCAAATTGAATAAAATGAACAAAAATAGAGACCAAATGTATATTTAAGCCAACATTTTATTAAACATTAATATTTTTTATGGAAAGGTTAACTAGTGCTGATATCTAGTCTAACAATTATCTCCCGCCACCTGAAAATACAAATACAAACTATCTATTATCACATTTGGGAAGAAATGCTTCTACCTTAAGAAAATAGAAACGTACGTATTAACCATATCGTGCATAATTCTTACTATCACCGGCATGTCCAAAACTACCATGTTAAAATTATCAATATTGCTACGAATAAATCAAATTAAAACTAGTAGTTCACCTGTTAGAAATTCAATAATAGAGTTTGATGATATATCCTTGCAGAATTCAACGATGGTTCCAAAGAGCAGTATTACCAATCAACAACATTGTTACTCAATGTTTTACTAAGTATTACGCACTGTCGTAAAACTTTATTTTAATTCTTAATTTATATCATAATTCATTCTAACCCCTTACAAACATGTTATCATCTAATAATAAATTGACATGCATGATAAAAATACTGATTTTTACATTAATTATAGGAAAAGGTGGACCATGGTTATATTTAGTGAACAGATAAAAATATTTAATATAACAGGTGCACTATTAATATTTAAAAAAAAATAAAGCATAGATTAGTTATGATTTTGTGAGAATAGTGAGTATAAAATGGGAGGTGGATGCAGTGGAGAAGAATTATGTTATTGATAGAGGAAGCGAAAAGAGGGGAAGAAACATGGTACGTATGTGACAGAGACGCAATAAAAGAAAGAAGGGGCCCCTTGGAAGAATGGTTGGGAAAGTAGAGAGAGACACGTAGACGCATAGAGAAGAGAGAGAGAAGTTACTAAAAATGAGATTGTGAAGGAGTGGGAGGAGAAGGATCTGGTATATTTAATTAATGAAAGAGAGAAAGTAATGATGATCATCGGAGAGGCAGTTAGAATGGTGAAGGCATAAAATAATTAGAATAGAGATAGGAGATTGGAGAAGAGAAAAAGAGGGAAAGAGGAAAAGAGGAGGTTATGAATGATTACAAAGGAAGAGAAGGAGAAAGTGTTGTTGTTCGGAAGCGAATCAAGGATAAGACGCAGCACCAACAACAACAGCAACAACAACAACATCACCGACAACCCAGTCCTTCCACTGCAAGGCCACACCAGCTTCACCGTCGCTCCGTCTCCCTCCCTAACAATCAACACGGTTTTCTCTTTCTCCTTCCCACACACGCATTTCTTTCCTTCTTTCTTTCCTTTTTATCATTTTCTCCAATCTTCCATGCCAAACCTCTCTTAAGCTCGCATATTATCGTTTCTCTTTTAAAGATTCATTCATGTTCTTGAAAATTAAACTGAATGGAACGGTTTTTCGAAGGCCAGGGGACAAACAAAGTCTAATATATCTGTTTTTCTATCCTCCGCTGTTTTGGACAAGAGAATTTTGGAGAGATTAATTCATTTTAGGCACCAATTAAAAAGTTTAAGGGAGTTGAAAATTATTTAATTTTTTATAAAGAAAAGACAAGAATCTAAAGATTTTCATATATTTTTTTATTTTCTTTATATTTCTTTTATTTAAATTCTATTGGGATATTATTTTCTCGGTTTTATCAGGTCGTTATCACTTGATATTATTGTTGCACTGTGATCCGTTTTTTTCTTTTTTATATATTGAAATTCATCATGATAATTTTTTTATGATCATAGTTACTATTATATGCTTCTTTTTTTGGAGGATGTATTTAGTGTTATTTTTCAGCCAAAGTTAACGAGAGATGTCTTAGGTGGTATCAAAATGTTTTCTTGGTGATAACACTTTTTTATATTCATTATTATTTTCAATTGATATTAACGCTTCGATTAATATTGGTTGGACTATTTTTCTTTATAACAACAATCATGACTTTTTACTAATGTTATTTAGACCATTTTCTAGTTGATATATAATAGTGGTTATTTTTGGTGCATTATTGGATTTATTTACCTGCACTGTTATTTCTCGATTGATCTTACTTAAAGTTTCTAAAAATGATGTCTTGGTGACTATTCTATCGTGGATGTCATTTGTTGTAGTCTAATATTGTCAAAAAAATATCTGAAGTTGGCAGGGATTTTATCCATCTAATGTTGACTAGAACTATTTTAGCCAATCATCACAAGGACTCTTTTTTTTCGTTAGTTGGAAAAAATTTCAGTAGGCATTATTAAAGAAATTGACAAAAAAAAAAAAAAAACTTGTATCAAATGTTTTGAAGAAATAGTCCTAATTAAGGTAAATAATCAAAATCAGTCGAAAACAACCTCGATTGATGTTAATCAAGAAAATATATTATATAAACTAAAGAATCGCAGCAAATTTTAAATTATTGAATATTATTTAATATTAAAATAATTTTTTGTATTTGGTAATAATTAAAATACTTCGTTTAAACAAGAAAAATCTGATTCAATAAAATATGAATTGTCTTATAAAAAAGTATTAAAATAATTTAGAATGAGAAAAAGTTTAAATTTATTATATTTGAGTTTTCTAAAAGAATATGAAATTCTTCAAATGCTCACACAAGAATTTTACCTAATCACCAAATGGAACTGCCTTGGTTATTTGCAACTTATTCAAAACTGTTTGTTCTGTAAGATAAAAAGTAAAAGGCATAGAAAATATGCGGGCACTAACTAAGAAGGGTGAAATGGATCTAGTGTTTTCATGGCTATGTTTTGGAATTAATTGGAATAGATCCTTATTTTTTACGTGTACTGGATGCAGAGGAATCTGAAACAGATATCGAAGGATCTGATGTTAGTGTCTCAGAAGGGGATGACTCATCTTGGATCTCATGGTTTTGCAATTTGAAAGGAAATGAATTCTTGTGTGAAGTTGATGATGATTTTGTACAAGACGATTTCAACCTCTGTGGATTAAGTAGTCAAGTGCCTTACTATGATTATGCATTGGATTTAATTTTGGACGTTGAGCCTTCCCACGGTAAGCATGCTTTTTTCTTTCTTCAGTTCATCTTTTATTCTACATTCCAAGTTATGCGATGAAACTGAAAATAGTTGTTGCTACCTCTGCATTCTGATTAAAGTAAGGCAAAAACTTCCGCCATTGGTGCTGAATCAAAGTTGTTCACTAATATATGATCTCTGATAACCTCTTTGGTGTTTGCTTGATTGACTGGTAGTGTCATTTTGTCGAATTATTAGCAGAAATGTTCACAGAGGAACAAAATGAGTTGATTGAATCTGCAGCGGAGATGCTTTATGGTCTGATTCATGCCCGGTACATTTTGACGAGCAAAGGAATGGCTGCAATGGTATGAATTTGTTTTTCTGTTTTTTTGATGTTTTATTGTGGACAAAGATGGCTCTGATAAATGGCATTGTGATAATCTACAGCTTCACAAGTTCAAAAACATGGACTTTGGCAGATGTCCAAGAGTTTACTGCTCTGGACAACCCTGCCTTCCAGTAGGGCAGTCAGATATTCCTAGGTCAAGTAATGTAAAAATATTTTGCCCCAAATGTGAAGACACTTACTACCCAAAGTCCAAGTACCAAGGTAGTATCCTTTGAAGTGCCTTGTTAAACTTCTGAGAACTATTTATCTTGTCTTCTCAAAGTTTAGATTTGCTTATTCTTCCATCTATGTACACTTTATCATTGCCTTCTGATAATTAGATGCTGGATATTTTTGGAGTGACTGTGTCTAACCCTGTGTTTTGCCATATGATTGTTCAATTATTTATTGGTGGGAATAATATCCCCCCATTTCATATATAAATTTCCTAAACTGTGTCTAGACATGGATGGAGCTTATTTTGGAGCTACATTCCCTCACCTGTTTCTGATGACTTACGGGAATCTGAAGCCACAAAAGCCAGCACAGAACTATGTGCCAAGAGTTTTTGGTTTCAAAGTTCACAAGACCTGAAGCTGGGTGGAATTTCAAGCTTTCATCAGAGTAAGAATCTGAGCAAGCCTTGTTTTCCCTTTGTTGTATTTCTTTAAAATACAGTGGATTTTGAGTTTCTGAAATGAGTATAGTGTAGATCCACGTTTTTGTAAACTGTAAAGATATATGCAGATACCTCTACAACAAGGCAGCTGCTAGAGCTTAATTTTTCTTTCAGTTTCAAATTTAGTCTGCCTTTGTAAATCTTTTTCTGATAGAATTTTAGATCAAGTACTTGAATGCACTTCTCAACGTTTATGTTAAACCTGCCCAAGAAGTGACACATGACACTTTCTTATCAAATGTATTCATGTCATTTACTCATGAAATGTATTCCTGCTTCTTTTCTTCGAGTTTTACCTCTGCTTGTTCAAATGCACAATAACTTCCTCTGCTAATATTTATGTCTAAAATTTCTCTGTTCTGTTCCTATTTTCTTGTTTCATATTGCTATTTTCATATTAATATGCCCTTGCTTATTTCTGCAACTTTTACTTAAAACTTTTATCAGTGGGCTTTACATGAATGCATTTGTGCTTCAGAATTTGATATTTTCAAGTGATTTAATTTCAAGTCCATCTATTCAAATTCAAAGGTTAATTTTGATACTCCAAAGAATGTCAGAGTATTTTAGATCATCTTCAGTATAAGATCATGGATCTTAATTTACTTTTCTGTAAATTTCATTCTACCACGATCTGTAAGATCTCTTTACTATTTTCTTTAACATGTTCATTCACTTAGTACCAAAAATTACATCCCAACTCACAATATCTCATGTATCTACATTTTTCCTCAATTTAATAAAATCATAACATATCTCAATTCATACACTTTTCTTATAGTTTCACATCTTCTTAAACATGTCAAAATTACCACTTAGGTATTTTTGACTTAATTTTTATTAAATTATATATTTTATACAAATACTGATTCGTTTATACATATTACGCCAATAAGTAAATTGAAAAATCTAATGTTTGATACATTTATAAAATTTGTATCATATAAGTGAAGAGAGAGAGTGTCTATAATCGAATGTAAATTTTTTATTGTATGTTTTCTTGAATGTGCCATCAAATAATACGGAAAATCAACTGTTAAATGACTATAAAGATTTAAATGAAATATTAGATTATCATATATATATATATATATGATTATTATTGTTTAAATACTTAATATTCGAAAAGGTACTTTATATTAAATGTAAAATTGATTTTTTAAAATAATCAAGTTAAAAATACTATAAAATCATATCCTTTGGAGCACTACGACAGTAAAAGAAATAATTTAGTTAAGACAAATAGTTTTAGTCATAATAAAAATATTAAAACTGATCTTCAAAATTGATTTGTATTTCAAAAGTTACTATATTAATACAAAAATAATGATATTTTGATTCATATTTTTTACTTATTTTTAATTTATTATTTCAATTATATTATAAAAAAATCAAAATAAATAATTAAAGATGATTAAAGTAGCGAGTAAAAATGGATAAAAAATAGATAAAAATATATTATTTTGAAATAAAAATTTGTTTTACGGTGCAATGAATGATTCCGATACAAGTGGTTTGGGAGCTTATTCCTTATACATATTTACGAAAGTTTACGATGAATAGTAGTTCAATGTTACATAAGTCAGTTAAATTTATGGAAAAGGCTCATGTCAGAGATTGCAGAATCAGTTTCAACAGAACACATTGACTGTAACAATAAAACATAACAGCCGAAAGAAAAAGTGGATGTGAAGCATGTGTGTGATCAAAACATTAAATATTTTTTTAATCTAAAATTAGACCAAAGTTAGAAAAATAAAAGGTTAATTTAAAATATATCTTGTATTATTTTATTTGTGTAGAATTGAGTAACATTTAAAGTTAACTTCAACTAGATAAATTTGAAATAATGTTAATCTGATATTAGTTAAGGTTCATATTATAAAGACTATGTTTCTCTGATGATTTTGTTTATAGACTTATGAAGGACATACATTGATTGCAAAAGAAGGTTGTGAGAAAGATTGAGAGTGAAATATGGTATTAAGATAAGGAGGCATGGAAGATGTAGAGATGATAAAAGGGATAAGGACAAAGGTTTGGGTAATGTAAGGCCATGACTAAGATTATTATTGGCATATATGGATAAGAACAAAGTAAGGCCACTCAACCTCACCATACCATACACATCTCCAGATTCCACCCCCTTTTTAAATTCTTTATAATTTCAATCTCATTTGTTGCAATGTTATCTTCATAATTCTTAACTTAGTATAATTAAATCTCTCTGATACTGATCTTGCACTACTTTTGTCCACATCATAGTTTATTGTATCAACACGGAACAACGTGGGTACTGTTCCACATCGACAAATTTAAAAGGGTATACTGTCATTGTCAAATGCCTTCATTCCATCGTTTTTCTTTATTACCATTATTGAGCATAATCAAATAAACAGTGTTGTAAAAGAATATTTGAATGGCTTATTGGTTTCAGAATGATAAAATCCAATTTTTGCATTTTTTTTTTTATATCATCGAAATATCGTAAAATTAAGATTGAGCAGAAGAAAATAAAATTGTGTAAATGAAAAAGAGAATGGGAGGTGGCGTTTACGTAAATATAGGTAAACCATGTGATTGATTGGTTTGAGATGAGAGTTCGTTTCAAATTCAGGATTACCAATCAAAAGCTGAAACGAAACCAACGTGTGTCTGAAACAGCGTGCCACGTGGGCAGCTTTCGGTACAGTTATCGTTGCTACCTGCTAATACAGTTGCAGTTTCATCAGAGGGTTTCTCAATGTTTTGTTACATTACATTTTTGCCCTCCATATGCTTGTGTTTTACGAATTAACATTGAAAACTTTTTTTTTCAGTAAATTTATAATAGATTAAATATTCTTTTTTTAAAAACTTAAAAGAAAAATTGAAAATTCTTTATGCTCAATGATATTATTTTAATGGTTTAATCGGTCGGATAATATTTTTTTTCATTTATATGTGTTAATTTGGTGTCTATTTGAGTTTTAACATTTGAAAATGTGTTTCAATTAGAATTTTTTTTAAAAAATAATTATTTTTATTTATGACTTTTATCATTAAATTTTAATATAAATAGTAATACTTACTTTTGTAAGTCATTTTAAATATTAATATTATTAATAATGTCAATAATTTTATTTCGAAAAAGACTTAATTGAGACATTTTTTCAAAAGTTGAAATTCAATTAATATTTTTTTTTAAAATATAGGTATCAAATCGACACATTTTCAACAAAAAAATGAGTGCTATCCGACTAATTAAACATAATTTAATTATGTTAAATTGTATTTATATGTCTAATACGATTCAAATAGTATTTAAATAATATAAATTATGTGACAAGTTCTTAGTTCAATATCGGTTAAAAAACATGTTTGATATATCAAACTTCTATTTATAGTTATGTAATACTTTGAGCTGCATTTCCTTTTAGTAATTTATTTACATAATATTTTTAAAAGATAAATTATATACAAAATAAACTTATTTTAGTCAAATTAACTTTCGGTGAGTTTGTATTAGTGTGAAATGAGAAGTTGAGGAGATAAAAGTAAGCTCTGACATCAGTGTGGTTAACTATCACACTGCTTTGACCATTGGTAGCACATTTGCATGTGAAGTCTCCATTAACTTAAATTATGTTTTCTTATGAATTGTTGTATGCAGACATAAACATAACAAAAATTATGATAAGATTGAAATTCATCCACATGCATGCAACCTTTTCCTATGTGATGGTTCACTCAGACACGGAATTTCTCTTCAGTCAATGTTTTCGTGTTTTGTTCATCAATTAACCTAACCTAGTCAAACTTCAAAATAACGATTCACTTTAGGGTCAAGTTAAATTTCAAAATCCCTAATTTATAATAGTATTATTGAAATCAAAAACATTATTTTACCTGGAAACATTTAACCTTTATTATGTTCTGCTTTATTCTTAATTAACTAACTGTACATATTTAGTTTATAGAGTAAATGCTTAAATATACCCTTAAAAATTGAAAACACGCTTTTGATTTGTTTCTAAATAATTAGTTTCCCAAAATTTTAACAGAACACTTTAATCATTTCAACGCTTCGAGTTAATGTTTCTAGAATAATCTTGAATTACTAAACTTATATTAGGACATTATTCCTTTTATAGAATAATAATCTTTTTGTTAAAAACAGAATAAAAATAAATAAATAACTAAAGTACCTGATACTTATAATCTGGAAAAGGGAAATATTTAAAAGATTAATTTTATCCCTTTATTACTTGCCAATCTTTTCTTTCATTCTTTTTCAATTACCTTAAATAAGTTTTTAACTTTTATAAAGCATATTTTGTAATTTTCTTAAAGTTTATTTACCTGTTTGTGTCTCTACTTTTCCTTGTTTTATTTTAGTATTGAGTGTGTCATTCAGTTTGTCTCTTGTAAATTCAGTCTCTGTAAAATTATACATTCTTAATATATTATTTTCTTTTTTATTTTAAATTTTGTTATAGAATACAAGCCTATTTCGAATATGCCAGACATTGAAAATAAAAATAATAATAATAAATGACTGAAAACAAAAACAAAAAATGCAACAAGTGATTTAATAAAAAAGAGTTTGATAAATATTTATTATAGATATAAAAACTTTAAGATTATTAACAAACTATAATAATTATTAATATAATTCACAATAAATTAATAGATAATATAAATTATACAATGCAAGGTCTACTTTTTTTATCAACCTCTTTTCTCTGTTTTCTCTGTTATATTTACATGGTAACTAAAGCACGAAAAAAAAAACACTTGGAACTATCGTAGTTGCATAAAAAATGAACAAGTTTATTGAATTATTTTAAACTATTAATGAATGTTTTTTTTTTTCCATAAAAGTATTACTATGAATTATAAAGAAAAAAAATATAGTTATAACTATTCCTTATTTTCTCAATAGTCCTATCATGAGCAGAGTTGATCCTTTTAGCAGTAAAAAACACTTACCATAATTTATCCCTTCAACTTGCAATGGAAGTTGCAATTTTGGTAGAAATTTAGAAAGTCCAAACACAGTTCATAATTTGTTTACACCCTTCAACAATCAAGTTGCAACCTAACCGTAAGACTGTACCTTTTTGTGGCAATTTAGAAAATTGAGAGAAAGCCCATGTCTCTTTTAAATTCACATGCAACCTTTTCCAAATCCCTCTTATTATCACATTCCATTGGCTTTGGCATTAGCATTGGTATTCCTGTTGGACCCCAAAACAGATACAAACTGCAATTTCCCACCTCCATTTTCCTTTCATTCCAACAAATTAAACCAAAGCCACAAACAGCAGCAGCAGCAGCAACCAACTTCCACAGAAGAAAAGCAAAACCATAATCACAAGCAGTGTCACTGTGTGACTTTCTTTGTGTGTTAATGCATCACCACCACAAGCCCGACCTTCACATCGGAGAAGAGAACTCCCACCTCTCTTCTGAGGATGCCACTTCAATTCCTCTTCCCCAAAACCAAAAGCAATCGCAAACCCATTTCTCAATTCAGGTCTCACCCTCCTCTCCCCATCCACCGCCACCAAACTCACCAAACACTCCCTGTCACCATGAACGCTTCTCCAATAACCCATCTGAAATTTCGCCCCGCAAGAGAATACCCGTCATGGCCCTCCCTTGCTGTCTCTTTCCGACACCCTTTGGCGCAAAGTTTCCAACTTCGAAGCTTCTCCCTCGCTTCCGTTTCCTCATGTTCCTCCCCCTTCCTTCCCTCTACTTTCTCTTGTCAAACCCTAGCCCTTTGGATTTCTTCTCCGTCATCGCTTGCTCAGCAGCACTGTTGATTTCCCTCAATCTGGCACTGTTGCTCTTCACTCGATTGTTCCCCGCCAAATTTTCATCATCGTCTTCTTCTTCCTCCTCTTCTACCCACCCTGTGGTGTGGTCCATTGGGTCGAACCCTAAGCAAGTGAAGAGCACGAGTTGGGGATGTTGGGTGCAAGTTTACAGCAATGGGGATGTGTACGAGGGTGAATTCCAGAAGGGGAAGTGTTGGGGAAGTGGGGTTTATCACTATCACATGAGTGGGAGGTATGAGGGGGATTGGGTTGATGGGAAGTATGATGGGTATGGTGTGGAGACATGGGCAAGGGGGAGCAGGTATAGAGGGCAGTATAGGGAAGGTTTGAGGCATGGAATGGGGATCTATAGGTTCTACAGTGGTGATGTGTATGGTGGTGAGTGGTATAATGGACAGTGTCATGGGTTTGGAGTCCACACTTGCAATGATGGGAGCCGCTATGTTGGGGAGTTCAAATGGGGTGTCAAACATGGACACGGACAGTACCATTTCAGGTTTGTTTTTATTTTTTCAATTTACAATCTGTACAGATGCTTTAGTTACGATGTTTCAAAATGTCCTTCACTTTAGCCCTTCACGATATTAAGAATAGATTAGCTTTGTGTGGATAATATTTCTCAGTAAGTCTTCATAGGAGAAGAAAATAAATAAGTAAATGGATTGCGTTTCTATTAAGTTAAAACTAGCTTACTCGTGTGTTGATTTATAGAATCCCTCTCATTTACTTTCTGTGAGAGCTGAATTTTAATACGTCAAATTCCAATTTTAACATTTAAGATGAATTCAAATTGTACCTTTTATTTTCTTATTTTACCTGTATTGTCAAAAGTTTACCCAAAAAAGATGTAAACAGTTTTTTGCAGAGTGAGGGCCTATACTTGCTTTGTCAGTTATAGAGGTAAATGAAGTGCATGATGAATACAATTTCTAGAATTAGAGTTGGGGTTTAGTTCTATTGAAATTTCACATAATGTGTTCAGGTTTAGTGTTGTCGATGTTCAATGCAATGGGACTTTGGTTTTCTTGTTGGAACTTGTTGAACATTCCAAAACCATGATTTGTTGGGGAACTTCTATCTGCATCTGATTCAAGCCTATTTTATTTTCTTTTGATGAAAACATCGGTGTTTCCATGGCCAAAGTTTAGAAATATGTTCATTTGGCCAGTAAAGCATTACTGGATCCAATATCTCAATGCTTCAATTATGACTTCTTAAATTTACCCGTATTAGGTCTGGAGATATAAAGTTTCAGTTGCAACAATGACCATTCAAATTGTCAACAGCCTGTATTAGACACAAAAGTTTTTTTATTTGAGGTTTTACATTCCCTATCTTATTTTACAGATTTACAGGTATATTGATTTGGATTTACTGTTCTTCATAGTTTGGAACTAATAATCCCAAAGTTTTGTTGCTCTGGCTAACTAAACGATTTTCTGCCGTCTTTTCTTTTGCACTGTAGTTCAATCAGTTGTTTCTATTACTGTCAGAAGCCAAATTGGTGTAGTTTCTCACTAACCACAATTTAATCAAGTATTGATGATTAAAGCACAGCCTGTTTGTAAGCATCTGTAGTAGATCAAAGTTTTTTGGGCCACTTTTCTTGTAGAAAATTACCATCTTATTGATGATCACCTTGAAGATTATGAATTTGCTACCTGTCCTTGCTGATGTCAATTAATCAAGTATATTATGTCTCAACCAATTTTACGTGCAGTATACACATCCTGCTATAAGATACTTGAGAAATGATATGGAATACTGGTTCTAATACTCTGTAACCGTGTAATTGCATTTGAAATATTTCTCAGCTATTATATCAGTATAGTGTATAAGAATATTATAACTCTGACTCTGTCTAACTCTTTTAACCTTGCAACATTAATAATTGAAACTCGGTATTGAATTTGATCCACGTTTCCAGACTGTATAATTTCTCAATTCTTAACCACTTATCATTTTTTACATAGATCAAAGAACAATCTCATTGGAAGGTGGTACAAGGCTGTGATTGTCATTAGTGCTGTGGAATCTTTAGTTCACTGCATATATTGAATGCATTACAATAGAACAATTGTGATGGGAAGGCTTGGAAATGTGTCTTTACACTCTCATTTTATGTGTACTGCAGAAATGGGGACATATACGCTGGTGAATATTTTGCTGACAAGATGCATGGTTTTGGAGTGTATCAATTTCAGAATGGTCATCGGTATGAGGGGGCATGGCATGAAGGAAGAAGACAAGGACTAGGAATGTACACTTTCCGAAATGGGGAAACACAGTGTGGCCACTGGCAGAATGGGATTCTTGATGATCCTAAAAGACAGAATAGTCCTACTGGATCTCCATGTGATGTGGACCATGCCAAGGTTTCCAATGCAGTACAGGTAATGTTATATTTCTCACTTAGGAAGGATGGATTGATATGTATATAGTAACTTGTACCAAAAAATCTGTAGATTGGGAAAGAAAGGGAATAATAAGGGACAGGGTAGTTATTCTTTTATTAGGAAAAGGGTAGAACTAACTATGATATAAATGTAATTAACCTCCTTTCTAGTGCGTAAGCATAAACATAATGTGATGACAAACCATCCAGAAATTTCTAATATTCTACTCTCCAAAGGAGTAGAGTATTCTTCTTTGAAGCTTCATCTTCTTCTATTCTCTTAATCAAGAATATAGTGGCCTTGGTCGGATGGTTTCTCATCACAATGTATGAAAAAGCAAATACACTTGATTACATTGCTTTTAAATTACTAAAAGAAAAGGTAAACATTGAATGATTATTTTTGTATTTTCAATACAATAAAGATTATGTTTTTGGCTCTATGCTCACATTAGAAAACCTGTATAACCTCATCCTGTTTTGTTTGCCATAATATAGTTTCTTTCGTTGTTTCTTCCTGGTTGTCATTATGAAGGATAATCAAATAATAAAAATCAGGAAGAAACCAGAATTTTCCTCAACTTATTTCATCAACTTGGTGATCCTTAAACCACGGTATTCACTTCTCTCGTTGTTTGCAGGATGCACATTCTGCTGCTGAGAAAGCTTACAGCATGGTAAAGGTAGATGACAGGATGAATAAAGTAGTGGCAGCAGCTAATAAAGCGGCCAACGCAGCCAGAGTTGCAGCTGTAAAAGCAGTGCAAAATAGGATGCACCATAACAACAGCAATGATGATAAATGATAGTAACCATTTCCTCAATCTAGTGATGATATAAAGCTTCAGTATCATCCTCCATCATAGGTTTGCCTACACACCATTATTAGATATGAGAAAGCAAAGGAAGTAGAAGGAATTAAGGAAGGAGAATCATAAACATGTGCAAAATAATGAGATCTTCTCTCAAACTTGAGTACTAAGTTCTGTACATGTTCTTCCCCTCCCCACTGGAGAGGCGTTTCCATTTCTTATATCGTGGTACAGGTGCGAGGTGTGCCTGCTTGGAACCACTTTCGGTAATTGAACTCAATGGCAGATTGTGGAGCAAGTAGGGTCCTCCCTTTTGGTGTCTGGTTATATGTGTATAAGTGTAAGAAAATTAGATAAATCATAGAGTTTGAAATTCCTATGTACAATGCAGAAGTGCCAAAAACATGTAGCGTAGGATTTGCATGCTGGGTTCTTGCCATAAACACGATAGTGTATCTATCCATGTGGGTGCATTTAAAAGTTGCCCACCATCTAGTGCTGTATGTGTTTGGTGAAGAGTTAAAGCTTTAGAAAGCTGAATTTCGTTATCATGCATCAAATCAAACAACCATGTATAATTTCATATCTTAAAATAGAAAAAAAGTGATTGAAGATGAAGGTCTATTAAATAAAAGAATTGTATGTTGTAGTACGATGGCGACATCACATCAATTTTCAACAGAAATGGATGCCAGTGGTGTCAACCAGGCTGGTTCTTATCAGCCACCAGACTAGTCAGTATTTTTGTTTACTACAATGTTAAACACATTTTATTAAAACTCTTTTATCTTATTTTCATATCTAGATATGATTTCAGTTTTTATAGATATGTTTAAGTTTAGTTCAAGTTGCAAGAAAATTGTTATATGAATCTTCAAAATAAGTAAAATAAAAATGATACTGTGACTCACATTTGTTGATTCTCATCTTTGATGTGTTTATATTTTATATGATTTGGCTATGATATTAATATTACACATATAAGATATTTGACACTATTTTAATCCTACAATCTTAAGACTATGTGGTTATGGACTTTTATTATTATATAGTGTTTAATTTTGTTTAATCTATCCAATGTGAAACTTTGACTCACATTTAAACTATTCTCAACCATCTTTTACCCTTTTACGTGGTTTAGTATGAACCCTTAATTAATGTATTAATATATTTTCCTTTAAAAGAATCAATGACTTACACTAAATTATAATAAAAAATAAAGGATGAGAGTCAAAAAAATAGAAGTCACATCATTTTTTGAAATAAAAATGATATCTACTTCATAATTATGTAGCAACTCGAGTTAATAGTCAAATCAGGTGAATATTATATGATAAGATGATAAGAAGTAAAACAAACAAGATATGAGTATAGTATAAGAGAATTTAGTAATTGTGCATATCAAGATAAACTATTTAATGCTTGATTATGTTGAAAATTAAAAGCTTAATTAATGTTTAAGTTTATTATAAAAATATTTTAACCGGATTTTTATTATTTTTATTATTTTTATTATTTTTATATTTTTTTATCTAATATCTGTTAATTAAATTTTTAGGTTAGTTTTTTAATATAATTATCTTATTTTATCATTTTATTTAAAAATAGATTTTACGATTACAATTAATAGAAAACAATCGTAAAATTATAGTTACAATGAGTAGATTCATAGTTCATGAAAAAAAGTTAATAAATAAAATTGTAGCCATGGGTATTAAAGTTAACAACTTACTTTTCATTCACATTATAACCATTTATTATAATTAATTCAAAATACCAATTCAAGTAAATCGAAATTTGGAAAATAGTTTATTATATTAATATAAATGGTGTATACTGTCAAGTAATTGGAAATTAATATTAATACAAAAGGTAAAAGAACATATTATGCATGATAATTTGTAATTAGATAATGATGTAAAAAGTTTATATTATCTGTATATACAATATTTTCTTGTAGAAATATTTCATTGTATGCAACTTTAAAAAAATACTTTACCTTCATATTAACCAATGGTTTATTTCATTTAATCACCTTATTATTCTCATTGATATTTTATTGTGGTAAATAAATCATTGTATTTATTAATGTGTTCAAAATAACTTTAAAAGACCCCTGAAAAATAGTGAGAACGTGGAGATGTACACCAAACACTAACATATGTTTCTTTATCATAGCTTTTCATGTCTTTCACCAAAACTCATTTCTTTTTTATTTTTAATAATATTTTATAAGATTATGATTAAGAGAATAAGTTATTTTTAAATTTAAAAAATGAGATAAATATAAATTTTAGAACTCATAATTTAGAGAGAAAAAAAAATCGATCATAACTTAAAATGTTTGTCAATTTAATTATTGTAGTTACTTCAACAAATGTTTTAAAAATAATTTAATTTGCTTCCAATTTTAAAGATATTTTTCTAATAAAGACACACTATATTAATTGAGATGCAATTAACATAATACGTGTTGATAACATATTATCAATCATTCATTTTCTAACCTATTTTCTCTCGTTCATTAAAATTATTAAAAAAAATTTAAATATATTAGTATAATATTTAATGTCCCTCGAATAGTTTTATTAAATTTCAATCAATATAATATGTTAAGTATTTTTATAATTTTAGAAATTTCTATATAACAGAATATGCTGTAACAGTTCTTAATTAATGTACTTGATATAAAAAAAAAAAATCTGAAGTATAATTAAAATAAATTCCATTAGTCTGTTTATGAATTGTGATTGATATTCTTTCGGTCCTAAAAAAATATTTGATTATTTTTCCGTGTCCAAATTCTTTAACCTTTTTTATTAACGTATTACGGTGTATTTGTCTTTTCTAAATGTCACATTTAAGTTGTTATAAAATAAAAACATCGATTTTCTTTAAAGTTTAAATAGAAAAAATTATAAATATATATATATATATATAAAATATTTTTATGTTTATATTTATTTTAAAATTTTATTTTTTAAGTAATCTATTTTTAAATTAAGATATTTATTTTATCATTTCTAGGAACCATTTTTTTAAATTTATCCATTTTTTCAATTTTTCTACTTTTCTAAATTATTTATTTTTTTAATTATGGGACTACTTGTAAAATAAATAAAAATTATTCATAATAAAATTATAAAAATAATTTATATTTAACATTATAATTATAATGATAACAATAATTTTATTCATAATATACATAACATATTTCATATATATATATATATATATATATATATATATGTATGGTATAAAATAATATTGTGAAGTCTGATTATATCAACAGTAAAATATTGTAAACATCTACAATAATTAACAACAAATGCAATTAACAAAAAAAAGAAATGGTTGAAGTGGGAATAATTAAAAGAGAACTGAAAACATCTACAATAACTAAAACAGCTAATTAAATGCTCAGAAACACCTATTAACAATGACAATAATAGTAATTTAATTTGACTTGCATTAATGCCTGGATTCCTTAATCTCAGAAAAAATAATATTATAAATGAATTGATGATAATTAATAGTAATAATTAAGTTGGAAGAGGAAGAGGAGTGGTATATAGGAATGGGAATGGGGTTGCTTAGCTTAAAGTGACAATTAGGATTGTGTTGTGTGTTGTGCTGTAGGTAATCAAAAACCCTAGCCTTCACCCTTTCATCCTTTTTTTCTTTTCATCTTAGACCATGTTTGGTTAACTTCAATCGTCCCAAGAGAAAGACGAAGAAGAAGAAGAGGAATTAGGGATAGGGCAAGGATTAGGGATGTATAAAGAACGAGGAGGTGTTTCCGTCACTGTTTCTGCTTCCAAATCGGAGGATCGGAAGCGAATCAACGACGTTCTCGACAAGCACCTCGAACGATCTTCGCCGTCCACTTCTCGCCCCATCAACGCCACCTCCAAGAATTCCAACCTCCAAGGTACCTTTACCTTTTCCTCTTTCATTCCCTTCCAATTTGCTTCACCACATTCTTCTCTTCACACAAATGACACCACTACACGGATTCACCTAACATCATAATATTCCTTTCTAATTTCATCTGCATTGGCTGCAGCGGAGGAATCTGAAACAGAGAGTGAAGAGTCCGATGTTAGCGGTTCCGATGGAGATGACACCTCTTGGATCTCTTGGTTCTGCAATCTTAGGGGAAACGAGTTCTTTTGCGAGGTCGATGATGATTATATCCAGGATGACTTCAACCTCTGTGGATTGAGCAGTCAAGTGCCCTACTATGATTATGCCCTTGATTTGATTCTCGATGTCGAATCATCCCATGGTTAGTTTTTCATTACTCTTATCTGTTCTCGTAATTATTTTCCTTTCAGGTTAATTCGTATTACCAACGGTGGTTTCTACATCAATGTTAACATATTTTGAGGCTCCTCTCATCTGAATGCAATTTCCAACAATATCAATCAAGAATTACGACAGAATGCAACTTAAAAACTTAAAAACGTTTTTCAGCATTCACTCATTTACTTTATTTTCGTAGTGGTTACACTTTGGTTCGAATGTGTAGGTGACATGTTCACGGAGGAACAGAACGAGTTGATTGAATCAGCGGCGGAAATGCTTTATGGTTTGATTCATGCCAGATATGTATTGACCAGCAAAGGAATGACTGCCATGGTAAGATTTATTGTTTGGTTTTCACTCTTTTCGTTGTTAATCATTCAGGGGATTAGCTTGGTCAGTGACGTTGGTTCTTTTTCAGCTTGATAAATACAAGAACTATGATTTTGGTAGATGTCCGAGAGTTTACTGCTCTGGACAGCCCTGCCTTCCAGTTGGTCAATCAGACATTCCTAGGGCGAGTACTGTAAAAATATACTGCCCTAGGTGCGAAGATCTTTACTATCCTCGCTCCAAGTATCAAGGCAGTATCCTTATATATGATCTATTATTGAACCTTTTTGTGGGTGACTTTAGCTGATGCAACAGCTACTTTTTATAACTGTTCACTGAAAATTCTATTTTTATTCTCTTGTGCCTCTAATTTCATCCTTGCACGAGTTTAATTCTTGAGTCTGACCATATAAGCAGTTTGTTTTCAAGGATGTGTCCTTTTTGGTTTTGGTTTATTTGGAAATTCACTTCTTACAATCCAATATTTGTTATGCTCATTTGAAAGAAAAAGTAATTGCATGTGTGGATCAGGAACTATTTTCTCAATATGATTTAGAATATATTTGAATTTATGGACACGCTGTGCAATTCTTTTTCTTTTTTTCGGAAAGTATACTTCAATTTCTTGTTAATGTTGTCCATACTATGCTGGTCCCTTATGGAATAATAGAAAGTTATATTCAGATAACAAGTTTGTTTAACTGTTATGAGAAGTGGGGGTTCTAGATATTCCAGTACCTAGTGATATGATGTCTAGTAAATGGCCGGTCATAAAGGATAGCCATGCCAATTTTCTTGTTTGACAAATTATATCTGCTACTGTACTTCCAGTGCTGTATGCCTCGAGCATTAGGACTGTTTCTGAATACTTTGGTGAGCACACTTATGTTTAGAAAATGTTGCAGGAAGTTAACTTCTGAATTGTTAAGTCTTTGGAAGATCAAATTTCTTTAATCTCTTGAAGCTAAGAAGTTTGATCATTCGGAATTTTCAGTTTATTTTTAAACTTCCTGACATTATATTGTTTGTTCCTCTTGCATTTATTTTTCTGTAAAACTTTCATATTTTAAATTTTGATGTGTATATGAAATATGGTATATGATTGTATGACACTATATAATTGCGGTTCAAATTTTACTCCCAATTTTCCTTAAGTCTGTCTAGACATTGATGGAGCTTATTTTGGAACAACATTTCCTCACCTCTTCCTGATGACATATGGACAACTGAAGCCTCAGAAACCATCCCAAGGCTATGTTCCAAGAGTTTTTGGGTTCAAAGTTCACAAGCCATAAAGCTGATAATACTGAAACTTTCACTAAAGTAAGAATCTGCCCATGTCCCGTTTAACTCTTCCTCCTTTTGATTCTCATTGCTGCACCCGGCGGATCATAAGCTTTCTGAACCAGTACAATCTAGGCATCTGTTTTAGGAGCGTGTTGTAAAGAAATATGCGGACATGTGAAGCAAGTGCTTAGCTTCAGCATCCGATTCAATTAGCAAGTGCGTAGGTACTTGATGATACTTTTTTAATGGCCTAAAAATTGTATTCTTGCTATTAACTTAAAATTGTCTATGGTTATGTCTCGGATTAGAACTACCCTACTACTTTTATGTCGTTTACCTCATTTCTGTAGTCTTTGAATTTGTGGATATGATCCCAATGGATTCATACATTATACTGGTTTTAAAGTTTCCTTGCTTGAATGTTAAACTCGCCTATACAGTTCCAACATTACTATTGATTATGTGGAAAATATGAATGCACAATATGACTGACCTCAAGTCAGTGTGCTGTATTCTGAATATATATGATTACTGACTTGTGAAACCTCTAATTATGTGCATAGAGAAATAGTTACTGTTGAAAAATTAGCTATTATCTATTTCTTCAATTCTCATTTTGTTGAATCCCCCAATTCAGTTCCCTCAACGTGCTACACTACAAACTGAGACCCCATAATCACAGTTTTGGCTGCTTTACCTGTTTGGTTCTCGTTATTCTTGTTCTGATCGTAATAGTTGCGGATC
This sequence comes from Vigna unguiculata, assembly GCF_037176805.1. Taxonomy (NCBI): domain Eukaryota; kingdom Viridiplantae; phylum Streptophyta; class Magnoliopsida; order Fabales; family Fabaceae; genus Vigna; species Vigna unguiculata. The sequence goes on along the minus strand of NC_140794.1, from coordinate 52,978,179 downwards.
AAACTAAGAACTCTTTTATCGGTTCTATTCACTTGTTGTACCTAAGACAGTTCATGCTCAATTTGGTTTAACTGGCTATGAGTTGGTTGTTTATTCACTTGTCCCTAAGACAGTTCATGCTCAATTCGGTTATATTCACTTGTTGTCCCCAAGACAGTTGTCAAAATGAAAGTTGTAAATCCCCAAGGAACTTTTAAAAAAAATGGTAGGCTCTAAAGTTGGTTTTAGTTCTATTTACTGAACGTAAAATTTTAAAGCGATTACAAATCCTTCCAGTTTAGTTCTATTGACGAGTTGATTAAAAAAGTAATTTACTAATTACGCATGGAGTGGTTGAGTAGTTCTGACTTGGTAATCTTTTGGGTGGAAGCTTACACCACCTTCCATACGCAATTCACGTCCATGATCTGTAAAATTGTTTAAATTACCCCCTTTTTAAGCTCTTTATTATTTTCTTGCAATCATCATGATTTGGCTGCACGCAGGCAGTGAATACGTCTCATACTATTCTATATTTTTGCATTGGTTTTGTCTGGGTTAACTTTCTACGAACAGATTCATTTCGTTGGAATTAGTAAAAAGGGATGTCTTCTGTTAATCTATCTTTAAAAATAACGTATAATGCCTCTGAATTTAATTACAATTCGCCCATTGCAATGTGTACGATTACTATTTACAAAAGTCAATATTTATTACTCTGAAAATCTATAAACGCCAAATCAAGGAGCTCACACAAAGCTTTGTACCCTCCCACGCGTCTATGTCATCCACGTCATTGTCTGAGGCTGGATTCATCTCAGAGAATGGATAAAAAATAATTAATACCACAATGAATGAACATTCGACATTTGGTAAACAATAAAAAAAATATTAAAAATGATGAAATTAACAAATTTTCTCAATTTCTCAACCATACTTATAAAAGAGACTAACGAAATGTTCATTTGAATGGTTTGCACTGTTCAAGCAAATTTGGGAGTGCAGATTTGATACAATGAGGGTGTTCTTTTGCTACAATTTGCAATGAAAGCAAAGAGCGAATTTGGCCGATGAATGGTTTTTAATCCATCCACATAAAAGTGAGGTAATTAGCATATATTTAGTTTAAGATTACGAAATTGTCCCCTTTTTTGGGAAAAGCAATGGGTGTGTGTGAATTGAATGCAGTGGTTAGTGCAGATGGGTCATCAAGAACGAAGATGAAGGAGGAGTTAGGGTGTGGTGGGGAAGAAGATCAAGGAGGGGGTGGACTGTGGTGACAGACAAAGATGAATGATGTGGTGGGGATGAAGCTCGTGGAGGAATGGTGGTGCATAGGGTATGCGCACTAGTTACATAATCGGTGAGTGTGTATGGCACCGATTACATAACTTGTGTCTTTGCAAAGTGGAGAGTGACACCGGTTACGTAACCAGTGTCATGTGTTTGTTGTTTTTTTTTTAACTTTTTTTGTATAACTTTTGTTTAAAATTTAATTGTATAATTTTTTTAAAATTTAATTGAATAAATTGTTTTTAAAATTTAATTGTATAAATTTTTATACATTCATAAAAATTTAAATTTTTTTATTTTAAAATTTCATATAATTTTAATATTTTTTAATTCATATTAATTATTTATAATTATTTTTATAACATCAAATTACAAAATTATTATTATTTCCATAAAAGATATTTTGGTAACTTTCTAATTTTATCTAATTTTACAATTTATTTTATCTCTCACATTAATCAAATTTTTCTCTAACCTTCATAAAATTTATCTCCAAATCCAGTCACTTTAACATCTAAACTCACTTAAAAAAAACACGCAAATCCATATACTCAAATTCATACAGAACCAACTTCAGACTCTCCCAAATCCATACTCCAAAGTAACACTCTAAAAGAATAAAAAAATACAAAAGTAAAAATTGACGCACCGGCCGTAGGATTAACATTCTATCATCAAAGATTAAAATGTAAACCAACCAAAATATATTTCGATAACTTCATTGACTCCCTTACAGTAAAGAAAAAGAAAAATTAGCTTCTTGATAAACCAAAAATAACATAGTAGAAGCAATGAATAAACAACTTCAAATCCACAGGTAAATCATTCGCATTATATATATTCTAGTTTAGAAAATATAAGTTTCAATTTTTCTACTTATTTTTCTCATAAAACTAATTATGAATAAAATCATCCAAATATATCCAAAAATATACATGTATATTAATACACTCGTCTATGCGCTGATCACAAATCAAGAACAAATTACCAACCCACGCGTATGAGTGAGTTCAGTCACTCTAATTCTTAATTTTACAATTTTAAGATAATATTTTCCATAATTGAAGACTTAAAAACAATTTGAAACGTTAATGCCCATATAAAAACCTTCAAAGAATCAGCAAACATTAAGAATTCAAGTGCCGTCTGACCAATCCATTTAATTAATTCAAACATTCTTCAAAGTGAACTTCGGAAATTAACATCCAAGTATGTCCTAACTCTCCAATTACGTCCAGACCACTTGAAAAACAAAAATCCTAAGAAAACTTGTCCAAAAGACATTTTAATTTAAAAACCTAAAAATCTCCTGCATTGAGCCTCATAACAAATCAAAACATCATTTTCAGTGCTAGCTCTCCTGCACTATATGATTAATATAGACCTAAAACTTTTAGGAGTAAAGCATTTGCGGGGTAAGTAAAAGTTCACCTTAATATGCATGGAAAGCAACAACTAAAATCTGAAAAAGAAACTACAATCTTGGGAAGAGACTAGAATTGCAATCAATAAAAAGAAACTATAAGCAAAATTACTGACATAGAGTCCAAAACAAGAAAAATCATAAGAGTTAACTCTGATAGAAATCAAAGGAGTTTACTTTGGGTACAATCAATGCAGTTCTGTAAACACAAACTAAGAACTCCACGCAGGTCTAATTGATATAGCATTCACAAAAAGTTTATCCCTCAGTCTGCTCTCTCAACCTCCTGATGGTGCTCCGTACAGTCACAGCACTTGCGGTGCTGCCAAAATAATGAGAAAAATTAAGTCTCTGGTTTAGAAAATAAAACATTTAAGTAGAGAGGAAGAAGAGCATTACTTCAAAGTGTAAGCACCCCCTGCTTTCACTTTACCACAGTCCTTGCATCCCCATATTCCCACGGCTTTTCTCTTCACAGCATACTGCCACAAAAATTAGAATGTCAGAATTCAAACATTTTGAAAAGCTAAAGAGAACGACTAAAGAACTTGCTGGAGCATATGATATAAAAACATACAAGAAATCAAGGTTTAGCTACCTTTCCACAAAATTCACAGAAGAACTTGCTGTGTTGACTAACTTCCATCTTCTTAATCTGCTTCCGCAGACTGGCACCATAACGGGTACCTGATAAAACAAATCAGGCAAATTTCTCAGCAATTAATCAAAGCAAAATAAACATGTTCCCTGTGACAGCATTCTCAACAACCTAAGTTCGCATAACAATTTCCATTGACTCCAAAACCAAAGGGTTTAGCAAGAAATCGTCACATTATAAAAATACATCAACCAGTAATCATTCTTCTCAAAGCTAAATAAGATTTACAGTAAGCAACAACATTAAGATTGACCCAAAAACCTAATCACATCAAAATTATAAGATTCAGGTGGCATTGAAGCAACTATACGTACCGTATTTTCCAACAATGCCAGCCTTCTTTGTTCTCTTAGTCTGCCAAAACAAAATGTGAAATTTTAACATAAAACGACGCACAAAAAAAAATAGAAAAAAAAAAAAGATGCTTGAGAATGGAAAGAGAGAGAGGGGAGAGTACCATGTTTTCTGGATCGTGGGCGCTGCAGAGAGGTTTGGGACGGTGAACGAATGAATGGAGCAGCCGCAGAAACCCTACTTGTCATTCCACAGAATTTATAGAAAACCACATTGGGTTCGGGTCGGGTAGAGATCCGGTTTGATTCGTTTTTAGTGAAGTTTGGTTTGAATTACTATATTTTGTTTTATATTTTTTTATAAATGATATACAGTAAATTAATAAAAAAAGATTATAGGTTATTTTCACCGAAGTAATACCGATTAGATGTAAATAATAATTTCATATATAAGTGTCAATAACTATATTTGTGTCTCTTTCGTTTTAACTTTAAGAAATAACTATATTTTTTAAAAGGAAAAAAAAAAGGTCGGAAAATATTATTTACTTGAATGAAAATATGCGCAATATTATATTTATTTTGAAATATCACAAAATATGTTATAATTTTACGTTGTTTTTTTATTTTTTAATATTTCGTTCTTTCCATTATATCTTGAGAACCACTTAATACATCCTTTAGGTAACACAAAAATTAAATTATTCTTTTTGAAAGTATAAACACGTTTAATATATTAAAATCATAAATATCTGATCTCAAAATTTCAATATTAAATCCAATATATTTGCATTTTTTATTACCATTCATATCCCAACAAATAAGTTTGGAATGAAAACCGAAGCCATAAAAATAGTATTGCCGTGAAGAGAGTGCAAGACCTTGTTTTCTTTTCTTTTCACTATTGTGTCTCAATATTATTGGGCCGTTGATTTTTTATCTATAGAGCTGCTTTCTTCCTGCACCCTATTTTTTTTTCTTCACCCCATAGTTCCCACACTACTCTCTCTGAAAATGTAATAAAAATTTTTGGGGACAAGGGACCGAATATCTATCTAAAACACTCCCTAAATCTTTTTCTTTTGTAATTAGGCTCTGATGCTTAAATCAGTTCAAGTCCGTTCGGGATATGCAATTAATGCTATGATAAATACGAAGTAAAAGTCTTTACCAACTTAACTTGGACTCCTTTTATAAGTTTGATCAAAGTCCAATTGCTTTTTAAATTTGATTACTGACTTGTTTTACTTTAAGTATAGATCTTATCTTCTTGGTCCGCCTGACTGACGTTGTTGAGTGTTCGTACTCCGATTAGACATGTTCTTATGCCCAAATAGTCAGATCAGAATGGCAAATCATAACCAACATTGTCGGTGTTTACATTAAGAAGGATCTCAGTGTGATTTTCAATTACTTATTATCAGGATCAACCGGTCGTTGCGGACTTTCGACCGCTTGTCCTCAGAATCGTTCAGTTGTGGACTCCCTAAAATTACTTCGGAGAAATTGTCACATCAACAAAGTTAACAACTTTCAACCTCAATTGTTGAATAGTTCACCTGTAACAAACGACTTTTCCACCGCTTATTCTTGGTCGCCTAACTCAGGGTGTTGATAAGTACTACGCTACAAAAGTCCTGCACCTCTTTTTTTCTAAAATTTTCCGGATTGAATGTTTCGGAAATAGCTTCTAGATTGGGTGTTCGGAACCCAAAAACCCACACCCAGCCTCATCCATGTTCTTCCACCTATGTTGAAGATTATGCTGGTTCATGAGCTTCTTGATGTAGTCGTTTTCGTGGTGTTTTCCTGGATGATGATAACACTACGGATGGAGACGTGTTACACCACCACCTGCATCCAACCTCCCGGATAGCACAAGAGTGTCGTCAATCAAGAGAAGTGTTTGGAGGTGGTTCTCATTGCCTTTACAAACTTGGTCCATGGTGATGGTAGAAGTCATTTCAATAAGGCCATGAGGGTGCACCAAGAAACATGTGGTAGTGCAGGAAGAAGCAACTTTGCTATAGTTATATGGCCAAGCCTAATTTGTATAATAAAAGTAAATAATTTAAATAACTAAATGAGAGGGAAGAAACTATGTATCTTTAAAAGATGACAAAAATATCTATTCACAAGTTATAATGGATATTTAGTACATGTAGATATTTATAATTCGTGAGTAGCGACTATTTTAATACATGTTTATAAATAGGTCGAGTGCTAGTACTATACCATCCATACATGTAGATACTCATTATTTGCAAAAAAAATAAAAATAAAATTTAATTTATATTTTATTAGTATAAATTTAATTAAAATTAAAATTTAATTTTTCATAATTTTATTTAAAAAATATTATGAAATATATATATATACATATATACATACATATATATATATATATATATATATATATATCTTTTAAAGATTCGTGGGTATGCATGTATTTACATATATCCGTTAGTTTTAAAAAATCTACGAGTATTTTTTAAATGACTAACCGACAACTTAACGGGCAGATAATTAATGGACTTTTTTTGTTCGGATCGGATTACTGGTAGACACTATTTGTATCCGATCCGACCCGTTGTCATCCTCAATATTCATCTAATTTTTTGTGTAAAAACATGAAATACATTCCTATAGTCTAATGTTTCAAATGAATCATGGGAAGGCTAAAATCATGTGCCAGTTATGAGAAAATTGATTATGCTCATCACTTCGGTTTGAGCTTCCAATCATCCAGGAAGCATGTGAAGCTTAGTAGGTGAAGCAGCAACTTTACATGTGCACACAAAAAGTTACCCTTTCCTTTCTCAACTCTCAGAATCTACCTGGAATACCATTTTCATAATAAAACCACACCTTGCTCAAAAGAGGATAGGAATAACCAAGCCAGCAACATGAAGAAAATATCTAGCACGTTCATGGAGGCATTCCTGATATTGATGCTGATTTTATCAGTGACAGCAACAGAAATGGATGCAAGGAACGAAGAAGACGTTGTTGCAGCAACCAGAGAGATGCAGAAGGCAAATTACTTTACCTTTGTAATGCTCATAAACATGTCTCCACCTGACACAAGACTCGTGGGGAATGTGACTTTCTTGATGCCCAACGATCGAATGCTAGCTAACATGGTTTTGCAAGAAGGATCTGTCTCTGACTTCTTGCTTAGGCATTCAATTCCGTCACCTTTGCTCTTTGAAGTCTTGGGACAGTTCCCAACAGGAACAGCTATTCCCACTTCATTACCTAATTGCATGCTCAGAGTATCTAACAATGGTAGGAAGAACTATGTTCTAAACAACGTTAAACTCATCAGCCCAAATATATGTGTAGCAGGATCCTCGATTCGGTGTCATGGAATTGATGGGGTTCTGTCAGAAGTTTGTACATCAGTAGGTAACTACAGTGTTCCCTCACTCACATGTGATAATAGCACACAACAACCTTTGTGTAAGGCCTCACCTATTTCACCTTCTTTGCCTTCAGCTCCTTCCCCTGCTAGGGACATCCTTAATAATTCTCCTACATTTCCAACACCTGATGCAACAACACACAAATCAGGATCTCCCTATCGGTTTTCTTATCATATATCCTTAGTCTTTTTAATGTTGTCTCTTATAGGCATCTCTATCTAATTCAGACACATTAATTGATTAGGATTATATGCAATTGATATTAATTCTTCAACTAATTAATAATTTAAGTTTTAATTTTATAAGTGTAAACTCTTAATTAGCACTACAACATTTAGTAGCTACAGCAACATTTACTTAGCTACATTTATTAAAAATGTTACTATAGGTATAATATAGTTACATTTTCTTAAAATGGTTACTATAAAAAATATTAATATTAATATTAATATTGTAACACTTTTAAAAAATGTCACTATAGATAATTACATTACACTTTCCTGTTTTTAGTAACATTTTCATTATCATAACTATTAAAAATGTTACTATACATCAATCTTATAAATTATAATAATATTTTTTAAATAAATATTATTATAAGTTGTATTTTAAATAAAAGTTATTATAAATTATTAATTCACTCAGTAAAGAAAGTTCAGGCACAAATGTCTCTCACGTCCATTGGCATTCTCTCCGTTGTATTGTAATTGTTTATCTAGTTCACTTGCATTCTTCCCTTTGCGGCTTCCTCTCTAGTCGCCACTCTCTTATATGCTCTCACTCATCGCTCTAGTAGGTCGCGAGTCATTTCTCTGCTCTTTAACACTCATCGTTCTCCTCATTCTAATTTCGACATCTCACGTCATAGGGTTCTAGGATTGACTTCTATTTGTTCTACATTGCTTCCCATCTCTTTGCAACGGTGCAATCAAAGTTAGTTTATCCCATTCTCTAACCTATGCAATTTAGGGTTTAGTTCCTGATTTGGATAATTTTTTTGAAATTGGTTTAATTACTTTTCCTCGTGTCTATAATTGAGGGTTGTTGTTGATTTTGGATTTGATTGTCTCCTACATGTATTTGTTTTTTAAAATGCATATTTAGCATTCTTTAAGAATTGATCTATAAAAATTCTTATTTAAATCTATTTTTTATGTTCCTTAAGAACTTGTCAAAATTAGTATCACAAAAATGGAGAAATAGAATCACTAAATGTGGTGTAACTCAAAATAAAAATTTAACCAAATGGGATTCATATGGAAAAAGCCCATTAATTCTTTACAAAGAACAACAAGGAATCTCATTAAAAAAAAAATAGAAAACAATATAAATACGATCTTTTATCCTATAATTTTATGAATTATGCAAATAAGAAAGACTCATATATTTATCGATATAGATCCCTATTTCAATCAAATAAAAACACAATGATTTCTTCTAATTACAATACATATAAAAAAAGACTTATTTGATAGAATAAGTAATATTTTTATCAAGAATTATATAGCAGAAGATACTATTATTATAAATTCGGATAGAAAATATTTGGATTGGACGGGAATCAATAGAAAAATACTAAATCGTTCCATATGCAATCCGGAGAATTGATCTATAAAAATTAAAATCAAATTTTTTTATGATTAGAAGACATCAATTGGTCAAAAGAAATGTTTGTATGACTATTTATATTAGTGATATTTTTATAATGTTGCCTTAACAAAAAAAAAATATCATTAAATTTTGTTAGTAATAATTTTGAAATGTCTCTTTATTTCAAAAAAATGTTATCAATGACTTTTAGTAACATTTTTATGATAGTCACTCATTTATAAAAAAATTATAACTAGAGTAACATTTTTTAAAATATTACATTTTTATTAAATAAATGTTACTAAAAGTATCTAGTAACATTTTTATAAATGTCTCGATTGATACGTAAAAATGTCATTAATATTTATTAATAACATAGAATATACATAACATGTAGTATAATGTTACTAAATTATATTTGTAACATTTTTTATAATGTAGTAACATTTTTTAAATGATACTAAAGAACAAATATGTAGTAATATGCATTCGTAAAATAAAACTAAAATGTTGAAATATCATATAGACATATCATTTTTATCATTTTATATGTATTATATGTTTCAATGTATAATTGTGTTAGACGTTTATAATTTAATAAACTAACCAACAACTTTCAGTTACAAAATAATGAAATATGTAATAAAAGAATTATGTAATATAAAATTAAATTAAGGATAATAAATCAACATATTAAAATATAAAAGTCATTAATGAAAATATATAAAATAAGATACAAGCACAAGTTTCCTTCATGTTTCTCGATAATCACATTTATTTATTGCAATAAAAAATCCTTTTTTTAATAGCAACCACCAACTATGTTGCATGACACTGGCATTATAAAATTCGGAGTAAGAGAAAACCCTTGTTCTTAATCAATGTAGCGATGAATTACAACTCTATTAATGTCCTTTTAAGGTTATGTGTTATGATTTTTTTTTCTCTTCTTAGTATTATATATCATTCTTAGTGGACTTTTAACGAAGTATATTTTTTTAGAACGACTTACTATTTGAGTGAGTTCTTTTTTCTTGAAATGCACCATTTTGGAAATGCCTTCCCGATCTTCCACACCACAAATTTTAAGCCTAGTAAGAAAAAAAACATGTTATGTCCAATGTTCATTGACATGATTTCAATACATGAGACGTTGAGTGATTTGAGTCGCTGAAAGTTTGAACCCAATCAGACTTGACATGTTTAGATAAAGTGGTGATTAGTGATATGAAAAAACAAAAATGTGCCAAGAATAACAGTGGGAAGGTTAGGAAATTGGAATTTAATAATGACATACTAAGGTGGTTAAACGAGAATAGGTGCAAAAGAGAACGTAGTATAATTTTACTAATATTGGACTAGATATTACATCGATTCTAATTTAGTCGACGTAAAAAACGATAAATTGTATTAATTATGTAGTATAATTGATGTAAAGTTATAAATTTTTTAAAAATTTAAAAAAAATTATTTCACTATACATATAATATCATTTAAGTTTAACAAAATGTCATTAGGATGAAATTGAACATGGTAGCAAAATTGTAATTAATAAAGGACTTATTATATCGGTTAAGTTGAGAACTAATATATTAAATAAAAACAACATCGGTTAAACAAAATAATGATGTAGGGATTTTAATTTTTTCATATCTTCATTTACATGTATTTGTTTATTTCGTTATTGTCTTAATGTTATTTATTTATGTGTGTCACTCCTCTTATAGTGACTCATCATGAAAGGTGTTCGAACATCGTTACTATCTCATAATCCATCTTTATTGCCTCAAAATGTCGTGTCCCACGTCGTTATGAATGTTGTTCGGTCATTGTCATTCACACTGTCGATGGTGGAGAATCGTGCTTTGAATGTGATGTCGCTCTTAACGTGGAGGTTTTGTTGTTGGTGATGGAGGTTTGTGTTCTAGGTGTTATTCTGAGTGTTGAGATGCATGTTTCACCTTCTTTCACTCAACTTTATCGTTTGCAAGCCACCTTAATTGTATATCATTGGTGTCTGCATCAATATCCCCTTGTTGTTCGAAACCAAAGTTCAAAACAACATTTTTATGTTTTGTCATTATGTATTGCGTCATTCTTAAAACTGTTTGCAAAACCATACTTTATATATCAGTTAGGATCATACCCATTGTAATTTGTATATATTAATCAACTTTTAACCATGTAAAAAACACCACATTTTATATGTCGACTACATCTATATTAATAATTTGAACTATGTAGAATTCACAAAATAACTTGTGTAATAAATGTTTTTTGTAGTAGTGGTGAAAGTAAAAGCACGAGAAAAAAAAGTTTAGTGGTCAAGTATAGGGGTAAAACTTTAGAGGTAAAACTTTAATGAGTAACCGGAAGTAAGTCTTTAAATGTCTTTTCATAAGATCTTTTAATAACATCTATTAGTAAGACAAACCATATGCGTGGGAATGATTGAGTGGTAAGAGTAGGAAGCCCAGGAACAACCTTGATCACTAACAAGAATTAAGTCCTTGAATGTCTTTATATAGGATCTTTAAGTATAGTCTTTAAATTATTTCTATTATTAAGGTCAAATATTAGGTTGAATGTATCTACATAAGATCTTTGGGTATAGTATTTGAATTATGTATATTACTAAGGTAAAATACTAAGGGAAAGAGACTTCAACAATAAAACATACAATCCGAGACTTTTACATATTTATCATTAGTGGTGAACCTACATGTACATAAGGGTGTGCCGTGATTTTGTTAAAATTATTACCAAATATTTGAAGAAAAAAAAATGTTTTGTCCCTCTTCATCTTATATGTTTGTCCTTCCTAATTTTGTTTCTCTAAATTCTTTACTTTTCTTGATTTAAAATTTAAATAATTTTTAATTGTCATGTTGACTTAGGATTTTAAATCCAACAATGTTTCTCATGAATTTGCCAAATTCTCCTCCTTATTCCATTTAATTAAACTTAATATCTCATTATTATCATAGTGCAACACAATGATGTCATTATTGTGTTGGTTACTAACCATATTAAACATCATTTTTCTTTCTTCTTTAATAAAGTATCAAGTCCAATGCTATTTTTCCTTCTTCTATTAGTATTTTGGTAGATCATTTTTAATTTTTCTTGTAGTTTTGAATAAAAAAGTATTAATACTGCAAATTGAAATAACAAATATTTTATTACTGATAATATGTGAAAATTATACAAATTACAAAATTAAAACTGTAAAAAAAAAAACATTGTAACAGTAACTTAAAACATTGTTTTTATGAAAACAAGTAAAAAAATTGAATTAATAAGCTTATTCACTCTTATCTGAAAAATATCACGCAAAAAATTGGTAAAGATTTTTTTTTTCCACCAAGCATACTCGATCATTGCCGATGATCAGGGCAGAGGTAGGGCAGAGGTGGGGAATTGTTACATTTAAGTTTTCAATTTAGTAACGAAATCAACGTGTTAAAAGATTATCTATTACTTATTAAAATATGTCGCTACTTTAATACCTTATTCTATATTATTACAAAATTGGTCTTTTAATAAAATGGTTCATAAATTAAATCTTGAAAAATACATTTAATAATAGTCTATATATCACCAGGGGTTGGCATAAATAATAACTTATGTCATCGTGATATAAGATTTGAAGAATAATAATATCAAATATGAAATATATTAATTTGAGAAAAAAAAAGAATATCTACCTTATATAAGTGTTCAAATCCTCTAGTATCAGTTATTTATGAATAATTATCACTTGGGTTTAGAGAAACATAAATAAGATCCTTACAAAGTTACATTTGAAATATTTAAGAAACTTTTATAGTATAATCATCTTTTTTTCGAAAAAACTATACCCCACGAAAAAGCAACCATCTGAAAAAGTGATTGAAACTTTTGATGGATAAAAGAAACAACAACATTTCTCCACCGTGGGGTTTGTTCTACCTTAATGTTTATATATATCATTTAAAATTTTTAGTGAATTAAGGAATATTTAATTAATATAATATAAGTTATGTTTAAAATAAGTAAACTATTTTTAAAATAAAATATAATAAAAGAAAAATCACCTTTTTGAACACTTGCACTTTTAATTTATATAAAATTAACCAATTTTGGTTTTGATTTATATACATTTTTTTTGCTTGTTTTCATTTATGTAAAATTTGAAATCAATCTTTTTAATTCTATAAAAATTATGATTTTTTTTATCTAGTCTATAAAGATATTTTCTTTATTTTTTATCTCTAAAAAATTATAATAATAACAATAGTTATTATTCTTAATTTTCATTATAATATAGATAAATAAGATATGTTTTATAAACATTAAGAACTTTTTAAGTGTCATGTCACAACACTAATATATACATAATTTGAAACAGTCACTTGGCATTTTATTCTATAGAAAAAAATAATAATATTTATTTTTATAATAGGAAAAATCAAATAAAATTTTACATATAACCAACTTGCTCATTTCAGAGTAATGAAAACACATTTAAACATCTCTTTAATAACAAAATAAAAATTAAATTTTGGTTGCTGTCAATAGTTGAATATCTAAATGTTACTTTAATCATTGGATACACTAAATTCTATATAAATAAATTGTGTAAACTTAGTGGTCAACATGTACTCTTTTTTTTTAAACAAATACGTGGAATACATAACAATTAATTTTTTCTAAATGCTAAAAAACATTTTTCATATAAAAACATGTGTATGAAACTTAAAAGAATACAAAAAGTTAAAAAATAATTATAAGTTATAATAATTTAGATAAAATAACAATTTATTTGAAATTGTTTTCACAGATTCCGCTTATTGTATCTAGTATCACGAACCTTTATCTTTTAAATTAATTGAAATAAAACTTCAGTGTTAAATTCATAAAATAGAGATTTGTTAGCTCATATTCACAATTTTTAGGACCGTCAAGTTACTGTAGTTTTAGATATTTTAGAATTAGCAAATACATTAAAAATCACATAAGTAAACGAGTTTGTTTTTTATTTAAAGAATTAAAAAATATAGTTTCTTTGTTAAGAGTCATGGTAATCTATAACAATATATAAAGGAGATTCTCTGTTTTGTGTACACATTTTAAAATATTAATTTTACCATTTAAATATAATAATTTATTAAATTTTTAAAAATTGACCGTTATTTTTACAAGTTTTTTATAAAATCGACTATCTCTGCTTTTTCTCTTCTTCTTTATTTATCAATGATGATTCTTTCATCTGTTCTGATATATTTCACTTTATTTTTAATAAATATAATTTTAGTTTATATATTAACTTAATAACATTACAATATTATTACTTACTAATATAATATCACCTATATTTAAAAAATGTATACACACCTTTTTTATATTTATGCCAGTAATACATTAAAAACATTGAGTATTCTATAATCTTCAATAAATATTTTCACCTTTTCTTTTATTTTTCCATATTTACTCCTTTTAAGTTCAATAATAAATATTTTAAATTTTTTCTAAATTATGTCTTAAATCTTTTAGAACAAAGTCAAATTAAAATTCTTAATTGAGTGCATATTAACAAATCTTACTTATAATGATACTTCTAGTTTGTTAAATAATTTAATATTAACTGTTTTAAGAATAGTAGATGTTAGTTTCTTGAGCTGTCAAAAGAAAATAGAAAATGTTGATTTGGAAATACAACGCACTTCGCACACACAGCATTGTCCCAACAACGAACAACCTGATGAATCAGGTGTCGGAACACACCACGAAACAATCACCCACCATCACGGAATCCTAAACCTAGTAGTAGCGGTTTAAATTTAACGTTTAAATTAAAAATGAAAGAGTAAATATTAGAAAAAACAACTCAGAACGCTGCGGTAAACAAAATAAAATAAAAATAAAGAAAAGCAAATCACGAGGGAGAGGAGGGAAGAAAACCCCCCAATAATTTTTGTTTGTTCCTTGCAAGTAAAAGGAACGAACAGACACTGAAGATCCCGTCCCAACCGCACAACGCGCTGTTTGGGAGCAACGCGAAATCTCACCCGCATTCCTCGTTTCCTCTCACTCCAAAAGGCCTCATCCAAACACCCCTCTCTGCCTCAGATCTCGCCGCGAGATGGATCAATTGTCGGCGATCAGCGAGGACCTGGCCGAGATCGAGGGGCACATCGCCGACAATTTGCGCGCCCTACAGTCAGAACTTCAACCTCATCGCTTTCTTTCGTGTTCCGTTGCTACATTGTTTTCTCATGTTGTTCTTGTTGTTGTTGCTGCAGAAATGGATTTCAGAAGTTGGAGAAGATTAAGGATTCGAATAGACAGAGCAGGCAGCTGGAAGAGCTCACGGAGAAAATGCGAGAATGTAAACGGTATTTTTCACATTCTACATACGAATCATTCGTTATAGAGTTTCGATTATGTTGTTTACAATTCGCGTATTCGAATTGCATTTGTCTCACATTGATGAGAGCTTTGTGCAAGAGAGCCTGTATAATCTGTCACAATTTTCAGATCTGGAATACTGAAAATTCATGACCAGAAACCTGTATATAGGGTGAGGTTTTAATTTGTGTTCGAAAGCCTGATTGTGTGATTGTCCTGATAATCGTTTGGCATTGGAGAACACCTTTGATTTGAGGTTTTGCTGTGGCTGCCTCATCTAGTGTGTTTACGGTTGGATCCCATTTTGCAGGCTTATCAAGGAGTTCGATAAAGAAGTCAAAGCTTTGGAGAATAACTTCGATAGAGAAACCAACAAAATGTTGAATGAGAAAAAGCAGTCAATGGTCAGATGCTTGTCGATTGTTTTTTTTTTTCCCGTTCATATTTTAATCGATATGTCTTTGCATTTTAGGTTTATTGATTTCCATAAATTATGCACGACGTTTGTCAATGTTACTTATCAGCATCTTCTATTTTTGTTGCAGATCAAAGAGTTAAACTCATATGTTGCTTTGAAAAAGAAGTAAGTCAAAACATCGTATAAGCTATCGATTTATTCCGTTTGGCAGACATAGTTTTTTCTTACTTCTGCAATTTCGAAAGTCATTATATTCTGACATTAGTGGATGTATTCCTTGATATCAACAACCAATTCTAGTGTGTGCTATATTGCAATGCAGGTATTCTACAAATATTGAGCAGAAACGAATTGAACTCTTTGAGGGGCCAAGCGAAGGTTTTGCTGAAGAAAATGGCTTGCTAGCATCCTGTAAGCAGACCGATTTTTTTATATTGTACATGCGGGTATTTATTTTTCGTATCACATTTTCTGCTTTCAAATAAATGAAAGCCTATAATAATTTTTGTTTTACTACTTGGTACATTATTGCTAGAACAGACATATATGTTGCCAACCAGTATGCAAGTAGGATAATGTGGTGAGTATGAGTGGAGATACAAAGTCTTTAATCATTATTGTGAAAATGAGAAATGAGAAATGACAAAATAATTATCATTTTTCTGCGAAGTTTTATTTTGAGAGAATCTCTTGGTGTGCTTTGACCTAATTCAACATGGGTGTGCATGCTCTAAGTTCCTGTCTGGCCCTGCTTTGATTTTTTTCATTTTTTAAGAAATGTTTTTTCCAGAGCTTCAACAGTAAACATAATTAGAGGGAAATAAATTTTTTTCATTTTTTAAGAAATGTTTTTTAACGGCATATTTTCTGCCTTCTCTGTCACTGAAAGGCATTTGCATGTCTGTAGTTTTGGTCAACTGCCTGGAAGTCTTAAAAGCCTTTGAAAGAAAGAAAACTAAAAACAAGCCGTTTAGCAAATAGAATTAAGATCTATACTATTGTGCTTAACATTGACCATATATGATTTATTACAGCAATGACTAACGATCAGCTAATGGATCATGGGAATAGGATGATGGATGAGACAGATCAGGCCATTGAAAGGGGAAAGAAGGTAGGTCTATTTCTTGGGTGTCACATCTTTTAAAATTTGCAGTGCACAACTAATTTGTCTATAGTTTGTTATTGTATTTTTTCTAGTCCAAGGAACCCAAAGTGAAATCACATTGGTTCCTCCACTTGTTTATTGTATGTAGCAGCTGTGGAAATGCAGGGACCTTAAGTTATTGTTACCGTCTTTCTGGTCTTCTTATTTTTCTGTCCTGCTATGATATTTGTTTCTTGTTGTTTAGCTGGCATTTGCTTGCCATTTTGCTTATTTGCTACACGTTCTTCCTCAATTAAATTTACATTGTAAACTTTCTGAGTGTTTTAAATTGACATTATGCTCTTGAAGAACTACTTTCCCAATCTTCCTTTTGTTCACTCCCATTCTATTATCATCTTTGCTAGACTTTTTCTGGCTCTCCATGAAATGAAGGTATGTGTGATGGAGGTGAGGGAGAAAGGATATTTTTCAACAGTAGTAGGCGTGCAAAGGCATAGCTATATAAGACTATAATCCCAACCAATATGCACCATAGCCTATATCAATAGTTTTCAGCACACCAAAATATCATTTTAGAAATAAAGCAAACAAAAAAAGAGTTGGAGAACCAAACCAAATCCACTAAAACTTTAGAAAATCTAGTTTGACATGCCCAAACGATTTGTAAAAGAGTCTTGCACAAAAGATGGGATATGATTGCAAAGAAGTAAACCCTGAAGAGTATTCCCACAATAAGTTTATCAGCACAATTTGAAAATGTGTGAAACCCTAAAATACACAGGCTTGATGAGCTTAAAATTTTTTTTCCACATGCTTCTTAACTACCAAAGATACATCAGGAAATGCTCGAACCTCGAATAGAGAATCCCATTCCAGCCAAAGATGCAGCCACTCTCTGCCATAAGAAACTTCAATGGCCAAAATAGCACTCATAATTTCAACGTAAAGGCATCCTTAACACCAAGTGGAGCAGTAAATCATCCAAAAGCAGTAGCCAAATTATTTCTGAAAATTCCAACACAAGCAGCTGGTCCAGGGAAGCCTCTAGCTGCCACATCAGTGTTACATTACCCACACGACTTGAATAATCTCTTGATAGATTTTCTAGGATGTCCAGACACAACAAAGGCTTTTATTATATCAAATTCTTCAATATTGTTTGTTATTCACGATACCAGCACAAGAACTACCTGCAAGATTATCATTTGTAAAAATTCTCTTCTTCATGTAATGATAATCTATTCTACCATTGTCAAACCTCAATTTATTTCTGCTGAACCCTATTTCATTAATAATACAAATTACCACAGCCTAGATAATGGTCCTTACCTTTTTATAACAGACCAAGTAGATTCCAAGAGAAGAGTGATCAATAGGAATCCTGATAAAATGGTAAAGTCAATTCCACAACCTGGCAGCAAAAGGGCAGTGAAGAAAGATATGACCAGCTGTTTCCTCATGCTGACAACTATGAGTACACGGGGAATCTACTGTACACTGTGAATGATTTAGAAGGAGAGATTGCCTTGTTTCAGATGTTTTTAGTTTTAGCCATGATCTGTCCATACTCTTCTATGTGCATTTATGCTTGTTTCATTGAAAGCATACCATCAGTTGTATTTTCTCATGTCATACTATCTTGGCTGTCACAGAAGGGAATAGTAATTCTACTGACCTCACAGCAACCAGATCAGAATGGTTTTGTACCAAAATTCCAGGGATATTTCATTTATGATTCTGAATAAAATCTGCAACAGAAGCTTTTAAAGAATGAAGTTGTCAGGAAATATTTAGAGTTTCTACAATAGGCCTAGAGAGCCTCGTATCTACCCAAAAGTTGATGTTCTTCCCATCTTCTAACTGGCTTGTAATGTGATTATGAACTCCCTCAATATTGTATTTTATCCCTGCCCAAATAGAAGAGAGAAGGAAGGAGCTAAAAGGCGTAACTCTTGTGATAACCCTTGCTTGAATGATTTTTCCCATTCAATTGACAGTTAACATTTTCCAACCTGGTTTAAGCATTGCTGCTTGTTTGATATCAGAAATTAGTCTCAATCCAAGACCCTCTTCTGTTAGGCCGACAAACCTTACCCCTTGTTCAGAAGTGGCATATCTTTTTTGTCTTTAAGATAATTGTACGGTTTTTGTATGATATTGTATACTCACTTAGACCAGTGTAGCAATTAGAGAACTTATCCATGTGCATTGTTGAACTTTATGTGTAAAAGACTTGCATTTTATGTGTAACTAACCTGAAAGGCCACAATTGAACTCTCTATCCGCTGGAAGTTTGAAGGGATGAGAAAGTTGTTGTGAAATGAAAAATTCTTGATGATGTTTAATTTGAATATTCTTTACATATAACTTTTGCTTCCATCTTGTGGGTAAAAGGGGAAGTTTGCTGATACGAAGTTGATTACTGTTAATCCCTTTGAATAGGTCGTTCTAGAAACAATAAATGTTGGTACAGAGACTGCAGCAGCTCTTAAGGCTCAGGTATGATTCTTGTGCATAGTCCCATACCCCAAAATTAACGAAGAAAAAACAGACTTAATTCGACATGGGGCTAAGTGTACACTCTTCTATGTATAGACGGAACAAATGAGCAGAGTTGTCAATGAGCTGGATTCGATCCATTTCTCTTTGAAGAAAGCATCACAATTGGTCAAGGAAATCGGTAGGCAGGTCAATTTCTACAGAATCCACATCATTTCATTACAATGTAGTTACTATATGTATGAATCATTCATCTAACGTATAGGTGCTTTTATAATAGGTTGCTACTGACAAGTGTATTATGGTGCTACTTTTCCTTGTTGTCATGGGAGTAATTGCTATCATTATAGTAAAGGTAAGAGAATATGACTTTTTAACTAAAGGATTAATTCAGAACCGTCATCCTCTATTATTGTATTTGTAGGTGAATTTATTGGCCGGGAATTTTTTTTTGCACTTAACGGTAAAAATTGCTTGACAATGTTTAAGGATATATATGTTGCTTATGGAGCATATTATATTTATTTATCGATTAACCATGAAAAAGAACTTCCCTTTCCAAGTCTTTCACTGGATACAGAATTTGATGGCCTTCATTAGTTTGTGCATTTTTATGTGATATGCTAAGGTTCATTTTTTTGTCATTGATCGATGCAGCCATGTGACAGTTATCATAAAAAAACTCTTCCAAAATCTATTTGCAGTATGTTTCAAAAATATTGTTTTCACCATTACGGTGCGGAAAAAACTAGTTCCCGTACACTTCAATTCATCCTCCAAAATGCCGGTGGCTTTGGACAAATTTGAAACAAAAATATCCTTGATTGAGTCCAGGGCAGTTAAAGGTGGTGAAAGAAGTTCTAAAATTTAAATAGTTACGAATGTTACAGTTTAGAATGCCATTTTTCTTTTTGGTAAAAAGTTCCATTCTCAACCTACTAGAACTAGATTCCAGAAGCCACCTTCGATAAGTATTGCCAAACAGCTCATTTTTATTGATTAAATCTTCTGACAGTGGTCAAATTATTATGAATTCTTTCAAAATTTCAGCTTGTGCACCCGGAGAACAAGGACATTCGCGACATTCCAGGACTGGCTCCTCCAGTTCAGAACCGAAGACTGCTTTGGAGTCATAGTTGAAGAGTTAAAATGAACATGGTGATGACTGATAAGCTTATGACAAATGCGTTGGGGACACTAAAATGACCATGTTTATGACTTCATCAAATTGATTTGACGCTCTTTGGTTTGATGGTGATGACATTGGATGAAGTCATTACCAGAAACACAGTTGCCATTAATTGAGTTTGTTATTACATAATAGTAGAAGAGGGGTTGGTTGGCCTGAGGCATAATAGAACGTGGGTCTAGGAATGCACACTGGACTTTTTCTTGAACCGAACCATTTTTACTACCATACAGGTTCTGTCTATCGAATCATAGGGAAAGCCAAACAAATGGGCCCTCAAGATTCTTTGTTGATTGACTTGCCGTCAATCATGTAATGTACGGTGCCATTTACTGTATACCTTCACTTCTAACAAACCTACCTAGTATTATCAATTTATAATATAAGCACTGATTTATCATGTTTAAATCTTGCAAATCCTTTGCTTTGTTTTAATCGATGTCCACATTGCCCTCTGTCACGCTTGGTTGACATCCCATTGATCCATGATGAGCCCATCAATGTTTTATTTTATTGCTGAGAGTGTGACAACCTATTTGGTTGCAAAATTTTATTTTAGGTGGTTCCTGTCTTATAGTAGCTGCTAGCTTGACTTTTGATGAGGATTGTGATTTTGAAGTTGACCGAGGATTCTTGTAGGGACTAGGGACTGTGGTCCAATTGGGGTCATGAGTTGAAGAACTTTTTTCTATTCATGTGCCAACTACTCGTGTCATAATTGGGCTAGTTGGTGTATTAAGCTGACAATAACCACGAACTGGTACGATCTTACTGTTTTGGTAGGGATCGGTGCTATACGAGGAAGAGTTATCAGTCTTTTACTTTTTATACCTAATAAATATGAGTTTTTAATTTTCTTTTATTTTTTTAAAAAATAATCTCTATATGAAAAGAATCCCAACCCTCTAACGTGACCAATTCACCTTAGAGGTAATTGATCAGAAATCAACAATTGATATTGCATAAGTACTAAAAAAAATTAAAATATGAATTATTGATTCCCATTCACTATTGGAATTTCTTATTTATTTTAAAAAGTTAAATTCAAATAATAATAGCAATAATAATGATAACGAAGAGGCGGTTTAATACTTTTTTTCATAACAAAATGCTATACACAAATTTACGTTGATGTTATCATTTCTATAATCTATCTATAATAATATATAAAGAGGATTCCCTATTTTGTGTCCACATTTCATAATATCAATTTTTTAAAATTAATGATTATGTTTACTTATTTTCTATAAAACTGTTTATTTTTTTTTCTTTTTTTTATTCATCAACAATTAATTTCTCTATTCATTTCACTTTATTTTTAATAATTATAAATTTATTTTATATATTAATTTAATAATATTACACTATTATCACATATTAACATACTATTATTCGTATCTAAAACATTTATCGCGCTTGTGTGGATATCGTGTCTGTGTGGCTAATACTATATTAATAATGTTATGAACCAATCCCATTAACGAATGAATCATACTAGTGAAATGTTCTGTTAATATAATGCATTGTATTATTAATAAAATTCGACAATATTTATACTAATATTTTTTTATTAAATGAATAATTATGCTCACTTATCAAAGTTGACAATTAGGAACAGTGCACTTATTTTTAATGTGTGTGCCTACATCTATTTTTCATAAGCTTTTTTAATATTCAGCTGAATGTTTTTCAAATAAAAACATTTGGTTAAATCAAAATAAATAAAAAATGTCTCTTAATTAACTTACTTATGTTGTGTTTTTTTTATTCCTCTAGTTGAAGGAGATTTTATGTAAAAATCTTAAGATCTCCTATTTTACTTGTACCGTTAAATTTTATCATACATTTAGTAAAATGCTTCACACATGATCTAATAAGTAAAGAGATTTATTATCTTATGCTACTCATTTCATGCTCTAGTATGATTTTAAAACCATCATTTTCAAAAGAACCAAACCATGCTCAAAAAATATCGCAAACCATTTGATCATCAATGGAGGACAGCAAGAAAACCAATGTTAATGGTTGAGGTTGATAATAGATATAAAACCCTAGTTTAACAATATTTATAAGTAAAAGGTAGATGGATTTGGATTACTTATTAACGAATATGAGTGTATGATCTATCCAAGTTCATAAATATCTACTACCTATCAATATTAAAACATCAATATATATCAATTTTCACTTATTTTTGTTTGATTAGGTATTTTTTTAACATGAAGCAAGATAAATTATATATTGGCGAGAGTGATCCATATTATTAATTGTATTCTTAGTCTGATTGGGTCAATACACAGCATCCTCTTTTTACTACTTTTAGCTGCTGACGTTCTTGAAAATTGAAGAAAAATGTCAACCAATATTTTCTATTATTTAATCATTCTATACTCTTGTGGAATACTTTTTTAAATTAATATACATTAAGAGTAAACATAATACTTTAAAATATAAATTATTTATATTTAACACTTCTATACGAATGTTTAAGATTTATGAAAAAAGAATACTATAGGAGGCTACACCCTCTCTTTTTTCTTCTAAAATTTAGCTTTCCCAAATTGATAATCCAAAATTCAGTTTGACGAAATTCAAAATCCGAAAAGAGCTTAGGAATATAAAAGATGGAAAGAAGACCAAAAAAAGTTGAAAAGTCAAGCATAACATGAATATAGCTTTTAACCGTATCAAACAACATATTTAGTGCATCAGTAATTTAAAATCAATTATATTTAATCTTTAATACTACTGCTGCAGAAAGGGTTGGTTATTGATTCTCCAACGGCATCGATAAAAGATATTTTTTCAAGAATTATATAGTTGTGTGTGTGGCACCCTTGTTATTTTACCCAAATTCAAGTGTTATGAAATATACTTGCACTTAGGTTTTGTTTGTATAAATGGAAAGTTGAAGATGCCAACCACCCAAATTCATTGCTCTCATTTTATCATCATCGCATTTTGAAACTTTTGCACCATTCAACCTTACACCATGCTCCACATACCACAATACAAACAGAGTCTAACTCATGCTAAATTTAAAGAAACACATGACAACAAAGAAAAAAAATCTATTCTTCAAATACTAAACTCTATGTCTTACTGTTTGTGAATGAGATACGGTAATCCAACCGATAGATTGAAATTAATTCTAGTCACAAACAAATTAATGATAAACTCAACCTAATTTCATTTAAACTGTGAACTAAACAAACTAAACTAAAAGTTTAATTTAATTTAGATTCTATTTTTTTTTTCTTGGCTTATCTCATTTTATGAAATTTGTTGGTCGATTAGTTACATCAAATTTATTTTGAGAGTTGTAGTCAAAGAGGTACAAAAGTTGTGACCCGTAATATTGGGCATGAAGAAAAAGACAGATTAAGATTTTATTGAGTTACAAAAATGAAAAAAATTGAATTCTTTCTTCAGTTTTTGGTGTTGATGTTATATTTAGTCTTTAAAATAAATTGATAGATATAATTTTTTTTATGTTTTAAAATATTTTTTAATATATCGGTGTATTTTGAAAATTTAGTATAGAAATAATATAAAAAACTTAAACAGAACAAAAAAAAATGTTGAGAGAGCGATGTGACAAAGGAAGCTATGAGACCCGACCCAAATTTTTTGCGACAAAGCAAAAGAAAGCTACATATTCATATTCCAGCTCACATACACACACCAAATTACCTTAACCTTTGAAAGGTCTTTCTTGGTTAGTCTTTTGGTCTTTCTTCCACACACACAACGTCGTAAACCCGCTTCACTCCTGTCTCTCTCTTCCTCCACGCGGGTGTGTTTCTGAATATCTTAAACTTTCACACCTCTGCTTCTTCTTCTCCATCGTTCCCATTCAGTATATTTCTTTCACTTCACGGAACCTAATCTTTTTTTCCCTTTTCCTCTCTCTTCGTCCCTTATCACAATTCACCGCCTCAATATATAATCAAGGTCCCATTTTCTCATCTGGGTCATCACCTTTATTCTCTCTTTCTCTTCTTCTGTTCATTTTCCCTTCTCCTTTATTTGATGGTGGTGACAAGATGAAGTGTTTCTTCTTCAAAGAGAAGTGTAAATCTGCCCCCGAATTGCATAAGAAGAAAAACCCCGCCGTGAACCGCGCCGCCAACTCCACCGGCTCCTTGTCGTCGCCCAAGAGCGTGAAGGACTTGTACAGAGAGAAAGAACACAGCTTCAGAGTTTTCACTTTTCAAGAGCTCAGAGATGCCACCCAAGGTTTCAATAGGACGCTCAAGCTTGGAGAAGGGGGGTTCGGGAGTGTGTATAAAGGATCCATCAGACCCTCCGATGGACAGGGTGATCAATTTCCGGTAGCTATCAAAAGGCTCAACACGCGTGGCTTCCAGGTATACACATGCTTCTTTTTCCATCCTCAATTTCTCTTCTTCTTTTGCTTTTCTTGAAAGATTACTCGATCCCGTGATCATTATTACTCTCTTTTTATTGCAATAGTTAACTTTTACTGTTTGACCCTTGTCAACTTTATTTTATTGATCGTGGGTCATAGTTTTATCATTTGTCCTACTGTGATCTCGTGAAGGAAAAATTTTATGCTTTGGGATCCAAAACTCATACTGCACAATTCTTTACAGCTCTGTTCAGCGAGTACAAGAATATTTTTCTATAAAAAAAATAGTTATGAGATATTTGCAACTGCATTGTTGTCTGGTTGGTGCATACAAAGTCAGATAACTATTTCTGCATTTGACATAAATGATCCAGAAGCACAACAAATTCTTGACGTTTTATTACTATTCTTATGGTTGTAATTTTTTGTTACCAAGGGTCATAAAGAATGGCTTGCGGAAGTTCAATTTCTTGGCATTGTTAATCACCCAAATTTGGTTAAGCTTTTGGGGTACTGCTCCGTGGACGGAGAAAGAGGAATCCAACGGCTGCTGGTGTACGAGTTCATGCCCAACAGGAGCTTGGAGGATCACCTCTTCAATAAAAGTTTACCACCACTACCTTGGAAAACAAGATTGGAGATTATGCTTGGTGCTGCTCAAGGATTGGCTTATCTCCATGAAGGACTCGAAATTCAGGTACTTCAAAAGTCTCATACTTTCCAAATTTTGAGATGATATAGTTGTCATTTTATTCAACTTCGTTGCATGCCATAGCATTTTCCCTTGGAAACTTTAATTGTATATCTGAATTCCTATCTTGGGAGGTAATCTTTTCATATTTTTTTTTTAATTTTTTTTGTCGAGAAGGTGATCTACCGAGACTTCAAATCTTCAAATGTTCTATTGGATGCGGATTTCCATCCAAAGCTCTCAGATTTTGGTCTTGCTAGAGAAGGACCACAAGGCGATCAGACGCATGTATCCACTGCGGTAAGTTCACTGCAGACAGTTAATGTCTGTTTCATATTTGTTGGTTTAACCTTAGCCAACCCCTTAAGATGTGATTTTAGCAACATTGCTATGATCCTATCAAAGGTTTCAAATTTGTAATGGTAGTCACAATTTGTTATGTTCTTTGATATTGCGGATAATAAGACAGATGAGACTACAACTGCTGTCATTGACACCTTCAAAGGAATAATGAGTCGAAATTTCCGTGGCATACAACAACAAAAGTTATGAACTCAAGACCAATGATTTGTCCTTATGTTGTTGTATTGTTTGGTTATTAGGTGGTTGGGACACAAGGGTATGCTGCACCAGAGTACATTGAAACGGGTCATCTGAAAGTCCAGAGCGACATGTGGAGTTTTGGTGTAGTACTGTATGAGATCCTCACCGGAAGAAGATCATTGGAAAGAAACCGTCCCACTGCAGAACAAAAGCTTCTAGATTGGGTGAAACAGTACCCTGCTGACACCAGCAGGTTCGCGGTGATAATGGATCCACGTCTCAGGAACCAGTATTCTCTCCAAGCAGCTCGCAAAATAGCCAAGTTGGCTGATAGTTGCTTGAAGAAGAATCCAGAAGACAGACCATCCATGAGTCAGATAGTGGAATCCTTAAAGCAAGCATTGCAACATTCTGAAACTCCGAACTCTTCTCAAGACATTGCTGAATCATCCTCTTCATCCCGGTCTAAATTTGTCCGAAAAAGTAAATAGTGAGTTTTGTTCTTTTGGAGGATCAAGAACTTGTGGGAAACGCAGTACTTTAACCATCTCTTATTTACCACCATCCACTTGTTCTCGAATCTCGTCAATATTCGAAGTCAATTTTGGGTATTTTTCGTTCTGCTTTGTTTGGCCCAGTTCAAACAAAACCACGTCCTTCCTTGCTTTGTCAGCTATTGGCTTTAAATACACTTTTTTTAGGTGAGATTGTAGAAAATTTTCAATTAATAAAATCATTCTTTACTTCAAAATCCAATGTTATTCCCATAACGGTGTCGATGGTCATTATTCCCCCAGGAATAGCAGGACTAGTTGAAATTGATTTCTGTAGCCAAGTCAAATTAGAAAATAGAATATTTCAACCTATAATATTACATTTTACAGCAAACATAAACAGAAAATGTTTTGTAAGATCAAATGATAATATTTTAAAAAAAAATGACAGTATTCTTTTTTCTTTTTTCTGTCCATTTCTGATTTCATGAAGAAAACTAAGAAAAGTGGCGGAAACACGCGGTGTAGAGATGAAAATCTGGTTGGATGACACATCCACTTTTGAAAACAGGTGTAACTGGTGTTGGCTTTTTTTGCGACTAGTGAGGATTTTCATTGTCTAACTAAACCCTTTTAAATTTATGAACAGAAAATTAGAGAGCCTTAATCAATTAAGTGATGTCGCAATCCATATGAATATATTAATATTTGTATTCGTGTTATTCTCAGTTTGATGAGGGATCCGTGGACATGAACGAAATAAAGTAATGATTTCTTACGGAAAGAAGGCACATACACTAAATTAAATTTTATTGAAGGGGCATTCGCATACCGACTTTGACTTGAATGGTTATAATATGAGATTAGATATTATGTATATGGTTGGGTAGTTCTTAGAAAAGTTGTAGGAAATTTTCGTTTGAAACATTATTGAGCAAGTCTACAAACAAACTACCACGTTTGGTAAAGAGTAGAGAAATAAATTTTTTCCAAAATGGTTTTTGTGATCAAAATCTATGGTAGAAAACGATGAAGCAAACGTCATTGAGATGGCAGCATTGTTGTCACGTGCACTGCAAATGTTTGTGATAATGTGAACGCGGAAAGGAGTTGATGGGAAGATGAGAGATAGGAATTACTAATGCAGATGTAGGACCATGCCTCTCTCCTTACACTTTTCCCATTTCCTGAAACTTCTTTATAAAAGCTTCTCCATAATTACTATTTATCAATCTAATTTTAAAATATCTTCAAAACCCCACCTTGGTTGCATCCCTTTACTTTTGCAATGGGAAAATAATAGTGCAACACTGTTACCACTTGATGTAACAGATGAATATTTAATGTCTCACGTGGAGGGGAAGATCACATAAAGCGTTTATGCCCGTGATTTTGCGGATAAATTATACCCAAAACTCTTCTTCACTTAACTTTTTAAGTATCGATATTTATACCATTCCTTTTCCCCTTCCACTGACCAGTGTGCATCCAATTTTATCATAGTTTGGTTCATTCGGTGTCAAAATTTGCACAATTTCAATACAACCAACTTATAGCTGTTACTCCACCATAATGCAACAACTTTAATTTTACCTCTTTAATTTCTGTCTATTATATTCAACTTATAAAAAGAATATTATATTCAAATATACTTAAGTCTATTATGAGACGAAGACACATAAAATCTTTTATTTCACTATTTCATAATAGATTTTTCACGACGGTTAAAATATTATTATCGACGATTTTAAATTATCGTAGATGTTGTCATCTCTAAAAATTTGATAAAAATGACGATAGTTAAAATAACCATCCTTAAAAATTTAAAATGATACCGGTTGTACTTGAATTATCGTTAAAAGTTATAAAAAAAGATAAAGAATGTATTGTATATCACAACGGGATTAACAAAAGAAAATCTATCAGAATAAAGTAAAAAAACATTTTCATTTGAGTGTTAACAAAGAAATATAATTCTTTTATGGATTTACCATTTGCTTGCTTGTGAAGTCATAAAAGATAAATCAAAAACAAGTAAACAAATCCTTCAATAAATGTGAAGTACTAGCCATAGGTGACAAAGAGACTCACGAGAGGAGTTTTATGATGCGGTTCGGAGAGCTTCACAAAGGAGTCTTCTGGTGAGGTTTGGAGAGCTTCGTGGAGGAGCCTCATGTCGTTGGTTTAACAACACGATGAAACATGTGATGAGACCGACAATGCTTTACTATTGGCAGAAGTTTGCGCAAACTGGTTTGCAATTGACAGAGGCTTACAAAGGTTCATCATTAGCGGTAACGACGACCGTGAAAATGTAGAGGGAAGAGAAAATGAAAGTGCAAGGTAAAGAAGAAACACTTAAATAAAAGTCGTGAGTGGAAAAAAACGCATTTTTTTTAATTGTGCACCTTTGACGATAATTTTCTATATAATCGTTGTTTCGCCATCACAAGAAAGTTTTAAGGATGGTTCTCTTTATAACCATCGTCGTTTCTCCATAGCAATAAATTTTTAACAACGGTTCTCTATATTATTATTGTTATTTTTCGTCTGTCTCAATTTTAATGACAGTTCTTTATATAATCGTCGTAATTTTCACTTTTAACAATAATTATTTAGCCAACCATTGTTAAAAAGTTAATAAAAATTGTAATTTTTCCACTATGTGTATTTTTACTATAGTGCTTGTTAAATATCGTCAATCAATGTTGTGAAAAAAAATTCTTTTTTCACTAGTGTGTATAAGAATAAATTAATTATTACTTATTTGTTTTGTAATTCTACGTAAATCATGTTTACCATAACACAAGGATAAAAAAATATATTCAAATTGTGAAAGAAAAAAAGTTCTTTCATATTTCTATATTAGTAGCATACTAAATGTTTTTATATAAACAATAACATATTTGCACTAATTTTATTTTTAAATTAACTGTACAATTACTTTTATTTTTTGACATCATCATTGGAACACTTGAAAAAGGATGAGAAGAGGAGAGAGACATGTTAAATTATTTAGAATGGTTAGAAGGAAAAGATGACCAGTTTAATAAAAATCACATTGACAAATTAAAAAAGCTTTGTCAAAAATGTTTTCCTTATGTGTGGGTGGTAAAATAGAATGACTTTGGCACATGAAAAATTGACTTTAGTAAAATGGCAAAATAAGATTAATCCATTATGGTTAAACTGGAACCGAACACACGTAATTATGTATATATTGGTTAATTAACATCTTCAATGAGATAACTTAAAAATATTATAATAAGAAAAAAAAATTTAAATGTTTTTTCACCTTAATTTTTGGTATTACAAAATATTGGGCAAGTAAGCCGGTTCCTATGTTAGCATATTAAAGGAGTCAAAGAAGACTTACATGTAAGCTTGTTGGTTACCCTTTACCACCCTTTAACATGAAATTTATATAAGAAAAATGAAAAAAAAAAAAAGAACTTTTAGTTCCTAATGGATTATGTAATATTGGAAATTGTGCTTGATCGAAATTTGTATTTGTTAGATTTTTATCCTTTTAAAGCATTGCTTTTAATTATTGTTTCTCAATTGCGTTAAAGTTGCATGTGATGTGTTATTTAATTTTACTTTAAAATAAAATCTTTTTGTAACTCACATTTTTAAAAGTTAATTAAAAAAATTAAAAAAAGTTAAAAGATCCGATATTTTTTACTGTTATTATTTTTATTATATATTAATAATAATATATAATAATAATAATATTATGTAATAATAACATTAATAATAGAATAAGAATATTATTATATAATAATAAAATATAATAAAAATATTATTATATAATAATATATAATAAAAAAATAAGAACAGTAAACATAATAATAGAAATGTTATGGTTGGGCTGGGCACATCTCTTTCCTGCACCTTTATATTTGTTGTATGTACCACCTACGTATATTGGATCTTTTAATGGATGCAATTATTTTGTTAGAAAATGATATTTTGACAACTAAATTTTAACAATTTTTATTTTACAATATGAGGTGACATTTTTTAAATGATTTTGGAATATTGAGAATGAGAAAATGAAAAAATGGAAAATCATTTAAAAAATGACACCTAAAATTATAAGAGAAAGTTGTCAAAATTTAGTAGTCAAAAAATCATTTTCTTATTTTATTATATAAAAAAGATGAAATAACATGTTGTATATTGTTAGTCACCTAAGTTAAACATCAATGTTAGTCGAGAAAATATGGATCAAAACCGATATTTTAAAAAGTACAAAAACCAATCAATGTACAACTTTAAATCAGGATTATTTTAAATTTTACGTAATACTCCAAATATCAAAACATATTTTCCCCAAATCTGAATATTATTTGTGTAAAGCTTTATCAACTATGTTTTAACATTGTGTTAAAAATGTTAAAAATTAAATAAATTTTAAAATTTTGAGAAATTAAAATAGTATTAAAGGTTTTTTAGAGCTGAAGGACTTTTCTTCCCTATCCCGCCACTTTTCTTAAGCTCACAGTAGTTGATGTCAATTGGGTATTATCTTCGTTGCTAATACTTAAAACCTTTTCTTTATTCAAAACCATACTTTTTCTTTAAGTAATGATATTTACACAAGCAACAACATGCATAAGCAAAGTTATATAATTTGTTTTAATGATAAAATTAACTAATTAATATTATTTAATTTTAATCAATACATATATGCAAGAAACTCCGTTTGAGATGACCCAATAAACTCACTACTTCAAAAATCTCAGAAGGAATTTGAGTAGATAAACTAGTTTTTATAAAATACTTTTGGTTGGCTTTTCTTCTGATCAAGAGTTAAATATAAAATCTTCACAAGAAAACAACTTATACTTAAATAATATTAATATTAATTAGTAATGAATAAATAAAATTATTAATAACAAATAAAATTATTATCATTATTAATTTTTCAATCAAAAATCTATTTCTACGTTTTTTTCACACCTCTCCTCTTCTGTTTACATAGTATAAATCTTATAATGTTTTTGAATGGGAGAATAATTAGTTGGGCCTGGTGATGTTGAAGGCCCAGTTTGAAGGTCCAGGTTGAAGGATGGTGTAATAGAATTGGATTCATGCGTTAGTGTGGAGTGAAGATTGGTAACTGAAAAAGGAAAGAGAGGGTTGAATGGAGAAGAAGCTCACTCTGGTTCAGACCATTGCTACTGCAGGCGTGTTCTCCGCCATTTCTTTCTGGTAATACGATTCAAATTCATTCGCACTCACTGCCAATTCTGTTGTAAACACTTTTATCACATTCCTCGCTGTCCTTCTCTTAGGTATGGCTTCATGTTTGGCAGAGAATCATCTCGCAAAGAGCTCTCTCAACTAATCGAAGATCTCCGTCGCGGAAACCCTCCGTCTCCCTCTTCCTCTTCCTCACATTCTTGATTTGAATCAGCTATATCTTCTTCTTTTTTTTCAATTCAGTTTCGTTTCCTACGCTCTGTGTGCCTTATAAACTCACCACTTTTCCCTAACAATTTTCTAATCTAGTGGTTTAGGATGGGGTTGCTTCTCAATCCTTTAATATGCACAAACTGCTGTACCTTTCCTTAAACGTTACTCCGTTCAATCATCTCTGTATTATTTCAGAGAATCATGTAAAAAAGTGCCTGGATTCGTTCGTTTTATATTTTCTGTTGAATCCGTTCGCTACTCATAGTTTCACTCGGTTGTTTACCTAATGCTTCAAGTAATTCCCTTCGTTATTAGTTTCATGTTTTCTATTTTATTGCGGTAGTATAAGAGAGAAAGAGATGCTGATTTATAATGCATGGATTTCTTATTTAGACAGCAAATTCCTTTACAACATTGGTTGTTGCAGTTATTATTAACTTACCATGACGGAGATGGATCATCTGATATGAGATTTTCACGTGACAATGTTGTCTAAAAATTGTCTTCTTTTTTCTGATGAACATTAAATACACAATGCCTGTTAAAATTTGCTAAGTAATGTCGTGTAAATTCAACTTTACAGGAATTTGTCTTTGGACTAATCCGATATCTTCCAAAATTGTTGATAAACCTATTATAAATTATTTCCTGAGTAGTTAGCAAATCGTTGAAAAGCCTCTTGCTATTTTACTGGTTTCTTCTTGGAATAGTGTTATTTTGTTGTAGCAAAGGTTGTTATTGATTGAATCTTGAGACACACAGTAATGTTAGCAGATTTTTCTCTTTCAACATTGTCATTTACTTACGTTATACTGATATTAAAGAATGAGAGAAAGCAATGACATTAGTGAGTTTCTGTAGATGTTTTTCTGGGGATTAATTAATGAAATTAGAAGTGACAAATGGAGCATAGAGATACGATATCAGTATTATTGGGTTTATAACGTAAGCAGACTAAGTATTTTCTCCATTGTACTTGGAGCTATATACATTATCATGAAATGAAATAATATCTTCTCGATCATCTCAGGTGTTGGCATGGTATATGCCAGAGTTCTCTCGTTTTTTTTCCTCTTTTTCTATAAAAAAAATATACTGTGTTGCTTTAAACTATACACCAAGATGCCTGAGCTTGCTATTTTATACGTTTACACAAGAACGGCCTCTTGTGTGTGCTTCTCCTGTGTTGATTTGATGTGGCCAACATAAAGATCACTCCCATGGGAATCAGACGCCGGAAGTCTCTCTCTCCTACCGCCTTCAGACATGCTTCTTACAAAATCCACCAGGTGCCGCCAGTTATCACCTTCAAACAACCTCTTGTTCATTCTTAGATAAGTGAATGCTGCCAATCCGTTGCCGGATTCGGATTTACTTGTAGATAAAACTTGAGCATATGCATCTGCATCATATCTCTCCAATGCGTTTTCTCCAGCAAGTTCTGCTCTAGCTGTTTTTGTTGCCATCTTCACCTGACTAACCAACCCTTCAGGTGAGCAGTTAGCAAAGTCAGGCTGCTCTCTGTCTTTCATTTCCATGCAGGTGAAATTGAAGACAACTCCATGCTTTGCCAGCATTCTGGCTATGGGCATATACCCATCGTTATTTCGCGTGTTATAGTAGCCAGCAGTTAGTTCAGCTGCGTGTGACCTTGCTCTGTAGTGCCAATGGATTCCAGCAACTTTCCCTGATAGTTTCACCCCTGATGTATCGAATATTCCTTTGGCTGATACGAGAATCTTCTCACCATGTTCTAGCAATTTACCAGAGTACCATTCTAGAAAGAACCGTCCATATTCGGTGTTCCATGTCCCTTCCCTTCTGAAAAATCCGGTATCCTCAGGAAATTGATTGTACTGGCCAGAGTCATGGGGTCCACCTCCTCCCCATTCTTTCTTTCCAATGGCCTCGGCTGCTGCTGCCAAGGACGCTTTCATATACTGCACGACAAACAGGTCATTTTAGTAGTCCATAGATATTTTTCAATTTTTTTCTATCCTCATTGTAATATCTTCGTCATAAGTCATTAGGAACCAATGGTTACCAAACCTTACCAATTTAATCATGCTTTTGGATTAATGTACAAAAGAAGTTTAAATTTATGCACATTTTTAATACCTTGTCATAACATTGGAATTCTCCAATTCCGGGAAACCTCCAAGTTCCATTTGCTTCTGGATACGATGGATATCTCAGTTCTCCACATGGACCCATGCCAACTTGTATTTCCTGTAAAAGTGTTCGTCTTATATATTCAGATTTCTTTCAATGCAGAGAAATGGGAAAAAAGACGTGGAAATTGCAAGGAGTTCCAAGTTCCCCCTTGTTACGTCTATTAAGCCTTAATGGATATAAAGTCCAATCATTTTATGGGAGTTTATCTTTTCTTTTCTTTTTCTTTATATATAAGTGCTCATAAAGGAGAACAAAACTTTATTACATAACGCTCACTTCAAACTCAAAACTTAATGGTAAATCTGTAATAGTTGGCAGCAGTAGTTGCTGAAGTACTTACCACGATAACGCTGCCTAAGTAATCTCCGAATCTGTCACGAAAGCTTCTCATGTAGTCTGCGTACACTTGGAGGGGAGTCCTTCCTCTTAGAATAGGAAGTGAATCACAGCCCAATGAGATGTACTCAGGATTCCTCCTCCCTGATCTGTCTGTGTAAACCAGGTCAGGGTTCTTGCTGATTTCTTCCTGCACCCATGGTGGTAGAGGAATGCTGAAAAATAAAATGCAATAACATAAATTTACAACTAGGGGCAAATAAAAAAGAAAAAAAGAACTTTCAAAAGTATTATATTGTGGTACCTGCAAGTGTCTCCAACATTCCCCCCACACTGATGGAAAGACATAACAACTTGAAGCTTCAAACCATGCATTTGTACCATCTGCACAAGCTCGACATAGGGTTCCCAATTGTACTTCAAAGGCCCGTCTTTTTCCACCAAACCCCACCAAGCATCCACCATTACGCCTTCCACTCCTGCACTCTTCAGGGCCATCAAACTTGCATTCATTGCTCTAGGCTTGTTCAAGCTTCCTCCCACTGTTACAGTGTCTAGTGGCAGCATCACATACACAGGTACCCTCTTCGAATCACTGTGACTATGAGCCACCGAAGGAGCATGCACCTTCTCCCATTTTTCGTTTCTCCTTGCTTCAGAGCTGTTGTCGCGTGTGGGGCGTGCTTCTTGCATGGAATTTTTCACTCGGAGACGGAACGATGGCTTAACCTTTGCAAAACTAATTATCGCAGGGACATCATCAGAAGTTTTAAGGATTTTGGTTTCTTTCTGATTAATAAAACAAACTGAAGAACGAAGTGTTAGAGCCATAGTTTGAAGGATGTGTAGGAAGTATTCAGGATTGTGCGAGTGTATTTATAAGAATGAAGTTGGGTTGGGGAGTTGAAGTGGACAACATAGGTGGGCTCTAATTGAAAAGTGGAAAAAGTGCAAAAAATCAAAACTAGTCTGTTCTGTTTCAACCTTGCTTACGTGTTTCCACCTCTTCCAATCTTATCTGACTCAAAACGTATGAGCCTCAGTTTTTAGCGGTTTTTTATTAGGTGTTTCCTTATGTGCATGCTGTTTGGACCATATTTGGTGTATTTGCCTCGTCATGTTTTTCTTTACTAGGACCTGATAACAAGGAGACCTAAGAACATATACATGATTTTATTTTTGTTTTAGTACCTTTACATTTATAAATTTTAAACTTAAACTAAAAAATTAGAAAAGCTAAGGTTGGTCACCGTTTCCTTGTTTGATCTTTCACTCATGGATTTTTAGAAGACATTATAGTAAAGGTCGCGGAAAAGAGATTAAAAGACTCCTTTAGTGATTGATATATAAGAGGCAAAACATCTTATTTTGGGAGATAAATATGGTGCATAGAGTATTGATGGCTAATGAAGTAGTGGCTGAAACTAGAACATCAACAAAAGTGTTTGGTGTTTAAGATACATTGTGAGAAGATATGACTATGTATCTCGGGTGTTCTTACTTTATATGTTAAGGATTTTTGTGTTTCCCATAGATGGGTTAATTAGATATGGACATGCATTAATTCAATCTTTGTATCTTTTTAGAATACAAAGGGGACTATGATAAGGAGATCAATGAAGACCTTATTCATTTGATTAGGGAAGTAAAGGATAAGGAGTTTTTCAAATGGTATAAGATAGGGGATGGAAGTGTTGAAATGAAATGAGTGTGCTTCAGTTTGGAAAGAATC
Source organism: Vigna unguiculata (assembly GCF_037176805.1). NCBI lineage: Eukaryota > Viridiplantae > Streptophyta > Magnoliopsida > Fabales > Fabaceae > Vigna > Vigna unguiculata. The sequence continues at coordinate 52,942,150 of NC_140794.1, read as the reverse complement.
GGTCCTCTTTGATACCCTCTGCAAGCAAACAGCTTTTGAACACCGAAGCCAAAATGGAATGTTAAATTTTTTATTTTTTAATTTTTCCTTTTATGTTATACTCACATATTGGTTGGTGTGATAATTGGTGTGGGGTATTGCATTTCTACCATAAGACAAACCCCACAAGATGAACTAGCTTGTCACTTGTTTCTGTCTTCTGCCTTTTCTTGCAAACTGGGTTTTCGTGGATGAAAATGTCTCACAATTCCAATATTTTCTTGGTTCTGCTTCACCTTGTTCAGGATAAGAAATGTTGAATGCTCCACCTTTTGTTGTGAAAACATGTGGTTCAGAGGAAGTCTTTGGTTTAATTAGTCTTGGACCGTTCTTTCAGCGTGTTTATGATAACTATTCTCAATTTTTTCATACCATTTCAGATTTAACATGTGTTTGAGTGATGGGCATTAATAGAATTGTAATGTTGACCAATGATGTATAGCCATTGAATGTGGATGAGATGTAATATTGTCATCTGGTCACAATTTTCAGAAGACCTGCCACAGACTTATTAATCTTACATTACACTAATAAATTTCCCGTAATGGTCCTCCTAATACTCACATTCCCATAAGTTATAGCACACTACGTGATTAATATAACTTCCCAAACAAAAGATATTATTAGAGGGCACACCTAAATGTTAGGAAAAAACTTGGTTAACAAATGTACATCGTCGTTTATGATGCATCTGCATCAGATGGAACGTGGAAGCATTCAAATTTGATTTGCAAATCGAGCAAGTTGATAGTTTCAGAAATTTGATTCGGAATCTTCCAAAATGCTTGATTTTTGATATTTTGTACTCTCCTATGAAGGGTTATTGAGATGAGCTGTGTGCACGTAATTCATACGACACAATTTGTGGAGGAAATAGAACCTTATCTTTACGTTTTGTCACATTTCTGATTTCAACTGAAACAATATTAGATGGAAAAAAAATTGATTAATCAATGACCAAGGGAAAAGGGGCATGCAAACAAGTTAGCGTTAATTCTTACGTAAGAAGTTAGCTTTTAAGATATGGAAATCAACATAAAATGACAGAAGCCATTGACGTTTGATTTGAAGATTGTTCCTTTAGCACTAGCTTCTGAGGGAGTAAGAAAAAAAGACAGCTTTCTAAAACCCCTCGTGGTGAATTCACCGATTTCATAAGATTTCTATCCGAAGTTGTCCAAAAGAAAGGGAATCACTCACTTTCAGAGCAAGCCATTTCAGTTCTTATTTTTGCATGGACAAGTAGGAACCATGATTGGTGATGAAGCTAATAAGTGAAGTTCAAATTTAACGGGTAAATGCTGTTTATGGCTATAAATACGTGGAACCTAACTTTTTGTTCAATACAATCCGTCCCTTTCTGAAAGAGAATATAATTTCATTGTCGTGATACGAAAAGCTCTTTCTGATGCATAATACTTATTTTACCTATAACCAAAATCATGGCATTAGTTATCCGTCTACACTGTTTCAACCCCTCTTTATCCTTCATTTAATTATCCTTGATTTTACACAGTTTACTTATACAATAACTTAGCAAGGATTGTTGGTGTATATTGGTGAGCTAATGAATTAAAACTTGAAGGCATCCACGTTATAAGCTCTAACTGTTCAAGTCATTCAACATGGTATTAAAATGAAGGTTGGAGACCTTTACAGTAACTTGCAACTAAAATCAATGGAAGGGTGAGTGGGAGTTGGCAGAAGTTTATGCGATTCCTGCATAACAAGGTAATATCTTTTTACTTCTTTGAAGTAAAGATCGACAATAATGACAAATTTGGAACTAAAATCAGTTCACCTAAATATTTGGAATTTTCAGAACTTAGCCTGAACTTATGTGTAAAATGTAAGCTGGAATACTTTTCAAAAATATCTTAAGACCTTTCAAGATATTTTCGTAAGACATGGTACGTCAATAATATCTAGGAAATTGAGATATCTTACGAAAATATCCAGTTCATACGTGTATCCAGTAAAATTTCCTAGGTATCTCAAGTATAGAATCTGAGATGCTAATTAATAACACATAATAGCATGTCTGAATGAAATAAAATAGTTCTACAATAATGTATACACTGCTGTAGATATACCTTGTCCAGCCATGAACTATAAGTTCTCATACATACAACAAACGATATCATTGCTGGAAACTGAAAATTCAAGAATCTGCGATGGGGAAAACAGATCCAATCTTATTGCTAAAACGATAGCACTTGATATTAACTGCATATGGACCGAGTTGAATGTGGTTATCCTCCCTACCAACATAGAAACACAGGGTATATAAAGCAATTTCAAATTCAGGGCTCACTCCAACCAAAGTGCTTGATACAGATTTCAGAACACCATTCCATTCAAACTGAACAGTCAGAAGCTGCGTTTCCGAGTCAGGCTGCAAGTTTTGGTGGCAGAGAGCATTAAAAATGAGGTGGTTACAGCTTGAAGTATAACAAATGTTTACCGAGATACCAACATAAACAAGCTAAGTACAAGATTTTTTACGTAATGAAACAGAAATATGAATTAGGCTTACATTGTTTTGGGAAAAATAATTTCAAAATGCTTTGATGTCTAGCTAATGATGAGTTTATTTCTTTCATGTGATTGGTGCACCAAACTTCTATTCTCTGTTTGGATTATTGCCAATACAATAAGCTTAATAAATAGTTACTCACAGTTTGTCCCCGTCGACGGGGAAAAATATAGCCCTGATAATCAACTCTCCCCTTTTCTTCTTCAAGGTAAAACTGCCAAAATACATCAACAGGTGAGATAGAAGAAGTCATTACAAGTTAAATTACAAATTAAAGGAACAAAATATATCTGTGCAGGCTTCATCTGATTATCAGATTAATGACTTCCCAAATAGCAAGAAAAAAAATACTTAATTATCAGCAAAAATAGAACAAGACATTGGCAGGCCTGAATAAGTATTTATGGTTACAGAACTTCATTGGCAAACAATTGACTATACAAGACTATAGCAAAGTATTCTTGGCAATTTCAACTATTGAAGTTATTCATCGAGGAATAACACTAAACTGTGCAACAGAAAACTAATCCACAGTAATACAATATTGGCTAATCAATGAGAGTGGTGATGTCAGAATAATTGCAGAAAAGAGCACCAAATATGACCCAATATTATAAAGTGGTGCACCTTCAATTTGGCATGAATAAGAACAGATAAATTATATAAACAGGCAGAAGAAAACTATGAGGTCATACCTGCAGCCAGTTATGGAAGCCAGAAACTTCGCCACTTTGTTTGATTTCTCCAACAAAAACATGTTCAAAAGCAGAAGAGGAGCCAGAAGTGCCACCACGGCCATAAAGGTCAAACCACAGATTGGTCATCATTTGTTTGAAATCTTGGTAACTCCCTGGTGCAATTCCCTTAGATGCAAGATACTTGTGAAGATATTTAATTGGTGCTGTTCTACTGATTTCTTCTATGAAAGAAGCTTGCTCTTCTCTCTCCTCAGATGTGACTACTTCCTTACATCCTTCATGTGGATTGTAATTATCTAGAAGTGAGAGAAAACGACCAAATGTAGGCTTTCTAAATACATCATCACTAACCCAAGTAAATAAGCTCCCCTCTGCCATATCTACCTTTTGGTAAACCTTTTTCCCTTCACCACAGTCAATTTCATAGTCTTTTCCAGGTACCAACCTATTGAAATCAAGATCCCAGAGTTTCTCACAAGCTTTTGATAGATCAGCAAGTTCATCTTCTGAGGGCTCCAAACTATCACCGACTTGAACCTCATCAGAGTATTCTTGCTCATGAGAAGGCCGTTTGTAGTTCTGCCAAGTTTCCTTCGGAACCTACATGAACTTGGTAAGATCCATCATTCAGATTCAGACAGGGATGAAGCATAAAACATCCATAACTGGTTAGATCACAGATTCAGTAACGAAGTTAACATACAGTAGAATTCAAAGAAGAATACGTGTTACAACAATATCAACAAAACAAAATTAGTTTATAACAATACAAAACACTGAAAAAGCCGCATATGCTTTTATATTAGACATATTGATGAAAACACAAACACAAACCTTTTGTGTCCGCCTTGGAGGTTTGCCAACAGTCTGCCATCCATCTTGATCTTCATTCACCTGCAAAAAATAAAAAACGAGTCTCACATTAATAGTTCTATTTAATAGAAAAAAAAAATGTTTTATGTTATATACCGCATCACTTGGAAAGAAGGCAAAGCCTATCCATTGTTCAAACTTTCTCAACATGTTCAATTCTACCATATTCTCACACACAAACCTTTTCTGTCCGTCTTTGAGGTTTTCCAACAGTCTGCCATCCATCTTGATCTTCATTCACCTGCAAAAAATAAAAAACGAGTCTCACCTTAATAGTTCAATTTAATAGAAAAGAAATGCTTCGTATTATATACGGCATCACTTGGAAAGAAGGCAAATCCTATCCATTGTCCAAACTTTCTCAACATGTTCAATGCTACCATACTCTCTCTCTCGAAGCCAGATTCTCAACTACCCACCAATTCAGTGGAACATTTATCGTGTTATTTAAAGAAGAAGAAGAAGAAGAAGAAAATTCTTCCAGTTTCTTTCTCCAAAAACAATCTTAAACTGTATGCAGAGACAGATAGATCTGAATGAAAGCAAGTGCCAGCAGGATGACCACAAGAGCTTGAATTCTGTACATATTGAGCACAAGCGATGCAGCACCAAAAGGTAACAAATCTGATAGAACAGCTTTACTATATATTAAGCATCAATAAGAGTAATTTGTCACTGGGATAAATGACCCCAGTAATCTATATCACATCAAGGTAGCAAGCAACCCAAAAAAGATATTGTTATTGAACAAAGTTAGGTATCAACTACATTACACTTTAAAATTTAAAAGATTTAGCGACAATCTCTTGAGATATCCAAACACATCATTTATAAACTTCAAATCTACGATGAAGCCAAACCATAACTATCTATGTTCAAAGGGTTAATACTGCAAAGCTAAACTTGAAGCTAAGAGTGAAGGGGATTTACCTTGTGACCAGTGCTGAAATTTTGAGATTGGCTCTCCTCATGCTGAGGACGGTACACTGCCTGGACAGAGAACAAGTGTGGTTACATGAAGGGCTACATATGAGAAGAGTATGGTATTGGATTTAAGAATTGAGACCAAGTGATTGACGTTCACCTGATGGGGCCTGTTGGTATAACTGTGACTATCCTCTTCCCACCGTTCTTCCTATAATGGCCATAACATTATCAATGAATGAGTAAGATTACATATTTTTGGGGAATTGAGAACAAAGATGAAGAAATGTGACCTTTTGGGGTGAGTTGGACCACTGTGTCTGTTGCTGGTGGTGCTGCTGCTGCCGATGAGGTTGAGGACGAGGGTGATCCTGCAGAAATAAAGATAGAATTTTGATATCACGTGATCCTGACAGATAAAACTTGAAAAATGGGAATGTCGAGTTGACATAGTAGAATCGGAAACCTGATCCTGATCGCCGGAGACAAGGTCGGCCCAGGAGCGTTCACCGTGTTCTTCTTGGCCATCGTTGTGATCAGCGCCACCGATAGCAACATCGACCAAGCCCTTGATGAGACCCTCCATTTTGATGTTGATGATGTTGTTGTTGTTGAAGCTGTTGAAATGGAAAGTGAGATAATGAATCTGAGATGAGTTGGTTGGATAAGGTAATTTGAGAGTGACAATGGCGGGTAATTTAATAAAGATAATTAATAATATCAGTAATAAGAAGAAGAAGAAGAAACAAAACATTTTTTTGTAAAAAAAATAAAATAAAATAGTTTCAATTATAATTTTGTCCGTAAAATTTGAAATGATTATTTTAGTTCATTAAATTATTTTTTAATAAAATATATTTTACTTATTTAAATTTAGTAATCATATTTTCAAAATTTTGAAAAGAAAAGCATTTTTAAAAAACCGAGAAAGTAATAAATAAAATAAAATGGGACAAGGATTATCCTAAAGACTAAAACTAAAATCCTAAATAAAAACAAATTATTCTAATTAAAGCATAATTAAGGAAATAAAGGAAATGGGATGAGAATTGGATCACAAAAAATACATAATTATTATTTTCTTGGCTTGCCGACATGGATGAGTGGAAGTGGGAGATTTAACGTGATGAAATGAAAGTCAAAGGCTGTCTTTGATGGTAGACTCGCCACGTGAGATGAGATTACCTAATTTCTCGTATCATAAATAAAAATATCGAAGGAGAGGATGATAAATAGAGATGGCAAATAAATTTATTTTCGTAAGTATTGTTTGAATTCGTTCTCATTTTGATGGAGAATCTCCGCATTGACTGGGTATGAGTATGTAGAGTTGTCAAAATGGGTTGAAACCTGCGAGCCAACCCGGCTCACCACGGATTTAGGTCGGATTGGGTTGAAATTTTTTTACAAATTTCAATACGAGTTGATTTTTGACCCGACTCATTTAGAACCTGGCTCATTCGGGTTAAACTCGTGGTGAGCCGGGTTGGCTTACCAACCCGCACATAAAAGGGTCAGACAAGTGTTTTTATTTATTTTTATTAAGTTGAGCTTTACATTTGGGTCATATTAAGTTGTTTCTTTATCCAACACATAAATAATTTGTACTTTTTTTTATTTTGGTTTGTATTTGGATTGTATTAAAGTTTATTTCAATTTTAATTAGAATTACAATTTAGACTGAAAAAAAATAAAAAAAAAATAACATTTTTTTTAATTAAGTGAACATGTGAGCCAACCTGTTTAACCCGCCAAGCCGTGGTGGACCGGACCAGATTCAATTTTTTTTGGCTCGCTAAAAAATGAAATGGGTTGGGTTGGCTCATTAAATCATCAACCCGTGGTGGGTCGAGCCGGGTTGGGTCGGGTTACCCGTTTTGACAGCTCTATGGGTATGGGGAATTCCCGATTTTTTCAATTGGGTATGGGGATGGATATGGGTAGCGATGGCAACAGGGCGGGGCGGGCACGAGTTTCGCTATCCCATACCCATCCTTGTAAAAAACATTCATCCTCATCCCCATACCCAAACCCAACGAGTATCAAACTTTTGTCCCATCCCCATCCCTACCGGGTAACGGGTATAATATCGTACCCATACCCATACCCATTTTCTTACTACTTCAATATTAATTTTAATTAATCTTTATAAAATAATACAAAATTATGATAAAGGAAACATAGTATTAATAAATATTCAATATTAGAAGGATGGTTGTTTCTTTGATATCAAATACTTAAAAATAAATTATAATTGTTTACATTTTAGATTATAATACCAAATAAAATTTTATGAGAACCAAAATATTGATTAAATTTGCAAATATTAGTTAAACATAGTTGATAAAATTTAAAAATATTTTTTAAAATATAAAAGAAAAACAAATATTGAAATTAAAATATGTTTTAAATGTTTGTTTACTTCAATCTTTTAAATTCTAATAAATCTATTTTTTATACACTAATAAAAGTTATAATACAACATGATACAAAGAACAAATAATAATCATAATAAAAGTTTTAAATAAATTATAATTATTTACATTTTAGATTATAATACCAAATAAAATTTCATGAGAATCAACACATTTATTAAATTTACAAACATTAATGAAACCTAGTTGATAAAATTTAAAAATATTTTTTAAAAAATATAAAAGAAAAACAAATATTCAAATTAAAATATATTTTAAATGTTTGTTTACTTCAATCTTTTAAATTCTAATGAATATTTTTTTTATACATTAATAAAAGTTATAATACATCATTGATCAAAATGATACACAGAACAAATAATAATCATAATAAAAGTTTAAAATAAATTATAATTGTTTACATTTTAAATTATAATACCAAATAAATTTTCATGAGAACCAACACATTTATTAAATTTGCAAACATAGTGAAACCTAGTTGATAAAATTTAAAAATATTTTTTTTTAAATAAAAAGAAAACAAATATTTAAATTAAAATATATTTTAAATAATTTTTTACTTCAATCTTTTAAATTCTAATGAATTTCTTATTTTATACACTAATAAAAGTTATAATACATTACTTGATCAAAATGATACAAAGAACAAATAATAATTATAATAATAAAATTTTAACATAAATCTTGTATATTTTGAACTTCAATTATGTTGGATGGTGATAAAAAAATATTTATGACAATTACATTAAATTTTTATATTGTAGTAAATAAAAGTTATTTATACAATTATACTGAAAAAATTACAATATGAGATATAATGAGTTAAAAAATAAAAAATAATTAGATAAAATATATCGAAATAGTATTCTACATAATAAAAATAAACAAGAAATAATAATATTAAAAAATTAACAAATGTTTACTAACAATTTGAGAGACTATTGAAAGAAATTATCTTAGAGATCTAAGAAAACTTTTCAAATATCAACATATTTACTCAGTGGTTGAGAAATAACAAAAATTGTTTTAGTGAAACAAAAGAGTTTAATGAAACAAAAACTAATAATAATAATAATAATAAGTAAAGGAGTTTTTTTTATATTACCTATTAAACGAAAGGTTTGTGCTATTAAATACTTAAATTGAGAGTATTAAACATTTTTATGTGAAAGGAAAATATACAATAACTAAAAATATTAAAAAATAATAGAAATATTCGAATGTGAGACATAAAATATTTTAATTGACATACATATTTTTTAATTACATAAATGTTATGATAAGATGAAAAATATAATTGAGATGCAAATGAGTTTCATGACAAACCAAATAATTAGAAGAAATAAAAAATAATAATAATATATATATATATATATATATATATGGTTACTTAATTAATTGAGAATATTTTAATAATTTAAATGGGGACGAGTATTATGGCGGGAATATGTACATCCCATCCCCATCCCCATACCCAATTGAAAAAGTCGGGGATTCCCTATACCCATAGAGTTGTCAAAATGGGTAACCCGGCCCGACCCGGCTCGACCCACCACGGGTTGATGATTTAATGAGCCAACCCAACCCATTTCATTTTTTAGCGAGCCAAAAAAATTCGAACCCGATTCAGTCCACCACGACTTGGCGGGTTAAACGGGTTGGTTCACGTGTTCACTTAATTAAAAATAAATAAATAAATAAAAAGAACTCACCCTCTATATTAGTAGTCACGATAATGGTTAAGATATAATTAATAATTCTTTATTTTATTATTTTATTTTAAAAAATAAAATAATTAATTATAGAAGGGTTAAATATGTTTTTGGTCCCTTAACTTTTAGTAAATTTTGGAATTAGTCCATTTTGAAACTTTGGACCAATTTAGTCATTGATCTTTCGAAATACGTGAATTTAGTCCTTTTAATCAAATTTTGGTTGGTTTATTGGATGTTTCGTACACATTTCAGGATTGTATTTGAGTTGTTTATACTGTTTGACACATTTTTGCTTTAATGTTAAGTCAAATACTATTATGAAACGTGCTTGAAATGTCAAATAAACTTAACAAAATTTGATTAAAAGGACTAAATCCACGCATTTCAAAAGATGGAGGACTAAATTGGTCCAAAGTTTCAAAATGGACTAATTCCAAAATTTACTAAAAGTTAAGGGACCAAAAACATATTTAACCCATTATAGAAAAATGTTAACCCGATTTTGAAATAAAGCGAATAAAAGATAGAATAATAGATAATAGAGAAGAAAAGAAAAAAATAGAGAATAAAGAATAGGGAACAACTGATCTATCTATTATTATTGATAGAAAGAGTCCTACTTATTACAACATGTAATCCATACAGAAAACAAATCAACTTAGTACTTAGTTAATACAAATATTTACATAAAGAGTAATTAAAGAATAATGAATCATATGAGTATAAATCATATGATATGAGTAAATGTATCAAATCAATAGACAATCATTAATTCATAACACTCCCCTTTGAGTGTCCATTGATAAAAGAATGTGTTTCGTTAAAACCTTACTAGGTAAAATCCTTTGGAATAAAAAACCTAGTAAAGGAAAAAGAATACAAACCCCCTCATGTAAACTTACATCATTAAGGCACTACAAGAAAAACTGATATTATCGACAGTCAAAATCCGTCGGTAATGGTCAAAATCCGTCGCTAAATCAACATTATCGACGGTAAAAAATTTGTCCCTAAAACTCTTGTCAGTAAAATTTTTCCGACGGAAATCATGTTCCGTCGATAAATCTGTCGATAATTACCGATAGAAAAATTCGTCGATAAATTTGTCGACAAATACCGACCGAAAAATCTGTCGGTAATTACCAAAAAATTCGTCGGTAAATAACATGCATTGTTCATCTTCTTCCTCCTCCTTCTTTCATTTTTTTTTTCATTTTTTTTAGTCGTCGCCATCTCCACTCTCGTCGTCATCGTCACCGTCGTCGCCGTTGTTGCCACCGTCGTTGCCGTCATCTTTTTCTTCCTCTTTCTTTTTCTTCTTTTTCCTTCTTCTTCTTCTTCTCCTTCTTCTCCTTCATTTTCTCCTTCTTCCTCTTCTTCTCCTCCTTCTCCTTCTTCTTTTTATTTTTCTTCTTCTCCTTCTCCTTTTTCTCTTTCTTCTTTTCTTTATCCTTCTCCTTCTTTTTCTCCTTTTTTTTTTCTTCTTCTTCTTCTACTTCTTCTTCTTTTCCTTCTTCTTCTTCTCTTCTTTTTTTCTTTTTCTTCTTCTTCTCGTCTTCTTATAAGGTGAGTTTGGCGGGAAAATTCTTGCTCCTTTTACCGACGAATTTATTCGTCGGTAAATTCGACGATAAAAAAAATTAAATTATCGACGAATTTTACCGATGGATTTTAAGTTACGTAAGTACCGACAGAAAAATCCGTCAAAAATGCAAATTTTGGCGAGAAATTTCTCGCTTCTTTTACCGATGGATAAATCCGTCGGTAAATCCATCGGTAAAATTTTTTAAAATTATCGACGAATTTTATCGACGAAATAATTCGTCAAAAATACAATTTGAGTGGGAAATTTCCCGTTTCTTTTACCAACGGCTCAATCCGTCGACAAATTTCTCCGTTAAAAAAATTGGAATTATTGACGAATTTTACTGACGAATTTTTCTGTCGATAAATGAAATGTGTTACCGATGTATTTTTTCGTCGATAATTAAAATTTAAAAATTCGTCAGTAAAATTCGTCGATAATTTAAATTTTCTGACTGAAACACATTCGTCGATAAAATTCTGTCGGTAATTTCAATTTTTTTTTAGAGAGGTGACAAAGTCTGAACTTGTGAATCATTTGCTCAAAAGTTCTTCTTAGCAAAAACTTCGTAAATAGACTTGCCATAATTTCACATGAATGAATTTTTTGATATCTATATCATCCTTTCAATTGAACAATACACTATTGTCTTCATATATGGTTGTTGATTCCATCTTTGTCGAGGATAGTCACAAGTTTCTTGCACATGTTGAATTATAGACCTTAGCCAAATATATTCACAACTTTCCTCGTAATTCTATATGATTAGACGATGTTACTACTATGGTTTGATTCATATACCTTCATGAAACCATTGTGCTACCACATGTGAACAAACATCTTGTTTGTGATAAACCATTATGATGTTATGAGAATATGTAAAATAACATGCATATACATGACCCATTCGTCTGAATCTGAATCATTTGGATGGAATAAGCTCATATTCGTAGTACCCTTAAAGTAACAAAGTATATGTTTTATTCCAAACTATTTTCTTCTTGTAGTTGAAGAACTATATCTTGCTTAACAAATTTACAGCAAATGCAATATTAGATCGAGTATAATTAGCAAGATACATTAGTGTTTTTATGACACTAAGATATGATGCTTCTGGACCAAGAAGATCTTCATCATTTTCTTGAGGTTTAAGAGTCTTTATCAACATCTAATGACCTCACAACTATTGGAGTGCATAATGGACATGACTTTTCCATTTAGAACATTTTAAGCACCTTAATTATATAAGCCTCTTGACGTATAAAAACACATTTATTTAAATACTCAATTTCTTCTAATTTCAAATAAGACTTTACCCTTCAAAGATCATTCATCTCAAATTATTTCTTTGAGTAATCAATTGCCTTTATGAGCTCATTAGGAGTTCCAACGATGTTTATGTCATCTACATGAACAATAATTATGACAAATTTATTTTTAGATCTTTTCATATAAATACAAGAATAATTAGGATCATTTCTACATCCTTATTTTAATAAGTACTCAATAAGACGGTTATGCTACACACGTTCTGATTGTTTTAATCAATAAAAGAGCATGTTCAATTTTATTGAATAACCCTCTTTAGAATTTGTCTTGTTGAGCAAATAAAATCCTTCAGGGATTTTCATATAAATATGATTCTCATTCTCAAAAGAATCGTACGAATAAGTTGTAACATCATCCATTAGATGTAATGCAAACCTTTTTGTGCAACTAGGATAATCGAATATTGCAATGTTGTTGCATAAAATACTAATGAATATGTTTTTTCACAAATCAATACAAGGTTTTGTGAACAACCTTAAGCAACCAATTGTGCTTTGTATCTAACAACTTCATCATTCTTAATTTGATTTTTGTGCAAAAAACCATATGTACCCAACGAGTTTCACAACTTCCAACTTCAGGTGTGCGAACTATACGTCCAAAAACCTTTCATTTAACAAGCAAATATAATTATGCTTCTTTGCATATTTTCATTTTGGTCAATCTTTTCTTTACTGACAATATTCAATGATCATTGCTTATTGATCCTCATTATCATTAATAACATTCATCGCTATGTTATAAGTAAAAGTTTCGTCGATGTTAGCTTCATTTTGGTTCCATATTATATTATTCATGACATAATTTATTGAGATCTCATCATTTTCAACAATTTTAGGTACCTGAGGTTCTTTTAGAACCGAACCATTAATTATGTCAAATGAATACCTTTTTTATTAGGTCATTTTGCATTTTAGTTCCCTTTCTCATTCAAGAGTTTTTATCTTTGGAACCAATAGGCCTACCACGCTTCAAACGTGTCTTTGGAACTAACAAACCTACCATGCTTTTATTACTCTTGAGAATTGTATAAGTTGTTACACTATCAATAAGACACATATTCTTTGGTACTAGTACAAACATTCATTTTTCATATAAACATAAATATCAATACTAGATTTTTTTTTAACATTCTCGTAATCAATAAAATGATCAATACTTCCATTTGCTTTAGCAAATAAAATAATAATATCATGAAGAGTAGCATCCATATAGCCATAATCAGAATCATCATCTTCATTAGCAAAGTGTGTTTCCATGTTCTTCTCATTATTTGTAAGATGCTTTGGTGTACAATAAGTACAACTCAAATGGTCTTTACCACCATAATGATAATATATACTTTTATTTTTTTGTCAATATTTTCACATTTTCCTTTTCCGTTATTCACATTATTGTGCCACTTATAATGACAAAATGTGTATTTGAAATTTTCTTTATAATCATGTCCATGATCAATATCACGATCACGATCACGATCACGGAAATATAAATCAAATGTTGCTGCATTCACTTATGGAAATGGAGCAGAACCAATTTGGATAGGTTTTATGATTTTCTATCAAAAGCTCATTGCTTTGTTAAGTCATACAAAGACATGAAATAAATTCATAACATTTATTGCTGCATTCACTTTTGGGAATGAAGCAGATTAGGCGGATCTCATGATTTTTCAACAAAAGCTTTATTGTTTTGTCCAGGCAGCCATACATAGGCATGAAATAAATTCATAATATTTGTGAAATCTTTTTTCACAATATTTTTGTCGCATGAGCAAATTAGTTGCTTAGATGTTTTATTTTTTTATTTAATGATATCCCAATATCCATTACATCTAAATGTATTTCAACATTTAAAATCCAATATAAGAAATTCTTCCTTGTAATATTAAGGGTCACAAATTCAAATTTTGCAACGTTTCACATATTTAGAACTAGCACATAAAATAATAATATTAATAATAATCATCATCATCATCATCAAAATAATAATAATAATCACCGTCATAATAAAAATAAAAAATAATAAAACATAGATGAAAATTGATAAAGTTAAACAATTCACAAGAGGAAGAATATAAGGTAAAATTATAAATTGAGAAAGGATTAAAAAGAGCCTGGATTGAGATACGCAGAGCACTGTCGTTGGAGAGAAAAAGCTTCCACTAGTCCTCAATTGGTTGGAGCATCGTGTTGATAACGTGTTATAAAATAAAGCGAATAACAGATAGAATAATAGATAATAGAGAAGAGAATAAAAAAAATAGAGAATAGAGAATAGAGAGCAACTCATCTATATATTATTATTGATAGGAAAAGTCCTATTTATAGATACAACATATAATCCATAAAGAAAACAAATCAACTTAGTTAATATAAAATATTTACATAAAGAGTAATAGTAATGAATTATATGAGTATCAATCATATAAAATCATATAAGTAAATGTATCAAATCAATGGACAATTATTAATTCATAACAAACCCATATTTGAAAGGTACTGATTAAAGTATAATTAATGATATTTGATTTTTTTATTTTTACATTAAAAACTGGAATAATTAACTCTTTTAATTAATTAAATATTCTATGAAATTTCTAAGTAATAATCTTAAACAAAGTAAGTATTTTGAAATCTGTAAGGTTTGTGTTAAAAGCAAGAAAAAATATTTCTCTAACACTTAAAAAGTTTCTTAGTGGGAGGTTCAAATGTGAAGACTTGAAACATATGACAGGTACGATGTTTAATTTTTGCATAAAAAATATCTCTTCTAACTATCTAACAACATTAAAATATAATTATTTTATTATTTAATTTATATTTTTATTATTTTTTAACTTTTTAGATATTTAACATTATTTTTTGTTATTTTTCTATTAGTTTAATTTTTTTTATGTTTAATTATATTTTAATTTTTAATAATATTAAAATATAATATTTATGAATATTTTTATTCTCTAAATAAAATAAATTTATATTAATGATTATTAGGTTAAAATTCATTTAATATCACAATTTAGTATAAATTTTTTATAAAATTTAATGCGTAAGCAAGATCCTAGATAAAAAAGAAGGGAATTAAATGCAAGTATGAAAAGAGTTAGGGGTGAATGTAAACCAGGTTGGATCATATTCAAATTTGACATGTCTCGAATTTAATATTTTAAAATTTATATATGATGATTTAATTTATTAGTTTGGTTGGATTTAGATTGTTTGGATTACCTAATTCAGTCGAATTTTTTGAGTTATATTAAATTATATTTTTTAATAATTTTTTATTTTGAATAAAAAACATAAATATAGTGAATCTCTAACTAAAAAGTAGACATGTATAATTTTAATAGTAATTATTATAATACAATATGATTTTATATAAATGACTACTAAAATTTAACAAATAATTTCATATTAAAAATAAAATTTAAAACATATTTAAAAGTTTATAAATATTAAAATATAAATTCAGATTAAATAGAATATATATAAACTTTCGATCTATTATACAAACTCAATGACAATTATTTATTTTATTCAATTTCACCTCACTTATCCAATATACTTAAATTTACTTTGAGTTTCTTCGGATTAGGTGGGATATAACTTTTTTCTCTGTCCTAGACACAATCATGATTTTTTAAGATTTTTATATAAATGAGAAATGTAATAAAAATTTAACGGTAACAGTACCGGTGATGGTGATGTGCCAACTAACTCTGTAAGGTTGTTTCAGCATCTATTATTCACAAATCGTTTTCACGACTTTTAAACTTTTTTTGCAGAGATTCAGAAATGAATTACATATATTATAAAATATTCCGTATTGGACAATATTATAAAAAATTTACTTATCGCATAAAGATTTGTTCTTATATAATATCTTATATTATGTGAATAAAAGAATATATATATATATATATATATATATATAGTTATTATAATATCCATCATTATTTATGTCAGATTTATTCATTAATTTTTTTATAAGCAATACTGCCCTTATAATAGAAAAAGTAGATTACCCGTCATTCTATCATAAATTGTTTATGTCATAAGTTTATTAACTTTTAACATAAACTAATGTCTACCTTTTGAAATATAATAGAATAATATTTTCTAGTTAATAATGTAATTTTTATTTAAAATATGTGATAATCTATTTTGATTGTTTATTGTGATGACTGTCACATTGTTTTGAATAAACTAATTATAGAGTGTATTATAATCACTTAGAAAATAACGTTTTTTTTTTCTTAATTTTATGAACTTGATGAGTTCGAAGTAAACTAATAGTTTAATTATTATTTTTAAATGGTACTCAAACGGAAAAAGGGTAAATACACAGACATTGCACTTCATTCGATGAAACTCAACAATAGGGAGAATGTGCGAGGCTTATCATAAAGCCACTTTGAATCGTATGAAGCACCCTACTTAGTGAAAAAGTTTAATGTAGAAATTATGTACCGAAAGGAGTGTGATTAAGTTGCAGAATCCAATAATAATTCAGCTAACAATAAGTCAAAAAGTTGAATGTAGAAATTATCTACTCAACAAAAGGACTTTAGTAGCGTCAGCTAACAAACGCAGAAGTGAAAAAATAAATAAATAAAACAGATAAAGTCGATCTAACACATTCTAAAAGGACATTGATTTGTCATAAAATTATGTTTTATATTAAAAAAATAAAAAATTAGGCATCAATTAGGCCGATGCTAGAAAATTATGTATTAAAAAACAAATAATAGAGTTAAATTTTGTATTAAAAATTTCACCTTAAGATGGAGGTGAAAGCTTGTGTGAACATTGTCTTAAGATGAGTTTTGTGAGAAACGAATACATCGTAATTAATGTATTTCATTGGGAGTTGCAAATTTTGTTTAGAAGCAGCGGAGAGAACGATGCTATCATTAATATCATTTAAAAATATTACAGAAGCGTCGAAAAAAGTGTAGGTTGGAGCGGTGACGAATAGCGTAGGGGAAGGGGACAGAGCCCCCTCATTGGGATACACTGACACATCCATTTATTTTCTAAAACAATATAAACTATAATGGATATTTTCAAAGCTCTGCATAAACACTTGTAGCTTCCAATTGTGAATGGTGGGATTTTTATTCACTCAGAGGTACACTTTAATCATGGTTACCATCAATCTTTCTTTCGGAGACACTAATTTTCTTTTTGTGGTTAAAGATAATAATAATAATATACTATTGTTATAGTTGGATGTAAATGTTACCATTCTAACATTTATTTGTAAAACAAAAGCATATATTTATTATTTTTCTTCTTATGAGTGTGAAAATTATATTTATTTTTTGTTCATGTGGAAAAATGGATATAGCTTAACATTCATTTTTATTTGTTTGAATATTTATTAAGTATTTTCTTCTATAAAAAGGTAACACGAATATACGATATTATAAAAAATTTAATTCAGAAAGAAAATACTTATTCTTTTTATTGTAAAATAGAAATTATAATTGCTTACATTATAAAATAAGATAATGTTCTAATTAAAAGCTTTAGTGAGAGTGCTACATTAAGTTAAAACACTTGTTGATGTGTTCATCCCTATTTCAAAGTTTGTAGGTCAATTATAAACTTTTAGATAGTAAATCCTATTTTTTAAGGGATACTTACGAGGCATAAGAGATCATGAAACTTAATCTCCAATCCATCTTATTGGTACTACCCTAATCATCCATGTGTATCTTGTTTGGGGTTATTTGATGTTTACAAATCTTTGAAAAGTAGGAATATAGTGATAAGACATTCAATTAAAGATGAAGGACTATGAGATGTGATTGAGATGTATTTTTATAAATATTTGTAGGAGAGTCAAAGTTTAAGTGTAGAGGAGGGAAATATAAAGATTAATCAAATATAATATTGACTAATATTGGGAGGATGATAATTATATATAGGAAGTTATTTTTATACAATGACACAAAATGTCATCCTGATGCTTACTGTAAGAATCCCAAATCGTATCCTTTCTCAGAAACCCCCTTCTTCTCTCTAGTCTTATTTTCTTTCCAAAAATCCTCTTTTCCTACCATAAAACTGATTCAATTTTATTTTTTTTGAAGATTCATTACTGCTAGTGTAATCTACAAGAAGAGCTTTACCAAACCCCTCATTCGATTTCTCTTAACGGTTAGTTCAAAATTTTACCCATTCTTTACATGTAACAATCTGTTTTCTCCTACATGCAAGTTCCTTTTTGTTTTGCATGTTGCTTCCATTAGTCCTTAATGAGATTTCCTTTGGTTGATACCTTAATGTTGTGTCTTGATTGTCATTTGGGTCTTTTGTTGTGTAGATAGAGTGTTTTAACCTGTGGAGCTGTTTATGGAGAAAAAAACAATGTCAGGTAAATACTATGCAGTAAAGGAAGTTATTTTTCTTTGCAAGATTAATGCTTTACTGTTGAAGTGTAAATATGAGTTTGATTTTAGTGTATGAATGTTGATAAAGCTTGAAAATTTTTCCAAGAGAAATGAAATTATAATGAATGATGTTTGCAGTGGTTATGATTTTCTTTTCTGTAGAGAAAGTTAAAACTGTTGTAAGAGGATGAGAATTTGGTTTGTGATTTGTAATTATTAAGTGTGGGTGAAACTACTGGATGAGATAGATTAATTTGTGGTTGCCACAGTTGGTGTTACGAAATTTGTAGAACACATGTTGGAAAAGTTGTTATAGTAGAAATTTTGGGAAATGGGTATGGCTTTTGTGAATTGTATGATTTAATGGTTCATGTGAGTTTGTTTGCTTAAATGACTTTGATGTAGTAAGATGATTTTACTTATGACATTTATCTTTTGTGAAGGAAGGGGTTATATCTTTTGAAATAGTTTTTCTTGTGTGCTTCCTGTGTCATCATGAATGTATTACCATATGTTTGATAATGCGTGTATGTATGTAAAGGGTTTTAGTCTTGGGTTGTCAAATTAGTTATTTTCAAGAGGAAATGCTAATCTAGGATGAGTCCAAGTGTGTTGAAGGAAGCTTGTGATGTGGGATTATGCTGACTCTACTAGTATCTGACTCGTATAGAAGATGTTAACTAGGTGGTAAAAGTCGAAGGAAAGACTTCACATGAGAGATAGTATGATAAAAAGATGATCATACTCAGGGAACTAGTGAAGTTAACCTTGTCAATACTGGATGACTTATATGATTGTTCCACTCAAGTTATTATTGTTGTAAAGGAGGAGAAGAGGGACAATATGAAGTGTCGAGTCTCACAAATCCATCCAATACACTAGGTTTTCTTGAAGCAAGAGTCTAGATGTATTATGGTAGTTATAAGTTTGATCTTTGGCCTCTTATTTGATATTTTGTATATTTCAAATATTTAATTATACAGTCTTTGTCAAAAGATATAATATATTTAGATTGATATTTATTATAGTAAAAATGAATTTACCCTTATATTTTGTGTGTTATCTCATCTTATTTTCTTTTTTGATGATCATATAGAAACTGATAGTGAAAATGATACGAAAGTTATGATGAAAAAATGAATGATTAGGATAAGAATATAATATGAACGATAAATTGTAATTTTGAAAAAGAAAAGAAAAACTGTACTAAGTTCATTATTTATATTTTGAAGTAATCATTAATTATTTTTTTAATATAAGAACTATAAAAATAAATTTATTTTGAAATACCTTCTATATGTTATGGAGACGTATTATAATTAATAGTTACTAAAATTTTTTTTTGAATTTTTGGTTTGTTACATCTGCTATAATAAGAATAAATACATAATTAATGTGTTTTTTTTTTCAACATCGTTAGTGTGAAATGATTTTAGTCTGTTTGTTTTAAATTTGTGAAGTCGTGTTGTGAAGTACTTTTTAAACTTCAATTTTAGAAAATATTTTATACTTTTATATATAGTTTTTTAAACGATGTCCATGTTTTTTTCTTCTAAATTTAAATGTTTTATTATTTTAAAATAAAATAAAAATATTATTTTTCATTTTAAATTAGTATTTATATTTAATATAATTTGAGAAATTAAAAATAATAAAATTGCACAAAATAAATTAAAATTTTTGCTATCTAAAAAGATAAATTTAATGAAGTGGTATACTCTTTTATTTCGAATAATGATATGCTCTAAAAAATATTCTAAATTAAGATTTTCTATTTTATCTATTTATTTTAATTTAATTATTTAATTTTTATACATACTTTATGATAACTTTTCAGAATCAGAAGGTAATATAAGACAGTACCAAATATAAAATTAGAAAAATTAATTTGCACAATTATGATACACCTATAAAAAAGAGGAGAGAAGAGAAAGGAGAAAGATGGTTATAAGAGTTTTACTTTATTTAGGTTATTTAGAAGAAAGATGGTTAGTGAAGAGTTTTATTTTATTTTAATTTTTTTATATCTTGTTTTAATTCATTTCATACAAAATAAAAAATTACAATTATTTCTTATATAATTAGTCTTAAAAAAGTTGGTCGTTTCTTTCTGCAATTCCATAAATTTCTATCTGCACCACTTAAATTTTTTTTCTGTTTTATTGTTATCAGTAACAAGCTAGAGGTTATTTCTGAAAGTTAAAATTGATTTTTGGATTAAATAATTTAAAAATTAAAAATGAATTTGGGATGTTTGATTCAAAAGTCAAATAATTTTTGGATTATATAATCTAAAAGTTATTTTTTTCTTATGGAAGTTATTTTTTATTTCTAATTTCTGTAATTTTTAAATAAAAATTATTTTTAAATTATATAGTCCAGAATTCATTTTTAAGTTTCAAATTACATAATTAAAAAAAGACAAAAAAAGAAAAATCTTTTATATGGATTGCAGGCAGAAATTTATGGAGGTGCAGGAATAAACTGAATAAAAATGCTCTGTAGAAAACTTGAACTGGATCAAGCCCAATGAGCAAGTAGCCAATAACCCAAATCCTTCCCAAGAATAAAAAGTGTTTCACCTTCCCCTCTCTTCCCCTGACCATTTGTTTTTAACTTTTTATCATTGAGTTCAGTTTGAGGGTTCCAATTTTCATTTTCAATTTCAAATTCGCGCGTATAAGAAAGGTGAAGGTGGGTGTTACCGTATTCTATGGCTACACCCAACAACAACAACGCTACGCCAAAGCCCGGAACCTTAGGCGTCAGTGTAACCCCTACTCCGCCCAAGTCTCAACGCGGCCACAACAAGCCCAAGTGCAAACAGTGTGGCAATGTCGCTCGTTCAAGGTGTCCCTATGAATGTTGCAAGAGATGCTGTTCTAGAAATCAAAATCCTTGCCACATCCATGGTCCGTTCTATTTCTCTCAAAATACACACACCCAAAGCAAACTTTTTAGCTTATTTCTACCCTAACTTGTCACTATCCCTCTGTGTGTGCTGCTTTGTGCTGTCTATGGTTGATTTATTGATTTCAATGGTTGCATGTTATGATCTCACCTCTAATCGCTTTGTTCAATAAGGTGAGAAGCACTGTAGTTAAGGAGACACCCTAAGCAAACTTTTTAGTTTTTATTTCTACCATAAATTGTCACACTCTCTCTGTGTGTGCTGCTTTGTGCTGTCTATGATTGATTTATCCATTTAAATGGTTTTAACTTTGCTTTTTGTTATTGTATGTTGTGATCTCACCTCTAATCGATTTGTTCAATAAGGTGAGAAGCCCTGTAGTTAAGGGGACACCCGAAGCAAACTTTTTAGCTTTTATTTCTACCATAACTTGTCACTGTCCCTCTGTGTGTGCTGCTTTGTGCTGTCTATGGTTGATTTATTGATTTCAATGGTTGCATGTTATGATTTCACCTCTAATCGCTTTGTTCAATAAGGTGAGAAGCACTGTAGTTAAGGGGATACTTTAAGCAAACTTTTTAGTTTTTATTTCTACCATAAATTGTCACTATCCCTCTGTGTGTGCTGCTTTGTGCTGTCTATGATTGATTTATCGATTTAAATGGTTTTAACTTTGCGTTTTGTTATTGCATGTTATGTTTTGTTATTGCATGTTATGATCTCACCTCTAATCGATTTGTTCAATAAGGTGAGAAGCCCTGTAGTTAAGGGGAGAAGGGATTTTGTTATTGCATGTTATGTTTTGTTATTGCATGTTATGATCTCACCTCTAATCTCAATATGGTGAGAAGCCTGTAGTTAAGGGGACACCCAAAGCAAACTTTTTAGCTTTTATTTCTACCATAAATTGTCACACTCTCTCTGTGTGTGCTGCTTTGTGCTGTCTATGATTGATTTATCGATTTAAATGGTTTTAACTTTGCTTTTTGTTATTCCATGTTATGATCTCACCTCTAATCGATTTGTTCAATAAGGTGAGAAGCCCTGTAGTTAAGGGGACACCCAAAGCAAACTTTTTAGCTCTCATTTCTACCATAAATTGTCACTATCCCTCTGTGTGTTCTGCTTTGTGCTGTCTATGATTGATTTATCGATTTAAATGGTTTTAACTTTGCATGTTATGATCTCACCTCTAGATCTTTTCAATAAGGTGAGAAGCCCTGTAGTTAAGGGGACACCCAGAGCAAACTTTTTAGTTTTTATTTCTACCTTAAATTGTCACTATCCCTCTGTGTGTGCTGCTTTGTGCTGTTTATGATTGATTTATCAATTTAAATGGTTTTAACTTTACCTTTTTTTTATCGCATATTATGATCTCACATCTAATCGATTTGTTCAATAAGGTGAGAAGCCATCTCTAGTTAAGGGAAGGGGGGGAAGGGATTTGTCGTTAGCTTATCATTTCAGTTAGTTCAGAAGAATTAGGGGTTTCTTTTTCCCTGTTTTAGTGCTTTCCTGCTGTTTAACCTTTTAGCCACTTCCTGATTTGCTTTACTCTTTGTTTCGTTTGTCCTTTGTTGTGCATGTTTGGTTTCAATTTGAAACACCCAATATCAATTCCTAAAATCAATTCATGCTAATAAATTGTTTAGAGACACTCAAAATCAATTTCTAAAATAAAATTGTAGATGGAAAATTCATAAAAGAGAAACAACTTTTTCTTGCTTCTCCATCAACCAAAATTGATTTTCCCACATCAAATAGAATCAATTTTCTGAAAATGTTTCCAAACACACCCGTTGTTGTTGTTGACGACTTGTTATAGTTATGCATGCCTTAGATTAATGATGATCATGACCATTAAGCTATGCATTCAGTGTTATCGACGAAGCTGAGTTCAGTTTTGTAATTTTACGTTATCTGTACTATTAAATTGCTGTTGTGGTTTTGCCGCGATCCTCAACATTGCCAAAATTATAGGCAAAAGTGGGAATTATAGGCAAAAGTGGGTGCAATTGCGGTTGTGGTCAGCCCCAAAACCTTGATACTGTGGCTAGAATAATATGTTTATATAACGCAGTTAGCTCATAATTGGAAAGATGTCCTCAAACGCTAATTATCAATCTTTGATAGTGTAGTTGTCAACCATGTGTATAACACTTCGGGCTAATGGAGTTCAGCTGCACCCTGCCACTCCTCATAGACCTGTTGTGGAGAGTTACTGGCTTTTTGTGACATGCTTTGCGACCACTTTCCTTGTAGTTTTGTAGTGAGGTAGAGATGTTATGAAGCTTGGAGCCAAGCAACCTCTTTGGCTCTGGTTGCTTAACCAATATTTGGGGTTCGATTCCCAGCTTGGGTAAGGAGTCATGACTAGAGAGATCACTTTACCTAATAATTGGAAGACAGGTGGGAAGGTGAATTAGTTGGATGCTAAATAGAAGCCTGGAATACCTTCTGATTACCAAAAAGTTTTTTCTGTCATAGTTTATGTTGTAGAAGCAAGGGGTGTTCTAGGGTTGGGTTGGGTTGGATTTGAGCAAATGCAAACCCATTACCCATCCCACTAAAAAAAATTCGGTTGGGTTGAGTTTCTGCATCGTTTATGTTAAATCCTATTCAACCCAACCTGCTCTTGAGCGACTTAGATTGGATTGGGCCAATTCGGTTAAGATTTTGAAAAACTCAATTTTTTTTGTCAAAAGTTGTAATTTTCTATATCAACACAATTAAAAAATAACACCATCTTTACAAAAATTAATTCAAGGCTTTAAGTAAGTCAATAAATCAAATTATAACAAATTTATCCAAGCTAAATCAAGACACGACAAGAAAAACATAACAAAAGTTTGTCTATAACACAAATAATATAAGACTGGGTCTTGGGTCACCCATACTAAACCTATCACCTAACCTGTATAAGAGTGGATTAGTTTGAGTTGGGTCGGGTTTGTCTGAATAAAAAATGAAACTCAACCTAATTTAATTGGGTTGGATTGGGTTGACGTGGATCACCGGGTAACCCGACCCAATGATCATCCCTGGAAGCCATTGATTGGTTTCATTTATTTGAAAGAAAATGGATGAGAAGGGGGTGGCTGATGTGGAAAGTGGCTTGGTATTTTTCTTGCTTGGATGGTTTTTTTTTTTTTTTGTATTAATCGTGTATTATACTATTATGATTTGTGCAATTGACAGTATGATTTATACAATATCATTCAAGTGGCTCTTGATACAAATTGGATGCTGACTTCTTTGGTGCTTTAGTCACTGCTAAATCGTAGGCATCATGGTTTTGTGGCCTGAATTGCACTATTCTACCATAACTGAATCAGGCCATGTGTGACCTGATGCTGAGAACCCTAATTAGTTGAAAAGAGAGGGAATTGGCTGATTCTTTCCCAGTTTCCCTCTAATCAGACCCAGGGTACCCCATTCTTTGTGTGTGACTCTTCCCTATTTATCTCTATTATTTATTGTTCCCCCATTGTGCTCTGTACGTTTCTCTTTTTTTTTTTCACAATAATTTACTATGGGTTGT
The DNA here is from genome assembly GCF_037176805.1 of Vigna unguiculata. NCBI lineage: Eukaryota > Viridiplantae > Streptophyta > Magnoliopsida > Fabales > Fabaceae > Vigna > Vigna unguiculata. Next base: position 52,917,167 of record NC_140794.1, on the reverse strand, counting down.
GATCATGTTATGCCACTGTATGTGTTTTGAGAAATACTTTTTTACTTTTGTTATGTTTCTTAATAATAAAATGCCCTTAAATTTGTGCTTTTATGTCTTTGTTACCGGTATACACATCTATATTTTATTATAAATAACGCATTTTACAATTGATGATACAGTTCAGTTATTGAATCAGAAAAAAAGGCCTTCCAATTCACAATTAGAATCTTGATTCATATTGGAGTATATTCACTTTGCACATGAATGATTAACCATAAATGCCCCCTTATTTTTGAAGCAAGATTACCTTATAGCTATGAAGCATGAAACACTCTTAAATGGTCTATGTACCTGTATTAGGTACTGGTAGTTGTTGGGTATTGGCTACACACGTTATACTCAATACCAGAGGTGGAAATAGACAGAACTAGGCCAAGTTTTGGTAGTCTTTCTTGAGTTTGGCCTTTGTTTAATGAAAGGTTTGAGCCTGGTCTATTTGCCTAGTTTGACATAAAAGCATGTTTGAAAACCTATTTTGTTATAAGATCTTTTAAGAGTCTTGTAGGCTTAATGTATTGTAGGCCTAAATATGTCTATTAGTAATTACAATTTTCTTATATTATCATGCAATATATGCCTAAATATGTTAAATGTAATATAACTAAATAAATTATTTGTTTAAAAATGTGTTTTGTGTTAAGGCCCTTAAACAACGTATAAATTCATCTTGCGGTAGTCTTATAAATTTGACCTTTTATGTTGGTTAACACGCTTAACAATTTAAAGATAGATAATATATGATTTTAATAGTTATAACCAATTTAATATAATAATAATACTAACAATTGAATTTATATTTGCTTAAATAGGCTGACCTGTTAGGTTTAATTTTTTTAGTGGCCTAAGGTCTGTTCATACTACACAGTCTTTTTTTTTTTTTTAATGTTCACTGTTATGTCAATAAGCTTCTGTTAATGTTTCTGTTCAATTCGTGGTTTCAATACTCTCGAATTTTCTTTTATTTATTTACTAATTGTAAAATATGATTGTCTTTAATTCCCGGTATTTTTAAAATTTCAAACATTTTTATATCTACAATATATAGTTTTTGTATCTTGTTCCTTATAGTTTTGCTTTAGTAGCTATCCTGCTATTTGCTATTCCCTTATAGCATTTTCAAGGCTTTCTGTTACACACTGCTCTCATAACCTTTAGGGAACTTTTCCATCAAAGTTAGCCAGCATTATGAAAAATATATCTGGCTGGCTGTGTCTGTTATTGGAAGAACTACCCATAGAAGTCAGCCAAAATTTTGATATTTTTCTGTATGGTACATAGTTTTTTTGTCTAAATTGAGAGTTCTTATCCTAATTTTAGTGTAACATGTAGCAGTGCAAGTTAATATCCTTTTTTTCCATCTCTCTTTCTGTTCCTGTACCAATGTGTATACCTACACTCAGATTTGGTGGGGGAACGTAAATATTGCTTAACTCTTACCATTAAAAATGCCCGTGTTCTCAAATCTACAGTTGAGTTCAGAATTCGTACGATAATTTCAGTGTAACTTGTAGTGGTGCTACTTGATCCCCTTTGTGGGTTTCCTGGTTTAGAAATTTTATTGTACCTCTGTTCCTGTATCAATTCCAGTACTTCACAGCTTTAGTGGAGCTGTACTTATGAATTGGTGGAGGGGGGGGGGGGGTGTTTTGGTGTACATTGTTTAGCAAGCAGCAGTAAAAATAAGACGTGAAATAAGAAAATCATTAAAAAAAGATGATTGTTCTGTCAAGCTATTCCCAAGATTGAAATTCTCTTGATAAGTTTCTTTTTGTTTCATATTTTCCCTAATTAAGATCCTAACAGTTTTTTTATTTTCCTGATCGTTCACTCTGATTTCTTATGCTGAATGCAGTGTTAAAAGCTAATTCGACGTTTCCGGACAAGACACCCTCATCCGGTACCTCTTCACATGACCACCAGCCCTTAGAACCACCTCAATCAACGTACGTTATAAGCACTAGCACTCTACATGTGCACTGCATAAATTTTTTTAGTTTATATTTTAAACTTGCTGGGTTCACTGGAAATATGTTTAATTTATTTTAAAAAATAGAGTCTAGTTCTTTACTTTTTTTCCCCTCTTTACTAGTTGACTGTTTACAATTTTCTGATATTTTACCGCACAGGAATGGCTCAATATTTTGTGTTCCTTTTTTGCATTATATTGTTATATTTGATCACTTTCTTAAAGCAGTACTTTTCTTGAACTTCCAGTAACTTGTTAATTTTATACAATCAGCACTTAAAACTTGTTTCGAATTATTCTATTCCCCCTGAGCAGAGGATTTTGTTTTGCCTTTTATTTCAGAAGTGCAGGAAGAGTTGCATCACTTCGACAACTTTCTAATAGTTTTGCTCAGTTCAATAATTTACACCTTTCACTGCGTTCGAAGAAGCCATTGACTAGAAAGGTTTACCATACTTAACTATGCTTGGTTTAGTTGTACTATGATTTTGGTGTGCTGTATGTTGTATGAAAATAATATCAATGTGATGATTACAGGATGCTGTAGCTATCAACGAATGGAGATTTGCCAAGTTACAGGAATACAAGGAACGGAATATTGAAGTGGAAAATGAAGCTTTTGACCGATACATGCAGAATGTTGATTTACTGGAAGAAGTATTAGCTGTGAAGTCGTTGGATGATGATGATGTATCCTCTGCTTTGGATTCTAATCCTAGTCCAATGGAGAGCAATGAGACAATGATCCCTGAGTTCAAATTGCAGCTAAGATCAAACTCTACGAGAAGTGATGGTTTGAGAACGAGAATACAACAAATTGTAGATGAGGGATTAGAGAAGCTCGAGAAAAGTGCTGTAGATGGTGACACGAATGAATCAATTGATGATGAAGGTAATCAAGCTTCAAAAAGGGGAAAGGGAATTGACATGGGAATTGAAATGGAAAGGTTATCAGCTATAAGTGATCTTATGGATAAGATTAATAAAGCCCGAACTGTGGAGGATTTAAAGTTGTGCTTAGAGATGAAGTCCCAAATCTTCAATTTTCACGAAGGCTCTTGCTCGATAGATCTTAAAGACAATGAAATTATTGAGAATGAAACTGCTGAAAGTGAGGAGGTACCAGATCTTAAAGATTTGGATTTTACTTTACCGAAATATGTTACCACCGCCGAAGTTGATCAAGAAACTCTCAACATGATAGACAAACACTTTTGTACCTTTGCGGATGTGGAGCACTTATGAGGCCAGATTTCTTAAACGTGGAGATTTACCTTGAAGGACACAAATATAAATGTTGTGTTCTAGGAAGATGCCCTTTAATTAATGTTTTAAAAATAAATCTGCACACATAAACCGGTTGAAGTGTGAACAGATTATATTCAGTTTCTACGTTATTCATTTCAATTGCGGATTTGATTTATCAAATCATGACTTGAAAAGTTTGCTGTTTGAATTTGGTGAACGTTAACATCTCATTCAATTCTAAAGACATCGGCTACAATGTCAAGACTATAGTAATTGAATAGATGAGTAGTTTCCACTATTGCTATTCCTCTGTCCTTATTAATTTCTACCCTACTTTCTGACGCTGTCAAAACACATTGTCACGTTGCAGCTGTCTCATTTTATTTGGCAAAATCCTGTTCATATTTCGGTATTTTAGCGTTGTTAATGTCGTTACAGGGTGATATCCATTCAAACTAAATCGAATATTGTCACTGATATTGTGATTGGATGTTACAGGCTAAAAGGACGATGCACTATGAAATCTGTTATTGTCGGGAAATTATCTAAGATATTAGAAATTGAGATATAGCAGTGCTCATTGGTCCTGGAATTAGTTGTAGAGTTTGGGTTTGAGGGATTGCAGATTATATTCCAGCAGTGAATACCCAAAGGGTTGTCTGAAATGTGAGTAATCTGATATTGAGTTTTGAAGGGAATAAGATAAAGCTGCATAATAGCTTACATTGGATAGGGGTGCGAAGATAGTGAGTGGGTCAATAGGTTAAAGCTAAGAAGGTGATGAAAAGCATACCGTACATATTCCTGCCCCTATGCCTATGGATGTTTTCCTCTGTTCACCACCTTAGAAGTGAAGAAACCACTCAGAATATGTGCTCTTCCCTCTTCAATAATTAATGTTTGGGCAACCGACAAAACAAGAAGGGAGAAGTCTTTGGTTTTAGGATATGATTTATTAGTGGTAATAACACTGAAACAACGTCTACCTAATTCTAATTACCTCCATCACTCACTCCTTCAAAGTGCCACTACACGTGCACCACACCACAGTGCTTTCAGAACCAACAATTCTAGTTTCAATGGGGCAATCAAATCAAATCAAACACTCGATCATTATGCATAGTTTATTTATCTTTGAATCAAAGACTCATCCATTGATTAGGCTTGTTGGTTCTTGCGTCAAAAGAATCCTAGATTGGTTTCGAGGCTCCGTTGAGACACAAAACTTCCATCTTTCGGCATTTCTTTTCTCCTCCCAACTTTTCATATATCGGTATAGCCTTTTTGGCTATGTGGGTTTCTTAATGTAGAATAGAAGACCTTTTTTTTTTCTTGCTTTATTCTCTCACATTCTTCTCGATCCACAACTACTTTCTTGGTGGGAATGAAACTTTCAAGGACGTTTTTTCCCCCTTTACACATGCTCTCAATAGTTCCTTCAAGTTTCAATGGCTATACTCATCTCAACATCAACTTTTCATACTCTCTCTCTCTGCTAATTTATCAAACCCCATTTTCTCAATCCCTTGATCATCATAATGATTCTCTATTATAAGATGTTCATTCATTATAGACTATATTATTAGCCCACCACAAATAAAAAAAGAAACACACACTACAAAAGAGCCTATCCAAAGTGCCAAGTGCTTATCACATAATCAACGTCATCTCACTTTTACTTAACTTTTTAGCATCGGTAATTTGTGGTGCAAATAACTCTATCAACACTCCAATTATGCATATTTCTATAGCTTCTTGATAACACAAACAAAAATATATTAAATCCATTTTCTACTCTACATTATGGGACCTGACATTGTTCATGCTTTCCATCTACAAGTATTCTAGATTCAACCAAATATGTTGCTGGTTTCAAGCCACACAACTATAACTTTTTTGTGGAAAATATTAAGAATTTCGCATGGATCCAACACATATAAAATAAAATAAAAAACAGATATTTACATAAACCTTAACTTTGGAGTATGATTTTTGTTTCTGGGGATTGTTTTGATTATTCTTCTTTTGAAAAAGTAAGCCATGTGTATGTACAGCCAAGCATCATGAATTCTAGGTCATACGAATCATGGTTGCTCTATAATTTTCAACAGTACTGTTAGGGATTTGATGGCATCCCTAAAGGTCAAAACAGTTTCACAAAAACTTTTACCCATCAAAGAAAAATAAAGCATCAAATTGTGCTTTGAAATGTGTAGACAGAAAAACCTTATTTCATGGCATAAGAGTTAAAGATATTAGGTGGAATTAGTATGTACAACTCACTCACATGTTACATGCTACAAACTAATCACCCAATAACAGAATATCATGCTTTGATAATGTTACCATAATTTAATGTTTGGGACTGATAAACTTGTAAAAGAATATGTTTTTAACAAATTTGAACTATGGTTTTAACAAACTTGTAAAAAAAAATAATGTTTTTTTGGCTATGTGTGAATCACAACCGAAAATGATTCTTTCAAGTCACAAAAATTATCCTAGTAAACTTTAGATTTTTTCCAACGAAGTCTCTTTCTATAATGATGATTATTTTCTTTATTCAAAATGAGGTTTTCACACGTTTTTTATTTTATTTAAATCTAAAGTCAACTCTTCGAGAACTTAATTTATGTGAAATTCACATTATTTTTAATCCATTCAGTCTCGTTTTTTTCTATTTAACAAGATGGTGATTCACTAGGTGCATCAAACAGGACCCTGTAAAATTTTTTAGAGGTATAAAGTTGATATTATTTTAAATTTTGATAAAATATAATGGAGAGAGGATAATATATTATTAAAGAAATTTAGTTTGGTTGGTTAAACACTATGCATGAGTTTTTTTTTTTTTTTTACATCAATATATACGAGTTCTCGTCTTCAATTCCATAAATAAATTAAAAGTCATCTAAAAAATTCAGCTACAAAAATACAAGTTTTGCTTACATTACACACATGCTGGTTAATACTTTTTTGTGCTTATATTCTTGAACAGCAGCTAAATATCACATCAAGAATAATGATTTGTGGCTATCAACTCCTTTATAAAATGTTTATATATATATATATATATATATATATATATATATATATATATATATATATATATATATATATATATATATATATATATATAAACATTTGCCTTATTTCGTAAATCATACAAAAATTAATTTTTCTAAATAGAACTTTCAGAATTCTTTGTATATTTTGAAATTATACATGTGGACGTTACGTATTTTCTAAATTAGAACTGCTGTGTTCTACAAAACTACTCTTATGAATCATTTTAATTTATCGCTAAAATAAAGCATTTTCGATTCTGAAATTATATTTCCAGAAAATTTATTGGAAATTTCCAAAATTATGGTTTTGGAAGTCCATTTATTGTTGGTTTCTCTTGAGCTTTTCACAAAATTAACTAAAATTCTCTTAAAGTTGTAAATTTTGTACACCATTAAACTCCTTTATTGAATTATATTTTTAACAAATCACTTAAATGGTTAATAAATATAAAATAATATAAATAAAAAGATTTAAACTCCAAAAATAATAAAAACATATTTTGATATATTTATAATTTACTTTTCAACTCATTTCAAACACTACAATAAAATATTTTATTACCAACTCATTTTAGTGACAAAAAGTTGTTAATAACTGTGACTAATTTAGATACTAATTTATAAAATAAAAAATTATTAATTACTAAAATAGTCACTATTATGAATAAACAATAATAATTGGTCGTTAAATTGATCACTAAGTAATGAGAGATGAATTTAGAATCTAATTCTTTAGATAGCAAAAACTTTGGTAACTAATGTTTACTAACAAATTTTCTTTGGTAGCTAAAACCTTGGTAGCTAAATTTTAGAAACCAATTTAGAGACTAATTATTATTTTTTATTCATAATAACAACTATTTAGTAACCAATAACTCTTTATTTTGTAAATTGATATCTAAATTGATCATTACAGTGACTAACAAACTTTTGATCACTAAACTTGATCGTTAATAAAGCATCTTCTCGTGATAAAATACTGAAATTAAAAATCACTACTTTATTAATATATTACGTGACACTTTCATGTATAGGACAATTGACGATTTTAAGTAATATATAGTGTTTATGATATGATTTTACTATTCGGTACTTTAAAAACATTTTAAGATCTATAAAATAAGTATTATTTATTTATTTATTTTAATAAAATATATACAAATCTTGATTTTGCTGGGAAAGAATTCAAGAATATACTTAATAGGAATTAACTCAAAATTATTTATTTTATAACGAATAAAAAAAATTAATTTTAATAAGAATAAAAAAATTATTAGGATTAAAAAACATTATTCAATTCTAAAGACTAAAAATATGTTTACGTTTAAAAAGTAAATAAAAAGTAGTTAAATATATTCTAAAACATAATAAAAAATAAAATTCTGAAAAGTGTGCAGTTGTAGAATTATATAAAAAAAAACGATTTCTTATTTGTGCTGAAAATTTAACTAAAAAAATATAATTTTGAATTTCTTGGTAGTATAATTTTAGAAATGTATTTATCTTCAAAAATAAAAATTCGGAAGTCTATTTATATAGTTACAAAAATATGTAACATGGTTTTCAAAATTATAATTAAAAAATATAAAAGATATGAATTTGTGAAAAATGAGAAAATGAGCATTTATTAGGAGTATTTTTAGAAAATAAAAAGATGGGTGGTGCGAATAGTAATTCCAAAGTTAAGTTAATTCAGTTAAATATAAAAATTGGTGGGTTTAGTTGATGTTTTGGGTTGATACCCAGAGTTACCATAAGTCTTCAAAATACATTGCTTCAGCCATGTCTTGATCCAACCAGGCATTAGTGTGTAAAACAAAGATTAGGATCATATAATTAATGTCAAACAACAATCTTCACACAATTATGGGGTCAACAAAAAACGTGTCTTGCAAACCAAAATGATACCATTAGGTGAGAAATGAAACACTGTTTATAAAAGTAAGAAACAAAGTAATCACATGTGAATCAACCTCTAATTTTCTTACCTTTTGACTCCTTTTTATACATACTTCAATGTTACAATCTTTACCACCTTACTCCAGTTGAAACAACATTTGACCTTAGCTAAAGAAAAGTTACACAAACTATATATAGATGTCTGTTTTTTATATTAAATTATCTAAGAATGAACGAAAACAAATTTTTATTGTTTCTTGTATAAAATTTATTTTCTGAACAACTTGTACAAATTGTTTAACAAATCGTTCAGAACTTGTACATAGCTTCCTCGGAAGTTTATTAAAAGCTAACAAACACAAAGAGGTTTGTAAGTTATAATCAAAGGAGTTGGATAATGATAAATAGATGATTTGGACCAAGGTCTTTCTGTAGTTGTTGAGAGGGATGATAACCATGAATGACCTAATTCAATTTGTTCTTGTCATAATCTTGGTGATTATTTATTTATTAATTTTTTTACAAGAATTGTAAACTTGTAAATGGCCACTAAAGTTCCTTTAGACCCTCACTAATTAAAGTGGTCAATACTCAATATTTAAGGGTAAATGTATTTAACATTTAGCATTTTGAAGAAGGAACCTAATGATGATGGTTTATTTTTCTTTATAAAAAAATAAATGAAATTAATTAACTAGGTCAGACATGTTTGAGTTGTTTATTTTTGTTTGGGAGGGATATTTATCATTATTACCTAAGCTAATGTGAAAATGACAAAATTAAAGAAAGGCAAAGAGTGGGGACAATGGAAATGAGATTAAAAAGCTTAGATTCAAGAAATTAAGCACATCTCATTATGCTACATGGTCCCTACCACACCCTCCATTTCTTCAACAGTTGTAACTGAAACAACCAAACATGTATTCCTTCATTATCAAACATCAATTATCACTACCCTCCTGCTTAATTAACAAATGCCTAATAATAATAATAATAATAATTATAAATTAATTGTAATTATAATAATATGCCTATAGTAATGTAATGCTTCATTGACACGGCGCAATTGGGTTTTGCGGGATGAAGTCAAAGAAGGGTTGCAGAAATTTTGGCAATTCCTCAAACACCTTCACGACGTGTTATAAAAGGGATTCAAACACAGCAAATTCCAAACGCGGGTTAACCTTTCCACAAACTCTACTTGTTTTCACCTACTCTATATATTCATCACAATCCTTCAATCAATTCAACACCCTCTTAGATTATAGACACTATAATCTCCGTAATGGACATCATAATAATGGCATCGTTTGAAACAATTTCTCGATTTTGCTTTTCACCTTTTTGCTCCAACGGGTTTATATATATATATTTTATAATCAAAGTAAATAAAAGTTTGATAGAGATTTGTCTGGGTTTTAACTTTAGCTTAACTTGATCCAAGAATCAAACCATTCATGTAAAAGCAGCCTTATTTAGGAGGCATACAAGACAAGACATTTTAGAATTCGGATAACGATTTGGCAACCCCCAACCTAAAGAATTTGCACGATTTCAGCTAAGTAGTACCATTTTTTTTTTCTTATATTCTTTTAGTTGTATATGTTTATATGTCACTTGAATAATGCTTTTAAGCTAACCCAATATATATAAAGCACTCAATCATGATCGAAATTCTGAAATTGTACGCTGGGCATGCGATGAGATTAGGTTTAAAGATTCTTGGAATTGAGGTTTACAACAATTCAGTCATTTTATACTACTTTTGACTTTTTCCTTGTGTTTAGTACTTTAAAGGGCCAAAGAATAATATTGTAGAGCTCTTTTTTGTTTGGTATTTTTCACTTGGTATCTTTATTTCCATCTTAAATAAAAGTCCTAATGAAATGGCATATACCTTGTAATCTAGTATTATTATCTCTTATGTGGTATGCTCGAGATTCCCATTTTGTTTTTAAGGAAATAGTTGGCAAAATAAGATTTTGTTAGAGAGCCACTTGACGTTATCTCTTTGAATTTGAATGCGCATAAGCACTCAAGAAAACTAATTTGGGAGGCAATGGTGATCCTAGATCACGATCAAAGGAGACAATAAAGGTTGATATTGAATTGGATTTCATGAGGTACATGAGGAATTGTTATCTAGATTTGAAGCTTTGATTGAGAGGTGTTGGTGCAATGGTGCGTGCATAGTTGTCCCACACCCCCCAACGTCGTTTTTACAACTATTTCATATTTGGTTAGTGGACTTCATACATACGTAAACCCCAATAATGCCTAACCTATATTTGTATCATTCAAGCTCCTCCAAATAAATAAAACGTGCTTATTCATCTTATTCAGGATTAACACAAAATAAAATACCTTTTCCTTTTCTACCCATCATGTTGAGTTTTTGTTTTTGTGAAGATACTATCATTATTATTGTTTGTGACCAAAGTGTCACACATGTTATACAACTATTCCATTACTAGTTAACATTATTAGTCAAAGACACATAACATGTAATTAGGGGTTAATAAACTATTTGAATTGAGAAGGTAGAAGAAGTATAATGGATCTTAAATCGTGCACCATCAAGCCACAATCCACAGTTCTATGTATTGATAATGATAACATAAATAATTGGTTTTTTTGACAGAAATTCAATCATGTGAGTTGGGCATATATATGTGCAGGAAGGTTGAGTGGTTGTATTTGCAATGATCAATGCATTTGCATCTGAAAGCAACTGTAATGAAGGAAATAAAACTCTGACTGTGGTTGCTGAGACGCCTCTGATTGATTGATTGATTGGTTTAGTTTTAAATTAATTGTGTATAAATTCCAATAATAAGTGCATGATTAGAATTGTGTAAGCATATGTGGAAGGAATATGGAAGAGTGCAGTATGAGTTGTTTTGAGAATGATTTATCGAGAAAAAGAGGATTAATTAATTGTTGGGTAAGAGTGATAAGAGAAGAAAAGTTTAGATCTAAAAATGTTGAGAGAATTAGTAAAGAGGGTTGTGCCAAAAACAAACTACGGGGGACAAAGATTAGATCCACGGATCTTACATGTACACTAAAATTTGTACTGTTAGTTTTTGCCATCCACATGTACGAAGTCACATGTTAGTCACATGATGTGTTTGATATCCCTGGTCACCCATTGCATAATGAGCGAAAGGGATATCATACAAATGCATGAAAGATTGGGGCCCTAACAATTTGTGACGGAAAGGACAATTGGATCCAATTAATTAGGGTTATCAGTGGGTCGGATACCAGTGTACCTAATATGGTCCTTTTAGCTTAGTACTTTAGCCCGTGTATCATGCGTGGGTCCCAAATCAACTATTTTATTTAGTTTGGGATGTTCCATCTCTGCTTCCCCAAACGCCACTTAATACTCATTTACTCTTCAATGCTGTTGTTAATTTAAAAAATAATGTGATCTCATGTATGAAAAACCTGTGATTCAATAATGTCACATGTTGGTTGCATTTTAAAATGTGAATGAATTATGATGATTTTATGGTGAAAGAAAGAGAGCATAAAGATGATATGAATTTGTTAAGTTTGGTTTGATGGGAAAATGCAATGCAGAGGTAGGTGAGGAAATAATAATATTGAGTGAATTGGGATACGTGCCAAAATAAGTGAAGGGATGAATTATGGCAATGACAGAGAGGGAGGGTGATGAAGGCAACAAAGCAACGTGGAGGCAAAGGAAAGGAAACAAAACAAATTCAAACCCTTCCTCATCTTATCTACTACTCATATACTAAAATTCACCCTTCCCACTCACACCACACTAACACAATAATTAAATTAATTCATCTTTTTAACTCATTATAACACTAAATCATTTATTTTAAACAAAAGAGATTGGTATATATGCCAATTCGTCAATTTTACTTTACTTCAAATCATCCAAAAACCTATCTTTCAATTCCTGCCACACTACCACTTTTGTATGGTCACAAAATTTCTTCAAACTCTCTCTCTCTCTCTCTCTCTCGTGTCACCATGAAGATCAAGTTTTGATTTTTATTTTTTTTCATTTGTCTGCTATAATTGAAAGAGAAAGAAAAACCACCTTAAAGCACCTAAGGGTGATGAAATGTCTATATTTGTTTATCTGGTCTAGAATTTCGGTTGCACAAGTCTTCTGTATATAGAAAACGGTGTTTTTGTGCAGGTAGATTTTTATTTTTTTTGAATAATGTATGATCACCATTGAAGATGCATGAATGAGATGGTCTCTATAGATGCATTGAATTTATTCTTTCTCAAACACAGCATGCAAGTTTGGTCAATTTCTGTTTCTTCCTCCCTTTAGCTAGAGGAATTAAATGAACTGTAAAGAAAAAAGTTTTGAATGCTGGTTCTGAGAGAGTCCCACATGGAATCCTTTTGTTTTGTATGTTTAGGACTCCAAGGTAGGTTTTTATGCTTGTATCACATTCCACCACATCCGCATCTACATATTCTAATTAATATTGCCTCCTGTTCTTTCTTTCTTGTTTTTTTCCTTTTCCCATCCCTTATGCAACCTATTTCTTCTCAGGAAAACGACTTCGACCAAACGTGTCACAACAATAATTTTAGTACAAACTTCTCCAATTTCAAACCAAGCCAAAACCAAAGCTGTTCAAAAACCTCAAGGATAACAAACTGCACAAATAACATATAGATATACCTCTTTTCCTAATATCTCCAACACTCTCATCAGACCTATTAGAGAAAGATAGTGACTTTCAACTTTATCGTAATTCTGTTTTATACTTTCACGTGTACCTTCTTCCTAGTCATCAAATAATAGACCTATATATATATTTATAAAAAAAAATACCATATTGTTAAACATAAGACTTAATTATTAGTTTTAACTTTTGATCTGAATTTACTAAAGTAATTTAGAAAGAAAAGTGAAAAAAAAAAAGTAGATGTAGCATGTATGTAGATGTTCATGTTATGTGTTGGGGATATGAATGTTACGTGTTGGTGAGATGGGGTTTGATTCTAAGAAAAAAAAGCTGCAAGAATCATACATATGAGAGGGACAGAAAAGAGAGGGAGGTAGTGTTTCTTTACTAGTTGGTTGTTATTTGCATGTGTGCGTCTGACGCGTGAACGTTATTAATGGGTCTCGTTTTTCTAGATAAATAAGTTAAGTTCCATTAGGTTAGTTTGAAAATGCTCTGAATGGAAGAGAGAGAAATTAAGAAAACCAAGATTTTCACACGATTCTTCTGATCTTTAATTATGTATAGGGAAATTCTTGGTGATCGTTTCTTATGTTAGTGGTGTTCCATGGCAGACCCGTGCTTGTCTTCTGTTGTATGCCCACATAAAGAGGTAACCAAGAATCTAAAACAAAATCCTCTAGAAAAATTAAAAGGAAAAGAAGAAAAAAAGAGAGAAGAAAGTTATCTTGCTGAAGCCTACTTTTACATGCATATCATATATTCTTCACATCCCCTATGAGATATTTATGTGGTTCAAATTAAATACAGCTTAGCTCAACAAATTATTATTATTTTTTAATCGCGTATGTTAAATCATGAACAATGTATTGTTGGAAAGAAAACAAAAGATGGGGTCATTTAATGAAAGATTGGTGTTGAATCTGGATCCATCTTAATTGGATAATGTTTTCATTAGAAAGAAGAAAAGCATGATTTAAGATTTGTTAGATGGGTCCACTTCACCTTTTAAAATTTTGAGTTCCACTTGTTTCTTTCTTCTCTTTTCACAAAGGTCCCCTTGCTTTTCCGGCATGTGTTTATAGCTTTTGTTTTATTGGAACCCATAGGAACCGTATTTATGGTTCAACAAGTTATGCTAGAGATATACCCTATGCTATGCGTTACCTCTCTTTCATCAGATACATTTTCTAGAGGTACATTCAACGATCACGTTAATTTTTATACGTACATCTTCCGGTTTTCTTTAAAATAACCTTTATAAAGAAAATATTTTTAAAATAATTCCAGCTTATAGCTCATTATTTTGTATTTAGTATTATCTTTTATTTTTTATCTAAGAAAAAATAATTGTGATGTGTGATTTTTTTTGGCATACAAATAATAAAACATTGTGCCAGATAAAAATGTTCATTTCGCATCTTGTGATAATTTAGAAAATATTATTTTAGAATTGATAAATTGTTTAAAATAATGAATATTTGATTATTTTAATATTAAACTGTAAAAGCATAAAAAGAAATTTTATAAACGAGTTTCGTTAGTTATAAACATCTCATCTCTCTCAAAACTTATCCTCTAAAATTCTCTCCCTTCTCTCCATTCTATATTCCTCACTTTTGTATTCATTTGTTTGAAGATCCGAGACGCTAGATGATCCCTAAGACAAACTCTCTAATTTTGTCCGATCAATTTTTCGAATTGAATAAGTTGATTTTCTGTCATTTTCTCTTATTTAGTTTTGATTTGTGTATGTGGGGGAAATTTTAGCCCGCATGTGTCATTTGAGTTTCTCCTATGTTTTTTCACTGATCATTGGTTCTGATGATGTTCTTGATCATGTTTATGTTGTTCCTAGGTTGAGTTGTGAGCTTCGTAGCTTTGAAGGGGGGTTTTGGTACTTTTTTAGTTGTCTCACATATAAGGAAAACTAATTTTGTTGATTTTAAGTTTCAAACATGTTAGAATTATAGATTGTATGGTTGTACTGTGATTGATTGTATCTGAAATGTATAATGATTTGTTATATATGAAAGCTATGGCATTTAAGTGTTTAAATTCTATCCGTATAGAAATGTTGATGTTTTGTATTACAATTGATGTTTGTGATAAGCTTGAGTTTGAGATATGCTTGGTATTTGTAAAGGTTCTTGGATTGTTTAGAATGACTTTGAGAATACACTTTGAGACTCGCTAGGCGAGCAAATTCGATGGATGAATTCTAAGAGAGGGAATCACTGTCTTGGAAGTCACTGGATGAACAATTACTCGTTGGGCGAATTCTAAGACAAGAAATCACTGTCTTGGAAGTTGTTGGACAAGCATTTGCTCGCTGGGTGAACTCTAAGTCAGGGGCTCAATGATATTGATGGATGTTTTCTTCTGGAGTCCCAATGATACACTCACTGGGGAGCAATATCATTGGACGAAAATGTATTTTTCGCCCAGCAAGAAGACGTGCTCACTGAGCGAGTGGATCAAAACCTGAGCAAATGGAGCAAATGTTGACTGATTTACTTTAAATACTTGGTAACTTTTATGAATGATTTATTTAAATGGAATTGATGAATTATAACTTGTTGATACTATTTCAAGGAGAATTAATAGTGGATTATGTAGTGTATGTATTGTTGTAGAGCTCCGGTTGGAAGTTATCCTGACGCTCTAATAACCATTCAAATTCTCACAATTAGAAATGAATGAAGTATGTGATGAGAGGAGCGTGAAGTCCAAGTCTTAGGGGTTTTACCTTGATCAAAGGTGTTAACGGACTAACATTGTATTGTATGTGGTAAAGTATAACTCTTTGTCTACCACTCTACATAGCATGAGATACCATTAAGAGTGCACAACTTACCAGGATCCGATTTCAATGCCATTATTTGGATAATCAAGTCATATATTTGAGTCTTTATATGAATTTGAATGATAGATTATGTATGACTTGCGTAACTTCATTTACAAATGATTTATTTTTTTAATTACATTGGCTTACCCTTTTTCTCTATGTTTTGTTTTCTAGTGTCTGTTTTCTTTTATAATGATCATCTATTTAATTGGTGTGAGCAATTGAAGATTTTATGGCTGGGCCAGCACAAGAAGGAAGAGATGCAACTGTTTAGTTTGTTAATTACAATTTCTGATATATAGCCTTTTTTTCCTCTTGAAAAACTTTTAGTTGGTCATATATTATATTTGTATGTTAGTTTATTTTATTTTGGGATGACTGTAATATGATAATTATATATTAAAGTTGTATGCTTTGATTTTATTAAAATATGTAAAATTTGGTTTGATTTAGATTGTTAAATAAGATGTTTAACCTTTTGTTTGATATTTTAATTGAAATAATACTTTCATAATTTGCTTAATTAATATTGATATTAATTATTAGTTTCCATTAATGATTAAAGTGAAAATGAATTTTATCAGAGTGAAAGTTTTTTCTAAAGATAAATAAATTTAAGTGCAATATTTATTATTATTATTATTATTATTATTATTATTATTATTATTTTAGTTGAAGTTGTATTTGATAAGTATTAAGTATAATATTTACAGACCTTCTGTCTTAGTAAACATTGACATTAATTATTAAAATTTAATTTTATTAGAGAATATATTGTTATTTCAATATGATGTACTCAATTTTGTATTTCAAATTTTAATTTTATATCTTCAAGAAAAAACATATTGTTATTTTTATCTCTTTTCGGCTGTTTTGAAATTTTATTTACTTATTTATTTATCATTTTTAAAGTTTATGATAATGTTATCTTTTTGTCAATTATATTTTACTCTCTATCAAAATTGTTAAATTTATATATTTATACTAAAAATGGGAAAAGGAATATTTGAAATTAAAAATGGTTGTAGTTAGTCAATATAACACATTTTATGTTTGGACTTTCCAATCAAATCAAAGTATCACATTTGATGTCTTATTTAAACTTGTATTCTTTTATTTCCAATATAGTGGGAGGGGGTTAGTTGAACACCAAATTAAAAATTAATACAAGCGATTATTTATAAAATAAAAAATTAAAACCCAAATTGGTTATTTACAGGGGAAAACTCTCGATATATGTTCTTTGAAGTACTTGAATATTAGATATTTGGTGTTTAGTTAGTATATATGTTTCATATTTATTGTTTATTAATATAAAAGAATATTGTCATATTTATTCTTTGAGACAATCTCGAACCCCTTTATCATAAAACTGTCTACTAAGCAGGTTAGCTCAACAAAACTTCTTTACAAACTGAATTTTCATTTATTACTGTATAAATAACGATGAAAAATGATATATTATATATCTTAGTCTGGTTTTAAATTGTTGACTTTATTGTTTAAGGTATAGAAAAATGAAAAAAAAAAGTGACATTTTTCATATTCATAAAAATAGAACATATAAACTCATGAAGTCATTTTTGTTGAAACACAAAATTATGATGGTCAAAGTTAACATGGTCCTTAGTGGAAATAGAAGAAAAAACAGAATAAAACTTGAACTCTTGAAAAGAAAAAAAATGTTTATTTTCTGTGTATATATATATATATACAAACAAAACACTAGAATAAGAGAATTATTAAGACTGTAGAAGTAACTGAAGAATAAAAATAGCTAACAGTGTTTTTTAAAGTTATGTTGATGTGGAAAGAAAAAAGAATAAAGCTAAATAAGTTAATTTGGGAGGGACAACTCTGTTTCCCCTTCCTTGCCACCAACTCCACACAGAAGAAGAAGCAAAGAAGCTATCTAAAAGTTTTTTTGTAGTTGGAATAATCACATACTCCATATATTCCATTGCCACCTCATCACCACCTTCCCTTCTTTCTTTGCATCCAAAGTCAACATAACATGTCATTGCATGCCATGCCATGCCATGTCATGTTGATGGATTCCCTCTTCCCTTAACATGGTCCCCGTGAAGATGAGTCCATGATCACGACGGAGAAACCCTCCAGACAGAGAGAGAATCTAACACTATTAATTTCAAACTAATCACACTCTTTTTTAATTTGTTGCTTCTAAGTAAGGACAAACTCCTATAATTCAAAACCAGAGAACGGTCCTCATCGTGCCTTCTGTATATCTTAACTTATAGTTTGCTTCGTCGCTAGTTATAAACCAACTCATTTTTTCTTATAATATAATTGCTCTGCCTCTGCATCATAACATAATCCTTCTTTTTTACATGTCGCTTTCTCTTTGCTCTCAATTTCTCTTATAAGCCTCAAACCCTCAAACGATTAATAAAATTTAACTTAAGTTTACTAATGCCTTGCTACACGTCGAATTATACTATCATTCTACAAATACTTATATATATAGTTATAATCTCAACCCTATTATATATTCGTTTCTGACTTTATGTTATATGCATTAATTAAACTATTTATATTGAATTTCTGCTCTACCACCTATGCATTATGAATCTCAATATTGTTCATGGAGAGAATGTCAACCCTATCGCACCGCCACTTTTCTCTATTCCAATTGTATGGCAGGAATTCCATTTCCACATCCTTCATATTATTTTCTTTAAATCATTTCACATCACTCGCTTGCCAGATCTATATACCTGCATTTCTTTGCCTTCAAAATTATTCTGGCCGGCTATAAATTTTTCCAAGTAATGGCGTCAAGTAAAGGAAACATATACGTGGTTATTTACCACATTTTATTTGAAGATCACATAGATTGAAAATAACTTCGAGTGACGAAATATGTGGAAATATTGGGAAAAGAAAAAAAAAAGAAAAGATATGGACATGTTTGCATAAGTATCTTAATTTGCTCACGTCTTCCAAAGAAAATGCAGCCATATTCTACTAATTAACGGTGGTTCTTAATTTAATTAAGCAGCAGATAGCGTTGCAGTTAATTAGGTTAGTGATCCATTGGGCAAAAGCAAAGGGTGAGTTGGTATAAATAGTAAGAGGGTATTGGTACGTATGGTGAGGAGGAAATTTTGATGGCACCAAGTGTGCAAATGAATTCACCCAGTGAAAACGAAAAGAGTGATGCATGATGTGATGGGCACAGTACTATTATTATGAATATGGTACCTGTGCTTTCATCCGTTGGATCGGGGGACCACTGTCCTCTGCCTTGGGGTATTCAGTAAAAATTGTTCTTAACTCAACATGCTTTTGCTCCATACTCATTCCGGTCACGGATTTTGGGAGCTAGCAACCCTTTCTTTATCGTTTCAGAAGGCAACGCATCATAATTTTGGATTATTTAATTCAATCCCATTGCAACACTTCTCCTGTAATGGGGTCAACTTTTCCTCTGTGGTCCACTTCCCGTTTCCAAATATTTCTATTCTACACATTTAATTTCCTTGGGCCACAATCCACACTTTCTTTCTATCCCATTCAAATCTAACTTCATTTTTAAGCACCTAATTTCACAATCTACCTTAATTCCCGACTTGGATAAACAAAATTACTATCATCATTCGCTAAATCCGTGAACAACAAAAATGACACCATGCATATCTCAATCCATTTCTTACACTATCTTTTTACTTCAATAAACACGTTTGCATGACATCATCTATCTATATATACCACCGATGAATTGATTTTGTAGAAAAGTTATGTATGGTAATGGTGGCATTCGCTCTACCTAGGTAATTGCTGATAAGAAAAAGGAACACGTAATACATTTTACATGCAGGGTTTTTGGTTTCTCTTAATGTTTTGCTTTGGTCCAAGTTTAAGGTTTTTGATTGTAGTTGTTGGGAAAGGTTAAAATGGCGATGCATGGAGTTAAATTGGGAGGTTAGTGATGGATCTGAAAGGAAGGTAGGTAGGTAGGTATATGTATGAGTTTCCATGATTCGAGGAAAGAATGATTAGTGAATGAATTTGTGAAGAAAGTGTGATGAGAAGAGATGAAGAAGGGGTGGGGCCTAGATGGATGTGAATAGGGAGGGAAGAGTCAAAAGAAAAGGTGGTGCTGTGTTGTGTTGTGCCCACTAATGAATGAATGAATGTGCAGTGAGTAGAGGTTGGGTTAGAGAGTTAGATAGGTATAGCTATAGTGTTTTGATTCTTTTGCAGCAAACACACACACACAAGAAAGAAAGAGAAAGAGAGAGAGAGAGAGAGACCCACCACCACCTCCCCACACCTTCATGTTGTTTCCTCATTACCTCTCACCAGTCCCTTTTTATTTCTCTTTCTCTTTCTCTCTCTCTCTCTCTGCTCTCTCTCTGTCTCCTCTACTGCTTCTTCTTGTGACTGCCATTATCATCATCATCATCATCATCAGATACGCAAGCCAATGCACTCATCAATTATACCACCACCCACCCCCAATTTCCCATTACCTTATTAAACACAATTTCTTAAACACTATATGCATTACCCAAAATGGGTTAACATAACACATTTCCTTTTATTTCTTACTCTCTTAACCTCGTGATGCGCGGTAGGTATATTACTTTACCTCACAACAACAACAACCCATCAAATTTACATCTCAATAATATTCGTTTACTATTGGGCAGATTGGAAATTTTGAGAACCATATATAGTAGACATTATTGGGTTATGTTTGGGTAGCTATGCCACCCCACTAAGAAATTTCAGAAAAAGAAAACAAAGTGAAAGGCAAGACGCGTAGGGAATGCGTTCATCCACGAGAACCAACTGGGGAGCCTATTATATTTGTTCAACGTCATTCCCGATTTCGTTGGTTTAGGTGATACCTCACCTCACTATTATGTGTAGGCCACAAACGGATGCCAGTCACTAATCTTTACAAAAGCACATGGGATTCAACAATTCGAATAATCACGTGTTTAAGTGCAGCAGATAGATGGGTTATTAGTTGTATCGTACCGAGAAATGCATAAAAAAATGGTAGACGAGAAAAATGGCAATGTACAGATGGTTGAAAGTTTGATGGTAACACCACTCGGCTAGTGATAATGGAGTGAGGACCTGAGTGGTGCTGAAGGGAAGGACAAGAGGAAAATATTTTTTTAAAAAGTAAAATAAAATAAAATAAAAGGAAAACGTAAAAGGAAAAGGCATAACCGAATAGGTACGTAGTGGATTGGACTGTGGAGAAGTGGGGGGAGTGGTGAACAAGTTGATGCCATGTAACTAAAGAAA
The DNA here is from genome assembly GCF_037176805.1 of Vigna unguiculata. Lineage (NCBI taxonomy): Eukaryota > Viridiplantae > Streptophyta > Magnoliopsida > Fabales > Fabaceae > Vigna > Vigna unguiculata. Next base: position 52,896,119 of record NC_140794.1, on the reverse strand, counting down.
CCGCAGAAAAATATAAATTGTGATGCAAAGAAATGGTAAGAAAGACCCTAGAAAATGAAAGGAGTTTAGTTTGGGTTGGAAATGTGTGGGTCAAACAAATCGTGGTTATTGGCTGGACCAGGACAAAACAACTGTGTTAAGCAAAGTTGTTGTTTTCACTCAGGGAAATGCGCTACGTCTCATAACGTTTCTTGAACACGGTGACTCATATTAGCACCTTAATTTCCACATTACATCCTCGTTTATATATATAAAATACGAGACAGTTCGTAGTTTACTTGGTTTTGGAGTTTGATTTCATCATGTTTTTGTTTATTTTTTGGTGGAGTAGATAATCACGAATGGCAGTTTCAATTTTTAAAAGATTGCTGCTAAATCCAAAACGTTTAGACTTTTGTGAGGCATACGATATTATGATGTGACCAAATGGTTGTTTTAATTGATAATAATCAAAGTTAAAATAATAAAGAAGTAGAAGTCACGAAAGAGTTGGGTGGACAGGGGCATAGTGATATGAATGAATTGCTTTCTGAATCCCTGCGAATCTCAAAATCTCAGCAAACAAACCCCAAGAAGAAGAAGAAGAAGAAGAAGAAGTTCAGCACCATCAAGAGACCAAGCTCCCAATGGACAACATACTGTCTATCTAGCATAATCATAACTCCTCTGTCTCACCCATACCTTTAAATTTTACCCCCAATAAACAACCCCTTTGACTAGGCCCTTCATGCATTGACTCCATCATTTAACTAATGTAACTAATGTGACGCTGGTACGTAGTAATCAACGATCTATAGGTCATTGGTTTGAAAATGTTAACGAGATGGTTGGATTTTCAAGCGAAACACCACATTTCAGTCTGGATTATGGGTTCCATATGATGCACCTAACATGGAGGCATCGATAATCTGTGTTGTGAACACGAGATTATTTGTGTGTATGAGGTCAACCGAAGGGTTGTTTTGGGGACAAGAGTTTCCACAATTCCGGGTAATAATTGTCAAAGCTACAGGTCTAATACTAGAATCTAGGTATGCCGTTGGTGGAGGAAAAGATAAAGTAGAGAAAATAAAACAAGAGACGATTGATTCATCGAGTGATGCATTAGGATTTATGAAGGAAACAAGGGAAGACAGAGGGGTTGTTGTCCTATTAACTGTATAAGCACCAACATTATGTACTGAAACAATAAACAAACAAAGCAGTGCGCAGATGGAGAAAAGTGGGGCTATCCTGATTAAGAGGGTTAAGAAAACAATGTGAGAGAGAAATAGGAGCATATATATTTGGCGTGCACCCTTGTAACATTAGCATAACAACACTCGTTCAAAATTAACATAATATAGTAATCAGAAGAAGAAGAAGCATATATATCAACTACAACATCCCTAGCCGACCCTCTTATTGGGACCTAACCAAAGACAAATTCTCTGATGCCATTCCAACCACTCTCTTTCACATTTCCCCTCTTTCCTTTCTTTTTCTCCTCCTTTTTTTTTAGTGCTTCTCTCTCTCTCTCTCTCTCTCTCTCTCTCTCTCTCTCTCCTCCATTAATTAAACATACAAATTACCCTTCTTCGTTTTTTGGGAACATCACCCAACACCGGCTTCACTTCACTCTTTTTCTTCTTTCTCGGACAATTCTACCGCAACAACTTCTTTTTCACCGCCACCCTCATACGCTCCAAATCAACACTTCATTTCATTTGTTAGCTTCACAAATCAACTTTTGAGTCTAAATCAACTTTGCACAACTAATGTTTATCGTTCCTCGAATCGAATCACCGTCAATTCTAAGCTCTCTATACATAAAAACAACACTTCCATGCTATGATTGCATCAATTAATTATAAACTTTACTTCAAATCCTGATGTTAACCTACCAATGTGCCCATCTGGCCGACCATTGCTTAGGATCTCTATTACTCCTTATAAATAATTTTTTGCTTAATCTCATTGATACAAAAAAAATGTTATTTTATGTCTACAAACATAATAAATCATGTATGTGTTGTAACACCAATAGTTCATTTTCTAATGACAGATTGTTCGCTTTATCTTTACTCACTTTAGATGAGAGAATTGAAACCGATTTTTTTTTTTTTTTCAGACCTCTTTAGTATTTTTTCTTTCTCGAAATCATGCATATATAGTAAACATTCAAAATGAGATGTCACGAGCGAGATCATATAAATCTTACTCCGTATTAAATGACTTGAAATTTTGTAAATTTTGAGAAATTAAAGTCAATAATGTTTAACATTGTAATATCAAACTACTTTGGTGGATCGGTACCTTTTTCTTGTTAGATCACCCTAATTTTAATTTTACAAAAAGTTAACCTTGTCGTGAAGCAACATGCAGACCTAAATATTCAATGGAGGAAAAAAAATTAGGGAAAAATGATGGTTCAGATAATAAATTATATATATCAGCAACTAAAAACAAAATTATTAACAGGTTTTAACGTTGGTTTTTGCTGGCTTAAACAAAAATAGTCAATTTTGTTGTAACTGATTAAATCATGTCATGTTTGAAAGTTTCTCTTAATTGTGCTTTAGTGATGGGATTAAGCTCTGGTACGATAGTTTTTGGGTGATTTGAAATAGTCTTAAATCCTCTTAATTAGCAATTCCTTTTCCATGAAGAAGGAAATTAGCAAAGAAGAGAACTCAACATAGCTCTTCCAATCTGCATGCATCTAGATCCGAAATACCTTAATCCACTCCTAGTTTTCTACGAAAAGTATTAACACAGCTGTTAACAGCTTCAACATTCAGGACCCAGTAAAGATTAAACTTTCCTCCACCATTAATTTTGCCATTAAGATTTACTACCAGTAAGAAAAATGCCAAATTTATCAATTGTGGAAGAGAGACAGAAACTTTTCAAATCAGAGTTAAAATTGGAGTCCGTTACAAATTAATCATAATTAACACATGAGGTGTTTCTTAGAATACTGGATTAGTGTTGAGAACTTTTTTTTTATTTTTTTTTTATCAAAACTCTTATTTATTCATTAAACTGTGCAGTTAAGTTATTATAAAGGACAGTATGTATAAAGTGTCATCCAAATTATAAAGCAAACTTATTTTGTAGTAAATGTATCAGATATAAAGACACCTAAGATATTTTTGTATAATATAGAAAGAGAAAACTACTTGGTGTTCTCATTTAATAAATGGAAAATTAATTAAATATTTTGTATATTTCTAAATGCACAATATAAATCTTATTTGAAAAATAGGAAAATGGGAAAAAATTGAACCCATTTAATATTTAAACTCGATATCCTGACTAAGATTGAAAATCTCCTATAAATTAAAAGTACTATTCAAACAAAGAAAAAAAAATCAATGCTTTTAATGCATTATTTTATTGAAGTATCTTGTATAAGTATAAATACATTGTAAACAAGTTTAATTTCAAAATATTGGAAGAAAGATTGTGGTCATCGTATTGTTGATACTTTGAATTACTTTTTGTATTTATTTCATTTGACATTTTTCGTTTGACATTTCGGTAAAAAAATATTTTTTGTCTTACTTTATTTTTATTTTAGATAATGAGCTCACACTTAATATTTCCCTATTACATTCTTACAATTTGTGGTTAGACTTAGAAAATTATAAAATACATCTAGAAGAGATATAATGTAATAAATGCGGGAGGAAAAAAACATATTAAGAAGTTGCGTGATAAACATTATGAAATATAAATATTATTAAATTTCTTAATTCCGGTATAAAGTGTTGAATGAAAAAACAAAAGAAGATGGAAAGAATATTTATTTGATAAGTAAAGAGTATTTATGTTCTGAAGAAGTTGAGGGGGGTAAAGGAGAAGAGGTGATTTGGTATTAAAGTTGTGAGAGAGATTTTCCATTTAAAAAAAATGATAATTGAGATTTAGAGAAAAAGAAATAGGAAAATAGTAAAGAAAAAGAGGTTGCGGAGAAAAGCAAAGAGAAGGAGAAAGAGAAAGAGGGGAAACGAAACCTGTGTACCTGAACAACGCCAACCTAGAACAACAATACATCACCCATTTACCAACGCCTGTGTTGTTAAAATGATAGTTTAATAATATTTCCATAAAAATAGTAATAATATTTTGATTATTTTGTTTGTATCTATTTCTCTCATTCCTTTTGCGTCTCTCCTGGTGTACTAACTAGAAATGAGATGGAAATGCAAATGTGGTGTTGTTAATTAATAATTATTATGGGGCAGGGTGAACGCGATTTACGTAGTTAATAATAGTAGTAAAATGTAATTTAGAAATATTAGTCGGGAAAAGTATTTAAATAATATGATGGGTGTGTGTGTGAGGAAGGATAACAAAGAAAGAGGAGACTAGTTCTTAAGCGAACAAGAGAAGCAAAGGAAAAGAGAAAGAAGGAGCGAGCAGAATAAGGTGTCTCTCTTGGACTGATTCGCTTCAATCGCATCTCTATTACCACTCTCTCATCTCTTCTCTTCTCTTCTCTTCCCTTCTCCCACACCATTCATAAAACTTCATGGCCGTTCAAGCTCAATATCCATCCAATCTTCTCTTTCTAAACAGGTTCCTTCCTTATTATATACATATACACTTCTTTTTCTTCTAATTCCTCTCTCTATTCAATTCCTAATCTTCTCTTTCTCACACCAGGAACAACGGCCAAGAACTCCTTCAGTATTCATTGCAGCAACAACAACAACAACAAGGTTCTCTTTTCACCCAACCCCATATGCTATACAACAACAACCACGACAATGGAAGTATGTTCTCTAAACTCTCTCTATGCTTATTCTAACCCATAATTAACAACCACCGCATATCATTAAACATTTCAAAATACCAGGTAACAACGTCGTCAACAACAACAACAATAATAATTCTCGCAAGAGGGGCAGAGAAGACTCCACTGTTGCAAACAACACAATCACCACAACACCTTCTAATCTTATTAATCCCTTCTCTTTACAATCTCAACCCCCACAGCTTATTCATCTCTCTCAGTTACATAATCATCAGCAGAATGTCGTCTCTACTGGTCTCCGCTTATCCTTCGATGACCAACAACATCAACAGAGACTACACCTTCATCACAATCAACAACCTCAACAACAACAACTATCACTGCATGCCTCTCACTCTTCTGCTTTCTCATCTCTGTTATCCCAAGCCTTCGCTTCTCAAATCAAACAACAACGTGATGAAATTGATCAATTCCTCCTCGCCCAGGTACTAAATCTTCTCCCTTCCCCACTTTTAATTCAGAAACCCGGTTTTTTAATTCCTTCGTTACATAATTTAGTTTGTGGGGAGAGGAAATAATGATGATGACTGTTGTCGTATGGGAATATCAGGGGGAACAACTGCGGCGGACATTGGCGGAGAAGAGGCAGAAGCATTACAACGCGCTGCTGAGCGCGGCGGAGGAGGCGGTGGCACGGCGGCTCAGAGAGAAGGAGGCGGAAGTGGAGAAGGCCACGCGCAAGAACGCAGAGCTAGAAGCACGGGCGGCCCAGCTGAGCGTGGAGGCGCAGGTGTGGCAGGCCAAGGCCCGGGCCCAGGAAGCAACAGCGGCCACCCTCCAGGCCCAACTGCAGCAGACCATAATGTGTCAGGGCGGCGAGGAAGCGGCTGCCGGCGTGTCGTGCGCCGTGGAAGGCCAGGCTGAGGACGCGGAGTCTGCCCACATCGACCCAGAGCGCGTGGTGTTAGCCGCGGCGCGTCCGAAATGCAGGGGGTGCACGAAGCGCGTGGCCTCGATCGTGGTTTTGCCGTGTCGGCACTTGTGTATCTGTACAGAATGCGATGCGCATTTCCGAGCGTGCCCAGTTTGTCTCACACCAAAGAATTCAACCGTTGAAGTTTTTCTCTCTTAACAACAAACCCTCTCAATTTACTTAATTACCCTCACCCTTTCTTTGTCCATAGCACTGCCATCCAAACAGGCACCAAAACAAACTTCCTCATCAAACAAAATATAAATAAAATAAAATTACATTTTTGTTCCTCTCTTAAACTCACATGAAGAAGAAGAAGATGAAGAAGGTGAAATTTCACTTCATTGTTTTCTAATAGTAAAGTTACTTCCTGCCATGTACAACACCACGTGACTGGCAGACCCATTTTATTTTTACCTTTTGCCTGGGATTTCAATGGTTTTTGATATATAATATTAATTAATATATATAATATATTCTTTCATTGAATAATTGTTTTTCATTTCTAAAATGTGGATGATCTAAATTAATGTTACAGAGTTTTGAGAAGTTTGTTGGGTAGTGATGTTTTTGTTTCACTTGGATTAATTAATAAAGTTTGTGTTGCGTGTTAAATTAATATTTGATTTTTCTTTTTTCTTTTTCTCATTGATTGTATGTGAGGTATGGGTCTGGCTCAGGTGAAAATGGTTTTTCAGTTGTCAATTTGAGGGGTAATGTAATGTCTATGCTTGCATATGCAGTTAATAGCATTTCTTTTTCTTTTTCTTGTTTTTTTAACTTGCAAGGCATGAGAGCATGGAGCAGCGTATTACAGGGTGCGGAAAAGATGGTTAAATTATAGAAACTGATTTTATTGTGTGGCACTGAAATTGTCTTTTGAAACTGACTTCAAATATTCTCTAGTCACCCACTATAAGGTAGGAATGCTGCATTGCATATTATTTCGATAAAGCATATCATTTGCTTGAGAATGCTTTTGGCTGCTTTTTTTTTCTCTTCTCTGTTTGAGGATTCCATGTGGAATTGACAAGGGATAGTAATTCTTTTAATTTCTGATGTATGATTGATGAAAGACAAATATTCCAAGAAATAAAGTGAATATTATGTTGATCTTTTGTGTCTCTGTGTATTCATTCAACCAGGCATAGAATTATAAGATTGTAATTCTGAAATTACTTTTTAGATTAAAGGAGCAACCAACCTTAATATATATAAATAAAAATGTAGGATGTTTTCTTGATGCATTTTCAGAATGAATTGTTTATTTGGTAATAGTTGTTAGTTGCTGAAGGTTGTTTGCAGTGGCACATTCAGAAACTGGTATACCTAAACAAAATACTCCAACATTGAGTAAGGTAAGGTTCTGATAAAATATGAGGCGATTGATAATATATAATTTAACATCTTTTTATATTTGACTGAAATCAATTGAAAATCATAAAATTTATTCATTTCTATTACTTATTTAAGAGTCTTACATATGGTTTTCTAATTTCTAATTAAATTTAGTTAAGAAAACAATATATGTTTAGAAAATGTCTTATTGAACTTGATTTGGTTGAAGATACTTGGCTCAAATTTCATTCAAATCCTAAATGGGAGTGCAATAACTATTATTTCTCTATATTCGATCGTTATGGTTGGTTTCACCATAAGGAATTAATCTCTTACAAAAAGAACGGATTTTTTTTAACAAGCTAAAAAACTTATATATTTATTTTTTGGATTCTTGTTGAATAAAGGGTTTATACTTAGTAACTGATTATACTTTAAGTACACTTTTTTTTTTCTCGAAAAAGAATACACATTAGACCTGAGTTTATGCTAAAATCATATGTCGTATTAATTTTATATTTAAACTTTAATTTGAATACATTATTGTACATTTTTTTTAACAATGTTAATCAATTGAAAAATACTAAAGATGTAAAAGTTAATAATTTTACTAATTTGATGATTTATGTTTAAATTAAATTCTAAAATGATAATTTGATTTGAAAAAAAGGAAGATGTAAGAATTCATTATTATTCCGGATTTATCAGTTGCAAAAAAGAAAATCATTATTTCACATTTTGAAATTATTAAACAAGCTTAATATTTTGGATTAAATATTCTTTGACCAGTTTTCGCATTTGCATTAATTGTGTATTCATTTATCAAATATTATTATACCTAATAAAAAGTTAAAATGAAAATTGAAAACATTGGATAGATTTTTTATTGAGGAAATGTAAAAATGTTGAAGAGGATTTATAATTATTCTTAAATAAATGAAAATGCTATATATAGATTGAGTAATATTATTTATTTATATAATACTATTAATTATGAGGTTTGAGAAAAAAAAAAAGTAAAGTTACGAATACATGTAATATTAAACCATGAAAAAATATGTCTCACCTTTTTATTTACTCCATTTCTTTTAGTGTTTATCATACTACTTAAGAGAATTATCAACTACAAAAATATTATATTAGTCAAATATGCCCGTATTAAAAGAATTGGAAGTTATTAACACTTATATAAGTACATTTAAATATATTTGTGAATATTATTAAACAATAAGGATAATAATGAAAAATAATTAATACTTTCTTAATTTTGTAAAATGAAAAATATTTTGAAAGAACATGTAAATGCAGGGAAAGAAGGACCAGTAAAAGAATTTATCATTAAATTTAGAATACTATTTACATTGATTTCAGTGATAATTTAAAATTAGATGAGTACAAAATCCTTCTAGTTATTTTTAATATTAAATTAAAAATAAATTGAAAATAGTATATATTTAAATTTATGTATTTAATAAGTAGAAACGTATGAAAATATGTCATAAAAAATTTACAAAATTATTCTAATAATTGTCAGTACGATAGGTTGGTTATATATGAATTTAATGAGAAAAATTGAACAACTTAATAATTCATAATTATTGAATACTAGTTGTACTGGCAAATAATTGTACCATATCATGGCATTTTCATAATACATGAATCGAAATAAATGAGGGAGGAAATTAACCAAAAAGGAATAGGAAAAAGTGGATGGGAGCTTTAACATGTTTTTCTTCTACTCGCCAAAAACAAAATCAGATTTTTCTTCTGATAAAAGAGTTCGGTAATTTTTTTTTAGCAAATTCTCACACCATTCATCTAAATTTGTTAAACATTTTACCACGCCAGTTCCTTATTAATTACCATTTTAAAAATATAAAATAACTATGAAATTTACTATTCTGTATGACCCTTTTATTTTTTTTTCTATCATTAATAAGATTATATTTTATTAATTAATTAGTGATAAAATTCTTTGCAAAAAAACACAGGAAAAACTGAATTGAAATATTTGTTTTATTAATGAAATTTGAAGAGTATACAGGTTTCATTTGTTTTTTCTGTTAAATTAGCTCGAAACCACAAATAGCAGCAAAGCCCAATACGTAGCGACTTAAAATAAACAAAAACAAACTTAAAAGGGCCCAAAATAACTGTTGTTGACAAATACTTATATTATTCAGTGTCATCTTCTTCCCAAATGTTTCTTCTAAAGAACTATTACTTTCACTGTAATTGGTTGTGTAAATGTAAAGTATGACAAACATTAAACTCTTTCTTGAAAACAATTAAATAGTTAATATATGATGTAGTTTCATGGTAGAAGGTTGAAGCGTGTTGTGTTTGGGTTTTGCATGCATGTTCCAAAACCCAAATCAAAACAAATATAAAAGTAAAATTCTGATTGTGCACACAAATATATGCATAAGAATTCAGAGGTATTGACCCTTCAAAGTGAAGCAGCCTAATAATCGTTTTTAAGTTCACCAAGACCGTGGCAGGACAGTGGCAACAGAGCCAGTTCAATTGATTCCCAACAGAAATAAAATAAAAAATAGTAAATGTGAATGCCCCTCATCTTTGTCACTGTCACCACTCTCTAATTTACTTCATTTATGCATTTACTATCAAGTGAATCCATGCATTGCATAGAATGGAACAGAGTCAGAAGAAAGAAAACAAAATAGTCCCTCTGTTTCAACTTCCAAGAAAAGACCCTTTAATTTTTTATGAGAAAAAAAAAAAAAAAAAACAAGGACAGTTTGAGAAAAATAAACAAGACCAGCACTACTGCTATTTCTACTACTCTTGGTTGTCCTGTAGAAGGAAAAGGAAAACATGATGAAGAAAATGTAAAGGAAAGCAACAAGAAATGGGACAAGACTTGAGGCATCATCATCATCTGATGTGAAGTCTTCTCCTTCAACTTCAATTATCAAAAGTGGTGGAACTCAATTCAAAGACAAACTGATACCAATTTAGCCAAAATCAGGGCTATCAAACAAGTGAGACAAGTAATGGAGAGAAACACAAGGGTCACTACTATTAATACACTCCCAATACAATAAATCTCTCTTTTTCTTTCTCCTATCAGTACATTCAATTCAGACCATAATTCCAATTTTCGACCACCTAATCATTTTTAACTGTGTCAAATTTAACGTTTCACTGCAACTCAATTTTAATCCAAAAAATTATTTTTCAAACTTTACCCTGTCGGAACTTATATACGCATGAATGTAGAGAAAAGATTGTATTGTGGACACACTTATTTTTTTAATAAATATGAGATCGTCCTCATGTGATCCTACCTCGCTTTGTCCACGCTGCTGTTATATTCTATGTACTGTCTGACTTAGCATCTGTGTGAGGAGAAAGAAAATGAATTAATTTTGAAGCAGAAAAGAAAAGTAGAAAATAGAGGGGAAAAGGACAATGAGAGCTTGTGATTTCTGCGAGAGTAACATGTAAAATTGGTGGTCATGGGAAAAAGGGTTTGCAGATGAAACAAGTTTGAGCTGTCATGGATGGAAGCAAGGCACGCTACATCGCTATAATTTCATTCAACCACGATCATCACTCACTTTTGCAAAGTTATGTGTCTTCTTGAAATTGATGATTGCTTTCGATTACCCAAACCTTCGTTAATTAATTTCTCTGGGTTGGTGAACGAATCACACACTTGAGCTTATCCAGAACTAACAACACTAATACGCTAATCATGTTTAATTACTTCGTATAGTAAGCAAATCAGAGGCTTTTCTATATGTGCCCAACTAATTAATTAAACAAGCAATTATTGAATATTGAGACGTTAGAAGATTTATGAAGCAAGTCATTCACATGCATGATTTGTTATAGTACAAATAAATAGTGTGTGTAAACAATATAGAATATAGTCATCATGCATGCATCTCTATATAGTACAAAAGATAGTTAATTTAAAAATGAATGAGGTTGATGATTATGTGGATGAATAAGCAGGCCAGAAGTTGTGATAATAAGGACGTTTGCTGCAACTTTGTTTGAAATGAGATAGGATTGAATGCATGGATTTGAGGAAAGCGAAGAGGTAAAAAACAAGAGTTAACGTATGCTAAAATTGAAAGTAAAGAGAGTGATAAGGACAAAAAAAAGAGAGAGGGAAAGAAAAAGGGCAATGATAAGAGTACGCAACGGTGGAAAGAGGTTTATGTATGGATGAGAATTTAAGTGTGACTCTAAGTCTCACATTATCTTAAAAATAAAAGTTTATAAATTTATTATCTTAAAATTTTGAGTTAAAAATGATGTTAATCTTTTATGTGTGGGTTAAACTTATATCTCGTTAATATTGTATATTTGGATCAACAATTTTGAAAAACCTAACATAATGTTATCCAAGTGATGGAAGATAAGGAAGAAGAAAATGTGAAATGGAGAAAATAAAAAAGGAAAAAGAGAAAGTGTGTTCCTTTGGCATCTAGAGGTTGACGACAGGTGGATCCAACGTCGTTTTGTTATCATTACTCATGTTACTGTTTCATCCCATTTTTGTGATAACAACACGACACCATTTTTGTTGTTGTGATTTCGAGGAAGGGACACTGATTTATTAATTTAGGTGTGGAATCTAATTAACATTAACTTCCATACAATTCAATTCATCATTTTCAATACCATCACTTCCGGCACTTGGCTTAAACCTTTATATTTTATTTCATACAATAATCACACTTCACATGTCCATACTCCACGAACACTTAGAAAAGTTATAAGGTGGATTTCATGAATTTATTCTAGGAGCTCTTGAAAAGTTATAAGATTAATTCGATGAATTTAAAAGAAAAGATGAAAAAACTTGTAGGCTCAACTCTATCATAAGAAAATACTAATGATTAACTTATTTTATTTTCATCTAAAGATACTCACTCATTTTTTTAATATTATTAGAATATATTTTTTAGTTAAATATCGGCTCTGTATCTATCATTTTATCGGCTCTATATTTTACAATTTGCTTACATATATGCACATAGGTCTCTATCTACATATATTGATGGATTAACTATGCTTTATAATTGAATCAAGCATTGTTTGCGTGTTAATGGTACATGAGAAAAGTTGGATGAAAATAGATGAGAAATAAAACAAATTAAAAATTGATTGAAAAAAATGAGAATATGATTGAGAAATAATTAAAAATTAAAGGCGTAAGTTAATGTACAAAAAGATTTAATCATTGAAGAATACAATCACTCAAAACATACAAAATCAATTATCTTATTTCATACAAGTACATAAAGCTATGACTCAAATTATCTGAATACATGCATTGATATTAGACCCTGATAAGTTGTACACTTATAGTGACATCTAATGCTCTGTAGAGCAATAGACAAAGAGTTTTTCTCTACAACACAATGTTAATCCGTTCAATCTTTTGAATATTATTATTTAAAAAATATTTGATTACATATAAATATGCAAGGAAGGTTTACATATATTTTGTTGACATTTTACTTTTAACAAAACATTTCAAATATAACTTTTTTAAAATGTGTTTTACAAAATAATTTCACTAATTTAAAATTCATATGTGAAGATTCTTAATATATTTTATTTACCCTTAAATCATTTTCATTATTTTTGTTCCAACCCGATCCAAATCCGTCTAGCAGCATAGTTAGGAACAATCACCGTGTTCCCGAGGTATTGTTAAAGTGTATCCAGTACATCCAATAAGTCTCACATCGCTTAAGAGTCGAGATCAAACGCATTTTAAATACTTCTTCTTCTCTCCACCCTTCAAGTCCCCTTTTAAGGACAAAACTGTGATGGAGCTCCACGTTTCAAATTATAAATGTATACATCTCAAATTGATTCCAAATAAAATTTAATGAGAATTAAAATATTTATTAAATTTGCAAACATGTTAATGAAACCAGTTGATAAAAATTAAAAATATGTTTAAAAAATATCATAGGAAAACAAATACTCAAATTAAAAAATAATTTAAATATATGTTTACTTCATATTTTTAAATTCTAATGAAATATCTTTTTCATACACTAATAAAAGTCATAATATATCACTTGAACAACATCACACAAAGAGCAAACATTAAACTAATAATTATAAATTTTTAACATAGATATTTCATCTTTTGAACTTCAATATATGGAAGATGATAAAAAGATTTATGGTAATTACGTTAAATTATTATCTTACAGTAAATAAAATTTATTTATACAATCATAGTAATAAAATTACAAGTATGATAATGAGTAAAAAAATAAAAAATAACTATATAAAAATATAAAAATATAGTATTATATAAGATAAAAATAAACAACAAATAAAAATATTAAAAAAATGATCAAATGTGTATCTTAGAAATAATTTGAAATATCATTAAATGAAATGGGACAAAAAAAAAACATATGTAAAATCAAGGATATGATAAAATAAGAAATAACTTAGAGATTTAAGAAAACTTTTCAAATATCAACATAATAGATGGTCGAGAAATAACGAAAATTGTTTAAACAAAACAAAAAAGTTTTCAAATGAAACAAAAATTAATGATAATATAATAAAAAAGATAAACTTTTTATATTACTAATGAATGAAATGTTCATGCTATTGAATCCTTAAATTGAGAATGTTAAACATTCTCATATGTAAAAATAAAATATACAATAAATAAAAATATTAAAAAAAGTAGAAAGATTCAAATGTGAGACATAGAAAATATTTGATTGACATAAATCAGTTAAACATAATTACATAAAGCTTGTGATAAGACGAAAACTATACTGGAGATGCAAATAAATCTATGACAAGGCTTAATAATTTAAACGAGACAGGGATATGACGGGGATGAGTATTATGGCAAGTACGAGGATAGGGACAAGACGGATATGTATATCTTCATCCCCATACCCAATTAAAAAAGTCAAGTATTTCTCATACTCATATTCAGTTAATAAGAAAATTTCATGTTAAAACATAGATGAATTCAAATAATATCCAGGAAGACATATTTATTTGTCATCCCTAATTCCTTCACATATATCACATTCAAAATATACATCCTTTGACTCACCACTTACATGGTTATTTAGTTTCGTATCAAAACAAAAGAATAACAAAATTATAATTACAACCTAAACTAAAAGATAAATTAATTATTTAACATAATATATAAATATAATTAAAATATGGACAATTACACTATAATCGTAGTGAAGATAGCATATTTCATTCACATCACATACATATAAATATATAAATAGCAACTATCACAATGTTTGAATTGTTTAATATTCTATCTCATTGCATATAAATTTGACAATATCATATAATACGTTGATTTTTACATATCTTCTCATCGTCTACCACACATAATAGTTTATGCCCTACCACATAATAGTAGAAACTTGCTTTTAATATCACTACATAATATTTTTGTCTATCTAACTCAGAATTCATTACAATTTAATATTCCATCAAATCTTCTATTTTAAGTGACACATACATGGTCATCACATAGATATCACATTTTGATAATTACTCACAACACCATCAATCACATTTTATAAACACATACTTTGATATATCATTCATTTAATTCAATCAGTTGTCAAAAGAAATATATCATAACATTTAATCAAATTTGACTCACTTGATATTTTGAAAAATGTTTCATTGAATGAATTTCAATTCATGGAACAAATTTAATTAATTAAATTTTCTATTGCTATCGAGTTAAAATTCCTGGGATGAAGTTAATAAAATTATCCTTTACTTTTACAGTGTAATTATTTATGATCGAATTTGCATATGCTAAACAGAATATATCAAATCAAATAATTTTAACATAATAACATAATATGGGCAAAATGATTCTATGTTTAAACCCTAAGGAACAAAATACTAACAATTATTATTTATCGATAATATATATATATATATATATATATATATATAAGGTGAGAGTAGCTTACTTATACAATATTGTATTTATAAATAAATTATTGAATAAAATATTTATATATATTATATATAACTATTAAAATTAATATTAAGTTTTATAAATGAAGTAATGGGGTTGTTAGTTAATAAATCTTGTATGAACAAAACCATTACAGGCTGTTGACCTACTTAAATTTGTTGGCATCAAATCCATGATATTATAACCGCGTTAAGCTTTGTGGAGTATTCTTAGATCCATCCACATCAAAAACTTTCGTACAATTTTGCAAATTGCATGACTCCACTCACAAACCCACACCCATTTATGTGTTATACGGCTTCTGTTCTCTCACTATTTGCAACAAACTTTCTGATATTCACCACCGACAAACAAAGCCCACTTCAGCCTCGGGCCCATCCCCACCCAAAGTGGTAAACAACACCTGCAACCTCTCTTCTCTGCATTGCTCATGGTGGGGTGACTCCTATCAAATGTTCACAACTGCAGTATTAAAATCGATAGACACCCCTCACCCGTCACCACCACCACCACTCTCATTATACACACGTTACAACAAATCACTTCATTAATTACCACCTCTTTCTTGCTTAGTTAACTTTTGCTTTTCCCACTTTTTCTCCAAGAAATTGACACTGGACCACTCACGCATATAGTCGTCCAAATGCTACTATTTAATTGTAATCCGATCCATTTGGCCTCTGTTACCGAACAATTAATGTCATCGCTAACAATTTCTTTCTAAGAATCTCATTCTTAAATCGTGACTTGGGCCACCTAAACTCCATCAACAGAACAATTATACATCCATCACCGTGCTCTTCGGTACTCATCACTAACTAGTACTCTGCTTCCTACCAAAACAATCGTACCCTCAACCATCATAATTTTTTTCTGGTAATTGGTAGTTACAAGTCAGTGTTAGTAGTCGTACGTAAGGTTTCATCTCTGAATTAACAACAACTTTGAAGCCTGCATTTATGACTGAAATGGAAATTATACTAAAGAAACCATGTCCAATACCAGGGTCGCACCCTCTGCTGCTAGTACTGTAGTGTATAAAAAGTTATCGGCAGTGTTATTTATTGATGACGCTTTTAGGTGTTTCCAATAGTGCACGTGAAATTCAAAGAAACAGTTTCTCAAAACATCATGGTAACGGGTCACACCCAGGTCCAAATAATATGGCATTGCCATGACAATAAAGATTCAAATCTGTACCTGTGTTTTATTATTGGATGTCACTTTGTGCTCTCTCTTTTCTTCCCAACAATGAATTCAATCACAAAATCATTTATTGCAAAACTTCACTTCCCCAACGAAGACGAAACTACGAACAACCCTTGTCCCTTCCTGCCACATCAACATGAATCAATCCACCCATACACCACATATGTCTTTTAATAATTATACCAAAGAATATGTATTCCCATAAGAAACTAACAACATTTAATGTATGAAAATTTGTTACTGAGCAAAATTATTGTAGCATCAGTGACATGGTTGATGATTATGTTATGCATACAGAAGGTAAGATGTGTGTATATTAATATAGTACACTTTTGTTTTTGTCTGTGGGGGTAGTGTGTGTAGCAAGCTGTATAACATTTTGATTGGTTTTTGTTGTTTAGAATTATGTTATTTTGATTTTTTTACAACATCAAAATAATTTTTACATACATTAATTGCCACTACTCTCTTTGTTAAATAAGAAAACTGTTAACAGAAAACTGAAGATAACTAAAAACACAGTTTTCTTTATCTAACAGAAGTATATATATCTAATACCCCTGTCAAGATGGGTTATGAATATTAATCATTTTTGTTAGAACCATTTTATCTTTATAAAGAATTAGTGTTAAATAATTTTTTCTAATTTTTTACACCAATAACACCACTACTTTACTTTATTTTTTTTATAAATGTACAAATTTACTTTTTAATAACTATTTTACTCTTAAAAATGGGTTAGCAAATAAGACGTGTTTATCAAATAAATAAATCTGGATTTATTAACATTTGACAACTTGAAAAGTACCGAGAATTTGGTAAAGAAGTTGATATATTTGATATCGGAAAAATATTTTTTTATACCAGTTCACAGTATGTTTTTAGGAGTATTTTAGTCATTAAAAAAATTAACTTTTAATATTAATAAAAAATTAATAGCAAAATAATAGATATAAAATATATTTAAAAATTTATTAGGTATCAAAATAAAATAATAATATGTGTTGTCGATAAGAGAATTATCGGAAGGGTGGTGGTGGTGGGGTGGAGGATGGGTACAGGGAGGAACCATAGAAAAAAGAAGTTTTTTCGTCCTCTTAAATCTTTCTCTCACATGTCTTTTTTTATAAATCTTCTAGTTTTTTTTTTAAGAGAAATAATATTTTAATAATTAAATTTTAATACTTTTCTCTTATAACTTAATGTAATATTTTTAAATAATTTTGAAATATAAAAATTAAAAAATTAAAAAATTATTTAGAAAATATTAAATAAGATCTTTTTAAATAATTTTAAAATATAGAAAATTGAAAAAATATAAAATCATTTAGAAGATGTCACCTTTTAGAAATTTATTAAAATTTAATTGTTAAAATATTATTTTTCTTTTTTCAATTATATGATATATTTGTCAGAGATTAATCTACTAGTTTTTTTTTCTAACCATGATGATATAATCATGTTTCCGGCTTCACAAGACAAAAGTAATTGGACGAAATTTTTCATAAAAATTTCTAAAAGAAAAATAATATTTTGTATGAAAATTAGTTTATGTGCATGTTAAAAATGAAAACTAAAAAAAATAAAAATAAAATATATATATATATATATATATATATATATATATATATATATATATATATATATATATATATATATATATATATATATATATATATGAACTAGTGTTCACAAATTAACTTATAAAAAAAATTATAGATATCAATGATATATATATATATATATATATATATATATATATATATATATATATATATATATATATATATATATATAAACTTTGTCAATACCAATTTAAAAAATATTCACTAATAACCGAAAAATAACATGAATCAAAATAGAAAAATCAAAAAAATAATTTTTAATTATTAACAATTATTTAATATTTTTTATGATTGTTAATAACAGAATATTTTTAAACATAATGATATTAAGAATGTACAAAGAAATTGTCGAAATATCAAGAGTGACTTTAATACAACTCTTACCAATTACAGATTTCAATTCTATAATTTATGTTTCTTATACTTCAATTATTCTGAGAAACATTTAGATGTAGAATATTTACCATTTTGGTGAATCTCTAACAATGAAATGTGCAAACACGCTTTCCTCTTCAAAAGCTTTTCGTCTTTCCCCTTCCTTCCATGGAAGTTTCAGGCAAACAACATCTTTAGCATCATCTACGGGTTTACTTAGAAAAAGAACGAAAATAGATGAAGAGATTTAACGCAAGGTGTGTGTTTGTGCAACTTACTTTGAGTGTATA
Organism: Vigna unguiculata; assembly: GCF_037176805.1. NCBI lineage: Eukaryota > Viridiplantae > Streptophyta > Magnoliopsida > Fabales > Fabaceae > Vigna > Vigna unguiculata. Next base: position 52,877,572 of record NC_140794.1, on the reverse strand, counting down.
TATTTACTTATTTCATTTTTTTTTTCAAAACAAGGTTGATAAAAAAAATATAAAATATTTAGATTCCATAAAATTGAAAAAAATATTAGTTTATGGGAACAAAATATTTTTCATGGAAAAATAGCAATAACAACATCACAATACTTACAATAATATCTGATTTTTTTTTAAAATTGAATATTGAAAGATAGGTATGAATTCTTTTCATTTTGTTAACGTTATGCATCTTTCTTATACAGGTGTCTGTAAATTATTAAAATATATTTGATTTGTTAGATTATTTTTTATTTTGTAATTTATTTATAAGATATATATTTGATGATTTTTATTCTTTTCAATAATTATTTGATATTTATTTAATTTTTATTTGATATTTATATAATTATGATTTATTTCTCAACATCTAACATTAGAAAAAATGCATATCTTTTTCACATTGAATACTTTATAATATTAATGTTTTATTTAATGTAATTTTTAGTTTTTGATAAAAAAATATTAAATTAATATTTTGAAGAATAAATATGTAAAATCTCAATTTCAGCATCTTAAAACTAATAAAAATAGGGAGTTTCATCATAGTTTAAAAACAGATAATTCAGTGTACACAATATATTAATACAGTCTTACAAAATATATGACTATACAAATATATCACTTATACACTTAAACTAAACTAATAAATTCTATACTTAAACTAACCAGTGCAAAAGCTCCAACTAGAAAGCTCTTCCTCATCGTAAAATGATGGCTCTTCATCCTCCAGAAGTGCCTTTGACACTACAACCACATCTGCTCCCACTGAATAGGTGATCATCGCAAAAGGAAAACATACAACACGAGACAGACACACAGAAAGCAAGGGTGCTAATCTGATAAAGAAAATCATGCAATTCAATTGTAAACAAATCATGCAATTCAATTATAAACAGAAATCATGCAATCTCTCTCGTTTTCACCAGAATCACATAGACCACCACAAACACAATGCAGATATATTACTCTAGACTCGATATCCGGATTATGTAAGCGACATTGGATCTCTTGGTGGCGTGCACCTATGATAGTTCCCAAACCCTGCAGAGTTTGGACACAATGGGTTATCACCTAACCACTCCCAAGGTAAGTCCCCTTCGCGTCTGTGACTAAATCGGGTCCACAGACTAGGACCTCCTACTACTTCTCACGACATCATCCATTATCCTCTATTTGAGCCTTAATGGTTATGGAGCGTCAGGATACCAACCAATAAGGAGTCCTTATGTCCTTAGATACACTAAAACATTCCTCTTATAATTTCCCTTGAAATCTTAATTCAACCACATCTTCTCATATTCCAACTTCATGCAATTTCACCACACATATTACCAGTCATAACAATTCATGCATATCATAACTAAGTTCACATTTTAACATTCAAACATAGCTTTATCCATTAGAAACAGAGAATTAACACTCAACTCCAGAGGTTCTCGCCCAAGCTAGAAGGTCTCGCCCAGGCGAAAAGGGCTCTCTCGCTTAGGCGAGTCATTCTCACCTGAGCGAGGCTCGAAACAGAGAACAACCCAAACTCTGGGCAAATTCTCGCTCAGACTAAGCTGTCTCGCTTAGACAAGAGTGACTCTCGCTCAAGCGAGACTGGCTCGCCTAGGCGAGATCTCGCGCAGAGACATGGGATGAGTTTCTTGTGTTTTCACTCAGGCGAGAGCTGCTCGCTTAGACGAAAATACTAGATTCCCAATTTGTTCTCACATGCAACAGTCCATGAATCCAGCACAATCCAATCATACACTCAATTACATAGTTTAAGCACTCATACAATACTCAATCATGCAATTCAAAGTCATCAGAACGATTTCTATACGAAATTCAAGCAAAACAGTTAGCTTCCCTTACCTGTTATCTTGTTTAGACAACTTTATAAACGTCAACACCTTTAACTTCACAAGATGCTCTATCTACACATAGAAACATCACAAGAACGATCAGGACATACAATTATGATCACTGATCAGCAAAGACTCATACTGGTGATTAAAATGTCGCATGCAAGCGAAAAAGGGCTTGCATGCAATACAAAATAGAAAAAGACTAAAAAAGAGAGCGAAAATTCAACTTACGCGAATGGAGAAATTGATCGGTCCAATTTGAAGAGCTCCCCGAGAGGATCAATCCTACGATCTCGGTTCTTCAATCAGACGACTAGAGAGACAGAACCTCTAGACAGAAGTTAGAGAACTCTAGAAAAGTGGTTTCTAGAGAGATAATGTGTTTCAAAATAATGAAACTCGTTTATAACAATTCTATTTATACTAAAACTTTTTAATATTAAAATAATTGAGTCTCACTATTTTTAAACTCACTATCACTTTTTAAAACGCCATTTTCTAGGATCTTACAAAATAAATATGTATGATATGGCTATGAATATACTTATTATTTGATGAAAATAGAGATAAAACAAAAATATTGATTAAAGATGAGATAATCAAACTCATACTAAATTATTGTCATCTTTAAATACGAATCTTCAACAAATATCTTAAAGGTATCAAAATATTTATATTAATATAAATATTTTTTGGGATGCCAAATAAATAAAATATATTAAAGTAAAAAAAAATAGTTTCAATTACTATAAATTTGTATAAATATAAAAAAAAAAAATTGGGGGGCCAATATCAAGAATAAGATCGGTCCATGCTAAAATATATTGAACTAAGATAATAAGATAAGATAAAATTTCATCAATTATTATGAGAACTATATATTAGATGTTAGAGAATTAATATTACATAATGTATAACAAAACTTATCACATGCATCAAACATAGAATAAATTTTATATCAATTACTCCGTATAACATGTTAGCGTGGTCTAGTCAGTAGGTCTATTGGTTAAATTGTTGCAGTTAGTTTTGGTAACTATTTATTTAGGTGATATGACACATTGATAATGTAAATTTTTAACATTATCTCAGTTATCTTTGTTAATAAAATTAATTCTTTTTGAACTTTTAACCTATTTGATCATAAATAAATACATTTTTTGTCATATCGATTTAATTATACAACTAATCCTCTAATCCTCAACTTTTGTGTCAAATCCAGATATAGAAAGCTTTTTCCTAAAACCAAAGCAATTGGAAACTCAGAGAAGCAAAAAGACAGACTAAAATATCATATATATATATATATATATATATATATATATATATATATATATATATATATATATATATATATATATATATTCTTTTTAAAATATGTTAAAAAAATATTAAATATTGTAAAATATATAAATTTAAAAACAATTATTTTTAAAAAAATAAATAAATAATAATAAACTAAAAAGGGATAATTAAGAGTGAAAACTTTAAACTTCAAATAAAAATAAATAAAAAAAGTTAAAAGGGAGTGAATATTTTTTTATTCAAAGTTTAATTATTCTTTTAATTTAATTTATTTTTAACTATTTATTTCTTAAAGTATATATATATATATATATATATATATATATATATATATATATATATATATATATATATATATATATATATATATATATATATATATATATATATATATATATATATATATATATATATATATATATATATATATATATATATATATATATATATATATATATATATATATATATATATATATATATATAACATCCAATTTAATAGTTTTTACTTTACTAAACAAACATTATATCATGATTAATCAAAGCAGTAGGGATAGTATGATATAGAGCATCAATACAGTCATCCAAAATAATCATATATGCATCAGCTATATTTACAGTCTATACTAAAAAAAAGGGTTAACAAAACACCCAACGTTTAAGTAAAACATGGAATAGAGACTACTGCTAGATATCCCATGTCGCAAATCAACTCCTATCCAGGAGGGGAGTGTCTTCACCTGTACTTTTATCTACTCATACCAAAAATAGGTGATCATTGCAAAAGGGGAAAGACACACAGAGAGAACAAACATAGACAAGAAGGGTAAGCTGACTTGATTAAGAGAAATCATGCAATTCAATAATAAATATCAATCAAGAACTTATCACATTCGTCAAAATTAATTAAACCACCACAAACACATTACATATACATGACTCTAGACTCAATATCCAGATTATGTAAGAGACATCAGAGCTCTTGGTGGCTTGCACCAAGGACGGTTCCCAAACTCTGCAGAGGTTACGCACAAGGGTTATCACCCAACCACTCCCAGGGTAAGTCCCCTTCGCGTCTAAGACTGATCAGGTCCAAAGACTAGGACCTCTTGCTACTTTTCACGACATAATCTATTATACTCTACATGAGTCTTAATGGTTATTGGAGCGTCAAGATACCAACCAAAACTGAGTCCTTATATCCTTACATTCACTAAAACACCTCCCTAAGAATTTCCCTTGAATTCCTAGTTCAACCACATTTTCTCATAATCTAATTCCATACAATTTCACCATACATATATATATATATATATATATATATATATATATATATATATATATATATTATCAATCATATAAACTCAAGCATAACATGAACAAATATCACATTATTTCATTTAATATAACTTCATTCATTTAAAATAGAGAAATAAACATAACTCTACAGTGGTACTCGCTCAAGCTAGAAGATCTCGTCTAGGCGAGAGGGTTATCTCGCTTAGACGGGTCACTCTCGCCTGAGCAAGGCCCCAAACAGAGGGCAACTCCAAATCTGAGCAAATTTTCGCTCTGGTTAAGCTTTTTCACTTAGACGAGAGTGTCTTTCACTCAAGCGAAACCAGCTCTCCTAGGCGAGACCTCGCGTAGTGATAGGGTGAATTTTTGGTATTTTCGCTCAAGCGAGAGCTGCTCGCCTGGGCGAAATCATCATAATTCCAACCTGTTTTCACATGCAGAGCCACACAATTCATACCAAAAACCCAATTCAACACAAACAAGTGATCCAAACATCAATCAAACACAAAATCATGCAATCCAAGTTCTCAAGGACGATTTCTATACGAAATTTGAGCAAAAAGGTTAGCTGCTCTTACTTGTATACTGTTTTCGGGCTAGATGAGATCAACCTCAACTAGCAAAGGCAAAAACCTTAATCCAACCTAAAGAATTCTATCACCAGAACACAGGGAGAGGAAGAATCTAAGATTGATCCTAGAACAGATGTCAAGATTATGAATTCAAACCAAAATTGAACCAACAGAAGAGTGGAGGCTTACCTATGGGAAAGGAGCTTGAAGAGGGGGCAACAAATAGCTTTGTTGGAGTTTCTCTTCCAGAATCTGATTGCAAACCAAGGAAAAGGGTTTAGATGGAGGATGATCAAAGTGTAACTGCTAGAGACTGATGGCGAGGCAAAGAGAGAAAAAGAAACAGGAGCAAAGTATGAGTTCTGTGTATTTGGCAAATTAGAAGAAGAGAGAATACAAGAAAGGGGTTTCACAATATATATTATGTTTCAATTTTTTTAATTTTACTTAATTTTAATTAATATTTTATTAGACTTATTATTTTTTGTTTATTTTTTCTTTTAATATATATTCCAAAAATAAAATAAAAAAATTAAAAACGAATTAAAAGATTAAAAAAATAAAGAAAACTTAAAATTATCAAATTTTAAATTTAAAAAAAAAATCGGATATATATATATATATATATATATATATATATATATATATTCTTTTTTTAATTTAAAGTTTAATTATTTTTAATTTAAATTATTTCTGAATTTTATTTATTTTTTAAGTATGTATATAATTAATATATATATATATATATATATATATATATATATTAATTTTTAATCTATTTTAACGTTTTTTAATATTATTTAAATTTAATTTTTTTAAAATAAAGTTAAGATGCAACACATTTTTTTAAACTGGGTACCTATTTGACACAGTAGCCCTAGACTGGGTACTATACAAGTAATTATACCTCTCTCTCTCTCTCTCTATATATATATATATATATATATATATATATATATATATATATTGTTTATATTTTTTAATTTAAATTAAAAATACTTAAACTTTATATTAAAAAAATATTAATTCTGTTTTAACTGTTTATGTTTTCTAAATTTTAAATGTTTGTTTTAGTTTATTATTTTGTATTTTATCTTATTTTTATGTTTTCATATTTCTTATTATTAATATCTATATATGAAATTTTATTTTTATTTAATGTATTTAAAAAATAAATATAAATATAGAAATAAATAAAACTAAAATATTATTAAACTTGAAATAAAAAAACGAAAAATAATTTTTTTTATTTAATTTTGAGTTTTGAAAGTCGATTTTCGGTAATGTATCTTGATTTTCGGAAGTCAATTTTTGGTAATATATTTTGACTTTCGGAAATCGACTTCTGATAATATTTTTTGATTTTCAGTAATATATTTTGACTTTCGAAAGTAAATTTTCGATAATATATTTTACCAGAAGTCGATATCTGAAAGTAATTTCAGATATTGATGTGTGTGGCTTCATATAAATGGTCAAAAGGTATTTTAGTGATTTGAACTTTCTTTTTTAGATTTGTAAAAGAAATTTTGGAGGTGTAGGAAAAAAAAAGACCCAGTTTGATACACTTTCCTTCTCGTTAAGGGCACACCAGGGTCTTTCTTTTCTACAACCCCTTTCTTCTTCCTGGCCTTCCTGATTATAATTATGATAAATATTCCTACACCTACTTATTTTTTATATTTTTTAAATCGGGTATCGTAGAAGGTATTTATAGATAAAAACGTATCTTTCAAAATACCGAATCTAAAAAGTATTAAAACATATATGTCGAATTGAATCCTTAAGGAAGAATTTTCATATTTAAAACAATATTTCGAAACATTTTATCTATAATACACAATAAAATATTTGGAACAGGTGTTCTGGAATGTAATTCCAAGTCTGAAAATGACTTCCAAAATGCATTTTCAAGTTCGAAATATATTTTTAGATTCAAAAATATCTTATACAATAGTTATTTTGGAATAAAAAAGAAAATTTGAAACGGATGTTTTGAAAGTTATTTCTAGATTCGAAAATACCTTTTCGAACTAGGTGTTTCGGAATGTATCTCTCACCATTTTTTTTCTATAAATACATGATTTGGATTTTCTAATTCTTATTCTTGTCTTGATTTTCTATATCCTTTTTCATTATTTTAATTGAAAATGTAAGGAAAATTTATTAGATAAATATTGTTATATATATTTGTATTTTGTAGAAAATGAAACAGCAAAAGACTGGAAGAAGACGAGAGTTTCTCGGATACATGCACGGTGATGGAAGAAGAAGAATGAAAATTGTAAGGGCGGTGCGACGTTGTGCTATTGCAAGAAGAAAGAGTGGAGATTAGGTAATTAGGGTTTTGAAGATAATTTAATCGAAGGGTTAAATAGAGATATAAGATTTTTATGGGGTGCAGGAATAAATACAGGAGGGTACAAGAAGAAGCACCCGGCATATCATTATTACAAGGAAACTATAACTTATGGGCTTCCACCCTCTACTGTCCCTCCTTCTTCTGTCCTAGATAGGACAAAACAAAACAAAGAGAAAGTGGGGGAAATTAGTCAAAAGTATACAGCATAATAATTTTAGATATGAGTATGGTCATAATTATTAATTAAAAACTAATGATTAAGATTCATGATAGATTTAAATACAATTATAATAATTCAAATTAAATATAAATTTAAAATTTAACTCATTTATTAAGGGTTCTTATTAAATTTTATTTTTTAAAACACACTCTTACACTCTTGCATTTTGAATAATCCAAGTTCACATTTGAAAACTTATATGATATAAGTAGCAAAATTGCGTTTAATTTTTTTTTCTCATAGATCATTTTTAAATTTTATTGACATAAGTACTTTTTTTTTTGTTTTGTAAGACTAAATTTTCATCAATTTTTTTCTAATTTTGCACGTTCTATATTTTAATAATAAAATATTCAAACTACATTTTGGAGACTACTTTAACTTTTTACTTATTTTTACTTTCTTACACTACAGTGATTATTATTACTATTTTTTATTTTATGTTTATGGGTTTCAGTTAGTGAAATTCCTTACACTACAGTGATTGTTTTTATTTGTAACTATTTTTTCGTTTAAATCAAATCCCAGGTTTTGTTGTAAGTTGAGCGAAATCCGAAATTGACAAGTGGTGGGTTAAAGATTCGCAGGTGAGGTTGGAGTAGATTTGAGAATCCAACTATTATATGATTTAGAATTTTATAACATTAATTAACGCTATAATAATTAAAGCTCATGTTGAGATTTGATTAAGATGTAGTTAGCCATGTGTGTTAGTGTGTTTAAGACTCTCTTAATCCGTATGTTATACCATAAACTAATAATATAAGTGTACATGATGAACACAAAAACCCAAATAAAAATTGATTAATTAAGTTTGTGCTTTATTAGCTTTAGTTAACTTTTATAGTCCGTTTTGGTATTATAATAATTGAAATTTTTAGATAACGTTTCCCTTAAACATATGAACTGAATTATCTTAATAACAAAATCTTGTAACGTGGTTGTCGCCGTGGATTTGCAATCACCATTCATGTTGGTCACTAGTTTGATACTCGAATCCAATCATGAAGATGTTTCGTATCTTTTTAATTTTTTCAATGTGTATCAGATTTTTTTCTTCTCTTTCCTCTTTTTGTTATGTTTAGATCAGTGATGCAAATTCATTTAATTATTCCTAGAAACTATGGAAAGGTAGACCATAAAAAATAATAAATATGAAATAGTGACGTAAAAGCTAATAAATAAGTCTCCCATTTTGCACCGATACTCAGAATTATATCATTGCATTGTGTATAATTCCCTTTATAAAGTAGCCCTTCCACTTTATGAACATATGGGTTTTTTTTTATATAACTTTCTGTATAAATATTTGAATAAATACAATGCATAAAGTGTAAAAATATTTTTTCCATAATACTTAAAATTATTTTATATATCAAACATAATAAAATTTTTAAAAATTACATGGGAGTTTTTATAAATTAACTTATAGATAAGTTAGTTTTAATTTAAATAGAAACTCATATTTTCTTTCTTAGAATTGATTAACTGTAGAAAAGATTCTTTAAATGTATATATATTCTTCATAATAAGAAAATGATACCGGGGAGGCTATTCTCTTTAACGAAACTAAATATGAAGAAAAGCAACCGTGCAGAAGAAGAGGACGAAGGTAGCGAATAAAATAAAATAATGCAATAGAGGCAAAAATTTACAATAGAGTATGTTTAGATAAATTTAACTTCGACAAAAAGTTATAAAAATGAAAAGGATTAAATTAATAGAATTAAAATAACATAAAATTTGAAATTAATTATGAAACTAAATAGAATGTTTTAGAAAAAAACAATTAATGTGAGTGAATAAATTTAATTTATAGAATTTAATATCTACTTATTTCATTGTATCCTTTTCTTTTATAATTGTTTATTAAAAAATGAATATTTTTCTTTTTTGCTTTTCATATATATACTGAGAATTTTTTTTTTCATGCTTACGTATAAAAAAAACAGTAATTATTTAGTAACAAGGGTTTCACCTTCACCAACACTTAAATTAGGTGTCCATTAATTTCGAGGCAAGTGAGGTATGACACAATAGTGTACGTAAGTAATTAAATCCAACAAATAAAATAAAATGATAAGGTTAATTTTTTTTTTTTAAACATTCGGTCTCTCTTTTTTTTGTTTTTTAAATCAAATGGCTCAGTTCAATTTATTCTTTAGGACTTTATAATTGTTCCAAATTAAATTGAATTGCAAATACGTCATTAACTCTATTTTTCTTTTTTCATAAAAAACATATACTACCTACTTAAAGTAAAGTTGGATGATAAAAATAATAACTTAGTTTACTAATTGTAATAGGGTATTGACTTAGGAAGAAAAAATATATATATATTTATTTTAGATTATTTAAATATTTTAACACGTAAACGAAAATTTTGAAAAAGAATTATGTGATAACTTTATTAATTTATAAATAATTGATTTTTGTAATCAAAATTTTATTTAAAAGATAAAAAGTAAGTTTTAAAATCAGAAAATTAAAAATCACAAAAACTGATTCAGTAAACTTTAAAAAATTGATTTTTTAAAATTTTATTCTATATTAAAATAAAACCTAGTAATTTAATGTTTCATTCTTTTTAAATTAAAAACTGAATTAAATATCATCATAAAATCCTAAAACTAATTAAATTAATGAAAATTTTGGATTTATAAATATTCTGACATTTAAGTTCTTATAAGTTTGGAATGTTAGGTATACATTTGAAATGATAGGTGATTGTTGGGTTTGAATACAAACATGGTGATCCTATAGCATTTTTAGTTATAGGTTTGGAATATTAGGTATGAGATGAATTCATACTTAAATTAAGTGCTTTCATTTCATATATCTAAGCTAGTTCAATAAAGAAAAAATTGAAAACAATTCAATGCATGTAACTTTATATATGGAACACGAGCTCAATGATCAAGGAATAAGTAAAGATTTATCTATCAATAAAACTTAATAGAAAGCTGTGATATGTTAAAGGTGATTACCATTTTCCATGGGCAAGCCTATATTAATAACTTAAATTTTGATACACTTTGATATATCATAAATTCTGTTTATTCTTCTCATATTGTCTTTATTTTTTTATCACTGTTTTATAAATTTTTTTGTATTATACTGCTTATGATGTTTATGTTTTTTTACTTTTAGTGATAGTTTTTGTACTGAGTGCATGAGTCCAAACACTTCATGCTTCAAATTTTATACTTTTGTTATTGGAAAATATATAATTTTTAACTTTTAGGCCTTCTCATTATACTACACAATTAGTGGCATATATTTGTACCGGACGTTCAATGGAATTAGTTTTTAAAGGTAAATGATATTGAATTCTCAGGACCACATTTCTTTTCCCTTAATTTTTAAGATTGTGGAGTTAAATTATTATTCTGGTTGCTATCTGGTTGTTGTTGACATATAAAAGAAAATGGAACAAGTAAGAATTAATAGAGATTTTTTTGGGGGGATTTTGAAAAATAAACATGATTGATGTATATAACAATTTGTACTATAATCATGTGAAGACTTTATAACATGTGAGCTTTTATTTATGAATATTGTACCATTACAGGTTTCTGGCCAAACACCTTAACAGGGAATATTAATCATAATTATTTGTTTAAGATAATTATTTAATATCTCAGTACTATTAATGTCAAATATTAACCGGTTAAGTTTATTAGGAGTGCTTTTATTTTAATATGAATATAACTAAATGTTTTAAAGTTATATAAACTAATTAACTTTAGGGACAGTTAGTTTTTATAATAAAATAATACATTAACATAATAAAAATAAATATAATTAGAAGATTATAAAAAATAATAATTTATAAAATGGTAAATTATATATATATATATATATATATATATATATATATATATATATATATATATATATATATATATATATATATATATAAATCAACCATAGCGTCAAAACTATTATAAACACTCACTTAAGTTCAGATTTCGATTTGAAAAGTTTGATGAAGACTTAATTAAGATACAAATTTATAAAATATTATGATCATATAATTATAAAATATTATAAATTATATAATTATAGATTAGTAGGGTCATGTAATATATTCTATATTTGTTCAAAAAATAATTTATCTCTCGTCGCAAAAAATGAGCACCTATTATGCACAAATACGATAGTGTATCAGTTATTTTCAAAATAATAGATAATAGAATACGATACGTGATAGATACATGATAGATACATGATATATGAATATTAAAAATTGTATAATAATTCTTAAAAACATAATAAATATATGATTGTTAATGTGTGAATCCAAATTTTTTTATTAGAGACCAATTATTTTGGTAGTCAAAATCTAGTAGTTAATGTTAGTGACCGATCTAAAAACTAATTCATAATTGAAACTATTTTAATTATTAATTTAGAAACCAATTATAAATTTTTGAAATTATTTTAGTTGTCAATTTGGTCACTATATAATGATTAATTATTTTTTGTCACTAAAATTGGTCACTATTCAAATGTTTTATTATAGTGTATTATTATACTTCATTGATTAATATTTGGACACGATACATGTCAAACACAAATACATATCTAAGTTGAAGTATTAGTACATCATAGATAAACACTCGCATAGAAAAACGCAAAACAAAAAGATTAAGACTTACGTCTAAATATTACACCCGAAAATTATTGTTTTGTTAAAAAAAATGCAAACTACAGTCGAAACTATTACTCGACAACTTAATCCGATGATTTTTTTTTTTCCAAATAATTTAAAAAGAAATACGAGCTTAAATAAGAGCCAGGGTATAACTTTGAACATCAGTCATAATGGTATCACCTATGCTCGTTTTTGGTTCGACTACAACGTCCGTCAAGGGAAGACACGTAACAGTATTGAGCATAGATTGTTAAAATTTTGCTAACAACGTTTTTTTTTTATTCTTTTTCTCTCATATACAAAAAAGAAATTTAATCCCCTTATTTATTTCCTTTTTCGTATAATTTTCTTTTCACCTTTATTTTATATTTACTGGTCAACTTGGATGTTAACTAACAATATTTTTTCTAGATTATCTTAATCTCTTTAAACGTCATATATATATATTTTTTAATTTATTGAAATATTGTGTTTTAAATTGATCCTCCAAATAACACAAAACAAGTAACGAAAAAAAAAAGGCATCCTCATACTGTATTCATGAAAGCTCCCCATGAGCTATATAATATGACAAATGATTTTACATCCCAATAAAAAAGTGTTTAATTGAATTAAGAAATGCATCTAAAGTCTAAACCCTAGCATATGATAATACGATTCATAATTTCTCTGGGACATTATAGACCTCACATGCAATTGTAAACGTGTAATGTTTAACTCCACACAGACCACACGTGTCTTTACTATGTTACGTAGAATCTTCTTCCTCTGATTTAAAATTGAGGATACGATGAACTGTGAAGAATCTTCATTTATCTTAAAAGACAAATTTGCATCATTAGTCACTGAGTTCATTAAACAAACCTCAGATGCTACCTAATCCTAGAGCTACAATCCTCCAACAAACGCAAGGAATTTTTTTTTTCTCGAAATAGTCTATTTTGTACTGGGGAAGAAGCAAGGTTAAGAATATATTTAAAACAAAGAACAGTTTGAAAGCATAAAAAATTGAAGAAAGAAAAAGTATGGGACCAAAGCAAGAAGCACCATGTTGTGAGCCAGCGGTTTCATATTGCAAGACATGCTGGGGAGAACCAAACATACACTACTAATTAAAAATTATAGTTCAACATGTTTATATATATGTACATAACAAAGAGAAACAGGAAGAGAACTAAAATAAGAATGCAGTAACCTAAACATAGAGAAAGTTATAGAAAGTGTGAAAGAAGTACATAAATGACATTTCTCTTTTCAACTAATGCTTTTGATCCTTTTTCATTTAAGTAATAAAGGGAAGAAAAAAGAGGGTATGGATGGATAGGTGGTCTGGATTGTAAGTTTATTATTATTATTATTATTATTATTATTATTATTATTATTATTATTATTATTATTATTATTATTATTATTATTATTATTATTATTATTATTATTATTATTATTATTATTATTATTATTATTATTATTATTATTATTATTATTATTATTATTATTATTATTATTATTATTATTATTATTATTATTATTATTATTATTATTATTATTATTATTATTATTATTATTATTATTATTATTATTATTATTATTATTATTATTATTATTATTATTATTATTATTATTATTATTATTATTATTATTATTATTATTATTATTATTATTATTATTATTATTATTATTATTATTATTATTATTATTATTATTATTATTATTATTATTATTATTATTATTATTATTATTATTATTATTATTATTATTATTATTATTATTATTATTATTATTATTATTATTATTATTATTATTATTATTATTATTATTATTATTATTATTATTATTATTATTATTATTATTATTATTATTATTATTATTATTATTATTATTATTATTATTATTATTATTATTATTATTATTATTATTATTATTATTATTATTATTATTATTATTATTATTATTATTATTATTATTATTATTATTATTATTATTATTATTATTATTATTATTATTATTATTATTATTATTATTATTATTATTATTATTATTATTATTATTATTATTATTATTATTATTATTATTATTATTATTATTATTATTATTATTATTATTATTATTATTATTATTATTATTATTATTATTATTATTATTATTATTATTATTATTATTATTATTATTATTATTATTATTATTATTATTATTATTATTATTATTATTATTATTATTATTATTATTATTATTATTATTATTATTATTATTATTATTATTATTATTATTATTATTATTATTATTATTATTATTATTATTATTATTATTATTATTATTATTATTATTATTATTATTATTATTATTATTATTATTATTATTATTATTATTATTATTATTATTATTATTATTATTATTATTATTATTATTATTATTATTATTATTATTATTATTATTATTATTATTATTATTATTATTATTATTATTATTATTATTATTATTATTATTATTATTATTATTATTATTATTATTATTATTATTATTATTATTATTATTATTATTATTATTATTATTATTATTATTATTATTATTATTATTATTATTATTATTATTATTATTATTATTATTATTATTATTATTATTATTATTATTATTATTATTATTATTATTATTATTATTATTATTATTATTATTATTATTATTATTATTATTATTATTATTATTATTATTATTATTATTATTATTATTATTATTATTATTATTATTATTATTATTATTATTATTATTATTATTATTATTATTATTATTATTATTATTATTATTATTATTATTATTATTATTATTATTATTATTATTATTATTATTATTATTATTATTATTATTATTATTATTATTATTATTATTATTATTATTATTATTATTATTATTATTATTATTATTATTATTATTATTATTATTATTATTATTATTATTATTATTATTATTATTATTATTATTATTATTATTATTATTATTATTATTATTATTATTATTATTATTATTATTATTATTATTATTATTATTATTATTATTATTATTATTATTATTATTATTATTATTATTATTATTATTATTATTATTATTATTATTATTATTATTATTATTATTATTATTATTATTATTATTATTATTATTATTATTATTATTATTATTATTATTATTATTATTATTATTATTATTATTATTATTATTGTAACATCCCGTTTTATAGCTTTTAAACCATTAAACAAAACATTTAGATTTTAATAGTTCAGAGCAGATGATGACATAGGCTAGCATAATCTAATACAGTCATCCAAAAAGAAATACATACGCTGATCAACATGTACAGTCCACACCA
This sequence comes from Vigna unguiculata, assembly GCF_037176805.1. Taxonomy (NCBI): domain Eukaryota; kingdom Viridiplantae; phylum Streptophyta; class Magnoliopsida; order Fabales; family Fabaceae; genus Vigna; species Vigna unguiculata. The sequence goes on along the minus strand of NC_140794.1, from coordinate 52,861,914 downwards.
CTAAAAGGTTATAAAATATCCTAAACATTCGCTAGGGAAAACGGTTGACTACTACAGCAGAAAACGCCTTGGAAGCCCATTCAACGCCTGTCCAGGAAAGGTATATCTTCGCCTGCATTTTTATCTGCTCACGCCATTCGATAAAGACGATCATAGCAAAAGTAGAAGACACATAGAACACCATAAACACTAGAAGGGTAAGCTAACTTGAACAAAAAGCAAATTATGCAATTTATTATGCTAAGACAGAAAATAGACTTTTATTGCACAATCGATTAAATCATCAAATTAATCCTGACCACAACACCACTCCTCATTCTAGACTCGATATCCGGATTATGTAAGCGGCATTGGAGCTCTTGGTGACTTGCACTTGAGATGGTTCCTAAACTCTGCAGAGTTTTGGCACAAGGGGTATTCACCCAACCACTCTCAAGGTAAATCCCATCACCTCTATGATGGATCGGATTCATAGACCAGGACCTCCTGCTACTTCCCCCGACGTAATCCATCATACTCTACTTGAGTCTTGATGGTTACTGGAAGCGTCAGAATATCACCAATCTGAGTCCTCATGCCCTTACATTTACTAGACCACAAACCTTAGGATTCCCCTTGAAATCCTAACTCTAACATACTTCCATTCACATCAAGTTCACACTCAATTCCTTCATATAGTTTAACATACATAAGGATCACATGCATTATCAACCATCATCATCTTAAAGCAACCAACCAAGCATCAAGGAATCAAAAGAGTGGGAAAACCAATCTTCTGCAGGGAATCTCGCTTAGGCTAGAGGGTCTCGCCTAAGCTAGAGAGGTTATCTCGCTTAGGCGGGCTGCCCTCGCCTGGGCGAGAGCCCTTACAGTGGCAAAAAGAAGTTCTGGACGAATTCTCGCTCAGGCGAAGCTGGCTCGCCTAGACGAGAAGTTATCTCGCTCAAGCGACTCTAGCTCGCCCAGGCGAGATTTCGCACAATGACAGGGGTGAGCTTCTGGTATTTTCGCTCAGGCGAGACCAACTCGCCTAGGCGAAACTACCAGAAAATCCTCCCTGTTCTGCACATGCAAACTCGCTCAAAGACCATCCCCACTCAATTTCATACATTAGCAGTCTCAAACATCAATTACACAAGCAATCATGCAATTAAAGCACTCCCAAACGCAATTCACACCAAAATGAGTTACAAAGTTAGCTTCCCTTACCTTTTTGTCAAGAATTCAATTTGGTGGAACCAAGCAAACTATGAGAGAGCAGAAGTTTCAGTTGGACCTAGGAGAATCCACCACTAGGACATGGAGAAGGAAAATTACGCGGTCAGGACCAAAACACAGAGGTTAACTAGTGAATTCTAGTTTGGAAATGGACTGAGATGAAGATGGAACCTACCTAGGAGAATGGGGGCCAAGAGAGGAAGCGGCTGGGAATCCTGTTGAGCTAGTCCTTCCAGAATCTGAGCACGAAATCAGGCACAAAATGAGATAGCAGAATTATGGAAAAGAGGTTGGAAGGGGTTTGGACAGCAGAAAAGGTGAGAAAATGAGAAGGAATGGAGACAGCGTTTCTGTTTTTATGAAGTCATGAAAGAGGGGTATCACAATTATTATTATCATTATTATAATTATACTAAAGGCTTTCTTTTTCTTTCGGTATAATATTTTTAATTTTCTTGATTTGGTCAGTTTAAAAATAAATCAATTTAATAATTTTCTCTAAATTTATTATAAAAGATTATAGTGTTGTATGTAGCTTTTTGTTTTGTGTATTAAATATAATTTATATCACTATGTATTGATGTTATTTGTTTTTAATCATATATATAAACATATAATACTTTTAAACATAAAAGTTAATTAAAAAAAAACTCCGTAGAATAAATAAATTATTAAACACAATTAATCTATCTGTGATTAAGCTGTGCTTGATTAAAGACAAAAAGTTAAAGTAAAAGTAAGAGAATCAGTACTTTTTTTATTTTAAAATTCAAAGCCTAGAAAACAGAAAATAATTTTAATTAAAACAATTTGAATTAATTATTAAATTGCATATTAGATTTCTGGTAAATTTATTAATTTTATAATTATTATCTTTAAATAACGTGTTTATTAGGAATAAATTCAAAAGTTTGGTGGGGGAATGAGTGGGGACATAGTAAACATTATATGGAGCCGTGATGAAATTGAACTATATATTGAACCAATAAAATTATGCTTGCCTATTTTTGTCCCTAATATGCACAATAAAATTAATAGTTCCATATATGCATAATAAGAGATATAGAAGTGCAAGCGCGACACTCCGCAAATTTCTATATTTATCTAATTAATATATATATATATATATATATAAAGTAATTAAATATTTTTGTATTGATTTTATATGATATAAAAAATTAATCAATATATAATACATAAAACATTCGCGTAACAATTCAATTTCTGTTCTTATAATATAGAACTCGATAATTAGAAGGTCTTCTAATATTAATAATTGGGATGAACTGGTGTATTTGACTGTTCTTAAAATGAGACCGTATTGTGTAATATCTCATTTAATAGTTTTTCACACTATCAAACAAAACATTATATCATGGTCAGACATAGCAGATAGTAGAGTTAACAGTTATATATGTATACATAGTATATGAGTCTAGTACAATCATCCAAAAACATAATGGGGCCTAATTAACTTGTCAAGCTAAGACTCCTCAAAAGTCTGGCTCAAAACTACTACAACACTGAGTAAGAGGGGGGTCAATTCCTGCTCTGAAGGGGGGCGTCATCACCTGGACTAGGCTCTGCTCACACCAACAATAGACGATCATAGCAAAGGAGAAACCACAAGAGAAAAACCACATGAACAAATGAAAGGGTAAGCTAACTGAAAGAAAAGAAAGATAATGCAAAGCATCATTTACATCACTCATAACACACAGATCAATAATTAAAATTCTAGACTCGATATCCGGATTGTGTAAGCGACATTGGAGCTCTTGGTGGCTTGCATCTGTAACGGTTCCCAGACTCTGCAGAGTCTAGACACAAGGGGTTATCACCCGACCGTTCCCAGGGTAAGTCCCCTTCGCGTCTAGGACTGGATCAAGTCCAAAGACTAGGACCTCCTACTACTCCTCACAACATAATCCATTCTACTCTATCTGAGCGCGAATGATTATTGGAGTTTCAGGATACCAACCAATATGGATTCCACACGTCCTTACACACTAACAACTCCTATGAATTTCCCTTGAAATTCCATTCCAACCATCACTCTATATACTCATACTCTTCTAATCTCATCACACAATACATTAAATAATGATCTATCGAGCATATAAGAGCTTCCTTGCACGAAATCACAGTAAAACATGTCGTTTTCCCCTTAAAACAGAAGTTGATGTGCTCCACTGCAGTGAATCTCGCTTAAGCTAGGCAATCTAGCCCAGGCGAGAAGCCATCTCGCTTAGGCGAGGCTATCTCGCCTAGGCGAGACTCAAACAGTGGCAAGGATTAAAAACTAGGCGAACTCTTCACTCAGGCTAAACTGGCTCGCTTAGACGAGAGTGTATCTCGCTTAAGCGACTCCAGCTCGCCTAGGCGAGACCTCGCTCAATATCAGGGGTGAGTCTTTCTGATAGTCTCGCTTAGGCGAGAACCACCCGCCTAGGCGAAAATAACAGATCATCCCACTGTTTTCACATGCAAGAACGCAAATTCAGAGCAATCATGATCATACACTCACACAAGCATTTAAATCAATCAATTCAGCACACCAATATCATACAAAACATAATTTACGGCTCAAATGGACAGAATTTCGGTTAGCTTCCCTTACCTTTTCAAAATCACCACAAGCAAGACTGTAACACAAGGGCACCTCAAATCCTCAACCTAAGGGGCTGAAATTCGAAAACTCTGGGTGAGTACAAGACCCTAATTCGGTTTTGGTAGGTATCAAACTCCAAAATTCCAGAATTGAAGAGAATTAAGGAAAAACTGAATTTGACTTACCGGAAGGGGAGGATGACTCAACTAGAGGAGGAGTTCTTCTCCTGGTTCTGGGTTTCAGCAGCTGTAACAAAGGGGGAGTGATTAGAATGGGAAAAGAAATTGGGCTTAGCTTGAGAGAGGGACTGTGCAGTTGTTTAGAGGGAAGGAAAACAGGGAAGGGTGGAGTGTGGTTCTGTGAGAGTAGTTGGGGAAGAAGAGAGTGTATAGAGAGGGGAAGTTAGTGGGTCCTTACATATTGTGTTTCAAATATATTCAAAATAAACTTATAAATATTTTAAAACATAACATAGGAACTTAATATAGTTTTTATAAGCGTAAAAAAGTTAAATAGATTATCAAAAATATTTTTATATTAATCCTTCAGTTCCCCATTCTAATTTTTGTGTTGTTGTCACCTTCAGCACCTAACACTACTCTGTATATAAAAAATATATACGATCATCAATGATGGATTTTCAGAAAAAAATTTAAGGATGCCAAAATAAGAAGTTAAGTATGTTTTTAGTTCATGAACTTTGATTTTTTATTGAAATCAAAACTTCAATATATTTTAATTCACAAACTTTACAAATGAGTTAATATAGTCCTTTAACCCAATTGCGTTAAATTTTCTTGATGTGTCAAACGCGCTTCTAGCCGATATTAAAGCGGAAACGTGTTAAACAGTGTAAACAATTCAAATGATAACATAAAAAGTATTTGACGCTTTTAAGTAATTTTAAGTAACTGGATTAAAAAAATTATATTCATTCATTTTTTAAATTTAGGAATAAAAATATATTAAAGTTTTGGATATACACAAATTCTAATTTCGTATTAAAACTTTGATATTAAAAGCATACTTAAATCCAATATAAATGTATAAAATTTTTAAAGGTATCATCAATACATTAAATTAAAAAAGAACTCTCTCTCTCTCTGTACATACATATATACATACATACATACATACGTATATATATATATATATATATATATATATACAAGAAAAACAAATTTTGGAGGTCATGACCCTCTTATCACTTAACTAAGGTCTATCATTAACGATCTCGGATTAGAAAGAAAACAAGAGACTCACAAATGTAATGGTATGCTAATGCATAAAAAACGATGAGAAATATTATACAAAAAATAGTAACACATCAAACTAATTATGAATAATCTCAAAATATATTTGGTAAAAAATAAGTTCTTGAATCATCTTGTCACATTTCTCCATATATTATTACGCAACTACTCACTCAGGGAATATTTTCTTCAAACATCAACATAAAAACTCACATAACGCATTTAAAAGAATAAGATTAATATGAAAACAATAATATCTTATAATAAAGATTATTAAAACAACCCTATTTTCTTAATCATTTTCTTATTAATTATAATTAAGATTATAACTCATTAATAACATAAGTAATTATTGTTAAAATTAGTTCTTAACTCACCTCATCCAAAGTAGGAACTAAAAAACTTAATACAGTCTTTCAAAATGCTAACACATATTCTCTAACTCATTCTATTCTACTTCTTTAGTTGATAGCTCTAGTTTCATTGCTGGTACATAAGCTCTTCGGTTCCCGTAGATACACAATATATCATCATCCCAAGAATAAGAGGAACAAAAGATACAAAATGAAAGGGTGAGCTAAATATCACACAAAAAGAAAATCTATAATTGAAAGATATCTAAATTTTCCCTAAAATATTAAAATAAAGTTAGTTAAATAAAGTCCAAGCATCAAACTACGGAGAAACAGAGAAATTTCTAAACTCGAGACTCTTTCTTCCAGAAGACTAATATGTTGAATGGACTCGTGAGATTATGCACCTATGATATTGAACCTCTTTTCCTCTTCCTAACAATAACTCATGTGGAACATCATATATCTCATCCAGTATTGACATGGTTAACTTCACTAGCTCCTTAAGTATGATCCTTTTCATATCATACAGTTTGCTCTGTGAAGTCTCATTCGAATCTCACCACCTAGTTATCATCCTCTATGTGAGTTTGATACTAGTAGAGTCATGATAGTCCCAAACCACAAGTCCCCTTCAATACACTTGACCTTATCCTAGATTAGTAATTCTCCTCAGAAATAGCTAATGCGACAACCATATAGCCCAAAACTTTTACAAGTAACCTTATGTTCCAAGAGATATAATTGAGTTTGTAATATGACTCTACAATAGATATGTTATGTATAGTTTAACTTTTTCTTCTTTTTTCAATAAAAATATTTATTTTCCCTAGTCTTCACTAGTTATACAGATAATTGTATAAGAATTTAATCGTAAAAAAATAGATTTTTATACAATTAAAATTTGTAATTTTGTGCGTAATTTATTTCTATTATTGTTTTTAACACATAACACAATATAATAATAAATATAATTTGTGACAGGCAAAGGAAACCATTTGGCAATATATAAACCACCTCTATAAACAAAACGTCACAGGGTTACGTCCAGTGGCAAGACTATAGATAAAATAGATTCTCTGGAAATTTAGAGCTTCCTTATCAACTCATATTTTTCTCATTCCTATTCTCAATTTCCAACATTTACACACATACAACATTCTAATAAGCAACCAATATGTCGCATTCATCATTATGACATCAAATTTAATTATCTCATCTCTATATTCTTACCGTATAGAGAATTACACTTCAATCACAATATGTCACATTCATCATTATGACATCAAATTTAATTATCTCATCTCTATATTCTTATAGTATGAAGAATTACATTTCAGTCATGTTTCCAAATCACTCACCAATTCAACATGTTTCAAATTATATATTTTAACTGAAGATTCCCTAAACCACTCTAATACTCAGAAATCCACAATTTGACAGAATTAAAAGTCTCAATCAACTTCACATTTCGAACTAGAATACAAAATAATTTCATATCGTTCTCCTATTTAGGTCAACATGCAACTATAGATCCTACTCCAATATTTTAATTCAACATTATGACTTTAAAATTTGTAAAGAATTTAGCTTCCCTTCCCTTATAGAATACACTTATCATTGTTCTTCCCCTACACGGCTCCACCACTTAAGATTGCTATAACTACACAACAAAAAGTCCGATCAGTGATCAAGGCATGATTTTAAAACCATAGCGAGATGAAATTTTATCTAGGAAACAAAGAAAATACATGCAGTTCAGGAAAACTACATGTATAAGAAAACATCTACAAAGATGACAGAAACTTGAACTTACATTAAGATGAAATCGAATTATATGGTAGAAACCTTTAGACTAACCACTTCTATGACATTAGATCTTCAAGAAAACAGAAAGAAGGTCAATTTTTAAGGGAGAATGGAGATGGATGGGAGAATCTGACTTATAGGAATTGAAATGGGAAGGAGTTTTCAGAATCGATCTCCAAAATGACCTTTTTAAATCCTTTAAATTTTTAGTATAGAAAAAAATACATACATAAAATTTCGATTTTAATTTTAATTTTTTATTATTATTATTTTTAGGTTCTCATTACTCAGTTCAAAAACGCAAATAGTTCACATTCATCAATTCAAACACTAGGTATCAACCCACATGGATAAGCCCAATGGCTCAAACAAACATCATTCCAAAGCGACTCAACAACAAAATAAATATAGAATCTATTTCTCGAAGACTAATGTATTGAATGGACTCATGAAACTTTGCACCTATCATACTTACCACCATCTCATTCTTTACTACAACTTGTTATTAAATGGAACTCACTGATGTCATCCAGTCATGACAGGATTAACCTTACTAGCTCCCTAAGTATGATCCTCTTTTGTTTGCCAAGTTAAACCTCATTTGATTCTCATCACCTAAATCTTCCTTTATATGAATTAGATACTAATAAAGTCAGAATAGTTTCATATAACAAATCCCTTTCAATACACTTTGATTGAACTTAAAAGATTAGTATTTCTCCATGGAAACAATTAACTTAAACTACTATATCACAACCAAAATCTCTGAAACAAGCATATATCGACGGACACACCTCAATCAAATCATCATTTCAAATTGAGGTACGAAAGCATCATAGATTTATCTAAGATAAAATCTTAAAATTCTAGAAATATCTTGACACAAGTCCACATTTGTAATTGATTACCAGAAAAAAAGATAACAAATATATCTGTATTCCTAATTAATTCATTAATCAGAATTTCAAAACCACATGCTCTAAATATATAACCTAAATCAAACAAAATAAATTCATAAATTTCTCAACAATAGATACTTCAATAAACTTCATATACATTAATAATTCAATTCCTCATATCTTAAAATTCAAATTCAAAATTTTCTCTATTTATAGTCTTTTTAAGCCTCACTATTCATATAACAATAAATCATAAATATAATCATCTTACTTCATAAAAACACTCAAACAACCAAGAATGTGAAAAAGAAAATATATATTCCAATTTTTGTTTATTTTCTTTCCTTGTAACTTATGAAGAAAATTGTTTTAAAAAGGTTTTAAAAAGTAATGTAAATATTATTTAAGTATTTATTTAACTATTAGTAATACTATAGTTAATGTTAATAAATTCTTCTTTTTTTACTGGAACGGAATCTTGAGAGCAATTATTAGAAATAGAAAGTGAGAGATGTTGATTAGTAAAGAAAAAGGATGAGAGAAAAGAAGAATAAAATTATTAGTTACTTTTACTTTATTTTAACTCTTTACCTTTTATTATATTTTATATTTTTCTTAAACAATACATCTTTGTTTATATGATATTTTTATATTGAGCGTAAGAAAAAAAGGTTATGGTTCAACTGATTGAATCCACGAGCGAAAAGGAAACAATGATCGCAATTATTAGATGAAGTAGGTGTCCTAAAAATACGAGATCTTTTATTCTTTCTTTCTCTTTACGAGCATGTCAAAAGTAATAATTAAGAAAAACCAAGTACACATTAATATAAGCACATTGTCACATCAAGCTCGGCTACAATTTCTAAAATAATTTTATTTTTAACTATTACAATATTATACTATGTACGAAAATTACGCATTATATACTATTAGCTTAATTTTTATATTTCAAATATTAAAAAAAGCTACAGATCAACTACTTGAAATTTATTTACATCGAAATATAAATAAAAACGTTATGGATAGATTGTAGTAAAAATATTCAAATAGAATGGAATACAAACATTTTATTATATAAATTAAAAAATGTATAAATAAAGAAAGAAATTATTTAATCTTCATTTCATAAAAAATATTATCCCTAAAATATCTTTTTCGATCTTTTCTTTAAATATCTTGTATATACATCTATTCAAGTGTATCATAGAGATTTTCTTAAAGAGTAAAATATTTTTATTTGATCACATGTATTTTCTAGAATTTTTTTTTCCTAAGTTGGTTTTACGATAAATGTTTCGTGTTTAGATTAAGGTTTTGCATATAAGATTTACTCTTGTGAAAATGAACTTATCTTTGTGTACGTGTGTTTCTTGTTTTTTTCTCTCTTACGATAATTGTATATTTTATATTGATAGTAAAACTATTGTCAACTACCATACATACGATATATTGTCTATTGTTCGAATTGAGGGTGACAATAATACTAAAGCTAGAACATGAAAGAAGAATTAGTACAAGAGTTTATTAGATCTTCGGTTGATCCTCTTGAAAAATTGTATTAAGAGCAGTGGTAGGACTTGGACAAACAAATTAGGGGAACCAAATTTTCTTTTTTATATATAAATTATTTTTTCTAATTAAAAAAAATTCATTTCCTGACATTATTTTCTCAATTCAAAATAAGCACACATGATAATATAATCCAAAATATATGACAATAATATATATATATATATATATATATATATATATATATATATATATATATATATATATATATATATATATATATATATATATATATATATATATATATATATATATATATATATATATATATATATATATATATATATATATATGAAAGTGTAACATAAAGTTTATCATCAACAATAAAATTAAAAAAATAATCAAAAGTTGTCTTAATAACTTAAAATCTTCAATAATTTAATTAGAACTAAAGCTTGTTGCAATATCCCTTTCAATATAGATGATCATAGTGTTAGGTTTTTAAGGAGGGGGTATCACTGGGGAGATCCAACATCAATGAGACCTGAGCCCAACTATATAAGGTATTGACACCACTCTCAACCAAAACCTTAAGACAATGGGTTTATGGGCACGAGTGCTCCTTCCTTTTTTGTACCGCCGTTTTTTTTCTTAACGGGACACGCTTACTTGGAACCCTTGTTAGAAGACTTTCGATACTAGAACCATATTGCATTCGTCTGAGCCAGTTTTAATCGCTGGCTCTGATACCATTTGTTAGGTTTTTAAGGAGGGGGTATCACTGGGGAGATACAACATAGTGCTTGCTAAAAATTCAGTCTCCGTCTTATGTAGGAAAAGATAAATTTATGAATATCACAAATTAAATATGAAAACCAAGACTCAATATTTTAAGAAAATTAATAACTTTTAAATGATTAGCTTCCTTTACCTGATATTAGAAGTGAAGTTTAAGTTTGACTCAACCCCACAAAACCGACTTGTAAGGTGAGTTTTGCACCCCACTTATATAGCATGAAATAGCCTTAACTCTAGTCGATGTGGAACTTCCAACACCTTAAAATATATTCTTAATATTGTTCTTCCCTTACCCAACTTCAAAGCCTAAAATAGTTCTATTTACACAAAAAAGAGTTTGATAAACAATTAGAGTATGATTTTATAATCTCTAGCAAATAGAAATATGCCTAGAGCATAGAAAAGCCACATACAAGAGTAAAACATATTGTTTCAAAAAAAGGGGGTAAAAAAGGAAGTTACTCAAAGAAAAAATTATTTAGTCCAAAATGTTTCTTAATTCCTCAATCTTGTTGTGGTGTAATTTGCTTTCAAAAATAATAAAAGATTGATGATGAAAATTGAGATAGAAAGAGGAGGAGAGTAGGAAATGAAGGTAAAGAAGAGAGAGACATCAAATAAAGAAGTAAAAAAAATTACAAAAGAGTGACAAAACTTAATTTTTAAATTTTTAAAAAAAATTAACTAAATTCATATAAATAATATGAAAATATTTTTTAAAATATATATATAGAAAATAAATAAATAAAAAAACATTGAAGAGTTGTGGCTTCCCTGTCACTGTAACATCCCAATTTTTAGCAGCTTAAAACTAATAAAAAAAAATAGGGAGTTTCATCATAGTTCCAAAACAGATAATCCAGTGTACACAATATATTAATACAGTCTTACAAAAGGTATGACTATAAAAATATATCACTTATACACTTAAACTAAACTAATAAACTATGTACTACTGACCACTGCTAAAGCTCCCACTGGAAACCTCCTCTTCAACACTAACACGATGGCTCTTCATCCTCCAGAAGTGCCTTTGACACTGCAACCACATCTGCTCCCACCGAAATAGGTGATCATCGCAAAAGGAAACATACAACACAAGACAGGAACACAAAAAGCAAGGGTAAGATAATCTGATTAAGGAATCATGCTGTTCAATTATAAACAGAGACCATGCAATCTTTCTCATTATCACCAGAATCATATAGACCACCACAACACATATACATGACTCTAGACTCAATATCCGGATTATGTAAGCGACATCGGATGTCTTGGTGGCTTGCACCTGTGACGGTTCCCAAACTCTGCAGAGTCTGGACACATGGAGTATTCACCCGATCGTTCCCAGGGTAAGTCCCCCCCACGTCTAGACTGGATCAAGTCCGACGACGAGGACCTCCTGCTACTCCTCACGACATAATCCATTCTGCTCTATATGAGTTTGAATGATTATTGGAGTTTCAGGATACCAACCATTATAGATTCCTTACATCCTTACACACACTACAATTCCACTTGGATTTCCCTTGAAATTCCATTTCAACCTCATCTTCTCATAATTTGTATTCATCCAATTTAATCATATGATACATCAATGGTAGCATTCCAACCATACAGGGCCTAAGTTGCTCAAGGATACATAAAAACATACATTTCCACCAAAGAAAACAGAATTAGAGCACTACTACTACAGTAGCTCTCGCTCAGGCTAAAAAGTCTAGCCTAGGCGAGAGGTCATCTCGCTCAGGCGAGCCAGTCTCGCCTAGGCGAGACACTAATAGTGGCAAAAAGAGATAACCTGGGCGAACTCTCGCTCAGGCTAGGCTGGTTCGCCTAGGCGAGATCGTCTCTCGCTCAGGCGACCCCAGCTCGCCTAGGCGAGACTTCGCGTAGGAACAGAAGTGCGTCTCCTGGTGTTTTCGCTCAGGCGAGCGTCACTCGCCTAGGCGAAAATACCAGGTCACGAACCTGTTCCCCCATGCAGTGGATCAGTTTGCCTCAAGCACAAAGCAATTATTCACCAAATCATGCAATTCAAACACTAATTCATCTATCAAACACGTAATTCAAGCTCATCTACGAATTTTCTATTCAAATTAAGAAGAGTGGTTAGCTTCCCTTACCTGTTATCCTGTTTAGACAGCTTTATAAACGTCAACGCCTTAAAAACGTCAACACCTCTAACTCCACAGGATGCTCTATCTACACATAGAAACATCACAAGAACGATCAGGACATACCGTTATGATCACTGATCAACAGAGACTCATACTGATGATTAAAACGTCGCATGCAAGTGGAAGAGGGCTTGCATGCAACAGAAAATAGAAAAAGACTAAAAAGAGAGCGGAAACTCAACTTACGCGAACGGAGAAACTGATCGGTCCAATTTGAAGAGCTTGCCGAGAGGATCAATCCTACGGTCTCGGTTCTTCAATCAGATGACCAGAGAGACAGAACCTCTAGAGAGAAGTCAGAGAACTCTAGAAAAGTGGTTTCTAGAGAGATGGTGTGTTTTAAAATAATGAAACTCGTTTATAACAATTTTATTTATACTAAAACCTTTTAATATTAAAATAATCGAGTCTCACTATTTTTAAACCACTATCACTTTTAAAACGCCATTTTCTAGGGTCTTACATTCTCCCCAACAAGAAAAATTTTCGTCCCCGAAAATTCACTCGTCAGATAGAAAGGAAACCATGTTCTCCTCATGTTCTCTACAACAACCACCTAGGCATGACTGAGTTAACGATTGCAACAACTAAACTTACTGAAAACTCTGCCTCTGTGCTAAGCGATATATGTTCAACCGTATAGATTGGATTAGTCACTACTCTCTAAGCAACTCTCCACCTTCCACCTTAAAACTTGAATGATCCTTCACACCTAACCAACCCACTTATGTCTTATATGCCGACTCACCTTCCATACATTTTCCACTACGTCTTGTAGGTGTTTACCAAAATGTAAAGATTTGCAACTGATCTTGACCTAAAACGCGATTGTTATCACTTCTCATTATCTAGTTTCTTCCTTGAGGTACCACTCATCTGACTTGGTCACACACAACTTCATAACATTCTTGACCACCCTTTCCACCACCATCCTCATGACATCATGCTTCTCATATTGACTTTGACCAGGGCAGCAGAGTCCATAATAATGCTATCCCACTTCCAGAGTAGACCCTTCACTTGCGGCAACAACGACCCCAAATTCTGACACTTTCTCAGCATTTTATTAAACCCTTTAATGTTCAACCATCTCTCCACCAATTCTTACTCTTCATTGTCGAACCAACCACTGCAATTCTCTTTCCGCTTAAAACATATACTAGCACTTTTCCACTTCTAAGGTGATAGCACAACTCAAAACCATAACTTGATTTTGCTCTCTCGTTTCCTATCCATTTCCCTCTATGCAACTCCATACTTCTAGCTGTTGATGATCACTAAACATCTTTAACAAATCTTCATAACACTGACACATCTGTTGTTTTAGAGAACTCACTACTACATCAACCACCAGGTTAAGAGTAAGATACCCCCTCTTTTTCTGTTTTCCCACTATTGATAAGTATATCCCACCATTATTCCGCTGCGTCACTCTGATCAACAACCATTTTTCACCTATGATGTGTTTAGCCACAAAAGATCGCAAAGAAAATCAATCATTAAAGCGCCGATCATGTTTTTCTTCAACGTCTTGACGACTCTTTCCCACTTGTGAAACTCGTTGCGAAACCTTGATAATAACTTGCTTGTAAAACCTTACTTAAAGTCACTCTCAGAACTTCCTTTCCCTTAACACATTTTCCACTCATCTTAACCACTTACAGTCGTAGATCTTAACATATAATTACTTCTCTTTCCAAACTTTGTTAGACTAGATTACTAACGGTGATACACTGCGATTAAACCATTGCTTTTCTAAGGGCTCCTCCACTTGTTTTCTTGACTCCACACTTTTAGCAAAACCATCCAATGTAAAACTATTGATACTGGTTACGTTTCATATATCAATGCCATAATGAATCGCACCGCTTGTCGGTGATTGTTCTAACATCTGCTTCATAACATAATTAAAACTGCTTCACCACTGAGATCCCTTGCATATGTTCTTCATGGCCTTTACTAGATAAACATTCATACCGGTAACACTCTGTCTTCACTTTTCAACTTGTTCCATACATTGATGCACAACCATTTACTCACCTTCTTGAAACAAGGAACATCACTTCCTATGATACCACATTCCACCAAAATGAGCTTGGAAAACAACCAAGTCACCCTTGAGATTTATGCTCCCAAACCTTGTAAAGGAAACAATTTAAGTTTAACTTTGAATCTGAATCCTTTGATCACCCGAAACGTACCACACGTCCAAGAAATCTTTACTTGTTCGCCATAAAAGAAAAACTACTAGCTCAAACTCCAACTCCTCCTTGTAGTTAACCATGACTCATTTACCATATTGACGACACCAAGGTTTTATAATCACGAACGAAACCAAAACTCATATCCCAAACACCACCTTCTGAATTTGATAATTTGCACTAATAGCTTAGCACCAACTATCGTAGACACAATTCCAACTATTTAGGATTTTTCTTCTCCTTTCATTATTTACGGTACTCTGCCTTCTCTAGCTTTTATCGTTCCCACAAGATTGAACTGAACGGTTCACTTCTTCCTCCCATATTTGAATTCCTCTACCTCAGCCCAAAGTCAATGCTTATGCTCATGAATTACTTTTCCTTGAAACATCTTGTTGTCTATCGGAAAGATCCAAGCATCTCCTTCTGATTATTGAACCTAATATGAAACCCTTATGCCACTTCATTCTCATCCACATATTATTTCTCTTTCTACTTAGGAAATATCATCTTGCCTAACTGATCTGCAAACTCTTATATGTCTTAACCTCCCACTAGGGATTTGTCGTCTTTTTACACCCCACAATCTTTATCTTTCTTAGCTTGCTCGATGCCAAACAATCTCATTATTTTCTGTAACTTATGATCTACCAACTGTTTCTCTTCCACCAATCCAATAAAGCACTAGATATGGTCTTACGACTATATCTAATGACATTTCTCCTAACATTGCATGTATCTAGATAACTCTGAACCTCAGAATTGTCGGGATGTAGAACCAAGTTGATTTTCCCCAAACATTCTTGCGCTGGCATACACTGATATTTTCCATATTTCTAACCTCTGAACTCAACCCCTTTTGAAAAACTTGTGATATTTGATCTCATGAGCCTGCCCTTAAAGCTTCCTTAGTCTAAACATTGATGCTAAATTTTTAACCTCTTTATCCAGTCTACTAACCCAAAGCTTAACTTTCCTCGCTCAACGATCTACTTCATACAACAAACCTATATCCTTAAGACAGAAAGTTATCTCAAAAGCTATATCCAACCCTCACAAAGGTAAGCAGGTCAAGTTGACGTTGAATCTGCATTCCTCTATCACTATAAACACTAAACGTAAACCACAAAGGTGCGACAAAACAAACGTGGACATAGAAAGCAAAACTCTAAGATCTATTGATAGCCAAAACTTTTGTCTATCTCTCTTATTTTCTCAAACCAGTAAAATTAAGAATGGAAAACAATCTTTGATCTAGTCATGAGTGTGCACCCTCATTACTTTGTCAAGACGTTTTCTGTTCTTAATACTTTTGGTTTCATAGACAAACTCTACTAAACTCGAACTCTAACACAAACAAGACATGACAAACCCAGAACCCTCAGGTCATCCTAAGGACGAACTGCTCTGATACCATAAATGTAACATCCCAATTTTTAGCAGCTTAAAACTAATAAAAAAAAAATAGGGAGTTTCATCATAGTTCCAAAACAGATAATCCAGTGTACACAATATATTAATACAGTCTTACAAAAGGTATGACTATAAAAATATATCACTTATACACTTAAACTAAACTAATAAACTCTGTACTACTGACCACTGCTAAAGCTCCCACTGGAAACCTCCTCTTCAACACTAACACGATGGCTCTTCATCCTCCAGAAGTGCCTTTGACACTGCAACCACATCTGCTCCCACCGAAATAGGTGATCATCGCAAAAGGAAACATACAACACAAGACAGGAACACAAAAAGCAAGGGTAAGATAATCTGATTAAGGAATCATGCTGTTCAATTATAAACAGAGACCATGCAATCTTTCTCATTATCACCAGAATCATATAGACCACCACAACACATACCAGAATCATATAGACCACCACAACACATATACATGACTCTAGACTCAATATCCGGATTATGTAAGCGACATCGGATGTCTTGGTGGCTTGCACCTGTGACGGTTCCCAAACTCTGCAGAGTCTGGACACATGGAGTATTCACCCGACCGTTCCCAGGGTAAGTCCCCCCCCACGTCTAGACTGGATCAAGTCCGACGACGAGGACCTCCTGCTACTCCTCACGACATAATCCATTCTGCTCTATATGAGTTTGAATGATTATTGGAGTTTCAGGATACCAACCATTATAGATTCCTTACATCCTTACACACACTACAATTCCACTTGGATTTCCCTTGAAATTCCATTTCAACCTCATCTTCTCATAATTTGTATTCATCCAATTTAATCATATGATACATCAATGGTAGCATTCCAACCATACAGGGCCTAAGTTGCTCAAGGATACATAAAAACATACATTTCCACCAAAGAAAACAGAATTAGAGCACTACTACTACAGTAGCTCTCGCTCAGGCTAAAGAGTCTAGCCTAGGCGAGAGGTCATCTCGCTCAGGCGAGCCAGTCTCGCCTAGGCGAGACACTAATAGTGGCAAAAAGAGATAACCTGGGCGAACTCTCGCTCAGGCTAGGCTGGTTCGCCTAGGCGAGATCGTCTCTCGCTCAGGCGACCCCAGCTCGCCTAGGCGAGACTTCGCGTAGGAACAGAAGTGCGTCTCCTGGTGTTTTCGCTCAGGTGAGCGTCACTTGCCTAGGCGAAAATACCAGGTCACGAACCTGTTCCCACATGCAGTGGATCAGTTTGCCTCAAGCACAAAGCAATTATTCACCAAATCATGCAATTCAAACACTAATTCATCTATCAAACACGTAATTCAAGCTCATCTACGAATTTTCTATTCAAATTAAGAAGAGTGGTTAGCTTCCCTTACCTGTTATCCTGTTTAGACAGCTTTATAAACGTCAACGCCTTAAAAACGTCAACACCTCTAACTCCACAGGATGCTCTATCTACACATAGAAACATCACAAGAACGATCAGGACATACCGTTATGATCACTGATCAACAGAGACTCATACTGATGATTAAAACGTCGCATGCAAGTGGAAGAGGGCTTGCATGCAACAGAAAATAGAAAAAGACTAAAAAGAGAGCGGAAACTCAACTTACGCGAACGGAGAAACTGATCGGTCCAATTTGAAGAGCTTGCCGAGAGGATCAATCCTACGGTCTCGGTTCTTCAATCAGATGACCAGAGAGACAGAACCTCTAGAGAGAAGTCAGAGAACTCTAGAAAAGTGGTTTCTAGAGAGATTGTGTGTTTTAAAATAATGAAACTCGTTTATAACAATTTTATTTATACTAAAACCTTTTAATATTAAAATAATCGAGTCTCACTATTTTTAAACCACTATCACTTTTAAAACGCCATTTTCTAGAGTCTTACAGTCACAAAGATTCACCTCTGATTAAGATTATTGTTATATTTTGAAGTATTTATAAGTTCATTTTGAAAGACAATTTTATCTAGTTATGAATTATAATAGGATTTTTTGTTCACATATAATTATTAATGTTGCAAGGACAATATGATAATTAAGCACGTCTCAAACTTTTGGTTATTACGTGAATAAGTATAAGAAAATGCGATGATTATGTTCTAATATGATAAATGGTGGTTTCTAGATAGTTATTTATAATGATAGAGTATGATGTTGAGATGCTTGGTTATAATATTTAGAAAGAATTTTTTATAGCAATGTGAATAGAAAGTGATTTCTATAAGCTAGTTTTATAAATATATCTTGTTTTATATATATGAAAGAAACAAAATACTAAGGATTCTTAGTATGAAATCTCAATAACTTGCTGATAAAGGATTTTATGTATGTTTATGTTGATAACAATAAAAATGAATAATAGTTATATAAATCAACGGTCAAACCTAATTAATATCTACTCAACATTCAAACACAAGTCTATTTCTTTTTAAGGAAAAAGATTATTAACAAGTTATAATATTGAGATAAAAAAAACATCAATTATTTAGTTCGAAACATCAATTTTGACCATAAGAATGCTGACCACACACTCTTTTGAAATTTGATGAAAATCATATACAGGCTTTACAAGTCTAATTTATAATTGTGTACTTTTGAATGATTTTTCGTTAACGGTAAAAATATTACTATGATGCTTAAAGCAGGATTTTTATGTAAAAGGAGCGTTTTATAAAATGGAAGAAATTAATATACTTTAACAAGATTATAACATAGGAGTAAGTCGTAACAATTTTTCGTAAAACAATAAATTATTTTAAAATATGACCCTTTTAAAAAATTTCCATGAAAGTAAAAAAAGACCACAACATGGTAGAAAAGTAAGCGTCGTTTGAGTTGTCCGACCATTGAAATTTATTCTAATACATTTAAATAAAAACTTTCAAAACTTATCATAACCATAATAAAAATAATAATGTTTTTATTCACTTTTTTAAATTTATTATTTTAATTAATTTTATATCAATACATCATATTATTAAAAATAATTAAATTAAAAATTAAAAATTAAATTAAAAAATAAGTGAAAATATTATTATTTTATTCAAAAACGAACCCGGTGATAAGCATCACTGCAGCAGCAGATTTCCCTTTTTTACATATCTACCGCCACGTGTCATTTTCAACTCCCATTATTTCACTTAAAATTCTTTAATATCGACAAACATAATCTAATTAATATATTTTTCCAAAAAAAAAATCGTCAACATATCACCATCAAACGTTAGCTAACAACACCACAAAATTGTATTTTTCTAAAAATATTTTATTTATGTCCAGTCATCTATCACTTTCAATTGTCGTTTTTCTTTTAGCATATTTTTCTTTAATGGTTTCTTTCAATACTTTGAAATCAGCATCTATTCATTTATGTTCCTTTAAATTCTGTATAATAAAATCATAACAAAAAATCGTTGAGATAAACTAAAAAAATACAAAAAAGGTCAAAAAAATTTATTTACTAAATACTATTAAAAAAAGCCCAATTAATTATTGATAACTTCATAACTAAAAAAAACACATAGACCCCACTTTAATTCATACTTAAATAACTGCAAAAGAACTATTATCAACCTCTTCTAAACAGGGACTTAAGATCTTTCTAGTTCTAAGTCTTTTGGGTAGCTTCTGGATGTCCTCATTCATGACACCTTTTTCTAATGTTTGTCTAGAATCATAAATGGAATATATTCGTTTTTAATAATAATAAAAAAAAGTAATCAATCTTTATTAATCAATAAAGCAATAACATAGCATATAGTTTATAGCTGTTCATGTGCAATTAATCGGGACACACAAAGAATGTAGCTTAGTCACCACCGAAGTGTATCGGACGATAAACCAGGCTTAATGATTTAACTTTATTTAGGTACTTACAAAATTAATTTAACTTCAACTTACTATTCATTATATCATATAAATTAAACAGATGATATTAACATGATGCAACAAGGTTAAGTGCACACACACACAAAAGTAAAAAATAAAAAATACATTGCCTAAGTTGGCTTTGTTGCTTGGAGGGTTTCGAAGTTTCTCGATTGTTTATTTACAGCATGAAGATTATTTCTCTTTTTTTTTTTTTTTTGCACAATTTGTTTCACTTCCTTGTAAAATTCACAGATATTTTTATGATCTGTCTTTCAATGTATTTTCTATTTCAATTTTGAATTTATACACGACCCTTGCTTAGAAACTACTCCAAATGCTTCCAAGTTCCATCAACAAGTTAAGCATCGAATGGCAATATTTTATTTGAAACTTTTAAGGACCAATTAATCTAGCATATATACATGCATGGTAGATAACGACTAACTATACATTTTGGTAATGAATGAAATTTAAAACGACGTTAATATGTTGGTTACCGTGTGTTTTAAGAGATTGGTTAAAACTCGTAAATAGAAGTTTTTTTTTTTAATTTTAAAATGTTATTTAAAATGATAAAAGGTGGTGTATTTTAATAAATTATGTTTCTTAAGAATTAAGAGAGTTGGTAGAATTTTTAGAAGAAGAATAAAAAAATTGAAGAAGAGAAGGAAATAATAATATTTTTGATGTTGGATCTGCGAGAGTAGTATTTAAAACAGTAAATTTGTGAGTTTGAGGGAGATGACGTAAGAGTTTAGAAATGTGTAACGAGGAGAATATGTGAAGAGAGACGTGGCAGGGAAAGAGAAGTAGATGTGGCACGTAGCATAGGCACGTGTAGAGCGTTGAAAGAAGGGGAACAGGTGGGTCGTGTAGAGTGGGGGTGTGGCTGTGTACACTACTAGTCTTTGGGAAAAGCGCTCTCTCTAATTTGTCCTTTGCGTGAATAATTAAAAAATTGAATTGAAGTAAAAATAAGCGATTCCCAAAGTCATAAAACTATGGAACAAGTCATGCCATGCATTATCATCAACATGATGGGTGTGGGGCCCAAAGCGTCGATGGTATTGGGAAGTGGGCCCTTGTCTACGAAAACGACAAAAGAATCTCGTTTCGAAAAAAGTTAAAAGAATTTATGACGTCAAATCAGGTCCTGGAGTGAGAGGCAAGGTTTTTGGGAAAAAGCAAAACCGCAGGTTTTGGTCCAGTGGGAAAACAATACTCCTACCAATGCTTTTCCACTTACATTCATGGCACGTTACTACACGCACCTCCAAGGTAAATGATTAGGAATAACAAATAAATCTGCACATGTGGTTTTTTTTTTTTCAGTTTACCCATTTTTTTTCTTCTAAATCTAAAATTATTGATTTATTTTATTACATCGTAATATTTAAGTATCAATTTTGAGTATTCATTTCTGTAAGTTTAACCTAAAATTTATATATTTTTTATTATTAATTTCATTATATGTTTATAGTGTTGCACAATTTTTTTTATTTATTTATTAACGGTTTAGCTATATAACGGTTTACCTTGTTTAATAATTATTAAGCTTGCTTAAATCCCATTATACTTTTAATCTCTACATTTGCTAAACTGATAAAAGTTGTAGTTATTTCAAAATTTTAGTTAGGTGTAATTGTATATTTTTTTCTGTAATTATTTAAATTTTCTAATTATTATTTGATATTTTATTTTATGATTTATATAATTATAACATCCTTAAAGGTATCTTAGAAGAATGAAGAAGAAAAGTGTATTCAATTTCCACTTCTAAACTATGTAAACTATTAAATGCACCGGAATCAGCCTCACATTTGTCCTTAATTAATATGTATGAAATATTCGATAAGCATTGATTTTTACATATATGAGTATATATATGTTACCTGATAAATATATTACACAAATTTCATATCCGACAAAAATAAAGAAACAAATGAAAATTAATATAAACTGTTACTTTCGAGAGAAAAGTACGTATATAGTGAAACTCATCATCCAATCTTATCCCATTAATAATATTCTATGTTTAGATTTGAAAAAAAAAAAAACTTCTTATGTTAAAATTTACTTATATTTAAATTAAATTACATTTTTTTCTTTTGGTTAACTTCTAAAAAAACTATCTAAAAATGTCCATCTTCTTGAATTTTTGGATCTTAAATTGTGTTTTCAAATTTTAAACAAAGGATACCACATAGTCACATTCACAATTAAATGTAAAATAATTAATTTTGTTGACAAAATTTTCAGTATAGAATAATATAATAATATAACATATCAATATATAAATTCGGGTGAAGGATAGAAAATATAAAATATAATAAAATAAATATACACGTACTTTCAATCAAAAATAGTTTACCATAATCTGTTAGAAACTATATTTAATATTATATTCAGGAAATCGTTAAAAAAGTAAGAACATTATTATAATTTTTTATTTTTAACTCAATAATATTGCAGATAATTTAAGGTTCGTAATTTTTATTTAAAAAATGTTTGAATGTTTAAAAAAAATATATATTTGTTAGATAGTATCTTGTTTTAAAATGTTAAATTTCATTTTTAAGAGCTCCGTTTTTTTTTCTAAATTGTTAAGTATTTTGTTTGTAACATCCCATTTTAATACATAATATTAAATAAAATATTTTATTATGAATATTCAGAAAATAAATAATTCAATGTATATGATATATTAGTACAGTTATATCAGCTAGACTACAATAACATCACACGCATACATATTCAAGTTACTATATTATGCTTCTATTACTAAATTATACCTAACAAAATTTAATATTGTTCAACCATCCAAACTAGTGGCGCCTTAATCACAAGAAGTACCACTACACCTACACTTTCATATATTCACATTAATAAGGTGATCATCGCAAAAAAAAACAAATGCCACAAAGAAAGGAACACAGAAGAAGGGAAAACTAGTTAAATCAAATGATACAAATGCATTATAAAACAATCCATATGCATATAAGTTTACGGTTCGAAATATACAACAAAATCACTTAACATGTCATATTATAAACTAAACTCTTTTAGACTCAATATTATTTGTGTACCTGATCGATACTATTTAGGTGCGGAACCAGACGGTCTCAAGAACCCTCTTTGTCGAACCTCCTCCTGTTCCTCCCTGGACTCCTCCTGAGACTCCCAGTCGTCTGCACTCCCAGCCGTCTGCACTCCGGGGGTGGGGGTACCTGCAAGCACTCCGACGCTCAAGTTAGAGAGTGATTGATATGGACAGTAGTAGGTTAATAAGAAAAGTGTACCTTTACCTGTTCACTAGGCCTTAATTTATACTGATTTCTTAATGGACCCGTTATTAATATTTGTGGGCTGTTTGTATTTGAGGATCGATTCCTTCCCTTTCCGACTGAGGTTACACGCAGCAGTTCTTTCCTTATTGGCAAGAATTGTTCTTCTATGCCTTTAATAAAGATCAGTCCTTTCCATTCCAAAGTATGTCCGTCTGTACTTCTCACATATCAGCTCCTTCCTTCTTGGTCGTCTGTATTTTTTGAATATCAACTCCTTCCTTTTTGGGGTTCGACCGTTTGTACTTCTCACATATCAACTCCTTCCTTATTGGGGTTTGTACTTCTCAAATATCAACTCCTTCCCTTCTTAGCTGTCTGTACTTTTCGAATATCAACTCCTTCCTTTTTGGGGTTTGATTGCATGCTGCCCCTCTGTAACACATGTCCCGCCTACTACCCCTTGGGCCGGGGTGTACTCGGCCAATAGGGCCGGGAAGTACACGGCCACTGCGCTTACTGGGCTGTCAGCGTTGTGCTGGATCCAAGCCCTCGCGGTTGGGCCATCACGTGGGGACGCCCCTGTCTGGGCCGGGATGATCCCGGCCAGTTTCTTCTTGTTGGGCCGAGTACTACTCGGCCATACACTAACAATTTGGATATGTGCACTTGTGCCAAGCTAGTGAAGTCATGCACTTGTAGTAATGTAACATGCTCTACTAAGCTACCACACATAAGAGAACCTCTTTCACAATCATAAGAATAATAGAATCATCCTTATGACACGACCTCCTATTACTCTCCCTAAGCACCCTCCTCTATATGAGTATGAATAGTTAGTAAAGTTCAGGATAACCTCACAAAATGGAACAATATTGATTGTCAAGGCACACCCTAGTGAAACACATTACCAATGAGATTTCCTCCTTGGGAAATACCCTACAATCACTCAAAACATACCCTTGTTTCATGATACAAACTATTCATTTCATAAGTTGTAATTCACATTTGCCCCCGACACACCAAAATTGAGCATACAAAATAATTATTAGACTTTAATGTATTCCCCCAGCTAAATCATCTATTCGCTAGGCGAAAATTGCACAAATGTCCACTCTCGCCCAAAGACCGAATGGCTCGCTCAGCGAATAAATCATTGGAATTTATAAAGGTAAATTTCTCTAAAATTCATTCAGCGATTGTATTCTCGCTCAACGACTACAAAGTCAGTAAGCTCCATGGCTTTGGATTCACTTAGCGAGTACATTCTCATCGAGCAAGTCTACATGCTTTTGCAGAACCTGATTTTGTACAATTATGTCATTCTAGTCCCATCTAAGTAGTCAAATAGTCATTCCAAATGTCAAAAACATACCAAACCCAAATTCATCACAAATATGAGTACCAATTGATCTCAAATATAATACCAAATCAATCAATATTTAAGAAAGAAAAAAATATCATCATACCTAAAACCCATAATTCACACATCATGTATCATTCACAAAACATATGCACAATCAAATCACCGTACAATCATGCAATTAGTAATTCCAACATGTTTATAACTTAAAAATAGTGCAACTAGCTTCCCTTACCTGTTATCAAACTTAAACAACTCTAAAAATACCAAACACCTCTAACTCCACATGATGTCCTATCTACACATAAAAATGTCACGGAAACAATCATACATAACATACAATTATGATCACTTATCAACATAGACTCATACTCATGATTAAAAAGACGCATGCAACCAAAGAACATGCAAAGGCAAAACAAATTGAACCGAGAAGAGGGGTAGAAAACTAACTTACACAAACGAAGAAACTGATAGGTGCAAATTGAAGAGTCTGTCGCGAAAATCAATCTTACGGTCTCGGTTCTTCAATCAGATGATGAGAGAGAAATAACTTTTGGAGAGAAGTTAGAGAAAGAACTCTAAAAAAGTAATTTCTAGAAAAAATATGTGTTTTAAAATAATAAAATTCTTTTAAATCAATTCTATTTATAATACAACCTTTTAATATTAAATTAACCAAATTTTATTATTTTTAAAGCACTATCATTTCTAAATCACCATCTTATAAGATTTCACATTGTTTATTATTATATTTTATTGTGAGATTTATAATTAAGACGTTGAATACTATCCTAATTATTATGCAAAAATATAAAGACGAATATTGCAGTAACAGTAGTCAGGAAAATAGAAATCTCGTCGTTTGATCTCCTAAATTCAGGAAAAGAGAATAAAGAAACACTGTACAAATCTCCATGCTCTCAAAGTAGCTTTTTAATACAGAAAATTAAAAAACAAATAACGTGTGTTTTATCAGTTAAGAAAATACCATTTTGTTTTCATGCATGGAAATGCAATATATCGGTATAAAAATAATATTTTAAAATAATGGTGCAATGTTTATAAAAGAAATCCAATTAAACTTAGTAATGCTGGAAATTCCTTTACGAGTCTAAGCTAACATATATAGCTAAATATTAATTTCCATTTAAAAACAATAAAGTATAGATGAAGATTTACAACACTTCCATCAAAGAGACTTAACGGTATGATGTTAAAAATATTTGTTTCCGTGCATATTTATAACTAAAATTACATTGAAATTTAAATAAATATTTATAATAAGCAATAATTAATTACTTTTACAGTAAAGAACCAGGTAGAGTATAATGATATTCAATATGTAATAACTATTACTAGTTATTAATTATTTTTATGTAGATGTTTTTAAATTATGGTATTAAAATAAATTTATTATGAAGAACGATATTTAGAATTTGATTATACTTGGATAAATTTAATTTAACTAATATGGTCAAATATTAATTTTGTTTTTGGAAACAATGATTTAAAAGAAAACACTTTTAAAGTGTAGATACAAGTTTAGAATAAGGTGCATTTCTTTCTAGATGAAGTACTAATAGTATTGAAAAATATCTGTCTCCTTGATTTTTTATAGCTACAATTTATAATGAATATTAAATAAAGATATTTAGTAAATATTTATATATAAAGATGACATAGACATATTTTAATTACTCACATATTAATGACTCATGTACAAATATTACATGAAAAATATATAATATTAAATACTATTCCTCCTTTCTTGAAGTTACCAGGAGTGGTGTTTTTCCTTACTATGTTTGTCTAATTCCTTTTCAATGAGTTTCCATTTCTTGCAAAAGCAATACAACACATGACTCGCGAGAGAGAAAACAATGCGAAAACTAATTTTACAGCATGTCAATTTTCCTTTCAAACCGCTGTTAGAATTAATTGACGAATTAATTCTATTAGTGACTCATTTGAAATATTATGATGGGTCCAATTGTGATTTAATAAAAAATATTAAGACTTATTAGTTATTATTATGAGAAGTGATAATAAAATAAAATAAAGATAAAGATAAAATAAAACGAACTTGATGGACGTTGGTATAAAAGGAATTGAGGTTCTGTCTCTGGCCATAAGGTTCTTTTCACAGTAACCCATCAAGAACGTGTGAGAAGAAAAAGAAAGATAAAGAGATAGATTGGAAAACGGTGGTTGAAGAACACACAAAATTATAAATTGAAGAACGCATATTCACAGGATTTATCATAGATCAAGGTTAGTGCTCTATTATGATTTATCGTGTGAGAATTATAAATCTTAAAGATCCTTAATTAATTTTACATGTGATATCAGAACAAGATTGTAGGATAAGAAATTTATAAGAGAAATTACTAAAGATCCTTAAGAGAAATTAAAATCTCACATACACACGCAAATCTCAATGATATATCACTAAAAGAGAATAATTTGACATTTAAGAAAAAAATATTACCTAAAACAAGCTGATGATATTATCCAACACTTTGATGTTTTCTAAGTCGTATCAACTAATTAAGAAAAAAAAATCTAAAAACTTAAAAATTTAATATAGAAAAGTGAAGAAAGATAATGAAATATAAAAAATTACTACAATTTTAATTTATATACTATTTTAACCTTTACTCTTCTAAAACCATTCCTATTATATAAACAGAAAACCTCCGTGTTTAATAATAAATAACTATATAATTATTTATAGTTAGATCACAGAAGACATCATGATTTAAGTATTTTTAAATTAACATTAAATATACTTTTTTAATAATATTAACTATTTTTAGACTCTTTAAGTTCCTTTAAAAAAAAAAAAACTATATAAACTCAGTCTGTTACAACTTTTCTGAGAAAACATACTTATTTTCGCATAGTAGTTTATAGCAATAAAAACTGTATAAATAAGTAATAAATGCATGGACTGCATGCTAAGGCATACTAATAATTTTTAATGAACTGTTTAAGTATTAATTATTTATGAGTTATCTGTTATGTCTTAATTTTATTAATAATGTATGAATGCGTTATTTTATATTTTTATTAATATAAATATTTTTATCTCTCTTTTATGTTACTTAAATTTAATGAAAATTGTTTAAAATAAATCTTGAATTAAATACTTTTCAGTTGGTCAAATAATTTAAGGTTTTATTTTTCATTCATTCGTAAATACTTTTAAAACAATTCTAATGGAACTGTATACAGTGAATCTGAATTATTACAGAATTCATTACTCTTCATTCATCAAATTAAACACATGTTATTAACCAGGAGAACAGTCTGTACAAAAATGATTGAACTTTATTATGCTTTTCAATTTTACATTACCCAACTCATAATTGCCTTGTGAGCATGCATTTGATCCGAGAAAGTTGTTTGTGCGGAAATTATATATATATATATATATATATATATATATATATATATATATATATATATATATATATATATATAAAATTTATTAGTATGAAAGTATTTAGTTATTTTAATTTTTTTATTGTCTGATCACTTTTAACTTTAATTTGTTTTGATCTAATTAAATTTAAAGAAGAGTTATTGGTTTATTTTCTCGAGGCTTAATTTTGAAAGATTCATTGTATTCACATTTATTTTTTAAATACTTTTTAAATTAAAATAATAATTTTATCAATTTGATCATGCTTTTAAATTTAATTATATTTTAGTTATAAAATTGTGTACAAGATAAATAACAATTATTTATAATAAAATTGTAGAAATTATTTATATTTAATTTTATAATAATAATTAATTTATTATTTTTAATTATCATAAAAAAGTAAGAATCGAACATATGTTTACACTCGAAAATAATAATAGAGATCCAACTTTCAAATATTTCAATCTTATATAATTTTAAATAAATATATATACTCATAAATAACATATACTCATAAATAACTATAAACTTTGTAATAATATAATAAACATGTAAAGTATAAAAAGCAATAGTATCATAAATTTATATGTGAGTTTTTTAAATTCAATTTAATTTGATTCAATAAATATTTTTAATATTTTTAATTTTTTATTCATTGAATTATTAAATAGATTACATTTAAATGTTTTTATTTTTATTTATTTTCTTCAAAATTTTGAAAATAAACAAGTAAAAATTTAATTGAAAAAAATAAATTATATAGTTCAGATAATTAAAATATAAATTAAATTGATTATTGCGATGAAACAGGAAATTTAATAAAATAATTAAATAACAAAAAAGTAATTAAGCCATGATTTAAAATATATTGATTTATGGAAAAGTACACCAGGAACAGGGGCAGTGTGTCTGTTACGTTTAGGCGAATTGCACGAGTTTGGGCCCGCACTTTTCTTACCCTCCCACATCAATTTTACACGCACGCGCGCCACAGGGAAGGAAGAGCGCGAGTGAGACCAACTTACTCACATATATGCCTACTTTGGTTCAAAATAGGACCTACCATTTCCGAGAGGGAAAGATCTTTTCTTTCTGCCAAAAACAGCCCCCTTTTTCTCCTTGAACTACAAAATGTCACTTTTTAGTGTAATTTAGAACAGTTATTTTTAACCATAATTACTATTTATTAAAAATATTTTTTTAGTGAAAATATTCTTAATTAATTAATTATCATCTTTTAGTTGAATTGTAGTAATTTTAAAGAAGTTAATTCCATGGGGGTGGTATCCAATATTTTATTTTGAAATACAGATTTCAAAACAAAATGAAGTTAAATTAGTTATTTTAATTTTAAAATTTTAAGTGACATCATAATTAATATTTATCTTTAATAGTACATAATGAAAAAAAAACAGATTAAATATAACCTTAATAAATATATAATAAACAGAAATTTATAATGAACTCATCATAGTTACCGCCATATAAACATATATAGAAATTAGTTGTATATAAAAATAAATATATTTATAAAATTTGATGAGTTATAATTAAAATTACCCTACAAATAGAAAGTGATGAAAAGTAAATGCAGTAAAAGTATTTGATGCTCTGGCAGTTTGAAGTGAAAGTAAGTGAGAATGTAATTTACATTAACTTTGGTGGCAACTGTGAATCCCCCCAATCATACAATTCCTAAAAAATTCACAAATTTGAACGGTCTTGATGCAGGTAGTTTCAGCCAATAGATTCACCCTCAAGGATTCCTTGAACCAAACCTGCCGCTGTTTGTTTCTCTCTCTCTCTGGTCTTCCATTACCCCATCAACCCTATTTATAAAACCATCTCCTTCCACTCTCTTCTACACTCCCCAATCCTTCTCTGAACATCACTTCCCAGACCAAACCCTAAATTAAATTCATGTGCTCCTCAAGGTCTACCACTCCATCAAGACCTTCTTACCTGGAACAAGACCACGGCTTGGCTTCCTTAACCGACATGGATGCTTGCCATCGAGCCAACAATTTCGTATCTAGGTCCATGACCATGGGTTACGCCACCTCCTACACCAGAACCGGATCAAGGAACACCCTTCCCGTTTTCTCACCGAGATCTAAGACATTCCACGACACCAGATTCGAGGATCAACACTCTCACTTCCTCGCCGCTTGTTTCCTCTGTAAAAAACCACTCGGAGACAACCGAGACATCTTCATGTATAGGTCAGTCACCCACCCAAAACAACACCCTTTGTTACAAAAATCCTTTTTTTTCTTTTAATTTTTTGGTGGGTTACCCAAAGACCCTTTTGGTTGCGAATTAGATCTGATCGGGATTATAATTGTTTTTTGCAGAGGGGACACCCCGTTTTGTAGCCAGGAGTGCAGGCAAGAACAAATAGATATAGACGAAGCCAAAGAGAAGAACTTGAACCTTTCTTCATCGATGAAGGCTTTGAGAAATAAGGAACAAAGAAAATCGACGACGTCGCCAAACAAGGCGCAAGGCTACTCGTTCCGTACGGGGGCAGTTGCGGCGGCTTAGTTAGTTGAAGAGGTACATAGGATTCCTCGAACGAACGGAACTGAAGCAGTATTCCCGGAAAAGGAAAGAAAACACTTTTAAGAAAAAAACTGTGACCCAGAAAAAAGATACTTTTTCTTTCCACAAACAGGGGTGAAGAGAGAGGAATGGAAGGTACAGGGGAGTTTTGTGAATGTGGCTGTAAATGTGTTATACGTGTTCAAGTGTTGGGTGCTTACAGTGCGAGATCCTCTCAATCAAATGGCTCAAATTTTCGGGTTTGCTTTTTCTATTTCTTTTTTCTTTGGAATCAAGGGTTTTGGTTTTTGTTTCCTTTTGTATATCACCCTACCTTGTTGAGTTATAGGGCTTGTGGCAAATAGTTTCAGTTTTTAAAAAAGATGAAACTGAATACAGTGGAAACTTTCTTTCCTTTGGCCTTTCTCCTGTGTTCTGTCCTTGTTCTCATGTGTGTTGATTCGGTGAGAGGTGAAGAAGATGGCAACCGGGTTTTCGTTTATTTCCCAAAGTTCACTCCTAAATATTCTGTGTGATATCGTGATTATAACTTATTATGATCATATAACTTATAGAAACTATAAACTTTTTCATATAATTTATAAGTATGTTAATTTAATGAAACTCCTCCCAAAAAACAGTAAATTCTTCTCTAAATGAATTTAAGACTGAGAATAGGGTATGTTTAGTTGAATATATTTACAGTTTAAAAAAAGAGAAAAATTTCAATATTTAACTGAATAAAAACATTAAATGGTTGATTTTTGTTTAAAAGTTATTTTCTATGGTTCACTTTAACTGAACAAAAACATCATTTTACGCATTTTCTTACACATTTTAAAAAAGTTTAATACACATATCCCTAAAATATTCATAAGTTGTGTTTTGAAATCAATAATTTTATTAATAGTAATTTGTGGTTGAACGGTAATAGCATATTTTTTATTATTATAAATATCTGCATTATTTGCTTACACGTTACTGGTTAAATGTTATCTAAGCGTACAGATTTAATTCTTCTATAGCTGAATAAATATCTTATTTTAAGACGTATCAATAATAAAATATGTAATAAAATTTAATCTTTTTCTTGAAGATGAAGTGTTTTGAGATGATTTTAATTTTTGTTTTATCATAACTTTAATCTCCTAAGGGAGCACAATAAATGAATTTTAATGTAAAATATGAAGAAGGCATCTTTTCTAAAGCAGTTGATCTTGTTTAATTTTATGATTTGCTAATATTTGTCTAATTCTAATTTATAATTAACACTTTTTTACAATAAATTTAAGCTTTCCCTTATTCAGTTGAGTAGAAGGATGAATAAAGAAAAACATACGTATTCAGTATAGTAGAAGGATGAATGAAAGAAAATCATGCGAGTTTAATGGAAAGAAATTGTTATCACTATAATCTAATACAAAAGAAAAGCATTATGAAGGACTAAATGACAAAATAAATTAAAGAATTAAACCCTCTATATTGTTTTTTTCCAATAACAAAATTATGCACTGAAAAGATTCAAAAATATTGTTTGTTTAGTAATTAGTAATTCGGGATTTCAACCATGTTATTTTTTAATATAAAATTTTATTAGTTTTTTTTTTCTCTTGTAAACTAATAAGAAGTTTATCCAAAAATATCAATAAAAACTTTTAAACTGAATAGTTTGACACAATTGTAATCATTTAATGACTTATTATATCATATGATTGGAATGATTTTTTTTCGCAAAAAACACAATTATAAAAACTTGTTCTCAGAACTCATTTACAAAATATATTTCGCTTCTACAAAAGAAAACGAAAAAACTTTCATTAAATAACTTTAGTTCTATGTATTCATATATAATTATAATATTCATATATAATTATAACCTTGTTTCAGTATATTCGATAATTCTATATCATGGAAGAGTCGAAATTAAAGTTGATATGTTTAATAATAGTATATTGTTTAGAATAAAGGATAATAACCGTTTAAATACACTTTCTCATTTAATACTTTGAGGAACTTTTACGAAAAACATTGTGGCCTAGTTCTAGGTTTAAAAAAACACAAGATCTCAAATACAATTATTAATTCTGATAATGATTTTTCAATAAACTTGAGACTAAAATAAAGGTCATATATAATTAAAGAAAAATAAATTAAAACAATATTATTTTTTCTTATTTTTTTATCACAGTTTTTTTTATATAAAAAATTTTATTTTTCAAGACTCTAAGCACTTTATTCAAATTTAGTAACAACATTTAGTACACGTTATTAGGTTTGGACAAAACTATTTTTTTAACATGTTGCATAAAGTATTTATTCAAAGTTATACCAAAACATCATCATACTAAGAGATGGATTTTTACAATGTCAATGTCGTCAAGACCCATGCGGAGACACTTCTTAAAAAAAATGAAGAGAACCTTGTCAAGTCAACGCCATGACTAGCTTCAAGCTCATCACAATGAGCTCTTCCAATCTCGTTACATTGAGCTTCAAGCTGTGAACAATAAACTATACATACTCGATACAGATTGGTCTATCCCACACTCAAAAATCAAAGCCACAAGGGTAGTCTCAACAATTCAAACAAATTGAGCACTGAGTCTCGTCAACAAGTTGATTAGGTAAGGCTCTCATTAGGTTGATCTCTTTGTCAAATTCCAACAAGTGCATTGGATCAATTGTAGGAAACAAGTGTCCTATCCACATTCAAATGTCTCGATAATCTTATTTCTATTTAGATTTGTAATGAAACAATGTTTTGGTTGCTTAAGATGAATAAAATACATATACTAATTGAAGTTGAATAAATACGATGAAACTGAGTGTGTTGAGATTGAATTTCACTAATCCTCTTCTACTGCACTCTTACTGATTTACTATACACTAAAATCATTATTCAATATTCCTTAAAGTACTTGGCTAGTTCTAAATTAATTCTTTGCTTTAGAACCCATAGACTTCAAATTGAGTGTGTTTGCTCAGTCTCTCGTCGAATGAATCCTTGTACTAAGATTAGGACTTTGTACTTAATTAAAACAGTTAAATTTAATCCTAGCATCTAACAATAATAGATGATTTGATTAGACTTTAGATCCAGACTAGTTTTCCTACTCAATACAAATAAGTGAAATCAAATGAGTTATCAGTTCATCTAAATAAGTACAATCAAATCAAACCATTATCACTGAATAAAACGTTTAGCATGGTTCTCTTGTGTTTATTGCATAATAAAAACCTAACAGTTTGACAATTAAATAGGTATTAGACGCATAGGTGTTTTGATTAATGTATTTCATGTGTTATATAATTTAAATTTATTAAATTTAAAGAGTTTAAACCCTGGGTTAGTCTTACCTTTTGTTTGAAAATCTCAATTGAACCCATAAATTTTCATTAGTATCAATTTGGTCCTTTTTTTTTTAAATGTGTTGCAATTTGGTCATTTATAATAGTACAATACTAATGACGTTAATTGATGTGCCATGTGTTACCTCGTAGGTTTTTTTTTATATTTTTTAATTTTTATTTAAAAAAATTACCACATGTCAAATGAGGGTCTTGTCACATGGTAGAGACAGTGTGGTGTGTCAAAAATATCAATTTATTCCCTATATTCAGTCCAAATATTTTTTTTAAACTAATGCAATTTCATCTTTCTTCAAATTAAGACCAAAACTTTTATATAAATATTATAACGATATTTTTATTAAAATTAATATTTTTAACAAGATTAGATTTATTTAAATTTATATTTTAATCATAAGTCTCATTGTGATAGACTTCAATGTCTTAGATGTTATCTTAAGAAATAAACTTTAAATTGAATTCAATTCTACAAAACTGACTTGTAAGGTAATATTTACCTCAATTATATATTATAAATTCATCTTTATCTTTAGTCAATATTAAATTTCCAACGATTTTTTAAAGATTTTTTTTGAAAAGTACTCCTTTTATATTTTATATATATATATATATGAAATATGAATACGTGATGATGTTGATAGATTTAATTTATGTTTAATTTAAATAATTAACTTATCCTAAAGGCTTACATTGCTACAATGATCTTAGGTGATATGGACCATATCCTCTTGCAGGTAATGACGAAAATGGACCAAGTTCGTGCTGATTAACCAAACTTCTTATTATTTAATGGTTTGATTATGCATATAATGTTATGTTGTTATGTTATATATATATATATATATATATATATATATATATATATATATATATATATATATATATATATATTTCTTTTGTGGACTTTTCACGTCCTGGATTACATGATTTTACACACACATATAATATTATATAATATTATAGGAATGGGACTTTCCAACTACCATGTTGTAGACATCAGGACATTGCGATTCTCGTATACTTCATTATTTTTGACCATTCTCACCCACAGTTTTATTCTTTGTAGAAAATTATAAATGGACTGAATTTCTTTTTATTGAAAATGTAATTTTTCTTTAATCTATCCCAAAAAATAATATACCAAAGTTCTATTCTACTAGATAATGTATTTACTGAAAGTCTGAGATTATGTTAATTAGTAAAATTATTTTAAGAAAGAACATATGTATTGTTATGTGTGAAAGTACGTATATTAAACATAACTTCCTTCATTGACTTTCTTTTTTACAAACGATTCAATGCTTTATATTTTGATATACTCTGATAGCCACCATCTATTGCGTCATGTTATGGGTCAATATCTATATTTTTTTTCTTTGTTATTTATTTTTTTGTTTAATTTTTATTGTATTTTGACCAATTTTTTTCTTCTTGCTGAAGCTTAATTACAGCATCAAGAAAAGGAGAGAAAAAGTGGTAAATATACGTTGGAGCATTGACTAAAATCTAAGGGTTCAAATATAAGTTACACAATATCTGTCGACGAAAAAACAGAGAAAATAATAATAAGGAAAGTGAAAATGCAAATTGTTGTGGAATAGCAAAATGAAATGATAAGAGCGAATCTCATCAGATCTATTATGATTAGATGAAGTTAAAGTCCTAACCCATTTCACTAAAGGACGTATTGATGAAATTTTATTTATTTTTTATCACATTTTATTATAATATTTATAAATTTTGAAGTAATTAATTAAATTCTTTATTAAATAAAGTATAAAGTTATTATATTTTATATTTTAAATTACTCTATTTTAATTAATAATTTTATTATAATATTTATAAATTTTGAAGTAATTAATTAAATTCTTTATTAAATAAAGTATAAAGTTATTATATTTTATATTTTAAATTACTCTATTATAATTAATAATTAAAATTTAACTTATAAATGTCAATAATCGAAATTATCATATTATTATTTACTTCTTTCTCTCTATATATATATAATCTTTTAAATTAATTTTTCATTTATTTTGAAAAAAAATTCTGGTGGGTCAAAATGGACTGTCCTACCAAGCCCAGTCCCTTTCTGTTACTCCTATAGTTAGGAGACTTCTCCTTGCACCTCCAATAATCTCTCTTGTATCCCTAAAACTTAATTTATTTTCATGTTTGTCCATGATAAAAAAAACAGTTACTCCATCTTTCACCGCTCTGTACCCCTAAAACCATACACCCCCAAAACGCACCCCCAACCCCAATAATATTGTGCATGTGTATTTATATTTTAATTGATTTAATTATTTTTAGCAGTAGATTAGAAAATACGTAATTCACAGTTTTTCCACACGCGTGAAACGGAAGGTTTAACTTTTTTTCAGGAAACGGAATGTGGAATCCGTTTCCCATAATTTTTTTTTTAAGGAAACGGACCCATTATATATATATTTTTTTTAAGGAAACGGATTGTGGAATCCGTTTCCCAATTTTTTTTTTTTAAAGAAACGGATTGTGTAATTCGTTTCCCAAATAATTTGCAGACCACCATTGCATTGAGGGGTATAATTCAATTGAATCTAACGTTATTCGGAAAAGGAAAATCAAGAGGATTTAGAAAGGGGAATTGAAGCCAAGAGCATGGTCAAAAAATCGAAATCATGAGACAATAATCCTTTTCTCTCTCTCTTTTTTTTTGTGTTGATTCACTGAAAATGTTGTTTGTGTTGATAATAGGCTCAGTTCACTGCGAAACAAAACCCCCTCCTACGTTTGCAATTCAGATCCGTTTGAGTTTTTCATTTCCTTCACATTTTTGGGGGCTTCTCCCTGCACAAAATGGATCAGGGTCTATCTTTGTTATGTTGGCACTTTAGATACTTAAATTTGTAAACACTTAATCAGTTTATTATAGAACCTTCTTGTCTGGAACTATGATCTGTCTCGCATGTCCTAATTGGCAAAGCTGGTAACACCAAATATGCATTTTGCTCTTTGTTTTCAAATATTAGCATAGGAATCAGTGAAAATAATAAAACTTGTATTGTTTCCTATACAGATCTTTTATAACAAAAAAACAAAATGAAAGCTATGGGGCATCATAATTTTTTTTTTTAAGGAAACGGATTGTGTAATCCGTTTTCCATAAAAAATATTTTTTTTATTTTATTTTAGGTGAAACGGATTGTGGAAGTCGTTTCCCAAAATGCTGAAATGGAACCTGGAATCCGTTTTACTAAATGGTGCCAAAGGTGTTATTAATTATAGAAGTTCGAAAACATTCTATACTTAAGTAATTATGAATAATAAATAAATTGGAAAATTTTCTCAAGGAAAAAAAAAGAAATAAATAAGAAAATACAGAAACAATAACAAAAATAAAATTAATATTTATTAATGGTTGTCTACATTTGTTTTATTTAGTTATAGTTTAAAAAAATAATAATTCATTCATATTTGCTAAGAAAAAAAAGAAGATCATGCTAGTGAGATTTGGTCATTTAAAGATTTTGCTAAGATAAATATTGTTTCAAAATTTATATATACAAACAAGGATTAACACTCATATCTCACTTATGAAAATCATCCAAAGAGGATAAAGGAAGTCAAATCGGAACAATTTATATATCTATTACACTAAGCATCTATTACCATTTTCATGCTTTGACTTTACCCCTTAAGCTTGATTGAGAAAAAATTGTGATTTTATCTTTTATTCATCTTTGATCATTGATTATGTTTGACATGTAGTAAACAATCCTAAAAGAAGTATATTTCTTTCTTTATTGAATATGTTTGACATGTAAAAAGTTACAGATAAAATATTTAACATGTTGGATGATGATATGAAATTTGTAGGAGAGGATAATATAGTGGCAATCATGATATATTGTGAATTTCTCCGTGACTAGAGAATTATTGATTAAAAAATGGAAACATTTTTATTGAATCACATGCATTGCTTATTACATTGATTTGATATTTGACCATTTTGAGAAGCTTATGTAGGTGTATCAACATATTATCAATAAGTGAAAAAAATCACCATCTGTTAAATAATATGTTGAAGAAGTTTACAAAAGAAAAAAGTTTATAAGGTTTTGTAAGATTATATCTCATAACTTATTTGACTCTAACTTGTTTTCATAAATTAATAGCATCGTTCATATTGAGAATGAGATATTAAATAGTCGTCAGCTTTAGAAGAGCATAGCCATGTGTTTCAAAATTGATGCCTATCTTTTGGTGGTGGTCGTGGTCCTTCCGTTGCAGGATTCACATAGAAAACTTGCAATGACTTTCTTAATACGAAAAGTTGGATTATGAAAGAAAAAAAAAATGTTCAATGTAATTTTACTAATATTAAAAAAACATAATTTTCTAAACTTTTTTTTTACAAAGTTTAATTATTTATTTGTGTATTTAAATATGAAAATATTAATATTTTCATAGTTAACTTGTTTGTAAAAAGATAGATGGGAGGTGGAATAGTAAACTTTACAGGTCCATTTAGTTGTCTATGACCTTTATCACCACTTTTCCTATGAACCTAATTTAATAAATATTTATCTTGAGATAATAAAAATGTTATAGATATATGTATGGAAACATTAATCGAGTGATGTAGTAGGAAGGGAAAAAATATCAACTTACTGAATTTCATTATGCTAAAGGGCTTTTTTTTTCTATGAAAAATGAAAACATGTGTAGGATGTTATTTTTCATAAAGAATGGTGAAAGATATTTTCAGATGGAATTCCATTGTTAAAGACATTTGATTTTTGAGTTTTGACTTTGACTTATAACTCTTGTGAATGTAAGGTAATTGAAGTTTATTTAGAATAATAATCAAATTTAAAATGTTATTTGTGGTTTTTAATTTTCATTTTTGGTTCATATAGTTATCAAAAATTTATTGATTATAGGTTTATAGAAAAAAATAAGAAGAAAACATTTGCATAAAAAATTATGTATGATTTGTTTTCTGTTATAACTTGAAGCTGAAAATAAACTAATTAAAAAGCTTTGTTATGTCATTCAATGATATTAGGTTTGGTGATAAATATAGAATTAAAGAAGGTACAATGTTGAAGTTCAACAAGTTGAAGAAAAAAGTGATAGTAAAAGTGATGACTTAGCTCTTCCTACTTTAGATCTAATTGATATTTGTAATATAATTTTTGTTATGCCAATATTGGTGATGTAAATTTTTTATCCAAGAAAGAACTTGATAATGATGATAATCTTAAAGATAATGTCAATGAAAGACTGAAGTAAAAAACTTGAAGATATTATTCTACTTTTAGTTATTTAATTATCATTAGCCTAACAAATTATGTTTTGTAATTATGGGACTTATCTATTCGTTGTACAATAAACTTGCATAATGAACATACATTATTAAGATTAGTTATTTTAAAATTATAGGATTATTATGTATTATTTTAATTCTGATGCTAAAATGTTGAACTGGTATATTATTATATTTGTTATTCATATTAAGTGATTTTTACGAGTTTACAAATGGGATCATGGTTGAATCTGTAAAGCTCTAACAAAAA
Source organism: Vigna unguiculata (assembly GCF_037176805.1). Lineage (NCBI taxonomy): Eukaryota > Viridiplantae > Streptophyta > Magnoliopsida > Fabales > Fabaceae > Vigna > Vigna unguiculata. Next base: position 52,822,234 of record NC_140794.1, on the reverse strand, counting down.
TCTTGCTCACCATCTATGATCCTTACAAAGCATTTGATATTTCACCACAATTGCAAAAGCAAACTTGTTACAATTTTAATATTTCATATTTGTTATTAACCTTTTTCGTCGTTATTATGAAAAATGTTTATATCACGAATGATAATTGTTAGAAGTCGAGACCTATAATTATTTAGGTACTATTTCCTCTTTATATCCTTTGAGGTGATTTTTAAATATAAAATTGATAATGCACATATTCTAAAAGAAACAATATTTTGATTGAATGTTGATTAACGATGATTCTCTGTCATTAATCAAGTTAGACGAAATACAAATAAAGGATATTCAATTTATTCTATCACTTGTGCTTATATGTAAAAAAAAAAATTACTTATGCAATAAAATTATTTTAAAATATAAATTTAGATAAAAAAGTCTGAATTATAATTTAATTTAAACATGGTAAAACACGTTATACTATTTATTTAAATAATGCTTGATCTCTTCTTATGTTGCGTTGGTAAATCATATTTGATCGTTATTAGTAAAAATACATGTGCATTCATTTTCTTTATAATAACAAAAATTACAAAAAATAATTTTTATTTGTTTTATAAATGATTTTTGTTTATTTGATTTAAAAAGGGATTAAATTTTAAAAAATTATTAAATAAAAAATTTTAAATTTTAAAAAAATGTCACTCGAAGGTAAAGGTGAAAAATAAATATGAATGCGAAAAAAAGAAATTTTCGTCGTATAATACTACAAATATACTTCTTAATTACGAAATTTTAATTATCTGTAATATTTTATTTTGCATCTTATATTTTAATTGTTGTAAACTTTAGTTGTATCATCTTAATTGGGTTATTGCTTCCTGCACCCATCATATTTCTTCCAGCATCCTGTATTTTTTGAATTTAATTTTTATACACAATAAACAATTCTGCAAATTTCCGGAAAGTTATTATCCCCTCCTGTTAAGGCGGAAGCGTTCGGACGTGGCAAGGGAGAAATTTGATCGTGTAGGATACAACAGCATCTTAATTGAAAATTCGGCCTAATCTTCATTGATGATAGATGTTGTGGGCCGAAGCCCATAAGGCCTCTATGATCCTTTAGTAACTTCACTTGACAGCCTTATCTATCTATACTCCCCAAAGTTCTATTTGCATTTCTCATTCCTTCATTTATGTTTTATTACCACATATAGGTATCATTGTTTTTTATTTTTCAGATTCTTACTTTTTGTAAGCATAAAACTCTGCTTCATTTCGTTGTTTTCTATTTATATAAAACACCATCTAGTAAAATTTTAAAACCCAACCTCGATGATAATTTCAAAAATAATTTTTAGAATTATCCTGAAAATTTTTAAAATTGACCTAACGGTTAAACTTTGTTTATTTATTTTTTTGAAAGAAAAGGTTTGAGCTGGATTTTTTTAGCGTGGTGAGTTCGGAGCTATGGTTAGATTGCAGTTGGTTAGAGAGATAAAAAGAAAAAAAGAGAGATGAATGAACATTTTTCTTTTCTCGTAATAGAAAACAAGGAGCGAAAATGGAGGGAGTGAAAGAAAGTCCAAAGATGGAGGAAAAGAGACAAGAGTTATTATTAATAAAAGAACCAGTAAAGATTCTAAAGTAAGAGAAAAAGTTTTGTTAAAATTAATTTTATATTAATATTAATCTTGTTTTATTAAACTAAACTGATAATTATTTAAAAATTAAATATATATTTAATTACCTTAATTATTTACAAAGATTAAATAAAATTAACATTATTAAAAAATTTGTATTAAAATTATATTTTTGTTCTTGTTATATTAAAAATAAAATGGGTCAGGTTTTGTTGAACTCAAGAAACTATATATTGTTACAAAACTAACAAATTGATTAGATAAAGAATTTTGTCTTACCATAAAAATTACATGTATTAATATGATAAAAAATATTACAACGGGAGAGGTAAAGAAAAAAGAAGCTAATGAAATATCACAAAAATCAATTAAATTATGTTAAAAAATTATAATGCATATTAATTAGGATAGTTTTTTCTCCGATCCCTGTATTCCCTGAATGAGTTTAGACTAGATCAACCTACAGACTTACATGCTGATTTACTTTATAAAATAATAAATTTTAAAAAAATAAAAAGTATTTAAAAGTAAATTTTTAAAATATATACATGTGTATTATAATTTAGATATTAAATTATTATATCTAATTGTTACTTAAATTTAAAAATACATATTTTGTTTAATCTTTTTAAGCGGACTAAATTACTCTAACATAGATAGACCGAACCTAAAAATCACAACTCATTTAAAATATGCCTATTACTTCCTGTACTGTAATCCTCAATCCTATCGTTTCGGAATTTATTTTTCAAATCACATTAAAACCAATCCGATTTTTTTTTTTTTTTGGTAGACAATCACCCCACTTTTATTACCAAAATAAATTTCCAGAACCTTTTGATGGGGTGCACCAAGAGATTTGATAGGTGTAGGAAGTCATTGCCTTAAAATATAAAATGAAATGGGCTAACATAAATTTAACAAATGGCCCAGCGATCCAGAGCAAACTACTTGTTTTACATCTAGGTTTCTGCTTCCTGCAACTCCACCATTACTAAGATGCATCACACTCTTCTAGAAACAAACTAAAATTCTATCTTTTATTACACTAAATCGCTGCTGCTATTGCAAATTGCGAAGCTAAAGAGAAAGAAGAAGAGAGAAAAAAATATTATAGATAAAATAAAAACACGTTGTACAAAAATGTTTTTTTTTAAGTTCATTTCAAAAAATTTGTTCCCAAAGATATTATATACATATATATTTTAAAAAGTTTGTTTCAAAAAGTTGGTTCTGGAATGCTTATTCGAAATACATTTAACATGTTCTGAAAAGCTTGTTATGGAAATATTATTTTTAAATACATTTCTTATGTTTTGGAAATTTCATTTCGGAAATCATATTCCAAAAATCTCATTTAAAAAATCATATTTCAGAAATTTCAAAATGTTTACTCCAAAAAAATTTCAGACCAAATAATCCCAAAGTCACGTTCATAAAGCATAAAACGATCATTTTAAAAATTGTAGGGATATATCAAGAAATTTTGGGAGTAATGTGGTAGTGTGGTAGTAAGTGAAAAAAAAAAATAGTAGTGTAAAATGGTAAATAACAAGTAGGTTTTTATTAACCCTTAAGAATTTATTTTCTGTTTGATTGGAGTAAATGAGATAAGGAATATAAAATAAGTGAGAAAATAGCGAAAAATAAGATCATTTTATTAAAATTAAGCAGAGTGAATGTAAAATATAAAATGTTATGTTTGTTTGAATAGAAAAGAAAAAGAAAAAAGAAATTTGTAAGTTGTAATGAATGGTCAATATATTCTTATATTGTATACTTACTTTTAGTATATTTTCGTTTGAAAAAGAGAAACAAAAATCGAAGTTGCTTTGAACATAATGGTTATCTATGCTAAAGTTGTTATAAAAGTCAAATTTATCTGTGCTAAAGCTGTTTATTCAAATGATATTATTTATATTTTTCTAAAACAAAACAGAAAAAACAGCATGACACTACATGGTAAATTTTCTTCAAATTTCGAACACATGTATATCAATTTTTGTCAAACTTACAAAAGCATCATAAATAAGGCAGTCCACAACAATTCTGATTGGACCAGATTTGAAAGCTGAATTCACAAATTTTAACTATACGATAAAAGGAAGGATAAATTTGTTTTCACACATAAATCAACATGAATTTATCAACTTTTTCATATGGCACAAGTGAGAAAATATAAAAGAAAAAGAGGTCATATATATATTTGTAAGAAAGCTTTTTCTTTTTGGTTAATTCATACATAAGATAGTTTTAATTTATAAGAAATTTATTTATTTTTAAATTTATTTCTCTTGATATTTTTATAAATAAACTTATTTAAACATATCTATAATTTGTAAGATGTATAAAACCAACAGACGGGAATGGTTGAAAATATTACTATAAATAGTTAGTTTTCTTTTCTAATAATCACGTGGCGTAGAAGTACATTCAGAACTTTAATTTGTCGAAGAAGTTTATTTTATTGTTTTTATTATTATTATTTTTGTAATGATTGATGGCGTGTGCATGATGACGAGAAGAGGTGAGGTAAGGTCGAAACCAAAAAGCTGGTAAAAGTCTTATGGAGGCTTTGTCCAGTGCCGTGGAAGACTGCACTAAAACTCATGGCAAATGGCAAAGGGAATTTAGTATAATAATGTAGAATTTGAACGAGAGGAAAATTCAAGCCTCTCAAAATTAACCAAGAAAAGTTATAACAAAGCAATATAAACTTAATTTTAATATTTTGCGTTAAAGTTTTTACATTTTTCGAATGTAACGAGCCAAAATTCTTAAATATTTTAGATCATTTTTATTCTGATCCCAATTATGATGATATAATCATTTTCAATTACCATACATTGGAGACATTGCATATTTTAGAGTTTTGGCACTTTCAATGGAGGACTTAAGGGATACAAAATTTTGTTTTCAATTCTATGGTGGACGCTAATTTTTCTATCCCAAGTTGGATAGAATCGTTGTCAATCATCATACAACCGTAAGTATATTTGGATTATTTGTTTCGTTACAGTTTGATTCGTAAAAGACATGCCTCAAAGGGTGGAAAGGAAAAGACATATTTAATACATATTTAAGTTAAAATATACCCTAAGTCTAGATATGTCAAAGTAAGTCAACCCCACTCACACGGGTTGGCTCACCAAGAGTGGGGTTGAAAATGAGTGAACCTAATCCGGCTCACTTTATGGTGAACCATAAATTTTGTAACCCGGCTTAACCCATGGCTCACCAACCCACATAAAAAATTATTTATTTTTAAGTATTCAAATATTTAAATAATTTTTTAAGCAACTCATGAGATGTTAATCACAGTAAAATCAAGAACCAATGTCTTCATCATGCTCACCACCAATATACGATGAATTATTTCCAAGAAAATGTTCATACTGTCCAAGAAAATATGGTTAATATTACACATTTTCTGTCATGTTATTCAACAAAATATAAATAAAAAAATTACACATTTTTGTCATGTTAATTTAGAAAAATTTGTTTATAAGATGGTTGCTTGAGTAATTTACTAAAAAAATTATATTTAAAGATTAAAGTATCAACGTATATAACTTGACAATCAAATTAATGAAACATTCAAACTATTTAAATATTATTGAGCAACATTCTACCATTTAAAAATATGAAATTATGAACCTATATAATTAGGAGTAGCAAATAATCATTAAAAAAATTAAAAAAAATTGTAAAAAAATGTTGGTGGGTTAAGTGGGTCAACCCACCATCAACTCGGCTCGAACCCGTTTAACCCGTGGGTTAAGTGAGCCGGGTTGAGTTCAACGCAATTTTGAAAAAAATGATTTTTTCTCAATCCAACCCCGTTGGAACCCAAGCTCGAACCCGTGGTGAGCCGGGTTGACTCACGGGTTGAAACTCATTTTGACATCTTTATTTAAGTCTTCGTTTTTGTACCAATATATCAAATAGGTCTCTAGATTTTTATTAGTTTCAATTGGGTCAATTTTTTGAAGATGTGTAACAATTAGGTTATTTTTGTTAGTACGATACTAATAGCGTTAAATATGTCACATGTCAGGTCCTCGCTTTTTATTTATTTTTTTATTTTTGAATTTTTAATATTTTATAATTTAAAAAAAATGTTTTTGTCACATATCATGTTAGTATCGTGTCACGTGTCAAGTCGATATGGTGACTAGTGTCAAGTCATAGTCTAAATCTCAATTTGGTCCCTGTATTTGTTATTTAATTTTATTTCAATCCAAAACTTTTTAAAATTTTGCAATTTCATTCCCTCCAAATTGATATCAAATTTAAATTTTATATAAATATAATAATAATATTTTCATTAAATATTTTAACGATATTAAGTTTATTTAAATTTATATTTTATATTAAACTTTATTATAATCCTTCGGCGATCTTTTGCGACCCTTCAGCTAATAACAATATATGTGTTTACATTTGTGCACATATTAGTGTGAATCATAGCATAAGAAAACAAAGTCAACAAACACAAAGAAAGAAAATCAAAGGTAAGCTAATGCATTTTAAATGTAAATAATTAATATATAAGATATGACAACATAAAGAAAATAGTGTTATTAACTTATATTTGAGAGAAAAACCAATTCTTAGATTAACATGTCTTACTTCTACATATTTCATTATTCAATTACTCACTTGGAGAATATTGTATTTAATAATGAACATAAAAACTCGCATATTTTTCATTAATCAAAACCAATTATCTATGTCAATTCTTGCGTCTCTATACTGTGACGATAAAAAAAAATTTATTTATTTATTATTATTATTTTCTACAATATACTTATAAAAATTTAGAGGCAAAATTATACAGTAATATATAATTATATTTAAAATATTCACATTTATATATGTATATTTACAATACTGTATGCATCTTATATTTACATCGTTTAGTACATCTTATATTTCCTATACTAGAAGTGGAAAAAGTATTATTTATTTACAGTTTTTCCCTCATATACTGGCTTTTAAACAGGTGGAGGGAAAAAGTTATGAATAGGATTCACTTGGATTGTTGAGGGTAAATAAAAGGTAACTCTGATTTGTCCTTCGATGACAATCGGTGCATTCGAAGTAGAGAGAAAAGTAATGGCAGAGTTTCTCGTTCCCTGAAATGTTACATAATTATTCACTGCATTGGTTTGCTATGCATTTCCCAGAAAAATAGCCACAATGTCGACGAAGAAGAGATCAGGCATGTTGGGAGCAACCATCTATAATAATGTTATAAAATTTTATTTTTCACACACAATCATAAAACATGGAAGTGAGACAAATATCACATAAAAAAATATAACATATCATAATAAGATAAAATGAAATGAAAATTCTCCCAAATCCATAAGACTGGATTTTATTATACTTTATAAAGATATTGATTAATTTTGTAGTGACTAGTCAGGATAAATGAGCTCATGGTCAACAAAGTAACTCAAGAACATATCATCTTGAGTAATACTAAATAATTAAATAGATAGGATCAATGAATAATTAAAATAAATATAAATAAATAAAAAAGATGAGTACGTAACTGGAGATAAATATAAATAAGTAAATAAAAGTAAATATAAATTGAATAAATAGGACCAGTGCACCACTGGAGATGAATATAAATAAATAAATAAATAAATAGGAACGAGAACTAAACATAAATTAGAATGAGGTTAGGGACACCTCACTTAAAGGTAAATATAGAGATAAAAATAATTATGAACAGATAAAAATAATCATAGTAAAAAGATAAAATGATAGATGTCTCCTTTCCTTACCTTAAAGATTGAAAAAGATAAATTCACGTTTCTCCATTTTATACACTCCCACTATTAGCACTCTCTTTTTAATGTCTTTGTTGTTTTTATCATTCACTTCTCTGCTTCCTTTCACTCTGTCTTTTGTTTTCTTTCAACTTTGAATATTTGTTATTTATTATCTAAATCTATACATACATACATATATAGATATAATTTTGCATTCAATTTCTTTTAGATTATGTTCAGATTCGATTTATCTCCATTTATCCAAAGCTCTCAACATTTAATGTTCTAACGTTATGTACTTAAGGTTTATCCAACAACGTTCAACGTGATTAACCAAACAGAAATGCTATTACTATATTCCCTGCATCATGTATCAAAAGGAATAAAACTCACATATATATATATATATATATATATATATATATATATATATATATATATATATATATATATATATATATATATATATATATATATATATTAAAAGAGCCCCTGCGTCGTTATAGTTTTAAGCTTTATTAAACGAAATATTATATAATATATATATATATATATATATATATATATATATATATATATATATATATATATATATATAAATTTTCTTTATTATTATTATTATTATTTTTCTAAAAAAATTATCTTAATTTCTTTATCTTTAAATTTTTATCATTTTATTTAAATGTTTATTATCATCATTATAATATTACTTATTAATTATTATTATTCTATATATATATACTACTGTCATTATTTCTAATAAAACATTTATAAATAATATGATATTAATAAATTTTATTATAAAATTTATGCATGTTACATATTCCACCAAGTTCATTTAAATCATAGCTTAAATGGCTTAAACAAAAAATAATCATTATATAAATTAGTTAAAAAACGTAGACAATTCATATTCATTAAATCAAATATCATGTATTAGTCCACATAGTTCAAACAAATATCAATTTCAAACGGCTCAAACAAATATCAACTCTAAACTGCTCAAACAACACAATGAATCTTTACTTCTTGAAAACTAATGTATTGAATAAAAATCGTGAAATACTGCAACTGTCATACTTACCACCCCTTACTTCTTTAAAAAACTTGTATAATGAATAAACAAATATTGATCAATCAAGTCATGACAGGGTTAGATTCACTAGTTCCCTAAATATGATCCTCTCTCATATCATATTATTTGTTAAGCAATTAAAGCCTAATTCAACACTCACCACCTAATATCTTTCTCTATGTGAGTTGGATACTAGTAGAGTTATGATAGTATCACATAACAAATATCCTTCAATACATTTTGATTGACCCTAGATTAACATTTTCCCTTAAAAATAACTAATTGGTTAAAATACTTCCTTGGTTCTTGTTTTTTTTTTTTTACCAAAATCTCAAATACGTCTCCATATATTTATTAGCTTCAATTGAGTTCATATTTTTGAGAATGTGTAACAATTATGTCATTTTCGTTAGTAAGGTACTAACCACCTTAAATATGTGTCACATGTTAACTTCTCATTTTTTTTAGATTTTTAATTTTTTTTAAAAAGATATTTTTGCCATTGTCACGTCAGTATCATGTCACGTATCAAGTCATCAAGTCCTTGTCTAAATCTCAATTTGACCATTATATTTATTATTTTGATTTGATTTCAGTTTCATTTCTTTAAAAATTTTACGATTTCACTCTTCCAAATTGAAATCAAATTTAAATTTTATATAAAAAAAATTGTTTAATATCTTACCTTTGTTTTGTATGTACTGTTTTGGTATATCTTCTGATAATTGTATTATGTACACGATTTTATATATATATATATATATATATATATATATATATATATATATATATATATATATATATATATATATATATATATATATATATATATATATATGCGGGCACAATCTGAGTTGAGAATAAATAATTTGAATTCAACTTATTTTTTTAAATATTTGTATTTATGCTTTTTTTTATTATTATAATATAGTTAATAGTGTAATCTTCATGGTGTTAGAACACCCTTTTGTAATTTTTCATTCACTTCCATCCATTTTAAATTATTATTTCAGTACTCTTACCTTTTTTAACTGATTTTAAAATTAAATTTTATTATTCTTTTAATTGCACAAATATCTTCTTTAATACATATTACACTAACACCTCTTATAACACATGATGTGTTTGTATCATCTCTTTGTCTTAAATGTCAAAGATAGACAAGAATGTTTCTTACAAAACGCTGCTCGAACAAAATGTATAACAATTTTCAAAATTGACATAATCTAGAATATTGTTAATAAAATATTTCACTAAAAAATAACTACTGTACATGAAAAGAACAAGTTGACCACAATGCACTAAGTGTCTAAATGTGGAAATGGTCTACAAAGACAATAATGGTTAATGAAGGAGACACAATTTAAACATTAGGAATTTCATTGAAACACGTGTAAAACAGATTATGTGAATTATATATTAACGATGTTAGCACTAGTTGTTGGAAAAAATTATACTATTCGCAACAATTACAAAGACTTGTATATTGGTAAAAGAAGCTACAAGTGTGATTATAACAAATTTTAATATAACTGAAGATTTTAAAGTGACAAAGCAAAAATCGAATCAACCAGTAAATTCAGATATGAATTGGAAATGCATGTCAGTAAATTGATATTTTTATATTTTCAAGTCTTAACCATAAATTATTAAGTAAAGCTATTCTTTATTAGAAAGTGACATACATTTATATTTTTGGTATTAAATATTGTAATTAAATATACATAAAAATATGTATAAAATATAAAAAAATGTTTTTCATCGAAAATATTAATTCATTATACATTTTATAAAATAGGAAAAATCCAAACATATTTTAATCCTAAAAGAATATTTTTTTAAATATTTAAATATATATATATATATATTCTAAAAGTTATTTTTAAAATTAAAACTAATTGTAAACACACAGCAAGAAAATCTTTGTAACAAATTTTAATGATACAAAATTATTAATTACTATATATACTAATTTATAAAATAAAAAATTATTAATTATTAAAATAATCAATTATTACGAATAAAAAATTATAATTAATTTATAAATATGTCACTTAAATTAATTATCAAAATTTTGACTATAAAAAAATGTTTTACATTAAAATAAAAGAGTTATTTAATTAAAAAAATGAATAAAAATGATAAAAATTAACTACAATTATTATTAAAATAGTCACAAATAAAAAAATTATAATTAATTTTTATTGTTACTAAAATTAATTATCAAATTTTTGACTATAAAAATATTACTTTACATTAAAAATAAAAGAATGTATAGAAAAACAAGAGTCATCTAATTAAAAAGATGAATAAGAATGATAAAAATTAACTATAATTATTATTATAGAAATAATATAATTCCTTCAAAAACATGTTTTATCCCTTCAGCTATATTTGGCTATAGCATATGCTTGTATTATAGTTTTATTTTTAACATTATTCTAAACTCGCTTATAAATTATATTAACAGAGTTTATTGTCTCAGCCACTAACAAAATAATATTTTACTGGGAAAATAGTATACAATTTATTAGACATAATATTGATTTTTTTAATATTTTTATATTATTATATAAATAATTAAGTTATACTAAAATTTTGTTCTAAGAAAAATCTTAGACTTTTACACTTAAGGCGACATCGATTAGTTAGGAGAAATACTGACTTATTCTGACACTGATGTTATTGGAGGGCAGAAAAGGAAATAGAGAATGAGAACACATCATTTTATTCTTTAAAAGACTGAACCCATATTAAAAGACTTAACTAGTATTCGCCGACATAACATATAATATTTAAGAGTAAAGTTTATTAACTCAATACGGAACTTTCTTCCAAGAACTTCATAAATATATATGATCCTTAATCACCACATTCCTTGTCTCCTAATCCATATTTCTATATATGGGTTATTTCATGATAAAATTACCCACTTTTATAATGTTTTTAAATAATTATATTTTAAGTAATAGTTGCCAACTATGTATGGGATTCAACTCAACTCACCATTTACATATGCAGTTAAATATTGAAAATTTCACTTTTTTTCTTCTAATAAATATTCAATAATTTTATTTATATAAGAGACACATTGCAGACTTACTTTTTGTCATGGAATTGCATATCAAAAGTTACACTTTGAAGACGTATTTGCGACTACCTACAAATATCTTTCTCCACCATCCTGCCTTGATTTAAAAATATTTTATATCGCATTTTAAAGCATTTAATTTAAATATGATAAAATTGACAAATTTAAAAATAAAGTCACGTGTAATTATAATTATTTGAAACTAAATATTTGTAAAACTACAAATTGTGTCACATTAAGTAAATTAAATTACAATAAGTAGAGCAAAATGATAAATGATTGAAATTTTATTAAATGTTTGTATAGGATTGTTATAGATAATATGACACACGTCACTAATAAAAAAAATAGTACACGTGAAATAATTATAATAATAAAAAGATAATAGCAGATAACCATAAAAAAAAAAAACAGATGAAAATTGAGAGGAAAACAGAGGCAGTTAGTTCGGATCGTTTGTCTGTTTCGAATTGGATTCCGTATTTATTTCCCATCGTTGGTGTCATCTCTTCACCCTTTGCTTCTCTTCTCTTTTCCTCTCACAAATCAATCCAATCGAGGCCTTTTTCACTGAGTTCCGACCATGGCCGAATCGGTGGAACTGCCGAGTCGCTTGGCGATTCTCCCTTTCAAGAACAAGGTTCTCTTACCTGGCGCCATCATCAGAATCCGCTGCACTTCCCCTACCAGGTACCTCTCCTTCTCCGTTTCCCCTTCAAGTTTGCATTTAATCAATCCGACATATTAACTTTTATACCTCCAATTCTGGTTTTGAGTGCTTGTTTTGTTTGATCCGGTTGAGTTTTTTATTAGTAGCATCTGCAGCTTTGTCTGTTAATCTCCTTTCGAGTTTGCTCCTTAATTTACCCTAATCAGTTAAATTACAGTCTCTGAAAGTTATTGAGGTGGTTACTTTAGTTCTCAAATTACAAGAATTAGGCAAACATGGCTGAGTGTTGTTTTCTTTACTACAAACTTTAATTTGACAAATTAAAATCTATGAATATTTAGGGATGATTGATGGAAGTTTTCGGTGAAATTAGACTCCAGAGTTTAAATTGATCAACTAAAGTAAGTGAGTATTTGGAGAGGATTAATGGTGTTTTCGTTTTCAGGATGAGAGAAATATTGGCAAGATAGTTTCTAATACTCTTTTTCATTTCTTGAACGCGTCATTATTGTTAGCTTGGTGTTTATTGGTAATCCTAAAGTTATGGGTCCCTCTTAAACACGTTTTTGTTGTCTTAGTATTTGCTAGTGGGTACTCTAAGTTATGGGTCCACTTTTTATTTAAAGTGTCACTAGCTCGCAGTTTGGTGACTTTAAGAAAATTTCATTTAACAGTAAAGAGTGTGTTACTGACATTGAAATTATGTTTCTAAGGATATTTTGTCAATTCATGTAAAAAAGGATACTTTGTCCATTTAGTATTTACTTGTTCATTTATAGTTTTTTTGTTTTTTAGTTACAATGGTTTACTCAAAAAAGGTGACTCATTGACTGTACCAAAACATTCAACTTCTTTAATTTCTGCATGTCTGTAAGCATTACCTGTGACTGTTTCTTTGGTTTACTGAAGTGTGAAGTTGGTGGAACAAGAACTTTGGCAGCGAGAAGAGAAGGGGTTGATTGGCATCCTGCCAGTCCGTGATGCTGCTGAAATTAAGCCAGTAGGTCCTACCGTATCTGAAGGTGATAAACTATTTTTTATTAAGTTTAATTTTTATACACTTAGTGTAGAAATATTTACACTGGCAACCAATACAAATGTATTATCGACATGACTTTTAAGATAGTTATTATAGCATTCAACAATCATACTTCTTTATCATGGAAGACAATGGGTGATTGAATATAAAAACCTTTACATTGTTAGGATAAGAAGAACTATTTACTCTTTTTTGTTTCCACCTCGACCAAATAAAACCTGGTTTGCCAATGTTAATTTTTATTCCCCTCTTCCTTATAAGCACAGGCACTGATTCTGCAAATCAAAACACAAGAGTTCAAGGTGGTTCATCGGATTCTCATAAGCTTGATACAAAAAAGCAGAATGATGTTGTTCATTGGCACAATAGGTAAGAATCAAATGAATACCTTTTGTGTCGTTCTATAATCTCAGATCAAGTTAGTTGATAGTAAATGTTATACGTTCTAACTGTTCATCACTCCGTCTGCAATCTGAATTAAGTTGTATAAGTCAAACGTTTTTAATAATGTTATACATTGTAACAGTTCAAAAGTCTGTTGTCTTTTTCTTTTTTCCCTGAACTGATGGCTTCTTTTATATATCTACCATTAGATGTTGGTAATTACAAAAAAAGAACAATAATTTTGTAATTCTATCAATTGAACAACTCATGGCTTGTTTAGTTTGAACAAAATGTTTTCTATTTTCTCTTATGATAACTACTATTATCACCTTATTTTCACTTTATTTCTGATTTTCAAATATTTGTACAGGAAATTGTGCGACAAACATTTTGGTATTTTCTCCATTTCATATAGAAATCACTAAAAACAAGAAACAAAGTGAAAAATAGGTGAAATTTGTGTAATAATTAGATAAAACAGGAAATGGAAACAGAAAATGTATTCTTAAAACAAACTAGCCCTTACTTATCTGATCAAATTTTGCAACTTTGGTTCCAGGGGGGTAGCTGCCCGACCCTTACATTTATCAAGGGGAGTGGAGAAACCAAGTGGGAGGGTTACATACACAGTTGTTCTTGAAGGTTTGTGTAGATTTAGTGTACAGGAACTGAGCACAAGAGGAATATACCATACTGCAAGGATAACTTCCCTTGAAATGACTAAGACTGGTAAGTTGTTAGTATTTTTTCTTCAGTATTAGCTGTTGTGTCAGAAATGTATATTTTTACGCCCTTTGGTTTTCTTGCTATTTGGTAACATTAAATCAGCAGTTGGATAGTAATGATAATACGTATTATGTAAGAGTTGTAAATCCCACAGTGATGGGCTCCACCAGATATTTGATATTTTATTGTCTTTAAACAGTTAAATGATTATTTGGAGACCTATGCCATCCACTTGATGTAAACAGTATATAAACTGAAGTTGTTGTTTTCTGACTCTGAATATTCAATAGTTTGACTTTTTATTGTATACTTCTCACGAGGAAAGGGCATGCGAGTTTAAAAGGTATTAAAGTTCACGTACTAAGAAGTTCCTTGAAAGCACCAGGTAGGAGAGTAAATGGTCTGGTTTAGTCCTATGAAAGGGGTAGAGGACCCTGAAGAACATTGGAGGAAGTTGTTAAAAGGCATGTCACGGGGAGTAATTGTCTAAGGATTTGTTTTTTGACTGCCCAATGGCATCATGTAATCCATATAGCTGACATAGCTTAATGGATTGAGAATTTTGTTGTTGTTTTCAGCTTAACAGTGTGGCATTTTAGCATTAAATGGAAAACAGGAATTTTAGACTTGTTTCATGATGATTCAATCATTTATAAAATTTAATTCATTATCTCTGAAAACTAGTTGCTTCCATTTTCATAATCTAGAGCTGGAACAAGTGGAGCAAGACCCAGATTTCATAATGCTGTCTCGCCAATTCAAAGCTACTGCTATGGAGCTTATTTCTGTTTTGGAGCTGGTAAAGCTTTTACCTTCAGCACTTGTACTAACATTTACTGAAAATACAGAATTGTTATTCGAATATTTAGCTCTCGAAAACCTAGGATACTTTAAATATTAGTTGAATATTACCATTTCAGTCTATGCTTGTCTAAAATATTTTGGGTTTTTAATATTTTGGGATTGTCATCCTTTCTGTGTTGCATTTGTATTAGTAGCTAACAGTTCCTTGGTTGTTTATAGAAACAAAAAACTGGTGGAAGGACAAAAGTCCTTTTGGATAACGTTCCAGTTCACAAGTTGGCTGATATATTTGTTGCTAGTTTTGAGATAAGTTTTGAAGAACAATTATCTATGCTGGATTCAGTTGACCCCAAAGTGAGGCTTTCAAAAGCAACTGAGTTAGTTGACAGGCATTTACAGGTGAGTAATAGAGTTACTGACGCATGACTTCGCTTGGTCTTTTAGTTTCACTAATTCTACTTGTGCCTGTGTATGCCAACAGTCAATTCGTGTGGCTGAGAAAATTACACAAAAGGTTGAAGGACAATTGTCAAAATCTCAGAAAGAATTTCTTTTGCGCCAGCAGGTTAGCTTTCTTGCACCTCTTTTGATGATTTATTTGTCATATACAAATGCAAGGGTATAGGTGTTATACTGAGAGGAGAGTTACACCCACTAAAATTCAATTAAATGTTTCAAGCCAATAGTTTTTTCAGACTACTATGACAAGTAGGAAGTCCATGTGCATAGTGTGCATCAGTAGATAATTTTTCTTTCCTTAATGACAGCAATATATATATATATATATATATATATATATATATATATATATATATATATATATATATATATATATATATATATAAATATGTGGGAAAATAGCAATCTATTTTGTGTCGGTTTAGATAAATCTTTGCTGGAAATGCTGCACTGGAGCATTTTTCTGCTTTGTTTATGTTTGCTAATCTAATTGAAATGCTCTCTTATGCATTATATATTTAGATGAGGGCCATAAAAGAGGAGCTTGGTGATAATGATGATGATGAGGATGACCTGGCCGCTCTTGAAAGAAAAATGCAAAGTGCAAGAATGCCACAGAATATATGGAAACATGCGCACAGAGAGTTGAGGTACTTCTCAATGGAAACGTTGTTAGATATGGTGATAAACTTAAGATTGATCTTTGTAAGGGAATAACTTGTTACATATGATCTGAAAAATGAAAAAGGTAATATCAAAGTTGAGGTACTTCTCAATGGGAACATAGTTAGATATGGTGGTGCATTTAGGATTGAACTTTTTGAGGGAATAACTTGTTACATATGATCTGCAAAATGAAAAAGAAAATGATATTATCGTAATTTAAGTGCTTTTGTAGCTTCAGATAGACAATCAATTCATTTTACTATAATTTCTGTCTCAGGAGGCTTAAAAAAATGCAGCCACAGCAACCAGGGTATAACAGTTCAAGGGTTTACCTAGAGCTTCTTGCTGATCTGCCCTGGCAGAACGCTAGTGAAGAGATTGAACTAGACTTAAAAGCTGCACAGAAGCGACTTGATAATGATCACTATGGTTTAGTGAAGGTGAAGCAAAGGATAATTGAATACCTGGCTGTTCGCAAGGTTGTCAAACAACTCTTACTATACTTTTCTAGTGTATTTGGAATTTAATGAGTTACTAATTGAAGTACATGTATACTTTACAGCTTAAACCAGATGCAAGGGGTCCTGTATTGTGCTTTGTTGGGCCACCAGGTGTTGGGAAAACATCTTTGGCATCTTCTATTGCTGCTGCTTTGGGAAGAAAATTTGTGCGCATATCCCTTGGTGGAGTCAAGGATGAGGCTGATATTAGAGGACATAGGAGAACATATGTTGGAAGCATGCCTGGGCGGCTCATAGATGGATTAAAGGTTCAACTGAATTTAAAATTTTGGACATTACTTGTAATAGCTTCTGATTTGCATGACATTTGCAAATAAATGGGTGAGGTTATTGATAGTTTTAGATTATAATAGATGGAATGCTTTCATTTTCTATTTTGCTCTGGGCCTTTTGGTTTTGTCCTAGTGAGTGTGAATAGAACTGAGTCACTTTTTGGATAGGATGGATATAGACTAAATCTGAAGTTCCAAAATGCTTATGCAAAACTGTAGTACATAAATGTTGATTCAATTAGAATATAAATGGAGGAGATAACAGGAGATTCAATATTTTTTTTTTACTCGGACATTGGAAGGGCCTCTTGTACAGACGAAAAACTGCTTTTATGAGGGTTTGGTGCATATGGATGGATTATTAGGAGTGAGTCAGTATTAATTCTAGTGAATGAGACTAGAACTTAGTCAGAACTAGGATACATCGAGTCTAAACCTCTATGAATGGATTATTAGGACTAGTGAATGAGACTAGAACTTAGTCAGAATTAGGAAAACTGTATTTATGAGGATTTTACTGCATATGAATGTGTATTAGGACTGAATCGGTGTTAGTTCTAGTAAATGAGACTAGAACTGAGTCAGAATTAGGATGCATAAAGACTAGATCTAAGATTCAAAAATGCTTACATAAAACTGTATTACAGAAAATGCTGATCAGTTAGAATACAAAGGGAGGATAAGAAAGGAGATTAAGTAATTTTTATATCGGGACATTGGAGGGCTTCTTATACATAATGAAAAATACATTTTTGAGTAATTGGTGCATATTATTATGACTAGAGTATTAGATCAGATAGTTCTCACGTTCAGTGAATTCTCATTTGAAGTCAGAGTTTTAGACATGGAGTAACAATAGGAGAGATGGACAATAACGAAAACACTATTATCTAACTTGACTTTTGTTTCAACAGAGGATAACATGAGGGATATTGTTAATTACATAGAGGAGTTTCAGAAATTAGAATCAGATATGCAAATGGAACAGAGAGCCCTCTTGATCTACTTTTTTAATCAACTCTCATTTGTTTCTTTGTTTTTAGGAGGATACAAAATCCTCCTATCATGTTATTTTCATGTTTCCTTACAATTTTTATTTTGTCAAGGAGGGAGGCCACTGATATTGAACGATTGGAATGTTAAAACGTGGGTTAACAAGTAGTTTTTACTCATTAGCGGATTCAGTGACAAAGTTTGTTTATTCTTCTATGATCATATGATGCTGGATATATTTTTGTTGTGTAATTTATAATACTTCAGAGAGAATATGGAGTTTAATAAATAGTTTTGATTAGTGAACTCATGGCGGTGTTCTTTATTCTCTTGTGATCATAATAGTATCTAAGTTTTCTTTTTCTTCTTTATAATGTAAAAGTGTTCCATCTATATAATAATAAATTTCTAATTAGTGTGTTTGTATGAAATTAAGATAATTTTAGTAATCATATTTTACCGATTTACAGATATATAGAGTTAGAAGACATTATCTCACATTAACATAATGTTTCATACGAAGTATTTTAAAGCTTGGATACTGTTTTATTTCTTTCTCACACATTATAACGTGTACTTCAAGTCATTAAGCCCAAGATTAAGATTAGACCATACAAAATCGAATACAAAATATAGTTGTTGATGTGTTTTTCTCTCTTTGAATCTTAGACTGATCATTTCTCTTTACATTTAACTTACAGAGAGTAGGTGTGTGCAATCCTGTCATGTTGCTTGATGAAGTTGACAAGACAGGCTCTGATATTCGTGGAGATCCAGCTTCAGCATTGCTAGAGGTTCTTGATCCAGAACAAAATAAATCATTCAACGATCAGTATCCTTTACTTTTGATGATGTGTTCCCTCAATTTGCTCTCCTCCCTTGTTAGATGGGATGTACTTTTTCAGTCTCGACATCCTTTCTGATGAAGAATTTTTCCTTTCACGCCTCACCTAGCCACATAAAAAATCCTTAAGTTAAAAGAATGAATAATGCAATAGCTATTTCCTGGTTGGAGACACCTCTTCTTTTGCATTTTTACCATCTGGTTGTTTGCCCACATTTGAGTTTTTTTTTTTCTAGCATACGATATTCTTATTTTGAACTTGATCTAGCTAACTTCAATTTATTTTTCCGAAGATTTCACCATCTTCCTTTTTGACATTTGATTGTTAAGGATAAGATAATCTTAATATAAGTTAGTTTTTATTTTTGTAAGGAAATTGTGTTAATATATCTATTACTTGACCAGAGTTGTTCACGTTTGCCCAGTTGCCCCTTCTAACTCACATTGCCCAAAGGATTTCTTATCCTCCTTGTTACTGACATCAAAGCATTCCTCTCACTATTTACTAATATTTTATCTTCTACTGTAAAAAAAATATGTAGGATTCCTTAACGTTAGCTAGCTATTTGAATGTTCCTTTTGATCTATCCAAGGTAGTCTTTGTTGCTACGGCAAATAGGTTGCAACCCATTCCTCCACCACTTCGTGATAGGATGGAAGTAATTGAGCTTCCTGGATACACACCTGAGGAAAAGCTCCACATAGCTATGCAGCATTTGATTCCAAGAGTTTTAGACCAACATGGATTGAGTTCCGAGTTTCTTCAGATTCCAGAGGTACCAAATGTTTTATACAAAATAGTTTCGGTAACATACAAAGTTTCTTCTCATTCAGGGAAAGGGCAAAAAATAAAAGGAATAAGAAAAACGTATGAAGTATTATTAGTTTACATGGTATTGTAAATGTACGAGTGAGCAATTAATTTTGATAGTATCCATAACTGTAAATATCTTTTCATATTCGCAATTGTGGAAAATAACTGGTTTCTATGTTTTGGTTGTATCTTACATTTAGTGATTGAATATCTAAAGTCATTCTTTTACTAATCCTTTCTTTCTATGTTTTGGTTGTATCTTACATTTTATTGATTGATTATATGAAGTCTTTCTTTCACTAATCCTTGTGATTGCATTCTTTCCTTCTACATGGTCATTGTTCTTAGAGGATGCTATTAAACTAATGAAATCGTATGTAGCATAATAGTCTGAACTGAAATTACTATAAAAGGATAATCTCAACTGAAATACTTCCTATACCATTTTTTGTTCCTAGAAAGCAATTTTGCACAGAAATCTAATTAAAGGCTATTTTGATGTAGGCAATGGTTAAGCTTGTCATTCACAGATATACTAGGGAAGCTGGTGTGAGAAATTTGGAAAGGAATATAGCTGCCTTGGCTCGAGCTGCTGCAGTAAGAGTTTTAGAGCAAGAACAAGTAGTTCCATTAAACAAAGGGATGCAAGGACTTACTACACCCCTTGTGGAAAACAGACTGGCTGACGGTACTGAAGTTGAGATGGAAGTGATACCTATTGGTGTCAATAGTCGGGACATCACAAACACATTCAGGATTGCCTCTCCATTGGTTGTTGACGAAACTATGCTTGAAAAAGTGCTTGGGGTAATTGATATGCCATAGCATGTTATAATGAGTGTTTACAACATTTCTTTCATATATTAAGTGTAAATGAATTGGCTTGGTTGTGATGTCACCATGAAAGCTTTATCATTAACAAATTTTGAAGGAAATTAATTATCTGATGTCATGTAATGCAGCCCCCAAGATTTGATGGTAGTGAGGCTGCCGAACGTGTGGCTACTCCTGGGGTCTCTGTTGGGCTAGTTTGGACTGCTTTTGGCGGAGAAGTTCAGTTTGTGGAGGCTACAGCAATGGTTGGGAAGGGTGAACTGCATCTTACTGGACAGCTTGGTGATGTAATAAAAGAATCAGCTCAGATTGCTCTAACATGGGTATGGAATCAAATCCAAGTTGCTTAATTCTCCTTTTATCCTGATTGGTTTTATCTAGCATCCTGTGCATAAAAGTTTATCTATGGTTATGGTTTGCTAATATTGCATCTTGAAGTTTCTTGTTCCTGTTTGGATCCAATTATATGGTCCCGAGTTTTCAAACGATAATGTTCAGCTATTATGGTGTGGTTCTCCCAATATTCTTATCAATTTTTATTTGCAGCTTACCTCCATGTTTCTGAGTTGCCAATAAGTAGCATGGGTGGTGATGCTAACATTGCTGTGTTTGTTAGGACTAGTCAAAGGGTTAGTTTGTGGTTATGGATCACATGGGTCCTGGGCTTTTGGAATGTGGTGAGATGTTAGGATGCAATTGCAAGGTATGAGATTCGAGTGCTGTGTTGTCAATATGTGATTGTAGTTGGAGGTTTATTAAGTCTTGGCTCTTTAACTCCAACGACTAGTTTCTGTGATGTGGTTCTCCTAAGATTTTGATTAGTTCCCTTTGACAAAAAGATGGAATAGGTCTAAACTTTTAAACCAGAACCCATTAAATGTGTTTGTGAAAAAAAAAAACACACTTTAGTTTGTATCTTGCTGTGTGCGCAAGTGAAACTCTTATTTTTAAGCCTTAATTGGGTCATTCATATTGAAGGCTGTATCAGCATGATATGCTTGTCGTACACATTGGCTCTCATTTTCCTTTTAATACATGCCATCAGACTGTTATATATTCTCAAATATGGATTAAATACGGAATCATTACTTGCTTTTCTTTAACTATGAAGGATTGGTTTTGTAGGTAAGGGCAAGGGCAACTGATCTTAGGCTGGCTGCTGAGGAGGGATTTAGTCTTTTGGAGGGTCGTGATGTACACATACATTTTCCAGCAGGTGCTGTACCTAAAGATGGGCCCTCAGCTGGTGTGACTTTGGTCACGGCATTAGTATCACTTTTCAGTCAGCAAAGGGTGAGATCAGACACGGCTATGACTGGAGAGATGACGTTGAGAGGTCTAGTCCTACCCGTTGGTGGTGTCAAGGATAAGGTAAAGTTCTTATATCTTTTGGACCTTTGTCAACTTTCTGAGACAGGACTATTGACCTAAGTAGAATGAATTCAGAGCACAGGCTGAAATTAAGAAACATACTGATGATAAGGACAAAAAAAATAAAGTAAGATGAAAGTAGCATGAAAAATAAGAAAAAAAAAAGTTCAGTACTTGAGTTGTGATGTGTTAATTTGATTTTAAGTTTTTTTTTTTTTTTTTTTTTTTCATGTTCTGGATAGATACTATTGAATCTGTAAGTTTTTTTGTTAGATTTTATAGTTTTTTTTCCATTCTGCCACGCTGTCCACCATAAAACTTAGTAAGTTTTGCCTGCTGCCTGCCATAGACAACACAGTACACATAACAGTAACCAATTTCACTTTCTGAGATAAAATTTGGTTGTTGTTAGAAGTTGGAATAGTAGTATTACTTTTAATGACTTAATTAACTCTTTTGGTCCCATAATAGAGTATTTTAATCTGTCCCCATTTTTGTATTTTTTGTTTGATATTGGTCGAACTTAATATTTTTATTTTTAGCATGCTGTCTCTATGTGTTTTTGAGTTCAACACTCATTCCTTTGAGGAAAGAAATGACAGATATGTATCTTCGTGAATTCTTTGGGGTGGGCTTCATAGCTTATAGAGACTTAATTAACTCATGGAGTTAATGCTTTTGTACTAGTTACTAGTTAGTTTGCCAGTTTTGCGCGGCTTTAACTGCATTGGTCGTATCTAATTAAACATGTTGAAGAAAGAGATTAAAAAAGATTAAGGTTGTAAAAGGTGGTATAAAATGACCTTTTTCATTATTTCAGATACTAGCTGCACATCGTTATGGTATTAAGAGAGTTATCCTGCCTGAAAGGAACTTGAAGGACTTGGTTGAAGTACCATCGTCAGTGCTAGCCAATTTGGAGGTAATTCAACTGCCATGTTTTGCTGCAAGGTTGCACATTTTACAACTACGAGTGACCATGTTTTCTATTAATCTAGACAATTCTTTATTTATTTTTAACTAGTATATTCAAACCTTTAGTAGGCCTATTTTCATTTTGTACATTTTAATGTTTCTCAATCAGGTTTTATCATCACTGGATTGAGGCACAAAATCACACTTCTTTTTTAAATTTCCTCAACAGATTTTGCTCGCAAAACGAGTGGAAGATGTGTTGGAGCATGCTTTTGATGGGGGGTGCCCTTGGAGGCAACACTCAAAGTTATAACAGCAATTGTGTTTCAAACCCACACCATTGTGTTTCAAACCCACACCATTGTGTTTCAAATCATTAATGGCTTGTATATCAATTCAACAACATACGGTCAAGATTCTCCTTCTGATCCCGGGGTCGAGTCCAAATACATTGACCTATTCAAGTGGCCGTAATTGAGCAAAACTCAACAGATCAACAATTTGGATGTCAGGCGACATCTCCATATATCATTGAAAATTCACTTCACCATAATTTTACTGTGTAAATGCTTTAGCTTGAGATCAGCTATTGTGTAAGGTGACATTTTAAGTGCTCTTCACGCAACATACCCCCGCTCACTCTTTGTAAATTATTTACCTTCTCACCATACATATATATAATTTTTTTTTTGTAATGTTGTGCATAGATAATTAACTTTATCTAACAAGACTGTTTCCTCTCTCTTTAACTTGGTTCCTTCTTGCTCCTTTTCAACCCTTTTTCTTTCTTACGTTTTGGTTTGTTTAGAGTTTCAAAATATGTTGTCAACTTCATGTTTGCTCACAGATGGTCTAACTTTGTCCATCGTACTTACTTCAGGATGATGGAAGGGGTGCTCTGCTCCCTAGTTTCATCGTGGTCTCTCTCTTTTTTTTTTTTTTTTTCGATTATAAAAAACTGCAGTTATTCTTTTTCATGCAACATAGGTTCAATCATTTATTGTTAATTTTCTAATGATTAATCATATAAGAAATAAAAGGTTGAATCATTTATTGAAAGTGGAATTGCAAAAAAATAAAAAAGTTATACAATCAATATCATCTACAAATGATGTTGATGGGTTTTCTTACGTATAATTTATAAATGACAAAAAATAAATACCTGTAACTGTAATTTAGATAATTTTATATCTATGATGTTATATATATATATATATATATATATATATATATATATATATATATATATATATATTACAAATTATGGGTAAGGGTTCTTGGAAGAAAAATCCTTTGGACACTTCTTCCTTCACCTCCATCGTTTCTTTCTGTACCTTTATATATTTAAAATTTCATTTTACACTTTTCCAGTTTCAAATTCTACCATTTAAAAAATAACAATATTTTAAATTGTACAATCTAAAATAAAAAAATTAAAAAGATACATTTTAGATTTTATAATTTGAAATAAAAATATCGTATTTAAAAAAATATATAAAATTTATATTTTAAATTGTATAATTAAAAAATGAGAGGACTTCTCATCTTTCTATTCATTCTATTATTTCATTGAATCTCTGGGCACCTCTATACATCGCCATCATTAATTTCTCGCTTTCCAAAAATGTACAGGACTTCTCCATGGCTTCTGTCTCCGACAAATATTTATTCTCTCTCGTGATGAATCCGGCGTCACTTAAGATGCTTAAGGTGAAGGTGAGCGTGGTGGTAAGAAAAACGAATCATTTTACACTTGGTCCTTTTCAAATAAAAAGAAAAAAAGTATAAGGTGTAGGAAGAAACCCCCAAAACTTTGGTGGTGAAGATTTATTTACCCAAAATAGGTTTTTTTAGCAAATTTTCATTTTTTCTTCTAAGGGATGTTTTTATAACTAAATTAATAGTTATTTAATTAACTAAATTAATACTTATTTAACGCATATAAGAATAATAGGGATGAAAAAAGGACGATATAGAAATGGTTTCACTATTTTATACATAGTAAAAATTCATTCTCAAACCTAAACTTAACACTTATCAAATTTTTGTTTCATTTTCATCTTTATAAGTATATTCTCATACATATTCGTACTTATTTTTTTTTAATATTAATTAATTATTTTTTATAAAATAATAAAATTATATTAAATGAACATAATATTATTGAATATTCATTATTAAGAGAAAGATTGTTTCTTGGTATCAAATATTTAGAAAAAATTAATAATTGTATACATTTCAAATTAGAATACCAAATAATTTTTTTTTGAAAATCAAAATATTTATTAAATTTGTAAACATAATGGAACTTAGTTGATAAATTTTAAAAATATCATTAAAAAAATAGAAAAGGAAAAAAATTCAAATTAAAATATATTTTAAATGTTTGTTTACTTCAATATTTTAAATTCTAATGGATCTTTTTTTTATACACTAATAAAAGTTATAATACATTACTTGATCAATAACATGTAAAAAAAAAACTTTAAAAATAAAATTTTAAAATAAATCTTGTATTTTTTAAACTTCAATATATGTGAGATGATAATAAAAAAACATGACAATCATCGAGAACCATTGTGTGGACATAAGGGGCCATGCCCCCCTTTTTATATTCATATAATTTTATATATATTTTTTAAAAACTTAATATTTTAATATATATTATATATTTAATGTTTTAATAAATTTTTATATATTTATATTTATAGATAAGAAAAGTCTCTTTTTTTTCACATTTATTTTTCAATTTTATCCTTTAAATACTTTTTAAATAAAAATAATTATTTTATTAATATTATTTTTTATTTGATTATTTTCAAATTTAATTATTATAAATAAAAATTAATTATAAAAAAATAAAAATTATTTTATATTTAATTTTGTAATTTAATAATAACAATAATTATAATTTTATTATTTTTATTATCATAAAAATAATTAAATACAATGTTTTTACTAGTTTATATAAAAATTTTGGAATTACTTTTTTGGTTCCTATTTTTGTTCAAAAATAATAAGTTGGTTCTCAATTTTTTTAGTCTCATTTTGATCTAAAATAAAAAATGACTAAATTGCATCAATTTTTAAAAAATCATAATCAAATTGAGACTAAAAAAAATTAGACAACCAACTTGATATGTTTAGATGAAAAATAGACAAAAAGAGTAATTCAACCAAAATTTGGACACCCCCAATATATAGGCTGCAAATCCGTCACTGATGACAATTACATTAAATTTTTATATTACAATAAATAAAATTTATTTATACAATTATAGAAACAAAATTACAGTATGATTAATAATGAGTTAGAAAATAAAAATAATTATAAAATATATCAAAATAGGATTTTACCTGATAAAAGTAAACAATAAATAAAAATATTAAAAAGTTATCAAATGTGTGTCTTAAAAATAATTTAAGAGACGATCAAATGAAATCACACAAAGGAAAATAAGGGTATGATAAGATGAAAATACCCTTAGAGATCTAAGAAAACTTTTCAAAAGTCAATGATTTAAGAAATAACGAAAATTGTTTTAGTAAAACAAAAGAATTATTCAAATGAAACAAAAATTAATAATAATATAGTATAAAGAAGATAAATTTTGTATATTACCTAGTAAATGAAAGATTTATGTTGTTAAACACTTAAATTGAGAGTATTAAACATTTTCATATTAAAGGAAAAGAAACAATATATAGAAATATTATAAAAGAATAAAAATATTTAAATGTGGATGAGGATGGGACAGATATGTACATCTCCATGTCCATTCCCATATCCAATGGAAAAAGTCAGAAATTCTCCACACTTATACTCATACTCAGTCTGGATTCTCCATTAAAACGAAAATGAATTCGAACAATACCTACAAGAATGGAATTATTTCTCATTTCCAATAATAACTTACGAAATATTAGTAGTAGTTAAACAATGATTATTTTTAATTTTTTTTTATTAATAATGAATATATTCTACAAAAGAGTAGGACTGCTATAAGTCAAAAGGTTTATTTCTAAACATTTGACACAATGCATATGGTCAAACTTAAATATAAAAGATTTAAATAATGTTTTATTTTATTTTTCTTCGCAAAATGATTTGTAAAGAAATTACCTGAAAACATCGTCTACCTTTTTTTTTTGCCAATTATTATAACGTTATTAACTACAAATTTGTCAGTGTAAGAAAATCTCCGATGAATATATACTTTTTAACTGTTCGGCTGCAAACTTTTGTTTGCTACAAAATATAATTGATGTGGACATAAGATATTTTTCAAAAAGTTATAACAAGTACTTACAATAACTTTGCAAATAATATCTACATTGATTTCATGTGGAAAAACTTTCACCAAAACGTCCACAACTATTTGTTATTAAAAATATCTCACAACAAAAATCACAGTGTATTTCTTGCTATTTTTTTCTTTATAAAAGAATCTACAGGTAATAAGTAGTCTTAAAGGGCAATACCTCCCCAACACACTAATAAATGTATTTCATCAATTTTTCTTTTAATCATTATATAAATTTTAGTAATTATTTATTTAGAATATTAATAAATAACTTACGAAAAATTTTCATGCTAAATAAATTTTAAAATTTTATTCTTAAATAAAAAATATTTCTATTTAAACTATATTTATTAAAAATTTTAAAATATATTTTATAGACCCTCTTACTACCCTTTGAAAGTGTTTAAAAACAAATCTTCAATTTTAACACATAGTTTTTATTAAGATTTAAAAAAAAATCTTATAATTATTTTAACGTATTTTTGTAAAAAAAAGTTAATTTTAAACTTTCATAGTCACGTAAGTTTCTTCTACTCTCACTTCTCTTACTCTTTTTTCTTTCCTTTATCACTTTTTTTTTTCTACTTCTCTTTAAAATTTTACATCCAAACTCATCTATTTCATTAGTTAAAGAGTGAGAGAACAATTATACTCAATTAGATTTTTAAACATAATAATTTTCTATTTACTTTATATATTATTTCTTCTCTTAATTTAACACATTTGGTCCCTATTTTAGTTATATTTGTTCAATTTAATCTTTAATCATCGATATTGTTTTACACATTTGGTCTCATTTATTTGTTCTTTGTGCCCCACTTATTTACCTATTGACCTTTTTTTTTTCTTGAAGCCAGTACAAGTAATAAAGGCTGATTTTTGTAACTTATAATCAAATTCGTAGTACATAAAAATATATCTCATTAGACAAACAAAAAGAGATTGATTAGTAAATGTTAAAAAAATGTACAAAAAGTAATAAAAAGTTCCCCACTTATTTGTTTATTATGCCTATCTTATTTACCTATCTGGTTTGACCTATTTTTTTCAAGTCATTCATTTAATGCAAGCAATAACGGTTTATCTTTGTGACTTGTAAGCAAATTCTTGGTACATAAGAAATATATTTCATTGGATAACAAACAAAATATTAATTAGTATATTTTAAAAAATTGTACAAAAAGTAATATGCAGTTCCCCACTCATTTGTTCATTCTTCCCACTTAGATTTAGATCTAATTTGGCCTATTTTTTCTTTAAGTCAACCACCTAAAGCAAACAATAAGGTAGATTTTTGTAACTTATAATCAAATTCGTAGTACATAACACGTACATCCCATAGAATGATAAAAAAAGATTAATTAGTAAATTTTAGGGGTGGGCATGCATTGGATTTTTAATGATCCAATCCACATCTATTTTAGATCCAAATAATTGGATTAGATTTTTGACCCAAATCCATAATTTTAGCAAAAGTAGTTTGGATTTTTTCAAAATCCAGATCCAAATATTTGGATCAAGTTCAAAATCCAGAATCCATTTTTTATAAAAGAAATTTAAATTGAAATTTTTAAAACTTGTGTCATTAAGGCCCGGATGACCCGGATGGACCTAGACGACCCAGGACGACCCGAACTGGCTCGACGACCTGGATGGGCTAGACAACCTGGACGGGCCCGACAACATGAACAGGCTCAACGACACGAACAGGCCAAACAACCCGAATGGGTCCGACAACCCAGATGGGCCAGACAAGCCAGACGACCCGGATAGACCCGTCCAAACAGTCGGGCCCAATCAGGTAGGCGGGCACGTTCGAGTTGTGGGGCCCGTCTGGGTCGTCAGGTACGTTAAGGTCGTCAGGCCCGTCCGGGTCATTGGACCGATCTGGGTCGTCGGGCATTTCCGGGTCGTCAGGCCCGTTTGGGTCGTCAAGCCCATTTGGGTCTTCGAGCCCGTCCGGGTCGTAGGGCCCGCCTAGCCCGTTCATATCTTTAGGCTCGCCCAACCTCTTATGGTCGTCGCGCCTGCCCGATCCGTATAGGTCATCGAGCAAGGCCCGTCCAAGTCTGAATTTAGCATAGTCCATCTCAACCTTTAATCTAACCCAACTAAAAATTTAAATTGAAAATTTGGATTGGATTTTTTGGATTATCCACATTTAAAAATCTTGATTTATAAAATGGATATCCAATCCATAAGATATATAAAATGTAAATTAGATTGAAATCCATATCCATTAAATGGATTTTAAATGGATTAGATTTTTAATAAAATGGATTATAAATGGATTGGATTGGAGCAAAAGTGGATTGGATCAAAAAAATTAGATTTTTTGCCCACCCCTAGTAAATTTTAAAAATTTGTACGAAAAATAATATGCAGCTCTCTATGGTTTTTGTGACTTGTAAGCCAATTCGTGACACATAAGAAATATAAAACAAAAGGTTGATTAATATATTTAAAAAAATTGTACAAAAAGTAATATGTTGTTCTCCACTCATTTGTTCATTGTTCCCCACTTAGATTGAGATCTGATTTAGCCTGTTTTTTTCTTCAAGTCAGCCACCTAGTACAAACAATAAGGCTACATTTTTGTAACTTATAATCAAATTCGTGGTACATACCAGGTACATCTCATAGGATGATAAAAAAAGATTAAATAGTGAATTTTAAAAATTTGTACGAAAATAAAACACAGCTTCCCATGGTTTTTGTGACTTGTAGCAAATTTGTGGTACATAAGAAATATACGCCATTGTATAACAAACAAAAGATTGATTAGTATATTTAAAAAATGAAAATGTACAAAAAGTAATATGCAGTTCCCACTCATTTGTTCATTGTTTCTCACTTAGATTGAGATTTGATTTGACCTATCTTTTTCTTCAAGCCAGCCACCTAGTACAAACAATAACGCTAGATTTTTGTAACTTATAATCAAATTCGTAGAACATAATAGGTAAATCCCATAGGATGATAAAAAAAAGTATAAATAGTAAATTTCAAATATTTGTACGAAAAATAATACGGAGCTCCCCTTATTTTTTGTGACTTGTAAACAAATTCGTGGTACATAAGAAATATATGTCATTGGATAATAAATAAAATATTGATTTGTATACTTAAAAAAATTGTACAAAAAGTAGTATGTTGTTCCCCACTCATTTCTTCATTACTCCCAACTTAGATTGAGATCTAATTTGACCTGTTTTTTTATACAAGTCAGCCTGTACGAAAAATAATACGGAGCTCCCCTTATTTTTTGTGACTTGTAAACAAATTCGTGGTACATAAGAAATATATGTCATTGGATAATAAATAAAATATTGATTTGTATACTTAAAAAAATTGTACAAAAAGTAGTATGTTGTTCCCCACTCATTTCTTCATTACTCCCAACTTAGATTGAGATCTAATTTGACCTGTTTTTTTATACAAGTCAGCCTCCTAATGCAAACAATAAGGGTAGATTTTTGTAACTTATAATCAAATTTGTGGTATATAACACGCACATCCCAAAGGACGATAAAAAGAAGGTTAATTAGTAAATTTTAAAAATTTGTACGAAAAACAATATGCAGCTTCCCATGATTTTTGTGACTTGTAAGAAAATCTGTGGTACATAAGAAATATATGTCATGTCATAACAAACAAAATACGGATTAGTATATGTAAAAAAAAAAAAATTTACAAAAAACAATATGCAGTTCCCCACTCATTTGTTTATTGTTCTCCACTTAGATTGAGATCTGATTTGGCTTGTTTTTTTATTCAAGCCAATTACCTATTACAAACAATAAGGGTAGATTTTTGTAACTTATAATCAAATTCGTGGTACATAACAGGTATATCCCATAGAATAATAAAAAAAGGTTAATTAATAAATTTTAAAAATTTGTATGAAAAATAATACGCAGCTCTTCATGGTTTTTTTGACTTGTAAGCAAATTCGTGGTACATAAAAAATATATGTCATTGGATAACAAACAAAAGATTGATTAGTATATTTAAGAAAATAGTAAAAAAAGTAATATGCAGTTCTCTACTCATTTGTTCATTGTTTCCCACTTAGATTGAGATCTAATTTGGCCTTTTTTTTTCTTCAAGTCAGCCACCTAGTACAAACAATAATGGTAGATTTTTGTAACTTATAATCAGATTCGTGGTACATAAAGGGTACATCCCATAGGATGTTAAAAAAAGATTAAATAGTAAATTTTAAAAATATGTATGAAAAATAATATGCAGCTCCTAATGATTTTTGTGACTTGTAAGCAAATTCGTGCTATATAAAAAATATATGTCATTGGATAACAAACAAAAGATTGAGTAGTATATTTAAAAAAATAGTACGGAAAGTAATATGCAGTTCCCCACACATTTGTTCATTGTTCCCCACTTAGATTGAGATCTGATTTGACTTTTTTTTTTCTTCAAGCCAGCCACCTAATACAAACAATAAGGGTAGATTTTTGTAACTTATAATCAGATTCGTGGTACATATACATCCCACAGGATGTTAAAAAAAAGATTAAATAGTAAAGTTTAAAAATTTGTACGAAAAATAATATGCATCTCCCAATGATTTTTCTGACTTGTAAGCAAATTCGTGGTACATAAGAAATATATGTCGTTGAATAACAAACAAAAGATTGAGTAGTATATTTGAAAAAATTGTACAGAAAGTAATATGCAATTCCCCACTCATTTGTTCAGTATTCCCCTTATATTGAGATCTGATTTGGTCTTTTTTTTTCTTCAAGCCAACACCTAGTACAAACAATAAGGGTAGATTTGTGTAACTTATAATCAGATTCGTGTTACATAACAGGTACATCCCATGTGATGTTAAAAGAAGATTAAATAGTAAATTTTAAAAATTTGTACGAAAAATAATACGCAACTTTCCATGGTTTTTGTGACTTGTAGGAAGATTTGTGGTACATTATGATTATTGTATTTTATGTGTCGACATAACACAAAATATTTTTTTACAAAAGAAATTTATTGAAAGTTTCACATCAATTAAAAATAAGGTCAATTTGAAATATATAAGTGAGTACAAACTTCAATTTACAAATTTATAAACTAATTTTGTGGGGTTAAAACCTATCATAGCAAAATTTAATGTTTGTTGAATCTATTGTTTCATCCGGTTAGACTTAAAGTTCATTTCTTACAAAAATTAATGATTAAAATTTTAATTTATATTCTCAAACACAGTTTGGAATTTTAACAACTAACATTTATGATTTTAAAATCATTCTTAAAAAAAAAAAAACTAAATTTTACAACATCAATCATTTGATTACTTTGGCATGATAAACGCATCTGTTGACGTAAAGCTCAACCACGTATTAATTAGTTTAGCATTTATCTCTACAAACATTATAACTCTTTTGAATTAGGTACTTCCAATTTTGGATGTTAGCAGCTTTATACTACCTGTTTATATTATGTGGTGTTTGGGCTTATTTTGTTAAGCGTGAAGCCGTGAAGCAACAAACTAAACCACGGTTTGCAACTTGACACATGACTTTTCTCTGGTTCTTATGTGGTTGCCTAACAACAAAATTTAATATATTTTTTTAAATTACTTTTAATATTTTATAAAATGGAACCACAAGAACCTGAAAATTTTGCGTGTTCCAAAATCATAGTTATCTTTTAGCTATTTTTTATGTTAGTTTTCGGGTTTCGTAGCCTACTCTCTCAAAGTTTCCGACAACGGCTCACAAGTATCTCTCCCATACTTT
Organism: Vigna unguiculata; assembly: GCF_037176805.1. Lineage (NCBI taxonomy): Eukaryota > Viridiplantae > Streptophyta > Magnoliopsida > Fabales > Fabaceae > Vigna > Vigna unguiculata. Next base: position 52,789,285 of record NC_140794.1, on the reverse strand, counting down.
GTAAAATTATACTATATATTAATAGTGCAAGATCTATAATTTTAAGAAAGACGAATTTTAAATAAATAAATAACAGAAATTTATAAATAAGTTATAAAGTTTATTTTTTTATTTCACTAATTATTTTTATAAAATTTAATTTTTAATTTTTTTTTTCTAGGATAGAAAGATAATTAGGATAGCTTTGTTGTATTGATAATATAAGAGAAGTTAGTAAAACAAAGACAATGATAACTTGATGAAATTTTAGAGTTTAGTAAGTAGTATAAGCATTAATGTGAGTATGGACGCTGAGAAAGGTTGAGGTACTTCTCCCTCCTTTGGAACAAGTGGTGTTGAAGTGACGAGAAGTCATTTAAGTATTGATGAATGATAATGATGTAAGAAATTTTAGAAGTTGATATCTTGGTTAAGAAACACATAGAAGAAGCAACTTTCAAAAAATACATTGGTAGTAGTGTAGGTTAATGTAATATGTGAACCTTTTTACACCGATTCAAGTATCAATCCATGTAGAAATGTCTTTTGCTACAATAATATTGTGTCCCTTTTATGCAATTTTGAATTGTTTTACTACACATATAATATCATTTGTGATACCGACTAAAGTTATATATGTCTCATTTCTACACCAGTTTAGACCTCACTGTAGAATGTAAAAAGTAATCGATGTTAAAAGTGTTATGTTTTTCTAGTGATGATACAATACTCAAACACACATGTTGATAATATGCATGTGCTATTTGATGTTATATATTATATATTATTGGTGATGATGGGATGCATGTATTTATATACAGGGTTAAATATATGTTTTTGTCTCTTAACTTTTAGTGAATTTTAAAATTAGTCCATTTCGAAACTTTAGACTAATTTAGTCTTTCATTTTTCGAAATACATGAATTTAGTCCTTTTAATCAAATTTGTTAAATTTATTTGATATTTCAAGCGCGTTTCATAATAGTATTTGATTTAATATTAAAGCAAAATTGTCTCAAACAGTATAAATAACTCAAATACAATCTTGAAATTTGTACGAAACATAAAATAAACCTAACAAAATTTGATTAAAAGGACTAAATTCACGTATTTTGAAAGATGAAGAACTAAATTGGTCCAAAGTTTCAAAATGGACTAATTCCAAAATTCACTGAAAGTTAAGGGACTAAAAACATATTTAACCCTTAGATATATTGTATGTGACATCTATATGATTTAATGACCTTTTTATGGATGTGTTGTCTTTTGTAGCTATGCTGTAATTAGGGATGTCAATGGGGCGGGTAGCGTACGGGTAGAGGTAGTAGCTCCCTGGTACTCTACCCGTTGGATAAATATCCACCACCACGTCTCATATCTGTTGGGTATCTTTATACGAGTACCTGCATACTTTTTCAATATCCATGGATATCGACGGGTACCCGCAGGTAATTACAAAAAAATTAAAAATAAATATTTAACAACATATTTTAATTGTAAATTCAAATAAATTACAATACATAACATTCATAAATTTTAAACAAAGTCCAAATAACTCATTTAAATAGTGTTGAATGACAGTTTACAAGAAAATGAATTTTTTAAATAACTAATTAATAAAAAAAATAACTCATTCAAAATCAATATGTTAATATTTTAATCATGTTTTTTTTAATTTAAATTAGAGTATAGCGGGTGCGAATATCCATACCCGTATTCACCCCATTAACATGCGGGTATTAAAAATATTCGTACCCGTTGCATGTTTTATCAGTAGGTACAGATTTTTTTCACATACCTAACTATAACCCTTACCTGTGCTAAAACTTTTCTTTTGACCTCCCTTGAATTTTGTTGGGTTATATAAATATATTTTTTTCATATATATGGTTTATAATCATGGTCATTAAGAGATTGTGGTTTTATATGGTTATATGACATTAGTCTTATACATATAAGACCTTTGACACAACTTTTACATCAAAACCTTGAGACAATGTTGTTATGAGTCTTTATTTTTATATAGTGTTTAACTTTATCTTTTTTATCCAATGTGAAATTTTCATTCATACTTGGACTATTCCTAACAATATATATATATATGTAAATTATTGAGTGAATTTTTTTCAATTTGTACTCTAACTTAGGATTTGATTTTTTTTTCTCTTTCTCTGAATTATTGAGGAACTTAACGGAAGACATGACAGAAAAATCAATTCCAGTGATATTTAAAAATACTAAATGAATCAAACTATGACTTATGATCACACTTAACGGAGATAAAGAGGAAAAAGTTTTCCTATAAGAAGGTGAAAACCTCTAACAAAATAATATAAAAAAATGATATACTAAAAATGAAAAAAAAAATATTGTTGATGTTCATAAAGTCAAAAATAAACTTCAAATTAATCAAATATCTTCACGAACATGTGCATATCTCGTCCTACATTAATTCATCTTTCTTATCATCACTTTCCAATTTTATCCACACAATATATTATCCTTCTCTTATATATAAAAATGGGTATATATATATATATATATATATATATATATATATATATATATATATATATATATATATATATAAGAAGAGTAACTTCATTTTTTAAGAGTATATGGTCTCATATGTAATATTTTAATGTTTACACAGCTTTTTATTATTTTAGAGTAATATATGCATGTGGCTTCCATGTTTACCTTCATTGTTAATCAGGGTTGCCTTCCCACAAAGTTTTCTTTCATATTAATCAGCGTGTAGCATCAGATTCCTGCTGCAACACCTAACTTGATAATATAATATATATTGATGAGAATATTCAGTAATATTTATTATTTAATTTAGTTTTAAATTTTTTTCTTTTTATTATATATGATATCTTTTATATAAAAATCAAATGTATTTATTAATTATTTAAATCTATAAAATAAAAATTAAGAAAATGTAAATACTTAACATTATATTATATTTGGTTCTATATATAGAATATTTTTGTTTAATATCTTCTTATTTAAATTAATTTCTAAATATTCTTTCAGGTTTTCTATAATATTGTTTTACATAGATATAAACATATATTTATCTATTATTTAAATTTTAAAAATTGAGATTCATATATATTTTTTCTATATATATACATAAAATATATCAATAAAATAAATTTATGTTTTTCGTATAATATATTTCTTTCATTTCCAAAATCTAAAATTTTTAATATATGTATATATATAGTACAAGTGATGTGTAGATTAAATTAAATCTCATTTTTTCAGAAACATACTCGATCATTAGAAAGAAAAGAAGAAGCCAAGAATGAAATTCTCTTCGTACTTACTGATATTCTTTATCTTTCTCTTTCTGTTCCAAAGCACCAACAGTTCTAATCTTATCTCTCAATCTTGCAAGGAGGCATCCAAGAATGATCCAAATTTGAAGTATGATTTCTGTGTTGCATCCCTTGAAGATGCTTCCTCCAATTTGAAACCACCACCCACCACTCTCGAAGGTCTTGTGGACATGTCAATTCAACTCACCAAGTCTAACGGAACAAACATGGTTTCCATCATTTCAAAGCTCTTGAAGGATAAAGATTTTGATCAATACGCAAAGGCTTGCTTACGAGATTGCTTTGATCTTTATTCGGATTCCCTTTCGGATTTAGATGATGCTGTTGCTGCTTTCAAGCGCAAGGATTTGGACACTGCTGCTATAAAGTTGAGTGCTTCTTTGGATACGTCTGATACATGTGAAGATCAATTCAAGGAAAAGAAGGGTGAAACGTCTCCTTTGACAAAGGAAAATCAAGTCTACTTTGAACTCAATGTAATATCTCTGGCCTTCCTCCAAATGTTTCGTCAACATTATTGACAAAACTTAATTAACCATGTCATATACAATTATACATTAATATTACGAGCTTTGTATAAGCCTGATATAGTTTGTGCAAAATTCTCTATCTGTCATGGAGTATAGAGACTGAAATTATGTCCTTCGTATGGCACAAATGCTGTGTGAACCAATAAAGTTCTTGGTCTCATTTTACCCTAAAATGTCATTTTATTGGTTGTCTCTTTTTGTTGGTTTGCGTGATGATAACAGTTGGGAATAAGTTTTGATTCTTTTTGTATTATTTTTTTTGATGGGTGAGTGATGAAATAGATAAGAGAGTAGTTACAGTAAACGTTGATCTGACACGTGGATGATTGGGACTTGGAACATGCACCCATCTTCTAACGTGGTTGGACAGTTTTCCAGCACCTCTAACTCGATATCCCTTATGGTACGTTGGCTAAAATGAATTACATAAGTAAATCTGTTTGTTTTTGGCATTTGTACATGTGTTTGTTGGAATGAGTGGAAGTGAAGTAGAATTATGGTGGTGAAGGAGGAAAATGCCCCCATGATTGGTGGTGGCCCATTCCATGCAATAACTTTACGTTTAATTTGTACCACCATCCTTATAGGGATGTCATTTTCTCTAAGTAACTTACTTGACGTTATTTTTCGCACATTAGTTAGTTTTGTCTCATTAGCCATCTCTGCAAAATAAACTACTTCTTTCCATATTTTTCTATCATTTTCTTCTCGCATTTACAAAGTTATTAGTACAGATTCATACATTTTAAATTATGAAGCTGTACATCAGAAAAAAAATAACAACATATAGATATTAATATATAATAATAAAAATTTATAATAAAATGAAAAGTTTTATATCTTATTAAACAATAAAAAATGTTCGTTTAGTGTATGTATTTCTACTATTAAATCTAATTTATTAAATTTGTCATTAATTTTTATCTTTGTTTACAGTGATTGAAATCATTTTATTGAATTGTTATATAAAATTTAATTTTGTTTTGATAATTTTAACTCTTTATAATTATATAGAGGAAAACCGATGATCTTGCTAGGTTGGCCTATAGTAATTGATTTAGGGGTTTCTTCTTCCACTTCCAAACATTTCTTTTGCATCCATTAAAAATAATTATTTATCTTTTTTCTCTTTAACTAATTCATTTTAAAAAAAATTTTCAACTGATGTCGATATTTAATATTTTCTTTTTCAGCTTTTGCCTGTTATAAATGTTAACATTCAATATTTTTCTTTTCTCATTTATAAATATCGAAAGTATTATATTATGTTTTTCATTTACGGATGTCGATGTCGACGTTCGACTAACATATATTAAAAAAGTTCTTACAACAAATTCTGACATCCGTTAATATATATATATATATATATATATATATATATATATATATATATATATATATATAAAACGAGGAGAGAGAGGGAGGGAGAGAGAGATTTATATTTTATTTTATTTTTAAATTATATAATAACAAACTAAAAAAATTAGAAAATAAAGAAACTTTAAAAAAATAACATAAAAAAATTAAAGAATAAATAATATATATATATATATATATTTGTTATTTTATTCTTTAATTAGTTTTTTTATTTACTTTTTATTTAATATAAATTTTAAGAATAAAATAAAATATTAATATGTATTTATATATATGTTTAATTTATTTTTATATGCTATATTAAAAATAAATAATATTAATAAATAAATTAAATTAAAAAAAATCAAAGTTTTAATAAAAGAATTAATATAAATATATATATATATATATATATATATATTTTATAAGAATTTTTTTAATACTTATGTTAATTGGACGTCGATATGTGTAACAAGAAAAATATGAAGTATGAAGTGTTGTTATCCATATAATAACATATAATAACAGTGTCGACATCGTAGATGAAATAAAAAAAATACATAATAGTAGATGTTTACATTTGTAAGGACAAAAATTTAAAAGAATACTAGATGTCAACATTCGTATAACAAAAACATACTTAATGTCTGACATATGTTAAAAAAAAAAAGTTAGAATGGGTTAGTTAGTAAGAGAAAAAATGTATTTACTTTTGAGTGACAAAATGAGAATTAAAAAATAAATTGAAAGAAAAAATGAAATATTTGAAAAGGAAGCTTCTCCTACACCCCAAATGGTTTTTCCTATATTAATTACAGATGTCGATATCTGATTCTGGATTTTGAATCGTCGATGTCAACATCCAATTCATGCATTTTGAATATATGATTATATATTTAGATTTTGAACTGCGGCATTACGAATGTCTGAAGGATTTGAAAATCGAATGACATTTGATGGAAGGATTTGAGAACCACAGTTTCCTTGTATAATATAATTTCACATATATTAATCGGTTGCGGAAATCTGATTAACAAATTTTTAAAAAACATTCTTTTAAAATTAAAATTAAAAAATATTAATATAATAATTTTTAATATTTATATAAATTAATATAAAGTAAATTATATTTGATTTGATTAATTATTTATTTATTTAATAAAAATTTAAAAACCAACATAATTTTACAAATGTTATAAATCTGATTAACAAATTTTTAAAAAACATTCTTTTAAAATTAAAATTAATAAATATTAATATAATAATTTTTAATATTTATATAAATTAATATAAAGTAAATTATATTTGATTTGATTAATTATTTATTTATTTAATAAAAATTTAAAAACCAACATAATTTTACAAATGTTAACTAAATAAGGAGATCTAGTTAAAAAAATTTTAAAAATTATTTTTTAAGATTAATGTAACATCCCAATTTCAGCAGCTTAAAACTAATAAAAAAATAGGGAGTTTCATCATAGTTCCAAAACAGATAATCCAGTGTACCCAATATATTAATACAGTCTTACAAAAGGTATGACTATAAAAATATATCACTTATACACTTAAACTAAACTAATAAACTCTGTACTACTGACCACTGCTAAAACTCCCACTGGAAACCTCCTCTTCAACACTAACACGATGGCTCTTCATCCTCCAGAAGTGCCTTTGACACTGCAACCACATCTGCTCCCACCGAATAGGTGATCATCGCAAAAGGAAACATACAACACAAGACAAGAACACAAAAAGCAAGGGTAAGCTAATCTGATTAAGGAATCATGCAGTTCAATTATAAACAGAAACCACACAATCTTTCTCATTATCGCCATAATCATATAGACCACCACAACACATTTACATGACTCTAGACTCAATATCCGGATTATGTAAGCGACATCGGATCTCTTGGTGGCCTGCACCTGCGATGGTTCCCAAACTCTGCAGAGTTTGGACACAAGGGGTTATCACCCAACCACTCCCAGGGTAAGTCCCATCACCTCTATGGCGGATCGGGTCCATAGACCAGGACCTCCTGCTACTCCCCCCGACGTAATCCATCATACTCTACATGAGTCTTAATGGTTACTAGGAGCGTCAGGATACCAACCAAAACTGAGTCCTTATGTCCTTACATACACTAAAACATTCCTCTTAGAATTTCCCTTGAAATCCTAGTTCAACCACTTCTTCTCATATTCCAACTTCATGCAATTTCACCGCACATATTACCAGTCATAACAATTCATGCATATCATAGCTAAGTTCATATTTTAACATTCAAACATAGCTTCATCCATTAGAAACAAAGAAATAACACTCAACTGCAGGGTTTCTCGCCCAAGCTAGAAGGTCTCGCCCAGGCGAAAAGGGCTCTCTCGCTTAGGCGAGTCATTCTCGCCTAAGTGAGGCTCGAAACAGAGAACAACCCAAACTCTGGGCGAATTCTCGCTCAGGCTAAGCTGTCTCGCTTAGACGAGAGTGACTCTCGCTCAAGCAAGACTGGCTCGCCTAGGCGAGATCTCGCGCAGAAACAGGGGATGAGTTTCTGGTGTTTTCGCTCAGGCGAGAGCTGCTCGCTTAGGCGAAAATACCAAATTCCCAATCTATTCTCACATGCAACAGTAAAGAAATCTAGCACAATCCAAGCATACACTCAATTACACAATTCAGGCACTCATACAACAATCAATCATGCAATTCAAAGTCATCAGAATGATTTCTATATGAAATTCAAGTAAAACAGTTAGCTTCCCTTACCTGTTATCATGTTTAGACAACTTTATAAATGTCAACGCCTTAAAAACGTCAACACCTCTAACTCCACAGGATGCTCTATCTACATATAGAAACATCACAAGAACGATCAGGACATACCGTTATGATCACTGATCAGCAGAGACTCATACTGATGATTAAAACGTTGCATGCAAGCGGAAGAGGGCCTGCATGCAACAGAAAACAGAAAAAGACTAAAATAAAGAGCGAAAACTCAACTTACGCGAACGGAGAAACTGATCGGTCCAATTTGAAGAGCTCGCCGAGAGGATCAATCCTACGGTCTCGGTTCTTCAATCAGACGACCAGAGAGACAGAACCTCTAGAGAGAAGTCAGAGAACTCTAGAAAAGTGGTTTCTAGAGAGATGGTGTGTTTTAAAATAATGAAACTCGTTTATAACAATTCTATTTATACTAAAATCTTTTAATATTAAAATAATCGAGTCTCACTATTTTTAAACCACTATCACTTTTAAAACGCCATTTTCTAGGGTCTTACATTCTCCCCAACAAGAAAAATTTTCGTCCCCGAAAATTCACTCGTCAGATAGAAAGAAAACCATGCTTTCCTCATGTTCTCTACAACAACCACCTAGACATGACTAACTTAACGATTGCAACAGCTAAACTGACTGAAAACTCTGCCTCTGTGCTAAGCGATATATGTTTAACAATATAGATTGGATTAGTCACTACTTTCAAAGTGACTTTCCACCTTCCACCTTAAAATTTGAATGATCATTGACACCTAACCAACCCACTTATGTCTGATATGCTGACCCACCTTCCATATGTTCTCCACTACTTCTAGTAGGTGTTTACCAAAATGTAAAGATTTGCAACCGATCTCAACCTAGAACGCGATTGTTATCACTTCTCATTATCTAGTTTCTTCCTTGAGGTACCACTCATCTGACTTGGTCACACACAACTTCATAACATTCTTGACCACCCTATCCACCACCATCCTCATGACATCATGTTTCTCATACTGACTTTGACCAGGGCAGCAAAGTCCATAATAATGCTATCCCACTTCCAGAGTAGACCCTTCACTTGCGGCAACAACGACCCCAAATTCTGACACTTTCTCAGCATTTTATTAAACCCTTTAATCTTCAACCATCTGTCCACCAATTCTTACTCTTCATTGTCGAACCAACCACTGCAATTCTCTTTCCGCTTAAAACATATACTAGCACTTTTCCACTTCTACGGTGATAGCACAACTCAAAACCATAACTTGATTTTGCTCTCTCGTTTCCTATCCATTTCCCTCTATGCAACTCCATACTTCTAGCTGTTGATGATCACTAAACATCTTTAACAAATCTTCATAACACTGACACATCTGTTGTTTTAAAGAACTCACTACCACATCAACCACCAGGTTAAGAGTAAGATACCCCCTCTTTTTCTGTTTTCCCACTATTGATAAGTATATCCCACCATTATTCCGCTGCGTCACTCTGATCAACAACCATTTTCACATATGAGGTGTTTAACCACAATAAACTGCAAAAGAATAATCAATCATTAAAGCGCCGATCATGTTTTTCTTTAACGTCTTGACGACTCTCTTCACACTTGAGAAACTTGTCACGAAACCTTGATAATAATTTGCTTGTAAAACCTTACTTAAAGTCACTCTTAGAACTTCCTTTCCCTTAACACATTTTCCACTCATCTTAACCACTAACAGTCGTAGATCTTAACATATAATTACTTCTCTTTCCAAACTTTGTTAGACTAGATTACTAACGATGATACACTGCGATTAAACCATTGCTTTTCTAAGGACTCCTCCACCTGTTGTCTTGACTCCACACTTTTAGCAAAACCATCCAATGTAAAACTATTGATACTGGTTACGTTTCATATATCAATGCCATAATGAATCCCATCGTTTGTCGGTGATTGTTCTAACATCTGCTTCATAACATAACTAAAACTGCTTCACCACTAAGATCCCTTGCATATGTTTTTCGCGGCCTTTACTAGATAAACACTCATACCGATAACACTCTGTCTTCACTTTTCAACTTGTTCCATACATTGATGCACAACCATTTACTCACCTTCTTGAAACAAGAAACATTACTTCCTATGATACCACATTCCACCAGAATGAGCTTTGAAAACAACCAAGTCACCCTTGAGATTTATGCTCCCAAACCTTGTAAAGGAAACAATTTAAGTTAACTTTGAATTTGAATCATTTGATCACCTCGAAACATACCACACGTCCAAGAAACATTTACTCGTTCGCCATAGAAGAAAAACTACTAGCTCAAACTCCAACTCTTCCTTGCAGTTAACCATGACTCATTTACCATATTGACAACACCAAGGTTTTATGATCACGAACGAAACCAAAACTCATATCCCAAACACCACCTTCTGAATTTGATAATTTGCATTAACAACTCCAACACCAACTACCGTAGACACCATTTTAACTACTTAAGATTTTTCTTCTCTTTTCATTATTTACGGTACTCTGCCTTCTCTAGCTTTTATCGTTCCCACAAGATCAAACTTAACGGTTCACTTCTTCTCCCCACACTTGAATTTTTCTACCTTAGCCCCAAAGTCAATGCATATGCCCATGAATTATTTTTCCTTGAAACATTCCGCTGTCTACTGAAAAGATCCAAGCATCTCCTTTTGATTATTGAACCTAATATGAAACCTTTATGCCACTTCATTCTCATCCACATATTATTTCTCTTTCTACTTAGGAAACATCATCTTACCTAACTGATCCTCAAACTCTGATATGTCTTAACCTTCCATTAGGGATTTGTCGTCTTTTTACACTTCACGATCTTTATCTTTATTAGCTTGCTCGATGCCAAACAATCTCATTATTTTCTGTAACCTAGGATCTACCAACTGTTTCTCTTCCACCAATCCAATAAAGCACTAGATATGGTCTTACGACTATATCTAATGACACTTCTCCTAACATTGCATGTATCTAGATAACTCTGAACCTCAGAATTGCCATGATGTAGAACCAATTTAATTTTTCCCAAACATTGTTGCGCTGGCATACACTGATATCTTCAATATTTCTAACCTTTGAACTCAACTCCTTTTGGAAAACTTGTGAAATTTGATCTCGTGAGCCTGCCCTTGAAGCTTCCTTAGTCTAAACATTGACGCTAAATTTTAACCTCTTTATCCAGTCTACTAACCCAAAGCTTAACTTTCCTCGCGCATCGATCTACTTCATACAACAAACCTATATCCTTGAGACAAAAAGTTATCTCAAAAGCTATATCCAACCCTCACAAAGGTAAGCAGGTCAAGTTGACGTTGAATCTGCATTCCTCTATCACTATAAACACTAAACGCAAACCACAGAGGTGCAACAAAACAAACATGGACACAGAAAGCAAAACTCTAAAATCTATTGATAGCCAAAACTTTTCTCTATCTCTCTTATTTTCTCAAACCAGTAAAATTAAGAAAGGAAAATAATCTTTGATCTAGTCATGAGTGTGCACCCTCATTACTTTATCAAGACGTTTTCTGTTCTTAATACTTTCGGTTTCAAAGACAAACTCTACTAAACTCGAACTCCAACACAAAAAAGACATGACAAACCCACAACCCTCAGGTCATCCTAAGGACGAATTGCTCTGATACCATAAATGTAACATCCCAATTTCAGCAGCTTAAAACTAATAAAAAAATAGGGAGTTTCATCATAGTTCCAAAACAGATAATCCAGTGTACCCAATATATTAATACAGTCTTACAAAAGGTATGACTATAAAAATATATCACTTATACACTTAAACTAAACTAATAAACTCTGTACTACTGACCACTGCTAAAGCTCCCACTGGAAACCTCCTCTTCAACACTAACACGATGGCTCTTCATCCTCCAGAAGTGCCTTTGACACTGCAACCACATCTGCTCCCACCGAATAGGTGATCATCGCAAAAGGAAACATACAACACAAGACAAGAACACAAAAAGCAAGGGTAAGCTAATCTGATTAAGGAATCATGCAGTTCAATTATAAACAGAAACCACACAATCTTTCTCATTATCGCCATAATCATATAGACCACCACAACACATTTACATGACTCTAGACTCAATATCCGGATTATGTAAGCGACATCGGATCTCTTGGTGGCCTGCACCTGCGATGGTTCCCAAACTCTGCAGAGTTTGGACACAAGGGGTTATCACCCAACCACTCCCAGGGTAAGTCCCATCACCTCTATGGCGGATCGGGTCCATAGACCAGGACCTCCTGCTACTCCCCCCGACGTAATCCATCATACTCTACATGAGTCTTAATGGTTACTAGGAGCGTCAGGATACCAACCAAAACTGAGTCCTTATGTCCTTACATACACTAAAACATTCCTCTTAGAATTTCCCTTGAAATCCTAGTTCAACCACTTCTTCTCATATTCCAACTTCATGCAATTTCACCGCACATATTACCAGTCATAACAATTCATGCATATCATAGCTAAGTTCATATTTTAACATTCAAACATAGCTTCATCCATTAGAAACAAAGAAATAACACTCAACTGCAGGGTTTCTCGCCCAAGCTAGAAGGTCTCGCCCAGGCGAAAAGGGCTCTCTCGCTTAGGCGAGTCATTCTCGCCTAAGCGAGGCTCGAAACAGAGAACAACCCAAACTCTGGGCGAATTCTCGCTCAGGCTAAGCTGTCTCGCTTAGACGAGAGTGACTCTCGCTCAAGCAAGACTGGCTCGCCTAGGCGAGATCTCACGCAGAAACAGGGGATGAGTTTCTGGTGTTTTCGCTCAGGCGAGAGCTGCTCGCTTAGGCGAAAATACCAAATTCCCAATCTATTCTCACATGCAACAGTAAAGAAATCTAGCACAATCCAAGCATACACTCAATTACACAATTCAGGCACTCATACAACAATCAATCATGCAATTCAAAGTCATCAGAATGATTTCTATATGAAATTCAAGTAAAACAGTTAGCTTCCCTTACCTGTTATCATGTTTAGACAACTTTATAAATGTCAACGCCTTAAAAACGTCAACACCTCTAACTCCACAGGATGCTCTATCTACATATAGAAACATCACAAGAACGATCAGGACATACCGTTATGATCACTGATCAGCAGAGACTCATACTGATGATTAAAACGTTGCATGCAAGCGGAAGAGGGCCTGCATGCAACAGAAAACAGAAAAAGACTAAAATAAAGAGCGAAAACTCAACTTACGCGAACGGAGAAACTGATCGGTCCAATTTGAAGAGCTCGCCGAGAGGATCAATCCTACGGTCTCGGTTCTTCAATCAGACGACCAGAGAGACAGAACCTCTAGAGAGAAGTCAGAGAACTCTAGAAAAGTGGTTTCTAGAGAGATGGTGTGTTTTAAAATAATGAAACTCGTTTATAACAATTCTATTTATACTAAAATCTTTTAATATTAAAATAATCGAGTCTCACTATTTTTAAACCACTATCACTTTTAAAACGCCATTTTCTAGGGTCTTACATTCTCCCCAACAAGAAAAATTTTCGTCCCCGAAAATTCACTCGTCAGATAGAAAGAAAACCATGCTTTCCTCATGTTCTCTACAACAACCACCTAGACATGACTAACTTAACGATTGCAACAGCTAAACTGACTGAAAACTCTGCCTCTGTGCTAAGCGATATATGTTTAACAATATAGATTGGATTAGTCACTACTTTCAAAGTGACTTTCCACCTTCCACCTTAAAATTTGAATGATCATTGACACCTAACCAACCCACTTATGTCTGATATGCTGACCCACCTTCCATATGTTCTCCACTACTTCTAGTAGGTGTTTACCAAAATGTAAAGATTTGCAACCGATCTCAACCTAGAACGCGATTGTTATCACTTCTCATTATCTAGTTTCTTCCTTGAGGTACCACTCATCTGACTTGGTCACACACAACTTCATAACATTCTTGACCACCCTATCCACCACCATCCTCATGACATCATGTTTCTCATACTGACTTTGACCAGGGCAGCAAAGTCCATAATAATGCTATCCCACTTCCAGAGTAGACCCTTCACTTGCGGCAACAACGACCCCAAATTCTGACACTTTCTCAGCATTTTATTAAACCCTTTAATCTTCAACCATCTGTCCACCAATTCTTACTCTTCATTGTCGAACCAACCACTGCAATTCTCTTTCCGCTTAAAACATATACTAGCACTTTTCCACTTCTACGGTGATAGCACAACTCAAAACCATAACTTGATTTTGCTCTCTCGTTTCCTATCCATTTCCCTCTATGCAACTCCATACTTCTAGCTGTTGATGATCACTAAACATCTTTAACAAATCTTCATAACACTGACACATCTGTTGTTTTAAAGAACTCACTACCACATCAACCACCAGGTTAAGAGTAAGATACCCCCTCTTTTTCTGTTTTCCCACTATTGATAAGTATATCCCACCATTATTCCGCTGCGTCACTCTGATCAACAACCATTTTCACATATGAGGTGTTTAACCACAATAAACTGCAAAAGAATAATCAATCATTAAAGCGCCGATCATGTTTTTCTTTAACGTCTTGACGACTCTCTTCACACTTGAGAAACTTGTCACGAAACCTTGATAATAATTTGCTTGTAAAACCTTACTTAAAGTCACTCTTAGAACTTCCTTTCCCTTAACACATTTTCCACTCATCTTAACCACTAACAGTCGTAGATCTTAACATAAATTAATATAAAGTAAATTATATTTAATTTATTATTATTTTATTTAATCAAAATTATTAAATATTTAAATTTACATAAATTAAAAAAATAACATAAATTTACTAATTTTAAGCGGATGTGGAGATTTGGTTAACAAAATTTAAAAAAAAATTAAGACTAAAACTAATAAAAATTAATATAATGTTTTTTAACATTTAATAAATTAGTATAATGTAAATTATATTTAATTTGTTTAATTTTTTATTTAATAAAAATTATTAAATATTTTAATTTACATAAATTAAAAAAACAATATAATTTTACAAACTTTGATGTAGAGCTCCGGTTAACAAATCTTTTAAAATATTCTTTTAAGATTAAAATTAATAAATATTAATAATATTTTTTTAATATTTGTATAAATTAATATAAAGTAAATTATATTTAATTTGATAAATTTTTTATTTTATAAAAATTATTAAATATTTGAATTTACATAAATTAAAAAATAAAATAATTTTACAAATGTTAATCAGATGCGGAAATTATGTTAACAAATTTTTAAAATATATTTTTTTAAGATTAAAATTAATAAATACTAATATATTATTTATTTTAATTTTTACATAAATTAATATAAAGTAAAATATATTTTATTTGTTCAATTTTTTATTTAATAAAAATTATTAAATATTTAAATTAACATAAATTAAAAAAAACAACATAATGTTTGTTAACCGGTAGAGATCCGGTTAAGGAAATTTTAAAAAATATTTTTTTAAGATTAAAATTAATATTTTATTATAATAATTTTTAAATATTTACATAAATCAAAATAAAGTAAACTATATTTTATTTGTTTAATTTTTGTTGAATAAAAATTATTAATTATTTAAATTAACATAAATTATAAAAATAATATAATTTTTCAAATGTTAATCGGATGTAGAGATCCGATTAACAAATTTCTAAAAAATAATTTTTATAATTATGAAGAAATAAATATTAATTTATTGAAATATGAATATCTTTTTAAAAAATAACAATAAAAAGTTCAAAATAAATTTAAATTAAAGGATTTGTTATATATATATATATATATATATATATATATATATATATATATATATATATATATATAATTTTTTTATTTTATTTCAAAATATTATTCATCTATAAAAGTAAATTAAGCATATATATTAAATAACTTAAAAAGTTAAAATAAAAATAAATTTTAAGAAAACTAACAGTAAAAGAGGAGTAAATAAAATAACATTAAAAAGGTTTATATATATATATATATATATATATGTAAACTAACATCCGTTTTTTATATATATATATATACGCTTGATGTTGACATCCTGTAATAAAAAAAATTAAAATTCCGAATGTCAATATTCATAAAATAAAATTAAATATCGGATATAAATTTTTGTATAAAAAAAAATCATAATACTAAATATCGATATTCATGTGAGAAAAAAACTTTTAAAACAAATATCAAATATCAACTTTCATAAAATAAAAGGAAAAAAGAATTTGATGTCGATATCCGCTAGAAAAAAAAAAATCTAAATAGAGAAAAAATTAATTATTTTAAGTGAGGGAGAAAATAGAAATTTAAAAAATAAATTGTAGGTAGTGTTTGTAGATGCAGGAAGAAGCCCACTTAATTTAGTTAACAGAATGTTAATCTAACTCAGTCCAGCCAGATTCAGAAATTGACTCATGATAATTTGGCTAATTAATTCAAAATGATAAATTAAGTTTAGATGTCTCATTAAGTACTAGGAACAGTATTGTGTTTACGTTCCTTTCAGAACTCAATATTCGTGTCGAACATGGTTCCATATCAAATGCATGAACCTTAGGTATTCATTTTAGACATAAGAAGATCATGTGTCAAATTTCTTATCCCAAAATTAGATGCATGAATACTGTGTGTTTTAACACATAAAATTGAAAAAAAAAATTGTTGTGATTTTTGACATAAAAGTAACTAACCACAAAATTTAGTTTATTTGCTAAAAAAGACTAAAATATAATTCTTGTTTATTTTTAAAAGAATATTTCTCATACATCCTATAAAAGAAATTATGTCTCTAAATAGTATTAATAATATTTTTACATAATATATAGGGATGGCAACGGGACGGGGCGGGTACGGGTATCATGATCCCATCCCCATCCTCATAATAAAAATTCATCCACATCCTCATCCCCAAACCCAACGGGTATACAACTTTTGACCCATCCCCATCCCCACCGGGTAACGGGTATTTTCTTATACCCATACCCATACCCATTTTTTTATTGTTCCATATATCAATTAAATATTTTTTATAAAAAAAATTTAAAAATCACACCAACGGAATCATGATACTATCAAAATATTCAATATTAAAATAACATACTCTTTTTGATTTTCATGATGTCAAATATTAAGAAAAATATTATAATAGTATAAATCTCAAATTAAAGTATCAAATAACAACTAAATAAAATTCAAATAATTATATAAAAGCTAAAAAATTACACATTACTAAAATTTTATAATAACCAAAATATTTATTAATTTTACAAATGATCAGTGGTTTCATTTGCATTCGATCCACCTACACATAGAAAAAAAATGAAAAATTAGATATGATATAATAATTGAAATTGAAAATTTTAATTACTAGAATATAATGTACCTTCTTCATCAGATTCATTTTCACTCATGAGAACATCTTTTCCTTTTAATTTTTTAACACCTACAAACACCAAATGTAGAATATTAGATGAGAATTCACAAAAAATACTAACAAAAAATATTAATAAATTTGAGTAACTTACCTAGATGGTTTGAGTTCCATATCCAACTTCTTGTACACATCAAAGCCTCTATAGTAATATGATGAAGTCGACTACGGTGAGAAGTTAATATCTGACCACCAGTACTAAAAGCAGATTCAGAAGCTACAGTTGTTATTGGAATAGCTAAAACATCCCTTGCAATTGCTTGAAGGGTTGGAAACTTTAACCCATTTGTTTTCCACCATGATAGGATATCAAATTCTTGTGTAACCGGCAAATTATCTTCTTCCAAGTAATAATCCAACTCTGTTTTCATAACTGTAGTTCTAGATTTTTTCTTTTTTGCCATAAACTCTAAAAATTCATTCGCATCATTATCAACATCCTTTCCCAACTCCAATGATGTAGCTCTATAAGAAGAAGTTTCATTCTTTTTTGATTGATATTCCAAAACCAAATTATAGCACATTTGACGAATCCTACTAAGTTTCAGATCAAAATCATTACCATACAATTTATAAAAATAATATTCTAACATGTCCATCTTGTACCTTGGATCTAAAACTGAAGCAATTGTCAATATGTTATATAACAAAAAACAAAGAGAATGAGAAATATGTTATATATATATATATATATATATATATATATATATATATATATATTATATTATATTATATTATATATTATATTACTATGTATATATATATATTATATGTGTGGATATCTTATGTTTATATATATATATATAATTATTTATATATATTATATTATATTATATATTATATTATTATTACTATGTATATATATTATATGTGTGGATATCTTATGTTTATATATATATATATATATATATATATATATATATATATATATATATATATATATATATATATATATATATATATATATTTTATAGATATATATTTATTTTAAGTATATATTATATTATATTATATAATAATATAAATATAATAATATATATTATATTATTATGTATATATATTATATGTATATGCGTAGATATTTTATGCTTATATATATATATATATATATATTTCTTTTAAATTTTTATAAATTTGTAATGTTATAAATTTGTTTATAAAAGATCTCACTAGTTAAATGATTAATTTGTTTTATACGTATATATTATATATATTATATTATATTATTATGTATATATATTATATGTATATTATATTATATTATATTATATTATATTATATTATATTACATGTATATGTGTAAATATATATATATATATATATATAAGTATATTTTATTTATATGTATATATACTATATTATATTATATTATATTATATTATATTTTATGTGTAAATATATTATTTATTTATATATATTTTTTAGATTATTTAATAAATTATAAATAGTTTAGTAATTTAAGCGGGGACGGGTATTTGGGCGGGTATATATATATCCCCATCCCCATCCCCAGTTGAAAATTTCGGGTATTACCCATACCCATACCCATACCCAGTCAAAGCGGGGATTCCCCGTCAAAACGGGGACGGGTTCGGGTGATACCCACGGGCACGGGTTTATTTGCCATCTCTAAATATATATATATATATATATATATATATATATATATATATATATATATATATATATATATATATATATATATATATATATTTATTGAGAATATTACTTAATATCGTTTTTATTTAAATTAGTTTTTAGAAAATATTTCAGTTTTAGAAATTTATTATTATTTTAGATTAGGAGTGAGATATTCTAAATATTTTATACTTGATATTTGTTATATTTTGCTCTATATATAAAGTATATCAATAAAATACAAAAACATGTTCCTTCGTATAACATCTCACATATATCTCTCATATTTCTTGTCAACACCCAATTTCGTCCGGGTAAGAAATAAAAAATTTTCCTTTAAAATAATTAGGAGAAGGGAAAAATAGGAAAAAGTGAACATTGATTTGTATATAGATATATTCCTACTTTTACTTTCATCCCATTTTTAATTTTTATTTAATTTTATCTTACTTTACTTTATTTTATTTTATTGTATTTAATTTTATCCTTTTTATTTTATTTTATTTTATCTTTAAACTTTTAATTTAAATTTTAATATTTTGTTTACTTTTCTTATTTTATTTTGTTTTATTCTTTTTAAAAAATATATAAAAAAGAAAGTAAAAAAAGGTGAAAATAATAAAAATGAGAAAAAGTAAAATGAAAGTCAATGGTATGCCTTCTCTGCACTTTTGAGACTTGGCATGAGAAAGGAAATGGTGGGAAGTGTATCACTAAATGACAGCGCCGGTGGAATGGCAGAAGGCAACCTGCATCTCATTTTTGGCCCTTTTCTAAAACCAACACAAAATATATGAATGAAAGAGGAAACTGGCATGGTAAGAACAACAGTCAAACCATTTGAAAAAGGGAGGACTCTGGCACAAGGGGCAGCTCACTCGCAGAGGGGAGAGGATACCATTTCAAAAATACAGTTCATATAGGAAGGAGGGCGGAAAGGAGACGTTTCTAAAAAAAAGGGGAAACCGGTTTCTGCAGAAGAAAGGGGAACCCATTTTTTTCCAGAGAGGACTGCGAATAGAATTCAGAAGCAGACAGCCAAAAACACACACATTCTTCATCATTTCAACCTGCATCTTCCCCAACCAGCCACAACCAATCACGGTGAAGAAAAGAAGAAGGGAGAGATCTCTCGGGCTAGAGAAAAAAAAGAAAGGAGACCGCAGACTCGAGCAGATCCAAGACCACCAGCAGGATTCCAAGAGGTAAGCTTCAACACACACGAATACTTGAGTGAGCGTGTTTAAAAGATGTTGTGTTTGGCCTCCTATGCTTACCCTTGAATAACCTGATGTGGTTGTGTATGAGATTTTGTTGCATCTTTCAAATATGTTTTTCAAATATGTTATATGCCCTGTTGCTGTTCGAATGCGAGAAATGATATGCTCACTCAACCACCACAATTACGAACTCCATCCATCTATCCCTGCCATCTTCATACTTCATTTTTTTTCGCCAACAAGAACCTCCGAATAAGCCATTTCATCCTTCATCTTCTTCGCCAATGATCATCTCCAAAGACTCACCATTGCCTCTCCCATCACTGTCATGCTCCTTTCCATCATCAGTTGACCTCTTTCTTGATCATTCACCTGCACAAAAATATAAAACAGAGACCACCCCCGTGCAAATCCCCTCCATTGACGTCCTCACTTCAACCTCAAACTCGTTCTCCACTACAATCCCGTGGCATCCCATTCCAGCCCCAAGAGCACCCAATCTCCCCCGCTGTTTTAAATCCACAATCATCATCTTCCTAGGCTGAACATGAACCACCCTCATCCTCACCTTCATCCTTCACCTGCATAAAAACCAAGAACAACATACACGCCCACTGCTACCAACTCAAAGATTTCATCATTCATCACCCCGACCCACTAATATAGCGAAATCCCTAAATTCACCGTCACAACCCGGCACAAATCAAAAACAGAAAGCAGAAAAATAGGAAAAATCAATCGCCCGCGTGCTAGCCTTTCTGCACATTAAGAAGAAGATTAACTCTAGTATCAGACTGCTTTCCGCACCCCCAATGCCACTAATTACACCTTCCCCTTTTGATTTTTTTTTTTATTTTTTTAGTTAGGCCAACTGTGCTTTTTGCACCCCTGGTTCTATTATTCACACCCCGAATCCATTTGTTTTCTTTCCTTCTTGGGGCTGATTTTTGTTTTACTTCCAACACCTCTATCTCACTCTACTCACCCCACCTGTTTGCTCCATGTACCCCATATATTACAGTCTTGCACCCCCATATCTTTGTTTATTAATTTTGGGCTTGTTATTGTGTTTACTTCGTGCACCTACATTTTTACGACCCTGCACTCCCACCTTGTTTTTTTGCTTGCTAGGCTTCGCTGCATTATTCACTTTCTCGCGTACCTCCATAATTACTAATTCCACACCCCTGCACACACTTTTTACTCTCATTTTGGCTTGTTTTATATTTTACTCGCCGCACCAACACCTTTAATAAACACACCTCACTTACTCCATGTACCTTCCCCTAATTACTCATGCACTTCCATAATTTGCTTTCCATTTTTTATCCTTCTTAATTAAATTGTTTCTTTTTTTATTATTTTGTTTTACTATTTTTTATTTTATTTATTTATTTATTTCTTTTTCATTTCTAAAAAAAAACAAAAAAATTTGAAAATTATTAAAAATTACAAAAATTATAAAAAAATAGAAAAAATCTAAAAAAAAATGAAAAATATTCTCTTTCACCTTATTGTGTCTGTCCGGTCGCTCGTACCGCGTGACACTTATTTTCAATATACCAAAAATAGTTTTCTTTCCCTTTTAGTGTCTGTCCGACCGCTCGCGTCGTGTGACGCGTATTTTCAAGTAAATTCAAAAAATACAAAAAAAATATAAAATTTTCAAAATATAAAAACATCAACATTTTCAAACAAAAGTTTTTTTAAGAACTACGTGATCCTTGATTCTCCGTTGAGATACGTAGGAGCAAGGCCAGTCCTTGTCAGGTTCACCTCCAAAAAATCAAATCATTTTCTTAATAGTTTTCCAAGTATCTTTTAAAGAACTACGTAACCCTGATTTCTCATTTTGAATGAGAATACGTAGGACCAAGGTCAATCCTTGTCGGGCCCAAAAATAAAAAATATATATTTTTGTTTCTTTTTTAACATTTTTTACTCTCATTATTTTTGGGGAAAATTAACATTTTGAAAATCACATCAACTTTGCATATTCAATTAAAGGTACCGCCTTCAGGCGGGCGTTGCAGGGTGCTAACACCTTCCCTACGCGTAACCGACTCCCGAATCTGAAATCTGGTTTTTCGCAGACTTGTCTTATCTTTACGGTTTTCCATAGTTTTCCAGAATAATTATGGTGGCGACTCCAATCTCTTTTCAAACCTCGTTTTCTTTTTTGGTTCGCCGTCCCGTCGCGATTTCGGTTGCGACATCTCTCATATTTTCAAAAGCCCAAAAAATCCCAATAACTGGTATCAGAGCCATTGTTCTTACTGCCGATAGAATGGAAGAAAATATGTCACATGTCGCTATTCCACTCTTTGATGGTGAAAGCTATGATCTATGGGCGGTAAGGATGCAAACATATCTAGAGGGGCTAGATCTATGAGAAGTTGTGGAGGAAGATGATGTTCCCTTGTCTGAAAATCCCACCACGGCTCAAATGAAAGTGCATAAAGAAAAGAAAACGAGAAAGGCAAAGGAAAAATTATGCTTGTTCGCAGGTGTTCCACAAATGATTATGACCAGGATCATGACTCTAATGTCTCCCAAAGAAATATGGGAATACTTGAAAGCAGAATATAAAGGGAACGAGAAGATTTAAGGCATAAGTTTTGAACTTGATAAGGGAGTTCGAGATGCAAAGAATGAAAGAGTCAGAGACAATTAAAGAATACTCAAACAAATTGTTGGGTATTGCCAACAAGATAAAATTATTGGGAAAAAAGTTTCCAGATTCCAGATTCGTTGAGAAAATTCTGGTGACGGTGCCAGAAAGATATGAGGCATCTATTGCTTCCTTAGAAAACACAAAAGATTTGTCTATAATTACCTTTACAAAGGTGATACATGCCTTACAAGCACAAGAACAACGAAGATTGATGAGAGAAGATCATGAGGCAGTTCAAGGTAATTTAAATTACACGGAAGATAATGCTCTCATAGTCAAGAAAAATAGAAGGAACAAATACAACAACACACAGGTTTTTCCATCTTGTCCCCATTGCAAGAGAAAAGGTCATCAACCCAACTGGTGTTGGTTGAGGCCGGATGTCAAATGTCACAAATGCGGTCAATTGGGAAATGTGGAAAAGGTATGCAAATCTAAAGATTCTGAAGAAGATGTTCAAATTGTGGAGAATTAATCAAATGAGGATAAATCAGAAGAGGATCTACTTTTTACAACATCATGTGTCACAACCAACAAATCTTCAAAAGATTGGATTATAGATAGTGGTTGCACAAACCATATGACTCATGATAGAGAAATTTTCAAGGAGCTGAATAAATCAAATATTTCCAAGGTAAGAATTGGGAATGGAGAAAACCTTGCTGTTAAAGGTACATGAACAGTTTCAATTAAAACTCATTCAGGTATCAAATCAATTTTTGATGTCTTATATGTTCCTGAGATTGCCCAAAATTTTTTAAGAGTTGCTCAATTGTTAGAGAAAGGTTATAAGGTCTCCTTTGAAAATAAATTATATGTGTGATAAAAAATACTAACAACATAGAGGAATTCAAAGTCCACATGAAAGACAAAAGATTTGCACTGAATTTTATGAAGGAGGAATTTGATACAAAGAAAGTGAGCATGAAAGGAGGATCAAAATTAGAAGATAAATATCTTTGGAAGAAAGTAGATGTCCAAGTGAAGAAAGTAGATGGAGGTTCACATTTTAATATTCACAAAAGGTCCAATGTCACTCCAATGAAATCCACACCGAACAAAGAAAAAGAAGATGATGCTGATATAAGAAGAAATATGAAGGATGATGCCAAATTGAAGAAAGATGTGATGCCATGGAAGAAGGAGAAAAATAAATATTACAAGCACAAAAAGAGGAGAAAATCAAGCATCAAAAGATGGAGAATCAAATCTGAAGATATAAAATAAACAGATATTAAGCAAGGAGGAATGTTGAGAATATTACTTAATATTTTTTTATTTAAATTAGTTTTTAGAAAATATTTCAATTTTAGAGATATGTTTCAGTTTTAGAAATTTGTTATTATTTTAGATTAGGAGTGAGATATTCTAAATATTTTATACTTGATATTTGTTATATTTTGCTCTATATATAGAGTATATCAATAAAATACAAAAACATGTTCCTCCGTATAACATGTCATATATATCTCTCATATCTCTCATATTTCCAAAAGTCCAAAAAATTCCAATAATATATATATATATATATAATTTTTATCAATTGATTTGTAATACCTTTAAACGTTATTTAAAACTAAAAATAATATATTAACATATTATTAATAGAGTTACAAAGTTAAAAAATATAATAAATCTCTTTATATTAAAGTTATAATATTATTGTAATTATTTTAACCCTACAAAAAATTATGTGTTTTAATGGATTTATTATAGGAAGTTATAATAAGGCTTAAATACCTTTTTGGTCCTCATTTATTTTGGTAGTGTTTGTTGCGGATGGTCTTTATTTTCACAGAATGTTTAAAATGGTCCTCATTTTTACTAAATGTTTAGAATGGTCCTCATTTTCGCAATTCGTGTTTTATTTGGTCCTTTTCTATAACGTCGTTTAAATCATTAACGGAACATTGTACAGGTGGCACGATTTGTATTAGGGTGTGTTACGTGTACTGTACAGGTGGTTAATTATCGTTAATTTTTCAATTTAGGGGAAATTTTGCAATTAGGGAAATTTCTTTATCTTCATCTTTCTTGAGTTCAGATTTGTAGAGGAAACAGCTAATACTTGTCATTTCATTATTGGATTGCAGTTGCACTCTTCATTTCAATTTTCTAGTTAATCATCATCAACGAGGTAAGTGGGTTCAGGGTTTTCTGGGTTGTGTTTGCTCGTGGGTTAGGGTTTTCGTAATTCTATTTTTGGATTTGTTTGTCTTTCGATTGTTGTGATGTTCTGCATGGTTTCTAAATTACTTCCATGATTTTGTGTAGTTTGTGTCTGTAGGTGGGGTTCAGTGGGGTATTATTTTAGTTGGTTTGTTTGTCGGTTGTCGATGTTGGTGTAATGGTTCCCATTATTTTATTTGTAATTGATTGTAGTAGTGGTCCCCCATTGCGTTAAAGTAGACTTAATAATACATATTTTTTATCTGTTTAATTTACTTTAGGGCAATGATGATGATAGGTTCAATGTTATTTTCCACCACGGTGGTGAAGTAGAGGCCCATGAAGAGGCTGCTGAAGTAGAGGCCCATGAAGAGGCTGCTGAAGTAGAGATTGGGGATGCCAATGGTCTGAATAGTGATGTTGAAGTGGAAGGTGAAATTGAAGTGGACATCCTTTTCCAAATCATTAATCTGCCTCATTTGTGTCATGATGATGACATCCTTTTCATTAACACCACCATTTGAAAAAGTTGAAGCCCACATTATTAGAACCACCACTTTGTAAATCAATAAACCAATAAACCAAAAATTAAAACCAATTTATTATTAACACAAAAATAAAAATAAATTGTACCCAAAATTTTCTACCAATATTCTTTGGAGTTCTTGTCATCCTCAAAGCAGCCATCTCTCTGCAACTACAAATCGGGGTTAATTCGTTTCTCGTTGAACCACCAATAGTGCACGAAGTGATACAACACGGTTGCCTCCAACGATTACAACCAGAGGTAAAGGAAGAAGATTGAGACCGTAACATACCTATATAATGGGATTGCAAGAAGAAGAAGATTGCAGCAATACCAATTGGGAATGGAGGAACAAGATTGCCAAAACTCACCAACTGCCCAAACATTCCCTACTAAAACCCTAGCTCATTTATTTATCCCCAAATATCTAATTAAGTCACCTGTACAGTACACGTAATTCACCCTAATACAAATCGTGCCACATGTACAATGCTCCGTTAATGATTTAAACGATGTTACAGAAAAGGACCAAATAAAACACGAATTGTGAAATGAGGATCATTCTAAACATTCGGTTAAAATGATGACCATTTTAAACATTCTGTGAAAATGATAACCATTCGCAACAAATACTAGAAAAATGAGGACCAAAAATATATTTAAGCCTTATAATAACCTCCAAAAATAAATATTTCTGATGGAGGGTTTTTGAACTAAGTGTGGGAGGTTTTTATTTAACATGTCAGGGATTGGCTTTTTAGTGAACCACTCTAAAATTCACTTTTCTCTTCATTATTTCACAATCCCTCCTTAATCATTTCGCGCTTTTCTCTTCCTGTGCAAATCTTCATGTCTCTCGCCTGTTCGTATCACATTCTTCCTTATCTGTTTTCCATTCTCTATTCTCCAGAGCAAAATTAATTACTTTCTTGGGTGACATTGACTTTAATACTATCTAGTCAAAATTAATGATAAATACTAAATTGAGATATGATTAATTAAAAATATCAAAATTAGCGAGACTTCTAACTCAATTCTGTTCTTTTTTTAATTTTATAATTCAGTAAATTTTATATAAATTAATTTTTAAGTAATATTTGTGTAAAAACTTCTTATAATTTATGCAGTTGCAATTTTTAATAAAGAAAATAAATGCTTCATTAACATAAAAATAAATAATAAACTAATACAACATTAAATTAATAATTAAAAAAATGTAAAAATAAAACAATAATTATTTTTTTAAAATTTAAATAAATTGTATAGCCAACTTTATGATTTTCTTTGAAGAGATGACAGAAAAGAAAACTTAATCAAAGTATTAGTTTTATCTACGAATGTATGTAGAATCGAAATAAAATAGTTCACCAAAACAATCAAGCATGGAACCAGAGTCGACGTCGTTGAGCTTCCAAATCAGTTGCCATATCTCTCAACAATGACAAACACGTGATCTTCTTCTTCAACCCTTTTCCCAACACCAGAAATGAGGGGAGTGAGTTTAGTGGGACATTGGGAATAAAAATGGAAGTGTAAATAGTAGCTTCTTAAAAAGACTTATCCAGTTAGACTGGGCCCAAAGAAAATGGGCCTATGCAACCGTGTCTGATTTTGAACTCAAACCCTCCCACCAAAATAGAGTTAATAAAGTTAGGGTTTATGGCTTTCAGTGTGATATCATCTGAGACTGCTGCTTCATTCTCCACTTTCACATTCAGATCTTATTCCTCCTCTTAATCAAGGTATGATGCTTTTGTTTCATCTCTTGATTCTGGACATGGATCTTTCTTTGATGAGGATCTTAACCTAAAAATAATGATATTTTAATAAAGGAAATTTTAACCAATTTGACAATTCTTTTTTTTTTCCAACGTAAAAAACTCAGAAAAAAAAAGTAAAAAATATAAATTAAAACTGCAGTATTCGGTGTAAAAAACAAATTTTGTTAAGTTTGTCGATTTTTATTTTTCAAACTATAATTTTTTGTCACTAAAAGTTTCTTTTTCTTCCTGTACAACTAATTTGTACTCATTTCTTTTGTACCATTATAAAAAAAATATTACAAAAAAATTATTTTATTAATAATCAATTTTAGTAATCGAAAATTAGTCACTAAAATAACTAATTTAGATATTAATTTAAAATATAAAAATTATTAATTACTAAAACAATCAATATTATAAATAAAAAGAACTATAATTAGTCTGCATATTGTTTCTAAAATTTAGTTAACAACATTTCAAATATCAAAATAAATTGATCACTAAACATTATTTATCAAAATTTTTGCTAGCAAATAAAATGGTTTTTAATTTTTAAATTACTTTTTAATTAATTAGTTAGCAATTTAATTATATATTTTTTATTAATAATAGAATCTATTTTAGTAACTAATTATTATTTATTTGTAAATTTATTACAATGACTAAACTATAGTTAATTATTAATAATACATTGCAATTCCGTAGAAGTCATATTTTCTTCTTAGGTTAAAGTTGTACCATTTGATTTTCTTACTTTAATAAATTCATGATCTTATATTAAGTTATAAATTCTTTAAAATTAATTTTGAAATGTTTAAAATTGACTTTAACAACTTTTTATATTTATGATTTCATTAGTTGTTGTTGTAATATCACTAAATATTAAATACTAAACTTTTAAAATTAATTTTGAAACGGTTAAAATTGACTTTAATAAAATTCTGAAACAGTTGACTGACAGAAAAAGAAATAATAACATTTAAGACTCATTACTAAATAAATATGTAATGTTTAAAAATTAAAATTTTAGTAATGATTTAAGATAAAGTATATATATATATATATATATATATCATTTTTTATTTTAATTTATATTAGTAGTACAAATAAGCTCATGCAATTTCTGTAATTTCTTAATTTCATATATAATTATGCAACTTTTGAATTAAATACAATTTTCTCAAAATATGTTTTAAACATTGATAGATAGTAACGGTAAGGTTTAGATATGTTTTTAATTAGTTCTTGAAGAAATAAGTAATAGTTTTGGTTTATATGTTTTGTATATAATTTTTATTTTTCTTTCCAAAATTGAAATTGTTATTTTTGTTGGTATGATTTAATATTAACTACGTGTAAAATTGGTAAATTTATGCGACTTGTGAATTAAATTTTCCGATTACATATTAATGACATATAAATATGAATTTCCAGAATAACATATCAATTAAATAAAGTTTTCCAAAAATATTATTAAACATCGATAGTAATAAGATTTAAATATGTTTTCAATTAGTTCAAAAGAAATAAGTAATAACTTTGGTTTACTTTTGTATATAACTTTTAGGTTTAAATACTATTTTTTTGTCCTATTTTTTTTGTTTGATGTGATTTTTTTTGTTTGTTTAATAAGGTTTCAATTTTTGATTATTTGATTTTTTTATAACATTCTTTAAGTTGTTAACGTGAGCATAGTCAATTTGTATTTTTTTAATTTCTTTTTGTAATTTTAAAAAAATGTTCACGTGTTCTATCATGTAGTAGTATTAGTGTCATGTGCCAAATCAGTCAGTGTCACATGTCAAGTTGATATCATGTCATGTGTCGATGTATTATATTAAATTCAGCCTCAATTTTCGTTAATTTTGTTCATTTTAGTTATAATTAAATGAAACAATTTTGTTTCTATTCAAATTGAGATCAAATTTAATTTTTTATATAAATGTTATATTAATTTTTTTATTAAATTTCACATTTTTATTAAATAAAAAATTAAAATGTTATTCACATTTATATAAAAAATTAAATTTGAACTTAATCTGGATAGAGACAAAATTGTTTTATTTTATTATCACTTAATTGGACAAAATTAACGAAAATTGAGATTGAATTAAATATAAAACATTGTCACATGTAGAGATAGCAAATAAACCCGCCCTCTAGGTATTGTCTGAACTCATCCCCGTTTTGACGGAAAATCCCCGCATTGACTATCTATAGGTATGGAGAATCCTCGACTTTTTAAATTGGCATGGGAATGTATATCCCTGCCATAATACTCGTCTCCGCCATATCTCCGTCTCCGTTTAAATAATTAAAATATTCACACTTAATTAAGTTACCCTATATATATATATATACTTTCTATTTTTTATTTCTTCTAATTATTTGGTTTGTCATGAAAGTCATTAACATCTCCAATATATTTTTCATCTTATCATAACCTTTATATAATTATGTTAAAATGATGTATATGAATTAAAAAAATTTATGTCTCACATTTGAATATTTCTATTTTTTAATATTTTTATTTATTGTATATTTTCCTTTCACATGAGAATGTTTAATACTCTCAATTTAAGTGTTTAATAACATAAATATTTCATTTACTAGGTAGTATAAAAAAATTCTTTACTTATTATTATTAATTTTTGTATCATTTGAAGAACTATTTTCTTTCGCTAAAACATTTTTTGTTATTTCTCAACCATTGAGTATATATGTTGATATTTGAAAAGTTTTCTTAGATCTCTAAAGTATTTTTCATCTTATCATTCCCTTGATTATACATTTGTTTTGTTTTCCTTTGTGCGATTTCTACAATAGTCTCTCTAATTGTTTATAAGACACACATTTGTTAATTTTTTAATATTTGTATTTGTTGTTTATTTTCATCATATAAAATATTATTTTGATATATTTTATCTAATTATTTTTTATTTTCTAACTCATTATCAATCATACTATAATTTTTCACTATAATTGTATAAATCACTTTTATTTACTATAATATAAAAATTTGATGTAATTGTCATGAATATTTTTTTTATCACCATCTAACATATATTGGAGTTCAAAAGATATAAAATCTATGTTAAAATTTTATTATTATGTTTATTATTTGTTCTTTCCGTCATTTTGATTAAGTGATGTGATATTATAACTTTTATTAGTGTATAAAATAAATATTCATTAGAATTTAAAAAATTGAAATAAACAAACATTTAAAATATTTTTTAATTTGAATTTTTGTTTTCCTTTTATATTTTTATGAACTATGTTTCATTCATGTTTGCAAATTTAATAAATGTTTTGGTTCTCATGAAATTTTATTTGTTATTCTAGTCTAAAATATAAACAATTATAATTTATTTTAAAGTATTTTATATCGAAGAAACCATCATCCTCCTAATATTAAATATTTGATAATATTATGTTTCTTTTACCGTAATTTTTGATTATTTTATAAAAATTCATTAAAATTAATATTGAAGTAGTAAGAAAAGAGGTACGGGTATGAGTACTAAATTATACCCATTACGCGATGTGTATGAGAATGAAGATGAATTTTTTATACGAAAATAAGTATGGGATAACGCAACACATCCCCATCTCGTCACCGTTGTTATCCCTAGTCACATGATACTGACATCATCATGTAATGATGCTAACTTGACATATAATTTTTTTTTTAATTAAGAAAAGTTAATAAAAAGTAAAATAATAAAAAGAAAACAAAATCCACGAACTTACTTACACCTGACATTCCGATTCCGTTAACTATTTGAACCATCTGTTAGAAAAAAGATTTTATATGTTATCGCATGTTTTGATCCATATTTATTATTAGTGATTGAAAATAAACACTCTATCTCAACTTTTAAAATGATATCTCCCTTCTCATTATATATATGCACAGGGGATTGGCATTGCATCACTGTATTCCTTTCACATCTCAGATTGGTTTTTGATAGATTTCAATTTGAATTTCTGAGAAACAAAAACCGAAAAAATGAAACTCTCAGCATACGTTATCATTTTCTCTCTCTTTCTCTCTCAATGCTCAAGTGTGTCCAATATTGTCTCCAAAGGTTGCATAGAGGCCTCGAAATTTGACCAAGGTTTGAGCTATGATTTCTGTGTTGCATACCTCTCCAATTGGCAGCCACCAAGCAGCAACGCCGAAGATTACTGGGTGAATTCAATTCAGTTACTGAAATCCAACGGAACAAAATTGCTTTCCTTCATTTCGAAGCTCTTGAACGACAAGAACTTTGATGAACGCACAAAGGATTCCCTAAAAGGTTGCTTTGATTCTTACAAGGATACGTTGTCGGAATTAGATGCTGCTGTGGTTGCTTTCAAGGCGAAGGATTTGGACACTGCTGCCATCAAAGTGAGTGAATCCTTAGATACCCCACTTATCTGTCAACGCTCATTCAACCATCCCAAAGGTGGAAACTCCTCTCCTTTAACAAAACAGAATCACGCCTACTTCCAACTCAATGTAATACCTTCTGTGCTCATCCAAATCCTCACCAAACATTCCTCCTCAAAACTCTTCTATTCATACTTCCATAACTAAAGTTTCATCATTTATTATTTCTGTCTCTTGGTTTTCGCTCTTTTATTACCTGTGTTCATTTTTGCCTTTTACATTTTTATCTGTGTTTTTTTTTTTTTTATAAATGCGATTTTCTTTTATTTTAAT
The DNA here is from genome assembly GCF_037176805.1 of Vigna unguiculata. Taxonomy (NCBI): domain Eukaryota; kingdom Viridiplantae; phylum Streptophyta; class Magnoliopsida; order Fabales; family Fabaceae; genus Vigna; species Vigna unguiculata. The sequence goes on along the minus strand of NC_140794.1, from coordinate 52,757,122 downwards.
AACTATAGTGGATCATTAATAAAAGCTCACAAAATCATGCATGCGTTACGTGACAAAAAATTCCAGCGGTTTCTTGATAGTATATTATAATATATGACAATTATAGAAAGAATACCAAAAAAATTAAAACTGAAGAGTAATAAACACTAAACATAAGAATGTTTTAACCTTGCTTTTGAGAAACTAAATAAAGATATATGTAATTTACTGGTTTATTATATATTAGAATGTTTCGAAAACAAATTAAAGGAAGTTAAGAATAGAAGTGGGCGAGCATTGATCTGGCCATGGGTTGATGCAATATATAATAATCTGATTCCTCTTCCCCGCACTCAATAACAAGCCCTTTGATATTTTTCTTATTACATTTGAATTAAATATTTTCATAGAATATATATTTTTTTCTTTGATTTGTAAGCTTATAAAATCTTATTTTCTCAAATTTAATTTCGTTTAAAATGGATTAGTTTTCATTTTAATTACATTGATGTAGTATCTTGATTAGCAATATTTGATTTAATTTATATTTAACTAACGTTAATCGGATACGTGATCTAGTGTAGTGTAAACTGTGTGCTGTGCTATGCAACTTTTGAATTAAATTTTTTTATTACATATTAATTACATGTAAGTTTCATTTGTCAAATATGAAATCTCGGAATTTTTATGATTATATATGGAGTAATTTTTGTTTTAATCACATTGATATTAATTTTATCACTACAAGGAGATTACATATTACTAACGACACAATACAAAAAATCTGTCAATAAATCATATTTATTGACGGACTATTAATAGCCAATCGGTCGACAAAGTGGTTGTCAGTAAACTTTACATTATAAGAAAATGTTTCATTAACAACTAATTTTAGTGACCAAAAATTGTTTGTCACCAATTTAGATATCAACCAAACATTAAGTAACAAGATTTTTGGTATTAAAGAAATTGATTTTTAAATTAGTCTATAATTAATTAGTGACTAATTAGGCGACCAATTATAATTTTTATTATTTATAATACTGATAATTCTAGTAATCAAAAACTTTTTGTTTTGTAAATTGATATATAAATTGGTCACTATAATGACCAACTACTTTTGGCCCCTAGGTCACTAAAATTTATTGTTAATGAAGCATTTTCTTGTAGTGTTACTAACGGATGGTGATACTTGTTGATAATTATCGACTGCTTCAAATTTGTCGGTAAGTGTATGTAAGTAAATATTTTTTTATTATGATTGTCGGTAACATTCATTGATATAGAATACACGATTGGGTCTCCTTCTTCATATTCCTCTTTTCTTTCCCTTTATTTCTTCATCTTCCTCCTCCTCCCCTTCTCGCCTCCATCACACCATTGTGCCACCTCCAACTCATCCTCATTCTCCTATTTGTGTTCCTCTTTCATCCACTTCCTTCTCTAACTTCGATAATCACTTTCCTCTTTGTTGTCATTCCTCCATGTCATTGACATTCCTCCACGTCATCAATGTGTCTCCATGTCAATGCCCCCAAGCCACCACCACTTCACCGCTACATTGCCTCTTTCTCTTTTTCTCTACTTCTTCCTTTAATATACCAAAAACTCCATTGAAGTGGATGAAGAATTTGCCACCAAATTTTTGACATCATTAGTAACTATAATGATAAGTTACTGACGAAAATGTTCACCGATAATAAAATTTGAAATTCAGTGACAAAATATGCCAATGACTTTTAGATGTTAATAATTGTAATGATTTGTTAACGATGTAAATATCCGTCAATAATAAAAATAATAATATAATTGACGGATCTTCCTAATAAATGTGTCCAAATATTAAATTAATGATAAATTAAATTATGAAATTTGTCGAAAAAATTCATAGACAACAAATTCATCATTAATTAAATATATTCTTGTAGTATTATGAATTGAATTTTTTTTTATTAAAAAAAATATATTTTGACTTTGTTTCTTTAAAAATTATTTAATATGTTTTTATATCAAAGGTATTTTAGTAATTATAAAATTTTATTTATTATAAATTTTTATTTTATCTATCACATCACTCAAATCATTCACTAACTTTTATAAAATTTATCTTCAAGTCCACCAACTTTATCTTCTAAATTTACATAAAAAAACACACATATTCATTCATACAAATTCATCTTCACACACTCCCCAAAATCCATCTATCCATAAGGACACAATCTTAGTCTTAATCATAATTGTTTGTATTTTTTTCAAAGTGTAAATGTAAATATTAATTAAAAATGAATTTAAATTATTGTTGAACAAATAAATGAAATTTCAATATGAAAAAGGTATTCTTATTTTATTCTAATCGTACAAACTTATCAAATTAATTATGGAGAATTGCTAGCGTGAGTGGCAACTAGGGTATCCTTCCACTCACTTATCAAAAGTACATTGCTATTTTGACACTAAATCTTTTTTTATTATCATGTCAAAAAATCATTTATTTTCTCTTTCTTCTATAAATATAAAAGTTAAATTTTTTAAAACTATTTCGTCTTTATCAGAGTTGTCAAATGGTGTCAAATAATCTTTTTCTTATCAAGAATAGAGTTGATCAAATTAGATATTTCAATAAATTCGCATTTCCTTTCATCTAATTTGTCATGTCAGATCAACCTTAAATTATTTTCTTAAAATATATTTAAAAATTGTTTTGTATTTTATTTAAATTTTATTAATAAAAAAAATCAAATCATATGTTTATTATTATTGTTATTTTATTTTATAAATTTAATTTCTCTAACATTAATAAAAAATCATATTCAAATAAAATAATTTAAATTATTCATTTATTTGACATTCTTTACTTAAACTTATAAAATAAATTATTTAACTTTTTTCTGTCGTGGTGTCAATTTGTTATAAGAGTAACGGAAATTTCTAATATGTGTTGAAATGACAAAGCATCCTTAAAAATAGGGATGGCAATTAGGGCCTGGCCCGCGGGTTCAGCCCGCAGGCCCGCAGAAAAAACGCGAGGCGGGTCAGGATAGTGAGCCCACAGGCCCGCACGGACTCGACCCGTATAGGCTCGCGGCCCGCAAGCCCACATAAAATTTAAAAAAAAAACTTGCACTTGTGTATATTAATTACTTCTTTTATGGACTCTTGCATTAACGTTTCAAATTCTTGTATAACTGTAAAAGACAAGTATTATGTAATTTTTAATGTGCTAAAATTTAAAGAATACATTGTGTGTGTCATAGTATGAATATGATGAAAATGTTGAATTATCAATTTATCATCTAATTCTCCAAAGTCTTTACTTAATTTTGTGAACTTTTTAAAGTTTCTCAATTTTTAAACATTGAAAGTTTTATCATAAAAAAAAAAAAAAACGGGCCGGCACGTGAGCCCGCGGGCCAAGGAGTATGCGGGGCGGGACGGGTCAGCCCGCGTTGTGCGGACCTTATGCGGGCCGGGCCTAAACGGGCCAGACCGGCCCGCATTGCCATCCCTACTTAAAAATCATCGTCTGAATTAGCTTGACACTCTAAAATACATTTATTATTTATCATCATATGAAAAACTTATTAAAAGAAAAATAAACATAATAAAAAAAAAACAAATATCATAATCATCCCAAACTCATAAAAAAGAAAATCATACATAAAAAAAAAAACTACACTAAATGATACCTATTATAAAGAAAATTCAAACTAATAATTGTAGACCAGACATTAAACTACTTAGATGTCTCTCTATCCTCCAATTTTAAATTAGTTAATTTATCTGTACAATAATTCCATTCACAAAAAATAGGTGAAACTTTAAATTGAATATTAGGACAGATATCCAAACATACCTTCATATCTTCCTAAGTTTCTAAAGAACCATCCTCTACGAAGCCTTATCAAATTAAAGAAGAGACACATTCTAGCTAGAGTCTCCAAAAACCCACTTTCCAAGCATGCGTCAATGCATATACAGTCTCCATAATTCAGCCAATTTCGCATTTCCAAAAACGCAAAAATATACCAATATATTTACCTCTACTCCCTTGAAAAATCTCATCGACATGTAGTATTTAGTCAACTTTTATTTTATATATAAATACTTAATAATTTTATTATGATAATATGAATATGAATTATTAAGGAAATTTTTAAATATTATTATAGAAGTGATGCTTTCAAAACTTCATTTTCCTATCCAGAATGGGAAGAGGTAAGTGAGATCTTTTCCTTTTCTCTGTCGTTGCCACACCTCACTTCTTTATTGCAGATGCTTTGGATTTTTCAGATTCTTCTTCTCAAATTACTAATGGTGACAGCAATTTCATGTTTCCCGCCACTACAATAATAATATAAATAATCTCTAACTTATTAAATAGGTTAATGAGTTAAATTATGTTTAATTTGATTTTTAAACTAAACAGGTCCTTGAGTTATGTTAACTTTTATAAAACTTTGGTTCATAAACTAAATTGTCTTTAATTTGAATTCTAAACTAAAAAAACAGGTCTTTGAAATTAGTTTATGTCGGATAGAAAATAATTTATAGAAATCTAAGTGGCTAAACTAAAAGAAAAAAAAAAGTCATTGAAAAGTATAAAAATGTTATTTTCTATTAACAAAATAATTCCTAAAATTTAAAAGTTTAAAATTATTTTTAAAAAATGTGATTTGCACTTCACTTTATTTAAACCGTACATTTAATGTATGGCTTAAATATGATATTAGCCTATATTTATGAATCGAGAACTATAGAAAGTGTCTATATTTTTTAAGAACTTATATGAACAAACCTAATCAAGGACTAAACACACTTACTTGCACTTTTAGCAATTCTTTTTAATTTCTTTACTTTCGAAAATGAATGCGACAATAATATACATGTTAACAAATAAAATTATTTTTATCCCTAAATAAAAATGTAATTTGTAGAACTACTTGAAAATTCAGAAATAGAATTTACTGAAAAAAAAAAAAGGTATATGTTTTTGCACGATACTTTCGTCCGTACTGAATCTGTCATCTGTGACCTCACGAAGCTTCCGCAGTTAAATGGTTCCACGAAATTACTAACGAACCCTACTATTTCACTACTACTGAAAGTGCTACATACCCAGAAAACCCTCCCCTTAAATGTAAAGTCTCTAAAACTGTACTCTCCTATAACTAAGCAACAAGCAAAAAGCCGTTAAGGAAATTTCCTTTTTGACACTACATTTCCACTAGCTTCTTCTATCCCTTCACGTACATGAACCATATATAAATGGCTTTGCATGAATCAACAACACTCACAGACACGCACCACTTTCAGTCCATACCAAACCAATGATGTTTCAGCCATTTTTACTGCTTTTCTCTTTCACCCTTTTTTCCTTGTTTATCACCACACTCTCCCTTGGAACAACAAGCTCCACCTGGAGAGTACCCAAGGACATAATCGAGCAAACCTGCGAAATATGTGCGAACCAATCTATCATCTTGAGCTACGGCCTATGCTCAAGTTCTCTTCCGGTAGTTCCGGTGAGTCACTCCGCAAATCTTGAAGGGTTGGCGTTGGTTGCAATGGAGCTAGCACTGGAGAATGCGAGTAGCACGTTGGCAACAATAGAGAAGCTATTGGATAGCACAAGCGTTGGTAGCTTTGCTTTGGGGGCCTTAACAGATTGCTTGGAACTTTACTCAGATGCAGCATGGACAATAGTGAACTCGGTCGGGGTTTTCTTGTCGGGGAATTATGATGTAACTAGGATGTGGATGAGTTCAGTTATGGAAGCAGCATCGACGTGCCAGCAAGGTTTTACAGAGAGAGGTGAAGTTTCTCCTCTGACACAGGAGAATTATAATCTCTTTCAGTTATGTGGGATTGCGCTTTGCATTATCCATTTGGCAAACCCTATGCAGATTCTAAATTGATCCATACGTATCGTGTGTTCCTCTTTATAATACGAGACACATTATATTAGTATCTCAAAATGAATGGACAACAAGAGTGTCCAGTATTGTATCTTAATAGCTAAAGGAAGAAGACAGAGGTTTATCTATGCTGTTTTTTTTATTTATTATTATTTTAGTTTTTAGTACAATTTTTTCTTTTAGCAGCGCGACTTTTTAGAAAACATTTCGTGATGTAAATATTAAAATAATTAATATAAAAAATATATTAAAATAATTAATAATAAAAAATAATGGATTTTAATTTATTAGATGTCATTTTTTGTTTGGTAGCCTTCTGAAAATTTCAATATGTTAATTTTTGTTAGCGATTCCTTCTACTTTTATTATTAAGTTAATCTTAAATTTACTTTAATGATTATTAAGTCGATTTAACTCTTGCTCTAATAAATTGATCCAAGTCCAAAAATTAATTTTCTTAAAATTTATATAAATAAACATTGAAAACTTGAAATAATAAAAAAATCTAAAAAAAAAAAACTGAACATATCCAATAAACCATAAAAAGCTCAATACTTCTATTTGTTGTATATAAAAACTATAAATACTAAAAAGAGATCAATATATATATATATATATATATATATATATATATATATATTAAAGTGTTCGATTAAGAAATTATTAATATTCTTTTATTAAATATAATATAGTAGCACACTAAAAAAAATAATAGCACATTGATACTGGGTGAGGCACATATTCAGAAAAATAGTAATATTCTTCGTAAAAATGCACATGCCTATCCTGAGAAAAGTTTGTTGGAGGTTAATCTGATGACTGCTGATAGACAAATATTTCAGAATGTGAATAAGTGTTGAATCATATGAATAATATGCCTTTAGTTCAGAGTGATCAGAGGGTCGAAGAGATGAAGAAAATGCAGAACCCTGCTACTGTTGCTCTGCTCTGGATCAGTATTCACAAGATATACAGCAGCAGAGGTTGAATCTGCAGAGTCCTGTGATGAATGATTGTGAAGTGGAAATTGAGCAAGAAACACAGATTTTAGAGGAGCCGAAGCTCAACTAATTTCTATGGTTATGCAGCAGGATACTAAAATCTACAACATATACAGAATGGTTTTGTGAAGGCGAACATTAAAGATTGCATTGTTATTGCTTCGGAAGCTATTAATCGTTCAGAAAAAAATGAACTTACGGTGGCCATGCGGCTCTCAAAGTGGACGTAGAAAAGGCTTTTGACAGTTTCGATTGGAATTATCTTATTACTGTTTGCAGTGGTTTTGGTTTTATTACCAGATTTTGCAGTTGGTTAAAAACTACTCTAAGTTCTGTCAGAATTTCTGTGTGTTAACGGTAGATCTGTTGTTTTCTTCCATTGTTATAAGGGTGTTCGTCAGGGTGATCATCTTTCTCTTTTATTGTTCTGCATTGTTGAAGAAGGTCTTAGTAAAGGTCTCTTGATGTTGTCTTCCTCTGGTGTCATACAAAGCAGGATAAGTTTAATGGGTAATTTGTTCCTTCTCATGTGTTTTATGCTGATGTTATATTTATTTTCGACAGAGGTAACAAGAAATCTCTGAAAAACATACAAATGTTGTTAGAAAAGTATGGTTATGCTTCGCGTCAACGGGTGAATAATGAAAAAAAAGCAATTTCTATATAAATAACATAACAAACCGATGTGAAGTAAAAGAGATTAAAATAATATTAATATGAACTAAATTAGATGATTTTTAAGTAAAATATGTATAACTATGAAAACTAAATAAATAATATACTTTTAATGACATTTTTATGTAACAAAAACTTGATTCTAGCTTTACTTTTTAACCCGTAAATCAAACTTGTTTAATCAACAGATTAAATACATTTGTTTAGTTTAAATGACCGTCATTTTAATTTTAAAAAGTAATTGATCCTAGCTATCATGTGTAGTTGATTTGTATTCATCCTTTAAATCATATCCTTGCCGACATGCACTCTACCGGTTCAGGCTTCCAGCACCAATTGGTAAAAACAACTCCTCATTCATCAATTTTTTTAAAGTATAATTAATAAATTATATATTTTTTTATAAATGGAAATAAATCTAAATTGGTATTTATTTTTTCAAAATTGATCTAAACAGAGTCCATAAACACCGTAATTCATATTCTCAAGTTTATGCAATATTATTGCTTCGAATCATCAACGATCCAAAAACACATACTAGAGATCTGTTTTGGAAATAATAATAACCATAATAATTTAAAGAGTAAGTAACACCAGCACACACCCATCATAATTAACACTTAATTTCCTTTGTATTCTTTTTCTCGCAGTGCTTTTCTTTCTTTGTGAGATTGCTGAAGAGAGAAAAGCAAAATCGAATTATCGAAAGAATTGAATTGGATTCATTGACAGAGTGAAGCGTTCCACAAATCTGAGGTGCACATTGCATTGTGGTTGATTTGTGAGAATGGCGCCAGTATCGGCTCTCGCAAAGTACAAGCTAGTGTTCTTGGGCGATCAGTCCGTTGGGAAAACCAGCATTATCACTCGCTTCATGTACGACAAATTCGACAACACGTATCAGGTTTTCTTCTTTCAGATCCGATCGTACTTTTGTTATTTATAGCCCAATCTTTCTCCATTCTTTATAAAATCAAGAGATCACGGTTTTACTTTGGGATGGGATATGATCATTACAGTTGGGAGAGGATTGGTGATATTTATCGAATTTAGCTTCGTTGTTTGTTTTTAAGAAAATCTTAGTTCAACGACGCCAATGTGATTTGAGATGTGGAATTATTTTTACCATTCGGCTTTTGACCTTTTGAGTTTTACCATTTCCCCCTCTTTCCAATACTGATTAGCATGCAGAAATTTGTGATAATTTTCATCCCAAAATTTGGTGCCTAATGCAATTGTGATTTTTATATGTTTATGATGAATTATACGATTCCATGGGAGGAATTAGCATAGGGAGGAGAGAAACAGAAAACAGTTTCTAGTGTAGCACATGTCTCAACAACTTGAGCTATACGGAGGTCAAATACTTAAGTTTCGTAGTAAATTACTTGTAAATAGAAAAAACTAGGCACTAAAAGTAATCTGTCCCTTAACTGGTTCATTGCGTCTGTTACTTAACCTCTGTAGCACCAGTAATGCTGCTTACACATTCTGAGCAGATATAATTGTAGACATTCACTGAGTTCTTTACATTTTTCTTGCATTATGTTTTATGCATATTCTTTACATTGTAGACATTGACTTCCAACACCATTTTTCCAAATTGAGTCGTTTACAATTTTACAGTTCTCAAAACTTATTTTTCCTTTTGTAAAACAGGCTACAATCGGTATTGACTTCCTGTCAAAAACTATGTATCTTGAAGATCGAACTGTTAGACTGCAGTTGTGGTAAGATGTTACTTGATCATTTTTTAAAACTCTACTCTGAAGTGTAAGGAATATTTGCGATGAAAAAAAATTGTGGGAAGGGATGAAAAAGTTGCTTCGTCTAGATTTAAGGGAAGCGCAGAAGGGGAATGGCAATATTTTTTCAATCTAATTTTGGCGTTCCTCATTCAGATAAAGCCATACTGGAATACTAAATTTTGGAATCCTGTAGAGTGAGTAAAGATAACTTCCCTGCAAATAAGGGGCAAACAGTGTCTCCCTCCCGTCCCTTTCGTAATCAACTTCCAACAAATCCTAAAATATGCAAATTACTTAACTGTGCACACATCATAATTTGATGTTTATGTTGTTTCTTTTGTATGTTATCTTTTATTTTAATTTATTTCAAAGAATTATTTGCTATACCAGAAAGTGCATTAGTGAAGATGTGATATTTTATCATTGCTAACATTTTGCTTTCTTCTCTGAAAAATTTAGAGCAAATTACATGGACATTTCTTCTGATTGACCAATATTACACTTTTACCCATCCATTTTTGAGACCACAAAAAGCCATCTGAATTCAATATTGCCATGGCAGTCTCACCCTTGTTTCGTCAGGGATCTGTTTCCATGAATATAAGGTCGTCATGTGAGGTGATGCATTTGTCTTCCTCATGGTAGCTAAATTAGAAAACAGGAATGTCCGGTTAGTATTAAAGAAATCTCCAAAAGTGACACACCCTAACTTGATTTGAGGAGTTATATATGAATAATTTTAGACATGAAAATGCATTAAACAGATATTTTTCGGTATGAAAATGCATTAAACGGACATCTAAAACTCATGTGATAACTTTACGTTAACAGACACAACCTCAGAAGGAATAGAGAACAGTGAGTGTCCAGCATTATAAAGTAAAAAAAAAAAGGAAGGTGTGAGTGTAATATTACCTAAACGGGGTAAGGTCTCAGTAATTTGGTAAAAAAATTATCCATTTGACTTTCAAACTTTTTTGTCTTAATCTCATAACTTTTAGTCTCACTACAATGTCTATTTGCAATGGTTTCCAAATATTGTTTGCTCTTCTTGTGTATTCTTTTGTAATTTATAGTATAAAAGAAGGTTTTGAAGTGGATTTAAGCTAACCTGATTCTATAATCCATATTATAATCAGCAGTATTTGATTTCTTCTGCTCTTTGTATATTTGGCTTTATTTCAAATATTGACGTGCAGTGGCTAAACGGATTGAACTCAACTTGGTTGGCAGTTTTTTAGTTTCCACACAGAAGCATGACACTATTGTACTTTAATTGAATTCTTTCAAGTTTCTTTCCTCTCCAATCCTCACCTTTCTTTTCATGTGTCGCAGGGATACAGCTGGACAGGAAAGATTTAGAAGTCTTATTCCAAGCTACATTAGGGATTCATCTGTTGCTGTTATTGTTTATGACGTTGCAAGTAAGCCACATAGATGTGCTTTCTTTCACCTATTTCCTTCGCTTATAGTTTCTTGCGCATTTTCACCACAACAATTATCAATAGTTAATTATAGTTGTTTTCTTCCTTTTTTATGCCGGTTAATTAAAACGTAGATTTTGAAGAGCTCTGAGTTTTCGATTCATTATTTATTTCTTATTAGAGAAGAAGAGTTATATCTGAGAGGAAGAACATGTACTTGGCGTATTAAAAGAGAACAACAAAGTTACACCTTATTTAAGTTATTCCCTTTTCTTTCTTCGGAATGTGAGTGAAATATTTATTTTTCACATAAAGTGGGTCTAAAGGTTCCTATGGTAACTAGGTGATATTATCAGAACCAGAGCTTCTCAAAAGTAACTTTCTCTTGCGGCTGCTACTTATTATTCTTAGACAACATGAATCTCTCTGAACGATTCAAATAATTTGTGCATAGGTCGCCAGACTTTCCTAAACACACCAAAGTGGATAGAAGAGGTGCGCAGTGAAAGAGGCAGCGACGTTATTGTTGTTCTTGTTGGGAACAAAACTGATCTTGTGGACAAAAGGTAATTGCTAATCAATGGCAGACTGACTTCGTCAGATACTTTATATGGGCCTGTTGCATGACATGGCTCTTTTATCCGCAATCATCTATGACCTATTTCATGTTCATTTTGGCTAATTACTAATTCAGCACTAACGGAAACTTTGGGCTAGTTTAGTAAAGAAGATATTGTTTTGATCAAGGAAAGTACACCTGCACAAATAATCATGTGGGATGAGTCTCAGAACAATACTTTGAGCAATAGATGGAAGTTAATAAAAATTGGTCAATCATATAAAAGATGATTAGTGTTTCGTGGTTAAATGAGTTATGAATTGTCTGTACATACGTGGAAAAGTTACGGTGCCACTGTTCCCAGCCTTGAATAGTTCCTTGAGTTTTTTTTTTTTTTTTTTTTATCGGCTTCTCTTCCCTTCCATTTAACCACTACACCACCTAATCACTCCTAATAGTTCCTTGAGAATGAATGACTCACAGCAAAAGTAAGTCCACTAAGATGAAAGGAATAACAGCTCAAGCTTTAGATTAGATATAGACATCACAAACTTCTTTTGCAATGTATAAAAGACCTAGAGAAAACTAAGAATCTAGTTTGCTGACGAGTGCCTCTATTTCTTTAACATGACATTTTTGGGGCTTTATTCGGTCTCTTCTTTTCTTCAATATATTTATAAGAGAAGAGTCGGGATTTGGGCTTTTTATTAGAACTGAATTGTTTTAGCACTTAAAGTCTAAATTCCAATTCTCCTCTTGTAAGTTGTAGGAGGCCTAACATGCTATTCGTTTAAAGAATTAGAAGAACCCATACCCTTTGATAATCTAAGAAAGTGAGAACTTCATTTACTATTTTAGGCTTTAGCATGAATGGTTTAGCCCGTGAGATGCTTCTTCAATGCTCTGCATGCAGGTTTGAATGTCTTATGAACTGTTTTGCATTTCCATTCAGTAGCTTATTTCCGCCATGGCATTACTATGGTACAGTGACTAATATTTTTTCACAAATATTTAGAAATCCCCTATACGCAGGTAGTTGCCAATGAAATGCTTGACAACTCACCTTGTATCCTATTAATGCAGGAACAAAATGGTTGCCAGAATAGTGTACTTTTTACATAGTCTTTTCATTACGACTAATATTCTATAATATGACACTGCAGGCAAGTGTCTACGGAGGAGGGGGAAGCAAAGTCCCGAGAGCTGAACGTTATGTTTATTGAAGCTAGTGCAAAAGCGGGCTTCAATATAAAGGTAAATATCTCCCTTCTTTGCCATAAATATTTAACAAGTATCAGCTTGAAATTATGTAGAAAAGAAAAATGTTATGCTCACCACTCGGTAGTGAGAAGCGTGTATTTTATTTTATATTTTAATAATTTTCTTGTGTAAAGCCAATGTTGCTTTGAATGAGATGTTTTAAATGGTTCAAATGGGGGATAGTTGATAAAAACCCCTCCAGACAATGGTTTTAGGCGTCATTTCCGATTGAGTTGAGATATGTCTTTCAGAATGAATACAACAGTTGGTTTTTTCTACAAACCAACATAAAATTTTCCTGATGTTTGCTTCTTGTATGTTGGAATTTAGATATACTAGCTGCCATTTACAATATAGGTATTGCTTTATATGCCTGGTCCATACATTTTATTGTACCACTTTATCAAACCTACATTTTTAGGCCCTCTTTCGAAAAATTGCTGCTGCATTACCCGGAATGGAGACACTATCTACCACAAAACAGGAAGATATGGTCGACGTGAACCTGAGGTCTTCTGGTAACCATGATTCCCAATCTGAGTCGGATGGATGTGCTTGCTAAATGTGCCTTGTCCTAAAGTTTTGTATCTTTCTGCTTCACGCTATTTATTTTGGAATGTATTTGCCTGAGTTCTGTAAAGATTTATCAGTCCTTACGACTTAAACAACTTTATGTGAGAAAAATTACTAAAAACAAGTGGAGAGGTAGCAAGGAAAGAACTAATATTACACATATCATTGGTTAGTTGGTTATTCATTATTGTTTGGTTTGACTAAAAGACAGAAGTTGTCATTGACGCATTTACCTTCTACTGTTCTTTATCATAATTATGAAAGCTAGCTAGGAATGTATTCAAATTTAGAAGAATGTATTACCCAAATTTTAGTATTACCCAAATTTTAGTATTACCCCACAGTACTTCAAAAGAATAATAATGTATTGCCCCGACTTTAGTTAGTCTGTGAAATTATAAGCCCTGTTCATTTTAGTTTATTTTATTTAATTTCACAAAAATATCTATTCACTTTAATGTAAAAAATGTGCATTGTATTTTGTAGAGATAAAAACTAAAATGAAACCTTTTTTGCAAACAGAAGATGAAAGTATCAGGCTTTTCACTACTAGAAGAAGGAATTATTCTTTTTTTAGCAAGGTTAACATTCTCGCACACCTTACATAAGTTGAACTTTATTAAAAGTTAGTTATTTCTGTGGATCTCACTTATAAATGATGAGAAACAGAGTTATTAAGTATGAAATGAGGGTTATTAAACTTTGATATTATAGATCTAGCGTTTCTTTTCATTTTTAGTTGGGTATACTAATAGGTATCCCTCCCACGATGTTAGAGACTGTCTAGAACTACTAAGTGTGAGTGTGTTATGTCCGTCTTTGGTTTATCTTTAAAGTTTAGAGTAATAATAATACTTTAACATACAATCAATTTGTATACTCATTTCACATTATCTTCATCACCTTACACTCTTTTTTTTTCTTTATAAATATAAAAATTCGCTTTTTTATACCATCAATGTCAAAAAAAAGTTTTTTTTTTCAAATGATCTTTTTCAATGAATTCTTTTTATAAAAAAAACATTCATTTGACTTTTATAGTAGCAATAAAATAGTCATACAAAAAATAAACTTTTGTATTTGTAAAAAAGTAAACTTTTATATTTGTAAATGAATAAAAAAGTTGTGAGGATAATATTAAATGAGTGGAAAAATTTGTTGAATGTCAAAGTATTATTGTTTTATCTTCATTTTAATCGAGACTATTGTTATGCACCAAAGGTGTGATTCGCTTTTCCTTCGGGCTAGAGTTTGTGTTGGTTGTAGACTACCACGACCGACGGTAACGGCAGTATATAGGGCATACCAGATCTTCCGCCATTGTCATGGATCTCGAAATCTTAAAGGATTACTCAATTGGTTTATCACAGACATCTTTACCTCAAAGTTCACATTCAGAGTTATAAATTTAACATATAAATGTTATAAAACTTTTTCATCGTAACCTGCTGATATAATAGCATGTAGGACTCTTGAATTTTAAATAAAATTTCGAGTCGTAAGAATATAAAATAAGTTTTTATTTCAAAAGTAATTATTTTTAATAAGTTGCAAAAAAAATTATATTAGTTAGATTTTATAATATTCTTTTATTAGATTAAAAATTATAATGAGATGTTAAAACTTATGTAATATAATGAGACTAAATTATGACATCAGCCTTGGCATGAAGATAGTTTAAAATGATATTCACTACTCTATTATATAAATACGCTAAGTTGAATATCTCGCTCGACCATCATTTCTTAGCCTCAGGTGTATATAACAGGAAGAAAGAAATTGATGGAAATGTTTGATGGGCAAAGCATGACTATGAGTATATTATATTAAGATTAAAAAATATTATTTTCCTAAGATTTTTAACGTATAAAATTGAATAAACTTTCTCCATTTTATTTTAAAAAGGGTAAAGTTATATATATTTAGTGTTTCTTTGTAAGTTAACGGGCAACACAGAAAAATGGAGGAGGAAAGCAGAATGTAATGTTAATTCCTAAAGGAAATGGCAGTTAGGGGGAAACAGGAGCAAGTGCTGTTTGCGGCACTGGAGTCATGGAAGGAGGTGCAGGAGTTGAGCCAGCTTTTGGTCCAACTGGTCGTTTCTGGCCTCTCCCAACACCCTCTCTTCGCCACCTCAGCCATCAAGAAACTGTGTTCCCATTCCCACACTCTCCCACGCGCCACTTCCTTTTTCGACCATCTCCACCACCCCGATGCGTTTCACTGCAACACCATCATCCGCGCCTACACTCGTTTGCCCGATTTCCCTGCTGCTCTCAGCTTCTACTACCACAGAATGCTCGCCCGTTCCGTCCTTCCCAACCACTACACGTTCCCCCTCTTGATCAAACTTTGTACCGACATTGGTTCGCTCCGAGAAGGGCTGAAGGATCATGCCCGGATTATTAAATTCGGCTTCGGGCATGATTTGTTCGCCCGGAATTCGCTGATTCGGATGTACTCTGTTTTTGGCAGAGTAACACTTGCCCGGATGCTGTTTAACGAATGTTCTAGGTTGGATTTGGTTAGTTATAACTCCATGGTTGATGGATATGTGAAGAATGGGGAAATTGGTGCCGCTCGCCAGTTGTTTGATGAAATGCCTGAGAGGGATGTTTTAAGTTGGAATTGCATGATTGCGGGGTATGTGGGGGTTGGAGATTTGGATACTGCTAATGAGCTGTTTGAGACAATGCCTGAGAGGGATGTTATTTCTTGGAATTGCATGATTGATGGGTGTGCCAAGGTTGGGAATGTTTCTCTGGCTGTTGAGTTTTTCAATCGGATGCCTGCGTCTGTTAAGAATGTGGTTTCGTGGAATTCCATGTTGGCGATGCATGCACGTGTGAAGAATTATGATGAGTGTTTGAGGCTGTTTGGGAGAATGATGGAAGGAAGAGAGTTAATGCCGAATGAGGCTACCTTAGTGAGTGTGCTCACGGCATGTGCGAGTTTAGGGAGGCTTGGTATTGGCACGTGGGTTCATTCTTTTATCAGAAGTAACAACATTAAGTCTGATGTCTTGCTTTCTACATGTCTGCTGACAATGTATGCAAAATGCGGGGCTATGGATTTGGCCAGGGATGTTTTTCATGAGATGCCGGTCAGAAGCGTTGTGTCATGGAACTCTATGATCATGGGGTATGGATTGCATGGGAATGGGGACAAAGCTCTTGAACTGTTCTTGGAGATGGAGAAGGAGGGTATGCAACCAAATGATGCCACTTTTATCAGTGTGTTATCTGCATGTACGCATGCCGGAATGGTCATGGAGGGTTGGTGGTACTTTGATCTTATGCGTCGAGTTTACAAAATTGAGCCCAAGGTTGAACATTATGGTTGCATGGTTGATCTTCTGGCTCGAGCTGGTTTGGTGGAAAATTCAGAAGAGCTTATAAGGAAGGTGCCTTTGAAGGCTGGATCTGCAATATGGGGAGCTCTACTGTCTGGTTGTACGAACCACTTTGACTCGGAGCTTGGAGAGATTGTAGCTAAGAGACTCATTAAGTTGGAGCCACAGGATATTGGCCCTTATATTTTGCTTTCAAATATGTATGCTGCTCAAGGGAGATGGGATGACGTTGAACATGTAAGATTGATGATAAAAGAGAAGGGGTTACAGAAAGCAGCAGCATCCAGCTTGGTTCATCTCGAAGACTTTGATTCTAAATATTTTGTTAAGAATAATTCAGGCTATAGGAAAAGGATTATGTACTCGATGTTGAGTGAATTAGGAACGCAGATGAAATTATCCGTTGGGCACTCAATTAAGGAAGATAATATCATACCTAGTTAAAGAGCAGAGTCTCTATTTCAAACACTACTGAGAGAGAAGCAGTGCGAGTTAAGAAATGAGACATGTTATTGATATCAAGGAAAAAGATACCATAACACATAATAGCAGATGGCACTAAAAACGATGTGTTGCGGGATGGAGATTCTACGATTGTCCGGATTGGTTCCAACGAAGGCTTTAGGTCTCTGAATTTTCTGGTGAATGATAATTCATTTATTTGATGAAAATGCTCCTTGTCTGGGATGATTAAGTGACTTTGATAAATATCAATCCATAAAATCCACAGCAGAGAATAAATATTTGTAAGATGGATTGTGAAGATGGGATGCATAAGAAGATTTTATCGACTTTGTTTCGCAAGTGACAGTTCTTACCAGGCAAGAAAGTTGGGTCGTATGGTGCATATATGAAATAGAACATTAAGGAAAGCCAGGAACTGGTCGTAGGATGAGAGAATGATATATCTCTCCAATACAGGGAACACTCCCACATACAAAGAGCATCTATAAAGTACTTGTATTTATCTTGTCTCAAAGATACAAACGAGGATTCAAGACTACGTCTTCACTATTTCCTTAAGGTTGATATCTACATATCTTTCTGTTCAAATGCATGTAATTTTTACATTTTCTTTATTATATTCAATGCTGTATAATAGTTTATTTGATATACTCTTGGAAATTCCATGACAGTGAATATTTGCTTAAGCCTTCAAATCTCTGTCTCTCTGCCCACACAAACGCCGGTGCTAGTGCCTTTGTTGTTGGGGGAAGAGCTGGCAAACTACGAAATAGTTGGAGGAATTGTTTTGAGTGTATTAATTATTATTTTGGGAAAGTTCATTTATGCTCCTATTGTATAGTCATTTGTCAGTACTATATTTGCTCCATAAATTGTTAACTTGTTTGAGAGAAATGAAAGCATCACTCCAAATTTAAGCTACTTGACTTTCCAACATCCAAAGTTAGTCAGGATGCTAGTCATACTATTTGTAAACCATTAAAATGAAATTTATTCCATTTATTAATATTTCATGGCTTATTTTTGCATGTGGAGTTGTAATGACTGAATCTTTTCTTGGATATTTAGCGACAACCTTGATTATTTCCTGTCTCAAAATATTGATATTCGTCTGTTCACCTTGTGATTGATTATTGGTATGACAAGCTCAGTGTCTCAATTGTTGATCAATTGAAAGCTGCAGAGAAACTAAATGACATTTCAAAACGCTTGTGAATATGATCGAGATATTTTAAACATGAAATATCCAGGGAATAGGGTGACATGCTATGCTACAGTAAGATCACAGAATGTCCTCCGTCCTTGCTACTTCGGAGAAAAACAAATTATTGGAGGGCAATTAAATAGGGTAAATGGATTGAACTCACTTTACTTAACTTATTTTTTATTTCGTTACAAAGCAGATTAATAAATCATTAATTTTCTGCTTCTATTGGTTCACTTGTACACCTAAGTCGTAGGTTTCTTCGGCCTTCCAGTCTTGTGGAATGTTATTAACCGGAACGACCCATGATTCGTCTCCCTCTTCTTCATCACTAAACAACATCCTCAAAGCCAAAGGTCCACTTGGTGGCGCGGTGGTGGTCCATACTGCCCCATGACTCCGATCCAGTAACTTGCACACAAAGTTCTCAGTCTGCACTCAACAAAAAGATATTACAGTCATCACACTGGTTCATCCTTTTAAATTAAATATTCAATTTTAGCCATGGTCTTGATTAAATTACATATTCAAAGATTTGATAAAATTGCTGATTAACTATGACCACGGGAAGGATAAAGCATACCTCACAAAGTTGCACAGCAGTTATGTCTCTACTTCCTTGTTGAAACCATAAGACAAAAGCCAAATAGTGAGGGTTGTTGCTACTCTGATGTATCTTAACTGTAATGTTTTTGCCTGGGTAGCTGCATGAAACCCTGCAAATAACAACAGAGGCCTAGTTCAGTCTCTTTAATTTATTGACATTCTACCTATAATTAAAGAAAATGTAGTAGTTGATGCAGACATGAATTAAAAAGATAATTATCTGACCTTCTATATTCAATATCAACTATGCCAAGAGCTAATAGAGAAGCAGCTGCATCCTTGTTGATAGCCATCCCACCAAAAGCTCGTTGGCTAAGAATGAAATCAGTGTTAGCACTAGAACCTTGGTCAGTTATTACTATCGTCACACCATTTCCTGAGCAATAAGCACTATTGCTACATCTCACCTGGCCATAGACTCAAAGTAAAACATAATGAGAAATATTACAATAAACTATAATATAATGTATACTGTTATATATATATATATATATATATATATATATATATATATATATATATATATATATATATATATATATATATATATATATATATATATATGCATGGTCATGTAACTAAATATGTAGCTTGATGAGAACTCACCTGGTAACAGGCACCGCAGCCAACACCATTTCGATAAAGATCAGAAGCAGCTGATACATCCCCACCATTAACAGTGGCACCAAAGGAACCAAATCCACATGCACCAACTGCATTAAGTTATAAGAACATTCATTTATGTTAGAAAAATCTCATTACATCTTTGGCGTTTGGTGGTGTTCAATCATTTTAATTTTCTTACCATCTGTGCCATTTTCTGCAGAGTTTGGGTAATATGCTGCACGAGATTGAAGGAAGGAAGTATCTGCCAGAGTTTGCATGAAAAGAAAGGTGGCAAGAAGAGGACACAAAAGAGAAAGAGCCATGTGTAGGACAGAATTATATAAGACTGAAAGCAAGCAATTAAGATAAGAAGACAAAGACAAACTTAGTGATGAATGAGGGAACCGAATTTCTCCTATTTATAGAGAATTTGGTCAGTGTTACCAACTTTGACATTCCAAATGTGTAGAGTAAAAGTATTCAGATTTTGAATAAGAGAACTTTTGCTACCTTACGTTGTCTCAGTTACTTGGTTAGACTACTTGCTGTTTGTCTTAATTTGACGAGTAAAACCACTTTAATTCTTGTATAAAATTAGGATTTGACTACTAATGAAATTCATAAAAGTACAGAGTGAAACTTATGCGCACATTTTTCTCACTTCCACTATTTTTAATGGATGCTACAACTTATACTTGAAAAGCTTTTAATAAGCTTCATATAATACACAGTTAAAATTTATGTGAGATGTGCAAAAAGTGAAAAAGATACAATTCTTTACTCAAACAACTATTCTGATATTTGCTCTGCAATGGAAACCAATTGCTTTAAAGTACACCACAATTATGAGAACATCTACAATCACTAGATACTTTAGGTTGGTGATTCAATAATCAATGTAGAAGAAGATGGGTGACAACTTTATAATTATTTAATCCAGTGTTTCATGAGCCTATGATATCTTGAAAGTGCAACAAATTCAACAATAAAAAACAATAGCATGAATGTCGATATTACTTGGTATTTTTGTCAATGTCATGTTAATAAACGAACCTTGATATTTTGTTTTTTAATAAATAAAATAAATTCAAATAGAAATAGAAATATGTGAAATTTATTATGAAATCCACTTAAAATAAATTCAGCATTCAAAATGAGTTGGAAAGAAAAATAATAAATACTCTAAAATTATTATAATATGGAGCAGTCATAAAAGAGTTGAGAATCTAAATTTGAATTCTTGCCTATGCTCTCAGAGATTGTATAGTATGTTCTCTTTAGTCTCTTTGAATCTGCTGTGATGGGAGAGAAAAACACTAGTTCAATTGAAACTGACCTAACAAGAGGATTTCATGGATATCTTCTGTCTTTCTTAATTTAACTTGCTACATATGATACAAAGGTCGGAGAGAATTCAAGTCGAACATAGCATAGGTTGAAATATCTTTTAAATTTCAACTATTTCAATTAAGAAAGCATGTAAATTTTATATATTAATGTTATAATTTTGCACCATTTATTAAAATTAAAATAAATAAGTTATTACATATATAAAAGAATAGATATAGTATAAATTTTTATATAGACCGAAACTCTATTAATAATTAGTGATAACTGGTGATAGATGGAGTTATGAATAGTGGAAATGCTAAAATAAAAAAATTGTGTCTCAATATCCTTGAGTAATTTCATTCAGAAAGCATTGACGTTTCTTTCATTAGGAAAATTATATCTGATTTCCATTTTTTATTCATCATTTACATTCTAGACGTGATTTAGTGTGGATTATTGATTTTTTAAAAAAAATAATGATACTTTAATCTGATTTACACTAAATCACGTTAAAAAATAAGTAAAGGATGAAAGTAAAAATTTAGAACTTATAATATCATTGTCCGTTGATTATGACATATTAAAGAGAATTGACATTTGGTGACCTCACAGGTAGGCTAAAACCCAAGATTGAAATGAAGGTATGAAGTAGCCTGAATTGGAATATTAGAAGAAGAGTTGGGCATTGAGCACTGAATTTGATGACCCCACTGGCCAATTAAAGATGGCATGGTAAGAACCTTGATCTCGCCATGGAAGGTGCTTAGAAATATCCATCTAATTCAGACTCTGCTCTTATCATCTTCAGAAAATAACATTTATATTGAAACATAGAGTTGGGTTGACAGAATTGATTTTAAGGATGGTGGTGACAGAGACTGCCACCATGGACATCATCAGCCATGCCATGGACCCAGCGTGCCATTTGTAATCATTAACTTCTCCTACACTCATATCATATTTCTAAGTCTTATCGCTTCAGCTACACCTAACTTTTTCTACACAAACATCTATATACATACTATAAAGCTCAGATATTTTATCATAAACATTTAAAAGCTGTATTTCTTTTAAAACTGTGGATAAAATCCCAAGGAATGGAGTAGGACCATTCCATGGTGGTGAAGTCGTGGGTTGAGCTCGATCAAGACATAATATTCTTCCAATATGCTCCTTCAAAAGTTCTTTTCAACTTTGCCTTCTTCACTTTTTCTTTTCATTGTTTCTTTATAGGAAAAAAAAGTTCATTTTCTTAAAGGTAAAAATTAGT
Organism: Vigna unguiculata; assembly: GCF_037176805.1. NCBI lineage: Eukaryota > Viridiplantae > Streptophyta > Magnoliopsida > Fabales > Fabaceae > Vigna > Vigna unguiculata. Next base: position 52,735,153 of record NC_140794.1, on the reverse strand, counting down.
AACTTACTAACAAAATGGTATAAGTGCCCACCACATTTATCAATAAAAATAGGCTTAAATACATCATTGGTCTACCTCATTTTTTAAAAATGTTCAAAAAAGTCATAAATTTTTGTAAATTATGATCAATTTAGTCCATTTTTTAGACACCGTTTAAATTATTAATGGGATGTAAACAGTTACTATCGCGTGTCCACGAGTCAAGTCAACATTGTGACACATGACAATGTCAATACCATATCAAGTTAGTGTCACTGACACGTATCAAGTCAGTATCGTTGTCACGTTTCAATGTCTCGTAACTTATATTTAATTCAGTTCAAATTTTGTTCAATTTAGTCCAAATTTTCGTTATTTTTGTTCAATTCAATCCTAATTTTGTTTCTTTCCAAATTAACCAAATTTAATTTTTATATAAATGTTATACTGAAATTTTTTATTTTTATTATTATTAAAATTAACATTATATTAAATATTTCTTTCATTATTTTTATACCAAACCTAACTATACTTTTGGTAGGAAATTACTAGATTTAGTTTGATTTTTGCTACATATAAAAAATAGGGTTAAAATTAGTTTAAAATTAGAAGAAAAATTCTTCATTATTTTTAAAATTAGAAGGAAAATTCTTCATTACTTTTTAAATAATAAGCAAAATTCTTAAGCAATATTGAAATTAGAAGAAAAATTCTTCATTATTTTTAAACTAACTCTAAACCTTTTTTTACATGTAACAAACATCAAACATAAATCTAATAATTTTTTTCCAATAATATAATTATGGTTGGTTTAAAAATAATGAAAAATATTTAATGTAAATAAAAATTCCAGTTTAACATTTATATAAAGACTAAGTTTGGTCAATTTGGGGAGGGAAAAAATTGGAACTGAATTTAAAAAAGAATGAAAATTGAGATTAAATTAAACAAAATTAACGAAAATTTAGACTAAATTAAATATAAGTCACGAGACACTGACACATGACAATGATGTTGACTTGACATATGAAAGTGATATTGGTGTGACATATGGCACTAACACTGTCACGTGTCACAATACTGACTTGACACGTGGACAACTTATTTTAAAATTAAAAATTTATGAAGTGACATGTGACTATTCACCTTTCATTAATGATTTAAACAGATCTAAAAAATGACAAATTAACCGCAATTTACAAAAAATTATATCATAAAAAATATGAAGCCTCTAATAGCAAAAGTTTAATTTTGTTTGCTGTCGAATGATGCAAAAAGTTTATTTAGGTGACACAAATCAACATCACAATTATCATTTCAGCGTGATACTTAGGTTGTATTCATTTTTAATGATTTTCTTTAAGAAGGGATGAACGAGCGAGTGATTACTAAATTAACTTTCAATGATTTGAAGAGATAAAAGATGATGATTTGCATAATAATATGTTCAAATTATCATTCCTAAGTGAGGATATTTGAGGGTATGCATATCCTTTTTCCTATATTACCCTCCACTCTTTTTAAAAATGACAAGCAAGTATTTGGTATTGTAACGTGCATGAGGGAGCAGTTGTACTGGGTGGAGATGATAGAATTGGTTCCACTCCCATTTAAAATCACCACAACTGCAATTACATTTATATATGGATTCTAGAGACGAGGGAACGGATTCCCCATTTGCTGTTGGGTTTATATATATTCAAAATTAATTTTAAGATGATAAATTCACATTCATATTAAATTTACTATTTCTAATCTCTCAATCAATTAAAATTGATTTGAAAAAATCAATTCCACCGACGCTCCTAAACTTTACAAATCTGTCCACTTTTAGGTCTAAATTTCTTAAAAAAAATACAAAAACTTTACTCCTCAAATTCATCTCTGAACATATCCTTAATTTGCTTTGATGGAATTTACTCCATATTTTGTCTTTAAATGGCAACCATTCATACCAATAAATGGCCTACATCTTTGTTGAAAAGTTCATTTGAACCCATCTATTTCAAACCTCGGGAAAAAAAGAAATTATAAGATGTCAAGTGCCAATTTGTTGGCTTTTATAAGCTAGTCCAGTGTCAAGTATTAATTTCTTGGCTTTATAATAAGCTAGGTTAAAAGTAATTCCTTTAAAAAACTTTTCTCTAATGTATGTCACAATTTTGTTTACAATAATTTTCCATACATAAAAATTGTATAAACTTTTTCTTTTCCAAATTCTACTCAAATATATTTCGAATTCACAGTCGTGCTTGAATGTTTTACCACGTAATCATCACTATCTCCTTAATCATCAGCTTCTCCATGAGCATCATGTTCATCTGCTTCCACATTATTATCATCTTCTCCATACACATCATCTTCTCTCAAACATCTCTGTGCACGACATTCATCTCACACAAGACTTCTTCCTACATCCATATTAATATCAGACTCTAATGAACTAATTTTAGAGCATGTAATTAGTTTTCAATTCCTTAAACTTATCTTCTAGGTTAGTCATCATTTCCTTTCCACCAAAGTCTAAACTTAATGCTACACAATTCAAAATATTTATCACTTCCACCATAAACCATTCATTCCTATTGCAATTCTACAGTTCATCAACAAATGCTAAAAGTTTCCTTATGATGGATCATAAGAGTGAACCACATCATATGACAGAGATAACTTTAAACCATCAATTACAACTTGTATTTTAAAATTTCCAAATCAAAAGCCCTAATTACAACGTTTATTTTGAATTGCTAAATAAGAGAAACTAAACATAGAATTTAGACCAATAAAATCAATAAAAGTAATTAAAGGCGCCCTTTTATCTTCCTCACAGTATCTCTTTATGTATATGATGTGAGTTGAGGGCTTGTAGGCCTAAAGGAAAAAGGCTAAAAATAGAGAATGGAGAAGAAGCGAGCAAGAGTGTTTCTAGAGAGATAAAAAAAACGATAATATTTATTTTTAAAAAAAAGATATTAAGGTATTTTGTTGACATTATTTATGATTTATTTTAAACATATTTTTATATTGTATAAACTTATTTGTAACAATATTTTTAATGGACATCAATATTTTATTCCGTAGAGAACATGCTTTTAAACTTGGCTGAAAATTTTAATAAATACAAAAATCTAGTTATGCAAATTCACACGAATCTCAAGTTGAAAATCTACTGAAAATAATCTATTTCCTCCTAATCCAATAGTCATGGAATAATTTCATCGACTACTTTAACTTTTGTGAGAATTCATAATGTAATGTCCATATTAATTAATAATCTTGATAAAAAAAAATTGTTAAGTTAGTTCTTAAATATAATTTACCAGCCAAATTAGCCCTAAAATAGTGAAATTTTAGTCCAAAAAGATAACTAATTTGATTTCAAAAATTGCATAGTCAATCAATTTAATTCTTGCAACATGTTTAATTAATTAATTTAATGTTTAATTTGACAACTATTAACCAATTTAACCCGTCAAAAAAACCAAGTTGACTAATACATGTCAACTATTAATTAAATTTGCATACAGTTAATCAACGAGTCCTGATTCCAGAGTTTTTTTTTTTTAATTCAACAATTATATCAATGGATAACAATGAAATTAAGAATTAATTTAATATACCTCGCACACAACACAGAATTTGGAACTCTGGTACACAGCAGTGGAGCTCTGAATCGAGATCAGCGTAAGCATAAAAAATATCAACAAATGGAATATTTCATGCGAATAATAATAAGCAGGATCCATCATCTAATTCTTTTTATCCCGACCAACAAACAGCTTCAATCTCATCCCTTGCTGACCTGTATAACTCTAACCTCTTGGCACATTGCTGTCTCCTTTCCATCAACTCAGAATTTTCACCCAGCAACTGTGCAAGTTCCCTTTCCTGAAAAATAAACAGAAAAATATTAGTCGAGAATATTTCCATCTCTCTTGACGTTGTATATCAAGATATCTGATCCTGTGAAATTTTCAATATTTAGCAGTAGTTCAAGCACCCAATGCCCCATATCCATAGATGTTTGATCCTAAGTTAGGTATGATATACGTATACCTCCTTTTTTCCCAGTTGTGCGTAAAAATGGTCTAGTAAAGATCTCTTAGCCTCCCTCACTTGACAATGAACCACGGCCTTTGGAATGGAATGTCTCAACGTTTCTGACACCATACCGACATAAGATGAAACATTGGAACCAATTCTCTGGAAGTGTCCCTCAGCATACTGTTCTACAGAGGAGGGAGCTGGATTCTTTCCCTTCTCAGCTTCCTGAGGGAGTTTACGGAAGAAATCAACCGTGATGTAGGATGATTCCATTTCCACCAGCCGTAACGTTGTCTTCCTACTGTCTTCACGAAATCTCTCTAATGCCTCATTAGCTGATGCTGCTACTTCGGCTTGAAGAGTTGGAAACCGCCTCAATTCCTACAATCATTGTCATTTAAATAAAAGCATGTTACTTCATTCACCCCATCAGCAACAAAAAAATAAAATAAAATAAAATAAAATAACTCAAACCTGTGTTTCTGCGATTGACTTCCTCAATAGTTCCTTAAGTACGGAATGAACCTGCCACAAATATAGCATATAGTATAAGAATTAGGAAATACCAGTAGCTAACTAAGTATAGTCAGGATTGAAGTTAGTTCCAAAGAAAGCATAAAACAAAGATCAAATATAAACAAAGATCAAATAAAGCAAATTACTTCCGATCGAAGAATAGAACTAAATCAAACAATCTAAGGCAAAAGCACTTACAGCATCCACGGAAGCTTGCGCGGGACCTTTGAAATAGTGAAGTGAGCTCTCCAGGAGGCGCCGGTAACCTTGCTCTGGAGCGATTAAATGAGGTTGGTAACCATCTGCCTCAGAAATCACTTTTCTCACATTTTGCAACGATAAATGACGATCCAGTGGAAGCTTTCTCAGTGCAGCAGGAAGCTGGTGATCGAAAACTATATAAATTCTATCGCCTCCTGGTCGCCTAAGATAGGAAATAAAAGAAACTAGAAAAGGTCAAGAATACACAATCACGCCCAAATATTGAAAAGAAAAATACAAAAACAAAATATATGGTTGTGATTTAAGTTTCTCAACAAAGATTAAATAATCAGCTCTTCCATTCAATTATTGATATGGTCACCAGTTTGAACAGAAAATAAAACAAAAATCTTACCCTCCATCTAAATGCTCCTTAAATACTTGTTCAAATTCGCGGCATAATTCTAGAATAGTGTACAGCTGAGCCTGATAAAATTAGAGGGACAAAATTAGAAGAATTACTTCAACTTTTATATTGTAGTACACAGAAAAAAGTAAATAACTCCTCACCCCGGCATCGACAGCAACTGGTCTACCAAGGCGTGTCAACTCTGCTTCGAGCTCGTCAATGTTTCTGTTAATTAAAGATGCAACTTTTGGAAGCCGAACTCTTATCACAGACTCTAAATGCTGAAACCAAATCACTTCTATAAGTAACCAACCAAGTAAATTTTGGACAGCAGAAAAAATTTAGCAAAACAGCATGTACTTGCGACACTCAAAACTGCACGAGTCAGGTAAACAGAAACCTTGGAGAGAATCCTTGCTAGATACTCCGAGCCCATTTGGCTGGCCAAGTGTGAGTAATCAGGGCTGGTAGTGAAAAATTCACGTTCCCTCCACCGAGCAGCAATCATATCCACATTCCTATTAATATCTGCTTGAGAACGGTTTACAATTCCCACCCAAGGGTTTTGAAGTCGATAAGATCTTCCCTCAAGGACCTACAAGATGTTCAAAATGGTAACATGAAGGATGTAAAATTATTTTGTGCCCATGTCAATAAAATTCACGTAAAATCGGGACTAAGTTCATCACAGGTCAACAATACAATCTAACGAGTTTACGCCAGATTCTTACGTCCAGAGCATTTGTTCCTTTGTCCATCAAATCGAGCTTTGTTAACACACCAAACGTTCTTTCCCCTAAACATTTTGAACGTAGTATCAAGAAAACACCATAATAGCATAACAAAACAATAAAGGCATATAATTTGAATAGTTGAAGCATGACGATGTACAAAATGCATGAAGCATACCAGTAGGGTCAACTTGTCTGGAAACCTTGATGGCATCTGAAGTTGCTATATCTTGATTTGCAGGAGTAATTGCCAAAATCAAGCAATTAGGCTGCATAAACACAAAAAATGATGTGATGGACAATTTCCAAAAAGGGGCCTTAGCTGAAACAACAGTAAATCTATGAAAACGACAAATTATGTAAAATGAGAAATTAATTGGAAGGAGCAAATTCAAATTATTATCATCGTTCTGCCACACATTCAAGGTATAATATAATATTGAAAAAAGTTAAAAAGTCTCAACAACATTTAAAATTCAAAATGCTAACAACTTTTGACGAAAGAATTAATGTGACCAACAATTTCCAGTGCGTTAATCACAGGAAATGGAGAAGTAATTTAAATTAAGATAAACTTATTATATATCATCTTTCATAGGCTTTTATCCAACGTGGGACAGACAACTACTTTAAGGCAACCAAATAAGAAAAGTAAAGAAAGAGATAAGACCAAGAGAAGGTTTCTTCCTATAGTTATAAAAGCACGTCTTCAGTTACCTTGTCAACATATGAGTGAATCATGTTTTCAATGTCTTGAACAATACTTTCGGACTGTCCCTCTGAAAAAATGGAAGATCCTTGACTTGTTATTCGAAAAAAGGAAAATGATAATAAGAATCTTTGTATATTTGAGAAAAAAACAATAAAAAGAAAACATACCTACAGCAACCTTTGTCAAACCAGGCAGATCGATCAGTGTTAGATTGACGACTATCAACAACAAAATAGAAAACCTTTAATGTCACAAAAACAAAATGAAAAATTGACAATTCACATACAGACAGCAACCCCACTATAGGCAGAGGCAGCCAAGCACACGTAATTCCCTTATAAAATTAGAATGGTGGTTCCTTGATTATTATAATATTCTTCCTTCAGAATGATATTAATTCTTTACCTTATAATGCAATTCAATTATAAATACGGCACTGAGGAAAAAAACCCTGGATCGCCTATAATTTTTAAGCAATGCAAGTCACATAACTTGGTAACTATAATCTAAAAATATAGCATCAAATAAATCAATAAGTAAATAGCACATATAGCCATGAATATCAAGATTTCAGGAGACAAGGACTGATTACATATTCTCTCCCACAAAACATCAATTATGCTTCAAGACAACAAAAGAAAAACCTTTTTCTTCCCATATCCCAGAACCATGAGAGGGTTTCTAAGAATAGGAATAGTACGGTACATATCACACCAAAAAATGAAAATGTAAATATAAATATAAATTCTTTACCGTTCGGGGAATATATGCTGAGATGTATAGGAACAGGAGATATCTGCTTTGTTTTTTCAGTCAATCTATCAGTTTCATCTTCAATTTCCTTTCGAACCATAGCTATAGAAGATGAAAAGATAACGAACATCAAATTAAATATAGTTTATCTAAAACAAAAGATAGGAAAATTGCTTATCTACTTCTGAGTATTGTAAACCATATATTCAAAAAATTTCACTGGTGTCAACTTCCTTAGCATTTACCAAAAGATATAACACTTGCAGCGAATGTCATTATATCATTTTAGGCAACCAAAGAATCATGCATAGCATGTAATCAGTGTTACACGGATGATCTTTTGTAAAATGTCCTACACTATCAAAACATAATTCATGTCATCACGATTCCAGAGACCATCGGTTGAGGTTTTAAGTCTTTGATCAGGAAATGCTAATGTAGCAAGCCAAATAGAAACTAAGATATTGTGTGTTGATGAAAAACATGCAGTTGCGAGACACAATATTTAGCAACCAATGCAAAAAACAAAGAATTAAACCTGAAAGGATGACAGATCAGCAAGAAAAAAAAGAAAAAAAAATTCAAAGATAAAACAGGCTACAAACACTTCACTACATTACAGATTACATAGTTTGAAAAGAAAGAAAGAAAGGCATGCATGCAGAGTTTGCAATGTGTAGTCTAAGGAACTCTTATTTCCAGAATCTTGAAATGGGGAATAAAAAACAAATATCATTTGCATGAGAAGCAAGAAGACGTACAGAAATCAGTAAAGCGTTTCTTAGGCAAGTGCAGAAACTCCGCATAATCCTGTAGTCCCTGCTCTATTTTGTACAGCTGCAGCACCAAAGGCCTTCGCGTCACAATCCCTAAAAAATGACGAAAAACTTAAATTACACAAGCAAGATTCACACAGAAAACGATAAATGAATTTATCTTTCAAAAGATCCAACAATTTCCCTCTCCTAACCAAACATCACAAATCAGAATAGAACACAGAAATTAGTAATCAGAGAATGAACGGTTAAAGATATAAGAATAAAGAACCTGAACCCCGCGGAAGAAAATCGCGGCCAACAATGCTCTCCAGAACCGAAGACTTTCCAGAACTCTGCATTACGTAAAAGACTTAAAATGAGTAGCGCATAGAGCGAAATTGATAGAAAGGGGAAGAATGGAAGAAGCGAGAAGAACGAACCTGGCCGCCGACTACGGCAACGGAGGGAAGGGCTTCCCAGAGTGTAGGCAAAGCGGCGCCGGCGCCGTGGTCGCCGAGAACCGTACAGGCGCGCTGAATTCGGTTGACAAGTGCGATCAAGGTGTCCATTGGTTGGTTGGGCGAGGGAAGGAGTGAGAGTGAGAGTGAGAGTGAAGGTGTGGAAGTGGAAGAGCGAAAGAGGAGTAGTAGAGGAAGGAGGAAGACGAAGAGAGGAATGAGAAGAAGGGAAGCTATTTTTGTTGTTTGTGTGTTTTCCGTTACGTGCTTACGCTTTTCTGAGAGAATATTTTTAAAATTTGGAAGAGAGTTGGGATGATGGACCACGTAAGGGAGAGGCGTCCTATATAGTGGACTTGCGATGTCGCTATTGGCTTCGCAGCTCAACTTTCCGTTCCTCTTTCTTCCGTTTTTTCGTATCAGTCAATTCCTTTTTATTATTTTCACACTCTCTCACTGAGAGCTTTTGAACATGCTATATTGATATATATTCAATCAAATAATTACATTAGGATATTATTATTTTAATATCAACAAAATTTTCTATAAACTTTACTTCTATTACTTTATTCTTTAATTTTTCATAAATAAAAAAATTAAGTTTTTTAATGATCAACATACTTCTAAAAATAGATTTTCAACTAGTATAATTAGTGTTAAAAAACATTTTCCTTAAGAAAACGCCTTCTTTCATTTATCTGTATCTTTTTTATTATATTATATTATATTATTTTAACTTAAAAACATATTATTATTTTTTCGTTTTTAATGCATAATTTTTAATTTGAAGGAAAGTAACATAATATAAACAATATAAATTACAACTAAAAAAGAAAAAAATTATATATTATGAAACAATAGAATAAAGTTCATGAGTAATTTAATTCTATTTTTTATGGCATTAGGCAAAAGAATTATTTTTTAAGTTTAAAATGTAATTGAAAACAAAACAAAAATATAAAATGTGTAGACAAAATCGATATGTCATTAAATATTGTTATATATATATATATATATAATTTTTTTAGTTATTTAAAACTTATTATAGTGTGTGCCTGAGTATTATGTTAAAATAGTCCAACATTTGTAATACAAATTAATTTATATTATGTTTAGAGTAAATTATAATAACGCTACTTATATTTAATTGTACCATGTTCCGTATTCATGTGTTTTTAATGTTATTTTGAGCCATCAATTAATAGTGTTAATTTACTTTAAGAATTCAAGATTGGATGAAATGTGTAAATATCTTGTTTATTGAAAACCCAAGAATGAAAACTTGACTAGATGAAGAGGTGGAAGGAGAGAAAGAATCAAATATCAAATTACGGAAAGTGGTGTGGTGGTGGAAGGGTACACAAGGTGGTAGAGGCTCTATGGAAAATGAAATCAAAAGTGTAGAACCAGATTTATTCATTACTTATAATTTTTGTTTTCCTTGAATTTTTTCATGAAAATTAATAGTTGCATAATTAATGCTACAATTGTCAACAAAAAATCTATACCTCAAATCTTGGCTCAAAGAAAATGTGCCCATTAAGAATTAAGAAATATTACAAATTTTGTGGAAAATTTTCAAAACTCGTTGCTCAGAATTTTCGTAATATATTGGAAGACCTGTGTGTTGCTATATATGAAAAGGAAATATGTAACACTTCTTATTTGGAAAATATGTAACTTCTAGGTTCAAATACGCATCGGGTGATTATTTTTTTTCAATTTTTTAATTTTAATCTTAATATTAATTTTTTATTTAATCAAATCTTAATTTTAATCAACTTTATTTAATTTAATTTTTCTTTCTATCTACATTTAAATAAAAAAAAAACAAAATATCGGTGTCTATGCACAAGAACTAGTTAAACAAAATAATATGGATTAAAATGAACTAAAGAAATTTAATTCTTAGACTTAAAAATCTTCCCTCCATTTTGTGATTCTAAAATCGCGAAAGTTCCAAAACTGCAAGGAGCTCATTATCATGTCGTCGTCGTCTCCCTGTCATCTTTCTTCGTCGCCTTCTTACCGATCGCCATTGACTCCCTCTGATTGTCGCCCAGGCAACTCTTCGTCGCCTTCTCATCGTGGTCGGACATAGTTAAGTCTATCACTCTTCTCGTCTGTTAGCGCTCTTCTGGGTTATTGCTGGTTAGGTTAATTTGATTGATTTTGGATTTATTGTTTGATTCCGTCACTTCCACTTTTTGTGCTATAATCTAGGGTTTATCTGTCCCTATATATCTGTTTGGTTAGGTTAATTTGTTTTGCACTTTTCATTTAGATGTGCAGCAAGTACTCTGCATGTCACCATCTCTTTGGTATTTTTTTTTTCCAATTAAGGACTTATAATAATATTATGTTTTTAGCACCTTCAGAACCTTATGCAATGTTTTCGTCTTTTGGTGTTTCGCATCTCCCAACAAAATTAGTTTTGATGAATGACCAAGGATGTTCTTTACAATCATGCATTACCTTTGTATATGGAAAAAAAATCTGGTTGTTTTTAATTTTGTTTTTCAACGATTAAGCTCAAACTCCTGATTAGTGTTTACGCTTTTTCTTTTTGTTATTATTTAATGATAGGTTCCTAAAATGCTTTGGTCTAGTTACTGCACATTATACCAAAATTCAGTGAAGGATTTGACTGAGCTTGGGGAATGCTAGTATGACCAAGGTGGGTATTTCATTATTAATGGGAGTCATAAAGTTTTGATTGCTTGGGAGAAAATGAGCACCAACCATGTCTATGTCTCGAAGAAGTTTGGTCCATGGCGGAGTCACTCGGACTAGTTCCAAAGGGCTAATGTTAATTTTTCAATTTATGCTTTTCGAAGTTGTTTTTCATGGTTGTGTTTTGTACAACGTCTGAGTTTATGAATTTTTCCATTTCAAGGTTCTTCAGGACAATATATATGTGCCACTCTTCCTTATATTCGAACTGAAATTAAGTTTGAAACCTGTAAAGTAGAGAAAACATCAAGGCAATATATGTATCATGTGAGATGTTTTCTAATGATAAGAAAAGTGATAGACTAATTACACTTTGAAGGACCATTTTTAAGTTTAATACTTTCAAGGATTGAAGTGGGTTTCCCTAATTTTTTTTCCTTTTATGCACTGCAATATGTTTTCTTTTATATGCTGTCAATTGATTTTGAGTGAGATGGTTATTTATTTTTAATTTTAGATGACTGACGACGGGCATTATTAATGAATTATGGTAATGGTTATTTGTTTTTAATTTCAGATTATTCAAAACTTCTATTATTAGTGGAATATAGTGGCATTTAATATGCTATTTTACATTCCATGTATTTACCATTAGGTAATTTGATTTAATTTCATATAAATTTATCTCAACTGCAGGTTCCACTTGACTACAGTGGGAAAAGAGGAGCCACTCTTACTGTAACCAAGGAAAAGAGAATTAAGCGAGTTTAATTAGTTGGACTTTTTAAAGCCTGACGATGGTTTGTGTTGCATCCTTTATTGAGTTAGAGTTACACTTGTATCATAATCTGTAGGAATGCAAAGGAGATCCTTTAAAAGGAGATTATTCTTTTTCATATACTGTGTTTTCATTTTGATAATATGGGGAATATTTATGATACTATCATTGCCGTACAGATATGCGCCAATGGCAACACGAGGGCAAGATATTATCATTACCGTACAGAAAGCTAACAAGAGATGTTAGGCGGTATGTATAGAAGGTTTGTTCAGACTTCAAGTTACATCTATTGTTGTATTCCTTATGCATTGCCGAAGTTAAATTGTATATACTCTTGGTATAAAAACAATTATACTATCAACTAATTAATCGTTATAAAAATCAACTATAATAGAAAAAAAAAAAACTATGCTTTAATTTGTGCTTAAACTCAATGCATAAAAATAGTTTTGAAAAACTTTATTTGTGCTGTTCTATTATCAAGTTTGTTCTTCTACCTTTGAAAGCCCAAGGCCATCATCAGTTTTATCTTGGTTGGCCTTTTGGTCATCGAGATAATGTTGGTATATATAGGACAGAAAGCCCCATATAGCTAACAAGAAGGCTATAACCTTCACCCCATAAATCTTGTCATGAAACACAAAGACAGCAAGGATAGGAGTTATGGTTAGTTCCAAGTTACCGATGACAACAGAGAACAATGAAGATACCTCAAAAATCAACCCTAACATACCAAGGCACGCTATTTGCCATGTCACAGCAATCCAAACCAGAGTCATTACGTAAGACACTCCACCGTATTTAAACTCCTTCATCTCTCTTCCCATACTTCTCCAATCTCCGCTTCCAAACAACCCCACAAGGCCAGCGACTGTAGCAACGAGCATGGGGTAAAAATTCATCCTCAACAGAGAAGAATAGGTTTCTTCGGTCTTTGCAACCTTCACAAAATAGAGCTGCAAGAGAGAGTGTTGTAAAGCAAACGTGGCAGATGCAGCAAGGGCACAAAAGAACCCAATTAGTTGCTTCTCTCTGGGAAGGTCCTTTCTGTCCTCGGATTCAGTGTTGAGTGCGATTAGGATAACTGACATAGTAAGAACAACTATAGAGTTCAATATCAATGCAGTGAACTTTTGGGAATTGAGTAAGTAAGTAGATACCGCATTGAAGGCTAGTTGGGTGGCACAAACTAAGGCAAAAGTGGAAAGAGGAAGATATGAAAGTCCATATGCATACAAAAGGTCCATTCCTGTGTACATTAGACCAAAACCTATGTACAAGGAAATCATGACTAAACGTCTTGGTTCGGTTTTGGTTTTGGAGGAATCATGGTTGGTTGATTTGTCGGAGTATAATAGGAGTGGAATTAGTATAGGGAACCCAGCAGATTGAACAGATGATGCAATCCATCTGCTTTTACCACCTTTGTCAAAGTAGAACCTTCCCAAAAGTGTGGCTGTGCATTGGCCTACCAGAAGAAAGATTGTATAAAGGGACAAACGCAACCAACGTTTGTATTCTCCGAATAATGCTAAATGTTGAGGTTGCTGAGTAACAGCTGTGGACATTGTGTTCAAGTAGCACAGTAATCTAGCAGAATACAAATATAAGAAATTTAGATTAGTTCTTTTCCTTTCTCTCTTAAATAGAATTGGTTCACAATTGAGATAAGAGAGGGATGCAGGAGCAGTTTCTTATGATTTTCACACTAAGTAATAAAATTGGATTGAGTTGGACTATTGAAACATTGTTTGGGCAATCAAATCATTTTATAATCTCTGGTTTAATCATATACTCTTTCTCACTATTTTTTATATTATTTTCCAGCACATAGCCATTGACTCTTTTGTTCGTGATGTAATATTTCATCTATTTGTATTGAAGAAGCATTTTTGGCCTTCGCCTTCATGAAAAGTTGAAATATCTGATTTTGAATTGTTTTTATTTAATATTTATATTTGTTTTTACTATCCACTGTGTTTATCAAATAAAATTTTCAAAATATGCATCTCCGTAATATTTTATTGCTCAAATTTTTTGAAATACTTATTTGATTTAAGCAATGGGCAGTATATATATATATATATATATATATATATATATATATATTGGAAACTAAATGCTGATTATAAAATTAAGCTCATTTAAATAAACTTCTCAAATAATTGTAAAGAGAAGAAAATAAAATAAACTAATTAGAGGTCAAATAAATGAATAAAAATGAAATTAACTTTTTTTATATAAATTCTCTGTCTGAAGTTTTCTCCTTCAGTTTTATATAAATTAAGATAAAATTATTAATTTACTTCGGTAAGAAATTTTGAATTTATAATTTTTACTTCTCATTCTTTTTATTTGGACTTTTTGAAAAATCTATATTGACACCTAAAATTACAAGGAAGAAGTGCACAACAATATATTTGATAAAAAAAAGTAAAAAAAAAAAAAAGTCTTTCTCGAAGACAGGTATTGTTTTCACCAAAACAACCAAATCTAACTGATGTTCCAATTTTTATTAGACATAGTTAAAAATGCGAATGAAATTCCATATTTATAAGACACTAGGATTATATTTAATATTTTTTAGGATTTTAACTTGCATAGGTTCAGTTAGTTTTAAACTTGACAGTCAATTTTGAATACTTTTCATTAAAGTTCTTTTGTTTGTTTTGTATTTCTTTTTTTTTTGTATTTTTTAATAAAAAAATTATAAAAACAAAGGTTTTAGATTTTTGAAATTTATAATTTGAATAAACATTCATACAAGTCTATTCTTGGAACTGTATACAATCCATGGTAGAGTACAGGTGCAAATATGACTTAAAAAAAAAAAAACTACTTTTTAGTATATTTTCGTAAAATATAAATGGAAAAATCCATGCTTAATATTGCATGGTTTAGACAACAAGACAAAGAACAACGAGATAAAAAAGTTATTCCTTGTATATTCGAAACATTTATTCTTTTTTAATAGTTTCATTTTGATTATTTTATTATTTAAAATTAAAAAATTAAAATTGGATTAATTTTGACTTTCACTCTAAATTAATAATTCAATTATTGTTTTATTAGAATAATATTAGTTACTTTACATTTACAAACTAAAATTTTGTTAAGATATTTCTTTCTCTTTCTTTATCTACTTTTTTTTGGTTTACGTCAAAACATTTTTAGATACTAAACATAGCTATTGTTTCTAATAACACTTGACACAATTATTTTTGTCTTTATCATTTTTATCTCTTTGTTTTCTTTTGTGTCTTCACGTTTATATATGGTTAATATTTGAAAAACATTGTTAATATTGTAATGTGAAAAACATTGTAAATATTGTAATGACTTGGTCTTCTAGTGATGTAGTTAGTATTCTAATGACTTGCGGTGCTTATAACCTTCATTTTAGTGAATGTTGTAGTGGCAATTTACAAAATGTTCACTCTAAAAATTTTTAAATTTGTGTAAATATTATAATTTGGGTACAACATTATAATTTTAAACTATAATTTTGTACAAAATAGTATATAATAATTTCTTTAATATTTGAAGGGTGTTTTTTTTCTATAATGCAACGGTTTAGAGGTTTAGAATGATAGATTCTGATTATAAGTCAACCATGAGTTTTAAATGGTGAAGAGAAATATTTGGTTAGGTTAAACTTAAGGTAGTAGTGGCGAACGAGAGATGTTCTTGCCATTCCAATATTTTTTATGAATGTGCTTTGTGGAGGAGATTTTAGTTTTTGCTTTAATTTGAATTATTTATACTAGATAAATTAACTTTAATATAATGTTGAGAAAGTGATGAATTTTGTAAATTTGAGTTTGATTAAATATTGACACATGATTAATTTTATTTTTCAATATAGCATGTTTCTATAAAAAGTAAAATCTACAAATCATGGTACGATCTCATGATTTATAATTATATGAATTATTGTACTAATGATGAAAACTTTTCCTTTGGCATTCCAACCTAAAGTAGCTGACTTCATCGGTCTCCCTAATTCCAACACCAGGCTAGAATGGATTGTAATCGGGAGGGAAAAGTACCTTAATAATGTGTTGCATGCATTAAAATTTAACTTATCTTGATTAGCATTAAATAACATGATTATACTAAAAAACCAAAATTTCCAATTTTAGTACAATGGAACCTAGTCTATAAACATGCAATTTTAAACTCGTAAGAGCCTCCGAATGACTAAAGAAAAAGAAATGTGTCATAATCCCTAGTATAAAGGCATTATGATCAAGGTGTGCCAGTTACAGACTCAGCCTTCACGAACATATCGAAAAAAATCTAATGAATCACCTAAGATAACTCCTACAAGAACATACATCATGGTCATACTAAGACTTTATAAATGATTTCAACGCTATATCCTGATAGCATCTTGATCCTTTAAAAGTTTATCATTTTGATGAACCGTCTTATAATTTCCATCAATTTCTGAAGAAAAGAGAAGTCATATCCATTATAATTATGGTTTACAAAATATAAAGAATTATTCAAATTCTTGTCTAACAATAAAAAATGGTTAGAAGAGGGAACTCCATCAACCGAAGATATTCATCTATCTTATGCACATCAGACTATGTTTAAATCATGTCACCAACCTACAAAACATGAACCTAACTTAAATATATGCAAACACAAATATATATATATATATATATATATATATATATATATATAATTCTTTTATTAAAAGATTGATTTTTTTTTAATTTAATTTATTTATGTTATTATTTATTTTTAATATAGCATATAAAAATAAATTAAACACACAAAGATTTTTAATATCTAATAGAGTCTCTCTTTTCTTAAGAGATATACTCAGTAAGGGAATTAATCTTTAACTAAGTAATTTTTTTTCACGTATAGATATGTCAATAATGATAATATAAAATATCAGTAATGTACTAATGTCAATCAAATCAATAAAAAAATCAAATAAGAATAAGTCCAATTAAAAAATATAAATTTTTTAATAGGAATTAATTTTTAACTAAGAATCAACTAAAAATACTTGAATTTATAAAACACTTAAAACTTAATTAAATTTATTTTTAATAAGAGATAGATAGCATTTCACCAAAAAAAACATTATAATAATATATAATGCAGATCTTTGTATATAATTTTTTTTAACATTATTCTTGAAATATATTTGTCAGTTAATTATAACATCTAATAATAATTCAACTTATTTTCATTTTAAGTGTGAACAAATAAGTGCCTATGTTCTGGCTAGTTTATTACAAATATAATGAATGTTAATATATTTTAAAAGTACATCGATTATAATTGCAATTCTGATAAGAATATGATCAACATAAAACTATATATTGTGTAAGTGTAAGTGTTAATTAGCATAATACAGGGAGATAATGGTAACTTTATCAAAATATTAACTGAATGTTCTTTTCTGTTTGAGAGCTGTCCATCATGCCAAACTTGTCATAGTAAGAGAGAAGTGTTTATAGTATTTGTTCTTCTTTGTTAAATTTAAAAATTAAATAAATACTTTATAATAAAAACAATAATAAACAGTTTTATATTAGGAGAAAACAAATAATTTTTTCTATAACTTATTTATTTTTTGAAAGCTTCATTTTTCTATAACTGAGATGAGTGTTTCTCATGGTCCAATTAGCATTTCCATAACATAGAAGGGTTAAGAATTTAAAATGTGAGGCTTTGTTCCAAGTTTCTTCACCTATTTTTAGAAAGTCAAATATATATATATATAAAATAATCTCATAAACGTAATTGTAATCAATATTAACTAATGATATTAATTTCTATAAAATATTTTATTTTTCTTGTAAAAGTACAAATCAGGCTGCACTAAACACAATTCACAAAATTGCAATAGCAACATCAACAGAGTCATTCAACTGGTTATAATAATTTCATCAAAATTTGGTCCATCCCATTCTACAATCAGCAAATTTCTACCTCAGCCAGTGAAACCCTATCTGCCTTGGCTTTTTTGTGATCTATATAATGTTGATACACATAAGACATAAAGCCCCACACTGCTAACAACAAGGCTATAAACTTCACCCCATTCACCTTGTCATGGAAGAAGATCACTGCAAGGATGGGAACAATGGGCAATGACAAGGTACCTATCACATTTGAAAACAATGAAGATACCTCAAAAATCAACCCCAGCATACCAATAGACGATATTTGCCATGTCACAGCAGTCCAAAGTAGAGTCATCACATATGACACCGTTCCCTTCTCATAATCCTTACTCTCCTGCTTCAAACTTTTCCACTCTCCACTTGCAAACAAGCCCACAACACAAGCACATGTAGCAATCAAAGATGGGTAAATTTGCATGTCCAACACAACAGTAAAGGTTTCTCTCTTGATAACCTTCTCAAAAGAAAGCTGCACAAGAGAGAGATATAAAGAAAATGTAGCTGATGCACCAATAGTGCAGAAGAACCCAATTATATGTTTTTCTCTGGAAAGTCCCATTTGATCCTCAGAATCAGCATCGATTGCAAGCAGGGAAGCTGATATCGTAAGGAGGACTATAGAATTGAATATGAATGCTGTGAACTTCTGCGAATTGAGGAAGAAAGAGAAGACTGCATTGAAGCCTAATTGGGTTGCACACAGCAGAGAATAGGTGGAAAGAGGGAGATATAGAAGTCCATAGGAATACATCAAGTTGTCCCCTGTCAGAATTAAGCCAAAAGCTAGGTAGAGGAAAACAATGATACAAAATTTTGGTTTTGCTTTGTGGGAATCATTGTTGAGCTCGTTAGTTAATTTGTCCTGCTTTCTTGTTGAGAAGTAAAAAAGGAGTGGGAAAAGTACAGGGAATCCAGCTGATTGAACAAAAGTTGCCATCCATTTGCTATTACCACCATTGTCATAGTATAACCTTCCCAGAAGAGTAGCTGCAGATTGGCCTGCCAGAAGAAAGATTATGTAGAGGGACACACGCAACCACCATTTGCATTTTTCGAATCTTGCATGTTGAAGTTTCTGGGTGACATCTGTGCTTCTGTTAGAGTCGTGCAGTTTTCCATCATCTGAGGATACACACCAGAAACTTAGATTAGCTCTATCATTTCTGACATAATCAGAAGTTGTTTAAACTAGTGGGACTCTAGAGATGATTTTCTTTGGTTTTTTGCGAAAGTAGTTCCTCTAATCCAAATACTAAATAATATAGTTAAGTATTATATCTTTGTTTAGTTTATGCCATTAAATTATTGTGAAGAAAATCGACATAAAACCAAAGACATACAGTTTCCAACCAAACAATCTCTAACTTTTTTTTCAAGTTTCACCGTTAGATATTGAAATGGGACACGACAATGTTATTAGCCAAATACAAGGAACACTTTCCGACGAGAACTGACCGAACAGAGGCTCACCTTCCACCTGTTTGTCATAATATCTAACTTAATATTAAATCCTAATAATAGAAGAAACGCAGTGATTCTAAATTGCTGATAAAAAAAACAGTGATTCTTAAGCAATCAATAAAGGAAGAGGATGTTGGAAATCAGTGAGAATTATGTTCCTTTGGTGTCTGTTTGTGTTCCAGAATAACCAAGCAGGTTCCACTCATCCGCTTAAAAAAGATGCAAGAGTTTCTCTTTAACGAGCAGTGTTCAAGAAACTAACCTGTATTTTGTAGCTGCTGGTCTTGAACAATCTCCATTGAATGAAACGTGATAAAAACTAAGAAGAGGATATCATCAAGATATGAAGTGCCGCTTGCAAGCTCAAGTAAGCCGCAGTTGTTGAAGTACAGGAAGTAAATTCAAAACCGACAAATTATGTTGGACTTCACAAAGTCGATCTTATTGGACTTTTCCATATTTCTGTGAACACTAATTTGGAAGTGTGTGTTGACATGGTAACTATCGTGAAAATGATAAGCACCATGGCATTTTGAGCATTTTCTTTGCTTGCGTAATCTATTTTCTCCTAATCCGTATTTTAAAACTCTTTTCATCATAAGCTAATAGTGTACGAGTGAAGGAGGGAGGACTCGTCAAACTAAAAACACAAGCATGGTAGCTTCATCGACCCACGTTAAATCATCTAACATGTCTAGCAAAAAAGTACAATCAGTTCTGATAGTATATATCTTTTCCCCGGAGTAAGCAAACTCTCTTTGAGTTAGGTTTTTTCACCAAACACTTCTTATGCGTTTGTGTACGCACTTTTGTACACATATTTCCTTCTCTCATGGCTTATACATACTAATATGGTATCATATTTAAATCATCTTCCGCATTTTCTCCTTTCTTTTTGATTTCTTGTCATGGCAAATACTATGTTATCCTCTGGTTCTCCCACAAACCCTGTGCACCCTAACCCATGTTTTGATCATCTCACAAACCTCGCACATCCACTATTTCTTCACCCCGGTGAGAATCCTGTTCTTGTCTTGGTGTTGCCTCTTCTTTTCGATAACAACTATTCGCAATGGCGACATGATATGCTTGTTGCGTTAGAAACAAAAAACAATGACTGTTTTGTTATCGGCACCCTTCCATGTCCAGCCTTTAATGATCCCTTGCATGAAGCTTGGAAACACTGTAACAAGATGGTAATTTCGTGGCTCACTCGCTCAATGACGTCCACATTAAACAATATGTTATGTGGTTGGAGTTTGCATCTTATATATGAACTTATCTTCTTCAATGGTTCTCTCATGGGGATAAGCTTCGCATTGTCAATTTACAGTAGGAAGTTCAGAGCTATCGACAAGATGTCCACCATTTCTCAATATTACACACAACTTCAAATCCTCTAGAAAGAACTCTTTTTGTATTGCACGATTCTTGTTTGTACCCGTGCTTCTCCTTGCACATGTGGCTTGATTTCCAAGATCTGGAAAGAGAGAGCGTGATGATGATTATGTCATCAAATTTCTTTGTGGCCTGAATGATGAATTCTCTAAGGTTCAGTCTCAAATTATGCTTATGGAGCTTATGCCTACTCTGGTGAAAACTTTCTCTTTGATTCTTCAACAAGAACGTGAATTTAAGACTACTTTTCATTCTAATTCTCAAGATTATATTGTCAATCTTGCCTTTCCCGAGGAACATGGTAAAAATTTTTGTGGTGGTTTCTTTGACAATCATGGACGAGGCGCTCTCCTCGGTCTGGTGGCTGCAATCCCAAATATTGTGACCATTGTCACCGGACCAATCATGCCTCTGATTCCTGTTGGATTAAGCACGACCTGCCTCAAGGCTCTAACCTACACACTAAAGTCCAACCTCTTTCTTCCGAGCCCTCTGCTCGTGCTAGTATGGTTGATATCGTCTCCTCTATTGCCGATCTTCGTATCGGGAAGGATTATGAAGCTCTTATCGCCTTCATCCAACACACCTTATCCAATACATTCATTTGTTTCTTATGATAATTATTCTTTTGACCATACTGTTTTTTGTCATAATATTTCTACATAAGTTGAACCTTTCTCCTTCAAAGAAGTTGTTCAACATGACTGTTAGAAATAGGCTATGGATGCTGAGTTACATGCTCTTGACAAAAACTAGACTTGGACTTTAGTTCCTCCTTCTTCTGGCATCAAGCCAATTGGTTGTTGCTGGGTTTACAAACTCAAACATAACCAGATGGCACAATTGATAGGTTTAAAGCACAGTTGGTGGCTAAGGGTTTTACTCAAACTGAGGCGTTTGATTATTTTGAAACTTTCTCTCATGTTGTCAAACTTACTACTGTCCGTATTCTTTTAGCCTTGGCCACTGCTAGTGATTGATTTATTCATCAGTTGACAATGTTTTCCTCCATGAAGACTTACATGAAGAGATCTATATGAAGCTTCCACCTAATCTTTCTCTTTCGCAGCCAAATCTTGTTTGTAAGCTTAACAAGTCTCTATATGGTTTAAAACAAGTCAATCGTAATTGGAATCAAAAACTAACTTCAGAGCTATTTCTTGGTTACACATAAAGTTCTGCTGACCACTCTCTCTTTGTGAAGAAATTTGTCTCTGTTATTACTGTTTTATTGGTTTATGTCAATGATGTGGTTCTCACTAGCAATAGCATTGCTGGAATTAATGTTGTAAAAGCTCATCTTCATTCTAGATTTCATATTAAAGATCTTAGCCCTATCAAATTTTTTTGAATCATGAAGTTTCTCGTTCTCTTGATGGATTAGTTTTGAATCAAAGGAAATACTATTTGGACCTCATTTCAGAGGCAGGGATGCTTGGATGTAAACATGCACCAACGTCATCTAATCCTTCTATCAAACTTCATGCCGACGAGGGAACTCTTCTACCAGGTCATTCTTCCTTTCGGCGTTTGATTGGATGATTAATTTACTTGACTAACACCAGGCCTGATATTAGTTTTGTTGTCCAACAACTCAGCCAATTTATTTCTTCTCCACGTGAACCACATATGCAGCAGGTTGTACGGATCATTCAATACTTAAAACATGCTCCTAGATATGGACTTACTTTTGTATAAATCTAACACCTCTCTTAAAACTCAGACGTTTTCTGATTCTGATTGGACAACATGTGCCACTACCCGACGTTTTGTTTCTGGATATTGTGTTTTCTTGGGTACATCTTTGGTTGCTTGGAACACTAAGAATCAAACCACTATTTCACGGTCTTTTTCTGACGCTGAGTATCGTGCTTTGGCATCCCTGGCATGTGAAATACAATGGATTCAATACCTTCTTCGAGATTTGCATTTTTCTGTTCCCACTCCCTATACTGTCTTTTGTGACAACAATTTTGCTATTCACATTGTCAAGAATCTCACTCTTCATGAGAGAACCAAACATATAGAACTTGATTGTCACATTATACGACAAAAACTTGTTAATGACCTTATTCACTTTTTCCATATTCCTTCTACAAGTCAACTTGCTGATATGTTTACTAAGTCATTATATCCTTTTGTTTTCCGGGTTGCTACTTCCAAGTTGGGACGTTACAATTTCATGCCCACCTTGAGAGGGGGTGATAAAGATATTATATATCTTCCACTTTTATTTAGATTGATAGAGATATTATATGTTTGATTCTCTTTTATTATTATCAAATATTCTGTTGTATTAAGTTTTACTTTTTCTTTTATATGATGAGACATTGTACTCTATAGATTGAACAAATATTCTACAGTGAACAAATTCTTTTTAAGTTGTTTTTCATCAAACATTTCTTTTATATATATATATATATATATATATATATATATGTGTGTGTGTGTGTGTGTTTTTGTACACATGTTTCCTTACCTCATGACTTACACGTACTAACAAGTTCTCATTGCTTTGGATGAAAAACCTTCCAATTCTGGTCCTCATAACTTATACGTACTAACAAGTTCTCATTGCTTTGGATGAAAAGCCTTCCAATTCTGGTCCTCGTGACTTATACGTACTAACTCGTACTAACAAGTTCTCATTGCTTTGGATGAAAAACCTTCCAATTCTGGTCCTCTGACTTTGAGGTCTCTACATAGCCTTATTGTTAAACGTCATTTAACAAGGCCTCTTCGTTTCAAATGGGTTAAAGGTGATGAATTTATTGTGAAAAAAATCTAAAGGTGATGACGCTCCTACAAACAAAAATCAACTGCAAAGTAAATAAATACATTTTTTTTGACAGGAAGAAGCAAGCCTCTCATGCCCTCACCCTGACTTCAAAGAACACTATAATCATCTTCATCATTCATCCTTATGTAACACATTATGGCAGATACAAACACAAAGAATGAAGAGAGTTCCATAGCAAGGGCTCCCCAACTGATAACACCAGCATGCTTTAATATGGCTGGAATGGCAATGCTTCCCACAGCTGATGCCCCACTTAAGAACTTGGTTGCATTCATCCAGCTGTTCCATCATTCCCCAGCTTGGATTAGGAAAATTCAAACACAAACCTATTTTACTTTTCCAGACAAAAGTTAAGGATTTACGTGTTATCTGATTCAGAAAATACAGAAGAACGTTCAGATCCCGCGAAGAAGAGCAAAGGTATTGGAAGAATCACATATGTTATCGCTGCATGAAGAGTAAAAAAATATTTAATAACGTACAAGAATATATCTTCTTGTCTCCCAAGAAACAATTAATTAGCATTTTAGAGAATCAATTCAATGATGCTTTATCTTACCAGTTAGCATTGGCCACCAATTTTTATATAACGCACATGCCTGCAATACAGAACCAATCTTAGTAAACAGTGATGAGACATCTGTTGATGGATTAATTTATTGAAAGGGAATTGGTTCAGGAACTCATGCCATGGCTAGGCAGAACCGTTGGGTTTTTAATAAATTTAAATATATTAATAGGTTGTGATAACTAATCATTGTAAGAAACTAACTGTTGGATGGTTAATGTACTAGTCGATGGATAGTTAATGTAATAGCAATTGGGTAATCGATGTACTAGTTGTTTATATCTATCGGAAGTACAACGGACTAAAATTGTAAGCTATAAATTATATTCTTGATGACACAACGAAAAGTGAATAAGTTTTTTCATCCAAGAGGCTCTTTCTCCTAACAAGAAACTGCCTAGGAAAAAAAAAAATATTGTATGATCTGAAGTATATGTCTGTAATCTTAACCGTTTTCTACATAACAAGTAATAAAAACTTTTAGTTTACAAAATAATAAACCTGTTCCCTCTGCCCAATTGTTTTCTTTGAGCCTCACATTTATATAGGTGGGAAAAAAAAATACTGACCAAAATATGCAAGACAACACCTCCAGAGACCAAAACTGCTAAAAGGAGAAGTTTCCCTGTGTTCAAGCAGTAACGGAAATATCCTGGAAACTCTGCCATCTCCTACTCAACTCATTTTATGAAAACTAATATCTGAATCAAAATATAATAACATACTGCTATGAGAGCCTTAAATTTGAAGAAAATGCTAAATAAAGAATCAGTTCTAAAGATTACATTAATGCACATAGTCATAAGTAATATCATTTATTTTGAATAAACCTCACGTGCACCACAAAGATTTGAAGGTGAGACACACAAAATCTAGTATAGCTTAAGAACTAGAACGAGCAAGTGGGACTCCATGTTAGATCGACACAAAGCTACAAGAAATCATGTCAAATAGAGAGTAAAAGGCATAATTCTTTTAGCTGACGGAAGTGAAAAATTTTATCCAAAATTTTGAAATAACATTACATGAATATTACCTGTCTATAATATATCTGTTTGTTTGTGTGCGTCTCTCATGTCTTTCTATCCATCTTCAATCTTCCCTCGCCAAAAGAGCAAAGAAGCGCAAGAACCAATCTAGTACAAGAACTGAAGAAGTTTATAAGACACCAAATTAAGGGCAACGAAATTGAATATATATATATATATATATATATATATATATATATATATATGCTCGAAACAAAAATAGGATAATAACAAGAACGTTTGGAATGATATTTTGTTCTAATGCAGCAGCAAAGATTTTTAAGCGGATGGAGCTAACTTTGTTTACACCTAGAGCAAACTTATTGACATTTTATGAGATAAAAATAAAAATAAAAAAATAAATTAATTTTTTTATATAATATTTTACAGAACTTTTTGTACATTAAAATTTTATTTTTAATTAATGTATAAATTAACGTTCACTTACAAATAATAAAAATAAAATCATCAGAATATTAAGTAACTAGTTCAAACCTATCTTAAAATAGTTTGTTACATCTACTCCCCCAGCGTCCATCCACCAGTCAGGTTCTGATAGAGCGTTGCCCAAAGCTTCGTCAAATACAAATTGTATTCAGAAAAAAAAAAAAAAATTAGGTGTCTGGACCAGTTGTTGTTGAACTTCTTTTTACTTAGACTGGTAGTAGCATTCTCACAAATGTTATATTTTTTTACTCGTCTTTTAAACTTGTTATTTGTTATTAGTTAAACTGATAACATCATAGATAAAACTAATCCATAAGTGTAGTGTGATTCTTGAGTTTAATTAAAATGTAATAAATGAGTTAACATTGTGACAGTAACTTGTAACTCTTAGTCCAATAATCAAATTTTTGAGTTATAATAATTTAAATAAATTCTAATAAACATTATTTCTTTTTCTAAATGGTGGAAGTTCGTGATGGTAAGGTAGAGGTGGATGGGGGTTCGGTTTTGAGTATTACACATCTCTGATATTTAATATAAGTATAAAATTGTTCTTTCATCTTCATCTTTACCGGAGAATATATATATATATATATATATATATATATATATATATAAAAAGGAACAAAGAAATTAAGTAAAAAAAATATTCAATTTATTTGTTATATTTTTCGTCAGTTGCACGGTGGTTTAATTTGATTGCAACAAAAATGAGTGATTATGTTGAAAAAAAATTAAAGAGATAAAACTCTTTTCTTTTTAAAAGAACAAAAGACCATACATGTGTCATGAAAAGTTTAAAAGTTGATTAAGCCTTAATTTTAGCTTATAACTGGTCACCAATGCTTTCATCCATCAAGTAAGGTTGTAAATAATTTTTGGATTAAATATATTTTTTAACCAAATTTTAGTAAGTTTATTTCAAGTTTTAAACCTGTTTGATTCTCAATTACCATTGAAACATATATGTATCAAATGGTATAAACAATTCAAATGTTACCATGAAACGTCAAATAAATTTAAAAAATTTTGTTAGAAATATTTAATCTACACATTACTAAAGATAAGAAATTAAATTGATTCAAAGTTTAGAGAGGGACTAATTTAAATTTAATCTATACTGAAAAATAATGAATCAGAAACATATTTAACCTATACTACTAAAAATTAATAAAACAAAAACATATTTAACCTATATTTTTTTTATTAGATAAAGTAGAAAACAAAAAATTAACATTTTTTTTGCTATATATGTAAAAAATAATGCATTAAAAGCTCAACTAATTTTCACTTAAATTGTGGATGTATTGAATAACTGCGAAAAAGAGGACATGTTGGGAAAAAAACTAAACCTTAGAGCAATTAACGAGTATGAAAAAGGAATTGAGACTTTCATAATTACATGGATTATTTGAACTATGCGTAATTGTGTTTTGACTACATTGAAATTTCTTTGGGCCAGACTATGAAGCTTATAAAAAGGGATTATCCAGTGGCATTCTGAAAGTTTTCTTTATCCCCAACAAATGTTCTCCTACGCCTAGGATCATCCAAATAAACTGCTACTCTCCCATTAATTACTGAAAAAGAACTTGAATTTCAGACATAATATATCGGATCTGTTTACCTTAATTTATGCCCAAGTCCTTCTAAAAAAAATAAAATAAATTCTCTATAAACAATTTTGTACAAGTTAAAAAAAAAAAAGGTCTAAAGCCGTAATACAATAGATTACAAAAGCATGTTTATAGGAAAATATGTTGAACTAAAATTAATTTCTCTTGTTATTTTTCTAAATTGTTTTACAAAGTTAATCCAAGGATACAATAATAAAACACCAGAAACAAACAATTTTAATTGTGAAAAAAAGTCATATATTAATATTAATATTTATGAGTTATTTACTTTAATTTACGAGCATCTGTTATTTTTTTGAGTTATAAATATATTTTTAGTCTATAAATTTTCACGCAAAATTGAAAGTCATCTTTGTTTAAAATTTTCATACATTTTAATTTCTAAAATTTTAAAAATAAAAAGATATATAATCTTTTTAATACAATTATATTAATATTTTTACATATCAACCATGTTTTTCAGCTGAAATTTGTGAGCTTATATTTATGTTTTAGGCCCATTTAATTGTTGTCATTAGAGTTATCTTTGTGTGTGTATATATAACACACCTCTTGTAACATTTTATACACACTCAATAATACACATTCTCTCATTCTTTATATATTTCTTTGTTTTTTACAAGATTGAAGTGAGAACGTGTAAAATAATGTAAATAACTTAAATGTTAGCATGAAACGTGTTTAACATGTCAAAAACATTTAACGTGATTGAGTTAAAATAATATATTCATTCACTTTTGAAATTTTGGGACCAAAATGTATCAAAATTTCGATAAAGACAAATTATAATCTTGTGTCAAAGTTTAGGGATTAAAAACTTATTTAACCATCTTTTTATAACAACAAAAATTAATAAAATTATAGATAGCTTTTATTTATTTTGTAGCTGATTAAATAAGAAAACATTTAAATTTTGAAAATATATCATTTAAAGGATAAAAGTAAAAAGAGAAATATATATATATATATATATATATATATATATATATATATATATATATAATTGTACAATTGTTGCCTATTTGCAACAACGAAATAACTGTAGCCTAAGATATGATAATAGAAAACATTTTTGCAGCCCCTTAACTCAACGATTTTTTGTGTTGCTTTGTTTATTCTTTTAAAGCAAGGATTATAAAAATGTTAGACTATAATAAATCATGTATAGGCAAGACATTTTTAAACATGGAAATATAAAAATACAACCATTTAAATTAATTTTATAATACTTTTTATTTTATTTATATATTTAGTTGATCATATTTTAAATTATAATTTTATTTTAAAAATGTTAATTATTTTAAAGATAATAATTTTATTTTAAGCAACATTTTGGAAAAGTGAGATTTTTTGTAATTTTTAAACAATACTTATAAGATCGTTGTCTTTTTAATGATTAGCCAATACTTTTATACTCGTGGATAAATTTAGTATTGTCTAAATGTTGTAATAGGATCGAAAATAAAGCTGAAATCTTTGTCCTATTTTTGTTTGAGAAAAATCTTTTACTTAACTAAAAATATAAATAATTCTATCCTGTGCAACCGAGCAAAAGAATTTTCAAGATTTTTATCCATAATTAGTTTAACAAATACAATTCTCTGACACCGTCTAAATGGTTAGCATGAATATAAATTTGTTCAAACATTACTTAAGTTTTCTTTGTTGTATATCCTAATCCACTTTCTTAAGTTTACTTGTAAACGTAAGTCTTGTGCATTAGATAAGATGTAATCTTTTGTTTATTTAATATAAGTCTTTCAAAAATCATTATTTTATATTTTGTTTGTTGAATATTCTTCATATATGATTTATAAAAAATTGTATGCGTATATTTATATTTAATGTATATGTAGATTGTATTTTGAAGGACGGTGTCTTTTGTATAGACCTCCATTGAATTTATATTAAAAATAATACTTTGCGAAAGTATTACATTAACTATTAGCATAATTCAAATAAAATTAGTATTAACATTTTTATATCAAAATTGTATTTTTTTTTTAATTATATCGATAGTTATAATATTAAACCAACTATTTATTCATATGTTATATTTTTATGATAGTAAATAAATAATTAAATGAATTCTCAGACACAAAAAATTTCCTGACAAACAAAAATGAAAATATAAATAAAACAAAACACTATAACAATTTAGTTTTGAATTTCTAAGTCTCCAAAACATCTTACTACCATGCTTACTTAGTTGATATGAAGAGTGTGAAATTCTTTTTGCATGATATTTAAGTATGTGAAGAACAGACCATTAATTACTGATCTGAACGCAGATAAATCATGCTAACATAATATGGCCAAGATGGCAATTGTTTAAAGTTGTACATATATGAGGTATTTTTTCCCATACTGAAAATATGACATATTTATGGGTCGTTTTAATAACTTTTAATTATATTATACTTTCTCCATCCCCTTCTCTCCGTCACAATTTCTCTCATATGCAAATGATAAATATTTTTATTTTATTAATATCTACTAATTTCCTCCTATTATGTCTTTTGTCTCTTTTATTTATTAATTATGAAAAGTGCGTTGCAAGGAAGGACAGTAGCTTGCAGGTCCACACTAGACTAATAAGAAAATTCTACCTAATTTAATATTCTACTATTTATTATCTACAATATGAATGACTTTTTCCTCTACAGCCAAATTTTTTAATAAATAAATTAAATAATTAAAAAATTATAATTAATATATATATATATATAGAAGTTTGATATTTAGTTTTTTTTTATGACTTTTTTGTATATTTATTTTTTTATGAATATAAAAATAAAAGTCATGTACTATATATTTTTTCATAATATTTTTTAAATGTGATTTCATTATCATATTTTTTTTATATTTATGTTTTTCAATTTTTGATTAGATTTTGATAAAGAAAATTTAGTCTTAATTTTGTTTAAATAGTTATATTGATGAAAAATAAAATAATAGATTTTTTTAAAGTGATAAAAGAGAAGATATCTTTTAGAAGAAAACAATATAAATTTACTTCTTCACCTATTTTATTTTTAAGCATGAAGCATGATACTACTAGAAATTCAATTGTTTTGTTGAATTAGAGGACCATTTATTAAAATTCAAAAAATTATAAGTGAAAAGTTTCATATTAATTTTTTTGAATTGTAGGCGGAATGTTTCATATTAATTCTTTGAAATTTATTATAGGAAAACGTTTCTCAAATATAAGAATATATAGAGAAAGAGATAAATTAGAAAAAATTATTTAAAATGAGTTTCATATCAAATACAATTTTAAAACTATAATTTTTTTAAGGAAAAACATACCAAGATTTCAATACTAAATTATATATATATTTATTATATTAGTAATAATAATTAAATATATAAAATTTGAATACATTATTTTGATCTCTTTAAATTTTTTGATCAAGTTTGGTCACCCTAGTTATTCCGTTTAAGTGTGTGTTCTATTTATCTAAACTAAGAAAAGTATTTGTTTTTTTTTTTTTACTTTTAATGTACTCTGCTTACTATCAATTTTTTTAGGTTTTTTTTTTCATTTCAATATATATTTATGTGTTTTTCATTTTTTTTCCTTTAATGCTATAATTAAATTTTTGTTTGAATTAATTATTTTTCATATCAATTTAATTAAAAGTGCAATTAAAAAAAGGATGTTTTTTGTACGTTAAAACAAATAGATAGAAAATAAGTCAAAAGACCTATCATTAGAAAAAGGAGAGGAGGTGACATCCATGAATTAAATTAGGTTTAGATTAAAGTAATTACTGGATCCCTCAAATTAAGGTTATAAATTGTTTGTCGCTGCTTAATTAAATTAGAGAAGTGGCCGAATGGGAGGACATTACTAGATTTCTTAATCAACTTTTACATATTATATTAAAATTAACTCTTGGGTCAGAACTCAAATCTCTTAATACTTTTTTATTTAAATAAACAGATGTTGTTCTCAAAATTCCGATTTCAAATATGAACATATTCTTTTGTAATATGAAATATTTATTTTATTTAATATTT
The DNA here is from genome assembly GCF_037176805.1 of Vigna unguiculata. Classification (NCBI taxonomy): domain Eukaryota; kingdom Viridiplantae; phylum Streptophyta; class Magnoliopsida; order Fabales; family Fabaceae; genus Vigna; species Vigna unguiculata. The sequence continues at coordinate 52,703,837 of NC_140794.1, read as the reverse complement.
CACATGATTTTAAATATTTTTTCAATGTACATTATAATTGGTGGTTAATTAGTAAATGAATAACGACTAAGCGCATAATTTAATCATCACCAACTTGTTCACTTTATCCATGTATTTAAAGTTTGAGTTTTAAACATAGAATTGTAATGATTTAAATATATTTTATTTATAAATTTTAGTTTTGGCTCCTCAATTTTTTTAAAAATGTTTTTATTCTTTAAATTAGAGAACTATGATTTAAAATTTTAAACAATACTACTTTACAAAAAAAAAAAAACTCATTTTTAGTTTTTCAAACTGTTCAAAGATTGAAACTTAATTTATTTTAAATTTAGGATATTAAAATAAAGATTATAAATTTGAGAATGAAGACCCAATTTACTTGCAATTTTTAAAATTTAAAAGAACAATTCAACAAGTTAACTAATGAAAGAGAAGAATCTGTTAATCATAATTTCATAATAGTATTTCATTCGATGAGATCTATAGAAAAGTTAAAGTGGTAAAAGAATAGCAAAAAGGTGGAGAATTTCCTAACATGACATTATTTATTTTTAGGGTTGAAAAAGGGGTAAAAGTAGTAAGTTAAATACTCATGGAAGAAAGATAAATTAATAAAGATACGTTGAGTGGGTTGGGTAAAGTTTCATGAGCACTGGAATTCAATAAGTTGAGGGAGCTCAGGGGCAAAATTGCAGGCCAAAGGGTGTTAAAGTTCTGGATTTGGATGTATTTGAAGCTGTGAGAACACGACAGTCCAAAAACTAGTGGAGGAAGTTAAAAACCAAGCAGTAATGAGTTTGTGTTACTGTCTGTCGGCAATAATAAAGAGTTAATAGCCAAAATTGATGTAGTCCCACTACTCCAACTGTCAGAACTCATTTTTTTTCTTCTCTTCCCCTTCTCATTTCCCATTTAGTAGTCACTTTCCCACTTTGTTCCACTGAAACACACACAGCAACAAGACTACACTGCTAACTCTCTTTTTCTCTCGCTCTCTCTCTGTATCAGGTAACTCACCTCGCTGCTGTCTCTCTTTTGAGTGATTTGGATCTAGAAGGTGAAGCAGAACAAAAGTTTCAATTTTTCAGAATACTTTTCTTTCTGGGTCATTTCTCAAATGATACTTTCATGCTCCTGTTGCTTTCTTCTCTTTCTTTGAAAAACATAGCATTTATTTGGCGGTGTCATTATTATTATTGTAATAATCTTTATTGTCGTTGCTAAAGTAATTGGAATTAGTTGCGACCTTCCAGCTTAATTTGTTCATCGATTGAGTTCTCGTTCACGTTTGCGAGCTTTATCTTTCGCTGGATGTAATTTTAGATCATCAGCTAACCCGGATAAAAGGTTGAGATTGGGGGTTGGGAGAGTGTTCAAAGGAGATTGTTTGAGAGTGGCTTTCTGGATTTTGTGAAGATCGGATAATAGTGGCAAACAATTTCTGATTTTAAAGTTTGCCTTTATCGTTGTGTAAATTCATTACCAATCTCATGTTAGATCAGCTTGCATGCTTAGTGAAAATAAAATAAAACTAGGTTCTGATGAAACTTTGGTTGAAAGAGAGTTAAAGCTGTTTCCTTTCATTTAGATCTTCCATGCCAGAAATTGAGCCCCCAAAATTGGGTTATAGTAATTCTAAGTCAGTACTACCTTTTTGTTAAATTCTTTGTGCTAAGATAGTTATTTGTTGAATTTTGGTGGTTTGCTTGATTTGTGATGAGTTTCGGTGTTGATTGCATAGGGTTGAGAGGGTGGTAACGGGCGATTAATGGGTTCTAAAAGCAATCCATCGGGCCATAGAGGACGAAGGCCCCTGTCAATATTTGCGGTGCTTGGTCTGTGCTGTTTCTTTTATCTTTTGGGGGCATGGCAAAGAAGTGGGTCAGGGAAAGGAGATAACCTTGCTTTGAAAGTTAACAAGATGATGACAGACTGCACTGTTTTACCCAATTTGAGTTTTGAATCCCATCACAATGATGTAGAAATTGTTGAACCTTCTGAGCCAAAAGCTAAAGTATTCAAGGCATGTGATGTAAAATATAGAGATTATACACCTTGCCAAGAGCAAGACCGAGCAATGACATTCCCAAGAGAAAACATGATCTACAGGGAGAGGCATTGCCCTGCCGAAAACGAAAAACTGCGGTGCCTCATTCCAGCTCCTGAAGGGTACACAACTCCTTTTCCCTGGCCTAAAAGCCGTGATTTTGCCTACTATGCCAATGTTCCTTACAAGAGCCTCACAGTGGAGAAGGCTGTTCAGAATTGGGTGCAATTCCAGGGAAATGTTTTTAAATTTCCCGGTGGAGGGACTATGTTTCCTCAAGGAGCAGATGCGTATATTGATGAACTTGCATCAGTTATTCCAATTGCAGACGGGTCTGTCAGAACAGCACTCGACACTGGTTGTGGGGTAAGTTTTAATGTTTAATTTATCCTTCTCATGTAGATTCAGACCAGGAAAGGAACCTCTGTAAATCAACTTATAATTTTACAGGTTGCGAGCTGGGGAGCCTACTTGCTAAAGAGAAATGTGCTGGCTATGTCCTTTGCTCCAAAGGACAACCATGAAGCACAAGTTCAGTTTGCTCTAGAACGAGGGGTACCTGCTGTTATCGGTGTTCTTGGCTCTATCCGTCTTCCATACCCATCAAGAGCCTTTGATATGGCCCAGTGTTCTAGATGTCTAATTCCATGGACTTCAAATGGTCAGTGCTAAATTCAACAGGAACACTTTGTTATTCTCCTTTTATTGTGTAGAAGATCATACATATGAACTTTCAAACAAAATGAGGCATATTTCTGTAGATTTCACATCCTTTTGTCCTATATGTCAATGCAAATGCAGAGGGCGTGTATCTAATGGAAGTTGATCGAGTGTTAAGACCGGGTGGATACTGGATTTTGTCTGGCCCCCCAATTAATTGGAAAACATACTACCAGACATGGAAGCGAAGCAAGGAAGATTTGAAGGCAGAGCAGACAAAAATTGAGGAGTTAGCTGAAAGTCTTTGTTGGGAAAAGAAGTATGAAAAGGGTGATATCGCTATTTGGAGAAAGAAAATAAATGCTGAATCCTGCAAAAGAAAGTCTTCCAATTTATGTGACTTAGCTAATGCTGATGATGTGTGGTAAGTGTTCTTATCTTTATGCACTTCATTCAGGTAGTTACTTGCAATCATGTATAGTTGAAGAGATTTGGATAATTAATAGTTAGGCAAGATTTCAAACACTGTTTCTCTGGTTCTTTTTATTTGTTATTCACATTCTTGGACAAGAGGAGATTGCGAATAACTTCATCACATTCTTGTTTCAATGATTCCTTTTGCAGGTACCAAAAAATGGAGACATGTAAAACTCCATTACCTGAGGTAAATAACAAAAATGAAGTGGCTGGAGGGGAATTAAAGAAGTTTCCTGCTAGGCTTTTTGCAGTCCCTCCTCGAATAGCCCAGGGAAATGTAGCAGGGGTTACAGCTAAATCTTATCAAGAAGACAACAAATCATGGAAAAAGCATGTTAATGCTTACAAAAGAATTAATCAATTGATTGGCACTACTAGATATCGGAATGTGATGGACATGAATGCAGGTCTTGGAGGATTTGCAGCTGCACTTGATTCACAGAAGTCTTGGGTGATGAATGTTGTGCCCACAATTGCTGAGAACACTTTGGGTGTTGTCTATGAGAGAGGTTTGATTGGCATTTATCATGACTGGTATGTTTCTTAAATTTTCTTAACGTTGTGGGCTACTTCCATTTCATGAAAATTTTCCTTGCTAATTGAGTTCATGTTTTTGTGGGTATTCTTCGAACATGTCTCTATTTTGACTGAAAATTCCTGGATTGACCGGGTTCGAGGAATATCCAATTTTTTCAATATCTTTGTCCCCGTACCTGACTCAATACCCATCTCATGGTCATCTTTGTCCCGATTTAAATTATTAAAGTACATAATTTATTAGGTAATAATATATATATATATATATATATATATATATATATTATCTTAGTATTTAATTTCTTAATCTTTCTTTTATATTTTTTTGGCTACACACTTTTTCCTCCTCTCTTCTAGTTGTTTAGCTTGTTCTATAGGCACAAAATCTACTCACATGTCAATTGTACTTTTCTTCTTGTTACAATTTTGATTATACAATTTTTTGCGGTTTTGTTCAAATGATGTTCATCAATTTGAGTTAATAAAGTAGTTTTTAGATCTGACATTTGATTATTTCTACTCTTTTTGATATTTTGTTTTTTGTTTAATTTATTCACATGAAAATTTTTGACTTTTAATTTTTAAGTGTTCAATCATGCAATTTTCGGTTGTCATGAAATTTTATTTATGTGTAATTGTATAATATTTTATATAATTGTTTCACTTCTATCCAATTGTTACTATTTGGTAATATGAACTAAAATTTATACAATTATCATTTATTTCTAAATATTTGAAATTGAAAAAATAGGAATTTGACATTAAATATACGATAATATCATTTTTTTTTGCATGAATCTTTTTTATAAAAATAATTAATTGATATTAAAATAATAAGAAAACAGATATAGACTTGGAGACAACGATGGGATAATGAAACCCGTTCTCCATTTCATTGCCTCCTAGTAGAATTTGAGGAGCTTCTTCCTGTTCGATGGGTTACTCTCTAATGGTTTTTTCGTTATCATTAATTGCCAATTTAAATTAAACTAACATATGAAAAGATGAATAGTTTGGTACCTGTTTAGTAAATGTGAAATGTGAGCGCTCTTGGTGTTTATTTTGTATAGAGGGAATTTGATGAGATTGTGAAACATTCTCTTCTAGTAATTTATACCATACCTTCTCTTATCCACTTTTATCAAACCAGTAGGAAATCAAAATTCATCCTGTGCTTTTCTTTTCTTAATTGTGGACCTCCTGAAAAAGACATATTGTAATTGTTTATTACACTAGTTGTTTCTGCTAGTTATTTGCTATGAATTTATTTTTCTTTCTTCAGGTGTGAAGGCTTTTCCACATATCCAAGGACATACGATCTTATTCATGCTAATGGTTTATTTAGCTTGTACCGGGGCAAGTAAGTTTCGTTCATATTCTTAATTCCTGATCGAAAATGGACATTGAATGAAAATGTTGGCACTGATTTGATTAACAGATGCAACTTGGAAGACATCCTTCTGGAGATGGATCGCATCCTAAGGCCTGAAGGAGCAATCATCATTCGGGACGAGGTTGATGTTCTTAATAAGGTTAAGAAAATTGTGGGAGGGATGAGATGGGATGCGAAAATGGTGGATCATGAGGATGGCCCTCTTGTGCCTGAGAAGATTTTGGTTGCTGTGAAACAGTATTGGGTTGCCACCACCAAAAAAACCTCATCTAATGACGAATAAAACTGCCACTGTTCTGCTGTGAAACTTACACCTCACACCCAAAAGCAAAGAACAAAAATGCAAAGAGAGGAAGAAGAGTAGAGCAAAGAAAATAGAATGTTGGAGTTTATTCTACGTCTGCCTTATACCAAGTGTAGAACTGTAGATAAAATGGTTCTAATTAGTATTAAGTAAATTCATTTTCAAGGATATTTTTAAGCCCAAGATGTTGTTTTTGATGAATGTTGGTGATGTTAGAATATTCAAATATTGCAATTTTATTTATTCTATTGCTAAGTTAAAATGTTTGCGTTCATTTTAAACTCCAGTTTTTTTTCGCTTTTCTTCCTGCATCCCCTATAATTTCTTTGCGCACACCGGAATTTCCAAAATAACTATTTTATTCCTCGTACAAGTGATATATTGAATTTTTCTTGAACGCGATTTTTGGAATGTATGAAATATATTTTGGAATAAACTTTTCAAAATAGGATTCTCAGAAAAAAAAAACGATTTTTTGGAATAAGTTTTTTAGAAATTTTCTATAGGTTAAAATATCTTTTTTTCCAATTTTTGTCAAGTTTTTTCAAATAAGTCCTAATTTTGGTTTTGTGTTCAAATAGATCCCAAATTTTGTCAATTATGTTTAATTGGGTCTTTTTTTGCTGACACCGATTAAATCATTAACGGCCATGAACAGTGACTGCCACGTGTCATTTTGTGGTTTTTTTGAATTTTTTTTATTTTTATTTTAAATTTTTAAATTTTTTTAAAAAATTTTTTTAAATTTTTTTAAATTTTTTTTAAATGCACACATGTCAACCCAGGAGTATGCCACGTGTCACTTTGTGGTTTTTTTGAATTTTTTATTTTATTCTTTTGAATTTTTTTTGAATTTTTTTGAATTATTTTTTAAATGTCCACGTGTCAATCTAGTAGTGTGCCACGTGTCAAAGTCAATATTCTATATTCAATTTGGTCCCTATATTTGTTATTTTTGTTCAATTAGGTCCTAATTTTTGTTAAGATTAACCAATTTGACCCTTATAGAAGATGTGACCAAATTTAATTTTTATATCAAAGTTATAATGATGTGAATTTTTATATATTATATAAAGATATTTAATAAAAAATATAAATTTTAATATAAAAATTAAATTTGGTTTTAATTTGGAGAAGGACCAAATTGGTTAATGTTAACAAAAATTGGGACCTAATTGAACAAAAATAACAAATATAGGGACCAAATTGAATTTAGAATGTTGACTTTGACACGTGACACGCTACTGCATTGACATGTGGACATTTAAAAAAATTAAAACAAAAATTTAAAATTTTTTAAAAAAAATCAAAAAAACCACGAAGTGACACGTGGCACACTCTTAGGTTGACACGTGTACATTTAAAAAAAATAACAAAATTAAAAAAAAATTAAAAAAAATAAAAATACAAATAAAAAAATTCAAAAAAACCACGAAGTGACACATGGCAGTCACTGTTCATGGCCGTTAATGATTTAAACGGTGTTAGCAAAAAATGACCCAATTGAACAAAATTGACGAAAATTGGGACCTATTTGAACACAAAACCAAAATTAGGACTTATTTGAAAAAACTTGACGAAAATTGGGATCAAAAAGTATTTTAACCTTTTCTATAATACACAATATGTTTTGGAAAAAACCTTTTGAAATAAGTTTTGTTTTTACAGTTTCTTTCTTGTTTCTTTACTGCAATGGAGACGATGATAGCAAGCGATGTAGTTACACTCAAAAATAAATAAATTTTAACGTTAGTATGGGATTCAGTCAGTAATTGTGCGGTACAGGAAGCAATACCCAGCCCTTTTTCTATAACTTGATTTAATTTGGGTTTGAAGGAGTCCAGCATTTTTTCCTGCACCCCCTCTATTCTTCCTGCACCCCATAAAATATTTTATTTCCATCTCACCCCTGGATAAAAATATATTAAAAATCTTAATTTTTTTTCCTTTTTCTTACACTGCTATTTCCATTATCTTCTCCATCATCACCAATTTCATCTTCATTGGCCAATTCGGAATATACTTCTAGATCTAGGAGTGTATACCGAATCTGGTATGCATTACTAAATCTGAAAATATATATTAGATTATCCAATTTAATATGTAAATTTACATATCAAACTGGTCAATCCGGTATATATTCTCAGATTCAAAAATACATTTTAGATTAACAAATATGTGAAAATGAAATTGGTGATGAATGAGGAAGATAATGAAGAAAGCAGCATGAAAATAAAGAGGGATGCCGTGTGAAAAAAAATAAAAGAAATTTAGAATTTTTAATATATTTATAATTATGAGGCCAGATGAGATAAAAATTTTATGGGTGCAGGAAGAAATGCTCGAGGGAGTCAAATTCAAGTACACCTAAGTGCAAAGTATGAAGGAGGTTTGTTTAGGAATAGGGTGAGAACATGAGCCACATAAGCCGTACTGGTACGGAAATTGGTTGGTCTTAGTAGCACCACATCCTGAGACACAGGCCTGTGTCTTGCGGGTAGTTGACATTTCACAATTACCATATTGTCTTCTATTCCTCAATGTTGGTTCCACCCACAACATCCTCTTGTAATAATTCATTGTTAATTATTTTGAAACATCTCATAATAGAATTTATTATTACAGAATAATTTTTCTAAGAACAATCTACATTATATTTTAGAGTATTATTTTAAGAAACATAATTGATCGAGGTTCACATAATAATTGCCAAAATTTTATCAATCTAGAGTGTTTTTCAAGCCAGAACCTTTATGAAAAAATGTTCGCCATAGAAAAATAGAAAAAGGGTCATGTGCACCTTACTATACTCAAATTTATTTAAAAAAAAATTCAAGCACAGTAAAAAGGTGAAAAAACATCAAAGATAAAATGATAATTATATTAAAAATTAGTTGACTTTCCACTCAAATTTATTCCCTTCTTTAAAGATCATTCTATCTTCCCTTCCTAAGTCCATAATCGGAAATCTTTCCAAATCAGCTCATACAAACAAAGACTAATCTGCATTTTCATCAGCAAACAGATACCGAGTTTCATAAAATAATAACTACTTAAAATTCTTATAGCTCTATAGTGAATTGGTGGACAAGTTTTTGAGTTTTATGTTGTTCCACGTGGTGCGACTTAAATGTAATGTTTGAGAATGGAGTATGCAAGGTAACAAACTCACCACAAATTGGTTGGGCCCATTAAGGAGTTTGAGAGATCACACCGTGAATACCAAATAATTATCCAACATTAACACCCCCTTAATAGTCCTCACACTCCTTTGCCTACAAAATACTTAGGGTTAAATATGTTTTTGGTCCCTCAAGTTTGAGCGAAATTTGGGTTTAGTCCCTCATCAAAACTTTTGACCAATTTAGTCTTTCATCTTCCAAAATGCGTGAATTTAGTCCTTTTAACCAAATTTTGTTAAGTTTATCTGACATTTCAAACGCATTTCATGATAGTATTTAAATTATATATATTGTTTGACACATTTTTGCTTCAATGTTAACTTAAATACTATCATGAAATGCGCTCGAAATGTTAGATAAACTTAACAAAATTTGGTTAAAAGGACTAAATTCACGCATTTTGAAAGATGAAGGACTAAATTGGTCAAAAGTTTTGATGAGGGACTAATTCTAAATTTCGCTAAAACTTGAGGGACCAAAAACATATTTAACCCAAATACTTATTATTATGCACACCTCTCCTCACTCTTTTCAGCAACAGCGAAATTAGGGAAGCATCTCTCAAATTCTTATCATCACCGTCACAATTGACAAGTGGAGACTTATATATATTTGGGATTTTAAAGAAGTTATACATATCAAGTATGTCTAACTTTTTTAATATTAAAAAAGTATTTATTTTTATTTTAGATAAATATTTTTTAATTTTAAAATCCTTTTTCCATTATTTTGATTAATAAGTTAGAATTTAAATATGAAAATATTATCAGATATTTTTCCAATATATATATATATATATATATATATATATATATATATATGGAATTGGAAATACACGGGAAATGTGAAAAGAATTGAGGTATTAAAATGTATGGTTACACGTGATTCCATTGATATCATTATTGTTAATGCCTCCCTAGAATTATCAAATGATACTATTACACAAAAAAGGTTAGGGATGACAATAGTCTTGTCCGTCGAGCCAGTTTGCAGGTCCGCAAAAAAATTACAGTATGGATTAGGGTAGTGAATCTGCAGGTTCACAGTAGCCCGACCTGCATAAGTCCGTAGCCTGCGCAGACCGGTTCGCAAGCTCACATAAAAAGAAAATACTTGTACTTGTATATATTAGTTACCTTTTTATGGACTCTTGCATTAACGTTCAAAATTCTTGTATAATTGGAAAAAACAAGTATTATGTATTTTTTATTGTGCTAAAATTTAAATAATACATTGTGTATATCATAATATGAATATGAATATGATGAAAATGTTGAATTATCAATTTATCATCAACTCTCTAAAATCTTTACTTAATTTTGTAAACTTCTTAAAGTTTCTCAATTTTTAAACATTTAAAATTTTATCATAAAAAAAAAAATAAGAAAGCGGGTCAGCCTACAAGCTCGCGGACCAAGTGATGTACGAGACAGGCTAGTGATTGGGACCCACATAAATTTTGCAAAGCAGGCGAACCAGTCTACAATGTGTAGGCCTTAAACAAGTCGGGTCCGGCCCAGCCCGCATTGTCATCTCTAAAAACGGTTTTAGCAAATATTTGGTAGATTTTAAAGTTTCGAGCGATATTTTTTGAATTAGAATGTAAATGGACATGTTGGTAATAAGACATGGATTTTTAAGAATTGTGGTGATCTTGGTACTGAAGATTTAAACAAACTATAATGGTTTTTAATCTATAAAGTTGAATCATAGACTGAAATGAGATTAGAAGTCTCTTTATTTTTGAGATGGAAAATCATTTTTGAGATGTAATATAGAGTAGATTCGGCCACACTTGGGAGTTGGTTCAAGTCACCAATTGTAATACTTTGTTTAATTAGGATTCATGGAAGGTCAGGATTAATTTGATCAATTTCAAGAACAAAAATGAATGAAAAGTAAAGTAGTTAGTTTTAATGGATTTGAGTATAAAGCTTCTTCATATAAGTGCTTGATTTTATTGAATCAATGAATATTAATTCCGTAATATAATTTTATTATAATATTGGAATAAAATTTATTATTATTATAATAATTATTTGTTTGTAGAAAAAGATAAATTTAAAATTTTACAATATTATTGTTATTGTTGTTAATATTGATCATAAATATTTGTTATTATAATATTTTTATTTTGTTAAAAGTCAGTAATAATAAATTTGATTTCAAATTATATTATAAAAGTTTGACATTATTTTTTATTTTATTCCTTTTCTTTTGGAAGTAAATAAAATTTAAATCTGATATTTTTAATTACTTATTTTAAATTAGTATTCATAATTTTTATTTTTTATCCTTCCTCTCCATTTTAGAAAGGAAAAATAATCATAAAACTCTTATATAGGTATATTTGAATAAATAATATTTCAATAAATTAATTTAAGAAATTTTTCTTTAAAAACAAATATTATTTTGAAAAAAAAAAACTCAAAAAAAGTTTAGACATAAGTAGCGTTGTTTTAAAATTTGGCACAAAATAATTAGAATTATGTAAGGTGTAATTACTTAAAAGAGGTCAGAAAAGTTGCAAGTAAAACGCTATTTTGAAAGATTTTATTAAGATAGGAAGAAAAATAAAATAAAATTATCGATAGTGGAAAAAAAAAACTAGAAATTTGAGACCTGTTGTAAAGTATGAAAAATAAAATGTGTTTGACAAAATATTGTACAAAAAAAAGATGAAATGATAATTTTTGAGATTTTTAATATTAATCAAGAACTAATCGTGAGAAAAGGAACAACTTTTAGTTGTTACCGTAATCTTGTAACTGAATATAATAGTCTTAGTAAATGTTCACTTGAATAGATAAATTTAAATGATAGGAAGTTGATGAATTTAAATGAATATAAAAGTGAATTGTGTGTTATTTTTTTAAGAAATTTACCAAATGAGAGAGGATGAATTTTGAGGTGACTGAGTTGTTCATTTTAATAAATTTGAGGAACGGAGAAAACAAGAAATAGAGAAATTAATTTATATTCTCATTCACTCTCTTATACATCTATTTAAAGGTAATAATGACAACATTATGGTTATACTCTCCATTAACTTTTCTTTTTTGTTTTTGTTTTTTTTTTTATTGAAGTAATTCTGGTGAAGCCTAAAGTGTTGCTTCCATGTTGTCATTTAATACTGCAACATAGGTTAACTTTTAAAAAGATGTTTAAAAAAACAATTAATACCAAAATTTAATGGTTGTTATAAAAAAATAAAGTTCAAAAAGTAATTATTAATTTTACATTTTTTTATCATAATATTTTTTTATAAATATTTTATTATTAAAATATGTTATTTTTAATTTATTCATTTAAATATTTTTTCTAAAATAATTCTAATTCATCTCATAATACTCTTACATTATTTTTAAAATCAAGGATAATTTGATGATTTGATTTTTTTTTCCATTAAACTTAATTTTTAATCTATCAAATCAGTCACAAACTTTATTTATAAATTCATTCATTTTCACTTTTAAATCCATTTAATTTAATAACACAAAATTCACCCTTTAATCAACTCAGATTCATCATCTCTCTCTCCCTCAAATCAACTCACTCAAGTGAACACATCCTTAGAGGTGATTGTGAATGAATTTGAGGATAAAATTTGTGTGAGTTTGAGTGATTTAATTGATGTGTTAGATTAAAAAAATGTTTTAATAAATATAAAATACAGATTACCATATTACTTTTTATGTAATTAGTATTTGGGATAATGATATTTTAACCTATTTTCTTTATTCACTTTTAACTCACCACTTCAATGACCATTAAATCATCACATCACATCACTAAAAAAATAAAAATAAATTATCTAATGATGATTGAAATAATAAATTAAAATTGGATAAAAAAATATGAATGAAAATATCATTATCTTAATATTTGTATGAGTTACAATTATTGGTATATTATTATTATTTCATTTTATTATTAATATAATAATAATTATTATTAAACTCCTTTCTCTTAATTCTCTTTTCATATTTACATTTTTTTTCATAACTTCAATATAATTTGAGGTGAAATAACAAGGCATTTGAGTAAAATGGATTTTATGAAGAGTAAATATCTTCGATTTTTCTACTATAAGGAGGATTCATAGTATTCCGAATTCCTTAAATCCATTCCTTCAAACCTTGCCAAATCAGCTAAAGTGAATAAAGAAAATCATGGCTCTTCCGATATACAGAACAATCAATTCATGAAAGTAAATAGACCCTTAAATATTTATGATGATAAAGTTACTCTTAGAAATATTTTCTTATTTCCGTTAGAAAGAAATAAACATACTTTAAGTATTGTTTGATGTACATTATTATTATTACTTGGATTAATTATGTTTATCTTTATAGTCATAAATTTAAATTTATTTTTCTTAATTTTCCATGTGTATTAAATGATATTTCAGAGGAGTATTTAAGTTAGGATATGCGAAATAATATAAAGTGTTCAATTATAATCTAAGATGCCTTGTCACACATTAAAAGAAATTAACAGTTAAATTAAAAAATTACATCTATTACTTTTAAAATTTGAGATAAGATTATATTAGAATTTAAAGTGGAATAAATTTGAATTTTTTGTAAAAAGTTAAAGAAATAAAAAATAGCATTTAACTCTTGTGAATGTGATAACATTGTTACTAGAGTTGTGGGTGAGATTGATGCACGTGGTGAGATGAAAAGGTGTGGCTGGAAATGAAAAGAAGGAAGGGAATTTGTGTGAGGAAGTGGTAGTGTTGTCCTTGTCCAACATCATTGATTAGAGTTTGAAAACATAGGTTGCTAGTACTGGATGAACAGATAAATCTGCACAAAACATTGGGACTTGTGCTTTTTTTTTAGCTCAACCTTTGTCTCTTTACCACTAACGTCTACTGCACAAGATGACAACCCTACTTTTTCTCTTTTTCTTCACTTCAAATCTTACACATTTGGGATAATAATATTTTATTTATTTTTAATTCATCATTTTCACTATTCTTAAATTATTTATTTTATGAACAATCAGATCACTCCTAACACGATTTTTTATTCTCTTTTTAGATAACAAACAACGTGTAAGTATAAATTAAACAATATTGTGAGTAAAAAAGAGAAGCAATATGCAGGAGAGTGAATAAAAAACAAAGTGATAGTTTGAAAGGTGGAAGGAAATAATGGTTGTTTGTGTTGTGTGAGATGTTAGAGTGACATGTGATAAAAAAAAAAGGTGAATTAATTGATTGAGCAATCCAATATCTGGAAACAATGAATTGAACAGCTTCACTGAATCAACAACACTGAAACTCATGGCATGCCATTAATCTGTGTGGTTGCAACTCATTAAGTTGGGAACTCCCTTATACCCACCACCTATGTACATCACCAATTAATGATGGTGACTTGTGCAGAGGGAACACTTTTTATTTCTACGACAACATGTTACTTCAATTCTTATTTCGTGTGTTACAATTTAATGTACTTGCTTAAATCATTTGGAGTTCATACCTCACTATATATATAATATTTGTTATTTTTTTTCAAATAATACTGATGTAAATTTGTAAATCATTAAAATTGGTCTAATAATTGAAAGTTTAAATAATGTACATGAGATCATAAATTTTCATTGTTATACTAGCTTTGTTGTGGACGGATTTTATTGCAAAAATAGTGTATTATTTTACCTTAATGTGAATAATAATTTACAAGAAGATGTAATATTATGTATTACTATGTTCTTTACATATACAATTATATTATCAGTCTAAATATTGATACAAAAGATGAAATAATAATTGTAAGAATTCAATGTTTCTTCAAGAAAGAAGATTTATATGTATATGCTAACCTTCTCCCCATGCGTTAACATTATCAAGGGTTTTGAACTTGAATATCTTCAAAGAGTATTGTTTGAATATTTGCTAAATATTTACTTATTCCATAAATAATGCCAAATGTAAACGATGATAGATTTTTAGTAAATATGTAACATTATTTTTTATATATTAAATGCTTAATATTATTTCTTATTTATGTTTCATTTTCTTACATACATATATTTAAGAAGTATTGTTTTTTTTTCTGCTCTAAATCTCAAAAACTATTATTTTAAAAAGTCATATTTTAAATTGAATAGAGTTTATTTTATTAATTTTTGTTACATATAATTTATTTTTTATTAGTTTATTTTACTAATGTATATTTATAAGAATAACCTTAAATTTAAGTGAAAATGATTGATTGTGTACTTTATTTCTATTAAGATTGAGATACGATATTTAACTCTATTATCTTATCATAACCTGCGACATGACAAATGTACCCTCCTTACGTGTTGGTCATCAAACTACTATTCTGCCGTGAAAAGTTGATTACGTAACACTCTTTGCTAGTATTTGATTTATTTTCTTCTCGAAATTTCTTTCTTCTACAAAGATATCAATTTAGTTGAATATATTCTGCTTGTTTGAATCGCTGAGTTGTAATCACATGATGACATTAACAATATTATTTTGAAGAATTTGTATTATGTAATTACTAGTAGGCGAAGTACTAGCCAATAATTATTATTTTGTGTGCATGAAGTTAGATGATTCAATCGAATTTAAAATTTTATCGATACATTAAGTTGAATAGATGAAAAAATCATATATTAAGAGTTAATAAAAAAAATTATGCTAAATTGAAATTAAAGAGTTCTCGGTACTCCATAAAATATGTAAATAATTATCTTCAAAGAAGATATTATCATGTAGAATATATATTGGAGAGCTTAAATTATTAAACAAGCTAAATATCATAATCACGATGAGTTTATTAGTTTCAACAATGTAAATACTCCGAAAATAGTTTATTTATTGATGAGATGTTTAATGGACTTAATATGTATTTACTCATATACTAACAATATGACTATGCATTTAATTAATAATTTGTAAGTTTAGTTATAATTGTATAAGTATTATAAGGTTGGACACGTAAAATATATATATATATATATATATATATATATATATATATATTTTGTATGTCCAATTAGATTTTGTATGTAATATATGTTTTATATGTATTATAAATTTATAAATTTTTTTACGTAACATATGTTGACATAAATTATATGTTGTATATTTAATTTATATAATGAATATTATTATTTATTTTTTGATTGCATTATAAATAATATTGATACAAATATTTATTTAAATGTTTGAATGATGGATATATTTATATTTTAATGAAATAGAGAGTGACCATAACATCTCAATTGATTTATATTTATAATCACGTAATAAACATGTTGTAATACTGATGTGATTAATTTTTACACACACAACTATTCTTACATCTATATGATTAATTAGGATGAAATAAATATTGAATTATATTTCCTAAATTGCCTACAGGAATTGAGAAAAGAAACATAGTTTAATAGTTTTATCATTTGGTTAGATGGGTCTAATTGGCTAAGACTTTAGCCCACAGACAAATTTTATGTCACTAGAATCATTCATTAAGACGTGTGTTACATAAGTACAATGTAATAGTATAATAGTTTTATCATTTGGTTAGATGAGTGTATTTGTGTAAGACTTTAGTCCACATGGAAGTTTTATGTCACTAGATTCATTCATTAAAGCACATGTTTACATCGGTAAAACATAATAGTATAATAATTTTATCATATCATTTCGTGATGATGTAATCCGAATTGAGTAAGACTTTAGTTCATAGACAAATTTTATGTCACTAGATTCATTCATTAAGATGTGTTTGCATAGATCAAACTGATAGTTTTATCATTTGATTATGTAAGTCTAATTGAGTATGACTTTGGCCCACAAATAAATTTTATGTCACTAGATTCATTCATTAAGACATATGTTTGCATTGAAAAAACATTATTTTATTATAGTATCAAATAATGATAATGAGCATGTATTTAAAATAAATAAATAAATATTATAATTTCTCTGTCTGTGAATATTTTTGATATCCATTATGATATTTCCAAACTAAAAGGGATAATTATAAGTTTTGGGAGGAGAAAGTTTTTTCTCCATTTGGGTTGGATGAACCTTGATTATGCTATTAGAAAACTATAATCATCCTTATTACTAAAATCAACACTCCCAGATGTTGTTGATCTCTATGAAAAGTGGGAGAGGTTAAATTGTCTCTTTGTGGCATTAGTAAAGACCAACTTACGGGATTTTGTTGATCAACATGACAATGTGAGAGATTTGTTAGAGGTTATCGATGGACAACTGATCACATTTGATAAATCTTATACCAACACTATTATTATGTATTGTTCATCCTTAAAGCTCACCTAAATTAAGGGAGTATGTGATCATCATGCGGATAAGGGACATTGTGGGTGAACTGAATGTCTTAGAGGTTATCATATCTAGTACATTATATTTGTACATTTTGTCTCATCAATATGCTCATTTTAAAAAATGCTTATAACACAAGAAAGGATAAGTGGTTTATTAATGAATTAGTGACCATGTATGTTCATGAACAGGAAAGGTTGCTAATGGAGGAAGGTTAAATGATGAACTTAACTACTCTTAAGTATAAGGAGAATTAAATTAATTACAAGGGAAAGATATATGCTAAGCCAGTTATAAAAAAAGAGTTCAAGTGTTTCTTTTGTAAAAGAAAGGACACTTAAGAAAGATTGCGCAAAATTTAAGAATTGACTAGAGAAGAAATAAAATTATTTTGCTTTTGTTTATTATGAATCTAATATGACTAGTATTAATCATAATACATGACAGATTTATTCTGGAACTACAACCATAAATTGGATAGAGAAGAAATGTAATTATTTTGCTTTTGTTTATTATAAATCTAATATGACTAGTATTAATCATAACACAGGATGAATTGATCCTGGAACTATAATGAATTATATCCATTAGATTGGATGGATGATTTATGTTGTTATTTTAAAAGAAATTCAAATTACTATGTTTGTTTTATTTTTCAACCATGGTAATCATATATTAGACAAGAGTATAAGATATTTCAAGTGAAGGATTTTAGCACCACGAAATTGAGAGTAAATAAAAAGAAAATATATATATATATATATATATATATATATATATATATATATATAATAATGTAATTGTTAGAACAAATATTACAATTTATAATGATGTAAATCATAATTTATTATTTATAGGTTTTTATTTATTTTTCTTGTTTTACTAAAAAAATTACAATTTTTCTTTCCTTTTGTTGGTTGGTTTCACCCTGTTTTTGTTATTTATTTTAATAAATAAAATTAATATTTTTGTCTTCTAAATTTAATTTTAATGTTCGCTTTAATTTTCTTTAGCCTAATTTAGTTTTTTTAACTTCTTTTGTTTTTAAAAAAATCGTTTTTTGTCTAAATTTATGGTTAAGTTGTCTCTTTAACTTTATTTATTTTAATTTAGTCTTACTTTTTATTTTCGTATTGTGTTTATATTTTTGCCACAACATATTAAACCTCACCCTCGATTTACAAAAAATTAGCTAAAAATATTTTTTTCTTTTAATGGTTACTTAAACCAATGAGTACTTCTTTAAAATAAATATACAATTGCAAGTAACATTAAAACCAATAATCTTTTTCAACAAAGCTTAATTTTGAATAGCTAGCTATTTTTCTTCTTTCAGTGATTAATGAAATTGATTAGAGGTTCTTATAGATGTCCAACATATATAAAATTTGTATAATTTTGTTTTGCTGGCTGAATTAGAGATCAAATCAAATAGTTAAAAAAATAAAAATCCATTATCCAGACCCAATTTCTCTCAAGATTTCTTACAATATATAGTCTAAAGAATTCCATACTCATGTAACGAAAGGACGAATGTGATAAGTGAAAAGAAAGATATTATTATAGTAAATTGAATAAAAAAATTGGAGGACAAAATTAAAATCAACCCGAATTTAGAAAACAAAAACCATGATGTGATTTAAAGTTGAGAAAATGTAATTGATTCGACATTTTAGAATAATTGTAATTTTGGTCCAAGTGCGTGTTTGAATTTGGTTATTTTCTTGAGTAAGAAAACAAAAGCTTTAATAAAAAATTATTAAAATAAATGTTAATAAATAATCATTATTTTCTTAAGCTTTTCCCAAGCTTACACTACATTAAAATATGAAATCCAATAATCGAACTATCTGGTCTGAAAATGAAGTTTCGTGAAACACCCAAACAACTACCAAAGTGTAATAGCAATGAGTCAAACACAATAATAATGGTTTGATCTATCTATTGATGATTTGATTTTAAGATATATATGTCTTCTTTTTTAGTAATTGGGATTCTCTGTAATAAGATATCTGTGTGAAAAGTGCAACATAAGACGCTACCTCTATCTTATCTCTTACACCAAAATCCTTGTCATTCTCAATATGATATATGTTTTTGTTGTTTCAATAACATTTTATTTTCTTTATTTGAATTTCTTGTTTCTTTTTCATGTTACTATGCAATATTTGTCCAATTTTATTAACCAATGAATTCAATTATTTTGTTAGAGTCCTTAATTTTAATCTTAGTTTGCATTTATAAAATTTGAACTTAAATTTTAAACATTAAATTTCATAGTGTTGATTTTCAAATAAGTATTTATCAAAATCACATATTGAGTAATATAAAAAAGAAAACAACAAAAAAATATTATAAAAATAAATAGTTGCTTTTGAAATTGTCATCCCAATTTTGAGTGTATAAAGAGGTTGGTTGTAATTTTTGTCCGAAAAATTATACTAACGGTTTGCAGTTTTGATCTACAAAAAATTGCACTACGAAGGATTTACAACTCTACTTGAATAGTAATACTTTTTATTAAGTATTTATAGATATAGATCTTGAGGTGCTAAATCAAGTTAAATTTTCTTTGTGTTTTTAATGATATTTGCTGCTCTTAATGAATGTGCTATGTAATTTTTTTAGTGTGATTTCTCAACACATAGTAATGGTTAAGTTTAGGGCTGGGCAAAATAAACCGAACTGCACTGAACTGCCAAAAACTGCATTGAACTAAAAAACAGTTCGCATGAACTGCACTGAACTGAAAAACAGTTCGGACAAACTGAACTGAACTGTTTTTCTTAAAAATAAACTGCACTGAACTGCACTATAATATGAACTGAACTGAACTGTTATAAACTGAACTATTTTATGAACTGCACTACGTCAGAACTGAACTGCACTATTTTTGAACTGAACTGCACTAATTTTGAACCGTTTTTGAAAGTGCTTAGGAAATAATACTTGAAATATGCATCATACTTCAATACACCAAAATCAAAATATTTATACATCTTAATACATAGGACATAGGTTTTCCAGTAAGTTCTCCGATAAACAACATCAAAATGTTAATACATCTTAATGCATCTTCAATCATCTAAATTAATTGCACTTGAAGGTCCCACTTCGTCTTGAGAAGTTATATCTACAAAAAAAAAAATATTTCATCATTTTTGAAAACTTAAAATAAATTTAAAAATATCAACTAAAAAGTATATAAAGTTTTCATATAAACTAACCTTGCTCAAATTCATCAAACTCTTTAGGATCCTCGTTAAAAAGTATAGAGAAAGGTGTTCCTCTTAACCAATCTTGTGTGCAAACAAGTACTTCCACTATTTTAGGCGTTAGGCAACTACGATAAGGATTAACCACCCTTCCTCCTGTACTGAATGCACACTCTGATGCTACGGTAGAGATGGGAATGGCTAACACCTCTCGAGCCATGTTTCCAAGGATAGGAAATCTAGTTGAGTTGACCTTCCACCAATGTAAAACATCAAGCTCAACTGACTTTGTATAAGGTTCAGGATCCTCTCTCAAATATTTATCAAGCTCTGATATATAATCAAATCTACGTCCTGTAGCTCTTAGGTAGAAGCTCATGCCATGAGGATCATCATCTTCATCATCTAGTTGAGATTCTTGTTGGCTACTTTGAGAACCCTCCTCAACCCCTTGATATTGATCATAAAGTGTTTTCAAAGATGACAATAATTTTGATTTCAATCCACTAGCCATGCTAGATTCAAATATATAGTCAATGAAGTAATTAACAAAATCCAACTTACTCCTAGGGTCAAGCACAACAGCAATCAATAATAAGATATTAATTCCATTGGGATTTCTCCAATATTTGTCATACTTACCCTTCATCCTCATTGCCATCAATCTTATGCTCACATCAGTACTCTCAGAATATTGTCGAATCTTTTTACCAATTCCAAACACTTCCTTCATATACATATGACTAGTGACGTAAGAAGAACTAGAAATACGCATGGTAGAGTCATAAAACATCTTTAAGAATGGTAGAACAGACCTCGCATATTCCCAATCCTCTTCTAGTGGCACACCACTACTTTTGGCCATTTCAGCACCAAATTTCTTATCTTGCATATCTAACAAGACGAAGGCATCTTTGTACTTCGAGCTTGCCTCTAACATTAGATAAGTTGAATTCCATCTAGTTTCAACATCAAGGCAAATAAGACCTTTATAAGAAATTCCCTCTTGTTCAACACATGCCTTGAATCTAGCAAATCGAGCTGGAGAAGATTTCACATATTTAACTGCACTCCGAATTTTTGAAATTGAATCTTTTATCTCTTTTAACCCATCCTTCACAATCAAACTTAATATATGTGCGCAACAACGCATATGAACATATTCTCCCTTTAAGACAAGACAATTCCATGATAACATCCTTCTTTTGAGATATTGGACCCCAACATCATTTGTTGTAGCATTATCCACAGTGACATTAAGGACTCGCTTCAACTCCCAGTTATTCAAACAAGCCTCAACATGTTTAGCAATGAGCTCCCCTGAATGACCTGTTGTTTGAGAAAAATTCAAAATTTTCTTATGAAGCTTCCAATCTTCATCAATAAAGTGAGCTGTTAAACTCATGTAGTTTAGGTTTTGGATTGAAGTCCATGTGTCTGTAGTTAAGAAAACACTCCCACACTGCTTTGATAGAAAATTTTTTAACTTTGCTTTTTCCTCTTCATAGAGTTCCCACATTTCACGCCTCAATGTAGTGCGGGATGGGACCTCAAACCGTGGCTGCAAGGATCGTACAAAGTCACGAAAGTCTTTATCTTCCACAAATCGAAAAGGAAGTTCAGACTTCACAAACATCTTCACCAACTTCATTCGAGATGCATTTTGGTCAAACTTAGAAATAGTTGGTGAAGAGCCAACAATAGCCCCTTCTAGAGTTGATGATGACAATTTTTTCCTTTTGAATGCTTCTCTATTAGGATTTTCCTTGCATCTTATCAAATGATTCATCATCCCACTTGTTCCAACCAAATATTTAATCAAATCACCACAATAATTGCACTTAGCCTTCTTCTCAGAATAAGGATCTTGTTTGGTAAAATGCCCCCACACATCTGACCGACCTTTACTATGCTCAGTTGATGATGTAGCCATACAAGGAGGTAAAGGATCAATCCCAGAAGTAGCTGGTGTGAGAGTTTCGACGGTTTCTGGCAATGTAAAATCCATCTGATCCAAGATTGCAGCTTATAAACTTGACTGTTTTGTTCTCCAACCTGATTACATATTTATATTAGTAAAAAAAATATTAGATTGAGGTATGATGAGGGAAGAATGAAATGTAAAAGACTACAGTGCAGATCAAAATTTAAGGTATGATGAACAAAGCAAACAGTGACTTCACCACATTTGAAGCTAAGAATATACAGAAGAAGCAAGCAAACAAATCCATAGTGAAATTCTTAATGTTGCAAAAGTGTTGTATCATAGCTTCCTTATAATTCCAATTAGTAACTTGAAAACATATTAGATTGAGGCACACTGCATGCATAGGCCTGGTAATGCACTATAATATGCAATTGACTCAGAGACACATTCATCACCGATAACATACTACACTCAAAGTCAGACATAGGAAAGGACAAGTCAAGTTCTATAAGAAAACACTCGTACACAAAAATAAAGTCATCACCGTCAAGAATTAAGTAGATATAAACTTTTTCTTTAAACCCTTTCACCTATTACGCTACCAACCAAAATCCATAGACATGCCTAAGTTAGACGTTTGCAACTTGTCATTTTGTTTTTCGTCAGAGAGAAAGTCAAAAGTTTTGTAAGTGTCACCATTAAAATTTCGTATGAACTCTTATTCTTTTGTTAACTTGATGCACTTAGAATGTTAAGCAATTTTAACCAGTTATCTAGAATTTTCCGTGGTTAAATTATTATAATACTATCAAAGAGTAGCCAAGTGTATTACAAGATCTGTCTCGGTGGTGGTTGAGTCTCGGTGGTGATCGAATCGATGTGTGTCACTCTGCTTGTGGACCCAATGTGATTCAAGGCAACGAATTGAATGAGATTCCAAGAGAAATGAAACCTACAGTTAACTGTACTGGTATAAACAGTTAACTGTTTCCAATACAGTATTTTACCCTTTATCTTAAAAGTAGTACAATTTAATTTTACTAATAATAATTCAGTTATTTTTAGTTTAAAATAGTACAATTAACTTAAATACATTACAATTAAGTTATTTTTTTCCAACCCTAGTTAAGTTGTACATTTTTTTTGTGTGGATTCTTTACACTTTTATTATACCAATACTATCATGTATTATTAACTATGGATATAGATGAAAATATAATTAAATTTGAATAATTAAAAATAAAACGGTTAGAAAAAATAAAAATAAAAATCCATGTACACGTAGTTTTAAGGTTTTTTAAGTTAGAAATTATAATCTCTGGAATGAGAATTATTTTGACTCATTGGTGGTGATACCTTCAATGTATCTATAAAAAATTTCAAGAGTAATAAAACACATTTGAAAAAAAAGAGAATTGTCTTTTACAAAGATAATTTATGTTCTAAACTATTTTTCTTTCATCTTTCTCTTTAATACTTTCATCATTCTCACGCTTACAAATTCTTGTTAGTCTTTTTTGTGTCTTATAGTTTGTCGGACGTCTTTTTAAGATGTGTTTAACAATATTATTGATTATAACTTTCAAGTGACTTTTTTACTGTTATATACCATTTATGAATTTTATTGACTTGGATAGATCATCATAATTTTTTTTTTCAAATTAAACATTTTTACTGTTCGAGAACAATTTTATTTCACAAAATATTAAATTCTTGTCATGCTTTATCTAACTTTGCATATTAATACGACTGAATCTATGTCTTTTGAAGAATAATTTTTTGTAATATTTATTTCTTGTTTTATAAATTTATATATTTATTCATAATTAATTATTATATTAAAATTTATAATGTTTTACAAATTTGGATGTATATAAATTTTTAAAAAAATTAATTTAATCTTTATAAATTAATTAAGCATAATAAATTTGAAGAATGATTATAATAAATAATATAATTTAAAAATATTGTAATTATGGTTATTTTTTGTAAAATTAATTTTGATAAATTTATATTAATTTGTTAAAATAAGTTATGCAATAATTTTTGTGTGTAATAAGTTAGAAAAATTAAATTAAATTTTAACTATATAAATATACATTTGCCTAATTCAAACCAATTCCCTTAGTTCATCTTATTTTGTATTCTTTGTTTACAATACATTTATTCTAATTTTTTTAGTACTAAATAATTATTTTTTTAATCATTAACTTTAATTAAAATAACTAATAACTTCAATAAATAATTATCTAATTTGAATTTGAATTTATTCCTTTAATGTTTTAAACTTTTTATTACAAAATTTAATATTTTGCTATATTTTAAATTTATATATTTTTCTAAATAAAACTTTTTAAAAAAAATTCTATACTTTTTTATTATTTTCTTTAAATAATATTTTTATAAATAAACCTAAATGCTTTAAATTTATATTACTAATTTTTAACTTTACATTAAATTTCTTTTCAAATATTTTCTCCAACAATCATATTATTATTATTTTTTACTAACTTATTATACAAAAATATTACACAAATTATTTTAACCAAATAAATATACATTTATCAAAATTAGTTTTATAAAAAAAAACCATAATTATAATATTTTATTATAATAATTTATCTATTATCATAATTACAATATATTTAAATTATCTTAGTTATTATAATCACTTTTCAAATTATTTATTCCCGATTAATTTATAAATATTTAATTAAATATAATTTTTAAATTTATATTCACATGAGTTCATACAAAAATTATAAATTTTTAATAAAATAATTATTATAAATAAATATACAAATCTATAAAACTAGAAAAAAAAAATCGTTATTAAGAATTCGTTCATAAAAAATAGGATTCCAATAACAAACAATCTCCAAATTAGAAAAACAAATATGAGAATTTAATATTTCACAAAAAGAAATTGTACTTAAACATTAAAAGGTATAATTTGAAAAAAAAAATTAATAATCTACTCAGGTTAATAAAATTCAAAAATGGTTTATATGAATAAAAAAAAGTCCTTTCAAGTAGTCTAAGTTTAAGAGACACTACAATGAAACTATTAAGCAAGAAATAACAAATATAATAATAATAATAATAATAATCAGTGGTATAATGAAGGATCCTAAGTGCTATATGCAACTAGAATGCTACAAGGTTAGCAGAAATACCAAAAGTAAGTTGTGAGACTAGTGTACTAAGGTCCAACAAGATCATGATAATGGATAATGTAAGAATGATTTATTTGACTATGGTTAATGTTAAAATCACAACTTAAATTGATCAAAAAGATGAAAAAATATATTTTAATTCACTTTTTTTACTTACTTTTAACTCACCACTTCAATCACCATTAAATCATCACATCACATCACTTAAAAGAATTAAAATAGATAATTTAATGGTGATTGAAGGAATTAGTTAAAAGTAGGTCAAAAAATATAGATTAAACTATCTTTATTCTTAATTAAAACAACAATGAAACTATAATTTTAAAAGACAATTGAAAATCTATAGAGAAATGTTAATTATTTGATTATGAAAGAAATATAAGCTTTTTTTTTTTAATTATGTTTAATTATGAATTAAAGTATATTTTTGAGGTGACATCTATTTTACCTACAAAATTTGATAGTATAATTGAAAATTTTAACAATTAAATAAGAAATAATGATATGAACTTTTTCATTTATAATTTTTTTGTGTGATGTGTTAAGAAAAAAAAAAGACAAACTATTTGTTTTATTATACCAATTAAAAATATAAAAATTTATATTAAATTCTAATATTTGTTTATTATTAACATATCTAGGGAACAATAACATAATAATCGATATCATATTATCTTTGTATTATTAATTAAAATTTTAAAAAATATTGTACATATCTTATTCCACATAACATTGTGATAAAAAACTTCAATACAATAACAACATTTTGAATTTTAAATGGATAATTACGTTAAGGGTTAAATATGTTTTTTGTTCTTCAACTTTTAGTGAAAATTGTAATTGGTCTTTCTTGTAAAACTTAAACCAAATTGGTCCCTCAACTATGTAAATGTGTGAATTTAATCCTTTTAACCAAATTTTATTAAGTTTATTTGACGTTTCAAACATACCTTATTATAGTATTTTAGTTTGTTTACACCGTTTAACACATGTTCGCTTGAATGTTAGCTGAAGAATGCGTTTGAAATGTAAAATAAACTTAAACAAATTTAGTTTAAAAAACTAAATCACGTATTTATACAGATAAAGACTAAATTGGTTCAAAATTTCCAAGATGGACTAATTCTAATTTTCAGTAAAAATTAAATAACCAAAAACATATTTAACCCTTATATTAAATATCAAATTTGTGATTAGGACCATCGTTCTTACATTAAATATCAAATTTGTGATTAAAGGACCATCATACTTACATTAAATATCAAATTTGTGATTAGGACCACCATACTCAATGCCATCATGTATATGTTAAAGATGAACTATATTATATTACATTGGAAATATAATATTCCTTAAATATAACTTCTTTTAACATGCATACAATTGTATATGTGTGTTATAAAATGGAAATTTTGAGCCAGTGGAGTTAAATGAAAACACTTTTGAAGTTCCTAAAATAATCATTCTCAACTTCAGAGTTAATTTGATCATTCAACAATGAATATCTCACACAGCTTAATAAAATAATATTAGTAAAATGTAAAAGATGATGGCTAGAATGAAGTTCGTGAAGCATTTTAGCTTGTAATAAACACGTTGAGAGTTATGTGTTTAGCAATAAGTTAGAAGCACATTATATGGTTGAAATTATGTAATGTCCTAAGAGTATTTTAGTGAAAAACTTTTTTTTATTTAAAATATTATTATTTATAAATAATAAGTCAACATCGTAACTCAACTATGACAAATTTTCTAAATTATTAGATCTTATTTGTATAAATTTACATTTTAAACTTAATTATTAATGATTACGGATTATTTTAATTTTCACCTTAAATATCTTGAATATGTTAATACATTATCCTTCCTAAAATTATCTTAGCTTCAAACTTTTTTTCTAAACCGTGTTATAAGTTATTTGAATTCTTAGTAGGACATCAAAATATTTTCACAAACTCAATCTATTCTGACCAAATATTTTGCTAAACTTCACCCACGTGTGTTAGTTGTCCCTTTTCAAATATGTGTTTTTGCCATAATCGGAACAATTTTTAATCATGTGAAAATATGTGAGATAATGCGTTATCTATATTTTATTTTTATTAATATTTTGGTTTATCCAGTGCATAAATTAACTATTAGTTTTATATACTTAAAATTTATGATAAATAATACTTAGCCATGTAAATATTATATATAAATTTTTAATAAATAATTATCTCACCATAAAAATGTAAATTTTAATATATTGTTTGTCTTTCTATTATATTTTTCAATTTCATATCGCTTTTTTCAAATATCTCTATTTAAAAAGAAAAAAAAACTACTCAGTGGGTTACTTTTTGTCAATATTCTTATTCACTATGTATCTATTTTTTATTTTTAAATCCCTATTCACTATATATCTAGACGATCCACAATAATTTTTTAAAATTTTTTATTCTTTTTCTTATATGTCTATTTTTTTTCTATTTTTTTTATCTCTTATCCTAACTCCTACCTTTAATATGCGGATTTTAGCATATTTGATAATTATTTTTGACAAAATTTGATAAAATTTACTTTATAACACATATCAAACATTTTTTTTTCAAATTGCATAAAATTTTATTTTTATTCATTGACGTGATATCATGTGTATATTATCAAAAGTTTTCCAACCAAACGTCGGTAAAAAATAATTTTCTTTTATATATATATAACTTCGAAGACTTTGTATTCCATTTCGTTTGTTCTGATTGAAATCTCCTTCATCCTTTCTAGTTCCCATCCCCTGTTGTCACCACTATTGATAGTGTTGTTAAAGTTGAGATAGGGTTGGGTTAGAATGAGAGAGAAAAGGTATATGGAAAAAATTAGGAAAAAGTAGATAACTAAAAATAGAAAAAAATAACCTTTGAAAAAAAAAATCATATTGAGCAGTTTAAAAAAGGTGGTCAAATTAAAACGTAAGGTATATATATTATTTCTAGTATAATAAAAATAATTATAGTTTTATTGTAATAGTTTAAATTCTTAATTGTATTAGTTTATTTGAAATTGGTTAATGTTTAATATAATTGAACACGCAGGCATACGTCACAAATGTTAATTACTAAATATGTGTTAAATTATCTTATTTACTAAAATAGTTTAAATAAAATTAATGAAATGATTTTTTATATTAATGTAATTTTTTATTGTACTAAAAATAAAGAAATATGTGTTAATCTTAATGTCTTGAAGTAATTACTTATCCTACAATCTATAAAAATAGTAAAATGAAATTAAATAAAATATAAATAATAATGATAAAAAATATATTAAATCTAAACTATATTTTAAATTTGTAATAAATAATTTATATTGTGATATGTTATTTCAAATTATTAGTATTCTTTTAAATATCGAGTTTCAATTTAAAACTAAACTATACATGAAAACAAATTAAAAATACTTTTTGTCAACGCGAATAAAAATAATTCAAAGAGCTCTTCCAACAAAATATATTTAAAAATATTTTTATTCAAGATAATTATTCTTCTAATATATATATATATATATATATATATATATATATTTAAAAATAATAGATTAAATTAAATACTTATTAAATTATTACACAATTTAATGATAAATTTCTTTTTCACTTTTTTATTTCAAATTTATTAAAATAATATCGTTATGACTCAGTTATATATAAGTTATCGCTTGAGAATCCAGTGATATGCTACTACCATTAATAGAAAAATATGTTTATAAATGATTTTTAGTTTAACTTTTAAAATGCGAGACTTTAAACAAAATTTCCTGTTTAAAAACTAAGAAGTAAAAGCATTTTCCTTTGAACTCTTTTCTGAGAGTTAAATTTTAAAATTTATATTACGTTTCTCTTTCAATGCACCGAATTGCCTTTTTAAAAATAAAATAGTAACAACAAAATAATCAAATAAATATTTTTTTTTGATTAGGTATCTACTTTATTCAATTTGAATAAAATTACCTCCAATACTAAGAAAAAAAAAAGTTTGTAAAGTTAAACGTCTTTGTACCGACACGGGTTGAAATATTTACCTACTTGCTTTGTTTCGTTGGAGAATTGCTTAAAAGAAGATTTTCCATTAGAAGTAAAAATAACTTGTTTCTTATTTAAAATGATTTTTTATTTTTTAATTAATTTTAAAAACCAAACACATATTAATTTTATGTTAAAAAATCAATTTTAATTAATTATTGATCAATTTAATGCATAAGCAAATACGCAGAATATCAATGCACCATGATTGGGCACCCAACAACTATAAATTCATTAACTATATTTTCTAGAGAAATAAATTCATAATTGTCTAGTGGCACTGATGAGGAGGAGACACCTTATGAAGTTATGTTACTTTATCATAAAAATGGTTAAAACCTGTAAAAGTCCAACATCGGTTAGAAACTATTCCCCTAAAAGTTTTACCATAATATTAATAAGTAGTTGAGCGTGGTTTCCTGCAACCATTTGTTCTTGGTTGATGGGTGAAGAAGTTGCCGGTATCCCCAGAAGAAGGGTAGTGTTGGAATATTAACCTTTGAAGAAGTGGCAGAAAGGTTCATCGACCTTTTTGAGAGCCTTACTTGTGGTCCGTAACTGCTGATGGCAACTGCACAGTGGTCACAGGAACGAACCACCCTCCAAAGCCAACACTTAACTTTCCTCTTCCCTTAACTTCCATTCCTTCCATCTTCCCCATCTGTTTATTAACAATGCAATAAGAGGAGAAACAACAAAGCTTAAGCAATGGAACTGAACAATCATTTTCTTTTATGCGGAGGTAATGAAAATGGCTTCACATGAACACTTTTTTTTGTGTGTGTGTGTGGGCATGCCAATTCTCTCTCGGATCAAGTCCAAGTGTTCATCTTTGTTGCTTCTTTGAATTTTGTACATTTGGAATTAAAATATGTGCATGCATGTCTACCCTTTTGAGCCTTCAGCTTGTTTATTGGACTCACGGATATGAATAGCTTGCCTGACCCGTTTTTTGGTGTAAAGTCTTCTTCTTTTGTTCTGCTGTCATGAGTGGTAGGCGGAGTTTTTTTTTTGGTCTTCGTGAGATCTTAATTTCTGGGATGACATATTTGTCTGTTTGCTGTTCTGTGAGAGCGGAATCAGCAATGAGATATTTGGGATGCAAAAGGAGAGTCTTTGATTCTGGTTTTCGAAGAAAATGCTTCCTGAGAAAATTGGTGGGATTCTGTTTTGATCTGAACCTTGTTTCGTGACTCTTTGGTCTCATGCCAGTGTTCTGCATTTTCTGTTGCCTATTTATGAGCTGTTTACCATTTGAACAAAATTGAGTGTGCAATGGAGTTTTTTTTTTTTTTTCTTCTTCTTGTTTTGTTTTAAGATGTTATGAAGTCTTATGCTGAAGCCTGTCCAACTGAATCAAGCTTGTGATCTCATGGTTGTGCTGAAGGAATTGGTCTTTGATTAAGCTGTATTGATCCTTTACTTTCTGTGGGAGACTGAGAAACGATGCCAAGCCAGCTATGGTTTTCACTGCCAATGATTTACAAGAATGGAAAGATTTTCCCAAAGGACTCAAGGTTCTTCTTCTTGAGGGAGACAGCATTTCTGCTGCCGAGATAAGGGCAAAGCTTGAAGCCATGGACTATAATGGTAAGACTTTTTGGATTCCTTCTTTTTGTTATGCCATGGCTGACTTCTTTATCTACATCTAACAATTCCCACGTATGGCCCATAGTGGGTAAGTTGGTCCCCATCTTTCTATCCGATGGCATCTTCTAAAGCCTCATTGCTTTACAATTCGTATATGGTCAATTGGTATAATTGTGGTCTCAGATTTTAGTACCTCTGTGGAGCCTAGAAATTTTGACAAAATTTAGTTGCCCTTTGGAGCCTTCAAAATTTGAAACAATCCTTATTTTGCATGCTCAGTGTTTTCACATATTGGATTTCTTTGCATCTTACGAAGCTGCTAAAGTTTTTGTTTACAGTAAAACTATGTGTTTTCAAAACTGAATGTGGTCTAAATTGTAAAGATATAAAGTATAAAAATCTGTCAGTTATCTGACTTATATAGGCTAAGTTGTAAAGTTCTGATGTATAAAAAATGGTCAGTTATCTGTGTCTGAACTATCGAGTCTACACTAATTTTGCACATTGACTGTCCTTTCAGTTGCCTAGACATGAATTTATTAGTAAAAAAAGGCTTCATGAAACAATTTTAACTGAAATTATATCTTATGTCATGTACATGCTTGTTTTCTCTATTCATTTGTTTAGTAAGTTTTGAGTTTCTTTACAGTTTCTACATTCTGTGATGAGAATGAAGCTTTGTCAGCAATCTCAAGTACACCTCAAAACTTCCACATTGCCATAGTAGAGGTAACGGATTTTCATTTTCTATAAAATGAAAAATCATCATGCCGTAATTGCAAAATTTAAAATTAGAAAATGAAGGTCTTTGTTGCTGCCAAACTTAATAAAACATACTTCTTTCATTGGTATAACTAGAAAGTTTTTAAATTCGAATCACAAGGGATGACTATTCTTGTATCTTGTTAAAGTTCTATTTCTGAATCTTATGATTGTTATAACTTTGATGATATCATTTTTAACCGAATGCATTCATCCTAATTGCAGGTGAGTTCAAGCAGTAGCCAGGGAGGTTTCAAATTTCTTGAGAATGCCAAGGACTTGCCAATAATTAGTAAGTATAGACCAAA
Organism: Vigna unguiculata; assembly: GCF_037176805.1. Classification (NCBI taxonomy): domain Eukaryota; kingdom Viridiplantae; phylum Streptophyta; class Magnoliopsida; order Fabales; family Fabaceae; genus Vigna; species Vigna unguiculata. The sequence continues at coordinate 52,671,879 of NC_140794.1, read as the reverse complement.
ATGACTTTGCTAGTTTAACCTCTGTTAGTTCTTTAGAACTATAATCTTTGGTCTATAATAATGGTCTTCTCAAATCAATTATGTCGTTTGAATGCTGAACCAAAACCAGTTACAGATAAGGAGATAAACATCGATATGCTTTTAAAGTTCAATTTAGGAGAGCTTGTAATGCATTGCATGCTGTTGTTTTCATACCTGCAACTTATCATTTTAAATATTTTTTATCAGTTTAACTTGTGAATGATCTAAAAGATAGCATTGCATGGAAAATGTGGGGAAAAGTTTGCTTCAAAGCTGTTTTCTGCTCATTTTAATCTTTCTTACCAGTGATACTTCCAATTTTTCATGTAGTGACTTCTAACAACCATTGCCTGAACATCATGATGAAGTGCATAGCGGTAAGCTTACATCCTCATTATTTATGCTTAAATATCTTATTAAGCTATATTATTTGAACTAAGCTAACTGCTATGTTATATTTCAATGTTAGACTTTTTTTCCTTATTGTAGTTAGCTAATTCAAACATTTGATTCATTGTAATTATTGACCAAATTACTGATAACTTATTTGAATTGTCTGTTCAATCTTTTGTGCAAAAATATGATCTTTAACTCACTAGACACTGTACGTTTTCTTTTGGTTCTGATTGGTAATGCAAGCTTCTTGACTCTTAGCTCCATTTTTTTTTTAAGCTTGGTGCAGTTGAGTTCCTCAGCAAACCACTCTCTGAGGACAAGCTCAGAAATATCTGGCAGCATGTGGTTCACAAGGTCTGCGATGTTGTATTGATACTACCATGGTATTTACTATTAAGTTAATGAGAATAATAATTTCTCATGTGATTGAACTCAATCAGGCATTCAGTTCTGGGACAAGTATCCTGTGTGAATCGCTTAAACCTGTCAAGGAATCTCTAGTGACTATGTTGCAGCTCCCAACAGACAATGAACAAGATGAAAATAAAGTATCCATTGATATAGATGAGGCAGCCAGGTTTACTGATTATGATCATGTACTGTCTCCTGGAAATGATAAATATCCAGCTCCTTCAACCCCACAATTGATGCATGGGACAAGATTGTTAGACGATGGTGATTGCCAAGACCAGACTAATTGCTCCACAGAAAAAGAAAGTGGGGAACATGATGGAGAATCTAAATCTGTCGAAACTACTTGTGGAAATTTGAATGCTGAAACTGAAAGTACTCCTCAAGAAAGGAAATCTGATATGACTTTGGCTAGGGAGGAAGTGGATTTAGTTGATGCTTCCAAGGGTGAGAGTATTGCCTCTCTACATACACAAAAAAGAAAGGTTCTAAGCAACCCTGACAAAAATACCAAATCTGCAAATATAGTAGGCGTTGTTAGTGATTCATGTGAGATAAAGCCAAGGCGGAAGAAGATGAAAGTAAGTTGCTTTATGACTATTCATTCTTCTTACGATGTTTCTGTTATTCTAATCCACTTGCCCATGCTGCTATTTGCTTGAAAATTACAGTGACTATGTGACACATTTAGAAAAATGTTTCTAAACTTCTGTTTAATCTGTCGATGTTTCCATTTATTGTGTCTGCATTCTTGGAGTTGATCAAGAAATCTCGGACAAGATTCCATTCGATATTCATAATCATGAAGTTATAATCAACTAAAAACTGATAATGGAATTGTCAAACAGAACTAATCTATGATTGGAAATCTAGGAAGTACTCTTTCCACCGAGTTACAGTTTTGTTTTGGTCTCAGGTAGACTGGACGCCTGAGCTGCACAAAAAATTTGTGAAGGCAGTTGAGCAACTAAGCATTGATCAAGCCATTCCTTCTAGAATATTAGAGATAATGAAAGTGGAGGGTTTGACAAGGCATAATGTGGCAAGCCATCTTCAGGTAATTACATAAAGTACATTACTGGTTATGGTTGATCAATTTCTTATCTGCAATACTTAAACAAGTTTTTAAATAAACAGAAGTACAGAATGCATAGGAGACAAATCTTTCCCAAGGAAGAAGATCGGAAATGGCTGAATCAAAGAGAAAGGATCTATTGTGTTCAAAGACCAATTATGGCCTTTCCTCCATATCATTCTAATCAAACCCTTCCTATGGCTCCTATATATCCTATGTGGGGACAATCTAGCACTCAAACAGCTGGCATGCATATTTGGAGCTCTCCTGGTTATCCCTTGTGGCAGCCTACTGCTGAACATTGGCACTGGAAACCGATTCCAGGGGTAATATCTTTGTTTTTTCAGAACTCAAGGATGAGGATATGATGTTTTTCTTGTATATTATATAGCTCTCATGCTTGTGAGACGTAGTTTGACCTGTGGTTACTCGATCTTTCAGATGCATGCAGATGCATGGGGCTGTCCAGTGTTACCAGTACCACCTCCTCAAGCTCCTTTTCCCTACACTAAGGTGAGTGTCAGCATAACAATGAAGATATTAACCTAGTATCTATAGTATTTTGCATGTTAATGATTAATGTCTCTATGTACGATTGATATTCCTCAGAACATGCCTGCGTTGCTCAATGCGGATGCAACAGGTCAGACGTTTACGATGCCACAAAGTTCCTTAGAGCATTATCCGGTATGCAACCATTGGCTTGTGAGTCATATATAAATGGTTTGTAATCGTAAGAGAAGAAATAGAATTAAATGCAGTAACCAGTGTTACGATGCATGCATGCAGGCAGAGGAGGTTGTTGACAAGGTTGTGAAAGAGGCAGTAAGCAAACCATGGCTACCATTGCCTTTGGGACTGAAACCCCCTTCCACAGACAGTGTGTTGGCTGAGTTATCAAGACAAGGCATTTGCAGCATTCCTCCTAGGAGCAGCAAGGGTTCAAATTGAGGGTGACATTGATGCATGCACCAAGAGTTGTTCTGATGGTGACCAACCAAAAGGGGGTCCACCAGATGAACAACAACACCCTGTAGCAATTATTTTTGTTTTCCTAAGTGTAATGAGGTTCCAACTAGGAGTTGTTGTTGGGACTATTTTGTTTTACCTTATTTGGTCCCATCACCACCCCACCAACCAATTTTAGGTCTCTACTATTCCGCTGTCTGGTTACAGATTCCACGATGAAAACCAACAAGTAGACTTTGTTTGTTCCTATCCAAAGCCACATGCCAAAACAAGGCAACAAGTAATAAATGAAGAGAAAAGTGAGGTGTGCTTTATTGCAGTGGTGAACAGCCGATAGGCAACTTGGGCGGTGCAGAATTTGCCACGCATCCATTGATGCTCTCTTCAAAACTTGTGGTTGTAAATACATGATCATCATAACTGGGATATCAATTGTTGTAAATGTGGTACTTTTGGGGGCATAAAGTGTACCCATAACAGTGATTTTCCTATCTATGAGGGGTGGGGGTCTGTGGGATGCATAATAATAATGATGAAGAAGACGATGATGATAATGATGATGGGGTACACGTCGTGAATAAAGTTGAGTACACCACTTTGACACCTGTTTAGCTCTTCTTCCATTTCTTCTGATTTTTACCAAATCTAGAATCGATTTCTATCCTAAGTCGCACATCCCTTATTTCTTCTTCCATTGTTCCCTTTTTTGAAAAAAAGACAATCGGCATTAAGACCCTCTTTAGTTCATAATGTTGACATGATAGCACCATAGATGAAAATTTATCCAAAAAAGTGTTTGTCAAAGTATTATAGAAGTTTCAATACCTTCTTTGTTGTGACTTAACACCACATTTTTATCTTGTAAATAAATATTAACAGAGGTTATTTTATTTTAACCGAAATACAGTAAGTAAAATATATGTTTTCATTTAAATTTACAATTTCCCTTTTTTAATGATTACCATTTAATCGTTTTTTTTTTCTCTTCGTTGTTCTAAGCTGAAAGTACTTAAATTTAAATAATTTATTGAACATATTTTTTAGTATCCATTTTATGAGAAAATTATTATTGGGACTTTTATAGTACCTACTTCATTGTACACTCCTAGGCATACTTTTGGTACTATTATTGCCTTTATTTTGAAAAGCAAAACCTGCATACCACATGGGTATTGAAAAAGGGACCCGTTTGCTATAAATGTTGGCTCTTTCTTCTTTCATTATCATAATTTTCACAAGAATTACCTAATTTGTGTAAAAACAATAGTGTGGTTTATATTTTACATGAATTCAAGCTTCTCCTTCCCTTTTACTAATGGGGAATGGCTAGCAGTGGTTTGTAGAGGAGGCAGAATGTGAGTTGTCGTAATTGATGCCATATACGGAATTAACTTTTCAACTACTTTTCTACTTTACATTATCTGAAAGTATAGTATTCAAATATGGTAATCTAAAAATGTATTATGTTATATTTTTTTTACATTATAAATTATATATTTCAGACTACAAAATTTTATTCTAGATAGTATAATATGTAATTATATATGCAAGAGTTTCAAATTGTATGATTCAAAAGAACATTTAATTATCATCGTTCTAACTTATGTAATTTAATACAATCAAAATTTAATATTTTAAAATTCATATTTATTTGATTTATTAGGTTGATCAAGTATAGATTATACAAATTTCACAGTGTGTTTTTCAAATCAGATTCATATTAGGTCAAATTTTAAGAAAATAATAATCTTCTTGTAATTTTGAATCAATAAAATAACTTCATATAATTTACTTTTACATTTAAATAAAACATTATTATACCAAAAATAAAATTGAAAATTTAAACACATGTTAACGATTGAATTCATAAAATATAATAATTCAAATCAGTATTTATTACAAATTATGTATAAAAAGATTTTAAATTTATCAATTTAAATATTATTTTCTTACGACATTTTCTTTCAACACATTATAGTCCGACCAATATTTGATTTCATCTTGAGAAGTATATTTACAAGTAATTTTTAAAGTTCTATATAATAAGGAGTCACAATCTTAGTTTGCATATGAGAAAGATAGGGAAAAACAAATAGATTCCTATAAAAGATAATATATATTTTAATAATAATTTGAAGGTTAATGCATATAAATGTATAGTAGTATATAGTATTTCTAATATCAGAAATATAAATCATATTTTACTCTTAATCTTTACTTTATTATCTACAAACTACATTAAAATGAACAAATATGAGAAGTAAAGTTAAGCTTAGACCATATATGCCCTTTCATTGTAGAGTTCGAATTACCTTTTACCCTTTATAAATTTTTATATCCATTTTACATTTTTTAAATTTTTTATCTCTTCTTTTTTATTAACATTAATTTTTTAAAATGACTATATTACCCTTAAAAGTAAATGTTGAGTGATTGTATTAGTATTAGGTGTAAAAAGACATTTATCAGAACATGACTGGAAGTAAATATTCTCCCGTTATTATACTGTTTATTCTTTTTTTTTTTTTTATCATATCCCTATTAAGTTATGTGAAAAAGTAAAATTTGTAACTGAATATACTTTTTTTTTAACCATGAACTAAGAATTTCAAATTATGTATATAATATAAACTTAATTAAAAATTTAATTTTTATATTTAAATTTTTAATTTATTTTGATTTATATACTTATTTTTTTTCCTCAATTGAGATTCAATATTTATTAAATAAGATTTTTATTGTCTTTTTTCTTAAATTGACTATTTAAAAAATATTATAACTCAATAAAATCGAATCAAATATAAAAATAAAAACAAATAAAAAATTTAAATTTAAAAACTAAATTACTAATTAAACTTAAAAAAGATAGTGAATAAAAAGTAGGATTAGTTCTCACTGTTACTAATTTTCTCTTAAAAGATCAAGAGGAAAAACATAAATATAAGTGCACAAAATAGTTAACCGTGTTCGAGGTGATTTAGAGTATCTTAATTAAGATATTCAAGCAAAAGTTTATATAAAATCTGAAACAATTAAGGTAAAGAAATAATTTATGTGAATAGAAAATGAGAAAGAACATTAATTCGAGGTTAATAATATGAATAGCAAATAGTTTAAGAAGTGAAATAGAGTAGTTGTTCCCTAAAATTTAGAAGGAACAAGAAAATTGTAGTTAAGGGTTATCAGAAGAAGTCTTCTTTGAACAACTAGGATTTGATGTTGTTTTCATACCATGGATTTTTCTCCCACAACTGAAATCTAATTTCTTCACTCAACACAAGCACGACACAACAGTTTGGATTTGATATACATATTAAAATATTATTTTTCGAGTAAGGTGGTATAGTCATTGTTCAATAATATCGATTAGATTGTTGAATTGGATGGAAAACTCAAGCAAATAAACAATCATTATTGATTACTAAATGTGGATAATAATTTCAAATAGCTGACTTTGGAAAACAAACATGTATTACTCAATTATTTCTATGTTTTGGGTACTCCTTAGCAGTGTGCGTCTTCGATATTAGATGGTGCAAGATTTAGTTTTTTACTTTTCTGCAACACTATTTTGGTCATTCCACATACAAAATCACTTCTTGTGGACAACATGGGCTGCGGAAGATGTCGTCATACATTTCCTACCAATATTTTCACATACCTACCTAAACCTTCAGATACCGATATTTATTTAACATTTAACACTCTTGTGTTTAATTAGAAAAAAAGAAAAGATAAACTTACTTGCCATTGACATCATTTGGATGCACGCTGGTCACTTCTTGTTGCACTTAGTTTCTGGAGTAATGGCATGAACGAGCTCATGGCTCACAATGATTACTCGGATGATATTTATTTTAATAGATGTGTTAGTTTGGTATTTGTTATTAAAAAAATCTCAATTGCATCTCAATGAGATTTCTTTTTCAGAAAAAAAATATTAATGTTGTTAACAAGGCACCACATGTTAACCTTTTGTTTTTTTTTTAATTTTTTTAATTTTTTAACTTTTTTGTTTTGTAAAATTTTTTTGTTATCATGTGTCAAGTCTTTAGTATCACACGTGGCAATGTCAGTGAAAAAAGTCAGGATAGTTGTCTTGATTTCAATTTAGTCTCATATATGTCTCCTTGATTCAATTTAGTCCTCATCTTTGTGTACTTGGTTCAATTTTGTTCAATTTTTTAAACAATTGAATGTTAATTGCATCTCAACTCTTGAAAATTGTCTCAATTAGGTTCTTTTCAGAAAAAACAAATTATTAATGTTGTTAACAACGCACCAGATGTCAACCTTTTGTTTTTTTTTAATTTTTTAATTTTTTTGTTTTGTAAAATTTTTTTGTTACCATGTGTCAAATCTCTAGTGTCACACGTGACAATATCAGTGTTACATGTCAGAATAGTTGTCTTGATTTCAATTTAGTTTCATATATGTCTCATTGATTCAATATCTTTGTATACTTGATTCAATTTTGTTCCAATTTTTTTAATAATTGAATTATATTTTTTTAATCTATTTATTTTTATAAGATTAAAACTAATTAAGTATAAATAATTTTACAAGATTAAATACTCTAATATTTATATTAAAATTTAGTGGTAAAAAAATATTATACTAATAGAGTAATATAGGCACACAATTCTTTTTCTTCAAAATAAAAATATTGTCTCTTTCCATTTCCAGACAAAATTTATTAATTGTATAAATGTTATAATAATATTTTTTATTAAAACTACTTTATAACATACATTATTGTATATTATTAACCCATATTTTGTTAATCATTTATTTTACCACTAAATTTTAATATAAATATCAATACTTAATTTTGTAAAAATATTTAACTTAATTAGTTTTAATCTTATAAAAAATGGATTATAAAAATATATTTCAATTATTAAAAAAATTAGGACAAAAGAGGAAACTAAATTAAATCAAAGAGACATATATGGAAACTAAATTGATATCAAGACAATTGTTTTGCAACATTAGAAACTTTACACGTGGCAAAAAAAATTTACAAAAAAAAAAAAACAGAGAATGATATGTGACACGCTGTAATGGTGTTAATAATTTTTTGTCTGAAAATAATTTAATTGAGACATTTTTCAAAAGTTGAGATGCAATTGACAACTTTTTAAATGTGGGTACCATATGAGTAATTAAGTGAATGATTAAAGACATCTTGGTTGAAAAAAAGAGAGTCAAGATTAGATGTATCGTATTTTATGAATTATTAAAATAACATTGGCAATCATTAATTTGTAATATGTAACAATAATCATAATATTGAGTAATCCAGGAAGTATCAACAATAAATTTCTGCAAAATGACTTGAGCGATGTTCATGAGAAAGAGAAAGAGAGTAGTAGCGGTGAAGAAAAGAAAAATTAAGGTGGGAATAGCAGGCATCGAAAGGGTGTTCTGATATGATTAGTGATACACTTTTGTTTTCTTCTGCACCTCCATTGTTACTAAATGTATTCCATATTAAGAGAAAAAGATTAAAATATCTCTCACCAACAGCTATTGTCATCGTCTTTGTTACACCTCTGTTCTGAATAGCATAGGAAGAGAGAGAGCTCATTCTGAAAAGTTATTTCTAAAATACTGTTTTGAAAAGGTAACATATATTGTTTTTGAAAAGTTTATTTCAGAATGTATTTTATTCAGTTAAAAAAACTTGTTCAACAAATCTAGTTTTAAAAAGTCTATTCCAAAAATCCTTTTCTGAAAATTATTTTTTAAAATTAAAAAAAAAAAAACTTGTTTTGAAAGATTTCTTAAACAAGTAATCCGAAAGTGAAGTTTACCAAGGATAAAATAGTGACTTTGAAATTTGTGAAGGTGCAGTTAGAAACTGTAGGCTGCATGAAGAAAAAGCCCTCTGCTTTCTGAAAGTATCAGACACTTTTTGAAGTGTAACAAAAAAAAGTATTTTCTCAACCCACTCAAAATATTGATCACTAGAAAGAAAACACTGAATAAAATAATGTAGGGTGGTTAGTTGGTTGAGGTGAAAGTCTCCATGCAAATTCTTTTTAATGTTTTAATAAGTATTAAGATGACGTGATGAGTTATATTAAAAACTCTAAGAAGGCTCTGGAAACTTACTGGTATTATTCTAAAGCTGTGCATAATTTTGAACATTGAATATGTATAATATTAAAAGGTCCTGAATAATTATTATTATTATTATTAACAAAGTTGGAAGTGCTCTTTAGTTTTAGCATCAAATTTCGTATACCACACATGCTTGTGGCTCAAACCTCACGTAATATATTATATTGATCTTGCAACCAATAAGGTGTGGTAATCTCACGTCACATTTCGATAATAATATCTAATCCTTATATTATAAAATGGGTAAAAAACAAATTAGAGGAGCCATTATGGATAATACCAAAATTAGAGCGAAAGGTTGTGATAACTAGGACGGTTTGTGGACATGAATATTAAATAACTACAATTTTGCATGGGAGTAAGTGGGATTAGTTTCAGTTAAGGTGGCTCTTTTAAGAAAGTTCATTACGCGTTGTTGGTTTTATTTATTAGTGATGCCATTATAATGTAGTTAATCTCATGCATTTGATGGTAATTAAGAAAGCTAAACAAATTGCTGCCGCCAATGCTTCAAGAGAGAATGAAACCTGCCAGCCAATATACACTCTCCTAAACAGGATGGCTAAAAAATGTATAGTAATATATATATATATATATATATATATATATATATATATATATAAATGTTATTTAATTGACTATAATGATGATGATAATTGTAACGTCCTAATTAATTAATGAGTGTAATTAAAAGAAAACGTCACATGATTATAATATAACAGTGCAGTTCCGAAGTTTAAACATGAGGCCTTACAACTAAGGCACACCACGGTGCCGCCAAAAACTAAAGAGCATCATAAACAGTCTACTGGAAACATAAGCATAAGTAAAAACTGACAAATACATAGGCCGTAGCCCTCAAGATATTCCAAGAAAACTAAGTTGCAGAGTCGCCTCTTCCCTGATGACCACGATTATCCCTCGCATCTGCTCCCATCAATAAATTGATGATCATTGCGAAGATAGAAACACGACATACAAAGCAACCAACAAGAAAATGGTAAGCTAGAGCCAACAACATTTTTATCATACAGTTAAATATACTTTCACCATCCAATACCAACACAACATTCAAGCATATTAAGACTTTTCAATCAATACACTATGACTCGACTCGACTCATCCAGATACGTATAACTTGGTCGGATTCAGCGGATGTCCGCGCTTGTGGTGGATACCTCTGCTCACCCCCGAACTATGTGTTACAAGTGTTACGATGAATTGATTTTCCCTCACCACAAGGTTAGTCCTTAGTGAATTTCAGGCCTCCTGCTACTCTCACCACAGGTGTCAGTCCGCTCTAGGTGAGACTAACTGACCCCTTAGAGTGTCGGGATGCAACCTTACCTTGAATCCTTACCTAGTTATACAGATGAGGCACCACCATGGACACCCACTACCAGGGGCCATGGGATTACGTCCCGACCATTGAAGTGCAACCCCGGAGGTCTCACCTAGAGACCCTAAGGAATTTACACGCTAACGCGGACCAATATTCATAAATCAGCAATAAGAGAACATTACATCATATTTACAATTCCATACCAACCCCTGAGATTAATTCCTCATAACCATCACATTTTGAAACCATGCCTCTGATCATCACCACCCCATGAGTCCAGGGCCTCATCTCATATCAATACCATGTTCCTTTAGTTCCAAACCACTCATTCATTTCACATGCCAAGCTCCCACAACACCCATCATTCATCATTTATGAATCATGTCACGCATATATAGCAATCCATTAGGCATATATCCATACATATGTACACATATCTCATAATGGCAGTCATACCCAAATAATTCCAATCATAAGAGCAAATACACAACCAAACACCACGTTGTCTCGCCCAATCCCTCGCTCAGGCTGAAGAGTCTCGCTCAAGCGAGGCATTCTCGCTCAGGCGAGTCCCCTTCGCCTAGGCGAGGGCTCGAAAAAAGCATAAAGAGAGCAACGCGGGATCTCGCTGAGGCGAGACCCCTCTCGCCTGGGCGAGATGCTCGTTCGCTCAAAAATCACAGTGGGTCGCCTGGGCGACCCTTCGTGACAAAAATACCTAGGCGAGCCCCTGTTAACCTCGCCTAGGCGAGACATGCCCGCTTAGGCGAGTTTAACAGTCCTCGCCACTGTTTTCTCCTGCAGCAGACAACTTAGTAAACCAACCAATGATCCAATCATTTTTATACATCCATACAGTGCTCCAAAAATGCAGTCAAACGCAAGATCAACACCAACGACCACAAACATCTCAGACATTTTAGAGGGTTCTAGCTTCCCTTACCTGGAAAGGAAGTAAGGGGCTTAGGCAGCCAAGCGTGCGAACGCAGCAGCTCAAAGAACGAACAGAGGAGCTGAAAGGATACTGAAACAGAAGTACGAGATGGGTTACTTGGAAGCCCTAACTGAAAGAAACGAAAAGGAACAACGGAGACGAGTATGGCTAGCAACAGTACTTACATGGAGTAGAGAACAACTTTGAGCTAGCTTGAAGATGGCAGAAACCTAACCTTAGCAGAGCTCTCCGAGAGAGGGGGGAAAGAGTTGACGGCTGGATCTGTGAGAATGAGAGGGTGGAAGCGTTAGGGCAACTATGGACCAGCTTTATCCCTTGGGCCAGCTCTTTGGCCCATCAGATTTTGGGGCAGCCCTTTTTATTAAGGGTTATAAAATAATAGGGTCTTACAATAATATAGCAGGGACGGACATTATGACAAGTATGAAAATAGAGACAGGACAAATATCTACATTTTCATACCCAGTTGAAAAAATCAGAAATTTTTCATATTCATACTCATATCCAGTTAATGTAGGAATTCTCCGTCAAAACGGTTATAAATTCGGATAATATCCACCGTCTTACTCCTAAGGAGCACCTCCAACATAAAATATTTTATTCAATAAGACATTTTGATTGAGATAGGTTAAGGTGAGAATGCTAAATTCAAGAATTGAATGTTGTATGAGATTATTTAATTATATAATTAAATTAATTCTTAAATTGTAAAAATTAACATATAAAGAAGTTATTGAATATGGATCTTACGAAATCTTACCATTAAAATAAAACTTGTGAGAAATTCTGAAATGATGTGATAACGTGAAATTCATTTCAAATGAAATAAGATGTGGTGCGAGTATTGTACAAAGTATTTGTAATGAAAATACTTTAAAATACTTGCTTTTAATGTATTTACATATTATTATTATTGCTGTTTATTTTAAATCGTTCTTAATTTGCCAAGTTGTTGGTATCAGAAAAATTATATTTATTAATCTATACTGTTGAAAAGTTTATTTTTTAAGACCTCAAACCAAACAACTTGATTCATACAATTTATCTCTATAGTTTATTGCTCAATTTCACAAGTATATTATAATTTATTCTTGACAATAAGGACTTATCCTTATAATATGATGATATTGTTTACAATATATTTTTAATTAATATGTTTTTCAAAAGTTTATTTAACTGTAAAAATACATGTATACATCCTTTCCTTTTTGTAGATCCATCTTGGTTCTTTTTCGATACAAGAAAAATAGTTTTCGCTCTAATAATGGGGTTCAACAATTCGTTTGCTGGTGTATTTTCATTTGAATGACATGGTATTCAACTCATTTGAAATTAATAATATAATTAATTAGGGCAATCTCCTACCAACTCATTTTTGGTCGGTATTTGCAACTTGGACTTTACACAATAGAGAGCAAGTCAACTACTTAACTCTTGGTATTTTTGGAAAGTTTTTTTATTTTTTTAATTAATGTTAACTATAACGATATTTATTATACAGTTAAAATAAAATAAAAAACAGTAAAATATAATTCTGATATGAAAAAAACGTCTTTTTAACTCTTATAAAGCAGTAGTTGACATTTATATTAATTCTTAGAGGAGAAGCTGAATCTAAGTGATTGATTCCCTGAAATGGAGATTATTATTGTGTACGTGTGGCTTGCTAGCGTCCAAAAAGCCGCACAAGCGAACCATTTTTTATTAGGCGGAACAAAAACAAAGACAAGAAGCGAGGAAGATAAAGCATTCTTTAATTTTTTGATCCGTACATATAATATTAAATATCTGGTATGAGCAATGAGTGGTGGGAGTGTAGGCATTTGAATGTGGGAAAGTGCAGGTCCCTCTCAGCTCCATACAGTGTTATAGAGGTAATTGGTGTGAAGAAATTAAAGAAGGGTTGCAATATTTGTGGTTTAGTTGGAGAATATGACAACTCATTGGTTCCTTCTTTCCCAAAGGTATAATTTTGTGTCGTAGAATACATTCTCAAAAACTTTCTCACCTTCTGTAAACTTTTTGTAATGTCATCATAAGGCTGTTCTGCTGTTTTCGTGATAAGAATGCCATCACAAACCTCTGTGAAACACAGCTATGCATCACGTAAGTTAGATACATATATATGCTTCATGTCCACAATCATAAACAAAAACATCTCCGTTCATTACTTCATTCTCAATTAAACAAATGTATACAAATTATAAAAATATTAATCATAATTTAGATTTTTAGGCCAGCACATATGCATAGTAATCCTCGGTACAGAAAGCATTAAAGAAAAGAAAAAGAAAAAAAAAGGAGTCTTAATCCATCATTGCATATCCAAAAAGAAAGGCATCTAAAAGTTCAAACAGTTAATAAACTATTACGAAATTCTCAGTGTCACATTCACCGTTCCTTTAAGCGACTGATCAGGTGCTTTAAAACTTTAGGTTTCTGACCTAATGAACGAAAAAAATAAATAAATTCAAAACTATACTTTTACACTTATAATTGTTAGGAAATTCCTAGAGTCACTTTATTTATTAATAGAGAAATAAAATTAAAATAAAGAACATAAGAATATAACATGAAAGTCTCAAAATCAAAAAAAAATTACAACCATCAGAGAATAATTATTATGTGCAAATTTATTCAACATACAGAAATCATTCTCAAATTTTATAGGCTTAAAGTTCATTATATAGTCACTAACACTCACTCCTTAATTATCCTAGATAATATAAGCCTTTTCAAGACATGTTATTTTCATCAGTCCAAATAATAATGTATACAAATTGCATTCACAATGGTATCTTGGCTCTTTTTAACCAACAAATTATTTAGGATGATCATGCCACTTCATATGTTTTTGGACAATATTTTTTTGTACAATAGCTACTAACTTAATCTTATTTAGGTTAGAAACAGTTTAAGAGTACATGAAAGTATTGCGATAAGCTTGAGACTGAACAAGAATCTTTCTTTTAAAAAAATTAGAGTATTTGCTAAGTAAGAAAGAAAGTATAATTTTGAGGAACCGTTAGAAACCTAACAACAAAAGAAGAAATATGCAAAATATGCATAATATCGATGTCTATTCCATTAAGCTGGGAAGGAATAATCAAAACAGAACACTAGCACACATACACCATAAGAATTCTTATGCCAACGAGCTCATTGCACATAAGTTCTTTCTTTTATTAAGTAATGGTGTTGAACTTGGATTAGTAAACATAATGGTGTTGATTGACTCGATTGGTAAGCAAGGAAAACATATTTGTTAGTAGGGCAGTTCTCCAAGTTTCTAAATATTTTATTTATTTTACTAGATAAACAATATTTATACATAAATTGTAAAGGGTTTGGACATCTCAAATATTTTATTAAATATATATTTTTCTCTAATAAAACAAAAACAATGATTACGGCTCATCTTATTTTGTGTGGAAAGTAGAAATTGAAACTTACTCCAATGCGGTACATAAATTAAATTGTACCAAATAATTCACTTATAATTCAATAACTTTTATAAGAACGTGTACTATATATTATGAAGCAAATCATTTTCTTACCTAAATTTGACTTTTATATGCTATGTCTACACAAGATTCCCCCTACTGACAATTTGTGATGATAGGACAAAATCCAATTATATATTAAAAAAAATCTATAAGTTATAAAATGTCTTCTACGATTTAATTAACATTCATTATTTTCAATGCTTTTATTCTATCAATCAATTAAGAATTGTGTTAGGCATAAGTTTAAGTAATTATTGTAAAAATGAAAAAAAAAATTGTTATGCATTTTATAATTAAAAATAACGTACAATTTGATTACACATTTCAAACGTATTTAAACTGATTTTTATTTTTATTTCTCCATCACATCTTTCTTTTCTACTCGTGCTTCTCTCACGAACGTCAATTGTTGTATACGATTCTTGCGTGAATATAATTTTCTTTCTTTTCTTATATTTGCCGAAATTCTTTGAAGGCGAAACTTTAACCAACAGTTGAATCTTACAAACTATAAATAATTATAATCTGATTTTGACGAACTCTGATTTTAGATTAGTAAAGTAACCCTCTAATTCAATGAAAAAATAAATAAAAAAAACCATTGCAGGAAGTCAACAACTTTCTCTTTCAACAGTGCAATAAGGTATTTTGGTCTGCGTGGTATGTGAGTGCAGTTGAATTGGGATATTAAATTGATGAAATGATTAGTAATTAAAAGTTGAAATATTAATAGATATTTTTTGATTAATAATTTGTGATAGAGAGTGGAGGCCAGCGATAGAAGAGGTTGAAAGCAGCCAAAAATAGGAGAAAACGTAAAAAGATAAGAACGCCATTCAAAGCACAGCCGTAACCAAATTCTTATTGTGCTCACTCAATTTCAATGATGGCAACAGACAGCACCACCCAACCAAAATTAATGCTATCACAAATCTCACCGTTTAAACTTTACCATAAATGTGTTAATCATATTTTAATGCCAACTAATACTTCTTTCATTAATTGATATTTGTCGATTATATTTATGAATAATATATTAGGACTCCTATTTTTTTTATGGTAATTATTTAATATGAATTATTGATTAATATATTATTTTTTTAAAAAAATTAATGATTTATATTAAATCATATCAGAAAATAAAAAATAGAGATAACTAATAAGAATTAAAATATAATTTTCCTTATATTCATAGTGCGAGGTTTTGGAGTTATAATTTGCAACCTTCATGAGATGCTAATAAAGCTTATGATAAGTTAATGCTTGTTAACTCAAATTGCCAAACTCCTAATACTCTTTCATCATAACTCTATCTCTTCAGTATTGCCTCTGTCGCCATTGTTTCCTGTACGTTTCAAACTTTATGAGTCATCTTGTAATTATGCAAATAGATATTTGTTTCAGGAATTGCATTGATAGATTACGACTGTATATATTTTGTAACTTTAATCATTTAGTTGGTCTTTATAATATTCATTTTTAATGTATATATATATATAAATATATATATTAGTTCATAATTTGCTAAGGAGTGTAAAATGGGAGGATATTTGAATTTGTTAGTGTGTATAATATAACTCGTTATCGCAACCTGCGTGGGTCAAAGTGCACGCTGATCCATCCTATCTCGCAACATGTATTCATTTATTTTTTTTTATTGTTATGGGGTATTATTTGTCTGCTTTTTTAATTTTTTATTTAAAATATTTTGAAAAACGCAATATAGAAGCATGATTAAAATATTTTTAGTTTTTATATTTTGTATATTCTTTTAGTTGATTTAAAATCTTAAACTAACCGTTAAAATAATGAAACTTAATGTAGAATATTATCATATAAACTCTAGTCGTTTATTTTCCCAATATATCTGTGTATAGATAGAAAGATATAGAGAGATATTAATAACTAAAAAAAAGTGACCCCAGAATTAGTGAGGTAAAAACAATAACTTATGTATATTATATTTATTCACTAATTCACTGATATATATATATAGGGAGAGAATAATGACAAGAAAAAATAAAATCAATAACAAGAAAATGTATGTGTAACTTTAAAAAATGAATCTAGTAGTATGTGAATGTATCCACAAGTACTTTATCCTATTAATTAAGTTTACCTTCAAGTTCTTTAACAAAACCACCACCTAAATAGTGATTTAAAAAATAAAGTGTTCCGAATAGAAGAAGAAGGAGCACCCTATGATGACAATGGACAGAAACAGAGTAAGGTGAACCTTATGACAGAGGTAATATAAAGACAAGTTTGGAGAGAAAAAATGGTGGCTCTATCAAGTGATGGTGCAGATGAGGAAATAGAGGAATGAAGTATGAAAGACAAATTTGGAAGGGAAGGGAGCACAGTGTTGTGTCTTGTTTTCCATCACAAACCCTCAATAATGTATACGAAAGTAACAACCACATAACCAATGTCACCATGCATATGTCTTTATTCTTTCTTATATAATTCCAATCTCTCATTCAATTTAAATCATCACAGATAGTTATTATGGAAACTCCCAAAAACATCACTCTAAGAATGTGTTCTTTCTTCTATATATTCATTCACCTGTGAGAGTGTAGCATGTGTACTTGATGTACAAGTATGTTCCCACAATTCCTTCATATACATTATTTATTTTTTAATGAAAATTTTAAGTATCCATTTTTTACATAGAGTTATATGACATTAGTCTTACACATATAAGACATTTGACATCATTGATGAGTTATATATATTTTTCATATCGGTTATAGGATTGTAATGTTTAACTTTGTCTATTCTATCCAATGTGAAATTTTGACTCACATTTAGACTATTTTCGACCGTAAGACATAGTCATATATAGTCCCTATCCTACTCCGAAATAAAAAATTCCCTTAATGATTGGATTCAATCAAATTACATAATTAAGAAATCATTCACATGTTCTCACACTTTCTTAACTTGTCATAAATCCTCCCCTTAGCTTCCTGTTGAGAGAGAGAGAAAGATTGACATCTTCACGTGGCCATAGTAAGAAAATTGCTTCTTTTTCATTGTTGAGCAAAAGTTAATGTTAACATTATTTTAGGTTATCGGTTAATGAAAGGTGTAACTAACCTGCGAGTGAGAGACGAAGGTTGTCGTGAATCTGTTATTCCCCACCAACTTGCTCATCAAATTGACATAAAATATGATTAAATTCACAGTTCAAAACTCAACTGTTTATCTTCTTCACATATAGTGCGGTGGCCCTACATCATCCATGCTCTCATCACTCTCCCTCACATTCCATCTTTCACTTTGTCATAGTCAATTTTGTTTCAGTGTTTTTTTATGCAAAGGTTGTCAATTTCCTAACCTGTTTTTGCATGGGAGAGAAAATAATAATAAAAATAATAACAGTAGCAGCAGTGATGAAAATGAAAGAGAAGACAACATGGGCGACTATGGCTTGCCATAATGAATCCTAATCAGTTCACACTGTGGTTATTAATTAGTTGCCCATTTGAGCTAAGCATGAATTAAAAAATAAATAAATCTGGTTTTGTTTATAAGATCCTTCCTTGTTTTAAAAGAAGCTTCCTCTTTTGTGGGGTCATTAGCAGATCTTGGCTGTGATTGTACCCTTTATTTGTATGCATCCTTGCTTTTCGTTCCCTGTCGTCATCGGTTTTGGTATTTGATGATGTATTCATTTCTTCATTTTGTGGCACTGCTAAATCTGCACGTATAGTAGCAATAGTAGTAACAGTGCGCATTATTGTTCTAACAATAATAAACAAATAACCATTTGAAATTTTCAATGTATTGGGCTACATTTTGCTGTTAGCCAGTTGCTTAATGTAATATAAAATACACATAAGTTTAATCACATAATTTTGTATGAATACTGTTGGCCAGAAATTGTATATTTGTTTATGCTGCCTCAATCATTTATCTTTCATTTATCATTTATATTCATAATTATTTGTATAATAAAGAAAAATAGAAAGAGAGAGAAGCGCGTGTGAGAAGTGATAATTGACTGAATATGGGGAAAAGAAAATACTGGTATGGAGAAGTGTTACATTACACCAAAAGTATAGTTAGTTGTTCTGTATGTATCTCCTCTTGAATGTGACGTTTGCTGTTTATTTTTATTTTTCTTTTAGGTATCTCCTGAAATCTCAATTAGTAAGTGTTTACCTTTTAGGACTTTCTTTTCCTGCGTTTTATTATCAGACAATTAGAAGAAGTGGTGTTAGGACCAGTATTGTTATTATTATTATTATTATTTTTATTCTTTGTTTTTTCTTTTCTCCTTCTGCAAGTTGTGGTTGTGGATATCTAGCTATAATGCTATATGGTCACGCATTTTCTGTCTTTTTCTTTTTGGCTCTATGGGAACTCTCTACAATTGAGCACTCAAAAAACTCCAACTTTGTTTTGTTAATTCCTACAATCTGAGAAGGCCTCTTATTTAAATGCTGGCTGCAAAATAGTGCCCAAACCATGTCAGTGACAGTTTCCATATTTAAGAGCTAGGCTCTGAAAATCTTGCACACTGCACAAAACAAGTGCTTGTTGGTTCAGTTATAGTACTTTGACCTGAGACAATGAAAACAAGGAGAGGAAGACGCTCAGAGGTAAGCTTCGACACCCTCTGACTGCTGTTTAAGGATAAAAATATGTTTCTTAGAAACCTCGAACTTTGTCTCATTGCCGCAGGCCTTTTGGCCCTCCCTTGTGATGAAGAAATGGTTAAACATAAAGCCAAAGGTGTATGATTTTAGTGAGGATGAAGTGGACACTGAAACTGAGAGTGAAGATGATGGTATGCTTTAGACTATACTATATTCCTTTTTGCTGTTTAGCTTTGATCTTCTTCTCTTTTCATATTTTTTTTTTTTGTTTTTCTTCTTTGTTCTTTCAATTTCATTCAGTTTGCTCTCTTAAAGACTCGAGAATGGGTGTGCGTGAAGAAAATCCACTAAGAACACAATCCATATTCCCAAGTCAAACATCAGGCAATACTTTATTCCTTTAACATTACTATGGTGCTTTAAACAAGAATATGTGCTCTCAGCTTTAATACACCTTCTGTCATTTCTTGCTCTGGTTACAAAACCAGTTATAGGAGCTGCTTGTTATGAAATCTAGAATCTAAACGCAGTATATTTTTCGTAGCTTTGTTCTACACACAAAACATTTGTTCTCCACTGATGTCAAATTAAACATGCCAGGTTACGAATTACATGTAGATAGATGATCTATGGTGAAAGAATGCATCAGAAAAAACAAAGGAAATCTAAACCAAATTCCAAATGTGTTATTACCAGCAAAGTATATGAAATCAATTTTATAAACCACCTAGACTAATTTTGCAAACTTCGAATGATTGACTGTTTTCTACACCAGATTGAGTTCAAAGTGTTAAAATCACCAGCGTGCGTGATTTGATTTTGTAATTCAGATGCGTCTTGTAAGGGCCATAAGACCAGGCATAGAAGAGGGAAATCAGAAACTCTGCGTGTTCAATACATAAATACAAAGGAAGTGAGGTCTGGTGTTAATCAAGTTATGTGTAACTAATTTCATGATATTAATGAAAGGAATCATAAACCGGTTATTTTGCAGGGTAACAATTGGCACCTGGAACGTTGCTGGAAGACTTCCATCTAAGGATCTTGAAATTGAGGACTGGCTTTGCACCAATGAGCCAGCAGATATTTACATTATTGGGTAAGTAGTTGCTCCAGTTGTGTATATCTACAGTGTTGTTCATGGTCCACCGTTTCCTGTGTTTTCTTCTTCAACATATTGACAAATATTGGATCATTCACTAGACTTTAGATAGAACTATTTAGATTTCTTTTTTCTTTCCATAAATTAAATTTCATGGAGTTTCTTTCCCATGGTTCATAAATTAAAATTCAACATAGATGAGAGGTCCATTTCTGTGTGATTGACTTTCAACAGTTTCCAAGAGGTAGTCCCCTTGAATGCTGGAAATGTTCTTGGGGCAGAGGATAATACACCAATCCGGAATTGGGAAGCAATCATTAGAAGAACTCTAAACAAATCTTCTGAACCTGAAACCAAGCCAAAAAGCTACAGTGCCCCTCCTTCTCCAGTCCTAAGAGCTTCTGCTTCTGCTGATGTTCTAGCAGACGGTATAGATGTTAATCCACTAGACACAATGAATGAGGAGTACCTGGGAAGTTGTAACAACGTTGAGGTGGAACAAGAGGAAGTGAAAAGCATAATTGGTATAGGAAGGAATTTACAGTTGAGGAAAATCAATGACATTGATCCTCATACCATACTTGACTGGCCTGAACGTCCTTTAGATGCAATCCCACATACCGATTCCAGTGCAAAATTGCGCAGAGTGTGGAGCTCAGACAGAATTGGCTTTAACTTGACAGAGAAGGCTTCAAAATATGGGAGTGTATTGAAACGGACACACCACAGTTCGGGAAATTTGGGCTTGTTATGGAAAGAACAGCAAGTGATGCCTGAGGAAGTAATCGATACCCTTGATGAGTTATCTGACATGTTATCTGATGAGGAAGATGATGCTTTTCTTGAATTGCCAAATGACAACGAAGATAATAATGGAATAGGTGGTGTGAAACCACATCGTAAGTATGTCCGAATCGTCAGCAAGCAGATGGTAGGAATATATGTGTCTATTTGGGTGCAGAGGAGGTTGAGAAGGCACGTTAACAACTTGAAAGTTTCTCCAGTTGGAGTTGGTCTCATGGGCTACATGGGAAACAAGGTAAATAGAGTATTGCATGTTTTTTTCACGATTTACTGTTAGAACAACGTGGCTCTAACCTTTGTGAATGTGAATGATGACAAAGTATGTCTGATGCAGGGATCTGTTTCAGTTAGTATGTCTCTCTTTCAGTCACGTTTGTGCTTTGTTTGTTCGCATTTGACGTCTGGTCAGAAGGATGGTGCAGAAATGAGACGAAACTCGGATGTTCATGAAATTCTTCGCCGCACTTGTTTCTCATCTGTCTTTGATACAGATCAGCCACAAACGATCCCATCACACGAGTAAGTTCATGAAATAGTCCTTTTCACAGACAATAAAAATGCTGCTAGAAAGGTGTGTTGAACAATTTGACAAACCATATTATTATGTGTTCAATTTTAAGCTGGATATAGAATTCATTATATCAACAAATAAAAAAGTTGAATGGAAATTGGTATGTTTAGTGATGTTATTGCGAACATCTTGGATTCATTAGTGGGTTTGTCCATGCCAACAGTCAAATTTTCTGGTTTGGGGATTTAAATTATCGTATCAATATGACGGATGAGGAGGTTCGAAAGCTCGTAGCCCTAAGGAAATGGGATGAACTGATGAATTACGATCAGGTGAGAATTGTGAAACAACTAGACCATATAATTTGAATCTGACAAAATCTAGACAGAGAGATGCAAAAATAACTTGTTAGCACCCAATTTGATTCATTTGGAGATTTCACATGGTACTTTATCGACGAGAGTTTTTAATCACATAAACTTAATTGCAGTTAACTAGAGAATTACGTAGTGGGCACGTGTTTGATGGATGGAAAGAGGGGGTAATAAACTTCCCACCCACTTACAAGTATGAATTTAATTCTGACATATATATCGGTGAAAACCCGAAAGAAGGAGAAAAGAAGAGATCTCCGGCCTGGTAAGTGCATCAATATTTTGCCTGTGCTTGGATCTTTAGATTGAAGGAAATGCAAAATTTTACCATTGTTAAGATTATGTACAGGTGTGATCGTATACTGTGGTTGGGCAAAGGAATAAAGCAACTTGAATATAAGCGAACCGAAAATAAACTCTCGGATCATCGACCAGTTAGTTCAATATTCTCCATTGATGTAGAAGTATTTGACCAACGTAAATTACAGAGAGCCCTGAATTACACAACAGCAGTTGTACATCCTGAAGTTTTCCTTACAGAAGATGGACAATGGTCATACTAGACATCCACCACGCTTTGGATATACAAACAAATTATGGGTAAATTTACACTTCCATTCTTGTATAAAGAAAAATTGTTAAACCAAATTTGCAAAACTATTATTAACTACAATCAATATTTGTCCCCCGCAGATGGAAGAATACAGGGCAGATAAAGAAAAACAAATGTATATAGGCATACTTTTAGGAAACAGAGTTACTGTCTTTCTTGTGTTTTGTTTTGGATTGTATAACAGAGGTTTCTTAATCACTTGTACTGTAAAATTTTGATCTCCAACTTTCGTAATACAACTATCTGTACGTTTTACAAACAGAGGTTTCTTTATTACTTGTACTATAAAATTTTGATCTCCAATTTTCTAATACAACTATATGTAGATATTACAAACAAAAATCCAAGTAGATAGCCAGTTTTATTCCTCAAATTCCGACCAGATTTCTTCCACAAATTCCTCTCAGAGAAGTTCAAATAATCTGCAAAAGAAAATGAAAATAAACTACAGAAGAAAGTGACTTCAAATATCAGGAGATTTATCACTATTCAAACAGACAGATATACGCATAATATTCAATCACGTTAAAGGGTTACAAAACTGAGGGCATCAGTTCTCCAAGGTGATAGCATCAATAAAAAATTCAGACGCAAATTACCCATTTAACGATGAGATTCATCACATGCCCATTTTCAATTTCACCTTCGAAAACAATCAAATTTAAACACTAAAATACCTATAGCGCATACAAAAGAAGATAATGTCCTACAAAAATGTTTTAGAATTTTGAGAGAGGGAATGAAGATAGCGATCAGAACCTGTCGGGATTCATATAAACATCACGCAGTATCAGCGGATTGACAGACGAATGAATTGCTATCATCACTTCGCATAGCTTTTTCCCTCCCCAGAATAAGCTCAAAGTAGTAATCAACTAATTCCCAACAAGGGAAATTTAAACAATATATTATTGACAAACAATTAAACAATAATGAAAATAGATTAAAAATGTTGAGCTCAGAACTTCTTAGAGGATAATTGCGCCGTCATCGACGAACACAATGTGTCGCCTCTAGCACTGTTACATCTTCATCACAGACTCAGCATTTTCCCACATACATAAGAAATTGACAGAAGAATTTCCCGGAGAAAAGAACACCACAGTATATGGGACCGAAACGGGGATAAAACACATCAAAAAGTATCAGAAAAAAATAAAGAAGAAAAAAATAGCAAGAAAATCAAGCAAGAAAAGAGAAGGAAAGCGCAAATTGTAATTCGTTGCAGCAGTGGAACTTCTTGGAGATGAAATGAAATTGAAGATGATTTATAGATGCAATTTAGGGTTTTATCATTTTAAGCACGACTACTAGGGTTCCGCACGGCTAGGTGACCCTGTTGGGTCGGGTAGATTCGGCGGCTCTTTGTAGGCCCAGTAAGTAGTAAATAAAAGACTTTTTATTTCCTGCACCCCTTCAATTTCTTCATGCATTCCCCTCAATTTCTTCGTGCACAGCCTCAAACTATCGAAATGGTCATTTTACCTTCGGGAAAAGTGACTTCTGGATAACATATTCCAAAAGTTTTTTATATCAAATTTCTGAAATTTTAAGAATAATATTTTCAGAATAAAATTTTCAAAAAATATTCAGAAAAAAAAAAATTGAAACGTATAAAATATATACTCCTTTCATTCTTATGTCCAGATGAAAAGAATTATATTCAATCCATATTTATACATATATCCGTATATCCATAACTTACTCGGTTAATGGATAATAATTAAAATAAAACCAAAACATAATATATATATATATATATATTAATTATATATTAATTATATTTTAATTATTATTTATTATTTAAAAAATATAAGCATATGGTAGACATTCATATAGAATATTATTTTAGATAATGATATTTTAACTCACATTTTTTGACTCATTTTTAATCTATCATTTTAATCACCATTAGATTATCATATCACATCACTAAAAAGAATCAAAATATATTATTTAACGGTAATTGAAGTAGTGGGTTAAAAATGGGTCAAAAAAGTGAGTTAAAATATTATTATCCTATTATCTTTGCGATTCATGTTTATATCTCTTAATTGGTATTTGTGTTTGTGTTATAATTGATATAATTAATTTATTCATTAATGTTATCCAAGTGGTAGAATGTTGTATTCATATAGTTTTATTATATAAGTTATTATTCTTTATTTTGTTATTATTATGGATTAACTTTAATCAATAAATTATCTTATTTGTTAGTATCAATTTTATAGCACATGATTATTAATTTTATGAATAATACGTAATCCTTGAGTTTTCTAATAAACGGTTTGTCAGTGATGGGTTAGATTATTCAATGTTCAATGAACGATTTGTGATTGACTTAAACATCCAATAACCTGTTAAGATGTCCCTGATATCTGTTAGTAAGGATATAAAATTCATACCCCATTAGTCAGACAACATAGAAAAAAAAAATTCAGATACATTTGAGAGAACCTACTAGAAAGAGAACAATATCATCTCACGCAGTTTTAGGATGAGAGAAATTAATCTTTTGTTAATTCCATTTGGAAGATTAGTTACCACTCTTCCATCTACATTATTCATACCTACCAATCAGGTACGCTCTCGCTATTTGGTATTAGGAACTACTCTGAATACACTTGGGATAATTTATTGTATGGTAGGGTTTGATGTTCTTTGTAATTGGTATGTTTATAATTCATAATCTAACATATTTGTCTTGTCTATAGATGATAATGGAGTAGGACGAAAATCAATTTTATTATATCATCTTCATCCCCAAATAAAAGAAAAAAAAGATCCATCCTCATTTTCATATCCAAGAAGTATAACATTTGTCTTATTTAAAGTTATTCTCATATTTGTGTTTGTCACTTTCTTATTGTTTCAAATATTCAATATAAAAAAAAAGTATACTTGTGTTTCTTAATTGTCAAATATTTAGAAAAAATTTAAGTTATATAACTACAAATCAATTGGATAAAACTAAAATAAATATATAAAATAATATTTGATTGTACATAAATAAAATTTTATGCCAACCAAAATATTTATTAATTTTTAATTTTTTAGAACAAAATTGATAAAGTTGATCTTTTTTAATTTAAAAAAAATATATTCAAATTTAAAAATATTTCAAATATTTTTTACTTTCTTTCTCTAAATTATAATGAAATCTCCTTTTTTTTATATACTAACATAGATTATAATACATCACATGAATGAAATCACATAAAAAAATAGTAAATAAATAATAATCTGAATTTAGACATAAAACTTTTTTTTTAATTTTAATATATGTTGAAAGATGATGAACAAAATTCATGACAATAATATTAAATTATAATACTAAATTAATTTTTCTTTATAAAAAACATATAAACAATATTTTAAATGATAAAAAGAAACCACCAATAAAAATATGATAAATAAGTAAAATTCATTAAATTTGTATTCTATAAAATTATAAAATTCAAAATCATAAAATAATGTGACGATACTTACAACATCACTCAATTAATAAAAAAAACTATATAAACTAAGTATAAACTTTTTAATATTTAATAGATTACAAAAATTTATTAATGATTCACTTAACATACCCAAACTTATTTGAACTTATTTTATTGGGAATATTTTGCAGATGTACTATAAGAATTTTACAATGTTTTATACTCTTTGGATGTATAGGAATCTTGTAATGTATGTTCACTAGTGGGGGGCTATACTGATACTTCGGTCTCTATGGAAAGTCTTTTTGGACTTTGGTAATTGAGGTGCTGAATTGATAAAAATGTTATTTGTGCTTTCAAAAATAACATTATACTTAAATTGGAAAAAGATTGAACGATAAAATATACAAAAATTAAAAAAAAAAAAAAAAAAAAAAATATATATATATATATATATATATATATATATATATATATATATATATATATAAAATTTCACTTTCGATTGGAACTCTGTCTAACATAATGGGGGAAAACTCTCGCAATTGCATAACATCATCGAGCAATCTTGTGGATAATAAAAATTTGAACTTTCTGATTATTCATTCTAATGTAGGGGAACTTTCTTCTACTTAAACCAGTTGCTCAATCATATCATGTTTGTATGATTCTACAAAAGTCACATTTCTCGTAAAAAAGAAATTAAAAGTTTCCCAACTGTTAATAAATTTTAACAGTTTCATAGCCAAATCAGAAAAGTTATTGGCAAAAGGTATGTTTTTCATGAAAAAGGGCAAAATATTAGTTGAATGTAGAAAATAAAGGGCGACAACTAAAATTAAAATTAGACGAAATAGAAAAAGGATGGAATGGAAGGGTATAAAATAAAGAGCATTTATTGATTGACTAATATAACTGCAGAAGGCAATAACGATTGTTTACTGAAAAATACTACTAACAGAACTGTCATCGTGAATACGCCAAATAGTTTCACCCAACAGGTTTGCTACAGTAAGAATAGTTAACTGCGGGAAATAGTTCTTCTCTGTAACGGGAATGGTGTTCGTAATAATCACCTCTTGAAATAAGCCACTGGACAGCCTCTCAATTGCTGGAGGGCTACGATCCAAATAAAACAAAACCACCATGATATGAATACTAGCTTATGTACAATACTCAACATGAATACCAAAAGCAACACATAATGATGAAGATGCAGTAAAACATGCATACAGATCAATATATCCATAAGCTTATTGATGTGAAGACAAGCGACGACCAATAAGCTGATTAGCAATATTTATTACTGAACAATTAGCAACTATAGATCAATTGAATAAATAGAATAAAGAACGAAAAATTTATAATTGAAAAGCAAATTACTAAAAAAGGCATAATAATATGGCTTCAGATTTGGCAGTAAACCCGAGACTCGACTTCCATGGCTTCAATTATTAATTAGGGAGACAAAAAGACAAAGCAAAGAATAAAAATGTAGGGCAAACCGAAGGCGATACCTGAAAACAGCATGAGTGCAGCACGCATACACTTCCCTAGCTCCCTCTTCATGTAACAGTGCCGCACCCTTAGCAATGGTCCCTTTCGTCCAAAAACAATTAGAATCAGATACATACCAACAGATATCAATGATGAAAATGGTACAAAGAAACTAATGCATCCATCATTTTTGCCTACTCGACAAGGAAGGAACACCAAAATACTCCTAAGGGAAATGCAAACTGAAACTTTTTAAACAGCAATCAGCCATCTTCCCGGGCAAGATGGACTAAATATGACTGAATTCTTCCCAATCAATTACAGTAGTAAAATCGTGTATTAAAGTTATTGTTTAACCATTTTCTGGTCTCTATAACTAGATTCAGCATTTCCTCAAAGAAGTTAAGCAAATGATAATACTTAGAAACACCAAAGTATGCTAAAAAAAGGAAATTGGAATCCGTTTATAAAATGTTCATTAAGATAGATAATACGACTTCTATCTTAAAATTAGCCAGTCCACGAAAACACACTAAGCAAAATAGAAAAGCAGGATACCAGAGCCATAAAGTAGCATTACAAACAATACACACGCATATCAATACAAGATCCAGCACTTAAATATCTATAAAATTTTAATTAAAAAATCTAGCTAAATATTTTTTTTAAATAGACCTTTTTAACCCAGCAAGTAACCACCATATGCAGTAAAGAAGCGCAGAATAAAGGAATATTTCTTTGCAAATTTCAAAATACGGCGTGGAAATTGACATACCAGCAGTGTCGATCATATCATCCACCATTACTGCAACCTTTCCTTTAACATCACCAATCAGGTTCATCACCTTCAGGGCAAACATAACAAAGATGAATATACCTTCGGAGATCCATGTTGTTAACTTTACCTTAGCTCCGAGGATAATTAGTATTCTATAAAAATAGCCAAACTATGGGCACATCCAAAACTAACAATAAAAAACAAGAATTCTGGCAAATGCCAGTAAGATAGGCTACCGTTGGAGAGTAACATGTCACCCAAATATCCAACATTTCAACCAGCCACAGAAGATAGACTTCCAGGTACAATATCAGATGAAATTTAAATCAAAATACGATAATGTGAATATAACCATTTAGTACACATCAGAAAGGTATTATCAATGCTCACATGTGTTGATTAACCAAAGTGATGCACACGACAAATTCATTTCTGGAAAGAAAGTAATTGTCGAAAATGAAATACCAAAGAAAACCGATAATATTTGTTTAAGAGTATACTCCCTTACATAAATGGAAATTAAAAAAAAAAATCCAGAACGTCAAGGATGAAGACATATTTTGTCAGTAATTACCTCAGCAACATTGTGCCCATGCCGCCTTTTATCTACAATAGCCAAAGGGGCATCAGATAATTTCTTTGCAAAAGCACGAGCTCTTGCAACACCACCAACATCAGGAGAAACAACCACCAGATCACTTGAACTTATGGTCTTGCTGGCGAGATAATCAAGAATCACAGGCTAGTGGAAATCATAAACAATAGTATTAGAAAACAAGTTGCCAAGAATGAAACTACAACCATTCAAAGTTTACTTACTTGACAATGAACGTGATCCACAGGAATATCAAAGTAACCCATGGACTGCCCTGAATGAAGGTCACAAGCAAGAACTCGGTCTGCCCCAGCTTTGGTAATAAGGTTTGCAACAAGTTTAGCAGCAATTGATTCACGCCCTTGAGTCTGTAAAAGAAAAAAAAAGTAAAAAAATCTTATCTTTGATTATAACATTGAGCCTAAACAGGGAAACACAAGAACATAACTTCAAAAAAAAAAAAACTAAGACAGCAACAAGTTAATTTTCCATTTCATGGTGCTGAAAACTCACTTAAGGTCCCAAAGGTGTCATGGAAAGTCTAACCCAACAGAGCACAACAAATAAGATGCAAAGCTTCCAAGTAGGGGAATCTTGGTTGATTTCTAGGTTGTCTTTGGATAGCTAACGGTTTGGTTAGCTCAAGGTTGAAGGGATAAGGGAACCAAAGGAGGTTTCGAGGCTTCTTGGAAGGTTCAAGGTGTAGTATAAAATAGAATGGGGGAAACAGCCAGAAACATCAAAAATAGTCACAAAATTTACAGAAAGGGAACAAAAGTATACCAATGCAATAAACCAATGAGTCAGATATTCTAGTCTGCCACACTGAATCTCAAATACCCTTCGTATAAATTAAAAACTACTGGTTGTAAAGGAAAATTAACAACCCGCAAAAAAGACTTGCCTTTCTATCAGCTCTAGCATATCCAAAGTATGGAATCACAGCAGTGATATTCTTGGCCGATGCTCTCCGACAAGCATCAATCATTATTTTAAGCTCCATGAGATTCTCATTTGCTGGAGGGCAGGTTGGCTGTATAAGGTATACATTGCAACCTCGAACACTCTCTTGTAACTGTACATATATTTCCCCATCAGCAAAACGCTTGATGGAAATCTGTCCAAGTTCCAGGCCCATGTAACGAGCGATTTCCTGATCAAACAAACACATTTAGAGGACAACAAAACTCAACAAAAGCCAGTTCAACAGAAAGACAATTCACGCCAACTTTATTTTCTCACAAGCAACCAATACAACAGAGAGCTACTAGACTCTGAATTCAATAAATAAGCTTTTTCAGTACACGTCATGTTTGTAACCAGATATTGACGCATACCACGTCGCTAGATGACACCATGGTCCAATCTGATATCATTTTTCAATTATATTGATCCTATGAATGAGAAATAAAACTATGAATGTTCATGCAATCTAATTCATTAGCAGAAGTAAAAAAAAAATCAATTGAAAACCAAATATTGTCAGAAAAGTCTATAAAAGCTATTGCGTCAGTCAACAGTCCTTGAATGATGAAAAAGATCTTAAACTTGCATGCATGTCATCGGTCAAATCATATTAGTCCAAAGTACCTGACTGTTCAGCGAATTAATTTCATTCAGGAATTGAAACATCTTCCAGAACAACTAAGACCATTCACTCAAAGAAATAGAAAATAACCTGAGAGAGTACAGGATTGGCCGTGCCAGAAAACAATTTCAACCGGTTACTGTTTCTGCTGACCGCTGTTTCTGCCCTCGCCGATTCTAAGAATTTCGGCAGCGTCCGCTCGTTGAGAACCGGAATGATCGGTTTTCCGTTAGGGAAATTAGACGATTCCGACATGTCACATTTCTGCCATTGAAACAAGAAGAATAGCATAATTGTGAGCAAATAATAATTTAAAAATGATATAACGAAAATAAAGCGGATGATTTTGTGATTACCACGCTGCAAGGCGCGAGGATTCGAGCACGGGAATTGTCGATGTCGACGAAACCTAAGGTTCGAAGAGCGGCAGCATGGGAACTGCCGGTGAAGAGAGAGGAGGAAGAAGAGGAGAAGGTCATGGTGGAAGAAGAAGAAGGAGGTTGAAGCAGGGAGGTTGCCATGAACGGAGTAACGAACGAGTTAGGGTTTGTAGAGTATCTTCTTCTCTGCAAGAGAGAGAAGAGAGGGTTTGGATTGGAGCAGAGCGAAGCGAATTTCGAGCTCTGTTACCAGTGGTGGCGGGTCTTCGTATTTTCCACGAGATTCGGCTTTTTATGTGTTCGCGGCCGCGCGACGTCGTTTTACCAGAATAAAATAATATTAATCAATGGGGAAAATAAATACAACTAAATAAAAAATCATTTAATTCAAATGCTCCTGTACACCTTCTGTGAATGTATTCAAGTTTTAGGTTCAGGTACCGTGTATGTCTTTAAGAAAAAAAAAATGTTTAAAAGAGTGAATTTGGAATTCATTTTAACAAATTTAAATGGTTTCCAACTTATCATTTTGCTAACTTTTTTAAATATATTTTTAATTGAATAATACTAAAACAATATTAAAAAATCATTGAAGAAAAAGAAATGAGAAGGATATGAAGATGAATTTGTCTTTTGGGAGTCATGGTTTGGTGGAGTTTGTATGATGCCAAAAGGAGGGAGTTGTGTCTGGATTTGGACATAGGAAAGTTTGTGTTAGTCAAAATTACCTAAAAGTATGTTTCTTGATGGCGAAATTGAGACCCTATTCGCCACTACTTTTGCTTCGGTGCATGCCAATCCTTTTGTTAAATCAATATGAATATGCTCTCTGTTGTGCACTCATTTAATATGCTGCTTTTTTTTTATTTCATGACATGTTTATATGAATATGAACAAAAAAATACAAAATATTATTTTTCTTTATCTGATTATAAAGAAAATAATAACGATAAATAAGTTTATAAAAAAATAATTTTCATTTTTCTTTTAATCTCTCTTACCGGTAATTCATACCCGAAATCATGATTCCCAAGATTATGATTGCCACAAATTTATGATTTTTTAGGTAATAAATAATATTCTTGAAAATATTGACACAAGCTTTAGAAATCAAAACATAATTTATTATCACTTGGAATTGTTTAATTGTGTGTCTCATCTTGCATGTAAGAATGTTTTTACGAAAATTTAGCTCAAGATTGTTAATGGATTTTTTTTGTTTTGGCATCAATTATTATCTTTAAATAAGTAAATCAAACATGAAAAAAATAATTGAGAATTTTGAGAAAAAAAAAAATCAGATCTCCCTCGTACCCATAATTTAAAGTAGAATTTGTTCAAACTTTTCATTCATTGTCTGAAACACATCATTAGTATCGTTCGATGGTGATATATTTGTTCCCATTCCCCACCTTTGTCCAAAACAATGTGTAGGATGGGAAAATATTAATAAAAAAACAACTTAGTTAATAATTTTAAGAAATTAAAATATTTTTGTCCTTTATCAAAGTTAATATCCCTATCTCTCATTTTATTTCTATCTATATGTACCTACCAGTGTAGCTCTAAATATAATATTATACAATTAAATTAAATTACAATACAGTAACATTAAATGTTATGCTCGTTGAAATAAAAATATAATTAACAGAAACAGTATTATTTAATACCATGTTTTTTAAATATAATATTTTTATTCTATTAATTAAATATAATGTATGTAAGGTACATCTGTTTCAAAACTTTGCATGTTTTATTTTTAAAAATTACAATAACTATTATCATATTTTATTTTTAATATATAAAAAATTATAATATTACCAAAACGTTTAAATTGCTAATTCTTAATTTTGTTTATATTTATTTATATAATTAAATACATGTTTAATTTTTATTAATTGTTATATACATCTATTAAAAAATAAAATTAATATGCAATTAATTAATTATATACTAATTTTAATTATGTTTATTTAATAAATAGTGTAACAATTATTAAATATTCAATTGTGTTAAATTTTAATCATTAAAAAAAATTCAAATTAAATTATTTTATTAAAACTATAATCTTTTTATTATAATAAAAGAATACATCAACACTTATTATTTAACATTTATTTTTTATTTGGAAAAGATAATACCAAATATTCTAAATTTATCCTAAAATTTTAACATTTTTTATATAGCTACATCCAACTTGGTTTTATGTTAATTAATTAATTTATTTAATTTATATGTGAGTGTGTACATGTGAACGAGTGTGTATGTGTATAAGTTAGTTTCGCATACAGTAAACATAATAAAGTTGAGTATCATATATAAATAAAAACTCAAACTTATGAATTTATTACTTGTACGTTAGAAATAATAGTCAAAGTGATATATATAAATAAAAACTCAAACTTATGAATTCATTATCTTTATGTTAGAAATAATAGTCAAAGTGATATTGTAGAAACTCCTTCTCGTTTTAAAAATGAATATTTATTTAAAAATATATATTTAAATATATTTGTAACATACTAAAAAAATTTAAATATTATATTTATGTTAAATAATACACATCATGCTTTACGTAAACAAATTCATTTATGACAATTCTTCAACATAATTAATATCAATCCTATTTTACATATTTTTATTTATATAAATCTTCAACATTTTTTTTCAAGATAATTAATATAATCTTCTTTCAATTTCATACAATTTGATAAACTTTTTTTTTTCATTTTAAACAATAACTCAAATTCCATTATAACAATAATAATAATAATAATAATAATTTTATTAAAATAATAAAAAGAAGAATAATTATTTTATAAAATTAATCACAAATGCTTTATTTCAGCTTAATGACATCCCATTTAAATAAAGTAATTCAACTAAATTAAAACATCACATCGTTATAAGAAGAGCAGAGCTATCAGATGAACATCATAACCAAAGAATGCACTTTTACAATCATCCATAAAGGTACATAAATATACTGAGGCATACCAAACATAATGCCATGAACTAAACATAAAAGCTGACAATATAACAGTTTGCAAAAGGAGGGTTGCCACTAGGACGACTATTACAAAAAGGCCACATGGCCGTGAAACTGCTCCTAGGAGCCACCAATAACAGGATACTCTAAGCTGCACCGCTGCTACCACCAGACCCACCTTGAACGTTTCTCTCATCTGCTCCCACCAAAAGGTGATCATCGCAAAAGAAGAAAAAAAGACAAGCACCAACACGAAATGAAAGGGTAAGCTAGTGTAAAATCATTTGAACATATTATACCAATCAGGTACTTAAAACAATTCCAAGTATACAACACATTAGGCACACTGAATCATGTTATGGCAAGCAAGCAGGACACTATAACTCAATTATCCGGATAAATATCATAAGATGGGATTCACTGGACGCTTGCACTTGTGGTGACCTCTACTGCTCTGCAGAGCCATTGCCAATGGGTTTCACCCTACCACACACAAGGTTAGCCTTCAAGCATTTAAGGCTATTATCCTGCCAAAGACTAGGGCCTCACGCTTCTCTCACCACTTGGATCAGTTTGCTCTACATGAGACTCACTAACTCTTTAGAGTTTCAGGATGCGATCCTTTCTTCAATCCTTATCCTAATTATATACACTACACACCACCATGAGATCTCCCCACGAGACTCATGGAATTACGCCTATCTCACAACCAAAATCATGTTTCTCATACCATTTTCATCACTTTTATTTCATTCATCCAACTCTCATGTTAAGACACCACCAACCCACAATTCCATGATCCATCTCATACCAAGCGTGCCAATTTCATTCATAGGATTCTAACAACCAAGCATATTCACTTACAACATGTCTAGGAAGAGTAATCCATACAAAACATGCAACAAATCATCCAACCTTTCAAGAAAACAGTGTCAGAACGCACCACTGCACTACCCTCGCTCAAGCTAGGAGCCCTCGCTCAGGTGAGGGAAGTTTCCTCGCTTAAGTTGTAGGCTCTCGCTTAGGCGAGACTGCAACAGTGGCCCTTGGGAGATTTTCACGAGCTCTCGCTTAGGCGAGGCCTTCTCACCTGAGCGAGACAGGGTGTCGCTCAAACTGGCCGCCTGGGCGAGCGCTCGAG
Source organism: Vigna unguiculata (assembly GCF_037176805.1). Lineage (NCBI taxonomy): Eukaryota > Viridiplantae > Streptophyta > Magnoliopsida > Fabales > Fabaceae > Vigna > Vigna unguiculata. Next base: position 52,636,662 of record NC_140794.1, on the reverse strand, counting down.
GCAGAACCTTGGGCGAGCTTCTGCTATTCTCGCCTAGGCGAGACGAGCTCACTTGGGCGAGAATATCAGTTCTTCCCCATTGTTCCACGCATGCAACCCAAAAACAATCCAACCAAACATTATATTTTTGATCTCACACGAGCACAAACATTTCCCAAATCATTTTATGCAAAATCAGAAGTGAAAACAAGCACCTACAGTAAAAAGACGAAAAAACTAGCTTCCCTTACCTTGCTTAGGTACCAAAATGCAACAGACTCGCAACTAAAGAGTATCGCAACTCCAAGAACTATTGTAGTGAGCTGTAAAGTGAAAACCAGGACAAAAACAAGGGTACAAAGTTAAACCCTAACCAGACTAACGTACTACAACGGTGAAAAAAGGAAGAACAAATTAGGAACTTCAAGGTTTACTTACCTAGAAGCAGAATGAACGTAGCTAGCCAAGAAGGAGGGAGGTTCGTTGCGCCCTAGCAGAGCTCTAGTTGGAGAAAAGGTTAGGGGAGAGAAATTTGATTTTCTGCAAATGAGACAGAATGCAAGGATTAGGGGGGCTGGAAAGGGTATTGGGTCCCTTATTGGGTCGGCCTTAGGCCTACGAAACGGGCTAGGCCCATACACATATAAGCTAGAAAAAGGGGGCTTACAGGTACCATTTTCATTTTAAGAAATTTCAACAATTTTATTTTTTTTTTATTTTAAATAATAACTCACATTTTATTATAACATAATCTATAACAATATATATAAAGAGGATTTTCTCCTTTCTATTCACATTTCAAAATACAAATTTTATCCTTTAAAACATAATTATTTATTAAATTTTTAAAATTGACTGTTACTTTTACAATTTTTTTATAAAATTGTCTATCTCTACTCTTATCTTTTTCTCTATTTATGAACAATTATTCTCTCATCTTTTCTGATATTTTACTTTTTTTAATAAATATAATTTTATTTTATATATTAACTTAATAACATTACATTATCATCACCTACTAATATAATATAATTAAAATTTATATTAAAATAATTAAATTTTATACACTAATTTACAATAATTAAAATTTATTTTAATTTACTTAAGTTTGAGATAATAATTTTTCATTTTATCATTTAAAATATATTTTTAATCTATCGAAATTATCACAACATTCGCGGACTTTCATATCAGATTTCTTACTTTTTTTATCATTTTTTCCTTGATAAATCATTTTCAACTTTTTCTTCTTCTTCTCAAATCCATCTTGTATAACAAACACACACATGAAAATGTTATTTTAAAATAATAGATATAAATGTTATCTAGAGAATAAGTACAATTTTATTAATTAGTTATATTCAATGTAAAAAAGAGCAATTAGTTTTTCTTATTATTTTGTTACAGTTCATTCATGAACTATTAATGTATAATCAAAACATAAATTTAAAAGAATAAAAAAGCATTTATTTATTCATTTTATAGCTGTTGATATGTTTAATGTTTGAAAATTTGTTTAAAACTAAAAATAATAGATTATCAGTATTTAAAATAACAACTTACCAGCTTTAATATATAAAAAGCTAACTAAAAATAATAAATTTAAAAGTGGATAGATTTAAGCATTAATTATAGTTAAATTGAAATTAATATATTTATGCGTAAAAGGGATAGATTTAAAAGATCAAATATTAGAACTTAAAGTATCGATTTATTTTTTCTCGTATACATATTTCACTATTATAATTTTTTATATTACATAAAATTTTTCTTTTAAATTTATTAAATAATTTTATAAAAAAAATATTTTTTCTATTATTTTTCAAAAAATTTAATTGACAAATAATTTCATAATAATATTTTTTTATAAAATTATAAAATTTGTAAGTTTTTTTTATAATTTTTTTTATGACAAGTATTTTATATAAAATATTTCGTAAGAAAAATTTATAGCAATATTTTATAATTTTTTTTTCATTTGCAAGTATTTTTTATAAAAAGAATTCAAAACAAAATTATTAGAGAATATGAGTTTTTTTATAGTATTTTTTTATTTTTATCAATAGTTTTTTTTAGATTGAAATAATTATTTTACATGTTTTTATTTTTAAGTGGTATTTTTTTAAAAATTTAACCATTTTTTTATATGGCTGTTTTTCTTTTCTAAAGTTAACCTATATTTTAAAATAAAATAATTTTATATAATAAAAAAATTATCTCAAAATAGATAAAAACTATATTTATATTAAAATTTATTTTTATTTATTTTTATAATCATCATTGAACTATTCTTTATTTTCATACAAAAAATACATACATGTAACATATGTGTCTCCACTAATTTATTTATATACACTTTTTTTTATCTATAGTTTTTTTTTTTAAATTAAACTAATTACTTGACATATTTCACTTTTTAAGTCATTAGTGCAGTAAGGGCTTTTTGCCCCGGTTATTTTCCTCATTTTGCCTCGGGTCTGGAACCGAGGCATATTGGGACGAGACCTAAAGACACCCCTTTTGGCTTCGGTCGTTACCCGAAGCCATAAAGTTCCTTTTATGCTTCGGTTCTAAATGAACCGAAGCCATAGTGTTCCGTAACGCATCGCCGACGAAACGCAACGGCCACCACCATCTTCCTCGCCATGAGCGAACTAGATCTGCATATGTTCGTTGTCAGCCACCGCGCCACCTGCAACGAACCATAACCACGGCCAACCTCCATGGAAGCCACCGCGTCACGCTCAGCAGCACCACCGCGACCACGAGTTCCGGCACCGCAACAGCAGCCTGCGTTCCGCAACAGCAACAACATTGTCTGGACCTGCAATCGCACACGAGCCAGATTCGAACGATCCTCAACGCTGTGCAGATCTGCAACTGCGACCAACACCTCCATTGCAACAGCGAGAGCAAACACAGATCCACTGCCTGCACGCGAGCCAGATTCGAACGATCCTCAACGCTGCGCAGATCTGCAACTGCGACCAACACCTCCATTGCAGCAGCGAGAGCAACCTGCAACAACAGCGTCAACGAGCCATGGAACAGCCATGCCAGAGGGAGAAGAGAAAGGGTACTGTTGCGGATAGGGGGCGCGGGGAAGAAGAAGAGAAAGGGGGCTTGCGAATTTGGTGCCCTAATTAAACCATATGGCCTCAGTTATTAATTGAACCGAGGCATATAGCCCTATTTGGCACCGATTCATACTCACCCGAGGCCAAAGAGGTAACAGCTAGTGGGTTTTTGGCTTCGGGTCTGTGTAACCGAAGCATATGAGCCTCCTTTGGCACCGGTTTTTGGCGAACCGAAGCATATATCTCTCTTTTGCTTCGGGTTAGGCTGAACCGAGGCATAAAAGTTGTCTGAAATTGCAAAAATGCCACCGCGTCATTATATGCTTCGGTTCCTGGACAACCGAAGCATATAAGACGAGGTAAAAATCAATTTCTGCACTAGTGAGTGTTATTTTTTAAAATTTTACCGTTTTTCTTTATGACTGTTTTTTTAATTTATTTATTTTTTTAAAACTAAAATATCTATATATAATTAAAAAATACAATAATATTTTATTATATAAATATATTTATATTTAGTTTTATGGTTATATTTGTTTTTTTGTTATCATAAAATTAATAATAAAACACATGTACATGTTACACATATGTTTCTACTAGTTTATTTATGAAAATATTAATGGAAATCAGAATAAAAAAAACAGAATTATATCAAATAACTAAAAATAATATATTTTTCTTTGTTATTAATATTTTTTAATCATTTTATTATTATAACTAATATAGAAAAGGTGCAGATAAATAATTATGAACCATCTCCATTTAAAAAAAAAAAACAGTTTTAGTATCTTTATAATGTTTTATGTTGCAAGTAACTCTTCATATTTTTATGTTTTTCTTAATATTTTTTTTGAGAAGTTAAAATTTTTTTTCCTTACATTTTCCATGCATTTCAGTTGAAATGAACCACCGATTTTATATTTTTTTGATGAGGTTCATTCAGATACTATCAATACTTTACATTTTAAACTCTTCTAAGTCATTCCATTGAACCTGGTGTATATCTTTTACATTCACTCATAGAAATACACGTGTTACACATGTGTTTATTTTTTATGATAATGAAAAGAATAAAATTATTACTATAATTAGAAAACTAAATATAAATTATTTTTATAATTTTATAATTTTTTTATTTTATAGATAATTTTTAATTAAAAAGTGATTAAGTTTAGAAAAGCAGCTAAATAAAAAAATAAAAAATAATTACTTAAAATATAAAAATGAAGAATATATATATATATATATATATATATATATATATATATATATTAAATTGAATCAAAGTTTTAAATATAGGAATTAAATTGAAAATAACAATTGTCATGTGATAATAACACTAACATGTGACACTAATATTGATATGTGACAAGATCCTGACTTGACAAATGACAATTTATACTTTAAACAAATTAACAAAAATTGAAAATTTTATGAATTGAATACCAATTTAAGGTCAACCGAACAGAAATTATCCAATTGAACCATTTTCAATGATGTTCACTTGTGAAAATTGATTAGAGGAAGATGGATAAGATGGATTTGAGTGGATTAAATGGTGAAATTTGTGTTGTTCACTTTAAATAATGATTTGAAGGGATGAGGTGAAAGTGAGTGAATTTATAAGTAAAGTTTGTGAATATTTGTAAGTGACTTGATTGATGTGATACATTAGAAATCAAGTTTAATTGAAAGAAAAATAAGATTACAAAGTTGTCTTTGATGTTGAAAGTAATCTAAAATTATATTTAGATGAATTAAATTTATTTTATAAAAAATATTTAATGAATAAATTGAAAAAAAAAACATTTTAATTAAAACATAATATAATACAGTATATTTATATATTGAGTTTTTTTGTTTGGTAAACCATTTAAAAGATGAGGTATTAATTATTTTTGTAAGCATAATCTTAAATATCATATTTTTACATTATTATTATTATAATTATGCAACATTATTAGTGATGATTTGTGTAATTAATTTTACATAAATTAACAAAACATGCAAGTGAACCAATTTAAATTAAAAAATAATAATAATGAAGGGCATTGCAATAATTTTATCCCAATTACCTTCAAATCTTTATCTATGAAAGATGATGAAAAAATAATTAAATAATCCATTCATTTCTTTCTTTTTCAAATTCCTATAAGGAAACACCTAATTCACTCTCAAATTAGTCCTCTTTGGTTCCTCTAAATAATAAATCTCTCCAAGTCTCAACTGAACACAATCTAAAAGATAAGAGAATTAATTTGAATAAAAAAAATATGAAGGGACAAAATTGAATTAACCAAACAAATACTCAAATATATAATTAAATCTAAAAAATGTTTTAATATATTAAAATATAAACTTACTCTTTTGCCCTTATTGTTAAGTTTAATAAAAAATAAAATACATTTACTTAAAATCAATTTTAAATAAAATCTGAATGATTAATTTAAAAAAATAATTAATAGGTGTAACTAATTTAAAATATGTTTTGATTAGTTGGAAATAATTTGAATTAAATATTACATGATAAAAAAATTAATACTATTGTTAAATAATTTGTTTTTTTTTTATTATTATTATTGTAGATAGTAGGCTAAAGAAAACGTGTGGAGTGCATGCAAATGACATTACCCACTACAAAGCAAGGGTGGGTAAGTCTTTCTAGAGAGTGTTGAGAGTAAGACTAAACTTATAAAATCACATCTCATGCCCTTAAATTTAAATTTTCACGATTGAAACAAACAGTGTTAATCCACCATCTTCCATCTTTGTGTGTACATATTTAAAAACAAAAGAAAACACACTGCAAAAGTAAAAAATGATAAATAATATAAAAATTAAATTAAAACATAATATATAATAAAGCACATGTTTTGAACTAGATAAATAAGTATTTAATAAATCATTTTGAAATAAGACTAATAAACCATTCTGAAATAAGACATTTTAAATTTCACTATTTCCATATGAATTTTGACATTTCAATTAAATTTGTATCTCAAAATCATAAATAATATTTTTCATCACATTGTAATAAACCATTTCAATAAAATATTTTTTATATAAATTTAATTTTCAAACATTGTCCACCAAATATTGCATAGTTTTCATTCTAATAAAAAAAAAAATTCTGCACACTAGTTGTACTAAGAAAATATTATTTATAATATATTTTAAAATAATTAAAAAATCATTTCAGATTTATTCTTCACAGTTTATATATGTATACACACATATTCAGATAAAATTTAAACAAATTTGTGCACTATAATCTTGAGTATAATAAAGTTGAATAACAAAATATCTAATAATCACTCTACATCAAACGAAGAATAACTAAGTCACTCTTTGCATCATACAAGTGGGTACCATTTTAAAAATACAACTTACTTAAATATTATAATTTACAATCTGCAAGTGGGTAATTGACATCAGAATTCTTATAGGTATCTACGAAATTTTTAATTTAATATAATGTTATAATGTAATAATTGTAATGGCTAAATAAGATACACAAACACTACAAATTTTTAACAATAAGATATTAACATGTATATCTCGCCGCATCATTTAATGTATGTTATTTTTCATATATATTATTATATTTAATATAAAAATGGCACGTAGAGAATTAAATTAAATGACTGATGACTTTATATAACCATAGAAAAGTAAATAAAAGGAAAATGACTTTTTAAATGTTCTAAGTACCTTAACATTATCACCATTATAAATGTGCATGTGATGTGATGTTGATGAAATAGATTGCATGATATAGTTTTACTGAGAAACAAAATAGCTTTACAATTAAAATGATTTCTCTATAATTACCACCTCATACTTTTCTTTTTCTAGATGTTTATGAGGCTTTCATTATTTATTCATGGATCATAAAGAAGAAATATTTAACCTTTTAAATCAAGTTGTTGTATTATACATTACAATATATTTTTTCAACTTATGATTCGTACTAAAATAGTTTAACTTTATTTTTTAAATTATTATACTTTATATGATATTTTGTATTATGTTAAATATGTTTTTAATTCTTCTTTGTAATTTTGAATCAATTTGGTCTTTATTTTTAGTAATGTGTGAATTTAATCATTTTAATCAAATTTTGTTAAGTTTATTTAACGTTTTAAACAAATTCTCAGATAAATTTTACAAAATTTGGTTAAAATGACTAAATTCACGCATTTCAAAAATTGAGACTAAATTGAGTCAAAATTTTGAATAAATACTAATTGTAATTTTTACTGGAAGTTAAAAGACAAAAAATATATTTATCCTTTAATATTGGAATCTAAAATAAAATTAAAAAAAAATTCTAGCATCTTTTTATTTTATTTTTATAACTTAATGTAAAATGATATTTTAAAATTTCAATCAACAATTTAAACTGTGATATACATTTTATTTTTAACTAATAGTTAACAGTGAATCCTCCTCAATCGATGTGTGAATCAAAGAGTTTCTAATCCTAAAACACCTTATTGAAGCAATACATTTTCATTAAGCTATGAATGTATCACATGGAAAGAAGAAACTTTGTTTGAAATATGACAATTTTATAACAGTAAATTACGAATTTTATCTTAATGATAGTCAAGTATTCTACATTGTATGTTTTATTTTTACATATAGACATTGATATGTTCTTGTTTTCAGAGTAAATATGAATGGTGAATTCAACCTGTCTATCCTGTAAAATTTGTTGTTGTAGTTATTATACCAAACTTTTTGTATATCTTATGCACATTTTTATAGTTTTTGTTGTAAAAGGAACAAACTTTTTGCATATCTTATGCACATTCTTGTAGTATTTGTTGTAAAAGTAACATAACACTCCACAAGTGCTTTACGTGCTTTACTTTAATTATTATTTATTCTTTGTTGATTGTACATTTTATTTCTATAAAGAGTTCAAATGTTATATTTCATGCTTCTAATGATTTATTTTATCGATTAAACTATACGTATCATCAAATTATTTTTATACATCAAGAACTAATATAAATGATTTAATATTTTATCTATGTGTATCTATTTAGATATTTTTCATATCTGATATAATTTGTTTATGTGAACGATAATTTTCATCATGAGTTTGTTTTGGTCTTTACATTTTTATTTTATGTGTAACAATTTCTTTTCATATTTTGTATTATTTTTTATAAAATTTTATGTGATGTCAAATAATCGATGAAATTTTGGTTATCATAATTTCGATAATACCTAATATAGACTTATTTTAGAAATAATTATTTAAAATTCTTATCACATGTTACTAGGTGAAAAAAAATCAACACGATACAAAATTAATATCACACTTTTTACAACCGTACAAAAAAAAAAATAACTGATAAAGATAGCCTTTTTCACTTTTCTTTTACAATAATTTAGTAGAAATGGAAAACATTTATAAAGTACATTGTTTTAGGGTACTAAATACAAACCAAACATCAAAGAATATGTAATTTCATTTTTTTATTTTTGAAAAACTAGAAATCTCTCGTATGAAACATCCTTTTAAAACTTGTAGCCTAAGTGGAATTACGCAAATGGATTGGCCCAAAATTTTTAAATAATACTAATATTTTTTAGAAGCTGAAAAATAATATTATTTTATTAAAAGATATACGTATGTTATAATTTATACCAAATCAACCTCCATCTAAAATTAAAATTAATTTCATTTATTTGATTTAACTTTTCAGTGTTTTATTTTCTTTAAGAATTTAGAAATATTTTTATATTTTTATTTTATTTAAAATTGGGCTAAAATAGTTTGTTGGTCCACAATGTAAGGTTAGAAAACTATTTCTATAATCTTGTGACGAGCATTTCTTCTTGCACCTTTTTTTTCCTGCAACTCCATAAAATAGTTTATCACATCTTACCACTTAATAAAAATATATTAAAAAACTTATTTATCTTGTTCGTCCTTATTCACACGTCTCTCTTGACTTTCACGTTGTCATCTTCATCATTGTTCTCATCTATCACAAATTTCATATTCACAAAATTATTTTTGGATTGACCAATTTAGAATGCACTTCTAAATCCCATAGTGTATACCATATTGCCCAATGTGATATGTAAAATTATAGTCTCTTTCAGAATCATTATTTATCCATTTTGTTGAACTAGTTGGACATACGGGAAAATTTGTTCGAATACTAGTTGCACATCCATTATCTTTGTTGTTGTCCCTTCATCATTTGGACGCAATGACACCCATATTCCCTGATATGGACAAAGTACAGACTTTGGGACTTGCATAACAAACCACACATAACAAACCTAAATAAAACAAAAAACAAGAAAATATGCACTTTCGAATTGATCAATCTAGTATACATTATTGGATCTAGGAGTGTATGTTGGATTACTCACCCAATCTAGTATGTAAATTTACATACTGAAATGACCATTCCAGTATGTATTACTAAATTCAAAAATCATACCATGTCGACTAATTTGGTATGTGAATTTACATATGGGATGGATAACATGATATACACTCTCGAATCTAGAAGTGCATTATGAATTAGTCAATCCAAAAATAATTTTGTGAAAATAAAATTGGTGATGAATGAGGAAGATGATAAAGATAACACGTGAAGGTCAAAAGAGGGATGATGTGAAAAAAAAGAAAGAAATTTAGGATTTTTAATATATTTATTCAAATTGAAATATAAGATGGGAATAAAATATTTGATGGGAGTCGTAAGAAGAAAAAAGGGGATGAAGGAAGAAATGTTCTCTTATTAGTCACCCTTGCTCATCTTAGAAGAATATTGTTGATAGTGATAGAGAAATCCAAATTATCTCTAATCATATATATAAAGGATTCTCCTTGTGCTATTTTTTTTTAAATAATTTTTTTAAAATTAAAATAATTATTTAATTAATTACATTATTTCTTTAAACTTAACTATTTGTTTAATTTGATATTTTTTAATTATAAAAATATCTATAAAATAAATAAAAATATTTATAATAAAATAAATAAAAATATTTATAATAAAATTACAAAAATAATTTATATTATAATAATATTTATTATTTTATTATTTTTATATTATAAAAAATAATATAAATTATGTGTTTTTACTAGTCTTTTATTTAACTAAGAGAATTAATTTTTATTATGATCTCTTTATTATCAGTTTTACCTTATGATTGTAAATTATTTTATATTTTATATTTGGTATTTATTTTTTTAAATTTAATTACTTATCTATTATAATTTTTTTAATAAAAAATTTATTTATTTTATTTATTCACATATATATATATATATATATATATATATATATATATATATATATATGGAAAATTTTCTTTGTGTCCACATTTAATTTCTAACTTTATCTTTTGAATATATGGTTTTTAAATTAAAATAATTATTTTATTAATTTTATTTTTTAAGTGATGTATGTAACGTCCCGTTTAATAAACGTAATTAAAAGAAACGCCACACATAAATAGTACAATAGCGCAGTCTTGGGATTCTTAACCCAACCCCTACAAAACCAGGCACACCACGATGCCAAAAGAGAACAACTGAAAAGTTGCAAATACAGGTAGAGTAATAAAGCATATTGAAATACATGGGTGTTCCTCGCATCTGCTCCCAAAGAAACTAAGATCCATCTCATGCAGATTATGCAGCGGAACCATCACCTCCCTGTTGCCCGCGGGTGTTCCTCGCATCTGCTCACATCAACAAGTTGATGATCATCGCAAGAAAGAGTACCACACAGCAGAACACACAACAATAAAAGTAGGGTAAGCTAGAGCACAAAAGACTTCATCCATACAATTAGACATATTTTCACAATCTCATATACACATCTCAATCCAGCATGTTATGACTCCTTAGACAATACACTAAGACACGACTCGACTCATCCGGATACGTATAACCTGGTCGGATTCAGCGGATGCTCGCACTTGTGGTGGATACCTCTGCTCACCCCCGAGCTATGTGTTACAAGTGTTACAATAAATCAATTTCCCTCACCACAAGCTTAGCCTTTAATGAATTTCAGGCCTTTTGCTACTCTCACCACAGGAGTCAGTCCGCTCTAGATGAGACTAACTGACTCCTTAGAGCGTCGATGCAACCTTACTTTGAATCCTTACCTAGTTATACAGATGGGGCACCACCATGGACACCCACTAACAGGGGCCATGAAATTATGTCCCGACCACTGAAGCACGATCCGGAAATCCCACTTAGGGATTTCCAAGGAATTACGCACTGACACGGACCAAGCATACCAAACCAATCGATAAATATTATAGCATAATTATATATATACCTCACATACCATCTTTTGATAATTCACCCTTTTTCATTTCTTTCTCAGTGGTTCCATACTCAACCATTTCTCTCCAACCATAGTTATGGGATTTCAGATCATGCCAATACCATGCCCCTTTAACACCAACCGTCTCATTTAGTTCACATGCCAAGTTCTCACAGTATCCATCATTCACCATTCATGAATCATATCACGCATACATAACAATCCATTATACATTTCTCATCATAACAATCATACCCAAACAATTACCAATCATCCAAGAGCAACAAAGCAACCAAACAACGCACTGCCTCGCCCAGCCCCTCGCTCAGGCTGAAGGATCTCGCTTAGGCGAGACGTGCTCGCTCAGGCGAGACGTGCTCGCTCAGGCGAGCCCCATTCGCCTAGGCGAGGGCTAAAAAAAGGAAGTAGGAGCGCACGTGGGATCTCGCTTAGGCGAGACCCCTCTCGCCTGGGCGAGATGCTCGCTCGCTCAAAAAGCCGAGTTGGTCGCCTGAGCGACCTTTCGCGTAAAAAGGTTCTGGGCGAGTCCCTTTCCATCTCGCCCAGGCGAGTCCCTTTCCATCTCGCCTAGGCGAGACTGGCTCGCTTGGGCGAGATTATCAGGTCTCGCCACTGTTTTCCTGCAATAGTCACACCCACCAGTCCAAAACAACACGCCAAAACATTTCAAGCATTCAGAACATCATATCAACCAGAGACTCTCAGCACAACAACAAAAATAACAGTAAAAACGAAGTACATGAGTGGGTTCTAGCTTCCCTTACCTGGAATGAGCTAGAATCAGATCTCGACACCAAACAACGTAACACCATGACTCTAGAAAGGATTACAGCAATGGACCGAAGAGAGAGTTGTACGCACTTGGAAACGAACGGGAAAACCGAAACCCTAGCAGAGGAAGAAGGATGGCTGCAACTCTTAAGACTAGGAACAACTTTTCTGAAAATGAGAAGGAGTGTTAGGTTTAGGGCAGACTCAGGGGTTTTATCTGTTGGGCCAGCTTTAAGCCCACTTACAAAAGGGCAGCCCCTTTAATTTAGAGCAGATGGAGCAACACAATATTTTAATGGGCCTTACAATATATATATATATATATATATATATATATATATATATATATATATATATATTAATTTAATATTTTTTATTTGATTATTTTCTAATTTTAACCATTTTATTTTTTTATTATGGTAAAAAAATAACACACATAATACATATGTTTTTAGTATTACGCATATGTTTTTAGTAGTTATAATAAAAGAAATAAATACACATAAAGTTTTCACTAGTATTAACTAATAAATATTTTTGACAAATTCTTCGAATGAAAAACATTTTAAAATATTGTATAAATATTGTTTTTCCTCTTTTCCGAAACGAAAATGATATTCCAACATAATTTTTGAACTCATTTTTGATATGGCTGACGTGGCTGACTTTTTTTATTTTTAATTTTTTTTTAAATGAAACTTAAGTGATGTGCACGTGTCTGGAAGTTACCTTGAAACTTCCTTTTGGCAAAATGAAATGAGATGGGGAGAGAGAAAGGAGAGAAAGTGTTGTTTGTGCGCTAAAGAGAGAAATGCGTAATCAAACGGAGAGAGAGCAACGCCTGGGTCAACTCCAGTTGTCAGAGAAACGAAGAAAGAGAGAGATCAAAAGCCATAGAAGAAGACGTTTGTGGTTGCCGGAGAACATAGGTGTGACTAGAAGTCATCGACGACGACGTTTCCCAATTTAATCAAAGAAGACGGCCACTAGGGCTTCCAAAAATCCAACACCTCCGACAAAAAATCGCTTCCAGAGGTGGGGAGTTCTGTCAAATTATATGGGGAGTGCTGGCAAAGATTTTGACATTCCGATTTTCAAATAAAAAATGGAACACCCACCATAAGGTGCACAACATCATGACCTCACATTCATGGAAATTAAATTAAATTAAAGTTACAGTGGGCTCAAAAATCTTTTATCTTTCTTGCTTGGAGGCATTTCCAAATAAATAAAAACAAACAACCGCTCCCAGAGGTGGGGAGTTCTCTCAACTTATATGGGGAGTGCTGACAAAGATTTTGGTATTCAGATTTTGAAATAAAGAATGGAACACCCACCAAAAGGTGCACAACATCATCACCTCACATTTATGGAAATGAAATAATTAAATTAAAGTTATAGTGAGCTCAAAAATCCTTTATCTTCCTTGCTTTGAGGCATTTCCAAATAAATAAAACAAACAACCGCTCCCAGTGGTGGGGAGTGCTCTCATGTTACATGGGGAGTCATGGCAAAGATTTTGGTATTCAGATTTTGAAATAAAAAATGGAACACCCACCATAAGGTGCACAACATCATCACCCCACATTCATGAAAATGAAATTAAATTAAAGTGACAAAGTGGGTGTTCCATTTTTTAATTTCAAAATCTGAATACCAAAATCTTTGCCATGACTCCCCATGTAATATGAGAGCACTCCCCACCTCTGGGAGCGGTTGTTTGTTTTATTAATTTGGAAATACCTCCAATCAAGGAAGATGAAGCATTTTTGAGCCCTTTGTCACTTTATTTTTAATTTCATTTCCATGAATGTGAGGTGATGATGTTGTGCACCTTATGGTGGGTGTTCCATTTTTTATTTCAAAATTTGAATACCAAAATCTTTGCCAACACTCCCCATATAATTTGTGAGAACTCCCCACCTCTGGGAGCGGTTGTTTATTTTTATTTATTTGGAAATGCCTCCAATCAAGGAAGAAGAAGCATTTTTGAGCCCTTTGTCACTTTAATTTAATTTCATTTCCATGAATGTGAGGTGATGATATTGTGCACCTTATGGTAGGTGTTCCATTTTTTATTTCAAGATCTGAATACCAAAATTTTTGCCATGACTCCACATTAATATGATAGCACTCCCCACCTCTAAGAGCGGTTGTTTGTTTTATTTATTTGGAAATGCCTCCAAGCAAGGAAGATAAAGGATTTTTGAGCCCACTATAACTTTAATTTAATTTCATTTCCATGAATGTGAGGTGATGATGTTGTGCAGCTTTTGGTGGGTGTTCCATTTTTTATTTCAAAATCTGAATACCAAAATCTTTGCCATAATATGAGAGCACTCCCCACTTCTGGGAGCGATTATTTGTTTTATTTATTTAGAAATGCATCCAAGCAAGATAAGGATTTTTGAGCCCACTATGACTTTAATTTAATTTCATTTCCATGAATGTGAGGTGATGATGTTGTGCACCTTTTGGTGGGTGTTCCATTTCTTATTTCAAAATCTGAATACCAAAATCTTTGTCAGCACTCCCCATATAATTTGAGAGAATGCCCCACTTATGGGAACGATTGTATATTTTTATTTATTTGGAAATGCCTCCAAACAAGCAAGATAAAAGATTTAATTTAATTAATTTCCATGAATGTGAGGTCATGATGTTGTGCAACTTATGGTGGGTGTTTCATTTTTTATTTGAAAATTGGAATGCCAAAATCTTTGCCAGCACTTCCCATATAATTTGAGAAACTCCCCACCTCTGGGAGCGATTGTTTGTCGTTGGATTTTTGGAAGCCTAGTGGCCGTCTTCTTTGATTAACTGTGGAAACGTCGCCTTCGATGACTTCTAGTCACACACCTCTGTTCTCCGGCAACCACAAACGTCTTCTTCTATGGCTTTTGATCTCTCTCTTTCTCCGTTTCTCTAACAACTGGAGTTGACCTAGGCGTTGCTCTCTCTCCGTTTGATTACGCCTTTCTCTTTATTGCATAAACAACACTTTCTCTCCTTTCTCTCTCCCTGTCTCATTTCATTTTGCCAAAAGGAAGTTTCAGGATAACTTCCAGATACACATCACTTAAATTTCATTTAAAAAAAAAGTTTTAAAAATAAAAAAAGCCAGCCATGTCACCCACTTAAAAAATGAATTAAAAAATTAAGTTCGAATATCATTTTCGTTTCCGAAACCCTTCTCTGATTTTCCCTTCCCCTCCTCCCCTTAATCTAATCCCATATCTTCACTCTTTGCTTCTAATATTTGTTCATTGAATTGGAGGTAAGTTACTATTTCGTCTTTTACTTCGCTACCAGATAATTCCATACTCTCTCTCACAATTTTTGTCTCATAAACAATGTTAAAACCTTCACTCATAGATTCATCTGTGTATTTTTCAAAATCAACAATCTTTTGGTTTGGAAGATTCTGGTGGTAACTCTTCTGATTGGATGGTTGCAATCAGAAAGATCTTCCATTGTCTTCAATTCCTCTATTATAACATGTATTTCACTGTGTACCGACGATTTATCACGCTCAATATATATAAAAAAAAACTTGGTTAGAAACATAAAAGGTGAATGAAGTAGTAACACTGCACATTTCGGTTTATTACTATTTCAATTTCGCAATATTTGATTGCGTTCTAAGTGCGCCTCCAAACAAATTTGTAACTTGAGGGTCAATTTGAGGCTACTCAATTCCGGCCTCAATACCACCTCCAAATCTGTACTCGAAACAGAATACAGATGGAAGTTTCATCCCGCACACACTGTCAGGGTATAGGACGATGATTCAGAGATGGCAAATGTTGCTGGAATTTGTCATAGAGAAGTAAATGTGGCTACTGATTTGAAAAAAAGGGCACCCCAAAGCTGAATTATGTTCAAAACCTGGCTTAAACGACCAGATGATCTTTGCTCTGTTCTAGGACACAGTTTTTGCTTAGCTTCTGTTAGTTTTCTTTTACTTTCCTATGTACCAAAAGAAAAAAGCGTGCCTCAACTTTTCACTGCAAAAAATATTCCTATATGACATTCCATTTCTATTTAGGGTATCATGACTCCCTTAAGTGTATTTTTTTTAAGTTGCTGGTTATGTTTGTGAAGATTGGTTTAGTAAAATCTTGACAAGGTTCCTAGACCATCTAATTGTACTAGATTATCTAATTGTACCATATCATCCAGTAGAAGATGTTTACCTTTTAGTATCAGTGTGGATATTCTCAATGGAAAGACTAGTCTTTTGGTGTCTACTGAGGTTAGTACCCTTTGGAGAAGCCACCTTACTGACGTTCCATTGCAATAGGAGGATTTACTATTCTCTTGTCTTCTCCATTAGTTTAGACACATTTCACGGTAGTTAGTTATGGTTGTTATGTTGTATATATAGGAACATATATCATTAACTATTGCTAATTGAAAGTTGTTGTTCACCTATGATAACAAAAATTGTGAGAGTTGGGCTAGAATTCATTTAGGTAGGAACTTCGAGTTGTAATATGTGTTCATAGTAAATTCTCTCACAGATGTAAATTGAAGTTCATTGATACATTAATTGAACCATATTGTTTTTGTATGTGATTCTTTCTTGTTCTCCCCTATATATTTTCTACTCTTTTTTTTTTTTGTGGGATTCTTTATTGTCAATTTGTCGTTTTTGTGGAATTTGATTTAGTCTACTCCCAACAAATGGGTGGTGAATGTTGATTCTAGGTTGGTCAATTGTAAATGAATTTTCAAACTTAAAGATGGTAATCCAAGAACTAATCAATGAAAATTCAAGGCAAGACTAGTGGCTAGAGGCTTTACTCAGAGAGAAGTTTATTATAATAATGTTTCCTCTCCTATGGTAAAGCACAAATCCATATGGATGTTGTTAGCTATGGTTGTTGAGCTTAACCTTAAGCTGGAACAGATAGCTGTTAAAGCTGCATCTCTATATAGAGATTTAGAAGAAATCATCTATATGAAGCAACTAAAAGGATCTTAGGTAAGAGATAAAGAGGATTATGTTTATAAACTAAATAAATCCATGTATGGTTTGAAATAATCACCGAGGCAATGGAACAAGCAATTTGACCAGTCCTTTGCAAGTATTGGATTTGAATAGAGCAAGTGTGATACTTGTGTTTACTTCAAGTTTATAGTAGAAGACCACTGCATAGTGTTGTTGTATGTTGATGATATTCTGATAACAAGAAATAGTTAGCCTGAGATTGAGAAGGCTAAGGTTGAGCTAAATAACAAATTTGATATGGAGGATCTTGGAGTTTCTTAGAAGATTATGGGGATTGAGATCATTAGATGCGTTTTGAAGCATTTATACGTGTCTCAAGGAACCTACCTTAGAAAAATCCTTTTGGGATTACAAACTCCAAACCTGTTTTCACACCTCTTGCTTCTCATTATAAGTTGAGTGTTGAGTATCTCCTGTGATAATGTAGGAACAAAGTTATATTGATGATATTCCATATGCAAACATCATTGGGTATTGATTATGCGGTGGTTTTGTACGCCCGACATAGCCTATGTTAGAGTGTTGTTGGCAGGTTCATGTTAAATGGCAGTGCAAGCTCACCCTTTAGCTCTTAAGTGGATTCTTCATTGTTTGAAGAGATCGCTTGGAAGAGTTTTAGTTTTTCATGGATCTGCCAGGGATGGTCCCGTAGAATGTTATGTTGACTTGGACTACTTTAGGTGCTTGGACACCTAAAAATTTCTCATAGATTATGTGTTTACTATGTATGGTACTGCAATAAGCTAGAAGGTCAATCTAGAAAAGGTAGTGACTTTGTCAACCACTGAAACAAAGTAAATTACCATGACAAAAGCAAGTGAAGGAAGTATTATGGCTACACGGTCTCTCTAGAGAGCTAAATGTGCAAGACATGTTGTCAGTGTCTACTGTGGCAACAACAATGCTACAAAGCTACATTTCATAAGGTAGTAGATTGCTCGAGGATATGTGAAGGTGATAAAATGAAAGTATCAACAAATCATAATCCCTCTAATATGATTACTAAGCTTCTATTAGGGAGATTTTTCTTTCATTGCTTGGATTTGATCAAACTAATTGTTGATTAAGCCTGTAAAGGGCTTACTGGTAGCTAGTCATTCTTAGTGAGAAGATTTATGCTGAACCAAGGTGGAGATTTGTGAAGATTGTTTCGGTACAATTTTGATGGGGTTCCTAAACTGTCTAACTGCATCAGACCGTCCAGTAGAAGATGTATATCTTCTAGTATCAATCTGGATAGTCTTGGTAGAATGTTTAGTCTCTTATCGTCTATTGAGACTAGTACTATTTGGAGAAGCCGCTAAATGACGTTTCAGCTCTATACCAGGACACTCTGTTTATGTGTCTTCTCGAATAGTTTAGATGTGTTTCATGATAATTAGTTATGGTTATGTTGTATATATAAGAACACATATCCTCAATTACTATTAATTGAGAGTTATTGTTCAAGTATAATAACAAAAACTGTGACAATTGAGCAAGAGTTATATCTGAGAGAGAAACTTTGAATTGTGACATCTGTTCATAGTGGATTTGATCTTGGACATAGAAGTTCGTTATTGCTTCAATTGAATCTTATTGATTTTGTGCGATTCTTTCTTGTTCTTCTCTGTATATCTTCTACCTGTTTTTGTTTGTGATTTCTCTTTATTATCGAATTATCGTTTTTGTGGTAGATGCTTCTACAGTTAATTTGATTTGAGGTATTCCACAACAATGTTTGTAAGTTGCATGCAATATTAGTCGTCGGTTGGTTTAGATGTATTGAAGTAGTCATATACATTACTCTTGTTTGAGAGTGAGTCGTAAGACGATGGTAAAGTTTGTGTCTTCATGACCAGATGATTATGGGTCTAAATCTAGGAACAGTATTTTTACATATTAAAGTGAAAGATTACGCGATGACTCTCTCCTATATCTTTGCAAAGCTAGGAGCCTCTGGCACTCGAAAGTTAGTTTTACACCAGACTCTTGATTTATTTATTTTTTTCAATATGAATGATTGTTTATAAGTTATTCTATCTATGCTATGCAGTCACTCGTCTAAATTAGGATGTATAAGAAAACCCTTAGTTTTTTAGTTAATGGATTGCCCATGATTGCAATGTTTGTCCTGTTCCACTTCTGAGCATGAATGCTAAAAACATGTGTTAGCACTGGGAGGAGAGGCATACAGTAGGTAGGATCTGTAAATAGCTGGTAATAGGAGAATAATATTTCAATCCCGGAAATTAAGATGATATATTCAGTGTTAACAATGGAACTTACAAAGACTCAAAGAAAGGAGACTTAAAGTGGCCCTGAAACTGTCATTGTCTCTTCAAAAACTCTAGTTTTACACAACCTGGATAAAAAAAACATAGACTGAAAATATAGGGCTTTGTTTGGTTTGTGAAAAGATTATTGTTTTCATGTTCAGTTTCATAAATATTTACAAAAATGATACCTTATTTCCACTTTATTTAGATTTCAAAATTTTGTACAAGAACCGGTTGAAAACAACATTTTGTTGCTTTTACCATTTGCCATACAAAATTTTGAAAGCAAGGATATAAATGGAGAGAAGGTAACATCTGAGTAATTATTTGCATAAACAAAAATGAAAACAAAAAGGTTTTCTCAAACCAAACAAACCGTTAGCTGAACGAAAACAATGACTAGTTGTAAGAGACTCGGGTAAAAGGGCTTCTCTAACCGAAACCAGCCACTTTTTCTTGCGACAGCAACTATAGCTCAAGTTAATTTGACTAGTTGATCCCTTCTTTCTCTTATTTATATATGCTGTTATCGTAGCCTTTGTTGGTTGTTCATCGCAAATTATACTTTATAGCTACCAGGCATATCATTCTTTTCATATTTCCCTTCCAGCTGTATACTCTTGAACCACTTTGCACATACAATATAAACGATCAAGTCTATTGATGTCAAGGCAGCTAAGAGGAAGTAAAACCTATCTAGATGACCTCTGTTTAAGTTTCCAGGGATCCACCCTGGCATGTGATCCTCGGTGGAGATCTTCATAACGATACTAACAAGTAAGCTACTTACATAGTTCCCAAGAGAGATGGACGTCATGCAAAGGGCACTTCCAAAGCTTTTTAAACCATCTGGTGTTTGAGCATTGAAGAACTCTAGCTGGCCTACATACATAAAAACTTCAGAAGCTCCAATTAGTGCATATTGAGGAATTTGCCAAAAGATGCTTAGAGAGCTTGTCCCACTGCAGTGGGGGCATCCTGTTTTTGCATATTTAAGCCTGTAGCATTCAACTATTCCAGCTGAAACCATTGCCATTACAGCTATAACAAGCCCAATCCCCATTCTCTGAAGCTCAGTAAGACCCTTGGAACTTGTCTTTTTAAGTCGTCCCACTAGTGGATCAATCACTCTACGGTAGAAGAAAATGAAGACAGCTACGCTGAGGATGTCAAAGCTAGACATGCTTGCAGGTGGTATTCTAAAATGGGAAATTGTAGTTTTCATGGCAGCCCCTTGTTCTACAAAAAGAGAAGCCATTTGTGTGAAAACCACTGAGTAGATTATGGTGCAGAGCCAAATTGGAAGAAGTCTTAGTATACACTTCACTTCTTCAACTTGAGTTATAGGACAGAGACGCCAGGGGTTATGAAGGCCTCTTTTTTGGTCTTCTACGTCTCTGGTAGATATAAATGCTGCTCTGTCCAGAAACCTGCAAAGCAGATGACAAATGTCAAATTGCTATAGTTTGGTAGAATGAAGAATGACCAATTATTCAGAAACTGTTTGGTGTTTAATTTTTAAGTTGTGCCATGGTTTAAGCAAAATGATTAATTGATGACATCAATACAGTAAAAGCATTCCATGCAACCTCTGATCTACAACTATAAGGTATTAACATGAATTATATTGAGAAGTATTTAAATATATGTGTTTTCATCTGGAAATAGCTTCTAATACTTACTTGAATCCGTCGGTGTGAAGAATCTTTCTGTTGCCATTAGTGGGAGATTCATTTTCATCCATGACATATAGATCCTCTTCATTTGATGTCATATGAGCTCCCCATTTCCTTAATGCAGCAACAAGGACTTGGCCGAACCTTGAAAGAGGATTGCCACTGGGTTTGAAGTGTCTATATCTTGGGGTCCCAAGAAGAAATAAAACAAGGGCAGCAAAAGCAGAACCTGCAGACGCCCAGAACCCAAGTGCCCACAATCCTTCATCTTCAAAGTAGCCTAGAATTGTGTTTGAGAAGAGTGAACCAAGGTTCAAAGCCAAGTAGAAGTAGCTAAAGAAGGCAACCTTTGAGTAACCCTCCTTAGAGTGCTCCTCGTCAAACTGGTCAGCTCCAAATGTAGCAATATTTGGCTGATACCCTCCATTCCCCAAAGCAATGAGATAGATTGAGAGGTAGAACATCCCCATCTCCAAGCTTGAATGTTTCCCACATGAAATAGTTTCATTTCCACAACCTTTCGGCCTAATCAAGGAGAGGTATGATGAAATGGACAAGGACACCAGGCCCTGTTATTTCAAACCAGAATATTAGTTAATTACCCGAGGAATGCATTGGCTTGAAATTAAAGAGGGAGGAGAATAAGGAAGTGAAATGAGATCAAGAGGATATCACTTACTATCACAAAAATGACCTGAAAGATGGCACAAGTTTTGTATCTTCCCCAGTAAGAGTCACTTAGGAAAGCACCCACAAGAGAGAAGATGTATACTGTGCCAGTCCACTTGCTAACATTGTTTGCAGCATCAGCATTGTTTTGCCCCATCACTCTTGTCAGGAATAGCACTAGGTTCACCCCTACTCCAAAGAATGCTAAGGTTGCCAGACCTTGGTTCACTGATTGATACCATCAAGAAAATAAACAGTGTCAAAATAGTGTTTATTAGTATTGTAAATTGTGATATTTGAATACACTCACATGCATCCTTGCTTTAAGTGCACTAAAGCTGTAACTTGTTTGCGTTATCCCAGTAGTTCTATTAGTCTTTAATTACGTATTTTGCAGATAGACTTTCAAATTGTTGCAAATTCAGCTAAGAAACATGCAAATTTTATTCTCAGTTAATTGTTTAACTCATATCTATCTAACGTGGGTATAAAGGTATGTGCAGAGGGGAGAAATATAGATGTGTTAACATGCATGGATAAATCAATCAGGGTTACCATAACTCGCAAAGAGTGTTGGATCACGTCACTTGAGAATATATTGAAGGCCGATTATAATAATAATAATGGCAGGTCCGTAGTTCACTGTGAATGGTGCATTCCCCACTAACAAGCATTATAAGCCACCACAATTAACATGCACACATGATACTTAATAATATAATTTTAGATATTCCAGGTTTTGGTTTTGGAAAGCACACGCTTATAGTCATGTAATGATAATGGTTTCACACACAAAAATAAATAACACTTGGAATTTTCTGCTATAAATAAACCCTTTTTATCTACTATTGTTAATTAAAATATACAGCCTGGCATTAATTCTGTAATGAGAGAAGTGTATAAAAAAACTTGGCTATATCAAGTGTTTTGGTTTTGTGATTTTGGCCATTTGTTTCCTAAAATTTTAATTTTAGAAGAAAAATATATTCTACTTATAAAATTTATTGAAGACTGATTGGTCGATGATCTTATTCGAAAAAAATGTATTTCTGATTGCGACTCATATTTCAGTAGTAGCAAGATGGCGACTCTCTTTCTTGCTTTCCACACACAAACAAAAATCTCAATTTGCATGATTGAAGAATCAGGAATTATCTAAAGCCAACCAAAACAAAAAATAATATTCATACAAGGTTATATTCCGAATAGTTTAAAGTTGAAATTATTTATTTATTACGAAGTATCTTTTCTGTTCTCAACTAAGGTATTTGTAAATTAATTAAAATTCGTTTTTGTTGGATTCCTTACTATACCATCCCTATAGAAACAAAAACAAAAAAAACAAAAGATATATTATCTCCGCATGTGTGTACTTTTGCATCTAAAAAACAATCACATAATTCTGTATATGTACATGCACGTTACTTATTTGCTCACTTCTCTGCACACACGAAAAAGTCTCAGAACTAACTTAACAATTCCAATAATACTTGGCTGCTTCTGACCTACCAATTTCCCTTAACCTTTAATGGTGTGCTTATGTTATATTTTGGAACAAACTTCTGAATAGGTCACTCAGCATTTATTAATTATTCTTCCCTCTTACTATTATACTATCTATATCAATCATTTAAAAAATAATTGCTAAAAAAATCAATAAATGATGTATTTTTATCATAAAATATTTATATTGATAATATCAAACATTATACTTTCTACCTGCTGTACTAATAATTATCATTCAAATGTAAATATCAAAATTAATTCAAAATACTTGAAATGATATGAATTAAAATATAATAAGCAAAAATTACTTAAAAAAAAATATAAACATACCAACTAATTTAACTAGCTGCAAGTTCTCTTATAGGAAGTAATGCTATAACACATCTTCTAATACACTCTTTTTAATTCAGACCATTACGTGTTAAAATTACTAAAATTACAAAAGTAAAAGAAGAAGTTATTAAATGAGAATGAGAACCTTATGGTGTATGTTGTTTTAATAAAATTTAGTGAGTAAAAAAGAAATATATTAAAAAGTATGATTTTAATATATATTTGTTATCGGTACGAATGTGTGTTAGCTGCAATGAATTGGGTCTGTATTTACCAAATGTATAGATAACATTGCTTGCACACATTGGTTGGTTCATGGTCACACATCCATTGTTAAGGACACGTGGCAACGACCCACGTCATGCAGGATCCTAACACTGGTTACGTGTCAGGAACGTATTCCCTTAAAATGCATGCTAATTTCTTCACTCTCCCTCTCCTTTCTCAATTATTGTGTTCTTTTATCAGTATTCAGAATCTCTCTCTCTCTTTCTCTCTCTCTCACACACACAACTGGATCAAGAAAAAGTACATCACTGATCCAACAAGATATATAGTGAGGTGGAGTAGAATTTTCAGCCAGGAATCGCAAGCTGCTAATTTAAAACCTTTGATTTTTTGTAAATCGAATGGAGCACGAGGTTCCTGCATTTAAGATGTGTCGTTTTCTACTGAGTGAAACTGATAAGATGACGAAGAAGCCTTGTTTGTTTGTGAAACAATCCTAAAGGCAAATTCTAGAGTTCTTTCAGTGATAAGCTATCTAAAGTACACACATGTATTCATCAAATTTTATGCTAGCTGGAACAAGGTTCTTCAAACTTCTACGGCTCCAACTTCTGCCACGAGTCATCACCCCTATCATCAGCTGCTACTACACTTCACGTATCTACCATCAGATACTACTTCACGTTTCTTTCTCTCTCTCACATACACAATTCATGAAATCAATAACACCTTTGTTCATTCGTAGGATTTAAAATCATTTGATGCATTACAGAACCATGAAACATAATGAAAAATGATGATATATTTATATTTGAAATTGAAACTTACACAGCACTATGGTTCCGGCAACCCATCTCCCAGATTTGGCTCTGATTGCAGGACGACCGTGCCAATCAACGCTTCCATCCAGAGTTAACTCTTCTGTGTCATCTTTGAACTTTACCTGCAGATTGATTTCAACATTTAAAAGAAATGACACATTTTCCATAGATATGTGGTGGAGAATGCATGCATGCAGTTATCTGCAGATGAAGGGAGTATATATAGAAAAAAAAGAAGAGAAAAGGGTAAGCTGAGAAGAAAGGATTTGAAGTTTGTTATATATATACCTGTTTGGAGAGTTCTAAGCAGGCCATTGATGATGTGAAAGTGATGAAAGTTGAAGAGAAAGTTGTGTTAACTTCTCAACCTGCTATGGAATGCAGGTGAGAGAGGTGAAGCAGAGGAAGGTGTTAATATGAGTGAAGGCTTTTAGAAGAAGAATGAAATTTACACATGATGCAGAGGGGTTGGGTGTATCCAATAAATAGGGGAAGCAGAGATGGCTTCAACGGTCCAGATTTCAGAGTACAGAAGTGGGGACATCCCACGTGTCATCGTCTATAATATAACTTTATAAAAAAATATATAAAATACACTCACTTTATAAATTATATGAATACTTTATGTACACAATAATTGTCACATTAATTAATATATGTATAAAAAAAATGAAAAAAAAAAATAAGGTTATCTAAGAAAATATAACATATTTACTAAAAGAATTCGGGTGAAGTGATTTTTAAGATTTTACTGAGATAATTTCAGACTACAGAACTCAAAGAATGCTAATTTACAAATTATTCATCGATGCATAAATGACACTGAGGTTCTTGTTGGATATGCACCAGTGTCTCTTGTCATCTGAATTTGTTGGTCATAACTTTATAATATTTTTTTCTTTTTTTCTTCTTATTTCCCCAAGTTGTTTGATGTAATAATACATGCACTCCGGCATCCACATATTATTTTCTTTTTAATTTTTTGCAATGAAATTATTAAGAATAAATAATGAACAAATTAATTACTTACTTTTTTAAGAGAAAAAACGTTGATTTAATATCTCAGATGATGTAAAAAAATATAAATTCATTCCTTAATCTTATGTTATAATATTGCAAAACTAAATCTTATGACAATCAAAATTCTTACATTTTTAAACTTAGATCAAAATTTTCGATTTAAAAATAAATAAATTTAGAGTTTCTTATATTTCACTTACTTAATTAACCATTCAACTAATTGTTAATAAAGAGTATAATTGTTTAATTATTATTTTTCAAACATTTAAGAAAATAAATATGTATTATAATATTAGGTGGTTATTTTTATCATAAGTAAACATCGAGTGAAATTAAAATAATTAGACTTATATCAAATCAAAATCAAAATCAAAATACAATACAATACATATGAAATGGCAGCTACCAATAAATGCAAAGAATTTCTTTTGGACTGAAATATACGGCAAGTCGATATCATATTTAGCACCCACATAAAATCGGTTTTTAATTTTCTTTAATTTTTTATATATCTTCATTTTCTCCTTTTTACCTTCAAATTTATAGATATAATTTAAGTAATTTATTAGAATGTTGGTATTTTTATTGTTGTTAAAATATATTTATTCATAGCTAGCCTTTTACTAAAGTATTTCAGCCTCTAAACTGGTAAGTGGAAACTTATGAGTATTGAGTAACATATCAATAAAATCTTGTTTTTAAAATGATAAATTACTCAATTTTTTTCATACTTTCAATTTTATTGTTCAAAATCGTTTGAAAATGTTTTTTGTTTTTTTTTTAAGAAAGTAAAATAAATCCTTATTTATTGTGTTTTTTTTCTATGAAGAGAAAAGCTATAAGAATACATACTTTGTTTAAAAATATAGATATCATTTTATTTTATATTATATTATATATATATATATATATATATATATATATATATATATATATATCAAATATAGAACATTATCCGGAACAAGATTATAAAATTCAACTATAAGTAACGTCTAACCTAATGAAAATAAACGCCCAATTTAAATAATTAATGAAAGTTATGACCAAGCATTATTCCCTCGTGTGGTCAATTATTAGTATTTATAGTTTGACGTTTAAGATTCTTAATTGGCCCTGTTTATTTTAAGGTTAGACATGATTCATTATTTTTTGATAGAATCGATAGTGAACATTTTAGGATAAGTTTTACACTAATTTCAACCGTATAATTATATTAAAACACACATTTTTATAAGAATGTGATAACTATTTCGTTGTCATTTAAACTCACAACTCACACTTGTTTTCTCCTTCTACTTTTTAGATTTTATTTAGTTGTTATTTAAAATTATCATTTAATATTTGTGTTTAGTATGCATATTAATATTAATATTTATAATTATCGTTGACCGCATATTATTATATATATATATATATATATATATATATATATATATATATTATAATCATTATATACATATTAATAAAATACTTTTTTGTCATAATATTTTAGAAATATGAAATTTTTAGTTCCAGTTTCATATTAGAAAAAAGTAGATCAAGGAAAAAAAAAAACTAAAAAGTTGTAACTTTTTTAAAATTGAATAATTAAATTAAACCTATTTAATCAATCAACTCATAATATATCAAGTTAATCTCATTGTTTTAAAACTTACTTATAAGTGAACCAAATTGAATTAATCTATCAAATAATCAACTCACGATGTCAGGGTATCATAAATAAAATTACTACAACAAATAAAATTAAAATGTGGTTTAATATGCAAGGTTTGTAGACGTATCTTTCCTTTTTTTTTCTTCTTTTCTTATTTTCTCTCTCTGTTTTTTTTTTCATGTTCTGTTTTCTTTCTTCATAACAATCTCTTTGATTTTGAAGTCCTTTTTCATCTTTTCACAAATAAATTCAACTAATGAAGGTGGTCAATAACTTAGTACTTTTAATAGAACAAAACCAAATTTAAAGTAACATTTTTTCTCAATATTTTATCTATTGTCATCTTTGGATTTATATGTAATTATTTTAAGGTTTCAAAATTAGTAAATGTTATTATTTCAGTTAGTTCAGTTTTGGACTTATATTTTGGTTGATTGGATAATAGTCCATTGTGTTCTTAAGAGTTTGACATGTTTCCAATTATACTTTAATTATAATTTGTTATTACTTGGAACAGAAACAACTAATAAGTAAAAGCTATTTGAATTATAGTTGAATTTGATACTAATTGGTGTAACTTATTTAATATTGTAACGGTTGAAGTGATTGCGCTTGTAAGTTGAGAAGTGTGGATTAATTTGGTTGTTATGTGTTAGATATGAAATTTAATTCAAATAGTCAAATTAAGAACGAAGGTTTAATAGTATTAGATATATAAAATAATGTGAAAGTATATTAGAAACAATGTAAAAGTGAATAATTAAAATTTAAAAGTAATTGAAGTATACTTTTTAGTGAGTTTTTTTTTTTTTTTTACTTGTTTTGAGTGTTAACTAATGTACCGATACTTCAACTTGGATCATGTATTTGTGTCTGACACGTATCATATTCAATACTTTATATGATACTTTACCGATACTTATCAATGAAGTATCTAATTTAAAAAATTATAGTACACTGCAAGAAAATATTTGAATAATGACCAATTTTTGTGACAACAAATAATTAGTCACTATATAGTGATCAATTTAGATACCAATCTAAAAACTAAAAATTATTAACAACTAAAATAGTTCCAAAAAATTATAACTGATATTTAAATTGATAAGTAAAATAATTTTTATTATGAATTGTTTCTAAATTTTTCACTAACATTAGTTACTAAGGTTTTGACTATCAAAATAATTAATTTCTAAATTGGTTAGTAACATTAGCTACCAAAGTTTTGACTACCAAAATAATTTGTCTCTAATTAGAAAATTGGTCTCTAACATATTTTTAGTTACTAAAATTGATCATTATTTAAGAATTTTCTTGTAGTAGTACTTTTATGATGACTAATTTATATTTTTTATGTTGACACCTTTAGTAATATAGTTTTAATTCATATATTTATTATGTTTTTAAGAATTATTGTACATTTTTCAATATTCATATATCACGTATCTATTACATATCGTATCTTATTATTTTCAAAATAAATGTATCGACGTATCAAATACGTGTCATATCCGATACACATATCGTATCCTTGATATATAAAATAATATGAAAGTGTATTAGAAACTATGTAAAAGTGAATAATTGAAAATTTAAAAGTAATTGAAGTATACTTTTTAGTGAGTTTTTTTTTTTTACTTGTTTTGAGTGTTAACTAACAGTATTTTATTTTAGTTGGTTTACAAAGAAATGGTTGAATTTTTTAAATTTTCTAATTATACATAATCTATCTAATTGATAAGAATTTCTTTAACAGATCTCATCCAAAGAGCAAATGATCTTCTCTAAATTATTTCGCTCAACAATATTAATGAATTTGTCCAAAGGATCTCAACTTAGAGTAATAAACACATGTATAATTTAAATTTGTTAATCGAATTATAATTGACTCAATGAATTTGTTTTTTAAGTTATATTTGAAATGTATGCTTATATATATATATATATATATATATATATATATATATATATATATATATATATATAGTTTTTTTTTTACTTAATTGAAAGATTAAAACTAGTTAACGTGACAGGGTTAGTAAATATTAAGTGGATTCTATTAGTGTGCCTAAATAGATGTAATGTAATTTATTTAAGTAAATATTGGTTATATTATAATATAATATGTCTTTAGTATTTATTTAAATTAAAATTGACTAAGTCAATACTAATTTATACTAATAAAACCACATAGACTACGCGTTTGTGTATGACTTTTTTTATAATAATAAAAGTTAATAAAATAATTAAGATTAAAAAAATGGTAAAATCGAAAAAATAAAAGTTAAATTTAATGAAACAATCACAGGTAAAATTAATAAAATAATTATTTTAATTAAAAAAACTTTTATTCAAAAAATAAAATTGGAAAATAAATGTGAACACCTGCCTTCTTCACAATGAATAGAAACAGTAAATCATTTGTAAACCAAAGGTCTACGGTTCAAGGTGATAAATATTTTCATTCATAATTTTTCTCAATTTCTATATTAATCTTCTTATATTAATCTTCTTATATTCACATTCTTCATCCATACTCATAAATTTTTTAATCACAATTATTTCCTTCATCCACACTTGTCTTATTTATTCATAATCATCTCTTTCGTTTATATTTGACTTCTTCATCAATATTCATCTTCTTTATTTGTATCCATTTCCAACATTCACACATCTCCTACATCCACATTCATCTTCTTCATTTCCTTTATCAACACTCATTTTATCCACTACATTTTTTTTTTCATTTTTCGTTTATATTTTCTTTTGTTGATGATGAAGACCCTATATGATAAACTTGTTCTTTTGAAATTACTAACATTAACGTATGCCAAATTAATGCAACTTAAATTAATAATAAACATAAATTTTATATTAACATCGACGAAATCAACACTAGGCTTAAGCATGCTAAACTGCATTAATATTAAATATCAATTTAAAAATTATTTATGAATTAACATCAAATTAGTGATGCTACTTAGAATTCACCTTTAAAAATTAATATCAATGACTCAAATTTTATATTTCATAGTTTTTTAGTCGTAAACATGTATATGAAACCAATTTAACGCTATTTACTAATTAGTGTCAACTTTTAATCAACGTTAAATATTTATTTTATTGTCATTACACTTAATATACATATTATGTAAAATGTGATAATTATTTTGTACACTATAAAAAAATATTTAAATAATTAATAATAAATTCTAGAGACATAAAATAATTAATCACTATAATGGTTAATTTATAAACTAAAAATTAGTATCTAAAATAGTCACCATTATAAATACAAAATTATAATTAGTACCAATCTAAACACAAATTTTTTTGGTAGTAAAATCTTTTGTAGCTAATATTTGTAACCAATTTAGACTATAATTGATTACTAATTATAATTTTTAATTTACAATAGTGACTTATTTAGTTCATAAATTAGTATCTAAATTAATCACTATAGTAAAAAAAATATTTTTTGTCTCTAAAATTGATTATTTAAAAATTTTCTTACAAGGAAATCCACTAAAGGTGAGATTTCTAAAGTGATATGATTTTGAAAAGAATTAATAAATTTAGATTGACATAACTTATTTTTGTTTGAATTATATTTTGAATATGTATATTATCACCAATTGTTGATAATTTATCCTTTGTATGTTTTTTATGGATTTTATAATATATTTAAAGAGAGATGCTCTTCGTCAATTTCTAGATATTATAAATATAACCATTTTATTATATGTTTGATAAGAGAATTTGTCTTTTTATTTATTAGAAACTTATTCAATATATAAAATGCAATATTTTATAATATAAGAAGAAAAATAAAATGTAATATTATTATCATCATAAAACAGAATATTTGATAATAATAAAAGAAAATAAAAATATATATAATAACTTTTAGAAAATACGCATGAATTGAAAAGTAGCATGATCTAATCATCTTGTGGACGAATATGTTTAGTTGATAAAATAGCATAATGGAATTTTATGGTGAGTTTGGAGGGAAAAAGAATAATAAGCTAGAAGACAAACGTGTCATACATGGGCAGCTTACACAGAAAAAAATACTGATTCACATGGAATTTAATTTGCACATGTTTGGTGGCAGCAGTGTCTTAAATTAATAACATAAACATTATGCATGCATATTCACCCACTTCATTTTTGTGTTAATAATTTTATATAAACACCAGCTTTTTGGGCACTATCACTAAGCAAAGAAGAGCGTAGCTAATATACTTTTGTCATTTCTCGATTGTCATTTTATATATATTAAAATATTTATTGTACTACAACTTATATAATATAATAAGGTTAAGTTTTAGTAATTCTACTAAAAAAATTGTTCTCAACAAAAGTTTGTTAGCTATTATGAACTTCAAAACATTTGTTATAAAAGTTAGATCAGGATTTTTCTAGTTTTTTTTTTTAAGAAGATTTTATTTACAAAGCATAAATGATATTGGATGTTCAATTTCAAAAAATTTAACCATAAGCCCATAACATTCACTAAAGAATTTAAAGAAATTTTTGCAAGAAACATATAAGCTTATCATTCACTAAAGAATTTAAAGATATTTTTATAAGAAACATACTATATGAATCTAACAATTTTTCATAAGTCTTTTCAACAAATTTCCTACTTACCTAAATCTCTTTATATATATTTTTTTTCTTTTCAAAATTTCAAATTGAAAAAATATTCATTAAAATATTCTTCTTCTTTATTTTAGACATTTTTGAAAAGAAAATAATATCATCTTAAAGTTCTTAGTTTTATGCATACCCATAAAAAAAATACGGGACAGGTCAAGATATTGATTGAGTTTGCTGGTTCGCAAAAGCTCTACTCGCATAACCGACAATCCGCGCGGGCTAGAAGTGGGACAGGACGGCCATGTCCCTGGCTCATAAAGAAAAAAAGTTAAATTATTCCAGAGGTTTCTATTTTTGTAACGAAATCTCAAATAGGTCCCCTCATTTTTATTTGACTCAATTGGGTCCCTATAGTGGAAGATTTGTTGCAATTGGGTCCTTTTTCTTAGTAGTACTCTAACGGGTTAACTATGTGCCACGTGTCAACACGTGATTTTTTTTGATTTTTTTAATTTTGATTATTTTTAAATAATTTAAAAAAAATATAGATTGCCACATGTCGATCTGACATTGTGTCACGTGACAGAGACAACGTGATGTGACAATGGTAGTGTTACATGTCACTATTGGATGTGAAAAGTCTCAATGCAGTTTCTATATTTGTTATTTTGTCTCAATTTGGTCCAAATTTTTTTAAAACTGAATCAATTTTATCCCTATATCAAATTTAATTTTTATATAAATTTTACAATGATATTTTTATTATAATTGATATTTTTAACAAAATTAAGTTTATTTAAATGTATATTTTGCATTGAACTTTATTTAAATATTTTTTAAATATTTATATATCAATAATTTATAGATAAATGTTAGAGTTGGTTTAAAAATAATAAATTTATAAATTGAATTGTAAAATTTTAAATAAATATATTTATTTTAAATTGTTATAAAATTGTTTTAAAATTTTATATTTGAATTTATAAAGTTTTTATTTTTAAAGCAACTATAACATTTATCTATAAATTATAGATATATAAATATTTAAAACAAAATTTAAATAAAATTCAATGCAAAATATACATTTAATTAAACTTAATTTTGTTAAAAATATCAATTATATTAAAAATATCGTTGTAAAATTTATATAAAAATTAAATTTGATATAAGGATGAAATTGATTCAGTTTTAAAAAAATGAAGACCAAATTGAGACAAAACAATAAATACAGCGATGATATTTTTCAGATCCAATAGTGACACATGGCACTGCCATTGCCACATCACACTGTCCCTGCCACGTGACACAAATTTAGATTGACACATGACAATTTTTATTTTCATTTTTTAAATTATTAAAAAAAATAAAAATAATAAAAATAAATTAAAATTAAAAAAAATAAAAAAATTATGTGTTGACACGTGACACATAGTTAATACCGTTAGAGTACTACTAACGGAAATAACATAATTGCAACGAATTTTTCAAAATAGGAACCTAATTAAGTGAAATAAAAATGAGAAGAACTACTTGAGATTTCATTACAAAAATAGAGAGTTCTAGAATGATTTAACCTATTTTATATTTTTAGAAAATGTTAGTAGCCTCGTTTTTGAATTAAAAAAAAATCCAACAAAATAGGATATAATCATCAATAAATCTAATATAGTCTTTATTACCATTTATAGAAGATACTTTATAAGGTCCTTCAATGTTTGTTCTCCAAGAAATGGTGTTCTTATTGACTTAACATATTGACAAGTCACAGAATCAACAATGTTATCTTCATGTATTGTAACACCTATATATATATATATAACAAATCATCAAGACGAAAATAAGTGAGTCTCATCGTTATTAGTTATGTTTGAGAAAAAAATTTATTCATCCTTTATTAGATTATTAGAACACAACTTTTAAATTGCATTTTTACAATGGAGACATATTTTCCTTTTTCACATTTGATAAAACACTTATGCAATATGAAATCAAGCTTTCAATAGCAAAATGAAACCACCATTTGTAGTTTTCACTTTGGAAATGGTGGTTTTGTCAAGCTCTTTGAAATACTTCTTATCATTGGTCATATGATTTGTGAAATTGTTGTCTATTAATAATGAGTTACTAGAATTGTTGGTTGTAGCAAAAATATATGTTGCAACAAATAATTATTCCTTTTCTTGTTTCTTTGTAGTCACCTTTTGTTTGTTCTTAACATTTGTTATTTTCTTTGTCTTTAAAAACTCTTGAACTTTATGCTTATAAGTGAAAAACACCTTGTATTATTCCCTACTTATCTGATCAGTCTTACTTGATTCTATGCCTATAAAGTAGTTATCAATTCTTGGTTTTGACTCATCTAAAGTTGATATCTTCGATTCATGTTTTTTAAAACAATGTCAATTTTTTGTGCAATTCTTTCATCTCAGAGCCCTTACTAAGAGTTACACTTTGTTCTCTGTAGTTAGGTATTTGTCAATATAACCTTTGATGGTTTACGTCTTTTTCATACTTTGCAACTCAAATTCTCTTATCAACTCAAACATCTCCTTCCATTATTATTTCTCTTAGATCTCTCAAGATAATAACCCTAAATACTAATTTGTTATAACATGTTACAACATTTTATAGACAACACTAACTGAAAACCTAATACTCAAAATGTAAACAAATTTAAAAGAAATCTCTACATCAGCAAACAAAAACCCTTATATTTCAATTAATCTAGAGGTTAAGTGCAAAGATTCATAAGTTCACCAAATCATTTTTTGGCATTAAACTTTATTTTCATTGAAGTGGCAAAGAATCAGAATTTATGCTCCCTTGTTCTCTAACAAAAACAAAAAAGATCTAGTCAGCTATATGAAATGAGATTTTGATTTTCAGAAACTCATCTAACCAACGTGCATAAAACTAACTAATACGTACTATTTCAGAAGACGGATTATTCCGGGGAATAAACACAATCACGTTTCGTTTTGCGATTTGCTTCTTATAGATTCAGTGTTCAATTATTATATACGATACGATTCCATTAATATATTTATTTGCTCATTTTTATTCCTCGACAAAAAGCGAGGTTTACAATTGTAACATTCCAACTGTTTTGTTTCCCAACCCAATGGGAAACTCTTGAATACAAATTCTGATTCTTTTATATTATTATATATATAAACATATCAGACATTCCTTGCCAGCTTCTGAATGCAGTCACAGTGTGATAGAGTCACATCTTCTCAAACACCAAAGCAATTTGTGAATTACGTGCATTATTTTATTATTTAAACATGTCATATATAAATGTCATAAAGATTTAACCATACATAGGAAAAGTATATTCCATAAAACTCCTATTGCAATTATTGCTTTGCTTTAAAAACCATGATTCCCAGCCAATATGACCAAAACAAAAGAGTTTGAAAGTTACGTGTTCCAGACAACGAGTTTCAAAAGCAAATAACTTCTCCAATTAATGCCAATGTGCATTTAAACAACCCTTCAGTGGTATCATAATGAGCCCAAATTGGTTGCTATTGCCAAACTAAAAGCACAAAATATAGATTGTAGTATTCATTTCATATTCTGTAATGTAAAAGAGATATATATAAGCTATATCTGCAACGGAATTTCTAACCACTGTGACAATTTTTGAATCTAATTAATAACAATAACTCATAACTGCACAACTACCTGTCCCAATAGCTACTGTCACCTAATCACAAAAACATTATAAGATAATTCAAATAATTCTGAAATATAAGATATTACAAGAATGTTTGTCGCTAGAAATAACCAATGAACTGCAAAGTTCGGGAGTGTTACAGTTGAGTACTAGTAATTTCGTGTGCTTGTGGGTTATATATATATATATATATATATATATATATATATATATATATATATATAACCATAAGTTTATTAAGAAAATAAATAATTGCAAAACTTAATTAAGTAGTATGGAAAGATTAATCTTTATGTTATGTAAATTATATACAAACAAATTTATTTGAAGGTATATGAACTAATACAGCAGTTTATAGTTATTAAGTGTGATTTCAAAATAAATTTAAACAAATAATTTTGGTTACTTGTGATATTGGCTGATAAAGAACATTTATCAAATAAGTACATACATCAAGAAAAATTAATACTAAATTATTTCAATTTAATTAAAATTTTTGAGTTTGATTAATAATTACACAGCAAGAAAACACATGAGGTTTACCAATATGTTCTACAGTAATGCATCAACTCAAAATATAAACTTACCAACTGTACTGTAGGGCCTATCGTCTGATTATTGGTCGGGCGGACCAAGGACAAGGGCCGCAGGCCGTCCGCTACAAGCGGATCTTTCCTTGGATTGTTGATGTGACAATTTCTCCAGAGTGCTTTAAGTGAGCTCACGACCAAACAAAACGCTCCCTGCGTTCATTTTCAGTTGAACTTTGTCTCTACCTCTTTGGAGACATCTTCATTTATGAAGACATCTGTTAGGACGCACGACCCTCCGGTCGGACGGGCACACTAAAACTGAGTCAGTAGGTGAAGTGAATTAAAGTAATACAAGTCAGTAATCAAGTTTCAAAAGCAATTGGACCGTGATTAAGAAAACCCTACTCACAGGCTCATACCAAAAACTATAAATAGAGGCCCAAGGTAGATTGGTAAGGACTTTTGACTCGTATTTATTATAACATTTATTGCTATATCCCGATCAGACTTGAACTGACTTAAGCATCAGAGCCTTTTACACAGGTACCCCGATAGTCCGATCAACCGAGCGGGAGACAACTGAGGAATCGAACTGGAGAAGGAATTGAATAGCTAATTGAGGAGAACATCAGACAAAAAGACTTAAGGGTAATTTGAGTGTTGGAAATAGATGTTTGGTCCTATACCCAAAACACCAACCTAGTTAATTAGCATTTAAATAATAAAAAAAGTAGTGATAAATGGCTGTTTTTCTTAATTTAAGGCAGGTTCCTTGAACCCTTCCCTTCATCCATCCCTAGGTTTGATTTGAGCATACAAATTAATTTTTTTTTTTCTGTGTGCAGACAAGAAGTACATTGATGAGTGTGGTAGCTAAGAGAAAGCTCGCAAAAGTCCAAAAGAGAAGGAAAAAATATTGTTCGAAAATAAAGGTGTTTTCTGAGGAAAGAAAAAATATGATGCATGGTGCAAGTAGCATATTAGGTCAATATGCAGTATGTATCAGCATCATGTAGAACAGTGATGATATAATCAACTTGAGTTATTGCTCCTCTTATGATCAATCTCCCCTACCCCAAAAACAAAGTGCGTGTCTTATTTGCCAACTTGCTCCTCAAATAATCTAATAATCACCTCAGTAAAATCCAATTCTAGCATAATTTTTGTTCAGACATTTCACTGATGCAATATCCAACCTACTCACTAACCTAAGAACATCATCACATGCCTTTAATGTCGATTTTGTTATATATATATATATATATATATATATATATATATATATATATATGTTGGTAAATGAATATTTTCTAGCTACTGTGCTAGACATGTTAGATTCATTTCTTTCCAAGGAACTCTCTTCCCACGTCTCATTCAAAGACCATTTGTGCACAAGATGTCAAGTCTACAAAGTAAAAGAACCTTGAAATAGGGTTACAACTGTGACGCACGCGACCAAACAATACTACAATCTCACCCTTTTCTCACAGGTGGAAAATGTTATAGAAAAAAAAAAAGGTTGATGATAAAGCAAGATGACCATTGATTAATATCACATTTTTTTGTGTGGTGCAATCCAGAAAGAACAGATATAATAAAACTAGTGCAAGAGTAACAAGTCAATTTTGTGTTAAAGACCCTTTAGTTGAATCCACTCTAGCCAGCTAGCTTTTCTGTTCATTTTTTTTTTCAACATCTGCTTTTAAAAGACGATGCCAAAATGAAAGGTGAAGATTGATGAAGTAAGAAGAATTTAGTATACGATCATAAATATGGCAATGACATTATTAATTCACTCACTTTTGCTGTGAAATGGAATTGCTCGTATTGTGTGTGTATGTAACTGACTTATCAACAGCAACTCCATAAAGCAGCAGATTGTGGATTTTCTCACGCAATATAGCACTATGTGGATGATTCATCCACAGCCCTGCAATAAAATCTGTGTCTTATCACCTTCTTCCATATGATTTTTTGCACATAAATTTATTGTATAAAGTCTGGAACAACACTTGATGCCATGTAGTTTTTGTACATAAATTATTCTAAAGTCTATTTCAACAGTCAGATCCCACCATTGCATTCATGAACATCAACATCGTGACCAAAGTTTTTATGATTTGGTGGAACAATCTCGAATGTATTATCATGAGGATTGGATGGGTGAGGAGACAGTGACCTG
Source organism: Vigna unguiculata (assembly GCF_037176805.1). NCBI lineage: Eukaryota > Viridiplantae > Streptophyta > Magnoliopsida > Fabales > Fabaceae > Vigna > Vigna unguiculata. The sequence goes on along the minus strand of NC_140794.1, from coordinate 52,598,312 downwards.
TTTTTAGTCCATGTTGACACCCACACTTGTACACTTTCATTGGTTCTCCTTCTGTGGCTTCTTCTGTTTCGCATTTATCTGAATTTCGGTCTTAACAGGACAAGTCAAATGTTTTACTGTTCGTGTTTCAATCTTTGGATTCACTTATCACTCTTCTCGATATGCTATGTTGCTCATATTTCAAATACTCTCTGCTTCATATAGTGCCACGAATCTCATCAACTATGCTGCATCTTATTACACTGCCATCAATTAATCCCCAACACGTGTTTATACACTAACAGGGAATGATTCATTTGGGTGTTTTGTTTCATAATCATGGATACTTAGGTTTCCAGAACCATATATATACATCCTTTTCCTATATTAGGCCTTGGAATAAAACCTACTTTATTACTTCAATACTTTAAAAATGATACGCATCCATGAATCTTGTCCTTTAATCTTCTGAAACTTCATTTGATATTTTAAGCACAAAATTAATGACACAGTATCAATAATCTAATACAAAGTGAAAGATTAAAAGTGTACATCATAGAGTAGCTAATGTTTATTCATTATTACTCTGATGCACTGCACTCATCGACTCTAATAATGACACACTTAAAACCGAAACGGGAAGTACTAATTTATTTTTTATTCTGATAAAAATTTTCTACAGACATATATGTATATATTGAATATTTAGAAATATTTATAACCATACTTCTAGAAACATACGTATATTACTAAAAAAATTCATATTTCCTGTCAATTTTGTTTTGAAATTTTTTCCATAAGAAATACTTACAAATTTTGTTGTGAAAAAAAATTTACAAGAAATTGCTACCAATTTTCTTGCAAAATATTTTGTATAAAACACTTTTCGCAACAAATTTTGTAGAAAATACTTCCAAATTTAATAATTTTGTAAGAAATATTACCCACGAAGAAATTACTTGCCAAACAAAATTCTTAGAAAAAATGATAGAAAAAAGTATTTTCTTATAAATTCTTTTAATAAATTTGTAAGAAAAATTGAAAATTTTTAGCAGTGATTAAGCAACAATAATGGTTACTCAAACGAGTGAACATATTATGAAATTAACAGTGATACATTGAATTGGTCTAAAACACATATATGTTGTTAAAATAGGAAATAATTTCGCAATTTGTGTTGGGAAGCATAAGTGTTTGAATGTTAATGGTAGGTTTCAGTTGATTTGATTTGATCGTTGGCCATTTTGGTTGATTTGATCTCAGGAACAAAGCCTATCTTAGTCTTTGAAATTGTAAACACCCGTTTTGACACTTTAATTGGTAGTACTAGAATGACAAGAAAAGATGAAGTAAAATAATAAATATCTTTTTATCATTATTCCATGAAAAAAAGTTTTAAGAAAAAGTTAAGAAACTTTTGTAATTATTTATAAAATAAGCAACAACAATTTTATTTAATTAACCTTATCTTCTCTTTTTTTTGTATATATGTTTGCACGAATACGATACATGTATTGGATATCACACGTATCCGATACGTCGATATGTTTATTTTGAAAATAATAGGATATGATACGTAATAGATACGCGATATATGAATATTGAAAAATGGGTACAATAATTCTTAATAACATAATAAATATATGATTATTATTGTGTTAATCCAAATTAAAATTATATGTACTAAAGTTATCAACATAAGTATAAATTATTGTTTCATATTATATGTGAGCACTAACGATTAAACTAAATAAAAGCAAATTTAAAACTCTCATTTTTTATGAGAATATTTAGAAAATAAGAATTTAAAAGGTTTTATAATAAAATATAATTTTTGGATAAACTTTAAGAGAAATTTAAATCTTAATTTAAAATTACTTTGGATAGAATAATTTAAAATTTCGTATAACAAGTAAAAAATTTAAATTAATTTTTAAATTTTTTTTCTCTTTGTACTCCTTTTTTAGTTCAGTTAAAGTCAGTATCATGAATTTGACAATACTCTAAAATTTCTTTATCAATGCAATTTTTAGACGATAAAATTTGAATTATCTAGTGGAGTTCATCACTGGTGTTATTTTTTATAATGTGAACTAAAGAAACTTTTAAAAACACATACAAATTATTTTTTTACCAATGTCAATTGATATAGTTTTTCAACTAATGAGTCCAAAATTTACTAAAAAATACTTGACCAATGACATAAAAAAGATACTTTTATTAGTGTCAACAAAAATTATTGTGACCCCGACATTGGTTGAAAATAATTTTAATAGATGTGAAAAGAGATACTCTTGTCAACATCAATTTAAAAAATCTTGATAAATTTTTTGATTGAAAAATAATCCAGATCAACAACGATTAAAAACATTTTCAACTTATATTTTTTAATGACTAATTATCATTTGATATTAAATATATATTCTGTTAAAAAAAATATTATATAAATTTAAGTTATCTTAAACAAAACAAAAAACTTGAAATAAAAAAAATTATGTTAATATATTTAGAATTTTAAAAATATTATGAAGCTTTCCCTGTGTACGTCCATTATCTTCTAAATTATCATTTTTTTAGTAATAAGTTAAGTATGTATTTTTATAAGAATGTTAATAATTTTGATTACATAAAAATATTAGTCAAATCAACTTGCACTACGTGTTACAAATGGGAAGATGAAAAAAATATATATCTTTCCATATTGCGAAAAGAAATATATTATTTTTTAATATTATAATAAAAGTGAAACACGTGCTATATTTTATTTATTTATTTATCAGTATTTTTCTCTAAAATAAAAAACCGAAATAGTATATAAATATTTTCTGGATTGCTGCATAGAATAACAAAAACACATAGAAGTTTCTTAGTTGGAGCTGTTGTTGCTCTTGGGTTGGCTAAAGTATATAAACAGAAAGGACAAAAAATTGATGTAAGAGTTCTCCATTTCATATTTTGTGGTAGCAAGTGTAAGACCTGTCTCTTCTTATCTTTAAACATACCCAAAGACCCAATTATTGCTCAACCATCCATGAACCCTACCCAGTTGGCTTCAATTATGGCAAAACACACTGAAAATTGAAAGCAGAAACTCAACACACTCACACTAACCAATTGAGTTGCTTAGGTGTAATAGTGTGCCATATATATCTTCATTTTTGCACTTTGCATATATACCCTTCTACCATTGTCTTTTATGGGTCTAACAACGAGCACGTAATGCTTAATATGAGCCATGAAAGGAAACATTGAACTAATTTTGAAAATGAAGTTTACTCTCAGTGGAGAACACAAATCCAGCCACAAGAATGGATATGTGCCAGTGCCCACCATCTATCTTTTCAGTTAGGTCATTTGGATACTTATCACACTTTTTTCACTTTTTTTTATTATGTCATGCATCAAAAACGTCATATTCATGCTTTTAGGCATAGAATATAAACAATTTTTAAATGATTTTCATTTCAGCTACACGCTAGGTGAGAATCTTCATCAAAGTTAGTCAACACAGTTTCTCATGGTGAAACTTATCAAGTCTTGAGAGGATTTTTAACCCATGGTGTGTGTGTGTGCAGTTGCAGAGTTTGACATGGATCTTCTGGTTTAGGTAACCAAGAATTTAACACAGATCAGTGTTTGTTTGATTCCAAGACTTGGACCAATTACATATGAGTTGTACAGTACATATGTAGCTTTGGTAGGTCTTTTCCATATATATTCCAACAAGTTACCATTCATTATTTAATTCATATTTCATTGACTCCAAGTCATTTTGTATCATACCAAAGAATAGTATGATGCGTTTGTGGTCCTAAAATGCACAAGATTTGGTGTGCATTTGCAAATCAAGAACAAATCTGAATTTAGATTAAATTTATATCGGTAAGCCAAGTGGGTAGGTAATCAGGATGGTCAACTATACACACACATAAGTGTTAGGTTTTTAAGAACGATATACAGGAGATACAATATCAATGAAACCTGAGTCCAATCACATAAAGTATCGACATCATTCTTAATTAAAAACTTTAACACAATAGATTTATGAATCTTTATTCTTATATAGTTCAATTTAATTGAATTTGAATTTTTTATTGTATTTTTCTATACTGATCCTCTATCGTGATTTTAAAATACACGGATAAATATTTATTTTAATGTTTTAAAATATATTAAAAAAATATTTAAAATACTAAAAGATACGTATTTTAACCTTGTCTATGATAATAATGTGCCAAGGTAGTACTAATTAATAGGCTATAACAATAATCTATTCGAAGAGAAATATTGGAAAAAGCTGTGAGTGATGATGAGTGATTATGTGTGGTGTGTTTTGTCTGTATAGAATGAGGGAGCATGGAAGGTATTAATGACTTGGGGGACTTTGATTCATTGTGGTTTGAAGTACATCAAATTTGTGCCAAAAGAAGAGGGATCGATGTGGGGCAAATAAGAGTGCCTCAAACGCTTCAAACTCTACTCTCTTTCGTTCCTTCAAGGCTACAAAAGCTTCTAAATGAGGGAAACTACAGTTTTTATTATCACTGCATTATTATTATTATTATTTCAGATGTAACACTTTGTGGTCCTGCATCATTCTCCAACCATTGTAATTACTAAAATGGACAACTATTGCATAAGCAATCGAGGGTGAGATCAAAGGGACAATAATTACAATAAAGAAATTTAAAGTGCCATTTTGTTACATAGTTCCTTCATGTAAAACATATGTGGCATTTGCATTCTATCCCTTATTCATTGCTTTTTATTAGCTTTTTTTTTTCATTTTATGGAACTTTAATATAGGGTACCTAACTATTGGAGTGATTGCTTTATAATTTGAACATGTATTAAAAAGTAAAAGACAACAAAATTACACTTGGAACAAAACATGAGTCCATTTTTAATGTGATGTTGTGGATGATTAAGAAAAGCACAATGTGGGTGGGGGGTGTGTGTCTCTATGTTTGAGCTTTTCTCTCCATCGATTCATCCCAAGAAAATAGAAACTTCCCAAACTTCTCTGTGGACAAAACTTATGAATAAGCAACGCACTAATTGCTTTCTAATAAGCTCATTTATAGTATTCATACACTTGTATTTATTTTTTCTTTTTGATTATCTCTTGACATTCAAAATACATGTGCATCTTTTCTTTTAAACCTCTCTATTTGGGATGAGAAATATTGCAAACAAATAAATAAATAAATGAAAAAAAAAGTGAAAACTTTGGATTCCCACTACAGCGACAGCATTATTACAAATTTGATTATAAAGAAACTACTCATTTTTTAACAGACAACAAACCCAAAAGGAGATACTCATTACTCAGAATTCTATTTAGAAAAGAAAAATTAAGAATTTCATTTTTCGTGCATGGTTATATAATTAAAAATAAATTTCCTTGTAGGCATAACAATAATAATATTAAGGTATAATTTAAAGAAAGAAATGTATTAGTGAGAAAATAAATACGTAATATCATACTATTCGTGGGATAAAATTATAAAGTCATAAAACGCACAGATACGCATAGATACGTCTATAATTATGTATAAAGTAAATTTTCTCTTTTATAACATTTCATAATTTTAATTTTATTTTTTATAATATAATTACTTATTAAATTTTTAAAAATTAACAATTATTTTTATCTATTTTATATAAAACTCTCTATTTTCTCTCCTCTTTTTTTTTTCTAATCATCAACCATTACTTATGTCATATTTTCTCCATTAATCTCACTTTATTTTTAGTAAATATAAATTTATTTTGTATATTAATTTAATAACATTACAATATTATCACTTATTATTATAATATCATTTATAGTTTAAAGATGTGTACACACATACACAATTAAATATGTGTTTACACATACACAATTAAATATGTGTTTACGTTAGTTATATATTAATAGAGATTATAAATTATGATCAGTTAGATAAAACTCTACAAAGAAGAATTATTCTTTTCACTATTTTTGGGTGTACACAATTCTTTATTTATTTTATATTAATATATTTTATTTTTTAAGTTTTGTAAATATTTCTTTTAATTCAATTAACTATTTCTAATATAAAAATTATATGATAATTTTTTTATCACGATAAAAAAAAGTCATCTGTACATACATACATACATGTGTTTCTACAATTTATATTCCTTTCGATATTTAGTAAATATTTGAAAATTTTAATGTATTCTTATAAAAGTCATCAAATCTATTCATTAATATATTTGTACAAATAGATATTCAATTTATCTGTAAAAAATATCTGTTTCTGTTAGTAATTCATTAATTCCTTTCTATATGTTACTAAATATTTGAAAATTTTACTGTATTCTGATCAGAGTCATCAAATTCTTTTATTAATATATTTTTAGAAAGAGATATTCAATTTATCCGTGAAAAATATACTGTCTCATGTTTTATGTATAAGAAAAAAATATTTAATTTAATTCAAAAGATTAACAAAAGCAGATAATTTAGTTGTTTTAATTAATAACGTTTAAATTTGAATTTTATTTCAGAGACTCATAAAATTAGTCAGTGTAAGCTGTAAATATATTTAATGGCATTAACCATAATTTAATGAATTTTTCAACTAATAGAAATGGCTTTTATTATTAATGATCCAATTAAATTGTGTCTTAGCAAATTTTATTCTATTTAGTTGCTTCAAAAGTAAGTCTACTCTCCGGTGTTTTAATTAGACTATTGATTAAATTTTAACTACCAAATATATTTAAGTATTGTTAATCAAAATTTTTATTGAAAATTGTTTTATTTAATTTTAATTTTTTTCTTGAGTACATATCTCATTTCCTTTCATTTTTTTAACTCATCACTTAACTTACTCTTAAAAGAGAAAAAAAAAACAAATTAATCAATAACTTAAACATTAAAAAAAAAATAAAGTAATCAATAGGATACTTAAATAAAATTATTTAAAGTAATCAATACCTAAAGAATTTTCCTCTATTCCTTACAATCAATACAAATCTTCTTTATACATACATAATATATAAATTGTCAACATAAGCTATCTAATCACTACGTCAACTCTTGCGTTTAATGACTCAGTTAATTCATCCTCTTTCAAGAGAATTAATGAATATCTCTTTAATACGTTCCACAATAAATTATAATTACAAAAATTATGCTTTGGAAACTGGTTATGTGTTTCTTGCAGTTAGGACAAAACATTCTATTTACTTCTTATATGGATCCTATGTATTTTAAATGTATATTTTTTTCATTTTCTAAACTAAATTTTAATTTTTAAAATTTTCCTACAGATAATTTTAAGTAGTATTTAATTATAAAAAATGTTTTAATTTATATTTATATTTATTTAGAAAAGGCATTGAATTTTAAAAATAATGGATGAATGACAAGTTTGATCCTTGATATATATGCGAAGTCAGTAGATACCAATGACTCACCCAAAAAAATGATAATGAACTTTTTATTGTATTCCCAAAGGTAATATATTCATACATACAAATTGGTAATTGAATGTTATAAGTAATTTAAAGTATATTAAAAGTGAAATACAAAGATGTATCAAACCCTAGGATAAATATAGCTTTGATCCTTTTAAACTTTAAAAAATTAACTTCTTCAAATTAAAAATTATCACTTTAGTTTATAAATGCTGAAAAAAAAGTTTATAAATAATCAAAATTAATTTATCAATAGGAATAGTCACAATTTATCCACTTATAATGCATGTGGGATAAAAACCTAGTGCTTGACCCGATTTAGTTATATATTTTTTCTTAAAGGTAGAGATTGACCAAACACTCTTAGATAACATTTCTCAAAAATATTAAATATTAAAAAAACTAATAAAAGTAAAGAACTTTTAGAAAAGCTAGTAGGAGAAACTTTTGAAAAACTTATGCGAAGTTTTTTTAAGCTGGAACTCTCTTTCATTCTTCATATTTTATATTTTTGGGGAGATCTTTTTAACATAGTTTTCCGCTATATATCTTAAAGTGGTGTTAACATTACTTGTATTATTTTACTAGTTTTCTAATGATTTATTATAATAAATTTTTATTCTTAATCTAAAAATATTATTTAAAGACAATATACAATAAGTATATTTAAAGACAAACATAGTCTAAAGTGTAAAGAGTAGCCGTCGTTTTTAAAGATAACATTTAATTATTTTCAGTGACGGATCTTCTATGGAGCTGGGAGGGGCCTTGGCATTCCAAATATTTTTGATTTTATTTTTTTAAATTATATATATATTTTTGAAATTTTTAAGAATTTTAAATTTTTTAAAATTATAGATAGTGTATTTTAGAAATTGAAGAAAATTATATTTTATTTTTTATTCTTTTTATAAAATAAAATATTTAATACTAATAAATAATAAATCATAAAATCAAATATAACAAAGAATACAAATATTTATGTTTAATTATTCTTTTAATCTATATTTTCATCTAAAAATATCAAATTGTGACTAAACAATTGAAATCAAATTAAGACTAAAGAAAATGAGAAGACCTTGATATTTTTGGAAATAGTAACCAAAAGAGTAATTAAACAAAATATTTAATAAGATATTTTTTATTTTCTTTCTCATTGCCTTTTTAGTTTTTCACTCTCTTATTATTATTTTTTTTGAAGAAAAAATAAAGTTATATATATATATATATAGTTTATTATTTTTGCTCTTATTTCTTATTTGTTTATTTTCTTTCTCGAATAACAAGATGTAACTCTCTCGTCTTACTTGATAATGAAATATTAGTTTAATAGTTATTAAAATTATTTTTTTTTTCTCATGAGTATCTTGTATATTCATTTTTTATTATTATAGAAGTAAAAGATAATGTATTATGTGTTTTTTCATAACCGATTTTTAATTGTGACTTGACTACCATATATTTCTCTTTTAATAATTATGTTTCTCAATTTTTTTATTAGATTATAACAAATTATTTTATATATTAAAAAAAAGTATATTGATGAAGAATAAAATAATAAATGTTTTTTTTAAAGATGATAAAAGAAAACTTCACATATCTTGAAATATTATACTAATGATCCAATTTGATGATTCAATTGTTCAGTTATATAGGTTATTTTTTGAAAACATTATACTAATGATTCAATCAAAATCAAATAATCATATTACTTTGGCCCCTCCAACATTCTTAATCAAGATCCGCCACTGATTATTTTGTTAATAAAAAGACCGTAAATAATTTTTTTATCAATCGAGTTTCATTTAATAAAAATTTCGTTCTCTCGAAAATTTTCCTAAATTTTCTTTAAAGATTTTTAACCTCATTCATTATTCTTAAAAATCAAATATCATAGGATTAATTATAATAAAGAACTACCCAACTAGAGTGAAAAATAGAATAAGTTCATTTATTATCTCTTTGGGTTAAATATATTTTTTGTCCTTTAAATTTCAATAAATTTTGGAATTAGTCTATTTTAAAATTTTGAATCAATCCTTCATCCTTCAAAATACGTGGATTTAGTCCTTTTAATCAAAATATGTACAAGAAATTTTTTTTAGGTTGTCCACATTTATTTTTCAATTTTATATTTTAAATAATTTTTTAATAAAAATAATTATTTTATTAATATTATCTTTTAAATGATTATTTGTGTAATTTAACTATTTTTTTTTATTTGACTGTTTTTTTAAACTTAATCATTACAAATGAAAATTAATTATAGTAAAATTATAAAAAATATTTATATTTAATTTTATAATTATAACAATAACAATGATTATAATTTTATTAATTTTTATTATAATGAAAAAAGTAAATACAATATTTTTACTAGTTTATATAAAAATTTTGAGATTACTCTTTTGGTTCCTATTTTCGTTCAAAAATATTAAGTTGATCCTCCAGTTTTTTTTGTCTCAATTTGGTTCCAATTTTTTAAAAAATGATTGAATTTTGTCATTCTCACTAAATTTCTTGAATTGGATTTTTCATCAAAATTGAAGTTGTGAATAAGGATGATTGTTTCATTTCTTGGTGTAACTAACATAATCCTAGTGTCAATTTTTGATGAAAAATCTTTCTTTCGGTTAAAATAATTTAATGAAAAAGACCAAAGTACATCAATTTCTAAACAATCGAAAGAAGATTGAGACGTAAAAAAACTAGAGGAGCCACTTGAGAATTTTGGAAGAAAAAATGGACCAAATGAGTAATTCAAGCAAAATTTTGGCATCCCAAACAATTTGACTGAAGATCCGCCAATGTTCACAAAGTTGACAATATGATATGAAAGATGATCATACTTAACGAGCTAGTGAAGTTAACCTTCTGTTAGTACATGATCCTGCGGTATATGATGTTCCACTTGACTTAATGTTGTATAGAAGGAGTATAGGAGGGTCAATATGACATGTGCATAGTCTCACGAGTTCATTCACTATACTAGTCTTCAGGAAACAAGAATGTAAAGTCTTATTAGATATTTATAAGCCATGAGAATGAATAATATTAATAAGAGGTATTTGATGAAACAACTCAATGAGAGCTTGCTTACTGATTTATTAGAACATTATTTAATACATATAGTACAATGTCTCATCATATAGAGGGAAAAGTAAAACCTAATAAAACAGAATATAACAATACGACAATATAATAATATGACAATATAATGATATGGCAACATGACTATATAATAATATAACGATATAACGATTTGATGATAAAATTATCAAATCTTAAAATTTTAAAATCCTAAATTATAAAATTATAATTTATAAAAAAATTAAAATAGTAAAATTACGTGTGAGGACAACTCACCAAGTTGACATGAAAAAATAATAATCATGTTAGTCATTTAATGACTACAACACTCAATTATCAAAAAAAAAAAAACATTTGAAGATTTAATTAAAAATTTTAAATTTATTCTCATAAGACCATGGAGATTTAGTAGGGACTCAACCAGAAATTTTCAAATTTATCTTAAACCATAATTAAGCCTAATATATATATTGTTAAAATAAAGATAAAACCATTTTTTATCATATCAATTATATCAATTTTTCACTTAAATCTATCTAATTTTTTTATTCAGATAACTTCACTTTTTACTTTTTTTTTCTACTTCTGCCTATCTCCAATTTAAACAAAACAGAAATATCAAATAAAAAATTATTAAGATATTGAAAACAAATTTGGTAAAGACCTAAAACTTATTTAAATATTTTTCTTTTTATCTTTTGATATATATATATATATATATATATATATATATATATATATATATATAAAGTAATGAAGTATTAGTATTTTTTTTAATAAACTTCAAATATAAAAATCGGTTTTCAAATTAATTCAATATTTTTAAATGAATTTCAATGCTCAGTTTTATTTCTGATAAAACAATGTAATCAGTGATTTTCATGTTTAATTAGGAAATACGAGAAAAACAGTCAAGTTAAATTCAGCACTTTTCGTTTTTGTCGTTAGTGAACAATACAGTTTTTTTTTTTAATGTGATGGACAGAAATTTAAATATGAGCTCAGATATTCAATGAGAAATTTATGTGCCCTTGGTTATGTCTTTTCAAATGATGTTTGCATTTTTTTACTTTTAAAAAACATAATATATATTTATATATATTAATGTAATATAATATAATATAATATATAAATATAATACTAACTTAATAATTGTATCTATACATTTTATTACCATTTCTTTATTATTATTATAACAAGCAGTATTATAAAAATAATTTATATTGTTTTATATTAAACATTTGTAATCACTAGTTAAGATGTAATCTTAAATTGGTATTAAAAAGTTATTATGTTTAGTTATATGAATACCTATAACTAGATATAGTATAAACTCTTTTTACTTATTAATATATAATAATTTATCCTTCAATTATATACCTATGAAAGTTATCTAATTTTTGTATTTTATAAATTTAAAAATTTTAGTCATCGTAGTTATTAAATTAGAAAATGAATTTAATTAGTATTTCATTTAAAAAACAAGAGAAATAAGTATTTATTAAATTCTTTACAATACAATGGATGTACAATATTTTCAAATTTTGAATTAGCTTATAAGCCAAGACCATTTTGGTCCTGCAAATAAAAATAGAAGCCTACGAAAATAAACTTTCTCAGCCCAATAAGTAGTTGGTTAAAAAGCCCAGGAGCCATGAAAGATATGGGCCAGGACGTTTAAACCTCTCCACCAAGAAATAATTAACTGTGCAATTTATTTTTATGCCTATTCTTTTAAGTTAAAAAAAAAATATATTTCTCACAATTACAAGTAATTATCATTATGAGAACTGTAAAATTATTAAAAGAAAATCTTTATAAAGATATATCATCTTTAATATTTTACAAATAAAAATTTATATTATTTTTAATTGTCATAAATAGATTCTAAGTCTCTCATCACAAGAAATATATTTTATAAAATATAGTGTCACTTATTTCTTGTAATTTTTATAAAACTGCCGGTAAACTCCGTTATACTAAAAGTTTAAATTTATATTATATTTATAATCAGTTTAAAATTGACGACATATAAATATTTAATTTTTGTTTTGTTATATATTTTTTTCGTTAATAGATCTTTCATCTTTTTAGTATCACGCATTATACGAGTTGCTTCCTCTTTTCTTCCTTTCCTGGCTTGTTCATTATCTTTGTCTGTGATAGAAAAAAGATATTATCTTGTTTTTTCTGAAAGTTATCATCTATTGTTAAGCTCGCTTGTTAAAGCCTATTATCTTTGAATTCATTTTCTTCTTCGCGAAAATCCTTTTGGTAAGTGTTTTTCTTCTTTATGTTAGTTGTTTTTTTTTTTTTTTCTGTAGGTTATTTTGAGTTTCAGCTTATTATAAACCTTAATACTAATTTTAACTTTTTTAACCTTAACTTCAATTTTGAATCCTAATTTTTAAGTTATTATAAATCTTTAATTGACATATCATTTTTCCCCTCACTGAACAGCAGTTAGCCATTTTGCTACTAATATGAAAATCTTGCTCATCTGAAAAATACAAATAGAGGTTTGTTTTAGTGTTATAGTGGTAAAAATTGTAGTTTTATGATATCCTAATATGCCAGTGATATCCCTAACCATCATACTTGTCTGATGCCACCGTCATGTTTCTCCATATCACTTTTTTCAATTGTACTTTTTCCTTTTCCTTATTTTTTTCAAATAACAAAAAATTGCATACAATCTTTCAAATGATATTGCATAATAAATTCAATCCAAAATTTTATGGAAAATATAGCAACTATTATCTATAAAATACAAGAAGAGTCTAGGGAGTAAAATAATAAGTAGTTGATTATATCTACTATAAAAGGTACTTGACAATGAAATTGAGACAACATTAAACTGAGGAGGTTGTGTTGATGATGTTTCAATTGAGTTTTTATCAACTTTATTCTCCAACATACACAAACCTATTGGAGGTTCGTCTTATTTCACTTTGATTTCAATTGAATTATTGTTGCCACCCAGTCATGGGTGTGTGGTTTAGTCTAGCAAGTGCACTGGATCAATTCTAGTACAACAAGGTCGTATCTATAGAGATTTGGTAAATAAATCAATAGTCTATAATCTACTTCAAGTTTGACAATGAAACAATATCAAATGTTTGATTTAATAACTTAAAAACTGACTGAATTTAAAATTGAGAGAAGTGACGTTGATTCAAGACGTTGAGATTGAACTTGACTTCTTTAACTCAACCACACTGCCCTTAATTATCTATAAATTATGTTCTTTATTTTAGTGTTCCTGAAAATACCCTTACTTGTATTTCTAATTTCATGTATGAGAATTAGAACCTAGGAGTGTCAAAAGCAGGGTGTTCCCATCCAGGTGGAGGAACCCTTGTATTAAGAACAAAACTTTTTAAACCAACTAAAGTTGCATATTCGTGTCTAGTATATGCCAATCATTAAAAAAAATTGATTAGATGTAAACACTACTAGATGTCTTTGCATCTAGTGTTGATGAGATATGATGATGAGCCAAGTAACCAAAGCAACAAAAGCAAACAAAATAACTAACATATAAAACAAGAACATAATAAACATATAATCAAGTGTAGTACAAAAAGTTTAGAAGTTACACCCAATCCCAATTAGAGAAGAAATTACCTGCTCAGCACGATGTATACAATAAGAACATGGAATGGTTAATAGTAGTTATAGTCCAACTAAAACTTGTTTGTATTTTGTACGATAGTTTACTTAATAAAACTCAATTTGTTGATTGAGAATTGAAAGTAGTATGCTATTTACATATGAACTAGTATAAAAAAGGTTTAATTACTCTTTTGGTCCTTGTTTTTGTCCAAAAATATCAAATTGGTCCTTCAGCTTTTTTAAGTTTCAATTTGGTCCGATTTTTAAACAATTGATGCAATATGGTTCTTTTCATTAAATTTCTTGAAATATATCAAGGATTTTTCATCAAAATTCAAGTTGTTAATAAGGATAATTTTCTTTATTGATGTAATTAACATAATCATAATGCCAATTTTGATAAAAAAAATCATTGATTCGTTTTATGAAATGTAACGAAAAGGACAAAATTGCATTAATTTTTCAAAAATCGTGACTAAATTTGAACTTAAAAAATTTGGAGGACCTATTTAATATTTTTGGACAAAAATAAGGAGTAAAAGAGTAATTAAATCTATAAAAAAATCACAAGTAAATGTTTTCTCTTTGTATTACATATTATTTAAATGTAATTAATCTTAGAAGAAGAACTAAGATCTACAAAAGATTTTGACTCATTATGTACCAAGTAAAATTTTAGTTTAACTATTGCATTTTGTTTAAAATATGGAGATTAAGAAATGTTATTTACACTCTTCATTCACGAGATTATAAAACATGTTCTTGTAATCAGTGATAAAAAGGCATAAGCAAAAGGAAAAATAAGGGAACACCCTTTTCTGTATTATTTCTAAAAATAGTTTTGAATGATACAAATGTAACTTTTTTACCTACTAAAAATGGTTAATGTATTTTAAAAGGAAAAAGAGTGTTGTTTTAGAGTCACACTGTATCTTCAATTGCTTTTTTGGGAGATGGATAGCTTACACATAATCTAAGATTTTAAAAAATATTATAAAGGAGTAATTTTTCATTTTTTACGTGAGATATGGCTTTTCTTATTTTATTATGATGATCACTATATAATTAAGGAGGGACAATCCACATATTATTTTATCTCATATCATGCAACTATTATTAAAGCATTTATACTTTTTCGCTTTCATGATCTCATTATTAGTTAATAGAATGTGAGCTTTCATTTTGAGAGTACGATGTTATTAACCTCTGCTAAATAATAGCATATTATTAAAATTGACTATTTTTTCTAATAACTAAAAATCACATTTATAATTTTTTTCACATAATTATATAATTTGCTTATAGTGAACGAAGATTTAGGGATATTAATTATACTCAAACTTGTCACATAAATTTAATTTTGTAGATCCTACAATCAATCTCTTTTTGGAAATTTTGGTTATTAATTGTACTTTCGTTTTGTTATTTAGTTAAATTTATCTTATCTTTACTTTGTTGTCTATTTTTTTATTTAATCAATATTCCTTTTACAAACAGTGGTAATATAATATATTTTTACGTATTTAGCCATATTTGGAATAATTTTAAGAACTAAAATACTAATAATAGCGTGGTTTTGTTACATGAATTCCCATTTATCTTTCCTATTGTATAGTAATCATATTTTTATTACATAACTCTCTCTCTCACACTTTTTTGTACATGCGTTGGCTTGACTTGGAGTTATTTCTTGTGTTTTCAGCTTCATCTAGTTGAATATTTTCGAGTTCGAACTTCAAAGCAAAAACGTTTCCTTTCGTCAGAATTTCTAGCTGGGAATAGCAACTTTAAATAATAAAAAAAAGGAAGAAAAAAAATACCCGTTAGTCAATCATGCGATGCCAAGTGCATTTATTCGAAGGTAAATGTTAATAAAGCCCCCACTGGATAAATTCATAGCCTGAAAATATTTATTGAAAATAATGTAAACATTTAATTGGCATTGAATATTTGCATTTTAACTCTTTAGCCAAATGGTAAAAATTATAGTCAAAATCATTTAATTTTGTATTAAAAGAAATTGAAATTGAAGAGTTGGTGGATTGAAATTGAAATTACGGAAGGTTCTGAATTGGTAAATAAAGTTTGCAGAGGATGCAAAGGGAAAGTAACAACTTCGAAAGTTGAATCTGCTTGTGACCATTATTGTTCGCTGAAGTTGAAAACACATGAGAGAAAACAAAGGTGATTCACTTTTGATCACAACACTACCCTTAAAACATGGAGGAGAACAATCAACAACAAACAAACTGGTTCCACACAATAACATGTCTCTTACGTTAACATCTCACGTTGTAAATTGTAACTTTTCAACTCTCCAACGCCAAAGTTAAAAAATAATAATAATAATTTATGAAGTGCCATTGGAAAATGTTTCTCACTTCTTACTTCTTACTCCTTTGCAGTCCCACCTGGGGCAGCACGTGCTGCATCATAGACACTGTCATGTGACCTTCTCTGTTCCTTTTTCATCCTTGCTCCTCTCTCCTTTTTCATACTGATTCATTTTACTTACTTACCTTTTGGGTTTTGGCCTTTTCATCTCTCTCTCTCTCTCTTTGCTGTGTTTCCGCCGCTGCAACAAGAAAAGTAGCAGCGACTCAGTCACTTGCTGCATTTCCGGTTATCATATCAAACGCATACCATAGAACCATCACTTTTTCTGCTTCTGCTCCCCTATATCATCATGCCCCCTATGCCAATCTAATATCTTTTACAACCTTTTTTTCTATGTTGACACCCCACTTATTACATTGCGATATTAGTTAATCATTTCCCAATCATAGCCATGGGTTGCCTACACTCCAAAACCGCTCATCTTCACTCTCCTGAAGACCCTCCCACTGCCTTGCCAGACTCAAAAAAACCCGATCCAGGTGCCCTTTAGTTCTTTTCACCTTCACTTCACTCTGCGTTTGCGTTTTGCTCTTGGGATTTTTACACCCTTTTGGTTTTTACGGCGTGGAAATGTTTGTTTACCCTTTTTATTGTTGTGGGGTTTGTCAAAATCTTGCATTGATGGGTTCTGAAGCTCAATGGACATGGTTCTTTTCGGTTTTTTTTGTGTTTGTTTGAGAAAGTTTGGGTCTTTAGTTTGTTTTTGTTTCGTGTTGATTTTGAAGGGAGTGGTGGGGATGATGTTGATCAAGAGGTTCAGGTTCCAGCATTTAAAGAGTACGGTCTGAGTGAACTTCGAAGGGCCACAAATGAGTTCAACACAGATTACATTGTTTCTGAGAGTGGGGAGAAAGCCCCCAATGTGGTCTACAGAGGGAAGCTAGAGAACAATCGGTTAGTTGCTGTGAAACGGTTCTCAAAACTGTCTTGGCCTGATGCTCAACAGTTTATGGTGAGTGAAATGGACAACTTTTATTAGCCCTCAGTGTGGTTGCCGGTTGAGGAAGAAAGGACAAACAATATTTAGTTGTTTTTTGAAATTAATTTTTGTGGATTCTCTTGTGCATATCTGGGGTTTGACTGGAAATAAAATTTTAGATTCTCTTAATTTTAAACATTTTCCCTCATGCATTTTTTACCCTGTGATATTTAATCTGGCAATGCAAGCTATTGTTGTTAATGGTTTTGATTGGTCAGGCAGAAGCAGCTGGAGTTGGGAAAGTGAGGCACAAGAGACTGGTGAATCTAATTGGCTGTTGTGCTGAAGGAGATGAAAGGCTCTTGGTAGCTGAGTACATGCCAAATGATACTTTGTCCAAACATCTCTTTCATTGTACTTCTCTTTTATCTTTACATTTATCTTTGTTAGCAGTCATTAAAGCTCTTTATTAATTATAGTACTTTTTCCCTCTCTTGTCATTCTCCTTGTTGACTGACTGTCTTTAGATCTGGTAGGGAGTCCTTGCTTTCATTTCTTGAAAGACAGGACTGCCTGTCTTAAATTTTTACCACATTTGTGTTAGTTTGCTGGATCCGTGAACAGCATATTCTAAGAGCTAATATGTTTTTACTGAGACAGAAATGATACATTTATTTAGCTGTTGTTGGTCAATATAAGTTATACAATTCTCATGCTTTCAAGGCCATATGGTTTTGTTGGAGTGAAATGGACACTTGGAAAATAAGATTGCAGAAAGGTACTGCATTTTAACACAATAAAATCTAGTTATTGTCAGTTTCCACCTTTCATATTCACCCAAACCAAGCATAGCTCAACTGACGAAGTCCTTTTTTTGTACCTGAACTTTGGTAGCTTTAACCTTATCTGATCTAGTAGTTACATACCAAAGAGATTTGGGCCCGTGGAATTAATCTTTATTTGATTAGTCAAGCAAATGTAACCGACATCTCTGCATATCCAACTAAGCAACCCCTCTGAAAGGGACATTGCTACATTAGCTGAACACCATCAAGTAGCAAAGAACTTCACCCCAACGTAGAAGTAGAATAGAAAGTAATTCTTTTTAATTCTGTTATTCTTCTCCACTATTGTCACTAAATAACTGCATACATTGCAAATCGTAACATAATCGTACCAAAAAATGTATAACGAAACTTTTCAAGCTTTCTAGACAAATCCAATGTTAATTCCTTTATCTTTGTAGAAAGCGTGACATTTTTTTATTGCCTTATTTCTTAGTCCTGTTCTATCATAATATCTGTTTCACTTGACAACGGTAGTTTGATTATTAGTTTACTTAATTTTTTGTTGATGAATTCTTTGTTTCTGTCAGGGGACAAGCAACCATTACCATGGGAAATGCGTGTAAGAGTTGCATACCATGTTGCGCAGGCACTAGATCATTGCAGCATAGAAAACCGGAAAATATATCATGATCTGAATGCATATAGGATTCTTTTTGATGAGGTGTGATTATGAACCTATCGTGATGAAATCATTGTTTTGTAAATGTTGTCACCATATTTTAAGCATTGTGAAACATTTTCTGTTTGATGCACTTTCCTGCTTTGGTATATCTATCCCATATGCTTGTTGTGTGACTTTGATACTTCAATGTTGTCTTCTCCACATCATAGGTGGTGCCTAATTGCCACTATATTCACAAAGAATGTTAAATGCCATGAACTTCATTTGTTCGTTAGTACATGTGTAAATTAGCTATTGAAATTTGTTGCTAACTTATTCACTTCTGTCAGGATGGTGATCCCCGTTTGTCTAGTTTTGGGCTTATGAAAAATAGTCGAGACGGGAAAAGCTACAGTACTAATTTAGCTTACACTCCACCTGAATTTTTGCGAACAGGTACTATATTTGCTGACATGTGTTTTCGTGGATAACTGATGATGGTTGAACGTTTACTTTTGTTTGTTATAGAATTCAGAACAAGGATGGGACATGAATTATAGAGCAGAATTTTATTTTGTCAATGCGTTCTTTAGAGTCTAAAAAGAATAAAAATGTTTGCTGGATTCGTTGATTCTTTCAGAACTCTTATCAGAAGTCTTGCTGCTAAGTATAATTAATGACAATATGGTACTCCAATGACACCTGCAGGCAGGATAATCCCGGAGAGTGTGATCTACAGTTATGGAACTGTTCTTCTGGATCTTTTAAGTGGCAAGCACATTCCCCCTAGCCATGTATGTTTCAATTTGAACTCTCTGCATTCGTTTAAGAATGTTCATTGTTCTGTTTTGTTAGATATGCTAAGCATTCTATATTATCCTACATTTTTCTGGACTCCATTGATGTTTGATATGTGAATTATATGATTATCCAATTCACGAGCGTATTGCCTTGTCATGAGATACTGGATTGATGAAATATGCGTGGAACATATGTTGGTAAAGAGTTATTATCTTTCTACATGGTGCTGGATTTCAAGATTGCTTTCTGGTTGCTGAGTTTATGCTCGCATAGAATTGGAAATGAATGGTTTGCATCATTAGTATTTGAATTCCTTTTATGTTTTGACTTGATACATATACGCCTATTCTTGCTACTTAGTTAAATCATATGAAGTTGAATGGAGGGAATGATTTCGTTCTTTAGGCTTTGGACCTGATTAGAGGGAAGAATGTTCTGTTGCTGATGGACTCTTCCCTGGAAGGGCAATATGCGAACGATGATGCAACAAAGTTGGTTGAGCTTGCTTCAAAATGTCTTCAGTTTGAGGCCAGAGAACGACCTGAAATTAAGTTTCTTCTTACTTCCGTCACACCTCTTCAGAAGCAAAAAGAGGTTTTCAGTTTTCGTTTTAGCTTTCAATGTTGAGCTTCCGCTTTCATTTGTTGTCCTTTTATCTCCATTTCAATTTTGCTCAACTTCATTTTCCAGGTTTCCCTTCTCTTGCTTGTAAAGTATTTGTTCATCATTTTGAATCACCCTCCTCCTTTTTACAGGTAGCATCTCATGTGTTGATGGGCCTAACTAAAAACACAGCAGTGCTACCAACCATGCTTTCTCCCCTTGGAAAGGCTTGTGCCAGAATGGATCTTACTGCTGTGCATGATATATTGTTAAAAACAGGTTATAAAGATGAAGAAGGTGCAGAAAATGAGGTATGTCAAAAATCACATAGTGGCCTGCAAGTCAAGTATGGGTAGTTACTACAGGGAAACCCTATACTGAGTTGGATTTGTTCACTGGTTTTTGGTTGTTGCTTTTGTCTATTAACTAAAGCTGTGATTGCAGCTTTCATTCCAAGAATGGACACAGCAAGTGCAAGATATATTGAACACTAAAAAGTTTGGGGATATTGCATTCAGGGACAAGGATTTCAAAAATGCTATTGAGTACTATTCTAAGGTAGGTTCACTGTTCCACATTTTTTTGACAGGTTTCTGGCTGTGTCTCTCTACACATTCCTATTCTGATTGTCCTTTATTTATTTGCATTGAAACAGTTGGTGGTTATGATGTCTGTTCCTTCTGCTACTGTGTTTGCAAGGAGAGCCTTCTCGTACTTGATGAATGATCAAGCAGAACTTGCATTAAGGGATGCAATGCAGGCACAGGTATGCATACCTGATTGGCCAACTGCATTCTATCTGCAGGCTCTGGCTCTCTCAAAGCTGGGAATGGAAACTGATGCACATGACATGCTCAATGATGGTGCTGCTTTTGAAGCAAAGAGGTCTAACAGCTGGCGTGGTTAATTTTCTTATCTGCAGTTCTTTGCTCTCTAAACTAGCCGAGTGGCATAAAAGAATATGCTATTTTGCCATAATTTGTACTTGCTAGAGTAGGAATATGTAGGGTGCTAGTTTCAGGGGCAAGCAAAAGAACTCTGCTTTAAGATGTTCTCCAGGAATATTACAGTATAGATTTTCCCATACATATGAATTCTGTAGCATTAATTTTCTCCATATGAAAATAACAATGTGTTTGGATGGGGAGTTTTGAGGGAGGAATTCAGTTTTTCAGTGATTTTTCTTAATATCACGTATAAAATTGACTTTTTTATATATTAACTATAAATAATTTTCAACCTTATGAAAGCTTAGTAGGTTATTTTTCAAACAACATTTAAAATTGAAAATTTTGTAAATTTTTTTTCTGGTTTGTGTGAACTTTACTCCAAACCTTGGTGGTCGGTCTATTAATGCTGTCCCTCTCTCTCTCACACCTCTTTCGCTTCAAATCCTCTCATCTTCTGAACCTTCAATCTTCCATTGCCTTTTTCTCCTTCGAGGCTCAGTTTCCAACTTCTTCACGTGAATACTCCTGATTCGTCAATTTATGTCATCACTTGCTCGTCATTAACAGGAGTAATGTTGCACCCATCACTAATCACCTTTAACTGATCATAATTTAGTGTCTTCCACAATCATGAGATAATGTAGTTTGTGTGTGTGTGCATGGTACCTGCACAGTTAATATAAAGAAAGGTTTAAAAACAACATAAACAAGTGTCTCTTGAAAACTAGGTTTCATTGTGTATTGATGGAAAAGAAAATAATGAATGAAAATAGTAAAACAGAACCAGAGAACAAACTTATATTTTCGAGGAAGACTACGGACAAAGAACGAGGAAGAAAGAAACTGTTAGAGGTAGAATCCATTTAGAAAAATGGTTTAAAAAGGGAAAACGAAAGGTGGCGAAGAAAGAAACTCGCCCTAATAATTACTTTGGAAAATTACTTGATCGACTCTTGATAGAATGAAAGTTACACTACAATGTTATTTAAAAATCTTTCAGAATATTTCAGGGATGAAGAATCTGTAATAAATTTCAGAATAAACATTTCAAAACCTGTTTCGGAATGTTCTTTTTGTAACTATAAAAATTAAAACTTTTTCGCAACGTCTTTAAAACAAGGGACTTGCTAACCAGTGCCTTAAGGACACTGGTTAAGAATAATTAATATACATCGGATCCTACAAAAATACATAGATAAGTATAATATTAAATAAAACCTGACCTAATAACCATTAATGCAACTTTATTTTTTTTATAAAAAAAAATGTCCATAAATATTGTACATGTGTATTTAATATTTTATTTAATGTTCACAAATAAAATTTAAAAACTAATTAAATAATAAAATAACTATATTTTAATGTTGTTAAAATTTAAATTAACAAAAAACCAACAAAAAAATAGTGTTAAATATCTAAAACTTCAAAAAAATAACATAAGAAAGTATAAATTAACAGAAAAACCAACAAAATATACTGTTAAACATCTAAAAATTATTACAAAAAAAGAAAAATTAAAGTGTCAATTTAAGACTTAATTGATTTTTTTCTTTTTAGTAGAAACCTTAAAAATTCCAAAAACTTGTTTTGTAACAGTAAGAGTTATTGTCTACACATTTAAAAGGGTATTTTTGTCTTTATAAAATTTATTATGTATATTTATATTATTTTAATTATTTCAGCTTTTAATGTAAAAATGATGATATCAAAATATATTTATTATTCCTAAACCGGTGCCTTTAGGGCACTCATTAGCATTTTCCTCAAAACAATTTCAGAGTTTCCTGTTCAGGAATATAAAATCTAAAACCTTCCAGATTCACTTTTCCGGAGACTAAGAAAAAAAGAAAAACATTTGGTCCTTTCAGTTTACATGGCTATTTGTTACCTGAAAGTACCTGGCTCTTTAGATCTTCGAGATCCAAAAGCCATTTTTGTGTTAGGTTATTTATCTTCAAGTTCAATTCAACTTTCATTATACCTTTCTTTAAAGTTCTCTTATCATCTCTTTATCTCTTCTCATATTTCGTTTTATATTTTATTCTATCACTTTTAACATATTTTTCTTTATTTTCATTCATGGTATTTTTCTCTTTTCTTAAGGATAGACTTGTCTTTTAACAGTGACTTTTCCAACAAGATTTGTCACTTTGGAAGAGGGAGTAGAAAAGAGTAAATGTTAGAAACGAAAAAATAGCACGCAGTTATGACGAAAAATTATAAGGAGAAAAACCAAAATTTTATAGGTATATTTGGTAAAAGTAACTAATAAGTTAGCTCATAGCTAATAAATTGGCTAGTAATCAATAAGTTAACCAATAATTGATAAGTTAAGTTATAATAATAATTAACAATTTAACTTTATACAATAAAATCTTAGTTTATAAGTTTTAAATTGGTAAATTAGTTTATAAGATTGAAGTGTTTAGTAAATTAATGATATAAAACAATATAGTTATGAAAATTTTATTATAAGGAAAATATATTATTGTGTAATTATAATTTTAGATTTCTTAAAATAATTAAATATGTAAGTATATATATATATATATATATATATATATATATATATATATATATATATATATTTAAAAAATTGTATATACTTTTATTTTGACAAGTCATTTTATTTAAACAGATTCATCTAATCATAATTAATGAAATGTAATTTTTGTTTATATATTTAAAGCCAAAATTTTTATTTCACAATCCAAATTATTGTTACATTAATTTTTTTTTTACAATTTGAGTTGTATGTAATTTTATATAAATAATAATAAGTAAATTTTTTATTATTGTTAAAAAAAATTAATTTAAATTGTACAAACAAAATCAAGAAATATTAAAAAAAAAGTATAGTAAAAATGTCTCCATAAAATTAAAATAAATAACAGTATGCATAAAAAAAATATAAAATTATAAAAACTAAATAAGTTTCTAACCGAAAAGTAGCTTATAAGCTAAAAGCTCATGAAATAATCCACTTTGAGATACTTACCAAATACTTTTGTGTTCTGATAAGACTAACTTATAAGATAGTTAAATAAGTTAGCAATTATGCTATTGATCTTATCAAACACTAGGGTTTCTTTGTCAACACCGGTTAATAACAAAATTGGTAGTTGAAGATCTCATGTCACCTAAAAATAAATTTAACTTTAAATATATAAATAGGTGCAAATTTTATTTTTTAACCTCTTATTTAATTAAAATTAAGTTAAATTTAAAATTAACTCTTGATTAGTCAAGAAATAGTGAATGATATGTAATAATAGAACATTCATTTTCATTTTCTTTTTTGTTGAATATAGCAGGCTTAGAGAATTGGTAAAATATCTATGTCCATAAACTAAGGTACCTTCTAAACGTGTTTTTACTGTATATGTGACCAACGTATATAGAATTCAAAAGAACAATTTAAAAAAAAAGTATTGTTCAAAGTTCCTAGTGGAATATTTAAAAAACTGGTTTGTGAACTTCGTGTACTATCGAATGTTATTAACAACATAATTTATGGATGGAAATTAGAACTTAATAGTAATATTCTTAATTTTTGTGTGTCTGAATTAGCTAAGATAAAATCCGAATTCTTAGAAGTGCAGGTGATTGAGAGAAAAGTATTTTAATTAGCTCACCAATTGGAACAATAAAAATAATGTTGAAAAAAAAAATGGAATAATAATATGCAGTGGGAAGTGTTTTCGTATCGACGAAATTCATATTAACTCATCTCTTCACATTTTTTTTAAGATTAAATTACGAAGAAGTTCAATATTTTAAAATGAAAAATACTTTAAAAAAATATAGATATCGATCCTAACGATATTGTCCAACTTACAATCAGATGAAATAATAAATAATAATAATAATAATAATAAAAATAAAAATAAAACAAAACATCTCACCCTTGCAAACCATGTTGAAGGAAAGGTCAAGATTAATCTTTTATTCACATAGATGAAACAGAGCATAGAGGCAAACAGTTTCAAAAAAAAGATAATAGCTTACGACAATTCGCAAGAAGAGTAGATAAAACCTTTGGTCGGTGGAGTCAACGATAAAACGAGATTTGTTTTGAGGATTATCATCACAAATTTGATTACTTGTTGTTTGGATTTGTTAGAAACTTCCATGAAAATGAGATGATGTTCACACTTATGGCTATGACATTTGATTCCTAAGTATTAATTTGTTACTACTTTATAAAAGTCTAACGACACTTTTTCATGTTATCCACACAATTTATTAATCAATTAACAAAGATTATAGCTATAGATTTGTGGCAATAATTCTTCTCCCAATTTATTTTTTCGTCTTTCTTTTTCTGTTAATTTCTTGAACTTCTGTTCTTGTATAATGAAGAGGTGCTTATAAGGCAAAAACAAGTTTTCATACCACTTGCGTTAGATTACAATTTTTTCATTAAGTGTAATAATAAAATATTATCAATTTTGATTTTGGAAATTATGTTATTACAAAGAGTGGGTGAAATTGAGTATTTCAATGAAAGGAGATTGATGCGTGAGGAACAGAGAAACAATAAAGTTGAATAAGAAAAAGAAGAAGAAATATGACTTTTCTTTTAAGAGAGACTATAAAAGTTTAAAAGAAAGTCTTGTACAAAAAAAAAGCTTTAGTAAATTAGAAAAAGAGTTTATGTTTTATTTCAAATAAACTAATATTTTTGTTACTAAAGAGAAAGTGTTAGTGTAATTTTAAATAGTTTTTTAAACATTTATCTAGATTAGGAAGTGACAAATAAAAAGAGGAATAAAAATAGTAAAAAAAAGGAAATTGGCATTAAGAAGAAGAGAATGAGAAATGTAAAGAAATGAGTGCAAAATTTAAATGATTTTATCATCAAGATGGACTGGTTTTGATCAAGAAGTATTTTAATGATTTTAATAAATCGATATATTTAAAAAAATGATTGAAGTGTGTATGTGTTGAAAGTAAAATATAATTAAATAAAAGAAATATTTAATACACAACAATTACCACTAGCTTCACTCGTGGATGCGAATGAAAGTGGGTGCTGAGTACACAACAATAACAATGTGAAGAAAATTTTTAAGTTCAAATTTTTTTTAACCTCTTAAATTTGAAGTTATTTTTATTCTTTCAAATCCACAATGAATTTTTTTAGTTTCTATAATTTATCATTTCAATAGTCTCTCTCTGATCAAACCACGTCAAAACTAAAATTCTTTTCGTAGTTTTAGCTATATAAACAAAATTCTTCCAAATTATGCAATGATCTCAAATTTCAATCAAGTCCTTTTTTTCTCAATTTATTCTCAAATAAATTAATTTCTTTACTTTCAACATTTATTACAAAATTAAAAGTATCTAAATAAAAATAATTTAAAAAGTGGTATATTTAGTATTGTTAGAATCTTAAACAACAATGATTATACTGCCGAGGACATAACTACTGAGATGAGTAGGGATAAGTCTACCTTTATCCTTAACAGTCCTCAATTTTAGATACCTTATTTTATGAACTCAAATCCAACCCAAATAAAAACACTTTTTTTTTGTTAAATCACATGATTAAAAAAGTAATTTTAAATTTGGAAAATAAAAAATGTTACTCTGGAATTATTTGGATAAATATAAAAACAAGTTTGGTTTAAGATAATGGATTTGTAGTTGGTTATTTTTACAAATGATAATTTTGGGGGAAATCGAAACATGCAGGATTCTGACGAAAGCCGAAAAGCGTGTGATTGTCCCTTAAATTGCAAATCCCGAATCTTAATCGCTCCCATGAGATTCATTTTTACAAAGTCGTAGGTTGGTGTTGTTGGAAAAGAAAGGGTCCTACATCTACTCTCTCTCAACCTTTCTTCCTATTTCTCGTTAACTTCCAAGGTACGAATACCACCCTTCTTTTCCCTTAAGTCCCCAAAATTTATCTTTCTAACTCTTCGCAATCTAATCTCTTGTTACTCGTACATAGATTCAGCTCATTTTTTGTGATTCTTTTCTCCCTGTTTTCCTCATCGTGTTTTCTCTCCGATTGGGGATTATAAAACACATCAGCACAAAGAATTGGAAATAACATTTGCATGAATGCCAAATTAACGCTTTTTTTCTCGATTTCTTTCCTTGATTCTGAGGCTTCATGACCTGCTGCAGAAATCCACTGCAATCGATCAGGTTGACTCGGTTTCAGGGTGATGATTCCAATTAAAAGAAAAAATTGTTTGCGGCGATTTTTCTTGGCAGTTTCGAAGTAACTTAATGGATAATTCCAGATGATTCAATTTATGGACTAAAAATTGCTCGTGACAATCTCAAAGTAACTTACGAGTTCAGATTACTTCGGCATATGATTAATATGATATTGAATTTTAGTGTTTCTGAGATAAATTAGTTATTCGGTTTAACATTTGATAATCAAGTTTCAATTTCATGCTGTGGCTACTTACCCCACCCTTTTTGTTCAAAATAATTGGATACGTGGTGCTAGGTATATGTTAAGTAAAGAAAAAAACTATTGTTCATGTTCTTTTCTTTGGTTTTTGCTTAGAGTGATGTGACTGAATCATTGTTTCACTTCTTGATGTGACTGAATCAACTGCTTTGCAAAACCTGTATTATGCATATAGTCTAGAGCTCTAAAAACAAAAGTAAGCGCTGTTTAATGCTTACTGGAAGAAATTCACAGGCGAAGTTTTTCTGGTTAAGATAGCTTATATCAACTGTTTCAATGTAAATAGAAAACTTTTGTGCCTCTGAAAGCTAAACTGGATAATTTTAGGAGGTTTCGTTTCTATTTTGTATATGGTGTACCCTTGTTCATAATAAGCTGCGAATTAAGATTTTTTCATATGTATATTAAAATATAAACTTGTTTTTGTATTTTTATACTTTTATTTTAGTTGAATGGGAACATGACTAAATATGGATCACTATTCGCTAATTATTATTGGTAAGGGTACCATAAGAATCTTGCAATAATTCTAAATATTAAAGTATTACAATACATGTTGGAATCTGTTCTTGCTCGTGCGAATCTGAAGAAGTAAGAGCTGTTGGATATGGTTGTAGTTGGCATATAATTTTCTTTCATTCTCCTTTTTCTGTCCCTCTTTTTGGGTAGTAAAATTTGATTGTATTTGATTCATGGACTTTATAGCCTATTTGATTCAAGACTACCGGCAACAAAGGATACCATAAAAAGAGAAAAACATATGCTTGAGTAAAAAGTAGATTCATTTTCTTGTCATAGATTGAGACCAGGCAAAAACTGAAAAGACCTAACTCAAGGAACAGCGGAGGCAAAATGTTAGTGGACCTGTGTAGTTGGATAAGAAATGTTATATTGATTACGAAGATGAAGATGCATATGTTACTGTTATGCAGGGGTGTGCATTGAATATTTTAAAATCTAATCTGTATAATTATATTGATTTAAATCTAAGTTTATATTTTAAGAAAAATAGTTTAACCTTTATTGATTCAAATCTATATAATTGGATTAGATTTTAAATTAAAATTCATATTTTCTCAAATAGTGTTATGAAATTTCTAAAAATTGAGTAATAGAAGAAAGGGGATATTCTATACTGAACCATGTTTGATCTTAGATATCGAATGTTAAGTAGGGGATACATGCCTTTTTGTTTCAGGTGGAATGTCATTCTGAGTACTAGTTGAATTCACTAGATTGATTAGATTAGAAGAACAAATTTAGTGATATTATGTCCATTGAAGAGGTTAACTGGTTAGTCATACCAATCGAATCATCACTGCTACTTTTGGAATGCTGGACTTGCAAAAGACGTTTCTCTCCTAATTTTTCCTGTACTCTTGTGGATTTTGATTCTTTTGGAAACATTTAAAGACAGGTATGGAAGTAGCTATATGCAATTCAAAATATTTTGGTGCTTTGAAAGTTTTTGTTAATTTTTAAGTGAAATCACCAACTGACCTCAAACCTTTGGGCGTGCTTGTGGTGCTGATCTTGTTTGACTGCTTGAGTTCTCTTATTGGCTCATCCTTATAAGTTATGACATTGGTGTTTTAGTTTGCTATGCTTATGAATCCACTTTACGGTGCGAAGACATTAGGTCTTCGTATTTTAAACATGGTAGAAAAATCCGGACAGCACGCCTGATCTGGTGGTTAATTTGAGGTCAAATAAACCTAACAGGTTGAATGGGTTGATCAAGTTTGACCAAAATATCTGATATCACCTGTCAAGTTTGACCTCAAACTCAGTCAAGGATCACCTGCTTTCACAACATAAATTTAAAATATCTGATATCACATCATATATTCAAAATATCTTATCCCTCGGATTGGATGAACTCTGAGAATTTTGGTTTTGAATTGTAGGAAAAAAAGAAAAGTGGTATAGTTATATGGATAACGGATCATTGACCAAGGAGTCCAAAGAGGTGGCACGTGAATCTCTTATTGCTATCTCTAACTCTCTGCCTGAAAAGACTCTGGATTCAAACTCTGTGTCTGAGAGCAAGAAGTCAGATGGGGTTGCAATGCCAAGCCGTGATAAAGATGACAAATTTAGGTCCGAGCTGATTTCGATTTCTTATGCTGAATCACCTGATCTCAAAATCTGATCAGTTTTGATGATAAACTAGCTCGTGTGTAACTCATGGATTATCGTTTTGTTGAATTTTCTGTATGACAATGTTGTGACTGAACCGATTATGTATTGTCTAAACTGTACTACTGCAACCCTATGTAAATATTGTCACCGGCCACATGCTTGGGTCGTTTGTTGTTTTTTGACTCTGGCAATTGTGTTGTCTCAGTATTATGTTACTTCATGTGCGGTTGTAAGTGTAGAACATTTTCTTATGTTAACAATACTGTTTTGACCACTTCTATGCAGTTATGGAATTTGTCATCCTCCTTTTTAAGCAAAGAAGCTTTAAAAAAATTTACATTGTCACACCCATATGAATGGTGATTCTGCTGTAGATTATGTAAGAAAAATAGATGAATGACAGCATGATTTTCGTAGGAAACAAACTGCTTCCTGTAACTCCAATGCAGTCTTGTCTTAGCATATACTTCTCCTTTGCTTGTTTCAGTTTTGAAGTGAATCATACTCATAATGCAAATAATTGAATCTTTGTGAAAATAGATAGAAAAGGATTGGATTATTGGGAGCATGACAATAATCAAGAAAAAGAACTATTCCCTTGTGTTGTGATGAAATCATATGCATTGGTTCAGGATAGACAATTGCTTTTTATTATAATTCTAATTAAGAAAGAAAATGAAATAATCTTATATTAGTTGAATATAGATTAATATAGTTTTACGAATATTTTGGTACAATTAATCTAAAGACGATGGTAGCTGAATTATTTAAAACTATATAATACGCCCTTCAATTGTCCTAATTGGTCTATAGCTGGATTGGGAATTCTTATAAACCATTTCGGCTCAATGGAATTTGTAAAAGGTAAACTGAAATTTTGAAAAAGCTTTAATTCCTAATATGTTCATTCGCAATTTTTTTTTTTATTTTACACCAAAAAACGATTCTTTTTTGATAAAATTTACTTAAAGCAACACAACCCTAAACCCTAAATTTACTATTTCAATGGAAAAGGTGTTATTGCTTGAAGACCAAAAATAAATCCGCTTTCCCTCGTCTTAAACCAAAACTTCTCTTTTTATGTAACACACGAATTGAATATGATGAAAAAGAATAAGACAACATAAGAACTCCAACTTATGCAAAGTAATCATAAGTTTATTGTTTAACATTAAGATACATTCTTTAAAAATAATTAGAAGTAATTGAAGAAATAAAATCATAAAAAAGTTAAGCACTGCAATTTCATAAACATATTTTTATGTAAGTATGAATGAGAAGTTCTCTTTATGAATAAAACTATACACATTTGAATTCAATGAACTAATAAAAAAAATATTTGTGATTCTTAAAAAAAACATTTTAAAAAACGTTTAATTCTCAATTTGGTCCTCTAATTTCTTTCAAATTTTAAAAATAATCAGTAGTTATTAATTTTTCCAATTTAGTCTTTTAATTTAGAAAAAAAAATCAGTGATTTTCTGCTTGACCATGAATGGTAGTCTAAGAAGAATAAACCTAAGAACTTAGTGGATGAAGAAAATAAAGAGCAGATTGTTGATTGAAAATTAAAGGACTAGTGAACAGTCAAAAAATCAAATTAGATGTCTTCAAAGAAAATGAAAGGATTAAATTAGAAAAACCAATAACTAAGGGTCTTTTTAAAAAAAATTAAAGGACTAAAAACCAATAAATAACTAAGGTCTTTTTAAAATTTCGAAATGAAATTAGATAATTATATTAGGAATTAACTTTGTATTTGGATGAAACATTTGAACTATACTAAGAAATTAAAATGTATTGTATATGAATTGCTTGCAATTAAATTCCCTTCATTTTTTAAATAACTTATTTCGATAAAGAAATTAAAATATCTTGTATTTCAATTTCATGTTTGGATAAACAATTGAATTTCATATGAGATAAAATTTAATTTTAACAATATTTATTTTAGACTTAATTATGTTCTGAATTTATGATAAATTTGGAAATGGGCTTGAGGACTCAGATGGTCGGACCAGGCCAACCTGATTACCCAATCGAGCTGGTCTGACCTAACGACTCAGACTGGCCAGGTCGACCGAGAAACCCCGACGAGCTGGACTAGCCCGACAATCCATACAAGCCTGACCAGTTCGACGACACATGCTAGTTGGTCATGCCCGCCAAGTTCATCAATTTGATCAGGCTTTTCGAGTCGACGGGCCAGAAAGGCATGTTAGAGTTGTTACGTCGGTTTATGCGTACCTATCTTGGTCATCCGGCCTGTCTTGGTCATCAGAACTATTTCACTCATCTTGGTCGTCAGAGCCACCCAACCTGTTTGTGTTGTGTCCAACTCGTCTTGGTCGTCGTGCTCATCTGACCTGTCTTGGTCGTCGTGCCTGCTCGGTCTGTCTTGGTCATAAGGCCTACCCAACCCATCTTGGTCTTCAGGCTTGTCTGACTTGTTTGGGTCATCGGTCTCGCCCGATCCGCTTATGTCGTCAGGCCAACCCAATATGTGTGGATCGTCAGGCCTGTCTGGCCTGTGTGGGTCGTCGGACCTGCCCGACCTGTTTCTGTCGTCAAGCCTGTCCAACTTGTCTGCGTCGTCTGGTTTGCCCAATCCATCTTGGTCGTTGGGCCCACCCGGCTCGTCTGGCTCGTCTAGTCGTCAATCCAGCTCGTTGAGTCCATCTATGGACTGGGCTAAATTGACAACTCTACCTGAAATGTCTTGAGTGTGAGATTCAATGAGGAGAAATTAAAATTCCACCTATTTTGAGGGTATTTGAATTTCTATTATTTAACTCATTGAAATATTTTAAAAAAATACTTTTGAATTTCTCTATCTAAACAAAAGATTTCATCACAAAGAAATATAAATTCTTCAAAAGAATTAAATGCTTCGTTAGGGTTTAGGGTAGTGTTGCTTTAAGTAAATTTTATAAAAAAGGAATCGTTTTTCAGTGTAAAATAAATAAAAAATTAATTGCGAATGAAGATATTTTATTTTTCTTATCTCATTGTTATTATTTCAAAAATTATTCTTTTGTTTCATACGTATGTTCTGTAAGGATGAAATTTTCTTTAATTATTTTTATTAATTTCTTAATAAAAAAATTTTGGAAAAAAAAGGAGTTTGACTTAATAATAAGTTAAATTAATTTGTATACTAATTAAAAATAGAAGTTAAAAGCGTTTCTACAAATGAACTTTTACATATTATAATTTTAATTCATATAAAAGTTAATTACATTTTTTCTTTATTTTTTCTGCAAAATTTTTATGAATAGATCACTAAAAATCATTGACAAAAATTATAATTGATAGTAATTAAAAAATATTTATATTTTTTATTTATTTTATGAAATAAAATATTGGATAGATTTCACGAATGGTACTAATCAACGTGAACTTTAGGTAGTTTTGTTTGTATTTGAATGTAAATGCAATATCATATAAGCAGAAGTACAAAAAAGTTACATTTGAATTCAGCTCTAAATTTGTGGTTCGTTGTTAATCTATTATAAATATAAATATAAGAAAAGAGTATATTAAGAATGTGATCCTATTATTCTATTTTACCGATACATCTTACAAATGTTACTTTTTTTTAGTTATTTAAATTATAATTTATTATTTTATTCATATTTATTTCGTTACCATTTATTTGTTGATAATTAATTTTCCTTTTTACTCTTTTGTTTTTTCTAGAATAATTTATTAAAAAACAAAAACATATTTCAACTTTATTATTATTATTGAATAAATAACAATAATAGATTACAAATAATATTTCAATAATATTTAAACTCTAATATAGACCACACTCTTTCTTTTAAATAAATTATCATAATTTAGAGTTATTTTTTAAAAACTTATTAATATTTTACACTTAATTCAAAACTTAATTATAAACTTAAAACTATTTATTATTTTTTTCTCAACTTTAAGATTTTTTAATATATATATATATATATATATATATATATATATTTATGGATTAAATATGTTTTTGTCCTTAACTTTAAGTGAAAATTGAAATTAGTCTCTCTCCAAAATCTTGACTCAATTTAGTCCTCCAATTTTACAAATGTTTGGATTGAGTCTTCTTAACAAAAATTTGTTAAGTTTATTTGATGTTTCAAACTTATTTCAAGACAGTTTCTTAGCTAATATTGAAACAAAAATGTGTCAAGCGGAGTAAACAACTCACATGCTCTCATGAAACGCGTTTAAAATATTAAATAAATTTTATAAAAATTGGTTAAAATGACTGAATCCAAATATTTGTAAAGTTGAAGGACTAAATTAAATCAAGGTTTTAACGAGAAACTAAATCTAATTTTAACTACTAAGAGTTAAGAGACAAAAACATATTTAACCTTTTATTTAATTATAAACATAAAAAACATACAAACCACCGTGGGTAATCACGGTTTAAATCTAGTTTAATATCTGAAACATATAAAAAATTTAAAAGTTTTTCAATAATTTCAATAATCTGTATCAGGTCAGGTAAAATTTCAATAATCTAAAAACAAAAGTGACAATAAATTTGACTGTTTAATTTAAAAGAATGATAAAATAAAATTTATTTATGAATCTCTTTGGGAATGATTTTATTAATGCGTATAAATTAGCTTTAATGGAATTAAATTGAATTTGATTCAAAAGCATTTTCTAATTAATTGGTATCGGTGATGGTAGAGTGGTACATGGTTTGATTCAGAGATGGGCATGGAGGAACAGGAGTTGGAGAAGAAGGTGGAGATCGTCCTCAAAACTATTGGTCCTGCACGCCCCTCTCGCCTCCTCCTTCCTTCCTCCATCAAGGTTTCTCTTCTAACTTCCTCTTTTCCCCTTCAATTCTCAAGTTCTGCGTTTTTCATTTTCAATTCCACCATCTCAATTCACACCGTTTTAATCCACTGTTATTGCCCCCTCTTTCTCTGGGGCGTTGGTAAAACAAAAAAAGAATCAAAATTAATACCCTTTTCGCAGATGACAATGATACTTGGCTAGGGTTAGTTGCAATCGAATCATGGACTATGCCAAGTGTGCCTTCATAGCTCAAACTGCGAACATTTTTATTTTTATTTGTTAATGTTGTGTTCTTCCAAAAAGGGTGTTGTTTGGGAAGGGGGGGTCGAGGTGATCAAGCTATGTTGATTCTGACCCTGCCTTTCTTTGGGGAAGAATGGTTATGGTTTCATTTCTTTTAATTAGTTTGTTTGACGATCCATCTTGTTAACTATAGGTGATATTTTTTCATTTCTTATGCTTCTTTTAAATCGCATATAGGTGCGTGATTTGAGGAGATTAGTTGCTGGGAATGTTAATTTACCAATTGAGAACTTGAGTCTTGTTCTGCGTGGATGTGCTTTGTGTGACATGAAAAATGGAGATGAAGTATCTGTGCAACTCAATGATGGAGGTATAGTTCTAGTCCTAGTTTGGTTATTTGATAAATGCACTATATTGACTTCTTTAAAGAAAAAGAAGAATGTTCTCTCACATTGAGTACAAAAGATGTAAAACACTCAAATTCCATACAGTAACTTGACTCTGCTTACTTAGACTTTAATTCACAATTATACTATTATACTAATTTAACTAAAACATTGCACTGGTTTAACCAAAGTGTTGTGGTCTTGAAAAAAAAATTAGGGATGACATGTGTCTCCATCATAACCATGTGATCATTGAATTTTCATGTTATTACAATATTAGTGATGACTATGGAGGTTTTTAAGAAGGTCTTTTAATGGTTATGTAATGTTTGGATGTGTTACAATTGGCATATTGGTTCAGATATGAAGTTAATCAATAATTATACTAATTTAATCAATACATTGTACTAGTTTATCCAACATGTGAAAGTGTAAAATAGGTGTATCCAAGTTGTAACCGCCTCTGTTGCACCTTCTGTAGTCTTTGATATGGTCACATCGTTCATCCGTTCAACTTTGTTATAGATTTCGGTCAAATTTCTCCTTAAGTACTTTTACGAGAGAAAAACAAGAAAAAATTAAATGAATTTCTTCCTTAGCTAAAATTAGCTCATTTGTGAGTTTATTTGTACAAGTTCTCTCATGTAACTTCTCCAAAATCTTATTTTTAACTTGTGCATGATCTAGCTTTAGCTTATAAAGAAACTCGTTTCATTTTTTTTCTTCTTATTTTTCTCTCCTGGGAGTGTTTATGAAGACACTTATCCAGATAAGCTCTTGACAAGTTTATCTTTTGAAAATAACTTTTGCTTCTGGGACTGCATCAGTGTAACCCATCAGTTGAAACCACTCTCTCCCTAACTTTATTCCTTGGTCTATTATAAAATAAAAAAATACCTGATTAGTTGTTGATTATATTTATTACTTCTCTATCTTTTTTGGGACTCTTACATTTTAAAGGTTTTTTTTTTTATGCATTTGATCAATATTCCAACATCATACAGAGATGTTATTAATTGTTTGTTGATATACTAGATAGCTTGATTGTTGCTGTTAAACCAAAGCCACCCGTGAAGGATGAATATGACAATGATGATGACGATGAAGATCTGGTAAAATCAATTCATTGCTACCTAACAAAGTGACCATAACGTCAATTTGGTATTCATTTGACTCGAATTCATCTTGATTACTTCTTCTGCAGAAGTTTCGGCTTCCTCACTCATCAAGTCGGTGGAAGAAGTGGCTGTACACTTTTCTACACGATAACTTGAAGCTTCCAGGTATGAAGCTGAATAAATGGTATTTGTTTAGGCTTTAGTAAATTACTGTTTTCATCCTTCAAATATGTAATCATTTACTGTAGAATCCATAATGTTCAAATCACCATTTCACTTTATTTCTTGAAGAATCATTCAAATATTCTTACTCCCAAATCTTCGAGTTATACCAATGTGGCCTTTGAAGCATCTGCAGTATGTATCACCATAGTCTGCTTGCTTGCAGACAATTTAAACTGGGTCATTCAGCTGGTGTATGCATTATTCCAGGCATCAATATAGATGTGTGAATCTCTCGTGGGCAATGATGATGATAATAGTTCCCTTTGACATTAACAAGCTTCTAAAAATGCTCATTCTCCATTCACAGATGTTGTTTTGATGGTAATTTTCACTCTGAGTCTGAAGGCGTGGCTTCTCATAACTTTGTGGTTTATCCTTGCTCCTGTCGCCCACAGATGGGATCTCGGACCTTTGTATGTATGTCTCTTTTCTTCCTTCCTATTATTCGGGCTTTTAGTCCACTTACTATCTGTTTTTTATGGGTTCAACTCCACTATATCTTGCCTATGAATAGCTTGGACTAGGGAGGCTGCACCATAAATTCGGTGCACAAATTTGTGTATAATAATTACTTGTGACTGATTTTGAATCTGAATTGCCCCTGAAACGATGTTTGAAAAGAAAAAGAGTCTTTTGTTGTTTGGGAGAAAAGCAATTATGAGCTGATGTTGTGTGAAAGTTCTGTGGCACATTTTACTCTTTTCTTGTCATAATGTCATGGTTAGATCTTCATTTGATATGCTGAGAATTTCCATGCACCATTATGCCCTGAACCCATAAATTCGATTTGACATTGTAGAGATTAAAATAAGATGTCTTCCAAGGGTACTTACTGGTCATTGTATACGATAAAATTTGTGTCATTATGGCGTGTTTCAACTTTCGTGTAGATACTTGCAACTGGCTTTTGTCTCATTCTCTTCAACCTTGGAAAGCGCCAAGCTGGTGACATCAGGTATGACCAGACATTATTTGCTGTGCATTACTAGTATATTGTTCACAACGTTGAACAATGGGAAAGTCAAATCTGATAATTCAAATAAGACCCCTGTATGCTAGTGTGAACTTCATTATTATCAAAACAAGACAAAATGAAGTACAGAAGGCTTAGAAGGAAGTGTGAATAAATTTTGTAACATCCTGGATTAAAAATTCGACATATCTAAGTAATAATAGCACATCAGGAGCTTAAATTATTTTCACGTGCTTTTTTGGATTTTACCTATTTTTTTCCCTTTGGAAAATTCCCAGTATGATGTATAATATTTCTACCTGCTTCATATGTTAACCTTTTCTGATTGCTCAATCCATGAGAAGGATGTCACAAGTTTAGTATTCTAGTTTTATCCATTTCGCTAATATGGAAGTAATACTAGTTTTCTCAAATGGAAAGACAAAAGGGAATATATAGACAATAAAGCTAATGATAAATTTTATGTCTCATCTCTGTCAACTTTTATATGCTTAAAATTTTCATGGTTACATGTCTATCTATAATACATTTATAGGAAGAATTCTGACCCTCTCATATCTGTATTCTTGACCAATTCTAAATGATTGTTGATACCAAATATACTTGTTGCAAACTATTTTGTGATAGTTTTGAAATGTTTTCTGCTTTACAACAAACGTTGCAGTGCATATTCTATCTTCAATGAAGACTTCAGAGAGCTTCCAGGGACGCTTAACGCAGATCGGCTTGATAGAGATATAAGAGCAGGACAGTTTTGAGGCTTGCTGCACTCTTTCCGATTTCCCCGACATTGATGTGAAGTCACATGATGTATATCTGCACAATCACAAGGAGATAATTGACTAGCCAAAGAGTTAACAAGTACAGTACCCATGAAAATGACAAAGTTTTCCATTAGACCTGTGTCCCTTCTGTGTATATATCATGTACGATGTACTGATACGATTGAGATGAACGTTTCATTGTGGATTATTGGGTCTATGTCTCTGCTACCGAGGCTCCTGTTTATGAATTTCAGAGTTCACACTTTCGGTGAAGCGGCCACCTTTGGGCCATATATGCAGAGACTTGTCAGGAATCAAAAATTGAGACTGCTATTTAAATACTGTTAAGACTATAGCTTTCAACTTTTTTTGTTAATCTACAACTTTAGTTAATCTGTAATCTTTTGCTGAAAGTAAAGTTTTGTTAAGAACCGTTGATTTTTAAAAAATCATGTTATGTTCAAAGTCAGCCACTGCCGATTGAAAATCCACAAATCTACTATTCCGAGCTAGTCACTACGCAATAATGAATTTCTGATAGATTTTCGAGAGAATACTTTTTGGTTACAAGCCCTTTTGGCATTTTTTTTATTACATGTTAATGTAAAGATTGTGCTAAGAAATACCCTCTTAGCAAATATTTCTAAAAGAAAAAATGTGTTGCTGTTGGTTCCCAAATAATGCGGATGTGGTACTATTTAATGGCTTCACTCTCTTTCCTTTGCAAAGTCAAACCACAGCCATGCTAGAGAACATTTGATGAAAGACAATCATGGACGGTTGTTAGCACGTACTTTATCTGCTTCATGTAATGTTATTTTACACATTTTGTTTCTGGAGTTATTTCAAAAGGAATATTTTTTCAGTATCCCACTTTTTTTAAAGTTCTTAATGTCCCACTTTTTTCAAAAGTTGTTAGTTTCCCACTTAAATATTTTAACGATTCAAAATTCTATTTTAGCTATTTTAAAAAATATTTGATTTTATTAATTAACTTTTTAAAAGTATACACAGTCTTTATAAGTGTTCCCATTTTAAGTTTAGTATTCTACATTCTAGTTTTTATATAATTTTTTGAAGTGATTTTATTATTAAAACAAATATAGCAGTATCTCAATGCAAGATTCTTTTATGGTGGCATAACATCAAAGATCAAATTTAATTTGTACATATTTACATGACCAGAACTTGTAATTTTTTAAAAACGTAATAAACCCGACCAAATATAAAGTATGGAGGAGTATTAATTTAAATTTTGAATTATTTTGTCATTGGATCTGGTGCATTGTAAGTCTATTTTCAAAGCTATGTCATACACCATCATTCGTTCATTCATCTTGTCTACTTTCTTTTTCGGCAAGCACGTCTTGTCTACTTTGGAACGTCACGGTGATTTGGTTTGGAGCAAAATATTGATTTATTTGAGGTTGCGTTCATACAAATAGAAAAAAAAAAACAACACTGATTTCTGCTAATACCATATTAGACAATTGTAGATATTGTCAAATTAATTCCCTTCTACACCACACAGATTCACAGTGACTTTATGCAGAAACAAATCTCAGTTTGAAATGAAATTAAATAATATGATTTAACAAATACGTTTGGGGGTTGGCGAAAAATCAGTGGTCGATAATATCATAGTTTGGAACACCAATCCTCGACGGCACGTAACCTCACATTGGGGGAACAAAGTCAAACCAGGTAATCTTCTCTTTTTTTTCAACCATGCCATGCACCTTCACATGTTCTAATTTTAATAACTTTTAACTATTTTTTTTTTTCAGTTCGGAGAAACAGTTTTTATCTTATAAATTATAAACATAGGAGACTGCATCTTCTCTTTTTGTTTCAAAACATTGTTCAAATATTTCAAACTTGTCTCAAAGACTCTTACTTTCAAGTGTTTTAAACTAGAAATGGGTTTCAGCTACAACCCTTCTGTTGGTTATTGATAAAACTTTAGAAAGATGCGTAAATGTTAAGAGTTTTTTTTTTTTTTTATTTATTGAAAGATCGTAATAGTTTATTTGGCATAAATGTAGGTACCATAGTGAGAAACAGTGGACCTACAATTCAGAGCTTCTGTCAAATGTCGTTGACTAATATATCTATATTCTATGTCAAGTCCTATTCATTTTTCATGGACCCACCTCTTACAATAACCAGCCACATTGAGTTACTTCAACAACAAAAAAACACTCTTGTACAATCTATTAATGGGGTTTGTTGAGAGATATATGTCAATTTTTGTATGATATTGTGTAGCTTTAAATGAATTAGTCTTCGACCAACAATTACGGAACCCATGAAAAATAGGATATTAACATAAAGTTAGTTAAAAAATTGTGGAAATAAGTTTACCCTATGGGTAAAGATTTATTTATTTATTTCTCATTTGTGGTCGACAATTAAGGATGTGTTTGGTTGTGTTTTTAGCTATAAACGTCAAATCTACTTGTTTATGACTGGGGTGTTTTGTTTTTTCGTTGGAAAAATTATATAATTAAGGAGGATGTACGAATGAGTGTTTTTCTATTAACATCAATGTGCTGAGTTTTTATCTTTAACTTTTGGGAATCATTTCTCTTTCATCTGTGAAGGTTCATAAATCTTTGGATTTGGGTATTATTGAATTTGTAAATCCATTGTTATCTAATTATAGGTTCTTCTTGAATTTGGATTTTTTATTGAATTTCGTTGTGCTGTTTCTTTACTGTGTGTTCATAATACATTAATTATTAGTAATTTTGACGTTTTAAAATATATTAAAAAATTATTTAAAATACTAATATAGTGTATTTTGAATGTTCAGCTGAAAATAACACTAAAAAAATCAGTAGAGAATCTGTACTGATTTCTCTCTTCTGATTTTACATCTTATAAATGTGTGTCTTCATAATACACTGATTACTAGTAATTTTGATGTTTTAAAATATATTAAAAAACTATTTAAAATACCAACACAGTGTATTTTGAATGTTTAGCTGAAAATAACACTAAAAAAATCAGTAGAGAATCTGCACTGATTTCTCTCCTCTGATTTTATATCTTATAAATGTGTTGTAAATTATTATTTGAGTTGCTTTTTGGTTGTGAATATGAGTATAA
The DNA here is from genome assembly GCF_037176805.1 of Vigna unguiculata. Classification (NCBI taxonomy): domain Eukaryota; kingdom Viridiplantae; phylum Streptophyta; class Magnoliopsida; order Fabales; family Fabaceae; genus Vigna; species Vigna unguiculata. The sequence goes on along the minus strand of NC_140794.1, from coordinate 52,556,850 downwards.
GTACACAAATTGTTGGGTAGAATTTGCTTTGTTATTTGGGTAAACTTGTATGATGTTTCTTTGATTTCATCCCTTTTAGTTTATATTTGGTAAACACTTGTTAGTTTCAAATTTTTTTTTACGATGACAGTACTTGATTAATCTTGTTTTGCATTTCTACCATTATTTGTGTGAAGAATAGTTTTTCTATGGAAAAAATGACACAACCTATATATTTTAGGGCTGAATGACAATGATTATTCCTTTTTTTTTTGTCTATTTTAAATCTTAAAATTTAATGAGACAACAAATAAATGTTATTTCTTTTATGATAGAGCAAAATGAATAAGCATAATGAAATATTGCATGAGATAACAGGCAATATAAACTTGTTTTAAAGAAGATATACTTATTTTATAAATATTAAAAACATATTTACTATTTTTAAAAGGAATGTATTTAATTTTTTGAAAAAGGCTGAAATACTGATTTGTTACTAATATTGGTTTAGTTTTCTCAATTTAATTCTATTTTTTTTAATTTGGTCATAATATTTGTTAATTTTGTTCAATTTTGTCTTTTTTGTTAATGTTGTTAAAATAATTAACGGATTGTGAACAATGACTACTAGGGATGTCAACTAGGGATGGCAACGGGGCGGGACGGGTACGGGTATCATGATCCCATCCCCATCCCCATAATAAAAATTCATCCCCATCCCCATCCCCAAATCCAACGGGTATACAACTTTTGACCCATCCCCATCCCCACCGGGTAACGGGTATTTTCTTATACCCATACCCATACCCATTTTTTTATTGTTCCATATATCAATTAAATATTTTTTATAAAAAAAATTTAAAAATCACACCAACGGAATCATGATACTATCAAAATATTCAATATTAAAATAACATACTCTTTTTGATTTTCATGATGTCAAATATTAAGAAAAATATTATAATAGTATAAATCTCAAATTAAAGTATCAAATAACAACTAAATAAAATTCAAATAATTATATAAAAGCTAAAAAATTACACATTACTAAAATTTTATAATAACCAAAATATTTATTAATTTTACAAATGATCAGTGGTTTCATTTGCATTCGATCCACCTACACATAGAAAAAAAATGAAAAATTAGATATGATATAATAATTGAAATTGAAAATTTTAATTATTAGAATATAATGTACCTTCTTCATCAGATTCATTTTCACTCATGAGAACATCTTTTCCTTTTAATTTTTTAACACCTACAAACACCAAATGTAGAATATTAGATGAGAATTCACAAAAAATACTAACAAAAAATATTAATAAATTTGAGTAACTTACCTAGATGGTTTGAGTTCCATATCCAACTTCTTGTACACATCAAAGCCTCTATAGTAATATGATGAAGTCGACTACGGTGAGAAGTTAATATCTGACCACCAGTACTAAAAGCAGATTCAGAAACTACAGTTGTTATTGGAATAGCTAAAACATCCCTTGCAATTGCTTGAAGGGTTGGAAACTTTAACCCATTTGTTTTCCACCATGATAGGATATCAAATTCTTGTGTAACCGGCAAATTATCTTCTTCCAAGTAATAATCCAACTCTGTTTTCATAACTGTAGTTCTAGATTTTTTCTTTTTTGCCATAAACTCTAAAAATTCATTCGCATCATTATCAACATCCTTTCCCAACTCCAATGATGTAGCTCTATAAGAAGAAGTTTCATTCTTTTTTGATTGATATTCCAAAACCAAATCATAGCACATTTGACGAATCCTACTAAGTTTCATATCAAAATCATTACCATACAATTTATAAAAATAATATTCTAACATGTTCATCTTGTACCTTGGATCTAAAACTGAAGCAATTGCCAATATATCATGAATAACACTCCAGTAACTTTCAAATTTCTTTAACATTTGTATTGCCATATTTTGAATGGTTATCTCAGGAGATTTAACCCAATCATTTATTGCAATCTTGATCTCACAAATCTTTGGGAAAAAGATGTTGGCAGTTGGGTATTTGGAGCCAGAAATGATTTCTGTGATGTCATTAAATAATTTTAGCCTTCGACAAACATCCTTTGCAAATTCCCACTGCATATCAGTTGGCAAAGAAGTGTATTGAGCTTCACGTTGCTTTAACCTAAAAAACACATCCTTATAACATATGGCAATATCAAGCATCTTGTAAGTAGAATTCCATCTAGTTGGGCAATCCAAACTTAACTTTTTAGTGAAAGAAATTCGCAATTGTCTAGCTGTTTCCTCAAATTTTTCCATTCTTTTAGGAGTTGCTGTCCAATATGCTACACTTTCTCGAATTTTTTCCACCCCTTCTTTTAGGACGGCTAACCCTTCTTTCACAATCAAATTAAGGATATGTGATGAACAACGCATATGAAGCAAAGACCCTTTCTTAATGAGTGTGTCCAACTTCAACTTATCCTTAATTTTTTCAATCATGTTATCATTTGTGCTGCAGTTGTCTAAAGTGATAGTAGACAATTTTGTATCAATATTCCAATCGAACAAACAATCAACTAATACATTGCAAAGTCGATCAGCTGTGTGAGGTGCGGGAACATAAATGAACCTATAAATTAAGCAATATTTTGTAAGACATATAATCTTTCTAGAGGTGCATAAAAAAAATTACTGGAAAATTTATAAATTAAAAAAGGTGTACCTCAAAATTGTATTTTGCAATGTCCAATTGTCATCAATATAGTGAGCTGTGATAGACATATACCCTTTCTTTTGATTGCTTGCAGTCCACATATCCGATGTAATTGCTATTCTTCCTTTATTTGTATCTATCAACTTCATAACAACTTGTTTTTCATGTTCATAGATGCCGAGTATCTCTTTCTTTATCGTATTTCGTGAAGGAAGTTGAAATAATGGTTGAATTGTTGTCACGAATCTAATAAAACCAATATGGTCCACTATTGACAATGGATATTCATGCAATATAATCATTGTTGCAAGTTCCCTCTTGGCATTTTCTTCATTATAAGCTCCACAAGCCAATTCCTTTTTGCCACTTGAAATCTTAGAAAAAAGTGTTTTTTGTCCCCCTTTTCCTTCAACTTTTATCTTTTCAAAGTGTTCCCACACAACACTTTTCAATTTCCCTTTCTCAGGCTCTACTTGTGTTGTTGAATGTATTTCATCATGAACTTCTGAAGGTGTTTGCGTAGATGGATTCAATGGAGATTGACTGTCATTATTGGAACTTTGAAAGGGAGTTGGTTGTTGTGAACACTGTGGTGGACTTGGTACCTGCAAATCTTGATCTCCTGTGCTCATTTTCTCTAGAAACTAACATACGTAACAAAAAAAAATCAAACAAAGTAAAAAGGTTAATTTCTTTTTTAACAAAATATAAAAGGAAAACCAATAATCAAGTTTAAAAATATTTCAAATATTTTTTATACTATTAAAAATTTATATTATACCACTTAAACGAAATAGCACAAATAACAAAATTAAATTAATAATAATTCAAATTTAAACATAGATTCTTCATCTTTTGATCTTGAATTAAATTAAGGATTTATGCAATTGAGCACTTAAAATTGAGAATTAAACATTATCATGAAACAAAAAATAAATAATAAATAAAATTATCATAAAGGAGTAAAGATAATTAAATGTGTGACCCAAATTTGAGAATATCCATTTGAACATAACATAACGGAAAAAAAAATGTATAATTAAGATTATGATAAAAGGAAAAGTACCTTGAAGATCTGCTTAAACCTTAAAGAACAAGCCAAACAATTAAAAGAGAGTAAAAAAGTGTATAACCAAAGTAACAAAAAGAAGAGCTACAAAATAAGAGTCAAACATTTTCATGAAAATAAATAAATAAATAAAGATAATCAAATGTGTAACCTAAACATTATTTCATAGAATGAAATTGAGGAACACCTATTTGAACATAACCATGTACAGAGAGTAAAAATTATGTAATAAGAAGAAGAAAAATTACCTTCAAAATTAAATCTTGAAAAACAAACCAGACAATTGAGAGAGTAAACAAAGTGTATAACAAAAAACAAAGAGAATGAGAAATATGTTATATATATATATATATATATATATATATATATATATATATATTATATTATATTATATTATATATTATATATTATATTACTATGTATATATATATTATATGTGTGGATATCTTATGTTTATATATATATATAATTATTTATATATATTATATTATATTATATATTATATTATTATTACTATGTATATATATTATATGTGTGGATATCTTATGTTTATATATATATATTTTTTATAGATATATATTTATTTTAAGTATATATTATATTATATTATATAATAATATAAATATAATAATATATATTATATTATTATGTATATATATTATATGTATATGCGTAGATATTTTATGCTTTTATATATATATATATATATATATATATATATATATATATATTTCTTTTAAATTTTTATAAATTTGTAATGTTATAAATTTGTTTATAAAAGATCTCACTAGTTAAATGATTAATTTGTTTTATACGTATATATTATATATATTATATTATATTATTATGTATATATATTATATGTATATTATATTACATGTATATGTGTAAATATATATATATATATATATATATATATATATATATATATATATATATATAAGTATATTTTATTTATATGTATATATACTATATTATATTATATTATATTATATTATATTTTATGTGTAAATATATTATTTATTTATATATATTTTTTAGATTATTTAATAAATTATAAATAGTTTAGTAATTTAAGCGGGGACGGGTATTTGGGCGGGTATATATATATCCCCATCCCCATCCCCATCCCCAGTTGAAAATTTCGGGTATTACCCATACCCATACCCATACCCAGTCAAAGCGGGGATTCCCCGTCAAAACGGGGACGGGTTCGGGTGATACCCACGGGCACGGGTTTATTTGCCATCTCTAATGTCAACGGGACGGGCAAGGTACCCTACCCGCTGGATAAATATTTGTCTCGTACCCGTACCCATATCTGTCAAGTATCTGTTATGTGGGTACTCGCATAATCTTTTAATGTCCACGGATATCCACAGGTACCCGCGAGTATTTATAAAAAAATAAAAATAAATATTTAACAACATATTTTAATCATAAATTCAAATAAAATACAATATATAACATTAATAAATTTTAAACAAAGTTCAAATAACTCATTTAAATAATGTTGAATGACAGTTTATAAATAAATGAATTATTTTTAAAACTAATTGATAAAATATTCATGTGTTAAGCCAATATCATGTCACGTGTCACAGTCAGTTTTTTAATTCAGATTTTTATTAAACTTTTTCTGTTTAGGGTTAGAGTTGGTTTAAAACTAGAATGGAAATTTTAAAAGTGGAGAATAACACTATTGGTTTAAAGATTTAAGAGGTTAAAAATCACATAAAGTATTGAAAATTACATAAACATTATTTATAACAATATATAAAGATGATTTTCTGTTTTGTGTCCACATGTCATTTTTTTAGTTTTATCCTTAATTATCTTTTTTAAAACAATTGATCTTTAATTGTTATTCTAAAACTCTTTTTTATTTTTAATAATTATTTTATTTAACAACTATTTTAAAAGTTAATTATATATCCTAAAAGTAAATATTATTGATCTTAACTCAAATTTATGTAAAAATTAAAAAATGCGAACATATAAGGCGCGATAGCACCTGTGTTTTCACTAGTATTAATAAGTTATATTACTTTATAGTATTTTTATCCTCTTAAAATTTTAAATTAATGATATTATTCCCTACATTTAAAATTTTTATTTTAATTTTAAACCAACTCTAACTCTAAATTAAAAATATTTAATAACAATGTGAACTTTAATAAGAATATCAATATAACATTTATATAAAAATTAAATTTGATTTCAAGTTTGAGAGGTACAAAATTATTTAATTTTAAACAAAATTAAGATCAAATTGAATACAAATAATCTTATACCATATTGAATATAAAAATTTGATCCTTAAAAAATTAAAAAAAATCACGAAATAACATGATAATACAATCCATTAATTATTTTAACCGTATTAGAAAAAATGACCAAATTAAATATTAAAATTAAATTAAAATAAAATATTAGAATTAAATTTTAAAAAATTAAACAAATATTAGGAGCAAATGAATATCCAAATCTTTTAAAATTAAGGTACATGAGAAGAGCTAACAACTTGGATCGATGTGTCTCTGATGATGGTCATTCGGTCCCGGCTGCATTTCCCGCCTTTCGCATTTCACTTGTTTATTAATTTCTTTTTGTCTTTTTTTAATCTCTCTTTCTTGGTCTACATGGTAAATTTTTATATCCTTAATATAAAATATGATTTAAAATAAGCTAAGAAAAAATAATTATTTTTACACAATACTTCCAACTTCTATGAAATATTGAATTTTTTTTAATTAACAATGAAAAGAAAATTTTAAAACATCAATAATAAAAATAAATATAATACCGTAATAGTATTGTTCTAAATATTCAGTAAAATACATTGACTTATTTGTTTTTATTAATATGCATATTTACGTTGAAAGTGTATTATATTAAAAAAATATAAAGTACTAATCAGTGGTTGTATTAAAAACATGAGGAAGTACTAGTACTACTGATTAAGATTTGATTAGTGTTTGAATTAATTAGTAATAATTGGTTTAAAGTGGATTATTCTTTGACCAAGTGGAAAAGCTATCCCCACGACTTTCTATAATAATTAGTAAATTATGAAGATACGTAACCAAACAAGAACAAAAGATAAGATGAAACCAAATCAAATTAAGATTCAGACAAAAAGGGTTCAGAGTCCAACTTTTGACTAATCCCTCACTCTCTCACACATCCCCATTCAATCACCGCCGTCCATTTTTCTTATCATGTCTCACCTCTTTTTATTTTAATTAATAATAATAAAAATAAATATTATTATTATTATTATTATGATAAGTTGGGGCAGTTTTCTTTTATTTTGTTTTACATAATTAGTATCGCGACTTAAAATTAATATTTCTTAACAAAATTTTATTATTATCTAATTAAAATTATTATTCCATTAACAGGATATATTCTTCATTTCAAAATAAAAGGTAATTAAATACTGATATGATAATATTTTATATTCCATTCTTGAATTTATCATGTTTATATTATTTTTAATTACTCTGTTAATCCTAATACACTTTTTGTTTATTAAGAATTTAATAATTTTTATAGTGATTAATTTAGATTTTAATTTATAAACTAAAAATTATTTGATTAGTTATTGATATAGAGACTAATTTTTTTGATAGTCAAAATTTTGACAGCTAATATTAATGATTAATTTAAAGTTTAATTAGTCATTAATTATAATTTTTTATTCAACTATTATAAAGACCAATATTAGCAATTATTCATGACAATGATTAATTATATTTTGGTTTTAAAATTAATTGTTATTTAAAAAATTTCTTGTATATGAGACAAAGTTTCATATTTTCTTATTTTTACAATTGTGTATTTAACTCTTCCTTCAGAATCTTAAGAAAAAATAACATTGTATTGATTCAAATTATTAAAAGAGTTTAACTCTAATGAATTATTGGCTAATGAGTTTTTACATTAAAAAATCATGATAAATACCATTGTGAAAATAACTATTAACGAGTTTAACTAATTCATCTTATAATAATTTGTTGTCATAACAGAAAAATTAAATAATTATATAAAATCTTCTTATAATGTTAATATAATATATATATATATATATATATATATATATATATATATATATATATATGTAAATGGTTAAAAGATGTATTATTTGTAATTATTAATCAATTTTAAAATTAAAATTGTTTATATTGAGGAAGGAAATTTATTAGAGAATGATAATTTTGGACAAGTGGGTGTTTACAATAAAAAAATGTTTAAATTTTTATTAATAGGTAGTAGTTTTACTAGGAAATTTAAGATAAGTTTAAGAATGAGTGAAGTAAGGGAGGTTCAAAGAATTGGAAAGCATGAAACAAATGTAAAAATGAAATAATTTATTTAAAATTTATTTTTTGATTTTTTTATGAAAAATTATCTATTATATTAATATAATTAATTTCATTTAACTTTCACCTTTTTCTCCCATTTCAATTCATGTTCAACTTATTTTATTAGAGATTTCATTTTTATTATTCATCAAAAGGTTAAACCTCACTTAGTTAACTTTTTTGCAATTCAATCCAAGCAAAATTTTTAGTTCTTTATTAAAATATGTGCAAAAAAACTCTTAAAATCCATAAATTGAAAAATACTGAAAAACAAAAACAGAAAAAAAAGATTCATTTCTATAATCCTAACACAAATCCAACAAATAGAATAAAAACAATATCAACACCAATATAAAGAAAAACATGAGATTGATACACATACAACATGAGATTCAAGTAATGAAATCTGACAAAATCCTCGTAAGAAAGAACTTTAGAATAGAATAAAGCAAGGAGAGACAATGAGTATATGAGAAGTCATATGGAGATAAAATAAGAAAATAAAAATAAAAATTGATTATAAAATAATAAAGATAACTAATCATTCTTTTTTTCCTAAAAAAATTATAATTTATTGAAAAAAGTTTTAACTCATTAAATATATTTTTCAATAACAATAAAAATCAACAAGCACCGATAACAATTTAATTAATTTCACATAAGATTATAAATAGTTATAAACAATTTAATAGAGGTATATTAATACTAAAAATTTTTTTAGGCCTTTCTTTCTTGAACATAATTTTATAATTAATTTTCATAGGAGAATATTAGTACTAAAAAAGATTTTTGCAGCTTTTTTTTAGGTCTAAAGCGAGTATTTTACTCGTTTTACCTTTGAGTCAATAAGTCTGACTGAGGTCAAAAGTAAGGTAATGTTTTAGTTTGTCCCCTTTCACTATTTTAAGAGTGGTATTGAGTACACTAATAAGAAAAGTTATTAGGAAGAAAAAATATATTCATATTATAAAGTACTAGTTTAAATACAGGCGCTATGATACCTGTGTGTATACATTTTTTAAATATGCATGATATTATATTGGTTGGTGATGATATTGTAATGTTATTAAATTAATATACAAAATAAAATTATAAAAAATGAGGTGAATGGAGAAAAGATGATAAAATAATTGTTGATGAATAGGGAAAAAATGAGAGAAGATAAACAATTTTATCGTTAATTTTAAAATTTTAACAAATAATTATATTATAAGGGTAAAATTAGAATTATGAAATATAAACACAAAAGGGACAATCTTTTCTATATATTATTATAGATGAGAAAGTAGAGTGAGAGATAATATATAACATTTTGCATGAAATACTACTTTTTTAAGATGTTAAGAAGGAAAACATAAAGGTAATTAAGAGCATTATGAGAAGTTTTGACTTGTGAACTTTTTCAAATGTAGTATTTGTGTTTGTGGGTTGGAAGAGACAACATTAACCACTTATGGTGATATAGTGAAATTACTGAAAATTCTCTGAAGGAATTGACAACTTAAAAATATAAGATGGTATCTTTTGGGAATTTTTTTTATTAAGTTCAGTGTTGTCATTTTTACCTCTATGTCTTTTTGTAAAATATTGAAGAAACTTGTAAAAAAGTTAAAAAGAATACAAATTATGCCTCTATGGGAAGCAATGAAATATCTTTGAGGGGAAGAAATTTGATTGGAGAGGAGTTGGATAAAAATAGTTAATATGATGGAAGGGTTTTTGGAAAGTTTATAGGGAAAAGAAAGTCTTGTAGAATGATTTAATAAGGAAATTAGTGTATGTTAACAACAAATTATTTCGAATGAGTTCAGTTCACTCTATATGGAAAGAATGTTATGAACAAATTTACTTAGATACAATATTACCAAACAATCAACAAACACATTTTTTATGATATATGGATGGTAAAAATACATTTAACATGGAAGAGTGGAACATTATGTGATGTGTAATAACACAAAATATGGAAGAAAAATATGTTTTTATTGAAAAGTTTTGATATTAAACATATTATTCTACCATGTAAATGTATTTTTTAAAGGTGATATAAAAGGGTGAAGGGAAAAATCCATGTAAAGTATTGACACCATACTTTCAACTAAAAATCTTAACACAATGAGTTTGAGTCTTCTTCTTTATATATTGTTCAACTTTCTAATATCTATTTAATGTGAGACTTAGACTCGTAATTAGTCCATACGAGCACTTGGATTCCCAACAATTAGTCAATATCATACTCATACTCGAAGTTAAACTAGATTATGTCAACACATCTTTGACTTGAGTTTGACACAAGCCAAAATTGATTCTTCCATCAAATTTATCTATGTCACATTAGATAACACTTGCAAATGTCATTGTAATTTCAACAACCAAAGATGATTCTCTAACAACAAAGATATTTTTGTGGTATATCAGAATAAGCTGCAACCACATAATATACTAAAAATTACTGAACCATAAGCTCTTATACCACTCAGATGGAAAAAAAATCACAAAGAACATTATTGTCTTTGTCCCCGAGAATTACTCTACTAATAAAAAAATAAGATAAAACAATCAACACAAAAATACATATCGGAAACTCCAAATTCGTTGAAAAAACTACAACCATTATCTAATGACAATTAAAAGAATTACACTATATGAAAATTTTTACAACACATAGACCATTCTCTCGTGCTATTTGACCTCAAGTACACCCATATTATCCAAAATAAAAATTTAAACCAAACTTCGCAACATTCTACTACAAGAGTATAAAAAAAGTCAAATACAAATTTAAAGTGTTTTTGACTTAAATGTCTCTAAACAAGTATTATCCCTTACTCCATTACGTATGCTAAATGATATAAAACTTTGGAAAATGTATTATTTTCATAAATACAACAAAAGTACGTATATTCAATGCCACTCTTTCACACAATGGTGTTATTGTGGAAGAGTTTTTGTCTTATGAGTGGTACTTACGTTCCTTTTTCATGTGTACATGTATATTATAAGAAACAACACAGAAAGTAGCATTAGAAGGGGAGTTATAATGTACTCTGAGTGGGTTAGATAAGTATTCATATGGCTCTTTAGATAAATATAAGCCAACCATCTTTTATGTTGAATGTATGTCTCTTTATTTTTATGTTCGATGAAGTGGTTATGAATGCTACTGTAGTGACTATGTATCTATATTGTATAAATTTGGTATCTCTTTGTATATATAATTTATTGTGATAAAAAATAGTTAGTTTTTCTATATAAGTTTATTAATTTTTTTATGCTACTGATTCAAACTAGAATGCAGATTTCAAAGCAAGTATTATTATAAAAATTTCCCGAGGTTTTAAGCCAAATTATTATTTTTTATAGAAATTCTCTTCAATCTCTCTCGTTTGTACCAATGTGGTTTTTAGAAAAATTGGAAGGAAAACTTGAATTCTACTAGGAGATATTTTTTGTACATAATGCTATTGTGAGATATGCACTAATTAATAAATGTTGAATGACAATTGAAAATATTTTCTGAAACCCGAGAAAATGTTCAGAAACTACTATAGTGAAACTCAAAGAAATGGATGAAGAATTCTTGAATGGACACGAAGAATTATTTTTCGTAAATATCTACTTTTAGGAGTTTTAGCAACTTTTCATTTTCACAATTCAATTCTTTAAAAATTTAGAAGGGATCTCACCACTTGTAAATACCTCTTATATTTCTCTAAAAATGAATTATACGTTCTTTTTTAAATAGAAAATTCAAATAATATTTCAATTTTTGGTTAATAATTAAAACTCATTTTTATACTATAATGGCATCTTAAATAGACATTTCTTGTAAATAAACTTTATCACCCAATCTTTCTAACGATAAAGATTTTCAAAATTACCATTTTTAATACGCTCTAATACGTTTTTTAATGTTAAATAACATCAAAGTCAGCCTCCTTCATAATTAAAAAGTATTCTTAACTTTAGAGACATAAATTGAATCTTAACATGTTCAAGTAATTCAAATATTTACCAACTATACGACTTCGGTAGTTTACTTCACGATTCCAGTATTTGATTATCCAATAAAAAATACTACGCGTCCCATCATATCTTTAAACCTTACGCGCATATAAAACAACACGCTTCAAAAATTGAAGGAGTTTACACCTTTACCAACCTCTCGCAATATAGAAAAAAATAAAAAAAAAATAAGGTTAAATTATTTAATTGGTCTTTATTTTTATAGAAATTTTTTAATTAGGTTTCTTTTTTTTATTGTGTTAACTAGATTTTTATTTTAGAAAATACGTTGTAATTAGGTTATTTTTGTTAGTAGTACACTAACAGTTTTAATCATGTGTCACATGTCAACATTTGATTCTTTTGATTTTTCTTAATTTTTTTTTTAATTTAAAAAAAAATAAAAAGTGCCATGTGTCAAGTTGATGTTGTGTCACTAACAAAAAAGACCTAATTGTAATGAATTTTTCAAAATAGGAACTTACTTGAGACAACAAAAAAAAGAAGGGGATCTACGAGATTTTCTTATGAAAATGGAGACTAATAAAATGATTTAATCAAAAAAAAAAAAACCAATTTTGCTTTGCGCCATTGTTACAGTGCATGCTACTTCCATAAATTTAATAATATACCATTTAGAGCAAAAATGTTTGGAAACCGAGTTTAAGTATGACGTTAAATAAAAATAAAAAATCGAGTATCATATAAGAATCAAGACTTCTAAATTTATTGTCTTAATGTTTTAGGTTGGAGGTAGTGTCAATTCTTATATGGGTTTAAGAATATCAGTGATGACAGAACCAATGATTAATCTTAATAATCAACTTATGCAGGTACAATATGGTTCCAGTATTGAAAATATCCCTAACATAGGGTTCAGGTCATGATGCCACTATGAGAAAACAATAATAATAACAAAAAATATATGCAAAGTATGCAACAAAAATAATTTTTTCAAATTTGCAAGAATTTATGAAGAGGAATTTCTTTTTAATCTCAAATATCCGATTTACGATTCCAAAAAAAAAAAATAATGTTGCAAAACTTCTTTTAAAGTTTCAACATAATCTAACAGATAATGAAGTAGGAATTAGAATTTTATTAACACAATTCGATGAATAAACCAACAAATTTTTTCTTTCTTTTTTCTCTTCCAAAGACTTACCTCTTAACTTAGAGGACTCCTCTCAACTTAGATTAAATAGCGAGAATCGAACTTTTTAAACACATAATTAGCAGTGCCACCAAAAAAAAAATTACACATCACATTATTTTTAATATACCTTTTTAATATCGCTTTCTTCATCAATTTCTTGGATCAAGTTTACCAATTCTAGTAGCAGCTGTTGAATTAATTATTTGGTGATTCAATTATTCAGTTTGGTCAATCTCTCGTATGGATTATAAACCTACGCAATGCAACATTTCAATTTTGAATCTTCTTGGCCTGTTGTTCAACATTTAATTTATTTTCTAATCTATAAATCCTTTGAAAGAAAATAACGACAAATGTTTAAAACAAGAGTGAGCCTTTTGTACCTACAACTATTTATACAAAAATAATCTACAAATCCGTTCATAACCGAGTCAACATAGATTTCTTCATAAATCAATTTGCATGTTGCATGTATTAATTCATCCACGACAACTTCAAAACGTGCGCCACCGTGATTAATTGCCATGTTGAAGTCATCAACGACGCAACGTATAATATTAATAACAATATAAATGAAAAAAAAAAACAAAACTAATAACAAATTTGAATTGAACTATGAATAAGGTCTGGAAACAATGTTGTAAAAACAATAAAATATGAAAATAGTCAAATTATTTTAAATTCAACACGTTAAATGACGAGAATAAATTGTTTTATATAGAATGGAGAGAAATAGTCATAATAGTGTTCAGTCTACCTTTGACATGTTTAAAAATTCAATATATAGATCAAGCAATGACTTCATCATATGTCTATATATTTTCTTTGTAAATGTTGCATTATCGCTACGGCATCGGAAATTTGTCGTTGCAATATGAAAGTGATGTATAAACACACGTATTTACACTTTCATAATCAACTCATATGGATTGAGACATTTTGAAGTCCAATTATAGATTTTTTTTTTTAATAAACTTTTTCTGTGCTGTTTTTTTTTCATGTCACACTGACAAGAATCAAATATTACACAATTATTTTCCTTAACGACTTTGTGATGCAGATATCTCATAAAATTGTTTTTTTCTGGAACTCGTGCTTCTTGGTTCCTTCAGTCTTAAACAATGCCCACATTAGGGTAAACTTTATATACAATAATATTTATGAAATTATTGCGATTATTTTTGAGTTGAAATCGACGTCTTGTTTTGATAACTGGGGTTGTTTTTAATAATTAAAATATATGGATGATGTTTGCCAAACATGAATTTAATTTAAAAATAAGACTTCATACTATTAAAAAAAAATCTGTTTTTATTTGGTCCGATTGTAACCTTTTTTACAGAGTAAATTAAACAAATGGAATTAAGAAACATTGGCACATGGTTTGAGGCACAAGAATTAGAACAATACTTCAGTTTTGAGAGCGAGCATGTGTCAGATTATTCAATTAAAATCTCACCGGTTCCAGTATTATTAATAACATGGTTATGGTTGGTTCTTTTAATAAGAGTAAATTTATACTAATTCTCTTATAAGATCAGATATATTAATTATTCCCATTTATTTATTTTATAATGTTTTAAAAGACTAATAAAAAGCTTGCTTGAACAGGTATTGAAGATTTATTTTTTGTTTTTTTGCATATTAGAAAGGTTTAGTTAACCAAACGGGAGCACCGGAAAGGAAGTGGTTTGGTTTAAAAATTGACTTAAACAGAAGCCTTGATCTGATTTGAATCTTGCCTTGAAAGTTGAAGTCCAAACGCACTTTTGTGAATGAAAAAATTCCCACCCAAACCCCAAAACTAATATATTAAAGGCACCACGCAAACACTTCATCCACCATCATCTACCGTTTCTTTTATTCACTTTTAACTTTGGTTTTAGGTGACCACTGTTACTAATAATAATATAATAATAATAATGAAATAAAACCTCACTTTTCTTAACCATCTAAATTAAAAACAAAAGCACCTCATTAGTCCTACCTTCTACATAGAGAAAATAACACCGTTTTCTAATTATAATAATGAAATAATGTATAAAAGGTTTGACTAGTATTTTTGTAGTGTCTTGAATGTTCCGTTTGAAGTGTTTAACGCTGTTTGAGAGAGACATAAATTAATTGAGTCATCTGAAACTGCTTTAAACGAAGATGAGGAAAAGAGTAAAGAAATGGGGAGAGAGATATTTTAGATTAAAAAATATAAAATGAGAAATGGTGGTAAGTGTAAGAAGAGTAATTGATGAGTAGTTACTAGTTATTGTAATAAAAATAATAATAATAAGGGCACACAGAAGACAGCGATGATGTTTATGAGACTTAACCGTCAACTCACAATGAGACCCAACCCAACAACTTGACACGCAAACAGAAACAGAAGAAAAAACATTTGAAAAAGGCGCAGAAAGGACAAAAGAGGTTTAATTTTTCTAGTGATATAAAAGCCTCCCGTCTCTCCCATTTCCAAATCAAATCTGAACCCAAAAACAAAATTGATTATTATAATAATTTTGGTCATTTGGTAAATATAATTATTATAGATTGATTGATTTGTTGGTGTTGGATTGGGGGCTGCGGAAAGAAGAAAGAGTTGAGGTGAAGAGAAGGGAAATGTGATGGGAAGTGGAGTTTCAAGTCTGTGTTGGTGCTACGGGAGGAACCAACCGGGCCACCAGGATGTTATATTCACGGCCACCGAGCCATTGGACGAAACCCTAGGACACTCCTTCTGTTACGTCAGATCCTCCGCTCGCTTCCTCTCACCAACTCACTCCGATCGCTTCCTCAGCCCCTCCACCTCCCTCCGCTTCTCCCCCACTCAGGAGCCCCGAACCCGACCCGAATCCCATGAAACCGGTTTCAAAGCCATTTCCGGAGCCTCCGTTAGCGCCAACAGCTCTCTCCCCACTACAGTCATTCACTTTGACGAAGAAACTCTCGATTGCGTCGGAGCTACCACCAAGGGCAATATCGTCAATGGCTTCGAAAGCACGGCGTCGTTTACCGCGCTCCCGCTCCAGCCCGTTCCCCGAGGCGGCGAGCCCTTCCAGGTTAGCGGCTTCTTTCTATCCGGTCCAATTGAAGCCAACGCCGTCTCCGGTCCTCTACCCGCCGCCGAAGGCGGCGGAGGCGGCGGCGATGTTCCCTTTTCTGCGCCGCTCAGCGGGCTCTATGGAAAGAAGAGCAGGAAGAAGAAGGTCATTTCGGGATTCCGGAAGGCGTTCAATCGGAACGCGACGGAGATGAAGAGGCCGTGGGTGGTGCCGGTTCCGGAGAAGAAGGAGGCGGCGGCGGCGGAGGCGAGGGGCGGGGAGGGCAATGTGCAGTGGGCGTTGGGGAAGGCTGGGGAGGATCGCGTCCACGTGGTGGTGTCCGAGGAGCAAGGGTGGTTGTATGTTGGGATTTACGACGGTTTCAATGGCCCCGACGCGCCGGAGTTTCTGATGGGGCACCTCTATCGTGCCGTTCACAGCGAGCTACAAGGCTTGTTCTGGGAGCTGGAAGACGAACAACCGTTGCCGCAAGAGAGTAATCCCGTGGTGGAAGGAACGGAGAGTAAACGGCGTAAACTGTGGGAGCTTCTCGCTGAGGACGGACTCGACCTTTCTGGTTCGGATAGGTTCGCGTTTTCCGTGGACGATGCGTTGAGCGTTAACAACGCCAATGCCGGGTCTGCTGTGAGTAGGAGGTGGCTGTTGCTGTCGAAGTTGAAGCAGGGGTTGTCGAAGCAGAAGGAGGGTGAAGGGAGGGGGTGGAATTTGGGTAATGAGGAGAAGGAAAAGGAGAAGCCCTCTGGGAGGAAGCGGAAGGTGGGTCC
This sequence comes from Vigna unguiculata, assembly GCF_037176805.1. Classification (NCBI taxonomy): domain Eukaryota; kingdom Viridiplantae; phylum Streptophyta; class Magnoliopsida; order Fabales; family Fabaceae; genus Vigna; species Vigna unguiculata. The sequence continues at coordinate 52,539,762 of NC_140794.1, read as the reverse complement.
TGTGGATCATAGGCTTGTTTTGAATGCGTTGTCTCGGGCACTACAAGTCTCGGAGGTTGCGTATTTGGATATGACGGACAAGCTTTTGGATACGAATCCGGAGCTTGCTTTGATGGGCTCGTGTTTGTTGGTTGTGTTGATGAGGGATGAGGATGTGTATGTGATGAATGTTGGGGATAGTAGGGCTATTGTTGCACACTATGAACCCAAGGATGTTGATTCTAGTGTTGAATCGGGAAGCAAGGGAGGTGTTGAGTCTGGTGCTGAGAACATAGTTGAGGAGTCATTGGGTTTGGGTCAAAGCGCAAATGCTCAACAAATGAGGTTGGCGGCGTTGCAACTCTCTACTGACCACAGCACCAGCATTGAAGAAGTAAGTTCTAGATTTGGTAACATGCAGTATTGAGTATATGTTCACGAAGTTTGATTTTGTTGTTGTTCTTGTTGTAGTTGAACATACTAGAAGGTATACTTTTAGTAGTGGTTGCATTTATTGGCATTTCCCCCCCTTTTCTTTAGTCAGTTTGTGATATGATTAAGAGTTGACTGAAAAGTGGTGCTTGTTGTTTTGCAGGAAATCATTAGGATTAAAAACGAGCATCCTGATGATACCCAATGTATAGTCAATGACCGAGTTAAAGGTCGCCTGAAGGTCACCAGAGCATTTGGAGCTGGGTTTTTGAAACAGGTGTCTTTGAAAATGCTTTTTTTTATTTTATTAATACAATGTTTTATGTGTGCTTCTGGACCATTTTCTACTTCCACCGTGAAGAAGATAATATATGCTGTTTTTTAAAAGTTCGTGCATCATGGACGGGGTGATGTTTTACCCTGTTATTTTTTTTTATTCAAACGAAGATTTATTATTTATCTACCCTAGTAGATAATCCTTTGTTTAGTCAACGAGTGTGTTTGCGTGCTTATGAGTATCTTATGGTTCTCAATATAATATGATCAAAATTAACTCTCCTAACCAGTTATGCTTTCACTTGATACGAACGTAAGCTTTTGTTAGTACATATACACAGATAAACGAGTCTTTAAATAGATGCTTGAAGTCATGAGCATATTTGTATCCATAGCAAATTTCAAAACTTGTCATGTTAATTGAGATTTTCTTTTTCCAATTTTTTATGTAAGTTTGTGATACTTTATGAACTGTATAGGATGTAAATTATAGTGTCTAACAATATATGGTGCGTTGGAATTGATGCCATAAGAGAATTGATCGCTTTCCTTTTCTCTCAAAGCCATAGAGGTTACATTAATTATACGGGATTGTTTTTCTAAAATACCCCACACGCGTATAGACTTAAGTCTCTCAATATACTCCTATTTGATAGAATGAGAAGCCAAAGAATAAAGCCAATTGTTGGTAGACTATGCTGACACTGGTAATTCAATATTGTACTAAAGCATCTGATGAACAATGTTGGTACCAACATTAGACCATGTTGGTTTACCAAGTAACGAAGCCCACTTTTGGTAGCCAATTGTTGTAATGAAACCCACGTTTGTTGTGCTTGTGATACTGCTGCTCATGTTGATGTACATCTTCGTGCTAAGTTATAAGTCGTCTTGTTTTTCTTATTTAGGGTTGCTGCATACTTCTCATATTTGATATAAATGTAGTCTGACATGACTGTATAAATTGATTTTTTCCATAGCCGAAGTTGAATGATGCCGTACTAGAGATGTTTCGAAATGAATATATTGGCACTGCTCCGTATATTTCCTGCACTCCTTCACTACGTCACCATAGATTATGCCAGAGAGATCAGTTCCTGATCCTTTCATCTGATGGTTTATATCAATATCTAAACAATGAAGAAGTGGTTTCTCATGTTGAGAGTTTCATAGAAAAATTTCCTGAAGGAGATCCAGCCCAACATTTAATAGAAGAGGTGCTTCTCCGTGCAGCTAAGAAAGCTGGTAAATGAATCTTCTGACCTTGTATCTTTCTTGTTTTGCAGTCTTGCTCACCATGTTAAATGTGCAATTTGCTGAGTGACATAAATGTGGAATATTAATTAGTAATTATTTTTTCATATGTAAATTAAAAGCTGTTTGCCATGTCCTGTATGGTCATGCTAAATTTTAATGATTAAACTTCTGGTAACTCACCTCTCTATTTGAAGATATATTTTAACTATATTTTGTTTGAAGAACGAACTGATGACAAATTTTAAGAAGTAAAACACCAAGCCTTGCAGAGTGTAGAGTTTGAAGGATCTGAACCACTACAGATATTTGGTGTTTGAGTTAATTAATTATTATTAATTACCACTTGTTCTCAAGCTTTTCTGTTAAAATGTTATGTTCCTCAGAGAAATGTGTTGTCTTAGCAGGAGGTTGTTTATATTTTCCTTTCTTAGAACGCCTAGTCTTCTGCTTTAATAGTTCATAGCTTTTGCACAAAACCTACTTCGTAATTGTCCTTCTTTAGAAAGGTGGCAGTTCTTTGATAGTCATATATTTTACTTTCATTAAAATCCCATCACTTCTGTGGACTCTTAAATTATTTCCGCAATCTGAGTTTGATAAAGCCAATTTCAGAAAGCACTATTTTAGTGAATACCCTGCTTTATCGTTCTGCTTTATACATATGCTTATCATATGATTCCAAGAGTTAGGGCGAGGTAACAGCTTTTAATTCAGGACGGTTGTCGTGTCTATCTGCTGTTGTTTTTCTTGGCTTGTTAGATTCTTGTATTTGGATAAAACTTATTTTGAAATACGTTTGATGCTGGTGGCGTCTTTTTCTTTTTTCAACCTGCCTGGGTTGGAGATTATGCAAGAAATGTGGCTAAAACAAGAAAATAATTGATGCAAGCAATATGTTCATTTCTAGTAGAAACTTTTTTAACTTGCCAATTCTTATGCCATACACAACCCCCCATTTATAGGTTATTTTGGATTGATTTGTGGCAGGAATGGATTTTCATGAATTGCTTGATATACCACAAGGAGATCGGAGGAAGTATCACGATGATGTTACTGTCATGGTGATATCACTTGAAGGGAGAATCTGGAAATCGTCAGGAAAATATCCGTGAGACAATGAGACCTTCAACCTGTTGGCTTATACATGTGATGACATTTTTGCACCCTTGTGTGCCATGAAGCAGTGCTGAAGTTTCAAAGCAGGTCCATTTGTCATTGGTCTGGGTGTGTTTTTCGCGGATCTTGCGACATTAAAAATTATCAACTGAGGAATCTCAGATTTAACAGGCAAAAAGCTACCGCTATAGCTCTGTCCAAAATTAAGGAAAGCTAAATGCAATAGTATGAGCTAAGAACATGCATTGCAGATGGGCCTTGTGAATTCTGTTGTTGAGTTAAAAAAAGAAAAAGAAAAAGAAGCAAAGCCTATGCTTCTTTTTCCATTGGCAGCTCTATTCTCTCTCCCCGTTTTTTTGCAGCTGTAGAGATGATAAATTATAGAAATTTTGATAGCCAAGACACTTTCCGTTAGTTTTTTTTCATTTTTCTTTTCTTTACTTTCTAATAGCCGATAAAATGGGTGTATATGGGTGGGGATACAATTGTATTGATTGAACTCGACCAGTCAGTCCTTAGTCAGAAATGACGATCTGTAACGGAGAGTGGATTTCCACCGTTGCCAATTAAAATGATTATTCGGAATTAGAGGCCAATGCAGTGCATTAAACAATGCAGAATGGAAATGGCCATTCGTAAATTGATGGCGAAAAATTCGGTTGTTTCAAGGATTACTCGTTGTCTCTATTTCAGCAATGTGTACAAATTCAGAATGTAATTGTCCTTTCAAAAGCAAAAATGACGAATTCTTACATCAATTGTTAACTAGTATTTTAAAAAGTTTATTGTGTAATACATAAGTATGTTTTTTGTGCATTTAAACTTTGAATATAGGATATATAAATAAATTATGTTAAATTATTATGTTAGTGTTTTTCAATATGTAAAATATATTTTAAAAATGTTAAAATTTAATTTAAAGACAAAAATGTAAGATGAATAGAGATTAATGATTATGATTAAATATATTAACAAAGATAAGAAATAACTTGAGAGAAAGTTGTGAAGCAAATTTGTGAAATATATACATACGTAAGTGTGTGTGTATATAAGCAAAATAAATATTTTATTAAAATATCTAATTGAAAGAGTGAAAGAAGTAAATTCGTAGAGTTGATGCATTTTTTTTTTCTGTTCACCAGAACGCGTGCACATGGGGGAGGATGATAGCAGTGGAAGAAATTCAACAACTAGTTCTCTACAGACCAGCAAAAAGTCCAATAAGTATGAAGCATATATTGCTTAAGATATAAAAGAGTCAACAAACAAACGTTAGTTATATTTAGCATATTTTACCACACGAACGATAAAGTACCATGTCCAATTTTTAGAAAGTTGTTGCAGGAGTCTTCAGTAAAGAATAAGCACTAAGTATTCCTCTCTTTCCTCTCTATTTTGCTTATGAGATTCCTTGACTTCGGATCAGGATAATTTTACTCTACCAGAGGATTTCACATGAGATGGTCAAGTGAGTACATCTCAGCCATCCATAACTTTTAAAGATGAATTTATATCATTTTTTTTTATAAATAAACTAAATAATTGTAATGACTAAAATCTCGTACAACGAAAATGTCACTAGAGATTATCTCAACTTCGAATATTATATTGACTGTGATTCATGGCAGCATGCACCCGGCCTCTTCCCCAAACTTGAAAGTGATTCTACAAAATGAAGGGAAGCAAAAAAAGAATACTAAATTTCAGGATTTGTTTACATTGTAAGAAATGAACGGAAGATTATACATCTCATCTCTGCCTTCAAGACTTCATATCTTGGCCTTTCAAGTGATGATCATTGTATTATGTTTTAGCCATATCAATGTCACTTGAGCTACCATCATCTATGTAGCTGTAGCAGCTGCCGTAGAGTTTGATTGCACCCAAGAGATTAAATCCTCTCTAGTTGCACTGAAACAACCAACTTTTTCTTCACTCTGCCTAAACGGAACAGCTAGCTTCCTCAAATGAGAGGAAAAAGAAACATGGAGCCCTTGGGCAAACTTATGAGCACCAGTACCAGTTTGGGCAAGGAACAACTCTGGCAGTGTCTCCTCCCGCTTAACAATTTTGGTGAGTGTCCACATCCACTCTTCAAGTGCAGTTAGTGCTGCACCAACTGATAATGATCTAACGTCCAAGCACCATTCCTCATCAGTTTTGTTGTGCAAACTTGGGTATAATCCATACAAGGTTCCCAAGTAGAGTAGCTCATGGGCTCTCTCTAGAAGATCTTTGTTTCTACATATGTCAATCAAGCAGTTACAGAAGGGTCTTCTCACTTCAACCACTGCGCTGTTCATGATACCCTTGAACTCTTCCTTCACAGTCTCAAAACTAGTTTTTTCATCTTCAATCAATTGAATAAAGGCAACCAATTTTGGGTTAGCTTCCTGCAAACAAGCAAGGACTTTTTCCTCATCCTTGCTACCCTGAGAAAGAGACACAACAGATAGCAAGCAACCACATAGCCTATCATCTGGCTTAATTCCTCTCTCAACTGAAGAATAAAAAACTCTTACCAAACCATCAAATTCCATAGCCCTTCCCAAGCACTGAATCAAACAAGTAAACCCCATCACATTGAGTTCAACACCCGACTTGCACATCTCCTCAAACAATTTCATTGCCTTGTCCACATCTCCTTGACTCCCGTATATGTTGAGCATTGCCGTGTAACTCCAACTGTCTGGCTTGCAATGTGCAGACTGCTTCATATCCCTGAACAAAGTCTCAGCTTCCTCCACCAATCCAACATCTGCACACATGTTCAGCAATGTATTGTACAAGATAAAATCCATAGGCCAGTCATTTTCCTTCATTCGTTGCCACAACTCCAAAGCATCTCTAGACCACCTGGCCTTTCCATATATCTTAATAACCGCCGTCAGAGTCTTCTCGTTCGGCACAATCCCTGACTCAATCATTTCTTCAAACAGGCCCCTTGCGAACCCTGGCTTGCCAGCCTTTCCCATTGCCTCCAGCAAGGTGTTATACACAACCAAATTAGGCTGCACCCCAACAGACTCCATCTCCTGAAACACATATCTAATGCCGTCATAGTCCCCAGCCTCCCCAAACATCTTCCCCAGCACAGAGAATGTGATGGGATCAGGCTTCCACCCACTTGCTCTACCTCTCTCGTACAAACTTATCACCTCTTCAACCTTGCCTAACCTAGCATAAACATCTAAAATAGCAGAGTAGGTTACCTCATCAGGCATCAACCCAGTCTTGTACATCCTCTCAAACCACTGCACAGCCTTGTCATAGAGGTTACACTTCTTGGCACACGAGATGATGGTGGAGTAAGTGATGTTATCCAGCGGAACCCCAGTGTCGATCATCTGGTGTGCAAGTTCTTCTATCAGCGCAAACTGTTTCCCGAACCTCAAAGACTTCATTGTCACATTGTAGAAGATGGTTTCCATGGGAAGCAAATTCTGGGTCTTGATCCAATCCAGAAAAAGATGAGTCTTTTGCCATGGCTTCAAGGTGTTGAGTATCAACAACACGTTTTCTCTAGTAAGAGGGCGTGGAATCTCCTCCAAAGAAGGCAAGAATTCATCTTCGGACGAACCACACTGATTCAGTTTGTGAACAAAGCGTTTCAAATCTTTCAACTGTGGACTGTAGGAGTAAGTAGCGCGCTTTTGTCTCTCAGAGGACAACACAGTGCGCTTTGCTTTGGTGGGGTTGACCCAAGTAGATTTTCCCTTAGAAAACGCATAGGATTGGTCTCCTGCGACGGTGGATAGGGTTTTGTTGGCAAGGGGTGCGAGTTGGTCGGATAAGGAAGTGCTCTTCTTCTTGCTGTCTGAAGTTGGTGTGGGAGGAGCCTCTGGAGTGGAATTTGAAGTGGAGCAGTGTATGAAACATTTTCTAATGCCTTTTTGCCTACAAGGGTTGGTGACGCTCAATCTTGTTCTTTTGGTATCTGTGAAGTACACATCCACAACGGTAGACAGTGGAGCAGCCATTGGAGTTCTTTGGCTACAACCAGTTCCAAGATATTATTTCATAACCTTATCTAAATGCAAAATATATGAGGTAATACTACAAATTCTGTTTTTATTTCAGGATATTTCGACTTTCAAATTACGAAAAAACACACACATGAACTTTCTTTCAACTGGACTTGGAGATACATAAGTTGGGCCGGGTTTTCAATGAGGGTGTCTCTTCCTCCCTGTTTTTCTTCCTGCACCCCCCACAAAGTTGTACTTTCCACACCACCCCTAGTTAAAAATATATGCATGACTACAGGTCGAGGCCAACAATAATAGTGTCTATCTGTTATATAACCTACAATAAAAAAACTCACTCTTACACTTAGATACTCATTTAAAGAATATTAGTGGATTTTAAAAAACTCGTGGTATTAATGGATACATTCGAATATCTAAAAAAAAAAATTTATAAATTTTTAAAATAAAATCTAAAAAAATATACAATATAATATAATTTAAATTAAATATAAATTAAATTTTAACTTTAATTAAATTTAACCTAATAAAATATATTTTTATTTTTATTTTTAATTAAATTTAACTTAAAAAATATAAATTAAACTCTAATTTTAATTTTATGTAAGTAACATATCTTTACGAGTACAAGTGGTATGATATCCGCATTTGACAAATTTATAAATAGGTGTAAACATTTTTATTTACCCGCAGGTACTAACTATTCATTATGAGTAATTTTACTATCCCTACTCCATCTATTTATTTTTAATATTTTTAGTATTAAATGTTTCGGAAGATATTTCTAATCAAGAAAATATCTTTCAAAACACTCGATCCGAAATGTTTGATTTTTTTTTAGAATAAGTGTTCCAAAAGATATTTTGAGATCTAAAATTACTTTACAGAGTACTTGTTTTGGGAATTTATTTTATATCATGAAATACAATATAAAAAAGGGTTTATGAAATATATGTTTCGTAAGGAATTGCGAGATTTGGAAATATATTATGGAATATCCATTCCAAAATTTAATTTTTAAAATTTTGAAATTATTATTTCGGAAGGTATTTCTAGATTTGGAAACTTTTCTTCTTATTTCGAAATTTATTTTCGATTCCAAAACGTATTTTTGGATTTGAAAATTATCATTCCAAAATATAAAAAATAAATAAATAAGTTCCAAAACAATCATTCCAAAAGATATTTTTTGAATTCAAAAATGTTTTCCGAAAAACTTGTTTCACAATATAATAATGCATGATTTATACTTAATTTCATTTGACATCAACGTTTTAGTGGAGCTCACCACTAATGAAAATGAAAGAGAAATGGAGAATGAGTCCAGAGAAAAGCATTTATTTGAACAAAATGAATATGTTTTTGCATGGTGGCATCCCCAATGACTTTGCTGGGAGAAAATGTCTGAGACGTGTTGCAAAACATGATAAGTGATAAGAAGAACCAAGTGTTGAGATTCACTCTACTATTAACTCAAGGGTAGAAGGGTATTTTTAAAACTTAACGAGTGTTGGAAGAAAAAAAAATGGGTGCATGAAGTAGCAGCCCTTACAATGAGCTTAAGTATTTTCTGAAACGTGTTAAAAACGTTAATATTTTTGAAAATTACTTTCCAAATTTAGCATAATGTAAAAAACTGGTTAAAAACATAGAAAATAACAAAATAAAGTATAAAAGGCCATATTTCAGTAAAAGGGAGTATTGGCAATAAATAAAAGAAATTTTAGCTTACTTCACCTTTTGCAAGCTACACCAAGGTTAGGTATTTACTGGGTCAACAGTGTGAAAATTCTTAACTAATCCATATTCATATACTTAAAAGAGTTCATATTTAACAAACTTGCTCAAGGTCGTAGTTAGATAGACTCATTTGATAATTATATATAATTTATTTTAAAAAACTGAGTGTAAATTAAATATATCAATATTTGTATTGAAATAATTGATTATGTAATCGATTAAATGTATCATGAGTTATTTCTTCATGTTTTTATTCTTGAGGATGAGTTGCTGAGAAATCTAAAGTTTACTGGAGATTAATGTTGTTGTACATTCATTATATAAGATTCAGTTAGGTACTGTCAGGAAAAGTTTACTCTGTAAAATCAATAATCAGAGAAAAATAATTACACACATTATTCAGATAGAAATTACTACTTTTGATATATAGTATAATTTTTACAATTATTTTATAATATGTTTTAGCCTTTTTGGTAAAGAATTCAAAAAGGAAATTTTGCCAAAGATGGAATAACTTATAAATGAAGGAGATGTATGTCATTCTCTAATAGATGGTTTAGCTTATATATAGAGAATTTTATTCATAGGTTAATTAATTTCAACAATTATTAGTAGTCATGTCGTTAAAGATTTTGCCTACGAAGTCAAGGGAAAAAATGATTCTATTTTACTTTTTTGTCTTGTCGTTAAATTGCTCCACTTGGTAAAAAAGGTGAACAACACTTGTACTTAAATTTGATTCCATAACTCTCCTCCACTTGCAATGTAATGTTTGTTATGGTTGGAAAATTTGAATTCTAGGTTGGTAGTAAACTATTAGACATTTTTGTCTATCTAGTACTCATTTGACAAAAATTGAGATTAAAGCATCAAAGTATGAAGTTTCAATTTTTTTTTTCTGGTTCAAGTTGAATCTTATATATCACATATTAACTTATAGTAATGATATTGACATAATAGTAATGAAATTAGCATATATTTTTTGTAATGTGTGTCTTTAAGTTTTATAGGATGTTAGGTGATTCATCTTTTTTCATGAATTTAAAAATAAAATAAATGATTATTATGAGTGGAAAATAAATTGTCTTAAGTGAATGATTGATTATTTTAAGTAGATTTAATATATATATATATATATATATATATATATATATATAATATAATATAAACAAATGTTAAAAATCTTCTTATGCATAAAAAAATCAATTATCTAATTAGTTATGTGAATGATCATATTGATTATCTGACTTTGTTTAGTAAATTACAAATGAATTGTGTCTAAATGTTTATTTGTGAAATTAATTTAATAATCTATGAATGCTTAAAATTCATGGTGGATGATAGACTAAGTGATAGTAATGTACGAAACATCTTTGTTCATTGAATGACAAATTTATAGTTGAAGTTTGAAATTGAGATTTTGTTTTTCATCTTTTGTGCTGACAGTATCGAAAAAAAACTCTGATTTGAATAAATTTTTTTTATCATATATGAACTGAACTGACAGTATTGAAAAGAACTCTGGATAAATTTTATTTATCATATAGAACTAATACTCATATAACAAAATATCTGTTTGTTTTTACTTATGTATCAAAAGTGAGTAATGACTCATATTTAGATTTATATGTACAGTTTGTTCATGTCGAAAATTGTTATTTTAATATGATTTCTTGTTTTAGATCCTTTGCATCTCTTATAAAAAAGGTAAACATATACATTTTTTTTTTCAAATGTTAGAGTACCTCACGAGTACTCAACTATGTTTATTCATAATATTTTGATAAAAAGAAAACTTATCTTCAAATAGATTGAATTTTCAAAAGTATATTTAAAAGTGGGAACAAAAGAACTTAACATTTGAGTACCTCGTAAGGATCGAAATGTATTATAAAGTGTTTTAAAATGATAATATAGAATGCTAATATTTATACACAAATAATACTCTTTAGTAGTTATAATAATTTATAAATCATACAAATCCATTTAAGCACATGCTTGTGAATCGAAAATTTCTCTGAGAAAATTATTCTAATTGCTGTCAAGTTAGCACAACCTTTTCTTTTCATTTTTCATATTATTTTATCCCGTTTTCTATGCATTCCAATGATTTTTTTTATGCATAGTAAATACATGATTTTATATGGTTTGAATCAAACGACCTTGAGTTTTAACATTATATATTTTTTTAAATATTAATTTTAGTGATAAAAAATAATTAGTCACTATAATGACTAATTTAGATACTAATTTATAAACTAAAAATTATTGGTAACTAATACAGTTTTTATTATTAATAAAAAATTATAATAACCACTACAACAATTTATAGTTTAGACCACACTAAAATAGACAACGGCTAAATAAATGTAACCTAAACATATAATAAACAACATTTTTATAAATGATGTATAAATATCATGAAAGTCCATGATTATATAATTGTTGCTTTAAACTATGTGGGCAAAACTAGTAAAAATGTGGTCTAAAAACATAGGTAAGGTATAAAATCAACATGTAAAATTGTTGTTTATTGTGAGAATTTTAAGCAACGGTTTTAAAAATATTGTCATACTAAAAACCGTTGTCTATTACCTATAGCTACACTCACCTATACCACGCCTAAAAAATTGTGATCTAATCTTTAGACCACGGTTTTTATAATTTATATCATAATTTTATGTTGTTGTCTAAAGTGATTTTTGTTGTAGTGAACCAATTTAGAGATCAATTCCTTTAGTATTCAAAACATTGTTAGTTAATGTTAGTGATCAATTTAAATATTATTTTATAATAGAAATTATTTTAGTTACAAAGATAGAGACCAATTATTCATAATCAAAACTATTTTAGTTACCAATAATTTTTAGTTTAGAAATTCATACCTAAATTGGTCATTATACTAAATAATTACTTTTTTGTCACTAAAATTGATCATTATTTAAGGATTTCTTGTAGTGTAAGAATTGGACTATAGGTCTAACTTGATCACACAAACCTCTTAAGGTGTAGTTTGCACTCATTTATATATTATAAATCCACTTTATTTATAGTCGATGTGAGATCTCTAACACTCGCTCACATCAAGACATGTATATCTCGATTGTGAAACTAAACATTAATGAGTGGTTTGATAGCGGACAATAGAATAGATCCAAGAACAACAAATATTATTATGATAGGTTTAATATGATCAGTGGTGGCTCTAAACAAAAAATTGTGGAGGGGCCAAAGTAATATGATTCTTTGATTATTAGATTAGATCATTAGTATAATGCTTCAAAAAATTATTCCTCAATCTGATAAATTGGATAATTAGATTGGATCATTAGTATAATGCTTCAAAATATGAGAACAATTGAATAATCATATTGGATCGTTACTATAATATTTCAAAACATTGGAACAATTGGATAATTATATTGGATCATTAGTATAATGCTTCAAAATATGGGAACAATTGGATAATTATACAAGATCATTAGTATAAGGCTTCAAAATATGTGAAGTAAAATCTATCTTGTTTCATCTTTAACAATAGCTTCTCTTTTATCACTTTTAAAGAATGAATCTATTATTTTATTCTTCATCATTATACATTTCTTTTGTAAATAATATTAAAAAATAACTTATCATAATCTAATAAACAATTGAGAGACGTAATTATTAAAATAAAAATATATTATAGTCAAATCACAATTAAAAATCGATTATGTAAAAACACATAATACATTATTTCTTCTATATTCATAAAAAATGAATATACAAAGGCTCATGAGATAAAAAATAATGATAATAACTATTAAACTGATATTTCATTATCAAGTGACACAAAATAGAGTTACTTTCTTTCTTTAAGAAAGGAATAGAAAAATCACAAATGAGAGCAAAAATAATGAGTTTGTGCTGCCTAACTTCCTCTTTTATTCAAAAACAAAAAGAAAACTTAGAGTGAGAGATGAGTACAATTGTGTGAAAAAGTAAAAGGATAATGAGAATGAAAATAATAAATATCTTAATAAATATTTGGTTTAATTACTCTTTTGGTTCCTATTTTAAAAAATGTTAATTTGGTCTTTCAGATTTTTAGTCTCAATTTGATTCTGATTTTTTAGTCGTAATTTAACATTTTTGGACGAAAACAGAGACAAAAAAATAATTAAACCTAAATATTTTTATTCTTTATTATATTTGATTATTTATTAACATTAAATGTTGTACTTTTGTAAAAGAAATAAAATAACATAATTTAATTTCCATCAATTTCTAAAATTACTACCTATATTTAAAAATTTCACAAATACATATCTAATTTTTAAAAAATTCAGAAAAAATTGGGGAGGGGAGGGCTCCTTCCCGTCCCTTAAATAATTCGCCACGTGACTTTGATACTATGTGAATTTGATACCATCTAAGTGGACTTTAAGACTTTCTTAATCCTATAAAATCAACTTGTAAAGTATGATTTATACCTATTCATATACTGTAAATCTATTTTATCTTTAATTAATGTGGTATTTTATTTGTTAAGAACTAATTTCTAAGTTGAGAACTAATATGCTTGGTTTTAAAACACCAAATTCCCTAACTTGATCAAATCTTGCAAAAGTGATAGTTATTGTGTTACAAAATTTCACTAATATTTCCAAAAGCAAACAAACATTTCCACACATTTTAAGCAGTTTGAAATGTGAGAAAGAACATATATTACACAAATAATATGCAATCCCTAGTGTATAATCAACTTTGATAATTTCAAACCAAACAATTTTAAGTTAAAAAACAATTCAATAACAAATTTTCAATCCAAAAACATATATCATGCCTTAATCACTTTAACAAAAACTTCAATTTTATTTAATTTAATAAAATATTCTACAACTGACACAGTTTCTAGTTATAACAAATTTATTATTTCTGTATAATGCATCTAAGATAATTTTCTTTACCTAACATTTACTCATAGTGTAAGTAAAAGATCAACAACTTAAAACTATCAAAATCAAGTCACCTATAATTCTAACCCTAAAAACATAAATAAAAAAGAGAATTAGTCGAGAGAATAATTTTTTTAACTAATATGAAAAATGAATTGATCAAAAAAAAGATTTAAATGATAAAAAATAAATATATTATAAAAAGTAAATTTACTCTACATCAACTGATTTCTAATATGATTTGATTGTGAAAAAATACAGACAAAAAAAAATTAAAAGATGAAAGAAATAATGACAAAGAAATAGGAAGATGCTCTCAATAAAAACAAAAGGAGAAAAAAGAAAAAGAAGAAGAAGAAAGTACAATGAGAAAGATGAGGAAAAAAATAGGTCTCATCTACCCAATATATCTCACACTTATTTTTCATTTTTTGATTTTTCCTAAAAGACGAAAAAAATAAAAACAATTAATCTTTTCATACTTACGTGATATATTCTCCATTTCAAAATAATGTTTTGACCAGTTGCTAATTTTACACTTATAGAAACCCTATGACTCACATTTTCATCTGAATGAAGTTATATATCTACACGAGAGGTAATTAAGACCGAGTAAACCTTTCTTTACTTTTGGGTACAAATAAAATGAGGAGCTGATAATGCGATGCCATGTGGAACACGAGATTATGGCATTTAATTCCAAAGGCTGGATTCCATGTTTTCAATTTTCATTTCTCAGCAACTTGTGAAGAAGAAGATCTCCACTTTGTTACCGTTTTCAACGTTAAATCATGTTTAAATACTTTTCAATAATATGATATGATTAGGTCTATATAAGGTGCTCTTGTCAGAGGAAATTACGTTCACTTCCCACATCGCAAACTTAGGACAGTGTCTATGGCGGCTGCTCGTGGATGCACTATATGGAATTCATGTCACGTCCATAACTAAAAATGATTATTAAATTATTAATCAAATTTCAAATAAAACAAACATCCTAAACTGCGTCAAAGATGAAATCGAAGGTTAGAAGAAAACCATGAAATAACTGAATCTTGTTGATACGATCGTGAAGCACGAGGTGAGTTAGGGCTGATTCCTGTTCCGATAATAGCCGCTAAGTGAGACGCGTTTGTTTTGGCACTGCATGCTTAAAACTCATTTATTCATGTTTCATGTTTGACCTTTGTCTCTTCCCAATAATGCTCACATAATCACAAACTTGCATTGGATCCATCAACAAATCTCGTGCTTTGTGTTTACAAAGCTACTACAACCACATAATTAACCTTATCACCAATTCTATTACATCTTTTGACAATAAAGTAATTACCCTCATTCCGACAATTTGTCTTCCTTCAAGAGTCTACGGGTAAAGTTTATTACAATGAGTTTGGAATACAATCATAATATTATTATATTGTTTTCACCATCCAAGTTTCAACAAAAAAGATAACATGAAGGTGAACTTTAGTCCAAGTCAAACAAACATACATGTTTTACCACTTTGTAAAAGTCATAACTATATATGATAGAAAAATATGATATTAGTAAAATATTTCACTGTACTCTCACAAGGAAAATTAAAAAATAAAAATAAAAGTTTTGGATATACATTCGCCTTATGTCAAACTTGGTGGTACACTGATAAACTTTTTAGATAAATCTCCATGAAAAATATATATTTTTGGTATGGACAATTAAAGTTTATAGACGCGGAAAAAACAATATTGCTTTTATTGAAACTGTCCCATCAATTTCAACATTTGTTGAAGTTGAATAAGTTTTTAACGTATTTAGAATTGTCAACAATGAACACAAGTAGCATCATGAATTAAGAAGGGATGTGAATTGATTTGGATTTTAAGGAAATTTTGGCATCATAGCCATGTTTGGACTTATATTTGGAATGAGTAGTATTTCTCACTTTTGACAATAGCAAAAACTTTCTTTGAGTCCATAATGAACACAATTATGCATTCCATATACACTAGCAAAAAAGGTGTAGACACGTTCTCTATCAATTTCTTTTTTTGTCCACCTTGTATAACTTGAGGTTGTGTGAACAAAATTAGATAATTGACATTATCATATTTTTAACTTTTAGAATTTAGCATGGTAAATCCCTAATTTGTATTTGTTTACGGAACATTATATTTTCAACCAAATCAATCAATTTAATATTTTTGAACCATTTATCTTATCTTTTTTCCTTTCATTTACAACTTCCTTAATTAGCACAAATTTTATGGTGTAACATAAAATCTCCAATCGATGGTTTGTTAGAAATTAGGTATTTAAATATATAGAATACGATTATAATCTAAGAACAAAATCCATTTTCCTAGTCGCCTAAAAGAAAATCATCACGGTTTCAGTCCACAGAATTTCCACTCATTATAATTGCTTTTCAATCCATTAGGACTTGTTGATAATGCCACGATATTGAATTTCTTCGTTTGAACTTTTACTTTTGCTTTTGTTTTCGTTTTTTGAAGTTATCTTTCTTTATCAGAAAAATATACTAAATTAGGGAAATAATTTTTCAAATTTACCAAAGTGGATATAGATTTTAAGAAAATCAAGTCAAGAAAATATTTAGAATTGATGTTAAGAGGTGAAATGAATATTGCGTGATGATTGAAAATAAATTCATTTATTCATTCTATTACTAACTACTAAATTAATCGGTGACTTGGAAACAATATGTTAACAAATTTACTAATTATACGACAGTTTATTATTATAAATAAATACGTTTTAGATGAAAATGTGACAGTGTTATTTAGCATTAAGTAATTTAATTAAGTGTGTGTATATATAATAAACTTATTACACAATAATGTATATTATAAACTTCATTGTATATCTTTCTAAATAAATTAAAAAGTTTATTATGGTATATTTCTTCGCAAAATTTTTCAAAATATCTTAACAATTATAAAATTTATCAAAGCTTGACTTTGTTCTGGGAAGTAATGCTTGTACACACATGGTCGGGGGCAAAAATTAATCACCCTTAACGAGTATCACATCCAGAACTTTTAAGTATTTAACTATTTGTTTAAGACAAAATTGATTAAGATTGTCCATATTAATTAATTGAAACTAAGTGATCCATTCTTACATGGTAGTACTTATGACTTAATATGTACATAAGACAATAAAGAAAAGAATAAAAGAGAGAAAAATAGACACAAAAGTTTAAGATGGTTTGACGTATAATGTATATGTCTACGTCCACGACTATTCTAGGAACATATACTACTTGTATAAAAATATTTTAATTAGAATATTTTCAAGCATTAATATGACTATATTCGGTGTAAATAGAATTGAGTTGGGTAAAATAACACTTTAGTAAGTGTATAATTATTTCATTATCATGTATCAAATAAATATAATTATTTCATATATTATAAAGAATGTTAATCGGTGTCTTAATAATACTGATTAAAAAAAATAATTAACGTACATTGATTTTATATTTTTACATCCTTAATTAGTTGTCACAACAGTTAATTTGATTTATCTGTTTTTGGAAATTGCAGAATAGTGGTTGGTAACACAATGAGTCGACTATGAAAGTCAACGAAAATAAGAATATATTGTGTAGTAATTATTACTAATATTGAAAATGTGATTCCATGTAGCTGATGAGAAGATTGAAAAGAAAATGATTTTATGTAGATTATGAATGTTGAAGCAGGAGACCAAGGGACCAAAAGGAATAGACAAAAGATGATAAGGTTTATTGTCTCCTTATTTTATTCATCACATTCAACTCTTAGTTTTTCTCTCTCAGACACTCAAACCATGGGTATCGGCTTTTGTTTCGCTACAACATAAGGTCAATATATACTTTGTCTTTTTTTACTTCATAAATCAATCAGTAGACACAATTACAAAAATGCAGACATTTTCACAAATCTCGTAATAAACCAAAATTAAAGCGTAAAAAACACTAACAATGTGATAGATTTTTCATGTATCATAATAAATAGTAGAAACATTACATTGTATTTCATACTTTTTATAAAAGGAAGATTTAAAATACTTTCCTAAAATGACAAGATTCACAATTTAAAACTGAAATATATTTAAGACTTTGAATCATCATCTTCAACTCAAACAAATTTAGGTGGCCAAAACGATAACAAAAAAGTAAATTTTGGTACTGAAGGTTAAGGAGTAATATATAATAGTGAAGGTTTTACATTATTGAGTGTATATAAAATGTTTTAAGAGGAGTAATATATATACACACAAAACTAACCCTAAAAGCAAAAAATAAATGGGCTTAAAACATGGGTCTATGCTAACATTCTCTCAAACTCAGAATGTTACGACTAAATGCAATGCATTGACAGTTTGTCAAATAAAAAATAAAAGCGTAAAACAAAGTGCGACTTAATAAATATATATGTAATCTGTAGAACCAAAAGAACAAATGGTAAAGATATAATGCCAAGTTAAACATAATAACGGGTAAAATGACAATATGTTTCAATATGCTCGATTTGCTTATGAAAAATAGAGTTGCGATCAGATGCAACCTGAAAAATTGCAAAATAGACTTAGGACTTAGGGATTAGGAAAGACAAACTACTTCTCAATCATAAAATTTGCGAAAGAGACTTAAGGTTTAGGAAAGAGAACTACTGTAAGCATCTCTTCTCAATCATAGATCGTTTGAGATTTTTGATACAATATAGAAAAAGAAATATAGGAAGAAAGAGATTGTATATTATTAAGTGTATATTACAAGAGGTGTGATATATATACATACAAAGTTAACCCTATAAGTCAAAAGTAAATGGACATAAAGCATGAACCTATACTAACAAAGGTCATAAAATAGGTTGAAGAAGAAGTCAATTGACTCAAATAGATTAAAATGTAAGAAGAATAAAAGATGCAGAAGACAAAAATTTAAATTTAGTGAAAGAAACTTTGTCAATCCTTGATATGTCACGTTGGATTCATTGAGAAGAGTAATAAAATGAGTAACTTTTGGGAAGGAAATGGAAGAAAATGAAGAAATTTTACCTTATCAAGGCACTTGAAGGTTTTAAAAGAATTAGCACACGTGTATTTATTTTATAAATATTTTAATAAAATTATAAAAATTAAATACTATAATATAATTTTAATTTTAATTTTAATTTTAATTAAAAATAACTCAATGAAATATAAATTAAACATAATTGGAACTGAAAAGAAAATATTTCACCTATAATCTAATTGAACCATTAGATTATTAGTATCATGCTTCGTAATTTGTAAAAGAGTTTAATCTATTTTTTTTAATTTTATTTTTCATCAATATATCTATTTTTTTTAAGTTTAAGATAAAAAAAATAATTTATCATAATCAAATAAAAAAATTAAAATAAGTGATTACTAAAAAAAAGTTTATGATAATTAAATCACAATTAAAAATCAGTTATGAAAAAATATAACACATTATTTATTCTTTTACATTCATAAAAAATGAATATACAAAGGCTCATGAGATTAAACAGATAAAACTAACTATTAAAAATGATATTTCACTATCAAGAGAGACAAAAAAAATTACTTTTTTTTTCAAGAATGAAAATAAACAAATGAAAAATTAGAGTAAAAATATTAAGTTTGCGTCTAACTTACTTTTTTCTTCATTAACAAAAAAGAAAACATGAGAGTGAGAAATGAGTAGAGTATCTAATAAACTCAATAGACAATAAGAAAGAAAATATAAAAAATATCTTTATAAATATTTTTATTCTTTATTATACCTTATTTTAAATTAAATTTTGTGTTATAAAAGAAATAAAAAAATATCTAATTTAATTTCCATCAATTCTCAATATATATTATATATATTTTAAAAATTTAAAAAAAATTTAAAACTTTGAAATTTGGAGAGCCCTTAGCACCATAATAGGAGGACAAGGACATAAACAAGTCCAAGAGGCATCATCAATGGGACGAATAATAATAGTTTGATGTTGTTTCGACACTGAGAAGGTGGGGTGTGGGAGGCGTATGCCTAATGAGACTAGTGACAAGTGAGAAGTGGTGGTGCATCAAACAAATTTTGAGCTGATGACCACCAAACATAGCAAGCGCTCCTTAAGGTGCACTTAAACCTGACTTCACCGAAATAAATATAGTGACAATAGTGATGATGACGATAACGAATGTTAGAGACGATGAACAAATATAAATATAATTATTGATACCAACCAAGATTAATAAAGATAAATAAGATGGGAAAATAGAGTGTATTCAACTTATATAATTAGACTCTTATTTAAAGGAAAAAAAAGAGATAAAACTCTTATCTATAACTTATTAAAGTTTGGTTCACATACAAGAAAAAAAATTTACATCTTCAATAGATTGATAATTAAAAATAAAAAAGTATATATATATATATATATATATATATATATATATATATATATAAAGTGTATTAATCGGATAAAGCTAACTTTAAACTAATATTTCACTATCGCGGAAGACAAAAGAGAATTCCTTTTTTTTTCGAGAATGGAAATAAACAAATAAAAAATTAGAGTAAAGATGGTGAGTTTGTATCTAACTTATTTTTTTCTTCATAAACAAAAAAGAAAACATATGAAAGTGAGAAATGAGTAGAGTATCTAATAAACTCAATAGACAAGAAGAAAGAAAATAAAAAAAAAAATATTTATAAATATTTTTATTCTTCATTATACCTTATTTTAAATTAAATTTTGTGTTATAAAAGAAATAAAAAGATATCTAATTTAATTTCCACTAATTCTCAATATATACACTACACATATTTTAAAATTTTTAAAAACTTTAAAACTTTGAAATTTTGATAGCCCTTACCACCTATTAGATATGTATAAGCCATGAGAAGGAAAAATATTAAAGAGATGTATTTGATGAAAACAACTCAATAAGAGCTTGCTTACTGATTTATTAGAACCTTGTTCAATTATAAAGTACAATGTCCACTCGTATAAAGGGAAAAGTAAAACCTAATAAAATAGAATATTTGATAATAATAAAAGAGAATCAAATATATGATATCTCTATCATTATAAATAATAGCAGAAGATATATAATATCTTTATCACCCCTTCTCAAGGTGGGCATGAAGATTGTAAAGTCCCAACTTGAAAGTAACAACTTGGAAAGTAGAAGGATGTAATGACTTGGTAAACATATCAGGTAAACATATCAGCAAATTGACGTGTAGAAGGAACATGGAGAAAGTGAATAAGGTCATCAACAAGCTTTTGTCGAATAATATGACAACAATTTCGCTATTCGCATTGCCAAGAATCTCACTTTTCATGAGAGAACCAAGCATATAGAAGTGTTATGAAGGATAAGATTGCCCAAGACAATGGTACCCGAGAATTTAGCAATGACAGTGTTTTGGTTGGGTAATTGTATAGAAATAGGAGAAATAGGTTTGAGATTTTGAAATAAAGATTTAAAAGGAAAAATATGGTCAGTAGCACCACCATCTAAAATCCAAGAAGAAAAGAGAAAAACAAAACCTGTGGGTTTGGTACTACATTGATGAACAACAGTTGTGGGAGAAGAATCATTTTGAGATGGCTGGATCAAGGTGAGAAGAGCTTCATACTACTTTCTAGAGAAACCAAACTGAGCTTCAGCTTTGTCATCCTTCCTGGCACAAAGATTGACAGGATATAAGGTGGTATCAACCATACTAGCATAGAGCGTGGAAGAAGGAGGATGGACTTTGGTGTTTTGGTGATAGCCTTGAGGCAGGCCATGCTTAATCCAACAATTACCAGATGTGTGATTGGTTCGGTGACAATGGTCATAATACTTGGGATTGCGACCACCAGATCGAGCAAAGCGTCCCTGTCCATGATTGCCAAAGAAACCACCGCGAACATGTTGCCCATGTCCCTCGTGAAAGGCAAGATTGACAATAGACTATTGAGAAGTAGAATAAAAAGTAGCCTTAAATTCACGTTCTTGTTGAAGAATAAAAAAGAAATGTTTTGCCATGGCAGGAAATCAACAAGAAAGGACAAAATGCGGAAGGCGATTTAAATGTGATACCATATTAGAAGTCGATGTTGTAGGGTTGAGTTAGGCTTAAAACCCACTTCTAACACCACCAGAATAGGAGGACAAGGACACAAACAAGTCTAGGAGGCATCATTAATGAGACGAATAACAATAGTTTGATGTTATTTTGACACCGAGAAGGTGGGGTGTTGGAGGTGCACGCATGATGAGATGGCAAGTGAGAGTGGTGGCACATCAAACCAATTTTGAGCTAATGATCACCGAATATGGCAGGTCCTCCTCAAGGTACACCTAAACCTGACTTCACCGAAATAAATATAGCGACACTAGTGATGATGACGTTAACAATGACAATGAATGTTAGAGACGATGAACAAATATGACTAAAATTATTGATACCAACCAAGATTAATAAAGATAAATAAGATGGGAAAATAGAGTGTATTCAACTTATATTGTTAGACTCTTATTTAAAGGAAAAAAAAGAGAGACAAAACTCTTATCTATAACTTAAACCTTATAGTTTGGTTCACATACAAGAAAAGAAAATACATCTTCAATAGATAGATAATTAAAAAATTCAAAAAAAAATATATAAAGTGCATTAATAGAAACTAAAAAACTAAAAATAGTTGGACAATTGCCCCGCAATATTGAACGTGTATTTGTCTCTAATGTACATTATTTTTATTTAGCGGTAAAGTAAAACTATATGGGTTAGTTAATATTTTCAAGGCTTAAATATACATTTAGTTCCTATTTTTGTTGATTTTATTCAATTTGGTCCCTATTTTCGTTTTATGTTCAATTAGGTCCTCATTTTCATCAAATTGTGGTCAATTTGGTCCTTTTCACTAATGGTGTTTAAATAGTTAACGTTTTTGAACAGTATATGCCACGTGTCAGCTCCTGGTTTTTTTTATTTTTTTTTAAATCTTTTTAATTTCAAAAAAATGGTCCACGTGTCAAGTCACAATTGTGCCACGTGTCAATGTTGGTGCCACGTGTCAGTTTGTGGTAGTATTATTTTTTTTGTTCAATTTAGTCGCTATATTCGTTATTTTTGTTCAATTTAGTCCTAATTTTTAATAAAATAAATCAATTTTGTCCTTTTCAAATTGACACTAAATTTAATATCTTTTATACAAATTATATTAATATCTTTTCTAAAATTAACCTTTGAATTTATTATTTTTTAAATTCAATTATAAATTATTAAATTTAATTATAAATTGAATAAATTCTTATATTTAATTGCTAAATAGAATATAATTATTTAAAATATTATAAGAATATAATTATTAATTTTTTTTCTAATATTTATATTCTAAAATATTTTTAAAATTGATATATAAAAATATTTTAAATATTCAAAATATTTTAGAAAAATAAACTAATATTTGTAAAATTAACATTTACATATAAAATATTTTAGATTTTAATATCTAAAATGCAATAAAAATATTAAATATTTTAATTTTAAATACGAATTTTACAAATTTTAATATATATTTTTAAAATTTTAATAATATTTAAATAATTATATTCTATTTAACAATTGAATCTAAGAATTATATTCAATTAATAATTAAATATTATAATTTATAATTAAATTTAAAAAATAACTAATAATAATGTCAATTTTAAAAATTAAATGGTTCTATTTTAACACAATTTGGGACTAAATTAAACAAAAATAACGAATATAGGGACTGAATTGAACAAAAATAACTAATATAGGGACTGAATTGAACAAAAAATAATAATACTACCACAAACTGACACGTGACACAATTGTGACTTGACACGTGGACACTTTTTTTGAAATTAAAAAAATTTAAAAAAATTAAAAAATTTAAAAAAAAAAAAAGGAGCTGACACGTGACATGTACTGTTCAAAAATGTTAACTATTTAACACCGTTAGTAAAATGAACAAATTGACCCTAATTTGACGAAAATGAGGACCTAATTGAACATAAAACGAAAATAGGGACCAAATTGAATAAAATTAACAAAAATAGGGACCAAATGTATATTTAAGCCTATTTTCAATAGCATAATTAGATACCATGAATGATTTAATTATTTAATTATATTAACAATTTTTTAAGAAGTTAGTTTATAAATAAACAATTTAATTAAGTTTCAAATTTTTACGAATTTGAATAAATTTTGACTAAGTTTGAATCTTCAAAATTTATATATTTTTTTAATTAAGTATACGTGACTTAATCTCGTCATCTTTATGCTTTAAGAAATTATTGATACATAGACGGAGAACAAGCTCTAGCGACCATGAAAGTTAAAAGTCATAATTAGAATCATAGAATGATCTTATTGGATTTGTAAACTTGGTTTGTAAGGGAGATAAATCCAAAAAAGACGTCAAAGAACCATGCATCTGATACTAAAATGTCACCTGGTGAGGTATGCAAGTACATTCATTAAGATTTTGGATATAATTTCAACTCAATAAATTTTTTCATTCTTCTTCCACTTTTGTTCAGATTCACGCATATACACACACACACGTGTATTATATATTCCATTTATAATTTCACAAACCTAACCTAATAGATTAACAATTGAATGTGTAATATTGTAGTGATGTAATTGAGAGTAGAAAAAAGAAGAAGATAAGGTTGAGGATAAATGGAATATGATACACGAGGCAAGAAATAACGTTGTTTGAGGCTTTTGATTTTGTTTTCTCCCACCCAGTATGTGAACGCAGAACTCTTAAAGGTCAATAAATTATAGCTATGTCCTACACACCCAAAATAGTGAACATCACTCTCCAAATACAAACAACTCCGCGTAACAAAAGTAGTTTAATCATACCCAGTGTTGTTTATTCTGACAGGTAAAAATGTGACAAATGACTAGGTTGTGGGATCCATCAAACCAGAGTATACTTCTTTTTTCCTTTTCATTCTAACATTGATGTAAAGTTTTAATCAACTTTCGCTTCAATGAAAGATTTATGCTATCTCTGGGGAAATTCCTTTTCCAATGACGTTTTTTGATACACAAAATGTCAAATTAAGATTTAAATTCACACTGACTCGTGCCAAAGGCACGTCGATAAGCCATATTATAGTGTAAAAACTCGTAAGCTCTGCTTAATTATTGGGGTTATTTCTCTTTTGCGTTTTTCACATCTAAAAAGATTGTGCAAGGTACTTCTAAGCCATGCTCTCTTGTTTTCGCTTTTTCTAATCTTCCCCTCAACCACAAACGGAGAAAAAAAAGAGAAAACCAAACAAATCAATATTAATGAGGAAATATCTGGTAAGAATCAGAAATGACAAAAATATCTTGTATTTGTAACTATTTGCAAATAAAACTAGAGACAAATAATAAGTATTTGTAAATATTTATTACTCACGGTAATAAATAACAAATATTTTGATATTTGTTTATAAATGAATTGAATAAGATATCATATTATCGGTATTCATGGATATTTGCTACTCTTATATTTTATTAAATTAAATTTAATTAAAATTAAAATTTAATTTATATTTTATTAGATTAAATTTAATTAAAATAAAATAAAATAAAATTTAATTTTATAGTTTTTGAAAATTTATTTAAATTTAATTTTAAAACTTATCATTTTTTTTTAATTTTTACTTGTATTCATGAGTACTTGTTAGTTTTAAAAATTCGTGAATATTTTTTAAATAAGTATCTAATAAATAATTGATGAATTTTTTATTACGGATTGAGCGGTAAATAAATATTATCTATTTCTGATCCGACGTATTCCAATCCCTAATAAGAACCCTTAAGTTGTTTCTCTTTCATTCTGGTCCAGCTTTAGAAAAAACAAAAGCTTTGGAAATATGACTTCGTTTGTGATTATACAAAACAATGGAGATCATTTATGCCTTGTAAATATACTAACTTTCAGGTTTTTTTCTCTCCACACAGAAAGACATATACTATATATGGCAATGGATTCAATTCAATGTAATCACACAAATGCTAACTTACGCTATCATAAAAGACATACCAGAGTGTAGTATAGTCATAATACTGTGATATATAATTTAGCACAGAAAAACCTGGTCACTGTGATTACAACGTAACTTAAAACTTGGAAATGACTATAAAAAGGTTAGGGATGACAATTAGGGTCTGGCTCGCGAGCCCGGCCCGCAGAAAAAATGCGGGGCAGGTCAGGGTAGTGAGCCTACAGGCCCGCGCGGGTCTGGCCTGCATAGGTCCGCAGCCCGCGGTCCATGCGGACCGGTCCACAAGCTCGCATAAAAAAAAAACTTGCACTTGTGTATATTAATTACTTCTTTTATGGTCTCTTGCATTAACGTTTCAAATTTTTGTATAACTAGAAAAGACAAGTATTATGTAATTTTTAATGTGCTAAAATTTAAAGCATACATTGTGTATGCGTATGAATATGATGAAAATGTTGAATTATCAATTTATCATCTAATTCCCCAAAGTCTTTACTTAATTTTGTGAACTTCTTAAAGTTTCCCAATTTTTAAACATTGAAAGTTTTATCATAAAAAAAATTAAAACAAAAATATGCAGGACGAACCAGTGTTTTCAGCCCGCATAAAATATGCGGGGGCGGGACGGGCCAGCCCGCGTTATACGGGTCTTATGCGGGCCTGGCCTAAACGGACCGGCCCGGCCCATATTGCCACCTTAAAAAAGGTCATTGATTAAAGGATGTTGTTGGCACAACATTTTTTTTCTTTTGGAAAATACATGTGAGAGGAAATAAAAAAAATAATGGGAAGGAACACGTAAGTTTGTCCTTGAGAAGATAAAAAAGGTAGTGATCATCCCCAACTACCCATATGAGAATCCAATATTGGCAGTGGTTAGAGTAAAAGTTATAGATGTGCCATACTTAAGCCTAAGTTTTAATTTGTTCTTTCTCTGATAAGTATGCAAGATATCCCACTAAATATTTTCCAAGATTTTGCTTCACCACAAAACAGTGTAAGATGGTCCCACCAAAAAGAGTTGAGAGGGAGTTTGGTTAAAGCGTTTTACATTACATAGGTACATGTGAATTCACAAAAGAATAAAGATCAAAAACTGATTAACCACTTTTTGGGAATT
Organism: Vigna unguiculata; assembly: GCF_037176805.1. Classification (NCBI taxonomy): domain Eukaryota; kingdom Viridiplantae; phylum Streptophyta; class Magnoliopsida; order Fabales; family Fabaceae; genus Vigna; species Vigna unguiculata. Next base: position 52,512,886 of record NC_140794.1, on the reverse strand, counting down.
TTCTTTTTCCAAGCCTCGGTCCCACATGATGACACAATCACTTCAATTTTAAATGTAAAAAGCCATGTCGTCCCATTCAGAGTGACGTGGCAGAAACTTGACGGTAGCGCCAGCACCGTGGAATCTCTCTGACCCCACTTCACTCTCTTATTTTCCTCGCTTTTGCTCCATTCATACCACTTCTGTAATCTTTAAACCTTTTTCTTAACATTTTTTAAGATCAAAATCTTAGATTCTCTTCAATGTTATAAGTGTTTACGAAAAACCAATAGAGAATCTTCTTTTAGACGACAGTTTATTATTGCATGGTGGTGTAAAAAAAATACCATTCTATCTGTGTTACAGTCTGTGGTGTAAAAAATATGCAACAACTAGGGCTTTCAAATTTATTCAGATAAAATGCGAGCCATGCCACTGTTGTTGTTGTTGATAGTATGTGTTCCTTTGATTTAGATATTGTTTTGGTTAGGGATCCTAAATTTTAGCCTTTCTTTATCAATTTGCATTAAAGGTTCCAATGAGGTTAAAGATAGAAAAAGCTCCCATCAAATCAATTGTGTGTATTCCTGTCTCGTGCACTTGAAAATCGAAAGCTATGGTACCAAATACAATTTTTTTATTCTTTTAATTTTAATGTTTCAAATTTTGATGTAATTTATTTTTTAAATTTTAAAAATAAATAAATATGATTTTTTTTTAATTTAATTATGTGAGTGATTTCTTGTTGTGTCCATCATGTTAGATTGACGTTTGAGTTGTTTATATTATTTTGACATTTTGACACATTTTAATTTAAATGACAATTTAAAATATAATTTAACAAACACAGCAAAATTAAAATTATTAAGTTAAAAGGACTATATAATTAATTTTTTAAATTTTAGGACCAAAATACATTAATATTTAAAATAAAAATGAATTAAAATCTCATATTAAAATTTAGGAAGTAAAAACATATTTATTCCTTTAGAATTTAATGAAAATGGATAGGTAAAATATATTTTACATTACTCTTATTAAATTATTCACTGTGATAAAAGATACTTATTACTTTTATAATATTTGTTTTAAAAATTATATTTAAAATCACTTGTAATTAATTAATGGGCTTTATGCTTATAGTCTATCAAAATTAAGCTCTTCAATTTACTAAAATTTATCCTGTGTTTCTCCTGTACGTAAGTGACGAAATACACAGAAAAAGGGAAAGAAAGAAGCAAGAAAAAAAAAAGGTACTATATTGAGTTAATTTCTCGGTATTTTGATAACGCAACAACGTGAAATTATAGTAAGTACCAATATCACAAAATTACATTTTGTACTTTTAATGAAATGCACATATTTTAATGCAACTCTTCTATAAACTTTTTTAAAATCAATTTTATTCAACTTTACTTCAATGGAAATTCAAATATGGCAATAAGCTTCACAATGCTGTCGCTTTAATACAGGTGATTGCTTTTAACCTTTTTGATTTGCTTTCAAAACGTAACAAATTACGGGTTATATGTTTTCAGCATCACAATGAACATACTTTTCTATGTGTTCTTTGAAGAAGAAAAAAAGCAGGGATTCAAACAGAGAAAGAATGGTTGTAAGTCCCAAAAAGAGAGGGAGAAATTCTACCGAGAGTGGCTTTTAAGACTCTAGGATAATAATTTTGTACTTTCAACATTTTCTTATACGGTCAATGTTGAATATACTCACTCATGAATATACTTTGAAAACTGAAACGTACTTTGATGAAATTGGAGGCACAACACTCTGCTTTTACTATAGATTTAAGCCAAGCTAAATCATTACCTTACATGGTTTTATAATCCATTTTTCAACTAAGAAGCAAATTAAGGAATAAGCCCTTGGGAAGAACCCCAAACGCATGAAATGGAAAACATAAAATAACGGTAAATTAATTGAATTGGCATGAAGTAAACTATAGTTTGTGGGTGTGAATGTGAACTGGTTGGAGTGGTGGGCCACTTTACTTTGGAATTTTTGGTGCACTTGAGACAAATAATTTCATTCTCAAACTTTCGGTGTGCTAAATTTTGGACTTTTGGTTCCCTTATCAAATGCTATAAATAGCACACCATCAGTGACTCATGCTTTTACTCTACATTCTCTCATCTTCCTCATCTCAAACAACTCACGCATCCATCACCACTTTGTCTTAGTGGGTCGCATCTCACTCAATTTCAGTGTTATTCTGAATTTGTTCATTCAGATTTTGGGCTTTGATTAGCTTATCCTTTTGGAAACTTGTGACGAAGTTCCCATTTTTGCTTTTCAAACTTAATTGGGTATAAACTAGTTGAGTCAGTTATTTTAACTTCTTGGTACTACTCAGTTAATTTCATTCGTTTTGTTCCAGCTTTCAGGGTTTTGAAACTAAAGGGTGGTGGTGGGGTTGGAGGGGAATTGGTGCCATAAGAGATTTCTAATTTCTTCAAGACGATGATCCTTGCATTTAATGGATGCACTCTGTGGAAGTGTCACTTGACATTTGATAAAAAATCTGTTGTAGACAAAAGCTTCTATTTCTGGATCTTCCAAATCTTTAATAGATATAGTCTTGGCACCTAGCAATAATTATGTCCTAATCCTTCCAAAAGATCCTGGAAACTACTCTTTTTTTTCTTTTTTTTTAATTCTCTTGCTATATAGCTTTGGTTACTTTTTCTTCATCAGCTTCACAATTTTGTGACTCTTTCTTTCAATATGGGAGGGGCAACACTGCCACCAGGATTTCGTTTCCATCCAACTGATGAGGAACTAGTGGGATACTACCTTAAAAGAAAAGTAGAGGGGCTTGAAATTGAGCTTGAAGTTATCCCTGTGATCGATTTTTACAAATTCGATCCCTGGGAATTGCCGGGTAATCTTCAATTTCACATTTTGATAATTTTATCAGCACCCTTACTATGCAGACACGTAAAAAAGAAACCTTTCTGATGCAAGTTTAGCATAGTAAATGGACCAGACCAGTGTGAAACGGAACTTTATGAACACGAGAAAGAAAGCGAGTGACTGTGTTGTCTGTTTTTCTTTTCTGCACTTTTTCTTTAGCGGTTAATCATTCTGAGCTGTAAAACTAAAAGTTGTTCGATAGGATTTCTTCAGTAAATGTGAGAAGGCTAACTCGTGTGAGGTGTGTAATGCAGAGAAGTCTTTCCTTCCAAAACGGGATATGGAATGGTTTTTCTTTTGTCCACGGGATCGCAAGTACCCAAATGGATCAAGAACAAATAGAGCTACTAAAGCTGGGTATTGGAAAGCCACTGGAAAAGACAGAAAGGTGGTGTGCCAGTCTAATCCATCCAATGTTACAGGGTACCGCAAGACCTTGGTTTTCTATGCTGGGAGGGCCCCTTTAGGAGATAGAACTGATTGGGTCATGCATGAGTATCGCCTCTGTGATGATCTTGGCCAACCCACACCATCTTTCCAGGTACAATCACATTCATGCCATATTTTGGATAAATTTCTGCTTTAACATGTACTTCAACTTTTATGAAGCTCTTGCCTCCGAATAAAAATTGAGGTGTACAAGTTAATTTTGATTCTTCTTTGTTCTTTATTACCTTCTACAAATGGTTGCCTTAAATTTGAAGGTAATACTGAAAGACTTCAGCTGGTTTGTTTTTGTAGGGTGGTTTTGCCTTGTGCCGGGTTATTAAGAAGAATGAGAAAGCAAGTGCTACGAAGGGAGAAAACAAGGGCAAAAGGGCTGGAAGCAGTTCCATTAATGGGAGTGACACCTCAGTGAGATTCTCTGGTGAGCCATTCAGCAACTCTGGTGATTCTTCCTCTCATGCAAGCCAACTGAATAATGAGAGTCGTTATTCAAGCCCAATTACTTCTCCATACAATGTGGCTCCAATGGGAGAGATTAACCAAGCTTCTCTGGAAACCAATCCTTCAAACTTCTGGATCTCCCCTGACATGATTCTTGATTCTTCAAAGGTATATATCTAAGTAGGAACAGAGAAAGAAAGTTGAGATTGAATAAGTAGTTTTTGGAGAAGTTATTGACTTTTTCCTTCACTAACTGCAGGACTATCCTCAATTACAGCATGCCGTGGCTGAATATTTTCCACGGTATGACTTACCAAGTATGGGGACACAATGGCAATCAGTGGAACATTCAGAAACTCCATCTGGTTTCTCCTACTCAAATGTCAATGGAGAAGTTGAATTTGCTGATACTCTCAGTCAAATTGGCGGCATGTCACCTTACTCAAGAGAATGGAATTCCATGGACTTCTATGGAAATGGTGGAGATGTCCCTTATGAAGATTATGATCAAATTAACTCAATCTCGTATCCGTGATCCTTTTAAAATCTAAAAGCAACAGGAAGACCATTCTCTCACTTTTCTTGCAACGCACGGTGCCAAATTGTGGTCAAGGACCAATTTAAAGGCCAACAAGTGGAGATAAGAACTGTTGATCTGAATTTGCAGGAAGGCAATTTAAGGGTTGTCATAATTCCTTGTGGGGACTAGTTAGCTGTAGTTTTACCTGGTGTGGCATTATAAGGAATCTGAGACAACGCTTTTTAATGTATGTCTTGGAGTGATAAATAATGAGTAGAATCACCTTGGTGTGTAGCAAGCAGAAATTATTTTCTGCTTGAAGTGGTATTGATTATGTTTATCATTTTACACTGTTATGTAGGCTCCCCAGGCAACATCACTTTTATCCATATTGCCGGAGTATGTGTGGTTCTATAAAATAAAAATATATAATGGGAAAACTTCATGTCAAAACTCAAACTCCTCTCCTCCTATCATCTAGTGCTTATGATTGTCTTCACTCAAGGCTTCCTCGCCTGTTGATATTTTCATGTATGTTCAACAAGTTATAAGAATACTGAGGGATGGATTCTATTTGTCACATTGCTCTACTATGTCAAAGTTTCTATACAGTAAGATTACAGTTTTAAAATAGTTTGTGTCCCAGATAAACAATGATGCAGACCCTTAATTTTGAAAAACTGAAAGTAGAAGACAACGCTAAAAGAAACTAGATTATGCATGTGAATAACAGGACTCTTTGGTTTAGCTTTCAGTCAACTCAGCCGCCACATATGGTGGTCATTTCATTTTTGTTTTTTCCTATAAAAACAAAGGTAAAATGAAATTCTACATTTAGAATTGTTTTGACATGACATATCACCGTACAGTTGTTTTGATTAGCATCCAAGATACGGCTGGCTTGTCCTTTTTGCCTTAGTGGGGGATGATAGGTGTTAATACCTTTTAATGGATTCTATGTCAATAAATCAGCAGCTTTAACTAAAGAATATTTTATTGGAATACTTTGTGAAGTAAGGAAGAACTATGTCAACCCATTATTTGGTGGTAATTGAGAAATTCTAGCATCCTTACCACTTAAGCAGTGGGTTGTGTTAAGGATTTGCTTTTAGGTTCTGCAATCCACCACTTAAATGTTGTGTTAATTGTGATGACTGTTCAGTGCAGCTTTTGGCTTTTTCTCCACTCAATCAGAAGCCACCGCCTCTGTAAAGACACATGCTATCCAAACAGTCCAAATAACTATTCACCAATATCATATTCACTTCAATAATTCAACTATAAGAAGAGTTGTAGAGCAATGAGTAGAGTTACTATCATTATTTTCAATCATTCATACCTTCCCAAATATCACTTAACATAATTTTTAAAATCTTAAACAACTGACCACCACTAAAATTTCTAGCTAATGATGCGGGGGAAAAGTTTGTGCTAAAGAAGAGTCAAGCATAATTGGTTTACTGAACGGTGGTCCAAATTGCAGTCATTCCTAATATCTTTAGTTGGAAGTTTTTCAGGGTTTATTGTTTTAATTGTAGTCTTGAAAACAATGGTTTAGTCTAAGGTTAATCAGAAGTATGATCTAAACAAAGAGTTTATTGAATACTCGTTGTTCACAAAGAGTTTCCTAAGTATAAAAAAATACCATGGTGATTACACTGTCATGTTTCCAATACATCTTTTCTGGCACAGACGGAACCATAACAAAGGATACTTTATGAGAACATAACTCATAACATTTCTTTTTAGTGCTTTTAGTTATGTTCTATCACTACTAAAATTTTATTAGCCCCATGATAAAGCTTGTTCACCAAACCCCTCCCTCCATTTGTCAATAACAACACAGTTGTAACAATTTCGAGAATGATAAGATTAGGCTGGGATCTTGACCTGAGGAACACTTGCTAATTCTAAAATATTATAAATTATCTTATGGTTATCCTTTACCATTATAAATACTTTTTTATTCTTTCTACCAAGTAAATGTAAAACTATTTAAAATAACGATTAAAATGTTAAATATTAATCTTATAAATTAACAGATAAAATGACTAATATTTTGGGGAAGTACAAAAGTAAACATTGATTGACACACATCTATGCATTCTTCTGAAGTAAGTATATTGTTCCCTCAGCATCTTCTCATTCTCAAGCGAAAATGCATGTCAGCAATGCAAGATTTTCAGCAACACTTTCATAAAGGTGCAACAATTCCAGAACTCTTCAAACACAAAACGACCTATAATCTGATAGAGATTGTGACAGATGCAGGCCACCAACATACAGTTCACTCTTAAAGTACTAATGTGGCTTTTTCATCGCTAAGCAATGCTTTAATGTGGTTATTTAGGAAATAAATAATCCTTCAACCATTATTCTCCACTGGAGGAGTTGAAAACGAAAGGAGTGAAAAGCATCCTCAGTGGAAGTTAATTTATACAGCAGGTATTGGTACTTTATAAATTTCTTGGTGAATCCTTGTAGTGGAAGATGAGATCAAAGACACAAGTGGTTACATATTCATTCATGCACAAAAAATATTACAATACATAGACATTGACTCATTATAGACGTGGACAGCACAAAATATAGTATTATAGTATAGTGTTACTTACCCTCTTTGTGAAGTTCTAGTATAAGCTTGCAATTTGAGGACTACAAAAGACTTCCACTTCTTGAAGGGTTGCCCTTGACTCATCACCAAATATAGACTCCTTCCCATCCTCTCTTTTGGCATAAGACAATCCCAATCTAGACTTTGCTTGTCTCAAGTCACCAATGCCAGAATTGGTATCAGGCCCAGCAAAGCCCCCCATAACTGGGGCCAACGGGGGCCCTATGAGAAGCCCATCCGCCCCAAATTGTGGGCCCCCACGTGCATAATCGAACAGGGCTGCACCATTTCCACCAACCTTGGGCAAAATAATGGGCTTAGTTTCATTGTCTACCCAGTAAAATAGGAAGGCATCAAATGTATCATAGTAGTCATCTGTGCTTCTATACCCTTCAGGGTTAAATGCACCAAACTTGAAAGACTTGTTTGTGTAGCCGATTATCACGCATGGCCCCTTGAAGTCACAGCATTCGTGGAAATTGGTTGCACTGAACCCATCAATTGAAGCCCTATAGCAGCATTTTAGCTCCTTCCCTGATAAAAATTATGTCAAATATATATATGTATATTTCGAGTTCATGGATCATAGTAACAGTAAATAGAAATAGTAATATGATTATGTTTTGTTCAGTAATTTGGCAGATAGAATTAGGGATCGTGGTAATACCTCTCAAAAATGTTTTGTCCACCAGAGAAGTTGAGAAAGTGAGATCAATATCATGGTATTTAATCTGAGGTTTGTCATCAACATTCTTCTTGCCTATGTTCCAACCAAACAAGCCATTTGTGCTCGTCTTCCAACCCTGGAGTGATGGTGAGTTTGGAATGCAATATGCCATCCACAATCACCAACTAAGCACGATCTCTTCACTCTTCCTCTTGTGAACCACAATTCAACATCTTATCCATATTTCCTCACAAAATATCTTCCACCCCTTTTTTTTTTCCTATATTTTTGGGATAAAATCACTCACCGGCTCTAATTCGCATGGACCCATTTCTACACAAAACTTATTGTGTCTAATTGTTTTGTTTCAGATTAAAATTAATTTTGGAAATTTATTAATTTAGAGATAATTAATTCTTCATGTCATCAGTGACCTTTTTTAGGTCTTTTATCTTGGGTACGTTTATGTCGTGACCAAAGGCTTTAATCAATATACAAATTATAAAGATATATGTGTTTGAATTCAAGTAAAACGGAGAGGAATGGATGATCTTTGGGATTGGCTTGGCTTGACTAAAAAACTAAAAAACACCAACAAAAAGCAACGGGCGGCTTCGGGAATCTGTTTTCAGTGATTGTCTTTCTCTTTTTCCACAAATTCAAATCACGTTCACAGAATATTTTTGACGATCCAAGTCACAAATGAAGAAGCGAAGATGGATTGTTACGTTGCCAGTTATTTTCAAAAACACACCAAAGTCTTGAAAAATAGTCTGCATGTCAAAGTCTGGGTTAAGTACTGTTTTCCCTCCCTCAGATCATTTTCTCACCTCCATTTTCATCTTTCACTCTACTACCTAACACCGCGTGCTCATAATATTAATCCTTAATCCTTAAATACTATCAGAATTATTTTATTTTTATTATATAATATCATCTCATTATATAAGTAATAATAATTCATACATATCATTGGACGAATCAATATATGACTAACATATACATTCACACAAACTAAAAAAAATAAATTAAATAAGGGCACTAAACAACATCATCCCTACTTAAGCACATATGCCTCTACTTAAATGAGGGTATCAAGCAATTCACATGATTATAGACTTAGCCTCTACCAGTTATTGAGATGCAAAAGTTTTCATTTTTTAATGCAACCGAAGAATTTTGAATTAAATGCAACCGATGTTCTTCAACTCTAATTAACAAGTAATTGGAGAACATTGGACGCAGTTATAACTAATGTTCATTAGTTTCGCATGTTACTAAAGAAAATTATATTGTAAATACATAAATATATATTATAAAAGTGGATGTAGTTTTTGTGATATCTCAATTTAATATAATACTTCAAATAAATAAAATATCGCGTGATTATAATGTAAAATAGAACACCAATAGAAAGTACATGAGATTCATTGATATACAGATATCCCAAAATATATCGGAAAGAAAAAATTACTGGTACAGAATAATGTCATAAAACATAACTTAAAAGGGCAACAATTTAGCAAGAGATTACTCACAAAGCAATGAATTACAAAATATAACAGTTCAACAAGAGATGCTCAAAAGAGCATTATTGATCCACCTACACTAGACAGCAGCATCACCATCATCACTATGATCTTCATAAATCTCCACATCTACTCACACCAAAATTTGGTGATCATCGCAAAAAGAAAAGTCAAACAGGAAACATACATAGGGAGAAGGGTAAGCTAGAAAAAATAATTTGTTTAACATACAAGTTAGCAAGCAATTTATTAGACCGACTAAAAATAGGCAAATCACTGAACACCCAAAGCATGTGATAGCAAACAAAAAGATCCTCTAACTCAATTATCCGGATACATGTAAAGAGATTGGATTCGCTAGATGTATGCACTTGTGCTAGTCTCTACTACTCTACAGAGCCATTGTCAATGAATTTCACCCTACCACACACAATTTTAGTCCATGATCATCTAGGGCTATTATCCTGCCAAAGACTAAAACCTCCTACTACTCTAACCACTTGAACCAGTCTACTCTACGTGAATTTGACTGATTCTTTAGTGTCAAGATGCAACCTTGCTTGAATCCTTATCTAATTACATACACTACAACACCACTAAAGTCTCTCTAAGAGACCCATGGAATTAAGTCTAACTCATACCATATACATATTCTCACCCATTCATTTTCATTCATACCAATCACAGCAATCTCAATTCAAAATATCACATAATACATACATAGTCACAAGTTCATACTTCTAAGAGTAATTCAATCAATTCACAAGTGAAATCACAAAATTTGAAGCAAATCTGCCTCATTCTCATTCAAGTTAAGAGGTCTCGCTTAGGCAACCGGGTCCCCTCACTTAAGCTAGACTCTTCTCGCCTGGACGAGAACTCGAACAGAGAGTATAGTCCATCACTGCGAGTTCTCGCTTAAACTAGACCTTCTCGCTTAGGCGGGATTGTTCTCGCTTGGCGAGAATTCTCGCTACGCAAAGACAAAGTAGAGTTCTCTGCTACTCTCGCTTAGGCTAGAGGATTCTCGCCTAGGCGAGAATAGCAGTTTCTCTCCTACTCTTGCATGCAACATCAGAAATCCATTCAGAAAAATACATACATCATATTATCACACCATCACAAACATCTTCCAAGCATTTAAACACGAAAACAGAACTAAAAACAAGTAATATACTTTTAAAACATAAAAAGTCCTAGCTTCCCTTACCTCAAAACTGAAAGCGGACTTAAAATGAAGAAAACCCTTAGTGGGAGGAGCACCAGGACTAGGAATAGGTTAGGGAGCTGAAAACAGAAGGACGTACATGCAAAACTGAGACCACACAGAGATTTACGTGGAATCAAACTAGAGCTTCCAAACAGAAAATAAATGAAAAGAGCTGGGGGTTTGAGTTCTACTTACGCGAAGAAAGGACATTCAGTAAGCTCGAAGGAGGTCGTAACTCAAATCCTAGTAGAACTCCTGTTTCAGAATGAAGGATAAGGTAAATGAACTATGTTGGTTTCCAGAGAGAGAATGAAAATAGTGAATAGCTGGAAGGGAGTCTTGGGGATAACAAGTAAACTGACACTAGATCCTCTAATAAAACCAAACCCAAAACTTTTAAGACACAAAGTGAGTCTTTATATTTTAGAAAATAAATATGCATCGAAATAAAATAAAAAAATAATTGAAAAGTTTTATTTCACGAAATAAAGTTGATAAAAAAAATTGAATGCTAATTTATAATACTAAGTACAAATATATACTCTGATTTATTTTTAAATTTGCGAAAGAAAAATTATGTGTATATAATTTCAATAAGCACTGAAATCGATACTTATTTTTTTATATGTTTATATAAATATATTAAAAAAACATATCTATTAACATTTTTTTTTGATAAAATTAAAATAGAAGATACGGATAAATTTAAAATTGTAAACAAATAATTTATATATTTTAAAAATATACAAATAAATAAAAATACTAATGAGATGTATTTCCCGTGAAAACATATTAAATAGACGGGTTGAATTATATATTTAGACTTTTTAAAAAATTTCCACAAAGTTTTATTTGATTGAGGTGAACAAACGAAATTAAAAGTCCTTAGATTGAAACTCCAAAATGATAGACATGTTCTTTCCAATACTTTTTAGAGACCATTTTCGTAATCTCTCATTCTCATATTAGTTGTAGATTAATAACAACATGCTACTTAAAAGATGAAGGTCAATAGAGTTTTACATAATATATATATATATATATTAAACTATCCTTAATTCTGAATCAACGTAATAAGGTTTTTCTAATGCAAACCCACACTACAAAGATATAAATTTATTTGGACTCAATCATTTTGACTAAATTACAAGTATTATTAGAACATAGTAACATTTGACTAAATTACAAGTATTCAATTACTCTTGGTTAAACATAAATATTGTTGTGAAACATAATTAAGTAAACATAAATATTATTTGGAATATAATCATTATTGACTAGACACGAGTATTATTTGTACGTAACCACCATTTGCTAAACATGTGTATTTGTTGGAATATAATCACTCTTAAAAAATATATATATATATTCTTTGGACCCAACTATTCTCAACTAAATATAAGTATCTTTTATAACACAATCACTATTCCTTAAATACGAGTATTTTATACAAAACCACGATTGAATAACCACTTTATTTACACATAGGCTATCTAAATAATTATAAGTTTCTCTCATTAAGAGGGAGTTTACGGCTAAAGTGAATATAAGATTAAGAACACCTTTCTTTATGAGTAAATATTGGTAAATATTGATATCGTTGTCTTTAACCTTTCTTTTTGGAAAATGTTCTTTTATATAGTAAAAAATAACAAATTCATGGATTTTTTTGGGAACCATTGTAAGACAAACAAATTCCTTCTTCAATTATCTATTCAAGTCTAAGCTTTGAAACACATGAAATGTTCTTGATGTGACATTAACTGTGCATCTCTTTGTTAATTAACACTTTGGTACACTATATTGTTTACATAACCATGTTAGATAACATTCTCCTAAAATGGAGAAAAGCAAATACCATACATGGTCGAAAATCTTTTCGAAGTAGACGTCTTATACATAAGAAGGCTTGCTGGCACGGGTCAACCTTAAACACATTCTTTATAAAATCTTGGTACTGACACTTTGAAACGATATCCTCTTAAAGAAAAAAAAAAACAAATATTCTCTATATACATAAAATAAACATTAAAATATTTAAAATATAATATATTATGAATGCATGATCATCAATCCAAACTTTTTTCTTATGATAAGAAGTTATATGACCACCAGGTACTTAAAATATAATATATTGTTTGCATATGTTATGTTGAAAAGATTAAATACTTGATCTAATAGTTTATGAAGACACATGTTACATTTTACAGTAAGCATTTAATGAAACATTTGGGTATATTAGATTTTGTTTTAGCACTTATATATATATATATATATATATATATATATATAGATATATATATATATATATATATATATATATATATATCTATATATATATATATATATATATATATATATATATATAAAAGACAGATCATAATCTTATGTTCTTGAAGTCGTTGGAATTAGATATCGTTTCACTATCCCATACCCATTTCCATCAAAAAAATTCATCCCCATCCCCATACCCAAACCCAACGGGTATCAAACTTTTGTCCCATTTCCATCCCCACTGGGTACCGGGTGTAATCTCATACCTAGAGATGACAAATAAACCCGTGCCCGTGGGTATCACCCGAACCCGTCCCCGTTTTGACGGGGAATCCCCGCTTTGACTGGGTATGGGTATGGGTATGGGTAATACCCGAAATTTTCAACTGGGGATGGGGATGGGGATGGGGATATATATATACCCGCCCAAATACCCGTCCCCGCTTAAATTACTAAACTATTTATAATTTATTAAATAATCTAAAAAATATATATAAATAAATAATATATTTACACATAAAATATAATATAATATAATATAATATAATATAATATAGTATATATACATATAAATAAAATATACTTTTATATATATATATATATATATATATATTTACACATATACATGTAATATAATATAATATAATATAATATAATATAATAAACATATAATATATATATACATAATAATATAATATAATATATATAATATATACGTATAAAACAAATTAATCATTTAACTAGTGAGATCTTTTATAAACAAATTTATAACATTACAAATTTATAAAAATTTAAAAGAAATATATATATATATATAAAAGCATAAAATATCTACGCATATACATATAATATATATACATAATAATATAATATATATTATTATATAATATAATATAATATAATATATACTTAAAATAAATATATATCTATAAAAATAAATATATATATATATATATATATATATATATATATATAAACATAAGATATCCACACATATAATATATATACATAGTAATAATAATATAATATATAATATAATATAACATATATAAATAATTATATATATATATAAACATAAGATATCCACACATATAATATATATATACATAGTAATATAATATATAATATAATATAATATATATATATATATATATATATAACATATTTCTCATTCTCTTTGTTTTTTGTTATACACTTTGTTTACTCTCTCAATTGTCTGGTTTGTTTTTCAAGATTTAATTTTGAAGGTAATTTTTCTTCTTCTTATTACATAATTTTTACACTCTGTACATGGTTATGTTCAAATAGGTGTTCCTCAATTTCATTCTATGAAATAATTTTTAGGTTACACATTTGATTATCTTTATTTATTTATTTATTTTCATGAAAATGTTTGACTCTTATTTTGTAGCTCTTCTTTTTGTTACTTTGGTTATACACTTTTTTACTCTCTTTTAATTGTTTGGCTTGTTCTTTAAGGTTTAAGCAGATCTTCAAGGTACTTTTCCTTTTATCATAATCTTAATTATACATTTTTTTTTTCCGTTATGTTATGTTCAAATGGATATTCTCAAATTTGGGTCACACATTTAATTATCTTTACTCCTTTATGATAATGAATCTGATGAAGAAGGTACATTATATTCTAGTAATTAAAATTTTCAATTTCAATTATTATATCATATCTAATTTTTCATTTTTTTTCTATGTGTAGGTGGATCGAATGCAAATGAAACCACTGATCATTTGTAAAATTAATAAATATTTTGGTTATTATAAAATTTTAGTAATGTGTAATTTTTTAGCTTTTATATAATTATTTGAATTTTATTTAGTTGTTATTTGATACTTTAATTTGAGATTTATACTATTATAATATTTTTCTTAATATTTGACATCATGAAAATCAAAAAGAGTATGTTATTTTAATATTGAATATTTTGATAGTATCATGATTCTGTTGGTGTGATTTTTAAATTTTTTTTATAAAAAATATTTAATTGATATATGGAACAATAAAAAAATGGGTATGGGTATGGGTATAAGAAAATACCCGTTACCCGGTGGGGATGGGGATGGGTCAAAAGTTGTATACCCGTTGGGTTTGGGGATGGGGATGGGGATGAATTTTTATTATGGGGATGGGGATGGGATCATGATACCCGTACCCGCCCCGCCCCGTTGTCATCCCTACTCATACCTATACCCATACCCGTTTTCTTACTACTTTAATATTAATTTTAATTAATTTTTATAAAAAATTACGGTAAAGGAAATATAATATTATTAAATATTCAATATTAGGAGTATGGTTGTTTCTTCGATATCAAATACTTTGAAATAAATTATAATTGTTTACATTTTAGATTATAATATCAAATAAAATTTGATGAGAACCAAAACATTTATTAAATTTGTAAATATTAATGAAACCTAGTTGATAAATTTTAAGAATATTTTTTAAAAAATATAAAAGGAAAAAAATATTTTTTTAAAAATATAAAAGGAAAAAAATATTTAAATTAAAATATATTTTAAATGTTTGTTTACTTCAATTTTTTAAATTATAATAAATCTATTTTTATACACTAATAAAAGTTATAATACATCACTTGATCAAAATGACGCAAAGAAAAAATAATAAACATAATAATAAAATTTTAACATAGATCTTGTATCTTTTGAACCACAATATATATTGGATGGTTGTAAAAAAAATTCATGGCAATTACATTAAATTTTTATATTGTAGTAAATAAAAATTATTTATACAACTATAGTGAAAAAAATAAAGTATGTATGTAATGAGTTAGAAAATAAAAAATAATTAGATAAAATTTATCGAAATAGTATTCTACGTGATGAAAATAAACAAAAAATAAAAATATTAAAAAATTAACAAATGTGTGTCTTATAAACAATTTGGAGACTATTGGAAGGAATCACACAAAGGAAAACAAATATATAATTAATGGTATGATAAGATGAAAAATATCTTAGAGATCTAAGAAAACTTTTCAAATATCAACATATATACTCAATGGTTGATAAAAAATGACGCAAAAAATAAATAATAAACATAATAAAATTTTATCATAGATTTTGTATCTTTTAAACTCCAATATGTTGGATGGTGATAAAAGAATATTCATGGCAATTATATTAAATTTTTATATTGTAGTAAATAAAAATTATTTATACAATTATAGTGAAAAAAATTAAAGTATGATTGTAGTGAGTTAGAAAATAAAAAATAATTAGATAAATTTTATCGAAATAATATTCTACATGATGAAAATACACGAAAATAAAAATATTAAAAAATTAACAAATGTGTGTCTTATAAACAATTTGAAGACTATTGGAAGGAATTGCACAAAGAAAAACAAATGTATAATTAAGGATATGATAAGACGAAAAATATCTTAGAGATCTAAGAAAACTTTTCAAATATCAACATATATACTCAATAGTTGAGAAATAACAAAAATTGTTTTAGCGAAATAAAAGAGTTCAAATAAAACAAAAATTAATAATAATAAGTAAATAATTTTTTTTATATTACCTAGTCAATGAAATGTTTATCCTATTAAACACTTAAATTGAAAGTATTAAACATTTTCATGTGAAAGGAAAATATACAATAAATAAAAATATTAAAAAATAATAGAAATATTCAAATGTTAGACATAACTTTTTTTTTAATTTATACATCATTTTAACATAATTACATAAAGGTTATGATAAGATAAAAAATATATTGGAGATGTGAATGAGTTTCATGACAAACCAAATATTTATAAGAAATAAAAAATAGAAAGAATATATATATATGGGTACTTAATTAATTGTGAATATTTTAATAATTTAAAAGAGGATGGAGATATGGCGGGGACGGGTATTATGGCGGGGATATATTCATCCCCATCCCCATCCCCATACCCAATCAAAAAAATCGGGGATTCCCTATACCCATACCCAGTCAATGCGGGGATTCCCCGTCAAAACAGGGACGGGTTCGGGCAATACCCACGGGGACGGATTTATTTGCCATTTCTAATTGGAATTTGTAACTGTGTCTATATTTCAGTTTGTACTATAAAATATATTATTTAGATGACTATAGTAAAAAATTTAGTAATTTAACATGTTCATTTATTTGTATTTGATTTCTTATTTTATTTTAAAAAAAGAAAATAAAAATAATATATATATATATATATATATATATATATATATATATATTATACACCATAATTTCATGTCTTTGAAGTCGTCAGAATTTGCAACTATGTGTCTATATTCCAGTTTATACTACAAAATATATTATTTAGATGACTATAGTAAAAGGTCTGGTAATTTGATACTTTAGTTTAGTAAAAAGTTTATACTAAACTATAGTAAAATTTTTAGTAAAAAGTTTGTACTACAAAATATATTATTCTCATTTTTGTTTTTCTTTCTTCTTGTACAAAATAGATGACAAATTAATATTAATAAATTATCTAATTACTAATTTTTTTATTATAGTCATTTAAATAATATATTTTATAATTACAAATTTGGACGACTTCAAAGATATAGAATTATGATTTGTATTTTTTGTTTTGAATGAACTAATTATTGGATCAAGAACACTTGCATCTAATTTTTGTCTTTAATCCTATTAATAAAAGACATAATTTTATAACTATTTTTTTATGTTAATGAAAAAAGTATACATTGAAATAAAATTATTGAAATTATTTTATTTCTTAAAATAAAATTGATAATAGAAACATATATTTTATTTAAAACTAATTAATAAATATATATTCTTATTTATTTTAGCTTCACACAAAGGAAACTTGTGTATATATAACTTTAATACGCATCGACATCCATATTTATGTAATTTTTACTTTTATATATATATATATATATATTAAAATACATAACTATGGACATATTTTTTCATAAAATTATAATATAAAAGATGAATAAATTAAAAAAAATGTAAATTGTAAAGTTTATATCCATGAAAGAAATGAGTGGGTTATTTAAAGAAAAAACAGAGAAAATGTAAGTGTCATTTAGAAGGAACTGGAAAAAGTGTGCAGAAATGTTCATACAAAATATTAAATAATTAACACTAAATGAATTATTACAAATAATTTAACTAATATAACCGTAAGAAATCGAAGAAAGAAAAGGATTAACTTTTAAAGAGAGTTGAAAGACCAATATATCCAATAACGCTGAACCAATAACGCTTAGCCAATCAGCAACCCTTTCTTTCTCTTTTTCTTTTTTATTTTTTTCATCAAAATCCAATTTATCTTCCGTCTTCCTCTTCACCCACTATCCCTCGATCCTCATCTCACCATTCTTTAATCAAGCTCCGATCTTGATCTTCTTTTTCCATACCCAATCCTTCGTATCCCTGCCCCTGTAATCACCTCCCTCTAAAAGTCCACAAAAACGCAGAAATTGACATGGGTTGCACCATGAGAGAAAAACACATCAGGGCTAATCGGAGACCGCGATCGGCGAAACCGGACCCGGATTCTTGCGACAAAGATGCGATATCCAAATCCATAGCCGAGTCTGGTCTCAAGCCCTTCAGATACCATACGGCTGCCAACGATTCTTCCCCGAGCCTAAATTCAAACCCTAATGTGGAGGAAACCGGGTGGGGTTACTGTACAGAGGAACAATTGGAAGAGATTCTGTTGAAAAACTTGGAGTTTATTTATAATGAAGCTGTCTCGAAGCTTGTTGCGTTGGGTTACGATGAGGATGTTGCTGTTAAGGCCATGCTGCGAAATGGGCATTGTTATGGTGGCATGGATGCCCTGACAAATATTTTGCACAATTCCTTAGCGTATTTAAATAGTAATAGTAATAGTCATAGTGATAGTAATAGTCATAGTGACGGTGGTGGTGGTGGTGGTGGTGGGAATATGAATGAAACTCAGCCTGTATTCTCTAATTTGAGGCAGTTAGAGGAGTACTCTGTGGCAGCTTTGGTGTGTTTGGTTCAACAGGTGAGGCCACATTTGAGCAAAGGTGATGCCATGTGGTGTTTGCTCATGAATGATCTTCATGTTGGGAGGGCTAGTTCTATGGATATTCCCGTGCCAGGTACTGGGAACACTGCTCCGGCTACCGGTGAGGCTGGTGGCAATTCGGTTGGTGTTATGGGGTCGGCTTTTTGTAGGTTTCACGGAGGGTGGGGATTTGGAAATGGGGGAGGCTTGGATTTTCCTGTGAATGGGGTATTCTCTTGTGGGACAGACATGAATTTGCAGCTACAAAGAGACATTGAGTTTCCGAAGAGGTTTAATCTTTCTCCTTCAATGAAGTCCTTATTGAAAAGAAATGTTGCAATGTTTGCTGCTGGTTTTAGGGCAAACTCCAAGCAGTTGCAGGCTCAGGCAAAGACCATTTCTGGACGGAGTACTGCACATAGTTTGGATTCTTTTGCTGCGACCGGGACAGGAGTCCCGGCTGAGCAGTCTGGAGTAGATTCACAGAATGGCGATAACCAAGATGCTGTGAATTCGGTGCTGAGTAAATTTCGTGATTTGAATCTTGACGAGAATTTGGAGCTTGTGGCGGAAGATCAGAAGGATGAGGTCATAGTCACTTTATTTCATCAGATTAAGGATCTTGAGAAGCAGGTCAATGAGCGAAAAGACTGGGCTCATCAGAAGGCAATGCAGGCAGCTAGAAAGCTAAGCAGTGATCTAACTGAGCTCAAGATGTTGCGGATGGAAAGAGAGGAGACTCAGAAATTGAAGAAAGGGAAACCGGCCCTTGAGGACACAACCATGAAGAGGCTCTCGGAGATGGAGAATGCATTGAGAAAGGCCAGTGGTCAACTGGACCTTGCGAATGCAGCTGTGAGGAGACTAGAAACTGAGAATGCAGAAATGAAAGCAGAGATGGAGGCTTCCAAATTAAGTGCATCAGAGTCAGTCACAGCTTGCTTAGAAGTTGCAAAAAGGGAGAAAAAATGTTTAAAAAAACTTCTAGCTTGGGAAAAACAGAAAGCTAAGCTGCAGCAAGAGATTTCTGGTGAAAAACAGAAGATATCAGAGACACAAGAAATGTTGGTTCAGATTAGACAGTGTCAAAAGGAGGCTGAGGTTTGCTCTTTATACCCCATTATTATGTTTAACATCGCCACATACAGTCCACCAAAAAGAAAAGAAAATATGGTTTTGAGCTTTTACCTATATTTGCATTGATTGGAATTGCGTTGCATCTCTGTCAGAATAAAAATAACGTACTTCAACCACAAAGTGTAGCCCAATTTTGCAAAAGTTGATCTACATATACGGGTGCACTTTACCTGCAGGGCAAAGGCTTGAAGTGGAAACCCCAATTGGAACCACCAGTGTTTTAAATCATGGATGGTGGCACATAGTGGTCAGCCCTAAAATGGTCACAGTGGGATAACTACTATATTTTATTTTTTATGTAGTTTAGATAATGTATACTGCATGATTTAAATTCTCAAAAATGGTAAAAAAATTAATAAATTAATGAAATTTATAATTAAAATAAAAAGTCATAGCTGTTATGTGCAAAACATATCAGTAAATACCAATAAAAAAGTTAAATACAAGTTTCTTAGGTTGGAATCAGCAATCATAATTTTCTAAATCCAAGACTTTTTTCTTTATCATTTTCACTACTATTACGGTTGTAGATTTCATAGGAATCTGGTCATAGCATCACTACAGCTACTATTTGGTCTGCTAAACTGCTATACTACACCGTCCGCAATTGCAGCCGCTGTAGAAGACAGGGACTGCTCTGTACTCTCGAGTTGTGTTATCTGAAAATCTGGAAAGCATCTTGTGCCCAGGGACAAGCCGACCCCAAACTGTGATCAGTCCACTGTCAAGGGGTGGAGTCACCTCATGGTTTCTCTGAAAAAAGAATGTAGTTTCAAATTTAAAACATCAACATGACCTAGCTAGTGTGACACAGTTTGCCATTGTCACATTGATATTGATTGTTTATGCGTAAAGAATTTTAGTCATTTTTAACCCGAGCAAATGAATGCATATCAAACATTGAAGACTTTAAAAATTTATATTTCAGTGCAGTTGTTAATAATTATGACTTGAATTGAAACTGATGAAATGTGGCATTTTTTCCTTTTTTTTTTATTCATACTATTGCATGTGCTATGTATGCTTTGAAGCATGGAGATTTATGAAAGTTGTGATCAGGTTGGATGCATAATTGACATTTGTGTCAGGATAGAGTACATGACAAGAACTCAATTTCTATGGACAATTTAAATTGTCCTCATCAACATTCGTCCATACCTTGTTAATATGTATATATGCACTGTTGTGGGATTGCGTGCTGTTAAAATACAACACACCACTGCCATTTAATGATACAAACCTTATGTCTTGCAAAATAATGACAGCTCAGGATACTACTGATAAAAGTTATCAATGGCATATTATAACTGCTCTATGGCAGTTAAGAAGCCTCTGACTGTTATGAAAATCTAGTTGTGTCACAATTTGCTATTGTAGCCTTGTGTTGCAGTCTCTGTCCTAGAAAATTGCAGTCGCTATATTGCATGAGGACAAATCCCTTCTTTACTTCTTGTTGTTATGTGCGTTATTGAACTTGTTTTATGGGTATTTTTTTCTGTTTTTTCCTGGTTTATTGTCAGAATTGCTTAAGGTTTTTAACTATAGTCAAAATCCTTAAACTCCCCCCTCTTGAGACAAAACCATCAAACCTGGCTTGTGTTTTGTTTCTGGTCACTGACCACAGTTTTCTGGCATAATTCTGGTCATTCCAAAGAAGTGTGCCATTTTCAGGCAACCCACGGATCTCTAGTGTTGTGTCCAGTCAACACTCTGTTATTGCATTATAATACAGCTCTGTAGTTTTTTTTTTCTTTTTATTATGATGCTGTGTTCTTTCTTCACACCTCACGGCCTATATGTTTCTTTAATTATTCCGTGTTCCTCTTTTTCCCACATAGATTAGTATGGGATGCTCGGTGAAATATTTAAGGTATTTGGTTCTCCTCCTTAATAGTTAGCTTTTGAGAATGTGTTCCTCAAGTACTTGGGTACTTGTCAATTGGTTTAGAGCTGGTTGTTGGTGTCTAAGGAGGGGCTACCTGTGAACGGTTGAAAGTTGGTAATAGTTGAGTGAAGTGTCACCAAGTAAAGTGGTAGGATGAAAGTTGTTGTGGACATTGACTCTGAGGGGGTGCTGCTATTAGATTGGAACATGGTTATTATGGGATGCTTAAGTTCCTCCACATTTTAAGAAGCTCTGTGGAGTATTTTAGTATTTGGTTGTCCTCAGTAATAGCTAACTTTTGAGGATGAGTTTCCCAAGTATTTTGGTCCTTATTGATGTGTTCTTAAAAGAAATTAAGTTCATTTGTTTTCTTCATTTCCTTTTTTCTGATTTTTCTTGGCAGCCATGGCATCATCCATTCAATTACAACTACACTTGATGTGTTCGTGTTCCTAAAAGAAATTAAGTTCATTTGTTGTTATTGACTTGTTAATCATACTTTTGATTGAGGATGGTGTTTATTTCATAAGTTTAAAGAACTCTGTATTAGGTCCTCTACAGTTATGTGGCACATTAGTACTTTACAAAATTTGATCATCAAATTAGTCCCTCTTCTCCAAATATTTTGTCATCAAAATTGGTCTCTCAAAGATAATTGTCACTAAATTCTTGTCACCATTTTTAGTCCTTTGATAAGGATTAGATTAGATTGGTTAAATTTTAGATCTTTTCTCTCGAATGTATAATCTGTCACCAAATTTGACCATGAAAGATTGTCTTTTCATAACTTCAGTCTTTTATGGGAACCAACATCATGAGATTTTAGATCTCTGAAAGACTAATGTGATGAATCAAATATCTGATGGGTAAACTCTGCAATCCAAAATTTTGAAGGACTAATGTGACACAAATGAGTTTAAGTACCAAATTGGGGGGTTTCTCTGTTAACTATTAATCCTGTTGTATTTTGTCCTCTTTGGTAGAGCAGCCATCCAATTAGTTTGGTTTTGAGGATTGGCAACATTCTGAATTAGATAAAATGCAATTGACAAACCTGAAAGATTCAAAATGTCTGGTCTTCAGGCTTATGTTTTGGAGCTGTTACTCAAAGTGAGTGGATATTGAAAATGCATATGTCCTGATGGAGAATGGGATTTAACTTCATCCCAGCGTAGAAAATGGCTCTATGATATTTTTACTGCAATCTCTGATAATATGATAATACTAATATTGGTGAAGCACTTATTTAGTGTAATAAATTGTTACAGGTGAAGTGGAAGGAGGAGTTGAAGGGCAAAGAGGAAGCCTTAGCAGTGGTTGAGGAGGAACGGCGCTCTAAGGAAGCAGCTGAATCTAATAATAAGAGGAGGATTGAGGCATTGCGTCTGAAGATAGAAATAGATTTCCAGCGTCACAAGGATGATCTACTAAGACTGGAGCAGGAACTGTCGCGCCTTAAAGCCTCTGCTCAGTCTGCTGAGTTGCATCACCAATCAAGCACTTCACCCACAAGCAACTCTGAGGGCACAAAGCCCCAAAGAGAGACCATTGCTAGGCTGCTTCAACAATTAGATAACCTGGACCATTTTTCAGATAAAGAAGTCAATAGCAACAGAGAATGCATTATATGTATGAAGGATGAAGTCTCCATTGTTTTCTTGCCATGTGCACACCAAGTTATGTGTGCTACTTGCAGTGATGAGTATGGAAGAAAAGGTGGTAAGGCTGCTTGTCCCTGCTGCAGGGTTCAAATTCAACAGAGAATTCGTGTATTTGGGGCAAGTTCCTAGCTCCATTAAAACTTATCTTACAATGGGACTTGGGCAGGTATACCCTATGAATTTTTACATAATTTTGTGCACTACATTGGTGGGGCCACTTGTCCCGCTAAACCTCACAATATAAATAAAAAAGAAAAAACTAAGTCCTGGCATTACAGTAAATGTCTCTTGGAATGTCTCAAATATAGTTGCTTGCTACCGTTGGCTTGAAAAAAAAAATGATATTGTGTTATTGTTTTATTTTCAAATATTCCCCTCGAGCAAATCTTTTCATTTGATCCCTATCTCCTTCTCTAAGTATGGTTTATATCATCATGATCTGTTTCCAGAAAACAAAGGCATTTTGCTTCTCATTTTTTTCCCTTTTTGTTTCTTCGCAATGAAGGATTTTACTGATTTATGGAGTTTTGTTTTATTATTATATACATTATTTTATAGCATGCCACGTTTTTATTATATCACTCCATAATTTGTTGACACACTCATTGTAGCGTAAAATAATGATTTGATAATCACCATTTGATCAAACGCCCTGACTGATGAGCTTCATAAGATAATATAAATTGAAATAATGCATTAAAATGCATGTAAAAAGCTAATTAAAATAAGGTGTCTTTAAAATAGTGATTTTTTAATTTGATTAAATATGTTTATAATTTTTTTATATTAAAATTTAATTAATTAGTCATCAAATTAAAAAATATGTGTATTTAATTCTCTTATCATTTTGTATTGGGGAAAAAGCGTTACTAAATGTTAAACTTAGATATAAAATATACTACTGCTTTTTCTTCAATAGTTTATTATTTATTTGTTATTTATGTAGAAATTTATTGTGAATATAATTACTACATGAATATATATATATATATATATATATATATATATATATATATATATATTATAAGTGGATACAAATAATTATATAATATAAGCAGACTAAATTTTACTCAAATTCGTCGAACTAAACTCGTTTCAATAATGTTTTTGTACAAATATGTTTAGATTTTGTAGTTCATTTTCTTATAAGAGATGAAACACTTTAACCATTTTTTTATGTTAAATACATTAGGAATGCATATAATGATTATATAAGCTTATTGTATTTACTATATATATATATATATATATATATATATATATATATATATATATATATATATATATATATTAGTGAAAACATCTAGAATGATGTTAATTTTTTTTTATGATAATAAAATAATAAAATTATAATTATTATTGTTATTATTACAATTATGGAATTAAATATAAATAATATGTATAATTTTATTATAAATAACTTTTATTTATTTTGTATGTAAGTTTTTAATAAAAGAATAATTATATTTGAAAAACAATCAAATTGTAAAAATATTAAATTTAAAAAATAATTATTTAAAGAATAAAATTAATAAAATAATTATTTTAATTTTAATTTATAAAATTGAATAATAAATGTAAATAAAAAAACGTATTTACATAAAAATAGATGATAAAATTAAGGCTTGGAATACGAACCAATAATTTCAGAAAACTAATTCACTGTTCTAGCCGCAATATTTTATTTTTTTCTTGTTATTATTCCGTCGACTTCCCTTGAAATCAACACTAATTATATATTTTTTTAGTAAGTGCAATTTTGTTTTATTGTTTTTGAAATAGTTTCATATTTTGTATAAAGCTTATATTTATTAATAATACATAAAGAATGAGAAGTAAATAAGTATAATGAATATTGTCTTGATGGAAGTGAATTAATAATGTAGTGTGAATCCGAGAAATTGTATTGTATCCAAGAGAACTTTTACACATAATATTTTTCAAAAGGTGAAAAAATGGGAAATGGAAAAATTAAAAATCCAATTGGAACCACAGAAGAACCTATCTGTTTTTTTTTTTGTTTGGTCCCAGGAGAATGAGGGAGATTGAATAAACAAAGGAAAAGAAAACAAATAATGATGACATTCACAAGAATATGAATTAGTTGCGTATATTACTTAAAGAGCATGACCAGTATTACTTGAAGAGAAAGAAACATATTATCAATCTTTGTATTGTTCCAGAAGTTCAGGTGTTAAATTTTCCTTACACCTTCCTTTTATCAACATATTATTAAAAAAACAGAAAAATGTGTCAAATTATTCGGAACCATTAATATATTATTATAATTTTTATTATCATTGTAATAATAATTATCAAAGTCTTGCAGAATTAAATATATTTAGAACTAATGTGGCATGATATTCCCCACTTTTTACATACTTAATATTTAACTGACAAAATATAACATACAAATAACTAAATATTAATAAACATCAATAATTAAAAAATAAAAAAATATTTAATTTTAAAAATAACAATTAACAAAGATAAAATAGTTAAATTATATATATATATATATATATATATATACATATATATATATATATATATATATATATATATATATATATATATATAAAAGGACTTTTTGTATCCATATCTGTTTTCTAAATTTATTCTATAAATAAAATTCTTTATAAATTTAAATAATTATTTTATAAATTCTTTAAATTTGACAGATCTTTTTTAAATTTAATCATTTTTAATTATAAAATTGCTTATAAAAGAAATAAAAATAATTTACCATAAAGTTATAAAAAATATTTATATTTAGTTTTATAATTATAGTAATAAAAATAAAAATAATAATAATTTTATCATTTATCATCATTATTTAAAAAAATTTAATATTATTTTACCTATTATATTGTGTAAGTTATTTTAAAAAGATTTATTCTAAAGTCAATAGATTTATTAAGTTTTTTTAAGTCCACAATCATCTCATGTATAATATTGAAGCAAAGTTTGAAAAATACAGTAAATAAATAATATAATTGAAATCCTGTAAAATATACATGAGTGAAATGGTTGAATTGTGTATTTAATATTCTTGAAAACTTTTTGTAGAATAATGTTTGATAAATTTAATAAAAGATGTTTAAACTTAACAAATGCATACCGTCAAATTATTTATCTTTTATGTTTGATGAAACTCGTCGAATACAACTTCACAAATTTTAATAGGCAACCTTGTTTAAAAAGTCTTCCAAAACACATTTTTGTGAAAATTATCCTCTTTAGATTAGTTTAGATCAGTTGTATATGAATAACATGTATATAAAAAATTAAGGGATCGGAAAGATTCACATAATTTATTTTTATATTGGTTTATTTTATAAATTTATTATGCTTTCTTTATTTATCAACATAATTAAAATCTCATTAGATTATGGCAAAAAATCAAAATTTGTGTTCTTTACCGAAACAAAATGTAAGAAGAACTTTCTCCACTTAGGTAAATTTAAGAGCAATAAGGCAAAAAATAGTTCTCCTTACATTTTGTCTTGCATGAGGAACACATGTTTTTTGTCAGGACATCGACGCCTATGGGATCGACGACGAGGTTCTGTTAAGAATCCAAATGTGAGTTTAAGTTTCATATTGGCTAAAAATGAGAAAGTGGAGCACTATACAAGGATAAAGACTCATAAACTCATTACTTTGTGGTGTCAATATCTTATGTAGTTGGGCTCAGATCTCATTGGTATTGTGTTTATAGACCTAACAGGTTCTACATATATCGGTCCCTTAAGTTTTCCATTGGGGATGATCCCCTCATTCCCCTTAGACCTCAAATAGGAGACTCGCATCCAATAATCCCACATTGCTTAGAAGTCGAGACCTAAGCTGGTTTAAATACCCCTTCCTCCTCTAATCATTTAAGATGCTTTTAAGGACAAAATCATAACTGAGTCAATATTATTTAAACTTGGTCATTTTTTGCTCTCGCAGAATCACTTCTATCTAAGTACAATATTCTTTAGACTCGATCACTTTTGGTTAAAACACTTTGTTTATACAAATGTTTTGATTTAAATAATTATAAGTTTTACTTACTAAAAAATAAAAGCATCTTAATACGGATACATGATGATAAACATTGTTTTAGATGGATATGAACACAAAAAATGTTCTTTATCACAAACAGAAGGCCAAAGATGGTTTACTTTTATGTTCGTTTGTAAGAGTTTCATCAACTTTTTTTCTTGAGAGTTATTCTTCACGGAGAGTTGAGAAGAAAAGAGTAATTGCAAATCTCTTTGACCTATGAGAGATGATGTATGGATACCTGAAATAGTGTCATGCCTTTGATGGTGGTGATAAACACAAAACTGATAGGTATTCATAATTGTTGTCTAGTCATGTGAGACATGATTTTAAGAGGTGAGAAATTGAAAGAGATTTAAATCTAAGTTGGTAACACATTAATATAACTGACATTGAGAATAAAAATCAACTAAGGTTGGTAGGTTAAGGATGTAAAATTTATAGTGAGACTTGTTTATCATAATTTAAGAATCTTTTAAAATGATGTATTTGGTTATGTTAATAAGTGTGATTAAATGAGTTCACTTATATTCATAGGAATGACCTCACTATATACATACATTTGATATAATTGTAATGACGTTAATGCGAAATACATTTAATATTTTACTTTAATCCTCAGTTGTATGCATATTATGTTAATGCTATAATTGTACTTGATGTTGGAACAAATTTTATTGCAAGTAGCCCAACCAGTGAGCTTCCAAGTAATATAGTAGTTATCACTGGCGTACCTTGGTGATGACAGGGGAGCCAGAGTTTCTTTATTTTGATTTTTATATATATTTATATATTTTTTAAAATTATATATATATATATATATATATATATATATATTATTTATATTAAGTTCATATTTTGGAAAATTATAATAAAGAATAAAATAAAGATAAAATAAAATTAACATGATAAATACTTTGTCAATAAAAAAGATTAGAGTTTTGTCTTTAATTATAAGGTAAATCATCAAAAAAGTGTGAAAAGAAAAAAAAGATAAAAAAAATAAATTGAGAAATATATATTGAAAAATAAAGATAGTAAAAAATACATTCTCACATAATCTCACTTAGAGATTGAATAACACATTCTCACAATAATTCATATCTCTCATAAAGAAATTGAATAACACATTCTCACGTGATTCCTTCTAAATTAAGTTTTTTCCCAAAATAGTATCAATCCTATTTATGATTTTAGGAATTCTTTTATAAAATTGAAATAAACTTTAATTATATTTTTTTCTCAAATTAGTATAATCCTAAATTTTGAAATTTAGAGATTTTGTGTTTATTTTATGATATGATAGTGAATAATAATTATATTTTTCTTAGTGTGATTATTTTGAGTAGCAAAAATGAAAAAAAAATTAAAGTATTTTTTTAATTAAAAAAATAATTTATATATAAAAGATCTAATTTGACATACTGTCTAAGTTCTGCCAAAACTATGCACATGTGCATGTATAACATGTAAATATATTATATAGTCTTCTTTATAATTTTGCAACTACATAATAAATAATCGTTTGAGGGTAATACATGTTATAGTGAGTGGGGTTTTCTTTATATATTATTTTAACAAAGGCAACACGGAAATTTAAGGATAATGATACACTAAAATAATTTCAATCATGTTTTGATTACTTCATATGTTAATTTGAAAATATAAATAGAAAAAAGAGAAAGAAATAAATATTTAATATAATTTCGAATTTTGTTTAAAGAAATTTCAAATTTTAAGATAATTAAGACATACTTAGTCTATTATATTTTTCACTTCGTCGTATTATCTCATATTATTATTAAATATTATAAAATTTTCTATATTTAGTTTTTTATTGCATCAACAAATTATTTTTATTTTTTACGTGTTCTATAATTATTTTCATTTATATAAATCTATCTCTGTTTCTTGATAATATCATGTTAGAGATCATTGTGAATTTTGACACATTAACTATATTGTCATCTAAAAAATATTAATTATTCGTCATCACATATTAGAAGGAAACAAATATTTAATATAATTTCGAATTTTGTTTAGAGAAATTTTAAAATTCAAGATAATTAAGACATACTTAGTCTATTATATCTTTCACTTTGTCGTATTATCTCATATTATTATTAAATATCATAAAATTTTCTATATTTAGTTTTTTTATTGCATCAACAAATTATTTTTATTTTTTAAGTGTTTTACGATTATTTCCATTTATATAAGTCTATCTCACTTTCTTGATAATATTATGTTAGAGATCATTGTAAATTTTAACACCTTAACTATATTGCCATCTAAAAAATTATTAATTATTTGTTATCACATGATTTTTATTAAAATAAAAAAGAAAAAGAAAATAAAAACTACGCAAGAATCACACCAAACTTATAATAAAATTTAGATTCGACAAACTATAACAATAATGAAAAATATCTAAATAGGCTATTTTTGCTCCTTATGTCACTTTATTAACATCGTTATTTAAAGTTTTTCTTTGTCAAAATTTCAAATAATGTTTGCTAAAAATTATCTTTTACATTAACAAAAAAAAATCCTAGTTAAGGTTGATTAAAAGTTTCATTCACATTCGAAAAAGAAATCAATCAACTTTGATAAAATGGTTAAATATGCTTTTTGTTTCACTTTTAATGAAAACTGTAATTTTTTATTTTGAAACTTTGAACCAATTAAGTTAAAAATGGGTGATGTTAGTCATTTTAATTAAATTTTCATAAGTTTAATTGATGTTTCAAATGTTAGAGAAAACAAAAATGTGTCGAACAGTGTTAACAATTCAAATGTTATCATTAAATACTCTTGAAACATCAATTAAACTAAACAAAATTTTGGTTAAAAAAACTAAATTCACGCATTTCTAAAGTTGAAGAACTAAATTGAGATAAAGTTTCGAAAGAAACAATCTCAATTTCCACTTCAAATAAATGACCAAAAACATATTTAACACGGGATAGAAATATTCTTGGAATCAAAAGAAAAAAAGGTGAATAGTCACTTGACATAACAAATATACAAATAATTCATTTTTAATACAATAAGAAAAACATATTTAACACGGGATAGAAATATTCTTGGAATCAAAAGATAAAAAGGTGAATAGTCACTTGACATAACAAATATACAAATAATTCATTTTTAATACAATAAGAAAATTACTGTCATATTTAGAAATATGTTAATTTAGTTCTTTTAATTAAATTTTATTAAATTTATTTGACGTTTCAAACGTGTGTTTATCAACTAATACTGAAACATATATGTGTTAAATGGGGTAAACAACTCAAATATTATTATGAAACATATATCAAATAAACTTAAAATTTGATTAAAAAAACTAAATCCACACATTTCTAAAGTTGTAATCTAATTTGAGTCATAGTTTTAAAAAGAGACTAATTCTAATTTTTTACTTAATATTTAAAACAAAAAATATATTTAACTATGGATTCGAATATTCTTGAAATCAAAAGAAAAATGTGAATAGTCACTTAGTATAACAAATATATACAAAAAAAAAATTATTCTTAATACAATAAGAAAATTTACGTCTTAACATGATATTTCTCTTATTTTCACTTCATATTAAAAGACAAAAAAAATATATTGACTCTCTGAATATAATTATTATTGGAATCAAAAGAAAAAAAATAAAGAGTTGTTATGAAAAATATATAGATGTCCATTGAGTTACTAGCAGTTACCTATGATTGATTGCTATTGATGCTATCATTAATGTTGTAACCACTGAGTTATATCCCTTGGGTTGCCTTTTGTATTTATAGATAGAGACTTCTCCTGTTGATAATGATACACAAAAAATCAGTCGTTATTCTTTATCCTCTCCTTTATACACAGAAAATAACAGAGTAAGAAGAAGAAAAAAAAAAGATCCTTGAAGAAAAAAGAATAAAATTAAGAAGCAGAAGAAAAAATTACCTACACCAACCAAAACTTCTGTCAACCTTCAACAATAACAAACAGAACAAAAAAAAAAAAAAAACTTAAGTTGGTATGAGGAAGAAGAAAGAAGAAGGATTGAAGAAGAAGAAGGAATACAGAAGAAGAAAAAAAAGAAATTACCTCGACGGAGTTGATTGCCTTGGAGAAGAAGATCCTACCGATTGTCTTGCAAAAATTAAATCTTTCACGAAGTAAAAATAATAACAGAGTAAGAAGAAGAAAGAAAAAAGATTCTTAAAGAAAAAAGAATAAATTAAGAAATAGAAGAAAAAATTACCTACAAACCAAAACTTTTGTCGACCTTTAACAACAATAAATAGAAAAAAAAAAACTTAAGTTGGTACGAGGAAGAAGGATTGAAGAAGAAGAAGGAAAACGAACATTCAACAACAACAAACCGAAAATTAAAAAAAAAAATGAAAACCTAACTTGGTACGAAGAAAAAGAAAGAAGAAGGATTGAAGAAGAAGAAGAAAATAAAAATGGAAGAAGAAAATAAAAGCTAACCTCGAGAAAGCTGATTGTCTTGGAGAAGAAGGATGTTGCTATCAGACAACGTCAATCAGTATGAAAAAAGACTTTCGAATGGTAAAAACACAACAACATCAAAAAGACAAAAATACCCTCAATTTTAAACACGTGTCAATAAATTAAAATATTTATTCAGTAATTTACCTATACTAAGAATTTTTTAGCGTAGATATCGGGAAATAAGGAAAAAATTAGCATGCAAATATAATCAAAGAATAATCACAATTATTTAGTTTGAAATAAATGATTAGTTAAATTGTAAATCTTTCATAAATTTAAATATATTGAGTCGCTAATTTTATTTTTCTGTTTTTGGTATTTTCTTTTATACTTTTAATTAAGTTTTTACTATTTTCTTTTGATTGATAATTAAATAAAATATTTTTTTTAAATAATTTAGTGTTATTTTATATTAATAATAGAATCTCATATTTTTTTAACTACTAAAAATTAAAAACAAAACTTTTAACCAAAAAATAATACGTACCACTCGATTTAAAAAAAATTATAATAAATACTAAATTAAAAAATATAAAAATTTTAAGTTTTAATTGTTAGAGGGAGTGCCACGTGTCAGTTCCTCGATTTTTTGAATTTTTTTATTAATTTTTTTTGAATTTTTTTAAAAAAATTAAAAAAATTGCCACATGTTAAACTGTCATTGTGCCACGTGGCAATGACAGTGACACGTGTCAGTATTATACCACATGTCATTTTCTTAGTCTCAATTTGGTCCCTTTATTTTAATTTGTCTCAATTTAGTCCCAACTTTTGTAAAAATTAGCAATTTTGTTCCTCTCCAAATTGAAATCAAATTTAATTTCGATATAAATGTACACAAATATTTCCATCAAAATTGATATTTCAAGTAAATATTTTTAACCAAATTAAGTTCATTTAATTAATATTTTACATTGAACTTTATTTAAAATGGTTTAAAAGTTGTTAATAGAAAATAATGTTAATAGAAAAAAAATTCATAAATTACCTAGTTCATGTTACAATAAAACACATATAAATTTAAAATTTTAAAACAATTTTAAGTAAAGTTGAATGTGAAACATAATTTTAACTAAACTTAGCTATGTTAAAAATATATAATAAAAATATCAATTTGAATACAAATATCAAATTTAATAAAAATATTTGTATAACATTTATATAAAATTAAATTTTGTTTCAATTTGAAGAGGGAAATTGCTAATTTTTACAAAAATTAGGACTAAATTGAGACAAATTAAAATAAAGGGACCAAATTGAGACTAATAAAATGACACGTGGCGTAATACTGACACGTGTCACTGTCATTACCACGTGGCACGATGACAGCTTGACCCGTGACAATTTTTTGATTTTTAAAAAAAATAAAAAAAAATTAATAAAAAAATTCAAAAAATCAAGGAACTGACACGTGACACTCCCTCTAACGGCGTCAACCTTGACTTAACGAGAAGGACAAACATGAGACGTTTCAAAAAAAAGGAGACGATTTTGAGACTTTTAAAAATTTGAGTACCATTTTGAGATTTTGACTCCAAAATGGAGACCAAAGAGATAATTAAACCAAATTTTAAATACTTAATAAAAAGATAATAAAAATTCAATTAAAAATTTCACACTTATAATAAACGTAAAACTTAACAAAACCTTCCATAAATAAAGCATTAAGTTGAGATCAAATTAAGAATACCATATCAGAATTAAAAAGTTTAATTTTAAATAGATTATGAAATTCTATAATTTAAACTGATTGAGTCATTATGATATACTGATGTAATTTTAACTTTTTATTAAATTTGTTGTCCGAAAACATATTTTAATTATTCAAGTAAAATATTTTATAAGAATCAATTACTTGAGAAAAAAATTCTGTACGGAGAGAGGTGAGATTCATTTTCAATTCCTTTCAGATTTTTCTTTATGAAAGTATTTATTTTCTATTTTTCTCCGAAGCCTGTCTGAGCCTGCAACGATAGTTTGTGTGTATACTAGAATAAGATAATAGCGAAATCCTGAAAGCACAAAGCAACACTATAATTGAAGCCTCTCTCCTTCTTCCATCATAGCAATAATCATGGCCCCGATGCTGGAGAGTGAAAAAGACCCTCCACAACCACCTTCACGTGCCTTTCTGGACACAGTTGAAGAAATCACCACAATTTATAGGTCACTGCCACCTCGACCTTCCATTGAAGAGGTGGAAGCTGCCACGTCCACTGTGGATACCCTCAACAACGACGAACAAACCAAACTTCACGAAATCTCAAAGCAAAAACCCCCTCACGATGTTCCCGAGGACCTCTTCTCTGTCCTGCAGCAACTCAAGAAGACCATGGTCCTTTTCCATACCCACCAACACAGGAGAGAGGCTCTTCAACTTCTTGAGCTCGAAAAAATGTTTCAAACATTCGCTGATCTCATTCAGAGGGCTTCTGAATTGGTCTCTGGAGATACCCAGAAGCAAAGCCTTCCCACTATACCCGAAGAACTCGTAGTGATCACTGACCAAAGTGAAACTTTGGTCAAGGAAGAAGAAGAATCGCAGAAGAATGATTCACAAGTGATACAGCGCTCCTTGTCTACAGGTTAGTATTATGGGAAATAAAAATAACCCAATTTCGTTTTTACTTGTTAGTGTTATTTCGTGATTATGTTCTGATTATTGTTCATGGATTATGTATGGTTAAGATTTGAAGCATCTTTTTGTTTTTCTCTCTTACGTCTAATTTTAATTTTGTAGGGGGTGGAAGCACTGAGAAATTAAGTCTAATGAAAGTTGCTACTGTTATTGAAAGTTGTGCTGGTAGTGGAGCTACAACCCTTGAACTCAGAGGGAAGTTGGAGGATCAGATGGAATGGTTGCCGGTGTCAATTGGGAAATTATCTGGTGTCACTGAAATGGACCTATCAGAAAACAGAATCATGGCTCTTCCTACAACCATTGTGGGTCTCAAGGCCTTAACAAAGCTTGATCTTCACTCAAACCAGCTTATAAACCTTCCCCATTCATTTGGTGAATTGGTAAACCTTGTTGATCTTGACCTCCACGCCAACAGATTGAAATCACTTCCTGCCACTTTCGGAAACTTGACAAACCTCATTGATCTAGACTTGAGCTCAAATGGGTTCACAAATTTACCAGAGACAATTGGGAATTTGAGCAGCTTGAAGAGACTGAATGCTGAGACCAACGAGCTTGAGGAACTGCCTCACACAATTGGAAATTGCTCATCGCTATCTGCGCTCAAGTTAGATTTCAACCAGCTCAAGGGCTTACCTGAGGCAATTGGGAAGCTTGAATGGTTGGAGGTTCTCACTTTGCACTATAATAGAGTTAAGAGGTTGCCTTCCACAGTGGGTAATCTACGCAATTTGAAGGAACTTGATGTTAGCTTTAATGAGCTCGAATTTGTACCAGAGAACCTGTGTTTTGCAACTAATTTGAAGAAATTAAACTTGGGGAAGAACTTTGCGGACCTAAGAGCCTTGCCAACATCAATTGGAAATCTTGAAATGCTTGAGGAGTTGGATATAAGTGATGATCAAATAAAATCTTTGCCAGAGTCTTTCAGGTTCTTGTCCAAGTTGAGAGTTTTTCGAGCTGATGAGACCCCCCTTGAGGTGCCACCCAGAGAATTGGTCAAGTTGGGTGCTCAGGTAAACCTTTAGATTCAATTGTTCCTATTTTGTCACCTTTTCTATTTACTAAAACCTTTGTTCATTGTTGTTCACCAGGAGGTTGTGCACTATATGGCTGATTTTGTCACCAAAAGGGACGCAAGAATTGTGCCATCAAAGAAAAAGAAGGGGTTCTGGTCCTGGTTTTGCTCCATATTTTGTTCAAAGCTTGAATGATGATTGGACAAAAACAAAATCTATGTTAATGTATGTTTCTTTTGCTTGTACTTTTGTGTGTCCGTTGCATATGATTGAAACACCTTGTTTTTCCCTAATAGAACTTTGATTTGCCTTGTAAACTTTGTTTATAACTTTGATTTTCTGCAAATATTTGTGTATACAAGGAGTATTTTTGTAACTGAAATCAAAGATATGGCAATTCCTGGGTTTTTAATCTGCTGTAAGCATGTCTTATTTTCAACGCTTTGAATTTCATGAAAAAAAAAAGATAAGAATTAATAGCGTAAACCTTTTTCTTTCTCTAAAATTAAAGAATGTGTCAAATCAGAAACCTGTCATGAATCATAATCCTTAATCCAGTCTCATATGGTTGTGCTTAATAGACATGAGCATCTTTGGTCTGCATATGACTATTTCTTTTTTTTCCAATTTTGAATAGACCGAAAATTACTCATTATTATTAATAGACGTAATATTTTAATCTATTGCTGGCTTCAAGAACGGTTGACTTTGTTAAATATGTAACTGCTGTTGGAATCCATGAAGAAATGTTTAATGTTAATACCATGGGCTTAAACTCTGGTATTAGTATTTTGGTGACATTCATTTCTTCAACCGCAAAATTTTTAAGAAAAGTCTTGACTTTGGACTGCTCTAAAATATCTTGATACTAATTAAATAACCTAATTAAGCTATGTCCACTTTAAGAATTATATTATGGGGTAATGTTTAATTTCATGTAAGTCTTATTGTGTCATATTATTTTAAATTTTTTTATATGTTTTGTTCTAGTAAAATAATTTTATGAAATTTACAGTTTACTAACATTTTATTTACATTTTAATTTTTCAAAACTCAATTTTTTTTTTATTCTTGTGATTCAGTTTTTTATAATTTAAAATCTTAAATTTCAAGGTATATTTGAATACTTCAATGACACGTTTAATCTTAAACCTGTGACTATGATTAGTACCTTGTATTATATATGCCTTAAATGTTATAAATTAAAATAATAATTGTGATAATCTCCCTCTCAACGATTGTTGATCAAGATTGAACTTGTAACATTGACTCTAATATCAATTGTTACGATCAAATGCTTAATACTAGACAAAAAAATTATAGTCATTAGTCATGACATAACTCTTTTTCTTTAAAAGTATAACATAAACCCAAGCCTCTGATGCCACAAAGATGAATTGTTGCCAACTTCTGCAACTGATATCATATCCTCATCTGCAATAATGCAAAAAGATCCTTGCTTCTTTCCACGAACAACAACAAGATTACCTCTCATTACCTTCCAATGTCCATCATCTCCAAAAGTGTCTTATAGATATTAAATTTTTCTTTAAGGCAGGAATTTGTATGACACTATTCAAAGTTCACACACTTCCATTAAAGTTCTGATATTAATATCACTTCTTCCTATAATATCAAAAGCCAATTTTTTCTTAGTATGCTTTGTGGTTGCAGCATTGTCTGATCTTCCACATAAGTAAAGATTTAATTTCTTTTTTCTTTTTGGGAATCTCAGTTTAGAGAAGTAGTGGAAGCTTAGTCGGCTCACATGTGTGCAGGTCCTTGTATCGAAAGTTTTCCTGACAAGAGTTCTAGATAAGTGTGTACCGTTAAGATCAACAGCGGTATGAGAAGGGGTATTCCTGGTTGGGAATTGCTTCCGCTGGAGGGGAAGTGTACCTATGTAGTGGAAGGGACTCATCTTTGAGGAAAAGATTGTTAAGAATCCAAGTGTGAGTCTAAGTCCCACATTAGCTAGAAACGGTAAAGTAGAGTAATATATAAGGATAAAGACTCATAAACTCATTACTTTAAGATTTTGGGTTGAAAGTGGTGTCAATGTCTTATGTGGTTGAACTGATGTCTCATAAGTATTGTATCTCTGAACATTAACAGGTGTTTCATGAGTTCATCGATTAAATTAAGTCAAATTTTTTTTCAGTAATTAATTAATAGTACCATAAAATATTTATGAATCTAATAATACTCTGTCAATTAAATTTCACCGTTTAAGAAAATGGAAATCCTTAATTTTTTATGGTACTTTGTTGAATTTAAAAAAAAAAAACATCAAAATTAAGTCTAATAGAAAATGTGAATCTTTTACAACGTGGTGAAATTGAGGTTGAGATGCACGTTTTACTGGGAGAAGGAACTTTTAGGGTATGTTCATTTCAACAGACGAATTTGAGACGATTTATTGTTAGCATAGAAAGCACAGTTAACGAAAAGAAAAAATTTATAAAAACACAAAAATCAATACAAATTTGTTACCGTATACTTTCTTCCTATAAGAGAAGAGATTTGCAGTTAAGTTTGAGAAAATGTCTTAAAAGACCTCACCATAATTTATTATATTATATATATAATAATTTATTTAACTTAATAAACTATTATGTTTATAATAATAATAATATAAATAATAAATAATATAATATAATATTATAAATAATAAATTATATAATATAATAATATAAATAATAAATTATATAATATAATAATATAAATTTGATAGTCGAGTTTACGGATTATATAATAGTGGAGTTTCATACTAATTTTTTATTTAAAATAAAATGCCATTCACAAATGCTTCGTAACATTTTTTTCAATACTATGGAAAAAATTAATTTATTTTATTAATTTTTGTAATTTATTTCTTTAAAGTGTAGCATTAAATAAAAATTTAAAAAATAATTATAACTTGTACAAATACTAATTTATACTACATATTACTTAAAGGGTAAAATGGTAATTTCTCTTTTATATATATATATATATATATTAAAATATTTTTTTATTTATCACATCAATCAAATCACTCACAAACTCTCACAAACTTTACTTCCAAATTCACTCACAATCACTTATAAATCCCTTAAAAAAAACAACACACATTTTACTCTTATATCCTCTCAAACTCATCTTCTCCCTCTCCCACAAATCCATCTATCCAAGTGAACAAAGCCATAGTAAAATGTGTCCAAATAGGATTATATTAAAAAAAAAAAACACAAACGAAAAACTATATTATAATTTCGATATCCTGTCAGAATCGTGACGATAAAAAAAATTCTATTTATTTTTTTATTACAATAAACTTATAAAAATTTAGTGGCAAAATTTATACACTAATATATAATTATATTTAAAATATTCACATTTATATATATTTACAATACTATATACATCTTGTATCCACATTGTTTAGTACATTTTATATTTCCTACACTAGAAGAGGAAGAAGGGTTATTTATTTACAGTTTCTCACTCATATGCGGTTTATCAAACAGGTGGAGGTAAAATGTTATGGATAGGATTCACTTGGATTGTTGGGGGTAAATAAAAGATAACTCTGATTTGTCCTTCGATGACAATCGGCGCGTTTGGAGCAAAGAGAAAAGTAATAGTAGAGTTTCCCGTTCCCTGAAATGTTATAGAATTATTTACTGCGTTGGTTTGCCATGCATTTCCTGGAAAAACAGCCACAATGTCAACGAAAAAGGGATTATGCATGTTGGGAGAAGCCATCTATGATAAGGTTATAAAATTTTGTTTTTCACACACAATAAAAAATGGGGAAGTGAGACAAATATCACATAAAAAAATACAGCATATCATAATAAAATAAAATGAAATGAAAATTCTCCAAAATCCATAAAACTAAATTTTATCATACTTTATAAAGATATTGATTAATTTTGTAGTGACTAGTCAGGATAAATGAGCTCATGGCCAACAAAGTAACTCAAGAACATTTCATCTTGAGTAATACTAACTCGTTTAAATCCCCAAGGTCATACCTCCAACTACAATAATCAAATCTTTATTTATCATAAGTTTCATTTTAATATTAAACCACATAATTATATAAATAATTAAATAGATAGGATCAATGAATAATAAATATAAATAAATAAAAAGGAGCAGTACGTAACTGGAGATAAATATAAATAAGTAAATGAGAGTAAATATAAATTGAATAAATAGGACCAGTGCGCAACTGGAGATGAATATAAATAAATAAATAGGAACGAGAACTAAATATAAATTAGAATGAGGTTAGGGGCACCTCACTTAAAGGTAAAAATAAAATAAAATTATGAGGAGATAAGAAAAATTAAAAGTCAAAAGATATAATGATAAATGTCTCCTTCCCTTACCTTAGAGATTGAAAAAAAAGTCTGAATAAATGCACGATTCAACTCTTATTTCTCCTTGGAGTCTCGCTATTTCGTTTCCTTTTTCTGATTTGCCTCTCTCGAATCTCTCTTTTTTTTTTCTCCTTTCTTTGCTTCATATGACTTTCAGTGGACCAGCTCCATATATATAGAGGCTTGAACATTAAATTCATCTAATCTTTGCAATACAAGAATGGAATATCATTAATTGAAACTCTATCTCTTTCTGAACAATGTAATTGCACCATTTATTCCAAGATAAACTTGTATTATAATTGTAAACGTAATTCTATTATAATGTTTATCTGATATATAATAATATATATATATATATATATATATATATATATATATATATATATATATTGAAGATTACGTGCTCATAGTCAAATATATTACGTGCATATATTACGTACATATATTCTGATTTATAACATTTATAATATTATGATATTAAATAATATATATATATATTTATACATATATACGTATAATTATTTATTTATATATATATATATATATATTTATGACTGAAAAAAATTATTATAACTATTTAACCATTTTTTTTTCTTTTTTTTTTCATATTGAAAACATTGTGGCATAAATTTTGAGATGTTACATTTTCTTCCCCAGATACATAAATTTCGTCCTCGAAATTTAACTTTTTATTTACTAAAACAAATGAGGATAAATTCCTCTTATTTTTTCTTCCAATTCCCATGTGGTATCTCCCGTAGTTTCATTCCAAATGACTTTTACTAGAGGGATTTGTCTACCTCTGAGTTCCTTGACCTTCTTGTCCAAAATCTGTATAGGCATTGCGTCAAATGTGAGGTTATTCTTTAATTGTACTATATCAGGTCTTATCACATGAGTTGGATCAGAAATATATTTTCTTAATTGAGACACATGAAATACATTATGAAGGTTGGAAAGGAACGAAGGTAAGCAAATTTGATAAGCAACAGGACCTATTTTTCTAAGAATTTGGTAAGGCCAATAAACCGGAGAGTGAGTTTCTTTGATTTCATCACTCTACCAATTCCAGTGGTTGGTGTTACTTTCAAGAATACATGATCACCTTCTTGAAATTCAAGAGGTCATCTTTTCTTGTCAACATAACTTTTTTGTCTACTCTGAGTTGTTCTCAATTTTTCCCTAATCATTTTGATTTTCTCAGTTGTATGTTGAATCATGTCAGGACCTAACACTGAATTCTCACCGGTCTCAAACCAACACAAAGGTGTTCTACATTTCCTTCCATATAATGCCTCATAGGGTGCCATACCTATGCTAGAATGGAAGCTATTGTTATAAGTGAACTCAATCAAAGGCAGACATTGATCCCAACTACTAGAATCTTCTAATACACAAGCTCTTAATAAATCTTCCAAAGATTGGATTGTCTTTTCTGATTTCCATCAGTTTGGGGATGATATGCTGAGCTAAGATGGAGTTTAGTCCCCAAGGCCTGATGTAAGCTTCCCCAAAACTTAGAAGTAAATCTGGGATCCCTATCAGACACAATACTTGTTGGAACTCCATGTAACCTGACAATTTCTTTTATGTACAATTCAATCAATTTTTCCAATGAATACCTAATGTTAATGGGTAAGAAATGAGTAGACTTTGTTAACCTATCCACGATAACCCATATGGAATCAAATTTTTGAATGGTTCGTGGGAGGCCAACTACAAAATCCATTGCTATACTATCCCATTTCCATTCAGGTATATCTAAGGATTGTAACATTTCTGCTGGCTTTTGGTGTTCTATTTTAGCTTTTTGACAAACTAGACATTTTGCTACATATTGTGCCACTACCAAAACATTTTCTTGAGATCTTGATACATTTTTGTTGTGCCCGGATGTATGCTTAATTTGCTTTTATGTGCTTCTTCTAGAATCATTTCCTTAATTTCCTCATTATTGGGTACACACATCCTGTCCTTAAATCTCAAAATTTTAGTTTTATCTATGCCAAAATTCTCCCCACCTCTTTGACCTATCAATTTCTTTTTCTTATTAATGAACTCATCTCTTTCTTGTGCCTCATGGATTTGCTTTTGTAAATTGTTAGTGATCTGAATAGAGTTTAATTGCATTTTATCATGGTTTAGGGTGACCGACAAATTCATGTCTCTAAATTTTCCTAACAAATTCATTTCATGAATCATTAGTGAAGAGACATGTAAAGATTTTCTGCTTAAAGCATCTGCCACTACATTTGCCTTTCCTGGATGGTAATGTAATTCAAAATCATAGTCTTTTAGAAATTTCATCCATCTCCTTTGTCTCATATTTAATTCCTTTTGGTCAAACAAGTATTTGAGACTCTTATGATCACTAAAAATTTCTCTTGTGTTCTTAGTTGCCTAGAACTATATGCCACTACCCTTCTATCTCTCATAAGAACACAACCTAATCCCATTTTGGAAGCATCACAAAATATAACAAAGTGTCCAGTAGAATCAGGTAATGCTAAAACAGGAGAAGTGGTTAATCTTTTCTTGAGTTCTTGAAAACTATTTTCACATTTTTCTGTCCACACAAAAGCTTGGCCCTTTTTGGTGAGTTGGGTTAAAGGCATAGTTATTTTAGAAAATCCCTCAATGAATCTTCTATAATATCCTGCTAAACCGAGAAAACTGCGAATCTCAGTCATTGTTTTTGTGGTTCCCATTGTAAAATTGCTTCTACTTTGGTCAGATCCACTGACACTCCCTTATTGGAAATCACATGTCCTAAGAATTTTACTTCCTCTAACCAGAATTCACACTTACACAATTTAGCATACAATCTCTTTTCTTTCAAGATTTGCAAGACAATTCGAGGTGTTACTTATGTTCCTCAATAGTCATAGAGTAAATAAGAATGTCATCTATAAAAACAACTACAAATTAATCTAAAAAGGGATGGAAGATCCTATTCATATAATCCATAAATATTGCAGGAGCATTGGTCACACCAGAAGGCATCACTTGATATTCATAATGGTCATACCTAGTTCTGAAATCAATTTTTTGTATGTCTTTTGCTTTTACTCTAATTTGATGATATCCCGACCTTAGATCTATCTTAGAAAATATAGAGGCTCCTCTTAATTGGTCAATCAAGTCATCTATTCTAGGAAGAGGGTATTTATTCTTTATGGTGAATTTATTTAATTAATGGTAATTTACGCATAACCTAAAACTTCCATATTTCTTTTTAACTAACAAAACTGGGGCTCCCCAAGGTGACACACTAGGACGAATGAACTGTTTTTCAAGTAACTCTTCTAATTGTTTCTTCAATTTTGCTAATTCAGAGGGTGACATCCTATATGGTGCCATAGAGATTGGTCCAACTCCAGGCATCAGATCTATGGAAAATTCAATTTCTCTGTTAGGTGGTAAACCAGGAATATCATTGGGAAAGACTTCAGGAAAATCTTGAACAATTGCTATATTTTTCAATTCAACTTCCTCTTTTATTTCCATAGAAGATAATAACAAGTACCCTTGAATTTCATTCCTTAAAG
This sequence comes from Vigna unguiculata, assembly GCF_037176805.1. Classification (NCBI taxonomy): domain Eukaryota; kingdom Viridiplantae; phylum Streptophyta; class Magnoliopsida; order Fabales; family Fabaceae; genus Vigna; species Vigna unguiculata. Next base: position 52,469,428 of record NC_140794.1, on the reverse strand, counting down.
GCTCACTTTTTGAATTGGTAGGTGATTTTAGAAGATTCTCAGAGTTTGGAAATATCACTGATTTCTTACCACAATTCAAAAGGACTCGATTAGAAGATAATCAGTCCATACCTAAGATTACATCTAATTGAGATAAAGGTAGACATATTAAATTTACAAGGAATTTTCTATTTTCAATGGACAGTGGACAGTCTAAACAAACTCTATTGGTAATTACTGAGTCATTTGTGGGAGTTGAAATAACCAAACTAGTTTTTAGAAAAGAGGTCAACATATTGAGATGTTGAACACAATAATTGGAAATGAATGAGTGAGTTGCACCTGAGTCATACAATACATTTAAAGTTTTTCCTTTAATAAAACACATACCTTGAATTAGATCATGGTTTTCAGCAGCTTCAGCTCCAGTCATGGTGTACACTCTTCCTATGGTGGTAGGTCTTGTCTTGGTTGCAACTGGATTGAAATATGGCTTATGTTGTCCACACTCAGAGAATAGGTGACCAGGTTTTCCACACTTGAAACAGACTGGTCCCTTAAGATGACAATCTTTAGCATGATGACCTTGTCCGCATTTAAAGCATATGATATGATCATATACAAGTCTACTAGAATTTCCTGATGAAGATTGGTTGGATTGGGTCCTCCATTGTGGGCGATTGTAAGGTTTTCCCTCATTGCGTTTATTTTTATTTATTTGGGGTCCAAAATATTTTGGTTTGATATTTTGGTTGTTCTCAAAATCTTCCAAAAATCTACACTTGTGAATAAGCATAGGAAAGTCAATAATTTCTAGTATTCCTATTGCTTTTCTCAATTCATCTCTAAGTCCATTTTCAAATTTTATACACTTCATCCTTTCCTCTGGGTGATAAAAGAAAGTAGAGTATTTTCCTAATTCTTCAAACTTAGAAGCATATTCCCCCACTGTCACACTTCCTTGCTTCAACTGCATAAACTCTATTTCTTTTGCTCTCCTCACATCATTAGGGAAATATTTTTCTAAAAACTTTGTTCTGAATACATCCCAGGTAATAATTATTCTTCCTCCTTCAAGTAATCTCCTGGTACCATCCCACCAATATTCGGCTTCTCCTATTAACATAAATACAACATAATTCACCTTTTGGTTGTCAGCACAGTTCATAACTCAAAATATTTTCTCCATTTCCTTAATCCATAATTCAGCTTTTTCTGGATCATATCCTCCAGAAAAATGTGGGGGTTTGTTTCTCATAAATTCAGCTAAACCTTGTGATTCAGGGTTTCCTTCAAGTCTTTGATTCCTCACTAGAGCAGCAGCCATGTCTCGGATAGCTTGCATTGCTTTAGTTAATCCATTGTTCCTCCTAATGTTTGCCATCTGGAATCGTATGAGTTAGTAAATAATGAGCACATTTCACAGATCTCGCATGAAACGTGGCTCTAATACCATCTAATGTGATGATAAAAACAAATTCTATTTATTTTTTTATTACAATATACTTATAAAAATTTAGAGGCAAAATTTATACACTAATATATAATTATATTTAAAATATTCACACACACACACACACACACACACACATATATATACATATATATATATATATATATATATTTATATTTACAATACTCTATACATCCTATATCCACATTGTTTAGTACATTTTATATTTCGTACACTAGAAGAGGAAGAAGGGTTATTTATTTACAGTTTCTCACTCATATGCGGTTTATCAAACAGGTGGAGGTAAAATGTTATGGATAGGATTCACTTGGATTGTTGGGGGTAAATAAAAGATAACTCTGATTTGTCCTTCGATGACAATCGGCGCGTTTGGAGCAAAGAGAAAAGTAATAGTAGAGTTTCCCGTTCCCTGAAATGTTATAGAATTATTTACTGCGTTGGTTTGCCATGCATTTCCTGGAAAAACAGCCACAATGTCAACGAAAAAGGGATTATGCATGTTGGGAGAAGCCATCTATGATAAGGTTATAAAATTTTGTTTTTCACACACAATAAAAAATGGGGAAGTGAGACAAATATCACATAAAAAAATACAGCATATCATAATAAAATAAAATGAAATGAAAATTCTCCAAAATCCATAAAACTAAATTTTATCATACTTTATAAAGATATTGATTAATTTTGTAGTGACTAGTCAGGATAAATGAGCTCATGGCCAACAAAGTAACTCAAGAACATTTCATCTTGAGTAATACTAACTCGTTTAAATCCTCAAGGTCATACCTCCAACTACAATAATCAAATCTTTATTTATCATAAGTTTCATTTTAATATTAAACCACATAATTATATAAATAATTAAATAGATAGGATCAATGAATAATAAATATAAATAAATAAAAAGGAGCAGTACGTAACTGGAGATAAATATAAATAAGTAAATGAGAGTAAATATAAATTGAATAAATAGGACCAATGCGCAACTGGAGATGAATATAAATAAATAAATAGGAACGAGAACTAAATATAAATTAGAATGAGGTTAGGGGCACCTCACTTAAAGGTAAAAATAAAATAAAATTATGAGGAGATAAGAAAAATTAAAAGTCAAAAGATATAATGATAAATGTCTCCTTCCCTTACCTTAGAGATTGAAAAAAAAGTCTGAATAAATGCACGATTCAACTCTTATTTCTCCTTGGAGTCTCGCTATTTCGTTTCCTTTTTCTGATTTGCCTCTCTCGAATCTCTCTTTTTTTTTTCTCCTTTCTTTGCTTCATATGACTTTCAGTGGACCAGCTCCATATATATAGAGGCTTGAACATTAAATTCATCTAATCTTTGCAGAGATTCGCAGTACAAGAATGGAATATCATTAATTGAAAGTCTATCTCTTTCTGAACAATGTACTTACACCATTTATTCCAAGATAAACTTGTATTATAATTGTAAACGTAATTCTATTATAATGTTTATCTGATATATATAATATATATATATATATATATATAATATTATGATATTAAATAATATATATATATATATATATATATATATATTTATACACGTTTACAATTATATATATATATATTTATGACTGAAAAAAATTATTATAACTATTTAACCATTTTTTTTTTTACATACTGAAAACATTGTGGCATAAATTTTGAGATGTTACAAGAATAAATATCATAATTTGTATCGAAAGATGGGACTTTGGTTAATAGATCAGTAAAATTTTACCATTGTGAATTTCACCCTTACAAAGATGTTAAGGGTCTGTTCATTTCAATAGACGAATTTGAGACGATGTACTGTTAGTATAAAAAGCACAGTTAACGAAAAGAAAAAATCTATAAAAACACAAAAATCAATGCAAATTTGTTACTTTATACTTTCTTCCTATAAGAGAAGAGATTTGCGGTTAAGTTTGAGAAAATGTCTTAAAAGACCTCACCATAATTTATTATATTATATATATACTAATTTATTTAACTTAATAAACTATTATGTTTATAATAATAATAATATAAATAATAAATAATATTATATTATATTATAAATAATAAATTATATAATATAATAATATAAATAATAAATTATATAATATAATAATATAAATTTGATAGTCGAGTTTACAGATTATACAATAGTGGAATTTCATACTAATTTTTTATTTAAAATAAAATGCCATTCACAAATGCTTCGTAACATTTTTTTAATACTATGGAAAAAATTAATTTATTTTATTAATTTTTGTAATTTATTTCTTTAAAGTGTAGCATTAAATAAAAATTTAAAAAATAATTATAACTCGTACAAATACTAATTTATACTACATATTACTTAAAAGGTAAAATGGTAATTTCTCTTATATATATATATTAAAATATTTTTTTATTTATCACATCAATCAAATCACTCACAAACTCTCACAAACTTTATTTCCAAATTCACTCACAATCACTTCTAAATCCCTTAAAAAAAAGACAACACACATTTCACTCTTATATCCACTCAAACTCATCTTCTCCCTCTCCCACAAATCCATCTATCCAAGTGAACAAAACCTAAGTGTGAGATAATGAGAAAAGTGATTTTTTTAGTGTAATAGCTATCATACGCGTTTTAATTTACATTTTATGGATTTTATTGTCATATTACTTTTATAAAATTGTTGTAATACTTTAAATTATTTATGAAAAAAAAAATTCTAAAACAGAAAAGTATATCTTTTACTTATAAAACATTTTTTTTTATAAAAATGGGTTGTTTTGACCCATTTATTACAAAAATGGATCAGTTTACTAATTAATTACATGAGAAGATCAATTTACTAATTATTTGATTTCTCTTTATTTATTTTTAACTTTTATGTAATTTCTAAGGTTTTATATACTTTTTTTAAAAATAAATTTTTAATAATTTGACTAAAAATATTTTAAATAAAATTTTATTAAAATTTTGATATTTTAAAACTTAATATTTTAAATTTTTTTATTACATTTTATTATAAAATTTACAATAATAAAATTTGATTAAAAATATTTTAAATAAAATTTTATAAAAATTTTGATATTTTAAAAAATAATATTTTAAATTTTATTATAAAATTTACAATAATTAAATTTTATTTAAAATATTTTTAATCAAATTATTAAAATTTTATTTTTAAAAAAGTATATAAAATTTTAAAAATTATTATAAAAGTTAAAAATAAAATAGAGAAAAGTCATATTAGTAAATTACATCTGTAATGTAATTAATTAATAAATTGATCTATTTTTATTATAAGTAAGTTAAAATGATCTATTTTTTCAGAAAAAATTAGTCAAATCAGTAAATTCACCATGTTACATAATTAATTAATAAATTAACAATAGGTTAAAGCGACTATTTTATAAAAGATCATATAAAACCGAATCCGGTCTTGGTCCTTTCTCAAAATCTTGTTAATTCGTCCAAACACTTTATCACCCAAGAAAGAAACATAATTAAACACTATTTTCTTGCAGAGAAATAAGTGAGACTCATGCAACAGACAACTTTGAAATAAAATCTTACCCATAGGTAAACTGAACCGACCAACATAACGACAAGTGACATCGTGTGAGAGAGTCCAATCGAGTATAAGAAAATCGTTGTTTTAAAAAATAAATAAATAAAGGAAGAACTTTGTTAAAAACAGAACTTCACCTGTTGAGTTTCAATTAGATGATCATTTGTTTCTATTTATTTTATTATTAACAAGGAACCAACTTATGAAAATTTTATTTATTGAACTATCTAACAGGGACCAATTTGAATATTTAATATTTAGTGTTTGTTCGGTTATTTTGGTCCCTTTTGTTTTTGCGACTTTAGTTCCCAAACTTTCTAAAATATGTAATTTTAGTTTACTATACTGGGCTCGAAATGTGGGCTGATCATTTGGGCCTGTGTGAAAGCGCAATAAATGTAAACGGAAAACATTATAGTTGCGCTAGATTCTTGAACTTGATGGTTTCACTCAGTTTCACGTCACAACTTCATCGTCCTCCTCTTACTCAAGTCCTCTGCAACTTTAACCTAAAGTAAACAACCTCCTCTGTATCCACCTATTTCTCTACATTCACTTATTTTTTATACCTGTTTTTGTTGTTTGTGTATCAAATTAGCTCGCTGATTCGAATCTTACCGATTTTGGTTATTGTAATTAACAATATAGTATGTTTATCCAAGTAATCTTGATTTCTGAATTCATCACTAATTCGCATTCTCTTTATTTTGTTATTTTTTAAACTTTCGTTTATTTTAAACCTATTCGATTAATTTCAACTGTGGTTGTTTAAGTTTGTTCAACAACTGAATGAGTGTGAGCAAGATTGATCTATTTTAATTTGTTGTAAATCCTGATATTCTGAGTGTTAATTCACTTAATTACTGACACATTTCATTCTTCCTTGTTGAAGATGATCTCAGCACGCGTTGATAAAAGTGTTAAGTAACTTGCTGCAATGAATACTTAAACATGAACTTTTGCTGCAGTGCACTGCGACTGTGACTGTAGGGTGAGTTCGTTGAACACACGTAACAATGGCTGATGCAGTTGGCATGCCTGAGCAGGACACACCGATTTTTTCCGGCAACAATGTCCGTCCAAGGTTGGATGTCTATGTTTGGGACATGGATGAGACGCTTGTACTACTCAACTCCTTGCTGAAATCATCATATGCAGAGGCTTTTAACGGTCTGAAGGATGTGCAGAAGGGAGTTGAAATCGGGAGGATGTGGGAAAATCTCATTCTACAAACATGTGATGATTATTTCTTCTATGAACAAGTAAAATTTGGGTTATATGTTGAAATTTCCATGGATCGTTTGCTTGTGGAATGTCATTGATTGATTTGGGGTTTCTATGCTGCAGATTGAAAATTACAATAAGCCATTTCTTGATGCTCTGGCCCAATATGATGATGGGAGGGACTTATCTGATTACGACTTCAACAAAGATGAATTAGGCGCCCCTCAAGATGATGCGAACAAAAGAAAACTTGCATATAGGCATCGAGTCATTGCCGAAAAGTACATACAGGTTAAACTTCTGGAGCATTATTATTTCTGTATTCAACTTTTGAAGCTTAGTACTATTGTATGGAATTTTGTGTTATGTGTTATAATAATGTTGCACATTTATTGGTGATTCTTGAAATTAATGTATATAATTTATGTATGTATCTGACAGTACTTTCCTTTGTATTTTCAATTTTCATTTTTATCATGATGAAATGGTTCTCAGTTATGAAGCCATAGCATTGTTTTGATTTTATGGACCATGCCTATAAATAATAGTTTCCACAACACATTATCAATTACTTATAAGATTAAAGAGAGAATGATTGAGTTCACTTTTTATGCCTGCATGTTATAGTTTGTTGTAGTCTATAAATTCATAGTTGCAACGAGTTTTTGAACCTTATGAAACTTGTCTCAAAGTGCATACATGTTAAAATAAGTTATAAATTATTTTGTGGAGCAATTTTGGCAGTCTTACATTTAACATAAAAGGTTTTGATAGGCCATTGGCATGTGATTAGGAGGAGGGTAAAAGGGAGGGAGCCCAATGGTAGCACGAGCAGATGTTTATGAGAGGAAAAAGAAAAGTAAGAAAAGTTAAAGTAAGGGGAAAGAAATGGAAAATTCAGTTAGCAGATAGGAAAAAGGTTCATTAGTGAATTGTGATGGGTTGCTTGTTGTGGGGAAAGGAGGAGCTTCCGGAATCAGGATTAGTTGGAGGAAGAGAGCGAGAGAGAAGGGTTGCATAGAAGATAGTTTAAGGTCTTGAGTGTATGTTTGGTGGGTGGTGAGTTAGTTATGCTATTTAGGTTCTGTTTGGATGAACTTTTCTATGGACATATGTAAGAGAAGAAAATAAGAAGGTAAAATAAATTGAGTTTTTCTTGTAAGTTAAATCAACTAATAAACTTTAACTTTTTTACTAGATCTTTCTCTAATTTCTCTGAAAGTTTAAATGATAAGCTGATTTAGTTTATAGAAGAAACTTAATTTATTTTACTTCATATTTTCTTCCAAGTGCATATAGAAAAATCTCCTTTCTTTTTGTTGAGCGTTCTGTTTATCAGAAGATTTTTACTCAGCTGTAGGGAGCTTTGCTCCCCAATTTCTGAGTTAGTATTATTCAGTATATCTTGTTTCTATCAGTTTTTGAGTTAGATATTTTCTGATTTTTGTGATGCTTATTCTGAAATCATTTGATTTTTGTCTTTACTTATTTATTGCTGGATTTTGGATTTAATGTATATCTATTACTTTTCCAATATTCCATAGTTTGTATTTTAGATATTGAATAGTATGGCAATTGATAATTAACCCCGTTTTCATAAATTTGTGTCTAAGGTGATATACTTTTGTATTGTTTTCATATCAATCTCACATTTTATCTGGAAAATTATATCTTGACAATGGGACCAGTTGACAACCAATGATAGACAAGTTTTTTTAATATTAAAAATGCATGACAATGGGTTGTTGAAAGAAAATACCATAATAATTTTTTTCAATTAAAATATTACAATTGTAGAGTGGTTTTGGGTGTCCATATATCACTACCTGTGAAACACAAAAATACACAAGAAGGAAGGGTTGACTTTTGTATTTAAAACTCAATAACTTTTGCAAATCAACATTTGATAACAACAATCAGACAAAGTTTAAACTTGACAGACGCATTGTCAAGCAATTTTCCGCAGAGTAGCATCTAATGAAAATAGTCAGCTGAAACTTCAAGTTGACAATTGTACTATCAAAGTCTCTTTCTAAAACTCATTTAAGTAAAACTCTTCTTCTTTGATTAGTTTTAGATAAATAACATGCAATTTAAACAAATAAGAGTTGAAAGAGATTTACACAAGGTATTTTTATACTCATTCATTTGAAATCCAAACTACATCTAGTTGTTGATAAACACAATCAAGTTCCACTATCATGCTAATGCTACAAGATACAAGGCAAGTATTCTTTGGATCCCAACTAGTTTTGGCTAAACAAACATAAAGTATTAGTTAAACCGTCGCCATTGTTGGTTAGAACTGTGTATTATTTGGAATACAACCACTCATGACTAAGTTAGTGTATTCTTTGAAAAACAACCACTCTTGGCTAGTGTCAAGTATTCTTTGGAACATGACCCCTCGTGGCAAATTGAGTAATCTTTGAAACACAATCACTCCTAGTTAAGACCAAATATTCTTTGTAACACAATCACTCCTGGCTAAATAACTTCTTTGGACATACAATCACTCCTGACAAAACATTGAGTATTCTTTAAGCCTAGGTACTCTTAGCTAAACACTTTGTTTACACAAAGGATGTGATCTAAACATCATAGGTTTGCTAGCTAAAAGAGGGTAACATCCTAAGCCGGATACAAGATGATAAACACTCGTTTAGGTGGCTAAATGAATACAACAATGTTCTTACTAACAAACTGGAAGCTTAAGGATTGCTAAAGATATAAGAGCTTTGTTATCGTTCTCGTTATAGGAGTTTCGTCAATGTCGTCAACCTTTCTTCTTCAATGAGGTCTTCTTTATATAGATGTTGAGAAGAAAAGAGTCGATACAAATCCTTTAAGAGATGTTGTGAGGTCTTGCAAAGATCTTCTTCCTCTTGTGTTTGTCCACGTTCAAGCTGGTAGATGGATTAAATGCTTTTAATGCAACATTAAATGCATATAACTTCTTTAAGTTACATTTTTATACACAACATGACTTATTATACCTAGATTAGGTAGCTTCTTTCCAAACTTGAGCAAAGCATAAAGCTTGACATGGCTAATCTTTGTAGGTCTGACATTCTGCTTTTTCAGAAAAGTTGTTCATGGGAAGTAGCTTTGGCACGTTCTTTAGGAGATTTTTGATGTAGACTCTTCAATACGAGATTCTCTTGTAAGATGCCAAGAGATGAACATTCTCTACAAGCATAGAATAAGCATTTATGAGTATTCCACATTTATTATGAATACTTCAGACTATATGTCGTTATCATTCGTCCAAGCAAAAGCTTATAAGACGAACTATATAGGCAAAGCGTTGTGTGTTTGGTTGGCTAGGCGAAGCTCCGTAAGCAAAAAACATATGCATCTATTTGACCAGATGAAACACTTGTATCTGTCGAGACCCGATGCTTATAAAACATATTTTATAGTTTGTTGTTAAGCATATAATCAAAAATCAAATATAGGGTCCGTTGAACTTTGCTTTAACAGTACCCCTTTTATCTTCCATTAAAAACAGTAAAATGTCAAATGCTAAGACTTAGCAAGCTGAGTGCTTCATCTTTAAAGAATTGCTTGTGGATTAATGTTGAAGACAAACAACAAGGCTACGTGACTATATACACCTGAGTGCCGCAACTTTTTTTGTTAATTTATGTTTTAATTCCTATGCTAACAGATCAATAGTTGTAAAATAACTGAAACAAGCTTTGAAGTTTCAACAGATCAATGCTCATAATGTAAAACTTGATTATTGTTTAGAAAAAACTTCATGAGGTTTTAGTTTATTGGTGAGAGATGCTGCTTTCCCTTTTTTTTTCTGATGACTAAAGCTTTGTAGATATCATGAAGTGAGAATCTGAGGAGACTTGGAGAGTTACCAAACAAGTTGTTGTTTACTTTATTTGGTAGCTTTTCTATTGGTAGGTTAACATAAGATAAATCTTTTCTTGTTTGGTTTCAGGGTTTACAGAATATTTTAGATCAAGAGACAATAAAACACTGGGATGAATTGTATGATAAAACTGATGAATACACTGACAGGTGGCTTTCATCAGGTATGTTTTGATGCTTAAATGATATTATCTTTTGTTCACGACCTGTATTACTTATATCTTTCATGTTTAATATATTGTAGCACGAACCTTTTTAAAGGAGTGTTTGGGCGAAGATGAAGATGCAGTTTCTTCAGTTGCTTCTTCTGACATCAGCTATAACTCAACTAATGTAAAGCATGTTAATGTTTTAGTGACCTCTGGATCGTTAATTCCCTCACTTGTGAAATGTTTACTCTTTCGTCTGGACAGCTTGATAAGCCATGGAAATGGTGAGTAATTTTATCTCTTCGGGCTACTTTGAACTACCATAATTGATTGTTTTATGCCATATTTCTGAAAGCTCAAAGCTCACAATCATGTTATTAATGAACCTTTTTGAAAGCCTAAAACTAGTTGTCATTTCAGTAACCAGAGTTTAATCCTGATCCATGTTAATTATGTATGATGCGTTTCAGTTTATAGCTCATGGGAAGTGGGAAAAACTCAATGTTTCCGATGGATCAAGGAGCGTTTCAACCATCCTAATGTTCGCTTTTGTGTATTTGGAGATGGATGGGAAGAGTGTGAAGCTGCAGAAATCATGAGATGGCCATTTGTCAAGATTGATCCACGGCCAGGAAAACTTCACAGGTTCCCTGGTCTTACTTTGACAACAGTTAGCCACTACTTTTCTGTGGTGTATGGAAGGCCAAACAATGAGAATGAAGATGGTTGACTCAAGATCTTCATCTCATATACACTTTTCTGGTATTCATGTCTGTACCAATAATATAAAATGAATGCAGCAGCATAACCAGCAATTGTGTTACCAAGTGTATGCATTGCTTCCGTGAGATGGATATCAATCTCAGGTGCCAATTGCTTTTGAAGAAATTAGACAGAGCTATCTTTCTGACATGCGTGATGATAACTTCACGGTGTAGAAATGAATGTAGATCAGTCACCAATCACCACTTCTAATGTACATAAGATGTTTAAAATTCATCTATGTGCACATTCTGTAGGGCCCTCCACCCATTATATGTCGTTTCTACGCTTATTTCGCATAGAGAAAGGCAAATTTTAAAGCGCATTACTAACCACTACTAACCACACATGCATTACTTTTGCTGCACAAAACAATTCCTTCAAAAGGCCTAAAGTTCAATGGATTTTAGGCTTACGTGAATTCGGAGTTTTGCTCCATAATGTACATTCATAGCAAATCCATTACATACAAATTTTATAATTCTAAGTTAAAGGTTTTTCTTTTTTCTTTTTGGAGTATCCTAGAAATTCAGCATACACCTCTTTAACTCTTTCTGAAATGAAAAATGTTGGAACTTTTTTAGGGGACAGGAAGCCACTTCTAAGTTTTGTTTCATGATGCATTGCGGATGAATTGCTGACATCAATATTTATGTGCTTATGGATGGTGCTTCGCAATGTGTTAGTTTCATCTTCATTTGTAAGTTTAGATAATTGAATTTGGCCTCACATTCGCAGAGCAGTATCTGATGTGGAATGGCCGTCAACTATAACTACAGGATAAAAATCCTGATGTGATTTCTGAGGATTGACCAACAGATTATAAAGATTTTTTGAGGTCTTTGTCAATTTTTAAATTGCCGGACCTAACATTCATCTCAAAAGGTAGGTCCTCATTTGATTAAGTTTGTCACATTAATAGGAAGCTGCATGGCTGGTGTTAAGTCCAATTTTCCCTTCAGCACGCCTGTTTTCACATCAATTAAACAACTTGTCTTCTTGCTAAAAAGATAACTCCTAAAATGGTATTGGTATGGTATTCCTTGGGATTTGACATGCACTGTATATTGTTCTGACATTTGAGATATACACAGAATCTATCCTTTGTTGTCCTTTACTTTTGAGACTATGAATTGGTTCGAATTAAGGATAAGATCATTCGATAATCTATGTAGATCAGGTTCAGGCTATGCGTCCAAATGAACACTTTGTCCACTTAATCATCTACTAATGGAAGACAAATCACCACAGATTTATTTGGCCCTGCTCAGTTGGAGGACAGACACACTTTCATTATCAACTTTGGCTTGGTACGGTGACACGGACAACTTTCTTTCATAACTTTATACAGCAATATATTTTTTTTCTGCATACCACATGTTACTACAGAAAAATTAGGAAAAAAATTTCTTCTTTCAAATGCAAATAAACCCTTTAAATGTTTACCCTCAATAATATGTAAGGATTTGTATTTTTTTCCTTCTTCTAGCCAGTCATTAATTTATCATTAAATAAGTGGAAAAAAGAACTGTTCTTATCAATCACTGCCCTATTAAATGTGGAGCTGCTCTCGTTGTTTCTCTTGGAAAATTATATTAGAAAACATTTGAAAGGAATGCCACTATTGTTAATTCTCAAATTGCAATTCTTGATATTGGTTATCTTTGAAGACAAATTAAGATTTTAGACTTATCATTAGTGTAGGGTAGCACGTGATATATAATCAATGACAGTGGATTTTGTTTGCAAAACAACATATCTTTATAGGGGTCCATTGCTGCATTTTCTCACGATCAAAAGCATGGCCCGTGAGGTTTTCATTAGTAAAATTATCGTACTCAATTGAATAGAGTTAGCAATTTTATCTTCTTCTGCATGCCTATTATGTACTCACTCACATTGGTGCCCACCAAAGTAGTCTCTTCTCTCATATCATTGGATTTGGAAAGTATCTGAATTTTTCATGATAAATTTTAAAACCTGCAATGCTTCAACATAATTTATAAAGGCCCAATAAAACAATTGGTTGAGCACTTATCTTAAACCACGCATCTTTAATTTCTATGGTCCTTTTTATTGCTTTGTTTAGAGTTTGTATCAGAACATTGACAATGTTCTCTATTTTTGTCATGGTTAAATTAATCTGTATTACAACATAATATTATTATATTTTAATTAATTTTATATAATTTTAATCAAATCCTTATAATGCTAAAAGTTTATAATTGTGTCTTTTAAAGTTATTATTGTTAAAGTTCCGTTAAATGTTACTAATAATGGCAACTTAATCTGTAAGTACTTAACTTTATTGGATTTTGGCTTAATTTGTTATAGTTTTACATTTTTTAAAAAATTAATAATTATGAAATTTTGTATCTACATGACAAGTAAATACCGTTAAACTTCTATTAATTATTACTAATATTTTGAAGTAGTAACAAATTGAGGGAGAAGAAATAGCATGAGAGTAGGTGACAGAAACTTATTGGTATACTATATGAGATGTGTGGATAAAATATAAAATGAACACGGTTTAATCTATATTGCAATCACTTTTAGTGTGATTTTTTAATTGATAATTTATTTTTTTTAATAACAAAGGATATGTTTTTTTAAACTACGCACAATTACTTTCTCCAACTATAACAGTCCAACTTATCCACTTAAAATATTTAACACTTTTTTTAACATTACATTATTTAAAAAATCATATACACAAATATAAAAACGTAGGTGTTTATGATATATAGTAATATCTAATGGAAATATAGCATCATCAACTGATAATAAGGATTCAATTACAATTTTAAAAGTGCATAGATTTAATTAAAAAAATTAATTTTTGGACCTAATTAAAAATGTAATGAATGTGATGGGGCTACAGATTAAATGTTTTTCGCCATCATCAAGTTCTTTAATGTAGACTTTCAAAAAATAAAATAAAATTTCAACATTTGATATGGTTACTGAACATAAAAAAGAAAAATTACATGTTATAATTTGATCGAAAATTTTGGTAATGATAGTAGTAATACTGATATAGAGAAATAAATCTACACTTTGTCTTTTAAGTATTAACTTTTTCCACCTAAGACTTGTTTTCCTTTTTCCTAGTTCCTCGGTAAAGATGACAATGATTAAATTTAGAGATGATAAAACATGTTGAACCGAATTCGGCTCACATAACTCACAGGTTAAACCGATTCGAACCGGGTTGAAAGTGGATTGACTCACTTAATCTACCAACATATTTTTATAATTTTTTTTAAAAATTTTGTTATAATTATTTACTAATTTTAATTATATAAATTCACAATTTCATATTTTTAAATGCTAAAATGTTGTTCAATAATATTTGAATATTTGAATATTTAATTAATTTATAATAATATTTTGAAAATTATGTGAACATTTTGATTTCACTATTATAAAAAATAAATTAAGTCAATTCACTCTCATTGTAATGTAATAAACATATAAAATAAATTACAAAAAAAATATATTTAAGTAAGTTAACCCACAAACCCATCAACTTGTTGTGGGTCGGACCGGATTGCAAAAATTCTGGCTCACCAAAAAGTAAATTGGATTGAACTGACAATTTTTTAATTCAATCCTTGGTGAACCAATCCATAAAGTCGGGTTAACTCACTTTGACATCCCTAATCAAATTCAACATTCAAAAGTTAGTGGTTGGTATGAGATAAGTGGTTGTCAAGAATATAAACTATGATATAAAAGAAGGATTAAGGCAAACCTTAACACATAAATGCATTAATTGTCACAAATAAATAAATATATTAGTTAATTAGTACACAACTTATGATTTGTTTTTATCCATTAGTAGGTACACTGTCATAAAAATTGATATAAAAGCGTCTTAAAAAAGGTAATTTAAAAAATATATTTAAATAATAAATTAATTTCGATCCATTTTCATCTTAACCTTTTTTCCATCTTCATGCCAAAAGTTTCCCTAACATTAGAAGTTCTTCACTTATTAAAGTAATAATTATATTGAAACTCTTTTAATATTATCTAAACGTGGCAGCATGAAAATTATGAAACTTACAAAAAAACCATTTCCACGAAAGAAAAACAAAAATAGAGAAAAAAATGGAGGAAAGTGTAGTCATAAAAGCATGTATTGAAAAACACAAAATGTTGTTTCGTTGATCTTTTTCTCACTATATTTTTCTTCCTATTTTTTTTTCTATATAAAACTTAGGGATGTCAACCAGGCGGATAGGGTACGAGTAATAACTCTCGTACCCGTATCCATATCTCGAATATTCGTTATGTGGGTATCCGCTTATTTTATTCATATCCGAGGTATCCACGGGTTTTTACAAAATTATTTTAAAAACAAATATTTAATCATAAATTCAAATAAAATAAAATAAAATACATCACTGTCATAAATTTTAAATAAAGTTCACAAAAACTCAAGTTCATACAAGTCCAAATAATTATAAAAATAAATATAAAATGATCTTCAACATAATGAAAATTCTTTAATTAGTGCTTTGATCAACAAGTCCACTTTCTATATGTGTGTGCCAAGTATTCTTATTTTGATTCTATTATTTAACAACAAGTACCATAAACGCCACTGTTTATATAGAGTTTGATGTATATGCCCAATTTTAAAGAAGTGAAAGAGAAGAATGTCGAGGGATATACTTGGAAGAATGAAGACAAAAGACAAGATGTGCAGCCTAGAAAAAATTACGTTAGAATGTTTTTTACTAATATATATATATATATAAGGGTATTTTTGTTAATTAAAGTTTAGCGGGTACGGGTATCCACGAGTATGGATACTATGTTACCCGTACCCGCCCCGTTAACATGCGGGTATCAAAAATATCCGTACCCACAGATAGCAGATATCCATTTTTAATATCCATTTTCCTACCCATTGCGAGTTTTATCCGCAGATATCCGCAGGTACGGATATTTTTGACATCTCGAATAAAGCCTTAAAGTTATAGTTTATTTAGATAAACAGTAGCAGTGTAAGAAAATAAATGTTCCAACCCTCTGCCACAACAAGTTAACCGATTTTATCAATGCTCACCTCAATCTAAATTTCGTTTTCTTTTTTAGCCAACAAGTATGTTCTATACTAGAACCAATTTTGTTAAACCATTAAAATAAATAAAAGTGTGTTGTATTTGATTTGATCCTATTGAATGACTCAGAAGAATTAATGTGCTACAAGTAGGTGACTTTTCCATGGCCCATGCTTATAGAAAATAAAAAATAGGTTGAAAGATATATGAAAAATGAAGATGTATTTAAGAGAGGTTGAATGAGGAAGAGAAAAAAAAAATGCAGAGGTGAATAATTGAGTGACACATGTAGAACAATAATGGTAGGAATATCCAGTTAGGATGAGAGTTAGAACGCGGAGAAAATCCAACAAAACTACACTTTGTGGTCCCTTATGCCTCTCTAATGCTTATCTCTGCTTGTTTTTGGTTCTTTCTAATGTTGCTTAGTCCACCCATGCCTCACTTCCCAAATTTTCATTCTCTCTTCCTTTCTTCTCATTTTCTTATAAATAAACCTACTTTCCTCTTTTCCCCATACCGTATCTACAATGTTTGAGAGTATTCTTGTTCTATCCACTTTTACAAGAATAAGGACACTCACTTGAACCAACACCTGCTTAATTACCTTAAAAAAGATTAATTTTTCATGATGTCTGCATAGTTAAACAGTGCTTCTCCTCTCGAAGAAAAAATGTCTTGGAAAACAAAAACAGAAAGAACAGTGACTAGGATTCTATTTTTTTTTTTTTTTTGTCTTTAAAAGGGAGGTAGGGTGTGTGTGTGAGAGTTGAACTTGGTTGTTAACAAATCCAGTTAATGCACGTTTAACTAATTGAAAGTTAAGAGTGTTATGCCCTAAAAATATTAAAGAGTATTAACAGTGTGAGATGGAAGGAAGGTGCGAAAGTGGCTGGTCCAAAATCTTGTCTATTAACTGCATCGGGTTGTCCTCAGGTACATGGGCACATGGGTAAAAGGGTGAGAAAGCTGAACAAATTGGGCCACTCTACATCATAGCAAGTTGGAGCAGGACTATTTTCCTCTTACATAAATACCACACTCTCAGTGAAAGGCCTTAGCTTAACTCTTATAGTCTTCTATGAACTCTTTTCCTACAGTTTCATGCATAGAGAGAACCTCTTCATTTGACTCTTACTTTATCATCTGCTTTACCATTTGATTTGCTGGCACCTTCTACTTCACGGGTTTCCTTCTCCCTCTACATCATGTCTTTCTGTTCCATCACCATGTGCATCAAACTTTTTTTTTTTTTTTCTATCTTTCCCTCCCCAGATTGAGTCTTTACTATATTTGCTTACTTTTTCAGGAGCTGAAAAAAATGGGAGAAACTGCTTTGTTCTCTGAGTAGAGTTCAGCAGAGAAAGATAACATTTTTTAATCCTTTATAATGCCAGTTCCACTTGCCCCCTACCCTGCACCACCAACTCCTTATACACCACCTGCTAATGGTATCTTATCCGCCTTTCCTTTTCCTCAACTTCTTGCCAACAAATCTTCCCATCATCTCATTGCTTTTTGGTGATGGAATTATTGGAGATTTGAATTCTTACTTCTTTTGCATCATTTAGACAAATTCTAAAATTGAATGTAAAAGTAGCATAACTGAAAAGAAACAATAATTCCTCTTTTCCTTTGGCTAAGAGGATAAATGATGGATTAGGTATGAGGATTCTTAAGTGAGATTCCTTTGAGACTCTGATTTGAGTGGAATGTGTGGATTTGAGATGGTTCATTATATGCTTTTCCTTTTTAATTTTGGTTTTCTGAAATAGTCCAATTTCTCATCTGGTGGCTTGTAGTTTGTAGATTGAACCTCTCTTTGAGAGAGAATGAATGCTAGAGCATTTAGAATGTTGTGGCTATATGTTTGTTACTTAGAGTTATTTATACATGAAAAATTTTGTTGAGTGCCAGGTGCACAGAGTCAACTTGTCTGTTCTGGATGTAGAAACCTTCTGATGTATCCAGTTGGAGCCACCTCTGTGTGCTGTGCTGTTTGCAATGCAGTCACAGCAGTGCCACCTCCTGGTATGATGCAGTTTCTCCTCACTGAGTCTATTACTCTTTATGTAATTCCACTGGTGTGTATGTTATGTGAAAGTTGTGTGATTTCAATGACAGGCACAGAAATGGCCCAGCTAGTTTGCGGAGGTTGCCATACACTACTCATGTACATCCGAGGAGCGACAAATGTGCAATGTTCTTGTTGTCACACGGTGAATCTAGCTTTGGAAGGTATTTTAGTACTGATGTTTAAAGAATTGTGTATGCATGATGGAGAGAATTTAGGAGATGTTTGTGTTGTGAGCTAAATCATTGTGGTTTAAGTCTCTATTTTGTGGGTAAGCATCAAGTGTGTATTGAATCAGCAAATCAGGTGGCACATGTCAACTGTGGGAACTGCAGGATGCTACTGATGTACCAATATGGAGCAAGATCCGTGAAATGTGCAGTTTGCAATTTTGTAACATCAGTTGGGGCCAATGTAATCTCTTGTCCCTGCCTAACTAGATTTTCTTTTAACTTTCTTAGTCTCAATCTTGCAAGTGTGTGTTTCTGTATCAGTAGAACAAATACCTTTTCCTCTATGTTTTGGCAGATTAGTTTTACTTTTTGATTGGTTGCAAATCATATCAAGCTTTTGTTTTGTACACTTAACAAATAGAAGGAATTTGAGAATTGCTTTTCTTTTTGTATAACAAAGTTATTGACTCTGGTGTTTGTAAATGATGTAGGCGACAACAAGCACCACTGAGCAGAAGTTCAACACTGTAACCATACAATAGGAAGGTTGGTTTTGCTAGTTATATATCGCCCTTAAGGAATAAAGAGTTATGAGATTGGAGAGAAAACTCTTTTTACATGTATAGAGTTATTTTTCCCATGCGTGATTGTATCAAATATTTTTGTTAGATTGGGTGTATGAAAATCCAATTACTGAACGTTTAACTAATTGAAAGTTAAGAGTGTTATGCCCTAAAAACACGTATTAAAAGCGTGAGATGGAAGGAAGGTCGAAAGTGGCTGGTCCAAAATCTTTTCTATTAATTGCATCGGGTTGTCCTCAGGTACATGGGCACATGGGTAAAAGGGTGAGAAATCTGAACAAATTGGGCCACCAGAAAGAACTCTAGCATGGTTTTGAATCTTGATTGGCCAACAATAGTTATAATGATCATGAAAGTAATAATAATGCTTCTGCTAAAGCAGTGATTAGTTATGATACTGTTTGTTCCTAATTAGATGCTGAGAAACACGACCCTAAAAAAAAGTTACTAGAGACAGAGAGAGGACCACAAAATAAAAGGAGAATGAGGTTAAGGTGAGACGTGTGGTGCATGGTTGTGTCGTGAAGATGCAGAGAGTGATGAGTACGATTGTGAGGTTGGGTCCTATTGTCCAGTTTTGGCAACGTAAACGTGGCGCATCATGCACCATCTAAATGAGTGTGCCAAGTTTTGCATCGCTCACGTGTTTTACTGTACCTGCCATTGCATTGCATTTGCATTTGCATTACGCACCAATGGTGAGGTCTAAAAGAAAGAAAGATGATGAGTGAGATGTAGGACCCTCGTTGAACTGAGTTGTCAGTTTGATCTTGATATGCTACCTACAACTAATAGTATGGTGGAAAAGTAGAGAATCAAACTTTTCTGTATCTTGTTCGTGTCATCTTTTACTTTTTGGAATGTTACCAAACTACACCTCACTTTTATTAAAGTATATGAGTCACAACTCATACAAAATAATATTTTAGTTTCAATAAGTAATATATTTATTATTCTGCTTAATATGGTGAAAGAATTACGATACACCGATACTTCAATTTGTGTTACGTATCCGTGTCTGACACATATTGTATCTGATATTTTAAGGATAATTATCAATGAAATATCTAAGTTATAAAATTATAATACACTACGATAAAATCTCTCAATAGTAACCAATTTTAGTAAAAAAGAAAATATTAGTCACTATATAGTGACCAATTTAACAACTAAAATAGTTCCAAAAAATTATAATAAATTTCTAAATTGATAATTAAAATAGTATAGTTTCAATTGTGAATTGGTTTTTAAATTGGTCACTAACATCAGTTACCAAAATAATTGATCTCTAATTAGGAAATTTGGATTCACACATTAACAATCATATATTTATTATTTATTATGTTTGTAAGAATTATTGTAAAATTTTCAATATTCATATATTATATATCTATCATGTATCATATCCTATTATTTTGAAAATCCATGTATCGTATCTATGTATCATAGTTTGAGACAAACAAATATATATATATATATATATATATATATATATATATATATATATATAAAATCTTAAATACGGTGATATTTATATTTTATTAAAAAAAACAAGTATATCTTAACCTTTCTCTTTTTCATCATGAATAATAGAAAAGAAAAGGGTGTGAGATATGAAGGCGACGAAGGTCTTTTTGGGGGATACATGTGTACTCCTTCCTCTCCTTTTTTTCAACTCATGCATCCAATGAGAACTGTCCTTCTACATTTATATCATGTGTGGTGGAAAAAGCCATGTTAAATAAAACAAAGTCACATTTATTAATTTATGAAAAAGAAACTTGTATATGCTTTATATATATATATATATATATATATATATCAGCAGTATTTTGACATGCATTAAAACACAAAGTTATTAAATCAATTCTGGAGAAAAAAAATAATTACTATATTGAATAATTTAAATATAATTTTATAAATTAAAATTTATTAGTACCTAAAATAGTATGGATTATGAATAAAATATTATAATTATTTTGTAAACCAGAGTTTAAGTTGGTCTCCATTAACTGCTAAGCAATTAATATTTAAATTAGTTTCTAATTTAAAATAAATAATAATAAGTAATTGAAATATTGATAAATAATGATAGAAATTAATTTATATTCTAATTCACAAATAAATTATAATTTTTTATTCATAATAGATACTATTTTAGATATTAATATTTTTTAATTTTGTAAGATGATATCAAATTTAGTCTAACTTAGTTAATATAATAACTAAATATTTTGGTCTCTAAAATGGATTATTATTTAATAATTTTCTTGTGGTTTTTATAGTTTTACCAAAGTAATTTTAATTAAATCAAATACAAAATTAATTGTTGATAACACATTATTTATATATATATATATATATATATATATATATTATTGTATAGTAATTGAATTTTTATAGATTTATTTTCAATATTTAGTTAATTTCCTTCTTTAATACTCTAACAATATTTTTTATGAAACTTCAAAACGGACACATGATTATTAAAACTTCTCTACTATTATCTACAATTTTAGAAGATGAAGCAGGTTTATTGAAACTTTATAAAGAAAGTGCAAATTTGATTTTCCTTGTATCATAAACCTTTATAATTAGATTTATGGATTTGATTATAGTCCATGATTAAGTCCACATTTGTTTTAGTTTCTAAAGCATGTATATAAGCCTAATTGTAATCAAAACAACATTTTACAAATTTTCAAGAGTTTTGAACTTATATTTGTTTTTTTTTTCATTTTCATTCTTGATTGTTTTGTCTTGTCCTTTTTATTGCATTTTGATACTTCATCTATGGAGAACTAGTATTTGAAGATCAATTAACAAAATCAATATTAAACAAGTTGAATTAAATTTTGTACCGATGTTTGATCGATTCAAATCTTTTTTTTTTCTAATCTTAATTTTTATCTTTGTGTTTGTAAGTCACAGTTTTAATTTTAGAAATTAAATTAGGAATCAATTGAATATAAATTTAATAGTTAAATATAGATTAAATTAAATCACATTTCAATTTGATTTCTATAATTAATTTAATTATTAATCATCCTAGCTTGAATCTAAATTTTTATAACACTTTTATAAGATTTTTTTTTTGTTTTTTAATAGTGGATTGAATCTCTTTCCATTTTTTTAATTCCTTATATAGCAATTGAAAAAAATTTAGTTTCGATTTCTGGTAAATCCCTAATTTTAATTTCTTAATTCGTTTTATTGCAATTCTAAACAATTTAGTTTTAATTTCCGTTAAATTTCTAATTTTAATTTATACGAAAAAGTACTAAAAATTGAAAACAACAAATATATGTCCTTACAAAAATTGACCTAAGTTGTCCTATATTGAATTCTTTTAGAGATAATTTAATTTGTTTCATTTAAGAAACTCACTAAAAAAAATCAGTAATATACATTACATCATATTATCGAGAGAAATTAGAAAAATAATAACCAGATCCGTAGAGTGTATGAAAAAAAAATGTAATGAAATGAAATGTTCATGATAAAAAATGGTTAATTTTATAGTTTTTTTTTTAAAACTAAATCTCCTTATTTTTAATGGGAGAAAACTTATTTCTTAATTTAATGTATAGAGTAACATAACCAAACTTTATATTTCATGTTCCCATTATCCTTGAATATCAAACCATTATTTACTTATTAAGTTAATTTTTATCAATCTAACTGTCTTATTAAATTAGATTAATTATATTGAGTTTATCTAATGATCTAATTTATAGCCATGTTATATAATTAGGAAGTGTTAAATTCCTAAAATTAAATAATATACTCTTAACATTCTGAATTTGACGTTGTAAGGGAAAATAACGCGTGTTTTCACTTTAGTACGTAAATTTAGCTTGAAATTCAAATAAATTACCTTTATACGGCTCCTCCTTGTTTCTCTAATTGAAACAAGTAAAAAATATTAAAGAAATATGTTTTTTAGTTAAATGTAAATTTAGACACACTTTTAGAAATCTTCGTCTCGTTTAAGAGCATGCTTTTAAATTATAAAATTTTTAACCGGTTCACTAAAAAAGCATTAAATAATAATAATTTTAAAATTAAAATAATTAGTCATTATATTAATTAAGTTAGAAATCACTTTATAAATTAAAAAAATATTAATATATAAAATAATATTTATTATAAATAAAAATTATAATTAATTTATAAATTAGAATTTAAATTGTTCTTAATTATCAAAATTTTAACTACTTACAATTTTATATTCTAAATTAGTTTCTAATTTTAAATTAACACTAATTTAAACACTAATTTTTTTTAACTAAAACTTGAAAGCTAAAAATATTTTCCAGTTAAAGGATAGATAAATTATTTTTTAATATGTCTTATTTATCTAAAAAACGCACAAAAATGTAATATTATTTAAATATTGGTTGAATTATTTCTGTAATATTTGTTGTAATATGTTAAATCAATGTGTGTTATATGAATTATTAATTATTCTATTTAATTATTTTTTAAGATTATTGTCTAATGCATTTACCTTATTTTCCTATAAAAAATTATTTAATAACTTTCTGTTCTTTTATAAATTTATAATGTTTGCATATAGTCCTAATTTTTTTCTTTGGTCCTCATTGTCATTATTATAATAATAATAATAATAATTATTATTATTATTATTATTATTATTTTTAGTCTCTACCATTTATTTTCGTACGTTTAAACATGAGTTCTTCGTCAAGCACTAAGTAAAACTTGACCCATATTTTTGTTACTTATATTTTTATATCTGACTTTTGGTCAAAATTTTAATTTTTTGTGTGTCTTACATCTTTAGTGATAAATTATCTGATAAGTGACAAGTCAATGTTGGAGTAAAAGTAATACAAGTATTTTAAAAAATTATATTTTAAAGAAAAATAATAAGTGTGATATAATCAATGTTTCCCTTCATTTAGAGTTTGTATCTCCTTATTTTGAAGTCTTCTATGTTTAATTATGAAATTAAAGAGAAACAAAATTGATAGGTATAGGAAATAGAAAATGTATTTCATTCTCATGGTTGAACAATGAAGATTAAAATAAATAGAAAATGTAAACTCTAATAGAGAGAAAACAATAATGTTTAATGTTTATGTAATATTCATTACCCTTTTCCTTTTAAACAAAATAATTATAAAAAAGATGTGTGACAATTTTACTCAGTCATGAATTGCCACAACAATCATTCACTAACCAATGTAAAAAAAGAAACATAAATGATTTTTTTTATTCATTAATATATTATTGTGTATCAAAGTTCATGTTGATTGTATTTTGCAGTTTCTATTTTCATTTTATTTAAACAAGATTATGCACAATTTTTAAACAAATTAGTATTTAAATTAAAAATTAACTTTGATCATAATTTATTAGTTGTAATTAGTGTGAATGCTAGAGGATCAGAACTTATTTGTTTAGAATTTGCTTAGAACTTGTATATGTTGAAAGGAGAAAAAATGTTTACGAGTATTCATAAAATTATTTTTAAAATGGTAAGAAATGTGTTGATAAAAATAACACACTTAAAAAAAGGTTAAAAAAGTTTTATAATTAAGAAGTTTTATAATAATAGAGTTAAAGTTGAGAGTTGTTGATTCCATGAGCCTATGAATTACTCTATTTATAAAAGAATTAATCTATTTTAATTAAAATTTTAAGACAATAAATTTATGAATTTTTCTAATTACATCTTAGTTATCTTTTTGTAATTTATGAATTTTTTATATATTAGTTAGAGAAATTATAACAATGTACTTCTTCTTCAATGATATAATGTCATATAGAACAAAGTTGTTAATTATAATATACATGAGTTAAAAATTAATGTTTCGATTATCTTATCAAATCAGGGATGTATATTCCTTTTTTTTAACATTAGTTAAATGTTCACATGGCAAGAGCAATTGGTTATGTGACAATGTTTGTTTACAGTGATTTATCTCATTAAGCAATTGATGAACATATCTTAAAAGAATGTTGGAAGAATTCAAACTGACTTTGAATATTCTGTGTTGAAAGATATAGTACCATATACCCTCTTGAATGTTGAATTGACTACTTGCTAACATTAGAACATATAGGCTTTCTAAAATCTAAATCTCATTGCGTGGGTTGTGACAGTTTTTGAATCACATTTACACATCTTCAATAATAGTCATGAAATGCAACCTCACTTATCTTTTCATAAAGACATTTCAAATGAACAAGATAACATTTTTTAATCCTTTATAATGCCAGTTCCACTTGCCCCCTACCCTGCACCACCAGCTCCTTATCTGCCTTTCCTTTTCCTCAACTTCTTGCCAACAAATCTTCCCATCATCTCATTGCTTTTTGGTGATGAAATGATTGGAGATTTGAATTCTTACTTCTTTTGCATCATTTAGACAAATTCTAAAATTGAATGTAAAAGTAGCATAACTGAAAAGAAACAATAATTCATCTTTTCCATTGGCTAAGAGGAGAAATGATGGATTAGGCATGAGGATTCTTAAGTGAGATTCCTTTCAGACTCTGATTTGAGTGGAATGTGTGGATTTGAGATGGTTCATTATATGCTTTTCCTTTTTAATTTTGGTTTTCTGAAATAGTCCAATTTCTCATCTTGTGTGGCTTGTAGTTTGTAGATTGAACCTCTTCTTGAGAGAGATAGAATGCTAGAGCATTAGAATGTTGTGGCTATCTGTTTGTTACTTAGAGTTATTTATACATGAAAAATTTTCTTGAGTGCCAGGTGCACAGAGTCAACTTGTCTGTTCTGGATGTATAAACCTTTTCATGTATCCAGTTGGAGCCACCTCTGTGTGTTGTGCTGTTTGCAATGCAGTCACAGCAGTGCCACCTCCTGGTATGATGCAGTTTCTCCTCACTGAGTCTATTACTCTTTATGTAGTTCCACTGGTGTGTATGTTATTTGAAAGTTTTGTGATTTCAATGACAGGCACAGAATCTTGCTAGTGTGTGTTTCTGTATCAGTAGAACAAATACCTTTTCCTCTATTCATTTTGGCAGAGTAGTTCTACTTTTTGATTGGTTGCAAATCATATCAAATAGAAGGAATTTGAGAATTGCTTTTCTTTTTGTATAACAAAGTTATTGACTCTGGTGCATTAAATAACAACTACTCATTTACTTTTCTGTGCATATACGTTATGTGTGTATATATATCTACATATTTATTTATGAAGACCATGAATTTCTTTGGGATACTTTCTGACTTTTTGAATCAGAAAAGGTCCAAGTACGGCCACAAAAAGGTAAGCAGTGAGTTGAAACAGCCATATTCAAAAGGATAACATCTGGGTCCAAAATTCCAATATAGATATTTCAGAATGAAAATGATGTGAGAATTACTTGGCCAAGGGAGCATTTATTCTATGGTTTCCCATTGCTTATTTTGACTTTTCATGACTAACTTCACGGGTGTTCCACTTGGACAAACCTTGCAAATCAATAACCAGATAAACATTGGATACATCATCAAAATCTTAAGAGTGCTTGGAACGTACTTTTATCATAACTTCAAATTTATTGAAATCTCCCATCTTAGAATATACTTCATTTTTTTTCCAATTATACCCCTACTTGATAGCTACTATAGTTGAAATAGGAAGGTAATTGTAATATAATTCATTACTACCAATGGGATAATAGTAAATAAAGCCGTGTCTAAATTTGCACCATTGAGTATTTCTTAATCCGTGTGTATCACTGATAAACATCTAAAGATAAGGGAATAAGATAACACAAAATTGTTTGTGAAACTGATTAAATAAGAGTGAGATTTACAAGTTTTTTGATTAATGATCAATTTTAGCATAGAAAGTGTTACAAAGAGAGCAATGTTAACATCTGTCAAATATGAATAAGACTAAACTCTTAGCTTATGCCTTTTGGGTTTGACTATTATGTGATAACATTTTCTAGATACTATGTTTATTTATCCTTGTTGTTGGTGAGAAAGTGGGTTTGGAAATCATAGCATGTCTAGAATTTTCACAGAAGGAGTGACAGGTCAAGAAAACAGAAAAATTGTAGTTTTTTTTTTTTATATGTGCAGTGAACAGATTCAACATGCTGCAGTTGCAAAACGCAGACAGGATTGAGGCAACACCAACATCAATTTTAAGTCTCACACACAACATAAGCAAACATAGCAGATAAAAAAAATGTCTTTCTCAACCTCATCTATGCTCTGTCTTCCACTTAGCACTAGGAGTTAACAAAAATCATAGTGAGTGAATGACATGGACATGTCTTCTTACATTTCCAAGCATTGCCCCTTGATGTTGGCCAGTGTTCCCTATTGTCTTGCTTATGTCAACCATGCCGTTATCAGCACTCCGGAGCATATTTTTGATTCCAATCATTTTGTAAATGTCATGTTCAATTGAAAATCAATCGTGTAAAAGATATTTGGTTGTAACTGTCTCTCTTGATCTTGAATCCTTAGCCAGTTAAGCCTTTCCGTAACTTGTTGATAGATTAAAATAACAATAGTAATATCACAACAAGTGGCTGTGAATGATGGGAGTACTCAACCAGATATATGAGAGATCGCTTGTCTTTGTCAATCTGGACAATATTGGTTATACATAGAAGTTTCTCATTTTACACTTTTCACCGTTATCTTTTCTTTTTCCCCTACTTGTTATTGCATTTATCACTATCAACTTTTCACATTCCCCTGCATCATATATGGATTACTTGTATTTTTTCTCATAAAGTACTTCAGAATATCCTTCACTAAAAATGTGTCTAACGCTAGAACACTTACCTAAACAAGTTGTGAGTAGCACATTATTTCCAAATCAGACAAATTTGATCCACACAACCCCATTAAGGTAGGTCTGATGTGCCTTGGGTGAATCCAGTGTTACCAAGTTGACGATAAGCATGTATTTCACACTGGTTACAGAGTAGGACTAATAGCACCAAAGAATCAAACTCACATTGGAGATTTGATAACTGTTTTGGTACACTTAGTGATTTCATGCTTAGGAGTAGAAGTCAAGGAAAGTTTAACTATCCATTCTTCCTCCAACTCCAACCCTCTAAAGTGTTTTTTAAGAATAAGATTGTAACAGAGTTTTAGATTCCAAAACGAACACGAAAAATACCTCAGATGCGACCTTGGCCATACAATCTCATCGGAATTGAAATCGAAACACTATCTAAGATTGGCTTCTTCATCATAACAACTCCAACGATTTCAACTTGCTGAGAAGAGAACCTAATCTATCAATTTTCCATGCACGAGCAGAGTTTTGTTCACATTGAAGGCTTGTGGGACCGTGGGGTACTGCTGTTCATCACTCACCATCTTGTTCAAAGTGACTTATTTTTGTAGTAGAGCAAAGGACCACAATGGTATATTCTTATTTTGATCCTGAATTATTTGATCAACATTATGCCAGTGTTTTCTTCTCGAGCTGGACCAAAACAAATGTTGAAATTTCTATCATGGAGCCCAACCGAATGAAATTAAAGGGTAAATCCAATCCTCTTTATTCTTGGGTTTATCAGTATTCCCAAATGACAAAATGAAGGCATACGTTATCCTGACGCTGCATTATTTCATCTTCGTTATTTCTTCTTCAGCTGGTCCATCACCATAGGGCATATTTATATCATGGAGCCCAATTGAATCAAAAGACAGATTGCAATCCCAATCCTTTTTAATGATTCTATTCAATCGCTTTTCTAAATTGACACAACAGAACAGTGTTAATTTGACAAAAAATATTGCCAAATTCAATCCCGGCCCATTGCTCAATTCTATGGAGTCCATAAATAATCTTACAGAACAAGTTACTATTTTTTGTTTTTACATCTCGCGATAGTGCCATTTAGTTGAAAGGAAAAGCTTCAGAAGCTTTTAACATACTTCATAGCTAATCATTCTGTGTAAGGAAATTTTATTATTTCTATTAATATTTATCATATATAAAGCTAACATTATTCATATCATATAATTAAAATATATGTATATCAAATAACTACGACAACATAGTAAATAGACAAAAAAAATGATAATTCCAATTTAAAATCGGACTGTTTGATTTAGTCCACATGTTCTTCTTTAGTGGAAAAATCACAACTATGAACACAAAGACCACAATAATCAAAATGTCACGCCCACAATATAAAAATAGACTTGAGCAACTTTTCTTTCTATATCAGGGATCGCAATACTTAGTCAAAGATCAACTTTTCCTATGCCCGCAGCTAAGTAATGGACCGACCAATATAATACCTTTAATCTCTTTATAAATATCCTGTGTAGATTTTTAAAGCATTCTTCTTATTCTTGTGAAAATCTGTGGTTGACACATATTTTAAAAATAAATCTGAAAATCAACTACTGAATGATTGTTTTGAATCCACTTAAACTGAAAACTATCCATTAATTAAAAAAATTAATATTTCTTTTTATTCTATTATTATAATCATTTTTTTAAAATTTACTTAATTCCATCCATCTATTTTTATATATTATCAATTTAGTCTAGTTTTTTAAATAAAAAATTAATATAATTTATTTATCAAATTGAATGTAATGTAATTATAACAATAACAGATTATTTGTTATTTCCATTTTTGGTCAATAAGTCATAAATAACAAGTATATATTTACTCTGTCATCTCATGTTATTATGATAATCACAGTACTACTAATTTAGTGGAAATGATTATATTAATCCATCTTGTTAAGACTAAATTAAAAACACCCAAATTATAAGACAAAAATTAAAAATATCATTATGATACAAAAGAAAAAATAAAGAATTATGTCATTAAAATAATGTTGCTGACCGCATTTCTTTCTGAACATTTCTTGGCTATTGAATTAATGGTTTCAGTATTCTCTTTAACATTTTCACATGCGTTCTTGTGCAGGGGTCATGAAACAGTTAATAACATGCATATAGATAAACATGCTATGTTAACAAAGTATTTTTAACAAAATTTTGACAAACTTTTTCTTATTTAGGTAAAAAAATATTATTTTATTATTTTATTTTAATTAAAAATTAAAAAAGTTAATTTACTTTAATTCATTTTTAGAAACTTTGTTAAGTTTGTCAACATTTTTGTCAAAAGGTAATTTTCCTAAACATGCTTTGTAACCTCCCTCAGTCCCATCCACATTTATCAGGACTACATTGGAATGTTTGATCCCCACTGCTTCTGGAAAATATTGTGTTATTTATTTAAGTATGATGATTTGTGAATGGTTGTTGATCTACTTTACTACATTTCAACCGAAAAGTTTATTCAATATGGCTGAACTCGCTAAACCAAGCATGAGCACATTGTTTAACTCCATAACGAGGTCGGTGCAATTTATAAACTAACTCACTCTTCGTGAGCAACAAATTCAGCTGGTAGCCTTATGTATCTTTTTTTCATCAAGATTACCATGAAAAAAATAAAAATCTTGATATTTAGTTGATGGAGGGGGAAATGATGCATGGTGGTGAACATGGCAAAGAGTCTAACAATGGGAATTTTGATCATAGGAGAAAAAGTATCAATGTAATCAAGACTGTATATTTGTGTACCTTTGACAACTAATCTTACTTTAAGTCAGACAACTTTACCATCCGACTCAACTTTAATAGCATAAACTCAACTTCATCCCAAATGGAAGAGAAACAAGTTCCCGTGGGTAGTTTTATGTCAAGATTTTGCATTTCAACAATCATGGTTTATTGCCATTCAAGATGATCAAGTGATTCTTATACAATCTTAGGAATAATAAGCAATGATAAAGGACACAAGCAATGATAACTTAGAAAGTTGTAAATATGATGAGGATTTTGAGTAGAGCGGGAATTTTTAACGAAAGAACTATGGTTCAAGCAGGATCTTCACTATTGTAAGTTGTGGTGTGCGTCGATAGTGTTGAAGAGATGAAAGAAAAGGACTCGCCAAGTAACAACAGAGTAGTCTCCAATGTTCCACACTGATGAGGGATCAAAGGAAGGGATGAAGGCGTGGGTGGACTTGGAGGACGAGAGGGATTTTGAGAAATGGCTTGATTTGGAGTAAGGGATGACAACTATTCAACAAATGAAACAAGTATGACTTGTTAGACAAAACTGACATCGTGAAGTGAAGAAGGGATGACAAGGTGACACTAGCAGTATATGAAGTACCATTTAGTTTCTAAAGAATAACAATATACATACTTTTGGGGATGAGAATATCCTAAGAAAACATATTTAACAGCTCTTGCAAAGAATTTATCCAAACCAAAGGACATATGATGGACAAAACACAACTCCAACGGCATGAGGAGGGATATGAAAGAGGTTCATTTGGAAATAAGACAATATTTAGCGATGGAAAGTAAGTTTAAGCCTAACTCTACAATACCTGTTCAATAAAGTAAGATTTGCATCCACTTATATATATATATATATATATATATATACATATATATATATATTATAATTTGGCCTTATCTTTGATTGATGTTAGATTTCCAACACACACCCTCACGTTAAGTACATCAAGTGTGGGAATTGAAACAACAACCTAATAACAGATGACACGAAATGCTCAACAAATTCATCCTAGATAGACTTTTAATGATGTTGATACCATATTAGTAAGTGGGTTTATGTCTAACTCGACCTCACAAAATAGACTTATAAATAAGGATTACACCCACTTATAAGTATCATTTATGTTTGTCTCTAGTCGATGTAAGATCTCCAACAAAAAGCAAAACAAGACATAGAAGATTTGGATCTGAGGTAGTAGTCCCCTAGATTTTTGTCCCTTGCCAATGAGCTACCCCTACCACACTCAAGTATAACTAAAGAATTGGCACCAAAGTTTACTAAACAATTTAATAATCTAGTTAATTGACTAACATAAATGAGGTTAAAAGGACAAGCATGGACAAGAAGAACAAATTTAGGTTCAAGGAAAGAGAGAAGAAAACTTGACCAACAATTCGGGAAGCAACTTTGGACGCATTATGGGGAACTCCAGAAAAAGAAAGAGAAGAAAGCACAAAAGTATTACCAAAAAATTCATGAATGAAGAATGCATGGACTTTGACTTACCATGGTTTGAGAAATGTATTTGTTGATAGACCATATTAAGAGGAAGATTATGCTTGGCTGCTAGATTTAGCCTGAGATATTCCTGATATTCTTCAATAAAAAACTTAGGATCAACCTTCTTAGATTTGGAGACATTGGCTGCCTTTTCGAGTAAGCCATGTAAAGAAAAGCAATTTTCTTGAGTATGTCTCATCCTCTTACAGTAAGACCATTGAGGATAACCACAACTACTTTGTCCCCCCAATTCCCACGTCCACCCCTTTTGAGAGTAGACACCATGACAAATGATTTAATAAAATCATGCAGATTCCTAGTAGTGAGATTGAGAAGTTGTGTTATGAGACTATCCATTGATGGAATTTTCTTTATTAGCCATAATTTGGTTCTATACATGATCAAGATCAGGGTGCATGGCCGAGGAATCATAACCATGCAAAACTTATTCGACTTCTTAATCTCTTCCAAATTATCAACTTCTAAAAACATCCTTAATTTATGAAAGGTTGATTGTGCTTCAACAATAAAGAAGGTCATGTCAGGATTTGTTTGTTTCAAAGATGTTAGCTTATGTGCAAAATCATAGATGCCTAAATATCATTTACAAAGTTTATACTTAGCCTTTTTCCAAAGTAGTTAAAATGTTGTAAGAATTCTGAATATATTGGGTTCCACAAATTGCCACAATAGGGAACAAAGCTGAAAATCTATCTTCTTCCCATGTTCAACCTTGTTGAATGGCATTGTACTACCATCTTCCAAATGATTATGGAAGCCTAGGTCAAGAAACTAGAGATCAAATAATGTTGACCAAGATAAGTAATTTTTGCCATTAAGCTTCCCTGAAGTAATTATGGGAGAACCAGAAAAGGAATAGACAAGTCTTGAAGCAACTACTTTAGAAAAAGAAAAAACATAGTTGTAAAAAAAGGAACTCTCAAGGTGTTCAACTAAAGCTATGCTCGAACCAATAAGAAATGAAGAAAAACCAGTTGGAACAGGAACTAAAGAGGTCAGCAACAACAAGGGGATAAGTTGGTCTCTGAGACCAATTGGGTTTTCCATCACTCAGAGAAGCGCTTTAGATCTAATGTTTATCCACCGAAAACAACAACAATAGTGGTGTCGGACAGTGACGACATGGTATTTGAAGCGGTTTTTTTAGTAGATTTGTTATTCTGTTGTTTATTTTACTTCTGTTTAATAAATCCTATTCTACAGGATACTCCTATTTTGTAGTCTTAGTTGAAGTCATGTAGTCAGTTATGCACTATGTAGTGGTCTGTTACGCATTTTGTATTTTAGCTATATAATAGCTTATTTTGAAGCAATAAATAGAGTGTTTTGCACCAGTACATTCTATAAACTCTTCAGTATTAGTTCTGCGTCGCTTTATGAAATGAATGCAACCCTTAAAAGACAGAGCTGTGCACCAACCAGTGATGGTGAATGCACTGGAGAATGACAAAAAATGGGATTGACATGCTTCGATACCAACTTGAGACCGGAAAATATGAATTCTTACACTAGTAGAGAAACAAAAATTATAAGATTATTTACACATATGTAATGGAAAAGATCAGTTAACCTATTCTAATATGTTGATTCTTTTACATAAGTTAAGCAATTCTGACATGATCACATAAATCATTATAATTTACGCTATCACTTATCACCATAAAGAGAACACTTAACAAATTTCAAACATAAACTTATGGACAACTAAAAAAATTCACATTCAGGAGAAAAACAATAAAAGCTACAAAAAAGACAAAGTGCATAAGCAGAACAATATATCAAGCCCCTAACTAATTTGCTAACCATACCTAATGTCAAGAATCTACTGGGTAGCACAACACTTCAATTTTCAAACCAAAATAGTAGTACCTAATGGAGATAAGGATGATGGTCCAAAAAATGCAAAAGCCTTTATCATTCTTGGGTTTGCAGGGTAACAAATGGAACAGTGCTTGGGAGAGTGAAAAGAGAAAATAGTGAAAAGCGTGCTAATCAATTGTATGTCGGATATCATTTTAATTCCAACCACATACAAACACATGTATTTCAAATGTTATTTTAATCTCCGCCTCATGAAAGGCCATTGATACACTTAACATGCCATGTTAATTTGTCTAACAGTATTTAGTTGACAAGAGAAAATGATTGGACTAACTAAATCAACTATCTTCAATTTCAAGACAAAAATTAGGGGCGATGCTTTACGTATATAAAATATATATAGGGGGGGGAGGGGTGAAATAAACCAAGACCACAAGGTAGAAACATGAAAAAAAAAAGGGAGAAAAGAAGGGGAAACCAAATATTCACATTCTTTGCTCCACTAATAGTCAGATATTTACATTGCTTACTCATCAGCCATGGCCAACTCCAAGGCATAGTCATCTCTTTCCTGTAAAAAGTTTCCAGGGTAAAAGTCACATAATCAGAGACAATGAGCCAGATCATTCCAGGAAAAAAGAAGTTACAAACAGAATTTACCACTGGTCCTCGAGCAAAATAACGTCCAAATTGAAGCCAATATACCTGCACGAGCCCAAGATTAATTAAACTCAATATTAAATAAATAACAAATGATGTCAACAACAATAACCTTATCTCACAAATCCAATAAATGACAACCATGGCAACTTTATTTAGTCTCAAAAACACTTTACGAGAGCAAACTACACATTCTACAGTTTGTTGAGATTGAGAAAAAAAAAGAAAAAAAAGGAAAAGATGAATGCAACACTAAATATTAGGGTTCTAGATTGATAGTGGGTATTGTGGTGGGATACAAAATACTAACCGAAAGTTCTGGTCATACTAACAATTAGGTTCCGTCCTAGTGATTACAAGTCCAAGCCTATACTGAGGAAGACAACTAATTGATTCACAGCATATTTTAAAGAATTGAGATATTAAAAAATGTCCAGAGAAAAGCAAGATGTTGTGAAACATTTTGTAGATATTCTAACACTTCCTCGCAGTTTAAGTTTATTGCAAATAAACACTTCCAAGAGAAAATAACAAAAAATATAAAGCTTTCTCAACAAAACAAAAAACTCAAGATGATATAGGTGCAAAAGAAAGTGTCCATATAGTCCAAGAAAACATGACTAATATTACACATTTTCTGTCATGCTATTCAATAAAATATAAATAAAAAACTACACATTTTTGTCATACTAATTTAGAAAAATTTGTTTATATGACAGTTGCTTGAGTAATTTATTATAAAGATTATAGTTAAAGATGAAAGTATCAACGTATATAACTTGGCAATCAAATTAATTAAACATTCAAACTATTCAAATATTATTGAGCAACATTCTAACATTTAAAAATATGAAATTGTGAACCTATATAATTAGAAGTAGTAAATAATTATTAAAAAAAATATTGTAAAAAATGTTGGTGGGTTAAGTGGATCAACCCACCCTCAACCCGGCTCGAACCCGTTTAACCCGTGGGTTAAGTGAGCCGGGTTGAGTTCAACCTACTTTTAAAAAAATTGAATTTTTCTCAACCCAACCCGGCTCGAACCCGTAGTGAGCGGTTGGCTCACGGGTTGAAACCCATTTTGACATCTCTAGCTAACAAACACCAACATCTAGGTCTAGCACATGTCATCATTCTCACTGTCCTCCTTACATGCCAAGATTAGAAAACCAACAACAATACCATGGCAGGGAAGAACTCCAGCAAAGATGATGATTTAATATGAACATACTCAATAAAAGAAAGAAAAATGAAAAGTTAGCTGGAAAATAAAATATGGTGAACCAGTAGTGGGTAGAACGGAAAAATAAAAAAGGAAAAACCCTTGATTGTTGTAACTGGTGCACAACACAACTAATAGACAAATAGAAAATAACCAGAAATACAGACATCTCTGCAGTTGATACCAAATTTTAAGAACTCGACATCAAGAAAATGGCAGGACTGGGTCACAAAGGATGAAACTACTTCAAATCATGTAATAATTATAGTATTGAGGAGCTTATAAATAATATATAAATAATACAGGTACTGATTTACACTTATATGATGCATTACGATGTAATACAAAAGCCAACCCCAACACCCTTTTCATACTACTAATAACATCATTTACACTGAACTAATAATTATAGTATTTAGGATAATACAAGCTCTAGTCCATTGATACAATAACACCACTACTTAAATAGGGGGAAAGCAGGAAATATGATGAAAATGGGAAATAACTCCAAAGGTTGTTTACACGATTGATGATTTATTCTACATCAAATAAACAAAAGCCAACCCCAACACCCTTTTCATACTACTAATAACATCATTTACACTGAACTAATAATTATAGTATTTAGGATAATACAAGCTCTAGTCCATTGATACAATAACACCACTACTTAAATAGGGGGAAAGCAGGAAATATGATGAAAATGGGAAATAACTCCAAAGGTTGTTTACACGATTGATGATTTAGTCTACATCAAATAAAAATTATTCAATATTAAAAGGTATAGTACAGATATTAAGAGACATTTTATTGATATTCTAGCAATATCAAAATAAAAAGTCATCTCCCCATAGTGTCACAAATGGAATTAAGGAGAGGGCAAATATGTAAGAGAATGTTGAAGAAAATGAGATGGTTGAGCCAAATGGACAGATGGAAACTGATATGAAGGTTGGGGAAATAAAAAAGGCCAGAAAACAAATAACCAGTTCTAGTTTGCATGATTATGAGTGGGGTGGGAAGTGAGCCTATAGTGGGTAGTTGAGGAATGTTTGGATTTTTGTTTTGCATTCTATCATAGAACCTATTAGGAATTTAAAGTGAGTTGAAAATCTCACTTTAGGTAAAAATGAATAATATGAACGATAAAAAAGTAGAAGAATGCACAAACCTATTGTTTTGAAGTTTAGGATTGAAAGTGGTTTCTTAATTTTTTATAAGGGTTTGTTCATGAGTCAAATCTCCGTAGTGTTTGTTTCCTCTTGAAGAACCTATAAGTAGTATTAGAGCCTATGGTTCATGATGATCAACTCACATGAGTATGACATTTGTGAATTTCTTGAATTGAAAGTCCTTCGTTTCAAGAAAGTGTCTCGTTGTCGAATGGCGGTACAAAGAAAGGTCCCACAAGAGGGAGGTGTACCAATGTGAAAGGAAATCACACTTGAGGGGACAATTGTTAGAAATTCAAGGTGAGCTCGAAATTTTACATTGGATAAAAATGAGTAAGATGGACAATATATATGTGGAAAGACCCACAAACCTATTGCTTTAAGATTTTGATTTAAGGTAGTGTCTTGGTCTTTTAAATGAGTATGTTCAGAACTCGTAGAACTCATTGGTGTCAAACATCTTATTTGAGTATTATAATGCTGAAGGTGGGATTCTATATTTCTGCTTAAGAAAATATCTCTATTACACAGTTGATCTGACTGACATCTACCTCATGCAGATATTTCAAAATGCTTCAAACTACAATTATAGTCTTGCTCATTACCTCATCTTCATCTTGAGTTTCCACTTCAACATCAGAGGTTGGGAAGCCCACACAAAGAAGTGCATAACCCTGAAATGCAATTAAAACTTCACATACTTGCCCAGCATAGCAGTAAAAGATGGTGGAACCCATAAGCTGGAATATGTTCTGTTGTATGTATATGTAAATGTATATGTATATGTATACAATTAAATATATTCATTTGTGGAAGGACTCTGGAATAGAAACACTGACCAAGAAAATAAAATGCAAACTATGCATTCAAACACAGCAGGGATATACTAGAAAGAAGAGTCAAATAGTTGCACTTCTAGGTTTTAACTTAACCCTTATTTTGACTAAGTCAATCTCGTTGTTCTTAACATTACAGGAATGAACCAAAAAAGTAGTATTTTGTATTTTTTTTTTGCTTTTCTGAAAATTGTAGTTCAAATAGTTGTCCAGGTTAATATATAAAAAATCCCATTAATAGAATGATTTGTGTAGGTACAGTGTTTCATTGTCAGTAATTAAAGTTTACTTTTATTTTGGTCATGAGTCATAATTACAAGTTATGAAAATAGTTGAAGAAAAATAGTATGTTGTAGTTCAGTGCATTGAAACTGAAAAAAGATAAAACCTTCAATGTGTTCTTATTCTCTAAGTGAAGAGGGTAAAAACTATTCACATGTCTTTGGGTGCTGGCATCTGAAAACTTGACAAGCATATTGGTGCTAAACTAACAATTCATCCTCCTCCAGTCTAGTAACATGCACAAACTTCTTACAACGATACAATAAAGATAGTGTTGAGAAAAATTACATAAATAATCTGTCTTGGGAGGTACAGCTTATTGCTATTTAAATACTACTATAGTTGGTTAGATTTAAAGAATTATAGTAGTCTATAGTAATAAGTTGAAAAATCATGATTCATGTCCAACATTTTGTTTTACCCTTAATAAAATAAGGATGGAAAATGCTGATTATTCGGTCTACAATGAGAAAATTGTGCGTTGGTACTTAACAGGTTGAAATTACCAATTCAAGCACGTAATAAAAAAATCATAATCATGGAGTATAGATGAGCTACACGTGCCTTCTCTTTCAATTCGGCAGATATCCCAAGTGCCTCTGGTTGTCTAATCTGTCCATTCTTTATACGTACAGCACAGCTAGTACAACAACCTGCAACAAAAGGTTTTAAAGAAGCAAACGTGATCAGGAAGCAAGAAATATCATCACAAAATTCCAATAGATTTCAATGACGATGACCATAGAAAAAGCAGAGAGAACAAGTGTCCAAATTCCTTGCAATCATCTACAAAGACAAACTTCACCAGATTTAAACAATTACCATATTTTCTTTACTCCCAATAAGAGTAAAACAAAACATCACACTAGTTTAAAGTCAATAAAACCCATGAATAAACGGAATCTACCGTCAGCAATGACCATTGGTTTGGTAATAATATAGATGGAAAAAACAAATATTATAGGTTTGTAAAATTCTTCCCATGACTTCCTACGAAAGGTTACGGAACTATTTGGACAAGTTTCTCCATAAACACTTTAAAAAATTAAGAAAAATTAGTTTCCCCATAAAGTAAGATTAGTTTTATGCATATCCTAATTTGTAAAAGCTCTTTCATATGGTTTCTCCAAATTGAAATTTTTAACTTATGCATAAGTTAATTTTAACTGGTAGAAAAATATGTTACATTTTTTTCTTGTTTAACCAAATATACACGCACTTACAGATTTATTAGGAACTACTTTGAAAAGTATATCATCTCCCACATGGTATGGTAAATATGTCAAATTTGGCACTAATTAAATCTCTCTTTTACATGACTGAGTTGGGCAGATCAGAAACATACTCAAGATAAACGCCGTCAAGTCTAAAATTCTTCTAGTCCAGTTCTATCAAATGCAAATGGTGAAATATTAACACTTAGATAACTAGAGAAATCCACCGCCAAAGAACGTCAATAAACGTGCACTGAAGCATCAAAAAGCAATATAACATAGCAATGAATGAGTGTGTAAGTGTGAATTTTCTATTGGGATTTCTGTGTAGATTTTTTACAAAAGCAGGGGAGATACATTATGCAGAATTTAACTCCTGTATTCTGAGTGTAATTCAAAATTCAAATACTAACGATATCCTAATCCTAACATTTAAATTTAAACAGCATCCAAGAAAAAAATTATCCATTTTCAAACTATTGATATTTAGGCATAGTTTCAGCATTCTCCTGTGTGAGAAAATAACTGAAAAATAAAAATAAATTGGATAAAAGTAAGTACCATGCCTGCAGGCGAACGGAAGGGTAATATTCTGGGACTCAGCAGTGTGTAATATATACTGGTCCTGCATTTCATAAAACATAGTAACAATCACATGTAAATTTTCAAAATATTAAAAAAAACAAGGATCGCTAATTTCTTTGTTATATCACAAACAAAAATCAATTTTCAACAATGATATAAAAAAAGAATAAGATAAAGTATTAATAACATGCAGCTGCAACATAATGGAAAAGAAAGAGGTTATCACATCGATGGAAATGATGTACAGTGAAAGATATTACCTCAGGTACAACAAATTCGTGAACGATTCCTCTCTGTCTGTCGTGAACGGTGACCTTATGGGTGGGAGCATCAACAGACGGAAACTGGAAATCGGTTCCACCTGTCCGCACAACCGCTGTCTGGAGCTCCGCCGTCACCGTGGTGGCTCTGCGGCGGATATTGGAAGAGAGTGATTGTTGTTGCTTGGGAAGTGGAATGCCGGGAATCGGAAGAAGGGGAAGTGCCATCTTTGTCTTCTTGACGCAGCACTCAGAGACAGAGTGACGGGATAACGTGAGAGAGAGGGACTGAGGTGAAGAACCTAAAGGCGTTCTCCACCAACGGATAGATTTTCTTCCAACCAAAACGCAACACGTGTACGGTCATCAGGACTCCTCTATGCGCTTCAAGGAACTAAGTATTTAATGGTTCGAAGATGAATTTTTTAGAAATATTTATTTATAAAATTGATATGATAAAATTATTAAATAGATTAATTTTTTATTTTTTAATAAAAATTAAAAAATAAAATAATAAATTTGTAGATTTTTTTTATTAAAATAGTTATTTATTAAAGTTTGTCGAACAAAACTTAATAATATAATTGTAATCGAATTATGATTGATTATTTTTTAAAAAAATATATAATTGACCCAATCCAATTACTTGAATGCAAATAGAATTTGAATGTACTTTTAATCCTGACAAATTTATGATAAGAGACGTAAAATAGTGGGGAATGGGGATAACGTAGAGCATTTGTAAACACAGAATGAAAACATTCGAGCAATTGTGAACATATAATGGTATGAAAATAGTAATAATTGTAATGAATTAATGATTGTCCATTAATTTGATATATTTATTCATATGATTGATACTCATATTATTTATTACTTTTATGTAAATATTTGTATTAACTATGTCATTTATGGATTACATGTTATATCTATACATAAGACTCTTCCTAATAATAATAATAATAATAATAATAATATGTATAGATGAGTTGTTCCTTATTCTCTCATTTTCTATTTTCTATTATTTCTTCTCTTCTCTATTATTCTCTCTTATCTATGTTATCCGTTTTATTTCATAACACGTTATCAGCATAATGTTCCAACCAATTGAGAACTAATGGAAGTTTTTTCTCTCTAACGGTGTTTTGCGTGTCTCAATCCAGGCTCTTTGTAATATTTTCTCAATTTATAATTTTACCTTATATTCTTTCCTCTTGTGATAAGAATTGTTTGACTTTATCAATTTTTATTTTTGTCTTATTATTTTGATTATGATGGTTATTATTATTATTATTATTATTTTATGTGCTAGTTCTAAACACGCGAAACATTGCAAAATTTGGATTTGTGACCCTTGATATTACAAGGAAAAATTCCTTATATTGGATTTTAAATGTTGAAATATATTTAGATACAATGGATATTGGAATACCATTAAATAAAGAAATAAAGCATCTAAGCAATTAATTTGCTCATGCGACAAAAATATTGTGAAAAGAGATTTCACAACTATTATGAATTTATTTCATGTCTATGTATGGTTGGCTGGACAAAGCAATAAAGCTTTTGATGAAAAATCATGAGATCCGCCTAATCTGCTCCATTCTCAAAAGTGAATGCAACAATAAATATTATGAATTTATTTCATGCCTTTGTATGGCTAAACAAAGCAATGAGCTTTTGATAGAAAATCATGAAACCTGTCCAAATTGGTTCTGCTCCATTCCTAAAAGTGAATGCAGCAACATTTGATTTATATTTTCATGATTGTGATATTGATTATGGACATGGTTATATTTTCATGATTTGTCACCAGAAGTGGCACAATAATGTGAAAAAGGGAAAAGAAAAATGTAAAAATATTGACAAAAAGATGAAAGTATATATTATCATTACGGTGGTAAAGGTCATTTGAGTTGTACTTATTGTACACCAAAACATCTTACAAATAATGAGAAGAACATATAAACACATTTTGCTTATGAAGATGGTGGTGATTTTGGTTATGGTCATATGGATGCTACTCATCTTGATATTATTATTTTCTTTGTTAAATCAAATGGAAGCATTGATCACTTCATTAGTTATGAGAGTGTTAAAAAAATTATATTGATATTTACATTTATATGAAGAACGAACGTTGGCACTAGTACCAAAGGTTATGTGTCTTATTGATAGTGCAACAACTTATACAATTCTCAAGAGTTATAAATTTTTCTCTTGTTTGATAATGTGAGACATAAATGTTAGTATTATTTATAGTACTACAAATATATTTGAATGCTGTAGAAGAGCTATTATACTTCTATCAAGAAGTTGAATAGAAACTTATTAAGTTTCAAGGATATTATTTCATAACACGCCTGAAGCATGGTAGGCTTGTTAGTTCCAAAGACACGTTTGAAGCGTGGTAGGCCTATTGGTTCCAAAGATAAAAACTCTTGAATGAGACAGGGAGCTAAAATGCAAAATGACTTAATCGAAAAAGTTGAAATCCCAAAAGATTCATTTGACATAATTAATGGTTCGGTTCCAGAAGAACTTCAAGTACCTGAAATTGTTGAAAATGATGAGATCTCAATAAATTATGTCATGAATCATATAATATGGAACCAAAATGAAGTCAACATTGATGAAACTTTTACATATAATATAACGATGAATGTTATGAATGACAATGAGGATCAATAA
Organism: Vigna unguiculata; assembly: GCF_037176805.1. Taxonomy (NCBI): domain Eukaryota; kingdom Viridiplantae; phylum Streptophyta; class Magnoliopsida; order Fabales; family Fabaceae; genus Vigna; species Vigna unguiculata. The sequence goes on along the minus strand of NC_140794.1, from coordinate 52,426,635 downwards.
CCAGTGATCATTGAAGATTGTCGACAAAGAAAAGATTGACCAAAATGAAAATATGCAACAAAGCATAATTATATTTGTTTGCTAAACGAAAGGTTTTTGGACGTATAGTTCGCACACCTGAAGTTGTGAAACTCGTTGGATACATATGGATTTTTGCGCAAAAATCAAATTCAGAATGATGAAATTGTTAGATACAAAGCACAATTGGTTGCTCAAGGTTGTTTACAAAACCTTGTATTGATTTGTGAAAAACAAACATATTCAGTAGTATTGAATGCAACAACATTGCAATATTCGATTATCCTAGTTACACGACAAGGTTTGCTTTTACATCTAATGGATGATGTTACAACCTATTTGTGCGGTTCTTTTGAGAATCATATTTATATGAAAATCCCTGAAGAATTTTATTTGCCCAACAAGACAAATTCTAAGAGGGTTATTTAATAAAATTGAACATGCTCTTTTATTGATTAAAACAATCAAGACGTGTGTGGCATAATCGTCTTTGTTACTTTGTTACTTTAAGGTACTACAAATATGAGCTTATTCCATCCAAATGATACAGATTCAGACTAATGGGTTATGTATATGCATGTTATTTTACATATTCTAACAATGTCACAATGGTTGATCACAAACAAGATGTTTATTCACATGTGGTAGCACAATAGCTTCATGAATGTATATGAAACAAACTATAGTAGCAACATCGTCTAATCATATAGAATTACGAGGAAAGTTGTGAATATGTTTGGTTAAGGTCTATAATTCAACATGTGTAAGAAACTCGTGACTATCCCCAACAAAGATGGAATCAACAACCATATATGAAGACAATAGTGTATTGTTCAATTGAAAGGATGATATAGATATCCAAAAATTCATTCATGTGAAAATATGGCAGGTCTATTTATGATGTTTTTGCCAAGAAGGACTTTTGAGCAAATGATTCACAAGTTCGAACTCCGTCACCTTAATGATGTAAGTTTACATGAGGGGGAGAAATACAATATGTGATGAACAATATTGGATTAAAGAATACAAAATGTTGTACTTTTTTTCCTTCACTAGGTTTTTTTTATCCCAAAGGTTTTTCCTAGTAAGGTTTTAACGAGGCACATCCTTTTGTCAATGAACACTCAATCAAGGGGGAATGTTATGAATTATTGATTGTCCATTGATTTGATACATTTACTCATATGATTGATACTCATATGATTCATTACTCTTTATGTAAATATTTGTATTAACTATGTTGATTTTGATTTGTTTCCTTTATGGATCACATGTTGTATCTATAAATAGGACTCTTCCTATCAATAATAATATACAGACATACAACAGATGAGTTGCTCCTTATATTCTCATTCTCTATTATCTATTCTCGTTTCTTCTCTTCTGTATTATTTTGTCTTCTCCTTATTCTCTCTTCTCTATTATTGGAGCAATTGCGATAGAAACATATAATGGTATGAAAATAGTAATGATAAGTTATTTTGTGAATTACAATATAGCTAAGGATTTGGAAAATAAATAAATGGTGAATCCATTTCATAAGATAAACTATATTTTTAGTAAAAGAAAGGTGACGTAAGCAAAATTGTTAAATTTAGAAAAATACTAACATAATTAAGAATATTATATGTCTTCGAAACTAAAATAAAAATAATAATATATTCATGGAGATTAAAAATAAAAGAAACATAATATATTTGTAGCAACTAAAACTAAAAAAAATATTTATAAAAAATAAGTTAAAAATAAATATTAATGAAAATAAAGGCAGTGCCGAATGTCAGTAATGTTGTAGGGCCATGGTCCCCGTAATTTTTTTTTAAATATAGTATATATTATATTAATAAAAATTAAAGTAGATAAAATTTAATTTTTTATGAAATATAATATTTAATGTTAATAATAATGAAATATAAAAATTAAATATAATTAAGAAATTATTTTGATTATTTTTATTGTTTTTTAGATTTCTCACTTCATTTTTCGTTGTTGTATATTTTCTTTTGTTTATGAAAATAAATGTATAGAAAATTATATATAAATTCATTCTTTCTACTATCATTTCTCATAAGTTCTCTTCTATTTTTTAAGATAAAAAAAATAAAACTTTCTTATCTCTTGATAATAAAATAATAGTTTAATATATAGTATTAATAAAACTTTCTTATCTCTCGCTCACTTGATCGTCGAAGTACTTTCTATAGCAAACTTCCAAAATGCTCAATCCGACAACAAGATATGAAGGCATATCCAACAGGATCGAGAAGTATCCATCCCAGGAAATCAATGATTATGTAAGAAATAATTTATGCTCCCTGATATCTTATTATTGTTAAAGAGATAAGAGATAACAGTAAAGAGATGACAAATAAGAGGTAAGAGGTGATAAATAAGAGATAATCAATGAGAAAAAAAATCAATAAAGAAAAATAAATAAGAAAAGAAAATTTAAAATAGTTAAAAAAAACTAAAACAAAAAGAGAAAAAAAATACAAAAAGAAAAATAAAAAAAAGATAAAAAAATACAATAAAAAATAAAGAAATAAAGGAAAATAAATAAAAAATTAAAAACATAAGAAAAAAATAAAACCAAAAATCAAAAAATTAAGAAAACACACTAAAATAAAAAAATTAATAAAAAAGAAATAAAATATAAGTGATAGATAAGACATACAAGGATAAGATATATGAGATAAAAGAAGAGATATAAGATTCGAGATAAAAGACAAGAAAAAAGAAAAAAGAAACTATAAATAAGAGATAAAAGACATGATACAAGACAAAAGAGAAAAGAGATGGACGACAAAAGATAATAAATAAATATAACAGATTAAAGAAAAAAGGAAATAAAACAAACAAAACAACAACAAAATATGAAAATAAAATAAAAAATGAAACAAAGAATAGAAAAAAAAGGAAAGAAGAAAAAAGATTAAAAAAATGAAAAAAAAGAAAGAAAAAGGAAAAAAACAAAACCAAAAACGAAATATAAAAAATAAAAAATAAAAAAATGAAATAAAAAAAGAAAGAAAAAAATTATAAACAGAAAAACAAAGAAATAAAATGTAAAAGATTAGAGTAAGAGATGAAAAATAAGATAAAAGATAAGATATAAGAGATGAGAGACACGAGATAACATATAATTAATAAGATATAATTGATAAGAGATAAGATATAAGAGATAAGAGATAAGAAGAAAATACAAAAAAGTAAAAAAAATACAAAAAGAAAAATAAAACAACATTTAAAATACAAGAAAAAATTAAAATATAAGATATATAAAAATATAAGAAAAATCAAAATAAATGGAAAAAGATCAAGAAAAAAAATGCTAAAAAAAAGAACTAAAAAAAAGAAAGAAAATTAATAAAAAAATAAAAGATAATGGAAAAAATAAGTGATACGAGATAAGATAAGATATATCAGATGCGAGACAAGAGACAAGAAACAAGAAATAATAAGCAAAATATAACATACATGATATAAGACAAAAGAAGTTAGAGATGACAGATGACACATAAGAAGAGATATGGGAGACAAGAGATGAGATATAAAATATAAAATATAAGAGTTGATAGATGAGATAAGAGAAAGAGATAAAATATGAGAGACGAGAGATGAGAGATGAAATACAAGAGATAAGAGAAAAGAGACAAGAGATCGTATATATAAGATAAGAGATAAGAGATAAGAGATAAGAAAAAAGAGATAAAAGATAAGCGATAGAAAAAAAAACAAAAAATAAAAAATTTCAAAAGTTAAAAGAATAAAAGAAAAAATAAAAGAAAAACATTAAAAAATAAAAAATAAGGTAATAAAAAATTTCAAAAGTTAAAAGAATAAAAGAAAAAAATAAAAGAAAAACATTAAAAATTAAAAAATAAGAAAGAAAATTTATCAAATCTAAAGATAATGGGAAAAAAAATAAGAGATATAATATAAGATAATATATATAAGATGCCAGATGAGAGAGAAGAGACAAGAAACTAGAAACAAAATATAAGAGACATGATACAAGAAAAAAGAATCTAGAGATGAGAGATGAGACATAAGAGTAGAGATGAGATATAAAAGATGAGATATAAAATATAAAAGTTGATAGATATGAGATAAAAGATAAGAAAAAAGAGATAAAAGATAAGAAAAAAGAGATAAAAGATAAGCGTTAGAAAAAAAACAAAAAATAAAAAAACAAAAAATTTAAAAAGTGAAAAAAAGAAAAGAAAAACATTAAAAAATAAAAAATAAGAAATATAAAAAAATAAGAAAGAAATAATAAAATCTAAAAGATAATGGGGAAAAAAATAAGAGATACAATATAAGATAATATATATATATAAGATGCCAGATGAGAGAGAAGAGAAAAGAAACTAGAAATAAAATATAAGAGACATGATACAAGACAAAAGAATCTAGAGATGAGAGATGAGACATAAGAGTAGAGATGAGATATAAAATATAAGAGTTGATATATATGAGATAAGAGATAAGAGATAAGAAAAAAGAGATAAAACATAAGCGATAGGAAAGAAAAACAAAAGAAAAAAAGAAAATAAAAAATTTAAAAAGTGAAAAAATAAAAGAAAAACATTACAAATTAAAAAATAAGAAATATAAAAGAATAAGAAAGAAAATTAATAAAATCTAAAAGATAGTGGAAAAAAAAATAAGAGATACAATATAAGATAATATATATATATATATATATATATATATATATATATATATATATATATATATATATATATATATATATATATATATATATAAGATGCCAGATCAGAGACAAGAGACAAGAAACTAGAAACAAAATATTAGAGACATGATAAGACAAAAGAATCTAGAGATGAGAGGTGAGACATAAAAGTAGAGATGAGATATAAGAGATGAGATATAAAATATAAAATACAAGAGTTGATAGATATGAGATAAGAGATAAGATATAAAAAGTAAGAGGTAAGAAAATAAAAGATAAAAAATGAGAGATAAGAGATGAGAGATGAGAGATGAGAGATGAGAGATGAGAGATGAGAGATGAGAGATAAGAGATGAGAGATGAGAGATAAGAGATGAGAGATGAGAGATAAGAGATAAGAGATGAGAGATGAGAGATGAGAGATGAGAGATAAGAGATAAGAGATGAGAGATAAGGGATAAGAGATGAGAGATAAGAGATATCAGATAAGAGATGAAAGTTGAGAGATGATAGATAGTAGATGATAGATGATAGATGATAGATGATAGATGAGAGATGAGAGATAAGAGATGAGAGATGAGAGATGAGAGATAAAAGATAAGGAAAAAGACATAAGAGATATGGTATAAGAACTATGACCTAAAAGATGAGAGATGAGAGATAAGGGATAAGAGATAAGAGATAAGAGACAAAAGATAAGAGACAAGAGACAAGAGACAAGAGATAAGAGATAAGAGATAAGAGATAAGAGATAAGAGATAAGAGATAAGAGATAAGAGATAAGAGATAAGAGATAAGAGATAAGAGATAAGAGATAAGAGATACGAAAAAAGAAAAAAGAGATAAGAAAAAAGAATAAAGAAAAAAAAATAAGAGATAAGAGATAAGTGATACGAAAAAAACAAAAAATAAGGAAATAAGGAAATAAAAATTTAAAAAGTGAAAAAAAATACAAAAAAAAAACTAAAAGAAAATATCAAAAATACAAAAAAAAAAATTAAAAAGTAAAAAATATCATAATATAAGAAATCTGAAAATAAATGGAAAAATATCAAGAAAATACGGTAAAAATATAAAGAAAACCAAGAAAGAAAATTAATAGAAACTCAAAGATAATGGAAAAAAATAAGAGATACAAGATAAGATAATATATATATATATATATATATATATATATATATATATATATATATATATATATATATATAAGATGCGAGATAAAAGACAAGAGACAAGAAACTAGAAACAAAATATAAGAGACATGATACAGGACAAAAGAATCTAGAGATAAGACATGAGACAGAAGAGTAAAGATGAGATATAAGAGATGAGATATAAAATATAAAATACAAGAGTTGATAGACATGAGATAAGAGATAAGAAAAAGAGACAAAAAATAAAATATAAAATATAAGAGGTAAGAGATGAGAGATAAGAGAAGAGGGTTGGGAGATAAGAGATGAGAGACAAAAGATAAGAGATAAGAGATAAGAGATACGAGATAAGAGATAAGAGATAAGAGATAAGAAAAAAGGTAGAAGAGATAACAAATAACATATAAGAAAAAAAAACAACAAATAAGGAAATAAAAAATTTAAAAGGTGAAAAAAAGTACAAAAAAATAAAGGAAAAACATTAAAAATACAATTAAAAATTAAAAAATAAGAAATATAAAAAAAGAAGAAAACTGAAAATAAGTGAAAAAATATCAAGAAAAAACGCTAAAAAAAGAATTAAAAAAATAAAGAAAATTAATAAAAACTAAAAGATAATTGAAAAAAAAAGAGATACAAGATAAGATAATATATATATATATATATATATATATATATATATATATATATATATATATATATATATATATATATAAAAGATGCGAGATGAAAGAGAAGAGACAAGAAACTAGAAACAAAATATAAAAGACATGATACAAGTAAAAAGAAACTAGAGATGAGAGATGAGACATAAAGGGAGAGATGAGATATAAAATATAAAATATAAGAGGTTATTGATATGAGATAAGAGATAAGAGAAAGAAATAATTTAACACATCTAAATTCTTTTTGTCTATATTTACCACTTATCATATAATTATAATAAATAATGTAAGGCCCATCAAAGTTGGTTGGCCATTTCTACCCTAAAGTTAAGGGCTGCCCTCTTGTGTTTGGGCCTAGGGTTGGCCCAATTGATAAAACCCTTTCAGGATGCCCTAACCCTCACTTTGCACTCTTGCAGAAGATCCAACAGCCGTCACTCTCCTTTCCCCCTCACAGAACGCTCTGCTAGGGTTTGCCCTAAGGTCCTCTTTGAGCTAGCTCAAACCCAGTTCCTACTCCGCGTAAGTTCCCCTTCTAGCTTGTATGATTCTTTTCCTTGGCATTGTTCCAGTTAGGACTTCGTATTAACTCCCCTTGGTTCTGTTTCTCCGCTGTTTTCCAGCTTTTTAGCCGTTCCCAAGACAGCAGTGCTAGCTATCGTGCCGCCAAGGCTTTCCGTTAACCCTTCCTCCAGGTACGGGAAGTTAGAGTCCGAGTCTAAGTTGTGTTTTTATGCCTGTTCTTGAGCTTGTGAATGGTCTGCATGGATAAATCACTGGTTTGGTGTGTGTAGTGCTTGGTATGTTTGGTTGGATCGGGAAACGCCTTTGTTGCAGGTGAATCAGGGGCGAGAGCTGTTAATCTCGCCCAGGCGAGTTAGGCTCGCCTAAGCGAGCCTGACGAAGGCTCGCCCAAACCTCAATGCGCGAAAGGTCGCCCAAGCGACCCGCTCGAATTTTTGAGCAAGTGAACACCTCGCCCAGGCGAGAGGGGTCTCGCCTAAGCGAGATCCCGTGATGTTCCCTGGGTGCTTCCTCGAGCCCTCGCTTAGGCGAAGGGGGGCTCGCCTGAGCGAGCACGTCTCGCCTGAGCGAGACCCTTCAGTCTGGGCGAAGGGTTGGGCGAGGCAGTACGCTGTTTGGGTGCTTGTTGATTCTTGGATGATTGGTATTGGTTTGGGTGTGAATTGTATGATGAGAAACATGTATATAATGGAGTATTATGCATGCTTGGCATGAATCATGAATTTTGGATGATGGGTCTAGTAGGAAAGTTGGCATGTGAACTAAGTGAGTTGTTTATTGTTAAAGTGGCATGAACACGAGATGAGTTGAGATCCTATGAGCATGAATGGTTATGATGAATTGAAATGGGTTGGGCCTGCAACATGAAAGGCGTTGGTTTTAAAGGTTGGTACAATTAACGTATACGTGCATGGTGAATATCGTTTGGACTGCGTGGTTATGTTTTGTATGTGTCAGTGCATAATTCCTTGGGGGTCTCTAGGTGAGGCTTTCAGGGTCGCGCATCAGTGGTTGGGACGTAATTCCATGGCCCCTGGTAGTGGGAGTTCATGGTGGTGCCCCATCTGTATAACTAGGTAAGGATTCAAGTTAAGGTTGCATCCTGACACTCTAAGGAGCTAGTTAGTCTCACTTAGAGCAGACTGACTCCTGTGGTGAGACTAGCAGGAGGCCTGAAATTCATTAAGGGCTAACCTTGTGGTGAGGGAAATTTGATTCATCGTAACACTTGTAACACATAGCTCGGGGGTGAGCAGCTCGGGTTGAGCAGAGGTATCCACCACAAGTGCAAGCATTCATTGAATCCGACTAAGTTATACATATCTGGATGAGTCGAGTCATGTCGTAGTGTATTGGTTGGAAGGTCGTAACATGCTTGGTTGTGGTATGAATATTGAATGGTGAAAATATAATTGACTGTATGAAGAATATGTTATTGGCTCTAGCTTACCCGTTTTGTTGTATGGTTGTATTGTATGTGGCTGTTCTTTCTTGGGATGATCATCAATTTGATTGATGAGAGCAGATGGGCGAGGTTCTCGTGGTCAACAAGGGAATGGTGATTCCGCTGCTTAGCCATCTGGGCTGGAGTTTTCTTCATATTTTCTTTAGGGTTATGGCCCATGTATCGTTTTATGTATTTCTACTCTACACTCTTTGTTAGACTTGTACCTGGTTTCTGTTGGCATCGTGGTGTGTCAGGTTGTAGGGGTTGTGTTAAAGACCCCAAGACTACGCTATTATACTATCATTGCGTGAAGTTTCTTTTAATTTCGTTTAATAATTAAATGGGACGTTACAAATAATATAATTATAATTAATATTGGTTGACACATAATTATTAATTTTACATGAATAATTATTAATTTTACATGAACAGTGTAATAGTTAAGCACTTGTCTCGATTTTCTGAGTTATTACCATATGTCAAATCTAATAACAATACAAAGTATTAATTAAAAGAATTAAATATATAATTTAATTTTAAAAAAAATATTTTATATGACTTTTTCTTTAATATATTATTTTAGTTTAAAGGAAACATATTATATAAGGCTTTCTCTTTAACATATAATTTAATAAGATAAAGAAGGAAAATATATAATTTAATAAAATAAAGAAGGAAAATAGATATATAATTTAATTTAAAAATATATATTTTATAGTTTAGTTTAAGAAAAATAGTTTTAAGTGTCAAAGACCAAAACAATCCACAAAAAATCTATATTTATAAATTGTTAAATATATTATGTATTATATATTATTTATATATTGTATATTATATTTAATATTTAATATGCTAAATATAATAAAAACAAATAATATTAATTAAAAATAATCAAATATATAATTTAAGTTAGAGAAAATATATTTTATATGAATTTCTCTTTAATATATAATTTAATTTAAAAGAAATATATTTTATAATTTAATTTAAATGACTTTCTCTTTAATATATAATTGAATAAGATAAAGAGGTAAAATAGATATATAATTTAATTTAAAAAAAATAGTTTTAGGGATGAGCTAAGAGAAAAAAAACATGAAAAGAAAAATCTATATATTATTAAACTTATTATATATTATATTTAATATGTTATTAATAATAAATAATATTATTTAAAAAATAAAATATATAATTTAATTTAAAAAAAACATATTTTAGATGATTCTCTTTAATATATGATTTAATTTAAAGAAAATATATATTTTATAATTTTAGTTTAAAAAAAAGTTTTAAGATGAGTTAAGAGTAAAAAAAAATCAACCGAACAAAAATGTATATATTGTTAATTAAATATAATATATATTATATATATTTAATATGTTAAATATAATAATAATAATAATAAATAGTATTAATTAAAGAAATCAATATAACTAAATTTAATTAAAAAATAATTAGTTATAAATAAATTTTTTAAGAACTCTGAAAAAACAAACCAAACTCAAGAGAAAGTGACTCATGTAGAGTTTATTCGATATAAAGAAGCTAAGATAAAGAAAACTCAAGTTTAAATGCTCTGCTCAGGAGAAAGTGACTCATATAGAGTTTATTCTATATAAAGAAGCTAAGATAAAGAGAACCAATTATAAATGATAATGGTATTATTAATATTATTATATTATTAATATTATTATATGTCACCTGTATAAGGATGTGAAACTTTGAAGATCGTTGAAACATATAACTAAATAATATACATGGAAAGGATTTTGAGTAAAATTAAAGCTTTCTTATTTCATATATCTGCGAGAGGACAACTACTGAAAGATCTATATATGTTTGTTTCTGGGTAGATTTCTTTCTAGTGGATGAGATGGATAAGTGGGAACGACCCCAAAAGACTCATGCTGGTACTCATACTGAGTCTGATTATGTGTTCCTACTAAAGGATGTGATTGCTTGGTGCCAAGCTTTTCTGCAGCATGTCTAGCTTTAGCTTCATGCAGTTCCATCTTTGCTTTAGCTTCGTTTGCCTTTGCATGCTCATGGGCTATCACTCTCTCCTCTTCTGTTCTTGCAGTTGCCATTTCCGCCTGCATTACTCACCTCGATTACATTAGGTTTCGTTTCTCATGGAATTAACAACAAAGTTATAGAGATGGAAAAGCTGAAAAGCAAACCTTCTCGTCTATTTTGGCTTTATAGACGTCGACTTGTTCCTTGGCAGCACTGGCCATGTTTTTCACCTTCTCCTTTGTGGATTGCATCGCTGTTCCTGTCTCTCACAATTTCTTATCTTTCTAAATGGTGATGGATTTGAGCTGAAAAAATGGAGGTGGCAAAGGATTTATTTATTGGGAAGAGAAGAGTGCTACTTGTTCAACATGCAGACCTATTCTATCCACATGCTGCCACGTTCACACAAAACCATGATATATATATATATATATATATATATATATATATATATATATATATATATATATATATATATATATATGTATGGCCTTATCGTTTACGTATACCGACTTAACCCTGCCTTTAACCAATGGAATATACCTTTTGCTAAATATTTATTTATCATTACTTTTTCATCATATAGGAATCTCTTTCCGCTTTAAACTATCTTAATTTTTTTATTAGATCACCATAACCAAATTGTTAAATTATTTATTGCTATGATAAAAAAGTGTCATTTTAAAATATATCATAGGAAGTAAAATAAAATATATATATATATATATATATATATATCATATTTACAAGAACTAAAAATAAATAAATTCTAGAAGTAATCATAAAAATATTTTATTTAAAAGTACTAATGTAAAAGTAAAATTTAAAATGGAAGAAAAACTATATACATATGATCATTGTGAGTACTTTTAATAATAATAAATATCATTACAGTTGAACGAGATTAAATAATAATTATGTAAATGTTAAAAATTATAATATAATTAATTTTTAAATTATGGGCTAAAACAAACATAAATATTAGGTAGAATTAATGCGAAAAAAAGGTTAAAGACTAACTTTCATTATCGCCGTCATGAAAATATGTTAATGTCATTTTAAATCATTACATCATTTCCCGCCTTTAGTAACATTTTTTTAGTTACACTTTCTTAAAATGTTACAACTTTCTCTTTATTATTGTAACATTCTTTTTATAAATGTCACATTGTGATTTTTATTTTTTTTACAAAAATGTTATAGAAGTAAAATGTTACAACTTTCTCTTTACTATTGTAACATTCTTTTTATAAATGTTACATTGTGAGTTTTTTTTTTAGAAAAACGTTATAGAAGTAAAACCTAAGTTAACATTTTTTTTTCTTTTTTCCTTCTTCAATTACTCGTTTTCCATGGTTTTTCCTCTTCCCTCTTGTCTCTTTTACAACATTTTTCTTTTTTTTTCTCCTTGCCAAAAAACCTCAAACTCTAAATTCTGAGATTGAGAAAGGGTTTATTCTCCCAAATGAAGTTAGATGGTGAAATTCTCGTAGAGATTCAGATCAATTTGGTGTTTAGTATTTCTTATTTTTAGATAGATAAATTAGTAACAATTTTAAAATATTACAAAAAATGCAATTTGTAACATTTTTTTATTGTTACAAAACAATACAATTAGTAACATTTATTTAAATGTTAGGAAATATATAGGTAACATTTTTTAAATATTAGAATATTTATAGGTAACATTTTTTAAATGTTACAAAAAATTTAAATTCGTAACATTTTTCTAGTGTTAGTAAAAATGCTAATTAGTAACATTTTAAAAATAATACTAATAATATATAAAAATGTTACTAAAACCTTTTAGCAACATGCACTATATACAACATGTGTATAAATGTTATCTTTGCAAATAGCAACATTTTTTTAGATTTTGGCAACATTTTTTAAATGTTATTAAAACTAAAATATGTAGTAGTGAATCCTCACTCTCTCAACTTTGATGGTATATGATCGAGGTCATAATCGACCAAATAAATCATGTAAATATTGTATTTAGGAGTTAATCTAAGGTCGTATCTTAATGACCAATATTTTCATTCAGAGGTTCCAGATTTAACATAAAGGGGGTTGGCAGATTAACAAAACAAAGCAAAACAACTTCGAATTTAATAACACAATTTATAAAAACGCATTGATTCTTTGATTCAAATATGATTTCACCTAGCATAGATTACCAACTTAAGCACGCTATCCAGAAACTCAGAAATCGCAATTAAATCATTAAGTGAAGATTAACATGATTTCATCACATCATTTAATCACACCCATTGATTAAGCATCTGTGAGAACATCCAGAAACCCCAAAACCAAAAACATTAAGCATGATTCAAATCTGTTTCAATGCAAGAACAAGAACCCTAACATTAAACATGCCCAAAATTCATATTCAACAATAAACCACCAATTAAAATGATGGAGAGCAACATAAACAGCGAAAAACATGCATAGAATCTCAAGATTTCATTACATCCTCCTTAGAAAATCAATTGCAAGGTTTAATTAGCCATAGAAATGGACTTAAAACACAAACAGAAACGAAAATGCATTATAAGAGCAAGGGAAGAGAGGGCAAACGAAATTCAGATTGAAGAGAATGAAAGCCTTAAGTTGGGTGGTGCTCCAATGGTCACAAAATTAAGAAAACATGAAAACCCCACGTGGGTGCTCTCTAAAAATGTGAAAAATCTGAATGAGGAAGAAGAAAGTTGTCCAAAATGAAAATGAAAACCTAAAATATGTGGTCACATCACTCTGGTTCACTCTATTTGCAAAAATGTCACGACATGTTTTAGAATTACAAAAATGTCACTCTAGGCCTAAAATGTTGGTACAATGATGTGGACAAGCTAAATGACATGGCAAGGATGTGACAATGATGTGGGAATGATGTGACAACTCTCTCTCTCTCTCTCTCTTCATCTTAAGATTAGTGTCCAAGCTCCAAAACTGCTTCACAAAAATACCTAAAGATAATAAGAAAAGAAAATGAGACTAATTAATGTGAAATTAATAAAAATTCGAAATAATGACCCAATAAAGCCTAATAGATGAACATGCACTAACAATAGACAATTAAGCACTAAACAACCATCACACAGAAATACAATGGAATAAAGGAAAATAATGACTCATCACCTTCTAAACTTTGATGGTATAGTATATTGTAGAAGATAGCATATTTGATGACCCAAAACATAGTTCTTGTGAAACTTGTATAGAGTTCTCTATCCATCATAGAGTAGTTTCCATGATTGACAAATGGACCACATCTATGAAAATAATTGACTATGTGAATATCTCAAATTATCTCACATATCGCAAATTTGATGACTCGAAGCACATAGCACCTATGAAACTTATATTCTCCTTGTTCCATAACAGAGTAGTTGCCATAATAAATTGTTGCCAATTTGTTGAAATTACAGTATAAAAAATTATGCAACAATTATCAATTGATCTCAAAATGGACCACCTTTATGGAAATAATTGACCATGTGAATATCTCATATTATCTCACATATCCATCACTTGTGGTACTTATAGAGTTCTTTATCCATCACAGGTTAGTTGTCATAATAAATTATTGCCCATTATATGGGATTACAGTATCAAAATTTATGCAAAAATTATAAATTGATTGACAAATGAGTTACATCTATGAAAAAAAAATTACTATGTGAATATCTCATATTATCTCACATATCACAGATTTTATGACCCAAAACACAGAGCACCTTATATAGAGTTCTCTATCCATCACAAAGTAGTTGTCATAATACATTGTTGTTAATTATATGGGATTACAGTATAAAAAATTATGGTTAAAATACTTTTTGGGTCCCAATTTTCGTCAAGTTTTATCAAATTAGTCCTAATTTTATTTTTGTGTTCAAATAGGTCCTAATTTCATCAATTTTGTTCAATTAGATATTTTTTTGCTAACATCGTTTAAATCATTAAAGGTCATGAACTGTGACTGCCACGTGTCACTTCGTGGTTTTTTTTATATTTTTCTTTTAATTTTTTAATTTTTTTAAATGTCCACGTGTCAATTCAATAGCGTGTCACATGTCAGAGTCAATGTTTTATGTTCAATTTGGTCCTTATATTTGTTAATTTTGTTCAATTTAGTCCTAATTTTGGTTAAAATTGACCAATTTTGTCTTTGTCGAAGATGAGACCAAATTTATTTTTTATATAAAATTTATAATGATGTGAATTTTAATATATTATATAAAAATGTGAATTTTAATATAAAAATTAAATTTGGTTTCAATTTGGAGAGGGATAAAATTGGTTCATGTTAACAAAAATTTGGACTAAATTGAACAAAAATCACAAATATAGGGACCAAATTGAATATAAAACATTGTCTTTGACACGTGACATGTTGTTGGATTGACACGTGGACATTTAAAAAAAATTAAAAATTAAAAAAAATTAAAAAATTAAAAAAACCATGAAATGGCACGTGGCAGTCATTGTTCATGACTATTAATGATTTAAACGGTGTTAACAAAAAAGGATCTAATTGAACAAAATTGACGAAAATTAGGACCTATTTGAGCACAAAAACAAAATTAGGACTAATTTGACAAAACTTGACGAAAATCAAGATCAAAAAGGTATTTTAACCAAAAAATATTAAACAATTATAAATTGACTAACAAATGGACCATGTATATGGAAATTATTAACCGTGTGAATATCTCATATTATCTCACATATCACATTTTTAATAACTCAAAGCATAGAGCAGCTGTGAAACTTATATAGAGTTTTTCATCCATCATAGAGTAGTTGTCAGTTGTCAGTTATATGATATTACAATATCAAGAATTATGCAACAATTAGAATTTGATTGACAAATGAACCACATCTATGAAAATAATTTACCATATGAATATCTCATATTATCTCACATATCACATATTTGATGACTCCAAAGCATAGAGCACATGTGAAACTTATAAAGTCCTTTGTCCATCACAAAGAGTAGTTGTCATAATAAATTGTTGTCTTGTTGCCAATTTGTTGGGTTTACAGTATACAAAATTATGCAACAATTATAAATTGATTAACATATGGACCACAACTATTCTTAATAATTGACCATGTGAATATCTGATATTATCTAACAAAACACAAATTTGATGACCAAAAACACAGAGCATTTATGATACTTTTAAAGTTCTATGTCCATCACAGAGTACTTGCCACAATAAATTATTTTCAATTATATAGGATTAGATTATAAACAATTATACAACAATTAAAATTTTTATTTACAAATGTACCACATCTATGAAATAATTGACCATGTGAATATCTCATATTATCTCACATATCACATATTTGATGACCCAAAACACATAGCACTTGCTTGTAAAACATATATAGAGTTCTCTATCCATCACATAATAGTTGCATAATAAATTGTTGTCAATTAAATTGGATTATAGTATCAAAAATTATTCAACAATTATAAATTGATTGACAAATAGACCACATGCTTGGAAATAATTTATCATATGAATATCTTATATTATCTTACATATCTTGTATTTGATGACCAAAATAATATAGCGCCTTTGAAACATCTAGAGTTCTTTGTCAATTAGAGAGTAGTTGTCATAATAAATTGTTGTCAATTATATGAGATTACACTATAAAAATTATGCAACAATTATAAATTGATTTAAATATGGCCAACATATGTGGAAATAATTGACAATGGAATATCTCATTATTTCACATATCACAGATTTGATGACTCAAAGCACATAACACGTAATAAATTGTTATCAATTGTATATGAGAGTTAAGATAAGATAAGAGATGAGAGATAAAACATAAGAGATGAGACATAATAGATGATTTATGAGAGATGAAAGATGATATATGAGATCATCTCTCATATCTGATCTCTAATCTATTATATCTAGGGGTGTCAAAACGGGCCAGGCCGGCCCGTTTTGGCCCGGCCCGTTTTTGGCCCGTATTAAATGGGCCGGGCCGGGCTGGCCCTGTACTGGTTTTTAACTTGCCTGATAGGTTCTAGTCCCCATTCCTCAGTTAGATTCCGTCTAAGAGTTGTGAAGCATACCAATCGCAGTCTATACTCCAAAATTTATCATGCACAAATTGTATTAGCACTACTCACTCAATATAATTTTCACTTACTTGATCACCCTTAACTCTCTAAATCCACTAGAACATAACCATCATACTCATCCTTTGTCGAATATCCAACCCAATCAGAACATGCTACCATTCTCAAATCTTTTATGTCATTGAATTGTGGAACCTGGGTATCTTTTCTCCCTCTGTTCCTACTATTTTTACTTTACTCCTTAACCACCTACAATATGAGCCATACAATTAGTTGCCCGATGACCACAGTTCATGAACTCAACGCCTCACCCAAATAATACAGTACACCCATGAATCCATACCTCTACTGTAACATTTTGTACTTCAATTCTAATATCTACATAACTAAGCCTACCAACATTATCAATTCAATCCACATTCCTGAACTACTAACGCTTCCCAAAATCATGATTCAGGTTTCACTCACTTACCTAGCGTTACCCTCGTAGTCTTGACATTCCTCCACCTCACACACTCATGGTTTCCATCCAATTCTCATCCGAAACGATTTTCATCCTAAGAACGCACGATCCTCTCACCTTCAGTACTCTTTTACCGTAATTTATCCAATCTTTCCTTTATGACAACCAATCCCGATTTATTTTCAGCCCTAGAATATATTTCCACTGTTTCATTCGATCACCTCACAAATATTATGGAATCAATTGCCGTTTGACTTCCCTTTCCCCCTATAACGCACGAGTTTAGCTTTCCCTCCGATTAAAATCATCACAGAACCTATAAAACACCGAAAACGAACCAATCTGGCTTGCCTCGCCCGGCAAGTCACTCGTCACCGCCTGGCGCCTCATCCAAACCCAGAAAATTAAGTGATTTGTCTATGCGTCGCCTGGCGACCGGGAATGTGCCGCCAGGCGGTTCCTTTCCCAGAACCCCAAAACCAATTAAGACAGATGTGTCGCCTGACGGTGATTCATCACCCGCCAGGCGATTTCTGGAAAATTTCCAAAAATGGCAGAATTTCACGAAAAACAACAGCATACAAGCACCCAATTTATCATACATCAAATATTATTAATGAATAGATAAAACAACGGAGTCCAGCTCCCCTAACCTAGGTCCTTTCGCTTTAAAACTTTGACACTTGAGAATTTCCAATGAGCAACTATGGCCCTCCTCTTTGGCTCCCTCTCAATTCAGCCCCCAGAACCTCACCCAAGCCTCACCACACTCAGAATTCGTGCTTAGTTTTCTGGTATAACTTCAGCTTTGTCAAACCTTAACTATTAACCAAATTTTGCTTTTTAAAGAATGCCTAAAAGCTAGGTTATTAATCCCAAAACGAAAAAATGCCACTTAATGGTGGTTAATTGCCATTCATTGTCCCATTATGAGCTATTTTACAGCCACCCCTATTCTGCCATTCAACTAGGATTTCCCTCAACTTTTCATATTCAAGTCAAAGCCAAAAAAATACCAAAAATAAAGTTTAATGTGAGTTCTCCATGACTTGAACCCACAACCATGCAATTGCCAAATCAATATCAAACCATCATGCCAATTCATGTTTCATGCTAATAATCATCATCTAATTATCATATTATTTCACAGCATGATTATCATATATTTAAAATAATAATGAACCATAACACAAAAATTGGCATACATAAGACTTGAACTCAAGTCCTCTCACACAATCAAAGTCCTCTCACTAGACATGTCAAAGTGAGCCAACCCGGCTCACACGGGTTGGCTCACCACGAGCCGGGTTCAAAATGAGTGAACCCAACCCGGCTCACTTTCTGGTGAGCCAGAAATTTTGTAACCCGGCTCAACCCACCACGGGTTGGTGGGTTAAGTGGGTTGGCTCACCAACCCACCTAAAAAAATTATTTATTTATTTTTTTTATTATTCAAATATTTAAATAAATTTTTAAGTAACCCATGAGATGACAATCATAGTAAAATTAAGAACCAATATTTTGATCACGCTCACCACCAATATATGAAGAATTATTTCCAAGAAAGTATCCATTAGTCTAAGAAAGCATGACTAATATTACAAATTTTCTGTCATGCTATTCAACAAAATATAAATAAAAAAAACTATACATTTTTTTCATGCTAATTTAGAAAAAATTGTTTATAAGACGATTACTTGAGTAATTTACTATAAAGATTATAGTTAAAGATTAAAGTATCAACATATATATAACTTGACAATCAAATTAATTAAACATTCAAATAATTCAAATATAATTAAGCAACATTCTAGCATTTAAAAATATGAAATTGTGAACAAATATAATTGGAGTAGTAAATAATTAAAAAAAATTAAAAGAAAATTTAAAAAAAATAAAAAAAAAATTGTAAAAAAATGTTGGTGGATTAAGTGGGCCAACCCACCTTCAACCCGGCTCGAACTCGTTTAACCCGTGGGTTAAGTGAGCCGGGTTGAGTTCAACCCACTTTTGAAAAAGTTTAATTTTTCTCAACCCAACCCGGCTCGAACCCGTGGTGAGCCGGGTTGGCTCACGGGTTGAAACCCATTTTGACATCTCTACCTCTCACACAATCAAAGTACTCTCAACCACTTGAGCTAGTACTTTTCCACGTCATCCCAATCATAATTTAATGTCATAAATTATTTTCCCCCGTATTTATTAATTATTTATTTATTTAATTAATTAAATTTCACGAGTCTTACACGTCGCCTGTAGCTCGTAGCTTGTAGCTCGTAGCTCGCAATTCGTAGCTCGTAGCTCGCAGCCTGTAGCTCGTAGCCCGTAGCTTGAAAACCGTAGCTCGAAGACCGTAACTCGAAGCCCGTAGCTCGAAGCTCATAACTCGAAGCTCGTAACTCGAAGCTCGTAACTCGAAGCTCGTAGCTCGAAGCTCATAACTCGAAGCCCATATCTCGTTCACGAAGCCGTAGCTCGTTCTCGAAGCCCATAGTTCGAAGCCCGTAGCTCAAACTCATATCTCCAAGCCCGTAGCTTAAAGCCCGTACCTCAAAACTCAAAACCCGTACTTCGAAGCTCAAAGCTTGAAGCTCTAACCCGTAGCTCTAAGCCTGTTCCTCATAGCTCTAAGTTGGTAGCCCTAAGCTCTATGCTCTAAGCTCGTAGCTCAAAGGTCGTAGCTCTAAGATAATAGTTTTAAGGTCATAGGTCTAAAGTCGTAGCTCTAAGATAATAGTTCTAAGGTCGTAGGTCTAAAGTCGTAGCTCTAAGCTCTGAGCTCTAAGGTTGTAGCTAGAGATGGCAAATAAACCCGTGCCCGTGGGTATCACCCGAACCCGTCCCCGTTTTGACGGGGAATCCCCGCTTTGACTGGGTATGGGTATGGGTATGGGTAATACCCGAAATTTTCAACTGGGGATGGGGATGGGGATGGGGATATATATATACCCGCCCAAATACCCGTCCCCGCTTAAATTACTAAACTATTTATAATTTATTAAATAATCTAAAAAATATATATAAATAAATAATATATTTACACATAAAATATAATATAATATAATATAATATAATATAGTATATATACATATAAATAAAATATACTTTTATATATATATATATATATATATATATATATATATATATATATTTACACATATACATGTAATATAATATAATATAATATAATATAATATAATATAATATAATATAATATAATATAATATACATATAATATATATACATAATAATATAATATAATATATATAATATATACGTATAAAACAAATTAATCATTTAACTAGTGAGATCTTTTATAAACAAATTTATAAAATTACAAATTTATAAAAATTTAAAAGAAATATATATATATATATATATATATATATATATATATATAAAAGCATAAAATATCTACGCATATACATATAATATATATATACATAATAATATAATATATATTATTATATTTATATTATTATATAATATAATATAATATATACTTAAAATAAATATATATCTATAAATATATATCTATAAATATATATATATATATATATATATATATATATATATATATATATATATATATATATATATATATATATATATAAACATAAGATATCCACACATATAATATATATACATAGTAATAATAATATAATATATATAAATAATTATATATATATATAAACATAAGATATCCACACATATAATATATGTATATAATATATAATATAATATAATATAATATATATATATATAACATATTTCTCATTCTCTTTGTTTTTTGTTATACACTTTGTTTACTCTCTCAATTGTCTGGTTTGTTTTTCAAGATTTAATTTTGAAGGTAATTTTTCTTCTTCTTATTACATAATTTTTACTCTCTGTACATGGTTATGTTCAAATAGGTGTTCCTCAATTTCATTCTATGAAATAATTTTTAGGTTACACATTTGATTATCTTTATTTATTTATTTATTTTCATGAAAATGTTTGACTCTTATTTTGTAGCTCTTCTTTTTGTTACTTTGGTTATACACTTTTTTACTCTCTTTTAATTGTTTGGCTTGTTCTTTAAGGTTTAAGCAGATCTTCAAGGTACTTTTCCTTTTATCATAATCTTAATTATACATTTTTTTTTTCGTTATGTTATGTTCAAATGGATATTCTCAAATTTGGGTCACACATTTAATTATCTTTACTCCTTTATGATAATGAATCTGATGAAGAAGGTACATTATATTCTAGTAATTAAAATTTTCAATTTCAATTATTATATCATATCTAATTTTTCATTTTTTTTTCTATGTGTAGGTGGATCGAATGCAAATGAAACCGATCATTTGTAAAATTAATAAATATTTTGGTTATTATAAAATTTTAGTAATGTGTAATTTTTTAGCTTTTATATAATTATTTGAATTTTATTTAGTTGTTATTTGATACTTTAATTTGAGATTTATACTATTATAATATTTTTCTTAATATTTGACATCATGAAAATCAAAAAGAGTATGTTATTTTAATATTGAATATTTTGATAGTATCATGATTCCGTTGGTGTGATTTTTAAATTTTTTTTATAAAAAATATTTAATTGATATATGGAACAATAAAAAAATGGGTATGGGTATGGGTATAAGAAAATACCCGTTACCCGGTGGGGATGGGGATGGGTCAAAAGTTGTATACCCGTTGGGTTTGAGGATGGGGATGGGGATGAATTTTTATTATGGGGATGGGGATGGGATCATGATACCCGTACCCGCCCCGCCCCGTTGCCATCCCTAGTTGTAGCTATAAGCTTATAGCTATAAGCTCGTAGCTATAAGCTCGTAGCACTGAGCTCTAAGCTCGTGGCTCAAGACCATAGCTCGAAGCCCGTAGCTCGAAACCCTAAAACTCGTAGCCCCAAGCTCGTAACCTCAAGCTTATAGCTCGTAGATTGAGGCTCGATGCCCGTAGCTCGTAGTCCTAGGTTCATAGCCCTAAGCTCGTAACTCTAAGCTCGTAGCTCTAAGCCCGTAGCTCTAATCCCGTAGCTTTAAGCTCGTAGCTCGTAGCTCTAAGGTCGTAGTTCTAAGATAATAGTTCTAAGGTCGTAGGTCTAAAGTCGTAGCTCTAAGATAATAGTTTTAAGGTCGTAGGTCTAAAGTCGTAGCTCTAAGCTCTAAGCTCTAAGGTTGTAGCTCTAAGCTTGTAGCTATAAGCTCGTAGCACTAAGCTCTAAGCTCGTGGCTCGTAGCTCGAGGCTCGTAGCTCGAAGCCCGTAGCTCGAAACCCTAAAGCTCGTAGCCCCAAGCTTGTAACCCCAAGCTCGTAGCTCGTAGATTGAGGCTCGTTTTAGAAGCTTGTAGCTCGATGCCCGTAGCTCGTAGTCCTAGGTTCGTAGCCCTAAACTCATAGCTCTAAGCTCGTAGCTCTAAGCCCGTAGCTCTAATCCCGTAGCTTTAAGCTTATAGCTCGAAGCTCAAAGCCCGTAGCTCGAAGCTCGAAGCTTGTAGCTCAAATCTCGTAGCTCAAAAATCTAAGCTCAATGCTCTAAGCTCGTAACTCATAGCTTTAAGCCTGTAGCTCGAAGCTCATAGCTCGTTTCTTGAATCTTGAAGCTCGTAGCTCGAAGCCCATAGCTCGAAGCCCGTAGCTCAAAGCCTGTAGCTCTAAGTTGTAGCCCATAGCTCTAAGCCCGTAGCTCGTTCTCGAAACCCGAAGTCCGTAGCTCGAAGCTCGAAACCCGTAGCTCGAAGCTCTAAGCTCGAAGCTCTAAACCTGTAGCTCTAAACTCGTAGCCCTAAGTTCATAACCCTAAGCTCAAAGCCCTAAGCTCGTAACTCTAAGTTCATAACCCTAAGCTCGAAGCCCTAAGCTCGTAGCTCGTAGCTCATAGTTCGTAGCTTGTAAATCGAAGCCCGTAGCTCAAAGCCCGTAGCTCAAAGCCCGTAGCTCGAAGCCCGTAGCTCGAAGCCCGTAGCTCAAAGCCCGTATCTCGAAGCTCGTAGCTCGAAGCCTATAGCTCGAAGCCCGTAGCTCGAAGCCTATTTTGAAATTCGTAGCTCGAAGCCCGTATCTCGAAGACCGTAGCTCGAAGCCTATAGCTCGAAGTCCGTAGCTCGAAGCCCGTAACTGAAAGCCCGTAGTTCGAAGCCCGTAGCTCAAAGCTCGTAGCTCGAAGACCGTAGCTCAAAACCCGTACCTCTAAGCTCGTACCTCTAAGCCCGTACCTCGTAGCTCGTAGCTCGTAGCTCGTAGCTCAAAGACCGTAGCTCAAAGCCCGTAGCTTGAAGCTCTATGCTTGAAACTCTAAGCCCGGATCTCTAAGCCCGTAGCTCTAAGGTCGTAGCTATAAGCCCATAGCTTGTACCCCTAAGCTCGTAGCTTTAAACTTGTAGCCAGTAGCTCGTAGCTTTAAACTTGTAGCCAGTAGCTCGTAGCCCTAACCTCGTAGCCTTAAGTTCGTAGCCCTAACCTCATAACCCTAAGCATGTAGCCCTAAGCTCGTAGCCCTAAGCTCGTAGTCCTAAGCTCGTAGCTCTAAGCTTGTAGCTTTAAGCTCGTAGCCTTTAGCTTGTTCTCGAAGCCCGTAGTTCGAAGACTGTAGCTCGTAACTTGTAGCTCGAAGCCCGTAGCTTGAAGCCCGTCACTCGAAGCTTATAGCTCTAAGTCCGTAGCTCTAAGCTTATAGCTCTAATCCCGTAGCTCTAAGCCCGTAGCTCTAAGCTTATAGCTCTAATCCCGTAGCTCTAAGCCCGTAGTTCTAAGCTCGTAGCTCTAAGCCCGTAGTGCTAAGCTCGTAGCTTTAAGCCTATAGTTCTAAGCTCGTAGCTCGAAGGTTGTAGCTCGAAGCTCGTAGCCCGAACGCAATTTCCCGAAGCCCGTGCTTCGAAGCCCGTAGCCCAAAGCTCGTAGCTCGCAGCTCGCAGCTCGTAGCTCCAAGCTCGTAACTCGTAGCTAGTAGTCCTAAGCTCGTAGCCCTAAGCTCGTAGCTCTAAGCTCGTAGCCCATAGCTCGTTCTTGAAGCCCGTAGCTCGAAGCCCATCGCTCGAAGCTCTAAGCCTGTAGCTCTAAGTCTGTAGCTCTAAGTCCGTAGCCCGAAGCCCTGAGCTTGTAGCCCTGAGCCCGTAGCCCATAGCCTGAAGCCCGTAGCTAGTAGCCCGTAGCTAGTAGCCCGTAGCTAGTAGCCCGTAGCCCGTAGTCCGTAGCTTTAAGCTCGTAGCTCTAAGCTCGTAGCTCTAAGCTCGTAGCTCTAAGCTCTAAGCTCGTAACTCGTAGCTCGAAGCTTGAAGCTCGAAACTCGTAGCTCGAAGCTTGAAGCTCGAAACTCGTAGCTCCAAACTGAGTTATAGCTATAGTTATATATCGTCTCACGACTCTCGACTCCTAGCACCCGGCTCCCAGATCCCAACTACCACCCCCCAACTCCCAGCTCCCAGCTCCCAACTTCCAGCTCCCAACTCCCAACTTTCAACTCCCAGCTCCTAACTCCCAACTCCTGGCTACCAACTACTAGTTACCAACTCTAGCTACTAGTTACCAACTCTAGTTACCAGCTCTAGTTACCAGTTCTAGCTACTAATTACCAGTTCTAGCCACTAGTTACCAGCTCTAGTTACCAGTTCTAGCTACAAGTTACCATCTCTAGTTACCAGCTCTAACTACTAGTTACCAGCTTTAGCTACTAGTTACTAGCTCTAGTTACCAACTCCAACTACCAGCTCTAGCTCCCAGTTCTAACGCTCTAGCTCCCAATCCTAGGGCTCTAGCTCGCAATCCTAGGGCTCTAGCTCCCAGTTCTAACTATTAGTTCTAGCTCTAACTCTAGTAGCTTTAGCTCTAACTCTAGCAACTAGCTCTAGCTCTTGTTCTAACTACTAGTTCTAGCTCTAGTAGCTCTAGCAACTAACTCTAGCTCTAGTAGCTAGGTCTTGCTTTAGCTACTATCTCTAATTACTAGTATTAGTTGTTAGCTACTAGCTACTAGTTTTAGCTCTTAGCTTTGGCTCCTGGCTCTGGCTCCTAGTTCTGGTCCTGCCTCCTGCCTCTACCTCTTTAATTAGAAAATCACAGGCATCCATACATACTGCATAACACACTATTCAATTCAACACAAAAGGAATAACAACATTTAATTTTAAAAGATGCAAGAAAAGAGAAAAAGCAACACCTTCTGCTAGCGGTAAGCTTAAGTGCTTGCTGCTGAATATCTCGTTGCTGAACTCTTATAGGATCAGCTTTTTCATCCTTTATCCACGACTTTACCTTCTTTCTGCTATCTACTAGATTTTTCAGCAGCTAACACAACAAACATACTCAATTATACACGCATCTGAACTCTGTAGTCAATCGGAAAGAAAATGAAAGTAGACTTGCACATTAATGAAGTTATATAAACTTTTAGATATATTGATAGACCGCATTAAAAACAAACATGCCACTTTTACTTACGTGAACAAAGCACCTAAATATTTTGGGACCTTGATTGTGCCAATACGCAAACTAAGGTGCAGTTGTATAAGGAATTGTTAGACAAGATTATTTGGTTTGAGGGAATTTAAAATGAATCGATATGAAATCTTGTTTCCAAATAAATATGCTTCGTAGGTGAAACAAACAGATTCGCTTGTCCTTAATGTGCTACTGCTTTACGCTACTTGCAGTGATTTTACGGTTTTGTACCTCATTCTGTAAAAGCAAAGGATATATCATATCATTCCTAATCACTGATCAGATCTTATTTGGATGCAGAAAATTATAGATTGTGATGCTTGAAATTAGAGAAAAAGAACATTGCAAGGTGACTTACAAGCTCCATTAGCGAAAGTTGTTTGACTATATTGGAACTTACAAGCTCCATTAGCGATTCTCCTGATTGGAACCTTTTCAGAACTTCATGTGGCGCAACTTCCTTCCGAAACTTGTTCAGGTGTGATTTTGCAAGGTGACATAAAGAGTAACTAACCTGGAAGAACCAATAATGATGGTTACTAAGAAATAAAAACCACAATTACTGCTGCTCAGTGCTAGTTCTCAATAATTATATTACCTAAAAACACATGTATCACAAAGGTCGATCTGCAATGCGTGCATGATACCAAGATCTACTCCAGAACCAAAAACCTTACTTCTTCCAAGTTTAGGCATTGTCGATCGGTTTAGGCAGCCTAGTTTAGACCACATGCTGCTTGCCACTTTGCAGACCTGCATATTTTTTATTGGGTGTTTTTAGGTGTAGCAGCAAGGGTAAAATGCAAGTTGGAAGGAAAGTAGCAGATTTTTGCTTGAAAAAGCCTAATGAAATTCACTTTGTTGCACAAAAGATCCAAACCCCAAAAAAACTGCACTCAGAAATTCAGTAGAAAGCATTAAGTTTGAAAACACAAACAGTAAACTGAAAACAACTAACTGAAAAATAATGTTTTGGGCAACATGATATGAGGGATCAGGTAATGAGTTTCACAGAAAAAATATCAGGAACTTTGTCTATTCAACAGTTAGACAGCGACAACAACTTTTGAAAAAAAAAAAACACGAAGATAATAGATTGAAAAAGCTGCATAATTGCTACACTTTCTTCTGGACAAATTCAGACTTCTAAAATGAATTCTAGTTTTCCATTTAACACTGAATGAAACCACAGTCTCAACTAACCATCTTCCCAATATAACCTCTTCATAACCAATTCTGACTAAGATAGTTTATAGATAGACAAAGAAAAATAAAAGTGAAAAATTCAGACTTCCAAAATGAATTCTAGTTTTCCATTTAACACTGAATGAAACCACAGTCTCAACTAACACTCTACCCAGTATAACCTCTTCATAACCAATTCTATCTAAGATAGTTTAGATAGACAAAGTAAAATAGAAGTAAATAATATCCACTGTGCACAATAAAAATTTAAGAGTACTAACAAAATTATACAATAATCTACCTCAAGAGCTTGTAAAACTCAACCTTCTAATTGTGTAACTTGTGTAAAGCCAAAACTGTTAGAAATACAGAGCATAGGTTCAGAATCATAATTGCTTCGACTGTGGTTAGATGCAGATTTCACTTTCTCAACCTCTAAAAGTGACTGAAATGGTGGAAGAGTGTCACTCTGTTGTCTTTGAGAAAGTAAACTCGCAAATGGAATAGAGAGAAATTGCGGAGTCCGCTCCTTCTCCACAATTGCATCGGGCAAAGTTGGACACTGTCCTCATCTGAAGGAACGTCACTCTCCACGGGAGGAGTCCAGGACCAAAAATCAGGGCCAAACACACCATTTCCCCGAGTTGCTGACTCTTGCACAGGAATAACCCCACTCCGCACTCCGGTTCCCGAACCCAATTCTATCACATAATTAACAAACAAACGACAAAAAAAAATAATACATAAGAAATCAACACTTCCGATAACATCTCTCAAGTATACTATCAAATTCTTAGGAAATAAAATAAACACAATTGCATATTCACAGAATATTATATTAACATACCACGTAACCTCAATCTCAGGGATAACTTCAAATTTTGATAACTAGAATACAGGAAATCAATAATAACATTTGTTAGTTAATAAAACTAAATTAAACCACTCCATTTCTTAGTTAAGAAAATCCAGCGAAAGAATCTTCACAGCACGTTATATTGCAATCTTCAAATAAAATCCAGGCAATTCACAAACCATGCAACCCCAATGCTACGGAAGCATTGATTTCCTTTTTATTCTATTTGCCGTTCTTTATTAAAATAAAAGAACGCGGCCGCATTCAAAGATTACCAACGCAGACACATAAAAAAATGCAGCCAAAATTTAATTGCAATATGTAAAATATTAGAAACCTTGATTTTCTTGATTTTTAATTAGCTTTCTTGATTTTCTTGATTTTTAATTATCTTGCTTGATTTTCTTGATTTTTAGTTAACTTTCTTGATTATTGAGTGGAAAATGTAAAAGACTGAAAGAAAGAATTGAAAGAGATTGAGGTAATTCGGTTATACCGCGCTATCGTTCGTCGTCGAACGTGGTCCGCTCTTCGGTAGAGATTTGTAGAAGCTTGTTGAACTCACTGGTCTTCTTCTCCAAATCGTCATGCACAGTGCCTTCCTCCACATTTTCAAGTAGGAAGTGTCTCCATCCACTTTTCCTCTCCTCCTCCACGCGTCATCGCTCTCACACTCGTCCATTATCTGTTTCTGTGTTGCTGGTGAAGGTGTACCCAACGGTGTGGTGCACCACCGGCACAAGTTTCGAAGTGCATCGATAGTGAAGGTGCGAGTGTGTGAAGATCGTTGATCGGAATGGAGAGTGAAGTGAGTGAAACCGTGGAAGTGAAATGTGGCGTTGAGAGTATTTATACGATTTTCAATGCACTGCAATGTTTGTTGTAAAGCAGAAAATATTTGAAAACTATCACAAAATAGTTTGCAACAAGTATATTTGGTACTAACAATCATTTATAATTTGGTCAAGAATACATATATGAGAGGGTCAGAATTCTTCCTATAAATGTAGTATAGATAGACATGTAACCATGAGAATTTTAAGCATATAAACGTTGATAGAGATGAGATATAAGCTTTATTGTCTGTCTATATATATATTTATATTCCTTTTTGTCTTTACAGTTGAGAAAACTGTATTACTTCTACATTAGCGAAATGGATAAAACTGTGATATCCTATATTAGTGATCGGACTTGTCTGTTACACCTCTACCTACAACAATGAAGTCCCCTGCACCCAAGCACATCTCTTCTGATATCAGTAAACTCAGTAGATCAAACGGTCTATGCGGACAGACGTTGTCAATAACTTGAAACTAACACACACAAAGAATGTTAAAAAAAAGTATTATCAAAAGTCACTTATAATATTTACAAAATAAAAAGAATTTAGCATAAACCCCGCACAATTTAACAGCATGTTATCATAAAATGATATTAAGAAAAATAGTTGCTTCTAGATGATTATCGAAAAACTATCCACATACAATGGCAAGTTGTGGAATCTCTGAAACAAAAAATATCTCTACATCATATGCAGAAACCTCACATTGAAGTCATCACAAGCTGTCTCTCCATAGTTAAAGGACAAGTTTCACAGACGGTAGGCTTTCTGTGAGTGTAACTCGCACTCACTTTCTAATCAGTTAGGTAGTTGTTTCAAATAACCGAAGAGAGACTTGAGACTTTCAATTCCCAACAGGTTTTTTCTTTCTTAAGGAGTCAGCAGAGAAGAGAAGAGAGCTACTTTGGTAAGGAGGGTGACTAACTCTTGTGTGATCCAACGTTGATTCTCTTTTTTATAATTTAATTATCATTATCAATCAATTAATTCTAAATTTAATTTTGATTATCAATCAATTAATTCTGATTACCGATTAATTCAATGTAATTAACCAGTTAGAATTTCTATTTGTGACAAGTTAATATGTGTTATAAAAAACATAATTTTATTAAATTATAAAATGAATTTTAATTATTAAAATAAAAATATTAATAAATCATTAAATAATTTTAATAAAAAATAATAATTATAAAATTAAATAAATTTTATAATTTTTTTATTATAAATAATTTTTTGAATTTAAAAACTTAATAATTAAAAAAATAAAATTAAAAAATAAATTTTATTTGAATTCAGAAAAATAATTATAAAAAGAGTAAGTGAATATATATATATATATATATATATATAAAAGAAAAATAAATTTCCTTTGTGATTAAATATAAATTCTTAATTTTAATATATAAAATGGATAAATAAAATCAAGAATTAAGAAACTAAGAGAGAAGGATACTTCTTTCTTCATCCCGCATTTTTTTTTTCTGCACCTCCAAACTTTCTTATTATTATTTTTCATTTTTCATAATAACAAATCTGATAACATAAGAATTAACCAATTAACCGATAAAGAAAAAATTAAGATGTGATGTGAACGAAAACAAAAAATATAAAATATATAATATATAGATTTTTACTATAATATAATATGTAATATATAACATTATGCATATTTTATATAATATAGTATAATATATATAATAATAAAATTTTAAGCATTGTCTTGTTAAAATAGATAAATCTGGGTTGAGGTTGTTACCAAGACTCATATTGATTACTATGTTCAAATTTTGACCAAGGTCATGAGAGAGTCAGGATTCTGAATTCTAGTTCATTACAATTATTTTTGGATTTCTCTTTTCCCTAAAAGTAATGACAATAATATAAGGGGTGAGAATGTTAGCACAAATGTGTAAAAAAATAAAAAGTTTGTCATATTTGTATGTTAACACTTCGGTTTGTTAATTTTTTTTTTTTGTCAAAACTTATAATTTATGCTCAATCAAGTCAAATGCCTATGTTTGTTTTAAATTGGTTAAAAACAAATCCTTCTTTTTATAAAATGATTGACTATAGAATAAAAGTTATGGATACTGCAAAATAGAAAAAAGAAATACTTATATTAAATTCAGATATGGAAACAAATCATATAATGATTTTCCTAGATGAATGAAAACTCTTCAAGAAAGTGTGGATTACATAATTGTTATGTAGCTAATCTTTCTTATATATGTTTGATGGGGTAAGACATCTATCATGTTTTTATCATGTAAAATGTTCTTTTGCCTCTTAACAAATCAATGGAGGTTTCAAATATTTCAAACCAATTATTCGAATAGACTACATCTTTCTAATAAGAAAATATCATCTCATTTTCTTTACAACAACCACACAATAATAGACATATCTTCTTATTAATACTAGCAATGATTGAGAGTGAGATAAAAGAGACTTTGGTTTAATTGATTTAGTTTTTAAATAATATGAAGCACCTTAACAAAACTAGTGAGATAAAAGAGACTTTGGTTTGATTGATTTAGTTTTTAACTAATATGAAACACCTTAACAAAACTTATGTATAATAACAAACAAAAGTAAAAGGAGTTGAATCAGATACAAATGATTTACTATTAATCTAACCCATTCCACAATCAAAGTTGAAAACCAAAATTAAGAAGCTGATTCGAAGAAACAAGCCATGAATAAGAGTAACATTCTAATTTTTATAAATATTTTACATTGAACGTTACCTAATAAATGTATTTATTAACTTCATTAACTTTTTTTGTTCTCGTAAAGGAGATAAGTTAGTTCAAACTTTAAGCAAAATCTTATCTAATGTTACAGTTTAGACAAACAATTTCTTGGGTGGACAAAAAATCATTAGAAAAGTAGACTTATGTTGATGGAGGAAAAATATATAGATACATGAACAACTAATATTTTTGACATGCATAAAAATTGAATCTAAGGAAATGTGAACCTTACCTATATGGATCTTTGTCAAGATCATATGGTATGTTCAAATTTGCATGACTTCAATATAAAGTGACAGCATTAATAGAAATCTATCATCATTACAGATAAATATTTGGTTCTAGTATTATTTTTGAATTTTTGGAAAAATTGATCAATGATATTTAATGCTAATAAAATATGAATCAAATTTACATCAAATATTATTTTCAATCCAAAATTTTTAAATTAATAAATTTATATACATTTTTAATATTATTATTTTTACTTAATCTAAAACTTTAGGATTTAGAGATAAGGGTCAATGACCTATGTCTTAAGGTTTATGACATGCGACAAATTTATAAGTTAGGGTTTAGAGTTTAGAATTAAAAGTTAAAGACATACGACTTAAGATTTATAGTTTAGGGTTTAGGATGCGAATTTAACTCTCAGGATTTAGGATTTTAAAATTTTGGATTAGAATTTTGGGTTTAGGTGTTGGTTTGGATTTTGGATTTTGGGTTTAGAGTTTAAAGTTTAAGATGTTGGACTTTTAAGGTTTATGATTTAAGACTCAATAGTTAAGGTTTAAAGAGTAAAGGGTATGAACTTAATATTTGGGGCTTTGGTTTAGAGTTTGGGGTTTGGAAGTTTTCGGCCATTATGCATGATATGAATAATTTATTTTCATTATTATGTTCTCTTTTGATTTGTATAAAAATTGTCACAAGCTTTCTGGTTTGAAAAAAAAAAAAAGTATTGGAGACTAAAATGAAACTAGGTTCTTTATAGATAAGATAAAATTAAAAATCCACTCTTTTTCATACTACTCTTTCTATATATAATTAAATGATTTAAAAATTGCATATGGAATTCAAAATACCATGTTATTATTGCTTGGTTTTTACGGTGAAGGTATAAATCATTCAACTAATCTCCATTTTTTATAGAGAAATCTCAAATCAGTCCCTTTTTTTTTATTTGTCTCAATTTGGTCCTTACTTTTATAAATTTGTTACGTCCCTTCCGTTAATAATATAGTAACTATGTTAATTAATGTGTCACGTTTCAGTTTGTGATTTTTATTTTATTTTTTAAAAAAAAATGTCACATGTCAAATTTAGATTTCATCACATGGCAGTGACAATATGACGTGACAATGTAAGTGTCATGTGTTATGGTTGAAAATCTCAATTTAATCATTATATTTGTTATGAAGTCTCAATTTAATTCCAATTTTTTTAAATCGAAGCAATTTCTTCCTTTCCAAATTGAAATCAAAGTTAACTTTGATATAAGTGTTACAATGATATATTTAACCAAATTAAGTTTACTTAAATTTATATTTTGTATTGAACTTTATTTAAATTTTATTTTAAATATTTATATATCAATAATTTATTGACAAATGTTAGGATTGGTTTAAAATAATAGCTTTATAAATTCAAATGTAAAAATTTAAAACAATTTTATAATAATTTAAAATAGAAAATTTTATTTATAATTTTATTTAACAATTTATAAAATTTTTAATTATTTTAAAATTGTTATAAAACTATTTAAAAATAAATATATTTAATAATTTATAACATTTTAATTTTTTTTAAAATTTTACATTTCAATTTATAAAAATGTCATGTTTAAAACATTTTAAATTTTTTTAAAATTTTACATTTCAATTTATAAAAATGTCATGTTTAAACCAACTTTAACATTTGTCTAAAAATTATTGATATATAAATATTTGAACCAAAATTTAAATAAATTTCAATGTAAAGAATAAGTTTAAATAAACTTAATTTTATTAAAAATATCAAATAACATTTATATAAAAGTTAAATTTGATACGTAAACAAATAGAATTAAAATTGTTTCAATTTAAAAAAAAAATAAAACCAAATTAAGATAAAATAATAAATATAGAAATTAAATTTTCATACTCCCCATTTATTTATCTTTATTATTTAATCATTCTCTTTTGGGTGAAGGAGGAGATATCTCGATTGGAGAAGAAAACAGATAAATCCCATATAATTTTATTCATACTCGCCGTAATCTCACTTGTTTCCAACAATCTAGTCTCTACCATTTTGTTTTAACTGAACTGAAAATAATTTTAAAGTTACTCATGAAATGTAATTCTCCCAGCTGCTTAAAGTTAAGAATAACAGTGCGGAATCGGAGCGAGAAAGTATTCAGATTGAGGAAAGACTATATCTAGATATTTTTCAAAAAAGTTAGTGAACAGGATTTTAGGAAACCTTATTTTTGTCCTCTTTTTGTTTATTCCGCTTCTTCTGCGAAAATTAGGTTATTGTCATGCTGAACTCTAATCTAACCCCTTATTCGTATGATGAAACTTAAGAGAACTTCTACCTGGACAAAGAAACGATTAGTTTGCCATTTCATTGGTCATTTCCTTGCAATATTAAGCACATAAAATCCTAAAATCAACTCCAAGATGAAATAATGTAATTAAACACCACTCAATAAAATTATCATTACAATAAATCAATATTATAAAAAATATAACAAAATACAAAGCGTACGAGAGAAAACAATCAATTTCAGGTTTCAATAACAAGCTGGCCTTTTGGAACAAAAATATTAAAACTGATTTTCACACAAAGAATCATACTGACAGCACGTTGAGTAACGCCTGAAACTTTCATACATCATAATACTTGATAAGAAACTTGGAAAACTTGCCTAAACTGCGCCTTATTTCGGATTTTGCTTTAATCTCCAACCAGCAACGCCAATTGTGTCTAGCACCTAATCTCGTAGGATCCTGCTTTTGTAATATAACGAACCCACTCAACGGTATTGTACCCGCTCTTCTCCCACACCTGCAGGGAGTAAATAAAGAAGATAGAACCACCTAGTTGTGAGAGGATGCACGAGAAAAGAGTAGGGTAGGTCGGGATGGATACCTTGAGGAAACGGACACGTAAACCAGATGCTGTGAACATGGGAACCTGTCTCAAGAGAAAAAGTACGTACAAGTGAATGCTTGGAAAGACGGCTACTGAAGTGAATATGATAATTTCTCGAAAATTTAAGCCAACAGCAGAGGATCAAGCATGGCCAAAAGTGGGAGGGGTAAAAGGAAATTTAAAACAAATAAATGGTTATTTTAAATCAACGCAATTGGACAACATCTGGCGAAGGAACGTGATTGTTATTCCAGCGTCTAATTGCCATAATTTCTTCCAAGAGACAGACAAAAGCGGACCCTTTATTTTGTTTAGAATCAGAAATATTATGACAAGGATAAACCAAAATCACAAGATGACAAAGTTGGCAAAATTAAATTCAAAAGCAACATTTAAATTAAAGAAATTATTGAAACAACCACTAGTGATTGAACAACAAACCTGAAACTCCATCTGAATTGGTGGTCTAGTCCAAGATTTCTTTTCTGTTGTTGTGGAAATAAGTTCAACCTCTGCACTTAAGGTTGACTCAGTTTGCCCAGGGAACTTTCTAATCCTATAAATAAAGAAAGAGCAAGCAATAATGATATTAGAATGGCAAGTCTATAATGATGAAAATGAAAAACACTAAAAACTAGAGTATAAATGGAAAAAGAGTGGGGTGCAGAGGGGAAGAATAATGAATGATACCGACCAATAACTTTAAATATAATTGGAATTACTGTTCAAATAATAAGCAAAATGAAGACACTTACTTCCAAACCAAAGAGTCAATAGAGGCATTGTATTTTGCTCGGCCAGATGTAACTGTGAAATTTGTTTTTGCTGTTTGTTTTGGCACAGGAATCTTTACTACAACCCCAAGTGCAAACATTTTTGCACCAAACACACTCTTTACCTGAAAAACATGTACTGAAAAAATAAATGAACAAGTGGAGGATGGCATATCATCAAGAAAATGGATATCCAACATGAAAATTTACAAACCTTAACGTTCACTTCTATCCGTGATCGACCAAGTTCCTTGATGGTAGGCAATACTTTAAAAGGAAGATTAACTCCCTCAGTTATACGATACCTGCATAAATATAATTGTATTAGCTGATATTACGTTAATGGTTAAACAGGATAAGTTTGAATGACAGACGGAATTACAAACAATAAAGAGCAAATTGCTGTTAAGAAATTTGATAGCAATAGATAGGATTGAAAGAAAAAACCTACTTCATTAGTTCAAATTCACCATCAGGTGGTACAAAACTAACGGTCTTCTCTGAGTTGAACCTTGTCAGATTCACACATTGATGGAAAGTTACATCATCAAGCTCGATACTTTTACCACTGCAACATAGATTTGTTTTTGAGAGGGTGTTAAAATACACTTTCTAAATACAGCATACAGAATAGGTACTATAAAGTGAAAACAAGAAAACAGGCGCCCCATTTAATATTCAATGCTAACATCAGGAGAACCTAAAGAAACGTGTTTGAATTGGCGATATTTAAAGCATAAAAAAACATTGGCAACTGAAGGCTACCTTTTAGCAGGACGGGATTTAAGTTGTGCTTCTTTCTCAAGACCAATCTTGTCATTCAAACCCAACTTTAAATCAGGCATTCCAGAAAGAAAGCATTTCATAAGAATCTTCCCAGTGACATCACATCGCAGAACACTACCTAAATTCACAAACTAGTCAGAAGGCAGGCAATCTAGCAAATACCAATATGGAGAAAAATGAAATTCACAGCCTACCTTTTGAAGACATAAGAAGATTTACACTTTCAACAATATCCAGGAAGACCTGCAACAGGCCAATGTTACAAAAGCACAAGCTGTATGGCAATAATTGTATGTAAACAAGAGATGCCATGGTACCTCGTTCTTTTTGTACACAAGACCTTCTCTCCGCCACCCAACAGCACCAGTAACTTGTAAAGTTGCATTTGGAACAGGTCTGTCTGAGGGCTTTTATTTGATGTACAAAGAATATAGCAAGCAAAGGAGTTAATGTAACACAAAACCAACCAGGTAAACATGTTGGGTTAGAAGTAAAAATATACAGATATACAGATAGATAAACATTAAACAAAACAGTAAAAGAAGAGTAATCTGAATTGATACCAGCTTTATGGACAGAAGTTAAAATTTTGCATCATAATTTTTTTGTTATTATAATAATTACACCTGACCACAGTCCATTGGTATAACACAAGCCTCATCAATCAGGAACAGTGAAGAAAAAAATATGAAGCAACTACAAAATATTTTGAAGTCTGCAAAAATATTAAGTTCAGTAATATGCTTTTAGAAAAACAAGAACATCATGACAGAATAAACATTCCACTTGAGGTGACATGCCAGAGACAGCTTAGCATTAAGTATCAACACAGAACAGATCAACGTTGAGACTCATAATCTAGTAAATTCCCAACAAAGGTTGACAATTTGATCATCAACTTAAGCAGCCAACCGATAGATGGGAATTTGGCCAGAGGCGGTTCTCTTTCACGGTTGGAAGAACACAGGTGGTGCATTTCCATCTTTTTCAACTATAGCATCAAGGTAGTGACAAGAGAAGTAGAGAAGTTTCGAAAAAGGGAATATATTGCTGATATGGAACAAATAGCTAGTTTGCGTATCAGTTGATGTTTTGGTATTTCCATACATTTGTATATCTAATCAATGTTGTCAAACTCGAGGATCGTAAGGGATCGGAAAGTTCCGGCAAGCAAACTCGGAAGATCATTCCGATCCGGCTGGCTTCCAATCCAGCCTCCGCGTCAGCTCATTTTGGGGTTCAAAACTCACAGGATCGTACGAGTTTGCGATCTTACCCACGATCTTGATAACATTGATCTATATGGTATTATTCTCTGTTTATAACATTGATTTATATGGTATTATTCTCTGTATTTTTTGCTGCTATGTCAATATATCCATGTTTTCTCCTATCATATTCATATCTGTGGCCTTACTTCATAGTAGCTACTAGCAACAACAGTGTTAGCTGGCTAACCTTGGATGAAAATGGGGAACGCACTCCTTCCTGTGTGATATAAAGCTTTAAGATCTCTGGTGAAAGATTTTGTGGGTAACCAAAGTCCATAATTTCTGCAAAAACCAGTAGTTAATAACCATTCACCTATTTATTGACAAATATCTTTTTCTATATCACAGAATTTACTCTGGCATTCAACAACACTGAACAAACTTGGCCAAATATATTTGTTTATCATTTCAATAATATAGAATAGACCCACAATGCAACACATCTAATAGTTATCAAGCAAGAGCGTAGTTACCGTTGCACATGTACAAGCACAATCAAGACCATGTTCACTACAATTCAAAAGAAAAACCTAGTTTATTGTTTATATGCCCACTAATTTCATTGAACTCATGGTAATCATTTTGATCAAGATATTGGAACTTGAGACCAATAAAATGAACTTTGAGTTTGCCAAAGGCATCGAGATAAAGAAACCCTTTGTATCATTTCCTTTGTTTACTTGCATTTTTGCCAATTGCCACCATACATAAATGTGACTTCTTTGTAACCAATCCCAGCTAAAAGTATGCTTATTGCAGTTCTCTGCATAATTTAATTTGTATTTCAATGAAAAGAATATCATTAAAATATATTCGAATAACTAAGATGCACAATAATACAAAAGCATCTACCTCTTCCGAATAAGTACCA
This sequence comes from Vigna unguiculata, assembly GCF_037176805.1. Lineage (NCBI taxonomy): Eukaryota > Viridiplantae > Streptophyta > Magnoliopsida > Fabales > Fabaceae > Vigna > Vigna unguiculata. The sequence continues at coordinate 52,388,608 of NC_140794.1, read as the reverse complement.
AAATTGACATGTATTACTCCTCACTTAAAGAAACTTACGCAGATGTAACTTTGCTACAATATACTCTTATAATTTCAGAAATTTTAAAAAATAGAGCAAACTAAAACCCAGGCGCTGATTTACATACCATCTAGGAGCTCATAAATGAGTACAAAATTATTGCGAATTGCATCCTCGTCAAAAGCTCCACCAAAATAAGATCGGAACAATGCAACAGCCTGTAAAGTAAAAAAGTACAATTATCAATCACCACAAAGCAAAAATGTTATTTTTTTAATGACAACAGGGTGTAAACCTTTTAGAGAAACCACTCAAAAAGATCTATAAGGTGTTAAAGAAAATTTGGCTTCTCCGGTGTTGTCAATTGATCAGGACCCCGTAGAAGAGAGATAGGGATTGAGTGATTAATTTGTTGGCAGATTGAAATCTTAAATCACTCTCTTAATGGCATTTGAAAGGGTTTTGTTACTACTCTGACTAATGATCATAAGATAATATCTCCTAGACTTAATAATAGGTCAATTGGCGAATAAACTCAGCATTCCTGAAATCAATCCAAAGATCAACAGCTACAAATTAACAAACACATAAAATTACTTTATAGCTCAGCACTGACTCTCTCTTCCTGCCAGAAATTATATCCAATAAGTGAAACTGAAATTTATATCAGAAGTTTTTCTAGAATATCTGCACCAGTGTTATATACTATTCCGATGTCCGTGTCATTTCACCTTAACATCTGTAATTAGTGCTCACCATTTCTTACTTCTCGAAAATTTTCATGATGTGACAATAGGATGGGATGTCATAAAAGCATTGTTAAAATAAATGTAAGTGTTATATTAAATATATTTTGCAATATAGACTACGACGAAGGTCAATTGTAAAGAGAAGGAATTTCAATTAGTCAACCGCCCTGAATAGAAGGCCACTCAAATTATCATAATTAATGCATACAACCAGCATATCCAGAATCTAACAACTAATCTGTTGCCGCCCACAATATAAAACTAAAAGGCCACAAGCACCAGGTATATGTGAAAATTACAAGACGGAGAATATAGTGATTCGAGAAATAAAATCATTGGTGTCACAAAAAATCCCTCTATGTAGATGCTTAAGCCTAGAAATAAACGCTGTCAAACCCTAACTGATCTGTATGACCCTTAGTACTTATACAAATCCCAAGTGAATTCTGACTTAGGTCATCATTTATCCATGCTCCTCACAAAAGTCATGGAAGCTTACAGCCCTCTTTTCAATCATCCATACATCATAACTTGTGCTAACTATTAGGATTTAGAAGGTTCCTCCCATCTTGTTCACTCAGTGTAGAAGCTAACACCAAACAATCATTTAAAAAACGTTAACAACAATCAAAACATCAATAATTAAAAGCTAAATAAGAGAGAGTCCTGCACAAGCAGCACCCCAACAAAGCCATCATCTCAGATATTGGTGAATTACAGGCAGAGGTGGCGGTGTACCTCAACAACAAACTTGAAAGCGCAAGCCACATTGGCATTATTGCTGACAACAATGACAATGTAGACATTGCTGATCCTCATGTAAAAGAAAGAGCATCCACCAATCTGCCTCACAGGGCAAGTACCAAGCTCCTTTGTTTGCATAATATGAGTCCTAAAAGCATCCACCATATTTCCCCTGCAATAAGATCACCAATCAACCCTAGCTAAGTCAACTGTTTCAAATACGAAACCATGGTATAACCGATGCATACAATTCAACAAGCTACGATCGAAAGGCGCGTAACAGTTGAAGAAAGATTCTATGTACGAATCGGTGAAAACGTGAAAGAGAGGGAAAACTGGAAGCAAGAGTACCCGACATCGTCGCGATAGAGGCGGTTGATGAGAACGTCGCCGCGGAGGTTGAGGAAGTATATGGCAGAAGCGGCAACCGGCATCTCCGGTCCACTTTATCTGAAGATCGATGGAGACTATCGAAACAGTGGTTTTACGCCGCGGATCTGTTGTTTCGAGAGAGAGAAAGGGAGAGAGAGTAGATACCAACGGAAGGCGAGGTCGCCGATTTGGTGAATTGGACCGGTTCAGACAAGGAGAAGACAGAGGGTGAATTTGACAATTCAGAATTGCTTAATGTGAATTGAAAATTGGGAAAAAAGCGCACACACGTACAAAAACAGAAATACATAAGAAAATTGAAAAAAAAATAAATGAAAAAGTAACACTCAAAATTTAAGTTAAATATATTTTAAGTCTTCTGTATACTAGTTTTAGTGTTTTAGGTTATATATAAGACTCAATTAACAATTTGCTTTTCAATATGTTGATGATTGAATTCATACTTGATTAGGGATGTCAAAAAAATTCGTACCTGCGGGTATTCGCGAATAAAATCCGTAACGGGTAGGAAATGGATATTAAAAATGGATACCTGTTATCCGCAGGTATGGGTATTTTTGATACCCGCATGTTAACGGGGCGGGTACAGGTATCATAGTATCCGTACCCGTGGATATCCGTACCCGCTAAACTTTACCTTTTATATATATATATATATATATATATATATATATATATATTAGTAAACAACATTATGAGTCTTCATCCAATAAGGGTGGTCAGATTCTTACCCCACAAATGAGTAAATTACTTTCATATATTGTGGAGGTATTGATGTGTCTCTAAGACTGGTTATGGACCAACATGGAAGGTAATAAAATTAACATTTTTACTTAGATATTTTAATTAAGTGATTGTTAGAAATTTTTACTGAACTTCTTATGTTTTAAGGCTCTTCTAGATTAAAATTGGACAACATGAAACTTTATACAATGTTGCAAGAGGTGGACATTGATGAAGTTAGTAATTTTTTTAATATTTTATTCAAAAATAAACTACAATATAAATTGGTAGTGATTTTTTATTTGTTTGTTTTTCAAGAATCAATCAGAGAGAGGGGACTTGTTGATCTAAACACTAATTATGGTTAAATATTTATTTTTTTTAATATTTTTGTAAATACCCGCGGATACCCGTGGATACCCGCGGATATGAAAAAAATAGACGGGTACCCGCATAACGGATACCCGACGGATATGGATATGGGTACGGGACAAATATTTATCCAGCGGGTAGGGTACGGGGATCTATTACCCGTACCCTAAGCGGTAATTGTTTAAGTATGTGTAATGTATATTCTTCTGCAATTTAACGTAGTTAACAAATGGGACTACATCATATTTATTTAAAAAATAAAAGAATTCAATTAAATAAAAAACATGGCTTAAATAATGATTTGGTCCTAATTTTCATTCTATTTTTTCAATTTAGTTTTATTTTTTATTTTTTCAATTTAATCATAATATTCATCAATTTTATTCAATTTGATCATTTTCGCTAATATCGTTAAAATAGTTAACCGATTGTAAACTATAGCTGTCACGTATCATTTTGTGATTTTTTTTTATTTTTTTAAAATTATTTTTTTATTTAACAAAAATGTCCACATGTCAGCTTTATATCATGTCACATGTCATTTTATGATTTTTTAATTTTTTTTTAAATTTATTTTTTTTATTTAAATCACGCCAATATCATGTCAGGAGTCAAGATTAATTTTTTATATTCAATTTAATCTTAATATTCCTTTTTTTTCATTTTGGTCATAATCTTTTTTTTTTTAATTTAATATTTTTGTTCTTCTCCAAATTGAAAGTAAATTTAATTTGTATATAAATGTTATATGGATATTCTTATTAAAATGTATATTTTTATTAAATATTTTTAATTTAGAGTTAGAATTGGTTTAAAATTAAAACGAAAGTTTTTAAAGTAGATAATAATACTATTAATTTAAAATTTTAATTTTCTCTTACAAATTTGGAAGTAGAGAATAATACCATTAATTTAAGTATTTTTAGCCTCTTAAAATTTTAAATGAATGGTATTATTGTCTACTTTAAAATTTTTAATTTTAATTTTAAACCAACTATAACTCTAAATTAAAAATATTTAATAAAAATATGCATTTTAATAAGAATATCCATATAACATTTATATACAAATTAAATTTTGTCTTAATTTGGAGAAGAACAAAAATGTTAAATTTAAAAAAAAAAAATTAGGACCAAATTGAAAAAAAATAACGAATATTAGGACTAAATTGAATATAAAAAACTGACCCATGACGTGATATTAGTTTGATACGTATATTTTTTTAACATAAAAAATTTTAAATCTAAAAAAAATTAAAAAAATCATAAAATCACAAAATGACACATGGCATGATATGAGTTTGACACATAGACTTCTTTTTAAATAAATAAAAAATTAATTTAAAAAAAAATAAAAGAAAAATGACACGTTACAATTACTGTTTTTAATCCGTTAACTATTTTAGCAATGTTAGCGAAAAGAACCAAATGGATTAAAATTGACGATTATTATAACCAAATTGAGAAAAAAAAGTATGACTAAATTGAAAAAATCGAACAAAAACTAGAATCAAATCATTTTTAAGCCAAAAAATATTAAAACAAATTAAATTACGTAAATGCACCAAATTGCTTTATATAAAAAATTTTGTTACTTTATATATTCCAAAATTTTATTTTTACTATTAACTATAACTAATTTAGTGTTACAAAAGTAAATCAAATATTTATACATAAAATAATTATATATAGTTTATTTAAAATTTGTATTATATTATAAAGAGTACTTTTATATTATTTTATGAATAAATATTATTTTTTATAATACATAATGTTACGTATTTGTCATTTTATAAGTAAAGAATGGTTGATAATAAAATATATAGAACATATTTAATATTTAATATATGTACCGTTAAGTTGGTTTTATTATTTTTAATTATGTAAGAATATAAAAAAAGTGTAACGATGACATTATTGTCAATAGTAATTTTAAAATATTTAACATATTTAATAATCCTATTAAAAAAATTATTGTCTATGATATTTATAAAAATTACACTAAATTTATGTTTATTATATTAAAAAAGAAGATTTAATTAAGTTTTAGAGTTCATGATAAAATTAGAAATTTTAATTTAGTTTTTATTAAAATCTTTTTTTTCTATTGAATTTTAAAACGTTTAATATTTTTAATTGAGTCTATTGTTAGTTTTTCGGATAATTAAGTAATGTGGTGGTTAATTAGGTAATATTAATATTAACTTGTCATCACTTTTTTTTCACATAAAAAATTTATAATTTTTTAATTTTTTAATCTTGTAAATTTTTATATTGTTTTATTATTTAATAATTATACTTAGATATAAACTTTTTTTGTTATTATTATGATAAATACAAAATGTTAGTATGTATGTGCATATGTATTTTTTTATATCATGATATTATATTAATAGGGATGATATTTTAATATTATTAGTTAATATACAAAATAAAATTATATTTATTAAAAATAATGTGAGATGAAGAAAAAAAAATGAGAAAATAACTTTGATGAATATGAAAAAAGAATAAGAAAAGATAGATAGTTTTAAAAAAAATTGTTAATTTTTAAAAAATTAATAAATAATTATATTGTAAGGACAAAATTTATATTATAAAATGTGAACACAAAAGTAAAAATTTCTTTATGTATAATTATAGATATTACTTCATTAATAATTAAACAAAATAAACTATAGAGTCTACGTATTATAATTATTTATATTTAAATTAGTATTAAACATATTATTAAAAGTAAGAATAATTTTAATTGAAGTAAGGTTAATAGATTAAATCAATTAATTTGATTATATCAACACCATTATTAATATCGGAGAATGTGCTACAAAATCTGAAAGTAAAATGTACTAACAATTTAACATTAGTTAAATTAATATTATAATTAATGTTATAAATTATTAACCATATATAATAGTTAAGAATAATAGATTTTTAAAAAGACAACGCCTAATTATTTCTATTATTGAAAAATTCAAACTATAAACAAAATTTTCTATTAATTAATTTCATTGTATAAGAACTACCATCTCTAAAACATTTTTTAAATCTTTTCTTTATCTTCTCTTTAGATTTCTAACTCCACTACTTTTCTTTATCAGTAATAAAAAATATATAAATAAAAAAGCACTTGAGGTGTTCCAACCCTTTTACATATAAAAAAAGCAAAGAACAAGATCGCATAAGATTAAAAGAGAAAACAACACATATAACCTATTAAAAAGAGAATATAATAGTTTAACATAACTATTCTACAAGCAAAATATAACAGATTTATGAAGACAAAGATACAAAAGAATGTTAAGGATTCCACAAGCTCAAGGAAAAATCACTGTCTTAGCCAACTTTGTGACAAGATTTCTCTTTTGTTTTGTATGCATGTCCATCAGATCCATAAGCTCACACTTTGTGTTTTGAAAAAGAAATCTCTAGTCTATATAGTTTGAGTCTATATCACACATTAGATGAACATAAATAAATAGTTGAGTAAGAGTGTAACTTCAAAAAGATATCACAAACAAAGTATATCTCAAAGCACCTAACAAACAAGCACCATGTGATGTGTGTGGACAAGATTGGACCTTAGACAACTATAAAAGCATCCCCTAACTAACAAAAAAAAACTCCTAATTCACTATTGATTTAATGCACAAATCTGGACACAAGCACCAGTATGAGTATGTGAATCTCTCATTAGAAACTTTATTAGTTATCCACATGCAAGTCGCTTGGGCTAAGTTAAACATTTCCTCACCATCCTTCACTTTACTCCTGAAAATGATTCCATTCTTGTGCATCTAGATGATCCATACAATAGCAACCCATTTCCAAATATAATTACCCTTTTTACTTAACTCATGTATACAAAATTGATGGAAATTATTTTTTTCTAAAATGTGATGTATCGTAGTAATACCAACCCAATAATTACACAAATTCCATATACTCTGAGCAAAAATGACAATTAAAGAATAGGTGACCCATTGACTCTTCACACTTGCCACACATGACACACGTATTGGTACTCACGCTCACCCCTCTTGTAATCAAATTATTGCACGCTGCAACGTTGTTTAAGATTATTTTCTATGCAAAGTGTAAGGTATAAGGCTTTAATATTCCAAAGTTTTACAAATAGATCATCATCGACATCTATCGATCTTGTTCTGACTTTACTATATGCTGATTTTACAATTTTTTGGATGAACTAGAGAAGAAACACAAATGAACAAGTTGCTTAGAAGAAACATGACGTGTTGTGTTGGTGCTACTAAATTTTAAGAATTTAAGTTAATGTATGTATGCAGACCAAATGCAGGTCAATTCATCGTTGGCTCACGCGAGCTGCGGGTTATTCGTAGTGGGTCTAAGCAAACCAAGATATTTAGTCCACCCCACACTTTTTCTTGTAAACCTGCGGATTGTCATCCTTACTTAATGCTTAATTAAATTATTGATAAAATTTGATGTTTTATATAATTTTTTTGGGGTGCACACACAAATTAGGTGTCTTCCAAAGCAAACATTATATATATTGTTTTACTGAAAGTTATGGATCACAATATTTTGAGTTGAAATGTTACTTCATAGGTTTGATTTTGAAAGAGATCATGAATCTTGTGCCAAACATTTCCCGGTTCTAAATACAACTATATCTGTGTAAACAATAATGTGGATCTTTCCTTTTTGGTATTGAAATATTAGTGACTTGTTAGTGGACTTTATGTTTTATGGGTTTTATCTCTTTTAGATGATAAATAATGTCATTTTGTTATTTGTTTTGAGTGGTGTTGCCATTGGGTGCAATACTTGTTTTTCACTCAAACTTATTTATTAGTAAATATATTATTTTCGCACATATATCACGGGTATCAAAATTCAATTTGTTCTTTAACATGACATAAATATGTAGACAGAATTATCACAATAAAACTTGTACAGCTAAAATACTAATTGAAAATAAGTACTTGAGAAAGCAACACAAATACTTTGTATATACTATTCACCTTTCACCCGAAAAAAATGGTGTAATAACACATAATTTTATTAGAATTTATGTTTGCTCTTAGAGCTTTTAGCATATTTTTTTCTTCTTTTCGTAAAACAGAAAAAAAAAAATAGAACAAGTGAATTTAATGTAATTTTAAAGATTTTATTTAATTTTTTCTTACAAACTACGTAAGGTACACTTGGAGATTTTGAATATAAATAAAAAGTCGTATTTAAGGTTTTAAATAAACGATGAAAATTGCAACAAAAAATAATTTATTCATACAAGTATTTTTAACAAACAAAAAAGTGATATTTCAAGGAATAAGGAAAAGATAAATAATACAAACTTTTATATTCCATCATCTTAGTACGATATGATGTCGAGTTTCTAATTAATTAGTTAAATTTCATTATACATTGAATACTTTTTAAGGGTTTCTTTTGATTTACAACACAAACATATTTTTACTAGTTTATATGAGATGATCATTTGACTATCTGTTGTGAAACTTTTCTCAATTTTTACATCACAAGTATTTTTTCAACGATAAGTCACTATTAATACTTTACTCATGAGATTGAAACATACAAATGGTAAAAGATAACTAAGTGGCACGTTAGCCACTATCATCCGACAATGCTTCCAAGATCACTATTACTAAAACGATACTTTATGATGATCTCTTTAGGTGAAGAGTGAGTGTGATGCTCCAATTTTGATGTTTCCCAACAAAGGAAAACTCATGTGATTAGCTTGAAGAAACTAATAAAAAAAACACATGTAATGTACGAGAATAGTGAATTTGTACACTACTTGTGTTAATAAAACTAGACTAATCCTTTAAAAACTAAACATAACCTTATGTTGAGAATAATTCATATAAAAATATTCATTTTATTTATTTTTTCTTGTTTCTATTTAATCTCTACATAGATTGTAAATTATGATTTGTTTGTTAGTAAAATATTTATTTAAAACATGTTGCTTTCATTATTTATTAGTATATCAAATTTTGAGTTTGATTCTTTATTAAAAAGTTTTGCATTTTTCCTATTTTGCATATGATTTTAAGTTTCATATGAGGTGTTTTTTTTAAGTACTATAAATTTAAAAAAAAAATGAAAAAATAAGTTAAAAAATATAAAAGGATGGATGTTAAGAATAGATTTAGGTAGAAAGAGGAAGAAAATATGTAAATATCTAAAAAGATTAAGAGAAATAAATGATTGTGAGGTATTTAATGTGATTAAATTATGAGAGTAATATAGGGAATAAACGATATAAAAAAAATAAAAGCAGTTTGTAATAAAGCGAGAAGAGAAGAGGTATTTAATATGAGTGAGCAGTTATTGAAGGAGATCATTCATTCCTGCGGCATGCATCAAGGAAACAGGTTTGGAAAGGTGAAGTTATTTATGTACGTATACCAAAGTAACAGAGATAAAAATAATGGTACGCGTACACCATAAAATTATCTTTACCTCTCTACACACTTTCCCCCCTTTTCCTTCAATTCTAGTTTCATTATCTCACTCTTTCCGTATCATAGTCAGGTGCGCTTTTTGTTCCTCGGTCTCTGAATCCCCCACTCACAACACTCTCTCGCACACACAGAGACACAGTGAAACGTTTCTCTCTCTCTCGTCTCATCAATCACTCAATTCAATCCATCGATCGCTGCAGAGACTTGAGAGAGAGAGAGGGCATTCAACTTCAAGCGCATTCGCTGCTTGATCCGCCGTAATGGACGCTCGCGAACCGCCCCGACCACAGCCGCCCTCCATCATGGGGGGCCCCACCTCCTATGCCCCCACCAACATCGGCCCTAATTCCTCCGGTGCCGTCATGATGGCGCCCGCCACCGCGCGATTTCCCTTCGGCGTCGTGCCGCCGCCGCAACAACAGCCTCCGCCAGCGTCGGAGCCTTTCCCTGTCTCCCCTTCAGCCGCCTACGACGGCTCTTCCTCGCCGATGAAGCCATGCTCGCTCGCCAAGAAGAAACGCGGTCGTCCCCGGAAGTACTCGCCGGACGGTAACATTGCCCTCGGCCTCGCTCCTACCCATACCTCCCCTCCTCCACCTTCCTCCGCCGCCGCTTCCGGCGGAGGTATAGGTGGTGATTCGGCCGTTACTGCCTCCGCCGATGCTTCGGCGAAGAAGCACCGAGGAAGGCCTCCCGGGTCTGGGAAGAAACAGCTGGATGCTCTCGGTAGTTGTTGTTGTTTTTGTGTTTGGTTTTTTTGTTTGACTGGAACTGATTGTGATGGTTCTTTTTTGTGTTGATGTGAAGGAGCTGGTGGGGTTGGATTCACTCCCCACGTGATCTTGGTGGAGTCTGGCGAGGTAATGCTAAATAAGAACTAGACTTTCCTGAAATGCAATGCAATGTACTCCTTTGCTTTTTTGTGTTATGTGGCTCCTGCATTTGTTTGTTGGTGATTTTTGTGGATTAGCCTTTGATTTTGATGCATTGTGTTCTTGGTTGGGAAAGGGAGAGTTTTCACACTTCACTCAACTTGACCTTTTCTTGTACCCCAGCATGAATGAATATGGACGAATGAAGCTATCTCTTTTACACAGTTGTCCAATCACAAATAAATATATCTGAGAGTTTTAGTTTTTTTTTTACGATAATTATCTTAAGAATTGAACTAAGCATTGATTTTTTAGTGTGTAATTTTTTTTTTTGCTGAGTATACATTAGAAATTAAAGTCATAATTATCCGGTAATACTATTTCTTTTTTTGGCAAGGGTTATAGGCCTTCGTTTTTGAAAGTTTGAAGTTTTGGACTAAGAAACCGCGTTTTTATCGTTATGGAAAGGTGGAGGCTCTATTAATAATGAGAACAAAAAGTTTTGAACTGCGACGTGGGGTAACTGCTTTTGATTGTGACCTATCTATTTTGGGAGACAGCCTCGCAGTGATTATTGTGTTGTTATTCTTTTTAATGTATTTGTATTTGGGTTGAATGATTTCAGTGCTATTGCTCTGAGGTAATCTTAGAGGTTCTTAACCTTTCTGGTGGCGAAACAACATTGTGGAACTATTCGTACTGCATACACATAATCCTCAAATTGGGTGTAAAATGAGACCTTCATCCAGGCATTTTTTTTTAAATATATGTTTGTTTTAGTTTTCTGTGGCTAAAAAAGCTTGCCTTTGTTGCATGGGAACTTGATGTCAATTGCTCATTCAGTGCCGTTGTATTTGAGTTCATCAATTCTCTTGTCTGTTGATGTGGAGTGTGAATGATTTTTTGCCATCTCGTTTAATCAACTTCAGAATTTATGAGGTGTATTTATTTATCGTAGTTTCCTGTTTTTCACCATTTACATTTGTATATATTGTCCCACTAAAAGAGGAAAGGGGTAATTATAGCATTAACTTACCTTTCTCTTTATAAAGATAGTTAGTATCACATTTTCTAACACTTACAAACTGCAAAATCACGAGATGAGAGAATTATTAAATGAGAAGTAAGACTCGCCAAAATTGTCTATTTTCAATAAATTTCAGCTAATACTGGAATAGAGTGTGTGTTTTAGAGAATGCTTTGCCAGTATTTATTGTCAACCTTCTCTTGTTACCTTTGAACTGAAGCAAACTTGGATTTCTTCAGTGAGCCACTGTTTTATTGTGGAACCGTCATAGTTGGTGTGCATAATGTTATATGAATATTTTGAAGGTTCTAAATGAGTTGGTTTGGTTTACTATTGTCACAAATCCTTCTCACTAGCATGCTTCTGTTTTAGGATATCACGGCAAAAATTATGTCCTTTTCTCAGCAAGGGCCTCGGACAGTTTGTATTCTTTCGGCTATTGGTGCAATCTGTAATGTTACCCTTAGACAACCTGCACTATCCGGTGGTACGGCAACATACGAGGTACTTTTATATCCATGTGGAATCTAGTTGTCCATTATATTAAAAATTCTATGTTGGAAATGATCTGGTAATGTGTGTTTGATTAACATGCATAGCAATGGGAACATAAACTGAATGAATGTGATGATAATTTTCCATACATAACTATATTCTAGAGAATGAAAACAATCACTTAATTATTTGGAGTGCTGTGTTTTTTGCTTTTTGTTTTCCTTTGTTTTGCTATTGGAACAGGAAAACTGTACTTTCTGAGATGGCAGCTGGAAATGGTTTATTTATTTCATATGTATTTGATTTAATTTATTTTCTAGCATGTACTGTCATCATTATTAACAGTTTTTCAAGCAACTACTTCTATGGTCTAGTAGAGTTATTAGACAATGAATTTAGAATGACAAATGTAACCTTTTAAGTAAATCCAATTTTTGAATCATTGTTGAGTCATTGACAGGTATGGCCAACTGAATTTGCATTCTAGGGCCTATTGTCTAGATATTTAGGATTCTGCTTCAAATGTGAGGTTGGACGGGTAAAAACTTTATATTAATTTGAAAATAGTTGGATAGATGCATGTGGCATGGAATTGGTGCTTTTGTACTTATAACCGATCCATTTTGAAGAAGTCTTTGCAATGATTATTGTCTTGTCATTTCTTCAAATGTATAAATAATTTTTTGGGACTAATTTCAGTACTGTTGATCTTTGAGGTAATTTAAGGGTTCGTAACTGAAAGGAGGGTGTTAGATCGTCATCGTCTAACTATATGTGTACAATGGTATATATAAAGGTTTTAAGGATACCTGCTTTATTAGATGAATACAATTACAAGTGTACATTTGGAAATAGTTGCCTATTTTTTAAAATATTTTTGAAAGCCTAATTTGATTTGGGAAAAGGTGCCTCGGATCGGAAGTTCTGTTTCCAATGTTGTGGATGGAACTGAATCATATTATGTATGACGAGCATGCCATAGTGCAATGAGGATACCATCAAGGTAATTTGGCCGTTCCGGAAAGTTAAAACAGAATTGGAGGTGCTTATATTTGTTGCGTTTAAAGTTTGTCTTTCAGTGGATATTCACTTCTATTTCCATTTCTTGCCGTGCCATATGCACCCCACAACTAAATGTGTGTTTGGTTTTAAGTTTATGATGCTTCTAAATTGACATTGAGTGATGTACATGAATCCTTGTCTTATCGTATTCGTGTTCAACTTGATTGATTTGGAATACAAACACTGGACAAGGATCATTTTCTGGTAATAAGTTTTGGATTCAGATATCTCAATTATTAAGAATTTTATATCTCTTATTTTATCAACTACAGCATCCTTGGTTGATAAGAAATCAAAGGGACCATCTACAGGAATTGTTGTGATGCTTGTTTTTGCCATAAGAAAAGTTCCGGAAGAATATTGAGATTTAGCAATTACGTTTAATTATTCGTTTAATTCCTATATTTATAAAAACTTTTCCTTTTGGTCCCTTTATCTAAAATCATCCCGTTTTGGTGTTACACATACTATTTTTAATCTTTTATCCCTTCACATAATTTTAGTCCTTTTTAATTTTTACATTTATCATTTTAATATGTTTTAGTCCCTATGACGAAGTCTAAAAGGGATTAAAATATTAAGAAGGGATGTTTTGAGTATAGAGACTACGAGATTTTATTTTTGAAACTATAGGACCAGAAGAATACTCAAGTAAACCTAACTGTTATCTAGAAGTGTGAGAACGGAAAGGTTAAGGCTTTGGGAGAGTTGGTTCATCTCTTTGATCATATAATTAGGAGCTTGATCATTGCTTCCCTATCCTTTTTGGCCCTTTCCCCCTTGGTAGGGCTCTGGAGGGAGTACGGTTGAGCTAGATCTTATTAGTTTCACAGTTCTACGCTCCACTATGTCTTGGTTTATAGTTAACTTTACGTCATATCAATTTACATTGCAGGGCCGATTTGAGATTATATCATTATCAGGTGCCATGCAACAATCTGAAAGTAATGGCGAACGTAGCAGAACATGCACTTTGAATGTAACCCTTGCAGGATCCGATGGACGTGTTTTGGGTGGCGGAGTTGCTGGAACGCTAACTGCAGCATCAACTGTACAGGTATCGCTCTCAAATGGTTTAAAGTTTATGTGGATTTCATTATTGTGTGTGTATATATATATGATTCCTTATTTACAAAACTTTGATGCTTTATTCATGTGGCTTTTTTCATTTATAGGTAATAGTGGGTAGCTTTATTGTGGATGGAAAAAAGTCGAATTCGAATGTCCTCAAATCTGGGCCTTCTTCTGCACCAACACCCCAAATGCTAACATTTGGTGCACCCATATCTCCAACTAGTCCTACTTCTCAAGGGCCTTCAACTGAGTCCTCTGAGGAACATGACCACACTCCTTTTTGTAGGGGGCCTGGGTCTGGGCCTGGACCTGGACTCTACAACAATACTAGTCAGCCCGTGCATAATATGCCCATGTATCATCATCCGCTATGGGCTGGCCAAACTCATCAGTGAAGTTGTGACTTGTGGGATTAACAGTTCAGAAGCTGCATATTTTGCATGTTGCCTGTTCAAAGTAGTGGTTAGGGATCAATTCTAAAATGCTAACTGCATTTTTGAGGCTGACTTTAGAACAGTCTGCTTAAGGCTTAAGCTATTAAGTTATAATTAGGATTTTTTTTCTTTTAATTATAATCGTAACATTTCTAGCTATGACAGGCAAGGATATGCTGTCCATTATCCATCAGAATTCTGTCATTTTGAAGTTTGCTGTCTGTACTCCGCAGTAGCAGCATAGAAACAGAATCAGAATTTGTGCTCATGCCTCGTGGTGTATCGTTTATTTAATTCTGAGTTTACCGCATATTTGGTATTTTCTGAGCTGCTTATTCATTTATTAAGAGTTTAACTGCGACCAGTCAATCATACCATAAATTCTTACAATTCTATGTAATGGTAACCAATTACTATTCTAATAACCATCGTAATTTTATTTAATGAAAAAAGTATGCGACGTTTTCAACACATTAAATGTAACATATTTTTGCTTCATTTAACGTTTTTTATTAAATATATCTTAAATATAAAATTCATCACTTATAATGAATGTTGGGCAAAAGGAAAATAAGTTGTTTTAGATAATAAATGTCTTCTAAAGTTATTTATGCCAACCAAGCTTTCTTGATTCTAATGCACGCTTTCCTATTTTATCTGTTTCTCCCTTGACTATATGATGGGAAACAATAACACAACAATACAAAAATATCAGTGAAATATTTTTTTTTAACCTTTAAGAATAAGTAAGGAGCAACAATAATGTAGTAATAATAATTAAAAATTAGAACACTATTATTTTTTAAAGTGGTTATAATAATCCAATGCATCAAAACAATAATACTATTAAATATAAAAAGATAAAGAAAAATAAATCTAAAATAGAGTAAGATTACAAAACTAATTTCTTTAACCACGTATTGAATTCCAACAATTAAAATGAAGAATGAGTAAACATGCTAATAATTTTTCTCTCCTTTTTTTTTTCTTGATTGTATAGTCTCTTTCTTATTTTGACCGGAATAAAACCTCTCTTTACTAAATGATGAGGTGAGTTGGACTTGTTTAGGCTTGTTAGACACGTGCTTAAATCCAACTTAACAATCATAACAAATACACATGTAAATTGTTTAAAAAAATTTTCATAGTCAAAATTTATAATAAAAATAAATAAAGAAATGTGTTAGTGAAATATCAATAGACAGATAAACAAATAAAGTTTTAAACAAATTAAAAAGAGTATTATTTTCATTTTTAACTACAGAAAATTATACTCTTAACAATCTTAATTATGGATAGAAGAGACTATAGAAAAATTAAAAATGATAGTTAGTTTTGTAAAATTATTACTTGTCTGTTTGTTTGTGCACATGACTTAAGTTAGATGTAATGTTTTATTTTTTTTTTCATAAGATCCAATCTATAATGTTTTATATTATTTAAGTGAGATATTGTACCAAAAAGAGTAAGGGACATTAACAACAATAGGGATAGTTTTTTTCACCATTAATAAAATTAATCACCATTTTATTATGATAACGAATTACTATAAGTAAACAATATTAAGGCTTTGTTCACTTGGTAGGATAGATTTAAGAGAGAGTGTGAAGATGAATTTGTGTTGATTTGAGTAGATGAATATGTGTGTTTTTTTGAGTGGATTTAGAGAATAAAAAAAGTGAATTTGGAAATGAATTTTAAAAAAGTTAGTGAGTGATTTGATTGATGTAATAGATTAAAAAAAAGTTTTAATAGATAAAAATTTGAAAATTACTAAAATATCCTTGAAGATAAAAATAAAATAAAATAATTATTAAATGACTTAAAAATATTAAAATTTAACAATATAGTAATTATCATTAATTATTATAAATATTTATATATATTTTTATTATTATTAATTAATTATAAAAATTATTATACATATTATTATTCACAAATATATTATTAGTTACTGCATATATTATTAATTATATATAATATAAAAAGGACATAAAAGTAAAATGAGTTTATATTTCTTCAAATCCACTCAAATATGAGTGGATGGATTTTATCAAGAATCCTGCAAATTCATCTCTGTTGTTCCGCTTGAATCATTTAATAAGAACATGGAAATTTTTTTTCATCCATCTTTGTAGATCCGTGCTTTGTTACTATCTGTTCAAACGAACATTGCCTAAAGGAGTTACATCTTTTATTTATCTATTATTATCTTCTGACATATGTATAAATAAAAATACTTAATTTATACTAATTAATTACAGGAAAGTTAGTTAAATTAATTTAATTTTGTTAATTCCATTAAAAAAGTACAATTCCCAAACTACCTTTGATGACATTTATTAAAAGTGATAACTCAAATTTGAACGCAAAACATTTTTAAAACAATAACAGAAAATAAAACTAAATTACTAAGAATTTAATTATGTTTTAGAGTAATTTTCTCACAAGGAATATAGAAATAATATTTATTTTAAAAAAAATAAGTACGATATTCGTAATATCTCATTTTAATAAAATAAGATATTTCATAATAATATTAAAAAGATAGATTAACAGAATAAAAAATATATTAATATAATTCTTTAAAAATTCAGATTATAAAAATATATCATTTATACAAAAACACCAACCCTTTAAAGGTATCCCTATATCAAATGTACTAAACACTCATACCTTCGTCGCAATCTCACAACTTTAACTACGAATTTCTCATACTTCAGAGGTGTCTCTAAACCTGCATCTTCCCCCACTCCTACCAAAATGGTGATCATGGTAAAAGAAGAATACAACATAGACTACAAAGTGCAAAGGTAAACTAGTATACAAAAGAGTTATCCTAAGACCATTTAAATCATATCAATTATAAGTCATACATGGGCAACTACAAATAAGTCACATAACTGCACACATACAATTGACACTAAACTCAATTATCCGGATATATGCATTTGGAATCGAAATCACTAGAGACTTGCACTTGTGGTGACCTCTACTGCTCTGTAGAGCCATTGTCAATGGGTTTCACCCTACCACATACAATGTTAATCCATGATCATCTAAGGTAATTATCCCGCCTTAGACTAGAACCTCCTATTACTCTCACCACATGAACTATTTTACTCTATTTGAATGTGAATGATAATTAGAGTTTCAGGATGTCACCTTACTTGAATCCATAGTCCAAAGCATACACTAAAATAACACCACCATAAAATCTCCCCATGACCCACAAAATTATGTTAAACACATACAATGCTCATATATATATATATATATATATATATATATATATATATATATTAACAACTCATTATCATCACAATAATACTTTAACAATCATATACATCCTTAATCACATTTTCATATTAACATATCAATAATTCCATATTGAATTCCAAATATCAAACAATCACATATTTTACAATGACATATCAAGTCAAGTCTCAAAATGTCAACATCATTCATGCATAGCTTCATACATCATATTTTTAAAATTAATTCAGTCAATCATAGGTTAAAAATAAGGAACTAAATCTCTAAAGCATTCTCGCTTAAGTTAGAAATTCTCGCTTGAGTGACAGGGACTCTCATTTGAGCTAGAGACTATCCCTTAAGCGACAAGGACTCTCGCTTAAGCTAAAGATTCTTGCTTGAGTTAAAATTAAATAGAAACAAAACAGTGGCTCTCTCGCCTAAAGATTCTCGCTAAGTTAAAGATTCTCATTTAAGCTAAAATTCAAATAGAGAACAAAGTGAAATTCTAACTATTTTTGCTTGAGCTAGATTTCTCTCGCTTGAGCGATAGGATTCTCGCTTGAGTTAAAATAATAGATTTTCATCTGTTCTCAGCATCCAAAATTCAGAACCACAAACCACTAAAATTTCACATGTACTCATCAATTCAACACATCAAAACACAATAATTCAAACTATTCAATATATCAAATTATAACATGCAAGAAAAATTTACTTACATCATAAGAAATAGCTTTCTTCACCTCGAACGTAGACAAAGATTGAAACAACAAAACCCCAAAGACTATTTTGAGCACCAAAATCCCAAAACAACCTACATAAGACAAAACGAAGAAATTACAAAGAAGCATGAGACTCTAATTAGAATTCAAGTAGAAACAAACGCCTCCAAACTAAAAAAGAAGAATGTTGAATTTTTAACTTATATGGAGGAATAAATTGATCGAGTAAATTTGAAGAAAACTCTGCCACAAACCCAAATGTAGTCTCTATTTCACAAATAGATGAGAGGAAACCAAGGTTGAGTTGGGAGGGATAAAGAAACTAGAATTAAGAGAATGAAAAGGTAGTTCAAAACAAAGAACTTAGGCAATTGAATTTTTTTTTTATTTAAAAAAGACAGAAAGTGGATTTTATATTATTAAATTGTGGTGAGGAAAGATTTGTAATGTCAAATACTTTAATAACACAAATAATTTGGTACAGAAAAAAAATAGAAATCTTAAAATATTAGATTTTAATATTTTGATTTATAAGATATTAATCCTGTTAAATCTAAAAAGAGAATTAGACTATAAACATCCAAGGTTAGATACATTGAATGTCTATCTGTCTTTAACTGATAATCTAAAGATTTATTTATAAGGTTAAAAACAGTTTTCTTCTATTTTATTGTTTAGGAGTATTGTTATTGCGAATAGTATTTTCTGTTCTAAATGGACTTCAATCTTAATATTTAAACTCTAATATTCTTAATTTTTTGTACTCGTCTACAGACTAGTTATATTTCTTAACATTAATTTTTATTTAGAGTTGATAATTCAGGTTTACACTCGAACAATCTCTAAGTTGAGTCTTGTTCTCGGATGAGCGAGAAGACCTTATCGAGTAGCCTCGAATCTTCTCTTAGAACATAATCTATTTTTCCCTCCCCCCTGTTTCTTGTCTTTTCTCGGGGCCCTTCCTCCCCTTTTATCTCCTCGTCATCCCTTGTCGTGGTCCAGTTACCCCTGAACATCGTGGGGGTAAGTTACCGAGGATCTAGGATATAGTGGTCAGCTCACCCGAAAATCCCGAGCGTTTTGGTTTCTCGACGTGGCAGACTGGTCAAAAGTGAACCTCCTAGCTGACATACGTTGCGTTAAGTTCGGTTGCGTAGACCGAGTAAAGACCGGCTCAGCCAGGGGTACATTAACCCTCAGACCTTGAATCCCAACTGTTGTGGATGAGAGAGTTGTTACAACTTCCCTGGCGCGTGGTTTTCAAAATTTTGACTGCGATTGACTGACAAGATGCCACGTGTCCTATGTCTGATGGAGGTTGTATTTTTGCAGCCTGTAACCGCCGCTTTGTCTTGTCCACATTTATGACTCTGTATAAGAAATTTTCAAATGCTCTCTCCCCATTTTCATCGTTGGTGATTTTTCATCTGCCCCAAGTTTCATTTTTGTTGCATTCTCTCACTTCTTCCACTTTGGTGAAGCGACTTCGATCAAGTATGCTCTTTCATCCCTTTCACCTTTCGTTCTATCATGATGTGAGAATCGTTAGAGACTTCGACTGAGTATTGTGGTAGTGTGGCTTCGACTAGGTTTTGCTTTTGGGAATGCTGTTTTGACTAGGGTTTTCCTTTGGGGGAAGGGTAGTTTCGTTGGAGGTTCGTAGTGCTCGTATTTCTGTTTTAGGTTTCTCCAGCGATGATGGGTTTTAGCGATTTTTTCTGTTTTGGTGGTTTTGCAGTTTTCTTTTTCGTCGTTGTTGATGAGAGGGAAATGCTCTCTTGACACTGGTCTTTAACTGCGATATTGGGTAGGGTAAGATTTCTTTGGCTTCGAGTGTTTGGCGAGATTTGATTGGAGCGATGACCACTTCCTATGACGACTTCTATCCATGGGCGCCCCTGGCTCTTCGACGAGAATGTACGTGCTTCACCTCGGATCACTTTATAACTCGGTATCGCCGAGGCCAGCAATTATGTCAGAGTAACGAGCAGGACGTCTTGGTGGCTTGATGTGAGTTGGATGAGCCCGTATGCGCCAATGCTTCTACTGACCCTTCAGCCCCTTTTGCTTTTTCTATTCGACCTTGTTTTCGAAGGTGGGGTTGCGTTTGCCCTTGAGTTCTTTTGAAAAGGAATTGTTAACAATGTTGAATGTTGCTCCAACTCAACTTCACCCCAATAGTTGGGCTTTTGTCCGGGCGTTTTACGTGTTGTGCACGCATTTTGGCGTGGTTCCTACGTCTAATGTCTTTTTATATTTCTTTGAGATGAAGAAACCACATAAGCATATGTGGTCGTCTTTGAGTAGTGCTGGGGGTAGAGGTTTGCTGACTTTATTTCAATCGTCATACAAAGGGTTTAAAGGTGGTTTTCTGAAGATAAGAGCTCTTCCACACAAGGCGGATTTATTGGAGGGCTTCCCGCTTTATTGGACACAGAATCCCAATAACACAAGTGCTCGACAATTATCCGATCTTTCATCGGCAGAAAAGGAGTATTGCCTCATGTTGGAGCAGTTAAAGGCTATTTTTGACACCAAGCAGCTTCTGAAGTTAGAGTTTCAACCGACTAGTCTGAAGCATTACATCAGTATATGTTTGCGAGATATTCCTCTGTATCGATTTGAATTTATTTTGACGTGGTTTGTGGCTTTTTTGCAGAATCCAGAATGGGGATGTCGAAACAGGATCTAGCCAAGCGATTCAAGGCTCTGAGAAGTTCTTCTCAAACTTCTCTTGCTCAGGCGATTCCTCTTACTCAGGAAGGCGTGACAGTGGTATCCGACGAAGAGGTTACTCAATCCGGCCCCAGCCTTAAGAGACGACGCCCCCTGGACCGACCAGAGGTGGTAGTAGGTGAGATTGCTGGAATCTCTGCTCGGTCCGAGCATACTTTGTCCTCAAAAGGTCCGCCACTGCAGGAGGGATCGAGTAGCGTATGTTATAGCTTTTGGGATTCTCAATTCAACCATAGAGCGCATAGCCGAGCACATAAAGCGTATGTTATAGCTTTGATGGCGATCTGCACTGTCTTTTGAATCAAGAGGTCGACGTAATTCAAGAAGACATAGACGGGTTCCTCCATAAGACTGAGGTTTCGGTGGTTGCTCTGTGTGACAAGTTAAGCCGTGCGAGCGTCATGGAGAAAGATCGTGCTGCGGAATTAGCCCTGACTAAAGCACAGCTGAGTGCGGCGAAGGAGGAGGTGGCTCGACTTTCTAGCGAAATAGATGGCTTGCAGGGACTTAAGGCAAAGTTGAAAGAGCGGGGGGAGAGGATAACTCAGCTAGTGGCCGAGTTGCAGAAAGTGAAGGAAGAATTTGCCGAGAAGGAGAAGTCTTGGCTTGCCCTGGAGGAAAAACTGGCGAACAAAGTTGCCTCTACTTACGGAGTAGGTTTTGAAGCTGCACTGGAGCAGGTACGGCTGTTGTGTCCTACAGCGGATGTCTCGGCGGCTGATGCTAGAAAGATCATCCATGATGGTCGTTTGGTGGAGGAGTAAATCTTAGAACAGGCTTTTCTATCTAATATTTTGTAAACTTTTGTTGACGACGTTCCTAATATTGTTATATTTCACCACATAGCTAGGAAAATACACTTTTTAAAGTATTATCATACCTGTTTTGAGAATTCCATTGTTGAGCCAGGTTGGTAACCCTCAGTTTTGACGATTTTGATGTCGAGCTCCATTGTTGAGCTAGGTTGGTAACCCTCAGTTTTGATGATTTTGATATCGAACTCCATTGTTGAGCTAGGTTGGTAACCCTCAGTCTTGATAATTTTAATGTCGAGCTTACTAACCCTCAGTGTGGATTGAAACTGAGCTTAACTTAATTCGAAAAAAAATGCGAGTGTGGATCCGTCGAGTCGGACCAAACGAGAGTTTGAATATAAGCGAGGATCCGGTCCTGAGCCGAGCTTAGGGGATTTTGTCGAATACGAATTTAAGTCCGACCCCGAGCCGAGCTTAGGGGATTTTGTCGAATACGGATTTAAGTCCGACCCCGAGCCGAGCTTAGGGGATTTTGTCGAATACGAATTTAAATCCGAACCCGAGTCGAGCTTAAGGGATTTTGTCGAATATAGAATTTAGGAACTGAGTTTAACTAAAAAAGAAATTTAAATTCCTAGCGTTCCATGTGCGCGGTATACAGGCTCCATCCAAAGTTTCGAGATGATAAGCGCCCTTTCCGAGGGCTTGCTCGATCATGAACGGTCCTGTCCATTTTGGGGAAAGCTTATGCTCGAGTTGTAGTGGGTGAGCTTTTAAGAGCACCAAGTCACCCTGTAGAAATGCCCGAGGTTTGATCTTCGTTTTATATCGGGCTTCAATCTTTCTTTTCGCCGCCTCGCTGCTGATCTGTGCTTGATCGCGAACCTCTTCTAACTTGTCATGATTGATTTGGAGGCCTTTATCCGATGAAGCTGCATTGAAAACTTGTACTCTCCAGCTAGGTTGGGAGATTTTTATGGGCAACATCGCATCTGTTCCATAAACCAGACAAAATGGAGACTTTCGAGTTGTGGTTTGAGGTGTGGTGTGATAGGATAACAGTATACCGGGCAATAATTCCGGCCAATTATTTTTGGAAGAACATACTTTCCTTCGGATGACCCTTAAGATAATTTTGTTAGCAGCTTTCGCTTGTCCATTGGTTTGCGGATGTTCCACAGAGGAGAAGGATTGTTGGATTCCCCATTCTCTACATGCCTCACGGAGTAATGTGCTGTTGAATTGGGTTCCATTGTCGGACACCAGTCGCCGCGGTACTCCAAAACGACATATGATATTTTGCCACACAAATTTTTTGATCCGAAGCGCCGAGATATGCGCCATCGCTTCGGCTTCTATCCACTTAGTTAAATACTCAATCGCTACTACTAAAAACTTTACTTGTCGTCGTGCCATAGGGAATGGTCCGAGGACATCGATTCCCCAAGTATGGAACGACCAAGGAGATGAGATTGAATGTAATTGCTCGAGTGCGACATGGTGCCAATCTGAGTGTATCTGGCACTGGTTGCATTTTTTTGTATGTTCTAGACAGTCTCTTTGGAGTGTGGGCCAAAAGTAGCATGCTCGGATTACTTTTGTGCTTAATGCACGACCTCCGATATGACTGCCGCAGATACCCTCGTGAAGGTCGGACATGATTCGTGTATAGTCTTTTTTGTCAACGCAAGCAAGCAGAGGTCGCGAAAAAACGAATCTGAATAATCGTCCATCTATGAGGGTGTATCTTGCAGCAGTTTTCTTGATGATGCTTGCTTCCTCTGGGTCTCAGGGGAGTTGTCTGTCAGCTAAATATGTGATGTAGGGCGTCGTCCAGGATGATGATGCTTTGGTTGAGGCCGTTTCGATAGAATTTATGTGAGCTGTAGTGTCAACAGCGGGTTCATTCGAGGTTACTCGTGGGGCGATCAGAGTTTCCCGTATCATCGACTTATGATGTCCAGGTCGAGAATTACTTGCTAGTTTCGCCAAAAGGTCGGCGTGACTATTTTGCTCTCGAGAAACGTGTATGAGTTTGAAAGATGAGAAGGACGAGGTTAAATGATGTACGAACTTCAGGTAGCATGCCAATTGAGGGTCCCGTACTTGGTACTCCCCAGATACCTGACCTGTGATGAGTCTGGAATCGGTCTTTGCTAATAATTGTGATACCCCGAGTTCCTTGGCTAAGAGCATTCTGGCGATGAGGGTTTCGTATTCAGCCTGATTGTTACTAGTTCGGAAAGCAAACTTCAATGCTTGTTCTATCATGTTACCTTCTAGGTCCTCTAGGATGACTCCTCCTTCACTGCCCTTTGTGCTAGACGCACCGTCAACTGAAAGAGTCCACATACATATGGATTCCAGGGGATCTATTTGCTCGGTCGTCGACGTGAGCTCGGCTACAAAGTCGACGAGTATCTGAGCTTTAATGGGACCTCGAGGTTCGTAGCTGATGTTGTACTAGGAGAGCTCGATTGCCCATTTCACCAGGCGCCCGGAAACGTCAGGCTTTTGTAGTATCTGTTTTAACAGCTGGTCGGTCATGATAATAATAGAGTGGGCCTGGAAATAATGACGTAACCTTTGCGACGAAAACACAATCGCTAAGGCAGATTTTTCAATTCCTTGGTACCGTACCTCTGCCCCTCTAAATGTTTTGCTGGTGAAGTATATCAGCCTTTGTTCGTTTTCTTGTTGCTGAACAAGCACCGTACTGACTGCCAGGTCAGTTATGGTGAAGTATAAATTTAAAGGGATTCCCTGTATAGGTCAGCGCAGAACCGGCGGGGAGGCTAGGTAGGCCTTCAGCTCTTGGAAAGCTTCTTCACATTTATCGTCCCACTGGAAACCCATATTTTTTCGTAGACAATGAAAATATGGGTGACCTCGATCTCCTCCTCGGGGTAAGAATCGTGACAAAGAAGCCATGCGTCTCATGAGCCCTTGGACCTCCTTAATATTACGAGGACTCCTCATGTTTATGATAGCTGCGCATTTATCTGGGTTTGCCTCAATCCCTCTTTCTGTTCAGCAAGAATCCGAGAAACTTTCATGCTCTCACACCAAATACACACTTGTTTGGATTGAGCTTCAGACCGTATTTGTTGATGGTGTTAAAGAGCTCAGATAGGTCGGTGGAATGGTCGGTTGGTTGAGTGGAGGTGACGACCATATCATCTACATATACCTGAACATTGCGTTCGATCAATGGGCTCAATATTTTGTCCATGAGCCTTTGATAAGTGGTCCCAACATTTTTCAAACCGAAGGGCATTACCTTATAACAATAATTGGAGGCCTCACCCATGAATGTCGTTTTGTCCTCATCTGCTGGGTGCATCGCTATTTGGTATAGCCAGAGTATGCGTCTAAAAAGCTAAGCATGCCTCGGTCGCGTATGTGACCTGCTGACAGGAGCTTCGCGATTTCTGCTCGGACGGCTTCAAGTTTTTCTGGCGACATCTTTCTTCTACGCTGCATCTTAGGTTTTGCCGAGAGATTCACGTTTAACTTGTGGCTCATAAAATCCGGGTCTATCCCGACCATGTCGCTAGGTTGCCAAGCGAAGGAGGCTGAATTGCCTCGGATGATGCCCAGGAGTTTCTGTTCGGTGTCAGCGTCTAAGTCATCTCCGATCTTGACGAAATGCCCCTTGCTAATTTCAACTTACTTGGTTCCCCCCATTGGTTGGGGTCTGCGTTCCTTCTAGGATCCTTGCGATTCGGTAATGGGAAGTAATCCTTCGAAGGAAATGGCGATAGTGTAGGTGGATCGCCGCATCTTGAGACTATTCTCGTAACATTTCCTGGCGGTGGCTTGGTCGACCTTTAGGGTGACGATTTTCCCCTCGGTAGTCGGGAACTTGACTTTGAGATGGCTGGTGAAAATGACAGCTTCGAGTCGATTAAGTGATGGCCGCCCCAATAAGACGTTGTAAGATGAAAGGTGATTGGACGACTATGAAGCGTATGGTGATGGTTTTTGAAGCATCCTCATCCTCGCCAGCAGCGAACGTGGTGCGTAGATCAACGTATCCCCTTACTTCTACAGGATCGCCAGAAAAACCTACCAGCACACCATCAAACGGTCTTTGTTGATTCAAAGGTATACTGAAGGCTGACCAGAACATAACGTCGGCTGAGCTGCCCTGGTATTCCAGGACGCGATGGACCCTTCTTCCCATTGCGATCATGGATATAACCACAGGGTCATCTTCGTGGGGAACGATGTCTGATCGGTCGGCATTAGAGAACGTGATTTCGGGCGTCGGGGTTCGAGCGAGCATTATACCCGTCGTCATTATGCTTCTACAATATCGTTTTCTGCTTGCTGATGTGGTGCCACCTCCAGAAAATCCTCCTACGATCGTCAACAAATCGCCCAACACAGGGATTTTTTGAGGAGTTTGAGTTTGGGGCGCTGCTTTGTTTTTTTGAGGGGCTCAAAGGTGTTTATCGAGGTATCCCTTATCTTTTAATCGTAATAGTTGTTCTGTCAATGTAAAGCAACGTTCTGTGTCGTGGCCCCAGGCTTGGTGAAATTCGCACCAGGTCTTTTGATCGCGGCCCAACGTTCTTGTGGTCGGCTCGGGAAAGCGGAGATGTACATTAACATCGACATCTTTTAGAACATCGATTTTGGTAGATTTAAGTTGTAGCTGGGGACGAAAGTTGCCGCTACTTCGCCCTGTCCGATTGATAATGGAAGTTTGGGCGATGTAAGGTGCATACCTCCAGTCTGGTTGTCTGGCCTTGTCGGCATCGTCGTACCTTTTTCGAGGAGCTTTTGTCTTTGCATCTCCCTCCGACCTACGTTCCTGGCGTCGCTTGTGGCGCATCACGTCATCGGCCTCTATGTGGATAGATGCCCTGACTCTAATTTCAGCTAGCGAGATAGCCAGGTTTCTGACTAGAGAATCACTGAAGGAGTTGGCGCGCAGTCCCTTAAGGAAAGCGTCTACCAGAATTTCTTCGTCTGAATTAGAGATGCTAGTGCTGGCGTCACAAAAGCGGTTTATATATTCTCGAAGGGGCTCGTTCGATCCTTGTCTTATGTCAAAAAGGTATGTGATCCGTGGCGGTTTTGCTCTGTTTGCCGCGAACCGCTCGATGAATAATCGCGTGAAAACTGGAAAGGATGTGATGGTACCCTTTTGGATCCCTCCGAACCACTTGAGTGCTCCATGGGCTAGTGTGCCTACGAAGACTTTGCATTTTATCGCATCGCTTCCTCCGGAGATAAGAATCTGGGCTCTAAAAGCCTTCAAGTGTGCTTCTGGATCTGAGGTGCCTGTGTATGGGGGTAACTTGGGCATGATGTATTGATGTGGGACCTGTTCAGACATAATGGCAGGGGAGAAAGGATGACTTTCGTCGTCCGTTATTTCGGATAGACGTCGACCTCGTATCCAATCCTCTCAGACCTGGAGGCGGCGTAAAAGATCTCCGTTGGACCGCTGTACGGTATCTTGTTCGCGTAAGGTGTCTTCTATTCTGCGTCTGACATCCTAGCCGCTTGACGGGCTGTGGCATGCTCCTCTTGAACCTCATTGGCCCGATTGTGCGCTTCATCTGCTCGTTGTCGGATTCGTTCGTTTTCACGCCTTAATTCATTGATCTGCTGTAAAAGCTCTGCTACGGTAGGAGGTGATGCATTGTTGGGTGGTGAATGGTTTGGGGGATTTTCACTGGCATTCGGATTTCTCACCATGATGGATGCGTAAGGAATAGGGCCTGGGAATCTGTTTTACCAGGGCCCCACGGTGGGCGCCAATCTGTTCTCGGATGAGCGAGAAGACCTTATCGAGTAGCCTCGAATCTTCTCTTAGAACAGAATTTGTTTTTCCCTCCCCCCTATTTCTTGTCTTTTCTCGGGGCCCTTCCTCCCCTTTTATCTCCTCGTCGTCCCTTGTCGTGGTCCAGTTACCCCTGAACATCGAGGGAGTAAGTTACCGAGGATTTAGGATATAGTGGTCAGCTCACCCGAGAATCCCGAGCGTTTCGGTTTCTCGACGTGGCAGACTGGTCAAAAGTGAACCTCCTAGCTGACATACGTTGCGTTAAGTTCGGTTGCGTAGACCGAGTAAAGATCAGCTCAGCAGGGGTACAAGTCTTAATATCCATCTAACTCTATGCATCCTTTGTGTTTGTAAGTTTTCAAAATTTGAAAGGTGAATTTCGTTGTTCATGTCATTTATGGATTGCCCTTATTACACCCTTCGTTTAAAACCATCCTCTCTCCTGCATCAGACGTTCAAACTTGCGTGTTCAATTGGACCCTATCCAATCGACTAAGTCACCAAAGTAATACCACCACGCGCCACTCCCGAAAGTCACACCTCAACCACTCGGCGCCACCAGACAAGACGGTGACGTATTACGTTTTACCATCAATAAAAAACCCACGCGCGCACACATCATCATCTTCATCATTAGTTTTACCACAGATAAATAAATAAATAAATTTTAATTTATTGACGGTCTAAAATCGTTCTCATTCACCACCAAACTATTATCCTAATCAAATTTTCGCGCGGGCAGTGATTTTTTCTTATTATTCTTTGGATAATTTTTTGTTTCGTACTCAATAGTTATATTTGTGAGATTGGATATCATATTTTTTTAATATTTACAAATATTTGTAACTATTTAAAAAAAAATTTAATATTTAATGAGATATTTTAAAAAAAGTAAAATTTTTTTAAAATTAATTGATAAAAAATAACTCATTCAATTTTAATGTATTAATGTTTTAATCATGTTTTTTTTAATTTAAACTAAAATATAATATATATGGTATCTACGGATATAAGATACAGATACTATTATACTCATACTCATCTATTAATACGGATATAAAAAATACTCGAATTTATTATCTGCGGATAACCATTTGTTACCCGTTAGTTATCCGTGAGTATTAGAGATCCTATGTAGGACACTTTCTAGCATCAACCACCACTTTGCGTGTTTGTATATATAGCAAGTACATGAATTTTCTCACTCATACACTTCAAAATTCAATAATTCTATGAATTGCTTAGTGTTGCCATTATCGTTGATCCGAAGACGCTCCATGAGATATCAGCACCTAAGCAAGGAGAAAGAATCTGAAAACCCTATAACCGTGGTGGTCGGAAAAGAGAAAAGGGTGTTCCTTGTGGAGCCTTTCATATTAGAGGAGAACCCCTTTCGGGTGTTGATGGACACGTCGAAGAGGAAGATGGGAAAAGATCCAAAGGACAAGGATAATCATCATCTCCATCATAAACGTAATAGAGTGGTCTTGGTCGATGTTGATGCGATTTTGTTCGAGCACATGCTCTGGCTCATGTATAATGATTTCTCTTCTTTCTTCAACCTTAATTTGAACGACATTATTGACTTCTACGCTCAGGATGTTTAATCCTAACACTGTTACTTATGAGCTGTACATTAACGTAGAAAGCATACTATGTTTTAGTGATTTCAGTTAGGCTTAAATATGTATTTGATCTCTATTTTTACTGTTTTTATTTAATTTGGTCATCATTTCAGTTTTGTATTCAATTAGATTCTCATTTTCGTCAAATTTTAGTCAATTTAGTCATTTTTATTAACGGTGTTTAGATAAATAATATTTTTGAACAGTACATGTCACGTGTCAGCTCCTAGTTTTTTTTTAATTTTTTAAAAATTTTTAAATTTTTAAATTTTTTAAATTTTTGAATTTTTTTAAATTTTTAAATTTTATAAAAATTGGCCACATGTCAAATCATAATTGTGCCGTCAAATCACAATTGTGCCACGTGTCAAATCATATTAATGCCTCGTGTCAGTATGTGGTTATGTTATTTTTTGTGTTCAATTTAGTTTCTATATTCGTTATTTTGTTCAATTTAGTCCAAATTCTTGTTAAAATAAATCAAAATTTCCCTTTAAAATTGACACCAAATTTAATATCTTTTATAAAAATTATACTAATTTTTTTTTAAATTGAAATTTTTATTAATTATTTTTGAAATTCAATTATAATTTATTATATTTAATAATAAATTGATTCTAATTCTTATAATCAATAGAGGTGCAATTAATAGGGGTTGATTTTTGTAACTTATAATCAAATCTAGAATACATAAGACGTACATCCCATTAGATGATAAAAAAATTGTACAAAAAGTAGTAGACACCTACCCAATTATTTGTTTTTGTGTCCTACCTTTTTGCTTATCTGATTTGGCCTTTTTTTTTTACAAGCTAGCAATCTAGTGCAAATAAGGATTGATTTTTGTAACTTATAATCGAATTTGGAGTAAACAAGAGCTATATCCCATTGGATTATAAAAAAGATTGATTAGTAAATTTTAAAACATTGTACGAAAAGTAATACGCAGTTCTCCAATTATTTGTTCTTTGTGCATTTGTCTATCTGGTTTGGCCTATTTTATTTTTCAAGCCAGCCACCTAGTGCAAACAATCAGATTTGATTTTTTTAACTTATAATCAAATTCGGGGTACATAAGGCGTACATCCCATTGGAGGATAAAAAAAGATTGATTAGCAAATTTTAATAAATTTTACTAAAAATAATATGTAGCTTCCCACTTATTTGTTTATTATGCCTCACTTATTTGCCTATCTAGTTTGGTCTATTTTTTTATTCAAACTAGCCACCTAGTGCAAGCCATAAGGATTGTTTTTTTTAACGCTCTCCACATATTTGTTCTTTGTGCCCCACTTATTTGCCTAACTGGTTTTACCTATTTTTTTATTAAAGTTAGCCACCTACTACAAGCAATAAGGGTTAGTTTTTGTAACTTATAATCAAAATCGGGGTACATAAGAGGTACATCCCATTGGATTATAAAAAAGATTGATTAGTAAATTTTAAAACATTGTACGAAATTTTAAAACATTGTACGAAAAGTAATACGCAGTTCCCCAATTATTTGTTCTTTGTGCATTTGTCTGTCTAGTTTGGCCTATTTTATTTTTCAAGCCAGCCACCTAGTGCAAACAATCAGATTTGATTTTTTTAACTTATAATCAAATTCGGGGTACATAAGGCGTACATTCCATTGGATGATACAAAAAGATTGATTAGCAAATTTTAATAAATTTTACTAAAAATAATATGTAGTTTCCCACTTATTTGTTTATTATGCCTCACTTATTTGTCTATCTAGTTTGGCCTATTTTTTTATTCAAACTAGCCACCTAGTGCAAGCCATAAGGATTGTTTTTTAACCGCTCTCCCATAAGGATTATTTTTTAACCGCTCTCCACATATTTGTTTTTCACATATTTGTTCTTTGTGTCCCACTTATTTGTCTAACTAGTTTTACCTATTTTTTTATTAAAGTCAGCCATCTACTACAAGCAATAAGGGTTAGTTTTTGTAACTTATAATCAAAATCGGGTACATAAGACGTACATCCATTTGGATAGAAAAAAATATTGATTAGTAAATTCTAAAAAATTGTACGAAAAATAATACGAAAAATTCTTTTTTTTCAAGCCAACCACCTAGTGCAAGCAATCAGGATTGATTTTTTTAATTTATAATAAATTCAGAGTACATAAGAGGAACATCCCATTGGATGAAAAAAACATTGATTAATAAATTTTAAAAAACGAAAAGTAATATTAAGTATTTGTTCTTTGTGCCACCACACTTATTTGCGTATCTAGTTTGACCTACAAGATTTATTAGTAAATTTTAAAATTTTTTACGAGAAGTAATACTCAGCTTCCCACTTATTTGTCTATTATGACCCACTTATTAAATCAAATAATAGAAATATTCCATTTTGAATATTCTATCTCATTTATTTACTATCAAAAAAAAGTATATAAATCAAATAACTAGAATTAATAACTGAAAAAAATAAAGAGCGAGTCAGTATTAAAAAGAAATAAGAATAAAATAAGAAGAAATATGAAATAAAAAAATCACCTCATAGGGGGAATCTATTTAAAAGTCCAATTACTATATTTAATTACTCTTTTTCCTATCTAGTTTGGTCTATTTTTTATTTCAAGCCAACCAGCTAGTGCAAACTATAAAGATTGATTCTTATATCTTATAATCAAATTCATGTTACATAAAAAGTACATCCCAGTGGTCCCATTGAATAATAAGAAAAGATTGAGTAATAAATTTTAAAAAATTGTACAAAAAGTAATACGCAGCTCCCCACTTATTTGACTATCTGGTCTGACCTTTTTTTTCTCAAGCCAGCAAGTAATAAAGATTGATTTTTATAACTTATAATAAAATTTGTGTACATAAGAAGTGCATCCCTTTGGATCATAAAAAAAAAGGTTGATCAATAAATTTTAAAAAATGGTGCAAAGTAATATGCACCTCCCCACTTATTTGTTCTTTGTGCCCCACTTATTTGCCTATCTGATTTGACCTTTTTTTTTTCAAGTCAGCCACTAGTGCAAGAATAGAATTAAGGATTCATTTTTGTAACTTATAATACATTCCATTGTACGAAAAGTAATACGCAGCTCTCTACTTATTTATTTATTATGCTCCATTTATTTAAAATTAAAGATAAAATTTATCCTTCGGCTTAAACATACCTAATAATTTGAAAGTTATACAAAAAAATTCAAAGAATCTAAAAACATTTAAGAAAAATAAACAAAAAAAAATAGAGTAGAGGACAAATGTTATATTGCTCAAAGATAATTAGAAAAAACAAATTTAAACGAAAAACTTAAAAAATTCATAAACACATTAGAATATCCAACCTGTAATATTGGTTTTCGAAATACAAACATCTTATCCTATCTTGTAGGCTATATGAAGGGGCAGATCTTAGTATAGGTTTAGGGCCCTTTCCCCTCCCCTCCCCCATTTTCTTTTCTATGTCGCGGTAATATATATATATATATATATATATATATATATATATATATATATATATATATATATATATATATATATATATATATATATATATGTATTTTTTTTTATTTTTTAAATTGTAATGCATTTGATATTTTTAAAAATTTTATACATTTCTTGTGTTAAATTTGTTTTTATTTTCTGAGTTTTGATATGAAATTAAAATTCGTCCTTAGCTGAAACTTTAATATAGTTTGGTCTCTAAATGTTAGAAATGAATTGATATAGTTCTTTTAATCCAATTACTTTAAATTTCTTTTAAAGTACAGACGCATTTCATGCTAGCATTTAAGTTGTTTATACTGTCTGAATATCTACTGAAAAACACGTTTGACACATAAAAAAAGTTAACGTAATTGGGTAAAAGGACTATATCCATTTATTTTTAAAGTTTAAAGACTAGAATGTATCAAAATTTCAAATAGTGACGAATTTTAATTTTGCGTCAAAATTCATAGACTAAAAACATATTTAACATTTTATTTTGGCATCCCTTGATCTGAAGATCCGCCATTGGCTACATGTAAAATGATAAACATAAATAATCAATAAACATAGCAAATTACCCAAATATTATGAATATAATAACAGAACAACATACTGCACTGTACCTACACAACCTGTAAACATATTACAATATCTAATACATAATAATAATAATAATAATAATAATAATAATAATAATAGTTTCCAAAATACAAAATGTTATCAATCTCTAAAACTTAGTATAGAACACAAACTTATTATTTCACATTTTGTAGATTATCATTATTGTGTAACGAAAATATTTCTAAATCATTGAAATCTAATTATATTCTTGAGTAATATAAATATGATTATATCCCTAAATAAGACCAATCTTTATTATATATATATATATATATATATATGAATAATAACAATCTTGCTATATCACTTAATAATATGGATATTATTATGTCTTTGAATGATAGGAATTTGATTAATATGTCACCACAAAAGTCATAATAAAGGTAACAACAACATTGTAACTATTTGATTTATTTGATTGACATATATTTAAAATAAAATAAACCTATTTTAAAAAATCTAGAATCATCCAAATGCAAAATAATGCAAGAATATTAAGTTATAATAAAACACATATAGTTGATAATCAGAAAAAAAAAATAAAGACATTTTTTAATGAAAAAACAAATGATTCTTAAACAAATTAGCAAACACACATGCGGTCACATTTTTAAATTTTTATAAAAATTTGAGTTAAAATCAATAAAGAATATATAATTAATTTTTAAAATAATTGTTAGATGTTAGTTAGCAAAATAAAATATACATACAAAAGAGGTTTTTAAAATAACAATTAAGAAGAGATGGTTAGAATAACGGTAAACTATTTATAAAATAATTAATTTTTTAAAAAATAATTAATTTTTAAAATAATAATTAAGGGTAAAAGTAAAAATATGAAATATGGACACAAAAGATAGTATCTCTTTTCTTTATATATTGTTATAGATAAAATAATTTCTCAATCAAAAATAGTTTAATGATGTATGGTTCTTGCCACAACTTAACAAAATCTCAAATAGAATCCCAACAAATAATGACAAAATAGCAAACATTATAAAAAATGATCTAACTTGTTTTTGGTTTTTAATATACAACTCATTAAGTAAGAACCAAAATTTATATACAAAAGAAAAACTTTCATTAAACATACAACCACAAAGCACAAATAACCAAAATGTTCAAGGAATGATGTTAAGGAACATCTAACCCATTAATTTCAATTCTTCATCTCTAAACCCTTCAATGGTAACTAACCCTAACTTATGAAAGAAATACCAAATGACACAATGCAAAAAATAGAAAAGATGTAACAACCAAAATACCATAAATCACAACTAATCTAGAAACCATAATATACATGGAAAATATAAAAAATAACCTATTTTTTTTTCTAGCATAAGATGTCACAAACTCCAATTATAATTTGGCACTATGCTACCTCGTTTGCAACTTGCATACAAGTTTCAAACTTTCACCCACAAAATTCATACCAAGCACAAACCAAAGCTTTTATGACCAAAATATAGCAAACCCTAAGTTTAGAAAAAAAACATAAAATACATGATGATTAAATAAGTAAAATTATACCAACTTGAATTAAGAGTGACATTACAAATCCAAAAAAAAAAAACCCAACAAATATATTTGATGCTTATGTTCACAAACCCATAAGAAACTCAACCCAATAAAAAACTAAGAACGTCAAGGATAGGTATCTGCCAGAACAAAGAAGAAGAAGAAGAAACTCAATCCAAAAACTAAAAATACATAGAATCTAAATGAAGAATTAAGCCAAAAACTAAGAAAGAAGAAGAAACTCAATCCAAAAACTAAAAATACATAGAATCTAAATTAAGAATTAAGCCAAAAACTAAGAATGGCATAGATGAGTATAGTTCAGAACAAAGCAGAAGAAGAATTAATTTGATGTCATTATTACACACATACAGAAAAAAAAAATTCTTTTAAAATGAAAAGACGAAAACCAAATCAAGAAAACCTAATTTGATAAAGAAGATGTAAAGGAAAAACCTTTGATGATGATGAAGAATAAGACCTTCGATGAAGGAATCATTTTTTGATCAAAGCTTGAACCTTCCAACCTTCAATCGTCAAAATCATCTTCAATCGCCCTCTCCTTTCCATGTCCGACGATGCTTTCAACCTTTCAACACAGAGCGCATAAAAAATTAAAAGGAAAAAAAGAAGAAAAATCTTAGGACAAGGGTGGCTAGAAAGAAGACACCGAGATTGAATAAATGAAGAGAATAAAATTGAAAGAGGAGAATATGCCGGGAAGGGGAGAAAGACTAGATAACCAGTGGAGAAAATGGAAAAGGTGAATAAAAAAGGGTAGCGTAGCCAATTTGTGATTTGAGAAAATGAATCAGAGGCGGGATAATCAAACAAATGTGAAATGACCAAAAAGCAAAAGAAATGGACAACTGTCATGATTTCAGATTGGGGTATTTAGATCTATTCCATTGCAGTTTGGTTTCATAGTAGACAAAGTCTATCACTGCAGTTATACTTCAATAGTGGAAACATTCGAATTAAGGAATAAAATTTCATGCAATAGTTGGGATTTTCATATTTTATCAAGGCAAAAGTTTACAACAGTGCCAAACTACCAGACATGTTTCCAAACAATCATTAAATATTAATTTTGCAGGGTCCAAATCAAAGATACAGGATTCGTACAAATATCCAACATACATTGCACATAAAAAACAAACTGCAAATCCATCTCAATTTTCAAATCCGAATAACAAAATCCATCTAGATGCATTTATAATATTAAGTTTGGATGGTCCAAATCAATATTACAGAGTGAACACAAGATGAACAATCATTAACTAAATTGCAAATGCATAATCCGAATTTTCAATCTATACGAAATCAAATGTTCATTTCCATTCAAGAATGACATAATCGTTATTGTAATCCAATCATGCACCCAAGAAGATAAGCACAACATATCTCGTGGGCAGACTTTCCAAAGCCATGGACGATTATTGAAATTCATTAATGTTGCAAACATAGAAATTTCCCTCAAAACATGTCAGACATGGTTTTGGGACAGAGTGTTTGCTGAAATAAATATAACAATAGTATTCAAATAACATTTAAAATTTAAATTAGGAAAAGAAGTGAAGATGTTGCACTGATTAAAGCCTGAAAGATCACTAATAATCATATTCAGACAAGATTGTTATTATTATTATTATCACAAGATTAAGAAGATGTGCAAACATCATTGCTTGATACAACAAAAACTTTGCTCACATTTTTCACATCAGAATCTATCATTAGATCTCCATCCTCATCAGAACACATTAACTTCAACAGCCTCTGGAACTGTTTTCCATTGTGCAGCAAGTCAATCAGTCATAACACTCATTTTAAAGCATAGAGAATTCAAAAACTTATATCATATCAACTTTAAAATTACTAAAATTTAAATAGAAAAGAATGTGTTAAGCATTAACAATAACACTAAGGCTAGGTTCTGTTATCAGAACTACGAGCTGCATCAGTAGCATCAACAGCAACAACACATTGTTAATTAATAGTATAAATAACAAAATCATTAAAATAATGAAGACTCAAAGTCAAAGACAAGGGAGTACCTGTTGGTGCGTTCTAATCCTACCTTCAAGGGATAATACCAACTGCTTCCATGGTTCTGCTTCTGGTGCAGGACCAGTTTTCAAGGATTTTAGTACTACTTGACAGTACCTGAACTGCATAATAACAACAAGGACAGTATAACAATGTACAGATAATAACAAGAAGGCTGAAATGGAAGCAAAATAAACGGAGAGTGTCCAAGTACCTTCCAAATTTCATATGATTAAGTCCTCTGTTCAAGTAACTGTTAGGTTAGATCAGTTCTGAGTACTCCTAATACATCTCACAAAACAAATGCGATCACATTTAATATAATATTGAGTTTAGTGGTCATGCAAGAAATCTTTTATTTAAACTGGCAATTATAATTCATCAGTATAAAGTCTTGTGTACTTTATATTCTCAATTAGAATTAGTCATTAATGTACCTTTTAATGTAAAATTCATCAAATTTATATATATGGTAGTTCGTGATTGAATACACTATCGATGCATGGGCTATTTTATCACTTTTATCAGAGAAAAATAAATGCTAAGACACAT
Source organism: Vigna unguiculata (assembly GCF_037176805.1). Taxonomy (NCBI): domain Eukaryota; kingdom Viridiplantae; phylum Streptophyta; class Magnoliopsida; order Fabales; family Fabaceae; genus Vigna; species Vigna unguiculata. Next base: position 52,351,093 of record NC_140794.1, on the reverse strand, counting down.
GTATTTCAGCAGACAAGACATTACAAAATCATACAGAATGCACGGTTTATAAAATGTCACATTCCTACGTTGATAAACCTAGGTATGAACATCGTAAAATCCTATGAAATCAAGCAATCGGGAACCAGAAAAGTACAATTGAGAGAGGAAAGGATAGCAAATAGTGCAGACCGAACAGTAGAACCATCAAGATCAAATCAAGAAGCTGATCTTGCCTTTTAACAAAAAAATTTGAAGTTTATAAAACGAAGAGAGGGTAAAGAAAAAATGGAAGAGTTTATAAAATCTTGAAAAAGGACAATAACTGGAAAAGATATATCCTGAGTTTCTTTGAATTTAATTCCAGGTAATTAACAAAGACTAATCTTGAAAACAGAACACTTAACTTCAATTTCAAGAAACTTGAAAACCAATAATTATATACAAACGATAAATTAAATAAAATAAAGCAGAACCTCATCAATTGTGAAACCATCACTAGCATATGTCAATCAATTATACTCGTTGGCGTATCAAGAGGATCCTTCGTCCCTGACGTAACTTTTTTTTTTATCACCATCTCGGTTGATCTCCAACCATATTTGACATGACTGCAACGATAGCAGCTTGTGAGAGTGAGAGAAGATGAGGCGAGAGGGAGAAAAATAGACGAAATAGAATGTATGAGGATCCCAAGAGTTTCAAAGAGAAATGTTTAACTCTTACAAAAGAAATTCTTTTATAGTCAGTCAAGGAAGATGGTACGGGTGTTAAAAATGAATTTTATATAAAACTAGTTAAATAACTTCTAATAATATTTAAAAGATAAAAAAGTTATATATATATATATTTGTGTAAATGTTAAAAAAAGAAAAAAGATTAAAAATAATTATTATTCATATAAAATCAAATAGAATATTAAAATATACAAAATATTTAACAAACAATTATGACCAAACATAACACAGCGAAAGTTATATTTCAAAACGGAGAAAATTAGCGGTAATGGAAAACTGTCCATATAAGCGTTTAAATTAGAGAAGTAATATTTAAAGTAAATAAAAAAGTTTAGAGATTTATAGAAAAATAACACACTAAACGTTAATATTGTAAAAATTCCATAAAGTTGGAAAAAGATAAAATTTAACAAGTGATCAAATTGTAATGTTTATCAAAATTTTAAATGGTCATTAAATAATGTAATTTTATATAAAAAAAAAACATAAAATTTGATAATAAGAAGAACTACGATATTTTTTTAGTAAAGTAAAATTAAATACCAAAAAAATTATATTTATATAAAAATATTTAAAAAAGGAAAAAATATATTATTACTTCACAACAAGGAAGATAAAATGTTGAGAATGATCGGTCAACTAAGAGTTGTAGTTGATTTGGGTTATCTTATGACCCAACCAAATTCAACACAATCTAAATTCAAGTGAGTTTTATTTATAATTCGGTCAAATTCTACTTTAACTTAAATTAACTCAGTTTTTATGCAAGTTGGACTCTTATGCTTATGTATAGATAAATTGTATTACTTTTTTTATGTTTTGGATTAGTTTGCACAAATTTGATGACTTGAGTTCTTGATTTACTTGAAATTTTGAATTTTTTGTTATTCTTTTAATTAGGTTTATATTTTCAAATAAGTTAATGTTACACATCATTATAAATTTTGACATTTTAATTATACTTACACTTTAAACTTTATTAATCATTTGTTAATATATGAAAATTTATTAAAATAAAAATAAATGTAAAGTATGTGGTAATATACCAAACTTATGATAAAAAATTTCATTCCACGAAATATAAATAAATTATATTTATTATAAAAGAAATTTAAATAAATATACGAAGATAAAATATTAAACCGCTTATAGTATTTTATATAAATAAAAGTCAAATTATTTAATTTGTCAAGCAGAATAATTCTCCTTGACATTTTTCTTTAAAACTCTAATAAATCATTAATTTATCTAGAAAATCGTAAAAAATTAGAATAGAATACTTTTTGATCGACATCACTTTTTCCAAACTTGTTTCAAATCATAAATAGTTTTCATAAACTCAAAAAAAAAAAGTCTAAATCCCTAAAAGAGCTAAAAAATCTATTGACATATTCACTCCCAAACTTCCTCTAAAACCGAATAATAAAGTTCAACACTCACCTTTTCTTTCTAGCTATTATTTTTTTGTGCTCTTGCATTTTATATTACATTACACTTGTGCCAATGGTTCTAAGGGGTAAAACAATTAATGCAAACATTTGATGATATCAAAGCCAAGTGTGTTCGGAATGGACTTTAACAAGAAAACAGGTACAAGGTAATCAGTTATGCAGTTGTAAATATACTATCTACACATCTAGCTGTAAATTGTCATGAAAAATCAACCAGTAACATTAAAAATTGTTTAAGGATTCATCGACTTTTGAAATGCATCTTTTCCAACTTGCTCAAAATTATATATATATATATATATATATATATATATATATATATATATATATATATATATATATATATATGTATAATAAACGTAAAACAAATATATAGAGAAGAGATTAGTTTATTTTATCAATGTTAGAAACGATTATTAAAAAGTACTAAAAAGAAAAGTTGATTACATGTTTTATTCCATTCCTTTTATATAACTGCAAATTTTGTTACTGAATATCAACGTTTGTTTTTTCACATTTTATCCTATTTTAAAACTCTCACTAAAGTAAGGGAAAATAGAACAATTAACTAAAAATGAAACAAAACATAACTATTCCTTGAATCAAATGGTATATTTTCCTATAAAGGATTCAATTAATCCTATCACTAATCCAAAACACTGTTAAGTTAAATGTATCACCAATTTGAGGTTTAGGGTTTGTTCGTGTCTTGACCATGGTGACTCAACCGAGCGATGCGGAACTCATAGGCAGCTTGCAAGCCAAGGCCAAGCCATTTCCATGCTTTTCTTTCTCAGTATGTAGAATTGTTTGTTCGTTTCTGCTATTCGGCCAGCGTTTGCCAACCATATATTGCTTTCTTGCAGTGGAATTGAGGAAAACTCAGTTCAGAATAGTCACTTCCTTTCCGTGCAACCAACGTCTTTTGGATTTGAATACGTCAAACACAGACTCCAACAAAAGCACTCAGACTCAGATAGGGTTTAGGTTCCTCAACAAATGCTTCATCTGTTATGTCTTGACTGTTTTATTAACTTTTATGTTTTGATCGATGCATCGGATTGGAGTAAAGAATTTTTAAAACAACTAAGTTGATTAAATTTTATCTGAAAATTTTAAATACACAATTAAATTTGAAATTTTGTTTTGGAGAGAAAAATTCGTAGAGGAATTAATTTTTGTTCAACGTAAAAATAACGAGACTTATTTTACTTGAAAAAACTTTAAAATCAGAAAACACACTAATCTAGCTTGAAAAGAAGAAAAATGAAAATAAAATTAAGCTTTGAATTATATAATTTATAATCAATACCTGAAATTCATTTACATCATTCTCTTTACTATTTTTTTTTTCATAAATCAACATTTATCTGAAAAGAACAAGAAATACTCGGTCAAGGTTCATGCATATATCACTCAAAATCTTTACTTCATATAATTTATATTACATATGTACACCAGTAAAAAAATAGAAAGAGTTCATTTTCTAATAAGCTAAAAAGAAATAACTATATATCGACCTTGATGATTAGCCGAAAACTAATTAAAACTAAGATCTAATTTCTTTTATCACATTCCATATAACCTGTGACATCAAAGGGATTATTCTTAAAGATTTTTCATAAAAGAGACTAACAGATATATAAAATTCTACTTGTTCAAAGCACATGGTTAAACCTGTGCAAGTTTAAGCAGATCATTATAATCCAATGACTTATCCATAATGTTGAAGTTGCAGAAACCAGATTAATCGAGCACATTTAGAACAAGCAGAAACCTATCATGACATGCTCAAATTCCATGGACTAATTAAAGAAGTCGTTGTCATAGAACTCATCATCAAAAGGGTAAGCACACAGGAGAAATTCAAATGGTTACTTATCCTTAGTGCATAGACTCCACAGACTTACATATATTAGTTGCAGATGAGAGATTGCAGCTTATAATTAACAAAAAATATTATAGTACATTACAACATCTAGTGCGCTCGTGTGATTCTAGCTATATTTATACACGGATTTGTGTGGTGGACGTATCTAGAAGCTAAGTGCTTTGCAGAATCAAATGCATTACGCCATTACAATTTGTTTTCATCAAGATCAAAGCCTAGTACAGCTTCACTACCGTGAAAGAGCTAGGTCAGCATATCATCAGAAACGCAAGTAACTTTGCGAAAAAAAAAAGGAGCTTATTAAGTGGAGAATAATTAAAAGCCAGAAGTGGCATTAAGTTTATGCAATATTTAAATATAGTCCGCGCCGGAAACCTAAGCAGCCTATAATCGAACCTACACTAATTTATCATTTGCTCCATAAACGACTAACTATGTATAATTATGTCACAACTCTAATTAGCCCCACAAGCTAATTAAAAATTATGCAACGACTTGGAAGATCAAAAGCAATTCCGGCCTAAAAAATTCAAGGGGTCTACCTTTTAATGATCAAAATCAGTAAAACATAATTTGCTTGTTAACAAGCCAGTGTAACAGATTTCATACACTGAAGCTTATATATTTAATTACAGCTGTGCAAAATAGATGAACCAAAATAAAGGGTGCAAGTTTTTCACTACGTGGAGACCAATTGTTACTATACCAGTAGTATCCTGTATCTCCCATGCATCACTTCCTTTCTCCAGATCCGAATTAAAAGACAACATATATATCATATACTATATACACATATATGTTTGGTTTCGAGTGTGCGTAGGTCACCATTAAATGACGGAAGTTAATTTCAGGTTGTAGTGTAAATTGCCCCATAAGATAAGGCAGTGATGCATGACTCTTATTTCCTTTTCCAAGATCATACATTTTACCTAAAGAGTAGTACTGGCTGGTAGCTAGCAGAAGTCAAAACTGGACTTCTAAAATTCGTCAGTGGATCTAATTAAAGCTTTTTCAGTGTTACAATTATTCAGGCACTATGATGATCAGAATACGTACTGAAGTTGGTTAATGCTGGAGAAAGTAACCACCAATTTAACTTCCATATATATGTAGCCAGTAAACAAATATAGAGAAGCATACACGCATGACCTAAAACATATATACAAATTCATTATTACTATCCATGGGACATATAAATAATACCATGGCAAACATTTAACTTGTTATAACTTTCACACATCAACTTTATTTTTGTGAATATATATACATATACATATGCACGAAGGGTTTATAAAATTAACACCGTACATGTCAGCCTTATATTTATCACTGAATCCCTAGTTTAGTTATATGCATACATTTATACACAAACACTAACTATAAATTTAATCCTAAGCTTGTGAGAGAAGCAAGGAGGTATGAATAAATATATTTAAAAATAGGACGCCATAAAAAGGCACAGAAATAAAGGAGACCGGGAAGGGGTAGATGGTTATGGGGTTGTGACTCACAAGTTATTGCTTTGTTTCATGTCGGAACGACAACCAGCTCCTTGAAACATGTAGCTAGGTAGTGCAAGTCATGTTAATAATTAAAAGGCAAATCCTCAAACAGAAAAGAAGAAGAAGAAGCAGAGACATGTAATTAAACAGAAGCTAGTAATTAATTAAATTATACAGCAGTGTTCCATATTATAATAACGGAGGAGGAAATAAAGAGATGAATGAGACTGAAACCATATCGAAGTAACCATTAATTAACATCGGCAGCAGAAGAGAAGAGAAGAGGAAGAAGAGAAAATTAATCATAGTATTTATGTAGTCCATGAATGTGCTGACCTTGTAATAACATACAGTAATCCCTTGAAGAAATCATTGATGGGTGAAGATGGATCTGGAGAGAAAGAAGAAACTCAAAAAGGTGGTGGACGTGAAGCAGCGTTTCCCCCCCAACCCTCTCCGGGTAACTGAACGTTCTGCATATTCAGAGGTAAATTGAAGAAGGGAAGTCCCGAAGAAGGGTCAGGGAAAGAGTTGTTATTGCTATTGTTGCCGTTGTTATTTCCAACGCCATGAGACGACGTCGTAGCAGGTGCCTGAATCTGAAGCTGTTCTTCTTCTTCTAACGGTAGCCTCTCGTAGGCTACGTTCGTGAACGACGCCGCGATGACGATCACCGGCCCCGCTGCAGTCAGCTCCCCAACCACGTTTCCACCGACCACCTGGCCCTGCCCTCCGGCCACGTAGATAGTGAGGCTGGTAGCCCCGGGCGGAGCCGGCGGCGGGAGGAAGGAGCCGGAGAGGGAAAGAATCTCGAAGCGGCCATGGAGCGTGACGACGGCTCCAGCAGCGGCGGGCTGGCGGAGGCTGACATTGGTGACGGTGCCGCTACCGCTGAGGATGCAGATCCCGCGCTGGCGGCGGCGCGCGTAGGTGGTGACGCAGTCGAAGATGTCGGAGCCGCTTCCGACCTCGAGGATGTGCGCTCGGAGCGTGTTGGCGCTCTCCCGCGTGATTATCACCGGCGGTTTCGGCTTGTTCTTGGATCCCGGCGGCCTTCCACGTGGACGCCGACCGACCACGTCACCGGAACCAGTGGAAGCTAGCTCCAATCCTTGGCTTCGGTCATCGTCATCGAACGGCAACCCTCCGCGGTTCTGCGGCGGCGTCTCTTGGTCCTCTGAATCGTGATGGAGTTGCTGCAAGTGCAAGTCTGGTCTGTGAAGGTTTGGAACAAAGCGTGAAGCACTTCCTAAATCCAAACCAGCCATAGACATATCCAAGAGAGAGAACGATATATAAATATAAATATACACACAACTGATAAAAAAAGGGTTATATTATAAGATAGAAAAAAAAAACAGAAAACAAGGAAAACACAAATGATTATATTATGGAGAAGGAAATATAGTTAACAAATAGTAGAGATTTTTATTTATTTTTTGTTGGGCTAAGAACAGTGTTGTTTTGTTTATGGTTACTTTAAGGTAAGTGGTGTGAGTGTGTGGAAATAGAAGGAAGGAAAAGAGAGAAGAAGAAGAAAAGGAGATGGATGGGGTGGGTTTTGAAAAGACGATAGAGTGCAGAGTGAGGAAAGGGAAGAAGAAAGAAGAAGAAGTAGAGAAGAGAAGAGAAGAGAAGAGAGAAAGAAAGAATGGGTGAGAGAATTGAAATGAGGTTGAAGGAGAGGCAAAGACTCACAATGCAGTCATTTGCTTGGGCAAACAAAAGTTTAAAATAATAATAGGCATATGTACTATAAAATATATCAATTAGTTGAGGCAAATCTTTTTAACACACTTGCTCCAATGTGTTTGTCACTCCCGTTAGAAGAGCGTGGACGCAACGCGATCTTAACTTCATTACACTTGATTAAGTCAACATTTCTACCATCAATTATTGGTTAGGTTTTCTATGGGCGTTACATGAATATGGCCATTTATATTTTTTCGTTTAATACTGTTTAGCTTCTTTACAAGATTTTCCTTTTACAAATTTGATTGATTGAATTCTATATAATAGAGTAAGGTAAAGAAAATAGGCCAATTAATTTAAGTTGTGTTTTAATATTATAAACTCGATCAATGGTCACCAAAAAAAATAATTGTCAGCTAATTTAGCTTTTGAAATATTTTAACATAGTTGTTAACTTGATAAAATATAGCATTTGCATTTAACAACATATTATGAATGAATAAATCTGTCACTTTTGAAAATCAAGTCATCTTACCCTCTCTTTTTTTTTTCTTTTTAAAACACATGGGTTCACTACTATTTTTTGTATGTATTTTAAAAATACGCATTATTAGTAATTTAATATTTTATATCATTCTTTGCTAAATACATTTCTTGTGAGAATTTTTTTTTTTCATTAATTTTTGTCTTCTTGTTCGATCTCAATTCATATATAGTTTTAAATTTTCTCTAATTTATTCTCTAAGTTATTGATTTGATTTTTTATACATACTCATTATAATTTTTCATTTTTTCTACTAAATATTGATAAGATTTACTTCATGTCAGGGTCTCGTCTGTAATTTCCACATGATTGCAGTTGTTTTTTTTTTTCTACTGAGTTAAGCAATGATGACAGAGCGTTAATGTACTATCGTTGGGATAAAATTAACAAATAAAATATATAATAAAAAAAGTATTTATTAATGAGGAAAGTAAAAAGTTCCGCTTATTTTAAATAGGACTTATCCATGTACCAAAATAAAAAATAAATTTAGATAACAAAAGCTTAGCTAGTGAGTTTTATAATAATAACCCATCAAACAACTTAACATCACTCAGGTAAAGAACCATATACACAGATTGTGGTATTATATATTTTATTTATTGGGGTTTAAAATAAAATGATTTTATTATGTACATGTTCTTAAAAGTTATTAAATTGAAGGACCACCATTTGATACAAATACTTGACAGAAGTAAGACTTAGTTGGATTTCGTAAACAACAAAAGTTATTTTAATTAAAAAAATGTCCATGTAGAATATCATTAAAAAAAAAAAGCAAAGAACAAAATCAAGGTAAAAGAAATTAACTATTCCATTAAAAATGTAAATGAAGGAAAAAAATGAGAAAAGTTTAAATTGTTTGTTTTGTTGTCGGACGAAAAGAGTTTAATAAAAAACTATTATCCTATGATTCTTGCCATTATTATGATAATATCTAATTGTAGTCTACAATTTTTTATTTCATAGCTGTCGATTGCAATAGAGTAAAACTGGATGAGTAAACAATAAATTCATCAAATTAAAATAGGTTTTTATGTAGTCCCTATATTTTATAACTCGCTTACTTTTTGAGTCAAACACTTAGCTCAATATAGAATAATACTCACACTTCTTCTTACCTTGAGAGTTTAGAAAGGGAATTTTAAATAAATTAAATCTGTATTAATTTTATATTTATTTTTTAACTTCTTTATTTGGATAATAGATTTTTTTTTTAAATTAAAGAACATAACTATTGATGATTCTTTTAGTTGATTTTGGTTAATATTATTTTTTCTCAAAACGTGTCAAAAATGTTTAACTAATATTCAGAAAAAAAAAATTAACGCTGAAGATTTTTTTTTTTTCATGTATCACAGTTATTTAGACTGAAACCAATCAAGATTATTTTTGCAATGTTGATAGTTGGTGGGATATTTTTTTATTTCTTTCAGCGGTCGAAAATTTTTATAATCAACATTGATGAAAATAATTATAACTAATGTTGGCTAAAAGTTTATAGTTGACATTAGAAATAAAATATTAGCAAATTATTGATAAAGAATATATTTTTATCAATATAAAAAAGATAATTATAAGTATTACAAAAAAAAATTACGATAGAAATCAATTGAAAAAAAAATTAATTCAAATTAACAAAAAATAATCTGTCCAATATTAGTAGAACAAACTCTAACTAATATCAAGTAAAAAATAACAGTAATCTATAACAAAATAATTAAAACAATTTAATCACAAAAATAACTTATATTAATATGAATAGAAAAAATCTTAGTCGACATAAGTTTTGATGATAATAGTTTTGATAGTCCCTCCATCTTAGTCAAGTCAATATTGTCTCAATCAAAACCGAGTTGAGAAAAATAAAAAAAATAATAAAATATGAATTTAAACATATGAAAAAAATTTAAATTCTTAGTCTTTTAGATGAAAATTAAAATTATTAATTTTAAGTAATATGATTACTCCGACTAAAATTTTAAAATATTTTTTTTTCTAAAAGAAATTTATCTAAAAAACATATATTGCCATGAAACATTTCAAAATTCCTTTAGAAACCAATTATTTTGTTAAAATTCCACCAAATACAGAATTTTAGTTCTTTTAAAAGAGAATAAAAAAAATCCAGCTTTTTGCTATTCCATGGTGTCCAAAACGATTTAATTAATACTCGCGAAGACGCATGAAAAATATAGAATTAAATTAAATAAGGAGCAAAGGAGATGAGAATTTAACATGATATGTTATCTCACTAGATCGAGTGGAGTGAATTAAGAAATGGGTAGCGCGTGTGCGTGTGAAGGTGTAGAGAAGAGAGATAAAGATTGTGCGTGTGTGGGTGGGGTTTAGAGGAGGAATATGGATGGTGATGTATTGATGTAAATAATGTAATGCTCTTCACTCGTTTGGTGTTGCTGCTGCTGCTTCTCTTGTGGCCTTTGAATTGAAATTTTGGGTATCGCTCTCTCTTTCTTCTTTCTGTGGGTTCACCTCACTAACCATGGTTTAGGAAAATTGAAACATTACAAGCTACAACCTACGCATTAACATCATTATTTTATTTCTTATCATAATAATAATGCATACATCACATTCGATAAACGAGGGCGGAGGAATGGGCAAGTGGGAGATCATGCTGCGGCGGGTGGTTCCCACCGCTCTTGTCTTCTTCCTCCTCAACTCTCCACCACTCTCTTTTCGTTTTCCTTTCTTCTTCCATTATTTTATTTCACTTTTTTTTTCTGTTACCCATCTCAACTATTTTCCTTATTTTTATTATAATATAAATAGATAAAATTTATATTCATTTATATATTATGAATTTTTTTTATTTCTAAGTGAGGTAGAACTTCTAACTTATCGTGAAGTAAGCATCAAGTGAAATAACTTCCAATGGAAGTGTTTCCAAGATATGATTATGGTTTCTTTTACAGGGATATGTAGCGACAAATATACAGTAAACTTTGTAATTTAAAACAATGTAAAATATAGTGTACCTAGAATATGTTATCGCATTAGTATTATAAATATGTTATGGTATTAGGCCTGGTATTATAATAATGTGAGGCTGAAATGCATTGGCTATCGCATACCTGGTTTTATCATACTTACAATGAAGATGTTAACTTTTTTTTATGCTTTCCTAAACACATCAATAGGTTGGAGTATGATTTCATTAGTGAGGGAGGCATAACACGTGTTAGGATGAGAACTCAGCACGAATTTAGTTATTATTATGACATTCTAAAATTATTTGCTACTGTAATCGGCCAACGTAAGACTTTTCTATCGGTAATTTAATAGACAAAGAGAGTTAATTCATTAATTAAGGTTCTAAAGATGCAATTTATACTGTTTGCTAATGAACTAAAAAAACACCAATTTGGCATCTCTTTTGCTTATCCTTGCACACGTTCACTGGCTGTGGATTAGATTTATTAATGCCCTAAAAGCTAAGGCATACTCGCGCTTGAAAATGACCAATTAATTAAGGATGAGATTAAATAAAAAACAAAAAAAAGAGGCTAGGGTTCTATAACGTGCGCAGAGTGCAGTGTTGATTAAAGAGGAAAAAGAATAAAAAAAAGAAGATGAAAAGCCATTTAAAATATTGTAGATTTTTTAATACGGTGTGAATGCTTTTTCTCAACCCTTGATCCCGTAATTATGGAAGATCAATGTAGTTAATATGAATAACAAAATATAAACGTAGTCCCTCGAAAAAGAATACATATTTTATGTGAATCTCTTTCTATTTGGTCTTTCTTTAGTGAAATAAATAAATAAATAATTGCAGTTCATTAGCTTTATTCCTAACTTGTTTAGAAGGACTTAAAGGTTATGATGATTCTTTGTGCTTTGGTTGTGAGGGTGTGGACAGGTGGGAGGTACCGGATCGCCTCTTCAACACGAGGAAGGTTTGTTGATTTTCCTATCCTGGATTACACTTTAACTTCACTTTCCCAAATCGTAAGCCAAAGCCGGTGATTTTCTTTAAGCAAATAATAATTTTATAATTATTGGGTACAATTTATATTCTTATATTATTAATTTTTTATAAGTAACAGGATATTTTATAATTACAATAATAATTTTAAAAAAATCCTTCTTAGTATATCGTAAGATTTCATTTATGTTCTATCAAAGATACTTTTCTATGTGTACGTTTGAGATTGAATTATACATAAGTTGTTTACTTTTTATCTAATATATAATACATTTAAGTAGTGATTAGTAATTTTATACTCTTGATTATGTAGACCTTTTTCATTGTGATGTTCTTCCAAAAATATTATTTTCTATCTTCAACCAAATATACATATAAGTCAGCAATGTAGCAGTTCCACTTCCAAGCTAAATGCTCAACCACCGCAGTATCCATGCATAACTACTCTCCCTATTTGGCACTCCGAACAATATTGCATTAACATCAATGCATTAGCTAAGTAAACGCTAATGCATATACATTCTTTTATAATACACAACCAATATCAATTTTCCGAATAATTAACATCAATAATAGTAACATTTCCATAAATAAACTATATTATTTGTTATGAAGGAATGTAATATCAAGAGTGACATTTTACATCAATTACTATAATGTATTATTAATGCCACTGAATTTAGTTGGTCCACCATAACACGTGTAGAACTTAGTTAAATGTAGGAATACAATATAAGTATAGTTGAATTGTTTAATTATGTTACACATTTAGAATCTTTTTTATTTATATTTGTTTCATTATAGATGTGTATGTGCTCTTATTGACCATTTTTATTTTAAATTGCCACACTCTTCTTGTGGCACATGAGAAGGTTCAAAAAATAAACTAGCCTATGTCAAATTGTATAGTTTCTTCAGACTTAGACCACACAATCCATATAAAAGTTTAGGAATAAAAGAAAAAGGCATGAATCTCAAAAAATGTATTTACATGACTCCTTGATGTATAATTATAACTATTAAATTATCACTGATAAACATGTTTAATTTCGGTCTCATTCACAAAAGATAATATTGTTTATGTGATTTTATATAAAAAAGTGAGCACAGCATAAATAATATAATTTTTTTGTCCATTCTAAAGTATTGTAAATTACCATCACTTTTCTTTTTACTAGTTTTATTAATATATGCAATTCCTTAAATGGTAATTTCATATCATTATGGCCATATAAGTTTTATAGATTTTTTTCTAAGATGTTTAATTCTTCATTAAATGTATAACACTAACTTAATATATTGATAATTAACTTAATTAAAATTTATATAATAATAAAATAAAAAGCGAAGAACTTTTTAATTAGAGAATAACATTATACAAATTATCATAATTCGATGAAGTATTCCATGAGTAATGAGTATAAGGGTTGAGACACTTCAACTGTTATATAAAAGGATACCTTTTAAGTTGGTTATGTTTTATAATGCCTATAAAAGTCACTTTTGTATTTTAATTATTAATTAATATAAAACTCCTATTTTTTATATTGATTTTTTATTTTTTGTAAAATCTTTTATAGAATAATAAGATCATTCACTAATTAAACGTGTACTAAAAATCAGGAATTAAATTTCATATTCATGTATATACATATAGTTAACCGAAATCAAATGTGAAATCATTATTTTTTCCGTTTTCTAAACCGAAACCAAAACAATTGATTTAATTAATTAAATAAAGAACGGTACAGGAAAGTCACATAGTGAACACTACCACGAAGGTTCTCCAGGCATCAATCAGCCACATTCCACCTCTGATTGTTACCAAAAGTCGAATCTGATTACCGAGTAATTTTCTATGTTCATTTCGTTGAACGACAACTCGCAAGTGAAACACCAACCAATCAATTTGGTGCGTTCAAATTCGACACTTTCAAACATTGGATTTCTTTTTCTTATATTTTATGTGATTAATTAACAAGAAGATTGAATTAAAGGACATATAAATTACACACTTTCTTCTAAAGATCCTTCTGTGATGGAAGTGGTCACTGAAAAGAAACTGTTGACTTTTTAAAGAAACAACTTGCTTTAAATATCAGTGGAGCACTGACGATGTGATATAGTTTTTTACTTCTTTAAATGCAATTTAATAAGCTTTTAAAGTCATATAAAACTATTATATGGTTGGATCTGACATATACTAATTAGTGTTATTTCTTAAGTGGGTGATTTAAGCAAATAAAGTATGATTTATTCACTGTTGGTGATTATCCTGTCTAATATAACCATAAGCTTTGGCCTAATATATAATGGAACATGCATACATGGAAACTTCCAGGAGGACATCTCCTATATAACTTATGTAAAATTAAACATTAAATTGTACGAGGATTCTTTATTTGCAGTGTTTGTTATCTATTCTACTATGTTTTAAAAATTAACATGGTCGCATCCTACATGCTTCTTTTTTTTTCTGAGAGAAAAAAGAAAAACGAAAAACTCAACTCTTGTGAGAATGATACTCTATTTATTTATAACTTGTATGTCCGATTACATGTACAAACACACACGTCCAACCAAGTCAACGATTTTAAATGGATAAATTTATATAAAAACTCACTCTTGGATTAAAATCTTGTATTATTCAAATCATATTAAAAATTACTATATTCTAAGATTTTTTTTATACCTCCTTGATGTTTGTAAATTTATATCAATATGAGTAATTTAATCATTGATATATAACTTAAAGGTTAGATTGGTAACTTCAAGTATTAATCATTTAATAGAGGAACTTTTTAAAGCATTTAAAAAATATTAAATACAAATTTATATATAACTACAAACGTTTTGACTTATCTAAAATGTATCAATGGCTGAATTAATAACATCGAATATATACTAAAGCAATAACTTTATCAGTAATTATTCCTAAAATAAAAACTTTATACCAAGAATCATTCTTGAACTACCTTAAGTTTTCATCGTTATTAAGAATGGGATGAAAATACTCATATTTATAAGTGTTTTTTAGGCAAAAACTACCTGTAACAAATATAATAATTAAAAATTGAATGATAAAATATCAATTATATTTGTTTGAAAAATCAGCCAAAGTTATATATATATATATATATATATATATATATATATATATATATATATATATATATATATATAGACACACACACACATTCATAACTTAAATGCATGTACTCTTATGTTTGTTGTGGGGGCAAATAGTTACATCCATAAGTATCTAGTAGCACCGTAATAAATGTTAATTATTTAGAAAATTTAATCACATGAATTACTCTTTCTTAATTTAAATGCATGTACTCTTATGTTTGTTGTGGGGGCAAATAGTTACATCCATAAATCTCATCCAAATGTGTCCTTACAAAATGCAAAAAATCCAAATCCAATCCCAAAGACAATAATTCTGTTAAAGCATATATTTGTGTAGTGTAGGTCAAATAGTAGGATTTAATTGTCATGTATATCAAATTGTCAAGAGCGAGAGGGTAAGAAAAAGATTATGTGGCCCTAATTTTATCTTGTTCGTCGATTTATAACATATCTAAGGACAGTATTTTAAGGTAGCCCGACCAAGGTACGAGGTTGTTCTGATTACAGTGGAAAAACCCTAGCCACAAGAGTTACGTTCATCCGATTTGGACAAGGGTTCTGGATTTGTGGATACAAACGTACTGAGAGAAGCACACGCCCTCTTCATAGGCATTCTGTGGTTGGGGTTAACCAAACAAAACTTAGAAAATGAAAAGAAAAAAAAAAAACTGAAAAAGTAATATAAAAAGGGGTTTATCTTCAAACTGCACTTTAGCATGCTGAAATCAGAATTGTTGGCTCTTCTCTCTCCATCAATGTATCTGTCCACGTTCATAACAGCCTGGACAGTGTATACCAACTCACTCTTACACCAATTCAACTCAAACTTTTGTGATGTGATTATGTTCCACTTTAATTTTTACTTGTCGTGTAAGTTTAAAACTATGTTTATACTGGGTTTAAATTATACTCATTTCATTTTTTTTTAATAATTTGCAAAAACCTTACTTTTATTATTTTATCTATGGATAAATAGTTTAAAAAATTCCTAAAATATTCATAAAATAAAATTAAACACTTGCTAAAAAATATTGAGTTTAAGACATTACATACACTTATTTATTAAACTTAAAAAAGTGCACATAAATTTGTAAAACTAAAACTAACTTCTAATGACACTAATTTATAAATAATTGACTAATATAAACATAAATTTATTTAGTAATTATTAATTATTAATATTTAAAATCAATTTAAATTTAATTTATAAATTAATTATTCATGACAGATTATTTTAAATATTAATAATGTCTAGTTTATAAATTATAAATAAATCAGTTACTATTAATTAATTATTTTTAATCTTTAAAATTAATTGTTATAATAAAATGTGTGTATAATAAATTTATAAAAAATATATCTTAAATATTATACAGTAGTTGACGATATATAAATATAACATAAACCTTTTATTTACTACATAATATAAAAAATCATCTTCTTTACTTTATTATTATTAGTTTTTATTTCATTTGAAGAATTTTTTTGTTTTACTAAAATAATTTTAGTTATCTCTCAACCATCGACTATGTTGATATTTGAAAAGTTTTCTTAGATCTCTAAGGTAATTTTCATTATATCATATCCTTAATTATACATTTATTTTTCTTTGTTGGATCTCTCAAATTGTTTTTAAGACACATATTTGATAACTTTTTAATATTTTTATTTGTTGTTTATTTTTTATTATGTAGAATACTATTTTGATATATTTTAGATGATATATTTTATTTTCTAACTCATTATCATATTGTAATTTTGTCAATATAATTGTAGAAATAAAGTTTATTTACTATAATATAAAAGTTTAATGTAATTGCCATGATTTTTTTATCACCATCCAAAATATATTGAAGTTAAAAAGATACAAGATTTATATTAAATTATACTATTACTAGTTTAATCTTTATTCTTTATGTGATTTTGATCAAGTGATATATTATAACTTATATTAGTGAATAAAAAATAGATTCATTAGAATTTAAAAAATTGAAGTAAACAAACATTTAAAATATATTTTAATTTGAATATTTGTTTTCTTTTTATATATATCTTTTTTTTTCAAATATTTTTAAATTTTATCAAGGTTTCATTAATGTTTGTAAATTTAATAAATATTTTGGTTCTCATGAAATTTTATTTGGTATTCTAATTTGAAATGTATACAATTATAATTTCTTTCTAAATATTTGATATTGAAGAAACAACCCTCCTTTAAATATTTAATATTTGATAATATAATGTTTCATTTATTGTAATTTTTATTATTTTATAAAATTAATTTTGAAACAGTGACAAAAATGGACACATGTATGAGTACGAGTATATACCCGTCACCCGGTGGAGATGAGGATGCGACAAAAGTTTGATACCCGTTGAGTTTGAGTATGGAGATGGGGATGAATCTTTCTATGATGGATATGGGTATGTGGTAGTGAAACTCGTCCCCATCCCCCCTCGTTTCCATCCCTACGACACAACACTCACATACACACTCTGTAGGTGTGTAATGGTGAGATAATTTCTCATCCATCCAAATCTATTCATTTGTAGAGAGAGGTGATTTTCGTAATATCTCTCAAAACTGTCTTCACATTCATTCGTTAATCATGTTATTCAAACATAAATCAACAACAATATCCATCGTTGCAAATCAGCAGTATCCCTAAATCCCTTCATGCGAACATGTTGTTACGGTGTGTTGCTTTGAGAGAGAGTGAGTGGATGAATTTGAGTGAATTTGTATAGATTTAAGTGGATGAATTTTAGTTGTCTATTTTAAGGGATTTGGAGGTTAAGTGAGTGGTTTTGAGAGTGAAATTTGTGAAAGTTTGTAAATGAATAAATAGATATGATGGATAAAATTAATATATTATTATTTGTATTCTTCATTTGAGGAGAGAGGTGATTTTCATAATATCTCTCAAATATGTCTTCACATTTATTTGTTAATCATGGCATTCAGACACAATCAATAACAATATACATCGTTGCAAATTAGTGGGATTCTTAAATCCCTTCATGTGAACAGGCCGTTTAGGGTGTGTTCCTTTGAGAGAGAGTGAGTGGATGAATTTAAATGAATTTGTATAGATTTAAATAGATGAATTTTAGTTGTCTATTTTAAGAAATTTGAAGATAAAGTGAGTAGATTTGAAAGTGAAATTTGTGAAAGTTTCTGAGTGAATAAATTTACATAATGAATAAAATTAATATATTATTATATTTATTTATTATTATCATTATTTATTATAACAATTATTATATATTATTAATTAGATAATATAATTATTTATTTATTTAATATTATTTATATATATATATATATATATATATATATATATATATATAAATTAAAGTTGAACCTCTCCAAATCTTCTCTCTTTGAAGAGATAATCATCTTCCAAATGCACACCTCCACCTCATGACAAATCCTTTAAAAAAAACAAGGTGAATCCCGCAAATTTTCGCACAAAATTCGGTGCAAATTGTGTTAAGCGAACATACCTTTAAAAGTGAACAACACAAATTTTATCCTTCAATCCACTTAAATTCATTATCTTCTTCTCTCTTCTCTCTAAAATCAAACATTACCTTTAAATGATGTGGCTCATTTTCTTTGCTTTTCCTTTCAATATTGCAAAGGACCACAACGAGGCTCATCCCGCAATCACAAATCAGCGCCTACATTTCATTCATTGTGTATAAACTGATCCAAACTTGAGATATACTCTCAAATCCGTTTTTGTGCACAATATTCATCTCGAAACACACACAACATTATAGTGCTTTTTCTTCATCTAATTATGTATATGGAAATGATTCAATAGTATTTTATTAAAAAATTTCAATTTTATTTTATTATTTGAAATATTCTTTATTTAGTACTTTTCGTAACTATAATAATGATAATGTTGGTATTATGATTGATCAAAAGTTTTATTTATTTAAAGAAAATAAAAACTTTAGGATGAAATTGGAAAAATAATGATAGAGAAAACCTACCGAAACCAAGACAAACTATGCACTGTGGGTCCCATTATTTTATTCATACATGTAATTGACATTTGACTTCTTCAACCATTCTAAATAAATGTCAATCACGTCCAAATTTGGAAGAATAACAAGTTCGATTTAAAATTCTTCCACTATTTTCAACTCAATAATCTATCAGATAAATTTCTATTTTCCATTCTAAATTTAAGATTCCTTCACTCTATTTTTCGTCTATTTTCTCTTCTTTACATATTTCTTTTCTTCCCTTCGATTCACTGTCTCTGATACCACTTGTTAGATCTATAAGGAGGAGTATCACTGGGAAGATACAACACCAATGAGACATGAGCCCAACCACATAAGGCATTGACACTGCTCTCAACCCAAAACCTTAAAGCTATGGGTTTATGGGTCTTTATCTTTATATAGTACTCTACTTTCTCATTTCTAGTCAATGTGGAACTTAGACTCACATTTGGATTTCTAACAACCACAAACGTCGTTTTAGGAATAAATTTAAGGTATAAAAACATAGATTTAAAATAAAAAAGAGGAGAAATAGTGTTATTTATATTAAGAAAAGGAGAATTGAAAAGTAAAGAAAATGAAAACAAAATTATAAAAATTTATGCATAAGTGTATAGATAAAAAAGGTTTTATTAAATAAAATTGTAAGATTATAGTTTTAGTTTTATATATAAAATTAAGTTAAAATACAATTTAATTAATTTAAATTTTATTAAAATAAAATATGAGTAATTCTCAAGATATTATCATAATTATAAGTAAAAATAAAAATAAGAGATTTTGTTATAAACCTTAAAATTTTTGTCTGAAAAACAGTCTGACTTTCTCTGCAAGGTTAGTGAGGGACACTCTGGAGAGGCTGAAATTCCGGAATTCAAAGTTTGGTCCTCATACATACCTAATCTGCCACCACAGAGCCATTTCCTTGGGAATCAACTAACTTACCTCGTATTCTCTGGTGGCGCGTTTCTTTCAAACTCCGATTCTGTGTGAGCTTTTGTTCATTTCCATCTTAAATGGCATAACCAAAGCTTTTTCATCTTAAAGCTTTTTAGTTTTAGTACACCACAAACTGAACTTCTACCTTTTTCATTTATCGATTTTGACTAAGTTTTAATCCACTTCTTTAATTTTTACAACTCCATATACATTATCCAATAATAAAAATAAAGTGTACGGTACACATCATTATCAACGTTGATATTTTATTTTAAGTTGATATTTCAAAATACATGATAAAGTAAAACAAAAACAGTCAAAACCTACGTCTCATGAAATATAAAATATAGAGAAGTTATATCCATTCTAAAATGAAAATCCAATTAGGTATGACATTATATATACTGGTCATAATACTTTATTCTCCAAATCCAAATTCATTAACCTATCAACTTTTCCGAAAAATATTTAAATTTTTCAATTGATTTTTTTCTATAAATAGTAAATATCCTCCGAGAAAAATAATCAACTTTTAAGTTATTTTTTATTTAATTAATCATATAGAATTAGTAGCGAACAGTAAAAATACTCAATAAAAATATTTTTGTTTAATATATAATATTTTTCTGAAAACAATAAATTTTCATATAATTTTTTAGATAGAATTTATAAAATTTTTCGTCCATGCTTTTCTCAATTATAATTTTTTTATATATAATTTATTTGAAAAAAAATAGAAATTTTCTCATTTTTTTTAACAAAGTTACGGTTTTTTTAATGGCAAACTCTTATCCAAATTTCTCATGCATCTAAAAGAAAAACTATTGTGGTACAAATTTACATTTTTTTTTATAATTTTATTATACTAATATACAATTTTCTTCTTCATGGAAGACTTTTTGTAAACCAACATAGTTTTACTTCTAGAAAACTTATTTGATGTTAATGTTTAGCATGATTTTTTTGTCAAGAAAATAAAAAAAAAACATATAATCAATTTATTTATATGAAGGATTACATTGATTATGTAAAAAATAGTATAAAAACACATAAAATATATTTACTTAAATTCTCTAAATGAATAATTTAATAATAAAATTTTAGTATTAGAGTGAATTTTGATTCGATAATATAAGTATAATATATTAGTTTTAATATTATATGTAACTAAATTATAAAATATATTAACTACGATTAACAACTATTTCTAATATAATTTTGAGATAGTAATATCATGACAGCTATTTTTAAAATAATATTTAACAATTAAGTAAAAAAAATTATTAATATATAGTTATTTAAAAGAATTTACATTTTCAAATAATATATATAATATTAGACTAAATTTAGATAACTTGAAATAGTGAAATTTGATATCCAAGTCATGCTTCAATTCAGTAACCAAGTTTGATATTATGACTTGATTCAACCGATATAGTTGGTTAATATAACTCAATGATTTGCGTGATATGCAGCTCGATAATCATCGGGCAATACGGATAAATTATAACTAGTTGCTTATTCTTTTTAATATATTTTAAGTATTGAATTTTAAATCTAATACGGATAGATAATCATTAGTGTCTTATTCTTTTAATATATTTTAAATATTAAATTTTAAATTTAACTCGATCTTATAAAATTAACTTATAAAATAGGATTTATATATATCATAAAATGATTTTATTATTGATTAATGTGAGACTTCCAACACTCATCTATCTCATCGAAATATATACATCTTAAGGGTGTGACTAAATATTAATAAGTGGTCTATACTGAGTGATGTAATAAATTAACAAATCTCACTATAATAGACTCAAACTCATAATCTAATAACATATTAAGAAGTGAATTTTAAGTTTAACTCAACCTCATAAAATCGGTTTGTATTCACTTATATATGTAAATTGAATTCACTTATATATGTAACTTAGACGTAATGACTAGTCAATACTAAACTTTCACCGAAATAATATAATGTTTTACTCGATTCTTAATATAATTAGTTACTTTTATTTATATTTATATATATATATATATATATATATATATATATATTTCATATAGTTTTTGTGTTATTATTTGATCTCCGAGGGCAGCAATAATAAGATAAACTTGGTAAAGATTCTTATAAGTGTGCCGAGTCCAAAAGTTCTAAAGTAAACTTTTTAAGTTCAATTATGGAATCTCAAAGGACTAGCATAGTAATCAAGTTTAAAAAAAATGCTTGATTCTTAAATAATGAAAAATTTAATGTTTTATCTTAAATAGACTAAAAAGAAATAGTCAAAGATGAAAATAAGAATTTAGGATACAAATAAATAAAATATACCAATGATAAAAATAAAGATAAAACAAAAAGGATGTCAATGAAGATAAAAAAAATAGAAATAAGGAAAACAAGGGAGATCAAATATGAAAAATAAAGATTGAACAAAATAAGCTAAAAATGAAAGAGAAATGTAATGCCTAAATATTTAGGATACAATATTTTTTATATACAATATACTAGGGTTATATTATTTATAAATATGTATTATTTTTCTTGTTTAAAATATAAATATAAATATATATTTGAATTTTTTGAGAAAGGATCAACGGGAAGATATAATACTAATGTCAATGAACTTAGAATATACAACATCAATGAGATATGACTCATACATAAGAAATTCATGCCACTCTTAACTTACGAGTCTTGATCTTATATGGTGCTCAACTTTTTCATTTTTTCCAATATGGGGCGAGGACTCACACTTGAATTTTCAATAATAAATTATATATTATAATACTATAAAAATTAAATGGTAATAATAGTGATAATAATAATACTATTATTAAAATGTAAAAAAAATAATAGAACAATATAAATATTCTAATAAATTAAATGAATATCTAGTTATTACATGTGTGTGTGTGTGTGTGTTTTTGTGTGTGTGTGTGTGTGTCCAGAAAGGATCACTGAGAAGATACAACACCAGTGAGACATGGGCCCAACTCACATAATTGACATCACTCTTAATCTATGAGTTTTAATCCTTATATGGTTGACAATTGTTTCACGACAACCATTTCCCAACTAGTGTATTTTACGTAGTAATATCAACAAGTGTCGTATCTATATGAATTTAACAAGTATATTGGTAGTTTAATTTTTGAGTTTTTGGTTTTAATAAAGAGTGCAAGTAAAAATAAATAGTAGTAATTAGATAGATTGAGTGGAGTAGGGGCTATGAATTGATTTCTTCTCATCTTCTTCTACTACACCATTACCATCTTGTTTACTTACTTTGCAAATCATTCAATGTCTTGAGAGTACTCTTTCTATGTAGATATAGGTTCATCCTTGATACACTATAACCTAAGGACTTCAAACCTAGTGTGATTCCTCAACTCTTGGTAGAATAAATCCTTGCTCTAATGTGCAGGACTCTCTCCTCCAACATCCTCTCTGACTACTAAATAAGCACCAGTACATGTATGATGATTGATTGGACCTTAGTTTGAGATTAATCTTTCAACTCAATCCAAACTAGTGAAACAAGATGAGTCATCAATTCATCTACACAAGTTGAGACCAGTTTTCCAACTCAAATCAAAGCGGTTAAATAAGATGAGTGATCAAGTCATCATTAAGCATAACTAAACCACAAACAATTGAATGATAGCAAAGATAAATACCTAAGAAGTAGAAGTGAATAGAATCAGAATTAATTACATTAAACCTGGACACAAGGGAGTTCAACTACTCATAGAATATTTCAATGCAATTCCAGTAACATCTACACATAAGATCTACACTAAGAGCATCTCCATTGTGCCTCACAAATCCTATTCTATCATACTATTACATTTTTTAGCCTTCACTAAATACTTAAAATGAAGACATGAGGTCTTTATTTATAGGAAATTATGGGCAGTGCTCAACCCAACTTTTGGTGCTTAGCCACAAGGGTTTCTTCACAAGTGGATTTTCTTCTCAGCCCGGCCCCTTGTCCTAGTGCTTAGCACTTGACCTCTTCGGAGGGTTCTCTTTATTACTCAGTCTCATGGATTTGTGCTCCAGATTTCCTTGTAAAGAATGTTTCCTCACGAGGCTCAACTCCATTTGTTCTACTCAACCAGAAAGTTAGAATATGTTGTCTTGTCTTTTCTACTTGAATGGCTTAGCTCAAGTATTGTGGCTCAGCTGCATACTTTATATTTTCTCTTTGATTTATTGCAAAACAACAAAATATCATTACAATTCATAAAACTCTATTTCTCAATACCTCATTTTATACCCAAAGAGCACTATTTGATGCATGGTAAGTGTCAGTTTTAGATGGAGAATTTAATAATTCTTGACACTTATCAATGGTGCTAACCTTTCTCAAGCCACGAGTACCCTTACTTGTACCATCGTTCATCTTAACGTGACACGCTTACTTGACCCACACTGTCAAGAAGTGAAGTGAGACATGAGCACAACTCACACATAAGATATTGACATCACTCTTAACCTAAAATCTTAAGACAATAGGTTTATGGGTCTTCATCCTCATATGGTGCTCAACTTTCTCACTTTTACTCAATATGGAACTTAGACTCACACTTGGATTCCCAACGAAAAAAATAATAAAATATATATATATATATATATATATATATATATATAAAATATGTGTTAAAAAATGTATAAAAAGTGTTAAAAACAAAATTTTGGACGAGCTGAAAATGCATAATGAATGTAAAACTTATAAGTTGGAATTGTGAAAACTTTGATCTCTTATCTCTATGAGATAGAGATTATTCAGCAACATAGAATTTGAGAATTTGCTCTTGAGCCACCTCCAAAATCTTTAGTCACTTTGAGAATTTGCCAACTTTAAAAAAAAAATTAATAATAATTTAAGAAAAAAAGATATTTATCATTTTATCTTTATTTTTTTATTTTTTTATTATTTATTATGAATTTATAATTATTTTTATTTATTTATATTCAAATTCTATTTATTTAATTATATTTATCTCTACTAATACTGATACAGTAGTCCTATCTATATAATCACATTTCTCTTTGGTTAGGAACGAGTCTTATTCATTTAATTTTTTGTTCAGTTATATTGCTTGGTGTCAAATATTTATTATTTTATAGTAAATAAATATAATAATAATTATTGTGAAACATGGTGAAATGTTTCTAGATTAATTTGTTGATCATGATGAAACTCATTTATTTTGACTAATTATAATAAAAGTAATCAAAGTTATTATAAATATGATAAAATTAAAATTGATGGATTTAAAGGATCTTTTATTTCTTTTTATTTTATTTGGATATGTTGTGATTTTATATTATATTTGTCTCACTTTTTCGTTTTATTGTTGTGTATGAAAAATAAAATTCAATAATCTCATCCAAAGTAAATGATTATACCAAACATGTCTGATCCTTTCACTAAAAACATCGTAATAATTTTTTTTGGGAACTATTTGACAAAGAAATGCTCCAACACACCTTTATACCTCATTAGAAGGACAAATTGGAATTATTTTTTCATGTCTCCTACAACATAAGTGAACCTCTTCATCATCTTATTTCCTCCAACTGTATAAAAGTATTATTAGATAAGAAATAAATCGTAAATAAATTATATTCATTCTCCTCTCCTAGTATTAGAAAGATGTGTAGATGTAAAAATATAGTATGTAAAAATATGATGTAAAATTTGTAATGTATACACATACGTAAAAATATCTTTAAGGTTATATTCCTAATTTTATTAGATTTCGAGTATAATATTATTATCTCTTAAATAAAAATTAAAATGAGATTATCTTATATTTAAAAAGGGATGTAGGAATGTCAACAGGACAGATAGGGATACCCACTGGATAAAGATTTGTCCCGTCCAACGGCGGAATTAGCATGTGACCAAGGGAAGCCACGGCTCCCCCAAGGTTTTTAATTTTTATTTTTATATATTTTTTAAATTTATATTTATATATTATTTTTATTATTATTATTATTATATATATATATATTATTTATATATTTTTAAAAAATAAAATAAAAATTAATTTGATGGATCTTAATTAATAAATAATTAAAGTTTTGTATCTGACTATAAAGTTTTTTTCATATCAAACTGTTAATAAAATGTAAATGTAAAAAGAAAGACAGATTGAGAAATGGAGATGGGAGAACAAAGAGATCGAAGAACTCATATTCACAAAATCTCCTGAATCAGTATCTTAGTATCTTAGTATGATTTATGTAGGTTAGATTTATGATTCTTCCATTATGATATTTCTTCTAAATTAAGTTTTCTTTAAATTAGTATGAAAACTAACTTAATTTTAGGGATTATTTTATGAAATTGACATGAACCCTAATTATATTTTTCTCAAATTAGTATAATTCTACCTTATAAAATGTTGTGATTTTATGTTTTCAAGTGCATACAATGAATTAGTTTAATAATCTTGAATTGGACTAGAAATTAGAATACCATTTTGCTTGAATTCAATCAATTAGAAAGATTAAAAATTGAGAAGTGTGAATTGCAATATGAAAACGGTTTAAGTAAAAGAAATAATTTTTTTTGATTAATAAATTATATAAAAAAAATTAAATTGGCACCCCTGAATTTTTTGTCCAAGTTCCGCCACTGGTCCCCCCGTCCTCATATCTGTGTGGATATTCGTTATGCGAGTACCCGCATATATTTTTAATATCCACAAATATCCATGGGTACCCGCAGATATTTACAAAAAAAATAAAATAAAATATCTAACAACATATTTTAATTATAAATTCAAATAAAATGTAATACATAACATTCATAAATTTCAAACAAAGTCCAAATAATATATTTAAATAATTTTGAATGACAGTTTATAAAGAAATGAAGATTTTTTTAAAACCAATTGAAAAAAATAACTCATTCAAAATCGATGTGTTAATATTTTAATCATGTTTTTTTAATTTAAATTATAGTATAGCGAGTACGAGTATTCACGTGTACAAATACTATGATACCCGTACCCGTGCCATTAACATGCGGGTATACAAGATACACGTAGCTGTTACCAGTGGATATCTATTTTTTACCCATTGTGGATTTTATGTGCAAACACAATTTTTTTTGACATCCGTGAATGTGACAATAAGATTAAAGATGAAAAATAATGATAAAAGATAATAAATTGGTGATAAAATTACAAAAGTATTACAAAAATATAATTGAAATAAACTTTGATACATTAAAGATTAAGTATTTACAGGAGTTTGAGTGTTGTTATACCAAACTTCAACAAAAAGAAAGATTAACAATCTGTATTTTCATTAGAAAATTTAGATGGATGAAAGCACGGGCGGAACTTAGGGTGTGTTCCTTTGTGTAGATGGATATGGGGGAGAGTGTGAAGATGGATTTGTGTAGATTTAGGTGGATGAATATTTGTGTTTTTTTGAGTGGATTTAGAGGGTAAAGTGAGTGGATTTGGAGATAATTTTTATGAAAATTAGTGAAAGATTTGATTGATGTGATAAATAAAATTATATGTTAAAATAGATATATTTATTAAGTTACCATAATACCCTTGTAATTTAATGTTATAAAAATAATTATAATTAATTAATACGAATTAAAAAAAATATTTAAATTATATAAAATTTTAATAATATTTTAATTATTATATATATCTATATATAATTAATAATAAATATTATTATTATGCATGTATTATATTAATAATTATATATATATATATATATATATATATATTAATAAATATGATATTAATATATATATATTATTAATTATAATATGTATTGTTAATTATAATATGTATTGTTAATTATTTATAAATATGTTTAATTATTATTATATATAATAAAATAATAATAGAAAACAAATTATTTATAGTATATTTTGATTAATAATTTTATATATATATATATATATATATATATATATATATATATATATATATATATATATATATATATATATATATATATATAAAGGGTATGAAAGTAAAATCGTTAAAATCTATTCAAATCTTTCTATTGTTGAGAAGATGGATTTTGGTAAAAATTTCATGAATCCATCTTCTCTTTTCTGCACAAATCACTGAATGGGAACGCAACTTATTTTTAAATCCGTCGTCCCTAATATGTAACAGTACAAACCGCGCAAACGAACAGAGGCTTAATGTTGATAGAGGGGGTCGTGGCCCCCCATTTTTTTTTATATATATTTATATAGTTTCATATAATTTTTTTAAAATTTAATATTTTAATATGTATTATATATATATTTATTTATTTATATCCTAATAAATTTTCATATATTTATATTTATAGGTGAGGAATAGTCTTTTTTTTTAAATTTATTTTTCAATTTTATCTTTTAAATAAAAATTATTTTATTAATATTATTTTTTAAGTAATTATTTATTTAATTTAATTATTTGTTTATTTGTTTATTTTAAACTTAATTATTATAAATTAAAATTAATTATAGTAAAATAAAAATCATTTTATATTTAATTTATAATTATAATGATTACAATAATCATAGTTTTATTATTTTTTATATCATAAAAAAGTAAATACAATGATTTTACTAGTTTATATAAAAATTTTGGAATTAATTTTTTGATTTCTATTTTCGTTCGAAAATAATAAGTTGGTCATCAAAATTTTTTTAGTCTCAATTTGATCCTAATTTTGGAAAAAATGGTGCAATTTTGTCATTTTTTTAATAAATTTCTTGAATTGGACCAATATTTTTTCATAAAAATTGAAGTTGTGAATAAAAATGGTTTGTTTGGATGGTATAATTGACATAATCCTAGTATAAATTTTGGTGAAAATTTCTTGCTCCGCTTTAAGAAATTTAACAAAAAAGATCAAATTGCATCAATTTTTAAAAAATCAAACCAAATTGAAACTAAAAAATATTAGACGACAAACTTGATATTTTTAAACGAAAAAATGGACCAAAAAAGTAATTCAACCAAAATTTGGACACTCCCAACGTATTGACTGAAGATCCGCCACCTGATGAAAGCCACTTGAAGAAATCTATATATATTCTTTATACTAAAAGTTGGTAATGCCACTTTCAAAATCTTTATTTACTAAAATCATGTGGTAGGTGACATCAATTGTCTCATGGCAGAGACCAAGTGGACCGGGTCACAATCGAATCGTGACGTATTTGAACTTGTGTTACACTCTTAAGTAAAAAGAGTTGGGTCCTAACTATTGGCTATACCTTTTGACCTAGTGGTAAGTGCCCAATCCTAACAAGTCATATTAAACATAATATATATTCATACAATCCTCATCTTCGTGGCTAAGCTAATCTTCTTTACCAATTTTTAAGTGTTTAATTTCAAACTTTCAACAAATTATCAAAAGTAGTCCATTTATTAAACAGTGATAAAACAAATGTTTTAAACAATAATAATCCAAAATTTTAGAATACAT
Source organism: Vigna unguiculata (assembly GCF_037176805.1). NCBI lineage: Eukaryota > Viridiplantae > Streptophyta > Magnoliopsida > Fabales > Fabaceae > Vigna > Vigna unguiculata. The sequence goes on along the minus strand of NC_140794.1, from coordinate 52,321,767 downwards.
CTTTAACAATCATTGTTAAAAACACAATTATCAATTACAAATATTATTTTTAAAATATAATAAAAATCTTGAAAAAAGTAATTATAAATATTATTTTTAAAATATAATAAATTGTTTTAGTTATTTGATTCTATCTTTAACTAGTTACAAACTAGTTTATCAATAATTAATTTTGTAAAATATTTAAATTACAATCTTAGTATACCAAATAGAAATGACAATATACCAATTGTATTGATGACCAATCTCCATCAGAAAAACCTAATTGACCATCTAGTCAATCTTCTAAACAACATTTTCTTCATCTACCAAATTCAAATCTATCACTCGAATCAACTTGTTGTAAACTAGTATAAACTAAACACTTTCAAATTGAATTCTAAATATTATATTGTATAAAAGATATGAGAGACATTTAATCATCTATAGTAATCTTACGTAATTAGAAGAAGGTTGTGTGAGTTGAAACTTAGTTTGACTTTTTACAAAAACAAAAAGTATTTTAAATTGAAGTGGATATTGAAAAGAAAAGAAAGTGGCAGGCTTTGATGAAAGGTGTGGGCGGAATTTTAGGCTTTGCAGGGAGCAATGGACTGAGTCTGACCGAGTCGTCAAAGATAGTAACAAAAAGAGGTTTGATCGAAGCGAGAGTCTCACCTCAGCTAAGGGCTCTCACTCTTAGACTGCTATTTTTGTCAGAGTTAGGACTCTCACACCGCAGGGGATACCATACTTTCTCTTCTTTCAACATAAATATAAATATTCCAACATTTAACTACACCAGAGATTTTTTTTTCTTTCAAAATATATTTTTTTTCATACGGACTCATCGAACGTTATTTTTTAAACGAACGTGTTTGATATAATTGTTTGAGATTGGGTTATGGAGAATGGAATTTTAAATTGATCTTTTGTATTTAGTAATAGGAATTTTTTTAAGAATTCAATTTCTTGGAGATCAAATTTTAAGAAGTTTTTTTCTCCAAAAACAAACAAACTAAAAATTAAAATTTTAAACAATTAACTAAAAATTTTAAATTTTAATTTTAATTATTTTAAGAAAAGGAATAAAATAAAAATTAATTTAATAGTTAATAAATTATGGTTTTGCAATGTAGTTTGGAATTAAATTTATTATTATTGGGTTTTTTGAAAATTAAAAATGTTCTAATAGAAAAGAATATCTTAATTTTAGTATTTTGAATTAAAAATAATAATGATGATTTAAATAAAATAAAAATTATTTTGGTTACTGTAAAAATTGTTTATTGATTTAAATTTTTTATTGTTATGTGTGTAATGATAATAAAATGTGAATGTTAAAAAAATTACAATTTTTTAAACGTGCTTATTAACACATTGGAGAGTTAAAATTTTGAAATGTAGATTATTTGAAATGGTAAATACAAAATATATTTTATATTGTAAATTTGATGATAAAAGTTAAACATAATTAATAATAATTTTTGTTTTAAAATTAAAATTTTAAAAAATGTGAAACTAAAATCATTAAAATGATTTTGTAATAGAAAATATTTATAAATGTAAAATTTCTTTCCTTATATAAATTTAATAATTTTATTTAATATTTCTACTTGTTGGAAGATAATATCATTTTACGGTTTTGCAAAATTAAGTTTAATGTAAAATTCGATTTTTACATTATATCATAATCATTAATTAGATATTCGAAATAGGTATTCATGTTAGACATAAGAGTCTACAAAATTTTTATTAAAAATAAAAAATAAAAACATGTGATCTACACATAATTACGATAAAATTATATAGTTAGTAATAGTTTATATTCTAGCAAAGTTTGTTATTTATTAAGTTTATTGTTCTATTATTATTGAGTTGTTTAATAATTTGTTCTTTTTTCCGTTATTGAAGTGTTTAACATGATCTTACAAATCGATATTGTAAAATTGAATTAGAATCCGTTTGTTTATTGGATAATTGACCCACTTTTTTTTACACACTTTTAACCCACTAATCCAGTCATCCTTCAATCATTTATTTGGATTTTTGTTAGCGATGTGATGATCTAAGGATGATTAAAGTGGTGTGTGTTGAAAATATTTTAATATAATTTAAAAAATAATTAATTAAAATATTATTCTACCGTTACTAATATTTGATGAACTCTAAATCTTATGGATAATTATTATTTATTATTAACGACTATATATATATATTTTTATTATAATTGACTCTTGTGTCTCCTTAATTATACTATCTATAAATACTACCTACGTGCATGGAGAAAGACACAATAGACACCAACAAACATTAGAGCTCATATAAGTGTTATGTATTCTTCTATATATTATTTATTCTTTAAGACATTGGTGTTCATAAAGTTCGTTACTCTATGCAATGGAAACGTTTTTTTCTATGGATAGTGTTATGTTATCTCAACCCATGATATTTCTACTTCTTTCCTCTTTTATTCTTTATCTATTATTATTATAAGAATTATTGTTTCTGATTAATATTATTTAATTCATATATATATATATATATATATTGGTATTTTTATTGCTCTTATAATTATTATTATATTATTCATAATTTTATCATTAGTAGTATTATTTGATTAATCATTTTCTAACTAAAGTTAAAAGTAGATGAAAAAATGGATCAAAATATAATTATCATCATTTATTAACTCAAGTTATATATGTTTCTTCTATCTTTCATTCAATTTACCTAGAAATTGTTATATTAATAACAAATTTTATTTCTAATTATATTACAAAATAAATAGCACAAAAGCAAAACAAATTTTCTTTTAGACTGTGTTTCATTTTCTTCTTTCTTAAATATAGTAAAAATATAATGCCTTTTTAATTAATTGTTTCAAACTACTTTATTATATATTAATTTTAATTATTAATACAAATTTAAAATTTACTTTATATTTTAACTTATTTTATATTTTTTATCTTTTCTTTTAAAATTATTTAAAATATTTAATAATAATAATAACATAGTAAAATTTCAATTTTATTTTATTTTTTATTCATCTTTTTATAAACTATTATAATAATAATAATAAATTTTATTTCAAATTATATTACAAATTTAATATTACAAAATTAAAATTGATTCACCTTTAAATTAATTTTTAGTTATTTTTCTATTCAAAATAATTAAAATTTAATGTTAATATTTCTAGTTAATTATTTTAAATATTTTTTTAATTCTAATTTTTTAAATTTTTTCCCCAATTAACAAAACATAACTTCTTTATGAAATTAGGTATACTAAAAGTTGAATTTTTGTGAGAACCTGAAAAAAATAATAATAAAATTAAAATTAAAAATTTATATATACTTTTTTATATTAAAAGTTAAAAGTTTATAAAAGAGATATTTCATATAATTTCTGAAAACCCCTTTAAATTTCAATTTCAAGAAACTAAATTCTTCAATATTTCTTCATTCTCCTTCAGAAATTTGACTTTTTTCCTTCCGTTTTGAAAATTAATGTCATAGAACTGGTTTTATTGTATAATTCAATTTCAAATCTTTTAGATATGTTCAAGTTTCTCTCATCTTTATATAACCTATATGTTTTCTTACACATTTAGTTTTCCTTAACAATATATAATCTCTCTACTTTCTCATATGAAACTCTATAATTAAAATTTAATGTTAATATTTTTAGCTAATTTTTTTAATTTTTTTTTAATTTTAATTTATAATTTATTTTTTACCATTAAAAAAACAAAATTTTCTTCTGAGATAATCTCAAAACTAAATTTTGTGAGAAACTGAGAAAAAAATAATAAAATAAAAATAAAAATTTTATATAATTTTTTTTATATTAAAATGTTAAGAGGGTTATTCTAAAAACGGTTTCTAAAAACCCTTTCTAATTTCAATTACCATAAACTAGATTCGTAAAACATTCCACATTCTTCTTAAAAAAAATTACTTTCTTTATTTTTTTTCTTGAAAATCCAATGCCATAGAACTTGTTAGTGTTCAGATTGAATAATTCTACTATATAATTCGATTTCATCTTAAAATAATTTCATGTTTCATCTAAAATCGATATATTTTCTTATGCATGTAATATCCTGGACTCCATGCAATTTCTCTCCTTCCTATACGAAGCTCCATTATTAAAACTTAATGTTAATATTTTTAGTTAATTATTATTTTAATTTTTCTTTTTTATTTTTCCTCCATTCAAAAACAAATTTTTCTTCTGAAATTAGGTATTCTCAAAATTCAATTTTGAGAGAACATGAAAATAATAATAATAAAATTAAAATTAAAATTTTATATATATTTTTATATTAAAAAGTTATAGATTTATAAGAGGATTATTTCAGAAACCGTTTATGAAAACCCCTTCCAATTTTTCCATCCTTCTTCATTCTTCCTATAAAATTTGACTCAAAAATTTGACTATCTTCTTTATTGTCATCTCTGTATAACCAATATGTTTTCTTGTACTTGTAGTTTTCTTGAACTACATGTAATTTGTCAGCTTCCTAGATGAAATTTCATGATTAAAATTTAATGTTTATATTTTTAGTTAATTTTTTTTTTCTCCATTAAAGAAAACAAAATTTTATTATGAAATTAAGTATTCTCAAAATTGAATTTTGGGAGAACCTAAAAGAAATTATTATAAAATTAAAATTAAAATTATATATATATATATATATATATATATATATATAAAGTTTATAAGAGGGTTATGAAGCGATTTATGAAAACTCCTTTTAATTTCAATTTCAATTTTCGGACGTCCTTCTTCATTCTTCCTCACAAAATTGACCTTCTTTCTTATATTTGAAGATCAAATATCATAGAATTAGTTAAACAGAAGGTTCTATCATACAATTCGATTTCATCCTAAAGTAAGTTCAAATTTTTGCAATCTTTATAGAACTAATGTGTTTTCTTATATATGTAGTTTTCTTGGATTGCATTTAATTTCTCTTTTGATGAAACTCCATAATAAAAATTTAATGTTAATATTTTTAGTTAATTATTTTAAATTATTTTTTAAAATTTTAATTTTTTAATTTTTTTTCTTCATTGAAAAACAAAACAAAACTTCCTTCGGAAATTAAGTATTCTCAAACTAGACTTTTTTTGAGAACCTTAAAAAAATAATAAAAAAACAAAATTAAAATTTTATATAGATTTTTTATGTTAAAAAATTAAAGATTTATAAGAGGGTTATTTCAGAAAGAGTTTTTAAAACCCATTCAAATCTCAATTCCAAGAAACTAGATTCTTCAATCTTTCTTCCTTCTCACTTAAAAAATTCGATTTTCTTCTTGGTTCTTGAAGATTAATGTCATAGAACTGGTTTGAGTTCATCTTTAGATAACTTGAAGTTCCTACCATCTCTGTACAGACAATATGTTTTGTTATACATAAAGTTTTCCTGACCTGCATATAACTTCTCAGCTTCTTAGATTCCTTGATGAAACTCTATAATTAAAATTTAATGTTAATATTTTTAGTTTATTTTTTTAAATTATTCTTTAATTTTATTTTTTTTTCTACATTAAAAAGACAAAATTTCCTTCTGAAATTAGGTATTCTCAAAATTGAATTTTGTGAGAACCTAAGAAAATAATAATAATAATAATAATAATAATAATAATAATAATAATAAAATTAAAATTTTATATAATTTTTTTTCATATTCAACCGTTAAGAAGGTTATTTCGAGTCCAATTTCTCTGTTGAGTTACCGTCTTCTGCCGAGCTTTAAAAACACAATGTTTTGATACTTTAAAGATAATTTTAATATATCTTAAAATTTTAAAATTAATAGTCATCAGTGTATTTTGAAGACACAATAGAAGAATAATAGAGAAAAAACAATAGAGAATCCAAACTCGTTATTTCAAAAATAGTCTCTAAAAACCCTTCCAATTTCAATTCCCATAAACTAGATTCTTGAATCCTTCTTCATTCTCCTAAAAAAATTGACTTTCTTTCTTAGTTTCTTGAAAATCCAAAGTCATAAAACTAGTTACATTAGTTACATTGAAGGATTCTACAATATAATTCGATCTCATCTTAAGGTAAGTTCAAGATTCTGTTATCTCGGTAGAACCAATGTTTTCTTATACATGCAGTTTTCTTAGACTGCATGTAATTTCTATGTTTCTTAGATGAAACTCCGTAATTAAAATTTAATATTTATATTTTTAGTTAATTATTTTAAATTATTTTTTTATTTTAAATTTTCTATTTTTATTCTGCATTAAAAAAATAAAATTTCCTTCTTAAATTAGATATTCTCAAAATTGAATTTGAGAGAACCAGAAAAAAAAATTATAAAATTTAAATTTAAATTTTACTTATATTATTTTATATTAAAAAGTTAGAGATTTATAAAGGGTTATGTCAGGAACAGTTTCTAAAAACTCTTTCCAATTTCAATTCCTAGAAGCTAGACTCTTCAATTATTATTCATTCTTTCTCAAAAATTTAAATTTCTTCCTTATTTTTTGAGATCCAATGCCATAGAACAAGTTAGACTTAAGGAATTTTACCATATAATTCGATTTCATCTCTTAATATAAATTTAAGTTCTGTAATCTCTATAGAACTAATATCTTTTCTTATACATGCAGTTTTTTTAATTGCATCTAACTTTTCTATTTATGAAACTCCATAATAAAATTTGTATATTAATATTGTTAGTTAATTATTTTAAGTTATTTTTTTTATTTTAATTTCTTTAATTTTTGTCTCCATTACAGTAAGCAAAATTTTCTTATGAAATTAGATATTCTCAAAAATTTAATTTTGTGAAAACCTGAACAAAATAATATATATATATATATATATATATATATATATATATAATATAATATAAAAAAGTTAAAGTTTTATAAAAGGATAATTTCAGAAACCGTTTCTGAAAAACCATCCCAATTTTAATTCACAGAAACTAGATTCTTCAATAAATTTTACTTACTTCCTTATTTCTTGAAGATTTAATGTCATAGAACTCGTTAAACCGAATGATTATACTATATAAATTGAATTCAGTTTAAGTTTTTGTCATTTTTGTAAAATTAATATGTTTTCTTAAACCTGCAGGCAGTTTTTGTGAACTACATGTAATTTCTTTGTTTCTTAGATAAAATTCCATAATTAAATTTAATGTTAATATTTAGTTAATTTTTTTTTTAATTTTAATTTTGTTCTGCATTAAAAAGAAACAAAATTACATTCTGAAATTAGGTATTCTAAAAATTGAATTTTGTGAGAACCTGAGAAAAAAAAATATTAAAATAAAAATTTTATATAAAGTTTTTCTATATTAAAACATTAAGAGCATTATTTGAGAAACAGTTTCTGAAATCTCCTTCCAATTTTAATTCTTAGAAACTAGATTTTTCAATCTTTCTTCATTTTTTCTCAAAAATTTGACTTCCTTTTTTTTCTTGGAAATTAATGTTATAAAACTAGTTAAACGAGAGGATTCTAACGTATAATTCGATTTTATCTTGAATTTTCCTGTTATTTTTGCATAACCAATATGTTTACTTATACATTCAATTATCCTGAACTCATGTAATTTGCTTCCTTATGAACTTCATAATTAAAATTTAATGTTAATAATTTTAGTTAATTATCTTAAATTATTTTTTTAATTTTTTTCTACATTAAAAAGAAAAAACAAAACTTACTTCTGAAATTAGGTATTCTCAAAATTGAATTTTGTTAAAACCTAAAAATAAAAAATAAAAATAAAAATTATATATATATATATATATATATATATATATATATATATATATATATATATATTTTACATTAAAACATTAAGAGGGTTATTTCAGAAACTGAAAATCCTTCAAATTTCAATTCCATAAGCTAGACTCATATTCAAATGTAATAGAATATAGATTTAATACGAAGAAGATAACGTTGAGTTCAAAAATTCACTACTCATTTAAATTACTTTAAATACACTTATTTTGGTAAATTATAATTATATCATTAATTTATTAAATTATTTAAATCTTACTGTACTAAAAGACTGAACCAAAATTGATTTATTTTAGTTTTATTTTATTGAAAATTATAGCTAATTAATTGATATTACAAATCAAGAATCTAAAACATGCCTAGTTAGAAATAACATATTCATATTATAAATTCTAATTGTAAGTTTAAGTTTGTTAATGTTATCCAAATCTTAAAAAAAAAAACTCATTTTATTAACAAGAATAAAAGAAAAGATAAAAAATTAAAATTAAAATCTTTTTAAATAATAAAACTTCACAAATTTAGAATATTTAATAAATAATCCTTCTTAAACACACTATTATCAATATACATTTACTATATATAACCAATTCAATTACACCATAATGACATCAAGAACAAACCTTCCAAACTCTAACCTTGTGTTTGGATGAGCATTTTAACAATGCTCACAAATTGAAATGTTTTGTATTTGATTTGCTTGCGATTAAATCTCTGTCATTTTCTAAATAATTTGTTTGGATAAAGAAATTAAAATACCTTTACATTTCAATTTTTTATTTGGGAAAAACAATTGAATTTCTTGTGAGATAAAATTTAATTTTTACATTAATTTTAAGCTTAATTATGTTTTGAGTTCAGGTCCGTTTGTGCCTGGCCAGGTTTTGTCGTTTGTGTCGGTTAGGTCGGTTCGATCCGTCTGGATTGTGTGGCCAGCCCAGCCTGTCATGGTTGTCGGGTTCGTCGGGTCCGTTTCGGAGTGAGTTGAGAGTGTGAGATTGAATGAGAAGAATTTCAAATTCCACATTTTTTATGGGTATTTGAATTTCTTCTAATTTAACTAATTGAAATACTTAAAAAAAATACATGCATTTTAAATACTTTTTAATTTCTCTATCAAAATAAAACATTTCATTACAAAAAATTTCAAATTCTTCAAATAAATGAATCATCTTCTTGAATTACCTCGTCCAAACACATTATTAAGTTATAAATTTGAATGACAAAAGAAAGTATATTTGGTTTCTTTAAATATGTAAACGTGCTATGAATACACGCTTTGCGCTTATGTCCAAAGTTAATGCTCCCACAATTGCCTTCATTAATTATTATTTAAAGATGTTGATGACAGTGGGCACAACAACTAAACACATTAAGGGATATGATTATGGTTGCTTTTAATTGACTCTATAAATAATTGATGACACCAATCCCCCTCCAATTTTTTTTCAAAGTTCTACTATGTGAGTCTAAATTTATGTGCAATGTTGTTGTCTTTCAAAATAATTTAAAGTCAACAACATGGTTCTGTTATAGATAACAAGAAAGTCATAATCATTTTTCGCATTAGAAAATCACGTCATCAGAAATCCAAGTCTCTGCCTTTTTTCTCATTTTCAAAGTGACATGTTTTTATGCGCTGTCTTAATGTCTAGGCTCTAAGCTGTGACCGAGAAATTATATATATTTCAATATGGATAATAATAATAATTCAGCCTAGTGGCATATTAAAACAATAAAATGCAGATTATAAAGGTAATTAGCATCTATCAGTGACCCACTAAAGCAATAAGATGAACAAGTGGTTAATTTTTTTTTTCTCGGTTGGATAATCTAAAAATATTAGTAAAATGTATAATATAATCTCTTTATTTATAAGACTTATTGATGGTCCTTCAAAAAAATAAAATATATTAAAAAGAAAGTCAGAGCTGACCAGTTGGTCTTCCTCTGGCAAAGTAAAAGTCCAGAAAACTTTTTATTCACATTATATGTTTCGCGACTATAATACTTTTTTTTTCGTAAAAGTTAGAGAAAAAAACATTGACCTGTAATATAAATAAGAGGTATATTCATATATTTAGTGTTGAACCAAATTTAGAATAACATTACTTTCACACAAGTGTTTCAGTAAAAAAGGGCATCTCAGATAATTAAATTAGTGTCATTTTTATGGAAGTTCGATGTGATATGTAATATTTTATTGACATGTATAGTTAATATATAATTTTTACAGGTGAAATATTAAAGTGTGATTCGGAGGAAAGTATAATGACGACAAAAGCTTTTTGTGGGATCGGTTATATATTTGGATAAAACATGCCAATGTATTTTATGCAAAATAGGTTTTAAAAGGGCCTCTATATTTAATTCCAGGTCCCCAACAACTCGTGTATTTCTTAAATAAAATTTTTTGCCTGTTAAAAAAACATGTGTGTGTGGTTCATACGACAAATTTCACATGGTAAAAGTATTTTTTTTTTTTGTGTTATTTATTTGTTTGTCTTTTGTTTCTTCCCCGCTTATGATTAAGAACTAGACCTCTTACTAAAATAATCTACACTGTGATAATCATAACATAAATGTGTAGAAATTTTTTATTAGCATATTTGAATGATGATACTCGTAATAGTAACCATACGTACCCTAACTTTGGAGAGTTCATTAGAAAACGAAGTTCAAGACTTTCCCTGTTCAAATGCAATTTATTTCTAGGTATATATGATGATGGAATTAGTAATATTTTGTTGCACATGGTTTTAATTAAATTACTTTAACATTAAGATTGTTGAGATCATTTTAATTTTTAAGTGACGTGAGATTATTAAAAATATTATAACAAAATTTTCAATGATAAACAAATTTTTAAGATTTTTATTTTATTCAAAGTATTACTTATTTTAAAATCTGAAATTGCGATATAGTTTTATTATTATAATTTTATATAAATGATGAGAGGAAAAAAAAACTCAAAAATAAAGAATGAATATCCGTAAGAGAGTTTGATTACACTAAAAGGAGTCTTGGCTGCTCCAAATGTTTTTTCACATAAATTATATAATAAAATTAATTTTTTAAATTTAATATATTTTATATATTTGGTCTATTTAAAATTTTATAGATCTGTTTTAATATTATAAAATATATTTTTGAAGATCTGCCCCTATGATTTTTTTGTGGGAGAAGTCTCTCTTGAATTGGATTGTAGTTTAACATTTTTTTATTGAGATTAAAGGTCTAAATCTCTATTTTATTTTTGAAATTAATATTGTAATTGTTTAGGTTATATAGAATAGTAGACCATATTCTTCTTCCAAATTATATAAAGTAGTTTAAATTATCTTATTATTTAATTCATTTTACGTCTTTCATCCGTTTTAGTTTAAACAAACATCAAATTTAAGAAAAAAGAATACATCCAAAATTTACATCGGAATTTAAATTCTACCTAAATTTAAGTTACTCATATTCAATTAAAATTTTATCTGCTTTCACCCTAAGTTCGTCGAGTGACATCGTTAGGAGTAATCATCATACATCTGAGGTACTGTTCACTTTGGAGCATCGTCACATTCATAGTTTTGTCCTTAAAAAAAGTCTCGAAGGGTGGAAGGAGTACTTAAACTGCCTTTTGGCCTCGACTCGTAAGTGGTGTGAGATTGTTGGGCGTGGTAGGAACATAAACCGCCTAGTTGAGGTATAAGGAGAATGACAGATCATTCCTAATAGAGAGCTTACGGGGTCAATGTTCCATCGTTGAATGACATCATTAGAGTCATTCACCATGTTTTTGAGGTATTGTCTACTTTGGAGCGTGAAACTCTATCACGGTTTTGTCCTTAAAAGACGCTTAAGAGGGTGGAAGGAGGAAGAAATATTTAAACCGCATTTGATCTCATCTACAAAGTGCACTAGTTGCACGTAGCAAATAAGAAATAGAGTTCTCTTTACATAGACTTGTGCAATACATGATAACTATCACATTTCACAACTCAATTCAACTACAAAGTTCACAAAAACACGAATAAACTCTTTTTGTAATTTTATCAAACTCTTGGTGTGCAACAAAAATTTAAAATAGTATATATAATTGTCAATACTATATTTCATTCACTTCATTCTCATGCATTAAAAAACTCTCAATTTCATATTCAAGTGAAAATCAATTCACAAGATTACTCAAATATTATCCCTAGTGACTTGAGCTTATGATAACTCATCAAAGTCCAATCCCTTGGATCATTAACAAGTAACCATGCATTAACTTCAAGAGTCTTAAGATTACTAATGAATCATATTTTATCCCTATATACAAGCTCAATTAGGTATTTAATTTCAATTTTAGATTCAAAAGACATTTTTCAATACCTCAAGAACCAAGTATCAAGCTATGAGTCGCCAAACCAAAGCAAACATTAAACATAAAAATCAAATACTAACATTGAAATGGAAAAAACATATGTATTAACATCACAAAATACACAAGATTCAGTTTATTATATCTAATCTCAACCAATAGGGTTTACTCTCCATGGTGGAGATCCTAGGTCATACAAATTAAATTGAAACAAAAAAGAGATGCACACCCTTTTCCAAGGTTCTTAGCAGATGCTCCAAGCTCCGTATACGTTCCCCATTCAAATCCACATCTCCCATTCGTAGATCCTTTCGCTCATCAAACCTTAAAGGGACACTAAATCATGAATGAAGATTGAAGACTCAAGGAGAAGTGAGAAAGCCTTCCAGCACCCGAAACAACCTCAAAAGACTGACCTTTCTTAGTTGCTCTAGGTGGAGAGAGATTGTAGGAGGAAGAGAATACCCCAAACCCCGAGGAAAATACGAAAAAAATATCAATTTTAACATGTCAATAACACTACTGCTCAAAGCCATCTTAGTCTAATTTTGAAAACTTGTTTTTCTATCATAATCGATTTAGTGGAGTTTCTAATCAATCATTTAAATTAGACCAGATATGAATTTAGCCAATTTTGCAAATAATTGATTATGAACAATGATTAATTAATTATGATAGACTTTTAAAAAAATCAATAAATATAATCAAACAAAATTGTCTTAAAGTTTTTTTTTTAATTGATGAATGGACAAACTAATAGTTTATCTTTAATAAGAATTGATTATTACATGAAGTTACGTCTAAACTTCTTTGAAAAGAAGTTATTTTCTTTTCAGAAAAAAATAATTTCATATCTTTCAAATGAAGAGAGTTCTATTGTGATTTAACAATGTTTTTAAAAAATATTTTTACATATTTTATTTGTTTTGTAAGAAAGATTATTGAAGGTTGATGCATGAAGGTTGATCATGCTATAGGATAAGTTTTTGTAATAAAGTCAATCACAACTCAGGTCTTTGTGTATTTTTTTGTTCTAACTTCTTTTGAATGTTGTGCACAAGTGCTTGGTGTGTAGGGATTGCGTAATTGAATATTTTTCATTACCTTTGTAAACATTCTTATGTTTTAAGAAGTGACTTGTAAACCTGTTCTAATTAAATATATGTGATTCTTGTAATTAAATAAGTCAAGATTATAATGAAAAATTTATCTTAAGTTGTTTGGATTAAGTGGATGTAGATCCAAGAAGAATAAAATCAGTAATGAAATTTTTTGTATGTTTTTATTTTTACTTATTATATTGAATTTTTGTTGCTCTTTGTGCTCATTAACAATCACACTAAAATTCTCCAATCATTTAAGTAAAGTTTTCATTGATTTTTTTTTCAGCTAATTACCCCCTTTTGATTTTTTATTGTAGGTTTAGCCTTTTTAAAAAAAATAATAATAATACAATAGTTTTCATTATTATTATTATTTTGATTTCTACATAGAAATCGTAAGAAAATGGTAAAGCGAAAACAAAGAAGGACTGTTGTATGTATATTTACGTAAACAACACATTGATATCGTATGATCGTTGACACGTTGGGATAGAGAGCGAAGATTTAAAATTGGACCAAGAATGAACATACGAACACCATCATTGAAATAAAAGATTTTCTTTAACATTGAGATAAAAAATCTAAATTAAAAGGCTAATCATTCTGAACTTCTAAAATAATTTTAAAATAGTGTATACAGATTTTTTTTTTCTAATAAGTTTATATTTGATGAAAATTTGTTAGAGAATTTAAAATTATAAAAGACAAACATCTCATATTGTTTAGACCAAGAGTTTTAGATAAATCATATCAATTTAGATAATTTTGCCGAAACATTTAAAACTTATAAAGAATGTTCACAATCTAGCTTAGTTTTTAAAAAACTGTTATAGATAATACTTTCAGCTTTTTTTAGTACTCAAGAAAGTTTTCTCTAATTAGACTAGCAATCGGTCTGTCATGCTTTTATTTGAATATTTTGAAAAACAATTTTATTACCTTGCATAGTCTTTCAAGAATTTATGTAATTTACTAATATTTTTTGAAATATATACCAAATCATCAAAAACCTCATAAAATCAATAAATTGAAAAAATAGAATGTCTGAAGGAAATAATGATTTTAAATTTATTTTTGAGATATATTTAAAAATTTACATGATTTAATGTTTAAATTTTAACATTTTATGATTTTATCCATGATTAATTATTTACACTCTTAGCTGTTCCAACTTGTAAAGAACGGCAAATAGGCCATCCCATTGAGAAATACGGGGCCAGTCTCGGCCATCATTTCGAAGAAAAGCCAGCTTTATCATAGTAATTAAAGGACAACTTGTTAACAACATAAAATAAATATTCTAATCCATCACTAATAAACTAATAATCAAAATGTTCCTTGTTTCTAAAAGGAGTGGCCTACACTAATAAAATCGATTTATCTAAATAACCGGCCTGTTGCAAGCATAGATTCTCCTTGGTTTGCATATAAAAGAAACAAATGTTGATTAAGGCAGAGAAAAAGAAAGTTAAGAGAAAATGGTGGGTATATTAACAGTGGACCACATGGTGATAATGACCCAAGGATGTCGTTTTATTACGCATAATAGCTATTCAGAGTGGTCTTTATCTTCTCCACTTGCGCCTTCTTCATACTGCACATGCATCGATACGTTCTTTCTTATATTTAATCCATTCCATTCATTAATGAATTGCGCTAATTAAACAAACTCAACTTCTGCATTATTTTTCGCTTTAGAAAAAGAGCAATGACAATAAATTATTTATTATTCTTATCCACTACAAAAATGTTAGGTTTCATTTCGTTCAAGCTTTCTTATGTTATCATTTTAATTAAATCTGGTTGAATATGGAAGATGAATCTGTGCATGGAACATACGACAGAGAGTGTTGTGATTGTCACCCTTGTGAGGGAACAGTGTAATTATCTGCAAGTTCCGACAAAGAGACAGAGTAAATGTGGTGCAATGCGTTTGGACAAATTTGAAAGTAGCAAAAAAATTGAAACGGAGATTTGAGAGTGAAGTAGTAATGAAAACAAATGTGGTAGATAGAAGCAGTTCAGTTGGTATTAACTTCTGCTCCATATCCAAACGTGGCAGATAGAAATAGAATCGCTTCTGAGAAAGTCCTCAGAAGGCATTATTTTGGGTCAATTGGGTCCTAAACCTAATAATATCAGTTTGGCCCATTTGTTCCAACAACTAAGTATACCTATGCATGCCCATGCGTGCATCATGTGCAGGTGTAGCCTAGGTCTATCTGACATGCAGGGTACCAGATTTTGACCAAACTTAGACCAATATACTGAATATAACTATATTTATATTTCTGTGATTTGTTACCTTTCAAAAGTTAGCCACGTGATCACGTGCCCATCGCGGGGCTCAAAATTCAAAGGCCATGTGATTTCAAACGCATTCATGATTTTTTTACTGGTATTTAATTAACTGTGATATCATTTAGTTCCTATGATTTTGTCTCTGTCCCTTCCTAGGCTACTACCATGTGATGCCTGGATTCATAGTCCTTATGGTCTTTTTCACGGACCTTAGTCCTTGTTTTGAGGAATTTTTGTGAAATGAAAATGGGTTTTGTAATTTTTAACTTTTCTGTGGAGAGAACTAAGCATGAGATTTTAGATAGCAGTTTTCACTTCTCCAACCACAGCCATTCTTTTTCGATCATAATCTTAGTTCTTACATTAAACTTCAAATGATTTATACATGTAAACAGAAAACTGTGTATAAGCATCTTTTAGTTTTCAAATTCTTCATATAAAGAAATAATTCATGAAAAATGGCATCATCATGAGACAGATAAAAAGTTTTTCTTTGAGACATGAAAATGTGTAACATCAGTGATTTAGGTCTTGATTGGACTCATCCTGATAAAAATCAGTGAGAAGGTAGTCATGTATTTCCTCAAAACTTATTGAACTTTTTCAATCCGAATAGCTTGCAAAAATCTTCTTTGAGAAGCATTATGTGATATCTTGTTCTTTTAACAGATATTTTAATTAATTAACTTGATTATAGCGTGAAGGATCAATTGATATCTTGATATCTTTAGTAATTGAAACTATTGTTTGTAATGTATACTTAGTACCAGTAAATAAAATTAACAGGAATTAAAAAAGTTATGTTAAGTATCACTTTTTTAGTGTATTTCTTATAACAAGTATTGCTAATAAACAAAAGTTAAAAGCTTTCACACTAAGAGGAAAGAATCCGGAGAGAAAAAAACTTGATACTATAATGTTGATGATTGAGTAATTGTTTGTAAATCATTGGAAGTAATTGGTAGAGAAAATAAGGATCTGGTAAGCACAACAATGTTTCAATTGTGACGAATGGAACTAGATGAATTTTAGTTGATTCACGTTGTAGTACTTTACAAGCAACATGGCAAATCTTTTCAGGATCAGAAAAAGTAAAAAACACCTGAAATTAAACTTTTGATTCTTTCTAAAAGTAATAAAATGTTGTTTACAAGATTAAAACTTCACCAGCAAATTATTATCCACCTTAAAGTCGTCAATATGGACCCGCTTCTAATATAAATATTTCTTTATTATCTGTTAAATCTTTTGTAGATCACACTTCACTTTGGATAAAGTATGGGCTCTCTGTAGTAATTGTTCTTGAACGAAAATCGCATTCAGAGGATCAAACATATACTTAACAACTTCAGAGGATTGACCCTACACCAACTTACAATGCTAGTTTTATAGGAAGTTTTATACCAAAATTCTGTCCATGAAAAAAACTTAACCAACTATTATGAACTATCAAAGATAAAACACCTCAAAACAACTTCAAACACTTTTTCTTCAAACACAATTATGGATGAATAACTCAAATTATGACATGAGTTAGAAACATTCTACATAAATGATGAAATTAAGCTCGACTTGATAACATAGTTTGCTCACCATTTAGGATAATAAATTGATTATCAACCAATAACTTCCAATGTCAGATTGTTGTAGTTTGAAATTTGGAATCCTAGTGTAATGCTACTATCCATGTAGCCCCCAAAGCCAAGTCAACACCTAAAATTGAAACCAAATACAAAGGTAGTTTCAAAGCACGATCTTGAATCTTCACTTCTAATTCCTAATCAAGAACTCAACGACTAAAATTTTATCACACAACCATCACTTTAAAATTGGGAATAAGTTCAACTAGAAGTTTTACAAAAATTTTAAATTATTCAAATAAATGAATTATTCTTTTAAAATGTCTCATTCAAACACATTAGATAACTAAGTCAACTGAGGTTGGAAAAAATTAGCTTAGCTCTCACTATTATATATTAAAACATTAAACATTAAAATAATGACATGGAATATTTATAGAGATGAAATGAACATGACGATGGGATAAAGAAGAAAACGTAATCATCTTCAACGAATAATTTTGAAATATGATAATAAACATTAATTTTAATGAATTTATGTACAAATAGTTTTCTTTTATTGCATGTTTAATTTTTTTTTAGAAAATATTGGTCATTCTAAGACATATTCACTGTATGTATTTTAAGAAGATAGATACAACCATCTTATTTTAAGATGGAACTACTTACATCAAAAGGGCAAAAAAATTGAAAAGAAATTAAATTAAAATTGCTAAAAATGACTGAGTCAGTTTTTAAGGCGGATACAAACAGAATAATATAAGCAATAGGTGATTATTAGAAAATTCCTCCTTTTTTCTTTTTTAATTAGCAATTTGATTTCATCAAATTTGTAGATGGGTAAAAATCGGCCATTGTAATAGAAAGATGTCAATAAGACAGTGCTGGTATTGGTGCACTCTCAAAAATACCCGATGCTTGTGGGTTTGTACTTGGCCCAACGGATCTCATGATCATTAAAAATGAAATTCCAATCAGGCTATTACTTTATGCACCACACAATTACTAACTACACTTCCATACTAGTAGAAAATAAAATTAAAATACCCTTTCTCACTGCACTACACCACTGCTGCTGCTGTCACTCTATTATCACCACCCCTGAAGAAAAGAGAGGCTGCATAAAAATATTCTTGCCAAAAAGCTTATTTCGAAAATTTTTCAAAATATGTAATCTGAAAGTAATTTTTTTTTACAAAAAGTTAAATGGTCATTTTCAAAATTTGAGAGGTTGCGCCAACAAATTTTGGAAGTAAAGAAATAAAAAGACTTCTCGTAGTCGACGTCTTCCTACCAAAAGCCCAGATTGCGTCATTCTAAATCTGAACTTTCAGCTGTCTGCGGCCCAAACGGTAAGTTCATCTTTCTCTCACAGGCCCCATTCATGAGCAGTTTTCTATAATTTTTTGTAGAAGGCAAAAGAAAATTATAATAAATATTTTTCTGTTTTCATAATTATTATAATAATTTATATTTTATTATTACTGTAAAGAAAAAAGTGGAAACACTGTGTTGTGGCCACTGGTAATGAATAATGTTTTCTATTATATTGTAAGGATGATGAAAAATGTAAAAAAAATAAAAATAAAAATCAAATCCTAGTAAACATATTACAAAAAATTTAAAGATTCAAAAAATATAAAGATTATAGTTAATAAAAAGGACTTCTAAATTAGGCTATCCTTCATGATTGTTCGGGTACAACTAATGATCTCATTTGTCAAAATGTGTTACTAATTTATTAGACTCAAATTGATTTAATTAATAAAATTAATTGGATAATTTTTTTTATGGGCTACTAGCTCATTATACAATTTAAAAGTATGTAAACCTTTACATTAGGTTGTTTTTAAGAAGGAGATAGAGAGATTGTAGCTATGAGTGCCTTTCGTACCAAAAGAAAATAAGTCACCAAAAGATAATGAAAAAGAACAAAAGAGCATATAATGTGCAAATTTATATTGAGTTGTCTTGTTATTCATCTTATTGGTAAAAAGAATATTTATGTTTGATACTCCTAAACTTCAAGAGAACTTGTGATATACCCATTAATTATTATTAGTGGAAATTTTTGATTTGTAAGGACACAACCGTGATAGAATTTGAGCTCCAAAATTATTACAACCTTTAAAGACAAAATAATGACCAGAACTCTGAGTTCGAAAACGGACTATGCTTTGGATGTAATAATTGACTCTAACAATGTGTTTAACTCTTTTAATACATGGACGTGCACTCGTTTGAGCCACTTTTACCCATCGGCTCTGATACCATTGTTGGGTCTTTCGAGAGAGGATCACTAGGAAGATATAACACCAATGAGACATGAGTCAAACCCACACATACGGGATTGACACCACTTTCAACCAAAAATCTTAAAGCAATGAGTTGATGAGTCTTCATTCTTATATGGTGCTCAACTTTCTCATTTTTACTCAATGTGAGACTTAAACTCATATTTGGATTTCCAACAAATGATTATTAAGTTTTGGGTTAAATATGTTTTTGGTCCCTCAAGTTTCAGTGAAATTTAGAATTAGTCTCTCTTCAAAAATTTTGACCAATTTAGTCATTCATTTTTAAAAATGCATGAATTTAGTCCTTTTAACCATTTTTTGTTAAATTTATCTAACGTTTCAAATTCATTTCATAATAGTATTTGAATTATTTACACTGTTTGATACATTTTCACTTCAATGTTAACTTATATATTATCATAAAATGCATTTAAAATGTCAAATAAACTTAACAAGATTTGGTAAGAAGGACTAAATTCACGCATTTCTAAAAATGGAGGACTAAATTGACATAAAATTTCGAAGAGGGACTAATACCAAAATTCACTGAAACTTGAGGGACCAAAAACATATTTAACCCTTAAGTTTTTAATCTTCTTAAAAATTTAAAATATATTAATTATCATTGTTAGTTTGTTCTATACATTTAATTTCTCTAACACTGATACAAAAATAACACTTAAATTAAATTTAGACTAAATTGTTAATATAATTTATACTTTTTTAATTATAGTATACTTTATTAATTTTGGAAAATAATTTTTTTAGCATTTATTGCCTCCCTAGCCCATTTCAAAAGAGATGATGTTAAGATACCGGCAAAAAGGCTTCTTGGATCCTATCAAATTTCTTGCTCCACCCAATCATAAGCCTTCCATTTTTTTTTTTCGTAATAGAACTGGGATGATTGTTTTTCAGAGAAAAATATCCGAATTTGTTTTAACGTGTTCTGGAAAATGAAATCCGAAATGAGAAAGTATTGGGAGAAATTTGATATGGTTGATGATGCAATAGCCGAAGATATATAGTTTCCTTTTAGTTTAAAAGCCCAAAATAGATTAGTGCTGATAGAAGTCCAATTGGCCCATCTTTGTTATCTACAAAATATAATGAAGTTTTATTTAAAATTTATCTATATCTATCTATCCACTTGTATATTATAAATTTCATTATTTGCTTGCCTTTTTGTATTGATTTTTTAAGATTTATTTTATTTTAACTAAGCCACATCGGTTGTCTCGCAATGAATCACGACTTTTCTTCTCTTACATCAGCAACACCACACAATTGATTATAGCATGCCTTGAGGAAATTAAAGCATGCCTTCACCCTTATTAGCTTCCAGAGTTTGAAAATAAAAAATTTAATAACAAAATATATTAATTATATATTAATTTGTATAAATATTAAAAAAAATTGGAGGGCCATGATCTCCTATGTCATAAAGAAGATTTGTCATTGGTCATTAGGTATAGATAAAATTATGGTGCTACGAGTTTATATATTAACTTTAAGATTTCACACGTCTTTAGAGAGAAAATTAATAAATGTGTCAATAAATTTGTTAATTTTAGGATAGACTATAAAAGTGATTTTATTTGGTATCATATAATTTAGGGTCTCATTATATTAGACATATTTGTTATAAAAACTGGTATGGATAGTCGAAATACAAATTTATTTCATTATGCTTATTTCTCCTGTTTATGATTTGGTTCGGTCCTCACAATTTGATGTATTTGATGTCTTTTTTTTTTTTAATTTATATTTCATTTTGGTATCACTTATATATTGAAAGTGTTGATCTGTCTTTCTAGTTAGGATATGTCAAGGTTTCATTGTAATATCTTATGGAACAAAACATTTTATAGAAAAAAAATAGTGTATGCTATCAAATAATATCATAACCTTAAAATTTTTATAAGAATAAAATGAAAAACATGTGAATCTTAAAGAAAAAAAAAAATGAAGTGTTGTAGACATTTAGCTCGCTATTTAATTTTGAGATAATCTTCTTTGTACTCCCAACCACGAAGTGATAGGTGAATGCCGAGAAAAAAACTGTGAATGATCTGTATTTAAGATTAAAGCTATAAAAAGTGACAGTTATTTCTTGTTTTTATGTTACCTTTATTTATTACATAGTTTAGAATGAAGTATTAATATATTTCTGACTAAAAAACCGGTAACCATTTTAGTACTTTGTATTTAGTGAGTTGTGTGAGTTATCCTCTTTGCTAGACTTTGGTGGTCCCCTGTTACGCAAAATTAAAATGATGTTGATAGATTATCTTTGTTGTACCCAAGGTCTAAAACCCTGTCAGGTTACCATCTTCTCAAATAAAAACATCATTTTTATTTTTATTTTATTTTGATTGGGTGAAAGCATGTGACTAATAACCCAATTGAACCTAAAGTATATTCAGGAAAATGTGTAGAGCATAAAATAAGGTTACTGAAAATAAGCTATAACGTTTTGTTAATGAAATTCCAATCGATAAAAAATTCACGTAATATATTAATAGAAGATTTTTTTTTTCAGCTTCTAACAGTAGAAAAGTTATTAATATAGGTATCGAGTTTTGACATATCTGGCCAGATTTTTTAAAACTACATAAACATATTGATTTCAAATAAATTAGAGATACAAATAAGTTGTGTTATAAAACATGTCTTCCCATTAAAAAAAATTTCATGTTTCAAAATACAATTAGATTTCTTAATATTATAATATGAGTTTGTTTTTATTTTTTTTAAATTAAAATAATTTGTTAAAATATTTTTTTACTATTTAAATAAATATTATGTTTTAAGACACAATTTTACTTATATTTCATAATGTATTTTAAATTTATCTATTTTGAAGGTTTTTTTAAAAAATATGAATATATATATATATATATATATATATATATATATATATATATATATATATATATATATATATATATATATATATATATATATATATATATATATATATAACAGAACTCACACTATTTGTTACTTCTATATAATAGGGTTTCTTTTATATAATACGCACTCACACATTATTTTAGTTTTTCATGCCATGACTTTATTTTGTATACAATGTTAATTATATACTTAAATTAACTTATTTAAACAAAAGTAAATTAAAATTAGGGATGTTAAAAAAAATCTGTATATGTGGGTATCACGGATAAAATCCACGATGGGTAGGAAATGAATATTGATTTTGAATGAATTATTTTTTTATCAATTAGTTTTAAAAAAAAATTATTTCTTTGTAAACTGTCATTCAACACTATTTAAATGGATTATTTGGACTTTGTTTAAAATTTATGAATGTTATGTATTATATTTTATTTGAATTTATGATTAAAATGTATTTGTTAAATATTTATTTATTTATTTTTTATAAATACCCGTGAATATTAAAAAATTATGCGGGTACCCACTTAACGAATACTCGACGAATATGGATACGAATATGTAACAAATATTTATCCAACGAGCTAAATATCCTTACTCTACCCCTCTCATTAACATCCCTAATTAAAATCTTAATTACAAGATTCCTGTTAACAATTCCTATTATTAGGACATGACACAAGTTTGTCAAAAGTTGAGAAATAATACAACACAGACGCATATGACACAAATGGTTCAAAGGAACTCCTGAAAATAGAATAAAAAAACAAAAAAACAAAAAAAAACACTATGTTCAAACTCCGATTAATACCGTAGAAAGTCTGGTTTTAACTGATATTTCTTATACAAGATATTTTTTTCAATCAAATGGAGTTAAAAATTAATTATTGTTTTTTTAAATGTAATGATTACTGAAGTAAATGTTACCTCTTCCAAAGGAATTCTTAAGGAATTTTTGTTTATACACGTGATAGAGGGTCGAATTCACCACATGTTAAAAAATGTAATCAGTTTTATATTGAAAAGAGAACAAAAGGTTTGACCATTTGGAATAAATATATAAATTGTTCCTTGGTAGATAAGATAGATGTATAACATTTCAGAGAGATCTTGCTACTCACAGTTATTACTCTCTGACTTATCATAACCTAAGGAATTGATGTTTCTAGATATTAGAATAGTAGAATATGAAACTAATAATTATTTAATAATAGTTTAACCTAGCCTTAACAAGTTGAGAAGTGTAATGCAAGTAAAGGATTAGTCAGTTGTCATTAAGAGGGTCATGTTTAGGTTGAAGCTAAGGCTAGGTGCTTGAAAAAAGAACGACACAAACAATGACAGGAATGTAAGATGGGCGTTTTCTTGGTGTGTTCACAGACCAAGAAAGTTATGTCTGAAGTGTTTCTTTATGGGGCTGTCTTTAATTAGGTGTCCTATATATTACTTGAAAAGGGAAATAAACAAATATACCAATCACTCATTTTAAAACATTACTTGAAAACTTTGAACAATATATATTGAGAAACATAAAAATACATCTTTTATATGTTCTCCTACAATTTTCAATAATTCTTTTTCACCTGTCCTTGGAAAATCAGTCAACAAATAGATCCATACCTTATTGTATGGAGATAGTGAGTCATTCCTTCCCCCCTTTAGCCAAGGGACTTTGCTTATAAACAATATTCAGGATTCCATGAGGGATTTCATTAAAAGTTAATATTCTCAATTTAGAGAATTTTTTAAAATATTTTGTTAATATCTATGTTTATTAGACAATAGTATAAATGTGGCAAACATTATTAAAAAAACAATTCATTGTATTAAAAATATATACTGCTTTAATTTTAATATTATAAAAATGCGTATATAAAACTTTAAATAATTCTTAATTATTATTAATTAAGATCTTAAAGCAGTCTTTGTTTTTTTATCAGCAACCTTGTCCTTTTGTGAAACTTGTTTGCCCATGTGTTTCAACAAGCAATGAATTTAATAGGTTTAAAAATTAACAATCATAATGACTTTTTTCATCTCATTTATACTTGAAAAATTTACATTTTTTTCTATTCATTACAAAAAATTCTATAAATAATAATCAATTTTATTAGTATTTTTATTATATCATTTTGTTTGTATATAAAGTCAAATTATTTTCTAAATTGGTAACTACAGTTAATTGGTTTTTAGATTGGCCACTAACTTACAAAAGGTTTTCGCTACCCAATAAGGGATCTTGAGGACCAAAATAATACATTCAAAATCAATATATTGTGTTGTCACTAATAAAATAAAAATTAATACATAATCTAGTATAATTGTAACTACAAAAGAAATAACTCCGTCTATAAAAGAAACCATATATTAAATATTCCTATATTTGAAGACATCTTCTCAGATCTCATTCCAAAAATATATACGAAACTCCTCACTTGTAATTATTCTTTGAATCTTAGATTGACTCCTTTAATTGAATAATTAGATTATTAGTATCATGCTTCCTAATTAATATGTAAAGAAGTTGAATTTATTCTTCTAAAATATAAATCTATTCTTTTATTTTTTTCATCAATATATCTACTTTTTAAGTTTAAGGTTAAAAAATAGTTTATCATAATCAAATAGAAATTCAACTATGCAATTACTAAAAAAAAATTATGATAATTGAACCACAATTAAAACCAGTTATGAAAAAACAAAGGTTCATGAGAATAAAAAGATAATGATAATTATTAAACTAATATTTTACTATCAAGTTAAACAAAAGATAATTAATTTTTTCTTCAAAAATGAAAGAAAACAGATGAAAAAATAAGAGTAAAAATAATGAGTGTGTGTCTAACTTACTTTCTTTTTCATAAACAAAAAGAAATAAGAGTGGAAAGTTGTATAATATGTGATAAATTTAAAAGACAATAAGAAAGAAAATGAAAAATATTTTAATAAATATTTTTATTTTTTATTATACTTTATTTTATGTTTTACTGTTATAAAAAAATATATCTAATTTAATTTTTATTAATTTTCAATATATAAACTACACATAATTTAACTTTTTTAAAAAATTTTAAAAATTTAAATATATAAATATATTATTTTAAAAATTTTCAAAAATTGTTTTGGGGGCGGGGGATGGTCCCCCTAGTCCCTTAAATCATCCATTGTGTCATTACCAAAAGAATTGATCTATAATAGTGAATAATTTAGAAGTTAATTTCTTTGGTAGTCTTGTTAACTAAAATTGGTGATCAGTTTAGAAATCAATTCATTATAATAATCAATTTAGAAATTATTTTAGTTATTAATAAATTTTATTTTATAAATTAATATCTAAGTTGAATGTGACTAATTACTTTTTGTTATTAAAATTAATTATTGTTTAGATACATTTGTGCAGTGATTTCATTTTTTTTGTTAGTCATTAGCATTATTTGTTTACTTAAAATTGGACTGATAGTATAACTGTTTAATACTGTGACTTTATATACAAACAAAATGACATATTAAACATACTATCTATTTTACTCGTTGATGTTGTGTTGTAAAAATATTTATATTAAAAGTACATAGAAGGTAAAGTCACAAAAGACAAAAGTTTTTATTTATTCCCACGGTTAAACTCGTTAGTCTAATTCCCCAACTTATTATATAAAATGTTAATATTAGTTATAAGCAATGAAATAGCATTTTTATCTGCATAAAACAGATTACATGTTAACTCTAACATAAGTGTAAAGGTTTTATTATAACCATTTGTAGTTGATTGGTGCTTGTTTGGGGCGGGGAGATTGAGGGAGCGTCTCAGACATTTTGAAGGCGTAGAAGCCAAAAGAAAGGAAAATGTTGTCTACAGCAGACACGGTAATTAATTAATAACTTAAGATGTTCGAAGCAACATAAGTATGATGTCATGTTTGTATAGAGGATCGAAATGTTGGGTGATACATTCGATTGGGGTTTTGAGGGCTTGATTTTGGTCCCTAGTGATGTCCCCTACTACATATATTAAACTAATTTGTATAGTTTTGGTAGCTAGCTATCTCCAATTTGTTCATTCCCACATCGACTAACTCTCCCATCACTTATCTATCTATCTATCTTAAATGTCAGTTTCAGTACCATGGCTACAGGGATTGGCCTTGTCTCGGTGACCAGATCCAAAATTTGTACCATCCAAACCCTAACTCCACCACCACCTCTCCTCCTCCCTCACCCTCATCACCGTCTTGGATGTGGAATCCAAGGGACCAAGAAGATGACTCCTGGGAGGTCAGAGCCTTCGCAGAGGACACCAGCAACATCATGGGCACCACTTGGCCTCCAAGGTCCTACACCTGCACTTTCTGTAGAAGGGAGTTCCGTTCAGCACAAGCCCTCGGTGGCCACATGAACGTTCACCGCCGCGACCGTGCTCGCCTCCACCAAGCCTCACCCGTCAACAACCACTACCACTACCACCACCACATCTCCTCTCTCTCCCGCTCACACCACTCGCCCTCTTTTCTCAACCTCCCTCACTCTCCGGACCCTTTCGCAAATGGTGGGGTGTGCCTCCTGTACCCCTTCCCTAGCCCTAACACTGCTCCATTCTCCCCTCTTGGCCACACCACTAGTTTCAATAATGCATGTGCCGACTCTCCCTCCTCTCTTTTCTCTGTCTCCTCTTCCCTTTCACACCCTCTCCCAACTTCCTCAAATGCCTCCTTTGATTTCCCGGTGGCGCAGCCTGCCACAGGGAGGAGGACCCTTTTCTCTTCTTATTCTGGGAAAGAGGAACAAGAACCCGCAACCTCCTCCGCTCGTCACGGCCAACACGAGGAGCTTGATCTAGAGCTCCGTTTGGGAAATAGATCAACATAACGATTGGGTTTATTTGTTTAATGTCTTGTGAAGCAGGTGATGTGCCTGCGAGGAAAGATCAAAGTCCAAACTCCAGAGAAAAGAGAAGTTATGTGCATGTGCTTTGCTCTCTCTTTTACAGCTATATGCGGAGAGAGATGACAGAGAGAAGTACTGTAATTTATGTTTTGAGGACACCATGTACAACTCTCGTATATTATAGCTGCTGAAGCTCTGATATGGATCTTTTGGTTCGATTTATTTTTTGCTCAATTTCTTTGTAAGGAACCCAGTTCTTGGTTGATTCAGTTTGTTAGTATGTTGTTGTTTTGCGAAGGGTGCACATGGAAGAGCTATATATGGTGGGAGGGGATTGGAAAGGGAGGAAGGAGAAGGCTTCGCATATGTAACTTCAAAGAAAGGAAAAATGTAAGTTGGTACTATTTTTTTTTTTCAAAAAAATTACCATTAATTTATTGATGGAAGAAAGATTAGGGTTCGAAGGAGACACTGAGGAAAGGTTGTAGTGGAGTGTCATTTTCCGTTTCAGAAATGTTGCAGTACATATATGTCTACCTGCTCATATACATTTTCGAGGTTTTTTTTTTTCTTATATATATATTTTTTTAATAGGGTAATATTAACATGTTGACACTCAAACTTATGCAAAACTCCAAATGCATCATTTTCAAACTTTTTACTATTTTATGGTTTTATTATTTATATATTTTCTAATATTTTACACACACATATATAATATACATAGTACAATTACCAGTTAATATTTTACATTTAATTTTTATCATATTACCTAAACAGAATTTATCATGAAAATATATAAAATTATATATGTTAGGGAAGTCATTAAACTTATGGATAAGTTTAATTATATTACCAAGAATTAATAATTCTTTTTTTATATAATCTTTAGAAGACTATATATTCCTTGGAGCTTGAACAAGGTGTTTCGTGCTAGTTTATATAGCAACTGCTTCGCGATAAATAGTCCTTTTAGGTTATTTGTGTTGAATACCAATTCATAAAATCTATTTTTTTCTTTTGTAAATTAGGAGTGCTATTTACGAAACATTTATATAAAAATTAATAAAATAAAAAATGTGTGTGTGTGTAAATGTTTTTTGTGAGAAATAATACTTCTCTCATGTTGTATGTGTTGAACCCATTCATAAAATCTGGCATTTTCTTTTACTGAGCATACTATTTCTTATGAAACATTTATACAGTACAAAAAAAGTAAAACACATACTTTTTTTTATTGGACAGAAGATAAATAAAATATGAAGAAAGAAAAACCTTAATTTTGAGAAAATTTGAGAGTTCTCATTGTCTCACTATTATGTTATCTGTGTGAACGAATTTATAAAACCTATTTCTTACATTTTATTTATTTATTTATTTTCTGTTACTCCTTCTGCTTATTAGAATAGAAACATGTGTTTGGTGTTAGTTTGCCAAATTTTTTAAGAAAGTAGTAATAGTCCTTTGTTCAGAAAGAGGTGCTAGGTTTTGCAAATTTGCACAACACGAGCAACCTAATAAAGACAATACAATGCAGAGCCATTATTCTTTCAAAAATGAGATTTTTAACATTTTATTTAACTTATATGCCTATGTCACAGAAACATATGTGTGGTACTAATTCTTGCAGTGATTGCTTCACTAGAAACAACAATAGTAGCTTTATTCAACTCCTATAAATGCTTTAAGTAGCTAATTTTTACAACTTTTTTACGGCTATTCTTTCAGATTTTGTGTATGAATAAACTGAAGTATTATAAGAAATTTATTAGAATGCAGGCTAATTTTCGTTTTCATTTGTAAGATTTATTAAACAGAGACTTACACAATCTCACTACACTTATTAACTCATTTTACAAAAAAAAAAAGGAAAAATCACTCAGATGAGAGGACAAAAAATTCTTAAACGAAACAACAACTCGCCTAATATGAGGTATACCAAAATTTATATTTAAAGAAAAAGTATTGCATTTAGCGTATAGGTTGATACGACTTGATTTTCCTTTCCAGTTTTATGCCCTTGGTTGATTCAAAGCTCAGTCTCTTTTTCTGTTTACATAGGAAATTTTTTCTTTAAATACATATGGACCGCGAGCCGTATACAAATTCAAACTTTTTAGATAGTTTGTATTAATATATAATCAATCATAACTATTTCTTTGTATTTTTCATTTTTATTATTAAATAATTCTATTTTTCTTTTATTTCCATTGTGAAGTTTAGATATATAATCAATATAAAAGTTTTTCAATGAAACAATATGGATAGGGTAGTTTGTTAGTTAACATTTAGATTTATGCCCGGATTAGTATTTAAGTTGGACAATCCTTAATTTGTTGAAGCTTCATATAGGTATTTTTATCTTATTCTTCAATTATAATTAAAATTTCATCTCTATATAATTCGTGTAATAAATATTTGTATTAAAAAAATCATATATATATATATATACATATATATATATATATATAAAAGTAAGATGAAAGTTAAGTTCTAATCTTAATACAAAAAACACTTAAAAATTTATAAATTTTATCTGTTTCCTTTACTATGTTTATTGATTTCAATTATTCCAATATGTTACTTGCAAATTAAAGTATCGAAATCATTAATTAAACAAATCCTAGTTAATTATTTTCTTTGGTGATTGTGATCTAATTACAAGCGTAAAAACTCGCCCTTTAATGAATTGCTAAAAATATAAACATAAATTATTAGTTTATGCCGGGCAGATTATAATGTATATAGAATAAGATAACTCAAGCTATTAAGAAAAATAAATTAACATATAAAATAGTTTTTAGAGCTAAATTGCCATTTTTTGAATTATTTTCCATATTATTTTTACTAATTTTACCTTTTTAACGTTTTAATTATCTAATCTTACATTCATTTGTCAACTTGTTATGCAATATATTAATAAAGATAATAATTGAGTGTCAATTGCAAAGTACCAGTGAGGCATTTTATATATTTAGTTTCTTTTGTTATTTTTTCTTTGTTTTTTTAAATAGTGTTTTAAAATAAAATTATATAAGATGAATATTTCTATATAATTATAGTATACAATAAATATTCTTATTTTCATCTATATATCTGTGTATCTTAGTTGTTTTCTACTTTTCGCACTGTCCAAAGGAATTGAATCATATGCAATTTATTAAAAATTATAAATGGACTTGTTTCAAAAAGATTGAATATGATATATTTTTAGTTCAACCCAACTTAATTAGTTCAAATTTTAATTTACATACGCGTATTAGCCCATGAGTAAGGGACATATTTATATCATTTTAAAAGTTTTTTATAGTTTACATAGAATTTTATTTTATACAATATATATATATATATATATATATATATATATATATTGTATACGAGAAAATATTAGACTAAAATAAAAACAATTGATTACTACAAAATATTTTTCACATAAAAATATTGGTGTCTACCGAAAAATTTACCTTACAAATAAATATTTTTATAAGTAAATACGAATGTGAAAACATTGTCATTCAATAAAAAGAAAAATGGAACTACTTGGTGAATAAGGATTTATAGGTAATGAGAAAATAAATATAGTTGAGTTTATATAACTTTTATATGGATATAGTCATAGAAAAAGAAATTATGAATAACATATGTTTAAGATTACACTACTAGAAAAAAAAAATAAAGAAGTCATTTATTCAATTATATTTGAAGTTGTTAGAATTTTATTTAAGTTATGAATGTTTGTAACCTTCTCAAATCCATGAAATTTCATCACGATACAAGAAAATGTACAATTATTGATAAAATTTTACTGATGGAAAATAATTTATCAATAAACAAGATTTATTGACAGAATGAATGTTTGAATTTATATGGATAATATCCATCAGCAAATTAGAATTTTTATTACCGACAAAAATATTCGTCGGTAAAATATATTGATAAAATTCATTGATAACTTATAATGTTTATTACAATATTTTCATCGATAAATTTTGTCAATAAAATGAGTACCAAAGTTTTCGCTTTGTATTTTGACAATTCGTTAGTAAATTCGTCGTTAATGAACTTCTTTTTTAAATCCATTGGTAATAAACTTGTTTAAATTCATTGGTAAATCTATTGGTAATTGAATTTGTTTAAACTTTGTCATTAAATTCATAGGTGATTCAAATTTTTAAAAATTTATTGGTAAATGTGATTTTTGTAAAAATCGTTGATAATTTCATTGGTAAATTTGTTAGTAAAATGAATGCCAAATTTTATATCAACTTTAATGAAATATTTGTTATAAATTAATTGAAAATGAATTATAAGAAGAATAGAAGAAGAAAGAGGCGGAGCAAAATGAGGAAAAAGAGATGAAGCAGGTAATGGCAAAGGTGACGAAGGCGGAGGAAGAGAAAGAGCAAACAAAGGAGAAAGAGGAGGAGAAGGAGGAATAGCTAAAGAAGATGAAGGCGACAAATGTAGTAGTGATTGTGACAATGATGGTGATAACTGAGGAGGAGGTGAAGGGAGAAGAAGAAAAAAGAAGGAAAAAAAATAAGAAAAGGAAGAAAAATACCGAATTGTGATATTTATCGATGAATTTTGACGATTATCAACAAATTTTGATCATTGGTAATTGTCGATAGATTTTCCTATCCATCGATAAAATTTATCTACGAATATTTTATCGATTAAATTTGACCGCTTTTAAGTCATCAATAATTTTCATTTATTACTAAATTGCTATGAATATCAACGAATTTTAACCATTTGTAGATCCAAATTTTTTGTAGTGCTATGAAACTCATTCTTAGCACCATCCCATTAATGTTTTTAAGCTCCAATCTTGCTCCCACTTCCATTCATATACTCACCTCTAATATTGTCGCCTCTTAAATCCTAAAACTTTGTGTAACCATTATTTAATTTATCCCACCTTCAATTTCGTTTTCACTTATAATCTTACTTTTCACCTTAATCTTATAAAATTTGTAAAACCTAAACCTCATTACCCTTGATAACACCCTCATGCGACTTATCACCCTTATTCATTATGTCACTCTTGTTTCATTACAAACAAGGCCAAGTTCATCATCATATAACACTCCATAATAGAACTCTCCAAGTTATTTGTCGTACCTCAAACAACACCTTAAGGATTGTCACTTAACTCTCCACAACCATCACCTTAAGATTTTTCTCATGTTATTTCCAAACTTTGTCTTCATCCATAGTATGTCTTTAGTGGTGATTTTTATGCTCACATCCCTAATTTTTTTAATATATATAATATTTTTCCATTTAATTTTTATTTTAGAAATAAAGGTGTAGGATTTTTGTCGGTGGTTAAGCATTTAGTTCAATTCTCTTATTTGTTATCAAATATTTTGATATAGACCTCATTATAGTGCAATTTACGTTTTGAATTTAGAAATTACATAGTACATAAAGAGATTAAGTATCTTGAGTATTTTTCTTTCTAATTAAATTTGGATATATTGCAAGGGAAGAGAGAATGCAAGTTATAAATTATATATAGGTATAGATATAATACGAGAGTCGCATTTAACTAGCTTGTTTCCCATTCTATCTTCAAGACCTTATTAAAGGTTTCACTATCTACACTAAAAGATTGGTCCATTGTGGTAGTTTTCTCACAAATTGAACTTTGCATCTTGTTCATAGTCTTCTATGGTAATACATGCACATACATATGTCAATTACTCAAATATTAATTATTTTAGTTTGATTAGTATTTGTACAATGTAGGAGCATTAATATAATACAAATATATATATATATATATATATATATATATATATATATATATATATATATATAAATAAGTGGTTGTTAGAGATTCAACGTCGATTAAGGATATAATTTCTTCATAATATAAATAATATACAAAAAATATACAAATTTTACCTAATAAGTTAATTAAGTTAAATATAAACGTATTCACTAAAATAATATCATAATAATTAAAGTCTATTTATAATGAAAATTGTTAGTAGTGTTGTGCCACTTGTTATTAAACTCTTTTTATATAGTTAAATAAATATATATATATATATATATATATATATATATATATGACTGTAAATTTTATTTTAAAAGTTATGAATTTGAGTTAAATATAAATTCATTCACTAAAATTAATAAAGATGACTTATTTTGGACTTGAAAAGCCAAAATGTAATATATTACAAGACCAAAAGGGAATTTAACCTATTTTTTGTGATATTATTAAAGAACATTTTTCGGTAAAAAATAAAAAAAAAGTATAATTTTTAATATTTTGATGTTATTTACAACTTTTACATATATATATATATATATATATATATATATATATATATTGGATTTGTATACTCTTTATTGTGAAGTGTGCTTTGTTTTAAAAAAAGTTTCAAAATGTAAGATATATTTTGTCAATGTATGTTAAATTGTCATTACTAAAAATTCTGATATTACATGGTATTTTTTTTACAAATTTGTTAAAAAAATTTACAAAGAAAGATTTTTTTTCTGGTCTAAGAATCTTAATTGGTAGGTAATTTTTTGATGATTATTTTCTATGAAATTATAAAATTTGTAAATATTTCTTACAAAATTTTGTTGTGAAAAGTGTTTTATACAAAATATTTTAAAAAAAAATTGGCAACAATTTTTTACAAACTTTTTTTCATAAAAAAATTTATAAATATTTCTTAAAAAGAAAATTAAAACAAAATTGACAGAAAATATAAATTTTTTTAGTAGTTTGCATTCCCAATTAAACCAGACTTCCCAACAATTAAATCTGTAAAAAAAATAGAAAGAATGAGAGAAAAAAAAACTCCTTAAAACTCATGTTAATAAAGAAAATTAACAGTAAAATAATTAAATTGGTTCGAGTTTTTCCAACTTCCTTGAAATATTATTTGCTTAAAAAGTAAGGGACACAATTAGCCCAACAAAATTATTTCTTGATTATTTCAAACCACTCTCTTACTTATTTATTTCTGCATTTTATTTCTTAAAAGTTCATATTATCCACTTTATCCTTTACCTTTATTTTAAAATTGAATTTTAACCTTTATTTACACGTTAATAAGCAAATTTATCACAATTTAAATTATTAAACATAAATTTAAAATATATTTATATTAAAAATATTGTTATTATAAATAATTTTTCTATAAATAAATATTACAAAAATTAAATGGTAAATATCTATATTCCTTAATGGGTATTTGGTCTTTGTATATAAGAAAAATATCTATTAAGAAATTATCTTATTAAATTGATTTTAGTATTTTATATTTTATTAAAATAGTTTCTAATTCTTAATAAAGATATCCCAGGTACTAAATAAAAATACTTGTCAATTTCATATCTGAGTTAAAACACTAAAACCTTTCCATGATTTGAATGGATAAAAGGTGTCAATGTAAGGTTGGACTGTTGTACCTATTTTTTTTTTTTTTCATTATAATTGATAAAAGAACTTAACCAACGTGTTATTTTTTATACTCATTCTAAGGTAAATGTTTTTTAAGACACTCTTTCGGCATATTTTATCTTTTTTCTTTTCACCCATCATTTAAAAAATCTCTTACTCTTCATCATCCCTTTCACCTCATTTTTTTTTTCATTTAAAAACCTAAACTAATATTTTTGTTGTCACTTTCTTCCATCTTTCCCCGTCTTAAACCTCAGTTCCCTTTATTTGTAATCACTTTGATCTTATTCTTTAATCTCAAAACCATATCCCTTCAAATTTTTTTCACCATCCTACTTCTCCATTACTTTTAAGATTTCATTTTAATTTAATTAAAATAATACGACATCACAAAGTAGTGAAATTTATTTGATTGAGTGTGTAAAGCACATAGCTATTAAATATTTTGTATATTTCCCTAGTTTAAATTAGAATAAAAATTTGAATATATAATTAACTCAATTCTGATAACCTACTTCTGTGTTAGTTATTAAAAAGGTGTTTTTTTTTTTAATATTTGGAAAGAAAAACATATATAAAAATGTAAAATAGCAAATGTAAAGTGGGTATAAAACATTGTTGGAAATCAAATTAATAAAAAAAAATGTATACATAGATTGTTGCTTTTGTGAAATGGAGGAAATGAAAAAACACACACACAAAACTTTTAATTTTGTTAGACTAGGTAGGCCTAACCTGCACATGCAGATATCTAGTTCCATGATCAAAAGCTGAAAATTTTTTCTTCACACATATTACCCAATTAACCATCTCTAGCTTCCCTTTTCTGGACAAGTAGGCTACACATGACCAGAAACATGGTAAAAGAGTAAAGACTAAAAGTTCAGGTACTTAACCTCCATTTCCTCCTTCTCTTTATTTTCCATTTTTACTGTCTACACTTTATACATGCCAGTTTCCACACACACACGCTATCTTTCTCTCTCTCTCCATCTCTCTATTCTCATGAATGGCTTGATTAGCTCAACAAAGCACACTCCATATGTATGTATATATACACATATACATATATACATATAGCATTAAAAGTGAGTCAGAGAGCTACAACAACTATGCTGGGAACCCAGTAGGTACATATGCATGTGTTCTTTGCTAGCTGTGTCGCCGCACTATTGGCGTGCAAGCAGAAAACGTACATTCATTGAGCACTTTCTTGTGTTGTTACCATTAATTAATCCATGCTCATGCATGTGGTCCAAACCCAACATCACAATATTCTAACATCTCATATCTCACTCGTCGTATTCCTTACGTTGATGATGCTATTACCACATAAGTTCAGAAGAGTTTTCGTGAGTTATTTGGTTTTGTGTATCACTAAGTTAGGTTTTACATTGGTAGTGTAATCACAAGTTCACATGTATAAGGGGACCATACTTGATTTTTGTGCATAAACCCCACTGAGTTATCCTACTCTGGGACTTGAAGGTTTGTAAGTTAGGGTGGGACTGTATATATAGGACACATACTTAAGTAGGTTTGATGTTTTTGTACTGACTCCACCAATGACTGAGGTAAGAGATGAGTAGGAAGGAAGTGGAGAAGGAACCAACCAAACCTCAACTTTATATGGATATGTATTTTCTATTTGCTTTGGTTTGTTTTCTTCTGATCATAGAGGTATGGCATTTGGGACTAGTGAAATTCTATATCTTATAAAAAATTATGCTACTTTTCTTTTATAAAAATATTATAAATTATCTTTCTGTTCTATTCAAAAAATATGGATTCCCTCTGAATGTGGATATATGCATATATGGGAAGGTATTGATTAGTTGAATTGTTCAAGGCGTGTTCTTGGGTATGGTTGGAGCAGAAATTCTGCGTGTGGGGTTGATTTTGCTTATCCTTATGCTAATCATTTGAATCCAAGTGGAATATATGCATCAATCTCTTTAGAAATTAAAAAAAAAAACAACAAATCTTATCGGTGAATAAAATTATTTAGTAAAATTCTTTTTACAAACTAGAAAAAAAAAAACAGAAGTTATACTTCAGGAATGTTTATAATTAAAAAAAATAACAAATTTTATGAGATATTAAAAGAATGTCTTATAATAATTAGATTTTGATTGTTTTCAATATCTCATTCTTTCGAAAAATTATAACAAACATTAAATCAATTATTTTAAAAAATATTCTTTGAAAAAATCAATCTTATTAAAAAGTTGAGTCGTTATAAAGATAAGTAAAAATTAAGGTTAAATATGTTCTCGTCTCTTAATTTTAATTTTTAGTAAAAATTAGAACCAATCTATTTTCAAAAGTTAAGGTAAATTTAGTTTCTCGTATTGAGAAATGCAGTTTAATTTTTTTGATTAAATTTTGTTAAGTTTATTTGACATTTCAAACGTGTTTCAGCTAACATTGAAGCAAAAATATATCAAACGGCATAAACAACTCAAATTGTTATAATGAAACGCGTTTAAAACATTAAATAAATTTAACAAATATTGATTAGAATGACTAAATCCACTTATTTATAAAGTTAAAAAACTAAATTAGACATAAATTTTGTTAAAAGATTAATTTTAATTTTTACTGAAAAAAATTAAAGTACAGAAACATATTTAATCTTAAGAATTAATGAGTAATACAAGATATTGCACTCCTAGTTTTGTCTCCTATCTCCTTTGAGGTGCTAAAGCTTATATCTCTTCCTCAAAAATACTACTGCATCAGAACTGTTAGATTTCTGTAGATATGATAACAATTTTTAAATATATGCTTTGTACCTACTCAAATTTAATGAACATGCTGCTGCCGAGAATTTTTGTACTATTAAAACACAGTTCAATTTTGTTCATTAATTATGCAAAAGTTATCTTGCCAATGGACCAATAAATTTATACCAGTACATAAAGGGAGGTCAGTCTACACTATGAAGGGAATACCTGAAACCTGGATGCAATCTTTTATCCTTAACCTGATTTTGGAACATATATTACTATATCTTTTCTATAAATAATATAATAGAATAATTTTTCTTGTCCTCTAGTTTATTTTGTATGTTTTTTTTTTTTCTTTCCTTTTTTTATAACTCTTGAGTTGAACTTCCTTTCTTCGTATAGGACTTCAGAAACGAATTTCAACTTTCAATTGAAGCAGTGAGTATCATTAATCAATAACTATTAGAATTTTTCATATTTCATAAATTTTTTTTCAAATTTTTTATAAAATTTTGCAAAAAAAAAATTATTATTATTTTTTACTAATTTTAATTTAAAAATAATTATTTTATTTTATTTTTTATAAAATTATAAAATTTATAAATATTTTTTATTAAAAATGTTTTGTGCAAAATATTTTAAAAAAAAGATAGCAAACTTTTACAGACTATTATTTATAACAAAATTTGTAAATATTTAAAAAAAAATTGATAGTATGTGTTTTTTAAACGGTGAATTAACCCTATTTTGATAATTTGAAAAATAAACATTTTAATCCACCTCAACCACACAATTCTCAACGTTTTCTTCAATCTCATATAATAAATCAACTCAATGGTGGACATGTATATATATTCTAATATCAAATTTTATTAACTTTTTTTAGTTAATTCTATAATGAAAAAAACAAGTTTAAAACTCAAAGAATTAAAATATTTAAAACTATGAGACTTGATTAACCATAATTAAGTTATAAAAAGGAGAAAAAAAAAGAATTTAGCCATGATTAATATTTTGCACAATGAAGATGGGAGTACATATGAATAATGTGTTACAACACTGTGCTACGGTGTTCAGGTACTCAAGCTTAAACAGTGTAGTAGTGGACCCCAGCATTGTACAGGGTAGCCAGCTAAGAGGAGCACAAACATTTATAGGGTCTGCACGATTTCTTCAACCCTCATTTGGCACCACACCGAATGCTTCACCCTTTTATGTGCTCTCTGACCTTGGTCCCCTCTCCTACCTATTCCTCTCCTCTTTCTTTTATCACTCTGCATCTTCTCATCATTCATCTCTCTCTTCTGTTACTCACATAGATGCCCAAAAATCTCACAACCATGAATTCAGTGTCCACTACTTTTAACATCATCATATACATGTCCCTCTGAACAAACCCAACACCACCACCCACCTATAACTACAAGTTTACAATCCCTAACCTTAAATTAATAAAACTATTGATAATTAATTAGTATTATTTAATCTGACAGGAACCAAGATTGGGACAGTTATAAAAAGTTGAAAGGGGTTTTAAAAAGCAAAAGCGTGTGAGATGTGAGTGGGTGGTGGGATGAAGTTTAGTCGTGGTCACTGCATGGGCTCGGATACCCAGTTACTCATCAGTAATCATTGCCTTTCTCTTATCTTCATCTGCATGGAAGCCTGTCTCTTTCCCTTTTCCTCCCTTCTAAACAATTGACTGTTCTTAACAGTGACACTTCCATCTCAGACATATGCATTTTGAGACTCTTGCAACATGCATTCACATTTTTGCACACCCTAAATCATCCAGAATATGACACTTCCCACTTGATCATTTTTTTAATGTTTACTGTTGCATCGGTTTTTGTTTTTCTTCTATCATGTTATCTCAAACAATCGCAGCAAATCTGTGTGTTGTTGTTCTTACTGTGGCATCCTCCAACAACTAAAAGACAGGCCTTCAAAACAAGTTTGGAAATGCGATCTATTCTAAAATTGCTTTTTCGATATATGTAGGTGATGACATGTATGAATGAATATCTGTGAACTGAAAACTATACTACTCCATCTTTTATAGCAGAAAGGGAAGGCTTCTACACATGAGAAGAAAACGTAATAATAAAGCTAAAGTCGTGTCCTCTTCAATCTTCTCTTTTTACAAAGGAAAATCGACTTTTGAATATTTGATCATTTGTTTTCGTCTGTTTGGCTTCAACTACTGAAACTGAAAGGGAACGGCCAGAAAACCATACACTAATTACAAACTTTTCTGGAAGTATAGCTCCTTATTAGTTGATTATTTGATCCAATATTTTGATTCAACCTAACTATTTTAAAGAAATGACTTTTTGTTTTTAACACTTTAATGAGGAAACTATTTGAACATTAGTGATTGCTTTCTGTAAAACTAGCTAATTCTAACCAAATTTGCAATAAAGGAGATTCTGGTAAACTCATCAGTATAAACATAGAAAATTAAAAGAGCAATCAAAATAGTACTAATAATTTTGATTAAGAATGAAATAAATTAGATCTAAGTTGGGTCATTCACAACTTAAGCTAAACAAATACCCTCTTAACATATGCTAAACAAATACCCTCTTAACCTATTTACAACATAAGCTAAACAAATACCCTCTTAACCTTTATTATTAAAAAAAAAATTAGGTCATTCAAAAGTTTATTTTTATGAGCTACAACACATTATTTAAGCAAAAATAATAATGATATAATAATCTTATTATTATTGTTATATTAATTTGGATTATAATATTTGAAAACAATATAGTGTTTTTTTTTTGTCAGCACTAAAACAGTATAGTGTATACAATTAGTTATATTTAATAATAAACAGCTTTATATTTAGTGGAAATTATTAAATTTAGTTATAAGATATATTGAGAATACATTTCATTTGCATAATTTTATAAAATAATAGTGTTAATAAATATGTTAGAAGGAAACTATGTACACACACAAAAAGGGGACTAATGTTATACTGAGAGAAAGAAGGATTTCATGTCATTCATGTCATGGAGAGTAGCATTTTATATTGAAAATTAAAAAAAGAAACATAAAAAACTGGTTATAAGTTAGTTATGATGTTTTTTTATACAGGGATACTCTTATTTATTATCAAGGAAAACATAAAATCACTATTGTGTAATAGTATTAATTAAAGAAAAAATATGGATAATAAAATGAAAAATATGATAATAATACGAGAAGTAAACATTTTATTTGATTTTACAAATTTATACATATTTGTGGATGAGTCAGTCCTGAATTATATTTAGTCTAATTTCATTTTTAAAACCCAAATCTAAGGCATGTTATACAATTTTGAACAAAAACACAGGATCTTTTATTATTGGTTAAAGCTCTTAAATTATTTTACCCAAAAGACATGAAAAAAAAAACGTTTTCAAAGTATTGTCATTCTTTATTATAAAATATTATTCTTTTATTTACTGCTGTTAAGTTTTTCTTTATAAAAGAAATTAACACAAATTAGTCACATAATTAAATTTTGTAAAAT
This sequence comes from Vigna unguiculata, assembly GCF_037176805.1. Taxonomy (NCBI): domain Eukaryota; kingdom Viridiplantae; phylum Streptophyta; class Magnoliopsida; order Fabales; family Fabaceae; genus Vigna; species Vigna unguiculata. The sequence continues at coordinate 52,280,885 of NC_140794.1, read as the reverse complement.
TCATACTATTTTTTCATTAAGAAATAGACTTTAAATTAATTCAATCTTATTAAATCGACAATATTTTTCCGTTAAGAAATAAATTTTACGTTATTAAATCAATTTATAAAATAATATATATATATATATATATATATATATTCTAAATTCATCTTATCTCTATAATTAAAATATATCTTTTAGTATCCTTATATTTTATTTAACTTCTATATTTTTAGGAAACATGTGACTACACACAAAAGAATATTTTTTTTCATCACGCAAATTGACATTTTTTATGTGGATGTTAATGAAAAAATTATTGTTTACCTCGATAAGATTTTTTTTTAAGATGCAGCATAAATTCTTTTTTAAAGGTGCAAACTTTACAATTTACGGAAATTTTCATAATTATTTCGATAAATCTAGTTAGTGTAAATGTATTTTGTTATGGGCACTGTTTTTGTAAAAAAAAAAGTTGAAAATGTTGAGAGTGAACGTAACAAAAATGGGTGAGAATAACAAAGCCCAACCTAAACTAATGTTTATGAACATTATAAGCTCAAGTTTGAACTTAAGAAATTGTTATTTGTACGTATGTTTCTTACTAATTCACATTCCGTCTATATTTGTCTTAAAAAATATACTCTTTATTATCCAAACTTACCTTCTAGTCACATCTTCATTTCAATAAGGAACTCTAAGGGTGTGTTCACATCCAAAAATTGAATTGGGGAGAGTATAAGGATGAATTTGAATAGATATAAGTGAAATAATATGTGTGTTTTTTTGAGTGGATTTAGAGAGTAAAGTGAGTGAATTTTGAGATAAATTTTGTGAAAGTTAATGAATGATTTGAGTGATGTGATAGATTAAAAAAATATTTTAACAGATAAAGTTTAAAGATTATTAAATTACCCTTACTAATAAAAATGAAATTAAATAATTATTAAATGAATTAAAAATATTAATATTTAACAATATTTATACATAAAAATAATAATTATTATATATATTATTCATTTTTAACAATATTTTAATTATTATTAATTATTATATATATATATATTATAATTTAATACATATATTAAAACATCATTGACAAAAATAAAAATAAACAATTATTGAATAAAATAAAAATATTAATTTTAACAAAATTTTTATTACTTTTAATAATTATTATACCTATTTTTATTATTTATAAATATTATACATAGTAATAAAAAAATTATATATATATATATATATCAATAAATATATTATTAATCATAATATATATTTTTAATAATTAATAGATTACTAATTATTATTAAGTATATTATTAAGTATTATATATATATATATATATATATTACTTATTATTATTAATTTATTATATATATAATATAAGAAGGGTATATAAGTAAAATGCTTATAAATCATTTCAAATCTTTGCAAATCAGAGTGAATGAAATTTCATAAGTAACTTGCAAATCCGTCGTAGCTTTTCCTTTAAAATCATGTAATGCGAACATGACATTTTTTTAAAATCCATCTTTGCAAATCGTTGCATTCTTACCATCTGTTCAAATGAACAAACCCTAAAGCACTAATTTCTAGTCTCACATCCCAACCACTTTTTCTCTAGTGTTTCTATGAGTAGCAAAGTGAGTTGGTCCAACGGACCAATGAGTCAAAATGGGACAAATCGGGTTGACATTCTCAACCCACTAACCCGTTTGGGTCTGGTTCGTATAACTCACCAAACTGACAGGTTGACCCTTATTTTTAAATTAAAAATAGTTAAAATTATTTTTTTTTATTATATTTTTGTAAAAATGTAAATATATAATACTATTATTATTTAAATTATTAACAATTTCAAACTAAGTTGCAATTATTAGTTATAATAGAATAATTTAACAAATAAATATAATGATTATTTTAATTTTTCTAATTAAAAATATTAATTAATCAATAAAAGCATAGAAAATATTTATATGATTAAATATGAATAAATGTTCATTTATAAGTATATATACAAACAAATTTTTTAAATAAAAAAAAAGTGGCAAGCTAGCCTGTAGGCCCGCCATGTGGTGGGGCAGGTTGTAATTCCTAACCCATTTTACAATGATGGGCCAATCAAATCCAACTTGTTTTTGGCAACCAAGGATAAGGTGGGCTAAAACAGGTCAAACTGACCCATTTTGTTACCCCTAATTGTTTCATCTCAAAATCTCCTATAACTCTAATGACACCATTATTTACTTGCATGCAAACCCACACCCCATCCAAGTCCCGATGCCACATTCCCCATTATCATTCTCACCCAAGACACCAATTTCCTCATCATTTCCTTGAAATGCAGTCTTGCTTCGAACAATGACTGCCCACTGCCTACGACAACCCCATTAAAGCACTCGATTGGCTCAAATCTAAGTCATGTCATTGAAATTATTCTTATGTCGTCGAAATTTATTTTTATAATATTTATGATAAGTTGTTATTGTTTTTACATAGGTTATCCTTCCATTTCTCTTTTTGTGTTTGTTTGGTTTTCTCTTTTTACGATAATTATATATTAATATGTGAGTAGAGATAGAAACAAATAATGGTAGTAGCACAGGAGCCGGAAAAGGTTGTTGGAGGCCTAAACGTAGTAGTTAGTCTAGGTGATGATGTATATTATCTTTTGGATTATTGTATTAATTATTGTCAATTTATTCTGAAATACATTGTGATTACATCTGAATGTCCTTTTGAATTAATATTTTTTTATAAATTGTAAATATATTTGTGTGTGTTGTTAACTTCATTTATCATGAAGTAATAACTTAAGAGCTTACTTTTTCTCTGAAAATTTGGATTGTTACATGAATCTTATTCAAATTCATTTTATTGATTCTTAATTACAAGCAATACAAGTTTTCTTATTTCATTTTAAAGAAAACTTGTTAAGTTACCTGAATTTTAAGCAATTCATATTAAATATATATTTTTTCAATGAATAGTTCTTATAAACACTCACACATTTATATATTTTTTATTTACACTTCACCTCTTCTTTTTTTCTACTTATGATATACACAGGGATGAACTTGATAAATACAAATCACTCTACATTTGGATAATAACATCCCATAGTATATTAGGTTCTATTCACAATGTATTGCCCAATAGGATTCAAAGCATTATTTAAGACATTAATGTCATTATTTGAACCTATAATACCAATAACAAAACAAAAAAAGCATGTCAAATATATTAAAATTTTTCCAAATATGTGATATGTGAGATATATGAGATATTCACATAGTTAATTATTCTCATAGATGTAGTTCATTTGTCAATCAATTTATAATAGTTGCATAATTTTTTATACTATAATCTTATATAATTGACAACAATTTATTATGACAACTACTTTGTGATGAACAAAGAACCCTATAAGTTTCACAAGTGCTTTGGGTCATCAAATTTGTTATCTTCTACAATATATTATACCATCAAAGTGCAGAGTGTGAAGGTTTGAAACGAAAGAGCACATTAAAGGATTCTCATGACAGTGACAATGGCCGAAGGTTGTTCCTTAATCCTTTTTTCGCATTAGTTTTACATTTGGTATCAAAGTAAGGTTAATTACCTTTGCCTTGTTTTTGAATATGTCGTGGTTATCCTTTTGGATTCATTATTTATGTTTTTCTGTGTTTGATATCAAACCTAATATTATTGGCGTTGGAGGTGTCACTTTGATGAGGTGACGCTAACCCACTATTGAGCTTTGAGGTTATAGGTACAAAAGATCTCAAAGCATCCGCATTGTGAACCTTCAAGGCTTTGTAGGAATTGTTATAGGTATTCGAGATTTGTTTTGTGTACTCATGTAATGCAAAACGTTGTCACTTGCTTATGGCAATTAACACCATCTTTGAACAATGGGTGTACGGATTATTTTGAGGTTGAAAATGAATTAAAAATGCACCTTTTATTTGGTTAAAATAATGGAAGTATATAGCTTTATATATATATATATATATATATATATATATATATATATATATATATTATACTATACTATACAGTTTTGTACGTTATATATGTTTGTTTTTGTACGTACTATAAAGTTTTGTGCATTATATATGTTGTGTATGTAATATATGTTAATATAAATTATATGTTGTATGATTAATTTGTATACATGAATATTATTATTTATTTTAGTTGCATTAAAAATATTGTTGATGCAAATATTTATTTTAAATGTTTGAATGGTGGATATATTTGAATGAATTAGAGAGTGGTTGTAACATCTCTTATGGATTAATATTTATAATTACGTAATAAACATTAATTGTAATTAATTATATGTGATGTGATGAATTTTTATCCTCGGAAATTTTCTTACATATGTAGATTAGTTAGGATGGAATATTGAATTATGTTGCTCAACTTTTCCCACGGGAATTGAGGGAAGGAACATAGTCTAATAGTTTTATCATTTGGTTAGATGAGTCTAATTAGTAAGACTTTAGCCTATAGGCAAGTTTTATGTCACTAAATTCATTCATTAAAATGTGTTTACATTGGTCAAACATAATAGTTAGTTTTATCATTTGGTGATGTAAGTCTAATTGAGTAAGATTTTAGTCCACAGGTAAGTTTTATGTCACTAGATTCATTCATTAAGACACGTGATTACATCGGTAAAACATAATAGTTAATAGTTCTATCATTTGGTGATGTGAGTCAATTGAGTATGACTTTAGCTCACATACAAGTTTTATGTCACTATATTCATTCATTAAGACACATGTTTATATCGGTAAACAACAATAGTATAATAGTTTTATCATTTAGTAATGTTAGTCTAATTGAGTAAGACTTTAGCTTACAAGCAAATCTTATGTCACTAGATTCATTCATATTAAGACATGTTTGCATTGGTAAAACATAATAGTTTTATCATTTGGTTATTTGGGTCGACTTGAGTATGATTTTGGCCCACAGTAAAGTTTTATGTCACTAGATTCATTCAATAAGACAGGTTTCCATTGGCAAAACATTATTTTGTTATGGCCAAATTATAATAATGAGCATGTATCTTTAAAAAAAATTTGTAATTTCTCAATATGTAAATATTTTTGATATCCATTATGGTATTTCCAAACTAAAAAGGGGATAATTATAAAATTTGGAAGGAGAAAGTTCTTCTCCATTTAGGTTAGATGGATATTTATTACTAAGACCAGCACTCCAGATGTTGTTGATCTTTATGAAAAGTGGGAGAGGTTAAATTGTCTCTTTGTGACATTCATAAATACCATCTTTTCTATTAATATTCGAGGTTCTATTTATCAGTATGACAATGTGAGAGATTTGTTAAAGGGTATTGATGAATAATTCACCACATTTGATAAATCTCTTACCAACATTATTATCATGTATTTTTCATCCTTTAAGATCATATGGACTAAGGGAATGGAATGCGTGATCAATCATGAACATAAGGGACATTGAGGTTCAATTAAAGGCCTTATAGGTTGCCATGTTTGATTCCCTACATTATTTTTGTATATTTTGCCTCATCAATATGCTCTTTTTAAAATTGCTTATAACACACATGAGGATAAGTGGTCTATTAATGAATTAGTGACCATGTGTGTCCAAGAAAAGGAAAGGTTGTTAATGGAGAAAGGTCAAATGGTGAACTTGACTACTTCTCTTAAGAATAAGAATATTTAAGTTAATTATAAGGGAAAAATGTCTGCTAAGCAAGTTATAAAGAAGAAGTCCAAGTGTTTCTTTTGTTAAAAAAGGGACACGAAAAAGGATTGCACAAAGTTTAAGAATTGGCTAGTGAAGAAAGATAATTATTTTGCTTTTGTTTGTTATGAATCTAATATGACTAGTATTAATCATCACACATGGTGGATTGATTCTGGAACTACAATCCATGTTTGTAATATCATATAGGGTATACAAAACCTAATGAGACTAATGGGAAGTGAACATTGCATTTATTCAGGAAGCGAGAGAGTTCACATATGGAGGTCATTGGGACATGCAATTTGATTTTTAGCCGTGATTTTATTTTATGTTCCTAGTTTTGATAAAAAAACTTAATTTCCATTTTGCAATTTTCACCTTTGAGTGTTTCTTTTAATTTTATGAAGTATGGTTTTACTTTGTTGAACAAATCGAAAGTTGTTGGTTTTTATGAACTATGTGATGGTCTTTACTCCATTAAATTACAAATACACTCCTTATAGTTCAATGCATGTTTCTATTGGATTAAACAATATGTTGTGAATGAGAATTTCTCTATGTTATGGCACCAGAGATTAAAACATATCTCCATTAAGGAATCAAGCAATTAATAAATGATGAATCAAATAATGCAAAGTTTTGTGTAAATGACTTGATTAGTGGGAGTGATTTAATTCAAAATAATCATAATGAAGTTCAACCCTCTAAATCAAACAATAGACCGGTAGTCATTTGTGCTCCTTTGGTTCAAGAGCGTATTAGGAAACTAGTTATCCAAGTTCTACAAATTGTTAGAGACAAATCAAGTTGTTAAGGAACCAATTGAACAACAGATTTATCATCAAAGTAGTAAAGCAACATTAAGAATAATAGATAGAATATGATAACTTTGTAGTGTTATTTATGGCTAAGAATAATAGAAGTGAAAGTCAAATTAAGCACATTGACATTAAATATCTAGCCATTAGCAAACGTGTTAAGTGGTCATTGAGCACATTAGCACTGAGTTGATGATTGTTGATCCTTTGACTAAAGGCATCATTAAAGAATTGTAAGGATCATTTAATGCAAATGGGAATTGGTTCCATGTTCTAATAATAATTATTTTTTACTTTGATAAAACTCTTATTCAGTTTTTCTCATTTTGTTGTTCACATATTTGTTTATTTTGAGAAATTTTGTTTGATCCCGAATAAACGTATGGTTTATTCATTATAGTTAAGAGTCTTTGATGGGATACTTGATATATTGCGATACATGGGAGATAATACTCACTTTTGGAGGACCTGTCACCATGATCCTTGTATTTAGTTTCTTGTACTGATTTGACAATGGCATTAATGGACAAGTGGGAAAACGTTTGAAATTTTTCAAATATGTGATATGTGAAATAATATGAGATATTCACATGATCAATTATTGCTATATATGTGGTTCATTATTTATCAATCAATTTATAATTGTTGCATAATTTTGTATATTGTCATTCCATAGAATTAGCAACAATTTATTATGACAACTACCATGTGATGGGCAAAGAACTCTATAAGTTTCACACGTGCTTTGTGCTTTGGGTCATCAAATCCTGTAATGGGCAGAAAACTCTATAAGTTTCACATGTGCTATGTACTTTGGATCATCAAATTTATTTTCTTCTACCGTATACTATACCATCAAAGTTTAGAGAGTCAATGTTTAAAGTTTGAAACGAAATAGCACATTAAAGAATTCTCATAACAGTGATAATAACCGAAGATTAATCAATCCTTCTTCTCCATTAGTTTTACAAAATACATAAGTTTTTTGAAACCATAAATTGAAGAATGTTCATTGGTATGTCATGATGACCTCGGAAAAATTGACGAAGAAATGATGCAAGTATTGGTCCATGACAATTTTTTTTTTTAAATTAATTAGGATATATTTTCATATTCCAAATTTAAGTGTAATGTGATTCTTATCTTTTCTTAAAATATTTAATTGAATGAAAAATATGAAAAAGAAGTTGTTTTTTGAAGAACATATGTATTTTTTGTTAATTTTTTTCCCATTTCTTCATATCTAAATTTCCCAGCTCTTTCACACCAATATAAGAATACTTTTCTTTATCTTATTCAAGGATCGAATAATGTCATATTCTTAAAAATCAAGTAACCATTTTTTTTTTCAATTTAGGTTTTCTTTCTCTTCAATCTATTTAATTTTATGAATGGAAAGTATTTATTCTAATTTTAATTGAAAATAAATGTATTTGTCATTATTCAATTAAGTGTATGGCCAAATTTAGAAAACTAAGATTAACTACGTGGTATAAAAAATTAATACACTTTGATTAAGTTTTAAAAGTTTTTAATTTTAATTGATTTTATGTTAATCAAATACATGAAACTTTTTTATCATTTTATTTGAATTAAGTTTTCGTTGTAATTCAATTTTTAATCATGGAATTAGAATATCATTAAATTTATATTCAACATGTAATCGAATTATTAAATTTCTCTTAATTGTTGAATTGTGTTTAGTTATTATCTAATTAATTATGTATGTTTTAGATTTTGTTTTATTCATTTTAATTTTGAAAGTCTCTTAATTCTACAGTTTATTTTTATTAATTTTTCTAGTAATCATTGAGAAACGATTTTGGTGCTTATCTAGTACTATATAATATAATAGTTAATCTTATGTTTTTAACCAGGATACGACCATAAATTACACACCATTTAAGCATGAACTCAAATATAACACTAAAATATTTATTACAAAAATGTTAGCATCGAGTTTAGGTATTTAGTTTAAGTATTGTGTTGAGCTAATTAGAAAAAGAAAACTTTAATATAGGACTAATTTTTATTGATATCAAGCATTACTCTAAATTTTATTGATATCAAGTATAAATTATTCAATTTAAAGGCTATTTTTAACCTAACAAGTTGGTCAAACACAAGCCTTCGAGTTTCACATATGTAAAAGTTATTAAGATTTGAATCACCAGACTTCTAATCGAAAATCTTTATAGCCAAGTTTTTTTTATCGGTAAAAAATAAATAAATATTAAAATAGAACATTAAGACTATGCTTTTTTTTTATAGATTATTTTTTAGGGAGGGAGAAAAAGAGATTAGAAGGATTAGACGGTAAAGTAAATATTGTTTTATTAAAGGATTTTGAAGTGATTTTGAAAAGAATTAGGAGTAAAGTTTATGAAAATTTTTGAATGAATTGATTGATTTAACATAATAAATTTTTTTATTTTTAATAGATAAAAGAGTTAGATTACCAGGATATCATGATGTTAAAAGTAATATAAAATGATATATAAATAATTTAGAATTATTTTTACAAATTTTTTTGAATGATTGAAATTATAAAAAAAATATTTGTAAAAAAAATAATACAATATATTTGGCATGAAAATAAATTTAACATTTAAATATTAAATGCTTATGTAGGAAAAATTATTTACATGAAATTTTTTTAATAGTAATTTTCATTAAATCACCATCTAATCTCATCATATAGCGTAATGACAATTCGTAAGAATCTTATACTAATCTTCTCTCGTAGTTTCCCTCTATCACCCTACAAGGAACACATGAAATCCCTCATTGCATAATAACTCTGTACATACGAACACAATGTAATAGCACTTAAACCTTTTTACAACAGAAGTTCAATGTATTATCTAAATTAAGTTGAATAACTTGTGTTACCATTATACTTAACAATGTCTAAGGGTGTGTTCACTTGTGAATATTGATTTAGAAAAAAAAAAGGATGAATTTAAGTAGATTAGATGGTGAAATTTGTGTTGTTCTTTTTAAAAGATTTAAAGGTGAAAGTAAATGAATTTAGAAGTAAAAGGTGTTCCGGTATAATTATAATAATGGATGAGATTATCTTAACTCTTTAGTCTTGTCAATAAATTTGTGAGAGGCTTTGAGGTGGTCAATAAACTTTAGATTAAAAAAAATAAAAAATAAAAAAATCTAAGAGTCATGAAAACCTCTAATTCCCTTGATTAATAAATAACACCATAATAGACTTTTTTTTTTATGTTATTGAAAGCTCTTACATCCTCTACTAATTGCTTATAGAATTTTAACTATTCTTGAATATTGATTATTTTTTACATCTATTGCATATTACTGAAGTTTTTTTTCTTCTTTTATTTCGCATACCATATATACTCACGTATTATCTCACAAATTCAAATAACTTATTACTTTATTATAAACAATAAAGTTTAACAAGTTCACCTATCATCTCTAATATATATTTATTAGTTATTAAAAAAATATTGCATACGATAAGAAATAATCATAAATCTCATAAACGATGAAACTAAGTCTACATTAGAACTTCAACTTAGTACATTGATTATTATTTGTGCACCATTAAATTATGAAATAAAATATTGTGATGATTTTTAATTACAACTTTTTTCTTAACGAAATTCTAAACTTAAGGGTTGCCATTTTGGCTTAATTTAGAAACATGAAAGATTAAATTAAATTTTCGATAAAAACAAAATACCCCAGCTAAGTTTAATTGAAAAAAAAAATGCTAAAATTATAAATTGCTGTAAAATGTACATAAATATTAATTTAATTGAATTTTAGTTCAATTTTGTATAATCACTGAATTGAGAAAAAGAAAGCTATAGGTAATCTTAAACTGACATAATAATGGTTTTAGCACTCAAAAACAGGCAATCTGGCGATACTGGGAAATAAAAGAAGCGGTGCCTGTGTATGCTTCGAGATGTAAATGCATTAAAGTAATGAAATTGAGTTTGGCAATAGCAGAAAAAAGAGGAATAATACCAAAAGATTATTGCCCATTATGCATAACACACAGAGAGTGGTGTGGATCATGAGAGTTGTTAGAGTCTGTAACCCTTCCTTCCATTCCCTTGCCATGGGTATCGCTTCCTGTGTTCATGCTTTGGCATCATTGCCATTATTGGGGAGGCCAAAGTTCAAAACTTTAAGGATCCTCTATCATAATATTACTCACCACACTTCTCAGGCATGTATTTTTTTTCCCCTCCTGCTTTTACTCACTATTAATATTCTATTTTATATTATAATTAGCCTGGCGGTTTCGGATATAGTATGTGATTAAGTGTTTTCTCTTTGGTCTTTTTGTGCGTGTGTGAATCTATGGTCTCGTTGTCTGATTGGGAACGTGGGTATCTAATGAACATAAAGGTTATGTTTTTCATGTTAATTATTGATTTTATTTTCTTTCAGAAAAAGAAAATTTTGTGGAAGGTCTGTTGTTTCTGCTGTTTCATTTCCTTTCTCTTGTTTATAATAACAAGTCTTAATATATTTTGGGTATATACGGCTTGGGTTGCATACCTGACATGTTACAATGGCATTGTTGAATTTGGTCTTTAATGATCATATGGTTGTGAAGAAAAAAAGAAGCAAGTATGAAAATTTTGGAAGTTTCTTCTGCTCGTCCTTATCATTGTATTGTAAAGGTTTAGCTTCTGCATATATGGTTTATTCATCAATTTGTTTGTCCTGTTGTAGAACTTTTGCTTCTCCTCGATCTTCTCCCTTACTGCCCTTCCCTGGTAATGATCTAGTTTGGACAAGGTTTCCTTCAGTGGCACTTTGCTACTCAATCTTGAACTTTAGAATCCAATAGTACATATGCTGCACCACATTTATGGTTTGCATGATTGCATGATTGTAACTTATGGGTTACGACCACCTGATTGACATTAGTTGCTGAAATTAATACTTTTTTTTATATATTTTGAAGGCTCAGAGTAAGAAAAGTGAATCAAAAGAAGCATGTTCTGATTAAAAGAAGTAGATGAAGATCAATTTATTTTTATCTAAATGGATTTTCAGTTTTTGACAGAGTACAATGGCATCACCTGTTCCATATGATTGACCACATGGTGATTGTTGTGTGTTTTTAATGTTTCAACGAATTTAAAGAGGGCTAAAGAGTCCATAAAGCAAGTAAATACTGAATGCTCTTCTACCTTAAGCATATAGTAAACTGAAAATAACTGAAATAAGTGATTCTAACTAGTTTTGATATGAGAAGTTAAAGTCATGGGATAATCATAGGAGTCAATTATGCAGAGTTTTTTTTTTTGACTTGTCAAGCCATATTTAATGTTGTATTTTGTAATAGATTTTGCTAGTTGGAGAGTTGTTAGATTTGTGAATATGGTAATAAAAATTTCATTGGCGCCCTTTAAATTTAAAACAATCAGTTTATATCGAAGAACATTTTCTAACTTTTTATGTTTGTTTTCCCTTTTGGTGGTGTCTAGTTTTATTAGTTCATTGACACTTTCCTACTATCTTATGTGTAGGTAAAAGTGCAGAACAAGACAATATTGTGCCATAAATGTAAACTATATTGTAGTTGGTTGAATTTTTTCAATAAACATATGGGCTACCTTAGTACAGTAGTGGTCCATTCACCAGCAGTATACTTCCTTTTACAAAGATTAACCTTGGAATTCTTGCATGGAGAATGCAATATCCACTTCTCAACCATGAAGCAAGGAATTTTACATTATTGGGTGCTATCATTTTTAAATAGCACCTCATCTTGCTATGTTGAAGTTGATATGATTTTGAATTCATTTGTTTGAAAACCACCTCAATTGTTGTCACCCTTACCCTACCTTAGTTGCAACCTCAAGGGTGTGGTTTAGTTTCACACCGACTAGAGATATATGGCTTAATGCTTAAACAATCTTCATCTTACAATCCAGTTTTGGATTTAAGTTAGGTCTTAAGACTAATTTCAAAGACAATTATTTTTAAATAAGCATAACACAAAGAGACTTGATTTTTAAATTCCTTGAAAGCATATTTGATATTTGAAGTTGTATATGGTTTGAGTTATTTATGTATGTATTTATTTACAACACCCATGATGAGGATTTCAACTCTATATTGGTTATTTGCAAATCATGTAGTGTGTGCTGATATCTTTTAATTGAATACATTGCTGGCTCCTAGGATATCTTTGTTGTTATTGGTAACTGTCATGGTTTGTTATTATTTCAATTACTAGATTGTCGTTTCCCTTCTTTTCAGCCTTTCGAGTTTGAAATGGAAGAAAAGTTCAGATCGCGCAATGCGTGTGACACATGTTGCTCATGCCATATTATGTGCATATTGAACAAGTGGCGACAATTGCGGGTGTGGGATTTGAAACTTTACTTATAAAACCCATGAGGGTAAGGGAACGATAAGTTCTCTTCAAAGACAACATTCGGTCCTCTCCTTTGTTGAGTATCACTTGCAATTGTAGTTGAGGTAAGTACCATCTCTATTGTATATTCAAATCACAACTTGTTTTCTGGGAATGCAGAAAGTTAAACTACTTTTAGGGATTTTGATTTGCGCGAAGACATTGAATTGCTTTTAAACGTGAAAAACACCGAATGTCGCATTCGATCCAATGCCTACCTAAGGTTTGACCAATTTTGACGACGATAGATTTTCAAATTGACTTATTATATGAAAGTATAAATTTGGGGATTGATTTTCAATGTCATTGATAGGAAGAATTCATGAAGATCGGCTTTAGATGGTAATTTTTCTGTGGTTTTTGGTGTTCATTTTGCCGAGTTTGGTGTTCATTTTGCCGAAGGTAATTGCGATCATCTTGATTCTCAAAACTTGGCTGAAGAACCTTCAATAATTGTATTCATTATCCCACACAGATCAGATCAATTAGATGTTTTCATTAAAAGATTTCTATGATAGTGCTCATCTTTGTGGAGGCAGATTATTTATTATTTTTTGTAATTGTATTATAGATCTCTGTGGGGAAATTTTCTAGCAATAAAAATTGATTCCTATTTTTTATTTCAGGGAGTACCTTCCTCGTTCCTAAGCAAACAAAGGGAGTCATCATTAGCAAAAACAGCACTATCCAGTTAGGTTGTTTGGCAGATGAGGTTTATAGCTGTGCTACTTGGGATGGTGGTGATCACATTTGAGTTGTATTGAAACTGAACATCATTTGTAATGCAAGAAGCATCTCCATAAGTCTATTGTTGTGAATAAGAACACCGGTGTGGTGTGCGAGAATCTTGTTCAATTTCAGTTGGCGAATCCTTGGGGTGCCTCAGATATGATGGATAGTGAAGTATGTGGTATTTCCTTTTTATTTACCTCAAACTATCCACTATTAATTGTAAATTTTTTTAATTAAGATTTTCTGTTCTGCCAATTGGGATTATTGACCAAGGATTTCTTGATTGCTTGAGGAAATTCTTAGCGTGATGAATGTATACACATAATTCACTATCTCTAGTATTAGGAAACTAGGAAAATAAGGAAACTAGGGAATTGGGAAACAATACAAGTCAATGCCTAATTATTTACAAAAATAAATACAGCCAGTAAATAGAAAATCTTTTATTTTCCCAAAATAGGAAATACTTTCCAACAATCCTCCTCAAGTTAGAGTAGGTATACATTGAATTAGTTTGAAGTGGTTTTTTTAGGCATGGAAGTAATGAGAGGGTTAGGAAGAAATTTAAAGATAAATATAGTAAAATTGTTAGTTGTTATAGGGGGAAGACTTTCCAGGAAAGTGTACATATTCTAATCTTGTGGGATGTTGAGGGGGGAGTTTTTAGAGTTGATGTTTGTGACAGGGCCTATGAGAAAGGAAAGCAGTTTTCCTTTGGAAGCTTTGGCTGTACTGTGTTAAGGTGAACAAAACAGTGCAAGGTTTTATCTTTGTTTCTTTTAGTCTTGTTCTGTCTTTTACTATCTCTGGGTTCTTAACAAATTGGTCCGACCTGCCGAATACGTCGAGGAGGATTCATAGAAAGTCAAAGCAGTGCTGTGGAGAACTGGGCCAGTGAACAAGAAACGTGACTGCAGAATTGAAAGATAGCTTGCAAGAAATCAAAGAATTGCAAGGAATTTCCAAGAAATGTGAAAGAAGTTCTAAAAAGAGTGAGAACTCTATCAATGGAGGAAGGAGGGGAGAAAGAGAGGAACAAAGTGATGATTCAGAGGAAGAAGAGGAAGAAGCATAAAGGCATTGAATGAAAAGGGTGGAATTACCCACCTTTGAAGGGAACGATCCAATGAGGTGGACAACAAGGGCTGGAATTTTTTCCAAAATTCAGAAAATTGCTCTGAAAGAGAAGTTGCACCCAACCATCATTAGCATGGAAGGAAATATAGGCCAGTGGTTCAAAATCTGGAAACAAAAATCCAATAACCTTTCTTGGGAAGATCTTGCAACAACTCAACCAAGGATAGTTGGAGGCAATAGGAGAAGCATGTTATTTGAGAGTTTGGCAGCAATAACACGAACTGGGAGTGGAAAAAATTTCATTCAAGATATTTGTGTCACAAGTAAATCCAACTCCACTGAGGGAGTATTTCTTTGCAAAGCTGCAGGCCCTATGCAATGCAAGAAGAACAAGATTCCCACCAACATCACCAATGTTGACATGGCTGACACACTCATTGCTCTCCATCAAGTTGATGTATTGGATGAAATTGTGAATCCAATCAGGGTTGATGTTGCAACTTTCGTTGGTGGGAGAAGAGCTACTAATAGTTTGGTTAGCACCACCAAGATTGAGAACCCAAGTGGTATTTCATCGCAGAGAATATATATCACAAGGTTGGTTACATTGTTGGAGAGTGGCTTGTCCAAGATGAGTTTGATTGACACTGAAGACATTGGATTTGTCAAGTTTCATGATGTTGATGTTTCTCAAGAATTGGGTAACATCTCACACCAAGTAGAAGACTTGTGTGATAAATCTAAAGATCAAGGATTCGAAGTGTTGCTTGTACATGAGAAAATCATTGCAAACATTTTGCCTTCGGATACATTTGAAGATGCTCTTGTGGGGATTACTTACCAAGCGTCTGCAACTTTGGCTCATGTGGTGGCTGATGAAGATGTTGTTGCCTTGATTCCTAAGTCACTTGTTAGTGATGCTCCAACGAACATAAAGAAATGTGTTGAGTACAACACCAGCGATGCAATCTAGGTTGTGAAGAATGAAATTGAACATTTAAATCTAACCTGTGGCAACCAAACGGATGATGACTACTAGTATTTGCTTACTGTTGATGAGAAACATACCAAGGAAAGTGACTTAATGATAGGTTTTGATGAAGTTCGTGAGATCGAGTCCATTTCTATTTCAGCTGGTAAGCTCAAAGAAGAATTGAAGAAAGCTAAACTAGAGCAGATGAAAGCAAGGACACATAGCACTCCTGATGTTTTTGGTGTGCTGATGGGAACCGAGAAACAAATAATGGGCCACAGGAGCACTTGATCCAAGAAGCACAAAATTAGCCCAAAGAATGGATCGTTTATGTCAGAAAAAAAAAGAAGGAATTAGGAAAAGGAGGGGCATGAGTGAGATGGCATAGTTTGTTACGGAGAGAGAGACTATAAGGCAATATGAGTCTAGTTTTGGGGGACGGTTTTGTTGTTGGTGGAATATTTATTGGTATGGAGATGCGTTTGCTCTCTGTAAAGGAGCCTAGCTCTGGGGCATAAGGGGGAATATCCTCTTATTGCATTATTTTTCTGTTTTGCATCCTTTAATTCCAAGAAGTTCCCTATTTCATCTATCTTTTTGGTGATTGTTTTCTTTGATTGTGTGTTTGTTTTTTTGGTATACAACAATTTGGTCCGACCTATTGGATTGTTTATGCCGATCTGTTTGGGTGAGCCGTGAATGACAACTAAGAAGAAGGGAGCGATTGTAGTGACATTGAGATCGAGACCAGCTAAATCAGAGGAAGACAAAACGATGATGGATTCAAGACTTGAGATACTAGAGAAGGAGCTTGTTGGGATGCGGACATCCATAGAGGTAATGAGGTTACAAACCCATGAGCAACAGAAGACCATGTAATTGATGAGAAGAGAAAATGCAGAGACACAATCGCAAATTCTGGACATTTTGTCACAAGGTGCAGAACACCAGAAAAATCCCTGGGAGAAGGATGGAGAGCGCTCTGGAAATCAGAAGGAGCCGTGATAAGGCATCGGAGAAAACTCAAGGGAGTAATGGATCAGGATTTCGAAAATTACATGGTGATGCGCTTGACGAATTTCGTCAATCAGTTAAGAAGGTGGAG
Organism: Vigna unguiculata; assembly: GCF_037176805.1. NCBI lineage: Eukaryota > Viridiplantae > Streptophyta > Magnoliopsida > Fabales > Fabaceae > Vigna > Vigna unguiculata. The sequence continues at coordinate 52,264,035 of NC_140794.1, read as the reverse complement.
TTACCCATGTTCAATGGAGAAGACCGTGCAGGTTGGATTTCTAGGGTAGAAGTGTACTTCCAAGTGCAGGAGACAAGTGACCAAGTGCGAGTGAACCTGGCTAAACTTTGTATGGAGGAAGGAACCATTCATTTTTTCAATTATCTGATGAACGAGGAAGAAGACCTTTCCTGGTAGCAACTCAAAGTGGCGTTGTTGGACCGTTACGGAACATTGGCGAAAGGAAATGCTTACGAGCAACTAACAACCCTCATGCAGACAAGAGAAGTTGAGCAATATATCAGGGACTTCAAGCTTCTGACTGCCCAAATCCCAAATATTCCAGAACCCCAATATTTCACATATTTTCTTCATGTGTTGAGAGAAGACATCAAAGGACGAGTCAGGAGTTTGTATGCCCTCGGTTCGATGTCAAGGCCATGGATAATGAATGTAGCGCGTGCTGTTGAGATGGAATTGAAAGGTAGGGGCAAAATGGGTTTTCCACAGGAAGGGGAGAGGCACGTGGTAGCAATGGACTGCACGTGGGTGTTAGGCAGAATGCCACCTTTCCTCAAAAGTGGTAGATGGGTATTGACAAAAGAGGCACAAATGGATCAGGACCCAATCAAAAGGGGGAAAGTAAAAATGGGCCAAGAGACAGAGGAGTAAAACACCTATCATATAATGATTTGTTGGTGAAAAGGCAAAAGGGGCTTTGTTTTAAATGTGGAGGTATTTATTCCCCTCAACACCGATGTCCGGAAAAACATCTGAAAATTATGTTGGCCGACGAAGAGGTGGTTGGAGAGGAAGGTCGCAACTTGGAGGAAGAAGTAGAAGACAACGTCGACGGCGAGTGTCACACTTTATTCCTACAAGTCTGATGCATGAGAAAGAAACAACGCCGAAAACCATGAGATTGGAAGGAGAGATCCAGGGAATCCCTGTTCGCATGTTGGTGGACAATGGGGCCACACACAACTTTGTTTCTAAGAGGTTGGTGTGTGCTATGGGTCGGGAGGTGGAGAAAACAAAAAATATGGAAACTTTGTTGGATGATGGGCACAAGGCTGTCACGGAAGGACTGTCAGGGGTTCAAACTGAAATTGGGAAACCATGAGTTCACATTGGACTTACTGTTGTTTGATTTGGAGGATTTTAATTTGATTTTGGGGGTGTCTTGGCTGACGTTATTGGGTGAGATGGTGGTGGATTGAAGAGCACAAACGATGAAATTTATTTGGCATGGAGAAAGAGTAGAGCTGCAAGGAACGCCCAAAGTGATTTCCACGCAAGCCTTGTTCAAGAAAAGTAATAAGGAATTGCAGATGGCCATGTCAGAAAGAGAAGTGCCTTTAAAAGGGGGCACTAGAGAAGAGATAACCCGAAACAAAAGCAACAACTTGAAAATTTGTTAAAATGCTTTGAGAAGGTATTTCAAGAACCCAAGGGAAATCTCATAATATCGAACTTTTCCCCGACACATGCCCAGTCAATGTGTGACCTTACCGCTACACACAACACCAAAAAGATGAAATTGAGCGTCAAGTGAAAGATTTGTGGGAGAATGGAATCATAAGGCATAGTAGCAGCGCTTATTCTAGCCCAGTAATCTTGGTACGTAGAAAGGATCAATCTTGGAGGATGTGTGTGGATTACAGAGCCTTAAACAAGGTTACCATACCGGATAAATTTCCAATTCCGGTGATTGAAGAGTTGTTGGATGAGTTAAATGGTGCTTGTTTTTTCTCGAAATTAGATCTCAAGTCAAGCTATCATCAAGTGCAAATGAGGGAGGAAGGTATTCCAAAAATGGCATTTAGGACATATGAAGGCCATTACCAATTTCTCGTAATGCCTTTCGGGCTCACAAATGCACCTTCGACCTTTCAGTCACTAATGAATGAAGTGTTTAGAGGGTGTTTAAGGAAGTATATGTTAGTCTTTTTTGATGATATATTAATTTACAGCAAGAGTTGGGAAGAACATTTGCGGCATTTGGAGGCAGTTTTGAAGTTGCTGGAAGTAAATAAGCTGTATGCTAATAAGAAGTGCTTCTTTGCTCAAATTAAAATAAAGTACTTGGGACATATGATTTCCAAACAAGGGGTGGTCGTGAATCCACAAAAAATTAGAAGTGTAGTGGATTGGCCCGTCCCTAAGAATGTTAAAGGTGTTACGGGGTTTCTCGGTTTGATGGGGTACTATCGAAAATTTGTGAGAGATTATGGCAAGGAGGCTAAACCCTTGACAGAGATTACTAAGAAGGATTCTTTTAAATGGGGAGCCGAGGAGCAAGCTGCGTTTGATGAATTGAAGAGACGCATGACCACAACTCCAGTCCTAGCACTGCCTAATTTTGGAAAAGAATTCTTAGTGGAATGTGATGCTTCCGGAACAGGGGTAGGTGCTATACTTATGCAGGACAAACATCCAGTGGCCTTAGGTGTGAGAAACCTGAAAAAGTCAGCCTACGAAATGGAAATTATGGCAGTGGCATTAGCAATTAATCTTTGGCGACCATACCTATTAGGTAGAAAATTCTTGGTGGCAACTGATCATAAAAGTCTGTGCCAGCTTTTACAACATAAGGTAATTACGGGGAACCAGCAAAATTGGATCGCGAAGTTGTTGGGTTACAATTTTGATATCATCTACAAGCCTGGGATGGAAAATAGAGGGGCAAACACCTCATCGAGGCAAGAGGAAGGAAGAGAGTAAAGAACCATGGCTTATGTTCCTGTATCGATAGATGCTCAGAATTTGATTAAAGAAGCTGAACAAGATGATAAGCTAAAGGCCATAGTTGAAAGAATTCAGAGAGGAGAAGTTCCAAGTGGGTTCACTTATAAGCATGGGGTTCTGTGGCTAGGAGATAGAGTGGTGATTGCTGAAAATTCCACTTGGATTCCCAAATTGTTGGAGGAATATAACCAAACTCCCCAAGGGGGGCATGCGGGATTTTATAGAACATATAGAAGCCTAGCAGCAAACTTATATTGGAAGGGGATGAAAAATATGGTGCAACAATTTGTTAGAGCTTGTGACACGTGTCAGAGGCAAAAATACATCGCTACAACGCCCAACGGGTTGCTTCAACCACTGCAGATTCCAGAAAGAGTGTGGGAGGACATTTCTATGGACTTTATAACCGGGTTGTCCAAGGCTAAGGGTTATGAAGCTTTATTGGTGGTAGTTGATCGCCTCTCAAAATATTTGCATTTCATACCTCTTAAACATCCTTACACCGCCAAAACCTTGGTTGAAATCTTTGTGAAGGAAGTGGTGTGGTTACATGGGATCCCTAACTCCATTGTGATATTGTGATCCAATTTTCATGAGCCAATTTTGGAGAGAATTTTTCAGACTGCATGGCACATCGTTGAATATGAGTACATCATACCATCCACAATTGAAAGGACAGACAAAGGTGACAAATAGGACATTAGAGACCTACTTACGATGTTTTATGTGTGATCAACTCAGGCAATGGTTGTTTTGGCTGCCATGGGCAGAGTATTGGTACAATACGTCACACCACACTGCTGCTCATACCACACCTTTTGAAGTGGTTTATGGCCGTAAACCACCGTCATTGATAAAGGGTATTCCAGGAGAAGTTAGGGTGGCTGCGGTACAGAGGGAATTGATGGAAAGAGATGAGGCTCTGAAGCAATTGAAGGAGCACCTCCAAAGGGCACAGGGAAGAATGAAAGCTTTAGCAGACCTCAAAAGGCAAGAAAAACACTTTGAGGTTGGTGAATGGGTTTTTTCTGAAGCTAAGGCCACGTAGACAAGGATCCATATGCTCTAGGATCAATGCTAAGCTGGTTGCCCGATATTATGGGCCTTTTGAGATCATAGCACAGGTGGGAATAGTGGCGTATCGTCTAAAACTGCTTGAGACCTCTAAGATTCATCCGGTTTTTCATGTGTCGTTACTTAAGTTGTGGGGGCATATAAGGTACAGTCAGAATTACCTTCAAAATTGGATGCTGATTCTTATGTAGCATGGGTTCCTAGTGTTGTGTTAGCCACTCAACATATAATGAAACATGGGGAATGGTTGAAACAATGGTTGATTCAGTGGGAGGGGACACCCGCAGAAAAAGCCACGTGGGAAGCTGCTGTTGTGATACGAAGTCAATTCCCTGACCTCAATTTGAGGAAAAATGCAGGGAGCAATGATGGGAACCAAGAAACAAATAATGGGCCACAAGAGCACTTGATCCAAGGAACACAAAATCAGCCCAAAAAATGGATTGTTTAATAAAAAAAAAAAGGAATTAGGAAAAGAAGGGCATGAGTGAGGTGGCAGAGTTTGTTACAGAAAGAGAGACTATAAGGCACTATGAGTCTAGTTTTGGGGGACAGTTTTGTTTTTGGTGGAATATTTACTGGTATGGAGATGCGTTTGCTCTCTGTAAAGGAGCCTAGCTCTGGGGCGTAAGGGGGCATATCCTCTTGTTGCATTATTTTTCTGTTTTGCATCCTTTAATTCCAAGAAGTTTCCCATTTCATCTATCTTTCTGGTGATTGTTTACTTTGATTGTGTGTTTATTTTTTTGGTATACAACATGTGCTAAATAGGACATTGGAAACCGGTTTACGATGCTTTATTGCAGAGCAACAAAAAACATGGGTTAATTTCATAAGGAAACTAAGTGCACTCCTTTTGAGATTGCATATGAATGAGCTCTACCACCTTTGGCTAGTTTTTGTATTAGGGGAAACATTTGTGGAAACAGTGGCACGAGATCTCGTGGAAAGTGATGAAGACCTTAAGCAACTTAAATTTCTAGAGTCCAACCTTGAGGACAAGGTTGTTCCAACAGAGGATAATAATGTTAGGCATGGAAGTAATGAGAGGGTTAAAAAGAAATTTAAAGATAAAAATAGTAAAATTGTTAGTTGTTATAGGAGGGGGGAGACTTTCTAGGAAAGTCTATATATTCTTATCTTGTGGGATGTTGAAGGGGAGTTTTTTAGAGTTGATGTTTGTGACAGGGAAAACCCTGTGAGAAAGGAAGGCAGTTTTCCTTTGGAAGCTTTGGCTGTACTATGTGTAAAGTGAATAAAACAGTGCAAGGTTTTATCTTTGCTTCGTTTAGTCTTGTTCTGCCTTTTACTATCTCTGGGTTCATAACAATTTACAAGGACCTCAAAGAGACATTGTTTTGATATTTGCAAGCTAATCACTAGAACTAACAAACTTAATAGTGATTCCCTAGATGGAACTTTTTATGCTTGGTCCGGTCATAAAAGACTGGATTTGGTACAATATGTGAAGTTGCTTTTATTATAGTAAATTAATTGTATATGATCAATATTTCCAAATTTTAACTCACCAAGTGTCTATTTTACTTACACATGTTCACCAATGCTCTATAGAAAACTGATTAGCTATATTTTGCTTCATACTTTTCTAACATTCAAGTTTAGCACTATTAAAAACTTGTATGTTCTCCCAAAATTTGAGTTTTTCCTCTGTCAATGTTTGTATAACAAATCTCAACTCAAAACACCATCAGTGTATTGCAAGTGTTTAGATTCCACATCAACTACAAATATAGTCAATTTAAATCTTATGGTGGTGCAGACAATCCTTATGTTAGGAGCTAGCTTTTGGAGTTAAGTCAAGCCCAACCCAACTCAAAATTAGTATAGAGTCTATTATAGATGTGATTTTGCACCACCTTTAACTTCCCAAAAATTAACCTGACCCTTGGATTTCTTGCTCTATCAGTCTAACCTGTACTCTTTTCTTTTGTAGTGCAATCTACCTGGCTTTGTGACTTTCCTAGAGCTGTATATTGAAAAACGTGTTACAATTTCCACACGCTAAGATGTTCAATTCTAAGTGAGGGGTGTGTGTCGAGATCTTACATCAACTACATGTATGGTTACAGTAGACCTTAAAAAGGCTTGGGGAATCCTTGCTTCATGAATTAACGTTTAGGTTGAGTTAGGCCTAACCCAAATTCAAGATGGGATTAGGGACTGTCCTAAATTTGATATTGTGTCACTTCAACTGACCCAGTACATTTACTGTTTTTCAGTGCAGTATAGGAACAAAAGTAGTCCTACATGGCCCATCTACTTTCCAAAAATCTACCTAGCTCTTCACTTTCCTTATATAAATCTCTTTGCAAGTTTCATTGATGTATATAAACTGATTCTACCAGGTTGAGAAATACCAGAAATGAAAAAACAATTTACAATTTTCAGAAAATTCCTTACTCTTCTTTAAATATAGAATTATTTTATAAACTAATTCCATGTGCCATTATGTCCCAGAAGAATCATCACAACAGTCATGCTTGCCCTGTGCCTGAATGAGAAAGTGTCTGAGTAGTTTTTGGCTTTTAGAAAGCTTAATCTAAGTGGTTGACTGATATTTGCAATGTTTAATGTGTGAGCCTCTGAAATGCATTGCTGGGAAGGCAATCCTCACTTGCTTAAACAATGTTAGTCTTACACTTGAAGGGGGGCGTGTACATTGCAGAGGAAGGTGGGTTTGCTCCTACCCATGGCTGAGCAAATTAGGAATATGTTGCCATATAGAATGTATAAAATGCTTATTTTTCCATGTTGTGAAAAAACAATTATTTATCCTTGTTCACAATCATCAACTACCATTGGCCTCTGTCCACCACCAACAGTTACCAAAAGTCATCCATCTTGTTCCTATTGACAATCGACAATGGCTAATGATGTCAGTCACTGCACTGGTTCCCATAATTTAACTAGCCTACGCAAGTAATAGCAGTTGAAGGTGGTAGGTGAGTGTGACTATAGCCACCATTGTTGATTACTGAAATCCAGCCACCTTTTTCATGTGTTAATAGTTGATGATGTCCATCAAATTCAGCCCACACCAATGATTAATGATGGTTGGCAACTTTGATCATTGTTGCCAATCACCAAATTCAGGGTCCTTGTGCAGTTTCTGGAGGTTTACAACTGGATGGTGAGTACAGCTACCCCACTAGTCATTGATTACCAAAATTCAGTCACCTCTTTCGGCTGTCAGTGATTGGAATCATTCCCAGTAATACACATCCCAGGCATATTGTTGAGAATACATTTTAAACAGTTTAACTGAATCAAATGCACTTAAAGGGTGTTCAGAGTGCCTAAGGTGCAAGGACGGCCCAAAGGAAATATCAACAACTCATTGAGATCCAACTAATATTGCAACACTACACAATTCCTTGTGCATTTTGGGTGTTGAGGGATTGCTATGAAGTTTTCAATTCTTTTAGAAGCTGAAATTTTGTATGCTGTTGGCTTACCTTCAAATAACATAAAAAGAATTAGCCTTGAGTCAACGGAGTGTGCGTTGCAGAAGGAAGAGGCAATTGGCAAAAAGGAACAAGTGGGCGATCTCTAAGCCAGTCCCAGAGAGCATGAAGATAGAGAAATCAGGATTGTTCGCGTTTGAGACAGAATCAGGGACATCATAGGTGTGTTTCTTGTTTGAATCGCAATTCAGAGTGCAATACGAACAATACAACTGTGATACTAATATACAATTGCGATTCAGGAACACAAACAAGTTTTCCTACAATTCGTATCGTGGGGGTTGTGAATCGTATCCTATCGTGCGATATGAATAGTAGGAAATTAATGATAATGTTCTCTTACTTCCATGTACTAAAGTTTAAATATATGGGATTAATACGACAACTAATGAGGACATTAATGATAATGTTACTCTTACACATAGGATACAAACAGGATAACTATGAAAAAGGCTTCAGGGGTTATTGGTAATCATAAGGTTCTTACAATATTCTCAGACAAGTTTTATTGTACTACTATATGTCCAATTATACTCTAATATAGAGAATGTTGAGCTTTAAAGAGACAACAGGTGGAAAAGGTGGCAGGAGTATAATGAGAATGTTAAGAAGGATGTGTGAACACTTGAAAAAATAAATAAAATTGGTTTACGTGGTCTTAGCACGTATAAAGAAGGGGACTGAAGGCACTAGTGAGAAGAGTAAATTATATGGTCTTTCAGTTTTGTTAAAAAGGTGAGGGGGACCGAGAAGGACATTGGAGGAAGTTGTTGAGAGGGATTCCATGGTGAACGGCATTTTATTGCCTATGTACCTAACCTTACCAAGTGGTACAAGGCTTTTGTTGTTGTTTTAGTTTTCTGTAAGCGGACTGTTTATTGACCTATTTGTTCTAGTTCTGGTTTTGTTGATTCAATCTCAAATTGCATAGCAGCTTTGTGTATTTTTCATTTTCATATTCATGATTACCAAATCTTATCCTACTGATCATTGTGATTCTACATTCCTATATGGAAAGAAAAATTGAAGAAATAGTAAAATATTGTCCACTGAGGTGTGTCTGGAAGAAAGTAATAGGAAGAGTATCTTGATTTCACTCTGTTTAATTAGTGTCATAAAGTTGATGGAATTTCTTCACTGATTGTTGGAGGAGAAACCGGGTTATCTGAAACCTCACCAGCAGTTGATGATTTGCACCAAGGAATTTCTTTTTGCGAAATGTGAGCCAAGGAACACTATTATATGCTAGTAGGTAAATGTTAAACTTTTAATAATAATAAAAGGGTCATAAGCAAAACGGACAGGTGTTACATGAGGAAATATATGGATTGATCAAGGTTGAGGAAAGACGGGGACAATTAAGTGAGGTTTAAAATAGAAAGCAAATCTAAGTATGTTTGACTTATGTAAGAGCTCCATATGGTGCATGGAATGCTTGAAATTAATTTGCAATGTTAAGAGAACTACTTCAAATTTTTTAATAGTGAGATTGTGAATTTTCGTTTTAGCAAACTTAGATTGTCTGCCTTTTGACCCCTTTGTTGCTACCCTAGTAGATCTTGTTGTAGCACTGTGCTATTTAGTATTTTATGTTTTTCAAACCTATCACGTGGAGTATTTGATAGATCTTTAACACTAGCTTTCTCTATCTTTCTGTTATACATGGCACTCAGTTAAGTATCCCATTCAAATTTCACTCCAGAATTGGTGTTCAACAGAATCCTTTACATCCTGTTGTGGCATGCTGTGCTATTTTAGTGTTTAAATTCCATCTACAAATACTTTTTTTTTCTTTTTTTTTTTCATTTCTGCATCATACCTCATAATCAAGTTCTGTTGACAACAATTTCGTGTGTATGAACTCCTGACATCATGCATTAGATTACACTTGTAACATTATAGCATGTTAAAAGACGTATACATGCCACATAAAAAGTTGCTTATTTTTTGTTTCAAATGAATTTACATAGCTTCTTTTGCTCCCATTTGATAGCAGGATATAGTTTGTGATATCTGTGGGGATGCAGGAAATGAAGAGGATCTTGCTATTTGTAACAAGTGTACCGATGGGGCAGAGCACATGTATGTATTATAATATATTGCATGGTTGTATTTTTGTTTTGGTAGCCTCTCATTATGGGCAAGTGAAATGATCTGGTTTTACTTCTCATTCATGAACCAGTTATTGTATGCGTGATGTGTTGGAGAAAGTTCCTGAAGGTGATTGGTGGATGTGCGAAGACTGCAAGAAGTCAGAATGCAAAAAATCCAATAGTCAAGTAAATCTTGAATCTTCAAGTAGTGCAGGATTAAACAGTGCAGAATTAAACTCAAAATCTTCCCATGATTGGAAAAGGCAAACAGGTGTAATTTCTAGATCTTATTCATCAGCTAACCCATCAGCTAACAGGCATGGTGTCCAGTCAGAAGCCCAGTCTTTGAAGGACAAAATGAGTGCCAAATCCTGCGACAACACCCCACTGCAGCATAAGGACTCCTCATACAAGACTTTTAAAAAGGGAAAAGCAAAAGAAACCAAAGATACTACTTCTGAACTCCAAATTTATTGCAATCCTCAAGACAAAGCTAAAGCTTCTCATGTTTTTAGTGACAAGAGATGTGCTGACACCTTACAAGTTGATTTAGACAGAAAAACAAAGGCTCTTGAGACAAGTGCTGGACTCCCATATACGTCAAAAACAACAAAAAAGCGATCTCTACTAGTTAGGGGGTCGCTGTCCGAAAACTTGAGGAATGCAAATGTGGAGAAATCTTCCTGTGTTTCTCTGGAAAATCCTAAGTTACATTCTTATTCAGGTAATGAATTGCCAACATTGGGCTCACAAACTGGGATAACACCTGTTGTATACGTGACACAGTGACTTGTTTTTTTTTTTTTTGGTGTTATTTAATTTAGACAAGTATTATTAAACTTCGAAGTATCTACGCAGGCTCTCCTCACTCCATATCTGGATTGTCTGAAATTGCAGATGTGAAATTCGGAGGATATCTGGATGAAGCTCGTTATTTGCCAATGAAAAAGGTTGGGAAAGATATAACTATACAGATACCAATTACCTTTTTTTTTTGTCTTTGCTTGGGTCCTACCATATAACTTTTATACCGAGTCTGGTCACAGTTCTATTTAAAAATGTTAGAGGTGCTGGTGCACCACTAATATTACATAATCAGTCAGTATATTGAACTCAAGTGAAAGAAAGAAATCCTCTGTTGTCAGCATTGAGTGACAATGACATAAGCTGTAAAATGAATTTGGATACACGTGTGCATGGAATAAAGCTACGTGCATGGATACACAATTGGTGCTAATACATGTTTACATCATTGCAGCGAAAAATTAGAGATTTTGTGAGCAGCTCAGCATTGGATCTCAATGTGAATACTCATGGAGGCACCAACAACGTTGGAGCTCAAGACATTCCTGAAGCTGGTGCTGTGGATACAAGTTTTTCAGGTGACAAGATTGAAGCACATGAAATTGGTGAATCTAATCTCGTTATTGATCTCAATACTTCACTGTGGCCTGAAAGCGCAACCCCGGAAGTTGTTGGCCCCTGTCTGCCTGTTGAGAATGTGGATGATCAACCAAGCAAAGATGTGAATGTGACGATGCGAACAGAAGAGACCAAAAATGAGGAAAATCTGAACAACAACAATGCTGAGAGAAGTAATACCGACAGGCCTGAATCCCTTGCTTCTCCAACAAGCGATGAGGAACATCTGGGCCTGCTTTATTGGCAAGCTGTGGAAGTTTTATCCTCTAACTTTGGTCTTTGAATTGAACCATGTCAAAAGCTCTTGAACATGGTTATTCTTTTTTGCTCTCTGGCTCACAGTGATATTTAAGATTTCCAGTAATACATACTCCATAGAACATTTGACGGTAGGATGGAGCATGCTTATTTGCGATTCCCTTAGTTTTTATTTCCCTTATTCTGGTTGTTGTCCCTTTCCATGTACATTTGCATGTGTGTTTTTTCTATTGAGACATTTTCTTCATATACATATTTGCCGGCAAAGAGTTTAAATGATTCTATAACTCAATTATTTCAGTTGCTCATGCTGATTAATCTGTTTATTTATGAAATTATTGTCTGTTAGAATCGTGGATTTGGCTTTGGTAAAAAATGTGTTCATCATAGTTTGGTTGGAACACTAGTAGCCGCCAGCTTGGTATGTTAGATTCTCTACGGATATTATGGGTTATGATCTCCAAATATATAACTTATGAATGTTGCATATGCATGGAATATTCTCTATAGATACTGTATTAGCTTTTTATAGATTGATTGATCTAGAATATGATACAACACAGATGCTATATTTCGAACTTTTTCTTTTCTTTTCCTTTTGGTGCATGAATTTGTTTCTTTTTTTTCTAGTTTGTAGTATAATTGTCGTATGGAACTCAAATATCACTTGCTACTTATTTTCTTATCTATGATTTTGTGACTACTTTTTATATTTGATGAGTTTCAAATCAAGTAAATTTTTTCATGACACAGCTATGTTAAATTCTATCTGAATACTTTTATATTGAAACTCATGTTTTCTTTTTATTCATTAAAAGCGTATAACCTTAATGAAGAGAAATTATTATCATTGTTCATGGTCTTGGCATCACTTCTTCATAGTGACATCATTCTTCATGTCATATGTGATTAAATATTATTATTTTAAATTTAAAGACTTAAATATAATCTGTAAGGTGCATCATCAAGAAGACTTTTTATGTGCTTGATAAACAAATTAAAACAATCTGTACCCACTAGATATCAGCCCCACCATTCCTCAATTAATTTATTTATTTATTTATTTATTTATTTATGTAAATGGTGAGATAAGGTATTTTAATTTTAGTGATCTACATAAGTGCTATATTCTCAAGCCTCTAATATCACTACATTCTAATTTCAATCTTCTGAATCTACGTGCTGCGCAAAATACTCAATTCACTGGGTTTCAAATTCAAATCGTAAATTAGATAAAGGAAAGTAATCATTTTAGCAAGGAGTATTCATAATTTTGATTTTCAAAATTATGAAAATATCAGTTCAATATTAAAGTCTCCAACTTGGGTCATTTCAGTTTTAAAATTAGGAACTAAATTGATTATATATTTTTAATTAAAAATTTACATGTTAGGTATCATTTTCAACATCAAGCTCATCCAATGTTCAATCATTATGTATTATTACATGAAAAGATGAATAAAAGAGAAAAAAAAATATAAAAATATAGGAGAGCAGACCAAACTTATATAATAAAAAATATATAATCAAACTCCAAAAATGTTAATGTTCTATCATTATGTATTATTTTTACATGAAAATATGAATAAAATAAAAAACAAATATATAAATATAGGAGAGCAGACCAAACTTATATACTAAAAAAATATATAATCAAACTCCAAAAATGAAAAAGAAAACAAAACTTGAATTATGAAATTCATACCTAATATGGAAGAAATCTAGACTAGAGAACACTAAATCAAATAAAATCCAATCTATCATTAATACCAAAGTTAGCAAGACTATGACTACAATACTATTTATCTTTTAATGTTTTCAGATAATAAATTCAATATATATATATATATATATATATATATATATATATATATATATATATATATATATATATATGTGTGTGTGTGTGTGTGTGTGTAATCTCGCTACGTGAGTTGGTATGATTATTCTAGATCAGAAAATAATATGACAAGTTAAGTAAGATCTTGCTTATGATAGATATATCACAGGCCAAATTTTCAACCATTTTATTAAAGTGAAATAAACGCAAAGTCTTTTGTAAACCTAAAGACATTCTCTCCCCTAAATTATAGAAACATTTTCTCACTCCTAAAATTTTACAAACCAAAAGGGGACAAAGTATATTCTAATCTCATTTTGAATTTGTAAAGCAATCTCCATTAGTCTTACTTAATCAACTTTAATATTATATTTTCGTAATATCATGTTAGTTCAGTGTGGATTTCTTCTCTATCGTTAACTGAAACATCAACGGAAAAAAAAAATCGAAAAGGGCAGGTCACTGAACTTGAGACAAAGGAAATGCATAGAATACTTTGAATAAAGTTTGATGATTATTAAAACAAATTAAGCAAATAATTTATTTATTATAAAAGAGTTATGATAAACAAAATAAGTCATCTTAAATAAAAAATAGTATACTTTATCACATGATTTTTATCATATAGCAATATACATGTTTCACGGACGAAAAAGGAACAATAAAACTGAGATGCCTTTTCATCATCAACAAAAGAAAACGTGAAAGAGCAACTTAATAAGAACATTTTGTTGTTAGCTTAATTCAGAATTATTCCATGAATCCGCTTCACATGCACTAAACAACAACACAACGTGGTGTACCAAAAACATTAAAATAAAACAACGAAATAGAATATCGTGCATTGGAAAATGACATATGAATTATAGCAATTATAATCAATGAATGTTGACAAAATGTAATGTTACATATCTTTTCACCTATTAGTAAATTTATTTTCTCTATATCCATTTGTATGACAAGATGATAAAGTTAAGACCTGAATATTAACATGACATAACATTTAACATTATGAATCATAAAGACAAGAAAAAGAAGGATAAAATACCTTTTGAGTTCCAATTTTTGTCAAATTTTGTCAAATCAGTCCTAATTTTATTTTTGTGCTCAAATAAGTCTTGATTTTCGTTAATTTTGTTCAATTAGGTCTTTTTTTTCTAACACCGTTTAAATTATTAACGGCCATGAACAGTGACGGTCATGTGTCACTTCGTGTTTTTTTTTTTAACTTTTTTTAAATGTCCACGTGTTAGCAGTGCATCACGTGTCAAAGTCAATGTTTTATATTCAATATAGTCTCTATATTTGTAATTTTTGTTCAATTTAGTACCAAATTTGTCCCTTCAAATTGAAACCAAATTTAATTTTTATATTAAAATTCACATTTTAAATAAATATTTTTATATAATATATTAAAATTCACATCATTATAATTTGTATACAAAAATTAAACTTGCTCTCATCTTCGAGTGGGACAAAATTTTCAATTTTAATTAAAATTGGGACTAAATTGAACAAAAATAACAAACATGGGACCAAATTGAATATAAAACATTAACTCTAACGTTACACGTGGACATTTTAAAAAAATTAAAAATTTTTAAAAAATAAAAAATAAATAAAAGCAGAAGTGACATGTAGCAGTTACTGTTCATGGTCGTTAATGATTTAAACGGTGTTACAAAAAAAGAACCTAATTGAAAAATTGACGAAAATTAGAACTTATTTGAACACAAAACAAAATTATGACTGATTTGACAGAACTTGACAAAAATTTGGACAAAAAATGTATTTTAACAAAAAATGAAAGTACATTATATTATCTTAAAACTATCAATTATTAAAAATAAAATTTGATATAACATAATTAATTCACATAAAGTGAATTAATGACATAATTACTGCATTGTTTTTCGGTTTTCTTTCGCTGCATTATTTGAATTAAATTGTTGCACAATTATAACACATTAATTAAGAAGCAACTAGACACGGTTTATTTGTCTCCACTCATTATCATTTACAACTTACTTATTCTCTCTTCATATCAATGATAAGAAAGTTACACTAGCAATAATATTATATTTATAAATATTATATTTATATTTCTCCTTCACCAAGTTTAACTAAAGTAGTACATCATCTTGTTAATGTAAATCAAAGATTTCTGCACTATTTTTTTTAACCTTTTCATTGAAGAATTTCTTTTTCTACATTTGTTTCATAAAAATTAAACTTCGCCCCATAATTTTTAATCTAAAATTTGTGTGTGACTTATATAACTTCTCTACTTTAAATTTAGATTCATGTAAATATGATTATAGATTTTCCTTGGTGGAAATAGGTCATACAGAGGAACTTTTCTCAATATGATATATCCACTAAAAGCTTATTTAATGTTCAACAAATTTTCAAAACAAAAATAAAAGTAGAAATAAGAGTATAATTGAGAAAAAAAATTTATTGTTATCTTAAAATTAAAGAAATGATAGATAAAAACGAACACATTTTATTTTCTGAAGCGAATATATTATATAAGAACACAGAAAGCACTAAATTATATTTGTTTTATAAAATTATCGGTTCAAATAGAAGTTAAATATTAAATAGAAAAAACGGACATGATGATACGATGTTTTATATAACTCTTACTTTAATTTACTTCTGAAAATATACTTTGGAAAATTTATAATTTCAATCTTTTTTATTTACAAGTGGATCATTTAATTAGATTTTTTATTGGTTATTCCACTCTATCAATTAATATTTGCAAATAAATTTAAAATAGAAAAATAAAATTATTGTACTTTCAAATATTGTCGGTGTAGTTGATGTAAGAAAAATTATTAATCGGAGTGTATCAAGACTTATACTATCGATGATTATGAATGTTACTATGATTAAGAACTTCAATGTTAAAAGGAAGGATATTCTTTAACTTGTTATTTAGTTAAAATTTGGGGAAATGATAGAATTCATAAATATCATTCAAGAGGCTTTGAAAGTACTTCCTGAGAGACCATATGAAAATTTAAAAATTCTCAAGGTTTTGGTAGATAAAAGAGTCACAATCAGGGGCGGATCTTAGTTATTGTATAGGGGAGGGGATCGATGGCCCCTCCAACATTTTTTCACATTGTTCATTACTTTTATTTTTTAAGATATATAATATATAATAATATACTTTTAGTTTTTTAATATATAATAATATATTTTTTTGTTGTTTTAAAATATGAGTATTCAAAATATTATTTTTCTTAGAGTTAGAACTCACTTATTATTATTTAATATTTTTTTTATTAAGTTACCAATATCATTTCAAAAGAAAACTAGTTTAAATTTTTAATTTCACTATTTTATTATGGATGCTCTTGACCATTTAAATTTGAAGAATTTTGTCAACTATATTTGAGTTATGTCAATCTTTTGACAAAAGATAGGAAGTACATTTTACTTAAACTGAAATATTTTTTTTTTCTAATAATGTATTGAAAGAAGATTTCAAAACGAAATAAGCGATAAATTCCATTCACAAGATCAACGACAGATCTTAGACAATAATTTTAGGGGAGTCAAAATAATACACTCAAAATTTATATTAAATATATTTAATTACTGTTACTAATACAAATAAATGTCCTACTAGCCAATTTCCTATAGAAAATATAACGAAAAAGTTTAATTTTGATTTAATTATTGATGAATTCAAATTGAAAGAAAATAAATATCTACCTATTTGATATAAGTGTTTTCTCTTATAGATATAATTATATTAAAATACATATTTATTTTTTTGTATTAATGACAATGATAAAATATATAAATTTTAAAAATATTATTTTGGTTTCTCCGAACTTAATTGTCAAGATCCACCACTAATTACAATGAAATGAGTTTGAATATCGATTTATTAGTAAATAATTGTTTTTGAGTGTTGAATTGTCACAAAAGAACTTTATATAGGAATTGAAACTCTCAAGGATAAAAGATTTTTATTGAGGAATCAAAATGGTTTTTCTTGGAGATGAAAAATTCATCTATCCCATCTTAGAAATTTACAAATTCTTAATCAATATGTTAAAAAAATGAAATTGAACGATATTATGAGCAAAACTAGGTAACATAAATATTATTAGAAATTGATTATAATTGATTTAATAGAAATAATATATATATATATATATATATATATATATATATATATATATATATATTAGTTATTGTGATAATAAAAAAATAGTGAAATTGTCCATCAATATTTATTTATTGAAATTTAATATCAAAATAATAAGATGTTATAAAGAATATATTGATTAAAATAAATATTATAATATAAAATCATCCTAAAGCAAATTATTATCAATATCTTTATGTCGTAAAAAGTAAAAAAAGAAACTGATATAAATATTAATAATAAAAAAATGAGGTCACATGGAGAAAGAAATGTAATAAAAAATATTAAAAATTATAATAAAAAAAAGAAATCTAGAAGGTGGCGTTTTAAGAAATAGAGTAGGAGTTGTTGATGAATCTAATATTTGGGATGAGATACATAATATACTCGTGTGAAAGATAATTTTTTAAGTCATAATTTAACCTGATTAAGTATTGTGACTGAGTCACAATTCTATTAAAAAGAAATGAGATGTTCAAACTTTATTAATAACTAAATATGTAGACGAAGACATCGAAAGCTAAAAATATAATAAGGAACTATTCTAATTTGGAGTAGGTTGTCAATTAGGATAAAAGAAAATTAAGATTTTAATTTTCATGTATATTTGTCATAGGTTAGGTGTTAGTCTTGGGTAGAAGTTTTTAATATTATCTTTTAGAAGTTGTTGAATTGTAAACGTGAAGATATCTGATTTTTTTTTTTATCTTTACTAATATCAGCATAATCACAAACATTATCACATGTATTTTATAAATATTTATAAACTGTTTAAATTTTAAAAGTAACAATTTAAAAATTAAATTGAAAAATTATATATATATATATATATATAAGTATAGATAAAATAAATTTTAGTTCATAATAAATAATATTTTATTATGAGTAATTATTTAAATTTTAAAAAATAGTTATTAAAATGATAAAAGAGTAAATAATTTTTTTATAATAAATAATTATTTAAATTAAAATAAATAATTACTAAAATAATAAAATAAAAACTAGTTTTTTTATTATAAATAATTCTTTAAATTTAAAAAATCGTAGTTAAGAGAATAAAATTATAATAAATATGTCAAAATATTCGTGTACATATCCTTTCCTTTTAATTTTTTGTAAGTGATTAGAATATATTTTATCTCAACAGTTAAAGGCATTTCAAAGATTTGATTCAGGTATTAATATAATTCATCTTTTAATTGGTTTAAAAATATTAAAAATGAAAAAAAAATGAAAAACTATTTAGAAAATACTATCTAAAATTAAAAAAATAATTGTCAAAAGTCAACAAATCATTTTCCTATTGTATACTCAGTGGGTGTATGATTTGTGAAGATAATGTCTCATGTTGAGTCATGTTGAGTGTTGAAAGATAAGTCCTCTGGGCGATACAAATGGGGTTTAAAATTATGAGACAACTTATAAATTTAAGTTCATTTGGATCGGAAAAAGAAATATCAATTTTTTTTACGTATGATCAATTTGAACTCAATTTATTTAATGAGTTTGAATTTTATTAAAGGTGAGTTTATCTATAATGTACTAACAACAATCTTTTTATTATTTTTATTGTTATTTTTTATAAATTTTTATTATAATAATTGACAATTTAATATTTTAAAAAATTATTAGAATAATGTTTAAAAATGTTTGAATAACTTTGATGTTCAATTTATTTGTTTGTTAATCATGTCCATTGACAATTTAATTTTTAAATAGAATCTTTATAATAATATTTTGTGATAAAATAGATGAAGACTATAGTGTTATACAAAATGAGTTAAATTAATTCATTTTAATTGTATTATAATAAATATATAAAATAAATTAAAGAAAAATAAGATATTTTTAAATTAGTCAAGTGAATCAATCTAATACTAATTTTGAAGTGGATTTACGTAGATTACAAAATTTTTAATTCATTAAAAAATAATTGCTTGAACTAAATTATTTTTAACTCAATCTTATTTTTAACTCAACCCCGATATCTCATTTTGACACCTATATTTCTGGGTTAAATTGTTATGTGTTACGATCTCAATAAATATAATTTAAGCACTCAACCTAGGTTAGGAACAAACAACAACTAATAAGTGGAAACAAAAACAAAGAACATGCATAAATAAAGATAAAACACAACTTTGAGATAATTTGAATAACAAACCAAATAAAGAGAGAACAAATGAAAACAAAAAATATAAATACAAAAAAAATAATTGATAGAGAATTTTGGACAAAATTTTAAACAATGAACACCAAAAAACCAGACACCAAAAAAGTTATATGTTTTTTTATCTATAAATTATTATAAAAAATTGTGTTGTATTTTGTTTTTAAACTAAATTATAAAATATTTAGTTGCACTTCATGAAACTAATGTAAAACATCATTTTCAATAAGACGTGTACGTTGAAACAAAATATTTTATAATTTACTTTAAAATTAAAATACAATTTCTTTTTTATAATAATATAAAGACAAAAATGTATTTATCTCTAAAGTAAATGAAATCTTAACTTTTTTGAAGAAAAAAAAAATGAAAGATTCATAAGACATTCTCTATTAATTCTTCATACAAATTATTATTTTTTTTTTTCAAAATTAAAATTTATGACTGTATATTTCTTGTAAATTTATTATTGGCATTCAACTTACGTGAAAATGCAATGTAAATGCCTTATTATGGTGTCATTGAATAAACCATAATATTGCAAAAATAAATATATTAGTATATATTATTGATTGTTTTTGCTGATATTTAAATAAAATTAAAAAACATCTAATATATTTCTAATTTCTCGAAATTTAGTTTAAATATTTACAAAAATTTAATATGTTCACTCTCATTTATAAAAAAATAAAAATAGGTTTAATCTCCCGAAAAAACAAAAAATATATTAAACTTTTGGAACTAAAAACTAAATCCTAAAATAATTTGAAAGACTAAAATATACCGTATCAAATTAAAAAAGAAAAACAAAAAGTGGAAAACCTATGGTTATATATATCGCGTTGTCGTTTTTTCTTTCAAAAGTTTTATATATTTTTTGTAGTGATGGCAAGCCTGTGAAAGTGTATGAAAGTAACTTTAAGAAATATTTACTCAGAGAGAAGGGAAAATGTGATCTCCATCATTTTATCCAGTAGCGACGATGAGCATCACTCATTGCGACCAACTTTTTCATCATTTTTAAACTTGTTACATTAAAAGTTCTTAAAAGGAACTGTTGAGAAGAAAAAAAAAAAGCATATCTAGCGTTACAGTAGGAAAAAAATTTACAGATACTTTTTTTTTTATTATATATAACTTTACAGTCACAAGAAAGTCAAATGTGATTTCATGAAATCAATAATCTAATGACTAAATAAAAAAATATTGTGCAACTGATATACTTCAATAGTTTATGGTTTTTGTAATTAAAAAGTACAAATTATTGCATACCCCACGGCAAATATGGTCGTCGTAGTGATGTGAAGATTGTTTTTAAGTTAAAAAGTAGGAGAAACTGTTTTTGGCATAATCATTTCATCCGCATTATTTTAATGAAGGTTTATTTTGCCTAGAAAAAAGAATCTAATAAACAACAACTAAAGGTTCACAATGTTGGGAGGTTCTGACTTTAGTCAAATTGATTCAGTGACAGCGGGTCCAAATACTATTTTTAATTTCATTTCTAATCAACATTAGGAGGTAAAATGCGGGTTGATTTGATACGTTTTGGTTAGTACATATTTGATTTAAAAAAATGAAACATAATAGATTGGTAAAGAGAGTGGGTTAATGTTAAAATAATTTGTACTCGCAGGTATATGTGAATAAGACTTTTAATGGGTAGAAAATGAATATTAAAAATGGATATCTGCAAATCACAGATACGAATATTTTTTATATTCGCATGTTAACGGAACGACTACGAGTATCATAGCATCTGTACTCATGGATATCTGTATATGCTATACTCTAATTTAAATTAAAAAAAATGATTAAAATATTTTTGAATGAGTTATTTTTTATTAATTGGTTTTACAAAATCTCTATTTATTTGTAAAATGTCATTCAATATTATTTAAATGGGTTATTTACACTTTGTTTGAAATTTATAAATGTTATGCATTATATTTTTATTTAAATTTATAGTTAAAATTTGTTGTTAAATATTAAAATTTTCTTTTTGTAAATACTTGTGAGTACTCATGGATATCCGTGGATATTAAAAAAAATATGCAAGTACCCGCATAACGGATACCCACACGGATATAGGTACGGGGCAAATATTTATCTAACGGGTAGGGTATGGGAGAGCTACTACTCGTACCTTACCCGCTCCGTTGACATCCCTAAGCACAATAGTATCAGATCATATTGTTTAATTTTTTTTAAGAATTAAATTTTAAATTTAAATTAATTTTATAAAATTGGATTGTAAGATGAGATTTGTATTTATTTATATACTGTAAATATTTCTTGTTTTTAGTTGATATAAAATTTCTAACATTTTTTACATAATATTAAGTTTTTGGGTTTGTCCAAGCTTTAGAAGATTGAAAGAAAAAATCAGTGGTATATGACCCATGAAATTATATTATGAATTAATTTATAATGGATAACTTGTAGTGTAATGTCTTATAATTTTATTTAAATGTTTTTTAAAATATAATTATCCTTCTTTTTTCTTTGAAAATTTGTTTTCGATTTATAGTATAGGAACATTCTTCAATTATTATCATATAATATCTTATAACATGTGAATTCAATATTAACAGAGTCATGATAATATCTTTTCAAATTATTATTTAGTACATAATTTACGACCTTTTAACACAGTGTTTTCTTATCGGAAATAACTGCATTCATATTATATCACATGAAAAAAATCAAAGTAGATTATGGGCATCTACCCCTCATTCTACTAAGTCTCACATCATAAATTATACATTTTGATCTTAATTATTAATTCAATTTCAATTCAACATAAATTATAAATTTACTCACTCAAAAATATTCCTCTCTTGCTTAGCGAGCACACAAACTTGGCAAGGCAAAGTTATGAGTTTTTAAAACTAAGGGTTGTCCAACGAGCCCTTTCACTCGTCCAACAAGATACTTATGGAGATATACTAGTCTAACTAAGATTTTTCTCGCTCAACACCAATCTTCTATGAGCCTTTTAGAGTTTTATAAAATGAATTTTGCTTAGTGAAGAGATTGACTCACCAAAAGACTAAGTACTAAGTTAATACTCAATAAATTCACTTAACTAGACATGGTTCACTCAATTTCCAAGCCATTATGAGCTCTCGAGTTTTTAAGAAAATAAATTTTGCTCAACTTACTCGTTCAACAACTTTAAACTTTAAGAGCTTTATTTAAAGGCTCGTTAAATGAATAAAGTAACTTAAGCTCTTTGGATTTTTAAAACTTGAATTTCATTCATGAATGGATTGCTCAACTAGTGAGTCTACACAATTTGGTAAACTTGATAAATATATCAACCTATCAAATTGGCTTCAATTGAGTGTTCTTATCTCTTTCACATACCACAACTAATGTTTTTGACTCTAAAACATTTTGTCACCAAGCCAATTTGATCAAACTAATAGATTAGGATTATTTCTAAATAGGCTCATGCTATACATCACTTCCATTTACATGGAAATTTTATTAAAAAATAAAAATAAAAGAATCACAGGGGCTACATCAAACCTAAGATAAATTACATCACACACATAGGCAAAAGATATCTATTATGAATAAACCAAGTATAAATGTGAATGGTTAATAGTAAACTCATGATTTCCTTCATGAAAATAATTCCATAATTTGAACTTCATATACATGTAAAACACTTTTTTAGATATTCATGCTTTGGAGGATTTAATATGACTTAATTAGTCGGAAGGTACCCACTTTCGTTTTAATGTTTTAGTTTGGTCACCGCTTTTAGAAAAGTGTTAATTGCGTCTCAACTTTTGAAAAAGTGTTTCAATTAGGTTCCTTTCAGAAAAAAAAAATATTAACGCTATTAATGGCGTGTCAAATGTCAGTCTCTTTTTTTTCATTTTTTATTTTTTTAAAAAAAATGTTTTTTTTGAATTTTTTTTCCCCACGTGTCAGGTCCCTGATGTGACACGTGATACTATCAATGTCAAGTTGTAAGGTACTAACACGTGTTAGTGTCACTGCCAAGTGTCATCTTGATTTCAATTTAGTTCCCACATATGTCTATTTGTTTCAATTTAGTCCCCACATATGTCCTTTTGATTCAATTTAGTTCCAATTTTTTTTCTCAAAATAGAGAAATATTGTTTTTAAGAGTCAAAAAATGAAGGTCAAAATATAATTTTCCTTTTGAGAATGACGTTATAACATATTATATTTTTCTTAATTGTTAACCCATGTTTTGTTATTCATAACTTTTACAACTAAATTTTAATATAAATATTAATACTTAATTTTGTAAGTCATTTTTAATAACAAATATCAATATAACATTTATATAAATAATAAATTTTGTATTAAGGGAGAGACAATATTTCTCTATTTTGAAAAAGAAATTGGGACTAAATGTATGGACTAAATTGAAACAAATAGACATATGTAAACAGTAAATTGAAATCAAGACAATGATCCTTGATAGTGACACTGACACACGGCAATACCTTGTCACGTGGCACTGACATTGTCTAGTGGCACACCAGGAGCCTAACACGACTTGGCAAAAAAATATCAAACTTTTCTTAAAAAAATTTTAAAAAATGAAAAAAATCATAGACCATGACACGCTGTTAACATTAAATCCAATAACATTGAATATTTTCTTAATTATGTATGAACAAGTAATTTGATTCAACAGATTAAGAATAAACAAGAAATATCCATATCAAATTTCAAAGGTTTATTGTTCCGTATTTATATTAATATTAGAAAGTGTAATAATGCTGATAAAAAAAAGAAAGAAAGAATAATAATAATAATCTCAATATCATTGAAATAATTGTTTTTTTCATGTTTCAACCTAACTAAAAAGAACTTCTCTATTTTTTCATCTTTGTGATCTTTCTCATTATTGTCTACATATATTTAAACAATGACAATCAATTTGAAAGAAAAATATTACAATAAAAATAGTGTCAATTAAATTATCTCAAAAAACGTACTTTCAACTGGAAATACAAAAAATACAAGGGACACTTCCTGCACTTATTAAGGACCAAGAATCAATCTAGACATAAACCTAGTAATAAGAATGTTTAATGAATCCCCCCAGTCATTAGAGAGATGTTTCAAGAACATTGACTATTAATTTTTCACTATTCCAACACGCGCGTTTAATTTGAAAAATTAAAAATTCAAGCTAGTTTATTTATGTTAGAAAATGATTAAATAAAATAATACTATTAATAATACAATAATAATTATTAGAATAATAATAACACAAAGACATAAAAAAATATTAATGAGATCCAACATTTCTTGTAACCAATGGCAGATCTTACTAACATTGTTGGAGAAACCAAAATAATACATCCAAAAAATTTATACATTTAATTATTGTCACTAATACAATAAAAATGAATACATAATTTAATATAATAATAACTAAAAAAGAAATCACACATATTAAAAGATTCTCAAAAGAAAATTTGTTGATAATCAAACCACACTTAAAATCCAGTTATAAAAAACATACAGTACAATATTTTTTTCTTCTATGTTCATAAAATAAAAAATTAATATACAAGAGACTCATTAAATAAATGATTAAACTAATATTTCACTATCAAGTAAGACAATAACGAATTATCTTCTTCTTTATTTCTTTGAGAATGGAAAAGAACAGTTGAGAGATGAGAGCAAAAATAATAGATTTTGTTCTCTTCAGAAACAAAAGAAGACAGGTGAGGATGAGAGATGAGAACAAGTTGTAAAAGACTCAAGCCATAATGCAAAAAAAATAATAAATATATATATATATATTGATAAATCTTTTTATTATTTATTTTTTATCATGTTTAATTTTATATTTTATTATTTATTAACATTAATAATTATGTTTATAAAAGAAATAAAATATTTGATTTAATCATCATTAATTTGTAATATATTTTTTAATATCTATAATAAAATATTTTATTTAATCATCATTAATTTGTAATGTATCTCCTAATATCTATAATATAAAAAAAAATTAAAATACCAATAATATGGGGGGCATGACCCTCTTGTCACCACAATGCTCCACCACTGCTTGTAACAATAATAGATAGAAAGTCAATAAGGAAAATAGTATAAATATCTTGGGTTAAGGCACACAGAACACTGTCCTTAAAGAGAAAACGCCTTATTGCACATGATAAAACAAAATCATATGCGTTTCTCTCCCAAAATACAACAACCTTCGAGTGCATCGAATGATCTTTGAACCTTATCAACACTAATGTCTTGAAAATTAATCGTGCCTATCTCATATTTATTTTATATTGTTCATATAGGCACTTGAAATTATTAGAACTTAAAAAACTCTTAACTCAATATTTCAAACATTTATAATACGTATTTTACAATATTTTCTATATACTTTAATAAAAAATAATCATTTAAAAAAAAAAGTCTTTAAAAGTTTAATTGATCTACTCTTGAATTTAGTCTATATTTTAACTACAAGGAGGAATGAAACTCGTGATGACAATTAAAAAAAAAAAGCAATTACAATTAGAGATCGCAAATAAACTCGCTCGCGTAGGTATTGTCCGAACTTGTCCCTGTTTTGACGGGGAATCCCCGCATTGATTGGGTATGAGTATGAGTATGGAAAATCTTCGACTTTTTCAATTGGGTATGAGGATGAGATGTATATATATATCCCTGTCATAATACCTGTCCCGTTATATCTTTGTTCCTGTCTAAATTATTAAAATATTCGTAATTAATTAAGTAACCCTATATATATATATATATATATATATATATATATATATATATACTTTCTATTTTTTTGTTTCTTCTAATTATTTGGTTTGTCATGAAACTCATTCGCATCTCCACTATATTTCTCATCTTATCATAACTTTATGTAATTATGTTAAAATGATGTATGCCAATTAAAAAAATTTTATGTCTCACATTTGAATATTTCTATTATTTTTTAATATTATTATTTATTGTATATTTTCCTTTCATGAGAATGTTTAATACTCTCAATTTAAATGTTTAATTGCATAAACATTTCATTTAATACGTAGTATAAAAAAATATTCTTTGCTTATTATTATTAATGTTTGTTTCATTTAAAGTACTCTTTTGTTTCGCTAAAATATTTTTTGTTATTTCTCAACCATTAAGTATATATCTTGATATTTGAAAAGTTTTCTTAGATATCTAAGGTATTTGTCATATTATCATACACATAATTATACATTTGTTTTTCTTTGAGTGATTTCTGTCAATAATCTCTCAAATTGTTTCTAAGACACACATTTGTTAATTTTTTAATATTTTATTTGTTATTTATTTTCATTATGTAGAAATGAATTTCAATATATTTTATCTAATAATTTTTTATTTTCTAACTCATTATCAATCATATTGTAATTTTTTCTTTATAATTGTATAAATAACTTTTATAACTTTTATTTACTACAATATAAAAGTTTAATGTAATTGCCATGAATATTTTTTTATCACCATCCAACATATATTGCAGTTTAAAAGATACAAGATATATGTTAAAATCTTACTATTATGTTTATTATTTGTTCTTTGTGTCATTTTGATCAAGTGATGTATTATAACTTTTATTAGTGTATAAAAAGAGATTCATTAAAATTTTAAAAATTGAAGTAAACAAACATTTAAAATATATTTTAATTTGAATATTTGTTTTCCTGTTATAATTTTTTTAAAATATTTTTAAATTTTATCAACTATGTTTCATTAATGTTTGCAAATTTAATAAATGTTTTGGTTCTAATGAAATTTTATTTGGTATTCTAATCTAAAATATAAACAATTATAATTTATTTCAAAGTATTTGATATCGAAGAAACAATCATCCTCCTAATATTGAATATTTGATAATATTATGTTTCCTTTGACGTATTTTTTTATTATTTTATAAAAATTAATTAAAATTATTATTGAAGTAGTAAGAAAACGGGTACGAGTATGAGTACGAGATTAACCCGTTACCCGATGGGATGAGAATGAGACAAAAATTTGATACCCATTGAGTTTGGGTATAAGAATGCAGATGAATTTTTTCTACGAGAATAAGTATGAGATAACAAGACGTGTCCCGTCCTGCTCCGTTGTCATTCTAATTATAATGTAATAGGATTTAAGTGCTAGCGTGGATAAGTGATAAGTGTAAAAAATAGAAGATGAAAAAATCATATATAATTTATAAAAGTTTACGTAAGTCACAAGCTAGAATGGGCCAATCCATTTCACAAGTTTCAAAATTTGCAAATTATCACCTTCAACCAAAACAATATACTTTTAGAGATAAATATTTACCTTCTTCAATAAATATATCATCTCCGAGATTAATATTTTATTTTTTTTTAAAGTGACTTATATTATATTACATAAACTTTAACCTTTTTTAGCAATTTTTTATTTAAGTATAAAGTCTTATAAATCTACACTTTTATAAGATTTTATTTACATTTTATTTTTTATAATTTAAAAATAATTTAATATAATTATAATTATATCAAATAAAATATTATGCTTAAGTAAAAATAATATTATAATCTTATATAAAAAAATTATATAAATATCATGATTATTAAATATTCTTAAACGTTCTTGGAATAACACACGTTAGATTTTTCACTCTTTTTAAACATATGGTCCAACATTTATATACTGTTTTCACTATCTTTTTAGTAGTTAATCATTAACGGATTTAGCAAAATCATAAATAATTTAGCTAAAGTGATAAGAAAGTACAATGTCATTAGACAACAAGCATTAATTAGTAGTTAAAATAAAATATAAAAACTTGATGGGTGTTTACACTTTTACGAACAAAGAAAAAAGGAACATAATTGACTATTTTGTATTAATACATGGTGACAAAATAATTTATAATTACTTCTCTTAAATCTAATAAAATCACTACATCCATATAATATTCTACAAAACTCAAAACAAACAATATCAAAATCAATTCTTTTGCATTGAAGTTGGATAGGATAAGTAAGAACTTGGGAGAAAAAGAGAGTGTTATTGGGGGAGATTGAAAGGGTTAAAAGTTATAATGACTTGTGGTTCTTCTTTATTTGGTTATTCATTTTACTGAGTTTTCTTGTATTTATTTGCTTAAAATGATTAGAGTAATTGTTATTAATGTAGTTATTTGAATGATTTGAAGAATGAAAAATCATAGTAAATTTTAAGATCTAATAGTGTTTTCTTTGTATTATTTTTCAAATAAGGAGTTAGTGCAAATGATTGGGAATAAATCTAAGAAGTATATGAGTAATAGTGTCTCTTATTTTTTTTGTACTGAAATTTTCAAAGGAGGTAGGGTAGGGCAGTTTCATTTATGAATATATTATAGCAAGTTCCACATGCTAATTGGCTTAAGGTAAATATTAATGGTAAAATAAGAGATTGTCCTGATTTAGCTTCATGTGCTAATATTTGCAGAGAAAGTCGAGGTGAATATATGAATATCTTTTCAGCCTTTTTAGGTGGTACAAACTTTTATTTATGATGAGTTTATGAGGGAGGGCTTTCATAGGGGGAAATGATTCTTCTTTGGTATGTCGTCGCTTTTGGGTCAACAAGTGGTTCATTAAAGTCTTAGAAGGAGATTACATCAATGCTTATATTTTTGTACACATATGCATTTCAAAGTTTATCATATTTTTTGTGAGGGTAATCAGTATGCTGACAAGTTACTTAACTTATCTTTCATTCATATTCATAAAGAATGATATAAGAATTTTTAAAGTTTTACTTTTGTGTATTTATTAGGATTTTTTTCATAATAGGTATAATTAACCAGTTCACCTATGTTTCACGAAGTATAGTTTTTATCATGGATTTTATGTGGTCTCTGCATACTTTGTATTCAATTATTTTATTTATTTTTTAATAAATTTTCATGCGATAAATGATTAGGGATATCAAAAATACCTATGTTTGTGAGTATTCGCAGATAAAATTCGCTATGGGTAGTAACTGAATAGTTCAAACATGTACATGTGAGTAATAGATAACATATAATTTAGTACTTTCTTATAAATAGGTCATGTATAAATATCATAATATCCACATTCTCAGATATCCATTACACCTAAATTAAAATTAAAAATAATTTATATTTTATTAGGTTAAATTTATATTTATATTTAATTTAATTTATATTATATTTTATAATTTTTTGTAATTTTATTTATATTTAATTTTAAAAATCTATAAATCATTTTTTTAAATATCCACATAACGAAACGGGTAATCGATCAGATTTTTTTGTTATAAATCGAGCAGCAGTTAAGCACTATCTATATCCCATTATCGTCCGTATAAATGATTATTGTCAAAATTCATAGTTTAAGAAAATATTTACTCATTTGACTTGATAGTTATAGAAATACTAATCGATGAAATTTTAACGGCAAAAAAACATGATTAAACTAGGAAAAAAATTATATTTGAATGAGATCCGCGCACATGTGTTTGTGTAATAAAACATAATTACTAAAAAACATAGTTAATTAAGAATAACATACAAATTAATCTGGGCTGGCTGACTACTTGGCTCAATTATTGAGATGAATAGGTTAATTAAGATCACATGATTCATATTCCACATTAACAACTACAGGGTGGCACGTACAAGATAATAGATTTTCTTGCGTCTCCCCTATAATTAAATACAGTTCACATCAAGTATCAATTTTGAAAGATATAATTAAAAATTGCCAGTGTTATAATCCAACAACGCATAACAATTTGAGAAATCAAACTTATGCGATAAAATTAAACAATTTGTCTCACAATAAAAGGACAAATATGAGAAAGAAAAGTAATCAATAATTGATGTGAGGAAAAAGATGAAGAAAAAAATATTATAATTAAAAGCATCATATAGATATAAACAAATTATAAGGCAGCTAGTACTCGTAGATTGTCCGCACGTGCTTTATTTCTTTCCTTTGTTTAAAGCCGGTTGAAGAATTGAAAAGGTGAAGAGTAGTAGGCTATAAAGAGTGAAGAAAGTTAACTCACATTTCGCATTCAGTGGAAGAGGAAAAGCTTTGAATAGAGAAAGGACAAATCAGTGTTGTGTACATAAAGTGTTGTGCTATTTTTGTTTCGGTGGCCTAATCATGACGGAGGAGTTAAAGAAACCAGTGGATGATGCATCAGCACCCAGCTGGTTATCTGATTTGGTAAGAAAATTGATTTTGATTCTTCCAATCATGAAAAATGCAGAAATGGATGATGGTTAAAGATCCTTTGACACACTTTGTGTTGCTTTACTTTTTTGTCTCTGGTAACAGGACATGGATGATTACAATTTATTTCCAGATGAGTGTGGCCTGAACTTGAACTTCTTCGATGACCAAGATATTCTACCAGAACACATTGCCAGTGCCCTTGAAGAACAGACACAGAACCTGCAGCGATCTTTGTCTTCGGAGTGCCCTTCCAAAACCGTGAGCAACTCATCCACTGATGAAACCAGTTTTGACTTTGAGAGACCAGCCAAGTTACTGAAAACGACAAGCGGTAGTTGCTGTAACTCTGACTCATCCACCATCACCAACAACCTCTCGCCAAAACTTTCCCCATCCACATCCTTCTCCTCCTTTCAGTCTCAGATTCTGTCTTTTGACAACCCTAACTCCTCCCCTCCCAACACCACCACCCAGTTTTATGGCTTTGACTTAAAACCAACGCACAACGAAATGGTGTCACTGTCACTGCCCCAATTGACAAAATCACGCTTCCCTGATCAAACGCCAAAAGGCTCCTCAAAAAATCACAACTTTGAATCAAAACCCTCGCATGGTAAGAGATCTCCTGCTCACGCTCAGGATCACATCATGGCCGAGAGAAAGCGACGAGAGAAGCTCAGCCAGAGCTTCATTGCTCTTGCAGCTCTTGTTCCTGGCCTCAAGAAGGTAATTAACTAAATATCACACTGTTCTGCTACCGCAAGTCAATTATGAATGATTCATTTTAGAAATTGTAATAATACACTTAGTTATCTGTTTGATCATAGAATTGATTATAAAATTTGCGTAGTTTCAAGTAATTTGAAGTTTATCCTGACACACTTGCCTAAAAGATAAATAAGTCATCAATGCACTGGCTTGGTTACTCTGCTTGACTAAACGTGTGGAAAATGTGTGGATCCACGCAGATGGACAAGGCTTCTGTGTTAGGGGACGCTATCAAATACGTGAAAGATCTTAAAGAGCGTTTGGCAGTGCTTGAAGAGCAGAGCAAGAAAACAAGGGAAGAATCGGTGGTGGTCCTGAACAAACCAGACCTCTCTGGCGATGATGATTCTTCTTCATGTGATGAGAGCATTGATGCTGATAGTGTCAGTGACACTCAGTTTGAGGTGGAATCAAGAGTGTCAGGGAAGGAGATGCTGCTTCGGATCCACTGTTTGAAGCAAAAGGGTCTTCTCGTCAAATTACTAGCCGAGATTCAGAGAAATAACCTACTCGTTATTAATAGCAGCATCTTACCATTCGGTGATTCTATCCTTGACATTACCATAGTTGCTCAGGTAGAAGGACAATCCTTCCCTTAATTAATAATAATGAATGATGATAATACTTTAATATTATTTTTCTTAGCTCTTGTCGTTTCTCTCGCACCCTTAATTGCTTGAGTAATGTATGTAAGATATGATAAGATTCTAGTGCATTATTTTTTCTTTTCAATGTTGAATCCATACCAACTTGAAATACAATTAGTTTAATTGTATCTGAATGGTGATGGTTTTGCAGATGGGAGAAAATTACAATTTGACCACGAAGGAACTTGTGAAGAACCTACGCGTGGCGGCATATAAGATTGCCTCATAACATAAACGTGGCTGGAGTATGGGATACCATGAAGGTGCACCAACCACAGTAAATAATCCTAAAATGGAAGACTTTGTGTTAAAATGTGAGATCTACTCCAGCTAGCTTACAGTGTTCCTGTGTTCCCCGAAATGCAGATTGATCGATCCGAAAGCGATCTTGTCATTTTCGTGTTTTTCTTTGGTTTCTCAGGCCTTCAGTCTGGGACTGCTTGACCAAAAAAAGAGTATTTGAATAATTTTGTGGAGATATTAGGAATGGTTCCACTCTGACACGGCTTATAGTTAACGTGAGCTTAATTAGAGATAATAAGTTAAATTAGTGATGACTTATGACATTGACAGCTTTTGAGTTTGATGTACAATCTGTTCTCTTTAATCTTTTATCATGTTTGAAAGATGCAAATCTCTCACTCTTTAAGCCTTTCTTTGTTTCAATAGAAAATGAGAAATTCACTTTTAATATTCAGGCACCAACATTTATGTAAACCACCTGCTTTATTGTCTAAGTTTATACCTGGAAAATTTACATTCCTCTCTTCCAACCATTTTTATTTATTCTTTTGTTCAATATTGTCATAGGATTGTAACGAGAAAAACATGTTCTGAACCTAGATTTTTCCTTTATACTTTTGGTTGCACTTTTGAGTGATATATAAAATACATATCATTGATGATGGAATATACTCCAGCTAATGCCCAACCGGCAAAGTAAAGATGCTGCCAAGGAGAAAAGCACATAAACAACATCAATTTTATCTCTAAATAGATTGATTTGGAAAAAAAGTTAAGAATTAAAAAGAAGAAAAAATACAAAAAATTATGAGAAATCATACCAAAACTATAATAAAATTAGATTGTACACACAAATAAAAACATATTTTATCAGAATTTATATTACGTATTATTATTACGTTAATAATCACCCGCCAATATAATGGTATTGCTATTTTTCATGTTCAAATCTCATGATAGGAAAAAAAAAAAAAGAGTTTAAATATGTTTTTTTTTTATTTGAAGTGAAAATTAGAATTAGTTATTTTCAAAATTTTAGTTCAGTTTACTCTTTTATCTTTAAAAATGTATAGATTCAATCATTTAAACCAAATTAAGATTCAATCATTCGAACCAAATTATGTTAAATCTATTTGATGTTTCATAGCGTTTTATGATAACATTTGAATTTTTTATACCGTTTGATATATTTTCATTTTAATGTTAACAAAAATGATGTCATATGTTGTCATGAAATATATTTAAAACTTCAAATCACAAAATGTGGTTAAAAAAAATTAAATTTATGTATTTCTAAAATTGGAGAGTTATATTGGTCTAAAATATTGAAGAGAGACAAATTTCAATTTTTACTAAAACATTAAAAGATTAAAAATCATATCTAAAAAAATGACTAAAAGGAGAAATTTCACAAAATTATTACGATAATGAAAAAATATATGAATATAAATAGAAAATTTACTTATTTTGTCCTAGGTACATTAATATTAACGCTACAAACATTATATTTTTGTTCATTTCTCTTAAATTATAAGAAAAAAATTAAGGAGGACAAATTTTACTAATCTCTACCTTATTTCATTTACTAAACCAAGCCATATAATAAAAATAACAATACCGTTATGGTTTATTCTCTTCCCCACTTTAAAGATGCCCTTAAATTATTAACAATTATAGCTAAGCATTACAAAAGAAATTGAAAGATGAATGTAAGAACACGTGTAAGTGTCAGTAATTTTTTATTTTTTGTTTGCATTTATCGATGGGGTGATCATACCTTGCCCGTAGTAATAAGTTACATGCTCCCCACCATGTTTATATACAGATACCCTTTACAATTTAACTTTGGAATTCACGCTTCTTATGTCTCTTTGAAATTGAGTAGCATTGCTCCCACTCAACATAACACGAATTTCAATACCAAAACGATTCAATATTCAAGATTTGAACCTCTATAGCAAGTTTTTTACGGATAGTAGCATTTTTTTTCTAACCAAAAACGTAAAATATTTGGCCGTGGCAATTTGCAATCGGAATTAGGTAACGTGGGGTACTTCAAAAAATATGGTTTGGTATGACATTGTTAATTGCGCTAAATTTCATCTAATTCGAGATGTAAATTTAAAGATTAAGTATATTTTTCTGAATTTTGATATAAAATTGAAATTCGTTTTTATCTGAAACTTTAATATATTTTGGTTTCTAAATTCTAAAAATGAATGGATATAATTATTTTAGTTTAATTATATTAATTTTTTTTACATGTTAAATGCATTTTTCAGTAGATATTGCAGAAACATGTCAAATTGTATAAATAACTCAAATATTATCATGAAATGATGTTTAATATGTCAAAAATTTAATGTAATTGAGTTAAAATATTATATACATTTATTTTTAAAGTTTAAAAATCAAAATGTATCAAAGTTTTGAACAAGAACATATTATAATTTCACATCAAAATTCAGAGACTAAAAATATATTTAACTCTAAATTTAATCGTTCACTAAACCGCACAAACTTTGAGCACTGCGTGTGACATGAGAGTTTAATCTATGTTGTCCGAAGAGCAAATACTTTGTCGATTAATGCATCCAGTTTCAATGTAATTTTGATTTTCTTAAATATCATATTAATAAGGCCCGCTTCATTTTAGATCCCATTATAATCTGGCCAAATCTTTGTGAATCTTAAACGGATTATAAATCACGTGGCCTCACGTGACATTTTAGATCATACAGAAAAATAGCACATGTTGCAACCCTTCGATTGTCCCTCCTCATTACAGTACATTTATCTTGGGTACATTAAGTTTTCGTATGTCTAAAATATTCCTTTGCTGCTAACAAAAATGTGGGAGCATTTAAATAATTCGATCACGTTTTCTTAACTGTAATGCGATAACATTACAAAAAGGGCACACATGCTTCATTTTTCAACTTCAATTCATAAAATTTTTATCATCGTAGTCTTCTTAGTTGTTAGATGGCGCTAACGTTGTTTCTGGAGAGGTCAACCCCCGTACTATTACGTCAAAACTATGGGATTCACAAAGATTTTCCTACATTTTAAAACGATGTTTTGTAATGATGAAAGAAAGAGTTTAAAACATGTGTGACAATGACTTTAATTAAATTACACCAAGTTTAATATCAAAGCTAATCTCTAATGTTTATTAACTATATTGGATGACCATACACTAAAAACACTTACACAATTACTAACGATTATGGAGACGACACGTCACTGGTATTGAAGATGAAAAATGAAGGAATGAATCGAAAAATGCAAGCTGCAGAGAGGAACCGTGTTAGAGGAGATATCACGGATGCCCCTATCCTAGGGATGCGAGAGAATGCATTGCATACCGCATGGTTTAGGGGTTTGAGAGTCAACTTGAGAAAGATATGCCCATTACACAAGGACACATTTTGCGTTAATATTGGACCAAAACTATTCCCAAGTACTACCATATAATCATCATTTATGAATCAACTCAATTATTCAATATACAACCAATTCATGATTCTGACAACATATCACCATTCTCTATCTTTGGTATGCGATATGTTTTTCACTACACAGTATTTTCAACTTTTGTTTTTAGTTCATTAAAATAAAGTTTTAAACAACCCTAATATCATTGTTTCCAATTAATTAACGTGTGTTAATTATCATAGTACACATTGACATGAATATTGTTAGTTACATAAAGTATATTGTGAAGTCTTAATTTACCATATGTTTTTCATATAATACGTATTGTTAATTTTGTTTTTAGTCGTGCAGTTATATTGATAGATCATAATATAATAATAAATTATAATTATGTTTTAGCTTTACTCACCTTTGTTAATAACTGAATTAAATGTTTACTTAAACATTCTTATATGAAAAAAAATACATGTTACATGCATATTTATAAAATTTCAAAATTTATAATATAATTGTTCTTATAAAACCGAAATCATACTACAAACTTATCTTCTCGCTTTTCCATCTTTAATCTGAAATGTTTTTCTATTCTTCTTTTGCTTTTAAGTACTTCGACGTGTGTATAGGTTTGAATATCTTCACAGTTTGAAATTGGGATAACAAAATATACTATAACGCTCAAATCAGGTATGTGCATCCATCGACGGAACTAGGTGATGACAGGGGGAGCCACGGCTCCCCCATTTTTTTTTTGAATTTTTTTTTACATATATTTATATATTTTTTAAAATTATATTATATATTATTTATATTAAGATTATATTATGAAAAATTATAATAAAAGATAAATAAAAAATTTTAATGGAGACATTAATTTATAAAAGAGATTAGGTTTTTTTTTTTCTGACTATAAGATCTTTCCACCATGTAAATTATCATGAAAGTATGTGAAGAAAGATAAATACAAAGAGATAAATTGGGAAATAGAGGTTGGAAACACATAGATTGATATTGTGTATACATTCTTGCATGATCTCTCACAGATCAAGGTTAGCATCTTATTATGATTTATATATGTTAGTTTATGATTCTTTTTAGGATGTTTCTTCCAAATTATAATTTTAGGGATAAACTTATGATTTTAGGGATTCTTTTATGAAATTGGTATGAACCCTAATTATAATTTTTTCTAAATTTTTATAATCCTTAATTATGAAATTTAGGGATTTTGTGTTTTTCGCTACCTATGGTAAATTTTTTTTTTAAGTTTTGAATTTATACAATATTGCTTATTTAATTAAAGTAGTATGAGTTTTGTTATGTTTTGCATTGTGATAATTGTGATTTGTGAATATAAATTTTATTTTTTCTAAATAGGTGAGATGTGATAAATTTATATCAGAAAGATTATGATAAAAAGTATAAAAATTGATTCCTTTTTTTTTAAGGTTTGTGATAAAGATGAAAAAAATGCATTTACGTTAACTAAACTTGAGAAATTTAATAAGAACCAAGAATCTAATACCATATAAAACAAATCTCTAAAGTTCTCAAAGTTACATATCATGAATTTAAAAATTCATTAGAACGTGATATGGGAAAAACGACATCAAATTTGACAATATCACCAAATCAAATTAATGAGATACGAATGACTTATCTAAAATGGTATTCATGGTTTGGTATCATGATATAATAGCATGATATAATAGCGAATGATAGTAATATTTTTTTTGAATTCTACTATTATGTGTGTTTGTTTTAAGGAGAGGAAATGAAAAAAAAAATGAAGAGTTTTTCTTCTAAAGAAAAATTATATATAACAAATCTAATTTGGCCCCCCTACATTTTTAGTCCAAGTTCCGCCACTGTGTGCATCATATGATAATCAATATTATAATAAATACGTAATTATTTACCTTGTGAACAATTATTTATAGTAAGTTCATAAGCTTTTACCTGGTTGAACATAGATTTCCTATGTGATTACCTTTGTTAATATGTTTAAGATTCCGCTAATCTCTCTTATGCTTTAACATTTGATAATTATGTTTGATTCTTATTAGTTTTGGCCAAGATGATTTTGTCGACATGATGTAACTTTATTTAGTCGAAAATGGTCTCACTCATATATCATAGAATACTATTTTTAAAAAATAATATATTAAACTATATTATTTGTGGATAATTTAAATATTTTACTAATCTTTTTAAACAGTATGATAAATTATTTAATTAAAAATTTTAAAAAGAAAATAATAATTGACAAAAGAGGTAAGAGGTGCTTAAACGATAGTGCTTTGTCCAAATAATAACTTAAGAGTTGCTTGTGCGAACAACCTAACAATTGATATATGAAAAAAAAAAATGATGGAAAACTTAAAGTCACTAATTTTAATACTTCTACCAACTTAAAATTGTTTTATTCTTAATCAAGAGTGCTTTGTCCAAGTAATAATAACCATCTTTTAAGTGTTTCTTGAGGTGAAGGAAAAAATATCAATTAGTTGTTGGACAATTTAAAATCACTAAATTAAATACCTCTGTCAACTTAAATCATTTAATGCTTATCTCAATGTACATTTTTGTGTCATTTTATTTTTGCTATAAGTTATCATAACTATTTTTTTTTTTGTATTATAATTCAATTAAAAGTTGCTATCTTGAAATTTTGAAAATGATAAATAAAAATATTAATATTTTGTTAAAATCCCAACCCTCAAAAAGAATATAATAAATAATATTTTAGAAATAAACAATTAAGAAAAAACGGAAGAGTTGGTAGATCGAGTAAGAAATGGATCTGTATGGTAGTCAATAACAAAAACATACTTATTCTTTTCTGGTTATGTTTGAACTTACTTGGAAAAACATTAAGTGTAAACATTTGACTTTTAATAATATATTAATGGATACGTGGGTAAAGATTGTTGGGTAGGGGCCAATTTA
Organism: Vigna unguiculata; assembly: GCF_037176805.1. NCBI lineage: Eukaryota > Viridiplantae > Streptophyta > Magnoliopsida > Fabales > Fabaceae > Vigna > Vigna unguiculata. The sequence continues at coordinate 52,225,507 of NC_140794.1, read as the reverse complement.
CCACCTACCAAAGGTAGATGAAATAATTAGTCGACAATACAGTTATCGACTAAATTTAAAAGCAGTAGTTGATATTGTGGATCACTAATTAATATCATGTGATAAATCAATTGAATTGATTCATTAGCCACTGATATGTACAATCACTAGTTTAGTCATTAAATGTCATCAAGTTAATTAAGACCAATGTAATCCAATTTCTAAATGAGTAGTATCATAACGACCATATTGTTAATAATGGAAATTTCTTTTTTATTCAATTTACAAAAACTGATTTAGAAATAAAGATTCACATATTTCAACACAGACAAGGGGCGAATCAAGGATTTATTCTTAAAGTATAGAAAATTATACCCAAAAATAATGAAAAATAAGACAAAATAAAATAAAATATATCTCAAAACTTTTACTTCACCAAATAAGTAACAAGTTACATTAACCATAATTATAAAGAAAACAAAAAGAAAATAACATTTCCAAGTAACAAAATATTGGAATGATGCGAACTTAAATTTATCTAAATCGAAACAAATTAAACTTTTCTCAAATAATTATAAAAGTGTCAAAACTATCAAACTGTGTAAACAAAATATTTGAATAATAGTTTCTTAATTAATGTTCAAGGAAAAATTATATAAAGAATTCAAATATTATTATGAAATACATTTTAAACCTTAAATAAATTTAATAAAATTTGGGTAAAATGATTAAATTCAGGCAGTTTTAGAGTTGGAGAACTAAATTTTGAAAATTGACTAATTTTAATTTTCACTTAAAGTTAGGAGACAAAAAACATATTTAACCATATATTTTTATAATCTTTTATATTTTTTAGTATTAAAATTTCGTTATTTTTAATTATCATTTCCATTTTTTTAAGGTGGGTGTGTAAAAAAGTGAAGTTAAATTAAAAGAAGGGTAAAAAAAATGAAGGACCAAAGTGTTAACAAAACACATGGTGTAATGAGTAATTAATGTGTTGTTGTAAGTGTAGTATTGTACCTTTATATGTGATGAAAAGTGTTAAAATAATACGTGAACTTAAAATGTAGTACGAGAAGTAACAAAATGTAGTACGAGAAGTAACAAACAGACCAAACATCTAATACCCTCAAACTAACAAACACACATATTAATCAACGTTCAACACAATATAAAAAAGTAAAAAACAGACCAATAATACAATACATTCTAACGAGGAACTTACCAACAACAAAACTTGTTGAAAAATCCACACCACTAGCAACCTTTCCCTTCCTAGTTGTGTTAAAGTGAAAAAAAAAGATGACAAAATAATATTATGAATTATGATCGGAAAAAGAGAGAAGTATAAAAAATGCTTAGGATACGGTCTTGATAGAATCACATCGTCAGGAAACAAATCATAACAAATCAGAGCACAATATCAATTATCAATATTGATTTTAAATTAATCATTAACAAATCATAGCACAAAATTAATCATCATCACTAATATTGATTTTATTCATTAAAAAAGATATTGTTTCTAATTATCAAAATCACAATCCCGATGATAGAAAAAGCAAAGAGTGGATGTAAAAATAGCAAAAAGGTAGTATAAAAACAAAGGGTGGTGTGGGTGACAAAAATTTGGACCGATAAAAATCAGGGTATAGAAGGAAAATGCAAATAGAAAATTGAAAATATCAAAAATCGATCGAGCCTAATCAAACAAAAAAAATTTCTGTTTCTTTTTTATTTATTATTTATTTTTATTATACATATATTTATTTCAAAAATAAATGTATTTACGCGAGCCAAATTGAGTGTTCACATATAAATCCCATTTCTTAGAAATAATATTTTTTAGGATTTAAATATATTTAAATAAATTAAAGTAAGTTATGGCACGCTATAAATTATTTTCAATTGTCACAACTTTTGAAATATTATAGAACATTTTTTTAAGAACACACATGCAACTTAAACTATAGAAGTTTGATTGTATCTTATTTTCGATTATGAAAATAATTTATACATAAATCTATGAATTATTTATTCCTGAAATCTTTATTTAATCTGTTTACCTAAAGAGGTCAAATGATTTTTCTGTTACGGCATATTGTTCATCGAAAACTGGTCATGATCTGTTTCTGCATGTATAAAATATAACTGGGCTCGAATCTTAACGCAACTTTACTGAGTTTAGATTAATTTGTTTAAGTAAACTTCATATTTACCATGTTACAGGTACTAATTGGCGTCATTTATGCTGTCTTATACACAATTATCTACCTTTACTACAACTTCCAATTTAACAATGTTCATGCTTCACAATTTTACCGTTTCCTTTATGTTATTTCAAAACAATGGGTTTCCCCCTCTGTTTTTGGAGCGGGAACCAAAACGTGTCCTTCTCTACAGAAATTAAAACAGTATTCAACTTTAATCAATATTTTAGAAGTACAATCTTTTTTTTGTTTCTGTTGCAAATATTTATAACTAAAATTGGATAGGGTTAGGAATTCAAGTATGAGTTGAAGTTTCACATTAGTTAAAAATGAGAAAGTAGAGCATTATATAAGAATAAAGATCTATAAACTCATTGCCGTAAGATTTTGGGTTGAAAGTGGTGTTAATGTCTTAAGTGGTTGGATTAAGATCTCATTAGTGTTTGTTCTCCCCAATGATACCCCTCTATAGACCTAACAAGTGGTATCAGAGTCAATAGTTAAAACCGGCTGAGACAAGTGCAGTATCATCCTAATATCGAAAGTCAGGTTTCAGGTAAGCGTGTCCCGTTAAGAGGGACGACGGTACAGAAAATGAGTACTTGTGGGCTTTCGCTGGAAGGGGAGTGTACCAATGTGGTTGAAGGGACTCACTCTTGAAGGGAAAGATTGTTAGGAATCTAAGTATGAGTCTAAGTTCCACATTGGCTAGAAATGAAAAAGTATAACACTATATAAAAATAAAGACTCATAAATACATTATTTTAAAGTTTTGGATTGAGAACACTGTTAATACCTTATATGATTGGACTCAGATCTCATTGATATTTGTTCTCTAGCTAAAACACCCTCCTTTGTAAACATATTGCTTCTTTTTTATTATTTTCTATGACTACATTAGTACGTTTTCCTCTTTATCTGAATTGAGAATCAGTATCATTAATTGAGGTATAGAAATGTAACTAGGCTTTAACCCGGATGATCAGATAACTATAAAGAATAGATCTTTTGGAGTTTCAAGGTCATTACTTTACTTGGTGAGGTTTTTTTTATCATGATATATGTGCATTAAATAATTTGTATGATCTAATTCTCTTTTTTATTAATTTAATTACTTTTGGGTTATAAACTTTTATAATCAACATTAATTAAAATAATGGAGATAAATAAATTTGTCTTTGTCCATATCGATTTTGATGAAAATATATGCATCGAATGATATGAATATATGAGTAATACAATTTTTTTTCTGGGTTCTCATCCTCATATCCATTTCTATAATTGTTTTTGTCAGTATTTTAAATTACTTACTTAATTAGGCCACTTAAATAAGTTATGTTTTTTTTTTCATCCTTATTTTTCGTTTTATTTGAAAAATTAGTACTTTTTTCATTTCTTACAAAGTTTTTCATTCCCTCTCAATGTTTGTTTTATTTGTTCAATTGAATTGCATTTCACAAAACACTAACGTCAATTTCATTAATTTAGATTGTTAAGAATAGTTCAAGTGTGCGTCAAAAAATCTCACATTAGATAGAATAGACAAAGTTAAACATTATATAAGAATAAAGACCCATAACACCATTGCCTTAAGGTTCTGGGGTTAAAGTGATGTCAAATGTCTTATATGTGTAAGACTAATGTCCTATAACCATATGGAACCATAATCTCTCAATGACTATAACTATATGAAGAAATATAAAACCCAACAGTGATATCAGAGCTGATGGTTCGGGTGACCGCATAACTATAACCAAAAGGGGTCACCATACACTTGAAAGGAAATATACCTTATGAAAAGAAAAAAAGATTCACCTTTGAGAGGAGATTGTTAGGAATAGTCAAAGTGTGAGTCAAAAAATACACCATTACCTTAAGGTTATGAGGTTAAATTGTATAAGTGTAATAAAATATATATAACCCATCATAAATAGTTTTTAAGACAAATATTTGATTATTTTTACTCTTTTTCAATATTTTTATTTTTTATCTACTTTTTCACATGAAAATATATAATATTATTCTTTATTATTTATTTTTGTTGTGATTTTTATTTTTTATGAAAAAAATATTTAATTAATATTTAAAAAATGTGAAAACGAATATGGATAGAAGATGAAAATTGTTTAATTTAAACCCATTATTTGATAAGGGTGAAAATATAAAAAGAATTATTTTCATTAGATATGAATATAAAAATAGAGATAAATTTTTACTTTAAAAATGATAATAAAACAATTAAATTCATATATATATATATATATATATATATATATATTTCAAACAAAACCAACTTCAATATATTTAAGAACTTGTTAATTTTTATAAAATAAGTCCTTAACTATTTTTGTAAAACACGTTAAACTTTTAAATAGGTCAAAACCTAGATGAAAAAGAAGATTATGACAAGTGAAAAGATTATATAAGACTTGGTATTTATAAACTAAGACCCTCCACACAGGCTAGTAAAAGCTAAGCTTAGGTTGTCTTCATCTTTATTTGTATCACACTTAGACAAATGCAAACACCTTTTATTTATAACTCATTCAGATGACTGGGCCACCACCACAGTGCAGCTTGTATTAATGTAAACCATTTTTATTCTCAACACTTTTGGTCAACATATTTACAAACTCTTATCTATATGGTCACACTTCCTTAAAAACTATTTTCTTGGATATAACTTCAAGTATTGCAAAAATATACAAAAATGCATTAATTATATTGAAATATTATAAAATAAAATTAAGCTTTAAAATAGATTGTGTGATTATATAATAAATTAGATGTAATGTATCATGATTTTAGTAAATTGAACAATTTTAAATATTTGAATTATTAAAAAAACTTATTTTAAAGTATATATTTTTTCAATTTTATAAGTTGTTGTCCAATTTAATTCAAGTAATCCTATTTAGACATGATTTAATTTTTAAAAATTAAAGTGATATAATAATTCAATCTATTTTTTGTTAAACAATTCAATTTTTTTATGCATTAATATCAATTTAGAATGTTTTGTATATCATAGTTACAATATAGGTCATATTTAGTTAGAATGAAAAAATAATTTAATTTTTCCAAAACTATTTGTTACTATTTTTATTTTCGGCATTTAATTGGGATGTTCTCAAAATTCTTGATTTTGTGTTGTTCATGTACTTAATAGATTACTTTCAAGTAATTATTTTTCACTGCCTTGTTTTCCAAAAAAAAATAATATATATTTTGACCCTAAGATCCTTATTTCAAATTATGTTCTCTGTTATTTTCCAAGGTATGGATCTCTTCCTACTTCTTCTTTTGTTTATGATTATCATATGTGCATATATAATTAGACTCGTTACCAACCTTTGTGGTGCTTTAAGAATAAGTTGCAGAGTTTGTACATAATGATATTTCCTCACAGATAAAATCTTCCAACCCGCTCTCTATGATTGTTCCTATTAATGTAATATCATTTGCATCATGCATACAGAACCTGATGCAAAGATACACAAGGACTTGTGAACTTCTTTGGTCATGCTCAATTAAAGATCTGTATAAATTATCGGTGAAGAAAGTATTTGTCAGATGGTTCATTTGCTCACTTAATTAAAAATAAATAAAATAGATATTTTTTCTATAGATCCTAATAACCATTTACATGTTTAAAGGAAAGGAAAATAAAGTGAGGAGAAGAGAGACAAAAGTTGTGAATGTTCTAGGTGTGAAAAAAAGAAGTCATTAAAGAAAAAAAAGGACCGTGTAACTAATTTATCATGTGTAAATATGTGCAAATAAGTTATTTTTGAGAAAAAGTTGTATTTCTTATCTCATATATTAAGATTTTCTCTATTATTTATTTAAGTATTTATTAGGGTTCGTTATCCACCTTGTTGGTATGTTAATCCTTAAAAGTTCCAAGAAAACTTATGATATTAATTATCGTTAGTAAAAGATTTTTCTAAACTAGGTCTCGTTGATTTTTTTCTTCTTATTAATGTTTCTCCATATTAAAAGTTTTGATATCTATTAGCTTCTCCCTTCCTCTATTTTTTAGCATATAATTATTTTGTATATTGTTTACATAGAGAAGGTTTGAGCCTGATTTTACTTCCGCTTATTATTTAATATTTATTATCTTTCCAAAAGTAATATTTAGTTGTATTCAACTTTTGTAATTAGGTGTAGTAACTTTTACTAAGTACTATTTTGTATACTCTATGCATCCATTTATTTTATGTTCGATAAGAGTTTGGATTCTCTATTGATTTTTCTCTGTTATTATTTTACTATGCATTCAAAATGCACTGATAACTATTAATTTTAACATATATTAAAATTATCTTTAAAGTACCAAAGCAGTGTATTTTTAATGTTCAGTAGAGAATGACAAAATAAAACTCAACAGAGAAACCAAACTCGATAAATGAGGGTTACTTACAAAACTATTAATAAAACTCACAACACTCGTGCAACAAATGTAATAATGGTTATTTTTTATTTACGGTTGTTGAAACATAGTATATCAAGACATAATAAAAAGAGAGAAATAGACCATGATTGAAAATCGTAATTTTTAGTCAAGTATAGACTACAATTCCACCATATAATCATAGTCTAAAATCATTTTCAAAAAGGGAAAAATACACTATGGTTTTAGAGATAGCCGAAGCTTATAATCCTTTCAGGACAAAAAAAAATATTAGTATAGACTACAATTTTTGGTAGAAGTTGTTACAAGTGGACTTTAAGTGTAATTCAACTCCACAAAACCAACTTATAAGGTGATTATTGCACCCACTTATATATTGTGAATTAGACTTATCTCTAGTCGACGTGGGACTTCCAACACACCCCCTCACGCCGAGGTGTATTCATCTTGTGTGTGAGACAAGAAATTAGTGGGTGGTCCTATATCGGGTGGAATAAAATGTCCAAGAAAGTTCTCTAGGATATGCTCTACCTTGGCTCTGATACCATGTTAGAAGTGAATGTTAAGCCTAACTCAACTCCACAAAATCAGTTTGTAAGGTGAGGATTGCACCCACTTATATATTGTGAATTGGCCTTATCTCTAGTCGATATTAGACTTCTAATAGAAGCATAGCATAGCCTATATTACTAATAAACAAATTTTAAAATAAAAAACAAAAAAAATAGGCAAGCATTAGTGAAAAAAGAAGAAGAACAAGTATAGGCTACATCTTTGGGCTTGAATCATAGCCATATCCAGACTTGACTACATGGTACAACTTTGGTTGGAATCATAACCTATAGTCACTTATTTTCATTTTAGTTAAATATGTTTTTAGTTCCTAAATTTGAATGTGAATTGAAATTTATCTATATCTCAAACTTTGATACATTTTGATCCTTAAACTTTAAAAATAAATAAATATAGTCCTTTTAACTCAACTACATTTTAATTTATTTTTTTACGTGTATAACGTATTTTAGAATGACTTTTGAATTGTTTGCACCATTTCAAAACATTCCAGCTTAAATGTTAGTCTGGAACACTTTTTAACAAATCAAAAAAAAAATAATGTCATTTAGTTAAAAAGACTAAATTCATTCATTTTTAAAATTTAAAAATTAAAATATATCAAAGTTTGAGAGAAAAACAAATACCAATTTTACATATAAATTCAAGTACTAAATACATTATTAATCGTCACTCTTTTTTAAATATTTGTTCTAATTTAGTTTTTACCTACATAATTTTAAATTTTGAAAAATAATTACACAAAATATGCCCGGATACATCCAAATCCCATAACAAAATAGATAAGAATTCTATACTAAAGAGCAAGTAATTAATGTACAAACCTTCAATTTTTGCTTCTTTGAATTGTGTTTTTAATTGAGAGTATGTTTAACCCACAAGTTTAAATAACTCAAGCCATAAGATTAAGTATATTGCAAGTACAATAAATGTGAAAGAAAAGTTTGTCCGTATCAACAAAGAATTTACACCCATTAAAACTAAAATTCAAACATTTCTTTCTTATCTTGAAGATTTGACTCCTATGATTGTTGGTTAAATTTGTTCTTTTGATAATTAGGTATACATTTAAATTATTCACAAGTTCGACTATTCATACGTTACACATTGGTAATTAAAATTAATTAAATAAATATATGTTTTTTCAATTTTTTCCAAGCATCAAATGTTGAGAATATTATTTCACCATGTATTAAATAAGAGGATCATTAAGAGGAAAGCAATGGTAATAAGGGAGTTCTTCCATCCAATACTATAAAATATATATTCATAAACATTACTCTTGATACTTAAAATGGTAGCAGTCCAAATATAAAAATTTAATTGTGACTTAATTCATCTTACCTCTATCAGAAAACAATCGACGTGTTTTGACTATTTTTTTTAGGAGAATGCTAATCAGTGCCCTTAGGGCACGGGTTAAAGAATAATAAATGTGCTTTGATATCATCATTTTTATATTGAAAGCTGAAATAATTAAATATAGTAATTAAAATAGTATAAATGCATATAATAAATTATATAAAGACAAAAATATCCTTTAAAATGTGTAGACAATAACTTACTGTTACAGAACAAGTTTTTGAAATTTTTAAAGTCTCTATTAAAAAGAAAAAAAAATCAATTAAGTCTTAAATTGAACTTTAATTTTATTTTTTTTGTAACATTTTTAGATGTTTAACAGTATTTTTTTTGTTGGTTTTTCTGTTAATTTATACTTTTTCATGTTATTTTTTTAAAGTTTTAGATGTTTAACACTATTTTTTTGTTAATTTAAATTTTCTTATATTTAATTTTTAGCAACATTAAAATATAATTATTTTATTATTTAATTAGTTTTTATATTTTATTTGTGAACATTAAATAAAATATTAAATACACATGTACAATATTTATGGGCCTTTTTGTCTTTTAAAGAAAATAAAGTTGCATTAATAATTATTAGGTCAAGTTTTATTTAATATTATACTTATCTATGTATTTTTGTAAAATTCAATGTATATTAATTATCCTTAACGAATGTCCTTAGGACATTAGTTAGCGAGACTTTTTTTTATTCACTAATTAGGAATTGAACTCTCATCAATTGTTGCTTAACCTCGAGTGACAAAACTGACCAATTCATCATAGGCCCAATAAGAAGGGGACAGGTTAATGATGTTGCTATTTCCTATGTCTTTCATTAGATAATTAAAATATTCAATTTGATAAATTAGAAGACATATGTTTTTTACCTATTAAATTATTTCATTATAATTAACAATTAAACTTAATTTTTAAACGTTATAAATTTAATTTATAATATTACTCCATCTCAAGTATTATAATACAAATAATTTAATCTTTTAAACTAATCTCCAATTAAAAAAATGGGGTCGACAAACTCAATTAGAGTAAGATGATGGGTTGAAACAATTAATGCAATTTGCGATAATATCTCTTTTAGCAATTATTCCTATGACAATTATAAATTTGTCTTAACTTTAATACCAATTAAATTGGATACTTGCCACTAAAAAAACAAAATTAATCACACGTAAAATTAATTTTAGGATTATTTATTTATATTAGGTAATTCAAAACTTTTAGATTACTTAAATATCTAGATTTTGGTTTTGACTCTGGTTTGATTTTTGTATTTTTCGAAAATCTCACTTGTATTTTTATTGGTTTCAATTTGATATTTTTTTAAAAATATGTTGCAATTTGGTCATTTCTTTTAGTATAGTACTAACGATATTAATTAATGTACGTAGTGTCAATTAGCGAGTACATCTTGGTCAAGTTAAGGACAGGTGTATCTGGAGCCAATGTAAGGATAGGCCACATTCAGACATACATCATAGTACTTATGGACTCAAGCATACAGATGTACATCCCAGTACATACGGGCTCAAACATAAAGACGTACATCCTAGTACATATGTACTCAGGTATACAGGCATACATCGTAAATGGAATATAAAACTATAAGAGTGCATCCAAGAATATGAACATCATAAGGGAATGTAGCAACAACTACAGTTGCGATAGGACATTCATAAGGTTTATTGGTATTTACAAAGAAAATAAAAATGGGTTACTAAAGTAATGAAGTCATTATTAGACTCAAGTAATATAAAGAAGGGTTCAATGTCCAAGGTAAGGGGACTTATCTTTGCAATCATCTTTTACTCACCCCCAAATTGAAAGTATTACTAACTTGAGCCTGGAGTGCTTGCAAGTACCCACATTTCAGGTGTATCACCCATAAGCAGCTTAGAAACAATCCCCGAGGAGAAGAAGTGAAGGATAAAAGACTCTTGAGATCACTTGGTTCCATACAAGAACATTACATATTCAATATTAAAAGGAATATTGTTTCTTCAATATCAATTATAATAGAAATAAATTATATTATAATTATATTCATTTCAAATTAGAATAGCAAATAAAATTTTATTAGAGGCAAAACATTTATTAAATTTGCAAATATTAATGAAACCTAGTTGATAAAATTTAAAAAATATTTTTAATAAAGATATAAAAGAAAAATAAATATTCAAATTAAAAATTATTTTAAATGACTATTTACTTCAATTTTTTAAATTCTAATAAAATCTATTTTTAATATACTAATAAAAATTATATTACAACACTTGATCAAAATCATATAAAGAACAAAGATTAAACTAATAATAATAACATTTAAACATAGATCTTTCATATTTTGAACTTCAATGTATGTTGGATGGTGACAAAAAAATTCATGAAAGATTATATTAAATTATTATATTATATTAAAGAAAAATTATTTATAAAATTATAGCGATAAAATTACACATATGATAATGAGTTAGAAAATAAAAATAATCATATAAAAAATATCAAAATAATATTCTACATTATAAAAATAAACAACAAATAAAAATATTAAAAAAATTATCAAATGTGTATCTTAGAAACAATTTCAAAGACCATTTAATGAAATTGCACAAAGAAAAACAAATGTATAATTAAGGGTACGATAAGATGAAAACACTTTAGATATCATTAGAAAATATATAACGAAAATGGTTTTGGCGAAATAACTATTTTTCAAATGAAACAAAAATTAATAATAATGGAATAAAGAAGATAAATTTTTTATATTGTTTAATAAAAGAAAGGTTTATACTATGGAACATTTAAATTGATAGTGTTAAACATTCTCATGTGAAAAGAAAATATATAATAAATAAAAATATTAAAAAAGAGTAAAAATATTCAAATGTGAAACGAAAAATATTTAATTGACATACATCATTTGAACATAATTGCATAAAAGTTGAAATAAGACCATAAATATAGTAGAGATAAGAATGAATTTTATGACAAACTAGACAATAGAAAAAATAAAAAAATAGAATATATATATATATATATATATATATATATATATATATATATAATGGGTATAAAATTACTTAATAAATAACGAATATTTTAATAATTTAAAGTAAATGGGTATGGGAATGGGTAATATATGCAAGCTTATCATCATTATCATCTAATGTGAGTTTAGTGGTGAAATTATGAATGGGAACAACTTTTTAGATCTCAAAGCTGTAATCTCTCTTATGCAATGTTAATTTCCTCGTTGCCCATACCTTATTCAAACTAGTCCTGAATGCAAATATTTATAATCGTAAGGTCAGGTTTAAAATCGAAATCCTTCAAAAAAAATTACAAAGATTTGATATGTTGGAGGCCACAATTTTTTAAATGAGTTTTTAATTCTTATAATATTTGTTGTCATTTATTTTAATCATCACATGAATTCTAAAATAGAAAAACATGTTTTATGTGCATATAAATATATTATTTTTAAATTTTGTAAATATAATAACTTTTTGGTTTAATCTTTATATATACATATATATTAATTCGTTTGTCCCGACTTCGATGCGAGTGATGACTTTCATCACACTCATGATTTTAATAGGTGACGAAGAGTATTTTTTGAATTAAAAACTTAAATTGTTTTTTAAAAAAAGACTGTTATATTTTCGGAATATAATAATTAATGAATTTAAAGAAAATTTAAACCTAATCCACATCTTGTTTATAAAATGTTTTTGTTGAATTCTTTATCATTTGGTATAATTTCATTTTGAAATTATCAAAATATTGAAATTTAAAAAAAATCGAATTTGAATAAGTCTTGTCAAATTCTCATAACTTCATAAAGAAAAAGTTTAACTATGTAAGGATAATTTTATTTTAACTAAAATAAAGTTGTGTCAAGTTAAGACAAATTTCATAAAAAGTTGAAACCGTCACGACTTAAAATGATATAAATTCATTTCGTAAGAGAATCGAATTCGTTACAGCATCAAATGAATTTAGTACATTCAACTTTAGCGCATTTCATAAAGAAACTATGAAAACATAGTATAATTTCAGTATATCCTACATCGTGTAAAACATATAAGTCGTCATTTCAAACTGTGATGACTTTAACATTTTTATCAAAGTCATTTTAACTTATTACAACTTCATTTTAATTAAAGGAAAATCACACAAAACTTTGTTTTAGTTAAAATTAGGTTAAATTATTCATTTAGTCCCAATTTTCGTAAGTAAATTTGAATTTGGTCCCTTAATTTTTAAAAATGTTACCTAGGTCCTTAATTTTAATATTTTGTATCAATGAAGCCTCTTTCATTGTTAAGAGTATAGTGACATAGAGATATGAAATCTGAACAGTGAAGTGGCACAGTAATGTGGTCACTAAGGTGCATGCTCCAACCCCTACAATAACTTTCTTTATGCATGACATCATTGGTGGATCAACCCCTTCAGAAAGAATCGTTGTTGGTACCATTGTAGACACTCAAACAGCTAAACTTCCCTTCTCAAAACCCAACAACAGGATCTTCCCCTTTAAAGGTGCCATACCATTAGTTGATACAAACACTACCACTAATCTACACACTCAAGCACCACCATGGTCATAAAAACCATTGACAAAAACAAGGTTGTTATTGATAGGAATCCACTGGGAGCATCACTAGACAAGTTTTTGTTCGGAAGAATAACGGTTATTGATGATGAAATTACGCAAGGGCACGAGTTTGGGTCAGAGGTTATTGGTAAAGCACAAGGATTTCATTTGACTAGCTCATTGGATGGAAGTAGCCGAACCATGGCATTTACGATTGTGTTTGGTGGTGAAGGTGATGATGAGGAGGATGTTGTTAGTTTCTTTGGTGTGCACACGACAACTATAAAGGAGTCTCATATTGTTGTTGTTGGAGGAACTGAAAAATATGATAATGCAAAAGAGTATGCCAAAATTCAGACACTGCCTTCACCTCAACAACATATCACAAATGGCTTCGAAACACTTCTTCATATTACTATATACGTAGCTTAGATAATAGATCATAGCAATTAGCAAGGCAGATTACATATTCTTTGTAGTTAAAGAAGCAAAACTTTTTTCTATGCATGAATGGAAATTTATTATCAAACAGTTGGATATCCAAATTTTCAAGTGTTCTCAAACAGTTGCATACTTAAAATTCTACCTTTTAAACTTTATCTTTAGACACTTAATAACACCTGTTATATTTGTTTTGTACATCATGACATCCATATTTGGACCACTTTTTTTGTGTTATAAAAAGGTTACATAGTGGACCAAATTTATTTTGTAATGCTGAATGTTTATGGAGCATTATATGTTTATGAATATAAGCAGGTGTCCTTTTTAATACATATCATTTGTGTTATTTCGACAAGTTTAGAAGACTGAAATAATTCATTATGCCCAAATGAAAAATTAGTGCTATTTTGACAAATTAAGAAGACTCAAATAATTCAATATTTTACCCCAACTATTGCAATTTTTTCATTCATAATTAAACATTACAAAAATAACACAAACCAACCATCTGAACTATAAAACAGTCATGGATTTGTAACCAACAGATACACTACAATTATATTGAATACACGCAAAACACCAACTACCCATGTAAACACACTAAGCCTTTTTTTCAATTGACTTCATGCATTTCTCAATTTCTCCTATCACCACAAACCTCACTCCAACAGTGTATTCTGCATTCATATTCGCACCACAACCTTCAACATTCTTTATACTCATACCATCTTTTTCTTCAACTTCTCACGTAGAATGATGAACAATGGGATATTTATGGATGATTCATTACACATTTATATTGAAAATTTTTAACTGTTTTCAAATGTATTTAAATATAAATGATACATTTCAGTCTCATATCTCCACGTCACTGTTCTCTTAACGTCGTTTCTGTCATTTTAACGGAAGGGACTTCATTGATACAAAATATCAAAATTAAGGACCTAGGTAACACTTTTAAAAATTAAGGGACCAAATTCAAATTTATTTACGAAAATTGGAACCAAATAAATAATTTAACCTTAAAATTAATTCATCTCGGTATGATACGACTTTATCCTTATATTTGTTCAAGTTTCAATTTTTTTAAAAAGTTACCTCATTTTGATAATTTTAAAATGAAATTAAAAAAAAAAACGGTTTCGTTGATTAACTATAATGTCAAGCATATTTATAATCCTGTATTTTTAACATAAAGAGTAAACAAAAAACATGGCCAATAATTTCAACTTTGTGCTTGCTTGAATAAAACTTCTTACACATTTTTATGGTTTATAGTCACTCACATTTGGCAGCATCAAAATATAAGTGCACATAAAAAATATAGTCTATACGACAATTAACCAGACAGTAAAATGTCGCAGGTACAAAATAATATGCAGGTAATAACCCAGAATGATTCACACTATAAACAGGTTAAGGTGTCAACAAACTCAAGCTCGGATACACTGGTAAATTAGCATGTGGAACAAGCACTTTCGGACACGTAATAATGTATGTCTAAAATTTGAAAAAAAAAAATCTGCGCATGCGTGCTGGTGGGGTGCTACCCTCTATAAATCTAAACGACCCCACTTGTGAGTTCTTTCCTTAGATTGGGTTCGCGTTTAGGTATTCAGATATTGCTGGAAGAGGTAATTGAGATCTCGTTTTCTCTTGGAAGCTATATATGAACCAAAGAATGTCTATCAAACTACATGACCACCATTTGTTTTACTTCCTACTTTCAGGAACCATTGCTGCTCTCATCTTGCTTGCACAAACTGAAGTAAAATTTTCAACATCATGACCTCAATGGAGGAATCATGGACTAGTTGGCTCTGTGATATGGTAAAAGCATAGTATCATAACTATCGCTATTATTAATGTTTACATGCTTGCACTTTTTGCTTAAATTTCAGTACATTGTTGCAGGAGCCAGATGATTACAGTTTCATCGGTCAATCAGACATAAAGGTGGAGGATGTGAATGGAAGTTTAGCATCTCCATGTGATATAGCCACTGCATTAGAAGAGAACCCGCAGAGCTCATTTTCCACTGAGAGTCACTCTGAGAGTGGCATAGAAGAGAGGCCTTTGAAGTTGCTCAAGACATGCACTTCAAACTCTGCCAAAACAGACCAACTCTCACAAATGAAAGCTTCCATACCCTGCTCCTATATTCTTTCCTTTGACAACACCAATCCACCAACAACAAAGGTTGAATCGGCTATAAAGCCAGAAACCAAGGTTGCGAATCGTGGGATATCTCTGCCTTCGAAGAATGAACCAAAACGTGTTACTCAGGAGAGCAAGAAAACGGGCTCATCAGCCAGATCTTCTCATCACACACAAGATCACATAATCGCGGAGAGAATGAGGAGAGAAAAGATTAGCCAGCAGTTCATAGCCCTCTCATCCCTTATTCCAGACCTCAAAAAGGTTCATTTTTCTTTTTATAGTGTTCAAGCTTTGAAATCATGTTACTCAAACATGTAAATATATATACAGATAGATATATTTGTATTATGGCACTAAGGAACTGTAATTTGTTTGAAGATGGACAAGGTGTCTGTATTGGTGGAAGCTATAAGGTACGTGAAGGAGCTGAAGGAAAAAGTGAAAGTGATGGAGGAACAGGGCAAAAGGAAAAGGCAGGAACCGGTGACGCGTGGGAAGAAAGCTCAGGAGGACGAGGATGTCTCAGACACTTCATCAAATTCCTGTGAGTTCGGAAATTCTGAAGATCCCTCATCCAAAATAAATCTTTTACTGCCAGAAGTCGAAGCAAGGGTGTCAAAGAGGAACGTGCTGATTCGAATCCTCTGCGAGAAAGAAAAGGTAGTGCTGGCCAACATTTTTAGAGAGATAGAGAAACTTCATCTCTCAGTCATCAATAGCAGCGCCTTATCTTTCGGTTCCTCTGTTCTCGACACAACCATCGTGGCCGAGGTACCTTACTACTGTTACTATTAAAAAATCATTTCCCTTAAAAATAACTTTTTTAAATTTAATGGATTTTTAAAAAAGATGTTTGAAATTTCACATAAGATAGGTGAGATTGTTAACAAGTGTTGGTTTGTTTGATTTTATGGCAGATGGAGGATGAATTCAACATGAGCGTGAAGGAACTGGCAGGAAATCTGAGAGTACGACTGATGCAGTTTATGTAGAGGATGCAGAAGACTGAGATGCAATAAAGACCATGAATTCAGTGTATTAAATATCGTAGTAAATCTAATCTTTGTTGTTTGCTTCATATGTAGAACTTAGAAGTAGAAGAAAACTAGAAATAGTTGCTACATATGCGATGCGATGTAAAACATCATTAGACTGAACCGGTTAGAGAGAGGTAATGCCGTAGTGGACCAACAATAAAGCAGCATGGTCCATTACGGGAAAATGGGATTTAACTTGTTGCAAAAAGGCTCAGCCTCGGAAACTATGCATTCTATAACTTCCCTCGCTATTTTGTTTTGGCTCTTCACAAGTGTTATTCCTATTTAGATTCACGATACTAAATATTAAAGCATTTGTCTTTTGATTTTAGTCATTTTAATCTATTCTTATCCTAAATAAGTGAGTTTTACTCTGTTGAAATTTTATTCATGATTATTGAATAAGAAGAAGTTATTTTGAAAATACGAATGAAGAAAGAGAATTTATAGAATTATATATGAGTGGCATGAGTGGTGCAGTGGTTAAAGAGCAAGCATAGGGGACCACTTGCAATGTTTTAGAAAAATCGTTTGAAATAGTGGGGGGCTTGTTTCATGGCACGTACCTTGGTACGCAAAGGAATCTCTGGTGGACTGGTGAGCCATCATGTGAACGTTGTTGGATATCATAATATTTAAATCACCAGCATAGATTCATTAATTGAAAATGGTTAAATTGGTTGGTTATCTTTTTATATAGTCTTCTTCACAGATGGCTCAATAATAAAATAAATAAATAAATAAATGATATTCTATAACAGGAAATTTTACATTATTTAATGTACCATCTGTACTTTCAATTCTATACTATAATTGATGCTTACAGTAAAACTATTGTTAAAGAAATAATAAAGATAGAAATAAAAAAAAAAGTATGAGAAAAAACTTAATATGAAATATGTTAGTAGTTTTTTTTTATTTTTTAGGAGTAGAAACTTTAATTTATGTCGAGTTTGTGGAATCATTTATGTTTTTAAACTGTATTTGAAATATAATTTTAAGAGACTTTGGTTGAAGAATAATTTTTTTTTTAATTTATCATACTTGTTTAGATCAATCAATGACTCCTTAGAGTCTAAGAGAAATATAACGATAATGTTTGTACTTGTATAAACATATGTAATTTAAAAAAAGAATTTATGTTTTTCATAAGAAAAATTATTATGATGATAAATTATAATTAATTTAACTTTTATTTATAGAACAATATAAGATATTTAATATTTTATTTATATATTTTTTGTAATAGGTATGTTTCTTGTGAAGTGTTATTTGTATTATCAATTTGGTGTTGTATTTTTGTATTTATATATATATATATATATATATATATATATATATATAAATAAATTTTTATGTAACGGTAAATGTTCACATAGAGATTTCAAAATTCATATATAATAATATCTAACATAATTTTTTCTGGAAAAAAAATGAAAAATAATATTATTCTTATTTTCCCTAAATCGTATTTTTGTCTCTGCATGTTTAATTTGTCATCTTGATATTCCAATTTTTAGATGTGCGCTTTAGCCTCCCAATCTTTAGAACTAAGTGATTTTGATCTTATCATGAAATCTCCGTGCATTCACCACCGGTGTCTCAACATTGATTATGATGTAACTTTTGTATGGTAGCATGGCTCATACCTTACGAGGATTTAATAACTTCTGCTGCTGGACAAATGACCTTATGTAGTTTAATTAAAAATTCAAACAAATTAAAATTAAAATATTTGACATTTTAGAATTAAATATATTTAGATGTTATTGATATTATATAAATTATATAACTTTGTTTTTCTATAGCTTGTTAAATGATACTCGTTTTATTTAATGAATTATTTTACATTTGACATCAGAAATTATTTTTTTAACTTTTATCGTAATAATTTTATTGTTTGCTTTTGTGAATGTCATGAAAGAAAACTTCAATGTATTTGACTATTTCTAGTTGTATAATAATTTTAGGTCTTTTTCTAATAGTTTAGTTTTTTTTATCAAACACTTAAACTTCAAAAATAGATTAGACATATACGGTAGATTATTATTAGGGTTAGTCTCCCATGTATATAATTACTCAACTTTTCTTCAATCTAATGTTAAAGTTAACTTACAGTGTTACTCAATAGATGATTTTATGTTTCCTTATTAAAAGTTAATTCATTGAAAACTTATTAAACAAATTTGCTTTCACAACACGAGTTTCAAAAACTTAATTAATGAGTAAAATGTTTTATTAGGTATTTTGTTGCACTTATAGACTATAAAAGATATTTTTTAATATCTAATTAATCAAATATTAATACATGATGATCAAACTATAACAAACATTAAACACAAAAACAAAATTCTAATTGAGTAAAGTCATGCATATATATAAAAACTGTCAAAATGAGTTGGAATTCGCGAGCCAATTCGGTTTACCATGTATTCGAGTCGGGTTGAGTTGAAATTTTTTTACAAATTTTAATACGGATTAATTTTTGATCCGGCTCATCTAGAACCCGGCTCACCCGGGTTGAACCCGTGGTGAGCCGGGTTGGCCCATCAACCCGCAGATAAAAGGGTCACACAAGTGTTTTTTTATTTTCTTTATTAAGTTAGACTTTACATTTGGGTCATGTTAGGTTATTTTTTCATCCAACACATAAATAATTTGTATTTTTTTATTATTTTTGTTTGTATTTGGATTGTATTAAAGTTTATTTAGATTTTAATTAGAATTACAATTTAGTTTTGACTGAAAAAATAAAAAATTATATATTTTTTTTAATTAAGTGAACCCGTGAGCCAACCCGTTTAACCTGTCAACCCGTAGTGGGTTGGGCTGGGTTTGAATTTTTTTGGCTCATTAAAAAGTGAGTTGGGTTGGGTTGGCTCACTAAATCATCAACTTGTGGTGGGAGTCGGGTCGGACCGAGTTACCGATTTTGACAGTTCTAATAAAAACAATATCAGTTACATGAGAGTTTATTTGGTTGCATCTAATTCCAACAAAATTGTTAGAAAATGATTAAACAAATAATACTATTAATAATTAAAATATGAAATAATATAATAATAATAAAAAATAATAGATAAAAAATAAATGAGGTAAGGAGTAGAAATATTTTGGATTGAGACACGCATAACGCTATCTTTAGAGAGAAAACGTCCTTACTGCACATAGCAAAACAAAATCACATGCTTCTCTCCCAATATACAACAACCTGTTAGATCGATCGAATGCAGCAAAGGATCT
Organism: Vigna unguiculata; assembly: GCF_037176805.1. Classification (NCBI taxonomy): domain Eukaryota; kingdom Viridiplantae; phylum Streptophyta; class Magnoliopsida; order Fabales; family Fabaceae; genus Vigna; species Vigna unguiculata. The sequence goes on along the minus strand of NC_140794.1, from coordinate 52,205,476 downwards.
CCGAACATTATGAATATTAATGTCTTAAATATAATACAGAGAAGAAAGAATAAGACTTTTGAGAAGAATCTACTGTTTGTTGTGTCTTTCCTGATGCACTTAGGTGGTATTTATAGGTAGAAAAGAGAGACACAAGAATAAATTGTGATAAAAAATATAGTCTTTAATAATAAATAGCATTAACGCATAAAATTACAAGTCCATGAAAAATATTAGTAACACTAGTATTTTAATTATTTATTTTTGAAATTATATTAAAACATTTCTAACAAAAATGAGTTTAGCTCTTCATTATCATTAAGAGCCCAATAAGAATATGAATGATGGAAGAAATGAAAAACCAAAGAGGAGAGTGGTGTAGAACTCATGCGGAAAAATGAATAAGGACTAACCTTCAGTCATTGCCATTGTCACAAAAATCTTTAATGTGCTTTTTTGTTTTAAACCCTCACTCTCTAAATTTTGATGGTATAACATAATGTAAAAGAGAGCATATTTGCTGACCCTTACAGAGAGAGCTCTATGCCCATCACAGAGTAGTTGCCATAATAAATTGTTGTCAATTATATGGGATTACATTATCAAAATTTATGCAACAATTATAAAATTGATTGACAAATGAACCACATCAATAGAAATAATTGACTATGCGAATGTATCATATGATCTTACATATCACATATTTGGCATATTTGAAAATTTTCCAACAAGTGGAGGTCTTCAAGGAAATACTAAGGGTAAAAAAACTTTCAAAATGTGTTTCACATTTCTAGAAAAACAAAAGATCCATTTTTCTCTTTTGGTAACTCGACTTGCCAAAAATTAATAGGTTATTGGATTGACTTGACTCACTTAAGATGTTTTGTTTTCCCAAACTATTTTATATATTTATTGTTGTATAACAAAAAAGGATTGACTCGATTCATTTTTTTTTATAACAATATAATCAAAGTGTTCACGTATTTCACCTAATGTTATTATAAAAAGAGTAGTTGAAAATTAAAATGTCACCTAACATAACTTGACAAACAAATAAATTAAACATCAAAATTATTCAATCATTATTAAACATTATTATTGTATTTTTTTTAAATCAAATTGTCTGCATAATCAAAGTAGTAAATAATTATAATAAATAAATTATAAAAAAAATTAATAATGGGTTGTTGGTGGTGGATTATGAGTGAATCCATTTTCAAACTTTCTTGAATCCATTTAACATGCAGGTTAGTGAGTCAGGTTTAATTTAGTCCATCTTTAAAAAAGCTGAATTTTTTTTCAAAATACCTTCATCATGAACGATGAGGCTGGGATGGTTTGGGTTGGAATCCATTTTAATATCTTCAAGTCTAGCACCAAATGTTACACTATATGCATGTGCTCTCAAACACAAGCAACGCTCAACACAAATCATTACTGGAAAGTGACACTAAACTTAAAGTAAGTGGCGCGATCTTCCTTTATTCGCTTATATGGGCAATCTTCCTTTTTTCACTTATTATGTTTAGATTGATACATAGACCTAACTTTTATATTTCAACTTCAAAAATAAAATGTTTAGATTGACAAATATTATGACTTTAGTATGTGTTTGGATTACTGTTGAAAAAGTTTAGTTTGATTGAATGAAACTAAAACTTCATGCAACGGAAAAACATTAAAGGTGTTGCTTTGAATGCAATCACAGTTTGCACCTCTTTAATACTCACGGAATATTCATTTAAGTGGATTTTAACAATCCACCGATTTGTGCGGACAGAAACATAAATTTTTCATGTTTCTTTCTAACGATTTAAGAGCGAATGAGCATATAGATTTGCAGGATTAGATTAAATTCTCATCTCACACAAATGACATAGATTTGAAATGATATAGAGGACTTTTACAAATTTAACCTCGTCATCTCTTCTCCTTATATTTTTTATTTTTCTCATGATACATCAAATACTTATAATAATAAATATTTTTTTCTTTTCAAGAATACTTCATATATATATATATATATATATATATATATATATATATATATATATATATATATATATATATATAATAATAATAATAATAAATAAATAAATAAATAAATATAATAGAATAAATTAATAATAATATATGTATGATAATAATAATAATTATTAATATATATATATATATATGTAATAATTAATAATAATATAAATTATTAATTTCACTTTTAAATAATTACTATTATTATAAAAATAATAATAATAATAATAATTTAATGTAATATAATTTTTTATAATTATTTTATTAAAATTTATTAAATAATAATTTTTAAAATTTAATATTTTTTACTAATTTATTTCATAATATATATATATATATATATAATAATTAATAATATATATATATATGTATGTATAATAATTAATAATGTTAAATTTTAATGTTTTTATCTCATTTAATAATTATTTTATTTTATTTTACCATCAAGGGTGTTTTGGTGACCTTCAAATTTTATCTATTAAAATATTTTTTTTAATATATCATATCACTCAAGTCATTTACTAACTTTCATAAAATTTATTTCCAAATCCATTCAATTTATCCTCTAACTCCACTCAAAAAACACACATATCCATCCACTCAAATTTACACAAATCCATCTTCACGCTCCCCCTCAAATCCATTCATACAAAAGAACACAACCTCAATGAAACATTAAAAAAAAAAAAAAAAAGTTGTCAAACGAGTGTAACTTTCAATATTCTTCACGTGACTTTTGTGTGCTCAAGCGCTAATTCAAAAACACAAAAACACACTTGCACTATATTCGTTTGATAAGATTCTACTGCAGAGTGGATTTGGTAAGAGAGATATAAAGAAAATTTGGTGTTCTTTTAAAACAATTTGTAAAGATAAGGGCGTATGAATTTGTGAGATGGTTTAATAATACTATCTCACCTCTCATAAGATTTGCAGTGAATTGATAATAGTTTACGATATTATCCTTACCACATTTTTAAATTATCATACCTTTTAACATATTTTATCATTATTAATTATTATATATAAATATTATTAATAATAATTATTTTTATTATACATAAAAATATATATTATTACATTATTTATTAAATATACATATATATCTATATATATTATTTATTATTATAATTTATTTTTTATATATAAAATAAATTATAATATTAAATAATATATAATATAATTAAAATATTATTAAAAGTATAATAATTAATTATGCATATAAAATAAATGTTATTAATAATTAATATGTTTATAATAATTAATAATTACTGAAATCTTGTTAAAATATAATATATATATATATATATATAATTATTGATAATAATAATAATAATAATAATAATAATAATAATATATATATATAAATATGTATAATAATTCAAATATTTTTAAATTTTAATGTTTTTATCTCATTTAATAATTATTTTATTTTTTATCATCAAGAGCATTTTGGTAATTTTCATATTTTATCTATTAAAATAATTTTTTTATCTATCATATCACTTAAATCATTCACTAACTTCCATAAAATTTATCTCCAAATTCACTCACTTTACTCTCTAAATTCACTTAAAAGAACACACATATTCATCCACTCAATTTCACACAAATTCATCTTTACACTCTCCCTCAAATTTATCCCTACAAAGAAACACACCTTTAAACTTATTTACCATGTTTAGTCCCAAGTTATCAAACGACCATACAACATTACGTTTGCCAACCCGTAGGATTTCAGTTGGAATCGTCATATGATGTTTTTTATTGGCAAGAACCATTTTAACTTTTTGCATGCTCTCTTTGTAGTTTTGTCTCCATCTATTTGATGGTTTATTCTACTGTGTCACAGTTGAAAACTTCATGTGTTGAGCAGCTATAGAAAATTGATTGAGTATATCTTTGCCCTTCATACCAAAAGAATCAAGGAATCATGATCAAGCCATCTACTTCGGTGTCAACCTACACATGATATCATGCTTTTAATACTATTTGTCACATGTTTTCACTAAATACTGCAATTAATTTTTAAAATCAGACAAAAAGTAATGTACCCTAAAAAATATTAGTTTCATGACTCAAATGAATTAAAGAAATAAATAATAAATACGGTTATTATTTAATTCAGCGCACACGCACACCATAATGAATTTGGCCAACGGTTATAATGTATAATTAATTTCAATTAATAATGTACTAAGTGAAGGGGTTAGTCGTTTTAACAGATCTTATTAATAGAACTTACTTGATCTTTTGACGAAGAAGAATTGATTGTGAAATCGTTTTATTTTAAAATAATGGTTAAATCATGTTGGAGGTCCCATTTTTGTAACGAAATCTCAAGTAGGTCTCTCCATTTTTATTTAACTCAATTGAGTTCCTATTTTTGAAAATTCGTGGCAATCGGTTCCTTTCCGTTAGTTGTCTAGTAACGGTGCTAATTATATGTCACGTGTCAGCACGTGGTTTTTTTGATTTTTTTATAATTTTTTTAAAATTTTTTAAAATTTTTTAAATTTTTAATTTTTTTTATAATTTTTTAAAAAAATATATAATTGTCACGTGTCAATCTGACATTGTGCCACGTGGCAGAGACAATGTGATGTGACAGTGGCAGTGCCACGTGTCACTATTGAATGTGAAAAGTCTCAATGTAGTCTTTATATTTGTTATTTTGTCTCAATTTGGTCCCAATTTTGTTAAAACTTAATCAATTTCATCCTATATCAAATTTAAATTTTATATAAATTTTACAATGGTATTTTTATTATAGTTGATATTTTTAACAAAATTAAATTTATTTAAATGTATATTTTACACTGATATTTATTTAAATTTTAATTTAAATATTTATATATCCATAATTTATAGATAAATATTAGAGCTTTTTTAAAAATAAAAACTTTATAAATTCAAATATAAAATTTAAAAAAAAAATTATAACAATTCCAACATTTGTCAATATTAGAAGTATAAAAATTATTGACATATAAATATTTGAAACAATATTTAAATAAAGTTCAATGCAAAATATATATTTAAATAAACTTAATTTTGTTAAAAATATCAATTATAATAAAAATACTATTGTAAATTTATATAAAAATTAGATTTGATATAGGGATGAAATTGATTTAGTTTTAAAAAAATAGGGACCAAATTGAAACAAAATAATAAATACAGGGACTACATTGGGACTTTTGACATCCAATAGTGACACGTGGCACTGCCACTGCCAGATCACACCGTCTTTGACACGTGGCACAATGTCAGATTGACACGTGACAATTTGAATTTAAAAAAAAAAATTTAAATTTAAAAAATTTTAAAAGAACCACGTGCTCACACGTGACACATAATTAACACCGTTACTGGACAACTAACGGAAAGAAACTAATTGCAACAAATTTTAAAAAATAGAGACTCAATTGAGTAAAATGAAAATAGGGGGACCTACTTGAAATTTTGATAAAAAAATGAGACCTCTATGATTTAACGTGAAATAATTAAACTTTCATGTTTAGAATAAAATTTTGTAGAAGGACTTCTCGCTTAATAATTGCAATTGTACTGAAATACTAATATTATAACTTTACGCGTAAAAATATTCCTTCAAATAAAAAAAATAAAAAAAATCAGCACTATTTTCCCCAACACCTTAGTCATCTGATATCCATGTATTGATACTTTTATGGTAATTTTACTCACTAATCTAGTTTTTGTACGGTTTTTAATTAATTTTCGATGAAGATATACTTTTTTTATGCTTCAATACCATTGGTATATTTTAGGATGGTTGTTTCTTCACATTGCAACAACATCTTATAAAAGATTTGATTCTTAATAAAGACAAAAACGTATTTAAAGTAATAAATTTTACCAACTTGATCATTTTCAGCAGTGTGCCTTAAAACCAGGAAAGATAAAGAAATTTTCTGGGCACATGCATAAAAAATCTCTCATCCTATATTTCTCGATCAATTTTAATGTAAATTATTAATTAATGTATTACTTTTTTTTAAATCAATAATCTATACTAAACCGTATAAAAAGAATAAAAGATAAGAGTGAAGAAATCTGAGTCAAAATACAATTTTAATTTTTATTCAAAACAAAACGACTTGGACCAACAATACTTCCTTCTTTTCTTTTTCTTGTTGCATCCTTATAGCTGTGATGGAATGATAGTTTTACTTTCTTTCTTTTTTCTCCCGTATTCAGTCCTATACCCAACGGCTACACGCCTCTTTACTCCATTGTCACCCACAAATTTACTGTAAGGAGGTATATTCGATGAAATATTAGAGATGTCAAAATGAGTTTTGATTTGTGAACTAACCTGATTCATTACGGATTTGAGGCGGGTTAGATTGAGGAAAATTTATTTTTTTCAAAAGTAGATTGAATTCAACCCGACTCACTTAACCAACGAGTTAAACGGGTTCGAGCCGGGTTGAAGGTGGGTTGATCCACTTAACCCATCAACATTTTTTTACAATTTTTTTTAATAATTATTTACAACTCCTAATTATTTAAGTGCACAATTTTATATTTTTAAATACTAGAATATTACTCAATAATATTTGAATAGTTTGAATGTTTAATTAATTTGATTATCAAGTTATATGCATTAATACTTTAATCTTTAAATATAATCTTCATAGTAAATTATTCAAGCAACCGTCTTACAAACAAATTTTTTTAAATTAGCATGACAAAAATGTGTAGTTTTTTTACTTAGATGTTGTTGAATAGCATAATAGAAAATGTGAAATATTAGCTTCTTGGATTATTTGGATACTTTCTTGGAAACAATTCATCATATATTGGTAGTGAGCATGATGAAGACATTGGTTCTTTATTTTACTGTGATTGTCATATCGTTGATTGCTTAAAAAATTATTTAAATATTTGGATACTTACAAATAAATAAATAATTTTTTTATGTGGGTTGGTGAGTCAACCCACTTAACCCACCAACCCGTGGTGGGTTGAGTCGGGTTACAAAATTTTTGGTTTACCATAAAGTGAGCTGGATTGGATTTATTCATTTTCAACCTGGCTCATGGTGAGCCAACTCGTGTGAGTGGGTTGACTCCATTTGACATGCCTACGAAATACATTATAGATTGCATATTTTGGAATGTAGTATTTGAATACATTTCGGGTGGTGCATTCCATAATATATTTTTTTAATTTCAAAATCATTTCGAGATGTGCCTTCTACAATGTAGTTTTTCTTTAAATACATAATTCAAAATATATTTTTAGATTGAAAAATGTTTCAAAATGAACATTCTGAAAAGAATTTTAATGTATAGTGAATCTTTGTTTAAGTCCGCACTCACTTAAGTCCACATCCCCCTAAAACCACATTTGGAAAGGAAAAATTTTGGATCAATAATTTTGTAACTTTACTTTCAGAAAAGATCAGATGAAAACGTTTGTCTTTACATTATGTTACATATGTATATATATATATATATATATATATATATATATATATATATATATATATATATATATATATATATATATATATATATATAGATATAGATATAAATATAGATATATAGATATATAGAGAGAGAGTATATGATTAAAATAAAATAATAAGTTCTTCCTCTTATAACTTACATCTTAAATTTATCATATATTTTATATCTCTCATATTTTCACAAATTCTAAAAATTCTAAACACTCATAATATTTCATTGTGTAATTATACAACTCATAATATCTCATATTATAATATAGGTTTAATTATGCCTTTTGGTCCCCATTTTGGAGTCAAAATCTCAAAATGGTATCCAAATTTTTAAAAGTCTCAAATTGATTCCTTTTTTGTTAAAACGTCTCAAGTTTGCCTTTTCTGTTAAGTCAAGTTTGATGCCGTTAGAGGGAGTGCCACGTGTCAGTTCCTCGATTTTTTTTAATTTTTTGATTTTTTTTATTTTTGAATTTTTTTTATTTTTTTATTTTTTTTTTTAAAATCAAAAAATTTGTCACGTGTCAAGCTGTCATCGTGCCACATGGCAGTGACAGAGTGATGTGGCAGTGACAATGACACGTGTCAGTATTATGCTAGGTGTCATTTTCTTAGTCTCAATTTGGTGCCTTTATTTTAATTTATTTCAATTTAGTCTCAATTTTTGTAAAAATTAACAATTTTGTCCCTCTCCAAATTGAAATCAAATTTAATTTCTATGTAAATGTACACAAATATTTCCATCAAAATTGAAATTTCAAGTAAATATTTTTAACCAAATTAAGTTCATTTAATTAATAGTTTACATTGAACTTTATTTAAAATTGTTTTAAAGTTGTTAATAGAAAATAATGTTAATAGAAAAAAATTCATAAATTAACTAGTTCATGTAACAATAAAACACATATAAATTTAAACAATTTTAAGTAAAGTTGAATGTGAAACACAATTTTAAATAAACTTAGCTATGTTAAAAATGTATAATAAAAATATCAATTTGAATAAAAATATCAAATTTAGTAAAAATATTTGTATAACATTTATATAAAATTAATTTTTGTTTCAATTTGGAGAGGGACAAAATTACTAATTTTTACAAAAATTGGAACTAAATTGAGACAAATTAAAATAAAGGAACCAAATTGAGACTAAGGAAATGACACCTAGCATAATACAGACACGTGTCACTTTCACTGCCACATCACTCTGTCACTGCCACGTGGCACGATGACAGTTGACAGCTTGACACGTGGCAATTTTATGATTTTTTTAAAAAAATCAAAAAAAGAATAAAAAAAATTCAAAAAATCGAGGAATTAACACGTGACACTCCCTCTAACGACGTCAACCTTGACTTAACAGAAAGGACAAACTTGAGATGTTTTAACAAAAAAGGGGACCAATTTGAAACTTTAAAAAATTTGGGTACCATTTTGAGATTTTGATTCCAAAATGGGAACCAAAGACATAATTAAACCTATAATATAACTTTCAAAATTTTATAACAAACTCTCAGGATGAAGATGCGAACTTAAGTGAATGGTTATTTTATTTTACGATACATATATTGGAACTTGTTTCCAAATTTGACAAATATTATGAATTGCGAGGTCCAAAATTCATTAAGAAAACAAGGAGTAGAGTAATTTTTACCTTCTTTTTATAATTTGAACGAGGGACAATTTGGGGTTAGTGGGTCTTATAGGGTGCAGGAAGAAAAGTAGGAGGTGCGGAAAGAAATAGCCCAAAGCAAAAATAATTGGGTAAAACAACACTAACAGATATAAAGGGTCTCCAATATCACTTCATATAAAAGATCTGGGGAATGACTTGGTGTACCTTACTATTTTTTCTCCTGCACCCTGACACTTCAGGAATTAATTTTCCGGAATACAAAAATAGTTCCGAAATTATTTTCGGGTATAGCAATCAGCCCTCTCTATTACGGAAAAAACAAAATTTCGGTAATTGTTTTGATGGGGTGGATGAAAAAATTTGTGTGGATGCAGGGAGCAACACCCAATTATAAATTACTCCTATGTATTACTGTATAGTTATTTTATTTATACATCTGTATAAAAAGTGACCAGAGCAATTCATTGTCCAAAGTCAATTGCTACACAAATTCAAAAAGTTTATACTTTTTTTTTGTACTTTTCTTTTTCTTTTTAAAGAAGGTAATCATGATAATAAATATAATAACATTATAGAATAAAATATAATATTTTGGAGGAATGTCTTGAATTTGCACGTGATAAAGGAGGACAAAGAGAAAAAGTTGGGCTGATACAAGGACAAGACAGAAAGTTGAGTATTAATTTTTTATTTACAAATTTAATAAACCTGGACCAAACCAATAACAAATTGCTTTACTATTAGATATTAAGTATAGAGTTTTATAAAATAATTATAGATTTTTATATAATTATTTAGTTAAAGTAAGTTAATTACAATAGAATTATATATGATTATATTATATATGAATTTTTAGTAAGAACAACGTACTTTTCTTTTCTATAACATCATTTTATTGATTTGTATACCCCACTCCAAATTGAATCAACTCATTTTTTTTTTGTTTTGTTTGGGTTGCAAGACATTTATAAATGAAACAATAAAATATAGCTGGTTTAATTTATTTTATTGAAAATATTATTGAACATTTCTAGTTTAGTGCGGTGTAAATAGGATGAAAATCTTGTTGAAAATGGTCGGACGTAAACTACCTTCCAACCACTTTGTTTCTTTTCTTGATCTCTCTTTTAGTTTTTTATGTTTCTTTTTAATGACACACTTCTAATTTTTATTTTATTTCTGACATCTTTTCACGGATTTATTTACACTCAGCCAAAAAATAATTAAAGTTTATTTTTTGTTTTATTTATTAAAAGTGATACTAGACGTTTGAAAAATGTATTGAAATTAAGAAATAAATAAATATAAACCAATATGCGATGTTAAATTAATCTATTTATAATTAAATTAATCTACAATAAAGTATTATTTTAGAATTATTTTTCCTTAAAAGTCATGTTATATTTTTATAGTCACTTAAATCCACGTTAGCAATTTTCGGGAAAATGTTAAATAAAAGTATATGCATTCAACAATATCCTAAAGACATGAGTAACATACATATAATAATATAAATTGTGATTTGACAAAGTTATCTCTCCGTACGAAACAATTCTAGATAACTATTTTTGTTTATTATGATAAATAAGAATATCTAATTATAAAATTTAAATACATTTTTAGTAGTATGTACTTTTTTAGTTTTTGTAAAAATGTTTTGCAATTTTAAATCTCTAATATTTTCAAACATTTCCTTTTTAGCTTTTATTTAAATCATGGTCATGCTAAAATTAAAAAATATATTAATTAATGTAATTAAGATAAAAATATTTTAAATTAAAATTATTATTACCATTATTATAATTTTAACATCAAACTAATTAAATTAATTAATATTTTATATGGGATGTGAAATGTTTGTTCAAGAACATGTGAGACTTGTATTTACCAACATATTGAATAAAATGAGAAAGAGAGTAGTAGAAAAGTAATATAAAAATAAAAAGTTATATTTCGAGTTGTCATCATAACTCAATGAGTCTCTTGAACACATTGAATAAAATGAGAAAAGAGAGCAATGAAAAGTATTATAAAAATAAAAAGTTATATTTTGAGTTGTCATCATAATTCAATGAGTCTCTTGGGTGTATAGGGGCTTGGGGTGTTATTGAAGGGTTTGTCTATTGAGCATTTATGAATGTAGGTCCTGGGCTAGTGAACCACACTAAATTTCTTCCATGTTTTTATTTATATTTTTGCTCTTATTTGTAGGTATGCTTCAGCTTGAAAAAATTATTTTCTTATTACGATATAAAAATGGTATCAAAATCATATAAGAAAATGAGAAAGTTGAACATGTAAGAAAGACGACTCATAAATCCATTGTCTTAAGATTTTTTTTGTTAGAAGTGATGTTAATTTCTTATAAGGGTTGGACTCAATTTCATTAGTATTATTTATCTTCATAATAAACCCTCTTTCTAAAGTCCCATAAGCAACCCTCTCCTTCTCCATTTTTTTTATTGTCCATTCACCTTTTTATGGAGACATTGCTTCCCCAACTAAAATAAATTTCCTCATATTAAATGTTTTCCTCATGGATTCTTATAAGTGTTCATGTTAAGTATAATCCACATGTATTTTAGCACTTATCTTGGATGATTATATTGCATATTACTTTTAATCTAATTGTCTTGATTTAAAGATGACAAATTTTACAATTTTCTTCTCTTACTTTTTATATAAATCTTATCACACTCATAATTCTTATTCACATATATAAATCTTCACAAAGTCATATCTTTCATTCACACTCATCTTCTTTCCCCATATTCATTTCCTTCATTTACACTCATCTTTTTCATCAACGCATATCTCTTTCATCTACATTTTTTTCCTTATCTCCTTCATCCACATTTTTGACCTCATCTCTTTAATCCACATTCTTCTATTCACATTCTTCATTCATATTCATCAATTTCACCAACATTCACCTCCTCCATACATATTTATTTACAATCATCTCATTCATCCATTACAACTTTTTTTCATTTATATTTGTTGCATATAGAAGTATTATTCATTTTTTTAAATTACTTTCATTAGTGTTAACCACACCGATACAAATTATCACGAAATTAAAAAATATATATATAAATGAAAAAATGTAATATACAATGTAAATGAAAAAAACATGGATTTAGTTTTAACACTAAATCTATGTTTTTCTTAGTATCATTTCTTTATCTAAAAAGGTACATAATAAAAAATCACGCACACGTTAAATATATGAAAAGATATGAAGAAATTACAATAAAACATATAAAAGAATTAATGATCTCAATTAAATCAAATAATCATGTCTATTTAATATATGAAAATCTTAGTTCCAATAGAATAATCTCGATACATCTTGTCTTCCTTTTTCTCAATAAAAGTTCAATTGAGATTTTGAAAATATAACACATTATTACAAGACCAATAAAATATATACCCATTCGGAATACCTAAGTTTAATATAATGGACATAGTTAAATATGTTTAATTTAATAACTTAATTACATGTTTTAGTTTTCAATTAATATCATTCTTTATCATTTAATTGTTTGAACAGTTAAAGTATAAATGGATCTATGAGTAACATCATGATATGACATGTAAAGATAAAAAGTTAATCCTAGGTACGTATACCTACTTTTTTAACTTACAGTTCTGCTATTACTCTCGTCCTTTGTCGCTCTCACTGAAAAGCTAATCACCCAAAAAAAATGCCCAGCAAATTGCCATGTTTTAGTTCATCGTTTTTCGAACAATGGGCACAACACAACAACATAAGCGAGTAGAAGATCTTCATTTCAGCACTCCACGCTTGACCTTGTTTTGCTACTACGCGGCGTCACGCATCTTCCCCACATTTTCATTTTCACCTGCTCCTCATTGTCGTACACCGCTACTGTACTTTTGGACCTTCAAAATCAAGAACAAAATTTTTAATAATTCTTACTTATGCTGTGGGACCCTGCACCTTCCGTACCCATAACTTTTCTGGAAATTTCCAAAATCAACAATAATGCCCCATGCATCCCTTTAGGGTTTACAATTATCACTGTTGTCCCTTCTTTTTCTCCCGTCTCAAACAAAGAAATGGTGGTCGATCTCAAAGAGTCAAAACTGCGTTTATTTTAACACTTGAGTCTGTGTCAACAAAATACAGAAAAGAAAAGTGGGACGAGAAAACAAAGCAAAAAGACAAACGCGTTTCAGAGCCACCAAAGATCGTAGAGAAAGTGGTAAAAGAAAAAAGGGAGTTTGTTTATTATTGTGAACATACATTGTCAACCAACACGATAGTGAAGGTTAATTAAAATATGTATGGGCTGATTTGGAGCGGAAAATCAGCATTTCCTGATTCGTTGATAAGCTTGATTAATCGATTAATTAATTAAAGTAGACGATGATGAACGTGTAAACACAGTTGGGCTTGGGAAGGAAAAATGAAAAATGAAAAGTATTAGTAATTAATGAATGTTTAAAAGGATAAAGAAAATAGTTGTTGGAGAAGATGTTGCAATTCCCGATTGATGGGAAGGAGAGTGAAAAGGTGAGTCATCCTCATTGTTAATCGAAAATGGTGATGCGATGATCCGTTGGTAACGGCAGGTACTTTGGGTCAACAACCATCTACAGTTATTAAGTCTACTGTTTATTATCACTGTTCAATCTTTGTCAATGCTTCTAGAATCAAAAACAATTTAACAAATTTCTTTTTTATTTCTACTTTTCACAACTCTTTCGATCCCTTCCAGATTACGGTACACACAATATACCGAAATAATTCACACTTTGGATAATTTTAACTAAACCTATTAAGTGAAAATGAAGAATTCATAATTCAAAATTAAAGATTTCATTTCATAATACGTAACAAAAGAATTAAAACACCACAAAATAAATTTACAATTCTCATTTTTACTTTACAAAAAGATTTTTGTTTTCAACTTGGTCTGACTCAACCGCTTCATAAACTACACTCACTTGAAAATTTGAAATCTTTTTAATTCTTCTAAATTATGATATTACATTTATACCTATATATATATATATATATATATATATATAAATACCTCCCTTTGATGTCCATATTTTTTTTTTCAGTTTTACCCTTTAAATAAAAGGATTTAAATTAATATCATTTTACCAATTTTAATTTTCAAATAACTTTTTTTTTTAATTTAACAACTTTTTTTCAGTTTAACTATTTTTTAAATTTAATAAATAAATAAAAACTCCTTATAATCAAATTATGAATAATATTTATATTTAATTTTATAATTATAATCATAAAAACATTATTATCAAGTTATTATTTTTTACTATAATAGAAAATTGAATATATATATATATATATATATATATATATATATATATATATATATATATATATATATATATATATATATATATATATATATATATATATATATATATATACACACGAATATCACATGTATTTCTACTGATCAATAGTAATATTAATTAAAAATAGAAGCCGTTAACACACAACAATATGCTATCTCATTAAATGATAAAAATAAAAATGAAAACCATATTTACGACGGCTACAAAAAAAATAATATATCAATATGATTAATATATATATATATATATATATATATATATATATATATATATAAACAAAAACAAAAAGTAACATATTTCAAGAATAGAAAAAAGAAATACTTATTTTTGTTAAATTAAATATATAATATATCAAGACTAAAAATTCATTTGCTAAAAGAAATAAAAATTATCTTAAATTAACATTATTTTAAGGATTTAGAAAAGACTCGGATTAAGATTTCAAAAGAATTTTTATGTAAATATTTATGTAAAAAATACATTATATTAAAGTAATTGTTTTATCTGATATAAATAAATTTGGTGGTATTTAATTAGGATAATTAATATGTTTTAAGGAAGGTAATAAAATCTTATATTATGATTAAGATTCTTTTATAATTGAAAATATACCAATTTTAATGGATTATTTTCTAAAAAGGTTAATGAACTTCGTGTTGCACTTTTACTGATAAGATACATAGTATTCACATAAACTAAATAATCTTACTGAAACTCACGACTAATCTCTCTTTCTTTTTCTACTAGTTGTGAGGCCTTTTTTTTTCCTCTTATTATTTCATATAATTTCTGTTCTCTTCATTCAAGACGATATAGACATTTTGAGGCTCCAGAACATCAAATATTTGAGTTTGCGACCTTTGAAAGTTGTAATTCATTTGCTCAATATAGAACTCACACATGGCTTATCATCAAGTTGAATAAATGAACACGGAGACACCATAGTAACAGACATGACTCCAAATAAGTCTGCCTACAATCTATTAAGCCATTTCAAACAACACTTTCAATACATATCCTCCATTAATAATTAATAATAAATAAATTCCAAATATTAATACACATGAATAAAACAAATAAGCAAAAGTAAAAAAAAAAAAAAAAGCAAGGAAAAAACAATTCTATTTATTTATTACATATTTTTCTTATTTTCGGTTTCTATTCCACTCCCTCGATTTCTTTTCTTTCAACCGGACAAAAAATTTGGTTAATTTACTTAGAGTTAAATATGTTTTTGTCCTTTAACTTTTAGTAAATTTTGAAATTAGTCTATTTTAAAATTTTGGACCAATTTAGTCCTCTATCTCTTAAAATACGTGGATTTAATCTTTTTAATCAAATTTTGTTAAGTTTATTTGACATTTCAAGCGCGTTTCATAGTATTTGACTTAACATTAAAACAAAAATGTATCAAACAATATAAATAACTCAAATACAATTCTCAAATGCGTACGAAACATTAAATAAAGCTAATAAAATCTGATTAAAAGACTAAATTCACGTGTTTCGAGAGATTAATAACTAAATTGGTCCAAAATTTCGAAATTGACTCATTCCAAAATTCACTAAAAGTTAAGGAAAAAAAACATATTTAACCCATTTACTTAATAATATTCGATTTATATGTAATTATATTAATTATTGCCAAATAATGAATGTATATAAAGAGTAACAATAATAATTAAAATTTTAAAATTTTCAATGTTCATAAGAAAATATATAATTCATAACATTTATTAATTACAGATTAAAATAATTATTCACATTTCGATAGTGCGTGAGATAGTTAGTTTTTAATAAAAGCAAACAAAATAAAACTAGAACAATATCTAACAATTAAAAATGAAAAAACAAATTGAATTGCAAAAAGGATATTCTTAAGAATGAGTAATTCACTTCATAGTCCTTAGTACAATTAATCCAATTACAGTTCCTTAAAACATGTGCCTACAGGGAGTTGATCTATCTTAAAAAAAAAATTAAGAATGATTGAAACACGAAAGTAGAGAAGCTAGCCTGTAAAGATCTTGCCAAGATATTCGCGGGTCAACTGGAAACAAACACAGACACCGTAAGTCAAATACATGTTATTCACGTGTTCTTTTAATGCAACAACGCAACCACATATCTCACCTTTCTCTTTATTTATTTATACCCGTACACGTCTTTTTATTTAATTTTAATTCTCTGTTGTTTTTAGAATACAAATTTTATAATTTTAATTATTAAATTATATGATTTTATTTCAATTATATATACAAAATTCCATAATATAAATAATTTTAGATAATTATATAATTTTGTAATAAAATGGGCTTATATATATATATATATATATATATATATATATATATATATATCATACATTAGCATAAAGTTAACGGATAAACTATTAAACATATTTTTCAATTGAATATTTTATAATTGTTTAAATTTAATATTTATAAAATTTAAACAGAATAAATTTGTTTATGGAGGATAAATTGGCATAATTCACTACTCGTAATGGAATAAGAATATGCCTTCTATATACACAAAAACATTTTGTAACTTACACCAAATTAAATTAGACAACGACTAAATAAGTGTGGCTTAAATAATAAACAATATTTTATAAATGTTGTATAAATATCATAAAATATCATGATTATATAATTGTTACTTTAAATTATGTAAACAAAACCAGTAAAAATATGTGGTCTAAAAATATAGGTGAGGTCTAAAATCAACCTGAACAACTATTGTCTATTATGATGATTTTAAGCAACGGTTTTAAAAGTATTATCGTAATAAAAAACGTTGTTTATTACCTAAAACTATACTCATCTATATCACGCCTAAAAAACTGTAGTCTAATATTTAGATCACGATTTTTATAATTTACATAACAATTTAATATTGTTGTGTAAAGTGATTTTTGTTGTAATAATACTATATTTTTTAACAAATATATATATATATATATATATATATATATATATCTATATATATAAACACGACTTCTATGTTGTGAAAATTTAAAAATTGAAATCTGATTAATGTAACACTTCTTCTTTAAGATAATCTAATAATTTTTCAAGAATTATATCAAAATGGTAAATTTTCAAAACAAAACTCCATTCAAACTAGGATTAAAGTCTTCAGAGGAAAATAAAATGAAAATTTGTAATTTTTTCATATAATTTATCTTAAATTTTATTTTTAAACTAATATATAAAAAATTAAAATGTATAGAGAAGTTTGTTTCATTTTTTTCTTATTTTTTTCTTTCATAAACTCTTACGAGGGAGCTTGTAAATAAATATTTCTAATATGAAAGGCAATGTGAGTGTATAGGATTCCAAAAAGATTAGATTTTACACATCAGATCCAATAAGACTTGCTAGGAAAATACTAACACCTTCTGACGAGTCAAATATTTCAAAAGCTCTTAAGGAAACCATTTTTAGAAAAGTAATGGACTTTGAAGGTGTGAAACGTAGAAGTTTTTACAACAATACATGTCAGAATTACCTAACTTCAAATCCATTTTTCTGAAGTAAATGTTTGCAACGACCCCATCTTACATAACCTACAAGTACAAGCATCAACACACATCCACATCTTAGTCATAATATTTTGTATTTTTAATCAATAAAGATAATTGAAATTTTAAAAAATATTATTTAAATATGCGTTTAGCTTATAATATAAAAAAATTATAAATAAATCTAAGTCAATTTGAAGTTTAAGGTAATATCCGCTCTTGAAACACCTATCTTTATATAATATTGTTTTTAAATAATTTCTTAACTGGTCATGAGATGAAAACTATATAGTTTTTAAATTTCAACTGTTAAGCAATAAAGAACTTTTAGTGAGAGCAGTGAGATAAATTCCTAATTGAGATTGAGAAATATGAGTATTCATTTTTAACCTTTTTTCCTTTCATCTAAAAAAAGTTAATGTCAATATTTTAATGTGAAGTATCCTAAAATCATGTTATTAGAACATAAAAAGTATTGTTGGCTTTGAAATCTCACTTTTATTGGATTTTGGCCTTAAAATTTATTTCGGTAATTTTTATTTTCAAAGAAACCAATATGATATTGCATGACACTCCTTCCTAATTGTTTGGAAATGCTTTTGGACTTGGATTGAAATTAAAATTCCACAAGCTACGTCCTTTATTCCAAACAAAGCGACCCGTAATTTCCCAGAATACTTAAGTTGAACCGACATAAGTTTTTTTTTTATGTAATCATCACTTCAAGGGTTTTTCTTAAGCTCGTGACGTGGAAAAACAAATACTCTTGTCACTATTGATTTGTAATTATCAACGAGCAAAGCAGTCAATGATTGAAATTTCTTCGAGTAATAAATAAGTTCAACATGTGGCAAGAATCGTGAAATTTCTTATATATAGTTAAACTTGAAACAATATTAAAAACGTTTATTGTAATAATATACAGTGACTAACTTTTACTAAACATCTAACAGTAAATAAAAAGATAAAAACAGTAACTCTTAAAGTTTACCCACTGTTTGTCATTTTACCCATCCAAAATATAATAAAAGGTTTTAAAATCATTATTTAATTTTCAAACTACTTATACTCCCTTCCTTTGGCATACGGTCCAATCTCATATTTTTATAACCACATGAGTTTGAATATTTGTGTGAAAATCTTATTTGTTGATAATGTGCTGTCTTATTAAAATTAATTAAATTTGAGAAACATATTTCTCTAACTTTATATATTCCTGAAAACATAAAATTTATCTTATATCAAACATAGTCGAGTAGCAGATGTAGAGACTACTTGATAATGCTGACAGTCTTGATACATTATCGACACCTTCAAAAGATATTATCGGAAGAATTTGATGTATGAAATAATTAGTACGATAGATAAATTGTTTATTGGAATGACACGTTTGATAACATGGCAATGATATAAAAAAATCACACGTCACAGAGGGTTCAATTAAGTTTTTTGGGTTTGGCAACGGAGAAATTATTGACGTGGCTAACCTGACCCAACAAACAAAGCCACGGATAGAAGAACCCACAATTTGACCAACATAGCTAGCTGTGAGAGTGCCCCCACTTTCAGACAGTATGAACTAACCCAAGAAAAAGGGATTAACATATTCACACGCCTCTCTTCAGAAGCGGGTGCCAAGCGTGTACGTGCCCCTTTATAAAACACTCTCACTTCCACCCATTTCGTTCAACGTTCCTCTCATCAACAAACACTTCACCGTCCTCTTCTTCTTCTTCTTCTTCTTCTGCCTTTCTTTCTTCAATCAAGGTAACCTTTTCTGTCTTCTTTCCCAAACACGTCACTATCTCCTTGCACCCCATTTCTCCATCGTCAACCAATTTTTCACACTCCTTCTCATACCTCATAATTCTGGGTTTTAAAAACTAGACCATCTTCTATGTTCTATTACTTCACTTTTTTCTAATTCTAAACTTAAACTTCAGTTCATCTGGGTAATGATATCTTAAAGTTCAAGGCTCTACTACATATCTCTTCCGTGGTTTTGATTATCTCTCTGTTCTCATTTTCAGTGCGTGCTATAACGAGGTGAAGGATGACCCAAATCTCATCGACCGTGTACTTGCCTGACTTTGTAAGCACAGTGTGTACTCAACTCAGCCATCATAACCTTGGATTTGAAGGAAACTAACTAATCACAAATATATAATTCATGAACTCTTGACTCTTACCTTACCATTTTTTTTTTTTAATTTTTTTGCATCAACAGGGAATGGAGGACCCCACTTTGTTTCATCAATACCCGATGGATTCCTTTCCATTCCAGCTCGATGATTTTGACTTTGAGTCCTTCTCCGCGTCCCCAAAGGGTTCTTCCTCTCACAAGCGCTTGAGCTCCGAAAGCACACAAAACTCTTCCCTCACTCAAAGTCCTGAAACTTCCGTTGCTCCACCAAGACCAACAAAGCAACCCAAGACTACTATGAGTACCTGGACTGCTTACGGCACTGACATCATAGCTCCCAAGGCTGCTTCCTCTTCGTCCTCCAAAATCATCTCCTTTGACAAATCCAATGCCTCTTCTGTTTCTTCTCAACAATTCTACAAACTAGATGCTGCAAAACCGCTGAAGAAGCCTAAAATTGAAACTGGGTATGGTGAGAACCTGGATTTTTCTGCTGTGGCTTCTCAAAGTTTCTATGACAACAATAGTTTTCTAGACTATGATAAGCAAGAGAAAAAGGCTGCAGCTACAATGGCTAGAAACCCAACCCAAGCTCAAGATCACGTCATAGCCGAAAGAAAACGAAGGGAAAAGCTCAGCCAGAGGTTCATTGCTCTTTCGGCCTTAGTTCCTGGACTCAAGAAGGTACCATTTGTAAAACTTCTTGCGTGGTTTTCTTTTTCTTTTTGTATACAATTTAGCAGCAACAAGATTTTAACTTGGGACTTCACAAAAATTAGACTAGGTCCATTCTAATTTCATGCATGCTCCCTACAGGTTAAACACAAAGTTCTTAATTGTACTCCCCGTCACAGTAACTGCTTTTGCAATTACAGTAATCACAGAAAGTTATGAACAAACGTGGCTGATGCAGTTATAATTATGGTTACTGAAACCTCCAAAATATTGTGGCTTGATTTGAAACCTTGCACACCTGAAATACATATCTTCTACTTTAACTGGGTGCAGTTAACAACTAAAATCCAATTATAGGGTGAAAAATCTAGTGATGAAAATTTGTTTGTTTTTTCATACAGCTTATTTTGTCACTAATCTTAAAATTAATTTCACGCAGAAACAATTTGATATGAATGGGCTATGTATAATCGTTATCATGTTTTACGAGAATATTCTTTCTTATTTAACAATGAATACGCATGCAGACAGACAAGGCTACCGTCCTGGAAGATGCTATAAAGTACGTGAAACAATTACAAGAACGGGTAAAGATTCTGGAGGAACAAACTGTGGATAAAACAGTCGAATCTGCAGTGTTTGTGAAGAGATCTGTTGTCTTCGCCGGAGATGACAGCTCCTACTCCGGTGAAAACTCTGACCAGTCACTCCCCGAAATCGAAGCAAGAATTTCTGGTAAAGAGGTACTCGTCAGGCTCCATTGCGACAAACACAGTGGACGAACAGGTGCTATACTAAGGGAATTAGAGAAGCATAATCTCACAGTTCAGAGTAGCAGCTTTTTACCCTTTGGAAATAACACTCTTGACATAACTATTGTTGCTAAGGTAAATATACTAACTTCAATCTTTAAAGAATCATCTTCAGTATCTTTGCATGTTACACAACTAATTCTTATTTATTAATTGTGTTTTTGTTTAGATGGAGAAGGACTACTGCTTGACTGCGAAAGATCTCATAAGAAGCTTAAGTCAGTGTCTGAGGCAGCTTTCATAGGGAACAATTAACCAGTTCAAGCATCCACTGATGTAGCCACATTAATTTGTTGTTGTGCATCCTTCACTATATAGGAAAAGAGCTTAATAAAGAGAGTTTTTATCGCAGTGCTTTCTTTTTCCCTAGTCCATTTTCTGGATTTGGGAGTAGCATATCAATGGCCTGCGACTGTTAATTAGTGTCTCCTCCAATGTACCTTAGTTTACTTGGGTCTGTTTTTCTGTAGAGTTCAAGATGATGCCATGTTTTTTTTTTTCTCCACAGTTTTTGCGTAGTTGATTGATTAACTACGTTAATACACACCCCATAGTGGCATTTTGAAATCTCTACATCTGTTGTTTATGTTTTTCTAAAGAGGGTTTTTTTAGAGGATTTGACCATGACCTCTTTCGTTCCTCTTTCGCTTTGTGAACAGGGTCCAGTTTCCTTGAAAAGCAATGTTGGCAGCATTTATTTTATATTCTTCCATGTCGGATTGTGATGATCACTTCTGTATAAGATTATTATTGTTAATTACTAAATGTCCGAGTTCATTATTTCGTTTATTTTGGATACTTGTGGGTGCATATCTTCAACAACTAATAATTTTTTGGTTTAAACGAGATTCTCGCCATTTGGACTTATTTTGTTCAGGTTGATAATTGATGCAATTAACTTAAGTTTTATCTCTTATATACTAATTGCTAACGTAGTTAGTTAACCATTTTTCTCAACATACATGTGATTAAATAGTTAGAAGAGGATTTTTTACTATTTCTGCTTTTTATAAGACTCAAAGTTATGTTTTTTTTCGAAGATGCAATGGTTATTATAGTTTGAATTAACAAATTTGGAAAAACATTTATAACAGATATATTGCTACCAACTAAAATGATCTACTTCTTTATTCTGATAAATTAAATAATACGATCTAATAAATATAAATGGTTAAAGATTGCTAAAAATAATTAAAAAAAGTACATTACACGTTCAATAAAAAAAAAAAACTTATCTTGTAATTCCTTAATCATAACATGAAAACAATATATTAGTAAACATTTTCCCAAGAAGGCTCTGCAAAATCTTATAAGAGTATTAAAAGGCTATAATTTACTAGTAATAGCTCAAGTGTTTCAGAAGAAGTTGATTAATTTTAATGATTGCCATTGGATCATGGGTCCACATGACATTGTCAAAACTATTAAAATTTAACATGGGAAACCACTTAAACCTACTCAAAATTTTGAGATCTGTTTGCCAATCTAGGAGTCATTTAAATACACACGCAGTCGCAAACTTCTGGGTTGTAGCGCAAAGTTTTATATTATATTAGCTTAAGTGAATATTAAAAAGAATAAATTTTAAGATAAATATATTAAAAATTATGTAGATCAGTAATTAATCAAAATAAATAAATGTAAATATGTATTACTCTTTGCACGTCACCAACATGTTTCAAGATGTTTAATTAATAGAAAAATAATTATTCTTTTTAAAAAAAAAAATATGACATTTACTGTTAAATGAATTTGTATATATGTATACAAATTCTTGAGAAAATATTTATCAATTTATGAAAAAAATAATTGTATTGCACGATATCATGTTCTATACATTATTATAGTTAAAACTAATATAACAATGTCTAATGCTATCTGGACATAAAATAAAACTATCTTTATCATTAATACATTATAATTATACATCAACTTGTATCTTGCCAAGTCGATGTTGATCAGAGCATGATCAGTCCCATCCTTAATTAGTCAAATGGCGTAAGAATGCTTCATGAATTTATTTTAAAAAATTCAATATAGATTGAGATTTGAAGTCTCATGACTCATTCAAGATGTGCAAAGAAAAATTCGTAGGAGACTTCAACCGAAAAAAATGCAAAATTTGTTTCTTATTCATGGATATTGATTGTTAAATGAATTATATAATATCATTTTTGTTTATGCTTTTCTAATTAAATAATTTTTTTAATTCTTCTATAAGATATTTTTAAATACAAATTGATGTTCTATACAGGTGGGTGCATCATTTTGGTACACAAAAAAAGAAAGTTATATGGAACAATAATGTAATTTGAATCATAATACACATACACTTTTATTTTATATAGATCTTAATACTTGTTTTTTTCTTTTTATCTCTTTTTTTATAAGTATTTTCTTTTTATCTCTCTTTTCTTATCATATATTTTGTAAGACTATATTTTTTGTTTTCTTTAAATATATATTAGGTATTAATCAATATTTTGAAGGTATAATGTTATATATTAATAATTTTCTTATAGGTTTTTAGTTCTTGTATTACATTAGGTGAAGGGGGATTAAGGTGAGAAACAGTATAAGTTTTGAACCTTAAACAGCAGCCGAGAGATCTCGGAGGTAGCATTGACGAGAAGAAGATAGTTGCATTACTTTAAACTCCAAACTTAACTAAGACAATCTTCCAAAATAAAAATACTTAACTAAGACTGCATTATTAAGTTTTCTTGATTAAAAATCTAATGTACTTATTATAGTGTTTATCACGACAGTGATAGTAGTTTTTTCAATATATTTAATTAAATAATTAAATGACCATGAAATCATGATACACGTGGTTAGAATGACAAGTACAACACTAAAACAGTTGTCACACGTTAACAAGTATTAACTGTTAAATTTCAGGATAATCTTTCCGTTAGATCTAATTCGTCTCAAAATAAATTTAATATGCAATAGTCCCACCCACTTACATATATCTTTGTGGTTAAATATCTTTTTATCCATTTTTAGTTTCAAATATAATATTTGTAAAAGTAAATATTTATAAATATAAATAATATAATAACAGTTTAATAATAAAGGACTCATAATTTGATTAAGATATTAGTATCTAATTATTCCGATTCCAATTTTGATTATAGAATCGTTGTTAATCATACATTTGAAGTATTGTCCACTTTAGAGTTTGGGTACGGTAGGAATATAAATTTCCAATCAATGTCTAAAGAAAATATGTTTTGCATGTAGAACCTCGTTATCTATTCAAGGTGGACGCCACCATTCTGATCCCAGATGAGGTGAGTAACATTGTTTGAGTCAATTACACCTCATCTGAAGTATTGTCCACTTTAGAATGTTGACTCTGTCAAGGTTTTGTCGTTAAAACCAACCAAATTATCTAATTTGTTTTAGAGCATTATTTGTATAGTTTTGACACAACAGTATGTAATAAAACATTTATTACTTTAATTTGTAATATTAAAGTTTATAATTTGAACTTCATAAAAATAAAATTAAAAGTTACCAAATGAATACAAAAAATAACACAATGAATATAAGATTGAAATAAATATCAATAAAAATTATTAAAACATGATAAAATAGTAATGTAAAAAAAAAAAAAAACTAGCATGAGGTTAACAAATAGATTACAACTTGTAAGATATTAGCTCATCAACTATTATGAGATATTTATGAGGTGCTTTTGTATTAGTCCAAATAACTTATTAACGTATTTTTTTTTTTATTTCTATACATATAATAGATTTTAAATATATGATTCGCTAAAGAATCAAGTTATAAGCAGGGGCGGAGCTCTTAAAGAGCAGGTGGGGTCACGGCCCTCCAAAACTTTTCCAATATTTTTTCAAAATTTTCAAATTATATGTGTTTAATATTTTTTAAATTATGTATATTTTAAAATTATTTAAATTAAATGTATCTTTTTAAATTAAATAATATTATATTAAAAAATTAATAAAAATTAAATTAAATATTTGTTATTTCTTTTATAAAATATAATATTTAATGTTAATAAATAGAAGAATATAAAATCAAATATAATAAATCAAAAAATTATTAAGATAATTTTCATTTTTTTTCTTATTGTCTTTTGAGGTTTTTATATATTGTACTCATCTCTCACCTTTACCTAATTTCTTTTGTTATCAAAGAAAAAAAAGAAGAGTTAAACAGAAATTCATTATTTTTGTTCTCATTTTTACATCTTTTCTTCAATTTTTGAAGAAAAAAACTTATCTCTCTTGATAATGAAATACTTGTTTAATATTTAGCATAATTTTTTATCTCATGATATTTTGTATATTATTTTTTATGAATATAGAAGAATAAGTAATGTATTATGTGATTTTTTATAGACAATTTTTAAGTGGACTTGATTATCATAATTTTTTATTAGATTATTATAAATTATTTTTTAATCTTAAACTTATTTTTTAAATAGGTATATTGATGGAAAACAAAAGAATAAATCCATTTTTTAAAATTGATAAAAGAGAAGTGAAGATCAAAATAGGTTAATATCATTGGTCATCCCATAACAATGAAATAAAATGTTTGTGATGACTTTTGAATTGATATGTGCACATTACTAAAATGAAAAATGAATATTTGTAGATAATATGGTTATTTATATTGAAAACAAATAGTTGAAAAATTTAGTTATGATTGAATAATTTGATAAGTTCAAAAATATGAAAAAATAATAGACAAACCTTCGTATACGTGTAGTTTTTTTTTATAGTTATAACTATAGTAAATTATCTTTTTATTTTTATTGAATTAGTAACAATTATGTTAAATATATAAATTTTAAGTATGTTATTTTGGCTCCCCCAATAATTTTGGTCAAGATCCGCACCAAATTCAAAGTGTTATTTATATATATACCAATAAAATTTTAGACATATAAATTTTTGTTTGATAAATTTCTAAGTATTAAATATAACTTATCTATCATTACAAAAAAAATCCTTGAATAATAACTAATTTTAGTGACAAAAAATAATTAGTCACCATAGTGACCAATAATTTAAATACCAATTTACAAACTTAAAATTATTGGTAACTAAAATAATTTCAAAAAATTATAATTGGTCTCTAAATTTGTCACTAACATCAGTTACCAGGCTTTTGGTTACAAAAGAATTAATCTCTAAATTGATATCTAATTACGAGACTGGTCTCTAAATTGATATCTAAGCAAATTTTTTGTCACTAAAATTGATCATTATTTAAAAAATTTACTAAAGTATGCATTTGACCTGTAAAGACAAAGATTTAATCAAACAAAACTTCAATCTTTAAAAAACTTTCAATTATTATCTTTTACCATTTTATCTTTGCATATGATTATTTAATATATATATATATATATATATATATATATATATATATATATATATATATATATATATATATATATATATAAGGGTTTACTAGTAAATACAAGATTCAAAGTAATGTTAATTAGTCGTAAAATTTTCCGGTCGTGAATTAAATGTGAACATTAAGGATTTGTATCTCTTCTATATTTCTCGAACACGCAATTCAAGAATTTAATTGTACATTAAATTTACCTGTCTTCGTGACAGTCTACTCATGTCTGAGGACTTTCTTTAAACAAATCTGACTTGATTTTCTTATTTTCGTTAAAACATAAAAACTTGAATAATCCCAAAATGATTTCACTTGTGCAACACTTCTTGGTTGCACTGTTTCTCTAAGGCAACTGAACTAATGCTTCACTTTGGAAACCCCCATAATTCAAAATCAATTTATGCTAATCCCATATTTTTAATAATCTCTGCACGATATTATCCTGATATCTGTTCCTTTCACACATTATTTTTCGAAATTTCGCCACTTCAATATTTTCTATTTTATTTGGATCAAACTCACTATACTACAAAGAAAATGAATGAATGGGAATACAACAAACCTAGCAGCCCAAAACTGACCAAAACATGGACGGCATCAGAATTTATGGGCATATATGTTGTGTTGTTGATCTGTAGTTTTGTCTATGGACACGATGAGACCCTTGACACTGTGGTCGGCGATCTTATTCCAAACTTCCAGGAATAGAAAAGAAAAACATCATCATATCGATATTGAAACAATTCATCTTCGCTTTTTCCCACTACCTTTATGCCAAAGACTCTACCACACACACACCAACTTTTGAAAAACCCAAACACTTTCGTCAGAAAATTCCACCGCAACTCTGCGTTCCTTTATGGTGCAATGTAATTTCCAGTTATAATTTTCTAAATCTACATGATATATTTGAATAAATTCTATACAGGAATATTAGAACCACAATTAATATTGCTTATTCTAAATTGTATAATTTGTCAGATTACAATTTGGTATAGAAAAAGAAACATAACACGATAACAACCAACTCAATATAAACCTAATCAACTGTGCCTCCCACTAGTTGGCTTTGCCGTTCTTCATTCAGCCAACGTATAAGCGTGTGTTTAAAAATATGTTGGTGGGGTGGTGAAAGGAATTTCTTTGCATTTTTTAGTTGAAACTATTTTTAAATTTAGATTATGTCACCAACCAATCCCTAATTCTTCTCAAATTTTATATATTTTTTCAGTGTTTTGTCCTTTTTTGAACCCATCTCAATTCTTTTGAAAAGTGAGAGAGGCACTCAAGCACATATTGAAAAACGCATCATGACGTGTGTCTTTGAATGAGATTTATCAAATAAATTTATATTAAAATTATTTTGAAGAAAACCATACTTTATCATCAAACAAAAGAGATTATAAACAATTTTATGTATATGAAAGCATATTTCAAAAAATAATTTAATCCAAACATATGTAAGATATAGTTTTTTTTTAAAGAAAGCAAAGGGAAAAAAAACAAGATCATGGTTTTTTTTTTTTCAAACATGGATGTATATTTTGTTCAAACATAACTGTATTTAAATAAAATGAAATCATTATGAATAACAAAGTTTACAAAGAAAATATTGAATACTTAAGATTAAATTATAAATGAATGATTAAACCAAACTAATTCTGTATAAACTTTTAATAGAATAATACAAGATGATATGATAAAAATGTAGAATGATTTCACGTGGGTATATATTCACGTCTTCTTATTCCTTTGGTCTTTTGATTTTGTCGTTTTTGTGGTGACGCCATCTTTCTCATCAATTACTCCAACTACACGACAACAACGCTCAACAAACTTTCGTACGTATATCTCTCAAAATCAAAAGTGTCAATATTTTTATAAGACAACACCTGTTTCGTTGATGCCAATTTGCCATAATGAGACAAACAAAAAAAACCTTGACTTTAGACCCACTTTTTAATTTATTTTTTTCAGGAATAAAATCAATGTTTCCTCTATTTTTTTTTTTGTTGGGACGTGTGATGTATGGAGATACAGATTTTTTAAATAATGATATAATGAAAAAAATAAAGAAAATGATTTTCTCCTGAGTTTATTCACATGTATCATCCCGAGTATATCAACTTTCTCCTGAATTCAACGAAAAAGGTTTCAGCACCACATATTTGACATGTTGGTTCATGTCCAACAACCGTCAACTTTCTGCTACCAAAATTTCAAATTTAGATTCCATAATTGCATAATTAATCTGTATGTAGAAGGTATTTTCAAACTTTATGTGAAAGGTATTTACACCGCGACTAAAAAGCTAGCTTTTTGCAGTGCTAAAAGTTAGGAATAGACAAGTTAATATAATTGTGCCACGACTTTTAGACACCCATATAAAAAACGTTAAATTTATTTAGGAAACTTTTAGAGAAATTGTAAATCTTGCAAATTTAGAAGAAATTAAATGTCTAAAAACAAACATTAGGCACTTTAGATTTTGGACCCTTGTTACTATTGTTCCGTAAGCCCAAGCCCAAGCCCGAGTTAGTGACGTAGTTGGGTAGGCTTAGACCAAGTGGTTAGCCCATCTGTGTGAGTGATGTCTCAACCCATACAATTCCATGATACTCGTTCCTGTGTACTGGATTAACGGATTTCAGTTATTTGGGTTTTTTTTTGGGGGGAGAAATGAATAGAGAAGAATTTAAGAAAAGCGTTTTATTGATTTTTGGAGATCTTGATCTGAAAATATCGGTGTTGGAGGATGAGGATGAGGAAGAATGTGGTGGTGTTGGTGAGCACAAGTATCGCGGTGGTGGTGGTAGGGGCATTGATCAGAAAATGGAAGCAATGGAAAGAACAACAATTGAGACACGTGAAACAAATAATAAGGAAGTTTGCTAGGGAAAGTGCCACCCCATTATCGAAGCTTTGGCAAGTAGCTGATGATATGGTGTCCAGCATGAAAATCTCTCTTGCTAGTTCCGATGAATCCCCCACTCTCAACATGGTCGTTTCCAACGTTACATCGCTGCCACTTGGGTACATGTTTCTCTTTTTCATCATCGTACGTATGTGATTTTACTAAGGAGTATTTTCATTTTTATTTTTATTTTAAATTACATTGATTTGCACATGGCAGAGATGAAGAAGGATTCTTTTATGGGGTTAGTTTGTATGGAAGGAATTTGTTGATGTTGTGTGCGCGACTGGGAGGAAAGAAGAAGCCTATCTCTGCCTTACAGAGACAAGATATTTCCATCCCTGATGCTGTCTTGGCTGGTCCTTCTCTGGTACTTTTACCATAAATATTAATTCATTTTCTATGAATCTACGTGTGCATTATAATGCCCCAAGCACACCTCAACCTTGTTTTCCCAGGAAATCACTGATTACATAGCTACAGAGATAGCTAAGTTCGTTTCGATGCATCCTGAGATTGAGATTGAGGACAGTGAACCCGTCGAAAACAAGAAATTCGGCTTCACCTTGTCATATCCAGTTCATCAAGCTATGCCTTTCTCTGACACAGCATCACAACACAAAAACGCAAACAACCCAGTTGAGTTTAATTAGTACACATACATACATACATAAATGCTAATCCTTTTTCGTGTTGGAAGACCAAAACATTCATGTTGTGGAAGCAGGTTCGCCAGGGAATGGTGAAGGACCTAAATCGAGCGTTGGCGACCCATGGAATGACAATGCCCGTTGTTTCACTGGTTAGAGCCCTATCAATTAATTTTGCAAATGTTACATTTTTCTGGGCTCTCTCTGTCTTTCCACGTCTGAAGCAATAGTAGATTCAAAACATTAATACTGAATAGGTTGATGAAACTATTGGAGGCTTGGCCGGTGGAAGATACTATAACAGGGAGAGCGTGGCTGCAGTTACCCTTGGCACCACCACAAATGCTGCTTATGTGGAACCAGCAGAGGAAGTTGCCAGCGATTCCGCACAGTTTCCCAATTCAAGTGAACTGGTTAGTTAATTACTATTACTATATCCATGCATGTGCCACAAATTATCAAATACTCCTCAACAATAATTAATTATATGCCATGAAGAGATTAGTTTAATTACGCAACTTAAATGATTAATTCGGTTGTAGTGTTGCAGGTGATTAGCATGGAGTGGGGAAACTTCAATTCCCTTCATCTCCCTTTAACATCGTATGATGCCAGTGTAGATGCTGAAAGCTCAAATCCTGGTAGCCAGGTATATATAGCTCCTGAAATCACTGTTAAACATTTACCATTGTTATAAATACATACCAATACAAATCATCTACAATTGGCAACTGAGTCTTCTGTTTTTTACCTCATCAGGTTTTCGAAAAGCTTATTTCAGGAAAGTATTTGGGAGAAGTTGTGAGACATGTCTTGTTGAAGTTGGCCAAGGAAACAGCCTTGTTTGGAAGCACAGTGCCTCCCAAGTTAATGATTCCCTACTTAATCAGGTTCCTCACCCATAAATACTCCATCTATTGGAAGCCTTTATCACTTTATTGCATAACTTTTTCTGTGTTTGGTTCAGAATTTATTTTTTTCAATGAAATCAAATTTGTAAAATTCTTCTCGATTAAAATTACCCTCTTAAGATCCTTCTAAACATTGTTTCCAATTATAACTTTTAGAACATATAAGTGAGAGATCCTTTCTGATTCATTTAACGTGTTTAAAACAGTGTTAAAAAATTCTTTTTTGATTATAGAATCTGACCAAGTATTAAATCTTCATCTAGTTTTGACTTCTCAGAACAGAAATGGGTGAGTTTTAGAAAAGCAACCAAAGTTTTCACTTAGAAAATGAATGAGCTAGCATGAATGAATATGTAGTAGAGACATTGTAATTCAAA
Source organism: Vigna unguiculata (assembly GCF_037176805.1). Classification (NCBI taxonomy): domain Eukaryota; kingdom Viridiplantae; phylum Streptophyta; class Magnoliopsida; order Fabales; family Fabaceae; genus Vigna; species Vigna unguiculata. The sequence goes on along the minus strand of NC_140794.1, from coordinate 52,173,583 downwards.
TAATGAGACTTATTTGACACTTTGTGCAGGCCCTCTGATATGGCTGCCATGCATCAAGATACGTCGGAGGATCGTGAAATAGTGGGTGAGAAACTTGGAGAGATTTTCGAGGTAAGAATGTAGATTTGAGCTTTGTAATGATAAGATCCATGGTAGCGAAAAAGGTAAAAAAATGAATTAACATGTATAATTGGTAATTGGACAAAGCACAGATCCATAATTGTTGTCCAATGGCACGGGAAGCGGTGGCTGAGGTGTGTGACATAGTAGCAGAGAGGGGTGCACGATTAGCGGGAGCAGGAATTGTGGGAATAATTAAGAAGCTAGGAAGAATTAAGGATAGAAAGAGTGTGGTGACGGTGGAAGGTGAGCTTTATGAGCACTATCGCATTTTCAGAAATTACCTTCATAGCAGTGTGTGGCAAATGCTTGGCAAAGATTTTTCAGACAATGTCATCATTGAACATTCACATGGTGGTTCTGGAACTGGAGCTTTGTTCCTTGCTGCTGCTCAAACTCAAGCACACCATTCAGATTATTGACCCTTTACACTCAACACTTTTCTTTTCTTTTGAGCTTGCTGTTCTGAGAACAAAAATACACTGGTGGATGCACCAGCTAAATTGGGCTGCTGCTGGTGATTGTAGACAACAGTTATTTATTGAGTTTGGACATGCACCAGCTACGTTGTTTTTACTTATAAAGGTTTTTTGAGATTGGATTTCAACAATCATACTATTTATTTTCCATAATGGATGAAAAAACCCGCATCGAAAACACTAAGAACGTGACCAATGTTATCCAACAATCACCATCTCTACAACATTGATCGTGCAATCCCTCGCTCAACTTCCTCTGTGACATTTTTCAAATATCACACATCAACCACCTTCATTATCGTTGCATGACGCTATACTCCTCAATAACACCTTCAATTAGTATCTTCACATCTCCCAACAACACATTCTCTTCAACTCACTTTCATTCCCACAGAATTACCTCTTTAAACAAAAAATCGTTACCTCACTTTCATGTTTTTCAGCCCCGTTGTTTGATTGTTTATTATTAGGGTAATATTGGTATCAACTCAATGCAAGGCTGAATTTGATTTTCCTTCGATGTTTTTTTCAACTTCTAAAGTTATATAAGCTTACAATATCACGAAACATATAATCCAGATTTAATAAAATAGATACGATCTAAAAACTTAAATTCTTATTAGCTAAATCAAATTGAATACTTTTTTTTTCAATTTCATTTAAATTACATTAACTTTAGTTTGTTTAATCTTTCAAAATTGGATTTAAATTTACTTTTGAATGTCTTTAACTAGATCCAATTTATCATAAACTTGGTCCAAACTGACAAGGTTCGGTGCAACTCAGTTGAAGTTGAGTTTAATCCAACCTAGTCTAACTTGATCTCCTCTAGCCCAAGCAAGCTAAATATGGGTCTAAGCCAATTCAACCAATGTGAGTTTATTCAATTTGTCTTAAATTGGATCTAGCTAGACATGCACCCAAGCCCACTTGGGATGACGTGGACTTAGGCTCACTTGAGCTTTGTCCAACTCATCCCAACTTAAACTTAACCTGTCTTAACTCAACTTGATTCCTATCAAACTCTTTCCGACTATGGCTCAGTCTAAAATGGACACACTTGGACTCGATTTAGACTTGAATTGACTCAACCTAGCTTCATCTTGGGCTAACTTGAGTCATGTAAGCACGAGGTGACTTAACTCGACTTAGACTCAATTCAACTAGGCTTAACCTCTCCTAATCTCACTTGGGCACCACTAACTGAGCTCGACTTGACCCTACTCAAATTGATGTGTCTGGCCTAATTCGACCTAATCTAGGCTCAATTGAATCTAATTTCATTCAAATCGTACCAATTTGACATTGTTTTAGCCCAACTTAATTTTAATTTGACTTACCTTGATCAAGGCTGATGTAGGTATGACCTCACAACTAGAATTAGTCTTCAACTTGAGTTCAAGCACTATCCAATTTGACTTAGGCGAGCCCAATTAAGCTAATCTATGTCAGTTTCACTTGTGCAGAACCTGACCCAACCTAACATTATATAACTTTACCCTAATGAGACTTGACCTTACATGAGTTAGATACAACTCAATTGATCTTTCTTGAACTTGACTTGATTTAACATTTCATAGCTTGAACTAACCTATATTATTTCGATTTTGAAATTTTAAAATTCCAATAATTATTCAATTTAACTTCAATTAAACGGATTCAACTTAATATGCAAAAACCTGAATTTAAATTTGAGATCAATTCATTAAAATATATCTAAAATGATATAAAATTTATATAATTATGAATTTGAATTTTGTTATCTATTCCAAATAGCAAGCTGCCTATGTATAGAAATATTAAATATTTGCATACAAACTCAGTGGGAGTAGGAACGTGCAGTGGTGGTGGGCAGTGGTGTGGATTTCGAAAACTCTGCCATTGTTCCAACTCTTCAATTCTTTATCTTTTCATTTCTTTTCTATACTTGTCTCAATGGAGATCAATTTATAAGTTTTATGTCATTGGGTTTAATTCGTGTGAAGCTTCGGAATGTTAAAAAATATATACACTCTTGACTTTTGGAGGATTAGAAATGCCCATTTTCCTTCTTACTCAGTCCATAATTTTAAAATTGACCATGTACATGTTTTAAATTAAAAGTTACATAAATATATGTTAAAAACTAAACAAATAAGTAGTTGAGAAATCATATCATGCTATTAATCATCAATTAATACCAATGTGTAAGTTTTACTTCATATTTGGCTTACTCGGTGTATATGGTAGAAGCCAAGAATAGGATAGTTCAGGAAGTTATGATGAAACAGGTAAAGAAGTCGGCATGGTGGATAAGAAAGTTGAATGAGACTTTTTCTTAAATTATAATGAGAGATTCGATAACACTCCATTATCTAATTTAATAAGGTAAACAAGTCACAAAAATTGGATAAGACTCCGCTAAATCTTGTTTAATCAAGACATATTTTAGTAAACAAGTAAGAAAAAAAAAACACATAATGGGGGGTTTCTTATCAAAATTAAGGGTAGGTGAGAATGTTATGGGTAGACATAGGTTATGTATTTGGTAAAGTATTTCCCTCCACTTATTTCTGTATAAATTAAAACACATTTGTTAGCCTTATAAATATTATTTCGTAGCAACTCGTAGCGTTTTTTATACCCCAATTTAAGTGATACCTTTTAAAATATCAACATCTAGTTTCTATATTTTTTATTCTTTGCAATAATTATTTAATTTGTATCTAACGTAAATTTTATCATACTTTAAATATCATAATCACTCCATAAATAAGCTTATTGACAATATGACATTTACTTAACATATGCTATTTTACTTAATCAAATATTTATAATTTAATTTCATCTGAACTGAAACTTAGTTTTTTTACTTTTAGATAATTTTACAAAAGGATGGTTAGAAATCTTGTTTTTTGTTTCGTGAAAAATATTGACTAAACCAAGTTACCATATCTCATATCTCTTGTGACAAAATTTTATGGAGGATTGGAATTCGATATTTGTACGATATTTTTTAATGAATGTAATATACTCAGTGTGATGTGAAAAGAGGAAGAGGTATTTAAATTATCTTAGACCTTGACTTCTAAGCGATGTAAAGCTATTGAGTGCGGTAGGAGCATTAAGGCCTCCAGTCAAGATCTAAAGAGAATGAGCGGAGCATCTCCAATGGAGGGCTTAAGGGACTAATGGTTCGCATGTTGAACTTCGCTATCATCCCCACGGACAATGTCAATATTCCGATCTCAAAACATCGTTAGGGTCAATCACCATGCATCTGAGGTATTGTCCGCTTTGGAGCATTGACTTCGTCACGGTTGTGTACTCAAAATAACAAACTTAGTGTTTTTCAATTTGATTATAAAACGTTTGAGTGTTTTATGCATCTACTTTTAGAATAAATTTCACAAATAATTCACTTACATTGTGGATCAAAGCCACAAAACACTTCAACTCACCGGATCTTCATGTTATATTGACTATAATAAACAATTCATGCATTTCTTGTCACAAATAACATTTTTTGTATTTTTTGTTATGGATGGAATAATAGAGGAATCAAAACAAAAATAAAGTGGAGAATGATAGATGAAGAAGAGGATGGTAACAAAGGGTTTGCATGAATATAAATTGTAGAAAAGTAAATTACCAAGCATAAAATAAGAACCGGTAAAGAAAATCAATGGAAGCAAAGACTGAAATTGCTAAGACCAACATAGATTTTGCCTTTTCTTCATGTTCACAATGTCAGCATGTTTGAAATTATATCCACTTTTTGTCACTATTCGTTTATATTTGATCTATCTATTTATATTATTTCTCTTATTTTGACAGTTACTTGACACAATAAAATAAAAGAAAAAACACATAAATTAGGTCTTAAAACTAGTCCATTGGACCATATATCCTTGTTGCTTTCACTATAGTCGTTATAACATGTAACTACCATTTCAAATTAGCTTTAGTTCTTAGTTTCAATTACTTTCCTTTCACTCGTTTTCTTTGTTTGCATTTAACCTATTTCAATGTCTTTTTACTCTAGTCAAGCTTCTTTCGATGTCTCAACAATGTCATTTGCTTGATTCTTCTTCTTGATCTTCCTTGTCTTAATATCTTTCTTTTCCACCTCTTGTATGATAACGCACCTGTTGATTTCTCGATTATGTTATTTCCTTCACACCTTCAACACAAATATTTAAATTATGGAGAATGATATATAGCATTGGTTCCATCATTTGTACATGGAAAGTTAGAATAATTAAGTTCATTAATTAAAAGAATATAAATGCATATAACAAATTTTATAAAGACAAAAATATCCTTTAAAATTTTTAAGTAATAATTCTCTTATACAAATAAGCACTTTAATTGTTTAATTTCTTTTACTTTTTAGATTTTTTAACACTATTTTTTATTTATTTTTCTGTTATTTTTCTATGCTTAATTATATTTTAATTTTTAGCAACATTAAAATATAGTTATTTTATTATTTAATTATTTTTTAACTTTTATTAGTGAGCATTAAATAAAATATTAAACACATTTATACAACACTCATGGATATTTTTGTATTTTAAGTCAAATCAAATTGCATTAATGATCATTAGGTCATATTTCTTTTAATATTATAATTATCTAAGGACTTTTGTATGATTCAATACGTATTAATTATTCTTAACCGGTGTCCATAGGTTACTGGTCAGCAAGACCCTTAAATTATTTCTTATTAAAAATAGTTTTGGTTCTAATTATATTTTAAATTTTTAATCTAGCTAGTTGTAAATATTCTATCTAAGACTATCGTCGTGAGTTTTTATAATTCATGACTGTTTACTTTAAAAACTTAGTAGTTTTGAAATTTTAATTTTAGCTACAAAAACTAAATTTGATTATAGAAACCAAATTTTAATTTTAATTGAAGCTCTTTTAGTGATGAAAAGGTTCCAATGTTACCCAGAATGATCTTATATGTAGCAATAAAGCCCATCGTGGAGACAGTGTATGTATTTTAAAAACCTAACACGTAACTTTTACTCTTAATTTTTTTTTAAATTATAATTAATTATATTTTGCATATTTTTTAGGATAAATTGTAAACTGCAATATCATTAGAAAACAAAATTTACATCTCTTAATTTTTTTCAAATTATAATTAATTATATTTTGCATATTTTTTAGGATAAATTGTAAACTGCAATATCATTAGAAAACAAAATTTATGTAACGTCTCATTTAATTATTACGCGGAATTAAAGGAAAAGTAACACGTAATAATACTGTAGCGTAGTCCTGGGGTCCTTAACACAACCCCTACAACCTGGGCATACCATGATGCCAACGGAAACCAAATACAAGTCTAGCAAAAGAGAAAAGGGTAGCAAGGCGTAAAACAATACATGGGCCATAGTCCTAACGAAAACCATGAAGGAAAGAAATATAAAGTCCAGCCCAGATGGCTAAGTAGCGAAATTGTCATTTCCTTGCTGACCGCGAGAACCTCGTCCATCTGCTACCATCAACTAAATTGATGATCATCGCAAGAAAGAATAGCCACATACAAGACAATCATACAATAAATAGGGTAAGCTAAAGCCAACAACATTCTCATCATACAGTCAAATATATTTTCACCATTCAATATCCATACGACAACCAAGCATGTTATGACTTTCAATCGATACATTACGACTCGACTCGACACATCCGGATAAATATAATCTGGTCAGATTCAGCGGATGCTTGCACTTGTGGTGGATGCCTCTGCTCACCCCCGAGCTACTCACCCCTGAGCTATGTGTTACAAGTGTTACAATGGATCAATTTTCCCTCACCACAAGGTTAGCCCTTAATGAATTTCGGGCCTCATGCTACTCTCACCACGGGAGTCAGTCCGTTCTAGGTGAGACTAACTAACTCCTTAGAGTGTCAGGATGCAACCTTACCTTGAATCCTTACCTAGTCATACAGATGGGGCACCACCATGGACACCCACTAACAGGGGCCATGGAATTACATCCCGACCACTGAAGCGCGACCTTGGGAATCTCACCTAGAGATCCCCAAGGACTTACACACTGACACGGACTAAACTTTCTTAATCAACCAAACAGATTCAACATGCATACACACAACCTATATACATATACATAAAATTTCTCGTAATCCACCTCTTTCGTATTTCCAACCAAACCATGCCAACTCATTGTTCTCGAACCCAGAATATGGAGCTCTGTCTCATACCATTACCATGCCACATTGATATCAACCCTTTCATGTCTCATGTCGAACTCATACCAAGCTCATCATTTCAATTTCATGAATCATCTCATACAATTATCATGTTCACATCATGTTAAAACTCACAAATCACAACTCATACACCACCTCATTCATACAGGCCATTCAGTTCACGAATTTAAAGGTAATACTCATATAAGCATGTTGTCCACTTTTTGAAATCAAGGAAACATCAAGGCCAACCCCTTTCTCGCCCAGCATCTCGCTCAGGCAGAAAGGTCTCGCCCAGACGAGGAGGACCCTGGCTCAGGCGAGCTCCCTTCGCCTAGGCGAGAGCTCGACTTCCAGTATGAGAACCCTATACGCGTTCTCGCTTAGGCGAGACCCTCCTCGCCTAAGTGAGACGTTCGCTCGCCCAAGAAGTACAGTGGGTCGCTTAGGCGACCCTTCGTGGAGAAATACACAGGCGAGTCCCTGTTAATCTCGCCTAGGCGAGGCAGGCTCGCTTAGGCGAGTTTAACAGACTTCGCCACTGTTCCTCATTGCCATCAACATAGTTCATGCCCAGCAACAACACAAATCATGCCATACACTCACAGTCACATATAAGCACGAAAATCACAAACCACCATCAAAACTACCATCATTGCACCAAACAATAGGGTTCTAGCTTCCCTTACCTGGAAGTAGCTAGAAGGTGCCTCGACTCTAACCAACGGGGCACGACAGCTCAAGAGAGGACTTGCGAACTAAATAAGACAGTGGAACAGGGTTAGGAACTAAGCTCACAGTGAAACCCCACTGTATAAACGGACAGATGCTCATGGAGAAGAAGTGTGAGCTGAAAGATAACTTACGTGGAGTAAGAACTGGGTTTGAGTTAGCTCGAAGAATGGCTTGGGGAGAAACCCTAGCAGAGCGTCCTGTGAGAGCAGTGGGGATGACGACTGGTTTCTAAAAGAGTGAAAGTGTATGCATTAGGGCAGACTAGGATCAGTTTTATCCTTTGGGCCAGCTCTTAGGCCCATTAGATTTGGGACAGTCCTATAAGTTAAAGACATAAAAAAACAGGGCCTTACAATTTACATCTGTTTAACAAGATATATGGCGTTTAAAAAGTCAGGAGAGATCTTGTTATTAAAGAAAAAATATTTTCTTACTCATCTTATTGTCAATCTAGTCTTTTATTATAAATTATAGCACTTGAAACATAATTTAAGTAATGATATCCTCACTCTCTTCACTATTTTTTCATTGTATGAAACAAAAATTTCTCAAATTTTAAAACATATTGTATTTTTTATTTATGTTAATTGCCTATTACTTTCGATCTACCTTCTACAATTACATATCTAGAATTAGTAATAGCTCATAACATGAATTATTCATTATATGTTCAAAGTTTAATTTACATCTTAAAAAATATTAACTTAGTTTTAGTTTATATATTTAAAAAGTTAGTAAATATTATAATCATATAAAATAATATTTATTTTATGAAATATATAAACAAAAAACACTAATTTTTACTCAATCTCATACATATATAAAACAATAAAAATATATTTTATTTCTATTATGCAAAAGTAAATTAACTTTAACAAGCAATATATATATATATATATATTCATATATATATATATATACATACTTAATTATAATAAATCTACAAAGTTTTACTTGAGTTTCTATGAAATTTATGTAGTCTTTTTCAGTTCTAAAAATTTTGAAACTTTTCAAGTGGAATTATGCCATTAGATTTTACTTCTAAGTACATTGTGAACCTTATACAGTCATACAGACATTGTGCTTAAATTTCTAATACTTTATTAGAAGAGACTTAAAATGATATTCCTCATGAATTTATTATATTTAACGAAAATTACTTTTAAAAAGCAAATTAAAATCATAAGATTAAAAAATATGAAATAAAAGATAAAAAAAGTATATAAAATTATAAAAAATAAAATTAGATAATTAGATAATAATAAAATTATGAAATTAAAAAAATTAAAAAATTAGTAACTATAATTTATAATTTTAATTTCATAATTTTTTTAATTTTAAAAAAAATAATTACATAATTATATAATTTATATATTTATATTCTATAATTTCATAATTTTATAAAAATAATTTTACAATAAATTTTATAAATTTGGTAACATTATAAAATTACAAAAATCATAGAATATAAAAATGCAAATTGTAAAATAGATAATTAAAAAATTATGAAATTAAAATTACAAATTATGTTTTTACTTTATATTTAATAATTTCATAATTTAATTATTGACTAATTACCTAATATCATAATTTTATATTTTATTATTTTTATTATTTTTTATCTTTTAATTTCATAATTTTAATTTACTTTAATAATAATTTTTATTAAATATAGTAAATCTAAAGAAAATCTCAGACATTAAAGTTTCTTGTAATAAAATATTGTATAGTGAGAATGATAAGATATGGTGTCATGTCATATTATTAACAGTAAAATTTAGTGACGAATTCTCAATAAAAAATTTATAATTTTGAGGACTCAATATACCATTGAAAGTTAAATAAGGGTTGAATTAAAATTTTCTAAATTTATTTATATTTATCAATTTGTTAGAGTTCAATAGATGATGAAATATGTATTGATTAACAAAAAAAATTCACCTTTTAAGTAAATATATATTTGGTTTATATTATTTTTTTAATTTGATTCTCATATTTTTGTTTTGTATTCGATTAGATTCTCATTTTCGTTAAATTTTGGTCAATTTAGTACTTTTTACTAGCAATGTTTAAATAGTTAACGTTTTTTAATAGTATATGCCACGTGTCAACTTATGGTTTTTTTTGTTTTTGTTTTTAATTTTTTTTTCAATTTAAAAAAATTGTAAACATGTAAAGTTTCACTTGTGTCACGTGTCAATTTATAGTTATATTATTTCTTTTTAACTAATTTAGTCTTGATATTCGTTATTTTTGTTTAATTTAGTTTCTATATATTTTCTATTTTTGTTTAATTTAGTCCTAATTTTTGTTAAAATTAAACAATTTTTTCCATTTCAAGTTAAGACCAAATTTAAATTTTTATAAATATTATATATATATATATATATTTTTAAAATTGTCATTATTATTAGTTATTTTTTAAATTTAATTATAAATTATTATATTTAATTATAGATCAAATATAATTCTTAGATTAATTTTTAAATAAAATATAATTATTTAAAATATTATTAAAATATAGTTATTAAATGTTTTAAAAATATATATTAACATTTGTAAAATTGACATTTAAATATAAAATATTTAATACTTTTATTATATTTTAGATATTAAAATCTAAAATATTTTATATTTAAATGTTAATTTTATAAATATTAGTTTACTTTTCTAAAATATTTATAATATTTATATATTTTTAAATATCAATTTTAAAAATATCGGTATTTTAGAATATAAATATTAGAAAAAAATATTTAATAATTATATTCTTATAATATTTTAAATAATTGTATTCTATTGAATAATTAAATACTAGAATTTTCTTCAATTTATAATTAAATTTAATACTTTATAATTGAATTTAAAAAATAATTAATAAAAATGTTAATTTTAGAAAAAATATTAGGATAATTTTTATAAAAGATATTAAATTTGGTGTCAATTTGAAAGTCACACAATTAATTCATTTTAACCAAAATTGGGACGAAAATAAACAAATATAACGAATATAGGAACTAAGTTGAACATAAATAACGAATATAGAAACTAAAGTGAGCAAAAAGAAATAATATAACCACAAACTGACACGTGGCACTGGCATTGATACGTAGCACAATTGTGACGTGACATGTGGACTATTTTTTTTAAAATTTAAAAAAAATATTAAAAATTTAAAAAAAAACAAAAATAAAACAAGAGTTGTGGCATGTACTGTTCAACAACGTTAACTATGTAAACACCGTTACTAAAAATGACCAAAATTTGACGAAAATAAGAACCTAATTAAACACAAAACGAAAATAATGACCAAATTAAATAAAAAAGGAAAATAGGGATCAAATGTATATTTAAGCATATTAATAATTTTTTTCTTATTTCTTAAAAAAAATTAATATTTTTCTCTTTTCATAGTATGATTATTAGGTATAAATTTGAGTCTGGTTCTGTTTCTTATAAGTAATGGGTATAGTTGTACTAATATATGTATTATAAAAACGATAAAAAGGTATAAAGATAAATAATAATGATAAACATTTTTTATTTCTTTTTATTTCTTATTATTATAAAAGATTATTTTGATTGTCTTTTTAATGTATTTATTTGTAACCAAACAACTTTTTTTTTCATTAATTTTTCACTTTTTTTTTTCAATTTCATTACTTCTTTCTAATTTTTCAAACAGTGGCCTAATACATTTCATTTCGTCCACGTCCCATCAATAGTATTTTGACGGAGACCACTTTGAGGGTCTTTGGAAATTTAGGTTGTGAATGACATTATTAGTTAAGTTTCGTGGTTAAACAAAAGGAGTGTGTGAATGCGGGCCACAAGAAATCGAAGGTCTAAGTTGAGCTAAGAAAGAAGCTAGGAAGGGAAAGATTGGACACAGATTAGAAGCGAAAATTTGTTAGTAATCTGCAAAATTAATAGCTTTACGTAGGTTGGTGCGTAGCTGGAGATTCTTTCCATCTTCTATAAAGGATTTGACCCAATTCAGTTAATGGGAAACTAATATGCTCATACTTTTCAACACCCTTCAGTTTCGCCATTGTTTTCGTAAACATATATAAAGGTTTATCTACTTGGACTTTACTAATAACTTTAGAGAATTAAAATAATATATCTAAAGTAAACTTAAACTTATATAAAGTCACAAATAAGTTATAAGGTAACCTTAGTAAGTTTTTATTGTTTTTGTATATTTATTATACTATTCTCATTTATAATAATTTTTATCTTTATTTGAAGTAAAAGCGTGTTTAAAGTCTCACATCAATTAATATAAAGAAAAGATCATTATGAATACCTTGAGGTGTTGAACCACGTTAAATTTTCTATGCACTTTTATTTATATTTTTGTTCTTATTTATAAGTATGTTTCCCCTTGAAGAGAATATATTTTCCTAACATATAATTTTCAACAGTGGTATCAAAGCTTACAGGAAAGAGGAATAGTTTGACATGTTGATTCGAATCAACGTTGCGTGTTGCATCTTTGAAAAAAGGTTAGTCTTGATCATTCTTCTTTTCCAATGACTTCATTGATGCTTTTGTGGTTGAGTCTAGCTTGGCCAATGTGGTGTTGGTGATGGATTTCACCTTGAGTATTGGTGAGTTATCAATGACAATGAAGTGGAAGTTGTCGACGATGAGTCTGATGCAAGGTGGTAAGGGATGATGACGAGAAAAGATTGTCACCATCAATCAGACCTTGAGGATCACCGGTGACAAGAGCAAGGACGACTCAAGAGTTTGGAAGGCCTCAAGCAAACTTAAAAAATGAGGTATTTTATTTAAAATTTATTTTTTGAGCTTTTTTTATGCAAAATTATTTATTAAATTGTCATAATTAATATCATTTGACATTTATTATTCAATAGAAAATTACGATAATGCATTTAATATTTCTTGAGATATTGTTGATCTTAAATATATTTTTATTATTTTTAACTTTGAGAGACTCCTTACGGTAACATTATTCTATACGCTTTATATACATTTGGAAAAAAGAATATATTCTTTTTATATAATTAAGAATATCAATTGGTTTATCATTTTCCAAACCTATAGTTTCTCTTAAGATATTTAATTATGAAAATAAATCAAATTTATAAATATCCAACAAATAATCATATTTTAAAGATTTTTTGTGGGGAATTCAAGTGTGAGTCTAAGTCCCACGTTGGGTAGAAACGAGAAAGTGAAACACTATATAAGGATGAAGACGCATAAGTCTATTGCCTTAAGATTTTTTGTCGAAAATGGTATTAATACCTTATGTGATTGGGCTTAAGTCTCACTAGAGTTGTATCTCCGTAGTGAACCTCTACCTTGATAGACTGCTTGGGCTCAGGTCTCATTGGTATCAACCTAGTGAACCTCCTCCCTCAATAGACCAAACATTCATTTTTCAAGGTTTAAGTATTTTTCTTTCAAAAATGTATAGTCTAGTCTCTTTATTTTTTTAACACACTAAACAAAAAATCAATAATTTCTTCATATATATTTTTGTCAAAAGTACAATCATCATCTAGTCTCAATCTCCTTCCCGTTACCATGGGTTTGAGAATCAGAATTATCCTCATCACTAACTACTTCTCTTTCTTTATTGTTGTTTCCACCTATATTTATATTATTATTATCATGTTCAATCATCACTAACCCACCTGTATTTTATTCATTTTTCTTATATTTTTTATATATTTATTCATAGCTCCTTTTTGTGATGCAATTAAAGTCTTAATTATTCTCTTCGTTTGGATTTTTGAATAGCCTAATTCAAATTTTTTAGTTGACATATATATATATATATATGAAAAAAAATTATAATATATAAAACACTACTAAAAAGAAGTATATAAAACGAATAAGTTAAAACAATAAAAATTGTTCTAGTTGTAACGAAAGTAAACTCGATACTAGACTTGTAGTATCTTGAAATCTCAAGTCTCTTCCTCTTTCCCAAGTCTCAATTTTTTCACAAACATGCAGAGTTTATTTTAAGATTAAGCATTTAATAAAAATAATTAAAAAAATTCTTGTTTTTCTCAACTCGATAATAAGTCTTTTTTTTTTCTTAACTTGACTTATTTTTCTACAAAAAACTCAACCAACTTTGAATTATGCTTCAACTAATCTATTATCCACCAAAAGACTCAACTCTAGTCTAATTAATAGTTTTGTAAAAAAAAATTAGTTCCTCGTCAAAATTTATGTAAAAAAACTCTCAAAACTCATAAATCGAAAAGTACCGGAAAAAAAAAACTTGACAAAATAAACACATTTATAATTCTAATACAAATCCAAAACAAAATAAAAACAACAACAATATAAATAGAAAGAAAAAAATATTCTAACCAAAAATGAGAACGAAAGAATTGGTACGCACGGGCAATATGTGATTCATGGAATGTAAATTATCAGAACCATACAAAAATGAGTCTTGGAAGATAAGAAAGTAAGGAGAAACAAAAGAAATCAAAGAAATAAAAAAATAAAAGAAAAAAATAGAATCCATATCGATTATAAAATAATAAAGAATACTAATCATTCTCAAATAAAATTAATAAAATTATAATTTACTAAATAAATGTTTGAACTCATTAATTATCATTTTTAATACTAATAAAAATTAAGAGGAATTAATAATAATTTTTTTAATTTTTATTTTCAACCATAAACTTATAATTAATTTAATAAAACATATTAGTAATAAAAAATTTTTTTGAGGTTTTTTATTTTTTTAAACATAATTTTGTAATTAATTTAATAGAGAGATATTAGTAAAAAAGTTTGAGATTTTTTAAATATAATTTTATTATTAATTTAATAAAGAAATATTAGTGATAAAAAAAATTAAGAGTTTTCTTTTTCTAATGACCTAAAGGAGTGATTTACTTTTTATTCTTGAGCCATGTCACAAAACTAAAAATTGAAGAGAAATATGATCCGAGATGGCAGATACGTGTGAGGACGGAGAGAGTTTAATTTTATTGAATCAATGTGAAAAAAAAAGATTGATTTTTCTCTATCTTTACTAGTGGGGAGGGGACTAGTTTTACTATTTCATGTTCATTGTCATAGAACAAATTTATCCAAATTCTCATATTCAATTTCAACGAGTATCAAATTCTTAACTCATTCTGATCGTAACGGGTATATACTTGTAGAGATGACAAATAAACATGCTTCCGTGAGTATTGTCTGAACCCGTCCATGTTTTGACGGGAAATTCCCGCATTGAGTGGGTATGGAGAATCTTCGACTTTTTCAATTGGGTATGGGGATATACATATCCCTGCCATAATACTCGTCCCCGTCATATCTCCGTCCCCATTTAAATTTTTAAAATATTCACAATTTATTAAGTAATCATATATATATATATATATTCTATTTTTTATTTCTTTTAATTATTTGGTTTGTCATGGAACTCGCATCTCCAATATATTTTTAATTTTATCATAACATTTATGTAATTATGTTAAAATGATGTATGTCAATTAAAATTTTTTTATGACTCACATTTGAATATTTTTATTATTTTTTACTATTTTTATTTATTATATATTTTCCTTTCACATGAGAATGTTTAATACTCTCAATTTAAGGTAATATAAAAAAAAATTCTTTACTTATTCTTATTAATTTTTGTTTAATTTAAAGAACTCTTTTGTTAAAATAATTTTTGTTTTTTTTTCAACCATTGGGTACGTATGTTGATATTTGAAAATTTTTTTAGATCTCTAAGGTATTTTTCATTTTATTATACCCTTAATTATACATTTGATTTCCTGATTTCTTTCAATAATCTCTTAAATTATTTCTAAGACACATATTTGTTAACTTTTTAATATTTTATTTATTGTTTATTTTCATCATGTAGAAAATATTTCGATATATTCTATCTAATTATTTTTTATTTTCTAACTCATTATCAATCATCTTGTAATTTTTACACTTTAATTGTATAAATAACTTTTATTTACGATAATATAAAAATTTAATGTAATTGTCATGAATATTTTTTTGTCACTATCCAACATATATTAGAGTTCAAAAGATACAAAATCTATGTCAAAATTTTATTATTATGTTTATTATTTGTTCTTTGTGTCATTTTGATCAAGTGATGTATTGTAACTTTTATTAGTATATAAAAAAGAGATTCATTATAACTTAAAAAATTGAAGTAAATAAAAATTTAAAATATATTTTATTTTGAATATTTGTTTTCCTTTTATATTTTTTAATTTTATCAAAACTAAGTTTCATTAATGTTTGTAGTTTACAAATTTAATAAATGTTTTGGTTCTCATGAAATTTTATTTGGTATTCTAATCTAAAATGTAAACAATTATAATTTATTTCAAAGTATTTGATATGGAAGAAACAATCATCCTCTTAATATTGAATATTTGATAATATTATGTTTCCTTTACGGTAATTTTTTTATATAAAAATTAATATTGAAGTAGTTAGAAAACGGGTACTGGTATGGGTACTAGATTATACCCATTACCCGGTAGGGATGGGGATGAGACAAAAGTTTGATACCCGTTGGGTTTGGGTATGGGAATGAAGATGAATTTTTTTTACATGGATGAGTATGGGATAGCAATACTCGTACCCATACATGTATTTGTTTTCTTACTTCAATGTTAATTAATTAATTTTTTATAAAATAATAAAAAATTACGACAAATGAAACATAATATTATCAAATATTCAATATGAAAATGAAGGTTATTTCTTTGATTTCAAATATTTAGAAAAAACTTTATAATTGTATACATTTGAGATGAGAATACCAAATAAAAGTTGATGAGAACCAAAATATTTATTAAGTTTGCAAATATTAATGAAACCTGTTTCATAAAATTTAAAAATATTTAAGAAATATATAAAAAGAAAACAAATATTTAAATTAAAATATATTTTAAACGTACGTTTATTTCAATTTTTTTTAAATTCTAATGAATCTCTTTCTTATGCACAAATAAAAATTATTATACATCACCATCGGATCAAATCACATAAACAACAAAGATTAAACTAATAATAAAAAATATTTTAACATATATTTTGTATCTTTTGAATTTCAATATACGTTTGATGGTGATAAAAAAAATCATGGCAATTACATTAAATTTTATATTATAATAAATAAATTTTATTTATACAATTATAATGACAAAATTACATTAGATAACGAGTTAAAAAAATTAATTATATAAAATATATCAAAATAAAATTTTACATGATAAAAATAAACAACAACAAATAAAAATATAAAAACATTATCAAATGTGTGTCTTAGAAACAATTTGAGAGACTATTGAATGAAATCGTTCGCACATAGGAAAATAAATATATAATTAAGAGTATGATAAAATGAAAAATACCTTGGAGATCTAAGAAAACTTTTTCAAAGATCAACATAGTCAATGGTTGAAAAATAATAAAAATTGTTTTAGTGAAACAAAAAGAGTTTTTCAAATGAAACAAAAATTAATAATAATAGAGTAAAGAAGATAAATATTTTATATTACCTAGTAAATGAAATGTTTGTGCTATTAAACACTTAAATTGAGAGTGTTAAACATTCTGGTGTGAAAAGTAAATATATAATAAATAAAAATATTAAAAAAGAATAAAAATATTCAAATATGAGACATAAAAAATATTTAATTGGTATACAATAATTTGAACATATTGCATAAAAGTTATGATACATGACAAACCGAACAACTAGAAAAAAAAAATAGAAAGTGTATAGTAATATATATATATATAAGATTACTTAATTAATTATGAGTATTTTAATAATTTAAACCGAGACAAAAATATGGTGAGAGACATTATGGCAAGTATGAGAACATAGCATATATGTATATTTTCATATTCATTTTCATCCAAATCAATGCGAAAATTCTTCATCAAAACAAATACTATATGTACAATATCCACAAAGTCAGTTTTATTTGTCATTCTTAATTTTTCACATATCTTCTGTCTGAACGGGTGTACAAGTAGTAATAACAGAAAATAAATGGATCTGCACCGAAAATTAAAAAAAAAAAATATATATATATATATATATATATTATAAAAAGAGGTGATTATTCAATTCAGAATGATCAAATGTCTCTTTCTTACCTGAAAAATAGAAGGAGAAACATACACTAAAAAGAAACCTATCAAAATAAACTTTACTGGATTATTATATGGATACCATGATAAGGGTCAACATCACCGTTTGCTTTTCTTAACAGAAAATAAGAGAGAAAGCTTCAAAGTTACGTCATGACGTAACATATCTATATTACTAAATTGTTGATTCATAAATAATTTATTTAATAAAATTGAATTAAAGTTCGGAAATTATGAACCGAAGAATATGCGTAGACAGAAAATAGCAGGTCCTGGCTGAGGAAACATGAGTTTGGTAACTTTCCACTAAAAGATACATACACGATCTTACCATTCACTTTTGTACCACATCAAATTTGATTTCATACTTATACTTTATACCATAAAGATGTGTGAGGATGACATGCAATGCTTCCTTTGAAGCCCCAAAGTCAAAGTTAGCAGTGACAAATGCATTGCACTCACTCTTTATTCACTTCCATTTTTTTCTTCCCTACCTTCTTACAGATCCTCATCACATCACCTATGTTTTAGCCCACAACAGGACAAACAAGAGGGTAGTGCTTTTGGGTCCTATTCAAACTCCAACTAATTATCTTTTCAACACTCTTTTGTCGTTTATGGGCCTCTGGGCCCAATTCATGTCCCAATCTACCCACTACACTAAATTATTCCCGAAATTTAGTTAACCTTTCACTTCTTTTCTTTTAAGATATCCAATGAAATAACAGAAATGTACAGTATGCAAAAAATATACTTTTTATCTATGAAATTCGTTATTCAACTGCTTTATTGTTCAAGACTCTTTCTTAAACCAAATATGTAATGCAATCATTGAGCCTGCCAAAATATGATACTCATTTGTAACTTTATTTATAAATGGATTTATAATGATTAAATATTTTTTATGGACCTGATTTATCTATATTTTGGTTCTACAAGTAATTTGGAATTTAACTTAACCGTTCCTTAACTCTCTCATCTTTTCTCAAAATTTAATTCTACTTTTATTGTGTGTTTGATATAAATGTTTCATCATTGATACCGTTTTTGGCGTGATTACTAATGAGCACACCCAATGATAAAGTTGTTTTTAGAAATTAAATTATTAGTCTTAATTTAGTTTATGAGTGAAAAAAAAATTAATTATCATTATATAAAAACAAATTTAGTAATTAATTATATAAAATTAATTTAGTAATTTTAATATATGAAAATCACATCAATTTCTTATATAAAGAACACAAGTGTGGAGTTTGTCACTTTTTCTGTGTAGAAAATGTATATCTCAGATGACCACTTAATGAAAAAACACTTTTCATTGTCATTTTTTGTTACAGTGAGTCCTTTAACTAATGCAGCGTGAAAAGTGATGTAAAATTTGTCAGATGGAAGTAAGAGACTACGTTTATTAAAATATCATTACTTATAAAAAAATTAAAAGATGATATTTTACCAAAATATTTTATTGTGATAAATGAAGAAAATTAACCACATCTAAGATTTGATAAGTTGTTCATTAAGAAAGAATAATTGTAAGTTGACACATGTTTTCTACAACGATAAAGTAGAAAAAAAAATTGTGTTTAATAAGTATAAAAGTGTGTCAAAGTTTTTTTTTCCCTAAGAAACCTAACATTGTTTATAGTTTAAAACCTTAAAGTTAATATTTATATCTTATTTATTTTATACACACTTATTTTTTTCATTTCTATTCGGTGTAAAACTTTCAATTTATATTTAAATTAATATCATTCCACTCACATATTGACCATCTTATTGATCTCTAATCAATATTGAACTTGTAACTCATGTTAAATTCATATCACATTTCTACAACAATTTCAAAAAAAAAGTAACATCCTTTGCATTTTCACGTTAATCTTTTAAATACTAAAGAAACTTTCTTTTCAAATATTACGAAAAAAAAAATGACAAACAACATATATCGAAAGGATGACAAACAACATATTTCGGAAGGATGTATTACAACTTTGATATCTCTCAGATTCCTTTTTTCCAAATTATTTCAAAATACCAAAGCATCACCCCGTCTCATACACACAATCTACATAAATCCAAAACCATATTTAAAGTAAGTTAATTATATAATTATAGAATTAAAAATAAAGTTCGTAATCCACTATATCATTAGAATTGAATCTTATTGACTACAGTAGTACATTGGATGATCTCTTTCATGTTTTACAATACTTCATGATTCATTCCGACATTCATTTAAGATTAGAAGTAGTGCACTAGAGTAATCGGAAGTCACTGAACTGCGTGATAAGCTGTAACACATCATTTCACACTAGATATCAATATTATATTCTATTATATGAGTTTGTTCTCTCATTCCTACCACCTCTACCCTCAACCTCTATAATTCCAAAAGTGTTAAAAAGTAATAATAGTATTTTGTCCACTTTTTCTAATTCAATTTTATTTTATTACTTCAGACACCTTTTTATTATCTATGTAAATACGTGATTATACACCTGATGAATATTAATCAACATATTTACATAGAAAGAAGCAGGCCTATTGCACAGACATGTAAAAGCATCCGTTCAAACAAATTACATAATTTCCAAATCAAGACTTTAATAAATTTATTTGCAAAATGCGCCTTTTTCGTTCCACTGGTATTGGGAGTGTATCTGTTAGCATATACCTTAAGTCAGCTTCAAGAATTACAGATAGAAGAACATTACATGATGTTGACAATTTGAAACTATTTGAAAGAGATAACAATAACTCATTGTGCATCACTGATTGATCGTGACATCATTTGAGTCTTGGTGAGATGAGTGCAACTCCTTTGATAGAGATCCAAATCATAGTTATGAAGCATGGCTATGGTAATGTAGGAAAATATTATGGTTAAGAAAAATACCAATACGCATTCATGAAATATAGTTTAAATACCACTCGTAAAATATCATTCACATTATTGAAAATATCAGTATTGTTTAGTTAATTCGTAAAGGAAATATTTCAGTGGCATGTGTTGAGGATACAGTACAACAACAAAATTTGTATATTCATGATTCTTATCCTATAAGAAAAGTTACATTATTGCAATTCAATTTAATAACTAGAAACAAAAAAGTTATGTTATATTTAAATTTTTTTTATCGGCTTCTTTATCTATTTAATAACTAGAAACCAAAACGAAAAGTTTCTAATCTTATTCTTTTATTAAAAAAAATAGTCTTTTAGATAGATTAATAGTTCAAAAAGAATTGTTCGGAACTATATTTCAATAAAAAACTAAAAAAAAATAATAATAGATACACATAAAGGAATTTTGGCGCTTCAAAATATTTTTTTAAGATCCGCCCTCAAGGAATTGTTAGACAAAATTTTGCCAACCACTTCGATTTTGAATATTGTGCATTAAAATTAGTTTTATTGCAAATTCAAGCTCAGTGAAATTGTGTTCCACTTCTCATGCAGAAATGGGAAATATGGTGGATGTCACCAAAACAATGTTTCTATGTCTTTACTATCATTTTGGTATCTGGTTAAAAAATTATATTTTGGGCTGAATAATTTTGGTATCTGGTTAAGTAATTTCTGAGTTGGATTTCTATGGTTGATAATATATTTATCGTTAAATTAATAATGGAAAATTTATGTAGACACATAAATGTTTGTTTACTATATTGGATGTTCTTAATTGGATAGAATATGCTGAAAGAAAAATAATACAAATATTTGAAAACTTTATTTTTGAATATATCGATCTGCATGCATCAGCCATGCCATTGTTAAGGTTTGATGAATATAAATCTAAAGAGTAGAAATAAAAATGAATTATATATGTTTTTCATCTCTAAGTTTCTACCTATTTATCTAAGTTTCTACCTATTTATTGCGGTAGATGATAGATTTGTAGTTAAGGGTTTTGTTTCTTTCGACTGATTTGAGATAATTTATAAGGACACATTTGAACAAATTTGAACGAATATAAAAAGAGTGATTTTCTCTAAAATATAACGATTTGAGTAGAAAATTAAATCTGTCTTTATAAAATTACTATTTCATTCTTATATTTTGTATTGTTTGTGTAATATATAAATTTTTTAAAATGAAAAACTGTTTTTTAATGCATATTTTTATTTAATAAATAGTATGATATATTTTATGGTAAAAATAATTACAAATGTATCTTTTTAAAATAATATTTTTAAAACTTGTTACGTAATTACAGAAAAATATTTAATTTAATTTTGTTGTTAAATCCATTATAGGAAATTTTTAATTTATTTTTTACATCATTAACTAAAATAATATTTATTATAAAATGTTGTAATTAATTAGATTGTAATTTTAAACTTTTTTACCCATTAGAGAAAAATGATATTTATTATAAAAAATTGTAATTATTTAAAATGTAATTAATTAGTACTTTATTTTGAATTATAAATTATTCAATTTTAATTAATTAAAAGTTACATTATTAGATTAAATTAATTAATAACTTGTTTAGATTAAATTTTTATTGGATAAAAAAGTTATATTAATCACGAATGAATAGAATTAAACACTTTTTTTTTTAAATATTATAAATTTGTAATTTATAAATTGTATTAGATAATTATGGTAAAAATATATATAATTAATATAAAATTTATAGATTATTGGAATTTAAGTTTGAAAATTATGGTAAATATTTAATATTTCTTATTATGTTTATTTTAATTTATTTTTGACCAGATTCCTGAAAACATAGTTGTCGTGATACATGTATTGGTAGTGGTAGAGGTTAACTTTTAAATATTGAATACTTTACAGGAAAGACACAATTGTAATCCTACATGCATTGATGGTGGTAGAGGTTGACTTTTAAATATTGAATGCTTTATTTTAAAACGTTGAGAGGTGTTAATGATGGTCTATTTAGATTAAGATGAGGGTGATTCCTGGTGACCACTTTAGAGAGTCTGTTTTTCTTGGTTTAATTATTCCTTGTTATTGATTTTGAATCTGAGAGAAATAGATAGTTGAGCTTATTTATATATATATATATATATATATATATATATATATATATATATATATATGTAGATTTGTAATTTTATTTTCTTATCAATTAAACTATTTTTTCAAATTATCACATTCATCATGTCATTCCTTACTTCTCATAAACTTTCTTCTCATTTTTTCTTCAAATCTTATTATCTTTCCTTTGATCCAAACAACTCAACTTTACTCTCATTTTCCCTTAAATTCACTCAAATTTTGTCCCTTAAATTCACTCCCTGAAACAAAACAAACACAGGCTAAGGGTGTGAAGATTGATTTGGAAGAGAGGAAGATGATGAATTTCAATGGATTAGACAACGATGTTTGTATTATTCACTTAAAGAGAGTTGAGGGTGAAATTGAGTAAATGAGTGAATTTAGAAGTAAAGTTTGTAAAAGGTTGTGAATGATGTAATTCATGTGATAGATTAAAAATTAAGTTTAATTGAAATAAAATCAATATTACTAAATTGCCCTGTATATTGAAAGTAATCTAAAATTATATTTAGATGACTTAGATTTATTTTATAAAAAATATTTTATGAATATATTGGAAAAATTAATATTTTAATAAAAACATAATAAAATACAATATATATATATATATATATATTGAAATTTTTAGATATTGTTCTAAGCATAATTTGAAAAATTATGTTTTTACATTATTATCATAGTTATGAAACATTATTAGTGATGATTTAAATCATTAATTCACATGAATTAAGAAACCATGTGAATCAACTTGAATTAACAAAACAAATAATAATAATAATAATAATGAAGGGTATTACGGTAATCTTACTAGAGATGTCAAAATAGGTTAAAACCCGTGAGCTAACCTGACTTACCACGGGTTCGAGCCGGGATGGGTTGAGAAAATTTCAGTTTTTTCATAAGTGAATTGACCCACTTAACCCACCAACATTTTTTTATAATTTTTTTAATAATTATTTACTACTTCTACTTATATAGGTTTACAATTTCATATTTTTAAATGCTAGAATGTTGATCAATAATATTTGAATAGTTTGAATGTTTCATTAATTTGATTGTCAAAGTTATATACAATAATACTTTAATCTTTAAGTATAATTTTTATAGTAAATTACTCAAGCAACCGTCTTATAAACAAAATTTTCTAAATTAGCATGACAAAAATATGTAGTTTTTTATGTATATTTTGTTGAATAGTATGACAGAAAATGTATAATATTAGTCATGTTTTCTTGGACAAATATAGACACTTTCTTATAAACAATTCATTATATATTGGTGGTGAACATGATGAAGATATTGGTTCTTGATTTTATTGTGATTAACATCTCATGGGTTGCTTAAAAAATTATTTGAATACTTAAAAATAAATACATAAATAATTTTTTATGTGAGTTGGTAAGTCATCCACTTAACCCACCAGTCCGTGATGGGTTGAGCCGGATTGCAAAATTTCTAACTCACCATAAAGTTAGTCGGATTGGGTTCACTCATTTTCAATCTGGCTCGTGGTGAGCTAACCTGTGTGAACCAGATTGTCTCACTTTGATATATCTAAATCTTACACAAATCACCTTTAAATTCCTTCATTTTTCCCTCCCTCAAGTTCCTATAAGTCAATTACCCTCAAATCATTCTTCTATCATCCATCTAACTAGTAAATACCCTCAAAGAGAAACATTGTAAATCATATTCAGAATTTATATTTTATTTCTGCATTAAATATAACTTATTTTGTCTTTATATTTTATAAAGCTCATTTAAAACATTTTTTCTGATAAATGACACATGAAATTTATATTATAGTTCATCGTAAATTTATATTAACTCACCAGTAATTTGTTAGGAAAAATGTTTTACATTACTTTTATAAAATGAAAGATAAAATAGGTATATGATTTAGTTTAGAAACAAAAGACAATTTTTATAATTCTTGTAGAATAAAAGTTATATTTAATTCAATAAAATTATAAGAGCAAATGGGTGGACCATGAAGTACTTGGTGTTAGGGATATTATCATGACATTATTGATGTAGTTTTTGTAGGATTAATATTTTCAAATTGATTTGTTGATGCGGAACAGCTACATTTAAATTTAAAAGAATAAATAGTTGGTTTAACATAATAAGTTAAGTCATAACTTTTAGTATAATGTATAAAAACTTTAATTTTGTTTATTTGATTTAAACTCTTTTAACGGTTAATATAATTTAACTAATTGTCGTATAGATTTATTGATGGAGGAAAATTAACGCTAATATGCAATTTATCCTTTGTTTTTTGTTTTATAAATTTAAAATTGTCCGTGCTTATTTCAAAGGTATCCATATATTAATATATATATATATATATATATATATATATATATATATATATACAAAAATTACGAAAAATCACGTGCTCAATTATATTAATCATTAACCAAATCCAAACAAAATTAATAAAATTAAAGTTATTATACAAAGACTATTTTTTTACTGTATTAAAAATTAAATATATCAATATTTATTATACTAAACCATTTATTTATCCAATTTAATATTATAACACTGATATATAACAAAATAAGCCTCATTTTTTTTAGAGAATAGTTGTTCTTAATATAGTATATTTTATATAACATAAAATGAGAAAATAAATTTGTTAAAGTCTTACGACTCCTTTATTATAACAACCCTCGCTGTAGAGTTTTCAAAATATATTTTAATAGTTAAATTTTATTAAATATATATTAAAAAAATATTTTGGACGTTGCAATATTTATAATATAGGTTTTTCATTTTATTTTTTATGATAGTAGTAGTGTTTAGGCACGAATATGTGTCGTTCACCAATTTCTTTTTTGTATTCAAAATGTGTTGAACAAATGTTCAAAATATTTCAAAAAGGTCTATAAACTAAAAGAAAAAATAGTTTTGATGATAACGCATTTGAAGAATATATATACATATACACTTTATTAGATGTTTGTGTGTGGTAGGTAGATTCATATTTCAAAATTGTTATATATAAGTTTAATAAAAAAATTCTATATATTTGTAATAATAATTCAACTTTTTATTTGTGTATCTGCTTTTTAAACATGACCTCTTCTCTTTGATCAGATGGCATTAATGTTTTTTAAAGGATGATGATTTGGATACAAATAGTATCTTTCTACTATCCGATCTGTAATAGAAAATCTAACTCATTACCTACTTCGTTATCAATTAGATGTCTATTTAAAAATATTCGTAAATATCATGTATATGAACATATGTCTAAAAAATATAGATTTTAAAAATTAATTTACATATATAATTAAAAAATATATAAAATATTTAAATTAAATATAAATAAAATTTTAATTTTAATTAAATATAATCTAATAAAATATAAACTAAATTTTTATTTTAATTAAATTTAAACCTAATAAAATATAAATTAAATTTTAATTTTAACTTTTTTTTTACCGATGTTGACCAAACATATACTAATATATTCATTATTTTTTTTATGTGTTTATTGTCCTATGTTAGGACAAAAGGAGAGGAATGACTTTAATATCGATGTAACTGAAATTACCACATTAAATTTAATATATATATATATATATATATATATATATATATATAAATCACATTCACTAAAATTTAACAGAGAAAAACAATGAATAATAATAGGAAATGTTACTAGGCCTTTAAATATATATCTCTTAAGTAATGTTTTCATGTTCAAACTTTTTTTTATATGTGATTATTAATACTGGACTTTTTTTCATTCTATCAATTACGGTATACAATGCATTACTTAATAAAATAACGAAAAATAAGTTATATATTTATAAAATTTGACCATAACATGTTTTTTTTTTTTTAAATTAGAATTTGATATAAGAAAATTTTAATGAAAAAAAATTATTAGTCATTATAGTGACTAATTTAGATACCAATTTAGAAAAAAATAGTATTGGTTACTAAAATAGGCATTATTATAAAAAAAAGAAGTTATAATTGATTGTTAAATTGATCATTAATTAATTAGAAACTAATTTTAAAACTAATTTATGAGATAATAAAAATCTTGGTTGTTAATGTTTAATGACCAATTTACAAACTAATTCATTTAGTAATCAAAACATTGGTAGCTAAATTTTAGAGATCAATTTAGCAACTAATTGTAATTTTTTATTTATATTTATGATTATTTTAATAAACAATAATTTTTATTTTGTAAATTGGTATTTAAATTTGGTCACTATAATAACTAATTTTTCATCACAAAAATTATTTTTTTAATGATAATAATTAAATAATAAGTATTTATGGACGAGTCTTTTAAATCTCAATCCCTAGTATTGATAGTATTGGAGGATTTGAATAGTTTTAGAGAGATTTCATATTAAAGTTTGACCGTTGTTTATTATAAGAAAAAAATGTAATATTCTATCTTCATTTCATTAAAAATATTTCTATTTCAAAGTTAAAAATTGAAAATTGAAAAATATTCTTCTCAAATTTGATTGCTCACCACCTTCTAGCATATTTAGATTCGCGTTTCTAGGCGAAAAGTTGCATGCATTTATTAAAGCTAAAAAGAAAGAAAAGTATGCATCAAATGAAAAAAAAAAGTGGCATGATTTTGAGACCTGGTTAAGTAGATCAAGTAGATCGACAGTGTGTTTGTTAATACGCCTATAAGTTTGATTTGAAGCTAATAAAAAACCAATTAAATGTAAACTTTGAACGCGTTAATTTCACATTTTGAAAACTAACTCAGTATCACTCATTTAATTTTTGGTATTCTAGTTTAAAACTAACGAGACAAAATGAAGTGAGTGAGTGCATGATAGGTAGAATTGGGCAAACGTTATCGTAGGTGGTTAGGTAAAATGTAGGAGATCGAAAAGAACAAAAACACACATTTATTTGTTCAATGTGTCCTCTTTTGTCGTCAATTTTCAGCGGTAGTTGTTGATATCTCTCATTCAAAGTTTTGTCGTTAATATCTCTATACAAAATATACAAAATTGTTTGTACAAAGAGTGAGACAGAGGCTTTGCTTGTTTTGTTGGGTGGGGACTTGGGGAGGGTGAGTGCAGCAGTCTTACTCTTTTTGTAAATTGAAAAGACTGGTTATGCCATTTTCCCACACTAAAGTTGAATAATGGGTATCAACCACTTCCTCTGTTTCGATCTTCCAATTTAGAGCGTGGTATAGTAGCATAGCAGGTTGCAGAATCTGTTTCAGGATTCATCACACAACTCCAAGATGTTACTTGCACGTTAGAAAGAAAAAAAAGGAAGGCAAAGGGACCAGTTAAGATTTTCGAGAGAATTAGAGGGACAGAGCCATGAATAGTTTGGGGTTCCAATGGTGAAAAAGAAGACAAAAGGAACACCATCCGAGACGATTTTTAAATTCTAACAATACAATTCAACGTGTTTTATGGGATGCAAGAGCTTCGGGCTCCCAAATTTTGTTCAACTCAACACAAAGTCTTTCTTGTTCCAAGTGAAAAAAAATAAAGCAATTACAGCTAGCGAATCTTGCGTGCCCCGCACCAGAATTACACAATAAACTAAAAACTTTCAACATAGATCATTATTACTTGTGTAACAGTACAGGTATATTAAAGTTTAATATACAATATCCCAGTTTTGGCCACAATTTGTTGTAATAAAGAAAACAAGGCTAGTTAAGATGAGCATGGAGATCTACTCCCTCTTTTCAGTACTTTGTTAATCTATATTCAGATAAGGAAACATAAAATAGTTTTAAAATTATTCCGAAAATTCCTTCCATAGCTAGCTAACTCCAAAAACATTTGTCTGGGCCATGCGATCACGTGCAGAGTGATTAGGAGTTAACATCGAGAAGATTAATATGACTTTGCATCATGATTAATCTGATTCTGATCCAGTCAAGTAAGGCACGTAGAAACGAGGCTCTATTCTTTAATGATTAATGAAAAGGTTATAAAGACAAACTTGACCTCTTGAAATAAAGTGGAACACCTATGCATGTATATATTTCTTGGATGCTACAATCATGCCCTGCATTATTCTCATCACTGTGTCTAATTCAGTGGAAAAAAAATCAAAAGCACCGAAGTGACTGTGATTGAGATTGATTAGGAGGTGCAAATTTGTTGCCAATTTATTATCTTTCTTGAATTGGAGAAATTGGCAGTGCCCGTATTTGGCAATACTACTAGTTCAAATGGCTGTGTTGTGCATGATCGATCTGCTTCTTAATTGCCGCGACATTAGTGGCTTTTTACAAAGCCTTTAAGAATCTGAATCGAAAGTGTGCCTGTATATGCATTATAAAGGACCGTGGAGCAAAAGTGAATGAAAATCATTTTTTCACAGGTCTAGAACAAAGTTATGGTAAAGCAGTGGACCGCAAAAGTTATATTGCTCCATGCCGTTATATATCTACACTTTTTTCAAATTCAAAATAAATTATATTTTACATTTTATGTTATTAAATGTAAATTTGAGGAATGTACTGAGTAGTTTTACTATATGATGCATATTAATGTCACATCAAACTATGCCCTCCACCGCTAATCACAATGAGTTTTTTTAACAAGGATTAAAACATTGGCTTTTTAGTGTAGGCAAAATCGGTGCAATTATAAAGAGACAGAGTAAAAAAAAATACAAACATAAGACCTGATACATAAAGTGTAACACACATTCATACTGCATCAGTACTACATCAACGTGACGTATTTAGAAAACGAAATACTTTTACAGGTGTGGATTAAAGAATAACGTTAATTTTAAATTGAACTACAAAAATATATTCAGTACCAGTTAAAAACATATTTACGCTTTTAAATTAATATAAAAAAAATATTAAAAATATAGTTTTATGTAATACTGAAGTTTAATAACACACGTTTACCATCTTGTTATACTTATTTCTGGAATTCTATTGCTTTAGTTATGTATTTTAGCGTTAAAACTGTCAACTTTCGTAAATTTTACATATTTTAAAAATTTATGAGAGAGGTACCATGTGATAAAGAAAAGTCCTTTAAGAAACAAAACAAAGTCAAAAGGACATCCACAAAATGATGTTGTTTTGGTTATTTAAAGAAATTGTGACGCGCCGAATAAAAAATTGACGAATCGGTTAATTTTTTACGAAATCAAGAACTTTCAATAGTAAAAACTGTGAAAAAAGTATCGAAGATAAAAATTGTGAAATAATGTTAGTTAAGTAAAAAAAAATCAATTAAATTTAGTAGCTGTCACGGTTAAATAAATAAAAAATTGCAATATAATTCATTACTACCGGTAGAAAATATTATAGAAGAAGCTTTGATTTTAAAATTGTATTCATTAAGAATCCATGTACAAAAATTTGTGGAATGAATGTTGTTTTAGTAAAAAAATATTAAGAAGCAAAAAAACCTTGAAAACAAAATGAGGAAAATGAAGTGTTGCCTGAAATTCACCCAAAGCACATTAAGCACTTGATACCCGGAGAATAGGGTTGCAAAGAAGGGCAGGAATTAGCGAAATGGTTAAAATGATTAATGACATTATTGGTGTTGTTACCATAAACACATGGGAAGGTAGAATTTGCAGTGCATGGTACATAAAAACATATGTGGTTACTTGTCACTTTCTTGAAACCCCATTGTTTGGTTATTTCATACAATTATTATTTTTAGGATAATAATATTATTATTGGATGTATTGGTCTGGTCATTCTCTTGGAGAAAAAGTATGTTGTTTCCTGTAGGATGGTAATGTCAGGGGACCATTGTGTTAGATAGGATAATAATGCTTTCTCATGCTACCACACCGTTTCATAGCTTCACTCTTCACTCTCCATGTGGATCACAAACGTTAGGCAAACATCATCAAAAACCAAAACAAAATCAATTCTTTAACTAATATCCTTAAGATCATCACTACTAAGAAATTATTATTATTATTATTTGTATGGATTGGTGGAGAGTAAAATGGGGTGGAAGAAAAGGGCAAAAAGGAGATTGAAAAAGTTGAGTGTTGTAAATTGTAATAATGGGGGTGGTGCAGGTAGGATAGAAGAAGACAAGGAAGATAACATAGGGTTTTGTTTTGTTACCTTCTCCTTCGTCTTCTCTCTTGCTGTGTCAGTCAGCAATGTTTGACCACCTTTATCCAATCCAACAAAATTATTACTGTTTAATAATTACCTACCACTGTTGCACAGTTTTATTTCCTTTTTGAATTTCTGTGTTCTTGCATTAACATTGCATGTCTAATTGTAAGGTGTGTGCGTGGTAAACTCATTTCGGGTAATGA
The DNA here is from genome assembly GCF_037176805.1 of Vigna unguiculata. Classification (NCBI taxonomy): domain Eukaryota; kingdom Viridiplantae; phylum Streptophyta; class Magnoliopsida; order Fabales; family Fabaceae; genus Vigna; species Vigna unguiculata. Next base: position 52,142,564 of record NC_140794.1, on the reverse strand, counting down.
TGTCTGGTTTTATTATCTTGATGCTCACACTCTGTCTCTGCCGGTGGGACCTCTACTCCAATTCATGCATCACATCAATACCCCAAATTTCTTGCAAACCAATTCATGCTCACACTCTTCTTTTCTTTTCTTTTTCCGCCAATATATCTTTTTTTTTAAATATTCTCGAATTACAGAGTACCAATTTTATTTTCCCAAAAGAATCTATTTACTGTACCTGCCAGCCATAAGAGTTTGATATTTGGAGCCCATATTTTTAACCGGTGTTTTGATCCTCGATTCTAGAAACTTCATCCTAATTTAGCTCTCCCGATACCGAATTTCGAAAAGAGATTTTTGTTTTTTCTTCAGAAGAAGAGGAAACTTAAAAATAAAACTAAAGAAAATCGTTTAAAATAATTAATTAAAAATATTTTGATTCAGTTTTAATTAGTCCGAGAGGAAAAAAAAATTAAGGACGAATAATGTTTTTGTTTTGTAATATAATTTGAAATTAGTTTTTCATTGTTGATTTGTTAAAAAATTTAGAGTTTTTGAGTTAAGAATAAATATAGTGGTTTAAATATAATAAATATTATTTTAGATGGTGTAAAAGGTTTGAAACAGAAGTTTATTAATTTAACAATTTTTGTTGTTATGTCTACTATGATATGTAAATATTTTTGGATGTTGAAAAAATATTAACAAGCTTATTTTTATAAAAAAGTTTGATAATATATTAAAAAGATAAGATTTTATCGAGTCTTTCCAAAAAAATCATAGGTGAGATACAACACTAATGAGATAATTAATGAGATATGAATCCAATTCAATGATTGATAACATTTTTAACCCAAAACCTCTTACATTATGTTCTTTTAAAAGTATTTACTATTCATGAGTGGGATGAGAAACAAGGATTAGCATGTGATTACCGTGTTCCTTTGAGAATGATAGAATGTGATGTCAAACGATGATCATAATGATTCACTTTTAATTTATGAAATTACCCTCTCATATTTAAGTTTTCTTACATGTGATTTGTTCATTTCTCCTTATTATGAAAAAAACATAATAAAAATTAGTAATACAAATAAAAAGTTATTATGGTTATAATAAAAATTTATTACTTCTAAAATTGATATTAAAAAAGAATAAAATCTCCATATAAATAAATTATTTTTCACTTTACATATTAAATTTATTTTCATATCAAATAGAGTATTATTCGTTTTTTATAAATATTTTTTAAAAAAATTTAATCATTCAATATAATTTATAAAACTAATTCTAAATCATTTATAAAACTAATTTGAAAGGATTAGAGGGTGAAGTTGGTGTTGTTTCTTTTAAGTGATTCAAAGTAGATTAGAGAGTGAAGTTTATGAAAGTTTGTGACAGAAATGACTGATGTGATATATTAAAAAAATGTCAAATAGAAAAAAAAAATTAGATTACCAAAATGTCCCTATTATTATAGGTAATATAAAATTATATATAAATAATTTAAAATTACTTTATAAATTTTATTGAATGATTAAAAATATAAAAAAATATAAAAAATGAATAATACAATATATTTTGTATAAAATAAATTTAATATATAAGGTGAAAAATAATTAATTTACATGGAAACTTTTTTTTTCTTTTTAATAGTAATTTTAGAAGTAATAAATTTTTATTACCGTTAACATGGAATTAAGAAAGTGAACTAAAACTATCACGTGTATTGATTTTAACTGCTAAATCACATGTAACCAAAATTAAATAATGAAGGGTAATTTGATAAATCCAGCTGTGTCACCCTCTAATCTTACTATAGATTGTGAAATTGAATTTTCAGTTCATCCCTTTAATCATCTATTCCCATCACCTTGTATCACCTCAAAAAGAACACACTATTCACCTCCTAATCATCTCTTCTCATTCCTTGTAAATAGTACATCCACCCAAAAGAACACAGTCTAAAGCAATGGGTTTGTGGATTTTCATATTTACATGGTGTTCAACTTTCTCGTCTTTACTCAATATGGAAACTTAGACTCACACTTTAATTTCCAACAAATTGGTTGAAGTAATTATTAAATAACATATTGATGTTATAAATTTGATGATAAAAGTTAAAAATAATTAATAACATCTCCAAAATTAAAATTTCAAAATATTAAATTTACAAATAATTCATAATTCGAATGGAATAGTTTTTTAATATAAAATGTATTTTATATATTTATTGATCGAATTTATGTAATAATATTTGAGGAAAAAAAACTAATATAAAGAAAACATAAATCCTTAGTGTTTTAAAAGGAAAATTTAAATATTTAGTGATAATTAATTGAGATTTAATTTATTTGATACTTAAGGTGGAATGAGAAAAAAAAATGTTGATAAAACATAATTATTATTAAAATGAAATTCATGTACATTCCGTCAAGATATTTTTATTAAGGTAGTATAAATTTATGAAATAACATACTGAAAATAATTCATAGAAAGACATATCTAATTAATAATACATAGTAAATATAGTAAATGAATGTACATTAATGTTGTTATTCCCAGTTTTAATTAAGCTTCTGTACCTATATCATACATATGATTAATGTTTTTCATTCTAATACTTATAAGCTAAGGATTTCCTGTAACAGAGTTATCATTGTGTGGGGGCCGTTTAACAATTAGTCATGCATTTTTTTTTAATCTTACATAACATTCTACATTCATTAAATAGATTTTAATATATCCTGAAAAACTTTCATATCTTCCAGATCAGTTAAAAAATTGTGACATTGGATTTAAAGATTTCATGACACTTCAGATTTTGACAGAGTTATCTTAAAGGTAACAAAATTAAGCTACCATTCTAGGAACATAGAAGTAGGAATGGTAATAGGGAGCGACGGTTTCCTATGAGATAGGTAAAAAAAAAATATTTTCATTTATAATAGTTATTAAATTTTTGTTTCATTTTTATTTTTATGAAGTAACAGGTATATTTATATATATATATATAGTCGTATCTGTTTTAATATTAATTAATTATTTTTTAAAAATAATAAAAAATTAGGTAAAAAAATAATATAATCAAATATTTAATATCAAGAGATTGATTATTTTTTCGATGTTAAATATTTAAAAATAAATTATAATTGTATACATTTTAAATTAGAATACTGAATAAAATTTCATGACAATCAAAATATTTATTAAATTTGTAAATATTAATGAAACCTAATGGATAATATTTAAAAATATTTTTAGAAAAATATAAAAGGAAAACAAATATTTAAATTAAAATATATTTTAAATGTATGATTACTTCAATTTTTTAAATTCTAATGAATCTTTTTTTATACACTAATAAAGGTTATAATATAACACTGGATCAAAAACACGCAAAGAACAAATATTAAATTAATAATAACAAAAAAAAAATTTAACATAGATCTTGTATCTTTTGAACTTCAACATATGTTATATGGTGATAAAAAAAATAATGGTAATTACGTTAAATTTTTATATTATAGTAAATCAAATTTATGTATATAATTATAGTGAAAAAAATTACAATATGATTGATAATGAGCTAAAAAATAATTATATAAAATATATTAAAATAATATTCGATATGATAAAAATAAACAACAAATAACAATATTAAAAAATTATCAAATGTAACAATTTAAGAGACTATTGAATGAAATCGCACAAAGAAAAAATAAATGTATAATCAAGGTATGATAAGATAAAAAATACCTTAGAGATCTAAGAAAATTTATTCAAATATCAACATAGTCAATGGTTGATAAATAACAAAACTTGTTTTAGCGAAACAAAAGAGTTTTTCAAATGAATCAAAAATTAACAATAATAGAGTAAAGAATATGAGAGTCTTCAACATTCTCATGTAAAAGGAAAATATATAATAAATAATAATATTAAAAAATAATAAATACTTAAATGTGAGGCATAAAAAATTTTTGATTGACATACATCATTTGAACATAATTGCATAAAAATTTTAAAATTTGTACTTTGTTTTTTTTAATTTTATTAAAACGTAAATTGTCACGTGTCAAATCATGGTCGCACCACGTGGAAGTGAGTTGTTGTATAAATTCTAACAAATTATTTTAACTTGTATACACAAGTTTTTACTAAACTTAATTATTAATTTGGTCTCAACTTGAAAATGACAAAATTTGCTCGTTTTGAAAGAAAAGGAGAACTAAATTAAATAAAAAATAATAAGGGGACTAAATTGAACCTTTTTATGAAAATGGATTAATAAATTAAACCTAAAAATAATAAAAAGACCAAATTGTAACCAAAACAACAAATTGAAGAACTAAATCAATAATTAAGTTTATTTTTTAAATTGTCTTTTATTCACAAACAATAAAATGAAAATAAATATAATGTAAAATCATATTATAGAAAAATAATATATAAATACTTTTTTAAAATTAACATATTTAATTATTTTTTACTTTACATCTCAAAATAAATGAGTTTTACCATAAATAATAAAATAACATAAGAATAAATTATTATAAATAATATTTATTCATTTAAATTCTCAAAGTCGTATTTCCAACTACAATATCATATTTTCATATTTGTTTTCTATGCAACAACGGAACAAGGAATTCGATGTATAAATATTCTTTTAACTTACCACATTCAATTTTATTTTACATTAATAATATTTAAATGGCTTTGGAGTATATTTGTCACAATTTTATCTTTAAAAGTGTTTGGTAGGTAAAAATAGAAAGGTGTATTTAAACCATCTTAGACCTTGACTTATAAGCAATGTAGACCTATTGGGTGCGATAATAACAATGAGTAATGTTTACTCGTCTAAATCTACAAGATCATAACTCTCAATACATAAAGAATCTACTTATTATAAATGTTATTATTACTCAAGAATAATAATTAAGATTATTCTTATCGCATTTATTTGCCACAAGAAAATAAAATAATAAATATTAAAAATATAAAATACAAATAAATATATAGGATCAATATAAAAAAAATATATAAATAAATAAAGGATTAAGTATGTATTTATTTTTTGAACTTTCACGTTAAATTATAATTTATTTTTGTTTAAAATTTTGATGCATTTTGGTCACTAACTTTAAAAGTTAATAGATATAATTAGTTTAACCTAATTAGGTTAATTCTTTTTTTCGTTTAGGTCAATTTTGATTTTTATTGAATTTGAATTATTTATTATTTTCTAAAATTAATAAATTTTTAATTCAATTTTATTTATTTTTTTATCTCTATATATATGTAATTAAATTATGAAATATATTGTATTGAAAAAATATTATATTATATATTTTGAGATGTGACAAGCTCACTCACATGTAAATTCTTCATTGAAATCGAAATAATCAGTTGAAAAAGTTATAACACATGGTAGAGCTAAATGGTCTATTAGAGATGCTCTTATGAAAGAATTTGTTGACTCGTTGTTGAGTTTCTTGATTCTTTATTTGGTGTTTCGACATCATAAGGTCTCTCATCGGTTGTGTACTCAATGCATATGGTACTATTATTAGTCGGAAGGTCATCCGACATAAAATAACGATTTTGTAAAGTGTAAAGTACAGTACATTGTTATGAAGTTGTGAAGAATTTCTTTTGAATGTGGAGTATAGCCCTAAAGCTAAAGGTGCAAGACCAATTTATAACTGTTTAATATAATAATAACAACACTATACAATTGTCCAATAATCAATTTTTCTAAGAAATAATAAAATACATTAATATTAAGTTACAGAGAGAATTTTACTCTATCTCTTATATAATTAAGAAGTTTCTACCATATAACAAGTTCTTTTACCGTTTGGATTTGATGTATCAGATTCATGATTAGGCCGATAATAAATTCAATGACAAGTAGTTGTTCTTGTTTAGATGATTTGAGTTGATTCAAGGTAGAAATTTGTGAAGACCATATCAGTAAAATATTCTATAATGTGTTGGACAATTTAAGTAAATTATCTAATCTCTTAACAACTAATAATCTTTGAACTGTCTAAATAAATCATCTCAATAATATTAAATCTTAATAACAAAAAGTGATGATCACATTTCTCTCCCATTAATTTAAATACACTTTTGTGATTGAGATATTCACTACAGAAAAAATAAAAAGAAAAACGGAAAAATGAACATTAGTAAGATTGTGTGTGTCCGAAGGAGATAAAGATGGGAGGGTCTGGGGGCATGGCTGAGCACTGGCTCAGCCCTCATCCACTCACTCTGCACAGGGGTCAGTGATCAGTAGCATTCACACAAAAAAACACAGAATACAACAATGTACACACACAACACTCACTCACTCACCCTTTAACTCACTCCCCTTCCCTCCTCATTTTCATTTTCATTTTTCCATTTCCATTTCCATTCCCACACAAAATGCGACTCTTCCTCTGCTCCATCTTCTTCTTCCTCTTCCATTCTCACACACTCCATGCTGCGCGCATCTCTGAATATCGCGCGCTTCTCTCTTTTAAAGACTCTTCCATAACCGACGATCCTACGCATGCTCTCTCCTCCTGGAACACCACCACTCCCTACTGTTCCTGGTTCGGTGTCACGTGCGACTCGCGCCGCCACGTCACCACCCTTAACCTCACCTCCTTGTCCCTCTCCGGCACACTCTACGATGACCTCTCCCACCTCCCTTTCCTCTCCTACCTCTCTCTCGCCGACAACCAGTTCTCCGGCCCAATCCCCGCCTCCTTCTCCGCACTCTCCGCCCTCCGCCATCTCAACCTCTCCAACAACGCCTTCAACACCACCTTCCCCTCCAACCTCGCCCGCCTCGTCAATCTCCAAGTCCTTGACCTCTACAACAACAACATGACGGGTCCCCTTCCCCTCGCCGTCGCCGCCATGCCCCTCCTCCGCCACCTCCACCTCGGGGGCAACTTTTTCTCCGGCCAGATCCCTCCCGAGTATGGTACCTGGCAGCACCTCCAGTACCTCGCCGTGTCCGGCAACGAGCTCACGGGGAACATCCCTCCGGAGCTTGGAAACCTCACCGCGCTTCGCGAGCTCTACATTGGCTACTACAACGCTTACTCCGGCGGCATACCGCCGGAGATGGGAAACCTGTCCCAGCTTGTCCGTTTCGACGCCGCGTATTGCGGACTCTCTGGCGAGATTCCGGCTGATATCGGAAGGCTTCAGAATATGGACACGCTCTTTCTTCAGGTGAATGCGCTCTCCGGCTCGCTCACTCCTGAACTGGGGAACCTGAAGAGTCTCAAGTCGATGGATCTGTCCAACAACGTTCTCTCCGGCGAGGTTCCGGCGAACTTTGCGGAGCTCAAGAATCTCACCTTGCTGAACCTCTTCCGGAACAAGCTCCACGGTGCCATTCCCGAGTTTGTCGGCGAGTTACCGGCGCTGGAAGTTTTGCAGCTCTGGGAGAACAACTTCACCGGAAGCATTCCTCGGAGTTTGGGAAGAAATGGAAAACTCACTCTCGTTGATCTTTCTTCGAACAAGTTGACGGGAATGCTTCCCCCTGATATGTGTTACGGGAATCGTCTTCAGACTCTGATAACTCTTGGAAATTATCTGCTCGGTCCAATTCCTGATTCGCTTGGGAAGTGCGAGTCTCTGACTAGGATTCGAATGGGGGAGAACTTTCTTAATGGTTCTATTCCTGTTGGGCTATTTGGGCTTCCCAACCTCACCCAAGTAGAGCTTCAGAACAATCTTCTCACGGGACAGTTTCCTGAGGTTGGTTCCGTTGCTCTTAATCTCGGTCAGATTAGTCTCTCTAATAACAAGCTCTCTGGGCCATTGCCACCCACCATTGGAAACTTCACCAGCATGCAGAAGCTTCTTCTCGACGGTAACAAGTTCTCGGGTCAAATCCCTTCGCAGATAGGCAGGCTGCAACAGCTTTCCAAGATTGATTTTAGCCATAATCAGTTTTCGGGTCCCATTGCTCCTGAGATAAGCAAATGCAAGCTTTTGACCTTCATTGACCTCAGCCGCAATGAGCTCTCTGGTGAGATTCCAAACCAGATAACTGCCATGCGGATATTGAATTATCTCAACCTTTCAAGAAACAATTTAGTTGGCTCAATTCCGGGCTCCATAGCTTCTATGCAAAGTTTAACTTCTGTTGATTTTTCCTACAACAATCTCTCTGGTTTGGTTCCTGGAACTGGGCAGTTCGGCTACTTTAACTATACCTCTTTCCTAGGGAACACTGAACTCTGTGGTCCTTACTTGGGTCCTTGCAAAGACGGGGTTGCCAATGGCCCTCGTCAACCTCATGTTAAAGGTCCTCTCTCTTCTTCGTTGAAGCTTCTGTTAGTTATAGGGTTGCTTGTGTGCTCCATCGCATTTGCTGTTGCGGCAATAATCAAAGCTCGGGCTTTGAAAAAGGCCAGTGAAGCTCGTACGTGGAAATTAACTGCATTCCAGCGTTTGGACTTCACTGCTGATGATGTTCTGGACTGTTTGAAGGAGGACAACATAATAGGAAAAGGAGGTGCAGGCATTGTGTACAAAGGTGCAATGCCGAATGGGGATCAGGTTGCTGTGAAAAGGTTACCTGCCATGAGCAGGGGATCTTCGCATGACCATGGTTTCAATGCTGAGATTCAGACTTTGGGGAGGATTCGACATAGACACATTGTTAGACTGTTGGGTTTCTGTTCAAACCACGAGACAAATCTCTTGGTGTATGAGTATATGCCTAATGGAAGTTTGGGTGAGGTTCTTCATGGCAAGAAAGGTGGTCATTTGCACTGGGACACAAGGTATAAGATTGCTGTGGAGGCCGCCAAGGGCCTTTGCTATCTACATCATGACTGTTCGCCACTCATTGTCCATCGAGATGTTAAATCCAACAATATCCTTCTTGATTCCAACTTTGAAGCTCATGTTGCGGACTTTGGGCTCGCTAAGTTCCTTCAAGATTCTGGAACATCTGAATGCATGTCTGCAATTGCCGGTTCCTATGGATACATAGCTCCAGGTAATATATTGAAATTCAACATAATTGATGATTTAGACGTTGAACTAGCGTGACTAACAACCTTTATTTCTATATGGAATCCTTAATGATCGGAGCTTGTCTCATGTCACTCAACATCATTCGTTTAGGGTTAGAATCGAACAGTATTGACACTACTGTTTGGTTTGGACGTTTTATGTGGTTAATTAATTAATAAACGCTAACATCCTATGTTGCCTTCCTTGACTCGTTTTCCTTTTCATGACACACTAATAATAACGACCGCTTTGATTTGTCCTCTAATTTATGTTGCTTCGAAATACTGTTACTGTTTAAAGAGATAACTAGCCCAGTGTGTCGTTTGAGTGTTCATCGTAGCTCCCATCGTATAATTAGGCAGTCCTGCAGTCATAGATTAGAGATGTTCACAGTTGAAAACAGATGGTGATTAATTGGCAACATGTACGTCAAAGTAAATGGATAGCAAATTCCCATGGCATTATCTCGTATTCACTTAATTGTTTTCAATTAATGTGGCTGATTTAAGTTTGTGATTTCGACTGCAGAGTATGCCTACACGTTAAAAGTTGATGAGAAAAGCGACGTGTACAGCTTTGGAGTTGTTCTTTTGGAGCTTGTAACAGGCAGGAAACCGGTTGGGGAGTTTGGTGATGGTGTGGACATTGTGCAATGGGTGAGGAAAATGACGGATTCAAACAAGGAAGGGGTTTTGAAGGTTCTTGATCCTAGACTTCCATCAGTTCCCCTCCATGAGGTGATGCATGTTTTCTATGTAGCCATGCTATGTGTTGAGGAACAGGCGGTGGAGCGACCTACTATGCGAGAAGTTGTTCAAATTCTCACCGAGCTTCCAAAGCCGCCAAGCTCTAAACAGGGGGACTTAACAATCACAGAGTCCTCTCTGTCATCATCTAACAGTTTAGAGTCTCCAACCACAACATCTAAGGAACCTAAAGATGATCAACGTCCTCCTCAGTCTTCACCACCTGATCTTCTTAGCATTTGAAGGGATGTGTTTCATATTTATTTCTTTTGGGTTGTGATAGCTTATCTACTTGTTTTCTTCAGTTTTCTTCTTCTTTCGGGGTGGGGTTTCTCTCTTAGGTGTTAAATGTTTGAATATTTCTTCTCTTTAATGGTTTTGCAATTTGTACATTAGGATTGGTGGGAGTATTTTGTTATATAAAGTCCGTGTCTTCATCATGTAGCACTTGTTGTTTTATGGTACGGCCTGTTGCTGTTTTGATCCTGCACGGGGAACAGTTCTTCTCGTTTTATTTTTTCGGACGAGATGGTCAAATGGGAGAAAATTACATATCTAGGCATTGTCAGTTGCACCGGTTTATCCCCTTATAAATCTATCAAATGGCCACTCAAACAAAAGAACCTCTTGTGAGCTTTTGTTTCTACACATCTGCTGTTATTTATTATTGTTACTGTGTATTTTGTTGTCACTATCTTCAGTGCATGATCGAGTATATTCTGTTTGCATTATTAAAACAAACTTTTAATTTTTTACTTTTCTACGCAGGCATACCCATATTTGCAAATCCGCAATAAGAAATTCCTTTAGGGTATGTCTTCAATTTCATGCTGTTATCTATATACCATGTAGCTTCCCTGGGAGTAGTTCTTATTCCTCAATTATTTGTGTTTGAATTTTCCCTCCGTTTAGTGATGGAAAATCTGGTTAGCAATAGTCTTTTTTGTTCGTGTCATAATAATTGTTTACATGGCTATTTTTCGTTTTTATGTAGTGAATGGAAGCCATCTTAACACATGGGTAGGGTGGGTTGTGGTTATTTAGGGTTAATTATTAACATGTTATATTTTGTGGCCTCTTCAAGTCACAATTTTTATGCATATATTGTTTCCAATTGTCAAATTTATGGTACATGTAAAGCCATTTTTTGGTAGGAGATCCTGTGTGAAGGAGTTTTTTGTACTGCTTTTAGTTTTTATATGTTTGTTCGCTTTTTACTTACCTTCTCTTCATACAGACAGAACTCTTGCCACAGAAATATCGTTTGTCTTATTACTTGTATTGAGTTAAGAATAACATTTTTATTGACTGGAATCTATCACCAAAACGTAAGAAACTCAAATCCTCGGTACAAAACCAAACAATTTAATAATTTCAATTCTTATAATTTTCACCCTAAAAAGGGGGAGAAGAATTGACCTGGTCTAATGTTTGTAGTGGTTGCATGCTTTATAAAATAAAAAACTACTGTAATTTTAGTGTTTTGAATAACTTAAATTTATTTTTCCAAAAATGTAATTCAAAAATGTATCTGGATAGGCAACATATTAACATATTTTGTGGTGGCCGCTATAGCAGAGTAGCGACATTGTAATGCGACTGCAACTTCATTGTGTCGAGGGTCACGGTCGTCACAGCTGTTCAACTTTTCTGAATTAAAAGTTGAAGGAAATTTCGAAAATGCCCTCACCTTTTAGTTGTAGTTAGTGAGGGTACTTTTAGATTTTTACATACTTTTGGATTTTACTGTATCTTCCAAAGTAAAGACACCATAGACTCCCAAATTTTAAACCGACAGCCTTCTCTGTGCAACTTCTCTAACCCACACTGACAGAATTACCTTCTTTGTCTCTTCTCCTGCAAAAGAGAGAAACAGAAAATTTGAAAAAATACAAAGGTGCAATAATTGAATTGTGTTTTAAATTTATAGATCAAGCTTAATTATATATTTATTATATATTTGTTCTTTATTTTCGCTATTTTTATTTGATTTGGTTTTTATTTATGTTCTGTGTTCAATTAAGTTTTTATTTTTGTCAAATTTTGATCAATTTAGTTTTTTATTAATGGTATTTAAATAGTTAACGTTTTTTAATAATACATGCTACGTGTTATTTTCTGTTTTTTTATAATTTTTAATTTATTTATTTTTAATTTTTTTATTTTATAAAAATTGGTCACATGTCAAATCATAATTGTGCCATGTGTCAATGTCACTGTCACATGTTAATTTGTGGCTATATTATTTTTTGTGTTCAATTTAGTCTTTATATTTGTTATTTTTGTTTAATTTAGTCCTAATTTTTGTTAAAATGAATTATTTTTTTCTTTTAAAATTCACACCAGATTTAATATATTTTATAAAAATTATACTAATATTTTTCTTTAGATTGAAATTTTTATTAACTATTTTTGAAAGTTAATTATAAATTATTATATTTAATTATAAATTAAAAATAATTCTTAGATTCAATTGTTAAATAGAACATTTCTAATCGTTATAAATATTAATTTATTTTTCTAATTAAATATAAGAATTTTATTCAATTTATAATTAAAATTAATAATTTATAATTGAATTTAAAAAATAATTAATAAAAATGTCAATTTTAGAAAAAATATTGGCATAATTTTTATAAAAGATATTAAATTTGGTCTCAATTTAAAGGGAAAAAATTGATTCATTTTAACCAAAATTGAGACTAAATTGAACAAAAATAATGAATATAGGGACTAAATTGAACAAAAAAAAAATAACACAACCACAACCCACACCTCATACTCACGTCCACACGTGACACAATTATGACTTGACACGTGCACAATCTTTAAAAAAAAGAATTAAAAATAAATAAATAAAAGATCAGGAACTGACACATGGCATGCACTTTTCAAAAACATTAACTATTTAAACACTATTACTAAAAAGGACCAAATTGACAAAAAATTGACGAAAATAAAGACCTAATTGAACACAAAACGAAAATAAGGACAAAATTGAATAAAAACATTAAAATAGGGACCAAATGTATATTTAAGCCTTTTTTATTTTCAAGCTAATCAACTAACTTATCATCAAATTCGACATACATAAGAGGTACATCCTATTAATTAATAAATTTTAAAAAATTATACAAAAAATAATAGAAGCTCCAAATTATTTGTTCTTTGTGTCCCACTTATTTGCCTATCTAGTTTGACCTTTTTTTATTCAAGCTAGTCACCTAGTGCAAACAGGTTGATTTTTTAAAATATATTATGTTCTTTGTGCCCCACTTATAAAATAATACGTGGTTCCTCACTTATTTGTTCTTTGTGCCCCACTTATTTGTCTATCTCTTTTGACTTATTTTTTTTTTCTTCAAACCAGCCATCTGGTGCAAGCAATTAATTTTTGTAACTTATAATCAAATTCAGGGTAAATAAGGGGTACATCCCATTGGATGATAAAAACAAGATTGATTAATAAATTTTTAAAAATTGTACGAAAAGTAACATGCAACTCTCCACTTATTTATTCATTATTTCCCACTTATTTGTCTATATGGTTTGACCTATTTTATTTTTTCAAGTCAGCCACCTAGTGCAAGTAATAGGAGTACGTTTTATTAACTTATAATCAAATTCGGGATACATTAGAGGTACATCCCATTGGATAATAAAAAAAGATTGATTAATAAATTTTAAAAAATCTTACGGAGAGTATTACACAGTTTCACACATATTTGTTTATTATGTCCCACTTATTTGCCTATATGGTTTGGACTATATTTATTTTCAAGCCAGCCATTTATTGAAAGCAATAAGACTTGATATTTGTAACTTATAATAAAATTTGGAGTATATAAGGAGTACATCCCATTAGATAATAAAAAAAGATTGATTAATAAATTTTAAAAAATGGTAAGAAAAGTAATAGGCAACTCTCAACTTATTTATTTATTATTCCCCACTTATTTTTGTATTTGGTTTGGTGTTTGTTTTTTTCAAGTCAACTAGTGCAAGTAATAAGAGTTGATTTTATTAACTTATAATCAAATTTGGGGTACATTAGATGTACATCCCATAGGATAATAAAAAAATTGATTAATAAATTTTAAAAAATCTTACGGAGAGTATTAAACAGTTCCACACTTATTTGTTTATTATGCCCCACTTATTTGTCTATATGGTTTGGACTATATATTTTTTTTTCAAGCCAGCCATCTATTGAAAGCAATAAGACTTGATATTTGTAACTTATAATAAAATTTGGAGTATATAAGGAGTACATCCCATTAGATAATAAAAAAAAGATTGATTAATAAATTTTAAAAAATGGTAAGAAAAGTAATAGGCAACTCTCAACTTATTTATTTATTATTCCCTACTTATTTTTGTATTCAGTTTGGTGTTTGTTTTTTTCAAGTCAACTAGTGCAAGCAATAAGAGTTGATTTTATTAACTTATAATCAAATTTTGGGTACATTAGATGTACATCCCATAGGATAATAAAAAAATTGATTAATAAATTTTAAAAAATCTTACGGAGAGTATTACACAGTTCCACACTTATTTGTTTATTATGCCCCACTTATTTGCCTATATGGTTTGGACTATATATTTTTTTTTCAAGCCAGCCACCTATTGAAAGCAATAAGACTTGATATTTGTAACTTATAATAAAATTTGGAGTACATGAGGAGTACATCCCATGGGAAGATAATAAAAAAAAAGATTGATTAATAAATTTTAAAAAATTGTACGAACAATCATACGCAACTCTCCATTTATTTATTTATCATTCCCCACTTATTTACCTTTATGGTTTGGACTATTTTTTTTTTCAAGGCAGCCATCTAGTGCAAGTAATAAGAGTTGATTTTACTAACTTATAATCAAATTCGGGGTACATTTGATTAGTAAATATTAAAAAATTGTACGAAAAGTAATACATAGCTCTCTAATTATTTGTTCTTTGTGTCCCACTTACTTGCCTATCTCGTTTGCCCTATTTTTTTCTTTAAGTCAGCCATCTAGTGCAAGCAATAAGGATTGATTTTTATAACTTATAATTAAATTCGGAGGTACATAAGAGGTACATCCATTTAAATGATAAAGAAAAAGATTGATTAGTAAATTTTAAAAAATTGTACGAAGATTAATACGCAACTCCCTACTTATTTGTTTATTATGCCCCACTTATTTACCCATCTGGTTTGACATATTTTTTTTTCAAGCCAGCCACCTAGTGTAAGCAATAAGGATTGATTTTTGGAACTTATAATCAAATTTGGGTACATAAGTAGGACAAACACAAAGGATGATAAAAAAAATATTGACTACTAAATTTTTAAAAATTGTACGAAAACCAAAGCTCTCCACTTATTTGTTCTTTGTGTCCCACTTATTTGTCTATCTATTTTGGCCTATATTTTTCTTTAAACCAGCCACCTAATATTAGCAATAAGGGTTGATTTTTGTAACTTATAATTAAATTCGAGGTACATAAGAGGTACATCCCATTGGATAATAAAAAATAAGATTGATTAATAAATTTTAAAAAATCTTACGGAGAGTATTACACAGTTTCACACACATATTTTTTTATTATGCCCCACTTATTTGTCTATATGGTTTGGACTATATTTATTTTTTCAAGCCAGCCACCTATTGAAAGCAATAGGACTTGATATTTGTAACCTCGTACAAGCAATAAGAGTTGATTTTTGTAACTTAAAATCAAATTCGAGGTACATAAGAGGTACATTCATTGAATGATAAAAAAATATTGACTACTAAATTTTAAATAATTGTATGTAAAATAATACACTTATTTGTTCTTTGTGCACCACTTATTTGCCTATTTGGTTTGTTGTATTTTTTTTCTTTATGTTAGTCACCTAGTGCAAGTAATAAGGGATTATTTTTGTAACTTATAATCAAATTTGTGGTACATAAGAAGTGCATCCCTTCTGATGGTAACAAAAAAAGATTGATCAATAAATTTTAAAAAATTGCACGGAAAGTATTAAGGAGTTCCCCACTTTTTGTTCATTGTGCCTTACTTGTTTGTCTATCTAGTTTGACCTATTTTTTTCTTCAAGTCAGTCATCTAATGCAAGCAATAAGGGTTGATTTTTGTAACTTATAATCAAATTCGAGGTACATAAGATGTACATCCCATTAGATGATAAAAAAAGATTGATTAATGAATTTAAAAAAATTGTACGAACAATCATACGCAACTCTCCACTTATTTATCTATTATTCCCCACTTTTTTGCCTATCTGGTTTGGACTATTTTTTTTTTCAAGCCAGGCACCTAGTACAAGTAATAAGAGTTGATTTTACTAACTTATAATCAAATTTGGGGTACATTAGAGGTACATACCATTGGATGATAAAAAAAAGATTGATTAATAAAGTTTAAAAAATTGTACGAAAAGTATTACGCAGCTATCCATTTATTTTTTTATTATGCCTCACTTATTTGTCTCTATGGGTTGAACTATATTTTTTTTTTTCAAGTAAGGCACCTACTAAAAACAATAAGGCTTGATATTTGTAACTTATAATAAAATTCAGAGTACATAAGGGATACATCCCATTGGATGATAAAAAAGATTGGTTACTACACTCTCCACTTATTTTTTTTTATCATGCCCCACTTATTTGCCTATCTTATTTGGCCTTTTTTTTTTCAGGCCAGCCACCTAGTGCAACTAATAAGGGTTGATTTTATTAACTTATAACCAAATTCAGAGTACATTAGATGTACATTCCGGATGATAAAAAACAAATATTGATTAAGAAAGTTTAAAAAATTGTACGAAAAGTATTACACAACTCTCCATTTATTTATTTATTATGCCCCACTCATTTGTCTATCTAGTTTAGCCTTTTTTTCTTCTTCAAGCCAGAGTCACCTAGTGCAAATAATAAGGAATGATTTTTGTAACTTATAATCAAATTGTGGTACATAATAAGTGCATCCCTTTGGATGATAACAATAAAAGATTGATTAGAAAATTTCAAAAAATTGTACGAAAAGTAATATGCAACTTCCCACTTATTTGTTTATTATGCCCACTTTTTTGCCTATCTGGTTTGACCAATTTTTTTCTTCGGCTCAGCCACCTAGTGCAAATAATAAGAGTTGATTTTTGAAAATTATAATCAAATTTCGGGTACATAAGGAGTGCATTCCTTTGGATGACAAAAAAAAAATTGATCAGTAAATTTTAAAAGATTGTACAAAAAGTAATACACAGCTCCCAATTTATTTGTTCAATTTGCCCCACTTATTTGCCTATCTAGCTTGACCTATCTTTATTTCAAGCCAACCACCTAGTGCAAATATTATTAGTTGATTTTATTAACTTGTAATCAAATTCGGGGTACATTAGAGATACATCCCATTGGATGATAAAAAGAAAGATTGATTAGTAAATTTTAAAAAATTGTACTTAAAATAATATGCAGCTCCCCACTTATTTGTTTTTTGTGCCCTACTTTTTTTTTTCTTCAAGCCAGCCACCTAGTTCAAGCAATAAAGGTTGATTTTTGTAACTTATAATAAATTTCGGGGTACATCCATTGGATCATAAAAAAATATTTATTAGTAAATTTTAAAAAATTGTACGAAAGGTGATACGTTGCATCCCACTTATTTGTATATTATGTCCCACTTATTTGCGTATCTTGTTTGACCTTTTTTTTTTCTTTAGGTCAGTCACTTCGTGCAAGTAATAAGAGATGATTTTTGTAATTTATAATCAAATTAGTGGTACATAAGAAGTGCATCCCTTTGGATGATAAAAAAAAGATTGATTAATAAATTTTAAAAAATTGTACGAAAGTATTAAGGTACTCTCCACTTTTTGTTCTTTGTGTCCCACTTATTTGTCTATCTGGTTTGACCTATTTTCTTTCTTCAAGCCAGCCACCTCGTGCAAGCAATAAGGTTGATTTTCTTAACTTATAATCAAATTCGGAATATATAAGAGGTACATCCCACTGTATGATAAAAAATAAAAAATGATTTAATAATAAATTTTAAAAAAAATACGAAAAGTGATCATTATAAAATCATGATTTTATGAACATGATACATCTTTAACTTTAATTCAAAAAACAAAATGATAACTTTTAAATTATATAATTTTGAATTAAAATATTTAAATTTTAATTATTTGAGGGTTACTGTTTCAAAAATTGTTGTTTTTTTTTAAATATTATTAAAAAATTATGATATATTTTTAACTTTGATTCAAATAACAAAATGATAATTTTAAAATTATATAATTTTGAATTAAAATATTTAAATTTTAATTGTTTAAGGGTTGCTGTTTTAAAAATTGTTGTTTTTTTGAAAATATTATTTAAAAAAATTAAAAAAGATATTAAAATTATAAATTTTAAAATGAAAAATATAAGTTATAAAAATATTAAATACATTACTATAGAATTATAAAATATAAAACTATAAAAAATTAAAAAAATTAAAATTTGATAATTTTGTATTTTTATAATTTCATAATTTTTTAATTTTTAACTAATTTTATAATTATATAATAGTATTATTTTATAATTTCATAATTATTAAATTATATGTTTTTATAATTATTTAATTTTTGTAATTTTTTATTTTATTTTTTAATGTTTTTACTTTTGTTTCATAATTTTATAGTTACATATTTTATATTTTTGTAATTTTTTATTTTTTATTTTATAATTTTAATGAAATTTAAAGATAATTTTTATTAAATAAATTGAATATTTGAAAAATATTTTGTCATTACTTTCTTTTGTAACAAAATATTATGCGAGAGCATTTATGGAGAGTGATTGAGCAATCACATCAAGATTTTAGAATTATAAAAAGTCAAAAGACCTTCAAAATTTATTTAAGAATTCAATTAAAAGTTTCCAAATTTAGCAAAGAGTCAACAAATAATTAAACCTATAATTAATAAAAAAGAAAGAAAGAGAAAACTAAAACCTTAAACACGATAACTATTAACCGTGTGATTTGTAAATGGATAGGGAATTATATATCTCGAAATTTTATAGCGATCACATAATTAATTATTTTATCCATAATTATATATAAATAACTGTTTTATCACTTTTTTTTACACATTTTGTTATCCTTCTTATCCTTATAAATACAATTATTAATAAAAAACTAAAAACTATTTATAGAAAAATTATAATTCCTCGTTATGTAATAAGATAATAAAATGTAACTTTTTTTATGTGTTTTCTTTTTTAATTTTAATATAAATTTAACCATCACATTTGTATTTTAATAATTATTATAATGATTTTTTCATTACATATACTTTTGTTAAAACTAATGCGAAAAATAATTAAGGGCTAACATATGATCATCGTCACTGTCATATGAGAATATTCTTTAATGTGCTGTGCTTTTTTGTTTCAAATTCTTGTTGTCTAAAACTTTGATGATATAGTATATTGTAGAAGAGAGTAGATTTGATGACCCAAAGCATAAAATACCTATGATATTTATATAAATATTTGTCCATCACATAGTAGTTACCATAATAAATTATTGCCCATTATTTGAGATTGCATTATCAAAATTTATGCAACAATCATAAAATTAACTAACAAATAGACCACATATATGGAAATAATAATAACTGACAATGTGAATATGTCATATTATTCCACATATGACATATTGGGAAATTTTCAACAGTCTCCCATTTGATCCATTTATCTCATTATCAATTTATTAATCAATACAAGAAACTAAATACAAGGATTATGGTGTCAGGTCCTCCAAAAGTGAGTATTATCTTTCATGTATCACAATATATCAAGTCTCTCATAAAAAACTCTTAGCCATATTGAATAAACCATATGTTTATTCTGGGTCAAACGAAATTTCTAAAGATAAACGAATATGTGCACAACAAAATGAGAAAAACTGAATAAGAATTTTATCAAAGTAAAGAATAATGATTGTCACAACATGTGTCGCAACCGAGATCACACTGGGACGGCAAAAATAATTTAAAAGATACAGAAGAGTCGCCACCATAGCTCATTATGGAAAACTATAGAAAAACCTTAAAAAAATAGTCTTCAAAACCAAATTTGGGTTCAGGAGTCAGTTACGTGTGAGAAAAATATTAGCACCCCCACAACGTCTGTCCTAAGACGGTTCCCTTTAATTAGGTATGCAAGAACAAAATGAAAATTTTAAAATATTTGTTGTTCCCCAGAAAATCAAACAAAATAAATACATACACAAAATAACAAAAATAAAAAATTAAATTATTTTTTTTGTCCGATAAGGATTGTACCTCGCTCTTACTAATTTTTATTTGGAAAATCAGGGATGACGTAGTTCTTTGTAAAAGACTATTTGACTAATTGAGATTAGGGATGACAACGAGACGAGGCAGGGACATGTTTGGCCATCCCATACTCATTTCCGTAGAGAAAATTCATCCTCATCCCCATACCAAAACCCAACGGGTATCAGACTTTTGTCTCATCCCCATCCTCATCGGTAACAGGTATAATTTCGTACCCATACCTGTACCCGTTTTCTTACTACTTCAATATTAATTTTAATTAATTTTTATAAAATAATAAAAAATTACGGTAAAGGAACCAAAATATTATCAAATATTCAATATTAAGAAGATGGTTGTTTTTTCGATATCAAATACTTTGAAATAAATTATAATTTTTTACATTTTAGATTAGAATACCAAATAAAATTTCGTGAGAACCAAAACATTTATTAAATTTGCAAACATTAATGAAACCTAGTTGATAAGTTTTAAAAATATTTTAAAAAATATATAAAAGGAAAAAAAATATTCAAATTAAAATATATTTTAAATGTTTGTTTACTTCAATTTTTTAAATTCTAATGAATCTTTTTTTTTTACACTAATAAAAATTATAATACATCAATTAAACATAATTGGATAAAGGTTATAATATGATGTATAATATATTGGAGATACTAATGAATTTCATAAAAAACAAACAAGAAGAAGAATTAAAAAAATAAAAAATGTGTTGTAATATATATATATATATATATATATATATATATATATATATATATATTATAAAAGATTACTTAATTTAGTAAGAATATTTTAATAATTTAAGCGATGACGGGGATATGGCGGGGACAAGTATTATAATGAGTATGGGAACGGGACGAGGCGAATATGTACATTCCAATACCTAAACCTAGTCAATGCGGGGATTCCTCGTCAAAACGAGGATGAGTTCGGGCAATACCTACGAGAGCGGGTTTATTTGCTATGTATATTATACTATTATGTTTTACCGATATAAACACACATCTTTGAATGAATCTAGTGACATAAAACTTGCACATGGGTTAAATTATTACTCAATTTGACTCATTAAGCAAATGATAAAACTATTATACTATTATGTTTTACCGATGTAAACATGCGTCTTAATGAATGAATCTAGTGACATAAAACTTGTCTGTGGGCTATAGTCTTACTCAATTAGACTCACCTAACCAAATGATAAACTATTAGACTATGTTCCTTTTCTCAATTCCTGTGGGCAATTTGAGAAATATAATCTAATATTTCATCTTAACTAATCATATAGATGGAAGAAGATTCCTTCTTGTGGGTAAAACAATTCTTCACATAACCTATAATTAATGAATATTAATGTTTATTACGTGATTATAACTATAAATCAATTAAAGATGTTGTGGTCACTGTAACATTCCTACGGGATATTTCAAATTTTAATAAAAAATAAAGAAAATAACTAATTACATTGCATTTAATAATACATCATTTCCCAAAAACGTGGGAAATTAAAACTATTTTTATTAATTCCAAATATAACCAAAGTTCATAAATCATAAAAACTGAACATAATAATAAAGCCTCTCATGAGAGTTTACAAAATATTTCAAAACAAAATCATGTAAAACTCCCAGGCTATCCCCTCTCCGCAGCTAAGCCTCACCAGCTCCACCTGCAATATCATCTGCTCACGTGTACCGCGTACACGATCATCGCCAAACACAAACAGATAGGATGAGCTAAGAAAATAACACATAAATATACACCAAACATATATATATATATATATATATATATATATATAAGAAAATACATCAAAATCAAATCTCTTCTTTTATTCCGCATGGCCACCACCATGTATGATATCATTTCATCGTCAAGGAACCCCCTCCTTCTTTATCACATGGCCACAACCATGTAACATCCATACACACCAAGGAAGACTCGTTACCTTCCTTCCACATGGCCACAACCATGTAGTATCAGTGCACATCAAGGAGACTCCTTCCAGCTCTTCCACATGGTCACAACCATGCTAGCAATGTTCTACATCTTCTAGTGAGTATCTCAAAGCGCCTTACTGCCACACCTATCGGTCACAACCGATAGAGCACGTGCGAGAACCATGCTACAGATCACACATCGTAACGCCAGGTGGAGTTCCCAAATACGAACATAGTCCGTAATGTCCCTGGACTACCAAACTCGTCAACAAATCACTGAAGAAGGCAATCCATCTGGACCCATCCGTACTGGCCACAACCAGCACACTCACACCGACAACACTCGCCAACCCGAGCCACAACTCAAAGGTTCCTCGTGTTCATCCGCTATCCCGAGCCACAACTCAAGGAAAGTCATTCCGGGCCATAACCCATAGAATGCCACGTGTTTCACCCCTATCCTGAGCCACAACCCAAGGATACGTTCCGGGCCACAACCCATGGAACAACCAGCAAACCCACCATTGAGATATCTTAGAAGCATTGTAGACAACACATCTCGTGTTCAACATCACTAATATGATACTGCACTATCAGATTTCCTTGAAGTATATCCCTGCACTTTTCTTTGCTTGGACTAAAAGCCTTAGTTCCACATCCCAATCCATTTCGGTCAAGCTAGACTCACGAGCCTGAGCGAGTCTTAGTACAGTAGCAACCCCACAAAGTCTCGCCTAAGCGAGTTCCTTCTCGCTTGGGCGAGCCCATCCTTCGCTCATATCTAAGACACCTCGCCTAGGCGGTGAACCTCAAATGGACCACATTAGTTTCTCGAACTCTCGCTTAGGCGAGAGGCTGTCGCCTGAGCGATACACACTTTCACCCAAAACAGTAAATCCCGCCTGCGCGAGATGTGCAACCAAATCACTCAAAACGCACACGGGTTCTTGCTTAGGCGAGACACACTCGCCTAAGTGAGATGGCCTGTCGCCCAAGACCAAATCACCTCGCCTGAGCGAGATGCTCGAACAGAAAAGGTTTACGAGTCCCTGCATATTTCGCCTAGGCGAGCCTGGCTCGCTTAGGCGAAATATGCAGACTCTGGCACTATTTCACACACACAACAATAACAACATACCCAAATTCACACTCCAATTCATGCCACACAATCCAGAATAATGCACCAAACATGTACACACAATTCAGACCCAAAATAAATCCCGAAATCTCAGTTTATACCATATCTCATATGTACAGTTCCCCAAACCCTCATTATTTTCATTCAATTGCATAAGAAGTATGAGCAATTACCATCAGACCAAACAATTACAACTTCCATCAGCTTAGACACAAAATTTAGGGTACACACAGCCCAATCATGTAAAACCATATAATTAACATAAGATTTCGGGTTCAACTCCCTTGCTTAAAAACTTGAATAGCTGCCCTTTCTGCTAGGTTTTCTCCACCCTTTCATATTCAACCCACCATTAATTTTTTTAAGCACCCTTTCATATTCAACCCACCACTAATTTTTTTAAGCAAAAAAAGTTAAATCTAACTCACCAAGGTTCAAACCCAT
Source organism: Vigna unguiculata (assembly GCF_037176805.1). Taxonomy (NCBI): domain Eukaryota; kingdom Viridiplantae; phylum Streptophyta; class Magnoliopsida; order Fabales; family Fabaceae; genus Vigna; species Vigna unguiculata. The sequence continues at coordinate 52,118,932 of NC_140794.1, read as the reverse complement.
GACCTTACCAATGCCAAGTCAAAGCTAAACCACCAAGCCAATTCATGTTTCATGCAAATTCACATACTTTTACAATCATGTTATCACCCAACACGACCATGTATAATATTAAAATTAATAATAAATCAACCAAAACATAATGGATCAAGTCCTCTCACACAATAAAGTACTCTTAACCACTTGACTAGTACTTTTCCACGTCATATCCATTAGAATTTAATGTCATAAATACACTACCTACCCGCATTTATTAATTAATTAATTATTTAATTAATTAAATTCCGCGGATCTTACAATCACTCTATAATTCATTGAAAATATATCCACCATTTAGACATTCAAAATAAATATTTGTATCAACATTATTTATAATGCAGTAAAAATAAATAATAATATTCATTATATAAGTTAAATATACAATATATAATTTATATCAACATATATTATATATTATGTACAAAAACTTATAGTACGTATAAAACTTATAGTATGTACAAAAACTTTGGGCTATTTCTTTGCAAAATTGTGCTCAATTTCATATGTGACAATTCCGTCAAGATCTCTTCATTAGTTGGGGGAAGAGTCCGCACATCGGATTTTTTGAGGAACATGTCACGAGAGAATTGGATTTGGTTAGACAATGTGTGGTTGGGAAAAAGGGATCGGTTTTTTTAGTAAGTTACGGAATGTATCATCAAATCTTCAAAATGATTCCACGAGATCTAGTTTCATTCAAGTAACATATTCTAGCCAATTGAAAGGATCTTCTGAACAATCCAAGGATTCTTTCGATTCCATACATATGAAACCTTATAGTACCTACAAAAACATATATTATGTATAAAACCTTATAGTACGCACAAAAAACATATATTATATGCTTTAGTTTATATGAAGGAGTTATTTTATCAAAAGATGTAAAAGGAACAATCGTATGTCAATCCTTAATAAACTCATACAATAATTCAAATGAAAGGGTTACTTGACCATCACACCGTCAAATATTTCACTTCACGGTATAATATGAATATAAAACAAATTATATACTCCTCATTATTTTAAAAAAATAGAAGTTGTATTTTTTATTCATCTTCAACCGTAAAATATTCAACACACCCACAGTCCAAAAATGGTGTCAATTGCCATAATCAAGTGACAACGTTTTGCATTACATGAGTACACAAAACAAATTTCAGATTCCTAGAATTATTGCAGCAAAGCCTCGAAGGACCGCAATGCAGATGCTCCGAGATCTTTTGTACCTACAACCGCAAAATCCAATAGTGATATCTCCAACACCGATAATATTATGTTCGATATCAAACACAAATAAAGAATCCAAGAGGATAACCACGACAGATTAAAAATAAGATACACATTCAACATTGCTCTGATCCCAAATGTAAAACTAATGCCGAAAAAGGATTAAGGACTAAACTCCAGTCATTGCCACTGTCATATGAGAATCTTTAATGTGATTTTTGATTTCAAACTCTCACTTTCTAAAACTTTGATGGTATAGTATACTGCATAAGAGAGCAAATCTGATGACCCAACGTACAAAACACATAGAGTAGTTGCCATAATAAATTATTGCCAATTATATGGGATTACAATATCAAATTTTATGCAACAATTATAAAATTGATTGACAAATGAATCACATCTACGAAAATAATTGACCATGTAAATATCTCATATATCCCACATATTATATATTTGAAAATTTTCCAACAATTTTATCTTATTATCATATAATGTCAGACATCAAATATATATACATTTATATATGTTTGTAATGTTGTAATATATAAAGAAACTATTTGTAGAAAGATTTACAAAATTCGGTTAAACAAACACATATTTTAAAAATAAAATTTAGTACCGTAGAGTTAATTTTTGTTTATGAGTGAAGTATGTCTAAAGTCATTATATTTGCTTAATATTCATGGTATGACCATCTTTGCTTAATGAGATTTCTTTAACCTTATTCTATTTGTTTGTTTTTTAATCTTACAAATATCTTGTCCTTAACCCCATACTATTTATTCATTTGATAATGTTATAATATATTTTCTCATTAAGAAGTCCATAAAATAGTAATCTAATAGTTAAATTTGTTCACTAAAAAGCCACTAACATCATTTATTTATTTGATTACTTTATAATTGTATTGATTTGCAAGATATCTCTAACTTATTATACATACTTTTTTCTTATTATTTAATATATCAATACATATTTTTATTGATTTCTTAATGTTGATATTTATTATATTTTTATGTGTGTGCGTGTGTAACAACTCCAACTATTTTAAACAACATATATCAATGGTTAATTATCATACGATCTATGTAGCATTAATAAAGTCTTTCGAAATAACTTCACATTATAGTTTTTTACACTAGATAATGAACTCAAGAGTATTTCAAAATATAAACTAGGGAACTTTATTAGAGTTTTTCAAAACTATAATTCATCATCTCTACCATATTTCCATCAAAATCCTTCAATTTCCCGTTCTAACTCTCAAATGTCACTATCACTATCAGCTTCTACATCTGTTTTCGTATATTTAGAATATACGATCATCACAAAAGAGATAAAAAAAAATAACAGATACACAAAATTTAAGAATAAGCTAATTTTTACAATATTAAACTCAAATATTAATACACACACACACACACACATATATATATATATATATATATATATATATATATATATATATATATAAGTATTTTATATATAAAAAAGTAGTTAGCTAAGGTTTAAACATCGAACTACCATACCTCATCTCATTTTTTCTCTAATAACTCAAGTTGAACTTCTTATATCTCTTTTATATCATATATCATACCGTTTACTCTATTAAGTATTATTCGACTCTCAACACCTAGTTATCTTCCTCTACATGAGTTAAATACTAGTAGAGTCAAAATAATCTTACACAACTAGTTCCTTTCAATACACTTGAACTAAATCTAAATTAACGTTTTCTCTTAAAAATAACCAATTTGACAACAACAACATGCTTATAATCTTCATGCATACACATGCATTGTTAAACACATTTTATATGCCTCTATGGGTGGATTTATTTATTTTGAAGATGAGGAGACCTCCCAAAAATTTAAAATTCTTTATATATATATATATATATATATATATATATATAATGAAAATTTATGAGAGTTAAATTAGATACATTTTTTATTTTTTTATAAAACACACAGAGATGTCAAAATGGATTTCAACTTGTGAGCCAACCGGGCTCACCACAGGTTTAAACCGGGTTGGGTTGAGAAAAATTTAGTTTTTGCAAGAGTGGGTTGAACTCAACCCAACTCACTTAACCCATGGGCTAAACGAGTTCGAGTTGGGTTGATCCACTTAACCTACCAACATTGTTTTACAATTTTTTTTATAATTATTTACTACTCCTAATTATATAGGTTCACAGTTTCATATTTTTAAATGTTAGAATGTTGCTCAATAATATATAATGAATAGTTTGAATGTTTAATTAATTTGATTGTCAAGTTATATATATTGATACTTTAATCTTTAACTATAATCTTTATAGTAAATTACTCAAGCAACCATCTTATAAACAAAATTTTCTAAATTAGCAATACAAAAATGTGTAATTTTTTTATTTATATTTTGTTGAATAACATGACAGAAAATGTGTAATAATATGGACTATATGGACACTTTATTAGAAACAATTCATCATATATTGGTGGTGAGCATGATGAAGAAATTGGTTATTGATTCTATTGTGATTGTCATTTCATGAGTTGCTTAAAAATTATTTAAATACTTAAATAAATAAAATAAATATTTTTTTATGTGGGTTGAGTCAACCCACTTAACTCACCAACCCGTGGTGGGTTGAGCCGGATTGCAAAATTTCTGATTCACGATAAAGTGAGCCAGGTTGGGCTCACTCATTTTTAACTCATCTCGTGGTGAGTCAACCCGTGTGAGTCAGGTTGACTCACTTTTACATATCTAAAACCACGTCATTTAATATTAATAAATAGTAAAACATAAAATTAAATTGAACAAATAATAAAAACTTATTAAGATTTTTTTATCCTTAAATCTTGACTTATTATCTTTCCCTCTTTTACATGTATTTTTTTTGTTTCTGAAAAAAAAAGTTAAACACAAACTAATTATTTATACTTTCATTTCTTACCTGTTTAGTTCATTTTGAAGAAAAAAATACAATTCTCTCTTGCCACCACACTTGATAGTACAATATTAATTTCATATTTTTTTATCTCATGAGTTTTTATATAGTGTTTTTTTATGAACATAAGTTAATTATTATGTGTTTTTTCATATCTTGGTTGATTTCAATTGCGTTTGATTATCATAGGTATACTTATGAAGAATAGAAAAATAGATTATTTTTTTAAAAGTGATAAGTCACATGTGAAAATAAAAACAATACAAATTCAATTTCTTTTACCAATTTTGAAACAGTTTACCTATTTTGAAACATGATATTAATAATTCATTAATTTATTTTACTTTTATTAGTAATAATAATTAAATTTTGAGTATATTATTTCGAATTCAATTTTTTTTAAAATCAGTCATTAGTGTCCTATTAACTCATTAATTAATATGTTTCCATAAACCACGTAAAAGAAATAGTAGGCTGCAATTAATAGTATAAAGGAAAGAAATTGAAGGAAATAGTAGTACAAAGGAAAGAAGAAATTGTAGATAAATAAAATTTCTTCATTCTATTTAAATAATAAGAAAATAGGTACGTGTATGAGTTAAAAATTATATATAATGTAAAAGAAGTAGAATTTTTATGTGATTATATGATATTTTAAGCAAAATATATGAAATTTTCATTTTAAAAGTAAGTAGTTTTTTAAGATTTTTTATTAAAAAATCTATTTATTTTTTAAAAAGTAATCTTAAACATTCTTCATTTTAAAAGCACTTATTTTAAGATTTAAGTTTTAAATAAACAAAACCATTAGAAATTGTATTGTACTAACTCAACCCCGCTTTACTCATCACCAATATAAAACTAATGTGCATTCGTCATTACCAAATTAGGTTTGTTGTGTCATGCAAAAGAAACCATAGAGGAATAATAAAAGACCATAGACGAAAGCTTGGACACGAGAAGGGACCAAATTTGTTGAAAGAAACCTTGAATGTTGTGACACTTCAGAAAATGCCAATAACATATATATATATATATATGTATATATATATATATATATATATATATATATATATTCTTTTTTTTTCTTCACGTACTTCTGTCTATGATGAGATAATAAAAATTCTAGAACAGAAGACCACTCTAACCTTAATTAATCAATTAAAATAATATAAAGATAAAGTGACAAATGTATAAATGCGTGAGCATTAAAGGACAGTGATAGAATTAGACAGGAGAAACCAAAATTTGTGTAATGGTACAACAATAGAACAATTCATAAATGAGTTACCAAACACAAACCTCAAAACATGCAGTAGACATACTATAGGTATTCTACGGAGAGCTTTTCGGGAATTTTTTAGATAATGATTTCTTGTTACAGTAAACACTGTTTCAATCGTTGAAAGTGTGAAGGTATGGTATGATGTGCAAGGGTGATAAAATAAAAAGAAAAAGGAAAAGATGAACATTGGTAACATTATGTGTGTGTGTGTGTTCGATGGGAGGGTCTGGGGGCATGGCTGAGCACTGGCTCAGCCCTCATCCACTCACTCTGCACAGGGGTCAGTGATCAGTAGCATTCACACAAAAAAACACAGAATACAACAATGTACACACACAACACTCACTCACTCACCCTTTAACTCACTCCCCTTCCCTCCTCATTTTCATTTTCATTTTTCCATTTCCATTTCCATTCCCACACAAAATGCGACTCTTCCTCTGCTCCATCTTCTTCTTCCTCTTCCATTCTCACACACTCCATGCTGCGCGCATCTCTGAATATCGCGCGCTTCTCTCTTTTAAAGACTCTTCCATAACCGACGATCCTACGCATGCTCTCTCCTCCTGGAACACCACCACTCCCTACTGTTCCTGGTTCGGTGTCACGTGCGACTCGCGCCGCCACGTCACCACCCTTAACCTCACCTCCTTGTCCCTCTCCGGCACACTCTACGATGACCTCTCCCACCTCCCTTTCCTCTCCTACCTCTCTCTCGCCGACAACCAGTTCTCCGGCCCAATCCCCGCCTCCTTCTCCGCACTCTCCGCCCTCCGCCATCTCAACCTCTCCAACAACGCCTTCAACACCACCTTCCCCTCCAACCTCGCCCGCCTCGTCAATCTCCAAGTCCTTGACCTCTACAACAACAACATGACGGGTCCCCTTCCCCTCGCCGTCGCCGCCATGCCCCTCCTCCGCCACCTCCACCTCGGGGGCAACTTTTTCTCCGGCCAGATCCCTCCCGAGTATGGTACCTGGCAGCACCTCCAGTACCTCGCCGTGTCCGGCAACGAGCTCACGGGGAACATCCCTCCGGAGCTTGGAAACCTCACCGCGCTTCGCGAGCTCTACATTGGCTACTACAACGCTTACTCCGGCGGCATACCGCCGGAGATGGGAAACCTGTCCCAGCTTGTCCGTTTCGACGCCGCGTATTGCGGACTCTCTGGCGAGATTCCGGCTGATATCGGAAGGCTTCAGAATATGGACACGCTCTTTCTTCAGGTGAATGCGCTCTCCGGCTCGCTCACTCCTGAACTGGGGAACCTGAAGAGTCTCAAGTCGATGGATCTGTCCAACAACGTTCTCTCCGGCGAGGTTCCGGCGAACTTTGCGGAGCTCAAGAATCTCACCTTGCTGAACCTCTTCCGGAACAAGCTCCACGGTGCCATTCCCGAGTTTGTCGGCGAGTTACCGGCGCTGGAAGTTTTGCAGCTCTGGGAGAACAACTTCACCGGAAGCATTCCTCGGAGTTTGGGAAGAAATGGAAAACTCACTCTCGTTGATCTTTCTTCGAACAAGTTGACGGGAATGCTTCCCCCTGATATGTGTTACGGGAATCGTCTTCAGACTCTGATAACTCTTGGAAATTATCTGCTCGGTCCAATTCCTGATTCGCTTGGGAAGTGCGAGTCTCTGACTAGGATTCGAATGGGGGAGAACTTTCTTAATGGTTCTATTCCTGTTGGGCTATTTGGGCTTCCCAACCTCACCCAAGTAGAGCTTCAGAACAATCTTCTCACGGGACAGTTTCCTGAGGTTGGTTCCGTTGCTCTTAATCTCGGTCAGATTAGTCTCTCTAATAACAAGCTCTCTGGGCCATTGCCACCCACCATTGGAAACTTCACCAGCATGCAGAAGCTTCTTCTCGACGGTAACAAGTTCTCGGGTCAAATCCCTTCGCAGATAGGCAGGCTGCAACAGCTTTCCAAGATTGATTTTAGCCATAATCAGTTTTCGGGTCCCATTGCTCCTGAGATAAGCAAATGCAAGCTTTTGACCTTCATTGACCTCAGCCGCAATGAGCTCTCTGGTGAGATTCCAAACCAGATAACTGCCATGCGGATATTGAATTATCTCAACCTTTCAAGAAACAATTTAGTTGGCTCAATTCCGGGCTCCATAGCTTCTATGCAAAGTTTAACTTCTGTTGATTTTTCCTACAACAATCTCTCTGGTTTGGTTCCTGGAACTGGGCAGTTCGGCTACTTTAACTATACCTCTTTCCTAGGGAACACTGAACTCTGTGGTCCTTACTTGGGTCCTTGCAAAGACGGGGTTGCCAATGGCCCTCGTCAACCTCATGTTAAAGGTCCTCTCTCTTCTTCGTTGAAGCTTCTGTTAGTTATAGGGTTGCTTGTGTGCTCCATCGCATTTGCTGTTGCGGCAATAATCAAAGCTCGGGCTTTGAAAAAGGCCAGTGAAGCTCGTACGTGGAAATTAACTGCATTCCAGCGTTTGGACTTCACTGCTGATGATGTTCTGGACTGTTTGAAGGAGGACAACATAATAGGAAAAGGAGGTGCAGGCATTGTGTACAAAGGTGCAATGCCGAATGGGGATCAGGTTGCTGTGAAAAGGTTACCTGCCATGAGCAGGGGATCTTCGCATGACCATGGTTTCAATGCTGAGATTCAGACTTTGGGGAGGATTCGACATAGACACATTGTTAGACTGTTGGGTTTCTGTTCAAACCACGAGACAAATCTCTTGGTGTATGAGTATATGCCTAATGGAAGTTTGGGTGAGGTTCTTCATGGCAAGAAAGGTGGTCATTTGCACTGGGACACAAGGTATAAGATTGCTGTGGAGGCCGCCAAGGGCCTTTGCTATCTACATCATGACTGTTCGCCACTCATTGTCCATCGAGATGTTAAATCCAACAATATCCTTCTTGATTCCAACTTTGAAGCTCATGTTGCGGACTTTGGGCTCGCTAAGTTCCTTCAAGATTCTGGAACATCTGAATGCATGTCTGCAATTGCCGGTTCCTATGGATACATAGCTCCAGGTAATATATTGAAATTCAACATAATTGATGATTTAGACGTTGAACTAGCGTGACTAACAACCTTTATTTCTATATGGAATCCTTAATGATCGGAGCTTGTCTCATGTCACTCAACATCATTCGTTTAGGGTTAGAATCGAACAGTATTGACACTACTGTTTGGTTTGGACGTTTTATGTGGTTAATTAATTAATAAACGCTAACATCCTATGTTGCCTTCCTTGACTCGTTTTCCTTTTCATGACACACTAATAATAACGACCGCTTTGATTTGTCCTCTAATTTATGTTGCTTCGAAATACTGTTACTGTTTAAAGAGATAACTAGCCCAGTGTGTCGTTTGAGTGTTCATCGTAGCTCCCATCGTATAATTAGGCAGTCCTGCAGTCATAGATTAGAGATGTTCACAGTTGAAAACAGATGGTGATTAATTGGCAACATGTACGTCAAAGTAAATGGATAGCAAATTCCCATGGCATTATCTCGTATTCACTTAATTGTTTTCAATTAATGTGGCTGATTTAAGTTTGTGATTTCGACTGCAGAGTATGCCTACACGTTAAAAGTTGATGAGAAAAGCGACGTGTACAGCTTTGGAGTTGTTCTTTTGGAGCTTGTAACAGGCAGGAAACCGGTTGGGGAGTTTGGTGATGGTGTGGACATTGTGCAATGGGTGAGGAAAATGACGGATTCAAACAAGGAAGGGGTTTTGAAGGTTCTTGATCCTAGACTTCCATCAGTTCCCCTCCATGAGGTGATGCATGTTTTCTATGTAGCCATGCTATGTGTTGAGGAACAGGCGGTGGAGCGACCTACTATGCGAGAAGTTGTTCAAATTCTCACCGAGCTTCCAAAGCCGCCAAGCTCTAAACAGGGGGACTTAACAATCACAGAGTCCTCTCTGTCATCATCTAACAGTTTAGAGTCTCCAACCACAACATCTAAGGAACCTAAAGATGATCAACGTCCTCCTCAGTCTTCACCACCTGATCTTCTTAGCATTTGAAGGGATGTGTTTCATATTTATTTCTTTTGGGTTGTGATAGCTTATCTACTTGTTTTCTTCAGTTTTCTTCTTCTTTCGGGGTGGGGTTTCTCTCTTAGGTGTTAAATGTTTGAATATTTCTTCTCTTTAATGGTTTTGCAATTTGTACATTAGGATTGGTGGGAGTATTTTGTTATATAAAGTCCGTGTCTTCATCATGTAGCACTTGTTGTTTTATGGTACGGCCTGTTGCTGTTCTGATCCTGCACCGGGGAACAGTGTAAGCATCGTGAGAAAGTCTTGTTCTTTTATGGGGTACCACTGACAGGAGGGTGAAAGAGACATGCAGCGACACTTGATATTAAAGAAAGAAATGTGTACATGTTTCAAAACAGTATTTATGAAATGATACTGACAAAATAACCAAATAAGCTTTCAAAATGAGTCACACAAAAAACTTTATGGACACTATCTATTTATGACACACATAAAATATAAATATTTATTTTAGGTACAGAACTGCTTTCTATAAACCTTTTGTATTTAAGAAATAGAGTTCACAATGAGAGTTTTATACGGGAAAAGAATTATTAAACTTTACTTTAGTAATATGATAATTCTTTGGAAGTTCTACCACGTGCTACCACCTGTAATTTAAGAAAAGAAAATGCAGCAAATGGTTGCATCTTTGGAAAGTGATAACTTAAGAATGGAGTAAGTAACAGTTGTGCAACTTAGCGTCAACCCAGAGTAACTGGTTGTGGAGTTGTGGACCATGGTTTGAAGTATGGTTGCAATGCATTGCATGCATAAGGTGAGGATGGTCGTATCGGGAATTCTGGCATGGACATTTTACTTTGGCATTTCAGAAATGGGCCAAGTAAGGTATGCACGTGACACACGTTAAAAAAGATTGGTTTGTTAGGAACAGAGTGAGGGTGCATTTGTGGTAGTTGAAACTGTTATATTGTTGTAACAGATATGTATTCATGTTTTGGGTAAGTGGGGAAAGAAGTTTTCCTGGGATGGCGAAGCCATCTACCATAGGTAGCTGAGGAGAGGTTTGATATGGTTTGAATTAGAGAGTCACTGGTTGGTGCGTCATAACTGAGAGAGAAAAGAAAGAGGCATGTGAAATTAAAAAAAATTGGGGCCAACCTGCCCCCTGCCATTTCCTAAAGGGAAAAACCAGGACAAAATTCCACTCTCTGTTCAGTTGGGTTGATTGTGGAATCAGGATCTGTAATATTAGAATAAATTCATTTAAATAACCCTTTTGATCCTGAAATGAAACCAAATTTTAAAACGACATTGCATGCAGACAGATTGATTTTGCTTGCTACCACCATCATGATGGGATGTGATGGCATTCAATGGAGTGTAACCTTTGGGCCACAACTCACACCAAAAGGGCTCCACTATACCAATCATGCCTTCGTAAATTACATCTAACTTTGATCATTAATACAATTCCACTCTACACAAATTCCCCCTTTTAAACAAGCTTATTTCGTCATTAGTTATTGTGCTTCAAGTAAAATTTAACTACTTTATTTACGGAAAGCATGAAAGAGAGAGCGGTGTCTGATCTAAAAGGGATTAGGAGGTGGTAGTACAGTAAAAAACACACACACACTAAAGAAACTCTTCTCTCATACTTCGATATAAGATATTTTCAGGTTTAGATATCGTCTTAATTTTAGAGGAGGTAAGTGCGTATTACGTAGATTATTATCTTAATTAATTTGTTTAATATTCTATGAATACTTGTCCAAGGAAATATGTCTTACGCGACATAATCTAATATAATATAAGAAGTACGAGATTGGTATAGATGCATAAGTCGAGATAGTCTCACTTACATGACTCAATTTCAGATATGTATAGTACAATTATCATAAATAAATAAAATAAAATTCTTATTTTGTTCTACAATTATATTATGTTTTTTTAGTCGATCCAACACAAGAATAAAGATCAAAAGGATATGGAACCTCTAAAGAATACATGGTTTCGAAGGATCCTAAGGAGAAAAAAACAAACGTTGGATGCATTATTACACTATGATTGAGGAACTGAAATTTGGAATCTTGACACTGAATACAACCTAGTGTATGATAAATCATTCCCAAGTTTAGTACTGGGGGAAAGAAAAATCCAATATAATATATCACGCTAAAACTAAAGCACCTCGATATGGCTTTGAAATTCAAATTGTTTTTGTCGAAGAAGGAACAAATAATGAAATCCAAGGTAAAGAAAAAAAAATCGAAAGTTGAAACTTGAAAGACAGCAATGCTAATTCGGTACCAAAATGACAAACAACTTTACCCCAAAATCTATGAAAAGAAGATGAAGCAGTGGAGGGAGTTGCACTTTTTGTACAAAGGTTTTCTGTTTGGTTGGACCTATTGTGTTGTCCAATATATATCATATCACCCACTATATTCTCTTCGATTTTTAATTTTGATGTTATCTGTTACTTTCACTGGTTTTTATTTGTCTTATGTTTCTTTTGAGATTCAATGTTGTTAAGAGATCTCACTCGTTACGTCAATGTGAAGAAAGATCTGAACAGGGAATTTCATGGCTAACGGAAATTATAAGATTAACATTGTGGAAAGACTCACAGAAAGTTAAGACTAGATATACGCTAATACACCTATGTGGTTATTATCGCTAAAAATATTTAATTCATTAATTATACTCAACTTAAATTTTTTCTGTAAAGTTTTATATTATCTTATGGTAAATGAAAAAAATTATTCATGTCCTATTAGGCATTGCTATGCTACTGATAGAATTGTTCTAGTTCGTACTAACTAAAGTTTGATTGAAAGTAGTACCAAAGAGAAGAGATGCACCAAATGACAACACGAAGGGAAATAAATGGTGTAAAATATTTATCCCGATAATTTTAATGGTTTTCCTATTTTTTATCTTAAAAAATTAAATATGAGACATTCTGGAAAAATTTAGATTCATTTCCATCCAAATCAATGTCGGGTCGATATTTCAAGACTATTGATATAGAGCTGAGTTATTTTGTGTAAAAGTAGTACATTGAATGAAAATTAATGGGAACCAATTTGCCAACAATAGCTAAACAAGAGTAAATACACACAAATGATAAGAAAAAAGTTAAAAGATTTTCCCATTTAAGACAAATTAATAACTTTGTTTAATAGCCGGTAATTGACTAAGAAAGAGAAGAAATAGAAAGAATAAAGTATCATTTGCTTCTTTAAAAGAATAAAATAACGGAAAATTTAGACTTTTTTTTATTATTGTAGATCATATTTGAATTTTATTGACTTAAATAGACTATCACGTTTTTATTTTCAAACTACCTTTTATTGTTTAAGTATAATTTGTTTATTCGAATAATTAAATTCTGATCATGTTTTTTTTTCTAATTTTGCAGGTTTGTTTGTGGAATCTTATTTGTCAAGGAACAAATCCTTAACAACATCTTTTTCCTATTATTATAGATTTGTATATTTATTTATAATAAATTACTTTATTAAAAATTTAGGTTTAATTTTTTGGATCCTTAATAAATTTGAAATTTTTTAATTAAATCCTTACTAAATTTTGGTAGTTTACTGAGTCCTCAAAATTTCAAAACTTTTTAATTCAGTTATGTAATTAAATTTTTTTTTGTTACCTATAGAATCGACACTTAGCTTATATTGTCATACCGCCTAAATATTGTTACATAATACATTGTTTCAAATTATACTTAAAGCTAATAAAAATTATAAATTTAACAAAATATTAAATTAAAAAAATATAACTTATATAATATTAAAAAATAAATAAAAATTATAAATTCATAAAATTATGAAATATAAAATAAAAATATATAATTTTATGATTTTAAAATTTAATAAATTTGTAAATTTATAAATTTATAATTGTACAATCTTATAATCTTATAAAATATAAAGTATAAAATTATAGATTTATAAAATTATAAAATGATATAAATTTAGAAGTTTATAAATCATAAAATTGTAAAATTATAAAAGTATAAAGTATAAAATTATAAGTTTTTAAAATTATATATTTTTATTTAATATTTAATAATTTTATAAATTTATGATTTATATTTTTTTAATTTTATATTTTATAAATTTATATTTTTTATTAGCTTTGAGAATAATTTTAGATAACTATAACAGCAAATCCTTGAGAGATCTTTTTTATTATAATAGTTTGCAACAATGAATTATGTAACAATATTAAAGTAGAGTGATAGTGCAAAATAACTAGTTCGTCATAAAAGTAACAAAAAAAATATATAAGAGGTACTTAATTAAAAAGTTTGGAAGATACAAGGACTCAATAGAACACCACCATAATTAAGGCAAAAATTTATAATTTGTTACAACTCACGTGAATATAAACTTAAAAAATATATTTGACTTAATATTTATAAATTAATCGAGAATAAAAAGTTTAAATGACTATCATAAATAAGATAATTTCAATTTATTGTAATTATGGTAATAGAAAATTTATTATAATAAAATATTGTAATTATGGTTATTTTTTTCTTAAATTAATTTTGATAAATGTATATTTATTTGGTTAAAATAATTTACATTATACTTTGTGTAATAAATTAGAAAAAAAAAAAGATTGTATGCGTTTCTCCCACTTTATGATCCAAATTAAATAATAATATATGTTTCTTAAATTAAATAATACATATGATCCAAATTACTACTAACACCTACTTTTAAATAAAGTTATTGTATGTGTTTCTCCCACATTAAACTTGTCGAATATCATAAATAACTCTCGAGTACATATATGAAGGAATGGTTAATGCGAATTTATCAAAATATAATTTCTGTCAAAGACTTAGCTAAGACTCTAGTTGAACAAAAAATATTAGTACATATTCCACCATTAGTCCTAAATAAAGTGGAAGTATTATATACATGAAAACATTAAATACTATTAATGTTGTTAAAAGAAGAAAAGAAAGAAAATGTGATTGAAATTATATGAGTAGTGGTAGAATTAGAAGTAATGGTGGAGAAGAGAGTTGGAGTTTAGGTACCTGCAATAAAAGCAGTTGATAAAGAATGAAAAGTACAATTGTGTATTGTAGTTGGGGTGATTGATTATCCCTGTGGTAGCCCACACCATTTTCATATTATCATTGTTTCATCTCATTACTCCCCTTTGACTTCATTTAATTCTGCAGAGAGCTGCACTAATTATAATCTGCTCTGTCAGGGAACTCTCCTACCTTCATTATTCAATTCAACTTTCAACAAACGCACATTCAAATCTTAGTGCTTCTACTATTTTCACTAAATTATAATACTTCTAAATATTACTTGATACATAAACAAGTAACCTTAATATTCGTACTGAAAAAAAAATGTCTGCAAATGCAAGAAAAACAGAGAAAAAAGCATTGAGGTTGTAATGTAACTTACTTTATTGTTTTAAACAAAGTCAATGCAACAGTTAAAGTTAAGAAACTTTTCTTCTATAACATTTATTTGAACTTGTTTTATACGACAATTAAAGTTGAGGAGTAGCAAAATGGATTGAAAAAAAAACTACAAAGTTGAACATTTGTGATGCAAACTTTAGACTCCGTTTTCCCTTGTTTCAAATCGTTGTTTAAAGTGTGAAAAAAGCATCCAGAAAAAGAGGAAAAAAGGAAAGTTGTGAAGGCTGGGTGTGAGTTGATAGGTGCACATGGCTCCAACAATAATACCAATAAAGCAGTTTGCCCTTAACGTGAGTCCACTTCCACAGCCCCACCCTTTGCCCTATTTTACACCATCCAAATTTTTGACCTAAAAAGAAAAACAAAAAGAAAAAACGTATTTTAGAAACAAATACTCTACTTGGAAGATAGGTTTCTGGTGAGAAGACATTTGAAGCTGATATTAATAATTTTGCTGCGAATGAGGAGTGAGGAGTGTTATAGAAGGACAGTGGCAGACATGGCGAGCATTGTGGGGTCACAACCATGAATCTGAAGACCAAAAGAGATCATAATTTGAACATTTTAAGCGAAAATTAAAAAATTCTTAAGTAAAAGATAAGATAAGAATAAAAGAAACCCAGAAATCATGCAAACGATCCACGAGTGTTTGTGCATGATTGTTTTGGCAATCATTTGCGTGGCGCATATCCTTCTCATCAACACTATGTTACTTACCAAGCAATCAATTATGAGCCCACAATGGTAAAAAAAGAACAATAGAGAATGCAACTTTCTGCTAATGCAAAGAAAGATCGAAATATAGTATTAAATGAAACTAGCTTTTCTTAAAAAAAAAAATAGTAATGGGGTAAATATTTTTAAGGTATATGATATGAACAATTATATTCGTAGTACCATTTTCTTTTGTGGTGGAATTTTACCAACCTATTGGCAAAGCACGCATGTGCCTCGGCATCAACATTAGTGGGAGTGGGAGGAAAAATAGACAATTCTCAAAATCCGTGACTCAGTTTGTCTATTTTCTTGTTTCTCGCCCACATTCAATAGAAAAGTATAACTTTTTACAAGAAAAAAACAAGCACAGATCTGGCTAGGAGTCTATAAATAAATTGTCCGATACATTCTTTGTTATATAGCATAAACACTATAGAAGAATTGTGATTGAAATGTGCAATGATTTCTTGAATAATAAAAAACGGTACTCTTATCTTTTGTTTGAAATAAAGAGAGAACATGGGAAGAATGGGTATGTAGATTAAAAAGATATTAAAAAATGGGAAGTATGGTTAAAATAAAGTTACTTGATTGAAAAAAAATTTAAGATTATTTAGTTTGAAAGAAGAATTTTCTTTAGATTTTTAGAAGAGTAGCCTAGGCTTTGTCAAAAAGATTTTATGTGATACCAAGACAAGGATGTAAAACAAAGTAGAGGTGGTGAATGATTTTTAACAATTTGTTTATTCTTATGGTATACCTATTTTTCATTCCAGGCTACGAAACTCTGTCAATGTCCTATGCAAGGAGTTAGGTTGAAAAACCTGTTTATATTAAAATAGGCACCCTAAACTTCGAAGGCATAGAAAATTATCTCTATGAAATACTTAAGATGAGAATAAAAAGAAAGAAAAGAGAGACTGTAAGAGGTTTGTTTGGAATAACAATTGAAGCCAATGCTTTACGAGATAAGTAAAATAAATATTTTCTGGAAATCAAAATAATATAATTAAAATGTATATATTTAATTATTATGAAAATAATATATAATTTAATATAATAATAATTATAAAAGAAATCACATCAATTTAAAGGATTATTTTTCGTTCCTTAAAATTCTTAAATTCATTGATAATCATAACTAAAATTTTATGTTATTTCTTTTTTAATGTAAATAATCATACGTCATCAAGAATCTTGAAATCACTTCTCTAATTGAACAATTGAATCATTGGTATCATGGTTCAGAATATATGAATAAGTTGAATCGATCTCATTTTCATTTTTACAACTAGCTTATCTTTTATCAATTTTAAAAAAATGATTCTATTTTTTTATTCTTCATCAATATACTTATTTAAAAAAAAAAATTAAGACTACAAAATAATTTATCATAATCAAATCAAGAATTGAGAGACATATATACTAAAAGAAAAATCTATAATAATCAATCCACAATTAAAAATCGATTATGAAAAAAATGCACAGTACAATATTTTTTTCTACTATATTCATAAAAAATGAATATATAAAGACTCATGAAATAAAAAATCATGTTAATAATTAAACTAATATTTCACTATCAAGATAAACAAAAGAGTTACTTTTTTTTTTTCAAGAATAATGGAAGAGAACATGAAAAAAATAAGAGCAGAAATAATGAGTATTGTTCTCTTCAGAAACACAAAAGAATACAACTGAGAGGTGAGAGACGAGAACAATATCTGAAAGACTCAAAAGACAATGAGAGACAAATAAAAAATATCTTAATAAATGTTTTATTTTTTATTATATTTTATTTTATAAATTTTATTTATTTACATTAAATGTTGTGTTTTATAAAAGAAATAAAAAAATATTTAATATAATTCTCATCAATTTCCATTATACTAAATATAATTTAAAAAAATTAATTTTTTTACCATAATATATAATTTAAAATTTTTTGTTACAAAATTTTAAAAAATTTCAAAATTTTTGGGACTCATGACTCTCCCGGCCTCTCTTAACATATATCCCTGATGTTAGTAATATTTGTGTTATAATGAACCTTGATGAGTTTGTCAAAAAAAAATTGAGGACAACCTCACTAATAAACATGAACTAATCTAAAAATTATATTTTTATTTATAATAAATCATTTTATTAAATTAATAACCTTATATATTTCTCTACCTTTCTTCTCCTTTTCTTTACTCTCTCACCTCCACCGTTTATTCACTCATACACATTTGATCTTATTTGTACTTTATTTTAGGTATGGTTTTTTGAAAATTTCTTTGATTGAAATTGTTCTCTGGTATGATTTCATTTGGGTGACGTATTCATATTTTACATGTGTTTGTGTAGAATATTTTAAGATATTTTATCAATATTTATTAATTATATTTTTATTTTTAAAATAAATATATCGATATATCAAAGTATCAAATACGTATCATATTTGACATACATACCGTATTCGATACATGTTTCATATTTATACATCATAAATTTCATGATATGTTTTTCATCTGTTATTGATATTGTAATGACGGGAGAATTTCCTTAAATTTTTTTGCGGGAATTGATGACCAATTTATAAGCTCTAATACACCGAAACTGGGCCGAGAGAGAAAAAAATGGAAATTGTTTGGTTCTGTTTTTCAAATTTTGAGATGTCAAAATGGATTTCAACCCGTGAGCCAATCCGGTTCATCACGGGTTCGAGTCGGGTTAGGTTAAAAAAAATTCAATTTTTTCAAAAGTAAGTTGAATTCAACCCGGCTTACTTAACCCACGGGTTAAACGGGTTGGAGGTGGGTTGACCCACTTAACCCACCAACATATTTTTACCATTTCTTTTTATTTTTTTAATTTTTTAATTTTTTTTAATTTTTTTAATAATTATTTACTACTCCTATTATATATGTTCACAATTTCATATTTTTAAATGTTAGAATGTTACTTAATAATATTTGAATAGTTTGAATGTTTAATTAATTTGATTGTCAAGTTATATATTTGTTGATACTTTAATTTTTAACTATAATCTTTATAGTAAATTACTCAAGTAACCGTCTTATAAACAATTTTTCCTAAATTAGCATGAAAAAAATATATAATTTTTTTTTTATATTTTGTTGAATAGCATGACAAAAAGTTTGTAATACTAGTCATGCTTTCTTAGACTATATGGATACTTTCTTGGAAATAATTCTTCATATATTGGTGGTGAGTACGATCAAGACATTGGTTTTTGATTTTACTATGATTGTCATCTCATGGTTACTTAAAAATTTATTTAAATATTTGAATACTAAAAAAAAATTAGGTGGGTTGGTGAGCCAACTCACTTAACCCACCAATCCGTAGTGGATTGAACCGGATTACAAAATTTCTAGTTCACTATAGAGTGAGCTGGATTGAGTTCACTCATTTTCAATTCTACTCGTGATGAGGTTAGCTCTCGTGATCGGATTAGCTCGTGTTTATTCAAATTGAAGACATTGGGTTGATTACAATATAACAAATTTACGTAAGGAAATGCGGGAATTTCTTTTGACACCCACGCAAATTTCTTCGCCACCTCTCATTTATTTCGAATTTAGTTTTTGGAACATATTTTTCATTCAAAAATAAATAGGATGTGGTAGAGACGAAACATGTAAGGTGTAAGAAGTGAATAGAGTCAATCGTGGAAGAATATAACATTACAGAGCACGTGTGACAGAGCACCTGTGACTTTTGGATTGCTAGTTCTACTTTAAAAAACAAAAATCCACTGGACCCAACTACTTGGGTTGGTGCATGAAAAACCTAAAATGAACATTTTCCCACGTCAGACAACCGGCATAGAATATGTTGAGGATTGATCTCTCGCAAAATTAATTATGATACTCCAGAATAATTGGTATTATAATAATATATAAAGAAAGTATATACTCATTAGTTCTTAAAAAAAAAAAAATTGATAAATTATTGATTAAAATTTTCACATAAATAGGTTTTTGAAAAAATATCTAACTGCATGTGAAAATTTTAATCAAAGACCTATCATACTTTTTTTTATCATTTAAGATAAGAGCATGTCTTCCCCATATCATACTTTTTTTTATCATCTCCCAATTATTTTGAATGAAATTTTCATACGTAAAATATACTTTCGGAACATTCCATTTCAAAATGCAAAGTGAGGCCAATAGTTAGTGAAGTTGAAGAGGATAACGATGTAATAATGGATAAGAGAGCTGAGAAAAACTTTCTCCGCCCATAAGGCCAGGGAATTCACTTTGCTTTCCGGAATACACTACACCAATTTCAGAAATATCTTTCCGGAAGACACTCATCCCCTCTATTTCGGATCAAAATATTCAGAAGGTTGTGTCGGAGAAGTGAAGAAAGAAATTTTATCGGGTGCAAAAACAAATACAAGAGAAAAAATAGGAGAACCCAAAGCCGTATATGTTTGGGCTATCATGCACTGTGAAAGTTCAAAGTTAGTAATATATATACATATTAATATAGAAAAAAAGAAGATTGTATTCATAATTAATCAATATTTTTTTATACATATTTTATTGTTGATTTTACTCTAATTAATATAAACTATTTTATTAATTATTCAACCATTTAGGTTTTTATAATTATTTCTTTTAATTCAATTAACTATATCTAATACAAAAGTTTGTTTATGATAAAATTTTTAAAAATTCTTATTTTAATATTTTTTATGAATATGATTTTTATAAATTAATAAAATTTTCTATTTTAATAAAAATTATAAGAATTAATTTTTAATTTTTTATCATCTCTGGACAAATAAATACATGTGTTTCCATTAATAAGAGTAAATTTCAGTTTGATAAGTGTTTTTGTATACTTTTATATTAAATGTGACATCTCATTTAATACATAAATTTTAGTAAATAAAACATCACATATCATAATATAAAGTAGAGCATGCGACAGAAGTACATGAGAATCAACATTTTCCAGTTATCCAAAATATATCAAGGTAGGAGTACCATAGGTGCAAAACAATGCCATAAAATGAACTTAAACATGAAATAGTTCGGCAAAAGGATTGCTCAACAGAACAAAGAATTATAATTAAAATTGTTCTTCAAAAGGGTGTACCAAAGAGCAAAAATTACCACCTAGTCTAAACAGCGACATCTCCACTATCGGAATGATCTCTAGGAATCTCCATATCTGCTCACAGCAGTGACGAATTATAGAAGAGGTAGGGAGAGGCCATGGCCCTCCCAACATTTTTTCTAATGTTATATATATATATTGAAAATTTTAAATTTTTTTAAATTATTAATAGTATATTTAGAAATTAATGGAAATTGAATTGTGTCTTTTTTTTTAAACACAACATTTAATGTTAATAAATAATAAAACATAAAATTAAATATAACAAAGAATAAAAATATTTAGATTTAATTACTTTTTTTTTCTATGGTTTCATCTAAAAATGTTAAATTACAACTACAAAATCGGGACTAAATTAGGACTAGAAGATTTTGATGACCAACTTGACGTTTTTGGAAACCGGAGCCAAACATGTAATTAAACAAAATATCTATTAAGATATTTTTTTATTTTCTTTCTCGTTGTCTTTTTAGTTTTTTACAAAATTGTACTCATTTCTCACTCTCATATGTTTTCCTTTCGTTGTTGAAGAAAAAAAAATAAGTTAAATACAAACTCATTCTTTTTGCTCTCATTTGTCATTTGTTTTCTTCCTTACTTGAAGAGAAAAAATGTAACTCTCTCTTGTTTCACTTTATAATGAAATATTAGTTTAATAGTTATTAACATTATTTTTTATCTCACGAGTCTTTGTATATTCATTTTTATGAATATAGAAGAAAAACAATGTATTATATATTTTCATAACCAATTTTTAATTGTGATTTGATTATAATATTTTTTTAAGAATTATTTCTTAATATTTTTTATTAAATTATTATAAATTATTTTTTAATATTATTAAAAAAATAGGTATATTATGAAGAATAAAATAATATATGTTTTTTGAATGATAAGAGAGAAGCTATTCGTGAAGATGAAAACAAGATAAATTTTATTTCTTCTCGTATAGTTTTAAGCATTGTATTAATGATTTAATTGTTTAATTAGGGGTTAAATATGTTTTTTATCCTTCAATATTTAGTGAAAATTGGAATTAGTCCCTCTTGTAAACCTTGAACCAATTTAATGCCTCAACTTTGTAGATGTGTGTGTGGATTTAGTCTTTTTAACCAAATTTTATTAAGTTTATTTGATGTTTCAAACATATCTTAATATAATATTTTAGTTTGTTTATACCGTTTGACATATGTTCAGTTCAATATTAGCTCAGAAACGCGTTTAAAACATCAAATAAACTTAAAATAATTTTGGTTTAAAGGTCTAAATCCATGCATTTATAAAGATAAGGGACTAAATTGGTTCAAGGTTTTCAAGATGGACTAATTTCAATTTTCACTAAAAGATGAATGACCAAAAACATAACTTGACCTTTGTTGCTTGTTTGGTGCATAACTTTCTCTATAGTTATTAAATTAAGTTGGTTCTTTTTGCATTTAGTTCTTGATTCAATAATATTTAATTTGAATGTAAATACAAAATTTTTAGAGCTTTACACAAGCTGAAATTTTATTTCTAAAATCCCAAATTATTTGCATAATGTGTTGTTAAGTTGGATTGGATAAAAATGATAAGAGTTAGTTATTTTCCAAGAGAGACATATGTTGGATTGCATAAGAAGTTCATGTTGTATCCTGGAGGCTTGTGCAACACACCACGGATAAGTCCTTAAGGGTAGTGAATCTACACGTCTCAGGAAGTACCATTTTTTGTTTATGATGTTAATTACAACAGATTCCATGGGGAAATCCTATCTGATTTAATTAGTAGTGTGTTTATTGATATAAGGAGTCAGTTCTGGAGGTTTATCATGATACTCTAATGTTCATTCAAGACTCATGTAGAGTGGAATGAGTCATGTGGTGAGAGGGGTAGGAGGTCTTATCTTTAATAATAATCCCATGGTTCTTATGACGGTTAGAGGGACTAACCTTATATAGTAGGGTAAAACTCATTGACAATGACTCTGCAAGTAGTAGAGATCACCACAAGTGCAAAAACCACCAAGAATCATATATCAATGTCTAGATCGGATAATTGAGTCTAGAGTGCCATCTTATGTGATCGGAGCAGGACATAGCTCAAGCCTAGCAGAATTCCTATTTCAGAAAAGGGAGAAAGACAATGAATTGTTGCTAAGTGAGGAAACACAATGAAGGATTGAGTAACTGAGAAAGAGGTCATGGCGGTAACAAGTGGGCTGACATGGCCTTTTAATAAAACAAGCTCGAACCTTTTTAAAACAAAAAGAAGGTCTTACATTAACTCATGCAATTAAAATATATATTTACATTATCAACAGAATTGTTAATATTAATACTATGAAAATAACATTTATAACATTAATAAAGAAATTGCTTTTTTAGTATATATAAATTCTTATCATTTGTTTTTAAATTAAACTAACTACTTATAATAACGAAACCAATCTATAAAAAGAACTATTATAAGCTTACAAATATTATTTTTGTTTACAATATCTGCACATTCACTCTTTAAATGACTTCAAATATATAGTCAAACATATCTTGAGAGTACTATATTATTTTTATGTGGCACGTGTCATATTTATTTATTAGGTTATTCTATTAAAAAAACAATTTTATTTAATTAATTAAAATTACCGTCTTGCAATAGGCTTTTATGATATAGTAAATTTTTCTAAGTTGTAATTAGGAGTATGATGTGCTCTGATCGAAACAAAAAATGTATGAGGTAAAATATATTTACGAGAATATGAATGCTAGATGTATAAAAGATATATACAACAACACGGGCGCTTTGGATGTAATACGGAGGTGATTATGGGTTATGTTACGTATTTAAGATTACAATATCACAGGTATATCAGTAGGTATGTGTTAAAAAAATGATAAATAAAAAAGACGTAAAATAATTTATTAAAAAAATTTAAAATAGAAATTTTCCTTATTTAAAAGAATATGATAAAAATAAATATAGAAAAAATAAATAATAAACAAAAGAAAACAAAAAAAAAAAGAGAGAGAAAAAGGTAGCAGAAAAGAGAGAAAAAGAATAAAAAAGAGAGATTCCAACCTTTTCTTTATAATATACCCCACTATTATTCTTTTTACTCCATATTTGCATATTGGATTAAATACTTCAAATTCATTTTGCTATCCGCACCTGCTTTTCTTTTAATATCCAAACTAGCTCTGCTTTTTACACCTTGGTCTTGTTATGTTAAAAGTCCAACTCACGTTTATATTATTTACGTCCCCAAATTTTCTATTTTCACCCATTTTGGATCCAAGCCCAACACATTTCCTACCTACACCTCCCTCGTTTTATTTTCACACCCTTTTCTCATGGGATAACAAGCCCAAAACGTTTTACCACCTATCCCAGCCTAGTTTTCTTTTTACACCCCTTTCTCAATGGGCTAATATGCACAACATGTTTTCTATTCTCACCTCTCCAATTTTTCTCTTGCACCCCTTTTGGGTTTAAGATCAAACGCACCTCAAACAAAGTTGAATATGACTCATTTGAGTCCAATCAAATCAAGTTGAACCTATGTAGGACCCAATTCAGTTTGGTCCATATCAAACATAATAAAGATGAGTCAGTGTTTGATCAAATAAAGTTAAGGTCACATTGAGTTATTGAGTTATGTCAAGTCAAATCAAGTTCGGTCTACAATGAGTTTTGTTGAGTCAAGGTTATCTCTGGCCAAGTTGATGAGTCAAGCCCACCCTTGATTAAATTGAGTTGGTTTGGACCCACTTTAGATTGAATAAGGTGGAGGCTACGCTGGGTAGAGTCAGTTTAAGTCCATATCAAGCTTAGTCGAGTCAACCCCACCTTTACCTTTAGCTTAGTAGAGTCATGTTTACCTCAGACCGAGTTGTGTAAGTGTCTCCATAGACATAATTAAGTCGAGCTCACAACATACCGATTTAAGTCAAGCCCGCCACTAACCAAGTTAGGATAAACCTAACTTTGATCAAGAAAAACAAGACCCAACTCTAACCAAGTTGGGTCAGATCCAATTCTGACCGAGATAGGCCAAGCCAACTTTAGTCGAATCATAATGAGGCTAACTTTTATGATATAAGAGTTTTCATTTTTTTTTTGAAGAATTTTTTGTAAAAAATGATATATATATATATATATATATATATATATATATATATATATGTATATAGATATTATAATTTAGTCATAATTATGTTTTGAATCCCTAATAAATTTTGGTGGTCTGTTGAGTCCTTCCAATATTAAAACTTTTCGATTGAATCCTTACATTTAAGTGGAGTTGTTAACTTTTTGAATTTACAGTTATCTTACACCACTCTCCATGAATATTGCCACATAAAAGACCATGATGACGAGATATTTTTAAAATATTCATTGTATTTGATGAAAATTAATTTTAAATTTAATTAAAATTATAAATTAAAAAAATATAAAATTACAAAATATCAACAAATTATAAAATTATAGAATATATAATTTCATAATAGGAAATATACAAATATAAAATTATAAACTTATATCCTATAAAACTAGTTACAAAATTATAAAAAAGAAATTGTGAAATTAAAAAAATAAAAAATTATGAAATTATAATATTATGAAATTGTAAAGTTTTTAAATTTTATTTTTTTTTAATTTTATAATTTTATATTTCACAGATTTTTATTTTATAATTTTATAGTTTTATTGTAAGCCCCATTTCTTTCAGCTTATGAGTATTGGGTCTGGCCTTTTCGTAGGCCCAAGGCCAGCCTTGTAGGGAACCCCTGTATCTTTGCAGCTCACTCACTCTCACTTGTTTCCTTTCAGAAGATTTTCTCCCTCCCTCAAACACCCTTGAACTCCAGTTAGAGCTCTGCTTGGGCATAAGTTTCCTTTCTTTCCAGCCAGTTTTTCTACTTTGTACTATCAGGTAAGTTGGACTTCAACTTCATCCTTCCTCTTTTTCCAGTTAAAAGCTCTGGTTTCGTCTTAGGTTTTCTCTAGTACTCCATTCTCAACTTTGTGAGTGTTCGTTTTCAGCTCAGTAGGTTGCTCCTGTACTCTTTTGCTCTTGTTGGGGTTACCGCTCTCTGTATTAGCCTCCAAAAAGGTAAGGGAAGCTAGAAATTTTGTGCTTTTAGGTTATTTTTGCTCATTTATGGTCTGTTTTCTGAGTCTGACGTTTGACTGATATCGATGGGAGTATGAATCTACTTTAGTCTGTGTGTATGTTTGGTTGAAAATGGTAGTGCATGTGCTAACATGTGCGGAACCTACTAATCTCGCCCAAGCGAGTGATCCTCGCCTAAGCGAGAGTAGCAGGGACTCACCCTGGATTTCCAGCTCGTGTTGTCGCCTAGGCGACTAGTTTTTAATTTTGAGCGAGGCGCAGTCTCGCTTAGGCGAGACGTTGTCGCCTAAGCGAGAACTCGTTGGAATCCTGCAATGGCCACTGTAGAGCTCTCACCTAGGCGAGAAGGGGTCGCTTGAGCGAAAGGAACCCTTTCGCTTGGGCGAGGACCTTTAGCTGGGGCGAGAATTTGTGACATGGGCTGTTGTGTTGGCTGATGTGACTCCATGCTGTGTTAATTATTTTCTTTGCTCATAGTATGTGGCCATGCTTAGTATGTATGCTTGAATGAGACTGGAATGAAAGTGTTGTTATGTAATAAGCTATGATTTCATCGGATTGAACATTAGTATGCATGTGATAAGCATGAAATGAGAAACATGATATATTTGTTGGTGGAATTGCATGAGAATTGGGTGATGGATAGGCATGTGAAATGTGTTGGTGAGGGAGTTTCATGGGAAACTCCTAGTGATATATATGTATATATATATATGTGCATGCCTAGTGTATACCTTGATATAGGAGATGTCTAGATAAAGGAAGGTATCCTGAACTCTAATAAGCATTCCCGCTCATGTAGAGCAGAATGGTTTATGTGGTGAGAGTGGCAGGAGGTCCTAGTCTTGGGACAGTTTGGGCCCGAGACAATAGAGGATTAACCCCCCTGTGTGGTTGGGTGATAACCCCTGCGTCTTGACTCTGTAGAGTTTAGAAACCAGCACAGGCGCATACTTCCTTTAGAATCCTATATCAAGTGTATGATCCAGATATCGAGTCATAGTACTTGCATTTGATTGTTCTCACATGATCTGAGTGTTTTCTAGTTAAATGTTAATAGCTTGTCTTGCCTTGTATATGCTCTATAAATTGTTAAAGAATATTACGGATTATAAAAATAGGAGTTGAAATAAAATAATGTTTGTCTTAAAGAAGACTTTTAGTATAAAAAAACTGCTAAATGATATTGTAAAATAGTTTTACATTATTATCGTACCACATCTATCATATAACATAAAATAGTGTATAGGTGTAATTAATGATTAAAATTGCTAATTACCAAATACTTTCAAATACATTTAAAAATAAACCGAGTCTTCCTGTACCCTTTGAAGAATGTTAATAGCCACGAGGAGATTAATTTGTTATTCCGTAGAGCTTGAAGCTCTTCTCAAGGAACACCCAGTAACCAAGATAAGAAAGAATGAAAAATCCTGCAAATAAGCATAGAGAATTATAACTTCAGTGAGTGTGCTGCCACTTGTGTGATTAGTTTCGATCATGGAGAATTTAAAATAAATCCCCAAACATTATAGTTATAAGACAGAGTAGCTAATCACTACAAGTTACAATTAAAAGTCAAGAAAGTATGTTTAAAGAATATTGGGTATATAGGTTGAATAATCTCAATCCCTCACCGTTGTGGTAAAAAGGTATTTGCATGTGGTTTAAGAATAAGAAATCATGATTAGAATGTAAGTATTGACTCCAAGGTAATTTGTATATTGTTTTCTAAAACAAAATATTTATCACATTAATGGGATTTTTTCTATGATTATATTTTGAAATCAGGTTACATCGGTATAGTAACATCCTAATAATGTATTTAAATTATATGATTTTAAGTAATCAAAGGATACATGAATTAACATCAAATTTTAAAGATTAAAGACGGAGGAGAATCTATCATTAGTGTGTTTAGACAATTTTTGCTAGAAAATGATTAAACAAATAATACTACTACTAATAAAATAATAATAATAATAATAATAATAATAATAATAATAATTAGAGCAATAATAATATTGACAGGTATGTGAATCAAATAATATTAATCACAGATTTAATCATTCTTATAACAATAATAAATAAATGAGGTAAGGAGTAAAAATAGTTCGGGTTAAGACACGCATAACTCTAATTTTGGAGAGAAAACATCCCTACTGCACATGGCAAAACAAAATCATATGCATTTCTCTTATAAGATACAACAACCCGTTAGATCGATCGAGTTCAGCGAAGGATCTTCGAACCTTATGAGCACCATTGTTTTAAAAGATGATATAGAGAAGAAAATAATAACGTTTTTGAGAGAATTCTAGTGTTTGTTGTTGTGTCTTCTCCCATGCACTTATGTGGTATTTATAGGTAGAAAAGGGAGATACAAAAGTAAATTATAATACAAAATATAGTAGTTAACCATAAATAACATTATCCAATAAAATTAAAAGTGCATGAAAACTTGAGTAACAGTAGAAATTTATTTTTATTATTTATTTTTGAAGTTATATTAAAATATAAACAACAATTCTCCACATAATTTAAAAAATAAAATAAAACAAAATATATTATCCTTTAAAATAAAATATTGTAGTTCAATGTAATAAACCTTCCGGGTTTGAGCCTTACACCAAGTGTGCTTATAAACTTCCACTAAGAGTGCATAAACTTAATTGTCTTGAGCTACATCCTTTATGTTGTGACCGACTTTTAGTAAATAACACATACAATATCAATGTTCATTTTAGGTTCTAATTAGTGGTTGCATGTTACGACATTGTGTATGTATCTTGTTCATGAGTGTCACTTAGAGACCTGCCCATGTCTCCCAATGGCGACCCCACCATCACACTTAATATGTAAACCTTTAAAGGATGATTTGTGACTCACACCCCTACAATAATTGTCATTGGGTCTATTAAGAGGTATTTTATAAAATAAGCATAATAATGCACATACCTCAACCTTATTATTGCCACAATTTATAGTACACATCGTCATAGGAATGAGACATAAAATTTAATCAAATTAGTTGGTGTACTTTAGTCAACAACAACTTCGTTGTTACCCATTGAACTTCATTCCATGGGATCGCCATTCATGTGGAGATGGGTGTCCATTTTTGCAACTAATTTATACACTTAACTTCTTGATGCATCAATCCTTTGGTGAGCGGAACCACAATTTTTTTTCTGACCCGACAAAGTCAAGAAAATTCACACCATGAGCGATAGCTTTCTAATAAATTTGTCTCACTCTCTTTTACATTTTTTTCAATAATTTTTATGCTATAAACTTTATATATATATATATATATATATATATATATATATATATATATATATATATATATATATAGCAACTTGAGTGTCACATTGCAATGCCATAGGAGGTATATGTTTATTTAATAATGATAAATCATATAGATAATAAATATCTATGTGAGCAACACTAGTATCATAACAACAATCTTTACTTCCATGATATATCATGAAACAACATTTAGTTTAGTAGATTTTCATGACATTGCACCTCCACTTTGTGTCACCAAAATAAAAATACAATTTGCATTAATATATTATTCAATAATCTTAAGAAATTGGACATATTGCCATAACTGGAAGGAAGAAACACAAATAATATTACACTAGATTGCAAAAATAGTACTAGAGGTATATTTTCACTCACTTCAGAATATATAACCAAGAAATTTTATTTATTTTTTATTAAGAGGTATATTAACCATTTCAAGACACTCATACATTTTGAAATATTTTAAATGTGGTTCTCATAAGAATTTTACAACCGTTATAAGAAACTCTATTTGAGAATATAGCCAACATTATATGAAGTTTTACACTATTTAATTTTAGGCAAACTAGAACTTGTAGAATAACGTTTACCATATCAAACCATTTTTTTCTTTCTTTGGCTACACCATTAGATTCGCACATATGAGTATATTACTTAATGAATAATACCATGAGTTTCATACAAAAACAATCATTTATATACATGTATTATCATTTCTAAACACATATATTCATCACTTCCCTTTTTAATTAATTTTGTACCTCATAATTTTATAATTTGAATGATCTCTAATCAAACAACTTCTCCACAATTGTAATAATAGCATTTCATATATCACAACTACATTTGTAATGATCATAGAAAAAATTACTAAATATTTTATGGAGAATGCTAACCAGTACTATAAGGATATTGTTTAAGATGTAGTTAATAAATATTGAATTTTGTAGAAGTTCATAGACAACTATAATATTAAATAAACCATAACTTTAGTAATTATTAGTGCACTTTTACTTTATTTGGAGGACAAAAATACTCATGAATGTTATATATTTAATAATCGATAATTTATTTGATAAAAAAATAATAATACAATAACTATATTTTAATGTTGTTAAAAATTAAAATATAAATAAACACACACAAAAATTAACAGAAAATAAAATATTGTTTGTTTTTTTAAAACATACAATATTATGTGAATTATTTCTTTATTAAAAAATAAATAATATTTTATTTTCTCTTAATTTAATTTTTTGTGTGTTTAATTATATTTTAATTTTTAATAATATTAAAATACAATTACTTTATTATTTAATTGTTATTTTTTTGTATCAAATAAATTATCAATTACACAATAAATAACACTTATGAGTGTTTTTGTCATCTAAATAAAGAAAAAGTGCACTAATAATTACTAAAGTTATGACTTATTTAGGTTGTGTTCTCATCTAGGTAATTATTGTGCACGGGTGATGAGAAGCGATGAACGTAGAGAATTTTTGTGTTCCTTTCTATTGATTTAAAAGTGAAGAAAAGTGATGATTTGAGGGATTGGGGTCTGTTCTCATCTCTCTGCCATGAAGAGATCAGAGAGTGATTGCCGTTTTTTTACGTAATTACCCTCATTATTTTATTTGAGGGTGTGCCCTTCAGCTGTAGGAGGTGAGGGGAGCTTCTTCCCTACCACTGTGATGCACTTCTTCCCTTCTTCATGCATTATCCACATCTAAAGTTAAAAACACCATTCATTGCATTTATGTGGCAGGAACCGATACACATTTTGGTTGGTGAAGGGCTTCACAACAGTGGGAATGATGTGGTTAGAAATGTTTTTTTACATTAAAATATTAAATTTTCTAAATCTAAGTAAATTTTAGTTATTTTTTGTAATCAATAAATATTTAAAATATTTTTATTTATGATAATAATATATGAGAAACTAATTACAATTTATCTAAATATCATTTTATTTTACTTTTTAACACTAAGGACAATTAGGTCATTTTACATTTTCATCTATTAAATTTAATTTTTTTACTCACATCAATCAAATCCTTCACAAACTTTCACAAAAATTACTCTCAAATTCACTCAAATATCACCCACAAATCCTTAAAAAAGAACAACATAAATATCACCTTCTAATCAACTCAAATCAATCCTCTCCCTCTCTCTCAAATCATCACCCACAGAAGAACACACCCTTAATATTACAAGTATCCATGAACTTTTACAAAATTCAATGTTCATTATCTGCACCTTAAACAATATCTTTAGGACACTGGTTAGCATGACCCATATTTTATTACAAGATAAAGGTACTTAATTCAAACATATCATCACAAATATATTATTTACCAACCAAAACACATGTCTAGAAATAATAATCCTATTGCACTCAAAAAACACTTCATAACCTTATTGACACAACACACATGATCATAAGCATGATATCAAATAATTAATTTTCATTTCATGTTATAAACAATATTTTAAAATTAATAAATTTGATAAAAAAGAGATTTTTTATCAGAGTAACTTTTTAATGTATATATCAAGATAAACTTTAGTACAAGTGTTTTCCATAACTCAATCATACTTTTAGTATGACAAATTATTTTATGATTGTTTTCATATAAAACACTTAAAATATATACATGATATAGAACATCTTTATCAATTATAAGAGTAGATGTTAAAGCATAAATTAATATACTAGGAAAAACATTAGCTTTAGACATCACAACAAATTATTCAGTGAGCCAAAATTTCATTTATTCATAACTTTATTTATTGTTACAAATAGAAATAAAAATAATTATACACATAAAGTTTTAGGCTTAGTTGACATTGATTTATTATAATTTTAACAAACACATTAGTTTATAAGATGTGTTTTTAGTCCTAAGTTCTATATTGTTTTTAATTTTATATATGAATACATATGAGTAATCAAAAATTGAAATAACAAGAATTTTTTCTCTAAGAATATTAGAAAATGATTAAACAAATAATATTATTAATAAAATAATAATAATAATAAGTAGATCAATAATAATAATACTAACATGTATATGAATAAAAGAATATTAATCAGGCACTAATGCCCCTACTGTACAGGACAAAACAAAATCATATGTGTTTCTCTCTCAAGATAAAACAACTCATCGATCAAGATCGACCGAGTGCAGTGAAAGATCCCCTAACCTTATAAACACCAACTATATTAAGAGATAATATAAAGAAGAAAAAAATAACACTTCTAAGAGAACTCTAGTGTTTTTTGTTGTGTCTTTCCTCATGCACCTAAGTAATATTATAGGTAGAAAAGGGATATACAAGAGTCAATTGTAATAAAAAATGTAGTCATATAATCGTTTATCATAAATAATATTAACTCATAAAATTAAAAATTCATAAAATATGAGTAACAATATAATTTTATTTTCATTATTTATCTTTTAATTTATATTAAAATATTTCCAAAATCATTTTGGTAAGAATTTTCACCAAAGATAAATAAAAGGAAAAAAATTGAGTTTTAATAAACTAAAATTCTGTTATGTATAAATTAAAATAAAATCTTAGATAAATTGTATGAGCAAACTTTTATAAATTATGTATAAACTAATTCAAATTATTTCTTAAAAAAAATCTTTTGGAAGAATCATTCCCATATTTTGCAATTATTTATAATAAAGTTATATGATTAGTTTAGTAAAGGTTAAAATACTTTATTGATCCTCGTTTTTTATCAAAATCTTAATTTGATCATTATATTTTTATGAGTCTCAATTAGGTCTACATTTTTATAAATGAATAACAATTAGGTTCTTTCTGTTAGGATGAAACTAACATTATTAAGTGTTAAGTAGGTTTAGCTCCTCGTTTTTTTTAATTTTTTTTAATTTTTTAAATACTAAATAAACTTAATATTATTAAAATATTTAATAAAAATATAAATTTTAATAAAATAATCATAACATCTATATAAAAGTTAAATTTGGTCTAAATGTAGAGCACATTAAATTGATTTTTTTTTTTAAATTGGACTGAAATCAAATCAAATTAACAAATATAGAGGTCAAATTGAGATTCATACAATAACTTGACACGTGTTACCACACTAGATTGACACGTGACACATTATAAACGTGACATGTGATATAAATATTTTTTTAAAATAATAAAATAAAAATAAAAAAACGAGGAGTTAACATGTTATTCATACTTAACTGTATTAGTTCTATACTAATAAAAATAACTTAATTATTACTCATTTATAAAAAATGTAAATGTAATTGAACTGATAAAAAATATAAAAATCAAATTAAGATTTCGGTAAAGAAAGAAAAAACAAGAATCAATGGAATATTTTAATATTGGTGATGTCGGTACCTGATTGGGATGTCCAGAATGCCTAATCGTAGTTTAGATGCATTGCTTAAATAACTCACTTAGACAAGGAGAACATAAAAACATGGTGCATGTGAATCTTTTTGGTGTCCAAAGGTGCACGGGGTTTGGTATGAAATGATAAATTCAATTATTGAAATCGTTTTCGTGCCAAAGAATCCCCTTTGAAAGCAAGAAATTCAACGTAACAAGTAAATTCGTCATAGTTAAATGAATTGGAAATCCTGATTTGTTCTTTCAGTTTTTTATATCTTTATTATATATATACATATATTCAAAACTTGTTTACTGATTTGTTAATTAATTTTTTTAATTGGAAAAAAGAAAAAAAAGTATCTTTACATAATAAATTACTTTATTATAATTAACATTTAATTTTTTAAATATTAATTGTTTTAACTATAATAATATTAATATTTGCCTCTTTCAAATAATACAATATAAAAAAATATTTTAACTATTTTAATTTTAATCTTTATTTTTTTAAAATAATTACTATTTTATTTGGTGTGCCAACTTTTAGGTATTTCTCTCTCTCTCTCTCTATATATATATTCCTATTTTATTTATAAAAATCATATAAAGACTTGATGTGCGGCTCTTCTTCTATTTAATGTGAAGGTATATTTCTCCTTCTCAACTACTTCTATACCCTCTTTATTTCAATCCCATGTATGACACAACCATGTCGTTTTTACGTGATGAAAGCAATGTGGAAGTTAAAAATTAGAGTACAACCCAATAAATCTAACTAACGTTGATAATTTAAGAGGGTCAATCATATAATTTAATAAGTATTATTTTATACATCAACGTATGATTTTTTATTTTATATAAAATATAAAATACTAAACATTTAAAACTCAACTACAAAATCTATTTTTATTTATGAATGATATTTAATGCCAAATTGTAAGTCTTTAATCCTTTAAGAACTAAATTAAATTTAATAGTTTTAGTCCTAACATCTCCAAGTTTGTGTACCTCCATAGGGATGGATCTGAGAGAGAGTGTGAAGATGAATTTGTGTGAATGAATATGCATGTTTTTTTAGTGGATATTTAGAGGATAAAGTAAGTGAATTTATGTTATGTTTGGATTGGGGTGTGGATTTGAGGGAGTGAATTTCCGTTGATTTGTAGATAAAGATTGAGTTGTTTGGATTAAGAGAAATATGATATGATTTGAGTGAATATGAGTGAAAAGTTTATGAAAGTTTGTATATGATGTGATTGGTAAAATTTAATAAATTATAATTTTTAATAGAGTAAATTGTATGATTACCATTTTACCCTTCAATGTAAATAGAAGAAATGATATTAAAATTAAATTAAAAATGTTATTTAAAATTAGAAAAATATAATTTATTGATATCATTAATAACTTAAAAATATTATTATTATTATTATTATTCTCAATGATAACTTAAAATAATTTATAATATATACTATTTAATTTATATCTCCACATTTATTTAAATTTATTTTATTTTATATAATTAATTCATTTACAAAAGATATTTATTTGAATAATAATATTAATTATTATTATTATTATATAATACTAATTAGTATAATAATTCACATTAAAATTATATATATATATATATATAATAATAATAATATACAGTATTATCAATATCCATATAATTAATATATAATTATTATATATATTTTATTATATAATACTAATTATTATATACATGTAACATATAGGAACCTATGCAGGGTGTGCAGTCAGGAATCTTTTCTCATAAGTTCACGAAAAAAAAAAACTAATAAATATAAGTAAATTAAATTGTTAAAAAAAATGGACAATAAAGTAATTTTAATACGATGATCTGACTTTTCCTGCACATATTTTCATTTTAGAAAGTGTCAAATTTTACAATTCACTTGCAAATCCACATTCACAAATTAGCGCAAACAAACAGATCTAAACGTGTTTTCAAATCACTTTCCATTCGCATGAACAGTACTCATGCATATCCAAACACAACATTAGAGATATATTTTATGAAAGTTAGTGAGTAATTTGAATGATGTGATAAATTAAAAAAAAATATTTTAATAGATAAAATTTGAAGATTACCAAAATACCTGTTATAATAAAAATAAAATAAAATAATTATTAAATGAGATAAAAATATTAAAATTTGACAATATTATTAATTATTATATGTATATATATATATATTATTAATTATTATAATATATATATATATATAAATTGTGAAATAAATTAGATAAAAATATTAAATTTTAAAAATTATTATTTAATAAATTTTAATAAAAGAATTATATTACATTAAATTATTATTAATATTTTTTTATAATAATAATTATTTAAAATTATAATTAATAATTTCTATTATTACTATTAATTATTATATATATTAATTTTATTATTTATTATTATATTTAATTACTATATATCCTTTATTATGTATATCTATATATTAATAATAATAATAATTATTATTATTAATTTTAATAATAATAATAATTTTATTATATATATATATATATATATATATATATATATTATACATATATCTCAATTAGATAACGGTTGCGTAACATATGTTATATATATATATAATATAATTAATTAATAGTATATATAAATGTATGAAGTATTTTGAAAAGAAAAAATATTTTTATTATTATAAATATTTGATGGATAGTGAGAAAAAAAAAATAATAAGATGACAAAGTTAAATTTGTAAAAGTTCTTTATATTATTGAAATTTTTTGTATTTTGTGAGAAATGATAATTTAATCCAATCTCACATATCCATTTGTTTGTTCACTCATTGATCGTTTGAAAGGAACATAAAAAAAATTTTGTTATCTATTCACGCAAATAAGTGGAATGTTAAAATTCACTTAAAAGAACACTTCGTAAAACTCGAGAATTTTAGTGTTTTGTTAATTTTTTTAATGTTGATAATATCCATATTTGTATTTAAAAATAGTTTGTATAATAAGAATTATTCTTATGTTCATACCCGATCATTCTTTTATCTAAAACTATTAACGAAATTAGAATATTACGAATCTTTTTGAATTTACCTACACATTAAAAAAACCATTAATTTTGAAATATACTTCGTGATATTTTGTGTTATTATAATATTTAGTGTTAATGTGGTATAATTTAAAAATAATGTCTTACAAAAATATACACATTATAGATTATTCATGAACTATATTGAAGTTAAATAAGTTAAATTAATAAATTGAAAGATAAGTATTAACATAATATTTATATATGTAATGTAACGTTTTCTATCATATGTTGGTCTTAAAATATAATATTTATGTACACAAAGAGATATGAAATTTAATTTTATTAATATACTTTTATATAGACTGAAATAAAAAAGTCACATACTTAATATACTTATATTTTAATAATTATATTTAATAAATACACTACTATATTATTAAGTGTAATATTTAATTGATGAAAATAAAGTACTGATAAAAAATAGACTTAAAAATATTAAGTGTTAAATCAATATCTAAGTAATAAATACATTAATGTGAGCAATTAATTAATATAATTAAGACTTTTAAATTTGATTGCATCTGTTTACCGAAAACATTGGTTGCATATAATAAATATTTGCAGAGTTGACGATTCGATCAACCCTTAACGTTAATTCAAAGTTGAAGGTGATTATTTAATTAGTAGGAAAAAATAATTTGAATGTTACTTAAAAAGAAGAATATGAAAAGTTGGATAAATTTTGGACGTAATGGTTGCTGAGTGGGACGTTGGAGGTGCTTCGTGGCCAGAATGGCACCCGCCCGGGAAAGGTGCATAAACAAACAAGTTTAAAATTTGAAGGTAAAAAATGGGCCCCACCATTAGCAGAATAAACCAATAATTAACCGCAATTAAACCCTTACCCTCCGCTTCCATAAATACACCGAAACCAAGCGCACACGCCACAGCACTTCTCTCATTGTAACCCAAATCTCAATCAGAGAAGCAGAGAGGCGTCTTAATAAACGCTCATCTCTGAAACCCTTTCCTTCTTTTCCATTTCGATCTTCCTTCTTCTCCAGCAACCATGAGAGAGTGCATCTCAATCCACATCGGCCAGGCTGGCATTCAGGTCGGAAACGCCTGCTGGGAGCTCTATTGTCTTGAACACGGCATCCAGGTCTCATTTCTCAACCCTAATCTCTCCATTTCATTACACTTTATCTCCTCTCATGCTCAATGTCGATCTGTTTCTGTTTCCGCTGTTAGCTTTTCCTCTGCATCTTAACCACATTGTTGTCGTTTGCGTCTATTATTTGTGTTTCCTTCTGTATTGCTTCACCGATTTGCCGATCTGTATGCACTCTATGTTTTTGTACCAACATTTTTTTCATTTTGGTCAGATTTGTTCCCAGGTTCCCGTGTACGTTGTGTATTTTCTGGACATTTACTTCTGGAGCCGTATTGCTCGAGTGATTTGAGATTTATATTTGATGATTACGCCTATTTTATGTATAATTTTTTTTTTAATTTTTTGGTTTATATTTATCATTACATTTCTAACGAACAACAGGCTTCGATGCATTTCTGTAACTGTTTTTGGTTCTGACTTTTCTATCAGAATTGAAGTTTTGTCTCCCTAATTTATGTCTCCTGTCGTTATACTCAATTTTTGATTGGAAAATACCTAAAATACCTAAGAAAATTTAGATTTATCGATTTCAAATCTGTGTTAATTGTTGTGTTTTATGTGCTGGCAATGCAGCCAGGATTCCACCCTGGTAGTAATTTCTGGAAGAAAAATATATGGCTTGGTAGTTTAATAAGCAGTAGTTTTGTTATTATTTACTTTAGATAATTTCCCCTTGGCTTGGAATCTGAATGTAATTCTGGTAGAATGAAACTAGTAACACTTTAGAAAAGGGCACAAATTCTAAACCGAATTTAGCCATGTTTGAGTTATCTTAACTTGTTTTAGATGTAATCTGTGGTGCATTCGTGTTGTTTCAGCCTGATGGCCAGATGCCTAGTGATAAGACCGTTGGAGGAGGCGATGATGCTTTCAACACCTTCTTCAGCGAAACTGGAGCTGGAAAGCACGTACCTCGTGCGATTTTTGTAGATCTCGAGCCCACTGTGATTGATGAAGTTAGGACCGGGACGTACCGCCAACTATTCCATCCTGAGCAGCTCATCAGCGGAAAGGAGGATGCAGCAAACAACTTCGCTCGTGGCCACTATACCAGTAATGCTGCTCCTTTTATTTATTTGTTTCACATTGATATTAATTCTTTTGCAATTTTACTGTAATGAACTGAATATCAGATTCTAAGAAGGGTGTTTTTGGTTCAGTTGGAAAGGAGATTGTTGAGCTTTGCTTGGACCGCATCAGAAAGCTTGCTGACAACTGTACTGGTCTCCAAGGCTTTCTAGTTTTTAATGCTGTAGGTGGGGGCACTGGCTCCGGTCTTGGTTCCCTTTTGTTGGAACGCCTTTCCGTGGACTATGGCAAGAAGTCAAAGCTTGGTTTCACTGTCTATCCTTCACCCCAAGTTTCAACCTCTGTTGTTGAGCCTTACAACAGTGTTCTCTCCACCCATTCCCTTCTTGAGCACACAGATGTGTCTGTTCTGCTTGATAACGAGGCCATTTACGATATATGCAGGCGTTCCCTTGACATTGAGAGGCCAACCTACACTAACCTCAATCGTTTAGTTTCTCAGGTATTTTTTATCACAAGAATTTTAAATAACTGTTGTGCTGTGTTGTGATAGGCTGTGCCTTCTTGACTTTCTCGCTGTATATTCAGGTGATATCCTCACTGACTGCTTCCCTGAGGTTTGATGGTGCATTGAACGTTGATGTTAATGAATTCCAGACCAATCTAGTGCCATACCCCAGGATCCACTTTATGCTTTCATCTTATGCTCCCGTGATTTCAGCTGAGAAGGCTCACCATGAGCAGTTATCAGTAGGTGAAATCACCAACAGCGCCTTTGAGCCATCGTCTATGATGGCCAAGTGTGATCCGCGCCATGGGAAATACATGGCTTGCTGTCTCATGTACAGAGGTGATGTTGTGCCTAAAGATGTTAATGCAGCTGTGGGCATTATCAAGACCAAGCGCACCATTCAATTTGTTGACTGGTGCCCCACTGGGTTCAAATGTGGAATCAACTACCAGGCCCCAACTGTTGTTCCAGGTGGTGATCTTGCGAAGGTGCAGAGGGCTGTGTGCATGATCTCGAACTCCACTAGTGTTGTTGAGGTTTTCTCTCGCATTGACCATAAATTTGATCTGATGTATGCTAAGAGGGCGTTTGTACATTGGTATGTTGGTGAGGGTATGGAAGAGGGAGAGTTCTCTGAGGCTCGTGAAGATCTTGCTGCCCTGGAAAAGGATTATGAGGAAGTCGGTGCAGAGGCTGCTGACGGTGAAGATGACGAGGGAGAAGAGTATTGATCAGAAGAAATTTGCACTGTTATGTTATATTTTTCTACTTACAAAATCTGTAATGTTACTTTTGGCCGTGTTGTTTTTCTTCCCGTGCTTGGTGTATGGTTGTTATTTTTAGGGAACTTTCCCTCTTCCGGTACTAAGGGATATTGGTCCAGCCTATTTTTGGCTTAAGCAAATTACTTGGTTTACAGTTAAAATCAAGGTTTTAAAAAATAATTTAAAAGTTCTTTGTCTGCTTTTGCTTTATATTTAAAAAACTCCTTTGAAAATAGAATCTGTACAGATTTAAATTTATTCAAATACAATTTACTTTAACGACAATAAATGTATTAAATACAGATATTGAAAACTTTTATTTTTTTTAAAAAGTGTGCAATTTTACACTAATCAATTAAGAATTATTTTAATAATGAATTGAAAATAGTTTATTATATGTTATGTCAATTAGAAAATATAAATATTAAATATATGATGCTTTGAAACTTTTTAATTTTCAATGATATTTTCTTAGAAATAAAGACAGCAATAACATGAGGATTTACCACAACACTTTTTTGGTACATGAAATTGATTGTCTTCGAAACTTTTATACACTATTTTAATATTGTGGTGATAGATATTCTTGTTAGAGCATTACAATTCTGATGTGCCTTCTAGTTCAATCCATCGGATAATAATGCACCACCGAATCAAATTTTTCGCATAGTTATAGGTTAGTGGTTTCTCACGGCTAGTCCGATAAAGAATTGATAAAAATCCTGTAGTAATATTACAGATTGTAGTCGTAAAATAAAGGCTTACACGATGGTATGGTTCTAGTTTTCTTTTGATTTTTTTTTTATTTTTTAACGTGATCTTATTTTTGTTTTTTTTTTCTTAATTTGATTTTAATATTTGTCAATTTATTTAATTTGATCATTTTAGCTAACACGGATGTGAACACTAATCACCACGTGTCATTTTTTTTAATTTTTTAATTTTAAAAATGTACATGTGTCAAGCTAATATCATGTCATGTGTCATTTTGTGATTTTTTAATTTTTTTAATTTAAAAAAAAATTCACGTGTCAAACCAATATCATACAACGTGTCAGAATCAGTTTCTTATATTCAATTTGGTCATAATATTCTTTATTTGTTTTCAATTTGGTCCTTTTTTTTTTAAATTTAACCTTTTTGTTCTTCTTCAAATTAAGACAAAATTTAATTTGTATATAAATGATATATGAATATTCTTATTAAAATGCACATTTTTATTAAATATTTTTAATTTAAAATTAGAGTTAGTTTAAAATTAAAATGAAAAAAAAAACAATCAAACCATTAATTTAAAATTTTAAGAGGTTAAAAATTAATTTTAAATAAAATTTAATTCTAAATTAAAAATATGTATTTTAATAGGAATATCCAAATAACATTTATATACAAAGTATATTTTGTTTAGGGTTTAAAAAAGAATTAGGACCAAATTGAAAACAAGTAACGAATATTAGGACTAAATTGAATATAAAAAACTCATTCTAACATGTGGCATGATATTGGCTTGAAACATGGATTGTTTTTAAATTAAAAAAAATAAAAAAAATGATACGTGACATGATATGAGTTTGACACGTGTATATTTACTTTTAAATACAAAAATTTTAAAAATTAAAAATTAAAAAAAATCACAAAATGATACGTGACGGTTACTGTTCACATCCGTTAACTATTTTAACAGTGTTAGCAAAAAAGACCAAATTGAAAAAAAAAAACAAAAGTAAAATTCCATTAAAAAAATCGAACAAAAACTAGGATCAAATCATTATTTAAACTTAAAATAAAAAAATGGAAACATGACAATTGTTTTTTCAAATTATAAAAGATTGCAGTATAATGCGAGTTTCAACTACTCACTTTTCATGAGATTAAATGTGTAGGAGTGTGTAATAAAAAATAGAATGAATACAGAAACAATCATTATTTGAAACTCATTCCACACCGGCTTAGGTACTGTTGCAAAAAGACCGATTCAATCTTAAACCATCCCAAAAAAAAGTTTTTAAACATATTCTAAATATTTTATGGTATTAAGAAATTATTATTGATATATTAAACTTAGAAAAATGTCAGATAATAATTAAGATGCTTGTAAAATTATACATATTCACCAATAATTCATTTTGCAACTGAGGGTGGTAAAAGAAGTTTAATTTATCAGACCAGCCTATTTAATTTTGAAAAACAATGGTAACGTAAATTTAAGATTAAATATGTTTTTTATTTTAAAATTATTGATTAAAATTATATTTTTTTCCTTTGTTCAAAGTACATATCCATTTTGTCTCAATACATTATAAAGGAATATAAAATGTCATTGACAACAAACCATAACCAACTGTATTAGAGTTTTTATCTCCTTTCAACACTCTTATAGTTAACAAATGAACTTTAAACCTAGCTTAATCTTATAAAATAAACTTATTTATGAGGTTTGCATCCATTTTATAGGCATCAATTAAATACATGCGTAAACTTTAAATATGCATGATATTTATTAGTAGGAAATGTTATTCTAATGTTATTAATGTAACATCTAAATTTTAGTGGCTTAAAACTAATAAAATAAGATGTTCATCGTAGTTTCAAAACAGATAAGTCAGTTTACAAACTATATTAATACAGTCTTACAAAATATATGACCATATATATATATATATATATATATATATATATATATATATATATATATATATATATATATATATATATATATATATATCATGCAAAACACTTACA
The DNA here is from genome assembly GCF_037176805.1 of Vigna unguiculata. Taxonomy (NCBI): domain Eukaryota; kingdom Viridiplantae; phylum Streptophyta; class Magnoliopsida; order Fabales; family Fabaceae; genus Vigna; species Vigna unguiculata. Next base: position 52,076,037 of record NC_140794.1, on the reverse strand, counting down.
TACATGTTTATAAAACATATCTTTGATCTATAATCACTCAAGCAGTTAATACTAAAGTCAATTATCCAGATACAAGCATTAATGTCGATTTCTGGTAAGTTATGCACTTGTTGTGGCATCCAATGCTCTACAGAGCTGTAGACATTACCACACACAAGGTAAGTTCGTTAACACCTTTGGTCAAGGTAAAACTTCTAGGCTAGGACTTCCTGCTCCTCTCACCACATGTCTCATCTCCTCTACTTGAGAAATTGATGGTCATTAGAGTGCATCAGGATAACTTTCCAACTGAACTCCCACATCAATACTTACACTATGATTACCACCACTAATTCTCCTTCAATTAGTATGCTCATAAACCCATTCCTCAATCAATAATTTAAATAACATCTAGAACAATTCAAATCATACTCAATTGACCACATAAGGAATAATTTAAGTTATGAACTACCCGCCTGGTCAATGCCTCAAGTTTGAAAGTTCTTGACTTGAAAACTCACCCAATGAGAATTACTCACCTAGTGAGTTTGCGAATCTGCATAATTTTGTAGATCAGTATTCTGCATAATTCTACAAATCAGCCCATTTGCCTAGTAAGTAATACTCACCTAGTGAGTCTGCAAAATTACACAAAATCTTATTTCTGCATAATTATATCTACTCAAGCCAATCCAAACAACCCAAGAACATTTACAAATGTCAATAACAGATAAAAATCAAGTATAATACAAACATCAATACCAATTGGTCTCAATTGCAATGCCAAACATCAACAATTTCAGATAAACAAAATTCAACCCATATACCCTAATTTCATTTATTTCATATCATACCACAACTCATATACAACCTCAAACATCAATAGGTAAAATTCATCATACAATTCAAGTAGGCCAGCAAATCATAGTACAACAATGTAATTAGTAAGTCTAAAATGTATATAACTTAAAACAATGCAATTAGCCAATTAGCTTCCCTTTCCTAATATCTTGCTTAAATAGCTCTATGAACACCAAACACCTCTAAGTCCACAAGATGCTCTATTTACACATAGAAACATCACAAGAACGATCAAAACATACAATTATGATCACTGATCAGTAGAGACTCATACTGATGAATAAAAAAGCACATGCAAGCAATCACATGTAACAAAAAACAAAAATAGGCACAAAAGACAACAGAAACTCAACTTACGCGAACGGATAAATTGATTGGTCTAACTTGAAGAGCTCGCCGAGAGGATCAATCCTACGGGTCTCGGCTCTTCAATCAAATGACCATAAAGATAAAATTCTTAGAGAGAAGTCAGAGAGCTCTAGAGAAATGGTCTCTAGAGAGATAATGTATTTTAAAACAATGAAACTCTTTTATAACAATCCTATATATGCTAAAATCTTTTAATATTAAAATAATCGAGTCTCATTATTTTTAAACCACTATCACTCTTAAATACAATTTTATAGGATTTTACAGTTAACTTAATATGCAAAAATAAATTTATATTTATTAAAAACAAAGTGAAATGAATGAAAAAAAAAAATGAAAAAATAACTGTTGATGGAGAGAAGAATAAAAAAGGGAGAGAAGATAAACGATTTTATATAAAACATCTAAAAGTAACGATTAATTTTTAAAAATTTAATAAATACTTATATTGTTTAAAATTGGAATTATGAAATGTGAACACATCAGAGAGAATCTTTTTATATATAGTTATAGATGAATGGATGGTCTATATGATTATTCTATTTTATTTTTAATTGATGTAAGACTTTCAACCTTCCTCAATATAATTAGAAGGGATTCTAAGTTACAATATTCAAATGTAGAACTTTTAGAAATATTTTTTAATAATTGACTAAAAATGTCCTTGACAAAAAATAGTATTTAAAAACAAATTTTGTGATTATAAAAACAAAAATCAATTAAACCTATTTCTTCCTTGAAAGCTAATATTATTACTTTTGCCACAAGATTTTGTGTCCAAACATATGTTTTAGAAAATTTCAAATAATAATCCCAAATATCACTAAAGAAATTCAAATATATAAAATGTGTACTAAAAAATTTAATAATTTTACAATTTTAAAAGTTAAATATAAGAAATTATTTAAAAAATTAAACCAAAGTTTAGTCATAATTTTATAAAAGAAAAATATATATATATATTTTTTAAATTTTAGAAAGGTAAAAAAAAAAAAATTTACAAGGCTGTAAAAACAAAATCCGTTCATTTTGAATATTAAAATCCCAATTGATTCTTCAGAAAAATGTAAAATATTAGACAGAAAATGATGGAATTTGTGCCAGGTGTATTCGTGCAATATATAACCAGTTCTCACGTTTAGGCAGCTCCTATTGTTTCTGTTGCCCCTTCAAGCTAAAACAGAAAGAAGAGAAAGAGTCAAGCGGCGAGCAATGGCGACATCGCTTGTAAGATCGGGTTTTCTTCGAACGGCCCTACGTGGAGGCGCTCGTGGCTCCCAGGCTCCCAAGCGAAACTTTTCTTCGGCTGGTCATCACGATGATGCTTGTAAGTACCTTATCATCTCTCTCTTCTCTAACCCTATTTATTTTAGGGTTTAAAAAATTAGATCTGCTGCAATAGGTTTGTTTCGCGGGAGCGTGTCGTGCATTAGGTCAATTTTCGTGCGGAAAGGGTTTGCGTATTGATGAGATTGGCCCAGCTCCATTTTATTTGACATTAAAAGAATTATGCGATCCGTTATTTTTTTTCTAACTTTTAATGTGAACTGTTTGCGGTCGATTTCTTTCTTTGCTGAAATCGATTCGTAATTTCTATTTATTCTCCGCTGAAATGGATTTGTGCATTGATTTCGACTCTAAGTTTGAATATTTTTGCGCTTATGTTCGAAATGATAATAAATAAATAAATAAATCGACGTTTCAATTATCTCGATTTCAGACGTTAGTTTCGAATCCGATAGCGTGGTTGCGTTTAAATTGCTGGATGTAGACTCATTGGGTTTGTATTTATAGATAGCAACATTTTTCAGTTTAAATGAGCAAAGTATATTAGGATTTTTGTGTCTTACTTCATCACTGTAATATTGACCTTTCTGTTATGAATTTCATGTATCTTTTATTTCAGGTTGAGATTGATAGATTTTCTCTACCTCCCCTATATTGCACTTTGCATGTTTTATTTCAAAGATTTGTTTTATATTTTTTAATTATTTCTCTTATTTTTTTCTCAGACGAGACGGCCAAATGGGAGAAGATTACATATCTAGGCATTGTCAGTTGCTCTGCTTTGGCCATTTATAATCTATCAAAGGGCCACCCACACACAGAAGAACCTCCTGTGAGCTTTTGTTTCTACACATCTGCAGTTCTTTATGATTGTTGTTCTGTATTTTGTGTTTGTCTATCTTTTCCCCATCTCCAGTGCATGTTCAAGTACATTTTGTATTATTAAAACAAAAGTTTAACTTTTTACTGTTCTGCGCAGGCTTACCCATATTTACATATCCGCAATAAGGAATTCCCATGGGGTATGTCTTTAATTTTATGTCTTCGTATCTGTGATGTGTAGCTTTCTTTAGAAGTAGTAATTATTTCTCAAATATTTGAATAGTTTTGAATTTTCCCTCCGTTCCTTTAGTGATGGAAAATCTTGTTGGCTATAGACTTTTTTTTGTTAATAATAGTGTAGGAACTGTTTACATGACCATTTTTCATTTTTGTTTAGTGAATGGAAGCCATCTTTTGTTGATTAGTATACTAGATTTAGTTTCTACTGGATGGTTAGGGAGGGTGGGTTGTGGCTGTTTTGGGTTTATTATTCACATGTTAATATTTGTGGGCTCTTTCAGTCACAGTTTTTATGCATATATTGGTTCCAATTATCAGAATTTCTAGTAGGACATGTAATGCCGTTTTTAAGTTGGAGATCTGGTGTAAATGAGTTTATTTTTACTGCTTTCGGTTTTTACATGTTTGTTTGCATGGCACCTACGAAGGCACATGGCCTCCAATCTAAGGGTCACACTGTGGCTCATAGTTTTCTTTTATTTTTGCAACTTTGGCAATGATTTAATGTAAAGAAATTTTCAATATAGATACCAGAAGTTATTTTAAGGGTACTGAAGTTGCTCTTACACCCAACCAGTATTTCTCAGTGACTCATTATTTTTCGTTGGTTGTTTGTATAAATTTCTAACTTTATTATCACAGTATGACGGTACAGGTGGTTGTTTATTCTTATAGTTCTGTTTGAACATGTTTATCTACAAACACTTGTAGAAAATAATAGGTTTAGTTACCCACCCTTTTGGTTAAATATTTTGAAACGAATCAAGGATTTTTCATCAAAATTAACGTTATTAATAATGATGATTTGCTTTATTGATGTAATTAACATAATCATAAAACCAATTTTGATACAAAAATCATTGATTCGTTTCAATAAATTTAAAATGAAGACCAAATTGTATTAACTTTTTAAAAATTGGGACCAAATTGAAACTTAAAAAAATTGGAGGACTAATTTGACACTCTTAGATAAAAACAAGTACCAAAAGAGTAATTAGACCAAAATAATAAGAAAAAAAATTGAAATACCTTTTTCTTAGAAGATATACTTTCTTTAATGGTTTAAATAATTTTTTGGAGAAGCTTAAATCATTTAGTTTTCCAAAAAGTTGATTATAACGAATAGATAAACTAATTTTAGCTTATAAAATAGTTTATGTAATTTTTTCTTTTCATTTTTAGTAATTATGGGGAAACTTGTCTAGATATATGAATTATATACAAGATTAGAGGTTACTGTTTGCTTCTACATTAGTAGCAGATTTCTTGTGTATTTGCATCCCTCGTCTGCTGTTAGTAATCCAATGCTACTGTGTCTGCCTGTGTCTTCAAAATATCGTTGGACTAAGATTTCATGTTGCATGACATGTTTCTTTTATGATATGCAGGTCCCGATGGGCTATTCGAAACTAAGAACCACCACTAAGAGAGTATTAGTGGTTTAATGAAGGTGTTTGTGGCACCGGGGGCATTTCTTTCGTCGATGTTCAAGAAATAGTGATTGACTATTGCGGTTTTCGAAATGTGATCTACAACTTGCACTTGACAACATTTGTTTGCCATGTTTTTATTTTGTGTTGTTTTTTATGGTTGAAACAAAATAAAATTGCCAAACAAAATTATGCTTTTCATATCGATTCTTGGTTCAATAAATTTTGAAAGAAATCGATCGTCAGGCCGCAGGTTTATATTATGTTATCTCCTTAACTGTTTTCTGGTCGCTGTTAGCTTTTGTTTTGATTTTTAAAGATACGCTATCCATGTTTGCGAATAGAAAAAGTTCCAAATTATAAAAATGTTAATTGCTGTAGGTATTTTACAAGAATTTTTAACCGCTGGATGTGGGAGTAGTAAATGTTTATGGTTCCATCATTATTGAATTTGACTAATTAGGCAGTTTCCTTTAAGATAATATGGATTTGAAGTGGGTAAGTGATGGTGTAGTTGTATTAATTTAGAATGTGTTTCAGTTTTATTTTTTTGAGCGTAGGGAACAATGTTGGATTATTTTACCAAAGAATTTTACGGGAGGGTTTTCCTCTTTTAGTCTGCTATCCACCAAATTTGATGCCTTGCTGATAAAGGTTATAAAGTGAATGTGACTCATATGAGTGGTTTAATATGGGTGGAATTGAAATTGAGTTAATTTAATTTGATTTATTATTTTTGGTGAATTAGAATTTTTTTAACTTATCTTTATCTGTTCGCGTTAAGTAAATCGATTCATTTAAAAGTATTTTATCTTTTTAATTTATTTTATATATTTATTGTATATAATAAATATAATTTATTTATTTTATAACATGATGATCAAAGTATTATTCATGTTATTAAATGATGGTAACCAAAAGTTAAAAAGTGTTAATTAATGACAAATATGAATATTAAATATTTAAATTATTCAAATAAAATATTATTGAGTATGATTTTGATTTTTTAAAATTTAAATTGTTAAATTATGTTATAAAAGATAATAAATAGTTATAATGAAAAAATTATGAAAATAGTAAAAGAATAATAAAGAATGGTTGGTGGTAGTGCCGTTTATGATAGATAAGATCTGTTGAAAATAATAGAATATAATATATTATGTATAAATTTTTTTAAAAATATGATAATTTATTGTTTGAATCTAAAATAAAGTTAAATTTATTAAATATTGTTAATATAAAATTTATAAATTATTATCATTATAAAAATTTATATATTATCATTATATGTATCTTATTTCTATTCTTTTATAAATTTAAATGTGAATAATTGCATTAATAGTGTTCATAGAATTGTGTTAGGAGATTGTAAAGTGTTAACATTGAATTTCGTGTGGATGAATATATTTACTTTTGAAAAAAATAAAAAAATAAAAAATGTTTCTTTAGATAGCGGTAAATAAGAATCGATGCAATAAAATCTTTTTTAAAGATTTTTAAACTTTAAATTTAGAAGAAAAAGAGGTGAAAAAAAAAAAGAAAGAAAGCCCAATTTGTTTTTAATTATCACACCCTTCTTCATGAACTCAATAACCCAACATATTTTAGTTTTCACTCTTTGTTTTTCTACCCTTTGCTCCTAATAGATAGGAAATAATGATATGATTCTAATAATTAGAAGTCATATATCTTCTAACGAGTATTTGTAAATGGGTTAGAGGACTCCTCAAGTGCTCTATTATTAATTTAATTTAATTCTTTGTCGATCAAAAATAAAAATCAATATTACTGATGATGATTGATAGTATGTTCTGATTTGCTGTGATTTGATCAGTGTAATGTGATGCTATCATGAGCAATTCCTTTATTACATTGTTCATTACAATTAAGACTACAATTACATTGGTATTGCAATATGTGGATACAAATACACAATTTGTCATGTGAAAAAGAATCCAAGGAAAAAAGAAAATGTTCTCTATATTTCCTCTTTCTTGTTTGGTAGTTAAAAAGAGTGAGATTAACACGAAAGAAGAGGTATTGAAAAGTTTAGAAGGTATGTCATTGTCATTATTTTCTTTTGATTGATGCATTCCTAATCTTTATTATATATTTTTTTAATATTGTACGAGTTTTTGTTTTACATCTAATCTCATTCTTTTGGTTTAGGGATATTATTTTATATTATTCATTCATATCTTAATCTAAAAATCATAAAAAATACCTTTTTTCATTTCTTTTCGTGTTTACTCGGTCGCTAGTGCCCGCGTGACACTAATTTTCAAATTTCTTTTTCTAGAAAATATTAAAAATATAAAGAACTAAAAATAAAAAAATAATTTACTTTATTTAATTTTATTGTCTATCCGGCTGCTTGCGTCGCATGATATTCATTTTCAAATAATTAAAAATACTAAAAACATAAAAATCTTTTCAAAATTATATAAAAATAAAAAATCAAATCAACAATTTACAAAAGGATCTTTAAAAACTAATGATCCTTGATTTTCCATTATAAATGGAAATACGTATGAACAAGATCAATTCTTGTCGGGTTCACCAACTAAAAATTAATTAATTTCTCAAAATAGTTCTTCGTAAGAACATGTGATCCTTGATTATCCATTGTAAATGGAGATATGTAGGATTAAGGTCAATCCTTGTTAGATTCACTTCCAACAAAATCAAATCATTTTTAAATAGTTTTCTGAATAGTTGTTCAGAGAACACTACGTAAAATGGAGAATGGTATGAGCTGGGATTAATCCTTGTAGGACTCAAAAAACTTTTTTTTTCTTTTGTACATTTTTCTGTTATTATTTTTGGGGAAAATAAACATTTTGATAAATCATATATTTTCGCACCTTTAATTAAATGTCCGTCTTAGGATGGACGCAGTAAGGTGTCAATACCTTCCCTCATGCGTAACAGACTCCCTAATCCAAAATATGGTTTTTTGCATACCTTGTCTTATCTTTTTTGTTTAGTTGTAGTTTTCTGGAATAAACTATGGTGACAACTCCAAACTCTGTTTTTTCAAATTTTATTTTTGGTTCGTTGTACTGTCACAATTTCGGTTGCGACAATATTGTTTATGGGAAACACAACATTCATCTGGCTTTCGAAGAAGCAACCCCTTGTAACTCTATCAACTTGCAAAGCCAGTCGAGTACGTTTTAGCATATTGGAGTGTTTGCGCCATGCAGTTTGACTTAGAAATCTTCTAAGCAAGCTAGAGATGAAGCAAGGGAAGGGGATTGTGATTCAAGTTGATAACAAATCAACCGTTGAATTAGTGAAGAGCCTGGTCAATCATGAGAGAAGCAAACATATTGATGTTCGATTTCACTTTGTCCTAGAGCAAGTAAAAGAAGGAAATGTGGAGTTAGAGCACATAGGAAGTCAAGCACAAGTTGCATATATGTTTACAAAGTCATTGCCGGCCACTCTGTTCGAAAATAGCAAGATGATGACTGGAATGAAGGACAAGAAAACTATTTAAGTTCACGGGAAGATTTTGTTGAGTAAACATAAATGTGAGTAGTTGCATTTAATAATGTTAGGAGAATTAAGTGTATTGGGAGATTGAAAAGGTTACAAGTGCTTCTAATGATGATTATGACATGTAATAGAGTTCTTTAATTATGGTTTAGATAGTAGATGTATTTAATGGATGTAATTCTTAATAAAAATGGTATATAAATAGTCCTTGTTTGTGAACCGTCTTCTCCACCAAAAGGAAGAAAAAGAAACTTTTGTACAATTGTAGATGTTTTTATCGACAATACTAAAGTAATTGTTAATTTAATTTGACTAAATCTTAAATCTTTCGTTACTGTTAGTTTAGTGTCTTCTTCTTGAAGATGGTGCAGTTGCTTTCCTAACGCAAGTGACATTTAAGCATGCAGCCGTTATGACAGTTCTATCATCGTTGTATTTGGTTAGTTGTAGAGGCGCCATCTAGTTAAGGAAAGGCCAACTGCCAATAGCTTCTCCATTGTTGCCTGCATTTGAACTCTTTCTGTTTTTCAACTCAAACATCATCACATTTCTTTTGGTGTCAATTGTCAATATCAACATGTCTCAACCCAGTCACGGAGGCAGCAAAAGACAAAATTTTAAAAGTCCATATTTGAAAAAGAGGTTAAGAAATGTAAAAGTGTTAACTTTGAAAAGGGACTTGATGTTCCCTTATGCTATGAAATCCAGTTTAAGGTGCAAACTCCTTCTCTTTAGTCTTTTCATTTTCACCAGCTGTTGTCATAAGTAGTCGTGTTTTTGCAGTGTAGATGTAGAAACCATAGTAAGCTATTCATTAATCGCTTGAGAAAGCAGAACAAATATTGGAGTCTTACCATTCATGTCATTTTCTGAATCACGAATGAATGCCTATAATTCTTCCAATGCGATGCTTATTAAACACATGATGGAGATATCTAACTAACTGTTCGATTTTCCTTTTCATAAAATGGGATTCATAGTTATTTTTGCACTATATTTGGGTAATTCATTTATTTTATTCAATGTTCTAAAAAAAGTGCTTCACAGACAGTTATAATTTTATTTTGCACTATTTCTGATCATTTTCCAGTTCAAAACTAATATCTTCACACTACAAATCATTTACAACTAACAAATTAGCCAAATGATTCTTGCCTTGCGTTATGATTCAATAACCTTTCCAAAATAACAGTACGAAAAGGTCCAGTAGTAGAAAGATGAGGAACTTTGCTCTGATGATATTCTAAAAGTGGTAATTATTGTTTCCATAAGGGTTCAGGTTACATATGAAGAATAGCGAATAATTTATACAAAGAAAGCTGTAGAAATTCTTAATCTGACTTTGAAAACAAAAAAGCTTGACATCATAATAACCAACTAAAGAAACTCAACAAAATTCGAAAAAGAAGTAGGACCAAAAGAAGCTGCATACAGTTATTCTATTAGAATTATCACTGTGCTGCAGTATCCTTAATTTGATTGCTTTCTTCATGTGATTGTGGCAAATCCACGCGAGATTCTTTATCCTCATGAGTGATTGAATGATCAGAACTTCCTTGATCATTCAAGTTAGAATTGCTGTCTCCATTGGAGTGTGCAGATTCCTCCTCCTTTTGTGACTCCACTGTTTTGTTTTGAGCACCGTCTTCATTTTCACTAGTCTTGCTCTGAACTGTGTTATCATTCTCACCCTGCCCTGCATCAGCATTGTTATTTGAAGATGCATCTTTCTCTTCCGGAATGGATGAACCCGAAGCATTGTCTTGTGCTTCACCATTATGATTCCCATTGTCATTTTCATTTTCCTTGTTTTCAGAGGCATTCTCGTTAGAATCACTGCCGTTATCTGAGTTTGAGGTTTCCTTATTGTTTTGCTCAGAAGAAGTATGAGACTGGCTAGCATCATTGCTGTTATCTGAGTTTGAGGATCCCTCTTTGTTTTGCTCAGACGGGTTAGAATCATTGCTGTTATCTGAGTTTGAGGATTCCTCGTTGTTTTTCTCAGATGAAGTGCCAGACTGGCTAGTACTGCTGTTATCCGAGTTGGAGGATCCCTCTTTGTTTTGCTCAGATGAAGAATCAGACTGGCTAGTGTCTTTGTTGTCATTAGCACTTCCATCACCGTTTGCGTTGGTTTGATCAGCATTGTCATTCTGCGCAGAATTTGTATTACTTTCTACATTTGCGGCTTCATCTTTCTTTTGTTCTGAGGAAGTATCAGAAGAAGTGAGTTGAACATCATTGCTAGCATCTTTGTTGTTATTGTCGGATGATGCAACATTTTCCTGCTTTCCTTCTTGGACAGAATCGTTGCTTGGGTTTTCATTCTGAGCAGCATTACTTGTTGTGTCCTTGTATTCACCATCGTTTGCATTGCTTTCATCTGTTTCAGCTTTCTTCCACGCTTCTTCTGAGTTAGAAGAAGAAGAATCTTCGGTTTTTAGTGTTGCATTCTGTATGTTGGAGTCCTCTACATTGGAGTTGTTGGAGTCCTCTACTTTGGAGTTGTTTTCATTTTCTGATGCTTCAGTATTATGAGATGATGTGTCAATCCCATTCTGCTGTGATGAATCTAGAGTATCTACACTATCCTTTGTGGAATCATTTTTCTCTTGTTGTTCTGATTCTGACGTGGAACTTTTCTGTGACTCATTCTCTGACTGTGTCTTATTTTCAGCATCACTTTCATTTCCTTGGCTGTTTGTTGTGACGCTAGAATCAACCCCTTCTTTAGTGTCAGCATTCTTCTGAGACTCTAGCTCGAACTCATTGTTTTCCTTTTTATCAGATTCTTCTTCTGTCTTAGAATTGTCATCCGTGTCTTGCGGTTTGTGGTCTACAGCACTAGAAGCATTATCTCCAGCATAATTTTCCTCTCTATGCTCCTCCTCATTTTTGCCCCCGTCCTGAACCTGATCTTTAGATGTAGTCTCTTCCTGAACTTTGTCTTGCTCTTCTCCCCCACTTTCTCCATGATTGTTCTCATCTGTCATTTCTTTACTATCTTGCTCATGATTTCCCTCCACATTGTCCTTCTCTTCAGTTTCATTCTGTTTCACCTCTTCATTTTCCTTATCTTTATTCTCCGTCTCTTCATTAGCTTGCTGACTTTTCTCTTCACTAGTGTCTCCAGTTTCATTGTTCTCCCCTTCGCTTTTGTTCTCTTCATTCTCCTTCATTGCATTGTCACTCTCATTGTTATCCATATTGTCATTCTCCGGCTCATTCTTTTCTTCTTTAACTTCTCCAGTTTCTTTGTCCTCCGTTTCACTTCTGTTCTCCTCATTATCCTTCAATGTACTCTCACTCTCCTTGTTTTCCATATTTTCATTCTCTCCAAAAAATTGCTCATTATGATGTTCAGCTTCCCCTTTTGTCCTAGCATTTTCAGAATTTTCTTCAGTTCCTTGGTCTATTGAATCCTGTCTGTGCTCAGAATTCTCTTCATTGTTACTTTGCTCATCATGCTTTAGGACCTCATCTTCCACACCATTAACATCATCCAGTTTGTGTACCTCTTCGTGCTTGTTTTCTTGTTGTTCATCCTCCTCCTCCTCCTTGTGCCTTGCATCTACCACTGGAGTTTTCTCCACGCCAGGATGAAGGTCCTTCCTCCCCAACTTGATAACATCACCGCCAGTCTTCGTGCTTTCAACAAAGGATGATTTCTTGTCATTAGAGTGTTTGATTTGGTAGACTAGCCAGATACAAACGCCAAGCAGAACACATAACTGTAGAGCATGCTTCACCTTGAAGCCTCCTTTGGATCTTTGACTCCTCCGGGGAGATAACCTGAACATGCTGGAAATTCCTCACCCACCAAATTTGACTTCTTTCCAATTTACCTGCCCATATGAATATCAAATTCTTTGAGGGGCTCACACAATCACAACTAGCAACTCAACTCAACATAATTAATAACCATGAACTTGGCAAAGAAAAGAAATATCCACAAATTTAAAGCTTATCTATGTATTATAAACAAAAGAATGTTTCTATCAGTTGAACTGCTGCTGATATTAAATAACACAGGGTTTAAAACGCCATCTTTAGAAGTAACAAGATTATGCATACACGTCCTAAATTCAAATCAATGGCAATAGAAGACAGGCCAAATCGCATAATATACTGGTATCCAGTAGCCAAATCTAGATCAACAAAGGAACATGTGTATGAACAGAAACAAAAACAAAATAGAATAGGTGATAATGTATGGCACACTAAAAGGCATTCACAGGTGTACCCAGATCTAGACTGGCTCTTCTCAACAAGATCATAATTGAGTTAGCAGTTCCAAGTAAATCAAAACTGAATATTCCTTGAGATATTAGCAATGGTACATGCACACATAAGAATTGCAACGCAAATACATACACACATACCTGATAAAAAGTGAGTGTTCAAGAAAGAGGAATCCTTCTGAGTAGGGTGGAACAGTGCTTACAAGAGGCAGTTGCAGACCACCGTCTTCGACAGCACTGAGAATGAATGAGAGAGATCACAAAACCTTAATTTGTATTTGGAGTTTCTCTCAGTGGGAATGCTGCTGGATCTGATCCCTTCACTGCAACAGGAACGAAAACCAGATTTAACAATAATTTTTCACTGACAAAATGGCAAATCACAATGCTAGGCTTCTCACTTATTTATAGCAACTCAACAACCTTCTTGTACACAAATTTTTTATTTTAGAATAGTGAAAACAAGTTAGCTTCCACATTTATGTTCACATTTTTTTATTACATTAACTTATATAATTTTATTTTTATGTGTAATAAAAAAATAATAAATAGAAATGTAATATAATTTAATATATATAATTTTTTAAAAGTAATATTAAAAAATATGTAACTGTTATTTTAGAGAAAAAGTTATTTAGCCTTTTTAAATAAAAAGATATTATTTAATTATTTATTTTGTATTATGAAATAAAAAGATTACTTTTTATTTAAAGATAACATGATGTAGTGTATAGTGTGATATATGTAGATTTTTACACGTTAATCGGTTTAACTGTTTTGTCACTCAAAGGTAAACTTTAAATTGTTGAGTCCTAAACGACGTTGTGTTTGGCAAAGCAATAGCACTTGGTGGATCCAAATCGGACACGTGACATTCCACAAATCCTGGCCATTGACGATGTCGGTTACACTCTTCCACCGTCCGATCCAATCGAACTTATAAAGAAAAGCGGTCTGTATCTTTTTACTTTAGAAAAAAAAAAGTAAAAATTTAATAACATTTAAATAATACAAATGAGTGGTGTCCGAATATATTCGTGAAGTTAAAATTAAAATTTACAGATATAAAATATATAGTCGATATTTTATATTTTTTATGTTTAATTATATATTTTATATAAATAGAAAACTTCATGTTAGTTACTTTGCCATATCAATAAGATAGGGTTGAAGTGGAAGTTGGTTGCTTCCTATCTTGACCACCGCAACGTAAAACCTTATTTAGTGGCAGTGCCTCAAATATCTACCAATTCAAGGTAGTTTTGACTCAGAATAATTTCTTTTTTTCAAAATACAGAAATTCATTCGAAAAAAATTAATAATTTTTTTTATGCACAACATAAAAAATTGAATATCTGATTACATTTATGAAAAAAAAAAACGATTATCAATCAACTACAGCGTTGATTTTGTTTTGTAAGATCAATGTTGAACCCTTTAAAGACCTAAACTAGGTCAGATGTAGTAGGATTTGGTGACAGAGTATTAGACAACGGTGGAGGAGAAAATTGCTATGCTAACTTTTTTCTGCCATGGATGGATCTTAATTTTCTTTCATAATTCAAACTCTGTTCCTCTTTATATAGTTCAGGATTACAGTTCACACGTTTTATACTTACATAAAATAATTTATAGTGGAAAACACACGTCCTCCACAACCAAAATTATATAGAGACTATTTTATGAGGTTAGGTATCTATTTGTGCATTGGTCCGGGTTTGCCCAAGTGGGTAAGCAGTGCTGTTAAAGAAGACAAACCTAATGTAGACTTGTGAAGCCCAATCACGTTGTTGGTCCACTTCAATAGATTAAGGTCTCATTTTCCATTTCATATTGGATTCTTAACTGATTTCTTTATATATATATATAGTTTATCATGGCATTGTCTTGTTTTAAAATTTAATTTTGAAAAGTCAACTTTGGTTAAAGCTTATAGGAGAAGGTGGTTCTTTTAACATAAAACGGACAAGTGAGACAGTAAAGAATGAAGAACTTATAAGTACTTACAATGGAATCATACGTAAATAATGACAAAATAGAATGAAATTTGAAAATAAACTATTATATATATCAAATATTGGAAATTAAATTTATGTTGGAATGCAAACATGCACCTTGAATAGAAGGTGTTCAGATTTTTCAATATATCGTCTGGTCATTAGATTTATCTGTATGATATTTATTTTGAATTGAACTTTTCAATATATAGTCTGGTCATCATATTTATCTTTATGATATTTAAAGAAATGTTGATGCAGATATCTCTATTTTAGTATTTTATTATGGGAGATTATCTTGGCAAAAACAAAATGCTAAAATGTATCAGGTGACGGAACTAGTGAGTGGTCAAATTAATAAACAAATGCAAGTTAATTATAGTAAACTAGAGTCTCACTCACTTATTACTCCACTTATTGAGATTAACAGTGATAACTGAAGTTGAGTAACATAACTACCTTAATTCAATAAAAAAAAACATCTAAATTTTTACAAACAAAAAAATCTTGTTCAATAAAAAACAGATTAAATTTAAATAAAAATAAATACATTAGAAAATAAATACTTAAGGAAGAATATAACTCTAATTCTTCCTTTTCTCACACACTTCTTTCTTTCTCAAAGTATTACTGCGAAAAAAAGTTAGAAAAAAATATTTGCTTTTAATTCTTTCTGTTAGTTAACACCGTTTTTAATTTATTTTATTAGAAATAAGATAAAATAGATACTAAAAGCTAACAAAACTATTATATATTTATCTAATCAAAATTTTTGTTTAATATTGATGGACACGTACCGTAATAAATTTGTTTTCTCTACTACTTTTTTAGTATGTTCTGATGTCAATAAACAAAAACTTGGGACTTATATTTATTTAAAAATTTTATTTTATTATCATCTAAAAGTTAGTCAAAAGTTATTATTTAATTCTGTTAGATTTTTTATAAAAAAATGTATTTAGTTTTAAATTAACTATGTCAATCATACCAACTTGTAGTGGGTCTTTCAAGTGGGCCTTCGTGCGGAGTCAAGTGAATTTGGTTTAAATTGAGATAAAAAAAAAGCTTGGATTCAAATTTAAACGAATTAGTCTACATTTAAGTTGAGTAAAATCAGTCTAGACTTAAGTTGAGGTAAGTGAATATCATTCAGATAAGTTGGGATAAGTCCATAATCATTTTAGTTTGTATCGATCCACCTTCAGTTAAGTTAGACTAAACCTAGGTCTTTCCTAATTTGGTTAAGACTGGGTCAAGCTTAGTTGAATTAAGATCACATCGCACCCAACCTGATTAAGACCAAATATAGTTGGGTCCAAGTTGAGTATAATTAACTTGGGCCTAAGTAGAGCTAAGTTGGCTTAGGCCGAGCTTAAAACGAGTTGGCTTGCGTCTCATTTGAGTCGAGTGAAATTGGGCCCAAAACAAGCTTGGTTTGGTTGGTTCAAATTAAGTTAGACTCACATGGGATCAAGAGGGATTGGGACAAGTTAATTAAACTCAAGTTGGATTAGTGATCGACCGATGTATTAGGCTTACATTGGTTTGAGACCATATTAAGCTGAATTGGGTTAACCACATATTAGGTCAATCTTAGGTCAAAATTAATGTCATTGAGAAAGTGTATTTAATCTATATTTCTTCCTTAAAGAATTTGAAAATATTTAAATCAATGTGATATAGTTAAAATGAATTTAGATTTTAAATCCAATATATGTCTTGATTTGGTTTGGATCTAGATTGAATCTAGTTTGAATTTTGAAAAATTCAATCTATGATCACTCTTACTTGCATGACTTCAATAAACTTAAAATACATTATAGTCGTACATCATCGACACAACTTTATTTCAACACTAAAAATAGAAAAACATAGATTAATAGTTATCAAAGTTGTGTTTGATGCACACGACTTCTATATTCATACACAAATTTTATTATTCACTTTGAAAAATCGAGAGTCGTTCTTTCATTGTAAATTTTTTTTCTTAATGATATCATGCCAACTTGACGCAACTTATTCATATTTGTAAAATTTAAAATGTTAGTCCATTTGTGTAAAATTGAATGAAAAATTATAGCGCTCTTAAAAATTTTCAAGCTTGTCTCTTAATAATTATATAAGTCAAATACATGTGCACTTGACCATAATTCAACTTGTATATGGTTTGTCATGATAAACTAATGTATTTGATAACTTAATTATTGTACTAAGTTGTCATTGACTTTTCCCTATTTAAATATATTTATGCTTTCTATTAGTTCTCAAGTAAAAAGTTTCACGTGGAATAATATGAAAGAAGGGAGTAATAATTTTTTTCTTCAAAAAATGAAAAGTTGATTTGAAAATTGTTATCCGAATTTAATAAATATTGGATGTATGACTTTGATAGTTGCGTAATATTAGAAGATTTTTTATTTTTATTAGAAAGATGACACAAAAAGGTTTACCACTTTTACGTAAAAGTTACCGTAATAATTGTGTATTTGTAAATTAAGGTCTTAAAAAGAAACAGGTTGGAATATCATGGTGATTGTAGTAAATATTCACATATATAAATTGTAGAATTGATTTTGGATTAAATTAACTTTCGTAATGGATCAGAAATTTTATACTACATTTTACTATTAACTTGTTTTTCAGAGTAAAAAGTCCAAACATAAATGACGCATTATTTTAGAAAGTTTTAACAAAACACATACACTACTCAAAATGTGAACTTGAACATTACATTGGATTAGGAAAGCTTTGCCAACACATGGTGATTGTGGCCATCGAATTTCAATTTTTGTTTTGGCAGACTAACAGGTTGCCAAACTGGCAGTGTTTGAGGCTGACACTGCTCTTCTCCTATCTCTGACTTACATCCGAGTTCAAATTTTAGCTCCATTTCTTACAATGTTTGCTGCTCATGTTTTTTCAACTTTCACCCATTAAGGAAAATAACGTAGTTGCAGTTTCTAGCTTCCTTGATATTGTAAAGGTTTCCATGGGGTAAAGTGGTGTTGCGAGAAGCCATGGAGGCCCAAAAGTTTTGAAAATGCATAAAAAAGAATAGGTTGGTGTTTGGATGGGTAAGAGGTGCAGACAAAGGCGTTAGACAATGATGTGGGTGTGGTAGTTCAGGTTGGCTCAGACCAATCAGCATCAGATTGGAACTAGAGTATGACTTGTTTTTCCACGCCACAGCAGAGCACAGGGATGGGGCAATTTCAAAAGTATCGCTGATATTTACAGCACAAAAAAACTAGAACTAAAGTGAAAGGCACAAGGCATGAGATGATAAAAGAATCAGAATCCCCTTTTGGTTCACGTGGTCCCTCAGCTTTTCAGTTGACTCTGTCTCTCTCTCTCTTTACCTTCGCACCAACATTCTCTTTTTTCTTTTTGATTCCACCCACGATAAATAAATACTTACACCATCTTCCTCTTCCTACTTCTCACACCCTCACGTGATCTTCTTCTCTTCAACTTTTCAATTCTAGGATAACAGAATTCCTATTCGCCTTTAACCAATAAAGCTTCTCTTCTTTATTAGCTAGATTATCACAATGACTTTATCATCATTTTGTCATGTATAGTTTCCTGGTTAATGCTGACTCTCTAGATAAAGCTCAACAAATATAGAATGTAAAGCAACGCCATTGGATTTTTTAGATCAAGCACTAAGTTTTATGGTGTAATAGAGATAGCTTCTTTCAACTTACCGTTCTCTCTCAAACTAGACCTATTTATAGTTCCAGAGATATAGCATTCACCTTTGTCAATATTGTTTGCTCTATCCTCCCATGAAAGACAAGCATAACTTAATTAAAAATTTTGGAAAGATCAAAATAATATATTCTAAATTTTTGTATATTTAATCATTGTCACTAATGTAATAAAAGTATATATGATTTAGTATTTAAATATTTTTGAATGTTTCTCCTTAAAAATATGATAGTTTTGAAATTGTATTTGATATGAAATCATTTTAATTAAGCCTTTTGATTTCATTTGTTTTACTAATCAAATATTCTCATATTTGATGAGAATGTTTGTCTGATATAAGTTCCAAAGAATCAATATAAGATGGTTCGTCTAATTCAATCGTTGGATCTTTAATATCACATTTGATAATATATCAAATAAATTTATTTTATTTTCATATTTACGGGTATCTTCGGTTTCATCACTTTAAAGAATGAATTTATTATTTCATTTTTCATCAACATACCCATTTTAAAAAAAGAATTTAAGACTAAAAGAGAATTTATCAAAATATAATTGGAAATTGAGAAACATAATTACTAAAAGAAAAATATATGATAATTAAGTCACAACTACAAAAATAGTTATAAAAAAACATATAGTACATAATTTCTACTTCTAGATTAATAAAAAAAATATATACTAAAAACTCATGAGATGAAAAACATACTAGCTAAAGCTGATATTTCACTATTAAGATATAATAGAATATTACCTTCTTTCATTTTAAGATATATATGGAAGAGAACACATGAAAAAAATGAAAACCAAAAAAATAAATTTACGTCCAGTTTTTTAATTTTTTCTTTTTAAAAAACATGCAAAAATAAAAGATGGATACAATACATGATAAACTTAAAAAATAATAAAAATAACTCAATAAATTTTTTTTATTCTTTATTATATTTAATTTAGTTTTATATTATTTATTAACATTAAATATTATACTTTATAAAAGAATAAATAATTCTTCTAATTTAACTTTTATTTATATAATATATACTAAATATATTTTTAAAAAAATTAAAAATTTTGGACAGCCATGACCTTGAATATCAGAAAGATCCGCCCATGAAGCTATATGGTGTATGCGGTTCTAGCTTACTTCATGACAAACTTCTGTTTAACCGAGAAAAGTTACGTACACTATCATAAGGTATATTTTCCAATTATATTATTCATAGTTTCACGTAACCATTATACAGTATCTTTAAATACAAATTACAATTATATTATTATATCATACCGTTAACTATTTAAATGATATTATTAAAAACTAAATTAACGAAAATTAATAAAAAATGAAATTAAATTAAAAAAAGTTAGAATTAAATTAATAAATTTAACAAAAATAAAGACTAAATTAACATTTAAATATTTTTCTTAGTACTAACTCATTTTTATGCATAAAGGCAAAACGTGTCTGAACAATTTAATCAATCGAATATCCATTTAGGGTATTCACAAAATGGTAGTTAAAAAGCTAATTTCTTGTATTTTTATTTTTCAAAATTTTTTTAAACTGTGAGTCTATCTGGCTTTTCTTTTCATTTTTTATTAATTTTTCTTCGTATTCTGTTTAAGTTTTTAGAACATTTTCTTTACTATAAACATACTCTATAGTTCAAAAGGTAATTAAGTAAAAATAAATAACCAGTTAAAATCTGATTTACAATAAGTTTTCTTTTACTTTAATTTGTTTAACGTATTTTGTTTATATTCATAAGTATTTTAAGGTCTTACAAGTTTAATTAGTTAAAAATTCATTCTCTCGACTTTTTGATAAAAGTTTTCTTGTATTTGAAAGGATTTTTATTACATACTGAAATTCTTTTATAAAATTAAATTAAGAAAGATTTATTTATTTAATTAGTTAAATTTATTTTGAGTTAAAATGGTACACATAAGATGAAAAGAAAATATTAAAGAGATGATAGATTGTCAGATAAAATAAATAACTAATTTTGAATTTAAATTTAATTCCAGCCTTTCATAAATCAATTTATATTTATTTTGACGAGATGGACGACCGTTGAAGGCCTAATGTGTGGTTTTATATGTTTCAATGTTCTCTCTTACATATTTAATTAAATAGTTAACTTACTCTTATTTTTGTTTTTGTGATTTTTCTATAATTGTACTTTGACATGACATTAAATTTTTTGCATGAGTAAATGTTGAGAGTAGATGTTGAAAGACACCGGAAAAATTTCTATAATATATATATATATATATATATATATATATATATATATATATATATTAAATATTTATAAGTCATGAGAAAAAAAAAATACATACAAAAACACATATAAGATGTGTTTGGTGAAAAAACAATCAATTCAAAAAGAACTTGTCACATGATTTATTATAAATTTCTTTAATATACAGAGTACAAAAGATAGAAGAGAAAAAGGAAAACTTAATATGTATCATGAAAACATAATATTTACAAATAATACAAGAGTATAAAAAATATAATATCTCTATCACCCCTCTTAAGGTGGGCATGAATATTATAAAAGTCCAACTTGGAAGTAACAATCCGGAAAGCATAAGGATGCAATGACTTAGTAAACATATCAACAAGTTGATTTGTAGAAGAAACATGGAGAAGGTGGATAAGGTCACCAATAAACTTTTGTCGGATAATGTGACAATCGAGTTCTATATGTTTGGTTCTCTCATGAAAAGTGAGATTCTTGACAATGTGAATAGCGAAATTGTTGTCACAAAAGGTAGTATATGGAGTGGGAACAAAAAAATGCAAATCTTGAAGGAGGTATTGAATCCATTGTAGTTTACAAGTCAGAGATGCCAAGGCGTGATACTCAGCCTCAGAAGAAGACCATGAAACAGTGGTTTATTTCTTAAACTTCCAAGTAACCAAAGAGGTGCCTAAGAAAACACAATATCCAGAAATAGAGAGTTTGGTAGTGGCACATGTTGCCCAATTAGAATCAAGAAACGCCTAAATTTTAAGAGAGGTGTTTGACTTGTACAAAAGGTCATGTCCAGGAGCATGTTTTAAGTACAGAATGATCCATAAAGTCGCTACATATGTGGTTCATGAGGAGAAGAAACAAACTGGCTAAGTTATTGGACAACAAAACTAATATTAAGCCTGATGTTACTTAAGTAAAGTAATCATCCAATCAGACGCCGAAAGAAAGAAGGATTTGATAGAAGAGAAATACCAAGTGGAGACTTCATTTAGATCTCTTCATGTAAGTCTCTATGGAGGAAAGCATTATCAACATCCAACTGATGAATAAACCAATCACTAGCACTGACCAAGGCTAAAAGGATGTGTATAGTAATAAGATTGACAACAGGGGAGAAGGTTTCGAAATAATCAAGTCCCTCGATTTGAGTAAAACCCTTAGCCACACCAACCGTGCTTTAAACCTATCAAATATGTCATCTGGATTATGTTTGAGTTTGTAAACCTAACGGCAACCAATTGGCTTGATGCCAGAAAGATGCACTAAAATCCAAGTCTGGTTTCTGTCAAGAGCATGTAACTTAGCATCCATAACCTGTTTCCAACAATCATGTTGAGCAACTTCTTTTGAAGTAGAAAGGTTCATCTTGGACAGTAATATTATGACAAAAGGCAGTATGGTCAGAAGGAGAAATATTAAGTGTAAGTTCTCATTGTTATATATCTTAAGGCAATGCCAAAAGATAAGAAGTGATGAGTGCAAATTTATGTCTTTGTTTAACTTTTAGACTTGCTTTCTTTTTTGAGTTTTGTGCTTTAAAATGTTATTTTTATTAGAATTTATTCTAAGATAGATAATTGATATTAAGAAATAAAAATGTGTTAAAAATAGTTTTTTAGCGTTGGACTAGTGAAAATAATGTATTGGAAAATTTCACATGGCCTAGGATAAACTAGGGAGTGAATCTTGGTGATTATATCATGGACTCTAAGTCCACATTTTAAATTTGTATTTGACCTTTATTATACTCTTGTAATCGAGTATTGTGAGGTTTGAGTTTAACTATTGTTTCGAAAAATGTGTATGTACTACTTGAGGTCAAAAGACATGGAGATGTAGTTTATGTGTTTATAAATTTTTACATAATGTTATCCTCTGGTTGTCTTTAGACAACGATAGTGTTTTTTCTCCAATTTTGAGATTTTTATTGTCTAATAACAGAGTAATTCTTTGAAATAAAGACAATAATGCTCTTAATTAATCATGAATTGTTCTCGACAAGTGGCTCAAAAGCTATCATTTTGTAAGATTTTTTCATTATATGTTGTGTGGTTGCAGGTTAATATGACCTTTCATGTCAGAAAAAAATATTTCGTTGTTGATGCATAAACACTTAAATACTTTAAAATCAAATTGAAAATCATATATTTGCTTTCCCACTAAACAAATTGATCGAAAGTTATTCTGAAAGGATCAAATCCTAGTCCTCGATAAAAACACACACACACACATATATATATATATATATATATTACTTAATCATTATAAAATTTAATTATATATATATATATATATATATATATATAAAATTAAATTTTATAATGATTAAGTAAGAAATTATATTTAAAATAATTTATAGTCAGCTCATTATGTAAACATATTTTATATTATATTATATAAAAATTGAAATCTTTAACCAATTCTTATAAATAATTTTTCGAACAAGCGAATAGAATTGTATTAACAGATTAATTAATTTGAGTTACAGAATTTCTATAAGTTAAAATTAAAATTATACCATGTTTATACTTATTCTGTTTTGAGATAAAAGTTATTTTTTAGATCGATTATAATGATTAGTCTTTAAATGTTTTTCGTTAATTTACTTATTTATATTTTCTATTCTATTCTAATATTAAAAATGAATTAAAACAAAAAATTTCAATGAATTATTGAATTTTTATTGTCCATTATTTAACTTGAACATATTAGAAGAAAATTATTTACAGAAAAATTGATATATTTTAATAATTAAGTAAAATGAAATTAGAATTCTGGATGGCTATTTAAAAAAAATCAAATTTAAGGGCTTCCTGAAATAAAATTGAAGTTTAAAGTGTTTATAATAAAAATGTGATAAAGGTTAAGGATCAATTAAAATTTAAGGTGTCTACTTGAAATGAGAGAAAGTTTAGGGTCTAAACACTTGTTTACCCATTATATATATATATATATATATATATATATATATATATATATATATATAATGTTTTAATTTATGATATAGTTGTTTTTAATTATTGAATAATTTGTTCTAATAGTTTGTTAAAATTCAATTAGGAATAAGATCACAATAGATTAAAAGATACAAGTATTTAAAAAGAAATAGTTATACTACTAACAATCAAACAAGAATAGTTTTGACAGGAAAAAGAAAGAAAGTAGAAAATATAATTATTTTTAGATGTTTGGATAATAAACTTAATTTTACATAGTGAGATATAAATTATAATACTAGTTTTATTAGGTATTCCTTTTTCAAAAATAGGTGTGGTTTGCTTGTTTATAATTATTTATCATAAGTTTTGGTTTGGTTTTCTTATAACTTTTTGTACTTATTTTTTACATTTACTGCTGATGTACTGTAAGTGATAAGTAGAACTCGTCAAAAGTCTTTGTAGCAATGTTATTTTGATGGCATTTAATAAAACGATTTTTAAATTATTCAGTAGGAAAGAGAATAAAAATATACGTTTTTATTTGTTTAGTCAAACAGAAAATATACATATTTTTTCTTTATTATCTTTTTAGTTTTCCACACATTATATTTATCTCATAGTCTTATATATTTTTGTTTTGTTTCTAAAAAATATATAAAAGATAGACATAAAATTATTATTTTTACTCTTATTTATCATTTATTCTCTTTCATTTTTTTTTTAAAATCTCTTTTTTCTCATTTTATACTTAAATATTAATTTAATAGTTAATATTATTTTTTTTATCTAATTATCCTTTTGTGTATTCATTTTGTATCAATATAGAAGAAAAATAATATACCATGTGTTTTTTCAAAACCAAATTTTAAGTGTAGCTTGATTATCAAATATTTTTCTTTTAATAATCATGTCTCAATTTTTTAGTAGATTATGATAAATTATTTTTTAATATTAAACTTAAAAGAATAGGTATATTGATAAAGAAATGATTAGTTTAAAATTTCAACCCAACATTTTATTGTTGATACTCATAACCATCCGAATTTAAAAAAAATTATCAACATTCTTGAGTAATGTCAATCTTTGACAATAATAGGAAAGTCAATGACATTTTACTTAATTAATCGTTTAATTTATCTTATTTTAACTTTTTTTGTTTCTACGTCTAAATAGAAAGATCATTTTTTGCAATGAAGATTATAAAAATAAGATTGCAAAATAAAATGAAAGATAAAATTCTTGCCAATAATATAGTTATTTACATTGAAAAAGAAATAATTACAAATTTTAGTTCTCATTCAACTATTAATGAATTCAAGATTTTTGAATGTATTATTTTGGCTCCCTCAAAATTCTCGACCAAGATCCGCCACCGACTATAATAATATCCTGTTGACTGGTTAGCTTAAAATTTGTACATCTACTCGACGAAAACCATCCTCTAAATTTTTTTAAAAAGTTAAATTGTATTTTTTTATAATATTTATTTTTAAATCAACTCAAATGTTTGTATAGAAATTATTGAACTTTACATATTTTAAAAATATATAATCATTTGAAATATAAATTCGAATAAAAAAACAATATATTAAAGTATGATATAATAAAATACAAATATAAATAAAGTTTGATGTAAAATATAAATTTAAAAGGAGTTGAAAATTTTGATAAATTTATTTTATTTTGTGAAATGCAATTGACAAACAAGTTTAACATATTTGTTAGTTGAAATTAATTTTGAATTTTTTTTTTCTATTAACAACTTTAAAACAATTTTAGATAAAGTTTGATGTAAATTATAAATTTAAATAAACTTAATCTTGTTAAAAGTATTTAATAAAAATATCAAATTTAATTAAAATATTTGTATATCATTTATATAAAAATTGAATTTGATTTGTGACTAAATTGAGACAAAATAAAAATACAGGTACCAAATTGAAAATGAGAAATGGCACCTATCGTGATAGTGACGCGTGACACTGCTTCTACTGACACACATCATTGTCACTCAGTGGTGTATCTTCACCAATAATTTAGGAGGAGTCAAAATAGTACATTCAAAATTTATATATTTAATTATTGTCAATAATACATAATTCTGTATATATATATATATATATATATATATATATATATATATATATATATATATATATATAAAATAAAAGAAATCATATATATAAAGAATTGTCATTCATTCATTCAGATTCTCGAATTGATCAATAATTTTGAATAAGAAGTTATTTCGTTTTCAATGTATATAATAATATTGTAAGCAATAAATTCATCTTTTATTTTATTCTACAATCTTGTTTTGATAATTTTCATTGCAAAAAATGATCTTTTGTGTTTAATTGTAGAAATAGAAAGAGTTAAAATAATCCGAAGTAGACAATCAATCAAGTAAAATGTTCTTGACCTTTATGTTTTTGTCAAAGATAGACATAATTCAAGCATGGTTTCAAATTTGGATGGTTAGAAGCATCAACAAGAAAATGTTGAAGTTGAAATATTAAACTAATATTCTTTTCATCAATATTCTTTTTTAGTTTAAGAATAAAAAATAATTTATCATAATCTAATAAAAAATTGATACGTAATTATTAAAAGAAATATATATGATAATCAAGCCATAATTAAATCAGGTTTCGAAAAAACATACTATATTTTTTTTTCTTCTATATTCATAAAATAATAATATATATAAAAGGGTCATGAGATAAAAAATAATGTTAACTATTAAACAAATATTTAGATTTCAAGTGAGACAAAAAGGTTATCATTTTTTTCAAGAATGGATGAGAACAAATGAAAGAATGAGAGTAAAAATAATGAGTTTGTATCTATTTCTTTTTTATTCAAAAACAAGAAGAAAGGAGAACAAGAGAGGGATTAATTTGTGGAAAACTCAAAAGACAGTGAAAAAAAATAAAAAATATCTTTATAAATATATTTATTTTTTATTGTATTTAATTTTATGTTTTATTATTTATTGGCATTAAATATTGTAATTTACAAAAAAAATAAAAAAATAACTAATTTAATTTTCATCGATTCTTAACATATATTACATATAACTAAAAGAAATTCAAAATATTTTAAAAATTTCTAATATATATATATATATATATATTATTTAAAAAAATTTCAAAAATTTCAATCTCTCTCATGATTTATGTCACCTGATACAACGTCAACTTGACGTATAACAAACTTTTAATATTAATATAAAAATTAAATTAAATTAAATAAAAATAAAATAAATAAAAATTTAATAAAATCATGAACTCGCACATTATACATCTTTAACGTACAAATGAAAAAAATTTGATTACATCAAAATTTTCAAAATAAAAATTAAGAAAAAAAAGACCAAATCAATATTTTTTTACAAATTAACAACTAAAACATGATTTAACATAAATAACTTTAATATATATATATATATATATATATATATATATATATATTATTTTTATCATTTTATTTAATAAAGCCTGCGACAAATCGATGTAGTTAGAAACCTATTTTTATCCTTATTAATAACTTGCATTTTTACAAAGAAAAAAAAAACTAAAGCAGATTTCGTATATTCGAAACTTTGTATCGTGTTATTGGTTTAGTCATGTCTGCAGAAAGAAAATATTAAATCTGAGATTTTGAGCACGGTAGGATGTAAGAACCAGGAAAGACGGGACAGCGCAGAATCCCATCTACCTTCTGTCATCATCTTTATTCTCATTTACATCTCAATCATTTTTTATAAAAAAATTATTATTTTGACATTTAATAAAATTTTTACACATATCTTATATCTTATATTTCTTATTTTCTTTTAATCTCTCTTCTTTCAAATATAAAAGTCAATCTTTTTAATGAACAAAATATTCATAAAATGAATTCTGAACTCAACTGATGCAAAATATTCTTAAAAAAACATTTCCTTCTATGAATAATAAGGAATACCCTTTTCTTCCTTCTTTCATCACTCCTAAATTGTGAATCGGGGTAACCCCTCACCCTTACATTACTCCAAAATGACAGTTAATCTCCTCAAATGTACATTTGCCATGGATGAAATATTAGAATATAAGTCAAGTGTAACGTTTTGTTGTTGCCATTTGTTATAACACTCACACCTGTCATAACTACTTTTTTACTTTTCTGTTCCTAGATCTGTTGCTTTCTGTATATAATACAGCTTCTGTATAACGTTTCTAATAATGAGAATACATTGAATTCTCTCTCTCTATACCACTCTACTTCTTTCTCCTAAAATCCTATATGGTATCTAGAGCTACCTACGATTGTTAAAAGGGGGCACGTGGGTTTATCGATCAAGAAACTGCCATGGTTGGAGTAGGAGGAATGATGCAGGGAGCGTTGCCGGTGTTTGACGGAAAGTCGTTCGATGACTGACGCATCAAGATGCAGCCATCTTTGGCTTCCAAGATGTTGCAGATGTTGTGCTTGATGGATTGCCTGAATTGGGAGCAAAGGCAACTGACGAAGAGAAGAAAAATTACAAAGCCCAGCAGAAACTTGACAGTAAGGCTCGTTATATTCTTTACCAATGCGTGGGTCCGAAGGTGTTTCATAGGATTTCAAAGGCTGAAACAGCCAGAGAAATATGAGAGATCTTAGTCAAGACCTATGGTGATGGTGATCGAAGTAAGAAGGTGAAAATGAAAACTCTACGAAGGCAATTTGAGTGCTTGGCCATGGAGGATAATGATACTGTGGCAGACTACTTTGATAAAGTGCAAGAGCATGTGAATGCTATGCGTGCGTGTCGGGACACAATCACTGATCAATATGTTGCTGATAAGATTCTAAGGTCACTCTCACCGATATACGATCACATAGTGGTGGCTATTGAAGAAACACGAGATATGGAAACCATGGGATTGGAAGAGTTGCAACATACGTTGGAGTCACATGAACACAGGCTAAATGAGCGCAAACAGTTTCAAGATCAAGTTCTGCAGGCTCGATCTCAGTATCGTGGAAAAGAAAAAGGGTCCAAGAAGTACAATAAGAAGAATGATAAGCGTAAAGAAACTCAAGAACAACACAAGAAAGACTCGAGTGATCAAGAAAGACGTAAAGATCACAAGACAGATCAAGGTTCTGATGGAGAATAGAATTGGAAGTTCGACAAACGGAAGGTGAGATGCTTTAACTGTCAAAAGTTGGGTCATTTTGCTAAGGAGTGTTGGAAGGGAGATGGAGCTAAGAACAAACCGAAAAACCAAGCACACCTGGCGCAAGATGAAACGTCAGATTCTGAACCAGTCATGTTAATGGCTAAGACTGATGGAGATGAGGCAGAGTGCAGTTCCTGGTATTTGGATTCGGGGTGTTCAACCCACATGACTGGCCGAAAGGAGTGTTTCGTGGAGATGAAGGAAGTTGCTAATGGAAAGATCAAGTTTGCAGATAACAGAAGCTTGACTGCAGAGGGTTCTGGAAGGGTTGTTTTGCGGGATAGTAGTGGAACGGAAGTGGTGATTGAAGAGGTATTATATGTCTCTGGGTTAAAAACAAATTTGCTAAGCCTGGGACAACTTTTACAAAAAGGTTTCACGATGCAGATGGAGGACAATTACCTCAGTGTGTTTGATCAGAATGGGAGGTTAACCATTAAAGCAAAACTTTCCCAAAATAGGACTTTTCGTGTTATAATGAGTGCTGTCAATCATCAATGCTTTGCCCTTTCAGAAAAGGATGCAGAATGGTTATGGCATATGCGTTTTGGTCACTTGAATTTCAAGGACCTATCTCGTTTGAGTAAAGACTCAATGGTTAAAGGGCTTCCGCTGGTTAAAGTGCCTGAAAATGTGTGCAGAGAGTGTGTTCAATGTAAACAAACAAGGGGAAGTTTTTCGAAATATCTGCCACAAAAGACAACAAGCAAACTTGAAGTAGTGCACTCGGATGTGTGTGATCCCATGCAAACAGAAACTCCTGGAGGCAACAGGTACTTTGTGCTTTTCGTTGATGATTTAACAAGGAAGGCTTGGACATATCTTGTTAAGCAAAAGAGTGAAGTACTCGAGGTGTTTAAATGTTTCAAGACCTTAGTTGAAAGATAAAGTGGTGAGAAAATCAGATGTCTTAGATCAGATGGGGGTGGAGAGTACACATCTACTTATTTTAAGAAGCTTTGTGAGGATGAGGGTATTGTTCATGAGGTCACACCTCCTTACACTCCTGAACACAATGGAACTGCAGAGAGAAAGAACATAACACTACTGAATATGGTACGTTGCATGCTCAAGAGCAAAAATCTTCCAAAGTTTCTATGGGGAGAAGCAGTTATTACAGCAACATATATTCTTAATCGATCTCCCACAAAGAGGTTGAAGAATATAACAGCAGAGGAAGCATGGACTGGTGTTAAACCAAGTGTGGAACATTTGAGAGTGTTTGGCTCTGTTTGCTACAAACATGTGTCAGATCAACTAAGGAGAAAGTTAGATGATAAAAGTGTACCGTTGCTGCTGATTGGTTTCCACTCCACTGGTGGATACAAATTGTTTGATCCCAACACAGGGAAAGCAATAGTGAGTAGATATGTGGTAGTAGATGAAGCTGCTGAATGGGATGAGAAGACTAGTCAGCAAGCACAACCGACTATTGTGATAAATGAAGATGGTGCAGATAAAAACTCTGGTTCTAGGAATGATGATGTGAATGTTAGAAAATCATCCAGAACCACTCAGGTACCATCCCATCTAAGGGATTATGATTTGTCTTATGAAGCAGTTGTGACCTCAGATGGAGATTTTGTGCACTATGCTCTCATAGCTGAGTCTGAGCCACTGAGTTATGAGGAGGCTGTGTCTGATGAAAGGTGGTGGAAGGTCATGAAAGAGGAAATTGAAGCAATTGAAAAGAACCACACATGGGAGTTAACTGAGCTTCCATCTGGGAAGAGGCCAATAGCTTTGAAGTGGGTTTACAAGTCAAAGGTAAACCCACAGGGAGTCGTTACAAGGCACAAGGCCAGGCTTGTGGCCAAAGGATTTTTACAGCAAGCTGGAGTTGATTATGGTGAAGTGTTTGCACCAGTGGCTAGGATTGAGACTATCCGATTAGTAGTCTCTCTTGCTGTACATTTTCACTGGTTACTACATCAACTTGATGTAAAGTCTGCTTTCTTGAATGGTAATCTTGAGGAAGAAGTCTATGTAGTACAGCCACAAGGTTTTGAGGTTAAAGAGCATATAAACAAGGTGTATAGGTTGAGGAAAGCTCTTTATGGACTCAAGCAGGCTCCAAGGGCCTGAAACCAGAGAATTGATAGCTTCATGAGTAGTATTGGATTTGGAAAGTGTGCGTCTGAGCATGGTGTTTATGTCAGGATTAGTCACAAGGATGGAAAAACTGATAAGTTGATAATCTGCTTGTATGTTGATGATTTACTCATCACGGGCAGTAGTGAGGAGTTGATTTCAAAATTCAAAGGTGAAATGTTAAATGAATTTGAAATGAGTGACTTGGGTAGGCTGAATTACTTTTTGGGCATAGAATTTACAGAAACTCAGTCTGGTCTGATCATGCATCAGGGAGGTTTTGAGGAAGTTTGAAATGCATCAAAGCAATTCAGCCAACACACCAGCTGAAGTGGGTTTGCATTTGGAGAAAGAACCCGAGGAGATGAGTGTAGATCCTACTGGATACAGGAAGATAGTTGGGAATTTGAGATACTTATGTAATACAAGGCCTGATCTATGTTTAAGTGTTGGACTGATCAGTAGGTACATGCAGAACCCGCGCCAGTCACACTTAAATGCTGCAAAAAGAGTGTTGCGGTACTTGCAGGGCACTTGTGATTTTGGAATTCTTTTCCCGAAAGCTGAGACTGAACCTGGGTTGAGTTTAACTGCATATCAGATGCAGACTGGTGTGGGGACAAGTGTGATAGGAAAAGTACAGCTGGGTACATCTTTCTTGGAGACTCACCCATCTCATGGAGTTCAACTAAGGAATCAGTGGTGGCTTTATCATCTTGTGAGGCTGAGTATATTGCAGCCCGTGAAGCTAGTTGTCAAGCAGCATGGTTGAGTTCATTAATAGAGGGACTGAAGTTTGATTTAGGTGGAAGAGTAAGGCTACTTGTTGACAACAAGTCAGCCATTAATCTGGCAAATCATCCTGCTTCTCATGGAGAAGCAAGCACATCGAAACAAAGTACCACTTTATACGTGAGCAAGTGAATAAAGGGAGGCTTGATCTTATACATTGCAGATCAGAGATGCAGTTAGCAAACATACTCACTAAAGCTTTGAAACGGGACAGATTCAAGGATTCAAGGAACCTGATTGGTGTTATAAAGCTTGGGTGATGTTTTGGCTTAGGGAGGTGTATTAGAATATAAGCCAAGTGTAACGTTTTGTTGTTGCCATCTGTTATAACACCCACATCTGTCATAACTACTTTTTTACTTTTCTGTTTCAAGATCTGTTGCTTTCTGTATATAATACAAGCTTCTGTATAACGTTTCTAATAATGAGAATACATTGAATTCTCTCTCTGTACCACTCTACTTCTTTCTCCTAAAATCCTATATCAACCAAATAAAAAATAGGTAATAGGAGGTTTTAGTTTGTTCAAGTGTAAAAAGGGACTACTAGTCTTGTCTAAATATTTTCTAAATCAAGGGCATTTGACAGTTCTGATGAACAATGAAAAAAATCAAGATTCGCTGGCTACAACAACTACGAGGAAGTAAAAAAATCAATCTTTTTAACACGTCAAACACGAAAATAAAGAGGGCAATCAAAGATTAACACGTCAATTTTTTTATCAGATGCTTCCTCCGTTTACGCATTGCAGAGGTGGTTTACACACTGCAGAGGTGGCTGCTATAAAAAAGTACTGACAATAAAATTTCTCAATCAGAAAAACGAGACTACAAACAAAAGAGAGAAGAATAGCAGGGCATGGCATTAGATTTTCAAAATCAAGAGTCCGTTCATGGAACATGTTAGGTGAAATCTTTCTTAAAATCTCAACTTACATTAATATCTATTTGTTCTTGTAATAACAGAATGTTTGAAATAATTCAGAGTAAATCACACGCTCTAAAATGTTGGAACGAATAAAGTTATATAAAGGAGAGAGCATCCGGGGCTATGAAATAATTTACAAAGTAAATTAGATGAAAGCTAAAAGGTAAAAACTGAAAAAAAAGAATGACTTGAGAGTGTATAATCATGTACAGAATTGAGAACTTGATATCCTTGATATACGAAAGAACTAATGGGATTCAGGGGTTGAAAATGAGGTTCCCACATTTACATTTCCAACTCATGGGCTTGTAGTTGGAACTGCCACCAAGCCTGGCATATGCAACCGAAGAAAACTTCCAAGAGTTTTTCTTTCCGTTCTGCGCCTGGGGATTTGTAGGCACCTGGATTGCCTCACAGTGCTCACATGATCTGCACCTTCTCTCACATTTTGGTGGCCTTGACCCTATTCTTGGCCTCATTATAGCTTTATCCTCACTTATTGTCTGCAGAAAATCATCATCATTCCAGTAAACAAAAAAACATATTTCCCTGTGTCAAACAACTCAACAGAGAAATATGAAAACTTTTGCCTAGTTTTACCTGATGAAAATCACTTAGTTTTTTTGTCATTCTACCTGTTAGAACAAAGAGAGAGAGAGAGAGAGAGAGAGAGAGAGAGAGAGAAAACACGACAATGTTAGTTTTAACATACTTTGCACTCAGGTTTCAAAAGTGATCATTTACCTTCAATAAGGAACCCCTTATGGATCCAGCTTGAAACAATGAGAAACAGAAGACAAATGCAAAGGAAGCCAAGTCTTTGACCACAAATGAGATGATGATCGAAGCCCATTTTAGTGTGAAACTTTTGTGAGGAATGAGAGGGGTATTGAGGAAGAGAATGTAGTAAGTGAGGGAATGGAGGAAATGAATGGGATGAAATGAGGAGCAGTAAGTGAATGAGAGCATAAATATTTTGGGAAGATATGTTTATGTTGTTGAGGTGATGGAACATGGAAAGACAAATGAGAAAATTGCAGAAGTGGAAGAAAAGGAGGACCCCCGAAAAGGGAAAGACTTGTCCTTCGATTGGCGAGCCCCTACTGAAAGAAGAAGCAGAGATTGTATAATAATTGTTGGAAAGAAGAAGGCTCACAACCCTGAGGACTGCAAGTAGATGATATATGAAGGACTTATAGCACCACAAACAGCAAAACGCCACAAATCTCACTAGATGTGAGGGACAACTTCCCACTACCAGACATGCAATTACAGCTGTGGATTTTCATTTCTTAGTTTCTTATACATGCATACATGCACACCCAAACATCTCAATATAATATAATATAATATAATACGCTTTACTTTTTTATTCTATTTTAACTTTTAATATATAGTAGGAATGGGGTGTTGTACAAATTTATGGGTTTTCTGTACTATGCACCCTTGCAGTCCCACCTTCTCACGGCACATCCTTCTCTCTCCTCGTCTCCGAAAGAGAAAGAACATTACAAAATCTCTTGCCAGTTACTGTGTACTAGTGTGTGCATGTGTATATATATAATTTTTTTTTTTAATTATTATGCAATCACATGAAATAATGGCAATCACTCTTCTACTTCTTTTTTTCAGTTGGGGAAATCTGATTATCTGATAGCATGAGCCTAGGTTCACATGGCACACTCGGAAAAGAAATAGACTCAAATAGATAATGAAAAAAAATAAAATCAGTATTTCGGTTGTAGTCCACGGGAACGAACACTAGATTAGTGATAAACAATCTGTGATCTTGCGTTATTTGTAAACTTTTTTTTTTCTTCAAAGATATCGGGATTTTAGATATCAATAGCAAATATAAATGAATAGTGTTTGAGATTAAATTTCAATTTTCCAAAACTCTAATGGATTATCTTAATCACTTATTCATATCAATTTTTATTTATGTTACAGATTGATTAATATCATTAACTATTGATTTTTTTTAATAATTAACTTACAAGTTGTGTTATTTAATTTTAAATTTTCAAGTGCTTAGAAAGAGAACTTGCGTTAAAATCAACATTGCCGATCAACTATATAGATTGTATATCTGAATATTCAACTCGGATCCGTAAGAGACTAATAATGGCGTGTTTGTGTGTGTAGATGTCTTGTAGCAGAGAGTGGATTAGCGAGATTTTTTTTATTCATTTGCGATGATTTGAGCAAATGCACAAGAGACGATTTGCATAATGAAATCAAATTACAATCTTCAGCGGGAAGAAAAGATTTGAGGTGGAAACTTACGCAATTACTATATTGGCCCTTCTGCTGCAACATTAATAATAATAATAATTATTATTATTTATTTTATAAAAATACTAGTAGACTGATCGGTGTGTACTCACATTATTTTTTTTATGTTATATATTAAAATAATAAAGTATTGAAAATATTGTATAATGAAATATTATGAAAATTATGTTGTATTGTTGTAAATGTTGTTATTAAAGTAATCAAATAGTAAATGTAAGTGATGTAACAAAAATTTCAATTTTAAATATAATAAATAAAATTGATATCATAATATATATTTAAATATAATAAATAGAATTGATATCATAAATAATGCAGTTAATTAATTTTATAAAATAATTATAATAACATCTAACATGTGTACGTTTTTTTTGATCTTTTCAGAATAATAATATAATTGTTATTATATTTATTTAATCATTAAACATACTAATAACAATATAAATAATAAATTTTAAAAATTTTGAAAAGATTAAAAATCTATTTAACAAAAGTATTTAGTATAACAACGTTTTTAATAATTAAAAAAACATATAATAATAACACCACTACGAGTAGTAATAATAATAATAATAACAATAATAACAAACTAATGATAATAATAATGTTTAAATTATAAATATTAATGTCAATGTTAATACTAAGACTAAAGTTAACGATAATAATTCGATAATAATATATAATTATATATAAATATATACATCAATAACAAAACAAATAAAAATGACAAGAAATTAAAATACAATCCCGTAGTAAATTAAATTAAGATGTGTGTCAAACTATAATAATAATAATAATAATAATAATAATAATAGTAATACCACTATAATAATATTATGTAGTGATAAAAATAATAAAAATAATAATAATACAACAACAACATATATAAAAAGATACACATTTTGTTATCATTTTACTAATTTAAGTAACTATTTTTTTAATTCAAAAAATCACATAGATTTAGAGATAAAATGAACACTAAAACAAATTAAAAGTGCAGGTAATTGAGATATAATCTCGTAGTAAATAAAAGTAAGATGTGTATCTAACTATAATAATAATAATAATATTATTATTATTATTAACACTAAAATAATATCGCGTAGTGATAATAATAATAATAATAATGATAATAATACAATTATATATAAAGAGATAAACATCTTTGATGTCCTTTTTTGTTTTTTCAATTTTATTTATAATAAAAAATTATTTTTTTAATTTTATTATTTTACTAATTTTAGTAACTATTTTTTAAATTGAAATAATTGTTCAAATGCAAAGAGAAATGAACAACAAAACAAATAAAAAGGGTAAGTAATTGAAACATAATTCCAACATAGTAAGTAGAAATAAAATGTGTAGCTAACCATAATAATAAAAAACAACAACAACAACAACAATCATAATAATAATAATAATAATAATAATAATAAGAATAACTATTATAATAATTATAGTTCTTATTAATAATAATAATAATATCATTATAACAATATTCTGTAGGGATAAAAATAATAATAATACAATAACTACATATATAAAAAAATACATATTTGTTTTTACAATTTTATCCTCTTAATTATTATAATTAATATTATTAAACATAATAATATTATTTATAATTAATATTATAGTTGAAATCGTAAATAAATGAAAAAATAAGAATAAACTAACTTTTGTAGGATTTAAACTTGGATTCTTTTGTCCTAGAGTTTTTAAATAACGAAAAAATTAATTTTTATAATACGTATCAATATGGATAATGTAATAATTTTAATAATATTTTTTTTTAATATATAATAGATTGGATAACATATATCAATTTTGATAATATAAGATCTTCTTTCTGAAAGCGCGGAAAAGACACACTTTGCGTTAGAAAAGTAGAAAATTGCTAGAGAGGCTAAAGTTGATACAGCGGACACTTGCCATTGCAAAAAAAATAGAGATTGTAGTTTCAGAGAAGATAGGAAAGGAAAAACCACCTAAAAGAGAAGAAGAGTCTCAAAACAAAACCTAATTTTTTCTTATCAATTTAATAATTTAGTTATTTTATTTAATAAATGATTATTTAAAAATGAGTTTGATTTCACGAATTCCAAAATAATTCTTTTCACCTATCACATCCTCACCTCATCAAGATTTTCTTCTTTCTCAATATAATATATTTTATTTAAAGAAATTTTAATTTTTTACTTTATTAGTATATAATATATTATATTATAAATAATTTTAATCTATGATATCTTTTATTCTTTTATATTTAAATAATTTAATTTATATTATATTAATTTATGTGATTATATAATTAATATATTTTACTAGATATACTTGTGTCCCGTGTTTCAAATAAATACAAATAAATTATTTTATATAAAAAATAAAAATAAAGATAAATACACAGATAATGCAAACTGAAAATCTTAACAAATTATATCGAATCAAAATTAAAAATCTTAACGAAATAATCTTCAAATATATCTATTTGAATATCTTTATATCTCATTTTTTGGATAATAAAATCGTATACATGCCCTATAGAAAGGAATTGGAGTACTTACTCTTTTAATATTCTTTGAAAAGAAACAAGATGACTTCCAAAAGGACGGAATATTTAGTATTGTTTCGTATTAATTTTTGTCTTCTCTCAAGAAACTCCTCAAAGTACAAAGAAGAGGAAACTAAATGGTGGGATATTGGAGAAGATGACTTTTCATTGGAAGACAACGAAATTCTTCATATTGCTAGCCTATCTCTTGATGAACCAGAATTAGAAGAAGTATTTTTCAATAAAGATGAACAAATATGAGAGCATTATGATTTACAAACATTTTTCTTGTTTTTCTTTTGTTAGACTTTGTTTTTTTATAATGGTTTATCTTGATTATTTCTATTAGATCATGAAGTATAATTGGTATATATGAACTGTAATGATATATATATATATATATATATAACGGTGGAGCATCATAGGGACAGGGAGCCACGGCTCCCCAAAAATTTTTGGATTGTTTTTATATATATTTATATACTATTTTTAAATTATAATTATATATTATTTATATTATAGAAAATAATAATAAAAAATAAAATAACAAATGTAATGGAAACATTTATTTATAAAAG
This sequence comes from Vigna unguiculata, assembly GCF_037176805.1. Taxonomy (NCBI): domain Eukaryota; kingdom Viridiplantae; phylum Streptophyta; class Magnoliopsida; order Fabales; family Fabaceae; genus Vigna; species Vigna unguiculata. Next base: position 52,037,952 of record NC_140794.1, on the reverse strand, counting down.
AGAATAAGATTTTGTTTTTGCTATAAATTTTTTCTACCATGTAAGTTATTATGAGAGTGTGTGAGGGCAAAAAAAATATGAAGAGATAGATTGGAAACAGAGGTTAGAGAACACATATATTGAGATTGAAATATATATTTATGGATGATCTCTAACATATCAAGCTTAATATCTTATAATGATTTATGTATGTTAGATTTATGATTCTTTTTAGGATGTTTATCCCAAATTAGTATAAACCTTAATTATGATTTTAGGGATTCTTTTATGAAATTGGTATGAACTCTACTTATAATTTTTTCCAAATTAGTATAATCTTTAATTATGAAATTTAAGGATTTTGTGTTTTCCTGCCTATGGTAAATTTTATAAAGTTTTGAATTTATACAGGAAAGATGATAAATTTATATTAGAAAGATTATAATAAAGAGTAAAAGAATTAATTCTTTTCTTTTTAAGGAGGAAAGTCTGTGATAAAGGTGAAAACAAATTGCATCTACGTTAACTAAACTTGAGAAATTTCATGAGAACTAAAAATTCAAGACAATGAAAAACAATCTCTAAAGTTCATAGAGTTACATATAATGAATTTAAAAATTCATTAGAACGCAATCCGAGAAAAATATCTTCAAATTTCATAATACTCATCAAATAAAATGGATGAGGTATGAAGGACTTATCTAAAATGATATTCATGATTTGGTAGTATGATATAATAACAAACGATAGTCATATTTTTCTGAATTTTATTATTATGTGTGCTTGTTTTAAGTAGAAGAAATGAGAAAAGAAAATGAAATTTTTTTTTAACTAATATATATATATATATATATATATATATATATATATATATATATATATATATATATATATATATATATACACACACGTGTCATGTTTATGTATGGTCTTTATAGATCACGATAGATTTAAAAACAAGACATAGTTATTTCACATTGTCATTATCATAAGAATCCTTGTACTCTTTCACATAGGATAGTTGTAGTTGTCGTAATAAATTGTTCTCAATTCTATGAGATTACATTATTAAAAATTATTAGACAATTATAAATTAATTGACCAAATGGTCCACATCTTCAAAAATAATTGACTGTATGAATATCTTGTATTATCTTATATATTATATATTTGGAAAATTTTCTAACACTTATTGTATTTTGTAAATTTTATATTATTATAATTGTATGTTAAATGTGATATTAGATTTTAGGATATTTGCGTTTATATTTGATGAAACATGCATTTTAAAGTATTATGTAGGAAGTGAAAATTCTCTTCTGATTTGTGTCATTAAGTTGAATTTTCCTACATTTCCACTCATTTGCATAATCGGTGTAGTAGAAACTCTGATTCCTTTACTTCTTTTGAATCTTGCAGCTTTTTAAAGGATAAAGGTTTTTAAAGGTGAAGGTGTACACACATGAAGGAAAGAAGATGATGTGTAAGCATAATCCACATTAGTTTGGAAAAACAAGAGATATACAATTGGATTCCTGCAATGTTTTAGAAAGTAAATGTTTGATTGGGAATGAAGCTCTCATCTTGTGTACCCAATTTAAGTGTAGCCCAAATTCAGATCCAGCATGAACGTCCAAGAGCTCAATGTTTAGTGATGACAATGGTAATATTTTGTAAAGATACAAATGTTATGCTTTTCTAATATTTCTTGGTATACTATGTTAAAATCTAAAAATGAATTATACACATTATTTTATTTTAATATTTCTTATTGTACATTCAAACCATGAAAATATTATTTAATGAATGGTATTAAACTATAAATACATCACTAAATTTTACTTAATAGATTTATCAATGAACAATTTCTATTATAATTTTCATAAATTTTTTCTTGAAAATTTATTATAAAATTTTATAATAAAAGAATACTTTTTATTATTTAAAAAAAAAATTTACAAATAATTCTATCATAAATAATTAATTTCTCAAAATTATAAAATTTGTATGTATTTCTTACAAAATTTTATAACAAAATTTATAAATATTTTAAAAAAAAAAATATTTGATAAAAAATATGTGGTTTTTTTATTAGTGAGTTTAGCCTCTTTTTTTCCTATCTAGTTTTTACTAATTTTGACGGTACACTTTGCGAAATTAGCAAGGATGCAAAATTTGGTTAAGGAATTTCTCACTGGATATTCAATTCTCAAAAATTAGATGAGAAATATCTCCAATATTGGCACGTAGCTATGTTTTATTATATATATATATATATATATATATATATATATATATATATATATATATATATTAAAAAATGTTTTTTAATTATTTTCATATTCATTTTTTTAAATATGTAAATTAGTTACTTTTTAAAAAAAGTTTGGTTCTGTGATGCTTAATAGGGTAAAAATGGAAGCCAAAGAGTGTAATAATTTTTATTTAAATTAAACAATTATTTTACTTTTCAAGTAAGTGTTTTGTCCATTTAATTTTTTTAAGTATCTTTAATAATAAAAAAATCTGCAAAATAAATAAAAATATTTATAATAAAATTTACAAAATTATTTATATTTATTTTTTAAATTAAAAAAAGAAGACAATGTGTCTTTACATAAAAATATACTATTTATGGTATATATATATATATATATATATATATATATATGCAACCCGGCCTTCTAACAACTACTAAGAAGAAAAAATATTAATTATCAAAATGACGGTGGCTGTTATTGTGTAGGAGCAGGAAAACATACTTTGGTCAACATGCCCTGAAGGAATTATCAAGTTTGTAATTACAGATAACTATATAAGTCCGCTATTTATTTCTATCAGCAAAGTTCATGAACTTGATCCTTTTCTAGCTCACATCTATCAAGAATACTACCATGTTGAGAAAGAAATGGGGTTTATGCATCGAAAAATGAGGTTGTTGCCTCACGCACATCAAGCTAAATAAAAAACGACAAAGTTTGATCGTTCTGCAGCTGTTTTATATATGATGTAGTATTGTCAATCACACTTATATCCATTTGCTTTAGGACAACCGCATTTAATGTAACCACATTAAGGTGCTAGTTAGTAATTATTATGGTATACATCAAAAGGGTTGAGAAGCTTGTTATGAATGAACAATAACATGTGGTGTGTGTGTGTAAGTCTACATCTGAGTCGAAAGCAAATGGAAAGGATTCATTCAACTGTAACTCAGCTTCTGGAAATTTGTCCAGCTCCTTCAATTATTGTTTTTTGTATGATGCCGCTTCCAAAGCCATCTACGTCAACGTGTTTGTTTGATAGTTCTGCGCATTATGAGAAAAAAGAAAAGTGGGAATCTTAATCTATTTCAATTTCTGGATATAGTGACCAACACTTATAAGTGATCCATGTAATTCAACCCAAACAGAAATTCCAGCAAAGTGGCTACACTGTATGATATTGACACTGCAACGTGCCTCAGATAACACATCCCAACAGCTTGCATAAATTAGGATCTAATGTTCTCCCTCAATTTCAATTAACAGAGTTCATATATGAACTATATTTCTGCATGCTTACAGATCTGGGAATTTCACTCCAATATGAAAATCAGATGTAACAATATGAACTTTACAGTTAAGAGATGTACTCAAAACTCATCAAATAACAATTCTTACTGTGTCTATTTTATCTCACTTTAGCAGAGAAAAATTAAACAAAGGTTGGTATTTTTTTTTTCATTTTTCTTTTAAGCTTCTCTTCTTCTTTGAACAATGTAAATCAAGAAGTAGTTTTATAAAAAAAAAAAAAGAATATAAATAATAAATATATGTTTTTTAAATAAAAAAAAAGTCTAAAAGTTAAAGATTTTTACCGAAGTCGCTTAAAAAAAAGTCATACCATGTTCACTTGGACTAATTTTTATAAAACTTATTAGATGAGTGCCTCATTTCTAGATATTTTAGGGACATGCATATTATTAAATTAAAAACGTGGTACATCTTATATTTATAAAATGGGAGAAATCAAATTTCATCACTTTTATCAAATTTTATACTATCAACAATTTTATAAAAAAATTAGCTTTTCCAGCTTATTCGTTAAATTATAATGTCGTATATAATCATGATTGTTTATATTAAAAATTTAACAATAATAACAACATTATCGAATCATTTATATTTTTTATACTTAACAAAGTTTTATTATATATATAAATCATTAATTAATTTTAAATGAATATATTTTTTAGCTGTATAATTTATGTGAAAAGGATTTTTAATTTAACCATAAATTTAATGTTTCAATAAAAATATATGAAGCAGCTTAATATTTAGCAAAGTTGATACTGATGTAATTTAATCTTTTCCGATTTATTTAAAAAGCTAGATATATTTTAGAAAATGAAAGGTAGCATATATGGGATTTTCGCCGCCTTTGTAGCATGTATGGGATAATTCCAGTAGTGGAAACAAACTTTAAGGTGAAAATGAGGAGGATGAAGGGATGGTGATGCTGAAATGGATAAGATTGGAGCTAAGAAGAGCCCAACTACTCCAAGATGCGACATTTGATTATGCGTTTTGAAAAGGTTGAGGTATCTGCTGCAATCAAATCTGCTTAGAGAAACCAATTTTTTTTTGTCGGTGCTCAATACAGCGGATCTTGTGCATTTTTTGAAACTCATAACCTTGCTATGTCCTAAACCAAAAACAAATTATTGTCCTCGTCTCTATTTTTGTTATGATGCGATTGGAGGCTGTTATTTATTGCGTAAAATCAATAATAGTCTATTCTAAATTGATGGGAAAAAAATATCTCAGATAACTAGACCTTGACAATTGATTAGTGGAGAATTGATTCACATAAGTCTTTCACATCCACTTTTTTACTTGCTAATTTCATCAGAAAAATAAAACGACAAAAAAGTTGGGGCTGATAAACTTTTTCCAACATGGTATAGTAATATTTTATTTCAAACATTTATTAAAATAAAATACAATTATATATTATAAAAAGATAATTATTTAGTTTTAAATATTCTTAATAATATATATATATATATATATATATATATAATCAATCAATTATTTTATTTTACAATTTTGGAGAATATTTATGTATATTTTCTCAAATAACTTACTAAAAGAATGTATGGTTGATATTTAATCATGGTAAGTTCCAATCTTTTGTAACAATGACTAATACAATATTTACATAAACAAATTTAGCCACCGATGAGAAATTGTCTAAGAAATCAATCAAAATTTGTTGTATGTAGTCTTTAACTACTGATTGAGTTTTGTATGAATCAATTAAACCGTCAATATTGTATTATAATTTAAAAGCTCATTTCCATCTTATGTAATGTGTGCCTCACAAAAAAAATCAATTTTTTAAAACCAAAATTTGCATGTAAAGCTTTAAAGTTGTATATAATTGAATAATTCTGATGAATTATATACGAAAAAAATCGTATATAAAATAAACATAGGTAATTTTTTTACGGAAAAAAATTTGTATATAATGTTATATATGAGGATATACTCACAAAACAAATATGTATGTAAGATATGAGGATATTACCCACAAAACAAATATGTATGTAACAGATTAGAACATTATATACAGAAATGGATTCGTATGTAATAAATGTAGATTTTACCCATGAAATAAAATTCGTATGTAATTGAGTGACATTTTTCATGAAAATATTCGTATGTAAAATGTACGGTAAGAATTTTTTTCTTATATTCCTGTAACCCAATTGTAACGTGTACTTATAAATTTTTTTATAAAAATTATATTCCTGTAACCTAATTATGTATTGTATATTTTTATTTTACATGAGAATCGAGAATTTTTAACACTCTCAATTTAAGGTTCAATAACATAATTAGTTAATATAAAATATATTTTCTTTATTCTGTTATTAGTATTATTATTTTCATTTAAAGAACACTTTTATTTCGTTAAAACAATTTTCATTATCTTTCGATCATCGACTAGGTTGGTATTTGAATTTTTTCTTTAGATCTCTAAGGTATTTTTTATGTTATTATACCCTTAATTATACATTTGTTTTTCTTTGTTCAATTTCATTCGATAGTATTTGAAATTATTTCTAAGACACACATTTGATTATATTTTTTATATTTTTATTAGTTATTTATTTTTATCATGTATAATACTATTTTGATATTTTTTATATAATTTTTTTTCTAACTCATTATCATACATGTAGTTTTATCACTATAATTGCATAAATAAATTTTATTTGCTATAATATAATAATATAATATATTTTTATTAATTTTTTACTTTTATCATGTATAACACTATTTTGATATTTTTATATAATTTTTTTTCTAACTCATTATCATACATGTAATTTTATCACTATAATTGTATAAATACATTTTATCTACTATAATATAATAATTTGATGTAAATGTCATGAATTTTTTTTACCACCCTCCAACATATATTGAAGTTCAAAAAATGAAAGATCTATTTTAAAATTATATTATATTAGTTTAATATTTTTTTTAATTTTAATCAATTATAACTTTTATTTATGAATAAAAAAAGAGATTTCATTCAAATTAAAAAAATTAAAGTAAACCAACATTTAAAATATTTTTTAATTTAAATATTTGTTTCTTTTTTATATTTAAAAAAAAATTAAATTTAATTAACTAAATTTCATTAACATTTATAAATTTAATAAGTATTTTGACTCTAATGAAATTTTATTTAGTATTATAATTTGAAATAAATATAATTATAATTATTTTTTAAGTATCTAAAATTCAAAAAATATACTTCTTTTAATATTAAATATCGAATAATATTATATTTCTTTTGTTTATTAATTTATAAAAATTAATCAATTAATATTTAACATTATAAATACATATATATAAATATGATAATACATGTGTTTATAAAATCGTTTATTTTTCTTTTTTTTTATTTATAAATAATTATTTTCTCATTTTTTTTATATATTTTATTTTATTTTTAATAAATATAAGTTAATTTTATATATTAATAATTATATTATATTATCATTGTTTACTAATATAATATTATAAATATTTAAAAATGTTTGCGACTGTACTCCGTTATTAACAAAATTTGTTTATGTCAGATCCATCGTCCTCCCTTGTAAAAACCAAGATACATTATTTATACACGTGTCATGTTGGGGGCAAAAGCAGTAGTTATTCGCACTACTCTTGCATCTGCGATTTTTGGAGCAAAAGTAAACATTTAAGAAAACTTCAAAAGTTAGTTCTTATTTGCTCATTCCTCAATATATATATATATATATATATATATATATATATATATATATATATATATATATATATATATATAATATGAATACTATCTTTAATCAATTCCAGAAAGAAAACTGTAATGTTTTTAATAAAATCGCAGTTTTTAAATTCTGTTGAGTTACACTATCATCAACTTCACTTTAAAATTAATTTAATCATTTAAATAACAATATATGTAGTCCTTCTATCCACTTCAATCAGCAAAATAAATTAATTTTTTTTTTAGGTTAACCTTCACATTTTTTTTTCATAAACTACTTAATTACAAATTTTTGTTACTTAACGGTCATCATTTAAAAAAAATTAACATCCAATTTTTTTATATAAAACTTTTCAATTTTCACACTTTTACCGACACATTGGCAACTTAGTGAAATGATGATGTATTATAAAAAAATATAAAATTAAAAGTATATTAAAACTAGGTTGTTTTGAAAGTATTAGTAATAAAATTATACTACTTTTCAATTTTTTTGACAGATAATTCCTTATTAATACATTTGTAAAATATGTTAAAATTGAGATTTTTGACGGTAAAATCTAAAACAAAAACATGATGATAAAATTTTCCCAATAGTGAATGATAATTAAGTAATAGAAGTGCTATTAAACCTTCTTAACATGCTTCACTACAAACTTCAAGGACTTAAATGATAATTAAATCTTGACTTTTTAAAAGTATAAGTATATATTATATTAATTGTAGCCCAAACAGAGTACAGGTGGTTCCATAGTTTGGAGAAAAGAGGTCAAAGATAGAAGAGTTAGGAATTATAGAAGTGCAATAGAAGCATGAAAAGCAATACACCTATACAAGTACCACCTAATCAGTGGCGGAACTTGGACTAAAATTGTAGAGGGCCAAATTAGATTTGTTATATATAATTTTTCTTTAGAAGAAAAACTATTCATTTTTTTCTCTTCATTTATTCTTCTTAAAACAAACACACATAATAACAGAACTCAAAAAAATATTATTATTCATTCGCTATTATATCATGCTATTATATCATGATACCAATTCATGAATACCATTTTAGACAAGTCATTCGTATCTCATCAATTTGATTTAGTGATGTTGTCAAATTTGATGTCGTTTTTCCTAGATCACGTTCTAATGAATTGTTAAATTCATTATATGTAACTCTAAGAATTTTAGAGATTTGTTTTATATTGTCTTAAATTCTTGGTTCTTATTAAATTTCTCAAGTTTAGTTAACATAAATGCATTTTTTTTTTCAACTTCATCACAAACCTTCGTCTTTGAAAAAAAAGAATCAATTTTTTTACTTTTTATCATAATCTTTCTAATATAAATTTATCACCTCTTACCTATTTAGAAAAAATAAAATTTATTCACAAATCACAATTATCACAATGCAAAACATAACAAAATTCATACTACTTTAATTAAATAAGCAATACTGTATAAATTCAAAACTTAAAAAAAGTTTACCATAGGTAGCGAAAAACACAAAATCCCTAAATTTCATAATTAAGGGTTATAATAATTTAGGAAAAATTATAATTAGGGTTCATACCAATTTCACAAAAGAATCCCTAAAATTATAATTAGGGTTTATATTAATTTGGGATAAACTTAATTTGGAAGAAACATCCTAAAAAGAATCATAAACTAACATACATAAATCATAATAAGATACTAACCTTGATTTGTGAGAGATCATGCAAGAATGTATACACGAATCTCAATCTATGTGTTTCCAACCTCTATTTTCCAACCTATCTATTTGTATTTATCTCTCTTCATACACTTTCATGATAATTTACATGGTAGAAAGATCTTATAGTTAGAAAAAAAAACTCCAATCTCTTTTATAAATTAATGTCTCTATTAAATTTTTTTATTTTATCTTTTATTATAATTTTCTATAATATAATTTTAATATAAATAATATATAATATAATTTCAAAAAATATATAAAAATATATAAAAAAAATTCAAAAAAAAAATGGGGGAGCCGTGGCTCCCCCCTGTCCTATCCTAGTTCCGTAATATCCAGTACCCCTTTGAAGCGGACTAGTATTTTGACCCTAAATAGATGGTGTTTTGTTAAGTGTAACATCCGAAGAACATTGATTCTAGCAGAACTACTGTATTCGAATACGTGGACGTAATATTCGAATACTAGGTTTATAGATGTTTGAACATTATAAAATTACACGACTATCTCATTTTTATTTTTACTAAGCCTTAACACGAAAAATGTCATCATCAAAATGAAGAAAATTAAGGGCTATAAACTGTTCTCCGAAGGCTTTATTAGATTCTTAAAGTTAATCATAAGAAAAGAAAATAGTTGTAAATATCTTTTAGGAGTAAAATGTTTTGTTTATAACTTTTTTTGCAAAAATGTAGAGCCGTCAAAATGGGTCGTCTGGCTCGACCCGATCCACCATGGGTTGGCTACTTAGTGGACCAACCCAATTCGGTTCACTTATAAGTGAGTTGAAAAATTTTGAACTCGACTCGGTCCATCACGGGTTGGTGGGTTAAACGGGTTGGTTCACTAGCTCACTTAATTAAAATAAAATATAATTTTTTTCTTAAGTCATAAACTATAATTCGGATTAAAATTAAATAAACTTCAATACAATCTAAGTACAATCCAAAATAATGTTAAACTCTAATACAAACCAAAATTAAAAAAAAAAATACTATCTAAGATCAAAACATTTTTGTCACTTATCCAACTATAATATTAGAGTCTTGAATGGATAAATCTATAACATGTTCATCTCTTGAAATATCTTCTTTATCCTTATCTATTTGGATTTGAAGTAAGATTTCGATTTGTCAATTCGCTAATGTGTTTGGTTAAAAAAACAGTCAAACATTCCAAAGCTCAAAATAATATATGTAACCATACATATTGATTGGATTCTTAGGGGATCATGTCAAAAATTAATTCGTATTAACATTTGTAAAAAAATTTCTATCTAACCCAACACAAATCTATAATAAACTGGGTTGGCCATAGGTTCTGACTCACTTTGAAAACTATAAAAAAAATTATCAAAATTCTTTTGAAATTAAGTTCTTCCTTAATTATAGACTTTAGAGATACATTTATGCTACCATGACGAAGATAATGTCATATTCAGAATCCAATTATTGAATAGTACGTTGCGGTCTGGTTCAACCAATGAGTGGGTCCCACGTCGGAGGTACCTACCAATGGAACCTGTTCGTGATCAATCAACGTCTCTAAGCTGTCCAAACTGTAGTGATTAACACATAGATAGATGAATTAATGGCTGACATTGCCTCAGCTACAAGACCTTCAATCTTCACAAGAACATTTAAAGCTCATAAGTCACATTGTTAGGCCTGTCACCAGTAATGATTAATTAAAATCATACCAAACCTTTTTATCAACTTATAATCGATTCTTAAATGTTCACGCCTGCTAATAACTTATTTTAGATGAATGTAAGACATTTTTGTTCGCTAGTTAAGGAAGGATTAATTTCTGTATTCTAGGTTCTTTTTAGTAGATACTCTTTTATACTACGTAATTTGAAAATAAAATTATACATTACTGATCTATCCGAATTTCTTGGGTTGATTTGAGGTCAAAGAAACATGTTCTTGATGTGTCTTTGAGTTTTTGATCGTAAAAAAAAAAAAAACACACCTGCAAAGACTCAGACCCTAAATCAGTATGATATACTTTTGTGAGTATTTAAGTATATAATAAGTATTGAGTTAGATTATAGGTAGTATTTTTAAGTTTTCGTGAATCTAGTAAAATTCGGAAGATAATAACAAATATGATAAAATCAAAGTATAATAATAAATATTATAAGATTATGTTAATTATCAAAATGGGTTCTGTTTAAATTTTTTTATATATTCAAATATTATTATTTTTTATTTCAAAAAGATTATGGATCTCACACTCGGATTATTTTAAATTTAACGATAATAATATATTTTGGACCTAATATAGCTCCATTATATCATAAAATAATATTTTGTTCAAGAGAGTTAGATAATTTTGAGCCGTTTCTTGGTTATAATTAAGTGTACGATAGCAAGTTAGTTAAGAAATTTGAAAAAGTACTTATATATTTAAATGATAAAATATTTTCTTTTACGTTATGTCTTCACATTCAGATATGAAGTGAAATTTTTGAAAAAGCACATTTGCAATGACAAAACCTGAATGAAGAGGGAGCGTCAAATATTGTAAAGATGTGTAGCTACAATAAACGTCTGAAGACAGAAGAGTACTGTCGGGTCGTATTAACTAAAATTCCTAATATTATAGACCGCTTCAGGACATATATTATGCCTAATTAGAAGGAAAAGAAAAAAAAAGAATGTACTTTTTAAAGTGGTGTTTGACTCTCTTTTTTCTCATTGTCTCCTGGTAATAGTGATGTCTTGATTATGTTTATTTTTTTAACATTTTTTTATTTTAATTTACATACGATAAAGTTTCTTCTGTTTTAAAAATTAGAAAAAATTGACTATCTGGATTATTTTACGTTGAACTTAAATTCTCAAATTCGAATTTTTCTAAAATTATTTTTAAATGTCCATGTGTCAATCTAACAACGTGTCATATGTTCAATTTGGTCCTTATATTCATTATTTTTGTTTAATTTAGTTTCAATTTTTTTTAATATGAGCTAATTTTGTCCTTCTCCAAATTAAGATCAAATTTAATTTTTATATTAAAATTTTCATTAAATAAATTAAAATTCACAACATTATAACTTTTATTTAAAAATTAAATTTGGTTTCAATTTCGAAAGGGACAAAATTGCTCAATTTTAAATAAGATTATGACTAAATTGAACAAAAATAACAAATATAGTGACTAAATTGAATATAAAACATTGATTCTGACACATGACACTATGTTAACTTGGCACGTGAACATTTAAAACAAATTTTAAAAAAATTAAAAAATTAAAAATTTTAAAATTATACCAAAAATATTAAAAAAAAAAAAATCACCAAGTAACATGTGACCGTCACTGTTCATTACAATCAATGATTTAAACGGTGTTAGAAAAAAAGACAAAATTGACGAAAATTGGAACATATTTAAGCATAAAAACAAAATTAGGAATTATTTGACAAAACTTGACGAAAATTGAAACGAGAAAAATATTTTAAAATTAACTCGGTCTCATAAAATTATATTATAAAATAAAATTTATTTATATAATTGTAAATTAGTTTCAAACAAGCTCTAAAGCATACCTTTGTTTTAAGAAAATGATTCATACATATTTTTTCAAATTTATAAAATAATATCTGTGTAAGTGATGTTTAAATTTATCAACCAAAAATATCATTTGATTATGTATGTTATTATGTTTGGATTTTATTTTATGTTTAAAAATTTAGAAATACAATTTTAATTAGAAAATGTCCTTCATAATTGTCCAAAATAAATATGTTATTGATTTGGTTAAAGTGCTCAAGAACAAGGATAGCAGTAATTGCATAAATAAATGAACTAATTAATAAAAGTCGTACTCTGTGACTTTTCTTCGTAGTTAAGGGGGATTTAATTGCAGAAGTTTGCAATTATATATATATATATATATATATATATATATATATATATATATATATATATATATATATATATATTAAAATTTCAATGTTATAAGGTTTCAAATTTTTATAAGAATATCAAAATTACTGAGAAATAATTATATTTTTTAGGTGTGACAAAAATTTAATTATCGAATGTATAGATATGCATGTGTACGTATGCATATAATTTGTTGAAAAATATGAATCTTTCACTCAAATTTCAGAATTCTAACTTTTAAAATGTATTTGCATCCAACAAATTAAGATGTATGCACCAATGTTTTAGGTATAATCTAAAATATATACAAACGAATAATGTTAATTCAGATTATAAATAAAAATAAGCATAATTAATTAAAGAAATAACACCATAAAAAATTGCATGTCTCATAATTCCTAGAGACAAACCAAACATGTAATTATGATATAATTTAGGCTTAATTTCATTTTAGTGCTCTAATTTGTTTGAAAATTTAATTAGATCCGTATTCTTATTTGATACAATTAAGTCATTTAGTTTTTATAAATGATCTAATAAGATACTTTTTGTTATATTAGCATTAATTTTGTCTTCTTACATGTCACGTGTCAATTAGTAATATTTTCAATTTTTAGTTATTGTTGTGTCACGTGGCACTGCACTGTGGTAATATCACATGTCCCTACAATGTCATGTATCAATGGTAGTGTCACATGATAGTATCTTGTATTTAATTTAGCCCATATAATTGAGATTTTGACTCAATTTTGTTTAAAACGAAAAATGTTGTTCGTTTCTCAAACGTGATCAAATTAGTAATTAAGTTTAATTACAACTTATATATACGTACTAAAATAATTTTTTAATTGTATTGATCAAATCATTCCACATAAATATTGAAATTAATTTATTTTATACATTTTAATTTCAATAAAAAAATACCTATTTTAAACTTATAAAATTTTAAAATATTAAAAATGTAAATATAAGTGACGGTTGTAATTTTTAATTTTTCATATTTAAAAGCATTTAAAAAAAGTGTTTTTTTGTTAACTTATTTATAAATTTAATGTAATAAATACGTTTACATGTTTTAACTAAATTACATTTTTTTTATATTTTTTAAAATTATATTTATATATTATTTATATTAAAATTATATTATGAAAATTATAATAAAAGATAAAATAAAATATTTAATGGAAACATTGATTTATAAAAGAGATTAGGATTTTTTTTGGCTACAGATTTTTTCACCATGTAAATTATCATGAAAGTGTGTGAGAAGAAATAAGGTTTAATCAGTCGGACGTTATCCACATTCATTTAGATGTGTCAGTTTGATATCCGCTTTTAAAAATGTATCAATTGAGTCCCAACTTTTGAAAAGATGTCTCAACTAGGTCCTTTTCAGTAAAAAATTATTAGGTCCTAAATTTTGATATAAATATCAATACTTAATTTTGTAAGTCATTTTAAATATCAATACCGTTAACGGCTATAATAATTTTTTTCTAAAATGGACCACACTTTTTCAAAAGTTGGGACTAGATTGACACATGTTTAAGAGTGGGTACCAAATGGACACATCTGAACGAAAGTGGGTACCATCCGACTAATTAAACCACCAAAAAATAAATACAAAGGGATAGATCGAAAAACAGAGGTTGGGGAACACATAGATTGAGATTGAAGTAATTCTCGCATGATCTCTCACATATCAAAGTTAGTATCTTATTATGATTTATGTAAGTTAGATTTATGATTCTTTTTAGAATGTTTCTCTAAATTAAGTTTATCCCAAATTAGTATAAACCTAATTATGATTTTAGGGATTCTTTTATGAAATTGGTATGAATCCTAATTATACTTTTTCCCAAATTATTATAACCTTTAATTATGATATTTAGGGATTTTGTGTTTTCTGCTGCCTATGGTATTTTTTTTTTTAAGTTTTGAATTTATACCGTGTTACTTATTTAATTAAAGTGGTATGAGTTTTGTTATGTCTTGCATTGTGGTAATTGTGATTTCTGAATATAAATTTTATCTTTTTTCTAAATAGGTGAGATGTGATAAATTTATATTAAAAAGATTATGATAAAGAGTAAAAAAATTGATTCTTTTTTTGAAGAAGAAGGTTTGTGATAAAGATGAAAAAAAAAGGCATATATGTTAACTAAACTTTTTATGAGAACCAAGAATTCAAGACAATGAAAATCAAATCTCTAAAGTTTCTAGAGTTATATATAATGAATTTAAAAAGTCATTAGAACGCGATCCAGGAAAAGCGTCTTCAAATTTGACTATACCCACCAAATCAAATTGATGAGGTACAAAAAAATTATCTAAAATAATATTCATAGTTTGATATCATGATATAATAGCAAATAATAGTCATATTTTTTTGAATTATACTATTATGTGTGTTTGTTTTAAGCAGAGAAAATAAGGAGAAAAAATGAAAAACATTTTTTTTCTAACTTAAAAAAATTATATATAACAAATTTAATTTAACACTCCTAAATATTTTCTCCAAGTTCCGCCAATGCAACCTGACTCACACGGGTTCAATCCGGATAAGTTAGGTTCTTGATAGACAAGGTCAAAAACTAACCTACACCGACATTTATAAAAAAAAATTCGACCCGATCTAACTTAAAGTGAACCAGGTTAATCCAGGAGTTCTAACTCACTCTTACAACTCTGTAAAAAGTATAAGAAAAGAAGTATAGGAAGAAGAAAATATAGATGAATGGTTTTAGCAATTGGTAACATCCGTGGAGACATTAATATACAGTAATAGTGTTCATTGAATTTATGATACAGAGATGTATACATGTATGTATGGTATGCACACGGTGAGAAAGTGATTTAGGCCGGAGAGGATTAAAGGAGCCAAACAATAACACAAACTGTTGGGTAGGGCCTAATGACGGCAAACCATGAGCTGTAAGGAAAGCTAAGCTCTGTTTGACACATTTCATTTCAATGCAACTCTTCTTAATTCCCTTCCATTCCTACCTTTTCTTTCCCATATAAATAGCTCACTCCCTCTATCTTCCATTTCACAACAAAATTTTTCTTCCATATAAACATACATATATTATCCATGACCACCTTTTACCATGTTAGAAATGGCAGTGTTCTTTTCCTATGGGTTCTGGTATCTGCTGCCTGTGTTTGGGGTCGACCAGCCACGTTTCTGCAGGACTTTCGTGTCACCTGGGCTGACTCCCACATCACTCAAATTGATCAAGGCAGGGCAATCCAACTAAGGCTTGACCAAAACTCTGGTACTTCCATATATAACTCTTCCGTGCTTTAAACAATCATATCAATTTTACACATGTCAACTCTCTATACTTCTTTTCTACATCAAAAGTTTATAACAATTCATACCCTTTTTCCAACAGGATGTGGCTTTGCTTCCAAGGTGAAGTACATGTTTGGGCGTGTTAGCATGAAGATCAAACTCGTCCCGGGAGACTCTGCTGGCACAGTCACTGCATTTTATGTGAGTTCAAATTTTATTTTTATATATCCTTGCAAAAGTCTAATACCCCAAACTGGAACGCTGACATATATAATTTTATTGTGGTCTCTGTGGTAGCTGAACTCTGACACGGACAATGTTCGTGATGAGCTTGATTTTGAGTTCTTGGGGAACCGTACCGGACAACCTTACACAGTTCAAACAAACATCTACGCTCATGGAAAGGGTGACAGAGAACAGAGGGTTAACCTCTGGTTTGACCCTTCCGCGGACTTCCACACTTACTCAATTCTGTGGAACCATCGCCACATTGTGTAAGTATATACACATGATAACAAAACTGAAATATTATTAATAAAAGATATTGAAAACAGAAATGGCGAATTTGTTATGTTGCGTGCAGATTCTACGTAGATGATATTCCAATCAGAGTGTACAAGAACAACGAGGGAAGGGGGGTTCCGTACCCGAAGATGCAGGCGATGGGAGTGTATTCGACACTGTGGGAAGCAGATGACTGGGCCACAAGGGGTGGTTTGGAGAAAATCGATTGGAGCAGAGCACCATTCTACGCTTACTACAAGGACTTTGATATTGAAGGGTGCGCAGTGCCGGGACCAGCTAACTGTGCTTCCAACCCCAGAAACTGGTGGGAGGGTGCTGCATATCAGGCTCTTAACGCCATTGAAGCCAGAAGGTACAGGTGGGTTCGTATGAACCATGTCATCTATGATTACTGTAGAGATAAGTCAAGGTACCCAATCACCCCACCAGAGTGCCTTGCTGGCATTTAATTCAGTGGCGCACAATTCACAACATTCCTTCCTGCTTCATTTATACCTACATCCTATGTTTTTCACTTTATTTTACGTTGTTTTCTTCTGTTGTTGTGTACACACAATGTTCACATACCAAATTATTCTTGGGTCCAACCCTCTGTTCCTATATCTCACCATGCAAACCTCTTCAGGTCCTCTTACTTTGTGTTTTGGCGCTCGCTCGCATGTTGTTTGCTGTATAAGAAAAACTTTTCTACCCATTATTGTCAGGATTAAATGAAACTTTTTATTATTTCTTTTTTATGTTTTTGGTGTCTCAATTTATGTGGAATAAAGTCTTCCTCTGTTTCTGGATAAGCAAAAAGGACAACATAAATGGTGGGTCTAGAGACCGCATTAACATGCTCCAAACTGATCTTATTGGCTCTTTCATTGTTCGCCAGTTGTTTTATAATTTATTAATGTCACATCAATGTATCCGAGTCATGGAAAGTTTAGTATTATCGTATAATTTAATTATCAGAATTTCTGAATTTGAGAATAATTATAAGAAAGAGTAAATACAATTCGGTAGCGAATAAGTTGTTTTCTATAAATACGAATTAAATCTTTTATTTATCATCACGTTAAAGGTGTATTTAGCATGCATAATTTCGTTTTATATAAATATTTCTTTTACTTTAAGTTTTACTTCTTTTTTATTAAAGTCATGCTTACAATATAAAAAATGATTACAATATGGAAATAAAACAAATATCACATATATCAAGCACAAATTCAGTAAAAAAGATGATAAATTATATTTAACAAACATAATTTTAATTTTAGTATAAAAGAAAACATATACTTATGGTGTACGACTTTAATAAAATAATACGAAAATATATGAAGCAAAATAAAATGTGTTAAACACCATTTTTATGTAATGAAAAATAAATAAAAAATAAAATCGTATTTGTGAAAACAATTTTTTCAACACAAACTCATATTTCTCACGGACAACGTATCCAATTTTATATTAATCCATCCAATTTTTGTTGTTGTATGATTCCTTAAAGAATCCAATAATAAAGTCAGTCTTTTAGAATAATTTATAAATTTTTTATATTAAGTGCTCGTCATCATTCATCTATTAGTGTGTTTGCATAGAAATTTTTTACAAATTAAAATTGTAAGAATTTCGTTAATTGATTATTATAATGCTAAAAGAATTGTTGATGAATACGTTAGGTTAGCTGTTGTTGGTTTATACCGTAATGTAGCATTAAGAACTTAACAAATCAATTTGTAACCACACGTTCTATTCCAGCTCCCTGGTTTATACGGGTCTCACTCACCTAATGTTCAGTAGAATAGAACAAATACGTTTGACCAGATGAAAAAGTAAGAATCAGACAATTAGGAGAAAAATCATAAAAATAATGTAATGTCTAGAAATTAAACTTAGAGAACATAATTTAATTAAAACGCATTGAGAATGTATCCACTATTTTTTTTTTTTAATTTCCACATGAGTGGAGAAGTACAATACATAAATGCCTTTTTTTAGTGCATGCAATGCATGAACATAATGTCATGACCTGTTTTTGTTGTTGTTTCTTATCCAAATTGTTAAGTAGGAGGTTGGCAGGTATCTTTCGGTTCCCCATTTATTATTAGTGTTATGTTATCACATTCACTCCTTTCTCTTGCTGTAATTTTAACGGGGGAAGAATAGAGAAGTGAAATTATCATGGCCGATCGGAAAGCCCCTTCACTACCTCTTGTTTTTTCATTTCTTCCATTTGCAATATCTCTATGTTTAAGGCACCAAGATCGTTTCATCAATACAATTATTGATCAGAATTTAAATATAAGTCTTAGACTCGCATTAAATATAAATGAGAAAGTGAAACACCATATAGGGACGAAGACTCATAAACCCATTATCTTAAGATTTTGGATTGAGAATGATTTTGATGTCTTATGTGGCTAGGTTCAGGTCTCATTGTATCAGAGTCAACAAGTGGTATCAAAGTCGATGGTTAATCTTGGTGACCAGCTTAGACGAGTACAGTGTCCTTGTATCAAAAGTCTCTCTGACAAAAGTAACAGGTAAGCGTGTAATTATATATAAATAATGATTTAGAATTATTTTTATAAATTTTATTGAGTGATAGAAAATATAAAAAAATATTTATAAAAAAAATAAATATATTTTGTATGAAAATAAATTTAACATATAAAGTGAAAAATAGTTTATTTACATGGAGACTTTTTTTTCTTTTAATAGTAATTTTAGAAGTAACACATTTTTATTATAATCATAATAAATTATTATTTGTGTTATTAATTTTTATTATGTTGTTTTTTCATAATAAGGATAATGAAATAAGTGAAGGGATAATTTAGTAAATCCGGCAGTGTCACCCTCTAATCTCATTATGGGTAGTGAAATTGGATTTTCGGTGAATTCATCTAATCATCTCCTCCTATCACCTTGTACTACTTCCAAAAGAACACGCTACTCACACATTAATCCACCCAAAAGAACATAATGTAAGAGTGTGTTCTTTATGTTCTTTTGAGAGGAATTATTTGAGGGAGAGAGAGAGAGAGTGGGTGGATTTGAGTAAATTTGAGGGTGAAATTTTTGTTGTTCTTTTTAAAGGATTTGGAGGTGATTATGAGGTAGATTTAAGAGTAAAACTTGTGAAAATTTGTGAAGGATTTGATTGATATGATTAATTAAAAATAAAATTTAATAGATGAAAAAATAAGATTACTAAATTGTCCTTGGTATTAAAAGTAGTATAAAATGATATTTAGGTGAGCTGTAATTTTTTTTATAATGAATAAAATTATTAAAAATAATTATTAATTAAAATAAATAGAAATTATAATATAGTGGATATAAAAAAATTTAAAATTTTGATGCATGAAGTTGGAATTTTGGAATAGGATGAGTTGTTTTTAAAAGATATAAATATAAAGTTATAATAGAAAGTAGAACAGGTTCCAAAATAGCCAGAATCGGTTTCATTGTGCACTTCTAAAATATCAGATTTGGTTCCAAAAGTTCTTGGAACCAATTTTGTTTTTGCCTCCATGCAGCATTAACGTTCTATAATTCCATTTTCTCCTATGTTCTTTGCATCACAAACCCCATCTTTCATGTTTTCTCCAAGTTGGTTGCACCATACAACCACCATCATGATGAGCATAGTTTGATAAAATCTCATTATTCACCCGCAAATCTCTTCATGAAAACGGGATGGTAAAAAGGGTTTTCTCCTGTTGTTCCATGCCTTCACTCTCCTCCAAATATGCATAAAGGAACACACTCAATCAGTACTAATCATCGCTCGCAGTTCTTTATCTACACAAATAAACATAGTCTAAGTGATTAGTTTTATTATTGTAAGGTCAAACTAACATGTAAAATTACTAAGATGAACAATATCCTGAAATTTTGTTAGAAGTAATAAGGTGACTTAACGGTAAATTCAACCCCAATAACACTTGGAAGTTATAAATTTGAAGTTATATCCACAGTTTCTCATCTCTCTTCCAACTTTACCATTAAATTGTCTGATAAATATATGTATATGTCTATTTATAAAGGTTAGAATTATACATCTATTCTAATTTAAAAATGTACAGGGCTTTTTAAAATGTTAATTCAAAGTTTTTATATTTATTTTGTTCTTGAGTTTAAAATATTTTTAAAATATTAATTTTATACTTTTTTCTATGAAATAAAACATTTTTTATCTATGTTTTCAATTATAAGACAGGATTGTATTATCTTAAAATTTTTATAAATTATAGATTTTTCATATTTTTATCTTTTATTAACAAAATATTGATAATGATATATAATAAATTTATTTTATGTTGCCATTAACATGTTTTTATATGTTACAGTATTTAGTACTATTATATTATTTATAAATTTGATTTGATTATTCAATCATTACAATTAAATAAACAAAAAAGTATTATTTTTTAAATGCTTTTGTGTTATGTAATATATTATGATTATTAATTTTAATATTTTAAAAGGTAATATTATATATATTAATAATTGTGTACAATATATATATATATATATATATATATATATATATATATATATTATTTGTATTTGAAACATTGTTTTAAGAACAATTAAATCTTTTATAATTTAATTTAAAGTTATTTTTTACATATAAAAACTAACATTAGGAAGTCTAAATTAGCTTTTGAATGTCTTACAAATTTTGCACCTCTTAAGAGTTGTTTATTGTGTACGATTTTAACTGGGCTTTACCAAGTTCACTCTCATATGTTCTTTCTGATCTTCGATGAATTTGGATCTTTCTTTCTGCACATCCAAAATTTCTTTTACACCTCCAAAAAAAATTAAATCACAAAAATATCATTTGACCATTTAAGTGAAGTTAGGCACATCACACCCCCAAAGGATGTCGACTTCTGATAAAGAATATTTTTGGAAGTCAAAATATATTACCTAAACTCGACTTTCGAAAGTCAAAATATATTATCGAAAGTCAACATATATTAGTAGAAGTCGACTTTCGAAAGTCAACATATATTATCGGAAGTCGACTTTCAAAAGTCAAATATATTTGAAAGTGGAGGTGAATGTCAATATGACACAAGCAAACTGATAGACATAAAAAAGTAAATATAAAAACTATTTTTTATTTTTAGATCTTTATATATTTAAAAAAAAAGAGATTTTAAAATGAGTGTCATACAACATGAGCCGAACAGGCACTAAAGAGATAGGAAAAGAAAATATTTTCTACATTTTTCTTTTTCTTCCCTTATCAGCACTCACACAAACACACATGCTTCTTACATTTGTCAGGAGAAAAACAAAAATATTAAAAAATAGACAAGAAAAAAAAAAAGTAAAGGTAGTTGTAATACGGAGAACGAGAAAAATTAGTAGAAAAAAATAGACATTAAAATAAATTGTAAGTTAGAAATAAAAATTATGCACACAAAAAGATGTATCCTATTGATATATTTTATTTATTATTATACTATATTACTATTATTAATATTTAGAAATTATTCTGATATGAATATTTCTTATTTGTTTTCTACATTCATTGTATCACAGATATTCCTTTAATATTATCAATGGTAATTTAAATATAATGTATTTTCGGATTAAAAAATATATCCTGGTTTATATAATTCAGAATATAATGAAAAAATAAAATACATCCTAGATTACAATTTCGCAATTTCGAATTATATGATCCAAAATGTATTTTTTATTGTGTTACTAATTACACTATTTTCCGAATCTGGAAATAGATTTCAGACTGGACAATTCCGAAAAAATCACTTTTAATGAATACCAATTTTGGGTTATCACGTTTTATGGATTGTAGGAAGAGAAAGAGGTTCAGAAAGAAATTCATTAATGCAATCAGGCTTGGCCCATCTCTTTTCATCTATTTGGGCTTGATAAATTATTATAGAATGGAAATCTGGTCTGGATGGTGAATTCTAACAAATATAAACAAATCATAAAAAATAATTTTCTAGGTATATGTACAAATATTTGTTTTACTATTTTTTTATTTACAAGTGAATAACAAATATAAAAGTACTAGGGAAGTGAATTATTAAAATCAATTACTTTTAATTTGGTTAAAATATCAGAATAAAAAATGTAATTAGATGTACGTGTACTGTTGTTTTAATCTATAATTTTATGGAACACAAGTTTCCACGACTTGGTATACTTAAATTCTTCCTTTTAACATTGCATTATCAATATTATTGTGCTATGGTTATTATCATATTATACTGTTATATTATTACTATTGTAAGGCATTTTTAATATATATATATATATATATATATATATATATATATAAAATACTGTAATATCATTAAATTAATATACAAAATACATTTTTATTTATTAAAACAAGGTGGAATAAATAAAGAAAATAAAAAAATAACTGTAAATAAGAATATATGTCAATTTTTAAAAAATATATAAATAATTAAATTATAATAGGTAAATATTCTTTTCATATACAATTATAGATTATTATTATTATTATTATCGTGTATAAATATATGATAATATAATAATAATAATAATTATAATAATAATAATAATAATGATGATGGTAATAATAATTATTATTAATATTATTGAAAATACATAATTATAAAAAATAAAATTATTATTTTTTATTATTAGAATTTATAAATAATTTATGAAATTGAAATAAATAAATTTTTAAAATTTTGTTGTAAATAATTCTTTGTTTATTTTTAAGTATTTTATAATTAAAAATGGTTAAATTTAAAAAAGGCAGTGTTCACTTTGTTATAATAAATAATAATAATAATAATTATTATTATTATTATTATTATTATTATTATTATTATTATTATTATTATAATTATAAAATTAAATATAAATAATCTATATTATCTTCATCTATATTATTATATAAAGGGTTTCTTCTATTTGTTTTCTAATTTTACGCTTTAAATAAATATTTTGGGATCTCCTTCTTTTATGTCCACATTTTTTTTTTTAAATTTTAAATAAAAGTTTTTCTACACAAAAATAGTTATTTTATTAATTTTATCTTTAAGTATTTAACTCTAAAACTTATCCATTTTTAATTATAAAATTATGTAAAAATTATTAAAAAATTATAACAATTATTTACATACAATAAAATTTTAAATATTATTTTGTATTATCATGAAAAAAATTAAACATGTAACAACACAGATTTCTTCGTATACTTTCATTAGGTACTCAATAATCATAAGATTTTGATAATAGTAATAATAATAAATAAAAATGAATTTATTCATCTTACAATTCTTAAAGTTATAAAAAATTGTTTTTCAATATGCATTCCACATAAATCATAAGTAATTCAAAACATAAAATGGAAACTTAATATAATGTTAAAAAAATGAAACATATTTTCTAAGATATCCGTATACTAATCTTTTAATTTTATATTCTAACTTTCGTGCTAGTGTCACCTTCAGCTCATATAAGTACTTCGGTATATAAAAATATACAATCATAACATTAGACAAGAAACAAAAGACACATAAATGTAAGGGTAAGCTAATGCAAAAGAAAAAAAGAAGAAGAAGAAGAGCGAATATACCAGAAATAGTAACATGTCACACTAATTATGAATAATATCAAAGTATGTTTGATAGAAGAAAAGCTCTAGAAACATCTTGTCTCATTTCTCCACATATTACTACATAAATACTCACATAGTGAACATTCTTTTTAAAGACCAACATAAAAACTCACACAATGCATTTAAAAGAAAAAGTTTAAGATGAAAGCAGTACTAACTTATTCTAAAGATTATAAAAAAAAATGCTTCAAATTTATGGGTGGCAATGTGGGGATAGACAAGCCCGCCAGCTTGCCAAAATGAGCAAGTTGACATTTTTAACCCGCTAACGCGTTTTGATCCTGCCCACGTAGTCCATCAAATCATTGGACCAAAGGCCAACCAACCCGTCTTTAGCCCACTAACTCGTTCTTATTTTATTTTAAATTTAAAGATAATTAAAAACATTAAATTTTTCATATTATATATTTATAAAGATATAAATATGTAATACTATTATAATTTAAATCATTAACACTTACAAACTAAGTTCCAATTTTTAGTTATAATAATTATTTAATTAAAAATATTAATTAATTAATTAAAATATTACAAATATTTATATGATTAAATATTCTTTAAATATTCATTTCTAAGTATATATACAAACAAATTTTATAATTAAAATTAAAAAAAAGTATCGGGCCATCCGATTAGCTCGTTGGCTTGTCCCGTGGCAGGACGGGTTGCAATTCCAGACCCTTTTTACAATGAGGGACCAACCAGGTGGACTCTTTTTTGGTAGACCAGGGGTGGGATGACCCATTTTGCGACCCTTATACTACTCCATTACTTTAGTTCAATATTATAGAGAATGACAAAATAGATATAGATAATGTTTGACCAGGGATGTCAATGGGGCGGGTTGGGAACGTATAGTAGTTCTCCCGTACCTTACTCGCTGGATAACTATTTGTCCCGTACCCGTACCCATATCCATCAGGTATCCGTTATGCGGATACCCACATAATTTTTTAATATCCACGAGTATCCTCGGGTATTTACCAAAAAAAAAAATTATAATATATTTTAATCGTAAATTCAAATAAAAGACAATACATAGCATTCATAAATTTTAAACAAAGTCCAAATAACCATTTAAGTAGTGTTGAATAACAATTTACAAAGAAATTAATTTTTTTTAAAACTAATTGATAAAAAAGTAACTCATTCAAAATCAATATGTTAATATTTTATTAGTGAATTTTTTTAATTTAAATTAGAGTATAGCGAGTATGGGTATCCACGGGTACGAATATTATTATATCCGTACTCACTTCGTTAACATGCGAGGTATTAAAAATACTCGTACGTACCCGTTACTCGCGAATATCCATTTACAACATTCATTTCTTATCTGTTGTAGGTTTTATCCACAGATACCCATAAATACAGATTTTTTTGACATCCCTAGATTTGACAAGTTTACCAATCCAAAAAAATCTTATCAAGATAGAGTTTAAAATCCGCAAACTTGATCCAATCTGAAAAAGGTCAAGATGATCCTTTTGTCACCCCTAGTCAGTGTTGTACAATTACACAATTGCAACTTTCTTATTAAGGAAGGATAATACCTTACACATGGATGAATTTAATATATATATATATATATATATATATATATATATATATATATATATAACTTTAGGTTAATTATACAAATTTGTTGGGAATAGTTTAAGTGTGAGTCAAAGTCCCACATTGGATAGAATAGACAAAGTTAAACCCTATATAAAAATAAAGACCCATAACACCATTACTTTAAGGTTTTTGAGTTAAAATGGTTTCAAAGGTCTTATATGTGTAAGAGTAATGTCATATAACTATGTGGATCTACAATCTCTCAATGATCATAACCATAAACCATATGTGAAAAATAT
The DNA here is from genome assembly GCF_037176805.1 of Vigna unguiculata. Taxonomy (NCBI): domain Eukaryota; kingdom Viridiplantae; phylum Streptophyta; class Magnoliopsida; order Fabales; family Fabaceae; genus Vigna; species Vigna unguiculata. The sequence continues at coordinate 52,011,748 of NC_140794.1, read as the reverse complement.
ATATAAACCCATCAAAATTATATATTATACAACATGCTTTTATATTCTCAAATAATATGACACAATTAATTCAATTGTACATTTGAATAATTTTTAAATCTTCAAAAATATCATATTAAATAACTCTAAATCTAAAATAAACTTGAGACAATCTCAACTTGTCTTAAATCATTCATTTTCAACTCTAGATTCAAATCTATATCAAAATCTGAATCAACTAAAATACATAAATTTATTAACTCTCCTTACCTTAATTTATGCCTTTTTAAGAAAAGAATCCAAAAACTAGTAAAGTTGGGGAATACTAACTTGTCCCTGAATAACATAAAATCTAATTCACAGATAAGATATATATTAGTACAAATTTGAACTACAAAAATTAATCTAACCAACTTAAATATCACACAGAACAACCAACGCACACATGCATAATTACAAAAAAGAGAAAACTAATTATTTGAGAGAAGAAAAAATATTTCAAAAATATGATTGAGTCAAATTATCTTAAACTTTGTTGAAAAAAAATATAAGAATTAGTTTTAAAATTAAAAAAAGTAGAAAAATATAAAAAAAAATGTTTAAAGACGTAATAACATTATAAAAATAATTAATAAATATTTAAATTTATAATTTATGTACTAAATATATCTTAAAATTTTAATTCTTTTCTTAAATAATTTCTGAAACAAAAATCATTTACTTTATCGATTTTTTAATGAAAAAAATCATGAATTATTATGTATATTAAAATACAATCAAATAAGATAATTGAGATTCAAGACACTATAATCTCACAAGTAAGGTATATGAAAAATAAAATTATACCAGTAAGTATTTTCTGGTTGATTTTTGTAGGATGTTACAGAAATTAAATTAAATATCAATTAAGAAGGTTATAATTAATATATAACTTAAATTAGATTTTTTTTAAAGTACTTATATTTTTATTCTTAAGCTAATTGAAAACTAATATATAAGTAATAATATCTTCCTATAATCATACAATTTTTTATTTTTAATTCCTAAAAAAAAATGAATATCGTTTGACATTTTTGTGTGATAGTAGCTATAATATGCATGTCATTGTCACACATTCACAAGGTGGGTTTGATGTATACTTTTGTTGAGACACCTTAGCAAAAAATGGTCCCAAACAGATGTTGTTAGAAAATAAAACTACAACGATATTTAGGATGATTTTTGTAAAATTTTATTAGAAAAGAAATAGTTGAATATGACGTTTTTTATTTCAGAAAAAAAATCCATATATAAATTATGATAATTTAATGGATAAAACTCATCTTAAAGATAAAAACATAATAACTAAAAGTTAAAATTAAATATTTTATAAAATTGACTTGAATATGACATTTATTGTTACTTTTATTTATGATACACGAATTGTGATAATTTAAAAATTATAATATTGTAATAAATATAAAAACAAACAACATAATATTCCACAAAAACTATATAATATCAAAAGGTTTAAAAAATTATCAACATTTTTATTATCCGATCAAAGATACATTTTCATGTATTACAATTTTTATTTTTCCATTAAGAGGACGAAATTTGGAATGATGTTTTCTAACTCTTAAAATTTCCATTTTATTTATTTTTTTGTTAATTTAACTATTTGGAAAATTTTAAAATATCAAAAAGTTAACCAAACACGTTTTTAGATATACTTAAAAATAACATTCTAATTAATATTTCTAGAAAGCAGATTCTTAATAATAACGAAACAAAATAGGGTATCCTAATAGATAAGTAGAAGTACATGACTATTTTTCTTTCCAACACAAAATAGTAAAGTTTAATAATTTTCAAAAACAATAAAAATAAAACTCTGATTTTGGTTGTAAGTATTTATTAATTATTTAACAATGCTTTGATAATATTTATTTCCTTCCAACGTATTAGAATTAATATTTATTGTGATTAATCTTTTTTAACACATAAGAAGATTTATCAACCTATTTATAGATGTGATAAAGTTTTGAATCTAATTTTATTTTAAACTTTTTTTTTTTGTTTTGAAATTTTTTTTAAACATTTTATTTAATAAAATGCTTTGTCATTTTGTTACGAATTCCACTTTGACAATATTTGTTATAATTTTAGGTAATGTTTGACTCGGACAAAATTAAAATTGAAGTGATATTTTAATCGTATAAATATATATGGTTAATGTTGAAAATGTATTTATATATATATATATATATATAATATTAAAACGGACATACATATATAATTTTTATGTTATTATTTTTCACAAAATACATACAGAGGAATCAAAAGTAATTTAAGAGTGAACTGTTTACACTTTCAATTATGCATACTTGTAACATTTGTTTATCTATGAAGTATTAACATAATTTCAGAACACATAACACATAAAATAAGTATGAGTTATCCTTTAAACGAATATCTATCAAAAAAAAAAAAAAAACAAGTATTGAAGGAAAAGTTTTTCACAATGGTAGTTAGTGCTTTTGTCGGCCGATGCTATCTGTTATCCAAATTATGTATACGAATTTGGGCCAATCACGTGCAATCATTTGGGCTATAATTGGGCAGTGTCGTGAGTTAGGTTAGAATATAAATAAATGAAGAATAGTGACCGGTCCTCATCACGGTAACACAGCATCGCATATGTGATCTGTCCTCTGAGTTCCGTAAAAAATGGTGATTAATCCAACGTTGTAGGACCCATCATTTATGGCCCAATTCCACCTTTTCTTACAACAATAGGTTCCGCTGTTGAACATGGTCAGGGTAAAAACACCATGGTATTTTTATTATATCACCAGAGTCTTTATAACATTATCTTTATCACTGTCTTAATTAAAGAAGAAAAAAAATATGATACATGAAAAGTATTCATTTTAATGCAATAGAACTAGTTTTTTGTGATGATAATGGTGACAAGGACCAAGGTTTTGGGCCACAGAAGATGCGAGAAAGAATAGTGACAGTTACTTGAAAAATGATTGATATCATACCATGAAGACATAAGATTAAAAACGATACCGATACGCTAAACATTTGTACTGTTATTTGGGGCATGACACGTGACAAGTGAATGGTGGTGAGTGCTACATTTCCTCAGATCTGTGCGAAATTAGAAATGGGAAAGTTGTATGCATGCGTGTTTGTTTATCTACCTAAATTGGTGTCTAGTTGTGGGAAGAGGTTGAATGCAAGACAGCGATTTTTTATTGTTGGGCAATCTGTTTGTGTTGTGCAATTAGAGCGTACATACATGTGTATACGAAAATATGGCACGCAACGATGCTATAGTTGCCACCTGGAGATGCTGAATTTGATGACGACCCAAACCCAAACCCCATTCACTTTCTTCAACACACTTGCTATTAGCCCAACAACACTCCCTTTGGATCACTCTTGAATGGACAAATGAAAACGAAACTACCACACTATCATCACCATTAACTTCTTTAATTCCTTTCATCAATTCACTCTATCTCCTCCTTTACTCATTTTTTATTAGGTGCTGGGAAATTCTACAAACAACACTGCCAAACTTACAACTCATTACTGCATATACATTTTTTTTTAAATTATAATAAATAAATAAATAAATAAAATAAAAAAGAGCTGATGAATTAAATAACACGGACTAGACAAGATTAAAAATGTGAACCTAATAAACCAAATTGATAATAGACTAATTGATTAGTTCCTAAAATAAAACAGGTTTTGCCATTCCTAAAAATAATTCATAATCTCTAAACATGCGAATATGATCATTTCATATTATTTAAATGTTTTAGCGAAAGACTAAATGAGAATTATAAAAATTGAAGTGATCAAAAGCATGGACTAAAGTAATCCTAATTTCAGGAGCTGAGTACATGCTTTTAATGTGTTCGGTGCGTATGAGGGGCGCAAAATAAACGCGGGATAATTATAATAGATTTGAATAAATACGAAATAAATTTAGTTATTAGATACGTTTTCATCGTTCTTCACCTTTTCCATTGACTTCTTTTTCCAAACTAAATAAAACCGTGAAATAGAGTTGCAACTCCTTTTTCTATTTTTTTAATGTTTTCTCTGAAGTGGAGCTTCCTCGTGTGGCATACAAATGCCTGCTGCTCAATTATTCTATTTTATCTGTGTGTTAAGTGTTAATACGGATAAACTTTTTTATGTGAACCCACAAGAGAAAGATAAACAACGCAAGAGAAGAGACGAATTTGGGTGTCTTATTTGGTTATGTTTAACATGATTAACTACAGATTTATTTTCTTTATAACCTGTCATCATCATATTAATCAGTAATATGCCAAAATGAGAACATTTTTCTACGCTATACGAATTGTAGCAAAGTAGATTTATGTTGTGTTTTGGATGCGTAGAACAGAAGAGAAAGTGATGCATGTATGTATGTATTTCATGTAATTGAGTTTGTTACATCACGGATTTAGCATAATTAAAGTAATAGGTATGGTGGTTGGGTTGAGGAAAACATTGATGATATAATTAATGGATGATGTTTGTAAGTTAGGTAATGTGACAATTACTCCACGTTGGAGATAGGTATTTAATTTGTATTTAAGAATTGGATGAAGTTGCGATTGCAAAGCATAAAGTATAGGTCGTAATTAATCCGATGATTGAGTTGAGTGTTTAGAAAGGAAATTTATTATATTGGGAAGTGAGTTAAGATGATTAGAGCAGAGAGGCATAGTGCTTTCCACCAATGATGACAAAATAATAAAAACAAGGATTATGGTTGAAATGAATACCATTTAAAGGCCGACAAAGAAGCCACCATAAGACATTTGTCTTTGGCTTATCTAGGAGTATTACGTGTGTGCACACGTATTATACAAAACACTAAATCATAACATCACACTACCTCAACTAAACTTCCCTAAGACTTTTTCACACACCTCTTGTGATTCTCAATCCACAAATCCCTCTTTGTTACTCTTTTTCACTTTTCAAATATGAATCCACTTCCTATCATACATGCATCTTTCCCTCTCACTTCCCTTTTTCTTTTTTTATATTTCTTACAAATTTTCAGTTTGCTTTCCATCGATAAATGTTTATCGAAACACTTGTTACTTTTCTTTTTTTTTAATTTCATTCCTTGTTAAGTTAGTATATTACAAATACATTCGTAATCTGTACTCTTAGGTTTGTCTCCAACCAATCTTATTTTGACCAAATAGTTTCCATTCCCAAATAACAAAGTCAACTTGAGTTCTCCTTTTTTTCTAATATGCTTGTGAGAGTCTCGTGTGAGGATCACGAAACATGATTCAAGCCATTAAGATTGAATAAATTACTTGATGGAAAAGACTGTGACCAGAAGGTTAACCTGATTGATCACGATGTATAAATATATGTATAAGACCTAAAGCGTAAGAAGGACAATAATGAGAAGAATTAAATGTGTAAAAATATAATGACGAAGAAAATGAGAATGCTTAAACTGATTTTTTGGGTCGCGGCTTTATCACGCTAGTTTTTGGCAAGGGTACGTAGCAGGGTCCATGGAGCGGGTGGTTCAGCAAATTTTGGGTGATGGAACATGCTTAATTATTTTTCGTCAAACTTAGTTATGAATGCATGAGAAAGTGAACCACATAAATTATTATTAATTATAAAAAAATTGTTTGTCGGATTGATGATAAAAGGAAGAAATTGACCTGTGACCGGTTCAATTGTGAATTTTGGTTTTAGAAGCTACATTTACGAGTAGAAATACTCAACTGGAAATATCTGAATTTTGGTATAGCTTTCACACTATTTGGGTCCTCGCGTAATCAGCGTAACTTGTAAAATTGTTGGTCGTGGAATTGGATGGAGTGTAGAAGGAGAGAGTTTGTGGGATGTGATGATGACGAATTCAATGGTTAAAAATGGCGTATGAAAGTGATGAGGACGACGACTCTCATTAGTAGTTTCCAGGAACTTGTCTCCTTTTCCGGGAAACTCTCTCACCATATTTATTGGCCCACCCCAATTCTCAATCATGCGTCCAATTTTAATTCAATATAATTTCTATACGTTTTTAACTCTTGCTTTTCTTTTTCTTTTTTTTTTTTTTCACCGTGTGATTCGTATCATACTCCCACTTGATATTTTATCTTTTAAAGGAATTGTGAAAGGGGAAAAAAAAAAAACTGTGCAAGCTAATTTTTTTACACAATCACTGCAATATATGCAGAATAGTTAAATATATAAATAATAAATATTTGGGATAGTCTTATCCCGTCTCTGTTTTTCAATGTTGAAGCGTCCAATTCCAATCATGATAGCGTGGCTAGAACGTATATAGCAGTGGACACGTGATCGTTACCTTTCATTTTGAGCAGTTGGGAACACGATATAAAATGACAAATGAGAACTAAAAAAAGGTTTGCACGAATTAGAAAATAATATATAGTAAAAGCTACGCTTTATTGTTTATTTTTAAATATTTAATTCATTAGAATAAATTATTAAATTAAATAAAATGATAATAACAAGTACTACTTTGATGGAAAATATTTTGACAGGGGTTTGAGGCAATTTAATAAAAAAGATGTGAGAAAAGGGAGATGGAAGGACTGAGCTTGAAGGAAAATCTCATGTTGAGATTTTGAGAGAGACCGGCCCATTGGGTTATCACGTGGAGGTGTGACCCACCAGTCCCCTTAAAGGTAAAGCATCTCACTACACCACATCATCTACATAATAGATTCTATCTCTATCATCACCACAAATTACTACTAAATCTATTTCTCAAAATTCAATGTTATTCCAATATTTATTTTCAAAATCATAAAATATTTTTTAACCTCTAAAATGTATTATAATTATCTTCACTAAAATTCTCAACCATAGGCCAAGAATAAAAACAGAACAATTGCACACACTGTAATTTTAGAAAAAAAAATTCTAGTAATACAATAACAAAAATAAGATTTAGAGACTAAATTAATGTTCCACTATCTGATAGTAATTTTTCTTAGCTGTAGTATGATATTTAATTAAATTGGTACGGTAATTCTTTTTTAGAAAAAGAATGTACTTAAAAATGTGTAAAGTACCTTTTTCAAATTTTGTGATTTGGTGGTTCTTGATGGTCAGTGAGAGAGAGAGAGAGAGAGAGTCCTTTGTTTCCACACATGCTTAATCACAGCGCTTGGTCATTCTCTCTCTCATTCGGTTTCTCCTTAAGCAACTGATTTTCAGACAAAAACACGTGAGCTAACTTCCCCCTCCGGACCTTCAACCTTCGCTAACTTAATAATCATAGCCTCCAACCCAAACTCATATAGCTATCTAGCTTTTGAATATACCTTCCCTCCTCCCCCACATGCATTAAAAATATTAGGTAGCATAGGAGCTATTACATGATTGCAATGACTTCTTTTTCCCTTTAGGGTACTACATTAATGTTCAACTTCATCTTTCATTATAAGAGTCAACATACATGCACTATATTTCAAAAATAATCATCAATCTTTTTATTAAATCCAGCTAAAATAACGTTTAGTGATATCATTTTCCGTAGACGTGACTAGATCAATTAACCGCGTCCGAGTTACTCATTTTTACTAATTCACAAACATTGCATGATATGACTCATTTCTTTTTCTTCGGGGCATTATATTTTAGTAGCGTTTTAGTCAAAGACATATAATTCGGATTTGGACTTACAATAAAAAATGTTTTCATAGGTACACACACGCGCACCAACATCACACATGTAATGAACAATAAAATAATAGTGATTCATTCCTTCATACATATGGATGTCTTCTTCTATAACCATTTATAAACATACAACAAAGGATCAAAAGTAAAAAGTAATTTTGATCAGCAGTTACAAATTTCTACAGTATTAGTTAATTACACCCTTAACCTTTTCACTACCTGATGCAGTAACCCATCATACGTATTCTATCCCCCAACCAAAAAAATACAAAGGTTGCCGGGAAACTCTTCTTTCGTTGTTCTTTTTTTTTTTTTGTTCTTTTTTAACGACAAAAATAAAACTAAAAACCTAATTCATAATAAGAATCAATCAACATGCTGCAGAAGGATTGGCGAAGGGGTTGAAGAAGTGAGGTTTAGGAGCCATGGAGAAGGGTGACTTAGTGGAAGCGCCGCCGCCGACGCCGCCACCTAGCCTCTCACATGAGGGACACATGGTGAGGGTTGCCGCAGACATAGGCATGTAAAGGGGCTGAGCCAGTTTCAGTGCCTTCAGCTCCTGCAGCTCCTTCTGCAACCTTCTGTTCTCGTCTGTTAATGTTTCACAACACTTTTTTAGGAACTCGCAGTCCACCTCTGTCTGCTTCAGCTTTGTTCTGGAACACAAAAGCAAAAGATATTAATTAACAAGTTCAAACATTGATATAACATATGACCCGTTTCAATAATACGAAGATGCATAACATATATAAGGTTTTAATGAATCAAAGATATTTACCTGGCTCTCCGGTTCTGGAACCACACTTCGACTTGTCGAGGCCGAAGACCTAACTGCTTGGCCAAAGCTTGTTTCTGTTTCTGTAACCCCAATTGAAGACGACAATATGAGTGATGATATTGAAAGTCATGATATGTATTGATGCATGGAGGAAAATAATATTAAGAGGGAGATTATGATTACAGGATTGAGGGTGCTGTGTTGTTTGAAGCTTTCTTCAAGCAAAGCGGACTGTTCTTTGGTAAGCCTGAGTTTCTTCCTGGCGGTGGTGCCGTCTTCTTCTTCGTCGCTGGCTCTTGAAGAAACCCTCTCTGTCTCTGTTGCATCGGCCTCTTCACAGCTGAGATCCCTCTCCCTCTTGACCCTTCCACTTCCACCGGAGAAGGAGGAGATAGCACTGTGAGGTGAAGTCTGTTCAAGAGGGTCCTCAGAGGAGAGTTTGAGCAGCTGGTCCGGGTAAGTGTGGCGGGAGAGAGCCAACGTGAGTGAAGGCTCAGCCTGGGAGTTAGTTGTGGAGATGAAAGTGGATTTAGAGGAATAGGGGTTTGGCCTGTGAGTGGTGGTGAGATGATGAAGGGTGTTGGAAATGGATGGTGGTGACGGAGTGACGGTGTTGTCTGGGGTGGATGTGGTCAAAGCTAATCCGAGAATAAGCTGAAGGCCTTGATCGGTGGGATCCTGATGAAGACCCATCATAATAAGGTGATGGAAGGAGGAAGGAGGAAGAGAGGAAGGGAATAGAGAGTGGTTTAGTTTAGATGATGATTAGATGATGGTGTGGTTTATAAAGTGTGATGGGAGGTAGGAGAAGGGTGAGAAGAGAGAAGAGAGAAGAGAGAAGAGAGGGAGGGGAAAGAGAATGAATGTGACTTTTTGTGGGGGCAAAGGGTGGGTGGGTGGGTGGCTATGATTATTATTAATCAAAGGGCGGAATGAGTAGGGAAAGGAATATGGGTGTTGGAAATTATGAGCTCTATATCTGTTGCATAGGTTGACCATTATGTGCCCCACTACTGTTACCTCCATTATGATAACAGACAAAGTTGGATAATCTTTCTCTCTGGGATCCTATATTGCTATACAACCCTAACATCTTCACATGCCAATGCCAATGCAAACACACATCAAGAGGGTGGGTGATTCGCTTCCCTTCGCCACCCACACACGTACCTATATTACAATACATAATTATTGCCACACTTTAATTCCCTTCCCACACCGTAGTATGTAGCAGCTTCACTTTACATTGTCCCAATTATTGGCCCCCTTTACTCCCACTTTACTCCTGTCCCACCACTCCCTTCATATGTTTTATTATTATTCGTTACATTACATGTATGTAATTTGGAAAAAGATGGAGATGGATTTGTGTTTTCCATAATTGTAACAGACCGGCATGAAGTGTCTCCCACTCCATGCCGGGGTTAAGCAGCATGTCATACATGCATGCACCTTGCTTATTACCAATCTAGCATAGTAGTAGTAGTAGTTGTTAATGAAGGAGGAATGTGAGGGATGATGGTTATTATGAATGTGGAGAGTAGAAAGGGATGTGGGGGATTTGTTAATTTCGAAAACAAAAGAAAAGTAGGTAGAAGACAGAAATGGAGTTTCAAAGAGTTATAATGGCGCCAGAATATGATTCATCAACAAGAATCCGGATCTTTGCTTAACTAGAAAGTTGATGTGGAGTGTTCCGGACCTACTTCTCTCTATTAGTACTACAAGCACTTCCAATAATGCATTGTCGGCGATGCGTTGCACCAATTGCCTCACTCATAATTCATGATCAACCTATAATATATTCACAGCCCTAGCTACCAAATATGTAACGCCGTTAACCCCACATCCCATTTAATGCTTACTAATTATCTAATTAATTTATTTATTCATCTAATCTTAAATTTCTCATCGCTATGCATTCATGCACGCCCCCTCAGCCACCGCATTTCTTCAAATCAATGTCTTACCACCCTACGTGCTAATTAATTCACCACCCTAGTTGCAACTTCTACTCACTACATGACCTTATTATAGTTACAAGGAAAAATATCTCTGAGTCGTTCAAGTTGAATTAGAACTGAGAGGAATTTGGTTGGAATTTTTCTTTTGCCACATTAAAGGTGTATCTGGGTAATGATCACAGCTCACTCAAATATGGTGATGAAGTAAATGAAAAATTCAAATGCATTTCAATTTGGTTGGATCGCGTTGATAAAGTAAATGGAGAATTTGCAAGTGGGTAGTCTTATTATGAAGAACGGCTTATTAATTATTTTACTTATCATCATAATGCTTTCGGTTGAGCAATTAAATTGAATATATTTAAACCTAAATTAAAACCTATTAAGTGATTAGCTTATAAACCTAAATATAAACCTATTAAGCAGAATTATAAATTGATTTAGTGATTAGTTTATAAAAGTATCCAATACTTTGTATTAGTTGTTGTATTACTATTTCATTGTATAAAATTTAGACCGGACCAACTGTTATATATTTTCAGTAATTGAGTTAATGACAAGCTATTAAATTATATATGACAATAGAACATAATTATAGATAGAATGATCGATTTCTAAAATAGTTTTTATTCTAAACTATATAAGGATGGAATAACTATCTCTAAATAAGTTTTATACTTACAAATTTCACAATTCGAATAAAAAATAAAATCTGCCTTATACAATTAGGGAAAAAAAATAAAGACCTTAATTCGTTGTCTTAAAGATTTAGAAACATTGATTGGACTTCTTGATGTCTATAAATAGATACAAATAAAAAATTTAATATTTGTTATACTTATTTAGCCCATAATTTAATTTTTTATTTCACACTGTAGTAGACTAAAATGATAAGTAAACATGATCCAATTTGCTGTTGCGTATTGATTGTACTAGATATCATTTAAAATAGATCTAATGCATATTTTTTAAGATTATGTTTTGAATCCTTCTGACTCAGTTTAGTTGTGAGATTTAAAAGAAATACAAATTATTTTGCAATGATTATATATTAGTAAAGAAACTTATTTATTAAATAAAAAGCATTTTTATGACATTATAATATATATAACTTAACTTAAGTTTATACCTGATTCATTTTATTATTTAACTATGCATAAGGTTAAAGTGTATATATTATCTTACAGAGTCGGATTTACTATTTGGATTAGGTCGAGTTCGCATTTAAATTAAATTATTATACCGAATCTTTGGGTTGGAATGATAGTAAATAGGGCCAACTCAAATGTAATCTGACATTAATGTTGGTATAACTATTAAAAATATTTTGCCGTGGAAACGGAATGAATATTTTAGGTAAGAGGAACAACCATAAACTAATGAAATTTTGTTTTTTTGTTTTATAGAATTTGTAGATAATCCAGACTATGAATGAAATGGAAGTACGAAAAGAGAAAAGATTCTGATTGAAATGAATTTAAACATTATTATTATATCGAACCATGCCGACAAATAACCCGAGTCAGCTTACATAAAAAAGAATAAGAATGTATTAACTAAGCAGTGTGTAGACGAAGGGACACCAAGCACGCTTCTTTTGTCTAACTTTATATGGATGCATCGTTCATTATTTATACCTCAAAATTATTTCAATCTCATCATGGATCATAAGGTCAAAAAGAAAACAGAAATACTACCTTTATATCATATTAATAATAATTATCGTTTCCCTTTTTGTTGCCTGCAACAAATTTCTATCATCCGCATGCCTACTTAATTCATTTTTTTTAGGTGAACTTCTTTATTACGACGTGGCTACCTATATATGACGCAAGGATTACCAACTCTTTAATATTTGTTTCCCAAAAATTTAACAATGCATATTTTTTTTCTTGCTACATAAAAAAAATTAAGAAAAAAAATTATATCCCGGTCTTGAGTAAGTATTTTTCACAGTAGGAGAATGAAAAAAATCCCCAAACAAAAATCTCTAAGGTGTAGAGATAATCATAAAAGATTATAGTTGTTATCCCCTTTACGAATGTTTAATTTAGTGGATAATAAATAAATAAATAAATAAAGTCGATTTATTAGAAGGGCATTATGTAGGTGTTTTGTCAGGGAGTGGGTGAATACGAAAAAGAAAAGCAGACAATCAACCGTTGTTTTGTTTTGTTTTGTGAGTCCAATCAAGGCACCCAAAGTGAATGGAATTTGACGTTGACACAGTGAATGAATTTAAATTTTAAGGCCGAAAGCCTGGAATTGAACATGATTTGATGAGGATTAGGAATGGTATTATTGGGGTATTTGTTCTCCTAAATTTCACTTTATGGGGTGATTGGCTATAATCATAATAATATTCATTAATGTGAAATATAGTGATGATCAAAGTCTTGGATTTAATCAAATCAGCCAACAATCTGATTCCACGTCACATCCCCACAACAGAGTGACATGAAACCCAACAAATCAATGGCGGTGGTTCTCATGTCATCTTCACTAAATAATTTTGTTTTGCTTACATACCAAATTTTACACATACCGTAGATTTTGTTTTTTTTTTTTCTTTCAATTATTAAAATCATTATTTTTTTTTAAATGATATGAATTGGTCATTTTCTCTTAGATATATGATTTCAAGAAAATATATTGTAAAACGTTATTTCATATAGCTATAATTTGCTTTTGTTGGATTTATGTTCTAATGTATAATTTTAAATATGTATATAAATTATTTTAAATATTTGAAGTTTTTTTATAATAAAAAAAATGTTTAAAAAAAGTCATGTTAAAATACAATTTTTATTTAACATAACTGAAAGAAATCACATAGAGGACCAGTTATTCACAGAATTAAAAAAAAAAACTAAATTAATCTTTTGTTATAATTTCTCAACTTTCTTTTTATAAACAATTTTTCCAGTTTTTTTATATATATAATATTTATGTATGTATGTGTTTGTGAGAGTGAAATCTAAGATTGTGTTTATGTGTAAAAGAAATAGCGAAAGTATAAAAGAAAACAATATTAAATGTGTGTATTTTAAAGTGAGAAAAGAATGGGATAGGTGGGAAGCGTAGACACGTGGGGAGATGAGAAGATGTATGTGCGGAACAGACATATGGGTCCCACCAATGATTTGGTGTTGATGGCATTTGATTCCGTGAGAAAAAAATAAAGTAAGATTATTATGGGGCTTACATTACAACTTATGATTTGAGTTTGAGATAAGATTTTTCTCATATTTGTCTCTTCCTATTCTCTTTCTCCATTTATAACCTTTTTATTTTAATTTTCAGTGTTAACAACGTTTGAGTTGATATTAAAAAAATACATATCTTCCGTTGTTTTTAAATTATAAATTATAGTGATAGGTTTCATTTTGATTTACTTTTTCTTTTTTTACTTATTTAAATTAATAATTGATTATGTATATTATGATTTAAATATGAATAAATAAATTATAATATATATATATATATATATTCATAAATATGAAAATATTTTATTACAAATAAATTAAAATAAATACGTAATTTAAAATATATTTATTAAATAATATAACAAATTCTAATACCAATATATATGATTAAATAATCATAAAATAGAATTTAAATAATAATATAAAATAAAAAATTAGGACTATGAAACTTAACTTTAATATAATAGTTATAAATCCAGTTGCTAACGTGACTATAAATAAAATTAATGACTACGAAGAATAAAACAAAAAAAAAAAATCATCATTTCTCTTGACCATAATTTAACACTACAAGTTTTAAGTTAATCGTATTTAATATTTATTAATAGTTTTACGTCATTCTCTAATAGAAATATATAGTCCATACATATTAAAAAAATGGTTAAATATATTTATTATTATTATTATTATTTTCTTTTTATTCTTTCTAAAATGTTTTTTTTCTGTAAAATAAAAAATCATTATAACGATGTAATAAAAGAAATCAAACATAATTATAATTGAATATTTATGAAATATTATTAAATAAAGTAAAGATGATTTTTTTTTTATATTTAAGAATATTGAAGGTATGTTTTTCTTAGTGGGGAGGGTGATCGTTTGTGTTTTTATTTTTAGTGAAATTTTAAAATCTTTATCTCAAAAGGTTAGGTTTTTGTTTCTTCATCTTTTTGGGATTACTGCTCCTGTTTTCGTATTTATTAGTTATTATTAGTTTCGATTATTTTAAGTTTTTCTCTGTGATTAGTAAGGGTGGTTTGTGTCGACCTTGTTATTTTGTACTTATTATTTCCACGTCAAATAATTTTCTAGATTAGGTTTTGTGGTTTTTATTCTCTCATCGAGGAGAGTTTATGTTAAAATCTGTGTTCTGTTTTAACTTCTTATGCATTAATTCTTTTGATTCATTTAGATATTTTGTGAGATTACTTATTATTCTTCTCACGATTTTTCTTGGGAAAAATATGAACTCATCCGTTTCCATATTTTTTGGTTGCGGTTTCTAGTGTGTTACTTGAACAAATCTTTTTACCATTCAATCAATATCATTTTATGATCATGCAATTCAATTTAAATTAAAAATATGTTGTTGTTAAAATATTTTTTTAAGATTTCTTAGTTTTTGGATATAGAGTAAAATTGTAATTCCTTTGACTATATCCACTTACGAGAAAATAGAATAAAAATTTCTTTTCATTCTCATCATAAAATATCTAAAGAATATTTCTCTCGCCCTCTATTATTTCATTATATTCCTTGTGTCATTATATATCTATTTAGATACCTCAAACAATGCTTCATTTCATGTTATGTTGAACTTTTTTAATAAAATTTCAAAGTCAGAAGTCAAAACAAATAGTTGTTTTAATTAAAAAAAATGGTACCTAGCTTTGCCTTAATAGTATTGCATCGATTTTTTTCTTCTTGATTACTTGTAGGAGCATTGTAGTAAAAATTAGTTTTGAAAAAAAAAAACATTCTGATAAAAAAAATATTAGTTTAGAATATAGAGTGAGTGAAAAAAAAAAAAGAATATGTGGTAGTAATTAATTTAAAACATTAACACATTGCAATCCCAAAATTTAATAATTTCCACCCAACACTTGTGTAACAATCATGTTGAATGAGAGAGGTTTTTGTGAGTATGGTGTAATTAACTTTTTTTACATACAAAAATAAATTTGATGTTCAAAAAGCTATGAGAAGGGATGTAAAAAGAAAGTACTTACAAACAAATATTTGCGGATAAAACTTATAATAAATAGAAAATAGATAGTATAAATAGATATTAACAAAAAATAATTATGGATAATTTTTTTACTCACTTATTAACCGGACGGGTACCCGTATCCATACCCCATAGTTTAAACATAATACAACATATAGTAGTGTATTTCTATCATAAATACAACATTAAGCTAAAGTCGTCAATATAAATACAACATTTACGTAAATTAAATTTCAATCATAATCGTATGCAGGACATCCATAAAGTATTTAAACTAAAGTACTTTTCAAAAATATAGAAATAAGAAATTGAAAGAGAATATTTTTATAAATTAATACGGTTTATGTATTATAAATGGAATTACAGAAAAAGCGTGAAATTATAAATGGTTGTTTCTAAAATTACTATAATCATGGGAGACATTATGATGCCCAAGATATAGTGTAATAGTTATTATTAGTAATCAGTTTTAAAGACATTATTATGGTCAGTGTTTGCATCAGATGTCGTATTCAACGAAACCGTGGCTTACTCACCGTCTATACTACTTCCGGGTCCACTCCACTCAGCTGTCACACAACATTACTCTTCTTGCCACGCTCAATCATATCCCTCAAGAAAACACAAAAAAAGTACCATTAATTGCGACTCTGCGCCAAGACAAAATCAATTTCGAAAAACTTTTTTCATTAAACTAATTAATCAAATTTTATATTAATTATACCTAATTGTTATCCTTTCCAAATAATAAATATTTAAAAAATGCAATTCGACCACTTCTAAAAATAAAAAACTAATCACATAAAAAATCTATGAATGCAAAAGTAAAGCAATAAAATTATGGTTAAGAGAAAAAGTTTAAAGCACCGAACCGGATGATGAAAACTAGAAGTAGTATATAAGATTAACACAGTGAAATGATTGAAATGGTGGTGGATGTTTTGTCATCTCTTGTTTCTTAATCGTACACTTAAAATATCAAGTTGATTCATAAGTGGGATCAAACATCATACATTTAACAGGATAAAGTTGAAGAACAAGAAAGAGACGAAGAAATGAAGCAAAACAAATAGGCATATAAAACTATAAGGAGCTTGAGGTGAATCAGTTTTCATTTCCAGGTGCCACAAAACTTATCTTTACATCCATAAAGCTCCACTCGTAAATTGTATTACTTACCATTCCAAACTAATTAAAAAGAGGAGGGAAAATATTTTATCTATTTGATCGAAAAGATCAATTAATCTGAGTGAATATAAGATTTCACACCAGCTAGAAAATGAATGAAAACAACTTTAATTCATGTTTATTCTATTTGAATTTAATAAAAAAGTAAAAAATGTAAATATTTTATAATGGTTAGCTAGGGAAGCGGATGAAAGTGTGGATGGGATTTGTATAGTTGCAGAGAGAGGGGAAGATAGTAAGAAGATAATTATAAGGGCGAGTAAGATGTTGAAAGTGGAAATAGAATATTAGGTTTGGGGAAAAAGGTGGAAAGAAAAAAATGAGTGTTATGCAGATGATGGGGTGATGAAGCAGAAACGTTGAAGGTGAGAGAAGAGAATGATTGGTGGGGAAAGGACAGGCAAAGCCTAGTCAGAATATTAGACATAAGTAGAATTTAGTGTGTTTGATATCTGAAGGCGTGAAGGAATGAGGGAGCATCCATCCAACACTTGCACCGACTATGAACCAAAAAAGCAAAAGCTTTTAGCTTGTCCCACTTGAACTCTCTTTTCTAACACTTCCTCTCTCAACATGCTTGCGTTTAAAAGTGGTAGTAGCAGTGAAAGCACACACAGCCATGTCACCCCCACTAACGTGACTGTCAAAACCCTATCAGGTCCCACGCATACGTAATTACAAAATAAACCAAATGTGTTAATATGAAGGTAAAGAGGGTGGTAAGTAAGCAATAGCCGAAAAAGAGATTGAGTGGTTAATGATGGAAGGGTTTGGCTGTTATGTTGTGGCAGAAAGTTAAGGCAAGAGGGTCCCAGGGGAAGGGGAAGGAAGGTTATAATAGGAGACAGATCCTCTTGGGGCACAAATGGATTGTTGTCAGTGGAGGAGATAGCATGGTTCGTGGATGAGTGTGAATATCATATCATAGGACCTAGTCACATGCCTACCCTCCCTATGCTACCCCATTTTTTAAAAATAATTAATAATAAATACAATGCATTAACTCTATTGATCAATGGGAAGGGGTTTGCTAGCTCCATGTGTACGTTGGTCCAACACGAGTGGATCACCATGGCCGAATGGTGGATATATTTGGAACAAGATAAATCTTTCATCATTCAGGAGCAGACCTTCGCAACCCCATACCCAACCCATCACATTATTGCCACCTAATTCTACAATTACCGAACATGTATCATTTTTTACTTCAAAAAACACCTTTTACACTTACTAGGTTAGTGTTGAGAGCATCGGAAAAATAAATTATTCCAAACATGGGATACACGGTTAAAATGAGTTATTTGGTCGGACTAAATAGTTATTTAATAAGTCAATTCAATTAGCTTATTTATTAAAAAGTCTAAAAAAATTGAAACTTTATTTCACCAATTACAAGTTAGTAGTTTAAATAGATTATTTTATTTAATTAAAATATATAAATCCATTAGTACTTAATTTTTACCGGCCAACATTGCTAACGGTAAAGTTTTTAGGACACTTACACAAAGATTTGGTACGTAACTTATTTATATTTAAAATTCAAAATTTTGTAACTATTTGAACAAAATAAAAAATATAACACTAGTGTAGAATAAACTTTTTATAGCGTCCAATATGCACGGTTCATGCGTAAATGAGGTATATGAAAAGGCGGTAGCATTTTTGTAATTTTTTCGAACTTTTATGTCTCGGTTGTACATGACCCCCCCCCCCCCCCCCAAATTTTATTTTTTCTGTTGCTTTGATATTTTTAAATAGGTGGCAGACTTTTATGCCTCGGGTCTCCTGTAACTGAGGCAGATAGATGTTTATGCCTCAGATCTCTTATAACCGAGACATATTTGATTGTTTTTCAAGTGGAATATGCCTCGGTTTAAAATCAACCGAGGCAATAAGTCTTCTTAGGGTTAAAAAGAAATCGTGCCATTGTTCGTCTTCTTCGCGTTAGCAGCAGCATTTTTTCTCTCTTCCATTTTCGAACGCAAGTCTCGTTGCAGAAACAAGTTTTTCGTGCCCCTTCCTCTTCAACTTCTCGCGTCTTCCTCCTCAGTTTCTCGTCCAACTCCTTGATTCTTGCGAGCAACTTCACCTTCTCCCTCTCGCAGTCCTCCAATTTCGAAAACGCAATGTTTCGTTTCTCTTCGGCGTTTCTTAGAGCGGACACCTTGGACTGCACCAACTCCATAAGGTTCTTGTGTGGTGCCATGTTCTCGTCGACCTCGCGTTGGAGCTGGTCGGTGCGACGCCGTTTCGATGCCGCTTCGGATTTAAGTTGAGGATAGAACTGGGAGCAGAAGACATACTCGATCTGTCCGATGCGGTCCTTGGCGTCTTGAATTGAAGCGACGAGAATGGTGCTGAGATTGCAGACGTGGTGTGCGGCGCCAGAGTCGGTGAGAGGAAACCCTAACTTCAGAGAGGGAGGGTGGGTCAGATTTTTTTTTTTTTTTAAATTCGTGATACCCATTAGGTCTCGGTTCCCTCCAGAACCGAGGCAGTAACCCTCGCATATGCCTCAACCGAGGCATAAACAGATCTTTTTTACCTCGTTAGTATATGTCTCGGGTAAAAACCGAAGCCAAAAGGTCAAAATAACTGTGGTCAAATCCCTTCCCTGCACTAGTGTAAATAGATTTATTTTGTATTTTACAATATTAACCAATTGTAAAAAAATACATACATTACAAGAAATGCAAAAAAAAAAACAACAACTAATCCAATATTGATGGTTGTAATTTGGGATACCGTTCTTTGTGATTTATTTTCATTGATAATTTATTTATTACAAAACTACCTTTACATTATACTTCGTCCATTATTACTCTGTATCTATTTCTATTGTTCCAAAAAAATAAAAAATACAAATACAAATTGTGTTATGTATGAAATTCTAATTAAAGTTAAAGTAAAATAGAGAACAGTTCAATTGAAATTATAGTAAAATAGAAATCAAAATCATTAAATGTGTAAATGAGATTAATTCACAAAATAAGTGATTTTTGCATCAAAATGATTTTCTTAGTGACAATTAAAATGAAAAAAAAAAACAAGTGTTTATTCATCCTGTAAAAACGAACTCACATCAAGTTCAATTAGTTATAAATAATACTAAAAAAGTAATGAAAAAAATCTTTAGAAAACAATTAAATAATATATATATATATATATATATATATATATATATATATATATATATATATATATAAATATAATTGGAGGTACAAATCAGAAAAGTTTCAATATCAATTATCAGTTCGTACGTTGGAACTGGACATATAATATCACCTGAATTTTAGAAACCGACATTGTATATTCCACTCCTTTATAACATAAAAGAATACATTTTATATAAATTCTTGATTATAACTCTTACGATATCATGTTGTTTTTGTTTATAGTCGGTGGGATGTGACTTGCTACATCCATTCTAATAAATAATATAAGTATAAAGTAATTTTTTAATAGTTATTTACTTTATTGGTGTGAAGATTTATTGTTAAAGAGAAATTAGGAAGAGATGATTTTGTTAACAAAAGGAAGAAGATATTTTTCTTTGATGATAATAATGATTTATGAAGAAGTAAAAATACTTAATGATGATGTATGAAAAAAATGTTAAAAACTAAAAAAATATTTCGATTCAAGAGATATATTGAAGACTTAAAAGTTTAGTTGTTTAGGTCTTGTAATATGTGTATGTTATTTAAAATAGTTAAGTTAATATGTCAAGAGTCAAAAAGGCAAAAACCAAGTAGTAAAACATCAAGAGAAATTTATTTATTTACAAAACTCACTAGAATAATTGATTATTCTTAGTGATGTGATAATCAATTATCTTAGTTAAAAATGATTTTTAAGAGAAGCCTTTATGATAATCGATTATCACTGCTAATAATTGATTATCACCTACTGATAATGGATAATTCTGGCTGATAATAGATTATCACAGCGAGAAAAATGTATTAAAAAGTTGTTGTGTATGATAATCGATTATTTGTGACAGTTGTGACTTAACTTTTCATATTCTTAACCTAATTTCTAAATAGGCTTCTATAAATAAAGTGTTAGGCTTTCATTTGAAAAACACAAAAATTAGAGAAGTCTGAGTATCTGAGAACTCTCTGTGGGAAGACTTTTAAAAACCTAGTGTGGGTAGAGCGATAACTTTAATCAAGTGGGATCTTGAGTGATTGAGTGTTGCTGTTGTTGCTAGGAGAAGTCAATCATCCTTTGTGTGTTTCAAAGGAGATGTTAATTCCTTGTGTGATTCAAGGAAGGTGTTTTCACCCCTTGTAGATTTCAAAGGAGATGTCTTCATCTCTTGTGTGATTCAAGAGAGATGTTTCTTAATTCCTTTACTTTCTTATCTGTGATTGTATTTGTGATTTATTTTAGTGTTTGAGTCAATCTTGTTTTTAAGAGATTAACAACTGGATGTTTGGTCTTTTGATCTGAACCAGTTATGCAATTTTCTCTTCCCTACTCTCTTTATTTTATTGTGTTTCTTAAAAATAAAGGAAATATTTTTAATTGAACTTTGAGAAAAAAATTTAAAAGCACAATTTTTATTAAGAATCTAATTCACTCTCCTCTTAGTTTTTGTCCAAACACTAATCATTTTGTTGCACATTTTTAACGTATTTGGAGTGATAAGTGTGCTCAGTTGCATTTGAAAGTAAGAGAAAAAGAATGTATTGAGGGATGTAAATATATTGTATTTTTGTTATTTTTTATTAATATTTTTTTCCAATATATTCATTTAAATATTTTTTATAAAATAAATCTAACTCATCTAAATAAAATTTTATATTACTTTTAACATTAAGGACAATTTGGTAATTTTGTTTTTCTTTTTATTAAACTTAATTTTAATCTATCACATCAATCAAATCATTCACACACTACACCTCTAAATCCATTCACTTTCACCTTCAAATTCCTTAAAAATAACAACATAAATTTCATCCTCTAATCCGCTCAAATTCATCATATCCCTCTCTTCTAAATAAATACTCACAAGTGAACATACTATAAGGTTGTGTTCTTTTGGGATGAATGGTTTGAGGGAGAGGGAAAGGAAGATATTGGAAGAATTAGAGGATGAAGTTGATATTGTTTGTTTAAAGGGATTTAGAGGTGGTTTTAGAGACTGAAGTTTGTGAAAGCTTGTGACCAAATTGACTAATGTGATATATTAAAAAAATTAATAAATAAAAAAATTAGCTTACCAAAATCTCCCTATTGTTGAAAGTAATCTAAAATTATATATACATGATTTAGAATTATTTTTATAAAATTTTGTTGAATGATTGAAATTATAAAAAAAATTATGTTAAAAAAATGAATAATACAGTATATTTGGTATGAAAATAAATTTAATATATAAGGTGGGAAATAATTTATTTACATGAAGATTTTATTTTATTTTTAATAGTAATTTTAGAAATGATAAATTTTTATTATAACTATAATAAATTTTTATTTTTGTTATTAATTTTTATTATGTTGTTTTAATAATAAGAAAAAATAAATAAATCACGTGAAAGAAAAACTAAAATATGAGGGAGTAATTTCATAAATTGGAGTGTGTTACCCTATAATCTCGCCATGCCCAGAGGGATTGCATTTGGAATGAATCCCCTACATATCGCTCGACATCACCTTTTATCATTTCAAGCAAATAAGGTAATCACCTACTAATCTTCTTTTCTCATTTTACACTACCAGTAAATCCTTTCAAAAGAACATAATGTAAATCTTACATGTGTGATCATGATAGGAAGTGCTCTTGTTTCCTAAATTAATTTAATAAATTTTCTTAAATACAACTCTAGATCAATAATAGTATGATATAAGATATCAAATGAGTGTTAACATAAGATTTTTCCAAAAATAATTATATTAAATTACAAAGAAAATAAAATCAAAATTTACTAGCTTTATAATTTTTTTATTATAAAAAGTATAAAAATAATATTTTCAGAGTTTTCTAACCGTTGTAATGTATTCAGATCTGTATATAATACTAAACGCATTACCTTTTATATGAAATAAAGTTATTTTAAATCTTAAACTTTTTATTTGTAATAAAATTAAAGTGCACATAAAATATTAAATCAAATTTTTAACTAATTATACAATTACTAAAATTAAATTTATATATATATATATATATATATATATATAAACTATAGCTATAAAGTGAGTTACTTAAAAATAATGAAAGTCGATGGTAGTGAATGTCGTAATCACAACTTACTAAATACGAAGAAAATTAATATTAATGTTGACAATGTAAGACATGTCAAAATGGGTTAGAACTGGTGAGCTAATTTGGCTCAGTACAAATTTGAGCTAAGTTGAGTTGAAAAATTAACTTTGTTATTATTATGGACGAAAATGGATTGGGCTAACTTAACATGTGTGTTGAGTTGGGTTGGGCTCACTTAACCTGCAACCTACTTATTTTTTAATTTTTTTAAAAAAAAAACTCTTATTTCTTTATATGTTTTTCTTGATATCTTTGAGATCCTACAAATTTCAATATACAAAAGGGGACAAAATTATTTTCATCCTAAATATTTGAATATTTGAGAATGATTAATTTTTTTTTACTTTTATATGATTAGTGAGTCAACCCATTTAATCCATTAACTCATGGTGCATTGAGTCAAGTTATAAAATTTCTGACTCACCAAAAAGTGAGTCAAGTTTGGCTCATTCATTTTTAACCCAACCATGTGAACAGAGTTAACTCACTTTAACACCTATGTATAACAATAACAATAATTTTTTTATTACTATTATTATCACTCTTAACATTGTATAGGTTGTCATCACTATTATTTACCAATATCTAGTTCATACATTAATATCCATAAAATAGTAGACAAAATTCAAGTTTATCTTAATCTTATATTGCCTACTAAATAAATTTAAAAAGAATCAGTACGAACTTAACAATTTTATCATGTTCACTAAATGAATTTCAAAAGAATTAGGACAAACTTACTTAATAATGTAGATGTTATATTTAATGGTAGAACTTGGATAAAATATTAAGTCAAGAAAATTATGGGTGCTAAATTAGATCTTTTATATATCAATTATTAATTTTAGTTAAAATAAGTCTTCATTTCTTCTATTTGTTTCATCTACTAAAAAAAAATATGAATATCATCTTTCACCTATTTAGAAATAAATAAATTTATCACCACTCACTAGTACACACAAGACAAATTAATCGTATGCAAGAGAAAAATAGTTTGTTTAAAAAAAATGTAAAACCTGAACTTACTCAAAAGAATATAATGATGAATTTAAAATGTTTCTTAGTTTCTCAATTTCACTGTAATGCAATTTGATTTTGAAAAAGATGAGAGATTAAAAATGAAAATTGAAATAGAAACGAAAGAAAGTAGAAATGACAACACATACTTAGATTTTAATTTTTTTTTCCTAAAATTAATATGAACAAAATATATATATATATATATATATATATATATATATATATATATATATATATATATATATATATATATATATATATATATATAATCAAAGGAGAAAACCCAAGATTCAAAAGCCATATTAAAATTTAGCCATAATTAAATGCATAAAGATTCGTTAATGGTATCAACAATCTATTCTTTTTAAGTACACATTGAATTATGAGACCAATTCTGTAGATTTAAGCAAGTGACAAGAAACATGTTCTTGGTTTCAATTTCTTACAATTCAAAAATTTACTTTTAAGGAAAAAATAACTTTTATTCCCTATACTTTTGTTTTCATACTTAATTTTAGTCCTCATAATTTAAATTTTATGAATATAGTCCTCAAACTTTGAAAAATACAAAAACAAAATATTCATTCACCGTTGAGTAAGACTTTTAACTTTTAAAAACTCATCAAATTAGTTTTTTCGTACTTAAATTCAATATTCAGTGACTAATTCTGATTGTGAAAAGGTTAAAAATATATAAACAAACTTATCCTAAAGTTTACAACTGATTCAAAGTGTAATACTAAAATCAAGTTTGTTAAAAGGTAGAAGGACTAAAAATATATATTTTTAATTTTTAATTATTATAAAATAATGAAAATAGGCTAAACATGTAATAGATATTTTTGTTGATTGTTTGATTATTTATATTGAGAGAATGATTGAAGTTTGATATGTTGTATATTCGATGAACAACATTGAACTTTTTAACAAAAATGAAAAATGAATGGTTTGTTTAACTATTGAATATTTATAATTAAAAATGTTGTAACCCCTTTAATTATGGGATTCGGAATTTATTCTGGATTGAAGTCTCACATTATAAAAGTGTGTTATTGGGCAAAAAAAAAATGAAGTTTAGATTTTTTAATGGTTTTTTTCTTTTGTTCATATGTTGTGTCTTCACTGATCATTATTAATTTTAAAATTTTAAAATATATTAAAATTATCTTTAAAATGTCAAAACAATAAGTTTCTAATGCTCACTAAGAAAACATCACAACAACACTCAAGAAAAATGGAACTCCCAAAAATGGTTCTGAGATCATAAATCAACCAACTTTAATAATTTGAATTGTGCTTAGGTTAAATGTGTGAGGTAGGTACTCCATTTCCATGAGGCTGAATCACGCGGCAGGTGAAAACGATGAAATTATGGTTTCCTGAGATGGCCTCATTGAATAAAAGTCGCAATTTGATGATGCCGCTGAAGACCCTGAATGTGTGTATGTGTATGTGCCAAAATGGTCGACAGAACTGTGAAACATTGCTTTTGGTAGTTGAATATCGATCTTAGGTCTAGAAATTAAGATTATGACCAGAAAAGGATTTCAACAATTAATGACTCTGTAAACTGTATTCTGCCGTCACGCTATGAATTCCGTGTAATTTCTAAATTCCAATGGATTGGTGTTCAGTTTTTTTTTTTTTTTTCCTTTTGTTATATTGAAATTAATGTAAATCTTCTAGGTTTGAGTTGAGTTAAATAATTTGTCATAAGATAGGAAAAATCTTTTTTATTTATGATTTTTAAATATTTATTTTATAAGATATTTTAGAACTTAAAAGTATATTAGACATAAATAAGAATTATACTTACAAATTATAATATTTAAATTAAAAATAATAAATAATTAAATTTTCAGATAATTTCTTATAATCATTATTTTTATTACAAAATTGAAATGATCGGCTAGGTTAGTTTGGATTGTGATGGTAAAGAAAACTCAATCCAATATATTTAAATTGGAATAAATTAATTAACTTATCCTATTATTTAATCCAATAGATATTTCTAATCAGGATAAATATGCAAGTATGACATAAATTATATGAAAAGTTGAAAAGTGATGATCATCCAATAAATTTAAAACTGCATAATAATATCATCAAGATTATTGTAACACCCCACGAATACAAAACTATACAAAAAATATATTACACAATTATAATTATCTAAAGTTAAATATAACTAGATATTATATTAATCAGTCATTTTGTTTTATAGATTAGTTTGCCTAAAGATATCAAAATGGGTTTCAACCCGTGAGCTAATCCGGCTCATCACGGGTTTAAGCCGGGAGTTAAACGGGTTCGAGCCGGGTTGAAAGTGAATTGACCTACTTAACCCACCAACATTTTTTTACAATTTTTTTAATCTTTTTTTAATTTTTTTAATAATTATTTACTACTCCTATTATATCTGTTCATAATTTCATATTTTTAAATACTAGAATATTACTTAATTATATTTGAATAGTTTGAATGTTTAATTAATTTGATTGTCAAGTTATATATATGTTGATACTTTAATCTTTAACTATAATCTTTATAGTAAATTACTCAAGTAACCGTCTTATAAACAATTTTTTTCTAAATTAGCATGAAAAAAATGTATAGTTTTTTTATTTATATTTTGTTGAATAGCATGATAGAAAATTTGTAATATTAGTCATGCTTTCTTAGACTAATGGATACTTTCTTGAAAATAATTCTTCATATATTGGTGATGAGCATGATCAAAACATTGGTTCTTGATTTAACTATGATTATCATCTCATGGGTTACTTAAAAATTTAGTTAAATATTTGAATACTAAAAAAAGAATTAGGTGGGTTGGTGAGCCAACCCACTTAACCCACCAACCCGTGGTGGGTTGAGCCGAGTTACAAAATTTCTGGCTCACCAGAAAGTGAGTCGAGTTGGGTTCACTCATTTTCAACTCGACTCGTGGTGAACCAACCCGTGTTTGCCCGTGTATTGTTATTATAGAGGTAAATGAATTTTGTTTTCTTTTTCTCCATTACCTTGGTGTCGGAAGACATATTTTCATGTTCATCCTACTAATTTATTTTACTTATCTCGCATAGATTAAAATTATTTTAGTTCATTGACGTATAGTTGTTTATTCATCAAATTCTATTTTTACAAGTTTGAGATGTACCCACAAAATACATGTATCTACATGTTGTTATGTGTTGTCGACATTTTCTAGGTTAATTTGTTTGTGTCTTTAGTTTTTGAATTTGTTTATTTAATTTTATTAGTATTTAGTTGGATTAAGAGATTCACACGATTCTTAATTCAAAATTTTAAAACAATAAATTTATATATCTTTATTTCTACATGATGCTTAATTATTTTATTTTTATTTAATATAAAACTTAAATTTATATTTAAATTCTCGACCCTAACGATTAGTTTCTTTTTATGTTATAATCTAGCTTTAAATAAGCAATGTTATGTATGTGAATGCACCGAGATTATTCCATCTCCTGATGACTTGTGTGAAAGTCATGTCTTCTTTGTGACATCATGTTAAAAATCGGTTACAAAGTGTCGCCTGCACAACGATAATTTGGGTCGGTGTATCCTTAACTAAATGGTAGGAAAATAATACTCAACTAATTATTGGTTTAAAAATATGAATAATTAATAGCAAATCTTAATTAATCATAATGTAAATTTGGATATAGTGCCTTATAGATCAAAGAAGGAAGAAAAAAACTGCTTAAAAATAGTTTTTTACACCTTTTCACAAAAATTAAGAAAAAGAATTTGGAATAATATTATGGTGATTAAAAAAAGGGAAAGTATTAGTTTGGTGACGCAAAGTTCCTGAAAGATCTGGTTATATTGTCTTTATTCTCCGAGATGACTCATGTTTACATACACACAGTGTGAACAACAGAACGAATTCCAATGCATGTTTGACAAACCATAATAGGACAAAATTATTAAATACACGGTACTATTTGTCAGTGTTGTATTGATGACTCAACATACTTCGGTCTGAAAACATCGTTCTCGGAATGATTTTATTGTATACAGAATCTCAACGCTTTAGTTAATTAAATTGTCTTTTGCATGTATAAACCGAACTTTTTTCTCAATATGAAAAGAATATATATATATATCGCTGATAATCTTCTCAATTTTAAAGCCTCAGCTTTCAGAACCGATTCAATTCTATTTTTCTGGAAACACCTAATATACATTCATGAGTAGAATCAAGGCTTTTTTAATTTTGAAAAACTTTCTCTTTCTCGTTTGATTACTTGACATTACATCATGCGAACGTGTTAATAAAGCATGGGTTGTTAGGGTTTATAGGGCACATAGAACCCTGTTTAGATGATCCAAGGGTGGTTGTGTGCCCCTAATGGAGTGCAAAATGTACACAAGAATATAATTCCAATTGCTATAGGATCCAGCTGTCGTGGATTTCACTATACCAATGGTTTTGAAAGGTAGTAATTTGGTATGTCAAACAGCATAAGCATCTTTATATCGTATAATCCTGATTCCGAGCTCATTAGTGCAAATTATGAAAATTGAAGGTTGACCTGTGATTATTCTTACGTGCTACACTAGCACAGAATATATATAAATTCAGTATAGAAGCTTCCAATTACTACTAGGGTATATATTTGCATATATTCCAAGCATAAACCCAGTTTATGGCACACTTTAATAATAGTGCTTTCACTGTGGTCACTAGTTTCTCATTCTCCCAAATAATACCACCTGGTCCCTTCAAAACATCTACGCAGATTCTTCTACTCTTCTAGATAGAGACGGATTAAGATAATGCGAATAAAATGAAAACAAATTAATGATGAATTATTCAGAATTACCAACTCATGTATCAAGTAGTTCAATATTACGCTAAAGCTAAATAAAACTCATATACTGTGATGACGCATTGGAGTGGTTTCCTGCCATTCATATTTAATATTTTCTAATTTAAATTAAATTGTTAATATGAATATTGAATATTATGTCCATGTATCAACAAAATATTAAAAATAAATAAGTACCAGTTATTGCCAAAGCAAAAGCAAAAGTTTATAGTAATTAATGTACAAAATTCTAATGTTAAAAAAGCAATGGATGAACCATATTAGCGAGAATCTAGTAAATATTTTTCTTTACGGTCATTTTTTTCTTAGATTTCTTGATTTGAGTGGCGTTATTCTTTAACCTTAAAGTTTTATGAATCAATAACTTAAAAATCATTTAAAAAATGACTTTGACATCTCATGTTATAAAAAAAATAAATTGAATTGCTTGATTTGTAAATGACTTATTAAATAGCGAAGAAGTAAAAGAAAAATAGATGTACAATACAAATAAAAATGGCCCAACCCTCCTTAGAGTTTTGATTGTGTATCATTATTCAACATCATATTAAAGAAAGAAAAAGAAGAAGTAGAAAGCAGCATAGGAAACTTAAAAGAGATATGAATGATTACGAATTGCTTTAATCGGAAATGATTTGCATGATGTTCTTATCCCAAATAGGATTAATTGGTTTTATAGTCAATCCCAAATATGATTATGCCGATAAAAGCAATTCCCGAGTATGATTAAATTTTTGCTAGGGGTATTTTTGTTTTTCTGCACTCTCAGTAGAAATGCATATGGACATGACGGGGTGCAATAAGAATTAGCTCATGTACATGCAAGGATTTTGGGTCCACAACAACTTTTGCATTATTGAACATCTAAAACATGGTTCTGAAAGAAAAAACATAGTACTACGGCCCAAACGCGAACCAAGGTCCATAGCCCAAATGTACATGTTGGAATTTCGTAGTCAGAGGACGTGACTTTGTAATTGACTGTGCGAGTGGCACGCTGGTTGAGCTTGGCAACAATGGGAGAACACAGATTGAATTTGAGCACGCTTGTGTTCAGTGTTGCAATCATCATCCTGGTCTCTTACTCAGCAAAATCACAGGCGTTGAAGCATTCCCCGCGATTCCTAGGAAAATTGGCAACAACAGGAAACCATTTCGCGCCACCGCAATTTCATTACGAAACCAGGTACTTCCAACAGCGCCTCGACCACTTCAGTTTCTCGGAGCTACCAACGTTCTCGCAGCGTTACCTCATCAGCACCGAACACTGGGTGGGCCCCCAGCGCTTGGGCCCAATTTTCCTCTACTGCGGCAACGAAGGAGACATCGAATGGTTCGCCCAGAACACTGGCTTCGTCTGGGAACTCGCCCCTCGGTTCGGGGCCATGGTGGTTTTCCCCGAAGTAAGCCTTCCGCTTCCTTAGCTTAATAAATTATCCACCTTCAACTTCACTAATTGTTGTCAAACGAAATTTCACGATTTCACAACTTGTTTCTACGCGCGTGAATGTGACAGCATCGATATTACGGCGAGTCTACGCCTTTCGGAAGTGCAAAGGAAGCGTATAAGGATGCCACTACCTTGTCGTATCTCACCGCCGAACAAGCGCTCGCTGATTTTTCCGTTCTCATCACTGATCTGAAGCAAAATTTCTCGGCCAAGGATTGCCCCGTTGTGTTGTTTGGAGGATCATATGGTGGAAGTAAGTAACACTATTACCGGAGATCTCAGGTTAGCTTGTGATATGGCCAAATAATTGAACTGCTAAATGAGTGGGGGCAACCCTCTGTTATGTTACGGAGCTGAGTTTCGATTTTGAGTATGTCTAAATTCAAATTCTAACCTTGTACTAGAGTCCAGTGGTTACTGTTGGAAGTCACCTAATTGTAAGTTCTCATTGAATTACTCACAAATATTCAGTCATGGAAATTTCTTTCTCGAGATGTTCAATGGTGTTCAATCCTCTTTGAGATTTCACATTAGTAATACCGTGTAGTATGGGGCATTACTTCCAAGCCATAACTAAGTGGTATTTCTCACATCTAATCCTCTATAGGAACTACTAATAAACTTGCAATAGTGACGTATTTATCATTTAGAGATTTGTTATTCCACTTTAGTTGAATAAGTAAAGTTACGTCTTTGTCGAAGTGGGAGTAACTTTTCTCTTCTGCAAGTCTACAGCATTCTAAAAAGCCAAAAATCTTAGTAATAGGTAAAGAGATAGGAATTTGTGAAAAAACTGACTGCTAAATTTTAGGACTTAGTTAAAATCAAAGACAAAATATATATATGATTTGAGCAAACCTAAACAGGTCATTATGAATGGTGAATAGATAGTTTTATAACCCTTTTGAACATTGTTTTGCAGTGTTGGCTGCTTGGATGAGACTCAAGTATCCTCATATTGCTGTTGGAGCACTTGCTTCTTCTGCTCCGATTCTTCAATTTGAAGACATCGTGCCACCGGAAACATTCTATAACATTGTTTCAAATAATTTTAAGGTAAGTCAATGCGTTTACGCCATTGTTCAGGTATCTGTCAATGTGGTGATTAGTATATTATACTAACGGTTTTACTCCATTGTTTATGTCCACAGCGTGAAAGTTTCACTTGCTTTAACTATATTAAACAATCTTGGAATGAAATAACATCTACGGGTCAAACGTATAATGGTCTTGAGCGCCTGACGAAAACCTTCAACTTATGTCAGTAAGGCATTTAGAAATATGTCTGCATGACATGATTGTGAGTGGTGATATCCATGTTTTGTTATTTTTCTGTTGTACTCATTTAGTCAAGCTAATTGAAGGAAATTGAAGAGTACTGGAGACCTGTATGACTGGTTGGAGTCTGCATATAGTTATTTAGCGATGGTGAACTACCCATATCCTTCTGATTTTTTGATGACTTTGCCTGGACACCCTATCAGGGAGGTTAGTATGGTTTTGATTAGTATATGATCATTATACCACTTATTAGTGATATAAGTCCTTTAGTAATAGAAGACAATTCGGCATTGAAAGCTTTCATAATTTAAATATCCTTGAATCACAATAACCATATAATGAACTGCAACTTTGCCTTATAATATGAAGGATTCATGATCATAATATGAAGGATTCATGATCGGCTTTGCTTCATGGATTTAAATAACAAAAGAACAATAATTGAAATAAGAACATAAAATGAATAAAGGAAACAATATGATCTGAAAATGGAATAGAAAGCGGCATGAAATATAAAGAAAAATAACAAGGTAAGTAATGAAACTAAAAGAAATAGAAAAGACGGAGAAGAACTGAAAATGGAGAATACGTCACTTAAGATTAAACTCAAGATAAGTGTATTGGAGAATTTCTAGGATATTAATATTATAGTCAAAGGAATGATCACTTTCTCATGAGAAAAATGCTCAAAAAACTGAAATTTTCATTCAATCCATTGTGCATTACAAATAAAGGAGACGGCTATATATAGTTATAGTTCTGAAAATTCAAATTTAAATCTGGAGTTTTCTCCCATGCGGCTGTCATCTAGGATGTGTAATACATGCTTGGGCCATACTTTCAATGCTCCTTGAGACACCATGTTTTCCATGCTCACTTGAACTCTTCTCTCCTTTCTCTTTGGCTGAAAATTTGAGGATACAATTGGGCTTGATTGAGTCTTCACCAATCAATATGATTATATATATGGTCTTTTATAGGTTTGTAAGAGGATTGATGGGTTTCCTGCTGGAACTAATATTCTAGAGCGAATATATGAAGGAGTGAATGTCTACTACAATTATACTGGAAAAGAAAAATGTTTTGAACTGGATGATGATCCTCATGGCATGAGTGGTTGGGATTGGCAGGTTTACAAGAGTTACATTACATGTTTTTTCTCCTTTTAATTTCACTAGTTGCTGAATAAGTATTGAGGCCCAGTAGCGCAAATGCTTGAGTAATGTGTCTTCTTTAATCCTAGTTTGTTCCATTTTTCTTTTTCATTGTATAGGCTTGCACTGAAATGGTTATGCCAATGTCTAGCAATCAGGATTCCAGCATGTTTCCACCGTATGAGTATAATTACACTTCTTTTCAAGAGGAATGCTGGAATGATTATGGAGTGAAGCCAAGGCCAAAATGGATTACTACAGAATTTGGCGGGCATGTAAGGAAATAATTACTGTTAAAGTTACATTTCCATTATTGAAACTAAAATTTTTTATCATCATTTGATATTCTGGTTTAGTTTATAATTTCCTCCCCTGCGCCCCCACCCTCCTAAAATAAAAGTCAATTTTACAAGTTTTAGGGCGTGTGGAAAGGCTGAGATAGTTATTTATTTTTCTAGTTGTGAAAGAGTTTGGTGACTTGATATTAAATCTGACTTGGACGAATATATGATCGAAGAAAAGAGGAAACAATATATGCTATGGAGCATAGTGTAGACAGTTATTTTGGGTGACCTAGTGAATAGTGTGCTAATATAGAAAAACTTATAACATGCATATTCTGTGCCATCGTCACTCTGATAATAATGAGATTTCCTTCTCTATAAAAATGTACTCTTGCATGTATTAAACCACCCGCTGATGTGTTAACCTGTAATATGATTATCGAGGTGACTGCATTTCACTTTTTTATATTCTGGCTTGACAACGTTGCGTTTGTAGATCTGCCTATATCAATTTTGTCAGAAGTTTCTTTCTACTTGCAACACAAATTCATTCTGCCAGAAAATGAATGAAAGATAGCTGATACTTTGAAATAAATGGTCCTATCCCTTGGTGATTTTATTCGAATAGATTGATTGCATGAAGCATCATCAATTAAAACTAAAAAGCAGTATTCTGATAAAATGCTGTTTTAATCTGATCTGGGCATCTTGTTTGAAGGATATCCATACCACCTTGAAGAAATTTGGAAGTAATATAATTTTCTCAAATGGTCTCTTGGATCCATGGAGTGGTGGAAGGTGATATATTATTTATTCTGTAAATATCTTGGCTATTATGTTTTATATTTTTCCAAGAAGTTATCTTTGAGAGATGTTATCAAATTCCAACACGCAAATTGTTTCTGGTACAGCGTTTTGCAGAATATATCTGAAAGTGTTGTTTCACTTGTCACTGAAGAAGGTAAAAACATTTATTATTTTGAAATTGTTAATTTCCTGCTGTATGTATCTGAGTCTATTGTTTTGTTTAGTTTTCCATACGTGTCACTGTTATAACTACTGTTGTTTTGGTTTATAGATTGAACAATTACATGAAACTTCCTCATAAAACTTTTAAAAGTATAGAGTGCTAGTGAGTTCCTAAGAGTTCTCAATCTTGTTGATAACATTAAAACATGAAAAAAATAAGTGTTTTTAGTTCTTATACTCTTAGTCAATCATTATCAAGGTCCTTTTACTGATGTTGATAGATTTAGGCTCTGCTAATAATAAATTCTTAGAGAATATGAACTAAAGCCAAATGTTTTCTAGAATTTGAGACCAAATTCATCAATATAGGAACGATATTTACGTTTGACCAAAAGCATAATAATTAAAAACATATTCTTTTCCTTGAATAATTTATTGATGTCAAAAGTTACTTAATTTTTTTTTTCTTAAACTGTTTCTTAGGTGCGCACCACATAGATTTACGTCCTTCGACTCAAAATGATCCTCGTTGGTTGGTAGAGCAGAGGGAGACTGAGATAAAGCTAATAGAAGGGTGGATCAGTGACTACCACCAGAAAAATAAAGCTATTTTTGATATGTAACAGATCTATCTACTATTTGCTTCATAGCTATTCTGTATAGCCACGTTTGCTTGTGATGAAAGAAACCTTCTGGACGTCTAATTATAAAAGGACATTATTTCTAAATTATATATATGTATGTATGTATAGTGCACCCAAACGAACTAAAGTGTGCCTTCAAACGCTGTATCTTGTTTCATTTCATTATTCTCAAGCTCCCTTCTCTATGAAAGTAATCATGTTTTACAAATGTTGTGAGTTGAGTTTTTTGTCTGAGTTTTTCTCCTTCCCCAGGTTGATAACTAACATCTGAAATGCTACTAGAAAGAAATGCAAACAAAGGAGGTTGCTACACACAAGGAATTCGAGGAAGATTAAAAATCAACCAAGAGGAAGATGATGTTATAACTTCTAATAGATATGCTTGTTATAAGAAAAAACTTCAAATGTCGTATAAATGAGATGAACAAGTAGTCAAATAACTAAGATCAACAATGATTACAATGGAAGAATTTATCTATCGTTGGGGAGAATACAAAATATGCAATAAAAAAAGTTTATAAAATAGTTACAACTTTATGAAATTGATGCAACTAAAGACCCTAAATTGAGTCAAAAGGTATCATTTAAGTTTATGAGCACATGTGGAGCATAGAATTAATGGTGATATACTTTCTTTTTTAATGATATAATTTCTGGAACAATCATTAGAGGTTCATTCATCTTCCATGTTTGGAAATCAATAACATTGATAGAAAAATTGGATCAGATATTTTGGTGATGTTGTTTCTTTGAATGATAGTACTTAGTGTAACAAAGAAAAATATATTGCTTGCCTTAAATTTTGGTTTTAACAATTATAGGGATCCAACCACATTTGTCCAACTTTGTTATGAGATGAAACAACTAAAGAGATTCAAAGAACCTCCTAACATACTAAGATAGGTTATTAGGTTTTCGTTACAACTATATTAAGATACGAGAATTTGAAAGGAAAAATTAGAATATTAAAATTGTTCTCGATTCATTTACATCAGCTACAACCCTAAATAGAAATGATTTTAGATCAAAAAGTGTCCTGACTAACATATAATTATTCTATGGACTCATTAAATGAAAAATTTCATCTATTGGAGTTCCTTATAGTGTCTTGTGAGTGAACGAGTCCAGATTTTTTACTATTCTTTTTGTGCTGTCTTCTGCTGAGCATTAACAATACATTGTATTGATATTTTAAATATCTTTTTAATATATTTTAAAACGTCAAAATTAGTCATAATCAGTATATTATGAAGATACAATAGAAGAACAACAAAATAAAATCCAACATAGAATCCAAATTCCTTGTGAGCTTACTAATTGGATTGATCCATGTTGTATCACATTATTATCTTATTAGATATGATGATTTAAGTACACATTTAGCAGTAAGTATGTGAAATACAAAAAGTAGTATATTGAATTTTAATTTATCATATGACAATTTTTGAAAATTTTAATTCATTTTATGAGGCAAATATATGGTTTTTATTTATTAATTTTTATTCTATTGTTATTCCTAACAAATAATGACAGTGAATGTTATTCTTTTAAACTATTTTAAAGTGAAAACAATATTTAAGATGTCCAATTTGAAATAACTAAAATTAAAAGCAATAGAGTGGATTTGTTGATAATATGTCCTTCTCCTTACAATGATGTAGTAGTAGGGAATTATATAAAAAAAAAATCATATTAATCGTGAACTCTGATCAGTGATCTTTAGCCATTGGCAACAAAAAAAAATGTAGTTTAACAAGGCCATCTCCAACGATAATATATTGTATAGTTCTTAAAGCTAAGATCCAGTTTTTATTGAGTTTCTTCATTCGGGTAAAATAAGGTGACTGCCAAAAGTGTAAATAGCATAAACCTACCAAGTTTCTTATGGAAGAGCTCCCAAAAGCCCTGTACATAAATAAAAAAAAAAAAAAAGTGAAGTAAACTTGTTTTTTTTAGAGTCCAGATTTTCTACTGCTTTATTTTTTGTGTTGTTCTTTGTTGAGCATTAAAAATATACTGTTTGATATTTTAAGACTTAAATACATTTTTGTCCTCATTTTGGTAGTGTTTGTGGTGGATGCAATGACAGATTATAAGAGGGGTAGGCGGGTGCCCTGGCCCCCTATTTTTTTTTGAAATTTTTTTACTTATGTATTTTATTTAAAAAAAATTAAACTATGTATTTTATTTTAAAATGTTTTAAATTATGTATTATATATATTGAAAATGTTGAAAATTCATGAAAATTTAATTGAATATATTTTTATTTATTTTATAAAGTATAATATTTAATATTAATAAATAATAAAACATAAATTAAATATAATAAAGAATTAAAAAATTAAAAAATATTTTTTAATTTTTTTCCAATTATTTTTTAATTTTTTATATATTGTAGTGATTTCTCACACTCATTTGTGTGTGTTTTCCTTTTGTTTATGAAAAAAATGAAATTAGATACAAACTCGTTATTTTTGCTCTCATCTCTTTCTTTACTCGTGTTTCTTTCGTTTGTTTATGAAAAAAAACAATTAGACACAAACTCATTATTTTTGTTCTCATCTCTCTCCTTTATTCTCTTCCATTATCGAAGAAAAAAAAAGGTAAGTGTATTGTATCACTTGAAGAAATATAAGTCTTTGGTTTATTCATTGTTTATAATATAGAAGAAAAAAGTAATGTATTATATTTTTTTCATAACCGATTTTCAATTATAACTTGATTATCATATATTTTGTTTCTAGTAATTACGTATTTTAATTTTTATTAGTTTATGATAAATTATTTTTCAGTCTTAAGTTTATATATATATATATATATATATATATATATATATATATATATATATATATTGTAAAATAAAATGAAAGATAAATTTATTGTAGACAATTTTAGCTCTGATTCAATTACTTTTAGTTTTGTTTTAATTATTAATGAAAGATCTTAAGAAACTTAACTATTGGTTAAGGATCTTAAGAAACTAAGGACAATCATTTATATACTTATATATTTTATGTATGTGTGTGAATTCTTTTATAGTTACAATTATACTCATGTTTTTATTGTATTAATAATACAAATTTTGAATGTATTATTTTGGCTCCTCCAAAGATATAGGTCAAGATCCGTCACGGTGTGGATGGTCCTCATTCTGACAGAATGTTTAAAATGGTCCTCATTTTCACCGAATGTTTAAAATGGTCCTCATTTTCGCAATTCGTGTTTTATTTGGTCATTTTCTGTAACACTGTTTAAATCATTAACGGAGCATTATACAGGTGGCATGGTTTGTATTACCTAATACAAACCGTGCCACATGTACAATGCTCGGTGAATGATTTAAACAGCGTTACAGAAAAGGACTAAATAAAACACGAATTGCGAAAATGAGAACCATTTTAAACATTCGGTAAAAATCAAGACTATTTTAAACATTATGTCAAAATGAGGACCATTTGCAACAAATACTACCAAAATGAGGACTAAAAAGGTATTTAAGCCGTATTTTAAATATCTTTTTAATATATTTTAAAATGTCAGAATTAGTGGTAATCAATGTATTATGAAGGCACAATAGATGAACTACACAAAACAACCCAACAGAGAATCCAAATTCATTTTTTGATTGTATATATTCTTTTCACATAAGAATGTCTAACACACTATTAGTTTAAGTGTTTCATAATATAAATATTTCATTTATTTGGCAATATTAAAAAATTATCTTCTTTATTCTATTATTATTAAATTTTGTTTCAAATTTGAAGAACTCTTTTATTTCGTTAAAACCATTTTCGTTATATATCAATCATCGACTAAGTTGATATTTAAAAAGTTTTTTAAGATCACTAATGCATTTTTTCATCTTATCATACTCTTTATTATACATTTGTTTTTCTTTGTACAATTTCATTCAATGGTTTTTCAAATTGTTTATAAGACACACATTTGATAATTTTTTTAATATTTTTATTTTTTGTTTATTTTTATAATATAGAATACTATTTTGATATTTTTTATATAAATATTTTTATTTCCTAACTCATTATCATATGTTTAATTTTATCATTATAATTTTATAAATAAATTTTATTTACTGTAATATAATAATTTTATGTAATCGTCATGAATCTTTTTTATCACCATCTAATATATATTGAAGTTCAAGAGGTGAAAGATCTATGTTAAATTTTATAATTATTAGTTGGGTTAAATATGATTTTGGTCCCTCAACTTTAGAACTACATGGATTTAGTTATTTTAACTAAATTTTGCTAAGTTTATTTGACGTTTTAAATGCGTTTCTCAGTCAACATTGAACCGGAAATGTACTAAACTTTGTAAAGAAAACAAATGCCACCATGAAATGCATTTGAAACATCAAATAAACTTTATAAAATTTGGTTAAAATGACCAAATCCACACAGTTATAAAGTTGAGGGACTAAATTGGACTAAATTTTAAGGAGGGACTAATTTCAATTTTTTACTAAAAGTTAGGGGACTAAAAACACATTCAACCCTTATTAGTTTAATATGTGTTCTTTTTATGATTTTGATAAAGTGATGTAATATAACTTTTATTAGTATATTAAAACAGAAATTTCATTAGAATTTAAAAGTTTGAAGTAAATAAACATTTAAAATATTTTTTAATTTTAATATTTATTTTCCTTTCATATAATTTTTTAAAAATATTTTTAAATTTTATCAACTAGGTGTCATTAATGTTTATAAATTTAATAAACATTTTGATTCTTATGAAATTTTATTTTGCATTCTAATTTGGAACGTATATAATTATAATATAATGTATTTCTAAATATTTTATATTGAAGAAGGAACACTCCTCCTAATATTGAATATTTAGCTATGATACATCGATACTCCAAACTGAGTCATGTATCCGTGTCCAATACTTTATCAATACTTATCAATGAAGTATCTAATTTACAAAGTCGCAGTACATTACAATACAATCTTTGAATAATGACCAATTTTAGTAACAACAAATAATTAGTCACTATATAATGACCAATTTAGGTATCAATTTAAAATTAAAAATGATTGACAACTAAAATAGTTCAAAAAAATTATAATTGGTTTCTAAATTGGTCACAAACATTAGCTACCAAAGTTTTGAATACCAAAAATATTGGTTTCAAAATTGTTCACTAAACATTAGTTATCAATGTTTTGACTACCAACCTAATTGGTCTCTAACATATTTTTTGTTATTATAATTGATCATTATTTAAGAGTTTTCTTGTAGTAGTACTTTTATGATGACAATAATTTATATTTTTTATGTTGAAACCTTTAGTAATATAGTTTTAATTTAGATTCACACAATAACATCATATATTTATTCTGTTTTTAAGAATTATTGTACATTTTTCAATATTCATATATCATGTATCTATCACGTATTATATCCTATTATTTTCAAAATAAACGTATTGACGTATCAGATATGTGTCGTATCTGATACATGTATCGTATCCATGCATCATATATATTTAATAATAATTTTTTTTCCTTTACCTTAATTTTTATTATTTTATAAAAATTAATTAGTTAATATTAAAACAGTAAAAACTTGATACCTGTTAGAGTTGGGTATGAGGGTGAGATAAAATTTTTCTCTAAAAATAAGTATGTAATAGCAAAATTTGTCATCGTCTCGCCTTGCGATCACTGAAGGCATAATTAGGAATGTTATGGGACGGGTAGGATATGGATAGTAGGTCTCCCGTACCCTATCTGCTCGATAAATATTCGCACTCGTCTTCATATTCGTGTGGGCATCTGTTATGCGAGAGCTCACATATTTTTTTAATAACCACGAATATTCACGGGTATATGGAGTATTTACAAAAAAAAATTAAAATATTTAACAACATATTTTAACCATAAATTCAAATAAAATACAATACATAACATTTATACATTTCAAACAAAGAAATATAGATATTTTAAAATCAATATAAAAAATAACTGATTCAAAATAAATGTGTTAATATTTTAATCATGATTTTTATTTATTTTTCAATTTAAATTAAAGTATAACAAGGACGCATAATTACAAATACAAATACTATGATACTCATATATGTCTCGTTAAGATTATGTGTAAAAAATACTCATACCCATAAATATTTATTTACAATTTTTATTCTTTACCCATAGTTTTATTGTGGATATTTATGGGTATGAATTTTTTGAAATTCCTATACATAATTATCGAGTGCCTACAGAACTATTAATGGTACAATAGTTTTGGGATGTAATAATTAGAAATTTATTCCTTCCAAAAAATAAAATACCTCTTCGTGCCTTCCTTTTCCACAGAGAATTGCGACTCTGCATTTTTAATTCAGACTTTTAAAAAAGGAAAAAAATTACAAATATCAAAAGTGAAAACGAGGTCGTTTAGCTTCTGTCACGTCGCAAACACAACATCCACACTCACTCTCGAGAGAAAAAAAGTAGCGAACGAGCTTTATTGTGTGAGTGGTAAAGTTCGTTTCCTTCAACGTTCCAATCTGTCAAAGTCCCACCGCGCACAAATTAAATTCCAAAGCAAAGTAAAGAATAAGAAGCTGTAAACAGAGAAGACGCCACGATTAGTGAAGCGGAACGCAGAGTGAGAAAGGGTTTTGCTTTTTGAAGAATCGCGTTCGGAGTCAGAAATGGAGTTATCGACTCCTAATTCCTCCAAACCCTTATCCATTACGCCTGGTTCTAGGGTTTTGAAAAGCCCTCTCACTGATGAACAGATCTGGAAGCGTCTTCGCGACGCTGGCTTCGACGAGGAATCGATTAAGCACAAGGACAAGGCTGCGCTCATAGCTTACATCGCTAAGCTCGAAGCTGAGGTTCGTAATTTTCTCCCTCTCTGTAACTTATTTTTAATTTTGAATTGCTTTCATTGAATTGAATTGGCGGAACCGTAATCGGACTATGCAATGCGATCGGATTAGTGAGGTAGTTTGTTAGGTTGGGGGATTTTAGTTTTGAGTGGGTTTTTGATATTGTGTGCGGTTGGGTTATTTATTTAATACCCATTAATAGTCTTTTGAGATGACGAATCATTTATTTGGGTTCTTCTTTAAGATATACTTCAATGATGAATTTCACTGTCGACGTCGCTTCATATGGTATCTTGATTATTCTAGTACGAGATCTTCTTTTTGTGTTGCTACTTCTTTGGTGCGGCCAACTTGCGTGATAATTATGGTGGATAGGTCCTCTGTTCATGTTCGTTAAACACAATAGTTAGTGATTGGCAGCACCTGGTAATGTTATGATTGGATATAAAGCCAAAGTCCTTGTTCAGAATTCTCTTCTATTTGTGGGAAACTGTTTATTCGGGCTATTTGTACTTTTGTAGAATGCTTTGAATTGTGTATTTGAAGTGTGTAGCTAATTTTATACATTGATAGTTTGTAGTGGATTGAATTCATTTTAAACTACCATTGATTTATTGCAGTGGAAGTGGAGTATGTGAATCCTAGAATCTTCATTCCGAGAGGGCTTTTCTCTAAACACCTATTAAACGCTTAAGAGTCCAAGGGGTTAGTTTCACAGCTATGCATGTGAAGATATTTTGTCGAAGACAACACAAATTTAAACACATTATTCAATTTGTTTCCTAATAGTTTATAAAGTTTCCTTGTCATCTGGGATGTTAATTTGGCTGAAATCATTTGGTTGCCCACCAATTAATATTACTCTGAAATTTCCATTGTTTTTGTTTATCTTGGTGCATGTATCACAAATAACAAAGTTTTCTTTCTTTTATTGATTGTTGCATTCTGCCCTTTTTGCATTGTTTTCCTTGTCAATTGAATAGTTTTCAATTAGTTTTTCTGCTTGGTTGGTTGGTTAGCATACATCACTTGCAAAGTCAGATGAGCAAATCGAGTTGATGCTTAATTTGCTAGTGCTGTGAACTGGTTTGCTTTGCTATCACGCAAAGCAACACTTTCCCCCTTTAATTGAATTGCATTTTCAAGTGAATGCTCCATGAGTGGTTTACATTG
Organism: Vigna unguiculata; assembly: GCF_037176805.1. Taxonomy (NCBI): domain Eukaryota; kingdom Viridiplantae; phylum Streptophyta; class Magnoliopsida; order Fabales; family Fabaceae; genus Vigna; species Vigna unguiculata. The sequence goes on along the minus strand of NC_140794.1, from coordinate 51,968,942 downwards.
TCTTTCATTTTCATTAGAGACAGTATTTCTTTTTCTGCTGTTAGTGCTAACAAAATCTATCAGTCCTTTCTAACTTTCATTTTGACCTGTATGATGTTGTGCAGATATACGATCACCAGCACCACATGGGTCTTCTCATATTGGAGAAAAAGGATTTGGCTTCAAAATATGAACAATTAAAAGCCTTGGCTGAATCATCCGAGTTAATGCATAAACATGATTCTGCAATGAATAAATCTGCATTAACTGAATCAAGGAAACGTGAAGAAAGTTTGAAGAAGACTGTAAGCGTCAAAGATGCATGCATCGCTAGTGTAAGTTTATGGAATAGTTCTCCTCCTGTCAAAACCATTCATGCTTGCTTTTTCATATATTTATTTTGCTAACACTTCTAAGGGGTTATTTTTTGTTGTCTTTTGTAGCTTGAGAAGGCCTTGCATGAGCTGCGTACAGAAAGTGCTGAAACAAAGGTTGCAGCTGAGAGTAAATTTGCTGAAGCAAGCCAATTGATAGACGAAGCACAGAAAAAAATTACAGATGCTGAAGCAAAGGTGCGTGCTGCAGAATCTCTGCAGATGGAGGCTAACCGATATCACAATGCTGCCGAGAGGAAGCTTCGTGATGTTGAAGCCCGTGAAGATAATCTCAGGCGGCAGATAATGTCTTTCAAGGCCGAGTATGTTACTTACTATCTTCCAAGTTCATATTTGTGACTTTGAGCGTATTAACAGTTACCTCAACAGGCAGAAAATCTTATCTTTCAAGTCATAGTATGTTACTCATACTTGCAACTGTTGCATGAAGTTAGCCTGTTACTTATTATCTCCCTAGTTCATTTTTGTGATTTAGAGCACATAAGCAGATTAAGTTGTGCCTTGACATTCTGTTATGTCGTTGGTGAATCAAAGTATTTGTTTGCTTCAGGTTCCGTAGTTGAATACCTAATATAACCACTCAATTTTTAATTCAAACAATTGACAGGATTATGCATGACGCAACTAATTAACTGTTAACGTACCTCCTTTTAACACTTAGCAACATGAAATGCTATTAAGTTTTGTGGTTATAAGTTCTGCACCCTGTGTATGATTATAATCTCTCTTTGATCATTGAAAACGTTGATAGCTTCATATTGTTTTGAAAATTATCTTGATGTCTCTCTCTCTCCCCTTTTCTCTCTCCAGTTGTGATGAAAAAGATAAGGAGATGATTCTTGAGAGGCAATCACTTTCTGAAAGGCAAAAAGCTTTGCAACAAGAACAGGAAAGATTACTTCAATCACAATCCTTGCTCAACCAGAGAGAGGAACACTTTTTGAGTAGATCCCAGGAACTAAACCGTCTTCAAAAAGAGTTGGAAGATGCAAAAGCAGAAGCTGAAAAGGAACATGAAGCCCTACATGATGCGAAAACCACTTTAAAATTGAAGGAAACCACTTTAATGCATCGTGAAGAGGTTTGTTTATATTTGAAATATCTCAGTTGATGATATTAGTATTAACGTTTTTATCTTTCTTGTTCATGTGTGGATTTATGTTTTGTGAAAACAGGAACTTACTAAATGGAAAACTGAGCTGAGTAAGAAAGAACAGGAGTTACTTGAATTTCAAGCGGAACTTTCTAATAGAGAATCTGTACATTTTCTCACCATTGTTTACTTTCCATTTTAATTTCTGATCCTTTTCTCTATATCATTATTCTTTTATTGTTGGGAAAATGTAGGATGAAACTCAGAAAGTTATTGCTGGTCAGGAAGCCGCACTGAGAACTAAAGAATATAATTTGGAAGTTGAGCTACAAATGAAGCGCAAATTGGTTGAATATGATATTGAGACAAAGAGACGGGCTTGGGAGTTGAAGGAGGTTGATCTTAAACATTATAAGGATGAAATCCTGGAAAGGCAGAATGATTTGGAAGTTCTGTCAAGGTCACTGAGTGAGAAGGAAAAGGATCTGAAGGATCTGTCAAGTGCTCTCGAAGAAAAAGATCAAAGGTTGAGTGCTGCTGAGAAGGAGTTTGAGCTAAACAAAGTGCTTTTGCAAAAGGAGAAAGATAATATTGAACAAGCAAAGCAAGATCTGCAGAATTCGTTGGCATCACTTGAAAATAAAATAAGACAAGTTGATATTGACAAGGAGAGACTCGAAGCTGTGAAAAGTGAAACTGGTGAGTTGTCAATTTTGGAAGTGAAACTAAAGGAAGAGATTGACCTTGTCAGATCTCAGAAGTTGGAGCTTTTGGCTGAGGCAGATAAGCTCAAAGCTGAGAAGGCAAAGTTTGAAGTTGAGTGGGAGCTTCTGGATGAAAAAAAGGAAGCGTTGCAGAAAGAAGCAGAATTCATAGCAAAGGAAAGGGAGGCGGTTTCCAGTTTTATTAAGAATGAGCGTGACCAACTAAGAGAAGAGAAAGAAAATTTGCGTAACCAGTACACCCAAGACTTGGGGTTTCTTGCCAGTGAACGTGAAAACTTCATGAACAAGATGGCTCTTGAACATGCTGAGTTGTTTGGCAAGATGCAGCAAGAGCGGGCAGATTTCTTGCGGGACATTGAGGTGCAAAAACAGGAGCTGAATAACCTCATTGAGAAGAGACGCGAAGAAGTTGAAAGTTATTTGAAGGAAAGAGAAAAGACTTTTGAGGAAGAAAAGAACACTGAACTTCACTATATTAATGCTCGTAAGGAGAAATTGGCAAAAGAGTTGGAACAGGTTTCCTTGGAAATGAAAAGGCTTCAAACTGAGCGGGCTGAAATAAATTTGGATCGCGAGAGGAGAAATAGGGAATGGGCTGAACTTACTAAATGTATTGAGGAACTTGAGGTTCAAAGGGATAAGCTCCAAAAACAGAGAGAACTGTTGCATGCTGACAGAGTTGAAATTTTTGCTCAAACTGAAGAATTGAAAAAATTAGAAGATTTGAAAGCTGTCTCTGATGATATTGCTATCACTGAAATGCTTAAATCTGATATGGAGTCTAGCCAAAAGAAAATATCTTCAAGGAAGAACTCGAAGCGTCAGACGCCTCTCACACATGGTGGTGATAAAATCAGCAATGGTTTTGATACTCCATTTGTGGTGAAGTCATCTGCTTGTTCTCCTCCTAGCCCTGTTCGATTCTCATGGATAAAACGGTGCTCTGAGCTTATTTTCAGAAATGCTCCTGTGGCTTCTGATACAGATAACGGGAGCAACAGGCAAAAACACTTGGGAATTGATATTGGCAAGGGACAACAAACTGGATTTACTTTTGAAGAACCAAAAGTAATAGTTGAAGTACCATCTCGAGATGATGCTAGAAGACGTGAGATTGAATCTGAGGCGAAAGATGTGAATGGAAAAAGTGCTCTCTTGTTTCCAGATGGACATCTTGTAGGCAGACGAAAAAGAGGGAGGGGAAATGTGACTAGTAAAGTTGGTGATCCACTAGTTGATCTTGGGCAAAATAAGAAATCTAGAGCGGAAGAACAAACAACTGAAAATCCTATTGACCAGGGCACTACACGCCGGTACCACTTCTGTCCACTAAATCAATTTATTTCTGAATGTAGTTTTTCTGTATTCAGAAGTAATCTAGGTGCAGTCTAATTCAGGAACTTGTTTATTGATTTTATTTTCAGTGTTGTTTCAACCCAATCATAAGTCTTGAAGGTCCAGCAGGTGTTAACATCATCAAATCAAACGCAGGGTAACACTGAAGAAACTCGTGTAGTAATGGTTGATAAGGTTATTCATGTGTCAGAAGTGACTTCTGAGAAAGTTGATGCTCTCCCTATCCACAGTCAATATGGAGAAACAATTGATATAATAAATTCTAAAACTAAACAGGAAGATATTTTACCCCGTGTCTCAAGGGTATCGGCAAGCACCGAAGAAATATCCAAAGGAAACAATGGGCAGGTTTCTGAGAACTGCTAGTGTTAGGTAGTGGCTTACAGTCAGTTTTTTGTCTTCGTATTTACTATGGTTTCGTATTTAGGCCAAGTCTTTTCAATGTATACTGCTTTCTTTTGGTTCCGTTTCTGCATAAAGTTTCGCTTATATGTTCATGCAGGTGTTGTTTGACTATGGATATGGATTGCAGGTGATGTGAGTACTAGTACTGGTAATTGGTGTGGTTAAGATAAGTATATATTAGGAGTGTATGAGGTGCGTCTATTAATGAAATTAAGCATGTTTAGCTGTACATTCCTCTCAACTGTATCTCCTGTTCATTCTCATTAGACAGTGTTGCATCATGGAATATGCTATTTTCATTGAATTCATCCTCTTGCAATGCAGGATGTCATAGGGAATGGATTCTTCATTTGTTAGTGACTTGGAGATGGAAATGTTTGTAGAGCTAACTAGGGGATGTCTTCTTTGTGTACACATTTAATGGATGCAGTTGCAAATTACAATTAGGGTGGGGTAAATTGTTAATACCATAGAGTTCGGATAATAGGGATGTTATGTACTCCAAAAAGAGTAAAAGAAAGTGATAAAAAATAGATGAGAAAAGCAGTTAGAAGCAGCCAAGGGTACGTTACTGCCCAGAAGTGTTGGTTGCGGGTCAGTGAGTTATTCTGTCATTATTTTGTCTGTCGTGTTTAAGCCCTTCAGATTGTTTTTTACGCAACGCTGAATGTCATGGTGTAGCCGTCAATGGTGATTTTGCTTGCGTCTGCAAACATGGTGGTTAAGATCAGATGTATCTGAAGCTTGTGTTAGGCTGGTTCTATATTTTTCTTTAGTACTTTGTTGCATGAATGCTATTCATACTTTTCAAGGTTTTGAACTTAATTTAATGTAATACCCCACCAAATAACTTTTTTGAGTGAACCAGTTTTGGTTTTTTGTGTAAAAACCATGTATAACTGCAGATTGATGGTCAGAATTATGTCCGAAACTCACTTGACTAATTAATATAGTAAAAATGTTAATTATATTTCAAGATGCGTACACACATGTGAATTGTTCAGCCGTAAGTTAAATATATATGTAAGTGAAATACAATTGTCGTTTATAAATCGATTTTGACGTTTAATTAGATATATATTTACTTACATATAATGACTACATTATATTGATAATGTACAAACTAATCATTACCACTAGTCTAAAATTCGTAATGTTTTTAATTGGTATCATTAAATTTAACTGTCTCAGTTAGTTGCTATTAATAAGCATGATCCAAAATACATACCATACCACTTGTAATGTTGTAGGATCAAATGTAAGATATAAAAGAGTTGCAATTAACAACCATAATAAAAAAAATAGTGAATGTTGGGAATGTACCGCATGGGGCGAATAGTTAATTGTGCTTCTGGCTTTGTGTGCGCTTTTGCTACATGCTCTTTTAGGTTCAGCTTGTGTTATTTTCTTCATGCTCATCAACAATTTTAATATTTCCTTCAGGCTCACTAGTTGCAGAAGGGATAGGACACTTTGGCTCTAAAAAACATGACTGTTTTTGAGTTGTAAAAGTAAAATATGTTATTAAGTAATAAAATAAAATAAAGTATGTGTTCATTTTGATGAGAAAATTTATACTTACATGTTAACAATGAGTATGCAACGTAATGATGATGTCATCTCATTAAACAAAAGTAAAAAAACAAACACTTCAAATATTTTTTTTAAAATAATAAATAAAATGAAATTATTCATTAAGTATTACTTAAATATAAAAACAAAACAAAAAAAGGACCAAGTAATAAAAACTTGAAAAAGTGTATAATATAATAGAAGATGGACATCATAAAGGAGTGAATTTAGAATATAGTAGGATGGAAAATCTATAAACACACTACCTCTAGTTTGAATAATGAATGTATTAGTGCAATATTTTTGTTCATATTTAAGAATAATTAAAATAAATAAAGCTTTCTTTATTCATGTTTTTGTTCTCCTTATTTTTCTTTTGGGAGAATGTTCACCTAAACATAAACATTATATATTATAATATAGGAAGACTAGGCAGCTAAAAACAAGTATTTGATCTCCTTCCTTGTGTTTCCTGCTCGCGAAGATAAATAATAATATCGATACCCTTGTTAATTTACATTTTTCAGTTTTGATCGAAAAAAAGTGAGGTCTTGATATATATGTATGCAATTTGAGCAGGAGTAAAAGAATTTCAGCGAAATATAACTTCAGAATAAATAAGAAAAAGTTTTGGCAGACCTCATAATGATTAAGAGAAATAATTTCTTCTTCTCGTAATAAGGATATATATTATATATCGCGAATGTGTGCACATTTTTTAAATATAAATGATAATTTTTTAAATATAAATAATAATATGTTAGTAAATAATAATAGTGTAATGTTATTAAGTTAATATATAAAATAAATTTATATTTATTAAAAATAAAGTGAAATGAATAGAAAAATTAATTGTTAATGAATAAAAAAAAATTTAATAAAAAATAGGTAAAAATAACCATTAATTTTTTAAAAAAATTAATAAATAATTATATTGTAAATGGTAGAATTGGTATTTTGAAATGTGAACACAAAAAAGGAATTCTCTTTATAATGTAATGATATATATATATATATATATATATATATATATATATATATATATATATATATATATATATATTAAATTAATGAGATTAAAAAAACTTGTAAATCAAAGGGATATTATAATAATTAACAAAACTAATCTTATATTAAAAAAACATACAATCATATAGTAACAACATTCTAAGATATGTTATTAAAAGTATAAATAGAATGAAAAATATTATTAAATTAAAATAACACTTATTTCGAAAGTCTGTTTTCTCTTACGAAATCATTATTGTGTAGAGTGAATGAGGATAGAATATATTTTGATTATGAAGCAGGGTTTTTCATTTGCAAAGGTGAAACCTGAAACTTTGTTGTGTCCTTTTTGACTCGTCTCCTCCATTTTCATTTTAATTGCTTTTAAGTCTATAAACGTAACCAAGAAACAGCGTCTCTATGCAACTACTAGTTTGATGGATTCCTTTTTCTAGGACTTAGAAGTACCTTTCTTCTTAGAATGGATACAATACTACAACTCAATTATGCCCAAATTTCTTCACACACACACACACGCTTAGAACACCATTACATCGCCGACACTCCATCCTTGTCATGCTTTTATATATATATATATATATATATATATATATATATATATATATAAATTGTTATATTTACTAGATATAAAAATAATTTATTATATATAAATAAATAAAAGATCATACTTTACAGGTCAAATTTTGTAAAAATAAACTAAATTTAAACTCACTTTTTAACGTAATATAATCTAATACTAATAAAATTTGCTGAGTTTATTATATTACTTGCTATCCATAAATATTTAGTCCAAGATATTTATGCTTAGGTTGTGAGATAAGTATATGAAAGATTTTACATCAATTATAAACAAAATAAATTTATCATATACCAATGAAGCAAATAACACGTTGGTTTTAGGTTAGAAATTTTTAAGTGTGAATGAACTCTATGTAAAAGATTAATCTAATTTTCACAAGACAAGCTAATATTATAATTAATTCCGCTGGCGTTAGAAAAGATTTTCGCGTCTAAATCTGTGAAATTAAAATTGCTATAATAGGAGTACGAGACAGCTGGAAAGTAGAAAATAACAAGCGTGTATTGCATATTCGGAAACATATAAAATGGTTTCTTGGAGCTGCTTTACGAAGCATCTGATTGACTTTGTTTACCAAGTTCAACACCGAAAATATAATTAAAGCATAAAAAGTTAAGAACAGTTCTTCTTTAGAAGTTGTCCATTTGAAGCTTCCGGGAAATTTGTGGTTAATTACACAAGCTTTCACTGGGTCTCACTGTCGCTGTTGCTTTCTCTCTCTCTACCATTACCTCCTCCTTTCTCTACGTTTCCGAACAATTTTCATCACTTTCAGATTGTTGACAAATTCATCTCTTTAATATGGAGTTGATGTGACTGTTGTCCAAAAGCACCACACCATGTTCTAGAAACTTAATTGACAGAGACATTATGAAGCACTATTTCGTTTGAAGTTATCCCAAATATATGTCCACAGTAAGCAACAATCATTTAGTTTAGTGATATTTTGACCGATTAATTGAAAATCATACTTGTTCAGGCAAGTCTCAAACCCTAACTGATTAGGCCTTGTGAGAAGAGGAGAGTGAGGATCTTCTATATACCTTAATTTGGTCTGGATATATAGCTAGGAATGACAACGGAGCTGCACGAAAATAATACTTTTGCTATTCTATATTTATTTTTATAGGAAAAATTTATCATTATACTTATATAAAAATTCAATTAATATCAAATTTTTGTTTCATTTTCATTCTTATTGGATAACGAATATATTTTCGTATTCATACTCGTACCGATTTTTATACTGTTTCAATATTAATTAATTTTTATAAAATAATAAAAAATGATGATAAAAAAAACATAATATTATCAAATATTTAATATTAAGAGAATAGTTATTTCTTTGATATCAAATATTTATAAATAACTTATAGTTACATACATTTCAAATTAGAATACCAAATAAAATTTTATGAAAAACAAAATATTTATTAAATTTGCAAACATTAATGGAACCTAAGTAATAAAATTTAAAAATATTTTTAAGAAAATATAAAAGGAAAACAAATATTCAAATTAAAAAATATTTTTAAAATATTTAAAATAAAATTTTAAATTCACTTCAATTTTTTAAATTCTAATGAATATACACTAATAAAAGTTATAATACATCACTTGATCAAAATCGCGCAAAAAATAAATATTAAACTAATAATAATAAAATTTTAACATAGATCTTGTATCTTTTGAATTTTGATATTGGATGGTGATAAAAAAAATAATAGCAATTACATTAAAATTTTATATTATAGTAAATAAAATTTATTTATACAATTATAGTGACAAAATTATTATATGATTAATAATGAGTTAGAAAATAAAAATAATTATATAAAATATATCAAACTAGTATTTTACATGATAAAAATAAACAAAAGATAAAAATATTAAAAAATTATCAAATGTGTGGCTTAGAAACAATTTGAGAGACTTTTGAATGAAATCGCACAAAAGAAAACAAATGTATAATTAAGGGTATGATAAGATGAAAAGTACCTTAGATATCTAAGAAAACTTTTCAAATATCAAACTTAGTCATTTGTTGAGAAATAACGAAAATTATTTTAGCGAAACAAAAGAGTTATTCAAATGAAACAAAAATTAATAATAATAGAGTAAATAGGATAATTTTTTTATATTACATGGTAAATGAAAGAGTGTTAAACATTCTCATGTGAAAGGAAAATATACAATAAATAAAAATATTAAAAAATAATAGAAATATTTAAATGTGAGACATACAAATATTTAATTAATATACGTTATTTGAACATAATTGCATAAAATTGGCCTCGACTTTGATACCACTTGATGGGTCTATAAAAGGGGTTTCACTGGGGAGATACAATACCAATAAGACCTTAACCAACCCAACTACATAAGCATTGACACCACTCTCAACCCAAAACTTTAAGACAATGAGTTTATGAATCTTTATCCTCTATAAACCTAACATGCAGATACCAAATTGGTTTGGTATAATAAATACTGAGTACTCTAGTTGTCATAATGTCTCTAATAGACTTTTGCTTTTTAAAATATACCATTAACTAATTTATGTTATAAACTAGAGGTAATAAGAGAGAGACAAAGGAGATGAAGAATAGAGAATGAGAGAGTAGGGAGCAACTTCTGTTTCTATGTGTCTTGTTTCTGATAGGACGAGTCCTATTTATAGATACAACATGGTAATCCAGAAAGGATATAAAATTAAATAGTAAATACAAAATATTACATAAAGAGTAATGAATAATATGATTATCAATCATATGAGTAATTGTATAAATCAATGGACGACCATTAATTCATAACACTCCCCATTGGGTGTCCATTGATAAAAGAATGTGCCTCGTTAAAACCTTACTAGGAAAAACCCTTTGGGATAAAAACCTAGTGAAGGAAAAAGAGTACATCATTCTATATAATATTGTTCTTTGCATCTTCTATTTTTCCCCCTCATTTAAATTTACATCATTAAGATGGCAGAGTCCAATCCTGTGAACCAATTGCTCAAAAGTTCTCCTTGACAAAGACTTTGTAAATAAATCTGTTAGATTTTCACATGAGCGAATCTTTTGGATTTCTACATTACCATTTCTTTGAAGATTGTGAGTGAAAAGAATTTTGGAAGAACATGTTTTAGATTAATTAAACAAGACATTTTTCTCAGACGTTGATAATTTTTCTCAAGTATATTTAACTTATATAATGTGGCTATCCACCTATCCTTATAACCTGTTATCCTTGGTGTATGTTCCCATTTAATTATTAATATTTATGAGTTAAGAGGAGTGGATTGGAGGTATGAAGTCAAAATGATAGCCTTGAGCTGTAATGGTTTGAATGTTAGAAGATTGGAGGCCGTCAAAAAGGTGGTTTCAAACATGCTGGCTAGGTCCACGCTGCACACACGAAAAATATGAAGAAATTATTCACTGGGTTCTTTCTTTCTTTCTATATTTTTTTCTTGACGAAATGTTAATAAAGCATGGTTATTTCTGAATCTTGGAAAGACGGGAAAATTAAGAGAAGGTGGCCTACCACACCAAGACCATTTCTTCCCCTTGTTTAAACTATTATGGACTTTTTGTTTGTTACCCAACCTTTCTTTGTTTGCTTTCTATGCACATGATGTTCTGTACAAAACATGGTGAAAATTCAAACTCCCTCGTGCTTTATGAATACTTTTTTGACTTTCATTAATTCTTTTGTGTCATTGCTTTTTTAAGTTTCTAATTTTGAATTTAATTCTATGGTTTTTCAATAATATTTTCGCATATTATTCACGACTTTTGTGTGAGGGAGGGACTCTATTTTAAAATTATTATTATTATTATTATTATTATTATTATTATTATATATATATATAATTAAAGAATAGTCAAACACACAATTAAATGATGGGTCTATCGAGGGAATGATTGACTGAGGAATTGACACTACTCTCAATCCAAAATTTTAAAACATTGAGTTTATAGGTATTGATATTTATATATTGTATAACTTTATCATTTTTATCTTAAGTAGAATTGACACTCTCTAACTTCTTACTTGAATTTTTAACAATCTTTTTTTCAAAGACGAGTTTATTTTATATTAGTACACTTTTCTTTAAGTGAAAATATTCTTGACCATAAATACCTCTTAATCGTATTGTAATTCATCTTAATGAGACATATTTACTTGGGCTCTTCCCTAAAAATATTTTCTATACAAGGAACATGTTGAACTCGTATGATACGACTTCGATGAAACAATACATTATAAACAACGAAAATCTTATGTCCCTGTTTGTTTTCAACAACAAAAGCACTGGAACGGTGATTTAATGATAGTGCAAAAAACGGGGTAAGAATAAACACAATCTTTTTATTAGACTTTTCAACCTCATATGCAAAGAAAAGAGGAGAAAATCTTGGAAATCACGTTGGTATACATAAAAGAATAGTAATAATAATAATAATAATAAAAGCATTACTAATTGTGCATTACAATTAATATTAGTAATAATAATATAAATAAATTTATATTTTAATACTCAAAATATTAATAATAAATAATAATAATAGTAGTAATATAAAATAATATTAATGATAATAATAATTTAAACAATAATATATATATATATATATATATATATATATATATATATATATATAAATCAAATTATTTACAAATTTTCATTACATTTTTCGTCATCTTTTCTTAATCCATACAACTTCACTTTCAACTCTCTTTCCCGTAAAATTCATTCATTTTCACTCTTCTAAATCCATCATCCAATCCAAATATAGGCTAAGTCAATGAATTTATGGATCTTAATCTTTATATGTTGTTCAACTTTCTCATCTTATCCAATGTGAGACTTAGACTTACACATAAATTTTCAACACTTATAAATTAAAAGATGTTATGAAAATATATTTAAAAAATATGTAAAGAAAACAATTAAGAGAATAAAACGTAAATGATAGAACTAAAACATGCTGGATAGCAAATAAAAAAAAACAATTATTGAACTAATTATCTTTAGGTATAATTATGACCGTGTTTTATATTCTTTTTTAAATTAATTATTCAATTTTAAGAGTTGTATATAAGATTTGAACTAGGTAAATTAGTTTAGTTTAGAATAGGGGTCTTTGTAATTTATCAAAACATAATAATTTTTAACTGAATTAAAAAAAAGAAAATAAACTAAAATAGTTTTATTTGTATTAGTTGTGGTACAAATATTATTATTATTATTATTATTATTATTATTATTTATTAGTTATCAACACATAATATTAATTTATTTTCTTGGGGACATATCTCACCATTATATATAATAGTTAGAGTTCCACACTTATATATCATAGATTTTTTATACTCTATAATTTATTTTTATATCTCCCAAAAGATGCACAAGCACAACTTCACCTCCATGATACATATATCATATTACAAAAACAAATAACACATAATAAAAGACTACTAAATCCAAAAGTCCTAATTCTTTTATGTCAAATAAACTTGGGTATGGGAATGTGAAGAGGGTGCCAAGTTTTTCCTCCCATATTATCTTCACCTCAAGCAGGATGGAAGGAGGAGGACACCCTTCTAATCCACACCTCCCGTCGTTCACAAATTGCTGCAAAGAACACGATTGAGCATCACAAATATATCTTTCTCAATCTGTCTGAACAATTAATATGTGGATGAGAACACACCTTAAATACAGTTTCTTTTTTCTTAAAAAATGATAATTAAATATATTTATTTATCTTAATTAATTTACCTTATATATTTTATGATTTCAATAGTATTCGATATAAATATACTTCCATCATATTAAGTTCGATTAAATGTACTATAGCATTCTAGTGAAAAAATAGGTGTAATCACACCTGTGTGTCCGCATTTTTTAAATATTTGTGTTATAATATAAGTTATTAATATTTGTAAATTGATAGTGTGGGTGTGAGTATGGGTGGATGTTTGTGTGAATGTGTGCATCCTTGCGAGTGTGGGTGGTGGGTGAATGTTAGTGTGAGTGTGTGAATGTGTGGATACGTAGACGCGCACGTGTGTGTATGTGTTATAATTGTCTGGTTTTAAAGAGGGGGTTTCACTGGGGAGAACAACACCAATGAGATCTGAGCCTAATCACATAAGACACTGACACCACTCTCAACCCAAAACCTTAAGGCAATAAGTTTATGGGTCTTTATTCTTATATAGTGCTCTACTTTCTCATTTCTGGTCAATGTGGGACTTAGACTCACACTTGGATTCCTAACAATAATATGAATATTTAAAAATTGCGGACACATAATGTCTGTGAGTTATCATTAATATTAGTGACATTAATATTAATAATTTAGTAGTATTAGTCTTAGTATTGGTATTAACTTATTGTTATTATTATCATTATTTGTATTAGTCGTGGTAAAAGTATTATTATTATTATTATTATTATTATTATTAGTTATTAACACATAACATCAAATTCATATCCTTGTGGACATATCTCCACATTATACATAATAGTTATATTCTCACACTTATACATTATAGATTTTTTTATACTCTACCATTCATTCCTATATATCTCGAAGGATGCATAGCTTCATCTCCTCGGTACATATACCATATTATAAACACAAATAAACATAATAAAGACTACCAAATCCAAAAGATACAATTATTTTATGTCAAATGAACTTGGGTCCATTGTGGTGGGAGAATGTTAAGACGGTGCCAAGTTTTTCATCTCGTATTGCTTAATACCCACATGCAAGAATGCACGTGAAAATTGCGTTTATTAAACAAGAGGTATTATGGCAAAAGGGCGTATATCACTCTCAAATCTTTTCATATCAAGTAGGATGGAAGGAGTTGAACATCCCTCTAATCCGCGCCTCCACTCGCTCAAAAATTGTTGGAAGAGAACATGATTGAGCATCACAAATTCGTCTCTTCCAATCTCTATGAGCAGTTAATCCGCGGATGACAACACACCTTAATTATTTTTTTTCTCTCTTGAAAAATGATAATTAAATCCATTTATTTCCTTTTTTACTTACTTTAATTAATTTACCTTGAATATTTTATGATTCAACAATATTCGACATATATATAGTTATATAATATTATATTTGTTTAAATATACTATAACACACTACAGGAAACATAGGTGTTGTGACAATTATGTGTAAGAATTTTTTAAATATTTTTTATTCTAATATAAGTTATTAAAATTTGTAAATTATAGTATGAGTGTGGGTGGATGTGTGCATGTGTGGGTGAATGTTTGTGTGAATGTGTATGGGTGTGCGTTCCTGGATGATTGGGTGAATGTTTGTGTGAGTGCATGTGTATGTGAATGTGCAGATATGTAGGTGCGTGTGTAAGGATGTGTGTGTGCGTGCGTATGTGTTATAATACGAATAATTAAAAATTGTGAACACGCATGTGCGAGAACACCTATGTTTTTGCGAGTTATTATTAGTATTATTTATATTGATATTAATAATATAATACTATTAGTCTTAGTATTGGCATTGATATTATTATTATTATAATTGTTTTTATTTGTAAAGGTAATTATATTATTATTATTATTATTAATTATTAACACATAATGTTAAATTCATTTCCTTGTTGACATCACATTATACATAATATTTATATTTTCGCACTTATACATCATAGATTTTTTTCATACTCTATTATTCATTTCTATATCTCTCGAATGATGCACAACTTTACCCTCACGATACATATACCATATTATAAACACATAATAAAGACTACTAAACCCAAAAGTCCTAATTCTTTTATGTTGAGTGAATTTAGACCTAATGTGGTTGGAAAATGTTAAGAGGGTGTCAAGTTTTTCATCTCGTAGTGCTCAATACCCCCACACACGCATGCACTTGAAAATAATGTTCACTAAACCAGGGGTATTTTGGTAAAATGACATATATCACCCTCAAATATATTCACCTCAAGCAGGATGGGAGGAGGTAAACATCCCTTTAATCTACAGCTCCCTTAGCTCGCAAATCACTACAAGAGAACATGATTAAGCATCGCAAATCGGTTTCTCCCCATCTCTGTGAACAATTAATGTGTGGATAAGAACACACCCTAAATATTATTTTCTCTCTCTTAAAAAAATGATAATAAAATCCATTTTTTTTCTACTTACTTTAATTAATTTCCCTTAGATATTTTATGATTTCAAATATATTCAACATAAATATACTTCCATCATATTAGGTTTTATTAAATATACCATAACACACTACCGAAAAGATAAGTGTCGTGTGTTATTGTGTATGTTGATATTTGTATGAGTGCGTACGTGTTTGAATGTGTGGTTACATATGTGTGTGTGTGTGCGTGCGTGTGCGTGTGTATATGTTATAATACAAATATTTAAAAAATGTGAACATTTAGGTGCGACACCACTTGTATTTTTATGAGTTATTATTAGGATTAGTGGTATTAATATTAATAATTTAGTAGAATTAATCTTAGTATTGGTATTAGCAGCATTATTAGTTTATTATAGTTATTATTATCATTATTTTTATTAGTCGTGGTAAGAGTGTTGTTATTATTATTATTATTAGTTATTAATACATGATATCAAATTCATTTGCTTTTGGACATATCTTCATGTTATACATAGTAGTTATATTTTCATACTTATACATCATTGATTTTTTTATACTCTACAATTCTTTTCTATATCTCCCAAAGGATGTACAACTTCACCTCCATGATTCATATATACCATATTATAAACACAAATAAACAATTTAGTAAAGACTACCAAACCCAAAAGTCCTAATTCTTTTTTGTCGAGTGAACTTCGATCCATTGTGGTTGGGGAATGTGAAAAGGGTGCCAAGTTTTTCATCCCGTATTGCTCAATACCACACACACATACACATATTATGGTAAAGGGTATATATCAGACTTAATTGTCTAACCTCAAGTAGGGTGGAAGGAGGTGAACATCCCTTTAATTTGTGTCTCCCCTCAGTCCACAAATCATTGTAATGAACACAATTGAGCATTACAAATCTGTCTATCCCAATCTGTGTTTACAGTTAATACGTGGATGAGAACACACCCCAAATGTTGTTTCTTCTCTCCTTAAAAAGGATAATTAGATCCATTTTTTTCTTGTCTTCTTACTTTAATCAATTAACCTTAGATATTTTATGATTTCAGTAGTATTCAACATAAATATACTTCCATCATATTATGTTTAGTTAAATATACTATTACACACTGCTCAAAACGTTTGCTTTGTCACAACACTGTATCCGTATTTTTTAAATATGTTTTTATTACAATATAAGTTATTAATATTTGTAAATTGATAATGTGGGTGTGGGTGGTGCATGTGTGGGTTGATGTTTGTGTCAATGTGTCTGAGTCCCTGCCCTGCGTTTATGCCTATGTGAGTGAATGTTTATGTCAGTGCATGCAAATGTGAATGAATGGATACGTACGCGCGTGTGTGTGGATGTGCGTATGTATGTGTTATAATACGGATATTTAAAAAATGTGATCACACATGTGCGTCAACACGTGTTTTCTCAAGTTATTACACTACAATAAAATTCTCAATTAGAAATCAATTTTAGAAACAAAAATAATTAGTCATTATAGTGACCAATTTAGATATCAATTTACAAAATTAAAAGTTGTTGGTTACTAAAATAATCACTATTATAAAATTGGTCACTATAATGACTAATTAATTATTGGTCACTAATTAAGTAGAAATCAATTTAGGAACTAAGTCATTTCGGTAGTCAAAATTTAGGTAGCTAATTTATAGTGACCAATTTTCTTTTGGTAGTAAAAATCATGGTAACTAATTTTAAAGACCAATGTAGTAACTAGAGATGGCAAATAAACCCGTCCACGTGGGTATTGCCCGAACCCGTCCCCGTTTTAACGAGGAATCTCCGCATTGACTGGGTATGGGTATGGGTATGGAGAATCCCCGATTTTTTCAATTGGGTATGGGGATGGGGATGTACATATCCCCTCATATCCTCGTTTAAATTATTAAAATATTCAAAATTAATTAAGTAACCATACATACATACATATATATATATATATATATATATATATATATATATATATATATATACATACTTTCTAGTTTTTATTTCTTCTAATTATTTGGTTTGTCATGAAACTCAATCGCATCTCCAATATATTTTTTATCTTATCATAACATTTATGTAATTATGTTAAAATGATGTATGTCAATTAAAAAAAATTTATGTCTAACATTTGAATATTTCTATTATTTTTTAATATTTTTATTTATTTTATATTTTTCTTTTACATGAGAATGTTTAATACTCTCAATTTAAGTGTTTAATAGCATAAACCTTTCATTTACTAGGTAATATAAAAAAATTCTTTACTTATTATTATTAATTTTTGTTTCATTTAAAAAACTTTTTTGTTTCGCTAAAATAATTTGTGTTATTTCTCAACCATTGAATATATATGTTGATATATGAAAAGTTTTCTTAGATCTCTAAGATATTTTTCATCTTATCATACCCTCGATTATACATTTGTTTTCCTTTTGTATGATTCCTTTCAACAGTTTCCAAATTGTTTATAAGACACACATTTGTTAATTTTTTAATATTTTTATTTATTTTTTATTTTCATCATGTAGAATACTATTTCGACAAATTTTATCTAATTATTTTTTATTTTCTAACACATTACAATCATACTTTAATTGTTTCACTATAATTATATAAATAATTTTTATTTACTACAATATAAAAATTTAATGTAGTTGACATGAATATTTTTTTATCACCATTAGCATATATTGGAGTTCAAAAGATACAAGATATATGTTAAATTTTTTTTATTATATTTATTATTTGTTCTTTGCATCATTTTGATCAAGTGATGTATTATAACTTTTATTAGTGTATAAAAAAGAGATTCATTATAATTTAAAAAATTGAAGTAAACAAACATTTAAAATATATTTTAACATGAATATTTTTTTCCTTTTATATTTTTTTAAAAATATTTTTAAATTTTATCAACTAGGTTTCGCTAATGTTTGTAAATTTAATAAATGTTTTGATTCTCATGAAATTTCTTTTGATATTCTAATCTAAAATGTAAGCAATTATAATTTATTTCAAAGTATTTGACATCGAAGAAACAACCATCCTCATAATATTAAATATTTGATAATTTTATGTTTCCTTTACCATAATTTTTTATTATTTTATAAAAGTTAATTAAAATTAATATAAAGTATTAAGAAAATGGGTACGTGTATACGTACAAGATTATACTCGTTACCCGGTGAGGATGAGGATGGGACAAAAGCTTGATACCCGTTGGGTTTGGGTATGGGGATGAGGATGTATTTTTTTTACGGAGATGGGATAGCGGAACCCGTTCCCACCTCACCCCGTCCTGTTGCCATCCCTAGTAATAACCAATTATAATTTTTTATTCGTAATAGTGACTATTTTAGTAACTGTAACTAATAATTTTCACTTTTATAAATTAGTATCTAAATTGGTTACTATAGTTATTAATCATTATTGGTTACTAAAATTGGTCACTAATTAAAAGTTTTCTTGTAGTGTTATTAGTGTTAGTGAGATCCATATTAATAATTTAATAGTATCAATTTTAGTGTTGGTATTAACATTATTATTACTAATAATAATTACAACGCACACATGTATGTTCACTTTTTTGTGATAGAAAAAATAATGAAATTATAACTATAAAAATAAATATAAATAACTTTTATAATTTAATTATAAATAATTTTTATTTATTTTGTAGATAATTTTTATTTATTTAGCTAATAATTTTTATTTATTTTATTTAGGAAAATAGTTAAATTTAAAAATCTGTTAAATTTAAATAAAACGAATAACTTCAAAGATAAAAGTAAAAGAAAAACACAAAAAGGAAAATCTACTTTATCTAAAAATTATTATTATTATTACTATTTTGATTATCATTGTTTGTATAATTCGTTGTAAAAATACTATTATTACTATTAGTGTATTATTATTATTATTATTATTATTTATTATATATTATTGTTACTATTATTAATATTATTTTTATTATTAGTAGTATAAGTAATAATAATAATATTATTATTATTATAATTATCATTATTAAATACCAGTGTAAACACATGTCCTATGTGCACACGTGAGTTCATTTTTGTAAAACAAAATAGTGAAATTATATTTATGAAAATAAGTATAACTAATTTTTAAAATTGTTTTTATTTATTTTGTTGATGATTTTTATTTATGTAATTTATAAAATTATTTAATTTATAAAATGGTTAAATTTTAAAAAGCAATTAAATTTTGAAAAAAAATGAGTAACTGAAAAAGGTAAAAGTGGGCACTAAAGAAAATTTCTCTTTATATATAGATATAAATATTATTATTAATTTATTAGTATTATTATTATTTATTATTTATTAGTATTATTATTAATTTTATTATTCATATAATAATAATAATAATAATAATTATTATTATTATAATAAGTGCTAGAATTAGCATTAGAGTTAGAGATGTCAACGGGGCGGGTAGGGTACGGGTAGTAGTTCTCCCGTACTCTATCCACTGGATAAATATTCGCCCCGTACTCGTACCCATATCTGTTGCATATCTGTTATGCGAGTATCCGTCTATTTTATTCATATCCACGGGTATCCACGGATATCTGCGAGTATTTTCAAAATTATTTAAAAAATAAATATTTAATCATAAATTCAAATAAAATAAAATAAAATACATCACTGTCATAAATTTTAAATAAAGTTCAAATAAACTCAAGTTCACACAAGTCCAAATAATTATAAAATTAAATATAAAATGACGTCCAATACAATGAAAATTCTTTAAGTAGTGTTTTGATCAAAAAATCCACTTTCTCCAATTGATTCCTAAAAAATAAACAAATAATAAACCTCAATTGCCACGTGTCAAGCATTCTTATTTTGATTCCATCATTTGACAACAAGCATAAATGTCATTGTCTATATAGGATTTAATGTATATGTCCAATTTCAAATAAAGAAAAGAGAAGAATGTCGAGGGGTGTACTTGGAAGGAGACAACGTACTAATACTTGAAGTTTGAAGAATGAAAACAGAAGATAAGATGTGAACTTAGAAACAATTAGGCCAAAATGTTTTTTGCTAATATATATATATATATATATATATATATATATATATATATATATATATATATATATATATATATATATGAAGGTACTTTTGTAAATTAAAGTTTAGCGGGTACGGGTATCCACGGGCATGGATACTATGATACAGGTATTTAAAATATCCGTACCCGTGGGTAACGGGTATCCATTTTTAATATTCGTTTCCTACCCGTTACGAGTTTTATCCAAGATACCCGTACGTTTAAATTTTTTCGATATCCCTAATTAAAATTATTGTTAATAGTATTATGTTATCGGGATTAACATATTTGTATAAGTGTATTATTGTTAGTATAATTTTTAGTATTATTTTTTATTTCAGTTTTATAATTTATAAAAATTAAATCTATTTTCAAATGTTGTTTTTTAACTTGAATATTTGTCATTATAAAAAAAAAAATACTTGTGTTAACATATTTTATTTTAATAAAATATATAACTCAATATAACAATATTATTTTACTATATATCATTATTAATTTTGATGACTCTTTTATAATTTAACACAAACAAATTGATAACAAAATATTATTTTTTTAATTCTAATATTATCACTTCGAAAAAAAAACTATGTGTATGTATCAATAATTGTTTATTAAAAATTTTATATCTACATTATTATTATTATTATTATTATTATTATTATTAATATCTGTATGTATGTAGTTATGTTTAAAATTTTATTTTTTTTGGGATTACATTTAATAATATGTTTACATTTTATATTTATATGTGCTTTTATATTAAAATTTTAATACCAACTATATAAAATCTTTATTTTGTACAGAATCATATTACCTACTATGTCTACGTCTTACTTTAATCACATGCATACACATTCATTTTTATATAATATATAATTAAAAAGTTTAATTTTAAATTTTAAAATACAACAATATTGTTTTATTACACATGCATCAGTCAATTCTATAATTTAAAACAAATAAATTCATATTTAAATATTATATTTTATTGTTATCATTTTTAATATTGATATTATTATTATTATTATTATTATTATTGTTATTAATAGTATTGTTATTAGTTTAATTATTATTAGTATAATTCATTATTATTATTAGTTGTATTTTCTATAATTCATTATTTTAACATAAAAAAAATTAATATTAAAATATTATTATTTATTTTTAATTATTTTGTTATAAAAAATTAATGATAATTAGTTATTCAATTTTTCTTATGTTATAAAACTTATTATTTAGATATTATATATATATATATATATATATATATATATATATATATATATTTCATTATACATCAATATAACACTTAAATATAATCATATAAATAAAATATTTATTTAAATATAATAATAATAATTATTATATTAAGGTTCTTAATTCAATTTTTTTAATAAAATAACAAACAGTCCATTCGCCCGTTCTAAGACTATGTCTAACTTGTGATTGATGTGATAGTGGGTTTTCTATCTTGTTGACTTATAAATTGAAAAAACTAATATATTAATTATATTTTATCATTATTTTGTCTGGAAAAAAGGCATTGAGATACAAGTTGCCTAGTGCTAATTATGTTAAAGAGGTCCATCAAAATAAGTCCCTAGAGTATTTATGTCATTAGAGATTTGCTTTACATACTTCGTTCCTTTTATCAAATTCATTCTTATTGGAAGTACAGAGACGGGTTTAGACAAGAATAAAGAATAAAGAACAACAATAATTTGGACACGCTTATCAACGCTGTCATTTTATGTACATTTTTAATAATTGTAATTTTGCCTTATTTTAGGTAATAGATTACTAGAACATATATTTATATTGATGACTTATGGATGAAGAATATGAATTTTCTTGTCGTAAAACTTATCGATGTTAAATTGAATGCTTTGAAATAAAATAAAATCTAAATTAAGAATAAAAAAAATAAAAAATCACATTAAATAAACCTCAGAATATTAAATTAAAATACTAATTCAGTAAACATCTTTATTTTATAAAAAAAGTTCACAAACGTTGAATTGATTGCATAATGAATGATGAGAGACTTGAACTATACTCTACCCTGTTTTTTCTCTGATACGAAAATCCAAACCAGTGTTAAAATGGTAAGTATTATTTCGAAAAGCCACAGTAATTACTAACTAGTGGACATTAGGTCACCAACCATAACGAAAATATGCGCGGATGTATAATACAATTCTAATTTATAATTAAATATTAAGCAATTTGTCTGCTAGCAAAATCTTCATCATCAATCTAAATTTTATATTCTTTCTTTCCTATCATAAATGATAAAAATTAACTCTATCTATCACTTTTCGCGTTACTCTTTTATAGTTTCCTTTCTCAACGAATGAAAATTTCTGAAGCTCAGAACTGAAGTTTAACCCTAATTAGCATCAGAGACGACTCTCCGAGGCCTCCAATACTTTGAAGCACAAAGATAGTTTGATGATCACATTAATCCATTAAACTTTTAAAAGTTTCATAAACTTAATTTTTATATGAATACGTAAAGTCGTAATATTTTGAGGGTTTGATCACATTAACTTTCTACGTACCCGTGGTCCCACCCTTACATTATACATGATTTTACGATCATCATCATCATCAACCATTTGTTCACATCGAAAATAATTATTTTTGATAAAATAATAATACACGAGAGACCCAAGTACATAGGTGTGATTATTTGAATGGAAGTATAAATAAATTAGTTATATTATTTGTTTGCACCTATTTAACAACTTTATATAATATTTTTCTCTTCGTATCAATCGCTTTATCTTATATATATACATGTTTTCTCTTTCCATTTTTTTTTATAAAAGAAACTGTACAGACACAATTTTTTTTTTTAAATAGATTCTGAAGAACGAAAGACGATGGTTAAAATACCAGCTCCTCTCTGTGTGGTTTCCAATTCTTCCACAAGTTTATGGTGCTTCAATTTTTAATTAATATTTTGAAGGACTCAAGTCTTCGGTTCTCTTCTTCACTTCAACGATACCTTTCAATAAAATATTATCAGCCATATTAGTTGACACTAGTGTACAAGGGTTTACCCCGTAGCACTCTTTCAAATATTAATTATTTGTAATCATCCAACAAATAGAATTGAAATTGATCATCGTAAGATTTTCCATTTACATTCAACGTGTTATTTGAATTAAAATAAATCGTAATATTAAAAAATACATAAAATGAGGAAAGGAAATTGAATTCCTTTACCAAAAGTTGGAAGTTTTGTGTCGTTCTTGCTCGAGGCAATTACTCTCTCTTTCGCTCTACCTTCCTCCTTTATATAAACATAATTATTATCATCATTCTTATAAGCCTGCACTAAACATTGGCTTTACTTGAAACTGTGGTCAGTTAAACCGCAGAGAGAGGCATAGAAGGAAAACATGGGGAGAGCTCCTTGCTGTGACAAAGCCAACGTGAAGAGAGGTCCATGGTCGCCTGAAGAAGACCAAAAACTCAAATCTTACATCGAAGACCACGGCACAGGTGGCAACTGGATAGCTTTGCCCCACAAAATAGGTACCTTCATCTTAATTTTCATCAACCATCAATACAAATCAAACTTATAAATTTATACTTTTCATTTTTTCTTTATGTTGGAGTGTTGATTTGTTTTTGCTGCGTGCATGGTATAGGTCTGAAAAGGTGCGGCAAAAGTTGTCGTCTCAGATGGCTGAACTATCTTCGACCGAACATCAAACACGGGGGTTTCTCAGAAGAAGAAGACAACATAATTTGCAGCCTTTATGTTAACATTGGAAGCAGGTAAATTCATTATTCATCTCCACATAGTCAAAATACCAACTCCTCTCCCCCTCTTATTATGCCAAAGTTCGACATTCTTTTACAAGAATTAGCGAGGACAATAATTGAGGATCAAACTCACGGAGACTACAATACCAGATGATGAACTATAACACTTAATGTTAGAAGTGAGTCACAGAAATAATGATGCGTTTTTATATATGCAGGTGGTCAATTATAGCAGCACAATTACCAGGGCGCACGGATAATGACATAAAGAACTATTGGAACACTAAGCTGAAGAAGAAGCTACTGGGGAAGCAAAGGAAGGAGCATCACGCTCAAGCTCCAAGAGTTGGTGGCCTAAAACAAGAGATCAAGAGAGAGAGTGAAGATTTGATGTTACCTGTGGGAGTTATTAGCCGAACTCCTCATTGGCCACATGAACAGAATTCTTGGCCCATTCCAGTGCCAAATGCTTACTCTGATCTCAACAACCAACAATCATCGATCGTACACATCCCTGACAGAACGGTCACTGCCACCATGAACTCACAATACTCATCATTTCACACTTCCTTAATAACACAAGACCAGCTATATCCCTCCACAGTGAACATGATCACCACGGACACGTGTCACACATCAAATGTGTTTCAAGGGTTTGGGAACTTCTCCAGTGATTTGGCCTGTGTGAACCCGCAACAAATAGATGGATCAGAACGGTTTATGTATGGAATGGAGTCAATGGAAATTGGCAATGGTAGCACAAACACGACTTCAACGGAAAGCACTAGTTGGGGAGATATAAGCTCTTTGGTTTACCCGCCTTTGGTTTCTAACTATGAAGCTTGCCAACAAAGAATAATACCTCAAGATGTTACTTTCGAGGGGTCTAGTTACTTCGCGATGCAAACTCAATAACAACTCCCTACCTGGGGTTTTTTCTATGAATTTTATCGTTATAGCTCAGAAAAAATGTATCCAACAAAACCCTAAAGAGTTCACTTTAGCTTAGAAATTTTCTCCTTTTTTTTTGTTGTTTCTTGTTTTGTTCCAACTGCTTGTAACTTCGAATAGCCGCGTTAAGATTTTTTTGAATAAATTTCCCCCGCGTATTCTTAGAACTTAATTATATGTAAATTAAATATCAGGTTTTGAGAAAAAGTAACATGAACTCTTCTTGTCCTCAATTTCTTTATTACGTTATTATATATGTTTATAGACTTATCCACTTTAGAATATTCTAAATTGACAAGATATGTGTAGAGGCAAGGCGAATCAGTTTCTCCCATAAATAGTGAAGGAATTGTGTGTACTAAGTTGGTCTGGAAACCGTAGCAAATGATCACTGCAGGAAGTTGGAAATGTATTTTGACGTTTTGGACATGACTTGCTCGGCTTTAGCAACCAAGTTATGAAAATCTGGCTTCGTTCTTTTAGTGTTTTCTTCATGTCTGGCTTTAGTAAGGGGTACAAACAACATGTGAGTCCAACCAGCAACAACAGAACATTTAAGTATCTGTCCATCAAGTGGGATCCTCACGTAGAATCTAGCTCATAATAAAGTTATAACAAAGCACCTATATTTCAGCTGAATTAAAATGTTCTTTGATAAAATCCGAAAATTGGAAGGCGTTACTTCATATGATATATTGTTGGGTTCTTCGAGAAAAGATCACCAAGGAGATACAACACCGATGAGACATGAATTCAATCTATACATAAGGGATTGACATCACTCTTAACCCAAAACCTTAAGATGATGAGTTTATAGGTTTTCATTTTTATATGATATTCAACTTTCTCATTATTTACTCAATGTGAGACCTAGACTCACACTTGGATTCCTAAAAATCTGTCATTCAAGTGAGTCTCTTCACATTGGTACTTCACCTTTGAGTGGAAGCATTCCAAGTCACGAGTATCTCTTACTTGTACTGTCATTCATCCTAATGGGACACGCTTACCCGATCCACTGTTAGGAAGACTTTCGATACACAGATTCTTTTGAGATACGGACCTTCAGCTCTGATACCACTGTTGGGTCTTTGGAGAGAGAATCACCGGGAGATACAACACCAATGTAACATGAGTCCAACCCACACATAAGGGATTGACACCACTTCCAATCTAAAACCTTAAGGCAATAGGTCTTCATCTTTATTTGATGTTCAACTTTCTCATTTTTTAGACTCACTTGGATTTTCAACATATACTTAGATATATCTTTACAAATTATCATACATGTCTTTTGTATCTGTATTTTTTTGTGTTAAATATGTTCAATTCCTAAATTGGGATTTGAAATTAAATTTCATTTATGACTCAAATTTTGATATCTTTTAGTCCTCAAATTTAGAAGTAAATAGATATAGTTTTTTTTTTAGATCAAATTGAATCTCTTTTCACATTATAAACAATGATTCTAATTGCAATTCAAGTTTATTAAATTGTGTAACAACTCAAATATCGTTTAACATATCGAAAAACCTTTTGACGTAATTTGGTTAAAGTGGTTAAAGTGATTATATCTATTAAATTTTATATCAAAATTTGAAAAATCAGAAATTATAATCTTACGTAAAAATTTAAGGAATAAAAAGATAATTAATTCTATTTTTTTTATTAAAATGTAATGTACTCGAACAATGATCTTCGTACATCTATGGTATACATTTACCCTTCTCACTTTCACCTCGTTGTTCTATTCTTTATTTTTTTTCTTATCACATCACATATTTTACTTTTCTCTTGGTTCATTTTCTTCTTTCCTCTTAAACGTTTTCTACATAAAAAATACTGGGATAAATTCGATCATTTTTTCAATAATTTTTTATATAATACTGAAAGAAAAATATGGTGATGAATGAAGCAAATACATATGCTCACCGAGTCATAGTAAAGAGCGATAACTCGAGTTGCTGCATAATATACAGATCTACCAAAAAAAAATCCAATCCGATCCTGCCAAACACAAAATAGTAAGATGGAACGCGCCATATTGTCCAAATACATACACCCGTACTGATTAGACTTGCAATATATCATGGATTACTCATTATTATTATTATTTTTGTTTCAGTGTATCATGTTTTTTATTACCGATATTTTCAATTATTTATCTTTCAAAGTATATGAATAAAAAATATTTTCAATTAATTAATTAAATTAATTTAATAAATTGTTATATTAAAATAGTTTTTACCTTAATTGCTTTTCATGGTTAAAGTTGAGGACTCTTATGGTGTCTTTTGGATTAAAATTTATAATGGTTTTGTATAATTTTGAAAATCAATCATCAAGAAAACTAAAATGAAAACTAAAATGGTAAAGAAATATGAGGCATCATCAGACAGAAAAGCAATCAAAACACAAGGTTGTGTCCATATTCAGAAATGGACGGAGGAATGGGTAGGTAGAAACATCCAAGAAGATGAGAAGTTTAACAATAATGAACCATCGTTCATCAAGCTACACATAGCAGCCGTATATATGTATGCAAATAATTAAAAAAAGAAGAAGTTATAAAGTGGGTATGAATTAGGCGAATAAAACTGGTTGGCAAAGAAACCATTGCAGAAACATAGTGAAAGCATAGCAACAAAAGAGTTGAAATATAGATTTTGGTGCAGATGGCACATTAGTATTCCGTCGAAATTACGGTGACGATATATGCAAAAGATTAAATAAGTACAAAATGAGTGTTTGATTGAAGGGCTCTGAAGTCTGCCCAAGCCACGACAAATGAGAACGACGACCTTCTTTTGCAAGCATTTCGTCTTGTAATGCGTGGAAGAAAAGCATTAGTAAACAAAGATAGGTATTCCCAATGCTTTCTTTATTTCGTGAAATTGACACTCACTATTCTCAATATATTCATATTTTATCTAATGTATTCATTTCGTCAAAATACCCCTTGTGACTACACAATTGTTTTCTCCAAGATCAACTTTCAAATCTTTTTCTTGTCCATTTTGGCTGTGCCAGGCTCAAGGATTAGAATGAAAATGACGTACGCTCCATGGAATCATGTTCCCCTTTTAATATCAACGCTGGTAAATCAAATTACATTTTAACTTTTATAAATAAATATGTTAATAACCTCGACTGTAAAGTAAGTATGCTCATGTACAAATACGCCACAAAAGGTGTGTTTGGCGAAAACAATTCAAAAAAAAGGTTTTTTTTTTGTTGATTTATTAAAACCATGTTCAATATATAGAATATAATATTACATCATATAAAAACAAGTAAAATATGATAAAATAAAATATTTGATAATAATAAAAGAGAATCATGTGATATCTCTATTAATATAATTAAAAGCAAAAGATATGTAATATCTTTATCACCATCTTTCAAGGTGGGAATGAAGATAGTAAAGTCCCAACTTCGAAGTAGCAACTCAGAAAGTAGAAGGATGTAATGACTTAGTAAACATATCAACAAGTTTAATTGTAGAAGGAACATGGAGAAGGTGGACAAAGCTATTAACAATATTTTGTCGAATGATGTGACAATCAAGTTCTATATGCTTGGTTCTTTGATGAAAACTGAGATTCTTGACAATATGAATAACAAAATTGTTGTCACAAAAGACAATGTAGGGAGTGGGAATCGAAAAATGCAAATCCTGAAGAATGTATTGAATCCATTGTAGTTCACATGTCAGGGGGATGTCAAGGTTCGATACTTAGCCACAAAAAGAAGACCATGAAACAATGATTTGTTTTTTAGACTTCCAAGCAACCAAAGAGGTTCCTAAGAAAACACAATATCTAGAAACAAAGTGTCGGGTAATGGTATATGTTGTCCAATCAGAATCAGAAAATGCCTGAATTTTAAGAAAGGTGTTGGATTTATACAAAAGACCATAGCTAGGAGCAAGTTTTAAGTACAAAATGATCTATAAAGCCTGTTGCATATGTAGTTCACGCGAAGAAGAAACAAACTGGTTAAGTTGTTGGACAACAAAACTAATATAAGACCTAGTGTTAGTCAAATAAAGTAATTGTCCAATCAGACATTGAAAGGAAGAAGGAACTGGTAGAAGAGCTCCCTTGTCGACATGAGGTTTGATAGAAGGATCAGATGGCATTGGTGCAGGTTTACATCCAAGCATCACTTCCTTTGAAATGAGGTCCGAACAATATTTTCTTTGGTTCAAAACTAAGCCATTAAGAGAATGAGAAACTCCAAGGCCCAAAAAATATTTGGGAGGGCCAAGATCTTTAATATGAAATCTAGAATGAAGATGGACTTTTACAACATTAATTTCAACAATATTATTACCAGTGAACCACATTATCAACATAAACCAATAAAACAATAATAATAAAGGCATATTTCTTCACAAAGAAAGAGTAGTGAGCAGAGTTTTGTGTGTAGCCAAGAAGAAGTAGTTTTGAAGTTAATTTTTGACTCCAATTATGACTGACTTGTTTTAAACCATACAGAGACTTGTTAAGCTTACAAACAAGATTTGGCTGGAAGAGAAAGACCATGTGGAGGCTTCATATAGATCTCTTCATGTAAGTCTTCATAGAGGAAAGCATTGTTAACATCCAATTGATGAATAAACCAATCACTAGCAATAGTCAAGGCTAAACAGATGCGTACAGTAGTAAGTTTGACAACAGGGGAAAAGGTTTCAAAATAATCAAGTCTCTCGTTTTGAGTAAAATCCTTAGCCACCAACCGTGCTTTAAACTTATCAACTGTGTCTTCTGGTTTATGATTGAGTTTGTAAACCCAACGACAACCAATTGGCTTGATGCCAGAAGGAGGAGGAAGCAAATTCCAAGTTTGGTTTCTATCAAGAGCAAGTCAAGTTAGTCTTTGTTTTTGCCTATAAATGTCAAGTTGGTCCTCTAGTGTTTTTTAGTCTCAATATGGTCTTGATTTTTGAAAAACTTATACAATTTAGTCATATTCGTTAGATTTCTCTAAACAGATCGATGATTTATCATTAAAATTGACATTGGGATCACATTAATTACACCAACAAAGCATTTCCTTATTAATAGATTTAGTTTTGATAAAAAAAATCCATAATCTGCTTCAATAAATGTAATGAAAAAGACCAAATTGTATCAATTTTTCAAAAAGTTGAGATCAAAGTGAGACTAAAAAAACTGGAGGACTAATTTAACATTTATGAAGGAAAACAATGACCAAAAGAGTAATTAAACTAAATATTTATAGAGAAATTTTTTGTTTTCCTTCTCATTGTCTTTTGGTTATTCACAAATTGTACTCATCTCTTACTCTCGTACGTTTCCTTTTTGTTTATGAAGAAAGAAGAAAGTTAGACATAAACTCGTTACTTTTGTTCTCATTTTTCATTTGTTCTCTTCTTTTCTTGAAGAAAAAAAATGATAATTCTCTCTTGTCTCACTTGATAATGAAATATTATTTTAATCGTTAACATTTTTTTTTATCTCATGAACCATTTTATATTCATTTTTTTATGAATATAGAAGAAAAAAAATGTATTGTGTTTTTTTTAATCAATTTTTAATTGCTTCTTGACTATAATATATTTTTCTTTCAATAATTACTTCTCTCAATTTTTTATTTATAATGATAAATTGTTTTTTAATAATATTAAAACAAATAAGTATATGGATGAAAAATAAAAAAATAGATTCACTCTTTAGAAATGTAATAGAAAAGTTATACCTAAGGATAGAAACAAGATAGATTCTACTCCTTCATATGTTTTTAGACATTGTTGTAATGATTAAATCTAATGATTCAATTGCTAATTAGAGGAACCATTTTTTTGAGCAATATACCAATGCTCCAATCTAATGATAAAAGAATTATATTATTTTGACTCCTCCAAATTTTTTTTTTACAAGATTTGTCAACACTAAGATGTCAGGCCTACATTAACATTTGTTTTTGAACATTTAATTTATAACATTAATAGAAAAGGTTCTTTTTACTTAATTTTTACCAAATTTATCTTTTGAATGACTTTTTCTTTCAAATTTATTGTATTTTTAATATGATTGTTTTTTAAATTTAACTATTCCTTTTAAATTAAAATAAACATTTATAATAAATAAAATACCTATAAAAAATAAAATAATTTAGAATAAAATTATAAAAATTATTTATATTTATTTTTATAATTATAATAATAATAATTCAATATTTTTTATCATCATAAAAAAATTAAATACACGTGATTCAACACTACAATTAGTAAAACATGTACTGAATGTATAGGCCCAAATTTTCATTTGTGTTATACCCTTTAAAACTTCTGGGCTTTTTGTAAAGATTGACTTTCAGGCTTCTTCAACAAATCTAGAGTTACTTCCCAAAAAGACAAAGTCAATTACTACCTGTACCCATCAATCTTCTTCTCCCACTTCATCAAAATACTTTCAGAAAATGTTTTCTCGTAGAAGAAAAATTTTTGCCCGCATAAACTTTTATATTTCGAAATGAATAATTTAAATTACAACATTCTAAAATTTAAAAGAAAGATTATGTTTAGAATATATAACTCAGAATATTATTATATTTTGAACTACACAGTTTAAAATATAATTTTTTATTTTTAGAGTATATTTTAAAATATAATTTTCTTATTTTATTAAATCGTATAATCTAAAATATAAAATTATGAAATTCATTACGAATTTAATATCTTGAAATACAGAATTTTCATTTCGGAGTATTTAATTCGAATACAAAAATTTATATGGTGCATGTTGAAATTACGGAGCTGTAGGAAGAAATTGCTAAAAAGAAATTATCCCTAAATTAAAGAAGAAAAACGAATGCAATAGTAGATGTTCGAAAACAAAAACCCAAGAGCTGCTTGCAATATGCTAAACCGACAAACCCCGCAGTTCTATTTAAGTTCAATTTATTTAAATAGTAAAAGAATTACTTGTATAAAAATTTTCGCATGAGAAATATTTGGCCTTCAAAATTGAATTTTGAATTTTCAAGATGAACAAAGGGATTAAGGTGTGTTTGAAATATTATGTTTTACTGTAAATAAAGTAGTGGAAGGAAGTAAAATATAACAAGATAAGTATTAAATTTCTAGCATTTATACGAGGAAAGAGATTATAACGAGGGGATTTATTTTAGAAATGCTCATAAAAAAGTATTTTGTAAATATAGAATAAATTAAATTAACTAAAAAGATTATAAGATTTATATATTTATTTACCTATTTATTTTTACTCACTCATTTATTAAAAAAGTTAGGATTCTTTTCTTCAATTTTTTTTCCTTCGTATTTCTGTCTATTCAAATAAAGCATCTTGTCTACAATATATTTTAACAAAATTATTCCTATCTTTCTATTTTCTTTTCTTTAATCCCTTTTCTCACCCTCTTGTTTTTTTTTTTTTTATTAACATGCCAATTTTTTATTTAGAAATACAGTGAAGAAATAAACCGAGTAATTTATATTCTCAAATTCATATTTAATAATTTTTAAATGTTACTATTTAAGAATGTAATAATATTTTAATTAGTTTTTAATATTAAAATATTTTATTAAAAGATATAATATTTAATAAATTTTCATTTTTTGGTAAATGGTTAATAAATTTTAAAGTATCAACTTAAACTTCATAATGATAACTAACATAATGTTTTTTTTATACTTTTTAACATAATGTTTTTTTAATATACTTTTCAGTAAAATTTTAGGTTAAATATTTTTTTTATCCCTACGAACTTTTAAACCAATTTAGTCCCTATTTTTTAAAATGAGTGATTTTTAGTCATTTTAACCAAATTTTGTTAAATTTATTTGATATTTTAAACGCATTTCTAAGTTAATATTGAAGCGGAAATGTGCCAAACAGTATAAATAACTTAAATTTATCATGAAACGTGTTTGAACCATCAAATAAACTTATCAAAATTTGATTAAAATGACTAAATTCATGCATTTATAAAATTGGAGACTAAATTAGATCAAAATTTTGACGAGAGACTAATTCTAATTTTTATTGACCAAAATATATTTAATCCTAAAACTTTCTATGATTTGTTTTTTTCGAATATACTTATCGGAGTAGTTAGATAAACTCTTGTAATATTTGCTTCGTTGATTATTATTTTTATAGTTCGGTATAGGACGTTAATATACATGTATCTCTATCTAGAGTCTTTGAAAAGAGTGGCTGGATTTTGAATTGAAGCGAACTTAACCCACGTAACTAATTATATCTTTTATTCAATTAAAAGGATTAATATCAGTATAACGGGTGTCATGTCCATATATACTACAACATATTCTAACCTTAATTTCCACCCTCTTCGTTTCTTTAAGAACAAGCAATTCAAAGTAGGTGACAACTTGTTAAAAAAAAAATGGCCTCCATAAAGAAACAAACTTCTTTTTCGTAAAAAAATCATTAAGTACAAGTGTTCATGGAATATGTTTACCTTTCCCCAACCCAATTTCAATGTCTTGATAGGACTGTCTGTTTATACCCAATCAAGAAATTTCCGTTAATATAGATGTGTCTGTGGTAATATTTAAAAATAAATAGTACTCATGAACATGTTAGATATAACTACATTTAAACATTTTAAATAACATATGAAGTTTGAACTAGATTTTTTTTATTTAAAAAAAGAGTTTTAAAAGGGATAGTAAGTGACTAATTAAATTTTTCAATAAACACCGGTTATTAACAAAACTAATATTTTACTAAAAACCAAATAATTAATATATATATATATATATATATATTATAATATCATGTCATGCAAACTTAATATATACTTTATTATATGAATAAATCTTATTACTCATAAATAACTTTTAAAAATAATTTAAAAAATATTAGATATTACACATCAAGATGGAATAATTCCGAAAATATGGCTAAAACCTTTTTCTTTTTTTTAAAGACAAGCATTTAATTAAAAAGTTAAACGCATTAAATTTAATTTTGAATTATTAGTTTTTTAGAGGAGGAAAGAAAATTCAAAATAATATCACTTCTAACTTAAACTATTAAGGTCACGGATTTGTGACTTTTTTTAAAAAAAAAATTGTGTTCATTTCTATGTATCGATAACACATCTAATTCAAACTTAAATTTCTAACATGAGTTAGATCATTGAGACACAAAAGTGGAAAACTATAAAATTATTAGGTTCAGGAATAGGGTAGAAACTTATGTACTGCATTAAGTTTGTGTGAGTAGGGGAGAAGTTTCCAATGACAATTGAAGAACTTTTTCTGTAATGGAAAGACGAAAAAGTGATGGGAGTTGATGGTTCACATTAGAGAGTTCACACTATCGGCCTCGTGAAGTCCACGTAAAGATGAGCTCAAAGTAAAGACCAGACACTGACAAAAACCCAGGTTGGAGATAAAGAGAAAAATATTAAAATTTGTATGTGGTGCTTACTTTGGAATGTAACAGATGGAAACTATGGTGCATGGAAAATTAGAGACCATGGTACGTTAGGTGTAACTCTTACCAACTCATTAATAAAGAGAACATTAACTCCGACAAAAATCTTGCATGAAAGAAATGTTGGAGTGTTTGATTAGCTTTTGGAATTTGGGCACCGCCACATATGACTGCAAAATTGTATTGGAGAAACTTGGAGCGGAATATAGGGGATATCTCCACCTCTTTATGAACCATTAAAAAGCTTGTTCCATAAAAAGCAAAACATGGACCAAAAGATTGTCCAAAGTCTTACCAGACACTCATCACACTCTGTTACTGTTACATGTGACTTCATGCAAATTCAACCTTAATTTATAATTCATATTTTTCATTTTCTTTACATATAAAACATACATCCAAAACTTTAAACGAGAATCAAATCTTTTTTGGAATGCATGTGTTAATTACTTTCCCAACCATCTACAAAACATCATATTAATTAAGCGAACCAATTGATATTCGAAGAGGAAATGAACAGCATCCATATGGCAGTGTCCCACAGTTTTCCTTTTCCATTGTTGCATTTGGAAAAAAATAATGGTTGATAGGGATACAAATGCTGGAACATATAGGGTAATGTCTTGACCAAATCTCCCTCTCGATAAGGCAAAGTTAGATGAGAAGACCAAGAAACATACATACGAAGTCTTTCTATTGTTGATGGAAGTGACGCATTGGGGTTGTCAAGGGACAGAATCTGCAGGACGCTGTGTGACTTAGAAAAACAGCTTCATGGATAACAGCAAAACTTCATGCGCATCAGCAAAGGTTAAATCAAATAATACACAATGGATGATATTAAATAACCACATATTAATCAGAGGTTATATATATAGGTCATTTTTTCACATCGTTAAACTTACACCCACTCTAATTTATGTAAAATGTATTCATCTCAATACAACCATTGATAAGCAATCATCATATCTGTAAATTTATCAAATAAAACAAATTTGCTTTAACAATTCATTTTGTCAAAATAAAGTACGATAAACCAAAAAACACTAACAATTCATTTGTCGATAAAATTTTTAAAAAAAAAAAGTATGATATAAAATTTTCAAGTTAATAAATGTTTTTTACAATTTTTTTCATCAGGAATAAAAGAACTTTGTGCATACGTTAAATGCATCTCTTTCTTTTATTCATTCATTTATATATATATATATATATATATATATATATATATATATATATATATATATATATATTACTTTAAAAATTTTGCATATTTAAGCTCACAAATTTATCGAAATTTATTATTTTTTTGAAGTAATTAAATTTATGCATATGTTATTATAATATTTTACTAAAAAAATAAATATTTTTTTCTAATTTTATTTTAGAATTTTTTTTTAAACTATACTAACAAATTTTGTTAAGAAAAATAATTACAAGAAATTATAGAAAATATTTATAAATTTTATAATTTTGTAAGAAATAATTATTATAAAAGAAATATTTGTCAATTAAATTTTTTATAAAATATATGATTTTTTTTTCAATTTTTAACAACTTTAAAAAAAATCTCATAATGTAAAAAATTTTAGTAGTGGTTCTGCACATTCAAGCTCACAAATTTTAAATAATTGATATTAGTAAACCTGAGCACACATAACAAATAATATAAAATATCAATAATTTACTTTTAAACTGTTAAAGATATTGTTTCTTTCAGTAAAAAGATAGAAATTTGACACCAAGTATTGTAACTAAATTCAAATAAGAAGTCTTCGAATTACATTTAATCCAAAACCTCCAAAAAATAATTTGTATGTTTTGCTTTTTTTTTATATTATGTATTTTATTTATTTTTGTTATCCAATAAAAAATTTAAACATACACTTAACTCCAATAAACCCTAAACCCTAAACCCTAAACCCTAAACCCTAAATCCTAAACCCTAAACGAAAGACTTTATAAGAAGTTTCTTATTATATTCTTCAACCTTGAAATTGAGATGTTCTAAGATCCAGATATGTTTCAAGCCAAGAAGGGGAGTGTAGGCACTTAACACACTTTAACTATTAACCTCCTTTCTGATGTAATGCAACATGACCGATATGATCTCGATCCTTATAGCACGAACTAATATAAAAAAATATTCATAAATACCCGAGATGATCCAAGATAGGTATGCCTTGATATCGACTCAACCATACATGTTGTGAAATGATTTCAGTCATTGATGACTGAGATGGTGTCAAGCAAGCTTTTAGATATCCTCAAATGTATAGATCGAAATAATTTTGGATACATACATTAAACTAACCCCTAAACTCGATATGATTCAAATGAAAGTCTTAAAATACTAAAATGATCAAAAATAGGATAGCCAATATAATGCATAAAAAATAGAAAGAAAATTTCATGTTCGTTGATCACTTTGTCCTATAGATGTATATATACACACACAATGAAATGTAGAAATAATTACTTTCTATTGAAGAGACTAACAAAGTCTAACTTATTATATATACAATAATTTTTAACTAATTAGTTATATTATTTAAGAACAAAATTGAAAGGAGTTTAATCAACTCAATATTGACTCTTCCACAAATGACATGAGAGTATATTTCAATGTGTTTCATCTTCTCATTCAAATTTTATTAAAAAATTTGTGAAGTTAATTGATTATAAAAAAATAATGGTCGAGTCAAGGATATGTAAATGTGTTCTAATTAAATGTTAAACATACTTGTGGAAAGAGTATTTTGTACCCAATATCCAAATGGACATATGGAGATAATAGATTGTATAACATAAGAATGTCCAAGATAAACAAAGAAGTTCATAATGGAACCTCAAGCATCTACCTTAATACAAATCACTAAATACATTGAGTTTTTTTTTTCGGCAAAAACAAATTAAATTAATGAGATAATTAGGTTACATCAACCCATAAACACAATATAAATAAAAGAAAACAAAACCTATTACGGCTTTATGGTTTCCCCTCTCATACTAAGCCTACTGTGCATAAACCTTACATTCTCATATAACACAAAGTTAGAAACATTATGTGCCCATACATACAAAGCAATATCAGACCTTACCACAAAAAACATGAATAAACGGATTGAACATAAAAATCTCAAGTCAGTTTTGATTCAATAGATGCTTCATTCATGCTTGTTTTCTGAATCTACTACTTAAAGTCATGTTCCAGCACCCCTGTAAATGCTACAACATGCATATTACCTGCAACCAAACTGCAAACAAATCAACAATACCTTCATACCTCCATTTGAATTGAACCTACAAACACAGGACCTTCATTTTTTATCTATAACAATTAATTTTATAGATAAAAAATAATTTTTTACTATAATAATTAATTTAGATATTAATTTATAAATTAAAATTTAATGATATTTAAAATAATCATTATTATAAATAAAAAATTATAATTAATGATCAATTATAATCTAATTTGGTCATTAATATTGGTTACCAAAATTTTAATTATTAAAAGAATTAGTTTTTAAATTGATATTAAATATATCAACTTCTAAAAAAGTTAAAAATAATACTCCCACAACGTGTAAAAAAAACTGCACCCAATCTCTGAAATAGAAAAATTAAAAGTCAATGTTATTAACTAAAAGAACAAGCCTATAAAAACAAACTAAAAGAACACTAAACCCAAAATTTGAGTCACTAGATGGTGATACAACTTCTTTCATCACTTAAAAAACCTTCTGAAGGCAATCTTTAACGGTACATATATGGAGATACAAAGGCGATGATATAGAAATATTTCATTTTGTATTAAGCACCCACTCAACGTTAATTTATGACATTTATTTTAAAATATAAAATAATTCAGGATGAATATATTGAGAAAAAAAAATATTATCATTTTATAAAATGTTTCAAGAGAGTAAGAAAATTAAAGGGGTTGATGCAACATTTTTGAATTACGAACTAATGAATTAATTATTTGATATGGTGACACAAGTGAGTCTCAATGTTAGTCTTAGAAGTGAGTGGAAAATGTGAGGTAGAGATACTCCGATTATCATCTCTTACATGTTTGTTCTTGCATGTAACCTCACCAAATTTTGTCCGATGAAAAACACCAGAAATTCCAAATTCTACGAAGAATATTCCTGGTGATATTGAGTTGGTGTATTATTATCTATTATTATTATACGAAAGGCTAAATGAATCATACTTGAAAAGGTGAGTGCAGCAGAAGAAGTGCCTGAATAAGCCAAGACAGAAATACAAAACGATCCCACTTGGTGAAGGCAACAGTAGATGATGGTGAAGATGCCGCGTATCCAAGTGACAAAACCACGAAATGACCTTCATCGCTTGCTGGTTCTGAAACTAAATTCTTCTGAATAGATAGGTGTCCCAAGGTAAGGATTGATTTATTTTAATTTATTACTTTAATCATTATATTATATTATTAAAGAAAATGTAAAATAATAATTAAAAAATATTTACTTAAAAAAAGTAATAAGTTGAATATGAAAAAAATGAGTGTATGGATGATAATGGATGGGACCCAGAATTAGAATAGTAAAATTGTTGTATGGGTTAGGGGTGGGTGAGGGTGAAAGAGCATTATTATTATGAGAAGCAAAAGGCCATGTTCATTTGACCCTTGGTGTCGCCATCAAGAAGGGAAGGGCCTTTATCTGCAGCTTGGTAGCTAGGTAGCTCCTACCATGATCCAGGAACAAGGAAACCCTAACACTCCCTCTCTCTCTCTCTCTCCCACTTCCATTATTCAAATTGCGCAGGTGTTCTCTGTTCCCTAACATGTGCTACATCATGTGAAACCCACATGTCACCCATACCACGTAATCAAATTGTCACATCCTGCCCAAATATCTATGTCAAACCAACCATGTAGGGCACAGGTACCACATTTTCATTTTTATTTCATTTTAATTATTTTCACGTCATTTTTTCATTTAATAATTTAATTCAATTATATTTAGTTGGATTAATTTTTCAATTAATTAATTTTTAAAAAAAAATATTCGTTTATTAAACAACTCATTTTCATTTTTTTAATAATTATAAGATGATGATAGTAATAATAATAATAATAATATATAAAATGCTTATATAATAAATTTAAAATTATTTCTTATCATAAAATTGTTAGATAAATAATTATTATATAATCTAAATTATTTTTATTTATCGATTCGTCATCATCCAATCCAATTTTAATTGATTACTTTAAATAAAATTAATTCAGTCTATAAAAAACTGACTAAATTGAATTAAGTGCAACCCACTTACGAACTCTAGGTTAATTCCAACCATACTGTGTACCTCTACTTTTATTTTGCCAACTTTTTGTCTTCATTCTTCTTATACACCACCAACCAACCAAACAAGGATGGTTTACTGTATTGTCTACAGTTTCTACTAAAGTGGTTTTCTATTTTATTAACTAATCTTTATATGCTAAAAATTCATTTTATGACGAATTTGAGTTTTAAAAGTTAGATCGCGTATTTTATATATAGATTTAGATCATTTTTAATATTAGTTCAGTTTGATTCATTGACATATATAAGATTCGTAAGTTTTCAAATTCTAAAAATTAACAATATTTTCTTAGAACTTCAAACTCTAACCTCCAAAAATTCTGGCATGTACATTACCAACTAATATGATTCACACTAATACTACTTCTATTTAATAAATAGTACATGATATTTCATTTGTTTTTTTCTTATTTTAAATTGTAAAATGTATCTTATTTGATTATGTTGCATATTTCGTTAATTTAATGATTTAATTATGTCTAATATCACGATTAAAATATTATGTCAATAAGTTATTGATCTTATTTATCTTAAGCTTATTAAGTCTCTTAATCAGGTTTTAATTCGTGTTTAGGTTAAAAATTTAAATCAGGTAAAGACACAATTACGTGAATTTGGTTTCTGAATACTCTCAGATTATGATCCATCTTCAAGGAGCTAAGATTACAATAAAATGTAAGAAGAAAATCTTGAAGTGGTGGCCCCTTTGGATGTGCGTATAACTAGAGTTATGGTTGAAGGAGTTTTGTTGAGGTTTTGTCCAAGATGATGGATTCTCCAAAATGCAATAGATACTCTTCATGTTCTGTTGCCATCCCAAATCCCATACTCGTTCCACAAATCTTACCAGAAAACCGTGTTGACATGTTTTCTGTTTTGGGTTACAAGGGATGATGATTATTTTATTGGAAGAACAATAATTTTAATACTTGCTCCTATAATCATGCTCAAACCTACCAGAAACGAACCTCATGATATGTTAGTTAGTTGTACCCATAGAGCATTAATTGTTCGAAGTGAAGGCGTATATGTAGAAAAAAACAGATTATTTAGGTTTTCGGGCACATGCATGTAGTTGACAATAATCTTGAAATCGACCAAAATTCCCAAGCTTGAAATTTTATAAATGTAATCACAATTTGTCAATATGAGTCTGCCATTGACAATTAGTGAAGTCCTTGAAAAGCTTTTCTTCACATGTAAGGATGATGGTTAGCAAGTAAAAACACATTTAATTACTTTATTATTTATAAAATTAGATGACAACAGAATAATTAAGAAAGCAAAGACTTAAATCTTTTATTGAGAAGTAATGAGATCCTATATGTATACGGCGATATCTTATTAGTTTAAGTGGTTCCCCAGTCACAATCTACAAGGTTGTATCCGTAAGATAGAATGGGATTGGTCCAAATTAAATTTAAAGTTTCTTATGGTAACACCTCGATTATTGACACATGTTTACATGCGATCAAGATATTCAATTCTCAAAATATATATGATATATGACTGTCCAATTTTTTAAAATAAAAATATGTTTGGTTCCGACGGAATTAAAAATGTTGAATTCACAAGCGTAAAGCCGATGGGATCCATGTTCATTGGCTGCTAAATGTAAGTTCGATTATGGATATATTTCAATAACTTTTTAAAACTATTTCCGAAAAGCAAGACAAATGGATAAACTTCAATATATATTAAATTAATTTAATTTACAAATAAACTATTAAAATTTGAAAAGCTCTGAAAAATTTAGATTACATTGGAGGCTTTGACTCCTACAAAATTCTCCTCGCACTCTCTATATGTAATACTTTAGCCTAAACTTTGGTTGACATGACTCGAAGATTCAATTTCTTGTTTGCCGTATTCTAAAAATAAAACAAGCAAACAAAACTTTAACTTTTGCACTTTAAAGGGAATTTAGCTTTAGATAATT
This sequence comes from Vigna unguiculata, assembly GCF_037176805.1. Taxonomy (NCBI): domain Eukaryota; kingdom Viridiplantae; phylum Streptophyta; class Magnoliopsida; order Fabales; family Fabaceae; genus Vigna; species Vigna unguiculata. The sequence goes on along the minus strand of NC_140794.1, from coordinate 51,927,079 downwards.
GCTGTTGCAAAAGGACTTAATCCTCAGAGGTTGAAAGAAGTCTCGGTATAAAAATTTCCACAAAATTAAAGTTACTTTTTTAAGATATATATTAAATTAAGGTTATTATACTTTTTTTAGTCTCAATTTTCGTAAAGTTTTGTGAAATAAGTCCTAATTTTCGTCAATTTTGTTCAATTTGATCCTTTTTTGTTAGCACCGTTTAAATCATTAACGGTCATGAATAGTGATTGTCACGTGTCACTTTGTGATTTTTTTGTAATTTTTATATTTTTATTTATTTATTTTATTTTATTTTATTTTTTTAAATATCCACTTGTCAACCCAGTAATGTGTCATGTATCAAAGTCAATGTTTTATATTTAATTTGGTCCTTATATTTGTTACTTTTGTTCAATTTTGTTTGAAATTGACCAATTTTGTCCCTATTGAAGATGTGACCAATTTAATTTTTATATCAAAGTTATAATGATATGAATTTTAATATATTGTATAAAAATATTTAATAAAAAATGTAAATTTTAATATAATATATCGAAACAAAAAAGATATTTTAACATTAAATTAATTAATGAGAAATATGAAAATAGCGTATTTAAAAGGTACTTTCATCAATTTATCATATTAATCAATATTTTTTAAAATTACTTAAAATATTAAACAAAAAAAATGAATAATTTTTCAATAATTATTATATTTGAACATATATTTAGAAATTAAAATAGAAAGTTATTATAAATAGAATCCCAAACATTAAATTATTAGAAAATATATATAAATGCATTAACTTACTCGTTACCTTACCAACATTTTTCTTAATTTAAATATTAATATAACGTTGTATTACCACTTAAGGCACATATTTATAGTGATTACATTAAAACATTTCATATGATTTAACAAAATTTTAAAAATAAAAAACCATAATTCACCATATATATATATATATATATATATATATATATATATATATATATATATATATATATATATACATATAAAATTCACCACACATTATGACATCAAACAACAAGTCGAATGTATCTTCAATCTTTATAACAAATTATACTTGATTTGCATTGACTCAAAATCCAATATTATAGGATTTTTTATATTAAGATAATTTATCATACTCAACGCCTTTAAAAAAAAAAATCAGATGATTCAATATTGATAATTCAACCTGAACCTTTTTTATGTCAGAGTGGTTCCTTACACCATCTTTCCATTATAACTGAAGTAGAATATCTCTTTTTCTTTAACGATCATGACCACTTTAAGTTATTTAAACATGAATATTTTATTTACTAAATTGTTTTTAGGTCTTGCTTTGTTTTCTCTTCTTTTAAATTTGAAAGCAATTTAATACAAAAAATAAAATAAAATACAAGCGATATATTTTTTTTTTTAATTTGAGATGTTATACTGCCATATGAGAATGTAAAATACCATTTAATCTTATTGTTATAAATATTTTAAAACTAATTCTTTCAATGTTTGTTATAATGAATTGTTTCAGTTTTTTAAATTTCGTTTTCTAAACTTGAACAACGAAGAATGTAAGTAATTTCAATGATTTTTGTTTATTTTTTCATATAGATATAATTATATGTTGATGCATTTTAGTGAATTATTTTATCCGTGACTTCAAATGTTGTTCAATAAAAAAAAATGTAAAATTTGTGATAGTTAAGACTTAGTTATTTCATTAAATTTTTCATTTGAAATTATTTATAGACTTGATCAAAATAGATCACGTATATAAATTAATGGCTATTTATCACAATAATGATGAAGGTCGTTAGTAGATTCGATTTTAGATGGGAAGAGAATCACCTAAACCTTTCCACCCCATGTTCTTTTGTTATCATGCGAATTCAAATTGGTACACATGAATTTTTTTTTCATCAGTAATATATTTTTATATAGGAATATTATTACGAAATGTATAATAGGGAATATTATACCCTAGTTTCGTGATAGGTTGGTGCTTTAAGTATTGTAGGAGTGCGTGTAGACTCGGAGGGGAGATATATATTATTATATTATGCAAATGTGAACGCATGACCTTATAGGAAGTTATGAAGGTATTGTCTGCTGCTAACATGGGCATAGACAAGTAGCAAGATTAGGGATCCATTTACTAATTTGATACAATACTTTATTATAAATAATAAAGATCTGTTATGGTTTTATTATTTTACATGAATCTTTAAGAGTGGAAGATACATAAAAATAAGATAACGTTGTTTTGGTGAGTACCAGAAGTCTTGACATTTTCTTAAGACTCTGAAATATTTTTGATTAAGAGTATAAACTGAATCATGTAACATTCTTGAAGCGGGGCTATGGCGTGTGGAAGTGAGACATGTGACTGCATGCGTAATTTAGTGAACGTGTCATGTATGTGTGGATGAACTGCGAATGTGATTGGGTAGTGTTATCCTGGGCTTTCTCAAGCTCCTCCAATTTCAAAACATCTTTATGCTTTGTTGAGTCAAACAGATAGCTTTATGCTTTGTTAATCCTTCAAAAGCGACTCAAAACTACAATAGAGCTTGCGATTCGTGGAGGGACGGCCAGCACACACATACGTACTCGTCACCGCAAAATCTGTTCCAGACAAAATCACTTTTTCACCGGTCATTCTTATCATTACTCCCAGAAAGTTCAACAAACCAAAGTGTTCTCAACAGTTTAAAATATCATTTCTTGCAAGAAACTCCACCAAACTTTTTCTTTGCGTAGTTGGTTGCTAGACTTAAATAAACCTCTAATTTCCATTGTTCAAACTTCAACGCCACAGATTTCACAGTTACATTATTTATATTTCATTTTATAATTTCCTTTAATTATTTCTATCACATTATGCATCTGTATTCTACTTTTTTCCAGCACAATGGGTAGCCCTTTCTTACGGTGGAAGAGAAAATGGTGGAGCTCTCTACGTCCTTGTCTTAAAGAATAGCCCATAAAACATATTATTACGAAATACCAAAATATGTTAATAATATATGAAACTCTATTGACTTTTTGGCCTCTGACCCACACTCTGCAAATACTCCATCTCATACGCCTAGAAAAATGTTATGGTTGAAAACGGTGAAATTGTCACGAAGGTCGGTTGTTGAATAAGGGCCGTCAACATCGGCAGCCCAACCCATCGTCGTCGGCCGTTTATCTCGCCGGTGCCGTAAATTACGTACAAGTAAGCTCTTGTAAGTAGTGTGTGCCCCGTTCAACACATGTCAAGGAACCTATAAGCACACATCACGATAAGATAGTTGAAGAACATCGTGATATGTCGATTTTCACAATCAAGACTTTCTTTAATGCAATACTCTATTAAACTACTTCTACTATTATTTATTTAAACTGGATCACATTAACTAAATTATATAGTAATCAAATTTCTCATTGATTATGCCGAGAAGATTTCCGTATGACATTTAATTGATACAGTGGTAGTATAAATAAACATTTCATTAATGATACTAAGGAGATTTTGTAGGGAATTAATGACTGAGATATGGAACAACTTATACAAACAAGGCTGACTAGAAGCCCAACCACTTCACATCCACATGGACAGAGTGCTCTTTTGTTTCTCTCTCTCTCTACATTAATTTTTATCACAAAAAAAATAAAGAAAAATAAATGGGAATTTTTTGGTACTCCGCCAAAAATACTGGGGAGGCAGAAAAAGGGAAAATAAAAAGAAATTGAAATGAATTTATGCATGAGCGAGCACGCATAGACTAAGACCAGGCTACCGTTCTTCCTGTTCACGATGATCGCGAGACGATAACCGGAAAACCCACTTGGTGAGAGACTTTCTTTTGGAGGTTCCGTTGAACAGAGCACTCCTCTGAGTGCAGGTGGACTCAGCGACGAAGTTCTTCAAGCGTTTCATGGCCAAGGAGAGAGTCTCCTCGGACATGTTAGCGAAACACACACGGAACCACCCTGGCTCGGTGCAATGGCACGACGACCCAGGGGAAATGTTTAACCCAACTTGGTACACTATTTTCTTCCACAGCTCCATCTCGGCTTCGAACGTGTTCGAATGCAAAAGGTGCCTCATGTCCACCCAGCAAAACAACCCGGCATTGCTCTCCAGGCACGAAATACCAGCTTTTTGTAACCCCGAAACCATCATTCTCTGTCGTCGTTTGAGCCTCTTCTGATTCTCAACGATGTAGTTTCGGGTGAACTTCTTGTCGCCCAGCATGGCAGAGAGGAGGTACTGTGTCTGCGAAGAGATCAACCCAAAGCTCGACATCTTCGTTGCGGCCGCAACCACGGTGTCGTTTTCGGAGTAGATAGCGCCGACGCGGAAACCCGGCAAACCCAAGTCTTTGGATAGACTGTAGACAACGTGAACTCTGTTCCAGATTTCGCCAGTATCGTTTCTCTCCTTGAGGATTTCCATGACACTGACGAAGCCCGGGGAGCTAAAAACCGTCCCGGAGTATATCTCGTCGCTTATCAAATGAGTGTCTTTTTTCTCTTTGATGAAGTCGACGAGAAGGTTCAATTCACTCCGAGACATGGTGGTGCCTAGCGGGTTTGACGGGTTCGTCACAAGAACGCCTTTCACTCTCAGGTTGCGCTTGAGGGCCTCCTCGTAAGCTTGTTTCAGAGCTGTCTCCGTAATCTGGAAGTTGTTAGAACTCGTGCATTGTATCGGAACAATCTCAGCACCAGTTCTCCACTTGAGGTCTCTGTCAAATCTGCATAGAATAAAGCAAGGTCAGGGGAATGCATAAAAAATTATAGAAAATAAAATTACGTAAAATTATGTAGCATGAAGTGGAATATAAGGGATAAGATTAAGATAAAAAGCATACGCACCCCGGGTAATAAGGAGTGGGAAGGAGGAATGCGTCTCCTTGTTCAGCGAGACAGAACATTAAGGTTTCGTTTGCGGAAGTGGCACCGGCAGTGAGAACGATGTGGTTGGGGTCGAAAGTGACTTTGTTTCCTCTGATTTCGGCCATGAAATCTACCAATGCCTTTTTGAAGGAAGGGAGGCCGTGGTAGTCTTGGAAGAGAGCTAGCTCTCTAAATATGGATTTTCCGTCTCGTTTGAAGCCGGCGACGTCAGGGTTCTTAGCCAGCCATGACTCTAGGAGATCGAAAGAGAGCTGATTCTCCGCTAAACCCATCTGGATAATTCCTTTGGGGTTGTGGATTTCATCGTAAGGGTTTTTCTCATATTCCTGCCATCCTAAAAAGTATGAAGAGTCTTGGCCGTGACTATTGCACGTTGCTTTTGTGGACAAGAGCCTCATTTTGTTTGTTTGTTTGTTTGTGTGTGTGTTTGGGATGGTAGGAAGGAATGAAGAGGTGATGGCAGAGGAGAAGAGAAGAGAAGAGAAGAATATTTGGAGTGGAATGTTGAAGAGGAATTGGTGTGTGAGCAGAGGAGTAAGGTTGGTTATATATTTATAGTGCAAGTCCTAAAGGGTAGAGAGCCAAGTGGCAATGCAGAAAGAGTTTGAGAAAGAAAAAAAAAATGTAGGGTTTGTCGAGAAGAGAGAGAAAGAAAGTGTGAATAAATGGGTTTAATTTAAAAGCGCTTTTGTCCACCGCCCCAACCATGTCACGAGAAGTCCAGGCTCCCTAGTATCGCAGGGACTAAAATGTTATTGACAGTATTTGTGGAAAGTGTCTCCCCGCGGGTATAATCTCGCGTGGGATTTTGAGTTTATACGAGTCAAGAAATAATGAATGTTTTTGTTGTGTTTGTTGTTTTTATTGGCATGAAGTGAGGTGGTATTAATTATGTCTAGGTTGGTTAGAACGTAATGTTAATTGTGTAGATGCAGATAACGAAGGGAGTAGCAGGAATAGATGGAAGGGAAGGGTAAGTTAAGAGAAAGTTGATAGGGTATTTTTTGTTTGGGAAATTGGTAGAGAGTTGAGAAATGTGATGGAAAGTGGGTCAGTGTGACCCAGGAGGTCCATGAAAAGTTAAATATGGAGGCTTTGGGGATGGTCCATGTGTCCCCTTTCAGCCTTACCCAGCCCAAGTCATGTCGGCATTTTGTTGAACCACCACTTTTTAACCTCCCCAAACATGTCCCAATGTCTCGCCCTCGCCGCTGACAATTTTCTTGATTTGGATTGTGGACTATAGAATCTGAATTCAGCATCAAGACAATATCACTCTAACGTTTCTCCCCTTCCATTCCATATACCTTTTAATTATACTCTCATACCCTCCCATTGCATCACGTAAGCATATCAATTTCATTGGTCAAACTTTCCAATTTCTATATTAACACACATACATATTATTATCGCCTTCATAATAATTGCTATTTCACCATATACCATACAAAACTAAACAAAGTAAAATCCTATATAACTGCAACTTCCCATGTGACATCTTCACCTAAAATACCTCTTCCCCTTTTATTTTCTCCGCCTTATTCTTACCATTCATTCAATTTTTCTTTACTTCTCACATAAAAATATTTATAACTCTTAATTCCTTCATCCAATAAATAATCGTTAACATCATTTCAAATCCAGGGTTTCATTTCTCTGTAACCGCGATAACAATAGTTTGTTCTCTACAATTATAAAATCATAATAACAAAGATTCTCAATCAGCTCAGGCCCACTCTAAAAGGAGATGATGAAGCAATGTAATACTTTCTAGATATCTAAAAAGGTTGAAGATTGGTGAATCTGTTCAGCGTTGGAGCTATAATATAAAATATACAACTCAAGATAAAAAAATAAAATAACAAATTCAAACATAAATAATCACGAATTTAAGAAATTAGAGGAATGCGACCCTTGGGCAGAGAATCAAATCTCTGGTCGTTATTATTTGTCTGTTTCCATGTCTCTCAAAAACCTAGTGAATTTTCCTTTTTAATTTACCATTTTATAAACTAGAGTAATTCTTTACTTTATTAACAACTATATACTTTTTAATATAATCTCATATTAGTCGTGCTTCCCTTGTTCAAAAAATTTAAATTTGATGTCTTGTTTGAAATATTTATGTCACTTTTAACTAACTTTTTTCACAGGACACGAGAGAAAAAAAAAAGGAACAAAAAAAGAAAACACTAATCAATATAAGTTCTCTCACTGTTTCATTTTTCAACTTGTGTAGAAGGTAGTTTCAACTTACGGAAAATTTTATTTAATTTTTTTTCTTGTTATACATTTCCTTTAAAAGATTTTAGGAGAAGTCCATGCAAATAGATCTAACTTAAGTGAAAAACACTTTTTTTCATGATTTTTTTGTATTGAAAATAATTATGACTACTTATTATTAACCAAAACCTTTAATTTCGATGACATTAATTATATATTTTGTATTCTGTGACTTTATATATCATATATCTTTAAATGTATTAACTATTTCTTTTTCTTTGGTTTACATTTGGTTTTTCTTAAATCTCAATGACTCGTATTCTTCGGATAATTTCCTTTTGATACTTTTCTCTTTTCCAAAAAAATTAGCCACTTATTTCTGTTGTGCTAAATGCGTATTTGTTAGTTTCAGGTGTTAAACGTTAAAAAAATTGAAGGGATTACGATATATTTGTATAGAAAAAAAGAGAGGAAATTGAATGTATATTTGAAAAGGGGAAAAAGGAAACAGAGAAAAGTCCTGAATGTAGTTTCGCCCCTAGGTTTTTTATAAACAAGGGCATAAAAATGATGGGAAGTTGGTGGGATGGGAAGAATTAAAAATAAAAAAGAATGGGAAATGAAGCAATAATAGTGGTGATGAGTTGGAAGGTGTGATCCGCCCTTAGTTTTTTTGAGCTACCTGATTTGATGATAGTTTTAAAATGGATAAATCACATGCATTAGGTGAAGTGATAGGGTCACATAAGCCAAAACAACAATTCATTTGTTTTGAGTTATATCCCTGTTAGGTCGTTGCTCAAACCATCATCACTGACAGTTAAATACTGCATACCTTACTCTACTCACTTTCACTGTCACTGCGCCACTCACCCCTACCCCGCTCACTGATTTCCTCTATAACAATTTCTTATATTTAATGTTCCTTCAAATATTTCTTATATTTAAGGGTTATATGTTTTTTTTACCCTTAAATTTGAAATTAGTTCATCTTTAAAATTTTAAACCAAGTTAGTATTTCATCTCTAGAAATGCGTGAATTTAATCTTTTTAACCAAATTTTGTTAGATTTATTTGATGTTTCAAACGCATTTCATGATTGTATTTGAGTTGTTTATTCTGTTTGAAACATTTTTGCTTTAAAATTAAGTCAAATACTATTATCCAACGCGTTTGAAATGTCAAATAAACTTAACAGAATTTAGTTAAAAGAACTAAATTCACGTATTTCAAAAGATGAATAACTAAATTGGTTCAAAATTTTGAAAAATGACTAATTCCAAACTTTACTAAAAATTAAGGGATAAAAACATATTTAATCCCAATATTTAAAGTACACCAAATTAATTTAAATATTTATTCTCCTATCATTTAAGAGTTTATTTTTCATTTCTTTATTATAAGAATAAAAATTAGATAAAACTTCAATTTCTCAAAAAAGATTATCCTTATGAACTTAAGTTTGAAATATCATTCTGGTCTATAGAAATGAAAACGTGATTTTAAACTGAGGTAAATGAAAAAATTATTTTAAAGATGAATTGTTTATTTAATAGTCTTAAATCACTTAAAAAGAACTATAAATACATTTTCCTTCTTTAACTTTTTGAAATACTTTTTAAAGACAAAAATAAAAATAAAATTTAAAGTTTTAAAACAGAGAATACCTAAAAATATCTTCAAAATGGTTTGTCTGTAAAAAAAAATCGAATTCGAAAATTAGCTAGAACAAACTAAATCTTCAAAATGTTTAATTCTTATTTGCAAAGACGGTAGAGTTGAAACAAAATCAAAGTTCGAAATTTTAATTTGATAAAAAAAAAAATTAAGAGATGTTAAATACTGTTTTATCTCTCGAAAATATATTACTATGTTGATGGTTTTTCTCCCTTTGTTTTTAACATTGTTGCCAAGAATTGTGAGAAGCCAGCTAATGTTACGTTTATTACATTTGGCGTTTGAAGGTTGAGTTGAGGTGGGTTGCCTTCAAAACAACCACGTAATCACAGTAGCCCTGTCTAGCAGCTAAAAGCATATATTGTAATGCACGACAAACGTTATTAATTTAATAAAAACAACTATGATGTTTTAAGATTATTGTTTTCTTTTTTTAAATAACGGTATTGTATATTTAGAAATATTAATTTTTAAACAATGATCAAATTATTCCTACAATAAATTTAAAATAAATATTCTTTTTCATTTTCTTTTGTTATTGTAATACCACTTATGTTCTTGTTTATAAGAAAAAAAATTATACATTTTTTTAAAATATAAACAAATTTTAATTACTGTTATTTTATTAAAATACTCTAATTTAATTTATGTCTTACTTTTGTCACACCATCATATACTTTTGTTTTAAAATAGAAAGAATATTAAGAGAATAATAAATTTTAACATATCTAATTAAATTCTTTTAATTATTGCGAAATTAGTTTTTTCTTTTAGTGAATGAGAATGGTGGTATAGTAGCTAACAATAAATATCTCACATTTTAACTATTATATTAGGATAAGATAAGTGGCAGATATTTGAAATGGTGATCTCTCGTCTCAAGATACACAATTTACTTTTAGCATAGGTAAATATTGGACAACTTAAATTGCATTTGAGAGAATTTTAGATGAGAAATGAAAATAGTCAGATGTAGGAATGTTAAGGGGATGGATAAGATACGGGTATTAGTTTCTTTGTACTCTACTTGCTGGATAAATATACGTTTTGTATTCATAGTTATATCTGGGTGGGTATCCGTTATGCGGGTACCAAATATCTTTTTAATATCCACAGGTATTTATAAAAGAAAATTTTAATATTTAATAATATATTTTAACCATAAAATCAAATAAAAATATAATGTATAACATTCATAAATTTTATACAAAGTGTAAATAATTCATTTAAATAGTTTTGAATGACAATTACAAAGAAATGGACATTTTTTAAAATCAATTGATAAAAAATAACTTATTCAAAATCAATTTGTTGATTACGAAGTTAACTTGGATTATTGAGTTAAGTAATTTGAAAAATGAAAGGAGTAAAATGATGATTTTTTTTTTTTAAAAAATCTCAAAGTTTATCTAATTTCAAACTAACTTTACTCAATTCAACTTAAAAAAAATTAAGCAAGGTTATAAGTTATATATATATATATATATATATATATATATATATATATATATAAAATTTTTAACATACAATATTATTGAAAGTATTCGTGGTAATATTGTAAAAAAGCAACCATTTTAATTGCAAGCATATAATAGGTATTTATTATATAGTTTAAAAGTACATATAAGTCAATTTTAATAGCATACATTTATATAAAGAGAGATACAAATAGATAGCAAATATTTTTTTTAAGGTAAAGAAAAAGTAAATATTTATCTATGAATTTTATTATAAATTATCAATCCATGCGTGAGTATGAACTAACTATGCAAAAGAGCAGCATAAAAAATATTCCAGCACCATTGCTGATAAAAAAAATATATATTCCACCTTATGTGCGTCTAAGGTTTTCAAGACGTTAACAACGTGTACCGATAAAAGTTAAAACAAATCAAATGTATAAATTGTTTTTTAAAAGTGATGACTTAAATAATCAAGTGGATTTCAAAAATTTTTAACTTAATAAATTTAGAGTATACATACATACTCAAATTTTCTTATCATTTTGACGTTTGCATCAATATTAATTAATTTAATTAAATTTTAATACTATAGACTTTAAGATAATTTTAGTGCATTAAAAATTTTATTTGATTGCTTTTTCTCACTGTGCCATTATCTAACAAAATTTTCATGAATTATATAGTTTTAATAGGTGAAAATCTCAAATCTCAATAAAATAATTGTTCAATTTTATTAGATAAGAATGCATAAAAATATTTGATTTTTTTTTTTTTTGAAAGTGTTTGGTGTGTCAACAAGATTTCTAATATACACTCTTTTTTGGTTTGTTGTAAAACCCTATTAATTTCAAATTGGATTTGGGATAATTGGACCATGAATTTCATAACAAATCTTTCGATCTATAATGGATTCCTTATGATCAACAGTTATAGATAAATTGTCAAAACATGTCTGCTCTCTCTCAAAAAAAAAAATAGTTTGCTTACAAATAGGTGGTTGAGTTTTATCAAATCAGTAACTAAATTACACGATTTTCTTAAAAGTAAAATAATTTTTTGATAATTAAATTTTAATAAATTTTTTCTTATAACTTGAGATAACATTTTTAAGTGACTTTTTATTTCTTTATTTTTATTTTTTATATTCTAAAATAACTTAAAAAATGACATTTCAGGTTATAAGAAAAAAATATTAAAATTTAATTGTCAAGATATTATTGTCCTTTCTAAAATTATATTTTTGAAAAAAAATATGAATTTTATATGTCATTTATGGCAACATCTTTAAATTTCAATCAGACAACATTGGAATATCAACATATAACTTATCACTTTCAAATTAATGGACAATCAGATCAGATAATTTGAATAGTTATATGTTTTGGAATCATCGGTAGTTGTATGTTCCAATTTTGACCGTCAAATTGAATTAAATATTGCCATATAAAAAATAGTTGTAATTTTGAAAAGAATAAAAAATTATAACTCAGGAACAACCAATAAATTCTCAGGAACTATAACAGGAGAGATCGAACAAATTACAAGTTTCATGGGAAGATTGTTGTACATGGTCAATGCATTTTTCAACTTTAACCTTAAACATAAGGTTGATATTAATTGTGAGATATTCTTACGTATAGAAATGATAAGTGGGTAAATGTAGAATATGATATGAAAGTAAAGAATAAGACATCATCAACCAGAAATGTGGTTCTTCCTCCTAAAGTTGGTGTTTGTAATTTTCCTTTCTCTGTACTGCTAGTTCCCATGTACCCACTCTCCATTGTTATATCAATAATACTTACAAAGAAGAACTTACAGTTTCTATATATTCTTTCACACTACACGTACGGACGCTCACACAAACATTTTCCATGCGAGCCATGATAGCCATGACATCCAAATACTATCGTTTTCTGCCACCAACCACAATTTTCACCATGTGGACACCATCATTTCTCCACCAACATTTAATTTATTTTATAACAGCTACTATATTAATTTCAAAACTGTTTCCAGGATCTTTAACTATGTTCTATATGACGATATCATTTTGGTATAATTAGTAATTTACTCATCTAATTCCTTGGTTTGGTTCATTTTGGTCCTACATTATTATTTGATTTAATTTAGTCCTTTAATTTTCTAAAAAGTTCAATTTGGTCATTAATTGTTTAAAAATGTTCATTTTTTAAAATATTTTCAATTTAGTTCTTTTATTTAAAATTTTGATTCATTTTAGTTCTCTCATATTTTATTCTTCTCTCCAATTTGAGACCAAATTAGTTTTTAAGCTTAATTACAACTTATATATATATATATATATATATATATATATATATATATATATATATATAATTTGTTATAATGTATACATCAAATCACTCAACTTAAATACTCAAATTATTTTATTTTAAATTGTCCACCTAAATACTTATTTTTTTTACATTTAGATGGAGTGATTTAATGTATAAATTCTAATTTTTTTTAACATGTATATATAAGTTATATTTAAGTTTAATTACCAATTTGGTCTCAAATTGGAGAGGACAAAAATGAATTGCTTTAAGGAGACTAAATTAAATCAAAATTTTAAATAGAAGGACTAAATTGAATATTTTTTTTTTCAAAATTGAACATATTTTCAAGTGGAGAACCAAATTGAACATTTAAAAAAAAACAGCAGGACTAAATTGAACCCAAAAATAATAGAAGGACCAGAATAAACCTAAGCAACAAATTAAAGAACTAAATCACTAATTGTACCTATCATTTTATATGATAAGAAAATTATAACATGATTGAAAGTCTTTACATATATACATATATCTCAAGTTTGAGATTAGATTAATAATAATATAATACCAAATGACACAATAGACTTAACAAACAACAAATATTATTAGAATAGATTTCAAATAATTATGATATTATTTTAAAAGTGGATTTAAAACAACTTAAACTCTATAAAATTGTCTTATAAAATGGGGTTTGTACTATTTATATATTATAACAATGTCTTATATATAGGGAATGTGAAATTACAAAAAATGAGATTTTTTTTTTTTTTTGAAGTTCCTAACATGGTGGTTTACTAAGTAAAATTTATCACTTTAAATAGGTAAGTTTTCAATAAATATTTTAAGAAATTAAAATAATTTGTGTAATTTAAAACTATTTTATATATATTAAAATTTTGATCTTGGAAAAATAGAACGAAATATTTTTAACAAATTAGTTTATATATAACATAAATTTAATTTAAAAATATATATTTCACTTTTTTTTTCACATTTTGTTCTTCTAAAGTGTTAATGAAAAAACCATCAAAAGTATCACTAATTTTAATGGTTAATGAAAGTTATGTTGACACCGAATGATATGCTTTTTTTGACAAATGGATTTTTAACGGCATTCTATATATTTAGCCAGGCACGGATCTTAGAAGGGGTGGTGGGAGGGGGCATGTCTCCAATTGTTTTTAATTTTTAAAATTATTATTAACATTTTTCAATTTTTTAAATTTTTTATATTATATATATAGTATATATTGAAAATTGATAAAAATTAAATTAGATATCCTTATATGTTTTTTTTATAAAACACGATATTTAATGATAATAAATAACAAAACATAAAATCAAATATAATAAAGATTAAAAATATTTAATGATATATTTTTTATTTTCTTTTTAATTTTTCACGATTTGTATTATTTTTTTATTGTTATATGTTTTCTATTTTTGTTTCTAGGTTATAAAGAAAAAAGGAAAGTTAGAGATACACCAATTATTTTTGCTTTATTTTTTATTTGTTTTCCTTCGTTCTTGAAAAAGAAAACTCTTTGTTGTTTCACTTGATACTTAAATATTAATTTAGTAGTTAACATTATTTTTTTATCTCATAAGCTTTATGTATATTCATTTTGTATGGATATAGGAAAAAAATAATATATTATGTGTTTTTTCATAATTGGTTTTCAGGTTTTTAATAGTGTTTGATTATCATATTTTTTTTCTTAGTAATTATGTCTCAATTTTTTGTTAAATTATGATAAATTATTTTTTTGTCTTAAACTTAAAAAAAGGTATATTGATAAAAAGATGATTAGTTTAACCATTCAAATTTAAAGAATTTATCAACCATTATTAAATTATGTTTGGCAAGAACAAACCAATTAAAGACATTTTAGTTGATTGATCGTCTAATCTATCTTATTTTAACTCTTTATGTATCATTTTTTACTATAAAGATTATCAAAACAAAATTGCGAAATAAAATGAAAGATGAATTTCTTGCTGATAATATGATTATTTACATTAAAAAAGAATATCCAAAAACTTTAATTCTGATTTAATTATTGATGAATTAAAAAAAATTAGTATATATTATTTTTACTTCCCAAAATTATTGGAAAGATCCAATTTAGAATATCACCGCTAAATGAATTTTGTAATAACAATTTTCTTTAACAGAAAGTAAGACTAAGTTATCACTAATAAAATGAGCATATATATATATATATATATATATATATATATATATATATATATATATATATATATATATATATGAACTTTCTTTCTCTCACTTCCATTTGAAATTTTACAAAAATTGCGCATTAATGCGATTGTGACGTTGCTTGAAGACCTCTTTTAACCATTTATGACTTGCTGGTAGTGTAGTGGCATGGCAACAAACAACAAAGGCAACACTGACAATGGTGGGACAAAGACTAAGGTAGTTGTGGTTTTGATGTTTCTTCTTTCATTTATTTATTTTTTTTAGTTTAGAGGTTTTTGGGGTTTTGATTTTTCTTGTTGGGATTTCAACTGTTGGTGGCGGGTTATTATGAACTGTGGTTTGTTCGTCGCAATTGGTGGTGAGAATTTAGGTTTTTATTTTGGTTCTCATTGCTAATTGGGAAACTACCAATAACCACATTCCTTTTAACGTTATTTAGATTAATCCTAAGTGAATGTTTATATAATGACCTGTTTCTTCTATCGTAAATATGTTAACAATGTTTTCTTTTATGTCCGAGCACAAGGTTTTTGACATGGTAAATTCAATCTTTATGACGAATTTCAGCTATCCTTGACTTATTTTTTATTATAATTTCAAGCTAATTTTATTCCCCATAAAAGTTTAAACCAAAATTATTAGACCGAAACATATTTTTCTTAATTAATTATTAAGTTGAATAAAAAGTAAAAAGTTATATTTATTCCAAACTTAAATGCAATATTAATTAATTATTATTAATTCTTTTGAATTATAAGTCTTAACTTTGTATTGTTTAGATAATTCTATTAGTAATTTTATTTTCTATCCATAAATTATTCTCTTGTAATTTTAAAATGTTTTTTTTTCTTTATTTAAATTCTATTGTCCCATATCTCCACTATTTTGATTTAGTTTTGTCTTGATTATAAGAAACATACTACAATAAAATAGCGCTAGCTAGTATAAATGTAGGAATCTAAAATTAATTTTTGATAACTATTATTAAAAGATTATCACACAAGTTCAATAGAACATTGTTTAATATTTTACAAAAACATTAATTAGTTGTCCCTTTTCTTGAAAGAGTTAAATTAAGAAAATGAATTATTATAAATAAGTATTTTTTTTAGAAAGGAAGGTGACAAAGATTGTGGGTTCAACTCTCAACTAACAAAAAAGTAACAATTAATAATTGTCCATAAAAAAAATAGATTCTTATCTATTAACTTTCTTTAACTTCTTTTATATATATATATATATATATATATATATATATATATATATATATATGTAAGAAAAACAATTTTTGAAGATGTTTGATTTTTTTTAGATGTATGTTTTGTTACTTCTTGTTTATGATTCTCTAATCTATTATAAAATATGTTTAGAGTTTTTTTTTTCTATGGGCAAGAAAATATAATGATTATGGAGCACTTGGAATACTTCAACCATTTTAAAAATAATAAATATAGTTTTTCCAATACATATCCAAACCAATCAAGTAGCAACACCCACCACAAACCTATTAAACTCCCTATAATTTTTCACAAAACTCTATGCAATGTGATAAAGATATTATATATCTCCTGCTTTTATTTATATTGATAGAAATATCATATATTTGATTCTCTTTTATTATTATCAAATATTATATTTTATTTGGTTTTTTACTTTTTCATCTATATGATGGGACATTGTACTTTATATATTGAACAAAAGTTCTAATAAATCAATAAGCAAGCAAGCTCTCTTTCAGTTGTTTTTCACCCAAATTTTTCTTGTGCATTTTTTGTACGCATCATTTCTTCTTTCTTTCATGGCTTACACATATCTAACATGTTATCAGAGTTAAATCGCCTTTCGCATTTTTTTTTTCTTGTTGATTTTCTGCCATGGCCAATACTACATCATCCTTTGGTTGGATTCAAATGCGGAAGGAAAAAAAAATTAATTGATATGTGTAAGCGCCAATACTACATCATCCTTTGGTTGGACTCAAATGCGGAAGGAAAGAAAAAAGTTAATAGATATGTGTAAGCCATGACAGGAAATCAACAAGAAAGAAAAAAAAATGCGGAAGGCGATTTAACTCTGATACCATGTTAGATATGTGTAAGCCATGAGAGAAAGAAGAAAGGATGTGTACAAAAAATGCACAAGAAAATTTTGGGTGAAAAACAACTCAAAGAGAGCTTGTTTGCTTATTGATTTATTAGAACCTTTGTTCAATATATAGAGTACAATGTCCCATCATATAGATGAAAAAGTAAAAAGCCAAATAAAATAGAATATTTGATAATAATAATAATAATAATAATAATAAAAGAGAATCAAATATATGATATCTCTATCAATGCAAATAAAAACAAGAGATATATAATATCTTTATTACAGTGCTTTATGGATGTAGCTGGAATAATTTCATAAAATTATTACTTTACTCTTTACTATTGTATTTAACTTTCTAGGACGATATATGCACTTGTCACAACCTTTGTACAAGTACAATGCTCTTGCACAGCGCATATATTTGATAAATATGTTCAGAGCTTAGTAACTCTTGTACTTATTATGGTCTAACTTTAGGTTAATATGTTAATTTGTTTTGATCAAATATATAGTGGGATGATTAGAATCAACAGGAACAATGTACAAACTAGAAAACAAAAATATTTAAATTTATAAAATCATATATATAAGTAGTCTTTAAGATATATCATTTTACTAAATTACAATTTTTTAATTCTTTCCACAATTGCACTTTAGATATGTATTGTGTAAGGTCCCTTATGCATTTATTTCAAAATGGTCCTGATACATCTACTTCAAGATGTTCCTGATACATCTAGGTCAAAATAGTCCTGACACATCTTGGTCAAAATAATCTATCAATTGAGTAAAGTTTGATACATCTAGACCAAGATGGTCCTGACACATCTCAGTCAGGACAACCTTCATAATACAACAACAAGAACCACAATTATCATATGAGTGAGTACATCTCCGCCAAAGATAGCTACATGTAAAAGATATGAAACCTCAATCTTAGTTTTGTTATGCTTGCATATCTCACCCCAACTAACTTGAACGTCAGAATATTTGCATGTATCCGCTTTCCTGTGGTGCATTATATCACATTTGGTGAGGACATTCCAATCTTGAAGACAAAACATATCTCAACAAATAGCTAAAAAAATACCATATAGGAAATCATACTTTTTTGTAATCGTTTTGTTTTAAACTTACATCAGACATAAGAGTTCTCTTCATCCTTTTGAATATGTTATGCATTGGAATACCATTTCGATTTTAAGATCTTCATAATAAAGAATTGTATGAAAAGCTTCATGCAAATATGATATGTTAGAGATTTGAGAATGATCTTTAAAATATTTCCACTAAATATAAGTATTTAATATCGCAACCTCATAATTATTAAAAATATTAACTCTGCCCATTATCTCTCAAGAGTTTTGACCGTTGAATCTAACCATTACTTTGGGCTGTAAAAAGATGGAATGATCTTTTGAATTATGGATTAATATGACTAAAATTTAATTAGAAAATTTTAAGGTATTTGTAGATTTAATTTTTTATAAAATTCTTTTGTGCGTCTCAACTATAAAAATTCCAAACAATGATGAGGTGGCATGACAAAATTATAGTTCACTCGTATACTTTCCTTAGATAATAAAAACAACAACAGTCACATAAAAAATTGCAGTTAAATTTAATTATAATTGAGTTTCATCTTCATTGTTAATGGTCTAGTGTAAAAAATCACAAACCTAATTAACATTATCATCGACGTTCTTGATTGCATTATTATTCTATTATTTAAGAAAATTGAGTTGGGACAGATGGGTCTCAGTTTTCGCTACCATTGGTAGTGTAGGGTCGTTTAAAACGCATAAAGTAATTACATATTTTATTCCCGAAATTTAAGTGATTTATTTTCTTTCTGGAATTGAGATATTTTTATTATTATAACAGTGTTTTTGATTTGAAAATGAATAGTTAATCTAATCGAAATTTACGTTAACAATTTAATGCACAATATTTAAGGACATTGTCTGCAGAACTTCTTTTAGTAGTTTAATTTGTACATATGTTCTATCGTGCCATTGAAATGGAAAGTGACTCTTTTTGGCTGTTAGGTGGATCATAAGTCCAAAAACTAGGCCGAATGTTATTTTTATTTAATAGATATTCTAGTCAAAACAGTCTATTCTCGTGATATATTTTCACTATTTTTTATTCATTTCATATATTTTCTCTTTTCGTACAAAAATAGGTAAAAATAACATTACACGTAGCTATGCAATGGGTAGAGAAGACAACGGGTGGGTCGGGTACAAATAATGTCTACATGTGATTTAATCTGCAAACAAAATATTTAATATTACTTGACTATTTATTCGTTGGATATCCGTTTAAAAAATATTAGTAAATTTTTTAAATTCACAGATATCCGTAAATACTCGTATATCCATAAATATTTAAAAAATATATATATTTTATAATTTTTTTAAATAAAATTTAAATAAAATTATAAAAGAAATTAAATTAAATTAAATATAAATTAATTTTAATTTTAATTAAATTAATTTTTATTTTTATTTTTTATGAATAATATATATATATATATATATATATATATATAAATAGTATGATATTCACATCCAACCCATTTATAAAGAGTAATTAAAATATGCACGATCTTTTATCCATGAATAATAAATACTGCACATACTAAATATACACTGCAAATTTTAGCCATTGAGTATTTGGAATAGAACAAAAATGATATCTTAAAAATAGTTTTGAAGTAAATCTAAGGTATAAATACATATTTGGTATCCCAACTTTTTCGAAAAGTTTAATTTGGTACCCGAACTTTAGGAATGTTCAATTTGGTACTCAAACTTTTTAAACGGGTTGGTTTATTTTGATACCTTCCATTAAACACTACATAACGTCATTTGTCTTCTGTTGAGGTGGCACTTTGCAGGACATACGTGGCAGAAACAATGGTTGGGCATGTGGTTTTTGTGGTAAAAAAAAATTCGAAGTAAATAATTTATGAAGTAAAAAATTATAGAAAAGCGTTGTTGTCGATTTGGGCCAAAATTAGGGATGTGAAATCAAAAAATTTGCAGAACGGAAAATTAGGGCAGAAGCTAAATTTGGGAATTAGGGTTCGGTGGTTGATTTGTGTTCGGTGATCGGAGAAGAAGGGCATCCCCAAAAAAGAAGCCTGAACTTGAAATTAGGGCATCCCCAAAACTGTCTCCCACCATTCTTCATAGTTCTAGCCGTTCTCAACACAGCTTCCACTCTGCAATTGCATGTGGGTGCTTCACCCAACCCTCTACAGCCACCACTATTACAGGACAAGCTTTGATTTCACATCAACCATGAATTGTGAGAGCAGGAGGAAGATGATTGAGCCCTTGACATTTCTTCAATGTCTAGAAAATTCAGAAGAAGAGAAAACCACCTATTAGGGCACTCTCCACAAATTAGGGCACTTAAAATTTACAAATAAAGGGAGATTCCAACTCATTTTATCTGAACCATTGTTTCTGCCACGTATCCCAACATAGTGTCACCTCAACAGAAACCAAACGGCGTTATGTAATGTTTAATGGAATATACTAAAATAAACCCGTTTAAAAAATTTAGATACCAAATTGAACATTCCTAAAATTCGGGTACCAAATTAAACTTTCCAAAAAAGTTGGGATACCAAATTTGTATTTATACCTAAATCTAATAAGCCTATAAATTATGT
The DNA here is from genome assembly GCF_037176805.1 of Vigna unguiculata. Classification (NCBI taxonomy): domain Eukaryota; kingdom Viridiplantae; phylum Streptophyta; class Magnoliopsida; order Fabales; family Fabaceae; genus Vigna; species Vigna unguiculata. Next base: position 51,906,520 of record NC_140794.1, on the reverse strand, counting down.
TTACTACTTACTGATCGTACCCGTCTATTTTTTTTTTATCATTGAAATGATTGTTTTAAATTAGTACATATAGATGAATACATATTTAATTTCTTTAATGCCTATAAATATAATGCTTTTTCGTTAACTTAAAAAAATGTAGCATTAGACTCTTTCAAATTTAAAAAAAAAATTGATAAGTTTAACAACTGGAAAAAATATTAACATGGATTTATAATTAAAATGTGCACAAACTTATACAAGTTATTATTGAACTGTTCTCGGGATAAGAAATGTACACAGGGCAGATCATTAAAGGGATAGAAGGGGTCATGGTTCCAATATTTTTGAATTTTTTTAAATAATATATATTAGAAATTTTTAATTTTTTTAATTTTATAAAGTGCATATTTAGAGTTAATGAAAATTAAATTATGTATTTTTTATTTTTTTTATAAAGCATAATATTTAATGTTAATAAATAATAAAACATAAAATCAAATATAATAAAGAATAAAATTATTTATAAGATATTTTTAATTTTTTTCATTGTTTTCTGAGTTTTCTACAAATTATACTTATATATTGCTTTAACTTTTTTTTAAAAAAAAAAAAAAGAAGTTACACACAAACTCATTATTTTTACTCTCATTTTTTTCATTTGTTTTCTTTCATTTTTAAAGAAAAAAAATCCTCTTTTGTCTCACTTGAAACATAAATATTAGATTAATAATTAACATTATTTTTTATCTCATGACTCTTTTGTATATTTACTTTTTAAAAATACAAAAGGAAGAGTGATGTACTATAGTGATGTACTATATGTTTATTCATAATGGATTCTTAATTGTAATTTGATTATCATATTTTTATTTAATTTGTAATTACGTCTCGATATTTTATTAGACTATGATACATTATTTTTTAATCTTAAACTTAAAAAAAAAGTATATTGATGAAGAAAATATTAGTTTAAAATTTTAACTCCAACATTTTATTGTTGATGTTCCTAACCATCCATATTTAAAAAATTCATCAATCATGTTTGAATTACGTTTGACGAAAATAAGAAAGTCAATAACATATCACTTGATTTATCATCTAATTTGTTTTATTTTAATTTTTTATGTTTCTACAATTGAACAGAAAAATCATTTTTTGTAATGAATTATAATAACAAGATTGTTGAATAAAATAAAAGATAAATTTCTTGTTGACAATATAATTATTTATATTAAAAATGAAATAGTTAAAAATTTTAGTTATAATTTATTTATTAAGGAGCTCAAAAATCTGAATTTTGATAAATCATTTATATATATTTATATATATGTTTTTTTTTTAAATTACGTTATACTAAATTATCTATTGCTAACAATCCTAAAATGTATAAATTTTAAGTGTATTGTTTTTTCTAAAAATTATGAGCTACGATCCACATCGGATGTACACATAGGGTGTGTGAATGTGTGAGAAAGTTGAAGGTGATTCTAGGATTTCTTTACCATTTTTTTTTTGTTTTTTTTATAGTTTATTTATGTATATAATTTGAAGTGCTCCAATCTTACGTTTATATATTATTTTATACTGCAAATAGCTGAAGTTTTCAGAATCCATCGATTACAGATGCTAACGTTAATATGAAAAAAGGGTTAACGTCAAACCGTGGAGTTTTAAACTTCGTCGCAAAATTCAATAATAAATTATTCTTATTCGGGAAAGGATGAAATCTTATTATGCCAAACATGTAGCTGACATTATTTAAGACATGTTTGGTATAACTTATTTTAGCAAAATAATTTATTTTGCCTAAATTATTTAATATTGGACTCAAATTGAGTGATTAAAACATATGATCTTTTCATTAAAAAGAAATACGCCGATAAGTAAATATCTATAATAACTATTTTATTGAAAAAAAATAATAATACATAATTGGATGATGTCATCTATAAAAATGTAGGATAATGATATTTTGACCTAATTTTTTTATCCATTTTTATTGACCCACTTTTAACTTACAACTATAATCCCTCTTAGATCATCACATCTAGAGATGACAAATAAATTTGTCCTGGTGAATATTGTTCGAACTCGTCCCCATTTTACAGGAAATCTCCGCATTGATTAGGTATGAGTATGAGTATGGGTATGGAAAATCTCGATTTTTTCAACTGGGTATGAAGATGTACATGTACGTCTTGTCCACGTCCTCATACCCGTCAAAATACTAATTCCCGCCATATCCTGTCTCCCTTTAAATTATTAAAATATTCATATTCAATTAAGTAAACACACACACACACACACACACACACACACACATATATATATATATATATATATATATATATATATATATATATATATATATATATATATATATATTAACACACACTTTCTATTTTTTATTTCTTCTAATTATTTGGTTTGCCACAAAATTCATTCGCATCTCCAATATATTTTTCATCTTATCATAACCTTTATGCAATTATGTTCAAATGATATATGTCACTTAAATATTTTTTATGTCTCATATTTGAATATTTCTATTTTTTTCATATTTTTATTTATTGTATATTTTCCTTTCACATGAGAACGTTTACTACTCTCAGTTTAAGTATTCAATGGTATAAATCTTTAACTTACTATATAATATAAAAAAATTATCTTCTTTAATCTATTATTATTAATTTTTGTTTCATTTGAAGAACTATTTTATTTCGTTAAAACAATTTTTGTTATTTCTCAACTATTGACTATGTTGATATTTTAAAAGTTTTCTAAGATTTCTAAATTATTCATTTTATCATACCCTTAATTCTATATTTGTTTTATCTGTACCATTTCATTCAATGGTCTCTCAAATTGTTTTTAAGACACATTTGATAATTTTTTAATATTTTTATTTGTTGTTTATTTTTATAATGTAAAATACTATTTTGATATATTTTATATAATTATTTTTTATTTTTTAACTCATATCATACTGTAATGTTGTCACTGTAATTATAAATAAATTTTATTTATTATAATATAAATTTTTAATGTAATTGCCATTAATTTATTTTTATTACCATGTAACATATATTGAAGTTCAAAAAATACGATATGTATGCTAAAATTTTATTATTATTAGTTTAATATTTTTTTTTTGCATTATTTTGATCAAATGATGTATTGTAACTTTTATTAGTCTATAAAAAAGAGATTCATTACAATTGTATAAATAAATTTTATTTTCTACAATATAAAAGTTTAATGTAATTGTCATGATTTTTTTTATCACCATCCAACATATGTTGAAGTTCAAAAAATACAATATCTATGTTAAAATATTATTATTATTATTAGTTTAATATTTGTCTTTGCGTTATTTTGATCAAGTGATGTATTATAACTTTTATTTGTGTATAAAAAAGAGATTAATTAGAATTTAAAAAATTGAAGTAAACAAACATTTAAAATATATTTTAATTTAAATATTTGTTTTCCTTTATATATTTTTTAAAAAAAATTAAATTTTATCAACTATAATTCATTAATGTTTTCAAATTTAATAGATGTTTTGGTTCTCATGAAATTTTAATTGGTATTTTAGTTTGAAATGTATACATTATAATATAATTTCTTTCTAAATATTTGATATCAAATAAACAATCGTCCTCTTAATATTGAATATTTAATATTGTGATAATATTATGTTTCCTTTGCCATAATTTTTTATCATTTTATAAAAATAATTAATTAATATTGAAACAATAATAAAGCAGGTATAGGTATGTGTACGAGCATATACTCATTACCCGGTGGAGATAGAGATGAGATAAAATTTTGATAGTCGTTGTATTTGGATATGAAAATGAGTACGGATTTTTTAATCAAAATGAATATAGGATAACGAAACTCGTCCCTGTCCCACCTTATTGTCATCTCTAATCACATCACACTATCACCAAAAATAAAAAAAAAAAAAAAAAATTAAAAAATAATTAAAATGATAAATTAAAAAAAAAAACTCAAAATATCATTATTCAAAATAAAACTTATATATTTACAATTAACCGATAATAACGGTAATTGATTTGACATTTCGATAATGAGTCCCACTTCCGCTAATAACCGTATATGTAATGTGTCAAACTAATCTTACTTGCTGGCCAAGTACGGTGATAATATATAGATACTTCTGTGAATTAAATAATTTTTTATTAGTATCTGTTTTCTTTTTCTCTCTCCTTATATTAGTCTTTTTTTTTTTCTTTTTTAGATATTAAATAGAGTTGAATGTGTACTAAGTTTTAGTCGGAAAATTAATAATAAATTGTACATAGATAGAGAAGAATTTTTAGAAAATGGTCCCATTACATAATGGGTGTAAGGATTTGATGGGATTGATTAATACCCAGGGTGTTCACCGTTATGGCCATGGATCCCCAACACCCCTTAATTTCACATTATAGCAGACAATGCCGATTAATAACATCATCCAAATTCATGGGCAACTCTAGAAGAAGGACCCTATTTACAGAAAATTTTTAATTATTATGATTGCTCTAACTAAAACTTTTGAGAAATTAATAGTTATGAAATTAATAATGGTTGTTTGTATTTGAGGAGTTAAAAGAATAATAAGGATAATATTTGAAAAAGGAGATTGAATAAGGCATGAGATAAACGCATGCAGAAGAGTTATGAAGGAAGAGGCGAATAAAACAAGAGAGCACGTGGTTTGTAGTAATGGAAGGTTATTAGGTCATGTGAAAGGGTTCCTCATTACAAACCTAGCTACTCCACCATGACAACTAACATGAACCTCACGTTCCTCCATTTTCCACTTTCTTCCCTTCAGACAACCCTATGCCCCATCGACCACCTTTGTCCCCTCCCTTCAATTTCATGGGTCCCCTCTTTCCCTCAATTCCATCTCTCTATACCTTACCATATATCAAAATCTTTCTCTTATTCAACTTCTTCCCGTTAGGTCTATATCACAAACATGTTTTATCGGAGAGAACAAACATCAATCAGACTTGAGTCCAATCACATAAGATATTGACATTATTTTTAACCTAAAATTTTAAAAAAATGAATTTATAAATCTTTATCTTTATACAATATTTTACTTTCTTATCTCTAACTAATATAAGAGTTAAAATCACAGTTAAATTCCTAACACGTACATATTTCATTCACACTCATTTCCATTTTCCATGTAAAAAGCTTGGTCATATCTACACTTTGCTTATCAAATCCATTGACTGACAAAATTAGCAAGGATCGAAATTCAACGTTCATGTTGGCATGCTTTCTATCTTTCTTTCTTATTTCACTTTATGGTCGTACGAGAATTCTACATTTTTCATGATGTTCGAGTCAGACTAATCCTCACCGCCTCTATCCCAAACACTTTTCTGCCTGTAGTTGTCATTGTGAACGCATATGCTCTTCAACCTTCCACTTAATTAATGATGCAAAACAGGAAGTAAAAGGTGTTTGCAAATATACACTTATGTATTTACTTTCGTAAAAAAACAAATAACCAAACCAAATTATCTTCCTATTTGCAATCCCAAAATTTAATTAAAAAAATAAGACCATATCCTATTTTTATACTTATTTCTCACACACTCTTCTTACGTGGATCATTTATTTCATCATCGGATTTCATAACAAATCATTTTAACCGTTAACAAGTTTTTATATTCGGGGGATTTGTATGCTAAAAAGAAGATATAGTATTTAATGGCTTTCAATATTGATTGAAGCATTTTAATGTCTCATTATCTTATTTATATTAGTTAATAGTTATTGTTGATAGAAAAAAATTGAAACTTATATTATTTTAATAAAAAAATATTTAAATTCAATTTTAATCGATAGACTAATCCAAAGATATACATGTTGGTTTAACTAGTAATTATTTCATAGGCAAATGAATAATAGTGAACACAGTGAGTGTTTCTTTATTTTTGTGAACTCTATTCTTGTTGCATTACCTTCCACTCAATTTTCCTCTCACTGGATCACTAGGCTTCATGTTCACGAAAATTTTTCATCTACCACGAAGACAGATTCTTTACTCATCAAATAATATTTATAGAGTTCGTACTTCAAATCCAATTCGGTAATTATAGGTTTTCCTCTTGTATTTAACTTTTTCATTTTTATTCTATTTAAAATTTTGTAAAAAGGTTGGATCATTCAAAGTACTTCACAATCAATATATTTCTTCAGCAATAAAAAAGAGAAAAAAAATCCCATATAAAATTTAGATTCACATTTAAATCTTTAAAAAAAACTTTTTTTTAAGTATCTCTCAAGAAAAACAAAATTCTAATTATAAATATCTCAATGATGACCTTTTATTTTTATACTGCCATTTGATTACAATAACGGGACACTTGCTTGAAAGTCTTCTCAAAAAAACTTTTGTTATAATAAATCCTCACATCTATTTTTTTTTCCTATATACTTGTTTGAGTTGGTCACTAGGACGAACTATTGATTCTAAAATATTTTGTAACTCAAAATTTTTTAAGATAATAAATTTATGAATCTTGTTTCTTATAAAAAATTCAACTTTCTCCTGTATTATATAAAACTTAGATTTAGAAATAAATTCTCTAACACATCCGACTTCATTATACATTATATGAAAAAATTTGTTTTCACTCGCAATACTAATATTTGTGAGAATTATAGAAATCATACCATACAAATCAAACAGCCTTGGAAAAAAAGAGACAACCAATCCATCGAGATAAGAGAAATAAAAGACATGCAAAAAGTAAATACATTTTTACTAAGAAAAAAATAGTTAAACATCAATTTTATTTTCTTACAGTAATATTCACCCTATAATGATAAATATTAAATTAAGATATTTAATTAAAACATAAGTTAAATTATTTGATAAAAAAATTAATAAAAATAGCTGTAAGATGATTGTATAAAGTAGGAGCGTTTTTAAAATATAAGCCTTTTAACTGAATGAAAAAAAAAACAATATATATATATATATATATAACTTCTTTTAAATAGAGAATAAAGTAATGGTAATTGTGTTCGCTTTTACATAAGGGACTGTGTAAGCTATTTAACACTAACTACTTTGAACTTTCTCCCAACAATAAAATGTTAAAAAACTTGTAGATGGAGTAACTATTCATATGCAAATTAAACCGTATCTCTTTCTTTTCATTAAGAGAAGTAATAATAATTTACTTTTTAAAATGTTTTTTATTGCAGTTATTACAAATATAAAATGAGTGCTTTTTATCTTTTCAAATTCTTAAAATAATTTAACTAATAAAAGATATATATAATTAAAAAAACGTGCTAAAAATCATGTTATTATTCTTCTTCTTTAAAAAAAGAAACAAGTGAATGACAATTTTTTCTCATTCTGCCAACTTTTACAGACAAATAAGAATGATATATTTTCGTCTGCCAGAAGCCAAATTATTTACCTTGTCTTTAATATCCTTAGGCAAAAGTAGCTCTACTTTATCTGATATATAATTGACCAATCACTTTGCAATGCTTTTAGGTTCATTTACATGCATGAAAGTAAACTTGGCTAATTGAAACATTTTGGTTTTGATAATTTCAAACACTCCTTTCTCATTAATCACTTCTTCATGAATCACTGTGGGAAAAGGGTTAATCAGTAGGAATAAATGCAGTTGACAAATGGCAGAATATATTAGACTGTTGCAGTTGATGGCAGAGACTTTGAATCGATCGATGATACATAATGCGCTTGCTTGATTGAGGTGACATCGATCGGTGGGGAGGAAATTGAGTACTCACTGTCTTGGTATTCACATCAAATACTTTTTGATAGTTACTGTAGTAGTGTGATTATGGAAAGTTATGTTGTGCTGTAATATGGATTAACGTAAAGGATAAACATATTATGCTTTTGTGTTGCTATAGTAGTGTGCACATAAAAAAACCATTTGTTGAAACTTGAGTTGTGTTACAAAGATGAACATAACAAGACAATATTTAAAGAGAGCACTAGTTGCATGATGTCAAGCCATAAATATATCAAAAGAACATCGCTGAAAAGGTAATAGTTTGAGGTGTTTGAAAACAGGGAAATGGTTGATGGTAGGTGCAATAATGTTGCATGTACAGTCCAAATTTGCCGCTGTTAACTTCTCGTATATCAGTTATCAAAAGTACAGAGATAGTTGAAAAAAATGGTTACACAAGTCCAATCAACGCAAATTTCCATAATCTTCTTCTCTGCTCTAGTATACTACAGCTTCGAGTCACGTCGATGGACATGTGTATAATATCGACTAGAAATGACATGCATTTTCACGAAGTGTACGACGTACCCCAATTTCCACAATCCACCATTCATAACATAACGTATGAAATTAACAGTTAACGCTCTCAAGTACTTCACTACGACAAATTATATATGCACACAAAAATCTATTCCACTAACAGTCCCCACATAAGAAACTATTTGAGGTGACCTTAAATGGTTAAGATAACTAACTAGCTTTGAATTGAAAGAGAAAAACAAAACTCACAAGGTAAAGAAGTTATTGAATTTTATCTTCAGCATAGTTTTTGTGTTAGAAAATCTTTAAATATGAAACTAAATAAAAATAAAAGAAGAAATAGAATATTTAGTGGAAATATAGAAAATAAAAAAGAGAGTAAAAAGGTGGTGAAAGAGCATGAAATGGACTTTGTCATTGCGGTCACGTGGGTCATTGGACAATAGCATGTAGTGTTGGTCTATCAAACATCAACCCAGCTTTGGGGGGACAATTATTAGCAGAAGCAGTCCGAATCAAAAAGAAAGAAGCCCCACTCAGGTCATCTTTCGATCCTCTTTTTCGATGGCGACTTTTACGCCTAATCTATAGCCCAACACTCTTCTTCTTCGGCCCACATTAAACTTCATCACCATCTTCCATAACTTTCCAATTTTGATTTCTTAACGTCTCACTTTACTTACGATTACTTCCAATGAATTAATGTGCATTGTTGGATCCATACATTCATAGACGGCGTGTATTTCCTTCACGTCAAAATTTTAATGAAATCTTCTCCTTCTTAATTCATATATTCAACAGTTTTACCAAAAAATAACCCTGAAATGAAGTTATCACCTAATCTGCTGGAGTATTTTTATTTTTTTTGCTCTGATAGACAAGATTGTTTGAGGCATCGAACTTGCTTGTGAAAAGAGAGAAAAATAACCATGCCGACATAGGGTATAAAAAACTATTCTAAAGGAAGTCCACACGAAGACACTCTATTAAGTTAAATAGAAGTATTTCGTTAACTTAGTTTACTTTAATCTAAGAGTGAATAAAGTATTTTAGAGTGTTTGATTTAAGAAGTAAACGGGATAGAGCTAAATAGAGATACAGTAATGGGATAAATACACAAAAGTCCAATGTCGGCGGCTATTAGGGTCAATCTTATCTTTAAAGTATTCCCAACAACGTACACATCCTTTTTTGCTATTGGATGAAGCCTATCTAAATTTTACAATGACTTGCATAAGGTTTGACAAGATTGCGTTTGCATTACTCTAACGAGAGGGGCATATGGGATTTTAGGTTTATAGTAAAACCGGTTGAGTCAAACCAGCCTAACCCATTGCTTAGACTTCATCCTTGCTTTATGCTGCAAGGCTTCTCATTTATCTAGTCCTTAATCTATGCTCACCTACATTTCTATTCAGGTTGATAAAAGGCATCATATGATGATACAGTGTCACTTTTCATTTCAATATTTTATAGTTTGATAAAATGTCAAACACACATCTTTAAGTCACACAAGAATATTCTTCATATGAGAATATTCATCTATTGATCTAATTTTGTGTATTCTTTTAGTATGCAGACATATATGTTCATGTCTGCTAGAACAAAATTGCCTGATTGATGACATTATACTCACATGTTTATAGGGATACAAAATTACAAAATGCGGGATACGATGAATATATATCTATTGATCTAATTTCAAGATACCAAATTATCAACCGTATGAACTGAGGTGGAAAACTTGGCAGGTTGGCTTGAAGGACATCTTTGATGCAGCTTGCTCGAACTTCTTTGAGGCAGATTCATTTTGTTTTACGCTTGAATCAGTGAAAAATTGTTTCCACCAAGATGGAGACCGCATTTTAGCCTTCACAATGAAGCAAAATGTTTATAAATCAGGATAAGAAAATGGTCTTCAAAAACAATATTACTGCTGGTAGTAGTAAGGTGGTTCAAACTCAGTAAACATTTCAATTATTAATACCTAAAAATATGATATTGAACTTTAGGCTACAAAGACAAACCACCAATGAAGGGACATTATTATACGGGTATTCAAGCTAGCACAGTCGGAATTTGTCAGTAATTGTTTGTCCGATAGTCCATGTCATTGCAAAATTGATACCAAATTTCAAAGGTAAATCGTATTTAGCTCCTCTAAGGTTAAAAGGGTAATATAGAAAATGAACTCTAATTATAATCATACATTAGAACATCAATAGTTAATATTTTGATAAATTCCAGACATAAATTATAGTTATTAAAATCTCAAAGGAATATCCTCCATATCCTTTTAAAAGAGCTAAATTGAAAGATAAGTAATAAGAACGTTTTGAGAACCACACTAAAACTAGTCCGTGTAATAGGAGGGAAATGAACTGCAGTTATAATCACATAGAACATATAGAACACAGAAATAGTTAATATTGTAATCATATCCAGACACATAACATTATAAAGTTATTCAAATCTCTAAGGAATATCCTCCACATCATTTTAGAATAGCTAAATTGAGAAATAAGTAATAAGAACATTTAGAGAACCACGTTATAAAAGCTAGTCGGTGTATATGGACAAACCAAACCTTATGAACTCCCCACAGCCATACCTTCAATGCGGGACTCAAGACTCACTTTACAATACGATCCTAACATCCCACCATGCTCCATAGTCATCTCATCCCTTTGACAAATCCAAAGTGAACACTGCAATGTCAGTGTCACCAACTACACCACTCATTTACAATTGAAAGACAGTGAAAAACTCTAATACCAATTGATAAAAGTCTTAGGAGAACTGCACTACACCAAAATTGCTACTTCCACTGAGGGACTCAAGACCCGTAGCTTGTAATCGGATCCTAGCACCCACCGTGCTCCCTAGCCATCCCTTTGACTGGTCCAAACCTTACATTGCTAGGTGTCACCACCTACAATACTCGTTTACATCAGAGAAACATGGTGAAAACTCCGATACCAATTAATATGAACCGTAATAAAATCACACCACTAGTGCTAGTTGTTATAGTTGGAGAGTCCAAGACCTTATAAAACACACACCAACCCCAAAAAAAAGTTGTCAAAACCACAAATTAAATTGCAGGATCACAGAATCATGAGTCGGAGTGTCCTTAGCATGCTAAATTGCGCACGCGATAGTCACTGAGCAGGACTAAAGTGGGATTACGATCTTCATCCTGGATTCACGAGATTGTTGATCCCCACTGTTTGACCCAGTTTTAAAAATCCCTAGACCTTTGTTCCGCACACAAGCATGGATTCTCTTGCTCTAACTTCATCTGCAACCAGCAATCCAAAAATTTCCTTTGGTGCAGCCACCTGCAATCATCTCACCACCCTTCGCCATTGCCATCACCCAGATACAAAGTGCAAACTTCAAACACACAGCTGGTTCTGCACTCAGTTTCTTCTCTACCTTCAATCACTCTCAATTTGTACCTTCTATCACTCTCAGTCTCTACTAAATTGGGTTGATCAATTATTTGAATATTATTATGAATTAATTATGGTAATGACAATATTCTACCTAGGATCAGGAGGGAAGGTGAATGCTTGTAATTCGGAAATCATAACTTGCGTAGTAAAATTCTACATACCTAAAATGCAAAACTATACTTGTAGTTGTATATATACATTATATGCATAACAAACTTATAAAAAAAACAACTTCCAAAATCACATCAATGAACAACATTGCTTAAATCCCACATTTCTAATATGGGACTTGAACCTCGTAACTTGCAATTAGATCCTAACAATAATATTAGTAGGTAACTAGTGGTTAGACAAATAATATTTCCGTCCTTGACTGCCAAGCTCTAATGTAATATTTATCATCTTACCATCAATGTTCTTGAGATAATGGGAAAGGAAACATCTGCTTATATCAGGATAATTTCTTGTTAAAAGAACAAAGAAAAAAGAATTAGTTGAAGCATAACTTTGGTAGATAAAATCCTATTAGCGAAGATGCAACACCAAATAACATAACTAATAAAAAATGGACAGGAAGACATCGGATTTTCATCAATGAAATGCAATTTAGAACATTTGAAAGAAGCAATACTAGTTCAATCAATAGAAAAGAGTAATAGAAAAGCATTAGACAGCAGGAGAGTGCGACTCACTGGGCGGCCAAATTTGGAGAATTGTGCTATTTTAGCTCTCCGCTGACTTGGGGAACCTGAAAATACAGCAAAGTACCAAAATTACTAGTTCGAAAAAAGCTGCACCCATTGTGTGAGTGGTTACATTTATTCCAAAATTAAGTACCTGTGAAAATAATAATTCCATCAGCAGATACCCTTGCTAGCTCAGGAAGAGTTTTGTTCATATATTTCGGAGATAGGTAATCGAAAGCATCTGACACTATAACATGAGAAAAAGACTTGGGCCTATATGGAAAAGGGAATTTTATATCTGCAACACGTACAATGCCTTTATGCACTAGAGTCTTGCAGTGTCTATCAGCATCCTCAATTTCATATGGCTCCAAACCCCATGCTTCAGTTTCCCCTTCACTTAACAATTTGGAGACCACTGAACAAGTCTCAGGGCCTACATGCAAAACATTTTTCATGCTGCCACCATATGCATTCTTCAAAACAGGAATTGCACTTGGAACCTCAAAAGTGCATGAAAAATAACCTGCAAGAGAAAACAATGCTGAAATTTGTTTATAACAGAAGTTTACTGAATGTCTTTCCAAGACAATGCGTGCAATTGAACAACTTCAATTTTGTGAATCAAACCACAGTTTGTCCTGTTTTTGATCATGGTTGATCAACAAATCTAATAGGTGAGGTATGAACAAAGAAAGTTTGCTCATTGTGTTACACAGCAGCACAGAGCAAATATACGAGGCAGTTTTCTTACAGATGTTATTAGTTTGTCAGCATTTGAAAGTTATAAAATAAAAGGCAACTTACTACATGGTTTAGGGTCCTGAAATTTTTCAATTTGCAAGACAATCAGGCATATTTCAAATTAAAAGGAAAATATATGTTCCAATTTTATAAGAGAGATTTATTTTGCTAAATCTAGTAAACCTCTCTTGTCATCAACCGTGCTCATGGTAATGTATCTATCCACTTAAAAACCTTCTCTTCAATTAGAAACTTTACTTGCCTTGGAGCAACACTACTTATACAACAATCCCAGTTCAAACTTTTCCAACTAATAAGGTAGAAATAGAGAGACCCCCTTAAACCATTCTCAGTCAACCCAGCTGCAGCTGAATCAGCAGTCGTAAGGGAATGCACCACAACAGATTCTGGTAGTAGCTTTCCTTGTTGTTTAAATAATTTGTTCTCTATAAGGAAGAAAAATGAACATTTTGGAAGAGGATGCTAAGAAAACAAACCAGGGGTGCGTTTTATAGCATAACCAATGTCTAATTCATATGATCAGATATTCCGAAGACTACAATTTAGACCGATTATATAAAACCCAACATAAGGTCAAGTTCCTCTCTATGTTAATGGATGCTAAATATTGATGAACAAACGAAAAATGATGAAGGTTTCTATAATCAACAAGATGATAAGCTGCTCTAGCAACAAGAGCCCTCAACTCATAGGATTTGTAACTTCATATCCTGAAACTTTTCGTGTTCCTTGGTGCATCCATGATACAATTGAGAGATAGGGATAAACTTAATATTCTGTATATTTTATTATATGAAGGAGGTGCACAATACATAGTTATATAGACCCCTAGTAGGTGCAGTCAGCATACACTACTAACAAAATCATAACAAACTGTCAGAAAAACAGATTCTAGAAGATCTGATTATTTACATGATCAAAAAATAGAAAATAATCAATAACATTGAGTTTGTGACAGACTAGAAAACCGAGCTTGTAAGAGTGGTTTTGTAAGAACATCAACAACTTGATCAGCTGCAGCCTGCAGGTATATGAGTAACAACTAAGGAAAGATTGAGCACTTATCCACTAATAAAGAAAATGTCCAGTTCCATATGTTTTGTTAAGGAGTGGAGCACCGGATTATGGCTTAAGGCAACAACACTTTGATTGTCACAATAAATAACTAGTAGAGCACTTGATTTGTAATTCTTGAAGAAGAGATTAAAACCATAAGATTTCAGAAGCAATAATGGCAAGACTATGGTATTCAACTTGGTAGGTATCTCTACTGTAAGCATCAACAAAAGAAATATAATAATTGTATCCCAGGGATGATTGAATGTGAGATGGTCCCCAAAGATTACAAAAAATGAGTTGAAGAGGATGACTATAAGTTGTTAAAGAAGGGTGAGTTAAGTTGACGAGATTTTCCCATTCAGCATGCCACACAAAAGTAAACAGGTGTTTTTTTACTGGAGATATATTACAGTGTTTAAAAACATTGTGTAAAATAATAGAGGAAAGATGTCCTGATAACTGGTGCCATAGAGGATTTAAAGTAATGTTGTCAGACGATGGAGACTAGCGAGTGCTGGAATTATCAGTGGATGAGTGTTGGGACAAATGACAGTGAGGAGATCTGGGTGAAGAATGCAGCGCAAGAGATCAACCTATGACTTGACAAAACAAATAGAGGAGTGAAATTCAAAATAGACATGGTTATCATGTGTAAACTTGCTCACACTAACAAGATTTTTATTTATGGAGGCAACGTGCAAAAGATTTTTCAGATAGAAAGTGACATGTGGTTTAGTATGTGAGGGAAAAGTGAACCAAATAACTACAAGCAAACCTTGTCCATTCCCTAGAAACACATTGGCATCTCCTTGAGTAGGAATAGCTTCCTCAAGATTGTTAGGATCAAAAGTAATATGATGTGAAGCTCTTGAATCTATGAACCAATTATGAGATTGTTGGGCAGGAGCATACGTGTTTGCATAAGTGTGAGGTTAAGTGTTGGAAGTTGTTGTCATGTAAAATTGTGGTTGGCCAGGAGGATCGGAAGGTCACGTCCGAAACGATGACTGAGAAAACACATTCGGATTGTAATATGAA
This sequence comes from Vigna unguiculata, assembly GCF_037176805.1. Taxonomy (NCBI): domain Eukaryota; kingdom Viridiplantae; phylum Streptophyta; class Magnoliopsida; order Fabales; family Fabaceae; genus Vigna; species Vigna unguiculata. Next base: position 51,891,232 of record NC_140794.1, on the reverse strand, counting down.
GCAAAGTTGGGCCTCAAATGAGGGTCATACGATTGACCAATATAGTTCAGATCAAAATGATGATAGTAGTATGATGCAGTATGGCCATACTTGTTGCAAACTTGACACTAAATAGAACCACGTCTAGACACTAAATAGAACCACGTCTAGTACTATCACCTCTACATCTGCAATTGCCTTGGCCACCATGAACATCACCCACCTCTGTGAAAAGGTTAGGAGAGTAGGTCTGATATGAATCGAATTATGTCTGAGCCAACTGGACAGTAGGAGCAGAAGTAGTTTGTGAATTTGCCTCAGTTAAATTGAGAGAGAAGTTGTCACCAGATTGTTTAAACTTCTCAATATTAGCTTCTTGAGCAACAAGCAATGATTCAATTTCATCAAAAGAACAAATAAGGTTTGCTATTGATTAATAAGATGAACGATTCATATTCAACTAGAAGGCCTTTAATAAGAATGTCAAGCTACTCATTTTCGGAGATAGAGTCACCAATGGAGTTGAGAGAATGAACAATCCTTTTGAGATGGAGTAAGAACTCAGTGATCAGACGATCACCTTTCTGCATACTGCGTGCGCAACTGTCGCGCCTTAGCTTTAGTTTGTGAATGGAAATCTGAATGAAACTTGTCCCTTAGTTGGAAGGAGTGCTTGCATCCAAAAACACGAGCAAGGAATGAAGCAAAGAGGGACAATTGCAACCACGAGAGGAGAAGTTGATCTTGCGTTTCCTAAATAGTGTACTTGGGATTCTCTTTTCCTAGATCACAAGCAGAGAGGGAGAGATACTACGACAAAATAAGGGGATTTAACAACAAAACATTGAAGGCGGTGTGCCTTGATAGCTGGTTCAGTCTGTTGCTTCCAAATAAAAAAAACTTGTTTCAGAAAGCTTCTCCAATACAAAATATGAGAAGAGGACTAGGGAGGGTGCAGTGGACGGGCCAGGAATGTCAGCCATAGAAACAAAAAAAAAAAATTAAGCTTTGGATACCATGATAGAACTGAGAGAGAGGGATAAACTTAAAATTCTGTATATTTCATTGTATGAAGTAGGTGCAAAATACATAGTTATATAGACCCCTATTAGGTGCAGCCAACATGAACTACTAACAGAATCAAAACAGACTGTCAGAAAAATAGATTCTAAAAGATTTGATTATTTACACAATAAAAAATAGAAAAAAGGGGCACCGTATTATCATAAGGATAATCATACTTGTTAAAATATGGCTAACCACCGTATTATTTGCAATTGGATATAATGATTCCTCAATGCATGGAACTAGCTCCAATTTTTATCAGCATTGCTACTGGCTTACCTTTCCGTAGCAAAGAAATGCTACTGCTTTTTACCAAGTCTTATGGCTTCTAAAAACAAAAACAGCAATAAGAAACTAATAATTTGATACAAAGCAATCCCAATAACATTCTGAAGGCTTATTGGCATACTTACCTTCTATCCTGCTAACCACATTCTTTCTTCCTCGTAATAGACCTGTCAACTTGAAAATGTAAGATCAACCAGTGCATAAAAACAAGTACAGTAAGTTACTTACATTCAAGCTAGTTTAGTATATCCATAAAAATGGTGTCTAAAATGCATTTAATTAGAATACACTAATAGTATAAAGGCCATTTTTATCCTGTCATCCAAGCACGAATTGGCATATTGACGTTTGTGCTACTAAAGCCAAAAGTAGAAATATTTCTAACTAATCGAGAGTGTAAAATCTTAAAGATGATGATGTATCAAATGAAACTAAAAATTAATCGGGGATTATTTTCTCCGTGATTTCACATGAGAACCCCCCATCAATTGATTTGTCACCCCTGCGACTACGAACATAGAAACTAGCCATTAAAGAGAAAGAAACAGTGACATTAACAAGAACAGCTCATAGAAGCTTGTTACCTGACCCACCAAAAGCATAAATTATGAGAAGGATAGTTCCCTGAGATTTTCAATAAAAAAATAAAATTATTAACCTCATAAATTTATTACCAAAACCGGATGAGCCCAATTCCCATGGGTGGATCCTAATCATCAAACAGCAGCCAAATTGAGAAAAGGATGATAAATTACCAAGAGGACAAGAGATATGGACAGTGGGGAAGTTTTGGATTTGGAATTGAAGACTCCAGATAAGGAAAAAAACCCATCACCACGTTTGGTGGAACTTGGTTGTCTCTTTGACATTACTTCTTATTGTGCCTGCAAAACAAAGATCAGCATTGTTGGGAAAGGAATGAAATTGAAGAAACAAGTGAGCAGTGATGAAAATGGAAATGAAATTTAATGAGAAGGGAGAGTGAAGCACCTTCTTTTATTAGATGGCATTCATAACTTCATTCAACAATGAAGGAAGTTTAGAGATCTGAATCTGAATATATGAGAAAATAAGAGATGAGAAGCATAGCAATTGTAATTGCATTTGCATTTGCATAACGTTACAGCACCAACTTCAACAGATCTGGCGCAAACCGCACTACTCTCATTTTCATTCTATTCTTCTATGCGGAACTACAATAAAAAAAAGTTTTATATTTAAAGCAAGAACCACTCAAGCTTAGTATCAATTCTTATACAAATAAATATTTTAATTTTAATTCATATTCAAACTTTACCTCATTTTCAAATAAATAATTTAAAATTTTATTCTATTTTGATTGATCCTTAGAATTTATTAATTTTTATAAATAAACATCTAAATTTTAAATTACTTGAATTATTTCTTGAATTAATCAATCGTTTATTTACTACTTTTTCTAAGATGTTCGACTTAAATAATTTAAATTAAATGTTCATGAATTATTAATTTTTTTCTTTTTTCTTAAAACTTTTTTGTATATAAATTAAATGAGAATTTATAAATAAAGGAAATAATAAAATCATTTAAAAAGCTCAGTTTAATATTACAACAATCTTTTATAGATTAAATCTGAAATTGCTTATGTAAAATTTTGTAGTTCTGTAAAACTCTAGTACCTGATTATCATGGAGGAACAATGTTTATTACGAAGAATAATAATGACTTGAAGATAAATACATTAGTTATTGGGGATGTAATGCTATTTCTTAAAATTATAATATTTGATAGTAATTACTATGTTAAATTAGTCTTTTGGTCTCTCTATTTGTTATGAAATTTCAGTTTGGTCCTCAAATTTTTTGTTGTCTCAATTTGGTCCTCATTTCTTAAAAATGACTCAATTTGGTCCTCACTGTTAACATTGACCAAATGGTGTTAAAGTCAACGTCACGTGTTAATTTCTAGTTTTTTTTGTTTTTTTTAATATTTTTTAAATATTTTTTATTTTTTTTTATTTTTATTTTTGACACGTGTCACTTCACATTTGTGCCACGTGTCAAAGTGACACAATTTGGTCTTTATATTTGTTTTTAGTTTCAATTTAGTCCCAATTTTTGTAAAAATGAAGCACTATTATCCTTCCTTAAATTGACATTAAATTTACTTTTTTATAAATTTTATGGTGATATTCTTACTAAAATTAATGTTTTTATTAAATATTTCTGTAAATATTTCAAATTAACTTTAAATTCTATACAAAACATTAGACTTTGATTTTGTTTTGAACTTGAAATTTAGTTCCTAAACTTATGTGTGACAAGTTATTTGATTTTTAATTTTTACTAAGTTTGTATAATATGATACACTTGATGCCTTTATATATGATGACAAAATTGTTAACTTTTTAAATTAAGTTTGGGGTTTAACTTTGTTTAATAATAAAACTAAAAAAAATTATTTAAAAATATTTCTACAAATATTTAATAAAAACGTCAATTTTATTAAGAATATCATCATAAATTGTATACACTTGATGCCTTTATATATGATGACAAAATTGTTAACTTTTTAAATTAAGTTTGGGGTTTAACTTTGTTTAATAATAAAACTAAAAAAAATTATTTAAAAATATTTCTACAAATATTTAATAAAAACGTCAATTTTATTAAGAATATCATCATAAGTTGTATACAAGGATTAAATTGAGTCTCAATCAAAGCAGGACAATATTGCTTCATTTTTACAAAAATTGTGACTAAATTGAAACTAAAAACAAATATAGGGACCAAATTGAGTCACTTTGACATGTGACACAAATCTGAAGTGATACGTGTCAAAAATAAAAAAAATTTAAAAAAATCAAAAATATATTAAAAAAATTCAAAAAAACCAGAAATTGACACGTGGCGTTTACTTAACACGTCTGGTCAAAGTTAATGGTGAGAATCAAATTGAGTCATTTTTAGGAAAATGAAGACCAAATTGAGACAACGAAAAACTTGAGGACCAAACTGAAATTTTATGATAAATAGAGGAACCAAAAGAGTAATTTAATCATCTGACTAATATGATTTTATATGAGAATGATATAAGTATTGAGTTAAGGAGTTATGTGAATAAGATATTTAGACCTTATTAATAGTTTGAGTCATATATATGAAAGTATCAAGTGGTGAAAAGTTGGAGATTCATGTTACTTATTTGGAGTTATATGCAGGAATTACCATATTGGATACCGTATAGATTGAATTGGAGCCAAAGAAAATTTCAGATGAATAATTCAAAGATTACATATGTCATATAAATTAAATTGGGACAAAAAGAATCAATAAATTTTTATATGAATAATTCAAGGTCTGACTATTATTATGTATAATATATGTAAGGTGTTAGTCTTATATATTTCAACTTAATACTATTTCTCGTGATTTATTCATGCCATCGGTGAGATAAAGAATATAATTGATTTATTTATTTATTTATGATTTTATGTAAAATTTTATGTAATTGTATTTAATTCATTATAATTGACAAAATTAATTTATTTTGCAAAAATGCTGTAGTTAAATAAAATAAAATAAATATATAACTTAAAATACTAATATTCAAATGAATAGGTTTAACTATGCTTCAATTTAAGAGTTACATACAACGTGACAAAATTGATGCGAGTTTAATTATATTCGTTTAATTTAGGAGAAATAACAAGACAAAGTTGATGCGAGTTTTGTTTTTATTTTTAAGGTTAAAATATTTTATTGTTTCATCTATTTATACCAAAATTTCAAATAAGTCCTCAAATTTATTTTAATTTCTAGTAGGTTTATATTTTTAAAAATATTAATGGAGGATATGTTATATGTTAGCTCCTCATTTTTTTGAATTTTTTAGTTTTTTTAAAATTATTTATGTCATGTGGCATGCTATTATGGTAACACGTATAAAGTCATTGTCTGAATCTCAATTCATTTCATGTATTTGTTATTTTGATTCTATTTCAGTTCCTTTTTTTTTTAATTTTAAATTTCATTCCCTCCCAGTTGAGATCAAATTTAACTTTTATATAAATATTATAATGATATTTTTATTACATATTTTTAACAATATTAAGTTTATTTAAATTTATATTTTACATTAAATTCTATTTTTTAATTTTAAAATTTTAAATATACTTATTTTAACTTGTTACAAAATTGTTTTAAAATTTTATATTTAAATTTATAAAATTTTTATTTTTAAACCAACTCTAACATATATAAATTATTTAAAATAATTTTGTGACAAGTTAAAATAAATATATTTAAAATTTTAAAACAAAATATAAGTAAAGTTTAATTTAAAATTTAAATTTAAATAAACTTAATATTGTTAAAATATTTAATAAAAATATAAATTTTAATTAAAATATCATTATAATATTTATATAAAAGTTAGATTTGGTCTCAATTTAGAGGGGATGAAATTAGAAAAATTTTAAAAACTTATGGACTGAAATGGTATCAAAATAACAAATATATAAAAAAAATTGAGATTTAGACAATTACTTGACACATATCACCATATTGACTTGACACGTGGTACAATACTGAAAAAAATGTGGCATAAATAATTTTCAAAAAAAAATTATTTTTTTAAAAATTTTGAAAAATAAAATAAAAATCAATTAAAATGAGGAATTGACACGTGATATATCCTTAACACCGTTAACACCATATTAATTGAATGAACCTAATTATTACACATTTTCAAAAATATGGACCTAATTGAGACTTAAAAAAAATTTAGGGACCTATTTGAGATTTTAGTACAAAAACATATACCAATGGAGTATTTTAACCTATTTTTAAAGCAAAAATTCATATTTATATTGTCCTTATTTTTATTAGATATGAATTTGTTTTTTTTTTATCTATTTTGGCCAACGACTTCATTTGTACATGCATATGAATGGCCTCAAACATTAATTAAATAATTTTTTATAAAAAATAAGAATTAGATAAAAAAAATGATATTGTCAAGTATCCTATTCAAGGAAGAATACAAGAAAGAGTACGATCTTTCATAAACAAAAAAATAATAAGAGAAGGGTGTGAAATAAGACATGGATGAATGACACCATAATCTAGCAGCTATCGATAAGTCAGGTGAAGATTCTCCACAAAGATATAAATCTTTGATAATAACCCATAATAGAAACACCACAATCAATAAGATTGATAAGTCAAAAAAAAAATCGCCACCAAAATGTTAATATTTGATAAGAACCTGAGGCCTAACCTAAGAACAAAAAAAAAATCCTCTCTTTAATGAAATCAAATTTAATTTATGACTAAAAATATCTATATTAGTTTTTCGTACCACTATATACAGGAACATAAAGCAAAAAGTCCAAAAACATAGAAAACATAAACTAATTTCTAGATTTCTATAAAAAAGTCCAAAACCATAGAAACATAAACTAATTAACCTTCAAAATGTGTTATGAGTCATGATTTTCATATCTTTTGAATGTTTAGTCGCTTGTAGAATCAAGAGTCTTGAATAGATTTATTCTTCCAATATTTTGCTCCTTGCATTTGTTATAGGTACTTTAAATTGTAAAAGTTCATCTTTAAGTTCTACTTGTATGGAATTCAAAGATAGTCATCTCTCACAAGTTCATTCTTTAAAAAGGAAATTAAAAAAAAAAAAAGAACCAAAAGATAAAAATTAAGATAATTTTTTTACATTACTTAATAAATTTATGGTTTATAGGATTACACACTAAAAAATCGATAATCAAACAATATTATATGATAAATGATGAATAATAAATAAAAATATTAAAAAAAAAACACACAACTTATCTATCATGTCACACTACTAAAAATTCTCATATATATATGACAATTTTCTTCCAAATTTGTTAAAAAAAAATTTGTAGAAAAATACTTTTTCGTACTATTTTTTCTAAGAATTTTAATTGATAGATAATTCCTTTGTGAGTAATTGTTTCTTATAAAAATATTAAATTCGTAAATATTCCTTACAAATTTTATTGCGAAAAGTGTTTTATACAAAATATTTTGCAAAAAAATTAACAACAATTTCCTACAATTTTTTTTTATAACAAAATTTATAAGTATTTTCTAAAAAAAAATTCAAAACAAAATTGAAAAAAAATATGATTTTTTTTAGTAGTGTCATGTAGACAATTTAATTCAATAAAATTAGGGTTTATATTGCTTGAAATACGTACATGATCACTTGAAAAAAATTATACGGTATTATTCTCCATTGTTTCTGATTTAAGAAATTGAATACTACTTATTTCTATTCAACCAATACAAGTATCAATACTTTAGATAATTTATTTAACATCCTACTTTTATTATTAAAATTTTGCATAGATTTGATCGCAAATTTTAAAAGGTTTCTTTTAAGTCCTCAATGTAAAATATATATACATACATATATATATATATATATATATATATATATATATATATATAATTTAAGTTACTTGAAAGATTAAAATAAGTGTTTTGTACTATTTAGAATTTAAGGTTTAACTTTTTTTAGTCATTCAAAATTAGTGTAGGAAAAAACAGAATCATTCTAAATTTAAAATATTAAAAATGAATTTAAACCAAAAGAATAAATGTAGGAGGTGGGTGACTACTTTATAAATGCAAAAATAGAGATGGTCATCGTAAAATAGAGTAAAATACAAACTCTTGAATGTCAATAGAGTGATAAGAAAACTAAAATCCAAACATCTAAGGTCCATTCGGTAGAAAAAATATATAAAAGGATAAAATATGGTTTTTGATCCTATCAAATTTTAGTCATTTATTTTTAATTTTTATTTCTAAAAAATGTGGAATGTTTTAATCCTTTATAATATTGATAATTCCCCTTTTATAAAATTAAAGGAAAAGTTAGTTGAATTTATGAGTTTTGGAGCAATAGATATTGACAATAGAAAATTTTTCTTTTCGACCAAAGAGTTTCATTTTTCATTTGAGTTTGTTTGCGTATTATTTTCTCACACCGAATGTTTTCTTATTTTACTTAGAAAGAAAAAATATATTTTAAAATTAATAAATAATTTAAAACAAATAATAATGAGTTTAAATAAGAGTTAATGGAAAGGTAGGTTAAGTAGTGTGGTGTAGTGACGTTATGAAACACAAATAAACAAATTAGACGTTAGATATAGATAGCATACCTCGTAAGTTGTTGCATCAAGACAGATTAAGGTTGAGACATTTCCATGCATGTGTATTTGTTGTCTCCCAGCATCCTAACCTACACTCATCTGAATGTCAACAAAACATCACACTTTCTGTTCGAAAAAATAATTGCATCATTTGTTTGTGTTTCTCAAAATTTAGCATATTTTCAGACAAGTTTGTAGTTTCACGACGTAATGCTTCCCCTACGATCCATTGGCTTCTATGCTGCCACACCACTTCAAAATAAAATACTGTATATGTAGCTTTAATTATGCATGAAACAGTCTTTTGGTAATTATCTCATGGAAAAATGTAGCAGAAACAAAAGCTTTAAGCGCATTTCTGTCTAAGTATAACTATAAACTAGTGATAAAAATACTTATAATTTTTTTTTTTTTGAATGAATGTTTTAGAAAGTATTTTCTAAAACATTGACTTTTGACCATGTTTTTGAAATTACGTCGCAACATGCTAGTTTGCCTCAACGTGCGGTGCAAAGGAAATATGGTGCAGTAGGAGGCGCGATGCGAGGATTTTAAATTAGGGTTTGAGGGAATATTGACCTAAGGGTAAAATGGAGATATTCAAATTTACGGGGGTGCAGGCCGAAAACATGGGAATACAGAAAGAAGAAGCCTACTGGACTTCTTCTGGTTCAGTGGATCTCAGCTCTCCGCTGGAGCAAAATAAAGGGTCTTTCTTCCTGCACTTCCAAAATTTCTTCTACACCTCCAAAATTTCTTTAAATTTTTAAAAAATCCTTTGACCATTTAAAAAAATTCGCAAACAGCACACTCTCAAAATTATGTTGACTTCCGGAAGTCAAAATGTATCACCGGAAGTCGATTTCTGGAAGTCAAAAAACATTACGGAAGTCGACTTCCGTAAGTCAAAAAATTAATTTTATTTTAAATATTTTTAATTCTTTTTAAAATTTATGTTTTCTAACTTTTAATTTTTTTAGTTTATTATTTATTATTTTATTTCTTTTTTATGTTTTCATATTTCTTAATATATATTTTAAAAAATATTAATATCTATATATAATTTTATTTTTATTTAATATACTAAAAAATAAATATAAATATAAATATAAGTAAAATTAAAATAATATTAAACATTAAATAAAAAGAACAAAAAAATAAAAAAATTATTCTCCTTCATTTAATTTTATTTAATATTTAAATTAATTTAAAAATAATAAAACTTTAAATTAAAAAAAAAAGAAAAAAAAATATATATGTATATTCTTCTTTTTTTTTAATTTTAAATTTCATTATTTATATATATATATATATTATTTTAAATATGATTCGTTTAATTCTTTTTTATTTTTATTGAAGTTTTAATAAATTATATAAAAATAAATTTAAATTTAAAAATATAAAAAGATATATAATTGAAAAAAAATTTTAAATTTGATTAAATTAAATTTTTAAATTTTAAATAAAATTAAAAATTCAAATAAAATATAAAATATTATACACATGAAATATATAAATAAAATAATTATAATAATATTAATAAATAAATAAACAAAAATAATTTAAATTAAAATAGTAAAACTTTAACTAAAAACAGAATATATATATATAGATATATAGATATATAAATATACATTTTTTTTAAATTTAAAGTTTTACTATTTTAATTTAAATTATTTTTCATTTTTTTATTTAGCATTTTTTTTAATTATTTTTTATTTTCTAAAATATTTATTTTTAAAATTTATATATTTTATAATTTTTAATATTTTTAATACGTGTTTTAAGAAACAAAATAAAATAAAAGGTAGAAAACATAAATTTTTAAAAAGATTAAAATATTTAAAATAAAATTAATTTTTTGATTTCCGAAAGTCGACTTTCCGTAATGTTTTTTGATTTCTGGAAGTCAGACTTCCGGTAATAGTTGACTTCCAGTAATGATTTTTGACTTCCGGAAGTCGACTTCCGGTAATGATTTTTGACTTCCGAAAGTTGACTTATGGGGATATATTTTGACTTTCGGAAGTCGACATCCGGAAGTAATTTTGGGGGTGTGATGTTCGTGAATTTTCTTAAATGGTTAAAGGATTTTTTGAGAATTTAAAGAAATTTTGGAAATGAAAAAGAAATGTTTGGAGGTGTAGGAAGAAAGACCCCAAAATAAAAACAGTGAGCCCATTTATGCAGAGTAGGCCCAATCAATTATCATTAACAACCAAGAGATTTTTTTTTACCATATGTCCAGTTGTGAGGGTTTTTGACAAGCTTTCCTGTAGTGATACACAATTTATAGCCATCATTATATAAAGAAAACGATGGAAAAATTTAATAAAATGAAAATGAATTCAATGGTTTGTATTGAATCTAAAAAGAAAATGAAGCAATGCATTACGTTTTCACGCTACAAAAGAAAAGAAAAAGCAAAACAATTGAAGGAATAACCATCTAGTTCGACAATAAGTGCATTACTGATCATCAAATGCATTTATAAGAAGAGTTTGAATTTTTATTTTACTTGAAAAAGAATAGTTAAAAAAGTTATTTTGGTGGCTTTAAACAAAATTCATTATCAGTATTTTTAGTCATATCTATAATTAATAGCTGTAAAAGCAAAACGCAAGCAAGGCTGGTGCTGGTGATTAAAGTGGTTGATAATACAAAAGTACAGGGACCATCCAACTCCAAAAGGCCCAAATTGACTTTGTAATTAATTATGGGTCACCTCCAAAATTTCTTCTACACCTCCAAAAATATTATAAATCCTAAAATTACCTTTTGATCATTTAATTAAAGTTACGCACGTCACATCCCAAAATTATTTCCGGATGTCGACTTTCGATGAAGAATACTTTCGGAAGTCAATTTTTTGAAGTCAAAATATATAACCGAGAGTTAAAATATATTATCGAAAGTTGATTTCCAAAAGTCAAATTATATTACTGGAAGTCGACTTTTCGGATGTCAAAATATATAATCGAAAGTCAACTTCCGGAAGTCAAAATATATTACCGGAAGTCAACTTCCGAAACTCAAAATATATTACCGGAAGTTGACTTCCGAAAGTCAAAATATATTACGGAAGTCGACTTCCGAAAGTCAAAACATATAACCGGAAGTCAATTTCCGGAAATCAAAATATATTACCGGAAATTGACTTTTGGAAATCAAAATATATTATCGAAAAATCGACTTTCGGAAGTCAAAATATATTACCGAAAGTCGACTTCCGGAAGTCAAAATATATTATCAGGAGTCGACTTCTGGTAATGTTACTTTTTGGGTGTAGATGATCAAAGTTAAAAAAGTATTTTAGGTAGTTTTGTAAAATTTGGAGATGCTAAAGAAATTGTTGGAGGTAAAACAACCTTAATTATTGCAATCTTGGGGACTTCATCATATTATATGGAAGAAAATAATAATAAAAAAAATTAATGTCTGTGTTAGTGGTTTGTGGGTTCATCTGCCAATATGCTGGCATAAACAACCAAGATTAACCTCTCTTCATCCATGATAAATGTTGTGTAAGACTATAAATAATATTAAAATAAATTTTGTTTTCTTTTTTTAGGGTAATATTAATTATACTTTTTCACTAATATTATAATAATTATTATAATAAATGTTTTTAAAATGTAGGACTATGCATATGTTAGTGTTACTTAACATAAGCTAATGAAAGATGAGTTGAGTTTACGTAATGATATTTTTACCTTTTTATTTTTCATTTAGTTGTTAGTTAATTTGTTGGGAAAAAATAACATAGTTTACTAGGTTCAACAATATTTATTGCATATTTTTAATTTCTATATAAAAGCTTTAAAATAAACAAAAACAAATGTGGGAACTATTATTTTAGCTGTGAATGTAATATACTCTAAGGCTAATTTTGTATAATTGTTAGTTTTTTTTTTTTCATTACTGTTTTGGTATGCATAAGGAACTTAAAGTCTTGTCATGAAAGTCAAGTATTATAGTTTTTAGAAGAAAAAGAAAATACTGACTAGTGCCCTTTATGCGACTGGTTTGAGTGAAATGTTTTACGGAAACGCATCAAAATATACTTTTCTATAACGTACTCATATAATTTTCAATAAAAACTTTCTCTTTTCAACAAGACCTATATTTTGATTGTGAATGTTAATTTCCATTAGCCAATGTGAATATATACATAAACTTTATTTAACCCACGCCTTACTGTTATTATATTATGTACCGGATTAGGGATGTCAACGGGGTGGTAGGGTACGGGTAGTAGCTCTCCCGTACCTTACTCGCTGGATAAATATTTGTCTCGTACCCGTATTCATATCCGTCGGGTATCCGTTATGCGGGTACCCGTCTATTTTTTTCATATCCGCGGGTATCCACGGGTATCCGCGGGTATTTACAAAAATATTTTAAAAAATAAATATTTAACCATAATTAGTGCTTAGATCAACAAGTCCCCTTTCTCCGATTGATTCTTGAAAAAAAAAAACAAATAAAAAATCACTACCAATTTATATTGTAGTTTATTTTTGAATAAAATATTAAAGAAATTACTAACTTCATCGATGTCCACCTCTTGCAACATTGTATAAAGTTTCATGTTGTCCAATTTTAATCTAGAAGAGCCTTAAAACATAAGAAGTTCAGTAAAAATTTCTAACAATCACTTAATTAAAATATCTAAGTAAAAATGTTAATTTCATTACCTTCGTTGGTCCATAACCAGTCTTAGAGACACATCAATACCTCCACAGTATATGGAAGTAATTTACTCATTTGTGGGGTAAGAATCTGACCACCATTATTGGATGAAGACTCATAATGTTGTTTACTAATATATATATATATATATATATATATATATATATATATATATATATATATATATATATATATATATATATATATATATATATATATATATATAATGTAAAGTATCCACGGGTACAGATACTATGATACCCGTACCCGTTCCGTTAACATGCGGATATCAAAAATACCCATACCCGCGGGTAGCGGATATCCATTTTTAATATTTATTTTTTACCCGTCACGGATTTTATTCTCGGGTACGGAATTTTTTGACATCCCTATACCGGATCATTGAGGTACACATGCATACCAACAACAAAGGAAAAAAGTTATTGTTTCTACACTTTAAAGGTTTTCTAATACTTTATTTTTGGTCGGAGGATTAAAAAATAGGCAGGAAAATTCAATCCATTTACGTACATGAACCGAAGTGAATGTATGGACAAAATTTTGAAATGATTATAGCGATACATGTACCTGTACATACTCTTTTGGCAGAATATTTATTCAAATTTCACGTCGATTAATATAAAAAGGAGAACAATAGAAAAATATTATAAAAATAAAGATTTTGTTTTTTTTAAATCAGTATTTATCAAAATCTTACATAAAGTAATATATAAAAACGAGAAAAATTACACTAAGATTTATCATTTTGGTCCATAAAAGTGCATTATGAAATACCAAATCACGATAGATTTCTGTGTGTTTTTTTATTTATATTTTTTCTCACGTTAAATTTCCTACTTTTATTTATTTGTCTATTTTTATTTGTAGGTTTGCTTTATATTAGTTTCTTAAAGCGTGATTTCCCTACACTCCTTTTGTCGTTTATGTAGAAATTGTGATAAGATCCGATACATTACCTTTAATCATGATAATATTTTGGCTTCAAATAACCAAAAGCTTGATAATAAGCCCAAACTTATATATTTTCATATCTCTTAATTTTGACTTGTTTATATTATTTTGGTAAGGACAGGTGTTGACTATAGTTAATTTGCTGTCATTACAGCTATACAGAAGAAGAAGCATAAAAGTAAAAAGTGTGTTTAATTTCCAATGATACCAAATCTTGTGATTTAACCATGAGCACGAAAATGCAGGATTCGTGAATTTATTAGAATTGAGTGGCCGTACAGTGTGGTAATGGCTCCAGATATTGCTGTGCATGGTTCATCTTTATTGACTTCATAATGTGTCACTCTCTTGATTCTGTCCACGTTGATTTTGCCGTCGGCATGCTTCTCTTTTACATGTTTTGTTTCCTCTGCTTTTTGCCTAGTAAGGGTATTTCGCTACCATATGCAAACTTTATCTTTTCAAATTTGGGAGGCCACGCCCACTTAATTAAAGCCAAAAGGAAAAAACCAAAGCTACTATTTTTTCACCACCACCAAGTTCTTGGTGGTGTAGTCTTCACATTAAATATTCACTCACATAGTATATTAATACGCGTGAACGATTATTGGGTACTTTCGATTTCCTTTTCACACCATTAATAAGTTTTCAGTATCTACACACATTATACAAGCTTTTCAGAATAACCGTACTTGTGATGGTATATATATTGAAGGCGTGGATACGTATGCAGAATATACTGCTGAGAAGAAGAGAAGAAGAGAAGAGAAATAACTGCTATGCATAATTGTCTTTTGGCCTCAGAATCACACGTATCATAACTTAGGGTCATTATTTCCCACGAGGGGATACTAATCATGTTAGAGATCTATGCATTGTTGCTACATTTTCCCCACCATTTCAAAATATCACTCACTTTTATTTCATAGTTTTTGTCACTTTAAAAACTCATCATGACCACACTTTAACTCTCCCTCAATCACAATATTCTAGTTAAAGAGGGTTGTTTTAAGATATATACATTACTTTAATCATAAAGTAATTTATAATAAAGTATTGAACAAAAATCAACCAGTCTTTAATATTACATAATTATTTAATTTATGAGAATCATTAATATAACTCAATTAATTGTGATGTAAAGATGAGTGGAAACTATGATGACTCCAGACTTCCTGATAATTTTGCTCTTGCAACAACTGTTGAGTAAAGGAGAATACTTCTAATGATTACTTTTTATTAGACCTAAAAAATAACTCTTAGAAATCATTTGAAGTAATTGAAATTTTTGTAATTATAAAGTATTCTCTTTTGATAATTAATTTTTTTTTTCATTTAAGACTCTAAAAAGGAAAAGAGACAAAAATAAAAGTTAAATAGTTCAGAGAAAAAAAAATCTATTCACTCATTATTACATATAGAAACCTCAAAATTTATTACATTCACTTTCCATTTTTTTTATAACTTTCGTTATTGTGTTAAAAAAATGAATACTTACATATATTCACTTAAATTTGCACTCATTTAATTTGTATTTGGAAAGAAAAAAATTCTCGAATCAAGTTTAGAATGACTTTCTCATTAACTCCCTCTTGTCGAACAATACTTTACATGGACTCCAATCAATAATCTCCAGGCATTGACAATCATTCAAATTTAGATTGTAGCCTTTGTGTTTCATGTCTCCGTGATTGTTCATCTTCGCAATGAAGTGAATTGTTTTCAGTATATAGAGTTTATTATATGACCTCTCATATCCTATAATTATATGATCACTATTATTCCATAAGTCCGCATCCTAATTAAGTTCACACAAAATTTTCCATATCAAAATGCAAACTTAAGTATATATTGTACTTGAGAATTCAAAGCTTGTAAGATATATGGTAGAATTCAAACTCCATAATATAAAAATATTTAACATAACTCAAAAGTTACAATAAAGAAATGACAAAAGAAAAAAAGAAGAATAAGACTTACCATTATACAAGCAACTTTAAATTATGATGTTTTAATCAAATTTGCTAACATGGAAACTATTAAAAAAGTTGGAGATAAATTGAAAGAGGATTTCAAGGCCAAACTTAATCACAAACAAAAAAATTACATTGTTTTAAGGGTACAATAAAGAGTCCAAGCAAATAATCTTTACATAATCTTTAGATGCATAAAATCCGTATTGATAAGGATCTTAAATTTGAGGTGTTACCTAAGTGAAATTTGGATTAAACGCAAATAAAGGACCAAGCGATAAACTATCAAATAATTTGAACAATATA
This sequence comes from Vigna unguiculata, assembly GCF_037176805.1. NCBI lineage: Eukaryota > Viridiplantae > Streptophyta > Magnoliopsida > Fabales > Fabaceae > Vigna > Vigna unguiculata. The sequence goes on along the minus strand of NC_140794.1, from coordinate 51,874,774 downwards.
CCAAATGTTAAGGACCAAATGCTAAAGATTTAATTGGTGGTATATCAAACAATGATTTTGAGTACATGTTAAAGACAACAACTCAATAAAAGATGTCTATGACACATGTAACACAGCTTCATTAAAGTCTCTTGACAATGCTAAAATCACTAAAAAAGAAAGATTAAAGATTGTCATGTAGGAGAAGATACAAATGAATGAAAAGATTAATAAATTACAACTCACAGATAAACTCACTCGTAAAAAAGTGATTGGTGTGGATTTACAAAAGCAAACTAAACTCTTACGATATGTAGACAAAGTCAAAGCAAGATTGGTACTTAAAGTGTATTTTTAATGACATGGAGTATATTAGTATGATACTTTTACTCTAGTTGTCATGCATGATACTATGAGGTGGATGGAATTGAAAAATGTTCCATTTAATGTTAAGTTAGCCTTTATTATATCATGAGATACTTTATCATAATATCACAGTGATATTATAAAATCTGACAATAAATTACTATATCACAAAATATTTATCTTTGAAGATATTTCATAATACTTTGTGACATTTACACTAAATAATAAACATAACTATATAAACCTATAAAATCAATTATTGAAATTCATTTGAAATTGTTAAAATTTATATAACTATAAAACATTCCCTTTATGATAAAATATTTGTTGTCTGTTTTACTCTCATATTTGTGGCACTAAAAGTTCTGTATAAAGACACACCGTTCACAGACGAGGATGCTGTTAAGGGCCAATCTAATTATTAGTGGTTATAAAACAATAAAAGAAAGATGTGAAAAGTTTTCCAACTATGTGGCTTTCCTTAAGGTAGCAGACAAATTGTAATACGATAGATGGCATTAAGTCATCAATGAAATAACATAAAGTGATTCAGAAGGAATCTAATTTTGCACCCACTGCCTTTTGTTTGAATTAGGTAAGGGAATATCTGCTGCCTTTAGACAAAGTTAAGCAAGAAAAGGTGGGAGTAATCATCACCCTGGACGTGGAGAATCAGTAGCCATGACGTGATCAACAGGATCATTACGGTCAAAGGGACACAATTTGAGCTGGGTCATGTACTTAGGAGGACCAGTAATGTTCCAACTAATGATGTCTGGTGTCTCCCCCCCCATATTGCCTTAATAATTTCACCTTCTCAATCATAACCTTCTTATACCCTTCTCCTCCATTTCTATCCACGACTCCACAAAATCTGGCCACAACGATAGCAAAATGAAAATTCAGGAGTTCTTTACTAGGACAATGTTAACATGTAGCTGTTTAAAGTTTAAACTTGCGGATAATATTTAAACCCTCAATTTTACTTGCAACAACAACCCCTTCTATTGTGTTGTCCACGCATGCAAAAGGATTGAAATTTTACTTGAGAGAACAAAAATAAAAGGACTATGAAACTATGAACTATGCATCTGTCCAAGCAGCAAAAACTGGCATCTGAGGCAAAGAAAGGGCAGGCCTCAAATGGGGTGAAGGATCCCAAGAATTCACGTTGTTTGGATTGGTAGACAATAGTTTTGACGCAGTTGAAGGCATTCCAGAGAGCATTGGCAAGCTTGTCTTATCAGGGCTACCTTCTCTTGAGCTATTCAAACTTGTGGCCAGTGAAGAAGGATTTGATACATGCGTTCTCACCTTACTTGATTCCTCTACTTCTTGATGAAACATGTTGTCCAAAGCCACTGAGAAGGATTGCTTAGTTCTGTCACTCTCAATTCCAGGTGGATTCTGGTCAAGTTGTTGAGAGGATTGATAGAGAGCCATCTTCCACTGATCATTTTGACTTTCACAGCTCTTCTGCATTAGAATAGCTTCTTCAGTATCATCATACGCAGAAGACTTATGATTATGATCAATATACTGAGTTCCACTGTCTGTCTCTCTGTTGCGCCTAGCTAGCTCACTGCTAAGAAGGTTGCTGCTTGCCATGATTTTCTCCACGTCATATCTTGTTATGTCAAAGTTGGTTACAGCATTCACTCCTCGGAATTTTATAGCAGCAATGTCATAGGCTTCAGCTGCTTCCTCTTGTGTACCTAGAGTTTGATTTCAATAACACTAATTATTAGCTTTTTGTGCCAACATTGGATATTCTTTTTTTTTTCTCTCTTCGGTCTAGTACAAACACTTTGGAAAGTGCCGTTTGGTAAAATACTTGAGTTCAGTGTTCTCTATGCTACAGACATTGGATAAAATTTTACTTAAGTGAACTATTCAGATTTAAAGTTGTTATTGTCTATCAGTAGCATTAATAAAAAGTGTCTCTCCGGGACTAACAGTCCTCTACAATATTTATTAAAGTGACTTATGATCAGCTTTATTGTGGCTGAAAAGATGGGCATCCTTAGAGAACATGAAAGAATAGGTTTTCAAAGTCATAAAGCGCCCTCTCTGTCGCATCCTACCATGGGAAACATGGTAATTGGTACATGAACACGTTGAGAGAACAAAAGAAACGGACATTAATTCAGTGGAAGAAAAGAGTTATTATGAAAGAACTTACTGAAGGTTCCAAGATATAGATCTTTGTTTCCAGCCACTCTACCAATTCGTGCTTGCCACCTTCCATGTTGGTGGTGTCTGCTACCAAGTGAACCAAGTTTGAAAAACTTCAGACATTTTAATTGAAGATATACAAAATTTATATTACTAATTATATGTACTATAAGTAATTGTTAGCTAGGAGACCTTGTTACTCCTCTGTACATGGAAGCCCCTCTTGAGAATCCGCTGCTTTTTCTGAATTGACAAAGTTGATGGAAGTTATGAATAAGTAAAATAGATGTTTACTGAAGATAAATAGCAACAAGATTTTACCTTCTTAAATGAGCAACATACTCCTGTCTCGTCATGTTCTTCATTTCCTCAAGTTCATTTTGATAATTTTCCAACTGTTAGAAGAGAATGTAAAAGAAAAAGGATGTGGTAAGATTATTATTTTATTCTCTGTTATGAACTAGACCACACAACTTGAGTGGAGGAGACATGAAAGAGAAGGGAGAAACAAATTATTTTTTATTACAGGGAAGTTTATGTGAGTGGAGGGTCCCCAATACTTGAGTGCGGCCAGATCATAAGCTCTCGCAGCTTTTTCTTCCATATCATAACCCCCTAAAATCAAAAGTTTGGAATGACTTGAATAAACATAAATTTTCCTCTTTTGTTATGGTCATAAGCAAAATATTAAATGATATCTATCTTTAACTGTCTTGCGAATCTAAGCTCTGGGAGTTTCAAGAAGACTTACCTAGATAAACTGAGGTTCATCGTATATTTGAGTGGCATCCCCCGGGAAGTAAAGATAGAAACCAAAAAGAATAGTGAGTGATATCTAAAGAATTGCAGATCTTTGCTTCAAAGAACAGTGGAACTCAATAGATGGATATGTTGGACCTAACAAAATGCACAAGAAAAATAATAAAGATAAAGTGATGGGGGAATATAACCCTTTCTTACCTTGTCTTCCTTTCCTGCTTTGGCCCTCTTTCTTGCAGCTGTTGTCCCATAGATGAGCTTCATACCTACCAGTCCACCTATGTCTGATGGACATACACACTTTAGAAATAAAGAGAAACAATAAACCAAAAAACACAAAAAAGGGACATGAACTGTTAAATGTGCTCACGCATGATATTAAACAAACAACTGACCTATAGCTTTATTCATTCAAAATGCATAAACATATTAGTGCGGTGTAGGCAGAAGAAAACAAACCTTGTCACGCCTCTATATTGAGAGGTTCTTTGTCCAAAGGTGTCAATGGACTTCCTATGAATTATTTGCTTCTGGTCAACCTTTTCAGGTCCCCTTTTCTTTGTATCCATGGCAACAGAATCAATGACAGCAGGTGATGTGCGGTGCGAACTAGTGACACAACTGGACTGTGAGCTAGGACTCATGGACAAGCTTAAAGACTGCAAATCCCCATAAGCCATTGATCCAATGGACCCTGATTCACCTCCATTTTCCTCCACAGGAACAATCAACTTTGGGTCCTGTGCATGGCTAGTTTGGAAGTTCCTTACTCCCCAACTCTTAAGACCAGGAGAAGGAACTCCATCATCACCCATGTTTGGAACCTGAAGATTGCTGTCTGAGGTTTGACTTTGCTTCGACCCTTCTAACATCATATCATGGTTTCTCAAGGTAGAGTAATATGATAAGTGTTGGGCCTGAAGCTCTTGGTGATGTTGTTGTTGAGTGGTAATGTGTTGGACATGGTTTTGGAAAGTTTGGTTATTTGGGTCACGGCGTGAGGATTGGTTGTAAAACACACTGTCTAGGCTCAGAGGAATTGTTTCTGTGACACTACATTCATAGTGAGGGGTCCCCATCGCTTCCCCACCTAAGAAATTCTCCAGTTTTGGAGTTGATGTAGTAGCCATTGCTTCACAAAAATAGATAAAAACAGTGGTCAAGAGAGGCAACAATTAGTATAGTGCACACTAAAAAACAAGTCTCCGAAAACAAGAGAATGTAGGAAAAGTTTTGGACTAACCTTGTGTTTGTGACCTGCTCAGAGCTTCCATTCCATAGAGAGAGCCATCAGATTTGAGGGGCATGATAGGCAAAGCTGAATACAATCCAACATTTTCAGCTTCAAGTCCATAGTAGAAGCCGTAGTTATTAAGTGGTGCAGTGTGGTAAAAACTTGTAGGAACCACATCAGCAGCAGAGGAAGGTTGCGGGTGTGAAGCAACACCCACGTTCATTTGAGGAGAGAGTGAAAAACCCAACCAGTTATTTTGATTATTAAGGTCAACAGAGTCATCATTTTCCATGCTCTTCATTTTCTCTCAACCAACACTCACTTGCTCCTTCACCAAACAAGAGAATTATATCTCTGTCTAAATATTCAACGGGAAACAATATCCACTCTCTAACCTCCCCACCCCACACCTCTTGGACCAGTTTCTTTTCCTTCAGTTTTTTTGTAAATAAATAATTTTGGTCACAAAACTGAGTGGTCTAAATCTAAGAAACAATGTAAAGAAATCTATGCAGATCCTGCGGGCAACTGCATCATCTATAAGCTTTTTCTCTCTCTCCTTGTATACGAGTGTGTTGGCGTGTATGTATATAAGGGTGTCTCGGTGGACACATTTCTAAAGGGAACAAAGCAAGTTCCTTTAAACTAAACAAAAAGAATGTGTTCCAGCAAGCAATGCTTGGCATCCTTCCCGCATTCCATGGGGATCCGTGTATGAGAAAGACCTTCGCTTTTGCTTTATTCTACGCTCCCTCCTTTCCTTTTCTCTTTTATGTAACACTCCTTAGTCCATAGACCTTAGTCACTCTCATATTGAAGTAATAATACCAATTAGTTATTGTTATCTAAAAAAGACCCTTGTGCTGCATCCAACAACACCAAATGCAGAGGCCTCATTTTTGCACAATGGATGCAAATGCAACTTCAAACACTCAAACCAACTCCATCTCAAATTTATTGTTCACGCTCACACTCACACAGTAACACATACAAACTACTAACAGGGTGCACATCACTAATACATATTTTATGTTGTATACACACAAATAAAGGTTCATTTAATGTGATGGGGCTTCCTATTCGGCTTGGTTGGTTGGTTTTGGGAGGATGAGTTGCTGAGAAGCTTGAATAGGGTTTCACGGGCCATGGACAACGTGTCCCTCCTTCCAGTCACTTCAAAACAGTTTGCAGATCCTGCTCTGCTATGGACCCCTACAACAACTTTGCAACTACAGGACAGGTATCTGCCACCCGAGAGTTATAGGGGTTGGCTCTTACGACGTCGTTTCTTTAAAGTCCAATTTTCTTGTCCTTCACTGCAAATAACCTCTGCTGTGCTGTGGGCTACCTAGTCTCTCCTTTTTGCCCATGATTTTCAAACGCACATTTACCACTTGCCCTTCCTGCAATGCACACCCAATTACACACACATTTCAAATTTCAACCACTGCCAGTGACTTTCTTTCGTCCATTTGGCTCTTTCTTCCAACTGGGGTCATCTCAATTTCCTGAATTACACACTGTGATTAGATTTTTGGAATTTCTCTGACCTCATTAAAATGCTAATTAATCGTTACTTCTTCAATTACAATCTTTCATAACATTTTGTGACTCTGGCACTATGTTTCTTAAGGATCAAAATCAAGGACTCTTACGCATTCAGTGGAGCCACGTTTATCTTAAACCGAACCGGAATGGCACAACAGTTACAGATATCAGAATGAAACCTGATCCATGATGTAACCGCAATTTAAAATCTTACTTTATTAGTTATTAATGTTTGTAGTTCTATAAACATCCATTATGGGAAAAAAGTGAGAGTAATTAGTAGAGGGTTATTGATAATACTTGGTCTGAGAAGTTTTAGGCCACCTATAATTGTTGGCAATGAAGAACACAAAAGGTTCACTATGATCATGCTAGAGTAAGTTTCAGGAATGTTCACACTACTAATTAGGGCGAACGGTGCTTTATAAAGTCAAAGCGTGAGGAGGAATACGGAACAAAAGACTAGAAAGGAAAATTGTGATATATACACGATGTGATCTAATTTGGCCCAATGCTACTTGCGTTACCATGATTGTCTACGCTACTCATCAAGCATCTAGATTAGAGTACTTTTGGTATAAATAAATAGAATAATAATATAAAATTATTGAGGTGTAAGTTTCTTGATTGTAGTCAATGAATACATGCATGAAGACAAAAAGTGAGAGAGGTGAAATCACTAACATTCTTCAACAAGGAATCTAGCAAGTGGATAAACGTGTATTTCCTCTCTCTATATATATACAGCACATTAATCATGACAACCACAAATAACTTCAATTTCATGATCTTTTATTGTTATTTTCTCAAACTCAGAGTACAGCATTTCACATATATATATATATATATATATATATATATATATATGTTGCACATTACTGTTCAGATATACAGAGGGTATTGAACCATTAACGTGAAAAGTGTATAAAAGTGTGCGTTTATTGCGATATGCATTTTAGTGAGGTAAATAAATAGTAGCAACTCAGCAGTTCTAGAAGAAAAGATAAAAAATAGGAGTAGAGAAACTTGGGATAAAGCATGCAGTCTTGAAATACATATATTCCTGATATGATGGAGTGGCCCTTAATAAAGATAAGTGGATTTAAATTTATTCTATGTAGTGGAAGTGTGGGACAATCAACTTCCCCATAAATAAACTTACTTTCATGTTGTGATGCATACATTAATTAAAGTCCTACAAGACATTTTTGGTACAATCCTCAGCAGACATTTAACCAATTGGTTAATCCCACCAATAAAGTCTGGTTTTGCCAAACTAGAGAATTTCACATGAATCACAACAGCAACTTAAGTAACAGGTAATGACTCATATGTGAGTGTTTCTTTTCCATCAATTACCATGAGAGTATAAAAGCAGTTGTATTGGATTAATCACGTTTAGAAATTATTGGTTTACAATTGTCCAAAAAATATATAACTGAACAATTTACTTTTTCTAATTAAAAATCAGATTTATCAGCAACAAGTATATCTGAAAGTGAAACCATATAATTATATTCGTTAAATAAACAAATATTATGAAAAATCCATGATAAAATATATTTAATTAAAAATATGTACAGACATTATACACTTATGAATGAAGACATTTTCATTTTAATTTTTAAAGTTAAAAGCGTGAGTTGCTTTAGTTTGACTTTATGACATTTCTGTACTAGTTATTGATTTTTGAAAACATCACTTTAACATATTTATATAGAACAATAAAAAAGTAAAATAGAAAAGAACAAGTGGAATAACTTTTTATAAAACTAGAAATTAAAATGGAGATTTTATAGGTAGACAGTAAAGTGATTCACACTTACGATCTATGCCACCACAAAAGAAGAGTTTACTTCTTGTCTAATATTCCAAGATCCAAAACAATGAGAAAGGAATCAAGTTTGAACAAAATTAAACTCCTTTCTCAACTTTTTTATGTAAACCACAATCACGTTTCATTAAGAACGCAACTTGAGAAGCAACTCTTGTCCTAGTTACTGGTGCAATATCTATACTTACTTTCATTTTCATCTCAGTTTTAACTGTCCTTGCTCTAGCTCTCTTAAAGATAATGAATGATTTTGTCACATTTTTTATATTATCTCTTATTCTTGTTCGGTGGTGCACCCAAGAAATGAGGTGTATGTACGTCATATTTTTGATATAATATGTAGATAGAGAGAGTAGGGGCCTGTTAAAAAGGTAGGTTTACATACAGATTCCATTTGATGGGAAGAGTATAATGATTAGTTTGCATGCAAATTTGCGTGACCAAATTCATGGAGACAGGAATTCTTGAGGACATGATGGTGTTTGGAGAGAAAAGAGATGTGAAACGGAGTTAGGCAGTGAAAGAAAGACGTAGGAGCAGACCAGGAGGAATGTTGAGAAATAGAAAGAGGGCCTCTTTTTGATTGTGCTAATCATGAGTCACTGTTATATCAACCCCACCAACCACTACACATCAATTCACATTTTGCCCCTATTTCAACAGTGAGTGAATCGCAGATAAAGGAAATACCAATTTTGCTTTCTTTCCCTTTTACCATCCTTCTCATGTTCTGCATCTCCTTTTCTTTTTCTCCTTGTTTTTTTCCTTCCGGGCAATGGACATAATTAATGGTAGTTATTGATATATCAGTTAAGTAAATTAGATGATGTCTATTCTATTAAATTCGTTATAATCACACTAATTGATAGAAAGAATTGCTAAGAAGTATAATCGTAATCTAACCCATTAACGGATAAGTTTGCACCTATTTATATCATACATAAAATATTAATGTGTGGTTCAATAGTGGTGATATCGAGTTATATGACCCAATAAATGATACATTGTTAAAGATATGTTTTAATCATTACTCTGATATTATGTTAAGAAGTGAATTTTAACTCTAATTTAACCTCTCAAAACTCTTTATAAGATAAAATTTTCTTTCACTTATATATCATAAACTCGTCTTATCTTGAATTAACATGGAATCTCCAACAAAAATATAAAAATTTGATCATAATACTAATATAATTTACTTTAAACTCAAATAACATGAAATTTTTGTATCAATTATTTTAAATAATACATAATATTTTAAACTCTACATGATGAATTTTTCACGTCAAATCCTTCATTGAACTTATAGATCACAGTCAAATTCTTCATTGAACTTATATATAGATCCTTCCAAATTCAAGGAAAATCCCATCACTTATACTATTAACATGGCATCTTTTTTACCATGTTTTTTTTTATGTGAGAATCCAACAAATAAGTAATTTTTTTTTTAATTTTTGTTAAAAAGTTATAATCTCTAAAAATGGGCTCTTTTAAGAAACAAAACACTTTTCTATCTATTTTCCTTCATGATTTCCTTCTTTTCTTTGCTCTGCTCCTCCTAAAATTCAACAATTCCTCGTCTTTTGAATATTGAAGCTGTGAAAACAAGATTTTTATAACAAACCATACAATATGTTCTCAACAATCTATAAATGTAAGTAAGTGCAATTTGGCCCTTTTGTTAAGAGTCAATTCTATTTTCAATACATGAAAAATTTCTGAGTTTGCATGTGATTTTTCTGTGTTTTAGATGAACCTCATCCTTTGCTTGTTTTACAATATAATTTTAGTAGGGTTTTATTTATATATAGGACATGCTTAAGTAGTGTAGGAATGTCCAAAGAGAACATTGGTAGGTCCTTTTAAGATAAGAGAAACTAATTTAATTGTAATTTGAATGTTTTATCGTTGAATTAAAAAAATAGTATAAATGTTGTATATATGTGTTTTGAAATTTGAAAATAATTTTTATGAGAAGGGTGATTTGATATGAATTATAAAATGATAAAGTGTGATGAAAAATTACTGTTTTAGATAGATGAATTGTTGTCTCATGTTCACTTTTGAAGAATACATGACACATGGTTATGATTTTTGTTTTTAAGTGAGATTTAAATCCCCAATGGTATTATTTATCTATTTTTACTTAAGCGAACATTTGGTTCTATTTAAGCAAACGTGTTTTTTCAAATTTTAAGCTCTTTATACTCTAACTTAAGTAAAGAATTGGTTTCATTCAAGTGAAAATTTTATTTATTTTTTCGCTTTGTTTAACTACATCACTCTAAAATATATCATAAAGTTCATTATTTATTTTCCTAACTAGATTTTTAAAAGACTCTATTACTTAATTTTGTTAAATAATTAAGATTAAAAAGTGTAAAATATGTATTCAACTGATTTCAATGGTAATATGATTACAAATAGAGCCTTAAATTTTGTTTTATAAATTTATGTGACATCACTATATAATTTGACATTTTAGTTACGATTTATAAAATAGAGTTAAAAAATACTATGAAAATTTATTAAAGAATAAAAAATAAAATATATGAGAGATCAGGTCAAATGCATATCAAAAAATACTTTATAAAAATATATAGAATTCTGAACATAGGAAGTTGAAAAATATTATGAAAAAAAAAATCTAAACTTATTAAGGAGGTAAAACACGATACCATTTAAAACCTTCTCAAATTTTCAAATCTAAAGTCATCAATTTATCTGAATAATTATTTTCCTCCCAAAAAATATGAAAAACTCTAAATTATTTTACATAACTCCAAATTTTTTTTCATCACCTACAAAGCATTCGAAGGAACAATAAAAGAAAAAGGCTAAACACACCAATAAAGAGTTGCATTCAAACCAAAGTCTTTTAAAATTAGCATTCAAAACATATTCCACCGCATGTATCATGTAATCAACATAAATAGAAATTACGGACTCCAAAAAAAAAAAAGGAAAAACTATGAATATACTTTCTCATGTTACCTCTGAATATAGCAAAACACAAGTAACAATGCCTTTTTTGCCGAACCATCCAAACAGAAAAACTAATCGCAGCTAATATATATATATATATATATATGTTTGAATTTATTTTAAGGGTTAAATATATTTTTGTTTCTTAAGTTTAAGTAAATTTTGAAATTAGTCTCTGTTCTGTTCGAAACTTTATTCCAATTTGGTCCTTCATATTTAGAAATGTATGGATTTAGTTTTTCTTAATTACCAAATTTTGTTAAGTTTATTTGACATTTTAAACGCATTTTATGATAATATTTGAATTATTTACACTATTTGACATATTTTCGTTTCAATGTTAACTCAAATATTACCATAAAATATGTTTAAAATGTCAAATAAACTTAACAAAATTTAGTAAGAAGGACTAAATTCATGCATTTCTAAAGATAAAAGACTAAATTGGTATAAAATTTCGAAGAGGGACTAATTTTAAAATTCACTAAAATTTGAGTGACTAAAAACATATTTAACCCTTATTTTAAATACTAATCTGAACTTTTGATTAATGGTACATGTCACTTTTGAATTGAGAGAATAAGATGTAAGATACTCTTACAACATCAAACCATCCATTTAATTAACACTAAAAAAAGAATACATCATCACTATTACTTGAACCAAAACCTTAAACTTTCTTGGTTAGGCCAAAACGGGATGCGAAAAATTGATCTCTCACCCAGAGGGGAGACCATGAGAGGAAGGCAAACAAAGCTGTCATGTGACCAAAAGCAATTTGCTTTGGTGGTTTAGGGCGTAAAACCTTTTTAACCACATGTCTTGCAAAAACTCTACCATCCGTTGCTTTGTCACCCTGAGAAGCTCTACCTCGTTCTTCAATCGCCTCTTTAAAGTCCTTATAAAGCTTCCACTCATAATTACCCAATCTCTCCGTATTGGCCCTCCCAAAGTTTGATCTCACAGAGGCTGGCAAAACAAGAACTACGTTGATCCCAAAAGGCCTGAGTTCTAGCCGCAAACTGTTTGACATGGCATGCACTGCAGCTTTGCTACCACAATAAGACCCTGCCCAAGGGGTTGCAACTTCCCCTACCACGCTTCCAACATTTACTATACTACCACTTCTTCTCATAGCCATGTGAGGCACCACATGCTGCACCATTCTTAGTTGCCCTAGTGTGTTGATTTCCCAAGCCTTTCTAATTCTATCTAGTGCCAACTCGGCCAATGGCCCAGTGCTACCTATTCCAGCATTATTAACCAATATATCTATGCGACCATGTTTTGATATAACATTCGCAACAGCCGAAGACACGCTCTCATCACAACACACATCAAGCTCCAATGTCTCTATGTTATCTGACTGCAACTCTGACATGTCTTGCATCCGTGCTGAGATGTCAGAGGCAAAAACGTGGCATTTTTTCTCAGCAAATGCCTTACAGTATTCGTAGCCGATGCCACCTTTGCCACACCCAGTCACTAGAACTACTTTGCGCTCACTCATTTTGCTTCTACTTTCTTGTTCAATGTTTGCCTTCCTATCCTCTTATATACATGGAATCAGATGTAATAATAATAATAAGGACACTCATTTTAATATCAAATTATCCTATGTTGTTAGCTTATTTTTTGTCACATCATCTCCGGATAAAGAATATTCTATGGAACATATGCTGTTATGCTTCTTGGATTGGCCGTCTGCCGGCTACGTACGTTGGACTTGTTTTCTTTATGTCTGCAGTATGATGCAGATTTGTGATTGTTTTGTTTATGGCTGCAGTGATGGGTATGCATCCTGTCAAATTATCCTGCCACAAACATAGTTCCATATGCGCAAGACTTTTTCAGCTTTTTGTGAGAGCCACACTGATGAATTAAACAATGCAAGAAGCTCTAGGTAGTAGTATAAATTTGGTTCTCCTCGTATCACAAAATAAACATTTTAAGGTTTTCTTCCAAACCCCTCTTCTGTTGATTTATATTCCTTTCCAACTGTGTTAATTAAAAATGCTTGGAGTTGCATTCCAAAAAATTTATATATTAATGTGCAGATTTGATTTCAAATTAGACCAAATGAGGTTACAATATTCCTACTATATTGTAAATACAATAATTTTATTCTCCATTGCCATGTTTTTTCTCTTGGAAAACACAAAAGAGTACAAGGCAGCAGTTACAGAGCTACACTATTTTTTAGCACAAGTTTATGGGGCAATGGCTAGCTATATGTAGAGGCAACGGGGCGGGGCGGGCACGGGTTTCGCAATCTCATACTTATCCCCGTAAAAAAAATTCATCCTCATCCCCATACCCAAACCCAACGGGTATCAAACTTTTGTCCCATCCCCATCCCCACCGGGTAACGGGTATAATCTCGTACCCATACCCATACCCGTTTTCTTACTACTTCAATATTAATTTTGATTAATTTTTTTAAAATAATAAAAAATTATGGTAAAGGAAACATTATATTATCAAATATTCCATATTAAAATGATGGTTGTTTCTTCGATATCAAATATATTAAAATAAATTATAATTGTTTACATTTTAGATTATAATACCAAATAAATTTTCATGAGGACCAAATAATTATTAAATTTGCAAATATTAATGAAACATAGTTGAAAATTTTAAAAACATTTTTTAAAAAATATAAAAGGAAAACAAATATTCAAATTAAAATATATTTTAAATGTTTGTTTACTCAATCTTTTAAATTCTAATGAATATAATTTTTATATACTAATAAAAGTTATAATACATCATTTGATCAAAATGATACAAAGAAAAAATAATAATCATAATAAAAGATTAAAATAAATTATAATTGTTTACATTTTAGATTATAATACCAAATAAAATTTCATAAGGACCAAATAATTATTAAATTTGCAAATATTAATGAAACATAATTGAAAATTTTAAAAACATTTTTTAAAAATATAAAAGGAAAACAAATATTCAAATTAAAATATATTTTGAATGTTTGTTTACTTCAACCTTTTAAATTCTAATGAATATCTTTTTTATATACTAATAAAAGTTATAATACATCATTTGATCAAAATGATACAAAAAAAAATAATAATCATAATAAAAGTTTAAAATAAATTATAATTGTTTACATTTTAGATTATAATACCAAATAAAATTTCATGAGAACCAACACATTTATTAAATTTGCAAACATTAATGAAACCTAGTTGATAAAATTTAAAAATATTTTTAAAAAAATATAAAAGGAAAACAAATATTCAAATTAAAATATATTTTAAATGTTTGTTTATACACTAATAAAAGTTATAATACATCACTGAATCAAAATGATACAAAGAACAAATGATAATCATAATAATAAAATTTTAATATAGATCTTGTATCTTTTGAACTTCAATTTTGTTGGATGGTGATAAAAAAAATTAATGACAATTACATTAAATTTTTATATTGTAGTAAATAAAGGTTATTTATACAATTATAGAGAAAAAATTACAGTATGATTGATAATAAGTTAAAAAATAAAAATAAATAGATAAAATATATCGAAATAGTATTCTACATAATAAAAATAAACAACAAATAAAAATATTAAAAATTAAATAATGTTTATAAAAAATTTGAGATACTATTGAAATAAATTGCACCAAAAAAAACAAATGTATAATTAAGGGTATAATAAGATGAAAACTACCACAGAGATTAAAAAAACTTTTCAAATATCAACATATATACTTAATGGTTGAGAAATAACAAAAATTGTTTTAGCGAAAAAAAAAGAGTTATTCAAATGAAACAAAAACTAATAATAATAAGTAAATATTTTTTTTTATATTACCTAGTAAACCAAAGGTTTGTGTTATTAAATATTTAAATTGAGAGTATTAAACATTTTCATGTGAAAGAAAAATATACAATAAATAAAAATATTATAAAATAATAGAAATATTCAAATGTGAGACATAAAATTTTTTTAATTGACGTACATCTTTTTAACATAATTACTTAAAAGTTATGATAAGATAAAAAATATAATTGAGATGCGAATGAGTTTGATGACAAACCAAATAATTAGAATAAATAAAAAATAATATATATATATATACTAGGGTAAACACAGGCGCTATCACGCCTGTGTGTACGTATTTTTTGAATATGCATGATATTATATTATTAATTGATGATATTATAATGTTATTAAGTTAATAAACAAAATAAAATTATATTTATAAAAAATAAAATAAAATGTATAGAGAAAATATGAAAAAATAATTATTGATGAATAGGAGAAAAAGAAGAAAGAGATAAATAAATAGTTTTATAAAATCTTGTAAAAGTAACTGTTAATTTTTTAAATTTAACAAACAATTACATTGTAAAGGGTAAAGTTGGAATTATTGAAAGTGGACACAAAAGAGGGAATCCTCTTTATATATAGAAAAAGAAGAAAGAGATAAATAAATAGTTTTATAAAATCTTGTAAAAGTAACTGTTAATTTTTTAAAATTTAACAAACAATTACATTGTAAAGGGTAAAGTTGGAATTATTGAAAGTGGACACAAAAGAGGGAATCCTCTTTATATATAACTAGCGAACACACAGGCGCTGTCGCGCCTGTGTATTCGCATTTTTTAATTTTCAAGAAATTTAAGATCAATAATAAATATATAATTTTCAAGAAATTTAAGATCAATAATAAAAATAATTTAAACAAAAATAACAAAATTAAATTATGTAAAAAGAAAATTTAAATAATAATTTAAAACAAAAGAGATTTGTAAAAAAATGATTAAAAGTAAATTATTTATAAAATAATTAATTTTTAAAATAACTAAGGGTAAAATGGATATAATTAATTTTTAAAATAACTAAGGGTAAGACGGGTATTATGAAATGTGGACACAAAAAGAGGAATCCCCTTTATTGTTATATATATATATACTAGCGAACACACAGACGTTGTCGCGCCTGTGTATTCGCATTTTTTAATTTTCAAGAAATTTAAGATCAATAACATATATATAATTTTTAAAATAGTTGTTAAATATAAAATTAAAAAAAAGATATGTAAAAAGAAAATTTAAATAATGATTTAAGACAAAAGAGATTTGTAGAAAAATGATTAAAAGTAAATTATTTATAAAATAATTAATTTTTAAAATAACTAAGGGTAAAATGGGTATTATGAAATGTGGACACAAAAAGAGGAATCCCCTTTATTGTTATAGATATAGATAATATAATATATATATATATATATATATATATATATATATATATATATATACACTACAAGAAATCTGTTAATTACCGACGGACAAATACCGACGGATATTTATCCGTCTGTAATGATAATTTTTCGACGGATTTAGCGACGAATCTTAAGCGGGAACAATACCGACGGATTTTTCCGTCGGTAATAACACAAGACACAGCTGGCGACGGATTTATCCGTCGGTAAATTTTTTCATGCAATTACCGACGGATTACCGACGGATTAGTCCGTCGGTAAGTTCGCGCATTAAACTTAAAAAAAATCAGAAACCCTTTCCCCCCAATTCGTGAAAGTCGTCTCCTCCAAAACGCAGTGAGAACGCGCCACTCGCGTTGCGCCATTACCGCCACTTTGAACCGCCGCCGTGCCAGTTGCAATCTTGGCCGTAACGGCCTTCTTCCGGTGTCCGCTCCGTCACCCACTGCAAAACGCGATTCTTCTTCTCCAAACGCGTTATTGAAGTCGCGCTGCTGTTGCCGCCGATTGTTGCTGCCACTACCGTCGCAATCCCACTCCCAATCGTCGCCGTGACGGCCTCCTTCCAGTAACGCTTTCGATGGCTTGAGTTCGAGTTTGGGATTCGGTGGCTTGAGTTCGAGAAGCAGGGTAAGGGTTTTGTTGCTCGAGCAATAAACCAAGCTTTTAATTCATCCTTACCCATTATTTTTTTTCTGATAGTTGCTTCCATTTTTGTGGCGAGAGGAATTCGAATTGGGCTTCCGCGTGAGTGAGGTGCTCTGTTTGGTGCTGCTCCGGCCGTTGAGGATTCCGGCCGTCGAGGTGCTCTGACCGTGGGGGGAACCACTGGTTTTGGTGCTGCTGGGCTGTCTTGGAGGTAACTCCCATTTTCCTTTCATTTTTCTTCCTATTGCAGTGCATCCGAATTGAATGGAATTGAATGATAGAGCATGTGCTGCTGGTTTGAAGCTTAATTTTATGATAATTATCATCACCAATCTTTAATAATTGTTTACATAAACTTCATTTTAACTAACCAATGTATATAGATGCATGTATTTTGGACTGCATTATTTTGGTGAATGGAAAACTTGAATGTGAAAAGTAGTGCATTTTGATATGTTTGTGATTGGAATTAATGATCTGATTTAGCTAGCTAACATCTTCATTCGTTATTTATCATATTTTTTTGGTTTTGTTTTTGGTCCTTTCCATTGGCCATTTTTTGAGTTTTGACTAGACAAACTCAAATTACCTTGTTAATCCTGAGTTGTGATGTTTTCTCCATCTCTCTTGTGTTAATTAGAACTTGTCCAATTAGTTTTTTAATAGTTATATGCACTAGTGTACTTAATTTCGAAAATTTTGCACTTTTAGCCTAGTTTAGTGGTACTTTTAAGTGTTAAGGACCAAGATTTCGAGTTGTTGTTGATTTTTGTCGTGTGAGTTCCTTTCTAGTCATGTTTTGGCATTAGAAACTTGTGTGGATAGTTAGATTAAAGTTTCATAGGTTAGGGTAGTACATGCACATAATTTAGTAGACTAGTCTTGGTTTTAGGTAGTGATTTTGTGTAAATCTGTTTGGAGGCAGCTTGTGTGTTAGGATTAAGTTTTCCTAAGTCATTTTAAACTTGTCTACGTAGTTTCTATCCACTTCTACCCGTGATTTAGCATAACCATAGTTTTTAGCCTAGTTTTAGTGTCTTTTAGGAGGTTTTAGGTAGTGAAACTTTGAGTTTTAGGTAGGATTTAAGTTTTGAGTTATTTCTTAGGTTCCTTTTGTCATTTTAAGCTTGTTCAGTAGGTTCTTGGTGCTGTTCTTACCAGTTTCCATAGTTAGCATATTAGAGCAAAAATGCAAAAAGTCAACTCTTGGTCAACTTAGCAACTTTTAATCCAATTTAGTGTTTATTTAGGCCATTGTTTCAGCTGCATTTTCTGCCATAGGATCACTGTTTCTACATCAAACTAAGCCACAAAGTTAGTCACTCTAATTCAATGACAAAAACATTGACTAAGTTGTGAGTGGTAGACTACTTATGCATAAAGTTAGCCTCCACATATGAATTTTCGTGTGCCATCTTATTCCTCACTTTGGCCTAAGTTTTCATCATTCTTATACAAATTAGATTGTGTTTGCATCATTGCTTAACAATTCCTTTGCTAATTTGGTAGCCTTAGCTCATTTTGGCCATTTTCTAGTTCATTTTTTGAGTTTTGACTAGGCAAACTTGAATTACCTTGTTAATTCTGAGTTGTGATCTTTTCTCCACCTCTCCTGTGTTAATTAGAACTTGTCCAATTAGTTTTATAATAGTTATATGCACTAGTGTACTTAGTTTCTAAATTTTTGCACTTTTAGCCTAGTTTAGTGGTACTTTTAGGTGTTAAGGACCAAGATTTCGAGTTGTTGTTGATTTTTGTCGTGTGAGTTCCTTTCTAGTCATGTTTTGGCATTAGAAACTTGTGTGGATAGTTAGATTAAAGTTTCATAGGTTAGGGTAGTACATGCACATAATTTAGTAGACTAGTCTTGGTTTTAGGTAGTGATTTTGTGTAAATCTGTTTGGAGGCAGCTTGTGTGTTAGGATTAAGTTTTCCTAAGTCATTTTAAACTTGTCTACGTAGTTTCTATCCACTTCTACCCGTGATTTAGCATAACCATAGTTTTTAGCCTAGTTTTAGTGTCTTTTAGGAGGTTTTAGGTAGTGAAACTTTGAGTTTTAGGTAGGATTTAAGTTTTGAGTTATTTCTTAGGTTCCTTTTGTCATTTTAAGCTTGTTCAGTAGGTTCTTGGTGCTGTTCTTACCAGTTTTCATAGTTAGCATATTAGAGCAAAAATGCAAAAAGTCAACTCTTGGTCAACTTAGCAACTTTTAATCCAATTTAGTGTTTATTTAGGCCATTGTTTCAGCTGCATTTTCTGCCATAGGATCACTGTTTCTGCATCAAACTAAGCCACAAAGTTAGTCACTTTAATTCAATGACAAAAACATTGACTAAGTTGTGAGTGGTAGACTACTTATGCATAAAGTTAGCCTCCACATATGAATTTTCGTGTGCCATCTTATTCCTCACTTTGGCCTAAGTTTTCATCATTCTTATACAAATTAGATTGTGTTTGCATCATTGCTTAACAATTCCTTTGCTATTTTGGTAGCCTTAGCTCATTTTGGCCATTTTCTAGTTCATTTTTTGAGTTTTGACTAGGCAAACTCGAATTACCTTGTTAATTCTGAGTTGTGATCTTTTCTCCACCTCTCCTGTGTTAATTAGAACTTGTCCAATTAGTTTTATAATAGTTATATGCACTAGTGTACTTAGTTTCTAAATTTTTGCACTTTTAGCCTAGTTTAGTGGTACTTTTAGGTGTTAAGGACCAAAATTTCGAGTTGTTGTTGATTTTTGTCGTGTGAGTTCCTTTCTAGTCATGTTTTGGCATTAGAAACTTGTGTGGATAGTTAGATTAAAGTTTCATAGGTTAGGGTAGTACATGCACATAATTTAGTAGACTAGTCTTGGTTTTAGGTAGTGATTTTGTGTAAATCTGTTTGGAGGCAGCTTGTGTGTTAGGATTAAGTTTTCCTAAGTCATTTTAAACTTGTCTACGTAGTTTCTATCCACTTCTACCCGTGATTTAGCATAACCATAGTTTTTAGCCTAGTTTTAGTGTCTTTTAGGAGGTTTTAGGTAGTGAAACTTTGAGTTTTAGGTAGGATTTAAGTTTTGAGTTATTTCTTAGGTTCCTTTTGTCATTTTAAGCTTGTTCAGTAGGTTCTTGGTGCTGTTCTTACCAGTTTCCATAGTTAGCATATTAGAGCAAAAATGCAAAAAGTCAACTCTTGATCAACTTAGCAACTTTTAATCCGATTTAGTGTTTATTTAGGCCATTGTTTCAGCTGCATTTTCTGCCATAGGATCACTGTTTCTGCATCAAACTAAGCCACAAAGTTAGTCACTCTAATTCAATGACAAAAACATTGACTAAGTTGTGAGTGGTAGACTACTTATGCATAAAGTTAGCCTCCACATATGAATTTTCGTGTGCCATCTTATTCCTCACTTTGGCCTAAGTTTTCATCATTCTTATACATTCTCCATCAGTTTACACTTGCGTTTAAGGTTCAAATAAAAAAGTCAAAGTTTAGTCAACTTTCTAAATGGCTTATTCTTTTGCAGGTACATTGACTATCTTATTTTGTAGTTCCTCAACCCTTGTCTGGTGTTTTTGGTATGTAGCTTTCATTGTAAATTTTTTGTTGTTGTTTGAATATATATGATTGAAGTATGATTATAGCAAATACTAATTGCTTTATTCAATTGCTACCTTGAAATCAAGTATACTACCTTTCATATGCCTTCTACATTCATGGGCTTAAGTAGTAATAGGTTTATTACTTAAGTCTAATGTTTGATAATTGTCCTTTGTTGCACTTATCCAGTGTAACATAACATTTTCGTCCTTTGGTTTGTCCTAGGACATGGCCGAATTTCTCATCCAATTGTATATGTGAATTGCTATTGGACTAAAATAATACTATAAAATTGGTGCAAAAATTGAAATCAAGTTAACTAGAGGTGTGCTAGAATGAAGAAATTATTCGTGCACCCTCTATCTTTGCCTTCTACATGCATGGGCTTAAGTAGTAATAGGTTTATTACTTAAGTCTCATGTTTGATAATTGTACTTTGTTGCACTAGCATAGTGTAACATAACATTTTTCTCCTTTGGCTTGTCCCAGGACATGGCCGAAGTTCCCATCCACCGTGGTTGGATGTATGACCGTTGTTATCCTGGAAGAAGAGGTTTAAAGGAAGATTTTATCATAGGAGTTGAGGACTTTATTTGGACGGCTCGACAATATAAATATTATGCTCTTGATGGAGGGATTAGATGTCCATGCTTAAAGTGCCAATGCACTAAAATTTTGAAAGACGCGGTGGTTAAAGTTCATTTATACCAAAAAGGATTCATGCCAAATTACAAGATTTGGACATTTCATGGTGTAGAAATGCCCTCTGTTGATTTGACTGCACAAGAAAATTGCCTTCATAGTTCAAGTACTGTTGCACACACCTCTGAGATGGATCAATTTATGTATATGCAAGAAATGGTGAATGATGCTCTTAATCGACATCCTTCATTTGAAGAACAAGACAATAGCCGTTTAGAAGAGTCTCCAAATGAAGCCACTCAGAGGTTTTACAATTTATTGGCAGAGGCAAATCAACCTGTATTTGAAGGGGTAACAGAGTCGAAACTATCAGTATGCGTTAGACTTTTGGCATGCAAATCTAATTGGAACATTCCTAACCAAGCATTAGACAATATGGCAAAAATCTATTTAGATCTAACACCACCAAATAATTCTTTACCAAAGAATTATTATGAAGCCAAGAGATTAGTTTCAAAGTTGGGATTAGAGTCTAAGAAGATTGATTGTTGTGTTAATGGGTGTATGCTTTTTTATGACAACGATAATGGCAAAAATGATGCATCATTACTTGAATGCAAATTTTGTGGACAAGCTCGATATCACACAATCCATGCAGGAAGAAGGCAAAAAAAACCAATTCCATTGAAGTCTATGTTCTACTTGTCTATAGTTCCAAGATTACAAAGAATGTTTGCTTCAATGGAAACAGCACAACACATGACATGGCATTATGAGAACAAAACTCAAGGAGTGCTACGTCATCCATCTGACGGTGAAGCCTGGAAGCACTTCGATCGAAAACATGAATCCTTCGCCAGTGATCCTCGTAACGTTCGACTTGGTCTATGTTCGGATGGATTTAATCCATACATCCAGGCATCGTCTTCACCATATTCTTGTTGGCCTGTGATTGTTACTCCGTACAATCTTCCACCTGAGATGTGTATGACAAAGCCTTTCATGTTTTTAACATGTCTAATACCAGGTTCATGTAATCCAAAGGCATCCATAGATGTTTATTTGGAGCCTTTGATTGATGATTTGAATAAGTTGTGGAATGGTATTTGGACGTATGATGTTTCAAGGAAGCAAAATTTCCTTATGAGGGCGGCTTTGATGTGGACAATTAATGACTTCCCTGCATATGGAATGTTATCTGGTTGGAGCACACATGGTAAATTAGCTTGTCCACATTGCATGGAGCACACTAAGACATTCACATTGAATTATGGTCGGAAAAGTTGTTGGTTTGACTGCCATCGGAGGTTCTTGGCCATTGACCATCCATTTAGGAGAAACAAAAAGGCATTTCGCAAAGGGGAAGTTGAAACGGATAGGCCACCTCCTAGGTTAACCCCATCACAAGTTTGGAGAAGGGTCAAAGATTATCCAAAAGTGACTGAAACTGGTGTGACAAGGATAGATGGGTATGGAGAGTGGCATAATTGGACCAAAAGAAGCATATTTTGGGATCTTCCATACTGGAAAGATAACTTGCTAAGACATAATCTCGATGTCATGCATATAGAAAAAAATTTCTTTGACAACATCTTCAACACCGTGATGAATGTTAGTGGCAAGACTAAAGATAATGACAAGGCAAGAAAAGATTTATCTTTATATTGTGGCCGAAAAGACTTGCAGTTGAAGCCACAATCTAACGGACGGTTGCTCAAACCAAAAGCAAATTACACCTTCACAAAAGATGAATCTAAAATAGTTTGTCGTTGGATCAAGGAACTAAGAATGCCAGATGGCTATTCTTCAAACTTGGCAAGATGTGCTAATATCGAAAAGGGTAGTATTCACGGTATGAAAAGTCATGATTGTCATGTCTTCATGGAGACATTACTCCCTGTTGCGTTCAGCTCATTGCCAATGCACGTGTTAAATCCTTTAATAGAAATTAGTCATTTTTTCAAAGACTTATGCTCAACGACACTGAAGGAGCATTCACTGAAAATGTTAGAGGAAAATATTCCAATTATTCTTTGCAAATTGGAAAGAATATTCCCTCCCGGGTTCTTTGATTCAATGGAGCATCTCCCTGTTCATTTGCCATATGAAGCATGGCTTGGTGGGCCAGTGCAATATAGGTGGATGTATCCATTTGAAAGGTGATAAACCATGATTACTATATCTTTGTATGTTTTAGACTTTTATTCTCGTTTCAAATCACAATCTATTCATTTCTTTTTATAGATTTATGGGGGAATCAAAACGTTCTGTAAAAAACAAAGCCAAAGTGGAAGGATCAATTTGTGCAGCCTACTTGCATCGTGAAACAACATATTTTTGTTCTCATTATTTCAAGAACTTCATCTTGTCGCCTAGCAATGTTAGGAATGAAACACGCTGGCAAAATGAAACATGTGACTCAACATTATCAGTGTTTCGACAAGTTGGTCGTCACGCAGGCAAGGAGCTGACTTATTGGTTAACTGATGCTGAATTCAACTCTGCTCATGTCCATGTGTTAATCAATTGCGCTGAAGTTAAATCGTACCTTGAGTATGTTCTAATCTCAATCTCAGCACCTTAATCAGGAAGTTTATATACTTATTATTAATTGTATTCTTATGTAATAGCTCATTCGTTGTGGCTAATCAAGTACATGAGGGAACTGCTTCTGCTCGAATATACTCAGAGTTTCCTTACTGGTTCAAACATCAAGTATGTATGCTCCTATTTCTTAAACAAATTGTTGTTATCCAAATTCATGTAACAATTTATTGTTGCATATTTGTAGGTTTATAATGCGCCATTAAGTCTCAAAAATCAAGATTTAAGAGATTTGGCAAATTGGCCCATGAGATGCGTAAAAGAATGGCACACATACTTTGTTAATGGGTATAAGTTTCACACTAATGAATGGTCCAAAGGAAAGAAGACAATTAACTGTGGTGTGTACGTGAAGGGCATTACAGAGGGAGGTTATGATGATTTTTATGGAATAATTCATAAAATATTTGAGCTAGAGTACAACAGTTGTACTTCTCCAAAGAAAGTAGTTGTTTTTTATTGTGAATGGTTTGATCCTTCTAGAGATGGTACAAGGGTGAATCCTAGGTATAATATTGTTGAACTTGACATGAGTAAAAGATACCGACCTTTTGATCCATTCATTCTAGCTAATAATGTTAGACAAGTTTACTATGTCCCATATCCAGCATTTCGGAGCATCGACAAAAGTGGTTGGTGTGTTGCGATACAAACTAAGCCTAGGGGTCGCATTGAGTCAAATGAGGTGGAAGAGGATATTCCATATCAAGTTGATGAAATGTCACATGCCCATGAAATAATCGATGTTGAAAGTGTATCTACATTGCATGACTTTGATGGTGCTCCTGAAGAATTGGAAGGAGAAGTACAAGAAGAAGATGGAGAAGAAGAAGAAGAAGAAGAAGATGAAGACGACCAAGAAGAAGAAGAAGAAGAAGATTATGATGATGATGATGATGATGATGACGACGACGACGAGTATGACGATCATGGCAAAAATGATGATGATGAGGATGACGATGATGATTGAATTATTTAGTTGTTGTGATATGTTGTTGTGGTTGTTGTAATTGTTAAATTTATGTAAAAGATTCATTAACTATGTTTTGGCAAACTTTAAATATTTCACTTATAAAAGTATTATTTTGTGGTTGGTAATGTGAATTACACTTGTCATTTTAAACTGTAAAATAACTATCTTGTTAATATTTGATGTTGAATTTTGTTGTTTTATATAGTTTGACTGCTGCAATGTCACCTAGACGTCCATCTAGTTTCGATAAAGGGAAGAAGACAAAGCCAAGAAGACAGCCAGCACGGTATATCATAAGGGTTCCTGGCCAAATACCACAGAGTGCGCCCATTCAGGCACCATCACTTGCTAGGGTACCCACACCACACCTTGCCGGGGTTACCACACCATCTACATCCATTCCGTCACCACACCCTATTGTGGTACCCACACTAGATCCCACCATGGTACTCACACCACCTACCTCCACACCACACCCTACTGTGGTTCGCGCACCACCTACCTTCACAGCACACCCTACTGTGGTTCCCGCACCAGCTACCTTCATACCAAACCCTACCGTGGCTCCTGCACCACCTACCTCCACACCACAACCTTCCCATCAAGGACCCTCCCCTGTTGTGGTTCACACTTCTTCTAGACCTTCCTCATCCTCTAATCCCTCTCCTGATGTTGCTCCTACAGCAGATGCTCCTGATTCAGCTGCTGATGATGTTGACCCTCCTCTCCATGAGCGACCGATGATTGAGCCTTTTAATCGGGGGTAATATCTATTTAGATCTTAAATACTAATTTGTATGCCATGACTTGTTATTTGCCTTGCCTTCTTTTTGATGACTTTTATGCATTTATATTTAGGTTTGTTCCTTCTAGAGTTGCTTCTCAGGCAATCACAAGATCTATTAAGCAACAGTTCCTTTCGCCTTGGCCATCATGGGGAGCCATACCTCCAGAAGAGAGAGAACCTTTTTGGCAACGATTTAAGGTAAAACGTCATGAAACTTATTTTCATTCTATATTTATGTATGTATTTCAAAGGAAAAGTAGATGGTCACTGCTATTAGACTTTAAATACCATGCATATTGTGTTGTCAACATCATATGTACTTGATTTATTGTTACAGAGATCGGTTCAGTGGAGACCTGAGCACGAAGGTCAAATTAAAAAAAATTTCCACTCTAAAGCATCTCATAGGCTATCTGAGATGTTTAGAGATGCCCGGATTGCAGGAGAGCGCCCTTATTGGATTGGGGACGATATCTGGAATCGATTGCTAGAACATTGGAATTCTCCTTCTTATCGCAACAAGCAAATTACAGCCCAGAGGAATAGAGCTTCAGAAAAGGGTGGCACCCTACACACAGGTGGTTCCATTACCACTCATGAGCATGCCCTTCGTATGGTATAAACCTTAATCTTTTTTATTTTCATATTATGATATAATTTACTTCTTTTAAAATCGATGTATACATATAACAATTTATTTTGTTAAAGGAAAAAGAGTTGGGGCGAGAGGCATATATTGATGAGGTATTTTACCAAACTCATCTTCGCAAGGGATCTGGCCAGTTTGTTGATGAAAGGTCTCGAAGAACACATGTAAGGAAATCCTTTTACTATTTATTATTTCCTTTAAACTTATATGTTGTACCTTATTTAACTAATTTGTCATTGTTTTCTTTAACAGGAAGAATTTTCAACTAGACTCTCACAGGTTAGATCTGAGCAAGGGTCCTGTGCTGAGGCGTCAGAGCATAATGATGAGGAAGACGTCATTAGGACACAGTGTTGGGTTGATGTTGTCGGCGGAAAAAATAAAGGAAGACTTTATGGCACTGGAGAACTTGGCAAAGGTTACACTGCTGGAAGAGGTATCCACAAACAATAAGCATCTTCTTCCAGCAATGCTGAGGAGGCCGTGAACCGACTCACACAACGACTAGAAGAACGTGATCAAGCTTATGAAAATTTGACAAGGCAGTTTCAAAACTTCCAAAATCTAGTCATGGCCTTTCTACCTCCTGATGCCCAGACCCGTCTTCAACAACAGCAGTCCAACCCAACACCGCCCCAGCAACAACCCACTCCAGTCCAACCCGCACCAGTCCAACCCACACCAGTCCAACCCACTCCAGTCCAGCCCACTCCAGTCCAGCCACAATTGAGCAACAAGAAGACCCTACAGAAGAAAATCATTCAGATGATTATGTAGATTATTAGGACATTTTTCTATACTGAGTTTGTTATTTATGTCTGCTTTTACATTAGTTAAACATATATAACCTATGAGATTGTGATTGAAAGATGTTTATCTTTATTTGGCTTTTATATACAGACTCTAAAAATATTTATGCGTGTGATGTCTGTATAAGATACCTGTCTGGATTGGCTATGGATAACTATAAGATGGGCAGGTCTGATTGTATTTGTGAGATTGCAGGTTTGATAAATTTTGTGGACAGTGCGAATACAAACTGCACTGAAAAACTGTTTTCAAATTACCGACGGATTATTCCGTCGACAATCCGTCGGAAAAAGCTGCGTCGAATACATGTAAATACCGACGGATACTGCCGTCCGTAATTTCCGACGGATCCTGCGGACGGTACTTACCGACGGATTCTGCGGTCGGTAATTACCGACAGATACGGCGGTCGGTAATTACCGACGGATACCGCGGTCGATAATTACCGACGAATACGCGGTCGGTAATTACCGACGGATACGCGATCGGTAATTACCGACGGGCAGTATCCGTCGGTAACCGTTAGCTACGACCCTTTTACCGACGGATTTTGGTTCGTCGATTGTCCGTCGGAAAAAGTAGTTTACCGACGGATATATGTTGGTATCGACGGTTCTCGACCGTCGGTAATCTCTATTTTTTTTGTAGTGATATATATATATATATATATATATATATATATATATATATATATATCATTACTTAATTAATTGTAAATATTTTAATAATTTAAACGGGGACGGGTATTATGGCGGGGATATGTACATCTCCATACCCATCCCCATACCCAATTGAAAAAGTCGGGGATTACCCATACCCATACCCATACCCAGTCAATGCGGGGATTCCCCATCAAAACGGGGACGGGTTCGGGCAATACCCACGGGGACGGATTTATTTGTCATCTCTAGCTATATGTTTGTGTTTCAGGAGCCACTTAAAGTACATGCACCATTAAATGCTATAGTTTACGTTACGTCCTCTCCCATTGGCAAAGAAAAACATGATTACATGATCAGCAATTCTCATCTGCAACGGCCAAGATGCATGACCAAGAATCCAAGATCTCATGTGTACAGTTTCGATGTTTTGGAGGATATCTTATCCTCCCTAGTTGCACGTTCCTTATTTCTGCAATATTTTTCTCTTATATCAAAATAAGGCATTGCTGTAATGCTTCTTCACTACCATCACTTAGTCCCTCAGGATTAGTTTTAGAGTAGTTGAGATTGTCTACCAATTCTTTTTGTGTTGTCTTTTGCTAAGCATTCAAAATATACCGTGTTAATTTTTTAAATATTTTTTAATATATTTTAAAACATCAAAATTAGTAATAATCAATGTATTATGAAGACACAGTAGAATAATAGTACAAAAAAACTCATCAGAAAATCCAAATTCGTTTTAGAAAGACCCTCTTTTGTGTATTATATCGTGTCTCTAAAGATAATGTCTTTGTAGATATAAAGAAACCAAACTGCTATAGTTATTAAGTGCATCTAAAGATAAGATGCCCATAAAAAAAAAAAATCTATGGTAAGATATGTGGACTTTACCATGAATTTTGTTGTTTTTTCTAATTACTTTATTTGTCTAGGTAGGGATGATATAGTTTTGGATATGATGAGGAACGATATGTATTTTCTCCTTACATTTTAAACTGCAAGTTGCCAATTTTGGCAATG
Source organism: Vigna unguiculata (assembly GCF_037176805.1). Classification (NCBI taxonomy): domain Eukaryota; kingdom Viridiplantae; phylum Streptophyta; class Magnoliopsida; order Fabales; family Fabaceae; genus Vigna; species Vigna unguiculata. The sequence goes on along the minus strand of NC_140794.1, from coordinate 51,846,248 downwards.
ATGAAGATGGTGGGAGCTTGTATAAACCCCCCGAAAAGCAGCGTATTGTGCTCCTGCAGTACAAATGCTTTTATAATTTGTTTGTTCAAAAATAATTTTTTGGTAAAAAAAAAATCATAAAACTTTATTATTCTTTTATATTAAGAATTCATTGTTCATACAAATATACACAATAATAAAAAAAAGGAAAGAAATAAAACAGAGAAAAAAAAGGAACAATTCTTGTTCTCTTATTAATGAACTAGCCCACTGGTTAATGAACTAGTCCATTTATTCTTTTACATTAAATTTTTGTTTTTTATTTTTTTATTTTTATATTATCTTATGAAAGAAAGAAATTTTAACTTCCGCCACTGCTAACTTTCTGATGAAAATTTTTTCGCCGATAACAGTGGACTATCTAATAACTTCCTTATAATAATATAAGCACTTCTTTTTTTCATGTCATATCTGCTAATTACAATCATCGTCATGCTAACGTGGAGTATAACGACTTTACATTTTATTCACAAAGTCGATAGGGTGAAATTTTGTTTGGGGAGGGAAATAAAAGCCAATAAAGCATATTCAAAATTTTGTGTATGTGGAGAAAATGCTAGCAAATTTTGATTATCAAGGTCTAAGATCAGCCACAAATCCCGAGTTTAAAGTCATAAGCAAGTTTGAGAATTAATATAAGTGAAATCACAAACAAATAATAATGCCGCACTGTACACTTCAAATTTTTACATACGGACACTTGCATTTTGGAAGGAAAGAAAAAAAGAAAAAGAAAGTACCAAACATCCTTGTCCATCTCACTGTTGATAGCCAAAAATAGGCGATAAGCAGAAGCTGTCATGATAAAGGCGAGTTTGAAAATAGGTTAATTCAGTTTACTTTTATATAATTGTTAGATTTTTGGATTTATAAAAAACTAGACATTTATTAAAGCAAGAGACTAGAGATGGCAAATAAACCAGTGCCCGTGGGTATCACCCGAACCCGTCCCCGTTTTGACGGGGAATCCCCGCTTTGACTGGGTATGGGTATGGGTATGGGTAATACCCGAAATTTTCAACTGGGGATGGGGATGGGGATATATATATACCCGCCCAAATACCCGTCCCCGCTTAAATTACTAAACTATTTATAATTTATTAAATAATCTAAAAAATATATATAAATAAATAATATATTTACACATAAAATATAATATAATATAATATAATATAATATAATATAGTATATATACATATAAATAAAATATACTTTTATATATATATATATATATATATATATATATATTTACACATATACATGTAATATAATATAATATAATATAATATAATATAATATACATATAATATATATACATAATAATATAATATAATATATATAATATATACGTATAAAACAAATTAATCATTTAACTAGTGAGATCTTTTATAAACAAATTTATAACATTACAAATTTAAAAAAATTTAAAAGAAATATATATATATATATATATATATATATATATATATATATATAAAAGCATAAAATATCTACGCATATACATATAATATATATACATAATAATATAATATATATTATTATATAATATAATATAATATATACTTAAAATAAATATATATCTATAAAAAATATATATATATATATATATATATATATATATATATATATAAACATAAGATATCCACACATATAATATATATACATAGTAATAATAATATAATATATAATATAATATAATATATATAAATAATTATATATATATATATATAAACATAAGATATCCACACATATAATATATACATACATAGTAATATAATATATAATATAATATAATATAATATATATATATATATATATAACATATTTCTCATTCTCTTTGTTTTTTGTTATACACTTTGTTTACTCTCTCAATTGTCTGGTTTGTTTTTCAAGATTTAATTTTGAAGGTAATTTTTCTTCTTCTTATTACATAATTTTTACTCTTTGTACATGGTTATGTTCAAATAGGTGTTCCTCAATTTCATTCTATGAAATAATTTTTAGGTTACACATTTGATTATCTTTATTTATTTATTTATTTTCATGAAAATGTTTGACTCTTATTTTGTAGCTCTTCTTTTTGTTACTTTGGTTATACACTTTTTTACTCTCTTTTAATCGTTTGGCTTGTTCTTTAAGGTTTAAGCAGATCTTCAAGGTACTTTTCCTTTTATCATAATCTTAATTATACATTTTTTTTTTCGTTATGTTATGTTCAAATGGATATTCTCAAATTTGGGTCACACATTTAATTATCTTTACTCCTTTATGATAATGAATCTGATGAAGAAGGTACATTATATTCTAGTAATTAAAATTTTCAATTTCAATTATTATATCATATCTAATTTTTCATTTTTTTTCTATGTGTAGGTGGATCGAATGCAAATGAAACCACTGATCATTTGTAAAATTAATAAATATTTTGGTTATTATAAAATTTTAGTAATGTGTAATTTTTTAGCTTTTATATAATTATTTGAATTTTATTTAGTTGTTATTTGATACTTTAATTTGAGATTTATACTATTATAATATTTTTCTTAATATTTGACATCATGAAAATCAAAAAGAGTATGTTATTTTAATATTGAATATTTTGATAGTATCGTGATTCCGTTGGTGTGATTTTTAAATTTTTTTTATAAAAAATATTTAATTGATATATGGAACAATAAAAAAATGGGTATGGGTATGGGTATAAGAAAATACCCGTTACCCGGTGGGGATAGGGATGGGTCAAAAGTTGTATACCCGTTAGGTTTGGGGATGGGGATGGGGATGAATTTTTATTATGGGGATGGGGATGGGATCATGATACCCGTACCCGCCCCGCCCCGTTGCCATCCCTACAAGAGACCCACAAAACATTACAATAATAATAATAATAATTTTATATTTTGTTATAACAAAAAATGTAGAAACGCGTGAGCTTAAACATGTGTTTCTATTAGTTTTATAAAATAAATTTAATCTATGATTAGATATATCAAAATGTATTTTAATTCGTGAGTCAATCCGACTCACCACGGGTTTGAGTCGGGTTTGATCGAAAAAAATTAAGTTTTTTCGAAAGTGGGTTGAACTCAACCCGGTTCACTAAATCCACAGGATTGAGCAGGATTGAAGGTGTGTTGACCTACTTAACTTATTAACATTTTTTTACAATTTTTTTAAAATTTTTTAATAATTATTTATTACTCTTAATTATATAAGTTCATAATTTCATGTTTTTAAATGTTAGAATGTTGTTTAACAATATTTGAATACTTTGATTTTAATTAATTTGATTGTCAAGTTATATACAATTATATACAATAAATATTTTAATCTTTAATTATTATCTTTATAATAAATTACTCAAAAAACCGTCTTATAAACAAGTCTTTCTAAATTAGCATGAAAAAAAGTGTAACTTTTTCATTTATATTTTGTTCAATAGCATAACAAAAACCGTGTAATATTAGTAATGTTTTTTTAGACTATACGAACACTTTCTAGGAAACAATTCATCATATATATTAGTGGTGATTATGACGAAGATATTGATTCTTGATTTTACTGTGATTGTCATCTCATAGGTTATTTAAAAAATTATTCAAATATTTTAATATTTAAAAATAAATATATTTTTTTCTTTTTTATACCAATCCAATTAAACCACCAACTCATAAATCATAGCGATCCCCACACACCAAAAAAAAAATCCATCACCGGAACTTTTCATGTTTAATAAGGAAGGAAACATAAAAAACAATTTTTTCTTATAACAGTGCATGAAATCCCATAAGAATATCTACTAATACAACGTGTTTGGGCCTCGTGTCCCAAATAAATGGTAAAAGATAGTATGTGTTTTTGTTTAAGAACAAGAACACTTAGTTAAATAGGTTGGTATATGACCACCTTAACTAGAATCTAGTATTGGTTAGTTAGAAGCGTAGCATTGTCGTGATTAATAATGTGAACACAGGGAGGCTTTTGAAGTTTGTAGATAAAGCAAAGGTATTGGATTGTGTTGGTTTGAACAGGAGATCTAAAGAAAATTGCCTAAACGAGCATAAGGAGTGAACAGAAAAAAGTGCAATTGGATAGCAACTAATCTGATTGGCACCACAGAACCCTGCGAATGATATAGTATATGCATGAGAAGAAAAGGTCCTTGTGCACTTTCTCTTTCTGATGCCATGTATTTGAGTAACCCTTTCATTCTGCATCTCTCTTCCTTAGTTAACTTTACCCTACGCCCAGTCCATTTCCTCTCTCTTTCTTCTCTCGGCATTAATGTTGCATGTCGTACTCTTTTGTGAGAATCTCTTTTATCACTACTTTGCTGACCGCAACATTCAACATTTCCTTTTCCCTTTTACCCTCCTTATCCTTCAAATACCCAAAGAACTTGTACCTTCAATCATCTATAACTTACGGTATAAACCCACCACCACCCTTTTATCCTAGTTTTCACACACCAACACCACACTACCTATTCTACATTACTTCTAGCCCTGCACTCACCTACAACATTTTTTCACACCCACAATAAACAACCAAACTCATTGTATAGATCCCACATATACTAACAAAACATGAACCCTTAATTGAGATAATGTAATTATAAGTCCAAGGAGAATAATCTGTCATTTTAACAAATCTCAATCTTTCATTCTTTTAATTTTACCATCAAACATTAACTAAAAATGTGGAAGGTGAAAATATTTCTTTTACGATGCTTTTAGAATAACTTAATCCCTTTTCATATACATGTTAGGTTCTATGACTATACATAGATGAACAGTGGTGGAAGAATATATTATTTTTTTAAGTGATGATGTGATGGGAAAGTAAGTTGTAATCTGTGGTTGTTTAAAAACAGGAAAAGCCAAAGCTTTCGGTCAAGATTGGGGTGACTAACAGGTGGGTGACTATCATGTATGAGCTGCAACAGGAAGGCACTGTTTAGTGGATACATTGTTTTATTTGTTATGTACTTTTACTTTATAATCAGAACCCCACAATACATGTAGACATTTCTGGCTTATCAGTGGATTGGACCTAAACAATGTAAAATGTCTCGAAAAGAATGGCCATTCCATCCCAATCAGGTTAGACCGCGTTACTGCACCCCTGCCCTCGTTTTATCCTCAGATGCATTATTTAGAGATTAGGATTCTCCTCCACAGTATATAACCTTACAAAAATACAAAGGAAACTACCCAATATTTTCTTACACCAACCAATGGAGCTATTTTCAACCGGCTAGCACGAAAAAAATTGACCAGAGTCAAATCAAACGTACGTTCCCTCACTATTCTAACAATTAACAGGAATTAAAACTGAAAATATACGAACTAGATCATTGATCATGTCTGCTCCTTAAATAGATTTTACAACCACAAGAAATTACAAGGACAGATACACTCAAAGATGAATTACAATAAACAGAACTTGGCCCAAAAATAATGAACCCACCTTAGGAAATGTAGATGATGTAGGGCCAGAATCACACGACAAAGCTCGCACCACATATTCGTCAACAAAGGAGAGTTTGAACTTTCCAAGATTCAACGAAAGACCTTGTCATTTGTAGAGCTGTTAATTTCCCTCACTCCGAGCCATCATCCACATGCACTGGTACCAAAAAAATCCACATGGGCTGGTACCCAAAAATCCCTCCATCGGAAAATCTCACACGATCAAAACGACCACAAAAGTTCTTTCAGGACCAGGATTAGATCATGAACTTTGTTTTTTAAACATGAAAAAATATTAATTTTTAAATATATTATTAGACATATAAGCAACAATACTAAAACTTCATCTTTAACCAACATTCGACCTAAGTCCGCCTGTCTCGACCTTCATTGTGTGTTAGTCTACCTCCACCTTTTGCATGGATCAACCCATCATGACCTTCGTATCAGATTGGCTTATTTAGACATTCAGTCAAGAACGACTTGTCTCAACCATCTGCTCGGGCTAACCCTTCACAATTCACGACCTTCAGCCTGAAACAGTCTCAAATTTCGAGTTGTCTAGACCTTTCACCTGAGATGGGTCGTCCTGACCATTCACACAGGTTAGCCCGTCTTGACCATTGACCTGGGCTAGCCCGTCTTAGCCTTTGGTCCGGGCCATCCTATCGACCTTTGGCTAGGCCGACCCTTCTCAACCTTCGGCCTGTGCTAGCCTGTCTTAGACCTTCAATGCATGTTGACTTGTCTCGACCTTCAACCTGGACTGACCCATCTCAACCTTCGACTCGGGCTTGCCCGTCTCGATCTTCGATCATGACCAACTCAAAACCTTCGACTTAGACTGATTCGTTTGGACTTTCGACTCAGACGGCTCATCTCAACTTTCGACCGAATTGGTCCATCTCGACCTTCGGTCCGATCATGGATCAAATTGACAACTCTAATCATGTGTATATACATACATTCAAAGATGCAACGAGAGGAAAGAAGAAAAATAATACAAACACCAAAAATACTAAATGACAGTTGAGAGGAAAAGAAAACATGCTTACAATCATATTATTCTTACCGTTATATTGAATCTCTCGGTAGATAACACTTGGCACATCCTTTCGCTATACATCTTTAGCCATATACCGATTGGAAACTTCAATATAACCATTCATAATGATTTATATATGATTTTTTAATCAAATCCACAACTTCCAATAAGTTGTTGCCGATATGATTCAAGGAAATCTAATCTACTGAAACAAATCTTCTTAAATTGAACATTCTTACAGTTTTGCGAATTTAAAATTCTATAAAATAGAGCATTAGGCAACAGGAGCTTTGAGGCAGACCTCTAAAACATCATCTAACGGGGCATGATCACCTGTCCCTTCGTCTTTCCTTGCGTATAATAGCTCCTTTCCTCTGAACACAAACATTCCTCCCTGACAAAAACAAAATGGATCAATACTATGGGGAATGCTGGTAGAACTGTTTTTTATCACTTTTGGTTCCAGATTAATCTATCAACCTGCTGCAATACACTGCTTATATCATTTGGAGTGGCTCCAATTGTATAGTTCTCCGCAGCTTTCTGCAGAGAATCATATCTTGAAAACACCTTTGCCTGTGTTATCAATTTTAAGGTTAAAAATGTATATTAATCAGCATGCATAATTGCTAATCTCTGTCACTCACACACACACACATATTCTATGTGTGTATGTTTTTATTTATTTATAAAGAAGTTAGAGGTCTAAGCTTACACTTGCAGGGTTGAGGAAAGTTCGGCCCAAACCATGGTATAGTTTCAAAACATTATATGCCTGAAAGAAGGGGAAATTACACAATATTGAACTAAAAGATAAGTCGAGTAGGTGAATGTGAAGTAGCTAATCACATCTTACCCTTCGCTCAGGATCAGCATAAAGGCAATCCATTGGAAATGGTAACTGTCAGTGCAAATATCAAGATAGAGAGAAAATATCAGTTCTGATATGAAGAACATGTTCATACCACTATTAAAACACAGACAGGTAAGTTTACATTAAAAGTCTTCGAATTTCAGATATATAGAGATGCAAAACTACGCCAGATCAAGATAAAAATGACCATTATACTGCTATCCTCGCGCGAATTTAGGACACAAATGATGAACCTTCAATGAAATGGATTTAAAATTGAATCACAAACAGCTAAGCCAAAATATACCCAGGACTAATAACTAAAAATAAACTTCACAAGTATGATACTTGATGGAACCAATTGATAGAATTTAGGTAGATTAGTAAACTGGACTGTGCATTTAAAAACATAACCTGTGTTCAAATTCATACAAGAAAATAAATATGAGATAAAGTAGGAATATATTACATATATGCTTGATTAAAAAAATAGAAAAATCTAAAATAATTATTTGAATACTTTTATTTAGTGAACTATCAGTTATGTTGGTAGTACCTAATTGATTAGGTTTATCTCTCATAGTTGATTACGATTCTCTGGTACCATATATGTTGCATAATAAACTGTGGGCAATTATGTTTTCATCGTAATTGATTATTTCTTTTGCAATATGTTATTTCTTTGTTATTTTATAGAGAAATAAAAGATTATGGGATTCACACTTTTCTCCTCCATCATTTTCCTGTAACACAATTTATCTTCTTTTTTTCATCCATCTCTTCTGTCTCCATCCTATTTCTACAATGTTTCTGAGTTATCAAACACGCTATTAGTGTTCACACTACTTAATAATAGGTACGAGAAATATTAATAGAAATACATTCTTTGAACTCGGCACTTAATTAAAAATTACAATGTTTTGTGGGTCTCGTGCTATTTAATAAACCTCTCATGATATTGTAGTTTTTAATAAATTTTAATCAAGTGAGCATGTTGAAAATGTCTTGCTAGCACTCGCTCCATAGATATACAACATATATTAAACCCATGAAATATACTCTGTTTTTAATGTACTTTTTGTTTATTTTTTTGTACAAAATGATAAAACAATAATATTGGTTTAATATTAAAATTAATTGCACTTACATATATGAGGTAATGCTAAATGACAGTAAAATCTTCTTTAATTTTAAAATATATACAAATCCCTTATATTCTTAATAAAATGAGACACACACATCTCCCTCCTTGTGCTTTTCAAAAAAGGCATTTACATTTTTATGCTTCTCATAAAGGAAAAATAACATCGCTTATTTTTTATTTAAAATAGTATATTAACTAAAACTTAAATAAAAATTATAAAATTAAATGTTAAAGTTTTAAAATATAAAAATGAAAGAATATTTTATAAAAAAATTATTTATTTAATTTAAGAAACGTTGTCTCATTTTAAAAGTCTCCTAAGATAACTTTACATATTAAACTCTAACCCAATAGACCGAAGAAATTCCATTGCAAGACATAATAGTGATATCACACACAAATTAAAAAATAAATATTCTAATTCAATTTTTAATAGAGGTATGAATGTCATTTAATATTTATGAAATTTCCCAAAAATAAACTACAAAAGGCACCAATTTAAACTTCTTACAATCAACTTATTTACAAAACAGTGAAAAGATTTTTCATTGTAAGTGATTTTTATGATTATCAATGATTTGTCATCCAATCTAAAAGAGAAATAATAGGTTGACACCCACATTTGACCACTTTTTTTACCACCTTCATAGGTTACAAGTTAATTTGTCTTGGATTACAAGTTAATTTTAAGGTGGTAAAAAAAGTGGTCAAATGTGGTGTCAACCTATCATTTCTCAATCTAAAAACCTTCACCTAAATCAGCATTAGTCGATTCCAAACTTTTATAGCAATCTATCTCTCCACGAACCTCAGATTACTTGTATGGCCTATGTCTAGCTTTGTTCTTATATTATATTTTAGAGCATACAGAAAAACAACAAAATGACAAAGGTGGATAGAGAAATTACTCTTTCAGCAAGAACGCGGGCTTTATTGGGAGGACCAACACCCACGGCAATTAGCTTCACACCAGCTGAATCAAATCTTGCTTTCGATTCTTTCAAGGCCAAAGCCAATTCCCAACTTTTAACAAGAACAGACAAGGCATAAATTAGAAGAACTATCCCTCAAACAAATCTTGATTGCTGAGCATGCTGAATATCAGTTACCAGCAAATGCATCCAAAGTGCCTCAATAGTGCCACTACAGCTACTCCCTGCAAGAATTAAGACTAATCTAATACAACATACGAAATTAATCTAACATTAGCATAACAAGTTTATATCACAGAAGAGAAGTCATATTTTAAAATGGAGACAAATCATTATAGACATGATAAATTTCAAAAGATATCTAAATCTAATACTCAGAATCGACATTGGTATAGATATTTTGATAAACCATGTGAAACATCGAAGCAGTGCGTAATGAATACCTATCCAAATATCCAATACACGCAGTAAGGCAAGTGTTATTAATCACCCTTGCTCAAAAAGCCAACGGATAATTTCCATCAGTTCACTCCCATGTTGGCTTCACCAAATTAAAACACGCAATAAAAAGAATCAGACACCCAAGGTAAGAACTAATCAAACCAAATTGTACTAGTTAGTTTGTTTGAACCCCCCACATAAAGAACAAAACAAACAAGGATGGAGAAATAAAGGGGTATGATACGGATAAAGATGAAAGCTTTTACACATAAATAGAAGGCATGCTGACCTGGTTCTGGTCCCAGAGATCACTGAATCTTACTGGCTCGCCGGAAGCTGTAAAAATGCTAACGTCACCGAGAGTTTCCACGATTTGCGGACTATACTGGGAATTGGAAACCCTTGGAGAAGTTATAGAATGTCTGAGGCTGACACTCACACCCTTTGAGTCAATGAATTTGGGGGAAGAATTAAATAGAGTGGCCGCCGGAAAAGCGTGAGAATTTGGGGCTGGAACTGATGGACGGAAAGCAGGTGACAGAGATTGCAGAATTGCCATAGTTTGGTTGGCAAAGTCGTGGAATTCAATAGCAACTCTAATTCCCACGGTGGTGCAAACCGAAGAAGAAGATGGATGATCTCAGCGCACACAGCCACAGAAAGTTCCGTGGGAGCGGTTTGCTTTACTCCACGCCCCTAACATCATTTTTGTTAAGATTAATTATAATTTTAGCATTGAAATTGGACGTAAACTAGTTTAAGAATTTTGATTTAAAATTATCCAATTATAATAATTTGTAAAAAAAATTAATTTTTAAACGTAATATTATGCGTCGTAATAACGTTATTGTTTTAGTTGATTTAAACTCTTTGATTGAAAAAAGAAAAAAAACACACACACATAGGGATCCCAATTTAATATTTCTAAATTACGCTTAATTATAATAAAAAATTAAATGAAAAAAACAAAATTATCGAAATATTATTGTACAATTATTTATTATATTTTAATGTAATCATTATTATTAATACTAGCGAAGCGAAGTTGATATGTATGATCGTATTTTTTAATTTTTATAAAAATTTAAGTTAAAGATCAATAAAAATATATAATTAATTTTTAAAATATTTATTAAATATAAAATTAAAAAATAAAATATGTATATATATATATATATATAAAATAAGTTTTCAAAATAACAGTTTAAAATAAATAAAAAATAGAATAATAAATACAAATAAATTATTTATAAAATAATTAATTTTTAAAATAATTAATAATGAAACTGAAATAGTGAGGTGTGAACATAATAGTAGAGATGGCAAATAAACCCGTGCCCGTGGGTATCACCCGAACCCGTCCCCGTTTTGACGGGGAATCCCCACTTTGACTGGGTATGGGTAATACCCGAAATTTTCAACTGGGGATGGGGATGGGGATGGGGATATATATATACCCGCCCAAATACCCGTCCCCGCTTAAATTACTAAACTATTTATAATTTATTAAAAAATCTAAAAAATATATATAAATAAATAATATATTTACACATAAAATAAAATATAATATAATATAATATAGTATATATACATATAAATAAAATATACTTTTATATATATATATATATATATATATATTTACACATATACATGTAATATAATATAATATAATATAATATAATATAAAATAATATAATATAATATATACACATAATAATATAATATAATATATATATATATATAATATATACGTATAAAACAAATTAATCATTTAACTAGTGAGATCTTTTATAAACAAATTTATAACATGACAAATTTATAAAAATTTAAAAGAAATATATATATATATATATATATATATATATATATATATATATATATATATATACATAAAATATCTACGCATATACATATAATATATATACATAATAATATAATATATATTATTATATTTATATTATTATATAATATAATATAATATATACTTAAAATAAATATATATCTATAAATATATATATATATATATAAACATAAGATATCCACACATATAATATATATACATAGTAATAATAATATAATATATAATATAATATAATATATATAAATAATTATATATATATATATATATAAACATAAGATATCCACACATATAATATATATATATATATACATAGTAATATAATATATAATATAATATAATTTGCAACGTGAAGCTCAATACACTTCTTTGCCAACTGATATGCAGTGGGAATTTGCAAAGGATGTTTGTCGAAGGCTAAAATTATTTAATGACATCACAGAAATCATTTCTAGCTCCAAATACCCAACTGCCAACATCTTTTTCCCAAAGATTTGTGAGATCAAGATTGCAATAAATGATTGGGTTAAATCTCCTGAGATAACCATTCAAAATATGACAATACAAATGTTAAAGAAATTTGAAAGTTACTGGAGTGTTATTCATGATATATTGGCAATTGCTTCAGTTTTAGATCCAAGGTACAAGATGGACATGTTAGAATATTATTTTTATAAATTGTATGGTAATGATTTTGATCTGAAACTTAGTAGGATTCGTCAAATATGCTATGATTTGGTTTTGGAATATCAATCAAAAAAGAATGAAACTTCTTCTTATAGAGCTACATCATTGGAGTTGGGAAAGGATGTTGATAATGATGCGAATGAATTTTTAGAGTTTATGGCAAAAAAGAAAAAATCTAGAACTACAGTTATGAAAACAGAGTTGGATTATTACTTGGAAGAAGATAATTTGCCGGTTACACAAGAATTTGATATCCTATCATGGTGGAAAACAAATGGGTTAAAGTTTCCAACCCTTCAAGCAATTGCAAGGGATGTTTTAGCTATTCCAATAACAACTGTAGCTTCTGAATCTGCTTTTAGTACTGGTGGTCAGATATTAACTTCTCACGGTAGTCGACTTCATCATATTACTATAGAGGCTTTGATGTGTACAAGAAGTTGGATATGGAACTCAAACCATCTAGGTAAGTTACTCAAATTTATTAATATTTTTTGTTAGTATTTTTTGTGAATTCTCATCTAATATTCTACATTTGGTGTTTGTAGGTGTTAAAAAATTAAAAGGAAAAGATGTTCTCATGAGTGAAAATGAATCTGATGAAGAAGGTACATTATATTCTAGTAATTAAAATTTTCAATTTCAATTATTATATCATATCTAATTTTTCATTTTTTTTCTATGTGTAGGTGGATCGAATGCAAATGAAACCACTGATCATTTGTAAAATTAATAAATATTTTGGTTATTATAAAATTTTAGTAATGTGTAATTTTTTAGCTTTTATATAATTATTTGAATTTTATTTAGTTGTTATTTGATACTTTAATTTGAGATTTATACTATTATAATATTTTTCTTAATAGTTGACATCATGAAAATCAAAAAGAGTATGTTATTTTAATATTGAATATTTTGATAGTATCATGATTCCGTTGGTGTGATTTTTAAATTTTTTTTATAAAAAATATTTAATTGATATATGGAACAATAAAAAAATGGGTATGGGTATGGGTATAAGAAAATACCCGTTACCCGGTGGGGATGGGGATGGGTCAAAAGTTGTATACCCGTTGGGTTTGGGGATGGGGATGGGGATGAATTTTTATTATGGGGATGGGGATGGGATCATGATACCCGTACCCGCCCCGCCCCGTTGCCATCCCTACATAATAGTAATTTTTTTATATATTATTATAGATTATTTTTTTAAAAATTGATAAGAAATACCTATTTTTCATGAGTGAAGTTTATTGAGATTTTAAAATAAATGAAATTATATTAAATTAATTGAAAAATAAATTTGTGAAAGAAGGAAGCTAATTGTATAATTGTATTGTAACAGTTTTGTATAAAATAGTTAAATTAAAATATGATTTTTATTATTATTATTTATCAGTTTGGATTTAGATATAATAATTTGATAAAATAATTATGCTAATTATTTTATGTTAAAACCAGTAAAAACACATGGGCGCTACACTATCTGTGTTTTCTGTTTATTATGACTAAATAATAAAAGTATTATTATCCTTGTTAATATAATTATAAAAATAAATATAAATAATTTTCATAATTTTTTGTAAATAAATTATATTTGTATTTTTATGTCATTTATTAGTTAAAAATATTAAATTTTAAAAAAGTCAAAGAAAAAAATAATTAAAATTTTAATAAATGGTCACTTAAATAGTAAAATTGATAAAATAATTATTTTAATTTTAAAAAAATATACAAAAGGATAAATTTGAAAAATAGATGTTGACAAACACAAAAACAAATCTCCTTTATACACACACACACACACACACATATATATATATATATATATATATATATATATATATATATATATATATAATATAATGTTTTTAATAAAATTAATTATATGAATTATATAAAAAATCCAAAACATAATACAATTAAGAAAAAAACTAACATAAATTGTTTATGAAAATTTTGAATGCAAATTATTTTAAAAAATTTACTGCAAGGATAGAAGATAAAATAATTATTTTAATTTTAAAAATAATAAAATTAAAATTAAAATTTATTTAAAGGATAAAAATATGGTGTTCATAAGGTTCGGAGATCCTTCGCTGCACTCGATCGATCTGACGGGTTGTTGTATCCAGGGGCGGACCATCTTAGGAGCAGGGAGGGGCCTAGGCCCCCCAAATATTTTTTATTTTTTTCAAAATTATATATTCATTTTTTTAATTTTTAAAAATTTTGAAAATTTTAAAATTATAAATAGTATATTTTAGAAATTGATGATAATTAAATTGTGTATCTTTATTTCTTTTATAAAATACAACATTTAATGTTAATAAATAATAAAACATAAAATCCAAAATAATAAAAAATAAAAAAAATATTTAGGTTTAATTAGTCTTCTAGTATTTGTTTTCGTCTAAAAATATCAAATTGTCACTAAATTGAAACTAAAAAAACTAGAAGATCAACTTACATTTTTAGAAACAATAACCAAAAGAGTAATTAAACCAAACATTTATTAAAATATTTTTTATTTTCTTCTGTCATTGCCTTTTTAAATTTTGACAAAATTTTAGTCATCTCTCAGTGTCATTATGTTTGTTCTCATTTCTCATTTGTTTCTTTCATTTCTCGAAGAAAAAAAATGTAACTCTCTCTTGTCTTGATGATGAAATATTACTTTAATAGTTATTAAAATTATTTGTTATCTCGTGAGCCTTTTGTATACTTACTTTTTATGATTATAGAAGAAAAAAAAATAATGTATTATATGTTTTTTTATAACCGATTTTTAATTGTGACTTGATTATAATATATTTTTCTTCTAATACTTATGTCTTTCAATATTTTATTAGATTATGATAAATTATTTTTTAATATATTTAAAAAAACATATCGATGAAGAATAAAATAATGAATTTATTTTGTAGAAGTAGTAAAAGGGAAGAAGCTACACGTGAAGATGAAAACAAGTTAAATCATATTTTTTCACATATTTTAATATTTTAAAGTATTTAAAGCATTATACTAATAATCCAATCTAACGATCTAATTGTTTTGTAGAAGAGTCATTTTTTAAAGTGTTATATTAATGATCCAATCAAATGATCAAAATATTATATTATTCTGGCCCCTCCAAAACTTTTGGTCAATATCTGCCACTGGTTGTATCTTGGGAGAGAAACACATATGATAAGAATAAGAAACACATATGATTGTGTATTGATATATTTGTTTAGCCCTGTGCAGTATGGGCGTTTTCTCTATAAGGATAGCGCTATGCGTGCCTCAACCCAAGATATTTCTACTCCTTACCTTTAATCTTTTATTTATTATTGTTATTATAATTGTTGATCTCTGATTAATATTAATTGTTTAATATATTGTCTTAGTATTATTATTGATTTAATAATTATTATTATATTATTTCATATTTATATTATTATTAATATTATTTGAGTAATCATTTTCTAACATTCTTAGAGAGAAAAATATTATCTTGTTATTTATATTTTTTTTATTACTCAATTGTATTCATTTCTACGATTAAAAATAATATAGAGGTATAGAGGTGAAGACTGAAAGCACATTTTATGAACTAATGTGTTTATTATGGTTATAATTAAATCATCCTCAACTAAGCCTAAAAGTTTATGTGTATAATTGTTCTACTCCTATTGGTAACAATAAATGAAATGATTGATAAATGAGATTCTTTCTCATTGAATATATTTTTTTGTGTGATATCTATAGCTAATGTTTTTGTTGTTATATTAATTTATGCTTTAATATTGTCTATTCTTACCATTGATAAAGTTGTTCCACATCATGAATATAATTTAATTGTTTTGTATGAAAATCATTATAAAATAATTTGTTGTACTAAAACTATTATTGTGTTATGAAAATACTTGAACTAAACTTTGTATTTGCAAAGGAAAAAAAATTAACTTGATATTTATATGAAAAGAAAAAATATGACTGATAATAAATATAATCTTTATCAAATTTATGAATTCAAAATTATTGTTTATGACATGAAATTAAAATGAATTATTTTCATGCTTATGATCATGTGTGTGATGATTAAAAAAAAAATTATCTTCATATCAGAAATTGAGGGATGGTCAAGTAATTAAACTTGTCTTCTAGAGGTTTATGGACTAGTTAATCACGTTTATAAAGAACCACCCAGGTTTAAGGTATACGCCATTCAGGCTCATAACAAGCTTTTGTCAGAAAATAAATCGGCAAATGCAAGCAACTCTTTGAAGCAGATACGGTTAAAGCAAGAGGATGGAGTTGAGAGGCATCGGGAAAGTCAACAGTCCCAGAGCCTTTTCTTTCAAAGAGCTGATTCAATAGCAGTAAGACCGGTTACGCTTACACCAATAGCAGGTAGGTAAAGGCAAACAAAAGATATGGCTAAAGCACCGGTAAGACCAAGAGCGTCTGGGTTGAGTAGATCTGGTTACATTTTTTGTTTGTGCCCGAGAGGAAGGATTGATTTGATTGCCCGACTATGGGCAAGAGTTGACTGACTTCCTCGTTCAGTGGGGAAGTCTATTCCCTCTCAATCAATGCCCGGGAAGGGAACTATGAGAAAGGCACTTCAAGAATACATATGGAGATAGGCCATTTAGATAGACCGATTCCAATAGCGTCCCGCAAACTACCGGGAAGCCCACTACATAGGTAGGGGGCGTGCTGACTTGACTTTCTCAATTAAGGAGGTCCGCTAGCTGTTTGAGCCATAAAGACTTCTTATTTTAAAATGTTTTTTATGTTTCTGAATTTAGAAACATCATTGCTGCTCAACATAGTTATGAAGTGTTTCTTGAGTACAATAAAATTATTAATTCAAGACATGTGTTTTGGATGATAAATGATATATTTGTGATGATATGTTTGAGTTAAGTACCTTTATCTTGTAATAAAATATTTATAAATTTTCTTTGATTATTACAAAATGTTAAGTTGTGATTTATGACATGCTATTGCTACAACTGTTGAGATGTTGAGAAATTCTGGTTAGAGGCCATTCAAATTATAAAATTTTGAGGTGCAAAAATTAATTAATTAGAGAAGTGGTGATACATATCTTTATAAATGAGTGTTTTATGTAAAATTCATGGTATTATTCATTATGTAACATCTTCATATAGTGTATGGTGTTAATATAATGGTGCAGTGAAAGAAAAAAAAATGTTTTTGTTTGATATGGTAAATGTTATTCTACAAGTTCTAGCTTGCCTAACATTATATTAGTGAAATTTTATATCTTGCTTACCATATCTTGAACACAAAAGGTTGTGATAAAACTTTTTATGAGTTATGAAAGAAAAAAGAACCACATTTAAAATATTTCAAAGTGTGGGGATATCTTGTAAAGGTTAATATACCTTTTAATGAGAAAAAAAAATCTTTGGTTATTTATACCGATAAATATTTAGAGATGTTTCCTTCAAATAATAAATTGACTAAATTTGTTTATGATACCTCGAGAACTATTTTTCCATCTAGTGTAATATTATTTGTGTTTCTTATATTATGGCAATATGTCCAATTTCTTGAGATTATTGAATGATATTTTTAATGTAAATTGGATATTGATTTTGGTGACACAAAATCACCTATTGGTTATGGTTATGTTTTAACCTTGGATGAAAATGCCCTATCATGGAAACATGTTAAAAAGTTGTTGTTCTATCATGATCTATTATGCAAGCATAAATTATTCTTTTTTTCAATGCATCCTGACAATCAAATTATTATATTTAAAGTTTTTAGTAAAAATGTCAATGAAATTGAAAAATTGACATATGAGAATGAAAGACAAATATATTAGAAACTTAATTACTCATGATATTATCTCTCTTGACTTTGTCAGGTTAGAAAGAAATGTTGCAGATCTGCTTATCAAAGGGTTGATGTATCAACAACAAGTATTTGAGTCGTCGAGGGGAATGAGATTATAGCCCATAAATTAGCTGCAACAATGGACACCCATCTCCACATGAATGGCGATCCCATGGAATGGAGTTCAATGGGTAACAACGAAGTTTTTCTTGACTAAAGTACACCAAATAATTTAATTAAATTTTATGTCTCATTCCTATGGCGAGGTGTACTATAAATTGTGACAATAATAAGGTTGAGGTATGTGCATTATCATGCTTATTTTATAAAATACCTCTTAATAAACCCAATGACAATTATTGTAGCGGTGTGAGTCACAAACCACCCTTTGAGGGTTTACCTAGTGAGTGTGATGGTGGGGCCACCATTGTGAGACATGGGCAAGTCTCTAAGTGACACTCATGAAACAAGATACACACACTCGTAACGTGCACCCACTGATTAGAACCTATAATGAACATCGATATTGTATGTGTTATTTACTAAAATCTGGTCACAGGGGATGTAGTTCAAGACAATCATGTCTCTGCATCTTCTCGGGTGGAAGTTTATAAGCACTAGGTGTAAGGGTCAGACCCGCAAGGTTCCTTACACTGAACTACAATATTTTGTTTTAAAAGATAATATATTTTTGTTTTATTTTTTAAATTATGTGGGGCATTATTGGAAATATTTTATTATAATTTAAAAAATAAATAATTAAAATAAAAAAACTTACTGTTACTAAAGTTTTTATAGACTTTTAATTTATGGGTTAATGCTTTTAATGGCTAACAACTATATTCTTATTACTATTTACTCCTTTGTCTCCTTTTGTTACCTATAAATACCACCTAGGTGCATGGGGAAGCATACAACAACAAAGATAACAAACACTAGAGTCTTTCTTAAAAGTGTTTTTCTTTTCTTCTCTATATTATTTTTAAGACAGTGGTGTTCATAAGGTTCGGAGATCCTTTGCTGCACTCGATCGATCTGACGGGATGTTGTATCTTGGGAGAGAAATGCATATGATAAGAATAAGAAACACATATGATTGTGAATTGATATATTTGTTTAGCCCTGTGCAGTATGGGCATTTTCTCTATAAGGATAACGCTATGCGTGCCTCAACCCAAGATATTTCTACTCCTTACCTTTTATCTTTTATTTATTATTGTTATTATAATTGTTGATCTCTGATTAATATTAATTATTTTATATATTGTCTTAGTATTATTATTGATTTAATAATTATTATTATATTATTTCATATTTATATTATTATTAATATTATTTGAGTAATCATTTTCTAACAATACGTGGTGTTGAGGATTTGATCCTCTTGGCATGGATTTAATACAAATTGGATCCACATAGTGCAGATCGGATACGGGGTTTTGCGCACAATATAATTCAACCCCTTTTTATACCATAGTGCAACATGCTTTCATTGTGCATATTCTCTCTTTTTTAGACCCCAATTGCCATGCTTTCATTGAGCATGATATTGGACAACATTTTCTGCTCATGTACAGAACAAATATTTGTGAACTCAAAGAAATTGAAAATAAATTTACTCACACAAAGATCAATTTATAATACTTATTAAACTAAGGGCAAAATGGTAATCTCATTATTACTTCTATTAAAACATATTTTTTAATCTATCACATCAATCAAATCTTTGACAAACTTTCACAAAAATTATTTATAAATTTACTCACCATCACTTCTAAACCCCTTAAAAAAAACACAAAATTCACTCTTAAATCAACTCAAACTCATCCACTCCCTCTCTCTTAATTACTCTCCCCTAAGTGAACACATCCTAAGTCCCCGTCCCTTCTTTCTTCAACATTTTCACCACACTATAGGTGAAAATGTTTCCAAAGAGACTTCACTGACAAATAAATAAATTAACAAGTGTCGGCCCGTTTTGGCTCGACCCGTATGTGATCTGTCAAAAACGGATTGAGTCGGACTGGTCCGTCAAACAAAAATTGGTCAATAATCGCAATCCATTCCGTTTAGGATGGATTAACGAGCTGGGCCGGACTGGCCTGTCCAGTTTTTTTTTCTTTTTTTTTAAATTTTTTGAAAGTTTTTTAATTTGTTTTCATATTTTTAAAATTTTTTTATTTTTTAAATTTTGTTTATATATACATATAAATTATTATTAAAGTCATATTTAATCAAATAAAATATTTTTTAAACTTTTCATTGATTAGTTAATGTTTTTAATTAGATAAGTTAAAATAATTATTAAATTTACATATTAAATTATTCAATTGCAACTAATAATTCAACTTAATTTGTAGGTGTTAATGATTTAAATTACAATGCTATTATATATTTATACATTTAAAATATATAATATAAAAAATTAATCTTTTTAATTATTTTTTTTTATTTTTTTTTTAAACGGGCCAACGGGCCATGACGGGTTGGCCGGTACTTTAGCCCGTCAAGGTTACGGGCAGGACAGAATGGGTAAGAACGGGCTGACGGGTTGAAATCTTCAATCCAACCTGTTTCTTTTAACACGGGCTGACAAATTGGCTCATTGGACCCAGTCCATTTTACCATCCCTAAGTGTAATTAATCTTAATAATAAATGAATTTACCTGTCTCATGATTAGTGTCTCATTCCTATAAGGAAAAACAATGTGGGACATGTCATGTGAATTGTTTATAAAAAGAAGTTGAAGTTGAAAAAAGTACGTGTGAATTGAGTATTTTAGTCTGATAATCTGTCTCACAAAACATGTAGCTTGCGCATATATTACTTAAATTCCTAAAATATAGTAGTTCTAACACAACACATTGGGTGTGTTTTTCTAAGTAACTTATTTATTCATTTTTTTTCTGTACATCCAACAATAGTTTGCTTATTCGCGTCAAGTCCGCTCAAAAATAAGTTTCTTATTTACATTTATTCTCGTATTTCATTTCACTTCAAAATTATTTCTATTTTAAATAATCTTGTACTTAAAACTGATGAATTATAAAGTTATTAATATTACTTTTAAGAAATAGGTCGATATAAATTATTATTTGTATTAATTTAATTAAATAAAATTAAAATTGTTAAAATTGTTATGAGAATTATGAATTGGCATGCAAATTCACAAAATAAATGTTATGCGAAACGAATAAAAATATTAGCTTGTATTTGTATTTTTTTTAGTCAAAACGAGATAACCTGACATGTATTGTCATCTCTACTTTTTACACATTTCTTGTGAGATTTTACTCAGAATAGATGTGTCTCAGGATTGACTAAAGCTAGTATGGAAATATTTAGGATGTATTAATTTTCATATTAACCTCTTATTATATCAATGATAACTGTGTGCCGATATAATGTATTCCACCACATGCCGTATGATATTAGTCCCCTCTTGTACATGTATATCTAATATTACAACTTAATTTTAAAAATTCATTTTTACTTAGAAAAATTGAATATATATTTATGTAATTTTAAATTTTGTGACATTGGATAAATTTAATTATGTTCCCTATTGCACAGGTATAGAATTTAAATTAATGAAAACCAATTATTTAAATATTATTTATTATTTAACTTATAATATATAAGAGAAAAATATATATTACCTAATTTGATTTACATTTATAAATCTACGAGAGAAATAATAAAAATAATAATGTGTTAATATATAAATAACGAAATTGCTAATATTTATGTAATAATTATCAATATAGCACCATACTTTTTATTTTTTACTTGTCTTGTATAAGAATGTAGTTATTCCTTGTGTTTTACAATTTATTTTAACTTTTTTATTGGTAAGGAAATATATTTTAATCAATTTTTTAATATTATATATAATATTAAAAAGAATAAATATTTAATAATAGCAAAATAAACAATAAAATTACTTATCATATGAAACATTGAGCCGAAAAACAATAGATTAATAAAAAAATTATAAAATAAAACTTTAAAACCAATTTAAAGTAAATCGATTCCCCCTTTCAATTAGAACAGCTATTGTTGTGCTATCAGTAAAATATGGAGTAAATATTTGGTCCTAAATTTGTACGATGTTACATTAGTGTTTCATTTGAATTGAGGAAAAGTAGAGACTTCTTAACCGCAATCACATCAATTTAAAATAAAAATGATAAGGTATTTAGGAACCAAGATTTGAACAAATTGTTAAGTTATAGATCCATTTGATACTTAAATATTATTCTTTTGGTCCCAAATTTTTTTAAAAATATTATTAATAATTTGTAATCAAAATTTTGACTAGTTTATTTTTTTATTTATTTTTTCTAATATGTTTTTGTCTATAATGTCAAGTTGAGCTACATGCTAGATAAATTAATTGTCTTATGCACCTTTAGAAATATATCTAGTCATATATACCAGTTTGCAATTCATTATAATAATTTATAATGGCTAAAACATGAACAACCTACATATATTACAATCACGAATTCTATATCAACTTTTGCTACTAAAATTTTGTTTATGTATATTTGACTTTATAATGTGTAAATGACTTTTAACCAAACCTTAACATGCAATATGTTGTCAACAGAGAAATCTCGTCTACTATTTCCTAAACTATGCAAACTTTGAAATCTTTAGGCAACCGGAGCTTTGCAGCAGACATTAAAAACATCATCTAAGGGGGCATGATCACCTGTCCCTTCGTCTTTCCTTGCATACAGAAGCTCCTTTCCTCTGAACACAAACATCCCTCCCTGAAAAATAAAGAATCAGTATTTTAGGGGATACAATATGCATAATATTGCTTTCATCGTTTTTTCTGTCAGATTAATGCATCAACCTGCTGCAACACACCACTTCTATCATCTGGAGTGGCTTCAATTGTATAGTTCTTGACAGCTTTCTGCAGAGCATCAAATCTAGAAAATACCTTTGTCTGTGATATCAAATGTATGGTTAAAAAGTTTAATCAGCAGTTCTGCATGCATAATTACAAATGCTTCCAAAAACTAAATGTAACTTCAAAGATGTTAGAGTCTAAGCTTACACTGGCTGGATTAAAGAAAGTTCGGCCAAAACCATAGTAAAGGTTCAAAACATCATATGCCTGAAGGAATGTCAAATTGGTTAATATTGACCAAAAGCTGAGTTACGTGGGTGAATGTTCAACTAGCCATCCCAGCATATTACCTTGCGATCCGGGTCAGCATAAAGACAATCCATTGGAAATGGTAACTAAAGATAAAAACATCAAGACAAAAATATCAGTTCTGATATCATGAACATGTTCATGTCAATATCACACAAATTGTTCATTTACATGAAGTCTTCAAAATTCAAACAGTGATTGAAACACTATGCCTGGTTAAGATAAAAATGACCATTCCACTGCAACACTTGAGTCAATAAGCAACACAAAGGCTGAATCTTCAATAAAATGGATTTAAACTTGAATCACAAACCACTCAACTCAAATATACTTGAGTTTTGAGACTGTTAACTGAAAATAAATCTCATTAGAATGATAGATACTTGAAGGAACGACGATGGGTACAGGGTTTAGATAGGTTAACTATTTTAGTGTCCAGAGTTGATAGGTAATAATACAAAGACAGGCATATGATATAAGTTCATCATCTCCATTTTAGTTATATGGAATATACTTTCTTTTAAATGACCCTTTTTCTACAAACTGGTGAAACAAAAATATTATTTTAAATTAACAATGAAAAAACATTAACTTTCAAAAGTTCAACATCCAACTCAACTACGAAATATAACATATAACAAATACAAATTTATGAGAGTGCGAGGTAAAACGGGAGGTTGCCTACCATGATGTCCAAACCCAGACCTTCAAAGTATCATTTAACTAGACCTAACTCAGGGCCGTTTGATGGACAGAACCTCATTCATAGGAAGAAACTTTTATAAGTAATAATTGAGTTTAGGTTAAATTGTCATCCCAAATCCGAAACATTAACTAAAAATTAGCATTCGTTGACTCCAAAGTTTACCAGAATCAACCTTTCCTGATCTAATTTCACACCTAAAACTAAGAAGGGATGTCCTGTAGAAAAGGTAATATAACGAACAATGATTGTCAAAAAATAACTCCAACAAATATGACCCTAAAACAATGACTTATTTTATGTTACTTTCTGAAGCATACAACTCGGCAGGAAAAGCCATAATGACAAAGGAGGACTCAGAACTTACTCGATTAGCAAGCATGCGGGCTTTGTCGGGAGTACCAATACCCACTGCAATTAGTTTGACACCAGCTGAATCAAACCTTGCTTTGGACTCTTTCAAGGCTGAAGCCAATTCCCAGCTTATAACATGATTCCACAAGGCATAAATTAGAAGAACTATCACTACTTAAATATGTCTTGATTGATGACTAAACGTGAGATCAGTTACCAGCACGGGCATCCAAAGTGCCTCAACAGTGCCACAACAGCTACTCCCTGAAAGAATTAAGACTAATAAAATACAACATAATTAGCATAGAAAAAGTTTATATCACAGAAGATAATTCATATTTTGATATGGAGAACAAATCATTATAGACATGATAAATTTCAAACGATATCTAATTCCCACAGTATTATAATCGACATTGGTATAAATATTTTAATAAAATAAAAGTAAGAAAATTACAAAAATGAAACAAAAACCATGTGAAATATCGATGCAGTGCGTGATATGAAACCTATCCGAATATCCAATACAAAGTAAGGCTAGAATTAGAAGCATATCAATCACCCTTGCTCATTTCCATTAGTTCACTCCCATGTTGGCTTCATCAAATTAAAACACGCAATAGAAAAGGTCAGACACACGATGTAAGAACCAATCAGACTAAATTGTACTAGTTATTTCGTTCAAACCCCCACATAAAGAACAAAACAAACAAGGATAAAGATGAAAGCTTTTACATACAAATATAAGGTAAACTGACCTGTTTCTGGTCCCAGAGATCACTGAACCTTACTGGCTCGCCCGAAGCGGTAAAAATGCTAACATCACTGAGAGTTTCCGCGATTTGGGGACTATACTGGGCATTGGAAACCCTTGGAGAAATTATAGAGTGTCTGAAGCCCACACTGAGACCCTTTGAGCCAATGAATTTGGGGGAATAATTTAAGGGAGTGGCTGCCGGAAAAGAGTGAGAATTTGGGGCTGGAATTGATGGACGGAAAGCAGGTGGCAGAGATTGCAGAGTTGCCATAGTTTGGTTGGCGAAGTTGTGGAATTCAGTAGGAACCCTAATTCCCACAGTGGTGCAGACCGTGGAAGAAGATGGATGATGTCAACGCAGATAGCCACAGAAATTCCGTGGCGGGAGCGGCTTGCTTCTCTCCACGCAGATAACCCAACATCATTTTTGTTAAGATTAATTATGTTTTAGGATTGAGATTTAATGAAAACCAATGATTTAATTTATGTTTTAAGTTTTTGATAAATTTCTAAATTTTTAAACGAGTATTTAATCAATTTTTATGATCTATTAACTAATCAGTAATTTTTTTAATTGAAGTTTTGGTGTTAACTTAATGATTAGATAAATTTTTTATATTGAGTGAGTGACCAACATATTTATTATTTTATCTTGTCATATTATTTTTATATTGAGTGAGTGACCATCATATTTATTATTTTATCATGTTATTGAGTTGTTTGTCATATATAATTTTATAATTTTTATATTTTTATAAATTATAGTTTATATAATTAATTATGATTTTATAACTTTATTTTTATATCATCGTATTATTATCATAATTAATTATATAAACTATAATTTATATGATTATATATATATATATATATTATTGTTATATTACATTATTGTCGTATTAATGTATCGTCATTAATGATAAATTTGGACTAAATAATTTGAAGAGGTAAAAATAATATATTTAAAATTTATATATTTAATCGGTTACTAATATAATAAAGTACTTTAGTACTGAACTCTCTTTAGAAAAATGATAATTCTGAAATAACATTTGATATGAAATTCGTTTTAAATAAGTTTTTCTAATTTTATCTCTTCCACTCATAGTTGAAAATATTTTCCTGGAATAATTTAAAAAAAAATAATATGAAACTTTTCACCTGTAATTCTTTGAATATTAAATAAAGATTCTTCTAATTCAACAATCGGATCCTTATTATCATGATTGAAATGTATGTGAAGAAGTAGATATATATTGTTTTGATCTTTACTCATATATTTCCTTTTATTACTTTTAAAAAATAAATCTATTATTTTATTCCTCATCAATATAACTATTTTTTTTAAAAATATTTAAGATTAAAAAATAATTTATCAAAATCTAATCAAGGATTGATACACGTCATTACTATAGGAAAAATCTATGACAAGCAAGTTATAATAAAAAAATTGTTATGAAGAAACATACCATACACAATTTTTCTTTCTATATTCATAAAAAAATAAATAGATAAACAACTCATGATATGAAAAATATATCAAATACTAAATTAATATCTCACTATCAAAAGACAAAATAAAGTTACTTTTTTATTTTAAAAAGTATAAGAGAACTAATGAGATATGAGATTAGAAGGAATAAATTTGTCTATAACCGTCTTTTTTTTTTATATAAAAAAAAAAAGACAAGGAAGATAAATACAATATGTCAAACGTTTGAAAGACATTGAGGAAGAACAAAAAAAATCTCCATAACTTTTTTTATTCTTTATTATATTTCATTGTTTATTAACATTTAATATTATATTTTATAAAATAATTTTTTTTATCTAATTTCATTTCCCTTAAAATAATATATATTACATTATATTGTCATATCGTTATATTGTTATATCTTTATATGGTTACATCATCATATTGACATATATCGTCATATCATTATATCGTCATACTGTTATATCATCATAAGGTCATATCGTCATCATTATATTGTTATATTGTATTATGATTATATTTTCATTTTGTTATATCGTCATATTATCATATTTTCATGTGTATAAAATTATCAAATTATAAAATCATAAATTATGAAATTATAATTTATAAAATTTTAAAATAATGAAACAATAAAATGACAAACAAATTCACATAACAAGATAATAATTATATTTTTAAGTTAATAACAAAATAGAGTTTTAATTGAAAAAATTAAATTTGTTAAACACTCAATAGATTATGAAAATTTATTAAGAATTCAATGTAGAACTCTCGAATTTACCAAGAATTTAAAACATTATTAAATCTTTAATAATTTAAAAATAAAATATTAACTTAAAATTATTAAATTATAATAAATTGTATAACTTTTTATTTTAAAGTGTAAAATTATTCGTCGTAGTAACCTAATTATTTAAGTTAATTTAAACTATTATTGAAAAAAAAAAACACATAAGAATGGATTATAAATAAAGTTTGAGGGAAAAATATAATACAAGTACTTCGAAGCTTATACACAACTGAAATCTGTAAAAAAAAATAAGAAAAAAAAAATCATCTCTTCGATGAGTCATTCTGTCATATAATTACCGGTTAGGCTTAGAAATATCAAAATGAGTTTTAACCCGTGAATTAATCTGGTTCATCATAGGTACGAGCTGAGTTGAGTTGAACAAAATTTAATTTTTACGAAAGTGGGTTGAACTGAACTCGGTTTACTTAACCCACAGATTAAATGAGTTTGAGTTGGGTTGAAGGGGATTGACTCACTTAACCCACCAAATTTTCTTACATTTTTTTTTTTACTTTTTTTTTGTTAGAATTATTTACAACTTCTAATTACATAGGTTCAAAATTTCATATTTTTAAATATTTTTTTAATAATATTTGAATAGTTTGAATGTTTAATTAATTTGTTTGTCAAGTTATATACGTTAATACTTTATCTTTATAATAATATTTAGATAATTAAGTGAACAATTTGATTCCACTGTTATATAAAATAAATTAAGTTAATTAACTCTCATTGTAATGCAATAAATATATAAAATAAATTACAAAAAAAATAATATTCCTATATTCGTAAGTGAGTCAATCCACTAATCTAGCAATCTGTGATGAATCGAGCCAGATTACAAAATTTCCGACTCATCAAAGAGTGAGTCAAATTGAGATGATCATTTTTTTTATCTCAAGCCATGGTAAGCCATTTATACCAATAAATATGGTAAGCCATTTCACCCGTAACTTTATAGCTTCTGATAATTTTTATTTATTCAATAATAAAAGTGGATTATAAAATATATTACTAACAATTCTCATGAATAGTATTATCTTTTCAGCGTTGAGAGAAATGTACTTAAAATAATAATGATGCACATGATAAAATGAAGTTTGCGAAAATTTGAAATCATAAATAGTAATTTTCAATTACTAGCCAATCACATATTATCTATCAATCTTCGCATTTTATAAATTTATATACGAAATGTTTAAATTTATATGACATGATGAGGTTTGCAAAATTAAAATTAAAATCTTTACGTTGCAAAGTAACTGTTAATTAAAAAAAAATTAATGTTCTGAAGGAGTTTTATTAACAGAGAATAATTCAATTATTACAATACATAACTTAATAGTATAAAATCCATAAATTAAATTAGCCACTCATATCATTAAAATAATAGCATTTAATAAAATTTGTGTAGAATGCAGGAATTTATTCGGCATTGTAAGTGCAGTAAAATTTTGGTAACAATGCTTTTAGTCTTCATCCGAATGACTATAAATGGTTATCTCAAATAGAGGAATTTTAAGAATTTATTTTAAATAACTAAAATAATAAATTTTAAAATTTATTAAAAAAGTAAAGAATTAAAATTTTTGAAGTTATGAAATTGTTCGTAGGTTAAGATAAAAAAGGTCTATAGGTTTAAAAAGTCTAATCATGATGGGCATAAAGTTGAGATGAGTTAGTTCAGGTCGGAGGTCAAGTCGAGACAAATTGGTTTAAGTCAGAGGTTAAGTCGAGACGAGTCAGACCAAATGTCGAGGTAGACTGGGCTAAACCAAAGGTCGAGTCGAACCAGTCCAGGTTGGGCTGAAGGTAGACCCAAGCTAGGTAGGGTCGAAGGTCAAGTCGGGCCAGGCAAGGCTGAAGATCGAGCCTGGCCGGGGTGAAGGTTGAATTGGGTTGGAGGTGGAATTAGTTCGGGTTGAAGGTCGAGTTGTCTCGGGCCAAATCTAAGGCTAAGACAGGCTAAAAGTTGAGCCGAGTTGGGGCGAAGGTCAAGTTGGGTCGGACCAAGTTGAAGGTCAAGCCGGGTCGAATCAAGTAGAAGGTCGAGCAGGGTCGGGTCAAAGGTGGAGTCAGACCAGGACGAAGGTTGACCCGGGGGCGAAGGTCAAGTTGGGCCGAACTAGGTCAGGCATGACAAAAGGTCGACTTGAACCAAGAACCAAGATAAGTCAAAATTAAGTTAGTTAGACTCAAACTTAGAATTGAATTCGCCCTAAAATAAAAATTAAATTGTTTTATTAAAAAAATGAAATTTAAAATATTTTAATTAATTCATCAAAATTAATTATTTAAAAAATGAATAAAGTTCAATTATAATTAAGTCAATTACTAAGTTTTTCAATTTATTAAAATTGTTGAAATCTATCGTTGGTGAAGTTTTACTTGCAAATCACACACACGGACACGGTTAGTCTTGTGTAGTGTCCCAACTTCATCATCCAATAAAAACAGGTGAGCCAGTTTTTTCTTTCAATTATTCTGTTTCCAAATTGAACAGCATAACTTCCCAACAATACCATAAAAGAGTATAGCAGGTTTTTGACCACTTTATTAACCTTTTCTATTAACTTCCTTTCTTACACTTGACTCTAAAATATTGTCTGCCATTCAATTATTTATCACTTTCATTAGGTAAAAGGTTATTTTCATTCCCCCCACCAATAAAGATTCCTAACTCGTACTTTTGATTTGGACGATGCTTCGAAAATACAGAACAATCCCTTTCAATGTTTTCAATATGTGTTCTTTGAAAAATAAAAAAATGGGAATCAACTTTGGGATTGAATGATTGTCCATTTTGTTCACAATGATCATAATTTTGATTCCAAAGTTGCATAATAGTGCAGTTGCCTACCAATAGCGACAGTGACTTTAAAACACCTTAAAGTAACATTTTGAGAAAATAACACTATCACACTTTCACCATAAAATACTCTTACAAAAGATATATTATCATTGCTAATGATAAATTTTGAATAGTTAATAATATAGTAAGCTTTTGTACTCATAATGCAATGATATATACTGAAGCTTTATATATATCAGTAATTGCATATGGCTAAAACTAAAACTAACATAAATCCAACCTACATTACCTCCAGCATGCAATTGTTTATTGCTAATCTTTGCATGAGTTAGTATCACGTACTACTTGATTTTTAAATGTAGGAAAAAGCTGCAGAAACATTATGTATAATATTATTGGTGAAGACAGCTAAATTGTAAGAAAATGACCTAAGAGAGGAAGAGATCGATAAGATTTGCTTTATCTTGAAACCGAATAGGATGGCACCTTTGACCTTTCAAACGACACCTAAGGACAACAAGATGCATACACTTCAAATGCCAGTCATTGGATTGAATCATCTCACATTCCACCTACCCATAATAAATCAACAATTGAAGTGTCATTGCAACTTGCAAGTGGTAACATACAAATCTGACATAAAAATCTCTCTTGAACTCCTGATTTGCCACAATTATGGAAAATTAAAACCCTAAGACCAAAATTAATATGACGCACATTGGCTTCCATCATCTGTTTCCTTTAATTATTTTAAAAGCAATAATTGGCTTTCTCTTCACGCTCTATCTAGTTGCCCTTTAGATATCATTAACCGTTAGAGAATAGAAACCACACGAGAATAGCTTTAAAGCCAAAGCCCCATTCTCTAACACCTTCTCCATCATTTCAACCATTTTTTTCATATCATCGGTGATGGTACTATGAGCCATAGGAAGTCTCATTCACATGGAAGCATACCCTTTTCATGGGAAGACAAACCTGGGGTTTGCAAGACCCCCAACAATGATTTCCCTTTAAACATAGGGATGAGTCCCTTACCACCACCTTTAGGTCCTAACCATTTGAGAAGAATGGTGGAAATTGAGGAGAAGAAGATTCCTCTTCCGCCATGCCCACTTCAAGGTCCTCGCAGAAGCACTTCTGAGAAGGAGAAGGGGTTTCGATGGCAGGAAGACCCTTTTCTTGTAGCGTACAAGGAGTGTACCAAGAGTGAGAAGAATTGCAAGGTGGGAAGGAAGAACAAAAAGGGTGTTGGATCTAACTTTAGGTTAAGCAGATCTATTTTCTCATGTAGAAGTGCCAATGATGTAAAGGATGATATTTATGTGAAGCTGCCTCCCTTCCCTCCTCTCCCTGCTGGTACAGATCGTTCCTTAACATTACAGGATCAACAAAAACGAGGCTTCAACTATGAAACATGGCTATAATTTTCTCTTCTCTCTAAATTCTCTTTTCTGCTTCCCATTTAGTTGTAACTTACATTTTATTGTATAGTTATCAGTTTTTACTAAGTATCAAACATGTCTGATTTCATCCAGAATATTTTTTCCATGGAAAGAATATTTCCTAAACAGTGCCTCCTATTATATGTACGGACGAGAACAAATAGTATGTGCTCTAAATTATTACACACAAAAACCATAAAAAAAAAATCGGAATATATATATATATATATATATATATTTTTTTTTTTTTTTATTTCACTGATTATATGTTAGAGGTAGCGAGGCGTTTTTGTTAAGGACACTGGAAATATTTTTTTTTATTAAATATGTTTTTTTCTTAAATTATTTTCAATAAACTAATTATTTATATGAAAGTAATGTAGAACAGTGCGACTCAAAAACATGACAAATCAAATGTTATATTACTCGTACCAGCACCAAATGATTTGTCGCTATTTTTTCACCATTTAAACATTACAATGTTAACCTGAAAGTTAACCCATAATAATAATGTGTAACGTGTAATGGATATTTTTTGAGTAAACATAATGATAATACTTCAAAATCACTTATCTATTTCTCGTTAACTGAATGGTTTTTTCTAATAGTAATAATAACTAAAATAATAATAATAATTAATTGTAATAAATAAAATAAAGAGTTATCAAGTAAGATATAGTATATGAAATTGTTGATAAAATGGTTATGATAAGGAGGGAAAATATGTGCTGAGTATGGATATGACGCATATCTTTTTAGTGCGTTATTTTTTATGGGTAAAGTTAGTGTAGTTATACTAACTATGTGATCGATTTCTTTTACCTTTTTTAAATGGATTGTAACTTTTTAAGATTAAGTCCAATTAGATTGCGGGTTATTTAATTTGTTTTAAAAAAACTAAATTTAATAATTCAAAAATAAATAAATAAATAAAATTTTTATTTTTATAGTTTAAGTGATATTATTAAATTGAGAAATGATTATTTAATATATAAAAGTAATAATAAATTTTAAAAAATACTAGCATTTTAATTTTTATAAAATATCAATCCATAAGTCAGGTCACTCCAACTTAAGTTTATTTAGGCTATGATAACCTAAACAAACAATTGGATTCAATTTTGACTACAATTTTTTTTATTTAACTTGATGTATTTTATGAATATCTTTTATAATCCGGATAAATTTATTTTGGTTCATATATATATTATTCATTTTATGTGACTTCTATAGTTATTTTCTTAATTTTAATGTTTCGATTATTGAAGAATTATATTTTATTTAGCTAAAAATGAATTTTAATTAAAAAAAACTAGAGATAAAAAACGCATTCATTTTAATATTTCATTTTCAATCTTCTTTTAATTTAAAATTAAATCATAAAAACTTTAATTTTTTTCGCTTTTATTAATTAAAATTAACAGTCTCGTTAAAATATAAGTTAAAAATAAAAAGAAAACAGAATATTATATTAAATCGATTTAAAAATTTGAAATATGAAAATATTAAAGTTTAAAAAAATATTTAAAATACAAATTAAATTTAAATGATAACAATTATATAAATATTTAAAATATTATAATTATATTTGTCTATATTATCTCATAAATTATTAAGATTCTTTTATTTCATATACAATTATAAACAAAATAATCAATTATTCATTTTTCTAAAAATTTAATATTTTTATCATAAATCAAAATATTTTTAAATAAATTAAAATATGGTATTATTTTTTATCAATGTCTCTTATTGATTTGAGAGAGAAGAAGACGATGAATTTGAGTGGATTAGAGAATGAAGTTTGTGTTATTCTTTTTAAAGAATTTCATTTGAAGATGAGAGTGGGTGAATTTAAAAGTAAAGACTCTGATAGTGAGTGAGTGATTTGATTGATGTGATGGATTAAAAATTAAGTTTAATTGAATAAAAAATAAGATTACTGAATTACCCTTAATGTTGAAAGCAATATAAAATTATATTTAGATGGATTATATTTATTTTGTAAAAAATATTAAAATGAATAAATTGAAAAAAATATAATTATTTTAATAAAATAATAATAAAAATACAATATATCTACGTATTGAAAAAAAATTATTTGGTAAACATTTATAAATTTGGGATATTAATTATTATTATAAGCATACTTTTAAAAGCGAAAATGAGTTGAGGATACAAACGTCTCTTACCATTAAGTCACCCTCAAATCCTTACCGTTGAGGAGAGATGGAAAAATAAGTCAATCTCACAATTCTTTTTGGAGGAATGATTTGAGGGAAAGGAAGAATAAGAGATTGGAAATATTAGAGGGTAAAGTTGGTGTTGTTTATTTTAAAGGATTTGAAGGTGATTTGGGAGTGGATTGGAGAGTGAAGTTTTTGACTGAATTGATTGATGTGACATATTTAAAAAAACTGTTAATAGATAAAAAAGTTAGATTATCAAAATGTCTCTATTGTTAAAATTAATATAAAATGATATATAAATTACTTAGAATTATTTTTATAAATTTTATTGAATGGCTGAAATAATAATAAAAATGAATAGTACAATATATTTGGTGAAAATAAATTTAGTTTTAATAGTAATTTTAGAAGTAATAAATTTTTATATAACCATAATAAAATTTTATTTTTGTTATTAATTTTTATTATGTTTTTTTCATAATAAGGAGAAATGAATAAATCACGTGCATGAAAACTGAAATATGAGAGGGTAATTTATAAATTGGAGTGCTCACCCTCTAATCTTACCATGCTTAGGGAGATTGCATTTGGTATGATTATCCCAAAAAGAACAAGGTGATCACATGCTAATCCTCTCTTCCCAATCCACATGAGCAATAAATCCTCCCAAAAGAACACAATGTAATTGAACACGATTGTCACTCTCAAATCATGTCTCCCTAATCCTTTTGAACATAATGTTAGGCTATGTTTCTTTTGGAGATGATTTGAGATAGAGTGAAGTGTTGAATATGAGGAATGATAGATGGTAAAGTGGCGTTGTTCTATTTAATGGTTTTTGAGGTGAAATTTGAAAAATTTAAAGGTAAAATTTATAAAAGTTTGTAAACAATTTGATAGATTAAAAAAATTTATAAATGGTAAGATTTATAATTGTCATTATGGTTAAAATTAATAGAAAATAAAATGTAATTAGTTAAAATTAATTTAAAATAAATCATAGATGATTTTTTTTTGTAAAAAAAAAATTAGTAGGTGTAATTAATTTAAAATAAAATATGATTGGTTAAAAATAGTTTTAGTTAAATATTAAATTATAAAAAACTAATACCATTATTAATTAATTTTATCATTATAACTTTTATTAATATTTTATTTAAATGTTGTATTATTTCACTACAAGAAATTTGTTGATTTGCGTGGAAAATTAGCAAGGAAAAATTTTACTCGCTAATTAGAGACAAATTAGCAACAAAAAAATATTGTAGCAAAATTGTAGCTAATTAGTGAGAGACTAGATACAACATAATATGGTAGTTAAGTTGTAGCTAATTAGTTAGGATTAAACACAACATAAATATGGTAGTTAAGTTGTAACTAACTAGTTAGGGATTAAACACAACATAGATATGGTAGCTAAGTTGTAACTAATTAGTTAGAGATTATACTGTACTAAATTGTAGCTAATTAGTTAGAGATTAGAGACACCATAATATGGTAGCCAAATTGAAACTAATTAGTTAGGGATTAGACACAATATAATATAACAACTAAGTTGTAGCTAATTAGTTAGGAATTAGATAAACATAATATGATAACTAAGTTGAAGCTAATTAGTTATGATTTTAGCTATAAAATTATTTTATTGCTAATTCAAAACTAATAAATAAAATTTCTAATTAAAAAAAATATATACAAATTATTCTATAAAAAATGAATTTATTAAACAAATTTTAAAAAACTATCAATGTATTAAAAAATCATCAAAAATATATTTTATTATTATATAAATTAATCCCCTATTTGTAAATTATTTTTATTTTATATATATATATATATATATATATATATATATATATATATATATATTAAATAATAACTACCATTTAACTAACACAGTATTTTTTTTCCATTTAAATATTATTAAAAAAGGTATTAAAACAATTCTTATAAATTATATTGAAAATGAAATGATTAGTTATTATTTTGATAATTATTTATTATCTTTTAAGCTATTTTTTTATATTTTATATTAATTTATTCGAATAAAAGAATTATTAAATTAATTATTAATTTATATTGTCACATATTATTATATTTATGGTACAGTTTGTTTTATTTTTTAAAAAAATTTAAATATGAAATAAATTATTTATGGTATATTATAAATAAAAACAAAATAATATTTATGTATTTTATTTATAAAATATGAATATTTAACTTAATTTTATTAAACACTTAAAATTCATTTAATATTTAAATATTGATATTATAAGAATTATTTTTTTACAAATAATCATTGATATTAGTATATAATTATTATTATTATATATATATATATATATATATATAATACAAATACTATAAATAAATGAAAATGATACAAAATATAAAATGAAAGTCAACGAATTAAAATCATAAAACTTATAACTTAATCTATTCATATGAAACTTTAAGAACGAATTAAAAACATAAAGCATAAAACTTAAAACTTAATCCTATTTGTATCAAACTTTAAACAGGGTTCTGTCAGAGACATTCATGTCACAATTCGAACATTCGAACAAAACCCTTTGCTTTTGGATCACTTTGCTTTTTGGTTGAACCGTCGAAGACTCGCAGGCACTAGAAGCTCGCACGCACTAAATGCATTGAAGGCTGTCAGATTTCGTATAGTGAAGAAGTGCAAACATTATGGTTTTGATTTCAGCGTGGAGAGAGTACCGAGAAGCTTGGAAGAGAACTTGAAGAGGTTGCAGTGACGTCAAGTTTGGTTCACCTTCTTCAAAGTTGGTTTGGAGAACAAAGTTTTCTAATCGATTAACTATTTTGAAGAGAACTAGGTTTGGGAAGTTGCAGCAATATTATCAAGTTCAGTTTCATCGATAGTTCAGATTGCAGCGACAATAGGTTAGTATGGTTCAGATTTTATTTATCCTAGTTGTTTTAATTATTAGTCTTGGTCTAGGTAGTGAAATTCTGTTTTAAGGTTCAATTTTGAGAAGTAAATAGATTTTTAGAGTCTTTATACCTTTTTACACTTGTTTAGGTAGTTTTAGTTCACTTTTTACTTACTTTTTTTTAGATTTGCATGATAATAATTGTGTTGAATCTAGTTTTTGATTGCATGTGTCATTAAATTCTGAAACTGTTAGGCTTAACACCCTTCTCCTAATACCTTCAATTGATGTTGCCCCTCAATACTAGCAGTTATGACTACCAAGTAATTTACTCATTTTCTATTGCTCTTAGCCTTATAGCATTCTTAGTGATACCAAATCATACCAATTCATGATTTATCAGACAATAGAAAGCCACATGTAATTCATCACTTCATATAATTTATTGGCTTACCAAATTGCATCGGAGCAATCACAAAACCTAGGAGAATCACAAAAACACTTGAAGTAAATGCTTAGAGGAAACCCTGCCATTTTTCTACAACTTATAAGCTACTGCCAGGTGTCAACACCCAATTTCGTCCGAATTATTTTTTTTTATTTTATTACCTTTTATTATTATTTTCTTTCTTATCTTATTTTACTTTGATTTTCATAATGTCTCTTCATCTTTTTTTTTATTTCTCTTTTCTTTATTTTCAATTTTATTCTTATTTATTTTATTTTTTGTCTTTTTACTATTTATTATTTAAAAAAAAAGAAAAAAAAAGAGCGGACTAAAAAAAGATTGAAAACAAAAAAAAAACAGTTTTGAAAAAAAAAAAAGAAGAAAAACAAAGAGAAGAAAAAAAAAGTAAAGAGAAACGGTGGAGAGCATTTAATTTTCTGGTGTCCTTAGTTGCCTAGCTCTTTCCTTAGTTGCCTAGCTCTTTCCTCATTCGGTGCCTGTCTCGTGCATGGGCTGAACTACTGTTGCTTAGTATACAAAAAAAGAAACTGCATGGTGAGATGAATGGATTGATCGAAGGAAGAAAGTGACTCTGTTGGAGACAGAACAAGGCGAGGAAGCAACCGCCACTTCCCGCCAAACCATGAACAAGAGAGGATGTTAGAAATAAAAGAAAAAAGGAACACTCGAGGAGGAGACACGAGGAGACACAATTTCACATAAGGAACAAAATACAGAACAAGGAGAGAACAACAGCGAGCAAAAGAGCACGCAAAGGAGAACGAAGATAAGATTCTGAAAAAAAGAGGGGACACAGAACCTAACTGGCAGGAGAGAACAGAATTTCAAAATACAGAGAAACAGCTCCCAGCACCTTAGACAAACTGATAGAGACCAACTGCACAAGGGGAAGAAAGAGTTGTTAATAGGGAGGACTGCAAGAGGTAAGCACTGCATATGAATACTTGAATGTTTGGTGTGAACCTGAATGCTGTTGCAGTTGCATTGTGCTTGAGAATGAACTTAGTGTAGTCTATATATTGATTGTTGCTTGTCATTTATTTGGCTCATTGAATCTTCGTTGAATCTACATTACTAATGTTGCTTGAATCCTCCATTATCCCCTCTATTGAATCCTCACGCCAATCTATCCTCCCCGCCTGTACACACATAACACAATCAGTTATACCTTCTAACCCACCACACCCTCATTCCCAACCGAATCTTCATTACCCCTACCTTTCTCCCGCTGAACCTGAATTATTCTCATCCTCATCTTCACATTCACCTGCATAAAAACCAAAATAAAATAAAAAATAAAAAAAAACACAGATACCAAACTCAGCACGCACGCACAGATCGGGTTTTATCCCATAAGTCTTCATCCTAGTTTGGCACCACCAGAGACTTCGCACACTTTCACCTTCACGATCGCAACATTCCCACTCCCACAGCATACCCATTCTCTGCTTCACCATTGTTCACAACCCACCACAGATTCATCCACCTCTGGCGCGGTGGTGGCGAGTCGCAGAAGCTAGGACGCCTTTCTCACTCACGGGAAGAAGAAACAAGAAAAAAAGGGCGATTCAGGAAGCTTGGCGGCAGCGGCGTTCACGGCGGTGGTCATAGACGCTGCGTCAGCGGCAGCGGAGTTCACGGCAGTGGTCACAGACGCTGCCAGCGGCATCTTCAAGGAGAAACGGCCCCTGTCTCACACGCAGGAAGAAGAAACAAGGAAGAGAAGCGACTCAGGTGGTTTGGTTCTCGCCGGCGACACCGCCGATGGTGACTGGCGTCGACGGCGTCGTCCCTCGCCGGTGGTGGGACCTGCAGTGGCAGCATGAGCGTTGTGGTATGCGGTGATGGGAAGAAGAGCTGCGTGAGTAGTAGAGAAGTTTTAGTCTATTTAGGTTTAAAAAAAAATTTGGGACTGTGTAGTTTTTTTCTCGCGCACCCCCAGTATTAAGTTTCTGCACACCCACTACTTTGCTATGGCTTGGGATGGCTATTTCTTCACGCACCTCCCTTTTTTATGATCCTGCACTCCCGCCTTGTTTTTTTTTTCTTGTTGGGCTTCGCTGCATTATTCACTTTCTCGCCCACCTCCACAACTACTAATCCCACACTCTTGCATACACTTTTTACTCTTATTTTGGGCTTGTTTTATATTTTACTCTCTGCACCACCACCTTTAATAAACACACCTCACTTACTTCATGTACCTCTCCCTAATTACTCATGCACTCTCATGTTTTGCTTTCCACTTTCATCCTTCTTAATTAAATTGTTTCTTTTTTTATTATTTAATTTTGTTTAATTATTTTTTTATTTATCTTTTTTTTCTTTTTTTAATTCTAAAAAACAAAAATATTTGAAAATTACCAAAATTGTGAAAAAAATATAAAAAATAAAAATAATAAAAATGTTCTATTTATTGTGTTTGTCCGGTCGCTCGCACTGTGTGACACTCAATTTCAAAAATACCAAAAATAGTTTTCTCTCTTTTTTAGTGTCTGTCCGACCGTCCGCGTCGTGTGACACGTATCTTCAAGTAATTTAAAAAATACAAAAAAATATATAAATTTTCAAAAAAATATAAAAATATCAACACTTTTAAACAAATATCTTTTAAGAACTACGTGATCCTTGATTCTCCACTGTGAGATAAGTAGGAGTAAGGCCAGTTCTTGTCAGGTTCACTTCCAAAAAATCAAATCATTTCCTCAAATGTTTTTTTCCAATATCTTTTTAAAGAACTACGTAACCCTGATTTCTCATTTTGAATGAGAATACGTAGGACCAAGGTCAATCCTTGTCGGGCCCAAAAAATTAAAAAATATATTTGTTTCTTTTTATTATTTTTGTCTTATTATTTTTGGGGAAAAATAACATTTTGAGAACCACATCAATTTTGCATTTTTAATTAAAGGTACCGCCTTCGGGCGGGCATGTAGGGTGCTAACACCTTCCCTACGCGTAACCGACTCCCGGATCCAAAATCTGGTTTTTTGCAGACTTATCTTATCTTTATGGTTTTCCACAGTTTTCCAAAATAACTATGGTGGCGACTCCAAATCTCTTTTTAAAACCTGTTTTGTTTTTTGGTTCGTCGTCCCGTCGCGATTCCGGTTGCGACACCAGGTATAGTTGAACACAAGCTGAAAGATGTGAATTTTTAGAACCAGTTATAGTTCAAGAAATTTGATTTGTGGGGAAGTACCTGAGACTTGTGTTGTAATAGATCTTCCACTCAGATTGATTGTGTTAGTGGAGAAAATAGGAATTTGGAAGAAAAACATAATTATTCAAGTTTGAGCAAGGTATCCAAGAAAGTGACAAAAGGGGTGTCTGACATCGACAAAAACTCATGTGTGATTCATATAAACCGCGACAGCTGTGACGAGTTTAGTGTTATATTGTCATTATTATTGCAATTCTATTTTCTTATTATTCAAATTTAATTCGAAAGTTTTCTTAAATTTGACTCTGAACTTTTGAAACTAGCGTTGCTTATCATTTGTCACTTGGTTATTGCATGTAGCTCGTTGCTGTTTCACCTTTTTGTTGGTTACACCGCTAATTGGAGAACCAATATCGTCCTTATTATGCACCCTGACACATGGATTTTTTAGTAGTAATCGACTTCGATGAAGGGTGAGTCGGGCAAATGCATCCAAATAATGGATCCAGGTCTTAATTTGGTATAGTTGTATATATTTTTCATGTTGATGTCTGGTCCAAAAAATGCTTTTGTTCTCCATGAAGTTTCTGCTTTTGTTCTCCAAAAAATGCTATTTTTTCCTCCCGCTTTTCATCTAAGATTCCTATTAAAGGGCTATTTTTATCTAACTAACTCTTAGCTGTAAAAGCTACCTTACAATTGTATTATTGTTTTCCTTTTTAAAATCATAATTAAAATAATTAAAGCATCTAGAGAGTGTGATAACCAAGTTGTTATAATATGCTTTTATTGCATGGTTTGTGGTCAAGAGTGGTTTATTACTGAACTTCTAGATTCTCTAACAACTAGGCTTATTAAGTTTTTGGACATACTTTTAAATTGAAAACACTTTTTCACTTTGACGGTTGATGCATATTTTTTTTATACCATATTAATTTATTTGCTGACTAATTTAACATTCACGAGTAACCTATTTTCATATATATTTTTTCCCATATAGGTTCAATCTATATTGGATTCTCTAAGCAATGGTCGCGGACTAATATTTAAGGTAAATTTTCGCACAAATGTATATGCATGGTACTACAATTTTATAATGTATTTTCACATATATGCGATGGTTTATAATGGTTCAACCTTTCATTTTTACACCATAATTTCTCTCATTTTTCTTCTTTCGTCACAATATATTTGTCTCATCTATCACATTTTGTTTCTACTATTTTTTTCCTTTATTTGCTCTTTTTACTCCTCAAATGTGCATTATAATACCATCATGATGAGGCCATTAATTAATATTCAATGTGTTCAAGGTTAGGTATTCAGTTTGTTTTAATTACTAGCTTAATTGAAATTATTATTGTTTTAATGTAT
Organism: Vigna unguiculata; assembly: GCF_037176805.1. Classification (NCBI taxonomy): domain Eukaryota; kingdom Viridiplantae; phylum Streptophyta; class Magnoliopsida; order Fabales; family Fabaceae; genus Vigna; species Vigna unguiculata. The sequence continues at coordinate 51,804,291 of NC_140794.1, read as the reverse complement.
CAAACCAGTGACAAGTCATGAGACCTAATAGAACATGGATGTTGCAAAGAAAGAATCCATCTGGCATGATAAGTGAAGAATTTAGAAATGGAGTTGATGATTTCATTCGAATAGCTACTAGAGACCCAACAAATGTTGATGTAGAAATCGTTATTGGGAGACATCATTTGATATGGAGAAACATTTGTATCGTCATGTATTTGTTGATGGTTATGTAAATTGGACTTTTCATGGTGAGAAGAAATGGGGAGATAGCACATCAACATCTATCGTCTAAAATTTTATTGATAAGAGCAGAAGGCGATATGTAGATATGATTATTGATGCTTCTTTTGGTAGAATAAATTCTGAAGTGGAAGAAGATCCAAATCCATCAACCGCAAAGTTTTTCAACTTATTAAAGGATGTTGATGAACCTTTATGGGATGGTTGCAAAAGGCATACAAAATTGTCAACTACAACACAACTCCTAAACTTGAAGTCAGAGTTTAACATGAGTGTCAATTGATATGATCAAATGATTTCCCTAATTAAAGGCATGCTTCCATATTCATAAAGGTTGCCTGAAAATTTGTATAGATCAAAGAAAATGGTTAATGAGTTGGGATCAGGATACGAGAAGATAGATGCATGTCCTAATCATTACATGTTGTATTACAAAGAAAATAGTGACAAGAATGTTTGTCCTACAGATAGAGTTACAAGCACAAATAGAGGCACATGAACAACAAGTGCAAGCTCAGTTGAAAGCACAAGCAGATATGCATGCACAATTTCAAGCACAAGTCCAATCACAAATGCAAGTACAAGTAGAAATGCAAAAACTTTTACAACAACAAATGAATACACAAATGCAAACACAAATGAAGTTTTTCAAGACACAAATATTTTCTGCATTAAAGATATCATCACCACAGTCTGTCAAGAAACATGGCGAGAATAAAATTTGAAGATGATGATGTTTTGTTTTGTTTTTAAACTTAATGATGTATGTTGACAATTGTGAATACTACTTTCATTATGTTCATTACTTTTATTATTTTGAATGTGATAACATTTGACATGTTTCATATAAAATGTTTGGCAAGATTTATTACTTTATGTTATATTTATGTTAAAATGCATTTCATAAGTTACAAGTAAAAAAGCATGGAATATTTTATACCGATGCAATTTGCTACGATTTTTCTAGGGATTAGTTAGAGATAAATTATTCAATTGGTGAGGGATTAGTTAGGGATAATTTTGCTAGGGATAATTTTGCTAGGGATTAGCTAGGTATTAGTTACAACCACTTTGCTAAGGATTAACTACAACCTATTTGTTAGGGATTAGCTACAACTCCTTTGCTAGGGATTAGCTAGAGATTAGCTACAACTTGTTCGCTAGGGATTAGCGATGGATTAGGGATTAGCGATGGATTAGCTACAGGGATTAGCTAGGGATTAGCTACAACCTGTTTGCTAGGGATTAGCTACACCTAATTTGCTAGGGATTATTTAAGAATTAGCTAGAACCAATTTCCTAGGGATTAGGTACAATAATTTTGCTAGGGATTAACTACAACCTGTTTGCAAGAGATTAGCTATAGACTAGCTACAATCAGTTTCCTAGGGATTAGTTAGGGATTAGCTACAACTAGTTTGCTAGAGTTAGCTAAGGATTAGCTAGGGATTAACGACAAAGTGGTTCTCTAGCTACTTAGCTACCTATATTTTAGCTACTACATAATGTCTTCGCTATTTTCTCGCTAATCCTTCGCTAAATCGTTTTACGAGAGATTAGCTAAGGATTATTCCCTCGCTAATACATAACTTTCTTGTAGTGTTTTCTCCATTAATAATATTTATAAATACTTATATTTCATTATTATTATCATTATTAAATTGTTATTTTTTTTTTGGTTATTATAATTATTAGTTATCATATATAAAAATATTAAATTTTACTAAAGATAAATGATAATTACATTCTTCTTTTCTTCAAATCATCCGTTTTAGATTCCAGAGATAAAATCTCATATGTCTCTCAAATATTCTTCCTCTGATTATTTAATAATTACATTTTTCTTTTCCTCATATCACCCCGTCTTAGATCCAGAGGTAGAATCTCATATGTCTCTCAAATATTCTTCCTCGATTATCCATATATCTTTGATGGAAACAAACATGATATTTACGCCTCACAAACAGTCAATACCTTTGAAAGGACGAGGTAGCAACATGAGGATTGAGTAATTCTTTCTAGGAACCTTTGTATAATTATGTTATTTTCAAAGATTAAAATGTGCTTTTGATAATTAATGCTGAAAGGAACTGAGACCAAGCAAGATCGACTAAATGTATTCGCCTATCCTAAAACTATTTAATTTCATGTCTGTCTAATCACTACTGCTCAAACATTGCGCAACACAAAAGAAGATCCATTGCAACATAATCAAGGCATTCCGAAACCTTTTTGCTAAACAACTTGGTAAATGGTTATGCTAACCGTCAGATGTTTGACCAAATGCCTCAATGGAATTACTATTCGTCAAACACATTTTTTGGGTTAGTAGATCAGAGACAAGAACAATTTAAAATAGCGGATGAAAATTTTATTTTACAATCTGAATTTTATAAAGTTAAATTAAGTTTAAGTTTAACTTTTAACAACACATCATCTCGTATTCTAAATCATCTTCCTGAGATGAACCGCGTGTTTGATGCAATTTCAACCCAACATGATCTCACAGAATTCCCTTTTTCCGCTATGCTGGTCGTGGTTTCCTTATTCAATCGGTGAAGCATTATAGTATGATGTTGAATGATGGGTCATTGGGCAGATTGATGGCAGCGCTCTCATTTCTGGCTTATCACTGGTTTAAGGATGGAACATGTGGAGACTTTTGGAGACAGGTCCATTTGTTATATTATCTCAATTATAAAGCAATGTCAAAAGTGAGTGCTAATAAGGGATGTCAAAAAAATTCGTATCCGCGAATAAAAATCGCAATGGGTAGAAAACGAATATTAAAAATAGATACCCGCTACCCGCAGGTACAGATATTTTTTATACCCGCATGTTAACAGGGCGAGTACGGGTATCATAGTATCTGTACCCGTGGATGCCCGTACTCGCTAAACTTTAATTCACAAAAGTACCCTCATATATATATATATATATATATATATATATATATATATATATTAAAAAACATTATGGCCTAATTTTTTCTAAGTTGCACATCCTGTCTTCTATCTTCATTCTTCAAACTTCAAGTATTGGTACGTTGTCTTCTTCCAAGTACACCCCTTAACATTCTTTGGGCATATAATACTTGACACGTGGCAATTGAGGTTTATTATTTGTTTATTTTTTAGGAAATAGACTTTTTGATCAAAACACTAAGAATTTTCATTATGTTTTGAATGTCATTTTATATTTACTTTTATCATTATTTGGACTTGTATGAACTTGATTTTATTTGAACTTTATTTAAAATTTATGACAGTGATGTATTTTATTTTATTTTATTTGAATTTATGATTAAATAATTTTGTAAATACCCACGGGTATCCGTGGATACCTGCGAATATGAGAAAAATAAGTGGGTACCCGCATAACGGATACCCGACGGATATGGGTACGGGTACGGAGCGGATATTTATCCAGCGAATAGGGTACGAGGGAGCTACTACCCGTAACCTACCCGTCCCGTTGACATCTCTAGTGCTAATCGCAAGATTCTTGGGTATGTAGAGACACATCATTCCTCATTTAGTGTGTATAGAGACTAAAATAAATAGATTTAAAGATGAATTTTATAAAAATTATTGAATAATTTGAATGATGAATAGATAAAAAAAATATAATAGAATTTGAAATTTACTCAATTATCCTTATAACAAAAATAAATTAAATAAATGAAAAATATTAAATTTTAATATATATATATATATATATATATATATATATATATATATATATATCAAAAGCTATTTTGGAAAGTGATTAAGTAGTTGAGTATTTCTCACAAAAACATTAGTACAATTATAATTATTTCTGGGTTAAATAATTTCATTGGTCTCCATTTTCGTAGGAAAATCTTAAGTCGGTCCATTTGTTTTTTTTTGTCTCCATTAGGTTCCTATTTTGAAAGATTCGTTACAATTAGATCCTTTACGTTAATAGTACACTAACAGTGTTAACTATGTGCCATGTGTAAACACATGATTTTTTTAATTTTTTTTAATTATATATATATATATATATATATTGAAAATAATAATTTAAATAAAGTTCTATATAAATTTAACCTCTATATAAATTTAAAAATGGTATCTCTAACAAGATTAAGTTTTTATTTTACATTGAACTTTATTTAAATAGTGTTCCAAATATTTATATATCAATACTTTATAGACAAAGGTTAGAGTTGGTTTAAAAATAACAACTTTATAAATTGAATTGTAAACTTTTAAATAAATATATTTATTTTAAATTGTTATAAAATTGTTATAAAATTTAATATTTGAATTTATAAATTTTTTATTTTTAAAACAACTCTAATATTTATCTATAAATTATACATATATAAATATTTAAAACAAAATTTAAATAAAGTTTGATACAAAATATAAATTTAAATAAACTTAATTTTGTTAAATATATGAGATAATATGAGATATTCACATTGTTAATTATTTTCATAAATATGATCTATTAATCAATCTTATAATTATTGTATAAATTTTGATATTGTAATTTTATATAATTAAATATAATTTATTATGATGGACAAAAAACTTTATAAATTTTTAAAAGTATTCTATACTTTGAATCATTCTATCTATACTTTCTTCTATATTATGCTATACCATCAAAATTAAAAAAAAAATGAAAATTTAAAATAAAAAAAGTATATTAAAAGATTTCCGTGAAGTAACCGAAGGTTAATCGTTATTCATCAGTTTTACAAAGAATACTTAATATATCATAATATGAATCATGAAAGAGCTTTACATAAATTGAATATTTTATGTAACTCTTATGGTGTCTTTCTCGTTTTTCTAAGATTTTTTTTGAGTTGACGTTTATCTTATTCCTTACACTGCCCAAGAACATACTTTGTTTCACGATAAGATTTCTGAGAATCACTAAAACAAGTTCCTCAAATTGAGGAGAACTCAAAATTATGAGGTAAGATGTAATGACTAAGACGTTCTTAATTAACTACAACGCGTGGTTCATTCATTGATACAGTTTATAGCTCTTCTAAACGCTTGTTTTTTTTTTTTTTCTTTTCATATAAACCTACCGAAATATAATTTATCGCAAGAGAAAGGCCAATCTAAAGTTAACGTTTTATGGTTTTTTTTTTCATATAAATAACTTTACAATTTTCATTTTTTATTTACATGTAAAATAACTCTGATAAATTTCTGAAATTAATTTATTTTCCTTCCGCTTACGTGTACAATATCTGTCCAGTTCTCCTTGATCTTACCCTTGGGGTTGCAATCACATGATTTCATGTTTACACTGTGCTACTTTAAGCTTATTTGGTATGATGTTATTTTATTTCATTCGAACAAATTCATGCCTCTAATAAAGCACTCTCCATGCCACAATCAATGTGGAAAACGATGTTTTTGGGTTTATTAATCAACACTGTGATTGCGATAATCCTATGATGACAAAATGAAGTACCAACTTTGGGTTTATTTAAAGAAAAAATCCATAGTAGTGAGCCATTCAAAACCCACTTGATTGGTAGAAAGGGACACGCTCAGTATTGGGCTTCAAAGGTAGCCTCCAACATGTGATGTAGTGCCTTTTATGTATGGGCCACTCGGTTTGTTTACAAATATTTTATGCATTAATTATTCCCATTTTTTTCTTTAAAAAATAACTAATATTTGAAATGTGTGTTATCAAATAGTTTATACTGTTTGACCATCACTAATCAAACTCATTTGTATCACACATTTTTTTAACATATACAACAAAGAGACTTGATAGATATAATATAGCTATTCATATTAAGTTCTTAAATATGATTTATTACTTTCTCACTCGATATAACACACATAATAATTCGTATAATTTATTAAAAAGAAACTCATGTGTCATTTTTGTTCTGATTGTGATTTATAAAAATAATAATTTTGGTCATTCCGGTATAATTACCCTACACAAATTATATATATATATATATATATATATATATATATATATATATATATATATATATATATATATATATATATATATTATGGTTTAAAATATGGGTGTAACTTATACCTATCTGAAGCTCGTGACTCAGTCTCAATTCTTAATTTCTAATTGAATGATTGAAGTATATGTTTTTGACATCAAGTTTTATTTTATAATTGATGGTTCAATTATGTGAAAACTCTTTGGTTTATCTTTTAAAGAAGAACCATACGCATTTGTTAGGTGCATGATATAATTTTAAATGATGTCTTACGGAAAACCATCTAGAAACTTTAATAAATTACGAGGTTTTATTAACATGGTTTACCATTATTAAGTATAGACAAATTCAGAAAAAAAGAATGCAATACCCGATCATTTAAATGGGGACACATGACATAATATTAATACATTTTTTTAAGAGTAAAAATTAGAACCACTAAGAAGCCATATTTTGAGAAAATTCATTAAAACACTTTTCTAGTATTTTTTTTTCTACAATTAAGAAAGGAATATAATAAAACTGTAAAACGGGTAATCCGGTCTGACCCACCACAGATTGACCACTTAGTGAGTCAACCCAGTCCGGCTCACTTATCAGTGAGCCAAAAGAAATTTGAACCCGGTTCGACCCATTACGGGTTGGTTCACTGACTCATTTAATTAAAAAAAATACAATTTTGTTTATTCAGTATAATAAAAACTAAATTATAGTTATGATTAAAATCTAAATAAACTTTAATAGCATCCAAATACAATCCATAAGGATGTTAAACTCCAAATACAAACCAAAATCACAACAAAGTAAATTTCCAATGTCTTGGCTATTAAAAACAACCTAATCCAACACAAATGCAAAGCCAATATAATAAAAAAAACATTTGTGGGACCCTTTATTTGCAGGTTGGTGAGTCAACCCGGCTTACCACGGGTTCAATCCGGATGAAATGGGTTCTAGGTGGACCAAGTCAAAAATTAAACTGTATTAAAATTTGTAAAAAAAATTTCAATCCAATCCAATCCAAACCCATGGTAGACTAGATTCGCTCCTGGATTCCAACCCATTTTGACATAATAAGACAAAGGAAGTCATTGACATTATTTCGATTCTTAGCATATTGGGAAAGTTAAATCTCATATTTTTAAAAGCATGAAGATTAAATTACATTAATGTAGAAATCAAATATTAATACCATCAGCAATAAAAACTAATAAAAATTTTGAGAAATTAAAATTTGTACTATACGTATTATACTTATATTTTATAATAAAGATTAGAACTTGTAAACATATCCTAGGTTAAGGGGATGATCATGGATAGATGAGTGGATTCCTACAATGTTGTAAGCTATTTTACAACAATTTATATTTAAGATATTCTATCTCCTTCTATAATTTTTTAATTTATTTTGTTTGAATTTACTTTCTTTGACTTTCCTGTATCATTTAATTTACACCTTTTTTTTTCAAATTTGGAATAAAATTTGGTTTAAGTAATATCTTTATATTTTTAAAAATATTTGTAAAAATTTAATTTATAAAAATTTATCGCAAAGAAAATGTCATACAAAATATTAAATGTCTTTAAAAAAATACCTCATTTTTTAAAATATTTATAAATTTGTTTATCTTTTTTCTAAATTCACTAAAAGTGTCTCAGTAAAAAGTAAAGAAGACAAAACATTACATAAAAAGAAATGTTCGAAAATGTTATAAAATTAACTATGCTGTTCTTTAAGCCTAAACAGTATTTCTGATGTTGTAAATACTAATAATCAATAAAGTACTTTTCTATTCAAATCAATAAACATAATATGGACAGTATAAACTGATCGATCAAACCAAAGGAAATTAAAATACTCAAAAGATTCATATCTGACATCAGTTACAGTGATGTTGAAAGTAACAAGTATTCGACAACTTTTTTTTTTTTATTTGGCGCATAACATCGGTATATAAAGATTCATACATAACATCAGTTACAGTGATGGTAAAATGAATAAACATTAGGAGGGTAAAAGTTTGCATGTACAATTTTTTATTTGGTGACGCCATGATTATTCCTAAAATATAAAGGATTACTAACTCATCCACAATACTGATCAATATCTGTTACTGGAATACACATTCATACAATTATAAGAATTAAAAATTACAAAGAAGGTGAGTGTGAGGCGAGTCTCTGTTTTTACAAATTATAGAGCTCAATAATTATAACACACAAAAAATAATCAAATTGAGAGTGACCAATAACCTGTGGCCCCTCTCTTCAGCAAAATCTTGTGCACAAAGTTATAAATAACTTTATATTACTATATAGGCTAAAGTTCTCGTCTTAATTGCACTCAATCCAAAACCAATCAACTTGATTCTCTTAAAAAGAAAAAGAGGGATTAAGTTTGTACTTTGATTAAAGAAAGTGACGTATTCGTTGCTACAGACACATTTTCATTATATACTTTCTTCCAAGACAATCTTCATCTTCGTTTTGAATTCCTGTGTTAAAAGGCCCATTATTTAGAAAATTCTTTAATCTAAGAAGACTTGTCAGTGAAAAGAATTATTAATCAATTATGGAAAAATGTATCTAATAAATAACATCAAAACGCGTTTTCTAATTTGATTTATTTTTCCAAACCCTACGAGGAGAGATAATTTGGAATTCTCGGCTTTCATCAAATATTTTCGCTTCCCTCGTTGGTCATTTGAATCTCGCGTGGGCAATCATTTAGTTTTATTGTATGTATATTAATGTATAAAAAAAAAAAAGTACCATTCGCCTAAAAATGAAAGAAAAAGCATCTCATTGCCCAGTCAGTTATAAGCTGGAGAGCACGAAACCAATTTTTGAGTGTTAACAGGTTTCGCACTGAGTGTAAAAGTTTTTACCATGTTAATTAGTAAGGAATCATTTTTATATAACTTTTAAGATAATCGGCTAGTAAAATTCTCATCATAGGGATTTATGAATTATGATAAAATAATGGTAATTTTTTAACAACACGATTATTTATGCATACTCTTTAGACGCATTCGTCGAATAATGTTATATCCCTCTCTCGTCCCTTCTTCCTAGGGCAAGTCCTCGTTAACTCGAAATTGTATAAATACGAGATTAAAATGTTTGGCAGTTTGATTCATACAAATACGTGACATTAGTTTTGACCTTTGAGTTTGAACTATGCAGCACCGGTATGATACGTGCATCATGATTATATATAATAGGAGCTAACAGCAGCCAAAAAAAAAATACAAAAATAAAATACTCATTCTAGAAGTAGAATAACAAAAACAAAAAAGAGGCTAATACTTTACACAAAATATAATAATTACGATCGGTAATATATATATATGGCATACGGTTTTGAAAATAATAAAGAAATATTTTCAAAAACCGAGTCTAAATATATATGTTATCCCAATCCCAAAAATCCCAGCCTTTTAACATCTTCTTATCTTGATCTAACTTTTAATAATTACATAGAGCGTATTATATATGATTTAATTAACTTGATTAATTGGGATGAGCGAAGTGTTGCATGTCCATGCAGGGGAGATGGGTTGTTGGAATTGTTGGAAAATCAAAATTTGGGTTAAGTTGGCGACTTTTTGGAGGAGGAGGGTTCGCTGGGACCGGAGCCATTCGTTTTCGTTACGGAGGCGGTTACAGTGGTGCAGGACGAACTGCAACCGGTTATTCAGTTCCCGGTTTTCGACCCTGCACTTGTTCAACTGGTTCCGAAGGTTCTCCAGGTGTCTCTGTTTTCGCATGCGAGACCTGCGGGCAGATTCGCGGTTCGATATCATGCGCCGGAGTTTCCGCTCGTCCACCACCGACACCACCGGTTGGTCCGGTTCAGCTGTCTCCGGCTCCGGTTTGTCGGAGCCGGAGCTGGAAGTGACGGGTTTGGGGGAGAGGAGGTGGTGGGAGTCGTCCTCCCAGGCGGTGAAGTCGACAGAGAAGGCGGAGAATGGGTTGCCCACGAGGGGGTCGGAGGGAGGGAGGGTGGTGAGCATGGTTGCGGCGGCAGAGTGACGGGGTTTTTTGAAACTAGAGGCGGAGGAGGAGAGGAGGGAGAAAGGGAAGAAAAGCGTTGCAGGACTCCGTTATTTATGGACCACCTTACGGGGGCAAACGCTGTAATTTTGAGGGGGTTTCGGGGGAGTTATGTTTGGTCCGAAACTGTGTTTTGTACATTGCATGGCTTTTGAGTCATTTGCCACTATGGCTGTGGGGCCTCTTTAGGTTAGGGTAGGGTATCCATGCTCACCTTTAAACTTTGGATTTTGAACTTCATCCTCAAGGTAAAATTTTAATGCTGTGCTTAGCGCCAACCAAACAAATATTTCGAAAACTCCGAGTCTTACTTTATGTATCAAAATTAACTTCATATCACAAGAGGAACAACAACTTTGGTGCTAAATAGAAATTTCAAAATATTTTAATTCTTACTAATACTTTTAAATACCATATTTCAGATAAATGATATATAGATTTTAAAGTGTTATTGTATCAAAATTTATAAAAATAACTAACATGAACTTATTTAAAATAATTTAAAATACTTCGAATATATAAAAACAAAACTATGTCCCCGTAATTCTCATAGTGCTTTTGGAAAACAATAGAATTTAGACTTTGTGTTTATTTCTTTATTTTGGGCACTTTTGCTCCTCCTTTTCTCCATTTTCTTTTGTTTAGCAAACAGATGGCCAAACAGAATTATATTGAAAGGGTCGTCGATGCCTTTTTTTCTCCCCTGTAAAATATATGTTCTGTATGGGTCGTAATCTTGTTCAACACATTGTTAGATATTTAAATCTGAACGTCTCTCTCCACCAAATTTTAAAATCGTAATTCATCACTTTCAAAAAAAATATATATATTACTTTGAATACTTTGGAGAACACATTTATGATGGATAAAGATACATGTATATTATCATATTAATTCAGCTCACACTTAGTTAAATTGTAAGATACATATATACCATGGATATGCTTACCACTTTAATCCCTTGCCGTGTTTTAATTTTTTTTTTATCCTCTTTTTTCCTTTTTTGATAAAAAAAAATATTTTCTTTATATAACTCATGATTTTGGTAATTTCATTTAGATTTTATATAATTAGTTTTAATTTAGAAATGTGAAAGAAGAAAGAAATAGTACAAGTGTAGTTTGTATTGAAAGTTGTGTCTAATAATAAAGTAGTAGTAGGATCACATTAGACACGTGCGAAGGTGTAATTAGGTGTGAGTGGCCATATGTGTCCAATGATTAGGAAGGTTGTTGACATGAGCCAACTTTTGCTACTGTCTTAGCATAGGTAAAGGGAAAAGGATGGATAAAAGAAAGATACGAATAAAAAGAAGAAAAAAAATAAGAAGTGCTCTACATCATATAATTTAACAAGGAAAATAAAATAGAGATAAGAATGAAGTAAGAAAGAGGTCTTCAACAGAAAAAAAAAAAAAAAACAGAGTAAGCAAGAAGTGAATTATTCAAGGATATGAATTAATATTGCTATGACGTATATGCACTAACCACGTAACTTGAATACAAAGATTTTTTTTTTCAAAATAAAACACTTTACTGATTAATTACAAACTACACATTAATACATTTGTTTTAACAATTTATTATATTTTCATTATACATTTTCAAAATTTAATTTTTAAATTAAAATTTATATTCACATATTATATATATAGTTTATTATTATTTTGAAATGATTTAATATTACATTTATGTAAATTAAAATTTATGCAATGTATACTTTTTATAATATATTAAAATATAAATAATTTCAAACTATACCATTATATGATAAAGATAGCATATATACATATTTTAATATGATATTAGAGTCTTAGTTAAAAAAATATATTTTAATGAGATTTTTATTTTTTGTTGATATATAATTTCACCTATTATCGAACCATTCATTTTTAGTCTCACGCATGAGGTGTATATATCTCAACTTGGGGAAGATCTCTTGGAAGTTTCATGTCAATCAGAGATAAAATAATTTCATAATATATATATATATATAAGTGGGATCCAAATCTTATAATATAAATTAATTTTGTGAGATTGAATTAAATATATATATATATATATATATATATATATATATATATATATATATATATAAAAGTGGAGTTGAGTGATACCTCCAATTAGGTGGTCTTTATGTCTAGAGTGACGTTTAACATATGTACATATAAATAAACAACACTCAAATATCTTAAATAAAATATTGAGTTAAAGCTCATAGACGTTTAAAACTTAATGAAAAGAAGAGATCAACTAAAGATAACTAGTATTTTTTTTAATAATAAATATTTCACATCCATAGTTTAGTTAAAAGATAAATTTTATATAATGTTTTATTCAGATTATTTGAAAAACTTTAATACTAATTTTAAAAAAAACATGAAATTACGTATGATAGTTAAATTGTAAGTAAATAAATTTCAACATATTTAATAATTTTATTTATGATAAGAGTAACTTAAAATTAATTTAATACTTTTCAAAATAATTTGAACATATTGTTAATATCTATTGATATTTTACAAAATATGTTAAATGTTTGAGAGTACTACTCCATGAATGATAATGTGAACCTTATAGTATTTTTCTTATCAGACCCTGCTAGTTCAGCAAACCTTATAGTATTTATGTTATGTTTTCGTACAAGTTGTATATTCGTACAGTTCACTTATTGGTTGAGTTAATCTTGTATTTATATGCATTAGTGATTAAATATTTCATACCACTTTATATTTTAATTTTGACTTTGTATTATATGAGTTTAATATCCTTAATTATTGCTGATGGAAAAGAAAACAAAAAGGAAACGGGTGAGTGGAAGAACTTAAGTAATAAGATTGATAAATGCGATATTGAAGATGATGTGGACATTGGTGGTATGATAGATGGGTACAAGCCCTGCTAATTAAAAACCTCCCAAAAATTAAACTTAAATTAAGAACAAAGAAACTTTGAAAAGTTTCTCTCGCATTTCAAACTCACGTTTCCCATGAGGTATAGTATTTCAACATGACATTTGTGTAATAAAGCTTTTAAATTAGGAACAGAAAACCCTACCTAATTCTGTGAACTCATACTTCACAAAAAAGAGAGTTTTGTTTATTTATTTTAATTAGTATTATTTAGAAATGATAGCTGAAAATTGTGAAAAGCATAAAATTAATTTTTGAACCCCTGAAGAAAAGAAGACGTAAGAGATGAGAGAGAGTAAAAAGAGTGCATAGGGATGACAGAGGATGCCGCCTATGATGGTGGCAGTTGGGTCGGTAGGTTGGGGAGTGTTTTGGTCGATGAGGGGTCGTCAAAAACGTGATTAATCATTTTTATATAATTTAATTATTATTAGCTTTAACTTATACTAATATAATTATCTATCATTATAATTTTACTCTTTTATTTTTATTTTTATTTTTATATTTTATATTTTATTTATTTAGATATTTTTTCAATTAATTGCTAATATGTTTTAAATAGAGTCACATGTCAACCAAATTAAATTTAGAAAGTGTCGCTGTTCAACTACATGAGTCTAGATATAGATAACCTACATTTTGCTAGATAACACTTTTCAAAATATGTTAACGTTAATTTAGTAAAAATAATCAAATTGATATTATTTAAAACCTTTACTAAGTAAAAAATAAATATAAACATCTAAACAAATTATATAACTAAATATAAGAATCAAATTATTAATTAAGTTTTTATATTTAATTTAACTTTAATTTATTAAGAAACCAACCAATTTCTTTTATTATTGTATGTTATTATTATCATTTATTATAATATCGGTTTGAATTCTCATATTCAATGTAAGAAAAACCGTTTTCTATAATGTCAACAAAGACATTGGTTAATATATATGAAATATATTTTTTATTAATGATATCAGCTTTTTTAAATATTTGGGTTAAATATTTTTTTTTCTAAGTTTGAGTAAAATTTGGAATTAGTTAATCTTCAAAACTTTTGACCAATTTAGTTCTTCATCTTTAAAAATACGTGGATTTAGTCATTTTAATCAAATTTTGTTAAGTTTATATGTTTTAAGTATATTTCATGATAGTATTTGAATTGATTATACTGTTTGACATATTTTCTCTTCGATGTTAATTTAAATATTATCATAAAACGTTTTTGAAACGTCAAATAAACTTAACAAAATTTGGTTAAAATGACTAAATTCACGCATTTCTAAAGATGAACAACTAAATTAATCAAAAGTTTCGAAGATAGACTAATTTCAAATTTCACTAAAACTTGAAAGACCAAAAACATATTTAACCATAAATATTTTGTTAACATTAGTTTTCTATTTTAAAATAAGAGAACATTAAGTTAATTTTGACTGGGATTGTTGTTGAGTCAATGTCAATTGGGAAATTATTTTCGTTGATGGTAATAAAAAATATTAAATATATTTTTAGTCCCTAAATTTGGATATAAAATTAGAATTTATTCATGCTTCTCATTTTGATCTAATTTGTCTTCAAACTTTAAAAATAAATAGTTATAATCCTTTTAAGTTTTTTACATCATTCAACACGTTTCAATTCAAATGTCAGTTTAGAAGATCGTTTAACAAAAAAAGATTTGACGATGTTGTTTCAAAAAAACTATTTCCGTTCATTCTTTAAGTTAGGGGATCACAATATATCATAATTTGGAACATGGATGAATTCCAATTTCTCGGGACTAAAAACATATTCAATTTAAAAAAATATAGTAAAAGAAATCACCAACATTCTAAAGATAGTCTTAATTTATATTCACCTAATTAGTACATAATTATTAAAAGAGTTATAAAGATAATCTTACAAAACTCATAAAATTAAGAGCCACTTGAAACGTAACCCCAAGTCATTCAATTTACTTTTGAATTTGTCTAAATCAAATTGGACCAAGCTATACTAGCACAGTAGATTGTACATGCTTATCCCACTCTACCCTGCCCATCCACCACCTCTACAAATGCATCCTCCCCGCACGCAACATATGATTCAACACAACAACATTGAAACTATGATTTATCTTAAAATAAGTTCATGTTACCTATCACAATGTATATACTATCACATTTCTAAAACATGTTTATCATTTCTCATCACATAAAAAAATATATTAAAAGAAAAAGTAAACACGTGTAAGTTATTTTGAATGATCAAATTACTCCACCATCGCTTATAAATTCTGTGTCACACAACATGGCATTTTTTTTTTCAAAGTAGGAAATATTCCTTTTTTATTCTCCAACTAATTTATTATGTAAAAAAAATAGAGGTAATACAGTTTATTGTAGCATTTTAGAATACAGTCATAGACAAATTATAAACTTCATTTAAACTGATTTTTGTTTTTTTTTTTGTGTGTGTTCTTTTAAGTAAGGGGAGAAAATTTAGAAATGAAAAAATATGATTACTTCTAAAGATAAATACTTAGAAAAAAATTATTTAGAATTTTTATAAAAAATATATATTACTCTAAATTTTTTTATCTTAAAATATCTAGTTTAATGATTTCTTAAATATTTCTTTTTCTAAATAATTGTTCTCAAAATAATTAGCTTTCTAAATTACTACTTTTCAAAACATATATATTTTTTAAATAATTAGTTTTCTAAAGTATTACTTTTCTAAAAAATATTTTTCTAAGTAATTATTTTCTTGTTGGAAGTCTACGTCGATTAGAGATAAGGTAAAATTTACAATATATAAATGGGTACAATCATCACCTTGTAAGTCAGTTTTATGAGGTTGAGTTAGGCTTAAAGCACACTTCTAACATGGTATTAGAACCAAGTTAAAGTCTATCTTCACACAGAGATTTGTGGGGTCAAGTTAGGCTTAAAATTCACTTCTAACATTTCTTAAAATTACATTTTATTATCTTTGTTTTTCTACAAAAGAAAAAAAAATAGCTCAGAAATTTATCGAATTCTAATGTTATGAGATTTGTGAGGTCAAGTTAAGCTTAAAGTTCACTTCTAACATTTTTTAAAATTACATTTTATTATCTTCGTTTTTCTACAAAAGAAAAAAAAAAAGGTCACAAATTTATCGACTTCTAATGTTATTCGAATAAAAATGGCAATGACAGTGTTTAGAATTTTGTCCCATTTTTTCCATGTATTTATTTACCACGCTGTGTTAATGGGATAAAAAGTATACTTGAAATTTATTTTCCAACATCGCACTCACACAATTATTCTCTTTTCCTCTCTTATATATTAAATGCTTCTTCTTTATCCACTTCCTGCCACTAGGTTAAAAAAAAATCAATATTGCTAACAGCAATATCTGAAATATTTTATAAAACAACGAAGTGGCGTTGACAAGAAATATACGCCATCTTCAACATTATAATATTTTTCAGTGTTATAAGATTTTCTTTTACAACATGGAGTATATTTGTTATATTTATGCATATATTCATATAGTCTACATATTCATCACAAAGTTATTAGATTGTAACTCAACAATTTTGATTTCACTTTCACTTGTATTATATCTTTTCTACTTTTTTTTGTTGTTTAAATATCATTTTCTTTTTATATATACCCTGAGATTAAATATTAATGATAGTTTTATAATGATTCGATAATGGATAACACAATAAATTTAACAAATAAGTATAATTTTGGCACCGATTAATGAATTTTAAATTAAACTCAATTTTAGATAATAACTTATAAGATAAGATTTATACATACTTACCAATTTATATATTATAAATAGGTCTTATTTCTAATTAATGAATAATCTCCAACAATATTATATACTACCATAAATATTATCTTAGAATAAATCAATAAGAATATCCAACCATAACATTTTTCTACACACCCTATATATTTATTGAGAAAAAAATATGTTTACAATAGTTTCAAATACCTCCCCATAAGAAAGATAACTTGGTCACCATTGATATTTAAAAGTTTTTTTCTAAATAATTGTTCTACTAGTGTGACTCAAAAATATTAATCGCAGTGTGCTAAACAAAAACAAATTTTATTTTTATTTTTTGTAAAATTAGAAGTTGTACTCTTCGAGTATGATTTTCGCAGAGAATTTGTTGAACTAAATTGATGAAGAGTATTAACGACTTTCAATTTTTTATATGAAATTAAACATTGTGCCATAACAATGAGTTAAGTTCAAAGATGAAAAATGAAGAAGTTCAAAATAAGTGAAAGTAGGAGCTAGATGAGTAGAAGGGAATTTTTTTTTAATAACTTTAGAGTCTAGAACATCACATGTGTATATCTTTTGCAAATTAATTGAGTGTTACTTGAGCATGAACATGTCATTCTCTATAGTAAAGTCCACCATTAATTTGCAATCATGATTCTACATGAGCTTACACGTAAATGGAAAAAATAAATGTGTGTGCCAGTGCTTGCCAAATTACTCTGGATCTTTAGCAAATTTTAAGTCTTTACCTTCCAAAACGACTTTATTTTCAAATTGGAACACAACTTATAATTGGATGCATGAAATTGAAAGTTCTTATAACCTATAATGATTTTCATTTCCATCTTCGAAATGAACTTGTGCTGTTGTGATACAACTTCTAATTTCAATTAAAAAAAATTGAAAGTCGATGTTAGTCCTCATAACATTTGTTCAATGGAGTATTTTCAAAAATCATAGTTGGAAAACATGAATTTTACTTTAAAAAAAGATTCAAATTGAAAGTCATTTTCATTTAATACAACTTTACTTAATCTTTTTAAGTCGGAGAGAAATTATGTGTATCATACAACTTTTGAAGTGAAGTCGTTCTTTTCATGTACCAGGACCCTCTAAAGGGTAAAGCTAGTAAAATCACTCACTTCAGACTTTTAATAAAAGAAGGTCTCAAAAATTTTTTTTACTACTAATAATTTCCTATTAATTAATTATAAAATAATTTTTAACAAAAAAAAAGCCTAAAAAAACATTTGTACTAATATACTTTTATTAAATTAATTATATACTTTTATTAAATTAATTATAAAATTATGTTTGAGATAAAAAAGGACTCAAAAGAATATTTTATTACTAATATAACTCTATTATAATAATTATAAGTTTATGTTTGAGATTAAAATTTAGTTAAATTATTATTAGTGTATGTTAATTTCTATTGGTATTAAAAATAATAATTAATGAGTACCTTTATTTAGTAAATTATAACTTTGTTTACGCAAAAGATAATGATTACAGTCGTTTAAGTCGTCTGCATTTTGATCTTGAGAGTTTGATGTAAAGTTAATTGGGATGCAGACTTATGAAATTTTAAGAGTTATATTACAATATGAAATATTAGGGGTCATATAATTATAGTATGAAATACTATGATTGTTAAAAATTTGAAAAATTTCTAGAGATTGTAAAAATAAGAGAGATATAAGATATATGTTATAAGAAAAAAATATTATTTTATTTTATTCATATACTTTCTCTCTCTCTCCCTCTTTATATATATATATATATATATATATATATATATAATGTAATAGAATTTAAAATCAAGTGACTTTACGTAATTTTTTCTGAAAATAAAGTCACAAAATTATTGATCCTAGAATTTTCCTTCTCCAAATACGGATCTTAGCGATATGCAATGTGGACTTAGACGAATGCTTACCGTAGCTATTTTTATTCTCTTGTAATTCTATTTTCTTCTTTTATCTTTTTATCTCTTTATTACTTTTCTTGCCTCTCCTTATTTTCTTCTCTTCTAAGAGTCATTTTTTTAAAATCTTGGCAGATTACATTCTTTCAATTTCCTATTGTCCGTGTGTACCAATTTTTCACCCTCATTTTTTGTTTAGTATTTTTTTTCTTTCTATTTCTTGTAATTTTTATTCTATTTTGGATTTGTTCTAAAATTAGAAATGCGCTTCTTTTGTCTAGTTTAGTTTTTCGATACTTTTCGATTTACAAGTTTCAAGAGTTTTTTGGCATATATTTTGAAGAGGAACTAAAATTTTTCTACAAAATTATTAATTATATTAGGGATTAGTCTTTTGGTAGATAATAGATTAATTGGAATGTAATTCAAAGTTGGATTTTTTGTAGAAAAATAATTCAAGTTTAAGAAAAAAAAAGACTTACTATAGAGTTGAGAAGATCCTAAGTTCATTGAAAAACGTATTAGACAAAAAAATAAACAATTTGATGAAAACATTGAAAATAAAATTGTAAAATCTCTTCAAGAGTCGTTTAAAATTGATTTATTTTTTGTATATTGTAGATAAAGAAATTACCACACTTTAGAATACGTTTGAACAATTTAAAATATATAATTTTTTTTTATGTAGTGTTAAAAATTAAAGTCACTAAATTGTACATTCTTGCAAGAAAACGGCTTAAACTTTGAATAATCTTTAAAACATGATAATTTGTTGGATAATGATGAATTTGATTTATTTTCATAATTAAATATCTTAAGAGAAATTATAGGTTTGAAAAATAATAAATCAATTTATATTCTTAATTATATAAAAAAATTATATTCTTTTTTAATTTTCCAAATGCATATATAACTTATAAAATAATATTAACAATTTTAGTGTCAACAATGTTTTAAAAAAAATTAAATAAATTAATCTTAATGTTTATTAAAGAAAAAATGTTAAATAAAATTAATTATGACAATTTAACAAATAATTTTGCATAAAAAAAGTTCAAAAATAAATTTTAAATAAAAAGCTTTCATGGTTTGTTTTAGGCCCTCTAAATTCTTGAGGCGCCTCTACCGTGTACGTGCTACTCAATTTATAACATTTTTAGAATCTATCCATTTACATAATTTTTGTAGAAAGTGAACCCGTTTAATAAAAAAAACAAAAAAATTTGGTATATAATATTTAGAGTGAGAAGTAGGAGATGGAAGTATTTTGTTGAAAAGATAGATGAAGTTTGTTTTAGAAGTTATAACTTTAACAACAGATGGAGTGGAGGCACGTTTATATGGGTGCTTAAATGGAATTTACACAGGTGCACATATGGGGCAGGTAATCATCGTGAAAATAAAGCCTCCCATAGTTGTGACCTAGGGAATCTATAGCTTACTAAAATAGTCATAGGAGTCGGGGAAGAAACATGCCAAACAATAAACCCAACCAAACTACAAAAGTTATATATAATCCTCTCTCTCTCTCTCTCTTACGAACAACGCATTGTTGTTTTCTTCTTTTTTGAATTCAAGCATCTTCCTTTTCGTGTTACTATGCTATATACCATTACTCTCACTTTTACTCTACTTCCCCATGAAGGTAATTCAATTTCAATTAATAAATAAACTAGTGAACTTTTAACACCGTGAACTTCAATATTCAAACCACCAATTAATGAGACACAAACTCATCTTTGCTATTTTGTAATTTCACAAATAAATGGTGAAGAGGATGATGACATCATTGATTTGGCTACAATATGAATTAAAATTATTGACGAAAATAAACAGAATTTTAATGTATTAAAGTATTCATTTATATTTTTCCTTTAGACTTTAGACTTGTATTTAAGTCATTAATAAATTTAGTTACTTTTAGGGATGTCAACGGGACGGTAAGATACGGATAGTACCTCTTCTGTACCTTATTTTGATGGATAAATATCCGTTCGTACCCATCTCCATATTTATGCGAATATCCATTATGTGGGTACCCCATATTTTTTTAATATCATCACAGATATCCACGTGTACCTGCAGGTATTTACAATTTTTTTAAATATTTAATTACATATTTTTAATCGTAAATTCAAATAAAATACAATACATAAAATTCACAAATTTTAAACAAAGTCCAAATAACTCATTTAAATAGTGTTGAATGACATTTTATAAAGAAATGATTTTTTTTTAAAATCAATTGATAAAAAATAACTCATTCAAAATCAATGTGTTAATATTTTAATCATGTTTTTTAAAAATTTTTTGAATTTAAATTTAGAGTATAACGGATACTGTTATCCACGGGTACAAATACTATGATATCCATACCCGCTTCATTAAGTATAAAAAAATACTCGTACTCATTAATTGCAAGTATCCCTTTACAATATCTATTTCTTAGCCATTATAAGTTTTATCCCTGTGTACGAAATTTTTTGACATATTTGATTACTCTCCATGACAATCTCTTTTAAGTATTTATACACTCATGCATATCTAGCTAGATCTATTACTCGCATTTAATGAAACATGTTTTCCTTGAAAAGTACTAGCATTAACTATAAAATTAATTTAACTAAATACATCCTATTCTATAAAAAATATAAAATAAAATGCAAAGGTTGATAAGTACACCTACATAATAAACACGATTAAACTCAATTGAAGATAAAAAAAATGATTACAAACATATTTCGTATTTTAGTATTAAAAGAATAACATTAAATTGCTAGACGTAGACTAAATAAAGTTTAAATAATAGATGAAATGCTAGAAATTTAATATATTTGTTCTAGACTGATCAACATAGTTATAGGGACCTAAAGAAAGTCAGTTTTACAATTAGACAAGCCCCACAATCCCTTTGTGGCCTACACATATGTACGCTATAACATAATTCCATCAAGTTATACAGCCATTACATGAATCTTGACGAAGGAAGATTACTATTAATACACACGTCCTAAATCATTGGGATTCACCAAATTAACCATAACAGCAAGCTAACACGACATGTATAAAACCGTAACCAAAGTTATGGATTTTGCTTCACATTTATTTACAGGTTTAATTTAATTTAAATTAAATTAATACAAGTAGCATTTGATAATTTAAATTGCCCTCTTCAAGGATTTAATTGTGTAGAAAAGAAGTTTCACAATAAAATACAATCGAAAAAATCAAATTGACTAATATGTAAATGCATAAAGAAATTAAACGAACTAATTGTCTTATCTTGTATTTGGATGAAAATTTTTAACAATTTTAAGAAATTAAAATATTGAATAATTACAGTAAACTTTAGCTTATATTCATAGTTTGATCTTAAGAGTTTGATGCAAACTTAATTGGGATGCAGACTTATGAAATTTTAAATTATTATAATTAATATAGAATATTAGGTCATATAATTACAAAAAATTTTGAGAGATTGTGAAAATATGAGAGAATATAAAAGATATAAAAGATATGTTACAAAGGAATATGTTATTTTATTTTATTCACACACACACACACACACATATATATATATATATATATATATATATATATATATATATATATATATATATATATATATATATATATATATATAATAAAATATAAAAATATAAAATATTTATAATATTTTAATCTTGATTTTCTAATTTAAAATAATGACTAATTTTTAAAATTGAGAGATATTTTTAAAAATTGAAATATTTCCTAACAAATAATTTAAATAAAAAATATTAAGTAAATATTTTCAACAATAAATCATATAATAAATAATCCTATATTTTCTAAACAAATGACTGAAAAAACAATTTATCTTACAAAAAAGATGAATTTTTAAAAAAATTTCAAATAAATGAACTACTTTCTTAAATTGGTTCATTCACCCCATAAGTTTGATGTAGTTTGGAATTTCAATTTAATAATTATCTGATAAATTTGAGGAATCTTCCTTATGTATCACATTAAATTTGAAGAATATTCTGGAGCAAAAGCA
Organism: Vigna unguiculata; assembly: GCF_037176805.1. NCBI lineage: Eukaryota > Viridiplantae > Streptophyta > Magnoliopsida > Fabales > Fabaceae > Vigna > Vigna unguiculata. Next base: position 51,781,382 of record NC_140794.1, on the reverse strand, counting down.
TGTTAACGTATATTATTGTGATAAAGTATTACATATAATATATGTGTGTGACTATCAAGCAAACATGGACCAAGAATGGGGCATGGGTCCATGGCGAAAAGCTACGTGCCTGTGTTCTCCACTCTTTAGTTATTTACTGAATGAGGCAGTCTACAAATCATAGCCTCAAATGTGGCAAGATTTCTATGACCCTACAAAATATATATATATATATATATATATATATATATACACATATATTAGTGTTGATTAATCTCTGAACAGTTAAATATGAAAGTAAACCAGTATATTAGCACCAAGTTTCATGAGACTTGGCCTCAAGTTCACAGTTTATGGCTAGCTTTATTTTGGCGGTCCGGGTACAATAATTGCCCATAAAAAGTCCAACAACAAGAAACCACGTGAAGGGGAAGAGGGATATAAAGCAAAAACATCCTACATAATTAGCTGGTAACCACATATACATATATTCGCAATCATCTCAATACAATTACGATAATTATCCTTCTTTAATCATCACAATTTGTCACAGGAATAACTCTGAAGGAAATTACATATATTATTATTTCTCTTTTGGCTTTATGTTTTTTTATATAATTTTACCGTTCAACATAATTTCTGAATTAGCAATTTCTCAAATGGCACCCACACTTAATTAAGATAATAGAATATGAAGACTGAGTTTGATACTAAGACACGTGTGGCACTTATGATAGTAAGAAATATTGCTGAAAAAAAAAAAAGTAAAGGAGGAAGACGATATATGTGGTGTCTGGGAAAAAGAAAAAGAGAAGGAGGATAAAACTGAGATGGGTAAGGTTTGGCTTTAGTTAACTTTATTGTTTTGGGTGGGTACAACCCTCCTAATGCGTTGGACGAAAGACATTGGGGTGCCAGGGAATTAGAATCTTCAACTTCTCCGCACCATGCAAACATATCACATTCACAATATCATACACAAAAAGAAAAAAAAGAGAAAAAAAAAAACTGACAACGCAGCTAAAAAGCATTGCATTTTCATGTAGGAGAGTCCTGAAGTGTCTACGTTAGTGAAACAGATAAAATGGAATGCACTATTGCTGGGGACAGGAACTCCTTTTTCACATTTCGCTAAAGTATGTCTCTGCTAAATATTTTATCACATGTCCACCTTATCTGTTTTGTTCGTTTCAATCCTTTTTCATTCTAATTACTTCTACCGATATCGTTTTTTAATTTGAATTTTAGAGGGACGACAAAAATATATAAGAGAAGATCGCGTAAGGATAAGGACAATCTAGTAAATTGATAAATTAATTGAAGATTTACTCTAAAGATGTTAATTTTTGATAAAAATCAAAGTTATAATCCAAGATCCAAGAGAATCCTCTCTCAAATAATACAAATTTTCCAGTTGCTTATAGCATCAAGAGCTTTTGAATAAATTTGATCTTCCAATCTATTGCTCTTTATCCTTGTCATACGTCCTTTAATTGGTAAATTTTCATCTTCAAGTTGTTCTTATATGGAATCTAGGGATAGTCATCTATCATTCTCTCATTCTTAAAGAGAATTTATCCTCAAATTCGTATTACTTGAAGTTTAGGAGATAGTCCTCTATTATACCCTCCTCCTTAAAGAGAATTTATCCTCAAATTTGTTTCACTTAAAGATTCCTTATCATTTATGAGTTTAATCCATAATTAAGTTTTACTAACAAACTAATTAAGTTTTCTTTCTTAATCAAACATTTTATTCCTAAAATTTGAAATTAAAACTTTTTTTTATGAGGTGTGAAACCTAAACCTAGTTTCAGTCACACCAATCATTGAGAAAGGAAATCTATCGGTTCGGATCTCTCTAGATCTCTCTTTATCGCATGCCAGTGATTTGGCTTTCCTGCTATCTCTCGTTTCTTAAAAAAAAATAAAATAAACTTGGTTGGACTTTGGTGTAAAGAATCTATGGTTGTTTGAAGATTCAGTTAAATTCGTGGGTTGAAAGTTTGTCTCCTTGGATTTTCTGTTGAACCAGTTATAACCAGGTATCGAAAGTTAATGTTGTTGGCGGTAGTTTCATAGCCCGAGGAACTAACGAGGCAGGAGGTACACCAAAAAGGAAACAATTCTTATTCAAATGAAGGAAGTTAACGATGCTCTCCAAAGTGGTGTTCTCCATTAACCCTACTTTGAATTTTCTTCGGTCATTTCTTACAGTTCTTCACTAATACATTTGGATTACTTGAATCAAACAACCATCCTCTCATATTCTTTCTTTCTTCATAAAACCTTTACAGTTTGTTAGGTGAATTCTCTCAACATGTGGTCCTACTTGGACCATGTGTTTTTCTCTCTTTTGACTGCACTGTATAGCCACGTTATAAAAAAACTAATATATTTCTTTAATAATAACCTATTAAATAAAAGTTCTAGTAAGATTTCGTAAGAATAAAATATACCCAGGATTCATCTTAATTTAATTTTTACTTATTTATCTATTTTATCAAACACAAATGTCACTATTAGGAGAGTTGAGTCAGTGAAAGAGATTAATATCTTACAAACATTATGAATTCTAAAGAGTTGTCCATTTTTAGTTATTGGTACCGCGTTGAATAATATAATTTCTGAAAGTAGATGCTTTTAGGTGGCAAGAAAATTTAGTTTTTGTCCATTGTTTCAAATTTAAATCTTCGAGGGCTTTTAACTTATTAAATATTTTGGCTTACTTAGGTTGGGAAGAGATTGGTGTCGGAAATCTCATCTCGACTAGAGATAAAATAATTTTATAGTATATAAGTGAGTACAAATCTAACTTTATAAACTGATTTTATAAGTTTGAGTTAGACTTAAAGTCCACTTCATAACATTTCATCCCTATTGAATTGTTATCAGACCAAACAAATCTAACCTTACAAACCGATTTGTTAAACATATAATTCAACACTATTTTTTATATTTACTAAATTATCTTAGTAAATATTCGTCAAAATAAAATCATAAAATTTCTAAACCAACTTGAAAAATCTTCCCTGAGTAATATATCACCGAATAAATCTTATATATGTCTCAACAAATGTCAAACACTCTTTCATTAAAAACAAAAAACTATCTCACATCTCGTAGTCTTGTTTCTCTCTTGTTTGGTACATGTCTACCTCCTTAAATTGGAATGATTCTTTTCATTATAAAGACTTAGAGTCGTATTAAAAAGTTTATATTGAGTTTTTGAAAAAAAAAATACTAAAATTAACTACTTTCTACAATTCCAATGTTCTCTTTCAAAAAATAAATTATAGCAAGAATAGTACTATTGCTATACCTCGCCAATTTGAACAATACTGATGCTATTTTTTTTTTAAGAATTTATAATTTTACATTCCCAAAATTTACAGTAGCTTTGGAGAAAATTTTGGCTTTAGAGTTAAAAGTTTTCCAACAACGCGTTGATTTCTTTATGCTGGATATTACAAAGTAAAAAGAACAATTCTTTCATTAGTATTATTTTGAAAATAAAACTACTTTAATCGGAATGACTTCATATAATAACTTGAATAATTTTTTATCCCAAATATCTCATTTCCTAAACGATAATTTTTTTTAAGTATTGAAATTTATTTAAAGAGTATACTTAACTTGTTTGATTAGATATTAAATATTTAAAATAGATCAAACAAAACATAGAATCTTCGCTGAATTAACTTTGAAAAATTATATTTTAATTCTTATTTTTTGACTCTTATACATTATTTTTTGATGTGATTTAATATGGATCATTGATTCTTTAAAAAAAGATAATAGTACATTAATTAATTACTCATACTAAATCACGTTGGAGATTAAAAAATGAAAGAAAACAAATGTGAGTGATAATATGATTGACAAATTAACTTTAAGAATTTGCTTTACCTACATAGGCGGAAAGGCTTGGTGATTAAATTTAATGTTACGAAACAGGAATTAAAAAAAAAAAATAGAATTTTTCTTAACTATGTACCATGCCATCTTTTTGGTTCCTTGCTTGTCACCATTTGTCAAAAAAACTCAGATAAAAGTATTCGAGATTCCTGCCAACTGCTATTTCTTGTTAACTTTAAACAGAATTATTCCTGTATATACACTGTATAGAGTTGGTATTCTTTTTTTTGGCTTAAAATTCGTTTTTCTAGATGCATAGTTCTTTTCTCTGGATTTTTTTTTTGTAGTGAAAACAATGAAAGAAATGTCTAGTTTACCTTTTGATAATATTCATAACATAATAATATGAACAACACATGTAATCCAAACAATGAGTAACAAGTTGACGATTGGTGGATATATAGGAATGTTCACACCTTGATAACTAAGATTATGCTTTATATCTTGGAAATCATGGCAATAGTGTACAGTAGTTTTCAAATTAAAGGAAGAAGCTAAGGATAAAATGCGTACATGCATGCATAGCGATGGTTGATTATGTGCAGTGTTCAAGTGTGGTTGAAGAAACGGAAAGTGGCAGAGTCATCCTTTTCGGCGTGGAGAATGAGAGATGTTGCAGAAGTGGAATCGGCATCGGGACCATCGGTTGTGTCAACATGGAAACAAGAGCACCATTCTAAGGAAGCAAAAAAGGCAGATACAAAACTTTGACAGAGCCAAGTTGCAGCCATGCCAAACCCATCAAGCTTTTCACACGTGCGTGAGCAATTCTTGACCCCTCTCTCTTTGGAAAACCGTGTCCAGGTGCAGCTCATACCTTCCAAGATTGGTGGAACGATGTAATGGTTATTGTAATTATGTGATTAATTCATTTAATTTCTGACTAAGAAGCTTCCTAGCGCCTACAACGAAGGGTATAAAGAGTGTTGGGGGGTTTGGAATAACAAAATTCGTGGCTTTGTCACTGCTTTTGGGCACGATAAAGATGCTGCTTAATGGCTGGGATTTCGCACCAAGAAAAGTATACACACTACACCTTCTGCTTTTTGTCCTTTGCACTCGACTATTCAAAGCCAAACTTATACCATTTCACTTCAACTATTCAGGCGTTTTCAATTGTTTAGATCCTCGTTGTTACTTGGAAGATATCAAAATTAATAGATAAAGAAGTGGAAACAAAATCCCATTTTTTTTCTAAATAATCAATATAAAAAAAATAATAAAATACATAAAATAAAGAATAAACAACAGAAGGAAACACTACGAGAAAATACTTCATTAATAACCAAGTTTAGTGAAAAAAATGTTAGTAAAAAAAAATGTTTTATTAATAAGGACCTAAATATAATTTTGATAAAAAAGATTCTTTCTCTTTCCCAACATTACTCCTCACCTTCATTTTTTCTCTTGTATATCTTTTATGATTTTTAGTGTTCAAATTAGGTAGGTGGTTCACAGGTTACCAGTAGAGAAAACGGGTTACGGGTCACATCAAAGAAAAATCAATCCTTTAATCTAGGATACTAATTTAAAGACACAGGTTTAATTAAAAACCTAAAATATATTAATAATTAAGTCTAAATTTAAATGTAAATTTTTTTAGAGGAATTAACTTTGTAAAATAAACTAATAATAAAAAAAAAGTGTTTTATAAAAAGCACAAAACCGTAAATAAACTGAATTCAATTATATAGACTTATTTGTAGCCTTAAGTATCACCTCCCAAAAGGAGTAACCCTGACCTGAACAGTAAAATACTATTTTGAAAAAGGAAATAAGATTATTTGGTTAACAGAGACTGTCTTCCGTATTGCATTAATGGGTTGGGCTTAAAATATTAGAATAGAGGTTTCTTCCTCCACCTCCAAGATAACTTTTACACTCTCAAAATTTGAGGCTCTTTTAATTATGGTCTTAAAAAAATAATCAAATCAAAAACAAAATTTAGGTAAAGCAGTAATTATGATTGTTGGTGGCCGATCAAACTTCTACAGATTTGGATATCCTGCGTTCCCTAAGGTGTTTCCTAATGTGGACATCAGGTTAGGAATTGTATCTGATGTGAGTTCCCGTTTGTTCTAATCCTAGAAATGGAGTTTTGAATTGAAAAGAAGATTTGTTCTCCTGTATTCCAGACGTCAAGATTTGGTACAAGTGTTTTCGAAGATAACTTTCAGATATTGAAATCTGGTACAAGTGTTCAATTTCTTCACTAACACTTTAGAGTTATATGTAAATCACAACTTACAAACAGATTTTATTAAGTTAAGTTTAAATCCAATTCTTAATATAAAATCAAAATCATGATTTTGGAATGGAGAAATTGAAAAAGAATAATACTTGGAAACTAGTTACTGTATCAACTAAAAAAAATATTAGAGGCAACGGAGAAGAAATACTTCCTAAAAATTGAATGTATGAAGACTTATTTAGAAAAAATAAGAATGTTAGTTTTAAGGCATACATATACCGATGCTGATTATGCAAGTTTAATTATTGATAAAAGACCGATTATTGATTATTATATTTTTCTTACTAGAAAATTAATAATTTGGAAGAGTAAAAATCAAAGGGTGGTAATCAAGTCCAGTGTAGAAGTAAAATTTCCAATAATGGCTTAAGAAACATGTGAACTATTATGATTAAAAATTATGGTGATAGATTTGAAAAAAAAAAAGGATGAGTCTATAAAGCTGTATTATGATAACAAACATGCAATTAACATAGCCAATAATAATTTAGTACAACATAATAGAATCAAACGTATTAAAGTGAATCAATTTTTTTTTAATAAAACTATTCTCACTCATTTTTTCTCGTTAGACATATATATATATATATATATATATATATATATATATATATATATAAATTCTTCTAGATAATTTTAAAATCTTACCAAACAATTTTAAAAATAAAATAAAATATACAAAATTATAGCATAATAATTGAATGATTATAAGAAATAAAAATAATCTTAAAAAAATTTTAAAATATGTCAGATCCTTTGTTCAAGTTTTTGAACAAGTGTTTTTCATTTTGAACTTAAATATATTTTCTTCAAGATTATTGCTGCTCAATTTTAATGGTCGACAGAAGAAAAACTTTTGACATCTCAATATATTAGAAGTGTGACAGATCTTAAGGAAATGCACTGTGAGTGTCAAAATAGATCTTCAAAAATTTTGGAAAGAAAAAATATATTAAAATTTGAAAAAATAAATTTATTTATATATTACTTTATATATGTGAAAAAAGAAAATTGATGAGACCAACACCTCTCTTTATACAAATCAAGCTCCGCCTCTGTACCGAAAAATATTTCAATAAACATTAATTTAAGGTGAAATAACCAATACATTTTATATTAGACTTAATAATTGGTTTTTGGTCATCAATATATCATTTTATCTTCATGCAAACCTTATGTTCAAAAGAATTAAGATTTTAACATGTTTAAATTGTTCTAAGAGATTAAAGTCTAAGTAAATTCTAGAAATATCTTTGTTTCTAAAAAGAACTATTCCATATAAAATATTGTAATCAAATTAGAGAAAGTTTTGTCAATCAATAAAATAAAAGTTCATTAAGCCTATCAATATAAATATACATTCCTAAAATTATAAGTAAGTAGTAATAAAACAAAATTGTCCCATTAAGAGACAAAATTGACAAAGTTGCATTTACAGTATTTGAAATGCTCTTTTAAAATAAGTTTTATTTTTTAATGATAGATGTTTAATTTAATAATGAGTATCACAATCAAAGTTACCAACATAATTCTTAATGAAATAATTTTTTAAAGCAATATTATTAAAAGTTATATTAATTATCTTATATAATGAATGTCAAATAGATTAAATATATTTTAATAATTACTTTAAATTGTTAGGCCCTAAGTCATGCTTTAACCTACCACTCAATCCAACAAGATATATATTCCATCCGTCTGTAGTAATTCCACCAAATGGAAATAAGCACGAATTTAGAAGAATCATAGCACACACTTTCATGAATTCAGAATGTCATATGACAGAGATGGTTTCAGCAAAACGAAGAATCCATTTTTCTGGGTTATATATTTGGAAGTAAATTTTTTACTTCTGAATTTTACTTCCTGATACAATAATAGTTTCAAAATTATTTATCGAGAATAATTTAAATGTAAGTAAAAATATCAAATTAAATAATAGATAAAATTAAATATTATATAAAATGAAATACTCATTAATCTATTGTTTTAGAGTATATTTTTTGGGATGGATTTATTATTCAAGAGGAATGGAAAGAAAATATTAGAGTGTAATTGTCTTGTTCTTTTGGGGGAATGGAAAGAGATAAGAAGATTTGTTGTAAATGTCATTCCTTTAGTTTTGGTGAGATTGGAGGTATTTTTTTAGTTTTGGTGAGATTGGAGGTATCCTTCTAATCATACTGAGATTGGAAGGTGACAGATGTTAAATGACTAATTTATTATCTTCGTATTTATTTTTTTTCACGTTACCCTCTTAATATTTATTTATTTTTTACCTTACATATTAAATTTATTTTCATACAAAATATATTGTATTATTTGTTTTTTAAAATAATTTTTTTTATAATTTCAATCATTGAATAAAATGTATAAAAATAATTCTAAATCATTTATATATAATTTTATAAAACCTACAACAATAGGGACATTTTGATAATCTAACTTTTTAGTTATTAAAGTTTTTTTTTAAATATGTTACATTAGTCAATTCAGTTACAAATTTCACTCCCTAATCTATTCTAAAATCAAATCCTTAGATCTCTTCCTCTCTTAAAAAAACAAACATTATTTCTCTCTGTAGTACACCTAATTCAACTTATATCGATTCAATTTTCCAAATAATAACGTATTACACCACCCACCTCTGTTATGAAAGCCAGTTCCAAAATTTGTTTTCTGGAAACGATATTTATGCACCACAAAGATGATAACCCATACTCAACCCACAATGCATCATTTCACCACCAAAGTTTCAGGAGACCCCGATCCACAAGTGAGCGGCCCAAGCCAAGGTCTCAATGAAGGAGACAGCTTCAGTAAAAATAGAAGGGTAGGAATAGAATTAAAAGAAATTATAGGGTGTATGAAGAAACTGATGGGGTTCAAGAAGCACTTTCCATACTCCTTTCAAAATACAAACCTAACTCTGTGTCCGGAACACTATTTGTCTCATCATACAAGCCTGACCCAACTTTAAAATTTGTCCTGACTTACAATAATCTATAATTCTAAATCATATTAACCAAATTAGTTTTAACTTCAAATACAATAATTTTATATATATATATATATATATATATATATATAATTATAATAAAAGATTTAATATCTTAAGATGACAATCATTTATAAAATTGATCTATTATATCAATAGACCGAGTAGAATTAAAATAATATGAGATTAGAGACCATCAAAAGTCTATACAGACAAATATCTATGGATAAAATCTTTAATGAATATTTTTAATAAGTATATGAGTAATGGATACAAGTATTTTATCTATTTACTTGATAAAACTTATGATTATTGTTATTCCCAGCTTATGAATACCTGAGCTAATAATTGTTAATAAATTTTATTTCAAAATTATATTAATTATTGAATATTTTTTTTTAAATTTGATTTTATATATTTATATTTTTATTTAAAATTATAAAATTGGAAGTGGTTTTAAAAAAGGTTAATTTAAAAAAAAATTATAGTCTCCAAATTTATTTGTATTAATAATTTATTGTACAATTTTATTTAAATTATATTTTAAAATTATTTTTTATTTGAATTTATATTTTAAAAATTAAATAATTTTATTTACAATTAAAAAAACAGAAATAAAAATATTCACACACACTTATAATGAGTCATTTTAAGAAGGACAGGAAAGCTTGTAAAGAGTCATTGTTTAACACCGATAGGAAAAGTATGGAGATTACTAATATCCATCCATAACAGTTGTTGTTCCTAGATTAGAGGTTAAATGTGCAGAACTAAAATTAACCAAGTTCCTTTACTCAAATATTTATATAAAAAATATTTATTTTAAAGCAAGCCATTTAATAAATTTAAACTAACCTTGTCCCAGTCAAATTTTTTTAATGATAAATGTAATAGCTTACATAAATTAACTGTAGGAGACATATATATGTTGACCATGAGAGATTTATTAGGTATCATGTTATTTAAAAACAGGTTTCAATTGTAAAATTGTATATTTACCAATACTTAATGATGAATAAGTGATGAAATTTGTGAAAAATTATCTTTTATTAAATCATTAATATTGTACGGTACAAGATAGCGTCCAGATTTTATTTGTGTAGTTTTAAACACTTAAAATGTATTATTTTCTATCAAGTATATACAATTTATTGTGAAAAATTGAAAATTTGGAATATATAGTTACATGTCTTCTTAAATATAATTACTTCACTTTGAAGGTAAAATATCCAACTATGTTATTTAGGATTTTTTTTTTTAATTTAGAGATGTTTATGACGCATCATACCTACATTCCATGTGTAAGTTAGAATTTATAATTATTGACTACTGTGTCTTCTTATATAACTCAGGAGCTATCTAATTAATATTTCCGTAAGTAGGGCATGCAGAAAAGTACATTACTACTCCATTTTCTTCGAGGCAATCCCCATTTTCTGCATGATTCATCTTGTAGTGGGCTCCATAGAAGAAAAAACATATAAATAAGGAGAAAAGTGTAAAATTTCTGACTTCTTTCGAATTATCAACTTAGTGAGATATGATCGCAAAACGTTGACTAGCCATGTACAAGTTCCTAACTTGAACAAATTAATTCATGTTCTTATCTAAATCTCTATGTGGATGGAAAAGAGTCCTCGATGATCATTTCATTGACTTTTGTAGTATGTACGGAAAGAGATGCTTATAAATAAATCGAACATCAAACTAAATGTGATTTACAAAAAAAAAAATTGAAATTATCTTGAGGAATGGTCCATGTTTCATTTTAATTATAGGTTAAATTTGAATTGTCCTTATATATCCTATCTATTACTTATATATCTTATCTATTAGATATATACTAATCGATAGGATCGAGCGTTTATCACTACGTTAAAAGTTATAGTTATTAGTCAGAGTGTAATTTTTTTTATTTAAAAGTGTAACACAAATTTAAGCATCACGATTTATTCGATTGTGATCCGGTTTACTTAGTTTCTGTCATGAGACAATTAATATCACTTGCAACATTATTCGATATTAATAGATGAACAAGTTGAAAAACAAAAGTAGAAAACAAAATAAATTTGCTGCAGGGAAATGGATGAAGAATTCTGAGCCAATCCTTTTTTGAGTGATACATATTAATGTTTTCTTCAAGCTCGTAACTTCATGCTCTCTTGGTCGGTGAAAACATAGAGCAAGTAATTCAGTTTTTAGTTATATTATTACAAGGATATATGATATTATAAGCAAGTAATAGATAAGTTCCATCAAACTCTCAAAGATGTGTGGCCAGATTCACATTGATGAAGCATAATAGTCAAATTTCAACAGATATGTAGGGAAGTCCATCAGAACACCATAATCATTATGAATATGTTGAAACTTGTAGCTACTTTTGAAACAATGGTTTTAAAAATTTGAAGTGAATAAAATGTGTCTGAAATATATATGTTTGCTAAATAACACTTTACAAAAAGAACCTACATTTCTTTGGGTTTTTTGGTGTCAACTGCAGAAACTAATTAAGAAAGGCACTCTTTTGTGCAGGGCGATGATGAACCGATTTTAGATCATAATAAACTAAAAGCCATTAAACCGATTAAAAAAAACTACCGTTTGGATGATTATTTAATTTTTAACAATATATCTTACATGCATTTAATCTTCTTGTTATTGCAATAAGTAGTCCACTACAACATAGGGAAATTCATTAGTAGTTTAATTTTAATTATCAAAATTATGAGTTTTTGAAAATATTATTTATATGGGTAAGTCTTGCATGTACAAAACGATTTTATTAGAAAACAAAATCGTGTAAAGCTAACAACTTCATTATAATTAAAAAAAAAATCATGTAATTCAAATACAAATTTAATCGGTCTTAATTTTTTAAAACTTTTTGTAGAAGTTGTGCAGACTTAACATAATTTCTATATATTTCTGATTTGAATTGAAGTTATGACCAAATAACACAATTTTAGTTATTTTAAAATTAAAATAAAATCATTCACATACTACATTGAGTCATACTTTTATTAAGACACCAACTTCGGTGCCAACGTACTTCTTTGCAGCTCCATAATAGATAAAAAGCCAAAATAAAAGAAAAAAAAGTGTGATGGATAATTTAGAAAAATACTAAAAAGTAAGGTTGATATACATCATATTAAATATCTACTTGAATTAAATATGTTTTGTCCTTTAACTTTCAGTAAAAATTGGAATTGGTCCATTTTCAAAATTTTAGTCTAATTTAATTCTTAAACTTTATAAGCGTTAGATTTAGTCTTTTTAATTAAATTTTGTTAAGTTTATTTGACATTTCAAATATATTTCATGATAACATTTAAGTTGTTTATATCATTAAACACATTTTTACTTTTGTTTGCCTTAATGTTAGTTGAGAAACGAGTTTAAAACATCAAATAAACTTAACAAAATTAGATTAAAAAATTTAAATTCACATATTTGTTGAGAGATTAATTTCAAATTCTACTAAAAATTAAAAAATCAAAAACATATTTAATTCTTCTATTTTAAAATAGATGACCGTAAATAGACTTACATCGTAGTTTTGACAACTTTACGACACATTTTACGACACATATATAGAAATGATATTTGATGAAAGTTTGAAAAAGTTAATGATTTCCAAAGCACAATGAAAGAAAAATCTAAATTATATATATATATATATAATGGTTTTATTTAATCTAAATATCAGGTTGAACTCAGCGACCTCGAAATGGTATCTCTTAATTTCTTTTGGGATACGATACAACTTTTATTTTTATATTCCTCATTATATGTCTATTAAATTTATAAAGGAAGATTAGATTATCTTCATTTTCAAATATGAAGCAGTCCACAATAAAATCACCTGTAAATAATACACATATTTATGCTTAACTGTAACTAATTAACGACGGATTAGTAGTTATTATCATTATTACCAACATAAGTTTAAAACTACAAACGCATTGGTGACTGAAATTACTTTTGACAGCAGATGTATTTGTTGACTCAGAAGGTTTTGACCTTAGTTTGAGTTCCAAGGAAACATCTACACCAACCCAATACTTGTCCAACCCAATTCCAACTTTATAAACTCACAAGTACTTTTAATAAAATAAAATAAAATAAAATAAAAATCACCAGAAAAATTCCCTTTGACTCATATGCATTGAAGTTTGTTTATTCTATGACACTAAATGGTTTGAGGCACCAAATCTCCCCTACTCTCCTTAATTACCTTAACTAACACAAACATATTCCTCTAATTAATAAATTCTTTCCAGTGGATTACGAAACACAGGACAACTATAGTCAAAAAGGATCTCTCGTGTTTTCACTTAAATTCCTTTCTTTCTTCTATCTCCTTTGTTTTCCATAAATTCCTTTCGTGTTATTATAATAACCAAACCATCCCGGGTCAACATCACTCACCAAATTTAATTAATGAATGTTTGTTCTGATTCCAGACTTCAAACATTTACATGCATATAGTTTAATTTTAAATCACTATTTAAATTTTTTCCTCATTCTAGTGCTGCCCGTTTATCAACGTTGTGTTCAGAAATCGTTGAAAAAAATTTAACTTGTCCATGGAATGGAATGTTGCGATTATTCTCCTTTAGAATTTCATGTACGCGATAAACAAAAAAAAAAAAACCCTCAATATTTTTTAACAAAAGAAATATTTGATAATATATGATCTAGAATCTAATGTTTGAAGTACATTATTTGCTTACCAAACAAATCTTAACTCATTTTTCCCCAGAAAATGTTATGTCAGATTCTACTTTTGTTTTAAAATAATTACAGTTTTAGTTATTGAAAAAAGTTATAAAATAATTTATGTTCTCAAAACCTTGATTTTTTTTTCTTTATAATATATCTTCTAATCAATAATTTCATCTTTCTACTTTAAACTAACGTATTAAAAAAAATGATATTGTTTTAGGAAAGTTATTTTAAAAAATAAGATATGTATAATCTTAAACTGTAATAATAGGAAAAAAGTGTTAATGTTTGACAACTTGTCGGAATTTCCCTAGCTTTTTAATTTTTTTGCCGAAAGCAGTATCCATCCATTCTTAGAATCTAAAAGACCGTGCACTATATGGATTTCAAATATTTTATTTAACTTAACTGTAACAACAACAAACAGCTTTAAATTTACAATAAATAACTTTCATCTATTTTAACTTTTTTTAATGGTATATTGTGATAATTTATTTATTTTTACTATTATTTAATATTACCATTCATTATTATTCATTCTCTCTTTTTTATAAACACCAAAGTTAATTTTTGTTTAGATATTTTATCCTTACAAAAGTTGTTAAATAATGCTAAATAACCTTTTTTTTTTCAAAAAATAATCAGTAACTTAGTTTCATCTTAGAAAAGAAGATCATGCTCATGTTAGAACATACAATAAAAATAAAGAGGAAACAAACTGAGAATGAATCAAAAGACTGAGTACCAAGTTTGAATCCTAATCATAATAATTCACAAACATAATTCAAAAGACTTAGTGAGTGTTTGATTTTATGTAAAATTGATTTTTTAATATGAAATCATCATGTGTTTGTTTTTCAAAATCAATTAAAAATTAAAAATAAAAAAATTATGTTAAATAAAAAATAACTAATTTTTATTTCTGGAATCAATTTTTCGACGCTGAATTAAACACGTTCTTAGTAAAATGAATTCATGTCGAACAGAAACCGAAAATAAAAGGTTTGTGACGATAAATCTTGATTTGCTCACAATACTGTAAGATGTCACGTTACAGATGCAATATATTTTACCAGAAGTTGTGTGAAAATTTGTTCTTGGTGCTGTGACTTTCGTTATGTTGATGCGAGCGTAGCTGGAAGTGACAATAGGTCGTGTCAAGTAAAGAAAATGTAAGTAAAGTAGTAAGAAAGTTATTCAAGCCACAGTATGAAATGCAATGCATCCCCAATAAATGTAAAATTTGATATTTCTACTCGTTTAAATCGAAAAAGATAGAAGAAAAAACTGTTCACAATTTATCTCGGGAATTCTAGATGCACAGCCTCTGTTTGTGAAAAACGGAACAAGATTCCAAACGGGTGATACACGCTTGTTGTGAGTGAGTCTGGATGTGAATTAATTGATGCCATCACTACAACTTTGGAAAGTCCTCGTCCTCATATGCCTGATTACCCGTAATCCATGCATCATTCTGTTTACACATTCTACATTCAGACAAATCAAAACATGCCTCTGTTTTCTTCTTCTACCTTCATAACATTATGCAAGTTCTTCAGCCAACCAATCATCAATATATTTTAACATTGCGAACTGCAAAACTAAATTTTAAAGCTTTATTATAGACTCAATATGAATAAAGTAAGACATTTGCAGTATAAACCTTACTAAGTTAAATTGTAAATACTTTTACTTTAAATTGTTTATCATACACATTTAATAAAAGGTATTTGATTTAAAATATCCACACATATTTAATGGTCGCACGATGACTTTAGAAAATTATCTGTATTCTGATAAAATCCCCACCATTCAAATAAAATCTAATGATTTAAATTATAATGGACCACACTTCTCTTGACAAAAACCCAATGATTCCAAGCCAAACAAGTTTTCCAACCCTTACAGAAGTTCCAATCTAAGGATTCTTTTTGGTCCTAGGTAGCTTTCTCGGTTCCTCTCCGTTTCTATCCACTGTTCAATATTCATGTGACTAACTGTTCATGGACAACTTTATTCAACAAAAAAGAAAAGCGTGTTTGAGGTTTTATTTATGTATCCCCCTGTTTCACAGTAGTTCCTCGATGCCCTTGGTCTTTGATTGTGAGCTACAATAAATAACTCACTTCCAAAGTTCACACTTCTATTTGCATCCTTATCTCTATATATATTCCTTCTTTCACTCCCTCTTCCATTCAAACACCCTCTATTTCTTTTTCCATCTTTCTCTTCCAACATGACCAAGCTCACACCCTTCTTCTTCACCCTCTTACTGTTCTTCATGCTCTCCCATGCCATACGCCCTGAACCAGCTTTTCACCAGGAATCTTTCACAAAACCGAACCAACAGGTTCGCTGAACTTTAATTATACTTATACTAATTTTAGACTTATTCCTTATCTTTATCATTCATCTTTTCTAATTTAATAGTATATATATACTTATACACACTTTTATATTGGTGGCGGCTAAATACCATGTCATATTTATTAATTGATGTGTTATTTTGCAGAGAGTTGAGGCGGTTGATGAGAGCTGTGAAGGTTTTGGAGAGGATGAATGCTTGATGAAGAGAACACTCGCCGCTCACGTTGACTATATTTATACGCAGAAGCATAATCCTTGAAGAAGAATATGAAATTACTCTTAGTAGTACTATGTTGCATCCATAATTTCACGTATGCAATCATAGGAGTGAGAGTCTATGTTTGATTGTTTTCATTTACAGTACATTAGAAGTTGGTAACTGGCTCATTTGTTTGGAATTGAGTAGTGTGTGTGTTTTTTCTTCTCTTTATATGTATATTAAACTGAAATTTATGGAAATATCTGTCTTCTTCATAAAGTTCATGTGGTCGGTAATCGTAAAGAACAGTTTCTTCTTTCTTTTCACATTCATCTCTGACTGTCTGAAAATTTTCACATTTGCTTTATCTTATTAACGTAAGTTATATATCGATCATGGATGGACTAAGGAATCACACATAAACCCACAACGCCATGTATATATATATGTGAAGCATATAATTCGAAAAGCAATCATAAGTATTTCTTTAATCCAGGATTCGAACTGATCAAAGAGCCGCATGAAAAGCCGTAAAACATGAAGCTGTTTTGTGCTATATATACCCATCTAATGTGTTTTATTTGATGAATGGGTAAAATCTTGTATCTTTGACAAAGAAGGAAGAGATTCAAGAAATCCCATGAAAGTATTGTGGATTTAATGTTGCTTTGGCAATTTAATTTGTGTGACAAGTGACAAGTGAAGAAGCTAAAGACGTGGTATAATGGCTAATTGCTTAGGTAACTGTAACCTCTGGATTTAATGCATGTTATGGATGAGTGTCTGGTGCACCCAGTATTAAATGTAATTCAACCACTTAGGTGACTTCTTTAGTTTGGGAGTTTGATCAAATTGGTTGATGGTTGAGGTTGAAGTTATAACTCAGAGTTCATTTAAATCACCCCCCATCGGACATGTGAATGAAAAAGCATGGAAGAAAATAAGAGGCTACAAAAAGATGCGTATAAACTCTTTGCTGTTTGTATAGCTGTAAGCTTTCAAAATCACGATTCTTAAACAATTACCGTTTTTTTTTTTTTTAGAAAATAACTGTAGAGGCTAAAAGCTGGCTTAATTTATCGAAACCTTTGTCATTACATTACATTACATTATTCAAAACAATGCAGTAGAAAAATACTCATATTATCCATTTTTATTATTTTGACATGTGTCAATTTGGTTGATTTTTTCCGTCATTTTTTCATCTTTTTGTTGTATCTTTCGGAAGTTTATTTATATTTCTTCTCATTCTTCTTAGCACGAATATCATTCAAATTTAATCATTCTTCTCTAGCTTCACCTTTGTCCTAGATTTTTTTTTCTTTGACATATTGCATTGTTTTTTGGTTCCTCCGCACTCCTATATATTGTTCCCACACTAGCTCCGTGAAAGAACGTTGCGTTGTTTTTGTAAGATGTGTTTTTCTTTTTACAATGTTTCTTACACTTTTCATTTTACATCTCTGTTGATCAAAGATAAAGAGAATCGTGAGTGTTGCGCCTTTATTGAAGAAAGACAAAGAGAATCGTGAGTGTGAAAATGTTAGCTTTTATGTTTACGGTTGTTTGTTGTTCTATAGTTTAGTTTTGGGTTAAGTATCTTTTTAATCACTGAACTTTTACCTAAAATTGGAAGTTCTCTCTAGTCAAAACATTGATAAATTTTGATCCCTAAACTTTAGAAATGAATGAATATAGTCCCTTTAACTCAATTTTATTAACTTTTATTTAGGTTTCGACGCATTTTTCAGTAAATATTGAGCCGAGAATGTGTCAAACGACGTAAACAACTACAATATTAACATGAAACACATTCGACTTGTTAAAAAAAAGTCAACGTAATTGGGTTAAAATGACTATATTCATTCATTTTTTAAGTTTAGGGACCAAAATTTATCAAAGTTTCGACCAAGGACGAATTCCAATTTTTGAATTTTTGACCATAGTTTAGGGACTAAAAACATACTTAACCCTTTAATTTTTATCTCGCATGTGTTTATTTTCATTAAATATGCTACAGCTATAATGTGTTTTATTGTTCACAACTATAGGTTGAATGAAAGAAATTCATGTTGTCATTCTGAAATTTTTTTATTCGACGGAATACTCAGATATTATTATTATTATTATTTTTAAATTAACAAAACAATATTCTTGTATGGTTATTGTCAACTATAATTATCTTTTTTTTGTGTGTGAAAATTATCAAAACAATATGATTGTATGGTTATTGTCAACTATAATTGTTTTGTTATAGAAATTGTGGCTGATATAAGTTGATTTTGTATTTCACTATCTATTCATTTGAAATTTAATATTTATATATATTTTTCACATATTATATCATTTTTATCTATTATATTAAAACGTTATTAAATAAATTAAAGGAAATAAAATATAATAAAATTTTATAAAAAAGTTACAAAATAATTATACCTAAAATGAGCGATACAATTGGTTAATTGAAAAGGCAGGTGTTTACGTTCACTTTAATATTTGGTATGATAAATCAGAATTTATTATTTAAATACGTCCATTTAGATTTAAATAGATTAAAATGTAGAATTAATAAACATATAATTAGAAGCAGAATTTAGGTCGATAAAATATTGATAAGATAAGTTGGACACTTCTTTCCACATATGATCGTATTCATGCGAATTTTAGATGGGATGATATTTTTGACACAGTGATGAAAGTCTTTAGAGGGCAATATTACATTGTTTTGATGATAACGATACATGATCACCCTACATATCACATGACACATACATTAAATATTCACTTAAATTTTTATTCATTTAAATATGTGTTCCGTTTAAATTTGTATTTGAGAGAAAAAATTAAATTAATAATTTTATGACTTTATTTTTTAAAATAAAATTAACATAAAATCATTTGATTCTATATTTTGTTTTATTTATATATATATATATATATATATATATATAATATAAATAAAATAAAATAAAATAATATGTTCCTTATATCTATCATATATTTTATATCTCTTATTTTTTTCAATTCCTATAAATTCTCAATATTTATAATATTTTATATTATAATTACATAACTTCTAATATTTCATATAATATATTATGATTCTTAAAATTTCATAAATTTACATCTCAATTAAATTCATATTAAATATTCAAAACCAAAACTTAAACAAATATTTACCTTAAATAAAGTTTCAAAATTATCTCTTGTGACAGAGAGAAAAGATAAGTATCATATAATGTAAAATATGATATATTAAGAATTATTAGGTATTGATTTGACATTTAAAAAAATTTGCTACATATTATTGCTCTTTCTTTGTGTTCTTTTGCTTGATATTTGACTTCGAACAACATTGGTGAATTAAATCCACCATAAAAAAATGACTCTGAACTCAAAGTATGTTTCTTTTACACAGATTCATATTTTCCTCTTGATTCCCAAACATTTGTGTTTTTTTTTTTTTAATTAAAACAAAACAAAAAAAAGCATTTGCAATCACCTACATTCATATGAGTTGAAGTTATAATTTGTTATTAATTAGTAAGTTACGTAACATTCTAGCATAAGAGATTTCAAATTAGGAGTATCTAAAAATACGATGCGCCCCACCGTATTAATAAGAAAGGAAATAAAATGTATTTATTTTATGGAAAGAAATAATTAGTATATTATGTGAGTACGGTTGATCTTTGCTAGCCGTACCTTTTCCTCCATACTATACCACACACTACGTATAAATGTCAAACGCAATTATTGGTTCGCCATAATTAATGGTCATATACGATTCAAAAGTTATTATTACATGTGGCTCAATAATTCCATAACCATATATTGGTAGGAATCAAAACATACCCCATTTTATTTTAAAACACCATTTCTATACCTTTCTTCACCTTTACGTTAACTAAAACCTTTATTCATCTGTTACATATTCAAAACTTTTGTGCATATTTTAAAAAATCAATTCCTTCCCATTTTCAAATTTGTTAGGGTATACACTTCAATGTGCGTTGATTTTTAGTGTTCCTTTTTGCTTAAAAATCTCAATAAACTTTTCGCTTCTTATTTATTTTTTCTTACATTTTGTATTGATCGAGAGTTAATGTAAATACATCAATTTATATATTCACAAATTATTTATATTCAACTCGCTAGATGACTGTGTAAATTAATGAGAATTATTAGATTTATATTCTATTTTTGAAGTGAATGAAAAGAGATTAAAATAAAAAAATAAAGAGATTAAAGTTTATTGATGATATATATTGCGCTAAGAAATGGAAGAGATACTATAAGAATACTCATATAAGATAAAAGATATAACATCTCTATTTAACTATTATTAATATGTAGTCTAAATATCTCATAACAACACACTATAAACATACATATACAAACATATATAAAGTGTATTTATAGTCCTTCATATGATTTAAATTTTTAAAATATGAAATATTAACTCGTTAAAAGGGAAATGTGTACCATCATCCCTCTATTCTCACATAAAATATCATAATAAAAAAGGAAAATCACAATTCACAAAACAAGATAAATTAATGACTTTCGTTAAATATCTTTTATATATATATATATATATATATATATATATATATATATATATATATATATATATATATATATATATATATATATATATATATATATTACAAATATCAACAATGTTACAAAAGTCAAGCATATATGGCACATTCTTATAGTACAATACATCAACCATTCTAAATAAAAATAGACATTTGATTCTACTTTTGAAAGACTCGTATTGAATTAAACTTAAAGGATTTTCACCTATCATAAAACCTCTCACTCTAGAGAGTCACATATTAGGAACCAAGTCATTCTCATATGACAGGAAAATTTTCCTCTCATTTGTGGGTCACAGTCCTTTTTTCATACCAATGCCTTAGAACATAAAAATCTCCATCAACTCTCTCCAATTAATATCTTTGCCTATGAGTCCAATCTCTAAGTAATTCCAAACCAACATACTTATCTTATCGTTTAGGACTCTCTTTGAATAATTGCATAAACCCCCTAAATCTATAAGTTGATCCCTTTGGTCTACTTACCTTAAATTAAACCAATTGATGTATGTCAAGATTGTCGGGAATCATGTACTAAAAAAATAATATCTTCAAGTGGAAGTACACCCACAAATAAGAGCACAAAATATAAATTAAAGCACATAAAAAATTTTATATGGTTTAACATCTCAAGGTCTACATTCACAAATACTCAATAAAAAGTATTATCACTCATGGTATGTTGTGTTTGGATCCATTGAAGTATTGTTCAAGCAGATGGAAAGGCAAGTGCGGAACATGTTTGATTGAAATAATTTGCACAGAATTATGAGTGTTTTGCGAATGACCTCCAAATTTTGACACTCTCTCAAGTGGATATATGCAAGGAAAGTCAAATCATTTTGTTAAATTTACCTGATTGTCCCTGTGATTTAAACCATGGTTAACTTTTATTTACTTTTTACTATACATGAAAGAGCTTATAGCTTGTGATGGTACTTTACATTTATTAAACACCAAATTTAATAACACTTCAAATTATAACTAATGACAACTATCTTTAATGAATAATAATAATATAATAACAATAAAAGTATTATAATTAGAAATAAATTAAAATTTTCTAATTTCAAATAACAACTTTAATTTCATTATAACATTATTTCTCCTGTCAAAAATTAAATTTATATTACATTTATCAAGGGTAAAATTATAATTAAAGAATTTCATCTATTAAAAATAAAAAATAAATAAATATTATCAATCACATTACACAATACAAAAACTTTCCATTCACATATACTTAAATCACACAATCTTTTCCTTAATCCAAACAATATTATATTCACTTACAAATAAACTCAAATCAATGCAAATCCAATCTCCCAAATCCACACCCAAATCCAAACACAACATTAAAGTGCACTTTTTTAGGCAAAAATTGTAAACCTTCATACAATTCTTTATGGACAAAATTGCAAACCCACACACAACTAACCAAGCCCCCCTATACACTCAAGAGACTTACTGAGTTGCCATAACAACTCTTTATTTTTATAGTACTTTTCTGTTATTCTTTTCTTCATATTACTTTATGTGAGATTTTGGTGAATACTCACTTGAGAACCAACAAAGATCTATACTCATCCAACAACTCAAACATTGCATAAATGAAAATACATCATAATAACCACTGAAAGATTAATCTACAACTCAGACATAGATTCATGAAACTCTCTTGAGCCACACAACCACGAAACATAACACACACATGTAAAAACTCAAAATGACTCAACAATATAACAAAAGATTAATTTACTTTGATCGCAATTTTTTCTGGGTAGAAACATTGTGATCTACATTAGGACTCCTATGGAAGTCTCTAATTTTTTAAAGAGATAAACAATGAGGTTAGAAATCTAAGAGAAAGGTAAAGAAAGAGAAGAGGATAGTTTTCTAAGGGATGACAACTTCTATAAAATGAAACTCAAATTAATAATTTTTCTCATTATAATTTACCCTTTTAATAATAAAATAATTGAATATTATTTTTAAATGTTTATTTTTACTCTTTAGTTATTTTGTAAATCTGACAAAAGAAACCAAATTAATTTAAATGAGACAAGTGTAAACAAGAGAAATAACTTATATGTGTATAACATTTATTATATATTTGTTCGGAGGGATACACTCTGACGAGAGAAGGATTTGCGATTAATTAACGTGTTCGAATTCAAACATTATGTATTTTTTTTATATATTACATTAATTAAATTACTCAAAAAATTTTACAAACTTTACATTTAAATTTATCTAATTTTATCTTTAAATTTTTTAAAGAAATAACATAAATTTTACCTTTAAATTTATCAAAATTCATACTGTGATTCTTCCTCAAATCCATTAATTTTAATAAATTCATAAATTTTAATAGATTATCATGATATAATGTTTTACTTTTAATAACTGAGAAGTAATTTTAAAAGTGACTTTTAAATTTGTCATTATAAAAAATGAGAAAGTTAGTATGGTGAAATTAATGATTAAATAATAATATAAAAACTTTGAAATTATTATGCGTTTCAATTAAAGTCTTATATTCATTTATTTTTTCTATTTAATCCTTTATCTAACTCTCATTCTCTGGAGTTATATATTTTAAATGAAAACATACGGACAAATTATAAGAAAAATTCAACCATATATATCTTTATTGTACAATCCTTGAAGTGATTTTTATTGGCACTAATTATATTATGTTTTTACAAAAAAAAATATCTATTAAATATTAAATTAATATATTTAAAAGTCAATCCATTAAAAGATTAATGAAATAATCAAACCATGGAAGAATAAAACAAATCACGTCCATTGTTCGTATTTTAAACAAGTTAACCTTAAACTTGAATTTACTCATACAAATAAAAATATCATATTTAAACGAGTTTTTCAACAATCAAATCTAAACTTCAAGCATTGAGGAATTATTTTACAACATTAGAGCCCTAATTGCTGTCAAAATTACTTAACGTTTTTACTATTAGGTTGAACTTCTTATAAAAATAAAGCTATTATCTTGAACTTTGAAAATTGAATTTAGCTTCTCAGATCATCTCTTGTCCTGGTTGTCAACTTGGTTTGAGTCAAGTTCGATATGATGATTCAAGAATATAAATCTGATCTTCAATGGCCCTTTCTTCTGTCTTTAGAAACTAATGCTCATGAAAATCAAAGGCAATCATTGACTAAGGATTGCATTTTAAGGATGGACAGATTTGAAATCTACATGCTCCATATTTTCATTCTTGTCTGAGATATCGTGTCCCTGAAATTAAGGAACCACAATTCTAATTATATGCATGTAGATTTTAATCCCAAAACTTTTGCACCTAAAGCAGCAGCATTTATCGACAAAGGAATTTAAAAAAAAAAAAAAAAGAGTGTAAAATGTAGCATTTGTTGGATCAGCTCATTCTTTATTTTATGGGCTTTGGCCCAAATGTCCTTTGGGCTTCTAATCTACAATTTCTATGTGGGTTGAGGCTGATGGACCTTGTGTGCCTTAACATCTCCATTTTGTTGCCCTGCCTGCTTCAGATTTGAGACAGACATCGCCTGCGAACATATTTTGATTTTTAACAATGTTCAGGCGAAGCAGGTTTCTTTCCTTCCCTATGGTAATCGGTGCAGTCATGTAAGTTTTTCTTTTCTCTCCCACTACGCATATCCAATTTCGCTCTACAAATCCATGCCCCAATTTAATTCCCCATATTGCATGTTTAGTATATTAATCTTGTTGGTTATGGCCTTTGGTGACTTCATCTGTAATATAAATCAATTCAGGGTTCCTAAAACTTATAAGCACAAACTTTGTAGGGATATTAGCACCCAGAACAATCGAATTAAAATCTGTTTGAAGATTTTTGAATTAGTTTGGTGTAGTTAGTTATGTAGCTAGATTTTGTATGTCTCTGCAGTATTGGTGTTGTTTCTGGGAAGGCAATATTTGGACCCCCACTTGATGAGTATTGGAAAAAGAAGCATCAAGAAGAGACATCTGCAGCTGCTACTAAGGAGAATGACTCAACCCCAACTTAGTTCACCACTTAGTTCACCTTCTCAAGTAGCAACATCATCATATTTTTTTCTTTCTTTGGACTAAAGATAAGGATTGAAATGCAGTCACTGCATTAATTTTGCTAGGGATTGATGTTTTGAAGTAGTCTGAACTCTTTATTCTTTACTCTTTCCAATGTGAGGAGTGAGTTTTGGTTCTCTTTCCCTGTCTTTTACTATCAAGCTAGATTTGTAGAAATTCACTGTATAATTCTTTTTTCCAGCTACCGTTGAGTTACAAGCATTTATATTATTGTAGTTGCCATGAATGTAAAATTGTTATACTCAAATAAAACAAGTTGTCCCTTGACCTGCATATACACATTTTGTAACTGAGTAACTGGATTCCACCATTTCTATACCGACTCCTTTTATTCAATGCAACTCATACATGCCATTCCATCTTTGCCGTTGTTTTTTCTTGATTATCTGTCAATTCTGTGGTGCCTATTACATTAGAACATAAAAGGAAGTCTAGTTATTAGTATTCTACCTTGCAGTGGGTTATGTTATGAAGCATAGTTGTTGTATAGACTATAATATAAGAATAAAGAATAGATACCTGTGTGCAGAGGTTAAGATCTGTGGCTACTAAAATTTTGTAGTACAATTAAATTTGCATAACTAGACTAGGCAAATTTATATGGTTGGACTCTTAAAGTGTATTGCAGTAAACGGAAACAGACACCTCTGTAAGATATCTAAGAGTTCAATGTAAACATGAATGCATTTATAAACAGAGAGATGGGTGTGTAATACAAGAAATTAGTCAGGAAGGAAAAGAATAGCGAGGGACTGAGAACGCAAAATGGCGATAATTGACCAAGCAAGGGAAGTAGCACATAACTACTGTTACGCCCTTTTTCCCCTTCTTGTGAATGTTTAAGCATACCCAATAACGATTCCCTTTTCATGTTCATTAAACTTTCACCTTTTCTTCCTCTTACTTGTGCTCAATCAATAATGTATGCCACCTTTTCCTTTTCCACAGTATGAATTTTGAGTTCAGATTGGAGGCAATTTGGTATGTTAATTCCGAACCTTTTCTTCAATGGACAGAGGAGAAGTTAAACATGACTCTATTCTAACTAGTCAACACTCGATAGGATGTTTTGACAAAGGTATCCTAAACACCATTAAAAACAGAAACCAGCGTGCAATCATGGTTGCTACTCGAGTTTCATGTTTTAGGTTAGTTAACCCATAAAATAATTCATCAAATGTTTTGATGTCCATGGTAAGTATCAGTTTGGTCTCACATTGAATTGAGCTGGAAGATTCACTTCTTCCATTTGTAGGTATAATCACTAAACCTCAGCTCCGATGAGTTAATTGGAAATAAAGCAATTATGATCTCTATTGTTCTTCACCGAACAAACTTAGAACCCTTTCCAGAAGATTTTCGATATTAGGACCATACTGCACTCGTCTTAGCCAATTTTAATTATCGGTTCTGATACCACTAACTCAACACTTTAAGGTAATAGATTTATGGGTTTTTATACTTATATAATGCTCTACTTTTTCATTTCTATTCAATATAAAGCTTAGACTCACACTTGGATTCCTAACGAATGAATTATTCGTAAGTGTGATTAATCGGTGCTAAATTCCACAACTCCAACTTGTCCGAACGACAATGTGGTACATAATAAGACACGTTTAAGTTAACGTACACTCCGCTTAAAGTATATTGTAATCAATGTACCTGTCGAAATGATCCTTGGAGTACATGTAGTTTATGTGAAGTGGATAGATTTCTATATTCAGGGCCAATTACTTTAAGCCATATAAGATATACGCGTCTTTAAAATTCAGGAGCTTTTAATCTTACTTCAATTAGCAAGATTTTGTTATAATTTCAAATTGGATGGTTCACTGATCCAACTGACAGAAATTTATAAATAGAATCATTGTTTTTTTACTTTTCCAACTGACAGAAATTTATAAATGGAATCATTATTTTTTTACTTTTTGAATAGACGACTGTCTAGATCCTTTTTATTAAGATAATTTATATTTGGAACTAGATCATAGTATAAAATTATTTTAGTGTTGGTGTATAAATTATTCATTCTTAAAAAAACTGTTATTTGCACATATTTACGAGTAATTAATATTTATAAGAAAAAAGAATCACATATTGTTTCTTCAAATGTAAATAAATTTTAATCACTTTTACTTCATTTAAAGATAATTTTTTTTTTTTAAATACCCTAACTTTAAGTAAGTGTATGAGCTTTAATTGTTATGTTTTATTTTACGAGAAATGCATTTTAAGTAGAATAACAAAAATTAATAATCAAATTTTGTTCCAGCTATATTATTTTCTTAATTTGTGTGAACTTATTTTTTAAAATGAATATCGAGGTGATATAATATAAAATGTTAATATTTTTAGGCATGGGAGACATAGTCGTTAAATAATTAGTAATGTAAAAGATAAAGATTGATAGAAGTTATAGCGCAAAATAAATAATCAAAAGTATATTTAAGTACTTTTATAATCTAAAAATAAATATTTATCATGTACAACATCTATTTCGAATATAATAGAAGCAGAAAAAACATTCTATTTTGAGTGCAAGAGAATTTGAAATATAAGGATGACTCAAATAATTTTATCTTGTTTTCATGAGAGACTTGTCTTATTTCACGATAAATATCTCTTAAATGTCATTAATTTAACTAAATTTTATATTTTCAATCTCTTTTGTTCTCGATACATCAATTCTAAGAAAAAATCACATATAACAGAATTTATTTTTAAATTAAATAGTAAAATTAAACGTCATATCTATTTTTTCATAATCAGTAAGAATAAGTTTTCCTATTTGAAACACGAAGAAGTATCATTGAACAAATCAATTGTTATGCATGGATAGTGTAAACAATTTCAAACTATACCAATAAAAAATAATTTTGGTGTGACTTTTGAAGTAATTATTGTAAAAATTAACAAATATATGCTTAAAATGAAATAATAATGTAATATTGTTTTGCGTCACAGCTCCAACCAATTTTGTGGAATTAAATGTTAAATTAGAAGAAGGAAAATAATAGTAATCGTATGAAAATATTTTACACTATTCAATAACAAATAATTATATATAATAAGTTCATTGTCTTGTATAACTAGCTTAAAAGTTATACGTATGGAAACTTTTGATTGATTAATAACATAGAAGATTTTATTTTAGTCGGTCATTCTTAATAACTAAATTTGTTTAAATATAATTTTTAAACAAAAAATAGACAATAAACGAATACTATAGTAGAATCAGCATATAGGTTGATTGAGATCCATAATATTAGTAGGGATTAAATATGTTTTTGGTTCCTTAACTTTTTTCAGTGAATTTTGGAATTAGTCTAATTCGAAATTTTAAACCAATTTAGTTCTTCATTTTTCGAAACACGTGGATTTAATCTTTAAATCAAATTTTATTAGGCTTATTTGACGTTTTTTACACATTTCAGAATTGTATTTAAGTTTCTTATATTGTTTGACACATTTTTGCTTTAATGTTAAGTCAAATACTATTATGAAACGTGGTTGAAATGTCAAATAAATTTAACAAAATTTGATTAAAAGAACTAAATCAACGTATTGTATTTCAAGATATGAAAGACTAAATTGGTTTAAAATTTTGAAATAGACTAATTCCAAAATTTATTGAAAGTTAAGGGACTTACAACCATACTTAACCCTATTAATAGTTATGCTTGCGATTCTTGATCGGTTAATGTGTAAAATTTAACTTGCAAATTTATACAAGCGTTATGGGTTTATTGAATGTGTGGGCGAGTGACTGACTAGAAGAAGTAAAAAGAAGCCCCAATAGTTAGCATGCGGAAGCTTTTGCTAAGAGAACACACGCCGCCACATTTTCTGGTAACAGATTCTCAACCGCATCTTAACAACTTACCAGGACTGCCACGTTTTCAACATGTGAAACGTGTACCTTCTGCAAATCCAGCAAAAATCGGCGAGGACTAAATAACTGCATTTTGGGTATGATGATTTGTTTTATTTTTAGAAATAGTGACGATGACGATGATGTGAGCATAAGAAAAACATGATAGTGTTGTGCAGTACTTTTTTTTTTTTAGGTTTTCCGTCATTGGCACATACAAATACGCTGATGTGTTATGTGCGTGACAATGACTCATACATGCTCGATTTTCCCCTTCTGTTTCGGTTCCATTCAACTACTAATAAATAGTAAATACACATGTGCACACACCTGTTTCTAAATTTACACATAAGAAGCTCCCTAACAGAATATAAGGATTTGGCATTCCTTCCCACTATCCCCGCCTCCTAATGGATCCTGCACATTTATCATTATCATCAGGTGAAGTATCTTACACTAATGAGTTTGAATCAATGTTTTATATATTATTCGTAAGCCATCGATCGCTTTAATTTCTTGCTCTTTTTACTCACATAGAAACCACCTTACAATTTCCCCGTCTTAGAGTAATTGTTTTTCGAAGTCAACGGGAAATTCTAAGACGGCAAGGTTCCAATCTTAATGACTGTGTATAATTTTCTTGTTGTTTGGGTTTCTGTGTAATCACTTAGAAAACAAGTAAAACAGCGCTCCATTATCGCCACGTTGGCTCATGCTGTTTTTGTGTGCACGCGCTTTCTTCGCCATGCGTACGTTTGAGAGTTTGAACGTTCCTAACTACAGCCTGGGAATCTCCATAGATACATGCACAACTCCACGATAAATCGTCGAACAATATTCAACGAAAATATTAATTGTTCGTTGTGCAATGGAGATAATTTGCCAGACTCACATCGACAGGGAGATTGAATCGCTCATTGAAAGAATCCATCCACCCAGGTACTAATTTTTTAAACTTTTCCTTCTATATCAGCATCTCATCATCTTCTTTTTCCTACTGAAACAAGTTGCACGAAGATTAAACTTGTAATAAGGCAAACCCTTCAAAGATAAGTAACTATGTCTTGTGTATAAAAACTCTTGTATTTTACATGTTTCTTGTTGTATATGAGCAGGGTATGTATAGACAATGATTCCTGCAGCGACTGCACAGTGGTGAAGGTTAGATTCAATTGTCAGATGTATGAGTTAGGCCTTGTTCATTAAAGTTGAATTTGAATGTGGTGAGCCTCACAGAATTTAAACTGGCCTTAGTAGTAGTTGATAGAATTAGACTTTAAGTGCATCTTAACCCACAAAACTGACCCGATAATAGATGAAATAAAATGTTCAAAAAAGTTCGCTAAGATAGATTTTAATTTGGTTCTGATACCATGTTAAAAATGAACTTTAAATTTAACTCAACTCAACTTCTGATCTATCGACAAAATGAACTTTAAATTTAACTCAACTCAACTCCTGATCTATCGACGATGTTAGAGTCGATGTTAGAAAGTTTTGGAAAGTCGACGTTGGACTTCCAATGGTAAGTAATAGTGATGTGAATCACTGTGCATAATAAACTATGTACATATCCAACATGGAGATTTCTTAGGCTGAGCTTAGTTTGAATATGTTAGAATGAACTTAACCATATATTTAAGTTGGCATTCTCTTGAACCAAATATAGAAGCTGTAAATTTGACATGTTATAATACGTGTTGGTGAGAGATAATAGGAAGGATGATTTTTGGTAGATATTAATGGGTGAAGGATGTTCTGAAACAGATTGACAGCGCAAACAGGCATGGGATATTGTTGGAGATGGTGCAGGTGTTGGCAGAGCTTGATCTCGTCGTTTCCAAATCATACATTTCTTCTGATGGTGGATGGGTAATGGATGGTTAGTATTTGCTTGCCAATGTTAATCCTTATTTTCTGTAATCCTGTTATTTTCCATAACCATTTTTTAAAATAAAAGGGAAATACAAAAATATTTTTTCATAAATTAATTTAATTTGTGTATGAACTAGTCCGTAAAAAAAGGAAGATCTTAACTGAAAAAATCTAATTAGCTTTCCCAACAAATAATCCTATTAACAATAGTCATGAAAGCATTAACTAATATCAACTTAAAAGTAATTTTTTCCGATATTTATATAAAAATAATTCTCTGATTTTCAACCAAAAATTAACTTCCGATCAATATCAACTAAAATTTTTTTACTTAAGACGATCAAAGTAGTCCCACTATATCTTTGATAGAAAAATAAATATTGACTAACATTTACTCTCAATAATGTTAGTCGATCTGATTGATATTAATTGAAAAATAACATTGATTAACATCAATGGAAAAGAATCTCAAATGGTGTTAACAACAAAGAAGTTATGTGACACTAAGAAAAATATATCGCTAATGTTAATGAAGAAAACATTGATTAATATTGTCCACTTGAACTTGAAAGAGACCATCACCAAATGTTTAATCGATGAAGCTATGACGTGAGTCAAGCCATGATGTTCCGACTAGAGTGAAATTTAGATTTCAACCCCATAAATAAATCTGGCTCATTGAAAAAAAATTAATTTTTTCAAAAGTGGATTAAACTGAGTCTAACTCACTTAATCCATGGATTAAATGACTTTGAACCGGGTTGAAAGTGGGTTAACCCACTTATCCACCAACATTTATTTATATTGTTTTTAAATTTTTTTATTATAATTATTTAGTATTTCTAATTTTATAGGTTCATAATTTCATATTTTTAAATGTTACACTGTTGTTCAATAATATCTGAATAGTTTGAATATTTAATTAGTTTGTTTGTCATATCATATACATTCATACTTTAATCTTTAACTATTATTTCTATAATAATATTTCGAGAATTAAGTGGACATTTTGATTTCACTATTATAAAAAATAAATTAAGTTAATTTACTCTCATTGTAATACAAAAAATATATAAAATAAATTACAAAAAGAAAAAAAAATTGTAAGTGAGTCAACCCACTAACCCATCAACCCGTGGTAGATTGGGTTAGATTGTAAAATTTCTAAATCATACAAAAGGTGAGTCAGATTAAACTGATCATTTTTAACTCAACCTGTGGTGAACCAACCTATGTGAGTTGAGTTAGCTCACTTTGACACCCTTAGTTTAACAATGATGAACCAACCAAATTTCTAAAATGAAATGAAAAAAAAAATTACAAAACAGATAGAACAATTTAAAAATTTTACTTTCTTTATAAGACTTTTTGAAATGATTTAGTTTTAAGTATTTTTCTAATAAAGTTATAAAATTATGAAATTTTAATTTTTGAATTCTTTTTCTCAAAACAATGTATTTTATCATAAAATATCTCATTTTCTTTTAAATAATATCCTTTATAAATGTCTCATTAAAAACATGCTGAGATGGAAATGGGGGAGAGAAATTTAGTAGGATGAAATAAAAGAAAGAGATCCATCTTCCTCCCACCTTTTTCTTAAAATGCTATTAAATTATTTATTTATTTATTTGCTTAAAAAATGTCTTCGGTTCTTGGTAAAATGTTGGGACACATTAATCTCCTTATATCTATATTTTTGGAAAAAGAAATTCTTGAAAATTTTCACATTTATATAATTGTCATCAATCCATACATTTTCTTGAAAATCTCAGACTTCTCATATATAATATTATAACTTAATGTCTTTCCTAGAAACTAGTTTCTTGTATTATTTATGGCTGCCACCAGGACAACTTCGTCTGGTTCATTATTCTTGATCATAGTAAAAAATGTTAGAAAAAGAGAACATGATGTTACACGGAAGAATTAAGTAGCCTTAACAAAAGGTTTATCACTTATTGTATTCCTTGAAACTTTGAACAAGGAAGATTTCTCTCTTTTTTTTTTTTTCAGTCTCCTTAAAAGAATAAGCTCGTAGAAGATAGGAAAGGGGAATCTATGACCGCAATGGTAATAGTGGTGTATGTGAGTGGCTGCATCTTCCTAATATAAGATATGTTATATTTCTCAAAATAATAATAAAAATTTATTTAGGCCCTGACACCATTAAATTTATTGAACTCAATTTTATTTTACAATATGAAAGACTAACGAAGAAGAAGATGTGATGTATTAGTTTATTTACGAAGCATAGTTTATAAGATTAATTTTTTATTTTAATAAAGTTGTTTATTATGTAAGCATGAATGAAATGGCCTTTCCTTGATGGGTCACTGTTGACTGAACGTTGCAGCGTTCCACGTGACGGATCAGTTTGGACACAAGCTCACTGACAAAGGCCTCGTCCATTACATTCAGCAGGTCATCACGTCTCTCTCTGTCTCCTAATCTCAACTATACAACCTACTTTCAACATTTTATTTAATTTCAAAATTCTCAATTTTCTTATGCTTCAAAAATGACCATTATTAATTTATTTTTCATCATTATAATTTTTATTTTTGTTTTCATCATCAATTTTCTACTTATTTGATGGACTAAATTACATGATTAATCTAACAGGAAGTGATTTTATAGGCTCTGTGTGAAGCTAGAAGCAGCAAAGGAATTTCAAACGATTTAGAGCTCCGAAGTTGCAATGGACTACCAGGATCCAATTTGTCAGTGTCCGCGTTGAACTTTGCCATAGAGTTGACCACGAGGGACCGGCCGGGCCTGTTTCTAGATATATCAACTGCTCTACTGGGCCTGGGCTTCAACATCAGCTCCGCAACGGTCTGGACCCACAACGAAAGGGCGGCCTGCATCATTCATGTGGAGGACGTAAACAAACTTGGGCCGATCCACGTCGCCGAAAGTTTGGCCCACTTGCAGGAGGAGCTACTGAAGGTGGTCAAGGCCCGAGACGGGGAAGAGGAGAAGAAAAGAGCGAGGCTGAGGCTGAGGAGAATCGCCGCTGGGCGCAACCATACAGAGCGGCGACTCCACCAGATGATGTACGACGACGGGGACTACGAGATGTGCGGCGCGTGGCAGGGCGAAAAGGAGAATGGACGTGACGGTATAGAGGTGTCGGTGGGTAGGTACGCGGAGAAAGGGTACTGGGTGGTGAACGTGAGGAGCAGGGACCGCCCTAAGCTTCTATTTGATACTGTCTGCATCCTCACCGACATGCAGTACGAGGTGTTTCACGCAGCTGTTATCACCAACACCTCCATGACCGACCAGGTACTTCTTTCTTATTGCGCAAAATATGCTTACACAGTTACACACCCATTGCTATTTGACACTCTCAAGAGAGAAAAACGAGAAGGTTTAAATCACAAATAATATATTATTTTCACAACTTTCTTTTATAATTCAAGTAATATTTTCTAAGTAATTTTAAAATATAAAAAAATAGAAAATCACTTAAATTATATCATCTCAAATTATAAATAAAATTTAAGTGTTAAAACAGCATCTATCTTTATAAGAAGAAAACTCCGGGATAATATGAATGTCAAATACATTACCTATTTTTTAGTTACATGGTTTGATTAATAGGAAAAAGGGTAAAGAATAAAATCGTTTTGTATTAAAAAGTATTTTATGAATTTAATTAGAATGCATATGAACTGAAATGAAGCCATTGTGGATGACGAAAAGTTTAACAATTATAAAAGCTTTTATGTTATTATTAAAATTTACAAATTAAATCTCTCTAAAATTTATACTAATGTATTTTCATTGTTACTTAAAAGAAAAAAAAACAAAAGCCCTCTTCAAATAAAAATACATCTATATTACAACTAATACTAATAATATATATTAATACTTTAAATAAAAAGGTAAAAAAATTAAAATATTAATATTTTAAGTTATATACCGGTTTCTTTTTTGCCGTCAAAATATCTTTCGAAGTTAAGAAATAAATTGATATTATATAAACATATTAAGTTAATTAGGGAAAAAAAATCAGAACAAAAGAGAGAACATGGGTCACCTCAAACTCTATTTAGTACTTAAACAGTAAAGAAAAAAGTGAATGGCAGCATGATAAATATTACCAGAGATGTATCTATATATCCCTACTGAAGCCTATTATGGTTAAAGGAGCTAAAGCATTAATGCACTGAAATAATAAATAGAATTTTTGTTAGAGGTGATTGTAATTGTTAGTGACATGTGACGCAGGAGTACTTCGTAAGACGAAAAGGTAGTTTGGATTTGGAGAATGAAAGCGAGAGACAAAAGCTGGCCCTGTGTTTAATCGCTGCCCTAGAGCGCAGAGTCTCGCATGTACGTTTTGTTTATTTATTTATCTGTCTTGCGTGACATTGTTTGGAGATTTTGATGGTAAGAAAACATAAGCGTAATAGAAGTAGTAAACGAGGATGTTTGTATTTGGAGCAGGGATTGAAGGTGGAGATTCGCACTGAAAAGAGAATGGGACTACTCTCAAAGGTGACGCGTGTGATTGGTGAGAATGGACTCTCAATAGCAAAGATGGAAATAGGAGTAGAGGGTGAGACAGCGATAGGATCATTCTACCTTACAAATTGTTCAGGTGAAGACGTAAACCCAAATATAGAAGAGTTGATGAGAATAGAAACTGGTGGCTCCGTTACTGCAAATTATATCTCACCCTATAGGGTTCCTAAACCTATGTTATCATCATCCAGTAGAAGTAACATGCATGAACGCAAGAGTAGTTCACATGTTAGACGAAAACCTTCTCTTGGAAGCATGTTATGGTCTCAGCTGGAGTGCCTCACCCATAATTTCCGCCCTATTTAATTCCTCCAAAAATAACCACTGTAAATATTATTCTCTTCATCTCAGATGGTAATTGCAGATCATTGTAAGTATACTAGTTACCGCACGTGTGCAATACACACGGATTTATCCTTTTTGTTCAATATATATATATATATATATATATATATATATATATATATATATATATATATATATATATATATATATATATATATATAACAATCAATTCATATGTATAGAAATCATAAATAAGTATGTTTACTACGGATAATGTTGGAAAAACCTCAACACATAACAGATAATCAAACAAAATCTAGATCAAATATTTTCTAAATATATAGTATATAAATAATAAAATTTATAAAACAGATAAGGGAATAACTATATTAGAAGTGAATTTTAAACCTAATTCAATCACACAAAATTGATTTGTAAGGTGAAGTTTGCATCCACTTATATATTGTGAATTGACCTTATTTCTAGTTGATGTGAGAGACTTCCAACAACACACCAAAATTTTTAACATGGAAAAACCTTTTAATATAAAGAAAAAACCCACAAACCTTATTCAATAAAAACTTTCACTAATAATAATTAATGGGTACACCACAAATTCTCTTGGATATTTCAACTTTTTTTTCTATATCTCTCGCTCTATTTTTTTTCTTTCTTGTCAAACCTCAGACAGAGAGAAACATCTCATGTTTCTTATAACAGTGTTGTGCAATTTAATATACATAAGAAAAACATGATCTCGCGTTATAAAGAATGTATATGTAAATTATATAATGGGCCAAAAATCCATAAAAAATATCTGATTTTATTTTTCTTAATTAAATCGGTACGAACTAATACTATTAAATTAGTAATCACCTGACAGATAATTCATATCAAACCTTCACTCTAAATCTGCTATCACCGATATATTATATAATACTATTTGTTTTCAATATTCTATGGAAATAAACAATTCCATCTACCAATATTCTAACCAATGAACACAACCCAGAACATTAAAATCAATTTCTTAAAACAAGTATATATAGTCTATGGACACACACATTCTATAAAGCATCTTATTCAACTTGATTAAATTTACACTAAAAATTATTTATAGTTAAATTTTAAATCAATCATACAAAGTTGGGTTTGATAAACATTATGAAACTAGAGATGGAGTAACACAGTAAAAATGGATAAGCCTATCTTTTTGTCAATTAATTTATACAAATGAATATATACTAAATATAAAATAAAGTAATATTGATATATGGGTGTATTGCTATTAAACTTTACCAAAACTTAATTCTTTTACATAAGGATATATATTTTATCTTGCATAAATATTATCCTATTTCTTTCCATTGTTCACTGCTAATAGATTTTAATTGCCTGGCCCGAAACTAATGTTTTCATATATAGCAAATTGTTTTTTCATAAACCGTAAATTGCAATTTATATAAAGCTACTTTACTTTATAATATTATAATCAATCAAAAAATAAAATATTCATTCCTTTTATATTATTTTATTCTTTAATTTTTCATTCTAGATAAAACTCTTAGTTCACACATATTTTCCGTCATTCTACTCTTTGTATCCATATTTATATATGTTATCTTCTTCTTTTTCACATAATTTTTTTTTTCTACTAAACAACCATAAAATTTGTAAAATTCTTGCTGTTATTACATTTTTGTAAGACTTACATAGCCTCCCTCCCGCGCGCTCACACACGTATTTTGTATATAGGAGCATGAAAGTTTGACCGTATAAATTTTGTCTACAAGCTATCACTTAACAACAATGAATAATATTATTTTATTTTAAAATTGAGCATTGCTAGTCTATCTTACGTGTCTCTAATCATTGAGTGACATCTAGAATCACTTTATTTATTTATTTTATTATGGATATAAATGTAATTTTCCGTTCAATAACCCCCAAGTTTCAGAAAGATATTGTACTTCTTCGAAACATGGCTTCTATATCTTCCATTCTCAATTACAATGGGATTGGACTCTCCCCTTCCCATGTATCTCATGGGAGGCTAGAGGCAGATCTTAAAAGAAATTATAAATTGAAAGTAAGAGAAGAAAGTTAGGCCACAACTTATCATTTTTCTTTTGCATATTATATAAGTATGATCCTTCGACAATACAGTGGAACATCATATTAGATCACTAAATTCCCACACTTATTATACATTTACTTCTGATTAAGATTAGCTTTGCGAGTTAATTTCAATCATTAACTTTTAATATAGTTGTTTAGAACAACTTTTGATCAAACATGCTACTTTATATATCTAACAAGCAAATATCCGGGTATAAAGACAATGGATGAAACAAAAGAGATACAGAGATAATCAAGGTACATAACCTCACACACTAAAGGGTCGGTAACAGTTAGTTAGTTTGTTATATTGTTGGCACTCGACTACGCCCCAAAACAGTAACAACAAAAAAATAAAAATAAAGTAGATAATGGAATAGAAGTACATATGAATAGCATATGGTGTGCAGAAATTAGTGATAAAAGTCCTAAAGAACCTTCCCCGCTTCCAAACTGGTGACATCTCTTGGGCTCAAAAGAGGAAGGAAAAAGAAAGTACTATAAGAAGTTGGTGAGAGCAAATTCATGCCAAAGTCCAAGTCCTGGTACCATTTAGTGCACGTGTCTGCGCTTCCTTCATTTTGCTTCTGGGGCACATTGGGAACGCCGAGGGAAGTGCCAGCACGTGCGACGTTGCTTTGAAGAAGCTGTTGCTCACGTGGCTGGGGCTTCTGCTCGGGTGCACCTGTGAGCTGCTGAACCACGTCGCGGAAGTTTACAGCGTCCACTTTGTACACTTTGGCCGGTGTTGGTGGCATCGGTGCCACCGGTGCCTTCTTCCTGGGCTTCGCCGATGGCTTCCTCACGGAGTGGAGCCAGGAATTGTGCGACTGAAGAGGGTACACTAGCTTCATCAGCCCCTTGGATTCATCAGGGTTTTGGGTCAAGTATGAAGAGTTGGACGAGGAAAAAGAACTAGAATAGGCTTCCATGATGACAACGTCGTGAAAATTTAATAAAAGTGCTTTTGCTTTTCTGTTTTCTAGTTACGATGCAAAATGATTGAATTGTTTGAGTTGTGATCACAAACTGATCGACTATGAAGATATATATTTATGGATTTTTATGATTGTGGGCAACAATTGTGGCGTGGTGTATTGAATTTCAACAAAGACCAACGACTTAAAGATGAGGCAGCCGGGGAATGAATGGGGAGTCTGGATGTGTGGGAGAAATTCAAACGAGGATTTTGTCGTGACCGTCGGCGGATATAATAACATATGCAGGAGATGGTATTTGGTCAAAGGAATAATGAGTTGGATGAAGAAGCAATTAATAATAGTGTTTGTAGGTTTTGAAAATGGCTTCAGATTTGTCTTTGTTAGAAGTATCACAGGAGAGAAATATATATGTACACGTGTGCGCTGAAGTCATGCTATGCAAAGGTCTAAGGTGAGTGAGATCGAGATTCAAGATTCAACGTGAGTTGAGTGATTACTTGAAAAGAATGAATGGAAGAGAGAAAAGAATAGCCGCCAGACGAGAGTGGTGTGGTGGGTCCTGTCCTGTCGTGTCGCATTCGGAGGGAACTAACAGGTTATGCCAACAACGGGGATAGACCGCGAATGCTCTTCCTGCCACTCATTTTCTTCTGGAAAATTATATTTGCCTCCAATTTGTTTTTTTTACTTTTTTTTTCGTTTTCTTTTTCCGTAACTTAACGTGGATTATTAATTATTTTAAAAAAATAATAATATATTAATCAATAATTTATATTAAATTATTTGAAAAGTTAAATAATAAGAATTAAAAAAATAAAAGTTATAATATCGTTATCTTTTTTAAATTTTCAAATTTCGATTTAATTCTTGAACATGTTTATATAAGTTATGTCCACATCTTCTCAAATCTAAAATACTCGTCATGCTGGTTGTTGAAAAACGATAGATCATTAAATCATTTCATCATCTGTATTCACACAATATATCACCATTTTACGTATATACATTTGGCTTTCTTTTATTTCTTAGTTAACAAAAGTACTTTTTTTTTTTTTTGGTTTTAAGTACAAAATACATTCGTATCTTATTTAATTATTCTTTTATGATTATAAAATGATAGATACCATACCAGGATACATAATTGCTTCCAATTAAAATTTCCCCGTCCCCACTTGCATAAACAATTAACATTTAAACATATTCACGTGCCAACTTGGATATTTAACATTCATGCTGGCTAATAATGTTTTGACCGACTAGTCCCATATTAAACATTATTAATACAAATTAGAATTATTTTTTTTCTTTCGAAATTTAGATTAATTTAATTTTTAAATTTTAGAAATATGTAAAATTAGTCATTTTAACCAAATTTTGTTAAATTTATTTAACGTTTCAAACACGTTTTATGATAACAATTGAGTTATTCATACCATTTACCATTTAACACATTTTCGTTTCAATGTTAGCTATTTGACATATTTTAGCTTTAATTTTAGTTGAAAAACGCGTTTCAAACATTAAATAAACTTAAGAAAATTTGGTTAAAATGACTAAATTCACATGTTTTCAAAGTTGGACTAAATTTGGTCAAAATTATATACTGAAAGTTAAGGAACTAAAAACATATTGATAGAGAAGTATCTCTTGAGCACATACAAGAAGAACTTGAGGAGGAACTTTCAACAATAAAAGAATATGAAGACATAAAGATCGTACAATTAAAGGATAATTTAAATAATTAAATTTAGTTGTGTAAATGATCCAACTTATCTTTTTTAATTTTATTTTACCTTTTGTTATCTTTTGATACCTTTTGAATTTTAGGATATTTTTCTATATCTTTTGATATTTTGAATATCTTTTGATATTCTTTTTCTGTTTTATCTTAAGGTTCTCGTCAAAGACAAGAATCTTTTTGGCGAATCTTCCTTGACTTATCAAAGATTGAGATCTTTGTAGCGCCACTATTATTTGGTTCTTATCAAAGACATGGATCTTTGTGACGAACCTTCATTCAACTTGTCAATCTTATTAATTGTGGCATCTCTATTATCAATTCTTATCAAAAAAGGATATTTTTGTGACAAATCTTCCTTTGAATTATCAATCTTATAGATAATACCTCTCTATTTCTGTCTTATTCTGCATTCTTTATTCTTATTTTAATTACCTTTTTTATAGAAAAAAAAATTCTAAAGTTAAAAAAGACTGTCATCTTTCCGATAAGATTCAAATCACATATTTAATCCTTATAAATATTTACATTGCTTGACGAACGTAATAGACGGCGTTTATTTTTCGAACCCTCGTAACCTTTTGAAAAAGACATCTTCTCAAATAATTTCTTAACTAGTAAACAAATTGTAAATATAGTATATATCAACTATCAATACATCACATAAATATATATTTTAATATGTTTTTCTATTATATAAAATTATCATTTCTATGTAAACGATATGTCTTGGTTCAAGAAATTATTTTATTCCTTCTCTCTAAATATATCTTTAAGTATATATAACATCTAATTATATTTTATTCTAATAGTCTCTCTTAACATATAAGATCTTCTTCCCTTATTTTAAGTGAGACAAAATAGGCTAATAAGTTAAAACCTTTTAAATTAGAAGAATGAATTTCTACTTATAGACTTGGTCTTATCTCTTATTATAATTTTCATGTTAAAAAAATGATTTTTTTATATATTTTAATTTGATGTTTAATTATCTAACTTTTATTTGTATTTTTAACGCATCTATTTGGCCTGAAGTGTGTAGATTACATCGATCATAAAATATTCTTCTTATTCTATTGTTATTTTAAGTCATGAAAATATTATTTTTATTTTCTAATTTCCGTTTTCATAAAATATTGTTCTTATTTATTTCTATTGTTATTTTAAGTCATGAAAATATTATTTTTATTTTCTAATATCCGTTTTCATAAAATTATTAAAAATAACAATTAAATAAGTATTATTTTTTATATGAATAGTATGAATTAAAATTCCAATTTCTATTTGAATGTTATGGCACGTGCGTAATTATGGTAGATCTCAAAAGTCTATACAAATTGACTATGCTATCCGAATGGTAAAGAATTATGTTCAATTTGTTGGAAATTTGTCTAAGAAAATATTTGTATAACAATACAACAAATTTTATGGTGCTGAAATTGTTTTTTTATGTTGGTACTCAACTTAGTAAATTTTCTTCCAATATTCAAGTTCTTTGGTAGCCTCTTATGGCTAATTAGACCAAAGCAAATATAGATGGTGTTAGAAGAGATTGTCCTAGATACACAACGTGTGCATTGTAAATGTAGTAGAAGAAAATATATTGGTACTTTCTTCTTTTTTTTTTTGGGTGTACATAATTTTATTCATGCAGAATTAACAAGGTTATTTTGGCGGTAAAATATGTATAAAGTGTTAATTTCAAGAAGCTTTGGATTGAATATGATTTTTATTTGATGCATTAGGCTTTCTCTTTTGTTTCGTGGTATTGAGAGAAAGATGAAGAAAATGCTTTCACTTGTGTATAAATATGCAATTTCAAGTTTCTCATATTTTTTTAGAAAGATATCCATTGTGCAAATAAATTGACTACTTTGACTTTAGTAAACCGAGAATGTTATATTTGATATCCTAGCTTAATGTCAATTCTAAGTTTACTCTCCTTTCACATGAACTTGATCAACAAATAAATTCACTATGTTTTCCTCTTAGGATATATTTTTTAAACAAAATCGTTTAAGATTGATCATCAAGGCTCCCTATAAATTTTCATAAAACCTTTAAGACATAAAAATGATTTTGATTAGAGA
This sequence comes from Vigna unguiculata, assembly GCF_037176805.1. Classification (NCBI taxonomy): domain Eukaryota; kingdom Viridiplantae; phylum Streptophyta; class Magnoliopsida; order Fabales; family Fabaceae; genus Vigna; species Vigna unguiculata. The sequence goes on along the minus strand of NC_140794.1, from coordinate 51,738,780 downwards.
CTAATAAAGTTTTTTTTGTAACTTACATAACATGTGGAGTAAAAATGTCATTTTTAATAAGTTTTATTCAATTTAGAAAATGTTGGGACAAATAGATGAATAAAACTTGAGTATTGTGTGTGTGAAATAATGGGTAAACTTATTTATGACATTTACAACATAATATTATTTAAAATAATTAAATATAAAAATATTTAATACTATTTTTAATATTTTGTACATCATTACGATTCATAAGTGGTTATTCATGATGGTCAACTATCAAAATGTCATGAAAGAAAGAGATAAAATTGTTAAAGATAAATTATATATTTTGGTTCATTATTAAACAAGTAAATGGTGACAAAGGAAAAATGAATTAATTTTATACATTAATTAAAATAATGTTGTAATAGGGGTTAGGTAAGAGAAAATTAAACTAGTTAAATTATTATTATTGAGTTTATGATTGACGATTTATTATGGTATGCTAAATTATTATTGATCATTTAAAGACAAAAAATTATTTAAAATTTTTAAAAAGTACACCTTACTGTAATTTAAAAAATATTATGATGTTTTTACCTAACATGAAATGAAATTAGAAGTTGATGTCACATTTATTTTATATATATATATATATATATATATAATATTAAATTAATGTAATATTTCAAAAACCTAAAAGACAACCTACAATAATTCTTTTTACTTGATGAATTAAGGAATTTACCTTCGGCATAAAATGTGTTACTTAAAATAAGATGGAACAACAAGAATGAAAAGAACTCATTTATTTTTATTGCATAATTTTGAAAAGATTACACCTTCTCCAAATTATGATTTTTTTTTAATCATAACCAATACTTGACTACAATTGGATTTATACAACAGACTTATTGTTCTTAGAGTTAGAATCAACATCCTTGGGAACAATTTTATTCCAAAACCAATGTGAAGTCCAAAGTAGATTCATTTCTTCAATGGGAACGTTCTTGGTTTCGGGTAAAAGTAATGCAATGAAGATGGTCATGATAACCACAAATCCTGCGAAGAAGAAGAACAAACCAAACTTCAAGTGACAAAGCATGGTAAGAAAGACTTGAGCAATTGCAAACGTAAATAACATGTTGATCGCAACATTGGTAGCTTGGCCTGCTGGTCGAATTTCTAGAGAACATATTTCACTTGGCACCAACCATCCCAACGGTCCCCATGACCATGCATATGCTGCAACATATGCACAGATAAAGAACAACAAAATATCTGCTTCAGATTTACTAAATGCTCCTTGACCATTTAGCCCAAACTTTAGACCGATCATGATTCCAACGACAACCTTCAATCCAAATCATTAGCAATAAGAAACATGATATATAACAAATTATGTTTAGCTTAGGTTTCAAGATTTATAGTGTGATACACAAAAATATTGTTTGTTATACAAATGTATCCATGGTGTTTCAAATAATATTTATTAAATTAATCATGCATGTTCACATACAAGAAATTGTTGGAGATCTCTCATCAGTTAGATAATATGGTCAATTTATACTATGTAAGTGGGTGCAAATCTCATCTCACAAGCCATTTTTGTTAGCTTGAGTTAAACTTAAAGTCTACTTCTTAAGATGATATCAGAATCATTTAAAGCCTATTCTGACGAGGTTTGTTATTTGTTGGGTTTATTGTATCACACATTATTTTCATTACTATCAAACCATCCTTAGATATCTAATATGACCCTTGAGATGTATATGAACCTCAACTTACAAGCTAATTTTTCAAGACTCAATTAGGTTTAAATCCATTTCTTAAGAGAAAGTAGCTAGGTTTAAAGTTTTATTGAAGTTATAAGTTGCAAAAGCTTAAAAGTATTAGACTTATCAACTTTTACCTGACAAATAAACATCTGGACACCACCTTCAAGAAATAACACTCTTCTTCCAAACTTGTCTACTGTGAAGATAGAAACTAGTGTGGCAACAACATTAACAACTCCAGTGATAACTGCAGACATGAGTGAAGCCTCATTACCGAAGCCTAAAATCTGAAAGAGAACCGGGGCATAAAACATGATGACATTGATGCCGGTGAGTTGTTGAAAGGCTGGAATAAAAATGCAGAATGTTAGTTGAGGCTTGTATTTTGGTCTTGTAATGTTCTTCCATGGATGTTCTACATTTTTTGCTTCTTCACTAGCTTCAACAAGATCTTGATATTCCTCATCAATTTTCTCAGTGCCACGAATCTTCTTTAACATTTTCTTAGCTTTTTCATAATTTCCTCTTTCAATCAAAGAATTAGGTGTTTCAACTACACAGAGAGATCCTATACATAACAAAATTGCGGGCACAGCTGCAATGCCTAGAGAAATCCTCCACCCATTTTCATACTTAGCTGTACCATAGTTGATTAGGTTTGCAACTAGGATACCAATTGTAATCATCATTTGGAAGCCAATATTGAGTGCACCTCTAATTTTTGGTGGAGCCACTTCAGACAAATACACTGGTACGGACTATTGATGTAATAAACAAAGGTGGAAAAGTTAATCATCATTTTCCTTGGAAATAAAAAAGGAAAACCAAATTAAATAATTAAGATGTATAACTCATGTTAATTCTTACCTGATTACAAAATCCCACTCCAATTCCTAAAAACATACGACCAATGATAAGCATTGCAATGTTCATTGCAAACCCATTTAGTAGTGAACCAACAAGAAAAAATAAGCCACCAATAAGCATAGAGACTTTACGCCCTAGCATTCTAGTTATAGTAGAAGCAAAAAAAGAAGCTATTAGTGCTGCAAGGTATAAGGAAGAGGTGAATAAAGTAAGAAGTTCGTTGTCAAATTTGCAATATTGATTCTTGCTTTCTATTGTATCTTTCATTTCTTTGTGCACACCAGGGAAGAACTTAATCAAAAATGGTTCCATGGAAGTCACTCCTCCTGTAATACCAAGATCATATCCAAAGAGAAGACCTCCCATTGCAGCTACAAAACATGTAATCAGTACAAATGTTGTGACATTCCCTTCATAATGTCGCACTGCTCCATCTACAACAAAGCCACCTGCCATCTTTCAAATTGTAGTTCTCACAAATATCCGAACTCAATTTCACTCTCCACAAGGTTAACCTAATTCCCTTCAAAAGTGTGTAATTATTATAAGAAAACAACAATAATCACTTTGAAAATTTTATTGCCTCCTTTTCTTTCTTTTATTCTTTTCTCTTGTCACTTCTTTTACACATAATGATGTGCTTTAATAAGTAGAGAAGCAAAACATTTTTGATGGTTGAAAAAATTTCACGACAAAATAGGTTTGAATGGTCACTTATGCATTATTTTTTTGTTGGAATGATGAATAATTTGATTAAATTTATTAGTATTTGCTAGAAAGTTGGAAATCAAGTTAGTATTTACCTCAAAAACATTACTAATTAAAATTAAGATTTGGACTTTGTTATTTGACTCATTCTTATTATTGATTGTTTCTCCTATACTTTAATTTGTTAATTATTTTCTCAATTCGTAAATAGTGTTACCCCACAAAAGTTTATACTATATTTTCTCTATTATATGTAATAAAAATAATAATAATAATAACAACAACAATAATAATAATAATAATAATAATAATAATAATAATAATAATAATTCACAAATATCCTTGTAAGGTACAATAAAAGTGTAAACATCGGTAAACATACATTTATATCTATATCTTGCCATTATTTTAACTAAATTTAAAAATAAAAAATCACCTTTTTCCTCTCTTTAGTTCTCACCTTATGTCTATTTTATTTCAAAATTTTCATTTAATTAATTTTTTATACGGAATATATTTATCACAAAATAAATAAAAGGTAAAAGTATAATTTATAAACTGAGTTTATTGTACTTATATATTATAATAATTTAATAAACCTCAATTCTATATAATTTATACTATTATGGGTAATATAAGTTCTTGAATTTTATAAAATTATCAAAGCAACATAAAAATTAAAATACTTTCTATATTTAATAATATAGTTTTATATAATAATATGGAATTAAATAAAATAACCACGATAGATTCTTCAAAAGAGAAGGCAAAGTATTTAACTTGCTCTAATACTAAATTTAAAACTTATAGGAAAAATTTATTAAGGACTACCATTCGACCATTGTCATTGTCATCAGAATTTTTAATGCATTTTTTCGTTTTAAACCTTTACCCTCTAGCCTCTAAACTTTGCTGACATAGTATAATGTAGAAGAGAGCAGAATTGATGACCCAAAACACGTAACACCTATGAGATTTATATCTGACCATTATAGAGTAGTTACCATAATAAATTATTGTTAATTATATGAGATTACAATATCAAAATTGATGCAACAATTGTAAAATTGATTGACAAATGGACCACATCTAAGAAAATAATTGACCATGTGAATATCTCATAATATCCCATATCACATATTTGGGAAACTTCCAACATGCTATAACTAGTCTATTAAGAGTTTACATCATTTAACATTTGAAACTTATAGTCTAATATTTTCATGTGAAAAATATAAATAATAAATAAAAGTATCACTTGTGTAACCTTTGAACTATTTGATTCAATGAAATTGAGAATACATCACTTGAACATAATTATATACAAGATTGTGTTAAGTAGGCATGTACCTTTGAGATCTAAGTGAATTTCTTAGAAAAAGAACAACCAAAGAAAGAAAAGGTGTGTATGGAAATAAAAAGAAAAAATAACTTTAAGAAATTAAGAATCAAGATAACATATATATTTATCTAGACATTTTATATTATTGGTATTTTGAATTTTTTTTATATTTTAGATATGAGGAAATATATTACAATTAATAATGATTAAATCAAATTTTGATTTCTTTTATAAACATAATAATTAATGTTAATAAATAATAAAATATAAAATTAAACATAATAAAATATAAAGAATAAAAATATTTATTAAGATATTTTTTATTATTTTTTCCATTATGGCTTGAGTTTTTCACAAATTGTTGTGATATCTCATTCTCACATGTTTTCTTTTGTTTTTTTAAGAGAAAAGGATCTATTATTGTTGCTCTTGTTTTTCCTCTATTCTCTTCCATTCTCGAGGAAGAAAATAATAAGGTAATTCTTTTGTCTCGATTGATAGTGAAATATTAGTTTAATAATTTATTTAATGAGTCTCTTTTATATTAATTTTTTATTTTATGAACATAGAAAAAAAAGTATTGTATTGTATGTTTTGCTATAACTGGATTTTAATGAAGAAGGTAATTTTTTCTTGTCTCACTTTCACTTGATAGTGAAATATTAATTTAATCATTTATTTAATGAGTCTCTTGTATAATAATTTTTTATTTTATGAACATAGAAGAAAAAATATTATACTGTATAAATTTTGAATATATTATTTTGACTCTAAATAATGTTGGCAAACTTTGCTTACATATGCTCATACATACACATATAATCTTTTAAAATTATTTAATAAACTATAAATATTTTAATATAATAATATATATTCTAATAATATGTATTCTAAATTTCTAATGTTTTAGAATTCTTGTACTTTTCTATTTCGTAAAATATACGTAACAGGTTTTATGCTGTTGATTGTTTAACACGAATATAAAAATATAGAAAGAAAGCCATCGAATATCGATTAGAACAAATATAGCATTTTGGATTGAGTGATGGTCTGTCACGATAAGTTTCTAATAAATTTAATTAGAGGAAAAATTAGATTACATGAAAAATAAATTTAATTTAGTTAAAAAAAATCATATAATACTTGGTTTCCAGATCCTTAACTATTATATCAAACTTACTTACTAATTTAAATTTGTGTTTAATGATAATTTTAAATATAATGTATTATCCTCTTGAGTGTGACACGTATTTGGTAACTAAAATTTGTATTCATATAATAATATCGAAAATTACTTATTATCAATTTAAGTATTCTACTTATTTGGTAACTACAATTTTCATTCATATACTAATTTTAAAGAATATCATGTTAAATATAAAAAAAAATGTGATAAAAAATTCGATTCACAAAATGTTTTTAAAAATTATTGATTATTATAGTGAATTAATAATATGATTGATAATTATAATTTAATATAAAAATACTCATTAAAACTATTACAACTTGAAAACATTCAAAAATATAAACCAAAAGATTAGTTCTTACAAAAATAACTATGTAAATTAATTTTCATATATAGATGAAGGAATAAAGTTAATCCTTCTTGGACCTAGCTAAATTTTATAAATATTTTTTAAGTCAATAACTAACAGACGATTTGGTTTACATAATTAAAGGGTAAAATAAATGTTTTTTAAAATTAAACTCATTATGCGCATGTAATTAAAGTTAGAATACACGTTACATCACATGTATTTTCCTAACGTGTAATCAACGTATAGGCCTAACTTTGGTTTAAAAGATAATTTTGTTATATTTTTATTTAATTCTATTTTAATGAATTAGGATAACAACTTTTCTATTTTCTTAAATTTGTATTGTTCAGTCATGATTCTACTTGTGTTTACAAATGTATTAATTTGACTTGACTTATTTAACATGTAGTTTTAAAAAAAAGTGTTAATTTGATCGGTCCATCACATTTGTCGAGCTAAATGATTTAACCTACCTAAATTTTGAAATAGTTATTTTTTTATTTTTATACATTTAACAAATATAATATATGAAAATTAAGAGTCAATGATTAAAAATTAAAGGTTCATGTAATACATCATGCATAATAAATTATAAAATTGAAATGCAACACAAAATCATTCCTAATTCTCACAATCTTAATTTTTCCAGCTATTAACATTACTTTTGTTTATCAATTCTAAATTTTTACATAATACAAAAATATATAATGAATAAACAATTAATAACTAAACTTTTAATGGACAGTTTGGAGGACTGAGATACAAGTAGGTCTGAATCCACTTATTTAAATCATTATAAAAACATTTATAACGTAATCAAAATCATAATGGACAGGGTTAATCTTTAAATTTGAATTTATTTTCACAAATATAGTAATATTTAAGTGCACCTAATTTCATTAAATGTTCACCAAATAACATTTTTTTAATTGATAATTTACAATTTCAATATTCATTTTTGTCTTCTTTCTTTTTTTAATTAAGAGAAAAAAATAGATATGGTTAGTTTTTCAAAGAATAAGTTATTTGCTAGTTAGTAACTCTAATGAATGTTGATTAATTCGACTAATTAATTTGATGCTCAATGGTAATTGCAAAAATATAATTGCAATTCATTTTATTATATAATACTTTTCTTTATGTTATTATATACGTCTATATTATCATAACCATGTCTTTTGATGTTTCATGTAGATTCAAACGAGTCCAAATGAACAATATGTATTAAAGAGTACGGTACAAACTAACTTAATAATCTAGTTCAAAGATTCATTTCGACTAATTTGAGTTTTAAAAATAGACTTTATGCATTTTCAGATGGAGTAAAGTTGATTCTAGGTTATCTCAATCAGATTTAGTTCTATGAAATCTTATATACGACATTATAAAGATTATTTTTATATAGGTTAATATTAAGATACATTATCCTTTGAGGTAGGCACCATCTCATTCCAAATTAAAAAGTATCATTGAAGTAACTAGATAACTAATACTCAAATTAAGACACCCTAACAAATTCTATATTAGGTTCAACTTACCTATCTAGCATAGACCTACTCAAATAAAGGCTCCTAATATACCTATAAAATAAGTACATTGATTATGACGTAAAATTGTTCATTAATTTTGTATCATTGGCTAGCTACTATAGTTCTATTATTAATATATTTAATCAACTAAATTAACTTTCAATCAATCGTTTTCACTTAAGTTAAATGAAATCAAAATATTGAAGACATAAATCAACATGTTGAATATTCTCACAAGTATACTATAAAATATGATTTTTCAGAGAGAACATTAACAATTGATAGTTTTTGTGTGCAGAATCAAGGTGAAATACTTAATAATGACATTTTAAAATAATTAAATATAAAAATATTTAATACTATTTTTAATATTTTGTATATCATTACAATTCATAAGTGATTATTCATGATGGTCAACTACCAAAATTTCATGAAAGAAAGGGATAAAATTGTTAAAGATAAAGTATATATTTTGGTTAATTATTAAACAAGTAAATGGTGACAAAGGAAAAATGAATTAATTTTATATATTAATTAAAATAATGTTGTAATAGGGGTTAGGTAAGAGAAAATTAAACTAGTTGAATTATTATTATTGAGTTTATGAGTGAGGATTTATTATGGTATGCTAAATTATTATTGATCATTTAAAGACAAAAAATAATTTAAAATTTTTAAAAAGTACACCTTACTGTAATTTAAAAAATATTATGATGCTTTTACCTAACTTAAAGTGAAATTAGAAGTTGATGTCACCTTTATTTATTTATATATATATATATATATATATATATATATATAATCATATCATATTAAATTAATGTAATATTTTAAAAATCTAAATGACAACCTACAATAATTCTTTTTACTTGATGAATTAAGGAATTTACCTTCGGTATAAAATTTGTTATTTAAAATAAGATAGAACAACAAGAATGAAAAGAACTCATTTATTTTTATTGCATAATTTTGAAAAGATTACACCTTCTCCAAATTATGATTTTTTTTTAATCATAACCAATACTTGACTACAATTGAATTTATACAACAGACTTATTGTTCTTAGAGTTAGAATCAGCATCCTTGGGAACAATTTTATTCCAAAACCAATGTGAAGTCCAGAGTAGATTCATTTCTTCAATGGGAACGTTCTTAGTTTCGGGTAAAAGTAATGCAATGAAGATGGTCATGATAACCACAAATCCTGCGAAGAAGAAGAACAAACCAAACTTCAAGTGACAAAGCATGGTAAGAAAGACTTGAGCAATTGCAAACGTAAATAACATGTTGACTGCAACATTGGTAGCTTGGCCTGCTGGTCGAATTTCTAGAGAACATATTTCACTTGGCACCAACCATCCCAACGGTCCCCATGACCATGCAAATGCTGCAACATATGCACAAATAAAGAATAACAAAATATCTGCTTCAGATTTACTAAATGCTCCTTGACCATTTAGCCCAAACTTTAGACCGATCATGATTCCAACGACAACCTTCAATCCAAAGCATTAGCAATAAGAAACATGATATATAACAAATTATGTTTAGCTTAGGTTTCAAGATTTATAGTGTGATACACAAAAATATTGTTTGTTATACAAATGTATCCATGGTGTTTCAAATAATATTTATTAAATTAATCATGCATGTTCACATACAAGAAATTGTTGGAGATCTCTCATCAGTTAGATAATATGGTCAATTTATACTATGTAAGTGGGTGCAAATCTCATCTCACAAGCCATTTTTGTTAGCTCGAGTTAAACTTAAAGTCTACTTCTTAAGATGATATCAGAATCATTTAAAGCCTATTCTGACGAGGTTTGTTATTTGTTGGGTTTATTGTATCACACATTATTTTCATTACTATCAAACCATCCTTAGATATCTAATATGACCCTTGAGATGTATATGAACCTCAACTTACAAGCTAATTTTTCAAGACTCAATTAGGTTTAAATCCATTTCTTAAGAGAAAGTAGCTAGGTTTAAAGTTTTATTGAAGTTATAAGTTGCAAAAGCTTAAAAGTATTAGACTTATCAACTTTTACCTGACAAATAAACATCTGGACACCACCTTCAAGAAATAACACTCTTCTTCCAAACTTGTCTACTGTGAAGATAGAAACTAGTGTGGCAACAACATTAACAACTCCAGTGATAACTGCAGACATGAGTGAAGCCTCATTACCGAAGCCTAAAATCTGAAAGAGAACCGGGGCATAAAACATGATGACATTGATGCCGGTGAGTTGTTGAAAGGCTGGAATAAAAATGCAGAAAGTTAGTTGAGGCTTGTATTTTGGTCTTGTAATGTTCTTCCATGGATGTTCTACATTTTTTGCTTCTTCACTAGCATCAACAAGATCTTGATATTCCTCATCAATTTTCTCAGTGCCACGAATCTTCTTTAACATTTTCTTAGCTTTTTCATAATTTCCTCTTTCAATCAAAGAATTAGGTGTTTCAACTACACAGAGAGATCCTATACATAACAAAATTGCGGGCACAGCTGCAATGCCTAGAGAAATCCTCCACCCATTTTCATGCTTGGCTGTACCATAGTTGATTAGGTTTGCAACTAGGATACCAATTGTAATCATCATTTGGAAGCCAATATTGAGTGCACCTCTAATTTTTGGTGGAGCCACTTCAGACAAATACACTGGTACGGACTATTGATGTAATAAACAAAGGTGTAAAAGTTAATCATCATTTTCCTTCTAAATAAAAAAGGAAAACCAAATTAAATAATTAAGATGTATAACTCATGTTAATTCTTACCTGATTACAAAATCCCACTCCAATTCCTAAAAACATACGACCAATGATAAGCATTGCAATGTTCATTGCAAACCCATTTAGTAGTGAACCAACAAGAAAAAATAAGCCACCAATAAGCATAGAGACTTTACGCCCCAACATTCTAGTTATAATAGAAGCAAAAAAAGAAGCTATTAGTGCTGCAAGGTATAAGGAAGAGGTGAATAAAGTAAGAAGTTCGTTGTCAAATTTGCAATATTGATTCTTGCTTTCTGTTGTATCTTTCATTTCTTTGTGCACACCAGGGAAGAACTTAATCAAAAATGGTTCCATGGAAGTCACTCCTCCTGTAATACCAAGATCATATCCAAAGAGAAGACCTCCCATTGCAGCTACAAAACATGTAATCAGTACAAATGTTGTGACATTCCCTTCATAATGTCGCACTGCTCCATCTACAGCAAAGCCACCTGCCATCTTTCAAATTGTAGTTCTCACAAATATCCGAACTCAATTTCACTCTCCACAAGGTTAACCTAGTCCCCTTCAGAAGTGTGTAATTATTATAAGAAAACAACAATAACCACTTTGAAAATTTTATTGCCTCCTTTTCTTTCTTTTATTCTTTTCTCTTGTCTCTTCTTTTACACAGAACTTTGTGCTTTAATAGTAGAGTAGCAAAACACTTTTGATGGTTGAAAAAATTTCACGATAAAAATAGGTTTGAATGGTCACTTATGCATTACTTTTTTGTTGGAATGATGAATAATTTGATTAAATTTATTAGTATTTGCTAGAAAGTTGGAAATCAAGTTAGTATTTACCTCAAAAATATTACTAATTAAAATTAAGATTTGGACTTTGTTATTTGACTCATTCTTATTATTGATTGTTTCTCCTATACTTTAATTTGTATGTAACAAAGTATAATTATTTTCTCAATTCGTAAATAGTGTTACCCCACAAAAGTTTATACTATATTTTCTCTATTATATGTAATAAAAAAATAATAATAATAATAATAAATCACAAATATCCTTGTAAGGTACAATGAAAGTGTAAACATCGGTAAACGTACATTTATATCTCTATCTTGCCATTATTTTAACTAAATTTAAAAATAAAAAATCATCTTTTTCCTCTCTTTAGTTCTCACCTTATGTCTATTTTATTTCAAAACTTTCATTTAATTAATTTTTTATACGAAATATATTTATCACAAAATAAATAAAAGGTAAAAGTATAATTTATAAACTGAGTTTATTGTACTTATATATTATAATAATTTAATAAACCTCAATTCTATATAATTTATACTATTATGGGTAATTTAAGTTCTTGAATTTTATAAAATTATCAAAGCAACATAAAAATTAAAATACTTTCTATATTTAATAATATAGTTTTATAAAATAATATGGAATTAAATAAAATAACCACGATAGATTCTTCAAGAAACAAGACAAAGTATTTAACTTGTTCTAATACTAAATTTAACACTTACAGGGAAAACTGATTAAGGACTACCCTTCGACCATTGCCATTGTCATGAGAATTCTTAATGCGTTTTTTTTTTCAAGCCTTCACCCTCTAACCTCTAAACTTTTGTGGTATAGTATAATATAGAAGAGAGCAGATTTGATGACCCAAAGCACGTAACACCTATGATATTTATATCTGACCATCATAGAGTAGTTACCATAATAAATTATTGTCAATTATATGAGATTACGGTATCAAAATTAATGCAACAATTGTAACATTGATTGACAAATGGACCACATCTAAGAAAATAATTGACCATGTGAATATCTCATAATATCCCATATCACATATTTGGGAAATTTCTAACATGTTATAACTAGTCTATTAAGAGTTTACGTCATTCAACATTTGAAATTTATAGTCTAATATTTTCATGTGAAAAATATAAATAATAAATAAAAGTATCACTTGTGTAACCTTTGAACTATTTGATTCAATGAAATTGAGAATACATCACTTGAACATAATTACATACAAGATTGTGTGAAGAAGGCATGTATGTACCTTTGAGATCTAAGTGAATTTTGTAGAAAAAAAATAACAATCAAAGAAAGAAAGAAAATGTGTGTAGTGTTGTTTTTATGAACTAATGCGTTTAAATTAGTCTCAACTAAGCCTAAAATTTATTTGTATAGTTGTTTTTATTTCTATTTGTAACAATAAATGAAATTATGGATATATGAAGTTCTGGTTCACTGAATTTTTTTTTTGTGATGTTTAAGGCTCATGTTTTTTCTATTACATTAATTTATCTCTTAATGTCTTCTACTCTTACAACTGATAAAGATGGTCTCTATCATGTATAAATTTTAAGTGTTTGTTATGAAAAATATTATGAAATAATTTGTCATACTAAAATTGCTATTGGGTTTTGAAACTATGCATTTGTAAGGAAAAAAATGTTAATCTTGATATTTATATGAAAAAAAAAAGCTGAGTGACAATAAATCAATTTTTTTCTTATCAGATTTATGAATTTAAAAATATTGTTTATAACATGAAATAAAAAAGAATTATTTTAATTGACATTATGCTTATGATCATGTGCGTGCTGAAAAAAAAAATCTTCATATCATAGTTTGAGGGGATGGTCAAGTAAAATTAAACTTGTCTTCATAAAATTATCTTATTTTAAAAAGGAGTTTTTCATGTTTCTGGATTTAGGAACTTCCTCGCTACTCAACAAGGTTTTGAAGTGTTTTTTGAGTGCATTAGGATTATTATTTGTAGACATGTGTTTTGGTTGGTAAATGATATATTTGTGATGGTTTCTTAAGTACATTTATCTTGTAATAAAATATTTAGTAATTTTTCTTTGATTATTACAAATGTTAAGTTGTGATATATGACATGCTATTATAACAATTGTTGAGAAGTTTGGTTAGAAACCATTCAGTTATAAAATTTTGAGGTACAAAATTAATTAAATAGAGAAGTGATGATACATTTCTTTATAGATGAGTATTTTTATGTGAAACTCGTGGTATTATTCCTTAGGTAACATCTTCATATAGTATTAATCTAATGGTGTAGTGAAAGAAAAAAATATCCTTTGATATTGTAAATGTTACAAGTTCTAGCTTGCCTAAAATTATAGAGGGTAAAACTTTATATTCAGTTGGTTATATTCAGTTCCTTACAAAAGGTTGTGATAAAATTCTTATGAGTTACAAAAAAGAAAATAAGGAGAATCACATTTAAAATATTTCAAAGTGTGGATCTTACGATGGTTAATATACCTCTTAATGAAAATAAATAAAATTTCTTGGTTATATATTCTAACGTGAGTGAAAATATACCTCTAGTATTATTTTTGCCATCTAATGATAATATTAGTTGTGTTTCTTCTAGTTATGTCATTCAATAGGTCCAATTTCTTGACATTATTGAATGATATATTAATGTAAATTGGATATTGATTCTAGTGACACATCATTTGTACTAATTACATGCACAATTAGTTTATTAAATAATTTAGAAATATCATATGTGTATGTGTGAACATATGTAAGCACGTGTATTTGTCTAGATAAATATATTTGTTATATTGATTTTTAGTTTTTTAACTTTTTTTTCTTATTTTTTTATATGTTTTAGAAAATGATTAACCAAATAATACTACTATTAATAAAAAATATGAATAATATAATAATAATTATTGGAGCAATAATAAAACTAAGACCCAATAATTTTCATAACAATAATAGATAAAAAATAATTAAGGAAAGGAGTAAAAATATACTAGATTGAGGAACGTAGAGTGTTGTCATTTGAGAGAAAATGCCTCCTATGCTCCATAGGGCAAAACAAAGTCATATGTGCTTCTCTCTCAAGATACAACAACCCTTTAGATCAATTGAGTGTAGCGGAGGATCTCTGAACCTTATGAACACCACTATTGTAAAAGATAATATAGAGAAGAAAATAAAACACTTTTATATTAGCTCTAGTGTTATTTGTTTTGTGTGTCTTTATTCTTATACAAATATTTATTGGTACAAGCAATAACGGAGATTAGGAGGCTAGTAGGGGGCCATGACTCCCCCAAATTTTTTTAATTTTTTTTTAAAATACTTTCTTTTTTTAATTTTTTAGATTGTTTTTTATTTTTTATAAAATATAATATTTAATATTAATAAATAATAAAAGAAAAAAAATCAAATTTAATAAAGAATAATAAAATTTATTGAGATATTTTTCTTGTTCTCTCTCATTTTAAGTTTTTCATTAATTGTATTCATTTACTATTATTACATATCTTCATTTATTTTTTTGTTTTAAAAAAGAAATATAAAGTTAGACACAAATTCATTCTCCTCGTTCTCATTACTCATTCATTCTTTTTTAAGATAAAAAAGATAAATCTCTTTTGTCTCTTAATAGGGGTATATTAGCTTGATATTTAGTTTTTTTTTTTATCTTATGAAGTGTATGAGTTTGTTGTACCTTTATTTTTGTATGAATACAGAAAGAAAAGTTATGTACTATATATTTTTTTCATAACCATTTTTTAAATGTGAGTTGATTATCTTAGATTTTTTTTAGTAATTACGTATTTCAATTTTTTATTAAATTTTGATAAATTCATTTTAGTCTTAACTTTTTTTAAATAGTATATTGATGAACAATAAAATAATAACATTCTTAGTGATAAAAGGAAAGATACTTGTGAAGATGAAAACAATACAAATTTATTTCTTCACCTATTTTCAAGCATGATACCAAGGATTCAATTGTTGAATTAGAGAACCCTTTCTTAAGATTTAAAGAATTATAAGTGAGAAATTTCATATTAATTCTTTGGAATTATAGATAGGAAGTTTCATATTAATTCTTTGTACCTTATTATAAGAAAAAGTTGTCAAATATGAGAATATATGGTGAAAGAGATTAAATTAGAACAACTTATTTAAAATGGTTTCTATATCAAATACAACTTCAAAACTATTATTTTTATAAAAAAAATATGCAAGGAGATTTCAATACTAAAGTATATATAATTTTATTATATTAGTGACAATGATTAAATATATAAAATTTGATTATATTATTTTGGCCGCTTTAAAATTTTTGATCAAGATCCGTCACTAGTTACTAGGGAGAGACTTAAGAGTGAATTGTAATAAGTCTGATTAAATAAAATATTAATTCGTAATAAAAATATAGTCGTTAACTAAAAATAATATTTACCCATCAAATTAAAAGTCCATAAAAAATCCAAGTAACCGTAGGATAATATTTTAATTATATATTTTTTAAATTATATTAAAATATTTCCAACAATCACCCAAATAATTTAATAAATGAAATAAAAAATATATATTATCTTTTAAAACAAAATATTGTAGTTTAGTGTATGGAACCTTCCGAGTTTTAGTCTTACACCTAGTGTTTATAAACTTTCACATGAGAAAATGCAGAGACTTAGTTGTCTTGAGTTACATCCCCTGTGATCGGGTTTTAGTTGTCTTAAGGAACCTTCTGGATTTTAGCCTTACACCTAGTGTTTATAAACTTTCACCCGAGAAAATACAGAGACTTAGTTGTCTTGAGCTACATCCCCTGTGATCGAGTTTTAGTAAATAACACATACGATATCAATGTTAATTTTAGATTATAATCAGTAGTTGCACGTTATGACCTTGTGCATGTATCTTGTTTCATGAGTGTCACTTACAAACTTCCCCATGTCTCATAATGGCGGCCCCACCATCACACTCACTAGGTAAATCCTCAAATGGTGGTTTGTGACTCACTCACACCCATACAATAATTGTCATTGGGTTTATTAAGAGGTATTTAAATATATATATATATATATATATATATATATAACATAATAATGCATATACCTCATCCTAACTATTGCCACAATTTATAGCACAAATCACCATAGGATTAGACATAATTAAATTAGTTGGTGTACTTTAGTCAACAACAACGTCATTGTTACCCATTGAACTCCATTATGTGGGATCACCATTCATGTAAAGATGAGTGTCCATTGTTGCAACTAATTTATGAGCTTTAGTTTCATTCCCCTCGACAACTCAAATACTTATTGTAGAATCAACCCTTTGATAAGCATATTTGAAGTATTTCTTTATGACCTAACAAAGTCAAGAGAGATAATACCATAAGTAATTAAGTTTCTAATTAATTTGTCTCAATAGGATATTAATTAAGTATCACACTTATTTTTTTATAAGTAGTTGTTTAATAATTTAATTGTTATAGATTTATTTTCTATAGTTTATTATAAAACCACATAGTGTTTTTAGAAAACCGTAGGGTGTTTTAGAAAACCGTGGGGTGTTTTAATGTCCTTCGCATTAACTCTCTCCACCAACGCATTAACTCTCTCTAACAACTCCTTTTTTTCTTTTTCTTTTTAAAACATTGTTCCCTCCTCTGCATTTTCACTTACCCCTTCCAATTTATTGGTCAAAGCAACTCTTCAACACTCAACCCCTTCCAACCTCAGCTCCTTCTAACCTCAACACCAGCGCAACTCCAGCTCACCACTCAACCTCGCCGCTGCTCGAGCCCAACACCGTTCCCACCCAATCTTGAGCCACTCTAAACTGCAAGCTTGTCGCCGTTGTTCGAGCATTGTCGCTGCTCAACCCACACCTCACTCACACCAATAACAAGCTTGCGTGTCCTAACTTCGAGTCATGTGTCCAGTGTTGTCGCACCACCCACCACCGAAGATTTTGTAGTCCACCAACAATCCGATAATGAACTCATTTACGTGTGTGTATTGTTCTCATTTGTGTGTGACAAACGAACTAGCCACTCGTTATTGTAGCAAGACTTTGTTGGTCTTGCGAGAAAATGTACTTTCTTCTTTAATATATGTTCTCTTATTTGCACCCAACATGAACAAGGTGTACTGTGACAAAATTGTTGTCTTTACGCATTTAATGTATGCCAGAAGCGATCGACCACCGTATGGTCGGTTCACAAGTTGGAATCACATAAGTTTGTGACATTCCCTCGTAAAAACATTTGTCTCTAGAATCTATACTGATTTATTGTGCAAACACAACTATTGAACTATTATTCCCTATGAGTGAAATGCAATTGATTATGCATGCTTCTTCAATTGTTTAAATAGAACTAGTAAACCAATGGTCTAGCCAACATTAGTAATCCAGTTTTAAGCCTGAAATATAGGCAGTGTTGAGAAGGAATGATTTCTTCTAAGTAACTACAAAGTTCTTGTTGTTATAGAAAATCATAGGGTGTTTTAATGTCCTCCGCATTAACTCTCTCCACCAACGCATTAACTCTCTGTAACAACTCCTTTTTTTCTTTCTTTTAAAAAACATTGGTCTCTCCTCTGCGTTTTCACTTACCCCTTCCTATTGATTGGTCATAGCAACTCTTCAACACTCAACCCCTTCCAACCTTAGCTCTTTCCCACCTCAGCACCAACGTAGCTTCAGCTCGCCACTCAACTCCATCGCTGCTCGAGCCCAATACCGTTCCCACCCAATCTCGAGCCACTCTAAACCGCAAGCTTGTCGTCGCTGTTCGAGCATTGTCACCACTCAACCCACACCACTAATGAGCTTGCATGCTCTAACTACGAGTCTCGTGTCCAGTGTTGTCGCACCACCGACCACCGAAGACTCTATAGTCCACCAACAACCCGGTAATGAACTCTTTTACGTGTGTGTATGTTATTTTCATTTGTATGTGACGAATGAACTAGCAACTCATTATTGCAGCAAGATGTCGTGGATCTTTCCAAAAAATGTACTTTCTTCTTTAATATATATTCTCTTATTTCCATCCAGCATGAACAAGGTGTACTGTGACGAAATTGTTGTCTTTACGCATTTAATGTATGCTAGAAGCGGTCGACCACAGTGTGGTCGGTTCACAAGTTGGAATCACATAAGCTTGTGGCATTCCCTCATAAAAAACATTTGTCTCCAGAATATATACTTATTTATTGTGCAAACACAACTATTGAACTATTATTCCCTATGAGTGAAATGCAATTGATTGTGCATGCTTCTTCAATTGTTTAAATAGAACTAGTAAACCAATGGTCTAGCCAACATTAGTAATCCAGTTTTAAGCTCTGAAATATAGGCAGTGTTGAGAATGAATGATTGCTTCTAAGTAACTGCAAAGTTCTTGTTGTAGCCTTTTAATTGTTAGTTCATATTTGCATACACGTGATTATAATTGTGATTACTGCTGCCTTGTTGTGCTTACTGCTACCTTGTTGTGCTTACTGATTTATAAGTTATTTTCCATTTACTTTGCTTACTGATTTAATGTGATTATAATTGTGATTGTTGCTGAGAGATAACACACAACTAGCATTTTAGGCTGATTAAAGAAGGATTAATCATAAGGTTACTCATTTCCTTTAATATAAAATTTAAAGTGTGGGGTGGAAGAAGCTTAACTCTACCGTTGTGCTGTTGTAGGTCTGTTGCACAAGTTTCAATCTTGAGAGTTGCACATCTAACTTGGTTCCATCTTCCTTTTCCTAATTCTTGTATGTTGTTTTTAGTATTTTATTTTTTTGTCAATTTTACCTTGAAATTTGTTATGTTTTTGTGGTATATTTCTAGGCATATAGTGAATTTTTTGCAATTCAGTTATAATTCTATAAATACCTGCAATAGTTGTTTAGTAGATGAAATTGATCTTGTTTTGTTATTGTTTCTAGTTAATTTTGATAGTATTAAGCCTATTTCATATTTACATACTCATTTTAGTAGTGTTCTAAAGTAGTTTATCAAGCACAAGATGATTTTTAATTTCTACATAATTTTTAGTAGTTAGTTTTTTCCATTAGTTTTTTGCTATTTTTAAGCTTGCAATAAGTATGCTGTTTGTATTGAGATAAACTTTGTCTTGGGACATAGTTTTGACTGTGTTGCTTGTTCAGATTCTATTGCTATTTTTAAGCTTGCAATAATTGTGTTATTTGTATTAAGATAAACTCTGTCTTGGGACCTATACAATGATAAGGCACAAGTTTTAATCACCCTAAAATTTATATTAAAACCCTTTAATTATTCATCCTGACTTATAGTGAAATTGTGCTTACCATGCTTCATTGAATAAGCAATTGAAAAGGCCTTTTTTCCGTGGGTTACCATTTTCATACAAATTAGTGTGTTGGTCATGATGTGTTATATTATACTTTAATTATTGACATGTGACGTTTTATTTCTTTATTTTGGGTCATTATTTTAAATCATAACTTGTATTAGTTGTAGATATAAATTGCAAAATCATGTGTATATCTAAGTAGTCAAAACTAATTCATTTTCACACCAATTCAAACTACTTTGGAGTTAGTTTTAATGGATTGAATATTTTTCTAAAATAATAGTTGAGTTTAGCCTAGTTTGGTATTTTCTTAGTGAAACTGTGTTGTAGTTTGATTTCTATACGCAGTGCAGTTTAGTTTGCCATAAAACTCAACAATCTTGGCTTCATTAAAGTATACAGTTTTGCACTTGAATTCATCATTATCATTCTCCACCCTCCTTTCCTTCTCATCTCTAGAGTTAATGTATTCATTGGATTGCAACTTGTATACTGTCTCTGATTCATTAAACTTTTGTGTACATATATTTTTTTCTGCCAACTTCGATTAATTCTTTTATCTACTCATATTTTTTCATTAATTGCTCTTGTATATGTTTATGAACTGAATAAATGTAGGAATGGCATTTAAGGGTTGTGGCAAGTTGGACACATTAAAAGAGTTATATGACGAATTGGATAATGGAATGAAGGCTTTCATTACTGAAAGCATATCCTCAAATGGTCCAGTTAGTTGTCTTTTCCGCTTATTGATGGTAGTGCGTAAAGGCAACCCTCTTCCAACTTGTTTGTGTCAAATTTTATTAGAAAAGTATCAAATTAAAGTCGAATGCCTAGACTTTTTTTTCTTAGTCAATGACATCTGCATGAACATCATGCTTGAGGATGTTCTTTTTTTAACTGGGTTACCCATTGATGGAAAACCTATCATTCCAGCTTTTAGTCGTGATGAGGATGCGTTTTCTATATTTGAGTCCAATGCAAAGACCCTTAGTCTTGGTGAATTGAAAAGAATTGCATGTGGACAAGGGCCCCAGAACCATAAGATTTATGTTGTACTGTTATTCATTATCAATTGTATAATAGTACCATCAGGAGATGGACATTTATGTCACCCTACATATGTTCAATTCATTAAGGAATTGAACGATGTAAATGGTTATGCTTGGGGGGCTGCATTACTTTCATTCCTCTATCATGGGATGAAGAAGTATAGAAAAGGATAGAAGAAATTTTGTGATGGCAACATGTGGGTTCTATGGTAAGAAAAATTCTTATGAAAAAGAGGTCCTCATGTGGAACCGTAAGCTATTTGCAGAGAATTGCATTAACGATTTGCCATCTATGGAACCTGATTGGTTGTTGAGGAGCTTGCTACTGTGGATTCCTCTGCAGTAGGACCTGTAGCTATAAAATAAGTACATTGAATATGACGTAAAATTGTTCATTATTTTTTTATGATTAGTTAGCTACTATAGTTTTGTTATTAACATATTTAATCAGCTAAATTAACTTTCAATCAATTGTTTTTATTTAATCAGCTAAATTAACTTCCAATCAATCGTTTTCAAAATATTGAACAGATAAGAAAACATATTGAATATGCTAACAGACATACTATAAAGTATGATTTTTCAGAAAGAGCATTAACAATTGGTAGTTTTTGTGGGTGAAAATCAACGTGAAATACTTAATAATGACATTTACAAAATAATGTTATTTAAAATAATTAAATTAAAAAAATATTTATATTATTTTTAATATTTTGTATATCATTACAATTCATGAGTATTCATAATGGTTAACTATTCATAATGTAATATTTCAAAAATCTAAAAGACAACCTACAATAATTCTTTTTACTTGATGAATTAAGGAATTTACCTTCGGCATAAAATTTGTTACTTAAAATAAGATAGAACAACAAGAATGAAAAGAACTCATTTATTTTTATTGCATAATTTTGAAAAGATTACACCTTCTCCAAATTATGATTTTTTTTAATCATAACCAATACTTGACTACAATTGGATTTATACAACAGACTTATTGTTCTTAGAGTTAGAATCAACATCCTTGGGAACAATTTTATTCCAAAACCAATGTGAAGTCCAGAGTAGATTCATTTCTTCAATGGGAACGTTCTTGGTTTCGGGTAAAAGTAATGCAATGAAGATGGTCATGATAACCACAAATCCTGCGAAGAAGAAGAACAAACCAAACTTCAAGTGACAAAGCATGGTAAGAAAGACTTGAGCAATTGCAAACGTAAATAACATGTTGACTGCAACATTGGTAGCTTGGCCTGCTGGTCGAATTTCTAGAGAACATATTTCACTTGGCACCAGCCATCCCAACGGTCCCCATGACCATGCATATGCTGCAACATATGCACAGATAAAGAACAACAAAATATCTGCTTCAGATTTACTAAATGCTCCTTGACCATTTAGCCCAAACTTTAGACCGATCATGATTCCAACGACAACCTTCAATCCAAAGCATTAGCAATAAGAAACATGATATATAACAAATTATGTTTAGCTTAGGTTTCAAGATTTATAGTGTGATACACAAAAATATTGTTTGTTATACAAATGTATCAATGGTGTTTCAAATAATATTTATTAAATTAATCATGCATGTTCACATACAAGAAATTGTTGGAGATCTCTCATCAGTTAGATAATATGGTCAATTTATAGTATGTAAGTGGGTGCAAATCTCATCTCACAAGCAATTTTTGTTAGCTCAAGTTAAACTTAAAGTCTACTTTTTAAGATGATATCATAATCATTTAAAGCCTATTCTGACGAGGTTTGTTATTTGTAGGATTTATTGTATCACACATTATTTTTATTGCTATCAAACCATCCTTAGATATCTAATATGACCCTTGAGATGTATATGAACCTCAACTTACAAGCTAATTTTTCAAGACTCAAATAGGTTTAAATCCATTTCTTAAGAGAAAGTAGCTAGGTTTAAAGTTTTATTGAAGTTATAGGTTGCAAAAGCTTAAAAGTATTAGACTTATCCACTTTTACCTGACAAATAAACATTTGGACACCACCTTCAAGAAATAACACTCTTCTTCCAAACTTGTCTACTGTGAAGATAGAAACTAGTGTGGCAACAACATTAACAACTCCAGTGATAACTGCAGACATGAGTGAAGCCTCATTACCGAAGCCTAAAATCTGAAAGAGAACCGGGGCATAAAACATGATGACATTGATGCCGGTGAGTTGTTGAAAGGCTGGAATAAAAATGCAGAAAGTTAGTTGAGGCTTGTATTTTGGTCTTGTAATGTTCTTCCATGGATGTTCTACATTTTTTGCTTCTTCACTAGCATCAACAAGATCTTGATATTCCTCATCAATTTTCTCAGTGCCACGAATCTTCTGCAACATTTTCTTAGCTTTTTCATAATTTCCTCTTTCAATCAAAGAATTAGGTGTTTCAACTACACAGAGAGATCCTATACATAACAAAATTGCGGGCACAGCTGCAATGCCTAGAGAAATCCTCCACCCATTTTCATGCTTGGCTGTACCATAGTTGATTAGGTTTGCAACTAGGATACCAATTGTAATCATCATTTGGAAGCCAATATTGAGTGCACCTCTAATTTTTGGTGGAGCCACTTCAGACAAATACACTGGTACGGACTATTGATGTAATAAAAAAAGGTGGAAAAGTTAATCATCATTTTCCTTGGAAATAAAAAAGGAAAACCAAATTAAATAATTAAGATGTATAGCTCATGCTAATTCTTACCTGATTACAAAATCCCACTCCAATTCCTAAAAACATACGACCAATGATAAGCATTGCAATGTTCATGGCAAACCCATTCAGTAGTGAACCAACAAGAAAAAATAAGCCACCAATAAGCATAGAGACTTTACGCCCCAGCATTCTAGTTATAGTAGAAGCAAAAAAAGAAGCTATTAGTGCTGCAAGGTATAAGGAAGAGGTGAATAAAGTAAGAAGTTCGTTGTCAAATTTGCAATATTGATTCTTGCTTTCTGTTGTATCTTTCATTTCTTTGTGCACACCAGGGAAGAACTTAATCAAAAATGGTTCCATGGAAGTCACTCCTCCTGTAATACCAAGATCATATCCAAAGAGAAGACCTCCCATTGCAGCTACAAAACATGTAATCAGTACAAATGTTGTGACATTCCCTTCATAATGTCGCACTGCTCCATCTACAGCAAAGCCACCTGCCATCTTTCAAATTGTAGTTCTCACAAATATTCGAACTCAATTTCACTCTCCACAAGGTTAACCTAGTCCCCTTCAGAAGTGTGTAATTATTATAAGAAAATAACAATAACCACTTTGAAAATTTTATTGCCTCCTTTTCTTTCTTTTATTCTTTTCTCTTGTCACTTCTTTTACACAGAACTTTGTGCTTTAATAAGTAGAGTAACAAAACACTTTTGATGGTTGAAAAAATTTCACGATAAAAATAGGTTTGAATGGTCACTTATGCATTACTTTTTTTGTTGGAATGATGAATAATTTGATTAAATTTATTAGTATTTGCTAGAAAGTTGGAAATCAAGTTAGTATTTACCTCAAAAACATTACTAATTAAAATTAAGATTTGGACTTTGTTATTTGACTCATTCTTATTATTGATCGTTTCTCCTATACTTTAATTTGTGTGTAACAAAGTATAATTATTTTCTCAATTCGTAAATAGTGTTACCCCACGAAAGTTTATACTATATTTTCTCTATGTAATAATAATAATAATGATGACCAAATATACTTGTAAGGTAGAATGAAAATGTAAACATAGCTGAACATACATTTATATCTATATCTTGCCTTTATTTTAATTAAATTTAAAAATAGAGAATCACTTTTTTCCTCTCCTTAGTTGTGACCTTATGTTTATTTTATTTCAAAATTTTCAATTAATTAATATTTTATACGGAATAAATTTATCACAAAATAAATAAAAGGTAAAAGTATAATTTATAAACTTAGTTTATTGTACTTATATATTATAATAATAATTTAATAAACCTCAATTCTATATAATTTATAATATTATGGGTAATTTAAGTTCTTGAATTTTATAAAATTATCAAAGCAACGTAAAAATTAAAATACTTTCTATATTCAATAATATAGTTTTATATAAGAATATGAAATTAAATAAAATATATTTTTATTACTTTCTTATGGTTTTAGTTATAGTGGAAATTTAAAATAATCTCTATATCATTGAAAACTATTGTGAATGTGAGATAATATGCAAAAGAGTTATTATTAGTCTTTGGTATCGAGAGCAACGATATTTAGTGTATAAATTTTGTAGATATATGTTGGTTTCATAAGTTTGAGTGCGATTACAAAGCTTATTAAAACCAGTGATCAACCAGTATATCATTTTAATAAATAGTAATAATTTTGAATTCTTATAATGTGATAATTATTCAATTTGCATGCATTCTTAGGTCATTTTCGTAAAAAAGAAAATGCTTAAATATTTTTTTGGTCCTCATTCATTTTTGTAATGTTTGTTGCGGATGGTCCTCATTTTAACATAATGTTTAAAATGGTCATCATTTTTACCGAATGTTTAAAATGGTCCTCATTTTCGCAATTTGTGTTTTATTTGGTACTTTTTTGTGACGCCGTTTAAATCATTAACGAAGCATTGTATAGGTGACACGGTTTGTAGTAGGGTGTGTTACGTTAATGATTTAAACGGTGTCACAGAAACCGTGCTACCTCTACAATGCTCTGTTAATGATTTACATGACGTCACAAAAAAGGACCAAATAAAACATGAATTGCGAAAATAATGATCATTTTAAATATTCGGTAAAAATGACAATCATTTTAAACATTTTGTCAAAATGAGGATCATCCGCAAAAAACACAACAAAAATGAGGACGAAAAAGATATTTAAGCCAAAAGAAAAGTTAAATATGTCACATGACTATGATAATAGAAGTTAAACATTCATCTCTTTGGATGAAGAACAATTTGTTGCAGTTGTGTGGTTTTGACATCAATGCATTTATGTGTTATTTAACTTTCAATTTTATATTGTGATGTATGAAATTAAATTTAAATTGTTCCTTTAAAAAAAAAAAGTTAACTAACTCGCTTTTAATTTATTAGAGATGTTTCTTTAAAGGGAAATAAGAGCTAAAATTGTCTTTTACATGAGCTCGAGCTCGTAACCTAAAATTTTAATTATTTATTTATTAATTTAAAAATTTCAGAGTTAAATATATTTTTAATTCTAAATTTAGATTGAAATTTGTTCATATTTTCAACTTTTATACAATTTAGTCTCTAAACTTTAAAAATGAATTAATATATTCATTTTAATCAATGATATTAATATTTTTTATGTGTTGAACGATATTAGTTTTTGTTTTGCAAAATGTTTGAATTAAGGATTATTCAAATGAAATAAAAACTAAGAATAAAATAAAATAAGTAACATAAGCTTTTAAGTTACGCGAAATTGAAATTTGTTCATATTCTGAACTTTTATATATTTTAGTCTTTAAATTTTAAAAATGAACGAATATAATCATTTTAACAAAAAAATATAAATTTGTTTTACGTGTTAAATGATATTAATTTTTGTTTTGAAAAAACGTTTGAATCAAAGGTTATTCCGATTAAACAAAAATTAAGAATAAAATAGAATGAGTAACATATGCTTTTATGTTATACCTAGTCTATTGAGAGTTTATGTCATTCGGCACTTGAAATTTGTAGTCTAATATTAACATGTGAAGAATATAAACAATAAATAAAAGTATCAAATGTGCAGTGGCGAAACTTGGACAAAAATTGTAGGGGTGCCAAATTAGATTTGTTAAATATAATTTTTTTTAGTTAAAAAAGAAGCTCTTCATCTTTTTTCTTCATTTTCTCTACTTAAAACAAACACATATAATAGTGGAATTAAAAAA
Organism: Vigna unguiculata; assembly: GCF_037176805.1. NCBI lineage: Eukaryota > Viridiplantae > Streptophyta > Magnoliopsida > Fabales > Fabaceae > Vigna > Vigna unguiculata. Next base: position 51,712,199 of record NC_140794.1, on the reverse strand, counting down.
AAAAGATATTACTATCATTCACTATTATATCGTGATACCGAATCATGAATACCATTTTAGATTGTACCTCATCAATTTGATTTGGTGATATTGTCAAATTTGAGGCAGTTTTTCTCGAATTTCTAATGAATTTTTAAATTCATTATATGTAATTCTAAGAACTTTAAAGATTTGTTTTTTATTGTCTTGAATTCTTGGTTGTCATGAAATTTCTCAAGTTTAGTTAACGTAAATGCATTTTTTTCATCTTTATCACAAACCCTCCTCTTTACAAAAAAAAGAATCAATTTTTTTATTTTTATCATAATCTTTCTAATATCAATTCATCACGTCTCGCCTATCTAGAAAAAATAAAATTTATATTCACAAATCACAATTATCACATTGCAAAACATAACAAAACCCATACCACTTTAATTAAATAAGCAACACTGTATAAATTCAAAATTTTAAAAAAAAAATTACCATAGGCAGCGAAAAACACAAAATCCCTAAATTTCATAATTAAGGGTTATAATAATTTGGGAAAAATTATAATTAGGGTTCCTACCAATTTCATAAAAGAATCCCTCTAATCATAATTTGGGTTTATATTAATTTGGAATAAACTTAATTTGGGAAAAACATCCTAAAAAGAATCATAAATTTAACATACATTACTCATAAAAAGATATTAACCTTGATATGTGAGAGATCATGGAAGAATGTATACTTCAATCCCAATCTATGTGTTTCTCAGCCTCTATTTCCCACTCTATCTATTTGTATTTATTTCTCTTCAGACACTTTGATGACAATTTATATGGTGGGAAGATCTTATAGTCAGAAAAAAAAAACCCTAATATCTTTTATAAATCAATGTCTCCATTAATTTTTTATTTTATTTTCTCTCTCTTTAATTATACTTTTTCATAATATAAATAATATATAAATATAATTTTAAATATATATATATATATATATATATATATATATATATATATATATATATATATAAATTTAAAAAAAAAATGGGGGAGCCTAGGCTCCCCCTAGTCATAATGTAGTTTCGCCCCTGCAAATGTGTAACCTTTGAAGTATTTAATTCAATAAAATTGAGAATACATCGTTTGAATATAATTACATACAAGATTGTGTTAAAAAAGCATGTACCTTCAAGATCTAAGTTTGAATTTTATAGAAAAAGAACAATCCAAAGAAAGAAAGAAAAGATGTGTAGGAAAAGAAAAAAAAATAAGAAACTAAGAGTCAAGATAATAAATATATATTTTCTAGATGCACACACGTGCTTACATATGCACACTACTTATAATCTTTTTAAAGTATTTACTAATCTACAAATATTTTTAAATTATTTAATACATCACTTAAACATAATTATATACAAGATTGTATTAAGAAGGCATGTACCTTCAAGATCTAAGTGAACTTTCTAAAAAAAGAACAAACCAAAGAAAGAAAGAAAAAGTGTGTAGGGAAAGAAAAAATAAAGTTAAGAAACTAAGAATCAAGATAACAAATGTATTTATCTAGACTCACATGCGTATTTATCTAGACGTACATGCACACTTACATATGCACGAATGCACACATATACACAATTTTAGTAATTTGTAAGGATGGAGATTAGTATTAAAATTAAATATAAGGACAAGTTTAAATAATACTTAGGAAATAAATTTACTTGTCATCCTAAATTAAAGTTTTATATAATATAATATTATGTATTCTAATATTTTAGAACTATTATACTTTTCTATTTCGTAAAATATAGGTGACAGGCAAAGGCGAACCTTTATAGTGACAAAGGAGGCCGTGACCCCCTAAAATTTTCATATTTATATAATTTAATATATAATTTCAAATATTTTTAATATATTTTATATGTTTGATATTCTAATTTTTTTTATACATCTATATCTATATATAAAGGAAAAGTCTTCTTTTGGTTGTCCACATTTATTTTTTAATTTTACCGTTTAAACATATTTTTAAAATTAAAATAATTATTTTATTAATATTATATTTTAAGTGATCATTTGTTTAATTGAACAATTTTTTCAATTTCATGATTTTTTTAAAGCTTAATCCTCATAAATGAAAAATAATTATAGTAATTATAAAAATTATTTATGTTTAATTTTAAAATTATAATAATAATAATAATAATGATTTTATTATTTGTTATTATCATACAAAAAGTAAATACAATGTTTTTACTCGTTTATATAAAAAGTTTAGAATTATTCTTTTGGTCTCTATTTTCGTTAAAGAATATTAAATTGGTCATCAAGATTTTTTTAGTCTCAATTTGGTCTTGATTTTCGAAAAATGATGTAATTTGGTCCTTTTTCGTTAAATTTCTTGAATTGGATCAAAATTTTTTCATCAAAATTGGAGTTGTAAATAAGGAAGATTTGTTTTATTGGTGTAATTGGCATAATCCTAGTGTTAATTTTGATAAAAAAATTTCAACAAATTTAACAAAAATAACTAAATTGCATCAATTTTTCAAAAAAAAAGTTAATTTTTTAAAGAACAATATAAAATCGAAACTAAATAAAACTAAAAGATCAACTTAACACTTTTAAACGAAAAAATATACCGATAAAATTTTGACAATCCAAATGTTAGTTGATGATCGCTCGTGATAAGTTTTATTCTATTAATTGTTTAACATGAATATAAAAATATAAAAAAGAAAGCCAGTGAATATCCATTTGAACAAATATAACTTTTTGGATTGAATGATGGCATATGTTACGATAAGTTTCTAATAAATTTAATTAGAAGAAAAATTAGATTACATTTATTTAATTTAGCTCAAAAAATTCATATAATACTTGGTTTTCAGATCCTTAACTATTATACCAAACTTACTTATTAATTAAAATTTGTATTGAATGATAATTTTAAATGTAATGTATTATCCTATTGAGTATCACACTTATTTGGTAACTAAAATTTGTACTCATAATAATATCGAAAATTACTTATTATCAATTTAAGTATTCTACTTATTTGATAAGTACAATTTTCATTCATATACTAATTTTAAAGAATATCATGTTAAATATAAAAAAAATGTGATAAAAATTTCGATTCACAAAATATTTTTTAAAATTATTGATTATTATAGTGAATTAATAATATGATTGATAATTATAATTTAATATAAAAATACTCATAAAAAACTATTACAACTTGAAAACATTCAAAAATATAAACCAAAAGATTAGTTCTTACAAAAATAAAGTTAATCCTTCTTGGACCTAGCTAAATTTTATAAATATTTTTGAAGTCAATAATTAACAGACGATTTGGTTTAGCATAATTAAAGGGTAAAATAAATGTTTTTAAAATTAAACTCATTATGCACATGTAATTAAAGTTAGGATACACGTTACATCATCACATGTATCTTCCTAACGTGTAATCAACCTATAGGCCTAAATTTGGTTTAAAAGATTATTTTTGTTATATTTTTATTTAATTCTGTTTTAATGAATTAGGATAATAACTTTTCTATCTTTCTTGAATCTGTGTTGTTCAGTGATGATTTTATTTGTGCTTTACAAATGAATTAATTTGATTTGAGTTATTTAACATGTAATTTTAAAAGTGTTAATTTGATCGATCCATCACATTTATCGAGCTGAATGATTTAACCTACCTAAATTTTGAAATGGTTAATTTTTATTTTTATACATTTAAGAAATATAATATATGAAAATTAAGAGTCAATAATTAAAAATTAAAGGTTCATGTAATAATACATCATGCATAATAAATTACAAAATTGAAATGCAACACAAAATCATTCCTAATTCTCACAATCTTAATTTTTCCAGGTATTGACATTACTTTTGTTTGAGTGATGAGATTGTGTTCAATAAACATATTGATTAAAAAATGTAATGGAAATAAAAGTGCAGCATTTGAAATAGTTTAGAAAAAGAAAAAACGCAGATGATTAGGCACACGCGCCAGCATATGAGTGTTGGAACAGAGTGGGATGTTATCGGATTTGGAGGTATTCCTAAGGCCAAACAGGTATTCAACGTTCCTATTGAGTGAAAGCTATATCCTTTCTTTTCTTTCTTTTCCAATCAACCAGTGATTCAGTGAGAAGTAATTTTACATTGGGCTTTGTCCTCAAATTGTGGCACAAAAAGGATGAAAGTTAGCATACATGCATCCATATGTCCACACTCAAACGTCAACTCATCCAATAAATGTAGTAAACTCAACCACATGTGATCAATACTTCACCTGCTATCTCTCTGCTGTCCACGCCTTTCACTGTTCCTTTTCACCTCTCCTGTCATTTCGCTGCCTTCACACTAAAACTCAATACATGAACAACCATGCTGATGTAGTTTCTTCACTTGGAAAGGACACACAATAATTGTCATAAAAGAATTAATAATATCAATTCAACAAATTGCAGGTGCAGTGCATAATAAGAATGGTTATTTCCATTGTACAGATTAAATGTCAAAACCAAAAACCCCAGTATTCTTCTTCTTCTTCTAAAGGGAAAATTGGAGGCCTAAACCCCAAGGGGAAAAAGATACAAGCCATGGATCATCACAATTGAAATTACAAGCCCCACATTAGCTCTCAATGTCATCCCTCTCCTAATAGAATCTTTATCCAACAACACCATGATTTTCTTTCATCCCTATACCCCCCAAAAAGCTATATAAACAATTTCAGCATCTTCTAGATGGGGCTTATTCAGAAAACATTGGACAAGAAGGAACACACAAAAGTGAACCCACTTAAGCAAGTTTTGTCAATGTCCTTCATTTCAAATATCAATTGTTGGAATCAAAACACAAAAGGTATATATACAGGAGATTTTCATTTCGCACCACTAACCCCATTCCAACTTCTGGGGTTCTTTAGTTCTGTAGTAGTCTGGGAAGTAGCTGCTCTCTGCTTCTCTTGCCCTACAAATTTACAAACTGTTGATACAACCAGGTTAATGCCCATGGTCATTGAATGGTTCTGGTAAGTTTGCACTTGGAAATGAAGATTGTATCTGAATAATTCAAACTACACAACTTCAAAAGCTCAGCCGACTGTTGTTTCAATATTGGATTGCAACCGCTTTGGATCACAAGGAGAAGTTTTGCAGCAAGTCCTGCTTCCACAGCGATCAAAGAGCACTCATCAGGTGCCAGCTTGCACACAGACCACAGTATTGACAACGCATATTGAGTACAGTTTTCTGAGACCCTCATCAACAGTTTCACCATAACGTGTATTGTATTAGAACAATTCTTCAAAGCTATTCTGCCTTCCGGAACAGAAGCCAGTGCATCCAAGATAGAAAGACCCAATTCCAAACATTCGGGCTCCAAACCAGACAACAACTCAACCAATTGAGAAACAGCCCCAATGCTTACCAGCAAAATCTTAACTTCTGAATGCAAGCACACTGTTCTCAGGAGCCTCAGCCCAGGGCAGATTCCATTTGAATGCCTCTTGTCTTTAACCAGCCTCATCAACCCAACCAAAAGACTATGGCTCCTGAAAATCTCCAACTTGAAATCCTTCCCTTCAATCAATGTCTCAATCAGCCGCGTGCAATTGATCTTCGTCTCAATTGAACCCTCATTCAAAATGTCCACCATCAGGGAAACCCTCGCAGGCTGCAGTAGATTCCTCTTGGACTCACAATCAAGGTTCAAACTCACCAGAACACCAATGACCTCGGAGCCAACCGCATGGGAAGTAAAAGGACCGAGCAACGCCGACACCACGGAGACTCCATCGCCATCGACCAATGCCTTGCGGGCAGTGGCATGAGCACCCACCACTTGATGGAGCTCCTTGAGGGCAAGAACACGAGCTTGCCCCTTCACCTTCTTGAGAGTCTCAACAAGCTCCGACACCCTCCCATGGACATCTTCTGATCTCTTCTTCATCACAAGGTACTTCTGAGAAAACCAAGTGGATATCAAACGGTAGAGAGTGGTATTTGGTGTGATGGAATCGTCCCAGAGCTCTTGCATTGTGGTGGGGCAAGTGAAGTGTCCCAGACTGAACCATTTGAGAATGTTGGACCTCTCGTAGGTCTGACCCGTGCAAAGAGTCACGGGGTCCTGCATTGGCTCAAGGGAAATTGGGCAAATGAACACAGATGGAACTTCACACAAGTCTAACTCTTCAATCATCCTCCCAAGATCCAGTTTTTCACCAACCCCAGTCCCCACAACCCCAGAATCCACGCCGCCCAAAACCCCATCTTTCACCGCCGTGTCCAGATCTAGAATCTGGCCCTCGATCCCATCCCTCTTACAAGAAGGCTGAAACATTGCCATTTTCGAAACCCCTTTGAGAAAAAGAAACCAGCTTTGGAGAGAAACCAGAAAATCAAATCACTAAAATGAGAGAACGAAACACCCTTCAATGGACATTACAGACGTGGAGTGCGTGAAAGAAGAATAAAACTCTCCCAGGGTAGTCTCTCACGGGCAGTTTCCAAGCAACAAACTTGCTTTATTGTAGAAATCACTCTGTTCCTGTTCTCTCTCTTGTAATAAGTTTTTTTTCTCTCTCTCTATCCGCTTTATCTGATCTCGTTCAATGGTCAAAAGAATCATTACCATCATATTTCACATCATAAGCACATAATCAAGGTTGAAAGGGGGGGCTTAAATGAGCGAAACAATAAAGAATGTAGAGCAATGAAAGAGCAAACAGTGAAGAACAGTGGCCTACTAAGCACAAGAAGTAAATCAATGGCAGTAGAAAGTTCTAAGAAACAGTGGAAAGAGGCATTGGGGAAGGGGGGAAATAATTGAAGAGGCAGAAGGAGAAAATGGAAAGAAGGGTTAGGGAGTGAGAAATGAAGAGGGACCGTACCGGCATGGGGAAGAAAGAGTGGGAAGAAGAAAAGGCATCACTGGCTGGCACTGCCAAAGGGAAAGGCTCATCCTACACACAGCCAGGACTGCCACTGAACACCTCTTCTTTTTTTGGGCAGATTCTTGACTTCTTGTAATCACCCCTCGCCAAAGAGTAAGTAAATTAATTTGGGTAATATTAAGGTTTAATTACACTTTTCTTTTTTATTTTTTTCAAATCACTCATTTTTCTCAATATTAATATATTATTTAGTTTATTGCTTTACCAAAACATAAATTTTACGTGTCACATTGATTTCTTAATTGTTTACTCATTTTTAAAAGTGTAAAATCAAGTAAGAATAAAAAAAGGTTAATATGATATGTTAATTTGAAGTAAAAATTGTAATTAGTTTTTTTTTTTTTGAAGTCTTTTTACAGTTTAGTATTTTAATTTTGGAAGTGTGGATTTAGTTTTTGTAATTAAATTTTATTAAGTTTTGACGTTTTAAATGTATTTCATAATTACATTCGAGTTGTTTATATCGTTTGACACATTTTCGTTCTAATATTGGTTGATAAATGTATTTAAACTATCAAATAAACTTAACAAAATTTTGTTAAAATACTAAATTCATAATTAAAATTTTGTTAAATTTAGACCAAAATTTTGAAAATAGACTAATTTTAATTTATATCGAAAATTAAGAGATAAAAATAATATTTAACCCGGTTAAAAATAACATTGAGTATAACATTGTCAAATTAACATCTATAATATTTTAGAATTTAAATACAAAATTAAAAAATTACCAAACTGAATATTTTTTAAATTTTAATTTATATTTCATCCCAAGAGTGTAGTTGAAATTTTAATCTAAAAATAAAGATTGAAGTGATTATTATATTTAAACATAAGTTTAAATACTAAACCGATTTAGTCTCTGTTTTTCATAAGTTTTTTTAAATTCAGTTTTAATATTTTTATTTTATTCAATCATATGAACCGGGCCACTTGTTCACTTGTTCATTGGATGTTGATTATTTAAATAATTAGCTTCAAATAAAAGAATTAAATTGAATAAAAATGAAAAAATAAAACCTAATTGAAAAAAATATATTAAAATTGGATCGAAAGAACTAAAAAAAAAATTAACTTAATATTTAGCTTTCAACGTAATGTTATGAGTATTTTGTGTAAAACAAGTTGATTATACTCTATTTAGAACACATTTATCTTTATAAAAAAACGAGTGAAAACAAAAACTTGTGTTATCTTTTTTATGATAAAAAAATTATAGAATTATTATTTTTATTATAATAAAATTAAATATAAATATTTTTTGTAATTTTATTATAGATAATTTTTATTTATTTTGAAGATAGTTTAATAATTAAAAAAGTATTAAATTAAAAAAATAGAAAAACAGTCACTTAAAAATAAAATTGATTAAATAATAATTATAATTTAAAAAAATCTTAATTTAAAAGGTAATATTGAAAAATAAGATGACCACAAAAAAGAGAAATCTCGTATAAATATAAGAGCATATTTGTGTTTTAGTTTTCAAACCTCAAAATTATATAACTTATTTTTAAATGTGAGAAAAAAAAAACTTGAAATACAATTATTTTAATAATTGTAAATAAAAAAATAGAAAATATTATTTATTTAACATTTTCATTATTAAATGTTTAAAAAATTTATAATAATGAAAATTGTAAAACATTGATTTGATTCTATTTAAATTTTATATTAAATTAAAATTAAATTAATGTTTTTATAAATTCGTGTTAAACATAGTATGCGCTGAGATTTTCATTAAACTAAAATCCAAACTAACTTATTCACATTATGTTTGATTCGTGAGTTTTTTGTAATAAAAAGGCATAAACTGAGCCGTGAAAATTTAAAATTTCTAGTAACATAATGCAATAGATATCAAGAGAGAAAATATTGATTTGTTTCATCATTCAAACTTGTATGCAAATGTGTTACCACTCTAAAAGGAGTTTTAATAATGACTAAAAACCTCTTTGAAAATGGTTGCTTCGTTATCATTATTGTTGTACCCATCATTGAATGTATCATATCATAGCACAACATTTGTAATGATAATTTTTTTCGTGTTTGCTAATTTCTTTTAATATGTTTTGTTCATGATGAGTAATTCAAATATGAAATAAACCACAATAAAAAAATCAACATATTATTCATTATTAAACTACAATTTATAAAATAATAGTCTAAGGGAATTTTGCATTAATATATGATTCAATGCTTAAATTATAGTCATTCGACATCGTCTAATATAAATAATATAAAGCATTTAGCAATGAATCAAATATTAATTAAATAATTTCTTTAGAAAAATTGAAATAAAGAAAATATAATATCATCAAGTATTTAATGTGAAATCTATGGACATTTTTTCTCTCTAATGTTAAATATAAAAAAATATAATTATATAAATATTAAATAAGTATATCAAATATAAATTAGATAAAAATCAAATAATTAGATAAAAAGAATAAAAAAATCAATTTATGTACTAGAAATAAATAACGAAACTAGGGAAAAAAAACCTAAAAGAATTAGATTTTTAAATTACCTAATAAATTAAAAGTATTTTAGCAGTATAAAATATGTACAAGTACTAATAGGAATATGAAAAAAAAAAATACATATTTACATATATAAATTCGTTCTCATATTTAATTTAACAAATTGGACATTATTCATATACACATATACACATTTAATGTGGAAATTCTTTCTCAAGATTAAGAACAAATTATGATAATACCCGTGCGAATTGGCTCATTTGTCATGTCCATATATGATCCAATCATCCTTTAAATTAGAAATTTTATATTTCTTTAAGATATTGATCACTTTTTTCAAAATTATCCACAATCCCTTTAAAATTAGAAATTTTACATTTTTTAAGATAATAGTAATTTATTTTTTCAAAATTGATCCACAAAACCCTTTTTAAATTTAGGAGTTTGACCTTTCTCAAGATAACAATCACTTTTTTTTCAAAACTTAATTATCTTTAAATATTTAATAATTACTACAAGAAAATGTTAAACTATCAATGGAAAAAAAATTGTCAGTAAAACAAAATTTATCTACAAATTTTTCTAATATATTATGAAATATTAATTATTGACATTGTCAATAATAAATTTGTCAGTACTTGGTAAATTAAAAATTTTATTATTAACAGAAATATCTATCAACAATGCATCCATCAGAACAAATTGTCCATAAAATTCATCAAAAATTGAAAATGTTTTGCCAATAGATATTATTTTTTGTTATTAATAAATAAATAAAAATGGTCTACCCTTTCTCTTTATTATACTAGGATAACTAAGCTAGTAAATAAAAAAAAAATCGGATTAAAAGGCTACATAAGCAAGAAAATGACCAAATTCCATTAAAAAATAACTTCTTTTATTGGATAACTTGTCTCTAGGTAATTATTTCAATAACTTAAAAAAATAACCTTAATTGAAAAAAAAAATACACTAAAGCTTTTGTGTTGGGTTTTCACCATGTGATAAAATGAGTTGGTAAATTTTAATTGATTCTTTTTAATTCGTTAGTAATGTTTTTTTTAATCCATCGTAAATATATTGGTACTTTTACTTTTTGAACATTCGTCAGTAAATTTATCGATAGTTGATTTCTTAAAAATTCATCGATAAATCCATCAATATTGCATTTTTAAATTTTAAAATTCATTGGTGAATTCGTAAAAAAATCCACCAACTAAATGAGCATAAAAAACTTTCGTCAAGATTGAACGAATTATTTGTTATAAATAATTAAAGATTGGTAAAAAGAAGAGAAGAAAAAAGGAAAAAAGAAGGAGGATGAGGATGAGGAGGGGATGGCAGCAACAACAATAACAAAGGTATCGATCATAACCACTAAAAAAATATATGGTATTATCGACGACCAACACTCGTCGATAACAAGTAATATCCATCGTTAATGAATGTTTCCCAAAAAAATGATCTTAATAATGAAAGGATTGGACATCTTAAACCCAATAAGAATGACATTTCAAGTTCACTGTGTGTGTGTACTTGATTAAATATTTTCCCCTCTTTTATAAATAAATATAGTATTTTAGCTTTTGTTGAGATGCATTAAGCTCAATATCACTTTCTTCCAATACAGTCTGAAAATAGTAATTTATAGTTTAAATCTTTTAATTTTTAGTAGATTACCAACTATTAAAAGATGATGTAAATTCTTTATACTTAAAGATCTCTTTGTAGTGCATTCAACATTTGCTTATGTGCATTTGCTATATTCATCAGTATTTATGTCAGGTCGGATCGAGTTCATCTTGAGCTGAGTTAAGTCGAGTTTACATTAGGTTAAGTTGAATTGGTCTTAGGTCAGGTCAAATTGGGTTCACCTTGAACTGAGTTAAGTCAAGTTTATGTTTGGTTAAGTGGAGTTGATCTTAGGTCAAGTGGAAAAGGGTTTACCTTGAAGTGAGTTAAGTTTAGTCTATATTAGATTAAGTTTAGTTAGTCTTAGGTCAGGTTGAGACAAGTTAAGTTTGGGTCAAGTCAAACTCACTTTGGATTGGGTCGTGTTGATTCCACATTGGTCAAGTATAGTAGAGTTGTGTCCATATTCTGCCAAGTCTAGTTTGACTCACATAAGGCTGGGTCGAGTTAGGCACATCTCAAGATGAATATAGTCAAGCGCACCTTAAGAAGAGTTAATTCAGACCTACGCCAGGTCATGTCCATGTTAGATGGAGTCAAGTCGGGTTCACATCGGGTCAAGTCTAATCAGACACACATCAGATCAAATCGAGTTGTGTCAGGTCGGCATGGAATTGAATAGAGTCAAGTTAAGTTGAATCAAGCCACATCAGATCCAGTTAGGTCAAGCTGGTGGTACCAAATTCAAGCTAAGTCATTTTAAAGGAGGTTGAGATTGGTCGAACCTACATCAAACAATGTTGGATTGAATCAAACCCAAATTGAATTGGGTTGGCTCAATCAAATAAGTTAGATTAGGCCTTAATCTTCCAATTAAATTGCAAATAATAAAAATTAATTAAACATTAAAATGTATAACATCTAGGGATTAATTTGTAATTCCATATTTTAAGAACTCGTATAATTTTGAAAATTGTTTTAGTGTTAATTGAAGTATTGTACAAGGTCAAACCTATTTTATCATTGATCCTAATCCACTTCATGTGAAACTATTTTTTAACCTATTCAGTCGGTGAAGTAATAAAAGGCAACTTATTTAAATGTGGGTTAAGATTAACCTATGAACCATTTATCAAATTAACCGCTTTAGTTTTATACTAACAAAAGGTCCAATATAGTTATTAAATGACCAGCTTCTTTGCGCATGCTGACAAGACTTTGTTGGTGGATACAAAATTGATTTATGTGCTCAAGAGACTAGTATCGTAGTTTTCTTTTGTTTTGACAATACCCAAAAGCAAGCATCCTTTATTCGAGGTCTCTAGTTATTGAAAACCTTTAGATTTTTAAAACCCACAAACGGGAATCAATTTTTAATTTATTTTTCTCGTACTTTTATTTTGTAAATATATAATCGTATTATAATATTTTGAAATATTAGAGTATGATTAACCTGATTTTAATTTTCATAGTTAGAGAAGACCTTCACAAATTTTAAAGTATTCCTTTGGCTTTCAACAATTTAAAACTTGAGGTATTGACTTGATATGATAATCACTATAATGAAGAATGAGATTGGAATTATGTTTTTCTATAAAAGACTTAAAAATTCAACTATCGATTGGTTAAACATCTATTCTTAAACGAATGTTGTTGAAAACAAATGCATGCTTAATTACTTAGTTTTCTATTATAGTATAAAAAAAACTCATTACATTGTTTGTTGTAATAGTTATTTTGATAAAAAAAGAATTGTACTTACCCAACCTAGCTCAGTCCGGTGTTGTTTATAGGTCCAAAATAACAAAAAGATCCATTATTGTAATACTATCTAAAATATTGAAAGATAATGTTGTTATGCAAAGTGTATACTTATATTATTATTTAACAATATATACACAAAATCCGTTGTTATATCCTTTAGAGAGACTCTAAAAAACCTATAAATACTTTGCTCCATCACATGAAGTATTAACTTTTACAGTTCACTCGTATTTACTTGAAGTAGTCTTTTCTGTCACCAAGCACGGGTCAAAGTTGTTACTAATTGGCTACTCAACTCTCAAAATACTGCTCGACGAAAGTTTGATAAGAACAAAAATTATTATAATTTAGGATTTGTTATCATTTAATAATAAGAAACAAGTATTTTATAAATTTAAGTTTAAATTATTCTTGATAATAGTAATAATGATAATAAGTAATAAAAGATAATTTTTTTAATTGAAAAAAACGCATGAAAATATATGTTAGAAGTACATTGATGTTTTTCAATTGAAAAATTATAAAGCGACTTTACGTGTGAATTGATGATTACCGCATTCTGAAATGCAGAACGGATAGGATATAGACGATAGAGGATCCGGGGTCCTACTTTAGAAAGTGAATTGAGTAATAAAAAAAAGTCCCAAACTGGCATAATTAACTACTTATAACTAGCTACCTTTTCCCACCCAACGCAGCACACAGTGTGTCTGTGTATATAAATAGAGATAACTCGCTAAAGCAGTTACGGAGGACTGAGGAAACGTTGCAACAAACATGACAAAGCAGAAAGAGAGAACGAAAGAGAGCAAACTCAGCCACTACATGAAGGCACCCTTAAGGTTCCTCAAGAAGGCCAGAGACATGTACGTCCAAGGCATGATCCACTGCTCCGCCCAGTTATCCAACGTCGACGCCGCCATGGGCTGCCCCACCGCCCACCCCTCCATGCTTCCCAGAAGCTTCAGCGTTGGCTCAGCCACCAGATCCGCCGCAAGCGACGACGACTTCAAGGAGCTCATAAGGGCCGCCTCGCTCAGAACCTATGGCACCGCCTTTGACTTTGGCGAAGCCGCAGCCATGAAAATGAAAATGCCTCGGAGTCGCAGCGTGGGAATTGGAAGGATCGACGAAGACAAGCCCTGCGAATTTGGAGATGATGAAGCGATCAAGGTCAGACCCAGACCCAATGTTTATCCACGAAGTAAAAGTTATTCTACCCGCAGAGCGGCGCCAGGGTTGTTTTAGTTAACGTTAATGTTTGTTAATTACTATGTTTCTTTCTCCACTGCCAACGTAAGCAAATAAATTGTGAAAATCGTTCATTTAAAGCCCCGGAGTCTGGCTGTTGAGACCATACTGTTAATTATGTGTGAATTAGTAGCCATGAAAATAAGGAAGTTTTTTATTCTCGATTATCATTATAGGAACTCGATTAAAATGGTTAAATTAAACCAAGTAAAACTTGAAGTTGAAGAATTAAAGATGTTATGGAATGATGAAGACTTTTCTACCAGAGCGATAAATAACAGAAAATGATACACCGCTAAGTTACTACCAACTTTCAGAGCAAAATGGGAATGTCAAAGCAAGTGGTAACAATGTAGAACATGGTAAATTCAAATGAATTTCTGATGGCATATTTTGTTTGAGTAATATACACGCGCATCTACTCTCTTAGCCGAAGTACTTTTGATTTTATTAGCGTGGATTGGTTTTGGATAAAAATGTAAGGTGGATGCGTGAGTTGGGGCATCAACTATCAAGTTGATGTCCATTGATGTTGTAATTTAATTGTGAATGGAGAGTTACGTGCTGAGTACGTAGAGCGCAGCGCACTCAATGTCTCTCTTTCCAATTCATTGCGTTGCGTTAGCTACTTGAAATTAAATTTTACTTATAACAACTTACAAGTATGGTTCTGCTTCAAAGTAATATACAATATTATTAATTAGTAACCTAAGTTAGAAGTTTCATTCTATTTTAGTGTCTCTCGGCATTTTAGACTTCTGGATAAAATAAGTCTCAGATTTGGTAACAACGACGGAAAAGTGGGGTTGCATTGGCGTTGGAGAAGGCACCTATTTGTTGCAGAAAAGATAAAAAGCACAACAGATTCTTCCGAGTTATGGAAGTTAGAGGCATTGCTACTTTCGGTAATTCTTTAAAATCTTGACGTATATTACATGTCCACAATCATTATCGATTGCCCACTAATAATTAATAGCAATATTTTTCACCAATTATTTTCTGCTACAAAGCTTGCAAAACATTTATTTTTTTATATTTTCTTACAGTATTAATTGTCTCTTGATTCTTTTTCTTAACCATATGTCAAGTGAAATTATCCACAACTACACGGTAAAGACTATATAATAATTTTTCCATCACTAGAATAAATACGTTAAGTTTCTTTAATATATTATAATTTCTAATTAGATAGCTAGTGATGCACTTATCTCGTGAGTATTTATAAAAATATAAGTTTGACTCTTGTTAGCAAAATAAATTCAATCAAAGTAAATAAATAACTTAGGTCATAAATTCTTAATTTGCAACTTAATTTATTATTCCATGCATCCATGTGTGTCATGTTGAATCGTCTTTGACATGAATTATTATAAGTCTATCATGTAGCCAGTCAAATCTACTAAAAATTGAAATATTTTTCTCGACTTTGTTGATGAAAGTTTGAAAATCTTAAGTTTTTTGTTAATCATTATAACAACCTAATTTTTAGCATTTTACCAATACTAATAAAAAAGCATTTACATAATTATATCATGACATGAGCACAACCAAAACTAAGATGATGAACAATCATCCCACTACTAATAAAATTTCAAAAGTACTTCAAAAGAAAAACACTTGAAATAAAAAACTAATGCATCATAATATAAGCTTTGTCTATTCAAAACTAACTACTCGTCTTAGTTTATCTACCAAACTAATCTCATAGCTACTCCTTTGTCACACCTACAATATCATCTGCTCACACAAATAATCATGATCATGGTTAATAATAACATTTATAAAATACACAAGGTAAGCTAGAGATGATTTAAAACTTACAAGTTTTAAATAAATAAATAAATAGAACAAGGCTACTAATTCATAAATCTGGTTATTCACAAATAATATCAAAACATCTATCATCCACATTCATATTATCAAACTTTTACGAATCATTTAGCATATATCATTATTGACACGACCTTTGAATGACTGATGTATTGATTAGCACCCTAAGATTTTGCATTTGTCATTGTTCAGTCACTTTCGCTTCACAAGAGTTATAGCTATAAGATGTTCGATCTTATCCCAATCCATAGAGTATGACTAGGTGAATTCTATGTCTATCGAGCTTGACTTCTGTCGACATTCTAGACAAGAATATCCTTCGACTCTCACTTCTAACCTTTTCCTCTATTTGATTTCAAGGATTAGTAGAGTTAAGATAATCTTATTTCAATCTTTATCGTCAATACATCTCATACAAACAACAAATCACAAACCAACATGATAGTTTTCCTCTTTGGAAATAACTAACTTCACAACTCTTTGTACAATCACTTATCACCCATATTATAACCTATAAATAAATTTATAAATAATTTATTTTTGTATAATTAAACTTTTGTACGCTTAATTTTTTACAATGATATGTACACCTATATAGTTAAATTTCGCAGTTTACTCAATTGGCCCATTTTGGTATTTGTCACTATATTCTAAATTATTAATTGACATAAAAATATGTATTTAAACTGTAACGTTAGGGACTAATTGCTCAAACCTCAATCTCTTCAAACAATTTCTCACCAAATTAACTTAACTTAACAAATCAAATAGCCACAGACAAAAAATCCCCAATTTTTACATATTTAACACAAATGACTTCATCAATTGTAAATCATTTGCTTAAACAATTATACAATGCCAAATCAAACTAATTTTTCTTATCTCTATTTGAGTTCTCAACGAACTCACCCTTACGTCCTATGTTCCTCCAACAGCTCTAAAGACACAAATAGAAATTTTGATTTAATGATGTGAATACACCTTTTTATTTATAAAAGATCAAAATTTTTAAAGAGTTTGTTTTAGACACATGCAACACCCTTATAGTCACCTTATGGTCAAACATATATTATCTCAAGAAATATACGTGTTCAAATCAGTCAAGATTTTAGATATAAGCAAGAGGGTTACTAGAGAACTATGAGATTAAAAAGAAACTGTCTCACAAATAAAAGTGACTCTGCTAGATATCTTTATTTATAATTTTGTCTTTGTTTTTCTTACTAATAATAAGATGTATACCCATTTTATAAGACTCATTTTCTCTAATAATTATTTTATTTTACATTATTATTATTATTTTTATTTAGGGTCTCACAATCACTATTTTCAACTTGATTTTTATCTTGTAATTGTTCGAGTTATCTAGCTTTCTATTATTTGAAAGGATATCAGTTATTTATTGTAATTTTTCACTCAAACCATCCTTACGAAAATAAATTTGCAGCATTTAGGTTACAAAAATCATATATTTTATTTTCTTGTTATATTTAAATATAACTTATACTTATTTTATTCTATTTAATGTTTTAATTTTAGGTAATGAAAAAGGAATATTAAAGTTCGCAATGAATCACGATAAAAAAAAAAAAAAAAAGAAAGACCAAAGAGTAGCCCAAGATGCAAAAGAGTTTGATCACCTTTCAAGCAAAAAATGCACTGACCACTTTTTTTTTTCATATCGAGCATATAAAGACAGTTACTAAAAGAGAATCTGATATCTTTTGGTTAATTTTTTTTCTTTTTGCAGTGTATTCACCTATGAATGTGCTTTATCTCTCCCTTTTCTTCTTGGAGTTTTTTTTTTTTTTTACAAATGACAAAAATATGGAATCTGACGTCTCTTCAAAGATTTATGAACTTTTTTTCTTCACGTCCTCGTTTTATGTTTTTTCTTTACTCTTTTCTTGTCTAGTAAACCCTCCTTGTTAAGATTATAATTCCAATGTAATATTCTTTTAATTGAGAAAATAATGAAATGATATTTCTTTATATTTATTTTAACATATTAAGAGTTCTAAATAAAAATGAACATAATTTAGTTTCAACGTTTTCCTCAATTACATTAAACGCGTTTTCTTTGAGATATGAGATTTTCATTATTCTATTTAATTATTAATCACCATTAATTCAAAATCTTGAAGTCCAGATTTTTTACTAATTTTTTTTTTGTCTGCTGAACATTAAAAATATACTGTATTTATATTTTAAATATTTTTGTAATATATTTTAAAAAATAAAAAATAATAATAATTAATGTATTATAGAAGTACAATATAAAAATATAAAAAAAAATCTAACAAAAAATCTAAATTTCAGATGTTGCGATATCCATTTAGAATTATCTAGGAACCAATCCTTATCAACATATTTAAAATCTAACTAACTCAATCCAAGTCATCAATCAATTCCTGAATCGACAAAACGAAGCATTAATCAAAAATCAATGGTAATCGCAAAATGCAAAAGAAAGATGAAAATCGATGAAATTGCTTAGATCTGTCTCTTTCGCAAGGAGTTTGCCATGTGTTTGACGTATTGTAAGAAAAAAAATTAGATGCACGCAACTGCTTACTTTTCACGAGCGAAGTTCACCATTTCATGTTCTACCTTCTTCCTTTTCGGCGAGGGAAGCGAACAAAAACAAAGTTACGGTTTGAGTAGGAAGGTGCGATGCGAAGAAATGTACCCCACTTTGAAGTGCCCCGTGACAACTTCGCATTGCCAAATGCATGTCCAAGCTATATTAAGTGTTTTAATAAGTGTCTGATGATAATTATTTACTAATATTCTTATTTAGTATACAGGTAGTTTGTTGTTTGTTCATGGTTTTTATAAATTATAATGGGAAAATAAATAATAAGCTTGTAGAACTAAAAATTTATGGCATAAAAACAAAAGGCATAGAGCATATATATAGTTTTGAAAGCAAATAATGTTTTTATTAAGTAAAGAATTATATAATTATACCTAAATATTTGAGATGTTTTAACCTATTTACAAAGTATATACCTATTTTATTTCCCATTTACATCATATATTCGGTACGTATTTAATCCAACTAGCAACTATCTCAATAACATAAGTGCATTTCCTCACTTTATGTTCTTTTGAAACCCTATAATTATGCTCCATAGAAGATTTTGTAATTTCTCTAACTATTTGAACGCTTATGGGAAGAAGTAACATACATAAGCAGGTCAAAACCGATAGTTTTTTTGTTTTCATTGCAAACTTTAACTCAACAAATGGTAATAGGAGCAATCTCTATAATTTCTCCATCGGACATCAACAAAACATAATCAAATGCTATAAGGAAGTCAACTTCATTAATAATGAGCAAGATGGCTTTCCTAGTAAGTTTTTCCCTTATGATGGTGTGGTGGTGTGTGCATAAAAACAATAAATATAATATATATATATATATATATATATATATATATATATATATATATATATATATCAACATTATCAAGAGTACAAGTGCACGTGCAATTTGAATTCAATGCTTCAAACGTCCACCTAGGCTGATAATGTCACTTTAGTTTATAATTAAATGCAAACATTATCTTACAAATAGGTTTTGTGAGATTGAACTAATATTAAAATCTACTTCTTAATATGGTATCAATGTAATAAATTAAAACTTATTTTAATAATATTTGTTGTTTTTTAGATTTATTACTATTAAAAGACTTATTATTTGTTAAATTTATTGTTCCATAGTTAATATTTAATTTCATGTTTGAGATATAGGCATTACATTTTATAATGCAAACCTCCTAAAATCAACTTAATCCTAGTCACTTCTACTAGCAATTACATGAGAGGAATTTTCAATCAGCATGAAAAACACCATTGTTATATATATATATATATATATATATATATATATATATATATATATATATATATAAAAGTTATGAGAAGGAAGAATACATACAAAAACGCGTATAAAAAGTGTTTGGTGTAAACAACTCAAAGAGAGTTTGCTTACTGATTTATTATAACCTTGTTCAATATATAGAGTACAATGACTGATCATATAAAGGAAAAAGTAAAACCTAATCAAACATAATATTTGATAATAATTAAAGAGAATAAAATATATGATATCTTTATCCATATAAATAAAAGCAGAAGATATATAATATTCTTATCACCCCCTCTCAAGGTGGGCATGAAGATTATAAAGTCTCAACTTGAAAGTAGCAACCCGAAAAGCATAAGGATGTAATGACTTAGTAAACATATCACCAAGTTGATTTGTAAAAGGAACATGGAGAAGGTGGATAAGGCCATCAACAAGCTTTTGACAAATAATGTGACAATCAAGTTCTATATGCTTGGTTCTCTCATGAAAAGTGGAATTTTTGACAATGTGAATAGCGGAATTATTGTCACAAAAGACAGTGTAGGGAGTGGGGATAGAAATATGAAAATCCTGAAGAAGGTATTGAATCCATTGTAGTTCGCATGCTAGAGATGTCAAGGCATGATACTCAACCTCAAAAGAAGACCGTGAAATAGTGATTTGTTTCTTAGACTTCCAAGCAACCAAAAGAGGTGTCTAAGAAAACACAATATCCATAAATAGAGTGTTGAGTAGTGGCACGTTGCCCAATCAGAATCAGAAAACGCCTGAATTTTAACAGAAGTTTAGGATTTATACAAAAGGTCATAGCCATGAGCATATTTTAAGTACCGAATGATTCGTAAAGCCTGCTACACATGTGGTTTACTGGAAAAGAAACAAATTGGTTGAGTTGTTGGACAACAAAACTAATATCAGGCCTGGTGTTAGTTAAGTAAAGTAATCATGCAATTAGATGCCGAAAAGAAGAAGAATCTAGTAGAGGAGATCCCTCGTCAACATGAAGTTTGATAGAAGGATCATATGGCGTTGGTGCACGTTTAGATCCAAGCATCCCTGCCTCTGAAATGAGGTCTAAACAATATTTCTTTTGGTTCAAAACTAATCTATTAAGAGAACGAGTAACTTCAAGGCCAAAAAAATATTTGAGAGGGTCAAGATCTTTAATATGAACTCTATAGTGAAGATGAGCTTTTACAGCATTAATTTCAACAATGCTATTACCAGTGAGAACCATATCATCGACATAGACCAATAAAACATAATAATAGAGGAGGCAGATTCCTTCACAAAGAGAAAGTGATCAACAAAGCTTTGTGTGTAGCCAAGAAGAAGTAGCTCTGAAGTTAATTTTTTATTCCAATTACGATTGGCTTGTTTTAAACCATATGGAGACTTGTTAAGCTTACAAACAAAATTTGGTTGGAAAGTGAAAGACCAGGTGGAGGCTTCATATAGATCTCTTCATGTAAATCTCCATGGAGGAAAGCATTGTCAACATCCAACTGATTGATAAACCAATCACTAGTAGTGGCCAAGGCTAAAATGATACATATAGTAGTAAGTTTGACAACAGGAGAGAAGGTTTCAAAATAATCAAGCTCCTCGGTTTGAGTAAAACCTTAGCCACCAACTGTGCTTTAAACCTATCAACTGTGCCATCTGATTTATGTTTGAATTTGTAATCCCAACGGCAACCAATTAACTTGATGCCTAAAGGATGAGAAACTACAGTTCAAGTCTGATTTCTGTCAAAAGCATGTAACTCAGCATCCATAGCCTCTTTTCAGCTATCATGTTGAGCAGCTTCTTTGAATGAGAAAGGTTCAACTTGGGCTTACATATTATGACAAAAGACAATATGATCAGGAGAACAATTATCATAAGAAACAAATAAATGCATTGATAAGATGTGAAAAAAATAGAGCATGAAGTTGAAGCAAGTTTTTCACTTTATGAATCAAAAAGAAATGAGAAAATGCGGAAGACAATTTAAATCTGATACCATATTAATATATATATATATATATATATATATATATATATATATATATATATATATATATATATATATATATAAGTCATGAGAAGGAAAAATGTGTGCAAAAAGTGTTTGGTGAAAATAATTCAAAAAAAGATTGTTTACTGATTTATTAAATTCTTGTTCGATATATAGAGTATAATGTTTTATCATATAAAAGGAATAATAATACTTAATAAAATAAAATATTTGATAATAATAAAAAAAAAACAAAGTATATAATATCTCTATTCATATAAATAAAAACATAATATATATAATATCTTTATCCACCCTAAAAGACAAAAATTACATGGTCCCTACTAAATCCTCCCTGTTAGCAACGAAATGCAGTCGAAGTCCCTATTGGATCCACCTGTAACATATACCACGACACATGCAAAGGCTACTAACCAACTACTTCAAAATTTGCATATATAATTTCTTCCCAGCGTATACACCTCACCACTGCTGCTACAAAATCCAAATGAAGAAACAGAGTCAAACATATTCATTGTAAATTCAAAAAAGAGGAATACACCTTCACCAACAGACGATTGAATTATGCATTTGATTCTAGCATACCTCTAGTCACCCCTGCTTCACCAACAATAACTACACCAGATTCCCTTCAATTGTGTAGTATAGTACATAATATAGCTTTCACATCAGTTTGATAACAATAGAGTAATACAAAATAGTCACAAAAATGATGATATCCGCATATATTAAAGGAAAATAATAATTTGACAAAATTTTATTTAATAAACAATTATTTTTGTAAGAGAATCTTTGTTATTTTATTTTTATAACTTCCATAAAAAATTAAAAAATTACTCTAATTAATAACTTTTGTCAACTTTATCAACAAAATATTTATCAAAAAATATTTTCCCATAGTAAAATCAATATGATCCAATATTTAAATCATGACCAACTTCCCACTAGAATTTTCATTTCCGCTTCATCAGCATAGCCCAACATCTCATCTTTACCTTGATAGAATTCGTAACGAATATTAATAGATATATGTTGATAATTAATATGGATATTTTACTTATTTATTTATTGATGAGATAGGTACAAATATAATGATATTTAACTCGTGGTTATTCAGTATCCACTAATTATTGTTTGTAAATTTTATTTAAATATTTTTTTCCAAGAAAATTAAATGATAAAATAAACTCATTAATGAGAAAAATATTAGTTATTAAAAATTATATTTTATATATTTATATTTTTTATTTAAATTTATGAAATTGAAGTTATTAAAAATATAGTAGTCAAGGTAACACCACTAATACTAATGTAGGACATAAAATCACTAAAAAAGCTCCATTATCATGTTGAAAGATATTAAACCTCGTTACCGAACATAATTCTTCTTTATTGAGAACCGTTGAAAACCGTCCAAATTTACACATTTATCTTTTAACTAATTTTATCATTATTATTATAATTTTATTTGGTAGTTTAATGTATATCTTAATTAAGTAACTCTATTTAATATTTTATTGTTATTTAGAGTTGTTAAAAGGTCGTTAAGAAAAAAAGAGTTGTGAAGATAATTTTTTTTTTTATTTGAATCAAGATTGAGAGTGTGGATTCTTGATTAAATTTTGTGTGATATCCCTCTGATAAGTCTTTAAAATATAGAGATAAACACTAATTTTAATGTTTTAAAATATATTAAAAACTTTGTTAATAATACACTAATGCCAATTTATTTTAAAGACTCGGTAAATGAATAACACTAAAAATTCAATAGAAAATTTAATATCTTTCTCATGTTGTTCAGGCTTTAATCTCATCTCATTGATATTCAAGGTTGAGGCTTGAGTGTTATGTATCCTTTGGATTTGGATCTATACCAAATTGGTTCTACTAAAGGCTATTTCTTCATGCACCCTATCACAAAAATATCGGTTTCGGAAATTTTTATCCGGAACAGGGATGGGTCCTCCTTCCGAAAAGATATTTCTGGAATTGATGAGTTTGTCCTGGAAAAATATTTCTGAAACTGGTCTATAGTGTTTCGGAAAACAAAATCCAGAAATTCACATATTTGATTGGGGGGTGCAGGAAGAAACGGCCTCTGCCAAAACCCAAACCAATCTTGATCCAGTAAATATAACCCTTTTTGCATGCTCGGACTTTAGTCTCATCGATTTTCAAGGTTGAGGTCTAAGAGGGGTCTTTCTTCCTACACCTTCAAGTATTTTTTCTGTATCTTCAAAATATTTTTAAACTTCAAATAAACTTTTTGATCATTTAAGGAAATTCACGAACATCACTCTCCAAAATTTTTACTGGATGTCGACTTCCGGAAGTTTAAATATAAGACTTCCGGAAGTCAAAATATATCACTGAAAATTGACTTTCAGAAGTTAAAATATATCACCGAATGTCGACTTCCAAAAGTCAAAATGTATCACCAGAAGTCGACTTTCGAAAGTCAAAAATTATTACCAGAAGTTGACTTCTAAAAATCAAAAAACATTACCGGAAGTTGACTTCCGGAAGTCAAAAAATTAATTCTACTTTAAATATTTTTAATTCTTTTTAAAATTTATGTGTTCTAACTTTTATTTTAGTTTTTAAAACACGTATTAAAAATTATAAAATATATAAATTTAAAAGAAAAATTACTTTAGAAAATAAAAAATAAGAAAAAAAATGAAAAAAAATATTATATATATATATATATATATATATATATATATGTTTATATATATATATATATATATATATATATATATATATGTATATATGTATATATGTATATATGTACATATATATTTTGATTTTCGGAAGTCAATTTTCGGTGATATGTTTTGACTTTCGGAAATTATATATTTTGACTTCTGAAAGTCGACATTCGAAAATAATTTTTGGGTGTGATGTCCGTGATTTTTCTTAAATAGTAAAAGGGTTTTTGTGAAATTTAAAAAAATTTTGGAGATGTAAAAGAAATTTTGGAGCTGCAGGTAGAAAGACCCGTCTAAGAGTTATGTACCCTTTTGATTGGATCCACGCAAAAATTTGAACCCAATGAAGTAAATGTGATCTTACCAATCCTGATCTAGTAAATGTAATCCCCTTCGTATTCTTCTCAGGCTATATCCTCGTCGATTTTGTTTATATGATATTTTGTTTTTTGTAATTTTGTTATGAATTATTATTAAAAATATTTGAGCTAAATTCTCCTCCACTAAGATAACGCATGTTTGTAAAGAGTATCCAAAAGGAACATGCACTAGGAGCACGAAAGACAAGGGAAAGGTTTTATTTTAAGATCATATATTATTATTTTTTTGGTTCGTTTTTACTGTGCCGCATAAGTCACAAAATTTCCTTATATCTCATTTAATTTTGTTCTAATATTAAATTAAAGTAATCTTTTACTCATCTCTTTGTATCCCACAATTAAATTTAAATTGAATGTACTTTTTAAGAGAGCGAAAATATAAAAGATATTTTATAGAGATTTTGAGTTTTTTTTTTCGCATAAACTTAAGTGAAGACATTAAAAATAATTTAATTTATAATGGAAAAACATATTATTTGACTGAATGTTATTCATCAGCTGCCTCTTGGAACCCGTTCGTCTTTTGTGGAATGTTATTCATCAGCTGCATTCACTATCTATTATTTAATTTTTTATTCACCAGTTATTTTCTTGCATTTTAATTGAAGATGAACTTTTATATCTAAAAAAAGTTAAATGCTTAATCATTTTTAATACTAGCAATTTCTATTGCATCAACTACCAAAAAAATCTGGACATTTGTGATGTAGAAAGGAAAGTCAAAGTATGATTCATCTTTCACATTTTTATTTGCATTAAATAAAAATCTATATATTACTAAGTTAATGACATGATTCCCGTTTAGGATTTGGTATTTAGCTCCATATGTTTGTTTAGTGTTTTTTTTTTTTTTTTTTTGAAGATAAAGTTTTTACACCCTTCAACATATATTGTGATTTTTAATTAACCGGGCAAGTCTTTGGTCTTAATAATATTTATCATTACATAGATTTTAATGCAATTTAGGGGTGGAATCATAAGTCTTTTATTTAATCTATGCATTACTTTTCTTATTGTTTTCGTAAAATTAACATAATTAGAACAATCCAATATGAATTCACCTACGTGTTAATGATACTTGTTCTTTTAATTTACTTTATCATGATTTTTAATTTATTTAGCAACTGAGTTGATATTTTGTACGCTAGAGTATATAATTAATAAGTATTAATGTCAGGTATAACCAATAACTGTGTCTACAGTGATTCATTACATTAAATATTGCAATTGATGTTGCTAATGGCCTTGAATTTTTGTATGAGGATGTTTCAAGGCAAATAATTTTAGAGGCTTCAAGACATAATAAGTGGTTATAATTTGGATGAGTGTTGCATTCTTCATTAATCTAATTTTCAGTATATATATATATATATATATATATATATATATATATATATATATATATATATATATATATATATATATATATATATATATATATATATTTTTTTTTTTTTTTTTTTCTTGTTGATACGTTTTACTTCATGATGAAAAAGTGTTTGATTTGAAACTCCTTAAAGATATTCAAGTAAGAGATATTAATCATGTATCTACTCATGGGAACAAAAATTATATATTTTCTAATAAATTAATTCACATGTTATTTTATATCTAAAATTTTATAATTCTTGAATTTGAAGGACTTCTAATTCTTCAAATATTATTATATTACACACACATATATCTGTAAATAAAAAAAATATTTGATAATATAAATTAAGAAATGGTGGAATCTTTTGTTTCCATAACTTGGTAGATACATATTTTTTTTCTTTTACTGGAACGTGTTTAAAAAGTTTTACTGTCAAAAACTTTAGCATTAATGTTCTAAGATAAAATATATAAGATTAAGAGAAAAATGTATGAAAATTAACATAATAAATAATGCAAAATTCATGTGATAATCGGAAGTCTCCTACCCTCTACCCGTTTTCTTATTACTTTAATATTAATTTTAATTAATTTTTTATAAAATAATAAAAAAATTACACTAAAGGAAACATAATATTATCAAATATTCAATATTAGAAGGAGGGTTGTTTCTTCGATATGAAATACTTTGAAATAAATTATAATTATTTACATTTTATATTAGAATACCAAATAAAATTTCATGAGAACCAAAACATTTTAAATTTTTAAACATTAATGAGATTTTATTTACAAATTTAATAATTGTTTTGGTTCTCATGAAATTTTATTTGGTATTATAATCTAAAATGTAAACAATTATAATTTATTTTAAAGTATTTGATATCGAAGAAACTACCATATTTCTAGTATTGAATATTTGATAATATTATGTTTCCTTTATCATAATTTTTTATTAATTTATAAATATTAATTAAAATTAATATTAAAGTAGTAAAAAAATGGGCATGGGTACGAGTCGTTACCCGGTGGGGATGGGGATGAGGATGGGACAAAAATTTAATACCCGTTGAATTTGGGTATGGGGATGGGGATGAATTTTTTTTACGGTGATGGGTATGGGATAGCGAAACCAGTACCCGCCCCGCCCCGTTGCCATCCCTATAATCAATGGTTGAGAAATAACAAAAATTGTTTTAGCGAAACAAAAATGAAATAAAAATTAATAATAATAAGTAAAAAATTATTATTTTTTATATTACCTAATAAATGAAAGGTTTATGTTATTAAACACTTAAATTGAGAATTATTAAACATTCTCATGTGAAAGGAAAATATACAATAAATAAAAATATTAAAAAATAATAGAAATATTCAAATGTTAGAAATAAGTTTTTTTTAGTTAACATACATCATTTTAACATAATTAGATAAAGGTTATGATAAGATAAAAAATATATTGGAGATGCGAATGAGTTTCATAACAAACCAAATAATTAAAAGAAATAAAAAATAAAAAGTATATATATATATATATATATATATATATATATATATACATATATATATATATATATATATATAGTTACTTATTTAATTGTGAATATTTTAATAACTTAAATGAGAATGGAGATATGACGGAGACAAATATTATGGCGGGGATATGTACATCTCATCTTCATACCCAATTGAAAAAATCGGAAATTTCTCATACCCATATCAATACGAGAATTCTTCGTCAATACGGGGATGAGTTCAGACAATAAACACAAATAGTTTTATTTGTCATCTCTAATGCTAATCATTATTATTTCTCTATATATTTGTGATATATGCGTGCCATCACGGACTTCATCATTAAATGAAAACAAATTAAAATATTATATCAAGTAGATTAAAAATTGGAAAAAAAATGACCATATAAGTAAATTCAGATAGTCATATTCTGCTCTTTTTTTCTTTCATTGAAAAAAGAATAAAATAAGATAGTATTTCATAAATTAACATCAATCCGTAATAATTACATTATAAAAATCGATATTTATACCTATGGGAATTTCTCAACATATATATATATATATATATATATATATATATAATTTATTAAATTAAAATAATAATTTTAAATATTTCTTTAAATTTAATCGATTTTTTCGATTTTCCTGTTTTTTAAACAATTATTTTTTATTTATTTATAATATTATAAAAAATCTTTATATTTAATTTTATAATTATAACAATAGATAATACTTTTATTATTTATTATTATAATGCGTAGGTTAGTATTTTATTATTAATATTTATTTATTTTTATTATTATTATTATTATTATTATTATTATTATTATTATTATTATGCATAGTTGTTTTTACTACTATTCATGTATACAACGTGAATAGTAAGATAATTTGTGATTTCTATAAGTACATTATTTATAATTTTTTTCAAACAAAGAAATAACAAATAAAAAGCTATACTTTCAAGAAGAACAAACTTAAGGAAGAAATTAGTAGCAATCCTTAACTTAAAGTTAACAATACCCGATACTACTTCTAATTATATAGGTTCACAATTTTATATTTTTAAATGTTAGAATGTTACTTAATAATATTTAAAATAGTTTTAATGTTTAAAATTAAGTTGTTTGTCAAGTTATATACGTTGATACTTTATTCTTTAACTACTATATTTATAATAATATTTCGAGAATTATGTGAACATTTTAATTACACTATTATAAAAAATAAATTAAGTCAATTTACTCTCATTGTAATGCAATAAATATATAAAATAAATTGCAAAAGAAAATCGTAAGTGAAACAACCCATGGCAAAATTCCTAGCTCACCAAAAAGTGAGTCAGATTGAGTTGACCCTTTTTTAGGTCAACCCGTGGTGAGCCAACCCGTGTGAGCTGAGTTGGCTCACTTTGAAACACCTACTTTTAGGTCTTGGGTCCATGTGATAAGACATGTACGGTAACATCAACGAATATCAATCAAATAATAATTTATCTTGAATAAATAATAATAATAATAATAATAATAATAATAATAATAATAATAATGTAATACCAAATATCCTTTAAATATTTGGTATCAAAGAACGTCAAAACGTAATCAAACTACCGAGATTTGTCATAATTACCTTTAATATGTGAATATTTGTCTTAATAGATGTATCTTAGAATATTTTGTAGTCATTTTGGTGATAAAGCTATTTGGGCCTTATTGGACAATGTTACTTAGTATCAAACTACCGAGATTTGGTATCAAATATCCTTTAAATATTTGGTATCAAAGAACATCAAGACGTAATCAAACTACCGAGATTTGTCATAATTACCTTTAATATGTGAATATTTGTCTCAATAGATGTATCTTAGAATATTTTGTAGTCATTTTGGTGATGAAGCTAATTGGACCTTATTGGACAATGTTACTTAGGATCATCTATTGGACCGATATATAGAGTTATAATTAATTTGATAAATAAGTAACATTAGAATCTAAAATTCTAAAAAGAGTTTAGAGAATAAATTTTGTTAAATTATCTATAATAATATATAAAGATGATTCGTCCACATTTTATAATACCTGTTTTACCCTTAATTATTTTATAAATAATTTACTTTTAACCGTTATTCTAAATACTTATTTGTCTTAAACCATTATTTCAAAAAAAATTATATATATTTTATTTTTTTCAATTTTATATCTAACAACTATTTTAAAATTAATTATATATTTATTATTGATCTTGATTTAAATTTCTTAAAAATTAAAAAATCGAACACATAGGCGTGACATATGTGTTCACTTGTAATAGCATAAAAAAAATGAAACTTTATAAAGGTTTAGATATTTCTTTACTTTAAATTTATTTATGTGTAAAACTCCAATTATTATATGAAATTGTGTAAAATTACGTATTAAAACGTTATTGACTTTAAAATTCCTCTTGCCAACTAAAAATAATTAAAGAAGAACCTTGAAGCTAATAAATAAACCCAACTCTCGAAAAGAACTACCATTGGATTTTTTAAAATATAATTAACGAAGAATTTATTGAGAGATTTTCAAAAGTTCAGTTACTGACAAAATTACTAACAAATTTTTTTAAAAATCAATTATTGATAATTTGACTAATAAATTTTAAAAATATCCTGTGACGAATTTTATTATCATATGTTCAAAAGTTAAAGCGAAACTTTGATATTTATTTTATGGACAAATATATTCATTAATAATAAAAGTTATGCATTCTCAAGTACAAATTTATTATCCATGAATATTTATCATTAACTAAAATCTTAAAATCTGTTTGATAAATATTATTTTACTGACAAATTCTTTTTCTATAGATACAATTTCGTTGACAATAGTATTTTCTTCATCTGAATAAGATAGAATATCAAGGAACTAAATAAATTCATAACTCGTAACATGCACTACATATGTTAGTAAGGTGCGATAAAAAACATAAGAAAAAAAAATACTGAGTTAATTCATTTAAGACTAGCACCTAATATTAGATACGGGTAAGTTATGTTTATATTTTGTGAAGTCAACATATGTGATTATGATTTCTATAAACTATTTTAATATAATCAATTACTATAATAAAATAAACGTTAAAAACAAATTTGAAAAGTTTAAAATCAATTGTAAAAGCTAAAAAGAATTGAAATAATACAAACTACACTTTAAATATTTTTATCGGATCATTATCTTGCTAAATTACTAACCCCGTACAAATGCACTTTAATAATGTTAAAAACATTCTGCGAAGCGTCAAAACTTAAGGATGAAACACGTAAAACATTTGTATTAGGCCTTCAATGGTAAAAGGTTTAAAAAAATATTTAGTAGTAATATTTTTTTATTAAATTAATTATAAAATTATGTTTGAGAAAAAAATGTCACATAGTTTTTTAGTATTAATATATTTATATTAAATTAATTATAAAATTATATTTAAGAGAAAAAAAGCCTCAATATTTTTAGTATTGATATATATAGCTCTCAAAACAAGTCTCTCAATTCGACTCACACGGGTTGACCACTTCGTGAGCCAACTCAATCTAGTTCGTTTTTGAGTGAAATTACAATTTTTTTTTCAATCCTAAAAAACTAAATTATAATTTTGATTAAGATCTAAATAAAGTTAAGACATATTATAGGTTTATAGGTTCACAAAAACTACCTTCAATTGAAAGAAAAGGCACTACAAGTCAAAGAAAAGTAAAATTAAGTTGATAAGTGACTTTGGTGTGTCATTTTAGTTTTTGAATTGAATTTTTATTTTACACGTTTACACAATTGTATTTGTTCTAAATATTTATATAAAGTTGTATCGTTCTTTTTACGCCAAAAATGGATCAATTACACTAGTTTAGAGAGAGAATTAAATAAAGAAGAGCATTTAGAGTTTTCATTTTTTTAATATAATTTAATATTTAAAATTTATGGGTGAGTTTGTGAGCCAACCTAATTCATCATGGGTTCAATCTAGGTGAGCCGGGTTCTTAGTGGACCAAGTTCATTTTTGACTCGTATCGAAATTTATAATTTTTTTAACTTAACCCGACCCGAACATGGTGGACAAGGTTGATTAGTGGGTTATAACCCTTTTTGACACCTTTATATACATATATTATCAGTGTATGTTAATTTTTATTGGTATTAAAAATGATATTTGATGAGTTAAAATATTTTTCAATAAAAAATTAATTTTTTTAGAAAAAAAAAGAGTGGTTAGTTATTTTTATTCTCTTATAATTAATATTAATTTCTATTTTTTTATTTTATCTTGAAATGACTTCTCATCTACTCATTTCATTTTTTGTCTCATCTTACTTTCTTCTATCGGAGAGTTCTTTTTTTGAAGGTTTTGATCGACTTCATTTCTTGAATTTCATATTGCGAATATGTACCACCAATATTTTTATTTTCATTTATGGTTAGTGTGTTTTTATTTTTATTTGTGTTGTTGTTTTTATTTTATTTGTTGAATTTGTATTAAAATTATAAAAATATTTCTTTTTCTTCAATTTTGTTTTGGTACTTTTTGGATTCATTTTATGCGTTTCGGGAGTTTTTTCTCCACATGTTATGATAAGGAACTGAAATTTTTACACGGTGTATGAAGGTGTTGCAGTTTAAAACTAACCGAGAGGAATGGGTCCAGTGTAACGTTGAGCTATGAGTCGTAAATCATGATGATGAGAAAGAGGTTTCTATGCGGGAACGAGAAACTTCGTCTTTTAAATCATTCATCGCGACCAATGACCATGATTAATATATACGAACAGTGTTATACACTAGCAAAATCATACTGAAAAGAGCAATAAGTAAAATGTAGTTAAAGATTGTAGGAGAGCGTGTACCTTGTCCTCTTATCTTCTTTGTTCATATGTTCCCGTTTTACTTACATAATGGCTCCTCCTTTTGTTTTAATCTGTTGTCTACCATTCGTAGCAAACTCAGTGGATGATGTTTTAATTCTCCAATCCGTACAAATTTTCACACAGGTTAACAAAATCAATACACATGCTACTCGCATTTAATAAAGTGGCTTTAAACTACCACTATGCTTGTTTCCTGTAGTGTTGGTATGGTAGACAACAAAATATTCGGTACAACCATGGAATTTTCCTTTGGCTGTCCCAGAAGTAAAAATGAACAAAGAATAATGACAAAATCGAAACTTGTCGGTCTCTTATTTAGTATATTGTTGAATTGGGTCTATCAAATAAAAACCCTTTCTTCAAGCTTAAGCAACTCCCTTGAAGTTTAACATAGAACCAAATTTAGAATAACTTCATTGTTAACCACCTAATTAGCATTTTCTCAGGAGTTCCACGTTAACTAAGATAAGTTAATTAATGTGCCTGTAAGTCTTTAGATTCTCTTTCTTAATAAACTAGTATTTTTAATTAAACTCTTCTCTTCTGCATATGTCTATAAATTTTCAGTTATATATCTATTAAATTAATATCAGCAAAATGTTTCAACCTCTTCGATCATTTGTTCTCCCTCTCCTTATTGTTACCATCAACACTTCATCTTCAATTTCTTCACTCAACTATTGTAGGGTTTCTATTTCAACCATATATACACTTTAAGACCTTTATCTTTGTTTTAGACCTATTTAAATCTCACATGCACACTGAGTTCAACTCTCTCTTATCCTACACCTTCATTTAATGTGTTTTAGGTTTTTATTTTAAACCATTTTGTACGCTGTGGAAGATATAATTGTTGTTAATTAACTTCTAATAAATATAGATACTAAGTTTGTCTAAATAGTTTTTTATTTGATAGGAAATTTCAAAAGAATAATTTTAAACACCACAATGTATAACAGTTACACTAAATAATAATATAAAATCCCACTTTCTACATTAATTATAAATTCATATTAAAATTTCTACCTATTTATTGTAATTTATATGTTGTCTCATCCGAATAAGTCTCACATCATTTAGGAGTTGAGGTCAAGTGCAGTTTAAATACTCCATCCACCAGCTCTATACTCCAAAATAACGTATTACATTTCAGCAGACACAAACCTCAATCTCATTGAATCAAATTGAGTCAATTAAGTCAATAACACACATTTAATTATGTTTACTTTCTTTAATATTTTATTTGTTATTTAATGTTTTTTGTTTGCATTAGAATGTTTTATTCTCAATTTTAAAGATTTAATCGCATAAATCCTTAGTTTACTAGCATCAAAAGTTTAGTTTTTTTTTTTTCTTTAACTCTTAGTTTTCTATTTCACTTGAAAAACTTTATTTTGTTGACAAATTTTTCATTCTTCCTCACGTTACAATCTTTATTACATTTTTTTTTTAAATTTTGTTCAAATGTTGAATGCTATTTCAGGACATAAAATCCTCAATTTGGTAGAACCATCACATTTGATATAATTATTTGACGTTTATTTAATTATTATTTAAAATTCTAATTTGATATTTACATAATTATAATTTGTTTAATACTTGATATTGAAGAAAAGAAAAAAAAGTATATCATATAATATTGAATTATTGACATTATCATATTTAATTTATTGTGATTTTGATTTTTTTTAAATATTTAATTCATATTTAAAATAATACGGGGAATATGAGTATATCCCTTTTATGATAGAAACGAGGAAAAAAAAAGATTATATGGTTATTGAATGTAGTAGTCAAAACACATGTGCTACCATGTTGAATTTTTTATTACAATAAAAAATAATAAAATTATTATCATTATTATTTTATATTATTATAATTATAAAATTAAATATAAATATTTTTTATATTTTTATTGTAAATATTTTTTTTTAGATAATTTTATAATAAAGATGTTAAGTTTTAGAAAACGGTCAAATTAAAAATACCGGTTAAATTTTAAAAAAGTGTACTTAGAGACTAAAATTAATAAAATAATTATGTTAATTTAAAAAAAATTATTTAGAAAGTAAAATTAAAAAATAGATATTAACACTAAAAAAAAAAGGAAGAATCATCTATGTATAAATATAAATAAATGAATAAAAAGATAAATTTTTACTTAGAAACGGAAGCTGTTGAAATCCGTCTCAATTCCTGGAAACCTCTTTTTGTGCCTTCACTTCTGTTAATCTTATTAAAAATTAATTGCAAACTGAGACTGTGGATAATAGTGAGAAATTCATTCTGTTTGTGTGGCATCAATCGACCAAAGGTCTAAAACTGAGTTGTGGGAGAAATCGTGTTGTCTAAACCTCTAAAACTTATAATCAAAGAATCAATATCCTAAATTGTAAATCGTACAAGTTTTGGATTAAACTAAACACGTTTGATTTATTTTAGAGTTTCTGATTACCTGCTACTTTTTTTAATAGCTATATCCAGTATATTAGGTAACTTAATTCTCTTACTATATTTATTTTGTTTGATTGGATGAACATTACATCATTTGGTATTCAATTATATTTTTTCTCAGCAGGTTTTGCTATGATTGAGTTAACTCAGAACCCTGCAATTTGGGAGGGAACTTATCACAAAAACGAAAAATTTCATTTACCCCTTGTGACAAAAATATGGCTCACACAACAAAGAAAGGTATACTTGGTATTTCTTTTCAAAAATCTAGAATTTTTCAATATAACTACTCTGGTTTACAGTCAGAATGTTCCATGATGAACCTTGTTGAAATGCACACCCAATGAAATGAATCTCATGGAAGACTCGCACACAATCACACTCACACCAAATCAAAGAAATCATAATGAATGAGAAGTGAAAAATCTGAAAGCAATGTTATGGCCTCCTTGGCTAGAGACATATGTGGCAAGGCTTGAAGTCAGGGCTTGTGATCATCGCAGCTTTCTTGCATAGCTGCACGATCAAGCACACAGGTGGGACTTCGGGGCAATAATTGCATACTCCTTGGCCAATAAAATTCTGATCGGAGAATTATCTGTTTCTGCTTCATTAGTTTGTAACATTTCTGCACCATCTCCTACATCCAAAATCAACAACAGAAACATTAAAGATGTGAAATTATAATTTATCAATTGTTTATCACACTTCCGTGTCTTACTACAGCGGCACTTACAATGTTTATATTCTTGTGGAAACAATCTGATTTCGTGTCTTCTACACATTGATTGTTTACCCATAACAGAGCAGCTGCTGCTATTGTGGATGGTGAAAACACCAAGAAATCCATGACTGGTGAAATGTTTACCAACGTTAGTATTCAGCAGCGATTAAGATATTGCAATAAAGTGGTAACGGGTAAAGGGTAAAAGTTTGTTACCTAGACATGTTCTGATAATAACATCTGAGACACGAGAAACAGTGAAACTTAAATCACCCCATGTGGAAGCAGACCATGAAAGCTTCGCAATGAAAAGATGGACAAAATCAAAAGGTGTTATAGGGCGCAAACGCCACTTGAGACTGGCCATAACCAAAAGTTCCATCCTTTGAACTGTTTTGGGATTAAAGAGGAACCTAGACTCGATCACTTGTAGGTCTAAAAGAAGCGGCACTTTGGTTTCTTCCATTTTAGCTGCTAGTGAAAGACAAGCAACTGATAACAGCTGCAGAGGCCATGCTTTATCATGCTGCACAAGTATGCCACTTTGTTAGAACAAGCATTGTATTTATATTTCATCAATCAAACAATTTGAATAGAAATTACTATACCTTCAAGGTGTGTGACGAGAGGAAACGATCGAGGTAATTTACAGAAAGATAAGCTGTCTCAGGTCTAAAACTGTAGTAAGCATGCACCTGCAAATTGAGACAAACATCAATATCAAAAAAACTAGTTGCAATGTAAAGCAATGTTTAAGTAGCAATGTATGCACCTTTAGGATCCAATTTATGGCTTCTTCTCGAGCATTAATCAGCCATGTTTTGGGAATCTGTCGTGGGGACTTTGTTTGTTCCTGTAATTGGTCATTTTCGGATTCTAATAAGCTCAATAGACAACTTTCATCACTGTTGGAGTCTCCCCACAGAACATAATTCAACTTCAAAGCCTCATCAGAATCCTCCAAGTCAATCACTTCGCTAGTTACTTCACTGCAATACAAGTCAGGAGTTTGGTGGCTTGTGGACTCGAGAGACATGGTGATTAAGAATGTATAAGCGGAGAACACAAGAAATGAACAACCATATATACCATTGTTTTGAATAATGAAGCCAATTTGTCTGCACCTGAGACATCGTACATGCGCAACGCAACCGCCAGCATTTTTGTTTTTAATTTTCATTTTGGGTTGCAGTGGGATGCATTCAATGAGGCAGAATCTAAGGGGCCATTGTAGAACTTCACAAGAAGCTTCGTCAATAAGAGCTGCCAAATTTAGTGGGACCAATGTAGAGCATCGATACCTCTGTCATCTCAAAGGAGTTTGAGTATGTTCAAAGATATACATAAACATGTAGAATTTCCACGTGATATCTTAACCTGTTGAAGAGATTGTGATTGTTTTCTACAAAACATTAAAGCAAGTTCGTCTGTCACACTTCACTTCCATTGGGGCCACATCTATTATTGTTGGCCAATTGCGATAAGAGTAATGCTGTATACACAGTTCCATGTAGTCATGCAACTACGTCATAATTTCATTCAATTTTCGTCAAATAGTTTTATTTTTATAAGATAAGATTATGAACGATAAAACTCAAGTGTCGTGTATTATATTATTGTTTAGTCAATTAAAAAAAAACTCTTAATATGCATGATGAAAGTTAATGACAAAAATCAGGTAAACTATTAGAATACAACACTGTTGTCTTATAAAATACATAGCTATAATATACATCGTTTAATTTATGAATGTAATTAGTGTATGAAATTTTAATCAACCAACTAATAAAAAATTATAAAGTTGTAACTTGTTACTAATGTTTAATTATTTTTGAGTCTCGATAAATTTGAATTTTTTTTCCTAATAAATATTTGTTGTATATTGACACTACAAAAAAAATTGAAATTACCGACGGAATTTTACCAACGGATATATTTTTGTCGGTAAATTTGAATTATCGACGGATTTTACCGACAGACTCTCAAATTTTAATTACTGACGAAAAAAACCGTCGGTAAAAAAAATCATTTACAGACAGAAAAAATCTGTCGGTAAAATCCGTCGATAATTCAAATTTTTTTTACCGACAAAACTACTGACAGATTTTTTTCGTCGGTAAAAAAAGTGGGAAATTTTCCACCCAAATTTGAATTACCGACGGATTTACTGACGGAAAAATTCGTCGATAAAAGAAACGGGAAATTTCTCGCCCAAATTTGAATTACCGACGAATTTTTTCGTCGGTAAATCCATCGATACTTACATAACTCAAAATTCGTCGATAATTGAATATTTTTTTATCGACAAAATTACCGACGGATTTATCCGTCGGTAAAAGAAGCGAGAATTTTTCCGCCCAAATCTCACCTTATAAGAAGACGAGGAGAAGAAGAAAAGAAGAAAAAGAAGGAGAAGAAGAAGAAGAAGAAGAGAAGAAGAAGAAGAGAAGAAGGAGAAGAAGAATAAAAAGAAGGAGAAAGAGAAGAAGAAGGAGAAGAAAAGAAGGAGAAGAAGAAGAAGAAGAGAGGAAGAAGGAGAAGAAGAAGAGGAAGAAGGAGAAGATGAAGGAGAAGATGAAGGAGAAGAAAGAGGAAGAAGAAGACGACGGCGGCGGCGGCGGCGACGGTGGCGGCGACGATGGTGGCAGTGGCGACTGCGATGGCGACGGCGACGACGACGGCGACATTGACGGCGACCACGAAAAAAAAATTGAAAGAGGGAGAGGAAGAAAATGAATAGTGTAACAAATTTACTGACGGATTTTTGGTAATTATCGACAGAATTTTCCGTCGGTAATTACCGACAGATTTATCGACGGATTTTTTTGTCGATAATTACCGACAGATTTATCGATGGATTTTTCCGTTGGTAATTACCGACGGAACATGATTTCCGTCGGTAAAATTTTACATACAAGCATTTTACTGACGAATTTTTGACCGTCGATGATCCCTCGGTAATGTTGATTTAGCGACGGATTTTGGCCATTACCGACAGATTTTGACCGTCGGTAATAATGGTTTTTCTTATAGTGTGAGTTCTTCAAATTTTAAAATTTTTTAATTGAATCTTTACCGTTAACAATTTAATTGTGATCCAGGTCACTTGACCTATGTCATATAGGACAAAGGACAATTGATGTCACTCGTAAGAATCTTTCTCAGCAATTATTCTACTAAGAATACCACTACTGAATTGTGACTTGGCTCACCTAGCCTCTGCCACGGGACAATTGTACAACTCGCAACTAGGGATGACAAATAAACTCGTCCCCCCGGTATTGTCCGAACACGTTCCCATTTTGACAGGATATCTCTATATTGAATGGGTATGGATATGGGTATGAAGAATCTTCAACTTCTTCAATTTGGTATGAGGATGAGTATGAGGATGTGCATATCTGTCCTCGTCCCGGTTCTCATACCTGTCATAATACCCATATCTGTCACAATACTCGTTCCCGTTTAAATTATTCAAACATTCACAATTAATTAAGTAATCTTGTATGTATTACTATACATTTAATATTTTTTTATTTCTTCTAATTGGTTTGTCATAAAATTCATTTGTATCTCCAATATATTTTTCATCTTACCATAACATTAATGTAATTATGTTCTTATGTTCAAATGATGTATGTGAATTACATATTTTTTATGTCTCGCATATGATATTTTAATTTTTTTTTAATATTTATATTTATTATATTTTTTTCTTTTCACATGAGAATGTTTAACACCCTCAATTTATTAAGTGTTTAATAGCATAAACATTTCATTTATTAGGTAATATTAAAAAAAAAAATTCTCTACTCCATTATTATTAATTTTTGTTTCATTTGAATAACATTTTTTGTTCCCTAAAACAATTTTCTATTATTTGTCAACCATTGACTATGTATATATTTGGAAATTTTCCTTAGATCTTTAAGGTACTTCTCATCTTATCATACCCTTAATCATATATTTGTTTTTCTTTGTGCGATTTCATTCAATAATCTCTCAAATTGTTTCTAAGACACACATTTGATAATTTTGTAATATTTTTATTTGTTGTTTATTTTAATCATGTAGAATACTATTTTGAGATATTTTATATATTTATTTTTAATTTTCTAACTCATTATCAATTATATTGTAATTTTGTCACATTTTTAAATATTTAATATCGAAGAAACAAACAATCATCCTCTTAATGTTGAATATTGAATATTTGATAACATTATGTTTCCTTTTCCGTAATTTTTTTTATTTTATAAAAATTAGTTAATTAATATGGAAGAACAGTAAGAAAAAAGGTACAAATATGAGTACGAGAATATACCCATTACCCGGTGGGGATGTGGATGAGACAAAAATTTGATACCCGTTAAATTTGAACATTGAGATGATGATTAATTTTTTTTCTATGGAAATGGATATAGGATAGCGAAACTAGAGCTGTCAAAACGGGTAACCCGACCCGACCCGGCTCAATCCACCACGGGTTGATGTTGATGATTTAGTGAGCCAACCCAACCTGGCTCACTTTTTAGCGAGCCAAAAAATTCGAACCCGGCCCGACCCACTACGGGTTGATGGATTAAACGGGTTGGCTCACGGGTTCACTTAATTAAAAAAATATAATTTTTTTATTTATTTTTCAGTCAAAACTAAATTATAATTCTAATTAAAATCTAAATAAACTTTAATACAATCCAAATACAAACCAAAATATAAAAAAATACAAATTATTTATGTGTTGGTTAAAAAAAACAAGGCTTAAATATACATTTGGTCCCTATTTTTGTCAAAATTATTCAATTTGGTCCCTATTTTCGTTGTTTGTTCAATTTGGTCCTCATTTTTGTAAAATCGCATTCAATCGAATCCTTTTGGCAAACAGTGTTAAAATTATTAACGGCACAGTGACACGGTGGAACTGTTTGGGTTACGTGTCAAATTTTTGAATATATGATGGCACACGTTGGCACAATGTTTAGTTAAAAAGAAATTGGGGAAAAAAGTTTGAATTACGTAAAAAGATAAAACATGGTTAAGTGAAAAAAAAAATTAAAAAGTTTGAATTGAGGGTTTACTGCAGCGAGAGTTATCCTTGAGTGAAAAACTGAAATTGAGTATTGGAGTGGTCGAGAGATAGGGAAAAATTAGGGTTGGTGAGAAAGGGGAAAATTAGGGTTCTTGGGTGGTGGAGGTTCTTGTTCATCAATTAGGGTTCGCGAAGAGGGGAAATTGCGCTTGGAGAGTGATTTGCGATTGAAGCTTGGAGATTGCGCTTGGAGGTTGTCATTCGAGATTGGAGCGTCAACTAGGTTCAGGTTAGTGTTTAAAAAGTTGTACTTTTTTAGTTGATTTCTGTTCTGGCTTTTCGTTTGTGGTGGCGAGACATACTTCTCAAACAGGAATTCCAAATCACCAACTGGATTGTACACAAGTTTCTTGCTAGCCACAATTTTGCTTGAAACCCTAATTTTTTCCCCAAATCAATTTCACTAACTTTTAAACCTACAACGACCATAAAATTTCACTATGCCAATGTCACTGCCAAAAATTTGACACGTAACCCAAACAGTTCCACCATGTCACTGTTCCGTTAACATTTTAACACCATTTGCCAAAAGGACTCGATTGAATGTGATTTTACAAAAATGAGGACCAAATTGAACAAATAACGAAAATAGGGACCAAATTGAATAATTTTTACAAAAATAGGGACCAAATGTATATTTAAGCCAAAAAATAACCTAACATGAGTCAAATGTAAAGCCCAACTTAATAAAAAACACTTGTGTGACCATTTTATCTGCGAGTTGGTGAGCCAACATGGCTCACCACGGGTTCAACCCGGATGAGCCGGGTCAAAAATCAACCCTATTGAAATTTGTAAAAAAATTTTAACCCAATCCGACCCCAACTCGTGGTGAGCAAGACTGGCTCGCGGATTCCAACCCATTTTGATAGCTCTAAGCGAAACCATTCTTACCTCGTTCCTCTTGTTGTCATCTCTACCCACAATAAGAACGTGATGACAAAATATTTTCCCAATATTAAAAAAAATTATTTTTAAATTTAATTAAAGTTATAAGATTAAAAAAAATACAAAATTCCAAAAATATAAAATATGTAATGTAAAATCATGAAGGCAAAATTATAAAACGAAAATTTTAAAAATATAAATTTTAAAAATTATAAAATATTCAATTTTATAATTATGAAATTATAAAATATAAAATTATAAAATTATAAAATTAGATACTAAATTATAAAATGATGAAATTATGAAAATACAAAATTATCAAATTGTAAATTTTTTAATTTTTTAATTTTATATCTCATAATTTTATAGTTATATATTTAATATATTTAATATTTTTATAATTTATATTATTTTATTTTGAAATTTATAATTTTAATTATTATGTTTAATTTTCTAAATAATACTTTTGAAAAGTAACAATTTTTAAAACAGTGATCATTGGATAATTCTAATTTTATTATTTTAATTCAAAATATTATTATAAAATTAAAATTTTATTATTTGAATAAAATTTGAAATTATATCTTAAATTTATATTTTATAAAAATATGATTTTATAATCACTTTGAAATTATAAAAATATAAAATTAATGTAACTATTTAACTATAAAATTATGAAATTACAAATTGTAAATTATGAATTATGAATTATGAGTTATAAATTATGAATTATAAATAATAAAATAACATATAGCAACAACTTAATTACGTAATATGATAGGATAATAAATAGGTCACTTATTTAATAGTTACATCTACGGATGTCAAAAATATCCATACCCGTGGGTATCTGCGGATAAAACCTGTAATGGGTAGGAAATGAATATTAAAAATGGATACCCGCTACCCGTGGGTACGGGTACTTTTGATACGTGCATGTTAACGGGGCGGGTACGAGTATCATAGTATCCGTACCCGTGGATATCCGTACCCGTGGATACCCGTACCCGCTAAACTTTAATTCACAAAAATACCCTTATATATATATATATATTAGTAAAAAACATTTTTTCTTATTTTTTTATAATATATATATATATATATATATATTAGTAAAAAACATTTTGTCCTGATTTTTTATAAGTTGCACATCTTGTCTTCTGTCTTTTGTCTTCATTCTTTCAACTTCAAGTATTGGTACGCTGTCTTCTCCCCAGTACATCCCTTGACATTTTTCTCTTTCCCTTCTTTGATATTGGGAATATACATCAAACCATATATAGATAGTGACGTTTATGGTATGCTTGTTGTCAAATGATGGAATCAAAATAAGAATAATTGGCACATGACAGTTGAAGTTTATTATTTGATTATGTTTCAAGAATCAATCTGAGAGAGTGGGCTTGTTGATAAAAACACTAATTAAAGAATTTCCATTGTGTTGAACGTCATTTTATATTTATTTTTACAATTATTTGAACTTCTATGGACTTGAGTTAGTTTGAAATTTATTTAAAATTTATGACAGTGATGTATTTTATTTTATTTTATTTGAATTTATGATTAAATATTTATTTTTTAAATAATTTTGTAAATATTCGCGGGTACCCGTGGATATCCACGGGTATGAAAAAAATAGATGAGTACCCGCATAACGGATACCCGACAGATATGGGTACGGGTACGGGACGAATATTTATCCAGCGGGTAGGGTACGGGGGAGCTACTACCCGTACCCTACCCGTCCCCTTGACATACCTAGTCACATCACTGTATCACTCATTAATCAAAAAATTAACAATCAAATAAAAAAATAATTTATTGAATACTTAATAAATATCCAAATTTATCAGAAAACAAATTGAAAATTTTTAAGTATATCATGACTTAAAACATAATTAAATCTCGTCTTAATGCAACAATTAAAAAAATTAATAATTTTTTTCATTTTAAATCATGACATGAATGCATTTGTAATTAAATATTTTGTTTTTAATTAATTTTGTTTTCATTGTATAAATAATGATTTTTAGTTTGTGTTT
The DNA here is from genome assembly GCF_037176805.1 of Vigna unguiculata. Taxonomy (NCBI): domain Eukaryota; kingdom Viridiplantae; phylum Streptophyta; class Magnoliopsida; order Fabales; family Fabaceae; genus Vigna; species Vigna unguiculata. The sequence continues at coordinate 51,668,339 of NC_140794.1, read as the reverse complement.
TGCAATTTTTTTTAAAATAATTAATCATTTCAATTTAATTTTTATTATCCAAATTTTTCATTATGTTTATATTAATCCAAGCGTCTTATTGGGTTAACCAAAATTTTAAAACTAAATTAGTCATTTAATTAATTAAAACATTGATTCAATATTCAATAGCTCAACCATGATTAAAATTAACATATCAAATTAATATTAAAAATAATGATAATACTTCATAAAATGATATTTCAAAAAACAATTATGAAATTGTAATAGTAAATTTAGAAATAAGATAATTATTTAAATTATATAGCATCCAAACATATAACTATATATATCCACTAGTAGATGATATATAATATGCATATAATTTTATAATATATGCATTCATCGTTTAATGTAAATTATTTACGAAAGAATTTTCAAATATATATAGCTCTAATAAAAAAAAGATATAGATATGTTTTTCTATCAAATATAATTATAATATGACGTGATGATAAATCTTAATAAATATCTTAAAGTGTTAAAGTTTTATGTTTATATATATACAATTTTTACCGGCCATTATTTGTTGACGGTTGAATAAACAGCTAAAATGTGTTTCTGTTAATTTTATATAACCGCAATAAAATCTTTATAACCATTTTATGTTATATAATTAATTTTAGTTTATAAAAAAATTGGATCAGTAAATATCATGCTTCAAAACTATTCACGAGGAGCATCAATTGGGATACAGGGTTCTGTCCTCCATCCTTTTGATACAGGGTTCAGTCATCTAATATGAACGAATATAGCTTTCAATGGCTCTGCCGGCGTGGTTGCCGCAGATTGTCTCTTCCTATGATTTTTTCTACCCCTAATTTCGCTTATACAACTCTTTCTGCCGGTAAATCTATACCACATTTATGCTTTGGATTTATGGAATATTATTTTTGATGAGTCAATTTGAACAACGATTCATTCTCAAATTGTGCTGGTTTTATTTTTCGGATAACATTCAAAAACCTAACTATGATTCCCTCTCCCGACTCAAACAAATAGGGAGTTGTAACATTTGATGGAGATAAACGAAAATTATAGTTCAGAGAAGGAATGCATGGAGAAATTATATACATGGAGGGTACCATGTCGTTCGAACCAGCTATGCTTTCAACGATGGTCATTACATCGTGCAATACAAGGTCGGATGGTGCCATTTTCCCACCGTATGGCTCCCTTGGGACACTTAGTTCGGTGCCTCCATTTGACACATATAGTTGTTTATATATTTAATCTATAGTTTCCTTATTTTTTTAATTTGATTTTATATTTACAGAAATTTACAAGTATTTCTATGTTTTAACAAACTTAATTTTAGCAAAAATAAATAGCAAATAGATTAAATTTCTGAATTTTCCCTTGTGTGTAACATGTATTAGAGATTTAAGCTAAAGTCTTAGTCCATAAAAGTTTACATATTTGTTCAGATGCAAATGCAAATTCTTGTCTGCAGACTCTACTAGAATATTGAACAGGTTTACAGTTCAATTCTAGAGTACACATTGCTGCTGTCAACTGTTTGGTAGTCTTTACATAAACCTTTATTAACAGTTTACATGACTCATTCAATCTTATCACATAGAATATATATATATATATATATATATATATATATATATATTTTTTTTTTTTTTTGGGACCAAATATACTAAAATTAAAAATAATAATTTTACTTATATACAAATTATATATAATTTGGGGCTTTCTCCGTTGCAACTAAGATCAGCCACTATAATTTTACTTTTAAGGATTAAATATAGAAGAATGTTTAGTCCTTTTTATATTTTCGTTTTATTAAGCATCTATTTTTATGAAAAATAAACTAGAATAGAAATTATGCAAAAGAAAAACAAAACACACTCCAAAATGTAATATAATCAAACTGAACAATCTTGCACCGTTTCAACATAAATCTAACATCTATAGACATTTATTTTATTTGTCATGATGTAAAAAATTTTCGATACGAGATCTTTAATACACCCAACATTTGAAACATGAAACTAAATAGTTATGGACAATTTAATAATGACCTGATAAGATATCTGTTAGAGTCATTATATTATTAACTAAAATATTAAAGTAATCTAATTAATTAAATCTATGGCTAAGAGTATATATATATATATATATATATATATATATATATATATATATATATATATATATATATATATATATATATATATATATATATATATATATATATATATATATATATATATATATATATATATATATATATATATATATATATATATATATATATATATATATATATATATATATATATATATATATATATATATATATATATATATATATATATTATGATGTTATGATATATTAAATGTGTAGATATCAATAATATTCTAACTTGATGAAGGGACCAAATTAGAAATATTGAAATTAAATAAGTAACTGACAGAAGTTACATAAAGGGTTATCGTCACCACATGTGAGTACAAGACATATTATTCTTGTTCCTTTCTCTTCAACCCCATTAGAAGAGAGAAAAAGGGAACCTTCATATCCTCTACAGTGAAAAGATCAAGTACCAATCTTTTATCTATTGTTCTCAATGATTAGGTACACTCCCGCATTCTATTTTTTGAATATTGTGAACTGCTCAATTAATTATAAGGTTTATTGTTTTTTTTTTATGATTGATCTTTCTGTTTATACAATCTAACAAGTGATATTAGATTATATAAACAGAAAGATCAATCATAATTAGGGTTCATGCTAAGGGGGAACAAAACTTTAATCATGTTCTAATACCACTTGTTAGATTATATAAACAGAAAGATCAATCATAAAAGAGCAATAAACCCTATAATTAATTGAGTAGTTCCCAGTACCCTAAAGAATAGAATGCGGAAGTGTACCTTATCATTGAGAATAATTGATAAAAGATGGGTACTTGATCTTCCAACTATAGAGTATTTGAAGGTTTCCTCTTTCTCCCTTCTAATGTCCCTCTTCTAATGGGTAAGGGGATGAAGAGAAAGGAACAAAAATAATACATTGTACTCACTAGAGGAACCATAATCATTTATATAACTTCTGTCAGTTACTTATTTAATTTCAATATTTCTAATTTGGTCCCTTCATTAAATTAAAATATTTTTAATATCTACATATTTAGTATATATATATATATATAATTAATTAAATCACTTTAATATTTTAACTAATAATATAATAATATAATGATTCTAACAAATTTAATTATTTATTTTATATATAGATGGATACATATACATACAAATGATTGCTAACACTATCGAGTGCTCTCCAAAAAATCAACACATCAAACTCTCCAATAAGCAAGATACCAATTTCGATAGTGTGATTCTCGAACACCGTTCCAGCCACATTATTTCTCTCGAACCCTTTAGTCTAATTGTCAAAAAACCTGAAAATGAGTCTCAAAAACCCGAATGAGTTGGGCGTTGATTTGAAGTGAACCTCGTTGGTGATGATTCCTTGAGCTTTGCCGCAAACAGGTAACCGTTTTTTATTTGGTAGGGCTTTTAGTTTTGTAATTTCATGCCAGCACTGTATGGTCTTCCATTACAGATTTTCTTGCTGGCCTAAGAGTAGAGGGGCGTTCTTTTATCCTTAAATAGACCCAATCATGCTTATGCTTTTGTTCTCTCTGTTCCTTTGGCCAATTCTGTCGTTATTGCTAAGAAAGCATGGCCAGATTTTGCCCATAACCTCTGTTCATCTTTTATGAACAAATATGTTGTAATCATTCTTTCAGGATGGTTATGCTGATACTAAATGTGTGTGGCTGAGTCCGCTTCTTTAACTAGATAAACTTTAGCATGTTTCTACTTTTAATTGCTCTGCTCTTAAGCAGGTTCATGGGTTAGCACCTACTGAATCGTTATAAACTACTCCTGTTTGGATGAATATTTTATGAAGAGAATATGACAATTTATTTGCATGGTACCTACTCCTATTTGTTTGTTCATTTTTCCATTGTCACTTTTTGTAAGTGGCGCGTTATGTTTGCAAATACTATGCATTGAAGGTTGCCTAAAACGGTTTGGTTACCCGAAACAATTGATGAGTATGAGAAAAGTTGATCAATTAGAAAATGGTTTGATTAAATGTTAGATCAATTAGTTTAATGAATGTAGATCACGCCTCTGTGTGACCCTCTGAATGGATTTATTATCCGTTATTGCCTCACGATCGTTGAAACTAGTACTATCTAGCTTCTAGAATATGCCTCTATGGGTCTTGCCTATAGGTTTGATTTTTGTCTCATGATTGTCATGGGTTTGAGTAACAGCGAGGAACATATTTAATGAGGATAATTGACTACCTATGAATAGTAATTCTTTGTTGTCGGATGCAAATTTTATGCTTTTAGGTAGTCTGTAATCATACAAGCTAGTTAATGTGTGTAGGGTTTGAAGGCTTTTGATAGCTTTGCGGAGCCTTTTGCATCTGGAGCTTGGAGTGCTTTAAGAAATGCATGGAGAGGGAGCACTGATTTTGTTCAGCGGTATAATTCATTGCTATATTTGTTTATTTAAATTTTTATTTTAACATTGACCCACATGGAGGTTGTTTTGTATGTCTAGTAACTGATCATTGTTCTGGTGGTGATAAGTTGATATTTTGATGGAAATAAGCAATCTATGGTACTTGTTGTGAGTGTGTGACTAGTGTTGGTATTGTGTTATGCAATTTTCTTAAAGATGAGTTAAGAGTGAACCAATATATGCTTCATTGTGGACAAAAGGACCTGTAAACTGCTACCGTTGTTAATCCTAGCATGCAGTAGTTAATAAATTGGTTCTGTTCACCTCGTGTGAGATTATACCATCTTTTACCCAATAGATTTCACCTCTACTTTCTCTGTAATGTATTTCCTATCTACTGTTTACTCATCTGTCATGTTACCTCATCTACAATACTGTATGGGTTCTTGTTGACACTTTACTGTCTCACATTCAGGATTAAAAGTGCTATGGATGGATAAATTTGACATAGTCATCGTCCCAAGTCCACATTATAGACCTCATTGATAACTTTTTTCTTAATAAGTTACCATCTTTAGACTGATGAACTTCTTTTTTTTTTTTGTTGTCGATGACCATTACTGTCATATTTGGTTGGTTATTTCCTAAGCATCTTAACCACTTTTTCCTAAGAATCTATGTATCAATAAACAATATAGAAAAATTTATGTCATCCTGGGACAGAGTTAAAATTTTAGACAACATCCACCAACCTAGACTAATAACTAAATTCTTTATGTATAGGTTAACCTGGGACAGATCCTTCAAAGGCACAAACCATCATGCTAACGTAAGAACTCCTTCCATATTCACCAGCAAAGCAACTTGTAAGTGCCATTTCAATACTCTATATGTTAGTGTCGCTAGAATAAAATTGTATCAGTTATGACAAGTACCTTGTAAAACAAAGCTCTTTCACATTGTAAACCTGTAATTTTCTTGACTTGGTAATTTGAAACCATGCATTTAGTTTACGCACTTTTGTTCAGCTTAGGGATACAATATTTATAATTTCATTGATCATGATATTTTGCATAGGATTAAAGACCAGTAATGCAACCTAAATATAATGTGAACCAACTAGTAGTTTTAGTTTATAGAAATTGTATTTATAACCTTGTGTTGGATCACTTATTGATATTATGTTTATGATCACCCTCAGTAGGTATAATTTATTTTTGGAAGTAAATTGGCATAATCCAATGATTCAAACTAAACTAATTATAATAAATTCTTTTTACTTCTAATCTAAATTAGGTTAGTTATAATTATTTTAGGCTAAATTTATCTTTTGATCACAATTTTTTTTAAACAATTCAAATACGTTTCCTTTTTTCTTTTTTTCTTTTTAATTAAGCCTTATTTTAAAAATAAATTGATTCAATTAAGACATTTTTGTTAAATTTGTCTAAAAGGATTAAAGACATGTGTCATGCTGCAGTTTCTTTTCTATTTTTTGTGTGTTTCTAAGTATTTTTAAAGTTTTTAAACAATAACTTGCTGTATAACGTGATAATAATGACACGTAATAATGATAATGTTATGTGTTGGTATATTTTTTTAAATTTTATATTAATATCTTTATTAAAATTGATATTTTTTTAAAAATATTTTTGAATTATTTTTAAATCAACTCTAACAGTATTGAATTCTATTTAATAAATTACTTTTTAATTTTATAGTAGTTTTAAATGTTTTTTCTTTATAAATAAAAATTTAATTTATTTAATAATTAAAATAATATTGATTGATCATATTAATAGTTTTTTTATTAATTAAAAAAACTTTTATATATCTGATTTTGTTGTATTTATTACAAGAAGTAAATAAATAATATTAATTTTTATTTTTATATTCATTTCTTGTATTAAAAGTATTTAGATTGTCTTAGATGTATAAAAATTTATTTTAATTAGTAAAAATATCAGTAAATATAATTTATAAATATTATTATATTTATTAAATAAATTTAAGTTTTATTTAAAAAAAATAAGTATTTATAGTTATTATATTATTAATTCATATCTATAATCTTTTATAAGATCGAAAGTAATTTATTTAAATAAAATCCAATCATATTGTTAGACTTGTGTTAAAAAATAATTTAAAAATGAAAATATCAATCGTAATAAAATATATCACATGTCACCGACACATGAAGAAAAATCTTAAAAAAATTATGAATTAACACAGTCGTTAGTACAAATTTAACAGAAAAAACTTAACTGAATTAATTTTTCAACATATAAGACTTAATTGAAAAGAAATAAAATAAGAAAAACTACTTAAATTATATTAACCAAAATTGAATAAAAAGAGTAATTTAGTTTTAATTTTATTATATCAAATAAAATATAAGACACCTATGAATTGACAAATAAGTAAAGGAATTTTATGTTGTTCAAACTATCCAATAATTCATTTGAAACAAAAGTAAAATGTAATTCTAATTTTGGTACCGTTGATTTTTATTTTTTTTACACAAATTTTGTGTTTATTCTAAGCAAAAGTCATAATTTTTGGTCCCCATGTGATTTTTGTATTTGTTAAAGCCTTAATCTTAGTTCTAATAACCCTTTTACGAAATTATGTCTAATTATTTTTCTTAATTATTCATAATTTTCTTCAATATTTAATTTTAAAATCGTTCACGTTTACATTGACTAATTAAGTGTGTTTGATATAATAACTTGAAAACTAAATTATAAGATTTTCTTTATTTATTAACATGTTAAAAGTAATATTGAAGAATTATAACTTTAAGGTAAATTATTATTTCTCTTTAGTCAATTTATTATATCTTTTTCGTTCTCGTTTACTCTGAGCGCTTCTATCCTTAAATATAGAAAAGAAACCTATTCATATGAAGTTGATATCTTAAATGCTAGGATAATTAAACATGCATGAAAAAAACTTCTTTCATCTATATAATAAAACGTCTTAAAAATAAAATTATGGATAATTAATTTTTAAAGCGTAAAAAAAATTAAAAATCTAAATTGGTGAATTTATAAACATAAAAATTAAATTAAAAAAAATAAAACAAAATAGTTTGTTCAAGTTTTTCAATAATACTTTTAAAGTCTAAATTTTTATTTTGAAATCTTACGGAAGTTTCTGTATTCCCCTTATGCCACGAAGATAAACATTTTGTAAAGTTTAACTTATCTTTGATTAGAAATTTCAACAATTTTAAAAATATTGAAATAAAATTACTTATAATTAATTTTTTTTCTAAATATTTTGTTTGAATAAAATAATTAAAATATCTTATATTTTAATTTTTTTATTTGATTAAAATAATTGAATTTTTCTTTTAAGATTTCATTTTAAAATTAAAATTTACAAAAAAAATATTAGTTAAATTTAAATATTGAAATAATATTTAACAAATTATTATTTTTTAATATATATTTGTATAATGTGTATAAAAAGTAAAACTGTCAATTTATCCTAGTCTATAGAGTTTAATCTTAGTCTATATGAATCAAAATTAAAAAGACCATTGGACCAAAATGTTCATATAGAAAAGTCATAGAGTTAATAAAGTAATAAAAACTAAAATAGTCAGTATTGATAGAAAGTATAATTGAGTTGGTCTGAGTTGAAAATCAAGTTGAGATGACCCGAGTCAAAGATCAAACCAACCTAATTGAATCGAAGAATCTAGCCCAATCAAATTGGGTCAAAAGTTGAGTTGAGATGGCTTGAGACAAAGGTCGAGCTAAGTTGGTTAGATTGACCCAATCCAAAGATTGAATCGAGCCAATCCATGTCGAAGGATGAGTCGAGCCAACTCAAGCCAAAGGGACCTAAAGGTTGAGTTGAATCGGTCCAGTTAGAAGGTTGAGCAGGGTTGGTAAGGACGAAATTCAAGGTGGAGGGAGGTAGGGAAAAGTTGAGGGAGAAAAAATGAAATAAAACACAAATTTTAAAATAAAAAATGAATTAAATTTTGATACATGACACTTAAAAACAATGCTAACATCAGTTTAATGGAAGAAATCAAATTGACTTTATTTATCAAATATTAAGATTCAATTAAGTAAAAAGAATATAAGAACAAAAATAAATAATAACCTTAGATAAAAAAAAAAACCAAATTACTAATTAAACATTTTCTTCTTCTTGTTTTTTGCTGATTTTATACTCATTTTGTTTTCTCTCCTTTAGTACAAAACTTAGAAATGTTTTTTTTGTGCAGTATCTTCTTTCCTTATAACAATAATTGTAGGTAGTTTGGTTTACTCCAAAAACTAAAATGCCCGATTACACTCGTTTAATAGGTGATTACTTTAAAAGAGTTGTGTATTATAAACTGACCCTCCTTGCTTCAACTTACAATAAACAACGAAAACTAATATTCAGTATATACTGTTGGTTGGACAACGTAAGAGTATTTATTTATTGATAAAGGCCAATTCTATATGATTTAAGATTACAAAAACTATGCATATAGGGGGTGCTGATAGCAGTCAATTTATGTAAGTCCTAGCCTACTGGCTAAAAATGTCAAAGCCCAAAAGATTGTATACATTTCAATTGATATGGATCTCAATTCATTAATCACGAGCATATGACGCATAGGTTGGGAAAAAAAAATCAAGGGAATGATGACAAGTGAACTTTTTTATTTTATTTGATATTATCCTTTATTGTTATTTACTTTTTATTTTTTCTAAAAATATAAAAATTAACTTCTGTTAACACTATTATACCTTTATAAAAAATTGTCAAATAGTATCACATAACATTTTTCTTTAAAATCTTTTTCTTTAAAATAAATCTGAAATGCCTGACGCAAAGATAGCATCTCAAAGTCATTAATCATGAACATCTTGATGCATACGCAGCAAAGAAAGAAAAGAAATAAAGGAAATGATGAGAAACGAAATGGTAGGGATGATAATTAAGCAAGGACCACACCAAAGTTTGATAAAGTGTGGTGTGGATTGAAGTGATGGGTAATTTGACGTAAGGAATTAGTTAAGATCTAATAATGGGTCTAAAATAAGGTATCTAACAATTCATTTTTCATGCTATTGTGGGTTTTTCCCTGCCGGCTATGCCTCATCAATTGTATCATCTTTCTTAGTTACTAAGACAAAAGTAGATAGATCATCAACGTCACACCCAATGACGAGGACAAACAAATAACTGAATTAATATAACACCGTTTCCCGCACGTTCAGTAGCTTCCTCGTTCCCAAAGTCACCAAGTTAACGTTCAATCACCATAATAATACCACAACGCAATGAGACCATAACATCAACTCAACCTCTCGTTTGTTCTTAGTTAATTATCAATCTTTAAAACAATTAATGATGTGATTGGGAAAAATCAAAAACTATAAGTTTGTTCGGCAGAGGTTGTTATTGTATCACCTTCGCCTAATGTTTTAAAACCACCACCTTGTCCCGTTGACTATGGTGTTGTGACTTTTCGTGGGTCATAGAGTCCAAATTTGACAGGGCCAAGGAGTTACCATTCCATTACCAACATAAACAATTACAATAGTTCTTCCGCCAAAGATTCATTCATGGCTAACGATTATGGATAGTTCAATGATAAAAAAAATGTACCAATGCGACTAGCACGTGCGATCACGACACAACCTTTTTTTAGTTATGTATAATGTTTATAACTTTTTTTTATGTTATTTTTGTAATTACGTAATTTTTGTGAATTATATTTTAATATAATACAACATGGAGTATATGTTTTCGTTGACTGGGATTACATAATCCTGACAGTGTTTTTTTTTTAATAATGTGTTAGTTTTTCAACTATTATGATGAATTTCATGTATTTTCCATACGTAAAAGGATGAATGAATATTTGTTTCTTATAAACAATCTTATTGGTTGTTATTTATTTTATTAAATTGCTTAATATTAGTTTAATGTCCTAACAGGATTTTAATTGATGACTTACGTTTGAATTCTCAAGGGAATTTTGAAACGTGTTCAAAAAACATAGTGATTACTAGCTGCCAAAAGTTGCAATAATTGCATGAAAATAAAATCATTATTCTTTTAGAAAACTAAATCGAAATCATTATTAGCAGGAACTTTGTAAGGACATCCAGGGGTTGTGCTCACGAACTTATCCGTGGTCCGGTCTAATAAGAAAAAGGGTTTTGCTAATCGGTAGCCTAAAAACATCGGTTAAAAATAATTAATATACATTAGATTTTATAAAAATATATAGATAAATATAATATTAAATAAAACATAATTTAATAATTATTAATACAATTTTATTTTTTTTAAAAGATAAAAATGCCCATAAATATTGTACATGTGTATTTAATATTTTATTTAATGTTCACAAACAAAATTTAAAAACTAATTAAATAATAAAATAACTATATTTTAATGTTGATAAAAATTAAATACAAGAAAATTTAAATTAACAAAAACCAACAAAAAAATAGTGTTAAACATCTAAAACTTAAAAAAAAAAATAACACAAGAAAGTATAAATTAACAGAAAAAACAACAACAAAAATATTGTTAAACATCTAAAAATGTTACAAAAAAGAATAATTAAAGTGTCAATTTAAGACTTAATTGATTTTTTTTTCTTTTTAGTAGAAACTTTAAAAATTTCAAAAACTTGTTTTATAACAGTAAGTTATTGTCTACACATTTAAAAGAGTAATTTTGTCTTTATAAAACTTATTATGTGCATTTATACTATTTTAATTACTGTATTTAATTATTTCAGCTTTCAATGTAAAAATGATGATATCAAAGCACATTTATTATTCCTTAACCAGTGTCCACTGATTAGCATTCTCCATAAAAAAAAATATAGATAAGTTCTCCAGGTTATTTTTTATTTGTAATTGAATGTTTAAGATTATTCATGCAGGATAACATTGTCCAAACTATTACACTTAACTTACCCATTATGAACATGTTCTACCCAAATATATTGATATGGGAGAAACATATTTAATATATATTATCTATAGTAATAATATAAATATATTTATAATATAAAAAGTTAAAATCATTTTTTTTATTTAAAGAAATAAAAATAATGAATTTTGTTTCGATCCCAAATCAAACAATAGAACGTTGTTAATCATTATGTATTCGAGATACTCTTCACTTTGAAGTGTAATATTTCATTTAATAGAGAATTTTTAATAAATAAAACATCATATCATATAATATAATAGAACATATTAGAATCAATCATTACAGTCATCTAAAATATACAGAGATATCAAAAGGGTCATGGGCGTCGAACAACGCCACAAACACATATAAAATAACATAAGGTAGTTTCGTAAAAGATTGTTCAAAAGAGCAATATATATATATATATATATATATATATATATATATATATATATATATATATATATATATATATATATTCGAAAGAAGCTCGAAAGAGCAATAACTAATAAGCCTAATCTAAATGGCAACATCTCCACCGTCTTGACGATCACCAGGAGCTGTCTTATCTGCTCACACCAACATTGGTGATCATTGCAAAAAAGAACATACAACAAGAAAACAGAACACAGAAAGAGAAGGGTGAGCTAGTGAAAATAATTTAGCAGATAAATAAAAGTTATGAAACACAATCAACATGTGATAGCAAATAATAGAAGACTCTCTAACTCGATTATCCGGATATATGCATTGGGAATCAAAGTCACTAGAGAGTCATTGTCAATGGGTTTCACCCTATCTCACACAAGGTCAATCCATTAATCATCTAAGGCCATTATCCTAACTTAGACTAGGACATCTTTTTACTCTCACCACATGAACCATTTACTCTATTTGAATATGAATGGTCATTATAGTTTCAAGATATCACCTTACTTGAATCCATAGTCCAATGCATACACTAAATTAACACCACCATAAAATCTCCCCATGAGACTCATAGAATTTCGTCAAACATATACAATACTTTCCCAATCATGCACATCCTTAATCATATTTTCATATTCGTATATCAATACTTCCATCTCAAATTTCAAACATCAAAAGAATTACATACTTTACAAAAACATACCAAGTCAAGTCTCAAAATGGCAACATCATTCATGCATAGTTTCATATATCATATTTTTAAAATTTACTTAGCCAATCACAAGTTAAGAATAAGAAATTAAAATTTACTGCTCACGCTTAAGCTAGATTTGTCTCGCTTGGACAACATTGTTCTCGCTTAAGCTAGATTTTTTTCGCTTGGGCGAAACTGATCTCAATTAAGCTAGAAATTCTCGTTTAAGCTAGAATAGTAGATTTTCATATTGATTTCAGCATGGAAAACCAAAAATACCCAAACAAAAAACAACACAACTCATTCAGTACACTCATCAAGCCAACACATCAAGATGCAATCAAATACCAGGATAAACAATTTATTTCGAAATCTAAAAGAAGAACCTAGCTTCCCTTACCTCGAAATTGTTACTACTCTAGGTGGAGATGAGCACCACACTCCAAAACAACTTAAGAAACTAAAACCTAAGAGCACATGGAGATGAAGGTGAGGCTCCAAACAAGAACAACATGAAACCATAGCTATTAAACTGAAAACAGAAATAAAACGGAGGTTGAAGATCGATTTACGTGGAGTAAAGGAACTTTCAGTTTGTTGTGATGAGTACTTCGTAAAGGTCTTAGTTTCAATAAGTGGTAGAAACTGAGTTAGAAAAGAAGGAACAATGGCTGGGGAAATATCGAGACAAGTTGAGAGAAAAGGTAGAGAGGGGAACTGAAAGGGTTTGGAAAAAAGTGGACAAGTGGACGAGCTCCTTTCTTTTTATTTTTCTGAAGTACAAGTAGTTTAAAATAAAAAGAAATGGACTTTACATGAAGCATGTGCTTATTCTTAGAAGACGTTTTGGATAACGAAAGAAGAAAGAAATATTTAAACCCACAACTCCTAACCAATGTGAGAGCCTATTGCACATGCTAAGAACAAATCTTATTAGATTAGATGAAATGAAAACAAAAATATATCCAATTTTACTATCTTGAACACATCAAATTAAACTATTTTTATTTCTTTTTAAAACATTTAAACTAATTATTCATATATTAAAACACCATAATATACATAAAAATAAAAAAAAATAATAAAAGAAGAGTAAATATCAAAATCTTACAAAAGGGAGTGTACAGAATAAATATACTTATGCATGAATTATCAGATTTTTTTTTTTAAGTTTAGTGATTACTTATAAAAATACTATAAATCTCAATTTATAAAATAAAATATTCTTTTAATTAAGGAATTACCATATATAAATATATATATATATATATATATATATATATATATATATATATATTTTGTACACATAAGATTGATAATCACATTGATCTAAAATTCAAAAAACATGTAATCAAGATGAACCGTTTTGTACACATAAGACTGATTACACGTTTTTTGAATTTTAGATTAACGTGATTATCAATCTTATGTGTATAATATATATATATATATATATATATATATATATATTATTTTATTACTTTTATTAATTTTTTAAAAGTTTTTTTGAAATTTGAAAATCATGTTTTCATCCTTTTTTTTTATTTTTTATTTTGTTTTATTTGGTTTCTTTTTTTTCTTACATCCATCTTTTTCTCACATGTTATTGTTATATTAATTTTCACTATCAATCTCTCGTCATTATCAAAATCAAATTAAATTGCACTATGACAAATTTCAAGAGTTAAAGAACATTTTAGATAGAACAATTTTTTTTAGTAAGTTGATTTTTTATCCTTTTTTAAGAAGCAATCTATTTTTCTCTTATATATGATTTTTCTACATTATAGGCAGATATCTATATGTTGAAATCATAAATTCATGATCTAATTATTGATTGAATTTTTCTTTGTGTAGATATGGTTAATTTAGGCCTTGAAGTTGTGTAAGGAAATAACAATATTAGGAATCTACTTAAAGGTAAAGGAAACAAATTATTTAAAAGTTATTAATTTTCTTAAAATTTTGAGTCTTGATTTTGAGATTTAATTTAGGGTAATCATAATTTTATCTTTTCCTAAGTAAGTGTGAGATGTAACAAATTTATATTAAAAAAATTACGTTAAACAGTAAACAAATTAATGAATTTTTTATTCAGGAGGAAGGTTTGGATGAAGATGAAAAATAAATTTACCTTAACTAAACTTAACTTCATGAGAATCTAAGAATTGAAGAAAAAAAAATTCTCTAAAGTTCTTAAAGTTACATAAAATGAATTTAAAAATTTCTTAGAACGTGATTTGAGGAAGCAACCTCAAATTTGGCAATACCCACAAAATCAAATTGATGAGATACGAAAGGTTTATCTAAAATGAGGTTCATATCAAATGAATTTAGAAAATTATTCGTTCTGATTCAATTATTGAAGAAGTTAAGTCATTGAAAGAGCGTAAAGCAGCGATCTAAGGATGTGTTCTCTTGAGAAAATGGATTTGAGGGAAAGTGTGAAAATAGATTTGTATGAATGCATATGTAAATAGACCAATATGAACTTATGAAAAAATGGTAAGAGGAAATGATTTTTTTTTAATTAAAAAAAATAATTTATATATAAAAATATAATTTGGCATCCCTGAAATTTTTGTCCAAATTTTGTTACTACGTGTAACTAAAATTATTGATATGAATGTGTTTAAGGATTAAATTGATGATAAGTAAATGGATTTAAGAAATTATTTCATCTCCCAAACACGCATATAATATCTTTTAATTTTAATGTTATGGTAAGGTTGTATATTTTTGCTTCCATGACAAATTATAACTTTTTTTTTCTTTTCATTCTATGCATTTACTCTATAAATATTTGTACATCTTGTCAAGTTGACTAAACAATTGTTGACTTTCTACATTCTATATTATGTCGTTTATTCTAAATCTAAAATAATTTATTTACCTTCAATTTTAAGATATCTATCATTATAGCCTTTTACAGATTTTAAATAAAAATAAGATAACGTTGAGAAACAATTTCACAATGTCATCCAAAGATAAACCCCAAACAAAACAAGTTTGTTGAAAATTGCGATAATTATCATAAAAATTATATTAATAATGACTTTTAATTTGTTAAGATTGTAAAATTGTTTTAATCTAATACTATAAACAACCTTTAAACTCCAATATAAAGATTTTTTTCATCTGAAAATAGAAACCAAAATTACAAGAAAGAGATTTGACTTGTGATTAAGAAAATATTTCACAAAGCACAAACTCAGTAATATAATACGTGGAACCAAAGGCATGTGTATGAAAAAGATGTTTTAAGTCAAATAGTTACAAAATAAAAACAAAAGAGTTTTTAAATTGATAGTCTCATAATTGATAATATGTTTCTTTCTTAACAAATCCACCAAATCTCATTGTGTATCTAAAGGTAACGAGAGAATAATATTATGTAAAAATTTGTGCAATACATAGATCAATCTTGCATGTTGTTTGACCCTAAGTAACCCATACTCTCCAATAAAAAATTTAATCCAAACATCATAACACTCTATTACAAGAGTATAATAAATAAGAATAAAAAAAGTTAAATACAAGCTTAAAGTGTCTCTTGACTAAGATAAGAAACACGATGGACTTAGAGTCAGTTATATAATCACCAACACTCACTCCCTAACTTATCTTTAAGTGATGTGAAACTTTTGAAGACAGTCCAACTGTAACTTTGAAAATTAAAACAATTGTTTGAAAATGTGGCTTCTAACTTTAAACCAAATAGTTTTGTAACCGTTTCTCCTGTAAAACACTTCTGATATTATTTTTTTTAGTCTTAAAGTTCTCTCAACTATCTTATAAAAATAGAGTCTTATAAAGAAATATTACATAAAACTTTGGACAAAGATCTTTGACAAATTACAATAGCTAGTGTTTGTAAATATGAATATCTCTATTATAAAACTATTTACAATTTTATTTTATTTTTTGTGTGTTATCTATATATAAATATATAGTATTTTCGTAAAAATGTTTAGTAAAATGATACATAACTATCACCAAATTTAATACCATAATGAAATTAAAGTTTGATTTATCATCATTTTGTTATTTGGTTCTTTGTTTCATTGGAAAATGCTATGTTTGTTTGTTTTTTTTAAAGAACAATATTTCTTTCAATTATAAATGCATGAAATGTGACAAGTTTTTCGATTTAACAAAACAAAACATGATGTTGTTCTCTAGAGAACTTTAAACTTTATGTTAGTAACATACAAGAAAGTGTCATATAAATAAACTCATTGAGTTTATTTGTTATTTTTAAGAAGTGTATCTTCTTATCAAGCAAATGTTTCATCTTTTTGTATAATTTCCAATTATATAAATACAAACTTGGTTCTTTCACATGCAACTCATCAATGGGTTTGAATTTCTCTAGTCTTGTTGGGTTATCTATCATTACTATAAGAGTAAACAGAACGACACTTCACACGTCTTAAAATTTTATCATAATTATGAAAATCATGGATTAATGTGAAGAAGTCTTCTTTTATCAATTTGTCAAAATCCGTCATAACCCTTATACCCCATTTGAGCGTTACACTTACTACTCTCACATTCTTATACAATCCTTTCCATCCAAAACATAAAATTCAGTGGTCGGAATTGGTTGTTTTCCTCCTTAATCTTTTAAAATTCCACCCATCTAAAGTTGACTTATTGTAAATATTATCCCTAAACTTCTATTTAAAAATTATCGGACTTTATTTTTTATTTGGGATGACCTCTTCCATTCTATTTGAAAACCTCTCATCATATTTTTATTCTTGTTTGAGTTAAGCATCGCATAAAAAAATTTGTTATTATACTTCAATTCTGTCAAACATTTAAATATGGATTTTTTTTTTTTTGGTCTAATTCACTGTGCTTAGCCACTTACCAACTCCTTTTGTAAATTCCTTCAAGTACAAATCTCTTCCTTGTTAAGGGAAGTCACCTCTTTTATGTCCAAGTAATTCAAGTATTGCACTATTTACTGATATAGTTGGTATACATATTTTCATGTTTATACCGCTATTTCAACTTAACCTTTATGATATGTTTAGATAAAGTATTTTAATAAACAATTCATTTTTTTTTAAGAATTTAAATTTTTTTATAATGAAATACTTTGTTTTGATATAAAAATTTTAAAGTATTTAAAATAGAAGTATTTTTTTTGAAGTGTTTCAAGTAGTTAAATTAGTAAAAATTCAACTATTCTAAAAAAAATGTGTAATTTTTGAAAATTTTCTCATTCAACCTCACACTTTGGACTCTTTAGACCTTAAACAGTATAAATTGTTTAAATATTTTAAGTTGACTAATATTTTTTAAATTTAATTTAAAAATGTATACATTAAAAAAACTTAATTATGTTTTAAGGCCTTGATAAATTTGAGAATTCTAATTGAGTTCCTAATAAATTTTTTTGATCTCTCTTTACAATTTTAAAACTTCTCAATTGAGTCCCTACAATTAAGTGTGATTGTTAACTTTTTGTGATGTAGCATTTATCTTGCATCATCACTTCCTATAAATGTCGTCACATAATATTTGTTACAAAAGGTGGTGATGACCATATCTTTTTCAAATATTTACTGTATTTAATGAGAATAGTTTTTGAATTTAATTAAAATTATAAAATTACAAATAAATAAAAAATCACAAAACTATAAAACATGTAACTAAAAAATTATAAAAACAAAATTAAAAATTACAAAAATTAAGAAAATTAAAAAATATATAATTTCATAATTACAAAATTATAAAATTATAAAATATACAAATATAATTTTATTTTATAATTTTATAGTTTTATAATTTATAATTATAAAATGATATATTTTATAATTTTGTAATTATGAAATTATATATTTTTATATTTTTATAATTTTATAATTTGTCGTTGTAATTTATTTTCTAATTTTTTTAATTATAATTTATAATTTTAATTAAATTTAAAAACAATTTTCGTTAATGCGGTAAATGTTTGAAAAAGATCTTATTCATTTTTTGTAACAAAATATTATGTGGTGGATGACATTTATTGAAAGTAACAGGATAAGTACTAGATCACAAAGTTAATAGTCACACTTAATTATAGGTTCTTAATTGAAAAGTTTTAAAATTGCAAGGACTTAATAAAACACAAAAAATTATTAGAGACTCAATTGAAATTTTCAAATTTATCAAGAACTCAAAACATAATTAAGTTTAAAATATATTATTAAAATGAAATTTTATTTCACTAGAAATTCAATTATTTTATCGAAATAAGAAATTGAAATATAAGATATTTTGATTTCTTTATCCAAACAAGTTATTTAGAAAATAAAAAAAAATTAATCACAAACAATTCAAATACAATACATTTCAATTTCTCAACATTAATGAGATATTTCGTCCAAACATAAGTTAACCCTTGTTATTTTTCTTTTACAAGGAATCATCCCCTGCATTCCTACGTATCCTACACAAAAACTTCTAAAATTTGTACCGTCTAGCCAACAATCAAGCACTCTAAATAGTTTGGGGTCCTCAATCTTGCACTTTAGACTTCACAAAGATTAGGTAAAAATCTGAGATGTTCTTGTCAAAAATGTATTGCACATTTTATCTCTAAACATTATTATTGAATCTAAACCTTATAAATTATGTTCTTTGTTCTCCCATTCAGTCTACCAAATAAAGATTATAGCATAGGTAGATCCTCCACACCCATGTCATTGACGAATTTACAAAATTTTCTTATTTACCTTCAATTCAACCATTCATGTCATGCCGTTTCTTTTCACTACTCCTAACATAATTGAAATCTATGACGGAATATGCTGATATAATTATTATATATTTTGCCTGTATAGACTTCATAAATAAATATTATCATATATTCTTTTTGCTGAGTTACTATATTAAAATCTTTGGCATTGATATTGTCATTGCTTACGAGAATCACACGCAGGGTCGCATAGGTGACAAGGGATGTAGATGAGACATTAATTACAGTCATAATAAAAAATAAATAAAATCAAACGAAGTTTCCGGCAACATTTTATTAAAAAAACCGTGCTTTTAAATCACAACTTAACCTAATTATGCGTAATTCAAAAATAAAGCAGTGAAACAAAATATAGTTTATTAAATTTAAATTAAAAAGAATTATATATATATATATATATATAATTGTTTATATTTCATAATTTCAATTTTATTTTTTATAATATAATTATTTGTTAAATTTTTAAAAATTAACTGATAGTTCTATCAAATTGTTTATCTTATCTCTTTCTTTTCTTCTTTATTCTAAATTTGAATATCTTCTTTCCTTATTTTCTTTCTTATTCTGAATTTGAATATCTTATGTACAGAACAATTAAAATAAAAGTAAAGAACGTAGAATCAAAATATAGATAAAATGTATCACAATTTTTCAATGACCCATAACCCATATGATGAAATATATAAACTCAAGAATCTAGCATATTGATAAGCAAAGGAATATTCGCTACAAGAAAATCTTTCTTCGATAAAAACCTAATCAAAAGTATACACGTCCAAGACGGACATTAATTGGTCCGCATGAGGCCTTTTTTTTTATTATATATATATATATATATATATATATATATATGGAGAGAGATCTATAATTTAAAAAAAAATAATTACAGATCAAATTTAATTATTTAAAAAATTTAAAAAAGATAAAAATATTTATTATTTTATTTTTATTCACTTACGTTGATTAATAATTTCATAACTAAATTGTTAATATCATATTTAATAGAAAATTAATTTAAAATTTTAGCTTCAGTATTTTATTGTTAATACTCTTAATATTCAAATATAATTTAAAAAATCTATTAATCATTTTTGAACTATAACAATCTTTATCAAGAATAAGAAGTACATCTTACTTAAACAAAAAGATTTTTTTTTGTTAAACAAGATTGTGAAGTAAAATAGAAGATTATTTTTTTTACATAATATAATTATTTACACTGAAAAATATATATAACCGAAAATTTGTCACTATTAGAATTTTTTATATTTCATGATATTTTTCATGCAATCTTTTATAAAAGAAAAGATTTTTTTTGTATTTTTTCCAAAAGTTTTAATTAATTGCTAATTCTTTTATGGATAATTATTTCTTACAAAATTATGAAATTTGCAAATATTTCTTAGTTTTTCTCTATGAAACCCTAAATATTTTACTAAAAAATTGGTAGCAATTTTTTACAAATTATTTTCTATAACAAAATTTGTAAGTATTTTTTATAAAAAAAATTTCAAAACAAAACTGACAGAAAATATATGTTTTTTTAGTAGTGTATGTTTTGGCTTAATTATTGATGGGTTCAATCATCTAAAAGTACAAAGAAAAAATTTATTAGATATATGTGATTTATTTTATAGTTATAATTAAATTATATATCGCATTTTTCTACTAGTGATAATGATAAAATATATAAATTTTAAAATATTATTTTGGCTCCTCAAAAGTTAATATTTAGATCTGTCACTGTAGACACCACAATCAACGATAGATAAGTCAAGACGTCACAATCCAATTTATGATTGATAAGTCAAGATGCAAAGATCAAGATTAATAAGTCTGACGAAGATTCACCACAAAGATCCCTGTTTTTGATAAGAACTTAATAATATTGACATCATAAATATCTCTTCTCTGTCTTTAATAAGAATCTTGAGACATAAGCCAAAAATAGAGAGAATTATCTTTCCTCTATTCATTTTACTTTATTTTCAATAAATATAAATTTATTTTATATATTAACTTAATAATATTATAATATTATTATCTACTTTACGTTTAAAACATAATAGACATGTATAATAATAACACATTTATTTACACTAACTCTAATATTTTGAAATATTATTTATAGTGATAGATTCCTTAGTCACCCATCGTGAATCTCTTGATCTATATCTCAGACTGATGGAAGTAGATCATTCACCAATCTCCTGTACTGTTGGTAAGGCCCAACGAAAATTAATGTCATGTTTTGTATATCTGTGCAGTTGCCAGGGTTCGGAGATCATAACAAGAGAATCTCGCTTGAATAATTATAATTGTTTCTAAAAATAGATCTACATAAGCTCGCTTAAGTAATTAAATTGTTTCAATTTTTTTTACTCTTAACAAATATATCTGCTAATGAATGCTAATTAAGATGGAAGTAGATCATTCACCCATTCATGCTATCACTATAGAAAAAATAAATGATCGAATCTATAATTTAATTACTAGAGAAAAATCACGAATGACGCCCTTATTATGGTTTAATTACAAATGAGGTGAGGTAACGAAGAGTTGCGAAATAGTAAAATACGATCATGAATGTTTTCAGAATTTTTACTGTTGTCCTCGTAAACATTAAAAATACATTGTATTAATGTTTTAAATATTTTTTTAATATATTTTAAAATGTTAGAATTAATAGTAATCATATATTATGAAAATACAATAAAAAAACAACACACGAAAAATCAGATAAAAAAATCTAAATTTGTATTTTAGCTTCCTATCTCTCTTGGATAGAATACCATTTGGTTATTTAAAAGTGATATCTTATTAATACAATCTATTCATTATGAAAATTTTTAAAATGGAATAAATGAAATTTATCTATTTCAACATATTTTTAAAAATATAATATAAAAAATATAACTTGTATTTTACCTTTAATCTAATTATTATTATTATTATTATTATTATTATTATTTTGTAATCTACCAAACGAACAAGACACAAGACATGAGAAAGTAGCATCCCACACCTAAAACAATGATAATCATGTCATCCTGCTCGCTGTCCATGGATTATGACCAAATTCCGGAACCGTCCCGTTTAGGGAACATTGCATTACATTACATTGCGTATCCATCTATCACATTGTGTCAGTCAACACACTCAACCCATCCATAGTCAATATACAATATACAACGGGTATTACTTTTGTCTTTGGGCTCATAAAATTAAATGAGTTTCATCATTATTCATAAATTAAAAAAAAAAAAACATTTAAAGTTATTGATGCAAATTGATAAAATTGACCGTCACTAGCAATATTAACGTATAGCAAAATTCCTCCTCCATACACTTCGCCAAGTTGCAGATTTAGTTAGGAGAGGTTTTTGACAAGTAATCCTAAATACTAAAATATATAAATGCAATTGAAACAAACTATGTAATAAAATGGTAAAATGTAGGCGCATTTTTCACATACCAAATCTGTGACAAGGAACTATAAAAGCAATGAATTACTTATATGTGGTAAAGCAAATTTAACTTGGCAATGACATTACTACTGGGGTTTTATTCGACAGAAACAGAATTGTTTGAATTAATCGGACTAGATTAGGGTAAATAACAAAAGTCGAAGCAATTAACATTTTAAAATAGAAGATAAGGCGTTGAAGGTGTGGTGGGTCAGAATGAGAAATAGGTCAGAAAGAAGTGAAGCCGAGCAGGGAAAGTAATGACTACCGAACCCATTTGCAAAATTACTTTTCCAATTATAAAAGAGTGCAGACACAGCAAAGTTACGTTCAATTTGAGTCCCAGGTGAGTTTTGCAGATCCAACACGCCTCAACTTAACTCCTCAATCTCTATTTATGTCCACTGTCCCATCCTTGCTATAACACATACTTCCTTTTTTTCCTTTCATCAACTCAATTCTCTAGCCACGCCTCTCCCTGTTCACATCCTCCAAACATCACACAACACAACCATTTCTAACTGAACAATTCTCCATTTATTAAAGAAAACGAAGAAAAAAAAAGATTCTGGGCATTTGTCGGATTCGGGTTCGCGTTGGTCACATCCATCAAACACACCCTGATTCTTGGCGTGCGTCAGTGAACCTGGAAGAGCGTCAGGTTCATTTATATCCAAACCCAAACAACTCTTTCTCTCTCACTCCTCCCTCTCCTGACACCTACCGTGTTGTACGTGTCTTTCAAACGTCACCCACTTCAAAACGTAAACCATGTATCCACCAGATTCATTATAATATTCATTTCCCAAATTGCTACTACTCAGATTGATAAACCCACCACACCACACTCTATCTTTCCACCATAACAATCGTTGTGTTTGCAAGAGAGTCGGTTTGGAAATAATAAAGATGGGGAATTGCCAAGCTGCGGAAGCGGCTACTGTTGTGATTCAACACCCTGGGAACAAGATCGAGAGGATTTATTGGTCGCTTAGCGCACACCAGGTTATGGACTCCAACCCTGGTCATTATGTTGCACTGGTCGTGTCCTCACCTACGCTTAAGTCCGACAATGGCACGCCAATGAAACAACTTAAGCTTCTCCGACCAGACGATACTTTGCATATTGGCCAGGTTTATCGGTTGATCAGTTTCGAAGGTATAATAAATTATTACCTCCTATTCTTGCCTGTCTTTGTTTCTTTATACAAAAAGATTAAGAAAAATTGATTGTGGGTGCGTGTGTTTTGGTGGGCCATAGATGTATTGAAGGAGTTTGCTTCCAAGAAATGTGGCAAACTCGGGAAATTGCTGAAGGAAACAGGGGGTCATGGGGTTCAGATGAAGCACAGAGATAACAGAGCTTCAAATCCTAGCCTCACTTCCAAAAATGAATATGGTTCCAGTAAGGTAATCGTGTTTCTTGTTCTCTCTGTTTCAATTTTTTTTCTCTCGTGCAACTAGTTAAATTGGTTTGAAAATATTAGATTCGTATGCATGCTTGTGTGGGGATGATTATGATTATGATTATGATTATGAATATCATGTTTGAAGGATAGTATGGCCTTTTCTTTTTCATTTCCTTATCTTTAAGGCATTGTCTAGTTGGAACGTGGAACGTTTAGGTGCGGCGTTTTTCTTTTCTCTTAATAAAGGATCTTTACCATACCTTTTCCCTTCCTCTGTTTGCATGTTTTAAATTCATAAAAACCCATATCTTCAGTACATTAGCAGAATTTGATCATTATTTATTTAAGTACGGATCTCGAGGGTGATTTTCTTTTTTTGCAAGTTTGGTTATAAATATTCCTCACTTTTAGTTGGGACAGAGACACTGGTGGTGAGTGCATGTAATGATTGTTTATTTTAGTTGCAAGTTTGTTGTGCTATACGATTCTTCGCACAGTCATCCACAATCGATCCATGGTTTCTACAGATCTTGCGTTAAGGGGTTTTCTCATTAAACTCAATTCCTAATTTGTTGTTGCGCTTACTAAAACCCTTTCTGCTGCAATGTCCATTTTTATTCTACTATTACTTAATTTGACTGTGTTAGTGGTTATAGAAAATGGTAAAACCTTTTCTGAACGTTCAAGTGAACCATCTGAAGTATAGAATTTTACATAAACAACACACTAATGGGGATCATAATAATTCAGCATGCATTTGTCTTAAAACTAGGAAGTAATAATTTTGATAAAATTATTTTTAAACCATTTACTGTAGCTGAAATGCATATCCAAAATAATAGTTAAAAAATTATATATGCTATATGGTTAGATGTTTAGATTAAAATGAAGCCGAATCAATTTTGAAGCATTGAGCACAATTAAAATGTGTCTAAATTAATTTTAGCAAGAAATGGTGCATCAGGACATGTGCATATCAAAAGAAAATGATTTTGAGTGTAAAATAAAACAGTGTCTAGTCGAGCATGCAGTGGTAAATTAGGAAAGTACGTCAAACAATGCATGCTCCACTATCCAAATAACGATACATGTCTTTGTTGTGTTGGTTTTTATCTCTTTTTAAGTTTCTTCACGTTTCCACTTCATGAAAGCACTACCAAATTGCAAAATGCAAAAGGCGTGTCAGGACCACTGGTGATCTTATCATAGGATACCATGGATGCTTTTAGTTAAAGATATCATCTTTTCAACTTTTAAGTGACCTTTTTTTTTT
Organism: Vigna unguiculata; assembly: GCF_037176805.1. Classification (NCBI taxonomy): domain Eukaryota; kingdom Viridiplantae; phylum Streptophyta; class Magnoliopsida; order Fabales; family Fabaceae; genus Vigna; species Vigna unguiculata. The sequence goes on along the minus strand of NC_140794.1, from coordinate 51,642,830 downwards.
ATTAACAAAAAGAAGAGAGTAAAGAAAGAAAAGTGAAGATATATCAGATAAATACAACATTTACTATAAGTATTAATGTTTCGGAGACATGGATGATTATTATTATTAAGCACAGACATGGATTGAAACGCTGTTGAAGCCTACCATCTGTGACTTGTGTGATCTGTTGTACTACATGAATGAATAAGATTTGTCATTTTCCCCTTACCTCTTGGCGTGTGAAGCTATCCAACGCAATGTGAAAGTTATCTCTTTTTCCTGTTCATTGTCAGGTGGAACAAGAGATCCAACGAATGGATAGCAATGGCAGCGGCGGCAGCAGCAGCAGCAATAACAAAGGTGTTGGAAGGCATTTCGTTGGTTCTGGTGGGCAATGGAAGCCAGCCTTACAGAGCATTGCAGAAATTGGAACTTAAACGCACTGTTAGCACCCATTTCCATGAATAAACCATGCAGAGCAATAGCACCACCAACAACAACAAGACATTAGGGTTTGTATTTGTTAAGCTTATCTCTCTGTGGAAAGGACATGTATGTATACATTTTAACCCTACAATTAGACATCATCCAAGTTCTTATAGAATACTGTACGTTTGCCTTGAAATTTTAGTAGCGGACCACCAACCATTTCGTTAATTGAATGTTCCTCTGCTTTTCAGACTTCATTTTTGCCAAATTGGTGTTTTTTTCGAGTACTGATTCTTAATATTATACGCATGACCAGCAGTGTCTGGGTTCAATTTTAAACTACACAACAAATAATGCTACCCCACAAACTATAGACTCCACAGCGATCACATAATATATAAGTTACAATATTAAAAAACGAAAGTCTTAAACAGAGACTTACACTATTCTTCTCCTGCATCATATTAATGATCATTTTAAAACTTAAATCATATTGACTTATATATAATGGTTATTATATATTTTAATAAAAAAGTATTATTTTTGTAAAACATAGAAAACAGTTGGGCTCATTGGTTTATGAGTTCGTCTCACTTAAATTCATCTTTGATAATTGTTCTTTTATTCTATAATCCATTTTACAGATTTTCAAGATCCATATCTAATCGTGCTCTTAAATGCTAAGGATCCGACATGGCCTTGGTAGTGGTAGTTCCACTATGCTCCATTCACATATTAATGTTTGAATGTTGGTTGGTTGGTTTGTTTGGATGGAACCACGGGTCAAAGGTGCAATCACTTTATCCCTTGTTTTTCATTCAATTCTGAGTTTAATTTAAAAGACAGGGTACTTGTTCTAAATATTGTTTGTTTGTGTTTTCATCAACATGCTTGTCCACTTCAAGTTGGGGTATGACCTCCAGCTGTAAGGGAAGGGCATAGACTTCTTCAATGTTATATTAAGATAGGACATTAAGAACTATAAATTGCTTCTTTAACCATTCATTACCTGTACTTATAAATATATTAAAAAAATGTTTAATAATTTTTAAGCTCAAAAACTCCGCGCTTCCTAAATAGATGAATGTTTACAGGGGTTGAATCTTTTATTTGAAAACTAACGATTCCTTTATGAATAAGAGGTGGCTTATTCTATCCGGTGCCTAAGGACACCGTTAAGGAATTAGCATAGTATAAACAAATGCACTATCTATTATCTATTGTGTCTATGTATGTATTTTTTAAATATACATGATATTATATTAGTAGGTGATAATATTGTAATATTATTAAGTTGTTATATAAACTAAAATTATATTTATTAAAAAGAAAGTGAAATATATCAGGATAGATGAAAGAATAACCATTGATAAATAAAGAAGAAAGAGAAGAAGCAGAGATAACCGAATTTATAAAAAGATTATAAAATTAATGGTCAATTTTTAAAAATTTAATAAATTACTATATTTAAAGGGTAAAATTGGTATTTTAAAACGTGGACACAAAAAGGATAATCCCCTTTATATATTGTTATAGATAATAAATATATTTTGGTATTATCATTTTTACATTGAAAATTAAAATAATTAAATACAGTAATTAAAATAGTATAAATGTACATAATAAATTTTATAAAGACAAAAATATTTTCTTAAATTTATAGATAATAACTCACTGTTACAAAACAAGAATTTTAAAATTTGTAATGTCTCTACTAAAAAGAAAAAAAAATTCAATTAAATCTCAAATTGACACTTTAATTGTTCTTTTTTTTTGTAACATTTGTAGATGTTTAACACTAATTTTTTTGTTGGTTTTTCTATTAATTTATATTTTTTTATATATTTTTAAAAATTTTTAAATGTTTAATACTATTTTTGTGTTGATTTTTCTGTTAATTTAAACTTTCTTATATTTAATTTTTAATAACATTAAAATATAGTTATTTTATTATTTAATTAGTTTTTAACTTTTATTTGTGAACATTAAATAAAATATTAAATACACATGTACAATATTTATGAGTAGGAATGTCAAAAATATCCGTATCTATGGGTATCCGCGGATAAAACCCGCAATGGGTAGGAAACGGATATTCAAAATGGATACCCGTTACTCGGGGGTATGGGTATTTTTGATACCCGCATGTTAACGGGGCGGGTACGGGTATCATAGTATCTGTGCCCGTGGATACCCGTACCCGCTAAACTTTAATTCACAAAAATATCTTTATATATATATATATATATATATATTGTTATGAATTAATGGTCGTCCATTGATTTATACAATTACTCATATGATTGATAATCATATTATTCATTACTCTTTATGATGTAATATTTTGTATTTACTATTTGATTTTATATCCTTTCTGGGTTACCATATTGTACCTATAAATAGGACTCGTCCTATCAGTAATGAGACACACATAAAAACAGAAGTTGCTCCCTACTCTCTCATTCTCTATTCTTCCTCTCCTTTGTCTCTCTTATTACCTTTATTTTATAACACGTTATCAGCACGAGGGTTATCCAACTGAGCGTGAAGGCATATTTTTTTTTTTTCTCCCTAAGAACAACGCTCTATATTCCTTAACCGAGGTTCTTTCTAATCTTTTTCTCATTCACAAACTTTATCTCATTTTCTTTTTTTTGTGTAATGATAATTGTTTGATTTATTTTTCTCTGTCATATTATTATTATTATTATTATTTGATTTTAATAATTTCATACATGAAATTTGATTATATTAATATTTTATGTGCTAGTTTTAAACACGCGAAACGTTGCAAAATTCTCTGTCATAATATTTTTATTATGACGATGATTATTATTAATATTATTATTTTGATGATGATGATTATTATTAATATTATTATTTTATGTGTTAGTTTTAAACACGCGAAACGTTGCAAAATTTGGATTTGTGACCCTTGATATTGTAAGGAAGAATTCCTTATATTGGATTTTAAATGTTGAAATATATTTAGATGCAATGGATATTGGGATACCATTAAATAAAGAAATAAAGCAACTAATTTGCTCATAACAAAAAATATTGTGAAAAGAGACTTCACAAATATTGTGAATTTATTTCATGCCTATGCATGGCTGGCTGGACAAAGCAATAAAGCTTTTGATGAAAAATCATGAGATCCGCCTAATCTGCTCCATTCCCAGAAGTGAATGGAGCAATCAATATTATGAATTGATTTCATGCCTTCTTGTGGCTGAACAAAATAATGAGCTCTTGATGAAAAATCATGAGGCCCGACCAACTGGTTCTGCTCCATTCCCAGAAGTGAATGCAGCAACATCTGATCCATATAATCATGGACGAGGTCAAGACCATAATAATAATCGTGGTCGTAATTTTGGCCGTGGTCGTAGCCATGGTCGTGGTTGTGGTCGTGCTATTAATCATGGTCGTGGACATGGTTATAAAGGAAATTTTCAAAGAGAAACTTCATCAACAGAAGTGGAACAAGAATGCGAAAAAGGAAAAAGAAAGGGGTGAAAATAATGGCAAAAAGGCTGAAAATATATGTTACCGTTGTGGTAGTAAAGGTCATTGGACCCGTGCCTGTTATACACCAAAGCATCTTGTTGAACTCTACCAAGAATCACTTAAAAAGAAGAATGTAGAAACACACTTTGCTTATGAAGATGGTGATTCTGATTATGGTCATATGGATACTACTCATCTTGATATTGGTGATTTCTTTTCTAAACCCGATGGAAGCATTGATCACCTTATTGGTGATGGGAGTGTTAGAAAATAGTTTTATTTTATGATTAATTTTTAAGACAATGTTTTATATTTAATTCATGTTGCTTTTATATGTACAAGTTTTTATGTTTTTATGAATAAAATCCTCTATTTTATTTTTTTTTTTTCTTTCTCTCCTCTTACAAAGTAATCTCTAATATTGATATTTATGTTTATATGAAGAATGAATATTGGCATTAACACCAATGATGAGGATCTGTGCCTTGCTGATAGTGCAACAACTCATACAATTCTCAAGAGTAATAAATTGTTCTCTACTTTGGTAATGCGAGAAGTCAATGTTAGTACTATTTCTGGTACTACAAATATAATTGAAGGCTCTGGAAGAGCTACAGTACTTCTGCCAAGAGGTACAAGATTGCATATTAAAAATGCATTTTATTCTCCTAAGTCCAATAGAAACTTATTAAGTTTCAAGGATATTCGTCTAAATGGATATCATATTGAGACAAATAATGAAGGAGATGTTGAATATCTTTATATCACTCAAATTGAGTCAAATAAAAAATGTGTATTGGAGAAATTATCAGCCTTCTCTTATGGCTTGTACTACACATATATTAATGCGATTGAGACGCATGTTATTGTAAGCCAGAAGCTTACAAATAAGAATGAATTTCTTGTTTGGCATGATCGGTTGGGTCATCCTGGATATATCATGATGCGAAAAATAGCTGAAAACTCATGTGGACATCCACTTAAAAGTCAAAAGCTTCTTCAGTCCAATGATTTCTCATGTACTGCATGTTCGCAGGGAAAATTGATAATAAGACCATCACCAGAAAAAAATTAGAAATGAGTCAATCTCATTTTTAGAACGAATACAAGGTGATATTTGTGGTCCAATACACCCACCATGTGGATCATTTAGATATTTCATGGTATTAATTGATGCGTCCACTAGATGGTCACATATTTGTTTACTATCAACTCGAAATCAAGCATTTGCTAAGTTATTAGCACAATTGATCAAGTTAAGAGCCCACTTCCCAGATTATCCAATTAAGAAAATTCGTCTTGATAATGCTGGTGAATTTACATCTCATGCTTTTAATGAGTATTGTATGTCAATTGGAATTGAAGTTGAACATCCAGTAGCACATGTTCATACTCAAAATGGACTTGCAGAATCATTGATAAAACGTCTAAAATTGATTGCACGACCTTTACTTATGAAAGCTAATCTTCCAATGACTACTTGGGGATATGCAATTCTGCATGCTGCAGTATTGATTCGCATCAGACCAACAAGTTATCACAAATACTCTCCTTTACAGTTGGTTTTTGGTCAACAACCAAATATTTCTCATTTAAGAATTTTTGGGTGTGCTGTATATGTCCCAATTTCCCCACCAAAAAGGACTATGATGGGTCCTCAAAGACGTTTGGGAATATATGTTGGATATGATTCTCCATCGATAATAAAATATCTTGAACCATCAACAGGTGACTTATTTACAGCTCGATTTGCTGATAGTCATTTTGATGAATCAATTTTTCCAACGTTAGGGGGAGAAAGAAAGAAACTGGAAAAAGATATTGGTTGGAATGAATTATCATTATCTCATCTTGATCCTCGTACAAAAGAGTGTGAACTAGAAGTTCAACGGATAATTCATTTACAAAAATTGGCCAACCAATTACCAGATGCTTTTACTGACACAAAAAGGGTAACTAAGTCGCATATACCCGCTGCTAATACTCCAATCAGAATTGATATTCCTGTTGGACAATCTAATATAGCAAATGAATCTCAAACACGCCTAAAGCGTGGTAGGCCTTTGGGTTCCAAAGATAAAAATCCTCGTGTGAGAAAAAGGGAAAAAAGGCAAGATGGCCTAATCGAGGGGGTAAAAGTCCCAAAAGATTCTTTTGACATAATCAATGATTCGGTTCCAGAAGAACCTCAGGTACCTGAAATTGTTGAAAATGATGAGATCTCAATAAATTATGTCATGAATCATAAAATATGGAATCGAAATAAAGTCAATATTGACGAGGTTTTTGCATATAATGTAGCAAAGGATGTCATAAGTGACAATGATGATCAAGAACCAATGACAATTGAAGATTGTCGGCAAAGAAATGATTGGCCAAAATGGAAAGATGCAATCCAAGCAGAATTAGATTCGCTTGCTAAACGAAAGGTTTTTGGACCTGTAGTTCGCACACCTGAGGGTGTAAAACCTATTGGGTACAGATGGGTTTTTGTACAAAAACGAAATGAGAATGGTGAAATTGTTAGATACAAAGCACGGTTAGTTGCTCAAGGTTTTTCACAAAGACCTGGTATTGATTTTGAGGAGACATATTCTCCAGTATTGGATGCAACAACATTTAGATATTTAATTAGCCTTGTTGCACAAGAAGGTTTGAATTTGCACCTCATGGATGTTGTTACAGCCTATTTGTATGGCTCTTTGGAAAATGATATTTATATGAAACTCCCTGAAGGATTTAATGTGCCCAACAAAGCAAATTCTAAAAAGGATTATTCAATAAAATTGAATAAGTCCCTTTATGGATTGAAACAATCAGGACGTATGTGGTATAACCGTCTAAGTGAGTACTTATTAAAGGAAGGGTATAAAAATGACCCTATTTGTCCTTGTATTTATATGAAAAGATCCGAGAATGAATTTGCCATAATTGCTGTTTATGTAGATGACATAAACATAGTTGGAACTCCTAATGAGCTCACAAAGGCAATTGATTGTTTAAAGAAAGAATTTGAGATGAAGGATCTTGGAAGGACAAAGTTTTGTTTGGGATTACAAATTGAGTATTTAAACAAAGGTGTTCTTGTACATCAAGAAGCTTATATAACGAAAGTGCTTAAAAAGTTCTATATGGACAAATCACATTCACTATGCACTCCAATGGTGGTGAGGTCATTAGATGTTGATAAAGACCCTTTTAGACCTCAAGAAAAAGATGAAGAACTACTTGGTCCTGAAGTACCATATCTTAGTGCTATAGGAGCACTAATGTATCTTGCTAATTATACTCGACCCGATATAGCATTTGCTGTAAATTTGTTAGCAAGATATAGTTCTTCACCTACAAGAAGACATTGGAATGGAGTAAAACAAATACTCCGTTACCTTAAAGGCACTATGAATATGGGCTTGTTTTACCCAAATGATTCAAAATTAGATCTAATGGGTTATGCAGATGCAGGTTATTTATCAGATCCTCATAATGGTCGATCACAAACAGGATATTTGTTCACATGTGGTGGCACAGCGATTTCATGGCGATCTGTGAAACAAACAATAACAGCAACATCGTCAAATCATGCAGAAATTTTAGCATTACATGAGGCAAGTCGTGAATGTGTTTGGTTAAGGTCTATAATTCAACATGTGCGACAAACTTGTGGTTTATCCTTGGGAAAAATGAAACCAACAACGATATATGAAGACAATAGTGCATGCATTGCTCAATTGAAAGAAGGATATATTAAAGGAGACAGAACAAAACATATTCTTCCAAAATTCTTTTTCACTCATGATCTTCAAAGAAATGGTGATGTAGAGATCCAAAAGATTCGCTCATGTGAAAATCTAGCAGATTTATTTACAAAGTCTTTGCCAAGGAGAACTTTTGAGCAATTGGTTCATAGGATTGGACTCCGCCATCTTAATGATGTAAGTTTACATGAGGGGGAGAAATTAGAAGATGCAAAGAACAATATTATATAGAATGATGTACTCTTTTTCCTTCACTAGGTTTTTATCCCAAAGGGTTTTTCCTAGTAAGGTTTTAACGAGGCACATTCTTTTATTAATGGACACCCAAGGGGGAGTGTTATGAATTAATGGTCGTCCATTGATTTATACAATTACTCATATGATTGATAATCATATTATTCATTACTCTTTATGATGTAATATTTTGTATTTACTATTTGATTTTATATCCTTTCTGGGTTACCATATTGTACCTATAAATAGGACTCGTCCTATCAGTAATGAGACACACATAAAAACAGAAGTTGCTCCCTACTCTCTCATTCTCTATTCTTCCTCTCCTTTGTCTCTCTTATTACCTTTATTTTATAACATATATATATATATATATATATATATATATATATATATATATATATATATATATATATATATATATATATATATATATAAAGATATATATATATATTAGTAAAAAATATTCTGACGTATTTTTTTCTCAAAAATCAATCAGAGAAAGTGAGTTTGTAGATCAAAGCACTAATTAAAGAATTTTCAATGTGTTGAACGTCATTTTATATTTATTTTTATGATTTTTTATATTTGTATGGACTTGAGTTTCTTTAAACTTTATTTAAAATTTATGACAATGATGTATTTTGTTTTATTTTATTTCAATTTATGATTAAATATTTATTTTTAAAATAATTTTGTAAATACCCGCGGGTACCCATGGATACTCGCGGATATGAAAAAAATAGACGGGTACCCGCATAACAGATACCCGACGGATATAGGTACGGGTACGGAGCGGATATTTATCTAGCAGGTAGGGTACGGGGGAGCTACTACCCGTACCCTACCCGCCCCGTTGACATCCCTATTTATGAGTATTTTTGTTCTTTAAAGAAAATAAAGTTACAATAATATTTTTAAGTCAGATTTTATTTAATATCACACTTATCTATATATTTTTATAGAAAATCGATGTATATTAATTATCCTTAACCGGTGGGCACTAGTTACGATGACCCTATTTTATTTTACACAACCCTCTCATTTTCCTTTCATTCTTGCTTCCTTTAAATCCTTTATTTCCTTACCAAATTTCTACCCCTTTTACTGTAATAAAATTCTTTCATTCCACGCCAACCTCTCAATTATTCTCATTCAATGGAACCAAACTAAAATGAGTGCAGTGTGAATCCCATTTTTATTTCATGCTTGATTAACTTCCCACTAATCCAATTTTTCAAAATTTTTCACAATTACCATTCACACAAAATAATCCAAATATATCCAATTTTATACACTCTAATTTTCATATCAATTTTCATATAAGCTATAGTTCTACCATTGATCAGGATCTTCAATGTACTGATGAAAAATAGTGAATATATATATATATATATATATATATATATATATATATATATATATATATATATATATATATATATATATATATATATGAGACACATCATCCGATTTCATGTTATAATTTCAAAATCCAGCACTTTTCACTCCAGTCGAACTAGAAAAAATCATGTTCAGTGAAAAGGGGAAAAAGAAGGAGAGGAATAAGAATAATCTCAAACACAACAAATAGTAAAGTCCACCGCTAAAGAGGATGAACCCATCATTGCTATGAAAGAAATACAAAAGTCAACATTTCATCAATAGAAAGTTTGATTGGAACCAAGCATGAACACAAGTTGAAAGACCTTTCTGTGTTGGGCCTTTTGTGGTATCTCAAAGGAAATGTTTTAGGTTGAGGAGTTGATAGAACTCAAACCTAAGAAAATTCAAGTACTTTATGTTTTTTTTTTTTGTTAGTTTTCTGTAACAGAGAAGTTGAATTGACACCTTTTTCTCTCTTCCCTACCATCTAACACTGTGTCCCCTGTCACTTATTTAAATAATCTATGGTGAGGGACTCAAGGTTTTCTTTTAAGATTAAAAGAAGTTGAGTTGGTGGTTTATAGGGTGAAAAATGTATAAAAAATTAGTATTTTTACACTTGCAATGGACAAAATTATTTTCAATTATATTAAATGTTTTCGTATAATAATTATAAGTAATTAAATGAGTCTAAAATAGATATTCTAGTTTAAATATAGATGTTAAATATGATGAATTTATTATTTCATGATCTTGACCTAAATAATGATTATGTGAAATTGATCAGCAGCTTCACAAAATGTGTATTTGAATTTTCTAGTTCCAAAATTAATATACAGTAGATACATAAATAAGAATTAAATTAGTATTAGAATAATTTGTATACTCTCGTATTCATGACCAATGAAAAAGGCACTTTATTTTAAAGATTTTCAATTTTTTTTAAACTGCTTTTGTAGCTATTGTTGTTACATTTTATCTTGATCTAGAATAAATATTTTCGATTCATTTTTAATTTTGACTTTAAAAACCGCTACATATAATTGATCTTATATTAATTTTAGAGAAATAGATTTTAACTCTTGTTTATTGTTATTATCGGAAATTGTCTTCTTTGAAATTTGAAAGAAAATAAAAAATCAGCATAGATCAAGTCCATGATTAATATGAATATTTTATAACCAATGTTCTTGACTATAATTATTATAGTAGGAATAACAATTTCTTTATAATTATTACTTGCAACCTTGTATCATTATAATACTATTTGTTTTATCAATATTTTCTAAAAGCATGATAGATAAACCAACTTTCAATTTTAAATCTATGATTGAAAATTTTTGATCATTTAATTTCATTTAAACACTCTAGTATAAATTATTTGACATGAATTTTTGTTGTTTTCATCATATAGACAATATGTATCTAAACTTAAATAAGTTTCTTGTTAAATAGAAGTAAGAAATAAAATGAAATCATTTACTTATTCTACATACTCAATTATAGGATAATGTACTATCATCTTTAAAAAAACAAGATTCATCGTATTATGCAAGAAATCAAGATAAACAAATTCTACTAAAAAACGTAAAGATAAATCATTGTCTTCGATTAAAAGATCTTCTGATATTTTAATATTACATTCACTGTTATCATTCAAATCCAAGTGTTGATCTCCAATTTTTATAATCCAATAAAAAATATTATAGTTGTTGCACTCCCATTTGTTTTTGCTGTCTTTAATCTTGTGTTTTCTCCAAGTTTTAGAACTTTGCAATGTTTCTAAAATTGTAGGAGTTTATTGGTGAATTCACACCATCATGTCTTGATCTTTTTAATATAGAAAAAAATCATCTAAAATTATCTCCTACGATATCTTGGTTTATGTGGTGAAAAATGTATAAAAAAAGAGTCATCTTCTTTAAAGAAGGGTTAAAAAATTGTTTCTTACTTTATCCATGTCAAGAATGATGTGAAAGTTACAATTGGTCCATACAATATGAAAGTTGAATATAAGCAACTATAAATGTTAAATTTGATTACAAAAAGATTTCCCTTTAACCAAATGATAAGAGACAGCATATCTATCAAAGTTTTGTCAACGAAAAAGAAATTTCTTCTTAGTCAACACACAACCTTTTCCTCATCCTGTAAAAGATTGTCACCAAAATAACATTTTCAAAATTAAAACATCACTCTAATTAATTTTATAAAATATTATTTTAAAATTTGGATAGTATACACTGATTCAATATAAAAAAATAGCCTATATATTAACTAAAAAGAAAAATACTTATCTTAAAATTACTCAGAACAGAATTGGTCCTTACTACGTATAAAAAATTGATTTGAACATATATTTTTTAAAAATAATGAATAATTTATTTTAAATTTAGTCTTATTTGCGATGGCCTATAAAACATGGGCCGTACATTTTCGTTATGATTCAAGAAAATAGTCAATTAGAACCCCACTTGTAAGGAATTTCTTCCTACACCCCCATGTTTTCTTACTGCAGGCCCATAAGCAAGGTAAAAAGTCAAATTTGTCCTTCTTTTCTTCTCTCCTCCTCCCCCACAGCACCTCCATACATTTTCCAACCTCCACCTCAATCTTCTTTTTCCACCTCCACCTTATTATCTTCTTCTTCCTCCTCCAACTCCATCCCCTCTCCCACCTTCATCTCCATCTTCATCTCCATCTCCATCTCCACCTCCACCTCATTTTCTTCTTCCACCTCCACCTCCATCCCATCTTTTCCTTCCATCTCCACTTCAAAAAAAAATCACAAGTATCCATTAAAACAAATGAAAATATTAAAAATATTATGAATAATATGAAGTGTAAAAAAAAATGGAAATTAACGATGAAAAACATAGAATGTAAGTTATGGATTCTACGATCTATGTGCATTCTAGATTGTACAATTCGTAATGTAAAATTATATTTTGGATTGTACAATCCGAAATGTAAAATCACAATCTGGGATATTAATTTGTATTATGGATTGTACAATCCATAATGTAATTTTGTATTACGGATTGTATAATCCAAAATATCTATGGATTGCACAATCTAAAACTATATTTACAGCATGAGTATAATTAGAATTTTCAAATATATGGGCTGCAGGAAGAAAATATGAAAATATGGGATGCAGAAAAAAAAATTCCCTTTGTCGTATCACTAAAAATTGTCTAACGGGTAATTCAACTTTTTCTTATATAACTTTATGGGGATTTCTTCCTGTAACTCCAAGATTTCTTCTGCACCTCCAAACATTTTTCAAATTCAAAAATGTTCTTTGATGATATGAAAAGAGTAAAACAAATCTCATCCCTAGATATGTCAAAATGGGTTCTAACTCGTGAGCCAACCTGGTTCACGGGTTGAGTTGAGAAAAATTAAGTTTTTTCAAAAATGGATTGAATTCAACCCAGCTCACTTAATCCACTAACATTTTTTTTACAATTTTATTTTTATTTTTTTATAATTATTTACCACTCTTAATTATATAGGTTCACAATTTTATGTTTTTAAATGCTAAAATGTTGCTCAATAATATTTGAATAGTTTGATTGTTTAATTAATTTGATTATATATGTTGATACTTTAATCTTTAATTATTATCTTTATAATAAACTACTCAAACATTTATCTTATAAAGACATTTTCCTAAATTAGTGTGACAAAACAAATATATTTTTTTCATTTATATTTTGTTAAATAGCATGACAAAAATTGTGTGTTATTAGTTATGTTTTTTTGGATTATATGGACACTTTCTTGGAAACAATCCATCATATATTGGTGGTGAGTATGATGAAGACATTGATTTTTGATTTTATAGTGATTGTCATCTCATGGGTTACTTAAACAAATATTTGAATATTTGAATATTTAAAAATAAATAATTTTTTTCTTTTTTATATGGGTTGGTGAGCCAACCCATTTAACCCACCAACCTGTGGTGGGTTGAGATGGGTTGCAAAATTTCTGGCTCACCATAAAGTGAGCCGGGTTGAGCTTACTCATTTTTAACCTAACTCATGGTGAACCAACTCGTGTGAGCCGAGTTGGCTCACTTTGACATGTCTACTCACCCCCAAAGTTACTTTTGACATGTCAAAGTGAGCCAACACGGCTCACATAGATTGACTCACCACGAGCCGAGTTGAAAATTAGTGAACTTAACCCGGGTTACTTTATAGTGAGCCAGAAATTTTGCAACCCGACTCAACCCACCACGAGTTGGTGGGTTAAGTGAGTTGGTTCACCAACCCACATAAAAAATTATTTATGTATTTATTTTTAATTTTTCATATATTTAAATAATTTTTTAAACAAACCATGAGATGACAATCATAGGAACCAATGTCTTCATCATGCTCACCACCAATATATGATGAATTATTTCCTATAAAGTGTCCATAAAGTGACTGGAGGAGCCCATGGCCCCAAATTTTTTAGATTTTTTTAAAATTTATATATTGAATTTTTAAATTAAATGTAACATATATTAAAAATTAATGAAAATTAAATTATATACAAAATTTAATGTTAATAAATAATAAAATATAAAATCAAATATTACAACGAATAAAAATATTTATTAAGATATTTTCTTTATTTTCTTCCACATTATCTTTTGAGTTTTTCACATATTATAATCATCTTTCGGTCTCACTTTTTTTTAATAAAAAAATAAATAAACACAAATTCACTATTTTTGTTTTTATCTCTTATGTTCTCTTCTATTCTTAAAGGGGAAAAAACTCATTTTTGTCTTCCTTAATAATGAAGTATTAGTTTAACTGTTAACTTTATTTATTTTTTACCTCATGAGACATTGTATTTTCATTTTTTATTAATATAGAAGAAAAATTAACGTACTATTTTTTTTCATAACCCATTTTCAATTGTGGCTTGATTAGTATAGAGTTTTCTTTTAGTAATTATGTCTTTGAATTTTTTATAAGATTATAATAAACTATTTTTGAATTCTAAACTTAAAAAAAATGATAGATTGATGAAGAATAAAAAAATAAATTTATTTTTTAAAAGTAATATAAGGGAAGTCACCCATAAAGATGAAAACAAAATAAATTCAATTTTTTTACATAATCTGAAATATCATACTAATAATACAATCGTTCAATTAGAAAAGTGATTTTTTACGATTCAGACAATTACAGGTGATGAGTTTAATATTAATTTCTTAGAATGTGATACACAAAAACGTCCTTAAATAAGAAATTCAATAAGTAAAAATGATGAAATTAGGAAAGTTTATTTAAGATAGTGCTTATATCAAATACAACTTTATAAACTTTAAGTGTATTACTTTGACTCTCCCAAAATTATTGTTAAGATCCGCCAATGAAATATATGTCAAATGATATTCAAATAGAGAGTTGCAAACACTAAAACATGAATGATAAGTTAAAAGTTTACTCATTATGAATTATGTATAGAAGGTACTATAATTTTTGCTAAAAAATATTTATATTTTATTTGATAATACTTTGTGGTTTATTCTACTTTCAAATTTAGATTACAAATTTTACTAAAATTTATTTATATTTTATTTGAAAATACTTTTGTAAATTACAAATTATAACATTACTTTTACTATAATTTAAAACTTTTAACTTACATACTTTATTTTTGTGCTCAAAATTTTGTAGCTCAAAAAAATTTTATTTTTTTTAATAATTTCATTAGTTATTTATTATTTTTAAACATTTTTAATGTCTTATTTTATCTTTGTCAACCAAATTAACTGAAGTTGAAAAATTACAATATTTTAAAATGCCAACATCCGCGCGTTGTTTACGCTGGTGGTTTTAAAATAGATTTAACTTTGTTACGGTCTCTTTGTACTAGAGAAATAAAAATTAAACATTTTTTAAAGTAAACATTTAATCTCTATTTTTACAAATTAAGTGATGATAATTAAATTTTCCCATGTACTATAATGTGAGTAGAGGTTGGCTTTAACTTTTTCTAACGTAAATACGTTAAAATCAATTTATTTATACAATAGTTTTTAGAACTTCTCTCATAAATTCTTTTTTTTTAATATTTTAATTTATGTAGAAGTGAAATTTTAGTTTATAGAAAAGTTTATTGTATTTTACTTTTTACTAAAAATGTTAATAAAAAACTTTTTCTGATAAATTTAAAACTATTTTATTCTTATCAAATATTTTCTCCTTAACTAATTATGATTGGCTTAACGCTTTCTATAGAAATATCATGCCTTATTTCTTCCTCCCTTGTATTTTATTTATTTCATTTGGCTCTGTTAATGTTTATTATTATTTTTTTCAGTTGGCTCTATTAATATTTATTATTTTGTAACTTTGTCCAATCTTCTTCTTTTTTTCAACCTTTATTTCTTATTCTAAGATAACCAATCTAATGGCGACGCCTAAAAATAGTATAATTTCTTACAGTTTTACTAAACTTTATTCCATAAGCAAAGCCTCTAGTAGGTTCCGCTTACAACAGAAAAGGAAAAACATTATTATTATAACTCTTATTTGTCGTTTTAACAACTGACTTTAGTCATTAACAAATTTTTTTCAATGATTATATATGCTTTCTGATTAAATAGATAGATACTTATACACTTTTGAAAATAAAGAGCCTATTTTAAAAGAAGATTAAAGATAACAACAGCAACCGTTGTGGTGGGTTGATTCGAATCTTTATAGTTAAATAACGTGAGTGGTGGGGATGAAGAGAGAGGGAAGAAAAAGGTCAAAAAGTTAACGGAAAAATTTGAAAGGTGCTTTAAAAAAAAGGAGGCAATGCGTAGTGGAAAAACAACGTGCAACATCCACACTCAACGGGAATATTACGTATGTAATCTTAAAAAGAAAATATTTGTTTCAAATATAACACGGGAATGGTTGCAGATTTTGAACGCGTTTTTGTTTCCTTAGTCGGTTCAGTTCAGCGAAAGAAACAAGAAACTTCCTCTTCCTCTCACCGCCGCTGAATCTTCTTTATATACAACACCACAAGCTCTTTCTCTTCCCCGCATCACTCGCCTTCGTTGTCGATTTGTTTCCATCAAGTTTCGTTTTCAAAAACACCCATCAACATGAGCTACTACGATCATCACCAACAGCCTCCAGTTGGGGTTCCTCCCCCACAAGGTATTCATCTATCTATTTTAATGCCTCTTACTTAAACCATATTTCAATGCTTCAAACCCACTGGGTATTCTTCAATTATTGAATTGTTTTTGTTCTGATTTGTCAATACTTTTAACTCAACAGGGTATCCAGGAAAGGACTCTTATCCCCCACCAGGGTACCCTGCTCAAGGTTACCCTCCGGCAGGCTACCCTCCACCGGGGTACCCTCCCCAAGGCTACGCTCCTCAGTACGTTCAACAACCTCCTCCTCCTAGGCAAGAAACCGGTTTTCTTGAAGGATGGTATGTTTCTCTTTCTCTTTCTAGCTATTATGCGTTGACGCTGTTTCCTTTCTTGTTTGTTTTATCAAGAGAAAAACGCAAATTTCACAGTGGGCTGGCTGGAGATAATCTAGGGATTGAATTAGGTTTTTAGATTTCTGGCCGATATAGGTTGGACTGAAATTAATTTAAACCTGTGTGATGGGTTTGTATTTGTTTGATGAATCTGGAGATAGGAGTCAAATGTTCTAATAATTCGTGATTTGTTTCTTTGTTTGGATCTTATGTTAACGTTTGTTTGGATCTTATGCTAACGTTTGGTGTGCCTAGTATTGATACCCGTGAATTGGAAAAAATTGACAAAAACTGACGTTGTCTTCTGTTGCAGTTTGGCTGCACTCTGCTGCTGTTGTTTACTTGATGCTTGCTTTTAAGTTCTGAAGAGACGTGATTGGTTGCTGATTCGGTGTCATTATACTGAGTTCTCGGCTATATGTTCTGCTAATTCAGTATTAGATTGGTGTCGGTGATTACTGTATTTATACGTGTTAATTAACGGATTCATTTTTAGCATAGTTATTATCATAATCTTTCTCTCATGCATTTTTCTTATTTACGATTATTAATTAATTAAACAACCTTGTATCTTATAACACTTAATAAGTCTAGATAATTTCATGTCAGATATATGATTCAAAAATTTATGTTTTTACCTTTTCTCCAATTCTCATGAACGACGTTATAAAGTAATATATTTTCTCTTTCATTTGTCATCGTTTTATTCTATTAAAAAACTTTAAAAATCTCTGTTAGTACATATATCTATATATATTTATAGGGAGGAGAAAGATAGATAGTTAACAAAGTGAGCCTGTTTGAGATTGGTGAGCTGATTTTTGAAGATAAATGTAAAGAAAGATAGTTTTAAAGAAACTTGCGATGAAGGAATTAGAGCGAAAAAACATTTTAGCATAGTTTATTTTATGCCAGTGGCCTCATCTTTGTTTGGATTCTTTCACCAATCAATAATAATAATAATAATAATAATAATAATAATAATAATAATAATATCAATTATAAAATAGAAACTATAGAAAAAAAAACTACTACTAATAATAATTATAATAATTTAATACTAATTCTAATAATTATTATTACAATAATAATTATTATATTTAATTATTATATTAATTTTAATTATAAAGATAAATTTATAATTAAATTTTTTTATCAATCACGTCTATACATCATTCAAAATTTTAGTTTTAATCTCTTCACTTTTATGTCTGTGTCTCTTAGAATAAACAACTTGATTTTCATGTCTTTATCTCTTCTGAATTCACCCACTCCTTTCCAAAAGCAAACACACCATATAAAAGGCAGCACTAGAAACGAGCTACGGCACATTGGAACAGAAGGAGCTTCAAACAAACCGTATAAGCTGCGTTCTAATTCTCGTGTAACACTAGACTGAAAAAAATAAATTTACAAAAAGAAAAAGAGACGGTGTCGTTAAAATGTTTAAAAAAAATACAAAAACTGAATATGTTGAAGTTAGAAATATTTATGAGAAGGCTATGAAGTTCATACATGAATTCGGATATATACGAAATTGAAAAATATCAAATATTAACAAAAAACATTTATAAAAAAAGTTTGAAAAATTTATGTAAATACTCTTATAGCTATTTATTTTAGGGTTAGATATATTTTTGATCCCTTAACTTTCAATGAATTTTGGAATTAGTCCATCTTGAAACTTTAGACCAATTTAGTCCTTCATCTTTCGAAATGCATGGATTTAGTCCTTTTAATCAAATGTTATTAGGTTTATTCGATGTTTCGTTCGTATTTCAGCATTTTATTTGAGTTGTTTATACTCTTTGACACATTTTTGTTTTAATGTTAAGTCAAATACTATTATGAAACGTGCTTGAGATGTCAAATAAACTTAAAAAAAAAATTGATTAAAAGGACTAAATCCATGTATTTCAAAAGATGAAGGACTAAATTGGTCCAAAGTTTCAAAATGGATTAATTCCAAAATTTACTGAAAGTTAAGGGACCAAAAACATATTTAACCCTTTATTTTATGTTTGTTCCTATGGTACTCAATACCCTATATATTTATATTATTTAGAAGTTGAAGTCTAAACGATTTAAATATTTCTTCTTCCTTTCACTATTTGATTAGTGATTAGTCTTTTAAGGAAACAAAATTGGGAGAGAGTCTACACTCTAAAGCGGATAATACCTTGAATGTATGGTGGTTGACCCTAATGATGTCTTGGAATCAAAACATTGACACTCACCATGGAGTCAATAACAGAACCATCAGAACATTGGTTCTCACCATGGAGCCGATAACGGAACCATCGGTCCTGTGGGATCGATAATGGAACCATTGGTCCCTTAAACCCTCCATTGGTGATGATCCACTCATTTCCCTTATACCTCGACTTAGAGAGTTATGTTCCTACTGCACCCTGTAGTTGCACATTGCATAGAAGTCGAGGCCTAAAGCGGTTTAAATACACATTCCTCCTTCCACTCTCTGAGATGTCTTTTAAGAACAAAATTGTGACAGAGTCACTTCAAAGTGGACCATACCTCGAATGTATAGTGATTTACCCTAATGATTGGGATTAGAACATTGGCATCCTTTGTAGGGCTGATAACAGAATCGTCAGTCCCATGAGATCGATAACGGAACGGGATCAATATCAGAACCATTGGTCCTTTAAGCCCTCCATTGGAGATAATATTCCCTTTAGACTTCGACTACGAGACTTATGTTCAAATCGCACCCAGTACTCTCATATGGCTTAAAAGTCGAGACCTAACACTTTAAATAACCCATTTAAAGACCCCTTCCTCCTTCTACCCTCTAAGGTGCCTTATAAGGACAAAATCATGACAAAGTTGAAGCTCCAAAGCGGACAATACCTATCTATGGTGATTAACCCAAATGATGTCTTGGTGTCGCAACCGAGATCGCGACAGAACAACAAAAATAATTTTAAATAGTACAGAGGAGTCGCCACCATAGTTTATTATGGAAAACTATAGAAAAAACCTTAAAAGAATGGTCTTCGAAACCAAATTTGGGTTCAGGAGTCGGTTACGTGTGGGAAAGGTATTAACACCCCACAACGCCTGTCTTAAGACGGTTCCCTCTTTCATTAAGTGTGAAAAGTAGAATTTTGATGTTTAAAATATTTGTTATTCCCCAAAAAAATCAAACAAAATAAAAAAAACACATACAAAAATATTAAAGATTCAAACAAAATTATTTTTTTATTTTTTGGGCCCGACGAAAATTGTACCTCGCTCTTACGTATTTTCATTTGGAAAATCAGGGATAACGTAATCCTTTATAAAAAAATTGTTGTTTGATTTTGTTTTTTTTAATTTTCTAGATTTTGATGTATATGTATATTTTATTAATATCAAGAGAACCGAAGATTCTACATGATAAATATTTAGTTATCAAGCAAATACGAGATTTGACATGATAGTTAAGATGATTTTATAATTTTTTTTTTATTTTTATTATTTCTAATTTTTTTAAAAAAAAAAGAATTAAAAGCCTATAAAAGAGTGTTTTGATTATTAAGCAAGTCCGAGACTTGATATAACATTCACAACTTATATAAAAGAAAATATAACTTTTTATTTTATTTATTTATTTATTATTTTTTTTTAGAAAATTAAAGTCTACGAAAAATATCTTTTTAATTACCAAGATAAAAAATAAAGGAAAAGAGAAAGGTTGACCACATCAATGATAAACCCAAAATCATCTAACATAGAATCTCGAACACATTTAATCATACAAAAATTCAAACGATCATATATGTGATGTTATAAGAGAATCATGAAAAACATTAGGAGCAAAGAAAATTTACCTTAAGGTGACCCCTTTTTGTGTGTGCTCTATAATAAAAAAAGAGAGGGGTTTTTCGAATTTTTTTTTCTGTGTCTTGCATTGGAGAAATTTTGTACTTATATAAGCCACTTGAATACTACTAAGATCCTAGTCTTTAATTATAATAAAATATACGGGAAAGAATTGGTCTTATTGAATCGTTGCATAATATCCACAATATTGATTATAATTATTAACGAAATATTATCTGTAATTACTAGAATCATATTTTCTGTCACATAAAGATCGTGATCAAATCATAACATATTATTCATATAATTGATTCCAATTATTAAATTCGTACCATTCCCTAAAAACGTTATTATTAGGAATATTTGCTTCTAATTAAATAATACCTTCCCAAACTGACCACAAAAAAGGACACATAAGTGTAAATGCACAATATTTATTCAAATTATTATAAAAAAATATTACTCCTAATATTATACGCTTCTCCAAAAACAAAATTATGAAACGTCCTTTTCTGACATGTCATGTGGAGAGTGTACATAGCAAACAGTGGGGTAAAAATATGTAAAACATTTGGGCTCATGAACAGAGTGTGATAATTAACAATAAATTAGATTCTCCTTCTCTTGTTTTTTTTTTCTTTTTTCTCATGGTAGAATTAAAGTTTAAAAACCTACCATCAATCAAAACATATTTTTTATTTTATTTTATTATTTATTATTATTATTATATTATATATTATTATTATTATTATTATTATTATTAACCAAACAAATACATTTATCCGGACGAAATTGGGTGTTGACACTTGGGATCAGAACATTGATGCCCATTATGGAACCGATAATGAAATCATCAATCTCTTAAGCCCTTCATTGGGATATGAGGTTGATAATGGAATCATCGGTCTCTTAAGCCCTACATGGGGATGATCCTCTCATTCCATTTAGACCTCGAGTGGGGGACATTTAAATTCATTTTTTTTAAATCAATTTTAAAAACAATATGAAACCAATTTATAAGGATCAAAACTATTTTTTTTATAAAGACAAATTTGAGTTATTCTCATAAATATTTAGAATTAATCCAATTGTTCCAACCACAAGTGCAACATAGTATCATTAGGATCAACCACCCACTGCGTTCTTAAGGAATTGTGCGCTTTGGAAGGTGAAGTTCCATCATCCATCACTCTTGAAAGACATCTGGGAGGATGAAGGGAGGATGGAGTATTTTAAATCATTTTTCCTTCCTTCACTCTCTGACACGTCCAAAAAGGTTAAAGGTATTGTGCGCTTTGGAGGGTGGGTGAAGTTCCATCACTCTTAAAAGATATCTTGGAGGTTTATTTTAATTTTTTTTGACACTTAAATTCATTTAAAAATAATCAATTTTAAAAATAATATGAAACTAATTTATAAGGATCAAAAATATTTTTTTATAAAAGATAAATTTAAGTTATTCTCATAAATATTTAGAATCAATTTGATAGTTCGAACTGCAAGTGCAACCCCTGTGTTTTTAAGGTATTGTGTGAAGTTTCATCATCATCCATCACTCTTAAAAGATATATTGGATAATGAAGGGAGGAAGGAGTATTTTAAATACTTTTTTCCTTCCTTCACCCTCCAACATGTCACCCTCCAAGATATTCTAAGAGGTTAAGGGAAAAAAGAGATATTTAAATTATCTTAGAACTCAACTTCTAAGTAATATTTAAACTATCTCTATTTTCATCATGTTTGGTCCAACATGAATAACTTTTATCAATTCTGTTGCATACTAAATGCTCTTCCAACTCATCTGTGTTGACTATCCTTGAATGACAACACTTCAAGCAAGGACAAATGATTCTATTAGGGTTTTTTGCATGCTCAACTGCAAATCTTTGAAACTCTTTCACCCCATCCTCGTATTCTTTTGATAATTGACTGGCAAACATTCATTTTCGGTCCATATTTTCTTGATCTATCATGTTAGTTATCAATATTAGATATATAGAGATGCTAAGATACAACATAATAATAAAAAAGAAAATTCCTAATCTAATAATTTAATTTTCTAAAAAGGATAACTAAGAAAAATTCATATGCCTGTATATACACGTCAAACTAACACCATTTTCATAACAAACTATAAGATAAGATTCATCATACCTCAACTTTGAAGACACTAAGATTTTTGTAATAAAAGTTCCCAACTGTAAATTAAAAAAGAATAAAAATGCAATCAATTAAAATAAAGAACTATTTAAATGATAGCATATCATTTTTCATCCACCAATATAAAATTTGTTTAACAAAAAACTAATAACTATTATACCTACACTAGTACCATAAAAAAAGGTATAGTTTTAAATTACTACCATAAAAAAATTAAAATAACTTATAAACCAAAATAAATAGACTACGACGAGAGGATTCCATACTATAGTATCTATTAATTATAACATGTCCCACTTTTTGATTTCATATCTCCACCATTCCTATATATGTATAATATCATGGTGATGGCTAAGAAAGGCATTAAAACACTCTTTCCCTTCTTAATTTTCTCTATCAGTATTGCATAAACTTTATAAGACAAAGAAAATAAAAATATAAGAATTGAATACCAAACCTAAAGGAGAAGCTAACAGGTTTAGAAAAACAAAGTCCCACCCTTTTCACGTATACTGATCCATTTTTATAATACCTAAGTTCATTAAAACACATTCATTTGGGTTTTCTTTTTCTTTTCTTATAAATCAAAATCAACCTTTACTATTTTAAATTTTATTATTTACGTGGACAAGACTATCAGAAGGTTACTTCCATAAAGAAAAAAAAAGATTATTCTTCTTACTCGTTGACAATGAATGAATACTTTAATGCATCCCTATTATTCCTTAGTTGGGATTTGGTTTTTCTCTAACTAACAACTATCCACATTTCTTCATAAATTCTGATTGACCCACTACTTGTGCACCTCTTGAATTAAATTTTGAATGCAAAAATTCACAGAAATGTGTTTAAAATCTTCGCACCACTTTCTGGTTTTCGATATCTTAAAATCGTTTTCAATGGCATGTTTGAAACATTTGTGCCTTGTCCTAAAATTCACAAAAATGTTCACCCTAAATCCTATAAAACTCAATAATCCCTATAAAACTCAATAATCTCAAAAGCGACACTCCTTTTCACCCTTTTCACTTACAAAAACCTACTCAATAAAAAATTTCTCAAAAAAAGAAATCACATTACATGGTGACAAAACGTTACCTCGAGCTTTCAACGGTACTTGTAGTTGACCTTTGTGTTGGAGAGCTTTCAATCTTTGCAACGCAGACGCACACGAGTGTTGATGAAACGCAGACGCACATGAAACGCAGATGCACACAAAGCACAGAGGGCACCGCACACAAGTGTTGATGAAACGCACCGCACACGAAGCGCAAGACTGTTGACACTACGCAGACGAAAAGCACAATTGCAGTAGAAATGAACGAACAATGATGAAAATGAATGGGCACGGTAGAAATACAATGGCATTGATGAAGAAGGGAATGTGAGGGCATCACACACAAGTGTTGACAAAACAAAGACAGAAAGCAAGAGTGCAGGACGGTGCAAATAGAATGGGAACGACAATAGAATGGGCGCTAATGAAGAAGGTATTTGATAGAGGTCGTACCCCACCAAATTAAAACATATTAAATATAGTATATGAAAGTGAACCAAGTCGTCTCCCAATGACCAATATTTTCATTTAAAGCGAAATTTCCAGATTAACACAACAATAAAACACAAGGGGGGGTTGGCAGATTCACACAAGTTTGCTAAATTCTAATCAAAACACCAAAACTGAATTAAACACACAATTCAAAACGTACTGGTCCCTTGATTCCACTGAAAATCCACCAATCACAGGTTACTAAATCAAGTCTCTTATCCAATTTACTCTCATGAAATCCGAATTAATCAACTATGCAAAAATTAACACAACTTCATTATGCCATTAAGCATAACACACATCCTACTTTCAATTTCACACACACACACACACAGATTAAGCAACTGTGGCCAAAACCCGAACTCACTAAGCATGACAAGGATTCTGAAATTGTGCAAAATATGAACCCACGATTAAGCATCACAAATTCCATTTCATTCAAAGCTACGAAATTGAATAGGATGAAGAGAAATTAGGAATTGAAGTGCACTGCAAAACATCAACCTCATGGTTTCAAATCGGTTTCTTCAAGGAACCAATACGAAAAACTTAGCTAGACATGGAAAATGAACAATCAAACACTTCAAAACTGCAATAACAAAACAGAACCAAGAACCCTAACTTATGAAATCTGAAAAACGCAATTTAAGAGAAAAAATAGAGATTTCAAAGCTTAAATGGAATGCAAAACGGTATTGTCATATATTTACAAATTCGTGGTCATATCGTGGTCATATCACCCCTGCCACTCATATTTACAAAACTGCCACTCTGCCACTCAGATTTACAAAAATGCCACTCTGGGCCTCAAATGTTGACCCATTGACTTTGCTGACGTGGAAATGACATGAAAATGTTGTGGCAATGATGTGGAAAGTCTCTTCAACTAAATATTAATGTCCAAGCTCCAAAATTGCTTCACCCAAATACCTAAAAATAATTAAAAACAAAAATTAGGCCAAATAATGTGAAATTAGTCCAAATTCGGAACAGTGGCCCAATAAAGTCCAACAGATGAAAAACACTCTAATGATGAACAATTAAGCACTAATCAACTGTCTAATGGGTGCACAAAGGCTAGTGGAATAGAAGAAAATAATGACTCATCAAAATCGACCACACTTACCCTTTTGCACCCCTGGGCAAAATTAAAGAGTAAAGCAAAGCAAGGACATCACAAACATAATAAGAGAGACAAAAAGACACAAGACAAACAGACACATGACAAACGGAAACACATCTAACACAGAAGGATTCAAAGCTGCAAGGTATCCATGAACATCATCCAAGCAATTCAAAACATGTCAAGTACCCAGTTCAGCTTAAGGAGAGAATTGAAAGCAACATAACCTCACGAAATATGCACTGTATCACTCAAATCTCTAGGTTACTGTTTACTCTCAAAGCACCCCTGAAAAACAAACATCAAACAGACTTGGCAAGCCTCTAGAACGAACAATCAAACCAGAAACACATGCAGGTCAAGATCAGAAGGACTTTTCAAGGTTGTAATGGGACTGGGACAAGGTGTGGAACATATGGATAAGTAGCTAAGCAACCAAGGAAATAGAGGAGCAATGGGGAATAAGTCTCAATCAATCATGAAAGTAATCCCAAACACCAACACTTCCAACTTCGGTTCTCACACAATGCTCAAATCCAAACTCCTTTTTATTTATTTTCTTTATTCTCTTTTCTTTTCTTTTTGTTTTCTCTCTTTTCTTTTCTATACAAAGAACATGCAAAGAAACAATAATTTTGAAATCCCACTTTGGTGTACAAATGAGCAATTCCAAGAACCAACCAACAACAAGTGCGCGCACAACCACACTTGTTGTGTGCGACCACACTTAATTGAGCACCCATTCCCAAAACAATTCCAAAGCTCCAAAATTTCCTAAGGTAGGAATAATCATGGTTTTTCAGGCTAAGGGCTTGTAATGAGCTGTAGAATAATGAAAGGGTATGCAGGCTCAAAAAGGGGTATCAACAGAAATAGTTCAAGGTAGGCTCATCTGGCTATAGGCTCACAAAACAAAATTGCCTAAATCATATCCCAACATGCATGTGTATCAGGAAAGTATCAGAAAGAGTCAAGCCAAGGCCACTGTGCAAGCATTCAAGAGGCGGTATCACACAACAAAGAACAGAGAGTGGCTCAAATTCTCACACAGGATAAAACAATTCCAAAAGCAACTTGACATGCAAAGACAAAGCAAGGATATCAATTCACAGAATAACCAACAACTCATCCTCCAAAAGTGAAGTGAGTGTTCCAAACAGAAAGCAAAAATATAACACTAACTAACACAAATTAACAAAAAGGAATCAAACAAAAGGAAACAACAACAGACAGACCTAGACAAGTGCAATAAAAGTAAAGAAGAAAGGGAAAGAAAACTCCCTGAATCATGGTGAAACAGTAGTGGGGCAAGCAGGGAGGTTTCCTCCACAACAGTATCCACCAAGGCAGGATTGCTGAGGAATGGCTTAAGACGATGCCTATTCACTTTGAAGCTCTTATCTGTGGACTGGCTTTTGATTTCAACTACACCATAAGGATAAACATCAGTGACAACAAAAGGACCAATCCACTTTGATCTCAACTTACCCCCCATGAGTCCAAGTCTGGAGTTATACAGTAAAACTTGCTGACCAATAACAAACTCCTTTCTAGCAATGGAGCTATCATGGAATCTCTTGGTCTTCTCCTTGTAGAACATAGAGTTCTGATATGCCTCCAAACGGATCTCATCCAACTCGTTTAACTACAACTTCCTTTCCTCCCCAGCTTGATCAAAAGAGAAGTTGCATGACTTGACAGCCCAGTAGCCTCGATGCTCTATCTCCACTGGAAGGTGGCATGGCTTACCAAAGATAACCCGATAAGAAGACATCCCTATAGGTGCCTTGTAAGCAGTCCTGTGAGCCCATAGAGCGTCCTCAAGTCTACCCTCGGCTGCTTATCAATCCTTTGAGCTAGAACAACCCCTAATGCATAGTTGGATGCATCACACATAAGCTCAAATGTGGCTGTCCAGTCGGGCGCCTGAATGATTGGAGTTGTGGTCAGGGCCTTCTTGAGGCAATCAAAAGCCTCTTTGCATCCTTCATCAAAGATGAAGTCAACATCCTTTTGCAGTAGATTGGATAGTGGGAGGGCCTTCTTACTGAAGTCTTGAATGAAGCGCCTGTAAAACCTTGCATGGCCAAGAAAATAACGAACCTCTCGCACAGAAGAGGGGTAAGGCAATTGAGAAATAATTGAGATCTTGGCAGGGTCAACTTCAATGCCCTTTTTTGAAATTATGTGCCCCAATACTATGCCTTGTTCTACCATGAAATGACATTTCTCAAAATTGAGAACAAGGTTAGATTGGATGCACCTGTTTAAAACTCTGTCCAAACTATCCAAACATGCATCAAATGAGGACCCATATACAGTAAAGTCGTCCATAAATACCTCTATGTATTTTTCAAGAAAATCACTAAAAATGCTAAGCATGCAACGCTGGAATGTGCCAGGGGCATTGCATAGGCCAAACGGGATCCTCCTATAGGCAAAAGTGCCAAAGGGGTAGGTGAATGTGGTTTTTTCTTGGTCCTCAGGTGCAATGTGAATTTGAAAATAACCAAAAAACCCATCAAGAAAGCAATAGTGGGACTTACCTGCCAAGCGCTCAAGCATCTGATCTAGAGATGGCAAATAAACCCGTCCCCGTGGGTATTGCCCGAACCCGTCCCCGTTTTGATGGGGAATCCCCACATTGACTGGGTATGGGTATGGGTATGGGGAATCCCCGACTTTTTCAGTTGGGTATGGGGATGGGTATGAGGATGTACATATACCCGCCATAATACCCGTCCCCGCCATATCTCCATTCTCGTTTAAATTATTAAAATATTCACAATTAATTAAGTAACTCCTATATATATATATATATATATATATATTTTTTTTTTTTTCTATTTTTTATTCTTTTAATTATTTCATTTGTCATGAAACTCATTCTCATCTCCAATATATTTTTTATCTTATCATAACCTTTATGTAATTATGTTAAAATGATGTATGTTAATAAAAAAAAATATTATGCCTCACATTTGAATATTTATATTATTTTTTAATATTTTTATTTATTATAAATTTTCCTTTCACATGAGAATGTTTATACTCTCAATTTAAGATAATATAAAAAAATTCTTTACTTATTATTATTATTATTATTATTATTATTAATTTTTGTTTAATTTGAAGAACTCTTTTGTTTCATTGAAATAATTTTCGTTATTTTTCAACCATTAAGTATATATGTTGATATTTGAAAAGTTTTCTTAGTTCTCTAAGATATTTTTCATCTTATCATACCTTAGTTATACATTTGATTTCCTTTGTGTGATTTTTTTCGATAGTCTCTCAAATTATTTCTAAAACACACATTTGTTAGCTTTTTAATATTTTTATTTATTGTTTTTATTTTTATCATGTAGAATAATATTTCGATATATTCTATCTAATTATTTTTTATTTTATAACTCATTGTTAATCATAATGTAATTTTTTCACTTTCAATTCTGTTTGAAGTGGTTAAAATTATATATATATATATATATATATAATGATATTTAGGAATAATATATGATAATTCACTACAAGAAAAACATGAAATGGTGACTGATTTAGTCAGTAACCCATATCAGTCACTATTTTTCATCATTGGTGGTAGTAGTTGATTTATTGTCTGAATCAATGACTAAATTAGTGACTGATTCAATGATCGAATCGATACTTGATTTAATGACCAATTTAATTACTAATTTATTTGTAATTTAATGACAAATTTTTTGGTCACTAATGATATTTCTATTTAATTTCAACCACTTCAAACGTAATTTAATAATTAGTTCTCTAATGTATTTTTTATTTTATCATACCTTAATTATACATTTGATTTCCTTTGTGCGATTTCTTTCGATAGTCTCTCAAATTATTTCTAAAACACACATTTGTTAGTTTTTTAATATTTTTATTTATTGTTTATTTTCATCATGTAGAATAATATTTCGATATATTCTATCTAATTATTTGTTATTTTATAACTCACTATTAATCATACTGTAATTTTTTTCACTTTAATTGTATAAATAACTTTTATTTACTACAATATAAAAATTTAATGTAATTGCTATGAATATTTTTTTGTCACTATCCAACATATATTGAAGTTCAAAAGATACAAAATCTATGTCAAAATTTTATTATTATGTTTATTATTTGTTCTTTGTGTCATTTTGATCAAGTGATGTATTATAACTTTTATTAGTGTATAAAAAAGAGATTTATTATAATTTAAAAAATTGAAGTAAACAAACATTTAAAATATATTTTAATTTGAATATTTTTTTCCTTTTATTATTATGTTTATTATTTGTTCTTTGTGTCATTTTGATCAAGTGATATATTATAACTTTTATTAGTGTATAAAAAAGAGATTCATTAGAATTTAAAAAATTGAAGTAAACAAACATTTAAAATATATTTTAATTTGAATATTTGTTTTCCTTTTATATTTTTTTGAAATATTTTTTAATTTTATCAACTAAGTTCATCAATGTTGTAGTTTGCAAATTTAATAAATGTTTTGGTTCACATGAAATTTTATTTGGTATTCTAATATAAAATGTAAACAATTATAATTTATTTTAAGGTATTTGGCATCAAAGAAAATCCTCCTAATATTGAATATTTCATAATATTATGTTTTCTTTACCGTAATTTTTTTTCTTTTATAAAAATTAATAGTGAAGTAGTTAGAACACGGGTACGGGTATGGGTACGAGATTATACCCGTTACCCGGTGGGGATGGGGATGGGAAAAAAGTTTGATACCCGTTGGGTTTGGGTATGGGGATGGGGATGAATTTTTTATGCGGGGATGGGTATGAGATAGCGAAACCCGTCCCCGCCCCGCCCCGTTGCCATCCCTAATCTGATCAATAAAAGGCAGGGGGAAGTGGTCTTTTCTGGTTTCTTGATTTAGCCTTCTGTAGTCAATGCAAACCCTCCAACTGTTTTGCACTCTTGTTGGAATCAGCTCCTCTTTTTCATTCTTGACTACAGTGAGGCCAGTCTTCTTTGGAACAACATGGATGGGGCTAACCCACTGACTGTCAGAAATGGGGTAGATGATCCCAGCTTGTAGAAGCTTGGTCACCTCCTTCTTTACAACTAGGGATGGCAACGGGGCGGGGCGGGTACGGGTATCATGATCCCATCCCCATCCCCATAATAAAAATTCATCCCCATCCCCATCCTCAAACCCAACGGGTATACAACTTTTGACCCATCCCCATCCCCACCGGGTAACGGGTATTTTCTTATACCCATACCCATACCCATTTTTTTATTGTTCCATATATCAATTAAATATTTTTTATAAAAAAAATTTAAAAATCACACCAACGGAATCATGATACTATCAAAATATTCAATATTAAAATAACATACTCTTTTTGATTTTCATGATGTCAAATATTAAGAAAAATATTATAATAGTATAAATCTCAAATTAAAGTATCAAATAACAACTAAATAAAATTCAAATAATTATATAAAAGCTAAAAAATTACACATTACTAAAATTTTATAATAACCAAAATATTTATTAATTTTACAAATGATCAGTGGTTTCATTTGCATTCGATCCACCTACACATAGAAAAAAAATGAAAAATTAGATATGATATAATAATTGAAATTGAAAATTTTAATTACTAGAATATAATGTACCTTCTTCATCAGATTCATTTTCACTCATGAGAACATCTTTTCCTTTTAATTTTTTAACACCTACAAACACCAAATGTAGAATATTAGATGAGAATTCACAAAAAATACTAACAAAAAATATTAATAAATTTGAGTAACTTACCTAGATGGTTTGAGTTCCATATCCAACTTCTTGTACACATCAAAGCCTCTATAGTAATATGATGAAGTCGACTACGGTGAGAAGTTAATATCTGACCACCAGTACTAAAAGCAGATTCAGAAGCTACAGTTGTTATTGGAATAGCTAAAACATCCCTTGCAATTGCTTGAAGGGTTGGAAACTTTAACCCATTTGTTTTCCACCATGATAGGATATCAAATTCTTGTGTAACCGGCAAATTATCTTCTTCCAAGTAATAATCCAACTCTGTTTTCATAACTGTAGTTCTAGATTTTTTCTTTTTTGCCATAAACTCTAAAAATTCATTCGCATCATTATCAACATCCTTTCCCAACTCCAATGATGTAGCTCTATAAGAAGAAGTTTCATTCTTTTTTAATTGATATTCCAAAACCAAATCATAGCACATTTGACGAATCCTACTAAGTTTCAGATCAAAATCATTACCATACAATTTATAAAAATAATATTCTAACATGTCCATCTTGTACCTTGGATCTAAAACTGAAACAATTGCCAATATGTTATATAACAAAAAACAAAGAGAATGAGAAATATGTTATATATATATATATATATATATATATATATATATATATATATATATTATATTATATTATATTATATTATATATTATATTACTATGTATATATATATTATATGTGTGGATATCTTATGTTTATATATATATATATATATATATATATATATATATATATATATATATATAATTATTTATATATATTATATTATATTATATATTATATTATTATTATATATTATATTATTATTACTATGTATATATATTATATGTGTGGATATCTTATGTTTATATATATATATATATATATATATATATATATATATATATATATATATATATATATATATATATATTTTTATAGATATATATTTATTTTAAGTATATATTATATTATATTATATAATAATATAAATATAATAATATATATTATATTATTATGTATATATATTATATGTATATGTGTAGATATTTTATGCTTTTATATATATATATATATATATATATATATATATATATATATATATATATATATATTTCTTTTAAATTTTTATAAATTTGTAATGTTATAAATTTGTTTATAAAAGATCTCACTAGTTAAATGATTAATTTGTTTTATACGTATATATTATATATATTATATTATATTATTATGTATATATATTATATGTATATTATATTATATTATATTATATTATATTATATTACATGTATATGTGTAAATATATATATATATATATATATATATAAAAGTATATTTTATTTATATGTATATATACTATATTATATTATATTATATTTTATGTGTAAATATATTATTTATTTATATATATTTTTTAGATTATTTAATAAATTATAAATAGTTTAGTAATTTAAGCGGGGACGGGTATTTGGGCGGGTATATATATATCCCCATCCCCATCCCCATCCCCAGTTGAAAATTTCGGGTATTACCCATACCCATACCCATACCCAGTCAAAGCGGGGATTCCCCGTCAAAACGGGGACGGGTTCGGGTAATACCCACGGGCACGGGTTTATTTGCCATCTCTATTTACAACATCCGAGATGACAGGGTTGAGTAGCCTATGTGGCTGTCTCACTGGCTTTGCTCCATCTTCCAACAATATCCTGTGCATGCATGTTGATGGGCTAATACCAGGGATGTCAGCCAATGTCCATCCAATTGCCTTCTTATGCTTCTTAAGAACTTGCAACAACCTCTGCTCTTGTTCAGCAGTGAGGGAGGTGGAAATGATGACATGCAGTTTTTTCTCCTCCTCTAAGTAGACATACTTGAGGTTGTCTGGCAGTGGTTTCAACTCTAGAGTACTGGATGCTGGCTGAATATCAGGAACCAGAGGGGAGGGAGAAATGGGTTCCATAGCCTGTACTTGAGCATAACAATCAGATGCATATGTACTTCCTGCAACATGGTTAGTGCAACCTGATTGTATAACATCAAAGTGAATAGGTACAACATCCAGAGAGTCAAACTCTGTACATTCAACATTATCCACATCATATTCAGCATCATCAGAATCAGAATCAAAATCAGAATTAGAATCAAGAACATCAATGCATGCAAATTCAGATAACTCAGACACGGATGAATGTTTTAATGTATGCAAAGAGTGGAAATCAGAAATCAATCCATCAACAGCATCATCAATAATATCCACGTGAAAAACAGAATGATCCTCAGAAGGATGTTTCATGGCATCCAGAATGTTGAATCGCACAACAATATCATCAAACTCCATGGACAAAGTACCTGCATGGACATCAATTTTGGTTCGTGCAGTTTTCAAAAATGGTCTGCCTAAAATGATTGGTGCAGAACCATGTGAAAATCTCTCTTCCATATCAAGAATGTAAAAATCAGCAGGGAAAATCAATTCACCAACACGAACCGAAACATCATCAACCAAACCTGCGGGGTGGGCAACACTTCTATTTGCCAACTGAATCACCACACCCGTAGGTTACAAGGGTCCAAGAGAAAGAGATTTAAAAATAGACAGAGGCATTACATTTATTGAAGCACCAAGATCAAGCATTGCATTTTCAAATTTATTGTTACCTATGATGCAAGGTACACAAAATGTACCTGGGTCCTTGCACTTCTTAGGAATCTGAGGAACAGATTTACCTATCAATGCTGACATGTTTCTGCCACCATGCTGATGTTTTCGTTTCCCTTTAGCCTCCTCTTGTGCGTGCATAGCTCCTTCAAGAACTTTGCATATCTGGGAATCTGTTTAATGGCATCCAACAGAGGTATGTTCACCTCCACCTTCCTGAAAGTTTCTAAGATCTCCCTGTCAACCTCTTCCATCTTTTTGCTTGGAATGGCTCTTGGAGGGAAAGGAAGAGGTATGGAAGGTGCAGCAGTAGAGGTGGAAGGTGTAGAAGTCGCACGAGATGTGGAAGGACCAGCTGCATGAGCATCACGCTTTCTTTGAAGTGTGGCAGGGTCGGCTTCCTTTGGAGGTGTAGGCTCGAAAGTGGAAACTTCAATGTTCTTCCCAGATCTCAAAGTAATGGCATTCACATTCCTAGGATTTTCCACCGTCTGTGATGGAAGCTTGTCAGAATTCTGAGCTTGTGCCTGGTTTAGCTGAGTGGCCATCTGCCCCATTTGATTTGTCAAACTCTGGATTGAGGCCCTAGTCTCCTGCTGGAATTGCATATTTTGAAGGGTCATCATCCTGACTAACTCCTCCAATGAAGTAGAAGAAGAAGGTGCAGGTGCTGCAGTAGGAGCTGGTGTGGGTATAGGTGGAACAGGAGCAGCTTGTGGTGCAGGTGCAACTCTTTGTTGTGGAGGTGGTTGCACATTTTGAAATTGTTGGGGCTGCTGGTACCCTGGTTTCCCCATCTCAAATTAGGGTGATTCCTCCATCCTGGATTATATCTGTTGGTTGACAAATCATGGTGGTTTTGTTGTTGGGGTCTATTGTTGTTGAAAATATTTGCTGCATAAGCCTGAGGTGTGTCCACTGGTGTAGAAGAAGAAGGAGAAGCAGCTTGTTGTTGCAATGCTGGGCAAGATTCTGTAAAATGATCAACAGATGTACAAAGGCCACAAACTCTTGCAGCTGGAGCTCTCTGATTGGAAGCAAGTTGGTTGACCAGTGTGGTAAGAGCATCAATCTTACTCTCTAACTTCTTCGTGTACTCGGTTGCTCCTACATCATGAACACCTCTAACAACTATGGCATCACTCCTTGTGCCAAATTGTTGAGAATTTGAAGCCATGTTCTCTATCAGTTGTCTGGCTGCAGCTGGGGTTATGTTACCAAGGGCACCACCACTTGCGACATCAATCATATTTCGATCCATGTGGTGCAAGCCTTCATAAAAATACTGCAGAAGGAGATGTTCAGAAATCTGATGGTGTGGACAGCTTGAACAGAGATTCTTGAACCTCTCCCAGTACTCATAAAGGGTCTCCCCAGATTGCTGCTTGATGCCAGAAATCTCCTTCCTTATGGTTGTTGTCCTTGAAGCAGGAAAGAACTTGGCAAGGAACAATCTCTTCAGGTCATCCCAGCTTGTGATGGACCTGGGTGCTAGGTAGTACAGCCAGTCTTTCGCATTACCCTCCAAAGAATGAGGGAATGCCTTCAAGTATACATGGTCCTCTTGTACATCTGCAGGATTCATGGTGGAACAGACGACATGAAACTGCTTCAAGTGTTTGCACGGGTCCTCACCTGCAAGACCATGGAACTTTGGCAACAAGTGTATTGAACCAGTTTTCAGCACATATGGAACCTCCTCCTCAGGGTATTGTATGCATAAACTATCATAAGTGAACTCTGGTGCAGTGAGCTCACTCATGGTTCTCTCATGAGGTGGAGGAGGTTAAGCCATGTTATCAGTATGAAAATGAAAATGCTCAGAATAAACAGTATGCTCAGAATGTAAAGAATGAGGAGTGTCAGGAATGTGATGAGAGTCAGAAGAATCAAGAAAAGTCACTGAATATTCAGCATGCAAAGATGGATTCCTAAGATGCCTACTTCCTCTGTGGAATGTCCTATCAATCTCAGGGTCAAATGGTTGTAATTCACTTGGGTTTCCCCTAGTCATGCACCAAAAAGCACTAATTGTAGTGATATTGGCATAACAAAGGGTATAACTACAAGTATACTCAAACGACCTTCAAATGACTTGAAAATTGGTAGGATATTCCTTTGAGTGGTCAAACAGAAGCACACAAAAAATCAGATCAAAACTCAAAGCACAAGTATTTTTTTCAATTTTTCAAAAGTAAAAAAAATGAAGAAAAATCACAAAAAACATTGCTGAAATGTAGAAAATGGCATTTTCTGGAGAATCTGAGTTTGCAAACCGGCGGAGCGAGTTAAGACAAGGTGGGAAATCAAATTCTACCCCAAATCCATATAAAATAATAGTGATTCTGATAACCAGAGCAAAAGTTATGGTCCTCTGAAGTTTCACTAAAAATCAGTCCAAAATTTTTTTGAATCTCTTAACTCAGACCATACCAACTGCTCTAGCTATTTTTCCTATCAAGTTCAACGTCTTAGAAGTGGGGGAAAAAATTTCAAGTCAAAACAAGCACCGTAGCTACCAAAACAAAAATCCAGAAGTTAAATGTCAGATTCGGACACTATTCAAACACTATTTACTACTACAAATGACACTATTCATGCGCGCCGCAACACTATTCACTACACTACACAGAAACACACAGGAATGGAAACAGGCATTGAACTTAACACAACATTAACATCACAATGAACATATACCAACTCAACCACACTTGAACTACACACACACCAAAACACAAAACACAAACACACTGGAAATTTTACTTTGAACGAAACGATTGGTCCCCGGCAACGGTGCCAAATTTGATAGAGGTCGTACCCCACCAAATTAAAACATATTAAATATAGTATATGAAAGTGAACCAAGTCGTCTCCCAACGACCAATATTTTCATTTAAAGCAAAATTTTCAGATTAACACAACAATAAAACACAAGGGGGGGTTGGCAGATTCACACAAGTTTGCTAAATTCTAATCAAAACACCAAAACTGAATTAAACACACAATTCAAAACGTACTGGTCCCTTAATTCCACTGAAAATCCACCAATCACAGGTTACTAAATCAAGTCTCTTATCCAATTTACTCTCATGAAATCCGAATTAATCAACTATGCGAAAATTAACACAACTTCATTATGCCATTAAGCATAACATACATCCTACTTTCAATTTCACACACACACACAGATTAAGCAACTGTGGCCAAAATCCGAACTCACTAAGCATGACAAGGATTCTGAAATTGTGCAAAATATGAACCCACGATTAAGCATCACAAATTCCATTTCATTCAAAGCTACGAAATTGAATAGGATGAAGAGAAATTAGGAATTGGAGTGCACTGCAAAACATCAACCTCATGGTTTCTAATCAGTTTCTTCAAGGAACCAATACGAAAAACTTAGCTAGACATGGAAAATGAACAATCAAACACTTCAAAACTGCAATAACAAAACAGAACCAAGAACCCTAACTTATGAAATCTAAAAAACGCAATTTAAGAGCAAAAATAGAGATTTCAAAGCTTAAATGGAATGCAAAACGGTATTGTCATATATAAATGCGAAAACCCCATGAATGGGTATTGTTCCAAGTCAATAAAACCCACAAAACGAACTGCCCAAGCAAGAAAACGAATTCAAAACGTAAAACCCTCAATGGGTGCTGTCAAATATGCATAAAAACGGTAAAAATGAGCCAAAAACGTGAAAAACCGCAAGGGGGGCGTCCATGGAAGCTTGGAGAACGAAAATGGAGGTTTTGAAGAGAGGTTGAAGAAGATGGAGCGGCTGGCCTCCTTTCATGCAGACCTAATTCGTGGTCATATCACCCCTGCCACTCATATTTACAAAACTGCCACTCTGCCACTCAGATTTACAAAAATGCCACTCTGGGCCTCAAATGTTGACCCATTGACTTTGCTGACATGGAAATGACATGAAAATGATGTGGCAATGATGTGGAAAGTCTCTTCAACTAAATATTAATGTCCAAGCTCCAAAATTGCTTCACCCAAATACCTAAAAATACCTAAAAATAATTAAAAACAAAAATTAGGCAAAATAATGTGAAATTAGTCCAAATTCGGAACAGTGGCCCAATAAAGCCCAACAGATGAAAAACACTCTAATGATGAACAATTAAGCACTAATCAACTGTCTAATGGGTGCACAAAGGCTCGTGGAATAGAAAAAAATAATGACTCACCAGTATTGCGAGGGCGCCATAAATCACTGTTGACGAAACGAAGACGGAAAGAAAGAGTGGTGCTGAAACGAACGTTGATGCAGAAAGAATGGACACGACAATAGAGTAGGCACTGACAAAGGAGTGAATGTGAGGGCACCAATTTTCTTTTAATTAATAAAAAGATCAGAACAATAGATAACACTTGTTCAATTACATGCTCTCTCTTTGTATCTCAATACATTGCACTTATTTCTACAAACACTCTCTTTTGATCTACTAAAATTAAAAAATAAAAAAAATATAGGCGGTGCTTATATAAAAAATGCTATTTATGTAAAATAATTAGATAGCACTTATTTTATGAAGCGTTTTCTTTTTGGTTCCGTGTTTCTATAGATAACACTTGATTAAAAAAAACACTTTTTAAAATGCATAACGGAAGTTTAAATTATTTCTAAGATAATATAAATTTGAATCCTGGATGATTCTAGAATACAGTATCTAAAGGATTTGGTGTAATGAATTTGTCATTTGCACGTGCTACATTGTGACAAAATTTTGTCAGTGGTGGAGATAGGCTTTGGGAATTTGGGATGCTCCTTGCCAACAAACAAGCGCGGCTTAGACTGAGCCCCAGAAACAGAAAAAAAAAAGAAGACATAATTCACTTCCTTCTTTGTCCTCACTTCACCAAAGCTACTCATTCATTTTGAGTCATACCTTCTCGTGATCAACCTTACATGTCTGCGCATGTTAAGATGGTGTTTGTTGTTGTTCTGTCTCATGAAATTGTTGCTAGTCATTGTTTGGATGCCACTCTCAAGGTACCTCTTATCCCTCCAATCTCATCAATTATCAATTATAAAATACAAAACTCTAATAGTTTCTATTATCAACTCTTCTGCTTAAGAAACAGTCACATCTTTTAGTTTGCATGCAAACATACACTTGTTGTTGATTGATAACAATGGAAATACTAGTCATAGAACTCTCTAAAACATTTTTATAACCAGCTATTAATTAAAATTTGTTCGCATTTCTAAAATCTCATCCTTTTTAACTTAAAATGTTTCTTTCCATCATCTCTCTAACAATGAATTTACTTGAACGGTAATAAATATATAGAACAAAATAGTACGAATTATAGCATATTTTCTTGTTTACTTTAAATAAGGAAAAAAGTTGACTTTTAGAACTTCTTTTTACTTCCAATTCAAATCTTTAAATTTTATTATTTTATTATTTTTCATCAACTTAACAAAGAGATATCCTACATTAATTAATATCAAAAGTAATTTAAATGTAGTTTTTTTTCTAAAAGAGAAGCAATTACTATATTTATTCCTCCACGTTTTCTTGTTGAGTGTTGGTTTTTTATAGAACTGTCAAAACGGGTAATCCAACCTAATCTGACTTGACCCACCACGGGTTGTTCATTTAGTGACTCAACCCAACCCAACTCACTTATTATTGAATCAAAAAAAATTGAATCTGGTCTGACTCATCATGGGTTTGTGGGTTAAACAGGTTGACTCACTGACTCACTTAATTAACAAAAAAGTATAATTTTTTTTCCTTCAGTTTCAAAAAACCTAAATTATAATTTTGATTCAAATCTAAATAAACTTCAATGCAATCCAAAAAGATGTTAAACTCCAAATAGAAACCAAAATTATAAAAATACAAATTATCAATGTGTTGGCTAAAAAAACAATCTAACCCAACCCAAATCAATGCCCAACATAATTAAAAATATGTGTGATTATTTATCTGCACCAACTCGGCTCACCACCGGTTCAACCCGAGTGTGCTGAGTTCTAGGTGGACTGGATCAAAAATTAATCCATGTTGAAATTTGTAAAAAATTTTAGCCCAATCCGGTCCAAACCCGTGGTAAGCCAAATTGGCTCGTGGGTTTCAACTCATTTTGACAACTCTAGTTTTTTAATTAAAAAAAAATATTTTTTATGTCACTTTTTACATTTCAAGTGAACAATTTTTTTTCTAATTATATGCTTAATTTAATTAATACGAGAAGAGAGTAAACATAATGACACATAAATATACATGAAAATTAAAAATTAAAAAATATAATAGATAACTTGTTTAAAATTATATTAAAATAAAAAATAAAAAATATTCTTGATTTTGGTGAAAAACTTTAACAAGTATTATAAAGTACCTCAATTCGTTTTGAACAGTTAATTATTTAAAAAATATTTTTATCGTTATTTTTTAATTTTGAAGTAACATTATTTGATTTAATTATAATATAAAAAATAAAAACTACTCATGAAAACGAAAACATTATAATAGCACTAGATTAGGAAAAGAAAACTGATTTGAAGATTAAAAAGTCCAAAATTTTGAAAGTTTTATAAAGCCCTTGAACTTTAAAAAATTAACAAGATTATTGGTTATTTTATGGAAATTGTCTGGTCTCGGGTTGAGAGTTTGAAAATACTTGTAACAGTTTCATCACCTAAGTGTCCATAGCAGAAGTAACAATGATTTTTTCTGGTTTCAAGGTTCTGCAATTTGCATATTCTTCATACTTTACCATTTCGTCACAACACAAGTCACGCAATGCATACATTACAAGAAAGGGAGAGCTTGTGTCGAACTAAAAATACATCATGTGAATTTTATAAATCACTTATTTTTTTTTATTTTACTTTGTTTTTGTAATTTAAACATTTTTTTCAATTTTTTGTATTTGTTAGTATTGGAATCTTTTAAAGTTTGAAGATGTATTGAAACAATCTTTTGGTCCGGCATATTCCTTATTTTCCGGAGATATGTTTTTTGATAGTGTTGGTTGGTATAGAGGAATTTGTTTCATCCTTCTTTCTTCAAGTGTTTTCATGCCCGCAAGTCATTTAATGTTTGGAGGTCTTTTCAGACAAAAAGAAACGTGTCGAAAATAAAATCAGTAGAAATAAACATTTTGTACAAAGAAAAATAAAATATTAAGTCTTGTAATGGAAAATAAGAAAGAAAATATAAATTTTTCTTTTGTATCTAAATTAATTTTATATCCCAAATATTTTTGTACGAAATATCTTCACACGTTAGTATTTCTATCTTTTTTACCATTTTAGTGTAATTTTATTATAAAATAACAAGAGTGGTGTAGGTTTAAAATAAATTGAGTTTGGATAACTTGTACGGAGTTGGCACGGTTATAAAATGAATAAGTTGTGTCATATTGTGACGATTTCAGTTTTGTAATGAAATAAATTAAAATCATTGCATGTTATGACAATATCAGTTTTTGTAATGATATAAATTGAAGTTGTGTCATATTGTGATGATTTTAGTCTTCTTATAAAATGCATTGAAGTATTACAAAATTAAAGTCATCATAGTATAATACGACTTCAATTTATTATATTATAGAACTGAAGTTGTCTCAAATTGTGACAATTTTAATTTTTTCAAAGAAATCGTCATGAGTTGGCACAACTTCAGTTCATTTGCAGTGAAGTTACTTTAATATAACTCAATTTATTTGTTTTGAAGTCATGTCAGGTTAGCACAAATTGTCCAAAATCAAATATTTTAAAAATTAACACCATTATTGTAATTTATATTGAAATTACAAGTAAAAAAATAACATCTCCTATAAAGAAGCTTAAACTTTTAGGTAAAAAATTATGGAGATCGTACATGATGTGATTGAAAAATTTACCTGGATGTAATGCAAAACTAATTAATTTTGGGATAAAATTTGTTTTTAATCACTAAATTTAGACTTGAAATTTGAATTGATTTTTGTTTCAAACATTGATATATTTTGGTCCTCAAACTTTAAAAATAAAAAAATATTGTCATTTTAACTCAAATACATTAAATTTCTTTTTGACATGTCGAACATATTATAGGATGATGTTTGAGTTGTTTACGTCTTTTTGACACGTTATAACTTAAATTAATGTCAACATAAAGTACCATTTAACAAGTAAGAAAAATTATATTCATTCATAAGAAAAATTATATTCATTCATTTTTAAAGTTTGAGGACTAAAATATGTGAAAGTTTGAGATATAAATTAATTTCATTTTAGACTAAAAAATATTTAATCTTTAATTTTTTTACTATTAATCAATTTGGTCAAAAAGTTCATTTATAGCAGTGGTTAAAATGAATGGATAAGATAAAAGTTTTTATGATAATATGATCATAATTATCTTCCATACTAAAATTAGCACCTTTTATAAATTATTTTATTTATATTTAATGTGATTTTAATTGTTAAAAAAAATAGATAATGCATTTGACAATAATTATTTGATTAGTTTGGTTGGAAAGTTTGATAAGTGACATGTATTTACTTTCTTTACAAAAATACTTAAAAATGAGATACTGTTGAAAAAAATAATTAAGTGAAGACTAATTTGAAACCGTAGAAAAACTTAGAATCAATCGGATAATTAAACCGTAGAAAAAATACAAATATAACTTAGACAATTTTGAATATTTTAAAAAACTATTTTTCAAAAATAATTTTAAAGATCTAATAAATTTTGTAAATACAAGGAATATTTTTAATAAAATTATCGGTTGTAGATTAATACCTGTAGAGTTGATTTTAAGAATAAATTTGTCAATGTAAATTCACTCAACCATTTTTTTTTTGTAAGTTATAAATCAAGATCTATTAAAATATACTTAAATTTTAATTTATTAGATACTTATTCTATAAACATAAGTGAGTATGTAATAACATACGCATACTTTTTTAAAAAGGAAATATTATAATACTATTTTTGGTCTCATACAAAAACTAATGAATAATTTATCAAGATCATAAAAATAATTAAATTAATTTATTCTTGAATTAATAATGTCAAGTATTCGAATTTTATTTAATAAATAATCATAAATTTAACGGGTTTAAGTAGTTTTTAAATATAAAGACACGCAACTAAATAATTTTTTAACCTTTCCGTATTAATATTTTAATATAACTAGCGTAACACAGGCGCTATCGCGCCTGTGTGTATATATTTTTTAAATATACGTGATATTATATTAGTAGGTGATAATATGATAATGTTATTAAGTTAATACTAGCGTAACACAGGCGCTATCGCGCCTGTGTCTATATATTTTTTAAAATGCGTGATATTATATTAGTAGGTGATAATATTATAATATTATTAAGTTAATATATATTTTAAAATTATATTTATTAAAAATAAAGTAAAATATATCAAAACAGATAAAAGAATAACCATTGATAAATAAAGAAGAAGAGAAGAAACAGAGACATCTGATTTTATAAAAAGTTTGTAAAAGTAACGGTCAATTTTTTAAAATTTAATAAATTGTTATATTTAAAGGGTAAAATCGGTATTTTGAAAAGTGGACACAAAAAGGGGAATCCCCTTTATATATTAAGTTAATATATATATATATATATATATATATATATATATTAGAATTATATTTATTAAAAATAAAGTGAAATATATCAGAACAGATAAAAGAATAACCATTAATAAATAAAGAAGAAGTAGAGACATCTGATTTTATAAAATTTTTGTAAAAGTAACGGTCAATTTTAAAAAATTTAAAAAATTGTTATATTTAAAGGGTAAAATCGGTATTTTAAAAAGTGGACACAAAAAGGGGAATCCCCTTTATATATTGTTATAGATGACACAAACAGTTACTAATATCTATCAAAATTATCTTATGTAAGAACCAATAAAATAAAGAAGCATAATCACCATGATAATGCTACAAATCTGTGTTGAGTATCCATTAATAAAATAACCGATGAGACAGAGCCTTTGGAGTTCTCTTCAGTTGTGTCGCAATTCAAGAGCCTATGGCGGCTTTGTCTTCCACCTCTCGCACAT
The DNA here is from genome assembly GCF_037176805.1 of Vigna unguiculata. Taxonomy (NCBI): domain Eukaryota; kingdom Viridiplantae; phylum Streptophyta; class Magnoliopsida; order Fabales; family Fabaceae; genus Vigna; species Vigna unguiculata. Next base: position 51,598,864 of record NC_140794.1, on the reverse strand, counting down.
CCTTTCCAAACCTTCCCAATTGTTCATCCCACAAATTCAATTTCCACCCACAGCTACTCAATTTACGCCCTCGCTCACCAAAATTCAAGCCAAACAAGCCGTTATCTTTTACGAGAGTCCCAACCTCAACATTGGAGCCCTGCAACGTGTTCAGCGAGGAACTGGTCGGAAGCGTGGCGGAAGACGAGGGTTACAGCAGCTCCATGGACGATAAGCGATTCGTGCGTTGGTTTCGTGAGACGTGGCCATACTTGAGGGTCCACCGCGGTGCGACCTTCGTTATCATCGTTTCCGGTGAAATTGTCGCTAGTCCTTACTTGGATCCTATTCTCAAGGCACCTCCAAATATTTCATTTTTTTATTTATTTTACTGGCTCATTCAGACACAGATAAATGTATCAAATTATTTTTTGGAATGTATCCTCGCAGGTATAATATGAGAGAGAAATATTAGATAGTCTGGGATCAAAATGTGTTTATGATCTTAATCAGTTTGTGACTCATACTTCAATGTTTCTATGTGAGAAAAAGAATTAATAAAGGGTGGAGTGATGGAGAGATTAGTTGAGACTATGGTGGTCCTGGATCGTGTGATAATTTCTCTTAGGCAAATAATCCTGGGTAGGATGATGAAAATTTCCTTTCAAGAACTTAATTATGTATAAAATTGTTGAATTAATTAATTTTCTTTAAAAGGGAATATTTTCTAGATTAATCTCATACTTAGCTCCGTAACGTGCGTGCAGGATATAGCATTTCTTCATCACCTGGGAATCCGGTTTGTTCTTGTTCCGGGGACCCATATGCAAATTGACAATCTTTTGCGTGAGAGAGGTGAGTCATGCTTTCCGCACAGGGAAATGAAATCACGAGTTGAATATGAATGGGTGGTAGTGGCTAGTTTTCTTAATGTAGTGAAAGTGACTATTTTTTATGATCTTATGTTGATTGATACATGCCAACCCCACAAGAGAGAAATGAAATTTCAACTAGTGTGAATGAGCATTGATTAATGATGTTGCTATTTTGTAGGGAGAGAACCTAAGTATGTTGGTCCATATAGGGTAACTGATGATGAGTCTCTAGCAGCTGCAATGGAAGCAGCTGGGAGAATAAGATTGATGATTGAAGCAAAGCTTTCTCCTGGACCCTCCATTTGCAATATTCGTCGACATGGTGACAATAGCCGTTTGCATGAAGTTGGTGTCAGTGTTGCAAGTGGAAACTTTCTTGCAGCCAAGGTTTGAATTCTGTGATTCAATTTTCTTCATATTATCTGGAGAACATGGTTTCTTTCAATTCCCTTGTTCTGTTGTTGCGGTATCAATGAGATTTCAATGTTATCCCCTGTTTTTTTTTTTTTTTTTTTTTCTGTTTTCTGCTTCTGTTACTGTTTTAGAGCAAGTCCTTTTAAACGTTTTGTTTGGCAGAGAAGAGGGGTTGTCAAAGGAGTTGATTTTGGGTCAACTGGGGAGGTTAAAAAAGTTGACGTTTCTCGCATGCATGAGAGGCTTGATGGCAACTGCATTGTTATTTTAAGCAACTTGGGTTACTCCAGCTCTGGAGAAGTATTAGATTGCAAGTATGTTTTAGAACCTCTGATAACTCCTTTTTACAACCTGGTAATTCTTGATTGCTTCCTGACATGTATATTCTGTTATACAATGTTTGTAATTTTTTTTTTAATCTGCTATATTTTTTCACCATGCTCTATTATTATTTGTCTATTGTAGAAAGCCTCAATATTTTATGTTGTTCATATTTTTCAATTGGGAGGTTAGTTATGGACCAATGGGGAGGTTGTTGCCTTGTGACAAGGTCAAAGGTTCTAGTTGTGGTTCAGCCTCTGCTCTCAAGTGAGTACGGCTTTCTAGATTTTACCATCCCCAAAAAACCATCACTGAAGAAGCTAACTATCTATTATCAATTATGTTTCTTATATCAATACCTTGGAAAATATTGATATCTTTCTTCAATGATAGCTTTTAAAGGTTGGAGTTAGACATAGATGGGAAGAAACAGCTTCATGGAGAATGTGTTGAAATAAAATCATAGAAAGTTAGTTTCTTTGGAAAAAAAAAAAAATACATTTACAAAATTTCACACAGTTATTTAGTACGCAAAATAGTTTATTATAGAATTTGACATGCTGTGGAATGTGAAAACAAAATACTGAGGAAATAATACAAGGTTTTTGCTAACTATTTTGTTTGTAAATCAGATTTACACTTGTATCAATGTGTTCGATTTATTTTTCTTTTGAATATTGCTATATAGTACTTGGATGTGATCCAGCAGATAAAAAAGAAATGCTTGAATACTGGACACTGATGATTTGTTTTCCACAGTACCTATGAAGTTGCAACAGCTTGTGCGTTGGCAATAGAAGCAGACAAGCTTATATGCATCATGGATGGTCCTATCCTGGATGAAAGTGGACACCTTATTAGCTTCTTGACTCTTCAAGAGGCAGACATGCTAATCCGTAAACGGGTTGAGCAAAGTGAAACAGCTGCTAACTATGTCAAAGCTGTTGCGGAAGAAAGTTTCAACACACTTAATAAATTTAATGGGGCTCTGCCAAATGGAGAACCATTTTCAGGATATCATATTGCAACCTTTCATAATGGTGTTGGTTTTGAAAATGGGAATGGCCTTTGGTCTGGGGAGCAGGGTTTTGCTATTGGAGGTCAGGAGTCCCTAAGTCGGACGAATGGTTACCTATCAGAGCTAGCTGCTGCAGCTTTCGTTTGCAGAGTAAGTTGATGATTCAACTTTTCCTTGGTTATTTAGGTCTACAATGTGCTTTAGTATCTTCAATCACTTAAAGTCTGAAATTTTTATTTTCATTGCATATTGTTCTGTTCCGTTATGGCAGACAGGTTTTATTTCATTATTTTTTCACAAACCAAATAGTTTTTAAAGATTTGTCAAGTGACTGATTTTTATAAATATAGTGACCCCAATGTAACTATTTTTTGTAGAAATTACCTATTTTTTTCCAGTTCTTTTACCTATCACTTCATTATCATACTGAAATTCCTTGAGAAGTTGCTTTTTCAAATAAGATGGTGGTGCTTGAAATCCCAGTTAATATGTTGCTAAGTATAACTTCTTCTGTCTGTCAGGGCGGTGTTCAAAGAGTTCATTTGTTGGATGGCACTATTAGTGGAGTTCTCTTGTTGGAATTGTTCAAGAGAGATGGGATGGGGACAATGGTGGCAAGGCAAATTTTTGTTTATCTATGGATTTTTTTCTTATTACTATGAAATATTTTCTCTATTACTTAGGAACTAACTGGTGATAGTAACAGTACTATGGTAGGTTGTATCCTCATTCGTTCAACTAAACTGTTAAGTTTCTTGATTTTTTTCAGTTATTAGATTTTAATAAATCATAATTTTAGTTTGCATTCTAGCGGATTTTCTGCTAGAGTCATCACATTGGTTATACCAGTGAGAAGCAAACTTTTTTGTAGTTGTCTATGATGAGTTGATGGTTACACTGTTACACGGATATTTATCGAGATTGAAAGAAGCAAATATTTGATTTGGATCTATAGATCATTCTCCTGTTTTACCTTTTAAGGATAGCTGAGTTAGTTGAAATATATTTGTTATAAAGAGAGTAAAGTGGTTAAATTCAACCATTCTATGACCATATGCTGCACCCTTGAAAGAAATTTTTGCCTGCTTTTATTTTCAAACCCCAAAAACTAATTAATGGCAACATGATGTTTATGGGATAACCATTTCTGCTACTGCCTACTAGCATAAACTATGTGGCAGATTGCCGAAGGTGTTATGGATAATTAAGGTCTTTTTTCTTTTCTTTTATCTAGTTATATTTCTTAAAGCTTTTTAATCTTTATTTTTTTGCTTTCAATTAATTTTGCAGTGACCTTTATGAAGGCACCCGGATGGCTCAAGTAACTGATATTTCTGGAATTAAACAACTTATCCAGCCTTTACAGGAGTCTGGCATATTAGTTATGCGGACTGATGAAGAGGTTTGCTCACTTTGCTTGATATCTTCTTCATAGATATTGTAGAGGCCACATTATCACCATCAATGGGGATTTCCTTAAATAGTCCCCTACATTTTGACCATTGTCTTTTTATAGCTGCTTCAATCGTTGGGCTCCTTCGTTGTTGTGGAAAGAGAAGGTCAAATAATTGCTTGCGCTGCCCTTTTTCCTTTCTTTGAAGAGAAGTGTGGAGAGGTTGCTGCAATTGCAGTATCCCCTGATTGTAGAGGCCAAGGACAGGGAGACAAATTACTTGGTATGATATGCTATTATTGCCTCTGTGGATTGACATTGTTGTTTTTAATTCATAGAGAAGTAGTCAGTGATTCCCTATTTTTGTAATATATTGAAATTCCATGGATTTATTATTCTTTATTCTGGCTTGTTTCTATTATTTTTCATGGATTAGCATTAATAAGAAAGGTTTGGACTTTGAATTGTGACTACTGTTCCCTTCTGCTTCTCTTATGAATTTGTTTCTTAGGGTCTTCAAGTTTTTACCTTCTATTTCAAATTATTTCAAATTTCCATTCATTTACTGTGGTTCTACAGAAGTTCCCAACATAGTATGAATTATTAGGCATTTAAGACTCTTGCAAAGTTTTCAATGTCTTTCATTTTCTGATACATAGAAAGGATCGTATTGTTTCACTACACTAGGAGGGACTGATTTTGTACTTCCAGTGTACACTACTTTTTCTCTCATATTTCAGCAACGCAGTTTTAAACCAGAGTCCCAGATTGACCACTCAACCAAGTTAAATGTAAACTGGTCTGATTAAACCTTTTAAACTGTCATTCTAGAAATGCCACTAGACCGAATGAGCCTATACTGAACTGTCAAGACCATGAACATGGTTTAACAGGTTCAATCAGTCCTAGGTTAATATTATCGTGATGAAACCAAAAGACAGGAAATGAAGATTCATACTTCGACCTGTGGTTGTACTTGAAACTGTCTTTCTGATACCAAGCTACTGACACGTGCATTGCTACTGATCAGTGTTGGATTTTAATAAACTTAAACATATTAGCTGTGGAGAAGAGGTCGGTTGAGAAACTCAAATGTTTAGTGTGGCAGGTATGACCATTATGCAAAGGAGTGCTACTCGAATAAGTGCTTCAGTTGTGGTAAGGTTGAGCTTTTTGCCAAAGATTGGCAGTTTGAAAATAGGAAAGAAGAGACGATCAACCTCACAAAAGAAGAAGTGACGTTATTGACAATGACACATAGCTCTAGGGCCGAGAACAAGCGAGTGGAGAATTCACAAAGAAAATCGAATAGCAAGGAGAATTCGGCAAGACAGCCGAGTAATGTGGATAGGTCGGCTACACAACCAAGTAGGTTGGTAAGATATGCAAATAGCCCTGACAACACGGTGGACCATATGAAAAACTCGAGTAGCACAATGGAACAAGTGAACAACTCAGATAGCTCAGTGGAGCAAGTGTACATCTTGGAAAGCTCAATGGGGAGCCTAGGTAGCTCGGTGGAGAATGTTGATAGCTTGGATAAGTTGGAGGAGCAAGTGTTGCACAGTTCAATGGTGCATCTATACAATTCGGATAACTTAGACATGTGCGGGGATGAGGTTGTTATCCAAAGGTTAGAGATTGCAAAAAGTGATTTGCAACAAAGAGTTGAAAAGGAGGTTAGAGGTAATGCAATTTTACAAGCAAGCTTAGAGAGAAGGAAGCAGACTTTTGCAGAAACGACGCTTGGAACTTGAAGAACGGCGGTACAGAAAAGGAGTACTCGTGGTTGGGCAGAAAAGGAGTACTCGTGATTGGGCAGCTTCCGCTGGAAGGGGAGTGTACCAATGTGGTTGAAGGGACTCATCCTTGAGGGGGAGATTGTTAGAAATTCAAGTGTGAGTCTAAGTCCCACATTGACCAGAAATGAGAAAGTAGAGCATCATATAAGGATTAAGGCCCATAAACCCATTGCCTTGGTGTCAGTGTCTTATGTGGTTGGGCTCAGGTCTCATTGGTGTTGTTCTCCCTAGTAAAACCCCCTCTGTAATCCTGACAAGTTGTATCAGAGCCGATGGTTAATATCGGCTCAGACGAGTGCAGTACCAGTATGGTCCTAGTATCGAAAGTCTTCCTAGCAAGAGTCCCAGGTAAGGGTTCCAGGTAAGCGTGGGGGAGTGTACCAATGTGGTTGAAGGGACTCACCCTTGAGGGGGAGATTGTTAGGAATACAAGTGTGAGTCTAAGTCCCACATTGACCAGAAATGAGAAAGTAGAGCACTATATAAGAATACAGACCCATAAACCCATTGTCTTAAGGTTTTGGATTGAGAGTGGTGTCAGTGTCTTATGTGGTTAGGCTCATATCTCATTGGTGTTGTTCTCCCCAGTGAAACCCCCTCTGTAAAACCTGACATGTGAGAGGAGTTATTGCACATGGGAAGCCGGGATGAAGAATAAAGGAATTGAGATGAAGAATAAAACAAACATTTAAGTTTACGGGAGAATTTTGTTGGATTTTTAATAAACTTAAATGTATTAGCTGTTGTAGGTAGTTTATGTAGCCGTTGGAGTGTCGATAGTTAATGAATTAGCAGTTTATAATTGTTTTTGTCTGTTTTGAGTACAAAGGTCAGAAAATTGTGAGCCTATAAATTGTATTGCTGATGACATGAATGAAACAACAAGAGGTGAATTAAGTTTTTCACAATAGAGAGTTTGTTGTCTACAAACTGTTCATACTGTTCATGGTTAATCTTGAACAGGTTCAACCTATTCAAGGCTATATTATGGTGATGATAGCCTGAAACTCTTAGAGAGGACTAGGATTACTTCAAACCAACACTCTTTTTAAGTACCTCTCGAACTACTATGCCAAGTTTGGCTTTTACTTTTGATGCACATGTAATATTTTATGTTGTTTTATAAGTTAAACTGTTAAAACAAACTGAACATGGAGTCATACTTTACGTTGAATCAATCAATTATTAATCAATGTATTATAAATGTATATGAAGTTGTTAATACTTTCATATAGTGCATGGTTAATTTAAGTAACATAGCTCACTTTTTTTCTATTTTTATGCATGGATGTGCATTATATTTGTCTAACATGTTGCCACTTACGTACGTTTATAAGCGTACACATATTGAACCATGGTTTAACCTTAAATTTCTCACTTTGCCATTTCAATCGCTAATTTAATTTTGAAAAGATTAAGTTTTGGGAAGTTCATCTGTCAGAGTAGCAAACGTCAACTCATGTTCATCTTGATATTCCTTACTAGGAGTATTCGATCTAAAAGCAAAAAACCACACTGCTCTTCCTTTTATTTATTTATTTTTTTCCTATTTTGTCTTTGAAAAGTAGTGAATCCTACTAGGCTTGTAGGTTCTTGCATACGTTCAGTGGCTGACTAGTTCCTTATGCAATTCTCCAAGGATCAGAAATTGTTTGCAAATATCAGACCATAACATATAATTTCTAGGCAAAAATTGTTTCCGATTTCATCCAGAAACTACTTTTAGGGTGTAGTGTGAAGTCTATGCAGTGCATGGTAAACCATATTTTTTAGCAGCCGTTTGATTATAATCTTTGGGTACTTTCGCTCATAATAGTATTTATCTCATGTTTTGACTGTATTGTTTAATGTTATGATCAAATGTAACAGATTATATAGAGAAGAAGGCATCATATCTGGGATTTGAAATGCTTTTCTTGCTTACAACTCGTACAGCTGATTGGTATGTACCTTGGACATCAAACATATGTCAATATATTTATCTAGAATCAACGTCATTTTTTCTCAGTGGATTTTTACTTGCTGCATGCTCTATCTTTTCTTGGATGCTTTATATGGTTTGTTAACTCCATAAATCCTTTTCTAAAGACAATGGATTCATAATGTGTTAACAGGTTTGTGAGACGTGGATTTTCGGAATGTTCAATTGATTTTATTCCTGAGAAGAAAAGGAGAAAGATTAATCTATCCCGCAAGTCCAAGTATTACAGGAAGAAGCTTCTACCCAGTAAGAGTGGAATTACGTTTGGTAGCAATTTTTCTTCCCCTTAGCATATCTTTTTTTTTTTCACTGGGGAAAGGTTAGTTACATAAAGCGTTTGGCATTTTCTGTAGGTAATAATATCGTAATTATATGTTTTCTGGAAAATCAATAGCTATAACAAGTTTTCTGTTATTTATTGTTATTTAATTTCCAGATTTAGAGTTTTTTCTCTCTCGCAAATCAGTTGTTGAATAATATTGATTTGCTACATGTTACATATATATGGATTAATTTTTATTTTGCATCTAATAATGTGATAAGGAAATTAACACCGGTGAAATAATGAAGAGAGGTAATTAAATAAAGCAGGATTTACAAAAGTTCAATATTTAAGCAAATATTTTACTAACAAAGGACTCTTGCAGTTTTAGTATGTGTTTAGTTCAGTGTTTGAGGATTGATTCTAATTGAATCAATTTTCTATCGTAAAAGTAACAATTAATTATATCTCATATTCAAAGTTAATTTTTTATTTTTTAATTAATTTTAAAAGTCAAACGCATATTGATTTTGTATTAAAAATTTAATTCTTACCAATTATGTATTTCTGTCTGACATATCCATTGTTGAAAGTGATATCTGTTGTAGAAAGTGAAAGTGTTTTTAGTGTTTATAGCGGTCTGGGGGTATCAAACGCAGGCAAGCACACAATTTGTGGTTGTATAAACTACACTATTGCCATTTAGCACAGCCCAATCATCCTCATCACCATCACATTAAAATGACCATCAATTTAAAATGAAGGAAATTGTTCAATCATATAAAATAGGTTCATGTACTATTTGATTAGTTTTATTCTTGTGTTTTTTTTATTTTCCACAGAAAAAAAAAATGAAAAGAGTATTAAGATGTGTAATCCACTTCATTGTTCCCGTTTCCTTTATCTGTACAATAAATTATTAAGAGCATCTTCGATAAGAGTTGGTTACAAGAGGTTTTTTAAAAATAAAAGTATTATTTTAATAAGCAATTCCTGTGAACAATGAATGTTTATAATGTTAAATAGTGAACTTTTAATTGGATTGATTTTTAAGGCTACTTACAAGAGTAAAAAAGTGTTTATCGATTAAAATTAGGTTTAATCACTCGAATGATATTTATTTTAATAGGATTGTATCAATTTGGTACTCGCTTTTAAAAAAATATCAATTGTATTTCAATTCTTTAAAAAGTATTTCAATTAGATCCCTTTCAGATGTAAATGACTACCGTCGTTAACAGCGTGCCACGTATCAATATGTGATTTTTTTTTTAAATTAAGTCAAAATTGAATCAAAGATACAAAAAATTAAAAAATAAATAAATAAACCACATATATTGACACGTGACACATCATTGCGTTAGTCATATGAAACCTAATTGAAACACTTATTTAAAAGTTGGGATGCAATTGACATTTTTTTAAAAACTGGTACAAGATTGATACATCTCTACCAAAGTGAGTGTCATATGAATAATTAAACCTTAAAATTAACTTATTTATTAGTTAGTTAAACTTAACTTCTTTTTTGAGAAATTGTTTTAATTTTTAAAATATGTTTTGCTTTATTAGAACTATAATCCATAAGCACTAAAAGAAAATGTGGAAGAAATTAAATAATATCTAAAAAGGTTAAAATTAGTTTAAACATAAGTTCATAAAAAAGGAGTGGAAGACGAAGGATAAAAATTTAGCGCTTCATGAAAAAAAGACGAACATTCTTGACTAACTTGTAGCTTAGAATTTAAGCCAGATTAAAGATAAATATATATATATATATATATATATATATATATATATATATATATATATATATATATATATATATATATATATATAACTCACCAACGAACATTCTTTACCGCTTTTTATCATATTTTTATAGGTTTTTATTATCATTATTTATTATTTTTAATTATTTAAATTGACAAATTGATTTTTTTTAAATTAGAATGTTTTTATATAAAAATTGAATAGTTTTAATATTTAATTTATTTGTTTTTCAAAAATATGTATTTTTAACTAATGTATTTATAATAACATTTGGTGAAATAAGTGAATACATTAATTGTGTTACAACAAATATATAAAATAAATTAGAAAAACAAAATATTCTAAGTTAACCCACATAATTTATCAACTCTTAGTAAATCGAGTTGTGTTATAAAATTTCTTACTCATAAAAAAGTGGGTTTAGTTGAGCTGATTTAATTTTAGCTCAATCCAGAATAAATAAGTTCTTATAGTTGATTCTTTTTTTATACTTCTTTATAAATATTGTCATCTTTCACCTTTGTAATTATTAGTCTCTTTACATATATTGTTATTAAGATACATGTTTCATTTTAAGTTGTTGAACTTATGAGTCTTATTATTTATAATTATTAGATAAGTAATTGTTTTAGGTTAACCATGTTAGTAAGTATGATTTTAGTAACTTACTATTTCATACATATTTACTGGCATGAAGATTTTTTCTTTCAAAGATTAAGAATAAATTTGCTATACTTATGAGATATCTTTTACTAACATTTTTCTCAAGCATAAGTAATACGAATGATTAGTGATGTAGAGGAATTTGAGGATAAAAAAAGCTATGACTTTTATACGTTGTAGAAGTTTTAAATTTTAAGTTTATACATGCCAGATCCATTATTTTTCTGTTTACTAGAGGTAGAAAAACAATTTCTAAAAAGTTTATAGTAATTAAACATTTTAATTTCTCTCTTAATTTAATAATATACTTATTACAAACATGATGTATATGGGTTAACTAATAATTATAATAAATATTAATAACGATTTATCAAAAGATTCTTTTTAGACATTTGTTAAATATTTTTTTTTTCAATTTTTAATAAAAAATTAGAATTAGTCTCTATTCGAAACTTTAAACCAATTTAGTTTATCATATTTAAAAATGTGAAGATTTGATATTTTAATTAAATTTTGTTAAATTTATAATATTCTGCTTGAAACGTTTTAACAAATTTGATTAAAATGACTAAATTTTCAAAATTTAATAAAAATACTAATTTTAATTTTTACTCAACGATCAAAAATATATTTGATTCTTAATTTAATTAAAAATTACTAATTATATGTTTTTTTTAATTAAAGTAGCTCGGGTGAGTTACAGTTAATAGTAAATACCTCTAAATTTATTTATTTATTTCGGTCTTTAAGATTTTAATTTCTTTCGGTAATAATAAATATGAATTTAAGAGAAATTGAAGATAAGGTCAAATAAATATTAAAAAAGAACGCAGAAAATGGTTTTAATTGAGAATGAAAAGGTAGAGCGCTTGGTCCAGTTCAAAAGTGCAACAGTGCAGTTGGGTGAAAAACTCAGCTAATTCTCTTTCAATCAATTACCCACTTCACTTCATTCCACTAATTCTATTCTGCTACTTCCTTCCACACCTCACTTTCCGTTTTATTCAATGCACTCTGATTTTATAATATATATTTATTACAAACATTCATTTGATGTAAATGGGCTAAATAATAATTATAATAAAATATTAATAGCAAGTTATCGGAGACATTTATTTTAATTAAAATTTACTAAATATACGCTTTTATTCTTATAGATTAAAGTAACTTGGGTGAGTTGCAGTTAATAAGAAATATCTTTCAATTTTGTTTACATTTATTCATTTATTTATTCAGTCTTTAAACATGATTTTAATTTCTTTCGGTCATAATAAATATTAATTTGAGAGATATTGAGGATAAGATCGAATAATAAATATACAAAAAGATGGCAAAAAAGATTGTTTTATGGTGAGAATGAAGTGTAGGGAGTTTGGTCCAGTTGAAGAGTGCAAGAGAAGAAGGGTGCAGTTGGGTGAAAAACTCAACTAACTCTCTGCTGCTTCAATCAATTACTCATCTCACTTCATTCCACTGGTACTTCCTTCCACACCTCACTTTCCGTTTTATTCATTGAACTCTGATGTTAATTTTATCTATATTCATCTTCGTATTCGCATGTATTCAGCAGGAACAGGGTCTGGTTCGCTCGCGATGAAGAGGTCATTTCCGTGGGATAATCAAATTGATTTGTCTTCTTCTTCACCAAACTCCATAGGTATTCTTATCATGTATTCGTCCATAGTCATACATACCTATGTTATAACTCTTTTTAGAGTTAGGGTTGTTCTTTTTCTGTGATTCTTAAACAGAATCAGTTGTTCTGTTTCTCTTTTGGATATCAGAAAATCTATATTCAGTTTACCTTGTGTGTGACTTGGAGTTTGAGATAGGAAGCGTGTGTCTGAGTTCGGTGAGTTTAGCCGTGAGTGTGCGTCCGTCACGTTGAAGGAGTTTGCTCCCTGGGGGGTTCTGCGAGAGTGAAAAGAAGTTAGAGTTAGGAAAGAGGATCTTCTGTTACGGGGAGTAAGAAGGAGGTTAGGGTTGTATAGGAAATCTTAACATTTTATCCCTTTCTTTTCTTTGAGTACATCAAATCAAAATCACTTCTCAATTGAAGAATTAAAATGTATATGTGTGTGAATGGTGACAAATCCATGTAGTTGAATGGTGGAAAATCAGTGTAGTCGTGATGTTTAAGGGGTAAATGGCTAGAATGTTGAACTGTATATGTGATTTATGGATATGTTTTAAGACATTATTTCTTTTGTATACGATGTTAGTTGTTAGTGAGAGGTCAATTTTGGTTTATAATGTCAATAATATGGATTTAATCTTCAATGAGATCTTTTTTCTATTTTTTTATTTTGTCATCTTGTGTTGTTCAAAACATAGCTATGAGAACACACATTGAAACATCTTCTTTCCTATCACATGAAAATTGGAAGATCTTTGTCAATTCTCTTCCCCGAGGCTTAGTTTGTAACTCATTGCAGATAACTGTGTTCTTTGGTTTCTAGTTAACCTGTATGCTACTCTTTTAGTTTATATTGCTTGCCATTGTGACGCATGCACTTACTTTAGCGATGTGGTGCTTGTAAGCAGATGCACTGATGAGACGAGCAGAAATGTATCAGGATTACATGAAGCAGATCCCAATCCCAAATCATCGAGGTTCTGTGATACCATTCACCTCGTGGATGGGATTGGGCAGATCCATGAAGCAGTTATATGGACAGCCCCTTCACTACCTCACAAATATTATGCTTAAACAATGGGATCAGTTGAGAATTGGCAGTGAAGACGAATACAAGCCCTTGGACATCATTATTCATCCACACAAAGCCGAGAACACCATCTGGCTCATTGAAGAAATCCACCGCCAAACCTCATCGCATTTTCATATTGCTAGTCTCTGGAAGGTGGACTCTATGTACAGTGGTTTTATTGATCCCATTTTCCCAAGATTACAGCACGCATCATGAAGACATGAATGAAACCATTTAGTTTGTAGGCTTTCTACTCTATCCTGGAAATAGTTTCACATTTGTTGTGCTTTTGGTAAAGCAAAATTGAATAGCTTTGCTTCTAACTTTTTTTCTGGCTTTGACTATTTTCCGTTTTATACATGGCTCAATCGCAGGACGCCTCAAGGAGACCATAAAATTGAATATTTGTCTGGCTTTGAATATTTTTGTTTTAAATCTTTGTCAACACAAAGCTCTTTACATGTTTTTTTCACAATAAATGTTTTAATTTAAAACAATACTTCCTTGCGAACAGAATTTAAAACAAACAGATGTTATGTCCCTATCCCTACGAGCGCTACTTTTTTCTTTTTATTGTAAAAGAAAGTTTTATTCGACAGTTTTTCAGGAATTAGGCCACGGTAAACAAGATATACGAATAAAAAAAGAAGTTACAGATTTTGGCTTTCTTTTCATCCTGCACCTCCATGATGATGAATGTGTGCATCTTCATGTTAACAATAAAAAGACTAAAATAGTTTTCCTCACTCTGCACCGCAAGAGTCATTGTTGTCATTGTGTCTTCTTCACTGCACTTACGGAGCTACTATATTCTTGTTGCCAAGATTTGCAACAGCATATCAGTGGGAATGTCACTTTAGGAAATCTGGAGCCTCCGCCACGGAGACATTGAAGATTATATAGTAAAACATAGTTTTGTCTCCTTTCAGATGGTTCAATTCGTAATGTTTCCGAATGGTTCAATCTGAAGGAAAGATGGACGCTTATATAGGGTTGAAACCTAGTTTGTTATTGAAAACTTATTTCCAGAAAACATCTTCGGGAAAACTTGTTCCGAAAAACATCTTATACGTTCTTGAAACCTTCTTCCGGAACCATTATTTTAACATCTTGTTATGAAATCTTTCTAAAAAAGTTGTTCTACAAAATTCAAGTCACCATAAAAATATAACATGAAGGGTAAAATGGTTATCTTACAAATTATGGAGATCAGTTAGTAACTTAGAGGAATGAAAAACACAAACGTCCAGATTTTTTACTGCGATTTTGATATACTAAAAAGTATTTTTAATATATTTTAAAATATAAGTTAATGTAACTTAAAAGTAGAGGTACCTATAAAACAATAAGTAGAAAATCAAAATTCATAAAAAAAAAAAAAAAAATCAGTATGCTCGTATCTTTCTACTTCAAATAATGCTCGTGAAAATAATCACTCCGATAAAGATTTTTCAAGATTGAGTTAATGACATTTCAAAGCTAGAGTTCATGGTATTTGTAGGCATTAATTTTTATTTGTAGGCTTTATTTTTTATATAACATCAAACAGAGATCTTTTCCTGCACCTAGTTTTTAATTACGCCAATCTTCTCCCATATTACCATCTCAATAGAAAAACAATCGCATTGTACATTGTCGAACTCCTAAAAGATACAACCTTCGCCAGCGTTTCACTATGTTTAAACAGGGCTCTTAAGAGGCATAGAAAGAAATTACAGTTTCATTGTCTAAATTATGCAGTATCGTCGAAATGAGACTGATTAAAATCATTTCTACAAAACCTAACAAAAGAAAAACAATTTCTTTCTTCAAAATTAGAAAACGTTCTACTAAGATGAAAATTTTAACCTGACTTCCCCTTCCTCCAAACCCTCCGTCCCAAAATTACTAGAGAACATGACACCTATATCTCGGGACAAAGTCTTATCTTAGGGCAAACTTGTTTCTCAGGATAAATCTTATGCATATTTATAGTAACACGCCCATTTAATCAACACGTAGTAGCTTGGAAATTAAATACCCACAATTAGATCAGTTAGAATAATACTTTTTCATAAGCAGTTGAATAATACCTTACAAAAATTAAAAAAAAAAAAAAAGTTCGGGCCATTTTGTTTAGTATTCTCAAGAATATACTATTACCCAAAGTCAGCATGTATTGTTGGATCAGTTTTTTTCTTGCAGACATTTGTTCATTAAAGAATCCAAGTAAGATGTTAGGCGTAATCAATCATAATTAGATCAGTCCCATTTTATTTTCAACAAGTAATTCACACTAAAACTTTCTTTTTCCAAGAAAAGATGCAGAGAAAACTGCTGCATGTTGAAACTCCTGAAGGCGGAATACATTAACATGAATACAAACCAAGCAATCACTCTTCAGCAGGTTTGGGTGGGCCCTTCCATTTAAAGTTGTCCGCATATGATTTGACCTGCAACCACAAGTAGTATGCATTAACACGTATAGAATTATATTACCACTGATCGCACCATGCTGCCACAAACAAGGTTGTGAAAGAAACGAACTCCACCGTCGTTCAAACTAACACTTAAGTCGTTCAAAATGCACCCAGTTAAAGTACAAAAATGGTGAAAGATGTTAAACCTTCAGCAATGGTGTGTGGCGCTTCTTGACCTGCAACAAGTTCAGAGCTTTTGTTACTCATAATAAAATAAAACCCCAACGGGCAAAACATGATGAACACTAATTCACAGTGAGTTTTTTAAATTTAGGGGCCTGATTCTTGAAGCAGAATTAGTGACTAACAAACGTACTCTAATGATATACATTTCACAAAATCATTTGAAAAACAAGACATGGGAATTCACCATTGCCATATTAAAACTAAAGGCATCTCTATTGTAAAAGTCATCCAGGGTCATAAATTAAAAATCTAGATTTTAGAAGACCTCGACATTCGAATATGCTGACATAACAAAATTTAAGAACTGAGTTTTAAATAAGACCTTGGGTCAAAAGAATAAAAGATATTTTTTTGTCTTGAAAACGTCCACATCCAAATAAAACATTAGTATGGGTGAAGACCCTTCCAATAGAGTAAAAGTGATAAAGATGTCTTAAAAGTGATGTGGCAAACGGTAGGATCCCCAAAATGAAAAGTATGACCTCATGCCATGATTCTTACAATGAAGATGACCTTATACAATCTTAGTATCATGATTGAATCACGGGTAAGAAAATAGAAATCAATTCACCAAATATGAGATCACTAATTAGCAAGAGGTTGGGGAGGAAGTGGAAAGGGATTAGTCGAGGGAATTATGAGTTGGATGAGAGAATATTGAAGTGCTTCCTTCTTTAGAGTTAAACTTACATATGTGAATATTCAAGAAAGAGTATGTCTTGTTTTTCATTCCCATTCACTTGAAGAACGAATGCTATAATTTATATCTCATACGGCCATGAATATAGCATCTAAGGATACCTACGGTCTGGAAAGTTTTCTAGTGTTTTAATACGATGCTTCGCAATTTTTAATTACACAATCTAACCGGCTTTGTTACATTGGTTATAAGTTGTGTATTATCAACAATTTCTTCAGTTGGTGATAAAATGTAGTCTTCAGCAATTACATATCCAAGACCTTTGAAACAAATAGCTGTGTTCTGATCTCTATACAGATTACTTCTCAATACATTTTTTTTTAAATTCATTAAAACTTCACGTATTGATTCTGCAATACCTACTATGGTTTCATGTGATATTTTCTCTGATTTTCCATGCATGTTGTAACGCCTATTGCATTTGTATCGTTTTGGCTTTTCTTTAACAATTTGAGTTTTGTATATCCTTTGCATGAACTGATTAGGGGAAGAAGTCAAGGATGGAATGAAGTAGCAATCTTAGAACTTTCACCAGTGCTGATGGATAATGCTATGCAAATCACTGAGAAGAACTGAACATTTAACAGATGGGAATTCTCAGACAAGGAAGGGCTACATTCAGAAGTTACGCACCATCCAAAAAGTAACATGTGAAAGTGGTTCTAGGTCATCTGTGCAGACTAACTCATACGGAGGAGGCTCAGTGATAAGCTTTGCAGCCTAACCAGTGGTACTTTGAAAAGCCAAGGAGGGAGGTTGAAGAGATTTTCTGAATTCTGATGCAAAATTATTTGTCGATATCAAGAAGGGATATGTTTTAAGTATGACGAGAAATATATCCTGGATCATATGTGCCAAACAAAAAATTTGCAGTACTAGAGGAAGAGATAGAATGGGAGGGAGATGGAATGTCCACTTGAGGATAGGCTGCTAAATTTCCCCTTGAGGTCATTGTTTTAGGAATTGAAACAGGGTGAAACACATTATTTTTTGAGGGGAGGCTAGGGCATGGGAGTATTGTCAGAGAGACCATGCGACATGGTCAGATAAGCATGGAGCTATGGGTTACGGTCACACTCATATGTATGTTCGGCAGACAGATAAGAGTGGCATGGATAATCAGGAATAAAAGAAGGAGATGTGGAGTTAACTGAGTTATTGATTGATTGAGAGGGAGTTAGGGGAGAGTAGAAGGCTCTCAAAAAGGAGGGTTAGGGACCTCTATTCTGCAATAGTTTTTATCTTCGTTTCCTTGTCTCTAGTATTCCAGTGATACAACCCAGAGGCAGATATGGAGGTCTCTGTCAATGAACATTCCATTTACTTTCTACCTTACGATCCATCTCCATTATTAATTATTTATTTCAATAAGAACATATATGATTTGTACCAAAAGAAACCTTGAACATTTAAAAAAGTATGAGAGATTATCTGTGTTTCAATATTTGAATAGTAAGACATACCGAATATTCCCAACCATGTTTCTCTGCAAATGCTTTTGCCGCTTCTTCACTATCAAATGTCAAGGCAGAATCACCAACATGAGCATAGGGATCCCCAGTGGATGTCCAGCCCATCAGTGGATTTTCCCACCTACAATTAGTAGAAAATTACCATTTGTTGAGCCATTATTAATGATTACACAACAATTAATCCAATTTAGGTTATCATACTGAAACCGCTAGCCTTGACTCCTTAAACTATTCGAGGATTTCCAGAATCAATGTGCTATAAGTTTGAAACTAAAACATATGAAAATTTCCATAGGACATGAGATGTCAATGATAGCACAAGCTCCCCTCTTATGAATTCCTTTAAATCGTTAATTTGCATACAAAATCCCAAGCATCCCACCTACCCAATTATCAAACTCGATATTGAAGGGGAAAAAATATTCAAATTGTTCAACTCAGACAATGATGTTTATAAAAGCAGTGAAAGAATTGTGATAAAGCGAAAGAATATACTTTTGGGTTGATAAGAAGTTGATCTTCCATCTTCCAACCTTCCCAGATCCTTGCTGAGATGCAGTTCTAGCGGGAGAATAAATCACAACCTGCATTGCGGTGAAAGTACAAGACAGAAAGTCCAACAGTGTCACAACGATTAGCAAGTGAAAGTAGGCGATCTAGAGATGCATAAATTATTTCCAAACTGTGAAGTCTGTGTATAGAACTTGGGAGAGCCTATACTAGGTGAAAGTGAGAAAGGTGAAATAAGCCAATCACGAACACTGAATCACTAGATGATTGAATGATCAAGATTGGCGTCCTTAACCTCTCACACTCTCAGTTAATACGCCCAATTGACCATTGGTACTTAACCTCTCACTCTCAGCTAATACGCCCAATTGAACATTGATACCCTCTAAAATGGTGAATATGGCTGCAGTTGAATCTACCAAAACCAAAATGTCTATGCTAAGATTTATCGCTTAGTTTTTAGTATAATAACCATAAACATAGGCGACTGGCATGCATTTCTACGCATAATTAAGTTATGGTAAGGTTTTCTAAATCGGTGAGTGTGCATAGAAGGTGATGGAGAGCCTCGGAAATTGAGCGAATCAATGAATTTAAAAAATATATATAAAAAGAGAATAAAAAGAGTAGAATACCCTCCTACGAAGGTGTTCTTGAGGAATTCCAGAAACAATTCCGATCTCGCCTGGTTTGGTTTCGACTAGTGCCTGGGTGGAGAACCGACGGGCCATGGTGGCGCGTAGGGCACGTTGTAGAGTATTCGCCATCGTCAAGGAGAAATTTGATTGTGCGCACTAAACAGGGCCAAGTGAGATTGGAAGCAAAATCTCGTGTATTTCATTTACTGTTACGAATTTATTAGCTTCACCCTTTCATTTTTTATTACTGGTGGGAATCTGGGCTGGATAATGTTCACACAGTTTCTTCTTGCACCTCCATAATTTTTTCCTTGCATCCCACTTAAAAAAATTTCTGTTTTTTTTTATTATCTAAAAGTCATTCCAGAAAATAAAAAAGATTTTTAAATTGTGTAATTTAAAAAATATTTTTCTTTAAAAAAGCTTTTAATTGCATACTCTTGAAGTCGATTATTCATAAAAAAAAATATTTTTTTTTCAAATTTAAAAGTTATTTCTGATTCAAAAGTCGTTTTTAATATTAGATTTTGTAATCTGGAAATAAAAAATGATTTTTAATTATAAAATATTCTGAAAAAAAAATGAAATTTTTTATATGAAGCTACAAGAAACTGCCTGTAGTGCAGTGAGTTTTTGGACTGTCAGATAATGTTTGAATAAAAAAAATTTAAATTCTTTTAGCATCAAATTTAATACAATATAAAAATGATTAATTGATATAAGAATAATAATTAAAGGAAAAATTTAAACTTAATAATTTATTATTTACACAAATAAAAAATACTATAATAAAATAGTTTAATAAATTATGAAATAGAATTTAGAAATATATTTATAAATATATGATATCAATTAAATAATTAGTAAGAGTAGTTAGTTATATTTAATATTAAAAAAATTATAGCGATAATAATAAAGGTTAAATATGCTCTTTGAACTTTGATACAAAATTATAATTCGTCTCTATAAAAAACTTTGATACATTATTGTCATCCAACTTTAAAAATAAATAGAAATAGTCTTATTAAGCTAATTACATTTTTTTTTTTACGAATCAAACACATCTTTCAATTGAGATTGAAACGAGAACGTGTCATAAGGGACGCATGTCACAAGGCCTCACTATCAAGTGAGTGCCCAACATGCCCTTCGAGCGCCCAACGTGGAGGACTATTAAAGCTCAATGTCAGATCAACGTCTGGCGAAACACAGATGGCGTCCAACACTATAAACCTTTGGAGTCCTCTATAAAACACACGCCTAGCAATGGATTGTAGTGCCTGACACTCCGGAACCTGAAGCTCTCTATTCCAAGTTTTTATAACTGACGCCCAACGCCCTATTGCTGCCCAACGCTAATACAAAAAAACCAAGGATGCAAATAATTTGGCTTGCTTCATTAGTTCAAATTATTACTTTTTTCTCTCTTTTTTTCAATTGGTTGCAAAACATTTTCAAAAGTATCACCAAAGACTAGTTTTACAAGCTTGAATATTCTCAGACAAATATTTCTAAATTTCCAATCAACCTAAACTCACAATCATGACAACACAATTTTCATATACCTCTCATTTATGAATTTAAAAATTCCCAGTCACGTAGTTTCTTTTGTATTGTGTAGGGCTTGATACATCTAAGCCAAACTAAACCTGGTGAGTCTGGACATAAAATCGAATACATCTCGACCATATATTGATTATCCTAATCAAGCCTAGTATGCAAGGCCCAAATCTAATACAAAGACTAACGGTATGAGACTAGACTATCTCGGACAAGGACCTGCTAACTTCGGAGTACATAAAGGTGTCTCAATTTCAAGTATAAGGTATCTTAATGTTGCTATCATCACTAAATTTATCATATATTCCTCACAACTCACTTGAGCATCAAAGTACTTGCAAGTACTCGTTCCCACGTGGTTCATTGTATCAGACTTAATGAGGACATCTCAATCTTGAAGATCTAGTATATCTCGACAAGAAACTAAAGAATAGTACCACACCTTGCAGGACAATCAGTTTCATACAAAAACACCTTAAATTAAGCCCACAATTTCATCATGTACTATAGTTCAATCATTTTAAATAATCCAAACAATCATATAAATAAATAATTCAATTTATAATTTTCCTTACCTTGCAAGATCTCCTTTCTATAGTCAAAACACTTATTCAATTGCTCAAGTCACAAATAAACCTATTTTCACACAAAAACCTAAGATTAATGATCCAAAAGTACCATTAGGATCATCAACTAACAAAGGGATAAAATGGGAAGGATTTAATCGCATGTAATTCAATCTTGTTCACATGCACCCAAAAACACAGTTTGACTTTAAAGAGAGGTAGAAAACAACTTACTAAAGTCATTTTTATCGAACAAGGTTGGAGTACTCTTCGTGATTCCAAAGGTAGACTCTGATCGAAAAAAAGATGAAAGGTGAATTTTATATCCTAAGGAGAAGGTAGAAAACCTATACAACTATTATTATCATCGTCCTCCTCCTCCTCCTTATTATTATTACCATTATTATTATTATTATTATTATTATTATTATTATTATTATATTCAACTATCATGATATTAAACCTTTTATAACTTTAAATACCAAAAATTATTGTTCTTAGCATTAATAATGACTTAAGATATATAACTTCAAAAGTAAAAGTAATATGCTTGAACAATTACCCCTAGATCATACCCATTTTCATAGAAAAAAAGTCATTCCCGTCTTCATATCCAAACTCAACGAGTATTAAATTTTTGTCTAATTTCCATCCCCACCGGATAAAGTATATTCTTGTACCCCTACATGTATCAATTTTCTTACTATTTTAATATTAATTAATTATTTTTCATAAAATAAAAAAAATTACAATAAAGGAAACATAATATTATCAAATACTCAATATTAAGAGGATGATTGTTTATTCGATATCAAATATTTAGAAAAAAATTATAATTGTATACATTTCAAATTATAATACCATATAAAATTTTAGGAGAACCTAAACATTTATTAAATTTACAAACATTATTGAAACCTAGTGGACAAAAACTTAAAAATATTAAAAAAATATATAAAAGAAAAATAAATATTCAAATTAAATAATATTTTGAATGTATGTTTACTTCAATTTTCTAAATTATAGTGAATCTCTTTTTAATACACTATTAAAAAGTTATAATATATCACTTAATCAAAATCATGCAAAGAACAAAGATTAAATTAATAATAATAAAATCTTAATACATATTGTATCTTTTGAATATTAAGATATGTTGGATGGTAATAAAAAAATCATGACAATTACATTAAATTTTTATATTATAGTAAATAAAATTTATTTATGTAATTATAATAATAAAATTACAATATGATAATGAGTTAGAAAATAAAAAATAATTATATAAAATATATAAAAAATAATATTTTACGTTATAAAAATAAACAACAAATAAAAATATAAAAAAGTTATTAAATATATGTCTTAAAAACAATTTTAAGAGACTATTTAATGAGATCGCACAAAGGAAAATAAATATGTAATTAAGGGTATGCTAAGATGAAAAATACCTTAAACATCTAAAAAAACTTTTTAAATATCAACATAGTCAATAGTTGAGAAATAACGAAAGTTGTTTTAGCAAAACAAAATAATTTTTAAATGAAATAAAAAATTAATAATAATAGAGTAAAGAAAATAATTTTTTTATATTATCTAGTAAATGAAATGTTTATAAATCTGTTAAACATTCTCATGTGAAAGGAAAATATACAATAAATATAAATATTAAAAACGAATAAAAATATTCAAATGTGAGATATACAAATATTTTATTGACATAACAATTTGAAAAAAATAAAAAAATAGAAAGTGTGTAATAATAATATATATAAGGTTACTTAATTGACTATAAATATATAATTTAAACGAGGACGAGTATAATAGCGGGTATGAAGACGGGGACGGGAAGAATATGTACATCTCCATATCTATCTCCTACCCAAATGAAAAAGTCCAGAATTCATCATACTCATACTCATACCCAATCAATACAAGAATTTTCCGTCAAAATAAAAACTAGTTTGGACAATATCCACGAAAACAAATTTATTTGTCTTCTCTAATCTCATTGTAACAAATATTAAATTATTTTAAAATTTTGTTTACAATATATTAAAGTTAAATTTGCTCTCAATTTTCTCTTAATTTTCTCTTAGTATAAACTATCATAAATCATCTTAACAATAATACACCACTTCAACAATTTCTATCAAAATATAGTTACTTTGATAGTAATGTTTTAGAAAAACTATTTTACATCTAATTTTTTTACTAATGTAATAATTCTGAAAATAACCATTTTAAATAAGAAATAAAACAAAATAAAAATTTTACTTTTTTAAAAAAATACCTTTTTTATCACCAAGTTACTCTTCTTAAATCACATTCAATTACTTATATTTTTATTTTGTACGATGAATTTAAAATACGATTAAATGAATAAAATTTTAAAAAGTTAATTCTCTTAATAATCTTTTTTCAATTTCATACTTTTACTGAAAAAAATTGATTTTATAAAAAAATTAGAAGGGCTGACTCAATATTTATCTAACTGTAAAATATACTTTAAAAGGAAACATTTTAAATTGATATAAATACATTACTAAAACTAAAATGATTTATTCTGAGATTATTGTTTTTAAAATTTTGAAATATGTAATTACTTATTAAATATAATGTAATAATATTAATTTTGAATTTTAAACAATTATTTAATTCGTAAGTTAATTTTTATCGACTATTTTTTATAAAGCGCATGTTAGATTTGTATATTTTTTTCAATTTTTTTTTATTACATTCATATTTAGTCCACTACCCTTCCCATGTATTCAGAGGACAACTCCCAAAGTGTAGAATATTTTCACGACTAAATCCCCGGTTTAATCAGAAACATTGTTTTGTCAAGGTTTACTCAAGAGACATAAATAAAGAGACACTTTTTATTTATTTATTTATTTTATATTTCACCTCGATTGAATAAAACTCATATCATGTGTCTCATTCTTCTCTGGTTTTAGGCAAAATCGTTTGGATTATTCCTTTTCTCTGTGTAAATACTTCAACTATTCCAATTCTCACCGTCGTCCGGTTATTCGGTACATCTCTCTCCAACGATTCTTTCATTTATTTTTCACCCTTTGGTTTTTAGTTTTCCCCCCAAAGAAAGTTGTAAATTTTGGCATTCATCAGAAGTATAGTGTGGCATTTCTCTTCCCAGTTGAATGCATGTCTTTCTAGTTTATGCAGTTGTGATTTTTTTAACTTAAATGTTGGTACTTTCTCCGTCCGAGTTGAAAGGCTGTTCCTTTTCGTTGTCATTCAGTTCAACATGAATTTAATTCGATGGATTCAATGAAATTTGAAGCTGAGACATTGAAATCCTCAGATTTTGCATTTTGCATAATACATAATTCCAGATCATTTTAGGTTATTCCCAAGCTGCACCTTCCTTTCAGAAGGCCTAATAGCACAGGCATTTCAAGAGTACATTGCAAAAATGTTTCTGCATGGTTCTTACAATGTTATAATTCACTTTACCAGTTATATATTAGAGCATTGGGGTATTAGGGACGGCATTGAAGTGAATATTTGGGATTTATCGTAGGAACTTTATTTATTTGATTGATTTGTTGTTTTATTTATGAACCTTGAAAATAACATGTTTTGACAAGTGAAAATATTTATTTTCTTGTTGAGGTTGTTTGGTGGGCAACAGTAGTCAGATTTTTTTCTTTTTCAAAGATGCACTAGTAGAAGAGGGAAGTACCGCATTCCATTTCCCTCTAAAGTTGAAGCAAAGAGTATCTGTCATAAAAAGCGGCAACCTTTCCTTCAATGGGTGCTCCTAAGCAGAAATGGACTGCAGAAGAAGAAGCTGCGTTGAAAGCTGGAGTAGTCAAACATGGGGCAGGAAAATGGCGCACAATACTTACAGATCCTGAATTTAGTGCTATTTTGCGCATGCGTTCAAATGTAGATCTTAAGGTATGTCTTTGCCATAGCGCAGCAGGTTGTGGGAAGTGTTGCATAGAGGAAGTTTTATTCTTCTATCTTTTTTTATCTGGTTGGGAAGCTTATAATTACGCTAGCCAAAGGATTATACGTACATTGCACCATAAAATCAGCATATAATGCTACTGTCCTTTGCTTCAATATAATTTCCAAAGTTTTGCTGTACTTGTTTATATGCTTTTGAACGGTGAACAGGATAAATGGAGGAATATAAATGTCACAGCAATATGGGGATCCCGGCAGAAGGCAAAACTTGCTCTTAAGAGGAGCCTACCCGCCCCCAAAATTGACAATAACCATATGGCCTTAAGTACTGTAGTTCGACATGATGAAGTTCTTGATACTAAGCCTTTAGCAGTTTCTGGTGGACCATTGCAATCTCCTAATTTGAAAGAACAAATATCAAGGTTACAGAATATTCAGTTAATATATCTGCCATTTATCATCTGGAAAAAATAAATTATCTGTGACTGTTGTGCTGGACTTGTTTAATTTTGTTGGTGAATTGTGTCTGGAAATTTTACACTTGTAGACGTTACATCCCTTACAAGTCAATTGTTCTAAGAGAAGCTGTGTGCTGTTTCCCAACTTTTGCAAATGAATACATTACCAGACTTTTCTACATTCACGTGTTGTCATTTCCAATGTTTCTCTCTGTTTTAAGCATGGCGATGGCATATGAGAAAGATGGTTTTGTTACCTTTCTGGAATAACGAAAGAAAAGAGGAACAAAAAGATCATGGATCATGTTAGCTACCTAATGGGTCACTACTTTTGCATTTTTGGGGAGAAAAATTATATCCTATGTTAGATAATTATTTGCTTACTTGCAATTCTTTTAAACTATTATTTGAATATCAGAAAATTCAAATCATATGACACCGTGTACATATATTTCTATCTCTTACCTTTTTGTCTTTTTTTTTTCTATGCATGCATCTAAAAATACACCTCAAAATCAAAGGGGATAACTTTTATGCTTCCTGTAGGAAAATACTATAAATAATTAGCAATGATTTGTACATGGACTCCTTTTCTAAAGGAATTCATGCTTAGGTATGTTTATCTTAATGTTCTCACGTTCCAATGTGCATTAATTCTAGATTAAACTTTCATGGCTGTGTACATAGGTTCTAATTGTAAGTTGCAATTGCAAATATTAGTAAACTTTTTTCCTGTTTGATGTCATTTCTGATAACATTTCATCTTGTTCTGAATGTTGAAATTATGCAGCAATGTATACTTTTGACTTATGAAAGCAATGATGGTGTCAGGTTGGTAGATAATCATATATTGGAGGCCATTGTCAACATGAAGGAGCAAAAGGGTTCTGACAAAGGTGCCATTATTTCTTATATGGAGGTATTTCTACTTGACTTTTCAAATGATTGTAAAATCTAAACATCAATGAATGTTATCATCCCCTAAAGTAACCGATAGTTTAACTTTTGTCATGTTAGTTAAGTATTGACTGATGTCTAACATCAAATATTTTTTTTTTATTGATATGATGATTATTGTTATGTCAATTGTTGTTTAATATCTTTTTGTCAGAAAATCTTTTGCGTAAAACATAATAAAAACTGTTATAGTTTTTCAAAAACAAAACTTAATTATTACATAATAAATTATAACATGTTGACAGGACTGATTCCGTGTCTCATGTTCCTAGAGTTATTCTTTTAGTTAGTGATCATGAGTATGTGCTTCAATATGTCATTTTTAGTGGCATACACTATGTGATCTCATTTTGTCTGCTTTAAACTGGCAAGTAACAACTGTTAGTTGTTTTCTGTCCCAAATGGTTAAAAAATAGTATAATTCAACCCATCACCCTATGCTATATGTTGCATATCTTGTCTTTGGAAATGACCTGTAATTTACCTTTAGAATATTGGTGAATTGTCAATACAGCTAAGCAATATAATGACTGTTTACATATCTGCATCAAAATTCAAAAGTAATTTCGAAACTTTTTCATGTGTTTAGGAAAAGTATCGGTGCCCGCCAAATATCAGTAAATTACTGTCAACCAAACTGAAGCATATGGTAGCAAGTGGCAAAATAATCAAGGTAGTTTTACTATGAGAAGCTCTGCCTGGAAACCTGTGTAATAGACTCAGTCAATGTGATTTGAAGGCCGTATTGAAGTTTTTCATGTATGAAAGCGATAAATATTTGATGTTGCTGAAACTCATTAAAAGAAAATGATTGGCAATGAAGTTAATTGGTTATATCATGTTAAGACTGAGCAATTGGAATAGGAAACCAAATGCTGTTAGATTTTCTTAGAACTGACAATATAAAAGAAGAGTGAAATCTGAACAGTGTTCAAATGGTTGTAAGCACCTTACAATCGTGAAAACAGAAATAAAGGAGAACCTTGAGACTGGGAGATACCCGTCAGCACAGCCTTGCATTAACCACTCAATTGAGCTTTTGAATAACCTCCTGTTATTTCCTTCCCCCCTGCGACCTCCTTAATTGCCATTTTGTCCATTCAGTTACTACCCTCTCTTTCCCTTTTCCAAATTCCATCTAAGCTGCCTTAATCAGGCCCACACTACTACCTTTGGGGCCATATCGCACTCTCTCCTTTATTTTTTCTCGTATTTACTTGTGAAATGGGCCTAGCAATTGCAATGTGCATAGATGGGCATTATCTTAGCGAGGAGAGTTCTATTTGAGTTGATAAATTGCTGCTCCATACAATAAACAGATATTCCTTTGACAGGTTCGTTTGGCATGAAAATTCAATATATGATAAGTTGATCGTGTGTATGGTATATCTGTTGACAGGAGAAGCATAAGTATAGAATTGCATCAAGTTCAGCAGTCTCTGAGAAAAGAAGGTTCTCATCATTGGAAGGGAGGTCCAAAGATCCTTCAGAAGCAAATAAGAATGATGATGTCAACATCCTTTCAAAATCACAAATTGATGAAGAGATATCAAAAGTGAAGGGCTTGACAGCTCAAGAGGCAGCTGCTGCAGCTGCAAAAGCCGTGGCAGAGGCAGAGTCTGCAATTGCACAGGCTGAGGCAGCAGCTAGGGAGGCAGAGGCTGCAGAAGCTGAAGCTGAGGCTGCCCAAGTGTTTGCAAAAGCAGCAATGAAGGCGCTTAAATGCAAAATGCTTCATATTTGGTAGCTTCCTCTCCAAGAAATCTATATTGATTCCTGTAGATGAGATGCTCAATAACTTCACTTAAATTTTATGTTCCTGTTTATAATGCATATCAAATCATAGTTATTCAAAAATTATGCTTGTTCTCTGCACTCTTCAGTTTGTCATTCCTTAACAATCTTCACATCCTTATTTTGTTTCCTTTGTTTTAGGTTACTTAATTAGAGGCTGATCTGTATGTGGTCAGACTTTCTTCATGTGGGTAATTTGCTCAAAACATCTTATTGCCAACTTTTTTCTACCTATCTTGAATTTCTGACAATGTCTACAGTGGGGTTTCACTTTCAAAAAATGAAAGGTCCAACTGTAATAGTAGTGAAAATTATAAAGACTTAGATTTAGAAACCAATAAAAGTCAAATACCTGATCTTCTAAATACCAATAAAAGTCGAATACTTGTATTTGTCTTTTATTGGTATTTACTTGTATGTTTTGCTCAAGACAAGACACCTTTGACTTTTTTTTTTTTATAACTATGAGTGTTATGTAACTCTTTATCATTTTTTAGAATTTATACATTACATAGACAATTTTGCAACAGTGGCTAGCTATGACATTTTTTTGGGCCAGGTGCTGTGTTTTGTTATGCGGATATAAAACATTAGTTATGACTCAACAACAAATTCTACTTTTATCTTCTATTTGGTTGAGAGAAGAGAAATAGAGTGGATGAAAATAAAAATGATGAGTTCGAAAACGACAGTAATAAAGTATAAATTAACAGTGTTTGTTGAAAAGAAATATAAGAGATGAACCAAAGTGGGTGAGAAATTGTACAACAAATCCTACCATTTCAAAATAATTCTCCTATAATCTATTGAACCAAACACCTCCAACTTATTTCTCTATCCACTTGAAATTATTTCCACGTTACATGCAAAACTTGGTCTTATTATACTCATGAAATTGAGGACTGGTATGAAAAGCTATATTTCATGAAAGGTGACATGTGAGCCATAGACATGATGACTTTGATAGCAACAACACTTACCACACCAATGAAAATACATTTAATCGTGAGTCTAACTTTTTACAGTGTTGACTGTGAGAGTGAACTAAGACAAGAAATTCAAAGACATGAGTTGAGAGACTAGGATATGATAGGAGAGGAGGGGAAGAATGATTATACGTGCTGTACTGGGCCCATGTCGTTTAAGACCTGAGAAGTTAAATTGTTTGTGATAAACGTAGCAGTCAAGATGGCATCTCCCCCATAAATTTTGGGAACAAACATTTAGAAAACTGGAGCTCTAACTGCTTCAAGATGACAGCTTTTGTTTCTACAACTGCATTTGAGAAATTTGGATTAGCATAGATGTTGCCATTGTCAGACTGCAATCTTTTGATAGATTTTCTAATCTAAGATGGAAAAAGAAAATTAAAGGACAACTGTAAAATCTCATTTTTCATGGGAAGTAGCCGTGTGACTTAAGTACAATCATTAGTAAACGGCACAAACAACTTTACCCCAAATATTGTAGATATACAAATTGGTCCCCACACATTAGAGTGAACAAGGACAAAAAGGTTCAAGACACATAATTACTCAGAAAAAATATTCTACCATGGTGTTTTGCAAGTTGACAAACATTGCAATGAAAAAGAACTCCATTAAATCTTTTGTAATTAAGTGAGGAAACAAAAGCTTACAAACACTAAAAGCCGGATGTCAGAGATGCATATGTTGATGCCAAACCTGGGAAACACCTTGTTGCTGGTACATTCGGTGTCCATACGTTGTAAGCATATAATACCCTACTCGGCAATGAAAAACACAATGGGAGTGGGAGTGTTACCTTGCATTTGTAGTCCTGTGCAAATGTTATTAGCCAGTTTGGCACATGAAGGACATTGTCTATCCACAGTGAAAGAGATTAGAAAGTCTTGTAGTTGATCAAAATTTGAGATTCATAATAATTGTCATCGTTTAAGGATAGTGATGGTCAAAGTTGAATGTACCTAATCCGACAGTAGTGGCAGGAGTTCCATTAGCAGTAGTAATGTGTTAGTTTCTAGACAATGTGGAATAAGATGAGAAGTATGAGGCCAAAGGTGTCACATATGATCCGTTGGCTTAGAGTCATCGATCCAAAAATCTTGAGGAACAATACAAGAGACATTGAAAGAACTCTTAGCAAAACCTAGCAAGTTTAAGATATTGTTGGGACCCAAGGACTGGAAAGAAGAACGTGTATCTTCATCCATGGCAAGGGCAACACTTCTAAGAGGAGTAATTAGAGCTTTCAAATAGGCACTAAGCACGACAAGGTTGAAGAATATTGACCATTGTGCCTGAAAGGGGGCCTCATCAGTGATGATGTGAGAGAAGAATGGGCTATTTGAAGAGAAGGCTCCTTGATGCAATTGCTGACCTAGGTGGTGTCAGTGGAGAGGAGGAAAAGTGGAAAACTATTTGATGTTTGATTCAATAAGGCTCTAATTCATACCGAGGGAAAGATGGATGGAAACTGCGAATAGGCTAAACCTATTAAGTGAAAGATGGAAAAAAAAGTGAAAAATCTATCTTAACATGTTGAAAGATATTCTATCCCGAATTAGTGTCTATTTACAATCCCCTGCATCCCCCACCCCACCAAGGAAATGCAAAAGCGTGCTAGCTTCCAACAACAAAATATGAGCAGTTTCATTAAGATGACAACATTTATTCCTGGCCAATACATTTTTTGGAGGTATGTTAAGGAGTGTTGATTGACGTAGAAACCCTGAAGATGACAAAAATTCGTAGGAAACTATTCTGTTTCATAGTCTCTTCTCAAGATGAAATTGACTCGAGAAATTGATTTTGAATTTCAACATAAAATGACTAAAAAGATTTAACCTTAGAAGGAGTTAGAACTTTCCAAATAGGTTTATCAAGGTGGAGGGAAACTCTAAATGGACTAGGAATTGAAAGTAACGTAAAAATCACCAAAACACCCCAGGACTGAGGAGTAACTTCCTCCATCACATGTTTTCTTCCAACCAAGATTCTATCTCTTCTGAAAGGACCCAAAACTCTGTTAGTTACTGTGGGTTAAGTGCTTTTCCTAAGCTTTAATTAGGGCTGTGCATTATTCTGATGTCTGTAAAGTAGTTTCTTTTAGGCCAGTAGGTTTTGTTCGTTTAAACCTACAGTCATCACCTCATTATTCTGATGCTTGTGCAGAAGTAATTTCATTTAGTCTTAGTTCTTTCTAAGCATTAATCAGTGCTTCTGTATTGTAATGCGACATTGAAACTTCTGTTAGTTCTTTAACCCTGTTTAATAGTTTGTAAATTCTTTGCAGATGGTGTGGACACATGATCAATTATTAGCGGAGTTGACTTGAGATTATTGTTTTTCTGCTGCGCTTCCTCCCTGTTTTCCGTAACTGTACATAATTTTCGGCTTGTAAATCTGGAATAGTGCAGGATGATTCATGAAAACATTGTCAGGAGTCAATAATAGCCTTTTTTTTTTCCTTTCCGTTTTCTTAATTTTAAAGGAAGACAATGAGGGGAAAGCTACAAGCAGCAACGGAAGAGTGGAAATGGCCATGTTTTTCTGTAGTAGAATGATTGACATCCACGTAGAGTAAATGAAGAAGTAGTGTTTCAAAAGCAATATGGATTGTTATTTATAGGCAGATGATATATTCAATTCAAGGATGCTTACTGTTACTCTTGCTACGTATTATATTGCCTTCCTTGTTCTATAGTCTGGAATTTTAGCCAATACTGAGGACAGTACGACGATGTATGTGTCTATAGGGTATAGAGGGCATTTGTTCCAAATTGAGAAAATGGTCAGTTCTTAGAAAACCTGGCAGCGAATGGTAGTACAAATTATTATCAATCGTGCTTCTGCACAGATGTAGGTTCTCGGTCATGTGTAAATGATCTTTTACGAGTAATTAGTATGCTTAAATAATTACAACTGGTAACATTCTCAAACTAGTTTAAAATGTTTTTTTAGTCAGCCGTAAGATATAATTCAATGAAAAAAGGTACTCATAGTGTCAGAAGTACAAGACTATAATAAGTCCAGCTAGTTCGTCAAGGATTATTGTAGAATATACATTCACCCGTTAATCCAAGATAATTAAACCAAATGAAGCATAGTGTAAAACTCTGTCGAAATCATGGTACTACCAAATGAAGAAACTCAATTGCAGAATGCAGCAGTCATATATAATGGACATTATAGTTGGGGACCGAATTCCCTTCAAAAGAGGAGAATAAAAAAATGAGACCCGAAGGGAGGTTTTAATGAGGTATATTGGCTATTCTACTTCATGCTTAGATTAAAGGTCGAGATAAGGATGTCAACAGGATGAGTAGGGTACGGATAGTAGCTCTTCTGTATTTTATCGTTAGATAAATCTGTACCCCTATCTATATTCATGGATATTTATAAAAAAAATTAATATTTAACGACATATTTTAACCATAAATTCAAATAAAAATACAATACATAACATTCATCAATTTCAAATAAAGTACAAATAATTCATTCAAATAGTATCGAATGACAGCTTACAAAAAAAATGAGCTTTTTTGAAATCAATTGATAAAAAATAATTTCATTCAAAATCAATGTGTTAATATTTTAATCATGTTTTTTTATTTATTTTTAATTTAAATTTTAATCATGTTGAAAAGGAAAGATTGATCAAGAGCGAATAGGTTAGGTAATAGTTGACGATTTACTAGATCAATTAAAACAATACTTAACTGACAAATGACTTAGTAATTTTATGGAATATTTTTAACAAATCAGCAATTTATTGTCTACATGGCCTCAGTTAATCACGCCACTTATTAGCAATCATTTAACGATAGGAACTGAATCTGGCCAATTTTATAATAATGAGAGGAACCAAAAGCTAAGAAAAAAAAACGCAAGAACTAGCTCTTAAGTTTATTATATTTATTCTAGAAACTAAAAATATATTTAAATTCTTGAAATATTAGTACAATCCCCTGCAAAAAATATTATGACAAGGGAAAGGTTGCCAACATTTTAATTTTACAGTGTTTTAATTGGGTTCCCTTGTTTTGATTATAACATCGTACCAGTTATCACCAGGATTGATCGGAACAGGCTAATCTACACTGGAAATTGTTACATTTGTCCCTGTCTAGATAGTTTATATGTAAGCAGTTGAACAACTTGCAATCACTAGCCACGACCAAGTTCAGAATGTAACAAGCTCCCGTCCTCCACTCTTAATTCTTTCCATAATTCTAATATTTCATATGCTGTGGCCTTCTTAGTTACTCCCTCACCATTATCATCTTCAGAGCTTCCATCATCCCAGAGCTTTTTGTCCAATGCATCAGAAGACTTTTCAAGTGCCAGATTATCAGTGCATTCCAACCTATCAGCTTGTGAACTCGTTCCATCTTCAATATCAGAGTTTTGATGCCTGAAAACCATGACATCATCATTATCTCCTTCATTGCCTCCATCACGAGTACAGGCAGACGTCGCTGAATCATAACTACCAATAAAAATGTCATTCTCAGATTCAGCACCTTCAATCATCATTCTTGTGCTAAATTTTGGCGCATTTCTATCATCAATTCTTTCATTCGGACCTGAGCCATTAACAGAATCTTTACTTCCAAAAGGTATTATACTAGAGAATTTTCTAGATGTATCTAATCCACAAAGAACATGTAATGATTTTGTTAAATTAGAGACTGTTGATTCTGAAACCACGTCACAACTACCAAGAGCATCCAACAATCGCTCTAGATTTTCATGACTCATTCTGTCTTCACTTTCCTTAAACAAGTTTGTCCACTGCTTTTCACTCACTTGGAATGGTGCATGAGCCAAGGTGTTTATTAAGATAACAGCTCGATCATAATTATGTTGAACTATAGCTTGAATCACCAATTCAAAAAAGAAAAGATGGCGAGGAATTTCTCCAGCTTCCAGAATCATGTCAAATGCATGCTCCAGTAAATGCAACTGCATGGAAACCAAAATATGCCATCAAATTCAAAGTTTAGCTAGACACATAAAAATTAATAAACCACTAAAGATGTATGTTTTGTGGTTCCGTCAGCTGACTGGGGCAACTAGTAATAAGAAAAGCAATTGAATCTGGAAATCATCAACAAATGTTAGTCTGATTCTAAAGGATTGAAGGTTGAAATAATGCACAGGTCTTCTATGGAGATCAAGGCCACAAGTCTAAATATATTACGTTTTTGAGCTGAACTATACATTCAAGCTTTTTACATTTGCTTGCGCACAGTACAAAATAATTTATAAAATGTATGCTGACACTAACAAAAAATAGTAGTCTTTTTTCACCTTTATAGTAAATTGATGGATGAAACAGAAGCACTCTAGGGTGCAAGCATAGTTTGAAACACAAATTTGTAGGATATGACACCATGAGCAGACATATAAATAAGCATTGTCTGAATATAAATAAGTACATTTTCTACCTTGCCAGCTCTTGAAGCTTTAACAAGTAATAACAAGTGTTTATTTTGATCCAATTGATAGCCAGAAACAATCATCTCTCTGTACACATGCTCAAAGTATTCCCATTGCTGTGCACTAGCTGAAGCTTCCAACATTGAGTTATATGTGTATGCGTCTGGGACAACAGAGCTATTACCATCCCCTGGAGTGGCATAAGATTTTGATTTGGCTGCTTTAACTTCCTCAAACAAAACTTTGGCTTTAGAAAACATATCATTTTGGCCATAAATTTTCAGCATTGTATTTATGGTCCCTATGTTAGGAACACAGTGGTCTTTCATGTATTCAAATATCTGTATGGAATCGTCCATATGCCCACCATCCATGGAAGACTTAATCATGCCAGTGAAAGTAACCTCCAAAGGCTTGGCACGAGGAAGACTTCTAATATTGTCAACCTGTAGCCAAGTGTCAAGGTCGATCTTAATAAGGATTTATAAGTAGCTACATGTTCATCTTACCACATATATGTAAAAAGAAAAGCAAGAATAAATAACCAAATTCATAACCTAAAACTCCACCCGGAGTCCCTAAAAGTGTGCACACGGGTTAGAAGGCAAGGGGATGGAATCAAAGGAAAACGAAAGGAAGGGTAAATTGTCTCTTGTTTGGCTGTTACTAATTTTCCAGGAGAAGGAATGAAGGATTAGTAAATAAAACAATTAATAACATAATAAATTTACAGTTTCACCCGTTTTTTTTAATAACTAACATGATTAAACAAAATACTTTTTACCTAAACCCCTGTCCCCACTTTGGAGAACTCAAAAGGAGGATGTTTGGAAATTTTATTGTAAATCCTCATTCCTATTCCATCTCAGTAGAAGACTCCCGCCGAGCAATGAAAAAACTAACCATAAGCCTTGCATTCCCTCCCTCACTATCCAAAGATCTCATCCCCAACATGGCTCAAGGAAAAACAGACGTTGGCCATATTAGATAGTTCTAGGGATGTGTCCAGAATCTAGTGCTGATGTAGTTCTCAGGACCTAATATGTCCACCACCAAATTTCTCAAACTCAGATTTGAGTTTACTGAAAGAGATTGAAAACAGTACCTCTAGAATAGCATCTCGCCACCTCCCACAGTTGCAAAGGCAACAAGCTAGCTCGTAATATACACCAGCTGTTCCAACTACTCCTCTTCTTTCCATATCCCTGATTGCTTTCACAGCTTCTTCAACTTTACCTTCCTTCCAGAAGGTTCTCACCAACACTAACGAAGTGAGATAAAATATATGAGGTTATCGGTTACCAAATATCAATAGCAAATAATACCAAGGAAGTAAAGAACTACCTTTATAAGTAAGGGCTTTTGGAACTTCCCCACTTCTCTTCATCTTTCCAAAAAACTCATGGACAAGGTGATAATTCCCCGACTCCAGCATTACCTTGTAACAAGCACCACCTGTAAGACTTGAATACAAACATGCTTTGAGAGTAATAACATCAGAAGGTAACATTTTCCTCATCAAATAAATTTCCCATTCAGCCATAAAGACTGAAATAAAATATAACTTAAAGTAACTTGTTAATAAAAATAGAAATCTCAGCCACCATACAGGGATATATAATGCTTCTATACAGGGAAGATAGCAATAATTACTTTATAACAAAAAAGTTTACTTAATAAATAAGATAAATAAATCTAGTGTGTTCACTTTTGCCAAGAACAGATGATCTTTTTATTTCAAATAACATGAAACTGACTTAACTGTACTGAGCTAAATTGTTACTTGTAAATGACAAAAACAGGCTGAAGATGATTGCACAAGTAAAGATTCAGAAAAGCAGTTCTCAAATAGATTTAGCTCGTAAAGAAAAGTAAAAACTATTGAGTTAATTGTATCCCCCTGTTTCAGTATTGCAGCATACACACTTGGTATATTACTTGGTGTCAGATGCTTTCATCCTGTAATTACCTCCATTGCAAGTCCATAAGTTGCTCCGTTAGGTTTTAGACCACTTTTTCTCATTTGCTTCAAAACCCATGACACACCTTTCCACTGCTTTGATGGAACACAAGCATTGAGCACCTATAGCAATCAAAGAAATTTGACGATTCAATCAGTCTGCAAAATTGCATTCATTAGAAAGCTATATGATAAATTTTGAAATATGTAGTTGTTCTCTTACAGCATTGTATATAACCAGATCAGGTTCAAGGACTGGATCCCAGTTCTCGCGATGCATAAATGCTTTGGGTTTCTGCCTCATGCATTCCACAATATTCAGCAACTCTTTCAAAAGACCAGCTTGACCAAGCGTAACAGCAATGCTGTGATATGCAGCAATATCAGGATATATATGGATGCTTTCCTGAATAAGTTGAAAGTAAATCAATTAAGAAACATTCCAAAAACAATTAAAAACAAGCCTTAATGTGGAAAATAAAGCTCTTACACGCATCAATTTGAAAATTTGAAGGGCCTCCTTTGGCCTTCCTGCCTTCCCAAGAACTGCAAGAAGTTTTGTATACACAAACCTACAAATTCATTATTAACTTCTTCATGAGACAGGACTAAGAATGCAAACATATAAACACAACAACCAAAATATAGACTCTTTAGAATTAATCACACATAAAATTTTATAACATGATACGCCAGGTTCAAGACATCCTCAACCAGTATCCTATACTGTTCACGTTGTTTGCACAATTACTGATAATAAAACATTCATCTTCTCAAGCACCATATCAAATTTAGGTTGAAACAATACAGCACAAGAATGTTGCACCATTCCATTCCATTTGCCCCGTCCCATTATTATTATTTGTTTCCCATTCCATTTGTTAACACAATACATTAGCAAAAGCCATCCAATGCCGTCAATCCATTTGTTTGATTAGTTGTTTCCTCCAAAAATATAAAACCACACACAACACAGATTTCTTAAGGAGCCTTCAAAAACAATGCCAGTAAGCCAAGACAAATATCTAAACCCACCTGCTTTGGAACTTCCTGCGATCCTTATATCTGTACACCCACTGTACTACAGAAAGAGCTTGCTTCCAACAACGTTTAAAACCAAGCATCTCGACAATCCTCAACAACTGTTCTTCGGTAAATGGCAATCCCGACAACTTCATCATCCTCGAAAACTTCCAATCCCTCATAGTAATCTCCCTATCACTCAGCCTACATCGTAAAAAGAAATATAACAGATAAATTACTTTTGGGTTTATCACATGTGTCCTACATTAAGAAGCATTGTCATACACTAAATAAGGACACCTTTTTTCGGTGGTGATTAAATTACCACATCGATGAAGAATAATATATTCAGCTATACCCAATTCCCATTGGTTAACAAAGATATTTATTAAGTTAACACAATACACGTGAAAAAACAAATTAATTAACAATATTGAACAAGAAACGAACCTATCAACGAGAAACTTGATAACCGCACCCTCGCTACGTTTCCGAGTGTCGCCCCTCGTTCCATGCCCTTCGTTGAACCAATCCTCATTGATTTCGAGGTCGGCGTCGAAAACCCACTTGAGTTCATCCATCTTCCGCTCCTCGAACATTTCCTTGAGCTCCGTTAAGCTCTCTCTTCTAAGCTTTCCTCCTCTGTACTCCTTGATCGCTCTCGCCTTCTCCAGAAACTCGACCGTTTGAAGCTCCTCCCAGGGCTTCCCCGCCACGACGCGCTTCTCGTGGAAGGAGGTGGCTTCCATTACTTTTCTGAATTCGCGTTTGATGGCGTGGAAGTGTTTGTCTTCCTCCAAGGCTAGGGCCTCGGCGGGAGTGAGTGGAGGAGGGGGCTGGGACTTCAGTTTTCGGTTGTGCTTTTGGATTTCCCTCTTACGGAGTATGTGGACGATCTTGGGAGTTGGGTCGACGCCCTTTTCGATGAGCTTGCGTCGGATTTTGTCGGTGTCTGGACGGAATTGGGCGACCGGGCGCCCCTGGAGATGGAGGTGCAGAGGCTCCATGGGATTGGAAGTTCAATGTGGAGGCTTCAGGCTTCAGTTGCTCACTGTGACAAGATAATACTAGCGGAAGCGCCAGATATTTCCTTACTCAATAAAATAATTATTAAAAAAATTATAATTTAGAGGATATTAATTTTGTTGGCATACAAATGTTTTTTTTTAATCAAATTTAATTAGTAAAATGAACTTTAGAAAAAAATGTATTATAGATAATAAATAATTATAAAATTATTATTATTATAATTATGAAAATATATATAAATATTTTTTATTTATTTTGTTGATAATGTCTTGTAAAAAGTTATTTTATTTTTAGAAAATAATAAAATTTAAAAACAACAATAAATCAAAGTAAAAGAAAATGTTAAATTTAAAAAAAATACTTAAAATTAATACTTAAGAGTAAAGTAAAAAAAAAATTGTGTATATATCGATAAAGAACAATTTTATATAATAGTATCAATTATAGATAATAGAAAGAAACTCCTAAAACAAGTTATGGAAACTTAGAAAATTATATATAGAAAAAGTACGATTTTTTTTTTTTAAATCACAAAACAGAAACTGATATTTACTCGATAGATTTAATTCTCTCAGATAAAGCTAAATGGAGAGAGTAAATTTCATCCTTCCTTTAACTTCAAGTCTTATATTGAAATAATTTATGAGTTGGTTAAATAATTAACTTAATTTTAAGATTAATTTCAAATGCCAATGAGTCATGGTCAATAAAAACTGAAAACTCATCCACAATGTGAAATAAAAAGCAAATTGATGTCGTGCTCAATTTAATATTGAAATGAGCAAATGCAATTAGAAAATGAATAAAAAAGCAAATGCAATGAAAAAGAGGTGAAATGCACCTAGATAATGTTAACATTAACATGTTATATTTTTTTATATCATTATAAAAGATAAATTAGAAAAATTAATTGACTATAAAGACCTGTATATATAGGTATATATAATAACTATAGATGATCACATAAATAATTAATTATTAAAATACTTCTTTTTTCAAGCACGTCCTTCTTTTAAGAATGATTTACGTAAATGAAGAAGCATTGGACATTTGAAAACTGCCGTTGTGAGGAAGCTTATTTAAGAGCTGGGATAAACCCAAACATCATATTAACTATCTTTTAAAGAAAAGATAAAATAAATATTATCAGTAATTAAGGAAAATAATTTTTTTATATTATTTTTCACATCCAAGATAAAGACGATACACTAATATAAGTTTGCCTTCAATTAGCAGAAAATTAACTATAATAATTTATCAATATTATAATTATTTTGAATTCTTATAATTAAATTCATAATCGGACACTCTCACTTCCTTCTCTTCGACGACCAATTCTCTGCCCTTGCCGTTTCCGCATATTGGTGAAGATGGTGAATACAATCGGAGAAGTGAGTAAAAAAGACAAATAAAAGTTAAATGAGAAATAGAAAATATGAACCATCAATTTAAAAATAAAATGATCTAATGGTTCCTGAGGTTTTTCACCGTGGGAGACATGTATTGCTCTCCCACCCCTGTAGCGTGGACCTTCAACAATAAAAATCCCAGAAACACGAACTCTATCAGCAAGGTATTCACGGTTCAAGAGAGAAAGAAAACGAGGGAGGTGTAGGACCCATACATTACATGTGTCTTCTCTCTTTTGAGTTGTTCAATACTGGAGAGGATTTGTGCTTGTTGTAATTTGTCTCGACCGATAAACTCTGAATATAAAATTATTATTTTGTATAAAAATTATTGAGCTATCTTTTTCTGTTTTGCTGGAATTGTTGTAGAAAGCAAGAATCAAAAACTTCAAACACGATAAAATGACAAAAAGAATCCACTCAAATTTATTTGTATTTGACATACCCCAGGAAATAACAAGACCACACAAGGCTGACCATTAGAAAAATCTAATCTAATTTACAGAGATAGACAACCATTCCTCTCACAACTGCAGTTCTGCAAAGTATTCTAAAAATGCAACTAAGCTGACAATGACAATATGATTCACTCATAAAACAAACCTTGACATTTCATCTTGTGGTTTGATACCCCATTGGACTTGATATTACATTAAGAAGCAAATGAGAAGAGGGCAGGAATAAAATATCTGCAACAAAGTTAGGCATGAAGATGCCTTCAGCGACTTACAGATATATTTCATTGAAATTACAGTAGAGTACAAAACATTAAGAAACCTCTTAGCTCTTTGATTTGGAGTGCTTTACAAGCCAATCGATAACAGAGTCAATGTTAGTCGAGTTTTTGCACGAAATCAT
Source organism: Vigna unguiculata (assembly GCF_037176805.1). Taxonomy (NCBI): domain Eukaryota; kingdom Viridiplantae; phylum Streptophyta; class Magnoliopsida; order Fabales; family Fabaceae; genus Vigna; species Vigna unguiculata. Next base: position 51,557,732 of record NC_140794.1, on the reverse strand, counting down.
GAAGCAGCAAACTTCTCTATCGGTAATTGACTTCAGATCCCTGCATACCAGATAGCTCTTTTAGCACCCAAGCAATATAAAAGTAAGAGCAAAATAAGAAACAGGAAAACATGTAATAACTCAAAACAATTCAGTAAAGTAACTTCCAGTACTAGTTTACTTTCGTTATTGCTGCAAATTAGAATAAAAGTGACATAAATTACATTTGGTCAGTCAAAGCTTCTTTAGACAGAGCCCCTGGTTTGTCGATCTTGTTCCCCAATACCAACAAAGGAATACCATTCAATGATGGCTTACTCAATAAATCATGTAGTTCACTCTTTGATATGCTAAGGTTATCTTGATCTGCAGCATCAACAACATAACTGCAGGAAACATCATATTAGGGGAACTGTAACCAAAATCCGTTAATTAATAGATCAAGATAACATTGGACTCCTACACTAATGTTAATGCAGGAGAAGAAAAGATATCAACTTAGAGAAAGATTAGCAACAACAGCATGATTTAATCACACATCTATAGAAGATCGAAGTGGAAGACATTATTCAACAGCATCATAACTTCGGAATAACTAGGAAAGCTGTATTGTAATATAGCAAACCAGGTCTTTTAGAATTGGAAGCAATAAAACACAGAAGGTGAAAGATTTAACTAGTGAAATCATATAACTCATTCAATGAAGAACAATCCGGTCATACAGGACAAAGCTTCAAAGAGCTATGCTCACTTCCTCGCCTTACAAACTGCACTAACCATTATAAGCCATATTAACTAGTAAATAATCTTTATCGTGACACGACTTAAAGAGTCATTAGTAAAATCAACTAATATAGACAAACAAATCCCTCTGCACTTCTTCCCTTCTTTTTTTCGGTTACAGTACAGATAAAATATAATATTAAACCAAGGCAAGAGCTGTTGACATGGGCATCTAAAGTGAGTTTGCATCAAGTTCACTAATTAAAAATGAGTTTGGGCTCATGGAGGTAAAATGACAACTCGATCTTTAGTCCCAAAAAGAATAAAATTTACCATAACGAAACAACTATGAAAACAAAAACAAGCAATTGTGTAAGTTGATGAACAACTCAATTATGGAATTACCATGCATATGTTGACAGATTACCAATGCAAAAGTACAAATATACACAAGAAGATTTGTGCATTTATCAATGATGTCAGTCTCATTGAATGTACCGGTGCTAGGAGGGGAGATAGAGAGAGAGTTTTATAATCAAAAGGAAATAAGAAGTTTGCTCCATACACAATAGCAGAAACTGCACGACAGTAGCGCTCCCACATGCTGCGGAACCTAGGTTGCCCTCCAAGATCCCATAATTTTATTGTAACATTGCCTTTTGTTACTTTCCTCATATTGAATCCCACCTGGAATCCGATGACAAAATAGAGTGATCAGAATATCATGCTGCTTGATAAGAAGAAATCTTCATATAGTAACTCAAGGAGAAAGCTATAACCGAAAGCATTTGGCAAATAACACTTACAGTAGGAATCATGTCCTCGCTATACCCACCCGTCTAGTAAGAAGATCAGAAAAATAGCTTTCAGTGAATCAGTTCAATTAATGACAAATTACTAAGATAAATCCAAAAAAATTATCATACTTACAGCAATAACATTTACAAGTGAAGTCTTTCCAGCATTCTGAAGTCCAATCAAAGATAATTCCATTTCCTGCTTGAAAAAGAGGCTGCAATCAAATTTACAATGAGGTAAGCTACCTTGAATAAAGTAATCCACTAAGCCCAGATCAAGCATCCGTATAAAACGCACATACCGAAATTCAACTTAGGTGCAACCTAACAACACTCCAAAAAAAGTTTGTCACAAAAATAGAATCAGATTTAGTACAAACAATAGCTGTTCCTAAATTTCAGCAAACAGTTGTTCAAAAGTTTACAGATTACCTAAGCCCAGCAGCAGCTACTGTCGTTTGGCAACACTTTAACTTCGCAACTGACTAAAATTCATTTAGATTGAATGATTTTCCAATCGTTAGACAACACTTTTTTAAACGAATTGAATTCTTAAACTAATATAATCCAAAACAAGTTACATACAAGAATCCATTTATGCTTCCATTTAAAAAATCTTGAAACACCATCAAGAAAGAAAAGAAAGAGCAAAATTGGATTTGCTCATACATATCTAATTACACAAAAAAAAAAAAAAAAACGCATGACTAGAATTATCACCAATTCAGTAACAGAGAAAATATTTTGCGGGCAGTGAACATCTTAGAAAGTCCTATACATTATTACACTAAAACCTTAAACGAATTCACAATCGTTTATCACAACAATCAATTAATTCTGAGTTTAAACCGATATATAAATAAATAAAGAAGAACTACATTGTGATAATTTGTTTGTTGGAGTAGAAAAAGCTAACTAACCTGCGAAGCCAATTGAGAAAAGATTCCCACAACCCCATCGCTTCTCTTCACTGATAAAGAAAGGTACACAAACAAACACACGGATCTCGATTCCCTTGTTTCAACTCGAACCCCCACACAGATCCTTCAACACTGTTTATCGCATTCGCATCATGGAAACTACTTTTTATTTTTCTAAACAGTGCTTATTGCTTTGGGGTTTTGAATCGCGCGGGTCCCACACAGAAGAGACAAATGAAGCGCATCCAGATCAATAATGGTGACGATGCAGGGGATTATATCTCGCGATTAAAGCTTATTTGCACGATCTGAGCCTGTTGATGACCTTACCTAACCCACTCTCTTTGTAGAGCGCGTGACATGAAAACCACTAGACAGTTTTAGCACAGGATTCTACTGGGGAGTTGCGTGTTGACACTCGCGCGTGGAGAGAGGGTACACAGCGAAGATATTATGATTATATATGAACGTCAACAAATGAGAATATGCCACCTGTAGAATAAATAGTGCTTAACATCTCTGGCTCACGCCATCATGTGGCCAAGCAGGTACTTACAACTGTCAAAAATTGATGACGTAAGACTTGAGTCAAGGATATAGTTTTAAAATCTTTATAAAAATAAGTAGATTAAAAAATAGTAAAGAAATTGATAACTTATATTTGTAAAACATGATTTTAAGTGGTAAAATTGTGTTGGAAACATAAGTCTAAATTTTAAAATTTTCATTAAAATTAAGTTTTAATTCACAAATTTTATTTTTCTTTATATCTATGCAAGTGGCAACTCTCCCTTTTAAACTTACAATATCTTCAAAACAAAAATAATGAAAATAGTGGTCGTATAAACACAACTTTTTTAAATAAAAATAAAAACAAAAAAAATTGAATTTAAATGAAAATATAACCTATTTAATTTAAATTAAAAAATTGGATTGTAAAGTCATAATCTATTATGTATCGGTACTTCAATTTGGCTTACGCTGATACCGATACGTATCTGTATCCGATACTTTATGATATTTTATCGATACTTATTAATAAAGTATCTAATTCATGAAGTCGTAATAGACTATAAGGAAATATTTGAATAATGACCAATTCTAGTAAAAAATAAAAATTAGTCAATGTAATAACTAATTTAGGTACAAATTTATAAACTAAACATCATAGATAATTAAAATAGTTCAAAAAGTTATAATTGGTTTATAAATTGATAACTAAAGTATTTTCTATTATAAATTGATTTTTAAATTTGTCACTAACATTAACTATCAAAGTTTTATTTTGGATTCATACAATAACAATCTTATACTTATTATGTTTTTAACAATTGTTGTATACTTTTCAATATTCATATATAATATATTTATCGTATCCTATAATTTTTAAAATAAATGTATCGACGTATAACATACGATACATATCCGTTACACGTATCATATTCGTGCATCATAGGTCATAATATAAAACATAATCTCGAAATATTGTTTTAAAACCTAATTATTTGTTTTATAATTTTTAAAATTAACCATTTCCATAATTCTCTTGCAAAAATTACTTCAATTACATAAAAGAAAATGTAAAAAAAAAAAAAACATGGGCACGTTGAGGCAAATTAAGACATTAAGAAAGCTTATTTTTAGAACAAAAATTGAACTTACATAGGTTAATTTCAATGATTTGTTTACAGAGTAGTTCGTTTTAGTTTTTTGTTCGATTGAAATGGAGAGTCGTTCTTTTCTCATCAGTTTCCTAACTTTTTTTATGCATTGAAACTGTTATATATTCACCAACATGTTTTATTCTGTAATTACTTTTTTTTTTAATAACTTATGTATATAATACCTAGTAATTTTCAATTTTTTAAATATGTTTTAAATAAATTTTATCCATGTTTGTTATTTCTTAAGAAAGTACTACTAATTTTCGAAAACTGACTAAGAGCGAAAATAAATTAGTTTTTGAATTTATCTTCACTTAATAATTAACTCAAATACGTTTTTAATTAAATTAATAAAAGCAAACTTTTAGAATATTATTATGGATGAAAAAAAAGTAAGAAAATCAGTATATATATATATATATATATATATATATATATATATATATATATATTTATTTATTACATCTTAACTTAATAAAGTTTTATAACTGTATCGTCAAGCTTTTAACAAATTAAAGTTACAAATCAATAATTCTAAAATTATTGGATTAACATAATAACTACAAATAAATCAGATATCAACAAACAACAAAACAGAACATATGTCAACATTAATTACATATCAATTCAAAATAAGTAAATAAATTAATTGGAGACAAAATAGTTCTTAAGACATTTGAAGGAATAATCTCCATCCTACTAACTTTTATACTTTTATGAACAATAGACTGATCACCACTCTGTCCCACATAAATTGTGGTATAGTATTGAAAAATTATTTACATGTAATTGATAAAATTTATGTTGTCACTTATTAAAACCAATATGTGGTTGATAATAGATCTTATCTTTTAAGATATTTATAATTTTAATATGGTTAATTTATATTATAAATTAGCTTTGAAATTAGTTTAAACATAATAGTTTGTATTTATACATAGTAAAATAAGTTGTACTTGGAACTGTGAGACAACGTCATGTACTTTTTAAGTATTAATTTTTATTTTTTATTAAATTTAAAAAAATTTAATTCAGTAGCTATTAAATTTTTATGATATGTTAAGTTTTTTAAAATTTTAAATTTCTTTAAATGAGTCTTTATAAATAGATTTTTCTGTTAAATATATAATGTAACAATTATATTTTTCACCCTCACCTCTTTTAAATGTTACAATATAATATTTTATTATAAAATTCCATAATAACATGATATCTTTAAATGATTTACAGTATTTAAAAAAGTTATTTCAAAAATTAATTAAAATTATAAAATAAAAATTTAAAAGCTTAAAACTTTATAAAACATAAAGATTATAAAATAAAAAATTCATAAAATTATAAATTTATATAATATAAAATTATGAAATCATAAAATTAAAAAAATTATGTAATTATCAAATTATAAAATGACAAAATTACAAAATTATAAGATTAAAATATTATAATATGACAAAATTATTAAATTACGAAATATACAATTATAAAATTAATTAATTTATAAACTTTTAATTGTGTAATTTATTATTTATAAGGTTAAAATTATAAAATATAAAATTGAAAAACTAAAAATTTAAAAGGAAATTATACAACATAAAATTATAAATTAGATAATAATAAAACTATAAAATTATAAATTATAAAACTAAAAATAAATCGAATTACCTAACTTTATAAACTTTTATTTTTATATTTGATAATTTGATAATTTTTTCATTTTATGATATTTTATCTTTGAAATTTCGTAACTCAAATATTTTATAATTAAATTTTATAGTTTTACAAATTTATATTTTGATATTTTTATAATTTTAAGATTTCATAATTTTTTAATTTTTTTTTTACTTTTATATATTATCATTTATAATTTTCATTAATTTTAAAATTAACTTTCATTAAATATAACATATTTTTTATAAAAATATCATTAGGATACTATTTTATAATAAATTATTATGTTATGATATGTGACGTGGAATTAAAGATAAAGTTAAAGTTATAATAAGAATCAAATTTTACAATATATATATATATATATATATATATATATGTATATTTGATAATTTTTTTAAAATGTCAGACAATTTTATAATAATAAAAATTAGAATTTCAAATTTAATTTCAATATGTTGACTTGGTTTGTTTTGGTAAGACCCAATTTTTTTGTGTCAAAGAGGTGAGTCAACTTTGGTAAAAAGGTCCAAGGGCAGTTCATCTTGTTTTTCAGGATTCCTTCGATTGTCCACATACTTCCCATCTTGTTTCATCCACCCAAAACAGTTCACTCACCTTCTCCTATTCTAAAACAGAAAGTTTTACTAGGGCTTGAGTTACTCCCTCCAACAAGGTCATCGAACGTTGTCCTCCGCGTAAGTAGAACTTGAAACTCAATTTTCTTTATGTTTATTTTATGTTCCTAAGCTCTAGTTGATTGCATGTTTGTTTGAGCTGAAGTTTCTGGTTGCATGCACGAGTAGGGAAGAACTTTGCTGTTTTCGCCCAAGCGAGCAACCCTCGCCTAAGCGAAAAGTAAAATGATTTTTTGACTACTAAATTTTGACAACTTTCTCTTACAATCTTAGGTGTCATCTTTTATGTGGTTTTCCATTTTTTTTCTCATCCTCAATATTTCAAAACCATTTAAAAGATGACATCTCATGTTGTAAGAGAAAGTTATCAAAAATTAGTAGTCAAAGTATCATTGTTCAAGCGAAAATAGTAGAAAGCTCACCTACGGTTCTGCTCGAGTGGTTGCTCAGGCGATGAACTACAATTTTGAGTTAGAGCAATTTCGCCCAAATGAGAAGGTTTCGCTTAAGCAAGAACTCACAGAACCTTTGTGTGCTCACTGTTTGCAATCTCGCCTAGATAAGAGCTTTTAGCTTAAGTGAAAGACTCCTGTCGCTTGAGCGAGAGCTCCCTACCTTGAGCGAGATTGACAACAAAGTTGATTAAATGCTTGTCTACTTCCATGATTGATTGATTTACTTTTTAAAGCCTGAGGTATGATGTTGTGTATGTTTAAGTGCGATGGAATGAGACTGTTATATGTTGTGTTTGACATGAAATGAGTTGTAAATTGGTTGGTTGGTGGTACATTGGCATGAGATTATAATGCTTGAGATAAAATGAGGATTTGGTGTGAGAAACATGGACATGACATGAGTAGGCCTAATTCCACGAGACTTTTTTGACGATATTTCATGGTGGTGTTGTAGTGTACATAATTAGATAAGGGTTTAAACAATGTTGCATCCTGAAACTCTAAAGAATCAGTTAGTCTCACATAAAGCAAACTGATTCAAGTGGTGATATTAGCATGATGTCCTAGTCTTTGACAGAATAATGACCTTAGATGATATGGGCTAACCTTATGCATGGTAGGGTGAAACCTATTGACAATGGCTCTACAGAGTAGTAGAGGTCACCACAAGTGTAAATATTCAGTGAATTCGATCTCTTTATATGTATCCGTATAATTTAGTTTGGAGCTCAGATGAAGGTGAGTTAAAAAGAGTATGTGGTGTGGCTGATAGGGTAGAGTTCGTTGAAGATGTGAAGAGAGGTGGGCTATCATAATTTGCAAAAAAGATGTGAGGTTTTGTATGATGAAGTAAGACAATATTGCTTCTATTTTATTTTTCTCAATGGCAACATCCAGAAGAAACATGGTGAGAACACGATTTTTTTTTCAATTTTTTTTGGTTTGGAGGCCCTTACTAGTGGAGTTCAACGACATTTTTGGTGGTAGAGTCGTTGTTTGATAAATGTTTTGTGTTTAGGAAATAGCCATGAACTTAAAATATATTTTTTCACTTTCTGCTATGTACTTGTTCCAATGACTTCTTGTTATGTAATGTTATTATGGTTGACTACATTACATTTAGTGTGAAATCTAATTATAATCATGCATCTTATTTAAAAGTTAATTATAATCCATGCATTTTATTTATTTTATACCCTACATATTTTTTTTTAATAACTACAAATAAAAGTTAATAAGAATAATAATATTATAACTTTAATTTTATTCTTCCAATAATATTTTTTTTTCAATTTTAAATGAAAACTTAAATTTCATAATTTTCACTAATTACTTTTAAATTTATAACACAGTTTCTATCAAGAATAATTGGGTAAACATCTCTTATTATTTATTATAATATTTTTTTAATATATCGTACACATCATACCATACATAAATATTTAATTTTTTTTACTTCATATCTACTCAAATTACATTATCTTTCATTTAATTAGAATAACGTCAACTTCAACTTTTTTTTTCCTTTAAATTCACTTTCCCAAATCATATTCCACTCCAAACACAACCTAAATTTATAGAGCTTATTATAAGAAGTGTAGGACGCTTGCATTTGAAGAACAAGTGCATTGTATTTTTCCTCTTTGAATTAAGTTTTAATTTATTTTTGTTTTTATTTTTTGAATTTTTTAAAATGACACGTGTCAAAACTTCTTTTTAGCCTCTTCATTTATATTATTTATAGATACCGGTGCAAGGTGATTTAGGAGTTTTAAAAAATTGAAAATAAGTACTTTGAAGAAGAAATAAAAGTAAGGAAACTGATAAAAAAGAATTAAAATGTCAATTGTATGTGACAAACATTTTGTCGAGAAATTTAACCGTATTAATTAAGAATATTTTAAAACAATGACAACCTTAGTATAGGTTTTGAAATTATAAAGGCTTCATTAAAAATACGGTGAAAGTACATGGTGGTGCATAGTAAACTAGAGATGGTACTGAATCTAAATTAAATGCTGATATGTGGCAAACCGTGTTGTGTATTTGATCATAGTCTCATGGTTGATTAAACATGGGAAGAAGTTGAAGAACCGTAAGTTAGATTCATAGATAGCTGTTATAACTAAAGGACAAAAGGCACCGCAACACAAGGGCATGTTTGGTTTCGTTGGTTGTAAAGTCAACGTCGTAAACTCAGATCCAAATAGCGCCCTAAGTTAACTTCGCAACGACAACTTCGTCTTCTTAATTTCCTCCCTTTTGGACCGCAAAGTACTGAATTCACCCTATCTATTACTCAATGTGTCTGTAGCAAACAAGAGAACCTCATGTCGGGTCATTTTGCTACTTCCATAGTTCGGTTTGTTCCTGGTGAGTGACTGTTCTGCTTCAACTACATTTAACTTTGTTTTCTAGTTTCAATTTTTTGTTTTGTTTTTAAATTGAGTCTGTGGAGAACAATTCTTACTTCTGATACACGGGATTGAACTCTGATTCTTGTGGGAATCACTCATTCTACCCTGCATTATCCTCGTACGATCTTGTGGTAAAACCCTTTTCACCTTGTAAAGTTAAAAATGATGAATTTAATATGATTAAGGTCAGAATTTTGAAATAATTTGATTCAGTAGCAAAACAGAGAAACGAGTAAGGTGGCTTCTGTAAAATCAGCTTTTAGCGCTACTGGCAATCTCTTATTGCGATGAACTGTCACTTAGTTTTCGACTGCAGGGGTTTCGGTTCCAAACTTTTCGTATGGAACCATCAAATAAGGGATATTGAGAATTCGAAGGTTTACAAATATAATGAATCCAAGTTTTAACCTTTTGTCCGAGCTTAAAATTAATGCCTTAAATCTAGAAGAACTTGCTACGAAGAACTGAAACTTTTACGTGCCTCTTTCCTTTTTTTCTTTCTTATGCCTCTCTCTTCGTATACATTCATAGGCAGTACACAGCAAGGGCAAAAACCCAATAGTATAGTGTTCTATTTTACGATTTTCATATGTTCTCATTACTCATTGCATGTAAAGTAGCTTTTCGTGACTTGTTTCAATTGAGTTATCGGGTCTCAAACTCAATAGATTGCATTTTGTTAATTGCAATTTCCAGCATGATTTTGAAGATACTAAAACGGAAGAGAAAATGAGGATGAGGAACCTATACAGGAAACCAACTACTTTACGTTGCAATGCAGGGAGCAGATGCTATTCTGCATCAGCTGTGATATGGAGCTTGTTAGGATGCCTACTTTTGTTTCATCTGTATTCCAATATTCACCACAAACACGGGGAAGGTAGAGAGGTGCAACTGCATGTGACTAATCATCCTCAGTTTCGTGAACTCCAACAAGTGGAAGAGGAAATCATCCAACTTCCTCCACAAAAAGGGAAGAGGTCCCCACGGGCTGCAAAACGCAGGCATAAGCGGGTAACCCCACTGGTTGATGAATTCTTGGATGAAGATTCACGACTGAGACATGTTTTCTTTCCTGGTAACAAGAGTGCTATTGATCCAGTAAAGGTCACTGGGAATGATAGTTATTACTACTACCCTGGGAGAATTTGGCTGGATACTGATAGAAATCCTATTCAAGCTCATGGAGGGGGCATTCTATTTGATGAAAGATCAAACACATACTATTGGTATGGTGAATATAAAGATGGGCTCACATACCGTGCTCACAAGAGAGGAGCTGCTCGGGTAAGTTATTTTAATTGAAGAATATTATTGTTTTAACCATTAGTCCATAGTCAAAATGATGCTTATGTGGGGTTTATTTAGTGTTTGTCATTTCATGAAATAAATTTAATGGCTGTTAATGACTAGCTTCTGTTATGTTGGTCTGAATTTTTTGTAGTTGCATCCTTTGCTTAGTAAATAGAAAATAAATCTAGAAGATGACCTTCTGGTGACAAATTAAAGATACACATTTGAGTTTAGCATGTCCATTTGTTTTTGTTCTAACATTCTTATTATCATCATCATTATTGAGGTCTTTTAGCAGGGAAATTCTATGTTTCATAGGCCATTTACTTCTAGATGCCAGTGTTGGACTAATATATCCATATTCTTGTAATCTTTTCAGCTTGAATCAAATGAAAATACTAACATAATAATATGGTGATAGCTTTTACCCAAAACATGAAACATACTGAGAGATTTAGGCCTTAATATCCTTCTAACAAACACAGATGACAGAGGTGGGCATAAAAGTACCATACTAGAATGCACCTCTGTTTGTTTCTTACTCTTTCATGGCAACGAACCAGTCCAAATTGTGTTACACAAATTGTCCACCTCTCTGTGAACACAGTCACCATCAAATGCGTCTTGCCTGGGAGCCCCTTTTGGATTTCAAAGTGTGCAATAAACCAGTAGGATTTGTCATGGCTTAGCTTCTGCAGACGTGTTACCATCATTTTATGCTAGTTTGACAGTAGGATTTGTCGGGATCTAGCATGGCTTAGCTTCCAATAAACCAGTCTTGCCAATCATATGAATGATATACCTTCTTTGAGGAAGGATACACTACAACTTTGACTAAGTTGGGCTAAGGCATGACAATGGGTTAGTACATTCCCGAGATGAGACGTTCTTCCTTGAGTGAAATTTCCATAGCTTATCTTTACCTATCTTGGGCTCCCAATTCCTTTCATTATATCACAGCTTATATCGTCTCATCAAGGCTCTGAAATCCACTGAATACAGGTTCGTTTCTGAACAATATGTTTTTACTGCCAAGACATGTAAGTTTTCTCAAATTCTGATGATCAACGAACACTTGTTTCTCCTAAATTCTCCAATCCCTTTGAGTTCTTCTTATACAGCTCTAAGAAGATTTTACATGTCGTTGCATTTAAAAAAGAAAAAAACGAAAAACGTGTTGGCTCTTTGGACCTTCCACATGTCAAAAGCAAGTTAATATGTGGAATGCCCAATGTAAACTTTTGTTTCGGCATCAAATAACTTAGGATTTTTTTTTTTTTTATTGTAAGTGGCAGCACTGGTGAGTTTGTTGCAGGGTGTTTTGGTCCCAAGTCCACTGCCAATTATGCTTACAGATTTTGCCTTCTAACCCTAACTTTATGAACGTAAAGTAACCTTGTTTCTTCAACATTAAGATATTCTTGATGCTGATAAAAAAAATTAACACATTCTTGATTGCTGAAAGATTTATAGATAACTGTTTCCAAGTGAGTCTTGTGAGAATAATGATGTTATTACTATGATATGAGTCTACTCAAGGGTGTTTTTTTTCCCCAACCAAACATGTATGTGATACTCAGCTGCATACCCTGGTGACAAAAATGTAGCCTTTATCTCTCTTTCTGTCCATCAGGTGGACATTATAGGAGTTGGTTGCTATTCTTCTAAGGACTTGTGGACATGGAAAAATGAAGGTATTGTATTGGCTGCTGAGGAAATGAATGGAACCCACGACCTGTACAAGACTAATGTGCTCGAGAGGCCAAAAGTAATTTTCAACGAAAAAACCAGAAAGTATGTCATGTGGATGCACATTGACGATGGCAATTATACAAAAGCTGCTGTTGGCATAGCAATCAGTGATACACCTGATGGTCCATTTGAATATGTTGGAAGCCAAAGGCCCCACGGATATGAAAGCAGGGATATGACAGTTTTCAAAGATGAGGATGGTGTGGCATACCTTATCTACTCCTCTGAAGAAAACAACGTACTACACATCGGACCCATGACCGAAGATTATCTGAACTTGATGCCTGTGATGAGAAGAGTTTTTGTGGGACAGCGTAGAGAAGCACCAGCTGTGTTCAAACACCAGGGTACATATTACATGATCACATCAGGATGCACGGGATGGGCCCCGAATGAAGCACTTGCTCACGCAGCTGAGTCAATCCTGGGGCCTTGGGAAACATTGGGAAATCCATGTGTTGGAGGGAACAAAATGTTTCGAATTGCAACCTTTCTTGCTCAAAGCACTTTTGTGCTTCCCCTTCCTGGTTTCTCAGGTTCATTTATTTTCATGGCTGATAGATGGAATCCATCGGACTTAAGAGACTCAAGATATGTTTGGTTGCCTTTGATGGTGGAAGGACCTACTCATCATTCTCCTGAGTACAGTTCTAGATTACCACTCTGGTCAAGAGTTTCTATCTATTGGCACAGAAAATGGAGGCTGCCTCAGGGGTGGAGCACATTTTAGTGATTTGGTTTTTTTGTTCAACATTTGTTTTCTTCTCTTCATAGACATTGCTGTACATTTGTGATCATCAAACAAGTACTGATTCTTCAGACTTTTACAGATACCAGAAATATAGTAACTCACTCTTCAACATACTTTTTTAGTACACATTCTTTGCTGTATAGGATGAAATTTGTTAGAGATATACCTATTCCATGAATCTTACTTGTGATTTTATAGTTTTTCCAATAAATGTTAAGAAATAATAATAGGTGTGTCGGAAAGAGTGTTAAAGAGTCTCTTATTAAACATATTTCATATACTCTTAGGTTATACTTTATATTCATCTTTTATTCATTGTTTAATGTTCAAACACGTAAATATGAAAATAACAGGTAGCGTGATCGACTTAGTCCTTGAAAGTGTAAAATTATTTCAAATTAGTCTTAGAATTTAAATAAACGAAATTAAAGTTCACGAGAGTAACTTTCATTTCTCACATTCAGTTTTCATTTTGTGTAGATGCCTATATTTTATCATTAAAATGAAATTTAATCCTAGTATATTATTAGAGTATAATTTAGTCCATAAATGTAAGGTGAGAGATGAAAGGTTAAAGGTGAAAAATGAAAGTTACTCTTTAGGAACTTTTTATTTATTTTTTATTTAACCTTCAAGGACTAACTGGAAAAAAATGTACATTTTTAAAGACTGAAAATATCATTCAATCAAAATACTATATTAGATAAATGATAGCTTTCCACTGGATACACAATGTTATGGAGTAATTTGTGTCCTAAATTTTGCATTGTATCTATGTTTCATGATATCACATGTAACTTTTAGCTTGTCATAAATGAAGATTCACCGTGTATCTTACCTAGTTCCATGCTTGACAGAAAATTCACTAACTCTTTTGAGAACTTTGACATAGAAATTTCAGTCTCTGAGAGCATGAAAGGAACTTAGACCGACATAAATTTTGCCTAAAAAGGTTTTTAGTGTAATAATCAAGCATCGTTGATCAGCCACGTCGTGACCTTTTTCAGAAATACCTCTAATGATTTTGTTATTGAGGACATATTTTATGACTTGTTTCGGTTGCTTACTTTAAATTTTAAGTAATTTAATAATAGGTTAGGTATTTTAGAAATTTTAGTTTAGCTTTGAACTTATAGATACACATGCTCGTTTATAAAGTGTCACTGCTATCTTCCTTTACTTTTCATATATCTATTTTCTCCTTGATTTCCCTTATTTCTATATTTTTATTTTACAAAATATTTTCACCTATATTACTAAAGTTGTTGAAAGTTTTAGGAATTTAGAAATATAAAAGAAATGTTACAGGAAGAGTTTGTTTTATTTTATCCATATACTTTATATATGGTAAAATGTAATAAAATATCAAATACTTACAATATTTTAATCTTAATATAAATAATAAATAAATAAATTTTTATTTTTATATAAAACGTATTTAAAAAAAATAAAAGTTTCCTAGAAACTAATTTAAATAAAAGATATTATACAAATAATTAAGAGTTGAAATAAATTTTCCTCAGTAAAGATAGGTTGGGTTAAATGTTATGTTGAATGATTTATTTTGTGAGTAATTATGGTATAAACATGGTTTTTAATATTTTTTTTTGCCAAGTTTTTTTAATGCTTTATGAGTAATACAGAAAAATCTTCTTTTGACATATTAAGGTTTATTTAATATCTCTTACTCTAATTCCCACTTATATTACGCGGAAAGTTTTCTATTGCTAAACCTTATTGTCATAGTTTTATGGCTTATAAATTTTACTAATTTTCACAATATTTATAAACTTTAAGATCTTAAAATAAACTTTATCTTGGCGATTTAAATATCTCTTCTTTCACCGTTAAATATTGGAATGATGAGTACAAAATTATTTGGAAAACATTTTCACGTAATAAATCTCACTAAAACTAAATTGATTTAAGTTTTATATATATCAATTTCATAACCAACATCCACGACTCACATCGAGTAAAAATAAGTAAGTTGAGTATCATATAAGGATGAAGATCCACAAACCCATCATCTTAAGATCTTAGATTGAAAATGGTGTTAATCCCTGATGTGTGGGTTGAACTCATATCTCATTAGTGTTAAATCTTTCCGGTGATCCTCTTTCCGAAATTGATTTTCTAACATTTGATATATTTTTATTTATCTAAAAGTTTACATTTTTTTTCCAATATAACGAGTCATTTGATCAATCCAGTTCCTTCCCTCTTCAACATGATCATTACCGCCACATATATATTTCCTATTTCTATACCTGCGGTTTTCCTACAAATACAATATTTTTCGTACAAATACAAATAAACTTTATTTTGCAATTTAAGTACCATATTTTCACCATTAAACATTGGAATGAGGATTACAGAATTGTTGGAAGACATTTTTACACAATAACACTTCAAAAACTAAACCAATCATCAATATAAAGCACTCAACTGTGTATCTATTTTTTTTACAGGCAATAGCAAGTTTCATGTACAAGAACAGATGGTTTTAATGAGAAGTGGTGAAAGAACGAGAGGTGTTTTCTTTTTTGAGAAAAACATAATGATGTTTTCCATTTTTCACAGTCTTTCACTAACATGGAAAAGTTGAAAGTTCTTGTTTTTTTGTGCTCATTGTCAAACACCCAATGTTATTCTACAACGAAAGGAGAAGTTAAATTAAATGACTATGATGAAAACGGTTTGAAGTTAAAGCTCGGAATTTTCCTGACATCTTGAGGAGAATTTTTCGAATAATGGTATTTTACGAATTTTGAATTTTAAATAAATTTTAGATAATAAACTCGTTATTTAAAATGTTTTTAGATAATATTTTTTTCACAGTTGAAGATTTATATTTTATGATTTATTTCATTAATTATCACTTTAGATTCTTCGTAAATATAATAATAGATTAGATATTCGAGAGATTTTAAATTATTTGTAGGCTCAGGTATAAACATTCTTACTCATCAATTTTCCTGAGTATTAATTTCCTCTGTTTTTAATATTTATGTCTTCTCTACAAGTTTCACTATTTTTATTTTGAACAATATTTTTCATATTTTTATTGATTCGCCCCATAAATGGGACGATTATGAAGCAATAATTTCCCATAAAGAAGTTGGAAATCATCTCAAGCTTTTATTACTGTTTAACGAATTTTCATCCAGATCGATGAGCTTACAATTAATCTACAAAAAAAAAAAAGTATATGTATTAAATATTTAAATACATTTTTATGTTTTTATTTTGGTGCGAAATATGCTCCATCATTGGTGATAAGTTCTACAAACATTATTGATTGGTTTCCCTTTGACAAAAGAAATTGGGCCAAGTTTTGCTAAACAAGGATACGTTATGTTGAGCTGATTTTAGACAGACCTGATAGTGGGCCTAGTTATGCAGAAACCTATAAGCTGCTGGCCCTAAATCTGGTGTGGGCTCTTCCTCTGCATAAAGCCATAACCAAATATGATGCAAAAACAAGTAGGATATGTCACATCAACATAATTTAAATTTTCTTTGTTGTTCTTCATGGTGAGACGTTGCATTGTATTAATATTATTGAAAATAAATTAGCAACATAAAAGCATTGTATTATTGTCGGAAAGAAGAGGTAGGGTTTTTGTTTCAAAATGGAAAACACAGACAGAGGGACAAAATCCTGAAGTACTGTGAGTTGGAAAATTAAGCTTAAGTTGGGTTTCTACTTGAACATGGTCCCATAAAAACATAAAAGCCGTAAACTGGTCGTTGTCAATTATATAGAAAAAGGAGACTAAAGCTTAAACATGTAGAAGGTATGGGCCAGCATCAAACACTCTTTAAATAAACACTGAACAAAAGCAGATCCACATTTTTTTATAACTCAACCGGGAAAAAGGTGCAAAAGGAAGCTGTGTTACAACTTGGAGGGGGCAAGTACCATCAATACAAGTTTAAGATACACAAACCTAAAAAGATGAACCCAATATTAATATATATATATATGGGGTTTTATGGGCAAAAGACAACTCCTATGTATCAACCCTTAACCCGTGGCTTCGTCAAAAAAGTTGAGAAGAGGTTAAAAGCTGAAATGTTTGTGAAATTGTAAAGATCATAATATGCTTTAGACTTTGAGGTGGAGAGAAAAAGAAAGAAAAAAAAGAAGAGCATGCATCTTAGACATAACGTGCAGGGCACTAGTCTAAAACCCTTAAAGCCACTAATTACTGTACGCCTTTCAATGGATTGATTCCACAAACGATAACCTAACTCAAGGTAGCATGCTAACTCCTAAGATTCGGTGGCCCCCAAAATCCAAAACCTTCATTATTTATTAATCTCATCAAGATTATACGCATACCATGCATGCGTGCTTCCTTATTTCCACATTTCAGTTTTATCTTGGACTCATCTAAGAAAGGGAAATTACCATCATTATGCTCGTTAAACCACTTTAAATATGAAATCCAATGTTGTCAAAAACACAAGATTCTATTTGAAGTAAATAAGATTATTCCCGAGCTAGCTAGCTGTGAACACACACAATTATGCACCTTATCTCTGCTCAAATTGGGACCAGAACCACCACACCTGTAAAGAAAGCTATTCCTCAACTAAGTCAATATGATTCAAGATTCTCACGCTCATAATAGGATATATTTTGAGATTTTGATAATTAATAAATAAAGTTTTTCTATTCTTGAGTCTTGAAACTGTCCGAGTAAACCACGAAACTATATATGGACGAATGTGAAATATGAACATTTTATCATATGCTTCATAACGGAAGCCCACCGGTAATTTTCTGAAATTTACGACTTTTGTGTCTCCTCTTTAAGGTTGAAAAAGGAAAGAAATTTTTTTTGTGGAGTTGTGGATGATCCATATATGAGACGAAAACCATGTCAATCAATTACTTTATATATTATATATATATAGTTCATACAAATATGGATGGATGGAAAGCCACAAGCTATTGTTTGGTAAACAAAAAATCAATCATAAAATGTTAACAAAAAAATAATTTACTTAGTTCCTTTTTAACGCAAGCAAACGCCCATGAATCCCGGTGTCTTACCAAACTTATATATTTAACCAAAAGAACAAAATAGGAAGTAAATAAATAAAGCCCGATAATTAACACTGAAAGAAAACTCCATCATCCTTGCGCACGTGCCGAAAAAACCAAGCACACGTGCGACGCATTCATCCTCGTCAAAGCCAGCCACATGATCATACGATTGCGACGCGATCATCATCAAGCGTGAGTTTACGTTAAGGCCTCCATGCACTGGCCCACACCACCGGTGTTTCCTTCCACGAAAGGAATATTCCGGTGTCGGAGCACGGTACCATCGACCAACCCTCCTTGTACCTCCTCAACAGCGCCCTAACGTCGTCGCAAACCTCTTCGCTGAACGGCACCGCGCTTAGCCCTCCCCCATGCAGCCGCGTCCCCCACCTCGCGGCCGTCTCCCGACGCTCCAGGGAATCCGCTGGCGAACACGCCACCAGGTCCACCACCGCCCTCCCTGCCGCGCGCTCCAGCATCAGCCTCTCGTTGCACGTCTTCGCGAAACTCTCGTCCAGCGCCTCGAAGTAAACCCTAAACCACCTTAAACACTCCTCGAAACCCCTCACGAAGTCGTAGCCCTCGATTCCCACGTCCAAATCTGCCTCCTCCTCCACCACCGTCACGATCCTAGGCTGCAACCCTTGCAGCGAGGATATAAACGCGTCGCGGCCGTTCCCCGCCGGGGAAACAGAATGCAGCGCGTTCACGCAGTTGATGGCCAGGGCCTCGTCGTCTTTGAGGTTGAGTTGAGAGAAATTGAGGTCGGAGAGATCGCCGGCGTGATGAACGACGTTGAACTTGAACGGAACGCCCATGAGTCGCGCGAACTTCTCCATTCTTGTTCCGATTTCCTTCATGACGCGCTGCACGGAGTTACCGGTCCTCCCGGTGACGACGGTGGTTAACCTGAGGTGCGGGGTTTCGTCGGTTCGAGTTGCCAATGCCTCTAGAAGGGTTGGCCATTGAGTGCAATAGGTGTTGCTGATGTCAAGTATGTGCAATTTGGGGTTTCCTTCTAAGGCTTCTAAGATGGCGCCGTTGGACGCCACGTGTCCGAAAGTTGTCCAGGGGCTGACTTCTTGGAATTTCAACACCGTCTTCCTCGTTGACTCGAAGGAGCATGTTTTCTCCGATGCGGAGGCCAGGGTTCGGTAGGTTCGGTCTCCCGCGTCGGTGACGCGGCTGAACATGGCTTGGAGGAAATAGGCGGCGAGCTTTTGATCGGTGTCGCCGTATGGGGAGCTGAGTTCGTTGAGCATCCAGAGGAGGTGGTGGAGGCGCGTGCTATTGTTGTCGGCGAAGGCGCGTGCGGTTTCGAGGAGGAGGTTGTGGGACCAGTTGGGGGAGAATTGGAAGTTGAAGTCGGGGAGGGGAGGGGTGGGGGAGAAGGAGTAGGAGTAATCGGTGTTGGTGGTGGTGCTGAAGGTGTTGGTTGTGGCGGCGGTGGTGGTGGTGGATACGTTGTGGTACGGGTAGTAGTGTCTGGAAGAAGACGAGGACAGGTCTTCTTCATCCATGTAAAAGTTGAAGCATTCTTCGTCTTCTTGGTGGGGGTAATGGTAGTAGTTTTGTCGGGAGGATCTGGAACTGCTAGAGGTTCTGCTGGTGGTGGAGTTGAGGGATGGATCGGGTTGTGGTTGATGGTGTTGCTGTTGCTGTTGAAAGCTTACTAGCCTAAACAAGGTATCCATTTAACCCACATCAATAAACAATGTGTCTCTCTTAGGTCGCTCAGCTTAGCTGCTTCTCAGCACCACCAGACCAAACGTGTTTTTAACAGTGGGAATTGGGGCACTGTTGGGGAATGATTGGGGGAAGAACTTGGTCAAATTTCGATAGATTCTACTTACCTTACAAACTAGGTTAATTTTTCTAAATATATATAAAAAAAATACATAGTGGAGCTCAAGGGCTTTAGGTGTCACCCAACCTAACATAGAAACCAAGTATTTAATTGAGAAAAAATCATTTTTATTATATGATGGTAAGAAGAAATGAATTGGTTATCTTAATGTAATGGAGGTTATTGTGTTTTATTGGAGGTTATTGAGAATGGGTGGGGAGGGAGGGGACGGGAGATTGAGTGAGATGAGTTTTGTTGGTGAGTAGGTTGAAAAATGTAGTAGGGTCGTGAGCTAGCTAGGTGATGCTTAGAATAGAATTCTCTCTGACAAAAGATGGAAAAAATATGAAAGTGTGAGAAAAAGCAACGAAGGATGAGATAGTGGGCTAGCTTTTCATTGTTTAGAGAGAGAAAAATAAATTAATTAATTAATGAACTAAGCACAAGAAAATAGAGAAAGAGAGAGAGAATTTACTAGCATTGGATGAGTGGGAGCAGGCGTGCCCAACTGCCAATTGGGGTTTGAGAGGTAGAGAGAGGATAGTAAAAGCTGCCGGCGTGACTCATCATCATCAAACCCACTATCTTCTCGTAGCAGCAGCACAACCCACTCACGTTCCCTGCCTCCTAATCACTCTCCAAACTCTGCCAAATTTCCATTTCACTTTTCTCTTTCTATTTTATTACTAACCCTTTCATTTTCTACAAAATCATACCATCTCACTGTAAAATATTTCTGCTTCACTTAATAAAGGTTTTACACAGGTAACCGCTTTATATCATAATGTCGTCTTAACCAATAAACCTTTACATAATGATGATGTCTTATTATACTAACACAAAGTGTTCCCCTTCTCCAAATTCTAGGATGGCATGCCTTGCTTTTTCAAGTATCCACTGTTTACCTTCTCAATCCTCGGCCTATACAAAAACTCTTAAATTTCTTTGAATTTTGGATACCAAAGCAACCATTTTACTCCAATAATCTCCAAATGTTTGTATCCCACTTCATTCCAGCTGTTTTACATTTATCTAAAACTCACTTATCATCATCGCATACCAAGAATTATGCTTTATTGAACATCCCCTAAAAGTACATATATCTTATCCCCTCACATCTACAAATTGACGTCCCAATTCATTTGGAGTTTAATTATATTTTGTTAATGACGCATTTAGGTGACGAGGATTGATTATTGAGGTTGGTTGGAAATGTTAAGGAGTTGTTTGTTTGCCATCATCAATGATTGGGCAAAATCCATGTTTGAACTCTTTGTCCCCATGTCTTGAAGTGGGCCTAGGAGTTGAATCCATATTTTTAATTTGCATCTAAGTCACATTGATCCCAGACAGGACGAGACAGCTTATTACGGCCATACTGAAACTCATGCCCTTTCTTTCTTCTTGCTTTTTCCTTCTTCTCTTTTCTCTTCTTCCCCTGTTTTGTGGGGATGCTTCCATCTTTCAACTCAATAAACATTTTCCCAGCACCATTTTAAAACTACTTCTACCATGCTTCACGGATTAATATGTATGTAGGTTCCGTTTATTTCTTAACTATTATAATAAACTTTAAAAATTTATATAAGTTGTTATTAAAGTAAAGTATACAAATATTAATTACTTTAATTTTTGATAACATCTTTTTCACTCTTGTCTCAATTAATAAATTAAATCAAAAGATAGACATTGTTCATTAACGTTCACAGCTTTAGTGACTTTACTTTTCCTTCCTT
Organism: Vigna unguiculata; assembly: GCF_037176805.1. Lineage (NCBI taxonomy): Eukaryota > Viridiplantae > Streptophyta > Magnoliopsida > Fabales > Fabaceae > Vigna > Vigna unguiculata. The sequence continues at coordinate 51,536,034 of NC_140794.1, read as the reverse complement.
TTCTTTGTTGAGGTGAGCCGTGAGTCTCATGACTCATCCTATATTATTATAGAAGAAAGAAAGGGTATACGTATATAGTTGAAGTGTCAATGCTTCACATCCTTCTTCTAAGAGCAGTATTTAGGGAAGTGTCAATACCAACACATTTATTTCACTACGAATAAAATCCATCTATATATGCTGCGATGATGATGTGCCATCTTAAAAAATCCTCACATGACACTAACATGAAACCTAATCTTATTATTGTTTGTTTTGTTTCTCATGATTCCTAGCAGAAGTCCAATGACTGAAATTAAAACAATGCCAAATGAGTTAATGTAGTATAAAGATGTATTCGGGTTGTAACTGTAACAGTAAAGAAAAGGTAACTGGGGTCGCTGAATCGAAGACAAGGTTGCCGGAATCTAGTATTCACGCCAGACAAGGGTCACAGGAATGGATGGGAAAAATCCCCCGAAGGCATAAATCGATTGGATTGGTAACGCCCCAGAAAGCGAGGAGCAGACTTCTGCGGTTAAAAGATTTGCATACTGGTAAACTTTAATCTCTGCTATTCAAACAATAAAGTTGAAAGTTTTCGGATACTATTTGCGAAGCCATTCATCGATTATATTCAGAACCAAATTATGAAATTCTGACAAGCCAGAAACATAACATGATTGCAACCTGCGAAGGGTCAGACGGATGGAGAACACACTTTGGACAAAATGATTCACGTATGTAACCATTACATTCTCCTTTATTTCATTTTTTATTTTATTTTAACATAAATACTCATATACATTCTGCCTTATATGATTAATCATTTAAAAATATTTTATACTAACAATACATATATATTAAACTTTAAAATGCTTTTAATATATATATATATTTAAATGGAAACTATTATGTTAAAAGAAACCTAGAACCCTTTTTCTACAAATGGTACAATATTATTGGGTTCCTACCATTGAAAATAACCTTTGAATTGATGATTCTCCCTTTTAATTTTATCCCTACCAGCAGTGTACTAGAGTCAACATAAGCATATTCCGCTTTGAGCATTCCTAGTTTTGAAGTACTTGCCACCACACCCCATCACCCCCATGCACGCAGATTCAGACTTTACAGCACCACTATTAAACCAACCCATTCCTCAATGCTAAACCATTAATAAAACACAAAGTTATTATAAAAGAAAGTAGAAATATGTGTAGCTTGCATTGTTCTTCGCTTCTTCCTCATTTTGTTTCCTGTATTTGCAAAATTTAAACTTAGAAGATGATAAAGTTATATATCTATATGCTGCTCCTGCTAACAGAATGATATGTAGAGAACAGTGATATGGAAGCATGACACCATCTCGATGATAAATAACTCGTAAGCCATTATAGGTTTTCCAGCGAGCTAGCATTATGGTTTGTTAAGTTGGGAAGAATTTATTTTATGTTATAAATACTAAATATTTAAGAAAATTAAACTTCTCTGCTAATTGAAAAAATAGCAATGTGCATAGTTAAAAGAATAATCATTTATTATTAGATTTATGTTTGATTAATAATTTTGTTCACGCGTTTATGGTTTTAAATCGTTTTCATCCTTATATTTTCTTTCCTTTACTAAATTGAATCTTTTTAAAAATACTCAAATGAATCCCATTTTTGTAAAAAGAAAAAATATCATGTGAAATCCCGTTAAATTGACAGTATTATTGATTGAAAGAATTTTATGTCAAAATCTGAATCTATCATATGTTAAAATTTATATCTATTATGCGCCAAAATCTAAATTATTTTCTACTTAAAAAATACCATATGTCATAATCAGAGAGATACAAAAGTAAAAAATGATTTATACTTGGACAAATAAACGACTTAAATATTAACACGCTACACTTTTAAGTGATGTTAATGACAATTTAATGAAAAAAAATCACATAATATGACTTAATATGACTTAATTGAGTAAAAACAAATATAAATAATACGACTTAATGGAGTATAAACAAATATAAGGAATAAAACAAATTATAAACCTAAATATAGGATCAAATTATTTATTAAGTTTAAATTTAACTTTAAGTATTAAAATTGAAGCAATTCTTTAAATTATAATTTTTGTTTCTTTTTCCGCAATATTCTTAACTTCCATCTTAGAGTTTTTTATGAAAATAAATCCTTCAAATTTTAAATTAACAAGAATCTTATTTACATTTAATTGTCTTAAGAAATATTTTTAAAAATTAACATTTTTTGTGAAAATTGATTTCATAAAAATAAAATAAAAAGCTTTAATGTGTGTGTCAATATATATTTTATTAAAAAGTCCTGATAAATTTTACTTGGAATTTTTTTAGTATTACATTAATTATTTTAAATACCATTTATTTTAGTTAAATTATTTCAAATGAATTCAAGAATATAAGGTATAACATGAATATTAGTTAACTTGTTATTTTGTTTTCACTTATTTATAGACTCAGATTTTATTGTGGTCGACGGTTTCATTTAGAACGTGTTGATCGGAAATACTGGATAGTAAAAGTTCCCCAACCCCCCAACTAATATAATGAAGAGCTTAGAGTAATAGGTTACTAATGAATTGAAGTACATCAAACAACATGACTCCATTATACCAACCTAAAAATAATTAATATAGTTTGGGTTAAATATGTTTTTGGTCTCTCAAGTTTCAGCCAAATTTGGAATTAGTCTCTCATCAAAATTTTTGACCAATTTAATCCTTCATCTCTCAAAATGCATGAATTTAGTCCTTTTAACAAAATTTTGTTAAGTTTATTGACGTTTCAAGCGCATTTCATGATAGTATTTAAATTATTTACACTGTTTGACACATTTTTTCTTCAATGTTAACTTAAATACTATCATGAAATGTGCTTGAAACGTCAGATAAACTGAACAAAATTTGGTTAAAAGAACTAAATTCACGCATTTTAAAAGATAAAGGACTAAATTGGTATAAAATTTTGATGAGGGACTAATTCCAAAATTCACTGAAACTTGAGAAATCAAAAACATATTTAACCCATATAGTTTCACATATTTGAATAAGATTGACTCAATCATAAACATTAATGAAATGACGATTCAAGTATTATATCAAACTACTTAAAAATTATATATATACATGTAAACACCGCATGGTAAAAATCCTCATACTTATTTTCAATGGCTCGAACTTCATTTTCTGATAGAAATTAATCAAAATGTATATATATTATACTTTTTTTTATTTGAAGAGTAATTGGTATATGTTAATTTTGTTAGTAAGGCAAGTTAAACTCACAATCTTTTTCACCTTTTTTTTAAATCCTTTCAAACCTACTATATTTTTTATATTATTAGGTAAATGAATCGAACCCACAACCTTTCTCTTCTTTCTAATCATTAGACATAGTTGTTATTGTAAAAATTCATATAGTGGTATAATTTTTGTGTATAAAATTATAAAAAAAAAAGGAAGAGATGAGATTTTCAAATAAAAATTTGAGCGGAGAGGATTATTTGTTGTCCGTTGTGATGATATAGTTACTTTTGCAAAACAATCTTTTTGCATCGTCACTACCTTTAACAACATTCACTAATTTGGATGTTAGTTTGAAAGCTATGTTTCAGATCTTCCATTTTTTAGATGTCCTCAAAAACCAATGAATGTGAAATGCTTTTTCTTGTATGTCATCATATTTCAATGAATCGATATCCACTTGTGCTGGATCTTCTTTTTACTACTACAATGATGTAAAATAAATAGTAAATTTGTTCATCACTTTTCTTGAATTCTTTCTGAGCTTCATTGATTGCTTTTGATGTTGAATAGAGAATTTCTCCTTCTACTCTTCACTTCTTAATTCGCTTAACCAACATTTATATTAGACAATTCAATAACCACGATAGTTTTTTCTTTCTCTCTACTTCATACAACAACTGACCAACATGTTATAACCATAACGATAAACTAGATCAAATTTTACGCTATTTTATCTCTCTATGATTATATTTGTATTATATTTTTTTATAAAGAAAAATTATACTATGATTTTCATTTTTTAATTTTTATTCTTTATTTTCTAACGTGACTTTGTGTGAGTCATTGATTCTTTCAGATAAAAAATAATGGTATATTAATCAATTGTTCACACTAAATCACGAAAATAAAAAAAATAGAGTCGATTTTTTTTTATAAGATATGAAAAATAACTGTGGATGTCAGTGTATCTTTGTCTGTATAACAAATGTGATTGACATTTATGTACAAAAAAAGTCACTTATTACTAACAAATTAAATCACATCTACATTGTGTAATCACTAACGATATACTTAAAAGTAACATTTTGATAATAGTAAAACTAAATAGAGCTATTAGCCCGTGCCAGTCTAGCACAATAATGAAATAGTTAATGGTTCAATTAATTACTAAAAGGTGTCATAGTATAGTTTTGTTAATATATAGAGTCTATAATTGGGTTGAAAATAGTGCGTAAATAAACATTAATTGGGCCCCGTGTTAATTTCTTATCTGATAAAAAAATTATAACCTTTGTCTAACAAAATATTAACTGTTGGAAACATTAATGTTTGAGGTCTACATACTTAACATAGTACCTCAAACTAATAATAAAAATGGCTGATATATACTATTAATATTTTAAATGTCAGCGTATATTGTGTTATTATTAAGACTGTCGATAACTGCACAAATAAACAATTAATCAACATTGAGTTTTCATTAATTAATCAATAATCTTCTTGTAATGAATATCCATTGCAGTTTGAAGTGGCATCATGTTTGTTTGAAGTTTATATATGAGCTGCAGACTTGAATAAAGTGAAAAACTGGAAATGATTAATGGATGGCCCATGGTAGCAACAGCATTGCAGAGTGAATTAATCGAAAGTTGGTGTTGAAAAGGGTTTCGTCGTTTTGATGACTTCCTTTAGTTGTACCAGCAGGATCAGCAGCTTGTATTATAAAGTTGGCGCATAAAATTGATGATTATTATTGTAGGAAGAATAAGCAAGATTATGAGGCACACCTGTTCATACTATGTTCCACAGAAAGAAACGCCATTATTGTGTCACCCAATTAATGTGATAAAGTTCTATCCTTTGACATGTCCCTGCATCACACTGCAGATGAGAGTTCACATCACCATGTCCATGTGTTTAGTGCAACACTCGTATTCAGATTCAACTTTTAATAACAAGCATTAAGTGAAAACTGAAAAGCAACACTAGTACAGTATGAAAATAGCATTTTTTTTTTTTTTTACTGAATTAAAGAGGATTTCTAAAAGGAATTTGATGGGACTTTAATCCTTCCCCTTTTAAATTTACATTGAATTCTGTGTGGGATTTGGGTTCTCCTAATTAATAAAAATAAGAACAAATGGTTTCTTCTGTCAATTTCATTCTATTTATAATATGTAAACACTTATTTGTATGTAACTTTGAGAGTTATCATTCATTTATCTTCCTATCAATCCAAAATTCAAAATAATTCATATGCAGTATAAAATTTCACCGTTGGACTTGTCCTGCAATTTGTTTTTCTTCTAGAACTTCAAAGACAAGAGAATTTGTAAGAAATCCAATGTTTACGAATTTTAATAGAAAATTCATTTCATGAAATATAATTCTTTAAATAATATAACCCTAGCTATGTCAACGAATTTGTGATAAAATTTAGTTAAACGTTTTTTATGTTTTTTTAGGTGCGTGAGCTCTACATGCATTTTTATCTTGGGATCTTTAATCGATATACAACTCACACATAAGGGATTGACATCACTTTTAATCCAAAATCTTAAAAATGGGTTTATGGGTCTTCATTATATGCACTTTTATCTTGGGATCAATTGATATACAACTCACACATAAAATATTGACACCACTTTTAACCAAAAACCTCAAGGCGATGAGTTTATGAGTCTTCATTAGGGATGTAAAAAAAAATCGTACCCACGAATAAAATTTACAGTGGGTAGAAAATGAATATTGTAAATAGATACTCACAGGTTCCCGTGGATATTATAAAGATAACGGGTACCCACGCCAGTGGCGGATTTTGACCAAGAGTTTTGGAGGGGCCAAAATAATATTTTTCTTTAATCATTTGATTAGACTATTAATATAACACTTTAAAAAATGACTCTTCTATAAAATGATTGGATCGTTAGGGTGGATTATTAGTATAATGTTTTAAATACTTTAAAAGATGTGAATAAGTATAATTTAACTTGTTTTCATCTTCACGTGTAGTTTCCCTTTTACAAAATGAATTCATTATTCTATTCTTCATTGATATGTTTTTTTAATATACTAAAAAATAATTTATCATAATCTAATAAAATATTAAGAGGCATAAGTATTAGAAAAAAATATATTATAATCAAGTCACAATTAAAAATCGGTTATAAAAAAACACATAATACATTATTTTTCTCTTCTATAATCATAAAAAATAAGTATACAAAAGGCTCATGAGATAAAAAATAATTTTAATAATTGTTAAACTAATATTTCATCATCAAGTAAGACAAGAGAGAGTTAGATTTTTTTTTCTTCGAGAAATGAAGGAAACATATGAGAAATGAGAGCAAACATAATGAGTATGTGTTTATCTTCATTTTTCTTCAAAAAAAAAAAACATATGATAGTGAGAGATGAGTATAATCTTGTCAAAAATTAAAAAGGCAATGACAGAAGAAAATAAATATTTTAATAAATGTTTAGTTTAATTACTCTTTTGATTATTGTTTCCAAAAATGTAAGTTGGTCTTCTAATTTTTTTAGTTTCAATTTAGTCGCAATTTGGTATTTTTAGACGAAAACAGATACTAAAAAACTAATTAAACCTAAATATTTTTTTTTATTATATTAGATTTTATGTTTTATTATTTATTAACATATTAATTTATTTCTCTTTATAAAAGAAATAAAGAGACACAATTTAATTATCATCAATTTCTAAAATATATTATTTATAATTTTCAACATTTTCAACAAATTTCAAAATTCCAAATATATATATATATATATATATATATATATATAAAATTTTGAAAAAAAAATCAAAAATATTTGGGGCCTAGACCCCTCCCTGCTCCTATGATGCTCCGTCTCTGCCCGCCACATAACGGGTACGGGACGAATATTTATCCACCATACCTATCCCATCTCGTTGACATTTTTAGTCTTCATCCTTATATGATTTTCAACTTTTTCATTATACTCAATATAAACCTTAAATTCACACTTAGATTCTCGATACTTATCATAACCTACGAATTCAGTGTTATAGAACAAACATATTGCATAATCATCAAGAACGTGTTTATTTCAATCTTATGTGAATAGATTCTATTATGTCCTATTAAAGGCAAGAAAGACCTATTGGATTTATTTATATAAATAAATTAGGAACTTATCTTTTCTTAGTTAATAAAATACAAGTTCGTCTTTTTAAGTTGAAAAAGGATAGGAACATAGAACACAACCTTTCAGCCAATTCAAAGTCGGTAAAATACGCAGTTTTGTGTCTTGTGAATAGTTAATGTCTGAATTTAATTTATTGAAAGTAAAAATACACATTCAAACTCAAATTATTTTTCTCGTTTTACATTTATTTTTCCCCATTCAAGTTCAATATCTTTTTCTCGTTTTACATATGAAACTAGGCATTTTTAGTAATAGTAACACCTTCTCACAATATATTTTGACTCAGAATAATGAACTTTATGTTCTTGACTAACTATCGGAATGAAAGTTTGTTTAATTAGTCTTGCAAGAATTATTGTATCATACATTTTATACCGTTTAGAAGTAATTTGCTTCTTTAGTTGTTTTAAATAGGAAAACAAACATACAATCCTTCACGGGCATTTTTTTTACCCTTGAAAAAAATAATGAGTCCTGAAAATTCCTTTCATAAATGTAAATCTTAGATATTTTTTCATCAATGTAAAACATTTTTTAATATACTTTTTCACATTAAACACGTACAAAGAATAATAGTTTTAATATAATTTGTTTCGATGCCAAATTTGATAATATAATCACTATCAATCAGTATGCATATGAGGTATTGTCCGAGTTGGAGTATGGAGTTTCATCATGATTTTATTCTTTAAAGGTGCATCGTAGGGTGAGAGAAGGAATATGTATTTAAACCGTCTAAGGCCTCGACTTCGATCATCCCTAATGGAGGACTCGAGATGGTTCATTGTAAAACATCATTATCGGCTCACAGTGGACAACAATGTTCCGATCCTAAGTCTGATAATAGAATCGTTGTCAATCACCATGCATCTGACCTGAGACATTTTATGGAGTGTGTGTTCAATCACAGTGTTCTCCTTAAAAAGTTGTTTCAGAAGATGGAAGGAGTAAGAGATATTAGACCGCTTTAGGCCTCGATTTCTAAACAATGTGAGACTATTGAACGTCGTAGGAAAATAAGTCCAATCGAGGTCTAAAGAAAATGACGAATCATCTCCAATTGAGAGCTTAAGGGACTAAAGGTTCGTCTTAGAATCATGTTATCGACCCCACAGTGAGCACCAATATTTTAATCCCAAGTCTGATGATAAAATCGTTGTTAATCACCATGCATCCAAAATATTATTGATATGAAATGTGAAAATGTGATAAGAACATAATTTTTCTTAATTAAATTTGAAGTTAAACTCAACTTAATTCTATATTTACGAAATGTGAAATTTGATTCTTTTTCAAATAAGTTTTTAATCCAGCAACATCGACTAAGTGTAATATGTTGTCTATCAAGTGTTAATCAATTGTAAATGTTAAATCTTTTAATTTAATACTTATACGTGATTATAAAAAAGTGTGGACACTATAGAGTCAATTTATGGGTATATTTTTATAGTTTGAAATTTTAGTTTGTTTGAAAGTTTGTAATCATTTCAAGTTAATTTCTTTCTTATCCTAACAATATTAATAATGTGTAAAGGTATTTTCGGTGTTTTTTAATTTTTCAAGATGTTGCTTCATGTTTTTATGATTTTAAGTTAATTGTAATGAATTAAAATTGAAGTTATTATTGACTTTCACGATTTTAACATTAACATCTAACGTGGTAACAGCTTCATCACAACAAAGTTGTTACAACTTGTTCCTCTACGTAATTTTTTAAATAGAGAATCCATGTCTATGATTCAAAAGCAAATTAGTTCAGATTAATTTAAAAAAACCTACTATCCGCAACGGACAAAAGATAACTATGATAATTTTATAAAATTTAAATATTAAAATTACTCTTAATTCAAATATATTATTTTATCCCTCTCAAAATTATTAATCAAAATCAATACACATAAAACAATTATTTGAATATTTAATTTCCTTTCGAGTGTGTAATACCTATATTCATTTGATAGAGAAAACACCTACTCTTAAGTTTAGGAGTGTGGGACCTGGCATGAAGAAAACTCTTGAAAGAGTATTGAAATTATTATTTGAAAAAGCAATTGAAATAATGTTAAAAAAAAAAAACAAAAGTGACTTACGAAAAAAAATGGTTTTTAAATGTTACCTATACAAACTAATTAGTATAAAAATATATCTTATTTCTTCTATTTATTCTCAAAATAGGTTTTTAAATTTGAGTTTTTAATAAAGCATATTATAGACATAGTTTGATAGTTGCAAAAGAGCTTTTATAAAGCAAAATTCAACCCTCTTCATAAACAAAGATTATATTTAGATTTAAAAACGAGTTAAGATTTTTTTGTTAAAATAGTAAAGGTGGTAAAAAACATTCGAATTCTGAAATTCAATTTAGAATAATTTAAAATCTTTTATATTTTGGGTTTTTATTCTTTTTGTTATAATGTTTTGAGTTTTGATTTTTTTTCTTAATATTTGTTTTTAGTTCAATAAAGTCTCATTATATGTTAAATTGATTCAATGTGATCTCTTCTATTAAATTGACGCTAACAGTTAATGTTGTTTGGAAAGTGATCAATCACGTGTCAGTCTAATAAGAGATTTAATTATTAATTTAATCCAAATATTATTTTTTATATTATTTAAATAGAGACAATATGGTTCTTTTTGTAAAATAAGTGTTAACATAGTTTAGAGTTTACCGCGTGTGAGTCCAAACTCTTTTCTTCCTTTCTAACCCTTTTTTTTTTATGATACAATTCCATTGAAATAACCTCCTTCAAATTCTAGATTAATTCCTTTAGATAAAAATTCATATATCTAAGCTCACTGATCTAAGATTTTCATTTTTGTTTATTGCATTGTCAAAGATGGTAACATGAACCCATTCATTCCTAGGATCCATGGAGGATGACCCTAACATAAAGGGGACCACATTTTTTCCATGTAAAAGATACACGTATAAGGACTAAATTACTGATTGCATATTTTTTTCGACTATCACGTGATCACATTCCAAACGACGTTAATGTCAATTTAATGGAGGTGAGCACATTGAATCAATTTAATACATAGTGGGACTTGATTGAACCAAAAAACAAATATCGGGACCAAAACAAATCAAAGACCAAAATATAGAGACCAAAATAGTAGTTAAACCTAATCTAAATCTATATTCTTTCAATCCATTTAAATGGATTTATCCTAAATCCAAATCCATATATTTGGTTTGGATTTAGATTTGATCATTTGTAGGATTTTGAAAATCTAAAATCAAGGTGTGTCTAAGGTGAATCAAGGTGGTTGGGGATCAAGTCAAACCAACTCGATCTAGGTCCATGGTTAAGTAAAGTCAACTTGGAGCAAACGAGTTAAGTTGGCCTAAAACGAAGGTCAAGCCAAATCTATATAAGTTGAAGCTCAAACTGAGTCACCATATGTAGAAGAATCGAGTTGAGTGGCCCCAAGTAGAAGAATCAAATTGAGTCGTTCTAGGCCAGAGTTCAAGCTGAGTTGGCCTAGCTGAAGGTTGTAAAAGTCATTTCGGCTAAAGATCAACAAAGTTAGTCTCAACCAAAGGTCGACAAAGTCTGTCGCAGCCAAAGATCGAATCGATTTGATCCCGATCGAAGGTCTGACCCCAACCTAAACATATTTGATAGAAATTATATTTAGATATATTATATCAATGCACTAAATTTAATCTTATTGACAAAATGGATTTAATCTAAATTTGATAAAGATTCAATATACATTTAATTCAATTTAGATTGAATTAAAAAATATTTAAATCTAATTGATATAATAAAATTAAACCTGAATTATTCATCAATTCGTTTTATTAGATCTAAATTAAATCTAGGCTGTGAAAAATTTATTCATGTCTCTCCTTATAAAATAGTCACATTAGTTTGGAATTTCAACCTAGAAAATGAGTTATATATAATAAGTTTATTGGACAACCTCCATATGAATCAGAGCCGTTCAATGTGGCACAATATGTATATTTTCAAATAATTATTTATTCTTTGGTTAGTTCGTGAAAATATTTTTTATTCAATATCACTTTACTGATATGGCATCATTTAGGTCGTAGGCGCATTATGTGCTGAAATGAAAATAAATAAATAAATAAGTAAGTAAGTAGTTACTTATATTTCTATTGCTGCTTCTTTGGCGCCAAATGGTAATTTTTTATGGATATAAAGTTGAAAGGAAATGTCTTGGTGGATGACAAATGCTTTGTAAAGTAAAAAGTCTACGCAACCTAATAGCTAATTAATTGATGTTTACAGCATTTAATATGATAAAATATTTTTTTTTCTTCATTGATGATAAAAAAAAGTTCAATTTTAATCCTCAACATATCACAAAGTTCATTTTTATTTTTATTTTAAAAAGGAAAATGAAATTTTAGTTTTTATATCATTGTACTATTACGCCATATAAAATGAAAATGATAAGTTGTCGATTATGACATGATAATTTGTTAAGTTTAAATCTAATTTAATTTTATAAAATTAAAATTAAATTATTATTTGGTCCTTTATTATTTTATATAAATTTGTTTTTTATTCTTTCAAAAAAATTAATTTAGTATTTCTGCTTTTGAAAGAAGTCAAAACGGTGTTTCTTTAGCTTAAAACCAACTCCATAAATATTTTAAGTATGTTGTTAATTAGAAGTCATCACAAAAATAGTATTACTTTTCTTGATTATACATTATAATAAATTTTACCGTTATAATTAAAATAGTCAAAATTTAAATTTAAATTATAAGATTCTACAATTTTATATAATATTTTAATTAAATTTTGATCTCACTCACACATAATAATATAATAAAATCGGTCAAATCGTAATACAAAATCATATAAATTTTCGTTTTATTTAAAATTATTTTGTTGCACCTTCTTCACCTTCTTAAGCTATTAAATTCAGCTTAAATTAAATCTAAATCTAACTAAAAATTAAAAATTAATGTAATTAAAATTTTTCATAATTAAAAGTGTTGTCACCATATTTTATCCGATTAAAAATTAATATAATTATTATTAAAATTTATTTTCTGTTTAAAAATTAATAAAAAAAAGTCTAACAACATCTAATTAAAAATTAATATAATTAAAATTTTACTTTTTGAGATGTTAATGTAATTAAATAAATGCATTTGAGAGGATAAGAATATAAAATGTAAAAATACAATTTAACATATATATATATATATATATATATATATATATATATATATTATGTTGGTATAAAAAAGAAAAATCTACTCTATGACTTTTTTTTATCTTAAAAATAATCTCGATTTAAAATATATTAATTATAATGATTAAAAATTATATTAGTAATTAAAATTTATATCAGTAACTATATATCTTGGTTAAAGCTTTAACAACATGTAAAGATGAGGTTGATAATTTAAAAGAATTTAACACAACAGTGGTGGTTGGGTTGCATTTTGGCCTTTGGGAGGAGCAATAATTATTGCTTTTAGACCATGGTTGCATTTTCTTCAGTTTCAACTACGTCAAGAAGTTTTGCAATTAAATCGTTAGAAATGTTGATTATAATTTATATCCACCTTTCATCTTCCATCATGGTCAATAAGCTACGACACAGGGAGAAGAGGAAAATATATTTTAAACTTTTTATCTTTTAATTAGAGTGGTAATTAAAATTCATCATTATGTATAGTAAAATATTTAAAGAAAAAACATTATTTTGCAATGCCTTTTAACATTGTTTTAATTTATTACTCGAATTGATTTTAAGCCGACAGAAGTAAGAGATAAAGATAAAATTGATAATTAACCTAAAATTAATTTAGGAGTATTTTTATTTTTCTACAAAAAAAAAAGCTTTACCAAAATTTAATGAGCTTAGCACATTTTTAGTTCTATTATTAAGCTTTTAATTGAGTCAGAAAAGTAGTTTTCAAAAAGGCTAATTTCTGGAAAGAAAATCCAAGTTTTTGATTCCAAACTGGGCCTAACAATCCATAGCCACGAGAAAGCCCAATTATGTTGCGGAGACCCTGCTTACTGAAGCGATGATGGCGTTCTGTTGTTCTGCCCTGTCCTGTGTTGAACGAAACGTCGAAACCTGAAAGCGAACCATGGCAGAAGGAGAACCAACCAACGGTTACTGCAGCAGCAGTGGCGAAGAAGACGGTGACGCCGCTTGGAGAGCAGCTATCCACTCCATTGCCCAAACCACCACTTACGTCTCTTCCACCACCAAACATGCTCACCCAAATGACGACGACGATGATTATAGCAAACCCAAAACACAACAGCTTAAGCACCATCAACTCAAGGTTTCCCTTTCAATTTCTCAATTTTCTGTTAATAGGTTAGTTTGAGTATGAGTATATTGAAATTGCCAGTTAATATTTTTAAAATTAAAAAAAAAATGGAAATTTCCCTTTACTCTGATGAACACATGCCCATAACAGAAAGTGTGGAATTGTTTACTAAGTTGGCATCTTTTTTCTAATGGGGTTACAAATAGTTTCATGGCTGTTTCAATTTCTGAACATGTGGTCTGCATAGTTGCAGTTGCAGCACCTTTTTTTTTTAAAAAAAATTGATCCAAGTTACTGTTCATCATTTCATTATAACTTTACAACTCTCTTGGACTTTTGCTATCTAACTCTGATTACATAGTGTACCATTGTCCCCTTTCTTTTTCTGGTGTTTCGTTCTGATGATATGTGGATATATATACTGTGGATGTTCTTGACAGGCGCAAAAGCTTCTGAATGATATATTGGAAAATACAATAGAGATAGTGAGAAAACCTGTCCCTGTCGAGGATGATGATCCCAAAATCGATGAATGCGGCATTCGATTGTTTAAATATGCTAAGCCAGGAATAGTGTTTGATCACGTAGGTAAGCAAGTGTGTGGTACCACCTTGGCTTAGGTTAAGATATCTGTTGCAATTGATTGTTATGCCTATAAAGGGTTCATTTTAGATTTTGGGTAGTTTTGTTGGCTTTTACTATGCTATGGTAAGTTGGCTTTATGAGGTAGTGTTGGTGGCAGTAGGTCACTAGTCACCATTGTTCTTGACTTGCATATGGAAAATTGAGAACTTCTCTGAAACATGAAAAAAGCTGCATTAGATAAAAGCAGCTTCTGGTGCTGGTGCTGGTAGCTTGCTGTTAACAAAAAGTACTACTTTTTCAGAATAGTGCACACGCACCCAGCGCCAGTCGTTAAGAAAGTGGAGCCCAGATCAGCATGCCATGCATCTCTTTTTCCACTCTGCAATCTTTTGTTGACATCAGAGAATTCAGAAGATTAGAGTTATTTTTAGCACTGCTTTGTGATATAATGCTGTGTGATGCTGCATTGCAATAATCCATTTGTTAGGTCGTTAACCACTGAGAAATTGTCAGTCATTGTGCGTTAGTCACTTGCTATAGATAGAGCAGCATTCTCGGGGCCTTTGCCATGACTTATGGAGCATTGGTCTTGCTCAGTTGGCCAACTGAACCAGAATTACTGGTCCAGGTTATCACATGGACCATGTAATTATGAAGTATGAAGAAATTCAGAGTCATACTAGCACATGTTTATAGAATACCATTGAAGTTGAGTAAAGTAGTGGACAACTGGTTTACTGATTGTGACAATTTTTGGTTTGAGTAACTAAACACTAACCTTGAAAAGTTGAATTCAATGCCACATCTTACTATGAGGTGGCCTCCGGTCCCAATTGTAGCAAGACTGATTTTTATTTCTGACACTCACATCCATTCAATGAGTTTAGTGATGGAAATCAAAATAGTTTATTACTGATAACAATATTGCACAAAAGGGTTACAAAATTGTTAACTTAGTGATTAATCTTGAAATATTACCAAATTGCATTTGTATGTGTGGCTTAGGATTTTACATTATATGGCTGCAGATGAACCCCAACCACCAAGGAAACGGCCTAGAATACTTCCCGGAGAGGATATCAATGAGAAATCAAAGAAGGTCTAATAGTTAGTTAATCCCAAAATGTGGTTGTATATATTGTTTTTTTATTTTGTGTGTATTTGGTTATTTTCTAAACGACTATCTGCTATCTTAGCAGTTCAGAAAACGGATTAGATCTGTTGCTGTGAATGGGATAGATATATTAGCTGCAGCAAACGATTCATGCAAGAAGTCATTAGCTAGAGTAGAAGCTAAAGATGCAGCAGCAAAAGCTAAAGCAAAGAGAGAAGAGGAAAGAGTTGAAAATTTGAAAAAGATTAGGGGAGAGAGGTGGCTACCTTCTATGGCCAAGGAGATGAAGGTTAAAACTCAACGCTGACTTTTTTTCTTTCCATGCTCTTAACTTTGATGCTATTTTTTGTATAAACCTTTGTTTATTTGTTAGTGTAGCTTGTTGTATACTGAGGAATTATAATTTAGGCTTGAGACGTTTTTCTTTCTTCTTTTTCACTATATTGTTGCAATTCCATTCAGAAATCCACATTCAAATTTCCAAAAATGTAAAACACTTGCTGGGTATGAGGACCAAGGCTCCTTTTTTTGGAATCTTAAACCACATGAAATATTTATTTATTCTGAGAGTGAGTCATTGACTCTCAGATTTGTTCAGCTCTCCGTGGGGACACCCGTTGGTGGGCTTGGGAGTGTTTTTGGGTCCATTCATTAGAATTTTGAAAGTCGAATGAGAGTACTTATACTTGTTGGATGTTTTGGCCACAAAAAACTTGTTGGATGTATTCACCACGAAAAATAAAGGTACTTGGTGGATATCACACTTTACATTATTTTGTATTCTGTGTATTTATTCATTCTTACAGTTCAGTTTAAGATCGGCATTAAGTAGCAAGTTAACAAGTTCTAAATTTAACATTAGTAGTTTTTGCTTCAAAATCCATAATTATCATGTCAACCTGAAAAACCGATCATAGGTAACTAAATATGTATAGTTCTATATGATCCCATTTTCATATGAAAATGGCGACTATCTGGTATGCCAAACAACCGGTCATTGGTTTTTGCAATGCTAACTCTAATAACAGCAATATTGATAAAAAGATTAGAACATTTGTATGTTATCGACACTTGCAATGATAATATTAGTTTTTGAGAGGGAGAGCTGTTTTATAAAGTATACCTTAGGATTAAAATAAGCTCTTGAACAAAGGTTATATGCAGAGAATTGTAAAATAAGCATTTTACTAATAGATATAAGATTTCTATAAACATTTTGAAAAGCGATCATACACACGTGACAGGTAAAGAAAGATAATAGAAAAGCACACCAGAGTTTTATAATGCTTTGGTTTGTCATGAAAGTTATGTTCAAATGCTAAACAAATGCATTGTTTACAAAGATTATAAAACTTTGTAAGGGTGTAAGTTGTTTCGGGTATAGGGGTCAAGCATCTACTTTTAATACTAAAATTATCCTTAAGTTCTTTTGTCTGATATATGTCTCATAATATTATGATGTATTAATTCTAAATCTCAATAGTATGGGTGGTAAAGTAGGTGGAGTCCAACGGGTTAGCCTGTTAACCCGCTAAAATAGAACGGGTCAGGTTGAAATTTTTAATCTGTCAGTCTGTTTTTGTTCGGCTCGTTTAGTCTGTCAGACGGGTCAGGTTGAAATTTTTAATTTATCAGTCCGTTTTGGTTCGGTCCATTTAGTCTGTCAATCTGACAAGTCAAAGGCAGATCAGTTTATGCCTAATTCGTTGGTTCATTTTGATTTATTTTTTATTTATTTTAATTTTTTAAATTAAAAATGATTAAAAAGATTAAATCGTGTATATTATATTTTTGTAAAGATGTAAATATGCAATATTATTAAAATTTAAATTATTAACACTTACAAATTAAGTTCTAGTTATTAATTACAAAATAGAGTAATTTAATATGTAAATGTAATAATTATTTTAATTTATTCAACTAAAAATATTAATTGATCAATTAAAAGTTTATAAAATATTTATATAAATTTATAAAATATTTATATGATTAAAAATGTTATAAATTTTATAAAAAAATTAAATTTGAAAAAAATAAAAAATAAATAAAAAAAGTGACAGGTCAACAATCTTATGTTACAATTCCTAAGCTATTTTTTAGTGGACCAACTCAGTCCAACCCGTTTTACCTAGCAAAGGGCGGCCCGGACCAGCTGATTTTTATTTTCAGTTTTAGTTTATTACATGTTTGCTTCTTTTCCATGTTTCATGTTTCATGCTTCTTCCATTAAGATTTACCTTGTAATTTTTGTCTTAGTTTTCAAAAGCTTTCATTGTACTCTCCGAATTTGGAGAAACTCTTCCGTTGAAGCTACATACTCGTAACAAAGGTATGAAAAATTCTATATTATTACATTAAATAATAATGAGAAGATAATTTAATAATAACATTAATAGAATTTTGTTTCATGGACACATATATGGATGACAACATGGAATCGAGCTATGTCGTTTGAACAACCAATCTGTTGGAAAAGTTAGAGACGGATCAAGTATTTTAATTTACTGGCCACATAACGTGCAACAAAAATTTTCATTGGATTTTAATCCCTAAACCAACGAGTTCTATGCTATTTTTTTCTATTTCATTATTCCTTCACTTCAATCATGAACCCCTAAGCCCAACACTCTTGCTTGAATTTTACATTGGCTCCCAATCCTTAACAATTATATCCTCTTTTATATAAGAATGTGAAAACTGTAAGGCCCATTAAAATCTTATTTATGTATTTATGCCCTAAAGTAAAGGGCTGCCCTTGTAATTGGGCCTAGGGCTGGCCCAAGTGATAAAACTGAACCCTAATCTGCCCTAACACACTCACCCCTCACTCTTCACAGAATCAGCCGTCACGCCTTCTACTCCGAGAGAGAGCTCTGCTAGGGTTCAGCCGCTTTTCGCATCCAGTGGACTCGAATCAGTTTTCCGCTTCTCGTAAGTCCATTCCAACTTGTGCTCGTACTTCCTTCGATGTTTCTTCATGTTTGTTTTCAGCTAGGATTCCATAATGAGCTTATCTTGTGATCTGCTCCGTTGTTTTTCCAGTTCCTAAGCATACTCTAGAGTCGTGGTGTCCATGGTTGCCGTTGAGTTCCTGTACTAGCATATTCCAGGTAAGGGAAGCTAGAACCCCCCTTGTGATGTGTTTACTGTAGATTTAATGATCTTTCGAGCTTGATACACTGTTGTGGATGTTTGGACTGGCTGATCTTCTTGTTTGGGATATGTTTATGCGTGTTGCAGGCGCGAACAGTGGCAAACACTCTCGCCCAAGCGAGCTCGCCTCGCCCAGGTGAGATATGCAGAGGCTCGCCCAGGGCTTTCTGCGCGAGTGGTCGCCCAGGCGACCAGAACGCGTTTTGAGTGAGCAGATATCTCGCTTAGGCGAAGGGGATCTCGCCTAAGCGAGATTGCGCAGGGGCCACTGTCTTCCTTGTCAAGCTCTCGCCTAGGCGGAGGGGAGCTCGCCTAAGCGAGAGTCATTCTCGCTTGGGCGAGACCCTTCAGCCTAAGCGAGGAGCTGGGCGAGGATGCATCCCGAGATGTTGTTTCCTCTGTGCTTGGATGTTTGAATTGTGCTTATATGGATTATTGTATGATGGCTTAATGAGAATGAGTATGCATGATTGGGAGGGGATTATATGTGGGGGATTGTGAGCTTGGCATGATTTTTATATGAGTTGTACATGAGAAGTTGGATACATATATATGTGCGTGTAGTCACAAAATTGGCATGAGCAACAATGGATCTTGATGGTTGGTAAACCAGTGGTATGGTTTTGGTATGAGGAGAAACACTTTACTCATGGTTGGGAATAACGAGTTGGTAATGATTCAACATATGAGAATTGAGGTTTTGGTTGTAGGTGTTGGCATGAAATTTCATGGGTGATGTATGTGAAAATTATTGGTTGTTTATATATGTTGGACTGTGTCAGTGCGTAATTCCTTGGAGTCTCTAGGTGAGACTTTCAGGGTCGTGCTTCAGTGGTCGGGACGTAATTCATTGGCCCCTATTAGTGGGTGTCCATGGTGGTGCCCCATCTATATGGTCTGGTAATGATTCAAGGGAAGGTTGCCTCCTGACACTCTAAGGAGTCAGTTAGTCTCACTTAGAGCGGACTAATTCCTGTGGTGAGAGTAGCAGGAGGCCCGAAATTCATTAAGGGCTAATCTTGTGTGTGAGAGAAATTGATTCATTATAACACTTGTAACACTTAGCTCGGGGGTGAGCAGAGGTATCCACCACAAGTGCAAGCATCCGCTGAATCCGACCAGGCTATATGTATTCGGATGAGTCGAGTCTTAGTATATTGATTGAAGGGTCATAACATGTTTGAGTGATATGTGTATGTTGTATATGTGTATATTGGCTATGAAGGTACATTCAATTGCATGATGAAATTGTTGTTGGCTCTAGCTTACCTTTTCTTGTTGGTTGCTTTGTATGTTGTTCTTCTATCTTCGCGATGATCATCAATTTTATTGATGGGAGCAGACGCGAGAGGTAACCGTGGTCAACGAGGGAGAGACGAACCCGCTGCTTAGTCTTCTTGGGTCGGACTTTCGGTCTTTCTTGGTCTATCTTTAGGGCTACAGTCCATGTACTTGTCCGCTTTTATATCTTGCTAGGATTCCAGTAAATCGTTTAAATGTTTCTTTTATTTTTTGTGGCATCGTGGTGTGCCTTGGTTTGTACGGCGTTATGTTTAAATTCCAGGACTGCATGGTTATATTATCATTGCGTGACGTTTCTTTAATTACGCGTATTAATTAAATGAGACGTTACAAAAACTATCATTGGTACTTCTAGTCGAAAACATGAATTTTTTGAGAGTGGTAAAACCTTTTTAATAGGTCTTATTTTTATTATATTATTTTTATTTTAAATTCATTAATTGTCAATGTTCAAATATATGTAAATGATAACGAAAAAAATTATAACTATGAATAAGTAACTTACAACGTTATATTTAATGTTATTGAAATAGAAAAAATAAAAACGATGATTTGAAGTCAAAACAAGACGGTGATTAACTGATATAGTCTTTAGTAATTTAGACTTCAATTTTTTATGTTTCCTTAAAAGATTTAATTTTGAGATATTTATTTGATGTAAGTTTAAAATCTTATGTTTATTTAATTTTTTTATGTTTATTTTATTTTATTTTATTGACCATTGTAGACTCATAGTTTGCAAGAAAATGTAAAATATTAAAATAAGATTATTGTAGGTTTTTTTTTTTTAATTTTGTTTATGTGAACTTGTTCGTAGGTTTGCGATCCAACCATTATGACAAACAAAACAATAAAATTAGTTTTCAATTCTTATCTAGACCAATTTACTCAAGTCAATCTTTTATGGATCAAATGCAGGAAGGCTAATCTATATTGTCATTCTTAGACATAAATATTTACAATTGCTATCAAGCCTTTTGTAGTAATCTAGATTTAATTTGTTAATTTGCAAAGACAAATATTGTAAATGTAATTTTTTCAATTGTTTGCATTAATAATATATTTTAGTCTATAATATTGAGATATCTAATTTTGAGTATTCAGTGTGTTTTTTCCTTTTTGCCACCTTTATTTAAGAGATTATTCTGATGTGAATATTTTATATTTATTATCTATATTCATTAGTAGAGATACCTCTTTAATATCACTCAGAATAATTTAAATGTCTAAAGTCAATATCTTAATTTGTTGACCTAAATGTGTCATATAAATAACATATAAGGTATAAACCAATCCGATGAAAATTGATCGGATATTAGGATCATATGTGAGTTATAACACTAAAAGTATTGAAGACTTGAATTGTTAGTAATAATAAGTTGTCATGCCCTATTAAACAATAAATATGTTTTACTATTGTCAGTGTACAACAATAAATTTAAATGATTATCAAGAAAACAGTTAATAAAAATCTCCTCAAGTAAAGATATCGAGAGAGAAAGTAAAATTAAAATTAAATGAATCATTAATAAATATAAATACGCTTTTTTTTTTCTCTCATGTAAATTAGAATAAATGTTACTAAAAAATAGGTTTAAACACGGCAAAAAGGAAGAATTTTAAAAATTACTGCTACGGTTATCGTCAACAAGATCTTCTAGAACCAATAGTTTAATAATTACGAGTTTCAATTATTCTATTATTATATTATTTAAGTCTAACTAAGTTAATTATTACGTTGTGGTTATCATTTTCTATATTTCATTAGTTTTAAATTATTTAATATATTATCGAGAGAGCGAGAAAAAGGTACAAAACATTTATTTGGGTAGAGAATAAACAACTACCGACCGAAGCTTTTAATAATATTTTTTACCTTGAGTCAAACAAAGGTATTACATGTTAACTAACTTCACTGTTAAGATGACTACATTATAATAGAAATATGTATATAAAAAATGAATTATTAATGATTAAGTGAGAGTTAAAAGAATATGAAGGGAGTGGGCGCACATTCTTTGTAGTGAAGCAGACGCAAGGATTAAACTTTACTCTTCTGCTTTACTTTGCTTGTTAATTCCAGTTTGCATGTTTCACTTACGCGATGCGGGTAACTGCACTAGTGCTGTCCCACTTTGCCCTGTCACTGCTTTCCTAATAGAAAATTTCGTTGAATAAGATAAAACTTAGGAAACATCGCGGAAGCAACCATCGTCTCTTTATCTGCTGCAATCAAGTTCCCTAATCAACAACCCAAAATATCCCAACTCTCTCACCATTGCAATATCGTTCTTCAAAGATGCCACATTTGCTCACAATGGTGGCTGGCGGTGTTGGAGGCTTCGTCAAAACGCTGTGGGCACTGCAAGAACGCCGCTGGTCCTACACTTTTGACGCTGTGGCCTCTGCTGTGGTGTCCGTAACCATGACATTGGTCTTCTGCATCTTGTCTATCCGCAGTAGTCATAGGCTTAGACGAGGTGACATGGTATTTGCATTTGCCTCTTTCTGATGTAACCATTCTCATCTATCCAATAAATCTCTGTTTCTTTTCATATTCATTCACATTTTTTGTAAAATTCTCAATACTTGTACATTACCCATCACTCTATTAGTTTGGCTAATTGCGATTCCTAATCTTGACTATTTTCGTAACAATGGTGGGAGGTGGGGTGATAAAGCTCAGATTCTTTGTAATATAATGTGGAGTTCTCCTCTTCAGATCGTTCAACAGATTGCTCTCGGCGAAACATCCATTACCCATACACCCTGATCCACTCTTCTTTTTTTTCTGTCCAAGCCTATTTTCACTCCGAACACTTACTTTGCATTTTCTGGCCAAGGTTACTTCCTGATTGTTCAAACTTCATTACCGAAACGCAATAAGGTTCACCGAACCATCAGTACCCGTCTTCACCAATCATAAACCTGGGATTCTTAAGAATTTACGTTTCTTAAAAGTAAGCTTCCCCATACTAAATCTACCTTGAATTGGTAATTGTCAACTTTCCCAGGTATAACCCTTTACTTGTAAATTAAAAGACACGTCTTTCTAAACTGCTAAAATCTGCTAACGTTCATTGAAATTGAAGAATTATATTTAATGGGTCACTTCATGGTATCTAGAAATGTATATCCCTAGCTGTGCCCGATACAGAAATGTCGGCAACGAGCACTCCCGGTGTTACCAGTTACTCTTGCGCAATTCTTGAGATGACAGATTTTCACGCTCGCTGTACATTCCACGACAACCAATTATTGGGCGAAAGATGCAAAACAAATACAATAAATACTTTGTTCCTAGGTGGTGTACCAATCGGCGGTAACTCCTTAGTCCTTCCCCATGGTTCTCTACCTTTTCTTATTTTGTCCTGAAGCAGATTTGCAGGAAACGATGATTTCCTTACTGCTGGAAAGGAGAACTTATTGGGAACACCATTGTCCCAACTAATTTCCACATGACATCATTTTAATTTAAAACTGTCATGTAGAGATTGGCTAGGACCAAGGAAGGAACAAGTTTTTATGCGCCAAAAATTATATTACACACAATATAACTATAGGTTACAAGAAAGACCCCTTTGAAGCAATCAACAAAGAAAGGCTTTAAAATGAAGTCATGCACGCAGGTATCCATTCTCCTCCAAGTAGGATATCACAATTTCAGCCATATCACTGGGAGACTTACAGCCATTTCCTTTCTGTTGTAGTACTATCTGCAAGATGAAGAAGGACCCGGTCTTTTGAAATGAATATGAAAACCGGAACTAATAAAATGAAAAACAAATATTGAGAATCCCAGAAATTAAAGTTCAGGAGAAAAGTTTCAAAAGGGAAAGCGTGAGGCTAAATCTGGCTTATATAGTAAATTAGTAAGCTTATGATCTACCTATCCAATCAAAGTTCAGAGAAAGCAAAGAAAAAGATATTACAAAAATGAGAAAAAGAACAGACATCCCTGAAGACAACAATTTTTCCCTTCCAAGTTGGATCCCCAATAAAGCGAACTAAAATTTTCAATTACAATAGGGATAGTATTTGCTATTTAGCAGTTAATTGAATGTTAAAGTTTTTACACTGTTTTTACTAGTTAATTGCAATTCTGTTATTCGTTAACAATGTGTACGGTCGATGCCGATGGTGATTCAATCATTGATTAACATAGGGTTTTACTAAGTAATAATCAGTAACAGATATTGTTGTTCAAAAAACACGTGTAAAAATGCCAACGCAAAAATAGCGACAAGTACAAACCTCACAACTACACGGTGGTTCATAAGGATCATCTATACCAGTGAAACCTGCACCATTCCAAATAAAAAATTCAGTCCCGTCAGGAGAAGAGATACCCCACAATATTGATTAGAAAAAAATAAAAATAAACATGCTATATGTAACCGAACTGATGATGCTAATGTAGTTGGATAACGGATCCAACATTACAGTGAAAATTTGTATCAAGATAACCTTTGATCTTTCCAGCTCGAGCAAGCTTGTAGAGCCCCTTTGGGTCCCTAGCTTCACATACCTGTAGTGGAACGTCTATGAAAACCTGCAACGTGTAAGCTTTGCCTTAGCAATGATTTAAGAACAACCTTTCTTGTTCTATAATTGTACAAAATACTATTAGCATAGGCCAAACTACGTCGATTATTTGCACGACTAATAAGAATATTAATATTACCTCAATAAAATCTCCTTTCGGAAGTAGTGCTCTACATGCATCTCTATCCTTTTGGTACGGTGATATTAAACTAGTGATGCAAATAACACCAGCATCTGCAAAGAGTTTTGCCACCTCACCTGAAAAATTTTAAATAGTGATGTCTGATTATTAGTTGAAACAGACAATCTTACTGGAAGATATAAAGGAATCTAGAAAAACTCACCAATCCTTCGAATGTTTTCTGACCGATCTTCTGCTTTAAAACTAAGATCATGGTTTAGACCATGCCGAATATTGTCACCATCAAGGATGTATGACAGTTTCCCTCTGGAGTGCAAGCTTCTGCTCAGAGCACATGCAATAGTGCTTTTTCCTGCAATTAATAATGATTAACAAGTCTGGAAGGCTGGAAAAGAGTGCGAGCGAGAAAAAGAATCTAGATTCTAGAACAATGAAAATAATGGTAAATTCTAATACATGTAGAAAATCAATACAAAAGCTTTCATCTCATTCATCTGCAGATTATATGAAAGCAGACATGAAGTATTTCAGCCAATGCCACTACATGTTACACATTTTCAAGATTTTTAACTTGCATGAATTTTATATATAATATCCCCAAGAGAATAAATTAAAAAATAAAAACAAGTGCTCATAGAGATACTAGCTGGAGATACTCATACATTAGACATTATGTTTAACAAATCAAGTAAAATCACAGTAAGCATAGTCGTGTATTACATTATACTTAAATTATTTGCTGCGCAGATGGGCAAATAAGACTCACTGAGTGGGTAGCTGATCTAGGGCTATAACAATTTCAACTTTTATTTCACATGAACAAGTGTTGAACTAAAGCTGAAATTGATTGAAGACAAAATTGGTAGACCTTGGTTGTAAGATAGGCAACTAAAAATCAGTAATTTGTACTATGGAGATTTCAACACCGTAACTTGCCATGACAATTTTCAGTGCCCAAATAGTAGAACTATGTGCTGGGTGATTGTAAGCGTCTATTATGGGTGTATATTAACCCATGCCAAGATCAGTTAAGCACTGTGTTTACAATCCTAAATTATTATATTCTAGTAAAATTGAAGAGTAATTAGTATGTTTTTTCTTGACATCTGTGATGTCAATGTCAGGTGAAAAATCATCGATTGTAGTTACAAATAGATTAAATGAGTCTGGAAAAGATGACACTGCAACATTTGAAGGGTCACGCATATAACAACATTAAAAGTAACAAAAAACGGAGCACGTACCAACACAAATGCTCACTGTTTCTACAATCATTGAATGTATGACATTAGACAACATATATCAAAATCACATGAAGCACATCCAGAGCTACAAACCAAATCACCAACAGAATTGGAATCCAAGATGCATTTAAGACAGGTGGAAAAGAAGTGTCGACTGTATTCTTGCTCAGTGCACAAACCATGTTCTTTACTAGATTAAAGGAACTAATCAGACTTTCAGATACAAGAACTATCTAAAATGCCACAAACCTGATCCACTGAGGCCAGTTAGCCATATAACGCAGCCTTTTTGCTGAAGTAGCTGCTGTCTATCTTGTTTCTGAATTGGACAGTCATGCCACAAAATGTTTGTTGCGTTACCAACATTTGACATCTGGGGGAGATTTTTACCTAGTTAGATAATAGATTGGTTAACTCTGAAACAATTTGAGCCCTAATTCCCTGAAGAATCACGTATTCATTCGCTTCAAAGGGAGACAATAAATGAAGGGGGGAAAGTCAACTACCCATGTGTATGCATCAATATTCAATCCTCACAATAATTCAACAAAGTCAACGAGACTTCCAGTTCCACTCAACCAAAATTCAACAAAGAAATCGTCTGTTTTACTTAACCTCTAGAAGGCTTAGAAAGAACATTTCAAGACTCAAAAGATGAACACGAATAAGAGCAAAAAGTAAAAATTACCTTTTTTTTCTATTATTTATGAGCACGATGAAGATGCTTACCAGAAAAGTAGCCTTAGTAGGCTCTATCAGCTTTCAAGAGCCACTCAACAAGAATCTGTTCGTTTTTTTTTTCCGGGAGAAACAAATGCATCGATTTATATTGAATGTTCGGCACAGTATAGATGAAAAAAGTTGCTTGCTCTGCTACACGCCACTGAATTATGATTATGACCCACGTAGCTGAGGTGTACAATTTTTAAATGGTTCAACACGAATTTCTTACCTCGCCGTCTTTTCTAATAAGTATATGGTTGAATTTGAATGCGCGTGACCAATTGAAACAGACGCATTTTTATTTATAACTTAAAATAAAAAAAATAAGATTCCGAATTTGTCTAAATTCCTCTCCGCACGGTATAAAGAAGCTCGTTGAAATTTATCTACAAAAACGACTCTTATAATTTGCATTTCAGTAAAAGACATTAATTCCAGATTCCAGATCTTGATAGTGAGCCGAAAACGAAAATCGCAGTACCAGGAAATGCAGCAGCACGTTCCTCTGTGTCCGAATCCTCCTTTGCCTTAATTGGCTTCAACCAGTCATCGATCAAAGAAGCACCTGCGTTCTCCTTCGCCTTAGTAGGCTTCGATCTCGCGTGGGAGACAAAGCTTCTGCGACTTCGGTACAATCCGGCGACATTGATTCCTCGGAGCTTGGCCAACCCTAGCGTCTCCGCCACCGGCGACGGCCCGCTTTCGATTTTGCGGAAGAATCCGGAGGCACACGGCGGTGGCGGTGCTTTCGCGGTGATCATCTGCGGCAGAGGAAGAAGAATGAGGCGGCGAAATTAATAAAACCGATTGTCTTCGTAACCGTTTTCAGTTATGGCTAATGTTTGTAATTTATATACGAAGCTCATTGAGGATTTTATTTGACATTTAACTGTTAGTGGTAGCAAAAAGAAAGCAGTGGCGGACAAATGATAAATATTCCCAAACATAATCATGTAGAGTCTATATCCCACTTTCATATTAAATGAATTCACTCTAGGGATGGCAACGGGGCGGGGCGGGGACGGGTTTCGCTATCTCATACCCATCCCCGCATAAAAAATTTATCCCCATACCCAAACCCAACGGGTATCAAACTTTTTTTCAATTCCCATCCCCATCGGGTAACGGGTATAATCTCGTACCCATACCCGTACCCGTGTTCTAACTACTTTAATATTAATTTTTATAAAAGAAAAAAAATTACGGTAAAGAAAACATAATATTATGAAATATTAATATTATGAGGATTTTCTTCGATGCCAAATACCTTAAAATAAATTATAATTGTTTACATTTTATATTAGAATACCAAATAAAATTTCATGTGAACCAAAACATTTATTAAATTTGCAAACTACAACATTGATGAACTTAGTTGATAAAATTAAAAAATATTTCAAAAAAATATAAAAGGAAAACAAATATTCAAATTAAAATATATTTTAAATGTTTGTTTACTTCAATTTTTTAAATTCTAATGAATCTCTTTTTTATACACTAATAAAAGTTATAATATATCACTTGATCAAAATGACACAAAGAACAAATAATAAACATAATAATAAAAGGAAAACAAATATTCAAATTAAAATATATTTTAAATGTTTGTTTACTTCAATTTTTTAAATTATAATGAATCTCTTTTTTATACACTAATAAAATTTATAATACATCACTTGATCAAAATGACACAAAGAACAAATAATAAACATAATAATAAAATTTTGACATAAATTTTGTATCTTTTGAACTTCAATATATGTTGGATAGTGACAAAAAAATATTCATAGCAATTACATTAAATTTTTATATTGTAGTAAATAAAAGTTATTTATACAATTAAAGTGAAAAAAATTACAGTATGATTAATAGTGAGTTATAAAATAACGAATAATTAGATAGAATATATCGAAATATTATTCTACATGATGAAAATAAACAATAAATAAAAATATTAAAAAACTAACAAATGTGTGTTTTAGAAATAATTTGAGAGATTATCGAAAGAAATCGTACAAAGGAAATCAAATGTATAATTAAGGTATGATAAGATGAAAAATACCTTAGAGAACTAATTATTAAATTATGTTTGAAGTGGTTAAAATTAAATAGAAATATCATTAGTGACCAAAAAATTTGTCATTAAATTACAAATAAATTAGTAATTAAATTGGTCACTAAATTAAGTACCGATTCGATCATTGAATCAGTCACTAATTTAGTCATTGATTCAGACAATAAATCAACTACTACCACCAATGACGAAAAATCAGTCACCATTTCATGTTTTTCTTGTAGTGAATTATCATATACTATTTCTAAATATCATTATATATATATATATATATATATATATATATATATATATATAATTTTAATCACTTCAAACAGAATTTAAAGTGAAAAAATTACATTATGATTAATAATGAGTTATAAAACAAAAAATAATTAGATAGAATATATCGAAATATTATTCTACATGATGAAAATAAAAACAATAAATAAAAATATTAAAAAACTAACAAATGTGTGTTTTAGAAATAATTTGAGAGACTATCGAAAAAAAACAAATCAAATGCATAACTAAGGTATGATAAGACGAAAAATATCTTAGAGAATTAAGAAAACTTTTCAAATATCAACATATATACTTAAGGTTGAAAAATAACGAAAATTATTTTAATGAAAAAAAAGAGTTCTTCAAATTAAACAAAAATTAATAATAATAATAAGTAAATAATTTTTTTATATTACCCTAAATTGAGAGTATAAACATTCTCATGTGAAAGAAAAATTTATAATAAATAAAAATATTAAAAAATAATATAAATATTCAAATGTGAGGCATAATTTTTTTTAATTAACATACATCATTTTAACATAATTACATAAAGGTTATGATAAGATAAAAAAATATATTGGAGATGAGAATGAGTTTCATGACAAATGAAATAATTAAAAGAAATAAAAAATAGAATATATATATATATATATATATATATATATATATATATATATATATATAGGGGTTACTTGATTAATTGTGAATATTTTAATAATTTAAACAAGAATGGAGATATGGCGGGGACGGGTATTATGGCGGGTATATGTACATCCCCATACCCATCCCCATACCCAACTGAAAAAGTCGGGGATTCCCCATACCCGTACCCATACCCAGTCAATGCGGGGATTCCCCGTCAAAACGGGGACGGGTTCGGGCAATACCCACGGGGACGGGTTTATTTGCCATCTCTACACTCTGATTTATAATCTTTACTTATTTAACAAATTAAATATGAAAAGCAAACAAGAAAAATCAAATACAAAAAAATTAAGTAATGGTTACATTAGTAAACATATTTAGTTTTATTAGGATGTCCCTTGTAAATAAATAAATAAAGAATTATCATCTGAGGTATAAAAACTAGAATTATCAAAATGAATTAGAATCCACGAGCCAATTTGATCCACCACGGGTTTAGGTTGGATTGGGTTAAAATCTTTTTACAAATTTCAATATGATTCATTTTTTACCCGGTCTACTATTATCCGGTTCACTCGAATTGAACTCGTAGTAAGTCGAGCTGGATCACTAACCCACAAATAAAGGATCACACAAGTATTTTTTGTTAGATTGAAATTTGCATTTGGGCTAAGTTGGGTTATTTTTTTAGCCAACACATATATAATTTGTATTTTTGTGATTTTGGTTTGTATTTGGATTGTATTAAAGTTTATTTAGATTTTAATTATAATTATAATTTAGTTTTGACCGAAAAAAAATAAAAAAGTTGTACTTTTTTTAATTAAGTCCGTGAGCCAACCTGTTTAACCCACTAACCGGGCCGGATTCAATTTTTTTTGACTCGCTAATAAGTGAGCTGGGTTGAGTTAGTTCATTTAGTGATCAACCCGTGATGAATCGAGGTAAGCCGGACTGGGTTATCTGTTTTCACAAATCTAATAAAAACACATAAAAATGGTAGTGAAGTCGTATAAATAGTTTTTTTTTAAGTGTTATTTGTTGAAATTTAATATCAAGAAACTCAAACATTCATTAAAATTAATTTTTTTCATTTAATTAAAGGATTTTTAATGATATAATTAAAGCATATAAAAGTGGTAAAAAAATTCTTTATTTGAGTACTTCAATTTGCTTGTGTTTATAATTTAGATGATTGAGATTGGGGTACGTTTATAGTAATCCTCTATTGATAATGTTTCAATAATTAAATTATATTCTAATTTCTTCTTTTAAATGAGAAAATTGATAAAAGTTTATAATTCTTATAAGATACCTAATATAGGGAGTAGGTATAAAATAATAAAACTTGCATAAATGGTAATGATGCACTTGGGTGAGACAATTTAATAAAGTAATTAATTGATTTAGAGAATATGAATTTTTTTTAAGAAAAATAATATGTTTGGATGAAAAAATTAAAAGAAAATTGAAATTGAGAAATTTTGAGAAGATATTTTAAATAACTAAAGTAGTAGAATTTAAATTTCACTTAAAATAGGAAATTAAATTTTCCTAAATTGCATAATTACTTATTGGTTAGGACAAAAAATGTTAACAGGTCCAAAATGTTAAGTTGGGTCGAAAAAAAAGTTGAGCCAAGTCAGGCTAATGATTGAGTCGGGCCAGGCCGAGGTGAAGCTCGAGCTAAGTCGAGCTAAAGGTCAAGCCAGCCTAAGCTGAAGGTTAAATCAGGTCAAAGGTCGAGTCGGACCTAATTAGGTCCAAGGTCGACTTAAATCAAAAATCAAGGCAAGTATTATAGAAATTAAAGTCAAACTAAGTCAAGTTAGACTCAGAGATAGTATTAAGTTTGTCGTAAAATATAAATTAAATTATTTAATTCAAATTAAAAAAAAATGAAATTTAATTATTTAAGAAACGAATATAATTCAATTGCGTATTTTAATTTTTTTTATAGTTGAAATTTCTCGTCCTAACACAATATTATAGTATTTTCAATTAAATTATATTTCAACGTTTATTTTCCTTTTCAAAATGAATAAAAACTTAACTATTTATAATATTTTAAAAATATTAAGTACAATAAACCACCGAGCATAGAAAAAACAAAGCTTGAGCTTTTAAAATTTAACTTTGTACATGAACAATATAATACGAGAAACATTGATGATGTATTTTTTTTTTCCATGTCAGAGAATAATGATTTTTCAAAACGGTTAAAACAAATTTTATTGGGGAGAAATTTTGTTAGAAGTATCATATACTTTTTTGAGTAAAAGCTTTTCACGTCTAATTTCACAAAATGTTTCCGTAAACTTCAGTTGAGGATAATTTTACAAGGAAAAAAAATGTTCTTTAACCAAAAAAAAAGAATTATAGTGAAAGTTAAACCAATTTTTTGGAAAACTTTTGAAAACAAATATTGTTGGTAAAGATTGTTTTGAGGAAGTAATGTCGTGTTCCTCACCAAAGCAATGAAGTGCCAATGATCATGTGTGGCGTGGATCTCGTTTTTTCTGAAGTTCAAATCGCCATTCATTCTGAGCTGTGCACACCAATTATTTTGTGTGGAGTTGTCCATTTGTTGATTGCCAAATCATATAAAATGCTTGGATGTAACTTTAATGGTACTCGTGTACTCAACTAGTTTTCTTTTTGAACCAAATAACTAAAAGAAGACAAAACACTGTTTATCTTCTTTAAAATAATGTAGTTTAGGCCAATTTATCCATTCAAAAAGCCTAGCACACAGATTTTTCTTTTCACTTACTTTACATGTTTATGTGAGATATATCTTCATAATCTAGGAGGATTAGGATTATTAATTATTCATATATTGAGATGGTTAGATATGTATAAATTACGAGACGAAAAAATATGTACAAAAGATGTTTGATGAAAAACAACTAAAATATAGTTTTCATCTTATTCTATTAAAAACTTGTTCAATATACATAATATCTAATAATATAAGAAAAAATTAAAATCTAAAATGTTATCGTAATATATAAATATTTGATAATAATATAAAATAGTAAAATATACAATATCTTCGTTAACAAAATTAACATCAGAATCAAACGATATGATACTATTGAAGGATATAAATTAAAAAAATAATAATAATTTCTATAATAAGTTTTGATTTCTATGTTAAGGCTGATGGGCTTACATTTTTTTCTACAACAGTTGTAAAGTGTCCAAGATGAATCATCAGAATGCACATAATGCACATAGAACTACTAATAATTATAAGGGTTGATTTTATTAGTAATGCTTTTTCTTTCACCGTGCAGAATGGAATATTAAATGAGAGAATCATTCTCTCACTTATCTTGCATGAGATCTCAGCTGAAGAAAAAATTGATATTGATATTGAATAAAATATTGTCAACCTTTTAATCAACATTTTACTCACTATCTGTTACGCTCAGGAAAGAATAAAAAAAATGGATTATGGGATGGAAAAAGAAAAAACAAATCTAATGAATAGTTAAAGAAAAAGAAGTTTGAGTTGGGTATAATTCTTTCGAGCATATCAAGCTTAAACCTCCGTATTTATTGTATACGAATATACTTGATGAGATTATTGTCTCCGCAAGTAGGTCATCGTTGTATACAATTTTATATATATATATATATATATATATATATATATATATATATATATATATATATTATTCATATATTATTCATAATTATTAGTAAATTTTATTTAAATATTTTTTTAAATGACAAATGGATGTGAAAAAAACTTTTCTTAATGGAGAGTTAAAATAGGATGTATATATGATACAACCTAAAGGTTTCACACTTGTGTCTAATCATAGTAAAGTTTGCAAGTTACAAAAATTTATTTACGGATTAAAATAAGTTTCTAGAAGTTGGAACATTAGCTTTAACAACACAAACAAAATGTTTAACAACACAACCAAAATGTTTGATTTTGTTACATGTGATGAAAAGTCTTGTGTATACAAATATGTCAGTGGGAGCGAAAATTTATGTTGCCATATGTTGATGGCATATTATTAACCCAAAATGATATTTCAACTTTGAAATTTACGACAGATTGACTATCTAAACATAAATATCTCCATGAAGGATACGGGAGAAACAATTTATGCTCTAAAAATAAATATCTTTAGAGATGGATCTAAAAGGATGTTTAGACTCTCTCAATCTATGTACATTGATACCATCCTAAAGAGGTAAAATATGGACAATTCCAAGGGAGACTATTTGCTTATAGGAACTGAAGTCGCTCTTGGTAGGAAGGATTGTCCTAACACTGCTGAAGAGAGAGAATGCATGAATAGAGTACCATATGCTAGTGTAGTGGGAGCTATCATGTATACCATGACTTGTACATGGTTTGATGTTGCCTATGCACTGCATGTAAGTAGTCGATATTAAGCCAACCCGGGTGAAGAATATTGGAAAGTGGTTAAGACCAATATTAAGTAAGAATGACTAAATACCAATTCTTTATATATGGAGATTCTAAACTCAGGTTAAAAGGTTATGCTGATGCAAGTTTTCAATCAAATGTTGATGATGTCAAATTTGTTTTTGGTTGTGTCATCACCTTAAATGGTGGTGCAAAAAGTTGGAAAAGTTCCAAGCAAGCTAATAGTGTTGACTCAACTATTGAAGCATAATATATAGCAGCAAGTGAAGTTGTTAAGGAAACAATTTGGATGAAGAATTTATTAGTTAAACTTGGTATAGTTCCTTCGATGGACGAATCAATTAAGTTGTTATGTGACAAAAACAAGGCGATCACTCAAGCATAGGAGCTTGGATCACATCAAAAGACAAACATTACTAGAGAAAATATCACATCATTAGAGAACTTGTTGAACATGGAGACAGTAAGTTACAAAAGCTAGGAAGTAAAATGAACGTCGTAGATCCATTCACCAAAGAAGTGCTTAGCATAAAAGAGTTTGACAGGCAGAAGTGAAAGCTAGAAATGAGATACATGATTGATCGAATCTAAGGCAAGTGGGAGATTGTTGGATTTGGAGTATGCCCTAGATCAAATTTGTCATGTTAGTAATAATAAAGTTATGTTTATTATTATTTATTTTATTGTCACATTCATTGAATTCATATGATAATGTCCTTGATTAAAATTAAATACTTGTTATCATAATAGATATTATAATGATGAGAAATAAGTCTTATATAATTTTAATTTAAATTGTTCTTAATCATAAGATTATTAAGGATAAAACATCATTAATCTAAATAGGTCAATATATGTGTAGTGGTCTTTATCAGATAAAGTTAAAAGATCTCATTTTTTAAATTACACATATAAATTATACATGTCGAGATATGACTACTAAATTGACTCAAAGAAGAATTACTAATGATTAATATTATCTTTGAATTATCAATATGGAAAATTCTTTTGAAGAAATATATAATTTCCTTAGACTTTATGTTATCCTAAAAATTAACAAATTATTTATTACACTTTGATATCGGACATCTAACATTTCGTGATGTTAGTTGAATGATTATTGATATGATTAAACTCTTGTGGAATTAATGATTAATCAGAAAATAGTATATCAACTCTTGGTAATGAGTTTGAGTTCTATATAAATAAAGATCTTGACTAAAGTATTATGAATGAAAGAAGAACGAAGTTTCTTAAGTTATTCAGTATGTGTTAACTTATTAGAGAATTTAACAACCATACCATATTTTAGAGTGATCATAGAACGATAAAGATAGAACGAAATATTATATTAATCTTCAAGAATTCTAAAATAAAAGATAATTCATACTACTAGACCGGTTAAGGAGTGTTGCTATACGCCAACCTTGACTAATAAATTAATGAGTTAATTTATTATGGTTAGTAATTAACTTATGGTGTCACACACTAATAATTGTTGTTCTGATCTTTGTCGTTAAGGAATGTTTCGAAACGTCAAATTTTAATAAATAAATTAATGAATAAATTTATTATAATTTAATAATTAACTTATATGGTACAAACTAACGATTGATCTTTGTTGAATGAAAAAATACTATTAAATAAATTAAAAAATTAAATTTATTGATATATTTTCTCTAAATAAAATATTATTATATTTTTTACTAGCACCCAAGAATATATTAATCTAAAATTTGAGAATCCGTAGTACTGATTAAGTAAGACTTAGTCAATTAAGTTATAGCGAAATAAATGTATTTTTTAAAATATGATTTAATAAAAAAATTGATTAGTTACCGAAAAAAAAAAAAAAGCAACAGGGTGAGAAAATTTTTTCTCATATGATAACAGTTAGGGATGTCAAAAAAATCCGTACTCGTGGGTATCCACGGATAAAACCCGCAACGGGTAAGAAATGGATATTAAAAATGGATACCCGCTACCCGCGGGTACAGGTATTTTTTATACCCGCATGTTAACGGGACGGGTACGGGTATCATAGTATCCGTACCCGTGGATACCCGTACCCGCTAAACTTTAATTAACAAAAATACACTCACACACAAATATCTATCTATCTATCTATCTATCTATCTATCTATATATATATATATATATATATATATATATATATATATATATATATATATATATATATATATATATATATATATTAGTTGGCTTAATTTTTTTTAAGTTGCACATCTTGTCTTCTATCTTCATTCTTCAAACTTTAAGTATTGGTATGTTGTCTTCTTCTAAGTACATTCCTTGACATTCTTCTCTTTCCTTTATTTGAAATTGGGCATATACATCAAATCCTATATAGACAATGACGTTTATGGTATGCTTATTGTCAAATGATGGAATCAAAATAAGAATACTTGACACGTGGCAATTGAGGTTTATTATTTGTTTATTTTGTTTATTTTTTAGGAATCAATTGGAGAAAATGGACTTTTTGATAAAAACACTAATTAAAAAATTTTCATTGTGTTGAACGTCATTTTATAATTACTTTTATAATTATTTGGACTTGTATGAACTTTAGTTTATTTGAACTTTATTTAAAATTTATGACACATGTATTTTATTTCGTTTTATTTGAATTTATGATTAAATATTTATTTTTTAAATAATTTTGTAAATATCCGCGGGTACCCGTGAATACCCGCGGATATGAAAAAAATAGGCGGGTACCCACATAACGGATACCCGACGGATATGGGTACGGATACGGGACAAATATTTATCAAGCGGGTAGGGTACGGGGGAGCTACTACCCGTACCCTACCCGCCCCGTTGACATCCCTAATTACAGCAAAAAGACAAACATAGTTCGAGGTGTGTTCCTATTGGATAGAGAAAAAAAATATTATAAAAATAAAAATAATATTCCTAAAAAAGATATGTGCTAGTTCTTTAAATCTCTGTTCGACGTATAAAGTGGTGGCACAATAAGATCACTCTCAAATTTTGATACACGTGTAAAACCTTCAAATATTTGAAGGAGTTAAATTTGTAAGACCATCACATCGAATTAAATTATTTTTTCTAATTTTTTTATTTTATTGTTTGATTGGAACAATTTAAGAATTTGGAAGGCGTAAAAGAAATATAAAAAATAAAGTATTTTATTTAAAATTTATTTTTTGAATTTTTTTATGTAAAATTATTTATTAAATTATCATTATTAATTTTATTTAACATTTCTTTTTCAATAAATAATAAGACTAATCCATTTAATTTTGTTTAGATATTGTTGATCTTGAATAAATTTTTATTATCTTTTGCTTTGAGAAACTCTTTTCAGCTGAAACAACTAATATTAAAATTGTTAACATTATTATATAAGTTATATATATGCATTTGAAAAATATTATATTCTTTTTATATAATTAAGAATGTCAATTGGTTTATCATTTTTCAAATTTATAATTTCTCTAAAAATATTTAATTTTTAAAATAAATCAAATCCATCAATATCCAACAAATTATCATGTTCTAAAGATTTTTAATATTTAATCATTTTCCCTTACAAAATGTACAATATAGTGACTTTAATTTTTTAATGCTTTTAAAAAAAATAAAAAATATCTTCATATATTTTAAATTGTTCAAATTTGAAGTCTGCTAAT
Source organism: Vigna unguiculata (assembly GCF_037176805.1). Taxonomy (NCBI): domain Eukaryota; kingdom Viridiplantae; phylum Streptophyta; class Magnoliopsida; order Fabales; family Fabaceae; genus Vigna; species Vigna unguiculata. The sequence goes on along the minus strand of NC_140794.1, from coordinate 51,498,420 downwards.
TGTTTCATATATAATATACAAAAAGTAATCAAATATAAATCATTTTTGAAGAGATTTTACAATTTCATTCTAAACTTTTCATCAAATTGTTTCTTTTTACGTCTAATACATTCTTCCAAAACTTAGGTTCTATATTCATTTTAAAAGCAATTTCATTGGCAGAAATCAATGCATTTTCAAATCCATTTTCTCTTAACAGAAGAAGACCTTTTAATCGTTCAATAGCTTTATCAACACACATATTTTTTTATTGTAAATTCTCAACTTGATAGTAAGTCTTTTTTTTCTTAAACTTTAATAATTTTTCTACAAAAAATTCAACTTTTAATTATGCTCTAATTAATTTATTATCCACTTTAAGACTAAATCCTAATCTAAATAATAGTTTTGTAGAAAAATTTCACTTCCTCATCAAGATATATGCAAAAAAAAAAAAATCTCGAAACTCGAAAATCGAAAAATACCAAAAAACAAAATTGGGTAAAAGAAACGTATTTTTAGTCATAATACAAATTCAAAACCGCATAAAAACAACAACAACACAGATAGAAAGAGAAAACATATTAACCAGAAATGAGGAAGAAAAAATTGGTACATACGGACTACATGATATTCAAGGAATGTAATATGTCAAAACCCTAAAAAAGTGACTCTTAAAAGATTAAAAAGTAAGGAGATGCAAGAGAAGTAACAAATATCTAAAAAGCTAAAAGAAATAAATAGAATCCAGATTGATTATAAGATAATAAAGATAACTAATCATTAATTTTTTACTTAAACAAAATTATAATTTACTAAATAAAATATTTAACTCATTAATTATTCTTTTTAATACCAATAAAATTAATAGAATAATAATAATTTAATTATATTTTATTTTCAAACATAAACTTATAATTAATTTGATAGAACTATATTAGTAATACGATATATTTTTTAGGCTTTTTTTTTCGTAAAAATATTTTTATAATTAATTTAATAGAAATATATTACAGTACAAAATAAATTAAGTCTTTTTTCTTAAACATAATTATATAACTAATAAATAAAAAATATTAGTAATAAAAAAAACTTAGACCTTTTTTTTATAATGACCTTAAACGAATATTTTACTTGTTTTACTCTGACTTTTTTGATCGATATGCATAATTTAAATAAAATAGGTAAATAAAATAGGGACAAACTCAATGACATTTTCAAGATAAATGTCACATAACTTCATTTTCATGTTTTGAATGACCAACTTTAATTTTCTAAAAAAACATAAAAAAAATCATTTAAAATTAGAATAAAATTAACTAAAGTTATGTCAATGAAAAACGTTCAAATATAAAGATATCACATCACAAGAAAAAAAAAATATTGATATGAAAAATTAAGTGTTATGAACAAAGAGAAAAAAAAAGAAATATAAAAGGAAAAATAGCTTAACGCTAAAACATACATAAGGAAGAGAAAAATATAAAGCACAAAATCTAACAAAAAATTTAACCCAAATAACAAGACAACAAAACAAAGTGAAGAAAAACAAAAGATGAACTTAAAAGTAAAAACATAAAGAGAAGAAAAATATAACAAAACATAAAATCCATTGTCGTCCAAACATTTTCATGTAAAATAGAAATAAAGTCAAAGATAAATGAATTATATATAGTATATATTACTGAAAATACACACGTATGTGTATTTTATCATGATAATAAAATATAATAAAATTATTATTATTATTATTATAAATTTAAATATAAATAAATTTTAAAAATTTATTCCTATAAAATTTTTATTTATTTTTAAATGATTTTTATTATAAATTATTGTTTTGGTTTTAAAAAAGTAAATTTAAAGAAATGGTCAAATAAAAAAATGAAGAAAAATTTATTACAAAATAAAATTAGTAAAACGATTATTTTAATTTAAAAAGATCATTACTTAAAAACTGAAATTAATATATATATATATATATATATATATATATATATATATATATATAAAGAAAAATTCTTAATATAGACAATAAAGAAATAAATTAAAGTAAAAAGTTAAACAACATTGTAAAAGCTAGAAAATGAAATGATAGTAATTCTCCATACGCAGATCCGCAGTAGCTCATCTGGTTAAATTCGCTAATTGAATTCCGGGTTCAACTCCTGGCTGCGGAATATTTTTTTTCTCAAAATCTAAATCAAATTAAAATTGTGCATATTTCTATTAGATGTAGGGCGGCTTTTAAGCCGCATAATAATGAGAAATGGTACTGCATGAGATTAAAAAAAGGTAATATGTAAAATCCTGAAAAATTTTAATTCATTGATTTTCTTTTTAATACTAATAAAATTAATAGATACTAATTATATTTTAATTAAAATTTATTTTTAAATATAAATTTATAATTAATTTAATAGAACTATATTAATAATAAAATATAATTTTAGTCTTTTTCATAAAAAAATTATAATTAATTTAATAAAAATATATTATAATACAACATAAAATTGAGAATTTTTTCTTTAACATAATTTTATAATTAATTTAATAAAAAATATCAGAAATAAAAACAATTTTTGAGATCTTTTTTTATCTCGAACAAATATTTTATTTTTGAGCTGATCATTTTGCTAAATATACATAATTTAAATAAAATAGAGACAAAATCAATGACATTTTCAAAATAAACGTCACATAAATTACTTTCATGTCTTGAATAATCAATTTTAAACTTTTCAAAATATATATATAAAAGAATCAATTGAAAATTAAACAAAATTAACAAGTTGTGTTACTTTTACAAAAACAGTTAAAAAATAATATATATATATATATATATATATATATATATATATATATAGTTAAAAAATCACGTTGATTTACGTGTAACAAAGAACATTAATTAAAACATAAGATAACATCAAGGGCAAAAAATAAAAATAAATAAATTTGATATGAAAAACTAAGTGGTCTAAAAAAAAGAAGGAGTATAAAAAAGAAATAGTTAAACCCTAAAATAAATATAACGAAAAGAAAAAATAGAAAAAATAAAATCTAACAAAAACTGAACTCCAATATCAAGACAACAAAACAAAGAGAATACAAACAAAAAATGGACCTAAAAGTATAAACATAAAGAAAAGAGAAATATAACAAAACATAAAATCCAATGTCGTACAAATATTTCGGTATAAAATAGAAATGAAGTCAGATAAATGAATTATATATAATATATATTATTGAAAACACACATGTATGTGTATTTTATTATGATAATAAAATACAATAAAATTATTATTATTATTATTATAAAATTAATTATAAATAAATTTTAAAAAATTATTCAGATAATTTTTATTTATTTTTAAATATTTTTTTAATATAAATTATTATTTTGGTTTTAAAAAAGTAAATTTAAAGAAATGGTCAAACAAACAAATTAAAAAAATGGATTACAAAATAAAATTAGTAAAATAATTATTTTAATTTAAAAAGATCATTACTTAAAAAGTAAAATTAAAAATAAAATATATACATAAAAAGAAAAAATTTTAATATAGACGATAAAGAAATAAAATAAAATAAAAAGTTAAGCAACATTGTAAAAGCTGTACAAAAAAAAATGAGATATTACATTCCATTACACATGTTTCTCATTTTAAACATGTACTTTTAGGTGGTTGAAAAAGAGGCTTCATGGGAAAAAACACGGTTCAGAATAAATTATGATTATTTGATGAAGGATTACGATACTTTTTAAGGTGTTTTTAACAAATTTTGATAGATTACCTATTTAATTAAAAAAGTATTATTTTATTACATTATTTTAATTAAAAAATAAAAAATTAATTTATTTGAAAATTATTTATGAAAGTTTTATGAAATTTGTCATTTTTTCTTATCAAAACATAATTTTCCTTTCATAAAAGTGACATAAATGATGGTCATAAGAGACAATTATTTTGTCGTCCATATGGGGTAAAGTAGTCTACCAAAACAATAATAATATCTGCCTACATACAGATCCGCAGTAGCTCATCTGGTTAAATTCGTTAAATGAATTCCGGGTTCGACTCCCGGCTGCGGAAATTTTTGTTTTGAAAATCTAATCAAATTAAAAATGTGTATATTTCTATTAGATGTAATGAGGTGGTCTCTTTTAAGCCGCTGAATGGGTTTATAGTTTCATCATTATATGATCTTTTCTTTTTTAAATAACAAAGAAATATTTAATTGAAGTCTTATGGATTCTCAAAATTTATATTAATATATAAAAAATATAATAATATTTCACTCAAAAAAAATATATCAATAAAATTAAACTCTTTAATTAAATCAATCATATTTTAAGATAATAAATCTTTTTTCTCTAAACTTGAATAATTTTTTTATAGAAAATTTAACTTTGAATTATGCTTTAATTAATATATTATTCACCAAAAGATTAAATCCTAATCTAATTAATAGTTTTATGGAAAAATTTAGTTCCTTATCGAGATATGTGTAAAAAGAAAATTCTTAAAACTCATATATTGAAAAGTAAAAAAAACAAAATTGAAAAAAAAAACGCATTTTTAATTATAATACAAATCTAAAACAAAATAAAAATAATAGTAATACAAATAGAAAGAAAAATCATATTAATCATAAATGAGGATGAAAAGATTGGTACGCATACTACATGAGATTCAAAGAATGTAATATGCCAAAATCTTAAAAAAAAAATTACTCTTAAGGAAATAAAGTAAGGAGATGCCAGAGAAGTTACAGAGATATAACAAAGTAAAAGAAAAAAATAGTTATCGAATTAATTATAAGAGAATAAAGATAACTAATTATTATATTTTATGGAAACAAAATTATAATTTACTAAAAAAAGTCTTAATTCATTAATTATTTTTTTAATACTAATAATAGATACTAATAATAATTTAATTATATTTTATTTTCAAACATAAACTTATAATTAATTTGATAGAGCTATATTAGTAATAAAATATATTTTTGAAGTTTTTTTTCCATAAAAATAGTTTTATAATTAATTTAATAGAGGTATATTATAGTACAAAATAAAATTGAGCTTTTTTCTTAAACATAATTTATAATTAATTTAATAGAAAAATATTAGTAATAAAACAAAAATTGAGGTCTTTTTTTTTTGTCTCAAACGAGTATTTTACTTGCTTTATCCTTGAGCGCACCCTATTGCTCGATATGCCATAATTTAACCAAAAATGGAAACAAACTCAATAACATTTTTAAGAGAGACATCAGGTAACTTCATTTTCATGTTTTGAATGACCAAATTTCATTTTCTAAAAAGCATATATATAAAAATCAGTTAAAAATTAAACAAAGTTAACTAGAATTATATGACTTTTACGAAAGTCGTTAAAAAATAATATATGTATGTAATGGTTAAAAAATCACACTCATTTACATGTAACAAAGAACATTAATAATGACATCACACAGAGATGACAAATAAACCCGTCCCCGTGGGTATTATCCGAACCCGTCCCCGTTTTGACGGGAAATCCCCGCATTGACTGGGTATGGGTATGGGTATGGGGAATCTCCGACTTTTTCAGTTGGGTATGGGGATGGGTATGGGGATGTACATATCCCCGCCATAATACCCGTCCCCGCCATATCTCTATTCTCGTTTAAATTATTAAAATATCTCCAATTAATTAAGTAACTATATATATATATATATATTCTATTTTTTATTTCTTTTAATTATTTGGTTTGTCATGAAACTTATTCGCATTTCCAAAATAATTTTTATCTTATCATAATCTTTATGTAATTATGTTAAAATGATGTATATTAATTAAAAAAATTTATGCTCACATTTGAATATTTCTATTATTTTTTTAATATTTTTATTTATTATATATTTTCCTTTCACATGAGAATGTTTATACTCTCAATTTAAGGTAATATAAAAAAAATATTTACTTATTATTATTATTATTATTAATTTTTGTTTAATTTGAATAACTCTTTTGTTTCATTAAAATAATTTTCGTTATTTTTCAACCACTGAGTATATATGTTGATATTTGAAAAGTTTTTTTAGTTCTCTAAGATATTTTTCATCTTATCATACCTTAATTATACATTTGATTTCCTTTGTGCGATTTCTTTCGATAGTCTCTCAAATTATTTCTAAAACACACATTTGTTAGTTTTTTAATATTTTTATTTATTGTTTATTATTTTCATCATGGAGAATAATATTTCGATATATTCTATCTAATTATTTTTTATTTTATAACTCGTTATTAATCATACTGTAATTTTTTCACTTTAAATTATGTTTGAAGTGGTTAAAATTATAAATATATATATATATATATATATATATATAATGATATTTAGGAATAGTATATGATAATTCACTACAAGAAAAACATGAAATAGTGACTGATTTAGTCATTAACCCATATCAGTCACTATTTTTCGTCATTGGTGGTAGCAGTTGATTTATTGTCTGAATTAGTGATTAAATTAGTGACCGATTCAATAATCGAATTGGTACTTGATTTAGTGACCAATTTAATTACTAATTTATTTATAATTTGATGACAACTTTTTTGGTCACTAATGATATTTCTATTTAATTTTAACCACTTCAAACATAATTTAATAATTAGTTCTCTAAGGTATTTTTCATCTTATCACATCTTAATTATACATTTGATTTCCTTTGTGCGATTTCTTTCAATAGTCTCTCAAATTATTTCTAAAACACACATTTGTTAGTTTTTTAATATTTTTATTTATTGTTTATTTTCATCATGTAGAATAATATTTCGATATATTCTATCTAATTATTTTTATTTTATAACTCATTATTAATCATACTGTAATTTTTTCACTTTAAATTATGTTTGAAGTGGTTAAAATTATATATATATATATATATATATATATATATATATATATAATGATATTTAGGAATAATATATGATAATTCACTACAAGAAAAACATGAAATAGTGACTAATTTAGTCATTAACCTATATCAGTCACTATTTTTCATCATTGGTGGTAGTAGTTGATTTATTGTCTGAATTAGTTATTAAATTAGTGACATATTCAATGATCGAATCAATACTCGATTTAGTGACCAATTTAATTATTAATTTATTTGTAATTTGATGACAATTTTTTTGGTCACTAATGATATTTATATTTAATTTTAACCACTTCAAACATAATTTAATAATTAGTTCTCTAAGGTAATTTTCATCTTATCATATCTTAATTATACATTTGATTTTCTTTGTGCGATTTCTTTCAATAGTCTCTCAAATTATTTCTAAAACACACATTTGTTAGTTTTTTTATATTTTTATTTATTGTTTATTTTCATCATGTAGAATAATATTTCGATATATTCTATCTAATTATTTGTTATTTTATAACTCATTATTAATCATACTGTAATTTTTTCACTTTAATTGTATAAATAACTTTTATTTACTACAATATAAAAATTTAATGTAATTGCTATGAATATTTTTTTGTCACTATCCAACATATATTGAAGTTTAAAAGATACAAAATCTATGTCAAAATTTTATTATTATATTTATTATTTGTTCTTTGTGTCATTTTGATCAAGTGACGTATTATAACTTTTATTAGTGTATAAAAAAAAGATTCATTAGAATTTAAATAATTGAAGTAAACAAACATTTAAAATATATTTTAATTTGAATATTTGTTTTCCTTTTATATTTTTTTGAAATATTTTTTAATTTTATCAACTAAGTTCATCAATGTTGTAGTTTACAAATTTAATAAATGTTTTGGTTCTCATCAAATTTTATTTGGTATTCTAATCTAAAATGTAGACAATTATAATTTATTTTAAAGTATTTGATATGGAAGAAATAATCATCCTCCTAATATTAAATATTTGATAATATTATGTTTTCTTTACCGTAATTTTTGTTCTTTTATAAAAATTAATATTAGTTAGAACACGGGTACGGGTATGGGTACGAGATTATATCCGTTACCCGGTGGGGATGGGGATGGGACAAAAGTTTGATACCCGTTGGGTTTGGGTATGGGGATGTGGATGAAATTTTGATGCGGGGATGGGTATGGGATAACGAAACCCGTCCCCGCCCCGCCCCGTTGCCATCCCTAACATCACATAACATGAAGAACAAAAAGAAGAAATAAAAAATATTGATATGAAAAATTAAGTGTTATGAACAGAGAGAAAAAGAATTAGTATAAAAGGGGAAAGAGCTAAACCCTAAAACCTATGATACATGAATACAATGCGTGTATCAAATACGATAGTATCCAACACGCAAATACTTAAAAATTATATGATACGATATGTTATATATGCATATTGAAAAGTGTACACTATTTTTTAAAAACATGATAAATATATTAATGTTATTGTGTGCATCCAAGTTAAAACAACAAGTATTAAAGTTGTCAAGATAAAAGATTATAAATTATTGTCATCTTAAAAGTATTGTTGCTTTATATATCACATACTTCATTAATAAGTATTGGTAAAGTATTTTAAAGTATCAGATACAAATACGTGTCGGACACGAATAGGTGATCTAAATTGAAGTATTAGTGCTTCATAGCCTAAAACAAACATAACGAAGAGAAAAATAGAAAGCACAAAATCTAACAAAAAAAAGCATAACTTCAATAACAAGACAACAAAACAAGTTTTAATTACTCTCATGTCCCCGCTTTGATAGGGGTATAACAATTTGGTACTCACTCTTAAAAAAGTGTAATGTGCGTCTCAACTTTTGAATAATGTCTCAATTAGGTTCCTTTCAGAAAAGAAAAAATAATGTCGTTAACGGTGTGCCACGTGTCAATCTCTAGTTTTGTTTTTAAATTTTTTTATTGCAAACATTTTTCTTGTCACGTGTCAAGTCCCTAGTGTGACACGTTGCGATGTCAGTGCCACGTGATAGGACAATGCAACGTGTCAGTGTTACTGCCAAATGTCATTATCTTGATTTAAATTTAGTCCCCATATATGTTTCCTTGATTCAATTTAGTCTCCACTCTTCTTGTGCCTTTTATTAAATTTTTCCCAATTTATTTTAATAATTGAAATATTTTTTTAATCCATTTTTCATAAGATTAAAACTAATTAAGTATAAATATTCTTACAAAATTGAGTACGGATTTTTATATTAAAATTTAGTGGTAAAAGAAATCATAAACAAAATATGGATTAATAAATATAATAATGTAATATGTTAAAAATTCATTTTTAATAAAAAAATACTGGTATAACATCCATACAAATAATAAATTTGGTCTCATATTAGAGAGACGATATTGTTCTATTTTGAAAAAAAAAAGTAATAATTAACAAAGAAAAAGTTAATAATATACAACAATGTAATATGTTAAAAAGTAATTTTTAACAAAAAAATATCAGTATAACATTTATAAAAATAATAAATTTATTCTAAAATTGGAGAAAGACAATATTCTCTATTTTGAAGAAAAAAAAATTGGGTGACTATATTGCTCTATTAGTATAACATTTTTTTATCACTAAATTTTAATATAAATATTAGTACTTAATTTTGTAAAAATATTTAGACTTAATTAGGTTTAATCTTATAAAAAAATCGATTAAGAAAATATATTTCAATTATTAAAGAAAATTGAGACAAAATTGAATCAAAGATACAAAATTGGATACTAAGGATTTGACACGTGACAACAAACATATTTTGCTAAATAAAGTAAAAATTAAAAAAGTTTAAAAAATCAAAGATTAACATGTGACATGCCGTTAACGCCATTAATAATTTTGTTTTTATTGAAAGGAACTTAATTCAGACATTTCTCAACAAAATTGAGACGTAATTGATAATTTTTTAAGAACGAGTACCAAATTGATACATCTCTATTAAAGTGAAGATGATTTGAATAATTAAATGACAAAACAAAGTGAAAAAAAAAACAAAAAATAAACTTAAAAGTGCAAACATAAAGAGAAGATAAATATAAGAAAACATAAAATCCAAAGTCGTAAAAGCATTTCCATATAAAATAGAAATAAAGTCATAAATAAATTAATTATATATAATACACATTACTGGAAACACATGCATTATACGTATACGTGTATTTTTTATGATAATAAAATTATTTTTATAAAATTAAATATAAATAAGTTTTAAAAAAATATTCAGATAATTTTTATTTATTTTGTAAATATTTTTTTATTGTAAATTACTGTTTGGTTTTAAAAAATTAAATTTAAAGAAATGGTCAAATAAAAAAAATTAATTACAAAATAAATTTAGTGAAACGATTATTTTAATTTAAAAAGATGATTACTTAAAAAGTAAAATTAAAAATAAAATACATACATAAAAAAAAATCAGAATATAGACGATTAAGCACTAAAATAAAATAAAAAATTAAGCAACATTGTAAAAGCTGTACAAAAGAAAATGAGATATTACATTCAATTACACCTGTTTCTCATTTTTGTTTTTCGAAAGATGTACTTTTAGTATATCTGTGTGGTTGAAAAAGATTGTTCATGGAAAAAACCACGGTTCAGAACAAATTATGGTGATTTGATAAAAGTGACATAAATGATGGTTATGTTACAAGTGACAATTATTTTGTTGTGGATTTGAGACCGGCTATATGGTTATAGAAAAATAATAATATCTGCTTTACTAAGATCCGCAGTAACTAGGGATGGCAACGGGGCGGGGCGGGTACGGGTATCATGATCCCATCCTCATCCCCATAATAAAAATTTATCTCCATCCCCATCCCCAAACCCAACGGGTATACAACTTTTGACCCATCCCCATCCCCACCGGGTAACGGGTATTTTCTTATACTCATACCCATACCCATTTTTTTATTGTTCCATATATCAATTAAATATTTTTTATAAAAAAAATTTAAAAATCACACCAACGGAATCATGATACTATCAAAATATTCAATATTAAAATAACATACTCTTTTTGATTTTCATGATGTCAAATATTAAGAAAAATATTATAATAGTATAAATCTCAAATTAAAGTATCAAATAACAACTAAATAAAATTCAAATAATTATATAAAAGCTAAAAAATTACACATTACTAAAATTTTATAATAACCAAAATATTTATTAATTTTACAAATGATCAGTGGTTTCATTTGCATTCGATCCACCTACACATAGAAAAAAAATGAAAAATTAGATATGATATAATAATTGAAATTGAAAATTTTAATTACTAGAATATAATGTACCTTCTTCATCAGATTCATTATCATAAAGGAGTAAAGATAATTAAATGTGTGACCCAAATTTGAGAATATCCATTTGAACATAACATAACGAAAAAAAAATGTATAATTAAGATTATGATAAAAGGAAAAGTACCTTGAAAATCTGCTTAAACCTTAAAGAACAAGCCAAACAATTAAAAGAGAGTAAAAAAGTGTATAACCAAAGTAACAAAAAGAAGAACTACAAAATAAGAGTCAAACATTTTCATGAAAATAAATAAATAAATAAAGATAATCAAATGTGTAACCTAAAAATTATTTCATAGAATGAAATTGAGGAACACCTATTTGAACATAACCATGTACAGAAAGTAAAAATTATGTAATAAGAAGAAGAAAAATTACCTTCAAAATTAAATCTTGAAAAACAAACCAGACAATTGAGAGAGTAAACAAAGTGTATAACAAAAAACAAAGAGAATGAGAAATATGTTATATATATATATATATATATATATATATATATATATATATATATTATATTATATTATATTATATATTATATTACTATGTATATATATATTATATGTGTGGATATCTTATGTTTATATATATATATATATATATATATATATATATATATATATATATATATATATATTTTTATAGATATATATTTATTTTAAGTATATATTATATTATATTATATAATAATATAAATATAATAATATATATTATATTATTATGTATATATATTATATGTATATGCGTAGATATTTTATGCTTTTATATATATATATATATATATATATATATATATATATATATATATATATATATATATTTCTTTTAAATTTTTATAAATTTGTAATGTTATAAATTTGTTTATAAAAGATCTCACTAGTTAAATGATTAATTTGTTTTATACGTATATATTATATATATTATATTATATTATTATGTATATATATTATATTATATTATATTACATGTATATGTGTAAATATATATATATATATATATATATATATATATATATATATATATATATAAAAGTATATTTTATTTATATGTATATATACTATATTATATTATATTATATTATATTATATTTTATGTGTAAATATATTATTTATTTATATATATTTTTTAGATTATTTAATAAATTATAAATAGTTTAGTAATTTAAGCGGGGACGGGTATTTGGGCGGGTATATATATATCCCCATCCCCAGTTGAAAATTTCGGGTATTACCCATACCCATACCCATACCCAGTCAAAGCGGGGATTCCCCGTCAAAACGGGGACGGGTTCGGGTGATACCCACGGGCACGGGTTTATTTGCCATCTCTAGCAGTAACTCATCTGGTTAAATTCGTTGAATGAATTCCGGGTTCGACTTTCGGCTGTGGAATTTTTTATGTTTTAACTTTTGTTCTCAAAATCTAATAAAATTAAGGTTTAATTAATCGTAAAGTACCCAGTTAGGTACTAGAGTGTCAAATTGGTACCCGCTTTTAAAAAAGTGTCAATTGCATCCCAACTTTTGAAAATTGCTTCAATTAACGCCGTTAGTCAACGTGCCACGTGTCAATCTGTGGTTTTTTTGATTTTTTTAAAAAAAAAATTAATTTTTTTTAATTTTTAAATTTTTTTTAAATTTTTTTTTAAAAAAAATTAAAAATACCACGTGTCAAGTCCCTGTGTGTGCCACGTGGCATTGTCAGTGCCACGTGGCATTGTAATGCCACGTGTCAGTGTTACTATTAGATGTCATTGTTTTGATTTCGATTTGGTCCCCACATTTGTCTTTTTGTTTTAATTAAGTACCTAAGTATGTGTATCTGATTCAATTTTGTCCCAATTCTTTTTTTTAATAATTAAAATATTTTTGTAATCCATTTTTTATAAGATTAAAAATAATTAAGTATAAATATTTTTACAAAATTAAGTACTAATATTTATAATGTTTCTCTCAATTTCAGACCAAATTTATTATTTGTATGAATGTTATGCTATTTATAAGTACTAAAATGACTTTTACCACTAAATTTTAATATAAATATCAAATACTTAATTTTTTTAAAACTTTTATACTTAATTACTTTTAATTTTATTAAAAAATATTTTAATTATTAAAAATTATTAGGTCAAAATTGAATCAAATACACATAAGTAGGTACTAAATTGAAACGAAAAAACATAAATGGGGACCAAATCGAAATCAAAACAATGACATCTAATAGTGACACTGACACGTGGCATTACAATGCCACGTGGCACTGACAATGCCACGTGGCACACACAGGGACTTGGCACGTGGCATTTTTAATTTTTTTTTAAAAAAAATTTAAAAAAAAATTTAAAAATTAAAAAAAAATTAATTTTTTTTTAAAAAAAAAATCAAAAAAACCACAGATTGACACGTGGCACGTTGACTAACGGCGTTAGTCAACTCTGTCTGAAAGGGACCTAATTGAAGCAATTTTCAAAAGTTGGGATGCAATTAACACTTTTTTAAAAGCGGGTACCAATTTGACACTCTAGTACCAAACTGGGTACCTTACGATTAATTAAACCTAAAATTAAAATTATGCATATTTGTATTACATGTGGTGTGGTGGGCTCTTTTAAGCTGGGTTTTTAGTTTTGACACTATACGATCTTTTGTCTTTTAATATAATTTTATTTTTTAGAATAAGTACTATTATTTAAATATTATGTGTCAATTTAGTTCATATGTTTTCTTTTTATACTTACGTTTTCTAAAGTGATGTCTTCTATAAAAAATACGATAAGAAAAACATCCATAATAAAAATAGATGGGTGGGAATAAGAGACGTGAATGAAAAAAACATTATATATATATATATATATATATATATATATATATATATATTAGTTTTAACATAATACCTATTAATTTTCAGAAGATATAACTCTGTTCTCAATAAATGAGTGAATTTGAAAGGAAAAAATTATGAAAGTGAAATTGTTTGGATCAGAAAAGATATGGTGTGATTTTAGTGAATTTGAGATAAAATTTTTATATAATATGATTTGATTAAAACAATATGCTAATGAATAATTTTATTCCTAAAATAAATATGATTTAAATTTATATGTAAATAATTAAAATTATGTTAAAAAATAGTTATTACTTAAAATTATACAAATATAATTTTTTTTTTTATTATTATTATTATTATTATTATTATTATTATTATCTCCTCTCCTATTATTAGAACTCATCATTCTGTTTCTATTAGAATCCATCTTCTTTGTTAGTAATCCACGATCAGAGACGAATCTTTGAACAGACTGAATGGGGTCATGACCCCCTCAAATTTTTTAAAATTATGTCTATGTATATTACAATTTTTCAATTTTATTTTTAATTTTTAAATTATATGTAGTGTATATTAAGAATTTATGAAAATTAAATTAATATTTAATGTTAATAAATAATAAAACATAAAGTCAAATAATATAAAGAATACAAATATTTATTAAAATGTTTTTTATTTTTTTATTGTCTTTTTAGTTTCTCAAAAATTGTATTCATCTCCTACTCTCACATGTTTTCCTTTTGTTTATAAGGAAAATATGAAGTTAGACAGAAACTCTATTTTTTTTTCTCATTTGTTCTCTTCTATTCTTAAAAAAAAAATTCTCTCTGGTCTCACTTGATACTTAAATATTAGTTTAATAGTTAGCATTATTTATTAATTTAGAATTTCAACTCCAACATTTCATTGTTGATGTTTCTAACTATCCAAATTTGAAAAATTTATAACCATTCTTGAATTATATTTTCTTTGACAAGAACACAAAAATCAAAATCAATGACATTTGACTTGATTGATCATCTAATTCATCTTATTTTAATTCTTCATGTACCATTTTATACAATGAATGTAGCATCCCATTTAATAGTTTTTAAGCTACTAAACAAAACATTATATCATGATCAAGCAAGGCAGGTAGTCAGAATATGTCATACAAAAAGTTAATACAGTCATCCAAAATAACTATATAAGTCGCAAACTATAAGTGTAGCCTATACTAAGGAAGGGATAACATATACATCCAAAAGCTCTATTCCAAAGCATGAACAAGAACTACTATCAGACATCTCTAGCCACGGTTCAACTTTTGTTCAGGAGGGGAGTATCTTCACCTAAATCCTTCTCTGCTCACACCAATTCATAGGTGATCATTGCAAAAGAGGACATACACAAGAAGAACAAGCATAGACAAAACGGGTAAGCTAACTAAAAGAAGAGAAATCATGCAGTTCAATTATAATTATGAGCAAGTATCTTCACATCCATCAGAATTATTTAAACCACCACAACACAACACATATACATGACTCTAGACTCACTATTCGGATTATGTAAGCGACATCGGATCTCTTGGTGGCTTGCACCTGTGAAGGTTCCCAAACTCTGTAGAGTTTGGGCTCAAGGGGCTATCACCCAACCGCTCCCAAGGTAAGTCCCCTTTGCATCTGTGACGGATTGGGTCCACAGACTAGGACATCGTGCTACTCCTCACGACATAATCCATTATACTATACATGACTCTTAATGGTTATTGGAGCGTCAGGATAGCAACAAAAATTGAGTCTTTATGTTCTTACATACACTAAACACTTCCCTTAGAATTTCCCTTGAAATCCTAGTTCAACCACATCTTCTCATAATCCAATTCCATGCAATTTCACCATATGTATATGTTGGCAAAAGCAAATACAAGTCTAATGCTGAAGCAAGGTTTTGATGATGATAAAAGAAGCCTAAAAGCCATATGGAAGTCAATATGAAGAACATGTGTTGTTATGTTTAAAGTTATCTTGTAGTGTAATTAGAATAGTTAGAATCAATATGCAAAGAGCAAATTCTGGTATTTCTCGAAAAATCAAAGTGATAATCGATTATCACTTAGGATAATTGATTATCCTGAGCTGAGTCAATTTTTTCAGGAAAGCACTGGAATAATCGATTATCACCTCTGATAATCGATTATCTGCTCAAAAAATTATTTTCAGAAAATACACTGGAATAATCGATTAAAATCAATTATCCTGGTCAGTTGGGCGCGATTGTTCAGTTTTTGACCTAATTTTTGGAACCCCTATTTAAGGAACATCAGAGTTACTTCTAACTTACCTTTTTGAGAAGTTAGAGTGCTAGTGTTGTGACTGCAAAGAGTGTTCTCAAAAGAAGCTTTGAAAAACCTAGTGTGGGTAGAGCGATAACTTTTCCTGAGAGGTTTTCTGAGATTGAGTGCTGTTATTGTTGCTAGGAAAGCTAAGGTCAAGGTTCTCTATGTGATTCAGAGAAAGGTGTTCATCTCTTGTGTGTTCAAGAGAGGTGTTTTCTTTCCTTACTCTTTTATTATCTGATTGTAATCTGATATTTGTTAGTGATTTAGTTAATCTTGTTTTTGAGAGATTAACAACTGGACGTAGGATCTTTTGATCCGAACTAGTATAAATACTTGTGTTCAATTTTCTTCTCTATCTCTTTATTCCATCTATTATTGTGTTTAAAGAAATTAATATTTGATTTAATCGATAAAATTTTGGACAAATTTTAAAGTATTAATTTTATTACTTAAAACCAATTCACCCCCTCTTGGTTTTTGTCCAAACGCTTAAACATTTCGCTGTGCGATACCAACAATTGGTATTAGAGCTTGCTTTCATAGTTATTCAAATTTTTCGAAAATGGTTGGACAAAATCAAACTTTTGCTGAGGGTGCGTCTATCAACAGACCTCCTTTATTTACTGGTGAAAATTATCCTTTCTGGAAAGTTAGGATGCAAATTTTTCTGGAATCTATTGATAGAGGTATTTGGGATGCTGTGTTAAATGGTCCATTTGTTCATGTTAATATTGTAAATGATGTGCAGGAACCAAAGTCATTCTCGCAATGGACAACAGACAAAAATAGACGAGCTCAATATGATGTAAAAGCTAGAAATATAATTTCATCTGCCTTAACCCTAGATGAGTTTTACAGGATCTCAGTCTGCACCAGTGCACAAGATATGTTGGAAATATTGCGTGTGACCCATGAAGGAACCAAGCAAGGGTGGAGACTCACCTAGAGGGAAGGAGCTAGGAGAGGGATCAACAAAGGGTTCTGTTGGAGTAGTTCTTCCAGAGTCTGATTGCACTTCAAAGAAATGGTGAGAGAACCATTTTTGGAAGAGAGGCTGAGGAAGAAATGAGGAGCAGAGGAAGAGAAGTGGAAGGAAACTGGTTTTGTTCTTTTCAAACAGAGAGAAAATGAGAAAAAGAGAAGAGGGGTTTCACAATGAAGATTATCAAAACAAGATTACAGAATAAAATGAAAGATAAATTTATTGCCGGCAATATAGTTATTTATATTGAAAAAGAAATAACTGAAAATTTGTAGTTTTAATTAAATTATTGATGAGTTCAAAATTTTTAAATATATTATTTTGACTTTCTCAAAATTATTGGGCAAGAGACTATCTACAATAGCCATAGATAACACCAACAAGGCACCATTACAACACACCTAGAGGCCAAACTAGCATGGGTCAGGCCACACTACCAGAGATTGCACCATGAGCATGAGACCAAGAACACCACCAAGTCACCAACACTTGGAGCATGTGAAAAAGCGGCAGCAAATCAATTTGTCTTAGTCATTATGCTTTTTTTTTTTTCAATTCCCATAATCAATTTCTTCCTCTGCTTCATCTTCATCACTTTTCTCTTTGAAAAACTAGACCCAATCCAAAAATAAGTAAAAATAAGTAGAGAGTGCATGAAAATATTAAATTGTGAGGAGTCTTATATAAGTAAATGGACATTGGTAGATACTATTTTTTTTTTACTGTCATTTGACACTATCCTTCATAACTATTTATTTTTTCTTTTTTCTAAAAACATAAAAGTTAACCTTTTATTAAGATTATTTTATCCTTATACAAATTACCATTCGTCAAATGGTGTCAAACAATATTTTTCCTAAATAAATTCACCATGACGTGACTTTTCCATGCAATCTTCTCACTTTTGTGAGACAAATGGGAGAAGGATTACTCACAGATCCGCACCACCATTTCTTCACACTTTTCTGGAAACAAACAACGTTAACAGAAACAAACACAACATAAAAGTGAAAAAATTATAAAAATTTGCGCTGATATAAAATTAAATATATGCTTGAATTCTTTAAAGATAGATAAAATTGGGTATCAGTATTTTTTCATTAAAACATATAACTCATCAAAACATTATTTAAGTGAATTACTTCTTTTTGGAATGTATGATATTATCATATAAATATCATTTTGCAATCATAAAATTTAACTTGAATGAGGTGAAACATTTTACTAACAACTTTAAGGTTGGAATGAATTTTATATAAAATTTTGTTCAGATATGTTTAAAGGTTTAGAGCCCATAACTTCTTTCGCAACTAATTTAAGCTCTAGAGAAATGTTATTTTTCGTATGATTTTGACCAAGTATCAAATAAAAAAAAAACATCTTATAAATTGTTTCCTTAAAATATATTTTACTTTACTTAAAATTAATTCTTATCATTTCATTAAAACATATAACTCATCAAAACATTGCCAGAATGAATTACTCCTTGTTCGAATATATGACTGTTAACACTCAATTTTGTCCAGATGAATAAATTTATTTTAAAAAAAAATAAAATAAAAAAATATTTTTAGTTAATAAAAAATAAAAAAAAATGTGAAATAAAATTTTCTTCCAAGATTTTCAAACTTTAATTTTAGGGAAAAAAAGAAAAAAAAAAGAGATGAAAAGAAAGAAAAAAAAGGAAAAAAAAAAGAGCCTATTTTGTTATCACATCCCTTTTCATGAATCCAACAACTAAACATATCTTCTACCTTTGTTTTGTTCTGATAGATAGAGAAATTAGTGATGATATGATTCTAATAATTAGAAGCAATATCTCTTCAAATTGTAAGAATCAATATTACTAATTGGGATTGATTTTGTGCTATGATGGCTAGAATTAATATTACTAATTGAGATTGATTTTGTACTCTGATTTGTTGTGATTTGATTCCTATAACATATTGCTATCATGATCCATTCTTTCCTTATATTGTTCATTACACTTAACAATTAAGGCATCAAGGCTGATATTTTGCGTTGATATTACAAGGTGTGAATATAAATACGCACTCTATCAGGACAAGCAAAAGAGGGGATTCTCTATCCTTCTCTAATTCTTTCCCATTACTACTCCCACACACACCTTCTTTTTTTATCTCTCTTTCAAAAAAAAAAATATTAGAAGAGACAGAAAAAAAAAGAGAAAAAAAAACATTCTCTACACTCTCTCATCACCACCCACATAGATAGAGATGACAAATAAACTCGTTCCCGTGGAAATTGCCCGAACCCGTCCCCGTTTTGAAGGGGAATTCCCGCATTGACTGGGTATGGGTATGGGTATGGGAAATCCCCGACTTTTTCAATTAGGTATGGGGATGGTTATGGGGATGTATATGTCCCCGCCATAATACTCGTCCCCGCCATATCTCCGTCATTATTTAAATTATTAAAATATTCACAATTAATTAAGTAACCCTATATATATATTTTTTTTTTCTGCAATTTTTTTTTCTAGTTATTTGGTTTGTCATGAAACTAATTCACATCTCCAATATATTTTTCATCTTATCTTAACATTTATGTAATTATGTTAAAATGATGTATGTCAATTAAAAATTTTTTATGTCTCATATTTGAATATTTCTATTATTTTTTAATATTTTTATTTATTGTATACTTTCTTTTCACATGAGTATGTTTAATATTCTCAATTTAAGTGTTTAATAACATAAACCTTTCATTTACTAGGTAATATAAAAAAAATTACTTATTTTTATTAATTTTTGTTTTATTTGAAGAATTTTTTTGTTTCGCTAAAACAATTATTTCTCAACCATTGATTATATATGTTGATATTTGAAAAAATGTTTTTAGATATATAAGGTATTTTTCATCTTATCATACCCTTAATTATACATTCATTTTTCTTTGTGCGATTTCTTTCAATAGTTTCTCAAATTGTTTCTAATACATACATTTGTTAAATTTTTAATATTTTTATTTTTTGTTTATTTTTATCATTTCATTTACTAGGTAATATAAAAAAAAATTCTTTACTTATTTTTATTAATTTTTGTTTCATTTGAAAAACTTTTTTGTTTCGCTAAAACAATTATTTCTCAACCATTGAATATATATTTTGATATTTGAAAAATGTTCTTAGATGTCTAAGGTATTTTTCATCTTATCATACCCTTAATTATACATTCGTTTTTCTTTGTCCGATTTCTTTCAACAGTTTCTCAAATTGTTTCTAAGACATACATTTGTTAAATTTTTATTATTTTTATTTTTTGTTTATTTTCATCATGTAGAATACTATTTAAGTATATTTTATCTAATTATTTTTTATTTCTAACTCATTATATCAATTATACTGTAATTTTTCACTATAATTGTATAAATATCTTTTATTTACTACAATATCAAGATTTAATGTAATTGCCATGAATATTTTTTTATCACCATCCAACATATTTTGGAGTTCAAAAGATACAATATCCATGTTAAAATTTTATTATTATGTTTATTATTTGTTATTTGCGTCATTTTGATTAAGTGATGTATTATCATTTTGATTAGTGTATAAAAAAAGGGATTCATTAGAATTTAAAAAATTGGAGTAAACAAACATTTAAAATATATTTTAATTTTAATATTGTTTTCCTTTAAATTTGTTTAAAAATATTTTTAAATTTTATCAACTAGGTTTCATTAATGTTTGCAGTTTGCAAATTTAATAAATGTTTTAGTTCTCATGAAATTTTATTTGGTATTCTAATCTAAAATGTAAACAATTATAATTTATTTCAAAGTATTTATATCGAAGAAACAATCATCATCCTAATATTGAATATTTGATAATATTATGTTTCCTTTATAGTAATTTTTTATTATTTTATAAAAATTAATTAAAATTTATATTAAAGTAGTAAGGAAACGAGTACGAGTATGTGTACGAGATTATACCCGTTACCCGACGGGGATGAGGATGGGATAAAATTTTGATACCCGTTGGGTTTGGGTATGGGAATAGCGAAACTCGTCCTCGTCCCGCCCCGTTGCCATCCCTACACATAGACACCTCTCATCTTTATCTCTATTGGAAAAAAAAAACACAAAAATATTAGAAAAGGAAGTAAAAAAAAGAGAGAAAAGGTGAGGAGATATTAAATTGTGTAAGGTACGTCATTCTCAATTCTTTCATCTTTTGATTTAGTTTTTTTAATTTTAATTCTTTTTTTTAATCATAAAAAATATTTTTCCTCATTCCTTTAGTGTCTGCACAACCGCTCACATCGCTTGACATCAGATTTAGACTTTTATTTTTTTAAACAATATATAGAGCTGATCTAAAAATAAAAAAATAACTTTCTTTAATTACTCTTCTATATCTATTTGGTTGTTCACGTCGCAATGACATCTACAACTATTCTAAAATAACTTTAAAAGAATATTAAAAATTTATAAATGATTAAAAAAATAAAAGATTAGAGAAAAAGAATTTATTTAGAGTGTTTGTCCGGCTGCTCGCGTCGCGTGATACCAATTTTAAAATAATACTAAAATTTAAATAAAAAGGTTTTCAAAATTATAAAAGAAAATAAATCATTTTTCAAATAGCTTTTTAAATAGTTTTTTCATAAAGAACTACATAATCCGATTCTCCATTGTAAATGGAGATACGTAGGAGCAAGGATTAATCCTTGTCGGGCCTAAAAAATAAAAAAATATTTTTGTTTTTTTGTAAATCCTTTTATATTATTTTTTGGCAAAAATAAATATTTTGAAAATCCACATAACTTTTTGCACATTTAATTAAAGGTAATGTCTTAGGACAGACGTTGTGGGGTGCTAATACCTTCCCCACGCGTAATTGACTCCTGGACCCAAAATCTGATATTTCACAAACCTTGTTTTATTTTTTTTCCCTTAATTTCCTAAAATAAACTATAGTGGCGACTAGACAGTGATGTGATGGCTCACTGCCGAGCCTGAATTGACGTACAACCCAGAATTCACAAAGAAAAAAACTAAAGAATGTTTCCGATCTCGACCAAACCATGTCTTCCATAAATTCCTCCTCTCTATATCCTGAGGGATATTAAGGAAGTCAAATATAGTCTTATCGTTTATCTCCTCAGAGTGAAGTGCCGTACGCTTTAGGTGCTAAAACGTCTCGTCTATAGATCATAAAAGAAGCATTCCATAACTTCACATAGGTTTGTTTGACCGATTAGGACCCAATGTTCTCAATAAATAGAATAAATAAAGCGAAGGGAGCCCACTTCCCACTCTCCCTTCCCCACCCCAGTCCAGTAGGGGTGGAATTTTTGGTTTGTCATTCCACTTTACTGGTTTTGCAAATTTTAATTTTTGGTTTATCTTTCTGTCGTGATCTTGGTTGCGACAATGACATTATCATATAAATATATTTTGCAATCACAAAATTTAACAAGAATGAGGTGAAACGTTTTATTATCAGATTTAAGGTTGGAATGAATTTAATATAAAATTTTAAAATTTGTGTTTTATTTTAGAAGCGAAAAAATAAAAATAAGCAAAACAAAGGTGCATTGTGCATTGTGCATTGTAGATGCTCTCTTCCACCATAGTCGAGATGGTAGGTTACAATTGTCAAGTATGTACCACAACAATCTTCAATTCCAAACAAACTCGCGTAACTTGTTTCTCGAGTCAAGTTGACGTTGAGTTTTGTACCCGAAATGCATTCCTGAGTCCAATCACGAACCTCTGCCGGAAAGTCCCGTTCATCTTCGGAGTCACGCTCCCAACATCAACAGAGAAAGAAGACCTCTTCCCCTGACGTTCTTCCTTTCTCCCGTCAAAATCAATTCTCGAAGACGATCTCGACCATCGTTCTCCCTTCTTAACCCTACCATTCTCAACCGGCACAAAATGGAAACTCGCCGAACGCTCTGACCCCAACACACCTCTCTCTTCTTCCCCTTCCTTCCCTTCACATTCTCTCAACACTCTGTTCATGCACCTCATCTCTTCTTCTAGACTTCCAATGCGCGCATTCGTCGAATCCATCGCCGTCTTCAGTCGCTCCGTTTGCCGCAACGCCGCGTCGCGATGGAGGAAGTCCCCGAGCGTCATGGAACGCCGTCGTTGTCGTCCCTCGTTACTCTCGAATCGGAGTTGATGACGTTGAACTTGAGAGCTTGCTATGGCTATGGAGTGCCGAGTGTTGAGATGTTCCACCAGCACCGCTCGCATCACCAATCTCAACGGCATTCTAGGGTTTTGAACACACTCTACCAGGGCAACACTCGAGAGCTTCGTACAATCTATGCAACTGCATATTCCAGTTCTCTCATCCTCCGTGACTTTCTTAAACTTGTTTTCCTTCACAAATACCAAATATGCCTCTAAAATCAGTAGCAACAAGAGTATAACTTTGATCCAATAAAACGAGACACGTGTCATACCTGAAGATACCAATCAATCATCTTGTAGAGAACGTCGTGGTTCTCGAACCTTCTACCGAATGATTCAGCCACAATTTGAAAATCTCGCGGCTGCATTTCATTCACCTCATTTAAACGAGTGATGCCGTGAATTGTAACAAGCGCTTCAATGCATCTGCTAACGAGAGTCGCCGTCGTTTCAGCCTCGGGAAGTAACGGTATGCACGAACGGAGAACCGTTAACGCCTGCTCTGGGTTGGTGCAAACGACTTCGCAGAAGCACGTTTCGGCAATGTGGCTCAGGCCGTCTGCTGCCGTCATTCCCAGCATCTCCGACGCCGTTCTGATGACGGCCACATTGGCCGGCGTCATCTGAACTCTGACGTTGTAACAGAATTCGGCTACAGCGGCGAAGGTCTCGGCCGTTATGTTTAACGGGGGAGAGATAGTGAGGTCCGAAGTTTCCGTTAAATGGCGTTTTAGGTATGAACTTTGTGAAACCACACGGTCCTGGGAAAAAAGTAAAAACGGAGAACATCATGAGTGTCCATCGTTTCATTATCAGGGAAAAAAAGTACAGCGCTTGTTTCTATGTAATTGGTAATAATTAAATTAAAGCAATGTCCCTACTTGTTAGGATTTAAAAGCCGCGCCATGAAAAGCAATTACTGATCTAAAAGGGTCATGTCAAGACAAAACAGGGCGTCACTGAAGCTTCCCACAACATACATGGAATGGATTCTTATGTTATTACTTTCCACTCAACTAATGATCACAACATTGTTTAATCACACAATAAATTTAGAATAGATGGAATACTATACATAGTGTGATTCACTTTTGAATTTTACAATGTTCATGGGGTTGAGACGTGACAGCAATTGGCAGCATCGTCAATAAGCTTGGTTGAGAATTATGTAAATATGCTGCTAACTCTAGCTGTTCCTGTAACCTCAATTGAGTGGGATTTTTTGGAAAACAACTTGCTGGACTCCTCTAGGTTTTAGGTATAGGAAAATAATAACTTAATGCTGTGTTTTTAATTGGAAACTGGTGTTTTGAAATCTCTTTATTTATGTATATATAACTCATTTACAATCTTTCTATAATAATAACATTTACAAATTAGTCTAGTCCCTCTGATATTTATATTTCTATAATAAGATTGTGAAGTACTTTTACATAAAATAGGTTGTTAAACATTATAATTATATTTAATTAAAATAAGAACTTTTCAAGCCTAAGGGGCTGATGTACATGTGTAGAATTGACAATTGATGTAGCGTGTGAACAACATTTTGACCTGAAATGCTGAAAAAAATAAAGTAGTTCCTAACGTTCTTTCGCTAGCTGGAAGTAGATTCATATACCTTGTTCATAGGTTATTCTCCTTTTCCGATGGCCATCCAACATTGTTCTTATTCATCCTAATTTGTTCTATTGCCACTACCAATAATCAGGTTTGCGTTTTAACTTTTCTTTAACTCTAGTAATCGCAAGTAGGAAAACTACAAATTGAGCCAAACATTTAGTGAGATATTACTCAGAAAATCCCAAGGTTAATGTTAATTTGTTATTACGAGAATAAACGTTTGGATGCGGGTATGATTGTGTATTACTAAGTACAGAAGGCTCACGATGAATCAAAGAATGAAGTTGGTAAAGAAATTGTTCTCCTAAAAAACCAACACTGTAACCTCACGCAAGCCATAGAGAAAAACAGAGTTGAACTAATATCAGTTGCAGAGCATAATATGAAGCAGAAAATCACTGGTGGTAAATGAACCAACCTTGTGCAGACGAAAACACGTTCCTTGAACACGAATCAAGACATCTGTTTCACGGCCTATTTTCAGAGACCTGGATGAATTTTTAATACTAAAATGAGAAACTAAACATAATCGGAGACCATGGTGAGAGATGAACAATGGAGTGAAGGATTTGTTACCAGGCTTTTACTCTGGAGTGAAGTGATGCAGGAGAAGAGGAGAATGATGGCGAAAGGGAACGAGAAGAGGTTGAAGAAAACTCGCATTCTTCCTCGTAGATGGTCTCAACTGCCCCTAATTGATTCAAACCCCTCATCTCTTTCTCGCTCGCTTCTCGCACTGCGCACAGAAGGACACAGTTTTGAAAAGATTTTTCAATGCTTTTATTATCACCATTATAGGTCATTTTATTCACCTCAGTAAGAAACTTCATTTTCACCTTGTTATTAATAAATATTTCGTATTTTAATTGTTTAATAAGTCCTGAGAAATATATAAAAAATTAGCGGGATAAGTATAAAGTATTTTTATTTATTTAAAATTAGAGAATAGGAATGGTGTGAGTGCATAACATGTACCTAAATGAGGTTAGGGGGTGGTGAAGAATTTGGGGTGAAAGGCCATAAATGATGTTTGGGGGTGGGAAGAAAACTTAATGGCACATGTGACGACTCATAAATGTTCTCACATTAATTTCGCCGTTGATAAATTTGCCATCTAACTTTCTCGGTCGGATACCCAAATACCCTATCAAAATAGAAATTGTTTTCATAAATTCAAAGTTTAATTTGTGACGTTTTAAGGAAAATTATACTGTAACTCTTATTTTTTAATTTTTATTATTTATTTTCTGACATAATTTAATGTATGTATTAATTTTTTTATGAAAAAATATAATAATTCATTAGTCAATAATTCACACAAAACTATATTAAAAAAATAAAAGATATTAGTTAAAAAAAATAAAAATCATAATATAATCATTTTCTTTTGTTCGTTGCTTTTTAATGTAACACAATAACCGGTTAGTAAATAAATATACGAGTTATAACCAATAATGCACTTAAACTATCTAAATAAACAAGTTCGGACAAATTTAGCCAATTCGTTTTCCTGAATTGTTCTATTTAATAGTTATAATTTGAAAACCAACTAAATTAATAGACAAAAGAAATTGGAAATAAAAAATATATATACTATGACTTAATTTGATTTTCAATGTTTAGCGTTGAAAATGGATTGAATCGTACTAAATGGTACTTTTAATGTATTTGAATTAATTTGTAACGGTTTTTTTGAACTATTAATTTGTAACTGAAACGTTTAATACGACAATTGAAATATATTGATGATTTTTTAGTAAGAAATATGTTGACCATAAAATAATTATATAGACCTAGACGAATATATTTTATGTGTGTGAGACTTAAAATAAAAATTGTGAATTTTATCTATTAATAACAATATTACGTTTTAAACTTAAACATACTTATAATCTTAATTCTTAATTGAAAATTTTAATAAAGGCTTAGCATAAAATATTTTAAGAATGTAATTCATTATAGATGTCAACTATATGGAAAAAAATGTTATTTGATTATAAAAAAATTATAAATATTGAAATAATTGAATTACTTAAAATAGAAAAAATAAATAAATAACTAGTACATTTTCTATCCTTTTATCCCCTCACTTTCCTATCTTTAATCCTTAGTTTTCTTTTACTATCATATAGTATTATTTTACCTTATAACCTTAGTTAGTTCTTAAACAACCTCAAAATCTTTCTAACTTTTCCAACTATTTAACTTCTTCATCCTCTTAGCTTTTTTCTGAGTTTGGATTCTCTACTAATTTTTCTCTGTTGTTCTTTTGTTGTGTTTTTAAAATACACTGATGACCATTAATTTTAAAATTTTAAAATATATTAAAATTATCTCTAAAATACCAAAACAATGTATTTTTAATGCTCAACAGAAAACAATAAAAAAAAATCAGCAGAACAACCAGACTCCTTCTTTCTTCTATTTTAAAACTAAGAACACAACTTGTAACTCCTCCCTTCATTACCTTAGACAAAAAAAACATACTTTATGTTGCAAGAAATTACAAACATTTTATAAATAGTTCAAATTCCTTCCTCCCTTTCTCTCTTAAACAAGACCAAAATAACATTTATTGTTTATGAAACTTTTTGGGATAAACATCAATCAATGAAAATTATATCCCATTTTGTGACCAATTTAGTAATTTGTGACATACTTTGTCCCCTTTGTCAAGAATTTGGACAAAAATATATCATCTTTAAGAATTTGGACAAAGTATATCATCTTTAAAATTGACACAAAACTCGTCTAGAAATAATTTATAAGGTTTTTTTTGATAGAATTTTATGATTCTAAATTCTTACTACATTATAAATTCGGTAGTCAATAATCAGTAACATTTTTTTATAAATAGAATAATCATCACAAATGATTCGTTACAAAATTCATCACAAAACAAATACATTGCTTAAGTGAATCAATCTTGCTTAAGCAGTATTTTTGTGTCTGTTTTGAATTCTTCCTATTACATTTTCTCCTTTTGGGGTTTGTTAATGGAATTGGCACACCAAGTAAGTTAAGTTGACTTTATTTCTTTCCGTTACACTAAATATTTAGAACACTAAAGCTAAGTATTATAACCGCTAAAGCTAGACATTGTAAACTTAAAATTATTTGAAAATAAGCATTTTATTCATGTCATTTGAGCGGAATTGTGAGTTTGTCTAAACAAAGTGGTAATTCAGTTAAGTTAGCAATGTATTACCATCATGTCTATCTCTTATAATTTCTAATCTAAATTGATTTGTTAGTACTATGATGTTAAGCAATCTACATATGCTTAGACTTTACTAAAACATGTGTGATGAAGTTTTAAGTTATTAAGTTTAATCTTATGTTAGACTAACCAAGGATTTATTGTATAATATGTGATCACTTGTCTTGATTTGTATCTTTGATAATTAGTTGTATATAACATATAACTAAAGATCATTTTTTTTTCATTTGTCTTAAGATTATTGACGTATTATATCATTATGATCGGTGGTGGTTTGTTTCTACTTCATCCTTTAGAATTTTGAACTAGGTTTCAAGTGGACCCATGAAAATACTTTGACTTTTAGCTCACTTTTGATTAAAAAAAAATGTAATACTTGAGATGTTGGCTGAAGTGGAGAAGCAACATCAATAGATGGATAAATGGATTGAGCAATAAAGTTGATTTGATAAGATTTATAAGTGAGGGTGAGAGAGGTTCAAAGTCCAACTTTTTTCGAAAAAATTAACAACTAATAACTGTCCATAAAAGAAATGGATAGAGAAGTCATCTTGAAAAATAATGGTTTAAGTTTGTTTGGAATGGGATAGGTGTGAAAATGGTAAGAAAAGAGAAAAAAGAAAATAAGATTGTTTAATTAAGAAAAAGTGAGATAATCTAAATTAAATGGAAAATGAGTATATTTGGGTGAAAAATTTATAATAAATGTATTTAACCTTTTTTTTAATAATACTATATTAATTATTTATTTTATTATAATAAATAAAAGCATACATTACGAGTATATTTTCACTTGAATATTTGCATAATAGCAACCAGTTTTGTTTCGAATTATGTAAATATTATTTTTCTGTTTCTTGGCAATTTTCTTTTCTTTCTATGGGGTGAGTAAATCTGCAGGCGTAGTGGTTGGGTTCTGACAAGTCTCTGCTTTGGATTGAGGGGTCATTAGGAGAGGTTGGCAAGAATGGTGAACCACGTTAAAATGAAAGAAAAATGATACTTTTCTAAATTGAAAACGACTTATAAATAAATTATATGATTTCTTTTATAAGAAAATATTTGATTAATAATTAATTTTAATGAATAAAAATAATTAGTCCTATAGTAACTAATTTAGATATAAATATATAAATTAAAAATTATTAGTAACTAAAATAGTTTAAAAAATTATAATTAGTCTTTAAATTGGTAAGTAAAATAATTTTTATTATAAATTGGTCTTTAAATTGGTCAGTAACATTAATTAATTATGTCTTGACTAACAAGAGAATTAGTCTCTAATTTAGTCTTTAATTAACAAATTAATTTCTAATTAGTTTCTATATAATTTTTTATCATAAAAATTCATTACATATATTTTTTTGTCATAAAATTAGTCACTATTTAATAATTTTTTTGTACTGTTTATTTGTTCGACATTTATTTTTTCAATCGCATAACTAAACAACGGAAACTTAATGTAATAAAAATCAAATTTCTAATCACTTAAACTATCAAAGGATGATTAAAATTATAATTTAATTTAAAGTTTTAAATGTATGTTCATCTTGGTAAGTACACTATAAAATGATAATTTCTCTCTTATTAACACCATTCCACATATTGGTTTTTTACAATGTAGCTTTGAAGTCAAATACAAATGTCTCTCAAAAAATAACATGAATAAAACCTACTTTATAACTATTTATGGGAGTTTTTTAAAAAAGTGATATTTAATTTCTCTCTTAAATTAAAATACATTTATTATTTGAACTTCTAAAAAATTCAATAAAATAAATAGTGTATTATTAAGTGTATAAGTGTGTTTTAAATTTAGAAAGAAACTCAAATTATTTGTCAACTTATTTTTCTGATCTCGTAAATAAAACTAGGGATGGCAATTAGGGCTTGGCCCGCGGGCTCAGCCTGCAGGCCCGCAGAAAAAACGCGGGGCGGGCTAGGAAAGTGAGCCTGCAGGCCCGTACGGGGCTCGACCCGCATAGGCCCGCGGTCCGCGCGGGCCGGCCCGCAAGCCCGCATAAAATTAAAAAAAAAACTTGTACTTGTGTATATTAATTACTTCTTTTATGGACTCTTGCATTAACATTTCAAATTCTTGTATAACTGGAAAAGATAAGTATTATGTAATTTTTAATGTGCTAAAATTTAAAGAATACAGAATACATTGTGTATGTCATAGTATGAATATGATGAAAATGTTGAATTATCAATTTATCATCTAATTCCTCAAAGTCTTTACGTAATTTTGTGAACTTCTTAAAGTTTACCAATTTTTAAACATTGAAAGTTTCATCATAAAAATTAAAAAAAAAATTATTTAAAAAAAAAAAAAAAAACGGACCGGCCCATGGGGCGAAGACTATGCGGGGCAGGCCAATGTTTTTAGCCCGCATAAAGTATGCGGGGCAGGACGGGCCAGCCCGCGTTGTGCGGGTCTTATGCGAGCCGGACCGACCCGCATTGCCACCCCTAAATAAAACTAATGGAATTGTTAATATATGCAAAGGAGAACCAAAATTTGAACATAAAAGTTTTTGGGGGTGAGAAATTTACGGTAGCATACACACAAGCACTATTTTAAATACGAAGAATAATATATTAACAGGTGATAATAATAAAATGTTATTAAGTTAATATATAAAATAAATTTATATTTATCAAAAATAAAATAAAGTGAATAGAAAAATCAATTATTGATGAATAAAAAAAAGATAAATAATTTTATAAAAAAATAAGTAAAAATAACCATTAATTTAAAAAAAATTAATAAATAATTATATTGTAAAGGATAGAATTGACATTATAAAATGTAGACATAAAAGAAGGAATCTCCTTATATATTATTATAGACGATATGCTGACATTTTTTTTTGTCATCGATAAACTACCTATTTAAATAAAAAAATGTTACTTTATTATTTTATTTTAGTTAAAAAATAAAAAATTAATCTAATTTAATTTCATTTATGAAAACTTTATCAAATTTGTAAAAAGTTTTTGTCAAAAAAGATAATTTTTCTTTACGTTAAGCTATTTATAGAGCAACAGAACCGAATACTGCACTCTATATTTCTCAATTCTTCCATTGAAGAAAATAAGGTTGACCCGTGGAATTCGTTCATCCCCAGTTTCCCAAAACAACGGACAACAACAGAAGAATGGACCGTTATTCATTCTTAAACACTACAAAAATTCGGATCCTCACTCGTTTCCCTCCTCTGCTTCTTCATCTCTCCCCTCTCCATTCATTTTCTTAGACTCGAACTTTACCTTTCACGAGGTTCCAACCTCACTCATTCTCTCCCTGTCTTTCCATGAAAACATCTGCAAACCAAACCGTAACCTAATTTTTTCTAACAATGTTACTACCTTGTCGCTGTTACAGAGTTAGTGCATATTAGAATGCCTTTCTCAACGTGAGCTCGGTTTTTGAAAAGAGTCTCAGAGTCGATTAATAACGGAGAAGGCATCAAAGAAGGAAAAGATCAAAGCACATTAGAAGTGAGATGGAGAGTTATTTGCATGAAAATTTTGGAGGAGTGAAGTCTAAAAACACTACTGATGAAGCTCTTCAAAAATGGAGGAAGGTATGTGGGGTGGTAAAGAACCCCAAACGACGCTTTCGTTTCACTGCCAACATCTCTAAACGTTACGAAGCAGCTGCTATGCGTCGTACCAATCAGGTAATATTTTGAACCTCGAATATATAGGTTTGACGTATCTTTCAATATAGATTTCAAATGGGTAGATTCGAATCTATTTATTGACATGCAAATTCATTAAAATTTTGATGATTATTCGACACTGTAATAGACCTATTTGTTTTTGAGGATACTCGTAAGCAATATGATTACTCCATTCCCTTCTTAAAGAAATACCACATTATATAGCATGAGAAGTTGGGACCTCTTCACGTGCGGATTCTCAAAGGCTTATTCTCTCTTTAATGCAGGAGAAGCTAAGGGTTGCTGTTTTGGTTTCCAAAGCGGCATTTCAATTTATCCAAGGTAAGTTTCTACATATTTATTCAAAATCCTAGAAGTTTATCCGTTTTTTACACTGTCGTTCTTGTTATGCCTATATGAGTCTGTTGACTTTTATAATAATTATTGAAAATGGTACTTACCATTACAGTTTTTGATCGGTTGATAGTGTTTTATAGTATAGAAATTAAGGCTGTTCATTGAGAATCAAGTTGTTTATCTGTGAATTGTGATCATATAAATACCCGCAGGTGTTCAACCAAGCGATTATGTTGTGCCTGATGAAGTTAAAGAGGCTGGTTTCCAAATCTGTGCGGATGAAATGGGGTCTATTGTTGAAGGCCACGACGTAAAGAAGCTTAAGTTTCATGGTGGAGTAAATGGCATAGCAGAAAAGCTCTCAACATCAACCACCACGGGGCTTAGTGGTGATTCTGAAGCACGGCGCAGGAGACAAGAGCTTTTTGGAGTCAATAAATTCACCGAAAGTGAAGTTCGGAGTTTCTGGGTTTTTGTTTTCGAAGCCGTACAAGACATGACTCTCATGATCCTTGGGGTGTGTGCTATTGTGTCTCTGATAGTTGGCATATTAACGGAAGGATGGCCCAAAGGTGCTCATGATGGTCTTGGAATTGTTGCAAGTATCTTACTAGTAGTCTTTGTGACAGCAACAAGTGATTATCGCCAATCGTTGCAATTCAAGGACTTGGACAAGGAGAAGAAAAAGATTTCCATTCAGGTTACAAGAAACGGTTACAGGCAGAAAATGTCAATATATAATTTACTTCCTGGTGACCTTGTGCATCTTTCCATTGGAGACCAAGTTCCCGCGGATGGCTTATTTGTTACGGGATTTTCTGTGTTGATCGATGAATCAAGTTTAACCGGTGAGAGTGAGCCAGTGATGGTGACTTCCCAAAACCCTTTTCTTCTATCTGGAACCAAGGTCCAAGATGGGTCTTGCACCATGTTAGTTACCACTGTTGGGATGAGGACTCAATGGGGCAAGTTGATGGCAACTCTGAGCGAAGGAGGAGATGATGAAACCCCATTGCAAGTTAAACTGAATGGAGTAGCAACCATTATTGGGAAGATAGGCCTATTCTTTGCAGTGGTTACCTTTGCGGTTTTGGTGAAAGGACTCATGGGCCGCAAACTCGAAGAGGGAAGATTCTGGTGGTTTTCAGCAGATGATGCAATGGAGATGTTGGAATTCTTTGCCATTGCGGTTACCATTGTCGTTGTAGCTGTGCCAGAGGGGTTACCCTTAGCTGTGACATTGAGCCTTGCATTTGCAATGAAGAAAATGATGAATGACAAGGCCCTGGTGAGGCATTTGGCAGCTTGTGAAACTATGGGATCAGCCACAACTATATGCAGTGACAAGACTGGCACACTGACAACCAACCGCATGACTGTGGTGAAAACATGCATTTGTATGAAGGTCAAGGAGGTGAGTAATAATTCTAGTTTGTCCTCTGAACTCCCAGATCCTGCTTTGAAAATGTTGCTTCAGTCAATATTTAGCAACACTGGAGGAGAAGTTGTGGTTAACAAGAAAGGTAAGCGTGAGATCTTGGGGACTCCAACAGAGTCAGCACTGTTGCAGTTTGGCTTAGCACTGGGTGGAGATTTTCATGCAGAGAGACAAACATGTAAGATTGTTAAAGTTGAGCCATTCAACTCTGAGAAGAAAAGAATGGGTGTGGTTCTGGAGATCCCTGAAGGAGGTTTAAGGGCTCATTGTAAAGGTGCTTCCGAAATCATTCTGGCTGCTTGTGACAAGGTGATGAATTCAGATGGTGTTGTTGTCTCCATTGATGGAGAATCGGGTAATTATCTCACGAGTACAATCAACCAGTTTGCTGGTGAGGCACTAAGAACTCTCTGCCTTGCATATATTGAATTAGAAAGTGGGTTTTCAGATCAAGACCCTATTCCTGCAACTGGCTACACTTGTATAGGAATTGTTGGTATCAAAGATCCTGTTCGTCCTGGCGTTAGGGAATCAGTTGATGTGTGTCGATCTGCTGGAATAGTGGTGAGAATGGTTACGGGAGACAATATAAATACTGCAAAGGCCATAGCCAGGGAATGTGGGATCTTAACAGATGATGGCATAGCCATTGAGGGTCCAGATTTCAGAGAGAAGTCTCAGGAGGAATTATTTGAGCTAATTCCCAAAATTCAGGTGCTTCATATACTTGCTATATGAGTAACATCTCTGATTGATTCAATCCTTAACCAGGAACATGGTTGATGCATTAAATAATATGATGTGTTCAATTTTCTTCTAAGGTTATGGCTCGATCATCACCTCTAGACAAACATACACTAGTGAAACACCTACGTACCACGTTCGGTGAAGTTGTAGCTGTAACTGGTGATGGAACAAATGATGCCCCGGCCCTTCATGAAGCTGACATTGGACTTGCTATGGGAATTGCAGGAACTGAGGTGAATCAATTGCGATGATAAGCTTGGCTTGATAGGGAATGCATCTAGCTCCTTTGAGATGTTGACATGTGAAAAGAGAACCGTATTTAAGATCATTACTTTTTATCAGCAGAATCATATTTAGGATATTTTTTTCACTGTCTCTTCATAAGAGAAATCTAATATGATCCATTCCTGATCGAATATTTGAAATCAAAAGAATCGGAATGGGAATGGTGACTATAGTGCACTTCATTTTGATAAAATAATCTCAATCTTCTAAAACAAGAGATTTGTGCAGGTTGCAAAAGAAAGTGCAGATGTCATTATTTTGGATGATAATTTCTCCACAATAGTGACAGTAGCTAAATGGGGGCGTTCAGTTTACATAAATATTCAAAAATTCGTACAGTTCCAGCTCACTGTAAATGTGGTTGCATTACTAGTGAACTTCACATCAGCATGCCTGACAGGTTAAAACATAATTCCTAATTTGTGTTTCAAGCACTCTTTCATCATTTTTCATTCCGTAGAGAGTGCAGTAGCAATTATGCTAAAAAGAAATGTTCTTTATCGTGTGATTTTACGTGAATTTTGTCTATAGGCAGTGCACCCCTGACAGCTGTTCAACTTTTGTGGGTGAACATGATAATGGACACGCTGGGAGCACTTGCACTTGCAACAGAACCTCCAACTGATGATTTAATGAAGCGTGCACCAGTTGGGAGGAGAGGTGACTTCATCAACAATGTAATGTGGAGGAATATCTTAGGACAAGCACTGTATCAGTTTGTGGTGATATGGTTTCTTCAGACAATAGGTAAATGGGTGTTTTTCCTGAGAGGCCCGAATGCTGAAGTGGTCTTAAACACTCTTATTTTCAACACATTTGTATTCTGTCAGGTAATCCTTCTTAAACCCTCCTCCTCACAGAATTTACTAGCAAGTTCAGATCATCACGTGCCAATAATCTCCACTAATTTTCGTGATTACCGAATGATTTCTTCAAGACTTTTAGTAACCTTAATATGTGTTTTTTTATGGAATCTTAACGGAGAAATTTTGCCTAACTAGACATGGGTTCGTTTGGTTATGCAGGTTTTCAATGAGGTAAACTCACGTGAGATGGAGGAAATAGATGTTTTTAAAGGCATATGGGAAAATCATGTGTTCATAGCTGTCCTCGGTTGCACTGTTTTCTTTCAAATCGTAATAGTTGAGTACTTGGGAACCTTTGCCAACACAACACCTCTCAGTCTGGTACAATGGATCTTCTGCTTAGGGGTTGGATATGGAAGCATGCCACTAGCAGTTCGCTTAAAGCAGATCCCCGTCTGAACCATGCATGAAGAGATATCCAGTTTTTAAAACACAGCTTCATATTTGTTATGTTACTGTGCTTCGAGGTTCCTTACACTTGTACAGTCACTAATAGGTCTGGTGTTGCTTGAGGTTTTCTTGGGTAGGAACCAGAGTTTGATCAAATAAAAGTAGAAATCTCGTAGCCGTTATATATAGTTAGTCTTGTATAAGTCACTACCAAAGAACCTCTTCACCATTTTATTTAGCACCCGTTGTTTATTTTTCAAAGGCTAGTAGAAATTTAGGCTAGAAAACCTGGACCATTTTTCAGAGTGGATACTGTTGATTATAGATTGAATATGATTGTACAAGTATGCTTCCAAATATTACGTACATATATACAACATATTTCTTGCTATAGCTGACATGTGACAACATTAATCACTTGTGCAAAATTGTTATTTTCCAAGATATTTTCGTTTACTGAAATAGTTATGAGAATCAATAACTAGTCTTTCAATTTTCCTGAACAACTTTTAATTGATTATTATGAAAGGGTAATTCTGAATCTGCTCATATGCACACACACATACACAAGTGCCTTCGTTGTTTAGTTATCTCTCCTCCCCAAAACCACCACAAACACATAGGATTTGCAAAATCACTGCTATTTATTATTAATAAATTATTCAAAAAATACATGTAAAATATCATCATATTCTATAGTATGAAAATGTTTGTGAATCTAACTTAACAAAACCTACCATAACTATGGGAATTGGGTTCGATTTGAACTAACAAAAGCTATGCATGTCTTGCACTAAATTTCCCATTTAATGTTCATTTCGGGTTATTATGAAATTGAGTGGAGGTGGTAAGCAAAGTACAGATCCTGTCAACAGCTTATTCTCTTCCTAATGGTGCCTTTAACTGTTTGTTCTTCAATCTTGTGGATGGAATTCTTAGGCACCGGTAGAAATAAAATCTGTTGAATTTTATACCTATGGCCCTAATAGGGGAAATTAACTTAAATTTGGGAAAACAATCATATTAGTTTGTGTTATACTAAGGCACCCTCATTTCTTTGATATAAACGGCACTAGGGGGATAAGCTTTCCTCGTCTGAACTTCTATCTTGTCTTGCATGGTACCTGTTGAGAACAGGTAATGATGCACTTGCGGCTATCCTGAAGGATCTAGCTGAACCAACCACAGTTCTATCCTGCATCCTTCCCACTTCTTTACACACTTGATCCAAACTATTTAGAAAGTCTCTCACAATCATAAAAATTCTAAAAGGGTGCGCCTCTTCCTTTGCCGCATCACCATGAAAGTAGTCTGTAACTTCTTTCACAAGGAACAAGGCCTTTCTCTCATCAGCCTTGATCCTAACAATTTCCTCTTCAGCGTCTTTCAGAAATAGCCCAGTTGAGTTAAAGAAATTTCCATACATATCTGGCTTTCTGCACTGCAAAACTAAGCTCACTTTATCAAGCCCACTTTCAAGCTTTGAGACATAGCTTCTCAACACATCCGAGTCCATTCCTGCTGCCTTTTTGACATTACCTAGGTCTCTACTCAGTCCAGCCACAACCTGCAATCCTTTCTTTCTGAACTCGTCCTCGTTGAATTGGGAAGTTGTTTGGTTTTGAACATTTTCGTTTGCAGATTCACCATCTGTTCCTTCAGATCTAATGATCTCTTGGACCACAAAGTGGAGAAGTGTTGTCTTCCCATCTGTGCCCTTTATATCTACCAGTTTTAGAAGTGTGTCTAGTTTGAAAGATTTAGCATCACCACGGTTTGTGCCAACATTCATTCTGTTTCCTGTCCTTAGAACGGCTTCAAGAAGTTTGAGGAATAGCCGACTGTGCTTTAATTCCTCACTTGCAGCCTGGTAAATGTGAACCGTTGATTGATTAGTTTATAAAGAGGCAGAACAAAATGCAGTTGAAAGCAAGACATTGAATAAAGATAAGGATGAATATAATATACCTCCAGTGTCTGAAAGGACTTCCTAAGGTAGTTAACTTCTGTTTCGAAATTTGCTCTGTACAGCATGGCTTCAATTCTTTTAAAAGCTAAAGGGATATCAAGGACTGCTTTAAGAAATCTTTCTGCAGAACCAAGTCTTGATAGGTCACCATCATAATTTTTAAGTTTTATTTCCTCCTCCTTTGTTAGTGCCATCTTCACTAGCGTCTCCAATAGCTCAGTTCCCAAACCTTCAGGGTTCCCTGTGTCATTCAAAAAGCGATGCCACCTAAAAGATGAGTTTGCTAGGTGGAAACATTGGTTGAAGATAAATTTTATGTATGTCAGCGAAGTAACCAAAGATGTTAGTTGATAAAATATATATTTTCAGATATTTGAATTCACATGTTTTGCAATGGTATAAACTATTAAAATCGTGCATCTGTGCACAATAATGACGACAATAGAGAAATCATAGTTGAATACTATTGTGTAAACGTAGAACGTTACTCGGCCATGCGTACTAGTGTTCTGCATGTACGAAAAGGATAGTAATGGTCTTGTGCGAGAAATCAATATGCTTAAAGAATTACTATTGGAAACATGCTAAACAATGTACTGTAGATAATGTAGCTCTTATTCTACTAGAAATTGAATGTAGATGATACATATTCATGCAATTGAAAATTCGTCATCAACATTTTATATTCAATTTCAGAACTATTTATTGGAATAAGGACAAGTAGACAGTGAAGAGGCTATAAGGGAGAGTTGCTGGTTTATCTTCAGATATCAGATTAGAAATTAGTAATATAAAACAAGTTAGATAACACCAATCATCCGAAACAGATAAAATAAAGGAAGACTGAAACTGAAGCAATAGAAAAATGATATACCGACGGAATAAAAACAGAATATAATTGGGCTAGAAGACTGGAACAAAAATAGTAAAAAGATCTGTCTTTATGATGACACAATCATGGCAGTGAAACAGGTATCGCACTGCTTTTAGGGAAGTTTGACCGTTACAGCTAAAAAAGGCAAAGCTGAGTAGTTGATAAGATTGTGACAGTACTAGGTTGGTCCATTAAGATGCCAAGGGCAATAAAGATAATTCCTCAAAAAAGAAGGGAAAATAAAAAGAGTGCAATAATGAATGTGAGATCTTTCTCGTGTAAAAGTGTGAAAGAAAGAGCCACCTTGATGATACAGGAAGTTTTACTATTGTTCAATAGTCAATACTTATGCGGATGTTAATAACCAGATCATGCTATGTTTAATGAACTAGATCTGAATCTCATATTGCCCGTTGAAATTTGTAGTTTGACGGCACCCTATACTACCTAGTTTAGTTCTGTTTTCTTATCTCCCCTAAAATATCTAATATAAAATAATCCAACAAAAATAATATTTTCAAAACAGATAGACATTATGTGTTTGTTGTTTAGCAAGGTGCACATAAACCAGTGAATCAACAATCGAGATCAGGCAACCATAAAGCTGCACAACGCAACAAAACACCCGATTTTTGGTGCAGTTGAAGTGCGATTACTCTCTATATCCAGAAAAAGGAAAAATAAACTTACCATCCAAAAGAGCTTCGCACACCTCATCTCTTGTGACATTAAGTGCCCTTAGTAGTATAGCTATGTTTTGGGATTTCTTGGGGTCTAAGACCCTGTTCTCGAGTTCAACAGGGGGAAGAACTGATCTTCTAGTGACAGTCTCTTTAAAAGCAGAACCTGAAGATTTGCAGCCAAACAGGGTCTCCATCATGTCCTCATTTAACCTACACACAGAAACAAACCACCAACATTAGTCCACCCACACCATAGAATCACAGTAACCACTAACTCATCTCAATTTACTTACTGAAAGGAGCTGGATTTTAACTGATCCCACACAGTGGTACGGTCCGAAGTAGCACAAACTTTATCCCAATGCAGAGCCTTCAACTTGGGTTTCGCTCCATCCACGTCATCACCTGCATTTCTTTTGTCAACTTCCTCAGTAGAACCTTTCCTTAGACTAGCACTGTTAGCAGAAGATACTCCTCCATTCGGAGACCAAGACTCTCGCTGCTTCCTTGACACAGAGGACGAAGATGCACTAATTGACGGAGACCAACCCTTCCGTGACGACGGAAACGACGGCGGGGGAGGAGGAGGTGGAGGTGGGGGTGGAGCAGCAGGCTTGATAAGATGAGTCAAATTCGGTGCTGGGGGAGGCGATGAGAACTTTGGTCTTCTAGAAGGACCCAAGGTAGTTACTTTTTCTATTTGCTCATATTCGGTTGAAGCTGGTGGCGCCAGTGCCGGCGGCGGAGAATGCTTCGCCGGTGGTACGACCATGTTTCTGATATCCGGCGAGGGAGCAGAGAACCGGGATTTCGGTGAAGTTCTCTTCGAGTAAGGAACCACCGGAGCAGCAGCAGCAGCCGCTGGTATGGCGGCGGCGAGAAAACTGTGGCGCGACACGGGCGTGAAACAATTCTCTTCGCGGCTAAGCGACGAGCCGTGCGGCGAGTGAAATGCCGTCTCACAGCTTTCCTCCTCGGACGATGATGATGAGTCGGAGAATCCTGCCGGCGGCGAGTGGCTTTCGTCTGGCGGCTTTTGAGGCGGCGGCAGAGGCTGCAGCTCGGGACTGGGGCGGTAACGGTGATCGGAGTTAAGCTTAATAGAATCAAGCTTTCGATAAGGAGAAGTGATGATGTTCGTTCCGTTGGGTTCGGTGAGCGACGTTCTGGCGGGCTCCACCGTTCCAATGTAGAGGAAGCTCGAGGGTGGTGGGGCCCGCGGAGAATCTTCCGGAAGCCTACGAGAAACGAGTTTCTGAGTTTCCACCGGGTGTTTTGCTCTGTGCCTGTACAAGAAGAAGCCCAACGCGGAGAACATTCCCAGCGTCACGATTCCCACGGAGATCGCAATTGCCACCTTCTTCGCAGGCTTCGTGGGCTGCGTCGCCGTCGGGTTCGCGATCACAGCGCCGGAGGATGTTGCCGGAGGCAGGTTCTGCGCTGGCGGCGGCTGCCCCGCGGGATACTCATTGAAGAAAGGAATGTCGGGAGAGGAAGGAATATCCGGGGGCGGTGGCGGCGGTGGGGTGAGTGGCGGCGGAGCCGAGAGCTCCGGGAACAAAGGCTGGTGGAGAATCCTTCTTGTTTCATTGAAAATGCTGAATTGAGTTGTGTTGGTAGCTCTGGAAGTGGGAAGTAGAGAGAACGATGATAGAATGAAAAAGAAGGTGAAATGATGATGGTGAGGTTTCATAGTGAATTTTGCGGCCTTCTCTGCTTATTATCGCCTTTTGTTCTACGCAATAATACATATCTCTGGTTTTGTTTGCGCAAATTACTTAGCTGGAAAGACAAGCAGAAAAGGAAAAAAGAAATAAAGAAAGAGGAAACTTCTTCGGGTTGTATGGGAGTAAGAGTAAATAGTAAGGAGTGAGGAATGTGAGGTGGCAGTGGAACATGGGTGTGTAGTTATGCATAAGAACATAACAACGACGATGACAGTTATGGAGTGTTACGTAGGTGTTGTTTTTGTCTGGGTGGTAAGGAGGCCTAAGCAAAGCATAAACTCTTTGAGAGATGCCGTGAAATCATCCTCTGTGTGTGGACATTCTCCACTTTGTCACTTTATCTTTTTCTTCATCTAAGTACTTGCTTTTACACTTTTCAGTTAAATATATATCGGAAAAAAATAAATAGAAAGATGGTGTCGGAATAAGCTATAAACTTGCCTGGAATGTAATAGATACAGCCAACTGGTTCAAAACTGAAGCGAATGAGATGGCGTGTTGATGGAAGGGAATCCTTCATCAGGACAAGAACACGTTACCTACTTAGGTAATGGTATGCAAATGTTACCATACGCTGTTATAGTTTGCTACCTTCCTACACCCAACTGCATAATTTCTAACCCTCGTAACAGAATTAGAAACATGTCTTTCAGCTTCTTTTGTGGGAAAGCAAGTATGCTTAATGTAAAAATACTGTTTTTTTTTTTCTTTCTCTATATGTTTATGTTAAATAAGTGAGACTAATTTTTATTTTATACTGAGAAACATAAACAGATAAACATAATAATCTATAATGCAGAAGAAAGAATGCGTATGTATTAAATTTTATTCAAATTGAACCACGATAACATAATAATCAAATTATTCAAATTTTAGTACATTTTAAAAATGTTGATATATGTAATAAGACATCAAATCATTTTAAATCAACGTAAAATTGTCTACATAAGATTTATGTAGAAAAGAATGTTTCACCTTATGATCATTTTGAAAAAATATAATTCGATTGAAAAATAATAAATGATGTAAAATCTTATATTGAATTTGAATTATTGCATTTTTTTATTATAATTTTATACATTTCTCAGATGTGTTTGTTCGTTTGAAAATTATAAAACAGGGACAAAAATTTTGGAAATTAATTTTTTAGAATTAATCACAAAATAAATAGCAAATGATTTGAAGATAAAAAATTCATTACTCCATACTGAACAGTGACCATTTTTGCTGACAAAAGCAAATATTATTAACCAGAATCAGTGATAGATTTATTGATGTAAAACAATGAGAGATTTACGCACATACATCATTGACAAAAACGAGTAACTAATTTAATCATGTAAATTAATGATTGAGTTAGTGACAGTAATTAGTGGCTGATTTAATAATTAAAATAAGTTATTAATTTAGTGTTTAATTTTGGTGACAGGTTTCATGATCGATTTTTTAGTCACTAATTTTATTATATTTTCAATTTATTTTTCCAAAACTAATATACTTAATAAATTGTTTTTAATTTTTAATTCTTTATAAATGTAATACCAATAAAGATTTTAGTTTATCTCAAAATAGTTATTTTTTAAAAAATAAAAATAAAAAATGTTCATACTTCATACTTCATCTAAGTACTTAAATGGATAAATAATTATATTTAATATTTTCACGAAAGTTGAAGTTCAAAAATCATAGTATTGTATTTGTAGCAAGATCGAGGTGGGTTGGAAAAAAAACAAAAAATAAAGTTGTCACAATATTTATTAAGAAAATATTAAAAATATCATTTAGTAAAAATGGGCAAATAAAATTAGACGTTTGAATTTGAGAATATAAAAAGGATGTGTTAGCCTTATGCAACGTGTTATTTGATGTAATATTCGATATAAGAGAAACGTGTTATACTCATATTCATATTTTTTTGTTGATAATAATAAATTTTCATTATTTATTTTATTAAAAAAATGTAAATTGTTACAACTCATAAATCATCGCCAAAAAATATTATCAAAGATGTACACCACTAAGTCAATCTATTAACATATTTGTGTATTTTTTTGCAACCATTATTATTCTTCTGCTTTGAATTTTATTAATTTTTTTAACAAAAATATTAAAATATTAAGATCACTAATTATCTCAACTTGCATACTTAAGTTTTATAATTATCAAGACATTCAAATTAAACTCGTATGATATTTTTAAATATTATTATCCTTTATAATTAAAACGTG
This sequence comes from Vigna unguiculata, assembly GCF_037176805.1. Lineage (NCBI taxonomy): Eukaryota > Viridiplantae > Streptophyta > Magnoliopsida > Fabales > Fabaceae > Vigna > Vigna unguiculata. The sequence goes on along the minus strand of NC_140794.1, from coordinate 51,454,760 downwards.
AAACTTGATTTTAATAATTATAAGATATTTTACATATTATTATACTTTATTAAGATATTTTTTATATTTTCAATTATTGCTTTTTGAGTTTTTTACATATTGTTCTCTTCTTCCACTTCCATATGCATTCTTTTGTTTATGAAAAGAAAAATACTAATTATTTTTTCTCTCATCTTTTATTTGTTCTCTTTCATCCTTTTTATTTTGAAGAAAAAAAAGATAACTATTTCTTGTGTCACTTGATAATGTGAAATATTAGTTTAATGATTAATAGGAGTTTTTGCATATTTTGTCTCACTTGATAGTGAAATATTAATTTAATGATCAATATTTGTTTTTTGTCTCACTCATTTGTAATATGTATTTTTTCATTGCCGATTTATAATCATGTCATGCTTATAATACATTTTTATTTTAGTATTTATGTCTCTCAATTTTTTATTAGATTATGATAAATTATTTTTTAGTCTTAAATTTTTTTAAAATAAATATATTGATGAAGAATAATAAAATAAAATTATTTTTTCTAGAATTGATATAAAATAAACTAATTGTGAAGATGAAAACATGACAAATTTAACTTATTCAAGTATCTTAAATTATGGAATCATGATACTAATTATTCAATTATTCAATTAGAACTTCAATAAAAGAAACTCTCTCAAAATTGTTGTTGATAGTTATTTTAAAAGGTATATTTACAATAAAAGAGAACAAAAGACTAAAAGAATTACTATCCTATAGTAAACAAATACGTACTAATCTACTTATGTTAAATCACTTAAAACTAAATATTTTTCTAGTGATGTTTTCTTTAGACACAAACAAGAAGACCCTCTAACCTGCATTGCAACTCTCTCTCTTTATATATATATATATATTATGACTAGAATCCAGAATTGCCATAAACTACTTAAAAGATATCCTTGAATAAGATGACTTAAACACCTTGATTAATTATTTGAACTGCTATTATTTGTTGGAAAGAAACAGTTCTTAAATGAATATTTTAGTAAGAATATACTCTTTAGTGGCAGATTTTTCCGGCACATTTGGACTCTCTTACAAATTATATTTCGTCCCAACCTGCATCCCACATGTTATTCAGACTCTATTAAGATTGATTATGCATTAACTTTCGTGCTTAATCATATCTAAATTGATAAAAACAAAAAACAAAAAACGCTTATACTAAGGGAAGTACTTAACAATCATATAATTGGATCTGAATTCCAGCTCCTAGAGAGAACAAGAAAGATTTCAGCAATTAAAAACATTCAGTAGTTAACGTTAAGTGTATGTATAATATATACACACTTCCTTTCTCTCCGATCCCGATCAACATTTCTGACGTAGTTTTTTTTTTCTTTTAAATTGAACTGCTTTATGAAAAGAAGAAAAAAAAACTATTTTGAAAATCGAACCCAACCGTTTGAACAAATCAACCGGTGAATCCGTTACTTAATTAGTTTAAAGAAATTACAAGAACAACTTGTCGATCTAAATATGTTTAAATAAAAATATTTAATAATGTATTGTTTTATATTTCTATTAAAAAAATAAAAAACATGCTAAAATATTTGTTAATTTTTTATTCTACATATAAACATATTATTAACAAAAACTTTTGATATATTATTGATATTTTGATTTAAGTATCGCAACATATATTTTATCTTAATTTCTGTGTATTTTAAATGCTAAAATATAGATATTTATAATATTTAATTATTATAATAATGTTTTGAATATTAGTTCATCCCCGATTCTCCATAACGGTTGAATTGAATCTTTTGAATTGGAGATGATAATACATAAAATCTGAACAGTGTATCCTCCTACCCACATTTAACAAAATAAATAAATAAAAAAATACATACACCATGACTTCATTCCTATGAAGGTAATATTTTCAATTTTTATTATCATATAATTGGATACCTAAATACATGTAACTACAACTCGTATCCATGAAAAATTCCAAACCCATACCACTAAATTTAGCAATTTTTAAATATTTATCTTGGAATAAGCATGGATACATTTAGGTATACTTTGTCATAAATCAGTATTTTGATTGGTTTAATTACCAGTCCAGTTTAAAAAGCATTGGATCAAAATCCACAACTTTTCCTTACCGTTTCTAGTGCTAATAAATTAACATATATTGAATAAAAAATATTTAATATAGTAAAGAAGTATATTAGTTGTATATAGAAAATACATGACTATATATATGTTTAATTTTATTTCCATCGGTTTATTCATTTATTTTGTTCTTCGGATGGACTTGGTTGAGTTATAAAATATCATTACTCCGACCTTTTAAGTGACTATACTCATGTTTAGCCCAAATCCCACCGGTGATTGGAAAGTTTTTTTTTTTTTTTTATGTAGATCACGAATTCTAAAATTATAAACATATGAAATTAAGTAAAGCTGAAAAGCACGTTTAAACATTGTGAGAAAGTTATTGTTAATGTTGTCCAAAGGTACTTTATCACAAATCACCTTGGATTAAAAGGTCACCATTTCTATTTTAACTTTCCCTCACCACTTTTTTTTTTCCTATTTGTCATCATTAAATCACTCTTTTATCTTATCATTTTTTTTTATAATTTTAATTTGTATACATTCCTTCAAACTCAACATTCCCTCCATTCAAATCACAGAACCATAGGAAAACATAAAAAACCAAAAAAAACAGAAAGATCGGAAGCCACTCTATCAGAGCCAGATTTCGATCCTGGGACCTGTGGGTTATGGGCCCACCACGCTTCCGCTGCGCCACTCTGATTTGTTGAAAATAACTTGCAAAAGGTTGTATCTATATACTCCATAATTGTTATGTTTTTAAGTTTGATAGAGTAGTCCCCTTCCCTATAGTATAATATATCTTTATGTAAAAGTTAGTAGTGTTGATGAGGATAGAGAATAAAAAGAAGAGAAACAATGTAGAAGAAAGAAGATGTCAGGATTTGAGACAAAGGGTTGTGGGGGGGTGCAGTGCATAGTTGAGAGAAGAGAGACAGAAGATAAAAAAAAAAAAAAAAAAAAAGCATGAAAAAGAAGTAACAGTTAATAGTGTGCACTCATAATACTAATGTGTCGTGATCAAAAGTTTGATGCTTTACTTAACTGGACAACGTCTCTTCCTCTTCAATAATACCATTCCAGCTTTTGATTCCTCTCTTTTATTCACTTTTCAGCTACTTGTTCATTTGGGTTTAGTCTATTCTATCATTATTTTTTGTGCTCGACTTTGGGGGAAATATTCCTCACGCTACATTTTTTTCCTACCCTAGTTATGTCCCTATATAAAATTTGGACATTCTACCCAAGTTGTGATTGAGCTTGTTTATAGGGTTCATCATTGAAACAACTATACAATAATGTTTTGTAACACTCGGAGCTGATTCTATTCCACATCATTGGCATCATTGCTTCCTTGAAGGTTCAGATTTGCATGTGGGCATGCCTTGGATTATGCATGTGTACCAAAGGGGTTTTTCTCCTTCATTTCTTTGGTTACAGACAGGAACATTGTTCCTTGAGAAAGACATTTTGCCGCACCTTATTTCTATCAAATGACAAATGTTTTTGCTCCCACTCCACGTGCCTTGTTACCAACAAACTACTCTCCAATCATGCAATGTCAAAATGGTGTGTGGCTCTTGTCACATTGTTGGTTGGTGCTGTTCTCACATTTTTTTTATTGATGAACCATGATACATAAATCTCACGTACTGATTCCAATATGATTGATTCAAACTTGAGGTTTCTAAATAATTATAAGGTATAGTTTAGTGTAGCAAAGATATGTTCAGATATCTAATGTAAAGCATGTTTTTTTCTGTTTCAAATTCTCAATCACGTTTGCAAAAGTGTCAATGTTTTTTCTATAGATCTAATCTAAGCTGTTTTTAATATTATATTCAATTATTTAACTTTACTTTCTATTTATTTAATATTACCGTGAGTATTTCCGGGTATAGCCATGATTGAAGGCCGGACTTAGTAGTTTACAGAAAAAATAGTTTGAATAATCCATATAATTTTTTTTTAATTTCTTCATCAGACAAATTAATTTCTTTCACAATTTTTTTTATAAAAATGAATTTAATTCATTAATATTTTGTTTTTATCTTCCCTTCATCGATCCTTATCCCCAAACTTATCATGATCTTCGATGAATATGTAGATGGACAAAACTAATTCTTGCCCCACCATTCCTAGTCCCCAACCTCCCTAATTCTCCCCTACTCTTGAAAACTATAAACACACAAAACCAAAAAATAAATAAAATTGCATAGACATTTTTCATTCACAACATTTTCCTTCCTTTCAGCGTTTCATGACATTTCTTTATTTGATTTTTCTTACAAAAAAAAAAAAGAAAGAAAAATCCTACGTATGAACTAAACTGCGTTACTATTTTTACTAAGGAAGTATTTGGTATACAAATAGAATGAGAAACACGAGTCCATCTTATTCTTTTGTTTTACTCTTATTTCACGTTTTTTTTTTTAAATTATTAAGTATAACATAAAGTGATACATTTATTCTAATTTGATTTTCCAAATGCTGCCCAGGTTAAGTGATACACGAAACGAATAGCATGGGCTTCCACTTTCTGGCACTTCCAATGGGCCACAGAGATGGGCTCGACAAGCACCACAGATTGAACATGTGTGCTTAGATGGGCCCATCTATTTTCTACCACGTTCATTATTTCATAGCTATTATTATTATTGTGGGCTAACTGATAATCAAGAGGGGAATAGGAAATAGTAACAACCATATTCACAGCTTTTACTACTTGCAAGTTGTAATGGAATTTATTTGTGAAAAAGTCATAGTTTTTGTTTGGCGGGGACATCGATTAGTTTTTTTTTTTTTGGAAAAGATAAATTTGTACAACATAATTATGGAGCTACCCAAGGACCCAACCCACACCCTTTCGATAAAGGTAGCTTTGACCTAATTTTTTCCCAATTTAATGGAAAATCAGGGACATAAAATAATATTGAATTTTAAAACTCTACTCATGTAAAAAAAAATACCATTACCTAATTAAAATTTACTTATATTATTATTGTTATCGAAATGGGATATATCTAGTTATTCTAACTAACAAATGCAATGCCTTTAAATTCAAATACAGGTGGATGTATCTACAAAAGCATTAAGATTCATAAATTAATAAAGATTCAGGAAAAACAAAATTGATATAAAGATCATATTGTGATAGTTTGAAGTGATTATTAAGATGACAAATTTGGGATCTAACACCATTGATAGGTCTTTTGATGGAAGATTCGTTGGAAAGACACAATACTAATAATATTTTAGTTCAATTTATATAAAGAATTGATACCACTTTCAATACAAAATTTTAAGATAATGAATTTATAGATCTTATTACTAATTATATGTAAAATTATCTTAAAGTTAAAATGTTCAACCCTTAAAATGTTCTTTATTATCACATCGAAGTTGGTATTTGTAAAATCATTACAAATTTCTAACAACTAATTACACGAATGACAATCCAAAGTTTAACTCCCATTGACTCATTATTTAACTATCTCTTTTAAGTAATGAATTTAAGGTAGAGAAACAAACGTACTTGTCACGGAAAGACTTTGTCTTTGGGTTAGTAGGAATTCAATTTCGTAAAGGGTGACTACTCTTTCTCGATTGCTTTCCGTTAATATTAATTGTTGAGTGATCACTCGTTATATGATTGAAAAAGTTGGTCTGATAACATTATTTCTCCTAGTAAGCGAGACAATATCACCACTTCTCTCAGTAATAAAATTCCTTTAATTTTTCCTTAATCTTATATATTCTATCATAGATTATCGAATTTGCAACAAACTCCTCATGCATGCATTCTTTCTCTTCTACAAAAGTTCTATTATTCTATTAGCGAATGTAACGTCCCAAAAATTGAATAATCTCAATTAATAAAACATCACATACATAAAAAATCAGAGAGTACGAAGTTTAGGATAAGAATGTATATAATACGTCCAATATACCCGGATTACAAGAAAAGGGCCCCACATGGCCCAACTAGAAATATACTGAACAACATAATTAAGAAATACTAGGTCTTGTTCGTTCAAGAAAACATAAATAATAAAATCCGCCGGTAATGGACCCCACAGTGGGTCCAACACCTGTCCAATGCGTCAAGCTGCAGCATCCCCATTACCATCACCACCGCCAGGAGTTCTCACATATGCTCACATCAACAAGGTTGATGATCATCGCAAAGGTAGAGTTCACACATAACACACAAGCAAGCAAAAGGGTAAGCTAGCGAAGAAGTCATCATATCATACACTCAACATACCATTCACATTCAAACATACGTAGCAGACACCCACATGTGAAGTACTCATCCATATCAAAACCTAAGACTTGACTATCCGGATATGTACTTGAGGCACCACCACGTGGCAGTGGAATTACGTCCTAGCATTGAGACGTCACCGTGAGGCCTTCACGGAATTACACCCTTACAGGAGGCACCACCACGTGGCCTTCGTGGAATTACGCCCTGGCCCTGAGGCATCACCACGACCCCCCGTGGAATTACGTCCGTTTGTCGAGGTACGACCAGGGACTCCCCTTAAGAGGACCCATGGAATTACATCCAACCGATGAGGCGCCACCAATATCCCTCATTACAAGAGACATGAAATTATGCCCTACCCATACTTTAAACATGTTCCACCCACCAACCAAGAATTTCTCATAACAATAATATCATGTAAAATCAACAGTTCATACAACCCATGCTTTTCAATTCATACCAAATCAACTAACATGCCATTTCCATTTCAAATGGAACATATTAATCATGTCATCATCACACAACCCATCTCGTAAAGCATATGGGATCAGATAACAAACCACACATCAGCGAAACACTCAACAACAACATCAAAACCTGCCCGCTGCCTCGCCCAAGCTAGCAGGGCTCGCTCAGGCGAGAGAGACCTTCTCGCTCAGGTGGATCCCATCTCGCCTAGGCGAGAGCGTGACAAGGAACATGGGGCTCTGTGGGGTCTCGCTCAGGCGAGCTCCTTCTCGCCTAGACGAGAGTACCCCTCGCTCAAAAAGATCGCAAGTCGCCTAGGCGACAATTCGAGTGACAAAAAGCCTAGGCGAGCCTCTGATGATCTCGCCTAGGCGAGACTAGCTCGCTTGGGCGAGAAAACCAGCACCCGCCACTGTTTTCGCATACAGTAGCCAAAACCACAAACCAAAACATGCTTAAACTCGATCCAAAACGGACACAACACCAACCAATTCATACAGAAACGAAAAGACGTCCAAAACAGCGAAAAAGCACAAATAACAGAAGGTCCTAGCTTCCCTTACCCGGAAAAGACTAGCACGAGACCTCGATCTTAAACAGTGGTGAACGGAAAAACCAGGAGCGACTCAAGGTGCTGGAAAAAGATGAGAGACATAGGAAAAAAGGTTATCCAGCGAAACAGTAGCAGAACCACGAGCAGGGTTGGAAGGAGACTTACACAGAATATGGAAACGGAGTTGAGCGCTGTTCGATCGGGAAAACGTAACCCTAGCAGAGCTCCTTACGGCAGCGAAGTATGACGGCACAATTCTAGGTCTGTTTCTGAAAATGAGGCAAATGGGGATTAGGGCAACACGAATTTGGCATTTAACCTATAGGCCAACCTCTAGGCCCAACTACTGTAGGGCAGCCCTTCACTTTAGGGTAGAAAAGGGAACCAGAAATTAATGGGCCTTACAGCGAACATTATACAAACATTACACCTTATTAATCTAATTATAATATTATTTTCATTATTAATTTATTTATTAATCTCTTTAATTAACAAATAAGGTAAATTTTACACTAGACATAAAATATTATGAAATCATCTAGTTGTTATCAAGTTTTCCGAACAAAAAAGAAAGCTAGTAGAATAAAAAATAAAATTGAATTTACAAGATAAATCTACCCAATAAATGAAAACATCTTCTTTTCCTTTAACTTTGTTTTCGCGAGATTTTTTGATAATGAGTTTTCATGTTCCTGCTTTTCTTTTGATTTGAACTAGTAGACATAATTGAGTATGAAAATACCATAGACAACTATTTACAATTCAATCTTGTCATCCATAACCGGCTTAAGGATTAATTACTTTCATCCTCCAAGAAGAAAAAAATTGTACTGTGAGGTTCATCGGCCCATCGGCCCCTCGGCACAGTAGTCTTTCCCTAAAACCTTTGCGTTTCACCTTCGTCATCGCTCAAGGCTAGAAGGACTTGTGTATTGTACTGCCTATCGGTAGATCGGCCTAACGGACCAAAGTCAAGTGGCTACAGGCCGCCCGTTACGGACGTATCTTGTAGAAAACTAGACATGTCAAAGTGAGCCAACCCGGCTCACACGGGTTGGCTCACCACGAGCCGGGTTGAAAATGAGTAAACCCAACCCGGCTCACTTTCTGGTGAGCTAGAAATTTTGTAACCCGTCTCAACCCACCACGGGTTGGTGGGTTAAGTGGGTTAGCTCACCAACCCACCTAAAAAATTTATTTATTTATTTAATATTCAAATATTTAAATAAATTTTTAAGTAACCCATGAGATGACAATCATAGTAAAATCAAGAACCAATGTTTTGATCATGCTCACCACCAATATATGAAGAATTATTTCCAAGAAAGTATCCATTAGTCTAAGAAAACATGACTAATATTACAAATTTTCTGTCATACTATTCAACAAAATATAAATAAAAAAATTATACATTTTTTTCATGCTAATTTAGAAAAAAATTGTTTGTAAGACGGTTACTTAAGTAATTTACTATAAAGATTATAATTAAAGATTAAAGTATCAACATATATATAACTTGACAATCAAATTAATTAAATATTCAAACTATTCAAATATAATTAAGCAACATTCTAGCATTTAAAAATATGAGATTGTGAACAAATATAATAGGAGTAGTAAATAATTATTAAAAAAAATTTAAAAAAATTAAAAAAAAAATTAAAAAAATTTAAAAAAATGTAAAAAAATTTGGTGGGTTAAGTGGGTCAACCCACCTTCAACCCGGCTCGAACCCGTTTAACCCGTGGGTTAAGTGAGCCGGGTTGAGTTCAACCCACTTTTGAAAAAGTTGAATTTTTCTCAACCCAACCCGACTCGAACCCGTGGTGAGCCGGGTTGGCTCACAGATTGAAACCCATTTTGACATCTCTATAGCAGACCCTGAGGCGACCGGCCCATCGGTCAGAAAAGCTAAACACCTTCCACTTTAATCTCCGTTTGAAACTATTTCTCACCTTTAAAAGACAACCCGCCAGGCCGCGCGAGGTCGGCCGGCCAAATGAAAACTTGGATCAATCAGTCAGATTAATTAAAATAAAACAAGTCAGTAATCATAATTAAAAAGCCATTGGATCGTGATTAAGGAGCCCTAATTACAGGCCCACACTAAAAACTATAAATATCGACCCGAAGTAGGTTGGTGAGGATCTTTAATTCGCATTTATTACAACAGTTATAATTATCAACCGATCAACCTTAACTGACTTAAGCATCGAAGCCTTTTAGACAGATACACCGATTGCCCGCCTGACCGATCGAGGAAGAAGGAAGATTGTGTGGAACAGAGGATATGACAGATTACTTGGGAAGAATGCATAAAGGAGAAAAATGGATAATTTGAGTGTTAACTGTAGGTGCTTGGTCCTATACTCGAAACAAAAATCTTTCATTTTTTTAATACTAATTTATTATCTTTAATTTAACTTATTTAACTTACTTACTTTAATTTATTATCTTTATTATAACTTATTTATTTCCCTTAATTAAAAAATAAAATCCTAATTGAATTGCGAATCTCGATCATGGAGATAGAAATATAAAATTTTGCTTTGTCACTTTAGGATGTGTTTCTTTGTCTGGATGAATTTGAGGGAGAGAGAGTGGGTGAATGAATTTAAGTGGATTTGGAGACAAAGTTTGTATGGTTTCTTTTATGAAATTTTGAGGTGAAAATAAAAGAGATTTGGGGTGAAGTTTTTCAAAATTTGTAAGTAGTTTGATTGATATGATATATAATTTTTTAAAATTGATTAAAATATAAAATTATTATTTTGTCCTTAAAGTAACAATATATTATTATTTAATTATTATTATTAATGTTATTATATCTATATATATATATATATTATAATTATATAAATATATACATAAATTTTAATACATACAAAACACACACAAGGATCCGTTCACAAACCAATGGGAGAATCATAAATTTAATGTACATAATAAATCATACTAGAATATTATGAGAATGCATTCTCCAATGATTTCTAATCTTTTTGATTTCCAATCTCTCTTTCCCAATATGTCTATTTGTTTTTTCTTTTTATTCTCATACTCTCTTCATTGCTAGTTAGAAAAAAAATTCAGAAACAGAACTCTAATCTCTTTATTAACCAATGTCCACCAAATTAACTTTTATTTTATCTTTATTTTATTTTTTAAATAAAAAAAATTATATATATAACTTAAAATAATAATGTATAAATATAATTTTAAAATATATATATAAAAATAAAATTAAAAAATTGTGGGGAGCCGTGGCTCCTCCGTCATATGCAAGGTTCGTCCTTGAATGTAAGTGATTGACTTTCGTACACATAAGAATACAAGTGTAAAAATACATTGTATTCTTGCAAATTTTCATAACTTTGACAAGATAAGATTATTAAGGTATCTCTGCAAGTCGACCTTGGCAATCTCGTGCAAATCATTCTATAAGAACACAATCTACAAAACAAATTCTTTGCACCAAATTCACGAAGACAAAGACACTAAAATAACACAAACAAACACAACGTAAGATTAAAAAATCATTAGCAACTCACTTATGTAAAATAGAATTATTTACGTAAGGTATTCTAATTAAATTACATTATTTATAGATAACGTAAAAGAATGAGTTATTGTATATAAGTTAATGTAGAAAACGCCATTCAATTAATAAAATAATCATATATATATATATATATATATATATATATATATATATATTACATTTTACATTTATTGGTTATGCATAATCTATGTATTCCTATATTTTAAATTAGAGAGAACATATCTTACATTTTTTTTAACATCATAGTCAACGTAGAAAATATTTATTTCTACATCAACTCACCTCATATTAGAAGAGATTTTACAAGCTAAACAATACCAATATATTTCAACCAAAAAAAATATTATAAAAAAATTATATATTTTAACAGAAATTAACGATATTGTAAATAATAAAACAAAATCAAAAAGGATTTAAATAAATTAAAATTAAACCTAACTATTAATTATATTAAAAAAAGTTATCTATTATTGTTATATTTGTAACACATAGTCTTGAGACATAAGATCCAGCAATAATAAACATAGTTGAATTATGTTAACACTTCATTCTCATCAAAGTAAATATAACCTTATTAAATATATATACATAAAAAATGAATACCATCCATAATAGGTATGACTCGGATGCGTTAGAATGATGTCTTAAACAGGGGTGGACAAAAATAACTCAAGTATAGTAAACTATAGTTAACTAAACTATATTAAACTAAAAATAATTGAACCATTAATAATAAAATTGAATTATACTATTGATTAGTTAAAGTTTTGAAAAACTGTACATGAAATGGTTAACTATTTGCACTAATAGTTAAGTATTGTACTATTAATTGTTAAGTTTATTTTTCCTTAGTTAACAATAGAGGTTTCTCAGGGGATTGAAGGACAAAGAGGTGGTGTGAGATTTGTCGAGGTGGAATAAGATAAAGTGGATGACATCGATGACGGAACGCAACCATTTATGAGTGAATCAGGGCCATAACATTGATTTTACTGGGTTGGTAAACCAGAATTTTAAATAAATTTTTCATTTTCTTAGTTTAATATAATTAAATTTTAATTTTAATATTTCGTAAGAATTATACATTTCTTTAAAAAATTGGTATTTGAAAATAATAATATTCTCTTACATAATTTTGGTTAATACATGGTTTAGCATATATTTAATTTACTAATAAAAGTAGTTGATGTTGTGAATAATTAATTAAGTTGCCAATGACATATAAAGTAATTATAGAAAAATATAAATATGAGTATACTCTAACTAAAAATAAATGAATGTAGCAACAATAATAATAAATATTTTTAAAAGGATGCTTATAAAAGAATTACAACGATTAATGAGAATTTAAATTTATTTACAAAATAAGTATAATAAAATATTTTTTTATTTCTAAAATTAATAATATACTTATAAATATTTAAAATGATAGCAATTTGGTTCAAAAGCAATTCAAAAATATTGTACTTAACTTCAAAAATAGTGTAGTTCAGTTTAAGAATAACGCAGTTCGTAAAACAATGTTGTTTATAACAGTTCAACTCAGTTCATATTATAGTGTACTGTAGTTCAGTGCAATTCAGTTTAGTTTATTAGAAAAAAAATTGTCCAATTCAATTTTTTTGAACTATTTTTCAGTACAATGCAATTTTTAATAGTTCAGTGTAGTTGATTACATTTTATCCAATCCCTAGTCAAGCGTTATATATGTAGAAGATTAGGTCGATGATTCTGAATCAGTGTGACCAAGTTAAAGGTTAATTTTACTGCTATTTGAAACATGGTAACTTTATCTCCACTTACTTCTTACATTATGTTGATTATAAGATTGTCAACTTTTATAATGTTTCACGGTTTGTGAACATGTTTCGAGGATGAAAACTACTGGTAATTTACTGGTTTATATAAAATAAGGGGAGACAGAAATCGAAGAAGGTGAGAACGTGTCAAATTTAGTTTGTCTTTTTTATTTTGATTAATAATTTGTCCAATTTTTTATTTTAATTAATAATTTGTCCAAATATGAGAAACTTAAATTAGTATAATTTGAATATTTTATTCTCTCTTGTTTTCAAATGTAATTTAAAATATATTTTTTACGTTTATTAGGTATTTTTGGATTTCCTTATATTATCCTTTAATGTTTTGTTTCTTGTAATAAAAAGATACTGATTACCTTTTATATTTAGACAAAAGGAGGGAGGTTGGTATTGGTATTTTTTCTTAACTCACTTTGTTAGTTGTGAGTGTTTTCTAATATTTTTCTTTTATTTTCATTTTTTTTTTATATTTTAACTTTGCCTTTTAGTTAAAAGTAATTTGTAACTCATTTTATCACTAAATTTTTTCTTTAATGAAAGTCAACATCTGTGTCTTATTTTATTCTACGGATATCAATATTTAGTATTTTATTCTTTTAATTTTTTGTCGGATAGATATCAACATCTGATCAATTCTGTTCTATAAATATTAACATTTGATACTTTTCTTTTATAACCTTTTATCCGTTATAAATGTCAACATTTGATATCAACCTCCCATGTTATCTTTCCTCTTTTTCATCTAAGATTCAATTCTTAAAATTTTTAAATTTAAATTTAAAAAAATATTTTAGAAAAACATATTAATTTGATTTTCACATTCGATTAATATATATTAAATTATATTAAAATATAAATATATGTTTTTTTTTCTTTTATACAAATGTATACTATATATTATATATTACGTATTCAATATTATTTTATTCAAAATATTATGAAATATATATATGCATATATACTAGTGTTAATACATACGCTATCCCGTTTGTGTATATATATTTTTTAAATATGCATGATATTATATTAGTAGATGATAATATTTTAATGTTATTAAATTAATATATAAAATAAATTTATATTTATTAAAAAGAGTAAGATGAATAAAAAAAATAATTGAAACGATTGATGAATTAAAAAAAGAAGAAGATAATTTTATAAAAAAACACGTAGAAATGATTGTTAATTTTTTAAAATTCAATAAATAATTATATTATAAAGAATAAAATTAGAATTATAAAATATAAACAATATATATATATATATATATATATATATATATATATATATATATATATAACTCTTAAATGTAAAAATTTTCAAAACGTATATTGTGATACTCCTCTCTCCTTTTCTTCTCTTTTCTAAAAACAGAAACACTCTCTCTTCCTTCTTATTTTCTCAATTTTCTCTGCAACCCAACCTTCTTCCAATCTCTCATCTCTGTGCTGCCATCTCACTGTTTCAACCTTTCCATACTCAGACTCTGGAAGGACCAGCCAACAGGACCCTCAACAGTTCCTCCCTCAACTTCCATTCTCCTAGGTAGGTTTTATCTCTAAATTGAGTTTAATTCCAGTTAGAATTCACTAGTCACTCTCTGAATTATGAACCTGATCATGTTATTCTTCATCTCCCATGTCTTGATGATGGATCCTCTTAGGTTAAATTGAAGAATTCTGCTCTCTTTCTATTCATTGACTCCACCAATCTAATTCTTAGCAAAAAGGTAAGGGAAGCTAACTCTTAGCTCAATTTTCGTAGGAGATGTGTTCTTGGGTGGTAGAATTGTCTGATTTTGCGTTTAATTGGTGTTTGAAATTTCCTGTGTGTGATTTTGAGTGTGGGGTGATTCTGGGCGAGAATGCATGCGTAGAACAGGTGAGTAATCCTGGTATTTTCGCCTAGGTGAGCAGCTCTCGCCTGAGCGAAAATACCAGAAGATCACCTCTGTCACTGCGCGAAATCTCGCCTAGGCAAGCTGGACTCGCCTGAGCGAGATGACTTCTCGTCTAAGCGAGCCAGTTTAGCCTGAGCGAGAGTTCGCCCAGGATTTTTAATTTGCCATTGTATGAGGTCTCGTCCAGGCGAGAGCAACTCGCCTAAGCGAGATAAACTCTCTAGCTTAGGCGAGACCCTCTAGCCTAAGCGAGATTCCCTGCAGAAGTTAGTTTTCTCACTGTTTTGATTACATGATGCTATATTGATTGCCTTAAGATGATAATGATTGATATTGCATGTGATCTTTATGCATGTTAGACAGTGTGATGGAATTGAGTGTGAATTTGATATGAATGAGAATATGTTGGAGTTAGGATTTCAAGGGAAATTCTAAGGAAATGGTTTTAGTAAATGTAAGGGCATGAGGACTCATATTGGTGGCATCCTGACGCTCCTAGTAACCATTAAGACTCAAGTGGAGTATGATGGATTACGTCGGGGGGAGTAGCAGGAGGTCCTGGTCTATGAATCCGATCTGTCATAGAGGTGATGGGATTTACCTTGAGAGTGGTTGGGTGAATACCCCTTGTGCCTAAAACTCTACAGAGTTTGGGAACCGTCTCAAGTGCAAGTCACCGAGAGCTCCAATGCCACTTACATAATCCGGATATCAAGTCTAGAATGGTGTGTGGTGTTATGGTTGGGATTAATCGAATGATTCTGATTCTTTGTGTGATAAATTCTGTTTTCTGCATAAGTGTAACAAGTGCATGATTTGTTATTGGTTCAAGTTAGCTTACCCTTCTTGTATGTTGTGTGTTCCTTGTGTCTTCTATTTATGCAATGATCGTCCTTTTTGAATGGCGTGAGCAAATATAGGTGCAGGTGAGGATACACCCCTCCGGGACAGGAGATGAATATGTTAGACGTTTTAGTAGTAGTTTTAGCCTTTTATTTTTGCTTAGCTAATTGGGTGTTTTGTAACCCCTTTAGTACTGTATGGGCTGTATGTATTGATCAGTGTATGTATGGTTATTTTGAGGATGACTGTATCATATATTATACTGCCCTACGTCATCATCTGCTTCTGAATCATTGAAATTTAAATGTTTTGTTTAATAGTATAAAACCTATGAAAACGGGATGTTACATATATTTTAACCATTAAATATTCCGAGGGTAGAGATTGTTGGGACATTTTTATTTATTTATTTCAACTTTCCATAAAGTACTACTAAAGAAGAAAACATTTTCTAGCAAATAATTTCATTTTTCTTATTTGATTCCTTCATCATCCATTTATAAAAACAAAAGTTTTTAAACTAAAATAGAAATGAGAGGAAATGAACCGGTATTTTGTAAATTTTTGTTTTCAATTTCAAGTTGAAAACGACTTTCAAATATAAACGATTTAACATACAAAAAAGTCCGTGTTGCATGACAGTGATTTTAAAGGTTTTTTTTTATCGAATATTAATACATATTTATGTTTTTTTTACCATGACTCACATTTATAGGTAAATATTTCTAAAAATAGAAGGACATTCCACAAACCGGTCATATGCCTCTAATCCGATTCAAATGGAAAAGTTACAAAGAAGAACATAAAATCATATTACTGCTCTGATTTATAACATTTGACATAAAGATAAAATTGTTGACCGAATTAAAATGGCTTTTTAGGGAGTGTAACATTGATTTTGAACATGTCACATGTGGACCATTTGACCTCAGTGCCATGAACTGAAAGCTATCTTTTAGTTACACGTAACCATCAAATTCAAGGCATTGGAACTTTCAAAGAAAACTATCAAATCTTGTAGTTTTGGTCAAAACATTTAGGTAAGAAAATTATCCAAGAAACTAACTTTACTTTTTTTGTGTAACCTATAGTGAAATCAACAATAAATGGGGTCGTACTAGTTAATGTAAGGTTACATTCATGGATGACTTAAAAAAAAATACGGATATGAGTTTGTCGTTGTTTGTGTACTTTTATCTTGGTATTTCAACATTGTATGGCTAACAACGCTTGATAAAGTACATAGTAATTTGAAAATGGAATCCATGACTCCTTTAAATGGTTATGTTGAAGATTCGAAAATGACTTGTTTTTATTAATGCGTTAAGGTTATGTTAGACAAGCTTTTACATCAATCAACTCCTAAATTTCTTCTTCATTGATAAAGGGTGCGACCTCACATCTTTTAGATTCATTTGGAGATAAGTTCTTCTAGCACCACATTTCTTTAATTATTCGACTAATTTATTGAGTTGGAAAAAATTATGTACGTGCAAGCAATCATGACCCTTAATTGTTCCCGGTAACCTTATATATAATTCATGTGTTGTAATCATTACTTCGTTCTAAAGTTATAAATAATAAATGATATAAGATAAAATACTTATAAACTTATTATTTTTAAATTGTTAATCAGTATTCTTAGGATACTATTAAGGAATTATTAATGTATATTTGTATTATTATAAAAATATATTAACAAAAATAATTAAATATATTATAATTAAAATAGTATAAATGTATATTATAATTTTTTTAAAAACAAAAATATTTTTTAATTTTTATACAATTATTTTTTGACACAAAATAAGAACTTTAAAATTTTTAAAGTCTCTACTCAAATTGATACTTTAATTATTTTTTTTATAATTTAAATATTCAACACTATTTTTTTCTTAATTTTATTTGTTAATTTAAACTTTTTTATATTTAATTATATTTAATTTTTAACAACATTAAAATATATTTCTTTTATTATTTAATTTTTATTGATGAGTATTAAATAAAATATTAAACATACATGTACAATATTTATAATGTACAACACTTATAGACATTTTTATCTTTTAATTAAAATATGACTGCATTAATAGTTATTAGGTCAGATTTTAGTTAATATCATACTTAACTATATATTTTGTAGAATTTCGTGTATATTAACTATCTTTGACCAGTGTCCCGCACTAGTTAACAAGACCCTCTTAAGTTTTGGATCGGAAGTAGTATCAATTTATTAAATGAGTTAGACTTATGTTCTATTGTTATTGTGTCCATGATGAATTATCTCCTCAAAATATCCATTAAAATTAAAGCTCTTATTTTACCATTTTCTTTTTTATTTTACAATAATATGTATACTTAAATTCATTAAAGATTTGATGAAAAATAATAAATTTAATAAAACAATAGTTAATTGTTTCAAACTTTGAAAATACTAAATAAAATTAAAAAACTAAATAAGGAATGGGGAAATAAATTGTAGTAAAACGCAAAAACACATTAATAAGGAATGTCATTCTCAATTTTTTTTTTCGACAATAGAAAACGACTTGGACAGAATATGTTGTTTCTACTCGCTCCCAATAAAAGTAAAAATGAGGCAATTGTTTTATTCATTAGAAAACCTAAAAATATTCTCAAAAGCTAACCAATTATTTGAGTTCATTTCACTCTATATACAAAACTGATGAAGATGTACAAGTTGTATTTTTTGATATGCTTAGTATAGAAAGTTAGATTGTTTTAGAAATAAATTAAAAAGTATTTTTGTTGAAGTTATTTATTATACTGAAATTTTAATGTCCATCATAAATTTTCATCTCTGGACACTTTTATTCTTTTAAATTAAAATTAAAAATAAAAATTTATTTTCACAGAAAACATCTCTATAATTTTGTTCCTTCTGGAGTGAGATTTATCTCCCCAAAAACTAAACTATGAAGAGAGGGTGGGTGAAGTGAATTAAAACACTGAAGTTAAGTCACCCATACATACACATTCAATGTATTGAATAGTTTTTGGTACTCATCTTCATAGTTAACTAATTAATCTGTTGCTTACCGAAGATGGAGTTCCATTGTGATGATGAGTTCATGTTCGTAGCAACCTTAGAAAATCCATATAAAAAAGTTTGCATTCCCAATGCAGTTTTTATTCTGGGCCACGAGAATCAACTTCCACGTGCCTTGTGATCATTACTGAAATGAAGCATGATGCAGAAATGATCCTCTGTATTATACACGTTTCTCACAACATGCTTTATACTTTGGTTTTTGGGATCTCTTCTTTTAATATAAAATTATTCAAGTTACTCTTTCAGAGTCCTTAATATGTACCAAAAACTATAGTTAATGAAGGCACCCCTTGATTTAAGGACGCCTAGATTCAATTGCCCATTGGAATAGATGAAGCCTATCGTGTGGATGAGTATTGGACAAGCCCTCTGTCTCTGTAAGACATTAATTATGAGTACTTTTTATAACAAAGATTCAAAGGTTAGGCTATAAGAGATTAATCTCTTCAATTATATATGGATTCCTCCTCTTGTCGTATCTGAGAAAATAATTTAACAAAAATTAGGATAAAGAAGAAAAAAAAATAATAAAAGAGAAAGATTTTGGATTAGATCTTCACAATTTACATATCCTAGTTTAACAAAATTGATACCATATAATTTCTTCAACATGATTTGATGTTCTAGTTTAGGTATAATTGCTCATTTAGTTTTTTAGTTGTTTGGTTCACTTTATTTTGTTATCCTTATTATTTTGTTATTTAATTTAGTCTTTTAATTATTTAAAAAAGTTTATGTTAAGTTGACATTAATATCGTATTTGTGCATGATATGTGTCAAGTCATGGAATTTTCAATTTTTTTTAAATTTTTAATTTTTTTTCTAAATATATAAACCGTCACGTGTCAAATTACGGTCATGTCACATGACAGGTTACAGTCGTGTCATATGAAATGTTAGTAGTTGTTTTCAATTTAGTCTTCTATTTAAATTTTTTATTCAATTAGTCTTTTTATTCTTTGAAACGATCCAATTTGGTTATCTCTCATTTGAGAACTGTCATGTGACACGACTATAACTTGACAAATTGAACCTTTTTAAATAATTGTATAACTAAATTGAACCAACAAATAATAAGGAAACCAAAATAAACCAAACCAAAAGATTAGAGGAGTACAAATGTGTTATTTTGAATAGATTCACTCTTCAAGAATAATTATACCTTTACTTTATCAATATTGTCTTACTTTGTTATAATTTGGTAGCTATTGTTTTTGATTAGTAAGCCCTTTCCTAAATGATCTATTCATTCATAAAAGTAATTAAAATCAATGCATGCTTTTCATTTAAGCATTTTTCTTAAGTGGCTTCTATAGTAATTTATTCATTTAATTTCATTTTTAATTTTTACAATGTTTTAAAAGGACTATCGTTTAGTTATTTTAACATAGGTTAAAATGTATATTTGGTCATGTGTCACTTTGTAGATTTTTTGTTTTTTTTTTAATTATTTTTAATTTTGTTAATTTATAAAAATGTTCATGTATCAACCCAACAACGTACCATGTCTCAATATCAAAGTTTTATATTCAATTTGGTCCCTATGTTTGTTATTTTTGTTCAATTTGGTCAAAATTTTGTTTAAAATTGAGCAATTTTGTCATTCTCGAAATTGATACAAAATTTAATTTTCATATGAAAGTTATAATGATATTTTTATTAACGACGACTAATTTTAAAATTTTAAACCAATGGTATTAGTTTTCTTCCTTAACATTTTCGTTCTAATTTTAAACTAATTATAACCGTAAACAAAAAATATTTAATAAAAATACGTGACATTTAGTAAAAGTCTCATTATAACTTTAATATAAACATTAAATTTTGTATCAATTTAGAGAGGGACAAAATTGTTCAATTTTAAACAAAATTGAGATCAAATTAAATAAAAATAATGAATATAGAAACCAAATTAAATATAAAACACTTATTCTGACACGTGGCATATTATTGAGTTGTCACGTGTATTTCCTTTAAAATAAAATAAAATAAAAACAAAAACAAAAACAAAAAAGTCACAAAATATGTGACAATCATTGTTCATGAGTGATAATAAGTTAAATGATGTTAGCAATAAATGATTAAATTGAACAAAATTAACAAAAATTGACACCTGGTTGAATAAAAAAAAACAATAGTAGAACTAAAATAACAAAATTGAATGAAAATAAAAACTAAATGTATACTTAACCTTTAATATAATAATTACAATTTAGTTTTAATATGAAAAGACCAAATTTGTATATTTAATAGGAGTGTTTTTTTTTTTAAATATAAAGGTTGAAATTAAAAATTTTAACTTAGTAATTTCTTTTGTGAACTTTATTTTTATGTTTTTTATGCTTTACGGTCTCTTTACCTTATTTTCAAAATATTTAAATATTTTAAATTAGAGACTAATTTATTAAACACTAATTTAAGTTATAATTTAAAAAGAAATATTTTTTTTATAAATAATAGAGACAATTTTACATTTCTATAATTTTTAGTTTATAAAGATGTTTAACTTAGTTAATATAATTAATTATTTTAGTTTTTAAATTCGATTGTTCTTTAATGGTTTTTTTAATACAATAATTATATAATAATAGTTAATTGAATGATTAAAAGAAATAGAATATCAATGTTAATAGTTTTGCTACAAAAATTTTATTGGCAAAAGAAAATTATAATTAATATAAATGTAACTTATTGTTTGTCGACAATTGTTTCTTGAATTTTAGGACAAAAAGAATGAAAACATGTGCGTGAAAGATATTGGGTTAAATATGTTTTTGGTCCCTCAAGTTCTAGTGAATTTCGGAATTAGTCCCTCATCAAAACTTTATATCAATTTAGTTCTTTATCTTTCAAAATGCGTGAATTTAGTCCTTTTAACCAAAGTTTATCTGACGTCTCAAGCACATTTCATGATAGTAGTTAAGTTAACATTGAAGAAAAATGTGTCAAACAGGGTAAATAATTTAAATACTATTATGAAATACGCTTGAAACATCAGATAAACTTAACAAAATTTGATTAAAAGGACTAAATTCATGCATTTTGAAAGATGAAGGACTAAATTGGTCAAAAGTTTTGACGAGGGACTAATTCCAAATTTCGCTGAAATTTTAGGGACCAAACACATATTTAACCCAAAGATATTTAGAGAAAATATGATACAGCTATAGCTAGGTTAATTCATAAAGAAAACTCTTTTGTTTTAATTACTGTTGAAGTTTCTTCGAGGGAAACAAAATATATAATAAATTTTCAATCAAATTAAATATTTGGTTAATAATTTTGTTTATTTTCCTCAATCTAGTTCTAATATTATTTTCTTGTTCAATCATATCCTAGTTTTTATCAAATTTATTAAATTTAATTTATTTTTACTAATTTCTTATTAAATCTCCTTTTAAATGATAAACGGTAATGGCAACATATCACTTTTTAGTTTTTATAGTTTTTTCTTTTTTAACTTTTTTCAACTTTTTAATTTTTTTTTAACTTTTTAATTTTTTTTAAATTTTTGAAAAAATGTTCACATGTCAATGACGTGTCACTTGTTTTAATTAATGTTTGTATTTAATTTGGTCTCTTATTTTTGTTCAATTTAGTTCAATTTTTTTTAAACAGAACAATTTTGTTTTTTTCCAAATTGAGACCCTTCCTGATCGGAACTGTTCTTAGTCAGAATCAAGTTGTCTCAATAGAATGTGGGAGTACCTGTAGGCACTCCGACACTCAAGTTAATAATGTCTTAACAAAGCGTGTATACTAAGTGTATACTAAATAATAAACAACAAATATCCTCTCATTAATGTCCCACTGTAATTGTCCGAAACATGAGTGTACCATTACACATTCACATATCGATTGAGATTCCCTTGCACGTGACCAAGAGTTGGTCTGCCCCTAATTGGGCCATGCTGTAGTCGGCCTAATGGGCCGGGATATACTCGTCCTCCCTAGACGACATATTCTCGAACCCCCTGCGTTAGCCCGCCACCCTTTGCTTCCTTGGACACCCACGCATGCACGGGTACATATCAGCTTCCCTTTGGGTCGTGTATATCTCGGCTCGCTATATAGAGACCAAATTATTTTTTATATAAATGTTATAATGATGTTTTTATTAAAAAATTTTGTTTATGGTTAAAATTAGTTTAAAATCTTATATTAATGATATTAGTCTCATCCTTAAAATTTTCATTCTAATTTTAAATTAATTGTAACTCTAAACCTAAAATATTTAATAAAAATGTGAATTTTAATAAAAACACTATATAAAATTAAAATTTAGTTTCAAGAAAGAGATAAAATTACTCAATTTTAAAATAATTAGGACTAAATTGAACAAAAATAATGAATATAAAAGTAAAGTTGAATGTAAAAATTGATTCTGACATTTTTTTAAATAAAAAAATTAAAAATTAAAAAAATCTATAAAAATTATAAAATAAACAAAATTAACGAAAATTAAGACTTACAAAAAGATATTATTGACTGAATTAACAAAGCTGAAAAAAATAGTAACAAATATATAATTTAACCTAAATTTTCTATATTTTTAATTTTTTATTCCATTGCTTTTACTTATTCGTCATAATAAATACATGTAAATTGGTTTAAAATGAAATAAAAATAAAAATCATCTGACAGAAAGATAATGCTATAGTACGTACTGTCTTAAATATGGGAAATAAACTTTTGATAAGGACAGAAATATTTAAAAAGAAATAAAAGAAGTAGCAGTCAACCCAGCAATCTTAAAGAATAATAATGTTGGAAGACCGTGACATTAATAAGTTCTAAATTCTAATTTTATATTCATGGCGATCTTGCTTCCATCACCATCTCCATCATGTTTCTGAAACATATTCCTGAATAAATGTTCATTGGACCAGATTCTTCAAACATTTTTTTTCTTTCTAATGTACTGGCAAAAATGAATTTGGGAGCAATTATAAGCATTCTCATGGTGATGTGCTTGAGGAAAAGATACGATGAAACACCGATTATATTCTATTTTCAATTGATTTTTCTTTTTTGTTGAAGCATTGCATGTGGGAGTGAGTATATATATATATATATATATATATATATATATATATATATATATATATATATATATATATATATATATATATATATATATTGGGTGAGATGCATTGTGTTGTGGTGACGATTTGTCTACTAGGAGAGGGACTATAGAAACTGCAATACCAGAATTTAGATCATTCACACACAAAAAACAGATACAATTAACTATTATTACTCTTGTCTTGCCTCCCATTAAATAATACAGTATAAAGTTTAAATATTTGTTATGTTTCCCTAACTATAATGATTTTCAATTTTATATCTATTTTTTGTTTTCTTTTGTTATTTATAATATTTGTTGTCATTTTGGTTTAAGTCTTCAGCTAACGTCAGGGAATAAAAACAAGATATTACATCTTGTACGGACATTGAGAAAAAATATTAAATTTGTAAGGATGTAAAATAGATTATGAATAGTGCAGGATTACAAGTTTTAAAAAATATGACATAGATTAAAAGTCAAAATTACTACATTTATAAATACCTTAACGTATTTATGTCATATATATAATCAAGAAATTCCTTTAAAGATTTGAGTGTGGGAATAACGCAAAAAGTTTTTTTAACTATACTCGGTTCGCTTTAGTTTCTGGAGTGAAAAGTTATTTGATTATGGAGAGATAATTTGATAAAAAGACACATGACATGAAAAAAAAAAAGATATTGCTAAATAGAGGGGAAAAAAATTATAGAAGCACTTATTCATTATCTTACTCATTTGTCTTTTTGTTGTTTTTTTTTTTCAAAAGGTTCATATGTTAGACATAATATCATCATTCAATGTTTACCCATTATATTGGATCACATGGAAAAGCCACATAAAGGAGAAAAAGAAAATACCAAAATATAAGAAACCAAACATCAACCACGTCCTCACACAAAGGATATGGAAATTAATATAAAATAAATATACACAAAAACTAGTAGGAAATTCAATAAATTATATAAAAGCTACTTTATTATTGATTCTAAAATTGACAAGTTCATTATTATAACATATATTTTTAGGGTAATTTTGAGAGATTAAGTTCATAAGATTATAATTTTCAAGACATTTTATTCATCTTCCTTAATAATTCGATTAACACTCTAAGAAGTAATAACTTAATAAATTAACATAGAGTCATATTTGAATCACAAACATCTATAATCATGAGTTATATGAATCTCTATCTCTATCGTCAATATATAATAATGAAGAGTTTCACATAAAATTATTTGTTAAAATCAAGAGAAGAGAAATTACCCATATAATCTACATATGACTTCCCCCTAAAAGGCTTCCATAAGCAACATGATGAGAGCACCTTTTAGCATCTCTGTCAATAGTAAAATCGAGACTATACTTTGATGTTCTGAATTGGGTTGTAACTAAGATCTAGTTACTTAATATTGTGAAAGTTTATAGAAACATGCATTTGATGCAATTATAGATGTAATGACGAACACTGGCAGTTTTTTATGTTGTGTTTAAATTAAAGTGTGTAACATAAATTTGGATAAAAAATATTATAAACTGGAGTTTGATAAAAATAATGAGTAATATATTTACGTTTGAATGTTTTTTGTTTAGAAGTGCGTTGATAGAATGAAATGTGTTTAAATATTACTAACAAAAATTCTATTGTTGTTGTTGTTGAATAAAATATATTCGAACTTAAATCTGCCAATTCTAATCAAAACATACAAATTGTGAGTGAAAAAATTACTTTAGCGAAGGAAAAAGTGAACGAATCACCAAAGGCAAGGACAAACTAAATTTAGTGTGTTGGAACTACCCAAATGGGTATCCAAACATAGAACCGTTTTCTAAAAGCTTCTTCATTGTTATCAAGGGTTATATTTTTACACAAAGTCTTAATTTTATTTTATTTTTTCTTATAATTCCTCAAAATATTGAATACAACTATTTTTCCGTAATTTTTATTAAAACGAAAAAATAAGTTATAAAAGACCATGTTCTGGTTAACAAGAGGAACAAGGTGACAGTTGCCGGGTGGTGGTTCTGGTTTGCCTGACGTCCCGAAACGAAGGCGTTTGAGTTTGGGGAAGAGAAGAGAGCAACAAAGTGGTTGGTGTCAGATGAGCGTGCATACACACTGCATGCATACACTGACACGGGGACACTGAAAACACGGAGAGAGAGAGGGAGAGAGTGTGGTGTGAGGGGCCATCATTTTAACAGAACCTGCTTTTACTTTATTACTTGCTTTGAAGCCAGAACTGAACTGCTAATAAAGAAGCTTATTATTATTATTATTCACTTTAAAAGCCTCACTTTAAAGTCGCAAATCAATTATTATTTCTTTCCAAACTTTATTTATTTATTTTCTGTGAAAGATGGACAACTTGGACTGTTGCATATTTCGCGAATGCTTTTGTTTTGTAGCTTAAGAGGCTACGAGAAGAGAATGGGAAAGGAGAGAAGGGTGGTGGTGGTGGGGGCAAGGGTGTTCATCCAAAAGTTTTGATCAGAGAGAGAGAAGGAAGGAACAGTGTGATGATGGTTGGCTTTTTGTGTTTGTGTAGCTGCGGTGGCTGCCAAAGATGAGGAACAAGTTATCTTTTAGAAGGGTGGTCTTTTGGGTTTGGTTGGGTAGTTTGTGTGATATGTGGGGTTGTTCTTTCAGGATATAGTGTCACTCATGCACTGAACTTTGTGTTTCTTGTCGTGGCCACCCCATGTTAGATTCTTCTTACTTGCCAGAGCCAGACATTTCAGATCTCTTTGATTATCTCTGACTCTTTGCCTCCACCACTTTCCTTTCTTCTTATCTGCTTCTACTTGTTTTACTCAATCCACTTTCGTTTCTCCAATATTTATTGCGGGAAAGAGAACAACAACAATTCAACCTCTGGTACGAATACTGTGTTTCTGTTCAGATTTATTCCTGTCTCTTCGTATTCTTCCCTTACCATTCTCTTTCTTCATTACACTTCGCTACATTATATAAAGTCTCTCGAGGTTTAAATTTTAAAAATTAAATCTTTTGCCAATTTCTGTTCTGGGTCTGCTTGATTTTGTTTTGCTCATTTTAATTTAATTTAATTTATTTTTTTGCTTTATTGTGTGTGTTTAGCTGAACATGAAAATCTGTAGCGGATTGTCTTTTTTTTAGTGAAATCAATTGATCACTACGAAGCCTTTTTTCTAATGTCTATGCAACTTTCTGGATTTAAATTCTCAGAAAAAATGTTGTTGTCCGTCTATACATAGTCTTTCAATTAATGGCTTTTTTTCCTGGACCAAGTTTTGCATGTGCAATGATCATTGAAGAAGGAAACACCACTTATTTCTTAGAAATTGGAGCCAATGTTCTACTGCTTCTGTGGTTCTTCTTTTGATTCATACATGTTTTGTGTTGTGGCAGGTGCTGAGCTTTAAAGGAGGGACAAAGCTGCAACGTGGCTAGCAAAGGAAAAGGTGTGGCTCTTGGTGTCAAACTAAGTTATTGGAACCAACAAAGAGAGAAGAAAATGAACCAAATATCTAGAATCAAAAACATAATTTTATCATGGTTGGGGCGGTGGTGTCAGTTTTGAGCAAGTGGGGTTGTCTCTGATTTTGTCTTTGAGGAATTGTTTTTATGTTTGAGATAGTCTGTTTCTGTTAGCAATGTCTCCTAACATGGCCATTCTTTTCTGAGGTACTTGGACTGTTACCATTGCAGTAAGTAACCTTATCTTTGACACTTCCCAAGTCAAGTGAGCGAAAGAAAAACATTTAAAAAACTCTCTTGGCACGCTTACCTCGTTTTGTGAAAAAAGATTCGGTCTTAATAGGAAATATATCATATTTCTATTTCATCCTCCTTTCCTCACTCTGGATTCTAACAAGTTATCTCATTCTTTTTCAAATCTAAACTGTGGGTTGGTGGTTTCTTTCAGAGGTAGAGCAACATAGGGAAAAAAAAGGAGCACAATAGTCATTTCCTTTGGTTAAGATGAAGTTTATGAAACTTGGATCTAAACCAGATTCTTTTCAGAATGATGGTGATAATATCAGGTACCAAATCAATCTCATCTCTCTACTTAGAACATCGCTTCACATGTGCTGTGTATGCAAGTTACTTTATTTACCTTTATCCCCTCTTTGGTGGTTTGCTTCCTGATATTAATTCGTTATTATTGTGTTTTCCTTCCTCTACTCTACTCTGTGCAAATCAATCTTTACAGGCATCAAATCACTTGTAGTTTCGTGATTTTTTTTTTCTTGCTGGACTTCTCTTGGATTTTCATAAACATGAAAAAACAATCAGTTTTGGACTTTTACTCTTAGAAAACAGATTGGCAAATAATTTAATCTTCGCTGTGTGTTATTCTTAAAATTAGAGTCTATCATTTTCTCTCATGAAGATGGTGACTCCAGATTTCTACTGGATTTGATCTCTGCTCTGCTGTTCATGCATATATCATTATATTAGATTGTGATAGATTTGCTTAATTGAAGATGGATTTGGTATAAATCCTCTATTTTTTTTCTTTTTCTTTTTTATATATATATATATCTCATAGCCTTTCTGATTTTCAAGGGAATAAAAATGTTCTTATCTGACAAGACATATTCCTATTTTTAGTCAATAGTGTCGAACTAGTATGCAGCAGTTGTGGTCAGATGCCGTGTGTTTAGACATTTGAATATAAAATATAATATTAAAAATCTATATTTCATTTACCAATGAATTGATTTTTTTTTAGAATAATATTAATTTAAGAGTTACATAATTTTCTGTTATATATTTGAGGTTTTTGTGAATCTTATGACATTTTTTATAATCATTTCATGTAAAATTGAACTCTTTTCATTGTTTCCAGTGCTCATTTTGTAGGATATGTTATTCGACATATCTTCCTTTGTCATTTGACATGATGAAGTCTATATAGTATTCACTCACTTTTGGAATGGTATTTATTTGAGTTCAATTTGCGAAAGGATACGCCAATCCTCTAACATTTTCGTATAATCAAGTATTTTCAAATCGAATTCTTTCTGTTCTTGGATGTGGTATTATTCATTACGTCCTTTGTCGTTTAAATGCTATACTCTATAGTCTTCTACTTAACTTTTCTCGGTTTATCAATGGAACGACAGCATAAAGACATGCATACTAGTTCAGTAATACGAACAAAAAAGACCCATAACGATCTGTCCATGGTGCATGTTTGAGAATCTTAAATAGCATAAACCGCGTTGCATCTTTTTCTTCCGTGGCATATTCAATAAATTTTCTTACAATATCTTATCTTTATTCTTTGTTTCTTGTCTTCGATTTGTTACTTTCATTTAAAACTAATATGTTCCAGCATATTTTTGTCAGGTACGTGGCAACTGAATTGGCAACTGACATAGTAGTTAATGTTGGAAATGTCAAATTTTATCTCCATAAGGTAAGATTCAATCTGACTGCTCATTTTTCATGTGAATTAGGCATCTCTTGATCCCTTTATTAGAAATGAAAGTCTGTAATCGATTCCAGCCATTATAAATACTCACTGCAAGGGGAAATGTGGAGTCAAACGATGTTCTAAATTAGTGTAATCTGTTCTTTCCTCTTTAACACCATGAAATTTTTTTGTTAATGTACTATGGAGACAGGTTGAGGTAGGTTCTGATATGTAATTTGTGGAGTTCATAATCTTCTCTACATTTGATGATGACCTTAAGCTTCTCTGTCTGTGCAGTTTCCTCTTATGTCGAAAAGTGCACGCATCCAAAAGGTGGTTACAAACTCTAATGAGGAAAACAATGATGAAGTCCATATCCAAGACATTCCTGGCGGACCTGCTGCTTTTGAAATATGTGCCAAGTTCTGTTATGGTATGACAGTCACTCTTAATGCATACAATGTGGTTGCAGCTCGCTGTGCAGCAGAATATCTTGAGATGCACGAAACTGTCGAGAAAGGAAATCTTATCTATAAGATTGAAGTCTTCCTCAACTCGAGCATTTTCAGGAGTTGGAAGGACTCGATTATCGTTCTTCAAACTACCAAGTCCCTTCTTCCATGGTCTGAGGAACTTAAAGTAGTGAGCCATGCCATTGACTCTGTAGCTACCAAGGCTTCAATAGATACATCAAAGGTGGAGTGGTCATACACCTATAACAGGAAAAAGCTACCATCTGAAAATAGTAACGATCCTCACTTCAATAGTGTGAGGAAACAACAACTGGTTCCAAAGGACTGGTGGGTGGAGGACCTTTGTGAGCTCAATCTTGATCTCTATGAACGGATTATAACAACGATCGTAACCAAAGGCAATGTTTCTGGTGCTGTAATTGGAGAATCTCTAAATGCTTATGCCTCAAGAAGGATGGCTGGGTTCACCAAGGGTGTGATCCAAGGCGGAGATACTGTGAAGAACAGATTATTATTGGAGACCATAATTCGATTATTACCCATGGACGTGGGCAGTGTCTCTTTTAGTTTCTTGGTGAAGTTGTTAAGGGTTGGTATTCTGTTGGAATGTGAAGAGTTGGAGAGATCTGAACTGATTAGAAGAATAGGTATGTGCCTTGAGGAGGCCAAGGTGTCTGATTTATTGATTCGGGCACCAGATGGTGACACGATTTTTGATGTTGATATTGTGCAAAGGCTAGTAGAAGAGTTTGTGGCATGTGATCAACATGTTCAGTTGGATTCTCTGTTGGAAGATGAATTTCAGGAGATCAGAAGGCCCGGGATTGTATCAGACACTTCAAAGGCTAAGGTGGCAAAACTGGTTGATGGCTACCTCGCTGAGATTGCACGTGATCCCAATTTACCTCTTTCAAATTTCGTTAATCTTGCTGAACTAGTATCAAGCTTTCCTAGGACATCCCACGACGGCCTTTATCGTGCCATTGACATGTATTTAAAGGTAAATGTTTTTTCTTTGACAACCCAAAGGCTTGATCCCATTGAGCTTAACCATAAGGGTTGATGAGTGAATTTACTATGTGATGCAGGAGCATCCTGGAATTAGTAAGAGTGAAAGGAAAAGAATATGCAGGTTGATGAACTGCAGGAAGTTGTCAGCAGAGGCTTGCATGCATGCTGTGCAGAACGAGCGGCTTCCGATGCGTGTTGTTGTGCAGGTTCTCTTCTTTGAGCAGCTGAGAGGTACAGCATCTTCAGGGGGCAACACCACACCAGATCATTCTGGATCAATCAGGGCCTTACTTCCTGGTGGATCACATGGGAGCTCAAGGTCTACTATAACAAACACGGAAGAGGAATGGGATGCTGTGGGAACAGTTGAAGACATAAAATCTCTGAAAGGGGAACTTGATGCACTAAAATTATCAGGTGGAAACAACAATAATTGTGGTAAAGGCAACGCTGAGAATAATGTTGTTGCTAGTAAAATGAAAGGTCTGATGTCGAAGAAGATAATGTCAAAGATTTGGTCGAGCAAAGAAAGAAGTGGTGAGCTGACTAGTTCTGATACATCAGAAAGTCCTGCTTCCACTGTTGTAGAGGAAACAAAATCTACCCCATCTAGAAGCAGGAGGCATTCAGTATCTTAGACCATTTAGTTAATATTATAATCATCTCACTCAAGTAGCATCAGGAGTTAGAGGATACTGACATCTTCCACCTGATAGATACTTTTCAATCAGGTCAATGTAAGTGTGAGCAAATGTTGGCAAGTGGCAAAAAACTGAAGCACCCTTGGATCCATTACTAATATTAGGTTAGGTGTGAGCTCTAGAAGTGACCCAGTTTTGATTATTGGAGACTGGTTTGTGACGCGCTAAATTTGTAATCTTAGTTTTAAAGGGAAGAGAGGAACAGCTAGAAGCAATCAGATAAGGAAGGCGAAGAAAGCTTGTATTGGGATAATTACTGATATGGAGTGTGAAACTTGGACTTGATATTCACATTATTGAACACATAAACACTAGCTATGGTAGATTTGAATTTTCCATATATCTTTGATACGATACCTTACGAGAGAGATTGAGATCTGAGAATTCAAATTTATTTTAGTGTTACAACTGAAATCATTTATCATTTCCTTCGATGTATGACACTGGTGCTTGCTTTTAAATCTTGAAATCCTTGAGAACAAAGCCTAATTGGCTATTTTAGCCCATCTTATGAGTTAGTCCACTACCATAAAATGCAATTAACACTATCTACTATTCTACATATACAAATCCATTCATGTAATTTAGGTCAATACAAGTAAAGCAAAGGTCTAAGTTATTATTGACAATCAGTAGAAAACAATTGAATAAAGTAGTTCCAATAAACTTATTAAGTCAATTCAAACAAAATCACAATATTCAATATTAATGTGATCAACGTTGATTTCACCATGTAACAATTTTACTCTCATGACTAACTTTTCTGCTACTTGCAAATTAGTCCTTTCCGCAAACAAGTGTGAAGTAATACTCCCAATAGGATCTCAACAATGTTTTCCCCATGACAAGGACATTAAGATGTTCCTATGCAACTCTAGATCAGAAGACATTATTGTCTGTCTGTTAGATTCTTCACCATACCATTACTTAATGTAATAAATGTTATGTTTAGCTGAATATGTTTTGCTAAATTTAAGTTTCTACGTCTTAAAACATTTTATTGGTGGGTTGAATCAGAATGTCTCAACCCAGAACACATCGAAAGTTTGATGTTCGGGGTGAGGATGAAAGGACCCTTAACATTAAACATTAACAATTTCTATTTACACCCCTTCGTGTTTTTTTTTTCACACTACTATTTTCACGTCTCCACTTTTTCACATACCAAAGTTATATTATAATACATTATAAATATTATTTTGCGCAATATAATTTTTGACATATTATAAACAATATTTATCGTAATATATTGAAATATAACAACTGTATGAAAAATAACTTTTATAAATGTAGAAGTAGAGAGCACAGATAAAAAAAAGGGGGTTTGCCCAGTAATTTTGTTAAAAGTTTACTGGTTTGAGAAATTATTGCCAAGGATTCATTTAATAAAAAGGAGAAAAAATGAAAATAATAAAGGTAAATTAAAATACTAAAAAGTAAATTATATAAAATGTTTACTTTAAAAAAATATAAAAAGAATAGCACATTATTTTTTTTTTAACTTTCACACTTGCATTTTTTTTTTTTTACATTTTCAGCAATAATCCCTTTTTTTGAAGAAAATATCCAAAAACAAACCCCTTCATAGTAACCTAACCATTTGGGAAACCAATATTAGCATTAGGCTACAATGGAGCTAAAATTGTATCCCTTTCCAGAGGTCAAATTCTACTTTAGTTTTATCTTTAATTTTTCTATTTTTTTAAGTATATTAATGTACAATTAATAACCAAAATATTAAGTTTTATTTAGACATATTAATAATATGAGTAAGTTTGTAACAAATGTTTGTTATATGCTCAAGTTTCAAAACCAAAAAGAGCAAAACTTGAAGTATCAAGTTTGAGATATATATTCATTGTTACAGTTTCACGTTAAAAGGTTATAAACTTTACAGCTTGAAGATAAAGGAAATAATAATAGGTCGAGATATGATTTCAACAACTATTTTGCAGCAAAGTTCATCAAAGTTCCTCACCTTCGTCAAGTTCTTAATTTTTCATTTTCAAGCTCAAGTCCTAATAAAATGAAGAGTTTGAATTATATATACAAGGTACAATTAATGTGATGTAGAACCATAAAGCTCAGAAGAGATAATTAAAGATGAAGTTTCAAGGTTTAGTAATATTAATGTGACTATTTATAAGTGTATATGTTAGAGCACTAATAAAGAAATTTAAGAGTTATTTTTAGTTTTGTAATGAGACTTAGCTTTGATTACAAAATTTAAATGCTTAGTTTTGAAAAGGAAAAAGACTTTAAGGGAAAACAAGGAGAACTAATTTGATAATAAATTAAAGTTTTAGGTTTGGGCTAAAAGTGTTACCTGCTTTTTATATGTAATTAATGTTCACTGGAGTAAAAAAAATCCATTTTATTGTTTATAACTCTTGAAAAATAAAAAATAAAAGATATTAAGTATGGTAAGTCTGAAATTTCAAAATCTTTGACCCTGTATTAGAACATCGAAGAATTAAAGATCATTAATTTACTTAAAGGATTTTGTGTAATGATACACTTACCTTCATTTTATATACGTTTATTATACACTTGTCTTTACTTTCTATTTCTTTTTATCACATCATATAATTTATAAGCTTGTCATTTTACACCCTGTTGTCTTAATAGATGACATGATTTGTAGATGACTTGTGATAGAGAATAGATTTCGTAAGACACGACAAGAGAGATGGTAGGTATTTCACTCTATTGTCTTTGTTACCATACCTTGAAAAATAATTTTTTTGAACGTTGAGAACTGAAGTCCCAAAATAGGTGTCAAAATGTTTAAGTCAAAAGATTCAAGTTTATCAGTTAGAACACTCAAATTATCTTATACTATTTCTTCTTCAAGAATTTCATTTATAGTCATTTTTTTTATTCTTTGGATCCTCTTCTCCTTCGATGTTCATCAAATTTTTCTATTTAATTAATGTTTTTTACTATGTATTTAAATAATTACTTTAATTATAATTTTTAAATTACTCATTTATTATCTCGTACTCTCGTTACAGTAATCATACTGACATTATATTAAAGACTAGATGGGCAATCCAAAACTCAACTTATACATAATACTATAGGTAAAAATATTTAAAAATAAAGTTAGATGATCGAGTTCAAAGATCTAAATGTTAAAGTTATCAACTAAATCAAAAGTTAGTTTTCCTTTTTCCCTCGAAACTCCATAATTTTCTTAATTACATTCTATTCATTTTGGAATTAACTTTCGAAATGTATAAAGCAAAATATAAAGTAGGGTAGGAAGTCAAATATGCGGAAAGAGAAAAAAACTTGAATCAATATCAAACTAATTGATCTAAGTCATAAGGAAAAAAAAACATCGGATTTATTCAAACAGTTATACAAACAACGCAGAAGAATAAAAAATGTATAAAAATAAAAGTAACAATAGTGAAAGGTATCTCATAAAAAAAATCCACCCTGTTGACGAACTTGAAGACTTAAAACCTAGAAGAAAAACATTAGAAAGCATAACTTGACTAAAGTACTCCAATGAGGTGACAAAGCATAGGTATAAGAATCTTGAATCTTGACAAGACTAGACCAAGAGACAGAGAGAGAAAGAGATACCTTGTGAACAATCATGGGCCTGCAAGTAGGGTTTCCGACTTTGCGTAGTGGATAAGGCTACACCTATTTCAGGGCTACTAAGTTAGGCTTTTTCGATCTTTCTTCTCAAGCCCAAATCATTTCATTCTCCTATTCTTTTATATTCCTCTTCATAAAATAATAACAAATAATCAAACAACTTTTGTAAATTCTTTTTGTGCTTTCAAACTGGAAAGTCTAATGCTATTCACTTCCACTTATTATTGTTAATGGTAGATTGAAATATCTAAGTAATCTCGTAGCAGTTTAATAGTAATAGTAAATCCATGATTGGGACAAATAAACAATGTAGTCAATGTTTTGGAGGATTTTTTCCACACACCTTTGATTCCTAAGTCCAACAGCAATGATTTGCTTCCAAGGATAATTTTAACTACAACTACAATGTGATTGTCACACACTAACTTCCCGACACCTATGGTCACATTTGTCTAATCCTACCTTAATGTTTGTCCTCCAAAAGCATGTTAACTGATAACTTATTAACCCTCTACATCAAAAGGAATGAAGAAAAACAAATTAAATGCCCCCAAATTTGACTTTAATTCACCCTCTGAGCTTTTTTACTTAAAACAAACCAGTCAATTGAACTTTAGATAGGGGAAAATGAAGAAAAACACTCACGGCAACCACTCTCTCAGCAATTAACCTTTCTTTACTCTGCAAAATCACAATTATTATCACCCATTCAATCTTTTCCATCTCTCTTTTTTAATGCGAATCATAATTCTCAATTAGAGAATGTTGTACATGTTTGTGATTAATAATTGCATTAAGAATAGAAAATTTTTGTTGTCGTTCCTTGCTGCAGAAATCAGGACATTTTTTGATTATTGTGATAATAATCAATAAAAGAAAATATAATTTCTTTTATTAGTGATGTTTGTTGTTAATCTTGTTAATGGAGAAATTAAACTCACAATATCTTTCACTCTTATTTTTTTTTTCAATTTTAATTTTTTTTCAAACTAACTTTTTATTTTAAAATAATAAAGATTAAATATGTTTTTATCCCTTAACTTTCAGCGAATTTTGGAATTAATCCATTTTTAAACTTTAGATCAATTTAGTCATTTATTTTTCAAAATACGTGATTAGTCATTTTAATCAAATTTTGTTAAGTTAATTTAACATTTCAAGTGCGTTTCATAATAGTATTTGATTTAACATTAAAATAAAAATGTGTCAAACAGTATAAACAACTCAAATATATTTCTGGAATACATACGAAACTTCAAATAAACCTAACAAATTTTGATTAAAAAGATTAAATTTACGTATTTCAAGAAATGAAATGCTAAATTTATCCAAAATTTCAAAATAGATTAATTCTAAAATTTATTGAAAGTTAAAGAAACAAACAGATATTTAACTCAAACATTAATAAAAGAATTTAAATTCAGAACCACTTCCAATTTTTTTTCTAACTTTTGTTCGTCTCCCTTCGAAAATTTTCTTGAAAGAAATTGTTGCTGCATCTCCATTCAGAAAAAACACTGGTGCTAATGCAAAGATAAGTCAGCCAAACAACCACTTTTCCTTAGCGAGACGTGGAGAAATTTAAGTCACTTGTGCATTTTCTTTGAAGCCGAATTAGTAGCAGTATATCTAATGAAAGCTGCTAAATTTTCCAGCAATTATCAACCGAGCACCGAGAACTGCAAAATTTTAAATATTCTATAGTTTCTACGCCATGCGATGCAGATATTTTTTTAGTGTCGGTGTATAGATTTGGCAACAAAACTGTGAAATTCTAAGAGGCTGAGATGATCAAGTATTTAAGATATATGACGTTTGTATTTATATTATAGGTAGTATTTTGAAGAAAGTGAAATTTAAATAAATTTAATGCGTGTCATAGAATATGATAAGTACTTTTCTAGTAACCCCACTTCTATATATTTATGGTATAAAATAAGATTAAATATATTTTTATTTTTTAATTTTTTAATTTTTAGTAAAAGTTAAATTTAGTCTTTTTTTAAAAAAAATTTGGTCAAATTTAATCTTTCAATTTTAGAAATACATGAATTTAATTATTTTAACCAATTTTTATTAAGTATTATTTTATTTGATGTTTTAAATGTATTTTATAATAACATTTGAGTTGTTTACACTATTTGATACATTTCCACATTAATGTTAACTTAAATAATGTATTTGAGACGCATTTGAAACATTAAATAAACTTAATAAAATTAATTAAAAAACAAATTCATATATTTCTAAAGTTTAGGAACCAAATTTGATTAAAATTTCAAAATAAACTAATTTTAGTTTTCATTTAAAGTACAGAAAATAAAGACCTATTTATTGTTATAAAATAAAGTATTGTAGATAATACATACATCAATACTAAGAATAGAGGAGATCGTATTTAGTTCATATATCTCATGCAGGTGTTCAATATGATTATAGAAAGGATTTAAAGAATAATTCTAATGTATTATTTCAAATAATAGGATACCATATATATACATATTAGAGTGCTATAATTTCTCATCTATTAAAGGAATGAGTACACAAAAATTTGCTCACAGAGATACTAATGTTTAAATTATAGCTAATACAATATTTGATTACATAATATTTGCTAATAGAATATTTAACATATCTTAACACCCCCACTCGAGTTGGTGCATGGATATCACACATTCCTAACTTGAATAGAGACTCATTAAACACTCTGCTTGACACTCCTTTAGTGAGAACATCAGCCAACTGCAATTCTGATCTTACAAAAGGAAAAGAAATTATTTCAGCTTCAAGTTTCTCTTTGATGAAATGTTTATCGATCTTCACATGCTTTGTTCTATCATGTTGCACTGGATTGTGAGCAATTGTTATAGTCGACGTAATATCACAGTACAAACTCATAGTTTTATTTTGTTTAAAGTCCAAATCTGATAGCACATTTTTAATCCACAAAAATTCACATACACCTAGTGTCATGCCTCTGAATTCTGCTTCAGCACTAGATCTTGCTACTACAGGCTGTTTTTTACTCCTCCAAGATACAAGATTCCCTCCAACAAAAGTAAACTATCCAGAGGTAGATCTTCTATCATCTTTTGAACCTGCCCAATCTGCATCAGTGGATCCTTCTACTTTTAAATTTCCATGATTTGAAAACAAAATCCTGGAAAGAGTTTCGTGGATCATTCATAAATGGACTAACAACATTCACTGCATAGGTAATATCTGGACGTGTATGAGACAAATAAATTAATTTTCCTACCAGCATTTGGTATCTCCCTTTGTCTATGTTTGCTAAATTTGAGCATTGAAAGAGTTTATGATTTTGTTCAATTGGTGCATCAACTGGTTTACTCCCAAGCAGTCGAGTTTCTGATAGTAAATCAATAGTATATTTTCTTTAGCATAGAAAAATAACATGTTTTGATCTAGCTACTTCAATATTCAAAAAAAATTTGAGGTTTCCAAGTTGTTTCATCTCAAATTCAGATGCAATATATTGTTGTAAACTGAAAATCTCATCTTGGTCATTTTCTGTAATTCTTCCTTTTTCTCTCTTAGAAAATAAGGTGTGATCAGAATTACTAGCTCTATAGCCAAAAGCTTTCATAGACTTGGTAAGCCTTCCAAACCATCCTCCTGGAAATTGTTTTAATCCATATAGAGCGTTCTTTACACAAAACATCAATAACTAGTTAATATTTCAATAACTACTGCCTATGTATTCATTGCATTAATATCACTTTGATTATTACATACAAACATTATAATGTTTCATTCAAAGCACAAAGCATAAATCATAAAATGCAACACTCATTTATTACATTTTGCGATTAGATATCAGATTCTCAAATAAAGTTACATCATAATTATGAGTAATTGAATAATCAACATTTAACGTACAAAACCAACCATGGAGAATTTAAATTCAAATATTGGGTGTAAAACAATTGGGAGAATGTTTTTGAGCAATTATTCACATAATTTTAGTGATAATATATGCTTAAGTGATCCTATATCTCATCGCTTGAGTATCATATTAATACTTGAGTAACATATCATGGAAGAAAGATAATTTTTTCGACCACTTTTTCGCTTAGGTTAACAACAAACTTATTAGAACCCAAACCTCAAATAAAAAGTAATTAATAATTACTTTTCATTTTTCAAGTTATACATCATTTATCGTAAACTAAACCAACTCATATAGCAATATTAGCACTTTATTGAATCCATGAAATTGATATACTCACAAAGTAGAACAGAAAACAATATTTAAAATAAAGATGAATTTCTCTAAATTAAATTCTGGTGAAAATATCCAGTATGCAGTCTTCTCTCTTAACTAGCAATATCTATTTGAAGAAAAGATAAAACAATAATAGCTTTAAAAAATAACAAATGTAAAATAAATTACTAAATCATTTAAATTTTAAATTTATATTTTTAAACCGAACTTAAATTAGAATTAAAAAAACTGTATTATGTTCATAAATACCTCTTTTATTGGTGAGAGTGCCTTTTCAAAACAAAACAAATATGATGATATTGAATAGAAAAACTATCATATTATTGTAACATGTTATTTATTATATGAACATAACTCGTTCCAGTTGTATTGTCCCTTATTCTAAAAAGATATTTAACTTGGTTGAACCGAATAGAATAAACATTCTTTCTTTAGCTATTATTTTAACATATATGTGTAAATTATAAAAGTAATCAAAATATTAAAAGTTTAGTTTGTTATTTTTCAAATTTAAATCATATAATAATTTTAAAACGTTATATAATTTAAAAAATAACAGTATAAATAAAATAATACTAATCCATGTAACAATATACACCTATAACTTTTTCTATTTAACATATTACATGTATTTATTGTGAGACACAAATTTAAAATTATATCATTTATTGAGACATTAAATACATATTATAATTATAAATATATATCGTGTTTTGTGTATATCATGCTATAATAACATATCTTTTATTTTGTTCAACGAGAAGAAATGGCAAGCATTGAATTTAAAAAAAAAATACAGTATCTTTCGTTTGTTTAAAATTCTTTTTATGTAAATTATGCTAATATATCATTTCAAAATCATTTAATCATCGGTCTTTTCACGCATAACTTATGAATGGAGAACACGTTTCAAATTATGGAAAATAATTGATGAAAAGTGAGACAACAAAATATGTCTTACTTTATTTTGAGATATTTATATGAAAATAAATGGATACAAATGAAATATAAAAAAATGGTGGACATTGGTAATTTTTTAATGCCAAATGGTAAAACTTCAAAAGATATATATAAAAACATGGTGGTGGACATTGGTAATTTTTTAATGGCAAATGGTAAAACTTTAAAAGATATACACGTAGACTCTCCGATAGAAAAACAACTAGTGCAGACCAAAAAAATAAAAAAAGTTCATCTTTCCTCGTATTATTGAACTATGGCTTTTTTTCTTATGTCACTATCCCAAAACGTGCATTTCACTAAAGTCCCGAACTACAACCACAAAAGGAAAGGAATCAAATTAAGATGGAGTGATCATTATAAAGGTCAACTTAAGAAAACCACAACATTCTCACTCATATATGTTTCCCCTTGTCTTTATATGATACACTTGCATTTAACCATTAAATAGATTAATTTAACCCAACATGAAGCACAAACGAAAAATAGTTTATTAAAAAAATGTGGCATGTTGCTCTTAGTAAATGGGCGGAAACAGAGAGAAAAAAAAAGCACAAAAGAATGAGATCATGTTTTGTTTTGTGCTGAGAGAAAATTTGTCCTTATCTTGAGAAATGCGCATTTCTGTTATTATAAAGATAGTCATTGAATCTCTATTACCTTTACCTCAATTAAAATGAAGGTAGGTGTTTAACATACCTCAGTCACAAAGAATCATGATTGGTCCAGTTTTCATATTTCTTTTATCTAGGTATCGAAAAAAGTCTTCTTTTATGTGAAGTAACCAAATATGGCGTGAAATAAGGTTAAATGTTTTTGTTCCTGTGAGAAAAGGTGAATGTGCTAACCTTTATTCTGGGTAGCAAGTACAAGTATTAAACTGAAATCGGTGCATGTAAAAATATAAGTTTCATAATTTTGTTAATAACTCGTAATCAAACCATAATAATAAAAAAAGAAACTTGTATTGAAGCCATGATTGGAAGATGGTAAGCGAAGGCGAAAGCGAAGATATAATGATGAAAGAAAACGTTGATCTCCATTTGCGAAAGAAAAGGTGTAAGAGGAGTTTAGCATGGAATTTGTTGCAGGTGGAATGTTGATAGACGTAGTAGATAGGAGACAGAGTATGTCCCATTATGAATCTGTGTGTCGAAGTAATGTTTTTTTCTCTGGATGGGGTTAAGAAAAAGGCTAATTGCCTATATTAGGAGTCTTACAATGGAACTTAATGGGCGCCATTTGATTCCCACTACCCTCAATAAGAAAGATACTAGGAACCCAATAAAACAAAGTTAAGGTCCCCACCCGCACCATATTATTATCAACCACGTCAAAATGCAGTCTAACAAACCTTCCTTTCTCATTTAACAACTCTCACCACATGCACAGTCCCAAACGGATATTCGGATTCAAACATCACCTCAAGCATCAACATCTCATTCGCTATTCAAAATCTACCGGAACAACAACACCACAAGACAACAAACACGAGGTTGTTAAAGGATCTAAAAACCCACATTCATTTTACTACCATTTACAATATTACATGTAAAAGTAGGATATTCGGTTCTACTTTACGAGATTTTAAAGCTAAGTTTTTTTTTTTTTTTACTTTTGTGAAAGAGGATAGAGGCTGTGATTGTAATGGCTAATGCACTAGTAACGACTGGATGTGGATGTTGTTAATTAAAATTAGAACTCTCTGGGATCAACAAAAATTGAGAATCCGGGAGGGGATTTGGTCCAATCACCAACAGCACCATCGCTGTAATCTTCCCCGAGTCTCTTGATGCACCACAAATCCTCTTCGCAAGAGAGCATCTTCCAGTGTGGGATGGCGCAGCGTAGGGGTTCCTGCCCTGAAACCTCCGTGGCCACCACCTGGCACCCACTATCCTTGGCGAGGTTGTGGGCGAAGGCGCACAAAGCACTCACCATCTTCTGGGCCCGTGGGCCCTCCCCTCCGAGCCCGTACAAAAAGTGAAACCCAAATGGCTGGAAGAGGTTAGGGATGGAGGGCAGGCGCAGCCAGGGGAAGGCGCGGTCGAGGAGGCGAGTGGTCTTGGCGAGGGCCTTCTTCACACGCGACGCGCCCCTCACCTGGAGTGTGAACACGTCCTTGCAGTTCCACACGCTGAGGAGGGCCCAGGAGGAGGGTGGGTCCGCGAGAAAGAGGGGCGAACCCGGCCACGTGTCGGGGGAGAATGAGCCGCGGGGAACGGCGAGGAAGGTGCCGAGAGTTAGGTTGTTGTTGAGGACGGAGTCGACGTCGCGGGGGAAGAACTCGGTGGTGGCGAACTTGGTGCGGTAGAGGAACTCGGCGTCGTTTGGGGCAAGTTGTATGATGGTGACGTTGGGGGAGGGTGTGAGTGAGTGAGCAAAAACGGGGTTGACGAGGATGGACGGGGTACGAAACTTTGAGTAGCCGCATTTGTCGGTAAAGAGCTTAACGGATGCCACGTTGTCCTTTTCTGTTGCCATGTAAGCGTACTCTGCTCCATTCTCTCTGAACCACTCCTCCAATCTCTGCACCAGCTTCAACCCTATTCCCATTCTCCTGCACGCCAACACACCCAATCAAAACCCACACTCTTGATAATAACATAACGAGTGAGTGAAAGTGAAGAAGGTACCTGTGATGAGGAGAAACCCGGAGGCCCAATATGTAGGCGAGTTTGGTGTAGACAGGGACTTGTTTGGAAGCAGGTTCGGTGGTGTTCTTTCCGTGCCTCTGGAGCTTCTTTCCACATGTAACGGTTTTGATGCAACCCCTTATCATTCCCACTGTCTCTTGACCAATTTCGGCTACCTGATAAAGACAAATTAAGGATGAAATGTTATTTATTTAGATACGCATATGGTTGTTTGATTTATATAGCGTTGAAAAGTTGGTGAGAAAGACTTTTGCGTGAAAATAGTTAAAAGGATTTTTGGGGTGGATGCCTGCTCACTGGCAACGATGGGAAAAGAAAAGAAAAGAAAAGAAAAGAAAGGAAAGGAAAAGAAAAGAAAGAAAAGACGGTTGATTATAGTTGAGAATGAGTATAATTATACCAGCATTAGGAAAGTAGGTGAGTTGCGGACCCTGCAAATAGGGTCACCGTGGAGGTCGGTGAGGAGGGAAAGCTTCCCACTAGGTCCAACCTCACATAATCTTTCAACGGCTTCCACTCTCTCTGTGTCTTTATCTGGGTCGAACTCTCTCACAGTCACCACCACCATGGTTGGAGCAACTGCAAACGCTAACTCCTCTCCCCTCATGACTACTCTCTATCAATGGAAGAAGGAAGAGTGAGTGCGTATATCGTAGCTTAACCTCCCTTTTTATATAGAGAGGAAGGGAGCGCTAAACCTATGAGACTCAGGAAATTGCAGCTTTTTCGAGGCCTGTTGGCAAGTAACTGAAGCTTAAAACCTGGGAAACCCTTCCATAAAACCAGAGTCTGAACTGAATGAACGTTCGAAACGGGATCACTGTATTCTGGCACCAATCACCCAACTGAAGTAGAATAATATAAAATATTAAGAGGGGCAAAAGGGCGTTAGTGAATCAGTGAAGGAAGGAAGAAGCCTTGAAGGCTGTGTTGTGATGGTTCATCCTCTCACTCTCTCGTTAAGGTACGAATCCAAATTCTGTAAGGGTCCCTTATATACCTGATCTTTTGAGCTTTTTCTTTTGCCATTTTTTTAATCTCTCGCACTTTCTATTCCGAATCTGCACCACTTCCGCTATTTAATTCCTGGGTTTAATTTTAATTTAGTAAGAATATGTCTTTATCTGCCCTCTCTCCGCACTGTATCTTTCTTGGCTAAAGTTTGCTAATAATAATAAAGGAAAATAAATGGATTTAACAAAAGCAATAATGAGCAGCAAAAAGTAGGAGAATGGAGAAGGAAAGAAAAGAAAGAGGAAATGGCGGCTGTGGCTGCGCAGCACTGTTTAGGTGTTTTGTTTTCCTATTAATTTTATTTATTTATTTATTAATTAATTATGGAAAAAAGACGCTTCCCATCATCTCCCCATCCGTAATGATTACCCTTTTTACACTCTCCCTCTTCAATGGGTTCGGCCCCAGCCATGATGCACATCAACAGTTATCATGTGGGATGGGATGCACATGCATATTTCATGTGAGAAAGGGATACTGTCATACCCTCCATCACGCCATTCTCCGTTTTACTGCTTCTCTTCATTCAAATTCCCAGTAACTCTGCTCGCTAACTTCACATGTACAATGTGAACTTATCCATGCTCATAAATTAAATTCTTTTCAATACCATTTTTCTATTTATATTCTCATCAAACATAATTCATTATTCTACAATTATTCAATTATTAGTAGTATTATACTTACGTGCTCTTAACCCTGTCAATAACTGCGTGCAATTACACCTCGTGTGTTCGTCACCCGTTGTGCATGCTTTTCCACCAAAAGTGGGATACTTATAAAACCCTAAATCACTAATTTATGCTCTCATCTGTTACAACTGCTACCAAAATAGAGTGGTGAAACTGCTCATTGTAACTTTTCTGTTTCCGATGTAATAACTGATTACTAAATTTTAAGGCAATTAAATCATTAGCATTGTCATTAAATTAATAATTACTATATCATTAACCATATTAAGTTACTGGTTAAGAAATAATAAATATATTTTGATATTGTTATTTTTACATTAAAAATTAAAATAATTAAATACAATAATTAAAATCGTATAAATAAACATAATAAATTTTATAAAGATAAAAATACTCTTTTAACTTTTTAGACAATAACTTATTGTTACAAAATAAAGATTTTTAAATTTTAAAGGATTCTACTAAAAAGAAAAAAAAATTCAATTAAATCTCAAATTGACACTTTAATTACTTTTT
The DNA here is from genome assembly GCF_037176805.1 of Vigna unguiculata. Classification (NCBI taxonomy): domain Eukaryota; kingdom Viridiplantae; phylum Streptophyta; class Magnoliopsida; order Fabales; family Fabaceae; genus Vigna; species Vigna unguiculata. The sequence goes on along the minus strand of NC_140794.1, from coordinate 51,409,828 downwards.
GTAACATTTTAGATGTTTAACACTAATTTTTTTGTTGGTTTTCTGTTAATTTATACTTTTATTTTTATTTTTAGATGTTTAACACTATTTTTATTAATTTTTCTATTAATTTAAACTGTCTTATACTTAATTATATTTAATTTTTAGCAATATTAAAATATAATTATTTTCTTATTTAATTAGTTTTTAAGTTTTATCTGTGAACATTAAATAAAATATTAAATACACATACAATATTTATGGGCATTTTTCCTGAAACTTAAAAAAAAAATAAGGTTACATTAATGGTTATTAGGTCAGATTTTATTTAATATCACATTTACCTATGTATTTTTGTAGGATCTAATGTATATTAATTATTCTTAACGAACAATGGTTAACAAGACCCATAATTATTATAACATAAACAAGTTTTCACCTAAATTTATCAAGATTCCTTAAACTCTAAAAAGTTTAGTTTTGTGATAGTTGTATATTAGAAGAAAGTGTATTTTCAAATAATTAACAAAAGTAAGAAAGATTTAGGCAATGTTCTTTTGAGTGGAAGGATTGGAGGGAGAGGAAGAGATCGAAAGGATTAGAGTGTGGAGTTGGTGTTATTTCTTTTAAGTGATTCATAGGTGATTCTATAGTGGATTACATAGTGAAGTTTGTGATGATATATTGAAAACAACTTTTAATAGAAAAAAAAGTTAGATTACCAAAATGTCTCTATTATTACAGGTAATATAAAATTATATACAAATAATTTAAAATTATTTTAAAATTGTATTGAATGATTGAAAATGTAAAAAAATATTTATAAAAAATGAATGATACAATATATTTTGTATAAAAATAAATTTAATATATAAGGTGAAAAATAATTAATTTACATGGAAACTTTTTTTTCTTTTTAATAATAATTTTAGAAGTAATAATTTTTTATTATAACCATAATAAATTATTATTATCGTTAATATAGAATTAAGAAAGTGAACTAAAATCACGTGTATTGATTTTAACCGTTAAATCACATGTAACAAAAATTGAATAATGAAGAGTAATTTTGTAAATCCAGTTGTGTCACCCTCTAATCTCACTATAGTTGGTGAGATTGAATTTTCAGTCAATACTCTAATCATCTCCTCCCATTATCTTGTATTACCTCCAAAATAACACGTTACTCATCTCCTAATCATCTATTCTCGTTCCTTAAGAATAGTAAATTCACCCATTACAACACAACCTTAACCTTAATATTTGAAGTATTCTTCCCTATTAAATTTTTGTAAAATAATACTATTACTTTATCTTTTATTCTTATCCTTTACTTTTTGATTTCCCTTGATATGAATAATTAATTCTTTTAGAAAAAAATAGATTAACCAATGACTTACATTTAATTGCGTCGAGAAACGAGGAAGAGAAGTAAAAATTTAATTATTATATTCATTGTGAGTATAAAAATAAAAATAGAATTTTCATAACCCGTAATAGTAAGTTAAAAGTAATATATATATATATATATATATATATATAAAGTTGATTTGTATTAAGTTTAAATTTAATTGGGTTTTCTTGTAATAAGTTAAAGATAACATATTTAAGCAAACAATGAGACATTTAAAATCAAAGAATGATATTACCTATATTTCTGTTTTGAGATCTAATCATATTCTCAGAAATTAAATTACGCATTAAAGAAATTTATATATATGTACGTGAACCTTTAATACATGAGAGATCAATGATAACTTGATTTAATATTTTTTCTCAAATATGCATTTAATTCTTCTAATCAAATATTCTGTTAGGCAAATATAAAAATTTTCAGGCAAGTTTATTTTTAAACGCGTTTCCACATACAGAGTGAGAAGAACTGATTCAATCTTACTCGATCATGTATATCAAGAAACATCTTTGTTTTAAAATTAAGAAACAATTATATCTATTTTGAGAGAGTAAAATAATATTTTTTGAATGTTTTTAATAATTTTTTTTTCTCTTCTTGAATTATCTCATATATAAAAACTCTTTAAATATTGGGTAAATTAAAAATAATAGTAGTGGTGGTCGGTGCATATGCATATAGTTTGAACGTATAAAAATGTCATAAAAATGATTAAAAGTTGGGAAAATGTAATAATGCATTATAAGAAAGTTTTGAAATGATTTTCTATAGCGCAGATTTGTGGAGTGTGACATCATTGATATTATCCTAAAGGAAAGATTTTGTGCATTTAGTTGAAGTGTGTATTGAAAGAAATCTAGGAAAAGATTTTAGCGTATTTATACAGTGGCAGCAGCAGCAGCAGCAGCAGCCCTACTGATTTTTGTGGTGATCCTAAGCTTCTACTAGACGCAGGTAGTACTAGGACGTCACTGGCTCATGCCGTACATTCAATACAATATTATTTTTAATGCACATTTTCAGGAACATGGATGAATAATGATGCAAAACCAATTCAGAGGAATTTCATTTTCTCTTTGTCTTTCGATCTAAAAACTTCGTTTCCACGGAAGCAATTTTTTTCTCTTTTCCTTCTAATTTTGTTTTGGTCGTGTTTGAGCCTTATAATCTCTTTGTCTAACGGTGAATTTTTATGTGAAGAATGATTCGAAGGAGAGAAATAAGATTGATCTCAGGATGAAACTTATATTCTTCTTTTAAAGAGATCTAAAAATGACGAATTTGAAAGTAATTTCTTTGGAAATTTACAAACAATTTGAATTATGTAATTAATAAAAATTAAATTTAATAAATAAAAAAGTTATTATCTAATTGTTTTTAATGTTAAAAATAATACAAAATGACATTTAGATAATTTATAATTAATTTTTTATATATTTTTTCTATGAATAAATTTATTAGTAATATTTATTAATTGAAAAAAAATAATATTATAATATATTTGATTTAAAAAATTTAAATATTTAATTTTCAAACTAAAGAAAAAAACATAAATATTTGTAATGATATCACTAATAAAAAATCAACTCAAAAAAGTTAACAGAATAAAAGAAACCATTGCATTAAAACAGAATAGAATACAAGTGAAATAGATCGGATTTCACGACTTTTGCATCAAAAACATAATAAATTTTATTAAAAATGAAACCTGTTCCATTCATTAGATTTGTTTGTTAACCTCATTGTCTCGAACCATGCATGTCAAAAAACGGTGGAAAGAAAAGAAATGTTAGAAAAGAGAGAGTTGGGCATTTAGTAAAATAAGTATTATAACTCTCAAATCTCAAGTAGCTAACAAGATTATGTTTGGTGACCGTTCTCTTAAATCATCATATTGCATTATTCTCAAATCAATAAAAAAGAATAACTCTCATTACATTTACATTCTTGTCACCGCTTCATTTATTATAACAAATAAATTATAATTTTCATTATAAATCTTCATTAAATGAACTTTTGCACTAAGAATCATATCTAAAATACTCATATTTTGTAGTATTCACAATACTCTTTGATTCTCATTTAGATGCAAAAAGATCACATTTTCTTTTTACCATATTCAAATAAACTTTAACTACTTTTACATATAAACAAAGTAATATTTATTTTGTTCTTGCATTGTTTGATAAAAATTCTATTTGTATTTGGTCAAGTTTTATTTTGTTCAAAACCCTTAAATGATTATTTAAGAAAATTTAATTTCCAAAAATAAAAAATGATACTAAGAATTTGTGAAAATAAAATCCACAATATTTTTATTGTTTTGCATAGTGGTGACTCCAAAAGTCCCCTCTAGCATTAGATGGGTGGACAGTGTAAATAACTCTTTGCTGGTGGATCACAAGATAGACATCGACACAAAAAGAAACTATTAAACTAACCTCTGTGTCTGTGGGTCCACCCTCCACCTCCTCTCTCCCTCCCGTCACACTCATAATCTTCCTCCATTCACTATTTTAAAAGACCAAAACATTTATTTATTTTTTAAAAAATCAAAACTATAAAATTAGAGTCTATATGCCACATTTAAACAAGTTAAGATAATAGCAGAAAGAAACAATAATCTTAGGACACTTTTCATTACTTTGTGAATGTTTAATTGTGTGGATGCAAATGTTGGGGACCTACCCTCATAATATTCCATGAAAACTAACCTTTTCATATGTCATTTCAATTAAGTTTGTGATGGCTTGTTAAGATAATTGTTTTGCAAGTAAAGCAGAAAAGAAGTGAGTATTGAGCATTGAGAAGCACATGCAAAAGAATGCATCCCTAGGGTTACCGCTACACTTCCACTTTCTATTTCATACTCATCTCATCCCCAAAACCTCCGTACCATCACATCATCATCTTCATCAATGCATCAATCATCACAAATCATGTCTCATAAATATCCTAATAACACATTTTTTCTATTTTAAAATTAAACTTCTTAAATGTATAAAAACATGTATTTACCTCTTAAACTAAGAAATAAAATTGGTTATAAACTTTAAAAATAATGACTACAGTCATTTTATCTTTATAATAATGTTAACTTTTTAAATTTGTTAAATGATATTTTAGTTGACTTTTTGTATTTTAATTGACTTTTTGTATTATAAGGTATCAAATCATGTAAATAATTTAATTATTATCTTGAAATGTATTTAAAATATAAAAAAAAGTTTGACACAGTCAAATTAGAGAACTTTATCTATTTATATTTTTAAAATTTGAAGATTAAATTATATTAAAATTTTATATTGATTAATTCAAATTTTATGTTAAAGTTTACAGACTAATAATATACTTGACCATTTATAAAATCATTACAATGAGTTTATTTTCTTTTAAAAATTATTTTTCAAAAAGGAAAATAAAAAATTATCAGAAAACATATTATTACCAATCTTACATTTATGTCTTAGCTAACAATCTTACGTTTATCAATTTTTCATAAAACTCGCACTTGAATTTTATTTTCATATATTTTAAAAAAATTATTTATTTTAATAATGAAAAACACTTATACTAATTTCGTAAAAACAATCTCAATTGATAAATAATATTTTATTTTAATATATAATTTATGGTAGACTTTTTTAAGGTCCATTAATTTTGGCTTATTACTTTCTGCCCTAAAGGAAAGGGCTGTCCCTTGTGTTTGGGCCTAGAGTTGGCCCAACTGATAAACTTGCTTCAGTTATCCTAATGCCTCCATTTTCCTTGCATTCACAGAACCCTTAGTTGTTTCCCTAACTAGTACGCTAGAGCTCTGCTAGGGTTTGTTCCCGTCTCGAACCAGTCCGTCCCAAGAGCTCAAGTAGCGATTTCTACTCCACATAAGTGACTATAAACCTACTGTACTTACTTCTAAAGCTTTACATTCGTTTTTCCACCGATTAAAGTTCGAAAATAATCGTGTCCTCCGCTGTTCCGCCAGTTCTGCAAGTCCGTCTTTCAAGTTGTTGTGCTCCGACGTCCCGTGTCGAAGTTTTGTTAGCCCTTTTCCAGGTACGGGAAGTTAGGGTTTCTAGTTCCAGTCGTTTTGGTCTGTGTTGAGTTGGTTGCTGATTGTATGGTTTAGTCCTTCGATTTGATGCGTGAGAATACTTTGTATGTTTGGTTGGTTTGAAAAACATGGCTGCTGCAGGTGAAACAGTGGCAAGACCTGTTAATCTCGCCTAAGCGAGCCAGTCTCGCCTAGGCGAGACAAACGGGGGTTCGCCCAAACCAGTTTGCGCGAGAGGTCGCCCAGGCGACCCGCTCAAATTTTTGAGCGAGCGAGCATCTCGCCCAGGCGAGAGGGGTCTCGCCTAAGCGAGATCCCGCATTGTTTCCTGATGCTCTTTTCGAGCCCTCGCCTAGGCGAAGGGAACTCGCCTGAGCGAGACCCTTCAGCCTGAGCGAGGGATTGGGCGAGACAGTGTGGTGTTGGGTTGTGTATTTACTCACTTATGATTGGAATTGTTTGGGTATGACTGCCATGATGAGATGCATGTACATATGTATGGATATATGCCTAATGGTTTGCTATATATGCGTGACATGATTCATAAATGATGAATGATGGGTGTTGGGGGAACTTGGCATGTGAAATGAATGTGTGGTTTGGAACTAAAGGAACATGGTATTGATATGAGATGAGGCCCTAGACTCATGGGGTGGTGATGATCAAAGGTATGGATTCGAAATGTGATACGTATGAGGAATTAATCTCAGGGGTTGGTATGGAATTGTAAATATGATTTAATGTTCTTTTATTTCTGATTTATGAATGTTGGTCTATGTCAGCGTGTAAATTCCTTGGGGTCTCTAGGTGAGACCTTCGGGGTTGCGCTTCAGTGGTCGGGACGTAATCCCATGGCCCTGGTAGTGGGTGCCCATGGTGGTGCAGGATTCAAGTTAAGGTTGCATCCTGACACTAGCGAACTGACTCCTGTGGTGAAAGTAGCAGGAGGCCTGAAATTCACTAAGGGCTAACCTTGTGGTGAGGGAAAATTGATCAATCGTAACACTTGTAACACATAACTCGGGGGTGAGCAGCTCGGAGGTGAGTAGAGGTATCCACCACAAGTGCAAGCATCCGCTGAATCCGACCAGGTTATACGTATCCAGATGAGTCGAGTCGAGTCGTAGTGTATTGAATGAAGAGTCATGACATGCTTGGTTGTTGTATGGGTATGGGATGGTGAAAATATAATTGACTGTATGATGAATATGTTATTAGCTCTAGCTTACTTGTGTTTTGTTGTATGGTTGTATTGTATGTGGCTGTTCTCTTGCGATGATCATCAATTTAATTGATGGGAGCAGATGGGCGAGGTTCCCGCGGTCAACAAGGAAATGACGATTTCGCTGCTTAGCCATCGGGGCTGGATTTTATATTTCTTTCCTTCATGTTTTTCGTTAGAGCTACGACCCATGTATTGTTACGCCTTGCTACCCTTTTTCTCTTTTGTCAGACTTTTATTTGGTGTTCCCTTGGCATCGTGGTGTGCCCGGTTTGTAGGAGTTGTGTTAAAGACCTCAAGACTACGCTACATTGTTATCTTTGAGTGATGTTTCCTTTAATTTTGCGCTTTAAATTAAATGGGACATTACACTTTTTAGGTTGTTAATTATGCATGCTTTATTTACATATAAGTTTCATCCTTGATTAGAGTAATTAATCTAGCTACTAGTGAATACTGTTGTTCTACCTCTCTAACCATATACTAACTAACCATGGTGGAATCAAGATAATTTAATTTGGTAACTAACTTCGTTAAAATAGTTGTTGCATTGGAAAGGTTAAGTTTTCAAACCCATCTTATTAGCTATTGTACTCTTCCAAGTCCAATCATGAAAATTAATTAATTATCTATTTGACTTTTTATAATTGTCTTTTAAATAAAGAACACTAATTAAAAAGTTGCTTCACTATGTTTTTGTTTTTAAAATTCAGGATAAAAATTTATTTTAAGTTTTCCATTTTTTATTTTTTTAATCCTTTAAAACCTAACAAAAATGACTATACTAAAACTCTATTTTACTAAATTTAAAAGATTAAAATAATCTCTTATTAATTTAAAAAATTAACTAGAAACTTTTCTAAGAACTAAAAACACAATTGAATGAATAAATAAAGCAACAAGTCATTACTCTCTCAACCACTATATTATTCGGCACTAAATAGAAAAAGTGCCACGGAATACATCTTATCTTATACTATTTTGTCTTATTCATTTATGATTTTTCTTTTATTTTCATTATGTTTTAAGTCAATTCACCACCCAATTTATGACAACATTAAGTTGATGTTACAACCACCATAAAATAAAATGACGCTCATCCACCACATTAATATCAAAGTACTGAAATATACATGAATAAATTGATTTGAAAATGCCGTTAATCAAATTTTCCATCGTTATCTTGAATTCTGTTCTTTGTTTTATATTTTATTAACTCAATTTTTTTCTTTTCCATCTTGCTCAACCAATAAGCCAAACCGAACTCTTCCATCGTTTTTCGGGGGTAAGCGTAGAAAAAAAAACGATCGAAGTTTTCGCAAATTGGACTCTGGAAATTTGAAAATAAGTAGAGATTTAAAGATACCAACTTACCAAGTTTATCAATTCGCATGCACAAGCTTGTTTTTAATTTAAAGTAATCATGAAATTGAACATTCATTAGTCTTTAAACATAAGAGATCTACGCCATAAATTTATGCAAACAAGAAGTTAAGAATAAGCAGAAAAGAAGAAAGCACAAAAATGAAAGCCTAAACAAGAGAAATATTGTTTTGATTGAAAGCTCAAAAGTTAGTGAGAATTGAGTTGAGAAGGAAAAAGAAGAGAGTTTGGGTTTAGAAAAATATAAGGCAAAGAAAGAAGAAAAGATGGAAGCATGGAATTGCTTGAAGAAAGAAGAGAAAACATATGTTTGTTTCCATTGCAAGGAACTAAAAGCCCCCTCCCACTTCTCGTACATGGCTATCTATATATATATATATAATAGGACAAAGTTATAGAAAAATATTATATTGATTTGTTTTTTTTAAGGATTATTTCTTCTACCAACATCACCAAACTCATGTTTTGCCTCAAGTTTGATCATAAATTTTGATTAAGAAAAACTTTGTTTAAATCTTTATTATGATTGTTTTCGGCTAATAATCTAAGTTAGAAAAATATTTTAATTAACAGTGATAAAAAAAGTCAATAAAAATATAATTTATTTTGAACGGGAGAAAACAAATATAGAAAGTACTTAAAACGTGCTCTTGTAATATTGGAACAAAAAAGAGGAAATTATTACAAGGTAAGTAGTATGATGATGATGATTTTAGCTCATAATTAATCAAATTAATAAAATAATTTAAATAATTACTCTAAGATCAGTAAATTCCAGTAAAGATTAACTAAATATCTTTGATTTACTGTAAAAGTTCAACAAGAGACATTTTAGCCGAAATAAATTATGTGAAACTAGTGAAAACATATTACTTCAACATTTGTATCTACACATATTTATTATATTAAAATAACATTTTTTAATATATATATATATATATATAATAAATAATTTATAAAAATATGAGTTAAAAGTTTATATGGTTATTTTTTTAATGTAATTATTTTTGTGGAGGGATTATACTGTTATCTTTTAATAAAAAAGTTGTATAGCTATGTTTTTTTTTATCAAATAGTGAAATTCTTTTAATTTAATTAAATTAAAAATGACAAAAAAACAGATATAAAAATTGTATTTGTTTATACAAAGTGAATTCAGGGTATACTATTAAAGAAAAAAGACTTGGGATAAAAGTAACTAAATTATATTTCATATAAATAATCATAATAATCTTTTTATTATAAATTGGGTCTGTGCGTGAGTCCAGTCCTAAAGCCCATTGTTAATAAACGTAAAGCAATTTTTAAGAAAACAATTATGGATATAAAAAGAAAATATTATTAAAAAATAATAAAAGTTATATTAAGTAAACGAATTAGTAAAAACTTTGGCATGGTTTTTAGACGTCAGTGTCACACGTGCAAATGGGAGAGGATTAAATACATAACCAGATAAAGATCTGCAACTTGAATTTAATTTAAATTTAACAATTAATTTATAATGAAAATGATTGGAATGTTAAAAAAAGAGAAAAAAAACTTGAGATGAGTGGCAATACTGGATAACATTAATGGTACTTGGCCGCAAGTTATATATTATACCTTTCTTTTAGCATTTAATAAACTAACACATGATTAAAAAATATATGTATATATTTAACGTGACTTATTTCCTATGAAAGATGCTTCTATTTTGGAAACGTGACATTTCTTATCTAACAATGGCGACTAGCCCTCGATCTACAGCATTTCATTTTATACTCTCATCATTCTTCCAAATTATTTAAAAAATTATATTAAAATTTTCCCCTCTTATTAACCATCAAGCAATCAATAAAAATATTAAATCCAAACTTAAATAATGTTTAAATGAAAAATTTTCAATCTAAATACTTTACTTTAAATGGCTAAAAATAAAATTTTGCCTGCTTTGATCATTTAAATGGACTAGGTGATTTATTTTGAGAAATGATAAAATGAACTAATAGTTAGAAGGAAGTGAAAGATGAAATAAGTTGTAAGTTAAACTTTTTTCGCTAACAATTGTCGATTTATTTTTATTATTAATTAATTTATTAATAAATAGTTAAAATAAAAATCTCTTATTGCTGCTTAACTTTATAAATTAGATAATTTATTTAAATTATTACTCATTTATCGTTAACAATGAAATTGATTAACTTACGTAACTAATTGTGTACCTATGTTTTACATAGAAATACGTAAATATAATTTGTATACCGTGTACTATTTTATTCTATTCTATCTTATTGTTTAAAACAGTCTTGAATAAAAATAGAAGTGGTTTGATGAAAAGAGAGACGGTAAGGAACGAAGGAATTTGAGATAAAGCTGTTCCGGTTAGCAAACTCAGTTGGAATTCACTACCAGACCGATTTTTACTTCTTCTAGCTCTCAATTTCTCCGTCCCCCTCCTTAGGCTTCCTTTTGGTCCTTTTATGCGGCTTCTTGTAACCTCCAGTAACCAACCCCGATTCCTCCAGAACTGCTCCTATTTTCTAAACGTTTATCCAGGGAATCAGCCAAGTAACCGCCCAGTCCTTCGATAATCTCTGGATTTTCTCCTCAATGTGGGGAGACTGCATCCTATATCTCAGGGTCATCTCATAGTGGGCCTTTGTTAGGTCTCCAAAGGTGCTGACCTGGTCTACCGCTGAAAGAGCAACGTTTAACTTTGCTCTCCGAGTTCGGTTGTGGCGCTGGACGTTGGGGTCCTATCTAGACGTATCCTCAGTTGACCTAACAGACAGGTCCGAGCTAACTATACATGTGTTTAACACATCAGCCAAGTCGGAATCTGAGCTGGCTATATCACAATTGAAACAATCAGCCAGATCGGAATCCGAGTTGGTCTCCTCCCAGTACACAACCCTCCGACCCTTCGTCGGGTGTGCCAGGCTAAGGGTCGCATCCTAGACTTTGATTGGACGTTTCTGACAACATTTATTATCCTTTACCTAACCATTACACGTGTTAGCCATCGACTGGGTGGACCTTTTGAATCGTGCGGTCCTTTTTTAAACCTGAAAAGTAACCGTTCCCAGGCCTTTTATCTTCTAACATAACCACCTCACGTGCCAGAAGGAAACTCTTCAAGCGGACTCTTGTTCTTGTTCTTCCGTTCGTCAAACCAGTTTCGCGCATTCCTTTCTTCCAGGTATTCCTTCCTTTCTATGCTCCTTTTTCTTTTGTTCATCACCATAGTTTGGTACTTGACGGTTCTGAAGTTGTGCTCAACGAGTGAAGGAATCTTTGAACTGTGTTACACCTCAAGTTTTAGGGATTTGGCTAGGGTTTCTGTTCTCGCAGTCCTTACCCAAAGTCTCGCACAAAACAGAGTTGAGTTTGTTTTTTTCCATTTCGCTACTCTACTTGTTTCAATCTTGGCCTGTTTCCTTTTTCAGATTAGGCCATCTGCTTTTTCTCCTCGCGTTTTAATTTCTGGGCGAAAGTTTTAGGGGTTTTAGGTTTTGAGATGACATCCTACGATTCGCAATATCCTTGGGCTTCTTTGAGTTTGAAAAGGGAATGTACTAGTTTATGTAAGGCAAAGAGGATCAAGGCCTTTAGGGAGAATCATGCATTGTGTAAAGATGACGAGAAAGATGTGGTTGTAGGGGTTTGTGAGTTAGACGAACCTGTATGTAGGGATGGCACTCTCCCGCCTGTCCAAAGATTTACCTTCATTTATGCTACTCTTTTCGAGAGGCTGGGGTTTCGATTACCTTTTAGTGAGTTTGAAAAAGATTTGCTGACCATGCTAAATGTCGCTCCTGCACAACTTCACCCGAACAGCTGGGGTTTTGTCCGAGCTTTCCAAATTCTGTGTGCTGGTCTAGACATCAACCCCACTGCCCCTATGTTCCTTTATTTCTTTGAGTTAAAACAGAGCTCACCTAAACAGTTTTGGGTTTCCCTGAATAGCGTCAGTGGTCGTGGTCTCCTCACTCTGTTCCAATCCTCGTACAAAGGTGGCAAGGGTGCTTTCCTGAAAATTCTTGCTCCTGAGCATAATACTGCCTTGCTGGAGGGATTTCCCTTGTACTGGACTAGGCTTCCTACTCCGCAAGGTGCTCGTCAGATGGAGGAGCTAACATTGACTGAGAGGGAGAGCTGTGCTAAATTGGAGGGTTTAGAGGTCGTCTTTGATATTCGAAAAATACTAGACCTTGAATATCGCAAAGTAGACTTAAAGTTGTTCATCGGTATATGCCCAACCACGCACTCTAAATTTCAGATTTATCTTTTGAACTCACCACTGATGTTTAACTTGTCTGACTTTATCAGAACGCCAGATGGCTCTGTCACAGAGAGATCTGCTTTGCCGGATTAAGCAGAAAGAGTCGAATAAGGTCGGGGCAAGCTCGAGGACAAAGGACTCTTCTTCAAAAGCCATAGTTTTGGAGAGCGAACAGGAAACCACTCAGAGTGATCCTAAGCTGAAAAGAAAGAGAGTCGAACCTCTGATCTCGGAGGCTTCAGATTCCACGGATAACATTCCGCTCAGTGCTTTGGGCTTTAAGAGGAGTTTTTGGGATGACAAGTTCGCTCACTTGGCGCATGGTCGGGCTAACAACTACTTTCCTGTTGATGATAAATTGCTTTCAGGTCGTTACCTCTCCTCGGTTCAAGAAGGGCTTCTTCACAATATCCACCAAGTTGAAGCTTCCTCGTTGTTCCTCATGGATCGTCTTGAAGCGTCTGAGCGGAAAGAGTTGAAAGCCGCTTCTGATTTAGCTGCCGCCAATAAAGAGATCGAACAACTCCGACTCGATATGGAAGACTTCGCGAAGACGAAAAAAACTCTCGAGGATACAGAGGCTGAGCTAAGCATTTTGAGAGCTGAGATGGACGAGTTGAAACCCAAGGCTGAGGGTTTATCAGCTCAATGTCAAGTGTTGGAAGGCGAGAAAGAGGAACTTACTGACCAGTTATGCTCGACCTTGAAGGAAGGGTTCCAACTCGCTTTAGACCAAGTGAAGATACTTCACCCTGATGTAGATATATCTGCAGCTGACATTACTAAAGAGATAGTAGATGGTCAATTGGTCGAGCTTAGTTAGTTTTCTTTTGGGAGATTTGAATTTGAATTTTGTTGTAAGCTTTTTTGGCTTCATACATGAACGATGTGCGCCTTTGGTTTTGTGCTTTTCTCGCGTTTCTAAAAGAAAAAACTTTTAGTGTGATCTTTACATAAGAACTGACTTTTCGTGATATGTTGTCCTTAAACTTAAGGTTCTCAAAAGAGGTTTTTGGATTTTACAATAAGGTTGTATTTGCGCAACTCCTCGATACGCAGTAATGCGGGCTGAGCTAAGACGGGATAACCCTCAGTGTGCGGAAGTCTTTTGTACGTCTAGTTTGTAGCCAGGTCGGTCCGAGATAACCCTCAGCGTGCTGAGGCTTTGTATGTCTAGCTCGTAGCTAGGTCGGACCGGGGTAACCCTCAGCGTGCTGAGGTTTTGTATGTCTAGCTCGTAGCTAGGTCGGACCGGGGTAACCCTCGGCGTGCTGAGGTTTTGTATGTCTAGCTCGTAGCTAGGTCGGTCTGAGATAACCCTCAGCGTGCTGAGGTTTTGTATGTCTAGCTCGTAGCTAGGTCGGCCCGAGATAACCCTCAGCGTGCTGAGGTTTTGTATGTCTAGCTCGTAGCTAGGTCGGCCCGAGGTAACCCTCAGCGTGCTGAGGTTTTGTATGTCTAGCTCGTAGCTAGGTCGATTCGAGATAACCCTCAGCGTGCCGAGGTTTTGTATGTCTAGCTCGTAGCTAGGTCGGTCCGAGATAACCCTCAGCGTGCTGAGGTTTTGTATGTCTAGCTCGTAGCTAGGTCGGACCGAGGTAAGCAAAAGGAGAGTATTAACAAAGTTTAGGTAATAAGTTTTAACCCCCCACCTCGTTAAAAAACCCTCCGATGTGGTAGGGAAAAAGAGTGTGGGGTTTTAATTAATTAAAAGCATTCTGACAATTTACAAAACGAAACTTGAAAGAATAAGAAAAATGCTAACTAAAATAGAAGCGCAGGTTTGCCGCATTCCATGTCCTGGGAATGGTGGCTCCATCCAACGTTCCTACCCTGTATGCTCCTCCAGGTAGGACTTCTTTGATTCGAAAAGGTCCGATCCACTTGGGTGATAATTTGTGTTCGACCTCGGTTATGTGTGCCCTTCTTAGGACTAGATCGTTGACTTTGAAATCTCGAGGGATTACTTTGGTTCGATACCTTCGTTCTACGCGTTGTTTTACGGCTTCTCCTGTGATTCTGGCTAGCTCTCGGACTTCTTCTAAGGTGTCCAAATTGGCTCGGACTCCCTGTTCATTTAAGTCTGATGCCAACTCTTTTCTATTTTCTACTGGGTTTCCGATCTCGACTGGTAGTAGTGCATCTGTTCCGTATACCAAGCTGAATGGGGTTTCGTGGGTAGTTGATTGTTGTGTTGTATGGTAGGCCCATAGGATTCTGGGAATCTCCTCGGGCCAAGGTGATTTACTGGCCAAGACCCTTCTTTTAAGAGCTTTGAGTATAACTTTGTTAGCTGCCTCCGCCTGCCCGTTAGTCTGAGGGTGCTCTATGGAGGAAAAACATTGGAGTATCCCTAGCTGTTGGCATGTACGCCGTACCTGAGAGCTGGTGAATTGAGTCCCATTGTCGGATATGAGGCGACGTGGAACTCCGAATCGGCATACAAGATTTTTCCATATAAATTTTTCTACCTTAGATGCTGCTATGGTGGCCATTGGTTCTGCTTCTATCCATTTCGTCAGGTATTCTACGGCTACGATGAGGTATTTTAGCTGGCGTTTCGCTAGGGGAAAAGGTCCCACGATATCTATCCCCCAAGTGTGGAAAGGCCATGGTGGGTGTATGGAGTGCAGTATCTCAGGGGGAGCTCGGTGAATGTCACCCTGTCTTTGGCAGGGATCACAGTGTTTGACGTGTTCTATACAATCTTTTCTCATAGTTGGCCAAAAGTAGCCAGCTCGAAGAATTCTCAATATCAGGGCTCTTCCTCCGATGTGACTACCGCAGATCCCCTCGTGTAACTCGGACATAATTCTTCGAGCTTCCGTGTTCTCTACACACATCAGTATAGGTCTTGAGAACCCGAAACGAAAAAGGTGTCCGTCTACCAGGGTGTAGCGAGATGAGTTTCTCTTCACGCGTTGAGCTTCATCTGAGTTGGCAGGTAGGACGTCGTCGGCTAGGTAGGACCTGATAGGATTTATCCACGACCCGGAGTTGGAGACCCCGCTTAAACTCATTATTTTGAGTTCGCTTGATGAATCTACTCTGGACGAGGTTAATGTTTCTCGGATCACTGATTTGTGCTGGCCGGGCTTAGTAAAACTGGCGAGCTTGGATAAGAGGTCTGCTCTGCTATTATCTTGTCGAGGAACGTGATCCAAACGGAAGGTTTCGAAAGTTTTCGCCAACAACTTTACGTACTCCAAGTATTTGGCTAATTGCGAATCTTTTGCCGAGAATTCTCCGCTGTATTGACCTGTGACTAGTAGTGAGTCGCTCCGGGCTGGTTATTACTGGCCTTGAACGAAAACCTGAGGGACTGCTCAATCAGCACTCCACCTGGACCCTCGAGGACGACTCCAGCTCCGCTTCCCTTCTGGTTCGATGCGCCGTCGACGGATAGGATCCACTCGGGAGGAGCTGAACCGGTGGGAACTTTGTCCGGGTCTGACGGTGTTGGCAAAGTGAGTTCAGCAAGGAAATCAACCAATGCTTGAGCTTTAATTGGTCCTCTCGGCTCGTATGTTATGTCGTATTCTGCCAATTCTATGGCCCATTTCACTAAACGTCCTGTCATGTCAGGTCGTTTAAAGATTTGCTTTACAGGGAGGTCAGTCTTCACCTGAATGCTGAAGCTTTGGAAGTAGTGCCTAAGTTTCCTGGCGGAGGTGATCACAGCCAGGGCTGCTTTCTCCAGAGTTGGGTATCGTTTTTCCGCTCCATGTAGCAATCAACTTACAAAATAGACCGGGTATTGTTTGTCTTCACGGTCTTGTACTAACACCGAACTTATGGCATGCTCGGTCACTGTGATGTATAGCTGCAGAGGTCTCCCTTTCTCTGGCCGACTGAGTACTGGTGGTTGGCTCAGATATTCTTTGAGCCGGGTGAGAGAATCTTCGCATTCTGATGTCCACTGGAACCTTTCGTTCTTCTTCAGACATTGGAAGTAGGGATGGCCTTTGTCTCCACTCCGGGCAAGGAACCTGGACAGGGCTGCCATCCTCCCTGTTAATTGTTGAACTTCTTTCATGCAGCTCGGACTCCTCATGTCGATGATCGCTTGGCATTTATCTGGGTTAGCTTCGATACCTCGTTCTGTCAACATAAATCCCAAGAACTTTCCTGCCCTAACTCCAAATACGCACTTTTCAGGGTTTAGCTTCAACTGATATTTGTTAATGGTGTCAAAGAGTTCTTGAATGTCGAGGGCGTGGACCTCGTTTCCTGCGGAGGTAACCACCATGTCGTCTACATAGGATTCTACGTTCCGCCCTAATAGAGGTTGTAGTATCCTATCCATCATTCTTTGATAAGTGGCCCCTGCATTTTTAAGACCAAAGGGCATCACTCGGTAGCAAAAATTCGCCTTTACTCCCATGAAAGCGGTTTTGTCTTCGTCTTCTGGATGCATGCGGATTTGGTTGTACCCTGAATATGCATCCATGAAGCTCAACAAGCCACACCCGGAGACACGGTCTACGAGGACATCTATGTTTGGCAAGGGGTAGGAATCTTTTGGGCATGCCAGGTTCAGGTCGGTGAAGTCGACACACATCCTCCACTTTCCATTAGCCTTCTTTACCATGACTACATTGGCCAGCCAATCCGGGTATTGTATTTCTCTGATATGCTCGGCTTCCTTCAATTTTTTTATCTCCTCTGTCGCAACTTTTCCTTTTTCATCGTTGAGCCTCCTGCGTCTTTGAACTCGCGGTTTTACCCATGGGTTGATATTCAGGCGATGACAAAGAATGTCTGGATTGATCCCAGGCATATCTCGGACCGACCATGCGAACAAGGACATATTCGCTTGTAGGACTCGTCGTATCGCCGTCTCTGTGGTTGAGTCGAGACCGGCTCCGATCCTTATTTTCTTTCCGGGAAGCATTTCTATCTCTTTTAGTTCGCCAATGGGTTGCGGGCCTTGATCGGTTGGTGGACGGGGGTCCAGCTCGGAATCCGACCTGTCTGTGGTCCGGGAGATCTGAGCTAGACTGTACGCATCGCGTCGAGTTCGTAAGCTTTTTTCATAGCACTTTCGTGCTACCTCTTGGTCGACTTTCATCGTGACTATCTTTCCCTCAGCTGGGAATTTCATCTTCAAGTGTGTCGTAGATACGACTGCGCCGAGTTTGTTGAGGGGGGGTCTCCCCAGCAGCATATTATAGGACGAAAGGGCATTGACCACAATGTACTTGATTACTATGGTTTTGGCTGCGTGTTCGTCAGAGAAAGTCGTCCTTAAGTCGACGTATCCGCGGACCTCCACTTGTTCACCTGAAAAACCGACTAGGACCCCGTCGAAAGGCAAAAGTTGATCTCTGGGAATCTGAAGGCCAACGAATGTATCCCAGAACATAACATCCGCCGAGCTACCCTGGTCTATCAACACACGATGTACGTTTTGGCCCATCATGATTACGGAGAGTACTACGGGGTCGTCTTCATGAGGAACTATATCCTTGGTGTCGTCTGCCGAAAAGGTGATATTGGGTGTGGGCACTGAAAACCCTGAGACTGATGTCGATATGACGGTCCGTGCGTATCGCTTCCGGGCAGACTTAGTCGGTCCGCCCCCTGCAAAGCCGCCTGCTATAGTGTTGAAATCCCCAAACACTGGGATTTTGTGAGGACCGGCGGTAGTTTTGGTAGATGACTCGGCAAGCTTCGTCTTCATGTTATCACCTTTGACGTATTTGTTTACAAGGCCTCTCCGAGCCAGGCTTGCTAACTGCCCTATCAGAGGGAAACAGTCCTCTGTGTCATGACCATGGGTTCTGTGAAACTCACACCAAGTCGAGGTCTCCTTCCCGAGGAGCCGGCCGGTTTCTAATGGGAAACGCAGGTATTTGCTTACTTCTTCGTCTTGCAGGATGCGAGCTTTGGATTCAGAAAAAGGAGGGCATGAAGGTTTAACAGCCCTTTTATCTGGGTTGTAGGGAGTGAACTTGCGATTGGAGTTTTTGTAGGGGGAAGAGGTCTCCATCACTTGGCGTCGGACATCCCTACCTTTGTGCTCGGGCGGAGGTCGCCTCTCCTCCAGCCTTTTCCTCTGCATTGCCTCTTCTGTTTCAATGTAGACGGTGGCCCGGCCCCTTATTTCTGCTAGTGTTGCGGCGGGTGTCCGGATGAGAGATTCACTAAAAGAGTTAGCTCGCAACCCTTTCACGAATGCTCCGACCAACATTTCTTCGCTAGGGTTTGTGAGTCCCATACTGATGTCGCAGAACCTATTAAGAAATTGCTTCAAAGTTTCTTCCTGACGTTGCTTGATATCGAACATATCTGCTATTTGTAGCTGTTTGGGGCGATTTACTGCGAATCTGTCCATAAACAGGCGTGCGAAATCGTTGAAGGAAGTGATGGTGGCGTGGGGGATCTTGCCAAACCATTTTAACGCCGTGCTTGACAGAGTGCCTACAAACATTTTGCACCGCACCGCGTCGTTTCCTCCTGATATTAGCATTTGTGCTCGGAAGGCTTTCAAGTGTGCCTCTGGGTCGCCTTCACCAGTGAAAGGTGGCATCTTTGGGATGATGAAATGGGGGGGAATGATTTCTTCTACAATCGCTCTGGCCAACGGGTGATTGTCGTCTTGGTCGGCCGTTCCTCTCCCAAGGAAGTTGGTGTCTTGGAAGTGGCTACGTTCCCTCATCCAAGTACGTAGTTCGTCATTACTTTTTCGCAGTAGTTCTTGCTGACGTATGGACTCCTCCAGTCTTTGCCTAGCTTCTTCTGATTCCCTTTGTAGTTTCTCTTGCTCGACTTGCATCTCCAATCGTCTCTGCTCATGGTCGGCCAGCCACTGAGCTCGTTCTCTTTCTGCTTCTTGCCGAACCGTTTCGTTCTCTTGTCGCAAGATTTCAATTTGCCGCAGGACCTGTTCTAATGAGGCCTGATCGTTGTTGCCGCTTTCCGCTGCTGTGATCGCCATATTTTACTTTTACTCTGCTACTATTGGTGGTGCCGGTTTCAAGTTTTACCGGGCCCCCACGGTGGGCGCCAATGTTCCGGTTAGCAAACTCAGTTGGAATTCACTACCAGACCAATTTTTACTTCTTCTAGCTCTCAATTTCTTCGTCCCCCTCCTTAGGCTTCCTTTTGGTCCTTTTATGCGGCTTCTTGTAACCTCCAGTAACCAACCCTGATTCCTCCGGAACTGCTCCTATTTTCTAAACGTTTATCCAGGGAATCAGCCAAGTAACCGCCCAGTCCCTCGATAATCTCTGGATTTTCTCCTCAATTTGGGGAGACTGCATCCTATATCTCAGGGTCATCTCATAGTGGGCCTTTGTTAGGTCTCCAAAGGTGTTGACCTGGTCTACCGCTGAAAGAGCAACGTTTAACTTTGCTCTCCGAGTTCGGTTGTGGCGCTGGACGTTGGGGTCCTATCTAGACGTATCCTCAGTTGACCTAACAGACAGGTCCGAGCTAACTATACCTGTGTTTAACACATCAGCCAAGTCGGAATCCGAGCTGGCTATATCACAATTGAAACAATCAGCCAGATCGGAATCCGAGCTAGTCTCCTCCCAGTACAAAAGCTAACAAATAATGTTATAAATTTAATAAATTTAAAAAATATTTGAATAGATAAAAATGCAAAATTTATTATTATTATTATATTTATATTATTATTGGTATTGTTTTTGTTTATTATTATTATTGTTATTATTTAACTTATTATCTTTTATTTTATTTTAATCAATTAAATTTATTTTTAATAATTATGAAATTACTTTTTTATACATGTTAAATAAAAAATTTCATACTTGTCATCAACAACATCATTAATAGAAGGTAGATGATTACGATGTAAAATTGAACCACGCAAACTTTAAAAATCACTTTGCAAAGCCATAAAAAATTGAACTAAACATTATGATTCTTACGAGTAATCTATGGTGCAAAAGCACTGAATTTTGCTAGCTCACGACAAAACAAAAGTCCTAAATGCTCATGTCATTTTGCGTCAGTGCAAAATATTTGTGTCAAGTTTATACTTTTTGGCAAGATTAGATTGCGTATACAATCGAGATAAGTGATCTCATACCTCCTTTACAATATCATATTTAGTCAATTGAATGTTAATCAAGTGACAAAAATGTTGACCCAAGTAATAATTTTAGAGTTATCAACTTCTAATACCTCTAAAATAGTAGCATAATCACCGGCTTGGTTTCAATCGATTTTCCCTCAACACCTGAAACATAACACCACATAGACCTTTCACGAATAAAATTTTTCATAACATAACTCTAGCAGGAATAATTTTTACCATCCAATTGCATATTAATAGACTAAAGAGAATCATCTTTACAATGTTAACCACATAGCAGAAGGAACAAACAAAACAAAATATAAACCCAATATTAAAAGATTGCAAATACCTTAAAATGACATAAAGAATATGGTGCAGAACTTCAAAAAATGTCTGAAAGCAGAAAATAAAATTGCAATAAGATGAAACCTCAAAAATTGCCAAAAAGGCTTAGAGCATGAAGCTTATGGCTTAGGGTTTGGAGTTTAAGAAAGAGGAACTTACTGCAAGAATTTATTCTCAATCATATATAAATTCAGAAGGAGGCTTAGGACTTAGGTTAGGAAAGAGGAACTACTCCGACAATCATTTCTCAATCCTAGATCATTTCTCAATCATATATGAAGAAGGAGAATAAAATTATGTAATATTGACTCTATATATAAAATATTACAAGATGTGTGATATATATACACACAAAAATAACCTTAAAAGTAAAAAATTAATGAACCTAAAAGATGAGTTTATGCTAACAATTACACGTGTAAACTTTATATAACTATTAATCACATATTTATTGTCTTTTAACTGTAAATTTGGTCCCAAGATTTATAATATGGAGAATGTTAACCGATGCCCTCAAGGCACTGGTTAAGAAACAATTAATGTGCATTGGTATTATCATTTCTACATAGAAAGCTGAAATAATTAAGTACAGTAATTAAAATAATATAAATGTACATAACAAATTTTATAAAGACAAAAATATCCTTTTAGATTTTTAGACAATAACTTTATGATACAAAATAAAGACTTTAGAATTTTTAAAATCTCTACTAAAAAGCAAAAAAAAAAATTCAATAAAATATCAAATTAACACTTTAATTATTTTCTTTTTGTACAAATTTTAGATGTTCAAACACTACTTTTTTTGTTGGTTTTTACTTTCTTATGTTGTTTTTTTTTTGTAAAATTTTCCGATGTTTAACACTATTCTTTTTGTTGGTTTTTCTGTTAATTTTAAATTTCTTATGTTTAATTATATTTAATTTTTAGCAACATTAAAATATAGTTATTTTATTATTTAATTGGTTTTTAAATTTTATTTGTGAACATTAAAAAAATATTAAACACATTTGTATAATATTTATGGGTATTTTTGTCCTTTAAATAAAATAAATGTGCATTAATTATTATTAGATCAGATTTTATTTAATACCACACTTATCTATGTACTTTTGTAGGATCCAATGTATATTAATTATCCTTAACCAATGCTGAAGAGTGGTTAACAAGACCCTTATAATATTATCATAGTGATTGTTCAACTAACTTCTATAATAAGAGATAGGGATCATTTAATAATTAAAAAAAAGTATTATAATAATGAATAATATTTTTGTTTTTTATATTATTCACTAGTAAAACTTAGAAATATATTAATTTATTATTATCTATTAATTAACCATAAAAGAGAAAAAACACAGTAAAATTTAGCTATTACGAAACAATCAATCGAAGTTTATAATTTTTTAAATAATCGATACCAACGAATTATAAAAGTACTATGTTGAAAATATAAAATTTTCGGAGATAGAACCTCTAATAGAGATGGCAAATAAACTCATATCCGTGGGTATTTTTCGAACCCGTCCCCGTTTTGACGGGGAATCCCCGCATTGACTAAGTATGGGTATGAGTGTGGGGAATCCCCGACTTTTTCAGTTAGGGATGGGTATGGAGATGTATATATACCCGCCATAATACCCGTCCCCGACTTATTAAGATATTCACAATTAATCAAGTAACCCTATATATATATATATATATATATATATATATATATATATATATATATATATATATATATATATATATATATATATATATATATATATATATTTTATTTCTTTTAATTATTTGTTTTGTCATAAAACTCATTCTCATCTCCAATATATTTTTTATCTTATCATAACCTTTATGTAATTATGTTAAAATGATGTATGTTAATTAAAAAAAAATTTATGCCTCACATTTGAATATTTCTATTATTTTTTAATATTTTTATTTATTATAAATTTTCCTTTCACATGAGAATGTTTATACTCTTAATTTAAGGTAATATAAAAAAATTCTTTACTTATTATTATTAATTTTTGTTTAATTTGAAGAACTCTTTTGTTTCATTAAAATAATTTTTGTTATTTTTCAACCATTGAGTATATATGTTGATATTTGAAAAGTTTTCTTAGTTCTCTAAGATATTTTTCGTCTTATCATACCTTAATTATACATTTGATTTCCTTTGTGTGATTTTTTTCGATAGTCTCTCAAATTATTTCTAAAACACGCATTTGTTAATTTTTAAATATTTTTATTTATTGTTTTTATTTTCATCATGTAGAATAATATTTAGATATATTCTATCTAATTATTTTTTATTTTATAACTCATTATTAATCATACTGTAATTTTTTCACTTTAAATTATGTTTGAAGTGGTTAAAATTATATATATATATATATATATATATATATATATATATATATATAATGATATTTAGGAATAGTATATGATAATTCACTACAAGAAAAACATTAAATGGTGACTGATTTAGTCAGTAACCCATATCAGTCACTATTTTTTCGTCATTGGTGGTAGTAGTTGATTTATTGTCTGAATCAATGACTAAATTAGTGACTGATTCAATGATCGAATTGGTACTTGATTTAGTGACCAATTTAATTACTAATTTATTTGTAATTTAATGACAAATTTTTTGGTCACTAATGATATTTCTATTTAATTTTAACCACTTCAAACATAATTTAATAATTAGTTCTCTCAGGTATTTTTCATCTTATCATATCTTAATTATACATTTGATTTCCTTTGTGCGATTTTTTTCAATAGTCTCTCAAATTATTTCTAAAATACACATTTGTTAGTTTTTTAATATTTTTATTTATTGTTTATTTTCATCATGTAGAATAATATTTCGATATATTCTATCTAATTAATTGTTATTTTATAACTCATTATTAATCATACTGTAATTTTTTTCACTTTAATTGTATAAATAACTTTTATTTACTACAATATAAAAATTTAATGTAATTGCTATGAATATTTTTTTGTCACTATCCAACATATATTGAAGTTCAAAAGATACAAAATCTATGTCAAAATTTTATTATTATGTTTATTATTTATTCTTTGTGTCATTTTGATCAAGTGATGTATTATAACTTTTATTAATGTATAAAAAAGAGATTCATTAGAATTTAAAAAATTGAAGTAAACAAATATTTAAAATATATTTTAATTTGAATATTTGTTTTCCTTTTATATTGTTTTGAAGTATTTTTTAATTTTATCAACTAAGTTCATCAATGTTGTAGTTTGCAAATTTAATAAATGTTTTGGTTCTCATGAAATTTTATTTGGTATTATAATCTAAAATGTAGACAATTATAATTTATTTCAAAGTATTTGATATGGAAGAAACAATGATCCTCCTAATATTGAATATTTGATAATATTATGTTTTCTTTACCATATTTTTTTTTATAAAAATTAATATTGAAGTAGTTAGAACACGGGTACGGGTATGGGTATGAGATTATACCCGTTATCCGATGGGGATGAGACAAAAGTTTGATACCCGTTGGGTTTGGGTTTGGGTATGAGGATGAATTTTTTATGCGAAGATTGGTATGGGATAGCGAAATCTGTCTCCGCCCCGTCCCGCCCCGCCCTGTTGCCATCCCTAACCTCTAATTACATTTTCTATTTTTTGTCACTATTTGTTTATTAATCATTTATTAGAAGTCAGATATTCGACCACCTTTTTAATGGATTTCTGAATCTGTCCTGGATTATAATAGAATTTTTGTAACCAAATTCTTAATAAAAAGATTAAGAAAATGTGAAAAGTTCAACCTAATGTCGAATCTATCAATTAAAAGAATATCTTGAATTAATTAACATAATAGCCTCCAATCATATTGAATGTGAGACTGGTTACATTAAATATATACTTAGAATATCATCGTAGATATTAAGATTCAACTTATCTGTTTAACAATTGGTGGTCAACATGAAGCATATTACCTATATATACCCTCAAAATGCTTACTGGGAGTAGACTAAAGTGGGCAAAATTTAAAATGATAAGATGAAATATTCTTACTCATTAATAATTGATATTAACCTCTTTTTTTTCATTAAAGCATGATTCTAATAATCCACCATATTTTGATCATATTATTCCCATAACTAGATGATTGTCAAGACTCCATTAGATTTGGAATCACCAAAGCATTTCAAAAGATTTTCTGTCATAATTAAATGTTAGATTTGAGTTTTTTTGACTGATTATTATGAAGAATAACTTATATTTATCACTCCATATTTTTTGGTCCTTAAGCTACTTTGGAATCTCACTCTCAAAAACAACCGTTTTGTCTGATAAGAGATGCTAAATCATTGATTGAAGGAACTTGGATCATATCCAAAATACCTACTAATTGATAGGAGATGACGAGAGAATAAGCCTACAAAGAAAAAAAAAACATCATTACTAAGGGCATCACTCTTTTGCACAACTTTTGGCTTTAATTCATTCCTCATATTCCATTCTTATTCTCAACTAAACAATCTTGAGATTACTTAATAATCATAGATTTAGATCCTCCAAAATAAAGAATGTTATAAAAATAACAAACACTTGTCACCTTAATAATTATTCTAAACTAATATGTAACATGAAATAAATGAAAATAAGTTACATTATCATTAAACAAAAAGGAAAATCATTTTTTGGTATTACTTGCTTTTAGAAGTATTTTAGTTATTAAAAAAATTAACTTTCTATTTGTAAAAAAAAAATATTAAGTGTATGTAAAAATTTGTTGAGTGTCAAGATATAATTATAATGTTAAGTGTATGTAAAACGAATATATATTTATAATATGCACTCGCAAGATATCGACATCAATAACATAAATAAACATCACATTATTATATATTATTAATATAGCATGATTTCAAAAACTCATTTGATATAAATAGGGTTTACGGTAATTGATGATGAAAATATGGAGATATATAGCTTAGGTTGAAAATTATGATGCGGTAGAAGTGAACAAAAAATGCTTTTGTGTTATATCAAATCAAGCGTTTGAAACCCATTCTGATAAGACCGCGACGTGGATGTCAAGTCAACTCATGAGTGAATTTACCATCTTTTTTGCCAAACACACCCATAATGTCCATGAATCCATTTTGCTACATTCATCCTCGATTGTAGAAGAAGACAATACTACTGAAACAGAAAGTATTGGTCGGATTCATGCGGGGTAAGAACAAATTCACAATTGTACCTCAAAAACAAAACAATAAATAATAACTAATAATCACACAAGACCTACCTACCATCTCATCATGTCACACCCTATATATAATAATAATAATAATAATCACATGATATCATCCACCCACATACATGCATGAGGCCGTCATGATTCATTACATTCATTTGTATACATAATAATAATGCTATTAGTCGAAGTAGAATGCAATGATTATTGAAAGGAAAAAGATTAAGCACATTGGTTTGGCTATAAAATCAAATAAACTAGAGAATCCATTCTTAACCCACTTTGGTGATATGAGAGCATGGAACTAAATACCCACTAGGCATCTCTTTCTAGTGTACTCACAATAATAATACATTAAAAGGGGTTTTAGGGTAACAAAACTCTTATTTATCATCTAAAAAAAACCATAATCATCATCACTTGGCGCATATGGTATATCATATATCTTAAAATATTACTCATGCATCCAAGTGTCCTATTTTTAAACTTCGATGTGTCTTATAACTTTTGTTAATTCGTCGCGTATTATGAGATTCTTTTATGTTTGGGTGGGACTACTATTGCACAGTACAATATTAGGCATCTTTTCTCTTCTCCAAGTTTTTCATCACTCAGTGGCTAAACTCAAAATGTCGCCATTTTAAAAGAAGGGGGAAAGTGGAAAAAGTTGAGTGGTTCATCATCATATGCACATTGCTTCATATTTAATTCTACGTGAATGGTTTGAACACCAGAAAAGAAAAGCGTTCGTATCATGATTTTGTGGGAAAAAAAAATGTTATTGGTACAATAAGTTATCCTTTACAATTAAACAAGCAAAAGATAAAAAGATGTATAGCATATGATAAATAACACGATAAAAAATATATTAAAAGGTGGAAAATATCAGAATGACACATATTTTATTAGGATTAATTATATTTTTGGTCTAAGTGAAAAATAGAATTAAACATTTTTTGAAACTTTCATCAAATTTGGTTCAATTTTATAAATGCGTGAATTTAATCATTTTAATTAAATTTTGTTTAGTTTATTTAACGTTTTAAACGCGTTTCATCATAATATTTGAGTTGTTTATCTTGTTTAACACATTTAGACATCAAAGCTGAAAAACATGTTTAAAACGTCAAATAAACTTGAAAAAATTTAGATAAAATAACTAAATTTACGCGTCTCAATATGAAAGACTAAATTAATCCAAATTTTTTTTAGAAAAAACTAATTTTAATTTTCACAAAATTAATGGTCAAAGGGTCAAAAACATATTTAATCATATATTTTATTATCTAACGGCGAATCCATTTTTCATGTTTGATTAAAAGAGGAAATCAAATCTTAAAAAAAAAAATTGTAATGCATATTTATAATGGGAGTTGAATGGAGCCCACAAAGTTGTTCGATGATATTGGATTATATGCGAAATGTGCCATATACACGAAGATTCCGGGATTTATGTCTTGGCCTTGTCTCCAGTTACTATGTGACACTTTACTTCCATATCCTTAGTGATGGAGATTACACGCACGCTCTTTTCAAGCAATATAAAGTGGGTAGAAAACATGTATAATCTAATCATTAGATTTAAAGACTATAATGCTTGAGAAGAGTGGTATTCTGTAACAGGATAATCCAGAGGGAGAAAAGGGACATGCTGGAGAATAACCATACTTTACATGATTTGGGAGAATAATCACAATTTACCCCTGCAATACTAATCATAGTAAAACCGTGAAAGCTTTGCATTTTTAATTAAAATAACATTGTATGTTATGAGGAAAATAACATGATGAAACATAATAAAGAGTAGAGTTGTGTTTAGCGAAAAAGATGAATCTGTTTCGAGAAATAAGGGAAGGACGATGAAGAAGGTGGTGGAGTATCTGTTGTAGCGCATTTGCGGAAAAGGATGAGATTGGAATGGAAAAGTGTAATTGAGTTGCGTAAGAAGCTTCAACATTCCTACGTAACAACGTTAACATTACATCAAAACTACCCTTTTCAAACACACTTTCAGTTATTTGGATGAAATCAAGAATTCGGGATATACATATAACCACTAGCGTTTGTGCAGAAAACGATGTGTACACAAGGACATTTTTGGCGACACAATAATCCCATTACAGAATCAACTACATTATTTCAAATCAATGATTGTTGTCATTCTTCACTCTAATATTCAAGTATTGAGCCAATGGATCAGATGGCTTACATGGATTTACTAACCCACTATTATTTCTTGATTCTTTTTCATTTCTTTGTTTTGTAAATTTAGGATTCGGAATATAATAATTCATATTTTTTTTCTTAGAGAACTAGGAATGGAATTTTGGTATCCAAATTTTAATGGATTGATATTATAAAATTTCAAAATTTTGGAATGATTTTAAGGATTTATAAGATTTGAAAATACTCCATATTTTTTTTCATAGACATTCGAAGTTGCATTAGTTAATCTTGAAAGTAAAAATGATACCTTTTGTTAATCTTTTTAAACCCCCATTTTTTTGGCCTAACAAATTTGTAATTAACCCGATCTATTTAAACCCCATTTTTTTTCGACAAAACCCAATCTATTTTTCAAAAATACTTGTACAAGCCCATCACATCAGAGGTCTATTTTTCCAACTCTTAACATTAAAAAAACGTTGAAGGCAGCCTCTTCAAGCACACTATTTAAAATTTTAAATTTTACCTTCTTTTCATTTTAAGTTACGAATACACAATTCAGAAATAGAACGCATAACCCAAAAATAGAATGTACAACCCAATGTCTTTTCATTTTCATCTGACCTATATTGTTAACATGGAGTGCTAGGCCAAAAACTATAACCAGAATACAATTTTTCTAAACCAAAAGTTATAGCCATTAGTTAAGACACAACTCTTTTACTTTATAACACAAAACACCATTCAATTGTGACCCGACCCACCTGACTTTCGTTACAGAACAATTATACAACCTGCAACAATCTTTTCCTTAGACCGCAAAACAATTGTACAACTTACAACAATCTTCTCCTTAACAAGAGTCTATTGAGAACCAAACCCGTAACATAACTCTAATACCAATTGTTAAAATCGAACGCTTACCATTAAATTAAAAATTATAACCATTAATCAAAAACCAACTTACAACTTATTTAGTATTAAAAAAAACGCGTTTAATTTTTCAGAAACTGAATCGAGACATTTGGCACACAATCAAATAATTTTTTTAGAACTGAATTTTCCACCCAAAAAATAATTTGAAATCCAGAATTAAGACGATTAGGCAGAGAACCGATCAAACTGAGTTTTACAACAGAACAAGGACCGAAGCTCCTAAAAGCAAGTTCCACCAGAAATAACAGTTCAGATATCTGTTGAAGGCCCCCCTTCCAAGAACGAACACCATATCACAACAAGCACCAACAACTCAGTGCGTACGAGTTCTACTACTTTCTGCATTTCTCACTGGATTGAAGTATGGATGGGCCTGCATACCAATAAATATTTTCTTTACCAAACATTTTACAGAAGTTAATAATAACAAATACTTGGGTTGTACCTTACTATACAATCTCAGAAAAATACAAATACAATTTGTCTAATAAAATTTTGTACCAAGTTCCTAATATATTAAATTCTTAAGCTGTTCATTTAATACTCTTTATTAGAGAATTTGTTACCAAAACAAATAGGTTTAAAAGGGAAACAAACATAAAAATCAAGGCCCTAACTACAAATCATCTAAGGCATCAAGAATTACAATCCAACTCAAGGTATGATAACTTAAGCACCATAAATAACTTGGAACCATCGAATAGCAGGTTCCAAGTTAATTTATGGTGGGACGTTCTTAGCAGAAATTTCCCAACAGTTTTTTGTATAAAATTTAAAAACAACATTCCGATAAAGGCATTATCCAAAGCAAAATCACATCAGAATCCTGAAAGCCCCAAATGCAAGTCTAGGTTCGGGCAAACACGTCAAGAATAACAATACTAAAAAGATCGAGCTCTTACCATGGCTTCTTTTGCAGTGGGACGTTCTTGGTGATCATAACGTAATAACTTGTCAACAAAGTCAACAGCCTTTTAAAAAAATAGTATAAATTTAGAATGAGAAACAATGATAATAGAAGTACATTTAAATAAATAATTACAATGCATACTACCTCAGGAACAGCCAAGTGATGATTGTCTACATTAATAAACTTTGCCCAAGGCTTACGGCTATGCCTGTCACAATATTTCGGATGTCGTCTTAGTCAAAACAATAATTTTATACAACGAAAGCGACATAAACTAAAACTATTAAAGCATACAAACAAACCTCCCAATTAGTGCCGCAAGATGTGGGTCCAACTCTATTCGATACTTATCCAAATATGCACTTAATTCATCTGTCCCAAGCACCTATTGCAAGAGGAGCAAAAGATTACCAATCAAATTCCCCATCACCTCTTTTAAGTTGCTTCTACACCATGCTGTAGCCATGTACTAAGCATAGACAACTTTTTCAGTTTCTAAATCTACTTTAGATTTCAGACTGTTTTCTCAGACCTTGATAAAAATTAAGTAAAAATAACACGGTTCTGCAAAAGATCGGTAATAGAAAAATAAGACACCAAGTAGGAAATGGAACTTTTGTCAATGACCCAAACTTCAACAGTTGAATGTCAATTTAGGCAACACTTGTAAATTTCACAGAGGTGATTGATGTCACCAAGGAGAACAAAAGAAGTGATATTTCTGATTCTTGTCAGATGCCATGGGAATATGAAAAATGAACAGAAGAACTGCAAAAACAAATGTCAGTCACACCACTACTATACTTCCACGGTCAAGCACTGCTCAAATCAAGGAAATAAATAAGCTGAGACTTGGAATGGACTAAGAATGCAACAAAACTAACAGAAAGGTAGTGCACTAGTTGGATTTGTCAATGGGAAGAGGGTACATGGCTTTCACACAGGCTGGAGCTTATAGTGTCCTGGCAAATGTCCAAGAAACAACAATGGACGCGGTTGAGTGAACAATCCGGTGCAGAAACAGGATGAAATACCCACATTTAATTGAGAATTAACCTGCTCTGACAACAGGTTGACACTAAGGACAGTATTATGGTGTTTTGGTAGTGTTTCAAGTGGTTTTGGCACTCCACAATAAGGATTTACTTGCAATAAATCATGGCATTTTGAAGAACAAAAAAGTTGAATGAGATATGGGTTAACATCCCTAGGTTACATTGTATGCTGTCTACCTGATCAGAAGAGAAATCATTTAAATATGACGAATGCAAGCTTGAAACACAAAATATCTCTGGAATGAAATGTATGATTACAAAAAATAATCAACATGGCAGGAGCAAAACAGTAATGGGTAATCACCCAAACACAACAATCTGACTCAAATTTGGGTAAACGTCCCAGGCTTACCTTAGCTATTTTGACCAGTTGATCATAGTTATCATGTCCATAAAAGAATGGCTCCTTACGAAATATCTGAACAATGTAAAAACACAAGCCTGAATCAAGCAGGGGAGGATATTTCAACCTGTATTAAGACTTCAAAAGAAGAAATTGATCCATCGTGCAGTAGCTAAAGATTCTAAGGTTTATCTCACAATGAAGCTAAACACTGAATAATATAACACTGTATTTGAAGGAAAGTGCACCATTTACCATCCCAGCAAACATACAACCAAGACTCCACAAATCTAGAGAGTAATCATAGTCTTGAAGATCGACAAGAAGCTCGGGACCTTTGAAATATCTGCACAAGAAAATCAAAGCTTAAAGCAGAAAAAATGTTGATCGATAACAAATGAAAATAAAAACTGTTCTGCAGTACACCAAATTTATCATTCTTTTTTTCTTTTTATAATAAACATTTTTACCATAAGCATAAACAAGCTAATGACACCCCCACTTGTTCTGCAGTACACCAAATTTTTCATCACCCAATGGCTAAAAGATGTTCATGGAGGGAAATTGCTGTTCATAATTTACCAACTTATGCATTGATTTTGGACATTAAATTTCCAAAGCCCGCACATTATTAGCTACAAACAAATTTTGCTTACCAAATGACCATTTAAACAAAAAGAAAGCCCTCATAACGTTCTAACCCTAAATTTTGCCTTCATGGGTTTAGTTCATGTAACCAAGCCTAAAGGCAAATGGAAGAAGTAATTACAAAACCCAAAAGAAAAGCCATACCAGTGCAATGAGTATGGAAATGTTTCTTCAGCAATTACTTGGTGAATTTATAAATCATTTGCAAAAGCATATGTAACCCTCCTACGATGGTTTAGTTGGTTGAATACTTGAGTTGAGCAGCATGCAACACAAGTTAAAAGCCCACAAATAGACACTATACCCCTTTCCCCACTCCAACCCCCCCGCCCCCCCTGCCTGATGTTTAACCAGGCTTCATCCAAAGGCTCAACGAACATCTTACCAACCCACCAAAACTATGAATCTTCCCACAAACATCCCCCCAACCATAAAATAGAATAATAGTATATCTACCTTGAAGCCACACGAACATTATACTCTTTTCCAGGATGATAGAATTCTGCAAGTCCCCAATCTATAAGGCGAAGCTTACGCTGCTCATGATCAATCATTACATTATGTGGTTTCACATCCCGATGCATGATTCCTTGTGAATGGCAATAATCCAGTGCCTGAAGGAAATTTCAAAAAAACAATTGCTTTCATATTGATAGCCACAAACAATTTACATCGTATGATTGATAATGTAATCTAATACAGAATATTGGTAACAAACTGAACAAAGCAACACAATAGTGACAATACACACACCATATAAGGGAAAGTGTAAGTAATATGACAATAAAGAAACCTACACAACACACAGGCATATTATTGATACAGATACATTATGTTTTGCAAATATTATTTGCAATTTCAACTTTCAATGTAAGACTATATAGTTTGCTACTTCAGTAAAACAATTCCATAATCAGGTGACATGTGGATTTTTCATCAAAGATTATTTCATTGAATGGCAGAAAGTATCAACAATACCATTACCATATAATCACTAAAATTTGTTTCAGAGTTCTAGAAAGGTTTAAGGCATGGTTGTCAAATAGCAGCATGAAGAAACTGACCCCAAAATCAATATAGCAGGTAGTGGAATTAAACTATTCTTTGCTTTTAAGATACCAATAGCATGAGTTATATATATATATATATATATATATATATATATATATATATATATATATATAGTGAGAGAGAGAGAGAAGAGGGATCAAGTTACTTGAAGAGTAACTCTAAAAGTTATTCCTCATTATGCACAGTTCATCTGAAACTAAACCAAAGACAGAAAGCATTCACCAAATCTGTACAGAAAACGACTGAAATTTTTGTTACTAAATCTAATGCAACAAGATCACAAAAATTATTAACATTTAACCTTGTTATGAAGCATCCAGTCTATCTTGTCTCCAACACAATGTATGGATAAAAAAAAAAGTAA
Source organism: Vigna unguiculata (assembly GCF_037176805.1). NCBI lineage: Eukaryota > Viridiplantae > Streptophyta > Magnoliopsida > Fabales > Fabaceae > Vigna > Vigna unguiculata. The sequence continues at coordinate 51,376,375 of NC_140794.1, read as the reverse complement.
TAGATGTGGCAATTTCATGTTTTTAGTTAATTAACGACAGAGTATAAAACTTGCCTTCAGAAGTTCAAAAATGTAATATCGAATATCATAGTCTGACAATGTTTGATAGAGCACTTTAAAATCAGTGTTATTGACATATTCAAATATAAGACTTGGGGTCTTTGACTGCTGATCTCTAACAATGTCAAGCAACTTTACAATATTAGGCCCTCCACAAAGATTCTGTAATATTTTGATTTCCCTCTTGATCTGCATTCAGAACCAGAAGCATTGTCAAAGTTACATGTAAATAAACAGAGGATGAGTGCCAAATATTTTAGTTAAGAAGAAATAAAAAACTAAAGAACACCTCTCCTACCGGAGCATTTTTATTCCAAGTAACCAAATGGAAGGAAATAACTGGAACTACTATGTAGCACTATGGCCACTAGCACGAAATTCACATTCAATAATAAAGACAGATTCACTTTGTCTTTCCTTGAAGTTCTGCTTGAAAGGTTTACAACCTTGCTGTTCTTTTTCCACATCAATTTTTTTTTATCACGTTTGATACTTTTAGTCAATTTCAATTCCTAGGATAGAATTGTAGTCTCAATCCCAAATATGTGCGTAGAGAAATAAACACAAAAATTGCTAGTGAGGTAGTGGATAATGGGATGAATGTTATGTAAAAAACTATGTACTATACTATATGCAAGATTATTCCTTTGTACTGCACATGTATAAATGTTCAAACTTAAGAACTATCCAAAAGTAAAGACAAAGATTATGCAAAATTAAGATTCAAAAGTCATACAATAAACATATGATCACGATAAATAAAAGATGGTAGAATTAATATAAACAAGTGGGGGTGAGTATGAAGATCACAACAAAGAAAAAATTGAATAGAGACACGAATAGAGATTTCCAGGTTTGTCAGAACCCAGAGCAAATGAAGAGGGGAGGTGGACATGTTTTAAAACAAAGCCCCAAAGACAATACAAATGAGAATGAGATCCATAAAGAAATTGGTGTGAAAACAGATATAACTTCTTCCAACTCCGATAACCAATTTCACATGGGATGTGACTGATATTTTTGTAATCCTGTCTAAACATCCATTTATGCATATCCTTTCAAAAGTGATTACATATTTTACCTGAACCCCAGAAAAATAAAATCACAAGTTTCCATCTTACCAAATACAATAATAATCATAATATATATACATATATATGCAACATGTTAACTCTGGGAGGTGAAACGTTTCAACTACAAAAACAACATATGCCTACAACTCTTCTATTGTATGCTTTCCCCAATAATATATCACCAACCACCTCAACCACCAACATGACTTGCCTATGATTATTATAGCACATGCATAAAACCACATTCATTTACTAAACTCAAATTGAAAAGTAACCACAACCAAAAACACAGAAACGAAATCCAAAAAGTTCACAGAATAAAACGACAACGCCCAAACATAACTCACCTTCTTCTTCTTCACGGGTTTCAGAATCTTAATGATACATTTCTCACCATCAGTGCAGTGAACGCCTTCGAACACCTCACTGTATTTCCCCCTACCGACCTTCCTCACCACCTCGTAATCATCTTGCTCCCTGTAAAAGAGTCACAACAATAACAACCCTAAATTCCCTTTCACTTTGGAAAAGATAGAAAGACAATTTATGTTATCCAAAATAAAATAAAAGAAGACAAAAAAAAAAGGAAGCTACAGGAATTTCAAGATCGAAGGAAGACAAGAAGAGGAAGGAGCATCTTTTACCCCCACTGGACGTTTAGGGACTCGTAGTCCCAATATTCCTTAGGGCGAACAACGTTGACGTCCGCGTAAACCCGGGCCTTGGATGAGGCGCCGGGGCGGCGCGTGGACTTTCCGAATTTCTGCGCCATGGCGTCGAGGGGCGGCGGCGGCGGATAGCGCGCGAGAGGAGCGGCGGCGAAGTGGCGGAAGGAGGAGGCGGGTGGAAAAGTTATGGGGAAGTTGGGAGAGCGGATAGGAGGAGAGGGAAAGGAATGGGAAAGAGAAGAGCGGAGGAGAAGAAGCAATCTATCGCGCGAGAAGTTGTAATGGAAGGGCCTTAGGGCCATTAAATTGCAAATAAAAGTTGCAGGGAAAAAAGGCTGATGCCTAAGACGCAATTTTCAAACCCTCGTCTCATTTTTTTTTTTAATTAAAAAATATCCTTTTTTTTCTTTTACTTTTCTTTCCTTTATTTATTCCTTTATCCTTTTAGTTTGTCTAACAGTAAAACAAAAATAAAATATCAGTTTTAATTAGTGTAACTTGCTGGATAAGTTTGTTTGGATTTACGATAATTTAAGACCCCAGTCAATCTCACATTGTTGGCAATTTAATTCAGAGTCGCTAATTTAGCCCTCCGATTGTCCATTAAATGGATCACATTATTTAATAAAATAGTTTCCATAATTGTATATTAAGTTTTTTAAATTGTAATACTTAGTTATATTGATTTCTCCCATCTTTCATAAATATCAATCGTATCACTATTTTTTGTTTTGAAATGATGTCTTTTAGAATATAAACATGTATTGTCAGTCTATTTTTAACAGAAGAATATGATTGAAAGATGTTGAAATTCAGTGACTTGAAAAGCAAGAATAAAATGTAAATGTATTTGTATACTATATGTAAAATTTAGTGGATGATATTATTGTTTGGAAAGAAAATTTACAAGGCACACAGAGCATCTCCAATTTACAAATAAACTTTCAATTATACATATAACACGACCCCTCGAACCTTTATATACAAGATGTTATGATTAAGTTGAGATGATTGTTAAGTGTGAAATTAGATAAGATAAACCATCTTCAAAATTTATAAATCAACGATAACAAATAACAAATATGAATCGAAAAGGGAAAAATAGGATCGTCCTAATCTTTATACATAAAAATCAAAAAATCAAGAAAGATGTCTTCATTTACAATAACAAACTCAAACAACTAAAAATTGAAGAAATGATAAAGGTCCACCTATAAAGAGAATTCTTACAACTACAAAAGCAATAAAGAAAGCAACCAAAATGGGTGATCTTATATCGAGTGGAATTATATGTTCAACAAACACAAATTTGGATACACTTTAAACTTGACTTTGATAACATGTTAAAAACTCAACTTTAAACCTAATTCAAATTTATAAATCCGACTTGTAAAACAACATCTAATTTCGTCCAGGTGAATAAATTTATTTTTAGAAGAAAAAAATGTTTTTTAGATAATGGTAAATAAAAAAAAGGTGAAATAAAATTTCTTCAAAGATTTTCAAACTTTAATTTTAGCAACAAAAAAAAAGATGAAAAAAAAAGAAAAAGAGAAGGAAAAGCCCAATTTATTTTTAATTATCACACTTCTTCTTCTCATGAGTCCAACAACTCAATGTCATCCTCACTCTTTATTTTTCTACCATTTTGTTCCTGGTATTGAGAATAGTATTATGATTATAATAATTATAAGCAATATATCTTCTAATAATTAGAACTAATATTACTGATAATGATTGATATTGTAATTTGATTTCCTTAATGTGATGATATCATGACTAATTTCTTAATTTCTTCTTTATATTGTTTATTACAATTAAGACTATAATCGGATTGATATTACAATGTGTGTCTATAAATACACATTCTGTCATATGGGAAGGGATCGAAAAAATATATATATTCTCTATACTTTTCTCTCTTTCTTTCTCATTACCACTTACAGATACATACATCATTTCTACCCCTTTTGAGAGAAAAACAAAAATCTTATAGAAGGAGGCAGAATTAAAAAAAAAAAAAGTAGTTATAATACAGGGAACGAAAGAGTGAAATTCATAGAGAATAAGAAGAATTATAAAGTTTAGAAGGTATGTCATTGTTAGTATTTTTTCTTTTCATCTATGCATTCCCAAATTTTCACTGTATTTTGTTTCAATATTGCACTTTATTTTTTACACCTAATTTTGGCATTCTATTTTGTGGACAATGGTTTTATTATTCACAGTATCTTATTTTAAGAATCATAAAAAAATATAGTTTTTTCTCATTTCTTTTAGTATCTAATCGATTGTTCGCGTTGTGTGACACCAATTTTTAATTTTTTTTGTTCAGAAAATATAAAAAAATATAAAGAACTAAAAATAAAAAATAGTTTTCTTTATTTACTTTTAATGTCTGTCTCATCATTTGCGTGCATGACACTTATCTCTAAATAATTAAAAATACGCAAAATAAACACAAAAAAGTGTTTAAAATTATAAAAAAAATGAAATCAACATTTTTCTAAAAGGTTCATTAACTATGTGATTCCTTATTTTTCATTACGAATGGACATACATAAGAGCAAGGTCAATCCTTGTCGGGTTCAACAAATAAAAATTAAATAATTTCTCAAATAGTTCTTGCATAAAGAACTACATAACCTGATTCTATATTGTGAATGAAGATACATAAGAGCGATGTTTAATCCTTGTTGGGAAAAAAAACTAAAAAATTATTTGTGTTTCTGTTGGTACCTTGTTTTATTATTATTTTTTGGGAAAATAAACATTTTTAAAAACCACATCTTTTGCACCTTTAATTAAATGTACCATCATAGGACAGACACTATGAATTGCAAATACCTTCCCTCGCATCCCGACTCCAATTTTTTTTTTTTTTTTTGCAGGCCTGGTCTTATTTCTTGGTTATCCTTTTGCACCTTTAATTAAAAGTGTCATCTTAGGACGGACGTTGTGGGTGCTAATAGTAATATATTTCTGACACGTAAAATCACTGTGGGGGTGCTAATACCTTCCCCACACCTTATCTTTTTTATTTTTTTCGTATCCTTTCAGAATAAACTAGGGTGGTGACTCTAAACTCTACTTTTTCAAGTTTTATTTTTGCTTTGTCGTCCTGTCACAGTTTTAGTTGTGACAATAAAATTTACATCCACTTATATATTTTGAAATCACCTTATCCCAAGTTAATATGAAACTTCTAAGAATCTTGGAGACTAAAACCATAAGAACATGATTGTTGGCATCTGCATGAAACCTTGGTAATACATCATATAAATAACATTTGACCATATCCTACATCTTCTTATGTCAAACTAGATATTAATAATGTCTAATTAAGTAATAATGTAATGATAACACTTGTTAGTTACTCTAAAGTCAAGATGATACGAGACATTATTGGCTGAAGTGTGAGATAAATTCCTCTTTGAAGATGTACTCTTTAGATCTCCAAAATTCATTATTGATGAGCATTTTCTTTTAATTTATATATCACAATAATAAATTATCCGTTAAATAAAAAAAATTATACATAAATTACACTGATTCGATTATTAATATATACTTATTATTTAGACAAATCAAGTGAGTTTTATTATTTTAATTGAAAATATGTTCCTTTTAACTATGTGATGTAACAATAAACAATAATTAAGTTTTATTACTATAATTGAAAATGTGTTTATAACAAAAAGGGTCTAAATGATGTTGACGAATTAGTAGTTTATTGGTCATTGTAGGTGATAATGTAAAAATTGTTTGTAAAAATATCTAATCAACGGTGGTGACAAGGATAGTCCATTGGTTATTATAAATGGCGATGTGAAAATCATATAAAAAACATGATAATTTAGTTATTTAACACGTTTTAAATTAAAAAGATAAAAAGTCATTTTTTATTTTACATTAATCACAAATATCATTTTATATTAACTATAAAATCTTATAAAATCTTACATTTCTTAACAAGTAATTAAGTTGAAAAAGTAAAATAACAACCACATCACCCATTTAACATAAAGAAAAGACAACAAATTAATTAAAAAATATAAAAATTTTAAATACTCAATAGTCCAAAAATTTTCTTAGGAAATAAATCGAAATTATTCAAATTTATTATGACTTAAAAGTTAACTAAACCATATTTTATTAATGTGTTATGTATAAAAATAATATCTATAGTATTATTATCATATGTTAAATTTGTTTTCTCAATAAATTAAACATTTACTTATATTAAATATGAATAAACTATTACTACCCAAATTTTGAAAAAGTTATAATATGGTCATATATTATATTATATTAACAATAATATGAACTAAAGTACTTAATATTGTTTTCTTTATTTTATTTTATGTTAAAACATTGCATATTTTACTTTTAAGGTTTTATTAATTATTACTATTTTAGTACTACAAATATATGTTATTTGATGGTTAAGTTTTGTAAACAAAAATAATATGAATCAAACGATGTATAATCTAGATTTCAAAAATTTAAAATATTAGTAACGGAATTGATAGAAAAAACATATTTGAATATGAAAACAATGCTTAAGATTTAAATTGTGTTTTAATAATTCAATTAAATGTTTAAATTACTAATGATAATAAATTATATAAAGAAATAAATGTTAAGTGCTTGAGTTAAGCATTTTGTGTATAATTCAATTCGAATATTAAGCGCTAACTCTTAGAACTTATTGAAAAACTAACATGACAAAATTACCAGTGTACATGGTATTTGAAGATAAATTTTGTTAACAGTGGGATAGTGGGTATTTCAATACCCGTTTATAAACGAGTGGGGTATGTGTATCATATTATTCGTACTCGCGGGTATCCATTACCTGCAAAAAATTAAAATTAAAATTAAACTTATGTTTTATTAAGTTAAATTTAATTAAAATTAAAATTAATTTATATTTTACTAGATTAATTTTAATTTAATTTAAGTTATTTTTTTGTAATTTTATTTAAATTATTTTAAAAGATTATATATATATATATATATATATATATATATTATATATTTTTAAATATTTGTGAGTATCCACGGATACCTGCCTGCGGGTTTTAATAAACTCGTGAGTATTTTTTAAATGGGTACCTGATGGATAAACAGGGCGGTAGCGAGTAAATTTTTTTGTTGTGGGTTGGTTGCGGATAGACACTATCCGTACCGACCCGATTCGATCTGTTGTCATCCCTAACTATAAAAGAATATTATACTATCAATAATTTTATCAATAGAAAAAGAATTGTCGGTAAAATAGCATTGATGACATATTCTACCAATGAAAATATTCATCGGTAATATGTGTCGATAATTCATAATTTTGATTACTGATGGATATTTTTTCGATAATTTTTTATCAATAGAATGGGTGTTGAGCTCTCCCTTTAGCTTTGACTATGTATTAGTAAAATTTGTTGGTAATGATTTTTTAAAAAAATTTGGTTCGTAATTGAATTTTTTAAAAATCCGTTGCTAGTTAAGTTTTTGAATTTTTTTTGGTAAATTTGTATTGTATTTTTTTTCAAGTTGTCTGTCAAAAAATCCATAAATTGAGCTCTAATTTTTCTGCCAAATATTTAACGAAATATTTGATAAAAGTTAATTGAAGTTCAGTAAGAATAGGTGCTCTGAGTGTCATGACCTTCCAAAATTTTGAAATTTTTTTATATTATATGTACATATTTTATGAAATTTAAATTTTTTAATTTTTTTAAAAATTATTTATAATATATATTAGAAATTGATGAAAATTAAATTATATATACATTTTTATTTCATTTATAAAGCATAACATTTAATGTTAACAAGTAATACAACATAAAATCATATATAATAAAGAATAAAATTATTTATTAAGATATTTTTTATTTACTTCTCCATTGTCTTTTTTAGTTTCCATAATTTTTATTTGTCTTTCACTGTGTTTTTTTTTGTTTCTTAAAAAAAAAACTAGACATGTACTAATTATTTTTTTTCTCTCATTTCTTATTTGTTCTTCCATTTTTGAAGAAAAAAGGTAAATTCCTTGTCTCATTTGAACCCTTTGTATATCATTTTTTTTTAATGTAGAAGAACAAATAATGTAATATGTGTTTTTCATAGTTGATTTTTAATTGTGACTTGGTTATTATATATTTTTCTTGTAGTAACCCTCAATTTTTTATTAGATAATGATAAATTATGTTTTAATTTTTTTTTTTAAAGTAGATATATTGATGAAAATTAAAAGAGTAGATTCATTTTTTGAAGTGATAAAAGAAAAGTTATCCATGAAGCAATCCATGTGTGATTTTTTTTGTAATTATAATTATACTAAATTATGTATTATTTTTTAATTTATTAGTAAACTAAATAATACTAATAATGTATTGATTTTTATTGTATTAGTGACAATCATTAGATATATAAAATTTTGAGTTTTATATTTTGTCTTCCCCAATATTGTTGGGAGTAAGATGGAGAAGAGAATTGGAACAATAGTGCAAAAATCACATTTTATAGCAAATTTTTATACCTATTGAAATTCTTTCTTTATAAAAAAGATACAGTGGCAGAACTGTTAATAGGGATGGCAACGGGGCGGGGCGGGTACGAGTATCATGATCCCATCCCCATCCCCATAATAAAAATTCATCCCCATCCTCATCCCCAAACCCAACGGGTATACAACTTTTGACCCATCCCCATCCCCATCGGGTAACGGGTATTTTCTTATACCCATACCCATACCCATTTTTTTATTGTTCTATATATCAATTAAATATTTTTTATAAAAAAAATTTAAAAATCACACCAACGGAATCATGATACTATCAAAATATTCAATATTAAAATAACATACTCTTTTTGATTTTCATGATGTCAAATATTAAGAAAAATATTATAATAGTATAAATCTCAAATTAAAGTATCAAATAACAACTAAATAAAATTCAAATAATTATATAAAAGCTAAAAAATTACACATTACTAAAATTTTATAATAAACAAAATATTTATTAATTTTACAAATGATCAGTGGTTTTTCCTTTTAATTTTTTAACACCTACAAACACCAAATGTAGAATATTAGATGAGAATTCACAAAAAATACTAACAAAAAATATTAATAAATTTGAGTAACTTACCTAGATGGTTTGAATTCCATATCCAACTTCTTGTACACATCAAAGCCTCTATAGTAATATGATGAAGTCGACTACGGTGAGAAGTTAATATCTGACCACCAGTACTAAAAGCAGATTCAGAAGCTACAGTTGTTATTGGAATAGCTAAAATATCCCTTGCAATTGCTTGAAGGGTTGGAAACTTTAACCCATTTGTTTTCCACCATGATAGGATATCAAATTCTTGTGTAACCGGCAAATTATCTTCTTCCAAGTAATAATCCAACTCTGTTTTCATAACTGTAGTTCTAGATTTTTTCTTTTTTGCCATAAACTCTAAAAATTCATTCGCATCATTATCAACATCCTTTCCCAACTCCAATGATGTAGCTCTATAAGAAGAAGTTTCATTCTTTTTTGATTGATATTCCAAAACCAAATCATAGCACATTTGACGAATCCTACTAAGTTTCAGATCAAAATCATTACCATACAATTTATAAAAATAATATTCTAACATGTCCATCTTGTACCTTGGATCTAAAACTGAAGCAATTGCCAATATATCATGAATAACACTCCAGTAACTTTCAAATTTCTTTAACATTTGTATTGCCATATTTTGAATGGTTATCTCAGGAGATTTAACCCAATCATTTATTGCAATCTTGATCTCACAAATCTTTGGGAAAAAGATGTTGGCAGTTGGGTATTTGGAGCCAGAAATTATTTCTGTGATGTCATTAAATAATTTTAGCCTTCGACAAACATCCTTTGCAAATTCCCACTGCATATCAGTTGGCAAAGAAGTGTATTGAGCTTCACGTTGCTTTAACCTAAAAAACACATCCTTATAACATATGGCAATATCAAGCATCTTGTAAGTAGAATTCCATCTAGTTGGGCAATCCAAACTTAACTTTTTAGTGAAAGAAATTCGCAATTGTCTAGCTGTTTCCTCAAATTTTTCCATTCTTTTAGGAGTTGCTGTCCAATATGCTACACTTTCTCGAATTTTTTCCACCCCTTCTTTTAGGACGGCTAACCCTTCTTTCACAATCAAATTAAGGATATGTGCTGAACAACGCATATGAAGCAAAGACCCTTTCTTAATGAGTGTGTCCAACTTCAACTTATCCTTAATTTTTTCAATCATGCTATCATTTGTGCTGCAGTTGTCTAAAGTGATAGTAGACAATTTTGTATCAATATTCCAATCGAACAAACAATCAACTAATACATTGCAAAGTCGATCAGCTGTGTGAGGTGCGGGAACATAAATGAACCTATAAATTAAGCAATATTTTGTAAGACATATAATCTTTCTAGAGGTGCATAAAAAAAATTACTGGAAAATTTATAAATTAAAAAAGGTGTACCTCAAAATTATATTTTGCAATGTCCAATTGTCATCAATATAGTGAGCTGTGATAGACATATACCCTTTCTTTTGATTGCTTGCAGTCCACATATCCGATGTAATTGCTATTCTTCCTTTATTTGTATCTATCAACTTCATAACAACTTGTTTTTCATGTTCATAGATGCCGAGTATCTCTTTCTTTATCGTATTTCGTGAAGGAAGTTGAAATAATGGTTGAATTGTTGTCACGAATCTAATAAAACCAATATGGTCCACTATTGACAATGAATATTCATGCAATATAATCATTGTTGCAAGTTCCCTCTTGGCATTTTCTTCATTATAAGCTCCACAAGCCAATTCCTTTTTGCCACTTGAAATCTTAGAAAAAAGTGTTTTTTGTCCCCCTTTTCCTTTTGCTAAAGCCTTCTTTTGAATACATATGTTTGTATGATGGTGCAAGTGCTTTGTTCCATTCTTTGTTTCTCCACCAAGCAGTTTCTTGCAATAGTTACATTTAGCTTTGTATTTTCCATCAACTTTTATCTTTTCAAAGTGTTCCCACACAACACTTTTCAATTTCCCTTTCTCAGGCTCTACTTGTGTTGTTGAATGTATTTCATCATGAACTTCTGAAGGTGTTTGCGTAGATGGATTCAATGGAGATTGACTGTCATTATTGGAACTTTGAAAGGGAGTTGGTTGTTGTGAACACTGTGGTGGACTTGGTACCTGCAAATCTTGATCTCCTGTGCTCATTTTCTCTAGAAACTAACATACGTAACAAAAAAAATCAAACAAAGTAAAAAGGTTAATTTCTTTTTTAACAAAATATAAAAGGAAAACCAATAATCAAGTTTAAAAATATTTCAAATATTTTTTATACTATTAAAAATTTATATTATACCACTTAAACGAAATAGCACAAATAACAAAATTAAATTAATAATAATTCAAATTTAAACATAGATTCTTCATCTTTTGATCTTGAATTAAATTAAGGATTTATGCAATTGAGCACTTAAAATTGAGAATTAAACATTATCATGAAACAAAAAATAAATAATAAATAAAATTATCATAAAGGAGTAAAGATAATTAAATGTGTGACCCAAATTTGAGAATATCCATTTGAACATAACATAACGGAAAAAAATGTATAATTAAGATTATGATAAAAGGAAAAGTACCTTGAAGATCTGCTTAAACCTTAAAGAACAAGCCAAACAATTAAAAGAGAGTAAAAAAGTGTATAACCAAAGTAACAAAAAGAAGAGCTACAAAATAAGAGTCAAACATTTTCATGAAAATAAATAAATAAATAAAGATAATCAAATGTGTAACCTAAAAATTATTTCATAGAATGAAATTGAGGAACACCTATTTGAACATAACCATGTACAGAGAGTAAAAATTATGTAATAAGAAGAAGAAAAATTACCTTCAAAATTAAATCTTGAAAAACAAACCAGACAATTGAGAGAGTAAACAAAGTGTATAACAAAAAACAAAGAGAATGAGAAATATGTTATATATATATATATATATATATATATATATATATATATATATATATATATATTATATTATATTATATTATATATTATATTACTATGTATATATATATTATATGTGTGGATATCTTATGTTTATATATATATATAATTATTTATATATATTATATTATATTATATATTATATTATTATTACTATGTATATATATTATATGTGTGGATATCTTATGTTATATATATATATATATATATATATATATATATATATATATATATATATATATATATATATATATATTTATAGATATATATTTATTTTAAGTATATATTATATTATATTATATAATAATATAAATATAATAATATATATTATATTATTATGTATATATATATTATATGTATATGCGTAAATATTTTATGCTTTTATATATATATATATATATATATATATATATATATATATTTCTTTTAAATTTTTATAAATTTGTAATGTTATAAATTTGTTTATAAAAGATCTCACTAGTTAAATGATTAATTTGTTTTATACGTATATATTATATATATTATATTATATTATTATGTATATATATTATATGTATATTATATTATATTATATTATATTATATTATATTATATTACATGTATATATGTAAATATATATATATATATATATATATATATATATATATATATATATATATATATATATATATAAAATTATATTTTATTTATATGTATATATACTATATTATATTATATTATATTATATTATATTTTATGTGTAAATATATTATTTATTTATATATATTTTTTAGATTATTTAATAAATTATAAATAGTTTAGTAATTTAAGCGGGGACGGGTATTTGGGCGGGTATATATATATCCCCATCCCCATCCCCATCCCCAGTTGAAAATTTCGGGTATTACCCATACCCATACCCATACCCAGTCAAAGCGGGGATTCCCCGTCAAAACGGGGACGGGTTCGGGTGATACCCACGGGCACGGGTTTATTTGCCATCTCTAACTGTTAATAAATTAACATTTTTTATATCAATTCTAGCTATAAATAGGGATGACAAAAATACTCGTGCTCGCGGATATCCGCGGATAAAATATGTGACGGATAGTTACTATCCGCGGATATTTATTACCTGCGGGTAGCGGGTATTTTAATACCCGCTCATAAACGGGTCGGGTACGGGTATCATACTATCCGTACCCGCGGGTACCCGTTACCCGCAAAAAATTAAAATTAAAATTAACAGTATATTTTATTATGTCAAATTTAATTATAATTATTATTTTATTTTATTTATATTTTATTTTTATAATTTTATATTAAAAAATTTATAAAATATCCACGGGTTTTAAAAATATCCGCAGATATTTTTTAAATGGATACCCGACAAATAAACGGACGGATAACGAGCGGATTTTATTTTTACGGGTCGGGTTACAGATTGGCACTATCCGTATCTGACCCGACCCGATCCGTTGTCATCCCTAGAAAGTAACTGTGGTAACACTTTTTAAAATAAAGAAGAAAATTTTCTTTATCCATTTAAATTATGGTATAAAAAGTAGTGTTTTTTTAGTTAAGAAACACCGTAACCCTAAACTTTCCATATCCCAATGGCAGCACCCGCGTGAGCAGTAGCTTCGCAGTCCATTTCCACTCTATCCATTAGACTATACCAATTTTATTATTATATAGATTACAATCATTATTTATTTTTGAAAGATAAAAGAAATCAACAGTAGCTCCTAGATCAGAAACAACAATATTATCATAGCCGAAGAAACTTGATACCACCTATTATAATATGGATATCCTCAATAATTTTTTAGTGGATGTATCTAAATTTTGAAAAACATCAAAATATATTTTAGAACAATTTTTCTCACAGTAGGTTTGGGAATGTTCTAAAGACCAAACATAACTATTTATAATAACTTCAGCCATTTCTATTGTATCATAGTTTAGTCAGATTTCATCAATATTTAATTTGACAAGAGGGATAAAAATACTATTTGCAATTTTATTTTAATCATGTTTATACAACAAGAACAGAATCATCACATCATTTGCCCAACAACTCTACACAGACATGTTGCAGTGATCTGACAAAAAAGTAATATTCACTAGTGCAGTGAGGGCTTTTGGCCCCGGTTACTTTCGTGATTCTGCCTCGGTTTTAGAACCGAGGCATATTGGGGCGAGGCCAAAAGGCACCTCCTTTTGGCCTCGGTTATCACCCGAGGCCATAGCGTCTGTTTTCTGCCTCGGGTCTGGAAGAACCGAAGCCATAGGTGTTCAATATTTTTTTTAAATAAAAAATTTCGCCGGACACTACAACACCACCATCGCGAGTCATCTTCTCCGCAAGGAAACCACCACAGCTGCAGCAGCTGAAATCGCGCCATCGAGAGCCTCCACACAATACCTGCATCCAACATCTATATCTACCAGAAGCAGCCATGGAAGCACCCGCAACTGCGCCGTCAACGTTCCAGCAGCCACCAGCGTGACCAAACCAGCGTAGCCATCACCATTCTCGCTGGCAAGACGCAGTCCAGCGTCGTCATGAGCGAACCAACAACACCGTTCGTTCTCGCGCCATCACACACCTGTCCGCGCAGCAGCTGCAGGTTTCAACCTCCATCTTCTCGGCGGAAACGCACAACACCGTTTCTGCATCTTCACCAGATTCGTGCACACCATGGTCCATGCCATTCCTGCAGTAAACGCAACAACAGCGGAAACCTCACCTGGACCTGTGAAGGCGAAACAACACCAGAACCACGAGCACGAACCATGGCAGCATCGTAGCAGGAGTTCGTTCACCTCGTTCACGCGTCTGTACCATGAGCCACTTCCGCCACCACTGTTCGACCGCAGCCACAAGCCTTCGTGCGCAGCCAAAGGAGGAAGAAACCCTAATTTGGGAGAGACGACGCACGACTATTGATGGCAGATGCTGGTCGGCGACGGAGGCGGAGCGTGATGGTGGTGGTAAAGCGGAGAAATTCGCGCAGAGAGAAGAGAGTTTGGGAGACGATGAATAGTAGTTAGGGTTCGCGAATTGGGAATTTTAACAGACTTTATGGCCTCGGTTCAATTAATAACCGAGGCCAAAAGCCCCCTTTACTGCCTCGGTCCTTAAAGAACCGAGGCCAAAAGCCTGATGCTGAATTTATGGCCTCGGTTCAATTAATAACCGAGGCCAAAAGCGCCCTTTACTGCCTCGGTCTTTAAAGAACCGAGGCCAAAAGCCTGATGCTGGTGGCATTTTTGAAAATTTGAAAACTGGGCTGCCTTATATGCTTCGGTTCATTTGTAACCGAGGCCTAAAGTCCCCTTTATTGCCTCGGTCCTTAAAGACCCGAGGCCAAAAGCCTGACGAAATTGCAAAAATGCCACCGCCTCCTTATAGGCTTCGGTTCAGCTGTAACCGCTATAAGGCGAAGTAAAATGTCAAATCTGCACTAGTGATTACTATGTAATTTTTACCAAATAATTTCTAATATCTTAAATTGGTTTCTTATAAAGTAAAATGTTAATTAAATAAAAGTGAGATTGGATAATAGAATCATGTACAAGAACAAATAAAAAAAAAAATCACGAAATTGTAAAGATTTGTTATATTATAATATAGGTCACTAATTTGTCTCAAATGTGGAGGGAACAATAGCATACATATAAACATTGATATTAACTTTATGTTTCCTGTGTAGTTAATATGAATTATGATGTAGCACTGGGATTCTTTGTAATGGGCAAGTTTCCATCATAAGTGCATTTGAAAACATCTGGTTTTCTTACAAGGCGGGGCCCAACTGGTACTTTGTTATTTTTAGGACGAATATCCTGCAATAGCATAAAATTCCATTATTACAAGCTAAAATTAATCTCTTGTCATTAAAAATAAAATTTATAAACCTATAATACAAATATGTGTGAATAAGAATGGTGGTGCTTAATTAAGAGTATTTTACCTGGTCAAATATAGCTGTTGGAATGGCCAGGGTTGCGACAGCATTGGGGGCATCGACTATTCCAGATATTCTTCCTTCACAAGGAATGCAAGACAGCAACAGATACACCTGATGTTTAATTTCGATATAATTAAGATTTCAACCTTTCATATAGATTTTTTTCTTCTGTAAATAGAATTTGATAAAACAATGGCAACCTTAGCATTTAATCATAGGTTGTTGCATTTTGGTACAACAATAAGAAAAGAGCTAAACCTGTTGTTTGGAGTATCCAAACTTGGATATGTAGTCGATGGCATTGAGCACTGCTCTTTTGTATGCAACACTTGCATCTAGGTAGTGTTGTCTCCCACTTTCATCAACACTGATTCCCTCGAAAACTAGCCACTCTGAGAATCTTGGTTCAACAGGGCCTATCTCAAATATTGGGTTTACATGAAGGGGACTGGGTCCCATTGGTGTAAGGTACTCTTTCATTCCATCTCTTATAATTTCACACCTGATTACACCAGAATTGTTATCAGCTCTTCCTATCATCAATAATCTTTTATTTTTAACAACAGTTTTAACCACATTTGCAGTGGCAGAGTCAGGTGATATTTGGGTAACTCAAGTTATATACTAACTTTAGTTCTAAGAAACCACTCATCTCAATTGCACCACAGAATGAGACCTCGCCATCACCCTGTGAAAAGTGCATGTCACCGGTGCTGAGATTTGCTCCTTCCACAAAAACTGGGAGGTATACCTTAGCCCCTCTACTGAGGTTTTTTATGTCACAATTTCCACCATTTTCTCGTCCTGGTATTGTTCTTGCAGCTTCTTTTGCAATCCTCTCCCATTCACTACACCCTTTTTCAATCTACAACCATGTCAGGAAAAGGATTTAAAACAACACAATGGAAAATCTTGCTTGATTTCTTACCATGTCAACGAAGCATAGGTCAAATTCTTAATAGTTTTTGTGAACTTGGATGAATTGAGATAATTACCTTTCCAAGGAGACAACTTTTTGTTGATGGCAAGTTTGCCAAAGGTCGAGTATGCAAAACCTCACAGAGTTTGAAAGACTTAACACCATTTTCTTCTATATCTCTCTCCCTTTCATTCCATATGTTGAGGAGTTCCATTGATGGTGCAGTTCCAATTATCCCGGGGTGTGTTAAACCTGGAAATCGTACTCCTTTGCACAATAAACAAAGTAGCAATTAGCGAAATAAATATGCAGCAATGTTTTCATGTATCCATTCATGTAATTAGATAAAACTGATCCATGATTATGCTCACCTGGTATCTGAGGTGAATGAGCATATATTCCCTCAAAGTACCAGATAGCTTTTGTGGCACAAGGAAAATGGTCTGTTAAGAAGCCACCTCCATTTTCTCTGTCAAATGTTGCTGTAAAACCCCATTCATCACCAGGTAGAGGACCCAAGTTGCATATTTCAACAGCAAGCAGATCTCCAGGCTTGGCTGGGATTCCATCATCATCCACAATTCTAATTGGCCCACTAAGATAATGTACCTTATATAGTTACAGAAAGCCATGTAAAGTTCCTTGCTTTACTCTTTTTCCATGTGATTAGGAATTAATAACTACACTTAAATATCAATGAACTTATAATGCATGACAATTTGTGATTTACTGTCATAAAGTGTATATACCCTAAGAAACAGGTATAGTTGTCAACTGTTTGGTTTGTATAATTTTGTCGGTTTACTTTGCTGATTAATATCCAAAATCAGGTTTCGTAATTAAGCTGTGATCTTTGTACTTACAGTTGAGAGATCTAAAGATTTTACGTCGAGTGGTGAATCATCATCTCTAATAGCGCCACCTGTCCAATCTACCATCTCTACTCTAAAGACTTCACCGGTGTTAACAGTGGCCACGTGTGGTATGTGAGGGTGCCATCGGTTATGGAGAGGAGGGTTTTGTTCCCATGGCTTCTTCTTCAAATCTATTGACGAAACCACTCTTCTAGTTGGTGGTGCCATGGAGAAATCGATGTGTTTTTTGTAAACGTTGGATTTGGTGAAGACTCTAGATAGATACTGTTCTTCTAACACAGTTTAGCATTGCGATGAAGAAGGGGATCGGTTTTCAATTTGTGGAAGGACCACACTTGTACATGTTGGTCCCAGAAAACAATGTTGTAGTCACCGATGAAAGCGTGTGGCATGTATTCATTTGGTGCATATCGTTTTCTTAATTACATCTTTCACTAATATCTTAAGAAATCATACTAAACTACTAAACCCGCTTAATCCAGAAGAAATATAACGGCATTAATTGGGGAGAATAAGTGAATAACTAATGTTTGATTTGTATTATTAAAGTAATAAAAAAATAGGGTAACCTATTTATGACGAATACATTTTTTTTATTAGAGAAAATAGTCCAAAGAAAGAGTTAGATTGTTTTTTTCTAATATAATTGGAGAGAGAATAGAAGGGAAGAAAAAAAATCTGGCCGGCCCATATAATCTTAGAACATTTGTATTTTTCTTGAGTTACATATACGTAATTAACTATATCGGTAAATATTATCAATGAATGTATAAATGGTTAAAAATAAATAAATGAACAAAAACAATTGAATATAATTATGGACAATTAAAATAGTATCTTACACTTTAAAATGTTTAATAGTAGTATTGCTCAACCTTGTTTAATTGATTAATGGTGTCATGATCATATAATTAATAATCATACTTACTTATTTATATATATATATATATTATTACCTTACAATTAGTCAAAAGTAAGTAATATGATTAAATCTAACAAAATTATTAAATTGTGCCAAATTTATTTTACATTTCCTAATTATTTGCTAAACAAAATTAACTATATATTTACTTGCGAGAGTATCTGAATAGAAATTACATAGATATAACAAATTTGATATGTTGGTCTTTGTCCTATAAGATACAAGACGAATGAAAGAAATAATGTGACTGAAAAATTCACCCACTTTTTTCATTGTTTACAATGGTAGGTAGCAAAATCAAGATAGTGTAAATTGTCCGAATTTCAGAAGTGAGATTATGAACGACAAAACGGTAGTGCTGTCTAGTCCAACCCGACCAGTACAATGGAAATGATAGGTTAATCCTATCCAGATTTAAAATCAACTAACATTTTTTAAGGTGAGATACTTTAAAAAAAAAAAAAAAAAAAACTTAAGTAGCTTTTCCAAAGTTCTAAGTAATCAACAGTTTGTTGGTATGAGGTGGTTGTATTTGTAGCAGAAAATAATCAACAGTTCCTTTTGAATATTTTGTGTGAAGTAGGATTTATGATGATGAATTAAGAACTCACAGTTAAAGGATCAAGGTGCTTGACATCGTGCGCAGTGAGATTGTTGGTGATGGCACCTCCACTGAAGTCTACCATCTCAACTCTGAAAACTTCCCCAGCAGTGACCTCTGCAACTGGGGGTATATCTGGGTGCCATCGGTTGTGAAGAGGGGTTTTCTGCTCCCACGCTTTCTTCTTCAAGTCTATGGCCACCACCAATCTTGGACCAGACAGAGCCATTTCTTGTGGGCAATATTATCTCACACAGATCCACTAAACAAAATCAGAAGTTCAAGGAACTTCTTTTAATACTGTCCCACTTTCATGGTAGCTTGACTTAGACTTGCTTTGATACATAACCGTGAATGTAGCTTCACTTGACCCCACCTAACCCTTATCTGGTCCATTTCCGCAGGACCACTTATCCCTCACTGCAAACTTCTGCTCCTTCTTTCTTCTCTTATGTTTCTTCATCACTGGAAGGGAATGATTTCATTGCTTCACAACCAGCCAAAGAGCATCATCATCAACCCCATCACACCGTTTTTTTTAGCCAAATTTCATCAACCGTCCGTGTTGCATATCACAAATGCCTCCTTCACACTATGCCACACTTTACGTGAAGTAATAGAGTTTCTATACGTGCGGCTGCTAATTATATCCATTGCTTCTTATAGTGAAAAAACCAAAATGTCAAGATAAATAGAAAAAATGGATGGCATCAAATATCACCATCATTGATTACTGCTGTATCACAGTTGTTGGTAACTTTTAATTACTTGTTTTAACCATACTTTTACTTCGGGTAAGTCAGACAATTCTGAACCAGAGATCGCTGTTACATAAATGAGAGTTCAGAGTATCTTGCTAAATTAGTTGTTAAACATATCTACGGTTGAGAATAAGGCCGTGGAAATTTTAAAATTAAAAATAAATGTTTGTATTGTTGACTAATTAATCGATGAAAAAATATGTTCGTTCACATTTGAATATATGATTTATATATATTTACAAAATCACAATTAAGTTTCTATTCTACCTTTGCCCTTTTCATCGATTATAGAAAAATTCGTGATAAAGAAATATATATATTTTCACCAGCTAAAGAAGAGAAAGAGAAAGAGTAGGAAAGTCAAGTTCGTGGAGAATAAGAGAAAATAAGCACCACAAATAATTCTAATATTACCTATGGTTAGTATTCGATGGTAACACTACTATAAATTTTTATATTACATGGAATTTTTCATGTAAGTTTGCTAAAAAAATTTATAAAAATAATTTTTTTTGTGTCATTTTTTTAATAACTTTAATTGGCAGGTAATTCCTTTGTGGGTAATTATTTCGTACAAAATTATAAAATTTGTAAGTATTTCTTACCAAATTTGTTGCGAAAAGTGTTTTATACAAAATATTTTGTAGAAAAATTAGTAGCAATTGTTTACAATTTTTTTTTACAATAAAATTTGTAAGTATTTCTTACGAAAAAATTTTCAAAACAAAATTGACAGAAAATATAAATATTTAAGTATAGTAACAAGTGAAATCCGTTAGTAACAAGTATTTTTCGATAAAATATATCAAAGGCATAAAATTTCTTTATACTTCAACATTCGTTTCTAGGCATGTGCTATCTTAATTTTGAACCCATGTTTAACAACTTTTCATTGAATAATTAGTGCTTGCAATTTGAGTTTAATAAGAAATTGTGCAATTTAAGTTCAAATGACACATAGTACGTGCTCGCAAGTCAACATTTGAAGGCATACAAAGATCTTTAAGGACAAAGGGATTGAATGTCATCTTTTGGTAGTTGGAAATCAACACAAAAAATTAAAGAAGAAAATAATCAATTTACATATTTCTAATGTAATACCAATTAGTTTACCTTCTTTTGAACCTTTCTATCAATTGTATCAACATCAACGTGAAACCCTCCTTGGTGGATTTGATCTCGCACATAGAAAATTGCATACCAAACAACCAGTGGCAGAGGTTGGAAGGGGCAGGCGGGGGACATGCCCCCTCCCCTAATTTTTTTATTTATTTATTTTTTCATTATTTTATATATATATTTTTAATTATATAAATTTTAATTTTCTTAAATTAAATAATATTATATTCAAAATTAATAAAAAATTAAATTAAGTATTTTTTATTTATTTTATAAAGTACAATAATAAATAATAAATATAAAATTAAATATATAAAGAAACAAATTTATTAAGATATTTTTTATTTTCTTTTCCATTGTCTTTTTAAGTTATTCTTCTCTCATGCTTATTATTTTTTTTGTTATTAAAAAAATAGTTGGACATAAACTCAGTATTTCTATCCTCATTTTTTAATATTTTCTCTTTCATTATTAAATAAATAATTAAGGTAACTTTCTATTGTCTCACTTGATAATAAACTATTTGTTTAACATTTAGCATTATTTTTTATCTCATGATCTTTTTATATATTCATTTTTTATGAATATAGAAGAAGAAACAATGTATTATGTGTTTTTTCATAGTCGATTTTTAATTGTAACTTGATTATCATAGTTTTTTTTAGTAATTATGTCTCTCAACTTTGATTAGATTATGATAAATTATTTTTTAGTTTTAAACTTATTTTTTACATAGGTATATTAATAAAAAATAAAAGAATAAATTTATTTTTTAAAATTGATAGAGAAACTACTGGTGAAGATGAAAACATGATAATATGGTTGCTTATCGCATAACAATGAAATGAAAGCTCGTGAATATTTTTTGAATCAGATGCACGTTAATAAAATGGAAGATGAATATTTTGCAGATAATATGGTTATTTACATTGAAAAAAGTTAACTGAAAAATTTAATTATTATTCAATTACCATAAGTTCAAAAATATGAATATGAAGAAATGATAGACATTCCTTTAGATATATGTAATTTCTTTGATAATTATAAATATACTAGATTAAGTATTCATTTTTATTGAATTAGTACAAATAATATCAAATATATAAATTTTGAGTATATTATTTTGGCTTCTCCAAAAATTTTAGTGAAGATCCGCTATTGCAAACAACAACAATATTAATGAAGATTGCACTCAACCAATAATCATAAATATAAAAACTAGGTCCCTAAAAGGGCATTATTAGACAATTAACATGATCAAAAACTTTGTTACATGCCTATCAAAAATATTGAAAACCATAAAGATCAAATCCAAGGATATTTTTGTTATCCCTATTAATAGTCACATAATCAAAATAATCACCTATTTTATGCCAAATATTATTATAAAGATAATAGTTGAAATTAAAGTGTTAGTCTATATAACTCGGACAACCAAATAAATTAAACATCTAAAGTATTCAAAGATCATTGAACAAGATTATAGTATTTAAAAAGATCAACTTTTCGACCTGCATAATTAAAATTAATAAATAATTAAAATACAAAACATATAAAAGAATGATGAAAAAAAAAACTAATAAAAAGTTATTGCTAGTGAGTTACAAGTCAATCCAACTCAAACTTGTTCAATGCACAGATGTTAAGGGAATTGAGTTCAATTTAATTTACATTAAAAAAAATAAATTTTAATTAACATAACCCAATTCAAACACATGATAAACTAAATTAATTCATGAGTTGACATCTATTTTTACATCTCTTTACAAGTTACCGACATCTTTTATCAAGATATTAGTCATTAATATTATATAACCCGCATTTTGTCTAGCCAGATCAAGGTTCATTAACAACTCTTCTCACTCTTCAAAGTATAACAAAAGATTAAATAAATAATAAAAATAAAATAAAGAACATAATTTGCAACAATAATTATGTTAGGAATAAGAAAAATTCAATGTACATAAAATATAGATCTTAAAATTATATATTCACCGTTATATTTACGGGTTGTGATTTTATAAATTATAATAGTAAATAATAAAAAATAATGAAGTCAACAAACTAGTTAAGTGTCTCACAAATCAATAAAATTTTAAGTAAGAGTGAATTGATCCAAAATAATTTTGAATTCGAATTTTTCATTACAAAATAGTTTATGCTAAAAATATTGTAATATAAATAAAATTGAGTTACTTTTTTTATTCTATTCAGGTGATGAGTCAGCTGTTCCGCAAACAGTACGAAATACTGAAGAGTGATAAAATAACAGGAATTATGAATTAATATCCTGGGGTGAAATAAATAGAATCGAACGGCGTAGGAAACATCCATGCGCGGAAACACGGAGCCGCGCACGCCAAAGACATTGGAATCTCACCTTTGCAAGCAGAAAACAGAATTAAAAAAAACAAAACACACGCACTCTCTTCCTCATACTTCTCTTCCACTTCCACCACTACCTTAACCCAACCATAGTTAACCACCAACCCCACTTCCCCCAACATCTCCTCTCTCTCTCCCATTCCCTTCCTTATTTATATCTCTTCCCAACCTACATTTGCATTCTCCGATCTCTTCTCCCTCTATTCTTCATAATTGTTGTTCGTGTTCATGTGAGGCTGATTTCACAAGAACCAAGAAACTGTCTCAAACACAAAAACAAACACATGAGTTGCAACGGCTGCCGAGTCCTTCGAAAGGGATGTAGCGAATCCTGCGTGTTGCGTCCTTCTTTGCAGTGGATCGAAACCGCCGAAGCTCAAGGCCATGCCACCGTCTTCGTTGCCAAATTCTTTGGCCGCGCTGACCTCATGTCCTTCATTTCCAACGTTCCAGAAAATCAGAGACCTGGTAAATTTTATTTTTATTTTTTTTTAACTCTCTCTACAGTATTCTTAGCCCTACCTTATACCCCTATGCGTCTTGCCTATGCAGCCCTGTTTCAGTCCTTGCTGTTCGAAGCTTGCGGGAGAACGGTTAACCCCGTCAATGGTGCTGTGGGCCTTCTCTGGACCGGAAACTGGCACGTCTGTCAGGCGGCCGTCGAGACCGTGCTCCGCGGGGGTACGCTCAGGCCCATGCCGGAGCTCATGGGCCTCGCCTCTCCCGCTGCCGCCGCCGACGAGACATCGGAGGTTGCATGCTCCGACATTTGGAGAATCCGAGACCCGAACCCGACTTGTGGCTTCACGAACACCAGATCCCATAACAGAGCCTCCTCCGCCAGCAAACGCAAGAGGTTGGAGGAGCCGGCGAAGCTTCAGGCGGCGCCGAATCTCGATCTCCGACTGACGCCTATTTTCCTGCAGAAGAAGGTTGAAAACCGACGGCCGGTGTCGCCGTCGATGACCTCCGAGGAGTCAGGCACGACGACGGCGTGCTTGGAGAGCAAATTCGGGGATCAGTGGGGTCATAGTGGAGACCGGAAAGTTCTCAACCTTTTCATTTGAGGACTCTTCCCATCTCTCCCTCTCTCTCTCTCTGTGAGAAGCGTCGTGTTTTTCTGAATCTAATTAACGAGTTTGTTGTATGGTGTAATAGTCCTTGAAGGGGTTCTTCCCGGGATTTAAGTCCGGCGAGTTTTGGTGAGACACCGGCACAGGATTTCTTTAGAGAGAAAAATGAGGGTTCGTCGGTGATCCCTTTTTGTTTTCGTTTGTTTTTGTTTTTGTTTTTAATTCCTGCCAAACATGGAATATGTAAACAGTCCTGTGATCGTGGGACATGAATATTAGTAATATTAAATATGAATAAATGAGTAGATAGTGGAATAGATCTTTTGTTTTTGATTGTTGTGTCTGAAACATTTATGAAGATGTGAATTGGATGAATATTCAGTTTAGGAGGCGGGACAGAACTCATAACTCAGAATTTTACTCCTCACCAACTGCTATGCCCGTAACATTAATTTTACATGATCCCTTTAGGAAAAGGACTGCAGAGTCCAATGTTGCAAAATACTACAGTAGTAGTGGGATATCAGTTTCTTTAATATTGCATTTTGCATTTATTATGAAAGAGTAGAAGGAACTCTTGCTTAAAACAAGGTTTGACCCACAGCCATATTGGCAGTGGGGTGATGTGGAATGATAAAAAATTGAGCATGTTGGAACTTTGACGTCAGAAAAAAAATGAGTAGCAGCAGTAGTTGCTCGTTGGAACAACTAGTAAGTTGCCTTTTGAACTGCGAATATAAAACTCAAATTTATTTACTTGGGGTTAAATTTGTATGCTATGGAAGCTGAGGATCCTGTGCATGGAGGTTTGTGAGGACAGACTAAAAACTAGTTGAATTGTTTGTTTGTGGGACAGGAAAGAGAGAGAGAGAGAGAAAGAGGAAGAAGTTAAGCAGTAACAGAGGCGACTTTTGAAGAATACAAAGAGGCGTAGAAAGGAAGAAGGAGAAGGAATCAAGGAAGAAAATAGGGTTTTAAATAATAGAAATGAATAAATAAAAAAAAGAAATACTTAATAATTTAGGGCCTACAATAAAGCTGGTGTTTGCCTCTTGCGTAGGTGCGTATCCCTCCGCCAATGGCAAAGCCAAATTATACGGCTGGCGTCAGCGTCGAGTTTTAGCTGTCTTGCTTTGTGTTGTCTAATTCTTACTTGTGGAACAAAGGTACCAGCACAGTACAAGTAGTAGCAAACTATTTTCAATTTTTATTATGATTATCTTCTATTCATTAACTTTAACCACTTAAGATTCGTTTACACCGACACGTGTTTTATTTCTATCACAGCTCACCTTTGTTCGATTTATCCAAGATTACTCTCGCATGTATCGGTGGTATATTTGAATTGGACTGAAATTATATGTTGTAAAAGAATGATAATGTGAAATGGTTTAGTTAGATTGGGGTTAAATTATAGAGAGGGGTTAGAATTTGGATGGATATGTTTGAGTGGTTTCTCCTCCTGGGAAACGAGTGGGATCCACTTCATGAGCACTTAGCGAGAAGCATTACAATATTTTGGGAATCCCGGTTTAAGCCAATAAACATGATGCTAGAGGAGAAAAGAAAGGAAAGAACGCAACGCAACTAAGTAAGTGCAAGAGATGGTTTTGTTATCTTTTCTTTTTATTTCTGCGATGCTGCGTCTCGCCGCATTTGCCATGGACCCCGCCAAACCTTCCCCACTTTACATTGTGGTGCCCCACACATACCTCACCCTCCACCATCTCTGCAACCACTACCATACTCTCACCTCAGGTTCTACGCACTCTCTGTGCGTCGCGTTTCCTTCTTCTTTTTTCTACTCTGCTCCATTACTTCATCATAACTCCCACACTCACCCCCACTAAATGTAATCACATCGTGATAGGTTTACGAAATACAAATGAAATATTTATACAAAATAAAATTCTTGTTGAAAGATTTATATATTATTATTTCATTTCATAGAAGTTAATAAATGATTAGAAGTAGATTTGAGGAGGAAAATGTAAAAGAAGATAGCATATAAAGGGCAAAAGGGAAATATGATGGTGGGAGTTGGAGCAGAAAAGGAATATAGATGAAAAGTGGAGGTGGCCAGCACAATTATTCGAAAGAGGACAGAGAGAGGAAAGGTGTGACGCGGATTTCACCAACGCTCCCTATCAATAAGCACGACCAATTCCAAGCTTCTTGGTGCCTATGCTCTCACTGTTTCTATTTACCCACAATATTTTCTCATCATAAATCAATTTTATTTATTTCTTAAATATTTTCTCATATGCATTACTTGTTTAAAAGCTAAAATATAAGAAATATTAACCCAGATAATTTGTCACAATTAAACATTTAAATTCTTATAGAACATTTATTTCAAATTGAAAATTATAAAATAATTTACTCCTACATTATATGAATTTGACTCGGTATTTAAAGAGAAAAAAATGTACTTTTACAATATCATCCTATTACACTACATGTATTTATTGATTAAAGGTCATACTACTTACGGTTTGTAATTAAATAATATTATAAAACTTTTTTATAATGTTAGGATATATATATATATATATATATATATATATATATATATATATATATATATATATGTGTGTGTGTGTGTGTGTATTAAATTTTTAATTAACTTAGTAAACATTATTTGTTATTCTTTCTTTTTTTTACACAAATGAAATAGATACAAGTTTTTCATCGAAATTGGATATCAGAAAGATTATCAAATATAAATAACAAAATTTTATTGTGAATCTTTTTTAATTGACCTCTCTATCTGTCATAATATAACTAGAAAGTGAAAGAAAGAGAATCTTTATACATCCTAAAATTTGAGGGATTTGTTGATAGTTGTAATATATTTATAGGCCACATGTATTTATTTGTTCTAAATAAAAAAATTTTATATGATTCTTTACTATTTGTTGTATACCGTAGAGTTAAAATTAAAAAATATTTATCATTTAAAGATTCAAATTTAAACTTTATAGCATTATGTTCCGTTAGAAAGCTAGATGCCTTAAACTAAAAACAAAAAATATAATGAACTTTTTTAACTTAAAGTTAATAATCATTAAGGTCCAAATAGTTTTGTTTCGGGAGTTAGTATATTTTATTTATAAGTAAAATAGTTACAAATCAAATTTATTATATGAAAAATAGGAGAATATTTTAGTTACAAATATAATAATAAAATATCAAGATAATAACTAAAAATAATAACCACATATCATATCTCCTATACATCAATATTTGTTAGGACAATGATATTTTGAGTACTAAATTTTGACAACTTTCTCTTACAACATGAGGTGTTATATTCTAAGTGGTTTTGAAATATTGAGAATGAGAAAATGAAAAAATGGAAAACACTTAGAAGATGCCACTTAAAGTTGTAAGAGAAAGTGGTCAAAATTCAGTAGTCAAAAAATCATTTTCCTATTTGTTAATGAAATTTAACCTAACTATTATTGAACGATCTTAGGTCCATCTTCTAGTCCAATCTCTTAGAATAATGTTTAGACGTCTTGTGCACATATGAGTGCTAACTCGACTCAAGTAGGGTCCAACTTGTCTTTATGAAAACATTTATCGAACTAAAATAACATTTGTCTTTTGCTTACTATCTTCACGTACAAATATAGAATCGACTTTCAATGGGCCAGAAACGCCTTATATGATGACATGTAAAAATTAAAAGAAAATTATAATTATTTAAATTTTATAGGTAATGTCATTTCAACTGCTTTCAAGTATTTTGACGCTCAAATCAACGGTGTAAAATATATGATAATTCTAGTGATAATAACAAGGTTAAAATAATTTTACATGGTACTGAGATACTTTTATATACCTGACTCTCATTAAAAAATTCTTTTAACTTATCAAGTATTTCATTAAAAAAATGTTAAATATTAAAATATCCCTTGGTATGCACCTAAAGAACGAGTCTTCACTGGAAAAGCTATAATTGATGGTCCTTTTTTTTTAGAAGTTTTGGATTTATGTTATTGCAAGTTGGGAAGCAAGTTGGCACATTACGGTGTACCTGAAAGGGATTGAGCACGATGTTGGTGACGCTAATTTGCTCCTCATGCTCACCTTTTTATATTCCTTTTGATGCCTCGCTCAACTTTGCACTTCCCGATTATTAAGCTATATTATTTAGTATTTTTTTTTTCTTACACATTTCATTGCCTCCTTATGCAGTTCTTTCATCTTAAACTTATGTCCAGGTTTCCCTTGGAAGCAACATTAGTATCCCTCCCACAAACAAACATCACCACCTTTAATTATTTAATACTCGTCTCCTCTATAATTGTTAGGTAAGGGATACTACACACATTATTACATCACTTAAAAAGATTGATGCAATATTGAACGCTTATTAACATTATTTAACCATTAGAACACTCTTATATAGTTATAAGAATTATTTTCAAATTTATAAAACAGAGTGGAATGTATTACAAAATGTAAACTAAAAAGAATAGAAAAGAAAATATAGAAACAAATATCATTTTTCTAACATCTTCATTTTTTTCTATAATTAATAGTTAAGTCTCTTGTCTTTGTTTTCATCCGTCTTGGTATGCTTTTTACTTAGTGTTTTGATCAATGTTGGGTGAATTATCTTTCCTTAAACGAATTTAAGTTTAAGGCTAATATCATGGTGTATAGATAAGTTTTAATGCTCATAGAAAAATGGGGTTACACTGTTGTTTTGGTAAGATATGATTTTTTAAAAAAATTTCAATCTCGTAAGATGATGCAATATTACTTTTACTGACCAACAAAAAATAACTCACTCGATCGCGTTCGGTTAATCCAATAGTAGTTTTCTCATTCACATTTCATTTCTTGTTTTAGTCTACTTCAAAATCATTTATATTTTTAATATGCTTGTGCTTAAAAATTATAAATTATAAAATTATGAATAATACTTATTTTAAGCAACAGGTCTATACAAATTATTATTTCTATTAATTTAATTAAATAAAAAAAAGTTATAAAATTCTTGTGCAAACCACAGGCCGACCAACAAACCCGCGCGCCAAACGTTATGCTGGATAGACCAAAAAAAATTAAATTAACCCTTATTTTTTAAAAAGCACATACCGATTTAGTCTATTTTTTTCTGCCCAAATGCACAGCAAATCAAAACAAGACCAATGGTGGATCTTAGTTGATTCTTAGGGGGCCATGCCCCCTCCCCCCACCACACACACACAAAAGAATCTTATGATATGTTGGGAACCTCTTATGGTAGTCATCCGCGTCTAAGGTGTATTTTAATGTCCAAAAATTGGATAGGATGACCTTTGCATAAAGATGAAATCGCTCCAATTTTTATGAAATACAAGATGCTCACTAAATGTACAATATATATTGTATTTATGAAAATTAAATTATGTACGTTCTTATTTCTTTTATAAAGTATAATACTTAATGTTAATAAATAATAAAATATAAAATTAAGTACAATAAAGAATAAACAAATTTATTGAGATATTTTTAACATTCTCTCTTATTATCTTTTGAGTTTTTCATATATTGCATTTATCTCCTACTCTTACATGTTTTTCTTTTGTTTATGAAAAAAAAAGAAGAAGTTAGACACAAACTTATCCTTTGTGTACTGAATTCTCATATTGAAAATATGAAAGGTGACTCTCTTTTGTCTCAATTGATAATGAGATATTGGTTTAATAAATACTATTTTTTTCTCATGAGTTTATATTTAAAAAATTCCAGTATAAACTTGAAAATTCCAAAGGAGAGGTCTCTATTATAAAAAAATATTTAGGTGAGCATTACCAAGTAGAATGTCTCGATTACTTTTTGAAAAAAGAAATATTAGACCAATCCCGATTAATGGTCCTATATATATAGGATTCAGTAACCATTACCATGTAGTGAGTTGCGATTCGGAAAAAACAACATCTTTTTGTAAATTTAAATTTTTGAAAAAAAGATTAGACTAATCTTGAGTAGAGGATTTATATCCATATTCGGTGGCCATTACAATGTATAGGACCCCTATGTGACAAAGAAATTAATGACCATTATTTCATGTAGTGCCTTTATGTAAATAAATATGTGATCATTGCCTCGTTGAGAGCCTTAAGGTGACAAAAAAATCAATGACCATTGCCTCGCAGAAGGCCTTGATGTAAAGAAATCGATGATCATTGTCTAGAGAGCCTCAAAGTGACAAATAAATCAATGATCATTGTCTTGCAAGTGGTCTTGATGTAAAGAACTTGATGGTCATTGGCTCACAAAGGGCCTCAATGTAAAGAAAATCCATGACCATCGCCGTGTAGAGCAGAGGCGGACCAACGAAGGGACAGGGGGGAGCCGTGGCCCCCCCAACGTTTTTGATTTTCTTTTATTTATGTTATATGAATTTTTTTTTGTTTTTAATTTTTTAAATTATGTATAAGAAATTTAATGTTTTGGAATTTTTTAAATAATAAAAGTATATATTGGGAATTGATAAGAATTAAAATAGGTATCTTTTTATTTATTTTATAAAATATAACATTTAATGCTAATAAATAATAAAGCATAAAATTAAATTTAATAAAAAATAAATAAATTTATTAAGATATTTTTTATTTTCTCTCTTACTGTTTTTTGAGTTTCTCACATATTATATCCACTTTAGACTTTTACTTGTTTTGTTTTCTTTTGTTTATGAAGAAAAAAAGAAAGTTGAACACAAATTCATTATTTTGTGCTCTCATTTTTGTATGCTTTCTTCTATTATTGAAGAGAAAAGTAATTCTTTTTTTCTTAATTGATAGTGAAATATTAGTTTAATAATTAATATTATTTTTTATCTCACGAGCATTTGGTATATTCATTTTTATAAATATCGAAGAAAAAGCAATGCACTAAGTGTTTTTTAATAACTGGTTTTTGATTGTGACTTGATTATCATATATTTTTCTTTTATTAATTACGTATCACAATTTTTATTTAGATTATGATAAATTATCTTTTAGTATTTTTTTTAAAACATAAGTATATTGATGAAGAAATAAAAGAATAAATTAATTATTTAAAAGTGATAAAATGGAAGCTACTGTGAGGAAGAAAATAGAAAAAATCAATCTTTGACAAAAATAGGAAGTCAATTACATCTACTTGATTGATTTTTTAATCCGTCTCGTCTTATTTTAACTCTTCTTGTTTCTACAACTATATCAGAAAGATAATTTTCTACAATGAAAATTATCAAAATAAGATTGCAAAATAAAACGGAAGATGAATTTTTTTGATGACGATATGATTATTTACATTAAAAACAAAATATAACTAAAAATTTTAGTATTGATTCAATTATTATTAAGTTAAATAATCTTACGGATCCATAATTAAATATATAAATTAAATATATAAATTTTAAGTATATTTTGGCACCCCCATAAATATCGAGCAAGTTCTGCCACTGGTGTAGAGGGTCATGATGTAAATATAAGAAAATCAATGTAATGACCATTGTTTGGAAGAATGTCTTCATGTATAAAAGGAGAACGTGGATTTTGCTCTTGGAGTGTCGATAAACACTACGTGAATGCCGAACATTGGTGAGACTTAAAAAAAAATATTGTCATTGCTGACCTTTTTTTCTCACATTTTTTTTTTTTTTTTGGTTTGTCGTCCCATCATGATTTTGGTGTCGCGTATGGACAAAAATGGAAAAGGGTTGAAAAAAGGGATTGAAGATATAACACCAATGAGACATGAGTCCAACTTACAGATAAGATATTGACACAACTTTTAATCCAAAATCTTAAGACAATAAGTTTATGAGTCTTCATCTTTATATGCTACTCAACTTTTTTATTTGTACTTAATGTGAGACTTAGACTCACATTTGACTTTCGGACTTAAATGAATCTTGTATCAAATAGAAAAGCAACCAGCATAATATAGTTGCCAGAATCTGTTCTTTATAAATTTTAATGCTCTTTAAATGTTTTAAACACTTAAAACAGGATAAAAACCTTTTCCAAAATCAATTTAGACTAAAATTGACTAGTCCAAATCATAAATTAATTCAACATATGGATTTTATACTTAACCTCAACTCCAATTCTAAGGAATTTCAACTCTAATTCACAACTTGTATATAATTTCCACACATTAATCACATTTAAATTAACTAAATATAAATAATTAACTTCCTTTGATGCAAGAAAAGTTATTTTCGATCTAAAGATGTTCAAAAAATTATCTAACTTCCAAAACTTCATCCTACACAACTAACATTTGTTCTTGTTCATATTAGTACTCCATTCCTTGTTTGTGGTGATTGAGACATTAAGGGTGTGTTCCTTTGGTGGAATGGATATGGGGAGAGTGTGAAGATAAATTTGTGTAGATTTGGGTGGATGGATTTTTGTGTTTTTTTTTGAATGGATTTAGAGGGTGAAGTGAGTAAATTTGGAGATAAGTTTTATAAAAATTAGTGAAATATTAACTGATGTGATTAGGGATGGCAACGAGGCGGGATGGGGACGGGTTTCGCTATCCCATACCCATCCCCGTAGAAAAAATTCATCATCATCCCCATACGCAAACCCAACGGGTATAAAACTTTTATCTCATTCCCATCCCCACCGGGTAACGGGTATAATCTCGTACCCATATCCATACTCGTTTTCTTACTACTTCAATATTAATTTTAATTAATTTTTATAAAATAATAAAAAATTATGGTAAAGGAAACATAATATTATTAAATATTCAATATTAGAAGGATGGTTGTTTGTTTCTTCGATATCAAATACTTTAAAATAAATTATAATTGTTTACATTTTAGATTATAATACCAAATAAAATTTCATGAGAACCAAAATATTTATTAAATTTACAAATATTAATGAAACATAGTTGATAAAATTTAAAAATAATTTTTAAAAAATATAAAAGGAAAACAAATATTCAAATTAAAATATATTTTAGATGTTTGTTTACTTCAATCTTTTACATTCTAATGAATCTCTTTTTTATACACTAATAAAAGTTATAATACATCATTTGATCAAAATGATACAAAAAACAAATAATAATTATAATAAAAGTTTAAAATAAATTATAATCATTTACATTTTAGATTATAATACCAAATAAAATTTCATGAGAACCAAAACATTTATTAAATTTGCAAACATTAATGAAACCTAGTTGATAAAATTTAAAAATAATTTTTAAAAAATATAAAAGGAAAACAAATATTCAAATTAAAATATATTTTAAATGTTTGTTTGCTTCAATCTTTTAAATTTTAATGAATCTCTTTTTTATATACTAATAAAAGTTATAATACATTACTTGATCAAAATGATACAAAGAATATAAATAATAATCATAATAATAATACTTTAACATAGATCTTGTATCTTTTGAACTTCAATTATGTTGGATGGTGATAAAAAATTATTCATGACAATTACATTAAATTTTTATATTGCAGAAATAAAAGTTATTTATACAATTATAATGAAAAAATTACAGTATGATTGATAATGAGTTAGAAAAAAAAAAGATAAAATATATTGAAATAGTATTCTACACAATAAAAATAAACAAGAAATAAAAATATTAAAAAATTAACAAATATTTAGAAACAATTTGAGAGACTATTGAAAGAAATCGAACAAAGAACAACAAATGTATAATTAAGGGTGTGATAAGATTAAAAATAATCTAAGAAAACTTTTCAAATATCAACATATATACTCAATGGTTGAGAAATAACAAAAATTGTTTTAGCAAAACATGATAGTTCTTCAAATGAAACAAAAAGTAAGGTTTAATTACTCGGATGATACCCACTTTGGTACAAGTGTGTCAATCTGGTACCCGCTTTTAAAAAAGTGTCAATTGCATCCCAACTTTTGAAAAAGTACTTCAATTAGGTCCCTTTCATACGGAGTTCACTAACGTCGTTAGTCAACGTGCCACATGTCAGTCTGTGGTTTTTTTTAATTTTTTTTAATTTTTTGAAAAAAAAATAAAAATGCCACGTGTCAGGTCCCTGTGCGTGACACTTGACATTGTCAGTGCCATGTGGCATTGTTAGTGTCACGTGGCATTGCAATGCCACGTGTCAGTGTCACTATCAGATGTTATTGTGTTGATTTCGATTTAGTCCCCATATATGTCTTTTGGTTTCAATTTAGTACCTATTTACGTGTATCTGATTCAATCTTGACCTAATTTTTTTAATAATTAAAATCCATTTTTTATAAAATTAAAAGTAATTAAGTATAAAATTTTTACAAAAATTAAGTATTTGATATTTATATTAAAATTTAGTGGTAAAAGTCATTTTATTAAGTCATTTTTAATAAAAAAAAATTAGTATAACATTCTCACAAATAGAAATTTTTGTTTAGAATTAGTAAGAGACAATATTATTCTATTTTGGAAAAAAATTAATAATTAACAAAACATGAGTACTTAATAGAAAAGTAATTAATAAAGTAATATGTTAAAAAGTTATTTTTAATAAAAAATATTGGTAAAACATTTATACAAATAATAAATTTGGTCTGAAATTGAGAGAAACAATATAAATATTAGTACTTAATTAAAGCACTTTTTCAAAAGTTGTGATGCAATTGTGATAATGTTAATTTTTACCATTATCCAAGCTATATTTCATTAGCAAAATAATCTATTCCAAAGCTTTTAACCTACTTAATCCTCAATTTTACCTTACTTTTGTAAATAAATACATTGTGGGTTACATTGATCTAAATATACCACTAATCCCCATTTTTTGTGTCCTTTTTGTAGATTGGAAGTTTTGCTCCAAAAGTCCAGACAAATGAGTGACCCGGAATAGCAAGGAGAAGAGTAAAAATATCAACAAGAAGCGCCCGGCGACACAGAGACAGCGCCAGGCGCAACGGGCCGCCAGCGCCAGGCGCCAGGCGCCACTGTTGGTCACTGCCTGGCGGCACTTGGTCACCGCCGGGCGGTAGCGTGAAAGTTTGCCCCCTGTTTGGTGGCTTGCGCCTGGCGGTGAGACCCTTCCACCAGGCGCCAGTGTTCGCTGATGTGGCAAGTTGGCTCTTTTTCTTCATATTTCGCGAGGGGAAATGGATCTTGGACACTTTGGAGCTCGAACAACACGTCTTGGAGCGCTTGGAGGTCTGCTAGGGCTTGTGGGAACAACTCCATCTTCCTCTTTGTGTCTCCTCCCTCTTCCATTTTTTATTTTGTAAGCTTGAGCTCTCAATGACAATGGAGAGCTAAACCCATTTTTGTTGGGGTTAGATGTAACTACTAAACTTTCATGTATTTTCGAATGAATTGAATATATATATGCTTCTTCCATTGATTTCTAGTATCTTTGTTTATGCATTTAAAGCTTGCTTTGTTTTACCCATTCATTGCATGATATTTGGGTTATTAGGTATTGGAAAATATCTCTTGAAATCTTGAATTGGAACAAGATACCTAATGGAACTTGTATCTAGGAATGGAACTTGACCCATTAGTTGTCTTAAACCCTAATTTGTAAAGCGGGTTTGTTTATTTAGGGATTCAAGGAATTGACTCTAAATAAGGAAACCTAGGCTCATTCAACTAAGGGATTAGAGTTTGAGTAAACTTGTGGGTTGACATTAGTAATTAATGGAGAAGAGTTTTATTGCTTAATATACATGAGAGTGAAGTAGGTGAAGTCTAACTCCAACAATATCAATCCATTGCATTTCTAGTCTTTACCTTTTCCTAGAGTCTTCAAATATCCAAGTTCAATTTTAATTATTTAGGCAAAATTTAATTTCATACAAAAACCCAAATTATGAATTTATTCATTAGTTTAAATTAGTCACTAATTACGCAAATATTTAGTATACACGAGTCTCTTGGGAAACGATATCCCGGTCTTACCGGTTACTACTTGCGCGACTTGGTACACTTGCCAAAGTCATAACAAATTGATACTTTTTTAAAAGCGGGTACCAGATTGACACACTTATACCAAAGTGGGTATCATATGAGTAATTAAACCAAAAACTAATAATAATAAGTAAAGAATTTTTTTTATATTACCTAGTAAACGAAATATTTGTGCTATTAAATACTTAAATTGAGAGTATTACACTTTCTCATATCAAAGAAAAATATACAATAAATAAAAATATTAAAAAATAATAGAAATATTCAAATGTGAGAAATATTTTTTTTTTAATTGACATACATATTTTTAACATAATTACATAAATGTTATGCTAAGATGAAAAATGTAATGGAGATGTGAATGTGTTTCATGACAAACCAAATAATTAGAAAAGATAAATAATAGTAAGTATATATATATATATATATATATATATATATATATATATATGGTTACTTAATTAATTGTGAATATTTTAATAATTTAAATGGGGACGGGTATTATGGCGGGGATATGTACATCCCCATACCCATCCCCATACCCAATTGAAAAAGTCGGGGATTCCCACCCAGTCAATGCGGGGATTCTCCGTCAAAAAGGGGACGGGCTTATTTGCCATCTCTAGATGTGATAGATAAAATAAATTGTAAAAATATATAGAATTAGAAAGTTACCAAAATACCCTTGATGAAAAAAGAGAATGATTTTGTAATTTGATGTTATAAAAATAATTATAATTAATTAATACGAATTAAAAAAATATTAAAATTATATATTATTTTTAAATAAAAAAATTAAATTTTTATGAATGTAAAAAAAATTATACAATTAATAATTATAATAGATGAAATTTTATAATTACTAAAATATCCTTGTTATAAAAATATATTAAATAATTTTTAAATTAATAAAAAATATTACATTTTAAAAATAATAATTTAAATAACTAAAAAAAAATTAATACAAAAATAAATTATTATATTATTATAATTACTTTTAAATAATTATTATTATTTAAAATTATTAGTTAATAACTATTATTATTATTATATAAATTATTTATTATATATATTATTAATAATTTATTAAACATATAATATTAATTATTATATTTTTATATGTAAATTATTATTTATTATTATAAATATATATTATTAATTTTAATAATTATTATACATCATAAAATATTATTTTTTATTATTATTTTATTTCATATATATATATATATATATATATATATATATATATATATATATATATATATATATATATATATATATATATATATATATAAGCGGTTACATAACACATGCAGGTTATTATATAGGTTGTGTAACCGGTTACGTAACATGTATATATATAATAAAATAATAATAATAATAATCGTATATAATTATTAATGATATATATTTTAATTATAATTTAAGAATAATATATTTTGTAATTATTAATATTTAAAATATTATGAAAGAAAAGAATATAAAAGACGGTTAAAATCGTAAAATTATTTATTATGTTTATAAATCATCGCATTTTAGTGTGGATGGAGGTTTTATTAAATCTTGTAAATCTATTTTTACAAATACTTTTAAATCACTACAATGGAATATAAAAATAAATAACAATCCATCTGTGCAAATCAGTGAATTTGTAAAATCTGTTCAAACGAACACCGCTTAAAAGGTATCACTTTTCAATCTATAAAACAACAAATATTTCTTTGTGGAAGAAATTTAAACATACTTGATCAATGTATCTTAATTTATCTATTATTACCTCCTTGGTGATATATTTGTTTAAAAAATAGTTAATATGCCAAAAAGTTTTTAAAAAGTTCAATTTTTTTAAATATTTAGAGTAATAAAATTCTAGCTAAAATAAAAATAAATTATTTTTAAATCTATTTAGAAACTATTATACTTTTTCACTTGAAAATTATACATTTAATTTAAATAAATAAATTATTACAAACTTCAATAAGAAAAGACTAAAAAGCATTTTATGACTCCAGGATTGGACGATGTCTCTTTAACTTTCATGTCTTTCCAATCACAAAGCTTCGTACATGTGCTTAAGTATCAACCCCATTTTTATATATTTTTTTTCAAAGATATTTCTTTATGAAAAAGTTCGAAAAATGCAGTAATAAAGAATAGATAGATTGAAGAAAGCCACTTAGATATTAGTTGGCTTTAAGACATGTGAGATAGACCTCTATAATTAATGTGGTTTAGTTTTTATGTGGAGGCACGAGATTGACGAATCAGTCTGAGTCATTGATATGAAGGTAGGATTATAGTATATGGGTGATAGAAACATTAATTTTCGTGAATATGTTTGAAATTGTGAAAATGTGGGAATAAGGTGAATATGTTAGAATGACGTGGCAAGGTGGTGTTGAGGGGTACAAGGCGAAGAGAAGAATCTTGAGTGTTGGTAAAAGATACGATGCACCCTGAAGCTAGACAAAGAGAGAAGGTACTTCACGTGGGTGCCCAAAGATGACGGACCAAGTACTAAAGATAAAACATCAGACCAACGGCGCCGTTAATGTTGACTCCTTAACTTCCCCTCCTTGCTGACTCATAGAATGTCTCTACCACGTGCTTTTGTCAGGATTTGATGTCTTGAAGAAGATTCTTCATATATTCTATTGTTTTCTTTTTCCTTTTCTATAATCCAAATCCTCAACCACACAACATCAAAATAAAATACATACAAGAATGTATTCTTTTCTTCTCCATCTACTCACACCCACGTCATTAGACCGTGGAAATAACACCCTTCATATTATTATCAAAATCCACGTACATACACAATATATTCCCCAATTAAGCTTCACACTTCACAAAAATTCAATCAACATTCTAGCTTATACGTGATTTTAATCTCTAACTCGATTAGTTTAAATTTAGTTTTATACAATTTTAATTATTGAAATTCACTTGTTTATAAAAAAATAATACAATAATTAATAAAAATAGAATAAAATTGGAATTACGGAAGTATTCAAATAAAAATATTTATAAAGATACTAATTAATTTTCAACATTATTACCTTTTATCAGTTTATTACAAAATGTCACATCACAACAACCCTATTATATTTTCACTATTATGACACTGACTTTGAGAATAACTAGTTGAATTACATCACACAATAAAAACTATAAATTTTAGTTAAAGTGTTTAGAAGTGAAAGAATTAAAATTACACGTAATTTAAACTATAAGAGATAAAAACAAATTAAGCCGTACTTTTTTTAATCAGGACTATTTGTCTTTTTGGGTGTGGGGATGTTTTCATTACTGGAGTTACCCAAAATTATTACGTGAGAGACAAAGACATAGCTCTACTAGTATTCTTAAATAATTGCGTCTTTGATAGTAGCCACAACATTTTAGATAGAAAAATATCAACCTCCAAGACAATTTAGGGCAGAATGATGCATAAGAAAGAGAATGAAAGGGAAAGAAAAGTTAAAATAAGATAAGAAGAAATGGAGAAGGTTGAGAGAAAAAAAAAACAGCAATAAATATAATGAGTGATATGTTATATAAATGAAACATATAATATTAAAGTTAAAATAAAAGATAACAAATATATGCAATTTTTTGAAGTTCAAATACTTTTTCAATATTTATAGTTCTCACAAAGTCTTAAGCTTATCCTAAGAGAATATCAATGTTATAAAAATACGCTATTA
The DNA here is from genome assembly GCF_037176805.1 of Vigna unguiculata. Taxonomy (NCBI): domain Eukaryota; kingdom Viridiplantae; phylum Streptophyta; class Magnoliopsida; order Fabales; family Fabaceae; genus Vigna; species Vigna unguiculata. Next base: position 51,336,282 of record NC_140794.1, on the reverse strand, counting down.
TGAAAAATGGGGTCTAATATGTTATAGTGATTAGGTTATAATCATCATGTTTCCATTCATAATCCTATAAGTAATCAAATATAGATAATTTGAGTAAATATGTTCAAGAACACTTGACTTATTAATAGAATTATAGGATTTTAGAAAGGGGTTGAATAAAGCTTATAGATTCTTCATAGTATAGTACTAGATTAAATCATTTAGTTTACAAAAAACAAGCACACAAAATGTTTTATATTAATTCACTTAAACATATGGGCTATGTCTAGTTCTTATTAAGCACACAACTTAAAATGTTTCACTAATCAAATATATGATTATAATGACTACACAAACCTTTCTTGGTTACAACGAGTATTCACATATCTCTAGGTTACACACCTTCTTATGAATTGGAAATAATCTCTTAACTTTCAACGAGTAAAGAGAAGGATTAAACATGTTTTTGTTCTTTTAAGTAAAAATTATAATTAGTTCCTCTTCAAAACTTTAGCCAAATTTAGTCTCCCAACTTTAGAGATTAATGGATTTAGTCTTTTTAACTAATTTTTATTAATTTTTTTTAACATTTTAAACGTGTTTCATGGTACCATTTCACACATTTTTGCTTCAATATTAGCTGAGAAACATGTTTGAAATGTCAAAAGAACATAACAAAATTAGGTTAAATGAACTAAATTCACGTATTTATAAAAATGAGGGACTAAATTGGTTCAAATTTTTGAAAATGGACTAATTATAATTTTCATTGAAAGTTAAAGGACCAAAAACATATTTAACCCTAAAAAGAAACATTCTTAAAGAGAGTAGTGTTTAAGTTTATAAGGGAAAACTTCATAGAACGAAGAATATTACAAAGAGTTTTACACACTTTTTTTAAACACACTAAACGACCAATAAAAACAAAATAGACACTAAATTATTTTATATAATTGCTCCTATTCTGTGGAGCAGTACTTTTAGACTCTAAGACATTGTTTAATTCAATTATTTAATGAAATAATTTGATGTTGTGTTTCACTTGAATTATGCAAGATTTGTATTTTATGAATATAATTGATATTAGATACCGTTAGAAATAATCTAAGTATGAGTTAAAATCTTATATTTGATAGAAAAATCAAAGTTAAAAACTATATAAGAGAAAATACCCATAACCCTATTATTTTAAAAAATTGGATTAAAAATATTGTCAAATATTTTATATATATAAGAACAATGTCATATATATATATATAAAACCACCATCTCTCAAAATTATAACCCATATGAAAAAATATATAAAAAATAAAACTATACATAAATGAAGTACAATGATTATAAAGGTACTTTTAATGAATTTAAAAATTAAGTTTAGACTAATTCAATATACTTAATTAAATTTATACTTAAATATGCGTTTATAATATGAAACACTTAACTCTTACAATTTAAACACATCTTTACAATTTTTTATAAGAATTTGTTGTATGAATGAAAAAAGTAGATTTAATCTTTTTACTAGTTTTTTAACATTTTTTTTCTCAAGAACGGAGGACCAAGGCAAGATTGATTTTCACATTTTCTTTTTGTATTTAATTTCAATTTTTAAGTAAAGAGATCATATATTTTATTTGGATGCAGAGCTGAATATGATCCCAAAAGTGATTTATTGGAGCAGGAGTTCAGGCTGAAAGGGGAATGGTATGAAAGGAAGAATGTAGAGGTAAGTTTAAAATAGAATAATTCATTGCATTTGCAAAATTGTTTTCAGCATTTGCCCTGTGGAAATGCATTGAAGATGATTTTTATCTTATTTTATGTGGGACTAGCGGCCATAGAAGATGTTAGATCTCGGCATCGAGAATGTATAAGGTAACATTTAAACTAATTCCTTGCACCATTTAAATAAGCAACAACAACATATTTAGCGAGGAAAAAAATGACACTTGTAATTATTTCCCTACAGGTTATCAATTTTGGAAATTATTCAATTATAATTAAAATTATTTCATATATGTATTACTTTTTAAAGAAATATCTTTTATTTGAAGTGAACTTGGGTCTTATCAATAATTTTGTGAGGTTGGTTACTTTAATTTGAAAATTTAGGCATACCTGTAATAATCTCGCAGAAAAAAAAAAGTTAGAGAATCAGAACGTAGACAAAGTCGGACGTAGGATACATACATGTTTTTTTTTTTTTATGATTTTGTTAATTTTCCTCAATTGTCTTATTGTTGGGCCAATCGTAATGTTTTTTGTAAATAAGCAATTGGGCTATACTGATTCAGTCACTTAAGGGGCTTCTCCCTGTACCTCAAACCATTTTTTCTTATCTCCAAAACTTTTTTTATTTTTAATTTTACCCACTAAATGAAGAGAGAAAAAAAACAGCTAATATAGTAAAAAACAGTAAATAGCGGATTACAAGATCTGTCCTGTTATTTAATTTTTCTATGAAATAGATTATAAAATTCGTTTAATGCTTTTAGGAGATGTATTTCGAAAGCCGTTTTATTTATTTTTCATTATCTTATATGAAATGGATTATGCATTCCGTATCACAATTTCCAGAAACGGAATTCGAATTTTATTTTGTAATTATATTTTGTTAGTTCTGAGATGGATTTTACTTTCCATTTCATGTATTTGAAAAACGGATTTTGATATCCATTTTTTTTTAATATTTTATTTTATTTTATTTCAGTTTTAATATTTATTTTGTTCAATTTTTGATTTCTTAGTTAACAAAGTTGAATTATTTCAGTTTTAATATATATATATATATATATATATATATATATATATTAATTTAAAGTTGAACTCATTTTAAATTTTAAATTTTATTTAATTTATTTCTTAATTAATTATATAAAAGAAAAATTGTAAAACAAATTAAATTAAAAAATACTTAAACTGTAAATTAAAAAATTATTCATTGTATTATAACTTTTTTAATTTATTTAAAGTATATATTTTTTTAATTTTTAAATGATAATTAAACTATAAATTAGATAAAAAAACAATAAGGAAAATTTATTCCGGTTATTTTTAAATTTATTTTAAATTTAATGTCTTTTGAATTTTAATTATTCTTTTTATATTATTTTCGGTTTTAATCGTATTTACATATTTATATATTCATTTCATAAAACAATATAAAAACTTATGAAACAGAATTTGGAATCCGTTTCATACTTTTTTGAAAGGATCACGAATTCCGTTTCTGAAAAAAAAAATAAAAAATTTATGAAATGAAATTCGTAATCCGTTTTATAAAAAAACATGAAAACTTATGAATCGGATTTCGAGATTTGTTTCATACTTTTCTGAAACGGATCACAAATTCCGTTTCTGAAAAAAAAATTAAAAATACCAAACAAATTTTGAAATCCGTTTTGCTTTTCCTTGAAACGAATCATGAAATCCGTTTCATATAATCAAAATGAAAAAAAAATATAAAATTGATATTAACAAACCAACCATTAACACACTCAAAAAGCACAAAGCACATAAGAAATGGAAAGGAGAAAGAAAAGTGCTGTCGAAATAAATTGGGGGTGCAGCTCAGATAAGCAAAATAAGTTGCCACAGTAAATATCATTTACTGCGTTTCAACCAATTTTCACCCATTGTCAATTACAAATTAATTAAGGATAAAATAGTAAATTTGGGGGTACCGAAGAAAACTTGGAGGTACATGAAGAAGGCGCCGTCACTTAATCATGATTTGGGCTGATCTTTGCCCACTCTACTAATCAAGTTCTATTTATTTCTGGTCTGGGCCCTGATACGTCTGACAAAATGATACTAAATCCTAGCCTAAAGTAAATAATTTGCACAATTGTTACTTTCCAAAGTAAATACTAAATTAGTTAAAATATAGTAAAGCTAATTTTAAAAATAAAAAATCAAACTCGTTTTATTATTTTAACGAGTATGGAATTAGGTATAAGATTTGACTTCTCGAGAGCGATTTTGAGAATGTAACCTATTTATCGTGATAAACATATTATTTAATTAAGTAAATCATTAATTAGTTTTCTTAAAATATTTATAATCATTAGTGAAAAAAATACGCAGTACATTGATTTAATTAAAAAGTTTAAATTTAAATAAACTATCACTTAAAAAATAAAAAAATATTTTTTTTAATTTTTAAATATAATACTTACTTAAAAAGATAAAATTAAAAATAAAATTATATACAATAAGAGGTAATCATATTTATTAATAGATTGATTATTTTAATTTCAGTACTGTTTACTTCATTTTCAAATTGACATTTCCTTAGATTTTTTTTTTTAATTCATTATTCAAAAGAAATAAGAAGCTATTTTTTTTTTGGATGATGGAGAGGAATAGGAAGAAAAAATTAACAAAATTGGTAGTAGTAAATGTCATCTCTTTAGTCTTAGTAAAATTGGAGTGATGGATGGTAAATGACTAATTTATCCTCTTTGTATTTATTTATTTTTCATACTACTCTTGTAATATTTACTTATTTTTCACTTTACATATTAAATTTATTTTCATACAAAATATATTGTATTATTCATTTTTTTTAAATAACTTTTTTATAATTTCCATCATTGAATAATTTTTTTAAAAGTAATTCTAAATTATTTATATATAATTTTATATAACCTATAATAATAGAGATATTTTGGTAATCTAACTTTTTTATCTATTAATTTTTTTTAATATGTCACATTAGTCAATTCAGTCACAAACTTTACTCCCTAATCCATTCTAAAATCACCTCAGGATCTTCTAAAAGAAATAACATCAACTTTACCCTCTAATCTTTCCGATATCTTATTTTCCCTCTCATTCTCCCTCAAATAATTCTTTCCAAAAGAACACAACCTTAATCTCTTAATATCATATGTTGGAAATATTTTATTATAATTTAAAAAATAAATAATTAAAATAAGAATTCTACCGTTACTTATATTTTTATAGACCTTTAATTTATGGGTTAATGGTTATTATGGCTAACGACTATATTCTTATTACTATTTACTTCTTTGTCTTCCTTTTCTACCTATAAATACCACCTAGGTGCATGGAGAAAGACACAATAACAGAGACAACAAACTCTAAAGTTTTTCTCTGAAATATTCTTCTTTTCTTCTCTATATTATCTTTAAGACAATGATGTTCATAAGGTTTGGAGATCCTTCGCTGCACTTGATCGATCTGACGGGTTGTTGTATCTTGGGAGAGAAATGCAAATAATTTAAAACACATATGAATTTGTATGATTGTGTATTTGTTTAGCCCTGTGCAGTAAGGGCGTTTTTTCTCTAAGGATAATGTTTTGCGTGTCTCAACCCAAGATATTTCTACTTCTTGTCTTTTATCTATTATTTATTATTGTTATAATAATTATCAAGTCTCTGATTAATATTTATTATTTTATATATATGTCTCTGTATTATTATTGATTTAATAATTATTATCATTTTATATTTTTATTATTATTAGTATTATTTGAGTAATATTTTTTCTAAATCATATTCAAAAAGAAATTATCTCATTATCTCATTAAGTGATTATTGTCATTTACATTATGCTGACACAACTAGACAAACATAAATAACATTAGTACATATTACCTTATTATAATGGAAATTATTGCTTAGTTAAAACTATTATGGACAAACAATATAAATGAATTTTTATTATTTATTTGTTGTATATATTAATTGAAATATGTTTTTAATTCTTATGAATACGGTAATATTTGACTTTTTTATTTTATTTCTCACTTTTTTTCTTTGTTAATTTTTATTTTTCACGGTTTTTATTTATTTGATCTAGTTATTAATTGTTAATTATTTTTACAAGATAGGTAAGATTGATTTGTAACACGCTACATTTATATTGACGACTCTTTAAGTGAAGTCTTATACACGAGTTTAGGTGAAGTTTGAAATAGAAACAAAATGATTAGATATCCATTTTAAATGTTATTGTTTGGTTAGTGAAAAAAGTCTCATATTTAACGTGACTTTACGGTAAATACCCACAAATGAAAAAAAAAAAAAATCTCATATAACGTGGCGTTTTTGCTAATTTTAGTGTTATCCATGCACGGAGGAGTCATGTTTCCTTTCTTGTCCATGCACACATTTTGCATCAAATAATAGTGTGATTTAATTTACCATTACTTTCTGCATGAAGCATTCACACATTCGTCTTTCTTATGCTTTTTTCATTGATAAATCACAGAAACATGCAAAGAAAGATAAGGAGAAAAAAAAGTTATAATAGAAAATACATTTATTTATTTACAAGACAAACTAAACATTCATTCAGATTTACATTACAATCACTCAAAATTATATTTATGGAGAAAAAAAAAATAATGTATGAAAATTCATGTGGATGACAAAAGTTTGGATTATCTGAAAATAAAGAATAACATTATTTTTAGAGATTAAACGGTTAACACTATAGAAGTGTTCACCATTACACAAAAATAGAATGGATAATTACTAAATTTCCAAAAACACAATTTACATATTTTGATTAATGTTTTAATCCTTTATCATGCCTAAAATTTATGAGCTGGCATGCGATTAATGTGATCATAGGCATAAAAAGTATTATTAAATATAATACAAGCATGATTTTATGATTCCACCCTACCTATTAGTGTCAAAGCTTTTGCTTACTACGACTTTATTGCTACAATTTTTTGTTTTTATTTGAGGTAAAAACTGGTGTATGTACAATGCGATGAACTTATAAAGAATTACGGATTAAAAAAACTGGTATTGGTTGTAGTGGACATTGCCTAAATGTTGGTAGACAAATGCATAAATAGACACTTGCAGGAGTTGAGATGTGTCTGTTGCAAAACATAATTATATAAATTATTGTGAAAAAAGTTTACACAGAAAATTTGTAAAAATATAAGGTAGATTGTCTTGAAACGATACATTACATCAACCATTCTACAATATCTAAATTTGCTATATAAGTTATTTGTATTTACAATTTGACTATATCTTGATGCATATAAATTAAGACTTTTAGTATATAAATGCATCCATCATTTTATCATTATTACTATGTGCACGGAAATTGGCAAGGTTGAAGAGATTAATTTTTTTTTTCATTATCCTTATACAGTACTAACTCTTTGATGTCCAAACTTTTGGTCACTTTGTTTTCTTACTTTTTGACTTCTTTGTTTCAAATTAAGTAAGTATAAATAATATTTGTCATTTTAATCATAATTTGAGTTAATAATACATGTCAATAATCCTCCATGTATTCCTCTTGATAGCAAAACTTTCGTTTTCCAAAATTGTAATTGTCAATAATCAAATTCATTCTCATCCCAAATTTGATTTTCTCATCGTCAAAAGTCAACTGCGCGGGCTTTCAAAAATTGTACCTGTTATTTTCAAAATTTAATAAGATTTAATTAGTATAGTTTTGTTTCTACATTTATGTGTATGATACATTTGAATTTTTATATATTTTTTTAACTCAAATCTCAAAATTTATTAAATATAATATATATATATATATATATATATATATATATATATATTAATTGCACTAAATAAAATTAATTTATGTAAATAAATAAATATAAAATATTAAAAGTTAATATAGTAGAATTTTTTGAGAATTAGTCTATATAAACATTAAAAGGATTAATGTTTTCAGTTCTAGAATGTGAAATTAAAATTATTATTTTCATAAATTTCATATAAAATTTCTGTATTTTTAACAACGATATTGACTAGATTTTTTTTTGATCAACAAAGAATAAATTTAATTAAGTAAAATACTTGAGGGGTGCTCTAACCCTTATACAAAAAACACAACCTGTAAGTGTTGATCCATAGCTTAGCAAGAAAGAACCATCAACCAAAACCTACCCAGAACAAATAGGTAACTTTAGTATATCACCATGACACTACACATAAGACTCTGCAACATCTATGATACTATTGACATTCAGCCCCCTCTACTGCATATATGAAGTTGTTGCCTCTGTTATAGCAGCAATCAACCCCCTCCAGCACTACTTCTGTGCAGTTCCATAGCTATAGAACTCAGCCATGTCTGATGTGTTGCAGACTGGATCCTGCAACATCACTATAGTTGAAGCCTTGTATTATGATACTGACTAGATTATATGTAATAACGATATTGACTAGATTATAATGTCTGTATATATGACTAACAACTGACACATATAATTTTAGGAAAAATAAATAAATTATTTATTTATTTTTTACATTTTATTTATAAAAAATAGTATAAATGTCCATATTGATTAATTTCGTATGAGAACGTGTATCATGTTTAATTCGGTATAATTTGGATCTCGAATAATTTTGTTTTCTCATATAAAAAGAATGAATATTCTTTTGCATAGTCTATATAGTAAATAGGATAAAATTAAACAGGGTTTAACCATAATCTAATATAAATATTTCCTTACCTAATAATTTTGTGACTAATAAAATACTCTGCTCACATGAATATCATGCATGCATGCTTCCCATAATCCCCAATAATGGATAATAATTGCAATATGTATGACCCAAAATTTTGTTTCTTTACCTGTGTCATTATCATTTTGTAAAATTTAAAATTATAGTCTTTTGACTCCTAGAATTTCATCTTTTATCACAATTAGGATCAAGTAAAAGAACAAACTTTCGAGAAGGAAGACACAAAAAGAGATGTAAAAGTGAAAACAAAAGAAAATATTATTTTTTACCTTTTTATACATATATACATGTTGTATTTAGTTTTTAGTCTTTGTAATTTGTTTGCCCGTAGTTTTTCTAAAATATATATATTTCTTAGCACATGATTTCGTTATCACATCTATGTTAGCATTTTTCATACTAAAATATTCCTGTATGTGTATACGTATGTGACTAAGGTCTAACTATATATATATATATATATATATATATATATATATATATATATATATATATATATATATATATTAAAAAAATATATGGGGTGTTAAGTTTCAATTTTCAGTTGGATTTCAATTTATTTGTAACTAGAGATGGGTCTTGATTTAAGTGAAGAAAAATAGAAGGGTGTGGGCAATGATTGGTTAGATATTTTTGGATTAAAACATTTTAATTTGGATGCTTGGTAGTTAAAAGGAGAAATGCATGTATAATAAGAAGGAGAAATTGTCTTTTATCGTAAGTATAGCTCAACATTCGATGACCTTTGGCTTTGCTATGTTTTGTGTATGTTCCCTTCTTAAAAATTAACATAATCCACGAAGCGTGCATATTATGAAGAATTGAAAATGCAATAAAAAATTGCTATCAAATTGGGCATCTAAATGCACATGGTTATATACCATACTTTCATGGTACCCTTTTTTTGGTGTTTATCGTTATGAAGGAAGAAACATTTTACTATGGAGGCCAGAGAATTTTTCTTGCAAGAAATTCCAAAATAATGCTTAAAGACAATTGCTTTATCCCATATGTCTTCTAGTTCTTGTACCTTACTCAGGAATCCTCCTCAAAATTCTCATGCACAACTATTATATTTAAGCTCCCTTAACTTATGTGTTTCTACTTTTCTGCTTCCTTCAGATTCTTCTCATTCCTTTCTTTTGCTGACCCAATGCACACACACATGATATGATTCTATATTAAATCATCACTCATGAAGTTAAATAACCGAGATGGGAGAAAAGTTTATCAGCTTTTTCATTGTAAGATTCCATCCTGCGCCTGAAAAAGAGAAAATTAGTTAGCAAGTGAAGATCAAACATGGGAGCTTTGGGGATTTCTTGAAACCATGATTTGCCAAAATATTTTTTATCTTCTTAATAAATTTTTTAGTGCATATGAGATGATATGTGGGACCCCTTCATAAGTTTGAAATCTTATACTTCACCACTTGTAATTTAATGGTATTTTATGTTTGATCTTTATTGTGAACAAAAATTTATCCGAATAGCAATAATTGAGTCAAACAATTTAACAGTCTATGGTGTGCTTGAAGAACCTTAGGACAAAAAGAACTTTTAATAAATCATATGAACATGTTGTTACATGTGAGAAGAAGTAGTGATTTTGCTGTGAGGTAATGCAGTGATTATTTGAAGAAGAAAAAAATAAAAGAAAGAAAGAATAGTAATCTAATGTTCCTTTGTAATCATTTTTTCTTTATGTAAAAGAGATAATTTAATAATTTAATAAAATTATTAAGAAAAACAGATAATTTAATAATAATCTATTCTACATAATTTTTAATTTGAATTAAATTTTTCATTCTTTTGAATTTTGAAAAACTAAAACATACATATAAAAAAATAAAATATTGTTAAGGAAAAACAGTTGTAAGAAACGGGTACTAATTTGTTACCACGAAAAACAGATTCAAACGTGAGTAATTTGATCTCTTAATATTTAAAAAATAAATTAATGTAACATTTTCTGTTTAAATTAAGTTTTCAGTGTAAATTAAGTTCACGTCATTATAGTTTTCAACTACGATACAACTTAACTTATTATTATAAATAGAAGGGTCAAATGAAATTTTTATTTACCTACAATTTTTTTAATTGCAAATTATAATATGATATAATATGAAGGTAAAAAAAATATTAATATTGACTTTATATTTGTATTGATTTACGATATATTAATATTAGTCTACTATAGTAGGTGTATTCAGGAGATGGTTATATTTCAATGGCATCAATATATTGAACATAGTGATTTAATGACTTGTTAATTTTTGTAAGATTTGTTTTACTGTTATGGGTATAATGAGTATATTATAAGTAAAATGTTATATGATTTTTCAATTTTTCAAAACAATTAATTTTTAAAAATAAAAAATCTCTAAATTGAAAGTTAAAATTGAAACTTTTAAATTTTTATTTATTTATAGTTGAAATTTAATTTTTTATAATAAAATTGTGATATGAATTTTTTTTGGTTAAATTATTTCTCTCTCTCTATCTATCAAAATATATATATATATATATATATATATATATATATATATATATATATATATATATATATAAATAAAGTTCAATGTGATTATTATATTTTTAAATGGTTCAAAATTGCAATGAGGTTAGTTTAAAATTAAAAGATGAAATTGAATCAATTAAAGATTGATAAATCAAATTGAATCAATTAAAAATACATACATCAAATTGAACTCAACAATATCTCGAGCACAAAAAACATGTTGTTTACTTTTAATTTCTTTTCTACTTTTACTTTATTTTCTATTTATATCAAATCAAACAATGTTTATTTGTACTTTATTTTGTACTCAGTTTTCTTCTTTTCTTTTCTCCCATATATATATATATATATATATATATATGTTTATTTTTAAATGGATTACAATTCAGGTTAGATATCAACAAGAATAACTTAAGGGTATGTAAAACTTAAAACAAAACTTAGTAATGAAGTTTTTTTATTTACTAATAAAATAATTTATATTAAAATGTATTATAATTTAATGTAAAATTTACTTTTCAAACTTATTTTACTTTTTTTAAAAACCCAAAATAATTAGTACTATGTTATGAATTAATGATTGTTCATTCATTTGATACATTTACTCATATGATTCATTACTCTTTATGTAAAATATTTGTATTAACTAAGTTGATTTGTTTCCTTAATGGATTATATATTGTATCTATAAATAGGACTCTTCCTATCAATAATAATATACAAATACAAATGAGTTGCTCCCTATTCTCTAATCTCCTCTATTGTTTCTTCTCTATTATGTATTATTCTCTCTATTATTCACTTTATTTCATAACACGTTATCAGCATGAAGCTCCAACCAATTGAGGACTAGTGGAAGTTTTTTATCTCTAACGACAATGTTCTGCGTGTCTCAATTCAGGCTCTTTCTATTCTTTTCTCAAATTATAATTATACCTTATATTCTTCCTCTTGTGATAAGAATGGTTTAACTTTATCAATTTTCATCCCCGTCTTATTATTTTTATTTTTATTATGACGGTGATTATTATTATTATGATTATTATTATTATTAATATTATTATTTTATGTGCTAGTTCTAAACACACGAAATGTTGCAAAATTTGGATTTGTGACCCTTGATATTACAAAGAAGAATTCTTTATATTGGATTTTAAATGTTGAAATATATTTGGATGCAATGGATATTGAGATACCATTAAATAAAGAAATAAAGCATCTGAGCAATATGACAAAAATATTGTGAAAAGAGATTTCACAAATATTGTGAATTTATTTCATGCCTATGTATGGCTGGCTGGATAAAGCAATAAAACTTTTGATGAAAAATCATGAGATCCGCCTAATTTGCTCCATTCCCAGAAGTGAATGCAATGCCTTTGTATGGCTGAACAAAGCAATGAACTTTTGATAGAAAATCAAGAAACCTGTCCAAATTGGTTATGCTTCATTCTTAGAAGTGAATGCCGCAACATTTGATTTATATTTCCATGATCGTGATCGTGATATTGATTATGGACATGGTTATAAAGAAAATTTCAAATACACATTTTGTCACGAGAAGTGGCACAATAATGTGAAAAAGGGAAAAGAAAAATGTGAAAATGCTGACAAAAAGATGAAAGTATATATTATTATTACGATGGTAAAGGCCATTTGAGTTGTACTTATTGTACACCAAAACATCTTACAAATAATGAGAAAAACATAGAAACATACTTTGCTTATGAAGATAGTGATTCTGATTATGGCCATATGAATGTTACTCATCTTGATATTATTATTTTCTTTGCTAAAGCAAATAGAAGCATTGATCACCTCATTGATTATGAGAGTGTTAAAAAAAATCTCATATTGATATTTACGTTTATATGAAAAACGAATGTTTGCACTAGTACGAAAAGATATGTGTCTTATTGATAGTGCAACAACTTATACAATTCTCAAGAGTAATCAATTTTTCTCTTATTTGATAATGTGAGACATCGATGTTAATATTATTTATAGTACTACAAATATATTTGAAAACTCTAGAAGAGCTATTATACTTCTACCAAGAAGTTGAATAGAAACTTATTAAGTTTCAATGATATTTGTCTAAATGGATATTAAATTGAGACAAACAATGAAAAAGATATGAAATATCTTTATATCTCTATGATTGAGTTGAAAAAGAAAGTGTATTGGAGAAATTATCAACATTCTCTTATAGTTTGTACTACAAGTTTATTAGTACAATTGAAATGCATGTCATGGTAAACCAAAAGTTTACAAATCAAAATGATTGCCTTGTTTGACATGATCAATTATTATAATGTGAAAAAAACAAGGTTGAAAAACTCATATGGACACGTTTGAAGCGTGGTAGACCTATTGGTTCCAAAGATAAAAACTCTTGAATGAGAAAGGGAGTTAATATGCAAAATGACCTAATCAAAAAGGTTGAAATCCCAAAAAGATTCATTTGACATAATTAATGGTTCGGTTCCAGAAGAACCTCAGGTACCTGAAATGGTTGAAAATCATGAGATCTCAATAAATTATGTCATGAATCATATAATATGGAACCAAAATAAAGTTAACATTGACGAAACTTTTACTTATAACATAGCGATGAATGCTATGAATGATAATGAGGATCAATAAGCAATGATCATTGAAGATTGTCGGCAAAGAAAAGATTGGCCAAAATGAAAATATGCAAAGAAGCATAATTATATTTGTTTGCTAAACGAAAGGTTTTTAAACATATAGTTCGCACACCTGAAGTTATGAAACTTGTTGGGTACATATGGATTTTTGCGCAAAAAATCAAATTAAGAATGATGAAATTGTTAGATACAAAGCACAATTGGTTGCTCAAGGTTGTTCACAAAACCTTGTATTGATTTGTGAAAAAACATATTCACTAGTATTGGATGCAACAACATTGCAACATTCGATTGTCCTAGTTGCACAAGGTTTGCATTTACATCTAATGAATGATGTTACAACCTATTCGTACGGTTCTCTTGAGAATCATATTTATATGAAAATCCTTGAAGGATTTTATTTGCCCAACAAGACAAATTCTAAAGAGTGTTATTCAATAAAATTGAACATGCTCTTTTATTGATTAAAGCAATCAGGACGTGTGTGACATAACCGTCTTATTGAGTACTTATTAAAAGAAGGATATAGAAATGATCCTATTTGTTCTTGTATTTATATGAAAAGATCCAAAAATGAATTTGCTATAAATATTGTTTATGTAGATGACATAAACATCGTTGGAACTCCTAATGAGCTCACAAAGACAATTAATTCCTCAAAGAAATAATTTGAGATGAATGATCTTTGAAGGGAAAAGTCTTATTTGAGATTAGAAATTGAGTATTTAAATAATGATGTTTTTATACGTTAAGAGACTTATATAATTAAGGTGCTTAAAATGTTCTAAATGGACAAGTCATGTCTATTATGCACTCCAATAAGTGTGAGGTTGTTAGATGTTGATAAAGACTCTTCTTAGACCTCAAGAAAATGATGAAGATCTTCTTGGTCTAGAAGCACCATATCTTAGTGTCATAGAAACACTAATGTATCTTGTTAATTATACTCGATCTAATATTGCATTTGCTGTAAATTTGTTAAGCAAGTTATAGTTCTTCAACTACAAGAAGAAAATGGTTTGGAGTAAAACATATACTTTGTTACTTGGTACTACGAATATGAGTTTATTCCATCCAAGTGATTCAGATTTAGACCAATGAGTTATGTATATGCATGTTATTTTACATATTCTCATAATGTCACAATGGTTGATCACAAACAAAGATGTTTGTTCACATGTGGTAGCATAATGGTTTCATGAAGGTATATGAAACAAACCATAGTAGCAACATCGTCTAATCATACAAAATTACGAGGAAAGTTGTGAATATGTTTGGTTAAGGTTTATAATTCAACATGTGCAAGAAACTTGTGACTATCCCGACAAAGATGAAATCAACAACCATATATGAAGACAATAATGTATTGTTCAATTGAAAAGATGATATAAATATCCAAAAATTCGTTCATCTGAAAATATGACAAGTCTATTTGTAAAGTTTTTGCCAAGAAAAACTTTTGAGCAAATGACTCACAAATTTGGACTCTGTCACCTTAATGATGTAAGTTTACATGAGGGAGAGAAATAGAATATGTGATGAACAATATTATACTAAAGAATATAGAATGTTGTACTCTTTTCCCTTCACTAGGTTTTTTATCCCAAAGGGTTTTTCCTAGTAAGGTTTTAACGAGACACATTTTTTATGAATGGACACTCAAGGGGGAGTGTTATGAATTAATCATTATTGTCCATTGATTTGATACATTTACTCATATGATTCATTACTCTTTATGGTAAATATTTGTATTAACTAAGTTGATTTGTTTCCTTTATGGATTACATATTGTATCTATAAATAAGACTCTTCCTATCAATAATAATATACAAATGAGTTACTCCCTATTCTCTATTCTCTATTATTTCTTCTCTTCTCTATTATCTATTATTCTCTCTATTATTCACTTTATTTCATAACATACTAGTTATTTTTTAAGCCTTTTATTAAGGTCTAAAGTTATTAGTTCAAAAAAATTGTTTCTAAAACTTAAAATAAAGGCTTTACTATAGATATAAAAGATATATAATTTTCTTATTTGAATTTGTTTCATTAAACTTGTTGATTTTAAAATTTATATATTAAACATATACACACACGTGCATATATATATATATATATATATATATATATATATATATATATATTCAAAATTTCAAAATAAAATTATAAAAAAATAATATTATTTTTTAAATTATGAAAGATAATTTTTATAATTTAGAAAATAATATTAAATTCTAAATTATAAAATATTTTTTATATTAATATAATTGAATTAAAAAAATGAAATTAAAATAGAAGGAAGAATACAAACAAAAATGTTTGAAAAATGAAGTTAGGGTAAGAAAAAGAATAGAAAAAAAAAAATAATGAGTTTATGAATTTGGTATCTAATCTCTACTAAAGAATAAGTTTGATTAGACATTAGATTGAATTATAATCAAACACTTGGAAGATTTGAATTATAAAAGTAACAAAAGGAAGAACTTTTAACACCTGGAAAACAGTTGAAACATATCTGGTGTGTGTACATTACTTGTTACACTCAAACTTCAGATACATTCAAACAACAATAAAGCCTATATAAAGTCCATGTTAACCATATATTTTATTACTATTATCTTGAACTTTTACTTGTATACGTTTCTATGCACTCTACTTAACTACAAATAGTTGAATTCTTCTTTAGTTTCCATATTAAAATCGCTCTAGTTTTGGTTTCAAGGTTTCAATGGGCTAGCTAGGTAGCTAGTCATAAGCCTTCAAAATCCCCTCCTACTCACCATCTTAACAACATAGAAAAGTCGTGGTATTTATTTGTTAATATCTTTTCTTCCCAAAAGTGAACATGATAAACTACATAAAATAATATTTATACAACAAATTTATTATATATATATATATATATATATATATATATATAAAATAAGTATAAGATTTTATTAGAAAAGATATATAAAATTAATTAATAGGTATAAGTAATAACTAAAGAAAATAATCTATAAATACGAATTGTAACATATATTGTGTTCCCATTACACAATTTCAAGTATCCAAAACATCATATCCGCCTCAGCAAGGTCACTTGAGATAATCATAACACAATCTCTATAACGTTAACAAAAATTAAAATATTGAAAAAAGTATCATATGAATACACAGTATAATTAACTCAGAAATTTATTATAATTCATACTAATTTCAAAATTTGCAATTATCTTTTTTGTGGCTTATTCTTTGATCTAAATGATGTACTATATGCACCCAAACAGAGAGATAGCGATTAGAGACTTTTTAAAGTAAAGAAACGTTCCTTCCATTAGAGTTGGTAGACATATGTTGGATTACATGCTAGATAAAAATAATAGATGTTTTGGTCTGAAATTTGATATTAAGAGAGAATGAATGTGAGAACAAAAAAGAATAGAAAAAACAGAGGGAGCGAGAGAGGTAGAGTGGGGACAAAAAAATGTACTCTCTGGATAGTTGCAGATATGCGTTGGGTTACATGCCAGATAAAACAGATGTTCTAGTCTGGATTTTGATATTAAAAGATAGAATCGAAGTAGGAAAAAAAAAAAAAAAAAGAAGAGAGAGAATGAAAGGGAGAGTGGGGGACCAAGCAGATATGGAAAATGATACATATAGCAGACAATAAACACAGGACTTTTTACAACGTGATTCTTATATTATTTCTTTTGTCTATTTTGCCATACGAATTTCGATGTAATATATTTGGATGTAATCGGAGATTTGTTAATTAAAGTTTTTTGTAATTTACTCGCAAAGTTTCCGAGGTTTGTTGGGGAGTGTTCTATATTCCATTGTAATGAAATGGCTTGTAGATTAATATATTTCATTTCATATACTGCTTAATCATGCTTCTTCAAAGTAGAATTTGTTTTATCACATTATTGTAGACGTGTTGTTGGTTCATTTGATTACAGCATAAAAAATAGTTTCATTTCAGAGTTATTCCCAAAAGTAGACTCTTATAAAATTACAATGAGAATATGATGAAAAGAGTAGATGAAATGGTTTATTATCTACCTAGTTTGGGATCATTCCTTCGCAGATGAAGTACAAATTAATAATGTTTTAGTCTCTCTCCGATTAATTTGTTGATTAACAATCTTAAAATATCTTGTCATGCACAACGCATGGACACATACTTTCGTTTGCCGTATATTGTTATTTTGTTCTCTAAAATGTGATCTTCACATTCTCTGCATGCGCTACACCAATCATATTTGATGATGTTGATTTTACAATAGCTGCAATGTTTTTTTTGCAGTGCGCTCTGAACGTTCACGAGAAAACTTCTTCCAACATATTTATAACTCTTTTATTTCACCTGAAATCTTATTCGGCTATATTAAGTTGACAGTTTTGCATTGTAATTTGTGCAGACTTTTTAGTTCAAAATTTGATTTTATCATTGAACTCACAACAAAAAGTTCGATGAAATTTTGAACTGGATTCCATCTAACAAAAGAATGATTTTTGTATACCCAAATCTTTCATTTAGTTGCAAAGGCTATGATCAATACTAAAGCAACTTAGTATCTATCTAGTAGTATTCCTTTCATCCTAAAACATAGATCACTCCAAGCATGCAACAAATACAATAAATTCAAAAAAGTTTAATGTATAGTAAATTTTTCGCATTTGTGTCCTTATCAAAATGAGTATCAGTTTATTCTAGTAGAGTAACTATCTTTATGTATATTACTATCTGTATATATATTTCACTAAAAAAATAGACATTTAATGCTAATTTAGAAAAATCTAGACTAACTAATTATATATGTTGGATTTAAGTCAATAACTTTATATTTACAAATATTATGTATGGATTAAGCTTACGATAATTTATTAATAATTTTAAAATTAAAGTAATTTAGCCTCATCAAACATTTTCTTTAATTTATTTAATTTAGTTTCAGTATTAAAGTTAATCAAATGTATTTTTAATATTAGTTTTTTTTATCCACGCTAATGAAAATAACTTAAAAAATATCTCAAATAGATTCTAAATGAACATTGCCCAATTTACTTTCAAGGAAAATTTGACCATGGTTAAAATTTGATAGTACAAGTTAGTGAAAACTTATTCTTCATGCCATGTTCTCTTTGGGTATGCAATAGGAATGGATCAACTAGTTAGAAATAGTAGTAATATATATATATATATATTGTGATCTCTAAACAAGTCCTCTTTGTAATTTTGTTGTTGTTTTGATTGATCAGATTCACTCTACAATCTAAACCTAGATTATTTGTGAAGAAAATTTGCAGAAGATTTGCAGAAGGTTCAATTTATATGACACTAAGTACTTTTCTTCTTGTAAAAGGGTTCAAGCAACACACGTGCTTCTTATATTTTATACTCTTCCGAATAAAAAAAGTCATATTCCTCATAACATTATCAAAAACCTAGGTTAATACTTCTAATCATATTGCATCAGTGCCTTAATAGACTTCTCTAATTATGTACACTCTAGTAAACTAGGTTCACATATTAGAAAATTAAATTGGATCATTTAGTTATCTTATCAAATGTCACACATGAATTAAGGTAACTTATAAAAGTTCAAACATAAAATTAACTCCAAACTAGAGTTTTGGATTTGATCTTTTGAGAAAAAATTACTCAAAAGACACCGTACTAATGAAACATGAATTTAACTCAAAATTGAAAAACAATTATTTGTTTGACATAACTTTATTGTAATATTGACTAATTCATACATACTAATATATTGCTAACTACAAAATAGACATTTAGTACTAATTTGAAAAAATCTACATTAACTAATTATATATATATATATATATATATATATATATATATATATATATTTATTTATTTATTTGATTTAAGTAAATAACTTTATATATACAAATTTTACTTCATTATTAAAGGTCAAGTTTCAATTAAGCTTACGATAATTTTTTAATAATTTTAAAATTAAAGCAATTTAGTCTCATCAAATGTATTTTTTTTTAAATTTATTTAATTTAGTTTCAGCATTGACATTACTCAAATCTATTTTTGATATTAACTTTTTATCCACGCTAACGAGAATAACTTCAAAAATGTCTGAAATAGATTCCAAATGAACAATATCCAATTTACTTTCAAGGAAAATTTGATAGTACAAGTTAGTGAAAGTCACATTCCTCGTGCTATTTCTCTTTATGTTTGTCATAGGAATGGACCAACCAATTAGAAACATATATATATATATATATATATATATATATATATATATATATATATATATATATATATATTGGTCAAATTCATTCTACCACCTAAACCTAGGTTATTTGTCAAGAAAATTTGCAGGAGATTTGCAGAAGGTTCAGTTTATATAACATAAAGTCCTCTCCTTTTTGTAAAAGGGTTGAAGCAACCCACGTGTTTCTATATTTTATACTTTCCTGGTAAAAGAATAAAACAAAGTCATATTCCTCGTAACATTATCAGAAATCTAGATTAATACTTCCAATCATATTCCATCAATGTCGTAATAGACTTCTCTAATCTATACACTCTACTTAACTAGGTTCACATGTTAGAAAATTAAATTGGATCATTTAGTTACCTTATCAAGATGTCATCTATGAATTAAGACAACTTGTAAAAGTTCAAACATAAGATTAACTCCGAACTAGAGTTTTGGATTGATCTTTTGAGAAAAAATTACTCAAAAGACACCATACTAATGAAACATGAATTTAACTCAAAATCGAAAAACAATTATTTGTTTCACATAACTTTATTGTAAGATTGACTAATTCATACATACTAATATATTGTTCACTACAAAATAGACATTTAGTACTAATTTACAAAAATCTACGTTATCTAATTTTATATATATATATATATATATATATATATATATATAATAATAACTTCATATATACAAATTTTAATTCATTATTAAAGGTCAAGTTTCGATTAAGCTTACCATAATTCTTTAATAAATTTAGCCTCACCAAATGTATTTTTTTTAAATTTATTTAATTTAGTTTCAACATTAATGTTACTCAAATCTAATTTTAATATTAGCTTTTTATCCATGCTAATGAGAATAACTTCAAAAATGTCTCAAATAGATTTTAAATGAACAATATCCAATTTACTTTCAAAGAAAATTTGATAGTACAAGTTAATGAAAGTCACATTGTGCTATTTCTCTTTGTGTCTATCATAGGAATGGACCAACCAGTTGGAATATATATATATATATATATATATATATATATATATATATATGTATATATGTATATGTATATATATATATGTATATGTATATGTATATATATATATATGTATATATATATATATACATATATATATGTATATATATATAGAGGTTCTATGATTTCTAAACAAGTATGTAACTTCTTTGTTGTTTTGATTGGTCAAATTCATTCTACCATCTAAATCTAGGTTATTTGTCAAAAAAATTTGCAGGAGATTTGCAGAAGGTTCAGTTTATGACACAAAGTCCTTTCTTTTTGTAAAAGGGTTCAAACAACTCACGTGCTTCTTATATTTTATACTCTTTTGCTGAAAGAATAAAACAAAGTCATATTCCTCATAACATTATCAGAAACCTAGATTAATACTTTCAATCATATCCCATCAATGTCTTGATAGACTTCTCTAATCTAAGCACTCTAGTTAACTAGGTCCTCATGTTAGAAAATTAAATTGGATCATTTAGTTATCTTATCAAGATGTCACTTATGAATTAAGGCAACTTATAAAAGTTCAAACATAAAATTAACTCCGAACTAGAGTTTTTGATTTAATCTTTTGAGAAAAAAATACTGGAAATGCACCATACTAATGAAACATGAATTTAACTCAAAATTGAAAAACAATTATTTTAGGAATCCAAGTGTGAGCCTAAGTTTCACATTGACCAGAAATGAGAAAGTAGAACACTATATAAGAATCAAGACCCATAAACCTATTGCCTTAAGGTTTTGGGTTGAGAGTGGTGTCAATGTCTTATGTGGTTGGGCTCAGGTCTCATTGGTGTGTTGTATCTCCCCAGTGAAACTCCCTCTGTAAAACCTGACAAGTGGTATCAGAGCCGATGGTTAATACTGGCTCAGACGAGTGCAGTATAGTCCTAGTATCGAAAGTCTTCCTGGCAAGGGTCCCAGGTAAGGGTTTCAGGTAAAGCGTGTCCCGTTAAGAATAACGGCAGTACAGAAAAGGGTAGAAAAGGAGTACTCGTGGTTGGGCAGCTTCCGTTGGAGGGGGAGTCTAAGTCCCACATTGACCAGAAATGAGAAAGTAGAGCACTATATAAGAATAAAGACCCATAAATCCATTGCCTTAAGGTTTTGGGTTGAGAGTGGTGTTAGTGTCTTATGTGGTTAGGCTCAGATCTCATTGGTGTTGTTCTCTCCAGTAAAACCCCCTCTGTAAAACCTGACAAATTATTTGTTCAAACATAACTTTATTGTAAAATTGACTAATTCATACATACTAATATATTGGTCACTATAAAATAGACATTTAGTACTAATTTCCAAAGATCTAGGTTAACTAATTATATATGTGTTGGATTTAAGATTTAAGTCAATAACTTTATATATACAAATATATATATTTTGTAACTTCTTTGTTGTTTTGATCGGTCAGATTCACTCTACCATCTAAACCTAGGTTATTTGTCAAGAAAATTTGCAGAAGGTTCAGTTTATATGCCATAAAGTACTTTCCTTTGTGAAAGGGTTCAAGCAACTCACGTGCTTCTTATATTTTATACTCTTCTGCTGAAAAACTAAAAAAATCATATACCTCGTAACATTATCAGATGCCTTAATAGACTTCTCTAATATGTACACTCTAGTAAACTAGGTTCACATGTTAGAAAATTAAACTGGATCCTTTAATTACCTTATCAAGATGTCACCTATGAATTAAGGCAATATAAAAGTTCAAATATAAAATTAATTCCAAACTAGAATTTTTAATAGATCTTTTGAGAAAAACTACTAAAAAATACCATACTAATGAAACATGTGAATTTCACTCAAAATCTTAAAACAATTATTTGTTCGACATAACTCTATTGTAAGATAGAGTCATTGATACTTACAAATATAGTTCTAGAAGACAAATGGAATTACAATAGTGAATTCCTTGAAGTTTGATTTCAAAATGGTAAGCCATTTATTAAAAAGAAGAAGTGAGATGTGGTTAGAAGTCATTTGCAAATATTTGGAAGATAAAAAGAGTTGTGTTATGCAATGATTCCCAATTATTATTGTGAGGAGTTAATGAAGATATCTGTGGTAGAGCTCTTGAAAGAAGGAGAACTGTTTGAAGAAAAAATAGGAGTACAAAAAACTGTAAATTAAAGATACAAAATACGTGTTCATAATACAAGGAAGATTTTATGGTTAAGATTTTCTTGCCATCCTCAACCATGGATTTTGTACCCAATAAAACCAATTTCATGCATCTCAATATCTCACTAAGCCTCACTCATTTGAAAACCATTGAATTCACTTGGAGTATAACTCATGACTATTACTTCTAGACTGCCAAAATAGACTATCCAAGTTATCCTATGCCAACTATTTCAAAAATGTTACAAATCCAAGCCTTTCCACAGCTCCCTTTCACATAATTTGGTAGACTAGTTTTTCCTTGCTTCATTAGTTTTCATTCTAAGTTAAGCACCGCATTTTCTTTACCAATTATCTCCATCTCATTTTATTGACACCTTTATATATGTTTGCACAAAAACTGAACAGGAAAAAAAATAAAGTAAAAAAAGTAAATTTGTGGAAATTTCAATTTGAGAAAATCTTTAATGTAAAAGGGATCAATTTCATTTGAAGAAAAAAGAACATTTTTTTCATGTTGTAAATGATTTTTTTTATATATTTTAAAATAAATAAATTGCTTCTATAGAAATATAAAACTGGCATTTATCCTAAAAAAAATTGAGCTTTGTTATCTAAATAGATTAAAAAGTTATAATAAGAAACAGATTTTTAAAATGTTATATATTCTTAAAGAAAAGCGTGGTTTATAAGAAATTTGTTTGTAGATGAAATTTGAAAGTGAAACTAAGTTGGATGAGGCGCAGAAGGTGGGAATAGGTTTGTAGTTGTCCGATGTTAAGTGGTGTCTGAATTAAGGAGCGCATCCAAGGTAGGTGGGCATGCATGGTGATGGTGTTATTTTGGCAAGATTTACAGAGAATGGCAGTGAGGAAAAATATAGCACATTCTGATGGTGATGAAAAAATGATTTGTTCAATTATGTGATGACCCGTGAGAGAGTGAGCCAAAAGCTTAACTGCCTCAAATCCCTCTCACAGTGCCCACCATTACACGACAAAACCCCAACTCCCATGTTCAAACAATTTGCTGGCCGGCTGCTTCACATGCCTCCAAAATCCAACACGAGCAGTGCTCCTACGGCTACAGGTACTACCCTCTCTCCACTGCCTCCCTCTTATATTTCATCTCTCTCTCTTTCTCTCTCTCTTTTTTTTTTTCATTCACAAAAGATAAAAAGGGTTAATTATCTCTGGGGAGGGGAGTGGGATTAGCACCTTTTGTAGCCATGAAAGTGATGTTCTCAGCACTACTCCTTTTGCCATCTGAAAAAGCCTGAACTTCCCCTAGAAGGGTCTCTTTTGCCCAATTTGACTTCAAATATGTTTTCTCGGGCCGAGAGTTTCCCCTCCACCGATCAGTCTCTGTTGGGAGGAACCATAATATAATCCCCCACGAAAAAGCTGAACTGTCTATTTTCTGTGCAGAATTCTCCCAAACTCTTCTGCCAATTTTCACCCACAACTTGGATCGCTTCCCAATGACAAAGGCACCACACACTACAAGTCAGGTCACTTTCCCTTTCTCCCTCTTCTCTCCTTAATTCCCCTTTCCCCTCTGCCCCCAACTTTCTTCTTCACCCTTTTTAAGTCACTCATTCATTCATTCCACCCGCACTGTCCATGACGCAATTCACACCCTTCCACCAAATCACACCCCTCCCCAACCCTACCATCATGAACAAAAACCAAATCCCTAGAACTAGGCCCTGGCCTGCAGGCTTCCCTACCTCCAAGGCCTTAACCAACTTCGCCGACGCTAACTGCATGGAACAGTTACTTCTTCACTGTGCCAACGCTATTCAAACCAACGACGTAACCCTCGCCCAGCAAATCCTTTGGGTCCTCAACAACATAGCATCCCCCGACGGCGACTCCAACCAACGCCTTGCCTCCAGCTTCCTCCGCGCCCTCACCGTACGTGCCGGCCAAACCGGCACCTGCAAGATGCTCGTCGAGGTAACCGATCACGACCGCACCAACCTCTCCCTAGACACCCACAAATTCTCCGTCATCGAGCTTGCCAACTTCGTCGACCTAACCCCCTGGCACCGCTTCGGCTTCACCGCCGCCAACGCCGCCATCCTAGAAGCCACCGATGGCTTCTCCGTCATCCACATCGTCGACCTCAGTCTCACGCATTGCATGCAGATTCCCACGCTCATCGACGCCATCGCCAGCCGCCACGAGGTCCCTCCTCTCATCAAACTCACTGTCGCCGCCGATGCCTCCCGCAGAGACATCCCTCCTATGCTCGACCACTCCTACGAAGAACTCGGCGCCAAGTTGGTCAATTTCGCAAGGTCCAGAAACGTCGTCATGGAGTTCAGAGTGGTTTCTTCCACTTACCAAGACGGTTTCGCGGGTTTGATCGAACAGTTAAGAGTGCAACAACAGCATTTTGTTTACGCAGTTGAACCTCGTCCCTCTGAGGCTTTGGTTATCAACTGTCACATGATGCTTCACTACATACCCGACGAAACCCTACACGCTATCCCCGAAACAGACTTAACCTCTTTGCTCTACGATTCTTCTTCTTCTTCTGCTGGTTCTTCTTCTTCTGCAGCAGTTAGCGTTACTCCCACTTCCTCTCTGCGATCGTTGTTCCTTAAGTCCCTGCGGGGTTTAGATCCAACACTTGTAATCTTGGCTGATGAAGATGCGGATTTGACATCCAATAACTTGGTTTGCAGGCTAAGATCTGCGTTTAACTATCTATGGATACCTTACGACACTGTGGACACGTTCCTTCCACGAGGGAGCAAGCAAAGGCAGTGGTACGAAGCAGACATTTCCTGGAAGATTGAGAACGTGATAGCGCAGGAAGGGGTTCAGAGGGTGGAGAGGGTTGAGCCAAAGAACAGGTGGGAGCAGCGAATGAAGAACGTAAACTTTCAAGCGGTGACTTTCAGTGAGGACTCTGTTGCGGAGGTGAAGGGGATGCTCGATGAACATGCTGCGGGGTGGGGATTGAAGAGGGAAGATGAACACATTGTCCTCACTTGGAAAGGACACAACGTGGTGTTTGCCTCTGCTTGGTTACCTGCTTGAACATCATTTTTTTACGCTTTGTACTTTATCAATAACAGACATTCATTATTTTCCTACTTAGTCTTTCTTAGTAACTTTCTTAAATAGTTACGTTGTACTTTTTAATAGTAAATAATTAGATCAGAAGTTATTTGTAGGTCTTTGTCGTGCTTTTATCAATGCAGGTCTTTCATATCTTTCCATTTCAAGTTTTACCCTCCTTTATTCTCTCCTCAGTTTCTCTCTTTCTTTCGAAGAATAGATACCTTCAATGAGTGTAATTCTTTTTATTATTATTTCGGTTCATTCTTATTCTTTCTAGACATTCTTGAGATTTTAAACATTTTATCCAAAAGTCAAATCTTATGATAGTTTTGCTGTCTCCTAGTAACCAACAGTAATAGACTAGTTGTTAGCCGGGTTTAGGTGATAAATGTCATGAGCAGAAGACATAGAAGACATATTTTCCTGGTGTTTTGGACTTAAGAGAATCATTTTTCCAAAATCAAAAAGCCATTAATTTTGAGTGTCCTAATGACTAAAAGCATTTTCATTGAAAATCATAACATCATTAAAGTACAATTTTACCATAGTTTTTCTTTTATTTTCTCTGAACGAGTTCCTTTTGACTAAACAGTAATTTTTGAAGATGAAATCTATGACCACTGAATCCTTGACCACCTGAAACCAATAATGCTGAAGGTGCATTAAATGCGAAGTGACAGTCTATGATATACTCTTGAAGAATTGTGGATATTGTGCAGAATTTCCCAAGGTATAATTGTCCTAGACCATTATGGACGTGTGATTTTCACTTTTTGTTTCCTATGTGTGATGGTAGGAATTGGATTCTCCTAAAGTAATGTTTCCTAGGTACAGTCAATAAAAACAGTAATCTTATAAAACAGAAGATAGCATGAGTGTAACCAGTGAATAACAAGATTATGACACGGTACATACAAATTTCAAGGTTATGTCTCTGAGGACATTAAATATAGAAAGTTTTGATAATGGCTAAAGGTTACAATTCTGTAACTCCCTTGTGTGAATGACACCGTTGGTACCCCGATGCGTATATAACGCGGCTCAATTTCTCAAAATTAACCTAAACAATCTTTGGTGGATATAATAGAACAAGATATTTTAACACTTGTGTTCAATAATCTTAATTATAACATTTTTTTTAAATTAGAAAAATAATTTAGATTAAACTGATATCAACGCTTTGGAAAAAATAATTTAATTAATATATACACTAAAAAAATACCACTACTGCTTCAATAGTGATTAATTTTAATGACCAAAAGTTGTTAGTACCTATTAGATACCAATTTAAAAAATAAAAAAATATTGGTTACTAAAATAGTCACTATTGTAAATAAAAATTATAATTGGTCACCAAATTGATTATTAATTAGTTAGAGACCAATTTAGAAACTAACTAAGTCATTTTGGTAGTCAAAACCTAGTTAATTTTTAGTAACCAATTTCCTTTGGTAACCAAAACTATGGTAGCTAATTTTAAAGACCAATTTAGTGACCAATTATATTTTTTTATTCATAATAGTTACTATTTTAGTAACCAATAATTGTTTACTTTGTGAATTAATATCAGAATTGGTCACTATAATGACTAACAACTTTTGATCACTAAAATTGTTAACTAATGAAACATTTTCTTATAGTGTATATATCTTAATTTATGCACGCGAATTTATTGGTTTCAGCTTGTAAAGATTAACACACTTAAAATTTAGGATTCAGATTAAATTTATTAATAATAGTTTAGAATTGATAACATTGATTCTAATGTAATTTATTTTTAATATTACATAACTTTACATTATCCAAATCGAAGTTAATATAATTTTATTTTAAAGCTTGAATCTAAATCTAAACTCTGCATTTCCTTAGTTCTCTGCGTGTAGATAGGCGGTGACAACGTAAAAGAGACTTACAATTAGTTTTTTCAGTGTAGGCTAAGTGGAGACACACGTTAATTAGTTAAAGCTTATGTATTCTTATAACATTTAATTCTTTTTAAGAATAGTCTAAGTTAAAGAGTTAAAGTTATTCAAGATGATATGGTTGATTCTACTTTGTGTTAGTCATGTAGTCCACGTTATCCAATGGTAGAAGTTTTCAAGATGGAATGGAATGCATCCAAGAGAATAGAAGAAAACTGATAAAAGAATGAAAATAATCAAAATAAATTTTTTTTATTAAAAATATTGATTTATTTTTTTCTAAATAAAATCATTTAATTCGAACTTTAAATTAAAAATTAGGAATCGAACAAAAAAAAATACTAATTGTATTTAAATATAATATCATATATATTTAAAATTAATTAACACCTAAGAAACATACATGTAGGTGTATTTAATATAATTTTTTTTATGATTAGATTGTATTTATATTTACTAAAACATATTTGTATTGTAATTTAATTATAAAAATCATATAAGGTATTCATAAATACGAGAGAAATTAAAAATTATGAATATACAATAATCATACAAAAGTAATTCAACGCATATATTTTTATTTGTTACTTTTTATTATAAAATACTTAAATTTGTTTAAAAAAAAATCTTTTACACATATATAATCACAAAAATTGAAAGAGTTATTCAAATTAAATTGCAAAACATTAATTTAGTTTGACTTTTGTATTAAATTTTAATTTAATCATATTGAATTTTTATGTTTGATTGCAATAAATACGAAAGATAAAATAAATTGAGTGAGAAATACTTCTAGCAAATTATTGATATTATGTAAAACAAATACCAATTAAGAATTGGAGAAAGTTATTTATTACAGAACTCAATTAAGTTTCTCTAATAGAAAGATTACTTTTTTCTATAAAAAGTTTATTCTTTCTTGATTCTGAGGAGGGTGTTATGGTTTTGAAAGGTGTTCCTTAAGGTCAATCTTTAGTCAAGGCATAGTATAAGATAAATGATAGATTATTTAGAAACATGAGTAGTTTCCTCCACATCTTGGATCTGAAGTATATACTCTATAGTTCGGACTAGAGGAAAAGTAAAAATAAAAAAAAGAAAAAAAAAGAAAAGACAAAAGAAAATGCAAAGTGATGTTATTTGGAGTAAGTAAGACAGAGTAAAAAATTAAGTGGGAAAATTATAATAGATGTGACTTATATAATAAAATAATTTTTTTATATGTATGTTTAAAAAAATCATCTGTATTATAAAATTTTAGAAACAATTTGATATAAGATTAACTTTTAAAATATAGATTATAAATTAAATTTAAATTTAATAAATCATCATATCTTAATAAATAAATAAATAAGTATATTTAAAATAATAATATATTAAAATAAAATATTTATAAAATATAAAATATAAAATATAAATTTTAAATTAATTTATTTATATTATTTTTCATTTTACAAAAACGCGTATAAAAACGTACAAGAAATGTTTGATGAAAGATAACTCAAATAGAGCTTGCTTACTGATTTATTAGAATCTTATAATCTTTGTTCAATATATAGAGTATAATATCTCATCTATAAAGGAAAAAGTAAAATCTAATTGAACTATAGTGTTAATCGCAACATCATTATTAAGTTACTTAACTTAAATATACACAAATTAATATCAACTTTAACCTATACAAATAAGAAACATACTAATGATTTGACCGCTCTTTTGTTATTTCACTTTCTATTATGCTTCTCCTCTTGGCAAAATAGGTTCTAACTTTTTTTTGTTGGTCATATGTTGCATTGGGGATTAAGTGTTTTGTCTTGGGTTGGTGTTGGCTTTCTTTTGTTAGTATGTATAAGCCATTAGACAAGGAAGCATGCGTACAAAAAACGTATAGAAACGCACAAGAAGTGTTTGATGAAAAACAACTCAAAGAGAGTTGTAAAGTCCCAACTTGGAAGTAACAACTCAAAAAGCAGAAGGATGTAATGATTTAGTAAACATATAAACAAAGTTCTACTAACCATTCTCTATTTTTGAATAAATTTGTCTCTGTTATTACTGTTTTATTGGTTTATGTCTTTAATTCCACAAAATCGACTTGTAAGATTATAATATTACCACAAAACCCCATAAAATTTTTAACATATAAATTATAGAAATAACAATAAAATAATATTACCATTCTCTTCCAATGTGAACGATGAGAAATTGATCCACCGGTACGAAGAGATGCACCATCATAGTTATAAGGTTTCTTCTATTTGTTTCATACCTAGTTTTGAGGAAGTAAAATTCAAGATGAAATCATTTAGAGAAAGGGATAATAATACTAAATTCGTTTACACATTTATTAATTGGAAAAGAAACAAAATTAAGTTTAGAGAGTTGTTAGGAGAAGAACTCATTGAAGAAAAGATTTAATAAACAGCTCTTGCTAAGACTTATCTCAGATGGAGTGGACGTGTAATGATGCTTTAACAATTAATTTTGAATTTCAAAATATTAAGGCAATATAAGAATATAAAAGAAATAAGAGTATGAGTTCAATTTTATGTTTTTGAATATAAATGTAGTTTTGACGAATCATACAACTATTTTCAAATATATAAAAAAGCGTACTCCTTTTTCCTTTCTCTAAAGTAAGCAACTCTACCTTCGGACAATGGAGGCCTATATACCTTTTTTTTTCATCTAATAAAGAGTTATTGAATTATTTATTTTTTAAATATATAAATTACTTTAAGATTTGTCGAACAGCGCTCACTAGTGAAAAAAGGAGAATCTATGACGATTTATTATGATAGGTAGTAAGTCACCTGTCATAATAAGTTGACCGATAGCATTTTTGTAATAAAAGTAACAGTTATTATGACAGGTGAGAGGGGATCTGCCATAATAAATGAAGAGAGAAAACTTATTATGATAGGTGCAGTAGACCTATCATAATAAATAGATGCGGTGGCAAAATTGAAATTATATTAAAAATATATTATGATAAATTTTGGGAGACCTGTCATAATATCTTTAAATCCCTAATTTTTCCCTTCCCTCATTCCTCTTTTTCACCTCCCTTATTTCTTAAAGTATTTTCATTTCTCTTTCTCGTCCACCTTCTTTCTTAACCAGTTGTGTTTGTTGTCTCCCTTCTTTCTCAAACAGTCGACAACCTTCGTTTCTTGTTGTCATAGCTTCCATTAGCTTTGCCATCATCAACCTCTCCTAGTGATGTCGTTTGGTTTAACGTTTTAATTTGGTTGTTTTCCTCATTCGAAAGTTTTGGGGAAATTATGGGTTTAACTTTAATTCCCATGATCTTATGACTTAAGAATTTATCGGCATGTGCTAAGTTTAGGGGTTGTTTTTTATTTTTATTTGGCTCATTCATGGGTGGGGTTTTTAGTATCTTCGGCATAACAATAGCAAAGGAAAATGTAGATAAATGTTTAATCTATTTATTTAAATCATGCTTTGTTAGCGGGATAGCTACTGGTGGTACAAACAACACTAAGTCAACACATATTGTTATTTTTGTGGATTGCATTTTAGAATGCAATTATGTTTGTTGAGCAATAAAATTCTCTACTAACCCTATTAAGGCCTTTTATGAACAAGGGAAGACTTGCTTTGGTGGGTTAACAACTTAATGTAACCTGCTTAAGGTTGGGTTATCTTTATTTTGTTTTTTCGATATTGTGTAAGGCAACTTTTTTTTTTTCTAAATCTTATTGTTTAAGTTTTTAAATCCTAATATTTCAGGTTCTTCGTAATATTGCAGTTGCGGAATTGCTTGATTTCTCCTAACTGACATTTTTTATGGTAAGTAGCATTTATGTTTCATGAATGATATTTGAAGGAAACCATTTCCACTTCTTTTTACCTATATGGATTTAAAAACTCGAATTGCATGACACTAACCCAATATTAAGTTTACAATATTAAAATGAAGTTTGATATTGGGCTCTTTTATATTTAATTTTTGAGCTTTTATAATGACTCATTTAAGTATTTCTAGGTCACTGAAATGATGTATTGGCATTTGGCTAGAATTAGTGAAATGAGTGTTTGTAATTAAGGTTGTGAGAGTGTTTGTAAAAGTTGTTAAGGTTGTAGATTTATGTATATACGTTTCAATTTTTAAAGTTTGTTAGACAGCTTAATTGTATGGAAATTGTTTGGTTGGGAATTGTTTGGTTTGCTGACATGAGATACATTTGCAGGTGAATTGAATGAAGAAGAAAATGGCAAAAAAAATCACAAAAAAGAAAATCTATCTTATTATGATGTACTTTGCATTACATGTCATAGTAAGTTGGACTTATTATGACAAGTTATTGAGACATCATAAAAAATATGCATTTTCTATGACTCCTGCAACTATGATGTCAGGATACCTGTTATAATAAACTTGTTTTACCTAATAAGCCTATTTTCCACTGTACAAATACCTTTCTATTAAAAGATAATATAATAATTATGAGTGCATACAAAGCATTAGTTTAATGATTACTAAAAGTAATATTTTATAAATCAATATCCAAATAAATCATTCACACAATACACATTCCGATTCCGATGAGAGAAAATATTTTATCTAGAGTTGTTAGCCATTATCATTCGTTATACCATTTCAAGAATAGCGTCCTGAAATTAATAAATTGTTCTTCAAAATTCAAGTCTCGCTTGCTAAGAAATACATAAAATCCTATCCAAATCAAACAAATATGAAAACTAATGAATGGAAAAGTTTTGTAAAACCAACCAAGAACAAACCATGAAATCAAAGAGTAAGCTCAACAACAACCAAGAACAAACCAACAACTGCAAAGAAAATAATGAATGCACAGATAATAAAACCTAAAGTTTCTTTGGATCTCCATCAACTTTCCGGCCCCACATATCTACTAGCAAAATAACAAGTTTTTGAGATTGAACAAAATCAGCAAGAGACTAAGATTGAGATATATAGTCAGCAATAAGATCCGAAAGAAGTTAATAGAGCTGTGATGTTGGAATAGTGAAGAGTACAAATCATATTAAGATTTAGAATAGTAGTGGTACTAAACTTCCTTCTAAGTTTTTAAATGCTCTTTTATAAGTTTGAAACTACTCAACTGGCAAAGAAAAACTCAGCTGACAAAGAAAGAACACAAACACCAAAATTTGGTACATTTTCACCATCAAATACTTCACATGATATCCTACGCCATATTGCATGTCTTTGTATAAGACGGGAAGTATACAAACGAGATTAGTTCATAAATTCAAGAATAAAAGCCAACGGAGAAACTCTGTAGAGAAACAAGTAAAAATTCAATCCTTATTCAAAGAAAAAGAAATATGATAAGGAAATGATCATATGAACAACACATATCAGCCAGAATAAAAGTAGCAATCAAAGATACATAAATATTCCTAGAAAATGCCTTACAAAACTACACACACAAATATATATGCCAAAGCCTATAAATTAGGTTATGATGAGAGCTGCTGCCTTTTCAAGTTGAACTTCGAGCTTCATGCTAATAGTAGCGTTCTAACAAACAATTTCTAATTAAAACCAACACCAAGGCAACCTTAGTCCTCCTAATAATAAGATCTGCAAACTCTTTCATAACTTTTAAAACTCAACAGAAAAAGAAGTATCAGCCTCGATACGGTGGGCTGGAAACGGATTTGGTGGAGAAATAGAATAATTAACAAAGAAAATATTTTATCCAGAGTTAATAGCAGTTATAATTTGTTATATCATTAGAAAAAATTTTCAACTCAACATAAATTAACAAATTCTGATCCAAAACTCCAGTATATATAGCTCTTTCACAGAAACACATAGGACAAATAATGAATAGAAAGCATTTTGAAAAACTGATAAATGAGTCAAAGTCGACAATTAGAAGTTATGAGAGAAGACATCAAAATTGAGTAGAACTTACGAAAAGAAGGCAACCACACCAAGGCAAACCCGAGTAAAGCCCAACCGCACTTGTCCCATTGCTCATCCCAGAATGCCTCGTATGAATCATCAACCATCAATAGAAGCAAGTATAACGAACAAAAATAGTTCAGCCATTAAAAAATTAATTCAAAATACACACCCGTGAACTGCTACATTAAACATTTAGCTATAAAATTCGAATGGCAAGCAGTGGAATTCTGAAACAAAAGTTATCTCGACCTTAAAAAGTTGATTCTTTTTGTAGGCATCATCCTCGTCCTGCCACTTAAATTTTCATTTAAATGAAGTCTTTAAAACATCCAATTCATACATTTTTACATAAAATTATACAGACCAAAACATGTAAGCAATGCCTTAGGTCTCTCCAAGTTGGGATGATCACAATTTTCTTAGGGCATAGGTCATAACAATGCTAGGATTTAGGGCATAGTAGGAGTTAAGACTTAATGCTTATGCCTTAAGGGTTAGTGTAGTTGAACTTAAGACCTAGACATTAGGACTTAGGACATCGTACTTATGGGACTTAAGTTCAAATTTGTTCTCAAACATAATATTACTTCTGTCGGATGGTTTAATTGTTATGTACTTTTTACTATTATGATGAAACACTAAGTCTTACGTTCAACTACGCTCTAAACCCAAGCCTTTTTTATGACATATGTCCTCGAGACCTATTAAACTCCACCTATGCCCTATGTCCTACGAAAATTGTGAATCATCCTAACTTGGGGAGACTGTGCACTGATAAACGCCTTGTACCCAATATTAAATGATTAAATGATTAATGATTCCAAATCAATGATGTAATAAAAACAACATAAGACAACAAATCTGACACCGTTAGAATTGACGGAATAGTTTGTCCTAGGGATCCACGAGACACATTCATGTCAATAATGAGGCTGAGAGCACCAGAAAAGAATCGATTGAAAGAAAATTTTCACCGTGTAATATTGAATTCAAGTCTCCAAGCTACACAAGATGATTAAATCACTTGTAAGAAACACAAATAGCAAAATGATAGTAAGATTATCACGGTCTATGTCAGCATGATTTTCAGAACTTACAATTGCTTTGATTCCACAACACTTGGGAAAATATCCCACAAATCCATGTGAATCATGCGAGCGAAAAAGCTCAGGTCTAATTTTGTTTCACATGATTGCGATTGGAGGAAGAGTCAGGCAAACAAGAAATCATTGTAAGCCCTCTTTTTCGGCTTATAGGTGATTGAGTTTGGTTTTTTCCTAGGTCCAAAGCCAGCCCATCAGAAACCCCTCAATACCACCTTTCCATCCCCTAATCCTTCACTCTGTCTTTTTTCAGAAATCAGAAACCCTCTCTCTGTTCAAACTTGAGAGCTCTGCTACGGCACAGTGAACCTCCCACCTTCAAGCTAGCTAAGTTCGTTCTGCCTCCAAGTAAGTTACTCCTCAAGTCTGTTGTATCCTTTCTTCCCCTTTCCAGTTGGGTGATTTGGTTGTGTCTAGTGTTCGTCCTCTAACATTCGTTTGTCCTGGTATTTATGTTTCAACTCACTACTCTAGTTCTTGGGGCTGTGGTGCTCCTTATGTTTGCGTTTGTTAGCATCTAAGCAAGGTAAGGGAAGTTAGGTTTTTAAGTTTTAAAGTTATTTTTGCATGTTTACGTTCTGTTCTATGTTTTGAGTGTTTGAATGGTGTTTTTAATCGTGTGCAAATGGTTGGCTTGTATTCTGGATGTTGCTTTGTGTTGTATTTCAGCCTTGCATGCGTGAGCAGTGGCGAGAACTGATATTCTCCCCCATGCGAGCTCGTCTCGCCTAGGCGAGAATAGCAGAAGCTCGCCCTGGTTCTGCTCGAGCATCTCGCTCAGGCGACCAACTCTTGTGATGAGCAACGCATCGTCTCGCTCAGGCGAGGATGGCTCGCCCAAGCGAGCACTCGTGGAGATCAACTGCTTTCTCTGTTCGCGTCCTCGTCCAAGCGAGGAATTTTCCTTTTGGGCGAAGAACTATCTCGTCTCGCCTAGGTGAGAAGGGCCCGCTTAGGCGAGAATTCGCAGAGTGCTCACAGTGCCACTGTTGTAGGTCTCGCTCAGGCGAGAATGCCTAGCTTAAGCGAGACAGTTATTGTCGCTTGGGTGAAGGCCTTTAGTCTAAGCGAGAACAGTACAAATTTGCATTTTTATTTCCCTGTTTAAGTTGTGGCTGGTTGTTATCATGAACATGCATGTGTTATTTGATTTGTATGAACTGCAAGTGGTATGCTTGAATTGATTTATGGCATGGAATTGTTGGTTGGTTGTGTTGTGGCATGAGAATTGGATGTTTATGATAAAAGTGGTGGTTATAGTATGAGGAACATGAATTTGGTGTGAGATAGACGTAATTCCATGAGTCTCGTAGGGAGATCTCATGGTTGTGTGTAGTGTATATAATTAAGATAAGGATTCAAGTAAGGATCGCATCCCGAAACTCTAAAGGGTCAGTTAGTCTCACGTAGAGCAAACTGATCCAAGTGGTGAGAGTAGTAGAAGGTCCTAGTCTTTGACAGGATAATGACCTTAGATGCTTGAAGGCTAACCTTATGTGTGGTAGGGTGAAACTCATTGGCAATGGCTCTGTAGAGCAGTAGAGGCCATCACAAGCGCAAGCGTCCCGTAAATTCGATCTTATCATATGTATCCGGATAATTGAGTCATGGTGTCCTGTTTGGTTGCTACAACATGATTTTGTGTCTACTTTGTTGCATGCTTGCGAACTATTTTAAGTGCCGGCTTGTTATAATATGTTAAAAATTATTTTACACTAGCTTACCATTTTATTTTGTGTCTGTTCTTGTCTTGCTTTCTCTTTTGTGATGATCACCTTAATGATGGTGGGAGCAGATGAGGGAAATGCTGAAGGTAGACCTGATGGTAGCCCCCACCTGCTCCCTCAATGCTTTGTCACTCATAATGACTTTTTCCTTTATATGATAGGACATTGTCCTCTATATATTCAACAAAGGTTATAATAAATCAATAATCAAGCTCTCTTTGAGTTATTTTTCATCAAACATTTCTTGTGCATTTCTTATACGCATGTTTCCTTCTCTTATGGTTTATAGATATTAACGCAAGAAGGCAATTAGCAAGAAACACAACAATCGCATAAACAACACCAACATAACTCATCCTCGCCTCGCCAATACAACACCACCAAAACACTTAATCTCCAATGCCACATATGACCAACAACAAATTCCAGAACCTATTTTGTTAGGAGGAGGAGCATAATAGAAAGTGAAAAAACAGAAGAGGAATCAAATCATTGGTCTATTTCTTCTGTATACTGTTTTAAATATAGGAATAAGATTTTAAACGCCAACTCACCTTGACAGGAAAGTATGCATATAATAGTTAATAATTAATAATTAATGTATTATATTTGTATGTTAAAATTGATATTAATTTGTATATGTTTAAGTTAAGTTAATAATAATGTTGCGGTTAACACTATAGTTCAATTATTTTAATAAAAAATTAATTAGATATATAACTTCAATTATTTTAATAAAAAATTAATTAGATATATAACTTTTTAACCACTTCACTCATTTTATTTAAGTCATTTTGGTTGAGACTCATGTAACGTCCCAATTTAATTGAATAATTCAAATAAATAGAACGTCGTATGTTTATAGTATAAAATAGGGCACTGACATAAAGTATATTTAGAATTAACTTTTTTTCAGTTATCCCAAATTATACTAAAAATCCAAAGACACAGCACAATGCCATGAATAAAATCTAAACACAACTTAGATTAAACTAGAAATTTTGCTCACAGAGCAAGAAACTACAAAATAACAGTACACAAGAAGAAAGACTTAACAATGAGCAATAAAGGATTTAGGAAGCCTAACTACACCGCAACCTCCATGCCAAGATCATGACCATCAAGAGTCTCCACATCTGCTCACACCAAGGATTTGGTGATCATCGCAAAAAGAAAAAAGCCATAGAAGAGAATAGACACAAAGAGAAAGGATACGCTAGAGTAAAAATAATTTTCAACATGTTATTAAGCAAGTAAATGTTAAATCAGGTTATAAACATACAAAGCAGTAAGCATCCAATTCGTGTGATAGCAAACAAATGCAGGACCCTCTGACTCAATTATCCAGATTATACTCTTTATATAGAATTCTAAAGGAAGTATGCACCTATGCTGGTTTCTAAACTCTGCAGAGTCTAGACACAAGGAGTTATCACCCAACCACACAGGGTTAATCCTCTAATGTCTTGGGCCCAATATGTCCCAAGACTAGGACCTCTTGCCACTTTCACCACCTGCCACTTTCACCACATAAATCATTCTGCTCTATGTAAGCGTGAATGGTTATTAGAGTTCAGGATACCTTCCTTTATCTAGACATCTCCTATATCAAGGTATACACTAATCACCATCACCAAGAGTTTCCCTTGAAACTCTTTTACCAATAATTCCACATGCCATCTCAATCATTCAAGTCCCATGCCAATCCACCAGCAAACAAGTCATGTTTTCCATTTCATACTCAATATAATAAGATTTCATTTAATTTCATACTTTATAAATGCATACCATGACATACATATATCACAAAGTGAGTGTCAACATTTAAGTACCTACAATTCCATACAATCAAGCACAACACACAACCATAATTCTTACACCAAAATTCCTAAGAAAATTTATTATCACAAAACCAAAATGCAGTAATGTGTGACACATTTCTCAAGCTACAGTCATCTAATCGATGATCCAACTGGTCAAACTACAAAATAACATGTTATGAACCAAATGTCCAAATTTGAGCTCAATTCAATGGTTAATGAGTCAAGAAAGTCAATTTTACTAAAACTGTACATATCAGAAAAAAGACATAGTCACCCAGTTACTAAGACACTCACCCAACGACCACTTGACACTTCCAGAATATGAAAAATAACATCAAATATCACAGTTTCATGAATATTTGGAAATACATCAAAAATTAACATTTTCCCAAAACAACTTAAAAACGTGAAACCCTGACTTTTCTTACATAGAATAAGAGGACTGCAGTGTAAGAGAGCTCTAACAAGGCTCACTAAGACTATGTGAGACCATAGTTTAGGAACAAAGACAAACGGAAAGAAAACAGGGTTCTAATGTAACTTAGAGGAAGATAGGAGAGCTCTTGTAACTTAGGGAACAAAGACAGAATGAAGAGTAAGTGATTGTGAGGAGATCTTGGGAGTCCAAAATGAACTGAACTTGAGCCCTTACAAAGACTAGACCTAACCTCCTCTTTAGGATAAAGTTTAAAATAGAAAAAGATCTTCCAATTGTTTATTAAATATAAATATTTGAACTACAAATTCAAGTAAAACAGCAAACAAAATGCATTAGATTACAAAAATATATAATACTTCTATGTGAAGAATAATTAGGAATAAACATTAATTATTAATGATAAAATTTATTATATACTATTAACAGATGAGAATGCCGTGTGATTAATCTGTGCCGATGAAAAATAGTAAAATAAATTGAAATATTTTATGATGAAATATGATACTTAAATATAAAAAATGATAAAAATAATGTAATCATTGTAAATTCTATAAAAGAATATATCAAATCTTCATATTATATCTTCTTTTATATTTATCTTTCCTAATATGTTAATTATTTTGGCCCGCAGTAGGTATAAGAAATATTAAAAAAATTGTTTGATGTCTACTTTAAAAAAAAAAATTATATATATATATATATGGAAAATTCTCAATTGAAATGTACTATTAAATCAAGATGTCTTCAATCTGACAACATCAATTGATCAAAAACACCACATACTTCACCCAAACCCAAAAAAATCTTGATCAAGATAAAACCAACGGAAGAAAATAGCAAGTCCATGCTTATTCCACAATGCCTCTTATGAACCATACACCATGAATACAACAATGATTTCTAAATCAAACCGATAAGTTCAGCCAGTTAAAAATTAATTCAGAAGAACACAATACAATAATGGGTGAAGAAAACATTTAGCTTCAAAGATCACAGAATTTTCATCCAACATTTGCATATCCTGCACCCACTTCATTGCTTAGTGTCCCTGTAAATGATATATATATATATATACCTAGAAAATAAAGCACATCACATATTTAAAACTTGTACATACACCGTCGGTACTCTGAAAATTCCTAATCCAAAAAACCCACAACGCTTCTGACTCTGCCCCAGAGCCTAAGCTGTCAAAACAACAATCAAGAATGCAACACAGTGACATTTTAAAAACTTGTACATACTCCATATGTGAGCTAAATAAAAGGTGGAACCTCAAAGAAGAAAGTAAGCTATGACGAGCTGTTGTCGCTTAAACAAGTCCTACTCCAAAAGGATTGTTGTTAACAAAGGACATCAATTAAAGCTGGATATACTTGTAGATCATATAAAAAAATATCATTTAAGTAAAGGGTAACTTCAAAGTTTGAGGGCATCAAAGTTATCTCATGTAGATCCACACTCCAGAAACGTCCCTGATAGAGAAACAAGAAAATCCGATATTGCCAGCTTACCAACCATCCAAATCAAAACTCACAGAAGAAGATAGCAAATCCAGAATGATCCCATAAAGCCAAGGTAGCCTCAGTCACTCTAAATAGCAAGCTAAGATCGATCATCGAGTGATGTACGTGATGTGTGCTGACAAGAGATTCAAGCAAAAAGAGAACTGTTACAACAACTCCCACTCCACATGTTCAGCCAAAAGAATAACTGCGACGAAAATAATGAATGAAAAGATAATACAACCTAAATTTTTCCCTGGATATCCATCCACTGCTTCCAAAACCTGTCCCCCATTATATCAATTAGCAAATTAATAAGCTTTTGAGATTGAACAAAATTAGTAAGGGACTTAGACAGAGAAATATAGCTAACAAAAGATATCATCTACCTCCACGTTATATCACAAACAGTGAGAACTCAACCAGAAATTAGTAAATAGGGCTCAATATTGGGGTACTGAAGAGTCCAGATCATGTTCAGAATCAGAATAGAAGTCATACTAATGAAAACTCAAGAAAGAGCACAAACACCAAAATTTGATACATCAACGTCATCAAATACTTCACAAGACAAGCTACACCACACATCCATTGCTTGTCTTCCTAGAAGATGGAACTACAGAAACAAGGTGAGTTCAAAAATTCAAGAATGAAAACCAATGGAGAAACTCTGCAGAGAAACAAGTAACAAATCATCCTTACGTTTGGTGACAAATCCAAAGAAAAAGAAATATGAGAGGATAGAGCAAACTCGAAAGAAATTAGGCTGTCCAAAACTATCACGTTTTCCAATCCTCATAGTAACGTGCTGAAGAAGGAAAATGGCAAACAGTTCAACACACATATTTGATATATATCTATTATCAAATAAAATAATACATTCTCTTTGACTTAAACTGACGAACTATTAATTCAAGACTTCTTCAATCCGACCACATCAATTGACCGCAAGCACTATACTTCATCCAAACCCAACACAACCTTAATCAAAAGAGAAACTAAGAATACAGAATCACCAAATCATTTTCTAGAAGAGCCAAGCACAGCAAATTGGTGAAATGGGCTCGTTCTAGACCAATGAAAAGGAGAAAGCCACTTCTTCTACATCAAAACTCACTTCAACTGCATAAACACCTTTGCAAAGAAACAGATGGCCGATGAATGCTTATGTTTGTGATCAAATGCCAAGAAATTAGAAACTAAGAAAATAGTTATTACAAAGTTCAAAAAGTAGAAAACCACATCTTCTACATCAAAACCCACTTCAACTAAATAAACACCTCTGCAGAGAAATAGATGGTATATGAATGATTATGTTTGTGATCAAATACCAAGAAATTATAAACTAGAAAAATAGTTATTACAAGTTCAAAGCCGTTACAAACCCGTGTTCTTCAATCCACAAGTGCTTAAAAGAACTAAGCCACATTTCAACACCTAGATTGGAGCAACAAATAGTTGGCCACAATGGAATCCTTATAATTGGTGATCAAATCCTTAGAATTAAACACTTCTGTTTTCCATTCCTCGCGTGATGAAAAGGTACAAAAAACAAAAACGAACACATTTGATAGATTGTGATCATCAAATAACCGCTTTAGGAAATGTGTGGGTAAGAAGCTAAAACCTTCACAGGATCTCAGAGACCATATGAAATGCAGGTCATTCCACAAAAACAATTTAAACACTGGGGCAGAAAAAAAATTCACAATTTAATCCTAATCTTCGGTCATCAAGTCCAGCAAAGTCAAATAGTAAACAGAACTCAATAAGAAATTAGGTTAACCTAGAGCAATTTCAGTTTAACGTAGAAGGTAGTGCTTAAACAAATTCTATTCCAAAAGCAGTGTTGTTTACAAAAGGGATATCCAACTAATATTGGAGATATACATGTAGACAATGTGAAGAACTACCGAAGTAATTCTCCAAATTGCCTTGTAACAAAATTGGAACAATTCCTGATACAGAAACAGCAAGGAAAACAACCAAAACCTAAGACCCAGCCACTCATAGCAGGCATGATGTGATAAAGTCATGCAGTTC
Source organism: Vigna unguiculata (assembly GCF_037176805.1). Classification (NCBI taxonomy): domain Eukaryota; kingdom Viridiplantae; phylum Streptophyta; class Magnoliopsida; order Fabales; family Fabaceae; genus Vigna; species Vigna unguiculata. The sequence continues at coordinate 51,293,697 of NC_140794.1, read as the reverse complement.
AATAATTCAAAAACCAAGGGAGAAAGTAAATGCTACTAACCACCGAAGGCAATACTGTCATAAAAACCACAACAATTCTTTTATAATCAAATGATCATATGAACAACACATCTCTGTAATTCAATGCAAAAATAAAAGTAGCAACCAAAAATACATAAATATTCCTAGAAAATGCCTTAGAAAAATACACACAAAAATATATATGCCAAAGCCTATCTAGTCAAAGCAAGAATCAAGAATTGAGGGGAAAATATAGCTAGTCCAAAACGAGCACATACCAACACAATGATATTTTCTCAAACTAGTACATACTCCAAATGACAGATAATGAAACCTGGAACCTCAAATAAATTAGGTTATCATGAGAGTTGCTGCCTTTTCAAGTTGAACTTCCAGCTTCATGGTGATACTAGCGTTCAAACAAATCCCATTCTAAAGGGAAGTTTCAGGGCAAAAAGGTTCTTCCATACATATCCAACTCTAGAAAGTTACGGCTTATGTTTGAATCAATTTCTGATATGGAAACAACAAGATTAACGGATACTGTCAGCTTACCATACATAATTGAAAACAACCAACCCAAACCCGTAGAAGATAGCAAGTCCAGAATAATCACATAAAACCAAGACATCCTTAGTCGTCAGTCGTTATAATAAGATTTTCAAAATGCCTCCTATCCGTTTAAGCAGTATCAGCCTCTATAGGGTGGGCTGGAAACGGACTAACGCTATCCAGAGTTGTTAGCAATTATAATTCATTATATCATTTGTCGAAGAAAAGTTTTCCAAATCAACTGATAACAAATTTTGCTCCAAAACTCCGGCATCGCTCTTGCATACAAACACATTATTACCTTCCCAATCCAAACAAATACGTAAAATAATGAATAGAAAGCATTTTGAAAAATAGATAAATGAGTCAAAGATCACAATTAGAAGTTATATAGAGAAGGCATCAAAATTGGGTAGAACTTTTCAAATCAAACCAGAGTAAAGCCCAACCGCACTTGTCCCATGCTCATGACACAATGCCTCATATGAACCATAAACCACCAACCAACAGAAGCAAGATCGCAACCAACAAAAACAAGTTCAGCCATTAAAAAATTAACTCAAGATCGCAACCACCCCCCACCATTTGCACACCTACCCACCACATTTCTTAGTTTCCTTGTAAAGCCCCAAATTCAAAAAAAATTATAATCAATCTTGGTAGAAGATGAAGGACCAAGATGATAAGATGAATAAAAAAAAAATCAGGAATTAAAAAACCAAGGGATCAATATCATAATTTTCCCTGATGAAAGTATGGTTCTTGCTTAAACAAACGCCATGGCTTACACATGTACCTTCCTACAACCAGCAAGAGAGACCATAGCCATTCCAACACGAGCACATAACACAAATAGTAAATGGAAACGAAATCAAACATAAAGCTTTGTAATAAGTTAAATAATCTATAGCTATTGCCTCCACTATAAAATACACATCCTCTTCCCTGCAACACTAATAGAAGAAGATAATAAAAATCAACAGAGACAACAGTCCCACAACACAAATGTCAAAGCCTCTCACTCATACAGTGCCAATTTACAAGATCTCCCACTCCACAAGTTTAGCCTGAACAATAGCGACAATGAAAATAATGAATGCAAAGATAACTAAACCTAAGGTTTCACCGGATCTCCAAGCACTGTATTCGAAACCTGTCCAACACCCAACATTTGAACACCATACAACCACTTCATTTCTTAGTTTCCATGTAAAGCCCATGAATTAAAAAATATATATAATCAATCTGGGTAAAAGATGAAGGACAAAGATGATACGATGAATAAAAAAATTTTAAGAATTAAAAAACAATGGAGAAACTTCCATAACAAACTCGATGATCACAACATTAAAAAATCAAGTATTGCTCTTCCTTAGACAAACACCATGGCTGACACATGTACCTTCCAACAAACAATAGGAGAGACTTCAGTCATTCCAATCCAACTCAAGCACATGAGAAAAACAATAAATAGAATTGTAATAAAACATAAATCTTTCAAGTATGTTAAATAATGGACAACTATTGCCTCCACATCCAATTCACACCCTCATCACTGCAACAAGAGTATAAGAAGATAATCAAAATCAACAGAGTCAACAATCCAACAACACAAATGTCAGCCTATCACACAGTGCCAAGAATAAAAGAGTAACGACAATGAAAATAATGAATTCAAAGATAATAAAACCTAACATTTCACTAGATCTCTGTTGTAAATCCCAAGAATATAAGAAAACTATAATCAATCTGGGTAGAAGAGGAAGGACCTAGACTATAAGATGAATAAACAAATTCAAGATTAAAAAACCACTGGGGAAATTTCAATAACATGCTTCATGATCATAATGTTCAGCGATCAAGTATTGCTCTTGCTTAGACAAACACCATGGCTTCCTACAACCAACAAGAGACACTACAACCACTCCAACTCGAGCGCACCAAAATAATAATAAATGGAAAAGTAGGAAAACATAAAGCTTTGTAGTAAGTTCAATAATTTACAGTTGTTGCCTCCACTATCACACAGACATCCTATTTGTTGCAACACGAGTAGAAGAAGACAATCAGCATAAACGAAAATCAACAGTCCAACAACACACATGTCAAAGCCTCTCATTGATATAGTGCCTATTTACAAGATATTTAGCATGGAGAATAACAACAAAAACAATGATGAATGCGAAGATAATAACACCTAAGGTTTCACCATATCTCCATCCACCGTTTCCAAAACCTGCCCACCACCTTCTATTTGCACACCCTGTACCCACTTCATTTCTTAGTTTCTCTGAAAAACACATGAATTTAAGAAAAATTTAATCAATCAAGGGGAAGATGAAGGACCTAGACAATAAGACAAATACACAAATTCAAGAATTACAAAACCAATGGAGAAATTCCCATAAAACACTCGATGATAATAATGTTCAGCGATCAAGTATTGCTCTTGCTTAGACAAACACCATGGCTGACACATGTACCTTCCTACAACCAATAGGAGAGACTTCAGCCATTCCAACTCAAGGGCATAAGAAAAATAGTAAATAGAAACGTAATAAAACATAAAACTTTGTAGTATGTTAAATAATCTACAATTATTGCCTCCACGATCCAATAGACATCCTCTTCCTCAAATCAACCGAGTCAACAATCCACCACCAACCACTCCAAAAGTTTGTCCTGTATACAAAGATAATAAAACCTAATGTTTCAACGAATCTACATCTATTGTTTCTAAAACCTGCCCACCTTGCACACTTTGCACCCACTTCATTTCTTAGTTTCCTTGTAAAGGCCATGAATTCAAGAAAACTAAAATTAATTAGGGTAGAAGAGAAAGGACCTAGACGATAAGATGAATAAAGAAATTCAATATTTATAAAACCAATGGAAAAATTTCCATAACAGACTCGATGATCATAATTTCAGCAGTCAAGTATGGCTCTTGCTTAGGCAAACACAATGGCTGACACATGTACCATCTACAACCGATAAGAGAGACTATAGTCATTCACACTCGAGCACATAAGGAAAATAGTAAATGGAAACGTAATAAAACTTAAAGATTTGTAGTAAGTCCAATAATCTACAGCAAATGTCTCGATGATCCAGTAGACATCCTCTTCTCTGCAACATGAGGAGAAGAAGACAATCAAAATCAATATAGTGTCTCGCTCATATAGTGCCCCTACTTCAAGATCTCTCACTCCATACGTTTACACTGAAGAATAAGGGCAAAAAAATAATAATGAATGCGAATATAATAAAACCAAAGGTTTCACAAGTTCTCCATCACTGCCCACCCCTCCTCCTCCATATCTATTGCTTGCATGTAAAATATCAAGAAGCAGTGCATCATAAAGATAATCTACATTAAAAAGATGACAAAGTAGAGGGGAGGGAGGAGCCGCCTGCAGCAGCAGTGTCAGGGGAAGCACCACCCGCAGCCACAAGATGAAATTTTCAAATCAAATTGTCTAAATCTCTCTGTAATTAGTAAAATGATGTAAGAACTAAAAAAATGACATTTCAAATTCGCTACAACTAAGAAAATAAAAATACTAATTCAGTACTATAAAATAAAGATCGATAATTCTCTCCTATCAATAATTTCAATTGCATCTTGTAAAAGGATCAAATTTCCTGAGGAATCCAGAACTCATAAAAGCTATGAGAATTCCAAATTACTTTGAAATGCAGAAGTCTCACAAAGAAAAAAGTAAAAAAATGGAAAAGATGCATACGAGGAGATAGAGAAAGAAGTACAAACTTGTGGCTGAACAAGACAACAGCTTCGAGAAAGGCATGGCTGAACAAGACAAGAAACACAAACTGTAATGATCATGATATTTTATGAATCTTATCTTTAATTTGTTTACTATGAACACAGTGCTTCATATATCACTAAGAAATGACAAAAAAACAATAACATGACACACAAGCTGAAAGATATGATTTAAGAGAAGTTTCCGTTTAATGCTCACGTACGTTTCCATACAAATCCTCCCCAAATTACTGGACTGCTAATAGTCTTATAGTGCCTGCTACAACCACCCACAAGAACTGCCAGCCACACTACAAGGTTAGCAATGAATCCAACCACACAACTCAGAATCCAAACAATTACCTAATCACAAATAAAGACATGAGAAATGTAAGGGTAACAAAATATAAAGCTTGACAAATCTGCTGGCTGGTGTTTCCACACCCTACCTCACATATCAGTCCAGTAAAAACTGCTAAATGTACAAAAGATTAAATTCAAAGGGAGACATCTTCACTCGTAACATATGCTCAATGAGACAAATGTTACATGAAACAAATCCAACAAATATTGCTGCAGAAAAAAAAAATCACAATTGAATGCTTATATTTGAAGATGTCCAAAGAATTTAAATAATAGAAAGGAAACTCTTCCAAGAAATTATATTACCCTGCGTATAGTATTATTATTTAATGTGCTGAAAAGGAATCAATACATGCCGATCAACATCTAGATACGATAGATCAACCATAACTAAATTAATTCAAATTAAATAGCCAGTCACAGATAAATACAAAAATATGTGGATAACAAAACCTAAATACAAATAGTCGGTCCTGATTTTTAGTGATCAAGTCGAGAGGAATTAAATAAGAGATAACATACCGCCTAAAGAAATATCAGACCTCAACCGCCTACTAAGAAATACCAGACCTCAACCGCGTAAAGAAATATCAGAGACTCGATAACATGCTGCAAAGGAATGAACACAAACACCAAATTCGATAGGCTCCGAGGTCAGATCATCAGTCACGCATAAGAAAACATAAGGGTAACAAAATCTAATACTTTAGATGATCTCCTACCCCACAGATTCATTGCGTGTCTCCCTGTACAACCCAAAAATTCAAGAAAACGATTATGGCTCTTAATTCAGGACGTTACAAACCTATTCCAAACCCCACTGCAGATAAACAAATCATAGTTCACTCCATATGTTCTATGATCAATACCAAATAAATTATATAATAGAAAGAAAACACAAAGAAGACCGTATTCAGACTCTGAACTACCATGCTTTTCATATAATCCATAGACAAGAGACGGGCCACAGAACCGGGACCAGCTGAAAAGGTGTAAAGAAATTAAGAAAAAAAAACAAAACTCGTCATCATCAAATAAATGACTGTATTCAGGATTGCGTATATTTACTGATAATTCTTGCGTTCTTCATTCAAAGAAAAGCCTGATAATTCTTGCATTCTTCATTCCGACCAAAGCCGGATAATTCTAGAGCTCTTCATTCCGACAAAAAATCTAATGCTTGTGTTCTGCAATGCACCAAAGTCGATGGATCGTAAACATCATATAATATAATTCGCCAAACCATGAAAAAAACTTGATCAAGAAGGGAACCAAAATCCCCAAACCCATTCATGACACTCCTGGAAACAGCTCTTAACATTTTAATTTTTTTTTTTAACAGCGAAAAATAACATTTTAGTTATTATTTTAAAGATCTTTATGATATTTAAAAATTTCTTATGAATATTATTTTTTTATTAAGAGATAACTCATTAACTTTTCTAATCAAAGATAATTAAAATTTTAAGATTAGTTTAATCTTGAATTCGATTTGTAACATTTTAAAGTTTAAAAAACTTATAATTTTCGCTTTGTAAATAAACTTATGTTATTGAAATTATTTTTTAAATTATTATTTAAAGTTAATATAAGTGTATTACAATTTAAAATGTTTATATTAATTTCATTATTTTATCATTTAGTTTACTTTTTGTTTTCTTAACATAATAAAATATTTTTATTTGAAATATTAATATTATTTGTAAAACAAATGTTTCAAAAAAATTAACCTAATTGTATTATTAAATAGGTTAAACCTTTAGAACAGTTAATGTGCAATGCACCGATTTGTAAATATTTATTATTTTAATTTAAGTTTTAAAAAATTTATTATTTAAAAATTATATAAATTCAAAAATTTATATAAATTAATACATAAAAGTTAAAAATATTATAATGAAAATATGTAATAGATTTTTCTTTGGTTTCAAATTAGTTGAACGTTTTACTAATTTTTTATTTTAATTAAAAGGGAGAAATATATCTTGTTGATAAAGAAAAAAAAATTAAAACTCACCTCTTTCACGGTCTCAATTCATCTTAAATGTAAATATTATTTTGTCAACAGGAACAAATAATATTCAAATACTGAACTTGTAGCAGAAACTAACCCGGTATAAATAATTAAAATTTATGTAAGAGATAAAATATTAATTATTTTTTATTTTTAAAATTTAATTATTATTCAATTTCTTTTTTACAATATTAAAATTCAATCCATACATTTGTAGACGATTCATTTTATATAAATGTAATTAAAACGTAGTTTATAATTAAATGAATCATAATAATTAAATATAATAAATTCAAACATGAATATCTTCATGATTTCAGATGGGTTATAATTTACACATTTTTTATTTTAAAAAAAATTAGGATAATTAAAATCAATAAATTTAAGAATTTACTATCTCAAAAATTATCTTAAAAATTGTAAGACCCCATTTCCTTTTTCCAGCCCTAAAGGTTAGTGGGCTGCCCCTAAGTGGGCTTAAGGGTTGCCCCAGTGTATATATGCCCTTAGGTCTGCCCTAAAACCTAGGGTACCCTACTTTTTCGGAGACCCTTTGCCCTTACCTTGAGCTGCAGCCGCCACCCATCTTCTGCTAGGGTTCCATTGCCGGGAAGTTCCGTTACTCCATGTAAGTACTATGCTAGCCATTCTCGTCTCCATTGTTCTTTCTCGTTTCCTTTCCGTTAGGGCTTCCAAATAACCCATGTCGTGCTCATGTTTCCCTATCCTTTCAGTTTTTCCATTCGCTCCTTGAGCTGTTGTGCTCGTGTGTTCGGTGTCGAGGGAGTGTCGGAGCGCTTTGCTAGCTTGAATCTCAGGTACGGGAAGTTAGGGTTCTAGCTTCGAGTCCCTTTTTGAACTGTGTATGAGTTTACTGTTGGTTGTACGGTTTGATCCTTTGTTTTGATGCGTGTGAATAGCTTGCATGTGTTGTTTGGCCGGAAAACATGGCGGTACGGCGAAGAACAATGGCGAGACCTGTTAATCTCGCCCAAGCGAGTCCATCTCGCCTAGGCGAGATGAAATAGGGAGCTCGCCTAAGTCTTTTGCGCGAAAAGTCGCCCGGGCGGCTCGCTCAATTTTTGAGCGAGCAGGCAACTCGCCCAAGTGAGAGGGATCTCGCTTAAGCGAGATCCCGTGTTGCCCATGCCCTAGTTTTTGGCGTTCTCGCCTAGGCGAGGGGGGAGGCTCGCCTGAGCGAGCACGTCTCGCCTGAGCGAGACCCCTCAGCCTGAGCGAGATGCTGGGCGAGACAGTGCTGTGATTTGGATGTTTAATGCTTCCCGAGTGATCCATGTTGGTTGAGTATGATTGTATGATGATGAACATGTATGTAATGGAGCATGAAGTATATTTTTTTTTGGCATGATTCATGAATTGCGGATGAATGGGTTGGTATGAGGCTTAGCGTGAGAAAAGAATGTGTGATTTGAAATTAAAGGAACATGATATTGACATGAGACTAGGCCCCAGACTCATTGGGGTGGTGATGATCGGAGGTATGGATTTGAGATGTGATTGATATGAGGATTAATTTCAAGGGTTGATATGAAATTGTAAAGTATGATTTAATATTCTCTTATTGTTGAATTATGAATGTTGGTCCGTGTCAGCGTGTAATTCCTTGGGGCCTCTAGGTGAGACCTCCGGGGTCGCGCTTCAGTGGTCGGGACGTAATTCCATGGCCCCTGCTAGTGGGTGTCCATGGTGGTGCCCCATCTGTATAACTAGGTAAGGATTCAAGGTAAGGTTGCATCCTGACGCTCCGAGGAGTCAGTTAGTCTCACTTAGAGCGGACTGGCTCTTGTGGTGGGAGTAGCAGGAGGCCTGAAACTCATTAAGGGCTAACCTTGTGGTGGGAGAGATTTTGATTCATCATAACACTTGTATTACATAGCTCAGGGATCGAGCAGCTCAGGTTCGAGCAGAGGTATCCACACAAGTGCAAGCATCCGCTGAATCCGACCGAGTTATACGTATCCGGATGAGTCGAGTCGAGTCGTAGTGTATTGAATGAAGAGTCATAATATGTTTGGTTGCCCTGTGGATGAGATGATGAAAGTATATTTGATTGCATGTTGAATATGTTGTTTGGCTCTAGCTTACCCGTTTCGTTACATGTTTGTGTTGTATGTGGCTGTTCTTTCTTGCGATGATCATCGACTTGGTTGATGGGAACAGATGGGCGAGGTTCTCATGGTCAGCAGGGGAACGGTGATCCAGCAGCTTAGCCATTTGGGCTAGATCTCACGCTTCTTTCTGTCATGCTTTCTTTAGGGCTAAGGCCCCTGTACTCGTTATCTTTGGATTGTAAACCCTTAGTTAAATTTGTTATTCTGTTTTTGTTGGCATCGTGGTGTGCCTGGTTTTGTAGGGGTGATGTTATGAACCCCAGGACTGCATAGTTGATTATCTCTGTGTGACGTTTCCTTTAATTTTATGTATTAAATTAAATGGGACGTTACATTTATGGTATCAGAGCAGTTCGTCCTTAGGATGACCTGAGGTTGTGGGTTTGTCGTTCCTTGTAGGCGTAAGTAGTCATGTCTAGTCGAGTTTGTCAGTGAAACCAAAAGTTTAGGAACAGAAAACGCCTTGATAGAGTAATGAGGGTGCACACTCATGACTAGATTAAAGGTTGTTTTCCTTTCTTAATTCTGATGGTTCGGGGAAATACGGGCGACAGACAAAAAGGGGTTCGTTGTCTGTAAGTGATAGATTGTTGCTTGGTATGATCTAGTTTGTCTTGCTGCGCCTCTGTGCTTTGTGTCTAGTGTTTACGGAGATGAGGGAATTGAGATTTAACGTCTTGGACTAATAAACTGGAGAATATGCTAGAGTTCCCAAAATAAAGATACTACAAGTTTTCTAAAGGGAGTTGAATCAAAAGGGTAATAACACTAAGGGGTATCAGTGCATGCAAGTGCCACATCGTTTGAGGAAATCAAGCTGATTCTACACCCCGACGATGGTGAGGTTCCGAGTTATGAAAATGCATACGGTGTTAGATGGAGTGTCATTGAATATAGTCATATGGTCACATCTAGTGCTTCTTGGAGTGGTGTAAGCGGAACAATTGGCAAATCTGAGGTTGCTAAAAGTGGAGGAATTGCTTAGCGACAAGAAAGGTAAGAGAGGAGGAGATTGGGAAGTGCAAAAAGATGGCAAACCTCTAGTGAGGAGCTGAGATGGATAAGGGTTACTGGTCAGTCAGGAAAGATGACGTTCCTAAGTAGGGGAAGGAACGATTGATGGATAGGGAAGAAATGGCATAAGGGATTCATACCAGGATTAATAGTCAGCAGGTAATGATGGGTATTTTCAAATTTGTGAGTGGGATGCTTCAAGGGGAAAATAGTTCCCACGAGTAGGACATCTGACCCTGGGTATAAAGTGAAGGGTTTCACGTACTAGAAGAAGGGACAAGCCTTTAAAGGGTTATTCTCGTATGGAAGGACAACCCAACTGATGTCATAACACAATGATGGGGGAAATAAAGAGGGAAGTTCCGAGTGGTTGGCATGGTGTCTACGATGGATGATGCTAAAGTGGTTAGCACGAATAAATCTCATACAGAGATGTGCCTTACGAAGAGATGCTTGGACTAAGGGCCGATTTTCTTGGGATCGTGTACTCCTTGATGTCGTCGGTATGGTAGATGAGTGATGGTTGTCCTTAAGAAAGGACTCAAGTTGAGACGATGGTTTTGCCAAAATTGCGACCAAGTGGAGACCCGCTCAAAGGTATGGTGTTTTCGGGATAATCAAAGTATTTAAATTTAAATCTGATCTGAATTATGCGATGTTGGGACGTAGTCTCAAGGGTAAATCAGTTGTTTTCTCAATCTCATCCTGATGAGCTGGACAACCCACGAGGTGGTGTTCTTGGATTAAAAAGAGATGATTCAATGGTGGCGTGTGAGGTATGGACCAAGCTAAATAGTGGGGACAAATCTTCACGTGAATCAAAGACATCTGACGAGGGAAAGTGGATGATGGACGAAGAGGATCTCAGTGGAAAAGGGAGTTATAGACGTGTTGTAGGGCAAGTACCAGAGTTTTGACCGTGGTGTGATAAAGTTTCCCTTTGCATTGGTGCCTGAAGAGGAAAACTTGAGACAATAGTCCCAAATGGAATGGTTTCTACAGCGAGTCTGAAATAAATACGGAGGTGGAGGAGATGTCGGAGAAGTAGTGGCTTATACTAAGTATGACCACAAGGATGACAACAAATTTGGTGAACATCAGAGGAAAGGTAGTGGTAGAATAGATTGTTCAAGGGAAAACGTTAGATAAGGGAGAATTGACTTTTCGGACCTATGATTGTATAGAGTGGAAAACATGATGGAGGTAAGGCAATCTCAAACATGTTAGCTGTGTCGTCAAGGTTTAACGGCGAGTATCCAAGTGCGAACAGAGCCTTTAAAATGTGCAAGAAAGGGTATTGACAAAGGATGAAGTGCCTAACAGGACGCATAGTTAGGAAGGGTGGATGCAATGTTGCGAAAATGAGACGCTAAGACTATAAAAAGGGGAGTCCAAAGGATTTTACAAGTTGCATAGAAGTTTTGAAAGAAGGTTTCTCGGTAATGATTGATTCCTTGTCACGGCAGGCATGAAAGGGGCATCATTTCGAGTAAACAAATGAGTGGCTTTTGTGGTGATCAGGGTAGCGCCGCGAGATGATGGCAAGTGATACTTATAAGGGGTAAAAGGTGTGTGGAAAGAACTATCTTACTTATGAACAACAAATGTGTCCTTCTTATGAGTATCAGTTAAGGATGTTCAGTTACCAGTTAAAGTTGGAATTATGAAGTTGCTCAAAGAAAGTTATGCAAGAGAAGTAGGGGATGGTTTGAATTATGATTTCAAGTTAGGGTGCCAACTTGGAAGTGAGGAAGTGAGAGTAGGTGTTTAGCCAGAGAAGGGAATTGAGGATCCTTGATTTGACGAAGTAGGAGTGAGAGTTGGTTGAGAACCATAATTGTTTGGGTTGGGAAGAGAATGTGTGAGGGGATTTCATTAGACTCGTCATCTTACTAGCACTAGTGAGTCTCTCAACAAGGTTGGGAAGAGCCAAATCAAAATATCTTAGTTTGAGGAGTATCGGGGAGTTGCGTGGTGCGAACCAGACTAGAAATTTGAAGTCAATGGAAGTTATGGTTCTGAAGCTTTGTGGAATGTTGCTTATAAGTTAGGGGGGATTAAAGATGAAGATAGGATGCTGATGCGATATGGTGAGAAAGGCAGTTGAAGGTTTAAATGAGAAGAAGATGTAGGAGTCTCAATATACATAAAAGTGGTCAAAAGTGTTGATGGTGTGGCAGTAGGCCAACACTCAAGAGTGATCTAGTCAGTGGAGTGATGCATAAAGGAGTGAACAAGGTGATGTGAAGTGATAACGAGCGTGCCTTGGTTGGAGACTTAAGGTCATCTGAGAAGTTGATAAAAACCTACAAGAGTTAGCGGAGAACATATAGAAAGTGAGTCAGTATGTTAGATACAAGTTAGTGAGGCATGCATGGAGGAGCATTCGGATTTTAAGGTTGGAGGATTTGGAGTGCTTCGAGAGTAGTGACTAATTTAATCTACATAGTTGGACACATATCGCTTAGCACAGAGGCAAAGTTTCCAATGACTATAGGTGTGGGAGTCGTTGTATATGTCGTGTTTGAGTGGTGGTTTCCAGAGGAGATAAGGAGAACATAGCTCCTTCCTATCTCATCGATGAATTTTCGAGGTCGAAAATTTTCTTGTTGGGGAGAATGTAAGACCCCATTTCCTTTTTCCAGCCCTAAAGGTTAGTGGGCTGCCCCTAAGTGGGCCTAAGGGTTGGCCCAGTGTATATATGCCCTTAGGTCTGCCCTAAAACCTAGGGTACCCTACTTTTTCGGAGACCCTTTGCCCTTACCTTGAGCTGCAGCCGCCACCCATCTTCTGCTAGGGTTCCATTGCCGGGAAGTTCCGTTACTCCATGTAAGTACTATGCTAGCCATTCTCGTCTCCATTGTTCTTTCTCGTTTCCTTTCCGTTAGGGCTTCCAAATAACCCATGTCGTGCTCCTGTTTCCCTATCCTTTCAGTTTTTCCATTCGCTCCTTGAGCTGTTGTGCTCGTGTGTTCGGTGTCGAGGGAGTGTCGGAGCGCTTTGCTAGCTTGAATCTCAGGTACGGGAAGTTAGGGTTCTAGCTTCGAGTCCCTTTTTGAACTGTGTATGAGTTTACTGTTGGTTGTACGGTTTGATCCTTTGTTTTGATGCGTGTGAATAGCTTGCATGTGTTGTTTGGCCGGAAAACATGGCGGTACGGCGAAGAACAGTGGCGAGACCTGTTAATCTCACCCAAGCGAGTCCATCTCGCCTAGGCGAGATGAAATAGGGAGCTCGCCTAAGTCTTTTGCGCGAAAAGTCGCCCGGGCGGCTCGCTCAATTTTTGAGCGAGCAGGCAACTCGCCCAAGCGAGAGGGATCTCGCTTAAGCGAGATCCCGTGTTGCCCATGCCCTAGTTTTTGGCGTTCTCGCCTAGGCGAGGGGGGAGGCTCGCCTGAGCGAGCACGTCTCGCCTGAGCGAGACCCCTCAGCCTGAGCGAGATGCTGGGCGAGACAGTGCTGTGATTTGGATGTTTAATGCTTCCCGAGTGATCCATGTTGGTTGAGTATGATTGTATGATGATGAACATGTATGTAATGGAGCATGAAGTATATATTTTTTTGGCATGATTCATGAATTGCGGATGAATGGGTTGGTATGAGGCTTAGCGTGAGAAAAGAATGTGTGGTTTGAAATTAAAGGAACATGATATTGACATGAGACTAGGCCCCAGAGTCATTGGGGTGGTGATGATCGGAGGTATGGATTTGAGATGTGATTGATATGAGGATTAATTTCAAGGGTTGATATGAAATTGTAAAGTATGATTTAATATTCTCTTATTGTTGAATTATGAATGTTGGTCCGTGTCAGCGTGTAATTCCTTGGGGCCTCTAGGTGAGACCTCCGGGGTCGCGCTTCAGTGGTCGGGACGTAATTCCATGGCCCCTGCTAGTGGGTGTCCATGGTGGTGCCCCATCTGTATAACTAGGTAAGGATTCAAGGTAAAGTTGCATCCTGACGCTCCGAGGAGTTAGTTAGTCTCACTTAGAGCGGACTGGCTCTTGTGGTGGGAGTAGCAGGAGGCCTGAAACTCATTAAGGGCTAACCTTGTGGTGGGAGAGATTTTGATTCATCATAACACGTGTATTACATAGCTCAGGGATCGAGCAGCTCAGGTTCGAGCAGAGGTATCCACACAAGTGCAAGCATCCGCTGAATCCGACCGAGTTATACGTATCCGGATGAGTCGAGTCGAGTCGTAGTGTATTGAATGAAGAGTCATAATATGTTTGGTTGCCCTGTGGATGAGATGATGAAAGTATATTTGATTGCATGTTGAATATGTTGTTTGGCTCTAGCTTACCCGTTTCGTTACATGTTTGTGTTGTATGTGGCTGTTCTTTCTTGCGATGATCATCGACTTGGTTGATGGGAGCAGATGGGCGAGGTTCTCATGGTCAGCAGGGGAACAGTGATCCAACAGCTTAGCCATCTGGGCTAGATCTCACGCTTCTTTCTGTCATGCTTTCTTTAGGGCTAAGGCCCCTGTACTCGTTATCTTTGGATTGTAAACCCTTAGTTAAATTTGTTATTCTGTTTTTGTTGGCATCGTGGTGTGCCTGGTTTTGTAGGGGTGATGTTATGAACCCCAGGACTACATAGTTGATTATCTCTGTGTGACGTTTCCTTTAATTTTATGTATTAAATTAAATGGGACGTTACAAAAATGACATGATATAACTTGTTAATGTTAGATTTAATACTTTTTTTGGAATAAAAAAGTTAGAAATTGAATTAGTATCCACTTCTAAAACAATATATATATATATATATATATATATATATATATAACAAATTTTAATGAGATTTAAGAATATTTTTCTTTTTATTTTAGTATAATAGTTACAACATTTTTTTCTTTTGTAAAAGATAAGTGACTTTTTTTATGCAAGTAACAACTATTTTCAATACATGTTAACATTTGTACATATATGGTTAATGAGCTTCAGGTATCGAATATTTTTTCTGAATAAATAAACAAAAATAAGTTGTCATGTCTATATTCTTCCATATCTGCATTTTGTCATGTTTGATCTCTGTCAATTTCCTGCATATATTTGAAGTTTAATGGTTGGTATGAATGGTAACTTAGACAATATATATGCAAGACATAGTGATATGTTAGAGTTGTTTATCAAAATAATTGGTACCATAAAATGTGTTATAATTATTTTAATTATTTTGAAGAAGTGATCATTTTCAATAACTAAATATACTGATAACTAAAATAGAAAATGTAACAATAGAAATTAGTCCTTTAATTATAAAAATATTATTATTGTAATTCTAATAATATTATAATAACAAAAATTATTATAATGAGTCAATAATCCTAAATCCAATAAACACGTTAATACTAATTAATTATAATTAATATTAACATAATGATAATAATTATTAGGGTTAAGTATGTTTTTAGTCCATAAACTTTAACCCAAATTTGGAATTCCTTACTGGTCGAAATTTTGATCAATTTTGGTCTCTAAACTTTAAAAATGAATGAATATAGTCCTTTTAACCCAATTTTGTTAAATTTTTTTTTAAGTTTTGAATGCATTTTTCAGTAAATATTGAGTCGAGAATGTGTCAAACGACGTAAACAACTCCACTATTAACATAAAACGTGTTTAACATGTTAAAAATAAGTCAACGTAATTGGGTTAAAATGACTATATTCCTTCATTTTTAAAGTTTAGGGACCAAAATTTATCAAAGTTTCGACCAGGGACGAATTACAATTTTTGGCCAAAGTGCAGGGACTAAAAACATACTTAACCCATAATTATTACTATTATTAAAAATATTCAAAATTTTAAAATTTTAAAATATGAAGTAAATAAATAAGAAATTAACACATTAAATAAGTATACTTTCTATTGTAATTGAGATCATTTCCATTATTATGTATGTTGACCATTTAAAGGAAGACAGAAGACAAAATGATTTATGCTCAATGCTATTTTTTGGTTAACTAAATAAAAATTTAAAATTGCCAACTTTGTAGTTGTGCAATGCTAAGAGTTATTTTAGGTATACTTTTGAAGGGACACTCTTTGAGGGTTTATCTAGTGAATGTGATGGTGGGACCGCCATTCTAAGAGACACTCATGAAACAAGATACATGCACAAGGTCGTAATGTGCACCCACTTATTAGAATCTAAAATATTGTATGTCTTATTTACTAAAACCCGGTAACAGGGGATGTAGCCCAAGACAATTACGTTTGTGCATTTTCTCAGGTAGAAGTTTATAAACACTAGATATAAGGTTCAAATTTGAAAGGTTTCTTATGGTGAACTACAATATTTTGTTTTTAAAAGATAATATATTTTGTTTTATTTTATTTTTTAAATTATGTGGGAAATTGTTGGAAATACTTAATATAATTTAAAAAATAAATAATTAAAATAAACCTCCTATTGTTATTCATGTTTTCATGGGCTTTTAATTTTATGGATAAATGTTATATATGGTTAACGATTATATTTTTTATTATGACTTAATATTTTATTTAATTAGACTTTTTATGATTGACTCTTAAGTCTCTCACCAGTACCTATAAGTACCCTTTATTTGTATGAGAATAGAGACACCAACAAACACTAGAGGTCATGTAAAAGTGTTTTGTATTCTTCTCTATATTATCTTTTAAGACAATGATGTTCACAAGGTTCAGTGATCATTCGCTGCACTTGATCGATCTGACGGATTAATTGTTGTATCTTGGAAAAGGAGCGCATAATATTGTGTATTGTCATATGTAGTGCAGTGAAGGCATTTTCTCTCTAAGGATAGTGTCATGCGTACTTCAACTCAGGATATTTCTCTTCCTTTCCTTATTTATTTTTTATCTAATATTGTTATAAGAATTGTTGGGTCCGATTAATATTCTTAGATTCATATATATTTATTGGTATCTATGATGCACCGATACTTCAATTTATATCATGTATTTGTGTGCAACATGTATCCGTATCCGATATTTTATGATAGTTTACCGATACTTATCAATAAAGTATCTAATACATAAATCAATAATGTTTTATGATGACAATAATTTATAAATTTTTTATGTTAAAAATGTTTAATACGTTTGATTTAAATTTGGATTTACACAAGAATAATCATATATTTCGCATGTTTTTAAAAAATAAATTGTATATTTTTTAATATGCATATATCACGTATTGTGTCCTATTATTTTCAAAATTAGCGTATCGACGTTGTATCCGATACACGTATTTTATTTGTGCATCATAGCTTGCTATTATTATTGCTTTAATAATAATTATTATATTATTCATATTTTTATTATTATTAGTATTATTTGTTTAATCATTTTTCTAATAGTTTTTAAGATGTAGATGAAGTCATTCTCATGTTACAAAAACCTTTCTTTTTTTTTATGACGAGTCCCTCGGGATTCTTTGATATGACATCTAAGACACTCACCTTCATGCACACACCAAGGGCATCTTCCTAAGGGTGTGTTATTTTAAGCTTATTTACTCTGAGAAGGTGATATGAAGAACGATGATAATAGAGAATAATCGTGTTCGTTTTCGTTGAATACAAAGGAGTGAAAAACATTGATTTGCGAGATACACCAATATTTTGCATCCTGTTGTTTTGAAGATATTTGAGAGAGACCTTCACTATTTTACCAATTTGTCCCTCGTTATTATATTACAAAATATAACATCTCCGCTCCTTCCACTACTCTCATGGCTCAAGGTCTGTATGTTCGTGGTGACACCATATGAATGTTCATATTCTTTGATGTGCCCATCACTCTACTTCCCTTTAATGTTTGATGTTCCATAACACTTCCCTAGCTTTCCACCATTGTTAATGGCCATTCACAAAGATAACAACAGTGACAAAGTGGAACTACAAGTGTGTTATTGAAGAAGTAATGGAACCGAATACATTGTAGTTGGATTTGATTCCAACTTCAAAAGCTTTATTTTATTTAATCGATTCCAATATTTTTGTATCCAATTCCAAAATCATGGGTTATCTTGGTTCATTTACATAGTTCCAATATTCTTGTATCCGATTCCAAAATCTTGACTTTATTATTAAAAATTAAAAATTTAATTTTTCAAATCAAATTTATTATATTTATTTTTTAAAATTAATAAATGTTATTAATAATTTTATTCATGATAAAAAAATTAAAAATTAATTAAAACTTATTTAATTATAATTTTAAATTATTTTTAATATTAAAGACAATTTAGTAATCTAACTTTCTCATCAATTACATTTTATTTTTTATTAGTCACATAAATCAAATTCTTCATAAACTTTTTTAAAATTTATTTTCAAATTCACTCTGGTGTGACTTTCAAATATTTTAAGAAAAATAAGATAAAATTTACCATCAGATCATTTCTTTCAAAAAAAACACATCCTGATTCGTGAAGAAAAAAGCCTACAAGCATCGACCCTCAAGTCCACGGATGACCTCCCCTCACCCTCCTAACTTGCAAACATCACGAAAGCTTTATACATACAGTTTTCTAAACAACACAAGCTTAAATGTGGGGCCTTGGAAAAATGAGAATTATCTATAAAGGGTGAGAAGTGGGAATAAGGTTAAAGGTTATAATCTAACCGGACAATTCAAAATGGAAAATTATATTAAAAAAAATAAAAAAATTAACAAAGTTTGACAATCCTTTATCCTTTTTCAATTAAAGTAAAAAATTAAAAATTAAAAATTAAAAAATAAAAATTAAAACCACATTATTTTATGTAAAAAATAAACTTTAAGTTTGTCAAAATAAATAAATTTGTCAAACTATAATTTTTGATCCAAAATATATTTCAAATTTAAAAACACATTTCGAATTGTTGAATCCGAAAATGATACCTAAATTCCAGATTCACCATTCCCATGTACATCGGGTAATATATTCCGAAGTCGTTAATATTGAACTCAAGTATCATTTTAGTCCGAAAGACGCCAATCAAAAAATCATGCTGAAATGACACCATTCCTTTTTTTTATTTTTTTATTTTTTTTTCAATTAGTGTTGTTTTCTTGCTTGGGTTCCAAACGATCTTTATGATTTTTTCCAAACTTTCCATCCTCCAGCATCAACACCTTCGGAGCTCCATCAACTTCACCATACATTCCCATATACTTCATCTTTATTCTCCATTACAAAAAAGAACACTACCATTCACACACAACAACTAATCAGAACAATACCCAAAGACTAAAAGTGTTTTAAATCCATAGGACATGGACAGGGGTTCTAACTTACATTTATAAAATAACGAATTCTTTGAATATTAGAAATTGTGATGTTTATTGAACTTGTACTATAATTATCTTTATGTTATAAAAGTATCACTTTCATTTTGTAACTTATTATACTGGTTCTCATTTTTAAATATTAAAAAATGTATTAATTAATATTTTTAATTTTATTTAATTACCACTATGTTAATGAAATATATTTATTTTGATTAATATCTTTAAAATAAAATTATTAATATATGATTTAAAACAGGTTCACCTAAATTTATAAAAAAAATTTAAAATAATATTGTAAAATTTATTTAAATGGTTGAATTTTTACATTTCGCATTTGAAAAAGTATGGTCTATTTATGGCTTGGGCAACATATTCTTGTAAACATTTTTTATTTGCCTTATAGATTAATCAATACTTAAAAAAATTTATCCCGCACCACATTTTTGCAAATGTGACTTAAAATAATAAGCAAAACGGAAAAGAATGTGCATTAAAGTAGTTGTAGAAATGTTGTCTATAATTATATTTTAGATCACGGTTTACAAATTTTATGGCCTAAATTAAAAGTTATTGTCTATTAGTATAGTTCATGACCATTTAGATCACAACTATGAGTTTTTTTTTTTTTTTTTTATATGGTTGATTGACTAAAGACATCGATTTTTTTTTTTCACTTTAAGCCATGATTTTTGGGTGTCCAAAATAATTTTAATTGTAGTTTCTACTCTTTAATCAGACTTTGATATCAATTTTAATTTTGTAAGGCAATTACAAAACCAATTATCGTTGCAATACTTGGACTCTTATTTTTTATTATTGAGGGAGAACTTATCACTTTATACATTTTACTTATTTTTATTCAAAACATGATGAAGAAGTTTATTATAAATATAATCGAATTAAGACAACTGGTAATGCAAATACAATCATAAAACCAAATTAAATACAAAAGACAAAATATATATAAAAACAATCTAGAATGTATTAATTAGAATTGAAAACAAAATGTTAATCGGATTAATTTAGTTTTAAAAAAAAAGTCAAAGAGTGGACCCAATTATAGGTAAATTCCTTAGTATCGAATATATAATGTACAATACTTCTCTAAATTTATTACCTTTCTCAAATACCTTCTCCTGCCCTTTTATATTAAGATAAATATTACTTATGAATTTATAAATAAAATTTATGAATTAATATGTATTTTTACTTTAATTTTTTCTTGTTTTTATTTAAAGTGAATGGTTATTGTACTGTCCAAGGAATGATTGACCTCAACATTACTTATTTTCGATTCTGACCTGATAAATATTTGTCATAAAACGACGAGTTTCATTAAATATTTATCATGGAGAATGATATGCTAGGATTTGAATCGAGCAAGAAGTCAAGTCAGCATTTGAGCCAAGCAGAAAGGGAGGGCCAACCTTAACATAGTTACTTTGGAGAGCGACTCAGTAAAGACTTATCATAATGTGTACCATGTTGGCCTAATTCCTAACAAGATTCAAGATCCTTGTCCTTTCAAGAAAGTAGGTAGGTCGTAGGACGAGCTGCCCAAAGAGCAGCTAGGTAGTAGGACGAGCTGCTTCACAAGGATGAGCTGACCTTATAAGTTTAGTCTTTGCCGTAAAGCAGCTAGGTCTTAGGACGAACTGCTCAGAAAGCAGCTAGGTTGTAAGACGAACTGCCTCACAAGGATGAACTGACCTTATAAGCTTAGTCCTTCCTAGAAAGTAGTTAAGTCGTAGGATGAACTACTCTCACAAGTAGAATCTTACTTGAACATACCTCAATCAGGAGCCGAGGCCTCGAGGCCTCGCCACCCGACATAGGAAAAGTTGTTCAACGATCATAGCAGAGTTTAGACTGGGCCCAGAATGTATCTACAAGCTCATACCATGCTACAAAGCAACGAGAAGGTCAACTGAAATCCTAGCCACACGGATAGGTGTAGGATCGTGGGTTGTTGTAATTGCCCAATTCCTGCTTGTTAGGGGAAAATATCTTTTGTATACTTTGTTTCTATGTAAATAGGATGCATACTCCTGTGACAAGGGGAGGACATTTTTCTAGCATAAGTTATTCTCACTAGGGTTAGGGAAAGAAAGACTGAACTTTCTATTGTTTGTCCTGGTAAAGGAGCATTCAAACTTTATTTGTCAGAACAATTGGCACCTCTGTGAGACTCGGTAAAATGAGGTCCTAAACACACTCAACACAGAAAATTCACACAATAAGACAGTCGACGATGGAAGCATCAATAGTCAAGTTGGGAAAGGATAAGAGACAACAAAGGTCTTTCAATTCTCGACGAAGGGCTCGTGATGATGGAGGTAGACATATGGTTAAACAAAAAATGTTTGACGCAAAACAACACATGGTAAACCAAAAATGTCTGACCTAGATCCATCCCTGCTGAACAAAAATGTCTGAAGTCAAGATCCAAATAACTTAGGAAAAGGAAAAACAACACTAAATTACTGTACACAATTGGAAAAAGCAATAAAATTATATTCAGAGAGTTGCAAATTTAAAGACTTAATAAGAAGTTCTGGCTAAAATCTACTTTGTGTATAATTAAAAATGATAATTGTCAGAAATCGGGTGTTGATAATAATGATGTTGAACAATTAATTTTAAGTTTCAAAAATATTAAGCTGTCATAAGAAAAAAAATGGATATAAATTCAATTTTAAGTTTTTGAATTTAAATGTAGCTTTTAAAAATTATAGAACAATATTTTCATAATAAACAACAAACATACTCGTTTTCATTTCTTTAATATGGGAAGTAGACAACTCTAGGTTGCCTATTTCTTCGTTACCTTGTTCATCATGCACTCCCATAAAACTCATAAATCCTATATCACTCTTGTTTGAAAGATTAACAGAAACCTAAATTCTCATTCCATTCACCCCGTTTTGGTTGGTGAGAAGCTTTTATAATGAACATTATGAAGAGTAATTCTTTCACTTTTTTTATCCCATCAGGGGTTTGAAATCTAATTATGCAGGTTTGTTGAAATGCATTCCAGAATATACAAATGTTATCTATTGATTAATACATTATTAATTTTGTTGTTGATATGAGAATTATATAATGGGCACAATTATAGCTAGGATGAGGAGAGGTTGAACAAGCCAAAGTGAAGGTAGATAACTGTAAAAAGGACTAATGGAGATCTTGTAGCTAATAGGGAATGAATTACAAGAAAGATGACCATCAAATACTTATTTGCTAGTTAATTATGCTAATCATGTGGCGTGTAGATTATAAAAGTTTAACTGTTATTTTGATGATGGTTTTATAATCTATAAAGTATAACACAAATGTATTTATTAGGATCGAGATATTTAAAATTGGTCTTTCATCTTTGTAAATTAAGTATTTATATATTCAATTTTGATTTATTGCTTTTCTGTTTTATGAATGGGATGATAAAAATATCCACAAATATCTATAAATAAAATTTATGGAAGATAATTAGTACTTGATAATAGATATTTTTCGATTTACAATTATTTGTCGTCTATACAGTAAGAATTCACTTGAGAAAAAAGAAAAATTCTACTACTAGGATTTTGAAAAATGATACCAATCAAGACGAATACCTGTAAAAAAAAATACTAAAAACATGAAGAGAATGTTCTTAAGAAATTCTTGAGAAATAGTCTAGACACGAGGGTTAGGACAAATACAGAGTTTGATACTTCTCTAATGATAGGGAAAAGAGTTAGTTTATAAGTGTATTTATATGCTGGTTTATATATTTGTTTTTATTAATAATAGTAAAAAGTCACTAAAATACCTTTTCTACAATGTATAAAAAACTTATTCAATATTAGAATATGTGTTATAATTGAGTAAGAACTACAAAAATATTATATTGTAATACAAAAATATTATATTGTAATGTAATAGAGAATTTTTTTGAACATTTTTGAAAGACGGTAGGGTAAAAAGAAATTGAACGACAAGCTTTATGATTAATGAGAAAGCTCAGAAGACTTTTAAGTTCTCCAATTTTTTCTTTTATATGTGTAAAATAGTATATGAGGAAAAGTTTTTTTATACATATTCTTAACATTTCAATATATATATATATATATATATATATATATATATATATATATATATATATTTTAAATCCATCATTGTTTATATGAAATATTTGGAATGATAAAGACACAATATTCTTAAAGATAATTTTTTTTACCCTAATTCAAAACTTTCAAGTTTGAACATAAATTATCTCTAAAAAGATCTTTTAATTCAATATTATATTAAACTTAATTTATAGATATATTCATAAAATAATAATAGTAATAATAGTAGGTTGATAATAATGATATAATAGAAGGTAATAACTAAAAAGATATAATATTAATACTTTTATATAATATTTATTATTGATACAGATATTATCAGTGACAATATAAAATAGTATTATCAAAGATAATATGAGTATTATTTTTTAATGAAACTAAAAATAAAATTTACAATTTTTTCTTTGAAAAAGAATGCAAAAATATTTTAAATTGGAGTACAAATTTGTGCAATTTTTTTCTTTTACGTACTTTTTTAAAATTAGATTTAAAAGTAAAAAAAATGACAATTATTGGTCAATTTCTTTTGGGATTGGAAATAACTTGTCCACTCCTTTTTTTTTTTCATCACTCACAAAAATTGAAGTATTTTGATATGATGTTATTCTTTAAAGCTAAGAGATAGGGTGTGCATGTGAGGGTTAAGAAGAGTTTGAGGGTGAGAGTGCTGTTAAACACGGAAGGCAAGGCATTGCAAAGTGAGGGTGCAGTTAAACATAGAAGACATTGCAAAACGCACGTGCCTTTGACCATATTACGACTTGGAACTTGGAGGTTTGGGAAAGGTCAAACTCTCTCGTCTATCCTTCCCAGCCCTAATCCTTTTTTCTGCTTCCACTTCCCAAGCGGTAGCTACCACTGTACTCATCCACTAACACCAATTCCAAACAATCCTTTCACTTTCAATTCAAATTTCAAGGTTTTGCATTCTTGCTCCTCACTTTCTTTTCCCACTCCACTTTCGCCACTTTGCGATTCTTCATCAATTCCGCGCTTTCAGCTTCCTCCACTGTTGCTTCAACTATTGATTTCAACTTTCATACCCAAGGTTTTGCATTCTCTCCCATAGTAACTTTCATTTATTTTATTTCTCTCCTCATTGTCCCTCTTACTTTTCAATTCTTTATCAATTTCACTCCTCTATTGCTGTGCCAATCGATTTCAAGTAGCCGAACTTTCTTTCCCATATTTGTCAATTTTTATTTTGCTTTATCCTTTCTGTTAAATTAGTTACTCTCTTCTTGACCATGCCACTGATTGTCCTTTAATTGCTAGTGTAACGAATAATTGAATTGTATGCAGTTTCTTGTTAACCTCGAGAATTTTAGTATTTAGGTTTTGACTATTTATTGTCCCTTGCATTCAGTGCTGTGTTTGTGCCTTGCCTTGGTTTATTTTGATTGCTTCAATTGATGTGGAACTGGAATTTAACTTTTGTGTTCATGTTACATTGTGAATTTTGGTCTGAGGAAGTTTAGTTCTATGATGGTTTGTTTGTGATTTCAGTGGTGATAATTTGGTGAGACATCATGCCAGCGGTGCGGTGTTTGATTCCCCAAGACACCGTAGAGCAGAAATTACATATAGAAAGAAAGCTTGGTAGCGTCAAAGCACGCAAGTATTTTGATCTGCTGCAGAGATTTTTGAGTCTTAGAATTAGCAAGAGTGAATTTGATAGGACCTGCATAGCAACTATTGGGAGAGAAAATATCCCTCTTCATAATCATTTGCTCAAGTCAATCCTGAGAAGAGCATGTATCTCCAAGACAATTGGGTTAAGAGAAAGCAAAATAGAAAGTTCTTTGACCGTGAAAACGTCAAATGGGTGTAGCAATCTTCAATTTCTGTGCAAGGACTTCCCACAATCTCCTCGAAAAGGCAGGACTCCAAATTTGCGTGATCGCAGATACAGGGACCGTCCCAGCCCTCTTGGCCCTCATGGAAAGAACAACATTGGATGTGAGGATTCTGCCCCAAAAACTCATGAGCAGCAGAGCATTGTCGATCTACAGTCCCCAGGGAGTAGACTTGCTCTTTCAGTGGAAGATGAGGAGGAAGTTGATCAAGACTCTGAAATTATGAACCTTTACAAAAGAGGTCCTATTGAAGCACCTCTGGGTATTCCTGCTTACAACAGAAGACCGCAAAAGTATTTATCCCAAGGATTATCGCTTGGTACTTTAAGTGATACCTGTCAAAGCATTGGTCAGTTACCAGATACATCTTCTTTAACCAAAAGGTTGGAACAGAAATTGGAAACAGAAGGATGTAAGATTTCGATAGATGCATCCAACTTGTTAAATAATGCACTTGATCTCTATCTCAAAAGATTGATAAAGCCCTGTTTGGATTTAGCTGCTTCAAAATCTGTAAATAAGTTCAGTGCTTCAATCCAACCTGGTTTAAAGGAGCTACCAATGAGAAGGGGTGTGCAAAAGCCATTTGGGTCTGCTTCTGTATCTCTATCTGACTTTAGAACAGCAGTAGAGTTGAATCCTACTCTGCTAGGGAAAGATTGGCCTCTAAATTTAGAGAAGATTTGCCTACGTGAATCAGAGGAATGATCCAAGACAGGTTCAATACTATAAAATTGAATTGCCCTTGAAGTGATGATATTGGAATAGGGTAAGTCTACTCTGAATCTAATATTTGATTTTTCACTCAACATTGCTGACATACTTTAGTGGAAATGTGAGAAGTTTTGATCTGGTGACTACAAGTTGTATAGTTTTCAGTGCTGACAAATTTAGTTTGGGACATTATAACGTGTTAAATTTAAAAATTATTACCACAAGAATAAAGTTTACTGAATAGATGGGATCCCTTTTTGATATAGTTAGGTTATGTCTTCATTGTATCAAGTATTTTTTTTTTGTAAAGCTCATTTTCAATCATTTGATTTCAAACATTTCCTTGTGTTCCAAGTTCTGAATTTAGTTAATGTATGCGTGACTAACTATAGTATTTATGTGTTCATCTGTACAAAGGTCATGCTTGTAGTAAGTTTCAAAAACATGCAAATTGTTCTTCATATGCGCAACTAACAAACTTCCTTCGTATCAGCATACCCTTTCTTTTGCAACACTTAATAAGGTCTCTTTGGCCCAATTACTATAACAAGCATTCTCTACCATAGAATTCGGCCTTGGGAGGCGGCTTCTATTATTATAATAAAACCATAACTTATAATTTTTTTTATTTCTTGTCTTGGAATGTAAAGATATTAATGGTCTTTGTAATATTTCTATTTTCAAGTTTTGATCATAATAGATTTATTAGCCGCATAACGGACGGTTGGTAAGAGTGGTGTGATTGAATTTCATGTCACAAATCCATTAAGCGTGTTTATCTGCTATGCATACAAGATAGGAATTTGCAACCATTCCTTTTGATATAGATTCCAAGTGTTGCTTTGGGTTTTCTGACTATTTTACTTGTATGTTTGTCTGTGATGGTTCAAGGTCTTTAACCTGTGGTTTGCTTTTGATCTGGATTCAATTTGTTGCTTTGGGTTTTCGTACTATTTTACTTTTGTTTGATGGTTAATTGTGGTTTGTTTTTTATCTGGATTCCAAATTGTTGCTTTGGGTTTTCTGACTAGTTTACTTGTGTTTGATAAGGTCTTTAACATGTGGTTCGTCCGTTGCATTTTATTTTTATGATTGCTGCTTGATGATATGGTAAGATATATGTGAAACTGCAATCTCTTTGGGTTTATGGTATATCAGTTTTAAATATCGTCACCATTGTGTTTGAAATTTTGAGGGTTTAGCAATTAGAAGCTAAGTCTATGGTTTATCAAATTAAAATTTTTAATAAATAAATATATTTTATCTAAAAATAAGGTTATAATTAAAATTCACAATACATATATATCATTGACTATTTAAATTTACAATGGGTTGTTAAATTGTGGTATGAGATAAAGGAAGGTAGAGAGTTAAATAGAGAGTTAGTGAAGGTCAAATATCCCAATAAAGGTAAAAGGATGGTAGTTTGAGATAATTGAGAGGTTCTTTTGGCGAGTTGCCTCAACAGAGATTGATGGGTGAAGTTACATCAATAAGAGTAAAGAGAGAAAACAATGTGAATATTTAATGGGAAGGGTGAGGAGAGGCACAATAAGGTTATTTTTGTATATTCTAATGACTATTTTTAAGAGCATATAATGTTCTTGACATATAATTTGTATTTATCAATACATTGTGGCTTGTGATGGAGAACATTCTTTATGTCTATTTCCTAGTTCTTGAACGGGTCCCTTAACAATTTTCCTTACAGCATATTTGCGGATTATGTGAAGTGAGGGATTTACTTTTGACATGACTTCTGAACATATGTATTTTTAGGTCTGTGTAAATGTGTTGGTTATTACTCTCAACGTAGCATCTATATGATCTATGTTGAATAGTCTCAATGAATGTAAATCTGCAAATGGGGCCTGGTAAATTGCTCATATTACTGAACAAATCAGGTATGCAGCTCATTTTCTTGGTGTGTGCGGGGTTGTATTTTATTTCCATGAAATGTGGGGTGATGGAATTGGTTTTGTTTTATATACAGAAAATGTTGGAGTGTGAATGTAAGGATAAGATTGCTCCCATGGTTTTGAAATTGATTGAAATAATAGTTAATACAAATATGTCAGCAAATATTATAGTTTTGTACTGGTATTGTCTCATAAGTTATATTCGGATGGTGATGTTGATTATTTCAAGGGAACAGATGCAGGACAAATTATGCAAGAAAATAAATGAAAATTGGTACTAGACAAATCAACAATTTTGCTTTTCAATGAAACCTATGTGCAGCATATTTGGAGAAGTATGAAGACAACAATTTAACTAATTAAAAAAAAATTATTAGCATTACGCGTATACTTAAACCACTGATAATTTTTATTACATTATTTGATCCAGAAATTTAATACTAGAATAAAATATAAATATAAAAGAAAAGAGGTTCAAGTATTCTAAAATCCATTTATTGAATTGTTTTTCTCTGGGTAACCATTATTTTTATGAACAATTCAAAGTTCATAGTTTTGGAGGACTTTGAATTATTTGGAACATTACAACAAATAAAAACTCAACCTTAGCCTTCTCTTCTTCCTTAAACTCCCTCCCCTGGCATCCAAGCAACTCCCGAATTATTCGCAAACAAATTTATTAACAACAATTAATCTAAATGCCCCTTGCAAGTTAAATTCCCCCATTAAGTTGCAACTTGCTTTCCCCCTAAAACATGTTCTGTTTGCGACTGTGTTGAATTAAAGCACAGAACAATCCGTACGGATTTTGCCATTTCTTGCTGTCTTGACTCCAACACGACCCAGTTTGGTCATAGCAGCAATGAAGTTAGAGTTGAAAACGTTAGCATTTGAAGCAAAGGAATTAACGGTGTTCCTGGACCTTTGGTCAGTGAAGAGGATTTGGTCCGAGGTGAAGAGGCCCTTTCCTTGTTGGAGATTTTGGTAATAAACATTATCGAATCTTCGGGGAGTGGTTGGGTCCATGTTAATGGCAATCCTTGGATCCACGTTCCTTGGGCACATTTGTTGCAATTGGGTTGCGTATTGCTTGTTCAATGATGGGTCCACTGGGGTTTGGCCATTGAAGCTATATATTCTATTCGCGAACTTGCTGCAGTGGGAGAATCCAAGGGTGTGTGCACCTGCAAAAATCACAATTAAGCACGTTGATTGAGGGAGGATAAAGTAAACACGCAAGACTACAAAAACTATTAACTAATCAACACTTTTTTTTCAGATCTCAATCACGTTTCCTTTTCAGCCTCTGCAACTTGCATGCAGCTCACAAGCTCCAACCTCGCTTTTCTATGTTATTTTATTCATGAGTGGTTTCTGATTCACAAATGATTGTGTTTTATTATATTTAATACACCATTATTTATCTTTAAAGACTTGTATGAACTTTTATAGAACAGCATAATAAAAACACCATAAAATCTAGATCAAGGTCGTCATTTTTATGTCATCAATAATGCTTTTAATTGAATGACGACAACTCCATATGTTTATTTAAAACTCTGTGATGAAGACTATTTAAGGATTTTTCACTTTTTACTTATTTAAATCCATTTAAGAATTAACATCAAGGAAAAAAACAATTAAGTCTGAAAAAGCTATTAGGTGATTTGGAACTTATCACGATCTTTTGTAACTTTCACATTACAAACAGTTAAACGTCATTATTTGTTTCTCATAAATTAAAACACATGACTACACACAGAGACGTGTCGTTGGTCCCTTATCAATCACTAAATAGTTTCTCTACTTCAGCTTCCCTTTTTAAAGTTTCATAAACAAAACAATGTAAATGTGAACCATCCCCTTCTTTTACAACATTACCACAGATTTATAGTATCAACGGATATGATGATATGGGATTAAGTTTTTTAATTCGTGAAAATAATAAAATTCAATTAAATATAAAGTATTGATTAACTGCGTAATAAATTTCGCGCTCACCAACCTCATTTGTTTTTTCAACTTTCACATCAACCAAAGGAACTGGTGAGTCATTATCTCTTCATTTGACTAGTAAATACATTCTCAACCACCCTAATAAGGTTTATAAGTTAATGGGACCATTGTAGAAAAGAGTTGCAGGGTGATTACCTGAGAGAGCAATCATATCAGTTTGGGTGAGTCCATTTGCAGCAAAAAGGGAGTTGAGCTGGTTCAAATTGAACGTTGGCTGCGGAAGCCTTCCATTTACATCAGAAGCTCTTGAAACTAACCCATCAAACCGTCCCAATTCAACGGTATACGAAGGTCCACCAGACTGCATTAATTAATGCATAAATTAAAAAAAAAAACACTATAGTTTTATTTTATACCATGTCATCCAATTAAAAGCTAAACTTTGTATTGAAAGTGTAAAATTATTTTATATATGATGAAGAGATTAGAGTGAGTGAAGAAGTAACTAACCAGTACGATAACATCACGGGTAGCCAAGGCCAAAATATCAGCACACGAGACTTTGTTCCTGCACTGAGGGACAGCATCTACTGCAGCTTTTGCTTTGATCACTGTGTCAAATCCATCACCTGCCAGTGAAAGATTGTCTGGGTGATCCTTCTCCGCTTGGTTGTTCCCGGTAGATGCCACCAAAACCGAGGCATCGCAACCCTTTATTATGTAACACCACAAACAACAAAAACATGACTTCAACAACAAATTCTTATCTCAAAAAAACTGTTTTTCAACCTCGGTTTCTTTCACAATGTCAAGATTTTTAGACTTAACGTGACTACAATACTGATCAACCCTGTTGGAAAATTACCCTCTTTTACTAGTTGTTGGGTATATTTTTGAAGAGAATACTATACTGAAGTGAAAGTGTTGTTGGCATTATTTACCTGGACAAA
Organism: Vigna unguiculata; assembly: GCF_037176805.1. Lineage (NCBI taxonomy): Eukaryota > Viridiplantae > Streptophyta > Magnoliopsida > Fabales > Fabaceae > Vigna > Vigna unguiculata. The sequence goes on along the minus strand of NC_140794.1, from coordinate 51,263,079 downwards.
GCAATCGTGAAAGAAGAGACGAAGGGTGGCTGGAACAGTGACAAAGGTTTGCTGGAACTTGGTGTTAACTACTTGTCTAACGATGCTTTCGAGATTGGGGCATACATTAGCATAGTGGTTTGGACTAAGCTGAGCAGAGGTTGGATGTAGATTATAAAGGGACAGTGTTAATGAGAGCGACCACACAAGTATGAGATTAAGCCGACCCATTTACTGTGTTTTGTTTTGCAGAGGAAGATAGACACAAGAGAATTACGAAAGAGGTGCTGAGTAAGGGTGTTTAAGTGGGGATATATAAGAGCAACCAAGTTTAGCTAAGCGTGGGACATGGCTCACGAGGTAGCCAGTTGTCTTGGAATCTTTTCAACACACCAATTTAAAAAAGAAAATTGTATTATTATACTATTGTTTGAACAAACAATAATAGTAGACTCCGAAAGGGACACTGTGTGTGTCTCTGTGGCCGCCTTGTTCCATTCAAATACCTTCTTGCTTCTTTGGTTCCTTTTATCTTTGTCAAATGAAGTGCTTCCAGAAAGGAGCTGGGGAAGGGATTATTTATGTCATGGGAATCCTCAATTCTTAATTTTTTCTAAAAAGTTGTTGTCCCCAACAAAGTTATTTAGAGAACTTTTTATACAGAGAGAGAGAAAGAGAAGGTGAAGGGGCTGCCAAAATATACAGCACGAGAAAGAAAGGTCAAGCTTCCTACTTTCTATGGGCTCACCTTTACAAGTGAATAAAGTTTGCATTTTCTTTTTCTGTTACTTCGACTTCTCCTGATAAAGTATGTATGTACCTAACGTTCTTCAAAAATATGCGTGCGCTCATAGTTTTAACAAATTATCAAGGTTTTTAATTTATTGATTAATGCAAAAATTTTCAGCGTAATATTATTGATATGTGGAGATTAATCTCGTTATTTTGTATGTACTGGCCAAACTTGATTGAACTACACTAGTTATTTAAACTTTACTATGTAACACAACTTTTATAACTCATGAAATCAGGTGCAGCTTTTTGTTTGAAAACTGCATAGGATTTGTTTCTTGTAGAAGGTTATTTGAAAGTGAACAATGATAGACTGAAGTTTTTACAGACTGATGGCCTCCAAAGTGAATTAATAACATACTGATTGCATACTTTTCATATATACTTTTTATATTTTTACATTTATAATTTTATTTAATACTTTAATTGAACAAATTGATGTATATATATATATATATATATATATATATATATATATATATATATATAATTTGACCTTGAAATAGACAGTGGTCGATTCTAACAGCAGGGTAGAAGATTATTTTATGAAGGATTATTGAGCACAAGTTGAGGATAATCCTGGGAACATGTGATGAGACAGAAGACATTCAGCCTTTTCAGTACAAAAACAATGTATGCTTATCGAAGATTGGATCCGTGATTTTTTTTTTCCAGAGTGATGCATGATGAAACTAAAAATATAATAATTTCGTTATGATAATAATATAGTAATCACAATAGTTCTATACAATGTTTATTTTTTCTATTATACTCTCTACATGTGTAAATATATGTTTAATTGTGTGAATTTATTTTCACAATAAACATATATGCTGATGAAACGATATACCTTTAATTACAAAAGTAATGTTTAATATTGAATATATATATATATATATATATATATATATATATATATATATATATATATATATATATGATTACTCTATATGATTACTCCAGGTAAAAAATATTAATTATTTGAAAAAGTTGGCTTTCACTGCCTGTTAGAATGCATAGGCAACAATTAATTGTAACCATTCTTTTATTTCATTGCCTAGCTTCTGTTGTATTAATTTCCTACACTATTTCTGCATTTAATAAATTAAATGTTTGCATGTTTCTGGATAATCACTTCTGCATATGAATTTCCTTAAAAATTTGTCTCTAGTTCATTAAAAGCCTTGAAACAGAGCAGAGTCATGCTTGATTAAGGAAAAAAAAAACTTGCGGTTTAAACGTGGAAAGACTTGTGCAATAATAGTTTGGCGTGAACTTATCCCAGTTGTACTCAAATATATCCTCATAAAAGAGGAAATTTCTTGCACCCATTAAATACCCACCCAAATATTTGTCATTATTTACAAACTGTTAATTTTCTGAATACTTCTTATGTGTTTTTTAATGTAATTTTCTTTTGGGGTGTCTTATCCTCCAACTCTACTTTTATTTTCTTTCTAATTCAGATGCCCTTTTATACCTATAAAGTAATATCAGTAGGACAATTATTAATGGCCAATTGTAGATTGCACACATTTATCACTACAATAGGACAATAATCTAATTTTATTTATTTAAAATTGTTTACGAGATCAACGTTATTATTAAACAACTTGTAAGCGATTTTTTATTTTATTTTTAAACTGTTTGGACATAACAAAAGCTTCACAAAAAGATCATGGCTCGTGTTTTAAAAAAAAAGTATCATGATTCGTATAGTAACTTTTGTGAATGGCGTGCTCTAAACATTGCACATGCCCCATACACGCCACCAACCGAAAACAAAAAAACAGCGTTGTCAAGAAATAAAAAAGAAAATGAAAAGTCAAGATGCGAGTATGATTAACATGGAGACAATTTTAATTTTGTCATGTAGTAAATTTCTTTATTAATTCTCCAACTAATTAAATAAAAAGTATTGTTATTTTTGGTATATTTTAGTTATTTATACATTTATTTTGTTTGAATCTCAATTTTTACTTAATGAGAGTGTGCTTAGAAACTACACTAAAGAAAATGAAACACAAGTTTCCAAAAATAAGGAATTACAGAAGTATTATTAGCTAAGGATTAATGATTAGGATACTGGGAATAACGGTGACTCTAAAAGGAGATAGCATTCAAATAAAGTAGGCTCCCTCATGTGGGACTACTCTCAATAATTGGCTGCTCATGCACGTAATCTCATTCTTAACTTTATCTTTGACTTTTCTTCCTCTTTTTTCCTCTTCTTCTTCACATCCTTATTCCCTCATTTGCTGCAAGTTCTTATCCAAATTCCCTTGTGGGGGCAAGTTACTATCCAACATCCTTTTCTTGATGCATTTTTTCTCCAGTGCTTTAACCCTTTTTTCCCTAAAGCTTCGGTTAATTATAGCAACAAAAATAGTTCATATTTGGACTACATTCAACAAATAACAATATAATATAATTTAAATTAGTATTATCTTTATTTTATGTTAGACTTTCAAGATACCTCTTTTATGACAAGATATATATATCTTGAATATAAGATTCAAGTGATCCCATTACAATTCAATAGCAGATAGAACAACTGACTCAAGATACAATAAATTTCGTTAGGATAGTTCTCTAAATCATTGTTCTGGTATCATGTTAAGAAGTGAATTTTAAACTCAATTAAACCTTATAAAATTGGCTTGTAGAGTGAAGTTTATACCTACCTATACATTATGAATTAATCTTATTTCTAACCTAAATGAGATTTATTGCATATAAATTAAAAATAGGTTATGTGAATGCTAAATTTTATTCAAGTAAAATATGTAAAGTAAAATATGTAAAGTAAGTTCTAGGATGTACTTATTTGTTTAAAATATTTTCCCAGTCATTAGAAAAATTACTTAGGAGAATAATCTGCATCTCACATATATTTATCTTGTAAAACAAAGTTTATACTGATCATCTTTATAAAAGATGACAGAAATTAAGTCATCTTACCATATGATAAATATTCTCTTGAGAAATCTCAGGCTAGATATATTATTTTCTTACTTTTTTTTATATAGAGAAATATCTTATTTGGTTAAATCATTCGCTTGCATTTTCTCTATTCTCTATATAAATAGTACCACCAAGCAATAAGGAATTAAAAAGTGGCAACTTATGAAACCAAGAAAAAAATTAATATCAAGTGGATGTAATTAAAAGTGTGGGACAAGTGACTTGGTTTATTGTTTTTATTCAATTTTTTGGTACTTGAACTTTAAATTACTTATACACAGACTATTTTGGGTTTCGTTCTTTCTATGTTTAATTTACTTTTTATTCTTGTGGTTGTTATTACTTTTATTCAGTTTGTAGCTTTTCAAATTCAAAATATTTCATGTTTTAAAAATTTATAAAAAAAAGGCTTAGTAATGGTTATTTAAGGTGTATATTTTGAGTTTTGGTTTATTAAGACTTTGCTTAGATATTGTTTGATACATGATGACTTCAAAGCATTGTATAAAAATATAAAATAACAGGTTGAATGATAGTATTCTTTTGGAGTTATTGTGAAAACTGTAGCAGTTACTATTTTTTTTCCTAGATTGAAACACAATGTATCTATTTCATATAATAATTGACTGAGATATATTGAAGACTTGCTATGTAATAATCTTCCCGTTATAGAGAAAGAAAGTGATTGATGAAAAAGACAAAAGAATTGGAATGAGGATTTGAAGACTAATTTTTAAAGTCGTGATAATGAGGATGTGGCCTTCTAACTGCCACAATAATCACTTAATCGATTATTATGTGTATAAATCAAAATACGTGTTTTATGTGTTACATCCAAACTAATGAAAGTTTGGAAAATATTTACACTGAGAAAAATACAAATAAAATGAATCAATAACAATTCTAACGTTCCATTTGACATATTGTTATTTAGTAAATTATCTTTCATTAACAACACGGACTTAAAAAACACGTTTGAAAACAATGAAATGAAACAAAACAAAATATTAACAGGAATTAAAATAAAATACAAATTAATATACCTCGAGTTAGAACATTTGAATCACATTATTTTTAAATAATTTTAGAAAAAAATGTAAGGACAAAAAATAGGAAGTGGTTTTAAAAGGTCACACTCAGTTTTTTTTATTTAATTAAAACATTATATTATAAATATAATTTTTATTAATATCGAGTTTCATTTTATAAAAAATCACCATTTATCTACAACTCTTCTTTAAAATCTTCTCTTTACCTTATCTCTAGATCTTTAATTATCCTTCACGTGTCTAAATATTACTGACTTACAAGAGATCTTAGCATAGAGCTCTATATCCAAACGATTATATTCAAAACAAAATAAATTCATTTTTTGCTCAATATAACTAAATAGTAACACAAAACTAGTTTATGTTACAATTTTTACATTGCCAATATATAATAAAAATATTAGATTGTTAATGTATTAAGGCAATCACGCCAGCATCGGTTATGTGTAAGAAGAAGACAAGTACCAAAACAAAAATAAGGAGTTGTCTGTTATTTTATTTCCTCAAAGAGAAAAGACATATATTCTAAGCCAAAAACATTTGAAATTAATATAGTTCTTAAATTATTGTATTATTTTATATCTTGATACCTAGCATCTGGCATGAGAATGACTTTATAAATAAACCCGTATTAATGCTATAACTACAACAAATGACCGTTATTTTAATACATGTAACTAAATGCGTAAACCCCTACTATTAGTGTAAGGAATGATATGTTATTATTCTATATATTAAGTTTATAATAAATAAATGTTTTTAATATATAAAGTGTACTACGTCCATACAAATAAATATTTTTGAATATATAATGTATGATTTCCATATTTAAAATGAATGATTTAAATTAATAAATTTGTTGTAATTATTGACATTTTCTTAAAATATATAATTTAATTGGTAAATAAAGGTAATAGTAAAGGTAGTGTGAATAATTGATAAACTATAATGAAAATAATAAAAATTATTTTATTTTGATTATGTTTTGGATTTATTATAAATGTTGAAATGTTTAGTTGATTCCTTATTAAATTTTTGTAGTCTATTGAGTTTTCAATGTCTTTAGATTTTTCTTATTTTTTATATGACGTGACAATTATCTTGTATTGTTACCATATAATACATCATTGCAATAATGATGAAGATCTCTCTCAAAGAATTGCGACTATAATTTTTATGTCTCACATTTAAATATTTTTACTCTCTTTTAATATCTTTATTTATCGTATATTTTAATTTCACGTCAAAATGTTTAACACTCCTATAATTTAAGTGTTCAATATCATGAATCTTTATGAAGTATACAAATGATTTTCTTTATTATATTATTATTAATTTTTGTTTCATTTGAAGAATTTTTTTGTTTCACTAAGACAATTTTTGTCATCTCTCAACTATTGACTATGTTATTATTTGAAAATTTTTCTTAAATTTCTAAGGGTTTTTTCATCTTATCATACCATTATTTATTTATTTATTTATTTTTCTTTATACAATTTCATTCAATGATTTATCTAATTGTTTCTAAGACACATTAGATCATGTTTTTAATACTTTTATTTGTTGTTTATTTTTATCATGTAGAATATTATTTTAATATTTTTTAATATAATTATTTATATTTTATAACTCATTATCATATACGTAATCTTATCAATACAATTATATAAAAAAAATTGTTTACTATATAATATAATAATTTAATGCAATTGTCATATTTCTTTTTATCACCATGAAACATATATTGAAGTTAAAAAGATAAAAGATCTATATTAAAATTTCATCATTATTAGTTTGTCTTTGTTCTGTATCACTACAAGAAAATTATCAAATAGTGACCAATTTTATGACCAAAAAATATATTTAGACAAAAAAAAAGTTTAGAAACCAATTTAGAAACCAATTTCCTAATTAGAAACTAATTTAAAGACCAATTTTTTTTGTAGCCAAAACCTATGCAGCTAATGTTAGTGACCAATATAGAGACCAATTCCTAATACAAACAATTTTGTTACCAATTATAATTTTTTGAAATTATTTTAGTTATCAATAATTTTTAGTTTATAAATTTGTATCTAAACTAGTTATTACAGTGACTAATTATTTTTTGTCACTAAAATTTGTCATTAATCAAATATTTTTTTGTAGTGTATGTGATTTTGACGAATTGATGTATTATAACTTTTATTAATGTATGAAAAAATATTTCATTAGAATTTAAAAGATTGAAGTAAAAAGACATTTAAAATATTTTTTACTTTGAATATTTGTTTTTTTATATATTTTCTTTAAATATTTTTAAACTTTATCTATTAAATTTCATTAAAGTTTGCAAATTTAATAAATAATTTGGTTGTCATAAAATTTATTTGGCATTCTAATTTAAAATTTATACAATTATAATTTATTTTTAAATAGTTAATATTTAGAAAAACAACACCCCTTTTAATATTGAATATTTGATAATATCATATTTTTTTTACCATAATTTTTTGTGAAAAAGAGAATGAGACAAAAATTTAATACTTAAGTATGAGACATGAAGATGAATTTTTTCTTTAAAAATGATGGGATAGCGAAACTTGTCTCGTATATTGTAATCCCGTATAAATTGAATAAGTAAAAAATTAAAAAAACAATACTTTTCATAATTCCAACACTAATATAGAAAAAAAATCATATATTTTCAACAGGTTTATTTAGGAAATAATTTCTTAACAACACTTTGAAATGGGATGATATCGATTTATCCGATAACTGATACAGTCTTTTATATAATTAATTCCTAGTTAGTATTTTTAGAACTTCAAATTTTAGGAATTAATAACTAATAATCATTAGTAAAAGTATTAAGTTATGGAAAAAATTATATTCTTTTTTTCATTACTCATAGCATATATTGACTGCAAACGCTAAAAGAAATACTTAGAGAATAATTATTCCTACTGAACAACGTTTTTGAAAATTAAAATTAATCAAAATCATTATATGTTAAAATGCATTAAATGGTTTAGACATTTATTCAAAAATATCTAAATATAAATATCTAAAAAATTGTGTTATGACTCACAAAAGTAAAAGATTAAAACAAAAATAGTATTTATAAAAGATTAGACTTAATCACAAATAAATTTAACTTAAGCTTAATGGATACCATACAATATATTTTGTTCAGATGTTAGACTGTGTAAGTTATTGTAAATTTCAAATTTGATTTATTCTTCTGAATAAACATAGAAATAGAAAGAAACAAAAAAAAGATGAAAGTTTTGTCTAAAAGAAGTAGAAAGAATTTACAGGTTCTTGTATTTCTGACCACATGTACGCAAACAAAGAGAAAAGTCCAGTGCTAGTTATATAGTTTTGGCCTTTTATGATGAGAAAAACCAACTTCTGATAACAACTTCATTTTAATGATTTTTTTCATAAGGATAAGGAGAGGTGGAGTCTCCATATTTTTAATAGCAAATTTGTGTTTTGGAAATAAAATCTTCTATTCACAATATTGTAATTATATAGCGGACAAAGATGTATCAATTATGAACGAAAACGAAGGAGAAAAGTGTATCAACTTTGCCAGCTATCATCTTATTAAACTACACTCTTTTACTTGTCCTCTTCATGTTGACAAAACCAATAATTAAACTTTATCATTTATTCTAAACCAAACTATCATATACCTGCCCTCAAATTCATACAAAACGCAAACTGTTCCTACTTTTTTAAGTTCCAAAAAATAGTTTGCTTCGTTTTTCAAAGTATATCCTTTTTCAGATAATCATTCGTGCTTTTAAACTAATTAAAACAAAATACCTTTTCTTCTTAACTTAATTAAAAGAGTCAAGTACATAAATTGTTCATGGTCAAAAATTTAAGTGAGTTTAAATTTTATATTAAGTAAAAATAGAAAGTTGAACACTATATAAATAAAAACTCAAAATTATTATCTTAATATTTTAGGTCAGAAGTGTTCTCAATTTTTTATGTACGGATTAGATATCTTTTTTCTCTCAAAAATCCAATATTTATAAAGCTAAATTGGTTTTTAGTTTGAGTAACTTTGTTCACCTAAAAAATTATCTTGAACTCATAATTGTCTTTTCCTACTCTTTTATTTTCTTCAAATCATTTAATACGAGTCTTGTTTTCTAACCCCCTCTTAAATCTAACTTGAATTATTCAAATTTTGACTAGTCTTTAATTTTAAACCTGACTTTGTTCTTTAAATATACACTAATTAGAAACTTATTGGAGTTCAGAAATTACAGGCCTCGATTTCATTCATTACCCATTTCTATGTGTTTTACTTTAGTATTAGAGATCATATATAGGTCCATGTTTATATTTTTTTTTCTTCTCTTCATTGCAAATTTGAATTATTTTTAATATACTTTTTTTGTTTGAGTTTCACCTTTCTTTTATTAGAAATTTGACTTAATTGTGATTTTATAATTTGGTCAATGTATGATTTTCTCCTGCATTTTTTAAAACTCGATTGAGTCATTGTGATTTTAAAATCAACCAAATCTGATTCCCTCATTGATAATTAAACCTCTGGATTTTGTCTCCTTTTCGTTTACTCGAAATCAATTAAATAAATTGATGAAACTCACTCACAAAAACAGTAAATTTAATTTTAAAATAATCAATTGTGTCCTTCTTTAAATTATAATTTCACATAATTCTTGAATGTCTACCAAATATCTCACTTCAAGCTTTAATTTAAAATCATTTTCTTACATGAGATTTGTTGAAATCCGATATTAAATCAAAAAGAATCTAACAACTGGTGAAGTGGTGAATGTCGTTTGAATAATTTCCCAACACATAATAAAATAAATAAATCCAAAACTAGGTATCCGTCACGTTCGTTTATTGAAGTGAGTTCTAAGTGCAGCAGTGTAATAAGAGAGAGAGTGAGATACACGACAAGATCCACTTTGTGCCTTCCCCTGTTTTCGGTAGTGCAATCAATGGGTCCATTTTATTTTTTGGATTTCTGTTTTAAACCCAACACTTTCACGGCCACGTGGAAAATCATAATGGGCCTCTTCTTCTTCGCTTCCGCACGCTCGTCAATGGGCTCCTCTTAATTTCCATTAATAACATTTGGGAGTTTACATGAAAATGACTTTTGAATTATTATTTCCTTTTTTTTTTTCATTTGTATGGGAGTGGATCATGGTATTTGTGTCCCTCATTTGATGTTTTTGGGTACCAAATATCGCAATACCCTTTTTGTTTTGTTTTTACCTTTTAAGGTTTGTTTAAATAAACATTTTGATAAGCATTATATTCAATTCAGTACAAGGTTGAGATTGTTTTAGTTTCTTAAAAGTGTAATCATGACCATAGTGAATATTGGATAACAAATTTTTGAAACAATACGTTATATAGTAACAAAAGAATGCATATAGAAACTTTACGACTCTATAATATAATAACTAAGTAACGATATTTTGCATCACTTATTTACAGGACCTTTTTTCCTACGTTAATCTGTGTCAATATACTATATCACAATATAAGAAAATTCTCAATTAGAAATTAACTTTAGAAATAAAAAAATAGAAACTAATTTAAATATAAATTTACAAAATTAAAAATTATTGATTATTTAAATAATCATTATATAAATAAAAAATTATAATTAATTACTAATTAATTAGAGACTAATTTAAAAATTAATTTATTTTTGTAATCAAAATTTAAGTAGTTAATTTTTATGATAATAATTTTTAATAACTAATTTTAAAAATAAATTTAATGATCAATTATAATTTTTTATTTATAAATAACTATTTTATAATAATTAATAATTTTAATTTTGTAAATTAATCAATATAAATACTAATAATTATTGGACACTAAAATTAGTTACTGTTTAAAATAATAATATGAGACTATTATATTTTTTGTTAAGACATATGGAAAAGCTAAAGAAGTAAAGTTAATTCAGTGACATGGGTATTGGTGGTACCATAACATGTATAGGAAAATATCCTAAAGTTGATGCACTTGATTCCATTTATGAATGAATGAAGGAAAAATAGTTTCCACTACCTAAAGTTTTGTCATTGGTTAAGGCTCACCTCATCATTTTGCTTACATTTTTTTTTTTTCAAGTACGCCTTATCTCAAACTACAACTCTTGTACCGGTTCGTAATTGTTTCCTTTTATGCAATTTTTTTCATATTATGTACATTAAATTGCAGCCAATATGGCAATCATTATAGCAAACACAAACTGATATACGATAGACTGAGTTCTATTGATCTTGAGCATTATGGTTTCTAACCTAAACAGAGCAGCAATTGAACCTAAGAAGAGAAAACAAATAAATAAATAAAAACTTAGAATATCTAGAAAAGGCTTACTTTCTGACAGATATAATAAATATATATGTGTAGACATATACAAAAATATAAAAAAACTTAAGATAAAATTTAAAAAGATAGGTTATCTTTTGTATTGTCAAAATTCTTTTTCGTATTTCACGGTGTATTAATTTCAGAGTCTGAAGTCCATTTCCCCCACTCTCCCACGTGTATTTCATGATCTTGCTGTAATCATGAAAAATGGTTATAAAGTTAATAATTGATGTGAGCATACTCATGCATTCCAAGGTTATAATTTATGGAGAAAATTTTGATATTAAAAGAATGTGCAGGAGGAGAAGAATATAGATTGATTTTTGAGGGTGGGGGTCCAAGGAGGTGTGATGGTGAGTGAAATAGATTTAAGGTACATTATTGATGGGGTGGTTTTTTTTTTCCACATACGACATGCAACGAAGACTTGCATGACCTTTTGATCTGTGTTCTCTGGTGTTGGTAACGCAATCAAATATGCGGATGGATTAAATTTAAACATGGTGGGGGCGCAATTATGCTATCTTTAACCGATTTGGATTCTCTCTGTCTATATCATCATGCAACACTCCATCATAATGCAACAAAGACGATAATACATGTGGGGGCTAACGTGCTAAACGGAACAATGCAAAAGGTGAAGCATGTTGAAGATGTCTAAAATCTGTAGCATCAGCAAAACCAATCGGAATAATTAAAGAAGAAGTTGAAGTTAGAAGAGCAAATGTCCAAATATGTATGCACATCCTCCTATCTAAGTTTTCTTCATTTCATATACGACACATCTCCTTCACTTTTCTGACTCACCAGGATCGTTCTACTTCGGCAAATATCTTCACTTCATTTTATATGTTTCTCAAATCATGATGTTGTTTTGGTGTTCCAACTTAGAGGTTGCTCATTTCAATATTGATTCTAGCGAGAGAATAATCACCACTCTAATCTTCTCACGAAATTAATCTTCATGTTTAGTCACAGAAGAATGAGCAAATCAAATTTCAACTTTGTCTCAGGTTAAACTCTTTTTCTTAGCTAAACAATCAAATGATTACAGTTTTTTTATTGATTTATTTTGATAAAACTTTAAGTTATGCTCTATTTTGTACAAAAGCCCCAACATCCTATAATAAAGTAAATGCATAGCCTAAGATCTTATAATCAGGTAAATGCATGACCTGATTTAGCACTCACCAAGAAAGAGTATATATAAAAAAATCTCTTTTCTGAAAAAATGATACACTGAATCACCTTCTTCACAACTAACTTTAGTTTTACGCTGCAAAAAAAAACAGATTCCGATCATTTCCATTACAAGAGACTTTCGAGGTAGCCAAAATAATATCGAAATTTAACCCTACCAACTAGCCAAAATGCATGTCCAATCCAAATCGAACAGTTAAATATGTAAGAGTCGGTATAATATTTGTTTATTTTAAAATATGCGGATGCAATTTAGCCATCATAGTTAAAAGAAGTTTCGTTTTGGTCCTTATAACAAATATAAAAATATGAATATAACCGTTGATAAGATTACAAGATATTCATAATGGAATGTGAGATTTTAACTTATCATCATCTCTCATTCATACCTATAAAAAGGTGGTTTGTTGTTCTCCAAAAGATACACGATTCAACTCATATCTCTTCCTATTTTAGGTTTCTTGTACTATCTTTTCCTTTTATATCTTTTTTATATTATTTTGGGTTATTCATACTTTTTTAAAGAGCTTATTTTGCTAAATTATGTTATCCTCGGAATATATCTAAAATGTTCATGTTCTATCTTAGGCGATTTGCGTATACACTGCGGATAAGTCTTTAAAGATGATGTTTCAACACGTAGAGGAATTTATCTATTATGTTTTCATCATATTTTTACTATAGGAGTATCTTTGTTGTAAGTTATTCCTCATTGAACTTGAAAATATATGTCAATAAGTGCCAAGGCAGAAATGCTCGACAAGTGAATTTAAGATTGTTGTAAGAGAAAATAAAAAAGGTTAACTAAACTAGTTTTAAAATATTTTTGTAATTTTCTTTTATTAGTAAAGAATAAATTAATAAATAGAGTATTTGTGGAGTACTATTAGTGAAAAAAACAACGGTCATATTAATAATCAATTTTGATAACTAAAAGTTGTTAGTCAGTATAATAATCAATTTAGATACTAATTACAAATAATGTTATAAAATATAGTTAATAATAGAGAGAAGAAGTAAAGGAAGAATAGAGAATGAGAAAATGGGGAACAACTTTTTTGTCTATTATTAGTGATGAGAAGAGTCCTATTTATAAATACAATATGTAATCCATAAAAGTAACAAATCAACTAGTTAATGCAAATATCTACATAAAGAGTAGTAATGAATTATATGAGTATTAGTCATATCAATCATATGAGTAAGTGTAGACAATTATTAATTCATAACAAATAAAAGTCACTATTATGAATAAAAATTTATAATTGATATTTAAAATTTAGTTATCCAGGTTTTAGCTATGGAAGAAAATTGGTCACTAAACATTAACTACCAAGATTTTTGCTATTAAAAGAATTAGTTTCTAAATTAGTCTCTAATTGATTAGTGACTAATTTAGTGACTAATTATAATTTTTTATTCATAATAGTGACTATTTTAATAACCAATATCTTTTATTTAGTAAACTGGCCACTGACTGTAATGACTAACAACTTTTAGATACTAAAATTGATTTTTAATCAATATTTTTTTATAAAATTATCTAATCTATCGACAAAAATTGTATATGTTAGCCTTGTACAAGAAATGTACAATAAATACAAACGGAAAAATACAAGAAAATAAAAGGCTTTCTACATGAACAAGCTCAATACCTGGACATGATATAACCCACCAAAGATATGTGATTACAAACTAATATAGCCACATGGAAAATTGTCATTTGTTCACTCTCATAAAAAATTAAAAAAAAAAAGCATCTCACCAAATAAAACAAATACAAAAACATAACACCCCATCTTTTGTATTTTACTACATTAGATACTTTTATAAAAATAAAATTTAAATTTAATTCAATTTTATAAAATTAATTTGTAATGTAAATTTTGCATTAATTTATATAAGAAAAATATGCATGGAGTAGCAAAAGGTATATTAGCTTTGGCCTTCTCCATTCACATTATTCTTTTTTTAAGTATTTATTTTTTGTGTAAAATTACGTAAGTAATCGTATTTCCACCTCTTTCTGAAACATCATTCCGCAACAGTTCTGTTTTATTGCACTTATCCTTTCAGTCGTCTCATCGTACTCCCCCATGGGTGGTTTCATCACACCACTTCTCTTCATCTCTCTCCTCTCTTTTTTTTTTCAACTTCTTACTTATTTTTTCAAAGATTTCATTTTTCATTTATATAATGCATAACAATAAATAAAAATGAAACCGAAGATCATGCTTTAGCAAATTGGCAAGACGTCAATATTATGTCCTGTCTTATCTTACCACTCATTGTTTCAGTTTTTCCTTCCTCTCACGCTCCATCTCTTCCACCCAATAGAGCTATATTCAAAGTCTTCAATTAATTAAAAATATCATTAAATTCTAATACATAAATAGTGTTATTAAAGTTTATCTTAAAAAAAGTAGAACCTATCGTACCTTCTTCTGTTTCTATCTATTAATTTCTTTTGTAGTAAACTAAGTTAGAATGTTTCCCTTTGTTCTAATAAATTTTAAATAAACATGACTATATTTGTTTTAGTCTTCCTTTATGGTGCTTAGGTGTATCAACACTAAGATTACACTGTAATAAATAGTAATAGTGTATTTTAGCTATATTATTCCCATTTAATTAGCTTAGCCTTTTTAAGTATTTTTGTCTCCAATGTGAACAGTAACAACAAAAATTCACATAGACCAATATATCTTTATGGACCATATCCGAATCTTGGGTTTTAAAAACTACACCATTTTCATAATAAGAAGATAAAGTAGAAACCTAAGATCCTACTCCAGTTTCTTGAACTAGGTGTTAAAAAAAATTCTGACTACGTAAGCTAGCTCACTTCACACAGTTTCAAACACCATTCCAACCCTCCTTGTTTAAGAAGACGATTTTTGAATAAGTCAGTACCAACGAAATGACAACGAGTAGGGTTGAGTACGGATAATGTTTATACAAAACCTAATTTATAACAATTTTTTTTGTTATTTGTTCCGTTATCTGCACGAATACTGGTTTAAAAAATATCTGAGTATTTTAAATTCTGTGAGTATCCGTGAATACTCACAAATATTTAAAAAAAAATATTTTATAAATTTTTAAAATTAAATTTAAATAAAATTATAAAAAAATGTAAAATGAAATATAAATTAAATTAAATTTAAATTTAAATTAATATAATAAAATATAAATTAAAATTGAATTTTAATTAAATTTAATTTAATAAAACATAAATTTAATTTTAATTTTTGCGGGTAATGGATATTAAAATTTAGTATGATATTCGCAACCGACCCGTTTATAAACGGGTATTAAAATACCTACTCGCTAGCTGCGAATAGCAAATACCCGTGGATACCAAACCAACTATCCATCGGATATCCACGGGTACGAGTATTTTTGCCATCCCCTACACTAATACAATAGTAACTCAAGATGTCAAAAAATAATCTTAATGACATTTTTACCATTTTTTTATTTTCTCTATTTTATCCAAAACTTTGATAAATTTTGGTCCTTAAACTTTAAAAATTAATGAATATAATCCTTTTAGCTCAATTACATTAATTCTTTTTAATGTTTCAAATGCATTTTTCGAAATATTGAAACATATCTTGTCAAAGTGCATAAACTCAATTACCACTACAAGAAAATATCTCATTAACAATTAATTATAGTGACCAAAAGTTATTAGTCACTATAGTGGCCAATTTATAAAATAAAAATTATTGGTTACTAAAATAGTCACTATTATGAATAAAAAATTATAACTAGTCTCTAACTTGGTTTCTAAAATTTAACTACCAAGGTTTTAGCTACTAAAGGAAATTGGTCTCTAAACATTAGCTACCAATGTTTTTGTTACCAAAGAAGTTGGTTTTTAAATTAGTATTTAATTAATTAGTGACTAACTTAGTGACTGAGAATAATTTTTTATTCATAATAATGACTATTTTAGTAACTAATAATTTTTTATTTTGTAAATTGGTGTCTAAATTAGTCACTATAGTGACTAACAAATTTTAGTCACTAAAATTGATTGTTAATGAAATATTTTCTTATAATGTACTAGCATGAAAATTGTTTGGCATATCAACAAGATTTAATGTAATTTGGTTAAAAACAATATATCTATTCGTTTTGAAAGTTTGAGGACTAAAATGTATGAAAGTTTCTCATAGGATAAATTCTAACTTCACATTAGAGTTTAAGGACTAAAGACATAAATAACCCAAATAACAACTAATAAATGTTGCAAAAAGTAATATTTATTAAAAAAACAACTAATTCTTTAGTGTTTTCTTCCATGCATAACAATATATTTATGTGTTTCTAACAATATACAATTTTAAGATAGACAAGTTGATCTATAATTAAACGATTTTATTCATTATTAAAAAATGTTATTATTCTTAACTTGTCTTTTATACATTTTATTCTTCAATGGAAATAAATAGTTGAATTACTAAAATTTTAAAATTTAACTTAATTATTTATTATATTTCTCCATAAGTAAGTAATATTAGAGGAGGTAGTTGTGTTTTATTATAATATATTTATAGCCATTATTATTTTATTCATAAAAGTATTTCAAATTAAATATAAATAATTAAAATATATTTGATAGTATAATAATTTACATTAAGTGGAATAAAGTGTAGGAATGAATTGGGCAAGTGGTAGTTGGCGAGGCCTAAACTCTGTTTTGAGGCAAAAATGGAATAGCTTAATTACGTTGACTGGTTGTGGTTAAAAGTAAAAGAGAATGAAGTGATTCATAATGGTGTTGGTAATAAGGGACCACAACACGCACGCTCGCAGGCTGGGGATTAACGAGATGAACAGAAAAAAGGGGTAAATGGAGAAAAAAGGAGGGTAAATCAGGAAAGAATGAGACAAAATTGTAGGAGAAAAATAAAAAATCTCACTTAAAAATTGATGCACTCTAAGTTGTTCTCAGGCGAGTTGGGGACTCTACAGGGTTGTAAAGAATATTGGAACTCTCTATGAATTGTCTGTGTATTATTTCAAGTAAAGGAAGCTAATTTCTTTGTCATCGTACTCGGATATGTTCACTAGTACATTTTAGTGAGTTTATATCGCAGTATATGTCTTGGTTCCTGTGCACCCGCTGCATATAAACACATGGTGACATTTTTGTAATTAAAGTCACCTTTTATGCCTTAGTTGTTATACTAACCGAGGCATATAGCTTAAAAAATTTTACAAATTCGCGTTGTCCACAGAATTTGAAATTTTTTATGTACTTTTATGCCTCAGTTACCACTGAATCAAGGCCTACTACCTTTTCTGCCTTAGGTTCTTTTAATTTGTGATTTATTGATGTATCTAATATGCGAGATTGCTTGTGATGTTGAAAACTATGAAGATGTGTGTTTTCCTTTTAATTGAGAATAATTGTTGGTTTAAATGTGTTTTTTGCATTCAATTGTATGAATAATTTGATAGAATTGATGTTTGATAATTGAATGATCTATGCACTGATTTTGGAGTGGTATGGACCGGTTGGAGATGCATAAAACATGTTAAATCAGTTTTTGTATAATTCTGCAAAGTTTCTTACTCGCTGGGCGAGTGAGCTGATATGCAAAATTTTGCAGAACACAGATCTGCAGAATTATGCAGATTCGCAAATTCGCTAATTCGCTGGACAAGTCCTTACTCGCTGGTCGAATTTCCAAGTTGGACTTCTAGACTTGGGAAGTCACTAGGCAAGTAACTCTCACTGGACGAATTTTCAAGTCAGGAACTTCCAGACTTGGCCTAGTGGCTGGGCGAGTTCTAGTGACTGGGCAAGTAGGTCAGAATATGAATTACTCTTTATGTGGTCAATTGAGTATGATTTGAATTGTTGTGGATGTTATTTAAATTATTGATTGAGGGAATGAGTATATGAACATACTAATTCGAGGAGAATTAGTGGTGGTAATTATAGTGTAAGCATTGATGTGGGAGTTCAGTTGGAAAGTTATCCTGACACTCTAATGACCATTAATTTCTCAAGTAGAGAAGATGGGGCATGTGGTGAGAGGAGTGATAAGTGCCAAAATTCAGTAAAAATTCATAACAAACTCTGGCACTTATGTTTTAAATTTGTGCTCATTTCATATTGATTCTCCCTAAATCTAAGTTTCAATCACATGCTTCCAAGTTTTGATTTAAGGAAATCATTTGATCCTATTTTGTGTGTTTTTCAGGAAAGATTAAAGAGAACTCAAGAAGAATGAAGGAGAAAGCAAGAAACAGAGAAAATAGAGAAGAAATGTTGTCAAGGTCGCTCAAACCAAAGCATTCTTGCCTAGGCTAAAGCCACTGTCGCCATTCTCGCTTAAGCGATGCAGACTCTCGCTTAAGCGAGACTGAAGATCCTCTCTTGCCGCCATTCTCGCCCAGGCGAGCCCAGATGCTGCCAATCTCGCCTAAGCGAGATCCTTTCTTCAGCTTAAAGTACTCTTGCTCGCCTAAGCGAGATGTTGGCTTCAGCACATCTCGCCCAAGCGAGAGGCTTTCTTTGGGATGAAGAATGTTGTCTCGCTCAAGCGAGACTTAGGTAGCTTGAGCGAGACTTCGTGGGTATATATTCTCAATGCATCAGAAAGTGAAGGGAGCTTGGAATTTTTGGAGAAGAACGCATCCGTGCTGCAGAACTGTTACTGGGAGCATCACACAGATTATAATTCTTCTTCTTTTTCTTTAGCTCTTAGGATTTTGATAGCTACCATGAGTGGCTAATCTCTTTCCTTGGGATTGAATGTAATCTACTCGAACTTGGATGTAATCTGGTGATATTTATATATAGCATTTCTGTTTTACTCAGTATTGGTATTATTGTTCTGCTCTTAATGCTTACTTCTATCTGATCAATAGATGTTTTGATTTTGATTTTTAGATCTGACTGGAAAGTATTTCTGAAAATCCGATTTGAACAATGATACTTGATATACTGTGATGCTAGGAATAGATCTCAATATATCAATTGCTTTTAACACTCGACCGTAATGCTGGATAGTTTGTTGAATATGTGAAGAATCAATATTCAGGGAACTAATCTTATGAATTTTATACGCGAGGGATCGGTATAAATGATTTTTTGAGTGTGCATCAATATTGGTATTTTCAGATGTTATATATTATATTCATCCAAATTACAGACAAGGGAGATAGATGAAATTCAATCCCAGTATCTTTTATTGATCTTTTAACTAATTTTCTGTTTTACTGTATTTTATTTATGCAATTTAGTTTAACTGCTGATAATCCATCGAATTAAAATTTCTGCATATATATGCTGATTGAGATAATTATTAATTTTCACTGAATCCGTTCCTCGTGGGTTCGACACTCCTACTTTAAATCATTATACTACAATTGACTTTTGGTACGCTTGCCAAGAGGCCAACAAGGAGCAGGAGGTCCCAGCCTAGGAATTTTACCTTGACCAAAGGTGTTAACAGATTTACCTTGTGTGTGGTAATATCTACAGCTTTGCAGAGCAATGAATGTCACCACAAGTGCACAACTTACCAGGACTCGACATCAATGCTTGTATCCAGATCATTTGAGTCATAGTATTAGTAATCTCTTTTGAGAAACCTCCTAGTTGTTCTAGATATCTTTGTATAAATTTTATATTCAGTTCATCTTACTTTTTAAGATAACTGTAATGTGATTTTGTACATTAATATATATATATATATATATATATATATATATATATATATATATATATATATATATATTATTCTATGCTCTTTGCTATATTTTGTTTAATAGTTTATGATTATTAAATGGGATGTTACATGTGTCAATCAAATACTACTTCAATAAAAAAAAATTATAAATATAATATACTTTATATTTTTTAAATATAATACCATGCAAACACAATTTCACTTTGAAGAATTAAAAGTCATATTAAAGTGACACAGTTTCTTCACAATGAATACAAAACTCACGTTATTTGTCTATTTTTATATTTTCTTAAGGATATCTTCCCATTTTGATATTTTTGATAAAATAAATTCACACTTTAGTATTTTGCCGCATAAGGAAAATACCATATGGGACCCTTTCAAGTCAACAGCAATATTTTTATCGAGACAGTTGCATTCTTATATCAGCAAAGATGAAACTATGACAAACTATTATTATTTTATGGACAGTCGATGATGATCCAATCTAATTTTAAAACTAATTAAATTATAAAGTATGGAGTGAAACTAACCCTTTTGAAAGTTTGATTCCAGTCACCAATCCTTCATTGAGTCCTGGGATATTAATTAGAGTATGAGTGTACCGTTTTGAATTGTTGTCTAAAACAAACAATTTTATAATGATAACGTATGGTTGTTTCTATTGTCCCAAAGTCTTCATTCAGCTACGATCTGGTCCACAAAATAAGAAAAAAAATTGCAATTTGTTTGAAGGAACACATTTTATTGTTTGGAGTGGGAATTATAACTCAATATGCAAAGTATTTTATGAGATACAATTCTTGGCTAGACTTTTAGTCAAAACTCTTACAATGGATTATGTATGTATTATGTTATTTCAAGTTATTATTACAAATCACATAGCAGAAAGATAATCTATTTTAGTGAAACTATTATTATTTAATAAGTAATATTTCTTATAAAAACTATAAATATTTTTTACAAAAATTATAAAATTTTTAGTACAATTTTTCTTGCTAAAATTGAAAATATTCTCTTAAGGTAATTTAAGTTTTCTACACATCTAAAAGACTTTTTGAATTATAATATAAAACATTCAAATCAATTCTTCATTTTAATAATAATTTTTCACTTTTTCTTTTTCATTATTATAAGTTTTAGTAAATACCTACTTAAAAAGTAATTATGAACAAATATTTTTAACCCTAAATAAAACTCGAGTTTGCATTCTGAGATTTGATGCTGGTGTGTTAATGTTATCAAGAGGCTGGAGCTTTATTAAAATTAGTAAATGATGTGATGAATTTGATAAATTAAAAAAAATTAATAGAAAAATAAGATTATTAATTTATTCCATGGACATAAAAGTAATTTAAGTTAAATTATAAACAGTGTAAATTATATCATAATTAAATGTCAGTGGTTATTTAAACTGAAAAATAAAATATTGATAAAAATATTTTAAATTAAAATATGATTTTTAAAAATTAAGGTGAAATAAACTTTTTAAAATTAGTTTAAATAAAATTAAGTAATAATTTGATATTATAAAATTATTTTAAATTAAGATGTGATAGTTTAAAATTAATATAAATTAAATGGAAGTAATTTTGTTAAAAAATATACATGGATGAAAATAATTTAAAAGAAATTGTTCATCTTAAAAATGGATAACATTTATTTATATGATGGCCAAATAACCAAATATTACGATAAATATATAATATTTGATGATAAAATTATTGCTTGAAGTTCAAAATACTAGAACATGTTGCTTTACTTTAGAAACCATATAATTCTCAAATTTTATATTAATTAGATTTACCTCTATTATAATTATCTAAAAATTTTATAAACTACAAATTTATAATATTTTAACAAAAATTGTTTAATTCTATTCATTAATACATAGTTAATATAATTTTTCATATAAATTTTCTGTATGCAATAAAAAATTTAAACCAAATAAGATATTAACAAATTTAATATAAACATAAAAGTAATTTTTAACTGATTAAAAATTAACTAATCTACAATTCAATAAAACACTAACTAATTACAATTTAAATGATTAAAACTTTTCATAATAAATATATATTTTTTATAATGGCGTAAAAAAATTAAAATTACAATCTAATTAATTAGAATTTTTTGTAATGAATATTATTTAGGTTAATGGCATAACCAAAATTTAAAAATTTTCCTATAACCCAGCATATCAAAAATTTAAACTATAACTTTTCCTATCAACAAAAGTTTAAATTACAATTTTTCCTATGATGAGGTAAAGAATAAAAAAAATATTTTTATTTCATTTCCTAATTCAAAAATCTAATTAATTATAATTTAAATAATTAGCCCTTTTTATAATAAGTATTATTTTTTTATAATGAAAAAAACTAAAATTATAATTTAATTAATTAAGATATATCACACAATGCCCGCAACGAAAAAGGTAAAAGAAAAACTTGAAAAAAAGTGTAGAAGTGGAAAACTGGAAAAGTATAAGGATAAAATGGCAAATGTAAACTTTTGATGATATAACATATTGTAAAATAGAGCAGATTTGATGACCCAAAGCATATGATACATGTGAGATGTGAAATTTATAGAGTTCTTTGTTCATTAGAAAATAATTGTCATAATAAATTGTTGCCAATTATATGAGATTACAGTATCAAAATTTATGCAAATAATATAAGATTGATTGATAAATGGACCACATCTATGAAAGTAATTAACCATGTGAATATCTCATATTATCCCACATATAACATATTTGGGAAATTTCAAACATTCTTTCCCTTGGTCCATTTATTCCATTATCAATCAATACAAGAAACTAAATACTAGGATCACGGTGGCAGGTCCTCCAATAGTGAGTGTTATCTCTATATATCACAATACATCAACAATATATCAAGTCTCTCATTATAGACTCTTAACTATAATGAATAAACCATATGTTTAGTCTGGGTCTAAAAAAATTTCTAAAAACAAATGTGCACAACAAGATGAGAAAAAGCTGAATAAGAGTTTTATTGAAATAAAAATAATTATTATCACAACATGGAACCAAGTCCCATTTAAATGATCCTTAAAATTCTTTAATGACATGTCTTTAATCACAAGATCAACAATCATTGACTCAGTGCTAACATGCTAAATGGACCACTTAACATGTTTTCTTATAGCTAGATATTTAATGTGTATGTGTTTAATTTAACTTCCATTTATTTTTAGCCATAAATGATGCAATAGAGTTGTCTGAAATATAACTTCAATGACCTTAGCAATTAAATCCATGACTCTAAATCCATATATATATATATATATATATATATATATATATATATATATATATATATATATATATATATATATATATATATATATATATATATATATATCATGATATATTGAATGTGTAGATACCAACAATATTCTAATATGATGAAGGGTCCAAATTAGAAATATAGGATTACGGTCCCTTATGTGGACATGACGGTATGTTCCTGTTTCTTTCTCTTATCCCCCATCAGATGAGAAAATCAAGAGAAAACCTTCACGTGCTCTATAGTTGGAAGATTAGATACTAATTTTGTCAATCTCTCATATATTGTTCCCAATTACCAAGTCCGTTTCCGCATTCTATCCTTTGGGTATTGGGAACAACTCAATTAAGGTAGGGTTTATTGTTATTTTGTAATTGATCTAGTTTGGTTCATAATCTAACAGGTTTGACATCAATCGAATAACCACGACAGATTCAAAAAACAAGGCAAAATAATTTAACTTGCTCTGATACCAAATGTAAACCTAATGTGAAAAGAATAAATAAGGACTAATCTTCCATCATTACCATTATCACAAGAATCCTTTAATGTGTTTTTTCGTTTCAAACTCTCACTCTCCAAACTTTTGATGGTATATTACTAGAGAAGATAGTATAGTTGATGACCCAAAGCGAGTACGTGTGAAGTGAATTTATAGAGTTCTCTGCTCATGATAGAGTAATTGCCATAATAAATTATTGTCAATATATTATATTACAATATCAAAAATTTATGCAACAATTATAAAATTCATTGACAAATGGATCATCCTATGGAAATAATTGATCATGTGAATATTTCATATTACCCCACATATAACATATTTAAAAAATTTCCAACAAACACAACACTATAGATGACAAATAAACTCGTCCATGTGGGTATTGCCCGAACATGTCCCCGTTTTGACGGGAAATCCCGCATTGAATGAGTATGGAGATGTACATATCCCCGCCATAATACTCGTCCACGTCATATCTTTGTCTCTGTTTAAATTATTAAAACATTATCACAATTAATTAAGTAACCATATATATATATATATATATATATATATATATATATATACTTTCTATTTTTTATTTCTTTTAATTATTTAATTTGTCATAAAACTCATTCGCATCTCTAATATATTTTTCATTTTATCATATGTAATTGTGTTAAAATGATGTATGTTACTTAAAAAAAATTATGTCTCACATTTGAATATTTCTATTATTTTTTAATATGTTTATTTATTGTATATTTTTCTTTCACATGAGAATGTTTAATACTCTCAAATTAAATGTTTAATACCATAAACCTTTCATTTACTAGGTAATATAAAAAAAAATCTTTACTTATTATTATTAATTTTTGTTTCATTTGAATATCTTTTTTGTTTCGCTAAAACAATTTTTATTATTTCTCAACCATTGAGTATATATGTTGATATTTGAAAAGTTTTCTTAGATCTCTAGGTATTTTTCATCTTATCATACCCTTAATTATACATTTGTTTTCCTTTGTGCTGTTTCTTTCAGTAGTCTCTCAAATTATTTTTAAGACACACATTTGTTAATTTTTTAATATTTTTATTTGTTGTTTATTTTAATTATGTAGAATAATATTTTGATATATTTTATCTAATTATTTTTTATTTTCTAACTCATTATCAATCATACTGTAATTTTTTTCACTATAATTGTAAACAATTTTTATTTACTACAATATAAAAATTTAATGTAATTGTTATGAATATTTTTTTATCACCATCCAACATATATTGGAGTTCAAAAGATACCAGATCTATGTTAAAATTTTATTATTATGTTTATTATTTGTTCTTTGCATTATTTTGATAAAGTGATGTGTTATAATTTTTATTAGTGTATAAAAAAGAGATTCATTATAATTTAAAAAATTGAAGTAAACATACATTTAAAATATATTTTCATTTGAATATTTGTTTTCCTTTTATATGTTTTAAAAAATATTTTTAAATTTTATCAACTAGGTTTCATTAATATTTACAAATTTAATAACTGTTTTGGTTCTCATGAAATTTTATTTGGTATTCTAATATAAAATGTAAATAATCATAATTTATTTCAAAGTATTTGATATCGAAGAAATAATCATGTTAATATTGAATATTTGATAATATTATGTTTCATTTACCGTAATTTTAATTATTTTATAAAATTTAATTAAAGTTAATATTGAATTAGTAAGAAAATGAGTACGGATATGAATATGAGATTATACCCGTTATTCGATGAAGATAAGTATGAGATAGTGAAACTCGTCCTCACTCCGCTCCGGTGCCATCCGTACACAACACTCACCTCCATTTACATACACTGCTACAGTAAATTGGTAGAAAAAAACACGAGATTGGTGTTGTGTTTTATTTTTCTTTTATTCTTTGCATAGTGATGTGCTTTCGTCAAGTGCTTTAATTTTTTTGAAAAAGTCTTAGCATCTTATATTTTTCAAAGGTTTATTTCATACCATTTAATTATAATTTTGTTAGGTGCTATTACTATTATTTATCTAAACTCAAAATGCACTAATAATGAAAAATATGAGAAAAAAAATGGTTGAGTACAACAACAAATACTTTCGGAAAGATAATTTATATCAGCAATAATTTTTTAATTTTATTTTAAACTAACGTAACAACTCTTTTCATATTTACAAGTTATTACAACGGAAATAATAGATCATTGCTAAATCTTGCTTTTCATTAGGAAACGAAAAATTGAAAATATTTTAAAAAAATCATCAAAATGATTGGTGTCATATGAATATTAATGAAATAAAAGGTAAATTTTGTAACCAAATCCAAACAATAAAAGAGGTTTCCATAAATTAAAAAAAAAATGGAGAAGTACTAAACGTAATAGGAAACAAATTCTTAACAAAATATCTTTTAGCAAAATACCTTTTTACCATTGTGCCACATGTTCTTAAAAAAAATCTTAAATTTAAAAAATAGTGAAGAAAATATCTTTTTATTATTTTTCCACATGGTGATTAGTAGCAGTAACTATATTTGTGATTGTTAGTGAGGGAAAATGATTATATAATAAGAATTTAGTGGATCTAAGAGCGTGTAGTAGTTTATTTATCGTTGCTGAAAATGATTTGGTGCATAGTTTAAAAGGGTTTGGCATGTGACATATAGTAGTATTTTTTTGTGAATTGGTTGGTTGGTGTGATTGAAAGAATGAGCGAAGCCCCGTATATAGGTCAGGCTTTTTGTGCAAACTCAAAGGACCCACCACCCCATAACAATGCACCTTCTACCCCCGGCAACGCGTGCTTCCACTCCACGTCCATTTCCCTCCCTCTCTTTTATTTAATCATTTTTCAAATATTATTATTATTATTATTATTGCCAAAACAGACACAACCATCTGTGTGGTCATGTTCACAACGACCACGGTACACATCGATCAACGTTATTACATGGATTACCGTACATATATACCCGTAACGTATGCACATCCATTTGTAAATAAAAATCTATAAACTCACCACAACCATGCATTCACTCACATTACATTATTAACAAAAACATACCACCCACATGCCAAGTTAACGTCTATAATCATTGCCAAAAACCCATCAAATATTATTGCATCTATTTTCCCATAGTACAGGTACGAAACATCCATCATTCATCATTCACTGTTTGCTCGCCCCCAACAAAAGAATTAAGGAAGGGATAAACCCATGATTTTTTGTCCCCTTTTCTTTTTTTAATCACCCAAAACTCAACACCAATGGTTGGATTTGAGATCCTCACGGCAGTTTCTAGCTTCCACAACTACCAGAGATACCCATTCATCGTACGGTCAGGATCCAACTGTCGGCGGCACACAAGATGCCACCTTAACCTCCTTCACAATCACATAGGCACGCTTCAATTATACAATAATACATAATACTCTGATGTGCAGTTTCAGACAACTATTTTATGATGTAGAAATTTTAGGTGCATGTGATTCACCTCACCAGGCTATGCTATGCTATGCTGTGTTCTCTGTTCATGATTTGTCTTGAGCAAACCAAGGCCTTGTGATCCTCAACAATTATATACTTTTATATTACTGCTAATAATAATACATCTATTTCTTTATTTTTTTTTTCTTCTCCTTTCTTTACTCTTTTGTTTAATATATCTGCATTGCTGGACCTGTCTCAGGCATCTCCTCCACAAAACTTCAATCACATTGGTCAAGCCACTGGGATTTCTTTCGCATGCCTCTACCCTCATGCAATAGCGCCTTGGTTTCCGTGTCTTCAAGAGAGAATCTTAAATTCCAAAACACTTCTGTTACATTGTATTCTTCTATTTAATCCCCAACAGTATGTACTGACCACCTTGATGGGGAATATCAGAGCAGATTAGCAGAGTCTTCGTCAAATTACCACACCCTTGTCTTGTCGCTTAACTTCCCTTCCTTCTGAGATCCCCTTTTCTTCTCTCGTCTTCTTCTTCACAACAATTTTTCGGTGCCCTCTAGCAGGTTAGAAGTTATAATCTTTTTCCTTGGAAATTCAGTTTTTTCTTATCTCAACTTCTCTTTGATTCTAGGAAGACTCTCAAAACCAAATTCTTGGTCATATTTACAAACTGATTTTCTGTCATTCTCTATTATTGTTATGTATTTTAGACTGTGGGACTGGATTTGCGTAACTTTAATGACAGGGTGCTACAAAGTTTTTCTATTGTTGAGAATTGATGATATATTAATGTGTTTAAAACTTATATTATGTCATTAGTGTGATACTTTAATGTCAGATTGTGATATTAGATTGTAGAGAACAAAACAAACAAATGTTGAATCCTGAAGAAATTGAGAGATGAGGAATATGCTTTGCGTCTTGCCGGGTCAATGTGGAGAAGTATAGTATAGTACACTCTGAAAGATTACCCAAACAAAAGCGTAGCCTAAATCATTCACACCTTTAAATCTCCAGAGTAATAGGGATGGATGTCTGCAGATAGTTTAACAAGGGAAAAACTAATTATGACAAACAAAATTATGGTACAAATTCCGTGAATGAGAGAGAAAGTGAGGAAGGAAAGTTGAAGGGTTAAAAAAACAAGTAAATGGGCTTCCTTATGGCCCTAACTATAATGATATTGCTTCTTCAAGCATTCTTTTTAATCTGGGCATATGAAAAGAAGAGAAAAATGTCTCCTTGGTCGTTGATTTAAATATTGCAATAATTGAACGGATAACATGAATAATGACATCATGCGTGTGTATGAATGAGAAGTTGTAATTATGGAAGGAAAATTCAACTGATAAAGGTGTCGGGAGATATTTTTTTTATTTGCTGGGGTTCAGTCGAATGTGGTCCAAAGTTTTGAAAGCAGAGCAAGCAAGGGAACAGACAAATTATACTAAAAGGAAGTTGATGCTATCATTTTGTATTATAGGTCTCAAGGCCATTGTAACCATGCTTTTTGATAAACCATCTTGTTTTCTATATAAAAGCTTTTCATCTATCAACTACATCACTTAAACTCATCAGTGATATATAACTTAATGAAGGCATGAAGATACAAGTCTGAGTTCAAATTTCCTACAAAGAAGCACTGGTTCAAAGTTCATTTGCTCAGAAGCTAAGTAGATTACCGATGGAGAAGCTTGTTAGGTCCTGCGACAAAGAGTACATGAGGATGGCCATGTTAAAACACGAAGAAACCTTCAAAGAGCAGGTACTTCTCTTTCTATTCCTTCAGGATATCTTGTTCAATCATGAATACTAGAGTCTTAAAATCCTGAGAATGTTTTTAACAGGTATATGAACTACATCGTTTGTACCGAATTCAGAAGATACTGATGCAAAACATGGAAACCAGAAGAGGTGTTGAAGTAAGCGAAGAAGAGTGGTACTTGAAGAATGCGATTAGTTTAACTCATAAAGGAGCACAAGAAAAGCCTCAAATGAAATTTGACCTTGAACGGCCAGCAGAGGAGCACATTGCAGAATCAGAAGATGGGGTGCTTGAGGTCATAGATGAGACTGAGATTGAGCTAACATTAGGCCCCTCAAGTTACAACCGTAGGAAGAAAGTTGAGACACCACTAACTTCAGATTCAGGACACAGCTTGTCTTCTTCTTCTAGTGGATCAAGCATTATAAACAAGACAAGATGTCATGGCAGTCATAGCACAAGAGAAGAATCAAGTGGAAGCATAATTCGCCTTGTCCAGATGCCCGGTTCAACCCCAGGGTGCCAAAGTGGAATTAGAAACAGTTTTGATGTAGAAGAACAATTAAGACAAGAGAGATTAAAACATTCACCTTGGCTTTTTCAAGTGTTGAATCTGAACATGACTTGAAAAGAAAAAATCTATGGTCAATGCGATATATTTTATGTTTGTGTTTTAAGAATTAAGACTAACTTTTGTGGATGATGTTTGTTTTGAATGTTCAGCCGAATTATTGAGTGTGGTGGGATTTGATGTGTCTATCGTAAGATCAATTTTTTCCCTGATGCCCAAACCCATTACTATTCACAAGTCACATGCCACTCAAATTTCTCTGGTCCTGCACTTCCCACTAAAAGCCATGCAAACATCCTTTCATACATTTCGCAGGACAACTACATGAATTAAATATCACTTTCTCAGAAACGCTGAGATATTTCATTTTAATTAGATTCCCATCTCCACATTCAATCTTTCAACAAAGAACTTTTAGATATCAATTTTCCCTAAAATGAGAAAAAACTTTTAGATACCAATTCAGTGTATTTGGACCGCTGGAAGGTCGTGGTTCATAAGAGGGGTCCAGAACAAAAACAATTCAAGTTTTGGGTAAGAGTAGAAAGCAAATAGGATTCATTTGACAATGTTGTTGTTTACTACCCTGAACGCGTTAAGTAGGCAAATTTTTCCACTTATCCTTCACAAACCGCACACAACTTGGAAGCCAACAAGAAGTTGGAGATCTAAATCCTGTCTGCCATGGGATGGACATCAGATTCTCCAGCTAATATTTAAACATCCATTAACATACTTACGTTAGGTCTGTCCCGAAATATGTATAACTTATAGCTATGTTTGGTGCCTTTAGAATGTGCATGAATCGGATCCAAACCATGATCTCCTTTCTTTACATGATTAGGCTCAAACATCAGCACGGACATTGCTAGGCTGTCACTTGAGCCATATTACCAAGTTTTTATCCCAAGGACTCAATAATTCAAAGACAGACAGACCCCACTAACTGCTGTTATCAGATGCTGTGTTCTTCCAGGGATCTTAAGGTCGTTGGAAAGATGTACTGTCTATGTCGCTCTACTGTTCCAAGTTGACCCGCCTAATATTCGTTTTTTCTTTATACCATTAACTCCTTCAGAAATTTTCTAAAAATTGTACTTTCCTCATCTTTACACCAATAAACCCTTTGTTGAAATTGTCCCCAAAACACGGATAATTTCCATTCCTCCCTTTCTAGTTGACCACACACAGAGTTATTAACATTTGAATCTTCAGCAAGAAGCTGTGCACTTTTAAATGGAACAGAACAAAATTTACAACTTCATTTGGCATTTGCGAATGAAACAAAAAAAGTTTTTCTTTTTTTTCTGGGTATTCAACATAATGCATAGTCCTCAACAAAAATTAATTTTTCCGATGATACCAGATGATAAATTATTGATTTTATTATTCTTCTGGAATCATGGAGCATTCATGTAGACACTGGCCTGCAATGCAAGCAATCAATAAGAAACTCTGTATTACTTTTCACCACCCTTTACAAATTACACATTAAAGTTCTTGGACGTAAGGATCATGAAAATTTAATCTTCACGACTATAACAGTGAAGTAAAACTAGTAAAACTAGCCCTGTATACAATAAACCTCTGAAAACAAAGATAGAACTTGTACCCTGCACATTAGGATATAGAATGTCGCCGATTTTTGTCAGGTTTTACGCGACTTTTGAGAGGGTTGGTGGCAGAACCGCCACGTGAAAAAGGAGAAAGACGTCCAAGTTTTTTAGACACTGAGTTGATGAACGATTTTCGAGGGAGAGGAGGCTTATCAGCGGAGGGTGAACCGTATATTACAGGACTGCTTGATGCTGATCTAAGGGAAGATCTGTCGACCTCTTTTAGTTTCATTCTCAACTTCACTATCTCTAGTTTCAGATCTTCGTTTTCTCTTCGTAAGATGGAGAACTCGTTTGACATTGGATTAAGCTCGTTGGGGGATAGATTCGCCTTGTCACGAAAATTATTAGGAGAATCCCAACCTACACTACCATCCATGGAATCGCGAAGACGTTGTTGTTCATAGTAGAGAACTTGAACCACAGTTTGAACCGGAAGCCTGTCGTTTTGAGCTGCGTGAGCACACGCATCTCGTGATAACTTCTGGCAATCCATCACGCTGCACACTTTCTTTTTCTCAGTGTCGCCTAGAATTGGATGAGCCTGAGATTTGCAAATTTTTACTTTACCACCAGCAATCTATGATGCTTTTATAAAATTGATGGAACATTAGATTATTTTTGTAAGTTTAATATTGTTATGTGTTGACATCAAAATCTACCAACTCAAATGTGTTAAACCTCAGTGTGTGTGCTTTCTAGAAGAGAAATCTGATGTTGGCTTTGAAAAATAGTAAAAGTACAAAATGTGATCGTAAGTGCGTGTTCTATCAAAAGGAAATGAAGTAACCTGTCTCAGATTTCGATCTCATATCATGTCTCTCAAATTAAAATAACATCATTATGCAAATAAAGCTTTAATAAGACCCGAAAGAGAGACAGGTAATCTGAGTACACCATAAAAGTTGGATTTGACTCCTTAAAATGAGTAAGGATAAAACATGTGTTTGGAAATACATTTTCTAAGTTAGTTTGTAAGAATTCACCTCAAATAACTGAGAGACGTAAAAGCTACCGTAGAGCTTTTATCATTACGAAAAAATGATAACCTTAAAGCTACTAAGAGATATGGTGGGAAAACGAAACATCCCCAAGGTTTCACTTTACTGACTCACGACCAAACACGCACTTAATGATTAATATTTCAACACATCCATGAGTTATTGTGTGTGTATAGTTAAGGAGTCCAATTTATACCAATTTATATAAAGAAGTTTCTATTAGCAGGGATGACTAATTTAATATATAGTACCAAGTTTCAGAAAAAAAGTTACCCCAAAAGAAGTTACAGCCACATGGGTTTAGAAGCGTACCTTAAGATAGATGTCTATGGCCCTATACATGCCATCCTCTGTTGATCTTGATTGTTGAGGAATTAGCTCAGCAAGAGTGATGAATTTTGAAACAGCTAAGTTTCTGTCGGTGGCTACTTCAGCGAGGTAGTTCTCCATTAGCTTTCCAATCCCATAAATATCACTTTGGGGAGGAGAAAAATATTCATCATCTGCATTATAGGCTGAATGTTTTTCATTTTCAGATTGTAGGTAATTCATCATGATTCGCTGCACTGTATCTACATCAAACAATGTGTCCCCAGTGAAGGAATAAGAAGGAATGAGAAGATCATCTAAAACAGCCTGTCCTAGCTGCAGGGCCATCCTCTTTTCCAAATCAAGCCTGCAAGCAATCGTAGTCTCCAGATATATGGCTGCCCGAAGCAACATAGAAAGAAAACTCACTGACATTGCATTCTTCTCCCTTGGCAGAAGGCTCACTAGTGTCTCTAAAACAACCCTCTTCTCGTGTTCCTCTTGGGCCTCAATTTCTATCTTCTTCCTACCCTTTCCAAATATCTCCTGCTCCCCCAACAAGAAATTTTCATCAATCGTTGTGCATTTTGATTACTTGTGATAATTAATCACTGTTATTTGTTATAATTAATCATAAAACTACGTTTTAGCTTTATGTATATCGTTTTAGGCTATGCAACATCTAGTCATTAACCATCATGATTCATATATGATTCTTGAGTGAGTTCTTATAATAATTACCATAAAAGTCACATCAACACTAATTCCTGATTGTTTGACACTGTACAACTTTGTATACTAAGAGGGCATGAATGTTGAACTCACTGTACTGTCAGTAATATTAATTAATCAGAAATTATTTTAAACATAACTTCGAAAATGATTGTTATAAAATTTAATAAACCTGTTATATGTGATAATATGTGACTGAATGAAAACTGATTTTTATTTGAAACAATTATTTCTTAAAAGTAGTCACAAAAAGAATCTTTTCTTGGCACAAAATCAATACATAAAACCATGTTTATTTGTATGTTTTCTATGTTTTTGGGTAAAGGGTCATAATCTTACCAAACCTCGTAGAGATTTCTGTGCATACAGCATAATGATGGGACCAAGAGAAAACTGTTTAAACCCTCTTGCCATCATTGCTATTACCACTCTTTGAAAAATGTCAATTCTGAGAACTGTGAAATCTTCAGCCCACCATTGAACTACTGGCCTCTGGTGAGATGCCATGCCATCACTGCTAATGTCACTTCTCATAGATGAACACAATTGAGTTTCCTTTGAGGCTATGAAGGCAATAGCATCTATGCATCGACTCACCACTTTTGCTTTTTCCGCAATTGGAAGGAGCCTTTCTGACACGTGTAAGATAGACACAGCCCCAGAAATAGTCTTCAGTGCCACTTCATTCAAGTAAGAATCAGCCCTTCCTACCAAATTTCCAACTGAATAATCCTCTGTCATCTCAAGATACTCTGCCACGCATCGAAGCACCGCAATGTTTTCAACACTAATCTCGAAGTTTATCCCGTAGCAGAATTTTGTTGCCAGTTCAAATGCCTCTGCTCCACCAGGGACATCAAAGAGTTCAATGAATGAAACATCATCGCCACTGGATGCTGAGACCAGTTTCTCTATGTAGCCACTCTTGGAAACTAATGGAAACTGCAAATTATGTTACAATTCATTAATTCAAACTTAAATACTCTCTTTTGTAAAGGGTTGTGTTTGAATTGGTTCAGTACCTTATGCAAGGAAAACGATACTTCGCCAACTTTTACGGTGACATCACTTGGAATCTCATGAGAAAAAGCCCTGCAATCAAATAGCTCAAGTCAGGAGTTTCCAATAATTTTCTTTATATCTAAGTAAAGGTTAAGGCTAGCAATCAGCAAATGTATGTTACTTAAAGGAAGTAGGAAACTTTTGTTACAAGAGCCACCAAAGAAGGAGTTTTAGAAGATGAGAAACATACCATGCACTTGCTCTCTTCATGGTGCTAGAAATAAGCTCCTAATTCTGAGAGACAAAAATCAGCAACAGCTAGCTGTAGTAGGTTTCTCTTGTCACCATCGACCAATGTCAGAGGCAGAATTGTTGGTCGCTATAGTTTCTTTACCTCATGGCTGACGATGAAGCAGAAAGAAAGGTAGCAAAAACATTAAGACAGTTAAAAGCTCTTAAATTATATATAGTGTATAATAACTTGTGGGAAAAAGGGTGAGGGAGCAGAGTACTTACTTTATATTATATATATATCCCTTTGAAATATTACTCAAGTGAGAAGCTTCAGGGCGAACAGAACAAGAAGAACTTGAAGGCCACGAAAAGAAAAAATAAACTTTTTTGAAATCCGAAAGTAGGGTCTTGTTGCATGCAAGAAAATGAACCTTTTTGAGAGTACAGGGAGGAGTAGGAGCGGTACTTTGGAAGTAATGAGTAAGAAGAGAGGGAAAATATTAGCGTGGAGATTGTGATTGTGTTTGTGATGTGTGGTGTGTGGTGTGTGCTTTAAGTGAGTAAGAGTGTGAAGGATGAGATAGTTGGATTTTGGTTGGCGTGTAGCGGGGTCAGCACTTTCCCCACATGGAAAGTGCCAACCCAAAAACCCTTTCCTATCATACCAAACTAACTTCATTATAGCTCAATCCTTCAAGAAAGGTAGAATAAATGTTTACTTCTTCGAATAGACTAGTCTTCAAGAAAGGTAGAATAAATCTACAAAGGTTCACTTATAGATATGTTATACAAATCACATTACTCATGATCAAGAATCTTTTCAAGAACTCAACAAATTTAACGTTTTTTCTAAAATAAGAATCGAGAGTGAAGAATAAATTGCTCTTAAATTTTGATCAAAGAGATTTATCTACAAAGAAGATATAAAAGAAGGATTAAAAAAATATACATGTCTCTTGAAAATGTTTGATGTATATAAGAGGAGAATGTATACAGGATAGAGTTGTCAAAATGAGTTGGAATCTGCGAGCCAACTCGACTCACCACGGATTCGAGCCAAGTTGGGTTGAAATTCTTTTACAAATTTCAATACAGGTTGATTTTTGACCCGGCTCACCCGGGTTGAACCCGTGGTAAGTCGGGTTGACTCACCAACCCGCAGATAAAAGGGTCCCACAAGTATTTTTTATTTTTTTTATTAAGTTGGGCTTTACATTTGGGTCATGTTAGATTATTTTTTTATCCAACACATAAATAATTTGTATTTTTTTATTATTTTGGCTTGTATTTGGATTGTATTAAAGTTTATTTAGATTTTAATTAGAATTACAATTTAATTTTGACTGAAAAAAATAAAAAAATTGTATTTTTTTTAATTAAGTGAATCCGTGAGCCAACCCGTTTAACCCACCAACCCGTGATGGATCGGACCGAGTTCGAATTTTTTGACTTGCTTAAAAGTGAGTCATTCATCAATCCATGATGGGTCAAGCCGGATCGGGTCGGATTATCCGTTTTGACTGTTTTGACTGTTTTGACAGCTCTAAGAGGAGAAAGTAGACCAAGAACTAATATCCATCGAATATGTATTGTTAATCTACAATAAACAAGTAAAAATTAGATTGACAAAAAAAGAAATACAAAAAATAATGTCAATTAAATAAAGATGTGATCCATAGATAAGAATTATAAGTAACAAAATGGGGGAAAATCAAGCATTAAAATAAGGAGAATTAAACCCTAGTTTGAAATTCAAATAAACAAATATTGAAAAGAAAAATGAGATATTGAGAATATTTTATTAATCTTTTATTTAAATTAATTTTTGAATTTCTTATTTTATTTTTAATATTGTTTAAATAAAGATAAAAAAATATTTTTTTTTTTTAGATTTCAAAAGTTACAATTAAAATATAACTAATATTTAATATTCTATTATATCTTTACTCCATATAAAATACATGAATAATATAAAAATTCTTAATTTAATACTTCTCTGTTATCTTCAAAATATATTACCAAAACACAAAAATCTAGTAAGATAGTGGTTTATGTCAGGAATTAATCAATAGAATGAGATGTACTGTTTGAGATGACAGTGTTAGTCGTTATTCATACTGGACACAAGCAGTTAAATTACGTGCACTAGAGTAGAGATAGGTAAAAGAGATAATGATATTTTTTTATAGGATAATGATAGAATGTCCCCTTTTTTTGACCCCCAAAATTACCCGTCTACGTGGCACTTAATATTTTAATAATTTTTAAGGAAATGAGACCAGAAACGCGTGAGAGAAGTTGCAGTGAATTGTGAGGTTGTGATACACGCGCAAGAGAGGAAAAAGGAAAAGTTAGAAAAACAGAACTTTCACTTGCGGTTTAAACTAAAGGCGAGAGTGCGGCTTGAGTGCGGCGAGAGTGCGGCTTGAATGCGGCGAGAGTGCGACGAGAGTGCGGATTGTTGCCATAGCTTCGTGCGTCGAATTGGAAGCCCTACTTTGAAGTGTTCTTGTTCTGCAAATCAAAGGGTGCTCTGGTATGTTTTACTATCCGATTACAAACCCCTATTTTTATGATGTTCTTCCCCAAATGAGACCACTATTTTTGTGATGTTTTTCCGGAAATGAAACCCCATTATCGTATTTTCTTGTTCGATGATTGAAATGGCATTTTGATGAGTTGTTCCCCAAATTGTTCCTCAACTTAACAAAATCTATTTTTTTGCAGGTTGTAAGTTTAATGAATATCACATTTTTTGGTGGATATGACACTCCACATTCAACTCCGATGACATTGACAAACACATTCTCAGCTTTGTGGTTGTTGTTTGTGAATGACATTTGATGTTTTTTGCAATGAGCAACAAAAACAGAATTGTGTAATTCGTGCAGGATTTGCCTATATTGGATTCAATATGTTTGTTGTTCATCAACATTTTTTTAAAAACCAACTTTTTGAGTTCGATAATCAAGTGTCCTTTTGTTAGTCCATAAGTGCCTTTTTACGTTTTACGTTTTGTACACACAGTACTGCAACTGCATTTAAACTGTATAATTACGTGAAATATGGTTTGGACATAATCCAAAGGCCGTCCAAATAATTCCATCACCATCAATCATCAGCAAAAAACTTCAATAAGTATTTGAAATTGAAGATTGAATTAAAAATAAAGTTTTCTGGTTCGAGATTTAAGTGTCCTCTTATGACTCCATAAGTGCCTTTTTACGTTGTAATTTTTGTACAGGAAGTATTGCAACTGTTTTTCTAGTCTATCATTACATAATGATAAATTTGTACACAATCCAAAGGCCATACAAGTATTTCCATCACCATCAATCATCATAAAACTTCATTAAGTATTTCAAATTGAACATTGAATTAAAAATAAAGTTTTCTGGTTGGAGATTTAAGTGTCCTTGTCTGATTCCATAAATGCCTTTCTACGTTTCCGTTTTTGTACACCCAGCACTGCAACTGGTTTAAAACTGTATAATATCGTGAAATATGGTTTGGACATAATCCAAAGGCTGTCAAAATAATTCCATCACCATCAATCATCAACAAACAACTTCAATAAGTATTTTAAATTTAACATTGAATTAAAAATAAAGTTTTCTGGTTGGAGATTTAGGTGTCCTTTCTTGACTCCATAAGTGCCTTTTTACGTTGTAGTTTTTGTACAGGAAGTACTGCAACTATTTTTCTAGTCTATCATTACATAATTTCTGTTTTGGACACAATCCAAAGGCCATATAAATATCTCCATCACCATCAACCATCACCATAAAACTTCTTTAAGTATTTGAAATTTAACATTGAATTAAAAATAAAGTTTTCTGGTTGGAGATTTAAGTGTCCTTTTCTGACTTCATAAGTGCCTTTTTACGTTGTAGTTTCTGTACAGGAAGTATTGCAACTGTTTTTCTAGTCTATCATTACATAATTTGTGTTTTGGACACAATCCAAAGGCCATATAAATATCTCCATCACCATCAACCATCACCATAAAACTTCTTTAAGTATTTGAAATTTAACATTGAATTAAAAATAAAGTTTACTGGTTGGAGATTTAAGTGTCCTTTCTTGATTCCATAAGTGTCTTTTTACATTGTAGTTTTTGTACAGGAAATACTGCAACTGTTTTTCTAGTCTATCATTACATAATTTGTGTTTTGGACACAATCCAAAGGCCATACAAATATCTCCATCACCATCAACCATCACCATAAAACTTCTTTAAGTATTTGAAATTTAACATTGAATTAAAAATAAAGTTTTCTGGTTGGAGATTTAAGTGTCCTTTTCTGACTCCATAAGTGCCTTTTTACGTTGTAGTTTCTGTACAGGAAGTACTGCAACTGTTTTTCTAGTCTATCATTACATAATTTGTGTTTTGGACACAATCCAAAGGCCATATAAATATCTCCATCACCATCAACCATCACCATAAAACTTCTTTAAGTATTTGAAATTTAACATTGAATTAAAAATAAAGTTTTCTGGTTGGAGATTTAAGTGTCCTTTTCTGACTCCATAAGTGCCTTTTTACGTTGTAGTTTCTGTACAGCAAGTACTGCAACTGTTTTTCTAGTCTATCATTACATAATTTGTGTTTTGGACACAATCCAAAGGCCATACAAATATCTCCATCACCATCAACCATCACCATAAAACTTCTTTAAGTATTTGAAATTTAACATTGAATTAAAAATAAAGTTTTCTTGTTAGAGATTTAAGTGTCCTTTCCTGACTCCATAAGTGCCTTTTTACGTTGTAGTTTCTGTACAGGAAGTACTGCAACTGTTTTTCTAGTCTATCATTACATAATTTGTGTTTTGGACACAATCCAAAGGCCATATAAATATCTCCATCACCATAAAACTTCTTTAAGTATTTCAAATTGAAGATTGAATTAAAAATAAAGTTTTCTGGTTGGAGATTTAAGTGTCCTTTTCTGACTCCATAAGTGTCTTTTTACGTTGTAGTTTTTGTACACGAACTACTGCAACTGTTTTTCTAGTCTATCATTACGTAATTTGTGTTTTTGTACAGGCTGTACTGGAAGTTGACTAATACAATCGAAAATAGCACAATTGCCTTCCCAAATCAAAGTATATTGATGTTTATATTACCATGTCATCATGAATGTATCTGTCAATGTACAAACTACATATTAACTCCAACAAATGATTAAACAATATATACAATTGTGGCAACATAATTGACTTTGTCTACCTCAATCTAACTATCCCTATGTAAAATTGTCTCAAAAATCTTGTGATGGAATTATAATTTCTACATTCACAGTAGCTATTTCTTCAACAGCAGATCGTAGTGCTGAATAACTTCATCGCGAAGGACATTATCTTCATTTAAAATCCAATCACAAACGAATTTCTGCCTAATTAATTGCAGCTCCTCCTAAAAACAACATCAACACAATGTTACCAACTGTAATCTTCAAAGAAAAACAATAAATAATAAAACATATTATAACGGTCAACTTACAATAGTGTAGTCAGGCAGGGCTTTGCCATTAAATTGACTAACACCATCCCACATCTCTATGAATTTCAATACTAGGACCCCACAGTCATGACTGCGAAATGAAATACAACATAATATTCAGACATCATTAAGCAGTGCTAAATTACACTCATTGAACACACAAAATGTTAGAAGTTACCCATTAGGTTGAATTGGAGTGTCCACACACTGCACTTCAAAAGATGGCTTCTTGTCCGATTCACAATTTAATAACATACCCAAAACACTTACTCGTTCCTGTTCTAAAACTTTATCTTTCCTACTCTTTCCAGCCATGATTTATCAACAACCTATAAAAATTTAATAATAATACAATAAGGAATCACAACAAAACAAATTCAACAAAAAATACACTTCACAAATCAAGGAATCATAAATTACTTCACAAATACAACAACCTGTTATGACGGGAATCAAAAATAAACTTCACATGTCCAATTGGAGAAATTACTTCATATGGCTAATTACTTCATATGACGGGAATCAACAATCCAACAAAGGCATCATCAACAAATTGTCATATTACAAAAGAATATAACACCAAATCAACTAATTTAAATTTTGAACTTCGGAACAAATACTTGGACAACCTCACAGACGAAATGAACACAGTGCATTATAGGGTATTTCCACTTCAGAACACCTTCATGTGTGCAAGGGACATATGGATCATCCCAACCCTGACAAAACCATCAATATTAACAATGGACGAGTAGATAAACCAAAAGAACCCTATACGCACATTTTGGGGTTTCACTGCAGTTATCAATTCTAATGGCAAAATGGCACAACATGCTAAGTAAAAAAAAACCACATTAAATCTTCGAAAAGGGGTTTTCCACGATAACCTATCGGAGAAATCTTCGTTCTGTCAATGACCTTAATCAACCAACAAATACGCCAACAAGAGAG
Organism: Vigna unguiculata; assembly: GCF_037176805.1. Lineage (NCBI taxonomy): Eukaryota > Viridiplantae > Streptophyta > Magnoliopsida > Fabales > Fabaceae > Vigna > Vigna unguiculata. The sequence continues at coordinate 51,222,048 of NC_140794.1, read as the reverse complement.
CGCCCAACCAATGAATCGAACGGTACCCACCACTTTTCGCGGAAGCCGCCGCCTCCAACAACCCAAACCACTCTCCACACCTCCGCTATCCGCTTCCACTGTGACCCACAACACCAATCTTTATGGAACAATAGCTTTTTTGGGAAGACAAAGCCTTGCGATTGAAATGCCTTTCTGCGTCTCTGCTCGAAGAAGAAAGTTGAGGAGAAGAAGAAAGTTGACGGGAAGAAGAAAGTTGAGGGGAAGAAACAAGGGAAAATAGAATGCCCAATGTGTTTTTTTAAAAAGTTTGTCCAATCAAAGCGCGTGCACTTCACACTAACTTTCCCAAACCGCTGTCTCCATTTCCCGTCTGCTTAAAAAATATTAAAATATTAACTGCCACGTAGGCGGGTAACTTTGGGGGTCAAAAAAACGGGGCATTGTATCATTATCCTTTTTTATAATATGTTCTTTGTAATTTTATAAATTCCTTTTAGCGTATATCAGCCCATTCGATAATTTTCATAAATAGATATGGCTATATTTGTTTGTTCAAATGTTCCAAAACATATCAAGTTAATTACCTCAACTCATTTTAGAAAAATGTATATATAATTTTACTATTAGTATGAAATATTTATTAACTTTATCAATAACTAACTAACTAATATTTATTAAAATTGGTCCATTTCAGTACAATTTCTTCTCTTAATTAATTTTTATTTATTTAGAAAACTCAAAGATATGACTTACTTACAAAAATCAAATTCAGTATTAGTCCAAATGCATTAATAATTCCATTTAGATATATAGTAGAAAAATATCGAAGCATTGTGAGTGTTGTTATAGTGTTGTTGCAGAGGCAGTGATAAGATATGGTGGTGGTATCTGAAAAATCCTGATATAATGAACAGCGAGCACACGTAGCCATCAAAGGCATATTCATGATCTTGCTCCCTCATCATGCAGAATAGGTCAATAACGGTCCCTTTTAGAATGCAGACTCATCACGGGACAGAAAGATCGTTCATAAAAATCCATGTCAGAACCGAATGAGTTTTCTATGGACCTTTTCCTTGGATTATTGCCAAATTTCACATAAATCATACAAATTAAACCATGCCCTACAACTTCTATTATTTCCATTGCGATCATTCCACTTCCTCTCATACTTCGTTAACCACTAAGCAACAAACCAAAATGAAAAGCTTAAAAACCTGAGTGCCTCTCCTAAAGTTGCTACCCATGCTTGTCGGGTTTGCTTCTCTCTCAGATCCAAATTAATTTCTAGTCTCAGTTATCTACTCTGCTATCAGACAAATCAATAAGCATATATATATATATATATATATATATATATATATATATATATATATATATATATATATATATATATATACTATTAAACTATCATCAAATCAAATCACTGCACAAATATCCGTGCCAAACTATTTTCAGTTGGTTGCCTCTACTTTTCTGCAAGGAACTCTTTTCTTACTACCTAGTAAATAAACAAATAGAAGCAATGGCTTAGCAGGTTCAAAGATTATTCATGAATTGAATATTATCCAGTATGTTATTAAGTTAACCTTTGATGTTATGTTCGATATTTATTTATGTTATTTGCATATTCAACTGTACTTAATATTATCTATTTAAAAATAAATTCAAAATATCTCGTTGGAAATCTAACATCAACTAAATATAAAGTTCTATATAAATGAGTGTAAACTTCAATTTACACGTCAATTATACACTTCTCAACATATCCAAATGTTAGATTTATAAAGAGGGGGTTTGATTAAGGAGATACAACATCAATGAGACCTAAGTTTAACCACAAGGCATTGACATTATTCTCAACCCAAAATCTTAAGACAATGGGTATGGGTCTTTATTCTTATATAATGCTCTACTTTCTCATTTCTGGTCAATGTGGGACTTAGACTCACACTTGGCTTCCTAACATCAAATACAAAAATACTATTCCCACATATTATCTTGGAAAGGTGATGGATTTGTTGAAAAGAAAATCATAGTGGGCAAGAAAGCCAAGAGGCCAAAACAATCGAGTGGGGTATTTTTTTTCTTTTTCTTCGTCCTCTTCAACTGAACGTCAGAAGTAACACAATAGGAAATGACATCTAAGAGAGGTCACAATAGGTTCAAGATTGAGTTGTAAAGTAATTATCGTTTTATTTTCCAATTAATCCTAAATTCATGTTGACATTCTCTCTAATTCCGATCATTGTTGTTTAATGGACTTCCTAGATGAGTAGAATAAGGAGAGTTCTTTTGTATCTCATGATAGTAATTGGCATTATAGAGTACTCTAAGTATTTTGAACTTTGTGAATTTTGTAAAAGTCATATAAAAATAATTGTAAAGTGTAGGAAAAAAATGTTACATGAGAGTAAATTAAATATAATTAATTCACGATAATTCATTATGAATGTTTTAATAATTTAAAATGAATAATAATATTGGAAGAGGAAGAATTAAGGATAATCATGGATTGCATTTTTCTAGAATCTATATCTATATATATATATATATATATATATATATATATATATATATATATTTTGGTCTATAATCCATACCTATTTTAAATAGATCAATTAATTTTGGATTTTTTTAATCTAATTTAAATTGAATTAAATCTAGATTGATTTCACTTTGTCAATTAGATAAAATTTAATGAGATTGATTTAATATATTTGGCTATTAAGTTTGTTAGACATAGGTCAGGCTGACTCGGTTTGACCTGAACCTAGATTGACTTAGCTCAACTTGATTTGGTTCACTCAACTTGATTGGGTTAACGTCGCCTCACCTCAACATCAATCAAAGTTGACTTGAGTCAACCTAGGCCTGTGCTAACTCGCCTCCACTTAGGCTTTGGTCAACTCAACTCCGCTTGGGCTAGCCTCGACTTTGCTCAACCTAGGATCGTGTCGAATCCGCCGACTCAACTGAACTCTAGCCTTGGGCTAGCTCATCTTGACCTTAGACTTGAGCATACTTGTTTGGACTTTTGGCCCAAGCTGACCCGGCTCGATCTTTGATCAATATCAACTTGACTCGAGCTCCGTTCAAGGCTAACTCGACTCCAAGATGACTAGACTCAACCTTAAGCTCAAACAACTCAACTCAACTCAATTCCAACCCAGGAAGACTCGGCACGACTCCTGCTTGAGACAACTCGGCTCGACCTCTGACTCAAGACGACCTAGCTCGACCTTTGTCTCGAGATGACTCAACTCGACCTTCAACCCTATACGACTTAGTTGATAAGTGTGAGAACCTGAAAAAAAAATAAAAAAAATAATATATTTTTCTTTATTTTAAGGTTAAAATACCTTTTTGGTCCTAATTTTCGTCAAGTTTTTTCAAATAAGTCCTAATTTTGGTTGTGTTTAAATATGTCCCAATTTTCGTCAATTTTTTTAATTGAGTCCTTTTTTGCTAACACCATTTAAATCATTAACGACCATGAACAGTGACTGCCACGTGTCACTTCGTGGTGTTTTTGAATTTTTTATTTTTTTTATTTTTTTTATTTTTTTTATTTTTTTTAAATGTACACATGTCAACCCAGGAGTGTGCCACGTGTCACTTCGTGGTTTTTTTGAATTTTTTTTAAATTTTTTTTTAAATGTCCATGTGTCAACCCAATAGTGTGCCACATGTCAAAGTCAATGTTCTAAATTCAATTTGGTTCCTATATTTGTTATTTTTGTTCAATTAGGTCCCAATTTTTGTTAACATTAACCAATTTGGTCCCTATCGAAGATGTGACCAAATTTAATTTTTATATTAAAATTCACATTTTTTATTAAATATTTTTATATAATATATTAAAATTCACATCATTATAACTTTGATATAAAAATTAAATTTGGTGACATCTTCGATAGGGACCAAATTGGTTAATGTTAAGAAAAATTGGGACCTAATTGAACAAAAATAACAAATATAGGGACCAAATTGAATATAGAATATTGACTTTGACACGTGACACACTACTGGGTTGACACGTGAACATTTAAAGAAATTCAAAAAAATTCAAAAAAAATAAAATAAAAAATTCAAAAAAACCACGAAGTGACACGTGGCACGCTTCTGGGTTGACACGTGTACATCTAAAAAAATATTAAAAATTTTTTAAAAAAATTTTAAAAAAAACTAAAAAAATTAAAATAAAAAAAATTCAAAAACACCACGAAGTGACACGTGGCAGTCACTATTCATGGTCGTTAATGATTTAAACGGTATTAGCAAAAAAGGACTCAATTGAACAAAATTGACGAAAATTGGGACCTATTTGAACACAAAACCAAAATGAGGACTTATTTAAAAAAACTTGACGAAAATTGGGACCAAAAAAGTATTTTAACCTTATTTTAAAAGGTTAATGCTTTAATAGGCTTAATTTAGAAACAGTTTTTGAAAACCCCTTTACACTTTCAACTCTGAGAAACTCATTCTTCCATATCCTTCTTCATTCTCCCTAAACAAATGACTTTCTTCCTTGTTTCTTGAAGACTCAATGTTATAAAAGTGCTTAGTCTGAAGGGTTCTACTATATAATTTAATTTTATCTTAAGGTAAGTTCAAGTTTTTGTCATCTTTGTAGAACTAATATGTTTTCTCATACATGTAGTTTTCCTGGATTACATGTAATTTCTCTGTTTCCTAAGACTTTGTCTCTCTATGATTCTAAAATTGTGCCTTGATCATTGATCGAGCTTTTTGTTGTGTAGCTATATCAATCTTAAGTGGTGGAGTCATGTAGGAAAAACAGTGATAAAGTGTATTCTATAAGGTAAGGGAGACTAAATTACTTTTAGATTTTAAAGACATATTGTTGAATTTAAATATCCGGGTATGAATTTGTAGTTGCATGTTAACTTAAATATCTTGTTATTTGAACTATTGGTTAGTTTAATTTGGTTTGATTGGTATAACTGAACATTTATATTGAATTGAAATTGTGTTGTGGACGTGTTAGTAAGATATTGAGAGGGTGAATATTAGATATGTATAAGCCATAAGAAAGAAAAATATTAACAAGAGGTATTTGATGAAAACAACTCAATGAGAGCTTGCTTACTTATTTATTAAAACCTTGTGCAATATATAGAGTACAATGTCCCATCATATAAAGAGAAAAGTAAAACCTAATAAAATAGAATATTTGATAATAATAAAAGAGAATCAAATATATGATATATCTATCAATATAAATAATAGCAGAAGATATATAATATCTTTATCAGTGAGTTATGTTGGGTTTAAATACCTTGTGATGTGAGACTTTTAATTATGTGAAATTGTGGATTTCTGAGTATCTGAGTGGTTTAGGGAATTATTTTAGTTAAAATAATGATTTGAAACATGTTGGATTGATGATTGTTTGGGAACATAACTAGTGAAGTGTATTTCTTTGTGCTATTTCTTAAAAACAATGATAGAAATAAATTTCGTACAAAATTACAAATTTTAGATTTGTACAAAAAAAAATTCTTGTGAAAGTTTAGTGTGCTATGATTGTCACATTAGCTATCTCCAAGGAGAGATGCTAATTGAGGATGAGGTCAAGTGTATTGAAAGGAATTTATGATGTGGGACTATCCTAACTCTACTAGTATCAAATTCACATAGAGACGATAACTAGGTGTTGAGAGTTGAAGGAGGCTTCACAGAACTGACGAACGGTATGATATGAAAGAAGATCATACTTAAGGTGGTAGTGAAGTTAACCCTGTCATGAGATATATGATGTACCACTTGAGTGATTGTTGTTATAGGGGGAGGAGAAGAGGGTCAGTATGATAGGTGCAAAGTCTCATGGTCCATTCAATATACTAGTCTTCCAAAAGCAAGAATCTTGAGTACCATGATTATTGGACTTTAATTAATTGACTTTAATATAATATGTTGGTAAAAATTATGATATCTTCCCATTATAGATTATTTTTGTGATATTTAGCTCATCCTTGCATTTTGTATCTTTTGTTTCTCCTATTCTTGTGATGATCGTATATGATGTATATACGGGATATATTATGTATATACAGGAGTAGATTTAGGAGCAGATGGGGATAGTAGTAATGAAACTAAAGTTATCCACCGAAGAAGTAGTATAGGAATGAGTTAGAAAATATGTGTTAGTTTTTGTTTTTAGAGAGTGTATTAAGCTCTTAGTTCCTATTTTGCAATACTTATGAGCTCTGTTAACTATATTTTGAAATACTTAGTTACTGAGTTAAGGACTAAATTGTAACTCAGTTTACCTATAATTATTGATGTTATTAATGATTTATAATTTTAATTATAATTACTAGTAGAATAATTAAGAAATTAGGGTTGTTACAACAAGTGTGATAATTATTAATTTCTCATGCTTTGAACCCCTTTTTTTTTCTTTATGTCATGGATTTTGTGTTCTTCTCATAAAAAGATTTAGGATTTAAACGTGTTCTTTTAAGATAGATGTAATTACCATTTGGTTGAATTTTGTAGAGAATTAGTTTGAGGAAGAGGCAGAAAGTTAAAATTGATATTATGCTTAAAATCATAAATCGAGATTATAATTTTAAAGGGTTCATATAATTATAAATTGTGGGATCGTGGATCATAGATTTTACTCTTATACAAACATAATATATATCACCATACCTACATCCATGAAAATAAAATTAATCTCCTTGTCAATACTTAACAAACTTAAGTTTACAAAATTTATCACTTTCTTAACACTTCATTAAACTTAATTTATTCGATATACGTAATTCAAATTAAAACAAAAACCTAAAAAGATTTTAATTAACTTTATCTCATTTATGAAGCACATTAATAAGAACATTCTACTCCTTTAGAAGTAGGAATAACAAGAGCATGATCTTTTTCACCATCACCGTAAGGGTTTGACCTTTAACCATATATTCATCATCTGTATTTAATATGGGAGCATCATTTAAATCTATATTCTCATTCTCTCATCTCGTTCAACATTTTCCATAATCCACTCATCATGAGATTAAATGTCATCAAGTTAAAACTCCTTATGTGACCATTTTGCACTTTGGTCTACACATTTATTTATTTTTTATTGTTACCCTTTAAATAAGTATTTTTTAAATTAAATAATTATTTTGCCAATTTTATTTTTTAAGTGACCATTTTTTGAATAGATATTATTTATTTGACCACTTTTTTAAATTTAACCATTTTTAAATTAAAATTATTATGTATAATAGAATTTTAAAGATTATTTATATAGACTTTTATAATTATAATAATAATAATTTTATTATATTAAAAAGGTGAACACACATAATAGATGTGTTATATATATATATATATATATATATATATATATATATATATATATATATATATATATATATATGGTACCCTATTCTTTGAAATAATACATAATAATTATTCTTTAAATCTTTTCTATATGGTATTAGAGCCAAACACCGACATCCTCTACAGTATAGGAAGTGGCGGCGATAAAAATCAATCGGAGAAACTTGATTTTGGGAATTCCGCTGCTACCCATATGCAAGATGCTATTCCCAAGAGTCATAGTTCTACTGTTGCCGGATTTGTGACCAAGTCAGGTATATCTAACTCTGCTCTTAATCTTTCTGTTGTTACTAGGGGTGGTGATTGGATAATTGATTCAGGTGCTACCGATCATATGACTTGTGATCCACATAAATTTATTAATTTTTCTCCTAATTGTTCTAAAACTACTATTGTTAATGCTAATGGGATCTCGTCTCCTATTGAAGGTGTAGGTACTATATCCCTCTCTCCCTCCTTATCAATCTCTGATGTTTTATTTGTTCCAACATTGAATTGTAATTTTCTCTCTGTCAGCAAGTTAACCAGATCACATTCTTGTGTTGCCTTATTTTATCCAACCCATTGTTTTTTCCAGAACATCCATTCCAAGGGGAAGATAGAAGATTGGCAGTGGTAGAGAGAGAAGGATTGTATTATCCTGATTCACAACAAACCCATAAAGGAATGTTGGCTTGTCTTGCAAATGAACACATACACGATAAAAAAACAAAAAGGAAATTTGGTTATGGCATAGAAGATTGGGAATCCCTCTTTTGGTTATCTAAAAAAATTATTTCCATCACTATTTCATAAATGCAATATTTCTGATTTTATTTGTGAAACTTGTGTTATGGCAAAAAGTCACCGTGTTGTGTTTCCTTTAAGCAATAAAAAAAAGATTTTCCTTTTTCGCTAATCCACACAGATGTTTGGGGTCCTGCCCCACAATCTACACATAATGGAAAAAAATGGTTTATCAGTTTTGTTAATGATTGTACTCGGGTAACTTGGGTGTATTTGCTTAAACATAAAAGTGATGTGTGTAATTTGTTTCGTTCCTTTCATCATATGATAGTTACTCAATTTAATACACACATTAAGGTCATTCGATCAGACAATGAAGGGGATGTCCATTTTTAAGACTGAATTAATCGAGTTCATGAACTCCAAAGACATCTTATATCAAACTACATGTCCTTATTCACCACCAAAAAATGGGGTGGCTGAGAGAAAAAATAGACATATATTAGAGGTGACAAGATCACTTTTGATAGATGGTAATGTCCCATCTCATTTATGGGGTGAGGCTATAAGATCTGCAATTTATTTGATTAATCGAACACCTTCTAGTGTGCTTAACTTTCAAAGGCCTTTTGATGTGTTGTCTGATCATTGTATCCTTCCTTCCATAGTCTCTTTACCTCCTCATATTTTTGGATGTGTTATATATGTTCACTTACACCCACATTAACGTACAAAACTTGAAGAATGAGCTTTAAAATGTGTTTTTGTTGGGTATGGATCAACTCAAAAAGGCTATTATGCTTACCATCCACCATCAAAGAAATTTTATATCTCTATGGATGTGACATTTAATGAGCATAATTTTTTTTATGTTGATTCTACACTTCAGGGCGGCAATGAAAGTGAAGTGCATAATCATGATGTTAGTATGTTTGATATCCCAGATATAAAATTATACTATAAAGATAAATTATCGTGTGAGGATCATTATGCAGGAAGTGAGCCAATCCTAAATATGAAAACTTCTCCTTTGGATAATACAGTGTCTTCTGATCCTAACCAATTGGCTCAATCTTCTCCACAGGTTCGGCTTGACTCTTCAGAGGTACCTTCTGATCCTATCTCTGATAATACTAATGTAGTTGAAACTAATCATGAAATTGTTTCTCTTGATCCTACCCTTATAATACTAATTTAGACGAAATCGATCATGAAATTGATCCTTGTCTGCATGAGACCACCAACACACCAAACATTGAGTCTACTACTTTCCAGTATAATCTTCCACCCCGTTCTAACCGTGGTCAACCTCCAGGTAAATATGAACCAGACCTCCAAGCCAAAGTTAAATATCCCATTAATAAATATGTGTCATCTCACAGGTTATCTCAGTCATATGCATCATTTGTATCTCAATTATCTTCAATTTCTATTCCTAGTAGTATACAGGAAGCTTTGACAGATCCTAGATGGACCAAAGCAATGGTTGATGAGATGGCAGCTTTAGAAAAAAATAAGACACTTGGGATCTTGTGTCCTTACCAAGAGGGAAGAAGACTGTGGGCTGCAAATGGGTATTTACAATTAAGCATAAAGTTGATGGAACTATTGAGAAGTATAAAGCACGACTTGTGGCTAAAGGTTACACTCAATCTTATGGTGTAGATTACCAAGAAACGTTTGCACCAGTAGCCAAGCTCAATACTGTGAGAATACTTCTGTCACTAGCAGCAAACCAATATTGGCCTCTTCTACAATTTGATGTGAAAAATGATTTCCTACATGGAGAAATTTCAGAAGAAATTTATATGGATTCTCCACCAGGTATGACAAATTCAATTGGAATGAAGGTTTGCAAATTAAAGAAGGCTCTATATGGATTAAAACAATCCCCAAGAGCATGGTTTGGAAGGTTTACCAAGTCTATGAAGGCTTTTGGCTATAGAGCTAGTAACTCTGATCACACCTTATTTTTTGAAGAGAGGTAAAGGAAGAATTACAACTTTGATTATATATGTAGATGACATGATTGTTACATGAAATGACCAATATGAGATTTCTAGTTTACAACAATACCTTGCATCTGAATTTGAGATGAAACAATTTGGAAACCTTAAATATTTTTTGGGTATTGAAGTAGCTAGATCAAAACATGGTATTTTTCTATGTCAAAGAAAATATACTATTGATTTACTATCAGAAACTGAATTGCTTGGGAGTAAACCAATTGATACACCAATTGAACAGAAATATAAACTCTTTCAATGCTCAAATTCAGCAAACATAGACAAAGGGAGATACCAAAGGCTGGTAGGAAAATTAATTTATTTGTCTCATACACGTTCAGATATTACCTATGTAGTGAATGTTGTTAGCCAATTTATGCATGGCCCACGAAAGCTTCATATGGATGTTGTTTAGAGGATTTTGAGATATTTAAAGTCCACTCCTGGAAAAGGAATTTTGTTCTCAAATCATGGAAACTTAGAAGTAGAAGGGTATACTGATGCAAATTGGGCAGGTTCAAAAGATGATAGAAGATCTACCTCTGGATACTTTACTTTTGTAGGAGAGAATCTTGTAACTTGGAGGAGTAAAAAGCAGCCTGTAGTAGCAAGATCTAGTGCTGAAGCAAAATTCAGAGGCATGACATTAGGTGTATGTGAACTTTTGTGGATTAAAAATGTGCTATCAGATTTGGGCTTTAAACAAAATGAAACTATGAGTTTGTATTGTGATAATATGTCGGCTATAGCAATTGCTCACAATCCGGTGCAACATGATAGAACAAAGCATGTGGAGATTGATAGACATTTCATCAAAGATAAACTTGAATCTTTTCTATAATATATATATATATATATATATATATATATATATATATATATATGTGTGTGTGTGTGTGTGTGTGTGTGTGTGTGTGAAGGGTAATCATAGTCTTTTGACGTATTACGACAAGGTAAAGGACTTATACTACACATAATATGTAGATTATACACAAGTGTCTACTAGTATTGGCTTCCCACTTCAAACCACTCGCTTAGGGTCTAACATCACTGCCTCTTACATCCTCATCTGCTCACTCATATAATGGCGATCATAGTAAAAAAGAAACATAACACATAACCAAATATAAAAGGGTAAGTTAATGGTACTTTTAAGCAACTAAAATCTATAAATTGAAACATATAAAAATTCAATAATACTCACAATATTCATACATTCTCATTCAAAAATCAATACAATTTATAGACTCCCAACATACTTACTATAGACTTTATTCTAGAACATTTATGCATTGAATCTGATACAAACCATATTCAATGCATAATTAAATAATATAACATTTTTTAGGAACATTGTATTCATACAATATACACACTGTATATATACAAACCATTTCATCATTTTAGCTTGCTTTCATTCTCTTAAAATCATAATCATTCCATACTATATAATAATTCCTCACAAGATTGTTCATATTTCAAAAAACACATCATGTACAACAATTAACATACTCAATTCAGCAAGTTTAGTTACTCTTTAGAAAGTAATCCCTAAGGAGGCACTCGTTCAACGACTAAGTGAATCGTCCAACGAGCCAAGTACTAGACCAAAATATAGATAATATTGTTTTTTTTTAAGAAAAAATCAATATTTATTTACTTGGGAAGCTCCTAGAATAAGTTCATAACAAAAAGAACAATTAAAATTTAATTTACATTGTTGGTCAAAATAATAGTTACCATATATTTTACATCACCTTGTTGAGAATAACAATAAGTCATTGAAAACGGGTACTACCTATATATAATATGTTCTCTAAAATATTTTGCTTCATTATTTGTTGGATATCCATGAAATTACTTGTGAATTTTTTAGATATTTGTAAGTATTTTTATAATTTATTTTTCATTTTAAATAAAATTATTTTAACACAAATATTATAAACATAAACTTAAATAAAAAATAGTCTTAAAGTACAATTTAAATAAAATTATTTTTAAATTGTATCTTTATTGAAAATTAATGAAAATTAAATTAAGTATTCTTTTATTTTTTTATAAAGTTTAATGTTAATAAATAATAACACATGAAATTAAATATAATAAAGAAAAAAAATTATTAAAATATTTTTTATTTTTTATGTCATTATTGTTTTTTGAGTTCTCATATGTTGTACTCACTTTTCACATTCTCACCTTTATATTTCCTTTTTTTTGCTGAAGAAGGAGACAAAAAAATTAAATACAAACTCATTATTTCTGCTACAATTTTTCATATATTCTTTTCTATTCTTAAAAAAGGTAATTTGTCTCATTTAATAGTTAAATTTTTTTAATATTTAATATTAGTTTTATCTCATGGCCTTTTTATATATTCGCTTTTTATGAATATAGAATATTTAATTCTAATTTTATCTCATGACGCTTTTGTATATTAATTTTTCATGAATATTGAATAAAAAGTAATGTATCATGTGATTTTTCTATAACCGATTTTTAATTGTGACTTGATTATTATGATTTTTTCTTAGTAATTATGTCTCTCAATTTTTTATTAAATTATTTTTAGTCTTAAACTTTTTTTAAGTAGGTATATTGATAAAAAACAAAATAACAAATTCAGTTTTTAAAGATGATAAAAGAAAAATTATCGGTGAATATGAAAACAATTTGGTTGCTCAACACATAACAAACAATAAAATGAAAGCTTGTAAGACTTTTGAATCAAACTATGCACATTAAAAAAATGAAAATAATTAATATTTTATAAATAATATAGTTATTTACATTAAAAAAAATTAAAAAATTTAATTATAATTCAATTATTAATGAGTTTAAGAATACGAAAAAACGATAAATTATCCATTAAATAAATATAATTTCTGTTACAATAATAATTATACTAATTTATGTATTTATTTGTATTAAATTAATAACAATAATTAAATAGATAAATTTTAAATATATTATTTTACTTCCACATTTTTTTTTATAAGATCCACCTCCTCTGAATACCTGAATCAATTTTACATACTTTCATAATCACACATAGTTGTGAGAGAACATTTTGCTTTGCATTGAAAATGGGCAGAGTGAAACTGCATTTTTGTTTTAAGAGTATGAGACATGTGGTACGCATAATTTCTTTTGAAATTTAATATTTTTTAATTTGTATTTTTAAATATATTCATATTAGTGATATTTACCATGGAGAACAATCGCAACTCAGAAGGTTGAAACCACCGTACCCAAAAGCGAAAAGCAGAAAAGGAAAAACCTAAACACGATCCTAATTTTCCAATTGTGGCATAATGTTCTCTTGTGAGTATTTTGTTATGATAAACCTGATCACATAAAGAACAACATCAACACTTTGCACCACTGCACCACATTCTCAAAGTAAATAATGAGTAGAATGATATTCTTGCAAAAACCTAAGACTCATCATATTTGTATCGAAAAGAAAAAGAAGATACTAAAAGTAGTACAAATATTTACAAAAAACAAGATTTATGGGATAGGAGGAAGTATCCGAATTATGAGGGGTAAAATTAGAGATGTTAAAAACATACGTAGTTATGGATATTCACGAAGAGAATTCGTAATACATATAAAATAAATAATGTAAATGAATATTTACAAATAACATGTATGAGTATTTTTTATATTCACATATTATCCGTACAGTTAGATAATGTACCAGTTATATTTTAATTAAAAAAATATTAAAATATTAACATATCAATTTTAAATAAGTTATTTTTATTAATTAATTTTGAAAAATCTTAATTTCCTTATAAATATATTTAAATAGATTATTTATATATATTTATTCAATAAATAAGATACAAAAGAACTAATATTTGTATCCTATTCTAGTAAAATAAAACACTACAAATATAATAATAAATTCGTGGAATGAGTGGAGAAAAAAAAAGTTGTTAAGACAATTTTAACTAACTATTAATTTTAAAAAAAATCAGTAAATACATGTTATAAAAGATAAAATAAGAATAATAATTATAAAATAATATATCTCTTTATATATAAAATATAAAATATTTATTATTTACTATATATTTATTTGTATTATTATGTTGTATTATTTATCCTGATCCTTTCCTTTTTTAATATGAGTGTTTTTGGTATTTGAATATTAAAAAATAGCGAAGTTGAAAATACATTTGCTTAATTGAAAAAAAAAATTATTTTACTTTTGACTTTGATAATTGAGTTCTCCGATGAACAAATTACAATTTTCATCAATAATTTCAAATTTTCATTTATAACCACCGCTAATTAAAAAAATAAAAATAAAAGGAAAAACGGATTCCAAATGTTAACAGATTAAAAATAAAAAAATATTTTTTGAAAATAAAGACAGGAAATAAGAACGAAAAAAATTCTTATTTTACTCCTTCCTTTATATATAGGAAAGCAAATATTTTTAATTGAGATTATAGTGAAAAAAATGTAATAACTAAGATGGGCTTAAAAGATAAACTTATACAGTGACACGTTGTCTCCAATCCAACCATCAGTTGCATCGTGGAATCCAAAACCCTGCATCAACACGAACCCAAAACCCTCTAATCAATCTAACGATCAATGTTATCGGAACCCACACCTTTACTCTAATGTTTACACCTCACCCTCGGCCACCACTGAATCGCATTTCACCACACCAATGGAGCTTTCTTCTCCCTTCACGCTCTCCCGCACCTTCTCCTTCTCCTCCTCACTCACTCCCATTGCACTTCAAATCCAAATCTTCCCCAAAACCCCACCCCCGCAACTTCTTCCGTTCCGGATTTCGGCGGTGGCCATAGACCCGCCGCAGGAGGAGCTTCCCAAAAATAGTCCCCAGCGCCTCCTCCAAGAGCTCGCGGAGCGCAAGCGACCCTACCGCCGAACCCCACGCACGCCCCCGCGGAATCTCATCCTCACGCGCCCACTAGACAACAAAAGATTGGCCAACAGGTTGCTGAACAGCCCCCAACTCTCCCTTAAATCCTTCCCCTTGTTGAGCTCGTGCCTACCCTTCACTCAGCTCAACTACGGGGACAGGGCGTGGATGGAGCAGCACCTGCTAGAAGTGAAGCAGGCGCTAGGGTACCCGCTGGAGCCCTCCCACACGCTCGGCGACGATAACAACCCCGCCAGAGAGCTTGACACGCTTTTGTACCTGGCTTTTCAGCACGAGTCGAGTCAGAGGAACAAGGTGCGGCACGTGCGGTACGGCCACTCTAGACTCTTCTTTCTGGGGCAGTACGTGCTGGAGCTGGCCTTCGCCGAGTTTTTCTTGCAGAGGTATCCGAGGGAATCGCCTGCCTCCATGAGGGAGCGTGTTTTTGGCCTGATCGGGAAGAGGAACATGCCCAAGTGGATTAAAGCTTCGAGCTTGCACAATTTGTTGTTCCCGTATGATGATATGGATAAGCTGGTCCGGAAGGAAAGGGAGGCAACTGTAAAGTAAGAACCTCTTTTGTGTGTTGTTTGTTACTCTTCTGTACAATCAACGTGCGTCCTTTTTCTGATGATTGTGATGATGCTAGCTGTTTTTGTTTACTGTCGTTTTTCTAGCTTTTATTTGAAGTTGCTTCATGTTCTTACATTAGAGTGAACATCAATTTGATTTCTCAAGTATATCACTGTCTCTTCTAAATAAATAAAGTGATGAATTATATAGATAGTTCTTAAAGTATTGAATATCCACCCGTTTGGTTCTTATGTTGATATATTTCACTAATGTTTTAAGGACTAATTTGAAGAAATTTTCATTACTTGGGGACTACATACCATAATTTCTAATACTTGAGTGATTATTTATATAATCCAATTTTAGGAACTGTTTAGGAGAGTGACAGTTTAAGGATGCGATTGATGGTCGTCCATATGCACGTTTTCAAGGAATATATTTTTTAGAAAATGTAAGCACGGCTTCATTACAGGGGAGATTGTCATGTGTTACTGTTAAGGAAGGTTTTAGAATGCAGTCGTGGTTTTCGTACAATTTTTGTATATTGTGGGGGAACTGTGGATAAATGCGGCTGATGCACCAGCCGTGGTTGTGAGTTAGGGTTTTGTACGGCCGAAAAACCTTGACGATGTGGAGCTGTTCTGTTGGCACATGGACATCGATATGTTTGGTTGGAGTCACCTGACTGACTAAACTGGATTGCTTAATTAGATTAACGCTGAATTTTTAGTAATGCCCCACCTTTCCCTCTCATGATATAAAGTTATTATTTGGCTATTTTAGTTACAAAAACTTTCCCATTGTTCCTTATGCTTAAAAAATTTTCTTTTAATCCTTTTATAATATATATCATTTTTAATCTCTTTTAATCCTTGTCGTAGGCATTAAAGTGATACGTGCAGAGACTAAAAGGGTCTAAACCTGGTATGTGTAAGGACTTAAAGATAATATTTCGACTATAGGGGCTATAGGGGAAAATTTTTAGTATAGATCAAATGAGTAATGAAACCTTATTCTTCAAAACAATAAGGGGTTTGGATTTGAATATTTCGTTGGTGTTATTTTTTCTCTTATAACTGAAAACCTGCCTGCAAAATTTGGACATATATGTTTGTATGTTGGGCCTGCTCTCTAGGTCAGCATTGTGTTTCTCTATGTGCCTAATCCTCCATAATACGGGCCGGGTTTGTGAGAAAAATGACCTGTGCTTTTGAGGCTAGCTTCCTCTGGAGACCAAGCTGTTCATTCATAAATTGTAATAATTAAATGAGTTCCATACTGTTAAAGGGAAATCTATGAAGAGGAGACAAATTTGCTCATTAGCAACTCATGATGATATTCTTTTGTTGTTTTAATCCATTAACTGTAGAACGACCTTAATCAATGAAATGTATGGTTTTTGTTATTTGTTACTATCATGGCAGGTCTGTATTTTGGGCTTTGTTTGGGGCAATCTATCTCTGTTTTGGTATGCCAGAAGTATATCGTGTTCTCTTTGAAGTCTTTGGAATGGATCCAGATGCTGAGGAATGCCAGCCCAAATTGCGTAGGCAACTTGAAGATATAGATCACGTATCTGCCGAGTTTGAAGGCAATATAAGCTGGCAAGATATGGTTGCGTACAAGGCATGTTCTACAATATTCTGGCACAGTATTATTTATTTCAAAAGAGCTATCACATGAACAACTAAATATTGTGAACTATGTTTGCCAAACCTAATCTTGCTTCATAATAAATTCAAAAGTGTTTCTCTGCTCTTTTGTCAGTTGTGAATGCAAAACCCTGATGTTCAATGTAATTTGGCACTATGTTATTATTTGGAGAACAGCAATGATGTTTACTGCTCTGCATTCAGCCTCCTGCAGATGCCTTGTTTGCACATCCACGGCTCTTCAGAGCTTGTGTTCCTCCGGGCATGCATCGGTTTAGAGGAAATGTATGGGATTATGATTGCAAACCTCAGATTATGCGAGTCCTTGGATATCCACTAAAATTGACAGATAGAAGTCCAGAAATTACTAAAGCCAGGAACATAGAGCTTGATCTTGGTTTGCAGGTATCTCTATTATTGCCTCTCATTCTGATTTTAATTTATCCAGATCTGACTACTACATACACTTTGACTTGACTTGTGAGGGTTGGGGATATCTTTTCATGCACCTCTGAATAAATAAATAACCATGCATGCTTCCGTTGTCCCATCCTTGGGTTCAATATTCATATTACAAAGGCCATGAAGTTGTTTAATGACAATTAAAGTTGGCTGGAGTGGTGGGACTCTTATTTAACCTGTTGTGGTACTTGCCAGTGATTCTGTGGTAATTCAGAAGTAAATAGAAAAAGAATGACCAGTACTGAAGTATTGGTACATCATAATTAATTGATAATAAATTATTGCTGCGTGAATCATTTCCATCGTTCGTTATCTGTTTTATTTATTTTTTAATTTGTCCACTGTGTTTGATTCGTCTATGCAGAGTTCACCTCATTAAAATGAAGACCATATTAAAACCGTCTCAATATTGAGCATGATTTAACTTTAAGTTTAGTTAAGAAATATTCAATGGATTTTACAACTTTCTTAAATCTCCCTAGAATCTTCCTAGATCAGCTTGAAGGTTCCCCAATTCCCCGTTAATGCTGTTGAATTTCTTGTTGAATCACAGCTATGTTTCTTGCACCCATCAAAGTACAAATTTGATCATCCTCGATTTTGCTACGAGAGATTAGAATACCTTGGCCAAAAGATTCAGGTACTAATCTTTCTGTTCACGGTATTAATATTTGATCGAAATGAAACTCTTCGTATCATACACTAAATTTTTCTCGTGTCTTTGCGCTGCATACCGTATAATTTGTCCTTTTGGGAATCTTTACAGGATCTGGTAATGGCTGAAAGATTGTTGATGAAGCATTTAGATGCTCCAGGGCTCTGGTTACAAAATAAGCACCGGAGGTTTCTTATGAACAAGTTTTGTGGAAGATATTTGAGGTACAAAAATCTGCACCACTTTATTGTATATTCCGAAGAGGTTCAAGACGCATATCAGCGCAGCTATAGACTGAAATACCCAGTCAATACGGCTGTTCAACAGGCCCTTCACGGGCTTTCATACACTGTTTATGGTAAACCTGATGTTAGGCGTCTGATGTTTGAAGTTTTTGACTTCGAGCAAATCCAGCCTGAGCCAATGTAAATATGAAGATACAGTACAATAGTGAGAAGGATAGAAGCATTACACATGATCATTTGGTCCCTTGCTTTAATTGATTTGCAAGTTCTTTTGAAGTTGCCCTTTGTATATATACATTCATTGTATTCTATTAATTTTGGAGAATATGAGCACTAAATTCTTAAACTTGCATGGAGATGCGGATGCGTTATGTGGATGTGTCTGGCTATCTGTTCTCCGATCACCATAGACAAAGGTTTTGTTGGACAAGCAGGTGATTTTAGGATGAATATTACCTCATACTTGTCCATTGTAACAAAATTATGTGGCAAAAGTTGAATCTAACTAATCACTATAAATCTCCCCTACCTCCTAAAAAAACCTTATAAAAGATGTAGATACAGAATAATTCTGTCATAGTCTTTATACTCTTCGCATTGTGATCGTCATGCCACAATTTCCTCTCATGGTTTGAGAAACAGTGGCCATTTTCAAAATTTGTTTGGACAAAACTCTGCAGGTTGCTTTGGTTGGTCGAATGAAAAGGTCGTTTTTTTTCCAATGGTAAATTCTGGTGCACCTTCTGTTGACTTATGCATGTATGAATCCATTTACTACAGGATATGCATAAGCTGACTAGTGCTTTCCAAATTTTCTGATTCTTGTCACTTTTGCAATATAATATTCGTATTGTGGCAACCCCAGCATGCACCGAAAGAATGCCGTGGTGCGTGGAAGAACCTGCTGCAGCCAGGCTGGAACATAGTGAATTTCATTCATTGAGTGGCAAATGTTTATCGAGTCCAAAATTATCTAGACTTTTCATCTCTTGTTTATTTTCTTAGTCAAGTTTTGAGGAAGGCTTAAAATCTTAAATTGGCTGCAGGAAAGATGTATACCAAGTTACTAACAATGTTTATTTTGTATATTCATACCAAGTGGTAATTACTAGTTCAATAATTTTCTTGAATGTCTTTTATAACATCCGTGGCAATCTTAATTCCTACATCAATTTTAAGATGGAAGTTTTTTTATTGTAGATATATTTAAAACATTTATAAATACATGGTGATTAAAGTCTGGTATTATTTTAAAGGTGCAGCAGCAGGTCCATTGCAATGCTTTGATTTGAAAGTTAGAAGTCTGTCTATTCTATTCTAAACGAATGGACAGTTTGGAGGTTATATTCATAATGGGGCAACAACTTGTTACATCAGAATTACTTTTGAGAGTTTGGCATTTTTCAATTGGTATTGCACACACCTGCTACCATGCGCTCATTTGAAAAGACGAACGTGTAAGGCTACTATAAACTTTTTTGGTGTTCTAAATAATTTTATCGCTGTTTTTTTAATCTACTTCATACAAAAATGTATAAATCGAGTTAGGGTGTTGCGTCCTGCATCCGTACAAATTTATTCATCCACACCATCAAAACAATTACCGGAAAATTTGTTCCATTGATTGCTATCTGGAAAAAGAAATTTCCGGAACTATTTTTGTATTCTGAAAAATTAATTCCGGAAGTGTTAGGGTGCAGGAGAAAAATGATATGGTGCAGCAAGTCTTTCCCATCAATTTACCTAACTTGGACCATTTTGGAAACTTTCAATTTTAGTTAACAATTTAAAAGTTAAAGACAAAACTTGTTTAGAATAAAATGAATATTAGCAACACTATTCTCGGTGCACATTTTATATATTAAAATTTGTCAAAATTACTAATGGTTCTCTTTATTAAAGTCCACATATACATTTGAAACATGTTCCGATGGTTGTGCTGCATATGTTTTCATTCAAAACTGATCGAACGAAATTTCAGACATGATATGGTTGTAAAAAATTTAAGTAATGTTGCACATTGAATTCTCAGTGTTCTGAAGAAATACTAGAAGAGTTTGGGGAGAAGACTTATTAAGTTATTTCCAAACCATATTTGTGCTTTCATTTTGATGATATACAGTACCATTGGTGGCTATTTTTTGTGCATGGTCAAGCATCACAGACCACATTGGTAATTGAAATAAATTTATTTTGAGGACCTAAAATGGCAGGAGGGAGACCCTAGTATAGCAGCTTTATTGAGTAAGGGAAATGATCCTCAAACCTCAAACAATTCCAAAAAAAGTTACCGCAAAAGCGGAGGGGTAGGTACTATTGGTTTGACACTTTTACATATAAAAAAATATATCAGAGAATGTAAAAAGTATGTGTTATTATCCCTACACACGCATTAAATATGCGCACGAACCACCGGCACTACTTCTCCGCTTCTTGCTAGTATGCACCCTTGTCGCCTTGCGTGCGCCGGTTGCGCAACCCCCTAACCTGCGCATCCCCACCCACCTCATTGAAACTAAGACCACCACAATCCTTCATCAGCTCCACAGAACCCAGATCTCGGGTTCCAACCCCCAACCCATGTCGAAGGCGCGTGTCTACACCGATGTCAACGTTCTTCGCCCCAAAGAGTACTGGGATTACGAGTCTCTCACCGTTCAATGGGGGTATTATTCCCATCTCTATTATATTTCTCATCCTTTTGTTGATTCCTTATCTAATTTGTTTTCCAAGCTTTCTGTTGCTCCTTGATTAGCCACAATTCTCAATTAATGGATATTTTTCCTTGTAGGTTATGAGCCTTAGGTGCCGTTTTTCTAGTTTTGGTTACTTGTCCTCCGTTTCATATACCTAAACCTTTAACAATTTTATGTCACATTCTTTTCATGTTTTGATTTCCAATGGGGATGCTGAATGCTGTCGTTTGTGTTATGATTATATATTATTGGATCTCTTTGCCCTCTTACGTTTGGTGTGTGGTATGAACTCGGAGAAGCCGATTGACCATGACGAATCACCTTGTCATTTGAAATTGGTTGATGTAGCTGTTATATGTAGTCTAAAATGAAATACTTAAAGCTTTTGTTGATTCTGTGAGCAAGGTTCGTCGGGAGGATATGCATTAGGTCTAATATTTATGAGGCTTTACGTTTCCCATTCCAATTATCTTATTTATGAATTTTCTGTGTGCTATTTTCAGCGATCAGGATGATTATGAGGTTGTCCGAAAAGTGGGAAGGGGGAAGTACAGTGAAGTTTTTGAAGGCATAAATGTTAATAGCAACGACCGCTGTATAATTAAGATTCTTAAGCCTGTTAAGAAAAAAAAGGTGAGATTTTGTTTTTGCATTGATGCTGTTTTCGAACTTTGGGACCTGGAGACTACGAGTAAAAGGTCAAGCAGGGGTGCTTCATGGGAAGTGTTCTCCTAAAATTTACGCACAAGTTTCACACATACTCTTTCACTATTTTCTTGTGAGCTGTTGGATAACACTGGACAACTCTGCACAATCTCCTTAACATAGTTGTGCAATAATTATTTCCAAAAAAATAAACATAAAACAAAAGACATAGTATTTGACCTTTGGAAGTTATGCTTTGAATAGAGAAGAGTAGCTTCAAAGTTCGAACTAGTTCACCTTAGCTGAAAAATTGTGTAACTCCGTGTCCCCCTAAATATTGGTGGGCTTCAAGGATTATTAATTTACACAAGGTTGTTTGCATGGATCACGCTACACTTTTTTGTTCGATTAAATACTGGAGGTTTTTGTGAGAATGAGTTATACTTAAACTCACTTCTTAATATGATATCAAAGCCTCTTCTAGTGAGGTTTATTGGGTCTATCTCACCACTCGATATGGGCCCCTATTGAACCACCTCTGAATATGTAGTCCCATATGTTTCAACATGAGAGGGAGTGTTGAAGATTCTAAATCGATTAGAGATTAGATCAATTTATGGTATCTAAGTAGGGACAATCCTCATCTTACTAGTTGGCTTTTTAAGGATGAGTTAAGTTTAAACCCATTTCTTAATAGTTATTTACAATGAAATCCTTGTTCACTACTTCCTCCAATCCATAGTGGCTTCCCTCTCCTCTTCATAGAAACCAAAACCATGTATTATTCCTCCTGTTCTCCCTCGGTCTTCTTTAAACATGTCCTGACCACTTTTATCGATGCATCTCTCATCATATACAATCATTTTTTTTTTCTTTCTTGTATGACCACACATCCATCTTTACTTGTTTATACTATTCCAATATTTTTTTCTTGCAGTCCCTTTAAGGACCGTCACTACAATAAAATATTGTTGAGTGTATGGCACTAGGATAAAACTGACCTATGAATTTGGTTGGCACTTTTCAAACATAAATAGCCCCCAAATTGTGTAACATCCTCATCTGTTTTCCATTCATTTTTTATTTTTTGTTCTAGACTTTTAATTTAGAAATATGCGGTATGACATCTTTTCTCAGTTTCTTCTGAGACACATTATTGTCTCTTGCTAAAATTACCGCGCATATACTTTGTCTTAATTCTGCTCTAGTGTTGGCCCTTTGCTTTCGAAGTTGTCTCCAAAGTTTGAGTTGAGAGTTAACTGCTTCCCTTGGTTTCTTAGCTAACATTATATCATCTGCAAAATTGCATCAGCATGCAATGAGGGATAGATTTTTTTGTATATCCCTAGTATGCATATCCATGATTAGATTAAACAAGGACTTTAGGCATCTGTAGGGCATCCTCTTTTTGAAACAAAATGCAGGAAAGGAGGGGTTGAGATGTGGGATTGCACACCAAGAACAGGACATAGAGCTGTTCTGCTTCACCTCAGCAACCTGGTTCTGCAATTCTTATTTTTTAAATTGTTAGTGGAGTTGGTAGCCAAACCTTAAGTCCAACTTGTAATGTGAATCATTTGGGGCATGAAGAAATACAACTTCAGTTCCAATTTTTTGAGTAGAACATCAAAGTGCTCTTCACATTTTTGGATTTAGTATATATCTTCAATTTTTTGAAATAGTTTTTTTATTATATGGTGTTTATGCGATGAAACATTCAGTTCTTATGAGATTTTTATGTTACCTCTTGACATATTTAACTTCTTTATGCAGATTAAAAGAGAGATAAAAATACTTCAGAACCTTTGTGGGGGACCAAATATTGTTAAGCTTCTTGATATTGTCAGAGATCAACACTCTAAAACTCCTAGCTTAATATTTGAGTATGTCAACAGTACAGATTTTAAAGTTTTGTATCCAACCTTGACTGATTATGACATACGCTATTATATATACGAGCTTCTCAAGGTAATATAATTTTTCAATCTCTCGTGCTATACCTGGACTAATGTTCTGTGTCCTTTCCTTTATATATTTTTCATTAAAAGTAATTGCAGTATCTTTGTTTTAAACAAGGTTTAAATAAATTTTGCATCTGATTATGTGTACGCATCATGTAAAATATTATTACTTTACATTTGCAGAAATACACGTGAAGGACCTTTTTCTTGTTGAATGAAAGCTTTATTTGTGAATTGCAGGCCTTAGATTACTGCCATTCCCAAGGCATAATGCATAGAGATGTGAAACCTCATAATGTTATGATAGATCATGAATTACGGAAACTCCGCCTGATAGATTGGGGTCTTGCTGAATTTTATCACCCTGGAAAGGAATACAATGTTCGTGTGGCTTCAAGGTAATGTTCTGGCCAATTGACTATGGTCACAAATCTATTTCTGAAGTATAATAATAAAAGATTTATGCAATGGATGAGCCTAAGTATATTAGTATATATCATAAATCAAAAAACAGTAAGGTGTAGTGAGCTCATTTGAGTATGAATTTTTAATACAAATTGATTATTAGAATTATTGCTTCCCAAGTAGGTATATATCCGCTAACATCATTCAGAAGATGTGGAGACTTGATCAATATATTTTATGATTGAATAAGTGGATTTCATGATTGAAAACCAAAAGTCAAAAAACTTTTTGATTTTAAAAATTGAGTTCAAAGTGTTTCAAAATTGAGTGAAAAAATAATTGAGCTCCTCTCTAGCTGAACACTGATTGTTTTAATAGTTGTATTCAAAAACCACTGTTTAAAACCATGCAACCACCTCAAACTGGTCTATTCCTAAAGTTTTTGTCAACCAATTGTGTTTTTTCTTGGTTATCAAACTCAAGTTTTAACTCCCAAAAACGTACAAGCTCATGCCTCTTGTTCGAGTTGACTTGTAGAATTGTATTTAAGTGTTTGAGTGGGCTCAATGTAAACTCCGGTGAACTTGTCCTGAGGTCGCATCCCAGTTGGCGAGTTCAGCTTTTTTTTATTATTTGTTTAATTGAAAATGAGGCCACTTAATGTCATTTTGCTTGCAAAAGTAAGAGAAAAAGGAAGAATGGGGTTCTTGGCAATCCCATTTCTTTGTTGCTGCTAGTGGAAATTGGGGACAGCTGCTGCTCTCATCATTATGGTTGGTCTGCTCTCACCTCCCTTCTCTGTTTGCTATACAATCATGACATCCTTCTCTGTACTTGTGAAGCTTGACTTCTTTGCTCTTGCAATGCTGTTCTCTGTAATGTCCATCACTAGCCATTCTCTGTGTTGAGGCTGAAGCAAGCGGCAACAACATTTTCTCCCTGCAGTGTTGTGGATTCTGAATGTGTTGAAGCTGCACAATCATTCTTATTCTCTCTGCTGCGCACAATTTGAAACTCAATCTTATTTGAAGATATTTCTCTCTTCTTAGATATTTTAATTTTATCTTATTAAGAACTTATAAATGAGCTTATGTTTTACTTGGTGTTGCTTTATTATTAAGGTTTAATATTTTGCATTATTATATAATTAAAATGATAAATCGTCATGTTATTTATCGGTATTTCAATAGTATCCTATATGAAGTAAACCCTTATTTACAATTCGAGTTTACAAGTGTACAAATATCTCATGAGCTTATTTAAGCTCTCGTTTTCAGCTACGTTTTTTGTTTAATTTTTGAAGAGACAATTTTGAACAATTACTAGACTATTTTTTTCAGAAGCTTATAGTACACTAAGCTCTTCATGAACATGCATAAATCAATGAGTACTGTCAAGGATCAATGTGCAATTGTTATCTAAAGACACAGGTGACTAGTTCAGGCATATTTTTGTTGACTCTGAAGCAATTTAACCTTGATGATGGGGCTTGATGTAGCAGGCTAATGTGCACGCACCAAAGTTACTGTACTTTTCATTTTAAGACTTGTTAAATAAACCCATTTCGTTATTTAATCCATAGTTCCTATTAAGCAATAATTTAAAGGTATAGCTGAAGGTATTAAAAACAGAACCAGTCATTTGTTGCCGTGTGTGAGGGCTGTTAGGCATATAAGGGATACCCATGAAGGAATGGGGTTGGAAGAACTAGGGTTCAAAGAACTTTTGTTATATCCAGCCGAAACATACCCTAGTTCATTTTGTCTGGTTATGTAAATTTCTGTCAACTCATTGTTAGTAAACATATTCAGCTCCGTAATCTTACACTTGGTTTATAGTCATGTACACATTCTCAGCTTCCTTCTAGGCGCCAGCATTAATTCACTTTTGGATTTCCCCTTTTAATTTGTTTCTAATTTGCCTATATTTGTTAGTTGGATATGGAATTGACCAGGGAAAGATATTGTTTAAATTTTGTGAGACTTGTATGATAGTGCTATATGGGACTAAGTTTTGGAAAAGTTTATAAATGACCACCAAAAAAAATGTCATGTGCTATGCTTTTATTTTGCAGATACTTTAAGGGCCCTGAACTTCTAGTTGATTTGCAAGATTATGACTACTCATTAGACATGTGGAGTCTTGGCTGCATGTTTGCTGGAATGGTTAGAATAATCTAACTATAGTCTACAACTTACTGGTTATATGTGCCAGACCCTTGCTATTATTTAATATGAAGTCTAATTCTGAATCTACAAGTGTAAGAGCGTGTAATGTGGGTTATAATCATTTTAATTGGTGTAGATATTTCGCAAGGAGCCTTTCTTTTATGGACACGACAACCATGACCAACTTGTAAAAATAGCTAAGGTAACATTTACGGTGGTTTAATAATGTATAAAATTGCAAAATCAATATGTTGACACTCTGCCAGTTAATCTGTTTAAGCTTCTTACAGAAATATCTTATCATTTTACGGGGGATCTTAAGTATGACTGAATTATTTGTTGTTTAACATGCTAAAAGATATAATTCTAGACCACTTTTCCCTTCCTATTGATCATTTAGGGAGATACTTTTCTTTCCAGGTTTGTAGGTTTTCATTTTCTTTTCTTTTTTATGTGATCCGCAGGTGCTTGGTACTGATGAACTAAATGCATATCTGAATAAGTATCATCTGGAGCTTGATCCTCAACTTGATGCACTAGTTGGAAGGTATCATATTCTAATTTCATTCTCTGCTTATTTCATACCAGTTAAATATACTTTATTCACATCGTTCTGTCACTAGTTCATGCCACTGCGGTAGAATCCGAGTTCTCTTCTTAGAAGTTTACTGCTTTTCTTTGACTTTCTCTCTTCCTGATTATACGCAATATTATTATTTTTACTCATTTTTGTGTTACGCTAATGAATTGCAGGCACAGTCGCAAACCTTGGTCTAAATTTATTAATGCTGATAATCAACATCTCGTGTCTCCTGAGGTAATTTAACCCGTGTTCCATTATGGCATTTGGACTTACCAATTCGTTTATACTGTAATTAACTATTCATAAAGGGTCTTTAATTGATTCAAAATATCGGATATGCAGGCAATTGATTTTCTTGATAAGCTCCTTCGATACGATCACCAGGACAGGCTTACAGCAAGAGAAGCAATGGTATGAAGAAGTCATTAATTTATCGTAACATTGTTATGTTCTTGTTGAGAGTTGCTCAATTTTCACTATATTATGGTCTTTTGATTTAACATTTTTTTTCCTTGATGTATTCCCGTAGGCACATCCATATTTCTCTCAAGTAAGGGCAGCTGAAAGCAGCAGAATGAGGACACAGTAACTTCATCATTTGTGATAAACCTGAGTTATATATGTGGGATTGTTTTATAATACCCAACAACATGGGCATGATTGCCTTCTGTTAAATATAGTTTGTTAGATTTGTTGTGGAATGTAACAATATCATATCTTGTTCAAGGGGAATAATCTTTTGAAAAATTAAATTTTATCATAAAAGAGTTATGGTTATAAACTCGGAAGAGCTTTAAGCCGGTGTTTATTTTTTATTAATGTTAGATAGGAAAAATCGCTATTTTTCTTTGATATAATTTTTATTATAAACTTTTCTACATGCGAAGTAAGCTATAGTTTAAATATATATATTGGGAGTTTTCCCACTGCACATCAATTTTCAAGAAAACACAGTTTAATTGCATGTACTGATTGAAGATTACATCATAAGATTATAATTAGACTTTAGAAAACCAAACAAGGTTTTTTTAGTTTCAATTTTTGAATTACTGTTGCGTTTTCCATCAGCTGCTTGTTTAATATTTATGTGGGTAGTATTATTTTGACACTAAACAAATTTTTATACATATTTTACACATATTTTACCCTTATTATTTTGCTCTTTACTCTTTCTTATTTATGAACACAAAAAATAATTTTTTTAATGACTAAAATATTCCTAAAATGAGTTGGCAATTAGTGTTAGTGGTACAAAAAAAACTCCAATTTATTTTTCTCTAAATTTTTCTGTAGTCTATTTTAAGGGTCAAGTACACCTAAACACCTGTTCACTAATACCTGATAAGGCATAGCTTCCAAACCTATATTGAATAATAGAAGTATAATTTATTCTTTTTTTTTTCTTTGGGTTAGGATGGAAACCGAAGAAAAAGAAGATAAAAATGAGAATGGAAAATAAAATTGTTTGAATTGAAAGAAAGTAACAAAAAAATGAATAAAAAGTTGTAAATGTAATTTGATTGATATGATTAAAAAAAAGTTAACTAAATATAAAAAAACAACTAAAACATCCTTGTATTAAAATTAAAATTGGACTGAATATAAAGAAATATTTTAGTACCTATTATTTACTCAGAAATTTTATTTTTTAAGAATATTTTAAATTCTCTCTCTCTCTCTCTCTCTCTCTCTATATATATATATATATATATATATATATATATATATATATATATATATATATTCTTATTTTTGTACTAACAATTTTTCTACAATTTTCTCTCCTGGAACTTATTTTCTTCTAACTTATTATCACTACATTTTTCATATTTTTTCCAAAAAGTTTAAATTCGATGGTTCTTAATTTTTAGTAGTGTTAATATTTTCATTTTTTTAACTTCAAGATGAATTATATTATCAACGTTAAATTTATAAGAGAAGAGATATATCTATTCAGAAATTTTAATTAAGTAAAATTATTTTAATAAATGACATTTATTGTTAGTAATCTATCTAAAAAGAACTTTAAACCACAACATTTTAAACTGTAGGAAGTATCATAATGTGTTACTGTCCTGCGGGTAGGAGATAGGTTATGATTAATGTGGAAGAAAATAATGAGATTAATAATATGTTTGTACATAAAAAACAAATTGAATGAAAAAGACGGATGAAGGAAAATTAAGTGTAAAATAAAATAAAACTTACCAATTTTTATTAAATAAATTAGAGAAAAATATATAAAAATAGAGTTAAAGAGATGGGCAAAAAATATGAAAATAATATTATATATAAGAAGATTATAAATTATTTTTCTTCTATTTTCACACCAATCAACCTCCTTACATTAATTTCACCATGTCTTATTCTCTCAACTAATACCATGAATGCTTGTTGACCAAAGCCATCTTTGACTCTCCCTTTTCTTTTTCAACATCGTCACAATTGAAATTTGACACTTGAAAAGTTAAATTTCATTATCGAAACACGAAATCCAATTTTTAGAATCTCTAAGAGAAAAGTTTGTTGGAAATGGTTGGGAGATCTGTAATGTTTATTAATTAGGGATATGAACAATTTCTAATATGTAAGGATAAACTTTACCTTCACAAAGCTTTGTGAAATTAAGTTAAATTTAAATTTGATTATCTTAATGTGATATTAGAATAATTAAGAGTCTATCTTAATTCTGTGTTAAATTTTTCTGTCTCAATAATTGTGAAAGGCAGAGACCATGCAGCCTTGTGCAAGCAAAGAAGCTATGAAAGAGATGGTGTCAAACACTTCATGTAATCTATGCTTTTGTAATAATTTTATAATAGGCTTAATATGGACACTAGCAATCATTCACCAGTTACAAATCCACAAATAGAAGGTGAAAATTAACACAGTTTTTCACACTTAAACAATGGAAAAACTTACTAATCATCCCCTCTCGTTTCTAACTGTCCCCAAGACACAAAACACACAGACATATTCAATATAAAAGAAGTTGAAGATCTATGTGGATATGTAGAACAGAACAAACTGATATTATGGCTGAACATGCATTCCCTCACTTTTTAAGATGAGGAAAACAAGCATAGAGATCAGATTTGGGGTGTTTGGCTTCAGCATGCTCCTTGCACTTCACTTCTGATGTGGTGCACATAAATGTTTGCATGCAAACCTTACACTGCAATCACCAATTACAACATTATAGTCACTACAAAATGCAATAAGAAAGAAAGAGCTCACCCTTATAGCAGAACCAAAACCAAATAATCAATCTATTAAAATATCACCATCTTTGTTTTAACTTACCTAAAAAAAAGTAAAATCTTATGTGGATATACTTGTCCAAAATAACTTGGAGAAGAAGCAAACAATGAAAATTGAAATAAAATTGCAAAATAAACTAAATTTTAGCTTATGCATGAGTTTTCAGGAAAAAAAAAATTAACAAATCTAAAGCTAATTTTAGTTCAAAAAAGAAACTTATTTCATTTTTGTCTGATTTATTTTCCTATCTTATTAATACTTATGAATAAAGTTATCCAAAGACGGTCAAATACATCTTAACTTCTTATTGAAAAGTTTTACCGTCTATGTGACGAAACAGAACGTCTTTGGTGAATTTCCAAAAATATCAATAGCTAAATAATTAATTAAATATTGGGATGAAATATCACAAAATGACTCTGTTGGAAAGTTGCTCTCATGAAGGGAAGGAATTCTACCTTCCAATTACAAGCCATCCTATTACATAGCCATCTAATTTTACAATCTTTGAGGGGTTGTAATGTCAGACAAAGAACAAAACAGAGGAATAAATTTTTACCTGAATGTTCATGGCTTTCTTGTTTGAATCCAACTGGCTTCCTGCAAAGGATCATTAAAATCAACAACTACATCAGATCGAACACATATAGCCCCAATTATTTTCAAGAGAAATAATTTTTGTAAAACAATTCTAATTTACTCCTAAAACGTACGAAATTCGAAAAGTAAAAGGAGAAAGATTACCCTTGGCTGCAGCCTTCTGCTTCTCGAGGTTCTTCTCGCGAGCCATTCTAGACTTTTGGCCATTGCCTCCTCCCATGACCAAGACGAGAGACTCAAAACACAAACCCTAACTTTTCTTACAGAGGATTTGGGTGCTGAGTCTGGGCGCAAGACAGAATGGGTGGGTTACTATATTTTTATATGAGAATGAGAAAGTGATTCTCACACGCAATTTTTAGGTTCATTAAATTCGCGTTTGGATTATATTGGACTTTCTTTTATATTGTACGTGGTCACAACCGACAATTATGTAAGAATCCAAACATGTACTAATTGTTAAATTTAGTGCGCTTTCAGAGTAGTAGTATTTTCCACACCACTTGGTGTTCCAAAATGAGGAAAGATTGGAAGCAGATAAAGCAATTCTATTTTTAAACATTATAAAAATATGTTGATTAAATTATTGATCTAGTGAATTAATTATGCTGTTAATTTTTATCAATATTCATGTATTATAATAAGATAAATCATCACGTATTAGAATAAAAATATTATTAATATTTATTTCTTATTTTACTTTTATTTATATCACTCGGTCTAAATAATTTCAGTTTTCTTTTTTTTTTCTTCTTTCCTTTTTCACTGTTGCACTTTTTTTCTCCCAATTTAAATAAAGTCTAAGATTAACATCTCCAGCTTATAATAATTACCTATAAATAAAAGTATTATTATAACTTTTATAAAAGAATATTTAATTTAAGAATAATTATTTATACATTGAAAACAATCGTCAACATTTTTAGTGTAAAATAATATGTATGGAAACTTACCGTAAAATAGTAATCTTATTTTTAAATCATTTTTATAAATAATTTTATTAGAGATGATTTAAAATTCCATAATTGGAGGAATATTTATAGGAGAATTGTTTTCCCAAACAATAAGAGTTTTTATATTAAACGGGGTTAAATATATTTTTTAATTCTTGAATTTTTAGTGAAAATTGAAATTAGTTTTTTTTTAAAAACTAAATTAGTTTAGTTTTTTAAATTCTGTAAATCATGAATTTAGTCTTTTTAAGCAAATTTTATTAAGTTTATTTGACGTTTCAGACATATTTTATTATAATATTTTAGTTTGTATACATTGTTTGACACATGTTCGCTTTAATTTTAGCTTGAGAAATACCTTTAAAACGTTAAATAAATTTAATAAAATTTAATTAAAATGACTAAATTCATATATTTACATAATTGAGAGACTAAATTGGTTCAAAGTTTTTAAAAATAGACTAATTCTAATTTTCATTAAAAATTAAAAGACAAAAATCATATTTAACCCAAATTGAAATAAAAGTAAAAATTACAAATGTGATATAATTATTATGAACAAAGTTAGAGTTTTTATTTAAATTCTGAATTAAATATGTATAAAATCTAAATCTTTAAAATATGATGTAATTAAAACTATTCTAAGAATACCACTTATATAAAATTTTCTAGTGAGATATATCTTACTCTAAGGACGTGTTCTTTACGGTGGATTTCCTATTCACGACGAACATGAAGCGCTGATTCGCGATTATTTTTCTCGTTCGTTTTCAATGATTTGAGAGGGGGAGACGAAACGAATTTGCGACATGCATGACTTTTCTAATCTTTGCATCAATGATGAGATTTGGAGGTGAAAACGTTGCAATGATCAAACTACCCTCATTCAAATCAAAGTCTTCATATCCCGTTCATGGTGGTCAAGGAACAAATCCATGGTTGAGCTTTGACCAGTGTGGAATTTGGTTCTAGGTTGGTGGAACAAATTTTATTATTTCACAAGTGGATTGGTG
This sequence comes from Vigna unguiculata, assembly GCF_037176805.1. Taxonomy (NCBI): domain Eukaryota; kingdom Viridiplantae; phylum Streptophyta; class Magnoliopsida; order Fabales; family Fabaceae; genus Vigna; species Vigna unguiculata. The sequence continues at coordinate 51,189,176 of NC_140794.1, read as the reverse complement.
GAACCTATTCTCTTTTTATTGGATTCAATTCCAAATTCTACTTACGGTTGGGAATGTTTTTTTTTAATTAAAATATTACATTTTCTAAATCAAATATATTTGAATTTTTTTTTTCAATTAATAAATATTTTTATTTATGATAATAATATATAAAAAATTAATTACAACTTATCTAAATATCATTTTATTAGACTTTGGTTTAAATACCTTTTTGGTCCTCATTTTCGTAGTGTTTGTTGCGGATGGTTCTCATTTTGACATAATGTTTAAAATGGTCCTCATTTTTTACAGAATGTTTAAAATGATCCTCATTTTCGCAATTCATGTTTTATTTGGTCCTTTTCTGTAACGTCGTTTAAATCATTAACGGAACATTGTACAGGTGACACAGTTTGTATTAGGGTGTGTTACGTGTAGTGTACATATGACTAATTAACGTTAATTTCTCAATTTAGGGGAAATTTTGCAATTAGAGCAATTTTTTTCATCTTCGTCTTTCTTGAGCTCGGATTTGCAGAGGAAGCAGCTAATACTTGTCATTTCATCATTGGATTGCAGAGGTATACAATAAGGTATCTGTAAGCATCAATATTGAACTCTTTAATTGTTAACATCACTCTTTCCCAAACTACTGGGTATGTGCTATTAGCAGCCTTCCACATGAGTATCTTTAATTTTTTGCCAGAGAATCTTTTTCTAAAATTTGCATACAGATGCCTCATGCAAAATATTAGCTATAACTGCAATCCAATAATGAAATGACAAGTATTAGCTGCTTCCTCGAGCTCAAGAAAGACGAAGATGAAAAAATTTTCCTAATTGCAAAATTTCCCCTAAATTAAAAAATTGACGTTAATTAGCCATATGTACATTACACGTAACACAACCTAATACAAACCGTGCCACCTGTACAATGCTCCGTTAATGATTTAAACGGCGTTACAGAAAAGGACCAAATAAAACATGAATTGCGAAAATGAGGACCATTTTAAACATTCGGTAAAAATGAGGACCATTTTAAACATTCTATCAAAATGAGGACCATCCGCAACAAACACTACGAAAATGAAGACCGAAAAGATATTTAAGCCTAATTTTTTTTAGTTATATCACTCAAATCTTTCACAAACTTTCACAAAAATTACTCTCAAATTCACTCCACTATCACATGCAAATCAATAAAAAAGAATAACATAAACATCACTTTTTAATCGATCAAAATCAATCATTTCTCTCTCCTTCAAATCATCACATAAGAACACAACCTATATGAGTCTCACTTTTGCTCCATTATTTTTCATATTTTTAAAATTTTTGTTTTAATAAAAAAATTCACCTTTTTATCATTTTTATCTTAAAAAAATAATTTAATTGTTATAATTAAATAATTTTTATTTTTAAAACTTATTATCTTATACAAGATTCGGATATTAGCATTATATCGTATTTTTTTGCTCTAATAGAGTTTTTTTTAATAAAATATTGATAATAAGTAAGTCCTTTATATCAGATATGCGTAGTATAATAGTATTACTCTATTTTACAACTCATCATTCCAACCATCTCCAAGGATAACAAGCTTTAAAATAAAGCATTTAAGCTTTTGTTTCAAAAACACAACCTTTCCGGTGGGCTATAGGAGCAACTCTATTGTATTCATGTTGTTTCAATATGTGCCGATGTGGTCATGCTTATTAATATACTAATCATTTATTAATATTCTTTTCAAGTTACGGCTGCATTATGCTAATCTCATTAGTGAAGGTGTGATGCTATATACGTAGGACTCTTTTTCTAAAAAAAAAAAAACTTCTATTCAAGTCGCAATCAGTTGGAGAAAAATAACACAACAATTAAGTAGCTCGTAATTACGGAAATTTCTGAAAAATCTCGCAATCAAGTCACATGGATCATCAATGTAATATGTTATAACTAATTAAGACGAAAATCTGCACCGTTTATATATCATTTAAAAAAACTAAGGTTATGAGTCTTAATTATTATTGAAGTGAAGAAATATCTATCACACTATAAAACTCACGATGGTGATGCTCTTTGTCCATGTGATCCATATTAGGAAGAGGACGTATTAGAATTTTTCATTTTTGGGCAGTGTTGTGTCATCAGTGCTATTTCCAGGAAAAGAAAATGAGAAAACATGGTGAAAGGGAAAATCAGTGGTGAAGGAGGACAATGCTATCATAATCAGACATGAAGTAGCGTGATGTAACAAGTATTTGTAAGTTGTTGTTAGCGTGTAACAGCGAAAGAAGGTATATTAAGAAAACGCGTCATGAAGCAGTGAACATGACGCACCACCCACTGAGTAGCAGCAAGAGACGTTTCAGTGTCTCTGTCTGCGCACAAAAGGAGCAGTCTTGGCAGTTTTTCCCGCGAATTCATGCTTTATAAAAACTATTTTGTGTATGTTTTGAAAAATGTTGCATGCATCATTCTACTCTAACGGTGCCACTGGAGACAGTAAAAAGTGATTTAAGTGTACGTAATAAGAGCATGTTTAAGTCACTCTATTGATTGCTTTTAGCCGATGTTTGTTTGGTGAATGAATTTAAAGAAAACAAAAAAAAGTAAATATTGAGTTATTTAAATTAATGGAATGATGATAAAAATTGAAATAAAATAAGATGAAAGTTTAGGAAAATTAATGAATGATATAATGATGTGATAAATTAAAAACTATAGTTTAATTGATAAAAAAAATAAGGTTACTAGTTTATAAAAGACTTAAATATCTTTTTGGTTCTCATTTTCGTAGTGTTTATTGCGGATGGTCCTCATTTTGACAGAATATTTAAAATGGTCATCATTTTTACCGAATGTTTAAAATGGTCCTCATTTTCACAATTCGTGTTTTATTTGGTCCTTTACTGTGACGCCATTTAAATCATTAACGGAGCATTGTACATGTGACACGTAACACACCCTAATACAAACCGTGCCACTTGTACAATGCTCCGTTAATGATTTAAACGGCGTCACAGAAAAGGACCAAATAAAACACGAATTATGAAAATGAGGATCATTTTAAACATTTGGTAAAAATGAGGATTATTTTAAACATCCTGTCAAAATGAGAACCATCTGCAACAAACACTACGAAAATGAGGACCAAAAAGATATTTAAACCTATACAAAAGTATTTTAAATTAAATTGTAAATAATATAAATTATATTATAATAAAATGTCAGTTATTATTTAAACTCGAATATGAATTTTAGAAATTAAGATAGAATACAATTTTGGAAATTAGTCTAGAAAGATTTAAGTAATAATTTGATATTATAAAGTTATTTTAAATTGATATGTCATAAATTAAAAAATATAATTTTTTTGATAAAAAAAAAGAAGGTTACAAGTTTATAAAAGTATTTTAAATTAAATCGTAAATGATGTAAATTATATTATAATGAAATGTCACTTATTATTTAAACTCGAATATGAATTTTAGAAATTAAGATAGAATACAATTTTGAAAATTAGTCTAAAAATATTTAAGTAATAATTTGATATTATAAAGTTATTTTAAATTGATATGTGTTAGTTTAAAATTATTACAAATTAAATGGTCAGAATATATAAATAAAATAAAAATCAGTAAAAGAATAAAATAAGTGTAAAAGTGACAAAATAAAAAGTATATGAATAAATTGGTAACTTGGAGTGACTTTTACTCAAATCTTCTCGGTTCAAGTAAAAGTGGAAAATTGAAAAAGTATAAGAATAAAATGGTAATTGTAATTAGAGTAACTTGACTTTTCACTCAAATCTTCTCACTAGAGAAGATCACTCTCTCCTCCACTCTTCCAAATCTGTCTTTGTGTATCAGCTTAAATCAGTCACGACCGATTTAAGGGTAAAACAAGTAAAATCACTCGTTTTAGGCCTCCAGCAAAAGAAGATCTCAATTTTTTTTATTATTAATATTTTTCCTATTAATTAATTAGTAATGCATTTTTTTGCCCAGTTTTGTTTTTTGATTTAGTAGTTTCAAGAGATTTTTTTTTTTTGCATAATATTTTGATGAAAAACTAAAATTTTTCTACAAAACTATTAGTTATATTAAGGGTCAGTCTTTTGGTAGATAATAAATTAATTGGAGCATAATTCAAAGTTAGGTTTTCTGTAAAAAGATAATTCAAGTTTAGGAAAAAAAAGACTTACTATCGAGTTAAGAAGAATCTAAGTTTTGTGAAAAATGTATTAGACGCAAAAAATAAACAATTTAATAAAAACATTCAGAATGAAATTGTAAAATCTCTTCAAGAATTGTCTAGAATTGATTACTTTTTGTATATTGTAGATAAAAAAATTATTACACTTCAGAATAGATTTGAACAATTTAAAATATATGAAGATATTTTTTATTTTTTATGCATTTACTATGTTAAATTGAACACTTACATCTAATATGATTTGATGCTCATGAAGAATTTTTTTAACACTTTGTTGTTTGATTACAAGATCATAACCATACCAAAGATCCTTAAGCTCCCAGTTTCCTAGGAATTTATATGCATAGGTTTTCTTTTGTAAATACATGCACTAACCTTCCTCTAAGACTATTTAGTCTGAAATGTTTCTACTTTGTTACAACGGTGGATTCTCACAGTCAATTTGACTAAAGTGAGACACCTTGTAGGTTTCAATCTGCAAATATGAAGTGTAACATGCATGAAAGCAAAAAAAATCCAAATGATATACCAATTCAACAAAATAGGAAGCAAAATCCATAAGGTTTAACATTTTTAGTTGATTACCATAAGAATGTGCTTTATCTGTTATTTACATTTCTATCCCAAACCTCTTTGTGTTAATCTTAATGTTTGAACATTTTTTTTTCAGATAATTTTGTAAAAGAGTTGACACACCCAAGTGTTCCAATTACTATATTCTTTATTTCTCATAAAGAAAAAAAACAAAATAGTTTATTATCAATTCAACAAAATGTGATATATATATATATATATATATATATATATTTATTTATTTATTTATTGAATAATATCGTTGTATTATGTGTATGATGATATTTTATTGAATGAGAGTTATAAAATAAATTCATAATCTTTTAGTTAACATAATTGTCCATTATACTCAACTTACGGTGCTTTAAGTATCTTTAATATTAAACATTTTTTTTCTTGTATTTACAATATTAGTTTTAGCATGCAAGTAGAGAAAATTGAGTTAGAATGTCAAAAACTTTATTGAAATGTGCTAATCAATGTTGATAGCTTCTTATCACCACGTTATGCTAAAATAATGTTAACTTATATACAGAATAAAAATATTGCAACAAGTAAGACAAAAAGAAAGTATAATTCTAACGTTATATGTTCACTGATTTTCATACGAATAAAATTAAGTATATCTAATTGACTTTATTTTGTACTTTAAAATAACTGTATACACATTCTAATTGAAAACTATGTTTAAACCGTTGATTATAAATATTTTGATAGAAAAATATGTAAAGTTGAATTGATTGAGAATGTACTTCAAAACTCCATTCAATGAAGAAGGTAATATGTCTTTGAAGACCATTAAAATGTTAGGTTATGATTATCAGCGTCTATCACGTTAAAGTATGACAAAAAATAAAATTGAAAAAATGGATAAGAAATAAAATAAAATATTTAATTATTTAAAATAGTAATGAAAGCAGAAAAAGGGGTACAATTTAATTAATTTGATAAACAGATAAATATAAAATAGTAAAAGGAATATTACGGTTTTTTAAATTAATATTTATCCTTTTCGCTTTAATTAAACAAACAAAATCATTATTTTTAATCCCCCTTCTATCCTTCTCTTCTCTCCCAAACATCGCGGTAAAATACACATTTAACATGTTGGATGAAGCAATAAATGAAGCAACGAAAGAAATTAAATTAAATAATGAAATTATTATTAGGTGGGTAGCAGAAATAATAATAACTAATAAGAGCTTATTCTAATATTTTGATATTTTTTTTTAGCTTTAAGAATTTTATTATTTTATTGGTTTTGCATGTGATCTTATCTGCCGCCAACTCACTCGCAGAAAAATATACTTTTTAATCCACATATAATGAGTAGGCCATGCTTCAATATCATATTTATCATTTCAATATATATATTTATTAATGATTACATTTTCTCTTTCCATATTAAACTAAATTAGAGATATACCAAGACTCGTTGTCGTTAAATAGGATTTTGATTTGATCTGTAAGGAACAAGAAAATTGAAGAGAATCATATTACTGAAGTCAAATTAGTCCAAGAGCAAGACCATTCACGTCACCGAAGTTATCGGAGTAGAAACAAATGGCAAAGATCTCGTAACATTTATTGAAAACTAAAGATATTTATTCAGAAAAAAGGGACAACGTTAGTTGTTTCGGAAACAAGTCGTGCTGTGTTTGTTGTCAATTCATGTAAATTCCCAGCACAGAAGAAAGCCCGTGAGTGAAATTTCTTGGTTTTGGTAATCCGTGAACCACTTTCTTAAGATAGGAGGAAAAGGAAAACTTGGTTGGCTGGTATAGACAAAGACGCTAGGGTCCAAATCGTACCTAACTAAAATATCTGTTGATTTAATAAAGTTGAAGTGGAGTTTGTGTAAGATTACACTACAATACAAATGAATACCCGTGAATCGAAACACTCGTAATTTACAATATCAAGAGCTTCACCTTATCTTCACCGCCTAGCGTCTAGCATGGTATGCATGTAGGCATAGCGCAAATTGAAATGGTATTATAAAAATATAGGTAAAAGGACGCATTTGAAGCGTTAGTAGGTAAAGGATTGGTGAGTGAAGTAATGTTTGGAGAACGTGGTGGTGTGGCAGACAGTGTGAAGGGTCCTGTTAAAAAGCCAAAGCATAATGATGCTTTAATCTGCCAAAACAGGTAAAGGTAGAAAAAGCAAGAGAAATAAAATAAGAGAAAATATTAATAATAATAACAACTAAGGGAACGGTCATAAACGCACATGTGAACTAAAATCGAACGTCTTAAATGGACTAATTGAGATAACTCGTATTTCTATCTCCTCCTTTTTTTGTCTCAACGTTCGCAATTATTTTGAGAAGCAGACAACCACCCACCGCATCCTTATTTTTTTTCACAACATTGCTAAACTGGCACACTCCCATAAAGTTTGCATTAAAGCCACCACTCCTTAAAGCTACCACATCTATTTTCACTTCCCTCACTCTCTCCCATGGCTTCGTCGATTCGCACAACGTTGCCTCTGCTTCTTTCGGTTCTTCTGTTTCTCGGTCGCTACGATGCGGCTCAGGCGGCACAACCGGAGAGGGGAACCTACATTGTACACGTGGCAAAATCGGAAATGCCCCAAAGCTTTGAACATCATACGCTGTGGTATGAGTCGTCGCTCAAATCCGTGTCCGACTCGGCGGAAATGATTTACACCTACGACAACGCCATCCACGGATACGCGACTAGATTAACTGCGGAGGAAGCGCGTTTGCTGGAAAGCCAAAGTGGGATTCTGGCGGTGTTGCCGGAGATGAGGTATGAACTTCACACGACGAGGACGCCGCAGTTCCTGGGTCTCGACAAGAGCGCGGACATGTTCCCCGAGTCGAGCTCCGCGAGTGACGTCATCATCGGAGTCTTGGACACTGGCGTTTGGCCCGAGAGCAAGAGCTTCGACGACACGGGGCTTGGACCTGTTCCTAGTAGCTGGAAAGGAGAGTGTGAAGTGGGAACGAACTTCAGCGCTTCCAACTGCAACAGAAAGTTGATCGGAGCCAGGTTCTTTGCCAAGGGTTGTGAGGCCATGTTGGGTCCCATTAACGAGACTGAGGAGTCTAGATCCCCGCGCGACGATGACGGTCACGGCACCCACACCGCCAGCACGGCCGCGGGGTCGGTGGTTTCCGGTGCGAGTCTCTTCGGTTACGCAGCCGGGACGGCGCGTGGGATGGCGACACGCGCGAGAGTCGCTGTTTACAAGGTTTGCTGGAAAGGAGGGTGTTTCAGTTCCGATATTCTTGCGGCAATTGAGAGCGCGATACAAGACAACGCTAATGTGCTGTCGTTGTCGCTTGGTGGTGGAATGGCCGATTATTTCAGAGACAGTGTCGCTATTGGAGCTTTTTCCGCGATGGAGAAAGGGATTTTAGTTTCTTGCTCCGCTGGGAACGCGGGTCCTAGTCCTTACAGTCTCTCAAACGTGGCACCATGGATTACGACCGTGGGTGCCGGTACTCTGGATCGTGACTTCCCTGCTTATGTTGCTCTAGGGAATGGACTTAACTTCTCCGGCGTGTCGCTATACCGAGGTAACGCTTTACCCGATTCACCGTTACCATTTGTTTACGCAGGGAATGCCAGCAACGCTACGAACGGGAACTTATGCGTGACGGGAACCTTGTCGCCGGAGAAAGTAGCCGGAAAGATTGTGTTATGCGACCGTGGATTAACTGCTAGGGTACAGAAAGGTTCAGTGGTGAAATCCGCCGGGGCTTTGGGCATGGTGTTGAGCAACACCGCCGCCAACGGCGAGGAGCTGGTGGCTGATGCTCATCTGCTGCCGGCATCGGCTGTGGGGGAGAAAGCCGGCGATGCCATCAAGAAGTATTTGTTTTCCGAGGCTAAACCGACGGTCAGTATTTTGTTCGAAGGAACAAAGGTGGGGATTCAGCCATCACCTGTGGTTGCAGCGTTTAGCTCAAGAGGTCCCAACTCGATCACGCCACAGATCCTGAAACCAGATCTGATCGCGCCAGGTGTCAACATCCTGGCGGGGTGGTCAAAAGCCGTGGGTCCCACAGGGTTGCCCGTTGATAACAGGCGAGTGGATTTCAACATCATCTCGGGGACCTCAATGTCTTGTCCTCACGTGAGCGGTTTAGCCGCTTTGATAAAATCGGTTCACCCAGAGTGGAGCCCAGCCGCGGTTCGATCGGCTCTCATGACAACGGCTTACACCGTTTACAAAACCGGTGCGAAGTTGCAAGACAGTGCAACGGGAAAACCCTCGACGCCGTTCGATCACGGAGCGGGACACGTGGACCCGGTGGCTGCCCTCAATCCAGGGCTGGTCTACGATCTAACAGTGGATGATTATCTTGGTTTTCTGTGCGCGTTAAACTACTCTGCCTCCGAAATCAACACCCTGGCGAAGAGAAAATTCGAGTGCGAAGCTGGCAAGCAGTACAGTGTGAACGACCTGAACTACCCGTCGTTTGCGGTGTTGTTTGAATCAGGGAGTGGGTCCGGAGTGGTGAAGCACAGTCGAACCGTCACTAACGTGGGGCCCGCGGGAACGTACAAGGCTTCGGTGACGTCAGACGCGGCCTCAGTGAAAATCTCAGTTGAGCCGGAAGTGCTGAGTTTGAAGGAGAATGAGAAAAAATCGTTCATTGTAACGTTTTCGTCCTCTGGTTCCACACAGGACAGAGTGAATGCGTTTGGACGGTTGGAATGGTCTGATGGGAAGCACGTGGTTGGGACCCCAATCTCCATTAACTGGGGTTGATCTAAGGTTCATCACTCACTCGAAGAGGGGTGTGTCTTGATTGGCTACTCATTTTATTTTATAATATTATAATATTTAACTTTTCCAAACGAAAAAAAAGGTCTTAAAAGTTAGGTTTGATGATGGCTGGGGCCTTCTGCTTGGTTGGAGTTGGTCTGTTTGCTCCCTGGCATGGGAGAAATGTTGCAAGCCAAACCTAAATATTGGCTCATTTTTCTTCCACTGTACAGCCTCTCCTCATCGTTCATTCATTATCAACTTTCTATTTTCACACCATAAACCTACGGATCATTAATGCTATTCAAACCAGGCCTTTTAATTCTGTCAAACTTCACTGTCTTTCTACCAATGCTTAATAATTATACATAATAACTTCCTTGAACACCTTTTTTCAGTTAGTCTCTTCATCTAAGTAATTGTATTTTTTTCTAATAATACTTGGTCTATAATGGCATTTGACGATAAAAGTGAATGCAGAAGGCCAAAACTATTCTCGCCAAAACAACATCAAACATATTATGACACATACTTATTATAACTCAGGTTTGAGGGCAAGTTTTTTTTTTTAACCCTTTTTTTCTTCTCTTCACACCCTCTTGGGACTATGTTCCCACAGATATTCTTGAGGAGTTGTTAGATGTCTCATAAAATCAATTTTAGAATGCATTAAATACATTTTGAAAATTTGGTTTACGTTTGGGACATTTGCACTTGTTAAAAATATAGGAGGGAATTAGTGCGACAATGGTAAAAAGAATGGGGGAAACATTGGTGAAGAAAAGCGAAGGAGATATTGTGCAAGAAATGGAAAGATGTTGATATGAAGGGTGTGAATGGAGTTAGACGAATCATTTAATATTAATTGCTAATAATGTTGGTAGATTATTTGTTATTAATTATGCAATTTTTTTTGCAAGACTTTTTAACCCCAATCACGTATCTGTGGTCCACTGTACAAGCATACAGTGGTTTTATAATTATTTCTTACTCATAATTACTTAGGCCGGCCGTAAACCACTACTTCAGTTTGTAAAATAGTACTTTTTGTACTAAGAAAATGAATAATTTTCCTAAGAAAAACTTTAATGACTTAATTATATGGTGTCTTCTAATATTTTCCTATGACATTGATATAATCATAATGTTAAAATACATATTTATCTCTCTCATAATTATGAATATTATAACACTTGTATAATTTATTTTATTATATTTATATTCATAATAATATTAAAATAATATGTATGCCATTTATTTTTATTAAAATAATATGTACACTCTGGCGACCCAACTCTATACGACCTATGTGTATGTGTGTATTGGGTCGATCTCAAAATAACTTATGTGTATGTGCGTATTGGGCCGACCTCAGAACGACCTATGTGTATGTGCGTACTGGGCCAACCTCAAGACAACCTATGTGTATGGACTATTGAGTCGACCTCAAGAAGACCTATGTGTATGGACTATTGGGTCGATCTTAAAACGACCTATGCGTATGGACTATTGGACCGACCTCAAGCCAACCAAGGTGTGCGAACGTATTGTGTTTGGACTGGAGCCAACCTCATTACAAGGACATACTGTGTTCAACTTGGAGTCGACCTATGCACTCTGATGCACTAAACCCAACCTATTCGGAAGGCCCAATTCACTTAAATTGCCCTCTCTCTTCAAGATAACGACAAAACAGTCACATAACCACATCCGACAAAGGTTGGGGTAACCCCCGCACACGTCAACTATCTCCCGCAATCCTAGGAAGACTGAAACATGAGCTGGAGACCTCTATAAAGCTAAGAAGCTGCTCTCCACCAAGAGGAAGGTTATATGACCGAAAAGGCAGGAGGTCTAAAGAGAAACGAAAGCATTCATTTGTATAACATCTGGCAAACAGTTCGAGTTACGACCAGTGTGCACCTCGGATTCCCCTTTTGCGAGAACAGTATGCCATTTATTTTTATTTGTCATTATAAAAATATATTTTTTATATTTCTATGAGACAATTTATAATTGAGTGAAAATATATATTTTTATATTATTACTATAATTTTGTATACCATTCCATAATTTCATTTAATTGAGAGTTTATTAAAATTTTAGGACTAACTCAATTCAAAATGTATGATTTCAAGGATTGATTTATTATAATGTTAATTTTAAACACCAAATTAGTAAACTATGACAATTTTAAAAGATTAAATTTTCATATCTTCTTAGTTATCCACTAATTATTAGATTTAGAAGTTGAAATGGAATAGTGTATAAATAGAAATTATAATTTCTTAATTTATTTTAATGTTCATATTTTTTTGAAGTTTGTTTCAACATTCTTTTTCGGTAAATAAGGGTTTTTAATCATAGTTTCTATGTGAACATAAAGTCTTGAAGAATTGGTAAAGTATAAATAAACTTATACCGATCAAATCTTAGTTTTCGTAAGTATGTTCAATCTTATCGGTGTTTAAGTTATTTTCTTTCTCTGTAGAGGGATGCATAACAGTAGATGTTGTGGGTATAACAATGAAACAATGTACATGTTGTGTCATTATGAAAGTAGTGTATCTTGAACGAGTGTTTGAGTACTAGTTGATACCTCATGTGCCTCCATAAAGAGGTGAATGACCCTAATAGAATTGGTTGTATGCTTGTATGTATGTTGTATGCTTTCGTACATGTTTTTTTTCAGTCATGCATCGTTTTATTTATTTTATTTTATTTTATTTTTGGTTATACACTGGTTCGACTTAATTAATTTTTTTAATTTATCTCTATTTACGTACTGATTTTATTTATTTATTTTATTTTATTTATATCCCGTTATGCATCGATCCTGATTATTTATTTTATCTTTAGTTATACACTAGCTCTATTTTTTTATTTTAGTAATTTATCTTCAATTACGTATTGGTCTTATTTATTTATTTCGTTTCATTTATCTTCAGTTTTGTACGGGTCCTTATATTAATTTATAATTTATTTTTTTATAACATTTTAATCTATATATAGTTAATTATTTAAAGTTCTTGCTTTGATTCTTATTTTGTTTTATCATTATTTTATAATTTAAAAAATATAAAAATGAAGTAAAAGAAAATATTATTTTATTTAGTAAGCTTGGATAAAAGAAAGTTACTTATATGTTTTATTGTTATTTTATATTCTTTGTGTATTATATATATATATATATATATATATATGTATATATATATATATATGTATGTATATATAGATATATATATACATACATATATATGTATATATACATATATATGTATATGTATATGTACATATATATATATATATATATATATATATATATATATATATATATTGGTTTCAATAAGTTGAGATAAAACCAATGACAAAATGTTTGGATTTTGGAAGTCACAGTTTGGTGCACTACGGGATATGAGAGGACTATGGTGGGGTCTAAGAAAGTTTTACCAAGTAAGTAAGTATTTAGATAGTTCAAAATAGCATCCTAAACTAGAATATTCATAGACCAAAGTTGGGACTATCTGATACATGTTCGAGATCGCCAAGGTTAGGTAGTGAGTATATATCTCTTTTATAGGCCTGTAAATGACTAATATTATCGATAAAGAAATAATTATGATGGTACCAATATTTTTAATGAGAAATACTCAACTACCTAATCACTTCTTAAAATAGCTTTTGATGTTCATAATAGATCATCAAAAATGAAATATGGATCCAAATGTCTGATAAGGTGAGATCGAGTCTTGTGGTTGTAAGTCAAATTCTACGCCATTGTTTGTTGAGTTTTGTTTTTAGTTTATACAAGTATCCAACATATTCATATTCTATATACCGAGAACATCAAATGCATAAAAGAAAATAGGACTAATAAAAGTGACCAATTAGCCAAATAAATCTTATTGTTATAAACTCTAATATCATTTTATAATATAGACTTTAAAGCTAATATTTACATATCACTTATATTATAATGTAATCACAATTTAAAACTATTTAAACGATTAAAACATCAGACTATCTGTGATTTCCACCAAAAATGAAATAAAGAGTATATTTATTTAATAGCTTTTCATCTCATTAATTAATCAAAAATATATTTAAATTATTTTTAATATGAAAATGGTCTTTATATAAGCTAATAACTTTATATAAAGGTTTATAAATCTGTATCAGGCTTAAAATAAATGCACAAGGGACGAATAAGTTAGACTACTTGTAAAATAGAATTAACAACTTAGGGTGCATTATTGTGAAAACGGGAAATATGGTAGTGTCTATCTATTCAGGAGATTCCTTCTACATTCAGTGTATTGAAAGTTTGAAAGGAAGAAACCTTTAAGCAAAGCATGAGGCACTACACTGAGTAGTGGCCAGTGGATTTCAACCACTCTGAGAGGACATGAAGATACCATACGTAACCTTTTGTTTTATATAAAGGTGTCGAGTTTTCATATCAGTGTAACTTTCGGACCTGCTTAATATGGCTAAGGGCTGTGACTGTTCAAATTTTTGCCAATATGACAAAGACACTTACTAGACTGGTCCCCTTTGTTAAGATCACGTACGAATCTAGAGTTTTGACCGTTGCATAGATACTAGACATTGGCTTAAGGTAGTATATTTTAGGTTTAATCGGTCCGATGATATTCATTTTTGTTTGGATATTTTAGTTTGATTTCCATTTTTAAAAAAGTTTCAATTACGTCCTGTTTTTTTTTAAATTGTCTCAATTAGGTCCTTTTAAGAAAAAAAAAATTATTGACGCCGTTAACAGCGTGCCACGTGTCAGTCTCAGGATTTTTTTAATTTTTTTTAATTTCTTTTTTTAAATTTGAATTCTTTTTTTACCATATGGCAAGTCTCTATTGTGACACGTGGCACTGTCAGTGTACGTGATGAGGTACTAACATGTGTTAGTGTCACTATCAAATGTTATTGTTTTGATTTCAATTTAGTCTCCTAATATGACTATTTGTTTCAATTTAGTCCCCACATATATAAATAATAAGTTTGGTCTCAAATTTCAAAAGATACTATATTCTCTGTCTTGAAAATGACGCTATAACATAATATATTTTTTTAATTGTTAACTCATGTTTTGTTATTCATGACTTTTTCAACTAAATTTTAATATCAATATCAATACTTAATTTTGTAAGTTATTTTTAAAAACAAATATCAATATAAGATTTATATAAATAATAAATTTTGTATTAAGAAAAACAATATTTCTCTATTTTGAAAAAAAAAATTGAGACAAAATTAAATCAAAAGAATATATGTGGGGACTAAATTGAAACAAATAGACATATGTGAAAACTAAATTGAAACAGGTATATGTGAGCACTAAATTGAAATCAAGTCAATGACCCTTGGTACGTTGACACATGGCAGTACCTTGTCACGTGACACTGACAATGTCACATGTCACACTAGGGACCTGACACCTGGCAAAAAAAATTCAAAAAAATCTAAAAAAAAAATGGAATGAAAAAATCCAGAGACTGATACGAGGCACGCCGTTAACGACGTTGTAATTTTTTTTCCTCAAAAAGACCTAATTGAGGCACTTTTTCAAAAGTTATGACACAATTGAAACTTTTTTAAAAGTCGGGACCAAACTGAAACATCTCCGAACAAAAGTGGGTACCATCAAACTAATTAAGCCTATGGATGGCAACGGGTCGGGTCGGGCACGGATAGTGCCTACCCGTAACCCGACCTGCATAAAAAAAATCCAACCGCTACTCGCCCTTTTACCCGCCAGGTATCCGCTTAAAAAATACTCGCGGATATTTTTAAAACCTGCGGGTACCCGTGGATACCTGATAACAGCAAATATTTAAAATATATATATATATATATATATATATTATAAATTTTTTAATATAAATTATAAAAATAAAATATAAATTAAATTATAATTATAATTAAATTTGACATAATAAAATATACTATTAATTTTAATTTTAATTAAATTTAACTTAATAAAATATAAATTAAATTTTAATTTTAATTTTTTGCGGGTAATGGGTACCCGCGGGTATGGATAATATGATACCCGTACCCGACCCATTTATAAGCGGGTATTAAAATACCCACTACCCGCGGGTAGTAATTATCTGCCGTGAATTTTATCCGCGAATATCCGCGGACGCGGATATTTTTGCCATCCCTAATTAAGCGTATATTTTAAGACATAATTACAATATAAAATATCAAGAGTCATATAATTATAGTATGAAATATTATAGAGGTTGAAAATTTGTAAGTGTTATGGAAATATGAAAGATATATGATAAATATAAAAGATATGTTATATGAAATAACTTGTCATTTTATTTTACTCATATACTATACATACACACTTATATATATATATATATATATATATATATGTATATATATATTTTGTTTACGATATGTTAATCTTGATTACCTAATTCTAAAATAATAACTTATTTCTAAATTTTAAATTCTAAAATAATAACTAATTTCTAAAATTGAAAGATATTTTTTAAAAAGATAAATATTTTTTAAAAACTAATTTAAATAAAAAAATATTAAGTAAATATTTGTAACATGAGTCATATAATAAACTTTAGAAGAGATCGAGTAAACCATGAATAAGATCTCTTGAGAGGATCTTCCTATTGAATTTGATGTGATGATAATGAATTTGAAATTGGTTTATACAAAGTTGAAGTTGATCAATGTGATGTTATTTTCAAATTATTAGAAAGTTTTACCGACCTCAATGTTAATATAATCGAGTTGAAATATTTTATCTTTTTATCATTGGATCAATCAAATCAAGTTAAAAGATACATTGTTCACCCTTCATTGCATTTTAAAGAAATATACCAAATCAAAAATGGTTGTCAAATAACTTTAAATAATTTTTTTAAAATAAATCATATAATTTTCTATTTTCAAATACAAGTTTAAATGGGATATAAACTTAAATGAATGAAAAAAAATAAGCAAATATATACTGTACTTCTGAACAAATACATATTGAAATGACTACTTACTACATAAAAAGTGACATTTTGGGCTCATCACGTAAAAAGTAACTTTAAACTTACTTTTATGTTAACCATTAGGGTTTAAACTAACTTTTAATGTTAAACATTATTGAACTTGAAGTAAGAGTGATTTGTTTACATCAAATAATGGGTAACAAACGTAAAATGTCGGTTTTCTTTTTTAATCTAACTTTCACATTATTCTTTTTCTACAACGTGACTCAATTTTTTTAATGACCTACTTTGAATATGTTCTTTTTAACATTCACAATTTGTTAGGTGTAAAAAAAATAAGATGTTTCAAATAATATATTAAATTTACGATGTTAAATATATTAAAATTCTAATTTTTTTTTATATACTAATTTATATATATGCAAAAGAAGTTAAGAGATCAAAGTCTTCTTCATTAAACACTTATATTATGTTCACTTGAGGATTTGAGAGAGTGGGTGGGTTTTGAATGGATTTGAGAGCGAATTATGTGTTATTTTGATTTATAAGAGATTGTGAGTAGATTTGAAAGTAAATTTTGTGAAAGTTTTGGAGTGATTTTATTTATGAGATAGATTAAAAAATATGTTTTAATAGAAGTATTGACTAGATTATCATTTTGACCTTTATGTAATAAGTAATATAATTTGATATTTGTACAAGTAAATTTATTTTGTTATTTTTTTAACCACTAAAATTGAAAAAAAACGTACCAAGTGATGGGATAAGATCCTTTCTCTCACGTCATGCCTGGATCAATTCCAGCTTTGGCAAGATCAGATCCTTTCACTCACGCCATGCCCTGGATCAGTTCCAACTATGGCAAGATTGAATTTCTTCTTCAGTGAATATTGTACACCTCACTAGATCTACACCAGTTCTGTTATTTTCTATTTCCAGACCTCAGCCACACACACAAATATTACACAAAAGGGTAAACTTGTATTTGCTTAATTAATCATCTCAAATCACCTCCATTATGCGAGATGCTAAAAGTGATACATCTAGTTAATCACTTCATTCACTTTCTTTTGATTAACCACAAACGAACGAAAAAATCACTTCGTAATCCATCTTACCAATTCCTTTCAACCTCAAATGAACAGAGTCTAAGTTCTATCTATGTGACTTGTATTGATCACCCTTCCCACAAATAGCGTCACCTGTCACACATATTCATTAATTTCAATTTAAGGATGACAAAATTTGTAATAAATACTAAATGAATAATATTAATGTAACACATGAGTAATGAGTATAAATATTTAATAGTGAAGTAACTTTTAATTCAAGTGATATTATTAGTGAAAGGTATATTAATAATAAAATAATCAATTAAAATTTGACTTTATGTATTTCTATTTCTTTTAATTAATTTTTTAAAATTTTATTTTAGCACAATTTATTTAAATTTATTTTTTGAAAAGACCAAATTTATTTACATTAATTATCATTCAATAACTTGATTTGATTCATATTTAAAGTTTATTATTATTTATTTAAATTATTATTTACAGTAATTTTATTTAAAATTTGAAAAACATATAAAAATATCTACAAATAGGTCGGTATCCACCTATATTAAAAAAACTCTTATATTTTTCCACAAATACTATACGAATAACAAGACAGGAAACAAAATAAATCTTTTTAGACCGGACGGGTAACCGGGTAAACATTACCCATACCCAACCCGATTTATTAACATCTTCAATTCCATTCCTCTCTTTCATCTGCCTGTCCTAATGTTGAAATGAGTCACCCTACACAATGCTTTGTTATTGCAAGGTGGAAGGTGTTTTTACTATTCCATTGTTGGATTATATTGAATTTTTTTTTTCAAGTAATTTTCTTCACTCAAACATGTTTTTTTTTTTTATGTTCGTAGTTTCTATATCATAAATTTGTTTATTTACGTCGTATCCCATGTGAAACATATTTTTCTTACTTTGTATGGATCTAAGTCAAATCTAAAAACAATGTAATTTATTCGAAATAATTAAAGCAAAAAAAATAATTTTCACTAATAAATGTAATATAATTATAATTAAAGTTTAAAAATTAAGAAATAATCTTCTTTAAACTTACAAAATTAATTTATAAAATAAATAAAATTTTCATCTTATTTATATTAAATTATTTTATCTTTCATAATCTTACAAAAGTGGTATAGATAAGTGCACATGAGAGGAAAAGAGTAGCTAAATTTGTCTCAGCAACAGAGGAAAAGAGGAACTCACTCACTTCTTTTAAATAAAATATAAAGATATATGTATAATGGGGTATATATGAATAAATGAAACTCGAAAGTACACGTGGTGTGGTGGAGAAGCATGTGGAGAAAGAGGTTGTTGTCCATGGAATGATTTTGTGGACAGAAACAGCAAGGTTGTCGTAAAGGTGGCACGTAAGTGTGAGATTTGTGGGGGGAGAGGACGCGTGTTAGAGTGGGGGAAGTGGCAGAGGAGGTAGAAAATAGAAGTATCCTATATAAAGAAAGGTTGAAAATGGAGAAGAAAGGAAGAGAAAGATGGAGCAAGAAAAGGAGAGAAAAACAGAGAGTGAATCAGAGAAAGAAAGGCTTGAAGGGCTTCCAATAGAGGACAGTCCCTACGTGCAATACAAGGATCTGGAGGATTATAAGCAACAGGGTTATGGCACGCAGGGTCATCAAGAACCAAAGACAGGTCGTGGTGCTGGAGCCACTGAAGCACCCACTCTTTCTGGTGCTGCACTTTCCTCTCAGTCTGAAGCCACTGCCACTGGTGCAAATAATCACAAAGGGGTTCCTTAATTAACACCACCTCCTACTACACTGCAATACCTCAATAACATCTTAGTCATTTGTATTATTACACGTTTTAAATTTGCGTTTCTACTTTTCTTCACATGTTGGATAAATCCTTTTCTTTTTTGTTGCAAATTTAGATTTTCTCAGGATAGGATGATGATGTTGTTGTTGTGATACCATGGATCCAAATCATACTTTTTTTTCTTATTACAGGATTTTGTTTTAACTCATCCAAACTTCATTTTCTTTAAAATAAGCACGTGAAATGTTATGCTTGTTCTAATTCTTTTGTCAAATTTATTGAATTTTTTTAATATAATTGTCTTATTAACTCTGACTTTAATAAATTTTGGAAATACAGAAACTAACGAAAACCAATTTGTGTAATATATTTTCTCAGTTACACTCTTTAAAAAAAGAAATTCGATGCGTCTATTTTTAGGATAGACTTTTAGATCGATGAAAAAAATATTTTTTAAATAAATGATGACTACGTATCTGGAATTCACTTCTCTAGCTGTATTGGGCCTGTTTCCAGGAAGGGCGGGCCTTCTGAATTCTCAATACAGAATTTCTTTCTGCAGCCCATATAAAGAAGCTTTCTAGAAAATTCCAAAACTTAAAAATGATGCTGAATTAACTTTCGAACTTAATAAGCACGGACAAATTTTTAGATTATACAATTTAAGATTTATTTTATAATAAAAAAATGTATTTGAATTATATAATTTAGAAGTGATTTATAATCTAAAAATTTGAATTATATAATTTAAAAGTTCTTTTTTATTTTTGGATTTATAATTTAAAAATTATTTTTTATTTTAAAATTTTAAAATTTGGAAGAAGTAACATATTTTCTTTAATTGAAAACTTGAGGGATTAAGAAATTAACAATAATACAAATCAAATCAATACAAAAAACAATTGTTGTCACGGGTGAAAAAAGAAGATCAAATTGGAAAAAGAAGATCAAATTAAAAAAAGAAAAATAAGATGGGTGGAAAAAGAAGATCAAATTGGAAAAAAAGATCAAATTGTATGGCCAGCAAATTTATTGATAATTATTAATATATATTTATCAATATATTTGTAGTTTTCGATAATTACATAAAATTTGACGGTAAAAAATTTGTCGACGGTAAAATTTAAAAAAGCGACTTTTTTTATAATGAATAATTTAATTACTTTACTTTAAATTTTTGAAAATACAAAGAGAGAAGACCGGTTAAACATGAAAAATAATACTTTGGGCATCTTGATGCTGCATACAATAACAATAAATGTTTTCATTCAAAATGAAAATGATATTTAAATAATATATATATATATATATATATATATATATATATATATATATATATATATATATATATATATATATATGGAGACAATTTTTTAGATCAACAAACTTTTTACATGATTGTATAAGATGGGTTTCTTTACATCTTTTAGGATAATCAATTTTGGAATTAAAATGGTATGTCCTCCTCTCAATTATGTTTATGTATTTTTTATTAATTTTTTTTTATATTTTTCGTATAATTGTTTTAATATGATGCTTAGTTTTTTTCAATGTTGTTTATATTGCTTATGGTCTTTCTTGTGTCGGTTAGCTTCCATTATTTTTATTATTTATAGTTTTTCTTTTTCATGTTGTTCTGTGTATTTGATTATTTATATTTTTCTGGTAAATTATGATATATTTATTTAATGATAATTTATTAACCCATAGGTTGATAAAAATAAATATTAAATAGTAAACTTTAAAAATTTGTACGAAAAATAATACGCAGATCCATATGATTTTTGTGACTTATAAGCAGTTCTATACGTATTTTGTGACTTATAAGTAAACTCGTGGTACATAAGAAATATATGTCATTGGATAATAAAAACAATATTTGTTAGTATATTTAAAAAAATTATACAAAAAATAATATGCATTTCCCCATTTAACATGCAGTTTCCCACTCCATTGTTCATTATTCCTCATTTAGATTGAGATATGATTTGACTTGTTTTTTTTTTCTTGAAGCCAGTACAAACAATAATGGTAGATTTGTGTAACTTATAATCAAATTCGTGATACATAACTAGGGATGTCAACGGGGCGGGTAGGGTACGAGTAACAGCTCCCCCGTACCCTACCCATGAGATAAATATTTGTCCCGTACCCGTACCCATATCCGTCGGGTATCCGTTATGCGGGTACTCACCTATTTTTTTCATATCCGTGGGTATTCACGGGTACCCGCGGGTATTTAAAAAAATATTTTAAAAAACAAATATTTAACCATAAATAGTGCTTGGATAAACAAACTCAATTTCTCCGATTAATTCCTGAAAAACAAACAAATAAAAAATCACTAACAATTTATATTGTAGTTTATTTTTGAATGAAATATTAAAGAAATTACTAACTTCATCAATGTCCACATCTTGCAACATTGTATAAAGTTTCATGTTGTCCAATTTTAATCTAGAAGAGCCTGAAAACATAAGAAGTTTATTAAAAATTTCTAACAATCACTTAATTAAAATATCTAAATAAAAAGTGTTAATTTCATTATCTTTCATGTTGGTTCATAACCAGTCTTGGAGACATATAATTGCCTCCACAGTATCTAGAAGTAATCTACTTCGATGTGGGTTAAGAAGCAGACCACCACTATTGAATGAAGACTTAAAATGTTTTTTACTAATATATATATATATATATATGTTAGGAATCCAAGTGTGATTCTAAGTCCCACATTGGCTAGAAATGAGAAAGTGGAGCACTATATAAGAATAAAGACCCATAAACTCATTGCCTTAAGGTTTTGGGTTGAGAGTGGTGTCAGTATCTTATGTGGTTAGGCTCAGATCTCATTGGTGTTATTCTCCCCAGTGAAACCCCCTCTGTAAAACCTGACAATATATATGAGGATATTTTTGTAAATTAAAGTTTAACGAGTGCGGGTATCCACGGGTACAGATAATATATAATACCTGTACTGACCTGTTAACATGCGGGTATCAAAAATACCTGTACACACGGGTAATGGGTGTCCATTTTTAATATCTGTTTCCTACCCGTTGCGAGGTTTTATCCGCGGATACTCGCGAGTACAAATTTTTTTGACATCCATATACATAATAGGTGCATCACATAGGATGATAAAAAAATATTAAATAGTAAATTTTAAAAATTTGTACGAAAAATAATACGCAACTCACCATGGTTTTCATGACTGATAAGCAAATTCATGGTACATAAGAAATATATGTCATTGTATAACAAACAAAAGGTTGATTAATATATTTAAAAAGATTGTACAAAAAGTAACATGCAGTTCCCCACTCATTTGTTCATTGTTCCCCACTTAAATTAAGATTCGATTTGGCCTGTTTTTTTCTCCAAGTCAGCCATGTAGTGCAAACAATAAGGGTATATTTTAGTAACTTATAATCAAATTCGTGGTACATAACATGTACATCCCATTCCATAGGATGATAAAAAAAGATTAAATAGTAAATTTTAAAATTTGCACAAAAAATAATATGCAACTTCCCATGATTTTTAGACTTGTAAGAAAATTGATGGTACATAATATATGTCATTGGATAACAAACAAAATATTGATTAGTATATTTAAAAAAATTGTGCAAAAAGTAATATGCAGTTTCCTACTCATTTGTTCATTGTTTCCCACTTAGATTGAGATCTGATTTAACTCGTTTTTTTTTTCAAGCCAGTCATCTAGTACAAACAATAAGGGTAGATTTTTGTAACATATAATCAAATTCGTGCTACATAACATTACATCCCATAGGATGAAAAAAAATTAAATAGTAAATTTTAAAAAATTGTGCAAAAAAAATGTAGCTTCCTATGATTTTTGTGACTTGTAAGCAAATTCGTGGTACATAAGAAATATATGCCATTGGATGACAAACAAAATATTTATTTGTATATTTAAAAAAATTGTACAAAAAGTAATATGCAGTTCCTCACTTATTTTTGTTCATCGTTCCCCACTTAGATTGAGATATGATTTGACCTGTTTTTTTTCTTCAAGTCAGCCACCTAGTATAAACAATAAGAGTATATTTTTCTAACTTATATTCAAATTCGAGGTACATCACAGATACATCCCATAGGATGATAAAAAAAAAAATTAAATAGTAAATTTTAAAAATTTGTACGAAAAATAATACGCAGCTCCGCATGCTTTTTGTGATTTGTAAGCAAATTCGTTGTACATAAGGCATATTTGTCATTGGATAACAAACAAAAGATTGATTAATATATTTAAAAAATTATACAAAGATTAATATGCAGTTCCCTACTCATTTGTTCATTAATGCCCACTTAGATTAAGATATGATTTGACATATTTTTTTCTTCAAGCCAGCCACCTAGTGCAAACAATAAGGATATATTTTTGTAACTTATAATTAAATTCGTGGTACATAATATTTATATCCCATAGGATGATACAAAAAAGATTAAACATTAAATATTAAAAATTTGTACAAAAAATAATATGCAGCTTCTCATGGTTTTTGTGACTTGTAAGCAAATTCATGGTACATAAGATATATATGTCATTAGATAACAAACAAAATATTGATTAGTATATATAAAAAAACTGTACAGAATGTAATATGCAGTTTCCAACTTATTTGTTCATTGTTTCCCACTTAGATTGAGATCTAATTTGACTTTTTTTCCAAGCCAACCATCTAATACAAACAATAAGGGTAGATTTTTGTAACTTATAATCAAATTCGTAGTACATAACAGTACATCCCATAGGATGATAAAAAAGATTAAATAATAAATATACAAATAAAAGATTGATTTGTATATTTAAATAAATGTACAAAAAGTAATATGCAGTTCCCAGTAATATTGAGATCTCATTTGACCTGTTTTTTTTTTCCTTAAGCCAGCAACCTAGTACAAACAATAGTGGTAGTTTTTGTAACTTCTAATCAAATTTTTGGTACATAATAGGTACATCTCATAGGATGATAAAAAAAAAAAGATTAAAAAGTTAAATTTAAAATTTTTTACGAAAAATAGTACGCAACTCCCCATGATTTTTGTGACTTGTAAGCAAATTCGTGGTACATAAGAAATATAAGCCACTGAATAACAAACAAAAGATTGATTAGTATATTTAAAAAAATTGTACAAAAAGTAATATACAGTTCCACACTCATTTGTTCATTGTTTTCCAATTAGATTGAGATCTGATTTGACCTGTTTTTTCCTCAAGTCAGCCACCTAGTGCAAACAGTAAGGGTATATTTTTTTAACTTATAGTCAAATTTGTGGTAAATAGCGGGTAATTTTAACAAATTTGTACAAAAATTACAGTTCCCCACTCATTTGTTTATTATTCCCCACTTAGATTAAGATCTGATTTGACTTGTTTTTTTTCTTCAAGAGCCACCTTGTGCAAATAATAAGAGTAGATTTTTTGTAACTTATAATCAAATTCTTGGTATATAATATTTACATCCCATAGGATGATAAAAAAATTATTAAGTAGTAAATTTTAAAAATTTGTATGAAAAATGATACGCAAATCCACATGGTTTTTGTGACTTGTAAGAAAATTCTTGGTAATAAGAAATTTATCTAATTGGATAACAAACAAAAGATTGATTAGTATATTTTAAAAAATGTAGAAAAGTAATATGCAGTTCCCCACTCAATTGTTTATTGTTCCCCACTTAAAATTGAGATATGATTTGACCTGTTTTTTTCCTCAAGCTAACCACCTGGTGCAAACAATAAGGGTACATTTTTGTGACTTATAATCAAATTTGTGGTACATAACAGGTATATCCCATAGAATGATAAAAAAAAGACTAAAAAGTAATTTTAGAAAATTTGTACAAAAAATGATACGCAACTCTGAATGATTTTTGTGACTTGTAAGCAAATTCGTGGTACATAAGAAATATAAGCTACTGGATAACAAACAAAAGATTGATTAGTATATTTAAAAAAATTGTACAAAAAGTAATATACAGTTCCACACTCATTTGTTCATTGTTTTCCAATTAGATTGAGATCTGATTTGACTTGTTTTTTTTCCTCAAGTCAGCCACCTAGTGCAAACAGTAAGGGTACATTTTTTTAACTTATAATCAAATTTGTGGTACATAGCGGGTAATTTTAACAAATTTATACAAAAATTACATTTCCGTACTCATTTGTTCATTATTCTCCACTTAGATTGAGATATGATTTGACTTGTTTTTTTTCTTCAAGCCAACCACCTTATGCAAAAAATAAGAGTAGATTTTTTGTAACTTATAATCAAAGTCTTGGTATATAATATTTACATCCCATAGGATGTTAAAAAAATATTAAGTAGTAAATTTTAAAAATTTGTACGAAAAATGATACGCAAATCCCCATGATTTTTGTGACTTGTAAGCAAACTCTTGGTACATAAGAAATTTATGTAATTGGATAACAAACAAAAGATTAATTAGTATATTTTAAAAAATGTAGAAAAGTAATATGCAGTTCCCCACTCATTTGTTCATTGTTCCTCACTTAAGATTGAGATATGATTTGACGTATTATTTTCTTCAAGGCAGCCACCTTGTGCAAACAATAAGGGTACATTTTAGTAACTTATAATCAAATTCGTGGTATATAATATTTACATCCCATATGATGATAAAAAAATGATTAAATAGTAAATTTAAAAAAAAAATTACGAAAAATGATATGCAACTCCCCATGATTTTTGTGACTTGTAAGCAAATTCTTGGTACATAAGAAATTTATGTAATTGGATAACAAACAAAAGATTGATTAGTATATTTAAAAAAATGTTCTAATTTTGTTATTAGTTCATTGGTTGGAAATTGAGTTTCTATGATTATAAACCTTCATATATGTTTTAATATATTTAATTGATTTTATTAAATTGAATTTTGGATTATGTATTTAATTTTCTTGAAATATGAATTGAGTACGATAAGTCAATTCTTATCTGCTATTTGAAATTTGAATAATAGGACTTCATTTTTGTTACAATCTGTGGTCACAACTTGTGAAATCTTTTTTGCCCTTTATTTTTCTCTGGATCTGTATTTTTCTTGGATGAGTTTGTACCTTAAAGGAATACCTACCCTCATGTTTTTGTTTTTAAGACAATGTAGAACTGTACGTAGTGGCTTCATGTTTGAACTCTTTGTATAATTCAATTTCAAATTATATGCCAGACTGCGCAGTGGTCCTCACCCGCACTTCACTTCGACTAAAACAATATTACTAGACCTTCATTTCCACAACAATATATACCCTTTAAAGCCCCGCTATACACTAGACCCATACATAGAGAGGTCCTCTCTCTACCACTGCCAATTCTCAGGCCCAAAAACTCACACTTCCTTTCCTCACCCCAGCTAAATTAACACAATCAAGCTCTTCAAAAGCAGCAACAAACTGGTTTAATTTAACATAATATTGTTTTTTAATGATGTCTGAGGAGCTTATTGGCTGTGTCTTTTGTGGTATATGTGTCCAAACCAAACAAGTGTGTTTCTCCTATTTGCTCGGGTCGCTTACGTGATGGCTACAATGCCCCATTTCATTTCTTACTTTAATGCTGGGCACCACACTCTCCTTTACCTCTTTTTATATTCTAAATGTCCGTGTCACTCTGTCACCCACACCCACACCCTCCTCACTCTGTTCAAATACCTTTACCCTATCAAAAACCTTAACCCCATTAATTCGTCCTTCCTCAACTTCCCCGACACCTTCCACCTTTCCAACCAAGCCTGTTCCTTCCTAAATGGCCACCTCAGACATCGTCCAAGGAAAATGGAACCCTATCCAAGAAGAGGAAGAGGAAGATCAAGATCAAGAAGAAGAAGAAGCATTG
Source organism: Vigna unguiculata (assembly GCF_037176805.1). Classification (NCBI taxonomy): domain Eukaryota; kingdom Viridiplantae; phylum Streptophyta; class Magnoliopsida; order Fabales; family Fabaceae; genus Vigna; species Vigna unguiculata. The sequence goes on along the minus strand of NC_140794.1, from coordinate 51,161,940 downwards.
TCACTTTCCGATCTTCCAATCAACCTCAACGACCAACCGAGACACCAAGAACAAGGCTCTGCTGTCAACCAAGCAACGCAAGAGGAATTCAATTTCCGCTCCTGCGGTGCTCCCTTCTCCAAACAACCCGAAATGTGTGTGGCGGATGAAGTTTTCTTCAAAGGCCAAATCCTCCCATTGCGTGTCTCGTTCAGCTCCGAGGCTGGGTTATTAGCCACACTATCACAATCTCAACCACATTATGGTAAGCACTTTATCAACGAATCCTTGGATTTTCCGAGTAACAGTAGCAGTAGCAGCAGCAGAAGCAGTAGTCTTAGAAGTCAAAACTCATCAACCAGCACCACTAGCTCCAGTACCATCACCACCACAAAAACTGTTACTACAGTACCTCTGAGAACAAAGCCCAGAATTCGAAACCAGTTTCACATGCACCCAAGTCCAAAGCCTCAGTTAAGGGCACCCACCCCAACACAATTGTCAAGCCTGGGTAACCCAGGTAGAAAATCAACGTCAGCATGGGGAATTTTCCGTCTGGGTGTGGTCCCTGCTCCCGAGATAGAATTGCAAGACCTGAAGGTTCGCAACAGATCAAACTGTGTCAGTCGCAACAGTAGTAGCAACAGCAGCAGCAACAACAGTGCGAAAAGTGTGAAGAGGAGTAACAGGAAGAAGGGCAATGATGGTGTTTTGAAACAGTTAGTGGGCAAAGGCGGTGGTCTATTGAGTGGTTGTGATTGTTCATTCCAAACAGTGCAACCGAACAACATGGTCATGATAAAAGGTGGTAACGGTGGTGGTAAAAGTAGCAACAAGACAGAAAGTACAGGGCACGCCGCGAAAGAAAAAGTGGTAGAGTTGAAGAAGCAGAGGCAAAAGCAGGGAAAGAAGGTTACGTCACGTCGTCGAACGTTTGAATGGATAAAGGAGCTTCATGCAAGTCACCCTGGTGATGATGATGACGAAGAAGAGGCTTTGTTATCAAACTCATGATGCTTGGATTTTACTTCTAAGATTAGATTAGGTTAATTATATTGCACCGCCTCTCTTTATTACTTCCTTTAATTTGAATTAATGAAATTATAATATTGTGGTGCAGGCGTTGTAATCAAAAGTTTTTGCTTTCTCGTGAGAAAAGCAAGGCTGTAATCAAAATTGTTTTTTTTTTTTAAACAAAAAAACCTTTGTTGTTAATTTGGGCGTGTAATTAATAATTGAATGGGGTTTGTTGAGAAGTTATGTGGGCATGCATGATGAGACTTAAATGATAAGGGCGAACATGGGTGAATTGGTGTTTATGGTTGTCATGATTGAAGTGTGAATATCGATGGTTGGGTGGAGAAGGTGAAATAGGATTGGGGGACTGCACCAAGTCACGCGAGGCAGAGAAAAGACGGAACCAAGGATGGGAAAGCCGTGAAAGAAAGAGATGAAACCCAAAAAAAAAAAAAAACATAGATATCGGAAATAAAAGTTATATAAGGTGGTGGAAAAAGTTTTCTTCTTCGTTCTTGTCTTTGCCATTTTGCACTTTTGTTAAAGATGGAGTTTTTTAAGATGTACACAAGAAGAAGGGAAAAATGATTTTGTCTGGAGTCAATGACAGTTATCACTTTTTTTTTGTGTCTATTCATAATTTGTAAGAAATTTAATAAAAAGAATATATCAAAAGAAAAGAAATAAGCTGTTAACACTCTTGGTTGTATTAATATAATAAATGTTGACGTTGAGTGTATATATATATGACAGTTGATATTAAGTTTGTATAATATTTCGTAGAGGGGACCCATTGTACACTACCAAACTTTCAACAACAGAATTCATGTTGAAATTCAATAAAGACCAGGAGACAATTTTTCAGTGGAAAAGGTTCAGCCAATAAGACAAAAGTGTTTAATATTTACAATTTAAACATTTTTAATATACTTTTATTTATTAGGTGTGATAGTTGTAATTTAATTTTTTATTCTGACAGGGCAGTAATGTTGTCTTTCCTCTGGCATAAATAAGCAGCCATGGTGGATGAAGATATAAGTTTTGTATATTTAGGTATTTGGAAATCTTTTTTTTTTCCTTTTTTGTAAATGTCTCATTGACTTTCTCATATTTCTAATTAAAGGGTTTAATTTAACAATATTAAGCAGATTTCTGGTACATTAGTTGGTTCATCTGTCTCTTTGGTGTTGCTCCACCTTTCTTATTTGTATAAATTGTACTTCCATGGATTGTTTGAGGTGGTACAAAAATTACCTACAAGTTTTAGTTGTTCATTGTTGTAACATCCCATTTAAATAATAATATAATTAAATGAAATCTTACACCAGATAATATAAAGAGTCAAGTTGCGGAGTATAAAGTCACTCCTTACAGTTATCCAAGGTACTTAAAAGAAAATACTAAAGCTCACTACAAAACCTACAACCCAAAAGGAGTAAGAGATAGCCGGTATTCGAAATAAAGCCTTAAGAGTAATACAATACACGGGCCTTAGCCCTAAAGAAAAGCCCAAATAAAACATGAAGTCCAGCCCAGGTAGACTATGCAGCGGAATCATCTCTTCCCTGTTGACCTCGAGTACCTCTCGCATCTGCTCCCATCAATAAATTGATGATCATCGCAAAGGTAGAAGAACAACATACAAGGCAATCAAACAAGCAAGGGTAAGCTAGAGCCAAAAAGATTTTATCATGCAATAAGATATACTTTCACAGTCCAATATGCATACATCATCCAAGCATGTTATGACCTTCCAATCAATACACTAAGACTCGACTCGACTCATCCGGATACATATAACCTGGTCGGATTCAACGGATGCTTGCACTTGTGGTGGATACCTCTTCTCACCCCGGAGCTGCTCACCCCCGAGCTATGTGTTACAAGTGTTACAATGAATCAATCCCCCACACACAAGGTTAGCCCTTAATGAGTTTCATACCTCCTGCTACTCTCACCACAAGAGTCAGTCCACTCTAAGTGAGACTAACTAACTCCTTAGAGTCTCAGGATGCAATCCTTACCTTGAATCCTTACCAAATTATATAGATGGGGCACCACCATGGACACCCACTAACAAGGGCCATGAAATTACGTCCCGACCACTGAAGCACGACCCTGAAATCTCACCTAGAGATTCCAAGGAATTACGTACTGACCACATACTATACATATTCAAACAAACAGTAATATTTATCATGCTTATAAATCTCATGCCAACCTTTATAATTCATCCTCGTACATGTTCCATGTTGAATCCATTCCAAATCATCCTTCCCAATTCATGAATATAGAAGTGTAATTCATACCGACACCATGCCACTTTAATTACCAACCATCTCATACAAGTCACATGCCAAGGTCATGTTAAACTTATCAATCACAGACCATAAACCATTCTACTCATACCCATTCGCCCAATTCATGCTTTTAAAAGTAATTGAATCAATCCACAAGTTCAAGTTAAAGTAAGGAATTAAAATTCTGCAGCAATTCTCGCTTAAGCTAGACTGATCTCGCTTAAGCTAGACTGGTCTCGCTTAAGCTAGAAATTCTCGCTTAAGCGAGACTGATCTCGCTTGAGCTAAAATCCCTCGCTTAAGCTAAACTGACAGCTTTTTAATGGTTTCAACGCGTAAAAACACAAAATCCCAAACAACAACAATTTAAGAAAACACAAGCACGTTGTATAAAACGTTGGCATCATATTTCATGCTTTAAAAGAATAAACAAATCAATCATGGGAGCATACAAGCATTTAACAACTGTCAATCTCGCTTAAGCTAAGGAGTTCTCGCTCAGGCAACAGGGTCTCTCGTTCAAGCGAAAAACTTTCGCTTAAGCGAGATTGAAAACAGAGAGTATTTCGAGTTCTCGCTCAAGCTAGCCCATCTCGCTCAAGCGAGAGGCCTTCGCTCAGGCGAGCACTCGAAACTAAAAGGGGGCGAGTTACTGCCATTCTCGCTTAGGCGAGAACTCCTAGCTTAGGCGAGAACTCCTCGCTTAGGCAAAAGCTTCCCGTTTGGGTGAGAAACAGCTCGCTTAGGTGAGCATAGCAGATCTCACCTGCTCTCACGCATGCAAAGCCAAAAATCCATCCAGAAACAATACACCGATTATTTTCACACCATCAAAAGCACATCAAATTATCAAGAGCACCCAATAGAAACAAAAAAAAGACACATTATTTATAAAAGCATGAAAAATCCTAACTTCCCTCACCTGGACAGATGCTAGTGGAAAGCATAGGCACCTATGGTAATGAACCCAACAGCTTCAAGAGCATACTCAAGAGGTGGAGCAGAGAATGAGGTTGAGCTGACTTGAATCTGAATAAGCTTCGAGCCCTAGTAGAGCACTGTTTTTGAGGGGAAAAGAGGAGTAAGATGGTTGATTTTACAAAATGGGCAGAACATGAGAGGGTAAGGCTGGTTTAGGGGTTTTGGGATGCCCTATGGGCCAGCCTTAGGCCCAAGTGACTAAGAGAGACCTTTAAATTTTAGGACAAAATTAAAGTGGGTCTTACAATTGTTCTTATTCACCGATAAAACCACTTTCTTAAATAAATTAATTACGGCGGCTTCAATGTAAGTTCTTAAGTTAAGGATGTGTTTGAAAATGTTATTTAATTATTTAAGATTAATTTTTAAAAAAATTGAAAAATAAGAACTTTAAAAAAAGGAGAAACTATTTGTTATTTTTTTTAACCTAAAAACTAATTTCAAACTAAAAGTTGTTTGGTGCATTTAAAAAAAAATTAATGATTTCGTCTAATGAACATGAATCCAAATTTACATAGACCGTTTTAATAAAAAATAAATAAATTCCCTGAAAAATATACACCATTCAATAAAATTTAGTTTTGGTGATTATTTTTAAATAATAATTAGAAAGTCATAAAATATATCTACAACTGTATATAAAAAAGGAATTTTTTTTTGTCCATATTTATTTTCGAATCTTATCCTTTAAATAAAATTTATTTAAATTAAAATAATTATTTATTAATTTTGTCTTTAAGTGAATTTTTTTTATTTTGATATTTTTTTAAATTTGTTTATTTTTAATTAAAAAATTAACAGCAAAATAAATTCAAATTATTTACAACAGAGTTATAAAAGTTATTTATATGTAAGTTTATAATTATAATCATACCAACGATAATATTTTACTATGTTTTATTATCATAAAGACAAGTTAACACACATGTCATGAATACCTATTTATGAATTCCTTTTGTATTATTTTAAATTAAAATAATTATTATATCAATTTTATCCTTTAAGTGATTTTTTTAATTTATTATTTTTTTATTAACCATTTTTTAATTAAAAATTTGCTATGAAATAAATAAAATTATAATAAAAGTACATAAATTATTTATATTTAATGTTTATTATCATAAAGAAAAAGCTAACACAAATTCATCTAGCGCACATACTGTATATAAATGGATTTATTTTTTTTGTGATCAAATTTATCTTTTAATTTTATCTTTTAAATAAAAATAAAATAATTATATAAAGAAGTGAACACTAACTTATATATTTTCACTAATAATAATAATAATAATAATAATAATAATAATAATAGTAATTTTATTATTTTATTATTTTTTATTGTTATTATAAAGAAAAGTTAACATATATGTGCATGACACATGTATTTTCACTAATATTATTATATATTTTATTTTAATAATAATTTTGAAGAAATAAAATAAAATTGTTTAGAAACTTTTATAATATCAAATAATAATAATAATTTTTTAAATATATTTAATAAAAATGTGCGACTGCACAATTAATCTCTACCAAACACGTATTTTTAAATTTAAATATAAAAGTATCATGTTTGTGTTCGACCTTTGTCTATCTGTCCCACACCACAAACATCTTCTAATTTTTTTTTCAAGTTACAACCACTATTTTCAGCTTTATTAACTTGGTTTATGCAGTATATAACTGGGATAAAACTAATTTGAAAAGAGTCAAACTTTTGAAATATAATTCAGTATAACAAGAAACTAGGTATCGAATATTGATCAACGTTCTTGGTTTAAGAAAAACAAAACTGATCTTTTTGTATGATTTTCCCTATCATGAATCATCTTTTGCAGCAGAACAACTACTGATTTTGGAACACTGTAAAATGTCTACCGCAAGGATTGAACTACTAAACCACTTTACAAGAAGTTACTATATAGTTTCAGATTCTTCAGATTTGGTCGTGCTCTCTCACGTGTATTCTTACTAGATATAGGAAAGAAATTCCTAAACTCCAAAAAAAAGAAAAAAGAGGTGTTTTTCTATTACCTTTCATAATCAATTTGGGCATTTTTAATTTATTTCAAAAAAATAATTTTAAGATGTAAAAAGCATATTTAGAAACTACATTTGAAAATGAACTAGAAGTATTCAAATATTTTACAAATTTGTAAAAAGAAGAGAAATTTAAAAGAAAAGGATAGGAGAAAAAGGAGAAAAGTAAAGAAGGATATTGATGTTCTTCTTCCCATTTATTTTTCTCATTTACTATTTATGGATATATTCTTTAATTTCAATATGGTGTCTAAGTCATAAAAAGTAAATAACAATTCAAAATATTTATATTGTTTGTTTGAGGAAATAATACATTAAAAAGTAATTAATTATGTTTCTACACTACAAAAAAATTGATTATTACTGACGGATAATTTTCGATGGATATAAATCCGTGATAAATTTTGCTTTTTATGAATTTATCGACGGATATTTATTGTGAACTTTACTGATGGATCATTTTTTATGTAGTCTATATGTGTGGTTTTTAAATATGCAGGTTTGTACTAAATTGACATGTCTGATTATGTTGAATTGGCAGGTCTAATCGTGTTGAATTGGTGTGGTAAATTAGATGTTACAAATGATTCTGCAGTCTCGTGTTAGTTATCGAAGGATTTACCGATGGATATATCCGTCGGTAATGTTTAGAGAAGTTACCGACAGATATATCCGTAGGTAATGTACGCAAGACAACATTTTGATAAGATCATTTTTGAAGGATTTATCGATGGAATTTTCCTTCGATAACCTTTACCGATGGATGATTATCGTCGGTAATTACCGACAAACATATATTCACCATAAATATTATAGATTGACTTTTTACCGATAGAATCTTGCCCGTCGAAATTGTTGGTAAAACTACATTACTAACAGATATTGTGCTTTACGGATGGAATATGATCGTCAGTAATCAGTGTTTTTTTGTAGTGCTAGTTTTTAAATCTTTAAATCAAATTATATTTCATTTTTGTCATAAAATTTGTATTGATTTTATCTTCACACTTTTATTAATGAATGGATAACTAGTGTTGTTAGGTTAATGTAGTAGATGTGGTTGTACAATAGAATAAAATGGAATAATGTTTTGAGATGTAAAAGTTGGAAAGAAAAAAAAAAAAGGTTGTTTGTCACATAATGAACAATATAACGTTGTTGATTGTTGAGGATGTCAAACATTAATTCGAAAACAATAAAGATGAAATTAATACAAAATTTATGATAAAAACGAAATCCAATTTTACTTGAAAATTTCATGATAAAAAATAATTAATTTTTAACAAAAATTATGATATGTAAGTTTAAGAAAACAACAAAGTAATATTATACATTAAGAATATATATACATTAAGTTTTTAATATCTAAACTACCCCTCCTATTTTGGTTTGCAAATATTATTCCATTTCATCCCCTACAATTTCCCATCTTTCTGTCGTGTTTCTCTAATCTTGTTCTCTACCGTTATTGCATACCTTCTAGGATCTCCACCATTTCCATATATGAAAAAGGTGTCCTCGTAATATCGCAATTCAGAAAATTCACCTTAAAACTCAGACTCTACAGCAATTTAAAATTTGATGACAACACTTATTTAAAATGAATGTTTATTAATTTATACAAACAAATTATGAAAACAAGTTCAAAATTGTGAAATCCATAAATTACTTTTATAAAAATCAAACACGTTTCTCATGAATTCTTCCTAATCATAATTAATTCTTTATAGTGATTTAACCTAAGTGATCGTCGTACTCGTTATAAGAACCAAATATATGGTTTAAATAATTCACATTAAAACCTTTATTGCATGTAAAAACAACCATGACTGATACCATGAAGAAAACAACACTTGCCCAACATTCTATTCTGTACGTTTGACTATATTCGAGTAAGTGCCAGCATGGATCCAAAATGTTAATCTGAGGCTCAAGGAACTGCACTGAATCTTCTGCGACGAACTTATTCTCTGTCTTTGTCAAACCACTCTTATGCTAATTACTAAAATACAAAATTTCCTTGCACTACTTTACCATGTAAGTGGAATTATTCTAAAATACTAAACGTCAATTGTTATAGCTACGAGGTATAGAGATTCTGAACTAGAACATATATAAAGTATATATCTTTATTTCTTTTCAATAATTAATGAAAAGACTCTCAATTAGACTCATTCTTATTTTTTCTGTTATATTAAATTGTGGTATAGATAAATTCTTCTTTTTTATTAGAGCGACGGTATGAATAACTTCTTATAATGTTTAAGTTCATATATTAATATATTTATTATACTACAAGAAAATTCTAAATTATAAACTTATTTTAGAAACAAAAATAGTTAGTCACTAATTATATACTCATTTATATTTATATGAACTTTAACTAGCAACTGCATTAATTTAATTAAAACATTATACCGATTTAACCACGTCATATGTTTTTGAAAAAAAAAAGTTTGAGGATCTCATATACCTCTATCATGTTTATTCACTTCTGTTGCACTAGGCTTAGTAGTTATATTGTTTCCATATGGTACAAGACATAATGTATAAAAAAAAATATTTAACTAACTATTAAACTTTTATTTAACCAACAATTACACATTCATAAATATATTAATAATTGATTCTTTATGTAATGACAAGGTTGATATCACGGAGATTTCAGAAGTTCTTTCGATTATGTAATATTGGAATATGTTTCAAATAAGATTTAACCGACAATTATACCAGTTTAACCAAATGATGAGACTAATTTAACCAATGTGTTGCGATATAAAAAAAATAAATAGATAGCAAGGGGTAGAACGAATGTACACCACATAGAAAGAAGTATAAATCTATAATTTTTGTTATGCAAGTTGGGTTTTGGCATCATCTGTACAACGTCAAGCACCATAAATTCGACCCCACTCTTGAATAACGGAACCATGGCTATGAAGGGAATACTTAGTGAGCAAACCCAAGAATCACAATCCCAAAAGAAAATATAGTTGTACACCAATGGGTATCGTGGAAGAGGCTCATAACGTGAGAATAGTTGGGAGGGGGAATGAAATCGTGGTTCTGGCTCATGGGTTTGGCACGGACCAATCTGTGTGGAAGCACCTGGTACCACACCTGGTTGATGATTACCGCGTGATTCTATACGACAACATGGGAGCTGGTACCACGAATCCAGAATACTTCGACTTTGACCGATATTACACAATCCATGGGTTTGCGTATGATTTACTGGCAATTTTTGAAGAGCTTGAGGTGAAATCTTGCATCTTCGTTGGTCACTCTCTTTCCGCTATGGTGGGTCTCCTCGCTTCCATCTCCCACCCTCATCTCTTCACTAAGCTCATCCTCGTCTCTGCCTCTCCAAGGTAATCCATAAACCTAAACCACCTTTCTATCACATAACACTAACTTCTAACTTTTTTCCTTTGCAAAGGTTTCTGAATGATTCGGAATACTTTGGAGGGTTTCAGCCAGAAGATCTGAAGCAGCTCTACGATGGTATCCGATCCAATTACAAAGCCTGGTGTTCAGGGTTCGCTCCTTTGGTGATAGGCGGCGACATGGAATCGGTGGCGGTGCAAGAGTTCAGCCGAACCCTATTCAACATGCGACCCGACATAGCCCTGAGTTTGGCGCAGACCATATTCGAGTTCGATCTCAGGCCAATCCTGGGCCTCGTCACCGTGCCCTGCCACATCATTCAGAGCACCAAGGATTTAGCGGCGCCAGTTGTGGTGGCCGAATATCTGCGGCTGAATCTCGGCGGGAAGACCATCGTGGAGGTCATGCCAACGGAGGGCCACTTGCCGCAGCTGAGCGCCCCCGATGTGGTCATTCCGGTGCTTCTCAACCATATCCGCCACGATTTGGCGGAGGCCAAATGAGGGACTCCAAAGTCCCACGTAGTACGTCCTGCTCTTCATTTGGATGGTTTTTTTTTTTTTTTTTTTATTACCTTTTTACTACTTTCTTTGGTGTTGCCAAATTATTATTACGTGAGAAGTATGTGATGTATTAGCCTCCATCAAATATTTGGCATCCTCTGTATCCTTTAACAATATCCAAATGATTACCGCGCAAATCATAGTCAATAGATATGTATTTTAGCCAAAGTCTTTGTAATCAGTTTTTTTATAAATTATATGTTTTATTTTACCTTCTTATATGATCAAAATATCATCAAAGATAAAATAATTTTATAATATATAAATATGTGTAAAGTCTATTTTATGAAATGATTTTATGAATTTATTTAAAATGTACTTTTTAATATTATGAATTTATAAATTCTAATAAATTTTAATTAATAATAAAATGTTAACAGGAGTGAATTAAGAAGAGTGATATAATAAATGATGAATGGACATTGGAATTAGAATGATAAAAATGTAAAAGTTTATAATAATATTTAACATCAACTAATTTTAAAATTAGTTGCAGTCTCTTAAAAAAATAATTAAGACCAATGAAACTTACCGAATGGAGCTTTATAATATTTTGAAGAGATCGAGTAAACTTTTTATTTCTGAAGAATGTCTCAAATATACAGAGAGTGAAAGGAGAAAGAAAGTTAGCACTAAATTATTATTTGATAAGTTCTATTGATTACTGGTTTTTCATTTACTAGGTAAAAGTTAAATAGGTAATGTATTTCTTTTCCTGAGAAAAAAATAATGGGAGGGATAGAAATTTTTGTTTTACAATAAAGGGAGCAAATTAGAATTTATGATACAATAGTAAATTACAGTGGTAAATGTATTAAAAATGAGGAGAAACTGGGTGCTCTCTAAGATGACAATTTTATATTCTAGAAATATTTTCTTCAAGCGATGTGAACTTGTAATTACGACCAGAAAGTGAGTAATATGTAGTCTCTTAGAAAGTATAAAGTTTGACTGAGAAAGAAAAGGATAGACCACGCAAAAGTTAAACTAGCCAATATTTAAGATTATTTTTTTAAAATTATATATAAACATTTCACTATTCATCATATATATTTTTTTTTAAATATGAGTTTTTTTTTATGAAATTTCTTTGGTCAGGATCAATATAAATGCATTGAATTTATTGTCACCTACATTACGAACCAAAAACTATATTATTTTATGCGGTCGCTATCATTTTATGATTATGAACCATACATGAGCACGTAGTTCGCGAGTCTTCCACAAATTAATTTTTAGTAACAAACATGTGATTACACTTTACTTTCATAAACACAATTTCATTTTTTTTTCTATAGATGAACAGATTTATTTTGTCTCTATCTATCTCTCTCTATATATAAATCAAATTATATAAATATAATGTTTATTACATATTATTAATAATTTTTATTAATTTCACCACTAAATTATAATCTCATATCATTATAATTATTCATATTAAATTTTGTTAAAATTTAATGCAAAAATTTTATTTTTAATATATTGAAATATATATATATATATATATATATATATATATATATATATATATATATATATATATATATATATATATATATATAATCACTTTTCTAACCCATTTTTCAGGATAGGATGTCTCGCATATAGTAAATAACAAAATTAATACTGTTAGCAAAACTAACAAAAATTTATTATCACTTTTCCAACCCAGTTTTGAGGAGATATCTAATCTAATTACAAAATGTTTAGTTTTTAAAATATCAAATTGGCTTATTCTCATTCCTTCTCAGTATTTTTTTTTTCTCAATAATAATAGCTTCGCGCTATAAGAAGATAGTCAATTTATTTTTTTACCTTACATAATTTAGGGGTATGATTTAGTGTTTCCTAGGTACTTGCATAATTATCTACTTCACTAATTTTCTTTCATAATCTACAAATTTTTGTATCTTATTTATTTTATCTATTGTAGTATAATTCCATCTTCTTCTATTTTATTATTATTATTATTATTATTTTATTCCTATCATTTTATTTTCACTTTTTTTTAATTATTTCCATCTTTCAAACATAGAATTCATCATAATTCATTGTAATTATAATCTTTTAATTTTGATTAAGTTTTAATTTGTAGATAAATTTAAATATTTTTAATTAACACTTACTAATTTTTTATTATTTATTATTTATTGAATATTAAATATTTATATTTTTCAATAAGTTTCTATCATTTTAATGAATATAAGTATGATATTACTATCAATATAAAATAAGTATTTTTATTATTCTTATTAGAAATATGTTGGAAAATAAATTTTTTAACACGTGAAAACACGTAAGTAATATGAAGAATCATACAAATAAAAAAAATATTAAATAATACTGACTCAATTTAGAAAATATAAAAATTCCAAGTATTCAATACATAAATAAATTTAATAAATAATTAATTAAATATACTATCATAGAGTTAAATATAAAGTAATTTTTTTTTAAATATTTAGAGATACGAAATATCTCTTTTTTTTATTAGTAATTCTATCGTAATAACTGTAAAATAAAGTTTATACACATTTCTAAAATAGCTTATTTAAAAAAATTTATTAATATCACATTTTTCATAAACACATTATTTTAAATAAGAAAGAAAAACAATTTGTTTATATTAAGAAGAAAAAAAACAAATACTACATTAACAAAAATGTAAACAGCAATTATATTAAAACATTTTGAAGTAGTCAAAATTACAACTATATATTTTGAAGTAAAGATAGTAATAAAGCTTATTTTGTCGTGCTAGAGTGACTTGGCAATCATAATGTATGGATATAGAAGATACACGCTTCTTTCGTCAAAAACTTCTAAATTTTCTCAACTAATTTCATTTATGTGAATTGAACAGACACTTGGCCCCCTCTCAAGAATACCCTATAACAATCTCTCTCAATGTCTTCCAACCAACAATACCTATATTCATTACAAAAATATATTTGTACAATAAATGTACTCATATAAATCAATTTCAATTCTAATCTTTCTAAACATGTAGCCTTTGTGATTTTATTGAGGAATTTTTTTACCAATCCTTCTAAAATTTTCATCGTATGTCCTTTTTTTTTACTAATTATGAAAATTTTTATATATAATAATGCTTCAACCCATAATTTGTATAATGTTGCTAGTTTTATTATTGTAAAAATAATTTCAGATAATAGGTCTTGTTATCCCTTCTCGTATTTAAGGATACACACGCTTACCTCAAATCCTTATAAAAAAAATAAAGGAAGAATCAACATCAATTATAATTCAAAATTTTAAAAACTTTAAAGTAATAAATTTATAAATCTTCATTTTTATATTATTATTATTTTTATTCAATATAAAATTTAGATTCCCAACCATTTCTTAACTTTTAATTTAGTTTGATTTTGACTTTGATATTGTCGGACTTAAATTTAAATACTTAAAAAAATCACAATTATTATATTTAAATATTATTTTATTGTAACTATAACTAAATGAAAAACAATATTTAATTAAATGAAGAGATTTCAAGATATTAATGACCTAAAAATATTATGCTAAATTAGAAATTAGTTTTTATTTGTTAGTGAGTTTATTTTATTGACTACTTTGTACTTTATTTTGAAAACTACTTAGTCATTTTCACACTTATTATTTATTTAAATTTTCACTTTACTTTAGATAATTAAATATGTATTTATTTTGTCATTTTATATATATGAATTAACTTATTAATTAACCTTTCAATTCACTTTACTCATTTGTAAACTTTCATGTCATAGCAACCTTCAACTAGCTTATAAATTTTATAAATTGTCACTAACTTATAAAAGCTAAGTTTATCCAACGCACATTATTCATGCACCTTAATCAAACCTAATTGAAAATACCGAAGTTTTAAATAGGTCTTGTATTTTTCATAACCTCTATAGCCTTCACATTCTTTTTATTGATTACCTCTATAAAATTATGTTGTGTACATACCTTTAGTTTAATTACACAAAAAATACCCATTTTCAGTATAAATGATTTTTTTAAAAAAATCAAAGATATTGAATATTTTAACCGTGTTTCTCAAGAATAAAAATGAAATGTTGATCAGAGCGAGGGACAGTAAAATGTCAATAAATTTATCTCATTTTCTACCAACATCACCGAGTACCTGTGACTATGCTACTTTAAAATAAATTTGTACATCACGAAGGATATATATATATATATATATATATATATATATATATATATATATATATATATATATATGTATATATGTATATATACATATATACATATGTATATATACATATACATATGTATATTATATATATATATATATAATATATATACATATATATATATATATATATATATATATATATATATATATATTTTATTGAGAAATCACGTACTAAAAATAATAATTTCTTCAAGCGGAAGTACACCCACAAATAAGAGTAGAAAAATAAATAAAAGTACACAGAAAATTTAATGTGGTTTGGCACCTCAAGGCCTACATCCACAACCACTCAACAAGAAGTATATTATCACTCAAGTACAATTTTTCTGGTAAAAATTGCAAACCTTCATACAATTTTTTATGGACCAAAACTGCAAACCCTTCATAGTATAATTTTTGTGGACCAAAATTGTAAACCCTTCATAGTGTAATTTTTCTGGCAAAAATTGCAAACCTTCCAACCACACACAACTACCCAAGCCCCTCATACACCCAAGAGACCTATTGAGTTGTGGTGACAACTCTAAAACCAACTCTTTACTTTTATAGTATTTTTCTGCTACTCTCTTCTTCATATTACTCGATGTGGGACTTTGGTGAATACCCACTTGAGAACCAACATATCCTCCCTTCACCAAAAGTCTCACATGCTATGGAACAAACATTTGACACACCACCAACAGATATGCTTGAACCACTCTTGCTACTAGTGATCCAACAGATCTGTTTGAACCACTCTTGTCACTGGTCATCTGCACGGACTCACTGACGATGACAATCTTTCCCCATCATCGACCATCACCGCCTTGCACATCAGACTTGTTGTCGGCAACTTTCACATCATTGTCACTAACAATTCACTAATACTAAAGGGGAATCCATCATAACGCCACCTTGGTCAAGCCACGACACTGCCACAACACAACGACGCAACCCTGTTGACGAAGCATCGCGTGAGTCATGCAAAACACCACCATTGGAAATTTCGAGCTCCACACTCACCATGCAGATCCAACATTATCAAACATCGCAGTCTACTAGACACAACAACGCAGATTTGTAAGCCGTAGAGCACTTTCTCCATGCACATGTCGCAAACCATGACTCACACGGATCAGATCTCCATGGTACATCACTCATTAGGCCATATGAGCACCATTTGCAACCTCCTTCGTAGATCTGGGAGCATCTCACCACACATGAACTCCACTCTCTTCAAAGGACGTTGATACTAGTCAGTATGTCAAACTGCTCCTCTTCCTCCCTTGATTAGAAACCCTTGGTCAGAACCTCAACTCTGATACCACTGTTGGGAAATCACACACTAAAAATAATAATATCTTCAAGCGGAAGCACACCCACAAATAAGAGTAGAAAAATAAATAAAAGCACACAGGAAATTTAACGTGGTTCGACACCTCAAGGCCTACATCCACAACCACTCAACAAGAAGTATATTATCACCCAAGTGCAATTTTTCTGGCAAAAATTGCAAACCTTCATACAATTTTTTATGGACCAAAACTGCAAACCCTTCATAGTACAATGTTTGTGGACCAAAATTGTAAACCCTTCATAGTGCAATTTTTCTGGCAAAAATTGCAAACCTTCCAATCACACACAACTACCCAAGCCCCTCATACACCCAAGAGACCTATTGAGTTGTTGTGACAACTCTAAAACCAACTCTTTACTTTTATAGTATTTTTCTGCTACTATCTTCTTCATATTACTCGATGTGGAACTTTGGTGAATATATATATATATATATATATATATATATATATATATATATATATATATATATATATATATATATATATATATATATATTCGCGGAAACAAAAGTTGCAAAAATGAGACATATAAACAAATTGTATTAACTAAAATTAGAAGTTACTAGTTACATAACCAAATAAATAAACTACATAAATTTTTATTTATTTTTATCATTCAAATATCATGAAATATAATGCATAATCTATGATCATAGTTCTAATTTCTCATACCAAGGAAACTTAATTGATTTAAATTTTGGGAAAACTTACAAATGATTGAAAAAAAATGATGTATAATTTTTTTATGAGAAAATTTTATTTAACTTTTTTACTGCAAATATTTTATTATCACGTTCAATTAAAAATTCTGAGAAAAGAAGTCACACATTGATGGGAACTTACTTTGAGGCTTACTTTTAATGTTATAAAAGGAGTCCAGTGTTTCCTTAAGAAATCATCCCAATGTCTCTATTTTTCTATTCCTTTTTGCTTTATTTGCTTAAGAGAATAATTAAGAGAGAATATTAGTTTCTCCTCTAAGAGAGAAGGTTAGTTTCTCCTTTAAGGTTCTCCTTGTATTAATTTTTCCTATTTCCAAGAGAGAGATTGTCATTGTTTTCTCCTTGGGATCAGAGAGAATGATATGTAATTTTTCCTTTTCTTGAATAAATTATATTCGTTGCCTATTATCTATTTTTGTTCCTTTATTTTCATCTTGTATTTTAGTTGTGAGTACTTGTGCTAGTACTCTGATACCCAACAGTGGTATCAGAGCTGTTGGTTCATGTAATTATATTTCGCTGCTATTATCATTAGAATAGTGTTGTGATAGTGGATAAAGTGTGGTAGTGTGAAAGTGCATGTCTAGGAAAGTTCTGGCTAGGAAAGTTTTGGCTAGGAAAGTTCTGGCTAGGAAAGACTTGGTACTTAAGCGTGTCCGTTAGTTACCCACCTCTCTTTCCTGGGAATTACTTGGTGCAGTGGTTCACGGTCTGCTTCCATTGTTCCAATAGACAGTACTATTCATAGTGAGAAGTGCATAAGTCGGTTTTAAAGCCATGACAACAAGATACGAGATAGAGAAGTTCAATGGGAAAAATTTCTCATTGAGAAAGGACAACTGTCTAGAAGCAATTGAAGAAAAATCTGACGACATTATAGATAAAAAGTGGAAGGAAATAGATAACAATGCTATAGCAAATTTTCACTTAGCATTGGTAGATGCAATTTTATCCAGCATTGCGGAGAAGACTACAGCGAAGGAGATTTGGGATACTCTCACTAGCCTGTACGAGGTTATGTCACTTCACACAAGAATATTCTTGAAGAGAAAACTCTATACTCTTCGAATGAGTGAGTCTACATTGGTGACAGACCACATCAACAATCTAAATACGTTGTTTGCCCAACTTTCAGCGGCAGATTTCAACATAATTGAAAATGAACGTGCGGAACTTCTACTACAGAGTTTACCTGATTCGTATGATCAGCTTGTCATCAACATTACAAATTACAACGTTGTTGACCTCCTACACTTTGAGGATGTTGTCGGATCTATTCTTGAAGAAGAATCCAGGCGAAAGAACAAAGAGGATATGGTGGAAAGTGCAAGGCAAATAGAAACTTTGGTGATGACAAGAGGTAGATCAACAGAACGTGGATCTAGTGGGAGTTAGTCTCATGATAGATGTCAAAGTAAGAAGCATCTCAAATGCTACCATTGTGGCAAAAGGGGCATATGAAGAAAGATTGTTGGCATTTGAAGAATGGAGGAAAGAACTCTGAGGCATCAACCTCACAAGGTTGTATGGCAAATACCTCGGAGGACGAAGATATTCTGTGAAGAAAAGGAGAGATCTGGTAAGTCATGAAAGCGCAGAAGATCATGGCAGATGTGTATGTGCTTTTGGGAGATACGTTGCAGGAAGCTAATGCAATGGTTGCATCGACAAGTGAAGAAGAAGCGATGTTGATTTGACATCGTAAGCTTGGGTATAAGTCAGTTCGAAGTTTGCAAATCCATGCAGAACGTAATCTTTTACTTGGGCTCAAGAAGGTTGTTTTATCTCTACATGAGCACTGTGTGGTAAGCCACAAACATAGTCATAGATCGCAGATTGTTAGTTTGACTACCAGGAAAAAGGAAAACACAAGAAGACTTAGTTTATTCTGATGTAAGGGAATCACCAGAGTTATCACTAGGAGAATCAAAGTTTACTCCAGGAGATTGTGGGTGTACTACATCAAGAGAAAGTCAAATTTGTTGTTACCAGTTCAAGGAATCCAAAGCACGAGTAGAGCTTGAAACTGCGGAAAATTAAGTGCTTGGGCTATGCTAACAATGTGAAGGGGTACCACCTGTGGGTCCCACTACCCACAAGGTTATTGTTAAGCAGAAACGAAATGATGCTCCAACTAGAAGGCATTAAAGAACAAGAAAACTTGGTTTGCATGGTTGAACAAATCTCAGTACGGTTTAAAGAGAGCTCAGATGTTCATACCAGAGATTTGATTCCTTCATAAGCCTCGGTTACAACAAACTGGGTGTTTAGACCATTGATGTTGTATGTGGATGACGTGTTGGAGGTAGGCCCCAACAAAGTTCAAATCCAAGAATTGAAGGCATAATTGGCTAGGGAGTATGAGAAGAAGGACTTGGAACCAGCAAATAAGGATTTCAGGGATGCAAATTCATCGAGACAAAAAAGATAGGAAGGTTTGGCTTTCTCAGAAGAAATACTTACTGATAATCTTGCAACGCTTCAACATGCAAGATTGCAAGCCAATTTCGATCCCACTTTCTATCAATTGTTCCTCACGTATGAGTCCTAGCAGTGAAGCAGAGAGGATGGAGAAGTCTCGAGTACCGAGTGCATTGGTGGTGGACAGCCTTATGAATGCTATGATGTGTACAAGACCAGACATTGCACAAGCAATGGGAGTGGTTAGTAGGTTCATGGCGGGTTTGGTGGAGAGCAATGAAGTATTGACAAGAGGTCCTTAGAAGGAACCTCGGGTGTTGCATTGTGTTTCGGAGGATCAGAATTATGTGTCGATAAAGTCTACAGGGATTCGATCCTACTGAAGTCTATAAGAAGAACAAGCAACACGAAGGCAGAGAATAAAGCATGGTGTGAAGATTTGATTAATTCATCAAAATCTTCAAGTGGGAGATTGTGAGAAAAGAAGTCCCACATCGATGGGAACTTACTTTGGGGCTTACTTTTAATGTTATAAAAGGAGTCCAGTGTTTTCTTAGGAAATCATTCCAAAGTCTCTGGTTTTCTATTCCTTTTTGCTTTATTTGCTTGAGAGAATAATTAAGAGAGAATATTAGTTTCTCCTCGAAGAGAGAAGGTTAGTTTCTCTTTTAAGGTTCTCCTTGTATTAATTTTTTCCTATTTCCAAGAGAGAGGTTGTCATTGTTTTCTCCTTGGGAACAGAGAGAATGATATGTAATTTTTCCTTTTCTTGAATAAATTATATTCGTTGTCTATTATCTATTTTTGTTCCTTTATTTTCATCTTGTAGTTTACTTGTGCTAGTACTCTGATACCCAAAAAAATTACTTTAAATATTAAACAAAAAGACATGTTTGTGCAAGTAAGAGGAAAGTGTCTACTTACCAGGCCCTTATCCAATATGGCATGGCTATTGCTAAATATACCCTCCATTTTCGATATAGACTCTCACCTTTTACTTTTTATGCCCCCGTGGAGTTGGTGATGTACCCCCACAAAATACTTTAGAAGCTCCATCCAACATTATAAATATCAAGTGAAGAAGAACGACTAAACTTAGTATTTTGATTAGGAATTTCACAATTTCAATAAAATTGAATTACACTAAATTTGTATAGTTTTTAAGTATAAGTTATAGAATGTATTGATTATGATTAAATATAAAAATTTAGTATTAAAAAATATCTAATAACAAAAATATCAATCAATCATCTTTTTAATTAGTTACGTTTAAGCTATTTTTCCTTTAATTCTAATTTTTCATTTAATATTAATTGTTTAGCAGGTTTTTTTTTACTAATGTTAATCTCTATTATATTTGCTAATATTAGATAAGGTTAATTTTTTAGAATAGTCAAAATAGATGTTATTTGATGAAAAATAACTATGATGGAATTTATTGAAAATTAATTTCAACAAATTGCAACAAAAAAATTATCGTAATAGATGTTAACAGAAAAAAACAAGTTTGCGTTAACCAAACAAATAACAACTTTTTATATTGAGTAAGAAATATATCTAGCTTACATCAATAAAGAAAATAATTTTAGCAATGTTAAACGAAAAAGAATTCCTAATAATATTGATGGATAAATATAACTTATAACAATTAAAAAATAATTTTACTAAATAAAAAGAACTTTCACTAACACAGACTAAAAAAGTAGCTACGTCAACGTTAATTAAAAAAAAAATCATAATTAGTGTTGATCAATAAATATGCTTTAAAATTTTATTTATGTTATGGAACATGTTTGAAGGGAGAATTTTTATATATTTTGATTGAATAGTAATTTTTTTAGTATGTTTTTTGTCAAAAAATGAGTTTTTGGAAATTTTAGAGTAAGATGATATCAGTGCTTGCATTTCAAAGTCTCTCATATTTTTCATAAAGGAAATTATGTTGATAAGTTAGTTAATTTAACTTTTATTCATAGAAAATAATATAAGTGGTTTAATGTTTTACCTCAATGTATTATTTAGATTTTTTTATAATAGATATAATTTGCCCATATTTCGTAGAGTATAAATTTTATCATAGGTTTGATGTGACCCTCTCAAGTTTTATATTCTTTTATTTTATTTGAATTTTTTAATAATTTTTAATGTGATAGCAAATGATTTATAGACTTTACCTTGTGTTTGGATGGAGCATTTCAACAATGCTTAGAAATTTAAATGATTTACATTTGAATTGCATGCAATTAAATTCCATTCATTTTCTAAATAACTTGTTTGGATAAGGAAATTAAAATACCTAACATTTCAATTTCTTGTTTGAAAAAAAAAAATTGAATTTCTTGTGAGATAAAATTTAATTTTAACAATATTTATTTTAGGCATAATTATGTTTTGACTTCATGATAAATTTGGAAACCTGACGATCAAAAAGGGCCCGACGACACGGACAGGCCCGTCAACCCGGACAGGTCTGACGACCTAGACGTGCTCGACGACCCACACGGGCCTTCAAAACCGTCGGGTCCATCCGGGTCGTCGGGCCTGTCCGGTGGTCAGGCTCGTCCGGTTTGTCGGGCCTGTCCAATCATTGGGCCCGTCCGGGTCGTTTGCCCCGTCTGGATATTTTGACCTATCCGAGTCGTTGGGCACGTCCGTGTCGTCGGGTCCGTCCGGGTCGTCGGACCCTTTCAGGTCATCGGGCTCGTCCGGATCGTCGGGCTACTCTGTGTTGTAAGGCCCGTCTGGGTCGTCGGCCTCGTCTGGGTCGTCGGGCCCGTTCGGGTTGTTAGACCCGTCTATATTGTCAGGCTCGTCGGATCATTGGTCTTGTCCAGATAGTCTGCCTCATCCAAGTCGTCGAGCATTCCAGATTGTCGGGCCCGTTCTGGTCGTAAGGCCTGTTCGGGTCATCAAACCCGTATGGGTCGTCGGGCCCATTTGGGTCGTAAGACCCGTTTGGATTGTCGGGCTCATGTGGGTCGTCGGGCCCGTGTGGGTCATCAGGCCCGTCTAGATCATCGAGCATGCTCGTCCCGTCTAGGTCGTCATACCCGTTTGACAACTCTACTAGAGAGTCTAAAATGTTAGGTTGAGTGAGAAGAATTTCAAATTCCACCTATTTTGAGGGTATTTGAATTTCTACTAATTTAGCTAATTGAAATCCTTCAAAAAAATGCTTGCATTTGAAATACTTTTTAATTTTTCTATCCAAACAAAGCATTTCATTACAAAGAAATCTAAATTCTTCAAAAAAAATGAATTGCTTCATTAAAATACTCTATCCAAACACACTCTTATGATGTCAGTATGGTTAAGATTAGAGATGGCAAATAAACCTGTCCCCTGTGGGTATTGCCTAAACTCGTCCCCGTTTTGACGGAGAATCTCCACATTGACTATGTATATATATGGGGAATCCCCGACTTTTTCAACTATGTAAGGGAATGATTATATGGATGTACATATCCCCGTCATATATCCGTCCCCATTTAAATTATTAAAATATTTACAATTCATTAAGTAACCATATATATATATATATATATATATATATATATATATATATATATATATATATATATATATATACTTTCTATTTTTTATTTCTTCTAATTATTTAATTTGTCACGAAACTCATTCACATCTCTAATATATTTTTTTCATCTTATCATAATCTTTATGTAATTATGTTAAAATGATGTATGCCAATTAAAAAAAAATTATGTCTCACATTTAAATATTTCTATTATTTTTTAATATTTTTATTTATTTTATATTTTCATTTCACATGAGAATGTTTAATACTCTCAATTTAAATGTTTAATAGCATAAACATTTCATTTACTAGCTAATATAAAAAAAAATCTTTACTTACAATTATTCATTTTTGTTTCATTTGAAGAATTCTTTTGTTTTGCTAAAACAATTTTCTTTATTTCTCAACCATTGAGTATATATTTTGATATTTTAAAAGCTTTATTAGATCTATAAGATATTTTTCATCTTATCATACCCTTAATTATACATTTGTTTTTCTTTGTGCGATTTCTTTCAATAGTCTCTCAAATTATTTTTTGTTGCTGATTAAGTGTATCTGTAATATTTTTGATGATGTCCATAATAGCATGACAATGATTCGAATCAAAAAATATTTTTTGTGATGTCCACAATAACATGACAATGATTGGAATCAGAACAAGACATAAATATATGTATGTGATAATCTGAAAATGTTAGTATGTTGTCTTGATAGTCGACTAGGCTACTAATCTAGTTAAATAGGTTAGTTATGGAATTTGGATTTGGGCCTTGTCATAATGTAGTAAACTAGCAAACTAATCTAGTCGACTAGGCTCGTCTTGACAACAGTTGTTAGATAAAAACAGATCCCTGCACCTTCTGAAAACAACGTTTTCAACCAAAAAGAAAGATAAAAGAGTGTTGAAAATCTTCTTGGAGCAAATTCTGCAGCAAGGACTTAAGTGTTCATCAAGAATGATCATCAAGATCAAATGAAGAAGGTGTAATATTGACACCAAAATTGTGTACTAAATCAGGTGTTATTGTTTCATTACTGTCATTGTTTTTGTATTAGTTTCTTGAATTTGAAATTCTGTGTTATCACTGTGATTGTGGTAATTGTGTGTAATTTCTTGGAGCATTACAGTTTGCACATTTCTTGAATGGGTGTTTTCAAGAAAGTGTGGTTTTAGAGTTTAGGAATTGCATAGGTGTTTCTTGTATTCCTTCTCTTATTGATATAGTGAAATTTCTACTGAGGAAAACTAGAGACTGGATGTAGATTCATTTGAATCGAACCAGTATAAATCTTGTTGTCTCTTGTGTTCTCTTTCATTCTCTTTTAATTTTTGCTAGGTATAAAGGTTGAACAATATGCATTCTTAAACTGCTTTTGTCAATTGGTTAAAGATTTCATAAAAATTATTTTTCAAGTGTAAGAACAAATCAAAAGTTTGAAAAACCAATTCACCTCCCTCTTGCTGGTGATTGGTGCATCAAATCTAACATTTCTAATACGCATATTTGTTCATTTTTTAATATTTTTATTTGTTGTTAATTTTCATCATGTAAAATACTATTTCAATATAATTTATCTATTTTTTTCTAACTCATTATCAATCATACTGTAATTTTTTCACTATAATTGTATAAATAACTTTTATTTACTACGATATAAAAATTTAATGTAATTGCCATAAATATTTTTTTATCACCATTCAACATATATTGGAGTTCAAAAGATACAAGATCTATGTCAAAATTTTATTATTATGTTTACTATTTGTTCTTTGCATCATTTTAATCAAGTGATGTATTATAACTTTTCTTAGTGTATAAAAAAGAGATTCATTATAATTTAAAATTTTGAAGTAAACAAACATTTAAAATATATTTTAATTTGAATATTTATTTTCCTTTTATATTTTTTTAAATGTTATCAAATAGGTTTCATTAATGGTTGTAAATTTAATAAATGTTTTGGTTCTCATGAAATTTTATTTGGTATTATAATCTAAAATGTAAACAATTATAATTTATTTCAAAGTATTTGATATCGAAAAAACAATCATTCTCCTAATATTGAATATTTGATAATATTATATTTTTTTTACCGCAATTTTTTATTATTTTATAAAATCAATTAAAATTAATATAAAAGTAGTAAGAAAATGGGTACGGGTATGAGTATGGTGTAAAATTAAGCAAATTTTATTACGTTTATTTAACGTTTCAAACGTATTTCATAATAACATTTGAGTCTTTTACACTGTTTGACACATTTTGGCTTCGACTTCAATGTTAGCCTTTGTCACGAAGTACACTCATACTCTTCAAAGCAAACATTTAACTACATCTCATAACACTCTACTACAAAAGTATAAGAAAAGTTAAACATTAACTCAAAGTGTCTTTGACTTGGGGAAAGATACATCATGGACCTAAAGTTCATTATATAGTCACTAACACCCACTTCCTAACTTAATGTGGGACTTTCACAAGATGTTATTTCCATCATACTCAAAAAATACATATGTATGACATGGTGTGATGGTTTAAATTCTTATGAGAATGTAAGGTATGAATTTTTGTATCGATGTGAAGAATGTAGTGACTCTTAGGAAGGAAATACTACATTAGTGTGATATATGTGGCGTATTGAGAGGGATTTGGAGAAGCTATTCTCACTTTGCTAGTATTAGACTCAAGTACAAAAAAAATATTTAGTTGAGAGTCAAATGAAGATCCTACAATTTGGAGGTCTGATATGAAAAGGAGATCAGACCTTATAGTTAGAATTTTACTTTTGTCATACTCGAGAGAGATTGGTGTTCCAATGTGCAATGTGTGGAAAGTTTGTCATATGAAAAAGGGAATCGAAAAAAAAAAAGAAAATATTCTCTGCACTTTCTTGATTCTTTCGCATCACCACTCACACATACACACATCCGTTTTATCTCTCTTTTGAAAAAATAAAAACATAATGAAGGAGGTAGGAAAAAAGAAAGAAAATAGAAAAATGGTAGTTATAACGTAAAGAAAAAGAGAGTGAGATTGATAGAGAAGAAAGTCACTGCAAGTTTTTTTTTTCTCAATTTTCATTATATTTTGTTTTAATCATAAATAATATTTTTCTCCATTTCTTTAGTGTTTGTCTGGTCGCTCGCGTCGCGTGACACCTATTTTAAAATTTTATATTTTTCTAATAAACATATAAAGAACTAAAAATAAAAACTAGTTTTATTTTTTAAATTTTAGTGTCTCTCTTGTTGCTCGCATCGCGTGACGCTTATTTTCAAATAATTAAAAATACTAAAAAACATAAAAAGGTTTTCAAAATTATAAAAAATAAGAAATTAAATCAACAATTTCTAAAAGATTCTCCAAATAAAAATAAAATCTTTTATTAAATAGTTTTTTCAGAAAGAACTACGTAACCTGATTCTCCATTGTAAATGGAGATACGTAACAACGAGATTTAATACTTGTCAAACACAAAAAAATCAAAAAAATATTTTTTTTTCTTTTGTACATTCTTTTATTATTATTTTTGGGAAAAATATACCTTTTAAAAAAATCGCATCCTTTTGCACATCTAAGTAAAGGTATCGTCTTAGGACGAACACTGCGTGATGCTAATGCACTTTCCACTCATAACTGACTCCCGGACCTGAAATCTGATTTTTTGCACACCTTGTCTTATCTTTTCATTTTTTTCTTAGTTTTCTAAAATAAACTAAGGTAACGACTCCAAATTCTATTTTTTTGCAATTTTATTTTTCATCATTCCGTCACGATCTTGATTACAACAACACCAAATAAACAAATTCTCAAAGAAAGTAATTATTAAATGAGTACTTAATATGAATATGATCTGAATACTAGCTAATTACAAGAAGTATTAACGTATTGAATTTTTAGATGACTTTGTTATCGTGTTAACTATAAATTAAGTTGTTGTAAAAAAAAAGTTTACAACTATGCTTAATATATTTTTATGGATTTAATATTGTGTAAATGACGGTTAACATTGATATGGTAGAAGATAACAAAATTATACTATTTATCTGTTTTGTTTGTTTAATACTAATAAAACATGAATTTAAATTAATTATGGAATAGAATCTAGTGGTAGAAATAAAATGTAGTGTTGTTGATTGAATTTTTAATTAACCAGTAAGTTTTATAAAAATATTTTTTGGGTACAGAAAAGGTTTACATGAGTCCTAGAGACTTATTATTCTTAAATATGAAGTTTTAAGATATTTACAAAACTACTTATAAATTGTCCATCAACAAGATTTTCACATTGTTCATCAGAATTAAAACTATACGTCCTTGTAAGACTGTGAGACATGGTTTTGTTCTTTATCAACTATTTATGCATTTATTGAAATACATGATTAATGTTGCTTAAATTATATATAGGTGCCTGTGATAAAATATAAAAAGCAATGATAATATAAATGCTGGAATAGCTCAGTTGGTTAGAGCGTGTGGCTGTTAACTACAAGGTCGGAGGTTCAAGCCCTCCTTCTAGCGTTATTTGATTTTCTTTTTTAAAGTTCCTTCTCTTTCTTACTATGCCTTCTATCCACCTAAATAATATTTTTTGTTCTTACTATTCCTATTATTCCGCGTCCTTTCCCTTTCACTATAAATAAACAAACACTACAGAAGGACTGCACATGTAATGCCTCCGGTGTTAACCACATTCACTTTGCAAATGGATGGTTCTTCTACTTTTAAGAATATTTAAACCCAGTTATATATAATTACACACACATACATGATAATTATCATTTTTATTACGTACGAAAAAATATACCGATATATATATATATATATATATATATATATATATATATAACTTTTAAAATGAAAATCAATTAATAAACTTATATAACTACGTGTAAAAGTATTTTACGGCATGTGCATAATTTATTCTTCTGAATTAAGAAATTGTTTGCAACATGTTATTTAAAAAACAAAAAAAAGATCATGTAAGGAAAAAAAAAATGGGAGAATATAATTTTGTAATATACTATTATATTGGTTTGGTCCCTCTCTGCGTTGGCTTCACAGGCTTGTTTGTTATGTACAAATAGGAGGAGGAAGAGGTCTGGAACTTGGACCCTAAGCGTCAATAGCAAAACAGAAAAAAAATGGGGATAGTGGAAGAAGCTCACAACGTGAAGGTTTTGGGATCCGGCACGCGCTACATAGTTCTGGCTCACGGCTTCGGCACAGACCAATCCGTGTGGAAACACCTCGTACCTCATCTCCTCGACGACTTTCGTGTGGTGCTCTACGACAACATGGGAGCCGGCACCACCAACCCCGATTACTTCGATTTCGACCGCTATTCCACCTTGCAAGGCTATGCCTTCGACCTGCTTGCTATCTTGGAAGAGCTTCGTGTTCATTCATGCATCTTTCTTGGTCACTCTGTCTCCGCTATGATTGGTACTGTCGCTTCCATTTCTCGCCCCGATCTATTCGCCAAAATCATCATGCTCTCCGCTTCGCCTAGGTAACTCAATCGTTATTTTCATGTCATGATTCACTAATCATCACTAATCATGTGTATTTGACTTCGTCTATAACTGCACTGGTATATTCCAATTCAAGCCTTTTATGCTATTCATTATTACCATCCAAAAGGTCTTACTGGAAGGAAAGTAATGCTACCAATATACCTCGCTGTAATTTACTATTACATCTTTCTTGTTTTGTTCATTTTTAACTAATACTCTCGAGATATTTGTTATAAATAATCCATCTTTATTTGTTGTTAAGGTTAATGTCGAGAAGCATATATAATATGTTTGTTTTCCTTTTTTAGTAACAAATATAAGTGTTAAAAATGCCCTTATCGTATTGTGTTTCACTTTCAGCATTTAATTTGTCCAAAAAATATTTCATCATTTGAGAAAACAAAGAAAACCCTAATTATCTTTTCTGACAGTATTTTCATTAATTAACATCTCGCATAAATTAATTGCATTCTTCAATATAGTTTGAATAACCAATAGTTTTGTTAAGAAATACTCATTACCTTATTATGAGACACATAATTTAAGAGTTATCTATATTATTAATTAGCATTATCGAATTGGTTAATATATAATGTTGAATGTGGAATTAATGCAAGGTATCTGAACGACATGGAGTATTTCGGGGGGTTTGAGCAGGAAGATCTGGACGAACTATTCGACGCCATGGCTGCGAATTACAAGGCATGGTGCTCAGGGTTCGCTCCGATGGCCGTTGGTGGGGACATGGAGTCCGTGGCGGTGCAGGAGTTCAGCCGAACCCTGTTCAATATGCGCCCAGACATTGCGCTGAGCGTGTTGCAGACCATTTTCCAAAGCGACATGCGTCAAATCCTCAACCTCGTCACAGTCCCATGCCACATCATCCAAAGCAAGAAGGACTTAGCGGTTCCCATCGTGGTCGCCGAGTACCTCCACCAAAACATCGGCGGCGACTCCGTCGTTGAAGTCATGTCGACGGAGGGCCACCTGCCGCAACTCAGTTCTCCCGATATCGTTATACCCGTGCTGCTGAAACACATTCACCTCGACATTGCAACGAAGCAGTAACGGATGGGAGAAACTAAGTGTAAATTAATTTCTAATCATAAAAACTTATATATATTTTTTAAATGTAATGTCTGAAAGAAGTTCTATATCATTCACAGGTTGAGGAGAATGATAATTTAGATATTTTTTTGTCTTAAATCTACCTACGTGATAGGAAATATGAAGGTTGAAAAGCAGAAATAAAATAGTTACTATATGACAGTATCCGAATGGGTTGAATATGGAAGAGTGTTTATTGGTGTGCGGATTCCATTATTGGGGGTTTGAGAAAAAAAAAATTAGGAGTGTGTCGGTTTCGAAAAGACGAAGGGAAATGGGGATGGAGGCTTGTGGGTGTTGTTTGTGATTAATTGATGTTAGTTGAAGTGTAGTGGTAGGTGATGGAATTGATGAGTAGTGGGAGTGTATATTTAATAATGTGTATGCAGTGGTGCACCATTGGGATGACTGGATCTGAATGGATTCTAGCTAAAATCAAATCAAACCTCGTTTCATGTCTCTTAGTTACTCCTTTCTATCTCATAATAAATGTTACTCCATTCGGAATGAATACATGGATTATTTTCTATATGTTAAAACACCAGTAATTTGAGTTGATAGAATTGTATTATTTATCTTTTCTATCCATTTTTCTTCTTTTTCTGATCATTAAACACAACTTCATAAAACAACAATTTATCCTCTGTGAGCAACAATTAGCTGGAAAATTGGAAAATCCAACACGTCATATTTAGATCTATCCAATTTAAAAATGAAATGTGTCGATTATGAAGGCCCTCGTGAAGTCCTAAAATCTTCATAAAATATGTGAAAATCTTTTGAAACAAATATGATGTGGTGAAAAGATTTCAAAATCTTTTAAACAAATATGTGTCGATTATGAAGGCCCTCGTGAAGTCCCTTCCCCACATTCATGGATATACCATGGATGCGTGAAAAGAAACCCCACAAAATTGAAAGCACAAAACATTTCAATCGGTTGGAAAACAAGTTTTCTGCATCAAACTTGCTTTTAGAACATGTTGTCATCTGACAAATAACAAATCTCCAATGAGAAATAGTTTCAAATTTGAATAATAATAATAATAATAATAATCAAAACGTCTGCAAAGCAAGAAAATAAGAAACGCATATTTGATTTTGTTAGTTTGGAGAAAGTGAGATCTTGATCCATTACAGCCTAGACTATGTTTAGTCTCAAGGGTTTTGTTGGAAAGTGCATCCTTAAAAAGATGTACTATTGATTTGTAAGGGTCCACATCAATGATATAGTCAAATTAATATATATATATATATATATATATATATATATATATATATATATATATATATATTATGAATTTTCACTTTATTAAATTGATGTTATGAAATTGAATTAGATGTAAATGTGATCTTTTAAGATAATAATGTAATAATTTAACTAAGTTTGTTGTATCTGACTCCCTCTCTTTGTAAGCAAAAATGATTATTTTTCTCATATTTTCTAACTGTTATGTTTTTTGATGTGGTTAATAATCATATAACCAACACATGTTCATCATAAAAGTAATTAAATATACCACTTCTCTATAAAAAAGAAATAATGTGAGGGATTCTTTTTCTCAATCTATATATATGTCAATTTTTATTGGTTAATAACTTTTGATTTTTTTTATCTTTGACACACAATGTGAAAGATCATTTATGTTAATAATCACGTTAATATGTTTTTTTTGTTTTTTTATTATACTTATCTTTCTAACATTTTATAGATTTAGTTAAGTTCTATTTTTTTATAAATTTATACTTCTAATTAAATGTTAACTAAATTTTTTAATTTATTTGAGTACTCAAAATTTTTATTTTTTAAGTCTCTACTTTTTAATTTTTGTTATTAAATGTATGATATTTTGATTATGTTGTCATTTTGTTTATTATTTCCACATATCATTGTATGATCATATAAAATGATTTGTAATTAATATAAAACAACGATGGACAATATTAGTGTACACTTTAAAGTAGCTCTAGGATTGCATGTCATGATAACTTTTAATAAATCAACATCATTGTATACTCATGTATCATTGTGTACATCGCTATTAGTGTACACTCGTATAGTGCTACGTTTGATACAGTGAAAAAAAAGAAGAAGAAAAGAAAGAAAGAAAATGGACAATGAATGAAAGAAAAATATCAAAAAAAATATTTGACTGAATAACAAAAATAAAATAATAATAGCATTAAAATCAATTATAAAGTAATTGGAAAAACAATTAAATTGAATAATTTATGTTTGATATACTTAATAACATTCATAATAATTTTTCACATGTACTAAAATTACATAATAGTAATGGTATGTATTCAATAAATTATATCTGTCAAATATAAATATATATATATATATATATATAT
This sequence comes from Vigna unguiculata, assembly GCF_037176805.1. Taxonomy (NCBI): domain Eukaryota; kingdom Viridiplantae; phylum Streptophyta; class Magnoliopsida; order Fabales; family Fabaceae; genus Vigna; species Vigna unguiculata. The sequence continues at coordinate 51,130,447 of NC_140794.1, read as the reverse complement.
ATATATATATATATATATATATATATATATATATATATATATATAACCAAACAACCATATAAATCACCAACATTTTATGTAGTACTAATGCTATACAACTAATTTCTTTACATTCTAACATATAGTCATAATATATCTTAAAACATTAATTTTATAACAATATCCATATACATCGTCAAGTATTAATAGAATACAACAACCAGCATAACTAATTGCATTATAGATATTCTTCACAAAACTTTTAGTGAACAATCTTAATTGGAACAAACATTGTTACAAGATGTCAAAAATTTTTAATCATATTTTTAATACATGGTGTGACTCTTACACAACAATGAAATGTCTTCAAGTTTTGATTAGATCACTCGTAAGGTTAAGGTATTTACATGTTTTTTTGTTGGTTCATTCGAAAAAATATTACTAGGAAGATATAATACTAACGAAACATGAGTCAATCATGGGTTTGAATTTTCATCCTTATATTGTATTCAACTTTCTCATTTTTACTCCATGTAGGACTTAGACTCACACTTGGATTCCCAACAATCTTTCCCTCAAGTGTGAGTCCCAACAAAGATATCAAAGTCTGGTTCGTATGATGATCGACTTAGACAAGACTCTATATCAAAAGATATTCCTGACAGTGGGTATTCGGTAGTTAGTTCGAGGGAGAAGTGTCAATGTGAAAGGACTCACACTTGAGAGGGAGATTATTGGGAATCTAAGTGTGAGTCTAAGTCTAACATTGAGTAAAAATAAGAAAGTTAAGCACCATATATGGATGAAAACCTATAAACTTATCATTTTAAGATTTTAGGTTAAGAATGATGTCAATCCTTAATGCGTATGTTGGACTTATGTCTTATTGGTATTGTGTGTCTTTGGTGATCTTTTCTCAACCCAACAATTTCATAGTTACACATATACTATCATTATATTTTTTTTCTTATTTAAAACATGCTTATCTCTTCTTTGAAAAGACAAGCATAAATCTTTTCTTATTTTAATTAATTAACCAACTCTTTTTTGTTTTAAATTTTTTTATTTCATTAATTATTTTTGTCATATATTAAAATAAATTATTTATAATTTTAATATATTATACGGACAAAATATTACATTATAAACATTTTAAATGTTACATTTAATGTATTATTATACTTATTTGGCGTATCTTAACACGGTGATTGTGCATACATCCATCAAGAATTTTGCCTTAATAACTTAATAAAGAGTTGAACCTTGCCACATCTTTTCCTCAATGCAACACTTATGATCAAGTTAATATGAATGATCATCTTGCCACATCAAGAACCCAATAATTTCATTATTATTATTATATATATATATATATATATATATATATATATATATATATATATAATCTTTCCTTATTTTAATTAATTAATCAACTCTTTCTTGTTTTTAATTTTTTATTTCATTAATTGTTTTTGTTATATATTAAAAAAATTATTTAAATTATTTATAATTTTAATATATTTTACGGAAAGAATATTACATTATAAATTTTTAGATGTTATATTTAATGTATTATTATATTTATTTGACGTATCTTATCATTATGCTTGTGCATACATTTATCCACAAAGAACCAGTAAAAGCATCATAATAATTGAACAAAATTTTTGACTTAATACTAACTTAATAAAGAGTTCAATCTTTGCCACATCTTTCCCAATGCAACACTTACGATCAAGTTCATGTGAGTGGTCCTTAAACCACGTTTCAAGATCGTGATTTTGTGATTCTCCAACACCAAATTTTATACCTGTCCTATCTAGATGGTTGGAGAAGTCTAATTGTAAAAAAAAAAAAAAATTAACTTCTAATTTTTTTTTGTATATCTTTAAAGTTTTATTTCATTCTAAATTTATCTCTAAATAAAAGTTAGGGCTACTTATAGTGGTAATTATGGACAATAACAGAGCTTTTTGGAGGTCCCATTTTTTTTAATGCATATAAAAATTAATATATAAATAAAAATATTATGTCTAATTATAGTATATTTGACCTTTTTAAATTTATATACTCTTATAAATAAAATTTTGACAGTTCAAATTATTTTTAGAGATATGTCATTATGAATTAAGGCAAATAAATCATTGAATAATTTGTGCACACTTTATAAAAATAGAAAATTGAATTATTTAATATCTATACATGGATTTCCGTCTTGATTTACATTTTTTTTCATCTTTATCTTTTAAATTTAAATTAAAATAATCATTTTATCAGTTTTATTTTTTAAGTGACTTATTTAAAAGTTAGTTTCTTTTTATTTAATTTTTAAAATTTAATCATTTTTAATTTAAGATAATTACTTGTAATAAAATTACAAAAATTATTTATATTTAATTTTATAATTATAATAGTAATAAATTTAATATTTTTTGTTATCGACATGTGATAGAGCGTATGTATTTTTACTAATATCTATAAAAAGAAAATCTTAAAATCTTTTATTTTAAAAACAGTTACACTCTCATGTTTTTTATTTTATTGTCGCGTTTAGGAGATGAATATGATATTTTATGCTCTAACTTTTATTTTAATTGACTTAAATTTTTAAAATGTTTCTAGAAGTATGAAAAATTAACCAAATTTATTTTGAAACATACAAAAAAATGTATGATCAAATACTTGTTATAACATAATAGTAGTTAAACTATAAGTGATTTTTCTAAGATTATTTTATTGTATAAAATACAAAGTTTATAAATAGAAAATTAATTATTTAAGTTTTATTTTATTATTTCTATAAAATTTTACTTTTTTTTTATTTTAAAAGATATTTTCATTTTTTTTTAATATTAGAGTCATCATAAATATCTTGACATAGAGTAAAATAGTCTTACTTAATTAGAATTTTCATCTAAGTAAGTTCAGTTTTATTTTTATTTTTGTAATATTTAGGACCTTTGCATGCATATGAAAATATTATTTAAATGTGACTCATTTAGGTTTAAGATTGATCTTTGATTCTTTGTGATTATTAGGATATGTTGAAATCATTGATTTGAATTCTATGTAGTGTATTATATTCTACCATGTCATGTGAGAATAAGAGTAATAGAAACATAATTGAGTTAGTAAGGTTAATCTAGGTAAGAGTAATAGGATGTTTTCGTTTTATAAACATCCATAGAACATAAAATTACCCTTACATATTAAAGAGTTGAAATAGTAAGGGAATCTCAACCCGATATAAAATGAACAGAAACTTGTAGAAACTAACACCTAGAAAATATAAACTAAGAGATTTGAGAAACACAAGAAGAATTTAATATATGACAGACCTGGCAAGCTAGGTAATTGTAACACGCAACATTAAAATATATGGTATCAGTAGATTAAAATTAATCAAAATAACAGAATATTTCATTTTGATTCTTTGCTCCACAATACTTTATCCCTTTCTTGTTAGTTTTGTGGCTACCTTCTAGCTGGCAAGAAAGGAATCACAAAACCCACTTTGGTTGCCATATTTAAAAATCAAATCATACTTTTTTTTCCTTTTATTATTCATTCATTAATCAAACTTCCAAGTTCCATGCAAATATCATAAACCTCCACTGTTTCAATTCAAAATATCTTCCCAAAACTGCAAAAAATTTCATACTCTATTATAAGTGCATAATGCAACTTGGTCATGTTCCTTTCTCTATTAAAAAAATTACTTCGTTTACACCATGTTAATATTCATGTTTACATTGTTAAATTTTTTAATAAGTTTCTTAATGTTAAAATTAGTATTAATTAAATCCTTTCCATTAATTGAGACAAATATGTTGTCAAAATATCTGAAAAATTGATCACTTTATGTTAATTTAAAAATCGAAAAGTAATATCAAGAGCGAATTAAATATATTATGATATAAATATATAAGGACAAAGAAGTATTTAACCGTCACTTTTCATGAAAAATACAATTCCTCCTTCTTCTTCGTTTCCATTAGTTTTAACAAATGTATTAATCAGTATGCAAATATAATAAAATATTGACACTGATTGATTTGGGAATTTTTGATCTTATGTTATCTACCTACACATTTTTAAATACTTATTCATTCGAAATTACTTTTCAAAGTTATAAAAAATAGATAAGTGTTAACTTTAATGACTTTAATACTATTTTTTTTTTCGTTTTTATATATGATTTATGTAACATGTTTATAAAGTAAACTTTGAATATAAGATAAAAATTATATTTGTGATTTTAAAAACATTAAAAAAATAGTTAGATGTATGTTAATATTTCTATTATAAGAATTTAAAACTCGTTTGTTCTTCACTTCATTTCTTTTGTTGGGACTAATTTATAACCCTAAAATATATTTACCTTCCTCACATATAAACTAATGTTAACATTTTAATACATAATTAATTGTATAACTTAATAATTCTTTGATACTTGTATTCATATAACTTATTTAATTTGGTCCTATGTTATTAAAAAAATAGTCTAGAAATTTTTAAATTAGCATCAATATGTTTCCTGTTGTCATATTGTTTACCAACTGATGAAAGAGACTAATTTTATAATAATTAAAATTAAATAACTTAATCAAAACATCTAATAATATAAAAAAGTTGAATAAGTTATATAAATATAAAGACCAAATAAATAATTTATAAAAAAGATACAGGACATGTTCTATTGATAACTGTCCTCCTCCTCGTCTTTCATTCGGGGCAGCATACGGTTGAACTATTTTTCTTTTTCCTTCTGAAATAAGGTAAAATGTATTCTTAGAAAAAATATTTTTATCATCATACGTACATAGATGTATTATGCTATTATATATAATAAAATAATTTCTTTTAAATATTTAATGTAGGTAAAGGATACTCGTTTTATGAAATTATATTATATCATCAAAATCACATTCTTAAAAAGATTATAGCTCGAAATATTTTTATTTTTATTTAATTATATACAGCTGTAGTTAAAATTACTTTTAAAGTATAAAATATTTTAAAAAAATTTAAATTGCATGTGTATTGGACATGCAAATAATAACTGTCATTCTCTACTTATCTCTTTTTCTTCTATTCATAGAACAAATTACTCTTATTGTTGTACGGAGGAATAGGTTGTTTCTATGACAATAAATAAAGTCAACTTCTTGTCCATTAAGATTGAATTTAACCTTCTATTACGTGTGGTGATTCAGTAAAATCTCGTCCTATAATAGAGAATTATGGCAAAGATTAATAGAGTTAGACTTAGAGGTTAAGAGCTTATTTATATTTATGATTTTGGAATTTTTAATTAGTCTTACTTTAGTTATGATTATTTTTTATTTATTGAAAAACACTTTATTTTAAATATATTCTTGTTTATATTTATTTTGAAACTTGATCGGACAAAAAAGAAATAGAGCTCTTACCGAAACAAAAATACGAAGTACTATCTTGATTTGATATGAAATAAAGAACATTAATATTGTGTTTTTTTAGAAGGATTTACTGTTTATGCAGAATGGGAAGGAAAGATTAGCAGGTGATTACCTTATTTCTTTGAGAGTGATAAAATGTGATGTCGAGCAATGATTAGAAAGATTAATTCCAAATGAAATCCTATGCATGATGAGATTAGAGGGTGACCTGTAACACCCCAAATTGGGTCTTAAAGTGACCCACTCAAATTTATGAAATTACCTCTCATAGTTCAGTTTCCTTGCATTGTGATTTATTCATTTCTAACAACATAATAAAAATTAATAACACAACTAAAAATTTATTATGGTTATAATAAAAATTTATTACTTCTAAAATTACTATTAAAAATAAAATAAAATCTGTATGTGAATAAATTATTTCCCACCTTACATATTAAATTTATTTTCATACCAAATATTTTGTATTATTCATTTTTTTTATAATTTCAATCATTCAATAAAAGTTATAAAAATAATTCTAAATAATTTGTATATCATTTTATATTACTTTTAACAATAGGAACATCTCGATAATCTAACTTTTTTTATCTATTAAAACTTTTTTTAATATGTCACATCAGTCAATTCAGTCATAAACTTTCACACACTTCACTCTCTAATCCACTTCAAAATCACCTCCAAACCCCTTAAGGGTGTGTTCTTATTGAGTAATGAATTTGAGGGAGAGGGAGATGATTGATTTGAGTTGATTAGAAAGTCATGTTTATATTGTTCTTTTTAGGGATTTGAGAGTGATAGTGGAGTAGATTTGAGAGTAAATTGTGTGAAAGTTTGTGAAGGATTTGATTGATATGACTAATAAAAAAATTAAATTTAATAGATGAAAATGTAAAATGACCTAATTGTCCTTGGTATTAGAAAAGTATAATAAAATGATATTTTGATAAGTTGTAATTAGTTTTTTGATATATTATTGTCATAAATAAAAATATTAATAATATTTATTAATTGAAAAAAATATTAAAATATATTTGATTTAAAAAATTTAATATTTTAATTTCCAAAAACACCACAAATGGAAATGGAGTAGGTTACATGAAAATGGAACCGGTTAAAACGAAACCATGCATGTGCTTCACAAAGTTGGAATCAAATCCAACAAAAAGAGAACATATTTCATTCCATTATGGCAAAAACAAATCTGGTTCCATTAAATACTCACAAAAATAGGTTTGGTTCCAAAGAAGATATCTTCACAATTCCACCTCGTGAACGAACGCTCTGTCGCACCGTGAACCCTCTATCGCGACGTCAACCCTCCGTCGCGCCACTATCGTCGCCACCATCTCTCTTCTCAACAACCAACAATGGTGGAAAGGTAGCAAGTCCTAGGGAATATTCAAAGGAAAAGAAAGAAAGGAAAATGGAATGAGAGTGGTATGGAAGAAACTCACCTGCTAGAGCTAAAATAACAAGGGCATAAGCGTAAAATTATCCCAATCACTCTCCAAGCTCACCATGCTAGCAAGATGTGATGCAGGGAGGGATGCCTCAAATCAACACTTTCCTTCGCTTTCAAATCTACGAAAAAGAACACAAAAAATCTTCAGAATCATCGCTTCCCATAATCTCTAAACAGTAAAACCTTCATAAGAACACGGTCTAAAAGAAACAACACCAACTTCACCCTATAATCCTTCTACTCTCTCCCTCTCCCTCAAATCATTCATCTTAAAAGAACACAGCCTAAGGCTAGTAAATTCATTCCCTCACCCTTTGAGTTAATATTTAATATCTCTTATCTCTCCTATACATTAATATCTTTTGATAAAATATCAATTAGTAGAAGTAGGGACTTAGCCCAATTTCTGGGCCTATAGACTTTAGGTCAACTTTGGAATGTCTTATCATATTCAAAAATCATATTGGTCGCGGATGATCAGGACAATACAAAACTTATCTTATTATTTAAATTATTACTAATTAACTTCAACTTTTAAAATATATATGATGTCTTTCTTTCTCTTCCTCTTTATCTCTCCCTCTCTATATATATTGTTTTAATTTGTAATTTAACAATAAGTTTTATCATCTTAATAATTATATTTATACAACACAATTCACTTGGAAAAAACTTAATTAAATATTTAAACTAATATTCATTTGACATGTATAGTAAACATTTAACTACAATTAATCAAAGATATTAGAAAAGAAAAAGAAATATTTTTTTAGTTTGAGCGAAAATTGTCTCGCTTAAACAAAAATTGAGGTCTCATTTTTGTTTGAGAAAAAAAATTCCTTCAATTAAGAAAAATAGAAAAAAAAATTTGAATGTTGTTTATATTTTTGCTCAAAAAACCTATATTATGCAAGGAAACAAAATGATTTTCAAAGATTTTATCAAAAACCAATTTAACAAACATGACTCTCAAACGCATACAAAACATGTCAATAAAGTCCAAAATTTATTTAAACATTGTCTTCGTTCATTTCAATTTAATCTTAATAATTTAAACTTAGCATATATATTTCATTTATATCAAACTCAAACGAAAACAAGGGAAATCATCTTGTGTTAATTTAATCTTAATAATTTAAACTTATTATATATTTTATTTACATCAAACTCAAACGGATATAAAGGAAAAATATAGGAAATAGACTATATTTATCATAACCGTGTTTAAAATTCAATTTAATAAATTATATACCTTAACATGCTTAATATAACCACCAAATAAATTTCTAAATGAATAACTCAAAATATTCTAAAGAAAAATATAATAACCTAAATCTTAAATAGCAATAAATTTCAAATTTTAAACAACTTTCAACCAAAACATCACCCTTTCATAGAAATTAAAATCTTACGACTAAAATGTCTTCACATCCATGTAATCTATTTTAAAATTTTATAAAGAACAAATAAATTTCCAAAACTCAAGTAATAAAACTATTTTAAAATTCAAGGACTCAAATCAAAGTATACAAACGTAACAAAATTTTTAGTATATGTTAAACCAAAAAACAACCACTTTTTCGATTTACTCTACCTTGACAACAAAGTCATAAAAAAAAGAGAGAGAAAAGAATCATTAAAATAAATATAGACTGAAAGTGATAGAATAAAATTTATCACTAGCTCCTTAATTATTACCCAAGAGTGTTATCAGAGTTAAAATAAATAAGGTTTGAAGGAAAAAATTTTAAAAGAAAAAAGAGATGAACTTTTTCAAGAAAGGAAAAAAAAAGATAAATCACAAAGAAAATTAAAAGAAGGGTCTGCTATCCGGCTTTACTTTAGAAGCAATTGATTTTACAATATTTCACCAAGTATCTTGGATACTCTAACAAAAAGGAATTATATATTATTTTAAAATTATAGATAATTATGAATGTATGTATTTCTGAGACAAATTTTAGATAATTAATTATTAAATATGATAATTTACTAAATTAATATATATATATATATATATATATATATATATATATATATATATATATATATATATATATATGTATGTATGTATGCAAGCGCAAATACATCATGTTTTATCTTTCATAAAATATCATCAATTAATTTGTTTTTAACATTTTTTATTTTTAAAATTTCAAGTTGGACTAAAAGAACATTTTAAATGAGATGTATAAATTGATGTGTAATACATGAAATCTAGGGAACATTTTTCAAAATTCTTTCATCAATTTAACATGACTGATGTGTAGAGATTCTTTTCTAGACAAAATAACATCTATTATTTAACACATATTACATCCTTTATTTATTATTTTTGGTTTAATTATATATTTGGTTCTCATATTTGTTCAATTGGTTCAATTTTGTCTTTTTATTTTTATTTAATTTAGTCATATTATTTTTTAAAATGGTTCAATTTGGTTTGTTTCGTTAAGTTGACATTAACACCTTGTTCGTTTAAAATTTAAAATTGCAAGTGTTACTTTACATTTATTTTTAATATTTTAAAAAAAATTATAAATTTAAAATAAGGATTTTTTTATTGAAATTAAAAGTTTTAAAAAAGAAAATTAATTTCAAAATTTGGGTGAAGTGATTGGACGTATAAATTCTAAAAAAATTATTTTAACATGTAAATATAAATTATAATTAGACTAATTATTAATTTGGTTCTATTTTGGAGAGAAACAACATTGTTCGATATAAAAAAAATAGTACTCAATTGGGTTAAAATTTCAAATATGAAATCTAAATTGAATACATAACACTGACATGTGGTACTAGCAATAACACATGACACTGACATTGTCACGTGACACTATTATGTGACACAACAATAACCTAACACATGGCAAAAAAAATGAAAATACTACAAATTAACACTTGACATTAACAAAGACAACACTAACCTCAATCAAACGAAAAATACCTAATTGAATAATTTTAACAAAAAATGGGCATTAATTAAACAAAAAAGAAAAAGAAAAGAAACCAAATTGAATAATTGAAATGAAAGTTAGGTGCAAATACAGATTTTAGCATATCTATATATAAATGTATATATGCATATGTATTGTACATGTTTTGAAATAATTTATGCTATATATTGGTTTTCCCATTGTTCCTTTACAAAACCAACTTATGAATACAAGTATAATAGTCTACATCCATGATAAGTCTGATTGTTTTCATCAAAGTTTGTCCAAAGATGAGAGAAACTTCAATGTCTTCTTCAAAGTTCATAATGACAAAGTCTACAAAATATATGATATTGTCAATATTTACAATCACATTTTCTACAACACCATATTGATTCTCCAATTCATTCATAGTTGAATTCTTCATTAGTTATGAATCAAATTCTATTCTTTACTTTATGCTTCGGTTCTTTCTTGAACTGAGACCTATTCCTATTATTTTTAAATATTATTTCAGTTTCTTCCGATACCTATCTTTCCAAATTTCCCTATCAAAAATCACCGCAATTGGAATAAATAATGTGTGATTGATGAATTTGAGTTGAGGTAAGATACATATGTATGACATGGTGTGATGACTTAAGTTCTTATGTGAATGTAAATTATGAATTCTTGTGTGGATGTGAAGAATGTAGTGAATCTTAGGGAAGGATTAGTAGATTGGTGTGATGTAGGTGGTGTATCGAGAGGGATTTGAAGAAGTTAGTCTCACTCTGCTAGTTTAGACTCACATAGAGAAAGATATATAGTTGTGAGAGTCAAGTGAGATTCCTACAATTTGGAGCTTCAATATGAAAAGAATCAGACCTTATAGATAGAAATTTACTTGTCTCATACTCAAGAGGGATTGATGTCCCAACGCACTGACCGACCTTTTAAATGAGATAGGGGATCCATGATCCCCCCAATTTTTTTTCATTTAATTATATATATATATATATATATATATATATATTTAAATTATATTTATATATATATATTATATTATTTATATTAGTTTTTTTTTAATTTTTCTTAAAATCTTATGCATAGTTACTTTTTTTGTCTTTTTTTTTCTCTTCATGTAGTTCCATCTATTTCTTACTTTTCTCTTTCTATCTAAACTTTCACCTTCAATTTCTTATCCTTTTCAAAATAAAATTGCACCACTATGAAATCGAGGAGTTAAGGAACATTTTAGACTGATCAATACTAATAAATCATAAATTTAAATTAATTATGGAATAGAATATCGTGGTAGTGTTGTTGATTGTATTTTTACTTAACTAGTAAGTTTTATCTAAAAAAAAAATTTGGTACAGAAAAAGTTTACATGAGTCCTATTATTATTGTTAAATATGAAGTTTTAAGAGTATTTACAAAACTATTTATTATTGTTCCTTATTAACTATTTATGTGTTTATTGAAACATATGATTAGTATATTACTTAAATTATATATAGGTCCCAATGATAAAAAATTAAAAACAATGAAAATATGAAGGCTGGAATAGCTCAGTTGGTTAGAGCGTGTGGCTGTTAACCACAAGGTCGGAGGTTCAAGCCCTCCTTCTAGCGAAGAGGTTTCTTTTCGGAACCTAAGGTCGATATTTTTCTTCCAAATTAGAATAGAATGGAATGGAATAACTATGATCTCTCCAAAAAAAAAGTATAATATTAGGTTAACTATGATCTTTCCAAAAAAAAGTATAATATTAGGTTTCTTTTTTTGGATCTCTCCAAACAATGATAATATGAAGGCTGGAATAGCTCAGTTGGTTAGAGCTGTTAACCACAAGGTCGGAGGTTCAAGCCCTCCTTCTAGCGAAGAGGTTTCTTTTCGGAACCTAAGGTCGATATTTTTCTTCCAAATTAGAATGGAATGGAATAACTATGATCTCTCCAAAAAAAAAAGTATAATATTAGGTTTCTTTTTTTGGATCTCTCCAAACAATGATAATATGAAGGCTGGAATAGCTCAGTTGGTTAGAGCGTGTGGCTGTTAACCACAAGGTCGGAGGTTTAAGCCCTCCTTCTAGCGAAGAGGTTTCTTTTTGGAACCTAAGGTCGATATTTTTCTTCCAAATTAGAATGAAATGGAATAACTATGATCTCTCCAAAAAAAAGTTAGAGTGTGTTGTAGTCCTTAACCACAAGGTTGGAGGTTCGAGCCCTCCTTCTGGCGAAGAGGTTTCTTTTTGGAACCTAAGGTCGATATTTTTCTTCCAAATTAGAATGGAATGGAATAATTATTATCTCTAAAAAAAAGTATAATATATTTTTTTTATAATATGAAGGTCGGAATAGTTCAGTTGGTTAGAGTTTCCTTTTAGAACCTAAGGTCCGTATTTCCCAACAAATTAGAAAAATTAGAATGGAATGGAATAACTATGTTCTCTAAAAAAAAAAGAGTATAATGTTAGGTTTATTTTTTTGGAACCTAAGGTCCGTATTTCCCAACAAATTAGAAAAATTAGAATGGAATGGAATAATTATGATCTCTCACAAAAAGTATAATATTTTTTTTTATAATATGAAGGTTGGAATAACTCAATTGGCAACAGGTATCAAATTTTTGTCTCATCTCCATCTCCATCCGGTAATGGGTATAATCTCGTACCCATACCCATTTTCTTACTACTTCAATATTAATTTTAATTAACTTTTATAAAATAATAAGAAGTTATGGTAAAGGAAACATAATATTATCAAATATTCAATATTAGAAGAATAGTTATTTCTTCAATATCAAATACTTTAAAATAAATATTATTTACATTTTAGAGTATAATACCAAATAAAATTTCATGAGAACCGACACATTTATTAAATTTGCAAATATTAACGAAACATAGTTGATAAAATTAAATTTTTGTTTTAAAAAATATAAAAGGAAAACAAATATTCAAATTAAAATATATTTTAAATTTGTGTTTACTTCAATCTTTTAAATTCTAATGAATCTTTTTTTATACACTAATAAAAGTTATAATACATCATTTGATCAAAATGATACAAAAAATAAATAATAATCATAATAAAGTTTAAAATAAATTATAATTGTTTACATTTTAGATTATAATACCAAATAAAATTTCATGAGAACAAACACATTTATTAAAATTTAAAAATATTTTTTAAAAAATATAAAAGAAAAACAAATATTCAAATTAAAATATATTTTAAAGGTTTGTTTATCTCAATCTTTTACATTCTCATGAATCTCTTTTTTATACACTAATACAAGTTATAATACATCACTTGATCAAAATGATACAAAAATCAAATAATAATCATAATAATAAAATTTTAACATAGATCTTGTATCTTTTGAACTTCAATTATGTTAGATGGTGATACAAAAATATTTATGACAATTACATTAAATTTTTATATTGTAGTAAATAAAAGTTATTTATACAATTATAGTGAAAAAAATTACAGTATGATTGATAACGAGTTAGAAAATAAAAAATAATTAGATAAAATATATCGAAATAATATTCTACATAATGAAAATAAACAGCAAATACAAATATTAAAAAATTAACAAATGTTTAGAAACAATTTGAGAGACTATTGAAAAAAATTGCACGAAGAAAAACAAATTTATAATTAAGGGTATGATAATTTGAAAAATATCTTAGAGATCTAAAAACACTTTTCAAATATCAACATATATACTCAATGGTTGAGAAATAACAAAAATTATTTTAGTGAAACAAAAGAGTTCTTCAAATGAAACAAAAACTAATAATAATAAGTATTTTTTTTTAATATTACCTAATAAACGAAAGGTTTGTGCTATTAAATACTTAAACTGAATTCTCATGTGAAAGGAAAATATACAATAAATAAAAATATTAAAAAATAATAGAAATATTCAAATGTGAGACATAAATTTTTTTTAATTTACATACATATCTTTAACATAATTACATAAAAGTTATGATAAGATGAAAAATATAATTGAGATGTGAATGAGTTTCATGACAAACCAAATAATTAGAAGAAATACAGAATAGTATATATATATATATATATATATATATATATATATATATATATATATATATATATATATATATATATATATGGTCACTTAATTAATTATGGCGGGGATATGTACATCCCCATATCCATCCCCATACCCAATTAAAAAAGTTAGGGATTCTCCATGCCCATACCCATACCTATACCCAGTCAATGCGGGGATTCCTAATCAAAACGAGGACGGGTTCAGACAATATCCACGGGACGGGTTTATTTGTTATCTCTAGCTGGAATAGCTCAGTTGGTTAAAGTGTGTGGTCCTTAACCATAAGGTCTCTCCAAAAAAATGAATAAACCAAAAATTATATTTTTAATTCTTAGGACAATATTTCGTAGAATTACTTTATTTTTAACTCTGTTTTTCACTTGTCTAAATAAACATAAAGAAGTTCATTATCTTTCTTAGTATGCCTCATATCCATCTAAAAATATTTTCATTAGGAATAAAAGATTTTGAAAAAAAAAAACGCAAGAGATGAGAGAACAAACCTCTTGCTACTTTCAAAATGGGAAGGAAAGGAGGCTCACAGTGGCGATACAACGACACAGTTCGCATTGGCAACAAATAAGGGAGGATAATGGAGGAGAAAGTGACAATGTGGTTCAATTTGGCGAGGAGGAGAGTGACTCTTGCAGTGGAGGAGTGATACAACAACGCAATGGAAAAGCTTTTGGTAGGGATATGAAATTTTAACCCTAGTAGACAAATAGAAGTTGTTTACATAACGAAAGCTTATAGTTGTGCAAAATAATTTAAAAAATGCCATCGATGACATTTTTAAAATTATTTGAAAAATAATCGAAGCCTTCTGCGAAAATTTCAAAAATGTCATCACGTTTTGAAAGATTTTAGTTTTTCCTGAAATCGAAGCATATTAGGCAATTTAAGAAACATTTTTTCCCCTAATGTCATTCACTCAATTTGTAAACAAAATTGAATTAGTCAAACAAGGTAAATCAATTTTGTTAAGTATCCAACACATCTCCAAGTGTCTATGTTTGATATCTAACAAAAAAACTCAATTAAAGAACAAGATAAAACTATCAACAAGTATTCAAAAACAATCCTAAAGGAAAAAAAAATAGAATTCAAGAAGAACAAATGATATAAACACACTTTGTTTCCAAATGATGTAAGCACACTTTGTTACTGAAAATGAAGAACAAAATTGAATTGCACTAAAACCTCAAAATTCACTACGACTTTGCAAGAGAATAAACTCAAAGGTGTAACATTCTATGCAGAAGACAAAAGAAAAATTATAAAAAAAAATAGAAAATTAGTGACGGAGTGTAAAGTGTGGCATGTAGAATATGGTGGGTTTTCTGTTGGAATAATGACCTCTATTATGTAACCCTTTGAATATAATCTCTGCAACTTTAAATAAACAAACATTTTTCCCTTGTTCTTCTTCCATTTTGTATATTCTCCATACTAGAGAACATAACCTATTTGTTAGGGGTTAGATGTAATTATCTGGATTTTCATGTATTTATGTTACTAATACATACACTTTTCCATTCTAATGTTTATTTGCTTAATGTTTGTTGTGGCTTGATCACCACAACTTGATAATCGATTCATATGGTATTAGAAAATATCGTGTTATCTAGAATTGGAACAAAGTACCTAATGAAGCTTGTATATAGGGATAAAATATGATTCATTAGTAATCTTAAACTCTTGTTCATTAAAACATGTTTACTCTTTTTAAGGATTCTCGGGATTGAAACTTAATAGAAAATCATAGGCTTAAGTTTGTTGGTAAGGGATTAGGACTTGAGTAAATTTATGAGTAGATTTTAACATGAGATTGAAAATGAGTTGTTTGATTATGCATGAGAGTGAGGTTGATGAAATCTATTTTTAACAATGTACATACCTATCATTTTTATTTTGTTATGCATATCAAGTGTTTGATAAAAGTCTAAAAAGAGTTTTGTGTATTTTTGCATAATTATTCGTCTAAATTAGTTGTTGATTGCAAGTATTGTCATGAATTACACAAGTCCTTTGGAAAAATGATAATTATTTATTATTTACTACATTGTGATTTGTGCACTTACCGTGGTAAAAGAAATTTGCTTATCATATGTGTATCTTATTCTTTTAGGCAAAATATGCTTTATATGGAAAGTTTTTATATAAAACAAATAACATAATATTACAAATATAAATACAAACCAAAGATGAAGATAATTATTTGTTCTGATAATTTAATTATGTACATATTATGAGTAAAACCATTCAATTCAAATCACCAAATCAAATAAATTGCTAACTCATCCATAAACCACTAGACAGTTTATCAAAGCTAAAAGCTAATTTTAATAAATAATTCCACTTAAGGTTCATATAAGCTCAATTTGAGAAAATTTTAATTAAAACATTGAACTTAATCTCAAAAACTTAAGAAGGCTAAAACTAAATGTTCTAAATGTGAGTAAAATATGATCATCAATCACCATTATACAAATCACATCTTATAATTTGTTGAAAAAAGAATGATGGGTCTAAAATTTTTGCAATTAGGTAGGCAAAGATGTTATTTATTGTTGAAGAGCCTATGATTGTTGACTCAAAATCTAATGTCACAAAAGATTGACATAAGAATTATTGAAATAAAAATAAACAGTGTACTCACAATATGTACATAATTCAATTATCAGAACAAATAATTAAATTAGACTGTTTATCGAAAGCTAAAAACTAATTTTAATAAATAATTTCACTTAAGGTTCATATAATCTTAAATGAGCAAATTTTAATTAAAACAATGAATTTAATCTCAAAAGCAATTTAAGAAGGCTAAGACTAAATGTTAAATGTAAGTAAAATATGATCATCTATTATCATCTCACAAATCACATCTTATAGTTTGATTTGTTGGAAGTAAGAATGATGTGTTTAAGCTTTTCGCAACTGTTTAGACCTATAATTGTTGACTCAAAATCTAATGTTACAAAAGAATGACATCAAAATTATTCAAATAACAAAAAAAAACTTTTTTTTTAAGTAAAATTTTTGTTATGACAATAAATATATATATATATATATATATATATATATTATATCAGTTAAGACTTATACTTTAATAAATTAAAAATACTCAAATGAGCATATATTATCTTATTTAATATGGATATTTTTGTGAGTTCTTGCGGCTTTTCATAAAGTTTACCCTCTTACCATATAATTACATGTGTATTTAAATATAGGTAACATGATGCAAAATTTTAATAGTAAATTTAAGTCAAAATAAATAAAGCATTATAGTACTAGACCCACTCTGCAGTGCACATTTTATTTATAATTATATGTATAAATAAGTAAATAATAATTTAGCTATGTAAACAATTATTTTATATAATTTATATTTTAAAATGCTTATATTAAAAAATATCTTTTCAATATTTTGAGTTATGACTTCTATTATAACCACTTATATATGGTGTTTTAATATTTTTATTTTATATTTGAGATATTTAATGATAAGTTGAAAAATTTAACTATTTGATCTTTAAATTAAAAATAAAAATGTACAAAATGGTAGTTAGAAAAGACCATAAGTGTATTATGCAAGGTAGTTAAAAAAACTATCATACAAACTATTTACCAAAGCCAATAAAGTTATCAAATAAAATATGCACACGATTTTAAACTTGGAAATAATTGTTTTTGTTACTAGAAAGAAAATACAGGTCCTGATGTATAAAGCCCGAAATTTTAGGTTATAAATATTCATTATTTATTTAATAATATTTTTATCTCTTTATAGTTCATTCATTATAGATTTTATTTAAAATAGAAGTATATTTAAGAAGGAAGTTGTTATACCAATGTAACGAAAGATGATAACGCATAGATAATAAATGAGTTATTTTTAATTATGAATTCAACTTATTCTGAATTACTTTGTGATTTAAAGGAGGATGTGGTCGATAATAAGTAAGTTATTTTTAATTATGAATTCAACTCATTCTGAATTACTTTGTGACTTAAAAGAGGATGTGGTCGATAATAAGTGAGTTATTTTTAATTATGAATTCAACTCATTCTGAATTACTTTGTGACTTAAAGGAAGATGTGGTCGGTAAAAGATTTTATGCATTAAATTATCATAATTTTTATTTAGGGATTTAAAACATATTATAATTTTCAAGTCATTAATGTTGTTTAAGTACTAAAATGAATGTTTAAAAAGTAGGTGTCCTGAGTTCTATCTTTAAGTTTTGAAGAGAGAAGTTGATGTTATATTTTTTTTTATAGAATGAGTGTTGCTTAGGGGCAAGAAGCCCCTCAAGTATTTGTATGACTACACAAATTTTTGAAACGTGGTAGAACATGTAATTACATAATGATGCTCGATGCACAAAGAATGATTGATACGTAGTGGTTAATATAATTCAACATTTGAGTAAGAAAAAAATAATATCAACTCTCTCATCCAAAACTAGTATCACTTACTTAAATAATGTGAACTTGTTTAAAGTAAGATTTTTCTTTTTATTATAAGAAAGTAAAGTAGATAAATTAAAAGAGACTGCTTATAACTTGGTAGTACGAAAGTGTTCATATATTATATTAGTATAGTTTTTATATAAACTATTACATAGTTAGTCTTTTTGTTTTTTTACTTTTATTATGTTATTTTATTCAATTAAAAATTAATTATTATATTATTTTTTGCATTAATATATATATATATATATATATATATATATATATATTCATTTTACATTTGATAAACTTTTTCTAATACATATATATTTATTTTCATGTTGTTTTAGTTAAATTTAAGATATTATATAACATAATTATTAGAATTTAATTTCATCATCGGGATACATAAGTATAGAGAATTTGGATAACTTGAAAGTTAAGAAAAAACAACAAATGAAATGTAGAAGGTAGAAAAGAATCACTTCACAACTATCTGGAAGATAATAAAATAGATAAAAAGGCTGTAATAATTTTACATACATTATCAAGTAAATAAAGTAAAATGTGTAAAAAAGTTGATATTTTGGATAAATATATTTATATTATTATGTGTATAAATAGATATAGTGGAGGGTTGGGGAGAAATACTGAACAGAAAAGCTTTGGCACAGCTGCAATGCACGTGACCTGGTTCGTTCATTCGAACCGGTTCATTCATTCGAAGTGGTTCGTTCCTTCGAAGAACCGTTACTCTTAAAGGATTCACCTTCTTCCTCTCAATCAACCCAATTTTTCCAGGTCTGCACTCTTCATTCTTCAACAATCACAGTTACCATCATCTTCTTTATTTCATCACTGCATTTCCAGCCCCAATTTCCTCCCCAAACTCCGGACGACTGATCCGTGCACCTCACGTTCTTCATCCACCATGGCTCCTCCTGTTTCCTCCGCTGAGCGCGTGGACTTGGCCAGGCTCTGCGCCTCTAAGGACTGGTCCAAGGCCATTCGAATCCTGGATTCCCTCATTTCTCAGTCCGCCGCAGTTCAAGACCTATGGTTTCTGTTTCGTTACCCTTTTTATCTTATTCATTCATCATTCTTCTCAATGCTTGCTTTGCATGTATATGTCTAGTTCTGACGTCCGATCTTGTTCCGATTCTCGCTTTCAGCAACCGCGCTTTCTGTTACAGCAAATTGGAGCTTCACAAGCACGTTATTAAGGATTGCGATAGAGCGCTTCAGCTTGACCCCTCGCTTCTTCGAGCTTACATTCTCAAAGGTTTTGTAATCTTCTCTAGTCAAATTTGATCCCTTTCTCTATCTCGGGGTTTCCTCTTTGTTTTTTTTTTTTTTTTTTTTTTTTTTTTTATGTAATTAGATTTATGCTCTTCTTACCTATCCTAGTTGCTCGGAATTGGTATTCGAACTAGTTAGGTTTGAGTAAAATGTTTCCTGTTGGTTAATTTTTCCTTGTGTATTTTGCCTTGGAATTTTTCTTTACTGAGCCGTTTTATTGACTTCTTCTGACTAGTTCGTCCTGACTTTTTCAGATATACCATTTATTGTGATTAATTAAATAGATGGATAGGATGTTATTTGTTATATGTCAATTATGTGTTTATTACTACTGCAGGTTAGAGGCGGTGGTGCTTTGAACAAAAGCTACCATATACAGTTTATGTATAATTTTTGAAAATTGATGGGTTTGTGCGGGTATTACTGAATGTTATGTATGTTGGCTTGTTGCAAAGAGGTCACAATGTAAAACTTCTGCATAATTTGATACAATTTTTCCTTTTTATGTGGGTATTATTACTGAATTTTGTGGGTGTTGGTGCAGTGAACAGAGGCAACAATATGGAACCTCTGTGTAACTGAAGAAAATTGACTGGATTATGTGTGTATTGGACGCGTGTCCAAATGAACTGATTAGTTTAATAATTGATTATACACTGAAATTAATGTAGTCAAGAGAAAAGGCATTTTGCTTCCATGATGAATGGGGTTGGTTGTTGCATGATGATCATGTTGGAGTTGTTCTATAGTGGATTTGGTATGCTGTTTATGACCATGTTGTTGTTCTATAGTGGATCATGCTATTCTTTTACTTCATGGTAAGGTTTGAGTAAAATATTCTCATGCTCAAATATGTTTTGTATTGTTTTAACTTAGGGCTGTTTTTATTCGCTTGTCTAGGTTCTGCACTCTCTGTGTTGGGAAGGAAAGAAAATGCTCTATTGGTGTGGGAGCAGGGCTATGAACATGCTCTGCATCAGTCTGCTGACTTGAAACAGATGCTAGAACTTGAAGAGCTTATAGCGACAGCAAGACAAGAAAACAATGCACTGTGTGAAAGTGAAACACATGGGCCATTCATGCTGAAAACCAAATCCGGTTCTCCAATTAATGGGAACTCAAGTGAAGCTTTTAAGATCCGGGATACGTTGTGCACTAAGGCTGAATTATGCAACAATGCTACCAGTGATAGATCTGAGACATGCCTGAAGTCTGCTGATAGTTTCGACTTAAAAAGTGAATCACATGATGAAGATAGAGAGTGTAATAAATGTGATGGCCAAGTGAATGGAAGCCCTGATGTTCTCGATACACTTAGTTATAATTCTGAATCATGTAATGACTCTAGTGATGCTTCAGAATCAAGTGAAAAAGTATCTTCTACCAAAAGTGGTGACTCAGTTAATGTCACTGAAATTTTTAGAAACCCAATTAGTAAGTTTATATTTTCTGATGAAAGAAAAGGTGAAGCAAAGAAAAATAAGAAGTTTTGCGTTGCTCGGATTTCAAATACAAATTCCATTAGTGTAGATTTTCGACTCTCAAGGGGTATAGCAGAGGTTTGTTTTCATGCTTGTAATTGAATAAAGCAAATTACATAACAGTTTCTGTGCTGTTGTATTTATTTGTTTACATGAAGGATTGATATTATGACTCTTTTTCAGGTTAATGAAGGAAAATATGCAAATGCAATATCCATTTTTGACCAGGTGAAACTTTTTCCTTACTAGTGATTCTCTTGGTTTCATCTTTTCATGCCTTTTCTATCTTTTTCTCTCTCTTTCTTTCCTATTAAATGACATACTGTAGCTGTGCACACCTATCATTTATGCAGATACTGAAAAAGGACCCGGCTTATCCTGAGGCACTAATAGGAAGAGGTACCGCACATGCATTCCAGAGGGAACTTGATGCTGCTATAGTTGATTTTACAAAGGTACTGAAATAAACACTGCCTAGAAGGTGCATATAGAGATATGATATTTCTTCTTTAAATAAGAAGTTCACATGTATTAGGCTATACAATTCAACCCATTGGCTGGTGAGGCATGGAAAAGGAGAGGTCAGGCCAGGGCAGCCTTGGGAGAGTTTGTTGAGGTGAGAATGCAACACTTTCTTTGAACTTAGTAGCTGACTAACATGTTGAATATGTCAAGGGTTGGGGGGCCTTGTGCATCAGGCAACCCTCTTATTATATAATTAATGAAATTATCAGTTCTTTCTTAATACTCTTTGAACATTACCATCTACAGCTGTAGGTTTTGAGTTGAATACTCAACACTTGATTATTTTGGTGGTAGAGCTAAATTGTGGTTATTAAGGGTTCTGTATTCTTCAATATTTCAAGATTCAATGTTATTAAAGTCTGTATGTGTGACGTATAACATCATATGTGATATTGTAAAAAATGTCTCAGACGAGAAAATATTGCAAATATTTTGTACATTCCAAATGAAAAAAAAAATAAAAAAATAAAAGATTTTATTGTGTAGATATTACAAGCATTTCCATTCCTTGCACAAGTATGAACCTGTACATGTGACCATTGCTGTTTCCCTTCTCTCTTGATATGATATCAGGCTATTGAAGACTTGACCAAGGCATTAGAGTTTGAACCTGACACAGCAGATATTCTACATGAAAGAGGTAGCTTGTCTTTAACTAATTTGTTATTTGGATGGCAGATTTAGGCAGGACTTGAATAATTAGGCATGCCTCTATGTTGCTCTCGTAATATCTAGAAGTTCAGACAGAAATTGGAATAGTTTTTGTGGCATGGCTGTTGTTCTTACCCTTAATAAATCTTGTGCATGACTGCTGTTTTCACCCTTAATAAATCTTGTGCATGACTGCTGTTTTCACCCTTAATAAATCTTGTGCAAGCATACATTTCCATTTTTTTCAAAAGCAGTTAAAAAGTTAAACAACATTTGGAATTACTAGGTATATTTACATTTCCATTGGATCCATGAGTTTGTGGATAACATTATATTAACGTGGGATAGGAGAGAACAGCCAATCCTGTGTTGGTGCTTGACCAAAGAACTTGATGCGGTGGACCCTAGGAAAAGGATCTTTATATTCCACAATAAGCATACCAGTTTTGCTGACACAGCAAGACAGCCTGTAAACCTGTGTCTAACCCTATAGCTCCAATCCTAAAAATTTTATCAACACCTTGTAAGAAGGCTCATACCACCAGGCCATATGTTGTCTAATTAGTCAATGTACATAGAACGTAGGAACTCATTTGCTGGCTAGTCACAGAATTTCACAGTAAAGGGGACTTGAAGAAGAGGCTTTTTGTGTTAACAAATGGGAATATGACACTAGAAGCCTACATGCAAGCCAACTGTGCAAGGTCAATTGTTGACAAAAGGTCAACTACAACTGGCTATTGCACTTTTCTGGAAGGTAATCTTGTAACTTGGAGGAAGAAGTAAAATTAAAAGTGTTGTGGCAGTTTTGGTGCTGAAACCGAACTTTCTGCTATGCCTAAAGGGGTTCGTGAATTACTTAGGCTTAATATTATTTTAGAAGACTTGATGATTTAAGTGGGACAAATCTATGAAGCTTTAATATGAAATAAATCAGCAAATCGGCATTGCACACAGCCTGGTTCAACATGATTGAACCAAGAACATTGAAGTGTATAGGCATTTCATGAACCAGACACTTTAACGTGGGTTGATATTTACTTAAGAGGTGCCCGCCCCTGGACAACTTACAGTTTTCTCACTAATGGATGGAAGCTTCCTAAATAAAGTGTAACATGTAATATAGTTATTGAAACAGATTAAATGAGAGTAGTATAATAGTAATAACAAAATTCAGATATCATACACCTTGTCTTTAAAAATTGTGTATATATCTAGTATTTGTATATGATATAAATTATATCTATTGTAAACTTCACAGCCGTGTCCATCCTCTATCCCACTTTAGCGGTTTTAGGCTTGGCCACTGCGTGCTGCTATCCAAGATTGAATACTTAACATAAAAATAGGCTATAATTTAGAAAATCTTTAACAAATTATAACATTAAAATACGGAGATATTTTGTTCAAAACTATTGTTTGACCTTCTGTATATATTCTGCCAAATTGATTGATGAAATACTCTAGTGAATCCTCAATTTTTTGGCTAATTAACGCATGTTTACATGATTTTCGATGCAGGAATTGTAAATTTCAAATTTAAAGAGTTTGATGCAGCTGTTGAAGACCTTTCAGCTTGTGTGAAGCTAGATAAGGATAATACATCCGCCTATACATACTTGGTGGGCCTTAAGTGTTACTGCTTAAATCCTCATTGATTTGACATTGTTTTCTGGATCTCTCGTATGGAAGGTCTTTTCAATTCAGTATTTCACTGAACAAATTGAATTAACAGGGTTTAGCATTATCTTCAATTGGCGAATATAAGAAAGCTGAGGAAGCTCATCTTAAGTCACTTCAACTTGACAAAAATTTCCTTGAAGCATGGGCTCATCTGACTCAGGTTTCTATTCAACGGTGCCCATACTGATAGTTTGATCATATTATAGAAATAACTATATTGTATACTTCCAGGTGTTTAGTTGTATGTTAGAGTCTGTATGTTATCTGTACTTATATCTAGCTTCACTACTTTCCTCTGTGTTATTTTGTCTACCTGTAATCCAATCTACTGATTCAACTTGCTTGATGTATCCATTTCATATCAGATCAGTTCATATCTACATTTTTTAAATTCAATTACAGGCTTAATCATCTGGTAGGCCACACTTTTTTATAGATTTTTATATATATAGGCTTAAAATATATTCTGTGTGATGATCTTATATGCTAGTTTGGTCTGAAACATGACACAGTTTTTATCAAAGATCAGCAGTAATAGGCTACTATCTTTGGTCTTAGTATGTATTTGACAATTTTATCAAAGACATGGCTGCATATGTAAATATCTATTAAGCCCGATGCTCCTTTTCTGCCTAATTATCAGTTATTAGCTTTAAGCTATTATGTTAGATGATGTTATTTCTAGTGTTGTTCTGAATGTGTGGTTTTTGTGCAGTTCTATCAAGATTTAGCAATGCCAACCAAAGCTCAGGAATGTCTAAGTAATATGCTACAAATTGATGGCAGGTAATTGTCATGAATTAACTCTATTTACTCGTGTCAGCATTGTTTTCCATTTAATGTACTTTATGCCTATTCTCTTTACCCGAAGCTGATTGCTTTTACATATTGATGTTAGGTTTACAAGAGCTTATCATTTGCGCGGCCTTCTATTCCATGCAATGGGTGAACACAGGTATTTCTGTTGCCTTGCTGCTGATCATTGAAGTTGAATATTTATTTAAAGTGGCTGCTTTTACTTTCATGAATCTTTAGGATTTGGTCCCTAAACGCTAGTGTAAGATGTAGCTGCACTCTCTGACAATTAAGGAGACATAATTGGGTGGTAAAAATACTGGTTTTAGGTACCAAGGAGGGATCATGATTCATGCAGGAACTTAGATTACTTACTGTTGTTAATAATAACTGCAGTACTTGAAAGGAATCTTATAAGGAGGTTCATTTTGTATATTTGAGAAGGAGTACTTTGAGGAAGATTTGTGGTGATTGTGGTATTCCTAAAGTTTTAAACTAATATCATATAATTGTATTATCTCTGTTACTAAATTCTTATTCCCAAAACTTTGCGGATAGCTACTGCTATTATTGCCTGAAATCTAGGATTCTAGAGTGATAAATTGTATACGAATTATTGGATGATTGGTATACTGTTTAAAAGTATAAAAATTTGTTGGGTTTGGATTTGAAATGGCACCTAAGGTCCATGTAAGTTGCTTTCAATGTTTCACACCAATTATAGGTGTTAAATTTTGTAGTTTGGTACTCTGTTCTCTTACTTGATTATACTTTAACTTGGGTTTGGATGTGACAGGAAGGCTATCAAGGATTTGACAATGGGGTTGAGCATTGATGGTAGCAATGTCGAATGTTTGTATTTACGAGGTTCCTGCTACCATGCTGTTGGGCAATTCAAAGAAGCTGTAAGAATTCTCTTAATTTAAATGTTTGATGCATTGTTTGTTTGTCACACACTACAATGTTTTTTAACTGTCTCAGGTCAAGGATTATGATGCTGCGTTGGATATGGAACTGGATACGATGGACAAGTTTGTGCTCCAGTGCCTTTCCTTTTATCAGGTTTGTTTTATTAATTGTAATTCGTCTGTTTTTTGTTCTTCCTCTTAATCCTATTTTACTGATAAAATAAGAACATCATTATTTTCCTTCTACGCTGTAAGATCTACTAACATGTCATAGCAAACATTCATTTAGAGCAGGAGAGATAGTCATAGTAAACGGGAGAAAGAGAGATATTATAAGCTCAACATTATAAAAATGCTAGCATGTTAATTTGAACATGTGGATTTCTGTTGGCATGTTTTGAAATAGGCTGTTCCCTTCTGCTTTAGTTCCTTGTGTCACTTTGTTATGACATACTAGTAGATCTTGCCCTTCCTTGATTCAAGCTTCATATGCCATTGGGGCTCTGTGAATTGACATGGTATTTATTAAGTTCCTTTCATTAATTAAGAACCTAGTTCAATGGTGTGCCTGAATTTTTTTTTTTTTTTTACTTTTTGCAGAAAGAGCTTGCGCTGTACACAGCCTCAAAATTTAATAGTGATTTTTGCTGGTTTGACATTGATGGGGATATTGATGCACTTTTCAAGGTAAATTTTGTGAAAACAATTCTACTTTCCTTGGTATTCTAATCTTTCTTTATTGAAAAGCGTCTTAATTGGAAACCCTATTTATCTGATTATGGTCATGTGTAAGAGTAGGTCACTTACCTGAAAAACAGGAAGAATAAGAGAAAATGTAAGTTTTTCCAGAAGCATGCCTATCGGAATTTTAGAGTGGATAAAAGAATGTATAGCTCCTAGAATTTGAGCTTAGGCCCCAATCAATCTCCAAAACTTGTTTGTAAGGTTAGGACCACAGTTCCATAATTTGCCTTGCAAAGTATTGTTACCTATGAATGGTCTGGATGTTTCAGTAAATAAATATTGTCACCAATATTTATTTTCATTCGGTAAAAATTATAAGTTGCTTATATATTGTAGATATTACTATAGATATATTTATATTTATTCTGTTGGCCTTTAATAATTAATACTACTATTTTATGTTGCTAACCTTTAAGAATATAACATTATTTAATTCTGTTGACCTTTAATAATTGATATTGTTTCTTAAGTTGACCTTTAACATTTTAAAACTATTTACTGCATTTTTATCAAGAAAAATGGTGCACAACTGTACAACACTATCCTCCAACTACAAGTCAGCAACTTCAGTAAAATAAAAAATAAATTCAGTTTTCTTTTCAACCCCATTATTGTCTTTTCTTTGGTTTGCCTCTAACCTTGCCACTGCTTTGCCTTACATTCCACAATCCCTTACTGCTCACAATCATTTCCATTGTTACATTCTTCATCTTCCATTATTGTATAACACTTTTCACTGCCAAAGTGAATGTCTTTCCCATTGTTCACATTCTATTGTTGTATTAGGGCATACCAGTTTGTAAATGAACCATGAATTGGTACACAAACAAATTTACAGTTTTCTACTCATTTGAACAAATTATGTGTCATGGTCATATCAACCAAACTTTATGATCTCATTTAGACCATCTCTCTAGTCAATGTGGGACTAGACTACCACTCTTGAGGTCGTAATTAAAGCAGGCAAGGGATGACTTTAATTAAGGTGGCTTTCCAACATTTTCCTTCACTGCTAGCATGGCAACTTTGATACCATTTAAAAATGAGTTAAAGATTTAACTCAATCTTACAAAACTAACTTGTGAGATAAGGATTGCCCAAGCTTTAGAAGCTATATATTAAAGCGACATATCTATTTGATGTGGGACAAAACCACTGCCCTTGAGATTCTGAGGCAGGCTAGGGGTGATTGCAATTAGGCAAATTACCAACAAAAACAACTAGGTTTTCAACCACAACGTCCTTATCCACGTTAAAGCATGCGTTGATTTCCATTTTCTATGATCAGTATTCTTATCTTCGATTTTCTTGTCATCAGGAATACTGGTGCAAGAAATTGCACCCAAAGAATGTATGTGAAAAAGTTTTCAGGCAACCTCCTTTACGCGAGTCTTTAAGAAAGGGAAAGCTTAAAAAGCAAGAGTTTACCATTACCAAGCAGAAGGCTGCTCTTCTACTGGCTTCAGATTCCATTGGCATGAAAATCCAGTATGCTTGTCCGGGATTTCTGCCTAATAGACGTCAGGTAAAGCTATTTCTTCTTCCATGTACCATATCGAGTTTTGGTCATTTTCCTGTTTTTTTTTAAGAAATCCCGTAGCTGTAGGGGTGCACTTTAATTCTGACAGTTTTTCATGTGCCATAGCGTACTTGTACGTTTGTTTGCTCTGAGACCTAGAAAAAGGATTTTGTTGCATCCAAAAAATTTGATAATTCTTGTTCATATATTGTAGAATCAAATTGCAAGAGTTGGAAGCATGTTATACTATTTCCATTTACTTCCTGGTGTCTAATATAAGGGGTTCTATTTCATTTATTTAGTGACAAAGAAATAATAAGGCATAACGACTGAATAAGATTAAAAAGTCCGGAAAGTCAAGGAATTTCAGTTTTCTGATTTAACACTGCAACTAACTTTAAACAAATCAAACTTCCTTTCTTGAAATTTTTTACCTAATAGAACATTTTATTTTAGTTGTATTTCCCGTAGTAAGAACATGCAGGTTTTTTGTGGAATCATATAATTTGTTAGCTTTCAATTAGTTTAAAATCATGGATATATGCAAGTTGTCATATTTTTCCTTTATACTTTTCATACATTCACTTTACAGTGACATGCGTCCACTGAACATTTGTGGTATTTTGCTCATTATTGTTGATAATATCATCTTATTAACCTTTCTAAATCTGTGTATTAATATTTCCTAATAGCATCGTATGGCTGGACTTGCCGCCATTGAAATTGCACAAAAGGTCTCCAAAGCTTGGCGTTCCCTGCGTGCTGAATGGAAATACTCAAGTAAAGGAAACTCAAAGAATGGGAAAAGGGCCAGGAGAAGGGAAAGAATTAACATGACCAGTCAAAATAGAGGAGGTGCTGGTTGTAGTACAAGCAGTACCTCATTAACATCTTCAAATGGAATTGTAGATGAAAGATCATCCAGCCGGAAATTGTCATGGCACGATGTTTACTCATTAGCTGTTAGGTGGAGACAGATTTCTGAGCCTTGTGACCCTGTTGTATGGGTGAACAAGCTAAGGTATCCCTTCTTTGTGCTAACTATTTTATTAGCGCACACTAATATAATTGTTGCTGATGTTTAAAATTCTGTAGTCCTATAGGAATGACTAAACTATAATCTTTTATGGTCAACTAACTTTACAGAAATTCTATATGTTTTCAAACTTCCACTCTAATTGTAAGTTAATACTGCTAACGTAAAATTGTAAATATTTGTAAGGTCATGTTCATATTTTAAACCCAACTCCACAGACTTGAAAGGGAAAGAAGGAAATGCATAGGGGACAAACAATGATAGTTCAGATTGTTGTAAATGGGATGAGGGTTTTGATTAGAGTGAATACCTTTCCTAAGTGCAATGGAATGGACTAGCTTGAATTATCATCTCTAGGATTTATAGTAGCATCGTTTGGTGATGGAGATGAATCAAGTAACTCTTTAGGTACTGTTGGACTATTTGTGGGAGAATGAGTGTTGTATAGAAGTAGTATCTTGTACAATAGATAAAGCAAAGGGTATATAGTCAAAGAACGTAACTTTAGAAGACATGTAGCTTTTTATTCTTTGGGGAATAACATTTATACCCTTTCCAAAGACAATAAAAACATCATGAAAAAAACAAGTGCACCCAAAAATAAACTGAAGTTCAAATCTATCTGGCATTATACTTAAGTACATTAAGAAAATTGATCAATAAATATGATAAGATATCTTGAACAAAAGAATGTTACACAGCTTGGACTCCAAATATTTGAGCGAATGGTATTACAAACCAAGTTATGTCCTTTTTCAGTTTGCTTGGGAAAAGATGGCCTAACATGTTTACTGAACAAGCATGATTCCCAATCAAACACTTCAATTGTTTGAGACGTGGATCCAAGAGTTTCAATTTGGACAAACTTGCATAACCTAATTGATCATGAACTAACTTTCGAGAAAACAACAACAGAAGATACAAATGACTGCATTTCAAACAGTAGAGGTCCCCGAGATTCAATGCCCCCTCCATTCATTCGACATGTACCACATTGCTCACATTGCTAAATGACAAGATACAACACCTAATGTTACTAAGCATTTTAAGGTCTTACAATTGACTCATACAATTGAAGAGACAATCAGGGATAAATAAAACAATATATAAATTCAATGAAGGAAAAAGAGAAACCTGATCAATTCCTTGGGTAGCAATAATTTAACCCATTTGAATGGCAACATTGAAGAAAACAGAGAAAAATAGAGAATTATTACTAGCTACGTGAACAAAGGCACCTGAGTAAACAATCCGAGGACTTTGATTAGCAATGGATTGAGAAACACATGTTGAAACACTAGGAGCTTAGGGTGAATAGGCTTCACTTGTGACTTTCCTTGAAGATACTCTTGATAATTCATCTTTTGGAACGCTAGTAACAATTTTCTTTGATGTGACTCATCTTCTTGCAGTATGTGTACTAAGGCTGACAACTTCTACACTCTCTTCCTCTAGTAGACACCATCGCAGAAACCTTGACTCTCCCAGTTCAATTTTCAATTTTTACCTTTGTGGTAATGTGAAGAAGTTTGGTAATCAAGCTGTCTGTTGAGGGAAATTCATGGCCAGTTAGGAGTTGTTCATAATGACCAGGATTAAAATCTGAGTGTAAGGTTCGTAGGATAATCACTATACACAACCTGTCAAGTATTTTTTCTAATTCCTTTAGTGACTCATAGTTTAGGAGCATCTCCAGTTCTTCCTTTGCAACCTCGGCTTTAGCAACAACTGAAACCATATCATGACTGGTTTGTTTGAGAGAAGCTAATTTTTGGACATCATACAAACATTAAATGTTATTGGCATAGATGCTTTGAATCTTCCAAAAATAAGAATGAGTTTTAGAGGTTCTAGGAATTCACACACATTGGGTTCTACAAACTGCCACAGAACAAGCATAACTGAAAATCAAGTTTCTTTCACTAAGCACGACTTTACATTGATCCTTCAACATCTTCCTTTTCTAAATGATCGTTGTAACCTTGGACTAGGAACCAAGGTTCTACAGAGGAAGCCCATGATAGATAGGTTTTGCCATTGAGCTTCTCCATATTAATAGTTAAGAGTTTTAGAAACAGAAAGAACAGGACCAGGAGATACCATAGAACTCAAACTAAGAAGAAGAAAGCAAGACAACAGTGTAAAGAGACCTAGACAGAGGTGAAAAAGGGGGACCCCCATCTACAGAAGAGAAAAATAGGACCTGGAATAGATCGGAAAACCTCCAACAAGTACTGCGGTGGTGGTGTGATGGTATTCCGTCAAATGGCTGGTGCATGGACTGCATTTGCAAAAGGAGCAGTGTGTGAGCACACATGGGCTCACAATGGACCAGCGACCACACTTGAAATAATGGTAGCCAGCTGGTGGCAGACGACCGATTGTTGTGAAGAAACACAGTGGGTGAATACGACCTGTGATGGGACTAGAGCACAATCGTTCCTATTCCGATACCAACTTAAGATTTTGCAAGAAATTCTTGGTGAGAGTACATCTCACTAATGTATGTATTATAAACATTCAAAAGTACATAAAACAGAGCAAATAGGGTACAACCATGACCCTTCGAGATACATAAAAAAATAGCTCTATAGAAGCTGAGCAACAGAGGTAAAATATTATTTTAACAGTTTGAGAGAGAGATAGATAGATGCCATGGAATTTTTGTTTGCTCTAAGCTTATGTTTTTAGCTTAGACTTCAACAAAAACTGGGACATTTTATTATTCCATTAAGGACCATAAAAAAGAGATAGAAATGCCCTTACCTTTAAAACTTAGATTACTAAAGTTTTACTCTAAATGAATTTTGGTTGGAATTAGAGTGGCTAATGTATATTCAGCCTTCATATCACTTTAAACTTTAAGTACTTTCACCTGTGGATTGCTTTCCTAAGATTGATTTTACATGTATTCAAATTTTGCAATCTAAGAGGTTATGTTCTTTTTTTATGAAGTATATACTTCCCTTTATTTGTAACAGTAAGCTCAGAAGTATATTGTCTAGGTTGGATAAATTTTTGCCTTTATTGGTTGCCAGCCTAATCGCACTATGATGTAGAATTTAGGTGGTAAGTGAAAGGAATAAAGTTGAAAGAGAAAAAAGACAGAATAGAGAGGATACAGAGAAACAAGGATCAGAGAAACTGTGCAGACACTTGATTATCATTTCAGTCTGTATACATTTTTCCTAAAATACAACAGTCCTGTATTTATAGGAAGCTACCAAACCGCTATGAAATAACAGTCCTTTTCTTATTTATTTTGACATCACAATATTGGTTAATGTGCCTGGTTTTACCTCTCGGATTATTATTTCAGAGTTGGACTTCAGACTTGTGTTGGATTTTGAATTTTTTGTTTTGCTCTACAGTGATGAGTTTGCTGCTGGATTTGGTTCTCACACGCCCATGATTCTTGGGCAAGCCAAAGTTGTCCGTTACTTCCCCAATTATGAAAGGTGAAACCTTTCTCCCGTTTTTATTGATTTATTCTATATTGGTAGACTCGTGGGAAAAAGGCTTGGTTGTGTTTGTAGTAGGCTAACTTTGAAAATGGTTATTGCTTTTAATGTTACAGAACATTAGAAGTTGCAAAGGCTGTGATTAAAGAGAGAACATTTGTTCGAAGCAAAACAGATAAGATCATTCATCTTTCCGAAGATGGGAAATTAGAAGAGGTCAGTTGTTGATTGTTGATTTAGATATGTTGCACCTCTTTCCTTTTAACATTACTTACTATGCAATAGGCCTCCTCACTGACTTTAGCCCCACGAGGTGTAGCTTTTGAAATGTTGTAGTTTTGTTGATGTCATCAGTAGGCCTCTTATGCGCTTATTTGGATCGGTGGTATACTGAAGTTACTTATTGGATAGGCATAATTTATTCTTTATATATTAAATTCTCTTTGGACCCGGTTTTTCCATGCACTCAGCCACATATAGCAATCAAAGTACTATAGCTCACAGAAACCATCCTTATTATTAGATAGTTTGAATGTCTACCTTAGAATGTTGAAATTCCCAAGTTGCATGATGGACTGTGTTTCTTATGCATCAAGTGAGATGGACACATAGGGCTGATTGACGAGCTTTTTCGGAAGTTCCTTATAGGAGAGACAAATAAAGGAAAATTGAATTAGCTTCTCCATATGCTAAAATTAGCACATGCATGACCTAATTTATAGAAACTCTCATATAGTTCCTCTAATTTTTATTTAGCTTGTGGAAAAGTTAAATTATTCGAAGGATTTTTGGAGAAACTCGTTCAAACAGATCGATAAATATCCCTTTTATAAATATAATTAATGCTCACCGATTTTATTTTCCTCAGTTATATTTTTGACAAAGAAATGCTTCTACATTATTCTTTCTTTTGAATGGTATCAAACTTTACTAGCTGATGTTACTTGTTTTTCTGTTTATAATATTACGTAGTCTATCCTTTTCTAAAACACTTTAATGTTTGATATGCAGATTATGCATGCAAAATCATGCTCTGATCTTTACAAAGTTGTTGGTGAGGATTTTTGGTTGGCTACCTGGTGCAACAGTACTGCAGTTGAAGGGTATGTGTTCATAGTGGTAACACTGTTGTGCCGAAACACAATTCCTTTGACATTTATTTACATTTTGGATGTTATTTTTTTCAGGAAGCAGCTTGAAGGGACTAGGATAACCGTTGTAAAAATGTAAGCTTGAGCTTGATTCAGAAGCCTTGTAAAATTTTAGTTTTCACGCTTCGAATTTAATTGGAAACTATATGTTTTGCAGGGGGGAGCACGGTTTTGACTTTGCAATCAGAACACCTAGTACACCTGCTAGATGGGAAGATTTTGACGAAGAAATGGCAGTGGCATGGGATGTATGTTCCTTATACCAAACAACTTTTAGTGTATTAATTGGCTGACAGTGGTATATATATTGTTTTGTTTTGACATCCTTACCAATGATCTATCTTATACTCATATGTCTCATTCAGTAATCATTAATATTTCATTTATGAAGTTAGCCAACATATATTTTATCGGTGTCAAGTTTCATCTGAAAATGTTTTTATATATGGCTCAACTTATTAGATGAAATTATAATATTCACCTTGTACTTATCTTGGCGTCAGACTATCTGCAAAGCTTACTGTGGTGAAAATTACGGGTCTACTGATTTCGACATGCTTGAAGACGTGCGAGATGCAATTTTAAGAATGACATATTACTGGTATGTTTTTTCTCTTTTTTTTTTTTTCAAAATGGGTAATTTATCTTCTGATTTTTCTGCAGTTGAAAATCATTTGTTTTAATCTGACTGAACTGCTTTTCAGGTATAACTTCATGCCACTGACTAGGGGATCTGCTGCAGTTGGATTTATCGTTATGCTGGGATTGTTACTTGCTGCGAACATGGAGTTCACGGGAAGCATCCCACAGGGTTTACAGGTTGATTGGGAAGCCATTCTGAACTTAGATCCAAACTCGTTTGTGGATTCGGTTAAAACATGGCTGTACCCATCTCTGAAGGTGACAACCTCATGGAAAGATTATCATGATGTTGCGTCAACGTTTGCAACAACAGGGTCGGTTATCACTGCTTTGAGCTTTTCTTCTGATGATTGAACTCCGG
This sequence comes from Vigna unguiculata, assembly GCF_037176805.1. Classification (NCBI taxonomy): domain Eukaryota; kingdom Viridiplantae; phylum Streptophyta; class Magnoliopsida; order Fabales; family Fabaceae; genus Vigna; species Vigna unguiculata. The sequence continues at coordinate 51,095,835 of NC_140794.1, read as the reverse complement.
TAATATGATGACCATGAGAGGTAATTGCATATTAACTTTGACTACATTGTAATCATATGTTAAAGATTATACAATAAAGTTATCATGTCATTGGATGAAAATAACCTTCTGTTTTCGCTATTTTTTTTTCATGCACTGCTTCAGTAGAAAGTGATTAGGCGAATGTTTTGTTTGTATTTTACTTGTTAGACTTTTCGCAACGTTAATGATCTTGTCATAATTATTTACATTACATCCTTTTATTATTTTCTCCACCCTTCTATTTATTTCCTGTTTTATCTACACTATTCCCGTAATGCCTTAAGGTTAGGTTTACGGCCATGATTGAGATAGTGTGTTTGGAGGTATTTTTATTGTGTAGTGCGCAGAAGAAACCAAAGCAGTTTGGTCGGATAAGGTGCATGAATCCAACTTTATTGCAAAAGATCTGTCCATTTTGCAAGAGGTCTTAAAATAATATTTATACAGGAATATTTTATGATCAATAACGCCAACATCATTTATCCTTTTCATGAACTCATAATCGTGCTTTGAATTTTTTTCAAGTTTCACGCTTTTTTTATAACATTAATTTATTCTGTCCATTTCATTTGTACAACTATGTTTGTGTGTCATGCGGTGAAAAATCTGAGTTTTTGTTAATTTTTATTACGTTATTAAAAATATGTTAAATAACAAGATTGCTTTCATATTTTTTTCATATTATTACCTAATACTTTCATATTTTTTTTTCATATTATCACCTACAACGACTAATAATCTATATCTATCACCACTGTATTTTTTTTTTATCCAACATGATTTTAATATTCGCTTATCGTTTTATATTAATTGTAATGTTATTTTGTATTAATAGACACTTGTATTTTTTTAACATGTGGAAAACAGTTACGCAAAATAATGGTAAGATAATTGACATATAAGATGATTGACAAAAAAATAAAAAGTAAATTGCATAAATTACCAATCTCTCGGTTCAAGTGACAAGGAACTATTAGATTCCTTTAGATTAAATTTGAGATTTGAATTTGGTAAATGAAAAAAAAATATTAAAAGAAATGTATCCTTTTAAATAAACTCAACAGGCTCAGTTTACATTAGCTCGAGTCAAATGTGAATTGCGGATAAATGGAATTTAAAACCAAAAAATAAAACATTATACAAAGAACTTTACTAGGATCAGTTTGTTAAAAAAAAAAGATCCTAGTTTAAAATAACTTCGTGATTACGATTTCCGAGTTATACAAAAACGAGTGTACAGTTAAAAATAATTATTTTATGAGAAGCTGCTTTAAATTGTTTTTATTGTAATTAGAACTTTTATTCTTTTTAACTTCTGATTACTTTTCGAAAAAATTTAATAAAAGATATAAAAATTAATGGTTTTTTAGAAAAAAAAAAGTTTAAACAAAAATGTTTGCATCACAAATATCAAACCAAGCGAAAAAGTTACATATATGATTGAAATAATTAATTAATCTGACCGTAAGCATCTTTACACTTTTGGGTAGGCATAACTTTAATAATATCTTCTCAATCATTCTTAAAAAATATTTGATTTGTTTTCTTTTCTGCATATAGGAATTATTGAGCTATGCAATGTATTATGTATATATATTCTGCATATTGAAGCCAGGAGTGCGTGACAGGTAAAACAAGGAACAATATTTCTTTAGCAGCTACTTAGCATCACTTCTGCTGCCAAACATACCTAATAAAGATCATAAACCTATAATTGATTGATATAACCTACGCAATGGCCCACAAATATGTAAAAGTTGGAATTTTAGAGTGAAATTTCAAAGACATGACAACCCTCCATCATTTTTAAATTCAATTTGCGTATATGAACTGTAAAATGAACAGATTGCCTACTGCAAGAATTTTTTTTCCAATCTAACCAACCAATTCGTTGTTTGTTTCCTTCCAAAGACAAGAGAAAAGAAAAGAAACGCTACGTAATAAAATAATGAAGCAGATTTGTTTTACTAGAAATGCCAAATTGTTTGTGTAAGACTGATTGACTAAAGATTTGAAGAAAGTTTACATCTTTACTGATTAATTGGTTATTGCAATGCAGATAAAAGATTTTATATATCTGCATGCATATAAAATATTATAAAATAACAATAAAAACTAATAATAATAAAAATAATATTAAACAAGTTTTAATAAAAAAATTTCTATAATTTATTTTCTCCTTTAATTTTTACCAATTAATCTAAATAACTTGATTTTTGAATTTAATGTATATATTTCGTTCTTACATAAAAATGAAAATAAAGTAAAATTTTCTATTTAGCAATCTGTACGTAAAGTATTTGTATGAGACAAAAGGAATTTTCATTTGAACTATAATAAAATGTCCTACCATTATTTAAACTTATATTTATAGTTGTACCTTTTTAAATTTATTGTTTGGAAACATTACTTTTATTTGTATTAACATTTTATGAGAAAATAAACTTATATTTTATTTAATAAGGTAAATCTTTTATTTAATTTTATAATCGCTGTTATAAAAATACCTAGTGATAACAAAACGTTAGGTACAATTTTTCTTAAAACAAGACCTCAATTGCAATCCTTGTTTCAGAGAATATTAACCCCAATTTTGCATGATTATTCATTGACAAGTACGAAACATTCTGGAATTAAATGTGGAAAAGATAATCGTATTTTATAAAAAAATTTACTTAATACAATAAAACATTATACAAAAAAAAAAGAGATGTAAATATAAAAATGAGATTATTAATACGAATGAATTGAATGTGCAGCGATTATAAATAATATAGTTAATGAGTAAAAAAATTGTAAAAGTGTTAAAAAAGAAAAACTAATTTATGTACAATAATTATAATAAATTATGCTAAACTTCACAAAGAAAAATGTTTCTTTCACAGCATAATTTTACAACTCAGTTTTAAAAGTATTTTAATCATTAAAAAAAAAGTAACTTTTATATTTGTAAAAAAATAAAGTAATTGAAGGATAAAATAATAAATATAAAATGTGCGTAAAAATTTATTGGGGTCAAAATACCTTTTGCCATCACTTGTATTTTTCCTTCTCCATAATCTGATTTAGTAAACACTCTTATTACGACGGTCAAAATAGGTCGGAACCTATCTGTCAATCTGGTTCATCATAAATTTAGATCGGGTTGAATTGAAATTTTTTTACAAATTTTAATACGAGTTGATTTTTGACATGGCTCACCCGAAGTAAACCTGTGATAAGCCAGATTGGCTCACCAATCCGCAAATAAAGGGTTGCATAAGTATTTTTTGTTGAGTTGAGCTTTGCATTTGGGTCATGTTAGGTTTTTTTGTAGCCAACACATAGATAATTTGTTGTAAGTATAAACACAGAATATGATCCTAATATTGATTCTAATAATCAATCATAAATTCATAAACATTATCTCATACCCATACTGATAATCATATTGTAAATAGTAAAAGGAAGCGTACCTGAATTGGCCATAACGATAATATTAGAAATATTAGAGCACTCCTATATGCATAGTGATCTTCCTCCTGTAGAGCACCTTGATTTCCCTTTGGTTTGATCTTCCTCCTCCTGTAGAGTACCTTTATTTCCCTTTGGTTTGATCTTCCTCCTGTAGAGCACCTTTATTTCTCTTTGGTTTTCTCTCTTGATGGGGATAGGGAGAAAGGGACAGGAAGAGTACGTTATGACTCTGTGTGTACTCTTAGAAGGGGACCACGACCATTTATAAACTGAATTACTTACGTTTTAGTATTTCTAATTTGGCCCCTCATCAAATTAGAAATTACTATCTGATCTCTACACAATATTTATTTTCATGACATATGCCTTTAGCCAAATCTTTAATTTAGTCAGATCACTTTATTATTTGGCTTTATAAATAATGACCCTAACACATTTAATTATGTATCATATATATGCATGACCCAAAATTACTAACATTTGTATTTTTGTGATTTTGGTTTGTATTTTGATTGTATTAAAGTTTATTTAGATTTTAATTAGAATTAGAATTTAGTTTTGTATGAAAAATAAATAAAAATTATATATTTTTGTAATTAAGTGAGCCAATGAACAACCCGTTTAATCTACCAACTCGCTGTGGGTCGGGGCAGATTCAAATACTTCTGACTCGCTAATAAATGAGTCGGATTTGATTAAGTCACTAAATAATCAACTTGTGATGGGTCGAGTCGGGTTGGATCAGACTACCGTTTTGAAAACTCTAAATCTTATGTCTCAAAAGACTTAGAGAAAAAATTACTAACATAATATAATAATTGTCAAGGTGTTATAATATGAGTAAATGATTCTCTATCTGTATAATTTAAGTTCAAATTCAAGATTATACTTATTAAGCTGATATTAGTTATTTAAGCACTTGTTTAGTTTCTTTTTGGCTTCTTTTATGCGTATTAATTTAAAGTCCGATTTCTTTATTGAGTTTAAAATTTTAAAATTAATGACCATAAGTTTAATTTAATTTGGAGGCACGACAGAGAATGAAAAGAGAAAAAACAGGAGAGAATTAAAATTCAATGATTTATGGTCGAAAGCAATTAAAGGAGGTGTACTGGTAGAAGAATATTTTTCCCTTTTTCTTGTGAATGAAGGCAAAAGTACAGGGCATGCCAATGTAAAAGAGACATCAAGTATGCTCCATCTCCTCCAACCTAATGCTTCTTAACATTTGCAGTCACTAATTTTCTACCCTCACTCACCCTTCTACATTTGCACTCTCTTCTTTTACTCAAACCTTCCTCTACATCAATATACCAACTCATACCTACAATGCAAACACCAAAACACTTTATTAAGCCCTTCCATTCACCACTTCAATCACTGTTTCTGTCTCTAATAACTCATCTAATATGATAACCATTATAAATTACTCACACAAAAAAAAGAGAGAAAAACAAGATAAATTTTAATCAGTACTCACCTTTCACTTTTCTCCTCGATTTCTGACCCAAATTCGCAACGAGTTCTTTCATTTCTGGGTGTTTGTTATACCACTTTGACTGAGCTGAAGCAAAGAGCCAAGTGGAATTCATTTGCCTGTTGAAAAATCGTGCTGCATAGTATGGCATCTGGAACCCCTTTGAGTTCATGAACGTTAAACAATCCATCAAGCTCTCCCTAGCAAGCCCTTTCATGTCATAAGCCTGTGATCTTCTCCACAAACTCTTACTGTGAGGACGCGCAACACCTGATAGGCACAGTGCTCTGGTGGCATCACTGATCGCACCTTCTGCATCTTTAAGTAGCAAATAACACTGAGCTCTATTGCCATGAAGCACCATTCTCTCTTTCCTTAGTTTCAATGGGCACAAATCTAAAGCCTCTGAGTATTTCACCACAGCCTCTTCAATCTCCCCACCAAAAAATCTCTCACTTCCTTCTTCTTTCAGAACACGTGACAAAGCTTTTTTTTCTCTCATTTCCTGCACGCTCGTCACTTTCTCTCTCTTCACTCTCTCCACCTTCATTTCCCATACTTCTTCCAACCTTCTCCTCGTTCTTTCACTACTCAAACTCAACTCGCGAACCTTGATCTTGTGGAAATCGTGCAAGAGAACCTGCATGATTTTCTTACCAACTTTGTATTTCCCTTTCACATCTCTTAATTCAACCAAATCAGCAAGCGCTGGAGCTGCTGTGTCTATCACTTTATACCTCGTAACTGGGTCTGTGAGAAGTTGAACAAGACTTTCAATAGCCATGTGTTGCCTTTTATCTGAGGATCTTGACACGTGACACAAACTCTCTACAACTTCTTGCAAACTCGCTATGCTTTCTCTTCCCATTTGTGTGTGACACAGGGTTTTCAGAAGTCCTATTCCAGAAGGTGAAGAGGGGTTTGATAGTCCCCCCCACATACCACACAACTTCTTCAAGAATTTCTTTTTACATATCAGCCTCAGAGATCTTTCTCTGCATGCAAAGCAGTGTAGGAGAAAGAGAGACCAACATTGAAGCTGGCTGGCCCATTCTTCTGCCTTTCTGTTTTCCAATTCAAACCCTCCAAACCCTCTTGTCAAAAGGTTCCTATGGTACTTCAACCTCTCTGTTTTTTTCAACCCAACAAAATCATCGTATACCTTGTTCAGGCACGTGGAAGCTATGTTCGTGGCTGCTTCTATGATTTCTACTTCGTATGCTTTAAGGGCTTCAAAAGTTGCTTTATGTCTGGCTAGATGACCCATTGCTCTGAGTGCAACCCTTTGTTCAACCCAACTTATCTTACCCCGAAGAAGCTCAAGCAAAGGCTGAATCACTGAGGACTTAACAGCTTTTTTGGCAAACTTGGGTTTCGTCATGGTATAGGAACCAATGATATGTGCCGCGTAGTAGGGTATGTAAATGTTCTGGTGCCTAAGAAGCCAACTTCTATGAGTGACTCCTTTACTAATGAGTTTGGCCATGCATGTGAAGATGCCAAGGGAAGGAAATTCAGGGTCGTTTGGTTTAGTCATGGCGATTTTCCAAATCCCACTTAGGACCAGCACATGTTCTTGGTTGTTTCTGAGAGGCATTTGTTTGAAGTATTTAGCTATTCTGGTTCTTCTCACGGAAGGCACCGTTTCAGACAAGATGCAGAAGAAACAGGAACAGTTCAAATTGTGAGCAGTGTTGTTGGTTGAAGTTTCTGGGATTCGGAATTCCATGGTTTGTGGAATTGAGATATTGAAATCTTGGATGGTATTTGCCCCGTAGGGAAGGATGAGCATACATTCAAAAAATATTTTAGGCTTTCTTGTAAAAAGGGTCACTTTGACCAAAAATTTGTAAAAAAGCTCGTTTGAATTTTTTGTTCAAAATAGGGTCAAGTCGTCGTGGTGGAAGACGACATTAAAGGTGAAGTCGTCATCCACCGTGCCGGTTTCTTTTTTTTTTTTCAAAAAGCGAAACCGTGCTCTCGGAAGCCGGTTTCTATATATTTTAAAAGTAAAGTCGTCCTTGGGCCTGACGACTTCACTTTTTTTTTTTTTTTTTTTACACATTCAGTTTTATATATATATATATATATATATATATATATATATATATATATATATATATTTAATTATATATTATTTAGTTTTTCTAAAATATTTGTTTGAGTAAAAATATGAAAAATAGTTTTAAAAAAATTCTAAAATACTTAATCGTTAAACCTTAATACAAAATTAAGAAGATAAAATGATACAAATTAAAAAAATATTAAAAAATCCTTCGATAATTATATTTGAATATTTAATTTGTTAATGTTTATTTTATTTGTGGTTTAGTTAGTCTACTAATTATCAAGTATCATTTAATAAAATACTAAATTTGTAAAATCAAACGAAGAATTAGAGAATATTTTGACCAAATCAGAAGAAACTGACGAAAAAATCACCATTGAGGATGTCACTTTATTTCTCTACTGTAAACAAATATTTAAAAAAAACTAAATAATATATAATTAAAATATATATATATATATATATATATATATATATATAAAGCTGAATGTGTAAAAAAAAAAGAAAAAAACCAAAAAGTGAAGTCGTCAGGCCCAAGGATGACTTCACTTTCAAAATATATAGAAACCGGTTTCTCAAAGCACGGTTTCGCTTTTTGGAAAAAAAAAAAAAAGAAACCGGCACAGTGGAGGACGACTTCACCTTTAATGTCGTCCTCCACCATGACGACTTGACCCTATTTTGCAAAAAAAAATTCAACGAACCCATTTTTACAAATTCTAGGTCATAGTGACCCTTTTTTAAAAAAAAAGCCAATATTTTATATAGCAGAAACTTTTTGAATTTAGATTTATCGACTAATTGGAAATCATTAGGTTGGGAAAGTACACATCTCTGCGCAAGAAAAACGTTATACTATCGCATTAAACTTACCGATTAAATTTGATCAAAATTCTATTCAATGAAACTGTGTTCTTTTTGTTACTCGATAATAAGAAAGGAGAAAAAAAAAATTAAGAAACAATTTGCGTTATTTAATTTGTATTTTTTTGGTTAAATTTGATTTTAGTTTTTATAGTTTCAAATTAATTAGTTCTTAAACCTGTATGTAAATTTAGTCCTCTCCTCAATTTTATAATATTGAAAAGTGTCACCGAATATTAAGTGTGAATTTAGGAAGTAAAACTAAAATCATATAACTAAAAATACTAAATATATTTTAACTCTTGAAAAATAAATATTTTTCTTCCGTAAGCTTAAAATATTACGTTTTGTTTAAATTTGGATTTTGTTTCCTAAATTGAAATTGACGTTTTTAATTTTAAAAAAGACTTGTTTTTATGTTTTTTTCTAAATATTATTCGTTAGAAATTTCCCTAGCAAAGTGAAGATTTTCAACATCCATTTTCAATTAATGTAAAAAGTTGATCTTCTCATCAACCCGTACAGTGTGTCATTTAAAATAAATAAAAAATTGAGAGATTTCTATGGTACTTTCTAAATTAATCGTATATACAGCTATTTAGAATATATATATATATATATATATATATATATATATTAAATCTTAAAATATTTTACAGAAAGTTAAAATATATTACAGAAGTCTGGATGTTAAAATATATTATAGAAATCGATTTACGAAAATCAAAATATATAATCCAATCGATAATGTTATTTTTTAGAATGTAAATGGTCAAAGTTAAAAAGATATTTTAGGTAATTTTGTAAAATTTGGAGTATAAAAAAATTGTTGGGAGTGCAGGGAGAAACAGCCCTAAATATGCACAAAAGGTAAACACTTTGCTACAGTATTTGGATGTACTTCTTCAAAATGATGTGTTCTCTAAAAGAAAAAATGGATTATGAATACATTTAGGCTTTCACATAAAAAAATATAAAACTAATTTCTTCATAATATAAAATTAACTTATATATAAATCAAAGATAAACGTGTAGATAAAAAACAAAAAAACCTGTAGATGTTCTTGTAGAATCTAACTTTAGTTTAATCTGATTTTGTTTTGTTTTGTTGTATATAATTGAATGTGTATCTATTTTCCACTTGGCCAGAGTGGTAGCTCTGTAACAAGTTGAGTAGCACATGTTACACAGTTCAAAAAGTTTCAAAACCAGCTGTTTAATCCGTGGGAGCCAAGTTGCTTCTTCAAACAACAGATCCAAGGTTCAACAAAATTCAACACTAATGCTCCATGCAGGTTTTCTCAACTTGATCACCATGGAACAATTTATTTAAAATTGGAAAATAATGATACCATACACTCTTATCATAACCTTATTTAAGATGATATAGTAATTAAAAATAATAAACTTTTACAATGATAGAAAAAATGAAAAAGGACAAAATAGTGTTAAGATATATCAACCTATATCTAATCAAATTAAGTTTAGAAAACACGCTCAATTAAAATATTTAATCAATTGATGTTATTTTTATTATAGTCCACTTTATATATATATATATATATATATATATATATATATATATATATATATATATATATATATATATATATATTTCAGGGACAAAATTTTTTTAAAAAATTTTATATATTAAATTTTTTGTTCAATTTAGTATTCCTATTTTTTAAAACGATCCAATTTTTTCATTTTCAATTTAAGATCAAATTAGTAAATAAGGTTAATTATAACTTATATATACATTTATATATACATGTTACAATAAGTTTTTTTATATATATACGTTAAATAACTTTGTCTAAATATTCAAATTATTTTATTTTTAACATTTTTACCTTTGTAATTTTTTACATTTGTAAAAAATAAAATAATATGAATATTTAGGTGTAGTGATTTGATGTATAAATTAAAAACAATTATTTTAACATGTATATATAAGTTATAATTAAACTCATTTACTAATATGGTTTCAAATTGGAAAGGACAAAATTGAATTGTTCTAAAGAATTGGGATCTAAATTGAATAAAAAATGTAAATAAATGACTATATTGAACACAACTATTACCACTACCACGTGTTATGACGGTAAACTAAACCAAAAAATGTAAATTAAACCAATCAATAATAAAGGAACCAAATTGAACTAAATCAAAAAATTAAGAGACCAAATCAATAATTATATCTTTTTATATCACCTGAGAAATTCTTGTTTTATTTTGGAACTTGCGCATTATCCTAAATAAATTCTTATAACAGTTATCATTTATATATCAAGAAATTGATCTTATTCTTATTTTCAATTATTTTCAATTAGTCTTTATGTCAAAAATAGTGTTATTTTAAGTTATAAAAAAAATAAGAATGGACAATAATGTTTATCTTATAATATAGACATGATTTTCATGCTACTCCAAAAGAATTAAATAAGAAAACCAAAAGCATTTATTTGAGAAAAAAAAGGGGAAAGGATGAGAAAGTTCAAAGACATATATATATATATATATATATATATATATATATATATATATATATAATCTTTTTGTGTGTGTGTGAATAAAGACATACAAGCCTCTTACAAATGGCAAGCATACAAGATATTAGCCCTTCATCAGCATCTCTTTGGAAGTTGGAATTATTAAAAGTCACCTACTTATTTTATGATGGAATTATATATCTACTTTCCAATTCAAAAGAGTAATAATCCCATATGAAAATATCGTATAGATGTCAAGTATCAGTTAGTAATTTCACTAAATGGGTTATTTTAACTAATTGAGAAATAATATTTTAACTCTTTTTTTTTTACTTATTTTAAATTCAGTATTTTAATAATTATTAAATCATTTATTTTAATTATTTTAATTTCTTACTGATGTAATATGATAATTTAATAATAATTGAAATAATAAATTAAAAATAGATTAAAATATCATTCTTCTATCTTATTAGCACTCATTAATTGAGCACGTACGGTTAGTTGACATCGGTAGATAAACTCTTGCGTCATATGAATGCATTGAATAATTTTTACGTTTCTCCTTCATTAATTTCATAAATGGCCCTGACAATAAGACACTGGTCCTATTAAATAAAGAAGAAGGTAAATGCAACAGAGTATATCTATCTATAAAATATCAACAGTAATGCCTATAGCGTTCAGAATTCACTACCACGAAAGACAATCCAGTTCACTTAGTCATACTTACAAAATGTGAGTTTTTTTAGCGGTGGTTATGTAAGCAAATTTTAGAAAAATTTAGAATTTAAAAGGAAACAATAGTTACCTGTACGTAGTTTTTTCTTTATATTTGAATATGTTACATTCTGCATACTTAAATTATGAAAAAATAAAATAGTAGTTTGACATTCTTCAAAGCAAAAAATATATATTTACTTAACAATTCATTTGACATAGCAAGAAAACTCTTAAAAATAATGATTAATTTTAATGACTAAAAATATGTTTAGAGATCAATTTTTTAATTAAAGATCAATTCATTTAGTAATTAATATTAATGACCAATGTAAAAATTAATTCATAATAGAAACTATTTTAGTTATTAAGGTCAGAGAACAATTATAAATTTTTAAAACTATTTTAGTCATTAATAGTTTTTAGTTTATAAATTGGTATCTACACTATAGTACTATAGTGACTAATTATTTTTTATCACTAAAATTGTTTATTATTCAAAAAAATTCTTATAATGTGAATAATACAATAATATGTGATAATACTTTAAGTTAACAAATAAAATGAAAAATATGATTAAAATATAAATAAAATCATATAATTATATATATATATATATATAGTAAAAAAGAATGCCAGCTTATTTTTATAAAATTTAAGATATTATTGCATAATAGTTCAATAATTCATATTTGTAGTTCATATATGAAAAAAGAACAACCTGCCGAATCAATGAAGATTTCACCATAAAGAACTATTCAAATTATAAAATCATGATGGTTTCATATGGATTCCTTGTAAAAAATATTTAATTGGAAGACAATCAGATAATAGTAATTAATAAATTGTCAATCAGAGATGATAAGGTATATGTTAGTTTTTAAAATGTTATGTTTTGAGACAATAATTATGCGTGAGGATGCTTGTATATATTGTTGATGTCGTCTTGAACAGTTTTTGAAGGTGTCCCTATAAAGGAAACACTCTAACAATCAAGTTAATAATGATATTTCTGGAGTTTCAATATGAATAAGGAATATCCATTTGTTATTTCCAGGCATTTGATTAGAGTCATTGTTATGGCCTGTAATCATGCCTTAGTGCTTCCGTAATAACGACATTATGGTTGAGACAATGTTCGTAGAATGATTATGAAGTTAGGTTCTTGTTCTTTTTATGGATGTTGTATTTTTTAATCAATACGAGGGCCTGGTTTAAGTTGATAGGATTCCTAATGATATGGATTAAATTTTCTTTCTAATGAAGATTTCAGAAAAAGTCTTTGGTTGGGTAACCATTGGATATCTTAATGTACTTTTTTTAAAGTAAGCCCTTTTTAATACTTCTCACTAACACAAAAAAGGCCTTTAACGTCACTCCAATAACGTCTGCCTAAAAAAAGTCCAACGTTAAAAATGCGCGGTGGCATTTTTGTAAATAATGAGACATTTTTAACGTCTGCCCGCTCCACGTCAGACGTTACTTAACGTCTGTTCAAAAACGCCCCGACGTCACTCAAAAAAGGACGTCTGCCCCCAGCTCGACAGACGTCAAGGGACGTCAGACCAGCGCGCGCCAGACGTCACTTAACGTCGGCCCCCCCACCCCCGACGTCACTTAACGTCGGGCATAACACCCCCGACGTTAAGTTTTGCTTTATCTCTGCGCGAAACGCAGAACCCTCGCGCTGTTCATCGTTTTCGCGAGAGTTCCCGCCGGCGACGCCATTTCCGACCCCCTCCAGGTGAGTTTCGAAAGGTTTTGGCCATCAAACTTGTTGGGGTTTAATTATGGGTTGATTTTACGCGTTTTGAACCGATTATTTTCCGTTTTCATCCCCATTTGCAGCGTTTTGAGATTCGTCCCACTTGCTTTTCGTTCCCATTTGGCCAGCAGTGTGCGGAGACCCTAGACTTCCTCTCAAAGTTCGTCTTTCAATTAGAGGAGGTTAGTTTTTCATTGTATGTATATATTTGTTCATTGTATGTATAGAATTACTTGTATTAATTTATAAATGTCATTATAGTTTTAGTCTTAGACTATTTTTATATTTTATTTAAAATTTTATAATAATATTTGTAAAATTAGTAAATAAAATTATATTTATTATTAGATATATGCATTTTAAATAATTCTCATTGCATTTTATTTTTGAATATTATTATTAGATATTATAGTGGCCATAGGACGACAACTTCAGGGTGGGGAGACTATCCATGGTGTTCCTCTATTGCCCCATCATGTGCGTGTGATGATTGATGAAGTTCGAGATCCCCATGCCCAAGTGCCTGTGCCAACTTCAGAAATCCAATTTGTTGGGGAAGCTTTAGGCACATTTATTGCTTGGCCTAAAGCATTGATCATGCCATACTTTAGCCCACCAAAGGTATTATGACATCATGTTTTTAGTAGTTCAATCTTACAATTTATAAAACTTTTAACGTCAAACCTTTCTAAATCTTTATTTCAGTCCACTCGTCCTGAAAAACAGCCGGTCCGACGTCCACGTGTTATACGTGAAGATGATGAAATGGCGGAAGCAGAAGATGATCCTCTAGGAAAGCTGCTTCTGAAATTACACAAGTTGAAAAGAGGACCGGTAGAGCTAGAGTGGGAGTTAAGAGTATTTGGCCTCCATTGTCATGTCCCATTGTACATAAACCTGAATGATGCACTAGAGATCATTACAGGAGACAAGATGTTAAATATTTCAGTCATACAACTATGGTGCATGTAAGATTTTTTTTATTGTATTTCATATTTAAAGCAAGGAATTGGTACCTTTTAATATTATACCTAACTGTCTTCTTGTAGGTACATGGACAAAGTCATTGTGGACCAAGGTCGATCTTCCGTCTATGGATTCATTGAACCTCAAACAATTCAACCTTCGGGAAACTCACCTGACCAAATCAAACTTTATTTGCAAACATGGATGGTTGAGTCAAATAGAGAGATCTACTTTGCGCCATACATTGATTCGTAAGTGTTTTTGCTAATAATATTTTGTGAAGTATTATTAATTATTTTGGCTAAGTACTTGTGATTGATGGTAGGTATCATTGGCAACTTTGTCTCATCATTCCAAGACAATGCCTAGTTGTATGGTTTTGTTCATGCCATAGGAAGATTCCACCAGCTTTTAAAAACATGTTACAAGAGTAAGTATTATTTTTTTTTCAATCCTAACCTATGTATCTACTTAGTTATAAAAACTTATATATGTTTTATGTTTCCAAAATTTCATTAGAATTGTGGGTAAACCTAGAGGCCAACAACTTAAAGTCATATATCCAAAGGTTAGAACTCATTCATTTTAAAGTTATTAATTTCTGTATGTCAACTTATGACTTTGATGTGTTTATTTTATTTGTAATGTTCAGTGTAACAAGCAAGAAGATTCATGGGAATGTGGATATTATGTCATGTCTTGGATAAGAACAATCATTCGAGCTGCAGTTAAAGATGAATGGATAGAGGTAATTATATATATCTTTCACATATTATAAATCATATCAAACTTTAAAGAATGATATTCATACATAATGAAATTGTATTACTTTTTCAGCGATTCAAGAATCCATCACCTCTACCAGATGACATTATCCACACACTAAGACAAGAATGGGCAGCATATCTATTGGAGAGATGGAGTTGATACCACATGAATTAGAACTCGTTTTAAAAACTTTATTGTACAAGAATTTCATGTTGAAACTTTTAATTTGTTGTTATTTATATTAGTTTAGAATATATGTTGAAACTTTAGTTCTATTATATATAACTGTAACTCTAAAATTGTGCTGAAAGTTTTATGAAATTGTTCTGGGAATTTTCTGATTTTCAGGTGTGTGGATATTGTAAAAACAGTCAAATTTTTTAAAAAAATGGTGCAGTTTGACGTCTGGTGTGCCCTGACAGACGTAATTTAACGTCGGACTGTACCAGGGCCGACGTAATTTAACGTCTGACTGTTGCAGGGCCGACGTTATTTAACGTCTGACAGTCTCTGACAGACGTTAAATTGCTCAGTTTTTTCCCTCTTTCTGGTGCAAAAATTGACGTCTGCTATTACTGGCCCCGACGTTGGATAACGTCGGACTCCCAAAAGGACCGACGTCAAGTGACGTCTGCTATTTTGCCGACGTTATTTTGACGTCACCCGATACGATGTGGGTGTTTGGGCAGACGTCAAAGGTCGAAAATGTCGGACGTTAAAAGGCTTTTTTGTGTTAGTGTCTCTGTTCAAAATATCTTGTTATTTGTGCTAACTATCTTTAAACTGCGAAGCAAACTTTTATTATTCTCTATTTGAAAATGATTTCTACACTTCTGAAAATTTACTTCAGACAAGTTCTTTCAGAACATAACACATCCTTCTTATGTTTTCTTGTCCCTTTCTGTATGAATCCAGCCTCTAAAATTAATTAAGTGTTTCGTATATGATGAAAACATCCTACTAAGGCCTTCTTTAACATATCAAGGATAGTTTTTTAGATATATTTTAAGATAATTGTGTAAATGAAAAATTTCTACTTATAAAACGCATTTTTTATATATAAAAAAGTTTTTTGAAATGCAAATTTTTTAATTGCGACCTAAGAAGCTATGATTGAATGTTCTGTCATAATTAATATTCTATATTTTTTTATGTTTTCAAATATCGGAAGAACATAGTTAAATAATTTTGTTTGTTGAGTAACTATTATAATCTCGGGGTACGTTATAAGAATAATGATACTTTAATCCACTTTTTTTTATTCATTTTTAACCCACCATTTTAATCATTATTAGGAATCAAAATAAATTATCTAATAGTGATTGAAATAGTAAGTTAAAAATAAATAAAAAAATTGAGTTAAAATACATTTTCTATGTTATAATTGTGTTATAATTAAAGGTTTGGAGAAAGAAATATCAATTGTATTTGGAACTAAAAGTACAAAGTGTCATCAAGTCTTGGCCTAGCTTTCAATGAAACTTCTAGTTGTTTTCTATCTCGTGTTCTTCAACAATGATTTTTAAAATTTTATTTAAAAAATAATAATTCACAACTTTATTTATTGTGAATTGGGATATGAATTCAAAAAAATTAATTAAAAAACTAAAATAAAGATGATAGTTCAAAATACGTTTTTTAATATTATATAGTTGGATTTTATTATAGGTTTATTAAAAAAACATGTGAGTCTATGTCATATCCTACATATAAATAAATAAATAAAAAGTAGACAACATTTATGAAAGAAGACTTGTAAATTCATCTTAGAGTTTTAAATTATATGTAGTGTTAATATTTTATGTGGATCAAACTTAAATCTCATTATTGTTGAATTTTTTCAATAAATTTTCTTGAAAAGATCCATAAATGGTATATATCTTTTGAGTTAGAAAATAACAATCAAACATATAAGTTATAAGTACCTATATATAAGTTACATAATACTAATATTTCAAGTATTAATCAATATTTAAAAATGTTATATAATATAAAACCTTTAATATATATATATATATATATAAACTCAACAAACTTTGTTAAATAAATAAGTTTAAATTTAATTCATTTTAAAATAAATTGTAAATAAGGATGATTTTTTCAACCGAAAAAGTCACTCCATCTAAATAAAAACCTTCCCAAGTCTAGGTCATAAAAACAAGTAGAACGTAAAGTTTTAAAGATTTTAATATAAATTCTTATTAAATTGAAAGAATTAGTATGAAGCATGTAAATGCGCATAAAAAATATCTTGTATGAAAAGAATGGAATGCGAGCTTGAGATGGTACAATGAATATAGGAAAAGATAATGATTATCTTAGAGTTAAAGAAAGTTGTGTACGTGTATATCGCTCACTCGCTCTTGCATAATTTTCTGTGCATGGTTTGCCTTAATAGCCAAGAAATGAAAAGTAAGAAAGTGAAGTACAATAATCAAAATAAAACAGTGATTAAAGGTTTCAGCATTTGTAAAGTAGTATGTATCATGGCATGACATTGCCTCTCTCTCCCTTTTCTTAATTATTACTCTTACCATCTCCCTTTGCTTTTCATTTCCCCACTTTGATTGCAAGGACACGTTTTACCTTTAAGAATAAGAGTTAAACTATATTCAATTCAGAAGGAAAAATATATAATGATGTTCGATATTAATGCTTATAATGTTAAAGTAAATAGAAAAAAAAGTTTCCCTGAAATATTTTCAAACTTTACCAGATCCATTTGTTTCACCGCCTTATGTAACATAGTCAAGACTCACTATTGACAAAATAAAAACGTCAATAGCATATTTAAAATATTGCTGATGGTAATGTTGTGTTTATTTATAGGAGTTTATTATTTAAGAGATTAATAAAACATGTTTGTTTTTAGATATTAAAGGTAATTTGTGCAGATGAATTTTTAAAAAAATAAAATATTCTCATCTTTGTATGAATAAAGAGATGAGAAGAGAAAGACATTTTGGCACATAGGTATTTATCTTATTATCCATTAATTTTTCTTTTTATTTTAACTTAACACGTATGTTTTTTCTTAAATTCCATAACTATTTTTTTCTTAAATTTCAATTTAACCTCTTATGCTTTTTAACTATGAATGCAGTAATGTATGTATCTATATTCATTAACTAAAGAGATTTCACATGTCCCTTGAATTAAATATATATATATATATATATATATATATATATATATATATATATGAATGATGTTATGGACCTATGCAAAAATTTCTTTAGTTATAAAATTGTTGTTACTTAAATATGACATGTACAATATAATTATTTATTTACTTTTTAAAGATTAACAGATATTTTGTCTATTTTCCATAAAATTATTTTAACATTTACTTTTTTTATTCATTAAGAATTATTTTCTTCGTTTATTTTACTTTATTTTTAATAAATATAAATTTATTTTGTATATTAATATAATATTATTATAATATTATCACATACTAATATAATATCATATATATTTAAAAAATGCGTACATACAAATGCGGTAATACTTATGCTTACACTAGTCTATACCTATACATAAAAAAAAGATTCTCTTTTGCGTACACATTTCATGATTTCAATTTTATCCTTTATAATATTGTTAACTAACTTTTTAATAATAAATGTTAGATTATTTTAAAAAAATTGTCATGAGTTTCATTTTTTTTTCTTCATTTTTTTTTGTTTATCATCATATTTGTAAATTTTGTAAATTTTATGTTAATATTCAGATATTTCTTACTATTATTTTGAATCTTTATTTTTTCTTAAAACTTGAAAAATATAGACATATAACACACTTTTATTTTTACTAGTATTAATAATATTAATACTAAAACTAACAACAATAATTATATTTTATTTTATTATTAATTTTAACAATAGTCATAAAATTGTAATCTAATAAACTTTTATATATATATATATATATATATATATATATATATATATATAACATTATTTTATATTTTTCATATCCATCAAATCATTCATAAATTCTCACAAATTTTACCTTCAAATTTCTTCATTTTCACCTTTCCTCCCCTTAAAACAAACAACTTCACTTTAACTTTTACATTCTCTCAAATTCATCAATTCACTCTCTCTCAAATCCATAATTGAAAGTAAACACATCCCAAGAATATTTAAGTGCTTAAAGTTGTTATAATAAAAAATAATACTTTTTAAACTTATAGAAATACGAAAAGTTATTTTGTAGCCTCCATTTTCTTATTAGTTAATTTTAATTAATTCAAAATTTAAAAAACATTTCAAATAATATAAAAAAAATAATTAAACTTATAAATATATTTTTCCTGACTTTCATTTTAAAAAAAAGCATAATTATCTTAAGTACATAATAAATTTGAGAACTTTCAATTGTGTATCAACCTATTAAATTTTTATGGTCTATTGATTCTTCAAGTTTTCAAAAAATTTTAATTGAATCTCAACACTCCGATGTTTCTGTTAATCATTAGTTATGTGTCTTGACAATTATTTTTCATTGTCACCCTACTTAAATGTTGCCACAAAATATTTTGAGAATATTTTGTTACAAGAGATCATGATGATAAAATTTTCCCTCAAAGTTTTACATACTTAACGAAAATTGTTTTTAAATTTTATAATTTTTTTAAAGTACAATAAATCCTTGAGGGCAGTCTCGTTATAAAAAAATATTATGTGGTAATATTTATGTGTGTTTGTTTATAGACATTTACTATTTAGGAGGATGGATGAAATCGGTTTGCTTTGAGTGATTAAAGGTGATTTGTCTAGATGGATTTGAGGGAGAATAAAATATTTTTATTCTTGCATAAATGAAGAGATGAGGAGGGAAAAACAATTCAACACATACACATTTACTTAAATATCTATCAGTTTTGTTTTTTTCCAACTTAACAGGTATTATTTTACTTAAATGTCATCTTCTTTTTTTTTAATTTCAACTTACTCTAATGTGCTCTTTAATTGTGAATGCAGTAATGCAAGTATCTACATTGGTCAACTAGAGACATATTTATGTGTATTTGCTTATAGGCATTTACTATTTAGGAGGATGGATGAAATCCGTTTACTTTGAGGGATTAAAGGTGATTTGTCTAGATGGATTTGAGGGAGAATAAAATATGTTTATTCTTGCATAAATGAAGAGATGAGGAGGGAAAAACAACTCAACACATACAGATTTACTTAAATATCTATCAGTTTTATTTTTTTAATTCCAACTTAACATGTATTATTTTACTTAAATGCCATCATTTTTTTTTATTTCAACTTACCCTAATATGCTCTTTAATTGTGAATGCAGTCATGCATGTATCTACATTGATGAACTAAAGACATATTTATCTGTGTTTGTTTATAGGCATTTACTATTTAGGAGGATGGATGAAATTCGTTTATTTTGCGGGATTAAAGGTGATTTGTCTAGATGGATTTGAGGGAAAATAAAATATTTTTATTCTTGCATAAATGAAGAGATGACGAGGGAAAAATAACTCAACACATACACATTTACTTAAATATCTATCAGTTTGGTTTTTTTAATTCCAACTTAACATGTATTATTTTACTTAAATGCCATCATTTTTTTTTTAATTTCAACTTACCCTAATGTACTCTTTAATTGTGAATGCAGTAATGCATGTATCTACATTAGTCGACCAGAGATATTTCTTTCATTCTTTTAATTGGTTTTTTTATATCATGTTCTATACCTGTACAAAAATTTCTTTAGTTATAAAAATGTTGTTTAAAATCTGTTTTGTTATACAAATTAACAATTAAAATGGTTTTAAAAAATTAATAATGACAACAAAAATTATTATTAAACCTTGTGGATAATTAATAATAAGAATAATAGTAATATTAATTATATTAATAATAATAATAACATTAATAATATAATAATATTATTAAAACTAATAATATTAACAATAATACTACTAAGATTAATAATAATAATAATAATAATAATAAAACTAATAATAATACTAAAAATAATTATTATTATTATATTTTATTTTATAGTAATTTTAACCATATGGGTGAAATTGTAATATAACAATTGTACATACCAAAAACATTATTTTATATCTATCACTTTCTTTCATTTACAAGCTTCCATACACTTTATCTTCAAAACTCTTCACTTGCACCTCTTCATCCCCTAAACAAACAATCTCACTTTCACTCGTTCTTCTTCAAATCTATTATTGGAAACAAACACACTATAAGAATATGTAACTACTTAAAGTTGTTATATTTTTTCACTTGATGACAAGACATTTTCACTTGTTATGTTTTTATACTAGTGTCTGTATTAAAAAATAATACCTTTTAAAGTTATAGAAATACTAAAAAATATTTTGTAGCCTCCATTTTCTTATTAATTAATTTTAATTAATTAAAAATGTAAAAAATATTTCAAATAATATAAAAAAGATAATTAAACTTACAAATAAATTTTCCCAAATTTTGTTTCCAAACTAATTATGACTTGAGTCCCTTGTACATATGAGAACTTCCAATTGTGTTCTATCCTATTAAATTTTTGTGGTCTATTGAGAAAGATTATAACACTTTTTAATTGACTTCCAACAGTTAGATACTTCTGATAACCATGTGACTTGACAGTTTATTCTCTCACTCTGTTTAAATGTTGCCACATAATATTTTGTTACGAGAGACTATGATGACGAGATCTCCTTCGAATATTTACTGTACTTAACAAAAATTGTTTTTAAATTTTATATTTTTTGTTCTATACAATAAATCCGTGAGGAAAGTCTCGTTATAATGGTCTCTTATAACAAAATATTATGTGATAACATTTATGTTGTGTTTACTATAGAATATTCTCATCCTTGCATATAAAGAAATGAGGGAGGAAAAGATAATTCAACACATATGTATTTACATAAATACCCATAAATTTTTTGTTCTTTTTTTTCTAAGTTTAAATTTTATCTTACTCTCGTATATTTTTGAAATGTGAATGCAGATGCAATAATGCATGTATTTACGTTTGTCAACCAGAAAGATTCCATGTATCCCTTTAATTATATATATATATATATATATATATATATATATATATATATATATATATATATATATATATATATATTTTCGACATCATATTTTGTACTTAAGCAAAAATTTCTTTAGTTATAACAATGTTGTTATTTAAATATGACATGTATACATTAATAATTATAATTATTTAAAAAATAATAATTATGATTATTAAATCTTATGGATAATTAATAATAAGAATAATAGTAATATTAATTAAATTAATTATATTAATAACGATAATAATAACATTAGTAATATAATAATATATTAAAACTAAAATTTTTAATAATAATAATAAAACTAGTAATAATCATAATACCAAAACTGATAATAACTATTTTATTTTATTTTACACTAATTTTAACTATAGAAATAAAATTGTAATCTAAATATTCTACATACTCAAAATATTATTTTATATCTATCATATCCATTAAATTATTTATAAACTTCGCTTTCACTTTTTCGTACTTCAAACAACCTCATTTTTTCATGTACATCTCTCAAATCCTTTCATTCGATCTCCCACAAATATTCATTCATTGACTCTCCCTTATATATATCATTGGAAACAAACATACCCTTAGAAATGTACCTTTCCTTGTTATATTTTTTTCACTTGATAAGAAGACATTTTCCCATGTTATTTTTTTATACGATATCTATATTAAAAAATAATATTTTTTGAAGTTATAGTGATACGAAAAGTTATTCTGTAAATTCTATTTTCTTATTAATTAATTTTAGTTAATTGAAAATGTCAAATACATTTCAAATAATATAAAAAAATAATTAAACATAGAAATAACTTTTCTAAATTACGTTTTCAAAATAGTTTAATTATGTCTTGAGTCACTGATAAATTTGAAAACTTTCAAATATTTATTGCACTCAACGAATTTTTTTTTTTAATTTTTATTTAGTTATAGTAGTAAATTCTTGAGGTAAGTCTCATTATCATGGTCTCCTATAATAAAATATTATGTGACGACATCTAAGTTGTATTTGTTTCTAGGAATTTATTATTTAAGTATGATGGATGAAACATGTTTGCTTCCAAGAATTATAGGTGATTTGTGTAGATAAATCTAAAGAAGAATAGAATATTCTCATCCTTGTATGAATGAAGAGATGAGAAGTGAAAGACACTTCAATATATAAGCATTTATCTAAATTCCTATTATTTTTTTTTTAATTTCAATTTAACAATAATGCTTTTACTTAAATGCCATCACTTTTTGTTTAAATTTCAACTTACCCTCCTATGCATTTAACTGTGAATGCAGTGATGCACGTATCTATGTTTGCCAATCAAAGAGATTCCCTACATCCCTTTAATCTTTTTTTTTTCCCGATATCATGTCATGTAATTATGCAAAAATTTCTTTAGTTATAATTTTTTTTTTATTTTAATATAATATGTACAAATTAATAATTAAAATTATTTTAAAAAAATAATAGTAACATTAATAATTATTATAAACCTTGTAGATAATTAATATTATTATTAATTATATTAATATTAATGATATCATTAATAATATAATAATTTTAAAACTAATAATATTAATAATACTAAAACTAATAATAATAACAATAATATTAAAACTAATGATAATAATTATATTTTATTTTATACTAACTTCAGTCATAAAGGTAAAATTGTAATATAATAATTATATTTATTAAAAATATTATTTTATATCTATAATAACATTCATCAAATCATTTACAAACATTCATAAAATTTACATTTAAACCTCTTCGCTTTCACCTTTTCATTTCTTAAAATAAATAATCTCTTATTTTCTTCCATATTTCCTCAAATTCATTTGGTCATTCTTCTCAAATAAATTCTTAGAAACAAATACACTTTTAAATATAATGACAATGCAAAATAATTATCAATTCACATCACATGTAACTATAAAGACTCGATTAAAAAATTTTAAGATTTTGAAAAGTCGTATCTCACTAAAATTGAATAGAACTCAATTACACACTTCCAAATTAAGCTGATAGTAATTAAAAAGTTTCAATTGAAAAGACAGTGATGAAATAAATGCCTTAAAAGGGAAATTAAACAATTATAGACCGTCTGTTCATTTTCATATTATTTTTATATTTGCTTTTAATGTCAAGTTATTTTCTTAAATATTTTATAATATGTTTTATAGTTCTTTTTACAAAACATAAATTGGTCATCTAATATGCATTTGATCATTTATAAAACATAGTTTGATATTCGAAAATAATTATATATGTATATATACAGGAGTAGTTATACTACCAAGTATTTTACCAGAAAAAGCTATATTTTTAAGTAGTTCCACTCTTGTTTTCTCAACTAAAATGTACATAAATAGACACAATTCTGAAGTGGAAAATCTGAACATGGTACGATGGTGCCATAACACGAACCCTGCCTGTGACCGTGTCCTACATTGCCACCATGTGTTGCAACATCCTCACATTTGCAAGCTTCTATGTGGTAACATAATTCAACCCTTTCTCGTGTTTCTGCTGTGATATCGTTTCGATATTAGCGCCTCAAAATCATGCCCTTTTATCAGCGTTTCTTCTGTTGCAAGTCAAGTGCTCCTTTACATTAAAAACAAAAGTCAAGTGCTCCAACTTACCAATCTCCATTTCTGCTACTTCCTTTCTTCTGGTTGACTTTACTGTATATTCTTTAAATTTTCGCCACAAATAAATAAAATGTTTTTCTCATACTAATATTTAATTCATAATAATCTAGAAACCGTCATTAATTAAAGATTTTTTAAAACAATATTTTAATTCATCGCCCATTGTCACTCATATTTAAGTGGTCATTGTATTTGTAGGATTGTTTCTAAGTGTTATTAAAAAATATATTTAATGTGACAAACGTATCGTCACCAATGAAAATATTGTCTTCATTATTTAATAAATTTTTCGTATTAATGAAATAATAATTGTTAACTTGTTCATATCAATCCATTGCCTAAGGTAAATATTGCCTCAAGTTTCTCCATTTTGATATGTAGAAGTCTAACAAAATTGGTTGTGATGAATTTGCTTAGGAATAAAAATCATTCCCGTATATATGTCCTTTAGTAATGAGTAAAACAAAAGTTGTGAAAATATATTAATTTTGGATGAAAATTTTGATTCAAATTATGAAATAAAATATAAATTAAAATCTATACTATTATTTCATATCATTGAAGATGATAAAGTAAAATTGAATGATTGTGATAACTTTTGAATTTAATTTATTTGTTGAAATGTGTACAATATTTTTACTATGACACTGCTTTAATTATTTTGTGCTTTAAATGAACAGTGTTTACAGACACACAAAAGACGGTTTGGAATTTCACTTATATATTAATTTATATTTTTGTGACGGATTAATGAAAAATGTCCAGTACAAAAAATTGTAGAAAGTAAGTGATATTATTTTGAAAATTTTAATGATATGATAAAATCATTTTTTCAGTATTATAATATTTAATGACTGTGTTACAAATAATAGAAAATAAACGACTAGTTTTTGTCACTTACATGTCTCCTGATAGAAAAAAAAAATAGCAGTTATGACAAAATATTGAATAAAGTTCTTAAGAAATATTTATCTAAAATAGAAATGGATTTAAAAATAAAATAAATATTTTTTATATAAGTTACATCTGTGTTATGCGTTTAGTTCATTTTAAAAGTTTCTTCACGTAAATTTAAGAGTTTGGTATTGTTGCTCCAGGAAGTTTGAATTAACCTGAGTTTTACTTAAAACATCATAAGTTAGAAGTTACTGTAAATTACTTTAGTAATGATAATTATGCGCGCTGAAAGTAATATTTCACATTGATATTTTTATATTACTGATAATTTTTTAATATATATATATATATATATATATATATATATATATATATATATATATATATATATATATATATATATATATATATATATATATATATATATATATATATATATATACACACACACACGTTTATAATTTGGTCGCTGTTGCAAATTTATATTAATGTCAATATGGTCCCTCTTTACTTGACTAAAACTTCAAATATTTGTTGCTGAATTTTGGTCGCTAAAAGCAATGTTTCACATTACTTAATTTTCAAGGTTTTATAGTGTCGAAAAATATATTTTATTTTCACTTTGAAAAGATGATTTGTTT
Source organism: Vigna unguiculata (assembly GCF_037176805.1). Classification (NCBI taxonomy): domain Eukaryota; kingdom Viridiplantae; phylum Streptophyta; class Magnoliopsida; order Fabales; family Fabaceae; genus Vigna; species Vigna unguiculata. Next base: position 51,069,964 of record NC_140794.1, on the reverse strand, counting down.
AACCTTTTTATTTGTTCAAACATTTAAAACAGACAAAAAAAATTATGAAGTGGTATTTTTATAGAAAATAAAAATAAGAATTAAAATGTTTTTTTCAAAAAAACTTATAATTTGACTTGTTAATTTGGGTTTTAGAGTAAGTAGAAATAATAATAAAAAAGTTAATAGAAATACATAAATGTTAGCTAGATTTAGATAATTATTTGTCGAGTATTTTTAAAGAAAAACTACTTTATTTATAAATTAAAAACCAAAAATGACATGAAAAATATCTATTAAGAATAAACTCGTTTAAAAATGGCTTCATATAAATTTAATTAATTTTAACGGTTGAATTTATAACAGCACCCTGCATTTCTTTCGAAACTTTAGCTTCTGACAAAGGTTTTGTGATGTTTTCTGATTATTGATTTAACGAATCATTTAATGCAACAATGAAAAGGTTGGATCCGACATAGTTAATTGAACCAACCACTTTAATTTGGTTTGAATTTGGTAAAAGAAGTGAAAACAAACCAAACCAGATCTTGCCGAGTAATTTTGATCAGCTTTCATTTTCTTTAATTTTTCATTTTCCCATTAAAATATATACCAACTAGACCGTTCTGCTACACTCCAGATTTGTGATTAAAAAGAAACAATATTCTATATTTTGTCTACTTAAAGAAATAACAATCTTATATTAAAGGTATGGTTGCTAAGGCATTTTCACGCGGGACCCACAACTTGGCGGTGCTGCTAGTTGTGTTCCGTTGTGTTCCTAAAATTTGCAGCTTGCAATTCTTTAATTATATTTGATTCCAAAAAACAAATACAATGATTAAGAGACAATGCAAAAAATTCAAATGGTAAAATTATAAAAAATAATAATAATTATTAATTAATAAAAGGTGTAATTGGAAAAATAAAATAGCAAGAAACATATTGATGGAGAGTTAAAATTTAAATTTGGTGTGAATAATTTGGTAAGTAAGATGAAAGAAGAGGTGTATTTGGAATGATTAGTTGATAGAAATGGAGTGGGCCCACAGGAGAAAAGCCCAGCTGTATGAGTATGACGATGGTCCCGCAAAGCACCAAATTGAAACAGCAAAGAAAGAATTGAGAGAAGATTGTGGTAATTGCAAAAGAAGTAAAAAAAAAATAAAAGCCACATTAGCTGAAGGGTCACACACACACCGGTTATGTCCCTATGTCTGTCACATGCGCCTAATCTCCACGTGGGGCCCTTCCAGACTGGATCATGCGTTATGCCATTTTGCTTTCAATCAAAACAGTGTTTCAACAAAACACAATCCGCTGTAACTAAACTCTCCTATCTTCTTTTATTAAATACTTATTAAACTCAAAATAATGATATTTAATATTTTTATCAAACCATTCAATTACTTTTAATATCTTAAAATGGATTTCCTTCTCAGAGGATTCAACATTGCCAGATAACATCTACTTCTAATTATAATTACACTTCATAATCGATATCGTAATTAACTTTACATTTTATTACATACGCGCTTGATGTCACAATTCTCAATTGTGATTCTCTGATTAACAGTGGTAAATGTACACAATTCTCAATTCCTATAAAAGTAATTTGCTCTTATGATTATAGCCTTTTTCTAGTTAGTGAAATTAGTTAATTCGTAAGTTTATATGTGACAGGTCCTTAGCATGTAAATATATGATTCAATAATAAACCCGTGAGTCCTAAGCTTATTGATCTATATTGCAAGACAGCTTAGTCAGCCTATTTAAAGTTTTATTATCAGATGGATCTTCAAATTAAGCATTAATAAAAAAAATCAAATTATACTAATAATAGGTTGACAAGTGAATTAGAACATTTTAAGGAAGCCGTAGCTTGATTTATTCTCACCCATTAATATATTTTTTCGAAAACTTTAAAATTAATTCTTTTATCACATTAATTAAGATAATGATATTTTGTCAGCCGAAAACTTCTTTACTTTCATTTAATGTTATTTTTTATTATGTTTTTTTTAAAATACAATTTTTTTTTTCTTATAAATGGTAACGTGAAATTACTTTTTCCTTTGAATAATTAATGGGAAAGTCGATAGTTTTCCTTAACAGCCACACGTCTTTCTTTGGTTAAAAAAAAATATTTTCTTAATAGACCGTTTTAGGCTGGCAGTGTTATTGTATTGAAAAAAAAAAATTAAAAGAAGAAATTTGAAACGCGGTGTAGAGTGGTACGTCAGACACGTTGATCCAACGGCTAATGGTGGTCCAAGACACGAAAACCATCGGTTCTGATGAATAGGCACGTATCCGTTCTGTTCCAACAAAGCCATCGTCATCATCATCAACGTCAAAAAAACACCAACCTCATCGATTACGAAAACTAGGTAGGGCCTATATAAACCTTTCGCCACATCTCTCATTATACTCCATCTTTCTCTCTCTCTCAATCTCCCTCTATCTCTCAGACACACACACGCACTCACTCTTCACACTGCGATTCACACCAATGGATCGCAACGGTGTTTTCGGTCTCGCGTTCATCTGCATTGTAGTCGCCGGAGTCGGAGGTCAGTCTCCAGCGTCAGCGCCGTCGAGCACACCGGCAACTCCCGCCGCTTCCACTCCTGCTGCAGCACCTTCCACACCAAAATCCCCTGCTCCCGTTGCTTCCCCCAAATCCTCTCCACCCGCGGCATCCCCTAAGGCCGCAACCCCCGCATCGTCGCCAGCGGCATCTCCTCCCACCGCTACGGCTCCTGCTCCGGCGACCAAGCCTCCTGCAGCGTCTCCTCCGGCTGTGACTCCAGTGAGCTCCCCACCGGCTCCAGTTCCAGTGAGCTCTCCCCCCGCTCCGGTTCCAGTGAGCTCTCCCCCTGCACCTGTGCCTACAGTTGCTCCCGCGGTGGCGCCAACCACCCCTGTGACTCCGGCTCCGGCTCCGGGAAAGCACAAGAAGGGTAAGAAGCACAGTGCTCCAGCACCTTCACCGTCGTTGCTTGGTCCCCCTGCTCCACCCACCGGTGCCCCTGGTCCCAGCGAAGATGCTTCTTCCCCTGGACCTGCATCTTCTGCCAACGATGAGGTATATTTTATCCCTTCCGTGTGCTTTCAACGCTGATTTTGTACAATGTGCATCAGATCTGTGATTTACTGTCGTTATAAGTCCAATATTGACCGGTAACAACGCCAAAACAGTGGATATGAAAGAAAGATAAACCTTATTATCTCTTGAATCAAAGTTCTGTTGTTATGTTCGTACAAACACAAGTTTTGTAACATTTTAAAACTTAACTCTTGTTAGGGTTTCACACTTTTACTACCTTAAAACTAAAAGTAAACTCAGATGTAGGGCTTGTTGGGTGGCCACGCGCCACCATTAACCTGTGTATTTTATTAGGGTAACCTGTTATACATTTTCTTTGCAACAGTTGAGCAAATCTATGATTTACAAATTGTGAATACTTTTACATTATTAACTCTAGGATCTGACATTTTTTTGCTTTATATTTTCAGAGTGGAGCAGAGACCATCATGTGCTTGAAGAAGATTCTAGGAGGCTTAGCTTTGGGTTGGGCTACCCTTGTTTTGGTGTTCTAGACAGGCTTTGTTGCTGTTATTATATTCTTGTATTGTATCATTTATTTCCTTTTTTTCTTCTTTTTCCTTTTCCACCCTGTTTTGGGTACACATTACATTTATTTACATTGTTACTTGGGACTCTATTATTCGATTGATGTCGTTGTCATTACTGCTGCTTGCTCTTTTCTTTCCTTCGATTGGGTTTTAGATGGATAGCTTTTCTGTTATTGGTGAATCGGCGGATTCTTTACCTCTCCTTCAATTTTATGGTAGAATAGAAATCACAATCTTTAGAGCTAATCTTAAGTAATTACAACAGATTTTAAATTAACCATTCTTAAAATTTTCTATATAGATTAAAACTATTACTTTTATTTTATTTGTTCGTCTTTGAAATTTGAACCATTAATATTACGTTTGGGTAACTTTTACCATTAATAGTTATCAGTGTCTGTGTCTGCTTAACAATGAAGACAGTAAAAGCATAAGGAGAAGAAAACAAAGAAAATGTATAAATAATTGTATTTGTACCCATTTTTGATTTTGAATTCAAGTTTTTTATATTAATTCTGGCACTTTTTCTTTGCTTCTACTCAACCAAACGCGTGTTAATGGTCCATTGGTGCAATTGACTGGTTGGATGAAATGGTAGAATCCATATTATAAGTATTGCAGAGGCGCCACACGTACCACATAACCAGTCCAACTGCGATAAATGCCACACAAACAAAGGCTTATATTATCTTTGTTAATTTTGTATATAGTTCTAAATAATTTCTAATTTGTTTGTAATTATTGATAACGTTTTCTCGATTTTGGTTTATTACTAACACTCATTAAATATTGCTCATTTTGTTATGCAAGCTGACCCCGTGCATTGTTTCTTTCAATTTTAGTTAATAAATTTTTCATAGTATATGGTTGGTTATGTTACAGATATGGTTAAATCGAAAAAATATTAATTTGAAATTGTTAGTTAATATATTATCGGTCAATATAAAAGTAATATAATTTATCTATCTGATATTCAAAAAATAAAAACAAAAAATAGTGATCATATAAAATTTATTTTTTATTTGAATCATCATGATAGAAACTTTTATAATAGGTTTATAAGTTTATGGATTTTTTGAAAAATCTTTAAATTTATGATTATTAATATTATGGTGGAGTTATGTCAAAATTATGTCAAAGAGATAATAATATTTTTGAAATTAGACATAGTATATCATAGGAGTATTGTACGAATATCAATGTCCAATACGTGTTGGACACGGAACACGCCATTTATTAAGTGTGTCCAATTTTCATGGATGGTTGGTCTTTATTTTTTTTTTTTGTACTTAACAAAATTTTAATATTTCCTTATATTCTTATCATTTATCAGTACCATCTATCATATATCTAAGAAAATACACCATTAGCTCAATTACCAATTTACCCATTTTACTTCTTTGACATATGTGCAAAGTCAAGGTGCTTTGGTAATTTTAACGTTTTGTAGCAAATGGACTATTTTCTCAAGAACCTTCTAAGAACTCTAAAGTAAATTTTTGAACCAAATATTTGTATAATTATAAATGTTTTAACTATGCAAATTCTTTTACCAATTAAACTCGAGTGTCATGCTAATTATTTTTGGAAGAGCAAATATTTAAATTTGTGATTATTTGATACATTGCCTTTCATACATTTCATGCATAAATATTAGTTAGGAAAGGTTGCAACTTTTTTGTCCCTTATAACTTTATTTAAAATTTATTTTCAACTTTCATGAAACTCGTTACGAGTCCAATATGTTAGTGTTTTACGAGTCTGTATTCTTGGCCTAGGGTCACTCGATTTGGAACAAAGAGACATTATAAACCATCAAAAATGAAATTGTGAGGTTGAAGCACATTAATTATGATTAAAATTAGAGCTTAAGGAATATTTTGGAAGCCTTTTAGAGATTTAAAATTGTTCACACCAATGAACACAAAGATTATGACTAAGAGTTTTGTTGTGTTCATTCTCTGATTTTGGACAGCAACGTCCACGATTGCGAGTGCAATCAGATTTCGAGGTGTGTTTTGAACCATTTAAGCTCATAATTTTCGGCATCACTCTAAACTTAGGAATAAATTGGAAATCTTTGTAATGTCTTTGAGAATTGGAGATAACTTTTTAATATTTTTTCATATTTTAGTTAAATATGTTTATAGTCATAAAATTATGAAATTGAAATTCGTCTTTATTTTTAATTTTGATATAATTTAGTTTCTAAATGTAAATAATGAACTGACATTGTCTTTCTAACCCAACATTAAACTTGTTAGACTTTCTTGATGTGTTAAATGACGTTTTATGTTGTTGTTTTATACTGTTTGATACTTTTATCGCTCAAATACAAGTCTAGAATATTATTTAGGTTAAGAAGACTATATTCATTAACTCGTAAAGTTTGAAGACCAAAATGTATTAAAATTTAGGACAATAACGAATTTTAATTTCATATCCAAGTTAAGAAATTATAAATATATTTAAATCCATTATATATATATATATATATATATATATATATATATATATATATATATATATATATATATATATATATATATACCAAAATCTTATCATCTCTATCAGATATGACTAAATACATCTCAGTTAAGCTAACTAGATGAGTATGAGGACTCTTGGGAGACAAGTACATCTTAACAATGTGTCTTCCTACAGGGACAAGTACATCTCGATTCATGTGACTTCCTACAGGGACAAGTACATTTCGACCATATGATTATCTTAGTCAAGCTTGTTTTGCAAGGTAGAAATATAATAAATGAGAACATGGTAGCTTCAATAATGTAGTAATTGACCAGTTTATAATTACGACAGTTACAATAAGGTATTCATTAGTATTTGTGAAGGAATCTAAATGTTCCTGAAGATAATTAATAGCAGTCAGATATACAAAGATGACTCAATCTAGGTAAATGGGATCTTAATCTCTCTACTATCACTCTCAAAGTTTTACTTATTTTTTTGTCACTTATTTGAGTTACGGAATACTTGTACGTACCCACTCCCCTACGATTATATCAGACTATGCGATGACATCCCAATATCAAAGACTTAGCACATCTCAACAAACACGAGCAACATCATATCTTGGAAGACAACTCGACTTTATATGATAACATCACCATTGTCATTGTGTTGCTACTAATATCATTATTATAATTACTTTTACTCATATTAATAATAATAAAATATTAGAGTATATTCAAAATTATGTATTTCATAAAACATTACACATGATGCAATAAATATTTCTCCCATTTAACCACTAAAACACTAAAATATGGATCATGATACTTTTACATTTTAAATTTTATTAGACTCACTTAACATTCATTATTTTATCTTTTACATTTTTTAGAAATACAAAAAAAAAAATTGAAGAGTATTTTACCTCTGAAAGTAGGGTGTCAAGTGATTCTTTTAGTATAAAAGATCATTTTCCTTAAAAAATATCATATCCCACACTTAACCAATGGATCTTGATCAAACGGTGTAACTTTAGGGAGTAACTCAGTGTAACAAATATGTGACACACTAGATCTAAATTCGGGGTACAGGGTTAAACATTTTGAATCGCTTTAGGTTTTAAGTTTGCCATTCTTATCCCAGTGGAGTTACTTCACATACGACGGAAGGTACTTGCGAGAGGTTGGATCCGACACACTCCGGTGACTCGTTTCCTGTGTTGTTGACTCGGACATTCATGTTAACAACTTAATCTATTATTTGAACTTGGATTTGTGGTTGTGTTTGATTGAGAACCTTGGAAGGTGTGTGCCTCTGGTTTCGAATGATGATTTTAGAATTAAATATGTGAATTTCATTGTGTAATAAAGTTATCGAACTCTCATTAAAAGAATTACCAGTATACAAAGTTCATGTTCATGTTTTGTTCTCTCTTCCTATCTTCAGTATCTACCCTCTAAACTCTGTGTTAGCTATCCGTATATGACTTCCGGTAGAGGATTTTTTTAGAACCATTTATTGGAGCATTTTGACCTTATTTAAGCTCAAACCATGATTCAGATTTTCTTGAAATTTTGAAATGAAATATTGGATTTTCACACTATAAGTTGCAAATTCTTCCATTGCTGGGTTGGTTGACTCAATGGGATTTTCTATTTGAAGTTATGATGAACCGAGGAAATGTTCTGTTTGTATTCTTACTGTTGTGGATGAAGAAATCTATTGTTTTTTTAGTTGAAATTTGAAGAGTGATTAGCAAACCGGTGAAGTTCTTTCCATAAGGTGGCATTCTCAATTTTCAAATTTGTACAGTTGTTCTTTGATTTCGACACAACATACTGAGTTCCACACAATTTTTCCTTAATGATTTCATATTTCAAAGAAATAAAATCACATGTTATACTGCACACATAAATCAACTTCCACTATTTTAGATTTTTTTTACCACATTATCATGGTTTTGAGAACTTTGATAAAGTAGTTGAATAAAATAGCCCTTTCATGAATGATGCAACTCTTTTTATTCTACCAGTTTAAGGAAGAGTACATTCTGTACGTACATATGCCTCTCAGTGAGTGACTTGGAATCTTATTTAATGTTTATGTTTGTTCTCCATTCTAATTTTTCATCATAGGTCTACATGAGGTTTTGTTTAATCTATATTTTTATCTGTTTTTATTTCTTTCGATTTTTAATTATTTAGGCAAGCTAACCCGCCAATTTGCAAAAGCATTGGTGGTTAATATATTTAACCCATTTCCAAAAGAAGATGGGTCAACACATCTTGTCCCCCATTTTGCCACTCCGTTGGTCAAAGTGAGCTAACATGCTTTGCCAATGTTAATTGCAGCTAATTTGCCTTCATTTCCTCGAGACGCTCACGTTTGCAGAAGATTGTGATTCCTCTTAGTTTCAATTTGGCAGTTTGTGAAATTGAACTTGCATATGGCTTTGCGAGGGGTTTGGCAACTTAACAAGCTGGTTGTCAGCTATTGCAACTGGGGTGGAAGTAGCAGAGGTATAAGGTACATATACATTCTTACTATGTTTTCAATCTAATGTATTTATGTTTATATTCATATTCATGTTATTGGGAGCAGTAAGTTTTTATTTGTTGGGTATCTGGGTTTATAGGTTTTCTAAGTTATTACAAAGCTCTTTGTTTGTTTATAACATTGCAAAATTGCATAAATGAGGCCATATTAGGAGTTTTGAAATGAGGTAGCGGAATAGTTCATAATCGTCTTGACTTTTATACACAATATGCAATTTAATGAATGGATAAATGAATAAATATTCCTTCTAGAACTGAGCAATTGAGATTGCAGACAATCTTACATAAAAGCTAGCTTGTCTTCTAATAATAACAGGTTTTTAATTAGATTATTGCTCTTTGGAAACATATTGCGTTGCCCTTGTTTGATCATATTTCTCCTTTGACTGTAGGCTTAATCTTTGTTCTTCGATTTTGGTTACTAGTAAAATTCAAGTCTGGAAACCTAGATGCCTACTTAATAACTGAACTTTATGTTGAACTTCATTTTCAATTCAGACTAGAAAAATTTATGAATTACAAATTACAAACTACAATTTGTTCTTGTTTTTATTGGTGCTTTTACAGACATCTAAGAGTTTTTGGTTTTGTGCCTTATTGACTTCGACTTCATACCAATAATAGCCCTTTTAACAACTAAGTTATAGAAAATTTTCCATCAACTGTGCTTGATAACCTCAATTTTCAATCAACTGTGCTTCTTGATAACCTCAATTTTTCATTTGATGGCCTTGCACTATACCTAGTATTGAAGGCCAAGAATCATAGTGTTAAAGATAATATTTTCTCCTGCTTTGAACAGTGTATTCTCAATTTAGTTTTAAATATTTGATAGGGCATTTATGGAGTCTCATTTGCCAGCATTTAAGGAGAAGAATCCTCAATTAGAGGTGGTTATTGAGCTAATTCGTGGTCAGCATCCACATTTGAAGGGATTTTATAGTAAGATTCTTGTACTTTTTTGTAGCTTTGTTGCTAGTTTTTCTTAGTTGTAATTGATGATTCTTTTATGCAATGTCGAATGGGACTGAATGCTGGATGGTAAAAGGTTAGGATAAAAGTTAGCTCTATTATTACAATGGACGAGTAGACAAACTACGCAGGATTAATACGTTAGAGAGAAAGATAGATAGCATTTATAGTTAAAAGAAGATCTAATAATAAGGATAATCCAATATTAGTGACCTGCCTTACTACGTTTGATTTATGTAGTCGATCCCACATAGTGGGAAGACATTTTTGTTATGATTGATGATTAGCTTATGAAATGCAGAGAACAAGAATGAGCGAGTGATATGTGTGAAGAATATGGATCCAGAAGACATACATTTGCACGCAACTAGGTTAAGGAATGCGTTGGGAATGAAGGTGGTGAAATTGAGGACAAGACACGTAACTAAACACCCTAGTGTGCAAGGTACTTGGACAACTGCTCTGGAATATTAAGATAGAAAACTGGCTGTGTGAGAAAGTTCCTCTACTTAAGGTGATTTAATCAATTTGTGATCCAATATGGGTATAAATTCTCACATCCGACACAATTTTTTCTTAAGTCCCTTTTCTGTATCAAGACATTTTTCTTTTCTTTTTGTGTTTGTATTGTTTTCTTCCCAACCATGAAGCTAATGACAAGTTATAAAAAATGAATCTTTTCGTATTCGAAATTTACCAGCTTAATTTTGACATTTTTAAGTTGGTTTTGAAATGTTCATAATTTGGGTCTTGAATAATCTTGATTGGCATCTCTCAAGATTCTGAAACATAATGGAGAATCTGGCTATTCTATTTTGGAAATGGTCGTGAAGGCTACATGCTTATGACCCTTTTGGCAAGACTATAGTAGCACGAGATCTAATAATAAGGATAGGTGAAAGGAATTTAAAATATTTGGTATTTGCCCCACTAGCATTGCACAAAAATATTATAACCACGAAGAAATCTATATTAGCATGTAAAGCTGCCCACAATACAATGATTTCATTTGAACAAATGTGAAGGATAGAAAAATAGTGTATATCTTGCAATATTGTTTTTCTCACGTAAATATATAGGATAGAAAAGGAGGCAAGACACTTGCCTAAAACCCTATCCATAAAGTTGGGTACATACAAAAGAAAATATTAATAAAATAACATTGTATTTCAACATACCTCATTAAGTTGGAACATATAAAACATATTACAACGCTTGAAGGATATAAACTCAATCTTAAGTCCTCTTAGAGATTTAGCCAGAATTATGTGAGCTGATCATTAGAGTTGATAAACTCAATAGAAAGATCTTTGGACAACAACTCCTCTGTAACAAAATGGCAATGAACAACTTTTCTTATTTAATCCACACAAGTTCACATGTAACTAGAGTCTTGAATCTATACTCATCTTTTCCATTAGATAGAACAATATCACTTTGTTTCATACTTTTCTAAGATATAAGGTTCCTTTTAAGCTACACACAATATCTTATGGTGGATCTTTTGTCATAATGCATAGATTTGAGTATTTTCCTTGTTATCATACAATAATCTTTGTTCAGGATTCCTTTTTACATATATGAGGATGTGAATCACTATATTCCAATTATCAATGTGATGGTTCTACATATATTAACTCACAACTCCCATTGGATAAGAAGGATAAAGTTTGGTTATAGTAAGATAAATTAACTTTTTCACCGACTTTCTATATCTTTCTGGGTTCAAGAAAAGTTCACTTTGATCTTTCATTAACTTCTGATTTGAGATCATGAGACTATCAATGGGTTGCAATTTGTCAGACTTGTCTCCTCCAAAATATCAAGAGCACATCTTCTTCGTGAAATAATCACAACTTCTTTTGACTATGCCAATTCAATACAAGCATATATTTTCAATTACCCAAATCTTTTGGTCTGAAAGTGGTTAATAAGTGCTTTTTTAATTGAGCAATTTTAGGGATATCATTCCATTTAATGGATCATAAAATAAAGACACTTCCCAGAAGAAGCATGATGATAAAATATTGAATATCATATCATGTAATGTGGATCATAAGATAAACACATTTCTCAGAAGAAGCATGATGTAAAAAATACTGAATATCTGCCTTGTTTCATTCCAATCCAAAAGTTTGACAATGTAACTAAATTTATTAAACCAAGCTCGAGGTAATTCAAGTGAAAATAATGTATTTTTCAAACTAAACCAGATTCCTTTGGAGTAACAAACCTAGAAGGTTGTTCCGTGTAAATTTTCTCCTCCAAATCACTATGAAGAAAGACATTCTTAATGTCAAGCTAGTGAGAAACCAATGGTGAATGACAACCATAACAAGGAAAAGGCGAACAATGGTGATCTTAGCCATAGGAGAAAAAGTATTGGAATAGTTGAGATCATAAATCTAAATGTATCCCTTATTTACTAAATGAGCTTTCAAACAATCTACTTCACCAATAAGACCAACCTTAACAACATAAACCCATTTGCAACCATAGGATTCTTATCAAGAGGAAGAGGGACAAGTTTTCAAGTATCACTATTTTCAAGTGCATGCATTTCATCAATCATAGTTTGTCCCCATTCAAGATGACCAAGTGTCTTATGAACATTATTAGGAATAATAATGGTGGACAAGAAGAAAACAAAAGAAAAATATGAAGGAGACAAACAATGATAAGTTAAAAAATTATAAACAAAATATGGATGACGAGTAGATCAAATGCATTTTCTAAGAGTGATAGGCCAAGTATGATTGTAGTCAAGAGAAGTGACGAGGATGAACGATCCATGCTATGAGAATTTGGTGGTGAAGGATCTTAGTCACGAGTATCTTTAAGCAAGGATGACAAAGTGATTTATGCTCAATGGTATGCGATAAGAGGTGGTCAAACAATGTCACTTGTACTTCAAACTTAGTATGAGAGGAAGAAGAAACAATCAATTGATCACAGGATGAGACAAGAATGACATGAATGACTCGTTGTTGAACAGATGAAGACGTTCCATTAAAAAAAAAAGGTTGTCTTCAAAGAAAATAACATTAACATACATATAATACCTTCTCGTTAAAAAAGAGTAACATTTATACCCTTATGAATGTAACCGAAATGCAAAAATATCTTTAAGAGAATATATTTTTGAGTTTGTCATTAATGTAAATATACAAGATACGATAGGAGGCAAGACTCTTGCCAAAAAATCCTAACCCTAAATTTGAACACATATAAAATAAAATGTTAATAAAATAACATACCATTTCAACAATTTCCTTAGTAATTGGACAATCTTGCTAAGGAAGGAATTGTTCTTCAATCGTTAGCTTCTTAGAACATTTCAGTTAGCGCTTATGATTTTCTTAATTAGTTTCTATCTTCAATAAACTAAATCTTGAAGGAATCTATCACCGGAAATATTTAATTGGTGCACTAAATTTCTTCAACTTAAAGAATTTTTTTTCTTGTATATGAAATTGTATAAAAGCACGAATAGGAAAACCATGTAAAGCAAAACAAATTTATTAAGTAATTTTTTTTTTAAATATAATCAAGTAAAAGTGGAAAATAAAGTATGAGTGTTTTAAGGTTTCTTAAAAATGATATTACACTATGAAGATTACAAAAACTATTACTACAATAAAATATTATTTAAGAAACTCTTGAAAAAAGAATCCATGTTGAATATTATCTAGTTATTTCACAAAACAATTACAGTGAAATTTAAATGTTGAAAAGATAAACTCAATTATAAATCAACATTGAAACTAAATAAAAGGAATGATTTTTTTATTTGATTTCCTTTACGGTGTGCTGCACAATTGGATCATCCGATAACAAAATTGAGTCAAAATAAAGGGATTGCTTTATGAAATACTCCCATCATTTTTTTTTTCTATTATGCTATGAATTTTTGCTTGTCGAACAGACATAAAATGTGGTCAAATTTAGCACGGTTGATCCTCTTGACTAAGCGAAGGCGGGAGAATGCTAAAACTGAAAATGTAACTAAAATAGGTTTGCTGAATTTTTTGAAGTTTTCGTGCTGTCTCTGTGCTGAACCTTCAAATGTAAATCCAACCTAATTACACTCATGCAACTAATTCTTAATTGTGTTTTACTCAATTAATTGTGATTTAAATAATTGACAATTACAGTCAGATTTAAAAAAAATATATATTGTATTACTTCCTTAAATACAGGGCATACTTAAAAACTGTTTTTATGGTTGATTTTTCTGAGCTTTTCTTTTTATGCATACTATTTTCAAGATACATGTAGAGTCTTTGAACAGTTATGCATAGCATGTGTACAAGATCATGAAATGCCTTTTATCTCCAAATAACAGATTCTGTTTCATCTTCCAAATATCCACTTTGGTAGATGAGTAAGCATTGTGTTCAGCTAGAAACTTGTTAAAAGAAATACAAGAATGAAGTAGATTAAATGTATATTTGAATTAAAGTAGGGATTTACCCTCAACAATTTTTTAATTCATTAGGCAGATTCGAATTTATTATCATGGATTCGTAAAAGTGGTTTCTAAATTTTAATCTGAAGTCAAATTTCTTTGACAGTATTCCCAGTAGAGAATAGCAGAAACAAAAAATAAGAACACAACTCAGTGAAAAGCAACAGCTGAAACGAAATGTAGAAATTACTATTACACAGTATATGAAATTGTATTTCAACCTTATGACGCCACCCTTTGATTCACCTGTATATTACAATATTCACAAACAAAATTGCTTTTACAGATGATGACATATCTAGAGAAATTTTTATGTACCTCTCTATCAGGGGGGTCAATGATCACTGGATATCGTGGAGACAACCTGGTTTATTTGAAAAAAGAAACCTTCATTAGTTGAGTGAATATGGTTTGCATAAATTTCTATCTTGATAATAGTTGAATATGTCACTGACCTATTGATACTATCATGTAAGATATTAAAAAGCAGTAGCATGAGCTTTAGCTCATAATGGCTGGAGTTCTTGCTCGGTAACAGCCGCATCCACTGGCTGGTATGAGAAGTTTTGCTGTCTTTTTCTCCAAATTAAGAACGTTCCTAATATTAGCAGTCCTACAAGTAATGCGAACACAAAAGCTAAACCCAGGACCCAGAAGTATTGCTGCCACCAATTCCTGCACCATTACAGGCAAGCGTTCATAAATATCGGAAGCGGTTATATATCGAGAAGGCAATTTCAATAACGAGAAATTTTAGATAGGCACTGCCAACCAGAGGGTCATTCAGTTCAATATTTATAAAAAAAAAAATATATCTACAACTGCAAGGTTGTGTGGATCATATTACGAAATTTACACAGAATGCCATTACACCCGCAATTAAATGGAAAGTCAACCGAGAATTTCTGCTCAACAAGTGTGTGCCGGAGACACGTCTGCCCTTTATGTGGCAAAATAAAAAAGAGCAATATCACCAAGACCAGTAAGGCCCACAGAGCAAATTCTCAAGTAACGGAGAAAATTCCTAAAGTTAGCTTTCCAACGGAAGAGGATATTCTATTCTATAAATGGTACCCCAAAACTACCCAAGGCAGAAGAGAAAACATCATTCTCAGAAAGGTCAAAGAACAAGCATCTTTAATAAAGCCAAGCCCTAATCATAAATTAATAAAAAACTGAGACTGAGATGTTGGGACTTTCTACAGAATAGCGTGTTATCAAATTCCAGGAGCATGGAGATAATCACTTCAAAGCTTATTTATCTCATTAATTTGCTCAATATACTAAACAAAATTAATGTTTTAAAAAACATAAGATTAAAGCCAGATTAATAGTTCGAACTCTCAACTATGCATTGATAAAGGCAACAATATGTCAGACTCAGACACCGGGAATCGTAAACCCCAAACAGGCCAAAAAAACACAATATAAAAATACATAAAACAGTTATAACCCATATACAAACATATGGTGCATATCCAGAAAGGATGAGGCGAGGAGCTTATCCTTAAATGAAAAGTAAAATAAATTGTCCAATGTGTTAAATTTAAAACGTGTATAGAGTTTCCTTAATATTTTATATTTCTAAGTACTGTTTAGACTCTTTTGAATTGTTGCTTCGTAGCCGTCCACCCTTATATCCGAAACCTTTTCTCCTGTCTCTTTTATCAAACTTGTACTATTTTCGTAAAAGTATCTTTGAAACCTACTGTACTAATTAGAAGAAAAAGATTAAAGGGCTGTACCATGCCCAATTAAAATCCTAACGATTTTTTCCACAGCTTCAAATTGAGAAAGCAATTTGTTCAATCTAGAATCAATGCTACGGATAGGAAATATATCAGACATGCACAATAAAAAGCAAGGGTTACACTGAATTAATGCACACAAAAAAAACACAACAAATACAGACGGGCATGGAATGGATAACATTCCCAATTTAGGGCTTTTTCCCTTTCAAGAAAAAACTTACTTTGATGGATGCTCAACACTCCAATTAATCAACTCATAATTTCCAAAGGTGTCAGGAAGTTGAATGCGATGTTCAGAAAGCCGGGAAATTATATTCTGTATAGAAAATCATCATCAAATGGGCAGTCTTCATAAGAATGCAGGGAGCCAAAATGTCAACTTACCATTGCAGTAGTGTTAGAAATATAATGAGCATACGGTTTTGGGGTTATGGCCCATTTACTGAGGGAATCATTTCCAGAAGACGTAAAATTCAGTAAGTGGACCTGTAAACATCCCTCATAAAGTAAAAAAAAAAAAAACACGTTAGCAGAGTAAATTAACTGAAAATGTATAGTTCGTTTGGGAACTTCGGAAAGTTATCACCACAAATTTTGAGAGCCTTAAGCTCGGGAGCTCTACCAAAATCCACACCTATCCTAAACAAGCCGTACTATGTACACGTATATTTTCAATCAAACACATTTTTACTTTATCAAAATTGTTAATTGAACTTGAATATATTAAGCGAAAAAATATTCATGCCATGTAGTAATAACTTTCTAACCTGGGAAGTGTTAACATTTAACTCATGAGCAAAGAGTCCAGCCAATTCTGTAATGTGAGGCTTCATATCCACATAACTGATGTTAAAGGAAATTAACATTGTTATTTTTGCAATTTTGAGTTCACCTGTACATTTGGGTTTATTAAAGTACATCGTCATCAATGACCCATCAAAAGAAATTGCACTAATTACTGAGACATTAAAAGCACGATGAAAAATGTTAAGAATACACAACGCCTGATATAACCCTTGTTAGCAGATGATATCTCTATATACTTTTAAACGCATTTGAAGACTAGAAGCTCATAATACCTGGAGGAGCTTCATTCTGCGACGAAGATGGAGCAACTGAAGGCTCTAATGCTTCGGTTGGAGTGCTTACATCTGAATTTGGAGGTAATGGTGATGGGGCAATGGATTCCTGTAATCTTTCCCATAACTCGGTACAGTTTGTTTTCCAGAAACCAATCTTTTCCTGCTCACGATCATACATTACAAGAGTGTTTCGAACTACAATACCTGTGAACAAAAATAACGAGAATTATCACTAAAGAATTGCTGAAACCTATACGACAGAAGCTAACCATATAATACAATATTAGAGATGGTAAAAGATTTCACATGAAGTATAAAAGCAAATAAGTTACCTCCTAACAGAGTAGTAGGGTCTTTTCCATTTTGGAAAATCCCTAGACAATATGCTCCACGCACTTTTGAATGCTTCATAAAGAATGGCCCCATGAAAAGTAGGTATTATGGAATCATTAACATTTCATAACAATTGCACCAGCCTGTAAACACAGCTAAAGCTACTAATAGTCTTGTATGACTAACCCGGAACATGTAGTTTTCAGGTGTCAATGAATATTTATCACCGTTTCCAAATACCATATCAACCACTGGAAAACTTTTAGAGAGTTCAGAGGCATCACTGAAATACAAGCAAACTCAAGCTGTAATGTAAACTGCAATTAAAGAGTAATGTGAACTCTTATCGTAACAGACATACATTCCAGCACCCGAAAAACATATATCATTATAATTTGGATCGGGACCATTGATTTGCTTGAGAAATTGAAGTTCCTTTAATATCTGCAAGTCAAATAAGTATAATCAGACTCATCAAGTCTATAAAATACAATTTGGCTGCCAAAACTTTGCCTTGAAAAAAAAAAAAACTTTAGATGATGCTCACTAATAGAAGCGAAATTAAATACTTAAAATCTTAATAGACTTACGACCACATACAAAGAAACCGTCAAATGAAGCCTACAATCAGCAAATTGGAGATTTTTCAAATTACTTATAAATCATCAAATGCCCAATTAAGCGTATGAAATACATACTATGATATTCAAAAGAAGAAAATTATTGATGATTCTTAAAACTTTTAAAACTTATTCAGAAAAGGTTAAACAGTATCAGTATTGGCATCCCATTAGCTAGAAATAAGTCAAGGGTTGGTATTCAAAATCCTGAGACCAAAATCTGCACCAAATACTTGAGAATCCATCCAAAATCAATGAGATCTCCATACAGATATACATGCAATGGTTTTCATAAAACAAGGTAAAAAAAAAGGCTCAAAATGATTTAACTGTCAAATTCAATCAGATAAATTCCCGAGAAATTCCTAAAAAATATCATCAAGAAAATTAGTGGTTGTTCCTTTTCATGCAACAGAGAAGTCCAATCTTCCCCAAAATATTCCAACATAATTCTTACAATATTTGTGCTTGGCGATTATTAAGAGGTCTCACATTGGTTAGGAACATGGCCTAAATACTCTTTATAAAACGTAAACAATCCTCCCCCTTTGAGCTAACTTAAATAACCCTCCTCCAGTACAGTAAACTTCACAACACTCCAAATGTCAATGACGGGATAGAGAGGTATCAAGAAGGCCCACAGGGAAGGAACATTGCCAAAATATTTTTACAAGACCTGGAGTTGAGAATCCACCCCCCGTGTCAAGCTAGCTTATCAAGTTTAGTTTGGTCCATTTTTAACAGCCTAAAAATTTTCAGCTCTTCCTAAAACCTTCTTATCTAATTATATATGCCTAATAGCATGAAACTCAAAAATTAGAAAATGAGAGGTGAAACTATAAAATGAAACTCCAACTTCATATGAAAATATTTATAAAAGAACTTACTGCATCTTTAAATGCCAGAAATGAAGCTTCTGGCAGGTAAGCATAAGTTGTACCGCTATCCAGGACAGTTCCATGTTTCCCATCAAAAAGATTTGCATTTAGAGGCAGTTGCTTCCCCGCAACATGTATCTCCTTCAAATCAATATTGTAATATGGACTGTCGCCACCCCGAAACTAGAGTAAATGTGTGAGATTAATAAAATGCATTTGTTAAGAAAATGCATTACATCTCGTATCCACAAGATGAGAATTTTGTAACACACCTGCGCACAGGATCTGAATATGCAAAGACCAT
The DNA here is from genome assembly GCF_037176805.1 of Vigna unguiculata. Taxonomy (NCBI): domain Eukaryota; kingdom Viridiplantae; phylum Streptophyta; class Magnoliopsida; order Fabales; family Fabaceae; genus Vigna; species Vigna unguiculata. Next base: position 51,050,908 of record NC_140794.1, on the reverse strand, counting down.
GTCTGATGGGGGAGATATGCCACCGAGAACCATTGCACCCCCTCCAACATCCATTCCGCCATAGCATAGCGAGAATGAATCGCTTATTACATTTTTGTTCACAAGTTGATCCATAATACTAAGATCTCCGCGACCCAAACCCATGATGCCATCAGCATGTTGACTATAAAGATCACCAGTCTCAACATTTTCACAGCCAAAAACTGCACGCTGTGGAGCAAGGTCACTCTGATTTCCAAAGGATATGACATCCTCGCCAAGGACACCACTGCTTGTACTCATTTCAGCATATTGTCTCTCATACACACACTGCATCCTCTCACCGTCACAATTGCAATCCATTGTACATTTGACAGGTTCATAGGTGCTAGATGAATCAGGCTGAAACTTTGGGTCCTGTTAAGATAAAATGGGACACACAAGTCCAGGCTAAATGAGATAAAGTTGATGGAGTTGCATAGAAACAATAAATTTAAAACAGTTATTCTTTTGTCTTCTTGGGTTCTGTTAAAACAAAATTGGACACGCAAATCCAATCCACTATCATTTAAGATAAATTGGATTTGTAACAACTTAAACATATATAGGTACAACAAGTTTTAAACAATGTGATTCTTTAATATCTCTATCTTACAAGAAAATGATGGCCTTCAGAAACACAATGGAAGCAAAATTATTCTACTGCATTAATAGGGATGGAAATCATCAGTTAGAGCAATCTCTCCACGACCTTATCATGACCTACTACTTCCCGATGATGATGATGATGATATAAGCATTTTTGTTGGCCTGGCTTAGTTATATGAAAATAACAACCAATTTTTTTCTGAATCCTAAATTTAAGGCTAATATTGAATGAAAGCCTCCAAATAGGTTTTTATAGCCCTACAAAATCAAGGTCTCGAACAGGCATAGACACCAAATCCGAATCATAAACCGAACAAGCATATCAAAGAGTGGTGATAAACAGAACACTCATTTTATCAAAGATCCCAACAACACCCACCTATGTCTTTATTTATTATTATTTTTTGTTTGTTCTATTTTTAGTCACTTATGACTCAGAAAAAGAAAATAGGAGTGCTGGGGCAGTTTTAGGTGTTCATTTATCTCTTTCCTATTTAAAAACTAACAAACATAAAAGCGTCATCATGTTAACCTAACTAGGTCTTTTCAAAGACCTAATCATAACCAATAACTCAGGTAACAAACAGACCAAGGCAAACGAAGCTGTAAGCCCACATATGTTGTTGCCTTATTTCCCAGCCTTACGTACTACCCCGAGGGTGTCGGTGCAATACGTAAACAAAGAGAAGTAGAAAATGGAAGAGTGATACGAATGAAGCATTTTATTATCAGTATCTAGACTCCTACTTTATCCAAAAATGCTATCTACACTCCCCCATTTGACTCCTTTCCATTTTAACTCTCACCAAGATCATGCTGACTGATAGCGCATTGACACTTACAAAAGCCTACACCACAGGCACATTATCCTATAGCAATTCTTTCATATAATTAAACTTTCGATTTCCATTTGCAGTATTTAGGTATCCAGCATAGCTAAGGCATGGATGAGTCTGGAAAGGGAAAAAAAAAACAGATAACCAACATTATCACACATCACAACATAATGAAACATTATTATGTACGCAAATTGAAAAGAAAAAAAAAACACGATGAATCATTACCTGGTGCCTGCCACACTGTTCGCAAGAGGAGCACGGAACATACGTAACAGTGCTACCCGTATCAACAATAAGCGCAAACATCTGCGCAGGAGTCCCGATCCAAAGCCGCGTCGTGAAGTACCTAAATCATTCAATTCCACACACACATAAATCTCCAATTACCAAGTTCTACCAAATAAAAACAAAAGCGAAGAAGAAGGAGTGCGAGAAACGACGACGTAACAAGTTTACCCGTTGAGGAGGAGATCGTCGTGGAGTCTCATACGCGCATTAGGATGGCGCTTGGACTCGGATCCGTAAAGCTGGCGACGGGGATCGAGCGCTGACGTGGAGGAATTGGGTGAGGATAGGTACAGGGGAAGGACCATGGCAGGGCGAGCGCCATTGTGGCGGTTTCGGAGGAGCTCAGAGTCGCCGGCGATGAGTTGGAGGAATGGGGAGAAGGTGATAAACGTAATGAGGATGAGATGAGTGAATGCCCGTGCCATGAGTTGCTGACTCGGGCTCGTCGAACGAGTCACGATCCGAGTTATGGTTGTTCCTGCGGTAACGGACCGAAAGGAGCGAAAGAGAGGAATGAAGAATGGTGGGGAGTCTGCGTCTCTCTGAATGAGAAAGGAGGGAAATGCAGTAAGCGTCTCTCAAGAAAACGTAATGAGATATTCATATTCATTCATTTCGTTTCCCGTTACACTTTTATATATTTTAATTTTAGGATTTTACTTTTTTTGGTTAGTTTTATTTATTTTCCCTTTTTTTAATTATCTTCATTTCAGTTAAATAGTAAGAATTTAATTTTAAAAAATTGACACATTTAATAAACTAAATCACTTTACTTTACTTATAAGGGTTAAATATGTTTTTGATCCTTAACTTTCAGTGAATTTTGGAATTAGTCCATTTTGAAACTTTGGACCAATTTAGTCATTTATCTTTCGAAATGCGTGGATTTAGTCCTTTTAATCAAATTTTGTTAAGTTTATTTGACGTTTCAAGCATGTTTCATAATAGTATTTGACTTAACATTAAAGCAAAAATGTGTCAAACAACATAAACAACTCAAATACAATTCTTAATGACATTTCAAGCATGTTTTATAATAGTATTTGACTTAACATTAAAGCAAAAATGTGTCAAACAACATAAACAACTCAAATACAATTCTGAAATGCATACGAAACATCAAATAAACCTACCAAAATTTGATTAAAAGAACTAAATCTACGTATTTCGAAAGATGAATGACTAAATTGGTTCAAAGTTTCAAAATGGACTAATTCCAAAATTCACTAAAAGTTAAGGGACCAAAAACATATTTAATCATACTTATAAAAACCAATAATTTTACTCTATACAGCAATTTATGATTAAATAATTGGGTGAAAAAGTTAATAAATAAAGTCAAACCTTTACTGAACTTTTAAAGGTATTTTTAACTAGTAATCCCTTAATTTCTCTCTCTTGATGATAAAACTACTATGGTGAAATTGAGATTTAGGAAACATCGAAGAAAAAATTAAAATAATTGATGAAAAAAATGATCAAATATTTGTTAGCTAGTAATTACTTAATAATATTTCAATTACCTATTAAGTTAAATTATTTATTGTTTAGTTTTAATATTTATAAAAAGAAATTCAACCTAACTTCTTGATTTGTTTTCTATTTGAAGTAACCATCACCTGACGTTTTGAAAAAGTGGAAAGTCACTCCTTTTGTTGAGTGAGTTTCAAGTCAAGAAGTATTAAAAAATCCTGCTGGAGCTAGATGAATTCCCGGAGAAAAAAGCCACAACTTGTGTCCTTTTTACGATTTAAAAGCCAAACTACACACTTTCATATTATTTAGTGCCAGACAAAGTTTGTGGCATCGGTTGCGCACATGTTAAGAGAGAGAAAATTGGCGCAATACTGAAAATACTCTTCCTAATTATAAACCAATTCGTCACGTTTCAATGACGCATGTCATATTATAAAATCCATTACCAAAAAAATTGTCCGAATTACAAAATCACCCACCAAAGATATTCCATTTTGTCGTCTTGTTGAAAAATACTGATCTTACTAGGGGAAAAAAATCCCAAGTATTTTCCGTTAAACCACATATAAGGGCCTGGTTTATACTACAGCTTGTTTGTTTTCCAAAATATCAATGTAATGGACACCTGACTCAACATAAGTTACCATTGGGTGAAAACGTAGGAGTACACCAGCCCTTTGGCATCATTAGAAGCTAAAGAAATAACAAAAAAGGTACATTTTAAATGTCAGGATAGAATCACTACGGGTGAGTTTGATTTTCCATTAACAGAAACTCCTGAGCATGCGAACAAAAACTAACTAGTTGCTTGCTGTCAAACATACATGAGGCTCTGTCGCAAATTCTCAATGGAAAATGGGTAACGTATACTAATGAGTGGGTCGCTCTCATGTCTGTAGTCTTACCACTAATACTTGGATGTAATATGTCACATGTATGGCTGGTGCGAGGATTGTAAACTAGTACCCATATAACGACCATAGTTAGAAGGAGGTACATTAGGTGGCCCAGAGTATATAGATTGGCCAGGAACTTGGTAATCGTAAGTGATTGTAGCAGCATGGGGATACCTATCGGGATTTCCTGCATATGGCGCCCTAACATGGGGAACCTGCCTACCCAAAGCAACAGTTGAAGCGGCAGTAACACCAGATGAATGGAGTGAAAAGTATCTCTCGTTAGTCCTTGGCCTCTTTGATTGAGGGCGTTTGCTAAACTCTCCACTTCTCTTTTTGTCCCCTTTTGATTTCTCTAGTTGAAGAACCCTTTTCTTAAGTGTATCAAGTGGGTAGTCAGATTCAAGCTTGTATTCCTCAATACACTTGATTACAGCTCTAAGTGCTGCAAGCTCTTGTGCATTGGCATCATTCTGCAAGTAAATAATGATGCACGTATATAACAATACAAGCAATGCAGTATCAGAAAAATCAAGACGAGGACAATAACTCAATCAGGATCCGAGTCAAGCAACAAATCATACCTTGGCACTAGCAATATCACGCACATTTCCAGTCTTCACTTGTGAATTTCTCCTTCTATTCTTGAGGTATCCCTTCAGAAGGGGCACAGGGGGGAAGCTTTCTTGAAGCTGGAAGGCATGAATAAAATGTACAGCTGCTATTTGTTTCCCATTATTGATTAACGTTTCTACAACAACTGCATTAACAATGATTAGAAGATTAGAATAATCAACATCTGATAATCATATTAACTTTTGGCATGAAAATCATTTGTTCCGCGTGTCTACTCTATGTCAAACAATCTAGCTAGACTGACCCCTAAAGAAAACTGCTTATCTATCATATGGATGATATCTGAAAGGGCAATCCTTCATTGCAGACATCACAGGTCAGTTTATTAAAAGAACACCAACCTGGAATTTTGTGAATTAACCCAATAGAGCGGCAAAGCTCAGGAGCCTGCCTAAGCTGAGCAACTGCAAGTACAAGCTTGCAGAGTTCTTCTTCATCAAACTCTGAAGCAATCCTAAAAGTTGAAATAAGCTGCAAGAATGCCTTTGCTTCCAATGAATTTCCATTGGCAGCATCAATATCTGCTCTAGCTAACTTGGGCCTCCACTCATCAGCAATTGCTTTGGCTTGCTGCTTGGTTTCAGGGTTCAGAAAGTGATCTGCACCTGGGTTAGCCCTTGCCAATAAGGTGGCCATGGCTTCCAAAATTATAATGTAGTATTTGCACATGCCCTGTTGGGCAGCACCCGTTTTATCTTTTAGTTGGGAAGTTTCATTGGTGGGACAAAACCCCACCAGTGAATCCAGCACTAATCGTGCGGGGTCCGTTGCATTTGCTAATGCAACAGAAATTTCTTCACGAATAACAGACAATTTTTTTTTATTCTCCACAATATAATTCAGAAGACCTTTTGCATCCATTTGTTCACAAAATTGTGTCAGCTCTGGATGTGGCCTAACCTCAACAGCCACACCTTCAGACTTTTCAGCTGACTCATGAGGAAAATCATCCTCTGAGGAATGTGTATCGCCAAGAGAGCTGCTTACCTTGTTATCTTTGTTCTCCCCATCATACACAGACTCCAGAGCTGCATTCCGGTGATTTGCATGAGCCTCTACAATGGACGCTACAGCAGCATCTTTAAGCTCCTGCAACCTATCTAAGAGGTCTTGCTCTTCTGAAGCAACCGCAGCCTTTCTCTCTTCAAGTAGTGTATCCACTTCTAATTGTTTCGCTTCATATTCCTTCTCCTTAGCTTTCAACTCTTCAAGTTTCTTACCCAATTCTGTCTCAAGGTCATAGAAATGTTGCTTAATTTCAACCCACTGAATCTTATTCTCAGACTCCCCTTTTTGAGCTTCCAATTCAAGAAATGCCTGAGCAAGCTGCTCTATCATAGACTGTATATTAATTTCCTCGCCCGGCTCCTCGACACCCATATTCACGCAGCCAAGCAAACAGCACTTCAAGAACAGATCAATTTAATGGTCAAAAACTATTACAAACATTAGTAATAACATGAGAACGACAATAAACAGTAGTTCTTGAATGGGACAGATTAAAGACCGCATAATCATGTCGCAATCCGAACTAAACATGAATCTGGGTTTTTAAAGACCGCTCTTCTTTTCATAATTCTCGACCTAAGCGTACCTACCACCTCCCCCTCTTCACACCTGCATCGACCATTAACCTAACCAATTAAGCTTTGCATATAAAAATGGCCATAATTTAGTTTATCAGGTGTATTCAGACAATTTGGTAATGCTATCCCTACGTATATGCTTTCCACTTGTTAATAGAATAGGAGAAACTTCAGACGGTTCAAAAGTAAAAATAATGGTAATATATTACTTTTAAGGTTTTGAATCGATGCCACAATAATACTAATGACACAATACAGCGCATTTGCAGTTCCTTTACATTCATGAACGAAAATATCAAATATTTACCTAAAGGAAATATTGAATCCCCTCCTCTTCAAACAGAATCTTTGAAATCTATCTACTACGGAATGAAAATGGAAAAAAAGAAATCCAAACTTTCATTTAAAAATACATAAGAAACAGGGGTGATTTAGGTAATTAGAAACACCTTACGTTTTGATGCGAGAAACTCGTTGTAATGCGAAACGAACAGTGTGTTTGAGCGAGCTTTCGTTTAAACCCTAATTAGAAATTTCGCAGCGTCCTGAGTCGAAGCTTGGAAGTTGAAAAATTAAGCACAGTTCCGATAAATCAGAGATTCAAAAACTTACTCTGAGGTACTAGCTGGGGAAGAAGAACCAAAAGGACGCAGACGAAAGAAAGAAAAGTAGAAAACAGGGATAGGGTACGGAAATGGGGTTCAATAGACGAATATTTTAGTTCGAAGTGTAAAAAATAATTCAATTTGTGAAATACTATTATGTTTTGTATTTTTTTTTTACATAAAATATATATTGGCTACTTAACTTAAAGTGAAAAATTGTTTTAATCTATAAAATAAAATATTAATATTTAAATATTTTCTCACGTTTTTTCTTTTAGTTCAAACAATATTGTTTTCTATTTTTTTCCTTTTTATTATCTGATTTTTCACATTCAACCTAAAAAAACCATTAACGTCTAGAAAATGTAATATCTATCGTCTAACAATTTAATTTAATTTAATTAGTAAAAACGTGTATATAATCTAAAATTATAAATTTAAGTTAAGTCTAGATAACTTTCAATAGTTGGGAACAGGATACAAAATTTATTCAACTTGTAACTTCACTTCAATATGGTGTGAGTTTGACCAAGTTTCAACCTTGCTAGAAAATTGACATCTAATTGTTGCATTTTTTCTAATATTATAATTAAAAATAATTTACTTGTTGTTTCTTGTCGAGTTAATTTATTTTTTATTTTCCACCAATAAAAATTCATGATTGATATGAATTTTAAAATAATTACCAGAAAATTAAAAGTTTGCCATTAATTTTTTTTTCATATTTAAATAATACAAAAGTTAATATTGATATATATTTTGAAATAATTATAATAAAAAACAAATTAATACTTTTTCAAATAAAGATATAAACTATTTTGTATTTATGTATGGTTCGCATTAATCTTTATTAATAAAGAGATTTTTTCTTAATAATTCATTGAAGAGATTAATAATATTATATCCTTAAGGGTTCCTGATGTATTGTAATCATACATATATAGTATAGATATGTTGATTAAACATTAAGTTGTTAACTAACGTGCAAGTTGATCGATTACATTATTTGTTAACATTGAAGATGATTGGTCGACAGATGTTTAACACGATTCACCACCTTAAACATGGTTTAGCTTGAATCAACTAAATAATAGTATTTTAAGGTATGATTGGGCCGCAATTAGGTCGGTGGTAAGTAAAAGCCTATTACAAATAATATAAATATAGATTTATGCAAGGTAAGTTAGTTTACATTGAGTACAACATTTAATGCATTTGTATTTAGACAACTACTGACTTAAGTACCAAAGTTCCTTTAGAAGGTACACCCGAGTGGTATGGACAATCGGAACCTCCCAGAAGCAACCCCAAGACTGACATCAAGGAGTTAAGAGTGTATGATCAATACATATAGCAATGATCAATTCAAATATTGGTAGTTTATCACTTTATGAGCAAATTGAATGAAGAAGTCTCCAAAGTGATCTCTTGAGTAAATGATTCATGAGAAATGTTAAATGTTTGTGTTTATGTATATCCATGTGATTATTGATCTGTCTAAAGGAGGATTAATATTTGGTTGGATTGCATACACACATTTGATGGTAAACATATGATAATTGTAAGGTTTTGCTTTGTCAAAAATAAATCAATCAAAGGAAGGGTTTGTTGTTGGACATGTTTTATTATCAATGTTTGATCATTACAATGACATACCACTAACAGTTAATATTAGTTTCCAAAGACTTGATATTCATTTAGATCATTATTTGAATTTATCTATTCTTTTTATGATGTGAGCTTAATTATATTTCTTTTGTTCTATATTTGCCAATCTAAACTCAATTTTGATTCTTAATGGAACATTTTTTTAAGGACTTAAATGAGAATGTGAAAATTGTTTTTGGCTACAATGTTGACTTTACACTAAGGATTGAAAAGTCCATTTCTCTTAAAGACTCTAATACCTATGAAGAAGGGAAAGGTTATGAGAAGTGGATCACTCAAATTGTGTGAGTCTTTCTTTGGTTTGTTACGTGGTCAATTTAGCTTCAATACCAAGAAACACTTGGTGATTAGATTCCTGTGCAACTACTAATATTAGTGTTTCAATGAAGGGTTACATAAACTATCCGAAGCTAATTGATTATGAAAATGGAATCAATGTTAAAGATGACAAATAAGTGGAAGTGGAATATATAGGACATTTTAGATTATTAATGTGCACCGTTTTCTATTTCAATTTGTGCGTCATTCTCAATTTTTACTAACTTTTTCATATGTTTAAGTGTCACCATAAGATTTCCTTTGAACAAATAAAATGAAGTTTTAAAAGTGAAAATAACGACAAATAAAATAACAATAGATGGATAAAAAAAGAGTTAAATAGGGTTTGTAAAGTAAAATTAATTAATTGAGTAATCTAATTAGAAATTTAAAAAGCCATTTTTTAGGCCTATCTTATTGGCCCAATTTTTGTTAAAACATTTTTGTAATCTGCACCTTTTTATTTATTTCCCCACTATATATTTTTCTCTTTTTTAAAAGAAAGTAGCCCACTAAGCCCATTAACACACCCTGAAACATCCCTAAAAACCCACTAACTACACACACCCTGATACACGATACACCCCATTAAATCCATTTTCTCCCTAAATTACTGACGCTCACACACCTCACTAATTCACTTCACCTAAGAGGTTTAATGAAATAGTTTAGATTATCTCAATAATAAGTTGTTTGGTTGGACGATTGATTTCTAATATAATAATATTAAGGCTCTACAATCAAATTGTTACCTTAAAAGATCATATTACCAAGTAGCTTTGATTATTTGGTATAATCTTATTAATCACAGGTCCTGCCGAATAGAATATGAACAAGAGCAAGGAAAAGAAAAAGAAAAGAACTACTTTGATTGCTTACTGGCTTGCACACCAAGCTTCGAAGGTTGCCTCAACTAATTATTGTTCTTCCCAGGCATTTTGACAACAAAATTGGACAGTAACACATTACACAGTGCTAAAATCTACTCTGCCATCTGCCATAGTTTATAGTTACAGGCAAACAATAAGGTGCCACCGCCCAATGCATCGATTACTCGTACTAATAACAAATGAGAAAATGGAGGACACTTCCTATTCTGCATATTTAAAGATTGATCACTTAACTCTCTGAATGAGTAATTGTCTTCGGTCGTGTCGTGTTATGCTTTGCCAAGGTAAAACGCAACGGCTCTCCAGATAAGGTATAGTAAGAATGCAACATATGCAGCAGTTATTGCACCCACTACAGCCCCAAACAAGGGACCATTAACTTCGGAGGAAAAGAATTCCGTCAAAAGATACCCGTTAATCACTATCACCAGAGCAGCCACAAGCCATGATGTAATCTGCATCCATATCATAACCCAATTCAGTACTTAATCAGAATACACTATGAGCATAATTTGGGAAGAAGGGTTGATACAGAAACCAAAAATAAATGCATTCAAGATCCACAGAAAAACTGAGAAATTTTAATGGAGAAAACGCACGGCATCAATTTTCCATATCTCAAAGAGAAATGAAAGGAAAGAAGCAAAATTTTAATACGTATATTTTATCTACTATGGTATTACTAGGCCAAAAACTATAGCCATTAGTCAGAACATAATTCTTTTTACTTAAGAGACACAAGTCCAAGTACCACAATTCAATTGTAGTTCGACCTACTTACCTTTGTCACGGGACAATTAATGCCACTTGCAATAATCTCTCCCTCGTAACATTGGCTCTGATACAAATTCTTAGGATCGAGCGCTTACCACTAGGTCAAAAACTATAACCATTAATAAGGACGCAACTCTTTTTACTTAAGAGGGTAACACAAGTTCAAGCGTCACGATTCGATTGTGACTCAATTCACTTTGTCTCTACCACAGAACAATTATCTAAAGTTATATTATCAAAATGTATGTCAACCTATTTACCTTCCCAGGTTATACAACACATACAGATATTACCTTCTTACATTAATAAATACAAATCAGGATCAAATGGGGCATCTGTTTCTCCAAATTGTTACAGATAAGGAATTCAAGTGGGAGTTCTTTCATATATTTGAAATATTTGACGTTAGAGTTCGATTCTAAAGAATATCCAAAATAACAATACATACACTCCAGTCACAGACCCAGCAGAATGAAGAAAAGAAAGTGACATCATCCCCTAGTTTCCGCTATATCCTCGACACTATATTATTTTTCTAACACAATCAAATTCTGCTGCAACAATAAGTTGAAATAAATGAGGACAAAAGTGAAACAACGCCCTCAAGATAAGAGGAAGAACCGTTGCATACTTTTCTGCAACAAAGTGATATCAATGCTGTCACCTGTGCCGTTTCCAGCAGCAGGAATATTCATTATGTTGCATATCATATTTATATTGAACAAATCATTATTACAATGAAAAGTAACAAAAAGGATTAAAAAATATCCGTGGTACTTTATCATGTACTTAAGATAAACATCCCATAATACGTAGGATCATAAAGGAAAAGAATGGAATCGTAGTAGTCCATCACACACTTTTCAATTCTTAAGGTAGGAGAGTAAAATCAAGACTGCTAATTTGTATCTTCAGAATCAAAATCGAAATTGAAAAAAGAGATAAGGAGTACATTGAGGAAATTCTAAATTGTCCCCAACATCAGGAAGAAAAGGGGTCTATATATCGTGTTATTTCTAAATTATATCCTTCCTAATTAAAGTTGAAGTTTGATATCATTGACCAAACAATATAGGCATATACATATATACAGACAGCAATCTCGTACAAAATGAATTAAGTTGGCATCACAAAGTCCATTATCACATACATACAGTAATAATAGCATAAGATAAATGACTAGTGAGATCAAAATGCAGATTGAATGACAATATATATACCTTGAGAACAGAGCCAATTCTGAAAGTGCCCATTATCTGCTCCTTTGACACCAGATAAAGCAAGGGAATAAGTGCAAAGGGGATTTGAACTGACTGAAGGACATTGAGCCACTCATTCAGAATATCTAACGATCCCTCTGAGGTGTCAAATAAAAGAGCAACTATCATTGTTGGGATTATTGCACAACTTCGGGTAATCAACGCCCTCATCCACTTCCTTAATCTTAAATTTAGAAAACCTCCCATGATGAATTGTCCAGCATAAGTACCAGTAATAGTGCTACTTTGACCTGCTGCTAATAACCCAATACCCCATATGTATAAAATTGGAAACAGTCCACCCCCATATGTCTCCTCAAGATACTGTCCTGCATTTACAAGACCAATGCTGTTTGCAAGTTCAGAACCATAAAACCCCTTAGCAAACACTGCTGTGACAAATATATTTATGATAAAGGAGACAACAAGGGCAAGGGTGGACTCTATAGAGTAATAATTAAGAGCTTCTTGAACCCGGCCTTTCTTGCTTCGGTCAACCTGCCTTGACTGAACAAGAGCAGAGTGCAAGAACACATTGTGCGGCATAATAAGGCACCCCACAACTCCAACAGCCTGTTGTATAGTTCTGGAGCTGAGTTTTGGAATCAAAACACCTGCAGATACAAAGTCAAACCCTGCATCAGATTCAAAACAAAAGGGACCTTATATTTTACTTATAATAACTAATGTGTTAAAATTCCTTACCAAGAAGCAGTTCCTTGCCACTGGGCTTTGCTTCACCAAACATCCACGCAAACGAGATTGCCATCACACCAATGAGAACAGCAAAAAAAGCTTCCAGTGTCCTCACACCATAGTTCTCTAGAAAGAGAAAAATAAAACTGCAAAAAGGCAACAAAATATACATGTACCCATGTTTAATTTGGGATTACCCTAAAGGAAGACATAGTAAAACATTAAAAAAAAAAATTGCAATGGGTACTAGAGAGGTCTAAGCATTTTGGTGTAGTTAATTTTGGGACCCAGGTAGAATCTATTCATGATAGTGGAAAATACCTTATATTTCATAATGTCTGTACAATATCTCCTTAACAAAAAAAAAATGCAATGATGAGTTAAACTTCGCTTTTGAACTTAAATAGCAATCATGTATAAACCAACCCCAGCGACAGAACAACCCATAATTTATTATGGCTGGGACACGAGCTATCAACATCTCTGACAGCTTAGGGAAGGAAGGAATTTAGGCAAATATGGCAATAAAAGAAATGTGGTAAGTACATAAACATAAATAGTAGTACAACAATTTGAAAATTACAGTAACACGCACAACACAAACAAGTCCAACATTGGAGCAATGAAATTACCAATCAAGAGCAGTGATGACGACCCCTGCCCAGAGGGGCACAACCCCACGACTGAGGATCCTGATGGCAATAGCGCTTCCAATAACCTCCTGAATATCGGAGCCAATGAGAGCGAGTTCGGCCATGATCCAAAGCACTATCCGGGCCCACGCAGGGTATTCCTCCCTGCAGAGTTCAGCGAGGTGCTTCCCGGTGGCGACGCCGAGACGGGCGGAGAGGAGCTGGATCAAGAGGCCCATGGCCGTGGCCCACATCAAAAGCCACAGCAGAGAGTAGCCGGCGATAGCTCCGGCCTGAAGGTCCCCCTCGAGGTTGCCCGGGTCCAGAAACGCTATGCTCATGAGAAAGCCCGGCCCAGTAAAGAGCCATAGCTTCTTCCAGGAGAAAGGAGGCACTCTCCCCCAATTGTCCTCGTTATCGGACTCGTCGATTCCCACCACCACGATCTTCTCCGAAGATTCGTAGGCTGTTTCTTGCTGCTCCTCTTCTTCCTGAAAGGAGTTCGGCAACAGTGTCTCCTCTTCCGGGTTCCCAGACATGGCGTTGGAATCTTGTAAGTGCAGCGAGAAGAGACGTTGACGAATAAAAGTTACCCCCTTTTTGGATGATTTTAATGGTAAGGGTGTGTGAGTGTCACCATGTCACGTGCCGTCTCATTCTTGTGATGTGTTTACATGAGGTGGAGGACCTCCTTCGTGAACTTGACCCATGGTGGGAGTGTGCGCCGCACGCATCTGGAATATATCTTTGTGTGCGCGGACACCACCATCGACACGTCAGCTTTTCCGTAACCGGTTTTCTTCAAAGCACCATCGACTAATTTTTTAGAAAATGCTATGTTGTAGCACAATTTACAGCATGAGATATTTTCTATGAATTTATGTTAAATACGATTTTAAATTGTTGTTACCGTTCTTCATTCCATTCAAATTTCTGGACCTTGGACAAAAGGAGAGAACTCAATAGTGGATGATAAAGTTGACTTGGACAGATTTTTAAACCTCATAAAGGACGAAAAGATTAAAAAAAAAATGAACATGAAAGTATGGTGGAAGGTCACCTTCACGAGAAACATAAAGATAAGATTCTCCCATCTTCAATTTCGAGTACAGATGATGAGTACTTCAACTTTAGCTTTATTTATGAATATCATTTTAAGAATCTAAGTTTAATTTCAAATGTAAGATGATGATGACCTAATGAATGTCAGTTCAAAATCAATGATATTACATGAAATTTATATATGGAAAATAATTTTTTGACAAAAATTTAATTGGCAAAGTTACCAAATAGAGTAATTTGTTTAGTTTTTAATGGAAATTAAGATAATAAAATAATAAAATTTTAGGCTTTTTTTACTAAAAATAGTTATTTATCAAAGTTTTATAAAAAAAACTTTGTCAATGTATCATCTTCCTTTATATATTTTCATCCTCTCTTAGCTCATCCATATCCTTCAAAGATAAAATCATAATAAAGTCGCAACATCTTCTAAACGAACCACACTTATAACCTAGAAACATAGAAGTTTTAATTCTTTTCAAGTTTATGTAGAAGTTGTTACTACAATCACGATTTTAAGTTTTTTTTTTGTTTTGAAGTAGAAGATTTTCCTAAGATACGGATATGTTTACAGCAGGAAGCGTAGCGGCAGAGAGTAACGACAATGGAGGAAGAAGGAGAGCGGAAGCTGACAAACGTTAGCGGGCCACGAGGAGCGTGCAAATGGTGGTGGAAAACTACTGGATACACACGTGCCTTCACACGGGTGGTAACATACATATGTTTCCTACTGCACTGCATTTCTATATAAGACGATTTCTAGGTTATATAATTTTAAAGTTGCTCTTTTTAAAATATTTTTAATTGTACAATTTAAAAATAAAAAGTAATTTTCATTGAAAATGACTTTTAGAAATTAAAGAAAGTTAAGAATTTTTTTTTTCAATTATATAATTTAAAAATTATTTAACTTTTGAATTACATAATTTAAAAGTTGTTTTTTAATTATATAATCTGAAAGTTTCAAAAAAAATTATATAATTAAATTTTTTCTTTTTTTTTTTAAAGTGAACAACTAAAAATAATAAAATAATTTTTTTATATAAAAAAATTGATTACTTTTTAACTTGAATAAAAATTAGACAAAAACTATTGAGCTACTGTTCTTTTGTTCGAGTGAAAATAAGATTAAAAGAAAAGTTATTTCGATCTTTATTTTCTTAAGCGAAAATGAGAATGAAATCAATCTCACATCTTATTCTATTATTGTTTATGCGGAAAAGTATGTCATTTTGGAAAAAAATATTAAAAAAACCAACTTCAATAGCGTAATCAATACATGTGAAAGGTATTTTTAATAAAATTTCAAATGAAATGACATCTAAGGGAGTAATCACAAACAGTAATTTACTCAAACAATATTATTTATTTCTCTTAAAATTTCAGTATTATTAATTACAACTTAACTTTATATTTTGAGGTATATAATTAAGGAAAGGTTTATAATTAAAAAAAAAAACTAAAATATCATTATAGAAAAGTCCATTAAATAAAAAATATTTTTTAATTTTTCTTAAAATTTATGTTGAATTTGTTGATTTTATTCTTTTATGAATGTAAATTTCAATTACGAATATAAAAATTATAAAATGTTTGTTTCTATTTTCATATTATATATATATATATATATATATATATATATATATATATATTCAATATTTTTCAATTTATTTGATTGGTTTAATTATGGAGAATTTTATATGTATTAAAAAGATATTTGCATTGAGCATAGAGAAGCATAGATAATAAACAACAGTTAAAAAATAGTATTACGGAAGATTCTCAAAGAAAAAAATGTATTATTGGTTTTATTTCAAAAGGTTTAAAAAATATGAAAACAACGAGATTCTAAACTTTTTACTAGAAAAAACTACCAAAATACAAAAATCATCCTTACAACTTCTTTTCTTACTATAAAGAAACCCTTGTTATTAACTACTAATTATAAAATAAATAGGAATTATTAACATAACCTTACTTGATTAACTGATCTTTTAAGTACATCCAAATCAATGTTCTGATAAAGATAATTAAAAAATAACAATAAAAAAATAAAAATTATAAACTCCAATCAATCAACGTTAATTGTAACTTAAAAAACCAACTAATAATAAATACGAGGCTACAAACCAAATGAAAAAGTTAATACTAAATACTTTAACTTGAGAGATCCCTTACAATTTTTCTTAGTTTTTGTAAGTCAAATTTATCAGACACTTAAAGTTTAATTAAGTTAAATAAATATGTATGGATTTTCCTCTCCATGCGACATTCGAAGAAGAAAATCAAAAATTTTTTATTTTATTTCTGGTGGACCGAGCCCATACAATGAACAACATATTTTGGGCCGAATCAATGTTCTATATGGTGGACCGGTTGCTTCACTTCATTTTCTAGTACAAACTTTAGCCCGAATTCTGCTTATTCCCGTGGTGAACAAAACGCTGAAAAGATTGAAAATACATTATGAGTTTGATTAGTGATACTTTTTTTTAGAATATGAAATTTTTAAACAAAAATCATTAATTGAAAAAATTGATAACATTTAGTTCTTTTAAGAACGTAAAGTTATTTTTAAATAAACAATTTAAACAAACACATAAAAAAATGCTTATATTATTACAAAAATATTTTTTCGAAACTAACGCAAACAAACTCGTTTCATTAGTTCGGATGAAGGGAAACAAAGAAAAAAAAAATTAAGAATCACAATCTATCTCTTAAACTAAAATTGTGCACTACAGAGGCGCGGAGAAGGGTGAAATTATACTAATTGCTCATACTCTTTTTATTTTTAATTTTTTAACTTTTGGTTGATTTAAACATAGTTTAAAGTTATTAAATTAAGTTTTTTTTACTTTTCTATTTTTAATTTTAATAGTTTTTTTTAAATTGTCTTTATCATTGTTATTTATTTTTTTATAAGCCTCTATTATTATTAGTTGAATTTAGTAATAATATGATATTATTTTTATAAGCCTCTATTTTTATCATTGAATTTTGTGCAACCTAAATAAAATCGGGCTGTCTATTGAGTCTACAAACCAACATATTATATTAATAATAAAATCATTGTTAGTGTATTGGGCATAAATTTTCTTGTTATTGTACTTATATTTCAGTACTTGTCATTTTCTAACCTACACGATATATCTGATGTCACATTGTTTATTTAACTTTTTATAATTAATTAATTAATATAACATTATTTTTTATTAGCAATTAGTATAACATTAAACAATTCAATGTCAAATCATTAAAAGATGATAGCAAATACAACTCTCTTGCACATGATACCTATCAAATCCAATAGGGTGACAAGAAACGTATTAGTATTTTTTTTTATATTATGAGCTAATTAACAACTATTAGTACGTGGGTCTGTCTTTATAATTAAAGGTATAATTTTCTCAAAATTTTAAAATTTTATAGATGTTTCGATCCGAAGTCTATTCTTAAAAGGCATCTTAAGAAAATTGAAAGAAGATGTATTTAAGTTATAATTGATTTCGAATAAAGTGATTTAAGATTAATGGATGTATTTCAATATAAATCTCTAATCTAGATCTAAGGGAAATGAAGATTCATTTTCTAATGGATGGTTGACCGCTTTCATTTTTCACAATCTCAATTCCAAGTCTATTGAGTAATATCGTTAAGGTCAATCATTGTATTTGAGATATTATCTGTTTTGGATTTTTAAACTTTGTCACGATTTTGTCCTTTAACATTGTTTTCTTGTTTTGATGATTTATTGTTCATGTGGAATGGGAACAGAGAATTAGTCGATGATTACCTTGTTCCTTTAGGGGTGATAGGAGATAATGTCGAGTGATGATTAGATAAATTCATTCTAAATACAATTTTCATGTGCATGATGATATTAGAGGGTGACACACTCCAATATACAAAATTATGCCCTCATATTTCAGTTTCCTTACACGAGATTTATTGATTTCTCTTCATTATGAAAACAACATAATAAAAATTAATAACACAAATAAAAATTTATTATGGTTATAATAAAAATTTATTACTTCTAAAATTACTATTAAAAATAAAATAAAATAAAATATCCATGTAAGGTAATTAAATTATTTTTTATTTTACATATTAAATTTATTTTCATACCCAATATATTGATTGTATTATTCATTTTTTTCTAAATATATAATTTTATATTGCTTTTAGCAATATGAACATTTTGGTAATCTAAGTTTTTTATCTATTAAAAGTTTTTTTTAAATGTCATATTAGTTAATTCAATCAAAAACTTTCATAAACTTTACTCTCTGATCCACTCCAAAATTACCTTCAAATCCCTTACAAGAAACAACACCAACTTCACCCTTTAATTCTTCCAATCTCTTCCCCTCTCTCCCCCAAATCATTCCTCCCAAAAGATCACAATCTAAGGGTGTGTTCACTTATAAAGATTGATTTGGGAGTGAGGGAGAGGATGAACTTTAGTGGACTAAAGATGGCAAATAAACCTGTCCCGTGGGTATTGCCCGAACTCATCCCCATTTTGACTGGGAATTCCCGCATTGACTGGGTATGTGTATGGGTATGAGGAATTCCTGACTTTTTCAATTGGGTATGACAATGTACATATTCGTCCCGTCCCTGTCTCCATACCCGCCATAGTACTTGTTCCTGCCATACCTCCGTCCCCGTTCAATTATTAAATATTTATAATAAATTAAGTAAATATATATATATATATATATATATATATATATATATTACTACACATTTTATTTTTTATTTCTTCTAATTGTTTGGTTTGTCATGAAATTCGTTCGCATCTCAAATATATTTTTCATCTTATCATAACTTTTATGCAATTATATTCAAATGATGTATGTCAATTAAATATTTTTTATCTCTCACATTTGAATATTTCTATTCTTTTTAAATATTTTTATTTATTGTATATTTTCCTTTTTCACATGAGAATGTTTAACACTCTCAATTTAAATGTTTAATAGCATAAACCTTTTATTTATTAGGTAATATAAAAAATTTATGTTTTGTACTCTATTATTATTAATTTTTCTTTCGTTTGATTTTTTTTTTTTTGCTAAAACAATTTTCGTTATTTCTCAACCATTGGCTATGTTGATATTTGAAAAGTTTCCTTAGATTTCTAAGGTATTTTTCACCTTATCATACTCTTAATTATAGATTTGTTTTCTTTGTGTGATTTCATTCAATAATCTCTCAAAATTGTTTCTAAGACACACATTTGATAAATTTTTAATATTTGTATTTGTTCTTTATTTTTATAATGTTGAGTACTATTTTGATATATTTTATATAATTATTTTTTATTTTCTAACTCATTATCATACTATAAATTTGTCACTATAATTGTATAAATAAATTTTATTTACTATGATATAAAAATTTAATTTAGTTGGCATGATTTTTTTTTATCACGATCCAATATATATTGAAGTTGAAAAGATACAATATCTATGTTAATATATTATTATTAATTGAATCTTTGTTCTTTGTGTGATTTTGATCAAGTAAAATATATTGTAACTTTTATTAGTGTATTCATTAGAATTTAAAAAATTGAATATTTGGTTTCCTTTATAATTTTTTAAAAATATTTTTATTTTTTTTCAATTATATCTCATTAATGTTTGCAAGTTTAATAAATGTTTGAATTTACATTCTAATTTGAAATGTATACAATTATAATTTCTTTCTAGATATTTGATATTAAAGAAACAACCCTACTCTTATTTTTTAATATTTGATAATATCATGTTTCCCTTACTGTAATTTTTTTAATTATTTTATAAGAAGTGATTAATTAGTATTGAATCGTAATAGAATGAGTACGTGTATGAGTACGACAATATACTCGTTATCCGATGAAAATGAGGATGAGACAAAAGTTTAATAACCATTGAGTTTGAGTATGAAGATGAGAATGAATTGTTTCTATGAGGATGGGTATGGAACAACGAAACATGTCCCCACCTCGTCATGTCCCATTGTCATCCCTAATAATATGGATCGTATTATATAAACATAATATATATATATCACTAAAATACGGGGATTGGAAGATAATTGAAATAAAATTATGGAGATAAAATAAAGATTTTGTGTGTGTTGAAATTGTGATAGAAAAAGGAAGAAAATGAAAAAAAAATTTAAATTATATTAATCTTTAATTAGGTGCTGATGGTGTGGTGCTGCAGTTTTATATTAATTTTTAATTAGAAAATAAATTTTAATAATAATTTGAATTTTTAATTGGATGAATGCGGTGACAATACATAACAATTAAATCTTTTAATTGCATTAACTTTTAAGTAGGTTTAAGTTTAATGTAAGGTGAATTCATTTACGAAGAATGTGAAGAAACATGGAACCAAAAATTAAAAAAAAAATGTACGTTTATATGATTTTAAGATTTTTATGACAATTTTATCTATTATATATGATTATTCTTGAAATCTAAATACTATATAAAATTGTAGAATTTTATGATTTTACGATTTAAATATCAATTTTGATTATATTGTATCTGTCTAATCCTTGTCATCATTAAATCATTTCAAATCAACACAACATGAAAGATATTTCAAAACGTGAAAAGAAGAATGTGTCCTTAATTAAAATTTCTAATCAATATGAAACTAATAGATTGTTGGAACAATAGTATTTCATCTTATCTATTGTTTAAAATAATTTAATATATTGGAAAGAATTCAAATATATTTATCAAATAACAAAAAAAATTATATGTATCGATAGGATCAGACAATAAGAGAATATGTTTCTTCCAATTTATAAAACGTCACTGATTTTCACATGAATTTGCAAAATAAAGTATTGAATACTGTGAATAAAATAAAAAAATTCAATATTTTATACATTTTATTTTAATTTTTATATTTTTCACAAATAAAGTATATGTATACTTTCATTATTGAGTAGAATTTTGAGATACGGGGTTAAACAGTACACCTATATCTTTTGTTTCTTAACTATTTTCATTTTCTTTTCTATATGATTTTGAAATATGAAAATCATATTTTTTCTTTGATAACTAATAAAGAAACATAAATTAATATGACAATATTTGCTTAAACACACCTCTATTTCAGCTGATTATTGCAATCTCTCTTAAATGGAAGCAAAAAATATCAGAGTAGTAATTAGGAAGCCCACCAAATTTATTCTTAATTTAAATACATGTCGTTGGTCAAAGTCAAATGTCAAAATAATCAATTTTCTTACCTGGTCAAACACATCACTGGGAAGTACGTGTCTTCGAACTTGCTTCCAAAGAATGGATATGTAAAATAAATAGTATATTAAAGAAATGGTTGGATATTAATGGTTTTATAATTTTGATTAATTTCTATGAAATAATATCAATTATGTTAATTATCGCTGATAAATTATGACTTAACAATTGAGCAAAAGCATAAGTACTTTGAAAACTTCCATAGTCGATAAAGACAAAAGTTCAGTCCTTCACAATCCAGAGACACAAAACATGAACGATTCCCATCTTATGTTCTTTCAACGTCATTTCTTAACTTTAAAATGTATACACATTATAAAATCCCTTTCGCACCTTTTTCATTTTTTTAGAAAGAAAAAAAGGGGGGACATAAAGACAAAGAAAAGGTGAGTTGGCTTGGTCCCTCTTTTAAGAGAAAGGTGCACAAAAAGTGTGAGGATACTTTTCTTTAAACCAAATAATCGGAAGAGATTATATATATACCTATGCTATTATTTAAGACACTATAGATGAATAAAATAGTAATTTAGACATTAACGATCATAAATTTCTATATCTTAATTATAAATAGTTTGTTACTAGCAATATCCATAAGTCTTTTAATATCTTAATATGATAAATTAATATATATATATATACATATATATATATATATATATATATATATATATATAAAAGATTAAGTATGTTTTTAGTTCCTAAATTTTGATAAAAAATTGGAATTCGTCCTTGTCCGAGATTTTGATACATTTTGTTCCCTAAACTTTAAAAATGAATGAACATAGTCATTTTAAACCAATTACGTTAATTTTTTGACATGTCTAACGCATTTCATCTTAGTATTAAAATTGTTTACACTGTTTGGTACATTCCCGATTCAATATCTGCTGAAAAATGTGTTTGACACCTAAAAATAAAGTTAAGTATTTGGATTAAAAAGACTATTCATTCATTTTTAAAATTTAGAGACCAAAATATATCAAAGTTTCGAACAAGGACGAATTCCAATTTTGGATCAAAGTTCAAGGACTAAAAACATATTTAACTCATATATATATATATATATATATATATATATATATATATATATATATATATATTTATTGTATTTGTTATTTTCAAAATGATATAAAGATAAAGTTCTAGATTCTAAACTAGGGTGGGGGTGGAAATCACATCAGCAATGGATTCTCTATGTACTTGTTGATTCTTAAAGAAAATAACTATTATAGGTGCGTATCTAAGTAAAAGTAACCATTGATTCCTAAGAGGTCTATGAAGTTGTGAGCAATAACTATCTTGTTGGACATAATCCAATTGATGCCTAGAAGTTCATATTTAAAGATTCTAAAGAATGATTGTAAGAAATCCTTCTTGGTTCATCCGTATGTCAATAATGTGAATTTTGAGAAAACATTTTGTGTGTCAAATGCTAGGAGGTTTGGAAACAAGAAAATCAAGAAGACATGATGCGAAGACAATATGAATTTCTATAGATGGAAGAAAATGACACCACTCTATTTGCTTCACCAAGATTTGATCTATAACAAACCACATAAGGTGATGAAGGATTAGTTGGTTTGAGAAATTGCTGTAAACATTAATTTTCAAATTCGATCATAATGTGGTTGCGATAAAGAAGTCAAATGACCTTGAGTTCATTAAGATTGAGGAATGATTGAGTTCCTTTAGAAGCACATTACTAAAGGATTAAGGAGAAAAATCTTAAGAACTCAAAGAAAGCTTTAAAAGCCAAATTGAGAAAGAATATTTGAACAAAGGAACATGCAAACAAAAAAGAAAGGCAAATAAAAAAAATGATAAAAGGAAAAACCACGAAGAAGTAATCAAGATTTGAGTTCATTATCCTCGTTAAAAAAAAAAAATTAACAAGAAACATTGACACTCGATTATTGGTATCTTAACCGTGGGCATGACTAAGCACAATGAGTGGTTCATGAGTCATTGATGAGACTTTCAAGACAAAAGTAAAATTTACAAAATATAATTTGGTTGGTGCATACGTAATATGAAATATTCCAATTTAGAAGAAAGATAACAAACACTCATATAATTTCAATGCATTGTATGTCCCTAAGATGAAGAGTAGTTTGCTAACACATGATCAATTGCTGGAAAAGACTATATAATGACAAGGAAATACAAAGTGTTGAAAGTTTCTTTATGTCAACAACATATTGATATTGAGAGCTCCACTATCAAGCAATAGCACTTTTAAGGAGGAATTCAAGTGGATGGACATCAACCCTTAGTATACGTAGTATCTCATGAAAGTTGGAATTGGCACCAAAGGTTGGTCATTTCAATTTCACGAGGCTTGACATGCTTAATAAAATTGTTGGAGTACTTCTTATTAAAACTCCTAATGAGTTATGGAATGAGTAAAAAACTTATTTATAGCTTGTAATCCTATCAAGTTAGTCAAAGCACGGAAGATAGTATCATTATAAGAAATTGTGTAATTATCGACGAAAAAACTTTATATGTTAAACAAAATTTATTGATGATTTTTTTTTACAATAGACAGATATTTTTGTCAATAATTTAAATTGCGCTCGTAAAATGAACATCAAAGTTTTTACTTTAAACTTTGACCATTTTCAAATAAGTTAATGTTATGTATTGTTGTTATTACATGAAAATTTTATTAAAAAAGAAAAAAGAACGAAAAACATTGATGACTACACCAAACTTATGACAAAATTACATTGGTGTCATTACCTAAAGATTTTATTAAAAAAGAAAAAAGAAAAGGGAAAAAAAAAGAAAAAAAAAATGGTGGACTACACCAAAACTATGATAAAATTACATCACACACATAGCTAAAAAAACCTATTATGACAAAAATCCATGATCTTTTTCACGAAAATCATTCCTTACTTTGAACTTTATGTGTAAAGAAAAAAAGTAAATTTAATAACTTGGAAAAACTTTCTTATTTTCTTGAAATGCAACTTGGGGAAATTAAAGGTGAAATTTTCATACATAAAATCAAATATGTTAGTGATGTGTTGAAAACGTTTCAAATGTTGAGTTGCAATCTAGTTTCAATTGATACTAGAAATAAATTTAACAAGTCTTAAGGAAACCAAATTATGGACAAGATTCTATATAAACAAATGATGGGATATATATATATATATATATATATATATATATATATATATATATATATATATATATATATATATATATATATATATAATACAAGGATTGATATTCTATATAGAATAGTGTTTGAATAAATCTCACATCGTTTAAGAGTCAAAGGTAAACACACTTTAAATATTTCTTCTCCCTCCATTTTTTGAGACGTCTTTTAAGAACAAAATCGTGACAGAGTTCCATGTTCAAAACAAATTTAGAAGTTCCGATCACAATATAGTTGGATACTTTGATGCTAATTTATGCGAAGAGAAGACAAAAAAATAAATATCATAGATGCTTTTACGCTTGGAGATACTCCAATTTCCTCCTTGTCAAAAAAGCATTATGTCATGACTTTGTCTTCATGTGGCTGAGTATATAATTATTAGTATGAATTTGCCAAACTCCATGTTTGAATAATTAAGGATAAGAATGAAGGAAAACATGTTTTTAATGGTGAATAACAAGCCAATAATAAAGTTGGTCAATGTGGCAGCACAAGCTGTAAGTAAATTTATTGAAATCTAATTTCACATATGAAACTGGAGTTATGCAAATTTGAGAATCAAATTTGAAACATTTTCACCAAGTCTTTAAATAAAAAAAGATCTAAACAGTTTAGAAGTAAATTAATTGATGCTGAATTATGGGAGTGTTGAAATAACATTTTAAATACCAATGACATATAAACAGCTTGATATCATGCATTTTTTTTTTCTCTTTCACTATTTTCTGCTAATCAATTACTTTGTGCGTGTGTGATTGTGAGTGAGTTCTATTATACTTGATATCTTCAATAGAGAGAAACTAGAAGTGAAGAGAGAAAATATATAATTTTAAAATGTTTAAAATTGATGAGTACATAATCTTAGTTGGGTGGCTCCATATTCCTTCAAACAACCATTGTGAAGTTGTCTAACCCACCTACTTGGCCAAACAACCTGATTTTTCAAGCGTTGGACATTAAAGACATAAACGGTTAAGCTGCACGGTCTCTTCAATGGACTGTCCAATTTCTTTTCTCAAAAATAAAACAGAAGTTTGATTTGGATTTTCATAAACAAATTTAACATAAAAGTAGTGTTACATATAATTCCACGAGCAAAAGAAGAGACAGAAGACAAACGTGTATCTGACTTTTTGCCATGAAAGTTACATTACATGCACGTGATAAAAACAAAATACTAAAATATATGAAAAACAGTCATTTTATCAAAGAAAAAGATTCATTTTGTTGAAGATATATAATTTATAGTTATTAAAAGTGTGCACATGATGGATTCCCCACACGAAAAGGACAAAGATGTTTTAGACAGATCCATCATCACGCTGTCCCCGAAACTTATTGTGCCAGACAGAAATCAAAAGCAAAAGACATAAACTCATAAACTTTTTTTATTTCATGAAAGACACGTAACATCGAATCAACAGATCCAGACAGTTTCAAGGGTTTCACTGATCAACCAAAACCACCCATTCCTTTCACTGTCTTTCCCCCCTCACTTTATTATTATTACTATAATTTTTATTGACAATAATAGCGCACGATTGCATGTACGTACGTAGCCATCCTTCAACCACGACGTTCCGGGGTCCAGTGAGGTTCAGCGGGGCTAAAGTGAACAGACTCTACCCTGGAATCCAACAACTCCGTTATGGGAGTGAAAGTGACGCAGCGTGGCACCTTGTACTGGTTAATCGAGGCACCTCGGGAGATGGCGTAGTCCATAAGCTCTTCGAAGGTTCCCTTCTTCACCACACGAATCTCCAGCGGCCCAATAGAACGGTCGGAGACTCTCCCTTGCCGATACACGGCGTTCAGCGACTCCTCCATCATCAAACAACACTTCTCCAGCACGTCTCCAGAGGGAGCATGGCGCGAGTCCTTCATCAACAGCTCCCAGTAAATCACGTAGTGCCCCGGGATCGACTTCGTGTCCGCGAAGCTCGTGTACTCCACCACGCTCGTGTTGAACTCCTTCAACAGCACCGAGGCGTTCTCCACGGCGTTCTGCAGCTCCGACTCGTCCGTTTTGTCGGAGTCAATGCTCAGAAGCACGTTCTTTCTCCTCACGAAGCGGAACTGCGGGGCGTTGTTGTGGAACCCCGTCACTTGGAACACGTCGCCCACACGGTAGCGGCACAGACCAGAGTATCCGGTGAGAACGAGTTCGTAGGATTTCCCTACTTCGACGTCAGCAAGGTCGACCAAAGGCGGTGGCGAGTCACGTGACAGGGTGGAAGATGAATTTGAAGAGGAATCGTCGTGAGGCAAGAACTCGAAGTAACCCATGTTTGGCATGATGGTATATGATACATCAGAGGGGTTGCAGATTGGGTTCAGGTTAAGCCCAAAGTAACACTCCGAGGAGGCGTACATGGTGCAAGCGAGAGGTAGGCCTCCGCTGTAATAATCAAGAGTTGGAATATACTGCGCCATGGCACCCGTCACGATCACGTCTAGATACTTGGTGTTTGGCCAGATTCTGGTGATTATGTGTTCCCAGTCTTCTCCAGAACATTCTTTGGTGATGAAATTGGCAAGTTCCGGGTTTGGTTTCAGGATTTGAGCCATGCGTTGAGTGATGGCAGGATCGGTGATTTTTGGGTTTAGGGTTCCGGTGGAGATGTCGTGGGCTAATTGCTCCCAATTGAGCTGGAGGAAGCGGATGGCTCGAAGAAGGCCCGAGGCGAAAACGGCACCGACTCTGAGAACCTC
Source organism: Vigna unguiculata (assembly GCF_037176805.1). Classification (NCBI taxonomy): domain Eukaryota; kingdom Viridiplantae; phylum Streptophyta; class Magnoliopsida; order Fabales; family Fabaceae; genus Vigna; species Vigna unguiculata. The sequence continues at coordinate 51,023,493 of NC_140794.1, read as the reverse complement.
ATGGCGCATGATGAGGCCGCATAGCATTTGCGTGTACATGCTCTGGAAGGAATCGGGGCAGAGGATTGCTTCATCGGGGCTTGTATACACGTTGTATGGATCGTGGGGTCTGTTTTTGAATTGCTCGCTCTTGTAGTAGCTAGTCAGCACGGGGCGTGCCACTAACCCACTCGGCGTCTTCGTCTCCGCTTTGATGAACAGAAACAGGAGAGCCTTACCCTTCTCCAACCCAGGCATATATCTGTGTAACGTAAAAATATATTCACATGAATTAGTTCGTGACATAAAAAACATAATATATTTGCACATGTCTTAGGAAGGGAAACATACTGGTTCATCACTGGCATCAGAAGGCTGTAAAGCGACTGACGACGGTCCATCTCTTCACGAATCGTTGGCATCAATTTCCTCTCCCCAGCAGATGTTCCAGAACTGCAGTTTCGCCCAAGGTTAGTTAATTCACTTCAAGTCAAACACAATTTATGAATACAGATATAAGGTTAATGCGCATTAATAGGCAAAAAGCAGTATGTACGTACCTAGTGAGAAACTCAGAGATCGGGTGAGCGCAGAGGATAGGGGAGCGGTCACCGTTAGCAATGCGCTGGATATCATGCTTCAAATCCTCGTACGAAACGACAGGAACCTTGGACTTGAAAGTGTGACGGTCCGTGGCTTTATTGAGCTGAAACCGTTTGAGGTACTCAGTCTGAGCGTTTTGGCTCAGAATCTCGGCAAGCACTCTCTCTTGGACACGGTCAGTGTTTCGGGTCATTTCCTCGATAAAGCGCAAAGCCTTTGCGTTTTTGTCATCACAAGTAGGGCGAAGTGCAAGAGGGGATGGAGATAATTCAGCAGCAATGGTCATGATGGGGATTGTGAGTGAGGTAAGAGAAACTGAAGCTCTAGCTCTTTGGTTTCAACTGAGAAGTTAAGAGAAGATGAGAGAGTGGAAGAAGTAGATGAGTGTGGATGGAGAGAAAGTTGAGAAATTTGAGGGGTATTTATAGAGTTGTGGTAGTAGGGGAAAATGAATTAGAAGTATGAAGCATGTGCAGTGATCGTCATGGTTGGCGGAAGCAAACAGCGCTTGCAATGACGTTGTAGGAGTTAATGGGGATTCGCGCGACAAAGGATTGTGTGTGTTTCAGATAGTGTAGCTTATTAGGGAGACAGGTGGGCCAGATATGAAGCATGGTGGCCGACATGTGGGTCCACATATGTCGCCACGTAAGCAAAAGTTTCTCGAGTGTAGTCCTTAGGGGCGAACCATGCGGCCATGGGGTTGTAGGGTGTGTTGGTATCAGAAAGTGATGGCTGCCGGCTGCGCCAGGGACTGTGAGAAGTTTTTACTTACTCAGGACAAAACTTTACTCCACCATTTTGCAACTTATCACTCCCTATTTTTGCCCTCTAACTATATTTGTTCAAACTCTCATTTTTCTTTTATCCTCAATTCTTATCACAACAGTTAAACATCAAGGGTGTTTTCATTCTCATTTCCAAACAATCTTAGGGTGTTTCTCATTTCAGTTTTTTAAAAAGTTGCTTTTATTTTCAGAAAAAGCAAAAGAAAAAACATAGATACTAAATTCATGTCTTACCCTATGTAGCACCACCACTCCATGTAATTCACTCGCTTAAATTAGAACACACATACAATGAAAGAGATGAGAAAATGTTTATCACTTGATTCTGTTTTTTTTTTTTTTTGTTTAATTTTAAAACAATATTCGCAACACTTACCTTGTACGAAATTGGAGAATAAAACATACAACTATTTTATAAAATAGTTTTGAAAAATTCGAAGGAAATCAAGCAAGGCCTAATTCTTGAAAATGGTGATTATAGTCCTCATCTTATTCTTTTGATAAAAGTATATTTCAATACAAATTCATGATTTATATTAATTAATTAATTCATTAAAGTTTATACGAAATAGATATACCGTAATAAACTCTATTAAATAAATTTGTCTAATTTTCAAACGTATGCACAGTAAATACAGCTTCCTCGATCTGTTGAAAAGTCGCAACTTGAAGATAAACTTGGTCAACTTTCCCTTCTGATTAATAATTAGAGAAATTGTATTTGCATAATATGCTTTAAACTAAAATTATATAAGAAAAAAAAAAAAAAAGGCTTGAGATGAAATAAATGATATGGTTGAAAGAGATGGAGAGAATGATGAGTTGTAAAGTGTTATAAAAAAGTATGTAAAATAATATGATTATTATTGAGTATTAAATGAGTTGAAAGGTGACACTTAAAACTAAAGTGTTGACCGTTCTATTCAAATTTGATTTTTTCTGAATTATTTTTCATTGCATAGAATTAAATTTTATTTAACCTAAAATCCAGAATGTTGTCTGTTCAAAAAATCCCTTTAAATAATACGTGTATAAAATATATTTAATAAGATTTTATTCTTAAATTATTTTTTCAACTAGCATATCTAAATATAAAATTAATTTTACAATCTAATTTAAAATGCATATAAATTAATTATTAAATAATATTTTTCATTACTAATCTGAAATACACCATAAATCCAAACTATTATGTGTATAATTAAAATCCTTTCATATTTTTATGTTGAAATTAATTTTTAAGTCCTTATATTGTTGTATTGACTTTCCAGTTGAGTCCTTTAAATCACCTTAAAAAGTCCTTATAATATAAAAGTCTTTAACAAATAAATAAAGGGTAGTTACGTTATAAATACCCCGTGTGCGAATAATGAAATTTAGTACCAAACTTAAATATTTTTCAATTTGAGGACATAAAATTATATACTTTATAAAAGAATTGCTTCTTTAAATTTAAAAGCCTAAATTGGATTATTACAAATTCTACAAACTAAAAACATATTTAAATTTTAAATAAAATAACGATTGTTTCTATATAATTGAAAGGGAAGATATAACAATGTTTTATATATTAACTAAAAAATTAAATAGATAATCCAATTAACCCATTTGCGCACAATAGTAAGAAAACCGAAGGATAGAATGGGAAAAATGAACAGAAAGAAGAGAATTTTGTTTTATATTTTATTTATTTATTTATTTATTTTATTTCATGCTTGTATATCTCCACATACCAAATAAAAAGAATAATAAAATTAAATATTTTGAAGTGAGTCCTAATAAAATTTTTATTCTATTTAATATTCAAAATATTGAAATTTATCAAAATAACAATCAAATTACACATACATATTAAAAAATATAAAAAATTCCCACACTTAATAGAAGAAAGTTTTTAATAAGATTCGATTAAAAATACCTAAATTTATAAAAAAATTAAAACTTAATTATACGTTTTTTCATTTTCTATGTATAGATACATAATATTACCCCACTTAACAACAAAATCAAATGGTAAGAATTCAATTGAAATCTGTTGGACACTCAACTCAATAAATTTTTTAATAAGTATTTAATTGAAAATACTTATCTTTCTATTTATCGGTGTTGTGTTATTTTAGGATTTTTATTATTTAAACGTAATTAGGTAACGATAATACATAAATGAATGGTAATTCCAAAGATTTGTTAATAACTTGGTATGGTCATAGCATGACAAGATAAGATATATAAATTTGTTATTGCAAGTTTTTTATTTGACTAGGTTTGGATTTGAGGTTTTGTTTGATTCTTCGTGTCTGTGTGAACGAGATAATTCTAAATTCAACGGGTAGGTTAAGGGTTGATTTAATTTTTTTTTTTATTATGACAGTTACGTTGTGATTCCTTGTTTTCAGCCTCTATATATTTAATTTTAATAAAAGAATTGCCCTACTCTATTCTAGCTACTAATTTATTTTCGGCATGCTTTCACAATTATTTGTTTTATTTTATTTCTTTGATAAATTCAAGTCCAATTTTTTTTAATCCTACTAAAATTTTGTTTAATACAACATAAAAATTTCGTTAGCACCCAAAAAACTGATTATTGAGTGTAATAATTAGGAAAAGTTCCAATAATGGGTTGAGTTTCCACGATTTTTGTTGAACCAAATTTATAATTTAGTCAGTTCAGATTTCTTTTATGTTATCACTGAAATAGCAACGGATAAACGAGTATTTTGACAAGCAAATACGCATCAGAACATTTAAATTTGTTGTTTTTTCTTCTCTACCAGAGGTGTTTATTCAGTGTGCATAACTTAATACCTGATTTGAGTTCTGGGGAAATTATGAAGCTCTCTATCTCTCAATCTTATAAAATACTAAAGATTCTTTTGTAAACAAATCTGAAGGATACGTATTCTTGGATTCACAAGTTTAAAGAGTGAAGAAGTTTGATACCCAATTTCAACTCGGAAGGTTCATAACACTCAAGTGTCTAGTTCAATGAACAAAGATATTTGATATCCGATCTTGATCAAGAGAATACACAACTTTACACCGTCAATTTCAACAAAGTGTTTGATAATTTTTGGTATTGTAAACTAATCAAACAAATTATTATTCTTGCTTTCTGCACTTTGTACAGAGAAATTCTTCTATCCTTTCGCCCACGGAATATTTATCCCCGTAATTAATAGAACCAATCTCCATGGTTGTGTTGCGAATGTGAATCATGCTATATATTCTCCCTTTGGTATTCTGATCGTAGTGAAGACTTTAAGAGGAAGGAGGAATCGAAAATTTAACTATTCTTTTCTCCTTTATCTAAATCCAAATCATACACTTCTAAACTGACCCAAAACATGACAGTACTGTAAAGCATGCGTGCACAGTAGGAAAAAGGTAAGGCTATCGTTTTCACAGTCGCTATCACGATGGAAAACATTGAATTGATAAGCCTCACAAAGTTGATAAAAAGCACGTTCATTGAATAGAGGCGTAAATGCCAGAAGTTGGGTCCAATTATCTCTCCATTGCCAAAGTCAGCAGGAGCAACTATAACAAATCATTTTACCTTTGACACTCTCAGTTACATATATATCTTGTTGGTTCCAGGCATACCAAAACGGTGTTACAGATATAGAAGTTAATGTTAAACGATAAAAATTAAAAAGGCAGATCAATTAATTTGTATGAAAAAATTTCGAAAGTGACATAAACTTTTCTAAAATTAACAACACCCATATATAGTGAAGGGAGAACCAAAGAAAATTTACTGGTATTACTGTTTTACTTACACAGATTCAATCGCGTTAATTTTACCTTTCCTTGTTCACTTTTTGGTTAAGATCAAGGACCTTTTCAAACTATGGAATGCTTGAGTTGTTTCAGCAATATTTATGGTTTTATCCCAAATACGATTTGGCAGTGGACCGGACTGTCAAGATCGTATTAAGGGGTAACAATACACAAAACTAAAATTAAATTAGAACAGTAGCCTTCATTTTTTGACCAAAGTAATCTCGCACTACGTGACATGAATGATTAGGTATTAGTAGAAAGAAAAATGATTTCACATTGAGAGCAAAATGCTTCGCAATTCAAAGATTTTGAGTGTGCAATGATACGAAATTTGTGGCAGCTATACTAAGCGTATTATTTGGTGACCGACAAAATCAGTTAGCAATTATCATAATAACATTTACAACAGCGAAACCTCTAAAAGCTTCGTAGAAGGTTTGACAAGTTGAAATTGTTTTCCGAGGATATATACGAGATGAGAGAGCGAGAACAGATAAAATTTGATCGACAATAAACATAAAAAAGGCATTTTTAATCCATCAATCCCACCGAGTTTCCACTGGGGAAAACTTCCTGTCGCCAAATGGTAGAACATATGGACGTGACAAGACACTAATTTGCGAAGGCAAAGCAATTGATGAAGCCTAAATATCATGGTTGACTACCACATCAAGCCCATAAATCAAGTTTGAATACGTTTCTTGATTGTATTGGATTGACTATTCCACGCGGACATTAATTCAATGTTATGGTTGTGCACTTTGTCAACCGTTGTAGTTATATTTACTCATGTTTTAGTTGCAGATAACCCTTCCGAATGGATTATGGATTTTACTTGCAACCACCGTCCATTGGAAGGGACAAGATGCTGACAACTAAAAGAAGGAAAATGTTGTCATTCTAATTACTGTCTTAAAAGCATATTAGGCAGATTTTGCACTGGAATTCAATCACGGATTTACTTCTCTAACTTTTATCACCCAACTCTTGCATTTAAGGTACAAAGATACTGAAATTGTTTTTGTCGGCAACAGTGACCAAAACTAGAAATACATCCCACATATTATTATGCTTAATATAAAAAACTATAGAAAATTAGACTAACATATTTTATTTAAAAAGAGAAAATGAATCAGCCATACCACAAATTTTATGTGGAGGGACAGCGGTGGCCCAATAATAATTGAATAAAGTAAGTAAGTAAATTATTTGTTACCTTGGTTCTCTCAATTATAGCACTTACCGTAAGTAAGTAAAATTTTTTATGTATATATCATACACAGTTAAGCAGTACATAAGTTTGCGAAACACTGGAAATGCGGTGAACAGTAGAGATATAAGGAACAAAAAAGGTAGAACAAAAAGCACAAACCACAGTCACCTTGGTTGTATAATTGTGAAGTGATGGATTACACGTACAAAAAACTCTGCTGTACGTGGTCCTCACACCCGTTAGTGGGTACCAAGAAAGCAATATCTTTCAGGTCCGTGACACAATAATAGTGTATGCTTTTCCAAACAAAAACTAAGGTTGTCACAATCTCAAGAAAAGAAAAAAGAGAGAGAAACAAATTTGTATGATGTGTATTCTACTTAACGGAGGAAGACAACCAAAAGAACATCATATGTAAATGAAAATATGCATAAAATGTCAAAATTATATTTTTCAAATAGCACCATTAGGTTAAAAAATCCCACTCTTTCAATTTTATAACAATTATTACTTTTTTCTATCTCTTTGTAAAAAAGGAAACGCATTTTTCTTGAAATGTCACTTAATGATCTACACATGTTGAGAATCAAAGGATACAATTTTGCTTACACGGTTTCACTGAAGCCAAAACTACTTCAACCACTCGTTTGCTTATCTGCGTGACACACGTTTGAGAATCTGTCTTTTTTTTTCTTTTTCCAATTTGTAAATCTTTCAATGTGTCTAGATACAAAGTCTGGCTAAGAAAAATTTATATATATATATATATCATGCCTGCGTAATGATTATGTGATATGTGCTATTATGATAGAAATAAGAAAAACGAGGATCAGAAGTATACTTCACTAATTAATTAGCATTAATTATGTTGTTAGCTGTTAGTTGGGAAACTGAAATCAATTTTTAGCATCCATTCATAAGTTCGAAACTTACTAATAGCACCCTAAGTTGATGCTTAAAATATATTTCCTAGAGACCTTAGCACTTCTTGCTGTAATCTGCAACAAAAGAAAAAAAAAAACAGTAATAATTTCATGAATGATTTTGTCCCGTGATCATAATATTTAGTGATTTTGCATTGTAAGACCTATTTTTGTGGGATTTTGAGAAAATAATTTAAATTAAATGAAGAATGAATAGACCTATTTTAATGTTACAATGAAAAGTAGAACATTTGATTATTATTTTTATATAAATTATCTTTTTGAAATTATATTTTAATATTTTGTCGAAGTTATGAGGTAGTTTTTTTTTTTTTTTTTTTCAGACTTCGCTCTTTTGCAGGTGATAGAGTTTAGTTCAAGATTTTTTTATCAAAACTTTTATTTCTTTTCTCGTATAATGTAAACTTTTTCTTTTCTTTTCTTAACATGTGCGATTTTTTACATTCCAAAATTTGGCAAGTTAAGAATTATGATTTTTTTTTCCAATCTGAATTCGCTATAATGATATGATTTGTAGGTTTGAGTTACAAGAAATTATATATTTGCGAAGAAAATGAAATTATTTCTCTTTTTCTCATAATCAAACAATATTTTTGAGATTATTTATTAGTTAGGGAATATATTGAGTTCACTAAAAAAATATCCAAAATTGATGTTCTTATCCTTTATATATAATTTTAAATAAATATGGGTCGTGAACATATTTTTCTAAAGTATGATAAATTTTCTTTCTACACATATAAAAGGAAAAACAGTTTACTTTTTCTTCCCTTATAACACTATTTTTTTTTTTAAATTATAGCGTGTTAGTGCATATAGTCAACTTTGTATATTAAATCATCTTTATTATACATTAATTGTGCATTAACTGAATGTACTGTACGAGAGTAAGTGAAAAGTCAATGTCATCATAAGAATTGATTTAAAACTACTAAAGTAAAATTAAAGGAAAGTTATATGATTCGTTGCAATTGTATGTAGTTTATGCAATCGTAAATTTATACTATTTATTCAAGTAATAACTATGATTTAGTTATTTAAAAAAATACATTTGTTTTACTTTGGAAAATCAAATAGGGTGATTCTAATCTCAGTTATTTTAACAAAACATAGGAAATTTTAGTTAAAAAAAATGCTAGATAACCGTCGTATTAACGTAATATATCTTTAAATATTTTTTTTCTATAGAAAAAGTAATAGTTTGTGATAAAGTTGATTTGTAAAAAAAAAATGAAAATTTTGGAGAGAGAGTGATATCATTAAAGAAATAGACTACACATTTTCTTTGTGATAAAAAGCATAATATATAAATAATAGTTTGTGAGTGTATCACAAATTTATTTATTTTTATCATGGATCGAAGACCTGGGAAAGGGTATTACAATGAACATTGTTAAGAAATGATCATTTAATAGTGTTACTAATTGTGATTGAAAGATTAGTTACAAAATACTGGTCACTTATGTGAATGAGAATAAGTTATTTAAAGTGATTCTTTGTGGAATGCAAGCACGTGGATTGAAGCATGAATATAGTGCTTGTGGGTGATAGTGTCACTTTAAAGTGAAATTAAAGTGTTTTGAGCAAGTAATAGTAATAAGTTAACCCTTAATGTGAATTAGTACTCACTTAAGAAGATAAGATACTTTTGCTTAGGCCACACTACAACAACTCAAGTGAATGACTCAAGTCGTTGGAACAAATAATTGATCCTCATGCTAGCAACAACGTTTGAAATAAAGTTTATGAAATTTAAAAATAATTTTTTAACATATTACATATAGTATATTATTAACCTCTTTTATTGTTAATTATGTTTTTGTAATAAATTTTAATATAAATATTAGTATAATATTTATACAAATAATAAATTTGGTCTTAATCAAAAAAATCAAACTTATTATTTATGTGTGAATGTTATTAATTAATTTATTTTTATAAAAAACATGAATTAAAAATATATTAGTCTTAAATGTGTACTCTTTTTTTTTTCAAAAGCATTTATACTTAATTAGTTTTATTCTATAAAAACCAAAATTCTTTATTTTTAATTCCTATATAATTTTTTTAAAATTTTTTAATACTAATTCTTTAGTATACTTTTTTTTTTCTTTATAGATTCCTTTCAATTCCTATCATTCTTTACTTTTAGGTCTTGTATGCGCGAAAGTGTAAATTTATTATAAGATTGAGGACTAATTCTTGTATATTATTTGAATTAATTGTAATATTTATGCCTATTTAATTTCCTCCTATTCATCTCTTTTATATTATTTCATTTGTTGAATAATGGATTTTCTTGACATAATTTTATACCAGTCGGAAAAAAAATGAGAGGTAAAGCTACCTAGGATCAAAACTTAGGTTTTAAACACACACAAAAAAAAAAGTGTTATCCTCTGGGAATTAACTGAATTAAAAAAAAAATGTCAAATATGTTGAACTGAAAATAACAAAAGGATTGGAGACAAACTCAATAATATAAAGCTTCCTATCTTTGAAAATAGGAAGACTTTAATAAAAATTAAACAAGACATTAGTAAAATGATTATCCGGTTAGGAAATCATTGTATGAACCCCTAATTCTTGAAATCTTCTTATCATATTTCATCCTTTTTAAATTTTTCTAATCTTAATATTATCTACATCTTATCCTATCTTTTAATTTACTATTTTGCAATATCATTTTATTCACATATAATCAGATCTTTCTAGATTAATTGTTATCAAATTTGCGATAATCGGTAGTCATCCTGTGTTTTATTATTTGACAAAAAGTCATGTACTTGAGATTTTCTCATATTAATATGATTGTCTTGTTGGCCTAACCTTATTCTCATCACCTTCATCCTAAACTCAATCATTTCCTCTGTGAATGTATTTTTTGTAGTTCAATGTTATTAACCAATACGTAATTTAGTTATATATAGAGAGAAAAATAAATGATGAAATGAAACTACCACAATAACTATTTTAGGAGAGTTGCTATAAATTTATATTATAATTTATGGTGAATTCACATAACATATCTTTGTTAGGATCAACTAGTCCATTTCAATTTATCAACTAAATTATTTTTAACTGATTTAATAAGCGTTTAATTAGTTTAATTGAATGCTTAAATCTTTACGAAAGTTATTAGCATTTTCTTATTTCCAGTAAAAAGTAGAAAAAACTGATAAAATTAACTTAATTTTGACATATTCTATTATAATTAATTATTTGACATTTTTTAAATTAAATTATTAATTTAAATAATTTGAGTAACTCATTATTCTTTGGGGCTAATTTGTGTTTATAACAATATCTTTAACCCAAAATAATAAAACTTATGTATATTATGCTACTTTTATCATATTTTATGCGATTAATTAAATAATTTTTAATTTTAAATAAAGGAATTATTTGACGTGGGTTAAACATTCTGTTATATTGGTTATAACAGTTTGTATCAATTATTCCAAGACATATTTTATAAGTAAATAGTACGAATAAATTTTATATATATATATATATATATATATATATATATATATATATATATATATATATATATATATATATATATATATATAATTAAAATGAAAATTAAAATTAGTTTCTTTTGAACTTTTGATCCAATTTAATCATCTAACTTTAAAAATACGTAAATTTAATTATTTTTAACCAAATTTTATTAAATTTATTTGATATTTAAAATATATTTTTTAATAATATTTGAATTGTTTATATCATTGATATATTTTCACTTTAATTTTAGTTTATAAATGTATCAAATAAACTTAATAATAATTAGTTAAAAAAAAATAAATTAACGCATTTTAAAAAATGAAGATTAAATTATTCTAAATTTTAAAAAAATTAATATTCATTGAAAATTTTAAAAAAAAATATTTAATCTCATATATATATATATATATATACACGTATTTATGTTTTTTATATGTATATATATTATTGGTATGATATCTGTGTACTTATTTTTTTAAAACAGTTTGGATAAGATAGCAGGAGAAGCAAGGAATATGAGTTGGACGAATACATCACATAAGCATCCAAATAAAAACAACATCCATACTTTGTCTGGTATGAATTACAAAATTTGATTTCTCTCTGTCTTCTCAAATTCAGTACAAAAAATAAAAAACCATGCTATCCCTATGTCTTGATGCTTTCTTATTTTCCACTCTTTCTAAACTCTTTTCAATAGTAGATTGCACTGTCTTCATCCTATTTCATTGCAATTGATTAAAGAAATTTTATCATATTATATTAATGCCTTCTGAATAGAATTCAGACCACTGTCAAAAATAATATTTTTAATTATCATTGGTCTGAAAAGAAAAGCAAAAATCTGAAGAATCAAATCTTGAAGTCTGCATCTGATAATAACGATTTGATTAGTTGTTAAAATATGAGGGCAGCTTTGTCTTGAAGACACAATGATTAAGAAAGACAGCGTGAAACATGAATAGCTCTCCGTCACTTTTTTCTGTCAGCTTTCACAGAACCTGTCTTCTCCTTTTTATACTTATCTTTATGTTTTTTCATATATCTTTTCTTACAAAATTTCCAACACAACTAAACACTTACACTCTCATACTGTTAACCCAAATCATACAGGATTACCCATACATACATAATCACACGCGCGACACACACATATATATATATATATATATATTTTGTGCAGGTGATAGCAATTGTTGTATACCAGATACCGAATGGATCAAGTCACAGACAAATTATGACATTTGAGTTTATATGTTTTTGAGTAAAAAGAATTACACTCTAATTATTAATTATAATTTTTGGTATAATAATAAACGATCCTAATTATTAATATTAGAGTTAAGGTTAAGAGTATTGAATACTTTTGAAATAATATGTATTATTTTTGCATATGAGTATTGAATACCTTTGAGGAGCAGCATATAACATGGCTACTCTACAAGTGTATTGGATTAGGGTTTTAAAATATGGTGCATGTTTTCTGGAAATCAGAACTAACAAGGGAGTTTGAATCGAGGTAAATGAAAGATTCTGTAGCCCAAGGTGCCTTCATTTTAGACAAATATTCATAATTTTCTGTTTTCTTAAGAGTTTAAAAATAATTATTTTTAAATAGAGCTAGAGAGTAGAGATTCAACCATATCTAGAGAGATTCATAGAACCTACATACAAAATGAGAAAGAGTATAGCAAAATTATGAAGTCGTTTGGGATATGACCGCGCAAACGTTGCCAATTTCTTTTCGTTTTTGTCTGGTTTTTTTCTCAATTTAAAAAAAAAAATTAATGAAATATTTTTAACATTTTAAAATTATCTATAACAGAGAACTTTTTTTTCACATTTTGTTATTTTAATTTTAACTTTAATTATTATTTTAAAATTAATTATTTTATAAATAGTTTATCTAACCATTATTCTAAAATAATTTTTTGTCTTCAACGGTTATCTTAAAACCTTCTTTTGTTTATATATTTTACTTTTATAATTTTACATTTAACATTTATTTTAAAAATTAATTATATATTTTTTTAATCTTAATTCAAATTTTTATGAAAATTAAAATATACGAACACTATATATATATATATATATATATATATATATATATATATAACGTTAACATATTTTTATTCTATATACTTTAGTTAATTTTTAAAATGACATACATTTTGCTTCTGTTGTGTAATTAATTTTGTGTGAGTTATTTTTTCAAAAAAGGAAAACATTTTAATAATAATAAAATGAATTATGATAAATAATTCTTTTTAACTGACTACGATAACTAACAAAATTCATTTTTCCACCTTCATACCAATTGGCCCATGCTGAAGAAAGTTTGGCAAACGAAAGCAATTCCGTCTTACTTTTATCAATTGACTTTGTTAATAAATAAGGATGATGATTTATAGAATTTGAACAGTCTAGGTGGAAATATTGTAAAGTAAGGCTCAAATGGATAAGAGCATGGCCATAGAAATAATAGAAAGAATTTAAGGAGTATGGGAAAAATGTATGGGAAACAATCAATGATACGGTGTTTGAGATATGATATTGGATAGGACTTGATGGATGTTTTTAGAAAGGTGCTTTTGAGGGTAAATGTTATCATCTATTAATGTCTCAACTTCAATGTTTAAAACCTCTCTAATAACTTCTCAATTTTTCAAACAAAATTGTTCTATCAAGCATTATATTACTCAAATCTCGAGCATATAATGATTTAGGTAGTTCAATATTAAATAGAAACCCAAAACCCAAAATTTGCTCGTGAGCAGTGTAACTTGACAAAAAATTTTAGGGGGTCAAATTATATTTGTCATATATAATTTTTTTTAATTAAAAAAATTTAATTTCTTTTAATTAAAAAAAATTAATTTCTTTACATCATTTTTTTATTCAAAATAAGCACTCATAAGAATAGAATCTAAACAATATAACAATGATATATATGAAAGAGTAGCATAAAGTTTATCATCAACAATAATATATAAAAAAAAAATAAAAGTTACCTTTATTCATATGCTCTTTTACGCTCTTTCAATGACTTAAAATCTTCAATAATTGAATCAAAGCTGAAGCTAGTTGCAATATCCTTTCAATATAAATTATTAGTGCTTGCTAAAAATTCAACCTCGATCTTATTTCTCAACTTGTTCTTGATTATTTTCATTACAGAAAAAAGATCTTTCAGTTGTAGTTGTAGCTGTAGAAACTGGAAGAGTCATGATAAGACAAAGTAATCTATTTATCAAGTAGTAAACTTCAGACTTTTTATTGTTGCCAAACATGTACATAACTCTTGCATTGTTGATAAATTCTTCAAATTTGAATCTTGACGAACATCAATAATGAAATGTTGAAGTTGAAAATTCAAATTAATCTTCTCTTGGTCATTAAAATCCATGGGATAATATTTTTTCACAAGAGTGCAAATTTTATCAATATTAAAAGCTTTATAAGCATCCTTAGGATCTAAAGCATAGCTTAGAATTAATAACTCCATTGCTTGATCATTAAATCTACAATTTAACTCTTGTAATTGCTTATCAACAGTAACAAAGAATATCTCAACTTTGAAATAATGCTCCTGTAATATTTCAATTCTTTTACTCTTTATCATAATTTTTCTAATATAAATTTTTCACCTCTCACCTATTTACAAAAAGATAAAATTATGAATACCCCAAATTAAATCTTAAAAGCAAGACTCAATATTTTAAGAAAACTATTCTAAATGATTAGCTTCTGTTACCTTAAAGTATATTCATAATCTTGTTCTTCTCTTACACAACTTCAAAGCCTAAAATAGCTCTATCTACACAAAAAAGAGTTTGATCAACAATTAAAGCATGATTTTATGATCTCTAACCGATAGAGATATGCCTAGAGCATAAAAAAGTCACATACAAGAGGGAAACATATTGCTTAAAAAAAAGGAAAAGATGAACTTACTCAAAAGAAGAAATTCTTCAGTCCAAAATGTTCCTTAACTCTTTAATTTTACCGTAGTGCAATTTGATTTTGAAAATAATAAAGAATTGATGGTGAAAGTTAAGATGAAAATAAAACGAGAGAAAAAGATGAAGGCATGGAAGAGAGAAACCAAATAAAAAAATATAAAAAATTATAATAGAGAAAAAACATAATTTTTAAATTTTAAAAAAGATTTTTCAAACTAAATTAATATAAATAAGATAATAATATATAAATAAAATAATAATATATAGATAAAATAATAATATATAAATAAAGTAGTAATATATAAATATATTTTTTTAAAATATATAAAAAATAAAATAAAATAAAAATTAATTAATATAAATAAAATAAAAATTATAAAATTATTTTTCAAATATATAGAAAATAAAAAAAAAAATGTTGGGGGAGCCGTGACTTCCCTATGTCCCTTCATTCTTCCGCTTATGCTCATGAGCATTATATTACTCAATTATTCTTTTACATGATCATTAGTTTGATCTACAACTTTCAATAAAATCAAAGTTGTTGTGCATTTGTTTGAAGTTTCCGTGGAGGTGATGTAATATGTATGTTAAGCTTCCAAGGGTGTTGGAACATGATTTTTAGGTAAGAGATCCAAAAAACAAGTATGAATGAAGTTTCTATTAGTTAATACATAAAAAAAAATTCATTGTCACTAGTTCAAAAGTGACTTAAGATTTTGGATTTTCAATCCGTTTTTTCATATTTTTTATGGTAGGGTTTGAAATTTATATGTATGAAACATAATACTTTTAACTTTTGTGTTATATAAAAATGTAAGGTTTATGCACACTAAATTTAATACAGAAGAGAGACTGTAAAGTGCTAAATTTTTTTTCTTCTATTTATGTTGTATATATAGATCGAGGTAGTTCAATTATTTCATTAATTTAATTTATTTTTGACGATGAAAAAAAAGAGTTTCATCATATTCCTACAAACTTTACGTTTTATAACAAATTCACTTTTATTTTCCATTTCAATTGCAATTTCTTTTTCACTAATAATAGCATTCCACAACAGTACCTTCTTGTTCATCTAATAATAGTAACTGCCAATGCTAGCTGAAGTCATGAAAGGGATTGTATATAAGTTAAAAGCTTCATTTTGAACATAAATAAATATAAATGTAAATGTAAATACCATAAAATTTTGGGATTAAGATTATAGGTGAAGGTGATATTACGATTTGTCATATATACAATTTGGAGTCGTGGGCCCCCGTTCACTTGGACCATACTTTTAGGCTGTTTCGTTTTGCACCTCGCATTTTTCTTCTTACACCCTCACAAAATCTGATATTCCAATTTAACCCTTTATTAAAATTATATTGAGCATGGATTTCGTTGGTGAGAAAAGAGCATTATGAAACGAACGTGAAGAGGGAAGAAGGAAGATAGCGGAACGAAGAAGAAAGAGGTGCAGGTAAATTTTTCTCTATTTATTATGAATTTAATGAAGTAATTTGGAGATATAACTTTTATGGAGGTGCAAAATAAAAAAAGAGAAGTGCAGAAAGAAGCAAATGATGAGTAAATTCTTCCTGCACCTCATAAAAAAGCTGTCCATTTTGATCTTAAAAAATGAGTTATGAATTGTTTAATTTGGAAACTTTTACAATTTTAAAATCTTTTGGAATATACGGTCTGAAAAATTTATCTTTTAAGAAAAATAAATTAAATTACATAATTGGAAATTCATTTTTAATTTTTTATTGCATGATTCAAAAGTTATTTTTGATTTTTGAATTACACAATTAAAAAAAAAGTTTCGTATTATGATCTGAAAAGGGAAAAATGGAAGTGAAACCTTAAACCGTGTATTACAACAATCAATAATTTGTCATGTTATTGTGAGCAACACCTTAAACCATGCACGATTTATTTGAAGTGAAATAAATATGAGAAGATAAGCGGCTCATTTAGACCTTAACAAAATTAAAATTTAAGTAAATCACTGTTATCTCACAAATTCCATAGGAATTAGTGAATATTTTGTGAAAAGTTTTAGTATTCCTTATTCAGTTATTCTACGCCTATTAGCTATGTAGTAATATTTTTTTTTTATAAATAAAATGGTATTGAAAATAACTTGCTTAGTTGCATTTCTATCTCTACCCTCATCGTCCCTGTTTTTAATTTTTTTTTTAATTTTTAGCTGCTAACTAACTGATTGGTGGGGCAAAGTGCAATTTCCGGTGCAAAACAAAATTTGAGTTGAAAATGGCTATTTAGAGTAGGGCAAATTGATAGTAATATCACGTGAATGGATTGTTTTTTAAAAACTTTGAAGAGAGAAATTATAATTTTAAACACAATTTTAAAATGAAGAAATTATATTTTCAAATTTGAGTTTAGTCTAAAAAAATATTTCAACGTTGATATCATGTCTTAAAGTATATTTTTTATTTTTTAAATTGTGTTTAGAATTATTATTTCCTTTTTTTATTTTAAAATATTCATGCATGCATTTATTTTCCTAATGAAGTCTTGCATTTAAGTGTGATTTTTTATTTTCTTATTTTTTTTTAGTTTTCATTTTGTAATTTTTAATTGGTTTTTAAAGTATAGTTTTCATTATTTCTGTTTTAGTTTTTTTTAATTAAATAATATTTTTATTAAAACTCGTTATCTCTAAAAATTAGAATTTATTTAGGAATTTTTATTTCAAGTAAATTTTAATATTTATTTTAATTTGTATTTTTTAATAATGTTATTAATTAATTCAAATAATGATGTTAATTATAATATTGGAAGTAGTATCAGAGTCTATGGTTAAAACCGACTTAGACGAGTGTCAAGTATGGTCCTTATATCAAAAGTTTTTTTAGCAAGGATTCCAAATAAGCGTGTCCCGTAAAGAAGATCAACGGTACAAAAGAGGCAAAAAAGGAGTACTCATGGTTGGGAATGCTTCCGCTGGAGGGAGTGTACTAATGTGGTTGAAAGGACTCACACTTGAAGAAAAGATTGTTAGGAAGTGAGTCTGAGTCTGAGTCCCACATTGACCAGAAATGAGAAAGTCGAGCACTATATAAGAATAAATACCTATAAATTCATTCTCTTCAGATTTTGAATTGAAAGTAGTGTCAATATATCATGTGATTGCACTTAAGTCTTGTTGGTGACATGTCTTAAATTTCCATTTTGACCCTCACTTAAAAAATAACATCCATCTTGGATGTCGACATTTAATATTTTAATTTTGTTTTATGGACGTCGACATCCGATAATTATTTCTTTTAATTTTTTATCTGTTATGGATGTCAACATCCAATGTATTTTTTTAAGGATGTCGATATCTAATTTTCTAAAGAAAACATTTTAAAAAAATGTTAACCAGATTTTCACATCAGATTAACACACGTTAGATCATTTAAAATTTTTAATATATATTAATTTAAATTTTTATTATATTCTCTTTAAATAAACATTAAATTAAAATTTAAACAAAACAAAATATATTTTATTTTATATTAATTTATATAAAATAAAAAAATATTATGTTAATATTTATTACCTAAAACATAAAATATATTGTTTTGAATTTTTAATGAATTTTCACCTCCGGTTAACATATGTTAAATTATGTTAGAAAGTAAAAGGTAAATAAAAAAACACAAATAATATATATATATATATATATATATATTATTTTCTTTTCTATCTTTTTAATTATTTTGTTAAAATATTAAATTTTTTATTTAATTTGTCTCAAAATATTATTTATTTAATATATAATATAAAAATAAGTTATATATATAAGTAAAAATATGTATTAATATTTTATTTTATTCTTCAAATACATATTAAAAAACAAAAACAAAAAGAGATGATTATATATATATATATATATATATATATATATATAATTCTTTTAATATAGATAATTAGATGATATCAGGATCTGTAAATGAAAAAAAAAAATCTAATATCGACATTCATATAACAAAAATACTGAATGTTGACATTCATAAATAAATAAAAAATATATAATATCGAATGTTGACATTATAACGAACAAAAACTTAAAAAAAGAAAATACCGAAAATCAATATATGTAGAACAAAAATAAGTTACTGGATGTGACATATATGGAAAGAGGTATTGGAGGTGTAAGCAGAAGGCACCCAATATTGCTACGTTGGGGTTAGGTTTGGATTTTTGAGTTGCTTTGTTCAGTCCAATTAAAGCAACAAAAAAACAATGCGGGAAATTACTTTCTGCATCCCATCAATTCCTTCATGCGTCTCCTATCAACTTTTTTAAAATAACCATTTTATTTTTTTAAAGTTGACTTAGATTATGAATTTTAGAATAAGCTTCCCAAAACAAGATTATAAGAATTTTTAGAATAAAATTTTCGTACTAAAATTTTCCAAAATAGAGTTTTTCAAAACAAAATTTTCTAAATAAAATTTCCAAAAGCCGTTCCGGAACAAATATGCGATCTTTTTACTCCGCACTAGTACTGATACAAATATCAGAGTTCTCAAATATTGGATCAATTTTCTTACAGGAAAGAGAGTTACCAAAACAAATTCCAAATTCGAATTTATGAGAACCAAATTCCAGATAAAGAAAAGTGTGATTTGAGTAAATAAGAGAAATATTACTCTAGTTGGAAAACTTTACTTTGAATCAATGTTAATACCGGAAAAAATAATCTTAATATGCGTACACGAAGACATGTAGAAACAAACAATCAAGTGAATGAACTTAAAATCTATGTTTAAAAAAGACTCTTGTTATTTTCAGACTCTTTAATTAAACATAAAATAACCCGTTCATACCGAAGGTACTAGAAAGTGGTAATTTGAGAAGAATTATATTCTTATAATATAATATTTTAAATAATTCTTTTTTTCAATTTTATTATTCTTTATCACATTCATTTTATCTTCCACATTCTTTTTCTTCTGATCTCATTTTTCTTTCATAATTGTGGAAATAATTGTAGAATATAATTATAAGAATCGACCTTTTTTATATGAGTAGAATCAGTACGAAGTGAAATCCGACAGACAAAAACTACTAAGTATAAAGTAGATTCCATTTTGGTTTAACCATTCTTTCAAGCATAAATATAAATTTAAAGCTGGTATGGTATCCTGCTACAGGTTAGTGTAAAAAATTATGAATCACATTAGCTTCAACTAGTTTTTAATATATTCAACGAAGTTTCTCACGTAGAGCTAGAGATCCTTTCTTGCTATGGTTACCACAGTTAAATGTTTAGTAATTAGTTTTTTTTTTTTTTTTTTTTTACTTATTAGAAACGTTTAGTAGCTAGTATAATGGTATACAATATCAAGCAAAACTCGATAGAATTGAGATAGAATATATATATATATATATATATATATATATATATATATATATATATATATATATATATATATATATATATATATATATATATATATATATATATATATATATATATATATATACCCATACAGTACAATGTTTCCCAAATCGATCGTTCCTATGATATAAGATCATTCTTTACATTTGTAATTCAAATATTTTTTTTCTATATAATCCAATTATGACAAATATCCATAATTCATAACAGATTAATTACACAAAGTTTTTTTTTTTTTTTACATAATGTGCTTACTTCAATAATCATTGTCTATGTACATACAATAAAGTTTTATTAATACCATCTAACCAAACATGGTTTTGGAAATTTGAGTTTCTCACACAACTTTTGCGCTTTAAACCTCCTTTGAGTGATGTTTTATATTTGATTGGTTTTAGAACTCAAAGGTTTTAACTATATTTTCCTCCTGGGTAAGCATACAAACACAATCATCTCGACTAGATCATCTGAGATCTGTTAGTCCTGGTTAATTATGCCCTTTATATAATCTTCTAGTTTATTGTCCTATTATCCAAATGCCTCTACTTATAGTTTGTGCAAAGAACTTTATGTAGGCATCGTATAACAATGTTTTAATGCAATGTAGATGACATAAATATCAGTCAGAGTATGAGAAAGATGATGTTTTATATTTACTCATTATCCAAGACCATATCCTCATTTGGGCCATATATATGATTTCTTCTTCATCTACCTTTACTTTTCAAACATAATGTTGTTTCTTTAACTATTCATGCCTCCTTTCAAAGGTTGTTTCCTTTTTTATTTAGTTCCATCAAGTGAAAGTGATTAAAATTTATTTTTACCTGGTTATGGTGTACATTACTAACTCCTATTAAAAAATCACACATCTATCATATTTTAGCCACTATTCTGCATCCAAAAAACAAATGACTGGTTGTTATAAATAATTTGTTTAGTACGAGGAAAGTTATATTTAGTTGAATATTATAAATTTTGTATAATGGTAAACATTAAAGTAGTTAAATAAAGATGAACAAAATTGGTAAGTTTTCACAATGTAAAATATTATTGATTAAAAACTTTGTTGCAAGCGAATTATTGAAGTTATAACGTAATTATCAACCAACTCTAATACGGAGCACTTAAGTATATTTTATGAATGTCATTATTTTTTAATTTTAATCGTTCATAAATACACACACATATATTTAGTCTTTATAAATATATTATTTTGATTTTAGTTTCTGGTAAATATTTTTTATTTTTATTCTTGGAAAATATACATTCTTTATATTGTTCTATTTTAGTCTCTACAAATACATATTATATTTTTATTTTTGCTTCTAGAAACGTTTATTTTTTATCTTAGCTTCTAGTACTGAGATGACATTGGTAATACTAATAATACAGTTGATATATTATAAGATGACACTATTAGAACATTATCATTGTCAACATTAATAAATAGAGTAAATATCATATAGTAGAGATACAAAATAAAGAAGAAAAGCACAACTGAGAAACCTTATATTATAAGGCCATAAAGTTAATCTAGCTTCCATTTTATATTAAAATGTGTGTGACAATGAGAAAATAAACTCTGAATGCCAATCAGACACGCACTTAGATTTATTATTTTGGTAGCTTTTTCCTATAACCTGTGACAACTGATGCAATATTGTCGCTTGCATGTTGGATGAAAAATCGTGTACTTTCAACAGTTTAGGGAATCGATTTGGTTCCATTTTCTTGTCCTCATACCTCCCCTTCTTATGTCAAAAATCACTCCTACTCTTTTCATTTTCAGATTTATCAAAACACATACTTTTTATTTACTCTAACCTTCGCCCCATATGTAAGGTCAATTAAAAAACGTATAAAAAAATTAAAATAATCAAACCATGATCATATTAATTTTAAAAAGTAAAAATATATTTTTAAGAAAAGGAAAACAAACACACTTAGCATTGAGTTGTGACACACATGACATGGACAAGGTTGTTTCTCTTGCGAAACCAATTAAAAGTAGTGAATTACGATAGTAGCCTTGGGAGCTTATTGGCAGAAGTGACATCATATAGCATTGGGAAACGAAGAAGAAAACAGTAGTAGCGGTTGAAATGAAATCAGAGCGGTGATGTTGCATCAGAGGCGAAGATCTAAGTCAATCTTATTAACATCTGATTCTTGTTTTGGCAAGTCCACCCGAAAGCTACCCGGCCAATAGAAATCCATGGCCTGTTCAAGCAAAAAGGGTGTCCACGATGCCACACCAGCGCCATTAACGGTGGCATCAGTACTGAATCTACCCACCATAGCAGACCTTTCTCTGCCTGGTTTGTGCACAAGAGAGTGAGGCTGTATTCCCAGTGACCTAGATGCCAGAGAGGTGTAAGCGAACCCCATTGGTGATCTTGCTGTCATCATCATCCTATGAGACTGGTGGTAGCTTCTTGCTGCTTCTCTCTCCCTCTTGTGTGCATTCTGGTGACCCCCTAAGGCTTGTGAACTGTAAAACTTTCTCATGCAGAAGTTGCATGAGAATACCTTGCTCTGGTGGTGACCCTTCGACGACTTTTCTTCTTCTTCTGCCTCCACCGGAACGTCTCCTTTCAGGCCTAAACACAGCCATTCTCCTATGTTACCATCTTCAGGGTGGTCATGATCATGATGATGGTCATGATGAGGATCCTCCGTGAGGAAGGTCATGGTAGAGAATAGTTTTGTGGGAGAGGGAGAAGGGGTTGAGCTTAAATAAGGAGAAAGAAAGAGAGGGGTGATTGATTGAAGAGAAGTTGGAAGTGGGAGCTGAATATTATTTGGTGAAGTGTTGTGTCTTTATGAACTCAGCACTACGCCATGTCTTGTGTTCCCACCCAGTTTTGCATATACTTTAGAGGGGAGAATTGGGACAATGCTAATGTCATCTGCTAGTGTTGGCAATTTATGGCTTCAGATTCCTACTTGTCTTCACATTTACACTACTTCTAGCATCTATATAGGTGCTCGCTGGTGGATTTCGAATCGACCCTTGACTATTAAAAGTGTTATGTACTGTTTCACTCAGATTGCATTTTTTTTATTTTATACTTCACATACGTGGCAACATCGTTCAGGAACAATACGTATTGGAATCGTTGTAGGTAAAACATAATGCTACAATATTATCTTAATTGCTTCAAGTCAAATTATTAAATTCTTTCTTTTACGTGCGTTTTCTCCTTCCCCTCAAGTGTCACATATATACATAAAAGCTAGTCCTATTGGACATACCAACACACAGAATATCAATGAATTTCAAACTTTGGTTCACCGTGAGAAATTAAATCTTTACATTAAACTTTATTAAGGCCAAAGGCGTGTATGAGTGAGTGGTAGGTTGAACTACCTAGTTGAACCATTTTTAGTAGGTTGGGTGTTCCCGTTGGTACTAACATATTTCACTATCTTTGTGTATAAGAGAATAAACTTCGATGGAGTTGAAAAACACTAAGTCAAAGTCAAAAGACCATTAGAGGTAACGACTATATATATATAGTAAAATTTTGTCTAAGTAGAAATTCTCATGTCATCTCACATCTTATAATTAGTATAATCTAGATATAGGCTATAGTATTCATCTCTAAACTCATATTTTGAGAAAAAAAAAACTTGTATCCATCCCATATTCAACGTGGATAGCAATTTTAATTTCATATTCAGACTCATCGACATCTATATTTTACTTATATCTAAAGTCAAGATGTCAATAAAAATATTAATTTAAAAATTGTTACAACTAAATTGAAAATCTATTATCAAGTCGTCTTAGTTAGCCTTAAATTATAAATTATAAAAGACACACACACACACACATATATATATATATATATATATATATATATATATATATATATATATATATATATATATATATATATATATATATATATATAAGTCATAATAATAAGACGAGTTGATGCCAAAACTCTGGTAAATACTTTACACTAGACTCATATTTGATGAGTATTTATGGATAACTAACTATATTATCACAAACCTCACATAAAAAAACATCTTGATCATAACTTAATTAAGAATGATATAATTAGACCAATAAAGTTTCAAGAAAGAATCTATATCTCTAATTTCATCCTCCCTTTGTACCCATGTACCGATTTTAGTGTCAAAATCCTTGTAGATACGACTGCAAAATTGTACTTGTGAGAATTGCAGAAATTTTGTTCAAATATTCAACTTTTGCAAACTGGTGTAGAATATCATGTTTCATGATTTTTGCTAAAATATAACTTTATCCCTCGTGTAATTTTATTTGTTTTAGTTTGGTTTCGTAAGTTTAAACAAATACACTTTAACTCCTTAAAATGTTTGTGAATTTTTTGCATTTACGTTGAGATTTTTATTAACATGGCAAACATTTGATGTGATATTTCTCATAATTTGTCAAATGTCACTAAATGACATTTGTATAATAAATTAGGTATAAATACACATTTGGTACCCAAACTTTTTCGGAAAGTTCAATGTGGTACCTGAACTTTAGAAATGTTCAATTTGGTACCCCAATTTTCTAAAGAGGTTCAATTTGGTCCTCTCCGTTAAGTTGGAGTTAGCACCGTGTCCGTACAAGACACGTGTCAAGCCATGAAATTTTTATTTTTTTTTTAATTTTTTTTCAAAAAATTAATTTTTTTTTCAAAAAATTAATTTTTTTTTCAAAAAATTTAAAAAACTGCCACGTGTTAGTTTATCATCGTGCCACGTGGCAACTTACAAGCATGACACGTGGCAGTGTAATAGTTGTTTTCAATTTAGTACCCCAATTTAAATTTTTGGTTCAATTTAGTACCCCAATTTTTTAAAATCATTCAATTTCATCATCTTCCATTTGAGACCAAATTAGTAAATAAGCTTAATTACAACCTATATATACATGTTATAATAACTTTTTATAATATATATACATCAAATCATTTCACCTAAATACTTAAATTATTTTATTTTTTTCATTTTAACCTTTGTAATTTTTTATACATGAAATTTTTTACACTTGTAAAAAATAAAATAATTTGAATATTTAGGTGTAGTGATTTGATGTATAAATTCAAAACAATTATTTTAACATGTTTATATAAATTATAATTAAGCTTATTTACTAATTTGGTCTCAAATAGGAAAGGACGAAATTGGATCATTTTAAAAAATTTGGGTACTAAATTGAACCAAAAATTTAAATTGGGTACTAAATTGAAAACAACTATTACACTGCCACGTGTCATGCTTGTAAGCTGCCACGTGGCACGATGATAAACTGACACGTGGCAGTTTTTTAAATTTTTTGAAAAAAAAATTAATTTTTTGAAAAAAAAAATTAATTTTTTGAAAAAAAATTAAAAAAAAATAAAAATTTCATGGCTTGACACGTGTCCTGTACGGACACGGTGTTAACTCCAACTTAACGGAGAGGACCAAATTGAACCTCTTTAGAAAATTGGGGGTACCAAATTGAACATTTCTAAAGTTCAGGTACCACATTGAACTTTCCGAAAAAGTTTGGGTACCAAATGTGTATTTATACCAATAAATTAATAATAAACTTTACATAGTCTATCATAGACGAAAGTATGTCCTCCGTACTTCTAGACTAGTCTAGTTAGAGAGATACACATCATCCCGTCTTTTATTAAAATAAAAATAAAAACAGAACACTTTAAATACTAATAAAGTAAACTTTTCAAATTTAAAAAGCAAAATTTAAGCGTCTAAATTATATTTTATTTCATTTCTCTGTTTTTTAAAAAGACTAAAGGTGTGTTGGGGGAGAGGATTTGAAAGAGAATAACGAATGAATACGAGGGATAAAGAAATGATTGAGGTGTTGTTTGTTTTAAAGGATAGATGAAAATATTTGAAATTAAAGTGGGTGAAGTTTGTGAATGGTTTAATAGATATGATAATATAAAATAATATTTTATAAATTAAATTGTGAGCTTACAATTCTGTCCCTATAGTTTAAATTATTATAAAATTAAATTTTATTACTTGAATTGAATTTAAAATAGAATTTGGATGATTAGTTTTTTTAATAAAACAAGTTAATACGTATAATTAATTTAAAATACAATGTCAATGGTTGAAAATAGTTTTAATTTAAATATTATATTATAATAAAATGAATAGATATTGTATTATTTTCAATAATATTATGTTGATATGCTTTATATTTGATTATTGTACTATTATTATTATTAGGTATTATAATTATTAAAATACTCACAACTCTCATAACTTACTACACCAATTTAATTTCACTCACCGATGTTCAACCAATCAAATTCAAAATCAAGGAGGGACAAACAATCTACACTATTTTGGCAAATGGGCACATTTGGAACTTTACCATACAATAAATCATCCCAAATCTTCTTTATTTATGAAGATGGAAATATCAATTTAAATCAGAAATCCGTTCTCCTAAATCATTTAAAATACATTCAAATAAACTCAATGTATATACTCACTCTTACTTGCTCATCAACAGTAGATTTGTCTAAACAAACATGCTAAATGATAAATAACTAATATAGGAAAATAGTCTTATGGAGAAAATATTTCTCTGTTAAATATATATATATATATATATATATATATATATATATATATATATATATATATATAATTACCTTTTATTGAAACCATCAGCAAGTATTTTCTTTTTATAAAACTGACGTGCTAAGCATTATTACGAGTTAAAAAAAATCTCAATTAGATTAGCATTTTCATGCTCATCAATCATTTCTAGCACATCAAAATATAAAAATACTGAAAAAAGAGTGAAAAAACATGAGAGGATCAAGCTAAATTCTCACAGAAATAAGTAAGTTTAAGAAATCGAATAACCATAACTAATGAAACAAGTAATTTGAATATCTCTCGTGCAATCTTAGAAATACGCAGTAGGGAAGAAATAAAAAAAAATGTTAATAGATATATTATGGAAATAAAAAAGGAATAAATTACAGAGTTTGGGTGTAAAGAGTTAACATTTACTAACGGGGTTGGTAGAGTGAAGTAAAGTTTCATATTTGACAAGTCACGTATTTGAATTCCCGGCTCTTAAATCTTTGAAGGATATCACTCTTCTCCATGATTTTTTATAATACTCAACATATATAATTTATTTCAATATATAGTATTAAAAATGACCACTAAAACTAAGACGACACATTCACAAGTTCTATTATTGCATCACCCAAATGCTTATTGTACTAAATTCTGTTTAAATTTATAAGTGTTTTTCATTTTTTAGAGAAAAAGGGAAAACAAATGTCTCATAATTGTAAAAAAAGGTGAATATTTTACAATATAGACATTTCTGTATAAATTACTCCTAGTATAACTAATAGGCCCTCTAAGCAATGATTCTTGTTTTATAAAACAAAAATCAATCTCTAATGAGAAGTTTTAGCAAAGAAAAATAAGCAACGAAGCATAGGTAGTTGTGGGCCTGTGTTCCCATAGTGGATCGTGCAAACTACGTTGGTGTTTTAACAGTGGTAGATTGGTAGGTTGAGTGATCTTGGAGTGTTGGTGTTTCAGAAGCCACAAATTTGATGGGTGAAAGATCTAGTTTTGTATAAGCCACAAGTTACGTTGACACGGAAAAACATAGGCATAGTGGGACAGTAATAACGTGGGATTGGTGAGGGTATGGTCCATCAAAGACACAAGATGGAGTCGATTTTGTTGTTACTCAGAGAAGTCACGGCAATATAGAAAAGAGAGGCACATTTTAAGTACAGAAAAAAGCAGAGTCTATGCCCAACATCAGAAAAAGGACCAAATACACACTAAAGATAGTGGATCGAGTTGTCGCTGCTTGTGCTGAATCTTTATTTTTATTGATAATAATGTAATACTCCTATTCTGGAAGTTAAAGGGGTCCGCAAAAGCTGTCAATAATGGTGAGAAAAAGTTAGGGGAAGGGAAGCGAAGGGAGAAGTGATACTGAGTTTTTAAATCAGTTTGTAAGCAAGATATGATGGTTGTGTTGTGTGGTGTGTAGTTGTCAGTGGGCTACGTCCATGCACAGTACAAGTGCATTTTCAGCCACTTGTGCTTATTCTTAGATATCAGAATCACACTCTAATGCCATTCTTAACAAAGTTTATAATTTCCCCAGTAATGGGGTGATGAAGCCATTCTGATGTTGAACCTTCCTTTCCCAAAAATAATTGAGGTGTTGGATTGATGAGTCGGAAGTTACGAATTAGACATGTCTTATCTTGTTGGAATATAATAAATTTTAAATTACTAGGATTACGAGCCAAAAGAGTTGTCAATGATCTACAGAACACTCAAATCAGCATCGACCCAAAATATAATACCTACTACCCTTTCTTTAACTCATACCATTTTGCTTCCAACTATACAATCACCTCGTCGCTTCCTTTTGTTTGTATTGACATATCACAGTCACAGAGTTAATCAACTTCCATTTCGGAACAATCAGAATATTATTAAGTTTGCTTAGTGCTAAATTAGACGGTGAAAAGACCCTGCAATATCCATTATTTGTTCAAACACAAGAGTTTAAATAAAGCTTTGGCCAAAATGGTGTTATTTTCTTTGATAATTAAAGTGAGGGAAAGAAGTGATTGGATAATAAGTGCATATTGAGTCAAAATGTGATGAGGGAGGGTATCAAGTTGAAGCATTTTGTGAGAAAGATCCAAGCAAGCAAGCAACAAGTGCTGGCTCTGAAGTGGTTAAAAGGAATAACCCAAGTGATAGCTTGGGGTGGCTTATCCTCATATATTCCTAGGTGTGCTTCTGTTTGGTTTAATGCTGCTTTCAAACATCTACTAAAATAGAAGACAAAAAAGGTAAAAGAAAAACTGTGAAGGAGAACAAATTCTGATCATGTAGCAGATGCTAATAAAGTGTGGCCCTCTTTAAAAGTTTTGCTATTACGCTTTGCAAACCTTTATTCCTTCACTTACAAGCTTCTACACTTCCATCACCATGTACAAACGGGGAACGGTAAACTCCATATAGATTTATGATTTTTCTTTTATTTATATTGTTAACCTTATTTACTTTTTATACCACGAAGGACTTTAATTCACCTTTTTTTTTTCTCAAGAGAAAAAAACCTTGTTTTTATTCGTAAACCAAACCATATATGAATGCTTTTCATGTGCTAAAAAAATATAGGAATATCTTTTTTAAAACAATAATAACATTTAAACTAACATACAAATGCACCGCAATAACTCTACATGACGTAATAATATTTCTATTGTACCTTCTTTACCATTATATTTAAAATTAGTATAAAATCGTATGGAAAACATAAATTAAATTACCTATAAATTCAGATGAAAAAAATTAAATTTAAAATATAATTTAAATAAATTTTCAAAATAAATTTTTTGTCCAAAATCAATTTGATTTTTTTAGAATATAAATTTAAATAAATTATATACCACAAATATATAAAATTAATTTTTTTAAAATAAATTCGATTTTATATACAAATAGAAAATACAAAGATAAATTAAATTTTAAACAATTGTTTTATTAATAATAAGTAACGAATAACAAATATTTCTGAGTAAAATATCACAATACCATAATTATTGAAATACTTGTATCCTAACCTTTTAATATTTATTAAAGATATTCATCTGATATTTATTACAAATTTTATCCACCAATATTTATAAATATTGATATTTTTGTCATCTATGATCATACTCTCAAATGAAGTAACTGAACAATGTTGTGTGATAGAATGCAAATGTAAGTCAAAAGTTGAACCTCAATAATTCCCGGTCTTCCCATGATATTTTTGTGTAAAAATATAAAGTAGTCATGTATTTATTGTATATGTGCTTTTGTTTTCATATTTTCATTAAATTTAATTTTTTATTATAAAAGTATTATTTATTGCATTTATCAGTAACCACAATTATTGAAGTAACAATTAAACTTTTTATCCTTCAAAAGTAATTTTACAAGTTTTTGGATTAGGAAAATTTCTTCTAATAGTTTTTAATTACCAATAACTAAGAATAATTAATAAACTTTGGATTTTATAAAAAATTCATAATTAACTGGGACATCAAATGAATTATAATCTTAATAATCATTAATGCAAATTTATTTGATTTAAAGGACAAAAATATTCAAAAATATTATATAAATGTAATTGATAATTTATTTGATATACACAATAAAAAAAGTTAAAATATAATTAAACAACAAAATAATTTTAATGTTTTTTTATTTGATATACTAGGTTGCTTTTTTTTTCTTTGTTGTTTTCTACATTAATTTAAGTCTTTTAATGTTTAATTATCAGGGGTGCAAAAACAGACTAACTACGTCTATTTTGATCGAGCCCATTAGTAGTATGTTAAAAACAGGTCGGAATAGACTAGGCTGTCAAATAGAAACATGTCAATAACAATAACTTGGCCATACAGAATTGGTTAACGGGTTGGACTGGACTGACCTATCCTTTTATTTTTAATTTGTTTTCAAATTTTTGTTTTATTTTAAAAATTTGTTTGTATATACAAATAAATGAATATTAAAAACATATTTAATCATGTAAAATATTTTTTAAACTTTTAATTTATTATGTAATATTTTCAATTAGATAAATTAAAATAATTATTATATTTACATGTTAAATTACTCTATTATAACTAATAATTGAAACTTAATTTGTAAGTGTTAATTATTTAAATTACAATATTATTATATATTTACACTTTTAAAAAAATATAATATAAAATATTAATCTTTTTAATTACCTTTTATTTTAATTTTTACTTAAAAATAAAAATAGGTAAACAGGCCAAGCCTAATTGCTTGCATTTTGGCCCGTCAAATTGATGACTAGACGGACCAGATTAAACAGACTGACGGATTGAAATCAACCCGATTTGTTCCTGACTAACTTGTTGGACATAACCTATTTTGCTAATCCTATTGATTATATTTTAATTTTTACAACCTTAAAAGAAAAAATAAATTGTACAAAAATCTTAAAATTATTTTATTATTTTTTTAACTTTTTTTGTCTAAATCAAATACATTATCAATTAAAATGATATAATATTTGTGAACATTTTTGTCCTACAAATAAAATAAAATTGCATTATTGATTATTTAGGTCGTGATTCATTTAATATCATATTTAATCATTAACTTCTGTAAAATTAAATATTTATTAAATATTTTTAGTTAGTGCCCAAAGAACACTATTTAACAAGAAAAAAAATAGTGTATGAACATGGTCTAGTATTTAATTAATAATAGAAGAAAATTTAAATTATGC
This sequence comes from Vigna unguiculata, assembly GCF_037176805.1. Lineage (NCBI taxonomy): Eukaryota > Viridiplantae > Streptophyta > Magnoliopsida > Fabales > Fabaceae > Vigna > Vigna unguiculata. The sequence goes on along the minus strand of NC_140794.1, from coordinate 50,991,966 downwards.
AAATTAAACAATTAAGGTCGCAAATTTGAGATATGAAAACATTCCAACCTATTATACCTGGCCGTTATTGTTTAAAATTAGACAATTTTTTTTTTTCAATTTGTAAAAGTATTTCAAAAAGCAAGATCTTCAAAACCAAATGATGAAATGTTTTAAAAAACACTCCAAAAAAGTTTCAACATTATTTTTGATAAAATGGTATATGATGAATCAAGTGTGAATTTGATAATTCTCTGAAGTTGTAAGTTTACCCAGAGTATTTATATTAACGCATATAATAGAAAATATTAAGTAATAAATCACATACAAGTTAGATGTAACATTTAATTAATAAATAAAAGAAAATTTTTGTCTATAGTTTTTACTTCGACCAAATGTAGATAAGGTTTAAATGAAATTAATTATTTAAAGATAGTTAATTTTAATTTTTAAAAACACGTTAATGAGTTTTTCGAACAGATACATCAAAAGAGAGTGTAAAGTCAATTCATATAAAAGGCTCAACCTCACTTTTTAAGTTATTATGTTTATTGGTATTTTCCTTATCTATTTACTTATAAAGTTGGTTTTGTGAATTGGTGTGACAACTCAATACTATAAAATTTAAATTTTTAGAAATAATTATAATTATCAATTTAAATATCAATTTATAAAACTAAAAATTCTTTATTATTAAAATGATCATTACAAAGTGATGTACTTTGCAGACAAGGTCATGGTTCTTCTCAATTTTTTTTATATTTATATATTTTAATATATAATTTCAAATATGTTTTTTAAAAAGTTAATATTTGTAATATATTTTATATATTTGATATTATAATAAATTTGTATACAATAAACAGTGATGCACTTCACAGAGAGGGTCATGGTTCCTCTCAATTTTTTTTATATTTATATATTTTAATATATAATTTCAAATATGTTTTTAAAAAAATTAATATTTGTAATATATTTTATATATTTGATATTATAATAAATTTGTATAAATCTATATTTATACATAAGAAAAAAAAATTTCGGGTTGTCCACATTTATTTTTTAATTTTATATTTTAAATATTTTTTAAATAAAAATAATTATTTTATTAATATTATCTTTTAAATAATTATTTGTGTAATTTAAATATTTTTTATTTAATTATTTTTTAAAACTTAATCATTATAAATGAAAATTAATTATAACAAAATTATAAAAATTAGTTAATTTAATTTTATAATTATAATAATAACAATAATTATCATTTTATTATTTTATTATTATAATAAAATAAATAAATAGAATGCTTTTACTAGTTTATATAAAAATTTTGAGATTACTCTTTTGGTAACTATATATTTTCGTTCAAAAATATCAATTTAGTTCTCTAATATTTTTTTTTTCAATTTAGTCTTGATTTTTGAAAAAATAATTCAATTTTATCATTTTCGTTAAATTTCTTGAATCGAATTTTTCAAATTGAAGTTGTGAATAAGAATGACTTGATTTGTTGGTGTAATTAACATAATCATAGTGGCAATTTTGATAAAAAATCTTTCTTCTGCTTTAAAAAATTTTACGAAAACGATCAAAGTACATCAATTTTTAAAAAATAAGGACCAAAATGATACTTAAAAAAACTAAATGAGCAACTTGACATTTTTGGATGAAAAAATGGACCAAAAGAGTAATTTAACCAAAATTTTGGCACTCCCAAAATATTGGTTGAAGATACACCACTAATTATGAATAAAAAATAATAATTGGTTACTAAATTGATCTTTGCTACCAAAATTAGTTACCTAGGTTTTTGCTACCAAAATGAACTGATTTCTAAGTTAGTCTCTACTTCATTAGTAACGAATTTAGTCATCAATTATAATTTTTTATTTATAATAGTGATTATTTTAGTAACTAATAATTTTTAATTTTGTAAATTTATATCTAAATTAGTCAGTATAGTGACTAACTATTTTTAATTTTTAAAATTAGTTTCTAATTGAAGATTTTCTTGTAGTGATTCCAATAACCTAACAACATGTTTTTTAAAAGTTAAAATAAGCTCACTCAATATATTTTCTTCAAGTTTATAAATATAACTTTTCTCAACTTCACATATGAATTCATCACAATTTTTCCCTTAAGTCATCCACATAGGAATGACTCAATGTTTAGAAGGTTTAAAGCAAATTTAAGAATAAAACATTTTTATTTACTAATAAAACTATTTATGATAAAAGCAAATTTAAGAATGAGACATTTCCTAATAAAATAATTTATTACTTTTAAGATAAACTAACTTATAAGTTAAAGATATTTTTATATTATTTTATTTTATCATGTTCTTCTTTTATATAAATTTTAATGGACATATTGGGAAGAGTTGGTATGTAATTAGGAAAATTTGCATCAATTAGTTATAAGCAAGTCCATGCAAAATACATGCGTTGAATTATTAACATTAGTCTTAAAGATATTAATGACAAATAATAAACTAAGCAAATGTTAAATTATGTTGGCATTACGTATTTAAATGGTTATGTAACTTTTTATATGTATGATAATTAAAGGGTAATTAATGGTAAATAGAATACCAAAGGATAATCTTATTGATCCATCGTAAATAAGTTAAATCCCATATATCAATTACATTTGATAAAGAGATTATTCAAATGTTTTATGTTGAGAGTATTTGTTGATTTAGAAGGAAAACATGTTGCTCTCTCATTAAAATTCATTTATGTATTCACTTCTAGTTCTGATGATTAACATGATAAATGTAAGATTATATACATGAATAATGTTATTAACACTTAAATTTAAATTTGATTCTAAAAATTTGAAATCAATTCTAATTCAACATTTTAAAATATAAGTGTTTAGATTTTTTTTTTCTATTATATTGTTCATCTCTACTCGTTATGAAACTTTAAATTCTCTCTTAGAAGTTTTTATAAGAGTCATTGCCAAATTTGTATTTATTTAAACACAAATTTGTATTTATTTAAATTTTTTATCATTCTTATATAATTAATTATATGATGACTAAGGGTGTGTTCTTATGTGAGTAGTGAATGATTTGAAGGAGAAGGAGATGATTGATTTGGGTTGATTAGAAGGTGATATTTATACTGTTCTTTTTTAGGGATTTGGGGTAATAGTGTAGTGGATTTTAGAGTAATTTTTGTGAAAGTTTGTGAAAAATTTGATTGATGTAACTAATAAAAAATTAAATTTAATAGATGAAAGTATAAAATGACCTAATTGTCCTTGGTGTTAAAAAAATGATATTTAGATAAGGTAATTAGTTTTTGATATATTATTATCATAAATAAAGATATTTATAATATTTATTAATTGAAAAAAATTAAGATTATAATATATTTGATTTGAAAAATTTAATATTTGGAACATGTTCCATGAAAAGGTAACCGGTTACGAAAACAAGCATGAAAATAGAATAGGATACAAGTCAAATGGAACCGGTTCCATGAGTGTTGCACCAAAACATAATAGGTTCCAATTAAAATGGAATTGGTTCCATTCATTCATCTGATCTAGTTACAAAACAGATCTAGTTCTAAACTATGTTGTCTCGAACCATGCATGCCCTCCACCAACAACAATGGTGGAGAGAAGGGAACAACAAAGGTGGAAAGGAGGGCAGACCTTGAGCAATGAAAAGGGTGTAGCTTCTTCCATTCATTTATTCTAATAAAATGACGATGATATTTTAGTAAAAGGGGCACCATCACTCTCAAATCTCACCTACAAAGCCGTATGCTATTATGAGACTAATCTCGCAAATCAACGTCTTCCAACACTCTTCAATCAATAGAAAATAACAGAATAAATTTTTTAAATCGGCACTCGCAATTATCTTTAAACATTAATTCATTTCAAAAGAAAATACTTAAAAGTAACATTTATATATATATATATATATATAAATAAGTATACTGTTATAGTTTTTAATACCAAATGACTTTTTACGATCCTTTAGTTCAATACCACAGCTTTCTTTTTCTTTTCTTTTCTTGTTATTGCTATTTTTCTATTCCACTAAAAAAATGAGTTGTGACCTTTATGACCAACTTCGATAGGCGCAATATCGAAGAGACAGACTGTCACAAAACCAAGTTGAGGGTGAAGGGAACAAAGATGGGTGTTCTGGAAACATAAAATTTAAAAACTATTCCATCCTTTTTCATATTTTAATATACGGAATCTAGGGTTTTCTTTCGCAGAAGTGGCAAGACGTGGCAGCATTCTGAAACAGTAGTGTATTCCGGTATCTAATAATGCAGAGACAGGGTCGAAAACCAAAACCCTTCCAAAATGAACACAAACACAAGTGCCTCATAATTGGTGAGTTTGAAGGTACAGGTTGAAATCAGTCCTAACATCCATGCAATAGCAGAAGAAGAATACATGCAAGAAAAGGTAACAGTACACTGCATAATCTTTCCTCTTGTGGGGCATAATGCTGCCCAAAGTTCTAACACTGGCTCGTGATCAAAACTACAAAGCAAACCAATGTGCGTCACATGTGACAATAATAACATGCATCAACCCAACAGGAGCTACTACACCACTCTCCTCTCGCCATGCTCACCGCCCAAACCAAACCATTGGCTCAGGATCTTGCACAATAATATCTCACTAATCACAACCAAAGATTTTGTTTCTTATCACACCTAACCTAACCAGACTCTATATTATATGCATAAAGAAGTAGAAAAAGAAAGCAGAATAGGAAAAGAAGAGTTTAACAAAAGTTAAGATTGAAAAATGAGAGTTGAAACATAAACGACTAGTGTTCTTGGTGTTGCTGTGGAGAACCAAGGTTACCGACCACGTATAGCATGGACTAATTAAGGTGAAACTTATAATAATAAAAATTGTGGAGTTCTCATCCCACACCCTATGCATCTCTCTGTTGCCCTATTTGACATAACATTTTACTATCAAAATGAATACATTTAAAATCATATCAAACAGTTTTGAGCCAAAATCCTAATTATGTTAAATATATAACCACTGTATAACACTTAAATATAATTGATTTCCTTTTTGTTCATTTTATTTGGACGGGTCTTTTCATTGGATTGATCACGACTAAATCTACCTCAATCAAATCAAAAGAGATAAAAAAAAAAGATAAAAAAAAGGTGAGTGTGATCCTTCCCAAATTTCGAACAACTTTCATACGTAGGTATAAAGCGTTTCAATCCAAGCTCTATAAAAATTACAAACGTTTGAAATTTTTTCAACCAATTTTTTTTATCTGAAAATATATGGCTATTCTATAAGGAATACCCTATCAAATATATATTAAATAAATTATCACAAAAAACAATTTGAGTCAAAAAAAAAAAGAAAGAAATGAATTTGTATAAAAAATTAAAATTGTGTCATCTCAACACAATTTTAGTTCAAATCAACCTATATCAAAACACGATTTTAATAAAAATTAAAAAAATTTGATCAACATTTCTCCAAATTGTTAATTAGGAGTAGGAGAGATCAAATTCACAAACTTCTCCTCCGTTTCCTTCCTTTTAACCATTATACCATCTTATCAACTCCTACTTTAATCGGTCAATAATCATTTCAAACTAATACAATTTATTCACAATAAATTTGTATCAAACTAACATATCTTATTCACTTTTATAATTTTTTAAAATGTTTACTTATCCCCTTTTATAATTTTTTAAAATGTTGCTATTTTCGATAAATGTAAATGTGGTTATGGTTTTATTCCACCCATCCACGGACTAAAACGTGAGTTTTATTTTCTGTAAATTTAGTTTCGTTGGAAATAGAAGGACACGAATTCAATTACTTGAGCGATTGAGATTTCAACGTACAATCCAATGGTTATAATGACATATTTATGAGTTGAAAACACTGCACAGAGACAAACAAAAGATTAACAAGTTAGTTCGGGAGTTTTAAATTATGTAGCTTATTTAAAGGTTCTTGATGACCTGTGTTCTAAGGATACCGGTTAACTGATTAAAGATAATTAATATGTATTGATAGTTGGAAAATATGTGAAAAATGTGTGAAAAACGTGTGATAGCTGGATAGGAGTGAGCTCAGTGCATCACAACCAAGCTAGAATACACTTTCAACACTTTTATATGAGTAGCTTGAACACTAGGCAAAACACACTGTGGAAAGGAATGTGACTGGCTATAGTTGGGGAAATTTAGAGACATAGGAATGAGGTGATCTTTAAGCAAAAGAAAGTTGACACGGAAGAGATTTTTAGTCTTGCTCAAGTTAACGTTTGGGCTTGATTGAAACATAAAATTCCTTCGGTAAAGTTTTCATATAGTGACTGGTACTTTGCTCCTATTGTGTGTTTAAAATTTCTATGATATGATGCTTTCTGTGTTTAAGTTGTCAGGTGAGCATGAAAGGGATTTCCATGTCTAAAGCAATGAGTTTTTCATCAGTGATTATACACACTTCTTTGGTTACTGCGTAACAACCAAGAGAACATAGTTTTGGGAGCGCTACGAACCATGTATACCTGGTTTTGTATTCACTTTCTGTGTAATCTTGTAGACTGGCCGAGGAAGGTGTGATTTGGGTAACTAATCTTAAGATTCCTACCCAGCTTGACCTTGGGAAGGCATAGCTCTTGCATTGAAAGTCTAGTTTTAATTGTTCTGTCAGATTATTTTAGTAGCATAGTATGTTGTTGGCGCCTACTCAAGCTCTATTTCCTTTCCAAGAATGTTGTTTAGATGTTGTTCGAAGGCCTCTATGATATATATTTTATGCCCAATGTTTAGGGGAGTATTAGCTTTTGTACGTGAAAGTTTATTGTTTTGACTGGTTTTGGAGATGCACTTCATCTTTCTCCCATCTTTTTGTAAATGGGTTAGAGCACCCCTCAAATGTTCTATTATTAATTGAATTTAATTTTTTTTATCAAAAGAAAAATGTATTGAATCTGGTAAAAGTTCATTGTTAATCATTAATATAGTTTTATTTTATTTAAAAGATAAAAATATTCATAAATATTACAATTGTATTTAATATTTTATTTAACGTTCACGTATAAAAGTTAAAAATAAGTAAATGATAAAATAGTTATATTTTAATATTACTAAAAATTAAAATATAATTAAACATAAAAAAAATTAAATTAATAGAAAACTAACAAAATGTTAAACGTCTACAAAGTTTACAAAAAAAAATTAAAATATCAATTTGAGACTTCATTGGATTTCCTGACTTCTTCATAACCTTCTGCAACATTCTTGTTAACTTAACCAAATCTCAAGAAACATATAATATTTTAATATATGAAATTATTAATTATAAATACATAAAGCTAGCAATATAAAAAAAAATTAATTATCTAAACTTTTAGTAAAGACCTTAAAATTTTCAAAGTACTTATTTTGTATAAAAGTTATTACTTAAAAATTTTAAAGAATAATTTTGTCTTTATAAAACTTGTGATATGCATTTATATTATTTTAATTAATGAACTTAATTATTTATTTTTTTAATATAGAAATAGTGGAACCGATGTGCATTAATTATTTCTTAACGGGTGTACACCAATTAGTATTCTCCTCAAATTCAACTCAACACTGCCATACAAAAGGAAAGTTTTTGTCAATTGAAGTGTCCCTATACAAAATGTGCTGCATAATTATGTAGAACTCAACCAACTTGCAGCACAATTATGCAGAACTTAACCATTTGGCAATAGTGTGGTCTTATCAAATTAAAAAGAAATGGACAACCTATTACCGCTCACATTCTTCAATCTATTTCTAATTCAACGCTAAGGAATGTTTATCACCAACGACTAGACTAAAAGTTATAGTCATTAATTAGGGTATAATTTTTTTTTATTTAAAAGTGTAACGGCATAAACGATACACTTACCTTTGTCATAGGACTATTAGTGTCACCTAAAAAAAGAACTCCATTGGTACCTTAACCATATTTAGGCGCAAGAGGAAAATCTCTATATATCATGAGCGAACCAATGGGACCAAAGGAGATCTGAAAAAACAAATGGAAAACAATTAAAATCGTACTTCATCATATGGATAAGGCATAAAAATATCACAATTAAACGGAGAGTCCAACAAATTAGATCACAGATACAATACAACTTTTCCTATAACAAACTATTATCTTATGAAATCGAAATTTTTGGATTGAATAAATTATTCGGAAAAGCTATGCCTGAAGCCCTTATCTTCTTCCACTTCCCTTTATCACATTCTTCAATCGTGCAAATTTTTCAAGCACTTCGATTAGTCACAGGACAGAAAAGAACAAACTAATAACAATCCACATTACAGAAAACTAGCAGAATGCGTGTATGCATTTTGTAAATATACGTGATATTATATTAGTAGGGGATAATACTGTAATGTTATTAAGTTAATATATAAACTAAAATTATATTTATTAAAAATAAAGTGAAATATAGCAGAAGAGATGAAAGAATAACCATTGATAAATAAAAAAGAAGAGAAGAAACAGAGATAACCGATTTTATAAAAAAACTTGTAAAAGTAATTGTTAATTTTTAAAAATTTAATAAATTATTATATTTAAAGGATAAAATTGATATTTTAAAATGTGGACACAAAAAGAAAAATCCACTTTATATATTGTTATAGATAATAAACAAACAAGAAACCATGTATTGCCATGCTCATCATTCCCTAATATTAAACGTGCGGACAAATTTTTTTATTGAGTCCGAACGTGTTCGTCGTGGCCCAACTTGCAACTAGAGCCCAAATGTATCCACTTTTGAAGGGGCTTTTCCATGCACCTCCAATGCTTTTATCGGTACCTTTTCAAAATTTCCAAATTACCCTCTGTTTAATCTGTTAAAGTATAAGTAAAATTCTCTTTCCTATTTAATGCATACCCCAGCTTTGTCTCAACGAATTGGAATCTTTTTTTACTAGGAAGATTGAATACTCATGAGGAATGAGTTGCCCATTTAAAAAAAAAATGATATTTTAACCTACTTTTTTTGACCCATTTTTAATCCACCACTTCAATTACCATTAGATCATCTTTTTTTATTTTTTTTGGTGATGTGATGTATGATCTAATGGTGATTGAAGTGGTGGGTTAAAAGTAGATCAAAAAAAGTAGGTTAAAGTATCATTGTCCTTTAAAAAATATGACTTCACAATTATAAGATTTAATGTACGTAGGTCTTGTTTTCTTATATATCATTCTTTGACCATTTCTAACACAATCGGAAATCCTTATTTCATCCATTTATCTCAACATTCTCTAACACCAGCTTCGATATCACTACTGAATTCTTTTTTCCTGGGAAACATTGGAGAGATTGACCACTTATGAGGTATCAACTGTTTATATAAGAAATATGAAACCATTTCTAACATAAAATCTTAAGTTTGTGTTTGTTTTTCATGATGGTGAAAATGGAATTGTTCGGATCAAGAAAAAGATAGTGAAAAAATAAAGAAAAATAAGAGAAAGTTTTTGAAAAAATTAGTGAATAGTGCGATGAGTTTGATGTATTAAAAAAATATGGTTAAAATACTTCATTGGTCCTTGTTTTTATTGTAGAATCTCAATTTGATACTCGTATTTTTATTAGTTTCAATTAGGTCCTCATTTTTGTAAATTAGTATCAATTAGGTCCTTTTCGTTAGTAGAGAACTAACACCGTTAAGTAGTGCCACTTGTCAGCTCCTCGTTTTTTGGATTTTTTTTTTAATTTTTTTTAAATTAATTTTTTTTAAAAAAATATTTATGCCACGTGTCACGTCTGTAGCGTGTCAATTTAATATGGTGACACGTGTCAAATTAATGTATGAATCTCAATTTGGTCCTCATATTTGTTAAATTGATTTGATTTGAGTCCCAATTTTTTTAAAAAGTTTTCAATTTCAGGTATTCCAAATTTAGACGAAATTTTACTTTTATATAATGTTACGATTATTTTTATTAAAATTGATATTTTTATTAAATATTTTATAATATTAATTATATTTAATATTAAAATTTTAAATATATTTATTTTAATTTTTTATAAAATTATTTTAAAATTTTACATTAGAATTTATAAAATTGTTATTTTTAAGCCAACTCTAAAATATTGTTGATATTGAATATTATACAAATATTTCGAATATAAATTTATTAATCTATATATTTATAATTTTGAAATAAAATTTAAATAAAGTTTAATGTAAAATATGAATTTAAATAAATTAAATGTTGTTAAAAATATGTAATTGAAATATCACTTGTAATAAAAGTATCATCATTACAATTATAAAAAAATTAAATTTATTCTAAATTTGGAGCACATGAAATTAAAATTATTTTAAAAAAATTTGGGACTTAAATCAAATCAAATTAACAAATATGAGGACCAAATTGAGATTCATACAATAATTTGACATGTATCACCATATTAGATTGACACGTGGCACACACGTGGCATAAATATTTTTTTAAAAAATTTAAAAAAAATTAAAAAGAAAATTCAAAAATTAAAAAAAATTAAAAAAAATTAAAAAAACGAGAAGCTGACACGTGACACCTACTTAACGGTGTTAGTTCTCTACTAACGGAAAGGACCTAATTGATACTAATTTACAAAAATGAGGACCTAATTGAGACTAATAAAAATACGAGAACCAAATTGAGATTTTACTACAAAAACGAGGACCAACGGAGTATTTTAACCAAAAAATATTTAATTGATAAAATTATATTATTATAATTTTATCATTGATCATAAAAGTAATTTAAAATAAAATGTAATTGTTGCAAACTATATTATAATGAAATGTGAGTTATTAATTAAAATTAAAAAAAAAGTTAAAATTAATAAAATTATATTAAAATAAAATGGAATTGTTAAAAATTAAATTGAAATAAATTGTGTATGATTACTTTATATAAAATTAAGGGGTTAAATATGTTTTTGGTCCCTTAACTTTAAGTGAATTTTGGAATTAGTCCATTTTGAAACTTTGGACCAATTTAGTCCTTCATCTTTCGGAATACATGGATTTAGTCCTTTTAATCAAATTTTGTTAGGTTTATTTGATATTTCGTATACATTTTAGGATTGTATTTGAGTTGTTTATACTGTTTGACACATTTTTGCTTTAATGTTAAGTCAAATACTTTCGTGAAACGCGCTTCAAATGTCAAATAAACTTAACAAAATTTGATTAAAAGGACTAAATCCACGTATTTCAAAAAATGAAGGACTAAATTGGTTCAAAGTTTAAAAATGGATTAATTCCAAAATTTACTGAAAGTTAAAGGACCAAAAACATATTTTACCCTAAAATTAAGTAATAATTTTTATATTTGAAATTATTATTATATTATTACATCGTGAAAAGAACAAACTTCAATTGCTTATATGTGACTTCTCGTTTTATCTTCTCGTGTGAGGAAGGGACCTCTACAAAGACTCACATGGAAATCCATACTCTTCTTTCATATCATCAGAAACAAATGAGGATGACACTCGTTTTCCTTCTTTTTCAATAGTAATTACCCTGAAATAATTAAGAGTTAGAGTTTAGTGTTCGTAGATCCTACATTTTTATATACCATTGAAATTTTTTATTTTTATTATTTTTATTAAATGTGAAACTTTCAACTTATATTCAAATTCTTAACAAAAGAATTTACATCTTGAACTTAAATATGGAAAGCAAATTAAAGATATATATACAAAACTTTTGGATATGTTGCTCGTGAAGGCTGGGTGACAAATGATTGAGGAATGGGTTACATTGGTGTTTTTGAATGTCTTGTTAAATTAACACTAACAATAAAATCGCCAAAGGGGAAGAGTAGTAGAGAAGGAAGGAAGACAAATGTTAGTTTGAGAAACACGAAAATAATTATAAATAGAGATACACTGATTTGATTTAGAATAAAAATAAATCTAAGGATTACAAAACTATCTTCTAATGATTTGTTCTCTTATGCCGTGGATTATAAAAAAAAAAAGATTTTTTTTGTTCTTTTAAATAGGAAATACATCATGACTTAAATTTTAAGTGTTAGATGCTTATTGATTTGACTAAGTCTAATTTACATTATACAATTATCAATGGCATTATGAATGGTCCAAAACTTCATCATATATTCACCAGCGGATTTTGAGCAAAAGTGTTATGGATCTTGAACAAAAGTATTGGAGGGGTCAAATTAATATAATCTTGAATTCATTAGATTCCATCATTAGTATAATGTTTTAATAAATGGCTCCTTTAACTAAACAATTTGATCAATAGTATAATGCTTCAAGATATGCGAAGAAATAGAGTCTATATTGTTTTCATCCATAGTTTCCTTTTTATTACTTTTAAAAATGAATTTATTCTTTTATTTTTTATCAATATACCTTTTTTTGTAAATAATATTAAAAAATAATTTATCGTAATCCAATAAAAAATTGAGACACGTAATTATTAAAATCAAAATATATTATAGTAAAGTCACAATTAAAAATCGGTTATGAATACATTATTTATTTTTCTTCTCTATTCATAAAAAAATGAATATATAAAAAGCTCATGAGATAAACATAATGTTTTCATTATCAAATGAGACAAGATACAAGAAAAGAAGAGGATAAATGAGAAATGAGATAGAAAATAATAAGTTTGTGTCTAACTTTTGTTTTTTCTTCAAAAACAAAAGAAAACATATGAGAATGAGAGATGATTACAATGTGTGAAAAAAACTAAAAAAGACAACGAGAACGGAAATACAAAATATCTTAATAAATATTTGGTTTAATTATTCTTTTTTATTCATGTTTTTGTTTAAAAATGTTAAGTTGGTCATCTAGTTTTTTAGTCTCAATTTAGTACCGATTCTTGAAATGGATAAATGACTTTTTCATTAAAATTAAAACTATTAATATAGATGGTTTGCTTGGTTGATGTAATTAACATAATTCTATTGTCAATTTAAAAAAAAACAAAGATCAAAAGAGAAATTATACCTAAATATTTTTATTATTTATTATATTTAATTTTATGTTTTATTAGCTATTAACATGAAAGATTCAGCCCTATAAAAAAAATTCACAATTTAATTTTCATGGATTTCTAAAATCTATTATATATATAATTACAAGAAAAATCAAAATTTAATGTTAGGATAGTGAAATTACTAAATTAGACACTCCCGTTTATTGACACATGTTCTAGAGTATAGGTATTTTGGTCTTTCTGCACTTATTGAGATTTCCCGCTCATTTTATGTTTAACTTCTGATTGACGTTGGTGAGAGAAAATTAGCATTTAACTTCTGATTGACGTTGGTGAGAGAAAATTAGCATTCTTCTTCTCCTCGAAGCCAAGAATTTTCATTCTTCAGTTTTCCATCAAAAGCATTTTGAAGACCAGAAAAAACCTTTCCGGTTGAAGGTTAGTTCTGCTTTTTGTTGATGAAAGTTTGTACTTTTTTACTTCTTATGGGCTGAACATGGTATCATTATGGATTAGTAGTATTTGAAATTCAGTCGGTTGAGTTTTGTTTGTTCTTTTTAGTGGTGTTTTCTTTATTTTTTTTTCTTCTGGGGTGCCAAAGTTTCTTTTTTTTTTGTTTATTTTTCATTATCCTATGACAGAAATCGTTTTAACTGTTCGCGAACGGTTTGCTGTTTCAACAAAAAGGAAAACGACGACAACGAGCGGTGGTGGTGACACCGACAACAGTAGTTGGCACATTCCCGAGGTTGCACCGCTATCTACTCTTCCGCGGGAAGGAGAAATCGAAAGAAAAGGAGAGAGTTCCGACACGCTATCTATCGGCGTCATTGTTGGTGGATGCGGCATCGTTGTTGATGGCTTCGGCGTTGCTGTTGGTATTTGGTGGTGGCTGGTGGAGAAACATTGGTTCTATGGCAGCAGTGGTCTGAAGGGGAAGAGAAGAAAACCCTAGGTTTCTGATTGTAAAATTTGTGATTTTTTTTAGAGAAATAAATGTGTTGTACTATTCCTTTCTCTAATACACATTTTCTACTTTTATTTTAACTTGAGTTCTGTTTCTGTTTCGTATCTGCAGGTTTCCTTCATCAAAGGTATTTAAATAGTAAAGGTATGAAAAAACAAATTAAAATATCGAAGCAAACTATAAAGCTGGAGAGAGATTAAATGCAAGAATATTAAAGGTAATTTAAATATATTAAGCTTTAGATATGCTATTGGGTTGTATGTTCTTTCCAGGAGCTTTTATGCCTGTTGGTTATAATATAAATTGCAACTTCTAGCTGTTAATTGTGATTGTTTGTATATCTCTGTGTATATTTTACAATTGAAAATGCTTTACATAGACCTGTTGTATCTATAATATGTTTGTTTTATCCACTCAGATAAATATATTGACTTCAGAAAGTTGCCCTATAATAAGGGTAAATCTAGAAGACAACCTAATATCCTCAAGGGGAAAAAATTGGAATCCAATGAAAATATGGACGGGTTGCTTGACAATGATTCATAAGGAATGAAAACATTTGTAATTTGGCGAGGTATAAAGAATGTCAACTTGGCTTTCTTGCTTTCTTATTTGTTTTCTCTTCTTAATTGGTTTTTAATTTCTAACACGGAGAAGTATGTTGTTCAAGGAAAAGCAAATAAGGGCAGTCAAGGAAAGATTACTTGAGGAGTATGTACCTAGACAGTGGATGAGTTTGAAAAGTTGATTCAAAGCTCCCCCAAGTTTTATCTGGATCAATAACATGGATTTCATGAAAAATTGTTTATTTTTATTTACTTCTTTAGGTTTATTTTGAGAAGTTATACATATCATAAGTTAGTACGTTATTGGACTTTACAGTTATTTTATGACTTTATTTTTTGTTGGGTTTATTGTCTTCTTATTGTTTGTTCTATTAAAATTCCTTAATGTGTTGTATTCCAGATATATTAGAATGTCTTGAGAAGGTATAAATTTATCTAATACTCTGTGTGTGTTCTTCATTTTAGAGAATAAACTGAATCAGGTTGAAGAGCAACTTTTTAGGAAAGCATCAGATAATTGTTTGAACTTGAAGAAACCAGATAACAATTAAATTATTTCATGACTAAATTAGAGTGATGAATTTGACCAATGAAAACAAGAACTATTGCAGGAAGATCTTGCTTTTCTCCAGGTAGTCTTGGATAACTGACAGTTTATATATTTTTTAATGTTGTACATTTTGATGAACACGTTCTGTTATGTTTTGCGAAATTCATAATTACTATAATTATATTCGTGTTGTGACAATCCTGTTGTCCATGAAGAAATGAAAGACATATTTATTTACCATACCTAGACAAAATACTAGAACATATTTAAATGTAATATTAATTATATTTGATACTTAAATATAAAACTAATAAAATCAAATCATAACACATAATAATAATAATAATAATAATAATAATAATAATAATAAGATTTTATTATTTATAGTAATACTAAAGTTATTAATGAATTGTGCTCTTATGCGTACGAATTGATTTATATAATTAATAATTATATGATTTGTTATTTATTGCGAGTCAATTTCTTTTATTTTATACGTTTTGGAATCTCTTTGATTTATACATTTATAATTAATAAGATTAATTTCTAAACTTTTTCTTTATCAATTAATTATATTAAATTTCTTTAATTATGAAAGCAGTTTTAATTGGTAATTAATAATACTATTATAATTACTATTTTGTTATTATTATTTGAATCGATAAATATATTTTATTTTAAATTATTATTTTAATTAATTTATTTTAAAATGGGATTGGAAATATTTATGGGATTAAAATATTTATTTTTACAATCAATTTATATAATTTTTTTATTTACTAATTTATACATTTATAATTAATAGTTACATATTTAATTTATAAGTATTTTTTTATCAATTAGTTAATTTCATTAATTATTTTAAATTTCTTTTGATTGTGAATGAAGATTTTAAGTTCATATTGTTGACATATTTAAATATTTTAAATTTCTTTACTGATGTCCAAAAACTATGTATGTGTAGAATTCTATTTTGTCAATATATTTAATCGTCTTTACATTATCTTTCTTAATTTGCAATGTATTTATCATTATAATTATTGATATTATAATTTTATATCATTTTAATATTTTTGTCCAATTATTAATATTACTTTTATTAATATTATTTGTTATTATAAATATAATGAACTGTTTTATTTTATTTTAATTAATTAATATTATTATTTTAATACTCAATAGAGTTTGAATTTGTATTTATCGAAGATTACAAAGATTTATTATATTTTATTTTTGTACAATTTCATGTTATATTTATTTTTTACGGAACTTTATTACATTTTGCTTTAATAATGACCTGTGTATATGCATTTTATTTTAATATAACATACATGTGTTTATAACACAAATTCATGTTGTATTATTTTATACGAGACATTATTTCTTGAATTTGCATTTATTGAAGATTACAAAGATTTATTATATTTTATTTGTGTACAATTTCATGTTATATTTATTTTCTACGGGACTTTATTACATTTTACTTTAACAACGACTTGTGTATATTGTGTATATGTATTTCATTTTAATATAATATACATGTTTATAACACAAATTCATGTTGTATTAATTTATACGGGACATTGTTACATAATAAGCCTACATTTTACTCTAACAAGGGACCATGGATACACATTATATTTTAATATAATATACATATGTCTATATGTGTTTCTATCTAAAAATTTTTAACATAAATTTCATCTTATATATATTTTGTATGGAACCATATAACACAATATGCCTACATTTTACTTTAATAACGACATTTGCATATGCATATTTCATTTTAATATAACATTAAAGTGTTTATATGTACATGTGTTTCCTGTTTAAAAATTTTAACATCAATTTCATGTTGTATTTAATTTATACGAGACAATATTATATAATATTCCTACATTTTACTTTAACAACAATATGTCTACATTTTAATTTAGCAACAACATGTGCATATGCATTTCATTTTAATGTAATGTACATGTGTTTGTATGTACATGTGTTTCTATTTAAAAATGTAACATCAATTTCATGTTATATTTATTTTGTGCGGGACTATATTACATAATATGACTACATCCTACCTTTAGCAACGACTCATGCATACTCATCTCATTTTAATATAATATACATGTGTTTATATCTATATGTGTTTTTACTTCAAAATTTTAACAACAATTTCACGTTGTGTTATTTTATACGGGACAATATTACACAGTAGTTCTACATTTTACTCTAACAATGACCCGTTGATACATATTTTATTTTAATATAATATACATGTTTATATCTTTTTGTGTTTCTATTTAATAATTTTAATATCAATTTTATGTTATATATATTTTGTATGGGGTCATATTACACCATATGTCTACATTTTACTTTAATAATGACTCATGCATACGCATTTTAATTTAATATAACATTCAAGTGTTTATATGTACATGTGTTTCTACTTAAACACATGTACATATAAACATGAAACACAAGTGTTTAAATACATATAAATTAAATACAACATGAATTTCATGTTGTATTTAATTTATACGGGACCATATTACATAATATGCCTACATTTTACTTTAATGATGACTCATGAATATGCATTTTATTTTAGTATAATATAATATACATGTTTTTATTTATATCTACGTGTGTTTATATTTAAAAATTTTAACATCAATTTCATGTTGTATATATACGGGATCATATAACATCATACGTTTACAATTTACTTTAATAACATCCATGCATATGTATTTCATTTTAATATAGCGTATTTATATATATACATGTGTTTCTATTCAAAATATTTATACATATGCATTTCAATATAATTTATTATTATTATTATTATTATTAATACTATTATTATAAATTGTTATAATTAATTAAATCGATAATATATTTAAATAATAAAATTAATTATTATATGCAATTAAATTAATAATAATAATAATTCAAATAATTGATTTATATAATTACAACAAAATTTCAGTTTTAAAAATTACAAAACATAAAAACTAAAAAACACGACCCGGGTCTCCTACTAGTTGATTGATAATATTTGTATAAAAAAAAAATACGTTATGCATTAAAAAAATTTTACCCTCTCAAATTTTCTCAAGCACCCAATTGATAAGAATTTAAATACGAGTTTAATTCATATATTGAATAAAAATAAAAATAATTAATAATATATAAAAAATAAGACTCACAAATATATTGAATTAATGTTTTTAATAGGAATGGTGTGAATTTATTTATTTTGTTAAATCTCTCTTGTAAACTTCTTTAAAAAAATGTAGCACCAATAAGTTAGAGGTAAAAGGTAAGAGGTAAGAGATAAGAGGTAGGAGGTAAGAGATAAGAGATAAGAGATAAGAGGTAAGAGATCAGATATCAGATATCAGATATAAGAGATAAGAGATGTGAGATGAGAGATAAAACATAAGATATAAGTAATAATGTACAAGAGATAAGAGATAAAAGATACACGAGATAAGAGATACGAGATAAGATATAAGAGATAAAATACACGAAATAAGATAAGAGATAAGAGAGATAAAAGATAAAAGATATGACATACGAGATAAGAAATAAGAGATAAGAGATATGAGATAAGAGATAAGAGATATGAGATATGGCATAAGAGATAAAAGATAAGAGATAAAAGATAAAAGATAAGATATAAGAGATATGAGATAAGAGATAAAAGATAAGAGATAAGAGATAGAAGATAAGAGATAAGAGATAAGAGATAAAAGATATGAGATATGAGATATGAGATATGACATATGACATAAGAGATAAAAGATAAGAGAAAAGAGAAAAGAGAAAAGAGAAAAGAGAAAAGAGAAAAGAGAAAAGAGAAAAGAGAAAAGAGAAAAGAGAAAAGAGAAAAGAGAAAAGAGAAAAGAGATAAGAGATAAGAGATAAGAGATAAGAGATAAGAGATAAGAGATAAGAGATAAGAGATAACAGAAAAGAGAAAAGAGAAAAGAGAAAAGAGACAAGAGATAAGAGATAGGAGATAGGAGATAGGAGATAGGAGATAAAAGATAAGATATAAGATATAAGATATAAGAGATAAGATATAAGAGATAAGAGATAAGAGATAAGAGATAAGAGGTAAGAGATAAGAGATAAGAGATAAGAGGTAAGAGGTAAGAGATAAAAGATAAGAGATAAGAGATAAGAGATAAGAGATTTGAGATAAGAGACAAGAGATAAGACATAAGAGATAAGAGATAAGAGATAAGAGATAAGAGATAAGAGATAAGAGATAAGAGATAATAGACAAGAAATAAGAGATAAGAGATAAGAGATACGAGATATGAGATACGAGATAAGATATTAGATATACGAGATAAGAGATAAGAGATAAGAGATAAAATAAGATAAGATATAAGAGATAAGAGATTAGAGATAAGAGATAAGAGATAGGAGATAAGTGATAAGAGATAAGCGATTAGAGATAAGTCATAAGAGATAAAAGATAAAAGATAAGAGATAAGATATATGAGATAAGATATATGAGATAAGAGATAAGATATAAGTGATGTTATAATAGGTAAGAGATAAAAGATAAGAGATACGATAGTGATAAGAGATATGACATAAGAGATAAGAGATAAGAGATAAGAGATAAGAGATAATATATAAGAGATAAGAGGTAAAGGATAAGAGATAAGAGATTTGAGATAAGAGATCAGAAATAAGAAGAGATAAGAGATCAGGAATAAGACATAAGAGATAAGAGATAAGGAATAAGACATAAGAGATAAGAGATAAGGGATGAGATATATGCGATAAGAGATAAGAGATAAGAGATAAGAGATAAGAGATAAGAGATAAGAGATAAGATATAAAACATAAGAGATAAAAGATAAGATATATATCGCAACCGAGATCGCGGCGGGACGACAAAAATAATTTATATGGTAGAGAGGAGTCGCCACCATAGTTTATTATGGAAAATTATAGAAAAATCATAAAAAGAATGGTCTTCGAAACCAAATTTAAATTCGGGAGTCGGTTACCTGTGCGGAAGGTATTAGCACCCCACAACGCCTGTCCTAAGACGATTTCCTCTTTAATTAAGTGTGCAAAATAGAATTTTGATGTTTATAATATTTGTTATTCCCCAAAAATCAAACAAAATAAGAAAACACATACAAAAATATTAAAATAAAATTATTCTTTTATTTTTTTTTGGCCCGACGAGGATGACACCTCGTTCCTACGTAGTTCCATTTGAAAAATCAAGGATAACATAGTTCTTTGTAAAAAATTTGTTGTTTGATATTATTATCTTGTTTTTTTTTAAATTTTCTAGATTTTTTTGTATATTTATATCTTATTAATATCAAGAGAACCTGAGATTCTACATGATAAAAATTTAATTATCAAGCAAATTCGAGATTTGACATGATATTTAAGATGATTTTATAATTTTTATTTTTTATTATTACTAAAAAAAAAATTAAAAGCCTATGAAGGAGTGTTTTGATTATCAAGCAAGTCCGAGACTTGACATGACATTCAATACTTATATAAAAAATAGAAATAAATTTTATTTATTTATTTTTTTATTATTATTTTTGTAGAGAGATTATTATTGGGTGCATTTTTTTTAATTCATTTTCCATCTCAACATAATCAATACATCCACTTTTCAAGAGAATTGTATCAGTAACAGCATTCCACACTACATAAGTACATAAAACAAATCTTGGATTCCTTAGAGTGATTCTGGGAAAGCTTCAAATAGCAATGTTGATGCTCCGAAATCTTTTGTACTCATAACAGCAACACCCAACCCCAATTGTGGGTTAGTACAACCTCATCAATATTGACACCTTTGATAATATTATGTTCGTGAGGAAAACACAAATTAAGACTCCAAAAGGATAACTAAAACATATTCAAAAAAATAAGACGAATGTTGTTCTGATATCAAAAGTAAAACTAATGTGGGAAAGGAAAAAGACCTAACAACCACACTTTTATAAATTATAACAAATACAAGTTCAACTTTTATGTTTTTCTCTAATACACTTAATAGAAATCAACATTTTCTCATGGTCTACATGGCTTTTTTTATTAATGGGAACATCAAATTTATAAAAGCTGGTGGGTGAGGCAATTTCTCATCTTCAAGGACAATTTGGATCCAAAAGCAATACCTTAATATTGTTATTAATGTATCTCCAAAAAACTTTCTTTAGGTCATTATTATAATGATTCTACACAACCATGAGATGCTCCCATATTTTTTTTGTGCTATTTTCTTGCTCTTCAGATGTATTAATGGGTTTAAGAAAATGAATATATTGGGATGTGAAAGGCAATTTGGATTTTGTTGAGAAGAAAGGATGCATAATAAGATGGGCATAGATGCGGTGTGTGGGTGTAGGTGTATAAAGAAAGATGAGCCCAATCGAAGTGAGTGTATTGACGAAGGCGGCGCCCTCAGCTCAGGTAGACAACCTCGCCCTCCTAATCGACAACTCTAAATCCATAAACCACCTTCACCAAATCCACGCTGCACTCCTCCGACGCGATCTCCACCACCACCCCATCCTCAACTTCAAGCTCCAACGCTCCTACTCCTCCCTCGGCCTCCTCCACCACACCGTCACCCTCTTCCACCGCACCCCAGCCCCTAACGTCTTCCTATGGAGCTCCATAATCAACGCCCATGCCCACTCCGCTCTCTGGGACTGCGCTCTCTCTTATTACGCCCAAATGCTAGCCCACCACGTTCAACCCAACGCCTTCACCCTCTCTTCCCTCCTCAAAGGTTGCACCCTCCAACCCACCACAGTCGTTCACTCCCACGCCGTTAAGTTCGGACTAAGTTCCGACCTTTACGTCTCCACGAGCCTTCTTGATGCCTACGCACGGGGCGGTGATGTTGTATCCGCGCAGAAACTGTTCGACGCAATGCCTGAGAGGAGTTTGGTTTCTTTGACTGCCATGCTTACTTGCTACGCGAAACACGGGATGCTCCGAGAGGCGCGGCTGTTGTTTGAAGGGATGGGAGTGAAGGACGTGGTGTGTTGGAACGTGATGATCGATGGGTATGCTCAGCATGGGTGCCCGAATGAGGCTTTGGTGCTTTTTAGGGAAATGCTTGGTAAGGAGGTTAGGCCCAATGAGATAACTGTATTGGCTGTTTTGTCGTCTTGTGGCCAGCTTGGTGCGTTGGAGTGTGGTAGGTGGGTTCATTCGTATGTTAAGAATAATGGTGTTGGGGTTGGGGTCAAGGTAAACTTACGTGTGGGTACTGCGTTGGTTGATATGTACTGCAAATGTGGGAGTTTGGAGGATGCGCGCAAGGTGTTTGATGGGATGGAGGGAAAGGATGTGGTGGCGTGGAATTCGTTGATTATGGGGTATGGCATACATGGGTTTGGTGATGAGGCCTTGCAGTTGTTTCATGAGATGTTTTGTGTTGGAGTGAGACCCTCAGATATTACTTTTGTTGCTGTTTTGACTGCATGTGCGCATGCTGGTTTGGTTGGCAAAGGATGGGAGGTTTTCGATTTGATGAAGGATAGGTATGAGATGGAACCAAAGGTTGAGCATTACGGGTGTATGGTTAATCTTCTTGGGCGTGCTGGGCGTGTGCGAGAAGCTTATGATCTTGTGAGAAGCATGAAGGTTGAGCCTGATTCTGTCCTGTGGGGGACATTGCTTTGGGCTTGTAGAATCCATAACGATGTTTCTTTGGGAGAGGAAATTGCGGAGTTTCTTGTGAGCAATGATTTGGCTACTTCAGGGACTTGTGTCCTTCTCTCTAACATGTATGCTGCTGCTCGTAACTGGGTTGGTGTGGCTAAGGTCAGATCATTTATGAAAGAGAGTGGGGTTGAGAAGGAACCTGGTTGTAGTTCCATTGAAGTTAACAACAGAGTGCACGAGTTCCTTGCTGGTGACATAAGACACCGGAGAAGCAAGGATATATATTCGATGCTCGGGAAAATGAATGGTTGGCTCAAGGCACGCGGTTATACCCCAAAAATAGATTTGGTATTACATGATATAGGAGAGCATCAGAAAGAGCAATCGTTGGAAGTTCACAGTGAGAAGCTGGCCTTAGCATTTGGGCTTATAAGTACCAGTCCAGGAACTGCAATCAAGATTGTAAAAAACCTTCGAGTTTGTTTGGATTGTCATGCCGTGATGAAGATGATGTCCAAGATTTCAGGCAGAAAAATAATAATGAGAGACCGGAATCGGTTCCACCATTTTGAGAACGGTTCGTGTTCATGTGGGGATTACTGGTGAACTTATCATATTTGCTGCTGTTTCTTACAATAGCTTTGGATGCAATAGCAGCTAACTTATTAAGAGCCGCACAGGTTCTAAATTTCAACAAAACAAAATTAAGATCGAATTCCTGTTGCATGTTAACATGTCATTATAATCTAGAATTCTACAAATGCAATTTTTACTTAAATCCTTGCTATTCCTCACCATTCATAATTGTCAAAAAACAACTGTTATCAAACAAACATGAAGATACTAATTATCCCGAGTCAGCTCACAATAAAGTTTATTTTTACGAAGAATAAGATGTTGAACCATTTGTTCAATGCTGTTTAGGGCCCCACCAAAAATAAAGTTTATACATTAAAGCGTTTTAGAAGCCCACGCGAAAGTCTACTTTTCCTCCTTCCTTTTATCGAGCTGTTAAAAACGATATTATTTACCAATAACCTTCCCTTCCGCGTTTCCTTCATAACTTGCCTTAATGGATCAAAGGAGCCTAAAATGCAAGAGAAAGGCAAGTATACACAATAGACAAGTCTAGCGATACTTGAACAGGATGTTGTCCAACTAGATCTATACATTTTGCTTATTAAGAATACACTCCTACAAACTACTTTTCACTTAAGGTATAGCAAATTACAACAGGATCCACGAACAATGAGTTATACCTACAACTATGGTTAAAATGGGCAACCTAACCCACCCAAAATACACTTCCACCGATCTCATCTCAAGGGTGGAAAAGAAAGAATTTAATTTACTAAGCCTTCACAGATATTACATTCTGAAATCCAAAACACAAACTGTATTATTAGCAAAACATGCAGCAATCTTATCCCCCTCCTTATTCCAACAGACCTCAAAAATGCCTCCATTGCCCGTGTATGTCTTCACAATCTTGCCTTCCTTCAATGACCATATGTGCATAGATCGGTCAAGAGACCCGCTAACTAAATACTCACCATTGGGACTAAAAGCAACAGAATATACGGGATGCCTGTGGAATCAAATACACACATCAGGAAAAAAAAAAAAAAACTTATGGCATGGCTTATTTCCTTTTTTTTTTTGAGAGTTTTTTTGGAAGTGCTTGTCCTATGTTATTCTGTTCTGGAAACAACTTTCGAAAATAGCATTTTTTTTTTTAAAACAGTGTTCAAAACAAAAAAGTGAGAAGGAATCAAACAGGCCCTATGTGCCTCTTTGCACTATGCCTGATGTTTTCCACATGTAAAACGTAGTGATCAACCTTAAATTGAGGGTTAGATTAAATGTTGATCAGCCTCCTATCAGTCTATAACCTCGAAACAGAGAATGAAAAGAGGCTGAAATACAAAGAATAAACCAAAGCTCAGAAGACCCTCAAATAAATAAATAAATTCTATCCATAAAAACGGTACCTATGTCCATCCAAGCTGTAGATGAGTTTCCCGAGTTCTACATCCCACAGCTTTACAGTTGAGTCAAATGAAGCACTGCAAAAATATCAGATGACTGCAAAGTTTTTAAAATGAAAACAAACTTCCAATGAAGTATCCAACAAAAGAGACAATAGCAAGCAGGCACCCAACATCACAATTAAACTGTCAAGAGGGGAACAATTTACAGAAAGTTTAAAAGAGTAATTTAACAAAATCTCCAATTCAGTCAAATATATAGAATGTAAACCTTGTTTATGTTAAAGAATTTTAAATTTAGGGATGGGTCGGTCAATCAAAGAAGAAAAACAGTATAACACTACGTGAACACAACTATAATCAATTGGAATCAGCAAGCAGCCAAAGGCAACACAGCATTACCAATTTCAAGGCATCACCCAACATTAATCTGTGTAGTTTAGTTAACACATACAGGAAACAATATTACTGACTGAAGAAATGCACTCCACACCCATCAACTGGGATTCAGGGGTCCAGAAACAGTGTAAAACAACATTCTAAGTTTCGAGAAAGTATACACAGATGCATGTATGTACATCAGAAGTGCAGAACCTAATTTCACCATGAAACTAACTTACCTGGCCAACACCAGTTTATGATTAGGATTATTTGTACCAGGACCAGTGGGGCTCCATCGGATGGTATATATCTCCTACAAAGCAAATTATTTAGTTTTACCAACAACATGCATAACGCAACAACAATTAAAATTGCAAATTACAAAATGCGACAAACGGAAGACACAGGAAAACAAACAAAACTCAAGGTACCTTGGAATGCTCTCTCAAGTCATGAAGATATGTATCCTGCTTCATACTCCATATCTACAAAACAATCACAACCAATCCAAACAAGAACATCAGACCAACATACAGTATTTTCAAAGATAATTTCATAATTCTCAGACAGTAAATAATTTTATAAAAATACCAAAACAATTGCCTGCTGTATCAGCCAAAAAAAACAATTAGTACGAAAATAACATATCTTAAGAATGTAGATTTGTGCCTAACTCATAATGAGGTGAGAGTTACCATCCACTTATACATATACTATCTGCCTTTATCTCTAGGCAATGCGAGACTCAGTTTTTCCCAAAACAACCACTTACATGCACACCATTGGACTTGCTATTAGTTGTATAGTAGGTGGTCCAATAACAAATTTAGGATAGGTATTGATATCACCTCAGAATATGAATTTGAGTTTAACTCAATCCCCATAAATAAGCAAGAGTTGCCCTCTACTTACATAAACCATTTCAGCCTTTTCTCTAATCAAAATGGGACTTGAGTGTCCTAAATATTAAATAATAAGGTCACAAGGTTAGTTATTAAGTGGTCAACTATTACCTTTGCTGTGATATCATCAGAACATGAGGCCAGCAATGAACCAGTGGGATCCCATTTGACACAATTAACTTCACCCTGAAAATGCAGTAAGGTAATTAACAGATGTAATTTAAAGAAATATCTCAAGCTATTGCTTTGTCAACACTCAACAGATAAAATTCAGCATATTTTTAACAATACACACACACACACACACATATTTTTAAGTAGCGAAGAATGCAGGGGATGAATCCTTTCTCACAATATACGCCTATAGCATAGTTGCACAAAATAAGAACTAGTGTACAAACCTGATGTCCAGCAAAAGTCTTTATAGGGCGGGTTTCACCAATTTTGCATACATATATCATATTGTCGGTGGAACTAGTGGCAAAAGACACATTGTTGCGCCAATCAACATCTAGTGTGGGACCTAAACAACATATCAATCCCGAATTAAACAATCATTCATAAATATGGCAGAGAAAACTCTCACTAAGAGCTCTTTTTATAGAATTTTCCCTTCATTGCACATTCGCACCTGAATGAAATTCAAATTGTTGTTTCCATTCCTCTGCTTTCACATCCCACACAATTGCAGTTTGATCACAACTTCCAGTGAGGAGATAATCGCCTTTCTTATTCCACTTCAGGGAGAATATTGGTCCCTTGTGTTTGCTTAATGTACTCTTCAGTTCACCTAGTCACAGATAGCAAGAGTCAAAACACCTAAAGAAAATTGAAATACGCCCAGAGTCTATTTAAATAAATCAGAAGTCGAATTCAATGCTTTTCCAAATAGGATGAATGCAACTATAAAAATGAGACATTAATAGCCATAGGGGATTCTCTGGAAAAGACAGTTGAAAGACACATTACTAAATTGTAAGACAAAAGCATAATATTCTTAGCACTCAAATCAATCCGTTTGACATTTATTAAAAAATTCTGTGAAAGAAAAAACATTACATACGATTCATGTTCCTCCCCAATCATTTTGAATAGGGAAAATAAAATTGTGTCACCAAGCAACCCACACTGACATTACAACATTAGAGGTATTGTTATAGAATATATAGTCAACTATATTTTAATTAGTTTAGAATCAATTTCTAGTTACTAAGAAAGGGATGGTATTCTGCGAGCTATCGCCTTAGATTACTCTCCAATTGAATGTAATAAATAACGAGTTAATCACCAGAACACGAGTGTATCCTAACATAAGTTCTCTCAATAATTTGTGTCTTGTAACAATCGTGCATTGATTTGCAGCAAGATCAATCTAAACATGAATTTGCTAGTTGTTCCTAATATTCCCTCAAAAAACTAATAACACTAGCTGCTGACTTGTAGTAAAACTTGTACCAACCTACACTATGCAATTAATATTGAACTTTTTTTTTTCTCATGATTGTGGAATCAAACGCATACTTATAAAAATATGATTCCAAGGCAACTTCTAGTTCTTTTATCTCGTCAATTAAAATTCCTTAAAGGAGAATCTAAGGATACAAAAGAATGACCTACCATTAGTAGTCCAAATTCTTGCTTGCCCGTCATATGAACCAGTTGCAAGAAGTGTCCCCTCCCCCTGTAAAACAGCCAGAGTTAACTCTCCATAAGGTGTAAATCATTACTAGCAAATATTATAGATAATAATCTTAAAAGCAATCTCTGGATATTCCCAGAAAAAAAGTTACAGAAACAACAATATTTTGTGGAAAATTTTAAAATCCCATCTATTGCCTTGATTTTTAACAAATATCCTCCCACTGTTTTCATAACCAAAACATCACTCCCTTTGTGTCATTTTGGCATGCAAAAATGGAAGTAGAAGACCCACAATTAGGGTTCTTCGGGACACTCATCTATGTGCTATTTCACTTTGCTTTTGGTGACAGAGATACTCTTCTCATCACGCCATCCCTTTCTCTTGGCAGTAACTATGCCCATCTCAGCGGCGGTGATGACAACCATCCAACTCAGTTGCATCCCTTCTCAGTTCATCATTTGTTCTTCCTTGAGGCTCAACCAAACATCAACAATCATCTCCCTGCAATGTTGTGGTTCACAGATTTCTTGAAGTTTTATCATCTCTGTATGATTTGAAGACATTTCTCCTTTTTTCAGTTATTTAGTTATTTAAATGTTAACTTGTATATTGCATTGACTTATGTTTTATTTGGTGTTGGTTGAACTTATTTAGTAATGAACTACTTGACTTGTTACCTTTTTATTGAGATTTAATGTTTTTGCATTATTGTGGAATTAAAATGTTCATCGTTATCTTATTACTTGGTGTTTTAATATTTTTTTATATGAAGTAAACTCATAGAGTTTACAATTAAAGTCTATGGACTTTTCACGAGTTTGTAAAAAGTCACGAGTTTGATAACATTGCTTGCTAGTATTTTGGGGGGAAGAAGAGCTTCACAAAACTTACAACAATGAAACAAGAGAAACAGCTTTGGTATTAAAATATATAAATAACAGAAATGAAAGTAGTTGTCTTAGATTTAAATCATAGTATGCAACTGAACTCACATTCCAGTCAAGTGTAGTAACATCTTTACTTTTTTCATTTGTTTTACCCCTAACATGCTTCAACACCAACACGCTCAAAGGGCCATTATGTGAACCAGGCTTACATCTCCCTTCTGCTATTGTCCAAATACGAGCTGTTGAATCCCCAGATCTAAAAATTCAAGTGATCATGGTAAAGTGAAAGAATATCATTAATACCATAAAGCAAAAACATTCAGACAAAAAATAACCTATGGGCTACTCCCTCCATCTATTGCAAATTTTGTTAGTTTCATAATGAAAATATTGCAAGGTTCCTATTCCTATATTACTCTTAATACCCAAATGTCTGTCACAATTTTACCAAATTCACAACCACAGACAATACATACCTTACATAACCCATATGCAAAAAGTAAAATTGAGAAAAAGACAGAAAGTCCAGGCCAAAGTTTGTATCTACAACTTCAAAAAGGGTTAAATGGCCCAAAAAAGAACTAGAGAAATACAGACCCCCTGGCCTTTTATTTCAGTAATAGTTAAGCATGGGCAATGGATACCACTGAAAATTGTTGGAATGTAATGAATAATTGGATATCATTAGATAATTTAAATTGTTTGAATGTTTTTCAATGAAATCTATGAACAAATGAACAGAATTTAGCAGCAGCTATTGTCAATGTAAAGTGGTACTTTTTTTTGGTCCATGAAAAATGAATGGAAGAGATGCTAAGACAGGTATGTCTGGACTACACAACAAAGTTCATTTTGTACAAACTGATGACAATAAATACAGATAAGTATAGGATACTTTATCCCTACATAAATTATATAATATGTCTATAAATGATATGCTGATAAAGGTGGATGACCTGAGAGATCATATAGAAGCTTAGGAGATGGGGATGCTAAATAAACATTCACAGTCTATTACCTAGATACTAGAGTCCCCTAGATTCATGTCCTTCACCAATCAGTCAACTATTGTGCTCTTATATAATAGAAGAATTTGCATCAAAGGTATAGAACAATTTAAAGATTTAGTTAAGTGACTTGAGGAAATTAGGTTAAAAGGACAATTAAAGACAACTGTTTTAGGTTCAAAGACAGAAAGGGAGATTCAACCAACTCCTTGAGAACTAACTTTGGATCCATTGGTGAAAATAATAACATAAGGAACTTTAGGATGAGAAATGGAAGAAAATAAGGAAGCATTACCAGAAATGTGATTGAACGCACTAGAGTCGATTATCCATGGAATTTGATACTCCAAGGTTTGAGATATGCAAGCTTTTAACAAACTAGTGAAAGGTTGTGTTTGGCTGCCAAACTTCAAACTAAAGATATTTTTTTACATTCTTCATTAGAAAAATGTGGTTCAACCTCAATAGATTGGAAGATGTTTGATGTCTTGCTAGGAAAACCATGTAAGGAGAAGGATTTATTTGCAATTCTCTCACAAAAGGAACATTGAGGATGTTTGCATCCACTTTGAGTAAAGGAAGAATTCACCAGCAATCAATATTACAAAACAACTTATACTTCACAGCTGGTGCCAATTGTAAAAGATAGCAAACAGTAGTGGATGAAGAGTATGAGAGAGAGGAGAGAGGAGCCTCTCAACCAAGGCTGAAACCAACAAAACAAGGGGTCAAAACAAGGACAAGGAGGTCCCGCGAGCCTTGTGGAGAAGAATTGGATTTGGTCTAGTGACAAAAAGGTGGTCAACAGCGGATGACAGTGGCTGGCAACAGAAGAGGAAAACAGTGGACAGAGATGGACAACCGCAAAATTGGTACCAACTTAAGAATGAAAATAGGGCATTATCTCTCAGCTTATCTTTGTTATTTATAAAAGAAACTTAGTAAGGTAATTAATGATAATAAGTAAACAGCTCATAGGTACAACATGTAGCACTTTTCTGATACAAATGCTAACTACTTATATTTAATACCTATTCTAACAGGTTAACAGTGTTAATTATGCACCTAACCGAATCACTTTTAATTGTAAAATTCACATGCTAAAACAATCATCCACATCAATTTTCCCTCTATCCTTATGACCAACATGGACCTAAAAAATTTAAATTTTAAAGGGACAAAACTAATACAAAACTTGTTTGGGGATGTACTTAATATATTTAAAATTTTACACAGATGTGACACAGTTCATATAAAACTCTTAAAAAGGACAAAAACAAACTCAAAACTATTCATTTAACAATAAAAAGTCATGCATGTCTTAAACAACACGTAGAAATAAATGCTAACAATGGTCATATACAATTTTCCTAGACAGGAATCACTAGTAATCATCTTCTAAATGCAAGTAACTTTTCACGACTTTTAGTAACATTACAGTGGCAGATTTCACTTTTTTAATTGAAATCCCAACAAAGCTCAATGTCTCCGTTCAAAGGGACTTTTGGAATAAAAAAGTAGTGCCACTAACTCATCCACTGTGTCTGCAATTCGGTCCACTATTGGGTGAGCTACCACAACTACACTAAACTGCTCTACTAAATAGGCCCCTGTAGCAGCCAGGGGCCACTTTTACATGCTATTAAAATCCAATTCCAGAAACACCAGTTTTTTAAATCATACTGATTTTATTTTCCACTTCAGAAATTGAATACCAAAAACAATGTTTCCAAACAGGTTTAATTAATTAAAAAATAATAACTGAATGCATTCCATTTTCCTCAATCAAAAAGGAAATCAAACAAAATTGTAAGCATTAGAAAAGGAAATCCAATATGCACCAATATGATATAATGTGTATTATCCATTAGGTTATGCACACTTTAATACATATTTATATAAAGAGAAATAATTTATTTGGATGTCTACCCTGATGCAAGAAGAGATCCTGTAGGGCTCCATGCACAAGCGCACACCTAAGAACAGATGATGAACAGGCTAATTAACAGAGAGTTTAAGAAAAATATCCCTAAATGAAAAGAAAAATTAAGAAACAAAAGCACCATTGAATAAATACTTAACCTCTGATGTATGACCTTCCAAAATTGTTACACATGAACTGGGAATTTCACATAGCTGAGATGTTGATGTTGTAGAGATGTCCATTGGTTCTGGCCCTATTAAAGCAAATGAAAAAAAATCCAATGAAGGAATAATATTAATTGAAATATACCCCTAGTCAGCATTTTTGTGTACTACTGCAACATACAATGAAATACTCCTATTAACAGCATTTGTGGCAAGGGACTCTAGTGGTAAAAACACTAGCAACTATGATAAGCAATTTCAAAGAAATGGATAAAACTATTTTAAGAGAATCATATTTCCGAGCAAGCTACAATATCAGTCATTTATCATTAGTCATTAAACCACTCTGATTCATAACCTAACCATAATGTTCAAGCAAATATAATACAAATTTTAGAAGGAGCAAGCAATGATAGAAACATGTAAAGATGAACAGAAAATAAAAGAGAAGTAAAATGAAATTATTTGAAAAAAAAAAAATTAGGACAGATTTTAGAAAGAAAATGCAGCCAAGAAGTAAACATGCAGAAAAAAAATTCTACATAAGCCATTTCCACGGAGCAGAACAATACCTCCAACTGCTCCATTCTCTTCATGTTTTACAGGGACCCTATCTTCATGATCTATAACCATGTCTCTAACATTCTGATCTCCATGTTGTTGTTCTCGTTCTTTATCAGTTTCTACCTTCTCCCTATCCTTTTGAAGTTCTTTCTCTCTTTCACGTCTCTCCCTCTCAACTTCTTTCTCTCTTTCACGTCTTTCCTTCTCAACTTCTTTCTCCTTTTCACGCCTCTCCTTTTCAAGTTCTTTCTCCCTTTCACGTCTATCCCTTTCAACTTCCTTCTCCCTTTCACGTCTATCCTTTTCAACTTCTTTTTCTCTTTCACGTCTTTCCTTTTCTCTTGCCCGTACACGTTCTCCTTCATGTTCCTTCTCAATTTCTTTCTTTCTTTCCTTCTGTAGTTTTTTCCTTCGTTCACTTATTATTTGCCTAAGTTCATGCACATCTTTTGTGATAATATCCAAAGGTTGTAAGAACGAAAAATCTTCTTCCAGGTCTGCATCACACTGGCAGGCTTAAAAGAAACATTGATCAACATGATACCTAGGGTTTAAAAGCTTAAAAAGGTCTGTTCAAATGGATAAATGTTATGTTGATATAAATCAAGAATACAAAAAGTAGAAAATGCTAACATTACTCAAGTTGGCTTCCATCTCAAAGTACTGTAAACCCTTCTGAACGAATGTAACAAGAGCACCTTGTGGCACCAAATTTCCGTCAATGGGGCATTTGTTGATACCAGCTTCATAACCAAAAGTAAAAGCAGCATGCGTGAAACCTGCAGGAGTGATGCAGAACAAGTAACAAGTAAACCAATTCAGTTGCAAGTAATATGGTCATTTCATATATATTGAAAGCATGACATTTTATTATCCAGTAAACAAATTATGCTATAAACACAACATCATCCAGTTTTCCTTATTCTTATGAATGCACCAACATATTATTATCATTACAAAATAACTTCAGACAGATGTTTTGAAGGACAAACTCTCCCAAAAGCTTTTGCAAGGTATAAGCAACAACAATAACTTTTCCCACAACAAGAGGGGTGTCTACATGGACCAAACCAAACAATGTGATAACATTCCGTCATAAACCATATTTATAAAATAACTATTGCCCCTAAGTTATTCTGAATGATTTAACTGATATCTTCCCTTTTGTCTCCTCTACCCCTATACTATATACATATTCACGCCAGGAATTAAGGATCAGATCCCAAGATTTATAGTTCTGCTTAATGTATACACAAGGAAGAAAACAATAAGAGAAACTCCCGTTAGGCACTTCAAGAGGCATAAATTCTCCGAAGGGTCCCAAATTCGATTTATCCCAACCTAATTTATCCACTTATACCACTATTCTCTAAAACATTTCCCACACACCACCCCCTCCCCAATTTCCACACACTACTGATAAGCAGTCAGTACCTCCCAAAAAACTCAGTGCATGTTGCCAAATTTATCGGGGAGTGTTGCAAAGTACTTTTACAAACAAACCAATAAAATCTTCATTTTCCATTTTGTGAACTGGAATTCACAATTGTTAATTGGAATTTGAGAAAAGTACTTTGCCAACTTAAATCCAAACATACATACCTGCCTAAACTGTTTGGTAAAAAGGCATGAAATGCTTTTATATCTTACATTATACATCGCATGTTAAGCAGTTCTGTGAACAATGACATTTAGTCCTAAGATCAAGCAAAATTTTATTCTTCAAACCACCCAAGAGTCACTTTCAAAGTTACCTTGACCACCATCTTTTTGCAATATAATTCATGATTTATAATACACGATTAAAACATATTTAAATAGGAGCAGAAAATAATTATAGCTCGTCGCAGGCATAAGTTTGATTCACTATAGCATCTCACTCGGTAAAAATGAACTGCAACCCATACCAAACACCAGGCACCACCATCTCAGTATCAAAATATAACTACAGCCTCAATGTATCTTAATTAAAAACCTTAGCTGATAAAAAAAACAGAGAATTTTACAACATTAAATATCAACCCTAAACACCCCACACATTTTTTTTCAGCAGCAGATCTACAATTTTCAGCCCTCTTAGATCTTCAACCCAGTAAAGAAAAGACAAAGATTTTTTTTTTGTCTCGTGAGTAATTTTCTTTTGCTAACCATACAAAACCCTAATCCTCTGGAGCAACATTGGAACGCCCATACAAACTCGAAAACGTCAAATTATAAACACGAAGGACTCAATACTCGTCGAAACATTTAAAACCTTAACATCTTCCAGACCCCCACACACAACAGAAACAGGGAGAAAGAAAGAAATACAAGTATATGACATATCAACAAAATTTGAATCACAAGAAAGTCGAAAGCGCATTCAAACCTGATTCTTCTCCTCTAGATAAAAGAAAAAAAACTAGGAAATTGACAACATCTTACACGGAACGAAACACGAGAGACAGAGAAAAAGAGGAAAGAGAGGAGAAAGTAAAAGTATACCACATATGAATAGATTTTGAAACGAAAAAGAAACAAAACAAAGAGAAGAAAAGAAAAGACGCGGAAGGAAACCTGATTCTTGAAGATAACGAAAAACTAGAAAGTTGAGTTCGGCGGCGGAGATTGAAGCCATCTTCTCCCCTACACGAGCATGAGTCCTGTAACAGTAGCTGAAGAGAGAGAATGAGGAGGAAAATTAAGCTGTGAATTGAAAATGAAGGTGAATGTGAAGGTGAACGGTTATGTTATGGTAAGGGGTAGCAGAGGAACGGATTATAAACTGCAACAGTCACGCTCAGCTCACGGGGTTCAGAGCTTCCCTTCCTTCCGTCTGCCTCTGTTACTTTACACAGCTTTTCCGTTTCTTCTACTCCTCCCTTGTTATGATTCATTAATTCATTACTTTAAAATCTAAAAAACAATGTCATGCTCTTTAATTTTTTTATTTTTTCATTAACACACAAGTCATGCCACCTTAACTCTTAGCGAACAAAAAATTTGAAATTATTTTGTACTGTACTATGTTTATGATAAAATTGAGGATTTTTAATTGATTTTTCAATAAATATTTTAATTTATTAAGTATTTAATAATTTTTTTAATTAACTCTCTATTGTTAATTTTTTAATTTTTTTGTTAATTAATGACATGACTTATTAAATAGTTGATGTTGATATGATTATTATCTTATCATATTACTTTTTTAAGTTATCATATAATTTTATTATTTTATAAATTATAAATTTATAATTTTATAATTTTAAAAAATATTAATAATAAATATGTTGGATATTACTGTCATTCATAATATATTTTTACAAATTAAATCTTGTAGAATAATTTTTGTATAACTGAATATTGTATACTTAAAATCTTGTATGCTTAAATTTTGTTAGAGTCTAATTGTATTTTACTTTATAGTTTTAGCTATCAAATTATATTTTTATAATTTTATCGAATTATATAATATTCATGACAAATCTTTTTACCTACGTAGGAATATTAAGTTTGTATGATTTTATATTTTTTAGAATGAAATGTAAAATTATGACATATTTTTAATTTCATATTAAAATCAGATAATTTAACATCAGATAGTCAGTTAACAAAAGAAAAATTAAAAGCATAGACTCAATTAAAAAAAAATTTATTAAGTTTGAACTATAAACTTTTGTTAGGAACTTAATTAAGTTTTTAATTTTTTATCAAATGAATTAGGGAAGTATTTGTTTTAAAATAAGATGTTTATTAAGAATGGTTTAAATATTCAAATAATTCAGAAGTAGCTTAGCCAAAATTATATTTTTTATTCATTTAATTATTGGACAAATTAATCTGTTTTTGTTCAAATTTATGGAAGAAAAAAGTCATCTACTTGCTAAATATATATTTTTTATTTGATTTTTCAATGCAAACACATAAACAACACAAACGAAATATCTAGTTGCATCGTGAATTATTTATTTATTAATTGATTTTGAAAATCAAATACATACTAATTCTGTTTTGAAGAATTAATTCTAACCAATTGTATATTACTTTATTGCAGAATCAAACACGCACCTAATATTTTAGACAATGGTATCTAGATTTGTTTTAGATAATTTTTTTTAACGACTAAAAAACAAAAAAATAAAGATAGAGAGAAAAAAATTGTCCGATTTTTTAACTTCTTAAAAATACATATTACTCGTTTAAAAAGTTAACAATTTAAAAAAAAAAACTCGAAAGCAATTAAACCAGAAAAATATTAATTAATATGAAAGCCTGATAGAAAAAAAAATATTAATACTTCATTGGAGTTACAATCAGTTTTATTTAAAGTCATTTTGAACCGAAAGAGGATTATTAGAATACGTTTAATTTTGATTGAGTTTGTATAGTTAATGGTGAAAATAAACCAGACCTTGTCAAATAGGGTTAAAGATTTTAAAAATATGTTTGAGCAGATGATACAGTCTTTGAAATATTTGAGAAACTATTAAATACTAGATTTTAAACCTCGTCAGATATATTTTATTTATATGTATTTTTTTTGTTTTTAATATATCTATAATATATATATATATATATGATACATAAATAAAATTACCTTTTTTAAATATTTTGGAGTATATTAAATATAATTACACTAAATCAGAATCAAACATAACAATTTGGGTTCTAAAGAGTCAACTTGACTCACACGGATTGAGTTAAAAAAATTCAGCTCAAACTGACTTACTTTTTGGTGAGTCAAAAATTTTATAATCCGATCCGAACTAATATATTGACTCATTTATGAATATATATTTTTATATATTTATTTCATTACAATAAAAGTTAATTAACTCAAATTATTTTATAATAGAATCAAAATATTGACCTCATTCTTAAAAAGTTATTATAAAGATAATAATTAAGATTAAAGTATCATCTTATATAACTTGGTAAACAAATAAACGAAACACTCAAATTATTGAAAAACATACCTATATTTAAAAATATCTTATATAATTATAAGTAATAAATAATTATAATAAAAAATAAAAAATTATAAAAAAAATTAATAGTGTATTGGTGGGTTCGGAGTCGAGTGTTGACCTACACCTTAAACCTACGTAAATATTAATTGGTTTAACTTTATTAAACAGTGCATGTCAGAAAAATATGCTGCCTAAAATTTATAAGCAAGTTGCAAATATTTATGTCACAAAAGAAAGTGATTTAACATGGAAAAAAGAATTTTATGATTTTATTTTTCTTGCACTTTTAGACGATTTATATTTAATTTTTCTTTGTATAACTTGTCGATAAAGTTCCTCTTCCACTGGATTATTCCATTATTTTTTTTGGATAAAATAATATCTCCCACCATACCGAAACCCTAGACTTTGTTTAAAAAACTCAAGTGTCAAACCACTTGTGAAACTCGGTATTTCATATGTAATTCTTGAGTATTTTGAACTGCATTGAAAAATCCTTTTTTCATGCTGTTCAATTGATTATGATCATACAATTTACAAGACGATTTTAATAAATTTATGAATAATAAGTCTATACAGTTGTTCCATGCTCCAAATAGAAGCAGCAGCAAGGTAAAGTTGTAAGAAAATGAGGGAGGTAAAGTGGCAAAACTTACCCAAGGTCATTATTGTGATACAAACAAAAGGGACGATAATTTAATCTAAACAATCAAGAAAAACTAACAGCGCCATTAATCCTAGAAACACCTTATTTCCCCCACACTTTGGGCTGAGGGGAACAATTACCAAGATTTTTGAATTACCAAGATCTTTTTTTCCTTTAACTACCCAGAAAAAAATGGGGGGAGGGGAAAGTTTTGCGTTCACTTTGTTCGTGTAATGACTCTGTGAGTTAGATCTATTAGGGCTTTCCTTGATTTTCTTACTTCCTCGTCGTCACTGTCAGGTAAGGAATCAATTGCTGCTGCTGCAAGGTTAGCATGCTGCACGGCTAGCTCCCTTGTTCTCTGTATACCTCGGCTCTTCCCTAGATAGTCCAAAGCCTACAAAACCAAAATTGCAAATGCAAAAATATGTCAACTGCGTAATATTAAGCTAGTCTGATGTGGATTTTGGGCACCACGAGTTTGGTTTGGAGGATAGATGAAAAGGGTTTAATTCAATCATTGTTGTAGGTTACCGTGAAGGATCCTGATATTGCATTCCTGAACTTTGAAGGTAACTATGGTACGAGAACTAAAACACACAGTAATTATAGATTTTGTTGACCTTAATAAAAGCAGGGAAAATAAACCTCACTATCAGAGAGGCCATCAATGATCATCAAACTAAAATCGTTGAAATGACAAAACCAACTGCAATCACTTAAATGGCAGATTCACGGAAGTTATCTGATCTAAACATGGTTATTTCTTTTGTTTAGAGGCACAAGAAGTAATTATGTAGAATAAACGCAGCCAAGAAACATAATTTAACTTACAAGCTCAATATTGGCAGGGTTTTCAAAGCCCTCGTTAACAATTAGACGCAACTGTGGGAACTCCTCCATCGCAAACAATATGGGAGCTGTAACAATTCCCTGCATTAATTTTTTGGACACCTAGTCATTCAGCAGGTAAAACAAAAGACAACAGGACTCAAGAAAAATAAAAGGCAAAGCAAGCCATATAGTAATAATAAAAAATATTTTCTTCTATATGGCACCCAACCAAATAGGTTTGTTAGCATAAAATTCAATATCAGTGTAAAAATAAATTTCTGTATGCTGTCAAAACAGGATCAAGAAATAAGCACAATAAATAACACATGTTAACAGATATTAAATGAAATGTTTCAAGTCATATAATTTTTTGCTTAAATGCCCTTTTTAATCCCCTCAAGCATTCCTCTGTGTGTGCTTTCCGACAGTTGAAAGTATGCAAATTGGATCCTTCAAGTATTGTGATTACATGAATTTGATCCCTCCATCAGCCTTCCATTAAACTTTTTCCAGATTTTGTTGACCTTTTGCTAGATGTATATGCTAACATGACTTAATTACATTAACGGTTTCTCACGATTGCAATACCAAAGAGACAAAAAATGCAAGTCACAATAGCCTGTGTCAAGCAACACATCAATTGTCACGTCAACAATTTTTTTTTAATATTTAATGGAAGACAGATAGAGGAACAAAATCATACTTTTACGATACTCGAACGCTCTAATTCATGCATTAGGAAACCAAGGAATAAAAATTGCACTATTGCCATATCCGAAGTGAAATTAAGCCTACTTTTTTCTTTTACCTCATTTAGTGAGATTTTTTTAAACATGAATAAAATTCAAAAGTGGATGAAATTTAAAATAGCAATAAATTGTGAAATTACATGTTGAATGTCCGATAAAGAACCCTTTCCAAGGGATGCAGAGGTGCCAGTAAAATCAAGAACATCATCAATCAATTGAAATGCCAAACCCTGCAAAACAGTGCACAGGGAAATAAGTTTCCAGTAAATCATAAGCCGCAACATATGCATAACATGTACAGACAAGAACATAGATATCAACCAAATGTTGCCAGATAAAATGGTGGATAAGCGTTTGGCACAAGAAATTAAAATAAAAAAGTTTGCAATCTATGTTTAATCTTTAAAATATAACATTCTTAGGAATGAAAATGTGTTTAGCTGATTCCAACAAAATTGCTTCCAACAGGAGATATGGGAATCTAACTTTTTTTCGAGTTAAAAAACAGTTTCATTGCAGTAAAAATAACACAATACAATACTCTGATCAGATAACTCAATACATTAAATAACTTTTAGGGCAAAAACAGGATGCTACTCTTTGATTACCAAGACTCCTATGTTTATGTGTATATTAAGAATATTCATGACCAACTGAACATATTTTAGTCATTCTTAGGAATCATAATTCCCAGTGGCATGAAAAAAATTTACCAGTACCAGACGTTTCTGTAGTTCCATTTATTTTATCATGCAAAGCCTTCAACTATAAATAATTAAACAAACTATTTACTATGTAAAGTATCATACTTCAAAGTATAAATCCATGAAAAATTGAATATACAAACCAGATTTTTTCCATACTCAAAAGCAAGAATTGCAACTTCTGTTGTTTGCCCTGCAAGGATGGCTATTGCCTTGCAACTATTTGATATTAAAGATGCAGTCTTGTAGTAGGTCTTTTGCATATAATACTCCATGCTGAAAACATTAACAATTATAAGAAACCATTCTAACCATACATTGGTGCCTTACATGCCCACATTCTAACGAATTGAGACTGATCTATAATACATGTTTGGGTAAAGGAAAATCGTTGAATTCTTATAAAGAAAACATTAACTACTGATAGGATATAAGAATCTACAAAACTAAGGTTAACCTTCCAGCAAAGAAAATGCATACATACATGACAGAAAAGGACTCGAGCATACCTACACTGTTCATCAGATGTTGTAGTCATTTGCATGGTCTCCCCGGTGACAAGATGCTCTACGACTTTTGCCAATAAAGATACAACCTACAGGGATGCAATCCTTATCATAGGCAGATGGCAGAAAAACAATTGTGTGCCCCCCCATCAAGGAAACTAGATACATCACACATCTTTACAGTTTTGAATGCATACACAGCATATCACCCATTTAACTTACCTCAGTGTTTTTCAAAGAGGCAAGAGCAACGCAAGCCCGAGAAAGAAGAAAATCTCCAGCCAATACTGCCAACTGCATAGAAAAAGAAAAATAAAATCAAGCAACCTACGCCCACCACTTGACAGTATGTGTATAGAAAATATAACCAAACAATACTGCACCAATGGCATATAATATGCTGGCAAATGGGACACAACTTTATATATACCTTATTGCCCATTACAAAATTCAAGGAACCAATACCACGTCTGGTATCAGCATCATCCAATACATCATCGTGAAGAAGACTGGCCACCTGTGATGACATCATGCCAACATTATTTTGTAATAATGACAAAAAAATATTCTTACAGCAGTATAAAGAGGGACTTTAATCACACACCCACCACTTGGGGATATTTATACACGACTCATTCCTAGGACTAAACATTTGAGAGGCATAAAGTTTTCAGATTTGGACATCTACAGATGACCCAAAATAAGACTGAATACGCTAATAAACTCAACCTAACTCAGCCTCAAAAGCTAACTCAAGAGGAGAAGATTGTATAGTCATTGTAACAGGTACTTTGTCTGATGCTAAAATGATATATCTTAAAAAGAATAATAACAATAATGATAACCTTAATTGACAGAACACGTCAAAAATTGTATTTAATATCACACCTGCATGAATCTCATTTTCATATACAGAATTTTTCAGTTTGTTAACATGACTAAAACATAAACATTAAGTAGCTATCACTTGAGCGACCAAGTACAGATTACAAAATTAATATAATTAGAATAAGTTGGAAGATATTAATATCACAAAGCTGGAGTGGTATAAAAAAATATCTCTCTGCTTCAGAAGAATCTTTCTCATATGCGCAAGAGCAGGGAAACACAACTTTCGTCAAAAATTTATTTCCAAAAATCTGAAAGGTCATGCACAGTGGCTACAAGGGTTTATCAAAATGATATTTTTCAAACAAATAAAAGGAAAACTAAACTAGAAAGCACAAACGAATAAAAAGGAAATACAGAGAGCAAAGGCAAAATTTGCAACAGAGTTGTTTAGTCTTTTTGCTTGTCTGAAATGGATATTCCCTTTCCATAGAAACAACAACTAAGCCTTACCTCTTTGAACAAAAAATGAAAAAAAAAAAAAAACCTAAGCTTTGTCTCACAAGATGGGTAAGCTTTATCATAACAAATTTTCAATAAATACATTTAACGCAAGATTTTTTAACAGTTTCTCGTGGAGTTTTCATCAGTCTTCCTCCATTGGCCTTCTTACTGGAGCATCTATTTGTCTTCTCCTGTCATGGCCAAGCCACTCTAAGCAAATTTCTCTAATGTTCTCCTCAACATGTACCATTCCAACCTTATTCCAGATTCATTCATTCTTCACTTTTCTCTTATCATATGATTCACTCACTAATCTTCTACCACAACCATAATCACAAATAGATAGAGACCATAAACACAATCATGAGCTTTCTTCAGAGTTATGACAAGTAAAAGCCCTTTCTTCCAATTCTGACTACCAGTTAATAAACTGAGTAGTTCAGGTTATTCTTTTTCCCCTAAGAAATTTTTATCATACAATCAAGAGCTCGAGAGAGAGACGCATAAAATGTCAACAGCAAGTCTACCAGAGAATAACAATGGTCATAAAATAATAAATTACAATACTGTATAGAAAAAAATAAATGGAGAGCCAGATCAGCCAGTCTGACCAGGAATTGTTCTGCCAACCCCAAAAAATTGGCTCATTTAACAGAACCCATTGAACTGATGAAATATATAAAATATTGGTTTGAATCAGTATTTTAAATTTTAATTTATCTATTGATTTAATTTAAAACATTTTTACGATAAATAAAATGTGTTTTTTATTATATAAAACATAAAACTTATACATTTATATTAATTCACAATTTTGTATCATGATTGCTATAATTCTATATTATTTCGTTACTTAAAAGATTAATTTAATATATAACACTTTGACCACGGTTAAACCAATAAACTGTGAAGCAGTGCTTTGCTTTCACTAGTTAAAACCCGTGTGTTTATTAAACATTACAGGAGAAAACAACACATCTTTTAGCCAGTGTCAACATTGCTTGAAAAGAATCAACAAAATTAGACTAAAAGACAGAAACAGAATTTTAATTTAATCAACAAAATATTGCTTTCAAACAGTATTTTAAATTTTAATTTAATCTAAAACATTTTTACAATAAATAAAACGTGTTTTTTATTATATAAAACATAAAACTTATACATTTATATTAATTCACAATTTTATATCATGATTGCTATAATTCTATATTATTTCGTTACTTAAAAGATTAATTAAATATATACCAGTTTGACCATGGTTAAACCAATAAACTGTGAAGCAGTGCTTTGTTTTCACTAGTTAAAACCCGTGTGTTTATTAAACATTACAGGAGAAAACAACACATCTTTTAGCCAATGTCAACATTGCTTAAAAAGAATCAACAAAATTAGACTAAAAGACAGAAGCAGAATAAGCAGTGCATCAAAGATGGAAATAACAAAAAATGTAAAGCAATATTGCAATAATCTCTTTTCACACATTCATCTCTGAACTTCTTTTGTGAAGTTATTGGCAGTCAAGAACATATCCTTAATCTAAGTCTGAACATCATATACCTAAATCAGGGCCACGCCCTAAAATTTAATTTATATATATTCTAAAACTAATATTATCAGTAGTATCAGAGAAGCATTGTTTTATTTAACATGGATACAAAGCTAGAAGGGTTTTAAAAGTTTCTACACTGGAAAAAGCTCTTATACTTCCAATAGAGAAACTGTTAAAAGCAATGCTAATTTGTATAAAAAACAGACACTGCGATAAAATTTCTGAAGGACTTACATGAATCATCTCTGTTATTTCAGCTATCCGTTGTTGTCTTAAACGTACATCAGTTGTTAAGTCACCTCCTAGCTCAATAGGAGCAGCTGCTTCATTTATTGGTAGATTTAATGCTGTTGCCATTAACAATAAAACCTGCAGAAACATCAAATCATCAACCTGAATTCAGAATGTGAATGAACGAAACAAGATTAACAATAAACAAAACAATACAGGAGAACAAAGACAAAATAATAAAATAGACATTTTATCACCTTATAACTATTATATGCACACTCACAAGGAAAAAAAGATGGAGAAACAGACACCATAGTCATCAGAGTTAATTAGCACCATGAAGTGAAAAATTAAGAATGATAGGAAGGCCTCCTGATCCAGACATCAGAAAAAGTAAAAATATGCTTAAACAAAAGTTGCACCTATTGTTAAAAATATCATTGTCCCTGACATAGCCCAAACTACTAAGGGCACCTCGTATTTTCCAATGTCCATTTTTGGAAGAGCTTATTTACAGCTTGTTTAGACTTATTACATAAGCACCACTTCAATTGTTTAAGAGAACATACGAAATAGTTTATGATGTGTCCATAAGCTGTTTTAGCATATTTCATTTAGCTTAAGATAACTTGTCAAAACAGCTTAAAGTCTTACAACACAAACAATCTAACCTTTTTTTGTTCTTTGATTATAAAATCGACTTGAATACTTTTGATTGATAAGAATTTATTCAATAATCACGTAAGCAAGATATTTACCCAAACACATCCTTAAAGTCAACTGTCAATAATCCTGTTTCACAGAATTGGGTGAATCTGAG
Source organism: Vigna unguiculata (assembly GCF_037176805.1). Classification (NCBI taxonomy): domain Eukaryota; kingdom Viridiplantae; phylum Streptophyta; class Magnoliopsida; order Fabales; family Fabaceae; genus Vigna; species Vigna unguiculata. The sequence continues at coordinate 50,947,420 of NC_140794.1, read as the reverse complement.
CTCACGATAGAACAGAGGAAATGAGTCAGTAAGTATGGATGTGTAAGCTTGTTTGTACTAGTTTTAAAGGGGCAACTTGAAGTCGAGTGATTGTAAGAAAATTCACAACTTTCCAAGCATAAGTTAATGCTAGTTTAGGTCCCGCTATAACGATAATTGATATGCAAATATTAAACCCAACAAAAATAATTGCTGCACAAGCAGAGAAGATCTGCAGCAAACATTGATGCAAAAGAATACAGGAACATCTACAGAGCATGGAGAATATGCTTACTGTAGGGCGAAATCGTTTTCCTTCCACTCCCATTTTGAAGAAGTATTCAGCAGCGGTGGCAAGCTTAGGAACCTGATACATAATAAACAATTTTCACCATGATTTATGTCTGATTTCTAGGCAGCAATTGACCCAGGACTTAGCCTTTTGATTCAATGCATACACTAGAAAGTAAATGAAGGACAATTTGATACCTCAGCAGCTACCATTGCTCGGAGTTTGTTACCAAGAAGTGACAATTCATCAGCAACCAGTGAAAATGGATCATGTTCATCCTGAGAGCAACACATGTATCATAATGGAAAATTAAGTATAGACAGATAATTGAAAAATACATACAAGAGTCTTCGATAAATCTTCCAATTTTTATTACGGATGTGTTTGGTTGTATTTTCGTCTTTTATCTTTTAAAAAGTATTTTATATAAAAATTTTCAAAAACTATTATTTTTAGTGAGTAGCATAGGAAGATGTGAAAGATATTCTGTTTTTATTTAAAAAATAGTAAAAATAAAAAACTGAAAATAGAAAACCAAAACAACTAAAAGACAATGTTTTTTATATGTAGCGTTGAAACAGGCTTCAAAACTACTACTATCAAACACGATTATTTTTCTCAAAAAAATATTAAAAATAGAGAAACAAGAAGCCCTAAATCTATCAGTATTTGTTCAAAACAAAAAGGTTTAAATTGTTCCTGAGAACAGATAGGGAACAGCACAATGGATAAATAATGAAATTTGTATTACTTATAGTCATGGTTGTTAATCACATTCTATTGCATTTTACAACCCTGGGATGCTACCCATTTTCAGATAAGGAGGAACCAAATTACATTGCTACAAGTTAACCAGACTATTATACATTGAATAACTTTTTCTTAGAAAATATTACCTCAATCTGCTATTAATTGTAAAGCCTTATTATATAGATCACACTCTTTCATTACAGCCCTGGAATGCTACCCATTTTCAGATAAGAAGAAACCAAATTACACCACTACAAGATAACTCAACCATTACATCATTCAATAACTTTTTATCAGAAAATATTATCCCAAAATATACTATTAATTGATAGTCTTATTAAATAGATCATACCTTCAAATTTTACATTTATTTCCATTGATAAACATCAAAATCAATATACCTTTAACATGTTAAGTGAGAACTCTTTGATCACAAACTTATAGTTTTTAATTTTAATAAAATTTGACAAGAACATCCAAGTTGCTATATATTTATAGTTCAACAGTTCAATTAGTAAAATCACATTTTGTATGAAGTTGTTGATAACTTCACTGTAACTTACATTGTATCTAAAATTTCACAATAGCGTTCATCCTACTATTCGAGTCTTGGAATCAGCCACTGCACACTAAATTCCATGATTGATAACTATGCTTATAATGCCCTTGCTTTTTTCCTTTGAATAAATATACATGTGACCACACTCGTAAACGCACCAACATGATTAGGGAAACTCTTTGTAATCTGGTTTTTAGTAAGAGAATATAATAAAATTTAGAAAAAAGAAAATGTTCAATTACATTTTCTGTCGCTGAAGTATTGCAATTGTATGATTTTGGTATCCTAAGTTTCAATTGTACCAACAAGTCCCTCAAGTTTCAAGTCCCTCCATCCCAATTCCATCCAATATTTAAGTCATTGATTTGCTTAGAATGAAAAGATATTCCTTTTGTTGTTCGTTGTTGTTATAAAAACTATAATGTACCCACAAAGCATCATTAATATAACAACTAATTCAATACAATCATAAGATGATTTTAGGGTTCAAATATTCTGTGTTCTTAAGCATATACATTGTATTTACTCTGTCATGACATGTTAGTTTGCCACATCAGTAAATCTGTTAAATATTGGATGGAATAGGAATGGAGGGACCTGGTAGTAGATGGGAGAGAACTTGAGAGACTCAATTGGTGTTTTTGAAAACTAGCAGAACAAAATTCTACAATATCTTCAAGGAACTATAATGCAACTAGGCCATATAAAAACAGCATAACTAATTGAAGCAGTAAGAAATGGGAATTCTAATCAATGAACAGAAAAATGAGAAGTTACCTAGAAAGAACACAGAACTAACCTCAACTACGGAGCTGCTTTGTTGATGGATCAGATATCTACAACTATGCAATGCTGGTAGGCGATTTGAAAAATTTAAACTTCTCATAACCTGCATCACACCATAATCATTTGCAAGTAAAATTAAGTGTTGCAAGACGTTTTCCTTCAGATAAAAGAAGACAATGTTATGAGAACGATATAAGATAAAAAGATGATATTATGGTGATGAAAGAAGACTAATTAACAGGAAGAGGATAAGAAGTTTTCTTTAGGTAAATTGATACAAAAATGAACCAACGAAAGAAGCTAAATACAACTGCAATTCAGTGCCTGATTGGATACTAAAGGAGAAAACTTCTCCTTTCCTGAATAGTCTCTAGGAAATAGCGCAAAACATAATTTGACGTTAGAGAGTCCGAAATGAAGTTGCTAATAAGTTGAGCAACTTGAGGATACCATTGATCGAACGTTTGAATAACATTATTATAGAAGTTCATTACATAACAACTACAACCAAGGTCACTTAAAAAAAAGAAGTTAAAATGAGGATTTGTGAAAGAGGAACAATAGAATGAAATCTACTGAAAATAAATTAAGAACTCAAGTTCTACCTTTAGAATAAAAAATAATGAGTATTCTTAAATCCTATGTAACAACAAGGGGCCGCCAAAAGAGATTTCAGAACCCAAATTTTCCAATGCTCTTAACCAATCAGACCTAAAGCACTGATACAATAGAGCTCTCTTGTACCTCCAAATCTACTAAAGAGACTCCTCTCTACCGGGCACAGATATCCATTATTTGTAAATTACATTATATGATATGAACATACTGTTAATGCAAAACATAAACTTCCTGTACAAGTATGGAAGCTAAGTGACCACAAAATAGCTTACCCATTCACAATTCACCACAACAGATTCTACTTCCTCAAAATGTTAAATCATAGCAGCGACAACAATCACCACACTATAAGTTCTTCACTTTTGATTTGCAACAAGACAATTCTAAATTTGAGCTCCCAAGACCAGGAAGCGTTACTAAAACTCAGAACCAAACACAACTTCTACCGGTATAACTCCAAACAGTTAGTAGGCACATCGTTGATGTTTACCAATAGAATTCAGAAAGCAGTGATCCCGCATGCCGCATTGCCGAAACGAGATTCCAATTAAAAGAAAAGGGGCGAAAGAAGAAGCAAGAAAGTTCGAGACTTGAAATCGGACTACAGGAAATGAGGATCCCAAAACGCGCATGTTAAGTGAAACAACACAAAGCAAAGAGGTATAATAAAACAGAAAACCTGATGAGTAGAGTCTCCACGCGAATGAAAGTTATGCGGGGTAAGAAACCGGTGGTTGTGGTCCCCAATGGACAGAAACCGCCGACATGAGTTGAAGCTTCCTCTGAGGTTTTTCGGTATCCGAGAAAATAGCATCGTATACAACGAAGAAGGCTTGCGACGGACAGGGAGTGAGAGAGGATGAGGGCAAAGACTTTAAGGCGGCTAAGGAAAAAATGAAATTAGGAATTGGGAGCCGTCGAAAGTGAAGTAAACAAAACTCTTTTGCCAAAGAAGGAAACAACTACCGAGTTTACAATGTGGTGACGACGGCGAAACACAGCCATATATATGAATTAAAATTAATCCTAATTTTTCCAATATTCTTGCTCACTAATTATTTTATTTTATTTTTATAATTGACTGAAAAGTGTTATTTAGGCCTGATACAGCGAGTTGCGTGCAATTTTGGGACATGCACCCACCCCAAAGGGTTAATTTCATGTCCACTTTTATTCTTCAACTAGTTTCATCAAAAGGTCACAAATAAACAAAAACTAAGTTTAATTGTCATCTAGTATATGTCTTTGTCCATTTCTCATGCTCGATGTATCAAACTTTTGTTTCTTAATTCACCTTAGATGCATAAGAAATTCTTGCTGATATGCATTTTATGAAATTTAGATAAAGTTTAATATTATTATAATAATAGTTTATGATTGAATGGTCGTGTATTTTTTTAACTGGTTTACACTATTTATACACTTAAGATGGGAAATAATATAAATTTGGTAAATATTTAAGTGAGTTTTATAAAGAAAAAAATGAGATCGTGATTTCAAAGAAAAACCTGACTTTTCTTTTTTATATTTCAGCATAACAGGAGTTCATTTGAAAAGAATATTTTATACTATCCACTCGTCTCTTGTCACTTAGGAGTAGACTGTTAGAAATTTTTCAAATATATAATATGTGATATAGTATGAGATATTCACATAATCAATTATTTTTATGAACGTGGTTTATTTGTCGATCAAAATATAATTGTTGTATAACTTTTTATATTGTAATCTCATCTAATGGACAATAATTCATTATGGCAACTAGCAACTATTATATGATGGTCAAAGACTCTATACATTTTAGGTCATCAAATCTGCTCTCCTTTACGGTATATTATGTCATCAAAGTGTCAGAGAGTACATTTTTGGAACCAAAAAACATATTAAAGGATTTTCATGATAGTAACAATGACCGAAGGTCTTTAATCTCTCTCCCTAGTGGGGGGTTTTAGTGTATGTTTAGGGGGCTATGGCCCCTCCAAAATTTTTAATTTTTTCTAAAAAGTATATCCCAATTTTTTTAATTTTGTTTTAAAATATATTATTTAAAATTTTTAAAAAAATATATATATAATATATATTATATTGATATGGAAATTAAATTAGATAGGTTTTTATTATTTTATAAAGTAATATTTAATCTTAATAAATAATAAAGCATAAAATTAAATATATAAAGAATAAATAAAAATTTTTGAGATATTTTTAATGTTTTTTCTCATTATCTTTTAAGTCTCTCACATATTCTAGTCATCTTTCACTTTTGCATGTTTTCTTTTATTTTTTGTTTTTAAAAAAGGAGTTAAACACAAATTCATTCTTTCTGCTATCATCTCTCATGTGTTCTCCTTCATTTTTTAAGATAGAAAGGTAATTCTCTTTTATATTTTAATACTAAAATATTAGTTTAATAGTTAATATTTTTTTATCTCATAAGTTTTTTTGTATATTTATATTTTTATGAACGTAGAAGGAAAGTTATATAATATATATTTTTTCATAACCATTTTTTAATTTTTTCTTGATTATCATATAATGTTTTTAGTAGGTACGTCTCTCAATTTTCAATTAAATTTTAATAAATTATTTTTAGTCTTATTTTTTGTTAAATAAGTATATTGATGAAAAATAAAATAATAGATTCATTTTTTAGTGAGAGAAGGGAAGATATATGTGAAGATGGAAACAATATAGATTTACTTTTTTACCTTTACATATTTTCAAACATGATACTAAGATCCAATAGTTGGAATAGAGGAATCATTTCTTAAGATTCGAAGAATTATAGGTGGGGATTTCATATCAATTCTTTGAAACTTAACCATTAACCAGGAAACATTCTCAAATATGAGAGTATCCAATGAATAGAGAGTGAATGAGATGAAATTAGACAAATTTATTTAAAATGGATTATATATCAAATACAACATAAAAAAATGTCATTTTTCTAAGGAAAAATTCAATACTCAATTATATATATTTTTGTTAAATTAATAACAATAATTAAATACATAAATTTTAAGTGTATTATTTTGGCCCCTTCAAATTTTTTGGTAAAGATCTGCCATTGCCTCTCTAGAAATCTGAGATTTGTTTTGTGTACTCGTGTAATGCAAAACGTTGTCACTTGCTTATGGCAATTAACAATGATATGTTTATAAATGATATGTTGTATGATTGTATGATTAATTTATGTACGTAAACATTAATATTTATTTTGGTTGCATTATAAACAAGGTTGATGCATATGTTTATTTTAGATGTTTGAATGGGAATATATTTTAATGAATTAGAGAGTGTTCACACAGATTGATTGATATTTATAATCACGCAATAAACATTAATCGTAATTAATTATATGTGATGTCATGAATTTTTACCCACATGAATTTTCTGACATTTGTATGATTAATTATGATGAAATATTGGATTATATCTCTCTCCCAACTTGTTCACCGGAATTAAGAGAAGGAACATATTCTAATAGTTTTGTCATTTGGTTATATGAGTGTAATTGAACAAAACTTTAGCCCACATGCAAGTTTTATGTCACTATATTCATTCATTAAGATGTGTGTTTAATCGGTAAAACATAATGATTAATAGTTTTATCATTTTGTGATGTGAGTCTAATTGAGTAAGACTTTAGTCTATATGCAAGTTTTGTATCACTAGATTCATTCATCAAGACGCGTATTTACATCGGTAAAACATAATAGTATAATAGTTTTATCAGTTGGTGATGAGTCTAATTGAGTAAGACTCTAGCTCACAAGTGTTTTATGTCACTAGATTCATTAATTAAAACGTGTTTGCATCGATAAAACATAATAGTTTTGTCACTTGGTTTTATGAGCCTAATTGAGTATGACTTTGACCCACAAAAAGTTTTATGTCACTAGATTTATTTATTAAAACATGTTTCCATTGTCAAGACAATCAAATTATGACAATGAACATGTATTAAAAGAAAATTGCAGTTTCTCAAACTAAAAAGAAGGTAATTATAAGTTTTGGAAGGAGAAAGTTCTTCTCCATTTGGGTTGGGTGAATATTGATTATGCTATTAGAAAAATAGAATCACGGTTATTACTAAGACAACACTCCAGATGTTGTTAATCTCTATGAAAAGTGAAAGAGGTTAAATTGTCACCTTGTGACCTTAATAAAGACCAAGTTTTTTGTTGATATTCAGAATCTATTGATCAGTAATGTGAGAGATTTGCTAATGTTTATTGATGAACAATTCATCACATTTGATAAATCTCTTACCAACACTATATCATGTATTTTCATCCTTAAGGCTCATCGAGACTAAAGGACTAAGTGAATGTGTGATCAATAATACGCATAAGAGACATTGTGGCTTAACTAAAGAGCTTATGTTACTATATGTAATTCCCTTATAGTACATTATATTTTGTGTATTTTGCCTCATCAAGATGTTTCTTTTAAAATTGCTTATAACACATAAGGATAAGTGGTCTATTAATGAATAACTGATCATGTGTGTTCAAGAAGAGGAAAGGTTGCTATTCGAGAAAGGTCAAATGGTGAACTTGACTACTTCTCTTAAGAATAAGAAGAATCAAGTTAATCAGAAGAAAAAAATATCTACTAAACCAGTTATAAATAAAGAATCCAAGTGTTCCTTTTATAAGAGGAAGGGACACATAGAGAAGGATTGCACAAAATTTAGGAATTGGTTAGGGAAGAAAAGTAATTATTTTGCTTTGATTTGTTATGAAATCTAATATGACTTAATTAATCATCACATGTGGTGGTTTGATTCTGAAACTACAATCCAGAATATTTTTGTTATTTGTATGATGACATGTATGATAATACATGAGCAGAAACGCTTGTAAGAACATCGTCTGAATGACAAAAAATTTTATTTTTGTTGGCATTATTATTATTATTATTATTATTATTATTATTATATATTTTTTATTTTTTTCGTATATTACGCAATATTTTGAAATACTTTATGGTATATATAAACCATATATAAGGATATGTTATATATTTGTTTTAGAATGTTGCATATATAATCTATCTAATATTTAACAGAATAAAAGAAGTTATTCACATCAACACAGTAATACTTTTTAATTCCATATGTACTATATTGAAAATGTGGAATGTGTTTGATTTTTTTGGTAGTATTCTCCATGTGACTGATGAACATCAATTATTGTCATACATTATTGTAGAATGAATGCAGTTAAAACTGCAAATATAAACAAAACTAGAAAAGGAGAGGTCACCCTTTATTCCTCCAGCACTATCTCATTAGACAGTGTCTTTAAGCTCACAAAAATGACTTCAATGGCATCCACCAATTTCTTAGTCTTTTTTACTCTTGTATTGCTTTGCATGATCGGTTCAAGTCGCAGCAAGTGTGATTTCGAGGCCATTTTCAACTTCGGAGATTCAAATTCAGATACTGGTGGCTTTTGGGCAGCTTTTCCTTCCCAATCTGGTCCCTTTGGAATGACTTACTTCAACAAACCAGTAGGAAGAGCCACAGATGGGAGACTCATAGTTGATTTTCTTGGTAATTAATCAACTCTTTCATCTTAGTTTGGTTTAAATTTGTTCGTTTTCTTTGATTCTGTATAATATCTCTCACCTTATGAGTGTGGACATTGAAGAAAAACGAAAAAGAATGAAAAATTTAAGGAAAGATTTAAGCTTTTGGTTCTGCTCCCCTCGTTCATTAGGTGAGACCCTATCAATTTCTATAAAGGGTAAAATAAACACAATTTCACGTGACAAGGGTATGCTTAAGTCCTTTTTATATATAGAGAAAGTATTTTTTTAGTAAATAATCACTTATTGTGATTATTAACATATCTGGGTTTCTCTTTTTAGAAGCAACTTAAGTTACTTTTACAAAAATCATTTAAAAATAAATCATTTTTAACCATTGCTATTTTTTAGTACAAACAAACATAGTTAAGTTGTGGGATAATCAAACTCTCATCCCCACTGGGAAACATAGATCATCAGATTTTATATGTGGAGCCACCAGTTAATTTAGTATTCTTTTTTTCAATAAAATCTGCAATATGAGAAACCATTTTATCAGTAGTACAGAACTAATATTAGGCAAGCTATACATTGCTTTTCATTGGGCAGCTCAAGCTCTTGGATTGCCATTTTTGAGTCCATATCTGCAATCAATTGGATCTGATTATACACATGGAGCTAATTATGCTACACTGGCATCCACTGTGCTTCTACCTAATACTTCTTTGTTTGTCACTGGGATCAGTCCCTTCTCTCTTGCCATCCAACTCAACCAAATGAAGCAGTTCAAAACCAAAGTTAATCAAGTGCATGAACAAGGTACAAAATGCACAAACTTCCTAGATCCCACTCTACTTTTTAATTTCTAAGGCATTATTGTACTACTTTTGATTGTTCCTCAGGATCCAAGCTTCCTTCACCAGATATATTTGGAAAGTCTCTTTACACATTCTACATTGGCCAAAATGATTTTACTTCCAACTTAGCTTCCATTGGCATAGGTGGAGTGCAACAATACCTCCCTCAGGTTGTTTCACAAATTGCTGCTACCATTAAGGTGAGATTACCATAACAGTCAACAATAACTCAAATCTATAATCAATGAAAAAAAAGATGTATAATTGAGTTTTGCTCAATGAATTTACAGGAGTTATATAATCTTGGAGGACGTACATTTTTGGTTCTTAATCTTGCACCAGTGGGATGCTACCCTTCCTTCTTGGTCCAGCTTCCTCATAACAGTTCAGACATTGATGAGTTTGGATGCTTGGTTTCTTACAACAACGCAGTGAGGGAATACAACAATATGTTGAAACAGTCACTGAGACAAATCAGAGAAAGTCTTTCCGATGCTTCTGTCGTTTATGTGGATACTTTCACTGTTCTGCTGGAGCTCTTCCAGCATCCCACTTCTCATGGTTCAAACACAAACCCTACACTTGTTTAAGACTACCAGAATTTCTTCATTATTTTTCTGACTTTTATCTTGAAACAGGGCTTAAGTATGGTACAAAAGCTTGCTGCGGCTATGGAGGTGGTGACTACAACTTCGATCCCAGAGTTTACTGTGGCAATTCCAAAGAGATAAATGGCAGAAAAGTGACGGCAACTGCATGCAATGATCCCTACAACTACGTGAGTTGGGATGGAATTCATGCCTCAGAAGCTGCAAACAAGCTTACCACCTTTGCCATTCTTAATGGATCCTACTCCGATCCTCCTTTCCCATTTCAGGAACATTGTGATCTTCAACCTATACATTAATCCATTTCTCAATTAACAAATTATGATGGCCAAATTCTGGCACAATTGTGAAATAAATTTTTCCAAGAAATCAAATTTCTTACCACGCAAAACTTCCAAAACTGTAAGAAACAGTTTGTATTTGTAGATGCATTATCTTACAATTCAGTCAACAGTACTAATAAAGAAATTGGAATGAAAACAGGGATGAAATGAAAATAGTTGTTTTCCAGTGCCCTTGATATCCCATACGATGAATAAATAAGTTCAATTTTTTATATTATAATTTTTTTCTGAAGATGGTCCAAGTTTATGACATAACAATTTTATATTAATTTAGGTTTAGAGTTTAATGTCTATAATTTAGAATTAAAAGAATAATTTAATAATCTAATACTATTGTTTTTTTTTTACTTAAAAGATACTCCAGTGTTAATATATTTTATAAATAGGGTCAATATAGTGGTTTAATAGATTGTACAAGTTTAAGTTTGAAATTTATCGTTAAACTTTTTTAGCTAAAAATAAGTTGTCTGTGCCATCTTCATGTTATTTAGAAAGATAATACACTATGCTTTTCCTTTCTCTAGTAAATCTCTTCAATGATAGGTTGATATATAAGTATTTTAAGAATTAATTATTGTTTTGTTTTGAAATAATGCTATCAGCAATAGTTTGAAGACTGTTTTCTACTTGTAGAGTCTTATTTTTAATAGTAATATTACATTTAATAGTAAATTGTTCCTTAAAACAACATATTTTAAATAAATTTAATATTTACCTTATTGAGAAAATTATTCATTTTTGCTTTGCAGACTTCAAGCATGCCACTTAGACCATTTATACTAAAGATGGATCCAAATTATTATTAGGATAGAAGATAAAGTGACATATTTTAAATGACAAACATTCATCAAAAGATTTTGTTCTATTAAATATAAAAAATAGTATGTTATAAATCACATTATTAAATGTCTTTTTATTGTTGGAGAGAATCTTGTAAGGACTCATAATTCTCAAATTTCTCGGGCAAGACTTTTCCATTTTCATTTTCATGAATGTATAATTTAGGACCCCGTTGTGAATAAATAAACATTCAGAATAAAAACAAAAGAGAAAAAATAAGAAGAAAACCCAAAGCTGCCATTAGAGAACTTGACCTGTGTCGAAGTCTTCCTCTGGTTCCAGTTCCATGCTATTCTAATCTGATACAACATCGTACGAAAAACTAAACATTGATTACCATTTTGCATGGCGACTGTTCAGCTCCACACAATTCAACACTGCTTCTGCGTGGCACTTCTTTTCCTTCTTCAGCTCTCATCACTGCAGTTCGCCTCACTCGGCTACAACGTCCCAGATAAGTACTTCATCAATTGTGGTTCAGACAACAGTGTTACCGAAAGTGGCAAGCTTTACGTTGGTGAATCAACCCCTGAAGCCGGTTTTAGCAGCAGTAACACAGAAAGGAACCAGTCATCGGTGCCTTCTCCTCTTTACCAAACAGCAAGGATTTTTCGAAGGGAATCTTGGTATAAGTTCAACATCGATACAAATGGCACCTACCTGGTACGCCTCCATTTCTTCCCTTTCACTTCCCCGAGTAATCTTTCCTCCGCCAGATTCAACGTTTCAGTTCCTGGATTCTGGTTGTTGCAAAACACTAATGGTAGAAATGATAGCAATAACAACTCTGCTTTAGTAAAAGAGTTTTTCATGGAAATCAGTACCCCCAGTATTAAAATAACTTTCAGACCTCTGGAATCATCGTTTGCGTTTGTGAATGCCATAGAACTGTTCGTACTACCCCTCCATCTCATATCCGACAACAACGTGAGGCGTTTCACTCCTACTAGGGGTACATCTTCATACAGCGGAGGTTTGTACTCTCGGGTGTTGGAGACCAAACACAGGCTTAATGTTGGTGGCCAGACAATGAAAGATATCTTATTGAGAAACTGGATTCCAGATGATATATATCTCATTTATCCGGAAAACGCCAAGAATCGTTCCCCTTACCAGGGTCAGATCGTGCCCCGTGTAGGTGATGACTCCGATGGTCCAAACGCAGCTAGTTATACTGCGCCATCTGATGTGTACGGAACTGCTAAGGAGACTAAAAACATCTCTACCAGTGCCATAGACTTTGGACTTTTCAACATAACATGGGCTCTTCCGGTGGACAACAACACAGATCATCTCCTTCGGCTTCACTTCTGTGATTATGTCAGTTCAGACGTTGGCCTTACACTGTTCGAACTTTCCATTTATGACGCCCATGTCAAGCAGCTAAATAATGACCCAAAAGTGTCTAACGAGTTGCCTGCCCCTTATTATTATGATTTCGTGTTGAACTCTGATAACTCTGGACATATTAAGGTCAGTCTAACACCTAATGAAACCGCTGACATAAAGGATGCATTTTTAAACGGGCTAGAAATAATGAAATTGATTGAATCATCAAATTCTGTTCCCCCTGACTTGGACTCCGAGTATAATCGTCTTCCTGTGTTACTGGGTTCAGTTCTCGGTGGTGTAGTCTTGGTTTCTGTTGTGGTGGTACTTGGCTTTCTTTGGCGTTTTAAAATGAACAAGGAAAAGTCCAATGAGAATTCCCACAGGTTGCCAATTCTGGATAATGGTGGACGGAGTTCTCACGGCAGATTGACTGATACAACCAATCGCGGCTCTCCCCTTCCCAACCTAAACCTAGAGCTCAAAATTCCATTGGTTGATCTTCAACTGGCAACAAAGAACTTCCACGCAAGCCAGCTAATTGGCAAGGGAGGTTTTGGCAACGTCTACAAGGGAGTCCTCGAGAATGGCATGACAGTGGCTGTGAAAAGAAGCCAGCCAGGGTCAGGTCAAGGCCTTCCAGAATTTCAGACAGAGATCATGGTTTTGTCTAAGATTCGCCACAAGCACCTTGTTTCCTTAATTGGGTATTGTGATGAGAAGTTCGAGATGATTCTGGTGTATGAATACATGGAAAAAGGGACACTCAGGGACCATTTGTATAATACAAAGTTGCCAAGCTTGTCCTGGAAGGTGAGGCTTCAAATCTGCATTGATTCTGCCAGGGGTCTCCATTATCTTCACAAAGGAGCAGCTGGGGGAATCATTCACCGTGATGTAAAGTCCACAAACATATTGCTTGATGAGAACCATGTTGCTAAAGTTGCTGATTTTGGTCTTTCAAGGTCAGGTCCTCCTGATACTCAACCTCATGTCACCACTGGTGTTAAAGGCACTTTTGGGTATCTTGATCCTGAGTATTTCAGGTCGCAACAGCTGACAGAAAAATCTGATGTCTACTCATTTGGCGTAGTTCTTTTGGAAGTTTTGTGTGCAAGAGCAGCGATTGACCCATCTCTTCCAACAGATCAGATAAACTTGGCGGAATGGGGATTGCTTTGCAAAAGCAAGGGCACACTCCAAGAGATCATCGATCCTTCCATCACGGAGCAAATTGATCAGAACTCACTCAGAAGATTTAGTGAGACGATAGAAAAATGCTTGCAAGAAGATGGTTGTGATAGGCCAACCATGGGCGATGTGTTGTGGGACTTGGAGTATGCGCTGCAGCTTCAGAAAGGTGCAAATGCAATACAGAGAGAACCGTATGAGGATAGTTCTAGTAATGTTTCTGCATCACTTCAACTGCCCAATGTTCGGCGTCTTCCTTCACTCTCGACACTGAGTGAAGCGGATGACACCATTGTGAGGGGTGAGGAATCCGATAGTGTTGTGGATTCCGTTTTCTCCCAGTTGAAGATTGATGATGCCAGATAGAAAATGTGGCACTTCAAGACAGTCATCTATTCCCAAATGTCTGGAGTAGGTTGCTTTTTACGATAGATTTTCCAACCCTTCCTTGTTGTTTAAATAACGTTAAGAAAGCAATTGTGAAACAACTTATTATTAGTCAATTTCCGTGACTGCAATAGATTATTGATTGTTCCATTTTAAACAACACTTATTTCAATGTTTTCACATGTCGATCTCACATTAACTACCTATAAAACTAATGTGATATAACACTTGTTTGAATGTTTGCGTAAGTGTATATTGTTTGACATCCTACGTGAGTTAAAAAATGAGGATTATATATATATATATATATATATATATATATATATATATATATATATATATAATAAGTTTAAAGTATATTACAAACCTTTAACATTATATCTCAATTACTTTTTCAAAATATTCCGAAGTACTTCAAAAAAATGTTTTCTAAAATAAAGATAAAGACTTCATTTATCGAACTAATCACTATTCAAAATTATATTAGAGATAACGGCTCTTTTTCCTGGACTACTGACCTATCTGTTCCTATCTTTGTTCACATATTTATATACAATCATCGCATAAAAACAAACAATACAAGGAAATAAGAAATAGAAGGGGTAAGCTAATGCTTTTAAAAGAATAGAAAAAAAAAACTAATTGGATAGGACAAAAGAAGATACAAAAATATTAAATAAATCTTTTATAATGACAACCCAGAAAACAAACTCAATGTTTACTATTAGGTTTTTACAAAAATTACTACTAAAGTCTCACTCATCATTACAAAGCACTTGCACATCCAACTCCTATAACAATTATACTTACACAAGTTATTTCCGGAAGATTAGTGTATTAAATGGACTCGTGAGACTCTACACCTGTCACACTTACTCCCTATATCTGAAACCATCATTAGAGAGGGATTAAGATGAAACAAAATCTAATTTAACAAGTCATGACATGGTTAACTTTACTAGCTCTATAAGTATGATCATCTTTCATATCATTTTGTTTGCCTTGTGAAGCCTCCTTCGACTCTTACCACCTACATATCATACTCTATGTGAATTAGATACTACTAGAGTCGAGATAGTCTCACTTTCGAAATCTCTTTTCAATACACTTTGACATCTTAAGTAGTGATATTTTTCCTTGAAAATATCCACTTAGAACTAAACTTTTCATTTCTAAGCCAAAGAGGACATAAACAAGTTAAACTAAAATTTAAAGTTTTTCTAAAACTCTAGACCAGCAGCTCAGTGCCTCCCCCTAACAATGTTCAGAGTAGCTCAACCGTGGACACTCAATAGAAGAAAAAAAGAATTTCTTCTAAACAATTACCTTTTTCCTTCTACCATAATATCATACTCAACTTATAAATATTATTATTTACAATAATGCCAACCTCTCTAAATTACTTTTTTTCAATAATGTTAACATCACATTTGTTCAAAACAAATACAAGAACCCATAACAGATTAACATATTAGTTTTTTTTATCATCTTAATTTCTCTCATTTTATAACACATTCAGACACTCCCTTTTCCCAATAATCATTTTCTTTTAGTACTCATCAATATAATTCTCATTCAAACCCAATTCATACCATTAAACAATTCAGTCATGTCATCACTCTACAATTCATCATCCATCAAAATATAGACTCACCTAAAACACAACACAATACTTAAAAACTCTAAAAAATTGTATCAAATCAAACTTACAAAATCATTTAAAACTTATGCAATTATAAATTTTCATTTTAAAACAATTTAAATGATAAGCTTCCCTTACCTTAAGGAAGACTCTTATCACTGTTCTCCCCCTTACACAACGTCTCCACTTAATGGTCCTATATTCATACCCCAACGACTAAAATCAACAATTGAATAATGATTTAAGGACCACACAGCTAGATGAAGATGCATATAGAAAACAGAGAAATCACATGCAATCAGAGAAAACTGTATGCACCAGAAAAAAATAGAGTTTCTCTATGGAAAGAGGAAAATTTGAACTTACCCTAATATAAAATTGATTGACTTGTATACTATAATCCTTGACACTAATCGTTTCTATGGCTTTGGATCTTCAAGAGGAAAAAAAAAATGAAGGAGGCCAATTTACTAAGAAGGAAGGAGATCGAAGACTGAGAATGAAATGGGTTTTATCTAAGGTTTATGTAAACCACTCCTGTTTTTAAAAAGGAAGACTCACTTCAAAAACTTTTAACTTTTTATTTATTTATAATATATATATATATATATATATATATATATATATATATATATATATATATATAATATGCTATTAATAAGGAAAACAAAGTATCAATATAATAATATAATTGTACCCTTTTTAAAATGGGTTAAGTATGCTTTTAGTCCGTGAACTTTGATCCAAAGTTGGAATTCGTCCATGTCTGAAACTTTGATATATTTTGGTCCTTAAACTTTAGAAATGAATGAATACAATCCTCCTTCTAAACCAATTACGTTAATTTTGTTTGACGTGTCAAATGTGTTTCATGTTAATATTAGAGAGTTGTTCACACCGTTTGACACATTTCCGGTTCAATATGGCTAGGAAATGCGTTCAACCCCTTAAAAAAGTTAGCATAACTGGGTTAAAATGACTATATTCATTCATTTTTAAAGTTTAGGAACCAAAATACATTAAAAGTTTCGAACATAAATGAATCTCAACTTTGAGTCAAATTTAAGAGAATAAAAACATACTTAACCCTTTTAGAATCTATATTCAGATTCCCACAATTATTTATTTTATTGTGTTTTTTTGTTCTAAATTCGATTTTGATTTTTACAATTTCAAATTGAAAATTTTCATTTATCTTTCTGGAAATTAAATCAAGAATAAAAAAATAGTTTATTTTTTTTGGATTCGCATAATCAATTTAATTAATTAATTAAATTAGATAATTTTTTTAACTCGGGTATGATTCCTCAGATTATAGATTGATTTATTTACATTACTTAATTTTTGGTTGCTATTTCTATTTCATATTTTTCAAGTTGCGTCTTATGTTTTGGAAATCCTTAGACATTCAATTTTACTTTCTGTAAAATAATAATGTACTAAATATTAAGATAAATCGATTTAAATTGTATTTTATTTTAAAAAATAATATTTTTTATTTCAACTACTATGGTGCAAATCAACCACGATAATAAGTACAAGACAAGAAAAATCCTTGGAAGGATTACAAGATAGTTTTAATCACAATAAGTTACCGGTTAGAAAATCCACTCATTGATCATTTGTTTAGTTAATCTCACCGTGAATTTTAATGGTCCATCAATAAATCACTTGTACAAGATAGAATTTACCCTCGCAATAAAACTTTTTAGTGAGACAAATTTATAAATGGGCTATTATTGGTTGACAAAGTTTTTTAACAAAGTTTTTGACAAACTTTCTTATTTTGGTAAAATAGTATTATTTTATTATTTTATTTTAATTAAAAAATAAAAATTTAAGTTTGTTAATTCCATTTTTAGATACTTTGTTAACTTTGTCAAAAAAAGGTTTGTCAATAGTTAATTTTCCTTTATAAATATATTATAAATCATATTATTAAATGTCCTTTCATTGTTGGAATAAATGTTGAAAGGACTCGTAATTCTAAAATTTCTCTGGCAAGACTTTTCTACTTTCATTTTCATGAATGCTATAATTTGGGACACAGAACTTGACCCGTGTCGAACTCTTCCTCTGCTTGGAATTCCATGCCATTCTCGTCGGATGCAACATCATACGCAAAACTAAACCTTGATTACCATTTTGCATGGCGACTGTTCAGCTCCACAAAATTCAACACTGCTTCTGTGTGGCACTTCTTTTCCTTCTTCAGCTCTCATCACTGCAGTTCGCCTCACTCGGCTACAACGTTCCAGATAAGTACTTCATCAATTGTGGGTCAGAAAACAGTGTAACCGAAAGTGGCAAGGTCTACGTTGGTGAATCAACCCTTCAAACCAGTTTTAACAGCAGTAACACAGAAACGAATGAGTCGTCGGTGCCTTCTCCTCTTTACCAAACAGCAAGGATTTTTCGAAGGGAATCTTGGTACAAGTTCAACATCGATATAAAGGGCACCTACCTGGTACGCCTCCATTTCTTCCCTTTCTCCTCCTCGACCAATCTTTCCTCTCCCAGGTTCAACGTTTCTGTGCCTGGCTTCTGGTTGATGCAAAATTCTAATGGTAGAAATGATACCAATAGCAACTCTGCTTTAGTAAAAGAGTTTTTCATGAACATCAATACCTCAAGTATCAAAATAAGTTTCAGACCTCTGGAATCATCGTTTGCGTTTGTGAATGCCATAGAACTGTTCGTACTACCCCTCCATCTCATATCCAACGCAGTGGCGCGTTTCGCTACAATTGGGGGTACATCTCACTACAGCGGAGGTTTGTACTCTCGAGTGCTGGAGACCAAACACAGGCTTAATGTTGGTGGCCAGACAACAAAAGATATTTTATTGAGAAACTGGATTCCAGATGATACATATCTCACTTATCCGGAAAACGCCAAGAATCGTTCCGCTTACCAGGGTCAAATCGAGTACCGTGTAGATGATGACTCCGATGGTCCAAACGCAGCTAGTTATACTGCCCCATCCGAGGTGTACGGAACTGCTAAGGAGACTAGAAACATCTCTTCCACTGACGGAGACCTTGGACTTTTCAACATAACATGGGCTCTTCCGGTGGACAACAGCACAGATCATTTCCTTAGGCTTCATTTCTGTGACTATGTCAGTTCACAAGTTGGCCTAACATATTTCGATCTTTCCATTTATGACGCTCATGTCATACAGGTAAATAATGACGGAAACGTGTCTAACGAGTTGCCTGCCCCTTATTATTATGATTTCGTGGTGAAATCTGATAACTCTGGACATATTAAGGTCAGCCTAACACCTAATGGAAACGCTCCCATACCAAATGCATTTTTAAACGGGCTAGAAATAATGAAAGTGATTGAATCATCAAATTCTGTCCCCCCTGACTTGGTCGAACCCGGTTCCAAGCATAATCGTCTTCCTGTGTTGCTGGGTTCAGTTCTCGGTGGTTTAGCATTGGTATCTGTTGTGGTGCTACTTGGCCTTCTTTGGCGTTCTAAAATGAGGAAGGAAAAGCCCGTTGAAAATTCGGACTGGTTGCCAATTCTGGATAATGCTGGAGGGAGTTCTCACAGCAGATTGACTGATATAACCAGTCACAGTTCTCCCCTTCCCAACATAAACCTAGGTCTCAAAATACCCTTGATTGATCTTCAACTGGCAACAAAGAACTTCCACGCAAGTCAGCTAATTGGCAAGGGTGGTTTTGGCAACGTCTACAAGGGAGTCCTCAAGAATGGCATTACAGTGGCTGTGAAAAGAAGCCAGCCAGGGTCAGGTCAAGGCCTTCCAGAATTTCAGACAGAGATCATGGTTTTGTCTAAGATTCGCCACAAGCACCTTGTTTCCTTAATTGGATATTGTGATGAGAGGTTCGAGATGATTGTGGTCTATGAATACATGGAAAAGGGGACACTCAGGGACCATTTGTATAATACAAAGTTGCCAAGCTTGTCCTGGAAGGTGAGGCTTCAAATCTGCATTGATTCTGCCAGGGGTATTCATTACCTTCACAAAGGAGCAGCTGGGGGAATCATTCACCGTGACGTAAAGTCCACAAACATATTGCTTGATGAGAACCATGTTGCTAAAGTTGCTGATTTTGGTCTTTCAAGGTCAGGTCCTCCTGATACTCAACCTCATGTCACCACTGGTGTTAAAGGCACTTTTGGTTATCTTGATCCTGAGTATATCAGGTCGCAACAGCTGACAGAAAAATCTGATGTCTACTCATTTGGGGTAGTTCTTTTGGAAGTTTTGTGTGCAAGATCAGTGATTGACCCATCTCTTCCAACAGATCAGATAAACTTGGCGGATTGGGGATTGCTATGCAAAAACAAGGGGACACTCCAAGATATCATCGATCCTTCCATCATGGACCAAATTGATCAAAACTCACTAAGAAAATTTAGTGAGACGATAGAAAAATGCTTGCAAGAAGATGGTTGTAAGAGGCCAAGCATGGGTGATGTGTTGTGGGACTTGGAGTATGCGCTGCAGCTTCAGAGAGGGACGTATGATGATAGTTCTAGTAGTGTTTCTGCATCACTTCAACTTCCCAATGTTCGGCGTCTTCCTTCTCTCTCCACACTGAGTGAAGCAAATAATAGCATTGTGAGGGGTGATTAATCCGATAGTGCTGTAGATTACGCTTTCCCACAGTTGAAGATTGATAATCTATTCCCAAATGTTTCGGGTAGGAAGTTGCTTTTAAGATAGATATTTCAACCTCTGCTTTTCTTTTCTGTAATTTGTTGTCAGTCTATTGTTGTTTAAATAACGTTACGAAAGCAATTGTAAAATAACTTATTATTCTTAGTAAATTTCGTGCTTGCAATAAATTATTAATAAATAGTTTCATTTTATACATCACTTGTTTCATTGTTTTGTAAATGGGTATTAATGAATCACTTTTTTATACACTAATAAAAGTTATAATACATCACTTGATCAAAATAACGCAAAGAATAAATAATAAACACTAATAAACATAATAAAATTTTAACATAGATCTTGTATCTTTTGAACTCCAATATATGTTAGATGGTGATAAAAAAAAATATTCATAGCAATTACATTAAATTTTTATATTGTAGTAAATAAAAATTATTTATACAATTATAGTGAAAAACTTAAAGTATAATTGTAATGAGTTAGAAAATAAAAAATAGGTTTAGTTATGTCTTTGGTCCCCATTTTTATAACAAAATCTAAAAAGTACAGTAACAGCGTTAATTGAGGAGCCACGCATCACTTCTTGGATTTTTTGAATTTTTTTTTTGAATTTTTTATTTATTTATTTTTTTGAATTTAAAAAAAAATTGCCATGTGTCAAACGATCGTCGTGCCACGTGGCAGTGACATAGTGATGTGGCAGTGATAATGCCACATGTCAATATTATGTCAGGTGTCATCTCCTCAATCTCAATTTGGTCTTTGTATTCTAATTTTTGTCTCAATTTAGTTCCTATTTTTTTAAAAATAGTCCAATTTTTTCTCTCCACATTGAAACAAAAATTAATTTTTATATAAATATTATACAAATATTTTTATTAAATTTGATATTTTTATTCAAATTGATATTTTTATTATATATTTTTAATATAACTAAGTTTATTTAAATTTGTGTTTCACATTCAACTTTACTTAAAATTATTTTCAAATTTTAAATTTATATATTTTTTATTGTTACATGAATTAGTTAAAATTATTTTTAAAATTTTTATAATTGTTATTTTTACATCAATTCAAACATTTGTGTACAAATTATTGAAATTTACACATTTTAAAAATATACAATTATTTGAAATATAAATTCAAATAAAAAATAATATTAAAGTATGATGTAATAAAATATTAATATAATTTATGATTTTTTTTATTAACATTATTATCTATTAACAGCTTTAAAACAAGTTTAAGTAAAGTTCAATGTAAAATATTAATTAAATAAACTTAATTTTGTTAAAAATATTTACTTGAAATATCAATTTTGATAGAAATATTTGTGTACATTTATATAGAAATTAAATTTGATTTCAATTTGGAGAGGGACAAAATTGCTCAATTTTTACAAAAATGGAACTAAATTGAGACAAAATTTAAAATAAAGAGACCAAATTGAGAAAGTGGAAATGACACCTGTCATATAAGTGACATGTGTCATTGTCACTGTCACTGTCACATCACTTTGTCACTACCACGTGGCACGACGACACGACAGCTTGACACATGGCAAATTTTTTATTTTTTAAAAAAATTCAAAAAAATAAATAAAGAATAAAAAAATTCCAAAATTCCAAAAACTGACACGTGACACCCCTTTAACGGTGTTACTGTATCACTAACGGAAGGAACCAAATTGAGACAAAAACAAATAGAGGGACCAAATTGAGATTTTGCTACGAAAATAGGGACCAAATGTATAATTAAACCTAAAAAGTAATTAGATAAGATATATTAAAATAATATTCTACATGATGAAAATAAACAAAAAATAAAAATATTAAAAAATTAACAAATGTGTGTCTTATAAACAATTTGGAGACTATTGGAATTGCACAAAGAAAAACAAATGTATAATTAAGGGTATGATAAGATGAAAAATATCTTAGAGATTTAAGAAAAAATTTCAAATATCAACATATATACTCAATGTTTAAGAAATAACAAAAATTGTTTTAGCGAAACAAAAAAGTTCTTCAAATGAAACAAAAATTAATAATAATAAGTATTTTTTTATATTACCTAGTAAATGAAATGTTTATAATATTAAACACTCAAATTAAGAGTATTAAACATTCTCATGTGAAAGAAAAATATACAATAAATAGAAATATTAAAAAATAATAGAAATATTCAAATGTTAGAAATACATTTTTTTATTGACATACATCATTTTAACATAATTACATAAAGATTATGATAAGATAAAAAATATATTGGAGATGCGAATGAGTTTCATAACAAACCAAATAATTAAAAGAAATAAAAAATGGAAAGTGTATATATATATATATATATATATATATATAGTTACTTAATTAATTGTGAATATTTTAATAATTTAAACGAGGATAGAGATATGGCGCGGACGGGTATTATGGCGGGGATATTTATATCCCCATCCCCATACCCATACCCATACCCAATTGAAAAAATCGGGGATTTCCCATACCCATATCCATACCCAGTCAATGCAGGGATTCCCCGCCCGTCAAAACGGAGACGGGTTCGGGTAATACCCACGGGGACAGGTTTATTTGCCATCTCTAATTTTATTATTATTAATTTTTGTTTCATTTGAAAAACTATTTTGTTTCGCTAAAATAATTTTCATTATCTCTTAACCATCGACTTAGTTGACATTTAAAAACTTTTCTTAGATCTCTAAGATATTTTTCATCTTATCATACTCTTAATTATATATTTATTTTCTTTTCTGTGATTTCATTCAATGGTGTCTCAAGTTATTTATTCAATGGTCTCTCCAAGCTTTTGTAAGACACATTTATTTTTTTTAAATATTTTTATTTGCTATTTATTTTTATCATTTAGCATACTATTTTGATATTTTTTTATATAATTATTTTATTTACTAAATCATCATTATACTTGTAATTATATCCCTATAATTGTATAAATAAGTTTCATTTACTATAATATAATAATTTAATGTAATTGATATGAATTTTGTTTATTTCCAGCCAACATATATTGAAGTTTAAAAGATGAAAAATTCATTTTAAAATTACAAATCTATTATTATTAGTTTAATCTTTGTTCTATTCTATGTGTGATTTTGATCAAGTGATTTATTATAACTTTAATTAGTTATAAAAAAAGAGATTTCATTAGAATTTAAAAGATTTAAGTAAATCGACATTTAAAATATTTTTTAATTTGAATATTTTTTTCTTTTTATATTTTTTAAAAATTTTATCAAATAGGTTTCATAACATTTGTAAATTTAGTAAATGTTTTGGTTCTCATAAAATTTTATTTGTTATTTTAATTTGAAATGTATAAAATTATAATTTCTTTCTAAATATATGAAATTGAAGAAGCAACTCTCCTTTTAATATTGAATATTTTATAATATTATGTTTCCTTCACCATAATTTTGTATTATTTTATAAAAATTAATTAATTGATATTGAAATAGTAAGAAAGCGTGTATCAATAGGGATGGCAAAGTGGCAGGTGGGGACAGGTTTCGCTATCTCATATCCATCCCCGTAGAAAAAATCTATCCTCATCCACAAACCTAACGGGTATCAAACTTGTGTCCCATCCCCATCCCCACCGGTTAAACAGGTATAATCTTGTACCCATATCCGTACCTGTTTTCTTACTACTCCAATATTAGTTTTAATTAATTTTTATAAAATAATAAAAAATTACAGTAAAGGAAACATAATATTATCAAATATTCAATATTAGATTATGGTTGTTTCTTCGATATCAAATACTTTGAAATAAATTATAATTGTTTACATTTTATATTAGAATACCAAATAAAATTTCATGAGAACCAAAATATTTATTAAATTTATAAACTGCAAACATTAATGAAACCTAGTTGATAAAATTTAAAAATATAAAAGGAAAACAAATATTCAAATTAAAATATATTTTAAATGTTTGTTTACTTCAATTTTAAAATTGTAATGAATCTCTTTTTTATACACAAATAAAATTTATAATACATCACTTGATCAAAATGATGCAAAGAACAAATAATAAACATAATAATAAAATTTTAGCATAGATCTTGTATCTTTTGAACTTCAAGGTATGTTGATGGTGATAAAAAAATATTCATGGCAATTACATTAAATTTTTATATTGTAGTAAATAAAATTTATTTATACAATTATAGTGAAAAATTACAGTATGATTGATAATGAGTTAGAAAATAAAAAATAATTAGAAAAAATATATCGAAATAATATTGTACATGATGAAAATAAACAAAAAAATAAAAATATTAACAAATTAACAAATGTGTGTCTTAAAAACAATTTGAGAGACTATTGAAAGAAATCGCACAAAGAAAAACAAATGTATAATTAAGGGTATGATAAGATGAAAAATACCTTAGACATCTAAGAAAATTTTTCAAATATCAACATATATACATACTCAATGGTTGAGAAATAACGCAAATTGTTTTAACGAAACAAAAGTTCTTCAAATGAAACAAAAATTAATAATAATAAGTAATTTTTTTATATTACCTAGTAAATGAAATGTTTATGCTATTAAACACTTAAATTGAGAATATTAAACATTCTCATGTGAAAGAAAAATATAAAATAAATAAAAATAATAAAAAATAATAAAAATATTCAAATGTGTGACATGAATTTTTTTTAATTCACATACATCATTTTAACATAATTATATAAAGGTTATGATAAGATGAAAAATATATTAGAGATGCGAATGAGTTTCATGACAAACAAAATAATTAGAAGAAATAAAAAATAGAAATATATATATATATATATATATATATATATATATATAATTATGAATATTTTAATAATTTAAACGAAGACGGAGATATGACGGAGACGAGTATTATGGCGAGGATATGTACATCCCCATACCCAATTGAAAAAGTTGGGGATTCCCCATACCAATACTCATACCCAGTCAATGCAGGGATTCCCCGTCAACACGAGGACGAGTTCGGACAATACCCACGAAGACAAGTTTATTTGTCATCTCTAGGTACAAGTATATACTTGTTACCTAGTGGAGACGAGGATGAAACAAAAATTTGATATCCGTTGAGTTTGGGTATGGATATAGAGATTAATTTTTTCTTTGGGGATTGGTATGAGACCAAGAAACCCGTCCCTACCTTGTCTCGTCGTTTACGTTTTGAAGATTGTAATTGAATAATTATAATTAAATTTTTAAAATGTAAATTAAAATATTTAAAAAAAAAATCAAAGTACTTAATAAAATATTAATGTAAATTAATTTGGTCTTTTTAAAAAATAAATTTAAAATAATTGTGCCAAAATATATATTTTAAAAAATTAACCTTTTACAAAGGTTTAAATAAAAAAAATAGAAATGTATCCAAATTTTAAATGATTATTTCATGATTAATATTTCTTTTATTAGTAATTTTCTTTTAGTCACTTGAATTTAAAAAAAGTACTTAAATAAATTTTATTACTATTTATTGGCGGTGGTTGGTAGGTATCCATGAGTCAGATACCATGATACTCTTATATGTTCTAAATGAGTAATTAAATACTTGTATCCATTATTCCTGAATATTCATTGAATATATCCATTTAATATCTATCATGGATTTTACACACAAATATTTACGGGTACAATTTTTGTTGACATTCGGTAAAGTGAATATTGTTTGAGTATGTAATTAATTATTGATTTTTTTTTCAACTTTTTTCTTGTTTTTAACTTATTATTTGAAACGAAAAAGAATCTGGGACATATTGACCAAATAATTGGTCTAGTACTAGATGTAGCCTTTCTTCCGGTAAGATGCATAATATTTACAATGTTCTAATAGTTAAGGGTTGAAATATTGTTGGTCAACAAATTAATGTGACTTGTGAAGTACAATAATTATTAGGAAATAATTGAGTTAAGGTTGTATCTATGAGTGCTACAAATGGTCTAATGAATATTCAAGAAACACAAATCTCGCTACAATAGATTTTAACCAATGACTTTGTTACTAAATTACAAAATGAACTTAAGTCTAATTCAACCCCACAAAACTACTTTTTAAAGTGAGATTTGCATACACTTATACAATGGCGAACCTTAGTTAAGTGATAAGGGAGTCATGCCAACCAATTTGTTTATATATATATATATATATATATATGTATGTATGTATGTATATATATATATATATATATATATATATATATATATATATATATATATAGATAGATAGATAGATAGATAGATAATTCTTTTTAATTTTAATGTATTTTATGCATTGATACCTTTAAAACTTTTATACATTTATCTTGGATTTAAGTATGCCTTTAGTATCGAAGTTTTAACACAAAATTGAAATTCGTCTATGTCCAAAATTTTAACATTTTATTTTACTAAATTTAAAGAATGAATGGATATAATTTTTTTATTCCAATTAGGTTAAACATTTTTAAAGTGTCAAATGCATTTCATGTTATCATTTGAATTGTTTATATTGTCAAACATGTCTTAGCTTTAATATCTGCTAGAAACGTGTTTGACGTGTCAAGAAAGTTTAACCCAATTGGGTTAAAGGACTAGATTCATACATTTGTAAAGTTTGCATATTAAAATGTATCAAAGTTTTGAACGGTGGCAAATTTCAATTTGGCATCAAAATTCAGGATCTAAAAACATACTTAACATTTTATTTTGGCACTCCTTAAATTTTATCTAAACATCCGGTACTACACTTATATATTATGAAATTGTCTTATCTCTAGTTGATGTACGACTTCTAACATATTAGTCTCTTATATGGATAAATTCAAGTCTCCAAGTCATCAACCAATCTTTATTTTGAAACTTTTTATTTTCTCTTTCCACTCCAAGATCCCAAAGTCCCAATATGATCAATGGTAAACAGATAATGATTTTGTCCCAAATTCGTGAGAGAGGCACCTTGTTTCCTTAATAACGTACTGAGAGGAAAGCTTTTAGGTAATATTGGTTTAGGAATATATGGTAAAAGGGACACTCTTTGTGCAAAAACAAATTTGTCAAGCTTGTCTCAGAAGCAGAGGCTTAAAATTTGTCAAGGACAGGTACTATTGATGATCAACCATATGTCACCATTGTTGTTAAAGGCACCTTCAAAGACAGGAATTAGACCATCTATTTTGAGATGTTAAAATGAATTTAAAAATTTAAATCGAATTCAATTGAAAAAGTTGAAGAATAATCTAAGTTAAATTAATCCGATTTACTTAAGAGGAAAGTCAAGTGAGTTTCAATTGCGAGTTTCTACATTAAAGAAATGAAATACTGAATTGAAGAGATTAAGCCTTTGATATTGATTAATTATTTAAATATTTTAATGTCATTATATTATTGAGGAAAAATGTTATTGATTTTTATTTTTTTAATTTAATTAGTCAATTTATTTAATTCATGCTGTGATTTGAGCCGAATTAATAATTTTTTGACTTATTATAAAATTAATCGAATTAAGCTGATCCAATCCGATTGGTTCATAAACCCTATCTTAGAGTATCATTTTGAACTATTCTATATTTTTGTTAATTTTTAAAATCTTTTACTTCGTTTTTTATTACTAATTTGCTTAAGTTTGTCTCGAAGACAACCTTGCATCAACTTATTCGTTAACTTGGTCATGCGGAAAACTCGCATCAGGAAAAAAAAATTGTAACACACGCTCCATATGCAATTTTGTTTTTATTTTAATTCATTTTATAATGGCTATTTTTTTATCTTTATATTAATAAAAAGGATTAGGAACCTCATGATAGTATTTTATTTATATTTTTATAACTTCTAACAAATGGAAAGTAGATAATAACAAAGATAATAATATAACAAGAAAACAATATAAAACAAAAAGACAAAGGAGCAACTATCATGTTTCTAATCTCAACCAAAATTAGGTATCCCTGAAGGGTGAATGAGTAACTTTTCAGACTTAATTAGATATTTAACCCTTTAAATTTGTAAATCCGATTTTGGCATTTTAAAGTTAAAAAACATTTTAGTCTTTTTTTTTAAATATTATTTCAATTCCTCAACTTTGCTTTACAACAAAAAAAATGTTTTAAATAACATTTTAGTCCCCCATAGTTAATATTCATAGACTATTTTTTTTTTAAATTAAGGAACTTTTCTTTTTTAATTTTAGAGATGAAAATTATATTAACTTTCAGTTTAAACTAAAAATAGGATTAATTTTTTTATTAAATTCCAATCATACCGGAATACCAAATGTTTTACTGGATGAAAAAAAAATTAATAAATTATTTTTCTAAATATGCTTAACTATGCTGAACAAAACATGAGGCGGTCCAGTTGGTCCAAGCATTATGTATAACCTTCGTTTTTTTCTGCATGTAACTTTATTTTTATTCTTAAATAAGACAAGTGTATTAAATTAATTATATATATATATATATATATATATATATATATATATATATATATATATATATATATATATATATATATCATACAGTAAGCCTAATAAAACACAGAAAACAATAATTTGCAAATCAACCATGTACTTTTTTCCCTTTTGCAAATCTTTTGTGCAATTATATTTTAACGAATAAACAAATAATTTTTTAAGATAACACGTTTTCTCTTTCGTTTTTTTTAGTTTACTTATTTACCTCACACCTTAACAGTGACATTTCTTTTGGAATTTTAGACTTATGATGTATTCAAGAGAATCAGGACAAAATAGGTGGCAGTGGACCATTGGAAAATTTTTATCATTCGGGAGAGATATCTGTACTCTATTACCTTGTGGCATTATTAACCCTTTGTAGTTGCTTCAGTGCAATATTTAATTATTTATTACAACAGTAAGTATCCATGCATGCGCCCTTCGGCAATTGCTTGAAGACAAAAGTAATGGAAAGTTTCAAACCAAGCATCTCAACGTCAACCATACTTCTCAATCTTCTTTTTCACGGCCCTAATAGTTCCGGTAGTTGATAAATCCACTTCACAATTAAAAAAAGGGAAAAAAAGAGGAAATAAGAAGAAAAATCAAAGCTGACGCCTTGACCTGTGCTGAAGTCTTCCTCCCATTTGAGTCCCGTGTTCATTCAAGTCCACATACTCTAGTTTCAAAAGATGCAATAATCATAGCAGATACTAAGCCCCAATCACCATATTTCCATGGAGATTCCTAAGCTCCAAATAATTCAACACTCTCGCTGTATACCACTTCTTTTCCTTCTTCAGCTCTTATCACTGCAGTTCTCCTCACTCGGCTACAACGTCCCAGATAACTACTTCATCAATTGTGGGTCAGGCAACAGTGTTACTGATAGTGGCAAGGCTTACGTTGCTGAATCAACCCTTCAAACCAGTTTTAACAGCAGTAACACAGAAACGAATCAGTCATCGGTGCCTTCTCCTCTTTACCAAACAGCAAGGATTTTTCGAAGTGATTCTTGGTATAAGTTCAACATCGATACAAATGGCACCTACCTGGTACGCCTCCATTTCTTCCCTTTCTCTTCCCCGAGTAATCTTTCCTCTGCCAGATTCAACGTTTCAGTTCCTGGCTTCTGGTTGTTGCAAAACTTTAATGGTAGAAATGACAGCAATAACAACTCTGCTTTAGTAAAAGAGTTTTTCATGGAAATCAGTACCCCCAGTATCAAAATAACTTTCAGACCTCTGGAATCATCGTTTGCGTTTGTGAATGCCATAGAACTGTTCGTACTACCCCTCCATCTCATATCCAACAAAGTGGCGCGTTTCGCTCCAATTGGAGGTACATCTCCCCTCAACGGAGGTTTGTACTCTCGGGTGTTGGAGACCAAACACAGACTTAATGTTGGTGGCGAAACTACCAAAGATATTCTATTGAGAAACTGGATTCCTGATGATATATATCTCACTTATCCGGAAAACGCCAAGAATCGTTCCCCTTACCAGGGTCAAATCGTGCCCCGTGTAGGTGATGACGCCGATGGTCCAAACGCAACTAGTTATACTGCGCCATCCGAGGTGTACGGAACTGCTAAGGAGACTAGAAACATCTCTTCCACTGACGGAGACCTTGGACTTTTCAACATAACATGGGCTCTTCCGGTGGACAACAGCACAGATCATTTCCTTAGGCTTCATTTCTGTGACTATGTCAGTTCACAAGTTGGCCTAACATATTTCGATCTTTCCATTTATGACGCTCATGTCATACAGGTAAATAATGACGGAAACGTGTCTAACGAGTTGCCTGCCCCTTATTATTATGATTTCGTGGTGAAATCTGATAACTCTGGACATATTAAGGTCAGCCTAACACCAAATGGAACCGCTGACATAAAGGATGCATTTTTAAACGGGCTAGAAATAATGAAAGTGATTGAATCATCAAATTCTGTCCCTCCTGACTTGGTGGAACCCGGTTCCAAGCATAATCGTCTTCCTGTGTTGCTGGGTTCAGTTCTCGGTGGTTTAGTATTGGTATTTGTTGTGGTGCTACTTGGCTTTCTTTGGCGTTCTAAAATGAGGAAGGAAAAGCCCGTTGAGAATTCGGACTGGTTGCCAATCCCCGTTAATGCTGGAGGGAGTTCTCACAGCAGATTGACTGATATAACCAGTCACGGTTCTCCCCTTCCCAACATAAACCTAGGTCTCAAAATACCCTTGATTGATCTTCAACTGGCAACAAAGAACTTCCACGCAAGTCAGTTAATTGGCAAGGGTGGTTTTGGCAACGTCTACAAGGGAGTCCTCAAGAATGGCATGACAGTGGCTGTGAAAAGAAGCCAGCCAGGGTCAGGTCAAGGCCTTCCAGAATTTCAGACAGAGATCATGGTTTTGTCTAAGATTCGCCACAAGCACCTTGTTTCCTTAATTGGATATTGTGATGAGAGGTTCGAGATGATTCTGGTGTATGAATATATGGAAAAAGGGACACTCAGGGACCATTTGTATAATACAAAGTTGCCAAGCTTGTCCTGGAAGGTGAGGCTTCAAATTTGCATTGATTCTGCGAGGGGTCTTCATTACCTTCACAAAGGAGCAGCTGGGGGAATCATTCACCGTGACGTAAAGTCCACAAACATATTGCTTGATGAGAACCATGTTGCTAAAGTTGCTGATTTTGGTCTTTCAAGGTCAGGTCCTCCTGATACTCAACCTCATGTCACCACTGGTGTTAAAGGCACTTTTGGGTATCTTGATCCTGAGTATTTCAGGTCGCAACAGCTGACAGAAAAATCTGATGTCTATTCATTTGGAGTAGTTCTTTTGGAAGTGTTGTGTGCAAGAGCAGTGATTGACCCAACTCTTCCAAGAGATCAGATAAACTTGGCAGAATGGGGATTGCTTTGCAAAACCAAGGGGATACTCCAAGAGATCATCGATCCTTCCATCAAGTACCAAATTGATCAAAACTCACTCAGAAAATTTAGTGAGACGATAGAAAAATGCTTGCAAGAAGATGGTTCTGATAGGCCAACCATGGGCGATGTGTTGTGGGACTTGGAGTATGCGCTGCAGCTTCAGAAAGGTGCAAATGCAATTCAGACAGACCCGTATGAGGATAGTTCAAGTAGTGTTTCTGCATCACTTCAACTGCCCAATGTTCGGCGTCTTCCTTCACTCTCCACACTGAGTGAAGCGGATGATACCATTGTGAGGGGTGATGAATCCGATAGTGTTGTGGATTCCGTTTTCTCCCAGTTGAAGATTGATGATGCCAGATAGAGTATCGAGCACTTCAAGGCAGTCATCAATTCCCAAATGTCTTGAGTATGTAGCTGCTTTTATGATAGATTTTTCAACCTTTCTTTTGTTTTTTTTTTCTGTAGTTTTTGTTGTCAGTCTATTGTGGTTTAAATAACGTTATGAAAGCAATTGTAAAATCATTGATTATTAGTCCATTCCTATGCTGGCAATAAATTATTGATAAATAGTTCAATTTCATACCACACTTGTTTGCACTAGTGGATATACCATAGACTGCGGCTAACCATGCTATATTAAATACACGCTTTCGTTTTTTCATTATCCCTTTTCGGGTTTCAATGCCATATAAATCAGCTTGTACAGGAAGAAGAGAGTGGCACTGATGCCCTAGCAGCTAGTGAACATACCTCCCTGTCTTAAATGAATAAAAATTGGATACTGTTTATGTGAAAAAAAAAAAAACTTTGACAGTAATTCTAGAATTAAAAAGGCATTCGTGCATGGGCTTGAAAGAATGGATTTCATGGTTGTTCTAGCAAAAAAAAGTAGTCACTTTAAGTAACAGCGTTTAAAGTGAAACCTTCTAAAATGATGATGATCCCACAGATATGTCTAATTCCCTCTAGAGATATGGTTCTTGTAAGACAAGGCTTTACGTGATCTTGGATCTTAACTTCTAAGTTAGATTTATGGGGTGAAATCCTAGTAAATACTGCGCATGTCTCAGTTATACTTTATATATTCCTATATGTTGGGTTTGTGTGGATAGTCCCTTTGGCCAAGACTTTATCATCACCTAATACTTGATCTTATGTGTCTTTCTATTACCGATCATGCGGTTGATCATTTATCTTATGCGTGAAAAACTCTATCGAAACAATGGTCATTTCTTCCTGTCCACTAAAAAATCAAGTCATACTCCTTTTTATTCCAAAGAAGGTAATACGTGACCGACATCACTGTTGCACTCAGTTCATACAAAGAGATTATTTGAAGTAAAACAAAAGATGGGGTTCCTATTGAGTTAAAAATCCAGAAAAACGGAAGCCTGCTGAAACATTTTACTATATGGCACAACCAATTAAAATAGTAGATGGGAAGTATCCATATCCCCATCACTAAATGTATAATTAGAAAGGTTAGTTAGGCATTGAGAATGCCTTTGCAAAGCATTGAGCCAGGATCAGGACAAGGCCTTCCTTGAATATGGGATGGTGGTTCTGTTCATAATTCCACCATCCTCGTCTGGGTTCCTTGATTAGTTTGAGTCAAATAAGCATTCAAATATTTTCTTTGCAGTAAGCTACAAACCTTAGAAGCCACATATACCTTTAATTTGAATGCTTTACTATACTTACGGTCCTTAAGTTCACGAAAATTTAGAGAAGGAAACCGGTGTGCATATTTCACGGCTTCGGAGGAAACTAAGAAAGATGTACCTGAGTGTGAAGGATACTACACTATAAAAAAGGATTGGTAAATGACCAAAGGCAGAACACACACACTGACTAAACCCCTCTGGTAAAGTTAGTTATTCCACATTTTGTATACAAGCTAAGGGCGGTTTGATGTAATCAAGACTTTTAATCATCAACCAATCTCAAATTTACTACTACTTCTCTTTTTTTTCTTTTCATTTCAACATACTAAAAACCCTATATGATCAACAATAAACGGATCTGCGTTACAAGGTGGGGGCAGTTGCCCCTGCTAGGATTTTTTTATATTTAACTATATGTAATATTTTTTTCTTATTAAAAAAATAGGTATGCCAATGCCACCGTAGGGAAGACAAACTATTTTCAATCAAATAGAAAGTTTCATTAAGGCCGTGTGGTATTGCACCCCTTTTGCTGTTTGCACATCCTAATTTTTCTTTTTCTGTTTTCATTTCAGTAAGACTTTATCTGATGCAAACAGAGTTCATAACTAAAAATATAAATTTGGAAATTCATTTCCAATTGACATACATTTAGAATTTAATTCTAAAAAATCATTCTAATCTTCCATATTTCGGAATTTAGATATTGGAAACGTGAAGGAATCCTGCATTTCTGAAATATTAATTGAAATAAAGCGTCCTTACTTGCTGCATTTGCTTTCAAGGAGGTTGTATCGGTCTTGCTTTTGACGCCGGAGACATATCACTGCCTTCCATCCACCCTCTGGCGACGCAGTGCACGGGGGAAGAGTAGCCACGATCTCTACATGAAGATGGATTCGAAATTGGCTTTTAGTGAGTAATATAAATAAAAATTTACACTTAAGCATGATTGCAATGACTCCATTGCATCGAATAGTTGACTAAGTTGTCTTGAGTGATGCGGGACAAATTGGAAAGGAACGCGGGCAAGGTGTCGCTGCAGAAGATGGTTACCTATCTCAGTGTTTTGGTAGAAATAATAGGTTATTGGGGAGAATAGGATATATGACTAAGTTGTTATAGTTTTATTTAAGAACGGAAATAAAGAAAAATGAAATTATTTACCAAGACTTTATCAAAAATATTTACTTTTAAATTGGAAAGAACTATTAATTAATGAGTTTTTTATTTTGTTTGATTTATTTTTCTAAATTGTAAAAAATAATTTGAAAAGAAAAAAATCAACTAAGTTCCTTCTGTTTCCGATAGAAATCAAAAATAAAAAATCAATAAATAATTTGACCAAATATAGGTCAAACTAACATGGTAGTAGCAGGACAAGTCTCTCGTAAACATTCCAAAGAAAAGAAAATTAATATTATTTTCATAATTAGATTAAATGAATATAAAATTTTTGCCTCATTTTTATCCTTACTGTATTCACTTGTGCCTGTATTCATATTTATTTTCTTAATATTTTAATATCAAGTATTTACAAAGAATTTATAATTATAATTATATATACTTTAAATTATAATAACAAATAAAATTTCATAAAATCCAAAAATTTTATAAAATTTTCAAAGTTAATGAAATAAAATTGATAAAGTTTAAAAATTAAAAAAAATAATAATAAAAAGAAAACAGATCATCAAATTTAAAATATTTCAAATGTATTTTCACTCTCATTTTCTTTAAATTCTATTAAGAAAAAGAAATATGTAACTAAAAAAAGTAAGGTTATACAATTAAAAGACTAAGAATAATATATATATATATATATATATATATATATATATATATATATATATATATATTCAAACACACAGACGTTGTTGTGTTTATATGTTCACATTTTTTAATTTTCATACAAATTTGAGAACAATTACTTTTTAAAATAGTTATTAAATGTAAAATTAGAAAATAAAATATGTACATATAAGAAGTTTTTTAATTAACTACTAAGGATAAAAGAGATTTTTAGAATAACAGTAATCTATTTATAAAATAATTAATTTTTAAAATAATAATTAAGGGTAAAATTGAAATAACGAAAAGTGGACACAAAAGAGTATATCCTCTCTATATGTTGTTATAGATATATTATACTACATAATAAATTATGAATATTTTATTAATTTAAATCAGGACTGGGATGAGAGAAGAGTTGAATATGAGGCCTGGTATGAGAACGAAGATAGGATGAATATGTACATCCTCATTTTCATATCCAATATAAAAATTTGGGTATTAGGGATGACAACTAGGCGGGACGAGGGTTTGTTTCGTTATCTCATACTTATCCCCGTAAAAAACAAATACATCCTCGTTTTTATACTCAAATTCAACGGGTATCAAAATTTTGTCTCATTCTCATTCACATCTCCACCGGGTACGGGTACAGGGTAAGGACTATCATCTCTTAGTCATACCCGTACCCGTTTTCTTACTACTTCAATATTAATTTTAATTAATTTTAATAAAATTAATAACAATTATGATAAAGGAAACATAATATTATCAAATATTCTATATTAGGAGGATGATTGTTCTTAGATATCAAATACTTTAAAATAAATTATAATTATTACATTTTAGATTAGAATACTAAATAAAATTTCATGAGAACCAAAACATTTATTAAATTTGCAAACATTAATGAAACTTAGTTGATAAAATTTAAAAATATTTTTAAAAAAATATAAAAGGAAAACAAATATTCAAATTAAAATATATTTTAAATGTTTGTTTACTTCAATTTTTTAAATTCTAATGAATATTTTTTTATATACTAATGACAATTATAATACATCATTCGATTAAAATGACGCAAAGAACAAATAATAAATATAATAATTATATTTTAACATCTTGTATCTTTTGAACTCCAATATATGTTGGATGGTGATAAAAATATTAATGTCAATTACATTAAATTTTCATATTGTAGTAAATAAAAGTTATTTATACAATTATAGTGAAAAAATTACAGTATGATTAATAATGAGTTAGAAAATAAAAAATAATTAGATAAAATATATCGAAATAGTATTCTACATATAAAAATAAACACCAAATAAAAATATTAAAAAATTAACAAATATGTGTTTTATAAACAATTTGAGAGACTATTGAAAGAAATCGCACAAAGAAAAATAAATGTGTAAGTAAGAGCATGATAAGATGAAAAAATACCTTAGATATCTAAGAAAACTTTTCAAATATCAACATATATACTCAATGGTCGAAAAATAACAAAAAATATTTTGACAAAATAAAAGAGTTTTTCAAATAAAAATAAATTTATAATAATAAATAAAGGTTTATTTTCATATTATGTAGTAAATGAAAGGTTTATGCTATTAAACACTTAAATTGAAAGTATTGAACATTATCATGTGAAAGGAAAATATACAATAAATAAAATATTAAAAAATAATATAAATATTCAAATGTGAGACATAACATTTTTTTTAATTGACATACATCATTTTAACATAATTACATAAAAGTTATGATAAAATGAAAATTACATTGGAGATGCGAATGAGTTTCATGACAAACTAAATAATTAGAAGAAATAAATAAATATATATATATATATATATATATATATATATGACAAACCAAATAATTAGAAGAAATAAAGAATATAAATATATATATATATATATATATATATATATATATAACTACTTAATTAATCGTAAATACTTTAATAATTTAAACATGAATGGAAATATGACGGGGACAAGTTTTATAACGGATTATACTCATCCTCGTACCTAATTGAAAAAATCGGGATGATTTTCCATACTCATACCGAAATCCAGTCAATACGGGATTTTCCGTCAAAATGGAGACGAAATCGGACAATATCCACGGAAACAAGTTTATTTGTCATCTCTAGATATGACCTATATCCATACTCAATTAATATACAGATTTTTTTGTCAAAACGGAGACAAATTCAAACAACATCCAAAGAAACGGATAAACAAATGGAGTATTACCCGTAAACATTTTGCTTCTTCACGTGCATAACTTTGTTGATTTTTCATTTTTAAGTACAGGACGATTGCAGTTCGTCAATTTAATAATTGACGTCCTACAATTTTTACAGGAAGCTAAGGGTTAATGTTTTAGTTGATTTGGTGAAGGTGATTGAAATATTAATTTAGGATTTATCTATCTCCACATAATTAGCCATAGATTGCTTAGCGTGGCTACAATCGTTCATGCTTCTTCTCTTGTACGAGAACAATCTACTTTAGCTGGGTCAGAGGACAAGTGAAAAAGCAACTCAATTTAGATTTGACACAAAATACTTATAACATGTGTCTAACTTTTAGACAGTTTTAATATAACCATAGTATACATTACTAATATATATCAGCTCGCACGCGCTTGGAGAATATATCTCTTCAATTTACACGGAAACGAGAGATTCATAGGAATATTCTTTACACGGACTCCAGTAATTAAGAGACATTATTGAAGATTGTAATCTCACGCATTATATGTCAGAGTAAATCACTCACTTACCCCATTTACTTCACCATTTTTTTTATCGTTGCTTCTTGTTTGCAATTTGGAATTGCAGTTAAGCAAATATAAGAAGAAAAGAGACGCTGTGATGATAAAACTAGACTATTTAATGCATAAATATTAGAGCAATTGAATTTCCGGAACAGAAAAATGTATAGTATGTCTGTGTCTGAGTATGGTGAATTCAAGTAAAGAGGGTTTAACTTTCTAACTTACACGATAGCATCAAAGTTGCACTGGAAAGTTTTAATTATTATTAAATTCAAAATTTTTTAGCGGGGACAGATTGAGGGAGGAATAATAGTCCATTCTATTGACCTGCAAGCTGAAGGTTGGATCTCACAAAATCTAGTCAACTACCTTGTCATAGTTTGGTGACCAACTACAAGTGCTGTAACTTTTTTCTCCTCAACAAAAGGAACCTACCCGTTTGATTTTGATGGGTTTGGCGGTTTGTTTAGTCTTCGTGCTGATTTGATTTTACGGCATGCACCATACCAGGGCTTATAACCCTTGTTTTCTACCTGATGGCATGAAAAATTTCATTAAAAAAATCTCGTTACTGCTATACGAGATGGTACTGGTGGCACCTACAACGCCAATATTTACTCGCCAGAACAATTATTGGTTGCTTTTACGTTAATTATGTATGGATGCTCAGAATTTTCACACGGTCAAAGATAGAATGAAATTCACACCTTAAAAGAACGATCCTACTACGAATAAGAAAAGACTGGAGAGTTGATAGAGAGCTTTAACATTCAATAAACTCTTCCCTTCTACCAATCCAAGAACTTTATGTTCATGTTACAACAAGCTTTGAAACTGTAATACAATGTGCGAAATTCGAATTTCTTTCCTACTATACTTTTGTTCTTCTAAAAAATCAACCCATAGATACCTTATAGACAGAAGTTACACTTTCCACATATATATATATATATATATATATATATATATATATATATATATATATATATATATATATATATATATATATAGTTCATGTACAAAGATGGAGTATGACGTGAATCCAACCAACTGTAGTAGTAAAGCAATGAAAGAGCAGTGATAGTGATTGAGCGGAGCATGAGACTAGTGACCCGAACCTCTTCTGCTCGGCCCCGAGGACATGGTTTGGAATTGGTTCTCAGACAAAACCCTGTTGGTGTTGGGCTTGTCTGTGATGACTAAGGTGATGAGAAATCGAAGGACTTTGAGAGGGTGGTGAGGGGCGTTGGTAGGTGGTGGTGATGGTGGAAGGGGTCTAGAGTGTACATGGGTTGGGTAAGTGGCAGCGAGAGCGGTGAGGAACAGTAGAAGTAAAACAGAGAGCCTCATATTCTAGAGAAGGGAGAAGGGTTGGTGCAGCTTCAAGGTTTGAACCTTGAAGTGCTTTATTCGGAAACGAAAAGGGTGGAGATAAAAAGATCGGTGTGGTGTGGGATCTGGAGAAGGAGAAGTGAAGGGGGTTTACATATTAAGGGGGGAAGGAGGAAAGAAGGGAAAAATGAACGGTGAAGGGGTTTTGGGTGTGGGACCTATTGGAGGGAGTTGTTGACTGAAAGTGTTTGATGGTATGAATGAAGAAGTTGAGAGAGGGTCCAAAATTTGACTTTGGCATATGTGAGTTCGCTCCTACTGGGTTGGAAATAATGAGGGTCCAATCATTCCCAAGTTTCTGGTGCGTAGCGGAGGCATAAGTGGGAGTGGAATCAACACCCTAAGGTGATTAGCAGCGGAGTGTTTGGACTTGGTTAACATCCTCACAAATTGCACTTAAAGGAAAGGTGGGAAGATTCTGCGTTGTGAACTTTGTGTCGCTAGGAAAACAATTTATAAATTTGCGTTGTCGAGAGGAAAGTATTAAGGGGTGGGGATTGTAGCAGAATTGACCGGTGTAAGCGTGGACAGATCAGTGGAGGGAGATGGAGGGGTGTGGGAGGTGTGTGTGTTCCCTCATTTATTCTTTTCCTTCACTTTTCGCAATTGATGGACGACAGAATGGTGCATCAAAGCTCAAGATAACCAGAATCCTCAATTCGTGGTTTCCAGTTTATTTTTAAAAAATTCAAAGGGCCGCAGTCTTCACGAATCTCGGTTTCTTTACCTACAAGGAAATCGAATGGAATATGTATTTTTCCCATCCACATTATTAATATTACATAAAATCCATCACTCCCACAATTACCTAATAAATCAAATAAAAATCTTCCTCCCTTCTCTTCTCTTCTCTTCTCTTCTGTCTCACTCCTCGCTTCAATCAGTCCACAATATCACATTTTCAGAAACCTTTTTTTTCCTATCACTATACAATCCATAACCTAACTTTATATTCCTTTTCTTTAACAAATCAAATAATCTATGTATACACCATTACAAACTCTCATTTTTACCCCTAAATGGAGGTGGGGGTAAAAATGAGTTTCATAATTCCTTGTGAAAGATCATTCTTTTATCACTCATGCATTACTGAATCAAAGAATGATCAGAAATTCGACACAGATTTCACAACAATAAGGTAGTTTTATACGAAACAGTAACTCTGAATATGGACCAGCTAACATATCAAAGAATAGGGGGAATCATATCCCTATATACATAGTTGTATCATACAAAATCCAGCAACTGCTAGGCACCACTCAAAATAGAAACTTACCAAAGCTTCAAGAACAATATACTCGACAGTCTCCAAATCTAAAGAAAAGAGAGAGAAAAATAGGATGATGAGTCATCAAAACTCTGTAAGAGACTCACGACAAAACAAAAAACATAGGTAGATATTGCACTGAGTTTAAATTTAAATATGAAATTAAGGAGAAAAAAAAAGAAAGGAAAAAGAAATGTAAGATACGAAATATATCGATTTGTAAGTCAATACTTCAGCACAAGACAGCACATTCATGAATATAAAGGAAAGTCAAAACCACCAATAGTAATATTTTACGTGAGTCATCTTATAATAGTCAATGTCACAAAAACTTAAAAATTTTATGTGGGTTAGTGGTTCTACTTTTATATAATGTGGGTCGGTTCTACTATTTTTTCCTGTGATTAAAAAAGTTCTAACTATTAATAATTTCTAACAATATTTAACATGTCTACCATGTACTATTGTGATATTAATTAGTACATTTTTTTTCCTTCATTTATAATATTATAAGAAATTCGTGAATTATCTATTCGTTGATAATAAAAAAAATCGTCAATAATTTGCTTGTACCACATGTTATCGATGGATAAAAATTTGGTGATAGAGTGGTTATTGATAAATTTTACTAACTGATATTATGATTCACCAATAATTATCAATGACAAAAAATTCATCTATTAATACTTTTTTATAAATATTCGTTGATAATTACCGACAATTTTTATTCATTGATAAAATTTCTCAAAAATCACGATCGAATCTTCTTTTCTCTCCTCTACTTTCTCTTCTTTATCCTTCTTTTTCTTTTTCTTTCTCTTCTCCTCTTCACCACGCCTCCATTGCTGCATCACCTCAGACGTTTTCCTTCTCATCCTCTTCCTCTTCCTCTTTTTCTTCCTCTCTTTTTTTTTCTTTCCTTCTTCTTCTTTAGTCTCTCCTCCTCCTCCTCTCTTCCTCGTCGCGCCTTCACCGCCAGTCAACTGTCATCACCTCTGACTCTTCCTCCTCCTTTTCTTTCTCTTCCTCTTCCTCTCCTTTCTCCAACTCCTCTATAACTCCAACAACCATCGTTGTCGCAATTTTGCATCACCATCGCACTTCCACATCATTACTAATTTGTCATCATGACGCCTTCGTTGTCGTTGTCGTCATGCTTTCATTGTCTCCGTAGATTCCATCCTCCTCCTCCGACCCCCTTTTTTTCCACCTCATAATTTATGTTGAAGACACATTATTGACACGTTAATTAAAAACAACACATAAGCAAACCTAGTCATTGTTCATTTAACAATCATTAACGTTGTTATCGATTATAGTCAAATTGTTGCTATTTTTCAAAATTAGGGATCCAATTTAGTCAAATAAAAAAAATGAGACCTACTTGAAATTGTTACAAAAATGGAGACCTCTAAAATAATTTAACTTTGATCAGATTGTAACTTGTTACAATTAAAAATAAATAAAAATCTATATACTTATATATTGTAAGTTTTGTCTTGGTAGTGTCATAGAACCCACAATGAAAACATAAACAAGTATATGATCACAAGTAACAGTCCTACTACTTTTCTTTCAGTTACTGTTGCTGAAGATTAAATTGTTTGAAAACCAATTAATTTCAATCATTGTGAAGTATAAAGAAACAAGCATGGGCAAAACTTATATTGGATAATGTGCCATTTGTCAAAATTATA
This sequence comes from Vigna unguiculata, assembly GCF_037176805.1. Taxonomy (NCBI): domain Eukaryota; kingdom Viridiplantae; phylum Streptophyta; class Magnoliopsida; order Fabales; family Fabaceae; genus Vigna; species Vigna unguiculata. The sequence goes on along the minus strand of NC_140794.1, from coordinate 50,905,037 downwards.
TTGTAAATATAAAACTAGTTTATCAAATAGTTTTACTTTTGTTTTCTTAATAAATATATTTAACATGGTGTTTATCAAACTTTCTTTCATATTTTAATTAGAATACACTAAATATACAAAGGATTTATATAACTACTTGTCATATATAAAAAGTTTTTATCTTGCGGCGGGTTATGATTTAGATGTTCACACATTATAAGAATTATTCCAACAATAATCGCTTGCAAAAAGTAATCATAATTATTAATTAGCGAAATTACAATGTCATATATGGATTTGGTCTCTAATATAATGGGTTAGAGAAAAGTCACGAAGGAAAAAATATATGATAAAAAAATTTAATTTTTAAATAATGGTTTTATATAGTACATGATGTTTAATTATTTAATTATAGAAAAAAAATACATAGACTAAATATTAAAATTGAACTCTTATTTTGGTATTAATTGAATTTATATTAAAATATTTTTTATTCAAATGAAAGCTGATCTTTTTTTCACTATATATTCTCCAATTGCTTTTAAAATTCAAATCTAAAATATAAATTTTAAAATAGGTTAAATGTGAGTTACATTCATAATACTTTCAACAGTATTAGTCTTCAATCTAATGGATTTGAGATACTTGTAGGAAGAAGAAAAAAATATGAAATTGAAGCGAAGTGTGAGAACCTAAATTGTGGAGAATTGGGCATTTGCAATTGAGCAATTAGTATATAAGGATGTGTTTTATTTGCATTTAATGGATACTTGGGCATTTGCAATTGAGGCAATTGCACGTACCGAAATGCCTATTAATGAAATTTATGGTCAGGTTTGTTAGATACTTTAAATTGCATGCACTCTATATATGGATTTACTCTATTTTTGGGTTGTTAGACTGAGGATCGTATATCTCATCATTTTCACTTGTTCATTCAGTTAATTACGGGGTATTATATCTGTCTCGTTTTCGTTTTTAGTTCTTATAGTTATTAGAGTTTAACAAATTACAGACTTTTTTTCGTAAGTTACTACATTAAGCTGGTATTGACCGGGATATTTTTGTTTGTGGAAAAGTCCAATTTCATATATATCCTTTTTTAAATGATTTTCAATAAATATTATTGTGAGTTATTTTTGAAGTTGAAACACCACTACTAAAACGATACATTTTTTTTTTAAAATTTGTTATTAGAAAACACTTAGTTATGAATAATTGTTTACAAGAATTTGCTACCAATTTTTTTTGTAAAATATTTTGCACAAAACGTTTTTCGTAGAAAATTTTGTAAAAAATATTTACAAATTTTATAATTTTATAAAAAATAATTATCTATGAAAGAATTATCTACCAATTAAAATTCATAAAAAAAATAACAAAAAAAAGTTTTCTTTCAAATTTTTATAACAAATTTGCAAAAAGTCCTTTAAAATATTATAAATTCTAGTAGTGCACATACGTAGACTTTAACAAAAAAATTAGTTCTAAATCCTTATGTGCAATGACGGATCTTGACCCAAAGTATTGGAGGAGCTAGAGTAATATAATTTTTTATAATTTGATTAGATCATTAGTATAACACTTTAAAGAATGACTCTTCTATAAAATAATTGGATCCTTAGATTGGATAATTAGTATAATACTTTAAATGCTTTGAAAGATGTGAAGAAGAATAAAAAAAAGTATAATTTATCTTGTTTTCATCTTGACGTATAACTTCCCTTCTATTACTTATACAAAATGAATCTATTATCTTATTGTTCATTGATATATCTTTTTTTAAAATATATTAAAAAATAATTTATCATAATCTAATAAAAGATTGAGAAACATAATTATTAGAAGAAAAATATATTACAATCAATTCATAATTAAAAATCGACGGTAAAAAATACATAATACATTACTTTTTGCTTCTATAATCATAAAAATCAGTATACAAAAGGCTCATGAGATAAAAAATAATTTTAATAACTATTAAACTAATATTTCATCATCAAGTAAGGCAAGAGAGAGTTACATTTTTTTTTCTTCAAGAAACGAAGAAAATAAATGAGAAATGAGAGCAAAAATAATGGATATGTCACTAGTGCAGAATTGCATTTTTACCTGCCTTATAGGCCTCGGTTGGCAAGGAACCGAAACATATAACGGCGTAGTGGCATTTTTGCAATTCCAGACAACTTTTATGTCTCGGTTCAAGAAAAACCCAAAGCCAAAAGGGGTTATAGGCTTCGGTTCAAAAAAAACCGGTGCCAAAAGGTGCTTATATGCTTCGATTGAACAGACCCGAAGCCAAAAACGTAGCTAGAAATTTCAAAAATGCCACTAGTCATTACGTCTTTGGCCTCGGGTGGCACTGAACCGGGGCCAAATAAGGCTATATGCCTCGGTTATTAATTGAACCGAGGCCATATAGTTTAATTAGGGCACAAAAACACGAACCCCTCTACTACTTCCTCGCGCGCCGCTGCATCTTCTCCATCTCTCTCTGTGTCTCGCTAGTCACCAGACCTGATCAAACCTGAGAACCCAAATCGCGAGCCCCAATCGCGGATCCAGATCGACGAAGAAATCGTTCTCGTCGTTCGTCGCAATGGATGCGCTGGTTCAGGCGAGTTACAAGCATGGTGGCTGTGCGAATCTATGGTGGTCGGAGAATTTGGTCCGCGTGCAGGTTGCTTCGTGATGGTGGCGGCTTGCTCGAGCATGGTGCTGCTGCTGCCATGAGTGGTGCGCAAGGAAGCAGGTAACAGGTGTTGGTTTGTCAAACGTGAAGTACTTCTCAGAGGCGAGCACAGCAGGAGAACGCATAATGGAAGTGATAAAAAGGGTTCCGAAGATCAATTCAGACAACATGGGTGGGGAGATTCTGGAGTCATGGCGAAGTTGAGTTTGAGAATGTGAGCTTTGTGAGCCCCAATCGCGGATCTAGATCGTCGCCTCTGAGACGAAGAAATCGTTCTCGCCGTTCATCACAGTAGATGCGCTGGTTCAGGCGAGTTGCAAGCATGGTTGGTGGCTGCGCGAATCTGTGGTGGCCAGAGAGTTTGGTATGCGTGTAGGTTGCTTCGTGATGGTGACAGCTTTCTTGAGCATGGTGTTGCTGCTGCCATGAGTGGTGCCGCAAAAAATTTAATTAAAAAAAAATATTTTTACCATATGGCTTCGATTCTCGTGGCCCCGAGGCAGAAAAGGAACCCTATGGCTCTGGGTAACAACCGAGGCCAAAAGGGGTCCCCAATATGCCTCGGTTCCAAACCCGAGGCAAAATGAGAAAAATAATCGAGGCAAAAAGCCCTTACTGCACTGGTGTGTGTCTAACTTCATTTTTTCCCTTCAAAAAAAAAAACATATGAGAGTGAGAGATGAGTACAATTTTATGAAAAAATAAAAAGATAATGACAGAAGAAAATAAAAATATCTTAATAAATGTTTAGTTTAATTACCCTTTCAGTTACTATTTCCAAAGATGAGTCTCAAATTAGTTCTAATTTTTTAGTCACAATTTTATATTTTTAGACAAAAACAGAGATCAAAAGAATAATTAAACCTAAATATTTTTATTTTTTATTATATTTAATTTTATGTTTTTATTACTTATTAACATTAAATGTTGTATTTTATAAAAGAAATAAAAAGATATATTTTAATTTCTATCAATTTATAAAATATACAATCTATAATTTTAAAAATTTAAATTTTTTAAAAATTTCAAATATATGTATATAATTTAAAATAAAAAATAAAAAGCATTTGGGGGCCATGGCCCCTCATCTATAGCATGATAATCGGGTCTTAATCTTTTCGACCTATTAATATTTACAATTTTATTATAAATATGGACAAGGTAAGTACTTTTGTTGGAAAAATCTAAAATATAATAAATAACGAAGCAAAAGCAAAATCCATATCAAATATGTCCTAAATAAATAATATATAAGATAATAGAATGCATATAACAGAAAAGGAGGAACAAACAAACACCAAAATTTTGTAAAGTGGGAAAATCTCAATATAGAGGAAAAATCCACTAGACCTAGTCCAGTAAAATAAATAATATATAAGATAATAGAATGCATATAACAGAAAAGGAGGAACAAACAAACACCAAAATTTTGTAAAGTGGGAAAATCTCAATATAGAGGAAAAATCCACTAGACCTAGTCCAGTAAAAACTTCCACTAATAATAATTAATGGATACACCATAAGTTATTCTGGAGATTTCAAGATCAACAGAGCATTATTCTCTGTACCAACAAAGGTGATCCAAACCCCAATTGATACTTTAAATAAACAACAAAGAACCCCAATATATGAAATATGGAATAAAATATTTTCATTTTTTAAACTTAACCATTTTTTAATTAAAAAATTACCTACAAAATAAATAAAAACTATTTGCATTAAATTTATAAAAATAATTTATATTTAATTTTTAATTATAATAATAAAAATAATAATAATTTTATTATATTTATTATATAAAAAATAAACACACACACAATATTTTCACTGGAATATATATATTAGGAAATAAATTATGAATCTATACCTAAATAAACGGGGAGAACTTTCATTAATATTCTTTTGTTATTTTGTGTCTTCATTTATACGATTCACATTATCATAAAATCTTAAGATATCTTTCATATATTTTATCACTCAATTCTTACACTACATTTTTCAATATTATATCATTGTCATTATTATTTATTATCATCATCTCATTCTAATCTCACATTTTGTTCATCCCACTCCACACATTTATTATCGAATTTAAACATTTTATGGGAATAAAACACTAAAATTTATAAAATTTTAGTGAATATATGTTACTTATTAATCATTATTATTGAATTTTATTTAAATATTTTTATAAAAATCAAATGACTAAGATTAAGTTATTCATGTGAGAAATATTAACCACAGATTAATTGTATAAAATCTTAGGACTGGATATTGATTAAAATAAATTTTGAACGAGTCTGATATCGTATGAAATTTGTTCTGTATAATTTATTATTATTTCTAATGAATGTGAGATCTACCGAAAAAATTTTGTTTGTACCCCTTTCTTCTTTAATTGACCTATACTTTAGTTATATATTCTTATTAAAGAGAACAACAACTTCAATCTCAAGGGTCATTTTACTTCTTTAAACTCCTTATTTCAGATTTGCATTTTTAACTCCCAACTTAAGGTACATGTTCGTTTTGAATAATCAATATTGAATATAAATTCAAATTAATTATCGCTTTTAAATTATATTACATACTATTTGTCGACCTTCTATTACACTAAAATAAAAAATTTTATTTATTTTAAAATTGATAATTTTTTAAAAGTAATTACGGAAAATTGTGTGGTAAACAAAAATATTGGATTAAGTATATTTTTAGTTCTTAAATTTATTTTTCTATTTTAAAAAATAAATATTCGGACTAAATTGAAACAAATAGAGTGGGGACTAAATTGAAACAAATAAACATAGTACTAAATTGAAACAAATAGACACATGTGGAGACTAAATTGAAATAAAGACATGACACTTGACATATACCTTGCCACGTGGCGGTAACTTACCACATGTAATTGACACGTGTCACACTAAGGATTTAACACGTATAATTTTTTTTAATTACAAAAATTAAAAAAAAAATAAAAAAGGTTAAAAAAAACAAAGGCTGACACGTGACACACTGTTAATGTCGTTAATATTTTTTTTTTAAAAAGGACATAATTAAAATAATTTTTCAAAAGTTGAGACGAAATTGAAACCTTTTTAAAAAGGAGTACTAAATTAAAACTTCTGAATAAAAATGAGGTACTATTCCACTAATTAAGGTTATACTATATTATCAAAGGTCAGGAAGTAACAACGGTTGAAGATCAGTCTTTATTTCTTTTCCTGCGTTAGTTTTACATAAACAAAATAAGCTGGAAAAATGAAAAAACAAAAAAGTTTCGATTAGGTGACTAGAATTACATGGCAGCGTGGGCGTTTGAATGGAGAGGCTTGGAGTTTTGGCGGGGTTGCTACTAGTGTGTGTTGAAGTAGGGAAGATAGAATTTAAATAAAATGAATATATAATTAAAATTATTAAACCAATATTATAGTTTTTTCTTAATATACTAGAATTAAAATATGTCAATACTAATTATTTTGAAATAACCGTTTACTCTAAAATAAATTATAAACCATGAATTTAGTGATACATGGAGTAGTATAAATTAGGTAAAAATGAAAGCAACGAACGAAAAGTAAAGTAAAATTTTAGAAAGGAATGAATCGACTACGGACAATGAATGAGAAGTAAGGAGATGTTACAGGAAGCAGAAAAGGAAGGGAGTGACTAACATAGATATAACTTAAAGTTGGTACTTTGAAAGGGGAAACAAATCACAAATAGGTAGTGGGCACCATTAATCATCCCTGCGAATATTTTCTTCAAAGTCTTAAAGAGTGGCTAGTTTTCACCACCCACGATTCCTTTCACAGACAACAACATCTCTAATCAAACATCTACATTACTTATTTCTTTACTACATTCGGGGTTTGGTTTGGTGGGCCACGCGATTTTGCTGTTTTTTTTTTTTATTATTATTATTAAAGAGTGCTAGATTAATGAAAAAAAAAAGACTTAATAAATTTTTTTTTCCAATATTTGAAAAGTTTATTTAATGTGATTTTTTTATTTTTTTTATCTGTAATTAAGTTTATAATTGTGATTCTGTTAAATTAATATTAACACGGTTGGATGGTGATCAAATGCAGTGATTTTGAGTTTCTTAAACCCTTCGTTTGTTTCTCTACTCACTACACTTTAAGCCGCCTCCGGAGATAATTGCTCTTTTAGTCCAACATCAATTTAACGAAAATTATTCTCTTTTAAATAAAACAAGGACCAAAGTAAGGAGAAAAATTATTAAGAAATCAAACATTAGGCAAAAGGAATATATTAAGTCAAAAAATAAATAATGTTATTTCGATTTTCTTAAAAGAAATGGAGATAACTTGAGACGAAGAAAAGATTGTGATATCATAAAACAATTCAATCGAACAAAAAATGAAAACAAAATGATTCAAAAGAAGAAAAAAAACCGATAAATTGAAGAAACTTAGTTAGTTAGACGAAAATAACTCAAGCGAACAACCTAAAAGCCAAAAACAGGCTACTTTTTATCCAATTATATAGCTTTTTATTTGATTTAGAAAACTAGTTTAATTTAATAAAAACTTATATTTATTTTATGTTTTGTTATGGGATATTTTAATATTACCCACTTCAAATTATTTTTACCATATAATTTATTATTCATTCAATATATTCAAAGAAAAATTAAATATAATTTATTATTCATTCAATATATTCAAAGAAAAATTAAAGAGTGTATTGAACTGTGATTTTAAATTTAACAAAAATGTTTGTGAGTTTTAAAACAATATATATATATATATATATATATATATATATATATATATATATATATATATATATATATATATATATATATATATATATATATATATAAAGAGGAGACTTGTCGTTCCTTTTTTATCCATATAACTATCATCATTATTTACACTACTTAAATCATACTTATCTTCTAACACCACATAAAATATTACTCATTATTTGTTTAACCATCATTTTCTTTTTTATAAATATGGAAGTGTTTTTTCACTTGTATGTAATAAAAAATGTGAATTTTATGCTCTAAGATTTGTAATGAAATTCTAATTTTTCCATAATAAAAATTTTAAGAGACTATAAATTTATAAGATTTGGAAAAACTTCATAAATTTCAATAAAGCATTCAAAATTATAAAAATCTATAAAAAAGATAATAAAAAAGAAAATAGAAAGAAAATATTTGGTTTCAGAGGTTTATATGTTCCTTATAATATTTTCCATATACATAAAGTTAGATCATATGTAGTAGGTCAAGTTTAATCTAACTTTAACTAATTTAGATAGATTGGGTTCAGTTTACTTAGCAGCGCAATTGAGACCGAGTAATTTAAAAAGATAATTTATTAAGAAAAATATTTCAAAATAAACATTTAATTTGCTCAAATCAGATAAAGTTATGTCTGTAACACGTTATTTAAAATGAAAAAGATATTTTTTTTATAAAGTTTAACTTAAATTTGAAAATACTCCTGATTAAAATTTGATCATTATTTAGTATGTGCATTTTTAAAATAATTATTTTTATCTCTATATTAATATATTAATATATATATTAATATTATTATTAACAATTATATAATGATATTATTATGATTATTATATAATGTTATTATTATTAATAGTATTATTATTATTATATATTAACAATGATTTTTAAAATGTATAGAGATTAGGGATCAAGTTTCAATCATAAACTATTTCTATATTATTCAAATTTCATGGAAAAAAACATATTTTTTTCAATATTTATGAAAAGCGTGGATTAGGTCAATGCTAGTTTTTTATTTTATATAAAAGATTAAATAACACGTGGCACGCCATCCAAAAATAAAGATAAAAAACAATAATTTTAAAGGTATAGGAAACAAATAGTAACCAAATTTTAATCAAAGACCATTTACAAATTTAGGTCAAACATCAGAAATCAAAAAATATATTGTTTTCATATTTTAAATATGTGATAGTTGTACCAGCTTTTTATAAGTATTTATGATAGTTAATAGCTAAGCATGCAATAATGCATATTTTTAGCATTTTGTATGATCTCTAAATTATATGTTGTTTAACATTGTACTAACTTTTACACTTTTTTAATAATCTAGAAGTTAAGTTTAATATAACATTAACTTTCGTGAAATGTTAAAGTATTCTGTATTTTTTCTAAATACATATTTCACTGTGGTGCGGCATGTATTTTAGAGATTACAATTTAATTATTATAAGTATTCTACATTATTTATAAACTAACTTTAACCCTATATTTTTACGTGCAGTAAAAATTAAATATAAATATAATAATTATACTCCAATAATATAGTTAGATTTGGTTTAAAAATAATGAAAGAAATATTTAATAAAAAAGTGAATTTTAATAATAAAAATTTTAGTATAACAATTATATAAAAATTAAATTTGGTTTCAATTTGGAGAGAGACAAATTTGGGTCTGAATTGAATATAAGACAAGTGACACTTGTATTGACTGAAACGTGGCATTGATATTAACTTAACACGTGACAGTGACATTGACTTGACACGTGATAATGATACTATCATGTAGCATAAATATTGCCATGTAATATAATGTTAACTTGCACGTGAAAGATTTTTTTTTATTCAAAAATAATTAAAAATTTTAAATAAAAATTTTATAAAATCATAAACTAACAAATAATACGCACAATTGATCATCCGTTAATAATTTAAACGTCGTTATAAAAAAAATAAAGTTTAACAAAATTGATAAAAATCATAACTTTATTAAATATTTGTAAAAACGAAACTAAATTAAACAAATTAAAAGGAAATATGGATCAAAATTGTATTAAGCAACAAATAAACTAGAGAAGGAGAGAGACGTTATCTTAAAATGAATCATCAATAATAATGGTCTTCGCCTGCCATTAAATGGGGGCGAAATGAGATTTTTTAACCCGGATTGTTTAGTCAAGAGTACATCCATGGATTTAATTGAACAAATTTGTGATTTCATTACATCATTTACCAAAAAATTCACGTCAATTTTAGTCTTTAAAATTGAATATATTAAAATCGGTCCATAGATGTAAACACATTAATAATTATTCCTCAACAATTAAGGATAAGGATCGAGTAAGAATTTTGTACTGTTGAAACTTGGGTTGTCCTTGTCAATTTTTTTAAGAACAGAATTAAGTGTTACGTATTTGCTTGATATTTATTCCTGAAGAATTTTTCTAATAGCTGGCAACATGCTTTGCAGATATAATAGCTAAGATGCAAAGTTTGTTGATGTTGATGTTGACTTGTTTGATCGATAAAATAGTCTAATTAAGAGTACAGTAGTAGAAGATATTTGAGTGTAGATTGGAAAAAAAACATTAAATGGTAAGAAAAATAAATTCGGACTATATAAAATGGTGAAAAATTTAAAGGATTTGGGGATAAGGATTCTTATTATTATTATTATTATTATTATTATTATATATATATATTATTTATTTAGTGTGGTGATTTTTTTTATTACTAGAATTTTTCATATTATTTTTTTTTAAATTTGATAAAAAATTTGGAAAGAAAAAATTATTTTTTGTTATTTTTCTAAGATTTTTAATTGACAAGTAATTCCTTCATGGATAATTATTTCCTACAAAATTATAAAACTCACAAGTATTTTTTACAATTTCTTTTTTTATAAAAAGTGTTTTACACAAAATATTTGAAAAAAAAAATGGAAGCAATTTCTTGCAATCGTTTTTTCATAACAAAATTTGAAAGTATTTTCTATAAAAAGAATTAAAAAAAAATTACAGGAAATATGAGTGTTTTTAATAATGTTTGATAATTGATGGATGGATGAGATAATTGGTTTGCTTGTTTGATATGTGGCATGGATATTGAAATAAAATGTAATGTGATAATGATGTCATTACCATGTCTAAATTGAGAAATATGATATGTGTTAATAAAATGTGATACTTGATTTTTTATGAATTTTGAGCATAAGGCTGATTAGATCCATGTAAAAGTTTTATTGTAGTGTGTTGTTTGAACTTGTTTGTAAATGTTTGAGTTAAGATTTGTATAGTTGAATGAATGATATTTGAATTAGATTGATTATTTTGAATCATTTAGAGGTCGTGTGACTGAAATGATTTTTAAAGATATTTTAAAAATTGGTTTGATTATACTGCTAGGTTGATTTTCTTGATATTTTCGTTGAAGTGAAAACGGAACAGAGATCCAAATCTTATTCTATCTCTCGCTCAAGCAAAAATAAAGTATAATATAATAATTCTTTCAATCCTATTTTTACTCAAGCAAATTATTTTTCACTCAAACAACTCAATCCAATTTTTGTCCAATTTTTACTTGAATGAGCATATTTTCGCTTAATCGAAAATATTTTTGCTCAAGCTAAAAAAAAATTCTTTCTTGTGATGTTTTAAACTTATTATATTTACGCTTTTATAAATATAAATGAATATAAATATTTATATTTGATTGATACATGGCTTTATTTTAATGGATTATATTGTTTTACAATTATTACTAATATTAATGAGAATTATATTATTGATATATATATATATATATATATATATATATATATAAAATTTAAATGAAAATAAATTAATATTAGGATATAACTAAGATTTAAAAGTAATGAGGGAAATTATATTTGATATAAGAAAGAAAAAAACATTTTTTCACGTAAAAGAAATTTTGAACAAAATTAACAATTTAAGTCTTTTATAATATATCAAATAGTTTATAAAATTACGTATTATAAAAAAGGATAGCTTATTTTATCATTATATAAAGGTAAAATAAAATCGTAGATTTATGATACCTATGTTTGACTGTATTTCATTCTTAACTAAGGAAAAATCAAATAGTACTGGTACATATGAGTTATGATGCAAAGACATAACATTATTGGTTATATGATCCGTTAGTTATATTTAGACATATCAAATTAAGACTTAATTAAGAAAGACAAAAAGATTTTTCAAATATTACATTGGTAAGAGAGAAATTTACCAGCTCAAAATCTGCCGTTTTAAATTAAATTAAATATATAATTATATATTATTTCTCTGGTAATTTATTCAACACATCTAGCATTAAAAATTCACCACATGTTGGTAAAATTTAAAAGTACGCCACCAAAAAGAAAAAAGTTAGGATAAGTATTAAAAATATATGTTTTAATTCATGTTTTCAAAGGCCTTTTATCGACATATTGTATTTCGTAAGTAAAACTTTATTATTTACGGATCTTTTCGTCGGTTATTCTGTCGTTTATTTTTGAGTAGGTTAATTTGGTTGATCCCTAGTTCAGTGTAATGTGTTTTCTAGAAACTGATTGGTGCATCTTGGAGAATATTTTGCGAACAAGAGACATGATTATCTATTTTGTGTGTGTAACGTCCCATTTAATTTAAAACGCAAAATTAAAGGAAATGTCACACCGAGATAACAATGTAGCGTAATCTTAGAGTCCTTAACATAATCCCTACTAACCGGACACACCTCGATGCCAAGGGAACACCAAATAAAAGTCTGACAAAAGAAAAAAGGGTAGCAAGGCGTAACAATACATGGGGCCGTAGCCCTAACGAAAAACATGAAGGAAAGAAATATAAAATCCAGCCCCGATGACTAAGCAGCGGAATCGCCATTTCCTTGTTGATCGCGGGAACCTCGCCCATATGCTCCCATCAATTAAATTGATGATCATCGCAAGGAAGAACAGCCACATACAATACAACCATACAACAAAACGGGTAAGCTAGAGCCAATAACATATTCATCATACAGTCAATTATATTTTCACCATCCCATACCCATACAACAACCAAGCATGTCATGACTCTTCATTCAATACACTACGATTCGACTCGACTCATCCGGATACGTATAACCTGGTCGAATTCAGTGGATGCTTGCACTTGTAGTGGATACCTCTGCTCACCTCCGAGCTATGTGTTACAAGTGTTACGATGGATCAATTTTCCCTCACCACAAGGTTAGCCCTTAGTGAATTTCAGGCCTCCTGCTACTCTCACCACAGGAGTCAGTCCGCTCTAAGTGAGACTAACTGGCTCCTTAGAGTGTCAGGATGCAACCTTAACTTGAATCCTTACCTAGTTATACAGATGGGACACCACCATAGGCACCCACTACCAGGGCCATGGGATTACGTCCCGACCACTGAAGCACAACCCTGAAGGTCTCACTTAGAGACCCTAAGGAATTTACACGCTGACACAGACCAACATTCATAAATCAGAAATAAAAGAACATTAAATCATATTTACAATTCCATACCAACCCCTGAGATTAATTCCTCATACGTATCACATTTCGAATCCATACCTTTAATCATCACCACCCCATGAGTCTAGGGCCTCATCTCATATCAATACCATGTTCCTTTAGTTCCAAACCACACATTCATTTCACATGCCAAGTTCCCCCAACACCCATCATTCATCATTTATGAATCATGTCACGCATACATAGCAAACCATTAGGCATATATCCATACATATGTACATGCATCTCATCATGGCAGTCATACCCAAACAATTCCAATCATAAGTGAGTAAATACACAACCCAACACCACACTGTCTCGCCCAATCCCTCGCTCAGGCTGAAGGGTCTCGCTTAAGCGAGTCCCCTTCGCCTAGGCGAGGGCTCGAAAAGAGCATCAGGAAGCAATGCAGGATCTCGCTTAGGCGAGACCCCTCTCGCCTGGGCGAGATGCTCGCTCGCTCAAAAATTTGAGCGGGTCGCCTGGGCGACCTCTCGCACAAATTGGTTTGGGCGAACCCCCGTTTGTCTCGCCTAGGCGAGACTGGCTCGCTTGGGCGAGATTAACAGGTCTCGCCATTGTTTCACCTGTAGCAGCCATGTTTTTCAAACCAACCAAACATACAAAGTATTCTCACGCATCAAATCGAAGGACTAAACCATACAATCAGCAACCAACTCAACACAGACCAAAACGACTGGAACTAGAAACCCTAACTTTCTGTACCTGGAAAAGGGCTAACAGAACTTCGACACGGGACCTCGGAGCACAGCAACTTGAAAGACGGACTTGTAGAACTGGCGGAACAGCGGAGGACACGATTATTTTTGAACTTTAATCGGTGGAAAAACGAATGTAAAGCTTTAGAAGTAAGTACAGTAGGTTTAGAGTCACTTACGTGGAGTAGAAATCGCTACTTGAGCTCTTGGGACGAACTGGTTCGAGACGGGAACAAATCCTAGCAGAGCTCTAACGTACCAGTTAGGGAAACAGTTGAGGGTTATGGGAATGCAAGGAAAATGGAGGCATTAGGGTAACTGAAGCAAGTTTATCAGTTGGGCCAACTCTAGGCCCAAACACAAGGGGCAGCCCTTTACTTTATGGCAGAAAGTAATAAGCCAAAATTAATGGGTCTTACGGTGTGAATTGGTGCAATGATTAATTGAGGTATTCATAGTTTCAAAATTGACTTAAATTGGGTGCAATCTAGCTTATTCGTGTTTGGTGATGCAATAAGTTTTAAATATTGTGAATTTTCTGTAATTTCTACTTGGAGATATAATATTGGGTAGAATTGTATGGAAAATATTGTTTGTTAAACATAGTTCAAGGAAAACCAATGTATAGTTAAATTGGAAGAGGGAAAACCAATGTTATGGCTATTTTAAATTGGACGCAAATGTTATTTTATAGTTGCAGTCGAATTGGAAAAGAGTTTTCCATACCTCTCTTTATGATTGTACTAGTTAAAAAAACATGGAAAATTATGTTCAAGGTGGCCTAATCAAACGGTTTAGACTTTATCTTTTGATAAAACACAAGAAAAAGACAATAAATTAGCGAATTTAACTTTTTTTACTCTAGAACTTCTAAATTTGAGCTTTCTACGACACATACTAAACTAACTATGAACATGACTCCCGGATTTACAGAATTGGGGATTTGTATTTTGCAGAGAGGGTTGTAGTTGTGCATGTTGATCCTGATAATGGTGGAAAGGGTAAGACTTTAAAATTTGGCACAAAACTTGCTCACTAGGTTTCTTGTTCTAACTTTCAACTCTAGAATTATTTTTTCTTAGTCATGTTGCTTTGTGTTGTAATTTATTGAAGTAATCTTCCTATGATAGAAATTCAATGCCATTCTATATAATATCTAACATTTGGTTTGGTTTATTATTATTATTATTATTATTATTATTATTATTATTATTATTTTTATTATTATGCATACTTTGTTTTATGAGAATGATATCATAGAAAATATTAGGCAATTAATGAAATTTAATTAACTAATCTCTTTGACATACCGAAAAGGTTTTTTCTATAAATAAAAAGGAACAATTCTATATAAAAGGTTATCTTTATATATTTTTACAATGAACTCTATGGCATAAAATGTTGAATAAATTTCTAAATATATTAAACACTCATTAAATATTTTTTTTTATTTCCTTATATGTTTTTTTATCATGTTATCTATCCAAGAATTGAATGCAGTGTTGTATGGGCCAAAATTTTCTTTCTTTATATATGATCTCTTATGTGTGATCTCTTTCTCTCAGACACACACACACACACCAAAGAGTAGTTGTGTTTCCCTTCCTCACGTACACTCTCAAGAAGACATTTTTGCTTCTCTCACAGTGATCAAATTCTCAAACCATGTCAGAAGATAAAAAAGTGCATGTTCTAATGGTGTCAATGTCCATACAAGGCCACATCAATCCCATGTTTAAGTTCGCCAAGCACCTTCTCTCAAAGGGCGTTCATGTCACAATCGCCACCACCGAAGATGGCCGCCACCGCATGCTCAAGAACACAAAACCCTCCAATCTCACAAACAACACAAACCTCAACAATTCCGATAACTCCAACAACGATTCAGGAATCGAACTCGTGTTCTTTTCTGATGGCCTTGCCCTCGACTTCGACCGTTCCGACACGGAGTCACTGGTGAATACTATCCGAGAAAAAGGTCCCCAAAACCTCTCCATTCTCGTCACCGACCTCACCAAAGTTCATAATTATTCATGTGTTATTGTCAACCCCTTCGTGCCTTGGGCTATCGATGTGGTAGTGGAGCATGGTATCCCATGTGCGCTGCTTTGGATCCAAGCTTGTGCTGCGTATTCCATTTACTATCGTTATTTGAAGAATATTAATCCTTTTCCTAATATGGATGATCTCCATGAGAAGGTGCACTTGCCAGGACTGCCACCGTTTGAGGTTAGGGATAGTCCTTCTTTTATACTCCCTTCCACCCCTTATCACTTTAAGACTGTTATAAAGGAATTGTTCGAGGCTATGGATAAGGTGACTTGGGTTTTAGGTACTTCGTGTTACGAAATCGAGGAAGAGATTGTGAATTCAATGGCCTCATTAACCCCTATTTACCCTGTTGGACCATTGGTGTCACCTTTTCTGTTGGGAGAAAAGGAAAGAAGTGATGATGTTAGTGTGGATATGTGGGTTCCTGAGGATTCCTGCATAGAGTGGCTTGAGACCATGCCAGATTCTTCTGTTATCTATGTTTCTTTCGGTAGCTTGCTTTCGTTGTCACAGAAGCAGGTTGAGAACATAGCAGTGGCTCTGAAGAACAGTAACAAGGCGTTTCTGTGGGTGATTAAGCCGAGTAATGGCGAGTCCAACTACGTTGCTGAATTGCCAGTTGAGTTTTTGGAGGAAACTAAGGAGAGGGGTTTGGTGGTGAAGTGGTGCCCTCAGGAGAAGGTGTTGATGCACCCTTCTGTGGCTTGTTTCGTGACCCATTGCGGGTGGAACTCCACGCTTGAGACTTTGGTTACTGGTGTGCCTGTTATTGCTTGGCCTTTTTGGTCGGATCAGCACACCAATGCCATGCTCATGGAGAAGGTGTTTCGCAATGGCGTTAGGGTGAAGTATGGGGAAGATAGGATTGTGGAGACAGAAGAGATTGAAAGGTGCATTAAGGATGTTACAGAAGGGCCAAGAGCAGAAGAGTTTAAGAAGAGAGCAATGGAAATGAAGGAGTTAGCAGTGAAAACATTACAGGAGGATGGTACTTCAAACAAGAATCTTAATAAGTTCATCATTGACCTGATTGTTGGAAATCCAGCTAGGGCTTGAACCCTATGTTTCTCTCTTACTTTAAGGTGCAATATGTATTGGTCATTTAATAAAATCATAGTTTATTCACATATATGTTTCTCGTCTAATTTGTTGTTAGTTAGGGTTTGTTATTATTTAGAGGTACAAAACTAGTAGTGATGTCTGTTTCCTATTGGTTATTTCCTTTAGTTTGTATCTCATGTGCATATTAAGAAAGTATAATTGAATTTGTAAAAGGAAAATAATTTTTTGACAGATTTGATTGACAAAGTTGACAAACTTACCAAATAAAGTAAGTTTTTTATTTTTTAATGGAAGTTAAGATAATAAAATAATAAAATTTTAGGGTTTTTTTACCAAAAATAGTTATTTGTCAAAAAGTTTGTCAAAAAAACTTTGTCAATGTATCATCTCTCTTTGTAAAATGTTGTAAAATGGTAGAAAATCAGAATGTTCATAACTTTATTGGTGGAAAAGAAATTATCATTATTGGAGATAAACAAATATTAGGATTAAGATTGGCTAATCAAGAATTACGGATACTCCTTTTATCTATTTCCATTTACTTATAATTTGTTTCCCTATGTTGTTATATTGTTGAGAGTGTTCTTTTTTTTTTTTTGAAATAGATAACTTAATTCAAATTGAAAAACTGGTGAAAAATGGCATTTTAAGAGTGGTAATGGATTAAAAATACTGATATTTGATTATTTTAATATTAAAATATTTTAGTATAAATAGAATTTTTATAAAAGAGTTTTATTATTTCAAAAGACATTATTTTTATAGAAACAATTTTTTAGAGCTCTATTTTGTCTTTCTGATCGTCTCATTGAAAAACTAAGATCGTATGATTGATTATCTCTTTATTTATTTTCATCTATTTATAATTTATTTCCTATATTGTTATACTGTTGATAGTGTTTTCTTGAAATAGATAACTTAATTCAAATTGAAAAACTTGTAAAAAAATACTAATGATCAAATTGGAAATTGTTACTGATACCACTAGAGATGTCAAAAAAATTATTTTCTGCTAGTATCCACAGATAAAACCCGCAACGGATAAAAAATGGATACCCGTGAATAATGAGTACGGATATCATAGTATCCGTACCCGTGGATACTCGTGCTCACAATACTCTATTTAAATTTAAAAAAAAAACATGGTTAAAATATTAATACATGGATTTTTTAGTTATTTTTTATTAATTGGTTTTAAAATAAAATCTTATTTTCTTTGTAAACTATCATTCAAAACTATTTAAATGAGTTATTTAAACTTTGTTTGAAATTTATAAATGTTATGTGTATTATATTTTATTTGAATGTATGGTTAAAATATGTTGTTAATTTTTTTTTTGTAAATACTCGTGGGTACCTGCGGATATCGGTGGATATTAAAAAAATATGCAGGTATCCGCATAACGAATACCCGCATGAATATGGAGACGAGTACGAGACAAATATTTATCCAACAGATATGGTACGAGGAAACTACTACCCCAATCTTACTCGTCTGGTTGACATCCCCAAATACAACTCCATAAATGTAATGATAATAGTCCACACATATTCCGTCAATCTTTCAAATTTAGTGACTTCGTGTCTCTTTGATTTTCGTTCAAGAGTTCAAACTCAAGTTTATTTTACATTAAAAATCATAAATAATGTTTGACAAATTTTTGTTTTATCGCTGATATCCGCATAACGGATATCCGCATAACGGATATCCGCACGAGAAAACTATCACTAAATACACACATACTTGATAATAGTCCACATATACTTGATCAATCTTTCAAATTTAATGACTACATGTCTGTTTGATTTTCGTCTAAGAGTTCTTACTCAAGTTTGTTTTACATTAAAAATCATAAATAATGTTTGACAATTTTTTTCTTCTTCATATAATTGGAGACATAGGTTGCTTTGAGATCAAAATCATAATTTTTTTTTCCTGAAATCTTCAATTTTATCCTACCAAACCTAATTTTTCTAATTGTAACCCAAACACACCCAATAAATTTTCGAAAAGTATCAAATTTTATACATAATTCATTCCCAATAATTTATCATGATGATAATTTTTCAATCTTATAATATTAATAGCACAATTTGTTATTATAAAAATTATTAAATAATTCTGAAGAACCCAATTTTTTTATTTTATAAATAATAAATTAGTAGTGTTCTGCTTATTAAATAAAAGATGAAAATTGCTTTTAATTTTTGTAGAGAACCCAGATAACATTTCTTAAAAAAAATTATTTATTTATAATTTTAAAAATTAAAATAACAGTATTATAATTTAAAATAAGCTTAATATCTGATAAGATTAAATAAATAAGACCTTTTAATTCTACATCAATTTTCAACTAGTAATCTTTAATACTACTAATACAGTCTTTAATTCTCCCTATTATTATTTTAAATATTTAATTAAAAAGACAAAAATATTTCTCACAATATTTAATGAACTCTCATTTCTTAAATTTATTTTAAACGGCTTTCATTCTAATATTTTTTTCTCAACTCTCTTTAATTTTTTCTCTCTCAAATCTCATTGTTAATTTCTTTTTCTTCACTGTTTTTTTTTCTACTTTTTTTCTTTTTCTCCATTACTTTCCCTTTTATCACAATAATTTGAACATGTATATTCATCAAACATTTCCTTTTTATCTTTACACCTATTATCTTTTATTTCTTTTCGTCTTTCCGTTCCAAAATTTTCTTTCAATTTGTTCTCCTTAAAACAAAATCATTAATAAATAATTTGTAATATACGTCGAGCTGTGGAGTATCTTTAAAACTAATTCTTGCCAGTTCAAACAATTAAAACAAAAATATGAAAATAAAAGAGAAAATAATTGACTGAATATTAAGAGTGATAAGTCAAATACCAAATAATAAGAATTATTCTTAGCCACAATGAATTTTAACTCTTATACCAAATAATGAGAATTATTTTTAGTCACAATAAATTTTAGACTTAATTAGGGTGTGAATAAATATGAACATATATGAATTTTATAAGATTATGTTATGAATGATGAATTCTACAACTTGCAAAATTGAAAAATAGAGATCTTGACTTGTAAAATTATAGACATACAAATAGATGTCACAAACAATAGGGTTGTGACAAGAAAAAGAAAAATTGTTATAAGTCACAAACAAGGTTGTCACAAGAAAAATAATTTTTTTTTTAATAAAATTTCTCAAACTAAATGTTAGAAAGATAGATTCTTTGTTTCTCCTTTTTTCATAAAAATAATTAGAAGTCACATAAGAAGACCAAAAGTGAAAGTTTAGGACGACAATTAAGTGATTCACTGATTGTGTTGAGTTCTATCTTTTATATTACACGGTTGAATATTCTCCCGTTAGAGAGCCACATGTTTTTTGAATTATCTATTTTAAATTGTTTTTTTTATGTTAATTTATTTCAATTACCGTAACATTTGATCTATGTCATATTTATCTATTTATTTATGAATAATTTTTCATTTAGAAAACTTTTATATATATATATATATATATATATATATATATATATATATATATATATATATATATATATATATATATATATATAAAAATTTATGTTTTGAGTGTTTAAGCAAGAAACCTCTTAAAATGTCCACCACTTTAACATTTTTTAAGTGACCAATTCATCCTTGACTGATAAGTTATATATGCAAATATCAACAAATCAGGATTAAATTTAATTTAGGATTTAGGATTTAAGTTAAAAATATATTTTGATAATTTTCTTATAAAAACATATTTAATCCAATTTACTTTGAACAAGTATTGTGAAATTCCAAAACATTGAGATATAATATATCTTTTCGTATTACTAACATTCCGTGAACCAGTTGAAATTATATAATTGGCAAAATATTTAAGTTGATGTTTAGATTGAATTTATGGAAGGTAAAGTTATCGCCTAACATAACATAACAACGTCATAATCTAACATTAATGACTCAATTAAAAAAAATTTAAATTTTAAAAAAATCATAAAAATTTAATAAAAACTCAATTAAAAATTCTCAAATTTTTATTTAATCTAAAATATAATTAAACTTTTTAATAATCCTCTCTCTCCTTATTTATTCCCTACTTAACTTTCACCCCATCTCTTTCCTTATTTCTTCCTTCAGCAACCTTCACCCTCTTCCAATTATCGAGACACTCTCTTAGGAAAAATACTGGATTTGGAAGGTTAAACAACAAATTTTAATTAACTTAAAAATGCATTAAATCAAATAAATTTAATTTTTATGTTAATTGAAATAAATATTTAAAAAACATACTATGTATAATATTTATTAAATTTAAATATAAAATAAAATTTTAACTAAAAAAGTAAACTGGAAACCCGATTAACATATATTAAATTATATTAAAATTTAAAATTAAACTAATTAAAATATTAAATAAATTTTATTTAATATTTTATTAAATTATAATTGATGCAAATCAAATAAATTTTTTTTATGTTAATTTAAATTAATATTTAAAAAAATATTATACTAATTAAAATAATTATTAAATTGTAATTTAAGACAAAAATTTAATTAAAATGTTAACCAAATTTTAAAATTCAGCTAAAATTTATAAAATTATATTAAATATTTAAATTAAACTAACTTAAATATTAATTTAGTTTTTTATTAAATTAAAATTGAACTAAATCAAATAAATTTTATTTTTATATTAATTCAAATTAATAATTAAAAATATATAATAATTAAATTATTTATTAAATATTAATTTAAAATAAAATTTTAACTAAAAATGGGTTAACATATATTAAATTATATTAAATTTATAAATTAAATTACTTAAAGTATTTATTAACTTTTTATTACATTAAAATTATAGCAAGTCAAGTAAATGTTATTTTTATGTTAATTCAAACTATTGTTTAAAATCGTATATTAATTAAAATATTTATTACATTTTAATTTAAAACCAATTTTAAATAAAAATTGTTAACCAATTTTGAATTCGGTAGAGATAGATAAAATTATAGTAAAATTTTAAATTAAACTAATTAAAACATTTAATAAAATATTTAAAGGCAATAAATTAGAGAAAATTAATAAAATTAATAAAATATTAAAAACTAAAAACAAAAAATAACTCACGAAATAAATGAAATTAACTAAAAACTAACAAAACAATAAATTAAAAAAAAATAAAATAACTTTTAAAATATTAGAAGAAAATTAAAAAAAAAAATAAAAAATAAATGTAATATACATATATCAGATTTTGAAATATGGTAAACTACTTAATCGGATTTCAAAATTTCGAAAGAAGATTTAATCGAATTTCGAAATTCAACAAAAAAGTTAATTGAATTTTGAATTCAAGTAAATTTCTAAATTGGATTTCGAAATTAGGTGAGTTCTTAAATTAAATTTCAAGATTTCTTAAACTAGAATTCAAAATCCAATAAATTCTTAATTCAGATTTTGAAATTGGTGTTTTTTTATATCGAATTTTGAGATTCGATGTTTTCTCAACTCGAATTTTGAAATTTAATGTTTTCTTAGATCAGTTGAACTACTAAATTGGATTTTAAAATCAGGTGGTTTTTCAAATCGGATTTTGAAATTTAATGTTTTTGTAAATGTCACTTATTCTTTAAAAATACTTGGAGGTATAATTTCAATAAATATATCGGATGAAGACAATAAATAATAAATGAGATTGATAAAAAGTAATTATCTTACTTAATTAATTTAAAATTTAAGATATAAATTCGATAGAACATAGTTGGAATCACAATAAAATTTAGCTGTAGACAACAACATTCACGGCTGAACAAAGTTTTTGATATTAAAATCCCATGAATTAGACTAGATCGTTCAAAAAAGTTGGTTAAAATTAACCAAACTCAATAAGCGAGTGATTATTTTGACAATTCTACTCTTTATTATATCATTTGCCACTATCAAATATTTCAAGATTGATGAAGATACATTTTCTCCTACTTATTGTTTAAAATTTATCTACAGAATGTCACTTTTATCTGACTTAGGAAACAAATTTAACTAAATCTTTCATGCTTGGAAATAAATATATTCCAGTGAAAATAAAATTCTAAATTAAACTAACATACAAGTCAAATTTAATTTTTTCCTTTTTATCTACAACATTTTTTTATGATTAAGTGGTGCATGAAAATCGAACTCATCACCACATTAATTTCCAACCACGGACAAAATAATATATCTACAAACATCTTACATCTTGAAAGGTTTGACGCAATATAATTAAAATGATGTAAATTTATTATCACTATCTATCTATATATATATATATAAAGAATTTGTAGTATAATATACAATTTTTTTTCAATTTTACTCTTTAAATTATCGTTATTTTAAATTAAAATAATTATGTCACTATTTTATCTTTTTAATAACTGCTTTCTTTAATTCAAATAATTTTTTATAATAAAAACTAGGTTTAATAATTCATTTAATTCTTACTTTTGTGGATAAGTATTAAGTTGGTCTTCTAATTTTTTTTTCTTAATTTGTTCGGACTTTCTAAAACATGATTTAATTTGGTCCTTTATGTGAGTACAATACAAACATGATTAAAGTTAGTGTCACATGCCACTTTGTGAATTTGTGAATGTTTTTAATTTTAATTTTAATTTTTTATAATTTTTTTCACATGTCATCTCAAAGTTGTGCCACCCAACACTGTTAGTGTGACATGATAATAGCAGTGTGATATAACAGTGTCACGTGGTAGAATTTTAATGATTAAAAAAATACCTTTTTGGTCCCAATTTTTGTCAAATTTTATCAAATTAGTCCTAATTTTGTTTTTCTGCTCAAATAGGTCATAATTTTTGTCAAATTTTTTCAATTTGGTCATTTTTTGCTAACACCGTTTAAATCATTAACGGTCATGAACAATGATTGGCACACGTCACTTCGTGGTTTTTTTAATATTTTTTTTTATATTTTTTAATTGTCCACATGTCAACCCAACAATGTGCCGGTGCCACGTGTCAAAGTCAAATTTTATGTTTGTTCAATTTAGTCGCAATTTTTGTTAACTTGAATCAATTTTGTACCTCTCCAAATTGAAACCAACTTTAATTTTTATATTAAAATTCACAATTTTTATTAAATGTTTTTATTAAAATTCACATATTTATAACTTATATAAAAATTAAATTTGGTCTCATCTTGAACAAAGACAAAATTGGTCAATTTTAAACAAAATTGGAACTAAACTGAACATAAATAACAAATATAGGGGCCAAATTGAATATAAAACATTGTCTTTGACACGTGGCACGTAGCTGAATTGACACGTGTACATTTAAAAAAATTTAAAAAATTAAAAAATCACGAAGTGACACGTGGCAGTCACTATTCATGACCGTTAATAATCTAGACGGTGTTAGCAAAAAAAGACTAAATTGAACAAATTGACGAAAATTGGGACTTATTTGAACAGAAAAATAAAATTAGGACTAATTCGACAAAATTTGATAAAATTTGAGACCAAATTGGAACTATTTTTATTAAAATTAAAATTTTTATTAAATACTTTTAAAAGTATTTTTAAAATAAATTTAAAATCTATATAAATTTATTTAAAATTACGTTAGTTAGACTGATTAGTAAATTTAATGTGAAACGAAACGTAAATTATACACAAAAAACAACATGAAAAAATTAAAATATTTAAGTTGAATTGAATAATTCCTTAAGATTCAAGTATTGAATATATATATATATATATATATATATATATATATATATATATATTAATTGTAATGAATTTAGGTTGCAAAATAAAAATTCTAAATCTAATTTTTTTTTTCCTGACGAGTGCCAAAAATTTTGAGATCAAAACTCAAGTATAAATTGCAGATGAAAAAACTACTCAATATACTAATCATTAAAGGTTTTAAATACAATCTTTTTAAATAATAAGTTTAAATTATTTTATATATTCCAATGTAGTATAATATTCTACACAACAAAAATGATTTTCCAAGTCTTCATTTCACACATAATTCCAACTATCCCATTTATTCACCTTTCCAACGACAGCGTAGTGAAGATAGTTTTTCTCTTTTTTTCGTTTTTCATGTTCAAAATGTTTTCGATACTTAAAAAGGTCAATATACTTGGGCTCGACCATTTTTTTCCTGGCTCATCGTGAAATAAATTGTAAAATTTCTATATAATAAGTTATTTTATTCATTATACAATTAAAATAAAACTACAATTATTTTAAATATTTTTTCAACAAAAAATTATTTAGCATTGAGATAAAAAAAAACGGTATCGTTGAGAGTGATTTTGTGTACTCTCTAATCTATTAATTAATAATTTCCATGAACACTGTAGTAGTATACTATTATACATCACTTCTTGACTGGTCAGTGCGACCTTTGCGAACGCAGCCCTCACCCTCTCTCCTCTTTTCTTACGCATGTTTATTCATTTTCTTTTCTTACATTTCTACACTCAATTCTTTTGCTGACTCAAACTCAATTCTTTTTCCACAAATTCAACTTTACCCGAAAAAACACTTTTTTTTTTTACATTTTTTTATTAAAACATATCTTATATTTATTATGTTATCATTATATATTTCAATATATGCAATCTAACGTGCTATTTTGGTTTGAGGTGTTTGAATTCAAGTATTAGGCTACAACTTACTGGTCATGGTCTTCGACTTGAAGCAGTGGGCACCAAGGAAAACTCAGTGACACGAGTTTTATTTACCAACTTACACAACTTGGACCCGGAATTATTCCATTTTCTAATTCCTTTCGTGCTATTTTTCTTCCATAAGTGTGCAGTGATGCAAGCCTTTCTCCAAACCTACAATTTTTCACATTGACTATAATCTTTCGGAACCACCTAGGTTGCTTCCTCGGCCAGAAAAAAAACATGTACACAATTTGACTCTGCATGTTAGATTCATTTTAGTCGACAACTTTTTGCTTCTCCCTCTATATAAACGACTCATTGCTTCTCAATGCTACACAATTACCAAACACAACTTTTCCCTTCTTCTCTCACTCTCTTAGATTCCCAAACAACCACACCAACATTTCTTTTGTAAATTAAAGATGACAAGCATCATCACCAAAACCCAGGCCTTTGCGGTTCTCGTTTTACTGGTGAGCACTGTTTTGATGGGCTTAGAAGCCCGTCCACTGAGTATCATTGAGACGGGAAACTCCGCCACTGGAGGAGCGGTTCAAGTGGTGGGCTTCTTCGATTGGTTGGGTCTGGGAGCGATTAAGGATTCTGGGCCAAGACCTGGAGTGGGACACAAGTTCACCAACAGTGATACCCTTGGAGGGATTAAGGACTCTGGTCCTAGTCCTGGAGGGAAGGGTCATCAGTTTACAAATAGCAACACCCTCGGTGGAATCAAGGACTCGGGTCCTAGCTCCGGAGGAGAGGGTCACAAATTTACCAACAGCGACACCCTCGGTGGAATTAAAGACTCGGGTCCAACCCCTGGGCAAGGACACTAACATGTTCATGCTCCACACACACCCTCTGTTTTAGGGACTACACTACATGCCAAATAATTCTTAAAAGATTACTTTAGTTGGAAAATAGGTTAATTGATTCCTTCATTTCTTTGATATCTGTCTAAATTTTTCGTTCTTCGGATTTTAATATTGTAATACTCCTATCGATGGACTATAGTTCAGAATTCAGATATTGTTTGTGCTGTGTTATTTTCCGTAGTGGCAATGCAATTCACATGTACCATTATTTATTACATTAAAAATTTGTCAACCATTTTGCTTATATCACTCATGCATATAAGGTCTTGGTGAAATGGATGTATGGAACTGTCTTTAAAGTTCAAACTCACCAGTCACATCCACGTGCAGACTATGGACGTGGTTCAAGGCGTAATAGAGGGAAACCAAACACGCACGCTAGAATTAAATTCCACGCGGGGAAGAAAATGTAAAAATGAGATCAATAGAATTTATTTTACACATTTTAAAAAATTGAAAGATCAGTGAAAACGTTGAGATTAATAAGTTAATTTAATTTATATACAAATATTTCATTTAATTCATTTTTTTTATCTCATTGAAAGTGCATCCCATAGTTCTATGTTGAAATATAATATAGTATTTTAAATTTAGTGTTTCATATATACAGCAAAATTTAACTACTCCTGTGATGTTTACGTTGGATTTGTTTAGTTCGAATTTAGTTTCATTTAGTAACACGAATTTAAGGTTGTTTTAATTAGAAAAACTATAATGTTTAGTAAAATGAAAATTTTGTTTTCCTTAATCAATTACTTGTATGGAAAGAAAAAGATAAACAATAAAAATAAATAAATAAATTTGAAAGTAACACAAAAAAGATTTTAACGAATTTTGTTGAAAATTTATTGAGACTTATGTTATATCTGTCCAAGTATATATATATCGTATAGTATTTGCTTATTTTTGTATACTAAATATACTTCGTCGGTAACTATTAAATGTTTACAGGATAATTTGAAATTAGGGAATGAATCTTATATTAAGACCAAGTTTAATTAAGTTTTAATTTATTTAAAAAATTAGATATATTTAATTACATAACAAAAAAAAAGTTTTATTAACAACTAATTTTAATGATAAAAAGTTATTAGTCACGATAATTATTAAATTATATTACAAAACAAAAAATTATTGATTATTAAAATAATTACTATTATGAATAAAAAATTATAACTAGTCTCTAAGTTGGTTTCTAAAATTTAACTATTAAGATTTTAGCTATCAAAGGAAATTGGTCACTAAACATTAGCTATCAAAGTTTTTTCTATCAAAATAACTTAGTTTCTAAATTAGTTTCCAATTAATTAATGACCAATTATAATCTTTTATTTATAATAGTGACTATTTTAGTAACAAATAATTTTTTTATTTTGTAAATTGATATCTAAATTGATTTTTGTAGTGACTAATAACTTTTAGTCACTAAAATTTGTTGCTAATGAGACATTTTCGTGTAGTGTTAAGTTTTAATAATATTTCGTGATATATTGAGTATTTATATTTTTATATTTTTAATTCAGTCTTTATTTTTTTTACTGGATAATGTAATTGTTGCTATATATTATTTTGTTTATATATTTGTTATAAATTAATGGTTATCCATTGTATCTACATATATGATCTTTCTATCAATAATAAGACGAATAGTAAAGTTGTTCCTCATCCTCCCTTTTTCATTATCTTCTTCTATCTATTATTAACTCTATTTGATGACATGTTATCAACATAATATTTCAACAAATTGAGGGTTAGTGAAAGTTTTTTCTCTCTAAGGACAGTCTTTTGTGTGTCTTAATCCAGATTTTTTCTAATCATTTATTCATTTACACTTTTATCTTATATTTTTTATTTTTTGTGATAAGACTTGTTTGACTTTATCAATTTCATTTGTGTCTTGTTATTATTATTACTTTTATTATGATTATGATTATGATTATTTTATGTGTTAGTTCTAGACATGTCAAACCTTACAAAATTTGAATTTGTGAACTTGTTATTAAAAAGAAAAATTACTTTATTGGATATTAAATATTAAAATACATTTACAAAAAATGGGTCTTGATGATGTCATTAAAGAAAAAAATAAAGTATTTGAGCAACTAATTTGCTTTCGCAACAATAATATGGTAAAAAATAATTTCACAAATATTATGAATTTATTTCATGTCTTTTGTGATTGAACAAAACAATGAAATTTTTAATGAAAAATCATGAGACATGCCCAAGTGATTATATTTTGAATTTATTTTGTAATGAGAGGGAGCCACAACTCCCCCAAATTTTTTTAATTTATTATATATATATATATTTAAATTATATTTATATATTATTTATATTAAGTTTATATTATGGAAATTATAATAAAAGATAAAATAAAAAATTTAATGAAGACATTGATTTATCATGAAAGTGTGTGAGGAGAAATAAATACAAAAAGATAGATTGGAAAACAGAGGTTGGGGAACACATAGATTGAGATTGACATATACATTCTCGCATGATCTCTCAGATATCAAGGTTAGTATCTTATTATGATTTACGTATGTTAGAGTTATGATTCTTTTTAGGATGTTTCTCCCAAATTAAGTTTATCCCAAATTAGTATAAACCCAAATTGTGATTTTAGGGATTCTTTTATGAAATTGGTATGAACCCTAATTATACTTTTCCCAAATTATTATAACCCTTAATTATGAAAATTAGGGATTTTGTGTTTTCCGCTACCTATGGTAATTTTTTTTTTAAGTTTTGAATTTATAGAGTGTTACTTATTTAATTAAAGTGGTATGAGTTTTGTTTTGTTTTGCATTGTGATAATATTGTGATTTGTGAATATAAATTTTATATTTTTTTCTAAATAGGTGATAGGTGATAAATTTATATTAAAAAGATTATGATGAAGAGTAAAAAAAATGATTTTTTTTTTTAAAAATAAGGTTTGTGATAAAGATGAAAAAAAAATGCATATACATTAACTAAACTTTTCATGAGAAATTTTATGAGAACTAAGAATTTAAGACAATGAAAAAAAAATATCTAAAGTTCCTATAGTTATATATAATGAATTTAAAAATTTATTAGAACGCGATCTGAGAAAAGCGTCCTCAAATTTGACAATACTCACCAAATTAAATTGATAAAGTATGAAGGGTTTACCTAAAATGATATTCATGGTTTGGTATCATGATATAATAACGAATAATAGTCATACTTCTTTGAAATCTATTATTATGTGTCATTGTTTTGAGCAGAGCAAATGAAGAGGAAAAATTAAGAATTTTTTTAACTAAAAGAAAATTATATATAACAAATCTATTATTTGACACCCCTAAATTTTTTGTCTAAGTTTCGCCTCTGAATGCAACAACAACAAGATTCGTTCTTGTGAGAATTTGTCGAATTTATTTACAAAGTCTTTAGAGAGGAAAACTTATGAGTAATTGGTTCATAAGATTAAACTTCCATCTTAATGATGTGTAAGTTTAGGTGAGATAAAGAAATAAAATATGTGATGAACTATATTATGTTGGAAAATAATGTTGTATTGTTATACTGTTTTTCTTTCACTAAATTTTTAACCAAATGAGTAATGAGTTATTTAATAGTTTTATATTATTAAATGAGATGTTACACATTTAACACATGTATTTTTACTTTTTACTAATAATTTTATAATAGTAATAGTATTCATACATACTTACAAAAAGTAATACCTTGCAGCTCTCTCAATTACATAAACTTTAATAATGTTATTTAAAGCACTTAATGCTATTTATCTAATAATGGTATATTATCTAAACTTTAATATAAATAAAATTATCTTATTTATATTAAGGCTTAATTACTTCATTTGTCCAAGGTTTGGTTCAAAAGTTTCAACTTAGTCTCCACTTGAATTTTTCTTTTAATTAAGTCTCATTTTTTTAAAAAATTCACTCAATTAGGTTTTTTCTATTTGTGTTTTACCAATGATGTTAAAAACATGTCATGTGTCAACATCTCCATTTTATAACTTTTTTTTTAATTTGTTGTCCACATTGTTAGATATGTGACGTGGCAATGACAGTATCATATGTCAATGTTAGTGTCAACTCCATGTATCATTATCTAGTTTTTATATGTCTTTTTTATTCAATTAAGTCTTAATTTTTTTAAATAGAATAATATTGTTTGCATCCAAATATCCAAATTTATTATTTGTATAAATGTTATACGGATACATAGACATTTTTTTTTTAAAACAATGTTTCTTTTTAATGGAAATGCTTGCCTATAACATGTATTTAACGTTGTTGATAGAATATTAACGAAAATTACTTAATTGAGTAAAATTTTAAAATTTAAGAGTTAATTGAAACAAAAATTCAAATAAAGATAAACTTGAAACTTATGAACTAAACTTGGTACGTAATTGAGCCTTATATTAAATAATAAAGAAAGTAAACTTAGAAAAATATAATTCTCTCTTAATTTGAAATTCTATTCCTTAAATTTATTATATTAGTTTTTCGGTTTTAACATGAAATTAACTATAATTAACAATAAAAAAAGAAAGATGATTAGAAAATGTCAAAAATTTTAAACTAACAATAATATTTTACAATGATTAAAAGCTAACAGTCTTGTTTATAAGAATTAAATTTATCATGTTTAACACTCAAAAATTTATTATGCACCTTAATTTTAATTAGATGCATTAATTGGAATCCAACCCATTAAGATAATTAACTCCAATTAATACACATCACCCATTAAAACTCTACAGTGTGACTTAGATAAAAACTTTACCACATCACAATTATCAAACCATTATGGGAGATCTACAAATGGTGAACTAAAGTTAGCAAAATATTAAGTTAGATTCTGTTAAAAAGCTTTAGGAATAAAATGTCAACAAAAAATGAATAAAGTCGGAAAACAAAAAAGAATGTAATGAATCCAATTAGGACTTTTCTTGCAACCCACGATTTCTTCCTCCACCCCCTCCCACAAAATTTTTAAAATGATATTTTAGTCTCCATAATAAATAATAAAAGTGTCTGCGATTACAAGTTTTACAAACTTTATAAAATAGAATAAGATTTTCGAAATAAAACTTTTGGAACAGAATTTTTGAAAAAATATTTTCAGAATACAATTTTGGGAACAAAATTTCGAAACACATTAAATACATTTTGAAATATGATTTTTAGAACATATGTAATATTTTTCTGTAATGATTTTTTCAAAACATTTCTACATGAAATATGTAAAAGATAATTCTTTTTTAAAAGAATTCTTGCTTTTTTCACATTTTTTTCTCTTCTTCTTTTTTGTGTAATGACAGTGATGATGGAAGTTACGATAATGACAACAATGGTAACGTGAAATGATAAGAAAATGTTTAAATATTTTTCTGTTATTATGGTGGTGCACTTAATAAATGGGGTGGACGAAACAAAAGCCTCCAATAAGTTATTGCGAAGTGGACCTCGACCCATGATACAGTGGTGAAGGATTTTTAGAATTTGCATACTAATCAGGGGTGCAGTCAGTAATCGTGGAATTAGAGAAAGCAATAGCACACTGTGTATCTTAATGCCTTATTAAAACACATGCACGTAAACAGTAAAGGATAACAAAATAATAAAATTAAAATAATATTTTATTATTTATAATTATAAAGTTAATAATAATATTTTATTATTATAGGTAACTTTTTAATTAAAACTTATTCAGTTAAACAAATGTGAAATTGAGAAAAAATATTAAATTTTTAAAAAAATTATTTAAAGGATGAAATTAATAAAATAATGATTTTAATTTAACACACTTTTATTTAAAAACTAAATTGTAAAGATAATTTACATATAAATATAAATGTATTATATATTAAATTATATATTATATAATTTTATATATAAAACAAAGGAACAATTGAAAAATCCAAAAATGGTCCCAACTCGGTAGAGTAGACACTTTATTTTGTTCACTGAGAGGTGTCGTTCCGTTCCCGCCCAGTTCCATTTCGCTCGCTCCGAACTCCACCATGGGAAATTCGTCCAAGGACGATTCCGCCACCTCCGCAGATGCATCCGCTGGCGACGTTCAGCCGTCCAATTCCGGCGTCTATTCAGAGGGCGAAAAAGTGCTCGCCTATCATGGTCCTCGCATCTACGAAGCCAAGGCACCGTTCACCTCTCCTCTTACCTTCTCCTTCAATTTTATTTCTCAACGTTCTCTTTTATTGATTTTTTTCAGTCCTCCTTGTTCCGTTTGGAATTTTATATTTACTGCATCCGAAGCAAACGGAAACTTTGCCGCTGCTAAATGCTCAGTAACCGCTCCGCACTGGGGTTTTTTCTGCTAGGGATTTGGCTAGTGTTCTTTCCTGTCATCTTTTTGTTTTTGTCTGTTAAGTTAACCAATTCTCCTTTCTTCGACCGAATTGTGACCTAACAGCGTTTATTGTTATGTTAAAGACAAACTTTTAAAAGGTCATTTCACAGCTTCTCCAGTTTCTCGCCCTTTACCCTATTTTCTTTTGTTCATTTTAATTAATATAAAGATATAAAGATTGAATGGTTGATTATATTGCATCACTTGTAATTTTCTAACGTGGGATCCATCTCATGTTGTGATATCCATCTTTTTCTAGCATTATTAAATTAAGAGTATTGTTAGGGTTATTCCAATCATCATTTTTTCTGCTACATTTGCCTAATGTAAGGCTTCGCAGTGAAAAACAATTAATCACTCTTCAGGCAGGGTGCGTTTTATACTTTTCTTTTCCCTTTGATTGTAGGTGTGTATAATGCAGACAGGGTGCGTTTTATACTGTTCTTTCCACTTGTCATTTTGTAGTTGTGACCTAATCTACTGTCTGATTTATGTCAGGTGCAAAAAACTGAGATCAGAAAGAGTGAATGGAAATACTTTGTTCACTACCTTGTAAGTTCAACCATAATATTTCTTCACCTGCAGCCTATTTTACTGCATTCTGTAACGGCTTTAGTAGTTTCTAGTGATTACCTCATCTCTTGAGTGATCACTGATTTAACTTTTCAAATTGATTAAAGTTTTAGCCTGAAAGATTTGAAGCCCTGAATCTCACTTAATGTTAAACATTTGAAAAGTGATTATGGGATATGGTATTAATTTTGGTTGTTTCATTTGCTATTTTTGCAGGGCTGGAGTAAAAAGTGAGTTTCTTATCTTTTACTTGTTTTTCATTTAATGTAACAGAAGTACAAATGGTAACCTTTCTATGAGAAGTCAACCTTTCAGTTCACAATTTGTTATGGAATATTGTAATTTTTATTTTGTACATGTGTGACTCAAAATTGCTTAAGAAAAAAGCATCAAGTGAGAATCAGAGTTAGTACTTGCAAAATTTCCAAGTGAAGCTCTCATTTTAAATGGCAATGGAAGTAGATCACGAGGTACTTGTTGGAAGGATTTTGTAATAGTTAATCTATTAATTTTGGAGAGAATCATCTTCATATTTTTGAACATAAGTATTTGCTATACATGATTATTATTACATGCAAAAGGTTACAAAGAATCATTATCATGGGTATTTCCAACAGTTGGGACGAATGGGTAGGTGAGGACCGATTAATGAAACATACAGAAGAGAATGTATTGAAACAGTTGGCCCTAGACAAAAAGCAAAATGTAGACAAGAATGTTAAGTCTGGGCGTTCAACACAAGCAAAGGGCAAAACGTCTACAGGTAATCAACGCTCTTTCAAATGGTGATAGTTTACGATGACGGTTTCTTGAAGCTTTTTTTGCTTATCTAGTTTGTTCATAATGAACCTATTTTGGCAAGGGAATCTGAAGTCCACTAGTTCATGATTGAAAATATTAAAGATTTTCTGTTCATTGCTCACTTGAACATTCGGATTGTGTATTTATTGTATTTATGATTTCAATTGTGTGTGTTTATTCCTTTTTTACTCTCCGAATGAGTGATCAATAATGACTGATGAGGTCCGCAAAGGGACCTATGAAAGTTTTGGTCATTATTTTATTCTGAACATAGATGATTTTTATTGGTAAATGGATATTTAGACTGGACTGTTCAAAAGGAAAAAGATTCCAGATTAAATATCTAGACTTATGAGATGCTTTGGATGCAAATTTCTACTATATAAACAATTCAGTAGGTTTTGATAAATGGTAATATTAAAAAGTACGTGTGATTTCCTTTAACATACTACTTTTGGGAAAAGAAAGTGAGTGTTTCCTCTGACCAAAACTAACTCTGGACCTTCCATATAAGCACAAGCATTTTTATGATGTCATTTCAACGTTGTTACGGATATTCAGCCATCTGTTATTTAAATTCAATTTCCCCTGTTTTAAATATTTGATAATACGTGTATGTAACAGATGCTCCTTTTTTCTGTAGCGTGTTGGGAAGAGTATACTTTGACTAATTTTTGTTTGCCTGATGTTTACGTTTGCTATGTATTCTGCAGATGTCAAAGTTGATAAAGAGGATGTCAAGAACAATGGTATTCATTAAATTTTATCCTCCACTTTCCTTTTTTTGTGTGTGCGTATGCTTGCTTCACACACATGTATATTTGCATTTTATATAGCAAATCATCATCTTTTTTTGTTTTTGAAATTTCTAACTTTACCTTCAGCCATCCCATTTTTATTTAGGCTTGGCCGGGCCCTCACTAGCCCAATATTTTTACTTTTACAATAAAGCCCAGCATATTGCAGTAATTAAAAGTTGGACCTCTTCTTAGTTGAATGCAATGGGATTGTCGATGTATTGAGTTTAAAAAATGTTATATTTTCTTGCACATTAGAATTTGTGTGTACTGATAAGTTTAGTACATCAAACTCTTTGCAGTGTCTAAAGGGAAGAAACGGAAGCAAGATGCTGGAGTTGAGGTTTGGTTTATTTTGTTGATTAATTGCATTCCTGGCATGTTTATTCTTTAACCTTGAAAGATTTATCATTCGCATTCAATTTCTCTTCATATATAATGAATTAACTGGTTTGCTTGCTTTTCGTTTCATATGATAAAATCAAAATGCCATAATAAATACCTGGTGTTTTAAAGGAGTAAGACTGAAACTAAAAGTAATAATAAGATGAAGAGATTAAGATTTCAATCTTTCTTCTTTTTTTCCTTAAAAAGGAAATGAGTTTGTTTGACATTTGATTTAATGTTTATGGAATTTCTAATTTTTTTCACTATTCCTAACTGAAATATTTTGCTAATTGTTATTTTCTAATTTTTAGAAGGGCAGCGGGTCTGTTGAAAAGCTTGTCAAGATTCAAATTCCTGCAACATTAAAGAAACAACTTGTTGATGATTGGGACTCTGTGACTCAGCAGGATAAGGTACAAGGAAAACTATTAAATTCACTCTGTAGTTGTCCTCTCATATTTACTAAGAATATGCACATTTGTAGAGTTAGAATTTATGCATGTTTATGGTTAAGGTGACCATAGCCCCATGAATCCTCGAGCCAAATTTTAATGTCACACAGCAATTTGAAGCAATCTGACTGTTTTAGGGGGGCGGTTAGTGTTAGTTGGTTAGTTAGGGCAGTCATTCTTCTGACTTTTATAATTTAAGAGAAAGCAATGTCTTGGTCCTTTCACAAGATAAGCCCTTGGAAGAGAAAAAGAGAATTCTTTGTCCCATTTTCTGTAATCTGTTCCATTTCATTCAGCAATAATCAGTTTTTGGGTTCCTAAACAGCACAGACTTAGTACTTTTACATTCTTGTAGTATACCATAAGAGTTCAATGAAACTTGTCTTACTTAGTAATAGTAACTTGTTGATAATATCGTTATATCTTAAGGTGTTGTTGGCTCTTCTGAAGTGCCGAGTGTGCTGTAGAGGAGGATTAAGTGTATAGTAACTACAGTTGATTTGGAAGTTAACATTGAGATTTAACGGGACTGCATAACAATGATCTTACAGACACCAGCACTGGTGTCTTCTCAAATTTTCCCGTATTTGTTTGGCCTTACTTTCCCCCAGAATGCAATCTTCTTTGTTCTACAGACTTATAATATTACGCTTTATTAATATTCTGAGGAAATTAAAGATAATTATGGCACTCAGATTCCATGGTTGAATTAATATGATACAATACATTACATACTTTTCTGAGTGCCCTAAGTATCATATAATTATCATATGAACAATATAATTTGAGTTTTTGTTTTTTGGCTTGCAAAGTTTGTTGAATGTATTGTTTTGGTATTGATGCTAATATGCTAGATGGACTGTTTAACATTTTGTATTATTTAATCATCACTTTAAAAATCATAATCCATTTTAATGCGTGAATCATTCCATAATGTTTTCTTTTTTTGGTCCCTGTAGCTTGTAAAACTTCCTCGTTCACCAACTGTTGATGAAATTCTGACAAAGTACCTTGAATACAAATCAAAGAAGGATGGCATGTAAGAATTGGTTGATAGTTAAAAATTCATATCCTTCCTCCCTTTCTATTCTGGCTTGATAGTTTTATATCATCTTGTACATTTCGTTGTTTCCATTAGATGCAAGCTTGGGACACCTTATACTAACGAGGAAACCATGTACTCTTTCTGTGTGATAACAGGGCTCCGGATTCAATAGGAGAAATTTTGAAAGGAATAAGGTGTTATTTTGATAAAGCATTGCCTATGATGCTCTTGTACAAAAAAGAACGCAAGCAATATAATGATACTATTTTGGATAATGTATCACCCTCAACCATTTATGGAGCTGAGCATTTATTGCGCCTGTTTGGTATGATTATTACTCTTGCTGATTCTAACTATATTTGAAAAAAAGGATATTGTTGTGTTCTTGGATTCCGTGTGTTTGCATTGTCTTGGGACACGCTTACTCATATCCTCATTTATATTTTTCTCTTAATCTGAGAGGCTCTAATAGGTTATTCTTTGTCTGCTAAATCAGAAGACAATTACTATTCACTCTCCCTCTCGCCCCCAAATTCTCTCTTTATACATATATGCCCTCTCCATCATGTTATGTTATACCTAACTTTTTATTTGCCTGTAAAAATGTAGACTTCTCTGGTCATATAATGTTTCCTGCCTAGTTGCAAGGGTTTAGTTGAGTTTCAATTCCATTAATGTATATTTGTATTTCTAGTCATTACGATGGTGGAATATAGGTACTATTAGGAGCATAGCATTTGAATGTTACCCTTGATCAACATATCTTATTGATTTTTATAACAAGTTTGGCAAAATGATAATCTATTGTTTCTCTTGTGTTTGCAGTTAAGTTACCTGAGCTTTTGACTTATGTAACTATTGAGGAGGAAACATTGAATCGCTTGCAGCAGAAATTACTCGACTTTCTCAAGTAAAAACCGAAACCCAGCTTATTCATTATATTTAGGAAATTAGAAACTATTACAATGGAATCTCATTACTTTTCAAAGTGTTCCAATACATACTGCACTATATCATCTGAAATAATAAGGACACAATTGTTACACTCAAACATTTATTAATGTATTTAATGGTTAATATATCACCTCTTCATAACCTTGATTACGTTCTCATGTTGATATAACACATTGAATTTAGTTTCCATCTAGAGATCAAAAGAAATTCATTTATTAATTACTGTTGGCTTACTGATATATGTTTTTGGTGATTAAGTTAATAAATTAAAATAAGTATGTCTACTTTCGCGGCATGGTTCCCCCTGCATCTCTTTTCCGTTGGGGAAAGTATTTCTTTTGCTGTCAGTCGAAACAGGGTAATGTTTATTATAAATTGTTTTGTTTCAAGGTTTTGCGGCTGATGGTTTTTGTTAAATAAATTTTTTGCAGGTTTTTGCAGAAAAATCAAAGTACTTTCTTTCTCTCCGCGTACGAGGGCACCAAAGTCTCTGAAGGAAAAGGAAAAGGGAATGATGAATGAGAAGAAACGTTGAACCCCTGGTCATCCTGTTGTATTCTTAATTGTTATAAAGAATATCATATTTCCCTTGAAAAATTTAGGGAAGAAACTCAATTGTTGTTGTAAGAATATTGACTAATTCATTCTTTAATTTTTAAAGTTTATACAAAAACATTGAAAGCTCTTGGTGGCTGAGGTATATATTATTATTATGTTACTTCTTAAGGTCTGGGATTAGGGGGGATGAGATGAGCCAAGGATCTCGTGCATGCATGTATCTAGCCTTGGAGTTGGTTGAGCTATCCCCCAGTTTCTTTAATTACGTTAAACGAAAGACAAGAAAGGTTATACTCTGACATCAGAAAATAGTTTACCCCGTTATTCAATTATGAATTATCTTGTCATGTCATGATTATTAAACTAAAAGACTTAGTTTGTTTCTTGTTTTTATAATTATAAAACGTCATATTGGTTTTTTGTTAATTACATTTAATTAGAATTATAGAAATACGGGTTTTGGTTTTACAAAAGTTGTTGATTGAATATTTTATTTTGATTGTTATTTAATATATACCAGGAACTATGAAAAGAAAAGAGTCTACTTATCCATGAATAAGTATTATTTGAATTTCACTTGTTAGCTCACGCTCAAATTTATCAATGAGTGAAATTTGTTTTCAAGGAAAAAATATTTGGGTTTTCATGATTTGCTATTTGATTAGAATCTGTTTTAGTCATCACTAATTTTTGGGTAAAATATGTTTTAGTTGTCACTAATTTTTGGATTAAATATGTTTTTATTCCGTAATTTTCGATAAAAGTTAGAATCAATATTTTCTCACAACTTTAGTCTAATTTAGTTCTTAAATTTTAAAAATGCATGAATTTAGTTATTTTAAAAGAAACTTATTAAATTTATTTAAAATTTTAAACGCATTTTATGATAATATTTGAGTTAAGATCGAAGTAAAAATGTGTTAAACAGTATAAATAATTCAAATACTATCATGAAATGTATTTAGATAAACTTTTGATTTAAAGGATTAAATTCACACATTACTAGAGATTAAATTGGTTAAAAAATTCAAAAAGACTAATTTCAAATTTTACGTACATATTTAACCCTTAATTTTTTGTTTGACATGACGATATTTCTGTCACAAAAAAATAAAATAAATTGAGGATGTAATTTGTGACGTTAAAAAAAGAAGATGCAAGTGATCAAAATTATAATTGAACTAAATGTAAAGGATAAATAAAACACTTTTTTTTTTTTTTTAAACAATGGAAGGAGAGTATGGCATCGATTAACTAATAAAAGCAAGTGAATCTATTTACCAATCAGGACGACCCTACTAGCAGTGTAACCAAAGTCTGGGAATGAGCACATTATGTGGTGGGGATGGCATAACGACGAACTGAATGGTTCATTTCAATTTCACTCTATAGTGACCCAGATTGAAGAAGGACCAGACCATAACTAGAATCATTAGACTCTCTGATGATGGTCGGAAGCTCCTCTTAGAATTTTCTATCTCAAGATGGAAACGCTTCCTTACTCGATCCCCTCCACCAAATTGCACTCCCTTCATTTTTACACCGGTGCTTCACGAATTCGATCCTCCAGGCTCCCTTTTCGCCCTCCCCGATTTTCAATCAAACCTTTATATTCCCCCAAATTTTTCATTCTCCCTCGTCACAGCCTTCGCTGCGTCGCTGAATCCTCCGACAATCACCATCACAGCCACCACCACGACCATCACGGTCACCACCACGACCATCACCACCATCACGACCATCACGAACATCAAGGTCACCACCACCACCACCACCACCATCATCATCACCACTCGCACGGCATCGATGTTGCTAATCTCACTGGGCCCCAAAAGGCGGTTATCGCATTCGCCAAAGCCACCAGATGGACGGACCTGGCAGATATCCTGAGAGAGCACTTGCATCTGTGCTGTTTCTCCACCGCTTTATTTGTGGCTGCTGCCATTTGCCCTCATACCTTGCCCAAGCCACTCGTCAGGCCTTTTCAAAACTCTCTCATTTTCATCGCATTCCCTTTGGTTGGGGTACGAAACAATCTCTCCTTTCCCCCACTTACTTCTCATTTTCGCTCTATTCCCAGACTGTTTTTACACTCTGCATGTGTGTTCCTATCAGGTTTCTGCATCACTTGATGCTCTTATTGAGATCAGTAGTGGAAAAGTGAACATCCATGTGTTGATGGCAATGGCGGCCTTTGCGTCAATATTTATGGGAAACTCTTTGGAAGGAGGATTGCTTCTTGCCATGTTTAATCTGGCGCATATAGGTGAGCTAAATTTTGCTTCGGTAACCGAGTTTCAAGTTTCATGTTCTCCAAGAAGTTTGAATAACCTGTGTGATGGATCCTGCAGCCGAAGAGTATTTTACCAGCCGATCTATGGTTGATGTCAGAGAGTTGAAAGAAAATAATCCAGATTTTGCCCTTGTTCTGGATACCAAGGATGATAAACTCCCCAATACATTTGACTTGGCATACAAGAGGATTCCCGTGCATGATGTAACTGTAGGATCATATATTCTGGTTGGTGCCGGCGAGGTAATTTTTTGTAAATTTGTTTCCTCGTCATAATTTTCTTCAGAGCTTAGAAGGAGGTTAAACAGCGACTGATGTCTTGTGATTGTTTTTGATGTTTTCAACTGGATAACCATTTTTTACTGTGATCGTTAACTGATGTTCATAGTAATTCTTGGTGATTTGGATATAGTTAACCTTTGCATATATGATTTATTACCTTGCTGCATAATGAATTAATATTTATAATAAATAAACCATGATTCCAATTCTTTTTATAATGTCCTTAGAATAATTACTAATAGTATGAAAAATATTTATACGACCAAACTTATTTTGCCGCTTAATTTGATCCAGAGTACACCCAACTCTTCTGTAACAAAGTATGTCACCGGGTGCTGAAAATGTTACGGACCAAATATTTGAAAACTTGTTTAGAAAGACTGACTTAGAATCTTCTCACTTGCTTCAGTAGTTGTTTCAGTCAATTCTCTTGCAATATTATTTTGTATTAAAAATTTAAAAACACCCCTTTATCTTTCATCGTCTAAAGAGCATTCCTGGTCCTCATTTTCTGTCTCCTTTGAATGATGATTTTTCATTTTTCCCCTTCCCTCCCTCCTAAAGAGCAAAAGGAAAAATAATTAGTTTAAGTCAAACCTTAAGTATCTTCTAATAAACAACACAGACTCACACAAACTCATACATGCACGATTTGGAATTTCAAGTTTTATACAGCAGATTATTGTTGAAGTATAATGGGGATGGTGTTGTGATTAGTCTGTACCAGTAGATTGTGAAGTATTCCAAGGCAGTGCCACAATTACCATCGAGCACTTGACAGGGGAAGTGAAACCTTTGGAAGCCAAAGTTGGAGATAGAATTCCCGGCGGTGCAAGGAACTTAGATGGGAGGATAATTGTGAAGGTATGTTGAACTGTACATCAATCTCTAGGGATTTCAGCAATTTTTGTATATTCTACTAAATTTCAAAGTCTTGTGTTTATATTTTACACTGGAAAAAGTGCTAAAATATTGGTACTATTGGAAAAATAAATAAATGCAAGTCTCTTATTGGCTATATAGATAAAGCAAAAAAAGCGTGTAAGTGGGAATAACCCTCATGTATGCTAGTTTTGTGGGGATGATTTAGCGCCAAATCCACATTCTGAAAGTAACTAATTACAAGTATCACTTGTCATTAACCATACCTAGTTTTGAGAATATATTCATATTGATGAAGATTGAAAATTAGGGCAATGAGTCATGCTCACAGATATGCATGAACAAGTTACTACAGATTGTGGTACTAGTGTTTCTGTAATAGTTTGTCATGTTAAACACTTAAACTTCTAAGTGGGTTTTTGTCTTGTTTGAAGTGTGTTTTTGTTGGAAACTAACCTTATAATACAAAATTAATTGATTGCAGGTAACAAAAACTTGGAAGGAATCGACTCTCAGCAAAATTGTTCAGTTGACTGAAGAAGCACAGTCAAATAAACCTAAACTTCAAAGGTGGCTGGATGAATTTGGTGAACGATATAGCCAAGTTGTTGTGGTGCTATCCGTTGCAATTGCTGTTATTGGACCACTTTTATTTAAGTGGCCGTTCATTGGTACATCTGGTAATTTTTGAATTTTTTTACTCTAGTAGCACTGTTTGATATAGTTAATAAATTTAAAAATTTGATTACTGATTGTGTTTTTATCCTGTTGTGAGTTTTGCTTTGTTTTTTGTGTGGGTTTGTATGTCATTCACTCCTTTACTTCAATAATCATTTCATAGAAACTTGGAATTAAAGTAGCAATGATCAAGTTGCTTACGAATTAAAGTAGCAATGATCAAGTTGCTTACAAGTTACATTAATTACTAAAATCACAAAGGAAGAGGAGGAGAAAAAAAATACATAAATTACTAGAGAGATTCAGCAAATGCACAAAATATCTCACTACTTCCCAAAAGCCCACCATTTTTCAATTCATTTCTACACCTTCTCACTCTTCTTCCTCAGATTTATCCCACCTTAGTTACTTCATTAATTACTCCCCTTTTTTCTTCTAATTGATATTGTGCTAGCTACTCAGGTTGTTAACAGCCTCTTTTATCTCTTTCTCTGTTGCGAGGATAGGCACTCCAATTACCTTTCCCACTTTGTCCCTCATTTCAAACACATG
Organism: Vigna unguiculata; assembly: GCF_037176805.1. Lineage (NCBI taxonomy): Eukaryota > Viridiplantae > Streptophyta > Magnoliopsida > Fabales > Fabaceae > Vigna > Vigna unguiculata. The sequence continues at coordinate 50,862,023 of NC_140794.1, read as the reverse complement.
CAATCCTCCCTTCAACTTAGAACCAGCTTTATTATGGGGGTAGCACTTGTTTCTTTGTCTTTTATGGACTTGGGCAAGGCATGCGTCGTGGTTTAACAAGTGGTACTGAAGTCTCCTATTTATTAATGTTATGCTACAGTAATTATCACCAATTTAAAAAGTTCTCAATTCTCATGTTTTCTACTACCCTTTTGTGACAAGGATTTAGTATCCAAAAAATATGTTGTTGCATATCTATATATGATGTAACTTCCGTAATTCATTTTATTTAGTGTCTGATTGATGTAGCTTGCAGAGGTTCAATTTACAGAGCGTTAGGGCTTATGGTGGCAGCATCACCTTGTGCCTTGGCTGTGGCTCCATTGGCGTATGCTATAGCAATCAGTTCTTGTGCCAAGAAGGTACCAATTATCTACTCGATTATATAAATTCATGTCAAAATATATTTAAAAATTTAACATCATATAAGAAATTAGAGGTGTAACAGGTCTTCATCGACCTTGAATCCAATCAACTCAATCCAATCCAGTTTATATTTCAATAGATTGGGTTGGGTTGGGTCATTGTTTGATCTAGGTTTATTTTGGTTGATCCAATAAAATTATAATTGGGATATGTGGTGGGTTAATGAGTTTGAAACCCAATTAATTCAACCTATCTCAATATACGTATAAGAAGAGGGCTATAGGAATTCATTCTTTCTTGCACTCTCTCTTAATGGTTAAAATTTATTCGAAACTACACAGAAGAGAAAATCATTGAATTAGATCTAAGTCTCACTTTTTTGTAATTTCCAATAAATTTTAATCTATGAAAGAGAGTGAGTAAAAAATAAAAGAGTGTGTTTCTAGTATTTCTATACTTACAACATTAATAATTATTCTAATTCTGTTAGTCTGTATATTTGCATAACCCTACTCTACACAACTATTGATCAGTTTTGTCAAATTGTCCGAGACTTGAAGTATCAAACTGTCCATATTCATCTTTATTATGTACATAAACTAATTATTAAGGTTATTTGCGACATGTATTGTGCCATTGGCCGCATGTATTTTGAATGTTCTGACTTTGAATATATTTTGCTTGTGATGGTATTGGATTTGGAGAGGTAGACTTGTATTTTAATTTAGACTGTGCAATGTTTTTATTTAGAATAATTTTAACTTATTAGACACTTTCTGTATTTTATTTATTTATTTAGAATATATTATTATTATTTTAAACAGTCAATTTAATTACCCAACTCAAACTCAAACCAACTTGACAAAGTTCAAGTTGCTTTGGTTTGGGTTGCTTAACAAAAAACAGAAATCAAAAGACCCAACCCAACCCAATTATGTTTCATTGGATTAGTCTTGCATTAGACCAAACTCAACCCATGTCAAGCCACTTACACCCGTATATAAAATTGATCTTTAATTATGAAGTATTTGCACTGTCAGTGTGATTTTATGGCTTTCAATTTTGTATTCACCAATATATTTTGAAGATTCATAATCCTGCATTTTTTTTTTAAATCCTATGCTCAATATTTATAATTTCCTAAATTAGTGGGATCCTTGAGTTTGAGCCTTAATCCAAAAATCAAAGATGTTATTAAGAGTTAGTCCATTTCTGGTATACCTGAATTGCAACATTCCATGCACAGAGCTTTGAGCGTGATAGGATGTTTTGGAAAACCACTTTAATTGTAGTTACCCTTTAGCTTGCCATAATTTCTGTTTTAGTGGGGTGTGTTGAAATCTACATCATCCAGAGATACGACTTGAATAGAATATATAACACTTGGATAATCCTCACTTTACAAGGTAGTATTAGAGTTTATCCTTGATCTATTGTTGAGTTTCTTGCATTAGCTCTAGCCCATGGCCATGACCTGATGAGATGTGTTGAAAACTCATCTTAATTGTGCTAAGTCTCTTTGGAACACTTCTATTGTGCTAAGTCTGAGGGGGTGTGCTTAGTCCGCGTTGACAAAACATATGATATGACCATTGTAATCCTTGTAAAGCTTAAGCAATCCTGATCGTGTATGTACATTTTATGGGATTGAGTTATATCCTAAGCCAAATTTTAAGACCTTCTTGTGACTACCGTTGTGAAATCTTAATCATTATTGGCATCTAAATTTCTATTTACCCATTTTGAGAAAGATGAAGGAGCTTTCATTAATTTTCATGCAAAGAACTAGCTTCTAAAGCTTTGTATGTCAATTATTGTATATATGGAGTAGTGTTTTTTTTTTCAGTGCCAATCTCCACAGCCACATTATTCTAAGTAATCATGTAAGCCCTAAACATGATCATAAAACTTGATCTGACTTGTGAATTGTGAATTGTGATTGAAGAAAAACTAAGCCATGAACAAGTTTGATTTGTTCTATATTAAGGAAAAACTTACTTTTACGGCTTGATTAAATACTCTTGATGATGTCTGTCAATAATAAGGTGAATTGAATGGAAGCATTTCATTACACAGTTTAAGTCCTTTGGATTGTTTATTTGTTGGTTTGAGAGGAGTAGAAAGTTGATCAATTATTCCAAAATTAAGTATGGAATTTATTTTTATTTTTATTTTATTTTTCTTTTATGGAGGGTGTGACAGTTACCACAATTTGCAGGGAATACTACTCAAAGGTGGACATGTTCTCGATGCTCTAGCTTCTTGTCATACTATTGCATTTGACAAAACAGGGACGTTGACAACTGGTGGACTTGTATTCAAGGCAATTGAACCGATTTATGGTCATCATGTTAGAAACAATGAATCAAAATTTTCTTCCTGTTGCATTCCCACCTGTGAAAAAGAAGCTCTTGCGGTTGCTGCAGCTATGGAAAAGGGTACTACACATCCTATTGGAAGGTAACATTTTGAATAGACTATTTTTTTTTTGGTTTAAATACACATTTGGTCTCTATTTTTGTCAAAATTATTTAATTTGGTCCCTATTTTCGTTGTTTGTTCAATTTGGTCCTCATTTTGGTTAAATCGCATTCAATTGAGTCCTTTTGACAAATGGAGTTAAAATTTTTAACGGCACAGTGACACGATGTAACTGTTTGGGTTACGTGTCAAATTTTTGAATACATGATGACACACGTTGGCACAGTGTCTCGTTACAAAAAATTGGGGAAAAAAGGTTGAATAACGTAAAAAGGTAAACATGGTAAAGTGAAACAAAATTAAAACGTTTCAATTGAGGGTTTACTGCAACGAGAAGCGAGAAGTGTCGTTGAGTGAAGAACTAAAATTGTGCATTGGAGAGGTCGAGAGCATTCGAGAGGTGGAGAGATAGGAAAAATTTAGGGTTGGTGAAAAAGGGGAAAATTAGGGTTTTTGGGTGCATCATTGAAGATAACGTGGTTGAAGATAACATCAGTTAGGGTTTGCGATTGAAGCTTCGACATTGCGCTTGGAGGTTGTCATTCGAGATTGGTTGCCCCCAACTATTACAGCAAGAGGAGGAAGATGAATGGTGACGAGACATACCTCTCAAACGCGAATTTCGAATCACCAACTGGATTGTGCACAAGATTCTTGCTGGCCACAGTTTTGCTTCAAACCTCTCAAACCCTAATTTTTTTCCCCAAATCAATTTCACAAACTTTTAAACCCACAACGACCATAAAATTTCACTGTGCCAACGTCATTGCCAAAAAATTGACACGTAACCCAAACAGTTACACTGTGTCACTGTGTCGTTAAAATTTTTAACTCCGTTTGTCAAAAGGACTCGATTGAATGCGATTTTACCAAAATGAGGACCAAATTGAACAAACAACGAAAATATGGACCACATTGAATAATTTTGACAAAAATAAGGACCAAATGTGTATTTAAGCCTTTTTTTTTTTAAATTATAAGCTCTCCTTTTACTAGCAACAATTGTGGTTCGTGTAGTTCTCTTGGAATTGAATTTTATTCGGTTAATGAAAATAGTTGAATTGGAATATAATATATGAAAGCATAAACTAACTAGTTTATGGCCCAAATACCACAACGGTACACTAACACTGCCTCTCAAGCTAGAGCATATAGATTATATGCCTCAAGCTTGTTACACATAAACATAATTCAGGAGTCCCTAATAGACCTAGTGAAAATATTAGCTAGTTGTTCAATAGAACTAGTGTACATTACTAGCAAAAAGAACTTTTTCTGTAATAAATGACAATTCACTTCAGTATGTTTGCTCCTCATGAAAAATTGGACTATGATAGAAAATTTCTATCAAATACAGTATATTATGCAGTAAGAGGCAATACAAAAGGAAAAGAACTAAGCTCCCAACCGAAGAAACCCTTTGAGCTCCAATTACAATTCAAATAAAACTGTATCTTCAATATTCCTTTATTTTCTTATATGATATATTCCACTAACTTTTCTCTCCTGTAGCTAACTCCTCCTTCCCATTATGCTTATTATCTAAGGTGAGAATTAAGATCCTGGGTATTTGGGCCATTGGATATACATCTTAATAGGCTTCTTCATATTACTGCTTGAGATCCGTAGTACTTGGATTACAATCAGATTGGAAGTAATATGAAAAGCAATCTGATTATCAGAAAACTTCATTTGAGAGAACTCAACAAATTTTAGTTTATGAATAAATTGCTTTATCCAAATAAGTCCGTAGGTGATCAAGGCCATAGCCTGATACTTAACTTTAACACTAGATCTAGCTTCAATCTCTTGCTCCTTACTTTTCCAATATACAATATTACCTCCTACATGAACACAATATGTTGGGGTGGAATGACAGACATCTATTCTGATCAGCATCTGAGTAGTTGACCCTACATTTATGAATAAAATGAACCTTGTCCAAGAGATCATTTGAATAGTTGTATGAGTAGTTGCATCCTAATGACTATTTAAAGAGAAGGAATTCCACTGAAGCAACACGAGAAATATCTGGACTTGTAATAGTAGTATAACTTAGCCTACCAACTAGCCTGTGATATATTCCCAAATTAGTCAACGACTTCCCCTAACTAAGATGAAGTTTAAATATTGGTTATTGTGGTGCAATGGCGTTGTGGAGCCACAAGAAATGCCATTATGACCACCTTGCACATCACAGGTTCTGTGCCATAGATTGGGCATAAAAGAGGTGGCAAGGTTTCAACTCTTCGCAAACTCAGAGTACATCACGGATCAGGTGGGCATCTATGGTTTGCCCTTTTTATTGATCAAAATGGCAAAAAGGGTCTATTTGGGTTTGTAGGTCTCCGGGACAAAATTAGAGAGATGGAATTGGGCCTTGTGGATCTCCTCCTCCACTGTCGGTCATGTTTGAATTAGTAAACACTTAAAATCTCACTGACCCTTTAAAAATAAGTCAGCAGTAAGTGTTTTGCTTGTGTTTATTTTCTCCTGTTTATTTATTATATTCTATTGTTTTTTACTTGGGTTTCCTTAGTTCAATTGGCCTAACACTGCAGAAAATTATTAAGTGGTTTTGGATTACCGCATGTCTATGGTCCCAATCAATGTTTCTATAGCACATTCAAAATTATCAATTTATGAGAAATAATTAATAACACTTGATTATGTACTACACAGAATTGTAGGACTACAGTGATCCAGTGACACTTAAGTAAAGTTTCGACACTAACCTTTTGTTCCATGCTCCCCAATCTTTTGGCAATCAACATCGTTTAAATTTCTTTCCTTTCCTCCGAAGCTTAATCGTCACATGTTCCTTGCACTCAAAACTCAAAAGAAAAGCTATTCCGCACCACCCACCATTTTCCAGAAACACCTCTAATTTTATAACTAATTTCTTTAATGTTTTACCCCTCAACAACTATTGCGGCTTTTGCCATCTCCCTGCAGATTAACAACACTGTTTGCAGTCTGACATGCAAGTTTCTTGAAGTATCTCCAAGACACACTTCCTTTGAGAAACGACACTTCAATATTGGACCAATTCAATTTCCAAAAAGTATCGAAGTAAGCTCTTGCTCTAAAGTTGATGGAACAAATGTTTCTTCAATTTTTCAGAACCATTCTGATCATGTCCTATTATGATCACCAACATAAGTTACTAGATAGAGCGTCTTGAATAACAATAGGCATTGGAGCAAGAAGTGAGTGAGTGTGAATAATTTGGGTAGCTATACGATCTCTGCAATGATAAATCTGTACGGTTTTGTATCAGTAAAAGGTGTTGTGTTGAGTGATAAGAAAAGAAAGTGTTTTCAAGGTAAGGTATAATTAAAGGGTTGGCTGTGGTTTGTTTGTACCTTGTAAGTTGTCCCACGAGGTCTCTTGATTGGAATCATTAGCTTTGACTTAAGTTGAATTTAATACTTTGAGCAAAGAAGCTTTAGAAAGCAGTCCTTTTCGCTACCCTTTTAAGAATACATAATGTATGTAATGTAGGTGGAAGTTACCTTAAGTATAAGTAAATTACTTCTAACCATTATAGTCAAAATCAAGATTTTACTCATAAAATTGAAAGGTCGTATGATTTTACACATTATTTCCGATTTAGATCCCAAGCATGATTGTGGCCCAGCCAAATCGTTAAAATCGTCGTTGCACCACTTATTCACCTTCTTGGGTGAATAAATTCAGTTCAAATAAAACCTGAACCTAATTAAAAGTTAATGTAATTAATATTCACCTTATTATGCACGTTTCAGTCACAACACCAACCAGTTAAAAATTAATGTAATTAAAATTCACCTTTATTCAACTTCACCACCTATTCACTCTAGTAAATGCAGATTCAATTAAAACAAAATACAAACCCAATTAAAAATTAAGGATGTTTTTTGTTGCACCCTTCACCTTCCTTGTGGAATGGGTTTCAATTAAAATGAAACCCAATTAAGATCTATGATCTATGATCTATGATCCTAACCACAGTCTCAATTTTAACTATCTTGTTTGTAACCTACAATAGCTTGGGATTCATATATATCTATAACTAACTCATTAAATGCTGATCTCTTTTAATCAGATTCTCCACAAAACAATTCAATTCTTTGAATGTTCAGTTTTGCCATCTTAAATGTAACAGTGAAGCATGATATTAAACTAATAATCACTTTTCTGTCCTTATGCATTTTTTTTTTTGTGTAAAATAAATTGCAGGGCTGTGGTTGACCATAGTGAAGGCAAAGACCTCCCATCTATTTCCGTAGAAAGTTTTGAATACTTTCCTGGCAGAGGCCTTACTGCTACTGTTAACAACATTGAGGTATGTTGTTATTTAACTGGATACTTAAATAGTGTGTTGCTTAACTGGATACTTAAATATTCATTTTGCATGACAAAGTGAGATTTTGAAGCAGACATGACCATGTATTTTTAGTATCTCAAGCTCATATTGCATACATTTGTCATAGAGATCTCCCATTTGGGTTTCATTATTTTGCAATGATTTCCTTTTATATATATATATATATATATATATATATATATATATATATATATATATATATATATATATATATATATATATATTAGCGGAAACAGAAGTGTTGCACGCTTGTGTCTGCATTTTGATCATGATCTTATTTTTTTGGGAGTTAAAAATTTAATGTTTATATTAATGTTAGTTTTATATATAACAGACAAGGTGTCCTTACATGAGTGAAACATACTGGTGTCCTTACATGAATGAAAAATGAAATGTTAAAATATTAAGAGGGAGATGAAAGGTTGAATAAAAGGCAGATAAGTGAAGTCCTATAGTGTGAGGTTACGTTTATAAAAATTTGTGTCTGCATTTTGATCATGCTATCTTATTTTATTTTTTTGGGAGTTAAAAGTTTAATGTTTATATTAATTTTAGTTATATATATAACAGACAAGGTGTCCTTAAATGAAGGAAACATACCGATGTCCTTACATAAATGAAAAATGAAAAATGAAAAGTTAAAATATTAAGAGGGAGATGAAAGGTTGAATAAAAGGCAGAGAAGTGAAGTCCTATTGTGTAAGGTTACGTTTATAAAAGTTATTAGTTAAGAATGTGGACAACAATTTCTGAAATATTTATGGAATAAGAAGATGTTACTTTTAAGGCAGTTTTGTGGATGTGACAGTTTCTTGGAGCACTCGAAATATAAATATTTGTAACATTAATATATATTGAAGGGTAAACCAAGATAATAAAATGTGTACACTAAATGGAATATCCTAATTAATCTTTTGGTACTCACTGCCCATAAAATAATATAAATACTCTTATATTGAGGTAACTAAATTAATCTTTTCAATTAGAAACTTTTTAATAAGATAGTTTTTACTTATTTTCTCTTTTAGGCTCTTTCAAAATTAAAGGTGGTCAATGTGAAGTTATTGGTGAGCAAAATATCAATTGAAAATTTTCTAATTTTTATTTATTTGGTGTAGCTTACTTTCTAAGTTTATTTTACTCATGTTAATGAGAAGATTTTTCTCTAACTTTATTCTATTGGAATTTAATAGACTAATTTGCATCTAAATTTATATATTTGAACGTATGTTTTACTTTTTTAATCAAAAAAGAAAAAAAAAAGTACCTATTTTTTTAATTACTTTGAATGCCCATAAATATCTGGAAGTGTTTTTTAAACGCATGAATAGTTGTCAAAGAGGGTACCCAGAGGTTCGAGGGAGTGCTTGAGGGCGTTTTCTACATGGGGAGCTGGTAGTGAGTAGCTATTACCCATACCTGTTGCCATACCAATTATTGGTTTGGGAGTTAGCTGGTTAGAGTGCGTAGGGCAAAGGTTTAGCCTCGGAGAAAGTGCAGAAATAGGGATCACAATTGGATTCAAACTCTGATTAGCACCAACAAAATTATGCACAATGAAGAGATGAATTAGTTGCTAAAACTAGTTCGGGTTTGGGTATTTTAGTGCACAGCTCACTGCAAGCCCTCATATTTAATTACTTAAGTATATAATAAGCTTAGTGCTTATAAATTAAGTTTGCTGGAAATTACACACAGTAAAGTGAATGGGTAATAATGGTCTGCACAACTTTTTGGCAGTCTCTGCAAGTTCTAATACGTCCTTAAAAAATCTTTAGGATATGGATTTATAGAGTTAGCACTGCTGTTTAATAATTTGATATGAATCAATGTGAAGTAAACTATCAAATTTGAAATTGCCACGTTTCTAGAGTGCTTTTACTTCATTATGTAGGTTATTGTTATTATAGGGTATTGATTACCGTGGCTTCACTCCAATCAAGCATGATTTTGTCACCCATTATATATAAAAGATCTTGGTGGTTGACTCTAATTCTTCCTGAAGTAGTATAATCCAAGAATTGTAACGTGATTTCTTGAAGTATGCAATATGTATTAGATAAAACAAACTTAATGAGCACTTAACATGTTGGAACTCCTATGAATCACATGCCGAGTTTTTACTTAGTTAGGGAGAGTCGATCTATAACTCAAAGATATAGGAAAAGTTTGATTTATGTTACAAAATTGGCAAGTGTACTAAATCGTACAAGTAATAAAGTGGATAAGTCCAAATATCATTTTCCCAACAGACTCACGTTGCTTAGAAAAATAATTATTAACTAATTAAATTTATGAAATTAAAATATATGGTAAATATTTCATTAGGGTTGGATTTCATGCATCAAATCAATATGAAAACACTAACAATATATTTCTAATTTCTGATTCTAGCATTCACACCACTATGTAACAAGCCCTAATGTTTTAGTGACAAGTTTAATAAGAACCCTAATGTGTTAGACCTTTCCTTATTAAAAGTATTAAGCCTTAAGTTTGGATGTTAAGCATGACCAATGATGTACTCTATGTCTAGATGCACAATCAATTAGTTGTTTATTCTAGTCTAGGTTCTAATATCATGTCCAATGATTAGATATGGAAAAGTGTGAAGATACATTGAATAGCAGAAATCACAAAGAATTAAGATATATTACGTCCAACCACTGTATATAGAGTAGTTGGTTACTCTCTTATGCATTCTGAACACTATAAAAAGAATAATGTTGAATGCCTCCAACATCAAGAAGGAGTCTCCACAAAAGAATCAAGTTCCCTCTCTCCCTAAAAAGGGAGGTTTATTCCCTTAAAGGGATGTTGATTTTTAACTTTGTAGAGCCTTCTATTTAAAGACTGTCAGAACTGGACTGGGCTTGGAATTTGTTCTTGAATTTGTAATTGAAGTAACCAACTCTATTGGTAATTGATTATGTTGATGACTTCTTAAATCTCTGAGATTTTCACTTATGTGCAAAATATAAACCAAATGCTTATCATTTCCACTTTATTAAATAAAAACTTAATTATCCAATAAAAGATAAAATACTTATCTTTTATAAAATTATTTAATAAACCCTTAATTATTTAAAAAGATAATAATAAAAACACCAGTAAAAGATAAAAAATTAACATAATAAAAATATGATAATGACAATTATCAATTTAGAAACTAAATTATCTCACAAGTCTTCCTTTAGGATATTTGGATGCAATAATCCACATTCTGAAATGTATTAAGGGGAGCTCCAAGGAAGGTGTCTTAGATGAAGGCAAAGGTTGTACTTATTACTCACCAAGGATATTTCGTGAGGTTTGTTTCTATTATTTGTATTTTTATTGGTGATAACCTGGATGCAAACACTTGAAATTAAAGAGAAGAAGATTTTAGAGTGAATTTGAGAGTGTGTGTTCTCTCCTCTTAGGTTTCAATATTTATGGTGCATGAGATACAATGGATGAGAGGAAAGAGGAGAATTCTAGAAGATGCTCCTAGGAACTAGAACTAAAGCATGCTCCTAGGAACTAGGACTAAAGCATGCTCCTAGGAGCTAGGACTAAAGCATGCTCCTAGGAAAATTAATCTCCTTTAAGACTATTTATTCTAACATTCCCCCTCAAGCTGGAGCATACAAATTGGATGTGCCAAACTTGGAACATATAAATTCAATCCTAGGACCTCTCAAGGATTTTGTTAATACATCTGCAAGTTGTTCATTTGATCCTACAAATTCTGTGCAAATTTCTTTGGTCATCAATTTTTCTCGAATAAAGTGACAATCAATTTCAATATGTTTGGTCCTTTCATGGAACATTGGATTAGAAACGATGTGGAGAGCAACTTGACTATCACAATACATCTTCATTGGTTGAATGTTGCAAAAACCTATTTCTTGTAGAAATTGTTTAACCCATATAAGTTCACATGTTAGGGATGTCATTGCTCTATACTCTGCTTCAGCGGATGATCGTGCAACAACATTTTGCTTTTTACTTTTCCACGAGACTATATTTCCTCCAAGAAAAACACAATATACCGTGGTAGAACATTTATCCATAGGAGAACCAGCCCAATCAACATCACAATATCCAAAAACTTGAGTATTCCCTTTATCCTCATAAAGTAGTCCTTGTCCTGGAGCTTTTTTAAGATACCTTAGAATACGAATGACAGTATTCCAATGATCGATAAACGGATTCTGCATGAATTGACTCATGTTGAGAATAAAGAAAATAGGGATTGAGATTAATATCCCTTGTGTATAAACCACACATAGGGTAATTTATTTATAATAGAGAGAGGTACAAGTAAAAAGAGTAACTGAAAATAAAAAGATTAAATAGAAGATATTGTTTGATATTGTGGTTATCAATATCTAACAATATCTTAATAATATCAAACTATATCTAACACTCCCCCTCAAGCTGGAGCATACAAATCGTATGTGCCAAGCTTGTTACAAATATAATCAATTCTAGGCCCTCGTAAAGACTTCATAAAAATATCTGCTAACTGACCACTTGAGTTAACAAACTCAGTCTTGATGTCTCCAGTCATAACCTTTTCCCGAACGAAATGACAATCAATCTCAATGTGTTTGGTCCTCTCATGAAAGACATGATTAGAGCTAATATGAAGGGCAGTCTGATTGTCACACACAAGTCTCATTTGAGTAATATCTCCAAATTGTAACTCTTGAAGCAATTGCTTGAGCCAAACAAGTTCACAGGCAGCTGAGGCCATAGCTCTATTCTGCTTCTGCACTGGATCTTGCTACAATACTCTGTTTCTTACTTTTCCACGAGATCAAGCTACCACCAATGGAGACACAATACCCAGATGTAGATATTCTATCAGAAGGAGATCCTGCCCAATCAGCATCTGAATAGCAAACAAATCTTGTATGGTTATTAGAACCATATAACAATCCTTTTCCAGGAGATTTTTTAATATACTTCAAGATGCGAATGACTGCATTCCAATGATCTTCACATGGAGAATTAAGAAATTGCCTTACCACACTGACTGCAAAGGAAATGTCAGGACGAGTAACAGTAAGATAATTCAATTTCCCAACCAATCGTCTATACTGCTCAAGATCAGATATAGGCTCCCCCTGATTTGGTAGAAGTTTAGTATTGGGATCCATGGGTGTATCAACAGACTTTGAACTCATCAACCCAGTTTCCTCTAGAATATCCATGGCATACTTTCTTTGAGATATAACAATACCATCATTGGACTGTGCCACCTCAATACCCAAGAAATATTTGAGTTTGCCAAGATCTTTGGTCTGAAAATGGTGACAAATATGTTGTTTCAACTGAGAGATGCCATGGTTGTTACTCCCTGAAAGAACGATGTCATCAACATATACTATCAAGTAAACACATCCAACACTCGAGTGTTAATAAAAGACAGAATGATCTGCTTCACACCGAGTCATACCAAATTGTTGAACAACATTGCTAAACTTTCCAAACCAAGCCCGAGGAGATTGTTTTAGGCCATATAGGGATTTGCGAAGACGACATACCATCCCAGAAGACTCCCCCTGAGCAAGAAATCCAGGAGGTTGCTCCATATAGATTTCTTCTTGCAAATCACCATTGAGGAAATCATTTTTAACATCTAGTTGATAAAGAGGCCATTGTTGAAGAGCAGCCATGGCGATAAATAAACGAACAGAAGCCATCTTTGCCACGGGGGAAAAAGTATCTCCATAATCCAACCCAAAAATTTGAGTATAACCTTTGGCTACAAGACGAGCTTTGAGGCGATCAATAGTACCATCAGGTCCAACTTTGATAGCAAACACCCACCTACAACCAACAACAGATTTCCCAGACGGCAACGGGACCCAAGTTCCACTATTATGAAGAGCACTTAATTCATCTGCCATGGCCTGACGCCAACCAGGATGGGCTAAAGCGTCACGGACAGTTTTTGGAATGGTCACAGAAGAAAGAGAGGAAAGACATGTATAAAAAGGTAATGACAAGCGATGATAACTCAAAGCAATATAATGGGGAGAGGGATTACGGGTAGAACGCATACCTTTTCGGAGGGCAATGGGAAGGTCAGACTCAGGTGTCAAAGTCGAAGGAGACAGAGTAGTTGGCACTGGAGTGGAGTCACATGGTGGTGGTTGTGATCGATTACGGCGACTATAAACTTGAAGAGGTGGTGGAGGAGCAAGTGACTGTGGAGCAGGTGACTGTAGAGCAGGAACCGAGGGTGAAGAAGACACAGTAAGAGGGTCACAAACAATAGGAACATTAAAGGTATTAGAAGAGTTGTCAGGATTGGATGGAGTCAGAGGTGAAGAGTGACTCTTAAAATAAAGGGAGAACTCATTAAAGGTGACATCTGCAGACACAAAATAACGGTTAAGAAAAGGAGAAAAATATTTGTATCCTCTTTGTGATCTTGTAAACCCTAAGAAAACACACTTATGTGATCTAGGAGAAAGCTTGTCAAGACCAGGACTAAAATTATGAACAAAACATGTAGACCCGAAAACTCTTAAAGGTAAGGGATGAAGAGGTTCATGAGGGAATAAAATGGAGTGAGGTATGTTATTCTTTAAAACCGAAGAAGGCATACGATTAATGAGATAACAGGCAGTAAGAATGGCATCACCCCAGAAATGTTTAGGAACCTCGCCATGAATTAAAAGAGTGCGAGTGGTTTCCATAAGATGTCTATTTTTACGTTCAGCTACACCATTTTGTTGAGGGGTATAAGCACAAGAAGTTTGATGCAGAATGCCGTGAGAAGCCATAAATTGTTTGAAAGAATGAGAAAGATATTCACGACCATTATCACTACGCAAAACTCTAATAGAAACACCAAACTGAGTTTTAATTTCATTAAAAAGAGATTGAAAGATATGAAATAATTCTAAACGATGTTTCATTAAAAATAACCAAGTGCATCTGGAGTAATCATCAATGAAAGTAACAAAGTATTGAAAACCTAAAGTAGACTTAACGCGGCTAGGACCCCAAATGTCAGAGTGAACCAAGGCAAAAGGGGACGAAGCATCACGTGACACTACGAGGAAAAGAAGTACGAGTATGCTTGCCTAATTAACACGACTCACAATCCAAACAAGACAACTTGGACAAGGCAGGGACAAGCTGTTGTAACTTGGCAAGGCTTGGATGACCTAACTGAGCATGAATAAGAGAGGGAGACTCCATAACTGCACCAATGTGTGTAGAGGGACGGAGATGATAAAGACCATGAGACTCATATCCTGTGCCAATCACCTGTTTCGAACTCCGGTCCTGTAAACAGACAAAATTGTTGGTAAAAGAAACAACACAAGGACCAGGAGAAGAAGATTGAGTTAGACCAACAAAAGATGTACCTGTGTGAGCAACAGATGCAGTGGAACTAGAAAACTGTTGATCCTTATACCATTTGAGAATTTGTTGTGCATAACAAGTATATCGGATGAAACATAAGAGATTTCAGAACTGAAAGAGGCAGCGGAAGATGCCATGGAGGAACTGGAAGAGACGCGGCTTCAAATGGCGTGTGAGGGACGATCAAAACTGTATGGTCGCCGGTCGGAACTAACACTCCGGCGACGACGACTCGGCAGCGACGGTGGTGGCGACTCCGGCAGTGGCTCCGGTAACAGCTCCGGCGCCGGCGGCTCCGGTGGCAGCAGCGACGGTGGCGGCAGAGACGGAGGCAGCGATAGTGGAAAAAAAAAAAACCTTAAGCTCTAGATACCATGTTGAGAATAAAGAAAATAGGGATTGAGATTAATCTCCTTTGTGTATAAACCACACATAGGGTAATCTATTTATAATAGAGAGAGGTACAAGTAAAAAGAGTAACTGAAAATAAAAGGATTAAATAGAAGATATTGTTTGATATTGTGGTTATCAATATCTAACAATATCTTAATAATATCAAACTATATCTAACAACTCACAACACCAACTGCAAAGGATAAATCTGGTATGGTAATAGTAAGATAAATAAGTTTTCCAACGAGTCTTTTGTACCTTTCTGGATTAGAGAAAGCTTCTCCCTATTCTGCCATTAATTTCTGATTTGGATCCATGGGACAATCCACTGGTTTACAGTCGATCATACATGTCTCTTTAAGGATGTCAAGAGCATATTTCCTTTGAGAAATTACAACTCCTTCCTTTGACTGGGCTACTTCCATAACTTCGGAAAAATTAAATGGAAAAAATTACTTGTCTTGGTCTGCATCTGTGGAACTTTGGTTCCTTGGTCAAGGGTTTCATGATCATTTGGAAGAAGATGGAAGCTCAGTGCCACAAGATCAAATTCAGCAATGGAAGAAAACTGATTTTCAGCTTTGTGCCCTACTTTGGCAATCAGTAGAGCCTAATATTTTGAGTACGCTTAGGGCATTTAAAACATGTCATTCTTTTTGGAAGAAGGCCCAAAATATATTCGCAAATGATATCCAACGGCTCTTCTTTAAAGCAATCTGACAATGATATGGTAACTTTTATGGCTGAAGCTCAATCTGCTGTTGAGGAATTAAAGGTGTTCTTAGAAGTGAACTCATTAGAAGAAATAAAAGGAAAGTTGGATAAGTTTTACATGGTTATGATTCTTCGAGAAATGAATCTCCTTTAAGACTATTTATTCTAACACAAACAATGGATTTAGATATGAGCATATGATTTATCTAATAAGACCCAATAACTCATGGAATTCATTCTTAAAAGCTATGGAGGGAGAATAAAAGACTTAGATAATCCGCTAAATATCCCATACTATTTGATCATAATATTGAAGTCCCGATGTGGGATGTAGACCCTTCATAATACTGAAGTCCCTCCTATCATAGCATCATTCCCAACAGTTGAGTATCACTGACTCACTCTACGGTGCTGCATGCAGTGATATTTCACTTAACTTTCTGGTTTGTAGGAATCCTTTACCATTTAGAATTATCTGCAAGCAACATTTTTCGAAACATTGACGACCAGCTCTGCTACCTAATAAGCAGTTAAGCCACTTGAGAATTGCCTGAGTACTTCCATGGACTCTAAAGTTGCTATCCACTTCAGTTTGGGTTTGAAATCAAGGCATTTTCTTTTATGCGTAGGTATGTAGACAATTAGTATAATCTAAACTCTTTTCATTGTCATCCCTGGGTAGAAAGGAGCATCGTTCTGCTTTGTATAAACTGAAAACTATTAATCTGCTCTTGTAAAAAGTGGGAACTGTTGGCGAGATCTTTCTCCTTTTGTTTATTTTCAATCAAGAAATAAGCTTATTATTTCTTGAGTTTCTTGAATGAGGTAAAGTAACTTACAATCAAGGATTACAGCTTCATTATTGGGAGGGAGTCCATTTCTAAGCTTAGGCACATGCTGCATCAATTTGTGCAAAATGAAAGATATTCTTCTTGATGATGGAGGTGCCAATGGGAAAGTCCTTTGAGAAAATATTTAATGCAGCATGGGGCTGAGTGGGTGAATATTGCAATCCATGAAACCAGAAAATGACTGTGAAGTGTTTTCGAAAATAAAAAGCCTGACCCATTGAGTCTTGTGAATCCTATCTAGAAAAATTAAGAAACCATGAGATACCTAGGAGAACAAACCTTTTTGTAAAATTATGTTTACCAATAAATAGTGAAGTTGCATAGATTATTTGAACTGAACCCGGAAGCATTAACTTGGGGCAAAATATAAAATGGGCAGAGGACAATAATTCCATATTAATTTGAACCAACCAATATGCTCCATATTTTGTAAGATTTGGGCTAAAACCATAAAACTGTTGTAATATGCCTCTTTACTAGTGTCTAGTAACCATGTAAAGGGTATATTGGTGATTTGACAGCAAAAGCAATAAAAAATTCGATATGGAATATTATTTCCAATGCAACAGGGTGCAGTGGTAAGCTTTTTCATAAACAATTGTAGGAGAAGAAAATAAAGAAAAATGAAATGAATTTCCCATATGCTAAAATTAGCATGTATATCAAACTATTTTACAGATGTTTTTTCATTTTAATTTATCAAAAAGTTGATTTTATGTGTGGAAGCTATAATTTTAGCTTACGAGAGAAACTTATTTCACTTTTTCATTTACTTAAGTTTTACAGAGAAGCTTATTATTGAAACAAAAGCTTAATGTTGGTTTTTTAGAAATATATTAATTCATGCTCAGAATTCCCATTCATGCAGATAAAAAGACAACTTCCTGTTCTTACATGATAAACTTCATACCTTAATACAAACATTTCTTTCCATCCAACATGGATGTAGAAAACGAGGAATTGATTCTGATTCCCGTTTATAAAAAATGTAAATGTCTTAGAAAAAATTGGTCCCTTTGAAGACTATTCATTGAATAATTGAAATGCTTGAGCAACTGGCTGAGCCATATCTTTTTTCTCATATAGTTTATTTGTGAAAAAACAAGTAAAATGACTCAATTTTTTGTTTTTGTTTTATTATAGTCAGGAATTGAAGGTGCCAAACTATTAAAAGCATCACTTGGGTCTGTAGATTTCATCACTTCATTTTGTCAATCTGAAGATGAGTCAGAAAAGATCAAGGAAGCGGTTAATACATCTTCTTATGGAAGTGAATATGTTCATGCTGCCCTTTCAGTTAATCAGAAGGTGGTATACTGTAATCTACTCATCTTTTTTTCTGGGAAAGAAGGGATGATGCTTTAAGCTTTTTCATAGATCTCTCCAGCTGGAGAAGCGGACAGCTTACCCAAATCTTTGAGCCTCTCTGGCCGTTTACACCCCCTTCATTAAGTAAAAGGCTAAATATATTTTTGGTCCTTCAACTTTTGGTAAAAATTGGGATTAGTGCTTTTTGGAAACTTTGAACTAATTTAGTCCCTCAACTATGTACATGTGTGGATTTAGTTCTTTTAGTAAGATTTTATTAAGTTTATTTGATGTTTCAAACATATTTCATTATAGTATTTTAGTTTGTTACACCGTTTGACATATTTTCGCTTCAATGTTAGCTGAAAAACGCGTTTGAAACGTCAAATAAATTTAAAAAAAAATATTTAAAGGCCTAAATACACATATTTTTAAAGATGAGGGACTAAATTAATTCAAGGTTTTCAAGATGGACTAATTCTAATTTTCGCTAGAAGTTGAGGGACCAAAAATATATTTAACCTTTAAGTAAAACACATTATCCACCGCAACCTAACTGACTGGTCACTTGATGCAGGTAACATTGATTCATTTAGAGGATAGGCCGCGTCCTGGTGTTTCTAATGTTATTCAAGAATTGCAAGATGAAGCACAGTTTCGTGTGATGATGTTAACCGGAGATCATGAGTCTAGTGCTAGGAGAGTTGCAAGTGCTGTGGGCATCAATGAGTTTCATTGCAACCTGAAGCCTGAAGATAAGCTGAGTCATGTGAAGGATACCTCAAGAGATATGGGTAAGTTCCTCGATAACCATTTTTGTGGATTGTCTTCTGTAATGCGTACTTATGGTTATTATTATTATTTTTGGGTACTTGCACACCAATGGTTCCTTTCCAATAGAAGTTTTTTTGGTCCCCGCTTGTAGCTTCAACTATACAAGTAAATTGTGCAGAGCTGAAGCTTAAAATATTACCTTTACATGCTTCACTTTCAAGTCTCGTTTTATGGTACCTTTGTTGTTCAGTTATGAGACTCATCATTTTTTTTTCAAAAGAGAGTATTTTCTTAAATAGGTTCCTACATAATATTTAAATTGAGTTGCTTGGATGTCTTTTACACATATGTTTTGGTCTCTTACGCCATTTTGTTTATACCTGACAGGGGGAGGCCTAATTATGGTGGGTGAAGGCATCAATGATGCCCCAGCACTAGCTGCAGCAACTGTTGGGATAGTTCTTGCTCACCGTGCGAGTGCAACAGCCATAGCTGTTGCAGATGTATTGTTGCTTAGAGAAAACATTTCTGCAGTGCCATTTTGTATTGCCAAGTCTCGGCAGACAACTTCACTGGTAGTTTTATAGATGTAGTTACTATACATTATTTCATTAGCTCTTGGATGCTGTTGACTTATATCTGAATGTACGTGCAGATTAAACAAAATGTAGCTCTGGCATTGACGTCCATAGTTATAGCTTCCCTTCCATCAGTTTTGGGATTTCTGCCACTGTGGTTAACGGTATGAAAATTCAATTTATATTATCTTTCTGCTATTCTGCTGTAGAACGTTTGTAGGCCTTGGTGGCACTATGTCCTGATGTTTCGAATGACTTGAACAAGCATTTTTTTATCTGGTTGCGGTAACAAATCTCTGAAATCACGATTATTTTAGTAAAGATTGTCACTGGGTATGGCCATACCAATATCACTTGGTTGAGGCAACTCCCCACCCTTGGCGTTATTGTAAATCGAATTTAGTAGGTGCTACCTCTATAATTAAAGTATACTCGGCTTAACTTATTGTTGTGATTGTTTAGATTGTCGTTCCCTGCCAGGGAGTGTAGGTTGGTTTTCCAGTGAGAGAAGCATCTCAATTGTATCTTTTGAACTAAAAATAGTTTTGGAGTTTTCAAACGGAAAGACAAGCATAGGCTTCATTTCTTTGAATTATAGCATCTCTCAGAATATGTTCTTTATGGTTTGAATGGTCCCACTACCTTAATTGCATGATTTTCTTCGTTGATTGTCTATATAATCATGTCTCTTGTTTATGCATATGCAGGTTCTTTTACATGAAGGTGGAACCTTGCTTGTGTGTCTCAATTCCGTACGTGCTCTGAATGAGCCATCTTGGTCCTGGAAGCATGATATCTTACATTTGATTAGCCAGATTAAATCTAGTCTTCTGTCTATCACAGGCTCAAACAGTACCATAACGGCGAATTTGTAACGTAGTGTTGTAGCTTATTGCATATTTTTAGTGTATTAAAAAAGTGTCAATATCGCTTTTCTTGTATATCTTTTTCATCTCAGCAAAATTGAACAATGCCTCTGTTTGAGGTTAGTTTCGCTTTCTTTAGTCCTCCTTTTCCCATTCAAATGGAATAAAATTTAAGGGAGAAATGTGCATATACATTTCGCAGTCATAAAATAAATATTGACATGAAATATCGACGGAAAGAACATTTTACTACTACTCATTTACTTGGATGATCTGCCCTCAAATTTAGAAATTACATCTTAAGCATTTACTCTGCGATGAAAGGCTTTTCTTTGGTGGCCTGAATAATAGCCTTTTTCAGAAAAATCCCTTTTAGAAATTACAATATTACTTTTCTTTCGGGGTCTAAACAGTAAATTCAACTGTTTTTCTGACGTGTGTGCAAGTACTGTTTTAGTTAGAATTGTGTTGATGTTGAATAGGCAAATCATTTGATGAATTTCTTTTCATATTAATTAATTAAGACGTTTAAGTTTTTTTTTATTGAAGTTGATCAATTTCGTTGTTAATTTTATTAACATTTATTCTTTTTATGTTTTTAACTTTACTGTAAATGTATGAAATAATTAAAGGCTGATCTAAGTAAATGACAAGTTGTTTTATTCTAGGTATGAATATATTCTTTGTCCCATATTACGTAAATGGCTTATTTTGGACAAACCGAAAATAGCATTGAATCTATGGTATGACGTGTAAACGACATTTTGTTATGTGACAACGTCATGAAATGATAGTTCATTGAAAGTATATATTTATTCTAATTATTAATCGGATGAGCTAATGATAATGGGATTTTGCGACGTTGCAACAATTTCATTTGTCCATTTTATGGCATATTATGTCACAAAATGCAATATGTCAATTTAAAAATTAACAAACAATTAGTTGCTGAATTAGATTTCGTTGATATGAAAAAGGGTAATGCCTTAATCATTAAAGTTACAAGATTAAAATCACCCTTGTGTAATTAAAAAAGCAATCTAGCCATTATATCAAGATAACTTTTTTATACATATGGTGTGTTTTATATTATTTACCCTGTCTAAAAAATGTGCTTCTTTAGCATTTTCTTTTTATATTTTGATATTTTAGTGATAAAATTGTTAACTAGAATAAGAAGATACACACTTGTGATACTTTTTAAACAAGAATATTATATAATATTCAATTTTTGAAAATATAAGGGGTTGTTTCTAGAACACTAATTTGTGCTTCGTACAAAACGGAAAATTTAAATTTATGTGGAGGTACCTGCAGTTGAAGGAAGGGTGCCAAATGGCAAATACAAAAACACAGTTATTTTGAATGACCTAACTAATTATAGTTTGAAAGTTTAGACATGACAGTGCTTTAAATCTACATGCCTCGAAAATAACGGCTATTTCCAATTAGATGTATGTAAGTCTTTAATTGAAGGTTTGATAACACGGCAGAGCCTTGCGTTACGTTACAGTTAATTTCACTGCTACGTCTGAAAGCAATTATAGCCCAAAATTTATGGTCGTTGACCATTTAGAGTTTGAAGCATTGTTGGTTGTGGCTGCTTTTATACTACCCTGCTACTGCATCTGAAACTAATTATAGCTCTAAAATTATGGTTGTTGACCATTCTTGGATAAATTGGTTTTTTCTGTACTTCTACATCCTATTTTAATGTCTTTAAGTGAAAAATATATATATGATTTTCTCTCATTTTAAAAAATTAATAAAATAATAACTGTTGTTTAACTTTTATACTAAGTAGTGATAGATTCGTACAATGATTATATAATTTTAGAGGAGAAAACTTACATGCAATTTAATTCATGTATTTCGTACTGTTTTTGTAATTAAAATTGAAGATTTATGTTGAAAGCTTACGGTGACATTTGATGTAAACATTATTTTACCAAACAATAAAACGTCAACCAATACTGTAGAGATTAAAGTTTGTCTAGATCTGCCATATGTGTAATTTATTATTATTATTATTATTTATATATATAAATACGTTATTGGCATGTCTCTTTAAAAAATATTTTTTTTAAACATTTTTTCAAAAATTAAGATGTTATTATACTTTTTTAAAAGTGGATACTAAATTAATATATTTGAACAAAAAATGACTACCATCCAACTAATATATATATATATATATATATATATATATATATATATATATTATATGAAACAATTTTATTGTTCACTTCTTAGTATGTTCTAAAAGTATTGACCTCGAATTGAATTAAATTAGTTAATCCATTTAATTTAAAAAGAAAAATTAATAACAAAATTGTAACAAAAAATTAAATAAATTATCTCACTCCTTAAAACAATGCAACAAATTTGAAGTTAAAATAAACATTTTAATATTATGGGAAGAATGGAGGAATTATGTATTAGGTCGTGCACTTTAAATATATCATAAAAAATATCAAACTATCGATATAATAAATTATTCTTAATGATATTAAGAACAGTTCCTAATATCAATAATATAATGCAGAAGCATATTTGATCAGTAATTAGATAAAATGTGGAAGCGTATCTGATCAGTAATTAGGAACAATATAGATGGAAGAGTGATACTTGATCTTAAAAATAGAATCAATCGAAACATTAAAAATTTTTTATGTGTAAGAAATTGTTTAAATGTGAGACGATACTACTCTCCTTCTGGTATGCATGTCCAAAACAAAGAGTACTATCATATGTCTTATTTTTCTGTCTTAAGATTGATTAATGATGGGATATGAGTTTTATATATTTACCAGTAGAGACCATAGACCTCTCAACAGGTCATGGAATAATATCACAAATCGATCATTTATCAATCCAATCCATCATGGATCATTCATTAGAAACTCAATAATTACATTATCCATAAAATTAATAACAATTGTGTAATATAGTTGACAGTAACAAATAATATAATTTATTGATTAATGTTAATTCATAATAATAACAAAAAAGAAAATAATAATTTTATATAATAAAATTATATAAAAATACAACATTATGATAATCAAGAGAACAAAGACTAGAAAGTGAATTCTCTAATAACTTATAACAATGATAGGAGTTGACAAGTTTTGTTATCTCATATTCATTTTCAAGAAACAAACTCATCATACTCCTCATATCCAATGGATATGAAATTTTTGTCTCATTCTCAACCTAACGAGTAATGGGTATACTCCTCTACTTGTGTTTATATCCATACTTGTTTTATTACTGCTTTAATATTAATTATTTATTTTTTTATAAAATTATAATAAAATCTTACAAATGAAACATAATATTATCAAATATTTTAATATCAAATGAACGTATTATCGTTTCTCCAAATATCAAATACTTAGGAAAAAATTATAATTGTATACATTTTAAATTAGAGTACCAAATAAAATTTCATGAAAACCAAAACATTTATTAAACTTGTAAACATTAATAAAACAAAGTTGATAAAATTTAAAAATATTTTTAAGAGATTTCAAAAAGAAAACAGATATTCAAATTTAAAAATATTTTAAATGTCTCTTTACTCTCATTCTTTAAATTCTAATGAAATCTCTTTTTTTTATACATTAACAAAAAATATTACATTATTTGAATGAAATCACACAAAGAACAAAAATAAAATATATGGAGTGCAGGAAGCAATGACCTTAGACCTAAATATTATCAATCTCTTATACCTATCTAAAGATCGAGACTAGGGATGACAATACAGGCCTGCTCGGCCTGCACTTGGCCCACAAAATGTGGCTGAAAATTTTGGCCCATCCCGCATAAGTGTAGGCCCGTGGGCTAGCCTACCTTTTCTGAAGAAAAAAAATCTTATGATAAAGCTTTCAATGTTCAACAAATTGGGAAATTTTAACAAGTTCACAAAATTAAGCAAAGACTTTGAAAAGTTGATGATAAATTAATAATTCAACATTTTCATCATATTCATATTTATACTTTAACATATATGATGTATTATACATAATACTTGTCGTTTCCAATCATACAAGAATATGGAGCATTTATGCAGAAGTCCAGAAGAAAAGTAACTAATATACACAAATGCAGGTTTTTTTCTACGGGCTAGCGGGCTGCATGCCAACTCGCACAAACTGCAGGCTTCTACAGACTGAACTTCTGTGGAGCAGCAGGATCAATGTCCTGACCGCTCCACATTTTTTTGGCAAGTCAAGCTCATATTGCCACCCCTAATCAAAACCATTGTATCAAAACCAGAGCTTGCTTCTTGCGCCTCCATGTTTTTTTCCTGTACCTTCATAATCTTTAAAATTCCAGTTGTACCCTTATCAAAAGACGGGTGGTAGAATGACAACGTCGGGATGCCTGATGGTGGTAGGGACAACAAAGTGACCTGCGACGTAGATGAACTGGACAAAGGTGTGATGCATGCTTGGTTAAAGTAGGAGGACGCAGGTGACAGAGGAAATGTATGGGTTGAATGGAGGAAAGAGATGAGGTGAAAATGGAAGAAGTGGGGGTTTGAATGGAGGAAAAGCCCGAAATCCATTTATGCTACAAATTTTTACATTGTGAACTGAATTCAATACAAAAATATATTATAAATTGTATAATTCGTAATGTATTTTTTTAAAATATTTTTAAATTATATAATTTCAAAATATATGTTTTAGATTACACAAGTTAAAATATATTTAAAAATATATATATTTCAAATAGTATAATCTAAGTGTATTTTTAAATTCAAAAATATATTATAAATTGTATAATCTAAAATATACAAATATTTAAAATTTATTTGAAGTTAAATAATTGGAAATATAATTATGAATTCAAAAATATATTTTTGATTTTGAATCCGAAATATATTAGTTTTTTAATACATTAAAGATCGTGTAATCTGAAAAGGTTTTAGATTACATAATCCATAAATCATTTCAACTTAATTTTATTATTCAAATTGAGAAATAATTTAAGTTTTAAACTTTTCATTGAGAACAAAATGATCATTTTGCCACTTCTATGGCAGTGCAGAAAGAAAAACCACAGTAACATGGTCTATTAAACCATAGGAACATGTTCAAGTAAAAGGGCAGCTGAAGAAAATTTGAAAAACATTTCACCAATAATAACGATCATATGATCTATTAACTAATTGCATGTATTAAAACAAACCTTAGAATGGGTATAATTTATTTTTCTAAAAGAGAATTAAAACTTCAAATCGTTTTTTATATAAAACGGGGGCAAATGCATTCATAACTAGGTAAACAAGATAAACTAAAAATTAAAATTATTAATATATTATAATGATGGTTTATGTCATTATTACTAAATTTTATTTCCAAAATTTAAATAAGTTATAATAATATAAAAATTAATACAATTACCGTGTAGAATTTTACTATGTGCTAGTTATTCAGTAACAAGGTATAAACGCATTGTTATTATTATCATGACATCTTTTATCATTTATAGAAAATAATATTAAAAAATTGAAAAATGATAATTCAATTAAAACCTAAATTATAATGGCTTCATTACATGAAGTCAAATGAGGTTGGAATAAGAAGGAAAACAAAATAATGATAGATAAACTGATTATATAGTAAACTGATTAACTAACAAATTTTGAGATATATAAAAGGATAACAGACAAAAACTACTTTCAAACTAAGTACCGGTTTCCTTTCTGTTCTAGTTGGTGAGCGTGAAACGCTATTTGCTAATTTTGGGTTTCAACCAAAACAAATATTTACATCATGCTTCAGCAAATAACAAAATAAATTGAACTTAATATTGAAAATTTGAGGATATTTCATTGATTTTAAAATCCTACCCCTCTCTCTGGCGCTTGTTTTATCTTTTTCGAAACAAAACCTGAAGCACAAGAGGTTCAAAGAAATTTCAGATTTGCCATGAAATTTCAATTTTTCATCGTTCCATGCTACTTTTGTCTTCCTCTCTTCTCTTCCAACTGTACACTAACCAATATTATTCCCTAAAATAAAAAGGAAAACAGCTTCCTTTTTATGCTTCATCATAACTCATAAACCTCCTTTTCTCAACACTAATTACGTCATAATTAGGAATCAACCCTGCTAATCCCAATTCGCTTCACCGACACGTTCCTAAAACCGTCCACACCCTGAAAACACATCGCACTCTGCTGCTGCTGCTCCATGTAACTCCGAACCTCCTTCTTTATCATCTCGTGCATCACCGCCATAAACTCCGCACTCAAATTCAAAGCTCCCATTCCAACCTCCGCCGCCGGAGTCGCTACGGTGCTCACCGGTGCTATGGTGAAGGGATTAGCTTGCATCGCCGTCGCCCGATTCGAGGCTTCCGATGACTCCACGCCGGGGAGAGACAGTGACAGCGAAGTGGTAGGACCGTCGTCGCACGACGACGCCGTTTCGACCACGGGTCGAACCGGCACGGGCCGGAACACGTGCGATGGGGAGACTACGCCAGGGGCGCTGGTCTCGCTCACATCGGATCCAGATGGGCTTCCTGGGGGCAGCGCAGCGCCGGCGCTAACGGAGCGTTTGAGTGGCTGCGGGCTGAAACCGGCAGCGGCAGCGGCGGGATCTTCGGCCATCATGATGGATGAGCACTTGCGCTTTAGCGTTGAGTTCCAGTGGTTTTTGATGGCGTTATCGGTGCGGCCCGAGAGAAGGCGGGCTATGGTGGCCCACTTGTTACCGAAGCGGGCGTGAGCGCGGATAATCGTGTCGTCTTCCTCGGGTGTGAAAGCCCGGTGCTCGACCTGGGGTGACAGCTGGTTGCACCATCGGAGCCTGCACGATTTCCCAGAGCGGCCCGGGATTGAGCGGCTGATGAGCGACCAGTTTCTGGGCCCGTGCCTCTCCACCAGCTTCTGCAGGGCTTCGTCCTCTTCCGGGCTCCATGGACCCTTGATCCGGTCCATGTCCTTTCGGCTTACGGCCATCATGATATTACTATGCTGTTGCTTTGCTTGATGAAGGGAATGAGGAAGGGTTTCTCTGGTTGAGTTATTGTGGTGGAGCATTGGGTCGTTAGAGCATGCTTGCGTTTTCTTATATCTGTGAGAGATGGGGTGTGGGGCAACCGGTTTAGGGGGTTCCACTTTTACGGGTTTCAGCGTCGGTTGTATTGTTCGTGGTACCGGTTTTTCCTGGGAAGCGGTTGCCTCTGGAGTTGGGATACAGCTGTAATTGGACACGCGTCGTTTCTTAGATTGTTCCCTTTACACAAGTCATCTCTTCTTCCCCTACTCATTTATCCTTTCAAATTCCCCTTTTTATTTATTTAACTGAAAATATTATGTAAATACTATGGATCCTGCACATCTTCTCCAGCCGTAAAAATTAACAAAAATAATAATACATTCAAAATTGAAAATATTTTGTTTTTTGTTTTTAGTAATTTTTAACTACTCTCCTCCTCAGCATAAAGCCTCTTCATGCAGAACAGCGCGTCCACTGCACAGGCAACGCTCCACTCAATTATAGCCTCCAATTTTGAAACTCACTTTTGACTTCCTCTTTTTTTCCTGTACCAGTGTTATCTCATTAAAGAAGAATAGAACGAATTTTTAAATATCAGTGTTATTTTGACAGGTTTTTTGTTTATTAAATTAAACTGTGGTTTCAGTTAATGTGTTAATATTTAATGTAAAGTTTAAACTTAAATCATGAAAAGAAAGTACCAGAAAGACATTAAAAAATAGGAGAGGTGAGTTTAGGAAAAAAGAAACGTGTCTGAGGTGTTTGGGAGCTAGGCGGATGTGGACGTGAATAGAATAGAACAGTTGTGGAAGTTAATTAATGTGGACAAAGAAAACGCCGAGAACCAGAAATCTGAAAGTTAAAATAATAAGAAAATGGAAATATTTTTTATAAAAAGGAAAAGATAGAAGAAGAAACGGAAAAGAGGAAAAAAAGAGAGATAACGATGATAACGGTTGGGTGATGATGGCTGAGGTTCCTTGCTTGCTTGAGTTTGACTGAGGACTATTCCAGGCTGTAGAGCATTTCGTGTGGGATATTTTTTTTTTTCAAGTTTGGTCCTTTTCGTAGGAAAAAAAATAGGAGAAGGGCCCATAGCAGGGTGAGGTGGCAGAAAACGACAAGATCGATCGCCGAATCGGAACGCGAATCATTACTGCTTTCCTGTCAGTCCAGCCTGTATTCTTTACCTGCCTCTATCGTCTTCCTCCACATACACCTGTCGGTCACTTCCTCTCATCTTCCTCGTCAATAATAATCCGGAATTATTTACAGTTAATCCCTCATGTGTTTTGTCAGTTAGATAAAAAAATAAAATATTAAATATGTTAACAATGAATTAATAAGCAGAAAGTGGGGATTAGGGGATGTATAATTAAAGCAAGGTATAGGGAAAGGGCGAGAGAGAAAGTTGTCGGGTAGGATGGGGGTATGGTACTCACTATTCAAATGCCAAAGATATGATCCAACAGATCCGTATCCAACCCCTTTCTGTTACTTGTACCTCCTACCCACTGCCCCTGTCTCCATGCACTATAAATATTTATTATTTTCCACCTTCTTTATCTTTATCAAAATACCACATTTCTGTTCATTACACTATACCCTCCCTTTTTTTAATTCTCCTATACCATATTCTAATGTCCTTCTAAATCTGGATACCGTGTAGACATTCTGACATAATTCTTTAAACAAATGTCTTTAATAATACACGATTGTTTATAAGCCTGTTTAACAATATGTCTGTTGTTAGAGTTTGATCTCAAAACTCAGGATTAGTAGAATATGTGTTTGCTGTCTCTGAAATGTTTTTTAATAAATAGATATTTAGGTTATAGTGAGTAGTGGACAGCAAAATGAAAGTGATGTGAATAATTACTACAGTAAGCATAATTTTTGAAATGGTATTTGGCAGCTGTATGGAGTGAGTGAAGGGAAAGGGTGAGGAAAGTAATGGTTGATGAGAGGGCTTTCAAAAAGAAGTTTTTGGCTGGCGTAGCATTTCCCAAAACAAGAAAAATACGGAGAGTTGTACTTTTACACTATCCAAACCGTTGGGCCTAGACAGCTGTAATATAATTATTAAGAGCAAGGACAGTCTGATTCACCTTTTCAACCATATAAATTCTAAACACTCTTCTTATTAACTAACACCTGCTTATTAAGCTTCAAAGTACAGTTAAGCCCCTCATATTTTGTGTTCACAATTTGGAAAATTAGGAAACTAAAAATTAATTAAAGAATTCTGTTAGATCAGTTTATAAATGGTTAAATTTACTAACCACTAAATAAAATTATACTTAAATAATTAATTTAATTTTTTTCTTTGTCTAAATTAAAACATAAAAAATAAACAAAATAAACAAAATTAAATTAAATAACGTAAATAAAATAAATAAATAAATTCAAGTAGACTATTTATTATGAACTTTTTTTAATTTATTATTTTTACAATTTAATATAATAATAAAAATAACTATCTAGTATTGGTTATGATTTTTTCAATTATATTGTTCATAATTATCAATAATATATCCAATGATATTAAAATTTTATAATATTTTCTTAAATTACAACTTAACAAATACCTTTTAACGTAATTGGTTACATATAAATACAGATATTTTATACTAAAAATATAATGTGTAAATTTTTTTTATTTACATTTTTTTTCCTTAACAAGTTATTTCTATATTTATGTACTTCTTACATTTTCTCGCTTTTTCTCTTCTAGAAGAAAGGAGGGACTTTGACTAATAAATTTAATGTCTTTTACTTTGTACAATTTCAAATTATTCAATATAGTTTTATAAAATTCAATTAAATAACTATTAAAGTCATATTAATTTATTATTATAATTCAGAAAAAAATCTACTTCGATTTTTTTCACAGTTCTTAAAATACTGTATATTCAATATTTTTTATTCATTCCTTTTACATTATAAAATGGTGATATTTTTTAATGTAAAAACAAATAAATGGTGTTTTCTTTTAATTTTAAATTGTTAAAAAAATGTGGTCATTAACTAAAAAAATATCTGCAAAACATCACGTGAGGAAGTGGGTTGATCACGTGAGTAGACGTTGCGTGCAAAGTAGACACACGTGGCTTTTGCTCCCCTGGAAGAGGCAGAAAAACTGAAGGTTCAGTGGTAAATTACAAAGGTACCCCGGTGGCGGTCCATTTTAATAAAACGAGTGAAGTCTAAAACCGTTGAATCTGGCTATGTGCTGTCCATTCATGGGTGTCTTGGTTTTAGTGGAAAACAAAACGGTCTAATACCGGACGATGATGAGGTACGGAAGCTGAATAATTTCATTTCATCCCTTCTCTCTCGCATCACGTGATGCATCCTCAATGTTCCTCATTCATCTATTTCATACTTCCTTTTCTATACTTTTTTATTTATTTAAATGAAAAAATATATACTTTCTTTTTATCACAGAAATTAGAAGTATTATTCATTTTCTAACTATATAGACAACTTTGTTTTATAATTCTCTTGTTTAAATGCAAGTATAGGAACTAAATACAGAAGGGGAAAAAATGTTCTCCCAATGTCTATCATATCTACGTAAATACAAGAAGTTGGAAACAATATTATACTACTTTTATAGATAAGTAAATAAATCATTTTTTTAATGAAAATGTATTATAAATATTTTTTAATATTAAAAAATATATTTAGTGTATTTTAATTTTATATTAAATATTTATATTTTAATTAATTTATCAAAAGTTAATTTTAAGGCAAAGAGAATAAAAAGACATGCTTTCAGAAAAAACAAATGAAGAACTATTTGAAAAATCTTCTTAAGAACATGATAATAGGAAAAAAATATATCTATTTTATCTCATTCATATCTTTTTCTTGTAATATTTATTGAAAGTTTACTAAATGAATGTCTTATTAATTAAGTAATGATATATATGTTGCTTTCACTCTTAAAAAAATGTTAAATTATTTTTATTTTACCAGTTAGGTATCGGCTAAATTACTTCATAGGTCTTTCATCTAACTAATATTTAAGTTTTCTAAACTTTCTCTAATTAAATTCTTAAATTTGTATATTATTTTTAGTTGCATTAAATATATTTTTGCTCTTTTAACTTTCGGTACAAATTAGAAATAGTTCACTAATTTTAGTTTCCAAACTTTAGAAATATGTGTATTTAGTCCTTTTAACTACATTTTTTTAAAGTTTATTTGATATTTTAAACACGTTTCATGATAGTATTTGAGTTGTTTATATCGTTTAACTCATATTTGTTTCAATGTTAGCTAGAAACGCATCTAAAACGGCAAATAAATTTAGTAGAATTCAAAATTTTGTTAAAATAACTAAATTCACCTAGATTTTAAAGATGAAGAATAAATTAGTTCAAAATTTCGACGAGAGACTAATTCTAATTTTCACTAAAATTAAGGAATAAAAACATATTTAAACTTTTTTAGGTTGCTCATTTGATTTAATAATTAATATAGAAAATAAATTGTTGAGTCAATGTTGTGAATTTGCAGCAACGTAGGATGTAGTTAAAAGAAATTTGTGAAAGAATGCTTAAGTGGATCTACAAAAGTAAGAATCCAAATTAAAGAACTTGATTCAAAGTATTGGATTCAAAACTTGTATAGATAAAAATAGTAGTGTTCTAGGATATCTTCAATATAAACTTACAAAAGTGATATTAGATTCAAGGATTGTCTAGTCTGTATGGTTGGTTAATTTTTCGTAATAACAATTAACAGAAAACTATGTTTTAAAAATTGGATCTTCATAATACTAGTTAAGATATTGGTTCAGAATTTAATCATAGTTGAAATTAGAAATGAATCAATATTAATAAAATTAAAACTACTTTTTGTAAATTATTTCAAAGAGTTTATTAAAATAAAGGCTTAATCACACAAAAGGTACCTATTTTCGTTACAAAATCTTAATTGGGTCATCAAGTTCAAAGTTATCTCAATCGTGGTTTTTTTTTTTAATTCTTTTTTTGCAAAAACAGTTGACACATGTCAAATTAGGATTTTGCCACGTGTAAGCTTGTAAAATTTTTTTAGTTTTTAAATTAAAAAAAATGCCACGTGTCAAAATATGATTCGACCACGTGTCAATTATTTATGTGAAAAATCTCTATTTGATCCATGTATTTGTTATTTTGTCTCAATTTAGTCCTAATATCTTTTTAAATTGAAGTCATTGCACCCCTTCTAAATTGAGACCAAATTTAACTTTTATATCAATATTATAATGATATTTTTATTATAATAGATATTTTTTAAATTCAAATGTAAGTTGTTTAGAAATTATTAAAACAATTTTTTTAAATAAAGTTTAATGCAAAATTTAAATTTAAATAAAATTAATTTTGTTAAAAATATCTATTATAATAAAAATATCATTATAATATTGATATAAAAGTTAGATGTGGTCTCAATTTGGAAGAGATGAAATTACTTCAGTTTGAAAAGAGATCAAGACTAAATTGAGACAAAAAAAAAACAAATACAGAGACCAAATTAAAATTTTTCACATAAATAATTGACACGTGACAGAATCATATTTTGACACGTGGCATTTTTTTTTAATTTAAAAATAAAAAAAATCACAAGCTGACACGTGGCAGAATCCTAATTTAATACGTGTCAGCTGTTTTTCAAGAAAAAAAGTAAAAAAAGTTAAAATTTTAAAAATTTCAAAAAATTAAAAAAATTAAAAAAAATCAAAAAAGTCACGAGCTGACACATGACACACAGTTAACACCGTCAATGATATCCTAACGGAAAATACCAAATTGGAACAAATTTTCAAAAAAATTTAAAGTTGAGGACCAATTGAGATTTTGTAACGAAAATGGAGACCTTCCGTATGATTAAACCTTATATAAACTTAAAAATATAACAATATGTTTCACCAACTTCACACAAAAAGAACACTAGGACTTTCGTAAAATCAACACAAATCTTTTAATTTTTTGAAATATTTGAAATCACATGAAAATTGTGTAAAATCTCATAAAATATCAGTGTGATTCTTTCTTGTACAATTGCACAAATTATCTAAAAAATTTAAAGTGAATCTTTGTTTATAGATTTTTTAAACTTTATGATGCTTTTGATCGATTAAATCAAGTTCCTAATCGATTATTCTAACTATATTTTTAAAATATTTGCAACGTTTTATGATATAATCGATTGTTATTTATTTTGATAGATTAAATATGTTCCTCGTTGAATGTTTAAAATTGATTTAATTGATTATAAAAATATTTAATCAATTATTTTTATTCAAAGCTTAAAAATCACTTAATTTTTCTATATCTTATTATTTTACAATAAACATTCGCTTAAGTCTGTATTTTAATCTTGGGAGTTTGATCTGGATTTTATTAGGATGCAGACTTATAAAGTTTTATGAGTCATATTACAATATGAAATATTATGGGTCATATAATTATAATATCAAATATTATGAATGTGACAAATTTTTAAGGATTGTAAAAATATGAGAGATATGAGACATAAGAGTTATGTTACATGAGGAACTTTATTTTATTTTATTCATATGAGTGAATTCAAAGATTCTCTTTATTTATATCGGATCTGATCAGTTAAATAAAAGCTAAGGGTGTGTTCTTCACCCTTCGGCGTATCATCTTACACAACAATTATCAATCGACAATCTCATGTGAACGAATTTAAAATAGTTGTCAAATGACTTTACGTAATTTTTTTTTTTTTGAAAATAAA
Source organism: Vigna unguiculata (assembly GCF_037176805.1). NCBI lineage: Eukaryota > Viridiplantae > Streptophyta > Magnoliopsida > Fabales > Fabaceae > Vigna > Vigna unguiculata. Next base: position 50,828,135 of record NC_140794.1, on the reverse strand, counting down.
GTTACAAAATTATTTAACTCTTTTATACCTTTGTTATGCAAGTTTTCCATATATATATATATATATATATGTTATATTCTTCACTTTTATTCATATATACAAATTTTGTATAACATGTCTTTCTAAAATATTTTGCTGTATTATTATATAATTAAAATGTAAGAATGATTATGTTTAGAATTTTATATAGTTATTAACTGTGTTTGAATGACTCAAGGTTATGTTTGAAATTTTTTATGTTTTTTATGTTATATTTAGGCAATTTGGGATGAAACATTAATTTTTGTAAAAGTAAAATATTTTTTTATAAAATAATATGACATGTAGAATTTTATCTAAATAGCTAGTAACATTAAGTTTTTTGGTTGTAGTTAAATAAATATGTGTTATATGATAAAAATAAAAAAGATAAGTGTTATAGGCAAGAAGCACGAGACTCTAAATCAAAACATTCGTTTTTTTTTTCATCATCACCCTTATTCAAGGGATTGTTTTAATATGAATTTTTTAGATTCATTTTATTTATTAATAGAGAAATACTCCAATATTATTATAAAGAATTATTTAAATGTCTTAATGTTAATATCATAATTTGTTCATTAAATATACATTTCAGATGAATAAAATTTTGATCCGTGATAGAGTCGGACCTGAACTATAACACTAGAATAAGTATATTAAATAAAAATAAATAAATTTGTGTTTAAGAAACCCAGATATAACCAAAACAAAATTGAATATGATGAGTGTTTTAGTTAGATAAATGTTCTTATATCTTCGCTAGAACAATAATCCTTCTCAATCATTTATTCTGAAATTAAAAAATAAAAAATATTAAAAAAAGTAAAAATTTCATTTGAGAAGACTTAAAAGTTAACCTCAGATGATAAATATAAATAAGTTGCAGTTTTATAAGTAACAAAACGGTCTATTTTTTGTAATAGAAATGGAGTCTACACACAACAACATGGACATTAAGGAACATTTGATATCACTACAAAATAAACAGAAAAGGTTATCTAACAAAAGAAACAAACACGATATTGAGTTGATGATGTGGACCCGAGTGAATGGTATTATTGACATAATAACACAATCAAATTAGAGAAAGTTTAATTAATAGTTAAATCAGTGAGATTAGTGTATTTGGTTGAAATAGTAAAATATTGATTATAATGAATTTGTGGGTTGAGATTTAAATCCAACCTAACCTGATTAATTAGTACTGAACCTATTGAAATGCAGATGGGTTAGATTAATGAGGCATGCATGACCTACCTACATGCCTAAGACTCATTCATGGTCATAAATACATGACAGTAACATTGTATTTATCCAAGCCTGGGTCATGTAAACGGGTCTGTTAAGTCCGTATGGATAATGAATTCTTGTTTTTAAATTCTACATACAGATAACTAATTTTCAAGTTTGATTCGTTACTGCCGTTTGTAGATATAATATGTGGGGTCACGAATTAGCTTGCGGACGTGAAACTATAACTTAACCGCTACACAAGTACACCTATAAAAGTCAACTCGTTTAATTTGATAAATTTTATTTTTTAATTTCGTATATTTTTTATTAAACAGATTTTTATGTTAACAAATAAAATGAAACTTACAACTCATATAAGAGAATATATTACCTTTATCTTCAAATTTTAAGATAGTAAATTTTTGAATTTTTTTTCTTATGAGATATTCAACTTTTTTTTATGTTTATTTAATATAAAATTTAAACTCACATTTTAATTTTCAATAATATTTATGATTCTTATCTAATATAGCACTTAAAATTACTCTTTAAAATACACATATGTAAAAGATTACTGTATAAGTAATCACTTGCAAATTTACTAAAAGAAATTTAATGTTTTAAAATATTTAAAATACCTATATTTGAATTATCTCACATAAATTTTCTTTATTTTTAAATAACTTTTTTAACAAATGAATTCAAACTTTAAGAATTTAAATTCAAATTTTGGATAAAAGAAATTCAATTTCCACTTAAAATTTCACCTTTAAATATATATATATATATATATATATATATATATATATATATATATAATTTCGTAATTTCAACAATAAAATTTAATGAAAATATATATTATACAATTTTAAAATATTCTATAATATAAATTTTAATATAGAATCATAGATAATAATTTCAAAATAGACAGAAAAGGAGAGAAGGAAGAGAGTAAACAAAGAATAGATAAGTGTACTCATATGCCTCAATTCTGACCTATCCGATATATTTTTACTTGCTCATAAACCAATCATCAGTATTATGATTTAAATATCACCAAATAGATTTGGAATTTATACAAATATGATTTTTTTTATCACAATTAAATTTGAAGAAATACATAATCTAAAACAAATTATTGAATAAAGTAAATTCTAATACAAATTAATATGGTAAAATAAATATCAAATAAGAAAATAAATGACAATAGAATAGAAAATTAGGAATATAAACCTTAATCTTAATGTTCTGATTCCGACCCAAGTTCGTTCGGCAGCCATGGTTAGGAACAACCATCATGTTCCCGAAGTATTGTCCGCTTTTGAGCATTTTAGCTCCGTCACGATTTTGTCCTTAAAAAGCACTTCGAAAGGTGAAGGAAGATAGGAGTATTTAAACTTCGTTTGACCTCGATTCCTAAACAATGTAGGTGTACCAAAACACTTAACATAAGAATCATAAATCAAAAAGAATATTTGACTATAAATATAATTGGTACTATCAAGGAAAAAAAAACAATAGATCAAGTGCTCTAGTAAAGCAGATCATCAGTCTTATAACAACAAAAGAGGGAAAAAAGAAAAAGAAATTAGAAGAAACCCTTTTACCTAACTTTTCTTTAGACAATTGACACTATTTTTATTAGTGTCATAATGTTGTTCTTTCATAGCTCATGTCCTTATTAGAAACAGGACTAGCCATACTCTTCTTCTTGCATTCACTTTACTTCCGTATGAGGTTTAACTTATTCCTCTCCGAATCTTTTGTGCGTTATATTTTATATAATTTTATTATATAAAATTATTATTTTTTATGTTGTTATTATTATTATAGATTAACATTAATCAATAAATTAAATTATTTGTTAATGTTAATTATATTGCACATAATTAATTATTATATGGGTAATATATATAATTTTGAATTTTTGATGAACGATTTGTGATAAGTTGAATTATTTAGTAAACAGTATGTGATGAGTTTGAATAATCAAATACTTATTTGAGAGGTCTCTCATCTCTGTTGAGAGATTATAAAACTGATATTCATTAGTCAGTCTTCAGTAACAACGTAAAACACTCTTACGTTTTAGAATATCTATCAGAAAGAGAACAGTAGGAACTCATACTACGTAGGATCCTTTATTAATCCGAGTATATAATTTTTAACTCATATTTGAATGCTTCAAATATATTGTATTATTGTATCTTTTATATATATATATATATATATATATATATATATATATATATATATATATATATATATATATATATATGTATATTTTATGATAAACCAGATGTGTCGATCCAATTACGATGTTTGGTGTTCATAGTCATGCCTAATATGTCAAACCCTTAAATAAAAAGAGTACGAGAAACACAAGAGATGGAAAAGAAAGCCGACATAAGAAATTATCCCTAACAGAGAGAAAAAAAATATAATAATTTATTACAGCAATACTTTACTTACATAAGGAAACTAAAATAAAAATTTTCTTTTTGTTTAGCTGTAAATTAAATATATTAAGCTACGTTATTATTTTTATATGCTTCACAATATAATATTTTGGAGATACCAAGTATTGGTTAATAGGTGAATAAATAAGTATATTTATATTTTTTTTCCAGTTTGTGTAGTAATACATACAATTCTCACCTACCACAACCAAATTTTATTGCTCAAAGACTAATTAAAAATATTAAGATAAGAATATCAATACATAAGTTGGAATATATCTATCTCGTATAAATAAAATTGTAAAGTTTAAGCATATCAATTAGTGCTAATGTTATTTCTACAATTTAGTATATATAGTTTGGACTCTCTTAATTTTTTTTCTTTATATAGAAAAGAATGTGAATAAATATGTTAATAGACCAAGAGAAAAAAAAACCTATAAGTGTTTTGTGGAATCATAATCACAAGGATAAATTCCTAAAAAAAACTCATGAGTGTTCTATGAGATCCCGAGGGACTATTAAGTCCCCTACACTCATGAGTACTCTACAAGATCATTATCCCAGGGATTGAATAATCCCCCTACATACTGGAAGAAGGCTCATGAATGCTTTATGGGATCTTCATCTCAGGGGCTGAATATGTTTTGTCCATAAGCAGAAAAGACTCATGAATTTCTATGAGATCTTCATCCCCAAGACTCGGGAAAACTTAAGAAGGCTTCATTCTAGTTAACGAAAATTAATAATTTTTTCTATTAAATCATTTAATTGTTGTTGTTAGTTAATTTGGAAGTTGGAAATGATGTAAACATGACATTGGATGCATCAGAATGAATTTTGAAGATGGAAACATTGAATTTTCCCTTATTTAAAAAAATGGTGTGTATCATTGCACTTAGTATTTTTATTTCTTAAACAACGTGTGGATATTCATGGAATATGTTATATTATAATTTGAGTGAGAAAGAGACCACGATTTAATAAGTTTTTTAGTGTATAAGAGAGTTGAATAGTTGTGTGTCATCGAAATGTTTGTAGTTTTGTTCACAAAAAAATTGCACAAGAAGGATATGCAGTTTTGTTCAGAAAAAATGGTATAAAGGTTTGTAATTTTTGTTAGAAAGATTACATTTTAAGTAATAATATTTGTGTTGAGTATTCGTGGTGTAGGTCTTTAGGTGTTGAACCACATTAATTTTCTTGTATGTTTTTATTTAAATTTATGTTCTTATTTATGGATGTGCTTCTACATATAGAAATTATTTTCCTATTGCATGATTTCCAGCAGTGGTATCAGAGATGAAGTTCTAGTCCATGTAGGAACATGAATAGTTTGACATGATGGTCAAAATCAAAGTTGCATGTTGTGTCTTTAGAGAGAGGTTAGTCTTGATCATTCTTTTGTGCAATGATTTAGTTTATACATATGTGGTTGGGTCTGAGTTGGCCAAGGTCGTGTTGGTGATCGATTTCACCTTGGGTATTGGTGTGTTGTCAATGGCAATTATATAGAAGTTGCTAACAACGAGTCTGATGTACAAGATGGTGAGGGAAGATCACTAGTGATAAGGTTGTTCAAGTAGATATGTTGGTAGATGAAAGATATGTTTGTTTAGTTGGTATTCACGAAAGTCCCACATCGAGTAATATGAATAATAGAGCAACAGAGAAAATTACTATAAAAGTAAAGAGATGTTTTTGGATTTGCTACAACTCAATAAGTCTCTTGGGCTTGGGTGTACAGGGGGTTGGGTAATAATAAGTAAACATTTGTAGTTTTTTCCACAAAAAGTTTGCATAAGATGAATTTGCAGTTTCCTTCGCAAAAAAGTTGTATGAAAATTTGCAAATTTTACTAGCAAAACTGCATGTTGAGTAATAATATTTTTGTTAACTATTAGTGAATGTAGGTTTTGCGATAGTATAATCACTCAAGCATTAGTGATGAGGTGAGGGAAGATTTTGAAGCTTAGTAATCACTCAAGCATTAGTGATGAGGTGAGTGGACATTTTGAAGCTTATTGGCAATCTATCATATTGCATAAGCTATTTTAATAATTTAAAATAAAACAAATATGCATTGGAAAGAATACAAAGAATGAATACAAAACATATACATACATACATACCATTTTTTTTATTGAAAGAAGTTGAACTCACAACCTCTTCCACCCACCAAATCAACCTTATTTCTTCATATTGTTAGAAAGAAATCAAACCTATGACCTTTCCCTCACTTCTTTTTTAACTAACCACTAAGTCAATGTTCAAAAGATCTAAAAAAATAACAGATAACCAAGCAGAAGCAAAATCCAAATCAAATCTTCCCTAAATAAATAATATGCAAAATAACAAAATGCATAAAATAGAGAAGGGAGGAACCAACAAACACCAAAACTTTTAACGTGGGAGACCTCAATATGGAGGAAAAACCCACAAGACTTAATCCAGTAAAAACTTCCACTAATAATAATTAATGGATACAGCACAAGTTCTCTTGGAGATTTTAAGGATCAACAGAACAATATTCTCTTCACCAACCAGCCAACAAGGTGGATAACAAATGTCAATGGGTACTTTAAATAAACAACAAAGAGAATCCCAATATATGAGAAGAGGAATAAAACATTTTCTTCAAGGTAGCTTTTCTGCACAGACTTGCACAAGATAAACTGGTTGTTTTTTTTTCTTCTTCACTCCCTTTGATGGCTCCCTTTGTTTCTCACTCTATTCTTCCTCATAATAAACTTGATGCAAGGATTGTATATTTAAATTGCATAATAGACGGGGAGCACATAAAATATATCTCATTTTAATTTTCTTAATTAAATCAGTGTGAACCCAATAAATTGGTGACCCACTTGATGGTCACCTTATCACTCCTAATAGATAAATACATATTCATATCCTAGTACCTGTTGGACTAATAAAAATAATACGTCTTAAAAAATTTCACATTGCTTAAGATTAGCTAGAGAGTGCATGTTGGTGACTATATAATGGACTCTAAATTCATAGTGTTTCTTATCCCAAGTCAAAGACACTTTAAGCTAGTGTTTCATATTTTTTGATATCTTTGTAAATATAGTATCAAGGTGTAGTTAAAATTTTGTTCCAGAAAGTGTAGGTGTACCAGAGATGCAAAGGTTGAAAATGTTTTTTTATATCATAAAACATAATAATTATTGTCTTATTGTCTATACATGGTTTTTTCCAACATTACCAAATTTGATATTACCATACCTTAAAACACAGGAGAAAAATTATGTTAGAGTTAACATGCTCTGGCACGTAATTACTTACACCCGACATTGCTAACAATCAGAAATAAAGATATTAAGCGAGGAAAAGTTAAGAAACTAATAACAGTTAAGTTAATATTTATTTAGTGACGAAAAATAAAATTGTAAGGAAGGTATAAGGAAAGGTGAAAATGAATAAGATTGTAAGTATGTTGATTTAGTTTAACCTATAGTGAAGTGAGGAACAGGGGGAGTCTGACTTAGCAAGAAAGCAGATTGTTTTTATGTGCGGGGAAGAGAAGAAGAGGGTTTGGTTTTCCGTAGCGACAGAAAAAACTGTTGGTGTTTCCTTTGGAACCGTCAATGGTAAACTCGTAAAAGCGATAGCCAAGTCACATTCATGGGCCACACCTGCCAGCTATATCGCATTTTATTCACTCTTTATCTCTTATTTTACGTTTTGTGCTTCGGGATTCGCCAAAATACCTCATCATCACTCATTCATTCACTCATTCATTCATATCCCAATCCCATGATTCTCGCTGTTCTAAAGCCACCCTTGCGCACCGTTTCGTTTCAGGTCTTCTCCATTTGCTTTTCCGCTTTTCTTTCTCCTGCTTAAGGACTAAGACTATAAATAAGCCCTTTCCTTTTATTAATTAATTAATGGAATTTCTCAGGTGATTGGGAAATTGATTAGGCGTGAAGTTCTGTTGCTAAAAAGGGCTCGCACTAGATCGTGCTTTAGGGAGAACAACGACCTTTCTTTTCGTATGTGTGCACTTTCACAAAATGTGTACAAATATCTAACCCAACTTCAAATTTGTTGAGCGGAGAAAGAAAGAGAATACCCCACGAGGAGGGGATGTATATGTGCATATGATATTGGTTAAACTTTATAGCGTATATTGACTTTATTCCCTGTGATTAATTTAATAATTGATGTGTTTGATAAGTTAGGTGAGATGTGACAGTGGTTTAGTTTTTAACACCAATGGTGCCTATAATAATATACACAAAAGTAACGGAACAAACCGCACAGAGCTTCAACACTTTGAATTAGTTTATTAGGGTGGAAATTATTGAGAGCGTTTGAGGGAGCCGTGTTCTATTTTAAAACTGCAATCTCCCAACACAGTGTTAACAAAAATAAGGACATTGGAATCACTGGGATTAATACAAGACAAGAGGGATAGAGGAGTTTGATTTTGTCCACCCACCCAATCTCTCATCTTTCAATCCATCTCCATCTCCATCTCCATCACTTTTTTTTTTCTTTTTCTCTTTTCTTTTGTTTTTCATGTCCCTATCCATTTTTCTCCTCTCCCACTTTTTGTTTTTTTATTTCCCTGTACGAACTAATGCATGTCACATAATTCTTTTCCTTTTCCTCACTTTTACTACCTCTTTTCTTTTATTCAGAATCTCTTCAAAAACTAAACTAACTCTTTCACTCTTCCTTCTCCATCCATTACCACCATAACTTGTTATTTAAAAAGGAAAATTAATTGTTATAAGACTGTATGCATTTTAATGCACTTCTCAAAATATCGAAACATTTTTTTCATTATCATATTGTTTTGGGTATTCATAAATATCATTTCTTTGACTGATTCAGTTGCTTTCTTCTATGTGCCGATTTGAAAAGTATACATATCCATGAATATTATTTTTATTTTTTTTTAAGGAAAATGAGTTGTTTTTTCATGTATTAAAATAGGTGTCGCTGAAAGATCTAAGAGAGATGCAACATCATCAGCTACCCCTATCAACATTGTGTGATAAGGATGGGTGCACGTTTTTCTATGACGAGAATTGATTTATTTATATTTCGTCGTTAAAATTTAAAAAAATCTTAATTATCTGTCTATTTAAAAGTTGAGAAATATTTTAGTATTTTCAAAAAAATTTAGAAAAATAGTATTTAATAAATGCTATAATCATGCTTTTCTTAAAATTTGAAGAATAAAACACTCTCCAACATTTAGAAGATAAAATATGTGGTAATGGTTAATGATTGATATGTGAATAATAGGAGGTAGGTGGCATGTATGAGTTATGTGCGTATGGTAGCATTCCTATGTATTGTCATCTAATTATGCGGATGGTCGTATCCGGCACTGGACATGACATTGAGAAATATCGCTTTCTTAAAGTTAATATGATGTTTGTACAAAGCATCTTTTTAGCACAGTTTTTCCCCACGATTTTGTCATGTTGAGAGCAACTCAGATCAAACACAACCCCACACATCTTCGCAACTATGTATTTACCACCCATGTTAATCGCTGAGTTCAAATCACAAAATTATATTTTTATTATTGTGTAAATGTTATTTCAATTTCTATTTATTTTAAACTCTATTGTCATCAGATAATGTTTCTTTTTGTTTTTATTTGTGTTCATTACAAATTGCCAACCCTCTACGAAAATCAGTTCATTATTATTATTATTATTATATATATATATATATATATATATATATATATATATATATATATAAGAATGAATGGATATTTCTTAAGTGGAAGAAAGTGGGTGTCAAAATTATGTTCTTTGATTTATTTAAGTTATGTGGTTTGGTTAGCATGTATTTATTTTAGAAAAAATAAATAAAAAGAAATCTTTGATCGCTTACAATTTGAAAATTTGTTCATTTTTAGAATGTTGAAAAAAAAAATTCGGTAAATTTCAATTTGTGATTATATTTGTTGTGTTGTGTCCTAAAACAAATAATAAGACACATTTAGATATTTAGATATTGACAATTCAGATACAATCATTCTTATCTTCCCAACATATTTGTTTAGTCCAGATGTATTGCATTTATATTTTTCTTTTTCATCTTTAACATTATTTGTAAAATAAAAATCACACTTCCATTGTAGAAATCTTAGCTTTTCTACTCTCCTTTCAAACATTATTATCTTCATTGTTCATTGTTAATTGTAGTTGACTGACCGGGTTATTCATTACATACAAAATCATCATCAATGCATTTTAGATAATTTCAGACTTCAAACCACAAATCAATTTGAGAAGAAAATGCATTGAGTAGAATATACATAAGCTAATCACTAGGCTAGTATTCTTTCTTCATAGAATCAATCATGGTATCATAGGAACAAGTATGTTGATATGGGCGGGCATGCAGATCAGCCTGTATGTCTGTAAGAAAAAGTGTGGGATAGACCTAGCACTTTATCATGTTTAGGCTCACTTTACATAATCTGCAGTCTGCACAGGTCAATGATGGGTTGACTTACATTTTGTCCAGCCAACACACATTAACTTAAATTCCTAAAATTCAATAACTCTAGTACAATATGTCGTATGTATTTCATTTAAGTAACTTGTTCATTCGTTCTAGTTCATCCAAAAATAATTTTCTCATTTGAGTTTATTTCCATATTTCAATACAGTTCAAAATCATTTCTACTTTTAATAGGTATGTACTTAAAAATTATAAATTATAAAATTATGAATATTACGTATTTTAATAAATGGATTTATAGAAATTATTATTTCTACTAAATTAATTAAATACAAATAAAGTTATTAAAATTCTTATGCGAATCACAAACCTTATGTTATACGGGGTGGGTTAAAGGAAATTAACCCTAATTGTTATGCAGAATAAGCCGATCTGACCAAAACGGGATGGTTCGACCGACATTATCATTACTAAATTAAAATAGATTACTGAGTTATTATATCCCAACTCAGTTCAAACTTATTTAACTGATTAAGTGAATTGATTTTATATTGATCCACATTTAATAAATTTTAAATTCATTTACTTTATCTTTACTCAAACATAAGTGAAATTAACTTACAAATTTAAATTCCATATTGATTTTTTAAAGAGAAATGTGTGAAAACAAAAACCATTAGCATTAAATTCTATAGTATTTTGTAGTTACACATAAATTTTATATTAATTTAAACATATTTAATCATAACCTAACAAAAATAAAAGAAAAACTCGTTGATATCGAAAATTAAGTGTAGTGACAAGTTGTAACATCCTTTCTTAACATTTACATAAATTGTTAAACATCTCAATAACATTATATTTCTTTAAATATTTTTAAAATAAAGTTTTCCTTTATATTTTTATATCTATATATTATTGGTGGGAACAGATGAGGTTGCAGGTTTAGAGGTACCTCTGAAAAATGAGGAACAATCAATTAGGTTAGTGAAAGATTTATGAAACATGTAGTAAGTGGTTAAGTTAATGTGTGTATAGAACTTGGTTGGTTTTAGTTGGTTTGTATAAATGATATATTTTTATAGTCTATCTAAAATTATATTAATATATTTTACATAATAGATTATCTGTATTGAACACTATGATGAAACATTTTAATTTATTAATTTTAAACTGGTGAAATTGGGATCTTACAACTAATCTTATAGTTAAGCTAAATTTAAAATCAAAGTTAAATCTCTCGGATGATTGTGTTTTTATTTCCTCTAAAAGTATTGGATGATATAATATTTATTTCATGCTGTATGCTATAAAAGTTCAGATATTTGGGTTGATGAAGAAGGAAAAGGAAATTTTCTGGAAATAAATACTCCAAAAGGGAAAAACATGCATATAATATCATAAAAGAATATTTGTACTATTTTTCAATTAATGGATCACAACAATATTAATGTGAATAATAAAAGTTACATCAAAGTTCGACATATGCAAAATTCTTAAAGTTAGTAATTCAAAAGGACACAAACTACATGTAACATCATAAATTTGTTTTGTATTCTTTTTAATTAAAGCACCACATCAATAATGTGCACAATAAAAATTTACATTAAGTTCAACGTATGTTACCGAGTTAAATTTCCAATTTTGTTTGGAAAAAAATACACAAGTATTTTTTAGGTTTAAATATTGATTTGGTTCCAATATTTATTTAATTTTTTTAATTTGATCATTTTTCTAACATCATTAAAATAGTTAACAAATTATGAACAATAATTGTCACGTGTCATTTTAATTTTTTAATTTTTAAATTTTTTATTTAAAAAAAATGTCCACATGTCATTTTTTTTATTTTTAATTTGGTCCCAATTTGTTTTTTACATTGAGCAATTTTATTCTTTTACAAATTGAAATCAAATTTAATTTTTATATGTACGTTATATTAATATTTTTTTTAAATTCATATTTTTATTAAATATTTTTTGTTTAAGATTAGAGAATGTTTAAAATTATAACGAAAATCTTAAAAGTTATTAAAAATTACATAAAATATTAAAAAACACTTACATATTATACTAATCAATTATATTACTTTATATTATGTTTAGGGTACAAAAATTAAATTTGGTCTCAACTTAAAAAAGAATAAAATTGCTCAATTTAAAAAAAATTAAAACAAAATTGAACAAAAATAATGAATATCAGGATCAAATTAAACATAAAAAATTGACTTTGACACGTGACATGATATTAGCTTGACATGTAGACATTTTTCTTAAATAAAAAATTTTAAAAAATTTTAAAAAAAACCACGAAATGACACATGATTGTCATTCTTCATACTCCGTTAACTACTTTATCGATATTAGTAGAAAAGTTCAAATTAAACAAAAATTGACGAATATTCTAAACAAATCGAAAAAGAAAATATTAGAATCAAATTAATAAAATTGAAATTAGGACTAAATCAATATTTAAGTCTATTTCTTATGATGTATGTGAGTTGCCTATCATAAAATGTACTTTTTCGTAATCACCTCTTATTTGTTGTCCAACTTTAATAGAATTATATTTGGTTTTACTCTTTAAAAAAATCTAAAATAAATCATGTCAATTAATATCTAATAAGAACCTCTTTTATATATAAAAAATGTTGAATTCCTTTTTTTTTTATAATATCATTTGTCATATAATTAGTATTTTTTTTAAAAATCATTAATGAATAATTTAAGAAGGGTAAGAGATCAACTTTTAAGTATGACTAAATTTTAGGCCGAATATTTGTGTCATAATTCACCCAAAGATTTGAAATTTGTAAGAATACTTAAAGTCTCGTTACTGGGGCCAAAATATCTAATTTTGGTAATTTAAAAAGTGGGTTGTGTCTAGTTTTATATTTTTCCATTGTACTTTATTTATACTTTTTCACGTCAATTAACTCTATAGAATTGTTTATTGGGTTGAGTTACCTAATCATTCTATCTCTCACCCGATTCAACTCAATTATACCTTATGTTGTAGACAAGCTGTTCTCTCTCTTCTTTTTTTTTTTTCATGTCTTGAATTAGTTAGATTGAAACTTAAATTTTTTAACAAAAAAAAAATCAAAACTTTTATCCAATTTATCCAGTACAATCTAACTCGTTAAAGAGTGGATTGAATTTATTTGGATTTAAGATTAAAAAAATGCAAAAATTCAATATAATCTAACCGGATAACTCAACTCAATCCCTAAACACACTTAGTCACTTGTACTTTGAACTAAGGTAAAATTGTCAAACAATTAACTTAATTTTATATTTTTTTGTCACTTAAAATACTTTTATCATGTTTATTTCTTTCTTTTTCTCAAAAAAGTATTTTTTTTTCATTCACAACCTTTTCTATAATTAGTAAAACAATACATTCATATTTTACATATTAGTCACGAGATTATATTTAGACAATATATTATATAATGTAGTCAAAACTAGTATAATTTTTTTAAAAATGTAGCCATAACAATATATTATAGATGAGTTTAATTAAATATGAGAAGTAAATTTAATTACAAGTATAAGAAGAAGTAAAACAGATGCAATATAGAAGGGCATTGTTTAGAAACCCTATCTGAAAGGCATTTAGTTGATCCAATAATATGGAATTTATTTGGTTACAGTGGAGCCCAACCATCAGCATCTAAGGTGCTAGGGTTCAGTGGAGGGTCATTTTCCTTCGTTTTCTGCAGATTAGTTGGTCATTATATAAATATATGAAGCTGTTAACACAAACCACAAAACATTCATAAAAAGTAAGCCATGACTATTTAGATAAGACTGAAGTTAGAATAATATGATTACCATGCTTGCTCTTTTGGAAACAAATCCTATCCCAACTCATGTACCACTTCAATCACCACCTAGTTTCAACAATTTCACCTGTTGCCAAATTTTTTTATTTCAATTCGTTCATGGTAAAAGCTGCCCAATACGTTAATCAAGTTATACCGGATCTAATTCATTTATTTTTCCAAATTTAGAACAACAACATCTTCATTTCATAAATTTCACTTCATGAGATTAGTTTCAATGCTTCTTCATTTAATTTTATTGTTTTGGCCGTTGTAAATTGATTGGTACTGCTAAAGAATCAACATAAATCTTCCATCTTCAAAATCTTTCATCAACATGATCCACAAATTAAAAATGCTTTATTTTATAAATTTATGATATCCACGTCCAATATACATAATTATCTCAGCTATATAATAAATATATGATAAAATACTAATTGTTTAATAAATTTCTGAAAATAAGACACTGTGGATATTAATAATAATTAAAATTTACAAACTTAAAATACCGAAAAAACTTCCAACTATCTTTCTCATTCATCCCCCATCGTATATGTTCTTAAATGATGTTAGTTTTTTTTTTTTTTAATTTATTTCACTATATAAAAAGGTAATTCTTAAAATATATTCTATAAAGACTTCACAAAAAGCTATTTGTAGCACTATTTAATCTTCAAACCTAAATGTTCAAAGATCCGATTATCACTCCAAACTGAAAGGGGGTATACTTGCAAAAAACACTTTAAGGCTCAACATATGAGTGTTCGTCAATGAGCAATTAATGTTATAATAATGAATATAATTAATTTACTTCGTGAACAATGTTATTTATATATATATTTATGGACTCTTATCTTATTGGGTCTGATCCATACATGTACTAACCTTGATTAACTTGCTTAATATCTTGTTATATGTCTTAATTGTTAATCTTAATTAGTCACAATTCACCTTTACTTTCGCAATGTCTTGGCTGACATAATATAGTGTCGATCGAGGAGATCTTGATCGTCAGAGCATAATTTCGAGTTAGTTTCAAATAATAAGTTATATGAGTCAATATTGGAAATGTAAATTGAAATAATATCGCTATAGGTACCTAAGATGATCTCAGACATGTACAGTACAAAAAAAAAAAAATATATATATATATATATATATATATATATATATATATATATATATATAATTTCACCCAAATTCATTATTTTTAAACTTGTTTCATCATTCAATCACTCACTAAGTTAAATTCACTAAAATTAAAAGTATTTCAATTAAAATTTTAAAACTTCAAATATACTTATTTTATCACCCAAAATATTTCAATGAGACAAAACAAATAGTTTTTTCTTTTAAATAAGGACACACCCAACAAGCATTTTTATCACCCGCCAAAACATCTTTAAAAGTATACTCACTCAAATAAATCTCATTCATTTAGTAACCAATCCCCGTTGAACTTGTTGGATTTTAATCAAATGAATTTCGTTCAGCAAAAGGATTGGTTTATCGAACAAGTAAGTACTAAAAGTTACAATTAAATAAATTCGCCTAATCACTTATACCCTCTTCACTCTTGGGGTTTTAACAAATTGAGTTCCGCTCAGGAAATTATATGATAAAATATAGTAATAATTAATTTAAATTTAATGTGAAAATTAACTTTTTTAAAGGAATTAAACTGATAAATTAGCTAACAAAGGAAAATACATTTTTATAAAATTATTTCAAATATTAAATTTTAAAAATTACATATGTCACTTTACATTTACATTTTTAATATTTTGAAAAAATCATAAATTTGAAATAGATAACTTTAATTTAAATTAAATAATAAAATCAACTTCAATATTTAGGTGAAGTTATTTGATGTATAAATTCTAAAAAATATTTTGACATGCATGAATAAATTTTAGTTATGCTTAATTAGTAATTTGGTTCCATTTTAGAGATCGATAACATTGTTCCATTTAAAAAAGATAACATTATTCCATTTAAAAGAAAAAAATAGATTCAATTGAATAAAAAATACTAAAGTGCATACAAAACACTATCACTTCCACATGACATTGAAGCTAACACATGATATTAACACTAACATGTAATAATAATACTAATAATTGACACAATATAGACATGATACATGAAAAAAAAACTAAATTAAAAATTAAAAATAAATAAATAAAAATCCAAAAATACAACAAATTTGACATATGACATGTATGGGTGACAATGAGTTGGGTTGACGGGCCAACCCGTCAACCTACCAAAACGGAATGGGCTGGATTGGCACTTTCAACTCGCCAGCCTGTTTCGGCCCGACCTACCTAGCCTGCTAGCTCGTTTTTTATTTTATTTTTTAAATTAAAAATAATTAAAAAGAAAATTTTTTATATTATATTTTTGAAAAGATATAAATATGCAATAGTTTTATAATGTAAATCATTAATCCTTACAAATTAAGTTTCAATTATTAGTTATAATAGAGTAATTTAACATGTAAATGTAATAATTATTTTAATCTATCTAATTAAAATATTAATTGATCAATTAAAGCTTTAAAAAATATTTATATGATTAAATATGATTTAAATATTTATTTCTAAATATGTATAGAAACACATTTGATAAAAAAAAAATTAAAAGAATAGAAAAAAAACATTGGCGGATCAATTCGTCGATCCGCCCAACCCACGAACAAAAATTGGAACGAAAAAATGATTTTAGTCTTGCATTTAATTATAATTTTTTATATAATTATTATAACAAAAATAAACTAATATTTAATTACAATAATTGAATTATTTTTAAATTGTAAAAATTGATGTGTAAATTAAAAATATAAAAATTTATATTTTACTGCATCTCACCGTAGCAAAACTTGCAAAAAAAAAAAAATGTATATTTGACATGACATGATATGACAGTACTCGTTCAAAGTAAAATTAATATCCTTTCTATTGAGGATGCTTTCTTCTTAGTTTTCACTTTAAGTCATTTAATATTAGGATGACAATGCGGGTCGGCTTAACTCATTTAGGCTCGACCCACATAAGGTTCATATATCATGGACTGGTTCGTTTCACTTCACATAATTTATACAGGTTGTAATCACTGGTTCATCCCGCACATTATTTGGTCTGTAAATCCGCGGGCTAACTCGCTTATTTTTTTTTTTTTAATTCATATGATAAAACTTTCAATGTTTAAAAATTGAGAAACTTTAAGAAATTCACAAAATTAAGTAAAGACTTTGGGGAGTTTGATGATAAATTGATAATTCAACATTTTCATCATATTGATATTCATACTATGACATACACAATGTATTCTTTAAATTTTAGCACATTAAAAAATAAATAATACTTGTCTTGTCCAGTTATACAAGAATTTGGAATATTAATGAAGAGTTCATAAAAAAAGTAACTAATATACACAAGTGCAATTTCTTTTATGCAGATCGCGGGCTTATACGGCCAGACTGTGACGAACTTACAGATTCAATTTCTATGCCCGCTCCGCTTATTTTTTGTGCAGGCCTGTGGACCGATCCACCAAACGAGCCCTAATTGCCGCCCTAATTTAATATCCTTAACATTTTGTATTTGAGATCCTTGATATTTAATTTTTTTTATCAGCTATGTTGATATTTAATGATACGTCATGATTTTCTGATGAAAAGATTATTGAAAGAAAATGTTCGATTATAAATCATCCTTAAGTTTGATTCTAAGCGTAACCTTTTACATATCCAAATACAAATGAGCCTAAATAATAATAATAATAATAATAGGTTGAATTGTTTTTTTTTTTTTTTATAACTTTTATCTTATTTACAACGTTCAGTCAGTTATCTTTTAAAAAATATATTTTTCCCTTTATCTTTCAAATTCGGGTGAATATGGCTTTTTTAAATAGTTATTGTTTTAGATAGGATTTTGAACCGCTCTTTAAATATTTAATATATGAAATTTATTTAATTAAATTTAAGTTAAAATATTTTATTGGTCCTATTTATGTACCAAAATCTCAATGGTCCTCATATTTGTATCATCTCAATTAAGTCCACATTTTTGTAAATGAGTAACAATTAATTTTTTTCTGATATGAAACTAATACAGTAGAATAAGTGTCACGTGTCAACTTCTCATTTTTTTTATTTAAAATATATTTATGCCACATGTCAAGATAGTATTTTGACACATGTTAAGTTATTGTATAAATATCAATTTTGTCTCATATTTGTTGATTTAATTTGATTTCAGTCCCAATTTTTCTAAAAAAAATTAAATTTCATCGACTCAAAATTAGATCCAATTTAAATTTTATATATATTATGATGATATTTTTATTAAAAGTGATATTTCTATTATATATCAACAATTTCCTTACAATTATGGCTTAAAAATAACAATTTTATGAATTTTCAAATGTAAAATTTTAAAATAATTTTATAACAAATTAAAATAAATATATTTAAAATTGTAATATTAAATAAACTTAATATTATTAAAATATTAAATATAAATATAAATTTTAAATATTTATAGTTTTAGATAGGGTTTTGAACCACTCTTTAAATAATTTAATATATGAAATTTATTGATTAAATTTACCTATACCGCAAAAATTACGTTAAAATTGAGTTCCACGAACAAACAAAAATTTAAAAAATCCAATATTAGTTTTTCTTATCGCTCATTCAAATTAATTGTCACATGAATTAGTTCACGTTTATTTGCTTGCTTGAACATTATTTGGATTTTACAGTTTTGATATTATTATTATTATTATTAAATAGATATATAAGATGTGGTTTTGATTTTGCTTCCTCCACCCACCGATGCCTCCTATTTTTCAACGTTCACTTTTTGGACAGTTGTTTTTGTTGCGTGGGACGTGCAAAGTCTAGTGTGAATGCAAACATAAACTTTCGGCTCTTCCTAGTTTTCGTGTTTTCTTTTGTTTGGAATTTAGGGTAGGGTCTATTTCAAATGTCTCTTCTTTAGGTTGACTTTTTCTTGTTCCTTTCTACCTCCCTAACCTACCAATTACCATATAATTAATCATACCATTACACTTAATTACTTCCCTACTCTTCGTCATGTCCATTTTATCACCACACATTTTTTTTTAATTATTAAACTCGCCTCTTTCTCTTCTTCACTATTGCAAATCTAAACATCGTCAATTTTTAACTCATGAAATCAAATGAAGTGTGTGAAATATTTGTGCATGATATGTGTAATATTTAACAATTAAAAAGTGAATTAGTACAGCTAAAACATAGAGTTCTTTACCCATTCATAGAAAGGAAAAACAAACATTTTTCATCAATCAATTCTTCCATTATTTGTTTTTTTTTTAATTGAGATAGTTTGCTAACAAATAAAAATAAAACAACTATAAGTGATTAGAAAGTATTAAAATTTCAATAACGTATGACTTCCTTCGAATAAGTCCTAAGTTTTTCTTAATTTTTCATTTGAAACTATTTATTTCTACTTGCCATATCTTATTCATGTTTTATGTGTTGGCTAAAATATAACCATTCAACTAAAAAATTCAAGAAATGTTGGAGATTTCATATTAACTAGATGTAAAGTGATTTTTATAGTATATAAGTAAGTACAAACCTCATTTTAGAAACTAGTTTTATAAGATTGAGTTAGACTTAAAATTCATTGTTTAATATGACATAATAGTACTGGTTTAGAATTCATTCTAATGAGATTTATTGACTTAGAATTAAAATTTACTTCTTAATAAAAAAACCACATCTTCAAATAATTATCTCCATAAACTAAGAAATATAATTTAATGATAATAATTAAGATGTTAATACTATTTCAAGCAAATTATTTATCCTATGAGTTAGGTATAAATTTTCGTAATATTGTTTTCACAAAAAATATTTCAGCCCGCTTGATGTATGTTGTATAATTTTTATGTATAAAAGATAATAAAATATATTTAAGTAAAATAAAATCCTAAATATTGATTCTTTATGTTATTGTTCAAATTAAGGAGTTAGTGCGTATAACTGAAAATACATCTAAGAAGCATATGAATAATAACGTCTCTCATTTATTGGTGATGAAAATTTTCAATATTCAAACCAAGGAATATAGTGTGGTCTCATTTATGAAAGTAATATAATAAGTTTTATCTGCCAATTGGCTTAAGGTGAATATTAATGGTCGAGCTAGGGGTTTAACTTCATCTACTACTATCTTTAGAGGAAGTCAGGTAAATATGTTGGTAGTTTTTCAACTTTTCTAAGGGTAGAGACTTCTATTTATGCCAATATATGGGGTCATTCATGCATTGGAGCATGCTTGGAGGGAGGGTTATCAAAGGTTTTGGTTGGAGAGTGATTCTTCTTTAGTGCATCATGGTTTTTTGGATCAACTAGTGGTTCCTTGGAGTTTTAGAGGGAGATGGAGTCCATGCTTGCATTTTTGTAAGCATATGCAGTTCAAAGTTTCTCATGTTTTTCATGAAGAAAATCATTGTATTGATAAGTTAGTTAATTTAGTTTTGATTTATAGAAAACAATATTAATGGTTTAATGTATTACCTCTATGTATTTGTTTATATTTTTTTTTTTCATAATATGTATAGTTTGCCTACGTCTTGTGAAGTGTAATTTTTATCATGTATCATGAGTTTACTTAGTCTCTCCCACGCCAGATCTTCAACCAAAATATCTTCAACCAATATTTTGGAGGTGCCAAAATTTTAGTTGAATTACTCTTTTAACCATTTTTTTTTCGTTCAAAAATATTAAAGTTGGTCTTCTAGTTTTTTTTTAGTTTCAATTTAGTCACGATTCTTTAAAAATTGATGCAATTTAATTTTTTCCGTTAAACTTCTTGAAATGAAGCTCAGATTTTTGATTAAAATTGACACTAGGATTATGTTCATTACACCAATAAAACAAATCATCCTTACTCATTACTTAAAATTTGATGAAAAATTATTGGTCCAATACAAGAGATTTAACAAGAAAGGACCAAATTACATCATTTTTTCAAAAATTAATATTTAAAAGAACTTGAAAAAAATAGGACCAATAGAATAATCCCAAAACTTTTATATAAACTAGTAAAAATAATGTATTTACTTTTTTTATGACAATAAAAATTAATAAAATTATTATTATTATAATTATAAAATTAAATATAATCATTTTTATAATTTTATTATAAGTAATTTTCATTTATAATATTAATTTTTTAAAAATAGCAAAATAAAAAAGTGTTAAATTAAAAAAATAATCACATAATATTAATAAAATAATTATTTTAATTTAAAAAATATTTAAAAGATAAAATTAAAAAATAAATATGGACAATAAAAGAAGACTTATCTTTTAAATATATATATAAATGTATATTTTTTTTTAGAATATAAAATATATTAAAAATATTAAATTTTTAAAAAATATATTAAAAATATATATACTAATTATAAAAATTTTAAAAATTTTGGGGGGCGATGGCCCCCTTAGTCATAGTGATGGTCCATTGTTGGTTTTTCTCATGTATTTTTTTATTTGATTTTTTAAAATAAATTCTTATATGATAACAAATGATTGATGAACTTTGAGATGTCAGCATAGCTAAGATATCAAAGTTCACAATGATGTCTAAAATCACCTTATTTGAAAATTTATAGTTTAAATTAATGTCTAACCTTAAGGTTATGAGAAAAAAAAAATATTTTATTCAAGTTATAATGTAATAAATAAGAATCGAAGAGTGATTTATTTTGGTTTGTAAAACAATAAACGATTAAAGACATAATTAAAAGAAGTTGAATTGGTTAAAAGTATTCTTTTGAAAACTTCAAGAAAAACTTTCGTTTAAAATTGTTCATGATTGGAAAAATTAAGTGTAGCGATCAATGAACACTAAGAATAGCATAATTTAAAGGTAATCAATAAAAGATAAACTCATACTATAAAGAAAATCAAATAATAAAAATGTTTGTTAGTTATAACTTGAAAAAATAACTAATAACACAAAGTCATCACATGTGACATATGTTGTTTGAAAAGCATTTTTTTGTAGTTATGAGAAGAAACAGACATATCTTTGACGATTATGATTGGTGGTGCATAAGTTACTAAATTCTTTTTCAATCTTTTAATCACCAAATAAATTCAAAATGTCGTTTTTTAGGTATAGAATTAAAGTACGAGTAATTAATAAAACAAATTCATATATTTATTATTTTATTTTTTTATAGAAAAGTCACCTCATTGTTGAAAAAATCTTGCCAACAGTTTCTTTTGGGTCAAATTATAAATATTCAGGATTGTTACATTATTTATTATTTTATATATTTATTATTATACTTAAGTTTAAAGTTGCATATCATTATATTTTGTAATGTTACAAAACTCTCTTAGTGACTCGTTTGTTATTAGAGAAATTATAAAGTTCATTAGCAAGATTTTTCTTTGCAAAGTTCAACCGAAGTTTCATATTTAAATCATTCTTTAGAGTGAACAAGAGAAATCGCAAAACTCACTGGTAAGAATTTTCTTTTAAATTAAAAAAGTTTATGAAGATTTATAATGCTATAAGTAAAATCTCAAAACATATTATAATTGGTGAATATATTTGTACTTATGATTCTTATTTCAGAATTTAGAATTATAGTGACTATTTCTCTACAAAAGAAAAATAATTCAGAATATATAATTTAGAATTTAAAATTTAAAATTTAAAATTGTAAAAAAGAAAAATAGGAGAACAAAATGACAAATCAAAATCAAGATTGTAATTTAGCCTACAAAAATTAAGCACCAATAAATCAAATACCCTAAACTTGACTTCTTCCATCATAAATAGCAGCCTAAACTTTATTTATTTTTCAATGATTTTTCAATAAACACCGAGTTAAATCTTATTACGATTAAACTTGTAACGTTTCGTAAACACACGCTTTAAACTTTAAATTGCAATCTAATTGATTCTTATGTTTTATGTGTCAAGATAGAGTTAAAATGCTAAATTAAAAGAAGTGTTATTGATTTAATTATCTTCATTTTTAATTATTTATTATTTTTTTCCTACAACTCGTTTTAATAAACTGTAAGATTAAATTTGTGGTTAAATTTTTATGAAGGCTTTAAATTGTGTATTTATAGAACTGTAAAGAAAAAAAATAAATTTAATATTTCACCCATTTGTTATATTTTTACGTCTTTAGTAAGTGTATAAGAATTGTTATCAGTTTCTGTCATAAATTATTTATGTCGTCTTCACATTATTATTCATGACAACGACAGCTAACGGTTGAGTTTCTTCTTCTTTCTTTTTTTCCTTGTTTGTTTTTATTTTATTATTTCTGGCTTTACTCAACGGATTACTATTGGTCGAAATTTGAAGATAAGATCGTTGGTTTTATTCATTTTTTTGAGATTAAGTCTAAACATAAGTTGAAATCTGCCCAACTAATTAACATCATTTCACTTTAAATAATGACATAACATGTGTCTCTGTCATTGCTCCTAATCGAGTAAAATACTCAAAAATATTAACAACGGCTATGTGCCTGCCCACCAAAATAAGCATAATTAGGAGTTATTCTTTAGCCCAATAAATAGTACACGGATTCAATTCATGTTCTGGACTTTGATATTCATGTATAAGGAATATTATAAAAATAGTTGATTATTCAAGCACAATCAACAAAATTATCACACTAAATATATTAATGATAGAAAAAATAATTAAAACGAATAGTACTTCTTATAACTGAATAAAAATACTTAAAAATTAAATATATTTTATTCATATGAAGAATAATTTTGAAAATACATAGCAATTTTTCTTATCATTATAGATTAATTATTTCATTCTCTTGAAGTATGTAGTACGGTATATGTTGGCCAAATTTATCACGACAACGTTATAAACGGGGATTATTTGTGACATGTACGTGGAAACAAACTTATTTGTCTTTTATTTCTGATGGAGAGAAGGAAGCAAACAAAATTGCTCCATAGATGCATATAACATGTGTCTTGGTTTGAGGGATATATCGGCACCGATAAATATTAATAAAAAAATAATGTTTATTTGATTCTAAAATAATTTTTAAATAGTTATTGTTTTCTTTTTTGTTTCAATTAAGTTTTTGGAAATTTGATTTAATTAAGTTTTATTTTGGTAGTATTGTACCAACGATTGATAAATTATTATTATGTGTCAATTCGTAATTTTTTATTTTCTTATTTTTTGACTTAAGAATGTATAAAGTCTATTTGAAAATTTTTCAACCGGGTAAGATAAATTTTTGTGATTTATTTAATACATGATAATTTTTTGTTTTTTAAATTGAGTATCACTTAACTTTTTTTGTTAAGTGAGTATTATGACCATTGACGGACTGACATGATTATTATCTTGTTATATCACATAATTATCGTCACATATAATTTTATTATTTTATAATTTATAATTTTATAATTTTATAATCGTAAAATTATATATTTTTATAATTTTAATATTTTAATTTAAAATTGTATAGTTATAAAATTATGATTTTACGAAATACAAAATTATGATATATTTTCAATTTTTATTTGAATAAAATCATAATTTTATAATTATACAATTTTGAATTAAAATTATAAATATAAAAATTATAAATTTATACGATTACAAATTTATAAAATTATAAAATTTAAAATTATAAAATCACAAATTATAAATTATAAATTATAAATTATAAAATATTAAAATACTAAAATAATAAAATGATATATGGTATAGCTTAACAATGTTACATGTCAAAATAATAATCATGTCAACCACTTAATAGACACATCACACGATTAACAAAAAAAGTTAATAGAGGACACTCAATTAAAAAAATTAAATTTTTTGAGTACTCAATAGATCAAAAAAATTTATAAAGGATTTAATTGAAAGTTCTACATGTTAGTACGAGTGAGTGTCATTGTTTTGTATTCAATTCATTTTCTATATATGTATTAATTGAATATAAAAAAATATGACCCTCACAAATTGAATACAAGATAACGACATGTGACACTCATACTGACACATGGTACTACCTGCCATGTGTCATGTCATAAACCTAACACGTGAGCAACAAAAATTATGCAAAAAAATAAAATAAAGAATAAAAGAAACCAAAAAAATAACAAATTGACATGTGGCATGTGGCATTGATTTAAACGTTGTTTGTACATTATTAACGAAAATTACCTAATTGAATCAATTTAAAAAAATTAGACTTAATTGAAACAAAAACGAAAATGGGAACCACTAGAAAATTTTCAACCAAAATTTGACCAAATGACTAGTTAAGCCAAAATACGAATATGATTATTTATATGATGCTTTAGTTGTGTTTATCATTAGCTTAACAATTATAGGGATGGTAATTCGAGACGACCTGTTTTGTTTTGTCCAATTTGTATTTGATTTGCGAAAAAATGGTCAAAATTCTACCTGTCCTAAACAAAAAAAATGTAAAATAACTTCTTTGGTATGTCCTATATAACATTCATACCGTAAACGTACAAGCAATCTACATAAAGAATTATTTATTTTCTAATTTTCAATCTCAATTATAACATGTAAAATATCAAGGTGCGAGGTTTTAATAAGCTTATTTTTATTTAATTAAATTAGTAGAAATAATAAGTTTTGTAAACCTATTTCTTAAAACAAGTAATATTTCAAAATTTTATATATTCTAATTTTGAAGTACAGACATGTTAGAAATTTAACAACAGATGTATATAACTAAAAAAAAAAACTAAATTCCAAGTAACTAAAATTATCATGAAAGGCCTCCACAAATTAGAGCTTTCATTTGAATCCCTAAGCCATGGACTAACCCTAACCTAATCTAAAACTAAGTCATATTTTTTTTTTGGCCCAATTAACAGGGAGCTCTTCTAAAGCCCCAACTCTCAAAGTCATATTTGAAGTGGGTTGGAACGGAATTAAGATGAGACTGACCCCCTAAAACTAATTAGTGTAAATTATTTGTTCCTTGTGTTTACTTAAGGAGAATGCTAACTAGTGGGCACTGGTTAAGGAATAACTAATGTTCTTTGGTACCATTATTTTTATATCGAAAGCTAAAATAATTAAGTACAGTAGTTAAAATAATATAAATGCACATAACAAATTTTATAAAGATAAAACTATCCTTTTAAACTTCTAGACAATAACTTTTTAATACAAAACAAAGATTTTGAAATTTTTAAGGTCTAAAGCAAAAAAAATCAATGAAGTCTCAGATAGACACTTTAACTTTTTTTTTAAAAATTTGTAGATGTTTAATACCAATTTTTTTTGTTGGTTTTTTCTGTAAACTTCAACTTTCTTATGCTTTTCTTTTGTAAAATTTTTAGATGTTTAACACTATTTTTTTTGTTAATTTTTTTATTAATTTAAAATTTCTTATGTTTAATTATATTTAATTTTTAACAACATTAAAATATAATTATTTTATTATTTAATTGATTTTTTACTTGTATTTGTGAACATTAAATAAAATATAAAACACATGTACAATATTTAAGAGTATTTTTACCCTTTAAATAAAATAAAGTTACATTACAATTATTAGATTAAATTTTATTTAACATTATTCTTATCTATATACTTTTATAGAATTTAATATATATTAATTATTCTCGATCATATACTCTTAGGACACCGGTTAATAAAATTCTTTACTAAACTCCAATATAAATTATCTCTTTGTTTTCATTTGCCGCTCAAATGTTTAGGTGTTGTGTCACTTCCAAAAATGACAAAATCACAGTACTGTATTATATTAATGTTCATATGTATACGTGGGTGTGTTTTAATTGTTTTAGGTAGTGTGCGATTTGTACGAATGGTGCAAATAGAAAATAAAATAACATTTGTTTTAATTTAGAATGGAAAATATATAGAGCGAAGGGAGTGAAGTTATTAAACATTAGGGTTACAAATAGGAATTAAGAATTTTCTTTGTTTTACCAAAACCTCATGAGACTCTTTCTTCATTTTTTTTTCTTCTTTTGAAACTCTCCTTTCTTATACCCTTCTAAAACCAAAAGTCACACCCTCTCCTTTGCATTTAGTTTGTATTCTAGTGACGAAAACGTATGGAACATATTTTTGTGATGATGATTTTGAGTAATTTCTTCTTCTCCTCTTTTTTTTTTTTTCATCTTTTGAATTGAGTAAAATAATGTTATCTTAGGTTAAAATTTCGTTAGTCAGATATGAATTATTATTATAACCTTTAAAAGAATTTAAATGTGCGAATATAACTCTGAAATTATTTTTCAAAATGTTTATATTCTGAAATCTTATACCAGTTTTAAGTTGAAGAAATTTGGTCGAAGAGTAATTATTCAATTTTTGTTTAAATTACTAGATTTTGAGTAAAATATAGCGTATAAAATAAAATGGTGTTGAAAAATATTTAAATTTGTTAATTGTGAGTTTTATGGAGTTGTTGGTTTTTTATAAATTATTCAAACAAAACTACTTACACTTAAGTGATATACAAACCCTAACAATGTTTTTGCTCTGGAGTTCTTCTTACAACTAAGGAGTATATATCTTTCTCAAGAAAAAAAAAATGTTTAAGTAACTCCTTGACAAGCAAAAAGCATTGATTTTTAATCATACAATATTAGTCAAGCAAGGTGTCTTCCCTCCTCAAGCTACATACTTGTTTTATATAACAAGTTATACATGTCTAATTTAATTTTAAAGATTTTCAATGTTCTATAATCATAATGAATGTTATACTGTATGTGTTTCCTTGCTTTATTTGACTTAAATTAGTTATGTTTTATATTATCATGTGTTTAAGAATAAAATGTTAACATATAATAAAAATTTATTGAGTATTATAACACTTAAAAATACTACATTTATTATTATTATTATTATTATTATATGTAAAAAAGTATAACTTATTCATTTTAACGGTACGTCTTATAACCAATTATAATATCCAGATTTGTTACTGAATGCATAATTAAATCAGTTTATATATATATATATATATATATATATATATATATATATATATATATATATATATATATATATATATATATATATATTTATTTTAAGGACAAGTGATGAAGTTTTAAAATATGATATTTTTTTAACACACTTAAAGTGAAAAACACTGACATTATACAATCCATTATTACATTATTATATTATACAATTTATAATATATTTTTAAATTGTAAAATGTGAAATATACTTCTAACTTATATATCTTAAAATATTTTTTATTCATGAAAGTTTCCACCTTTATTTAGAACTTATGAAAGAGTAATGAAAGAACAGGCCCGTTACTATTAGTTTTTAGAACTAAAAGTCTGAACTTCTGATTGAGACAACTTCTTCTTATACCTCCATAATTTTCTTTCTGTATTTTCATAATATCTTGCCATTTTACTCTTTCTGGATTTTCAAAAAATAATTTTTAATTTTTGAATTATACAATTTAAAAGTGAAAATAATTTATAATTTTCTTTAAAAAAGATTAGATTGAGTAATCTAAAATCTAAAATCCAAAAACTAATTTTTTAGAAAAAAAGAAACGGCTTCCAACTTATACTATCCAAAGAAAGACAAAATGGAAAAAGAAAATGTATGAAAGTGCATAAAAAAATTATGGAGGTGCAGATGGAAAAACTGACTTGATAGGACACGTAAGGGACGGACACGTGTTTAATTGAAAGAAAAAAAGAAAAAGAAATCTGATAAGTATGAATGTACTGGTAAGGTTTCCGCTGCCACCGGTGATTATAAATCGGCGAAACAGAATTCCAGTCTCCAGAGCTAAGCGGATCGAATCATCGTCGCTCATGGATCAGCCGAAGAAGGTCATTGTCTGCGGCGGGGGAGTGATAGGTGTATGCACTGCTTACTTTCTGGCCGAGAAGGGAGCCGCCGTCACGCTCATCGAGATGTCCGACGTGGCATGCGCCGCTTCTGGAAAAGCCGGCGGATTCCTCGCCTACGACTGGTGCGACGGAGGACCGTTGGAGGAGCTAGCTCGCGTGAGCTTCAATCTCCACCGTTCACTCTCGGAAGAACTAGACGGTCCTCGATCGTACGGTTACAGAGCCCTCACCACTCTGAGTCTCACCGTAAGGGAATCCGAGCGCTCTTCTGCTTCAAGGTCCCTGCCTTCTTGGATCGACGGGCCAGCTCGTAGTCCTAAAACGATTGGAACCCCCGAAACGACGGCGCAGGTGCACCCGCAGCTTTTCACTCGCACGCTCATTGATAGAGCCGTGGAGAAGTATGGTGTGAAGGTGGAGATTGCGAAATTGGAACGGGTGGAGGTGGAAGAAGGACGTGTTGGATCAGTGGTACTGGAAGGAGGGCGAGCGTTGGAAGCGGACGCCGTAGTGTTGGCAGTGGGCCCTTGGTCCAGTAAGTTAGGTTTGCTATCATCGCTGTTTAGAGTTTATGGGCTTAAGGCCCATAGTATTGTTTTGGAGCCCAGAGACGGCAGTTCCATAACCCCGCATGCTCTCTTTCTGAGTTATTATTCCTCCGGAGGAAGAGGAGGAGCTCTTGACCCTGAAGTGTACCCTCGGCCCACAGGTAAATGCGAAATACTGTTTTGATTTGATAATAGATGTAGTAGTAGATGTGGGATTTGGAGGTTAGAGTTGATGTGTTTTGTTTTCAGGGGAGGTGTATGTGTGTGGGATGTCGAAGGAGGAAGAGGTGCCGGATGATCCTGCGGAGATAAGGGGAAACCCTGAATCGATTGCGATGCTTAAGAGAGTGGCTAAGACTGTGTCGAGCCATCTTGGGGAAGGAGAGGGTGGTGTGAAGGCAGAGCAAGCATGCTTCTTGCCCTGCACTGATGATGGGATACCCGTAATAGGAGAGGTTCCAGGGGTGAAGGGCTGTTACGTTGCCACAGGGCACAATTGTTGGGGTATTCTCAATGGTCCTGCCACTGGAGCTGCACTTGCTCAGCTTCTTCTTCATGGACACTCCACCATTGTTGATCTTAAGCGCTTTAGTCCCTCCAGATTCCTTCTGCCCACAAATCCTTAGATGCTATTACAGGATCACTGTTTTCAACTCATCTAAATTTTATCATCAAATATGTACATGTAACTCCATGTAAAACAATGAAAACATTTCTCAAGTATCACTCCTCCTATACATTTTTTTTTTCTTTTCATTTATTTTGTTTAATATAAGTTTTTTACTTGCATAAACTCTTGTTGAGTAACGTGTCAAATGCTAATAAAGAAATCTTATACTATAAATATATTCTAATTAACTTTGTTTTAAATCTCACAATCCAAATTTGGTCAAACTTAACTATTGTTATTGTACTCTCGTGAGTTAACTCTTGTATATAAGGATCGTGAATTGGAGCGAGCTAGCCCACGTAGCCATAAAAAATGCGGATGTATCGGGACGTTGAATTTGCTGACCCGCATAAGTTTGTAGCATGCACGGGTTAAGTTCGTAGCATGCATCCGCTTAAAAATTTAAATATTTCTATTTTTAAGTTCTTAGATAATTTATTACGTTATTTCTATATATTTATTTTATTTTATTTTTATTTTTTTATTATTATGATTATGATTACGTATAATCATTAAATATTTTCATTTTTAAATTCTCACATAATTTATTACGTTATTTCTATAAATTTATTTTATTTTATTTTTATTTTATTATTATTATTATGATTATGATTACGTATAATTATTATATATAAGATAATGATTTTAATTTTTGAATATAAAATATATTTTTATGCATTTTTAAGTAGGTGTCTTGTAAGGTGACATTTGTTATTGTACTTAGCTATAATTTTCATTACTATTGTTTATTGTCTTTGATAAGGTAAACTAATTGGATAATTTCGATAGAAAATAAATATTAATTATTATAAAAAAATAAAAAAAAATTATTTTGTTCATCACAAATGCGATGGACGGGCGAGAAAAATAAATTTGATATTAAACTACAGGACGGGCCACCTTAACTCACACTTTGCGAACCAAAATGCGGAGCGGACCAAAACAGACCGGGATGACCAGCTTTGTCATCCCTACTTGTATCTAAAAGGTGGAGAGACTTTAAATTATAACATTCTAGGTATTTGTGTATTTTATATCACAACTCCTCGAAACCGAACATTCTTCAATACCTTGAGTAGTTGCATATTCCATATAACGTATTGACGAGAACAAGGGATCATGACTCACAAACTAGCAAATACCCTAATTAGATTATTTATCTCAATTAACTTACATAATGATGATTATTTGATGAATAAGCATTGATCATACTAGAGCTGTCAAAACGGGTAACCCGGTCCGACCCAACTCGACCCACCATGGGTTGATGATTTACTGAGCCAACCCAACCCGACTCACATTTTAGCGAGCCAAAAAAATTCGAACCCGGCTCGGCCCACCACGGGTTGGCGGGTTAAACAGGTTGGCTCACGAGTTCACTTAATTAAAAAAAAATATTATTTTTTATTTTTTTCAGTCAAAACTAAATTGTAATTCTAATTAAAATCTAAATAAACTTTAATACAATCCAAATACAAACAAAAATAAAAAAAAATACAAATTATTTATGTGTTGGATAAAAAAACAACCTAAATGACCCAAATGTAAAGCCCAACTTAATAAAAATAAAATAAAAAATACTTGTGTGACCCTTTTATCTACGGGTTGGTGAGGCAATTCGGCTCACCACGGATTCAACCCGGATGAGCCGAGTTCTAAATGAATCAAGTCAAAAATCAACCCATATTAAAATTTCTACAAATATTTCAACTCAACCCGACCCGAATCTGTGGTGAGCCGGATTGACTTGCGGGTTCCAACCCATTTTTATAGCTCTAGATCAGACTTGCAAAAAAATAAATAACATTAACTAAAACCGAAATTGACTTAATAGTGTTTTGTATAAGTATACTTTCAGAAGACTAAGAATTACAACAACACTGAAAAGAATCAAGAAGACAAAAAAACAAACGAGTATAAAAAAATACTCGACTATGCAGAACAACTTCAATTATAAGTATAATCTATTTACTCAAAAAAAAGAATTTTAACTTACAATTAAATACCTATTATATAAATGAAATATACCGATATCCTTCAAAATTACCTCTTGAACAAACTCACTGATATTTTTGAGAAGGACATTCCATATTGACCAAAAAGTTGTAGTCAGCAAGGGTAGGGAGATTCTTGAAACCATATCCTTTCGTTTGAAAAATCTCTTTTTAAGTAATTGAAATATCTTTAAAAGAATTTAACGAAAATTTAAGTATATGTGATTTAAGAGGAAAGGAAAATCTTTCTTGCTTGAAATTGATAAATTTTGAATCATAAAAGTTCCAAAACATTTTTATTCGAGTTTTACACAGTAAACAAGAATGTTTTTCTTTAAACATTTAACTGAGTTGCAGGTCTTGGACTAAATCTTGATATCACTAATTAACTATATAATCTAAAGTAGCGTTGACATCGTTGATTTGCATTTATTTTTATCAGAGTCCAACTAAATGAAATAAAGAAAGTTGATTTTAATTTACAAAGAATTTAATAGATATGTGAAATTTGCTTGTTTAATAAAAGTTGGTCCAACATTCTAGAACTTGCATTTATGTCAGAAAAGTTAGGTTCCAAAAAAACATGGTATTTATTCCGAAGAAAATATATAATTGTTTTAACTTAAATTCTATTACAGAAACAAGGAAAACTGTATTGAAATAGATGATTCAGAGAGTTTACAAAAACAAAGATATAAAGACTACGGAGAATAAACTAAACCTAACTTAACATAAAGTAACTAGACCTAACTAAACTTAACATAAAGTAACCAGGGTTAAACTAATAGGCCCCCCTCAAGATGGGAGGAAAATGTTTTCTATGCCCATCTTGGAGAGAATGCTGAGAAAACTGGTTCTGGGTAGAGATTTGATGAAACAATCAACAAGTTGGTGATGTTTTCGTATATGGTTAAGCTTGATAATTCCTTTCTCCACATGTTCACGAACAAAGTGTAGGTCAATATCCAGATGCTTGGTGCGCTCATGGTGAGAAGGATTAGAGGCAATTTGAATGGTGGTTTGATTGTCACAATAGGTCACTGCATGAGGAGTGGAAATATGAAAGTCAGTCAAAAGGTTCTTTAACCAAACAATTTCAATAGATACAGAAGCTAATGCACGGTACTCAGCTTCTGCAGAAGATTTACTGACAGTCTTTTGTCTCTTGGCTTTCCATGAGACTAAAGAATTGCCTAAGAAAATGCAGAATCCAGTGGTGGAGCGACGGGTGTCCATACAAGACCCCCAATCAACATCAACATAAGCATTTACATTACAATCAGAAGCAGATTTAAAGAGAATACCCTGCCCAGGTGTATGCTTAAGATATCTTAATAAAATATTAGCAGCTGCCATATGTTCAATACAGGGTTTAGAAACAAACTGGCTTAATTTATGGACAGTATAACAAATATCTGGACGAGAAATAGTCAGATATAACAGCCTGCCAATAAGACGTCTATAAATAGCAGGATCAACAATAGGAGTGCCAGAATTATTATGTAAATGTAAGTTAGGAAGCATAGGAATAGTAGAAGGTTTACAAGCAAGCATTCCACAATCTTCAAGCAGAGATAGAACATAATGGCGTTGGCACATAAATATACCAGTTTTTGATTTGGAAAGTTCAATGCCGAGAAAAAACTTTAAATCACCAAGATCTTTTAATTTGAATTTGTTTTTCAGTTGAATATTAACAGCATCAATACAATCCATGTTAGGGACAGCAAGAATAATATCATCTACATAAACAAGGAGAGCAACAAAAGTATTATCATGTCCTTTCGTAAAAAGAGAATAGTCATGTTTAGATTGACAAAAGCCAAAAGAAAGAATAGTATCACGAAATGTATGAAACCAGCTGCGTGAAGCTTGTTTTAAACCGTAGATGGATTTATGAAGATGACAAACCAAAGAAGCATTAGATGTGGGTGTAAAATTATGAGTATAACCGGGAGGAATATGCATGAAAATATCTTCATTAAGATTACCATTTAGAAAAGCATTATTAATATCAAGTTGAGTTAAATGCCAATTATGAGAAGCAGCAAGGGATAAAATAATGTGTAGAGTAGTAATTTTTGCAACAGGGGAAAAAGTTTCATAAAAATCAGTACCATACTGCTGTGTAAACCCACGAGCAACCAACCTAGCCTTGTGTTTAGCTACAGTGCCATCAGAGTTAAGCTTGAGTTTAAACAACCATTTGCAACTTATAGATTTCTTACCAGGAGGAAGGTGTGTGATTGACCAAGTGTTATTCACATCCATAGCAGCAAGTTCATCGTCAATGGCTTTTTGCCAATGTGGAAAACGAATGGCTTGCTTATAAGTTTGAGGCTCATAATTTTCAAAGATTTGACAAAGGTAGTGTGTGTAGGGAGTGGACAACTTGGAATAGTTAACAAAATTCTGAATAGGATAGGGGATTTTTGAATTATGAGTCACATTGTAACGATGATAGTTTGAAAGGTAGGTAGGAGGATTAGAAGACCTAACTGACCTGCGAATAGGAACAACAAAATCTAAAGAAGAGGCTAGAGTGGGAGAAGGAGGGTTATTATCACTAGGAGAGGCAGAGGTGGGTGAAGGCAGGTTGTGATCCAGAGAATAGGTGTCATCATCAAGATTAGGTGGATGAAAAACAGGAGTAACAGGATGAAAAATGTCAGGAGCAGTAGAAATAGTATTTTCTTGAAAAGGGAAAATATGCTCATGAAATTTAACATCTCTAGAGATAAAAGTTTTCCTAGTTTTGATATCCAACAGTTTGTAACCCTTGTAACCTATGGGATACCCTATAAAGACAGCAGCGGTGGCTCTAGGACTGAACTTATGTCTAGAGGACAAAAGGGTAGAAGCATAACAGAGGGAACCAAAAACTTTAAAATCAGAATATAGAGGGATTTTATCAAAAAGAATTTCATATGGGGACTTATTTCCTAAAACAGGGCTAGGGGTTCTATTCATGAGAAACACAGTTGTACGAATGCAATCACCCCAAACATTTATAGGAACATTAGACTGAAAAAGTAAAGATCGAGCAATGTTAAGAATATGCAAATGCTTGCGTTCAACCACACTATTTTGCTCAGGTCTTTCAACATAAGAGAATTGATTAAGAACACCTTTATTAGTAAAAAAATCATGAAGAGACAACTCTTTTGCATTATCAAAATGAAAAATTTTGATGTTAACATGAAAATGATTTTCAATATATTAAAAAAATTTTGGAATAAGCACAATGCAATCAGATTTGTTTTTAAGTAGATACACCCATGTAAAACGACTTTTATCATCAACCAGAGTTAAGAAATAACGAAAACCATCACAAGTAGGAAAATGAAAAGGACCCCAAACATCCGCATGAATAATATCAAAGCAATGTGGACTAAAAGAATTTTTAGAAATGAAAGGTAAACGTTGTTGTTTAGACAGAGGACATATGCTACAATGGTGGTTTTTATCAACAACAGTTAAGGAAGTCTTGGCAGTAAGTAAGTTGTAAACAGGAACAGACAAATGGCCTAAGCGCCTATGCCAAACGTCATATGTCACAGAATTGCAAGAATTAAAATTGACAGAAGGTAAAGAATGTTTATAGAAATCAAAAACCAGAAGGCCGTGACGCGACTTAGCAGTGCCAATCGTCTTCTGCGATTTGAGATCCTGCAAAATGAAAAAATTAGGCTGCATAATAAAGCGGAATTGATTCTGCTGAATTAAAGTAAAGAGAGATAATAAATTGAATCTAAATGAAGGAATGTAAAGGACATTATGAAGAAATATGTCCTGAGTAAGTTTAATACTGCCAATGCCTTCGACTTTAACTTTGAAGGAATTAGGAAGTAAAACATGTGAATTATTCATAGGCACATAAGAATCATACAAAGATTTGTAACAACAAATATGAGATGTGGCACCATAATCGATAATCCATTGATATGAATTAATAGGTAAAATAGAGTTTAGGATATTACCGATAACGTTGGTAGCAATGTCATCAGTGGAAGGAATGGAAGGAGTAGTAGTTAATTGCGTGGTGAGGTATTGAATTAATTGTTGACATTGAGCAATGGTCAATGTAGAATTATGTGTGGGGTTTTGTTCAGAAGAACCATCAACATTATTAACAGATGAATTTGATCGATTCTTGAAATAATTGGGAGGGTACCCAACGATTTTATAACAAGTTTCTTTAGTATGACCCAAGATATCACAATGTGTGCACTTAGGACGAGGTTTCTTGGTAAATTTTTGTTTATCAATTGGGGGTTTTTTAGAAGAATTAACAGAGAAAGCTAAACTTTCAGAATTATTCGATGATTAAGTATCAATAATTTCTCGTTGAGATTCTTCTTGCAAAATTAAGGAGAAAACGTTACCGATGGAGAGGATCAGAGAGCAGGATTTGACCACGAATTTGGGAGAAGGAATCATGCAAACCCATCAAGAAAGTCATGACATATTCTAAGGCGGCGTGTTGGTGAAGTTGATGCATCCCACCGCAAGAACAGTTGAAGGTGGGTTTGTATCCAGAAAGCTCTTCCCAAATTGATTTTAGCTTTGTATAATAGGTACTCACACTATCAGAACCTTGTTGTAGAGATAGAAGTTGGCGCCGGAGTTGATAGATGCGCGAACCATTTTTGCGGGAGAACCTAGTTCGAAGATCCTCCCAGATCTCATGAGCAGTGGAGGCGAAGAGGATGCTTGTCACAATCTCTTTTGAAACTGAGTTGTATAACCAGGAGATAACAACGTTGTTCGCCCTTGACCAAGCAGCGGAAGAAGGATCGTCGTCTGAAGGTGCGGCTAGGGTTCCGTCGATGAGCGACAATTTATTTTTGACAGATAAGGCGACCCGTATCGCACGGCTTCACGTTACGTGGTGTGGTCTAAAGGTTGGGAAGTGAGAAGAAGGTCGGGGCCATCAGAATGATGTAAGAAAAGAGGATGGGTGAGATCTTGATGGGGTTTTTTGATGGGGACGGTGGAAGAGGGGTTAGATGCGGTAGAGGAAGCCATGAAAACTGGCAAGAAAAAGAAAGGAAGATAACGAACGGAAAGAGGGAACCCTAAGGGAAAAAAAAAGAGTTAATTCTCTTCTGATACCATATTACAGAAACAAGGAAAACTGTATTGAGATAGATGATTCAGAGAGTTTACAAAAACAGAGATATAAAGACTATGGAGAACAAACTAAACCTAACTTAACATAAAGTAACCAGACCTAACTAAACTTAACATAAAGTAACCAGGGTTAAACTAATAAATTCTTTTGACGCTAATATTTGAATTATTTATTATATTTAACACATTTGCATTTCATGTTTGAAAATACGTTTTAAACGTAAAATAAATAAAAATTAACGTAATTGTGTTAAAAAAATTATATTAATTTATTTTTAAATTTTAGAAACTAAAATATATTAAAATTTTAATTTTAATTTTAAGTTGAAATTAATAAATTTAAAACATACTCAACCCAAAGATAATGAAAGAAATTGATGGATCCATGAACTTATTTGAGTTGGATTAGGAAAAGAAATCCAGATAGAATCTATTTCTTGAAAATTAGCAATGAATTAACACTACAGAGAGCACCATTACAACACACGACATTGAATCAAATACCAAAACCTATTAGTCAATGATAAATACATTATTTTGTTCTTCTTTCTACAAAAAACCCTGTGACAAATCATGATTTAGACGCTATAGTAATATGAGGAAGAAGAAGAGGAGGATGAGATCTTTTCAAGAACTTGTAGCACCTCTTTCATAGAAGGCCTTTTCAGTGGAACGCTAGACACACAACTATACCCTAGCTTGAAGTAGGCCAACAGGGCCTCCTCTCTACCCTCCATGTCGGCCCTGATAGCCATGTCAACCATACGCAAGGCCCGGTTCTTATCCTCCGTCAAAACCCCAGGCCCTTGGCCCATATCATCCAAGACCACAATCTTCCCCGTTAGAAGCTCAAGAAACATTACCCCAAAAGAGTACACGTCCCACTTGGGGTGAGGCTTCAGGTTCCTCAGCGACTCAGGAGCATGGTAAGGAGATAAGCCCATCATGGAGCTAGGGCTCGGGCTCGGGCTCGGGCTTGGCCCATAGGTAATGTCCTGAAAACTGTCCCGCGAGGCCGTGGATCTCTTGCTCCCAAAAATACGCGCCGATCCGCCAGCCTTATAACTGGTGTCACCGGTGACTATTCTCTCAAGCCCAAAGTCTCCAATCTTGGGCTCCATGTCATTGCCCAGCAGAATATTGCTAGGCTTCAAGTTTCCATGCACGTGTTTCTTCTCGTGGAGATAAGTGAGCCCACGTGCCACCCCTTTCGCTATCTTCAACCTGATTTCCCACGGTAAATGAGTCGGCGAGGTGCCCACCTTCCCTGATTATACATTCCAAGCACACAATTTTTTACTTCATCATCAATACCATAACATTGACCAAAGTTGGTGCACCAAATGCATTGAAAAAAACATAGAAACCCAGAAAGATAAATTATTGACTTACTGTAACGAACATTGGCAAGACAACCGTTTGGAACGAAATCATAGATGATGAGCTTCTCATCGTGTCCCCAGTAGAAGCCTCGAATGCGAACCAGATTAGGGTGCACCAGTTTAGCAATAAGTCGAACCTGGTTCTGGAAGTCCTTGAACCGCTCCACACCGCTCTCCCCGATTCTCCGAACCGCCAAGGACATACCATCTTCCAAGACAGCCTTGTACATTATGCTGGACCCTGTCGCACCCAATATGTACACAGAAGCCTTCAGCAGCGTTTCCAGTTCAAGCTGTCGTTCACCGTCCACGATCACAAGAGTCCCCGTTTTCTCCTCCTGTTGAGGACCCTTCTGCTTCTGCCCCTCCACCTCGCTATCACAACTGCTTCTTGTCTCCGAACACTCTTCCTCTTCCGCTCTCTTACTCAAACACGACCACCTCATAAACCTTCTAGACTCCCACGAACTCTCACTCTCACTGCCACTCCCACTCCTCACAACCGCCTCCTTCTTCACCACCTCCTTCTTTTTCTTCAACCGATACACCTGCGCGAATATCATGCCCAGAATCGCTATCCCAATTACGTCTCCCACAACGATTCCTATAATCGTTCCTCGTTTCAGACCACTCCCTTTTTTCCCCTTCGGCGCTGCCGAAGAATCAAAGGTCCGCGGGATTGCCGCGATTGCTGGAGGAGATATAGGAGCAGAAACTTTCGGGTTGGAGGACGACGAAGAAGGAACAGGGCACACATTCTTCGTCTGTTCTCCACACAGGTTGACGTTACCGGAGAACGATTTCCAGTTCTGATTCAAAAACACGGCGGATTCGGGAACTTGGCCTGTGAGGTTGTTGAACGAGAGGTCGACGGTGGCGTTCCCCGGAATGTTTGCTGCGAACTCCTTCGGGATTTCACCGAAAAATCTGTTGTAGGAGATGTTTAGGTAACGCATGGCGTCTCCGCCGAAATCCGCGGGAAGAGTCCCGTTGAAAAGGTTTGAAGACAGATCCAAAACCTGCAACGTTCTCAAGCCGCTGGGAAGAAAACCAACCAAGTAGTTGTTCTTGAAGGAAGCGAGAGTTAGGTTGTGCATGTTGGACAAATCGTGAGGCAGTTTTCCCGCCAAAGCATTGTCGGAGAGGTTTAGGCATTGGAGATTCTGAAGCTGGGTGATGGACTCCGGAACCTCCCCAGATATTAAATTGTTAGAGAGATTGAGGAACCTAAGCTGGGAGGATTGGGACAGCGAAGAGGGAAGAGAGCCGTTGAGGGAGTTGTTGGAAAGGTCCAGAACTTGAAGATGTTCAATGGAACCCAGATCGGAGGGAATCGAACCGAAAAGCTGAGAATTGGGAAGCGACAAGGATGTGACGCGGTACTCGGTACCGTTGGTGGCTGGTACGGTGGAACAAGAAACGCCGTTCCACGAACACGGTGTCTGGTCAGTGTAGTTCCAGTTTGCGAGGACGTAAAGAGGGTCGTTGAGCACAGCGTACTTGAAAGAAAGCAAGAGAACGCCGTCTCTAGTGAGTCCAGAACAGTGGTTAACAGCGAGGAGAAGAAGCAGTGAGATTATGAGAGGTTGACAGAAGAGAGTCATGATTTTACAGAGTAATCCCACATTGCTGACGGAGGGAGAAAGAGGAGGGAAAGGTGTAACGGGGATTTATTGCGA
Source organism: Vigna unguiculata (assembly GCF_037176805.1). Taxonomy (NCBI): domain Eukaryota; kingdom Viridiplantae; phylum Streptophyta; class Magnoliopsida; order Fabales; family Fabaceae; genus Vigna; species Vigna unguiculata. The sequence goes on along the minus strand of NC_140794.1, from coordinate 50,787,802 downwards.
TGGGACAGAAGGCCATGTGGATGGATGGAATATAAAAAAAGAAATATGGTTGAAGGACATACACAGCTCACCAAAGACGGAACCTCTTACAAATATGCTCCTACGCTGCTACGATACGATTTATTGTTGAACTCCAAATACTTAATTAATTGCTTAATCACTTTTCTTCTCTCTCTCTTCCTACTACTCTACATGTAAAGCGATGATGCTGTGTATAGCATCTTTTTCTACTACTACTAGACATGCAGGTGAAGTTGGAAATTTAGTTATTGCAAACACTTTGTGCCTCATTGACTTCACAAGCACCCCCAATGATCCAATTCCTGTGTCAATATAATTACGTCTTCTTCGTCTGTTCACTGTATTAAATATTAGTCTTAATTAAAGCTTTACCAATTAAAAAAACTGGCTACTTTATTCTACCTAAACGGACAAGCTGTCATTTGTTTTTTCTTCTTTATTGCTGTTTTAGTTAAGGAAAGGGAGAAATCAAAACAATTCAATTCTGCGGCAAACCAAGTCTATCTTTTCTTTTCCCACTGGACACCATCATTTTCACCTTCGCCAAAAAAAGACTGGGAACCAATGGAAAATGTTTTTAAAAAGAGAAACAGAAATAACAACAGTATCTTTCTTCAACGTAATAATTTATGTATCCGAAAAACATATATATAGCTATGTTTCATGCCATTATTGAAGGTCCCAGAACATAATCCTACCATCCGTCGCAACGTCGTCGTCGTTACTACATTAATTAATTCAAGTGAAAAAAATGGGAAAATTTTGATCTTTGATCTCAATTCAATGTCCCCAGTTTTAAATTTGACTGGCGAATAATATAGGTGTGGGTGAAGGAACATATACGAAGGACCATTCTGCATTGAATTTCATTAGCGCGAGAACGAGAGGATATGGTCCCATTAATTAGCTAGGGACAGTAAATACATGGTACCACATCAAATGACCGTGGGAACAGTCTTGTTTTTTTCTCATAGTTGTCCATGAACCATAATAATCCATGACCTTGATGAAGATTGCTAGCAGATAATTCTCCACTGTCACTTAATCAAAATAAAAATAATATTCTGCTTCATAGTACAAAGAAGTCTAAGAAAGAGGCATGCTTATTTTGACGGTGGACAAAAAATGAAACGGACCCTCATTTCTGTCTGTATATATCTTTTGTGAAACAATGGCAGATACTGTAGATTCGCGATTAGATTATTTGCAAATGAAAGGTAGCACCAAGCTGAATTTTAGGTGACAATTTTGTGTGTGTTTGCATCGCAGCGTAGTACAGAACAGCTTATTCGTTTCAGACATAATAAGGAACCAAACATTGATGATCGATCGGGTTCAGATCACACATGGGAAAGCATTATCACCTAAACTGTAACCTTGTTCTTTATTAGCTTGGCTCCTGCATTTTTAACATTTGTTGTCAGCTTTACTGGCCTCTAATTTAAAAATCCAAAAAGGTACCAAGGTAGACATTTATCTGCCCTTTTAAAAATTAATCAAACACGAGATTCAAAAGGTCTTGTACCTGCTTTAAATGGTGGAAATTTCACAAACATGATGTAGACTAAAGTTTGTGTGACTTTTACTTTCTGGGCCTATTAATAGTAAACGCTCCTTTAATTATTTTGTATTAAGATCCACCCTTTTATTCTTTGCTATATGGATAAAAGGTTAAAAGGGCACTTAAAGCATATACGTTTTACTTTTCATTAACACTTGTTGAAAAAAAAAAAATGCAAGAAAGGAGAAGGTTGGGGTTATGGCAGATCACCAAGAAAAAAATTGCTTGAAGCAAGATCAGAATGGACGCTGGATAAGATGCACCAAACCAACGCTCATTCATGTTAGCTAAAACAAGCACCCATTATACTCCACTAAACTATGAAAGTAATGTGTGCATATATGTTTATGCTCAACCAACCCCATCCAAGATTCAAGCAAAGATTAGTGAACAATTGTAGTAATCTACCAACTCCATGGTAACAGAAAAAAAAAAAACTTAAAAAGAGAATGAAAAAAAAAAAGGCTTGCAAATGCATAATTTTCATTGGAGACATTTGTAGGTGATATCAAACTTTGTGAAAAGATTGTACCTCCTATGCCTTTAAGTTGGTGTTAAATGATTAAGGGCCAAAAGGAAATTTGACTATTCCTTGATGAATATAACACTTTACTGATTAGTGGCGCCTAGCAACATAATGTTTGTTTTTACCTTTTCTTCTTCATCAACATGGAGCAAAAAAATGTGTTGAACTCACAAGTGTTTTATTTACATCTTCGCTTCACCCCAATGAACGGATCGTGTTTCTTCCTTCTCAAACAAGTTAGCTTGTTGAATCTTGACATTTTGTTCAGTTGATCAGCAACCGTGTATTTTAACAGACAATGTATGAAGGGAGAGAATGAAAATAATGAATAGTTGAAACGAAAATCAATGAAGAAAATAAAGTTAAAAACACGTGAAAGGAAAAAAGGCATGGCATGACCTAGTCCAAAGTCTAAGAAATATTAAACAAAATGTGACATTGGACACCTGGATTCAAGTCCTTAGTGGCTGATTCTCAACACCAGGCTGACCAAGACTTGTTATTCACTGGCAATTTGTCTTGATGCTTTATTTAACATTAATTCAGATTTTTATGACTTCACTCACACATGCATGCATAATCTAAGTTGGGAACATATGCATTTCTTTACTTCACCCAAGTTAAATAGAGGATATAGGATTCAGATGCTGGGATAGAAAAATTGAGTCCAAATTTTTAAGATCTTGTAATGGGATTTTGAGTAAAATTATGGTTCGCCAGTGCTAACTTTCGACTAATTATATAATAATAGTTAATTGTAACTCCCAGAATTCCGACACAGATGCTTGCAGAGGAAGCTTGCACATGGTCGACATAGTCACCTTATTGATCACCACGTGGCACCATGCAGTTGGTGCATTATAAATTTGGGGATTATTCATTTAATTACATGAACAATTATTATAATTAAATGTAATCAAGAGTCGAGAATAATATAGTTGTCCTTAAATTTTACAAGGTATATTCTCCTGCTTTTATACATTTTGTCCAGAACTAACTCAAGTATATTTTGATTGATCCTTCACTAGCATTTAATGATGAATTACACATCTCTTAGATTCTAACAAATAATAATAATGATAATAAAATAAAATAATAATTTGGAAGGTTTAGAAATAGTTAGTCTAGTATTACATCAGGATTAGGGTTACATGGGAGTTGGTAAATAATTTAATTAATAGTATAAAATCCTCTTGTCTCAGAACAAAAACAAAAAGGCTATTGGTAAATGATTTACGAGTACACAACTCTACAGCCTCGAAGATAAACAAATAAATTATCATAGGTCGGCAAATAATCCATTAGTACAAAATTGAATTTTAAATCTCTTAATTTATAAAGTTTGGGAGTTGATCGAGACAATGCACCCTTTAGACTTACGTAGATTTTACTTTTAATATAAAATCAGGCTTCAAATTTCGTTGCTTCTTAGATTCTGAGATTGAAGGTTAGAGATCGCAACAACCAGAGGGGAATATTTATTTTATTATACTCATACTTATCCTTGAAATAAATGTATATCTATCTTTATATTTGTATGGATATATATGTATTCATATTTTCTTAAATATTAATTAAATATTTTTTTATAAAAATTTTATAATAGTGAAAACATGATATTGCTAAGGGTTTAATATCGAAACAAATTATTTTTTTTTCAATGTTAAACTTGAAAGAAAAAAATTCATGATGGTATAAATATTAAAATAAAATAAAATAAAAATTACATAAGTTAGACAATTATAAAAAAGAGTAAACAATTATACATTATTTAAATTTCATCACAAACATATATTGTTTTTTGAGATGTAAAGTATTTTGAAAATATGAAAAAATTTGGTGATATTGAAAAAGTTGAATATTTGAAAGAAAAAGTAATAAATTTTGCAGTGAAAGATGAATTAATGAAATAAAATGAAATTAAGAAACTAAATAAAAGATATAATTTTTTTGTTAACTAATATACTAAATATGAAGATTGAACATTCAAGATCAATAATCAAATATATTCTCAAGTGATAAAAATAAATAAAAATATTAAAAAATAGTTGATCAATGTGTTTCATAAAGCATTTAATTTGATATAAATAAGGTTTATGTTTCCTAGAATACAATTTAGTTTGAATATATATATATATATATATATATATATATATATAATTAAGATCGTAGTAATAAGATATATTGAGAATATAAGAGAACTTGGTAAGTATGAATGGGTTGAAGAATTTAGAAAAAAAAAAATTGTGTAGAAAAAACATGTTGATTAGAGAAAACAAAACAAATGATCAAAGAGAGTATTGAAAATAAGATTTTTTAGGTTGTTTGATAAATTAAGATGTTTTAGTAATTTAAAACGGGAATATATATGTACATTTTAATAATTGAGATCCCATATCGACTAGATACTATATCAAATAATAATAAATAAGTAGAAGCAAATCTCATCTTATTAAATTTGTGGTGTTGAAATAAACTTAAATTTTACTACTTTGATATGGTATCAAATATATTAAGATCTCATCCCACATTATATTTGGGTTGGTCCATCCTAGTTGATATTTGGGTTTATTGTACCATATATTGTTGGTGTCTCTCTTTATCTCTACTTATGATGGTTTTAGTATGAGAAATATGTTAGGTCTCAGCTGAAAACGGGATCCTTACGTGGCCATCCGATAGACACGTGTCAATTAAAATTAACGGAGTTTAAAATTGAGGACCAATTCCATTAGATTTCAAACGTGGAGGACTGAATATGAGCAAACGTTACGTGGGGGACTAAAACCAAAAATTACCCATACTTAAGGGACGAAAAACATAATTAACCCTTTATAAAATATGAGATGAATGAATTTGCATGAGTGATGTGATTCATGGATTGTGAATGATGAACTTGGATAAATCTTGGCATGCAATTTCAATGAAATGGTTGGTATCAAAATGGCATGGTATTGGTATGAGGTGAAATTCTATATTCATGGATTGGGAAGGATGAGTTGGAATGGATTCAACATGGAATATGAATGTGGATTTGGTTATAAAGGTTGGCATGAGTTATGTGCATGATAAATAATACTTGATTGATTGAGTATGATTGGTCGGTGTCAGTGCGTAATTCCATGAGCCTCTAGGTGAGACCTCATGGTGATGCTTCAGTAGTCGGGACGTAATTCCATGACCCCTGTTAGTGGGAGTTCATGGTGGTGCCCCATCTATATAATTTGGTAAGGATTCAAGGTAAGGTTGCATCCTGACACTTTAAGGAGTCAGTTAGTCTCACTTAGAGCGGACTGACTCTTGCAGTGAAAGTAGCAGGAGGCCTGAAACTCATTAAGGGCTAACCTTGTGTGTGGGGGATTGCGACATTGTACCACTTGTATGAGTGATGCGATTCATGGATTGTGAATGATGAACTTGGATAAATCTTGGCATGCAATTTCAATGAAATGGTTGGTATCAAAATGGCATGGTATTGGTATGAGGTGAAATTCTATATTCATGGATTGGGAAGGATGAGTTGGAATGGATTCAACATGGAATATGAATGTGGATTTGGTTATAAAGGTTGGCATGAGTTATGTGCATGATAAATAATACTTGATTGATTGAGTATGATTGGTCGGTGTCAGTGCGTAATTCCATGAGCCTCTAGGTGAGACCTCATGGTGATGCTTCAGTAGTCGGGACGTAATTCCATGACCCCTGTTAGTGGGAGTTCATGGTGGTGTCCCATCTATATAATTTGGTAAGGATTCAAGGTAATGTTGCATCCTGACACTTTAAGGAGTCAGTTAGTCTCACTTAGAGCGGACTGACTCTTGCAGTGAAAGTAGCAAGAGGCCTGAAACTCATTAAGGGCTAACCTTGTGTGTGGGGGATTGAGACATTGTACCACTTGTAACACTTAGCTCGGGGGTGAGCAGAGATATCCACACAAGTGCAAGCATCCGCTGAATCCGACTAGATTATAGGTATCCGGATGAGTCGAGTCGAGTCTTACTGTATTGATTTGGAAGGTCATAACATGCTTGGATGATGGGTGTATATTGGACTGTAGAAGTATATCTGATTGCATGATGAAATCTTTTTGGCTCTAGCTTACCCTTTGCTTGTTTGATTGTTTGTATGTTGTTCTTCTACCTTTGCGATGATCATCAATTTATTGATGGGAGCAGATGTGAGAGGTATTCGTGTCAACAAGGAGAGATGATTTCGCTGCATAGTCTACTTGGGCTGGACTTCATGTTCTTATTGGGCTTTTTTTTAGGGCTATGGCCCATGTACTTGTCCGTCTTTTAGATTTCTATATGATTCCATTAAACTGTATAACCTGTTTCTTTTTTTGCATCGTGGTGTGCCTGGGGTTGTAAGGAGTTAAGTTTAAAACTCCAGGATTGCGCTGTTGTATTATCTTGTGTGACGCTTCTTTTAATTATGTTATTAATTAGATGGGAAGATACATAAACTTTGTATAAAAAAAAATATACTCCAAAACTTAACTGCCAAATCTCTTAAAAGAAGATAAGTTACTTACTATATCGAACATAAAGTAACTAATAAAAAAGTATGTTATTGACAGAACTATTATCATCACGCATTTTCTTTTACTGACTAATAAAGAACGTATGGCGCAACTTAGTTATTTTGGATTAGTGTTCAAAAATTTGGCAAACTTAATATTATTAACTAAGAAGCTGAAGTGTAATTTTCCTCAAATATTAAATAAGAAGTATTTAATGAAAAATAACCCGGAGGATAATGAAGGAATTAAGATAATTTTTTGGGTAGCCGCTAAATGTAGTGAAATAAATGGGTACATGATACATCCCGAACATAAAAAGATAAGGATAAGAAAAACAAAAAAGAGATATCATAAAATAATTTTAACTCATGCTTTATTGAGATGACAACTTAAGAAATTTTTACTTTTTTTTTTTTTGTAAACAATAATTATTCGTTATCTTCTACAAATGTAATTTTGTGTAGACTTAAATGAAATATTTAGAAAGATAAGAAGTGAATTTTTCTAAAGCTTTTTCTTCTAAGCTTTCAATAGAGGTTAAAAAAATTAAAAAGTAGAAGTTATTCAACTACTCCTGCTTTTGCATTCTCTTATTATTATATTTAAACACATACTGTACACCAAAAAAATGAAAACGAATAAAAGTAATGTACTGCAGTCGATTATGACCAGATAAGTAAATTATTATCAAAATTCTAATGCATGCTATTGGAGTTTTAAATCAACCCAGTCATCAAATTGTAATTACTCCAAGATATCTAGCATATGATTTGTATGATTTAATAAAGCATTATAATAGAATTAATTAGGTGTAAATCATCATATTCTTGGAACATGAGAGCTATGTTTGAAAGTTGGATTAGACCTGTTGCTCAATAAGAAAATTGGTAAATCTTGTCCATTTAAAGACTTCTTTGTGAATTAGTGAGCCACGATAAAATCGCGATCATAACTAATTCAAAACGGTCAACAAATTTGATTAATTATTTTTTCGTTTGTTTTAGATGTCAATTTATTACTGTTATAAGAGAATATGGTCTACCATCATGCATTAAATGTTAAAACCTAGTATTATATTATAGTCTTTTACCTTTAACTTTTATTAGTAGTGTAAAGTTTTATAATGCATTGCAGTACAGTTAAATTAAGATATTTCGTGTTTTTAATATTAATTGCATGTATTATATATTTTTTATTTGTGTTGTTCAACCACAGTTAAACAACGTCAAAATATTAAATTGATAGTTTGATCGTGTTAGTTTGATTTTTTTTTAAAGGAACAAGTGTTAATAGTAATTTTTAATAAATATAACTTCATAATTATTTATAAATAGACATTTTAATAAGAATATTCTTCTTCGTATAAAAAATGGGTCTCAAGTTATTTTTTTTATAAAGTTAACGCTTATAAATATTGTTAAAGATTAGAAATATCAAAAAAAAATTCCTCATATTGTTACTTTCATATATATATATATATATATATATATATATATATATATATATATATATATATATATATATATATATATATATATATAAGATATTTAATTGTCTATCTTGCTGGATGAGAATGTTGAGTGCTGGACGAAAAATGTGTTTTGTTGGACGAATAGTTTATTTCTGTTTTTAAATTTTCAAATTATTTTTAGGTTTGGTGTCTTTGAATTTTTTTTAGGGTTTATTAAGTGGCTTAAATATTTGTGTCTATAAAGGCGCATCAAATATATTTGTTGATACATTGGATGACCATTATATGAAATTTGATTGGTTATTTATGAGAAAATGATTTTCATGGTTCTTGAATTAAAACTGTAATTCTTATTACATATTGAATTTTTTGTTGTTAATTTTTTTTAACTTGTCAACATGTTAAAATGTGTGTCTCCAACTCTACCTCTTATTAAATATAACAATTTATTTGACGAAACTTCGTTGACTTAACAATCCTTTAGTTGTATAATCTTGTTTTATGTCCTATTTTGCATTGTTTTCTGGTTTGTTTTTATTTTTTTTTTCTTTTGAAAATTCAAATTCAGAAACAATAGTACATTCTCTTAAATAATCTTAAATAATCTTATTAAGAAAGATTTAAATTTCTTATTTTTTCAAATTCAATGAGTTTTCTTTATATTTTTTAATTTTAAATATTATAATTGTTTAACTAAACTACAAAGTTAGTATCGTTGAAATTATAAAGTGATATTAATTTCCTTTTAACTTATAAAATTGTATGGATATTTTAAACTGTTTATGTTTTAGTAGTTTTTTCACTTTATATTTTATCATTTCAACCACGTTTACAAAAACATTTAATTATATTAATTGCAACAAGTATAACAATTTTAATAGGATTTTCCTTTATTTTTTCACACACAGGTCAAATTGTATATCGTTATTTCATGAATTACATCGTATAATAATAAGATTTTTTTTTAATTTAAAATAGTCACGTTATGTTAATTTATTATATTTTTAGCTTAATATTATCTCTTATATAGTATTTAAAAGTTTTTAATTGTGTTTTAATTTAACATTTTTTTACTTTAATGTTGTCATAAATTTTTACTCGTAAATATTATTAAAATTATAATAATTACGATTTTATAATTTAAATCTCAATTACATGACACAACAGGTGACACGTAAAAAAAAGTTAAAAAAAATATTATGAATCGAAATATAAATGATCTAATCGAATTCATTTAAGAAAATTAAGATTTAATAAATAAAAAATAATAAAAGGACTCAATTAAATAATTTCAAACAAAAATTGAAACTAGAAAAAGTATTTGAGCCTATATATCTGTGGAGAAGTGATATCGGCTTTCGAGTCTAGCACTAAAAAAAATCAATGTAACAACAATACAAAACAGTAAAGAAAACTCAGTTCAAGCTTCGATTTCCCACTCTAATGTGCAAATGAACTCTGATTTGAGAGAGAGCGTGACATAAACGTGAGTGATCGAGCGAGATAATCATGAAGACTTGAGTAACGAAGATGACCATGAAGATGACTCCAAAATTGACCAAGTAAGACAAGTTTTTCCATAAATTTAATGGAGGATATAGCAAATAATATAAGACATCGAGAAAGAGATGCCATGAAGAATGAGAAGGCTTTTCAAAATTATATTTTTTAATAATATTTTATTTATTCGTATATAAATTCTGTATAAAAGGTATGTTTTCGTTTACATACAAATTTTACGTACAAAAAATAAAAAACTAGTTTGTTGTTATGTATAAAAAAAATGTTATATGATGAATTTTCACACTGCCGATTTTAATTCATATTTGTAGATAATTTTAATTTTTTCTAGTGGGGTGAGACTACAAATAATGTGGGCCTGGGCCTATGCTAATTGATAGGTTCATGTGTGAAGATGCTCTTCCACATAAATCCTAAGATCACGAATCACAAGCCATCAAACATAATCGGATGTTTTATGATTTTGATTCAAGTGCTGACTCAGTCTTTTGACTTTGGGAGTTCTGAAAGGTTCAATTCTCTTCCTCTTGCAACCAGTAAGATGATACTTCTACAATATACAATATTTTTTCTTACTTTATTAAATTCAATTCCTTCATTGGCAGTGTTTTACAAACTAATATTCAACTCTAAACTTTTTCTCTTAAATTTTCTCCTCTTTAATCTCTCATAATTCATAATTTGCAGTGATTGTTCATACATGTGCGCCTACACCATACAAATTTATTTTTCAATAATTTACTATGCTGGTGAAATTTTCAAATTTTTTTCATTAGAATATCACAGTCTTAAGTAGGTAGCATAATACAAAAGGAGGGAACAATAATTTATGGCTTTCATAATAAGCAACAACAAAAAAGTGATCCAAACATGTTTCTAAGATAAATTTTTAAGACTACAACTAACTTAACCTAAGATTGCCTTAATCTTATGTTCTTCTAAGGTGTCTCTCTTATTTGATATATAATATTACTCAATAAGATTATTAACATTTAAAATTAAGTTTAAATTTTTGGTTGATCTTTGTTTTTATTCAAAAATTTTAATTTAATCTTTAAATTTTGATTTATCTTAATTAGATCTCTATTTTTGAAAATATATAACAATTATGTCATTTTCATTAGTATTGTGTTAACATCATTAAATAAATATCACATTTTTTATCGTGATTTTTTTTATTCTTTTATTTTTTATTTTTAAATTGCAACATGTCAAATTAACATTGTATGACGTATTGTATAATTGTGACATGACGATTTCAGGATCATGTCACTCACTTAATCTCAATTTAATTTCTATATTTTTATTTATAAAAAAACTAGTGTTTGTTTGTTTTATGTAATTGTTTGTTGTGCTTGTCCTTTTGTGAGTGTCTTCTATCTATATTTCATACTCATGTTAGTCTCTTACCCCACTCTTATATATTGTAACTATTTATTTATTATGTATCATCAATTCCCTTAAGTTATTTTTTTATATTAAATAATAACTATATTATTTTGAAAAAAAAATGTGATTATTTTAAAATAGAATTTAAAATATTTTATAACAAAATATGTTATTTTGATAAATAATTAAAAAAACGAGTTTCACAATTTTATAAGAATGATTTGATTAATCAAAAGCAAAACAAAACATAAAATAAATTCAAATTATTAAATACTAATTCGAGTAAAGGACATTGGTAGTGTCTTAAAAGTTATAAATGGCAGTTGATTGGTTTTATATTTGGTCTTAAAAAGATTTTATTTAGCAAGTTATTAGTAGAATTGTTAATAAAAGTGAAGGTGATGAAGGCAGTAGATAGCTGTAACTTTCCCAACTGAACATTTCACCATAGTAATTATGATTTTCCAGAGTTTGCAGGTATTCATATATAGCAGTAGTAATGAAGTTCACCAAAATGTGGTGCCTTGTTCAGTTCTATTAATGACAGACTTCAACCAATAAAGTCATCCTCATACTTCATCACCTTCAAAGGCTACTTCGTTCTTTGTAATATATTTATTTTTGCCTGGACGAAGTGAGTACTTTTCTTTTATTGTAGATTATAACAATAAATTATTTAGTTTACTCATCATAAAACGTTAGTACTGTATCAACAAACTCATTTCAATTTTTTTAATGACTTTAAAAAATATTCTTTTGAGTTATGATTATTTTTTTATTCTCAAATAGTAATATTAGAAGGTTTCGGTATGTTATTGAGATTTTATTTTCTCTACCATTATTTAGCTTTTCTTAAGAGATTAGAGATCATTAAATTTTATAAAAATTTACGATCAATTCATTCGATTTTTTCGTTTTCGAATATCAACTCATATATTTAAATCATAAGATATACAAATACCCAGTCTTATCCATCTAAAAGACTTATAAGTTTACATAAAATTATTCAGACACAATTATAACAATTATAATTCTTAGTGAAAGAAAAATTTATTGCTTATAATTTTTAGGGACCGTTAAATACTTTATTTATGTCAATTTCTTTAAAATTGTTAAATTTTCTTCCCAATTATATTATCAAATTTGTTTAATTTATGTTTATGTTTGGATTAAATATTGACAAAAAAATTACTTGTTCCATACTTTGTTTTACATACTATTTAAATTTGATGGGATTGTTTTTGTCGGTCAGAATTCGTGGACAATTCGGTTCATTAGGGTTCGAAAAGAATTGTGTTTAAATATTTTTATAAATTTTGATATGGGTTAATGTTTGATTTGGTTTATCAAAAATTTGGTTTACAGATTGAATTTATAATGAGATGGATTGGTTCACTAACCTATTTACAGATAAAGAATCACACATTTTGTTATATTTGGGTTGAGTTTAGCTGTTTTTTTAGTCAACATATTTTGGATTAATAAATGCAAATTAATATTTTTTTAATTTTTGCTAATGATTAGAATTGGATATTATTTTGGATTGTATTGAAATTTATTTAGATTTTAATCATAATTATAATTTAGTTTTTTTGAAAATGAAAAAAAAAATTATATTTTTTTAATTAAATGAATCAATTCATTTAATCCACTAATTAATGGTGGGCTGGACTAGGTTCCAAAGTTTTTAGGTTCTTTAATAAATAAGTTAGATAAAATTGATTTACTAAATAATCAGAAGATCGGATGACTATTTTAACAATTCTAATTTATTCATTAAATATTTCTTGAGATTTCAGTTATGAATATATATATTAAAATCATTCTTTACAATTTTTAAAAAATCACAAAACCAGATCACAAGATATACACAAATTCTGCACAAAAGTAGAGATCAGTAGAATTGTCACGTTCAACCATCTTACGGAAGCAAATCCCAAAAGTATGGTACAATAACTCAAAAGATAATAAGTATATTTATCCACAATATTGTTTTCGTATTACTTCAATCAAAGTCTTATAAAATCTCGATAGGATAGATTTATAATATATAAATATATCTACAAATTTTATTTTATAATTTAAGGTAAACTTAAAAAATTTCAGCTATTATAATTATTTTTATTATTTATCGAGTATATCATATCATCGATTATTGAACTATTATCAAATTATTATAAAAATCTATTCACACGTTTAATATATATAGTTAAACTTATAATTTATAATTTAATATAAAATAAAATTAAAGGTACGAATAATCGATAGAAAGAAGAAAAAGTATTATCAAAGAGTTTCTAACCATTATTTTTGTTATTCAAATTTGCTGGGACTATGATAAACCTACACTATGTAATAATCTATTGAAGATAGGGTTCATATTACCAAAATCGAGGGACATTGGGATGCTCTACCAAACTCCACAGATTGAACATCCAGAATTCCGTGATGCATTTTTTTCTGTTTGACTAATGAAAAAGTAATCTCATAATAGCTAGATTATATTAGCAATGATAACACTAACTACTGATGGTGATTATGCTTAAAATAATCCACAAACGATATTTTATGCTACGATGTGAAAGAAAATGGCGTAGGTGAAGCTTAGACTATGATTTATTTAGGAAGAAAGCAATTATGAAATTCTAAAAGAGAGTTCTCTGCGAATATGGACTTTGATTCTGCTCGCAAAGTTTTTCCTATCAATTGTCTCTTTAATTCTCAACTTGTTATTATTAAAAACAAATCAACATTCGAATTCTTATTTATTTAATGTGAGTGAACATGCACACCTTCTAATTTTTTTAAGTTGTTCCATCTATACTAAATAGGTTTTATAAAAATTGTCTCCGCTTATAAAAGAAAGATGTAAAAAGTCTGGTCTCGGAGAGAATAAGATTAGGTATAAGAAATCTAGATTCAGTTTAATTAGTGGACAACTAAAAATATTTTTAACGGAAGTTGTTTATGAGAGTTATTTAAAAATGGTTTTGAACACAAGAATTGTTCATATAAATATTTTTTCATTAAAAATTGTTTCTAATTTAAAAAATATGTATATATGTAAAAGACCTATACTAAAATGATATTTTATTTATAATACAGAGTATTTTACATTGAGAAAAAAAAGTTTATAAAATAGCATTTAACTCTAAACCTTAAACACACTTTTCACGATTAAGGTGAAAACTATTTAAGGTGAAGCAGCCAAAGTGTCTATCCAGTACCAAGGGAATCATGAAAGTCAAAGAAAGTTAAAACAAAGGGAAGAAGATGTGACATATATTTATAGAGAGACACGAGCTAAAGAACTTGGTTCTATTCTGAAATTCTTCTTTGTTTAAGCACTATAATAATAATTTGCAACTGTTACGTTGAAAACTACTAAACAATTGGAACCATAAGTTTTACATAAGATTTTAGAGCAACGAAAAAATCTTTTCTTGTCATTCTGTCTCCCAGTGTTCAGTGTAAGTGGTCATAATTCTGCAAACCAAACTTTTGCAACCATAATTGCCTAAATGTGTGGTTGATCATTTTTTGTGGTTTTCGGATGAGTTAGGAATCCAAAGAAGACACAGAAATTTGAAGTATAATGCACTAGCTGATGGCAATTCACATGTGTTCCAGTCACTGCTGAAACAAACAAACAAACAAACAAAAAATTGTTAAAACTTGTTTAGTTATACATTTAACAGCAAGGGTAATTGATGGAATGGACCAACAAATGTAATAAAAAAAGTACCTTTCATAAGATGGAATGAAATCTTCCACGTGCTCCCTTTGTAAATTATGGTGAGAGGGAATTTCAAACGAGAAATGAGTCTGAAGCAGGCTTTAATGTGAAGTGTGTTAAGTGCTACAATGTCAGCTTCATGGTGTGGTCAAGTGGGGAGAATACGACAGCTACAACTCCTGATTTATGGAGTTGTTGTGTATTTTTGAGTATTTGAGTTCAGGCACTAGTGCGGTATTTGCTGGTTTATGCCAAAGTAATCATCATATAGGTTGGTGAGAAAAAATGATGGTCGCATATTTTGCAATAGTTACAAGTAGACTACACTGGTGATCTGTTTTCTTGGCAATGTTTATGAAGATTTGACCAATGTGGAGGCATTATTTTCATAATACAAAACGTCTTATCTTTGAGTTAGTAATGATAGAGATGAAAGAACTCTTGAAGCCAGAGATGGGCTCCATAGGTTGCTGATGAAGTCAGTTTGCTAACTTCATCATTTATCTGCAATCTGATATTTTCCCATGTGGATGCATGCAATTGCAATATCATCCTTCTTCTCAGTGGTCCAGTTTTCAAACTTGCATTATTATCTTTTCGACTTAAACCCAAATAATGCCGTTGCAATCATCTTGATATGCATATTCATCGTAGCATTGAACTTAGTGATGTTACATTACTGTTAAACAACACATAGAATTTGTTTACAATCATTCTGGCAGGCCCAGTGCTAACAGTAAAAATGGTTAATCCCAATACATTATTCATTTAAGCAATGGGCCAAAACCCACCAAAAGCATGTGAAAGTTATGTTAATCCAAAATTGAGCTCAATAGAGGTCCAAAAGAGAGCTTTTGCCCCATTTGGTCAATGGTTGGGTTAGGTTCTTTCTAATGCTCCAAGGCCCATATTCTAATGGATTATCTCTAAACATTGTTATGTTTTCTACATATAGCTTTAACTAAAGTTAAACTCATTAACTAAATTTGGATGATAATGCAAAATTGTTTTATACGGAGTTCTGTCTACATTCAAATACTTCTTACCCAATACATCTTGAAAAATCTCACCATGCAACTTGTTCCTTAAGCCTGTGACTGTTAATGTCGTACAAAACAAGGTACAAGCTAAGCAGTTACCAGAGAATAATGTTGAGTAAACCTCTATGTTAGTTCATGATATCATAAGTAGGAGTCATTTTAATGATTTTGTAAAATTCTTATTAATCCTTTGTAAAGTTAGGAAATAAAGTTGTTAGTTGGGGACCAAAATGATTGATGGTAACAGCTTAATGACTAATGCAGAAGTTTGGTTGACTAATGTTACTCTAACAATAAAAGTAACTTGGACATGTTGACAGAAAATGTAGGACATGGTTCTTACCAATAACCTGTGTTGTTGTGACAAATAGTGATAGAATTATAATGGTGTTTAAATAGGATTTTGACTACTCAAGAAGAGGATAGAGCAGAAAGGAAATGATAGGTGGAGAGGGAGGACCCACTCTGCTGAATTACGAGCTACATGACTCTTGGGTGGAAACTTCGCCATGTTAGGATCTGTTCTTTCAAAGGAGTTGTTGGGTGTCTTAAACAGAACCATTTTTTATTATGTATTTAGCCTGCAGCAGTACATTAGGATGACCAAGACAAGTTTTCGCGACATCTCCCGCTGTTCCTACTTTCTGAACTTCACTGTTTCTGTTCACACCAATGCAGAAACACAAGTACTGCTCTAGTTGACATTTTGTCCCTTAATGCATACAAAACAAACTTCTATAGTTCTTACTCAACCACTACTCACTTTTCACCTCTGTTATATCACATGTCAACTATTCTGCCGCTTCTTAAATAATCTCGATCTTTAACTTCTGCATTATGTTTCAGTCTTATGTTTAACCATTCTTCTATCTAATTATATAATATTATCAACAAGACTTTGTTTTCGGATTTTCGTTTTGTAGCTTCTGCATTAGGTTGACGTGATACCCTCTTAGGCTCTAACCACGTAGGTTTTGATAAGTTACTGCGTGACCGGACAACACAACAGTGTTCGGTGTACATGTCCTTGCCCTATTGGTGCCTTGGTCGATTTGGGCCTACAATAAAAAATGAATTTGGCATTTGACACCCTAATTATTAAGCCAGTCTAATGCATCAATGCTCAAACATAATTGGTTGCTACAATTTGGCTTTTTTCACGAAAATAACAAGGCAAATAATAACCACGTGCATGGGGAGCATGCTGGGCTTGTCTGTAGCATTGATGCTTCGTAGCTACTTCAGATATCATCGTGCACGTTACCTGTCTCTTTTGTGTACCTACGACTATTGTTTCACTGAGTATAGTCGTATATTTATTGATTCATACTTTGATTTCACACACACAAAGGTGCAAACAAGTTATTGACTATGAAGTTATGCTCTCTCAATCTCTGCTGTCCCTTATGAGAGTAAAACTGTGAATTACAGTATTGTTGTTGTATTTAGTAGACTTTTGGAAAAGAGTTATTTTGTCAAAACCAGGAAAAAATGTTGGGTAAACAAAACAAGCATAGAAGCAACTAATGAAGACAATGTAACTTTAGCTAGTAGCTCTTATAAAGAATTGAAAAAGCGCCCTAAAGTAACAACCAAATTTGACTCTGGAGCGGACTCATCATATCACCCAGAATTACTGTTTGGAAGGAATATAGCTGTCACTTTGAAAACCCCTCATGCTGTGGACTATTGCAAAGCATCATAACAAGGACATGATGCATCTGCAACATATAGCGAACCATAACCAACTCATGGTGACAAAAGCAAAGAAACAGGACCACAGTAGAAACAAAGTAACCTCCCCAAATCAGAGGTTGATCAATTTATGGGCAGTCATTTTCAGAAAATGCGTCCACTGGTGACCGGTCTTTGCACTTTTTCCCTTTGATCTTTTTTGGGTATTTGGTGGTCTTCAGTGAGTGCAGAAACCCCATTTTCTCTTGTTCCCAATGGCAACCTACGTTGTCAACATTGCTCAATTATTCACTTTCCAAACACAATGTTCAGACAAGAATCCTAAAGGTTCAAATTTCAGAGAGAAATCATCCTTTCAGAAAAGAAGAGTTCCCTCCATCATTTTAATTTTGTTGTGGTCAAGTCAAGTACAGCAGCATCTGCTTGAAAACTCATTTTTAAACCTTTATTTCCATGTACATCCTATTATAATGCGGTCTGTTTTGACCATTACACTTGATAATGACAACGAATACGGAAAGGTGTAATCAAAGCCCATCTCTAGAGACAGATTAACAGAAAGAGGATATTCATCGTGGTTTTCTTTTCCTAAGAATAGCAGATTGGTTTTATCTTACGGACGTGCATATTCTACCATTATTACTGCAAATATTGCAATAAATTATTTGTACCTAGACACCGAAAGTGACTATTGGGGTCAAAGTATCGGAAAACAGATTCTGGTACACCGTGATTGTTCCAGTGTTACTTTGTTTTAGAGGATTTTGATGTCCCTTTTTACTTAATCAATGTACTTTGTTAAGTGGTCCTATATTTTTTTAACTTTTTTTATTTCAGTCCTGCTGTATTACGAGCTTAACTAAGGGACACCGCTTGCTAGAAAGTCAAACATTCAAATTTATTGTCAATCCGGTAATATTTGAGATATGACTATAATAGGACTGTTCAACATCCATACACTTAACCTATAATCTGTTTCTCCGCACCTATAATCTGTTTCTCCGCGAGTATTATCAAATGCAGAGTTTATCAACGCAAAACTGAGATAACTAAACTGTTAGAAACAGGATTTAGAATTAATGTTGACACCAAAATGGTAAGGAATTAGAGTTGCTCAACAAAGCCAATTATAACTCTACCGCTTTACGACTCAATGTTAGGAAATTAAGCAATACACCAGATCTTGAGACTAAAATTACTGTTGAGTTCTTCAATTCACCCGTAGAACAGAAAAAGATGCCAATATCTGAGGACAAAATATTTTGCCAGACTTGCATTAGATACAAAACAGATTCGGATGGCCAGAGAAGTAAATACCTACGTTTTCGGAAAGATGGGGTTCCATATCCGTGTGAGAGTACCTTGTCCCCCCTCTGGGAGAGTAACAGAAAGATATGCATTGGCAAAAGAATCCACGAGCATCTCCTAGACCTAGTGGGGCAACATATTTCTTAATGGGTTGGTTCGATCATGTATGTACAAGAAATTCATTGATAAATCTAATCTATCACTGAAGACATTTCACACATCTTTGATTAACAGTTAGAAATCTCGATATGCAGTTCTTAATCTGCAGAAACAGAGGATAGATCGCCCGACCGGCAGATAATAAGCAAAGGAAATCTCTTGAATGTGTTTGGGACAAATATCATGAGTAGGATGATTAAAAACTGCAATGAAAATAGAACTCACAGGTAGAACTACAAGTTTGTAACTTGTATTTCTACTCAGTATCAGATATCTTATCCACCTCAAACAATAAAGTGGAGGAAATCTCAGTCCCTGCCTCATTAATTTTTCAAATTTTGGCTAGAAATGTCTATAACTAAGAACATAATTTAGTTGCATTTGGACAACATGACTGCCAGATTTATGTCAAAGAAAGCTACCACATTGGAAGTAAATACTGAGATCATTAACGAGGGCTATTAAGAACATCAATTGACACGCGACTAACAGAAGGGAGTCGCATTTGCTGGTCCTGAGGTCTTCTCCTCTTAAACAGCGGCTCCAGTGAAAGTGAGACTGATGATGACAATGCCCACGAATCATTTGAGCTATCACAGCTGAAAGTTGAATCAAGGATACCACCTGGGCTACTTGGTTCAGTTAGACGCTTGCGTTTCTGGTGAAGGCTGTAAATGCCTTCATAGCGACCTAATATTTTCTGCATGAGCTTGTAGCACTGGTTCACTTGTTCCTGTAAGATAGCCACCAACATTTTCCAATTACTCACCAGATCAATGACAAATTCACATATTCAATAAACAAGAACACGAGAGATAGAGAATCAATTAAGTTAAAGAGACAGACCTCGCTAATCTTTAGTAAACCAAGAAGCTGATCAATGTACTTTGTAGCGTTAAATGATTCAATCTCTTTAATAACATGGATCATGGTAGCAGCAGCCAATGTAGAAGGAAGATAACTCATAGCCCTTGAATCTGACAACAATCATTGAATTCCATATACAGATGTCAGCGATCATAATGGCACGACTCCAATTGGCTTAACATGAATATCTAGTGTTTCATTAATTAACATTTAAATCCATACTAGAAATTTTTGCTACATACCCGCAGTGACATTGAGAAGAACCCGCTCACAACGCCATAGAAACTCCCAATGCAAGCGACTCTTCAAACCAAGCCTTCTGACAATGTGTTCAAAGAAAGAAATTGGAGTCACAGGATGCATCCTCCATTTAAGAGTTGACAGCACCAGCAGCTCCATTCTCTGAATAGTCTTCGCCTCAAACACAAACCTCGATTCCTCCACCTAAAACACCCACCAATCAAAGAAAGGCAAGTGCATGAGAAACAAAACAATAAGTCATATCAACAAACACCTAGGGTTCATCTTAGATCAAAAAACATACTTGAAGGTCCAAAAGGAGCGGCACATGGGTCTCTTCCGTTTTTGCAGCAAGGGACAAACAAGCAACAGCAGTGAGCTGTGTCATCCACGGCTTGTCCCTGTGAAACCTCAGGCATGGGATGAAGCGATCAAAGTAGTTGACGGCAAGAACAGTGGTCAAAGCAGAAAACCCATAATGTCCGCAGACTTTTGAAATCCAGTTCACAGCCTCCACACGAGACCCTTCTAAGGGCCCATCAGCAATGGCACTAAGAGAACACGAATGGGTCTCTCCCTCTTTCGAGATTAAAGACACAAGCTCTTCATCTTCCCAGAACAGATCATTCTGAAGTAAAGCCAAAGGCAAAGATTGCAACTTTCTCCCAGATGGGTCATCGTCGTTGATCTCACACTCAGCGCCGTTCGCATCCAAATCTTCCTCAAAGGTTTCACGCTCTTCGCAGAGAAGGGCATCGAGGATCGAGGGAGAGTGGTGCTGTGCATCGTCTCCGAGAGCCATTCTGTTCAAAGAAACAAGTTCTTCATTGTTGGTAAGAGAAGATGCGCAGAGGCATTTTGAAGTGTGGCTATGTTTGTTTCTTTGTTTCTCTCACTGTGGTGAGTTCAATGAGATAATGAGAGAAAGAGAGAGAGAGACGAATGCAGTAATCAAACAAAGGGTTTTATCTGAGAAGCACTTCACGCTTGTCCTTTTCTTTCCCTTTCTTTTCTTCTTTTATTCTTCATATTTTCTTCCACATATGTTGTTATTTTAATATTTGTATTGAAGGACGAGCAAGACAGCCTGTTGTTTCGCGCGCAGAAAAACAGCGCGTAACGGCAACACATATATCACGTCGTATTTTGAATTTGAATTATGGGATATAACAACATTCTGTGTTTTCTTCTCAGGATCTCATCCCTTCTTTTTTTCTTCACATCTATTATTGCTTATCAATAAATACGCTTTATTACTAAACATTAACTTACAATGTGAATAAGTTGAAAAAAAGTGTTACGAAAATTCAGCTTCATTATTGATTGAGTGGAAATTCTGGCTTAATGAATTAATAGCAAAGTTTATTGATCTAATTTACGTTTAAAAATTAAAAATATATATTATGCATGCTTAATATATATACTTTGAGAAACTTAATATGATTTTATTATTTTTATTATGATAAATTTTTAATATATAAAAAAATTAAAATATTATAATTTCATATTCAAATCTTAAAGACATCATCCATAAATTTTTCTTTTTGGTGTAAGTATTTTGTTTCTAAATTTATTATTTAAATAACCACTTTTATTAAATAAAATAATTATTTTACTAATTTTACTTTTTAAGTGGGCTTTTTTTTAATTTAGTCGTTTTTCATATTTTTTTAATTTTTAAAAATTTAATTATCCTTTTAAACTAAAATAATTTTTATAATAAATGATTTATTTACAAAAATAAATAAAAACTATCTATAATGAAATTATAAAAATTATTTATATTTATTTTCATAACTATAATAATAATAATAATTTTATTGGTTTTTATAATTAGAAAACAACCAAACAATTGTATGTTACAAATTATAATAAAGTAACCAATATTTAAAGGTTAAAATACCCTTTTAGTTCCAATTTTTGTCAAGTCAGTCAAATAAGTTCTCATCTTTGTTTTGTGTTCAAGTAGGTCTCAATTTTCGTCAATTTTGTTCAATTTGGTCATTTTTTGCTAACATCATTTAAATCATTAAAGGCCATGAACAATGATTGTCACGTGTCACTTTGTGGTTTTTTTATTTATTTTTTTTTAAAATGTCCACGTGTCAACCCAATAGTGTGTCACGTGTCAAAATCAATGTTATATATTCAATTTGGTCCCTATATTTGTTATTTTTGTTCAATTTAGTCTCAATTTTGTTTAAAATTGACCAATTTTGTCCTATGACCAAATTTAATTTTTATATCAAAGTTATAATGATGTGAATTTTAATATATTATATAAAAATATTTAATAAAAAATGTGAATTTTAATATAAAAATTAAATTTGGTTTCAAATTGGTTCATCTTAACAAAAATTTGGACTAAATTGAACAAAAATAAGAAATATAAGGACCAAATTGAATATAGAAGATTGACTTTGACAAGTGACTGATGGGTTGACACGTGGACATCTAAAAAAATTAAATTAAAAAAATAATAAAAAATTTAAAAAACCACGAAGTGAAGTGACAGTCATTATTCATGGCTGTTAATTTAAATGGTGTTAGCAAAAAATGATCCAATTAAATAAAATTGATGAAAATTAGGACTTATTTGAATACAAAACCAAAATTATGACTTATTTGACAAAACTTGACGAAAATTAAGAAAAAAAATATTTTAACCATATTTAAATAAAATTGTTAGTGATATTGCACATACATAAATAAATGAAAGAATAAAAGGTGAATAACACAATTTTATTATACTTTATGTGCCTTTGCATGTTCGTCTGGACGCATAAAAAGAATAAATTAATTAACTTTTTTAATAATAGAACATTATCAAGTTAGATCTAATAATCATATCATTCAATTTTTTATTGACTCGTTGAAATCAAACTAAATTGAAATAAAATATATTTCATATATACTTGCTAATCTAGTAATTAGAATTTGGCTTAATCAACCATGGTGATTTAGATCTCACAGTTACGGTTGAAATAACTTGCGAGAAATAAGTAAAAAGAATAAATTAATAATTAATATTTTTAAAATTTTTAAAATTTTACACTTTATATGTTGCTTTACTCAGTTTTGATCAACTAAAATCAAGCAAATGCAAGTTAATAAAAAAATAAAGTAGCATTATTTTCTTAGTTTATTATGGTTGACTTGAGTTGATGGAGTAGCGGACACACCTTAAAAAAATATCGTTAAAATGTATTAGTATAAGAGAGATTAAGATTATGCATCAAAAACACAAATACTTAAAACAATTCACTTACAATAATTAATTAAGTTTTTGGTTCAATCAATAAATGGATAAATGATAAGATCTTCACCTCATTCCATAATCTAATAACCAATTGATAGATCAGTTCGCATCCCTAA
Source organism: Vigna unguiculata (assembly GCF_037176805.1). Lineage (NCBI taxonomy): Eukaryota > Viridiplantae > Streptophyta > Magnoliopsida > Fabales > Fabaceae > Vigna > Vigna unguiculata. Next base: position 50,764,368 of record NC_140794.1, on the reverse strand, counting down.
ATATCTTAATATTTAGAGATAAAAATATGTTATCCCTATTATTTGTAATAAAATTTAAATATGATATTTATTTTATTAATTTATCATTTAAATTAATTTATATTAAAACATAAATTTAATTCAATTTCATGAAGTTTAAGATATCTTCGTGATATCAACTCATTCTAATTTTAAAAAATAATTATTTCTCTAATGTTTAAAAAATATTAGTAAAAAATTTGGAATCTAGTCTATCTTACTAGGCATGTTACATAGTATTATATCTAGAAGAAAAGAGGTGAAAGTTTGATCATTTAAGTAAGAAAAAAATATGAGAAATAAAAAGATTAGAGATGAAAACTTATAGAATTTAGTGATAATTAATTTAATAGAGTAAAACAATATTTTATTTGACAAAGTTAGATGATTAAAATAAAATATAATTAGTGTACACTATGTTAAAATATATGTGAGTTGTTATTATTATTTTATTATTTATATTACTATAATTATTAATTTCTTTCTATTGTTATTATTATCATTATTTATTATTAATATTATTATTTTTATAATAATTTATATTTTATTATATTATTATAAAAATAATATATATGTCACTGTTTATTTGTAAATCTACATCAATGCAAAAAAGTTTTCAAAACCAATTTGCATTGTTTTTTGTGTAATTTTGTATTGATTGTTGAGCTTTCAACGCAAATTAAGACTTGTTGAGTTTCCAAAAACAATCAAAAACAAAATATTAGGGTGTGTTCACTTGTGAATATTGATTTGGAGGGAGGAAAATAATGGATCTGAGTAGATTAGAATGTGAAGTTTATATTGTTCTTTTAAAGGATGTACAAGTGAAAGTGATTTGATTGATATGATAAATTAAAAGTTAAATTTATACTTAATTATGTTTTGAATCCTTTATAACTTTAGAAACTTTCAAATGAGTCCTAATAAATTTTTATGATCTATATAGTCCTTAAAATCTGAAAACTATTCAATTGAGTTTCTATAATTAATTATGGTTGTTAGCTTTGTAATGTGAGTCATCTTTAACGGTCATTTCTCATAAATGTCGCCATATAATATTATACTGCAATAGGATCCAAGATCTTTCCAAACATTGATGTTATTTAACAACAAATATTTTTAAATTTAATTAAAATTAAAAACTAAAAAAATACAAATTTCCTTAAATTATTAAATTATAAAACTATAAAATAAAAAATAAAAAACTGTCAAATATAAAATTATAAAATTTAAATTTAAAATTTAAAAATTTACAATTGAATAATTTTATAATTTCATAATTTTGTATTTTCATAATCTCACAATTTCATAACTTCTTAATTTTATAATTTGTTAACTAGTTATATAATAATATAATTTTACATTTGTATAATTTATAATTTCGCTATTATGAAATTATATATTTTTATAATTTTATAATTTTGTGATTTGGCCATTTTTGTAATTTATGTTCTTTAATTTTTTAATTTTTAATTTTATAATTTTGTTTTCATAATTTTAGAGTTATATGTTTTACATTTTTGTATTTTTTTAATTTTATAATTTTAATTAAATTTAAAAACAATTTTTGATAATTACGGTGCATATTTGAAAAATATATTGTCATCAGAATCTCTTGTAACAAGATGTTATGTGACGACATTTATGAATACTATCCGTGTAACATAATTCTCACTTCATAAAATTAACAACACACCAACACACGTAAGAACTCAATTATAAAGTTTTCAAATTGTAAGAACTTATTGGACCACAAAAGTTAATTAGGCACTCAATTGAAAGTTTTCAAATAATTTATGAGGGATTCAAAACATAATTAAGGCTTAAGTTTAATTTAAAAAAATATCAAATTATCTTTGATCTTGAAAGTAATATAAAATTATATTTAGATGAGTTAGATTTAGTTTATAAAAAATATTTACATCAATAAATAAAAAATAATAATAATTTAATTAAAATACAATATATTTACTTATTCAATTTTTCTTTTTATAAACAATTTACAAATTTGGATATTAATTATTGTTATAAACGTAGTTATTAACATGAATTAAGAAAATGGGAAATGATTTGATAAAATAATGGTAATCTTCCTTAAATCACTCTTAAATCATCTTACATGAGTATTATAAAAATATTACTAAAGGATTTATAATCTAGTCTATCTTACTAGGCTTGCTACATAAGTTATAAGTATTATACCGGTAATTAGTGGTGTATCTTCAAAATATATTATGGGTATTTATTTTTTAGTATGGATATGGAAAAATGAATGGGAGTAGATTTGAAGAAAATGGTGAAAGTTTTGTCGTTTGGATTAAAAAAAATGATAATAAATAAAGAGATTTAAGATAAAAATTTATGAAATTTAGTGACAGTGAGTTTGATAGAGTAAACCAATGTTTTAGTTGAGAAAAATAGATGATTAAAATAAAATATAATTAATGTAAATTATGTTAAAATGATATGTGAATTATTATTATTTTATTATTTATATTATTGTAATTGTAAATTTATTTTTATTATTATTATTTAATATTGTTATTATTATTTTTATCATCAATATTAATATTTTTATAATAATTTAAATTTTATTATAGAATTTTGTTAATCAGTGTTGCACCTGTTAAGAATAACAAATAGGTATTGAAATGTACAAAAATTCATAATTAATTGTGATAATACATGAAATCTGACCTAATCACAATTAATATAGTTTTATTTTATTTAAAGACAAGAACACCCATAAGTATCGTAGAGTTGTTATAATATTTTATTTAATGTTTATCGATAAAATTTAAAAAATAGTTAAATAATAAAATAACTATATTTTAATGTTATTAAAAATTAAAATATAATTAAACATAAAAAAAATTAACAAAAAAAACCAACAAAAATAATATCAAACATCTAAAAATTAAAGAATAAAAAATAAAGTATGAATTTGAGATCTAATTGAGTTTCCCGAATGCTTATTTTTATTGTTTACATATTTTAAGGATATTTTTGTCTTTATGAAATAAGTTATATGCATTTATATTATTTTAATTAGTAAAATTAATTTTTCCATCTTTTAATGTAAAAATGATAAATCTAATGTGTATTAATTATTCCTTAACTAGTGTCTTAAGGACACTGATTAGCATTCTCCTTTATTATATTATTATAAAAAAAATAATATATATATATATATATATATATATATATATATATATACATATATATATGTATGTAGTCGTTTCTTTGCAAATCTTCACATCAATGTGAATAAAGTTTTCAAAACCAATTTGCATTGCTTTTTGTGTAAGTCTATATTGATTGTTGAGCTTTCAACGTAAATTCAGGCTTGTTGAGCTCCTGAAAACAAACAAAACACTAAGGTGTGTTTATTTGTGAAGATTGATTTAAGGATACAAAGATGATGGATCTAAATGGATTAGAGTGTGAAGATTGTATTGTTTTTTTAAGGGAGTTGTACGTGAAAGTGTTTGAAATTAAATGTAAAATTTTGAAAAGATTGTGAGTCACTTAATTGATATAATAAATTAAAAATTAATTTTAATTCAAAAAAAAAGATTATCAAATTGTCCTTGATGTGGAAATAAATCTAAAATTTTATTTAGATAAGTTAGATTTATTTTATAAAAAATATTTAAATGAATAAATGAAAAAATATTTGAATGAAATAATAATAAAAATACAATATATTTACTCCTTTAACTTTTTTATAAACAATTTACAAATTTGGTGTATTAATTATTGTTGTAAATGTAATTATTAACGTGAATCAAAAAAAGAAGAAATGAGTCGAAAACATAATGATAATCTTCTTTAAATCATTTCACATGAGGAGAAATGCAAAAATAAGAGAATCCTCATGTTCTTTCCTTGTTCTCTCTTTCAAATTTCTATAAGTGAACACCTAATTCACCCTCAAATCATGTCTCTCTATTCTCTCTCAAGAGTAAATCCTTTTAAGTGAGCATAACATTAGAGACGTCAAAAATTTATTTATAATATGTCTAAAAATTTGCAAGGGCAAAGACCCTTGAAGCTTTGCCATTATGTGAAAGGGACATTAACATTGTCTTCACTCGTATAGGTTATGAATATAAAATCTAAAAAGAATGTAGGGTTTTCACCTCATTTCATAATTTTAATAATAAATTGACATATTAGTTTGCTTAGATTCCGTTCTTTTATGTGGATTCACTATTCAAGAGAAATGAGTATTAGAGGGTGGTTACCTTGTTCTTTTTGGGGTGATGGAAAGGGATGAAGATGGAGGATTAATAGGATTCGTAGTAAATGTCATCTCTTTAGTCTTGGTGAGATTGGAGGACGACGAATGCTAAATGACTAGTTTATCCTCTTCGTATTTATTTTTTCCCACGTTACCCTCGTAATATTTACTTATTTTCCACCTTACATATTAAATTTACTTATACAAAATATATTTATTAATTTTTTTAAATATATTTTTAAAATTTCAATCATTGAATAAAATTTATAAAAATAATTATAAATCATTTATATATAATTTTATATAACCTATAATAATAGGGATATTTTGGTAATCTAACTTTTTTATCTATTAAAAGTTTTTTTTAAATATGTCACATTAGTCAATCTAGTCACAAATTTTACTCCATAATTGACTCTAAAATTATCTCTAAATCTTTTACAAAAAAACAACATTAACTTCATCTTCTACTCCTTCCGACCTCTTTCTCTCATTTTTCCTCTCTTTCATATCATTCCTTCTAGAAAAACAAAGTCTATATCATAGATATTCATAACAAGTATTTAATATAATATTTCTTTTATTAATTTATCATTTAAATTAATTTATTTTAAAACATAGATTTAATTCAATTTAGTTAAGTATAAAATATCTTCACGATATAAACTCATTTTAGATTTAAAGTATAATAATTTCTCTTACGTTTACAAAAAATATCAATAAAAATATTATTAAAGGATTCAGAATATGGTCTATCTTACTAGGTTTATAACGTTTGTTTTCAAGGATAAATTTTGGTAAAGTGAGTTTGTGTAGATTTGAAGAAAAAAAAAACTAAAAGTGTAATTGTTTGGATTATAAAAAAGATTGTGAAAGAACAAAGAAATTTTGGATAAATACTTATAAAAGTTATCGAGAGATGTGATAAGTTTAATAGATTAAAAAATATTTAGTTAACAAAATTGAAAAATTAAAATGAAATATAGTTAGTGCAAATTATGTTAAAATAAGATGTGAATTATTGTTATTATTATTTTTATTTATATTATTATTATTATCTATTATTAATACCATTATTTTAATAATAATATATATTTTGTTATTTTTACTACATTATTATAAAAATAATATATATGTCATTATATCCTAAGAGTACTAATTAAAGATAATTTATACGCATTATTTTTTAAAAATTCATAATTAATTGTGATATTAAATGAAATATGATCTAATAATCATTAATACAATTTGATTTTATTTAAAGAACAAAAATATTCATAAGTGATATACAATTAGATTTAATATTTTATTTAATGTTCATGAATCAAAATTAAAAAATAATTGAATAATTAAATAACTATATTGTAATATTGCTAAAAATTAAAATATAATTAAACATACAAAAATTTAAATTAACATAAAAATCAACAAAAGATAGTATTAAATATCTAAAAATTTTACAAAAATAAAATAAAATAAAAATATTAATTTGAGATTTCATTGAGTTTTCTTTCTCTGACTTTTCTATAACCTTTTGCAACATTTCTCTTAGTTTAACAAAATTTTTTGTATTAAAAGAAACAAACAATATTTTAATATATGAAATCAATAATTATAAATACATAAAACTAAAAATATCTCAAAAAGATATTTTTTTCTTGTTTTCTAATAAAGACCTTAAAAATTCTAAAATATTTATTTTGTATCATAGAGTTATTGCTTAAAATTTTCAAAATGTATTTTTGTCTTTATATAATCTGTTACATGTATTTCTATTATTTTAATAAATAAAATTAATTATTTCAATATTTAATGTAAAAATAATGTAACCAATGCGCATTAAATATTTTTTAACTGTGTCTTTAAACACAAGTTAACATTTTTCAAGTTATAATAACCTATATTAACTCGTGTACAGATAAGTATGACTATCATATTAAAAAAAACAATAAGTTAAGATCTTCACATCATTTATCATTTAAATTAATTTAGTTTAAAACATAAATTTAATTCAATTAAATTAAGTCTAAAATATCTTCACGAGATAAACTCATTATAGATTAAAAAAAATATTTCTCTTATAAAAAAGTATTTATAAAATGTTATTAAAAGATTTAGATTCCCATTTATCTTAGTAGACTTACATAACATACCTTAAGATCAGTAGCGTATTTTAAAAAGATATTTGGAGATATCTATTTTTTTTTTGTAAATTTATAAAAATTAGGAAGAGCAGAGGCCTCCAATGCAATGACCCTATCTAAAAACATAGATTATGAGTACAAATCTAAAAGATAAAATCTTCACCTCATTTCATAAATATTTTAATATTTAGGGATAGAATTATATTGTCCCTACTATTTATAATATATTTATAATATAATATTTATTTTATTAATTAATCATTTCAATTAGTTTATTTTGAAACATAAATTTAATTGTTGAAATATCTTCGAGAGATGAACTCATTCTAAATTATAAATAAATAAATAAGAGTGAAATTTTTCTTAATTTGTTTTATAATTAGAGATAACTCTTTAAACATACAATATAAAAATATTCTACATATTTATATCAGTACTCAAATATCTGTTAAAACATATTTAATTAAATATAAAAATAAATATAAGTTATTTGATTGTTTTATAAATAGATATATTTATATTATATATATATATATATATATATATATATATATATATATATATATATATATATATATATATATATATATATATAACATAATATGATCAATATTAATATATTCACGGTGACAAGACAAAATGGTGTCGTGTTGCCTCATGTATTTGAATTTTCTTAACATTTCTAAAAAGATGAATGAATTATCATTAAATATTATTACAAGTTATAATATGTTTTTTAAAGTGTGATTGCAAGAAATTAAAATTTTTAAATAATAACTAATTTTAATGGAAAACTTTGTTATAATTATTATAATGATAAATTTAGATACCAATTTACAAAATAAAAAATTATTAGTTACTAAAATGGTCACTATTATAAATAAAAAATTATAAGTGATTGTTAATTTGATTACTAAATTAATTAAAGACTATTTTAAAGATTAATTCCTTTGGTAGTCAAAACCTTGACAACTAATGTTTAGTGACCAATTTATAAACTAATTATTTGATTAAATTACTCATTTGATTCTTCTATTTGTCAAGTAATGTTAATTTGGTCCTCGTGTTTTTTTCTGTCTCAATTTGCTCATCATTTCGTTAAAAATGATTCAATTTGGTCTTTACCATTAGGTTGACCAGACAATGTTAAAGTAAATGTCTCATGTCAATTTCTGTTTTTTTTAATAAGTTTTTATAATTTTTTAATTTTTTACACGTGACACTTCACGGTTGTGCCACGTGTTAAAATGATTCAATTTGGTCCCTATATTTGTTTTTAGTTTCAATTTGGTTCCAATTTTTATAAAAAATTAAACAATATTGTCTCTCCTTAAATTGACACTCAATTTAACCTAATTATTTTTATACTCAGAATCTTGGTAACTAAATTCTAGAGACTAATATAGAAATCAATTATAATTTTGTATCTATAATAATGACTATTTTAGTAATCAATAAATTTTATTTTATAAATTTGTATTTAGATTGGTTATTACAATGACTAACAATTTGTTGTCCCTTAAATTGGTTGTTGATTGAAGATTTTCTTGTAGTATGTCTTTTTTATTTCTTTGATATATAACACATTGAAAAAAATAAATAAGTACAATGAAAAAAGGGTTATGAAATATGATGTATAAAATATTGAAAATAAAAGATAAATGAAATGGTTGCTCAAAAGTTAAAGGTTGTACATCCTAGAGTATCTGTATTTATGACTTTTTAAGAATTTCTTTGTTTTAAAAAAATCGGGATCTTAGAAAATAAATTTGTTCACAGAGATAATATGTCATACACTCGATCTCTTTAACTTAATTTATTTTTTTCCTAAAAGCATGAATTTTCAAGGAAAGTTAAACCAATTTCTGAGAAAAATTATGTCGAACATGTGAAAGTATAAATTTTTAATATTTCTTGAAATTATTTAGCGGTAAAGCTAACGGAGAAGGAGAAGAAGGTTAATGATCAAATGGAAGAAAGCATTAAGGACCTTCTCCATGACATATTGGTGCCACAACTCATAAAGAAATATTTAATTTTGCATAAATATTTTAAAATTATACTTATATATTATTATTTATTTATATTAACTTTTTAATTTTTCTAAAACTTTTATGCATAATTTCTCTTATTTTCTTCTTTCTTTCCCTTCTCTTTTTCATACCTCCATTTCTTTCTCATCTTAATTTTTATCCTCAATCTCTCATTTTTTTCAAAATAATTATGTACCACAGTGAAATGGAAGAGTCAAAGAACATTTTAGACCGGACAATTTGTTCTTTTGAATAAGTTCAATTTTATTTTTTTTAACAATCTGATAGAGCGTAAAATAATTATGATAGAGAGTAAAATAATATTTTTTTTCGAAAGAAAGACCTGTGACGGAGATGAAAAAAATGCATATATGTCAATTAAATTTAAAATTTTTTATGAAAATTCAATTAAAGACAATAAAAAAACAACTCTCTAAGCTTTCATTTGGATCTAGTCATGACACTGATAACGTTTGGGTGAGAGGACAAATTTGTGAGTGAGTATGTTTCTATGCATATGCAAAGTTTTGAGAGTGAAGTGTTCATATAGGCTGAATTCCAAAATAATCCTTCAGAATTAGGTGTGGGTGTGGCGATGGTTTTGTTAGTTTGTGGTTGGTGGTCGTCCTCAAGAGAAAGTGGTGGTCTTCTTTGAGGTAGTGGGTATTAATGTTAATGAATCCTATACTAACAAAAAAATAATAACTATAACCATAACATTGATAATATAAATAATAATAATAATATTATTATCATTTCAAAATAACCCCAATAATACAACTTAATTATTGTTATAATTATAATGTTAAAAATACTACTATTAATAATATACACATTATTATTTAAAAAAATATAATTAAAACTTATTCCTACCATTCTCTTTTAATTTTAATTTAATCATTCCTTCCAATTTTAACTTTTTTTTAATTATAATGAACAATTTTAAATATTTTAATATCATTTCCACTATTTACATTTAAATTTATATCATATTTATCCTCAAGGATAAAATTGTAATATTTAATTTTATCCATTAAAAGATTTTTTTAACCTATTGTACCAATCACATCATGCACAAATTTTCACAACTTTCATCTCAAGTTTACTCAAATCACATCATTTATCTCTTAACAACAACACAATCCATTTGAGATGAAGAATTATACTGAGGTAATTATGAGAGCGATGAAACAATTTTTTGAACAAAGTAGAACCATAATTAGTACTTGGGAGATGATCATAAGGTTTCTCGTCCATGAGGTGTGATTGTAAGTGGTCATGAAACATAATCAACTTGGCAACCCAAACATTAAATACAAGTCGTTATCAATCAGTGAATATTCGCCTTAGTACCAAAGATATTTAATAATCTATCAACTTAAATTTAGGAGTTTTAATGGTAATGGACCAATATATGATAAATTAAGAATGTGAACGAGCTCACAAATAGTTTTGACAAGAGAAAATGGGAGATTGTGATTAAATCCTTAAGAAATGAATTATATGACTTGTATGCATATAACTATATTTTATTTGACTTAAAAAATATTGAAAAGTCCACTTCGTACATGACATTCTTCAAAGTTAAATGATGGATCTCCAACTCCACATCATTTAATAATTCTTCTTAACGTTGGTGTTTTGGTGAGCGACCACTAACAACAACAACACTTAGAGTGGTGATGACCAACGACGGTGCCTCCAAATGGGTCAATGACTACGAGCTTCAACAATAATGGCAAAAGGACTGATGGGAGAGGAAACACCTCATGCAAATGTAGAGTGATTCCACACAAAAAAGCAACAACCTTGTTGGCAAGATGATCAAAGAACTTTGATGGTATGACGACCAACAAGCTTGGAGGTGTGAAGAGAAAATGGAAAAGAGAAAGAGGAAGAAGTTATGCGGAAAAAAAGAAAAAAAGTGAAAAAAAAGTAAATATTTTTAGAAAACAAAACTTTTAACAATGAACCTTTATACAACCATCAATATATGTCTAGTTAGTATTTTTAACAATTGTTGATCACAAATCTATCATTGTATATAAGACTTTTAATGATGGTTCTCAATAAAATTATCGTCATATGTATTGATAAAACTTTTCACAGCAATTTTCTAATCAATTATCATTAAAAACTTTATAATAATTACATTATTACCATAACTTCTTTTGTAACGGTTCAATTAAGTGTTGTTAATTAACATCGTGGATAAAACAATAATAATATATTTTTCATAAGTTAAATAAATATTTTGATACAAATATCACAAAGAAGTAACAATTTTAAGGGATTATATATTTATTGACTTAATATATTAAAAGAATAACTATTGAACTATCTTCAATGGAATTTACTATTCCCATCCATCATTATCCATCATTATGTTATCAACAATTATATGTTAACAAAAAAGAAATTATGAATAATTAATTATATGCCATTCAAAACTTAAACAACACACATTTAAATTTTTACTTATACAATATGTTAAACATAAAATAGAGTTTGTAAAATGTAAAATATATTTTATTTCGTACTATATATACTTTAAATGGTTTTAGCTTTTTATTTATTTATCTACTTTTGTTATTTATAGTTTTATATTTTAAATGTTTTTAAGATATCTTTGACTTCAAGACGTGGCGTTAAATCCAATCAAGTTAATAATTTTTAATATGATTATTTAAGTATCACCTTATCTTTAAATAATGATTTTTAGTAATTTAAAAGTTCATAAAATCATAGATATATATTTTTTTATAAAACTAATAGAACACAAAAATATATTTAATAGTAATTTAAATTATATTTAAACAATTTAATATTAATCCCGGGAAATTTTAATTGATTTCCCTTTTTTTATAAAAATTCATTTCCATAGATTGACTGCTATACATTGTTCTTGACAGAATTTGCAGTTTCACAGTTATTATTTTTTATCTTATAAATAAATATATAAAATTACCAAACAAAACAAAACAAAATAATATAATAAATTATTTTATTTGTTACCAATCTAATAACCTGTTCCAACATTTTGTACATAAAATTAAAAAATATTAAATGAAATGATTATATCTTATTTTATTTAATTTTGTTTTCACCCTAAAAACATCTCCTAACATAGTTGAAATACTTTTCTTTTGAAATCCACGAAATAAATCGTGTTCCTTCCTCAAAATATTCTCCATAAACACATGTATCATCACTTTTCTTGACACCAATAAAACGTGGACCAGTAAAAGTTAGTCTCTAGTCAAACAGATCCTTTCTTGCCACGTTATTTTACGAATTACTACTATTTTTTATTTTCAATTAAAACAAAATACTGTGAACCACAATCAGATTACGTCAGTTCCCGCCCCCCCTACATTTCTAACTTTCTCTATTTTTTCATCGTGAAAAAAAAAATAAAAATCTGTAATGATATTATTTAATCCAGAATATCTTGCTTTTTTATCGTGAAAAAGATTGGTGTACATAGAATGATATTATGAGTATCTAGGTTTATAATAAAATGAAAAGAAAAAAAGTGATTTCGTAGCGTTTATCTGTGATCGTAATTCGTAAATCGTAAATGGAAGGGGTAGGAGTATCGGAAACGACAGAAAGAGTATCTATGCATATGATAAAAGAAAAAAAGAAGACAGAAGAGAAAGGGAAAGGGCATGCATCGAAACCACAACAGCCTTAAACTCCTCCATTCTCTTTTTTTACCTCTCTCCGTTACTTTTTCATAATTGTTGCCGTCTTGTCTGCGAAGAACATACGTTGTACGTCTTCTTTTATGTCTCCCATTCCCATTCCTGTCTTTGGTTTTCTCGTTAACCCAACAACAATTGTATTCTAGTAACATCCATTAAATACGCACCCTGCAACACGATACTCTGCATTACTAATGCCACCAACTACGTACGTGTCTTTGCAACCCTATTCAATTTTAATCCTCTCTTCCATTAAGGCCATACCTGCCCTTCGCTACATGCAACTTAATCATCTCTCACCAAAATTTTACAACAACAATTTTTCACAAAATCATTCCTAGTTCTTGGTTCTTAGCCACAATTAATTAATAATTAATCAGTGGTTGGTTAGGCAAGTGAAAACACACGCAGATTAAACCAGCTACAAATCAAAGAGTCCTTTGGGGGGTATGTTGCATAACTTAACTCAATTAGTTCAATCATTTATCTCTAGCGGCCACACAACCATAATGACACATCATTGTACTTTTGGTTTTACATGAATCAAGGGTGTCCTCTGTCATATGAGCAATTAATTATGTCCATTGTTAGCATCACACTATATATTAGTCCACGTGCCTACCATCAAATTTCATCTATGTATAACTCTATCAGAGAGCCCCACTGCTTTCGTAACTTTCTTCTCCTTTCCCACCGTTTCGTTTTCAAAATTTTCCTTTTTACCTATCAGAATATCGTTAAGAAGTAAAATTTAAATTTAACTCAATCCCAAAAAATCGATCCTTATAATAGGTTTTAGCTCATGATTCGTAGACTTTAATCTAACTCAACTCATTTCAGTCATTTATATCATGAATTGATCTTATTTTTAATCGATTTTTTAGATGTTGTGAAGAAACCTATGGGATTCATTTTCCTTCTGTTTATATAAAAGTTCATTTGCTTCAGAGTGACTAAACAACTTTTACTACGCAAGCTGATTACCCAACAAAAAGTAGCCACAAGGGTTTATCAATATAAGCTATTAATGAGGACGCTATCTGTTCTTATCTCTGCCATACCAGCACCATAACATCGAAGCCTCACAGTTAGTACATACACAGAATTCTTTCCTGCATTTATAAACAGTGTTTATGACCACGAGTTCTTGTTGTGTGATACATCAGAGCTATGTATCTACTGTGCATTCAGACTTCGGAGACCGAGTATTCGTACACACATAAATAACCAATGCCTATAACTTATGTTTAATTAAGATATCACCATAACAATTTTCTTTTTTAGTTAACGAAAGTAGTGGAATAGAAAAATATCTCCAACACTACTACTATGGAGTGGGATGTGAATGGCATTGTCACACTAACAAAATTCATGCTACAAATCTTTTTTTTTTTGTTGACATGATTTGAAAAAATATCTACAAAAGACAAATGAGAGCAATTGTTGTTACTGTTGTGTGACAAATGATACAACAAATCTAAAACTACACATCTCCTTGTTATTTTATAACTTTGCTTCTTTTTGTATTAACAAGTTCTCTTAATTTTTAATAAAAAGCGACAAAAGCAGTTGTTTTTTTTGGTAAGCACAACGAATCAACGATCCTTGTTTGAATAATCATGCAGTGCTTCTTTTTAACTATTTGATAGTGTTGCACGATAAAGGGTCTGAATTGCCAGCAAAGAAAGAGATAAAAAAAACTTGCATTTCTTCTACCACCTGCTTTCTCTTCCTTTCTTTCTGCACTTTCACGGCTCAAGCTGCGAGGCACACACACAGACACAGTGAGAAAGCACTAAGCAGTGTAATCCAGCAGAACCGAACTTTGAAATAAAGATGAGAATATAGTTCCATCTGGTGTGCTTTTCATTGGTAAGTTTCACATTTTCTTTTTAAAAACTTGGCTAAAAAACTGTGTCACTTTAATAAATCAATGTTAAAAGTGATGGCCCAACTTGCTAAAAAAATCACTGCAAAACAAAAATACAGGTTGTGTCTGCATTAACCTTGTTAGAAGTCAACTAATTTGTATTTAAGAGATCATGAATTGGTGTGCCAGAGTATTATTTTAGTGTTAATCAACCTCGCTAAGATAGTAAGATCTAGTAGCCTGTGCACTTGTATTCCATTTATAGCCTTCAGACATTAACCTCAATGCTAATTCTTCCACAGCAATTTGCATATAAAATTGACCCTGAGAAGTTGTTGTCATGTCCTCCTTCTTCTTCTCCCTGATTATAGCATACAACTTTTTTGGACCATAACCCGTGACTCATTCTAAAGAAGAAGAAGGCAAAAGGAAAAAGGTTAATTTGAGATTATGGACCATTTATATTTCCCTACAAAGAGAGAAAGGCTAATAGGGTCAAGGCCAATTAATTTTCGGCAAATGGCAATTTCAACAGTAGAAATAATCAATGTCAGTATGGGAAAATTCCCCTTTTCAAGACAATCCTTTTAAGCCAGGTTTGGCACCAAAGTCTCACAAATTTCAAATTTTATATTCATGAAAGTTTCGAACTCAGTTAAAGTTAAGAACAGAAAATCAGATATCGAGATGAATCATATACATATAGTCTATAGAGAACTAGGAAGGTGTAATAAACTAACTCTCAGTACTTCTTGCTCCCCCAGGAAGTGGAAATCACAAAGTTGAACCTAAGAGCAATTCAATTACTGGTTCAACACCAAAAAAAATTAATGCGATTTATGTTTTTGAAATTTTCATCTGATTAACAAACTAATGATAAAATTTGTTTGAAGTTTTCAACTGATGCAGAACATTTTCTTCTATAAGAGTATCTAAATTATAAGAAATTCATATCAAATAGAAAAGCACAAGTACATAAACTTTACAGAAAAAGATACTCTTGCTTGGATGTTTTGCACTTCTTATTCTTCCTTTAGGCCAACTCAAGTCGCAAACCTTAAATATTCAGTAGATAAATCTGTAATGTTATTTTCACTGTCCTTTTCAGTTTTTCATCTGTATTTTTCTTGAAAGAAAGCATTATAGCAAGACACTATTGTTTTGATATATTTTTATTATGGTTAAATATGTTTTTGGTCCATCAAGTTTCGGGGTGAATTTTAGAATTTTTCCTCTTCGAAATCTTATACCAATTTAGTTATTCATCTCTAGAAATGAGTCTATTTAGTTCATCTTACCAATTTTTGTTAAATTTATTTAATATTTTAAACGCATTTTATGATAATATTTGAATTAATATTGAAGCAAAAATGGGTCAAATAGTATAAACAATTCAAATACTATCATGAAATGTGTTTGAAAGGTCATATAAACTTACAAGATTTGGTTAAAAAGATTAAATTCACACATTTTTAAAGATGAAGGACTAAATTATTATAAGGTTAAGAATGACTAATTCCAAATTTCATTGAAAGTAAAAACATATTTAACTCTTTTTATTAAAATGCTCTAAGGTAGTTTTCCTAAACAATCTCTCTTTTATTGATTGAACTTTTGTCGAAATTACAACAGAAAAAACGCAAGTCTCGTATCTTCTTTGCGATTCTCTGTTGCGGTTTTTTAGTTTTTGGTCTATTTCAGCAAAATTAAATGTTTAGAGTGTTGTTAGCACTTCTCATACTTTTAATTTTAGATTATTTTTTTTTTTGCTGATATCCATTAAATATCAAGAAATTATAAGATTTAATTAGCAAACAATTTTAGTTCAAAAAGATTATGTCAATATGTCGTGTAAAATCAACGGGGTGAATTTCACTAGCCCAAGTGGATCAAATAGGCAAGTCATAGATACCAACTTTTCCAAAAAGAAAAAAAGGAGTTCACAACACTATATATACTTCATCTCCTTCCTTTCCTTTTTTATCTAGTCTTTTAATTTTTACTCACTCATTGAATTAGGTGTTGGATCAAACTCACATATCACTCCTTAGTCTCCTTTTCTTTTCTAACTTTTTAGTTTCTTTAATTTTTATGGTACCATCTCTTTGTGTCTACCATTTTGCCTTATATTTATTTATTATAATTCTTTTTTTTTTTGGAAGTTTCTTGTTGCAATTGCACCTCATATACTAGAGTTGCATTATGTAACAACATTTAATTTTCATATTTGCTACCTTCTGAAATTCTAAACATAACATTGTTTTATATAGATTTCTTATGACGTGTTATCATATTCTTCCATTGTCATGGTAGTTGTGGTTACGTATATATTATTGTCATATAGTTTATAACATAAATAGAAATAGTATTTGATCATACTTTTTATTATCATTTTAACATTTTCAGCCTCATTATTATCATTGTCAATATTGTTCTCATAGCAATTTATCATTGTTATTCATGAATATTATTTTTAGCAGTAATGAATTTTATAATTAATTAAGGTTTAGACGTAACTCATAATACCAATAAAATTATAAAAAAATATGAAAGTATTTGAGATTTAAAAAATGATATTATGAATGATTGACCATAACATTTAAAGAATTGAGAAATACAAATTATGACATGTATTTAGAAAATGAGTTTAATAATTGAGTTTTTGTTTTCATTCAAAGCAAATCATACATATGAGTAACACCCCACAAATTGGACCTCGTCATGTAACTGCACCACCATTAGATTAATCACCATCTTTTGCAGAGTTTCCTAGATAATTTAGCTCTTGCTCTTGTCTTGGACCCTCCTAAGCCTTGTATTGGGTCTTGAGCTTCCCTTTGATCTAGAGTATGAACTTCATGATTGTTAAGAGTTTTAGCATGATCAATGATATCCACGTCACTCCCCTTTCCAAAAGGCTTTGTTCTCAAATCCGATAAATCATCACCTACTATCATAAGAAGATAGATAAACCACATTAAAAATATTACTTATACCATACTTACCTCGCAAATCTAGTTTGTAGGCATTATCATTTATCTTGGCCAATACTTGAAAAGAATCATCTCCTCTTGGCATAATCTTAGAATTCCTTCATGATGGAGAGCATTCTTTTCTGAAATGCACACATACCTAGTCACTTGGTTGTTCAAATGTTGCCTTTTTTTCTTCCTTTGTTGGCATTAATTGCACACCCTTCCATTTTCTTCTCTATTTAAGCCTAGACTTTCTCATGTAACTTCTTAATATATTCTACTTTAACTTGTTGAGACTAATCCTTGTATTGAGAAATGTTAGGTAATGGTATCAAATCCAAAGGAGTTAAAAACCATAAATAATTTCAAATGGTGACAATTGAGTAATACTATGTGTAACCCATATGTAAGCAAATTCAACATGTGGTAAACACTCTATCCTAAGTTCTAAGATTTTTCTTAATTGTATCTCTAAAGAGTGTAGAAATCATTAGCTCTTGATCTTGTCATGGGTCGTCCTAAGCATTGTATTGGATCTTGGACTTCCTTTAGATCTTGAGAATGGACTTCATGATTATTAAGAGTTTCAACATGATTAATTATGTGCAGTTCAATTATCATTATTAGCATCATGTTATTACTTTTGTCGTCAACATCTTTATCTCATTAGCTATCATCAAGGTAGTTAAAATCGAGATTATGAGTAGGATCGTAAGGGTTCATATAATCGTAAATCGTGAAATCGTAACATGAATTGTATATTTCACATTTTATAATATATATATATATATATATATAATTATTCAATTTTATAAGGAATACAAATTAATCCAATTTTTAAATTTTAAGTAACATGTATAAAAATAATTAATGTAATAAAATATGAAAATATGAAAAAGAATTAAAATAAAATAACAAAGGAGAAACAAATCAAAAGAAGCCATGTATTATCCATCTTCATAAATAAAATTAATATAAATTTCTTAATACAGGAAAGGATAAATAATAATGTTATAATTAATAAATACAATAAGCAATAAATACTAATGTTATAATTAATAAATACTTGACGTTATTATGCTCTGGGACTATACCAAATTGTGGCTGCAAAATTAGGAAATTATGATTGTATTAAATTTTAATTGAAAAGTGTTATGGTGTGTTGCAGTTGGATTTTTTTGTATTAATTTTTGATTGAGAAATGAATTTTAATTGTATTAATATTTAATTTAATTAGGTGAAAGGTGATTGTGTGACTGACAACGCATATAACAATGTAAATTTTTTATTATTCATAAAAGAATATGAAAAGGTAGTGCAATAGACAATTCAAATAAAAAAAACGAGGATGTATAAGATTTTACAATCTTGTTCCACAATCTTACTGTATTATGATTAAGTGTGGGATTTGACTCGTGAATACTATATAAATCATAAGATCTTACGATTTTATGATTTAAATCTCGATTTTAACTACTTTAACTATAATTATCATTGTTATCATTGTCATTATTGATCTAGATGTTAACATTATGGTCATTAACATGTTACTTAGATTTTAGCATGTAGCATGGCGTGTACTAAATGTCAATAAGATTTATGTGTATCTTATTTTTATCTAAGTGTATTCTTATTTTCTTACCTATTATATTTAGATCATAAAACAAATCCTAAGATATTAACACCAACTAGTTTTGAAGGCTCACACAATCCTTCTCTAATGAGGTTTGCAATGACAAAACAATGTTATTTGTAAAACTAATATATCCAACTGGCACCAATGTAACTTAGAAAATACAAAATTTATTTTATTGATTTGTCATTTCTTTTTTAATTGTGATTCATTATGATCATGAGATGGGCCAAGTCTCATTAAAAGTTTTGATTTAATTAACAAATCTAATAATCAAGAAAATATTATAGTAAAATACAAGTGAATTATATTTTATAGTTATTATATTTTTGGCTTAAAGATATATGATGTAAAAAAATCTTGGAAACTATAAATAAGAAAGTAGCTCCAAGACTTTCAAACTTAAAGTATTGTTAACTTTGAGTTAGATAATTCAATCTCTATATTTATTTTTCGGGTTAGAACACTATATTTATCATAACATAATTCAACGAGTAAGTATTAAATTTGAGAGTATATATGATAAAAGTCAAGGAAATAAACTACATGTCCAAATTAATAATATCTAATCGAAAAATATATAGCTTAAACACACTTGAAGATATAGAGAATTAGAAATTATCACAGTGTCATTCAATCACAAATTATTATCTAATGTAAGTTAAATGAATTTTACAATTATTTTCAGCCTAATGATCTTAGAGTTTTTGTTTTCTTTATCCGCAAAATGTATTTTGTTCTCGTAGAAAATACACTCATAGGCCCCCAAACTCTTTAACTTGGTTGATGATCGGCCAAGCGAATAAAAGAACCATTGTCCACAATACATAAAATCTGAACGTGGAACCCTCTTATTCTCACAAAATCACCACTTTCAAAAGATTGAATAGGACATATCTTTTTTCCTATGATCCCTACCAATGTCCAACCCCAAGCCAAAAACTACACCTATGTGAACTTCAAAAGAACATTTGAACCATGATCATGGACTCTATTTTAAATAAATTTTTGGTAATTTGGCCCATTTCATTCATAAAATATTCTCATATTTTTTATAACTTTCTTGTATTACGTTTTAAATAATTAATATCACTCATTCAAAACGTCTTTTAAAGATAAAATTATAATAGAATTTTAGATTCCTAAACAAATAATACTTTCGAATGAATGTGGTAATTGACAAAAAAAAAAACAAGTAGATTGTGTTAGAAAGTAAAAAGGTAAATCAAAGGTATTGCAATGGAAATAATGGTCGACCGGTGAAGATCTGTGAACCAAGTTTTGATTTGTGCATAGTGGCGTGACTAATGAGGCAATTGGAAATGATAATGTGAAATGGATGATTAGGCATGTCGAAAGCAAAAGTCAGACGTAGGAGTTCTCTTGCAGTAGGATGCAAATGAAAGAGCAATAAGTGGGCATTATTTTGTTCCCACTGGCAACGTGTTGTCGCAATAGCTGCTTGTAGATATTGCACTAACAACAACTCAACAACATAACCACCGCTAAGGATGCATCCTTTTTCCTTCCACCTAAGCTACATTATCTTCATTTTTAACCCATTAAAAGTGCTCTCAATCATAGCTTTGACTTAAGGGAAAGGCCAAAAAGCAAACAACAACACATGCCCAAATTCACTACCCCAACCCATGCACGTTTCACATATCATTGCCTTCCCTTGCAAGTGGGACCCTTACACATGCATCTCCAGTCACTTCCTCAAATCAACAAAACAACACTGCTTTGAGGTATCAACTAATCACAACCCATAACATGTTCCAAATATGAGACAAATAACACTTGTAATAACGTTGATTAAATCAACCACACGAATATATATATATATATATATATATATATATATATATATATATATATATATATGTATATATATTTAGATTTCCTTGCAAATCACAGTGGCTTAGGAATTCAAAAGCGTGTAAGGTTCCTTGCAACTCTTACTCTGAAGGATTCTGATTTCAACAGAGGCCTAGAAACAGAACGAAGCTAAACAATGCCAAGCCCAACTTTGGCCCGTCAATTATCAAGCCCACTCTTGTTGGCTGCTAGAAAAATATCTATAAATAGGGGAGTGAAAGAAAGGTTAGGGATCGAAGGTGAATACTTTCATTTCATAAATTAACTAAACAAATAGTTTAAACATTAAGGACTCAACAAAACAATGCACATCAAAATCAAATGTATATATTATTATTTTTAGGTAAATTGCATATTTTATTGATGAATTTTGGTATTATATTTTATCATTATTTTAACTTTGGTGTCTTTTTTGTCATTGATGATATAAAGTTCAGCCTATTTTCATACATATCTATTAATTATTTAATGTATTAATTAAGGATGACAATTTGGTGCGGGTTTGACCATGTCCATTTCATCTTGAAGTAAAAAGTTTTAATATTTATTTTCAAAATAAAAAGTTAGGATTTATAGTTTTCTTAAGGATTAATTTAATTTAATCCTCAATTTTTTTTTAATTTTCAATTTAGTCTTTATTTTATTTAAATTGAGTAAAAGTAACCCTTATACTAAATTAATATTGACACCTTTTATATGTGATCACGTGTTAATAATATTAATTTATAAATTAAAAATTGTTGATTACTAAAATAATTTAAAAAATTATAATTGGTAAATAAAATAATTTTTATTACAAATTGATTATTAATATTAATTAAAAAAATGGCATTTAAATCGTCTCTAAATATATTTTTATCACTTATCACTAAAATTAATTATTATTTGAAAATTTTCTTATAATATTTATTCTCATATCTATCTAAATGTATATAAAATTTCGATTACATTCAGATATTTATCAATTGGACCTAAACTCTAGACTCATATATTTCCACTTACATTTTTTATACAAATAAAATTTGGAACACACCATATAAAGGAAATTATAAAAAATGGAAACAATTAAAGTTAATAATAGTTAGAATTTAGATTTGTATCTTCTTGTCTTTGAAACTTAAAATATATGTTGAAGGATGAAAAACAAATAATATATATAAAAAGTATATAAATTATGTGAATAAAATAAATAATAAATAAAATATATAAAGAAGTATGAATAATGAAATTAGGAATGGTAATGCAGACAGGTTCGCACTTAGCTTGCCCCGCATGTTCAACATAGACTGAAAATTTTGGCTCACCTCACATAAGTGTGGGCTCGTGGGCCAGTCCACCTATTTTTAAAATTTTATGATAAAATTTTCAATGTTCAAAAATTGAAAAAATTTTAACAAGTTTACAAAATTAAGCAAAGACTGTGGGAAGTTGTATGATAAATTGATAATTCAACATTTTCATCATATTCATATTTATACTTTGACATATACGATGTATTATTAAAATTTGAGTACATTAAAAAGTACATAATACTTTTCGTTTCTGGTCATATAAGAATTTTGAATGCAGAAGTAGACATGTCAAAGTGAGCCAACCCGGCTCACACGGGTTGGCTCACCACAAGCCAGGTTGAAAATGAGTGAACCCAACCCGGCTCACTTTCTGGTGAGCCAGAAATTTTGTAACCCGGCTCAACCCACCACGGGTTGGTAGGTTAAGTGGGTTGGCTCACCAATCCACCTAAAAAAATTATTATTTTTTTTTTTAGTATTCAAATATTTAAATAAATTTTTAAGTAACCCCTGAGATAACAATCATAGTAAAATAAAAAATCAATGTTTTGATCATGCTCACCACCAATATATGAAGAATTATTTCCAAGAAAGTATCCATTAGTCTAAGAAAGCATGACTAATATTACAAATTTTCTGTCATGCTATTCAACAAAATATAAATAAAAAACTATACATTTTTTTCATGCTAATTTAGAAAAAAATTGTTTATAAGACGGTTACTAGAGTAATTTACTATAAAGATTATAGTTAAAGATTAAAGTATCAACATATATATAACTTTGACAATCAAATTAATTAAACATTCAAACTATTCAAATATAATTAAGCAACATTCTAGCATTTAAAAATATTAAATTGTGAACAAATATAATAGAAGTAGTAAATAAATATTAAAAAAATTAAAAAAAAAATTAAAAAAAATTGTAAAAAAATGTTGGTGGGTTAAGTGGGTCAACCCACCTTCAACCCGGCTCGAATTCGTGGGTTAAGTGAGCCGGGTTGAGTTCAACCCACTTTTAAAAAAATTAAATTTTTCTCAACCCAACCCGGCTCGAACCCGTGGTAAGTCGAATTGGCTCACGGGTTAAAACTCATTTTGACATCTCTATGCAGAAGTTTACAAGGGAAGAAACTGATACACACAGGTGCAAGTTTTTTTTTTTATGCAGACCAACAAACTCAATGTCCTAGTTCGCCCCGTGTTTTTTTGACAAACATGTGAACCAATCCGCCCGATGACCAAACCCATTTGTCACTCCTAAATTAAATATTTAAAAGTTGAGAAAGAATAAAATATTCCATGATTAAAAAGAAAATTCTTATGAGATCTCTACCACAACAATTTTCTAAAATGAAATAAAGATCATTTATAAATTATACACAAAGAAATAACACAAAAAATAATTTTTGCAAAAATAAAAATAAAAATAAATCAAAGCAAAAGAAAATATTTTAGCTGAGAGAGGAAAATATCGAGATAACTTAACAAAACTTTTTACTAAACTTTTAGCGTGTGGCTCAATGTAATGCTGAAATGAGTCCCCAGGAGTTCAAAACTTTTTGAATTCGAAATTTCAACATTAGACTTCTTTTGGCACCTCCTTATGTTTAAAAACATTTTCAAAGAAAACCCGGTCATGCGGTTTTTTTTTTTTCACAAAACCTAAGTTTTTTTTCTCTTTTCCTCTTGCTTATATATATATATATATATATATATATATATATATATATATATATATATATATATATATATATATATATATATATATATATATATATATATATATATATATATATATATATATATATATATATATATATATATATATATATATATATCACCATTCTATACCCCGTTGAGTTTTCCATACCTTTATATTTATTATACCAATTTTATTAGTTTTTAACTACTAATTTATTACAAATATTAACAGGTTATGAAATTATTGTTTCCATTAATAATAAATTCTAATTTTGAGTTTTATTAGAAATCGAAAACTTGAATGAAATTTATTATTTTTATTGATTAAATACAATTTTTTTAATATGAATTGACCAAACCATACGTTTCTAATTTTTTCTTATATTTTGGCCTTTAATTTTATTGAAAATTCAAACTTTTATTGGAGTTTGAGACTTGGTGTTATTTAACCATTTTTCATTTGTAATCACATATTTTTTATTATTTCTATTTTGAATATATTGTGTGTTTATGATTAATTAGTTAATTAATATTATTATTTTTAGTGGTAAGTTTAGTATTTAATTTAATTATAAAATCAAAGATTTCTTCAATTTATTATTTTCATTTCGAGGTTTGTTGGAATATTAATATTAGTATTAAATCAACTAATTTTATAAATTTTGTTTCATAATTTATTGCACCAATTTTATTGGTTTTTAATTACTAATTAATTACAAATATTATCATCTTATGAGATCATAGTTTTCATTGGTAATAAATTCTAACTGTTGATTTTAGTTTCAAGTTTTACTGTAAATGAAAATTTGAATCCAATTTATTAATTTTATTTTAATAAAATTAACCAATTCTGTTTTAATAATATGCATTCTAATTTCTGGACATATATTTTGGTGTTTACTTTTATTGAAAATTCAAAACTTTCTTTGATTTTAAAAGTCAAAATAAAAGTGTACAAAAATAGAATCGAGTTTAATTTAACATATCTTTAACTTTCCATAGTTAATACAGGAATAAAATTTAGAATTGGGCGAGTTTAACATATTTGATAGTCGTTTATAATATAATTATATATAATAATATTTAATAATATTTAATAATAATATGGTAATATAATAACTTAATATTACTAATATACTGATAATATAAATTAAAATATTATATAATATGATTTTTTTTATGTTAAAACATTTTTTAAAAACAATTAAGTCTTAATTATAATTAAACCAAATATTTTTTATAAGTGTTACAATTGAAATATACTCAGTTTATTATTTAGAAATAAATTAAACTCTCAAGTTTTAATTATTATTTTTAAATTTTATAATAAGGTCATTTGACATATTAAAAAGAAAATTACTCACTATGTCAATTTTTTTTTATACGAAGTCAATGTTATTTTTACTAAAAGTTTTGAAAGAAAAATAAAAAATTGATTAGAAAAATAATATAACACTTTATATCATTTGAACTAGAGCGGTCAAAATGTTTGGAATCCGTGAGCCAACCCAGTTCATCACGGATTCAGACTGGTTGGGTTGAGATTTTTTTACAAATTTCAATACAGGTTGATTTTTGACTCGGCTTACCTAGAACCCGTGGTGAGCTGGGTTAACTCACCAACCCACAAATAAAGGGTCACACAAGTGTTTTTTATTAAGTTGGACTTTGCATTTGGGCCAACACATAGATAATTTGTATTTTTGTGATTTTGTTTTGTATTTGAATTGTATTAAAGTTTATTTAGATTTTAATTAGAATTATAATTTAGTTTTGTCTCAAAAAAATTGTATTTTTTAATTAAATAAACTCGTGAACCAACCCGTTTAACTTACCAACTCATGGTGTATTCGGCCGGATTCAAATTTTTTTGGCTCACTAATAAGTGAGTCGAGTTGGGTTGACTCACTATACAATCAACCCGTGGTGAGTCGAATCGGGTTACCGTTTTAACAACACTAATTTGAATATAAGTTGACTAAATAAATGACATAACACTTTTTCTTCCATAAAATAATAACAATAAATTTATAAAAGTATTCAAACAATATTTTATAATTTTTTAAATAAAAAATATTTAATATATTTTAAATATTATTACTAAATTATTTTCTTTACCATGACTAAATATTTATAATATTAAAATAAAGTATGCATATCTATTGTTAAAAAATCATATGAACGTAACATTATTTATTATGTTTTCGGAACTCACAAATACATCTATGTAGAGCTGTCAAAATGAGTTAGAACCCGAGAGCCAATCCGGCTCATCACAGGTTCAAATCGAGTTGGGTTGAAATATTTTTACAAATTTCAATACGGATTGATTTTTGACCCGACTCACCTAGAACTCGGCTCACCCGGGTTGAATCCATAGTGAGTCGGGTTAGCTCACTGACCCGCAAATAAATGATGTTTTTTGTTAAGTTGGGCTTTGCATTTGGATCATGTTAGGTTATTTTTTTTAGTCAACACATAGATAATTAGTATTTTTTTATTATTTTGGTTTGTATTTGGATTGTATTAAAGTTTATTTAGATTTTATTTAGAATTATAATTTAGTTTTGACTGATAAAAGAATAAAAAGATTTAATTTGTTTAATTAAGTAAACCCGTGAGCCAACCCGTTTAATCCATTAATCCGTGATAGATTAGATTGGATTCGAATTTTGTTGGCTCACTAATAAATGAGCCAAATTAGGTTAAATCACAAAATAATCAATTCATAATGGATCTAACCAATTCGAACCAGAATATTCATTTCACAGCTCTAATAATGAATCAGTTAAAATATCCAAGTAGGAGATCATGTACTTTTTGTTTCAATTCAACTGAATATGCAAGTAACAAATATTAGAAAAAAAATATCATATGCTTAAATAATTTTTTATTTAAATATCTAATTCAAAAGAATATTATATATTAATTTACCAAAATCAATATTTTAATTAAATTCATTAAATTACTTCAATATTTTCTCAAACTTTGTGAATTATATGTAAAAGTGGACATATTTTTAAAGATAAGATCTCTTAGAACACGCTTTTATATACACGAGTAATACAATATAAATATGAAAAATGCGGACTATAAATTATATAATTAAAAAGTTAGAACTCAGAGAACCTTGTAATTCTAATCTACTTATAGGATAATAGTATAATGTAGATATAGATTAGTATGAAATAGACAATTATATTGATAGTTTTTTATGGATAATAGCTTAGATATAGATAATATAAAACATTTAAATAGTACAAAACTAAAATATTAAAATAAAAAGATTAACCGAATAAGCATATAATGGTGATTTTTACTGTTTAAATACTACTGTAACAAAAAATGTTCCGTATTATGTGAAGATTTATCTATTTATCTATATTACT
Organism: Vigna unguiculata; assembly: GCF_037176805.1. Lineage (NCBI taxonomy): Eukaryota > Viridiplantae > Streptophyta > Magnoliopsida > Fabales > Fabaceae > Vigna > Vigna unguiculata. The sequence continues at coordinate 50,737,481 of NC_140794.1, read as the reverse complement.
AATTACTAATACATGTTCATGATGATTAGATTAAGAAAATAGGGAAAATAAAAGTATAAACCCTTAGCCTCCATAAACCTTTCCTGAAAACCTAGACGTGCGCTATATTTTTGGACGCTGTTCTGCAAAGAGTTAGACACGGCTTCGCAGCAACTCAATATGGAAGAGAAAATAGACACTGCAGACAAGAAGGTGAGTTTCCTTAGTCAACGCTTTCAGTATGTGTGTTTGTTTGTTTGTTCTCTGTTGTCTCCAACGCCTTCGAAAGAACAGTTCAAATTGTGCGTTTTTTGCTTTTAGTTTCCTTAGATGTTTAGTATCTTGAATGTACTGCTGGGGAATCAATTGAATGTTTTTGGCGGCGAATTTTTATGGGAAATTAGGCTGAATGTTTTGGCATGAATTAGTTGAAGCTCAAAGTGACTTCCAATTTCTAGGTTTTCAACTGAATATGTTAAATGATGGTGGGGATTTAAGAGTCGTGGTGTACACTATTAGTTTTTGCTAAAATGCAGCTTGGAAAGATTTGCCTTGTATATACTCTTGGTTTTAGTTGTGTGTTTCCTGTCACATGAAATCATTGGACTAAATGCGTATGCTTTTTTAATTATTTAAAAAATGAAAGACTGCATTTGCTGTAAACCTAGCGAATCACTTCATATAGAATTAGGGATTAGTTATGTTTGCCAAAGTGATTTGCAACTTCTTTGGTTATTGGTGATAGTGATGTCATCAGTAGTCATATAGATAAATAGATAAATTGTAATACATTGTGAGACTTTTAGATGTATATGCTAGTTTAAATGGATGATGAAATGTCGCGAGTGTTTTGTAGTCTTTTTTGTTTTCCCTTTCCTTCTTTCTCCTCTGTCCCAGCAATATAACCAGTGCTTCCATATGGGTAGGTGCTGGCCGATATTGTAAAATTGGCACAAAAGAAAGGCCTCAGGGGTAAGCTAGGAGATTGGAAAGAATTCTTGGACAGTCATGATAAAAAGTTTGGGGCCAATTTGAGTGATCCATCAAAGCGACCCCATGAGTTATTGGCTACATTTCTAAAGTCTTTTTCGGAGGAGGAAGATTTGAAGGTAAATAACTTTTCGGTACCAAATATGTACACATACACTCAAAAGATGCGATTTTTATTCATTTCTCCTGTGTTTAGTTTTTTGATAACATCATGCGACATCATGAAAATCAATACATGTTGGAGCGGCTGAAAGATAAATCCCATGAGTCCCCGGAGCAGGTACATTTGTGATTGCCCTGCTAAAATCTTGTTTTAGATTTGTAGTTAACTTTCTTTCCTGGATTATAGTAGTAAGTAATAATGTTATTTTACCTGAATTATAAACAATCTTGTTTTCATTTGTTAGTTAATTTTCTATTAAAACTAAGTTTCCTTCCCATAAAGGTCACACTCCCGCATGTGTTTTGAGCTTTCTACCAATCATTTGCTGTTATTTCTTTAAGCGATTCAACATTATTATTCAATTTTATTGAGAATGTTCCAATCAATGTTATCAAAACTTGACTGGGCGGTTTAACCAGTTGAATCAGGAGTCGGACTAGTGTTGGGTCCAAGTCTTCCTAAAAGGCAGATTTAAATTTGAACTGGGATAAAACTGTTCAAACTGGGCATGAACTGGAAAACCGGGAGAACTAGTGGGTTGGGAGGTTTGACTGGTTGTTTCTGAAAACTTGTTTTATTTTTTTATGTTGTAGTTGGTTTTTCAAGAGAGTTGTAGTTAGTTTTTCAAGAGAGTTGTGGTTACTATAATGAATTTAAATTTGAACCGCGATATAGCTGGTCAAACTGGGAAAACTGGTGGGTTGAGAGGTTCAACTTGTTGGTTCTAAGGACATGTGTTTTTTTGTTGTTGAGAGTTGTATTTACTAATGGATTTTATTTGTTATTGTTGAACTTATATGTGATGTATTATACTTGTTTGCTTTCATATATAACTTACTTTTGTTGTATGCTATGACTTATGACGCATTTAAGTGAAGTGTTTAAATTTTAATTTTGTAAAATATATATATATATATATATATGTATATATATATATATATAATCTGTTTTTTCATTAATACTACTTTGTATATTGTATTAGCATATAAATACTTTTATGAATTATTGTTTTCCTCTTTTATATTTAAACCATCATGCCAATTTGAAGTTGGCTCCTAAGTTGAATATTTCTTGTTGCTGCAACCAAATCTGAATGTAAAACTAAAGTCTAAAAGTGAAAAGAATGTAATTGATAGTGGCATGAATCTCTATGATTCAGCAAAATCAAATATTCTGATATTACTTTATGGTGATAATTATCCTTTTTCTCCTTACTGGGTTGTGTAATTGATAATGGTTATTCACATTCTTTTTCTTAATTAATGTTGTTGATTTCATTGCCATGTGTACTTATAAAAATAAATTACTATAGTTTTCTAACAGTCTGATGTATGCTGCACAGAGGCTAGTTCAAATAACTCTGCAGCATCCGTTATATCCATTGGACTATTCATCTCCATCAATTGATGAGGTTTGTTGACATCACCTGTACCTGAATTTGAAGGGGTCAATAGTGATTCTGATATGTCGTATATTATGCTTTTGATAGGGGTGGATAGTTATAAATGTTAAAAACAAGCCCAAGGTGATGAAGTCTACTACAATGCTTGCTGTCGATTGTGAAATGGTTCTTTGTGAAGATGGGACAGATGCGGTAGTTAAAGTCTGTGTGGTAGACCATAATTTAGAGGTAATTTATGCACACTCCTCCTTTTGCATATCCTCCCAAAAAAAGGGTTCACATAATTGTTTTTAAAATCGTTCTCCTTTTCGGGGTTATAGATAGATAATTTTCAGAACTTTTCAGGTCAAGCTGAATGAATTCGTAAAACCCAACAAAAAAATTGTGGACTACAGAACAGAGATCACTGGTATCTCTTCTCAAGATCTAGAGGCAGTGACTTGCTCCTTGGCTGATATACAGGTATTTTGGGGAATTTTTTTTTTTTTTTGTATAGTCCTTTCATGTGCATAATGAAGATATGTCTTGTGCTTCCATAGAAATCCATGAAGAAGTTGTTATCAAAAGGAACCATATTAGTGGGACACAGTTTGCATAATGATCTACGTGGTAAGTTTGATAAACGTTTTAGTTTACTTTGGTTTGTTTTTAAACCTACTGCTAGATTTTGAGTATATTAAGGGGCTAGCTCCGTTGAATTAATTTTTGCACTTCTAATTTATATACTAATGCAAGTTGTCTGCAGTGCTGAAGCTTGATCATGTCAGAGTGATTGACACTTCCTATATCTTCCAATCCGTGGATGGGTCTACGCACAGAAGACCTTCTTTGAATGGTTTATGTCAGGTACTAAAGTGGCAAATATTTTATATGCAAAAAATTAAGGTTCTCCATTATGAGAAAGGGTCACATAGCCACTCTTTTGGAGGAATCATGTTGTTTTGGATGCAAAGTCTCTTGTGCACTTCTGCTAGTTTATGTCTTGAAATTTAAGATCTTTCATCATCCAGGCTTGCCCAAGAAAATTATAGCAACATGGAAGAATAAACACAGAAATGGCAAATATTAATTTTTGATTTATAGTTTATCATCAATTGTTTTGACAGGCTGTTTTGGGTTGTCCTGTACGGGAAAAAGGTGCTCCACATAATTGTCTAGATGATGCACGTGCAGCTATGAACCTCGTTCTTGCAAAGATCAAACATGGTGTTGATAGGGAATTTCCAATTTCACTTGCTCAAGAGCGTGTAAGCTGACATATACATCTCCAGCATTACGTTGTAGTTGTAATCTTGTTGATTGGAGACTAAAGGTGAATACTATCACTGTTATATTGTTTTAGGTTCCAGAAAATGAGACAGCAAAGCTTTTTCTTCACAAGATACCAAATGCTGTAAACACCGAAGCACTGCATACCATTGTTCCTGGAGAATTCAGAACAGAACTGCAGGTAGTGTGTCCTATGGCTATCTCAATGTTCTAGTAAAGAGGTTCATCTGTAATTATTTAAATAGTGTGAATATCTTCAATTTGAAAACATTTAGTTTTGTTTTGTCTCACGGTAATCTTGTTGGCAGTCTTTTACTGGGTTACATTTTGTGTTTGAGATCTGATGTATCTGCTGCAGCCTACCAGGAAAGTTCAAGGAAGACATTATTCTGCCTTAGCTGTTTTTAAAAATACACAAGAGGCTGAGGATGCCTATGAAAAAGTCGAAGGAATCCAACTAAAGGTACATATATGATATATAACGGTCTGCAATCTGCTACTTGATATCAGTAAATTGTTTGTTGTTTAGCTGAGCCAATGAAATGCATAAATGTGAATTTCACTCTCCACTATAATACCTGAATCCATTTGTTCTAATGGACATATGTTTGACTCTTCTTCCAAAATTGGATGAACTTGAGAACTTTCACTGTAGTCGTATATAACTGAAGGACATTTTTTTACTCTGGGATTGCTGATCTATCTCATACTATGTATATTACTTTATCCTAGGATAATCAAGGGCGTCCACAGAAACTTGTAACATTTCTGCCAAGTAAAGGCATGCCTGTCACTCTATATGTTCGGAAAATGGTAAGTGACGAACCACCCAATGACCAGAATGGATCTAATAAGAGGGCTTTACAAACGGATGAGGCAGTTGATGTTTCCAAGAAAGCAAAAATAGATAAAAACACTGAAGAAAATGCCCCAAGCTGTGATGTCCATTTAAACGAGATTGAAGCACTGAATCAACGATTAAAGCAAAGTGAATTGGAGATCGAATCATTGAAGAAAGAGCTGACACAGAAAGATTTTGAAATAACCACTCTGCATAAAATGGTGGCCTCTTTAAATAAGAGAAGAAAATAAAAAGTGCAGCCAGGGGATGGAATGTTGGATTGTTTGGTGAAATGAAATTGAAGGGATGCTCCTTAGCCAGGACCTCGTACATTTATGGTAATTTTCTTAAAAATCGGTTCTGGGAACCGTGCAGTTTTGAGACATTCATATTTAGTTGTCATGTTAATTACTGAGGTTCCAGAAATTGTGGCCTCCCAGTCCAAATTTGGATTTAAATATTTCCCTCCAAGGATGAACAAGTGTACCGATGAATGTTATTGTCCACAACTAACGTTTTACTGCAATTATATATGTTTTATTGACATTCTTTCAGATGAAGACAACTCATCTAATATTGTTTTTTTTTTTTTTGTATTGGGGCCACTTTTAGCTATATAAGTTATATATTGTTAGCGTTATTTTAAATATCTGGAGAAATCTATTTCACTGTTCTCTCTTTCGCTTTCTTTTTCTACTGTAGCAACAATCCTTTAATGCAAGTACCAATGACTTATTACAGTAGTAGTACCAATGACTTGTTATATAAGTGAGTACAAAACAAAACATGTATATTGAAGAGGAAGGCTATTGTTATTCTTAGAACATGTGACTATGGGGTTGAAGAGGATGTCATCAGGGTTAAAAATAGTAAACATAAAACAGCACAACCTTCGCCAAACTCCATTTCAATTTAATATTTATTTGTGCTTTTAGTCTAGGATAATTATTACTTAAATCTTATAAAAATGAAGAAATATAACTAGATAAGCTTATAATGAAAATTATAAAACAATTTATCAAAAGCATCAAGGCTTCTAATGCTATAAGAAGTTTAAATAAAAATATTTTAGTTGGTTAATTTGAATGAAATCGTTGAAAATTTGGAGTAACAAACCAAAAAAAAAAAGATTTGATGTTGAATTTAATATATATATATATATATATATATATATATATATATATATATATATATATATATATATATATATATATATAACTAATGTAACATATCAATTTTAGCAGTTTAATAAAAATTAATAAAATAGATTCAGTGTATAAAGTATATTAGTACAGTCTTAGAATAGATCGGACTATAAAAGTATAACGTTTATACTAACCAACTAAAAAAGACCAATTCTAATTCTAAGCATAGACTATCCACTCACAACAACTCCCACTGAAACCTTCTATCAACTTAAAAGATGGTTCCTCATCCTCCAGAGGTACCCAACAACTACAACCACATCTGCTTCCACCGAATAGGTGATCATCGCAAAAGAAAGATAAACAACACAAGATAAAAATACAGAAGAAGGGCAAGCTAATGTAAACAAGGAATATTCATATGAAAACTTAACTCAAATTATTAAAATAATACACACATAGGAATACATATAAAAAGAGATACAATTGACACTATATTCAATTATTCAGATACATGCAATGACACCGGATCTCTTGGTGGCTTGCACCGACACCGGATCTCTTGGTGGCTTGCACCTCTGTGTGGTTCCCAAACTCTGCAAAGTTTGGCATCAAGGGGTTATCACCCAACCACTCATAAGGTAAATCCCATTCGCATATAGGACTTGATCAAGTCCAGTGACTAGCATCTCCTGCTACTCCTCACAACATAACTCACTCTACTCTATTTGAGCATTAATGATTATTAGAGCGTCAGGATACCAACCAATACTAAGTCCTCATGTCATTGCACACACTAAAATACCACAATATAGAACTTCTCATTGAAATTCCTTAAACATCATAACTTCGCATGCTCACACAATATTTCATACCAATTATCATCTTATATACCCACAATAACATTTTTATCTCAATTAATAACATTAAGGACTATAGAATCCAATTCAAGTATACACAAAAGTAACTAAAACAGTAAAAACAAGAAAACAAAATAATTGTCGCTAGACATGAAATACATCCAAATGGTGAAAACCATTTCTCTAACCATAGACATCAAAACAAAGATCCCATAAGTCAAAATAAAGATTTACGTGTCTAGGATCAACTGTCAAAATTTCAGCTTAATTCGACGGTTAACAGAGCTGGAATCTTCATTTTACCAATAAGACGCAGTGTTAAAAATTGAGTAGCGCTCAATGCTAGAAAGTGGCGCCCAACACTTATTGGCTTGTAAAGGTCAGCGCAGCGCTGCCATGTTGAAGCTCACTACTGTATCAAATATGAACAATCTCAATTTAAGGTTTTTGAGCAATCTAGACCTGTTTTATTACTCCAATTGGTACTACTACTATAGGCAGTGATCAAAAAGAGTTTTAAATTATAGTAGGTAGCAACAATTAGATCCATGATCCAACAACTCTATCTTTCTATAATACCCCCAATTCAAACAATACAATCAATTTCAATTCAATCATTTAAAATATCAACATACCACAATCACAAGCATCAATAATTCATCATAGCATATAAGATATTTCACAATCATACAAGATATGACTCACTTACTCTAAAAGTTATTAGCTTCCCTTATCTGACAAAGAGACTCTGCAGATCCAAATCGTTCAAAAAACACCAAAACACATCTAACTCCACATGATGTTCTATCTACACATAGAAACATCAGAAGAACGATCATAACCTACCATTATGATCACTGATCAATAGACTCATACTGATGATTAAAACCACACATGTAAGCGGAAGAAAACTCACATGTGACGAAAAACATAATTAAACCAAAATGAGGGCGAAAAAATCAACTTACACAAACGGAAAGACTGATTGGTCCAACTTGAAAAACTCGCTGAGAGAGGATAAATCTTATGCTCTCAATTCTTCAATCAAATGATCAGAGAGTAAGATATCCTATAGAGAAGTTAGAGAACTCTAAAAAAGTGATTTGTAGATGGTGGATGTGTTTTAAAATAATAAAACTCTTTTATAACAAATCTATTTATACTAAAACATTTTAATATTAAAATAATCGAATCTCACTATTTTTAAATTAATGTCGCTTCTAAAATATTATTTTATAAGATTTCACAACTAAAGTTTCATACATAAATTTATGAAAATTTAAAATTAAGATAAAATTTGGATTAAAAGAACATGGACCTTATCGCATGGATATGTCAATATGACATTTAATCAACTCGGAAACCATTTAAATAACCAGAAGGAATAATGAGATGGGTGTGTTGTAACATTAGGGACTATTCATATGTTTTAATAAAACAATTAAATATATTATCTTTTTAAAGACTAAATTAATAGGATACTGTTTTTATTTATATCATCAATCTCTACTCGTTTATTTATACCTTGTAAAGTCATTGTAAAATTTTATGTTGTATGAAAGTTGGTCCAGAATATAATTCTCTTAAAATTATTATAGGTTTAATAATTGTTTTAGTCCATCTTATCTTATCTTTTAATTTTAATTTCAATTTTTGCAATTTTTTTATAATTTTTTATTCTTAAAACTAAACCTAATTTTCATTAAATATTTTTTATTAAAGATCACTATAAAACGTAGAGAATACTAAAAGAAATATTTTTTCCACAACATAATGAAAAGCTGAATCTTTTTTAAGTATATTTAAAGAATTTAGTTATCTATTTCTAATTATCCTAGTCTTTCTAGTAAATTTTGTCTAATAATGAATGTAAGTGTAATAAAGCTATGACGTGACATAAATTTGTAAATAAATAATAACAAAGATAAAACATTAAAATAAAAATATAACTATATTTAATACGTTATATTTCTTAATTTTATTTTAAATAGTTTGTACACGGACTAAAACTATAATAGAACAGCATCAAATATGTGAATAAACTTAAATGGTTTTGTAGAAATGCTAATCAATAATTTTGAATTCGAGTTTTAAATACACCATATTATACTATTGAAAAGGGAAATTTTGCGACCTATTAATAGGCGAGCTGAATCCCTGAAAACAAAGCTTCTTTTTTTTTGGTCTATAAGATGATTTTAAATTGAAAAAGAAAAAAATCGTGGATCGAAGATTAGGACTGAAGAGGACCAAGAGAAGAGGGTTTGTTTAAGCGACAAATCGTTGAATTGAACCTCGATTCCGCCCTCAAGCCGAAAGCGGAGCGGGTTCATCAACGATGGACGAGGTCGGAGCATCAATTAGAGCCGCCATATCGCGGTGGGAGCTGGCGGTTTGGCGGCAGTACCAGCACGTGCTAGACAAGTGGACGCCACACGTGGGGCGACGGTGGGTTGGGTTGGTGGTGGTGGCGCTGATATACGCGCTGCGCGTTTACTTTGTGGAAGGGTTCTACTTAGTGTCGTACGGTTTGGGAATATACATCCTCAACCTTCTGATCGGGTTCCTCTCCCCTCAGGTGGACCCCGAGATTCTTGATGCCGAGGGCCCCACCCTCCCCTCCTCCGCTAACGACGAGTTTCGTCCCTTCGTTCGCCGCCTCCCGGAGTTCAAGTTCTGGTACGCTATATGCTTCCCAATTACTATTAATTCAATTCACGATCATCATTAATCAACTAATTTCACTTCATCTTGTTCTGATCGATCATAGTAACCACAGAACACAAATTTCACGGCACAACAAAGCGTGTATTGTGTTCTGTTCAGGTTCTATTTGCGAGGTTACTGTTCTTGTGTTATTTATAGGGTTGTGTGTGCTGCGTGTTTCTTTTTTTTTTAGAGAAAACAACAGTTGGCAACCGCAGTAATAACTGAAATGTCACAATTTGGGGGTTCTTTGCACTTAGCAGCGTTATTGTACTTGTTCTGTAGAATTGAGGATTGTGATGAAATGGCAACTCTTGTTACAATCGCAATTTACAATCTCGGCTGCATTTCTTTTATGTAATTTTAGTAATATCTGGAATTACATTCTCAAGAATGTTAAACCTAAAAAATACAAAATGTTATTGATAAAGAATTAAAAATCAGAAGAGAAAAAAGAAAATGCAAGAATAAAGCTGTATGGAAATCTTAGTTATTGTGAAAAATGAAGTTCTGTTCGGATATAAGACACTCTTTTATTATACAATTTTTTTTTTCGCCTTCATATCTCTGGGAATGACCTTCCTATTTTCCGAAAATGAAAAAAAGTGAAACAAAATGTTATAATTTGTTTAACAGTTGTTGGTGTGTTCTACTCTAGTTTCCATGTGTCACTGACTGTGTGGCTTGGGGATGACACTGGTGCTGCTGCTTTGCCGAGGTTGGGTGAAGGAGTGGTGAGTGGTGACCACATGTAAAAATTTTGACACTCGAAGTTGATGAATTAATAGAATAATGACTAATTAAGGGAAACATAAAGAACAGACATATGAAACGAGCAAATGGATTGACCGGCCAGTTCTGATAAAAATGTGGATGTTCATGTTCATTCCCACAAATAATGAATTGTTAGGAAACGCAGACATCATGAATCAGCATTGCATTTTATGTGTTGTTGTGCTAAGTTACAGAAGTTCTTGGATATGCGGTCTGTATCTTCATGCTTTTACCTTCAGTATTTTGACATTAAGATGTTGTTTCTGCTGAATGTAAACAGGTACTCAATCACAAAGGCGTTTTGTGTTGCGTTTGTGATGACTTTCTTTAGTGCGTTTGATGTTCCTGTGTTCTGGCCAATACTCCTCTTCTACTGGGTGGTCCTATTCACGCTTACAATGAGGAGACAGATATCTCACATGATTAAGTACAAATATCTACCCTTCTCATCTGGAAAACAGGTAAATTAACATTTTCATTCGGCAAAATATCGTCATAACCGTTTTATGGCTTTGTCCATTATTGTGTTTTACATGAATCCAGTTTCGGTTCTAATGGTAAAGGCTTTTTTCTTTTTTTTCTTAAACTTGTAGCGTTATGATGGAAAGAGAGCATCACCTGAAAGCCCAAGCGTTTCAGAGGGCTGAACTTTTCAGGTTAATTGAACTATATTTGCTTAAATTAGGTAACAGATCAACGTGTTCTTGATATTATTGCTGTATATATTTTGGACAGCTAGATCAATCTGGGGATGTGATGGGAAGTTGAAGAAAGTTGCTCTAAGAGTCTTGTGTGGACCAGGGGATGTCCGATTCCCATTTGAGCAAATTGTTTGGACTTTAGGCGTATTGGATACTTTTACACCCTAGTAAAAGATCCAATTTAGGAAAATATAATTGGAGTTTCGGATGACTCTTTCTTTACTCAATTCCCTTTTCTTTGTTTTGTATCTCTATATAGGTGGGCAAATGCCTCTGGTTCCTGAATTAATCGTCAAATAACTGGTTTTGTTTTGTATTTCTTCCAATGCCATTATACCGAGTTATCTTTTTATACCTGCGTATATATGTTTGCATTTTTAATCAAGGTAATTTTTATTAACTCTAATTTTTGGAAATAAGCTCATCAATAGGAAAATTAAATAAAATAGGACTATTAGGCCAATTAGTCTTGGGTCCCTATAACCCAATTAAAATGAATGATTTGCATGTGCGTGTCTCCATGAGAGATTCCTCTAGCTACGCCTTTACATAGTTCACCATCTTTACAAGTGAGACAAATGAAAGTTAGAGCAGAGAGAAATCTTTCATGCATTATTTCTCCTTAGTGTGCCTAAAAGGACAAACTAACATAAAGTAGTGTTATGGGGGCTATGCATTATATCCTATTTCTTATCCACATGAGTAATATAATCCCACCATATAAAACTTTTAGCAAATAAGGTGTTTGAGTAACGGTGATTAAGAAAACTTCTCACAGTTAGCGGCCTTGGCTAATGGGGGCCATTGAAGATGTACCAAGGATGTTGACTGATGCCAAATTTGTAATGCCAATCTTTAACCCACCTAAGCTTTTCTCAATTATTGTTAGGACTCGAGATTGATGACTGTGTTTTCCTTTTGCTTCTCATGTTATGAACCTGTGAACATTGTAGATATTTTGATTTATGGATTACTTTATTAGTTTCATTTCGTGTTATTTTGCATTACTACTCACGGCGACATTCGCATAACTATAATTTTTGGAAAGAATTTGTATTGTCTTTTCTTATTATATTTTTACTTGTTCTCATTTCATTTCAAATAAAGCAGAAGAGTGACAACAAATGAGTAAGGCAAAACCTGGCATCCAACACCATGTACACCCATCTTCCTATCCCCGTTTTATTTTGGATGGACATTTCAATGGATTTTGTGCTTGGACTAGACCAGTCAAAAATAGGTCACCTACTTCGGTCCATTACAGGTTTGCTACTTAGTGAGTCAATCCAATCTGACTTACGAACTCAAAAAATTTGAATCCAGTCCAATCCACCATAGATTAGTGGGTTAAATGGGTTGACACAATTACAAAAAAAAAAGTACAATTGTTTTCTTTCTATCTTTACAATATTAATTGGTAAAACATTTTGATAAAGCTACAAGAAGACTATTAAACTTTCTTCTACATTAATTTTGAAAAGGCACGAAGTACATTGCGTACCAAAATTACTTGATTTTTATGTAGCATGTTAATACAAAAAGTTAGGTTTCCTGTACTTTCAAATAATAGAGAGGATTGCACACGAAATTATATTCGAAAAGAAATAATGAGACGCAGGAAGTAAAGAAGTAGGTGTAGGAAAAAGGATCCAATTAGTGAGATGTTTCTTTTTTCTCTTTTATCTGGGTTGGTGTATCAATTTTGCTCATTATAAGTTCAACATGGATGAGTCGGGTTCATAGTGAGTCACATTGATGTTTTATTCGTGGTAAGACGGGTTGACTCACGAATTTTAACCCATTTTGGTAGTTCTAGCTTGGATCCCCAAAGGACAATCAGAGGAAAGACCTTTGTGGTAGTGTATCAATTTTCAAAGATGACTCATTTAATGCCATAAAGTGTACAAAGTGAATGATGCATGCTGAAATTTTAAATATCCTCTTTAGGGAAGTAATGATATTGCATGGCATCCTAAAATCATTGGGGATATTTTTGATTTCTTTTTGTATCTCCAAAATTTCTTCTGTACCCTCAAAAAAATTTTAAATTTCAAAAATACCTTCTAACCATTTTTGGATGTCGACTTTTGGTAAAGATACTTTTGAACAACACATCTGGTGAAGAGTTTGGACTTCTAGATATCAACAAAATATATACCAGAAGTTGACTTTTGAATATATATATATATATATATATATATATATATATATATATATATATATATTATTTTTACTCTTTAAATTTTAAGTTTAGTTTATTTTTAATTTAATTTTTTCTAATTTTATTTATTTTTTAACATATTATATTAAAAAAATTTAAATAAACAAAATAAATATAGGAAAAGAAAAAAACAAAAAGAAATAATTAAAATTAGAAAATTAAACTTTAATAAAAAAATAAAAAAGTTAATATATATATATATAAATTATATATATATACATACATATATATATATATATACATACATATATATATATATATATAAATTATATAAATATATTAATTACATAATTACTTAAAAACAAATAAAATTACAAAACAATTTAAATTAAAACATAATTAAATTTTAAATAAAAAGATAAGAAAAATACAATATGCATATATTCGGAAGTCTTTATATATTTTGGAATTTGAAATTTTTTCGAGGTGCGGCAAAAATGTTGTAGGTGCAGGAAGAAATCTCTCTATTGCTTCCACAAAAACTCAAAGTTCTTTGACCACTTTTAAAAGATTGTGTGGGGAAGGTTGCCGCACAAATTGTTTCGGGCTTTCTTTCTGCAGCTCCAACATTTTTTTTCACCTCTATGTTTTTTTTAAATTTCAAAAATATCTTTAACCATTTGAACAAAGTTACGTAAATCACATTTTTAAAATTATTTCTTGATATCGACATTCTGGATATCGATTTCCGAAGAAGAATACGATTTTAATATTTGTTGAATTATGTTTAATTCTATAAAAGTTTATTTTCAATAATTATTGTTGTTTTGTATTTTAATAAATATTTGATTATGTTTAATTCTTATATCTGTTTTATATTTTAATATTTTAATATATTTTAATTTTTTTAATCTTATTTTAATAAATAATATATTTTTAATATTAAAAACAGAATTAATTACTATAATACTTTAATATTTATTAAATTATGTTTAATTCTATAAAAGGTTAATATAACTTTTATTATAGCTTTATATTTTAATATATTTTTTATTATTTGTAATTTTGATTTAATAAGTAATGTGTTTTTAAGATATTATTTATTTTAATATTAAAAACAAAATTAACTATTATAATACTTTTAATACTTGTTGGATTATGTTTAATCATATAAAAGTTTAACTTCAACAACTATTATATTAATACACATTAGTTGAGTCCAATAATATATATTAGACGAATCTAGTAATATATTTTAGACGAGTTTGTCGACACACAAATTAGACGACTCTACTAAAATAGATTAGACAAGTTTCTTCATTTAGTGATGAGACGAGTCTGACAATACTTATTAGACGACCCCGTACATACACAGATTAGTTGAGTCTATTAGTACACATTAGATGATTGTGACCATTCACTGATTGCACGAGTCTTGTAATGTACATTAGACAACTATATTCATACATTGATTAGTGGAGTATAGCAAGAAAAACAAATTACATGAATCATTTCATACATTAATTAGAAGAGTTTAGGAATGGACATTACACAACTTTGTTCATACACTAATTAGATAAGTTTAGCAACACACATTGATGTACATACACTAATTAGACGACTTTTATAATATATATTAAACAAGTTTGTTCATACACTAATTAATCAAGTATAACAAAAAACACTAAACAAATGGAAATGCGGGTTGGATTAGCCTCATTAGGCTTGCCTCGCGAAAATGTGGGTCGACTAGCCTACAATGCTTTGAAAATGTAGGTTTAATAGTCTAGGACACTTCACATAAGTCCTAGTCCCCAGGCTAACTCTTTCTTTTTCAATTTCTTGGATAAATCTTTAAATGTCCTATGAATTGAAAAACTTCAACACAATCATAAAATTAAACAAAAACTTTAGAGAACAAAATTATAAATTAATAATTACAATATTCGTAATTTGACATGCATGATGAATTCTTGAGATTTTAGCATCATAAATACATGACATTGGTGTTTTATACTCATATAAGAATTTTAGAAAGTTTAGAAGGAAAGTAATCAACATACACAAGAGCAAGTATTTTTTTTTTTTATCTGATAGACCTTAATTCTTAGCCATCTGACGTTTTTTGTGAGTGGGTTTGTGCTGCTTGTCCTAAGTCTAAGCATGATTGATAGTATCTCTATATTATCTAAGTTGTTTATATGTATTATATTTGTTGATGTTCTAAAATATGGTTATATGTTTTATATACACTTCATTAATTGTCAAAGATAGTGTATCTAGTTCAGTGGTGTTGTGGAAGATAAATTGTTCATATATATGACTAGAGAGTCTTACATTAAACGTTAGACGAGTCAGTTCACATACCGATTAAATGAATATAGTAAAAAATATTAGATGAGTATAGAAAAATACATTAGAGGAGTCTTCCATACACTGAGTAGACAAGTCTCCATATACTAATTAAATGAGTATGTCATTATGCAATCCAACCTTTTTTACTTTTAGAAAATTTACATTTACATTTCTTTGCATAGAATAATATTTCTATTTTTAAATCTTCTCTAATCTTTATATTTTTTTATCATCTAACTTTTTGTATTTTTAGATTATTTACTTTTTACATTTATCTGAATTGTTTAATATTATATTTATTTATCATTTTTTCCTGTCTCTCAATCTCTTATTGCACAATGATAAGTAATTAGGGGTTGCGCCGCGATATTTTCCCTCTTAGTAGCATCAAGCATGAGCCATGAAGTGCTAGATTTAGAGAATTTCTAAGATTGGACTGGGTCGTTAATATTGAAGAACAAATGTATAAGGTTCATGGCAAACAGTGAATATCCATATAAAAAATATAACTAGAACATTAATATCATTAAGGATTTCAGATTAAACATTCAAATGGAATAACAAGTGAAAACCAGTACAAATTGATAATCAGGTTGAGTTTTAACCTGAAGAAATCTATGTACAAGAATAGCCCCAACAGGCATTTCCAATAGCAGCATATAAAGATAACAGAAACATCACTTTTGTTGCAACTTTAGAACTTGTTCCTCTTCAAAGGATCCAATTCCACAATAATGATGAGTTAGTTCAAGCACTGCTGATAGAGACCTCATTGCTTTCATAACCTGAACTAGGAACTGCAGAGTTTAGACCATACTTAACAGGGTACGAAGCTTCCATTGCAATTCCACACTTCCCTGTGGAGCTCCTTCTCACGTTGCGCTCCATCTTGAAATACCCATCTTCACCCCACCCAGTGCCCCATGAATTCCTCACCAGCCAGTAATCAACACCGTTTTCAGTCCCATATCCAACAACCACCACACCATGATCTAAATTTGTTCCACATTTACCAGTAAACACACCCTGCAAAAAAAAATAAAAAATCACAAAATTTTAACCTTGTACATTTGACAACCATACATTGTTGCATGTTGTGAAATAGTTCCCTGTCTCAAGCTTATACCAATTTAAGAACATAGTCTCAAAGGCAAATCAATGCAGTGATCACAGTGTAACATTTTATAGAGTATACTTACAGACTGATAAAGTTGCAAAGCCCTGCCAGAGGCTTCAATTGCAACGCTTATGGGTTGATGAGAAACAGCTTTCTTTAAGGCATTCTCGTCATATGCTGGAACATCCTCGTAATCATCGATTTGCACTACCTTGGCCTTTTTCTGTAGCAGTATAAATGAATCAAAATCATTAGAAAAATCAATTATTTGAGTTGAATATATGATGCAGGGGTTTAGAAAGAATGGTATAGTGACCTTAGTTGGATCACAAGTTCCATCATGGCCCTTGTATGGATAATCTTCTTCTGTGTCTATGCCACCATTTTTAATGATGAATTGGAATGCGTAGTCCATGAGGCCACCATTGCATCCTTCGTTATACTCTCTGTCACAGTCCACAAGCTCTTGTTCTGACAGTGACACAAACTTCCCTGTCACTATGTTATTTATAGCTTCCACAGAAGCCACTGTTGAGAACGCCCAACAACTTCCTGCGTCATTCATGTACACACCACAAAATATATTAATAAACCCAATTTTAATAGGACATACTCTCTGTAATTACTATTAAAGATAAGTTTAGTATTTAGCTTATAGAATAAGTAAAGAAATAACAAATATAAAATTATTCATGAATAAATAAATAAACAGAATCCAACAGCCCTGTACCCACGCAACGTCCAGAAACTTGCATTTCGTAACATAACATTATTCTGAAGGAAATAGCTTTAAACGTCAGAATTCAATAAGTACGACCACTAACACATTATTATTTTTTTCATAAGAAAATATCAAACCGTGGCAAAACCGTTAACGAAAATAGAAACACATAAAATTCTATTCACAGATTAAATTAAAATATTTTAATTTAACGTTGGTTTAACTTTATTATCTTTAAAAAAAAATACCCCACTTGTATTTTCTTTTATTTTTCAGTTTAGATTTTAAAATTTAATAATACGCCTCCTTTTCAGTTTAGATTCTTCACAATCTAGCCAAATTTCAAAAACAAATCCACAGTCAAGTTCGTTATTAATAATGAGAAAAATATAAAAAACTCAAGTATATTATTATTATTATTCCCAAAACATATTATAAACGAATACTTAATTGTTACGTAACCATAGCCAGATAAAAAAAAAACAAAGCTGTTACAGTTAACTCAGAACAGTTCTTAACAAACGTTATCTTTACCAAATGAAAAGGCGAAAAGATTAAAAAAAAAAAAAAAAAACTTACCACAACTTCCCTGATCTTTGATCGGAGCAACTGCACCTTTCAACCTCCAATCGACGAACACCGGCAACTTGTCACCGGAGTTGTAAGCATACCGGTGACCGGTCCTCTGGGTTTTCATGACCCTGCGTTTGGCATCAGTTCTGGTGCCCAAATACATGGCACGGTATTCCTCGTTGGTGATATCAGCAAACTTGTTCAACCCAAGAGTGTATGTGTTGTTCTGAGCGTTGTGCTCTTGTATGAATCCCAAGTTCTCCTTGAACACTTCAAACCTCTTATCCTTCTCTCCCAACCCATTGTACACCTTTCGGTGCTTCACCAACCACTTCTCGTACATGTCCATCACCTCGTTTTCGGAGTAATTGACGACGGACATGGCCGTAACATGTGAGAAAGTGAAGAAAAGGAAGAGCAAGGTGGGTACTATGGCCATTGAAGACATGGTTGGTGTGAGGAAGAGGAGAAAAGAAGGTTGAATGGTTGTTGATGAAGAAGAGGGAGTGGTGAGTTTATATAGAAGGAGAAAAATTGTTTAATATTTGAAGAGGATTGAAGAATAGTACTATAAGCAATCGAGTTAGGGAACTGCCAAATCACGTGGCCTCTCAGAATGAATAATTGAAATCTAAGATTATAGAATTGAATCTCTTCTATTCCCTTCATTATTGGCGTCTTACTAAATTCGTTAATAATAGATAGATAGATAATTGTTTTTTTTAATTTTAGAGTAAATTAAACTTTAATTTTCAAAATATTTACTTCAGAAACGTGATAAACTGTTATTTTTATCTCTTAATATTTCTATAAAGTAAAATAAGAAAATATTACTGAAATGATTGTGTATTTCTATAAGGGATAATTAGTACAAAAAATTAGAATTCTTCTTGAAATAGTACATAAAATACTTAAGTTATTGATTAAAGGAAATATATATAACTTGGACTAAATTAACTTTTTACTAAAGTAAAAATTGACTGCTTTTACGTTCATAAAATAATGTATATATTTTTTAATTTAATTAAATATCTATTAATAAGCATTTGAAAGTATTACTAAAATATTATTTGATTTGATCAATCCTTTTATATGAATGAAGTAGTTTTCAACAAACGTGAAATATGGAAACTCAGTTATGTTAGAGTATGTTTTTAGTATGAAAAAAAAAATGTTTTCTTTAATGAAACATGTAACATCTTGAATAAAAGTTGTTTATAAAAAAAAATATCTGTAAATGGAAAGAAAATTGCTTATGTAAGTAATTTTTTTAAATGAACAACTTTCTTTAATTTTAATTTATATATATATATATATATATATATATATATATATATGTGTGTGTGTGTGTGTGTGTGTTTGTGTGTGTGTAGGTGTGATTTATATTAAAATAGCATTTTTATTTTCAGAAACTCCATTAAAAGGCCTAAGGGAAAATGTTACTTTAATTCTTTAAATTAACACTGTGTGTTAATATATAATGATATTTTGAATGAAGAAAAATTGTTTCTTCTTATGTGAGTAAAGAATTTAAATTTTTGCATTGTTTAGAGTGAGGAAGATGGTGGCAATGGCTATGTTTTTGCGTTGTTGAAAACAGACATTGCCATGCATACAGGGGCTTCCAGTTTTCTTCCAAAAGAAGGATTCCGTTTACTTTCGAGTTAATCTACCTCAAACCTTTCTTAGCCTTTCAGTGCCTGTTTCAGCTTTACTACTTTTACTTTACCAAATCAATATAAATAATAACTATTCAATCAAATAATAAATATTACACCTTAAAAGGACATCCAAGGAACAATTTTAAATTCTCCCATGCTTATTAATTTGAAAAACAAATGTATTTTATACCTTCAAAATTATTTAACATTTACTTTATATAGAGTAATATGACAATTTGTTAGTGAATGCAATTAATTTTAAGAAGACACAATATTGCTCATAATGATATGTGTGATAAAATATGTAGCCTTAGCAACGAAGGGAATCAATTCCTATAGGCCGGGTTGGTTGGGACATTAAAGATCTTAAATTGATAGAAGATCAAATTATAATATGTGATGAGATAAAAAAATTATTTTATAAATTGATTTTATAAAATTAAATTAAATTTAAAGTTTAATTTTAATATAGTATTAAACATGTTATAATATATTATACAAAACTTGTTTGTTGATGTGAGTATTCACCAAAATCACACATATAAAGTAATATAAAAAGGAGACCAGTAAAAAAATATTATAAAAATAAATAGTTGTTTTTGGAATTGTTTTCACAACTCAATAAATTTATTGGGTGTATAAGGAGTTCGGGTGAAAAATATACAATTTTACTTTATCACTATTTATTAAGTATTTTTGGATATAGATTTTGAAGTGTCAAATCATGTTAAGTTTTTTGTGTTTTTTGTGTTTTTTGTGTGTTTTTGTTTATATTTTTCAGTTTTTATTTGTAGGTGTTCTTCCGCTCGAAGATAATACTTTCTTAGTGCGTGTTTTGCAATAGTTGAATCTATTGTTCACGTATTTATCGAATGACTAGTGACTCATACAATATTACATAAGTTCAAAATGTATATATCTTGAGTAAATAACACGGAAAGAATAAGAGATGTTTTGTTTATTATAGATAGAGTGGGGAATAGGAAGATGAAAATTGTTGGTTTGAATTGTGATATGCAGATAAGTAGTGAGAAAAAGTGGTGATTGGTGCGTGATGGGCAGGATTGACATGATGTGGTATCCACAAGTTGCAAAGGGATGATGAGTGTTGGAGTGTGATTGCATTTGCATGTGACAGTGGGAACTGAGAGGGTTGTAAGGTATGGGTGAGTATCAGAAGAATCAGAGATATGCCCAACTTGAAACAACTTGGGAACTCATTCAATGGCATGGCTCCCCCGACTTTGGAAATTATAATATCCCTTATCTTCATAACATACCAATAATATTTTATTAATATGTGGTTATTAGAGATTGGTCCATGTACCTCTTCACCTGCATCCCATTCATTCAATTATCCATAACTAACTTCTCAATCCAGTGGAAATCCTCTCCAGTTAATCAACTATAGCATTTTTTATCATTTTCTTTAATATTGAAGTAAACTTTTTAGAAATTACTCTCTTAATGCACCCTTTTTTAGAAATTATTAATTTCCCTCATTGAGAAGTTAGAACATAATTGTGAATGAGGATCAATTATGAGTTTTCTTAAATAATAAATATTTTAAGAGAAACTAAAGTATCTCATATAATATGAAGAATAAGGAATCGTTGATGGTATCCATGAAAATGCAAAATTGTGGCCAGGGCATCCATGGAGTGTGCCGCCAACAAACAAGTCCCGAGGAAGATAGATTCTAGATTCGTTTGAATCTTCATGTCATGTGCTATGGAGCTAAAATATATTGGCTATGTTAAAATATGCACAGCTAAAATGAAATATAACTACCATTTCTAAATCACACTCTAGTAGATGTTTGATTTAAAATTAGAAAGAAAATTTTAAGATGAAAATTAATATTATTGATCTAAAGTTTTAAACTAATTATAATCTTAAACTAAAAATATTTAATAGAAAATTCAATTTCAATAAAAATATCATTATAACATTTATATAAAAATTAAATTTGATCTTAATTTGGAGAGTGACAAAATTGTAATTACATTTTAAAAGATGGGACGAAATTAAACAAAAATATCAAATATAATAAATAAATTGGATATAAAACATTGATTCTGACACGTGACGCAGTTGGGTTGACACGTAAACATCTTTTCAAACATTAAAAAAAATTAAAAATTAAAATTTTTAAAAAAAATCAAAAAAATATCAAAGTGCTAAGTAACCGTCACAGTTTATTACCATTTATCATTTAAACTGAGTTAGAAAAAAGGACTTGTTCACGCAGAGGAGAATCTAAGGTGCACAACAGTCACAGTTCGTCCTCTCCGCCAGATGTTTTTACTAAAGAATGCTTTTTCCTCACTAGACTTGTCTTTTCTGTGCTCTTCCTCTTGGAGGAGAGGAGTTGTTTAGCTTTATAGAGAGGTCTCCAACTCATCCTTACTTCAGTCCTCCTAGAATCGCGGGAGGTAGTTGACGTGTGCGGGGGTTACCCCAACCTTTGTGTGGATGTGGTTATGTGACTCTTTTGTTGTTATCCTGAGGAGAAAGGGGCTACGGTTTAAGTGAATTGGGCCTTTCGGATAGGTCGGGTCCAGGTCGGACCTAGTGCATCGGAGTACGTAGGTCGGCTCCAAGCTGGGCATAACACGACCTTCCAATGAGGTCGGCTCCAATATAAACCCAATACGTCCACGTACCTTGGTCTGCTCTGAGTCTGGCCCAATACGTCCATACACATAGGTCATTTTGAGGTCGGCCCACTGCGTGCATACACATAGGTCGGCTTGAGGTCGGTCCACTGCGTGCATACACATAGGTTAGCTTGAGGTCGGTCCACTGCATGCATACGCATAGGTCAGCTAGAGTTTGGTCGTCAGGGTGTATAAAGATGAATAAGTTATCAAAAGGACCCGATTAACATCTCAACCTAGAACATGATGTTTGGTAAGAATTTTATAAGACTTGTAAATGCCAATAAATATATGAAATATGATATTTTGACAATTTTTTTTTTTTATAAAAATTTCTTTTCAAGCTATACCAAATCTTTCTTTTTCATTTTCAAGCCACTCCAAACCTTTCTTTTATCGAATGAAGTGTTGTCACGTCAATATTGTCAAAAATGGTTATGTAGTTACTTAATTTTTTTTACCATAAGTCTTTTTGTACATATTATTTCTTTTCTAATTTCAGTTGCATTAAAATGGTCATGTAGTTCGTTGAATTTGGGGTCTAAAGTCATTTTCTACAATATTCTGAAGTTCTGGCATATGATTAAAACACATGTTTATAGTATATTAGGGGAGGTTGCACTAGTTTTTTCGGAAAAAAAATGATATGTGCGGTTGGTCATGACCTTGTTTATGAAAGCTTACTCCAACTATAATGATCTTGGATGATAACTTGGTAGGGGTGGTACTTCATGAAGTTCTGTCGACAAGGAAAGTTTTGTTAATTCTATGTTTTGGGACACTTGGAGTTATAAGATTGGTCTTGTAAAAATTAAAAAAGAGTGTATGAAGAGCGGAGACATGAACATGTTGGCAAAGTAAATGAAGTTGACAAGGGAAGTAGAAGAGCATTAAGATAGGAATCAACGAATATATTTATTTGAAGCAAATATTTTTTTATCTCCTAAAAGAAAATTGGGATGTGTTTCCGGGAGAACTTTTGACGTGCTTGGAATAAACTTAAGTTCATAATCATATATCATACGTTAATAGTGGATCCCCGTACAAAACTAGTGATGCAAAATAGAAGAAAATAAGAGAAAGAAAGATAAAAAAAAAATCAATTAGAGAGACCAAAAAATTAATAAACACGAAACATGTATGAAAAATATCGTATCAAGAATGTTTCGCCAATGTACGAATGATTAAACAGTTTATCAAGAAACGGGAGACGTGTGTGGACTTCGCTCATTTCAATAACTTGTGTCCAGAGACATTCACAGGTCAAACTTATAATTATGACCAATGTTTGAAGTGCTTAATCACTTCCCATATCGTAAGGTCAAGGTTATAATCACGGCGGAATTTAGACAAAAATTTACAGTCTCAAATAGGATTTTTTACATTTTTAATAAATTTTTTTATTTAAAATAATCACACATTATAATAGAATAAAAAAATATAACTATTATAAAATAATCATAAAATAAACACAAAAATTCCTAAATTTTAAAATTTAGGATTATACTAATATGGAGAAAATTAGAGTTTATATCAATTTCATACAAAAAATTTAAAATCGTGATCGAGATTCATACTAATTTATGAACAACTTAATTTGAGAGAGATCATGTGAGAATGTGTTATCCAATCTCTCTCAAATGTTGTGTTTAGATTAGGGTGTGAATTTGAAAGAATGAATTTGTGTTTATTTGAGTTGATTTGTATGTAAATATGTGGTTGTTTAGATTTTGGATTAAAGGAGAGATGATATGATTTGAGTGGATATGAGTGGAAAATTTATGAAAGTTTGTGTAGGATGTGATTGATAAAATTTAATAAATTATAATTTTTAATAAAATAAATTGTATGATTACCATTTTACCCTTCAATGTAAATAGAAAAAATGATATTCAAATAAAATTAAAAATGTTATTTAAAATTACAAAAATATAATTTATTCATATTATAGTTAATAACTTAAAATTATTATTATTATTATCAATTATATTGAAATAATTTATAATATAGACTGTTTAATTTTAACTCCACATTTATTTGAATATATTTTATTTTATAGAATTAATTTATTTACAAAAGATATTCATTTGAATAATAATAATATTATTATTTTTATTATTATCATATAATACTAATTATTATAATAATTAAAATTGAAATTATATATATATATATATATAAAGAGGGAGGGACAATAAAATAATTTTAGTACGATGCCTTTCTATGCACTTCTCTTCATTTTAGAGAGTGTCAAAATTTGCAATTCACCTACAAATCTACACTCTCAAGACAACGCAAACAAACAGATCCAAACACGTTTTCAAGTCACTTTCCATCTGCATGAACAATACTCATGCGGATCCAAACACAGCATAAGAGACAATGTGAGAATGTATTTTTTAATGTCTTTGTTTTTTAATATCCGTCTTTCAATTTATCTCTTTATCCTTTTTGTTTCTCTTACACTTTCTTGATGATTTACCTTATAGTCAGAAACAAAATCCTAATTTCTTTCATTACAAAAATCTTTATTAAGTTAATTTTTATTTTATTTTTTTATTATAATTTTTCATAACATACTTAATTTAAATAATATAATAATACATAAATATAATTTAAAAAATATAAATATATATATATATATAACATTTAAAATAAATAAAAAATTGGGGAGTCGTGTCATCACTAAGTTCCGTCTGTGCTTGTAATCATAGTAATTTTTTTAAGGTTAAATATGTTTTTGGCATTTCAATTTTTAGTAAAAATTGGAATTAATTCCTTTTAGAAACCTTGAACCACTGTAGCCTCTTATCTTTAGAAATGAGTGGATTTAGTCTTTTAAACTAAATTTTGTTAACTTTATTTTACGTTTCAAACGTGTTTCTCAGCTAATATTGAAGCGAACATGTATTAAACAATATAAACAAACAAAAATACTATAATGAAATGTGTTTAAAACGTCAAATAAGCTTAAAAAAATTGGTTAAAAGTACTAAATTCATGCATTTATAGAGTTGAGAGAGTAGATTGGATCGAGGTTTTTAAAAAGAACTAATCCTAATTTTCACTAAAAGTTGAAGAACCAAAAGCATATTTAACTTTTTTTTAATAAAAAATATTCAAATACTCAATTACTTTTCATGTGACTTTTGCTCTTTGGAAATATCACCGTAAGTGGAATATGGATAAATAGATTTGATAAAGTGAATATTAAATTTTATAATTTTGGACCATATGATCTACTTTTTGTTATTGTATGTCACATTTATTAAAACTGATATTTGACGCTTACAAAAATTCTTTTATTTTCATACTTTTTATTTTATATGTGTTTATGATACAAATACAAGATGACTAATTTAGTCAAAGTTGTTCGAAAAAGTTGTAAAAAATCTTCTTTTAAAACGTTTGACTCTAGAAAATACTTAGATTTATTATGAAGTAGAGCTTTTATTATTAGGTACATTTAGATAATTTAGATAACATATATCTATATATGTTTTATGTTGTTTATATATGTACTTATGTATATTAAATTATATTATAGTTATCGCTACAAAAATCTTCCCGCACAAATATACAAATATCTCTATATAATGATTGAAGCGTTACAATAAGCGTCAAATTGCATCTAATGTCTCGAGCCTTCCTAAGAACAAGACCAATCAATTGGATTTCGAACGTTGAAGATCTGTCATAAGGAGATAAGTTCTTTGAAACAAATTCTTGATGAAACAAAATCGCTTCCTAATTAAGTAGGTCACCTAAACCATCACTCTGAAATAACTTGGATAGCAAGTGAAATCCTTTAAAAATTAAGCATATTAATCATGTTAATATTACTGAACATGAAAAGACAATAAAAAGTTTGCCACATATTATTTATGAATAGAAAGTTATTAAGACAAAAAAGGACACTTTAAATATGTGATCATGATTTTCTAAAAACCTTGACTAAAAAAAGACGTATTTTTCTTTAAATATTTATTTGAATATCAACTTGTCATTAAAGATGGTAAATAAATTTGTCTTCATGAATATTATCCAAATTTATTCTTATTTAGACAGAAAATTTTTGTATTGATTGGGTATAGATACAAATATGGATAATTCTCGACTTTTTAAATAAGGTATGGGGATTGATATGAAAAAGTACATATGTGTCCCGTCTGCATGTCCCCATACACGCCATAGTATTTGTCCCCGCCATATTCCCGTCCTCACTTAAATTATTAAACTTTCATAGTCAATTTAGTAACTTTATATATATATATATATATATATATATATATATATATATATATATATATATATATTACTACACACTTTTTATTTTTTAATTCTTCTAATTGTTTGTCTTTTATGAAATTCATTTGTATCTCCAATATATTTTTCATCACATCATAACCTTTATTCAATTATGTTCAATTAATGTATGTTAATTAAATATTTTTTATGTCTCACATCTGAATATTTCTATTTTTTTAATATTTTTATTTTTCTTTCACATAAAAAACGTTTAACACTCTCAATTCAAGTGTTCGATAGCATAAATCTTTTCATTTTACTAAGTAATATAAAAAAGATTATTTTTTTGTCTACTATTATTAATTTTTGTTTCATTTGAAAAACTCTATTGTTTTGCTAAAAGAATTTTCATTATTACTAAACCATTGATATTTAAAAAGTTTTTTTTAGATCTCTAATGTATTTTTCATCTTATCACACCCTTAATTATATATTTATTTTCCTTTGTAATATTTCATTCAATCATATCTCAAATTGTTTCTAAGATACATATTTGATAATTTTTTAATATTTTTATTTGTTATTTATTTTTATTGTGTAAATACTATTTTGTTATATTTTATATAAGTTTTTTTTCTAACTCAATATCAAATTGTAATTTCGTCACTATAATTGTATAAATATATTTTATTTACTATAATATAAAACATTATATAATTGCTATGAATTTTTTTTATCACCATCCAACATATATTGAAGTTCAAAATATACAAGATCTAATTTAAAAAATTTTTATTATTGGTTTAATTTTTATTCCATGCATGATTTTGATCAAGTCATGTATTATAATTTTTATTAGTGTAAAGAAAGAGAATAATTAGAATTTAAAAAATTGAAATAAACCAACATTTAAAATATATTCTAATTTGAATATTTGCTTTTTTTTAATATTTTTTTAAAAAATATTTTTAAATTTTAACAACTAGGTTTCATTAATGTTTGCAAATTTAATAAATATTTTGGTTCTCATGAAATTTTATTTGGTATTCTAATTTAAAATGTATACAATTATAATTTCTTTCTAAATATTTGATATCGAAGAAACAACCCTTCACTTAATAATATTTTATAATATTATATTTCTTTTACCGTAATTTTATATTATTTTATAAAAATTAATTAATATTGAAAGAGTAAGAGATTGACTATAGGTATGGATATAAGTATATACCCGTTATCCAGTAGAAATAGAGATGAAACAAAAAATTGATACCCATTTGGATGTAAATATTAAAATGGGAATGAATTTTTTTTATAGAAATATATATATTTGATTGCAAAGCCCGTCCCCATCTCACCTTGTTGCCATCCCTATTTGACATGGCATAAAATACTTGCTTCGCCACTGATAAATGAAATTAAAACAGTATAAATTTCACTATGACGTTTAAATAATAATTAAGTTAATAATATTTTTTATAATTTTTCACGTATTTACATATTTTTATTGTATAGTTTAGCGTAGGTATTTAAATTTAATTTTTAGAAAATGGTAAGTTAACAATACATTGGAATTCAATGAAGATACGATTGTTAATATATTTCAAATAAATTAAATGTCATGAATGAGTGACATTCATGGGACAATGATTTTCGATTTTATGAGATGATAGATGCATTACTTGACAATCTACTTTTAGAAATATTTTGATTATTAAAATAATTAATTTTTATATTTTAAAGAAAAAAGAGACTAAAAAGTAAAATATTGAACATAAAAATATCTGTAAAAATTTATTAGATGTCAAAATAATAGTATAAAAATCAAAAAATTGAAAAGATGAGTTTACACTTTTACTATAAGAAGTAAGGTGTCTCACAAGTGCTAAAATCATTAATTGACATGTACAAGCTTTGTTGCTCTGTTATGCCGAGAAGTAATGAAAAGAAAGAAAAGACGAGCGTATGGATATATTCCTATGAAGATTTTCTATTGCATTGAAAAGATCGAAGAAAAATTACCAAATTCCTGAGATGAAGCAGATGCTCCAGAACAAAGTTGACACTGTCTTTCAATAAGTAACCACAATATATGTATCCTATCCTGTACGAACATGAGCTTCTTCGCTTGTTCAATCCACGTTCTTGTCAACAGTTTCGTATTCACAGGGCAGAAAATTTCTAAAATGTATTTATTAACATCTCAGTTTTGTTTAGAATGTGTAGAGACTTTCACACCTATCACTTTGGCGCCATGTCTTCTCTTATTTCGACTGCGCCTGGATCTAGATGTTCTGCTCTTTGTAGAATGCTTAGTCGTATGTTCATTGATTGGGAGTTGACGAGGATCATCTGGCCATGGAGTACGTTTTGATGGGACTGTGATGTCCAGAGGAGGCTCAATTTTCCATCTGCATCAAATTGCATCGAATGCTCAAGATATGTTCATATGTACAGAAAACACGGCAATTTTAACTCCCCAAATTCCAGAAGATATCAACGGATACATATTACCACTCCTCAGGAAATAAAAACTAAAATTAATACTGAACTTTATTACTTCATTTTTTTAAAGAAAAATACACTTATATAGTTTTTAGAAAATCAATGTATTCATTTATGTCCCAACATCATATTATATAAAGACATAATATAAAAATTAATTCATAATATGCATTAATAATTCCACCAAATATGATCTTTATAACACTTAATTTTCCTTCTTTTGACCTCCTTATCCATGCTATCATTAGCCTCCAGTTCACTGGACCTTGTCCTTACATGGCCGGAGAGAAAGTTAAGTACTATTTGGTTGTACTAATGAAGTAAGTTGCTTGAATCTAGGTAATGAAGAGAAGAGGACTCACCGAGCAGGGAATTTGCTGTCTGTGCGAGCTTCAACCCGCAGCCACCAGAGCAAAACATGGCGTCCACAACTGCCAAGTGGTTCAACCACGGAGGTGTCTCTGAGCAGAGACAGGGGACTTTCTATATCCTCATCAATCTCATCCAACACTTGAAGATCCTTAATCCATTCTGGCCTATCATCAAGATCCCTCCAAAGCAACCTAGAATTCAACACAAACCCAGCCCACTCAATCTTTCTGGGAAGCACAGGTGCCAGATCATCTATGTAAACTGCACTTTTTCCAACATAGCGCAATGGTTTGAAGGTATGCCACCCAACAAGATTATTGGTCGCATTACAAGCAGGACCTTGCACCGGTATTGCTGAGGCCTCCTCCGCACCACCTGAATGAACAAGAATTCCAATCGAAAACGCACCAACCCACTTCACATTTTGAATCTCATCAAACAACTCCATGCTATGCATATTGCTATCATCTACAAACATCACAATCCCATCCAGCCTCTCGTTGCTCACAATCCTATTCCACCACACAAAAAATCAATCATACGTTTTACTTAACAACAAACTAAATCTTTAAACCTCCAGTACAATTGTTTCTAACTTCTTTTGGTTTGAAGTCATTAGTATTCTGCACACTACACAATTCACGATTTTCCTTGAGCTAGAACTATTATGGACAAATTTCTCTTACAATTTGCTAGTAATTGAGCGATTATTTCTTATGCGCCAATTAGCGGGAAAACAGTACCAGACGAATTGAAAATTTACGCATTAGAATTTTCAATAAAGGGAAAGCTGAAATGTTGACCTCAAAGCATGAAGGCGCATTCGAGCCTCCAATTTGTGTCTTTCATCCCAAGAAATCGGCATTCGGTGATTGAAGCCGACGTGGATGGTTCTGAGTCCTGACTTGGCGATGATGGAAGCAGTCTCATTGGTGACTCGTCCAGCCTCCACCACGATCCAAATGACATCGTACGGCACGAGCATTAGCGAGTGCATCACGCAGCTTAAGTGAAGCTTCTGGAAGGTGCGCACGTGGGTCGGCGTGACTGCAATAACCGTTTTCGCTTTCTTCACTCCGAACAGTGCCCTCTGCTCCCTTTGAACTCTCTCGATTATGCGGTACGCCTTCATCACCTCCTCGGGATTTGGATGCGGCCATGGCCGTACTTGGATCCCGTGCCGCCCAACCAGCACGCGGCTGCCGGCGGTCTGGTTCGCCTGATTCGCCATCGGTTTCGTGGCAAGGGAGGAACGCACGACGAGCGGAGCGGGGATTTCGCCGCCACGGAACGCAGAGAAGTTTGTTGAGGTAACTGAGAAGAAGAACAGGTAGACGAGGCGGGAGAAGCGGAAACCGAGGACGACGCTGATGAGGCAGCAGGCGGCGTGGAGGAGGAACGAAAAGGTGGTCACCGGAGACTTACCGGAGGCTTCGCCGGAAGATTCCAACGGCAAAGGTGCTCTGAAGCTGTTGCTCCGGCGGTTGATGTAGCTCTGCTGCCACGCCGAGAACTTCATTTTGCCTCTCTAGTTCAAAGAGAGAGCAAAGAAGGTAGAAGATTGCGCCGTGATGGAACTTAGTATTCAAAATGATGAGTTGCTTTGGAGTTAGAATCATAAAGAAAGAAAGAAAGAATGCTAACATGAAAACAGTAGTGAAAGAATGCTTAACGTTCGATTGAATTGAATCGATTCATCTTTTCTTTATTTTATTTTGTTATTACTTGATATATTATTTAGTTTATGGACAATTATTATTTTGCTCCATCATCCTACTTAGTTGTTGTTGGGATTAAGGTGATATTTGGGACTTTAGTGATAATACAGGGGTACAGGGATACTACCAAGTGTTGCCAATTTCTATTTAATGTTTTTATGATAAACGGTGCTGGTAAATTCAAACTTTATTTAATGTTTGATAATAATGGTGTGCGTAAATTCGTTTCTTTCTCATTGGTTTGATCTTTTTAAAAAATTAAAAAGAAACACTTACAATCATACATTTTAATTTCATAATAACTAAGTAGTATTTTATTTCTTAATTATATAATTAATGCTACTTAAATGTCTCGAATAAAATAGAATAATGTTAACAAAGTGTTTTTTTTTACCAAGGGTGTATTTGACTCATTATTTCAATTAATTAATATTTTATTTAAACAAAGTTATTTTATTTGAAAAAAAAAAGTGGATCTTCGGAACTATTTGCAATGATTGATTATGATAAAGTTTGTAGGGGTAAAAAAAGTGCTTTTAAAAAGATTAACTTCACTTGAATAAACAAATCAAATTATATATAGTAAATTCCTTAGTTATTTTATTTATCATTTACACTCAATTGCATACTAATAATAGTTTGTAAAAATGATTGCAGTTCGTTTTTTTTTTAATAATTAAACTGGTGTTAAAATCTTATGCTATTATCTATAACAATAACAAAGAGGATTCCCTCTTTTGTGTCCACATTTCATAATACCAATTCTATCCTTTATAATATGATTATTTATTATTTTTTAAAATTAATGGTTCTTTTTACCTATTTTCTATAAAATTGTTTATCTTATTTTTTTTATTCATCAACAATTAACTTTTCTATTCATTTCACTTTATTTTTAACATTTCACTTCATTTTTAACATTACATTATTATCATCTACTAAGATACTATTATTCATAATTTAAAAAATGCGTATACACAGGCGCGATAGCGCCTGTGTGTACGCACAATAATAGGATTCTCTCTTTTGTGTCCACATTTCATAATACCAATTCTACCCTTTATAATATAATTATTTACTATTTTTTAAAATTAATGGTTATTTTTACCTATTTTCTATAAAATTGTTTATCTTATTTTTTTTATTCATCAACAATTAACTTTTCTATTCATTTCACTTTATTTTTAACATTTCACTTCATTTTTAACATTACATTATTATCATCTACTAAAATACTATTATTCATAATTTAAAAAATGCGTATACACAAGCGCGATAGCGCCTGTGTGTACGCTAGTATATGTGAAATGAATAATTTTGAAATATGAGAACTAACATTCTATATTCTTAATTTGTGAAATGTGAGAACTTAGAAATAAATTCTTTTATAGTAGAAAGGAAATTTTTTTATTAAAAATAGAATTCATTTTTTTCATAACAGAATAAATTTTTGGATCTTTAAAAAGGTTTTTTTTTTTAATTTGACTTTATTCCTTGTCTTTTTCAATATCTAAGGTCATAAAATCAATCTTTGTGAAGATTTCTATGGGATATCTTAATCAATTTCATCTTTAGCTAGATCGAAAGTGATGGAGCCATGTAGGGAAAAACAATAGTAGGCATATTCTTTAAGGTAAGAAAAAATAATCTCTTTAAAAATTTTAATGTTTTATGGTTGAATTCAAAATTTGTGGTACAAATAATGTGTTTGTTTGTTTGTGTAAGATCGAGAATATTTGTAAGAAGAATGAGTTTAATGAATACTATTAATAGTGATAGTATTTTATAAATAGAAAATGTTAAGAGAAATTGAATAAATGTGTTTGATTTGAACTGTAAATATATAAATACTAGCATTTTAGACTATGTAAAGCACATGTTTTTTGAAATAAAAATTTATTAAATATTTATAAGAATGTATTTTATTATATGTAAAAATAATAAATTTTATGAGATATTTATTTAAAATAATAATTAATTAAAATAGTGAATAATAAAAAATATTATGATAAATTTGTTTATAATAATATACATTGTTTTTTAAATATTGGGATTTAATTTAGAATATATGTTAAGTTTATGCATGTGTCAGAAAAGTATTTGGATAAATAAATAATTGTTATAATTGCAAGACTTTAATTATTATTATTTTTTTCAATAGAAAAGGAAACAAATAAATTTTTCCAGTACCGTAGAAACATTTATAGATAGGTGACCCGCATGTGCCAAGACTATAGACTATGAATATAATTTAAACCTAAGAAATTGATTTATTTTAATTTACTTTTATTTATTGTCTTTAAAAAAATGTAATAATATATAAGTTCAACCTAGTATTTTGACTCCTGCAACGCACATTATTTTTAAGGTAAATGATTTTTTCTTTATAGTAATTGGTAAAAGAAAGTTAAAAATAGATATTAATTTTTAAACAATGATGATAAATATGATTTAAAATAAAAGACATCAATTTGACCATATTACCATATTTGTAAGTGAATGTAATAATCTTGAATACTAACTGTAATAATCATTGTTTTGTCATATTTGTAAGTGAATGTAATAATCTTGAATACTAACTGTAATAATCATTGTTTTTTCATAAAATTTCAACTTTGTTAACATTTATGTATGTAGCTTTTATAAACATCCATACACAATTTAATTGTTCAGAAAGTCACTATAATCTTGTCATATAGAACTTATACAATTTTATTAAATGTAAAATTGGATTCAAAAACAAAAAACAAAAGAATATAATACAATAATTAACAAATAATCATAATGGTATAAGATTAATTTGTATATCTCTTATTAAATATTTTTAAATAGGAATGCAACATTTATTTTATTTATTTGTAATTAGAAACTAAAATAAATATAAGATTAATGTGTTGTCATGACAAAGCACAAACATATAGGAATGTCTCCTTTGAAACATGAAAGACATGCTAGAATAAGAAGTCAAGTTCGTTATTGGTATGAATATTTTATCACCAACATTTTTGCGTGTTATTACTGTGGTAAAGATAACATTTTTTTCCAAATCATTGACTTACAATCTTGTAATATTACAAAAATCATTTGATTGATTAATATTTTTTAAAATCATGATAAGTATACCAACTTTCGATTTAATATGATGATTGAGAATCCTGAGTATTTAATATCATTGAAAAATTCTAGAATATACCACTTATCTTGAATTTCTTAATCTTGGTCAGATCGATAATTTTAAAACTGGTACAAAAACAATTTAAAACTAAAATTTTCATAGTTTAAATAAAAATTATGAAAAGTACAATTAAATTTAATAATAAAAACACAAAGATGTAAAACAATAAGTAGCATTAACGTGATGTTGCTATAAAAGTGTGGGGGATGTGATGTAATATTGTTAGTCAGCAGTAAATTTATATTTAAGTGACATTACATACCGGGATATCAAATAACTTTATAACTTTATACTTTTTAATTACGGTAATAATGTCTGATTGTAACAAACAATAGTAATATTAGAGATAGTAACGAGGTGGGAATGAGTTTGATTATCTTATATTTATTTTTATCGAAAAAATTTATCTTCATTTTCATTTTCAAATCTAACTAGTATAAAATTTTTGTCTTATCCTCATCTTCACCGGATAAGGAGTATATTCTCGTACCCATACTTATACCCATTTTTCTTTATTTCAATATTAGTTAATCAATTTTTATATAATAATAAAAAATTACGGTAAACGAAACGTAACATTATTAAATCTTATTTATTAAGAGAATAATTGTTTCTACGATATCAAATTTATAACAATATATAAATATATACTCTCTTTTGTGTCCACATTTCATTATTTCAGTTTGATCCTTAATAATTATTTTAAAAATTAAATTTTATAAATAGTTTAGCTTTAACCCTTATTCTAAAAACCTCTTTTGTCTTTAATAGTTATTTTAAAAACTTCTTTTGTATAAATATTTTATTTTTCGAATTTTATATTTAACAACTATTTTAAAAATTAATTATATATTTCTTATTGATCGTAACTAAAATTTCAATGCAAATTAAAAAATACAAACACACAGACATGATAACGCCTGTGATCTCGTAAAGAAATTATAATTTACTAGCGTAAACACAGGCGTTATCGCGTCTGTGTGTACGCATTTTTTGAATTATAATAATAATTGATGATATTGTAATGTTATTAAGTTAATAAACAAAATAAAAATAAAGTAAAATGTATGGAGAAAATATGAGAAAAATAATTGTTGATAATTAGTAGGTGAAAAAATAAAAAGGAGATAAGTAAATAGTTTTATAAAAACTTGTAAAAGTAACCGTTAATTTTTTAAAATTTAATAAATAATTAAATTGTAAAGGGTAAAGTTAGAATTATGAAATGTGGACACAAGAGGAAATCCCCTTTGTATATAGTTATAGATGCATTTCAAATTAGAATACCAAATAAAATTTTATGAAAACCAAAACATTTATTAAATTTGCAAAAATAATGGAACCTAGTTATAAAATTTTAAAATATTTTAAAAAAGATATAAAAGAAAAACAAATATTCAAATTAAAATATATTTTAATTTTTTAAATTCTAATGAATCTCTTATTTGTACACCAATAAAAATTATAATACATCACTTGATCAAAATTATGAAAAAAAAATATTAAACTAATAATAATAAAATTGTAACATAGATATGATATCTTTTGAACTTCAATATATTTTGGATGATGAAAAAAAATTGACAATTATATTAAATTTTTATATTATAGTAAATAAAATTTATTTATACAATTATACTGACAAAATTATAATATGATTGATAATGAGTTAGAAATTAAAAAATAATAATATAAATTATATCAAAATAGTATTCTACATGATAAAAATAAACAACAAATAAAAATATTTAAAAGCTATCAAATGTGTGTCTTACAAATAATTTGAAAGACTATTAAATGAAATTAAAAGAAAACAAATGTATAATTAAGCGTATGATAAGATAAAAAATACCTCAGAGATGTAATAAAACTTTTAAAATATCAACATAATGAATGGTTGAGAACTAACCAAATTGTTTTAGTAGAACAAAAGAGTTCTTCAAACAAAACAACAATTAATAATAATAAAGTAAATAAGATACATTTTTTTTATATTATCAGTAAATGAAATGTTATGCTATTAAACACTTAAATTGAGAGGGTTAAACATTCTTATGTGAAAGAAGGAAAATATACAATAAATAAAAATATTAAAAAAAATAAAGATATTAAAATGTGAGACATAAAAAATATTTAATTGACATACGTCATTTGAACATAATTACATAAAGGTTATAATAAGATGAAAAATATATTAGAGATTTGATTGAATTTTTTGATAAACCAAACAATTGAAAGAAAAACTATGTAGCAATATATATATAAACCTAAGGTTACTTAATTAATTGTGAATATTTTAATGATTTAAATCAGAGCGAAGTATGATGAGAATGAGTATTATGACGGGTATGGAGATGAGAACAAACAAATATGTACATTTTCATATTTATTCTCACATTCAATTGAACAAGTCGGAGATTTTTCATATTCATATTCATACTTCGTCAATGTGGAGATTTTCGTCAAAACGAAAATAAGTTTGGACAATACTTATATAAACGGATTTATTTCTGATCCCTTAATAACATGCGTTTTAGCATATATTTTTTGTTATTACATATATTTTATATAATTTTGAGAAAAAGAAATTGAACTTCGTTGAGATTTACTTAAATTTTATTCAAATAAGACTATAAAATAATATTATAAATGTTGTTAGTTTTTTAAAGATATAAAGCATAGTCTGACGCATATCACAGCCTATCAGCTTCGTAATTTCTTTCATTTCCCCTCATCATACCATTTTGTCTTTATATAAATAAAATAATTGAGTTTTCTCACTAATTGATTAACACAACAAATTATTCAAGAAATTTCTTTATCTCGTTAAAATTATAGTAACAGTATACGTATATAAAGGAACAAAGAGTAAGTTAAAACAAAAGCCATGTGGGTGCATAACTCATTACACTGAATTTACTGGTTTGGTGGAGGGATAAAAAAAACAATAAAAAAATGAGTGAAAAAAATGTTTTATTCAAATAAAAAAAATTCTTATAAAAAAAATTCTTTATTATTTTTCAATTGATTATTTTTTATTATTATAATAAAAGTACATTTCTAATCAGTTATGTGAGTAAAAAACATTTGATATTTGAATAACATAATGTGTGGTATATCTCCATTTTTGTTTATTTTTTCGGTAATTCCGTCATGAACTTTCTGTTATGGGACCCAAGGTAAGAGAAGTGAAATCATCACAAAGGCCTTTACATATTGTTTGTTTTAAGTGTAAAAAGTGAGAGAGTAAAGAAAAACAACAAAAATAAAAAAAAAGTGAAAACTATAAATAACGACATGAGAAGGACACATTGACTTTTGTAGAAAAATAAAGAAGTAATATGCAAAACAATACACAATCAAATATGATTAATTTTCATAAATAATTCATAAATATTTATATAAATCTAAACTATATATTAATATTTTATTAATATTTCCATTTTATAATAATAATATAAAATTATTAAATATCAATACATGTATTTCATTTTTCCTTTTCTTTTATTTAATCTAAAAGAAACTTTGTTTTTTACTTTGTTTTTTCTTTTAACTCTTCCTCAATTTTTATCACCCCATTTAAATCAAATATTAATCTAACTACCATCTCGTCTTCAACTATTTGACATAAACTCTTTTATACAAATTAATGGAAGCAAATATAAGAAAAAGTTCTATTAATATATCCATACCCAACGACTTTTATATGGCAAACCTTGGTTAATAAAATCTTAAAAAAACGATTTTGAATAACACACGCTAGAAAGCATTACTACTGAAAACTATTTCCCCTGTACACATATATAATATCAGTATCAGAAAATAGATAAAAGGAAATTGTAGTATGAAAGCAAAGAGAAACGAAGGAAAGTGACAATTACTATGGGTGTGGTGTGGCGTCAATCAAAGTCAACAATACCAAATGTAATGCAAATGCAAGTGTAATACAAATGCAAATGCAGTCAAAACCCACCCCCATCAACCGCTTCCATTCCCATTCCCACACATTGCCATTCACCACACGCCTGCTCCTCCAATACAACAATCCTCGCTTCAATAATAACCCCGTGGCCCCCACTCGCCAACAAAAGGTCAACGTCCTCCACTAACTTCACAAAATTTTCAAAATTAAGGCTAAATCAGGTTTCTTATTTAAATGAGTCAGGCCTGGAGGAACTAAAACATTTTTATATTTCTCTTATTCACAAAATGATGTTCAAAGTTTCTAAGATGCGACTCAAAGCTTATTTAAGAGCGCAAGACCTCTTACCTAAGCTTTGGAAAGCTATATCGACAAAAAAAAAGAGAGTATTAAAACTGATTTAGAAAATTAAGTTATTATAAATTATTATATATGATGGTAATTGAATTTGAACAGTTATTTATTTTTAATTTTAAAAATAGAATATTAATAATAATTTAGTAATTAAAATGAGAAGAAGGCGTTTTGTTTTGTCCGTTTGATTGTTATTGGTTATTGGCATGGGATGGCACTAAAATTTGACGGAAACAGGGTAACGTGACAGTCCAGTCACCTAGTGGACCAAAGCAGCCGAATCTATAGCACCCATTTTGACCATAACCATAAGCTTAACCATTCCCCACCCTCCTCCTCCTCCTATTATTTTCTTTCACTTTGTCAACCACCACCTTCTCTCTTAATCCCTCTTCTCCCATGGTGTAGTGGCCACAACTATGGCCGTGGAGCTCATGACAGGCTACAGAACCACCACTTTCACCACCAAAGCAGAGGAAAATGCCGTCCAGGAAGCCGCCTCCGGTTTGGAGAGCGTCGAGAAGCTCATCAGACTCCTCTCTCAGACTCCCCAACAATACAACTCCTCCAATCAAATAGCAATCGACTGCAAGGCCGTCGCTGACCTAGCAGTTTCCAAGTTCAAAAATGTCATTTCGCTACTTGGCCCAGACCCAAGCCCAGGCCCATCCCCAACCCCAACCCCAACTCCAACCGGCCACGCCCGCTTCCGAAGAGCTCCTCTTCCTCCTCCTCCTCCTCCGCCGCCTTCCTCACAACCCTCCCAGCCTCCCGTCTTCCACGCCACCCCTCTGCACCAAATCCCCAAAACAGACACCACCCTCAACGACTCCTCTTCCAAAACCATTTATTTCTCCTACCCCTCCC
Source organism: Vigna unguiculata (assembly GCF_037176805.1). Taxonomy (NCBI): domain Eukaryota; kingdom Viridiplantae; phylum Streptophyta; class Magnoliopsida; order Fabales; family Fabaceae; genus Vigna; species Vigna unguiculata. The sequence goes on along the minus strand of NC_140794.1, from coordinate 50,698,242 downwards.
CTGCAACTTCCTTCATCTCCTCCCTCACTGCCGACGTCCACACCAAACAACCCTCTTCCTCCTCGCCGCCTCCGCCGCCGCCGGGCTCTTTCCACATAACCACTCTCTCCCACGTCTCATCCGCCGGGAAGCCTCCCCTCTCCTCCTCCTCCTCTTTCAAGAGGAAGTGCAGCTCTGAGAACTTGCCTTCTGGAAAGTGCGGTAGCTCCTCTAGCCGCTGTCATTGCTCCAAAAAGAGGTATCTCAACGACTATACCTCTTTCTTCCGAATTACTTTTTTTTTTCGTGACTCAATTTGAACTCGCTCCATTTTTTTTTAGTTGTCTATTTTGGTTTTAGAAATAGATGCAATTTAGTTTAGATGGTTTGTTCTGAAGATTAAGGTTTTGTGTGGCGCAGTAGGAAAATGAGGTTGAGGAAGGTGGTGAGGGTACCGGCTATAAGCTTGAAGATGGCTGATATTCCACCGGATGATTATTCTTGGAGAAAGTATGGACAGAAACCAATCAAAGGATCCCCTCATCCAAGGTACTACGTGTATTATTATGGTTTTGGTAATTTGGTAATTTGCAGACATGAAAGTTGACTCTTGAATTTCAAAACTTAAAAGTAGACCCAATTTATTATTGGTTTGCTTTTATGGTGGTTGTGAGGACCTAGTTTGAATGTTTGAGGAGTGAGGGGTGCTGATAATTTTTAATTACAGGGGTTACTACAAGTGCAGTAGCGTGAGAGGGTGTCCAGCGCGAAAGCATGTGGAGCGAGCTTTGGATGACCCAGCTATGCTGGTGGTAACCTACGAGGGGGAGCACAATCACACTCTCTCTGCGGCTGATGCTACTAACCTTATTCTTGAATCATCTTGAAGGTGTATCGGAAACGTAACCATTAATCAGGTTTACAAGATTTCAACGGGGTAATTATGGGACTGTTCAATACCAACTTTACTCTAGTCAGGGCATTAATCTCGAAACAAATTAGTGGGGTGTTCCTTTTCCCTGTACAATATTATTGGATTCTTCTTACTTTATTTTTATTTTTTTCTCATTCTCTTTAAGGCTGAATCATTGTGAATCCGTTGCTTCATTAAAAAAGAAATTGTAAGGTGGTGGTGGATTTGAATCTGAAAATTAGGAAAGCAAGTGGGTTTTGGTTTTATTCCTTTTAAGCTTTGCTTTTTGGTGAATGTGGTTTACTTTATCTTTGGTGCTTATCTTGGATACTCATCATTTCTGAACTTTTTGTGGGATGGATGGATTTCCATACTCAACGGGTTTTCCTTTGAATTTGTTTGATAAGAGTAAAGTGAAGAAAAAAGCAATGAAAGGGACCTAGTCAAAGAATTGGACAGAAGAGGACGGACATGTCGTGTATGAGACGGTTGACTAAGTAAGAGAGAGAGAATGGAAGAATGAGTGAAGGTGGGTGATGCGTTAGAAAGAGGAAAGTGTTAAGAGAGTTTTTAATGCATAAATGGTTGGAGGGTTTGGGTTGTGGAAAAAAGGGTAGGGTTGCATTGAAGAGAGAGGTTGTGTGTTGTGGGAAAACCGAAGGGAAAGTCAAAATGGGTGGGTGTGGAATTGATAAGTTATAGCAGCGAGAAGGGTCCTACCTTGTTACCAATTTTGTTGTTTTGCTAGCTTTGCCTTTGCCTTAACGTCAACTTTGTTGCGCTCATAGGGTCCCCCTTCGCTCATTCATCATTATCGATTTCATCATTCACTCACACATGTGCCTCCCTCAATCGATCACCATTCATTTTCACATCTTCTTTTTCTTCCCGTTGCTTCTCTCAACTCATTTCCTCACTATCTTCTCCATCTAAATCTCACTCTTCATTCTAATATTAACCTATGCACCTATTTTATTAACCATTTTTTATTTTTTTCCCGAATAAATTCGACGTTACTGGTACCTGTTAGCTACATACATAACACGTTACTTCTACGAAAAGAGAAGCCGTATGTGTTAAGCTCAAAGTCGTATAAAACCTGTCAATACTATAAATCGATAATGGAAATTTCAAGGTCTTTTCACATGTACCTCAAAATCAATACATAAATCCACCACTCATTATTTTATAAAGATCAATATTAGAGTTGGTTTTATAATTATAAGAATGCAAATTCCAGGTTTCCTTTTTAAACTAATAATAGTTCTTTATAATTATTGTAAAATATGCGTAAAATAACGCAATAATTTTAGATTGCGTCTTTATCTCTCTTCAAACTTTTATTCCTTGAGTTAGAATTCCCGAGAAGACAATTTTTCTTCCCAGATTATTATTACATATTGACTCGCCTAATAAGACAACTCTGTGTGTACATCAGAGCCACAAAAAATCGTTCACACGTTTACACGATGAACAGATTTTAAAGATGACAGATAATAATAAAACTTCTACAAGAACTTGTTCAGATCGGATAAAAAAGAAAGAAAAATATTACAGCAACTTAACCTGGGGTAAGCCAAATTGTAGGTTCTGCAGATGACAATTATTACCTTGTGGTTGATGAAGCGCTACAAAAATACAAACCAAAATTTATATATATATATATATATATATATATATATATATATATATATATATATATATATATATATATATATATATATATATATATATATATATATATATGAATTAACCGACCAAAGAAAAAGTTAGGACAAAAACAAGATAAAGCCATAAAAAGTGAATTGTGAAACATGTTACTCATTTTTTTTAAGTCATGTGGTTGATCTAGGAGAAATAATGTAATATACAAGGAAATTTAAAAGTATGCAATGATTATCAAATTTTCCAAAATGGTGCCAAACTTCCTGCTAGATTATTTTTTTTCACTTGGATTGAGTTGAAAATAAATTTTCATAAATAGTTCTTTGTTAGAAAAATTCAAGTTGGTCTTATATATTTTTGTCCTAAATTATACTATCTTTTTTAGTTTTATGTTTTGTGATGTTAAGACTAAGATAGTTGGCTGGTGTTAAACTCAATACCAGTTGGATTAATAAACCTAATGTCAAATAATATGATAAGTATATAAGATGCCGACTTGATCGATAATTATTAGGGTAATTATACATAAAAAATAATAGGTCAAATAACAAAAAGAAGAGGTTAAAGACATAATATTGGAGTAAAGAAGTAAATAGAAGGTTGAGTAATCTAGACAGTTGAAGAAGGATGAGCATAAAGGGACTCGGAGAATTAGAAAAGAGGGAGATTACTTTGAATGTTTTTAACTTATTGGTTTTAGTATTTTTTTAGTTAGAACATATCTATTACCGAATACAATATTTAACATAAAGATGTATATTTAATCATTTCCCTTTTAAACTATGAAAATGAATTTTGAATCAATATCTTTATGAATTCAATGAATGATTGTAAAACCTAAAATTAGTTGGTCACGATTAGCTTGAAGACAATACTTGTAGTTTAATTTTTTATATTTAGATATTTCCAGAAACAGTTAATCAAATAATTTTATAATTTGTTTAAGAATAAAGAATACAAAAGAAGATGTTTGAATGAAACTGTAAACAATGTGATACACGGTAATCTAAACCCTCAAATAAGCAAATATAACAATAAAAACACAAAAGGAGAAAACATTGTTTGATGGTCAATGTTTCCACCAACCTTGGGTGTCATGCTTATGTGTAACTGATGGAGAGTCAAAGTGACGATGAAAAAAAGACTGAACGAATGGTATTAAAACGTGAAAAAAAAGGGAAGACTAATGCTACTATGACAATATGACAACGTTTGTGTATTAGGGTTTGATATGTTCTTTTGAAAGCGTGTTTTTAGTTTAAGAAATCCAGAAAATCTCCCACCAAAATGCTGAGCTTTCAACCGACCTTTAATTCTTTATGCCTTCAAAAGCTGATAAGGTGATTCATATTTGAGTCATGTCACTAAACACCCTTGTAAACCCTAAAAAAGTGTAAGTAAGTTTAAGATGGTAGTGGGAGTAGGAAGTGGAATCAATTACGATTTAAGAAAGTTGAATGAAATTGGATTTGGTAGCTCCACTGCGATTTAATGGTAGGAGATCTTTGTATCGAGAGGATTCAATTTCACCACTGCAAACATCATCTATAAAATATGGGTATTTCTTTTACTTTTACACCCCCCTTAGTTTTCATCTCTATACAATGCTTTTTATCTTGGCATTTCTAAAACTATTGAACTTTCTAGTCTATCCTTGTCATTGGAAGGATTAGTCACAAAGCTTGGGATGATGTCTCAAACATTCTGGATGGAAGAAGATTGCCAAAAGACAAGACGCTACAAAAATAATTTAAGGGTTAAATATGTTTTTGGTCCCTCAAGTTTCAGTGAAATTTGGAATTAGTCCCTTATCAAAACTTTTGACCAATTTAGTCCTCCATCTTTCAAAATGCATGAATTTAGTCCTTTTAACCAAATTTTGTTAAGTTTATCTGACGTTTCAAGCGCATGATAGTATTTAAGTTAACATTGAAGCAAAAATGTGTCAAACAGTATAAATAATTTAAATACTATCATAAAATGCGCTTGAAATGTTAGATAAACTTAACAAAATTTGGTTAAAAGGACTAAATTCACGCATTTTGGAAGATGAATGACTAAATTGGTCAAAAGTTTTGATGAGGGACTAAACCCAAATTTCGCTCAAACTTGAGGGACCAAAAACATATTTAACCCATAATTTAATTATACAGTCCAAAAATCATATAAGTGACTTTTAAATTTGCAATCTAGGATAAATTTCATAAATCTAGAATAAATTTTCATAAGAATTTTTAAATTGTACAATTTAAAAATTATTTTTGGATATAGAAATTTATTTTGTATTGCACATTTTATAATTTATTATTTTAAATAACTTTTAGATCCAAAAATCTAAAAATAACTTTAAGGTATTGTTAGATGGAAGTAGGGATGTCAAAAATATCCGTACCCGTGGGTATCTGCGGATAAAATCCGCAATGGGTAGGAAATGGATATTAAAAATGGATACCCGCTACCCGTGGGTACGAGTATTTTTGATACCTGCATGTTAACGGAACGAGTACGGGTATCATAGTATCCGTATCCGTGGATACTCGTACCCGCTAAACTTTAATTCACAAAAATAATCAATATATTATATATTAGTAAAAAATATTTTGTCCTAATTTTTTATAAGCTGCACATATTGTCTTCTGTCTTCATTCTTTCAACTCCAAGTATTGGTACGATGTCTTCTTCCAAGTACATTCCATGACATTTTTCTCTTTTCCTTCTTTGAAATTGGGCATATACATCAAACCATATATAGATAGTGACGTTTATGGTATGCTTGTTGTCAAATGATGGAATCAAATTAAGAATACTTGGCACGTGACAGTTGAGGTTTATTATTTGATTATTTTTCAGGAATCAATCGGAGAAAGTGAACTTGTTGATCAAAACACTAATTAAAGAATTTCCATTCTGTTGAACGTCATTTTATATTTATTTTTATAATTGTTTGGACTTGTATGGACTTGAGTTAGTTTGAAATTTATTTAAAATTTATAACAGTGATGTATTTTATTTTATTTTATTTGAATTTTTGATTAAATATTTATTTTTTAAATAATTTTGTAAATACCCGCGGTTACCCGTGAATATCCGCGGGTATGAAAAAAATAGACGGGTACCCGCATAACGGATACCCGACGAATATGAGTATGGATACGGGCCAAATATTTATCTAGCGGGTAGAGTACAGGGAAGCTACTACCCGTACCCTACCCGCCCCGTTGACATCCCTAGATGGAAGGATTTTATCAACATTCATAAATGAAAAATCATAATAGAATCGAAAAAATTGAAATACTATTATATATCTTTGTATCGATTAAATTTACAAGTTAGAGATAATTGGACTCGATCAGTTGAGATTTACCGTATGTTTTAGATGATGAATCGACTTCCAAATTATACACTCAAATTGTATAATATATAAGTCTCGTATTTTACAATCTAGAAAGTTTTCTGAACATGTAGTACAAAATATGTGCATAGCTAAAAAAAACAAAAACAAAAACATAAATCTTACACCTTTCCCACCAGCAACAAAGTCAACACAATTGGTGGCTAGGGAATAAAAGAAAACAAACAAAGCTGAAGAGACGAAATATAATCGAAAACGTGTGCAGGGTTAATTTTGTCTTCTGCATACCACCATTAGGTGGAGAGGAAACCATGGGTTGATAAAACAATTATGGAGTAAATATATTTTTATCTCAAAATTAGTTTCTTTTTTAAATTTTGGTCCAATTTAATTTTTTAATTTTATAAAATATATGAATTTAATTCTTTTAACTAAATTTTATTAAATTTATTTGACATTTCAAACATATATTTTTACCGACATTTAAGAGAACAAAAACATATTTAACTCAAAAATCCTATATAATACGTAACTGTTTGGAATCCAAGTGTGAGTCTAAGTCTCGTATTGGCTAGAAATGAAAAGGTATAACATTATATAAGAATAAAGACCTATAAACCCATCGCTTTAAGGTTTTGAATTGAAAGTGGTGTCAATACCTTCTGTGATTGTGTTTAGGTCTCATTAGTGTTTGTTCTCTCCCATGATACCCTTCTTAAAAACCTAATAAATACAGATAAGACATTGACACCATTTTCAAAATCTAAGAGCTCTCAAAATCTAAGAGTAACATGCAATGTAACTAGAGAGTAAAAAAAAAATGCTTAAACTTAAGCAAAGCTAAAATTCTTGCTCCCTTTCAAATTTCACCTCCCACCCTCATCAAACACTTCACGGAAAATGTTTTTTTTTTGAGAGAGGAGAGTGTTTGATTTCTCTAAAGAGATTTCTGGAATGGTTTATTATATTCCGGAGAATGAATTTTGAAAATAATAAAATAAGTGATAGAATGTAGAAAGAAAATGATAGGATGCGGAAGTAATACCCCTTCTACAGAATCTCCAGCCACAAAATTAAACTAACTCCATAGGTTAAAGGTTGGTCCATGCTTTAAACTATTAGCACAGTAATTTGGACGGATTGTATATATATTTGAACCTCCATATTTTTCTTCCTGCACCTCCATAAATGTTAAAGTTCCAATTTTATCCTTAGCAGATTGTGTAATCCGAAATCAAAAGGTGCTTTTTGGTTGTCCAAGTAAAAAATACTTACGGATTCTAGAATCCGGAAAAGTGGCACTCCCACCTCCTCACCCACACTCCGTTGGCTTCCTTTTACACCACAAACTGAAAAGTGGCATCCAACCTCAAAAATATCTTTCATGACGGACACTGCAAATTGTTTGTAGGTCTTAAAAGAAGAAGAGAGTAGCATCATCAATATTTTGGACGCGGCGTTTGATCATCCTGGTATTTATGTTTCTTTAAAAAAATTCTCCTAATAATTAATTAAACAAAAAATAAAACTAAGATGATTGCTAGACTTTTGACAAGGATAATAATAAAATAAGCTATAAAAAAATGTTATTCTTATTATATATTAACAATAATGTATTAAAATATTAAGAACATATTAAATATTATAATCTTTTAAATATATAAAAACGTTTATATTGGGTTTCTTTATCTGTATTAAATCGCTTTGTGTACTTTGTGATGCGATCTAATCTAAAATCTTATTTTCTACATTTTGTTATCATTTTCCATTCATTTCATAATATAAAAAATTTAAATTTAAACAAGTTTCAGGTTTTCAATATATGATCAACTTTTAGTATCTAATATTTCTTTTTAAAGTTGTACTCATTATTTTCGTTGACTCCTTGATTATTTTTTTAAAAATGGTAACAAAATGATAACAAAATGTAAAAAGTTTTTGTTTTCTTGAATTATTTTATTCAAAAATTTTAATTATCATATTGAGTTTTTTTCTTAAAATTTTTAAATTTTTTTTTGGATTTTTATTTTCTCAATTTTCTTAATTTTTTTATAACTTATTGTTTTCTTTAACTTCTTGAATCGATTATGTTTTTTATTTATTATTATTTTATTGAATTTTATTTTCTCAATTTTTTGAATATTTTTAAAATATTTGTTTTTTGAATTTTTAATCGTCTTATTCCATTATTATGTTAAAGTCTTTAAATTATTTTTCTTTAATTTTATTTTCTCAATTTTCTTAATTTCTTTTTAACTCTTTATTTTTTTTAACTTCTTGGATTATTTATTTTTATTTTTTATTTATTTATAATTATTTTCTTGAAATTTGTTTACAAATTTTTATCTTGTCCTTCTTGAATATTTTATTTATTAACTCATTGTTTTTATTAACTCCTTGAATTGATTATTTTTATTTTATATTTTACTATTATTCTTTTATTGAATTTTATTTTTCTTGAAAACTTTAAAAAAATATTAGATACTAAAAGTTGATCATATATATGATCATAATATATGATCAACTCATTGTTTTCATTAACTCCTTGAATTGATTATTTTTATTTTTTATTCTAATATTCTTTTGTTAAAATTTTAATAATCATATTGAGTTCTTCTCTTAAACTTTTTAAAATCTTTTTCTTAAATTCTATTTTATAACTTTTCTTAATTTATTTTAACTCGTGAATTTCATTAACTTCTTGAATTATTTATTTTTACACTTTTTTCACTTACTGTTCTTTTCTTGATTTTTTTTAATTGTTTCTTAAAGTTGTTATCATTTTCTTGATCTTTTTTTTTAATCTCTAACCGTGTTCTTGAATTTTAGCTTGAAAAATTTTAATCATCATATTGACTTCTTCTCTTAAATTTTTTAAAATCTTTTTCTTAAATTCTATTTTATAAATTTTCTTAATTTATTTTAACTCGTGAATTTCATTAACTTCTTGAATTATTTATTTTTACACTTTGTTCACTTACTGTTCTTTTCTTGATTTTTTTTAATTGTTTCTTAAAGTTGTTATCATCTTCTTGATCTTTTTTTAAATCTCTAACTGTGTTCTTGAATTTTAGCTCGAAAAATTGTAATCATCATATTGACTTCTTCTCTTAAAGTTTTTAAATTCTTCTTCTTGATTTCCATTTTCTCAATTTTCATAACTTTTTTATAACTCATTGTTTTCATTAACTTCTTAAATTGATTATTTTTATTCTTTTTTTATTTAATATTCTTTTGTTGAATTTTATTTTCTCAATTTTTTTAAATAACTTTTTAAAGTTTTTATCAACTTCATAAATTGTTTTTAAATCTCCAAATATTTTGTTCAAATTTGTTTTGTTAGATTTTAATCATCATATTTTTATCTTCTCTTAAAGTTTTCAAATTCTTTTTCTTGAACTCTATTTTCTCACTTTTCTTAACTTTTTAAAATTTTTCATTTTCAAAAACCTCTTCAAAAACTTATTTTTACACTTTCTTTACTTATTTTTCTTTTCTTGAATTTTCATTTCTTAAACTTTTTGAATTCTTTTTTAAAGTTGTTATCAACTTCTTGATCCTTTTTAAATCTCCAAATATTATCTTTAAATTTTTTTTGTAAAATTTTAATCATCACATTTTTTTCTTCACTTAAAGTTTTTAAATTCTTTTTCTTGAACTCTATTTTCTCACTTTTCTTACCTTTTTATAAACTCTTCACTTTCAAAAACATCTTCAAGAACTTATTTTTACACTTTCTTTTCTTATTTTTCTTTTCTTGAATATTCATTTCTTAAACTTTTTGAATTCTTTTTTAAAGTTGTTAGCAACTTCTTGATCATTTTTAAATCTCCAAATATTTTCTTGAAATTTGTTTTATAAAACTTTAATCATCACATTTTTTTCTTCTTTTAAAGTTTTTAAATTCTTTTTCTTGAACTCTATTTTCTCGCTTTTCTTAACTTTTTTAAACTCTTCACTTTCAAAAACATCTTCAAGAACTTATTTTTACACTTTCTTTACTTATTTTTCTTTTCTTGAATTTTCATTTCTTAAACTTTTTGAATTCTTTTTTAAAGTTTTCATCAACTTCTAGATCCTTTTTAAATCTCCAAATATTTTCTTGAAATTTGTTTTATAAAACTTTAATCATCACATTTTTTTCTTCTTTTAAAGTTTTTAAATTCTTTTTCTTGAACTCTATTTTCTAACTTTTCTTATCTTTTTTAAACTCTTCATTATCAAAACTTCTTCAAGAACTTATTTTTACACTTTCTTTACTTATTTTTCTTTTCCTGAATATTCATTTCTTAAACTTTTTGAATTCTTTTTTAAAGTTGTTATCAACTTCTTGATCATTTTTAAATCTCCGAATATTTTCTTGAAATTTGTTTTGTTAGATTTTAATCATCACATTTTTTTCTTGTCTTAAAGTCTTTAAATTCCATTTCTTTAACTTTATTGTTTCACTTTTCTTAAGTTTTTTAAACTCTTCATTTTATAAAACTTCTTCAAAAACTTATTTTTACACTTTCTTTACTTATTTTTCTTTTCTTGAATATTCATTTCTTAAACTTTTTGAATTCTTTTTTAAAGTTGTTAGCAACTTCTTGATCATTTTAAATCCCCAAATATTTTCTTGAAATTTGTTTTATAAAACTTTAATCATCACATTTTTTTCTTCTTTTAAAGTTTTTAAATTCTTTTTCTTGAACTCTATTTTCTCGCTTTTCTTAACTTTTTTAAACTCTTCACTTTCAAAAACATCTTCAAGAACTTATTTTTACACTTTCTTTACTTATTTTTCTTTTCTTGAATTTTCATTTCTTAAACTTTTTGAGTTCTTTTTTAAAGTTTTCATCAACTTCTAGATCCTTTTTAAATCTCCAAATATTTTCTTGAAATTTGTTTTATAAAACTTTAATCATCACATTTTTTTCTTCTTTTAAAGTTTTTAAATTCTTTTTCTTGAACTCTATTTTCTCATTTTTCTTAGCTTTTTTAAACTCTTCACGTTCAAAAACAAGAACTTATTGTTACACTTTCTTTACTTATTTTTCTTTTCTTGAATTTTCATTTCTTAAACTTTTTGGATTCTTTTTTAAAGTTTTCATCAACTACTAGATCCTTTTTAAAACTCCAAATATTTTCTTGAAATTTGTTTTGTAAAATTTTAATCATCACATTTTTTCTTGTCCTAAAGTTTTTAAATTCTTTTTCTTGAACTCTATTTTCTCACTTCTCTTAACTTTTTAAACTCTTCATTTTCAAAACTTTCTTCAAGAACTTATTTTTACACTTTCTTTACTTATTTTTCTTTTCTTGAATTTTTGATTTCGTAAACTTTTTGAATTCTTTTTTAAAGTTGTTATCAACTTCTTGATTCTTTTTAAATATCGAAATATTTTGTTCGAATTTGTTTTGTTAGATTTTAATCATCACATTTTTTTCTTCTCTTAAAGTTTTTAATTTTTTTTTTCTTGAACTCTATTTTCTCACTTTTCTTAAGTTTTTTAAACTCTTCATTTTAAAAACTTCTTCAAAAACTTATTTTTACACTTTCTTTACTTATTTTTCTTTTCTTGAATATTCATTTCTTAAACTTTTTGAATTCTTTTTTAAAGTTGTTAGCAACTTCTTGATCATTTTTAAATCTCCAAATATTTTCTTGAAATTTGTTTTATAAAACTTTAATCATCACATTTTTTTCTTCTTTTAAAGTTTTTAAATTCTTTTTCTTGAACTCTAGTGATCCTTAAACAAATAGAGTTCATGAAAAAGAATTTAAAAACTTTAAGTGAAGAAAAAAAATGTGATGATTAAAATTTTACAAAACAAATTTAAACAAAATATTTGGAGATTTAAAATGATCAAGGAGTTGATAACAACTTTAAAAAAGAATTCAAAAAGTTTAAGAAATTAAAAGTCAAGAAAAGAACAATAAGTAAAGAAAGTGTAAAAATAAGTTCTTGAAGATATTTTTGAAAATGAAGAGTTTAAAAAAGTTAAGAAAAGTGAGAAAATAGAGTTCAACAAAAAGAATTTAAAAACTTTAAGAGAAGAAAAGAATGTGATGATAAAAATTTTACATAACAAATTTAAAGAAAATATTTGGAGATTTAAAAAGGATCAAGAGGTGGATAACAACTTTAAAAAAGAATTCAAAAAGTTTAAGAAATGAAAAGTCAAGAAAAGAACAATAAGTAAAGAAAGTGTAAAAATAAGTTCTTGAAGGAGTTTTCGAAAATGAAGAGTTTAAAGAAGTTAAGAAAAGTGAGAAAATAGAGTTCAAGAAAAAAAATTTAAAAACTTTAACTGAAGAAAAAAATGTGATGATTAAAATTGAACAAAAAAAATTTAAAGAAAAAATTTGGAGATTTAAAAAGTATCAAGAAGTTGATAACAACTTTAAAAAAGAATTCAAAAAGTTTAAGAAATGAAAATTCAAGAAAAGAAAAATAAGTAAAGAAAGTGTAAAAATAAGTTCTTGAAGAAGTTCTTCAAAATGAAGAGTTTAAAAAATTTAAGAAAAGTGAGAAAAGAGTTCAAGAAAAAAAATTTAAAAACTTTAAGAGGATAAAAAAATGTGATGATTAAAATTTTACAAAACAAATTTAAAGAAAATATTTGGAGATTTAAGAAGGATCAAGAAGTTGATAACAACTTTAAAAAAGAATTTAAAAAGTTTAAGAAACGAAAACTAATACGTAGCTCTGCACTTTTTTATTTATTATGTCCCACTTATTTGCCTATTCTTTTCTTCAAGGCAGCAACTTGTGAAAGTAATAAGGGTTGATTTTTGTAACTTATATTCAAACTTGTGGTACATAAGAAGTGAATCCCTTTGAATAGTAAAAAAAATTGTTTAATAAATTTTAAAACTTTTTACGAAAACTAATAGGTAGCCTTGCACTTATTTGTTTATTATGTCCCACTTATTTGCCTATTTTTTTCTTCAAGGCAGCCACCTAGTGAAAGTAATAAAGGTTGATTTTTGTAACTTATAATCAAACTTGTGGTACACAAGAAGTGCATCCCTTTGGATAATAAAAATAAAATTGATGAGTATATTTTAACACTTTGTACGAAAATAATACGTAGCTCTCCACTTATTTGTTTATTATACCCCACTTATTTGCCTAATTTTTTCTTCAAGGCAGCCACCTAGTGAAAGTAATAAAGGTTGATTTTTGTAACTTATAATCAAACTTGTGGTACATAAGAAATGCATCCCTTTGGATAATAAAAAAAATTGTTTAATAAATTTTAAAATTTTTTACGAAAACTAATAGGTAGCTTTGCACTTATTATTTTCGTATTATTTTCGTACAAAGTGTTAAAATATACTCATCAATTTTTATTTATTATCAAAAAGGATGCACTTCTTATGTACCTCAAGTTATATTATAAGTTAAAAAACTTAACCCTTATTACTTTCACTAGGTGACTGCCTTGAACGAAAAATTAGGCAAATAAGTGGGGCATAATAAAAAAATAAGTGGAGAGCTACATATTATTTTCGTACAAAGTGTTAAAATTTATTAATGGATAGCTCTCCACTTTGAATAGTAAAAAAAATTGTTTAATAAATTTTAAAACTTTTTACGAAAACTAATAGATAGCTCTCCACTTATTTGTTTATTATGCCCCACTTATTTGCCTAATTTTTTCTTCAAGGCTGTCACCTAGTGAAAGTAATAAGGGTTAAGTTTTGTACAAAATAATCAAACTTTTGGTACATAAGAAGTGCATCCTTTTGGATTATAAATAAAAATTGATGAGTATATTTGAAGACTTTGTACGAAAATAATATGTAGCTCTCCACTTATTTGTTTATTATGCCCCACTTATTTGCCCTTTTTTCTTCAAGGCAGCAACCTAGTAAAAGTAATAAAGGTTAATTTTTGTAACTTATAATTAAACTTGTGGTACATAAGAAGTGCATCCCTTGGGATAATAAAAATAAATTGTTTAATAAATTTTAAAACTTTTAACGAAAACTAATAGGTAGCTCTTCACTTATTTGTTTATTATGTGCTACTTATTTGCCTATTTTTTTCTTCCAGGCAGCCACCTAGTGAAAGTAATAGGGTTGATTTTTGTAACTTATATTCAAACTTGTGGTACAAAAGAAGTGAAACCCTTTGAATGGTAAAAAAAAATTATTTAATAAATTTTAAAACTTTATATGAAAACTAATAGATAGCTCTCCACTTACTTGTTTATTATACCCCACTTATTTGCCTAATTTTTTCTTCAAGACAGTCACCTAGAGAAAGTAATAAGGGTTACGTTTTGTAACATATAATATAACTTGAGGTACATAAGAAGTGCATCCCTTTGGATAATAAAAATAAATTGTTTAATAAATTTTAAAACTTTTTACGAAAACTAATAAGTAGCTCTGCACTTATTAATTTATTATACCCCACTTATTTGCCTATTTTTTTCATCATGTCAGCCACCTAGTGAAAGTAATAAGGGTTGATTTTTGTAACTTATAATAAATCTTGTGGTACATAAGAAGTGCATCCCTTTGGATAATAAAATAAAATTGCTTAATAAATTTTAAAACTTTTTACGAAAACTAATACATAGCTCTGCACTTATTTGTTTATTCTGTCCCACTTATTTGCTTATTTTTTGTCTTCAAGGCAGCCACCTAGTGAAAGTAATAAGGGTTGATTTTTGTTACTTATATTCAAACTTGTGGTACATAAGAAGTGAATCCCTTTGAATAGTAAGAAAAAAATGTTTAATAAATATTAAAACTTTTTACGAAAACTAATAGCTAGCTCTGGACTTATTAGTTTATTATACACCACTTACTTGCCCTTTTTTCTTCAAGGCAGCCACCTAGTAAAAGTAATAAAGGTTAATTTTTGTAACTTATAATCAAACTTGTGGTACTTAAGAAGTGCACCCTTTGGATAATAAATAAGAATTGATGAGTATATTTTACCACATTGTACGAAAGCTAATACGTAGCTCTCCACTTACTATTTTATTATGTCCCACTTATTTGCCTATTTTTTTCTTCAAGGCAGCCACCTAGTGAAAGTAATAAGGGTTGATTTTTGTAACTTATATTCAAACTTGTGGTACATAAGAAGTGCATCCATTTGGATAATAAAAATAAATTGTTTAATAAACTTTAAAACTTTTTACGAAAACTAATAGATAGCTCTCCACTTATTTGTTTATTATGCCCCACTTATTTGCCTAATTTTTTCTTTAAGGCACTCACATAGTGAAAGTAATAAGGGTTAAGTTTTGTAATTTATAATATGACTTGAGGTACATAAGAAGTGCATCCTTTTGGTTAATAAATAAAAATTGATGAGTATATTTTTACACGTTGTTCGAAAATAATACGTTGCTTTCCACTTATTTGTTTATTATGCCCCACATATTTGCCTCCTTTTTTCTACAAGGCAGCCACCTAGTGAAAGTAATATGAGTTGATTTTTGTAACTTATCTTCAAACCTGTGGTACATAAGAAGTGCATCCCTTTGAATAGTAAAAATAAATTATTTAATAGCATCCACCTAGTGAAAGTAATAAGGGTTGATTTTTGTAACTTATATTCAAACTTGTAGTACATAATAAGTGTTTCCTTTTGAATAATAAAAACAAATTGTTTAATAAATTTTAAAACTTTTTACAAAGACAAATAGATAGCTCTCCACTTATTTGTTTATTATGCCTCACTTATTTGCCTAATTTTTTCTTCAAGGCAGCAACTTAGTGAAAGTAATAAGGGTTGATTTTTTTGTACAAAATAATCAAACTTGTGGTACATAAGAGGTGCATCCTTTTGGAGGGTAAATAAAAATCAATCAAGATATTTTAAGACTTTGTAGGAAAATAAAAAGTAGCTCACCACTTATTTGTGTATTATGCCCCACTTTTTTGCCTATTTTTTTGTTCAAGTCAGCCACCTAGTGAAAGTAATAAAAGTTTATTTTTGTAACTTATAATCAAACTTGTGGTACATAAGAAGTGCATCCCTTTGGATAATAAATAAAAATTGATGAATATATTTTAACACTTTGTACCAAACTAATTCGTTGCTCTGCACTTATTTATTTATTATGCTCCACTTATTTGCTTATTTTATTCTTCAAGGCAGCTAGTGAAAGTAATAAGAGTTGATTTTTGTAACTTATATTCAAACTTATGGTACATAAGAAGTGAATCCCTTTGAATAATACTAATAATTTGTTTAATGAATTTTAAAACTTTTTACGAAAACTAATAGGTAGCTTTGCACTCATTTGTTTATTATGTCCCACTTATTTGCCTTTTTTTTTTCTTCAAGGCAGCCACCTAGTGAAAGTAATAAGGGTTGATTTTTGCAACTTATATTCAAATTTGTGGTACATAAGAAGTTCATCCCTTTGGATAATAAAAATAAATTCTTTAATAAATTTTAAAACTTTTTACGAAAACTAATAGATAGCTCTCCACTTATTTGTTTATTATGCCCCACTTATTTGCCTAATTTTTTCTTTAAGGCAGTCACCTAGTGAAAGTAATAAGGGTTAAGTTTTGTAACTTATAATATGACTTGAGGTACATAAGAAGTGCATCCTTTTGGATAATAAATAAAAATTGATGAGTATATTTTAACACTTTGTACGAAAATAATACGTAGCTCTCCACTTATTTGTTTATTATGCGCCACTTATTTGCAACTTTTTTTTCAAGGCAGCCACATAGTGAAAATAATAAAAGTTTATTTTTGTAACTTATAATCAAACTTGTGGTACATAAGAAATGCATCCTTTTGGATAATAAATAAAAATTGATGAATATATTTTAACACTGTACGAAAATAATACGTTGATCCCCACTTATTTGTTTATTATGCACCACATATTTGCCTCTCTTTTTCTACAAGGCAGCCACCTAGTGAAAGTAATATGAGTTGATTTTTGTAACTTATATTCAAACCTGTGCTACATAAGAAGTGCATCCCTTTGAATAATAAAAATAAATTATTTAATAGCAGCCACCTAGTGAAATTAATAAGGGTTGATTTTTGTAACTTATATTCAAACTTGTAGTACATAATAAGTGTTTCCCTTTGAAGAATAAAAATAAATTGTTTAATAAATTTTAAAACTTTTTACGAAAACAAATAGATAGTTCTCCACTTATTTGTTTATTATGCCCAACTTATTTGCCTAATTTTTTCTTCAAGGGAGCAACCTAGTGAAAGTAATAAGGGTTGATTTTTTTGTACAAAATAATCAAACTTGTGGTACATAAGAAGTGCATCCTTTTGGAGAATAAATAAAAATCAATGAGTATATTTTAACACTTTGTAGAAAAATAAAAAGTAGCTCTCCACTTATTTGTGTATTATGCCCCACTTATTTGCCTATTTTTTTCTTCAAAGTAGCCACCTAGTGAAAGTAATAAGGGTTGATTTTTGTAACTTATATTCAAACTTGTGGTACATAAGAAGTGAATCCCTTTGAATAGTAAAAAAAAATTGTTTAATAAATTTTAAAACTTTTTACGAAAACTAATACGCAGCTCTGCACTTATTTGTTTATTATGTCCCACTTATTTGCCTATTTTTTTCTTTAGTGAAAGCAATAAGAGTTGATTTTTGTAACTTATAATCAAACTTGTAGTACTTAAGAAGTGCACCCTTTGGATAATAAATAAAAATTTAATGAGTATACTTTAACACTTGTACGAAAACTAATACGCAGCTCTCTACTTATTATTTTATTATGCCCCACTTATTTGCCTATTTTTTTTTTCTTCAAGACAAGCCACCTAGTGAAAGTAATACGACTTCATTTTTGTAACGTATAATCAAACTTGTGGTACTTAAGAAGTGCACCCTTTAGATAATAAATAAGAATTGATGAGTATATTTTAACACATTGTACGATAACTAATACCTAGCTCTCCACTTATTATTTTATTATGCCCCACTTATTTGCCTATTATTTTCTTCATGGCAGCCACCTAGGGAAAGTAATAAGGGGATATTTTTGAAACTTATATTCAAACTTGTCATACATAAGAAGTGCATCCCTTTGAATAATAAAAATAAATTGTTTAATAAATTTTAAAGTTTTTTATGAAAACTAATAGGTAGCTCTTTACTTATTTGTTTATTATGCCTCATTTATTTGCCTATTTTTTTCTTGAAGGCAGCTTACCTAGTGAAAGTAATAAGGGTTGATTTGTGTAACTTATATTCAAACTTGTGGTACATAAGATGGGAATCCCTTTGAATAATAAAATTAAATTGTTTAATAAATTTTAAAACTTTTTACCAAAACTAATAGGTAGCTCTCCACTATTTATTTATTATGCCCCACTTATTTGTCTATATTTTTCTTCAAGGCAGCCACCCAGTGAAAGCAATAAGGGTTGATTTTGGTAACTTATAATCAAACTTGTGGTACATAAGAAGTGCATCCCTTTGGATAATAAAAAAATTTGTTTAATAAATTTTAAAACTTTTTATGAAAACTAATAGGTAGCTCTACACTTATTAGTTTATTATGCCCCACTTATTTGCCTATTTTTTTCTTCAAGGCAGCCACCTAGTGAAAGTAATAAAGGTTGATTTTTGTAACTTATAATCAAACTTGTGGTACATAAGAAGTGCATCCCTTTGGATAATAAAAATAAATTGTTTAATAAATTTTAAAACTTTTTACGAAAACTAATAGGTAGCTCTACACTTATTAGTTTATTATGCCCCACTTATTTGCCTATTTTTTTCTTCAAGGCAGCTAGTTGGTGAGGCAATAGCTTACCAAGGCGATGATCAGTAGCTGGTCCAAGAGGATGATCAGCCACACTGGGACTGAGACACGGCCCAGACTCCTACGGGAGGCAGCAGTGGGGAATTTTCCGCAATGGGCGAAAGCCTGACGGAGCAATGTCGCGTGAAGGTAGAAGGCCTACGGGTCATGAACTTCTTTTCCTGGAGAAGAAGCAATGACGGTATCCGGGGAATAAGCATCGGCTAACTCTGTGCCAGCAGCCGCGGTAAGACAGAGGATGCAAGCGTTATCCGGAATGATTGGGCGTAAAGCGTCTGTAGGTGGCTTTTTAAGTTCGTCATCAAATCCCAACCTAGTGAAAGTAATAAGGGTTGATTTTTGTAACTTATATTCAAACTTGTGGTACATAAGAAGTGAATCCGTTTGAATAGTAAAAAAAAAATTGTTTAATAAATTTTAAAACTTTTTATGAAAACTAATAGCTAGCTCTGCACTTATTAGTTTATTATACCCCACTTATTTACCTAATTTTTTTCTTCAAGGCAACCACCTAGTGAAAGTAATAAAGGTTGATTTTTGTAACTTATAATCAAACTTGTGGTACATAAGAAGTGCATCTCTTTGGATAATAAAAATAAATTGTTTAATAAATTTTAATACTTTTTACGAAAACTAATAAGTAGCTCTGCACTTATTTGTTTATTATATCCCACTTATTTGCCTATTTTTTTCTTTAGTGAAAGTAATAAGAGTTGATTTTTGTAACTTATAACCGAAATTATGGTACTTAAGAAGTGCACCCTTTGGGTAATAAATAAAAATTTGATGAGTATACTTTAACTCTTTGTACGAAAACTAATACGCAGCTCTCTACTTAATATTTTATTATGCCCCACTTATTTGCCTATTTTTTTTCTTCAAGACAAGCCACCTAGTCAAAGTAATACGATTTCATTTTCGTAACTTATAATCAAACTTGTGGTACTTAAGAAGTGCACCCTTTGGATAATAAATAAGAATTGATGAGTATATTTTAACACATTGTACCATAACTAATACGTAGCTCTCCACTTATTATTTTATTATGCCCCACTTATTTGCCTATTATTTTCTTCAAGGCAGCGACCTAGTGAAAGTAATAAGGGGATATATTTGAAACTTATATTCAAACTTGTCATACATAAGAAGTGCATCCCTTTGAATAATAAAAATAAATTGTTTAATAAATTTTAAAGTTTTTTATGAAAACTAATAGGTAGCTCTTTACTTATTTGTTTATTATGCCCCATTTATTTGCCTATTTTTTTCTTCATGGCGGCCACATAGTGAAAGTAATAAGGGGATATTTTTGAAACTTATATTCAAACTTGTCATACATAAGAAGTGCATCCTTTGAATAATAAAAATAAATTGTTTAATAAATTTTAAAGTTTTTTATCAAAACTAATAGGTAGCTCTTTACTTATTTGTTTATTATGTCTCATTTATTTGCCTATTTTTTTCTTGAAGGCAGCTTACCTAGTGAAAGTAATAAGGGTTGATTTGTGTAACTTATATTCAAACTTGTGGTACAGAAGATGTGAATCCCTTTGAATAATAAAATTAAATTGTTTAATAAATTTTAAAACTTTTTACCAAAACTAATAGGTAGCTCTCCACTATTTATTTATTATGCCCCACTTATTTGTCTATATTATTCTTCAAGGCAGCCACCCAGTGAAAGCAATAAGGGTTGATTTTGGTAACTTATAATCAAACTTGTGGTAGATAAGAAGTGCATCCCTTTGGATAATAAAAAAATATGTTTAATAAATTTTAAAACTTTTTACGAAAACTAATAGGTAGCTCTACACTTATTAGTTTATTATGCCCCACTTATTTGCCTATTTTTTTCTTCAAGGCAGCCACCTAGTGAAAGTAATAAGGGTTGATTTTTGTAACTTATATTCAAACTTGTGGTACATAAGAAGTGAATCCGTTTGAATAGTAAAAAAAAATTGTTTAATAAATTTTAAAACTTTTTATGAAAACTAATAGCTAGCTCTGCACTTATTAGTTTATTATACCCCACTTATTTAACTAATTTTTTCTTCAAGGCAGCCACCTGGTGAAAGTAATAAAGGTTGATTTTTGTAACTTATAATCAAACTTGTGGTACATAAGAAGTGCATCCCTTTGGATAATAAAAATAAATTGTTTAATAAATTTTAATACTTTTTACGAAAACTAATACGTAGCTCTGCACTTATTTGTTTATTATGTCCCACTTATTTGCCTTTTTTTTTCTTTAGTGAAAGTAATAAGAGTTGATTTTTGTAACTTATAATCAAAATTATGGTACTTAAGAAGTGCACCCTTTGGGAAATAAATATAAATTTGATGACTATACTTTAACACTTTGTACGAAAACTAATACGCAGCTCTCTACTTATAATTTATTATGCCCCACTTAGTTGCCTATTTTTTTTCTTCAAGACAAGCCACCTAGTCAAAGTAATACGACTTCATTTTTGTAACTTATAATCAAACTTGTGGTACTTAAGAAGTGCACCCTTTGGATAATAAATAAGAATTGATGAGTATATTTTAACACATTGTACGAAAACTAATACGTAGCTCTCCACTTATTATTTTATTATGCCCCACTTATTTGCCTATTATTTTCTTCAAGGCAGCCACCTAGTGAAAGTAATAAGGGGATATTTTTGAAACTTATATTCAAACTTGTCATACATAAGAAGTGCATCCCTTTGAATAATAAAAATAAATTGTTTAATAAATTTTAAAGTTTTTTATGAAAACTAATAGGTAGCTCTTTACTTATTTGTTTATTTTGCTCCATTTATTTGCCTATTTTTTTCTTGAAGGCAGCTTACCTAGTGAAAGTAATAAGGGTTGATTTGTGTAACTTATATTCAAACTTGTGGTACATAAGATGTGAATCCCTTTGAATAATAAAATTAAATTGTTTAATAAATTTTAAAACTTTTTACCAAAACTAATAGGTAGCTCTCCACTATTTATTTATTATGCCCCACTTATTTGTCTATATTTTTCTTCAAGGCAGCCACCCAGTGAAAGCAATATAGGTTGATTTTGGTAACTTATAATCAAACTGGTGGTACATAAGAAGTGCATCCCTTTGAATAATAAAAAAATTTGTTTAATAAATTTTAAAACTTTTTACAAAAACTAATAGGTAGCTCTACACTTATTAGTTTATTATGCCCCACTTATTTGCCTATTTTTTTCTTCAAGGCAGCCACCTAGTGAAAGTAATAAGGGTTGATTTTTGTAACTTATATTCAAACTTGTGGTACATAAGAAGTGAATCCGTTTGAATAGAAAACAAAATTGTTTAATAAATTTTAAAACCTTTTATGAAAACTAATAGCTATCTCTGCACTTATTAGTTTATTATACCCCACTTTTTTACCTAATTTTTTCTTCAAGGCAGCCACCTAGTGAAAGTAATAAAAGTTGATTTTTGTAACTTATAATCAAACTTGTGGTACATAAGAAGTGCATCCATTTGAATAATAAAAATAAATTGTTTAATAAATTTTAAAACTTTTTACGAAAACTAATAGGTAGCTCTGAACTTATTTGTTTATTAATACCCACTTATTTGCCTATTTTTTTCTTCAAGGCAGCCACCAAGTGAAAGTAATAAGAGTTGATTTTTGTAACTTATATTCAAATTTGTGATACATAAGAAGTGAATCCCTTTGAATAATAAAATTATATTGTTTAATAAATTTTAAAACTTTTTACCAAAACTAATAGGTAGCTCTGTACACATTGGTTTATTATGTCCCACTTATTTGTCTATTTTTTTCTTCAAGGCAGCCACCTAGTGAAAGTAATAAGGGTTGATTTTTGTAACTTATATTCAAACTTGTGGTACATAAGAAGTGCATCCATTTGGATAATAAATATAAATTGTTTAGTAAACTTTAAAACTTTTTACGAAAACTAATAGATAGCTCTCCATTTATTTGTTTATTATGCCCCACTTATTTGCCTAATTTTTTCTTTAAGGCACTCACCTAGTGAAAGTAATAAGGGTTAAGTTTTGTAATTTATAATATGACTTGAGGTACATAAGAAGTGCATCCTTTTGGTTAATAAATAAAAATTGATGAGTATATTTTTACACGTTGTTCGAAAATAATACGTTGCTCTCCACTTATTTGTTTATTATGCCCCACATATTTGCCTCCCTTTTTCTACAAGGCAGCCACCTAGTGAAAGTAATATGAGTTGATTTTTGTAACTTATATTCAAACCTGTGGTACATAAGAAGTGCATCCCTTTGAATAGTAAAAATAAATTATTTAATAGCAGCCACCTAGTGAAAGTAATCAGGGTTGATTTTTGTAACTTATATTCAAATTGGTGGTACATAAGAAGTTCATCCCTTTGGATAATAAAAATAAATTCTTTAATAAATTTTAAAACTTTTTACGAAAACTAATAGATAGCTCTCTCCACTTATTTGTTTATTATGCCCCACTTATTTGCCTAATTTTTTCTTGAAGGCAGTCACCTAGTGAAAGTAATAAGGGTTAAGTTTTGTAACTTATAATATGACTTGAGGTACATAAGAAGTGCATCCTTTTGGATAATAAATAAAAATGGATGAGTATATTTTAACACTTTGTACGAAAATAATACGTAGGTCTCCACTTATTTGTTTATTATGCGCCACTTATTTGCAATTTTTTTTCAAGGCAGCCACATAGTAAAAGTAATAAAAGTTTATTTTTGTAACTTATAATCAAACTTGTGGTACATAAGAAATGCATCCTTTTGGATAATAAATAAAAATTGATGAATATATTTTAACACTTTGTACGAAAATAATACGTTGATCCCCACTTATTTGTTTATTATGCACCACATATTTGCCTCTCTTTTTCTACATGGCAGCCACCTAGTGAAAGTAATATGAGTTGATTTTTGTAACTTATATTCAAACCTGTGGTACATAAGAAGTGCATCCCTTTGAATAATAAAAATAAATTATTTAATAGCAGTCACCTAGTGAAATTAATAAGGGTTGATTTTTGTAACTTATATTCAAACTTGTAGTACATAATAATTGTTTCCCTTTGAAGAATAAAAATAAATTGTTTAATAAATTTTAAAACTTTTTACGAAAACAAATAGATAGTTCTCCACTTATTTGTTTATTATGCCCCACTTATTTGCCTAATTTTTTCTTCAAGGGAGCAACCTAGTGAAAGTAATAAGGGTTGATTTCTTTGTACAAAATAATCAAATTTGCGGTACATAAGAAGTGCATCCTTTTGGAAAATAAATAAAAATTGATGAGTATACTTTAACACTTTGTACGAAAATAATATGTAGCTCTCCACTTATTTGTTTATTATGCCCCACTTATTTGCCTATTGTTTTCTTCAAAGCAGCCACCTAGTGAAAGTAATAAGGGTTGATTTTTGTAATTTATATTCAAACTTGTGGTACATAAGAAGTGAATCCCTTTGAATAGTAAAAAAAAATTGTTTAATAAATTTTAAAACTTTTTACGAAAACTAATACGCAGCTCTGCACTTATTTGTTTATTATGTCCCACTTATTTGCCTATTTTTTTCTTTAGTGAAAGCAATAAGAGTTTATTTTTGTAACTTATAATCAAACTTGTGGTAGATAAGAAGTGCATCCCTTTGGATAATAAATAAAAATTGATGAGTATATTTTAACACTTTGTACGAAAATAATACGTAGCTCTCCACTTATTTATTTATTATGCCCCACTTATTTGCCTACACTTATTTGTTTATTATACCCCACTTATTTGTCTATCTTTTTCTTCAAGGCAACCACAGTAATATGGGTTTATTTTTGTAACTTATATTCAAACTTGTAGTACATAATAAGTGCTTCCCTTTGAATAATAAAAATAAATTGTTTAATAAATTTTAAAACATTTTACAAAAACAAATAGATAGTTCACCACATATTTGTTTATTATGCCCCACTTATTTGCCTAATTTTTTCTTCAAGGCAGCAACCTAGTGAAAGTAATAAGGGTTGATTTCTTTGTACAAAATAATCAAATTTGCGGTACATAAGAAGTGCATCCTTTTGGAGAATAAATAAAAATTGATGAGTATACTTTAACACTTTGTACGAAAATAATATGTAGCTCTCCACTTATTTGTTTATTATGCCCCACTTATTTGCCTATTGTTTTCTTCAAAGCAGCCACCTAGTGAAAGTAATAAGGGTTGATTTTTGTAATTTATATTCAAACTTGTGGTACATAAGAAGTGAATCCCTTTGAATAGTAAAAAAAAATTGTTTAATAAATTTTAAAACTTTTTACGAAAACTAATACGCAGCTCTGCACTTATTTGTTTATTATGTCCCACTTATTTGCCTATTTTTTTCTTTAGTGAAAGCAATAAGAGTTTATTTTTGTAACTTATAATCAAACTTGTAGTACTTAAGAAGTGCACCCTTTGGATAATAAATAAAAATTTAATGAGTATACTTTAACACTTTGTACGAAAACTAATACGCAGCTCTCTACTTATTATTTTATTATGCCCCACTTATTTGCCTATTTTTTTTTTCTTAAAGACAAGCCACCTTGTGAAAGTAATACGACTTCATTTTTGTAACTTATAATCAAACTTGTGGTACTTAAGAAGTGCACCCTTTGGATAATAAATAAGAATTGATGAGTATATTTTAACACATTGTAAGATAACTAATACGTAGCTCTCCACTTATTATTTTATTATGCCCCCCACTTATTTGTCTATTATTTTCTTCATGGCAGCCACCTACTGAAAGTAATAAGGGGATATTTTTGAAACTTATATTCAAACTTGTCATACATAAGAAGTGCATCCCTTTGAATAATAAAAATAAATTGTTTAATAAATTTTAAAACTTTTTATGAAAACTAATAGCTAGCTCTGCACTTATTAGTTTATTATGTCCCTCTTATTTGCCTATTTTTTTCTTCAAGGCAGCCACCTAGTGAAAGTAATAAGGGTTGATTTTTGTAATTTGTATTCAAACTTGTGGTACATAAGAAGTGAATCCGTTTGAATAGTAAAAAAAAATGGTTTAATAAATTTTAAAACTTTTTATGAAAACTAATACCTAGCTCTGCACTTATTAGTTTATTATACCCCACTTATTTGCCTAATTTTTTCTTCAAGGCAGCCACCTAGTGAAAGTAATAAAGTTTGATTTTTGTAACTTATAATCAAACTTGTGGTACATAAGAAGTGCATCTCTTTCGATAATAAAAATAAATTGTTTAATAAATTTTAAAACTTTCTACGAAAACTAATACGTAGCTCTGCACTTATTTGTTTATTATATCCCACTTATTTGCCTATTTTTTTCTTTAGTGAAAGTAATAAGAGTTGATTTTTGTAACTTATAATCAAAATTATGGTACTTAAGAAGTGCACCCTTTGGATAATAAATAAAAATTTGATGAGTATACTTTAACACTTTGTACGAAAACTAATACGCAGCTCTCTACTTATTATTTTATTATGCCCCACTTATTTGCCTATTTTTTTTCTTCAAGACAAGCCACCTAGTGAAAGTAATACGATTTCATTTTTGTAACTTATAATCAAAGTTGTGGTACTTACACTACAAATAAATTTATTTTTAGCGGAGGATATTTTGGAGAGGTTTTAAATATTCTCCTCAAATTAATATAGTTTACAAGAATATTATAAATTATCTAAAATGACATAATAACAGGGGTTTTAATATTTTTGTACAGAGGTTTAAGACCTCAGTAAATTATAATACAAATTTTATTACTACGTTAAATATTAAAGTTTTCATTTACTCCTCAGTTTCATTTTCAGTTTCGCTCTCTTCGCTCTCATCTATCTCTTTGAAGGATTTTGTCTCGTGTTTTCACACAACAGAGTTTCGTTCACAAATTTTATTTCAGAATCCTAGAAATAGTTCAAGTTCCTTACTTCGATCAAAAGGTTTTCAACTCTCCAAGTGGAGTGGTGGGCGGTGAAGGCGGGGTGGTGGAAGGTCGTTGAAGTGGTTGGGGTGTTCGGCCTTGAAGACGCGTTGGACTCATTACTTCGGTGTTAGAGTTGTTCGCTCTGACGGGCATTGCAAGGGCGAGGGTGTTGTCTTGTGAAATAATCTGGTAAGTTCACTAAACCCTTATATATACATAGGTTTATTGATAATCTGAAAGTTTATTGAGGGTAATAATTTGATGGTGATGTATTTTGTGAGTGGGGATGTTTTTGCTGCCCATTACTTGTTTGATGAAATTCCTATGCTGAATACTGTTTTGGAATTTGATTATCTTTCGAAAGTGTGTTAATCTGTGACCAAAGTTTGCTCTTGTTATTATAATGAAAAAAATTTATGCAGCAAAGTTGAGTTTCTCTCCTTAATTCTTACAACTTGATCCTTGTTGTTTTCAGAAAGGACTCGAAAAGTTGGTTATTCATGGAAGAGACAGCACAACAAATGAAGCGTCCATTTGGAATTCCTGAAAAGCCAGAATTCACTGTTGGGTTGGATGAACCATTGAAGAAGTTGAAAACGAATGTTTTGAGCGAAGGTTTGTCCGTAATGGTTTTGACCGGTGTGGGAGGATTAGGGAAAACCACTCTGGCCACTATGCTCTACTATTGAACCATAATAACCTCTTATTTCTTCTTAAGTGAGGTTAGTTATTTTGCTGGAATACATGAAAAGTTTCAGATTATTGTAGAAAGAACCAGAGGCTAACTATAATCTCTTTGGTTTGCAGTTAATACCATTGTTGTCACTTGATATAGTTAATTTGGCTCCATCAAATAGCAACACTAAATATCTCTCTAATGCTATTAGTTGCTTTGATCCTCTAATGCTAACATTCCAGCAATGAAATATTGAGAGCCAACATAGTTTTGATGAAGAAGCCAGTTGCTTCATTCCACTTCTGAAGTTCCTTTATGTTTTGCAAGATGATATACTTTACAAATTTGTTTCAGCATCTAAGCTAATTTTCAGTGAGATATAGTGGTTTATTTTTTCAGTTGCTTTCATTGGTTTTTTGTGTGCTTCACCTTCTTAACCGCATATAATAAGGCTTCAAATATTTTTTAAGACTACCAAACTATTTACTTTTCTAGTCTAATTTGAAAATTATAGTATACTTCAATTAGCATGGATTTTAGCTTTTGCTTTAAAATGAGTACTGGTTCAATTTAATTTCCGCTATGTTTACATACAGATTTTCAAATTTATTCAAATGTGAAAATACATTAGAAGCTTAACGCAACACTGATTAGAAGCTTAATAATGGAAAATACATTAAGCTTATTAAATAATACTTGATTATCAATTTTGATTCCAAGTTCACTACTCTATTGTTGAATCCGAACATACTTTAAATTTGGTTATATTGGAGGAGGGTAGGTAAAATTTCTCCCTCTCTCCCTTTATTTATTTAATTTTGCTACTATTAATCTAGTTAGCAAACTGTTATTATGGAACAATCCCGAAAAAGTGATCCCCAAACAAAAAGAAATAAGGAAAATAAAACAACATAAGTAGTTGAAGAGATTAAAAAATTATTAAGCCAAAGAAAAGCAAAAAGCTAAACTTGGAAAATGCAAAAAGCAAGACTTGGGGTTGAGTAAGTGTATGAATGATAAGAAGCTAAAGTGTGCAGAGGCCATGGTGGTGGGGACAATCGTAGGCTAATTATTGTTGTTTCTAAGTTGTGATAGGTACAACTCTAAGTTGACTGCTTATGCAATGAATATCTTATGGTCAATGAGGTCTATCTCCTTATGAACTTGAGAGGAATATTCATATTAATGTGCATGTGCATGTACATGATTGAAGAGGATGAATTACAAGGAGCGAGTTCCATCTTTAATATGCTTCTATATTCTGTTTTGGACAATTTTGGTGTTTCACTTGGTGCTCAGGGTTTCTGGGAATGCAGAAGGTGACGTTTTGTACTTATTTGGTGCTTCAATTAATTATTTTTGCTGGTTTTCCTGTTTCTGTTCTTTTATGAGTTGTTGACTTTTCAGCTATGTTGTTTTGGTTCATATGTTTGAATGAGTCATAAAACTAGTATTAGGCTTTTGTTCATTATTGGAATTGGTTCAGAAGTTCCGCATAACAGAGTATGCAATATGAAAACACAAACTATGAAATTAAATAGAACGCAAAAATTAGAGGATAAATTGAAACCAATTTAGAGGACGTGTATGATTAGCTCGGGCTGTTTGTAGGTTCTAAACTGAAAATGTTTCGGTGTTATGCTTGGGAGTTATTGATGATGACCATGGGTTTCATGTTTTTACTTTCTTTATTTCACACAATTTCATTAAAAGCAGCACAATACCTGTTTGATTTTTTACCCCTGTCAATTTAATATATTCAGTACATTTGTAATGGCACTCAAATATTACTTCTATACACAGGTGATGCCCTTACTGCATTCAAGAAGAATATGATAGATCCTACTGGTGCTCTTGATAATTGGAATCCTAATATTTTAACTCCTTGCACATGGTTTCATATTATTTGCAACGATGAAAAAAGTGTCACCCATTTGTAAGATATATGCTATTTTTACTTGTGGTTTTATGAAAGATTTTGCATAAAGTGAAAAAAGTTGCTTGGCCAGGTATCTTGGAAATGCAAACCTTTCGGGTCAACTTGTTCCAGAGCTTGGCCAGCTCCCAAATTTGGAATATCTGTAAGTTATGCCTCCTTTGCTGAACAGATTTTGCATGACACTAATTTTTTATTTTTATTGACATTTCATCAACTATTTCTTGTAATTCTTGATTATTGGTTGAAACTAGTATTATTAGGAAAAACTATTCTAAAAGTAAATGCGGTAACTGTGTCTCTCAGAGCACTACCTGTAATACCATTTTCTGTTATTCACTGGACTCGTTACTCTGCCAAAATCTAAATATTTTCCTTTGACTTGACTGGGAACTTTATAACAATAACATAACTGGGGAGATCCCAAATGTGCTTGGAAATTTGACAAACTTGCTGAGTTTGGATCTTTACTCGAACAACATTACTGGTCAAATTCCAGAAGAATTAGCCAATCTTAAAAAACTAGAATCCCTGTATGAAATGCTTTCCTTTTCTCATATCTTATTCAACAAAACTTATGCAATGAAATTTCATTTTTATTTCTTTTTTAGCATTCATAACATTATGGCACACGCTCACTGTAGTTGCTACTTAATCATTGTTTGTGTTCAATAGTTTATTATCTGCTAACCAAATGGCTCTGCTCCCTGAACTAGGCGCCTCAACAAAAACAGCTTGTCAGGAAAGATTCCTATGGGTTTGACCACCATTGATACACTGATAGTTCTGTGATTTTAACTCCTATGTCTAAATGTCTAGATACATTGCTATGCTGGTGATGTGTTATTTTGTCTATAACCTGACACCATGATCATTGTTGAATCTAGTGACTTATCGTCCAACAACTTAACAGGGAATTTCCCAGCCAATGGTTCATTTTCAAGTTTTACTCCCATCAGGTTGGTACAAATAAGAATTTTGTTCTGATGAGAGCTCATTGGAGAACCACACTCCAACACTTGCCAATAGCCATTTGTTATAAAATCAGAAAAAATATTAAAGGTTGTAAAACCAGAGAAAAAAAAACAGAGAAGAGTCTTTTACAATATTATGAGTGTAGTAGCCTATATGTTACAAAAGGTTTCTCTCTAACATGATTTAACAAACAAGAAAAAGTAAAATCTTAGAGTATCTAGAAAGTCTCATTTTCATACTATTGTTCGAGTGGCATGATAAACCTTACATCATAATTTTATTAACCCCGTTAATCCATTTTTACAGTTTTAGCGATAATCGTTTCTTGGTGCAAGCCATTCCGATTTCACCACCCCCTACACAGAAACAAAATCCTTCAGCTTTGTTATTATTTATTGTTGGCAATGAATTTAATTTTTCAAAGAATATAGCTCTTAAAGTACTAGGCTTCGGATTTACTGTGATTAGAGCTACTTTATGTGATTTTCATCAAGTTAATGTACATTTTTACTTTGAATGCCAACATCTATTCTATAAATTAAATTCCAGAAAGCTTATGATGTTAATTTCAATAGGTCAAAATAATGAAAAGATTGAGGCATCCAAATGTTGTTCTCTTCACGGGAGCAGTAACTCAGACCTCCAAATCTTTCAATTGTTACTGAATTTCTTCCCAGGTACTTCAAATTCTTGATTTGATTTTGTAGTGATTCTTTAGTTATATGGGATTGTTTAATGTGAAATTTGAAATTTTTTCATTTTTATTAATCGAGTGATGCAAATGAGCCTGAGTCTTCTATGGGTACAAGAGGATCATCTGGTGGTAGCAACATTTAGGGTGTTGATGATGTTTTTTAGGATGAAACTATTTTAGTGTATTATGAAATTTGAGTAAGTATGTATTAAGTTGTAATTGTTTCAATTTAAATTGCTTTTATGTTAATATGTTGATTTTGAGAATCAAAAGTTCTAATGATATATATTTGAGCACTTTGGTTGAAGTATTTGATTGAAGTTTACAAAAAAAATATTGTTGATATAAAAATATAAGTACCTCAAATGGTGACATACATTCTCAAGTATAGTAGGAAATTCTAATTACAAACAAAATATTGTTTTTTATGAGATTTGAATAATGCTAGAAAAATACAGTAATAAATCAACAAATTAAATAATACAAACGAAATAAGTTTTATAATCCTCAAATTGAGGAGGGTATTAACCCCCACAAAAAAAATTGAAAAATAGGAGTTTTGGAATCAAATAGGTTTATGGAAATAAAGGAGGTTTTAAAACCTCCACAAAATAATAGTCATGAATAGGAGAGGTTATAACCCTCCATTAAAAAACTTCCACAATATAAACTTGGTACCAGGGGTTGTAGAAAACCTCCACAAATAACTTGTGGGGAACCTATTTGTGGAGGTTTGAAAAACTTCTGCAAAATATTTTGTGGAGGGTAAAAACCCCCGTTAAACGAAATTAAAACCTCCATAATTTAGCTTTTTTTTTGTAGTGTTAAGTAGTGCACCCTTTGGATAATAAATAAGAATTGATGAGTATATTTTAACACATTGTACGAAAACTAATACGTAGCTCTCCACTTATTATTTTATTATGCCCCACTTATTTGCCTATTATTTTCTTCAAGGCACCCACCTAGTGAAAGTAATAAGGGGATATTTTTGAAACTTATATTCAAACTTGTCATACATAGGGATGACAACGGGGCGGGGATGGGTTTTGCTATCCCATACCCATCCCCGCATAAAAAATTCATCCCCATCCCCATACCCAAACCCAACGGGTATCAAACTTTTTTCCCATCCCCATCCCCACCGGGTAACGGGTATAATCTCGTACCCATACTCGTACCCGTGTTGTAACTACTTCAATATTAATTTTTATAAAAGAAAAAAAATTACGGTAAAGGAAACATAATATTATGAAATATTCAATATTAGGAGGATTTTCTTCGATGCCAAATACCTTAAAATAAAATAGAATTGTTTACATTTTATATTAGAATATCAAATAAAATTTCATGTGAACCAAAACATTTATTAAATTTGCAAACTACAACATTGATGAACTTAATTGATAAAATTAAAAAATATTTCAAAAAAATATAAAAGGAAAACAAATATTCAAATTAAAATATATTTTAAATGTTTGTTTACTTCAATTCTTTAAATTCTAATGAATCTTTTTTTTATACACTAATAAAAGTTATAATATATCACTTGATCAAAATGACACAAAGAACAAATAATAAAAGGAAAACAAATATTCAAATTAAAATATATTTTAAATGTTTGTTTACTTCAATTTTTTAAATTATAATGAATCTCTTTTTTATACACTAATAAAAGTTATAATACATCACTTGATCAAAATGACACAAAGAACAAATAATAAAAGAAAAACAAATATTCAAATTAAAATATATTTTAAATGTTTGTTTACTTCAATTTTTTAAATTATAATGAATCTCTTTTTTATACATTAATAAAAGTTATAATACATCACTTGATCAAAATGACACAAAGAACAAATAATAAACATAATAATAAAATTTTGACATAGATTTTGTATCTTTTGAACTTCAATATATGTTGGATAGTGACAAAAAAATATTCATAGAAATTACATTAAATTTTTATACTGTAGTAAATAAAAGTTATTTATACAATTAAAGTGAAAAAAATTACAGTATGATTAATAGTGAGTTATAAAATAACAAATAATTAGATAGAATATATCAAAATATTATTCTACATGATGAAAATAAACAATAAATAAAAATATTAAAAAACTAACAAATGTGTGTTTTAGAAATAATTTGAGAGACTATCGAAAGAAATCGCACAAAGGAAATCAAATGTATAATTAAGGTATGATAAAATGAAAAAAATCTTAGAGAACTAATTATTAAATTATGTTTGAAGTGGTTAAAAATAAATAGAAATATCATTAGTGACAAAAAAATTTGTCATTAAATTACAAATAAAATAGTAATTGAATTGGTCACTAAATCAAGTACCGATTCGATCATTGAATCGGTCACTAATTTAGTCATTGATTCAGACAATAAATCAACCACTACCACTAATGACGAAAAATAGTGACTAATATGGGTTACTAACTAAATCAGTCACCATTTCATGTTTTTCTTGTAGTGAATTATCATATACTATTCCTAAATATCATTATATATATATATATATATATATATATATATATATATATATATATATATATATATATATATATATAATTTTAACCACTTCAAACAGAATTTAAAGTGAAAAAATTACATTATGATTAATAATGAGTTATAAAATAAAAAATAATTAGATAGAATATATCGAAATATTATTCTACATGATGAAAATAAAAACAATAAATAAAAATATTAAAAAACTAACAAATGTGTGTTTTAGAAATAATTTGAGAGACTATCGAAAAAAATCACACAAAGAAAATCAAATGTATAACTAAGGTATGATAAGACGAAAAATATCTTAGAGAACTAAGAAAACTTTTCAAATATCAACATATATACTTAATGGTTGAAAAATAACGAAAATTATTTTAATGAAACAAAAGAGTTTTTCAAATTAAACAAAAATTAATAATAATAATAATAATAAGTAAAGAATTTTTTTTATATTACCTTAAATTGAGAGTATAAACATTCTCATGTGAAAGGAAAATTTATAATAAATAAAAATATTAAAAAATAATATAAATATTCAAATGTGAGGCAAATTTTTTTTTTTATTAACATACATCATTTTAACATAATTACATAAAGGTTATGATAAGATAAAAAATATATTGGAGATGAGAATGAGTTTCATGAAAAATGAAATAATTAAAAAAATAAAAAATAGAATATATATATATATAGGGGTTACTTGATTAATTGTGAATATTTTAATAATTTAAACGAGAATGGAGATATGGCGGGGACGGGTATTATGGCGGGTATATGTACATCCCCATACCCATCCCCACAACCAACTGAAAAAGTCGGGGATTCTCCATACCCATACCCATACCCATTCAATGTGGGGATTCCCCGTCAAAACGGGGACGGATTCAGGCAATACCCACAGAGACGGGTTTATTTGCCATATCTAGTCATACATAAGAAGTGCATCCCATTGAATAATAAAAATAAATTGTTTAATAAATTTTAAATTTTTTTATGAAAACTAATAGGTAGTTCTTCACTTATTTGTTTATTATACCCCATTTATTTGTCTATTTTTTTCTTCAAGGCAGCTACCTAGTGAAAGTAATAAGGGTTGATTTTTGTAACTTATATTCAAACTAGTGGTACATAAGATGTGAATCCCTTTGAATAATAAAATTAAATTGTTTAATAAATTTTAAAATTTTTTACCAAAACTAATAGGTAGCTTTCCACTTATTTATTTATTATACCCCACTTATTTGTCTATATTTTTCTTCAACGCAGCCACTCAGTGAAAGTAGTAAGGGTTGATTTTGGTAACTTATAATCAAACTTGTGGTACATAAGAAGTGCATCCCTTTGGATAATAAAAAAATTTGTTTAATAAATTTTAAAACTTTTACGAAAACTAATACGTAGCTATGCACTTATTTGTTTATTATGTCCCACTTATTTGCCTATTTTTTTCTTTAGTGAAAGTAATAAAAGTTGATTTTTGTAACTTATAATCAAAATTCTGGTACTTAAGAAGTGCACCCTTTGGATAATAAATAAAAATTTGATGAGTATATTTTAAAACTTTGTACGAAATACGAAGCTCTCTACTTATTATTTTATTATGCTCCACTCTTATTTGCCTATTTTTTCTTTAAGGCAGCCACCTAGTGAAAGTAATAAGAGTTGATTTTTGTAACTTATAATCAAATTTGTGGTACTTAAGAAGTGCACCCTTTGGATAATAAATAAAAATTTGATGAGTATACTTTAACACTTTGTACGAAAACTAATACGCAGCTCTCTACTTATTATTTTATTATGCCCCACTTATTTGCCTATTTTTTTTTTCTTCAAGACAAGCCACCCAGTGAAAGTAATACGACTTCATTTTTGTAACTTATAATCAAACTTGTGGTACTTAAGAAGTGCACCCTTTGGATAATAAATAAGAATTGATGAGTATATTTTAAAACATTGTACGAAAACTAATACGTAGCTCTCCACTTATTATTTTATTATGCCCCACTTATTTGCTTTTTATTTTCTTCAAGGCAGCCACCTAGTGAAAGTAATAAGGGGATATTTTTGAATCTTATATTCAAACTTGTCATACATAAGAAGTGCATCGCTTTGAATAATAAAAATAAATTGTTTAATAAATTTTAAATTTTTTATGAAAACTAATAGGTAGCTCTTCACTTGTTTGTTTATTATGCCCCATTTATTTATCTATTTTTTTTTCTTGAAGGCAGCTACCTAGGAATAAGGGTTGATTTTTGTAACTTATATTCAAACTTGTGGTATATAAGATGTGAATCCCTTTGAATAATAAAATTAAATTGTTTAATAAATTTTAAATCTTTTTACCAAAACCAATAGGTAGTTCTCCACCTATTTATTTATTATGCCCCACTTATTTGTCTATTTTTTTCTTCAAGGCACCCACCTAGTGAAAGTAATATGAGTTGATTTTTGTAACTTATATTCATACTTGTAGTACATAATAAATGCTTCCCTTTGAATAATAAAAATAAATTGTTTAATAAATTTTAAAACTTTTTACGAAAACTAATAGGTAGCTCTGCACTTATTAGTTTATTATGCCTCACTTATTGGCCTAATTTTTTCTTCAAGGCAGCCACCTAGTGAAATTAATAAATGTTGATTTTTGTAATTTATAATCAAACTTGAGGTACATAAGAAATGCATTCTTTTTGATAATAAATAAAAATTGATGAGTACATTTTAACACTTTGTACGAAAATAATACGTAGCTCTCCACTTACTTGTTTATTATGCCCCACTTATTTGCCTTTTTTTTTTTTAAGGCAACCACCTAGTGAAAGTAATAAAAGTTTACTTTTGTAACTTATAATCAAACTTGTGGTACATAAGAAGTGCATCCCTTTGGATAATAAATAAAAATTGATGAATATATTTTAACACTTTGTACGAAAATAATTCGTTGCTCTGCACTTATTTGTTTATTATGCTCCACTTATTTGCTTATTTTATTCTTCAAGGCAGCCTCCTAGTGAAAGTAATAAGAGTTGATTTTTGTAACTTATATTCAAACCTGTGGTACATAAGAAGTGAATCCCTTTGAATAATCAAAATAATTTGTTTAATAAATTTTAAAACTTTTTACGAAAACTAATAGGTAGCTCTGCACTTATTTATTTATTTTGTGCCACTTATTTCCCTATTTTTTTCTTCAAGGCAGCCACCTAGTGAAAATAATTAGGGTTGATTTTTGTAACTTATATTCAAACTTGTGATACATAAGAAGTGAATCCCTTTGAATAATAAAATTAAATTGTTTAATATATTTTAAAACTTTTTACCAAAAGTAATAGGTAGCTCAGCACTCATTTGTTTATTATGTCCCACTTATTTGCCTATTTTGTCTTCAAGGCAGCCACCTAGTGAAAGTAATAAGGGTTGATTTTTGTAACTTATATTCAAACTTGTGGTACATAAGAAGTGCATCCCTTTGGATAATAAAAATAAATTGTTTAATAAATTTTAAAACTTTTCACGAAAACTAATAGATAGCACGCCACTTATTTGTTTATTATGCCCCACTTATTTCCCTAATTGTTTCTTTAAGGCACTCACCTTGTGAAGGTAATAAGGGTTAAGTTTTGTAACTTATAGTATGACTTGAGGTAAATAAGAAGTGCATCCTTTTGGATAGTAAATAAAAATTGATGAGTATATTTTAACACGTTGTACAAAAATAATACGTTGCTCTCCACTTATTTGTTTATTATGCCCCACATATTTGTCTCTCTTTTACTACAAGGCAGCCACCTAGTGAAAGTAATATGAGTTGATTTTTGTAACTTATATTCAACCCTGTAGTACATAAGAAGTGCATCCCTTTGAATAATAAAAATAAATTATTTAATAGCAGCCACCTAGTGAAAGTAATAAGGGTTGATTTTTGTAACTTATATTCAAACTTGTAGTACATAATAAGTGCTTCCCTTTGAATAATAAAAATAAATTGTTTAATAAATTTTAAAACTTTTTACAAAAACAAATACATAGCTCTCCACTTATTTGTTTATTATGCCCCACTTATTTGCCTAATTTTTTCTTCAAGGAGCAACCTAGTGAAAGTAATAAGGGTTGATTTTTGTAACTTATAATCAAACTTGTGGTACATATGAAGTGCATCCCTTTGGATAATAAAAAAAATTGTTTAATAAATTTTAAAACTTTTTACGAAAACTAATAGGTAGCTCTGCACTTATTTATTAGTTTATTATGTCCCACTTATTTGCCTATTTTTTTCTTCAAGGCAGCCACCTAGTGAAGGTAATAAGGCTTGATTTTTGTAAATTATAATGAAACTTGTGGTACATCAGAAGTGCATCCCCTTGGATAATAAAAATAAATTGTTTAATAAATTTTAAAACTTTTTACGAAAACTAATACGTAGCTCTGCACTTATTTGTTTATTATGTCCCACTTATTTGCCTATTTTTTTCTTTAGTGAAAGTAATAATAGTTGATTTTTGTAGCTTATTATCAAAATTTTGGTACTTAAGAAGTGCACCCTTTGGATAATAAATAAAAATTTGATGAGTATATTTTAACAATTTGTACCAAATACGTAGCTCTCTACTTATTATTTTATTATGCTCCACTTATTTGACTATTTTTTCTTTAAGGCACCCACCTGGTGAAAGTAACAAGAGTTGATTTTTGTAACTTATAATCAAACTTGTGGTACTTAAGAACTGCACCCTTTGGACAATAAATAAAAATTTGATGAGTATACTTTAACACTTTGTACGAAAACTAATATGCAACTCTCTACTTATTATTTTATTATGCCCCACTTATTTGCCTATTTTTTTTTTCTTCAAGACAAGCCACCTAGTGAAAGTAATACGACTTCATTTTTGTAACTTATAATCAAACTTGTGGTACTCAAGAAGTGCACCCTTTGGATAATAAATAAGAATTGATGAGTATATTTTAACACATTGTACGAAAACTAATACGTAGCTCTCCACTTATTATTTTATTATGCCCCACTTATTTGTCTATTATTTTCTTCTAGGCAGCCACTTAGGGAAAGTAATAAGGGGATATTTTTGAAACTTATATTCAAACTTGTCATACATAAGAAGTGCATCCCTTTGAATAATAAAAATAAATCTTTTAATAAATTTTAAAACTTTTTACCAAAAACTTATAGTAGCTCTCCACTTATTTATTTATTATGCCCCACTTATTTGTCTATTTTTTTCTTCAAGGCAGCCACCCAGTGAAAGTAAGAAGGGTTGATTTTGGTAACTTATAATAGAACTTGTGGTACATAAGAAGTGCATCCCTTTGGATAATTAAAAAATTTGTTTAATAAATTTTAAAACTTTTTACGAAAACTAATAGGTAGCTCTGCACTTATTAGTTTATTATGTCCCACTTATTTGCCTATTTTTTTCTTTATGGCAGCCACCTAGTGAAAGTAATAAGGGTTAAGTTTTGTACAAAATAATCAAACTTTTGGTACATAAGAAGTGCATCCTTTTTGTTTAGAAATACAAATTGATGAGTATATTTTAACACTTTGTACGAAAATAATATGTAGCTCTCCACTTATTTGTTTATTCTGCCCCACTTATTTGTCCTTTTTTCTTCAAGGCAGCCACCTAGTAAAAGTAATAAAGGTTAATTTTTGTAACTTATAATCAAACTTCTGGTATATAGGAAGTGCATCCCTTCGGATAATAAAAATAAATTGTTTAATAAATTTAAAAATTTTTACGAAAACTAATAGGTAGCTCTCTACTTATTTATTTATTTTGTCCCACTTATTTGCTTATTTTTTTCTTCAAGGCAGCCACCTAGTGAAAGTATTAAGGGTTGATATTTGTAATTTATATTCAAACTTGTGGTACATAAGAAATGAATTTCTTTGAATAATAAAAAAAATTGTTTAATCAATTTTATAACTTTTTACAAAAACTAATAGATAGCTCTCGACTTATTTGTTTATTATGCCCCACTTATTTACCTAATTTTTTCTTCAAGGCAGTCACCTAGTGAAAGTAATAAGGGTTAAGTTTTATAACCTATATTCAAACTTGTAGTACATAATAAGTGCTTCCCTTTGAATAATAAAAATAAATTGTTTAATAAATTTTAAATTTTTGTATGAAAACTAATAGCTAGCTCTTCACTTATTTGTTTATAATTCCCCATTTAATTGCCTATTTTTTTTCTTGAAGGAAGCTACCTAGTGAAAGTAATAAGGGTTGATTTTTGTAACTTATATTCAAACTTGTGGTACATAAGAAGTCAATCCCTTTGAATAGTAAAAAAAAAATTGTTCAATAAATTTTAAAACTTTTTACGAAAACTAATAGATAGTTCTCCACTTATTTGTTTATTATGCCTCACTTATTTGCCTAATTTTTTCTTCAAGGCAGTCACCTAGTGAAAGTAATAAGGGTTAAGTTTTGTACAAAATAATCAAACTTTTGGTACATAAGAAGTGCATCCTTTTGGATAATAAATAAAAATTGATGAGTATATTTTAACACTTTGTACGAAAATAATATGTAGCTCTCCACTTATTTGTTTATTCTGCCCCACTTATTTGCCCTTTTTTTCTTCAAGGCAGCCACCTAGTAAAAGTAATAAAGATTGATTTTTGTAACTTATAATCAAACTTGTGGTATATAGGAAGTGCATCCCTTCGGATAATAAAAATAAATTGTTTAATAAATTTTAAAACTTTTTATGAAAACTAATAGGTAGCTCTGAACTTATTTGTTTATTATGCCCCACTTATTTGCCTAATTTTTTCTTCAAGGCAGTCACCTAGTGAAAGTAATAAGGGTTAAGTTTTCTACAAAATAATCAACCTTTTGGTACATAAGAAGTACATACTTTTGGATAATAAATAAAAATTGGTGAGTATATTTTAACACTTTGTACGAAAATAATATGTAGCTCTCCACTTATTTGTTTATTCTGCCCCACTTATTTGCCCTTTTTTTCTTAAAGGCAGCAACCGAGTGAAAGTAATAAGGGTTGATTTTTGTAACTTATATTCAAACTTGTGGTACATAAGAAGTGAATCCCTTTGAATAGTAAAAAAAAATTGTTTAATAAATTGTAAAACTTTTTACGAAAACTAATAGGTAGCTCTGCACTTAGAGATGGCAAACAAACCCGTCCCCGTGGGTATTGTCCGAACCCGTCCCCGTTTTGACAGGAAATCCCCGCATTGACTGGGTATGTGTATGGGTATGGAGAATCTCCGATTTTTTCAATTGGGTATGGGGATGCAGATGGGGATGAATATATCCCCGCCATAATACCCGTCCCCGCCATATCCTCATCCTCATTTAAATTATTAAAATATTTACAATTAATTAAGTAACCTTATATATATATATATATATATTAATTATGTTAAAATAATGTATGTCAATTAAAAAAAAATTATGTCTAACATTTGAATATTTCTATTATTTTTTTTATTGTATATTTTCCTTTCACATGAGAATATTTAATACTCTCACTTTAAGTGTTTAATAGCATAAACATTTCATTTACTAGGTAATATAAAAAAAATATTTACTTATTATTATTAATTTTTGTTTCATTTGAAGAACTCTTTTGTTTCGCTAAAATAATTTTTGTTATTTCTCAACAATTGAGTATATATGTTGATATTTGAAAAGTTTTCTTAGATCTCTAAGATGTTTTTCGTCTTATCATACCCTTAATTATACATTTGTTTTTCTTTGTGCAATTCCTTCCAATAATCTCCAAATTATTTATAAGACACACATTTGTTAATTTTTTAATATTTTTATTTTTGTTTATTTTCATCATATAGAATACTATTTCGATAAATTTTATCTAATTATTTTTTATTTTCTAACTCATTACAATCATACTTTAATATTTTCAATATAATTGTATAAATAATTTTTATTTACTACAATATAAAAATTTAGTGTAATTGTCATGAATATTTTTTTATCACCATCCAACATATATTGGAGTTTAAAAAATACCAGATCTATGATAAAATTTTATTATGTTTATTATTTGTTCTTTGCGTCATTTTTTTTATCAAACATTGAGTATATATGTTGATATTTGAAAAGTTTTCTTAGATCTCTAAGATATTTTTCATCTTATCATACCTTTAATTTTATATTTGTTTTCATTTGTGTGATTCCTTCCAATAGTCTCCAAATTGTTTATAAGACACACATTTGTTAATTTTTTTATATTTTTATTTTTTATTTATTTTCATCATGTAGAATACTATTTCGATAAATTTTTTTTACCACCATCCAACATATATTGTGGTTTAAAAGATACAAGATTTATGTTAAATTTTATTATTATATTTATTATTTGTTCTTTGCGTTATTTTAATCAAGTGATGTATTATAACTTTTATTAGTGTATAAAAAATAGATTCATTATAATTTAAAAAACTAAAGTGAACAAACATTTAAAATATATTTTAATTTAAATATTTTTTCCTTTTATATTTTTTTAAGAATTTTTTTTCCATTTATATTTTTTTAAAAATATTTTTAAAATTTATCAACTAGGTTTCATTAATGTTTGCAAATTTAATAAATGTTTTGGTTCTCATTAAATTTTATTTGGTATTCTAATATAAAATGTAAACAATTATAATTTATTTCAAAGTATTTGATATCGAAAAAATAACCATATTCCTAATATTGAATATTTGATAATATTATGTTTCCTTTACCATAATTTTTTATTATTTTATAAAAATTAATTAAAATTAATATTAAAGTACTAAGAAAACGGGTACGGGTATGGGTACAAGATTATACCCGTTACCCGGTGGGGATGGGGATGGGATAAAAGTTTGATACCCGTTGGGTTTGGGTATGGGGATGGGGATGAACTTTTTTTACGGGGATGGGTATGGGATAGTGAAACCCGTCCCCGCCCCGCCCTGTTGCCATCCCTATCTGCACTTATTAGTTTATTATACCCCACTTATTTGCCTAATTGCCTAATTTTTTCTTCAAGGCAGCCACCTAGTGAAAGTAATAAAGCTTGATTTTTGTAACTTATAATCAAACTTGTGGTACATAAGAAGTGCATCCCTTTGGATAATAAAAATAAATTGTTTAATAAATTTTAAAACTTTTTACGAAAACTAATAGATAACTCTCCACTTATTTGTTTATTATGCCCCACTTATTTACCTAATTTTTTCTTCAAGGCAGTCACCTAGTGAAAGTAATAAGGGTTCAGTTTTGTAACTTATAATATAACTTGAGATACATAAGAAGTGCATCCTTTTTTATAATAAATAAAAATTGATGAGTATATTTTAACACTTTTATTTTATTATGCCCTACTTAGTTGCCTATTTTTTTTTCTTCAAGAGAAGCCACCTAGTGAAAGTAATACGACTTCACTTTTGTAACTTATAATCAAACTTGTGGTACTTAAGAAGTGCACCCTTTGGATAATAAATAAGAATTAATGAGTATATTTTAACTCATTGTACGAAAACTAATACGTAACTCTCCACTTATTATTTTATTATGCCTCACTTATTTGCCTATTATTTTCTTCAAGGCAGTCACCTAGTGAAAGTAATAAGGGGATATTTATGAAACATATATTCAAACTTATCATACATAAGAAGTGCATCCCTTTGAATAATAAAAATAAATTGTTTAATAAATTTTAAATTTTTGTATGAAAACTAATAGGTAGTTCTTCACTTATTTGTTTATTATGCCCCATTTATTTTCCTATTTTTTTCTTGAAGGCAGCTACCTAGTGAAAGTAATAAGGGTTGATTTTTGTAACTTATATTCAAACTTGTGGTACATAAGATGTGAATCCCTTTGAATAATAAAATTAAATTGTTTAATAAATTTTAAAATTTTTTACCAAAACTAATAGGTAGCTCTCCACTTATTTATTTATTATGCCCCACTTATTTGTCTATTTTTTTCTTCAAGGCAGCCACCCAGTGAAAGTAATAAGGGTTGATTTTGGTAACTTATAATCAAACTTGTGGTACATAAGAAGTGCATCCCTTTGGATAATAAAAAAAATTG
Organism: Vigna unguiculata; assembly: GCF_037176805.1. NCBI lineage: Eukaryota > Viridiplantae > Streptophyta > Magnoliopsida > Fabales > Fabaceae > Vigna > Vigna unguiculata. The sequence goes on along the minus strand of NC_140794.1, from coordinate 50,654,716 downwards.
TTTAATAAATTTTAAAACTTTTTACGAAAACTAATAGGTAGCTCTGTATTTATTTGTTTATTATGTCCCACTTATTTGACTATTTTTTTCTTCAAGGCAGCCACCTAGTGAAAGTAATAAGGGTTGATTTTTGTAACTTATATTCAAACTTGTGGTACATAAGAAATAAATTCCTTTGAATAATAAAAAAAATTGTTTAATAAATTTTGTAACTTTTTACGAAACTAATACATAGCTCTCCACTTATTTGTTTATTATGCCCCACTTATTTGCCTAATTTTTTCTTCAAGGCAGTCACCTAGTGAAAGTAATAAGGGTTAAGTTTTGTAACTTATAATATAACTTGAGGTACATAAGAAGTGCATCCTTTTTTATAATAAATAAAAATTGACGAGTATATTTTAACACTTTGTACGAAAATAATACGTAGCTCTCCACTTATTTGTTTATTATGCCCCACTTATTTGCCTTTTTTTTCAAGGCAGCCCCCTATTGAAAGTAATAAAAGTTTATTTTTGTAACTTATTATCAAACTTGTGGTACATAAGGAGTGCATCCATTTGGATAATAAATAAAAATTGATGAATATATTTTAACACTTTGTACGAAAATAATTCGTTGCTCTGCACTTATTTGTTTATTATGCTCCACTTATTTGCCTATTTTATTCTTCAAGGCAGCCGCCTATAGGGGCGGAACTATGAATTGACCTAGGGGAGCCACGGCTCCCCCATTTTTTTTTTAAATTTATTTTATATATATATATATATATATTAAAAATTATATTTATATATTATTTATATTAAATTTATATTGTGAAAATTATAATAAAAAATAAAATAAAAAATTTAATGGAAATATTGGTTTATAAAAGAGATTAGGATTTTTTTTTGTTATAGCATGTTTTTACTATGTAAATTATCATGAAAGTGTGTGAAGAGGAATAAAGTTTAATTAGTCGGATGATATCCACTTTTATTTAGATGTGTTAGTTTTATACCTGCTTTTAAAAAAGTACAATTGAGTCCCAACTTTTGAAAAGATGCTTCAGTTAGGTCCTTTTCAGCAAAAAAATATTAGGTCCTAAATTTTGATATAAATATCAATTCTTAATTTTGTAATTCATTTTAAATATCAATACAATTAACGACTATAGTAATTTTTGTATGAAAGGGACCTAATTAAGACACTTTTCAAAAGTTTAGACTAGATTGACACATTTTTAAAAGCGGGTACCAAACGGACACATATGAACGAAAGTGGGTACCATCCGACTAATTAAACCAAGAAATAAACACAAAGAGATAGATTGGAAAACAGAGGTTTGGGGAACACATAGATTGAGATTGAAGTAATTCTCGCATGATCTCTCACAGATCAAGGTTAGCATCTTATTATGATTTATGTATGTCAGATTTATGATTCTTTTTAAGATGTTTCTCTAAATTAAGTTTATCCCAAATTAGTATAAACCTAATTATGATTTTAGGGATTCTTTTATGAAATTGGTATGAACCCTACTTATACTTTTTCCCAAATTATTATAACCCTTAATTATGAAATTTAGGGATTTTGTGTTTTTTGCTGCCTAAGGTAATTTTTTTTTTAAGTTTTGAATTTATACTGTGTTGCTTATTTAATTAAAGTGGTATGAGTTTTGTTATGTCTTTCATTGTGATAATTGTGATTTCTGAATATAAATTTTATCTTTTTTTCTAAATAGGTGAGATGTTAAATTTATATTAAAAAGATTATGATAAAGAGTAAAAGAATTAATTCCTTTTTTGAAGAAGAAAGTTTAGGATAAAGATGAAAAAAGACGGCATATATGTTAACTAAAATTTTTATGAGAACCAAGAAGTCAAGACAATGAAAATCAAATCTCTAAAGTTTCTAGAGTTATATATAATGAATTTAAAAATTCATTAGAATGCGATCCGGAAAAAGCGTCTTCAAATTTGATAATACCCACCAAATCATATTGATGAGGTACACAGAGCTTATCTAAAATAATATTCATGGTTTAGTATCATGATATAATAGCAAATAATAGTCATATTTTTTTTGAATTTTATTATTATGTGTGTTTGTTCTAAGCAGAGAAAATGAGGAGAAAAAATTAAAAACTTTTTTTTTCTAACTAAAAAAAATTATATATAACAAATTTAATTTGGCACCCCTAAATATTTTCTCCAAGTTCCGCCACCGGCCGCCTAGTGAAAGTAATAAGAGTTGATTTTGTACATAAGAAGTGAATCCCTTTGAATAATAAAAATAATTTGTTTAATAAATTTTAAAACTTTTTACAAAAACTAATAGGTAGCTCTACACTTATTTGTTTATTATGTCCCACTTATTTGCCTATTTTTTTTTCTTCAAGGCCACCTAGTGAAAGTATTAAGGGTTGATTTTTGTAACTTATATTCAAACTTGTGATACATAAGAAGTGAATCCTTTTGAATAATAAAATTAAATTGTTTAATAAATTTTAAAAATTTTTACCAAAACTAATAGGTAGCTCTGCACTCATTTGTTTATTATGTCCCACTTATTTGCCTATTTTTTTCTTCAAGGCAGCCACCTAGTGAAAGTAATAAGGGTTGATTTTTGTAACTTATATTCAAACTTGTGGTACATAAGAAGTGCATCCCTTTGGATAATAAAAATAAATTGTTTAATAAATTTTAAAACTTTTTACGAAAACTAATAGATAGCTCTCCACTTATTTGTCTATTATGCCCCATTTATTTGCCTAATTTTTTCTTTAAGGCACTCACCTAGTGAAAGTAATAGGGGTTAAATTTTGTAACTTATAATATGACTTGAGGTAAATAAGAAGTGCATCCTTTTGGTTAATAAATAAAACTTGATGAGTATATTTTAACACGTTGTACGAAAATAATACGTTGTTCTCCACTTATTTGTTTATTATGCCCCACATATTTGCCTCTCTTTTTCTACAGGGCAGCCACCTAGTGAAAGTAATATGAGTTGATTTTTGTAACTTATATTGAAACCTGTGGTACATAAGAAGATCCCTTTGAATAATAAAAATAAATTATTTAATAGGAGCCACCTAGTGAAAGTAATAAGGGCTGATTTTGGTAACTTATATTCAAACTTGTAGTATATAACAAGTGCTTCCCTTTGAATAATAAAAATAAATTGTTTAATAAATTTAAAAACTTTTTACGAAAACAAATAGATAGCTCTCCACTTATTTGTTTATTATGCTCCACTTATTTGCCTAATTTTTTCTTCAAGGCAGCAACCTAGTGAAAGTATTAAGGGTTGATTTTTCTGTACAAAATAATCAAACTTGTGGTACATAAGAAGTGCATCCTTTTGGAGAATAAATAAAAATCAATGAGTATATTTTAACACTTTGTAGGAAAGTAAAAAGTAGCTCACCACTTGTTTGTGTATTATGCCCCACTTTTTTGCCTATTTTTTTTTTGCAAGACAGCCACCTAGTGAAAGTAATAACGGTTGATTTTTGTCACTTATAATCAAAGTTGTGGTACATAAAAAGTGCATCCTTTTGTCGAATAAATAAAAATTGGTGAGTATATTTTAACACTTTGTACGAAAATAATACGTAGCTCTCCACTTATTTGTTTATTATGCCCCACTTATTTGCCTATTTTTTTCTTCAAGGCAGCCACCTAGTGAAAGTAATAAGGTTTGATTTTTGTAACTTATATTCAAACTTGTAGTACATAAGAAGTGCATCCCTTTGGATAATAAAAATAAGTTGTTTAAGAAATTTTAAAACTTTTTACGAAAACTAATAGGTAGCTCTCTACATATTTGTTTATTATGCCTCACTTATTTGTCTATTTTTTTTCTTCAAAGCAGCCACAAAGTGAAAGTAGTAAGGATTAATTTTTGTAACTTATATTCAAACTTGTGGTACATAAGTTGTTCATTCCTTTGAATAATAAAAATAAATTGTTTAATAAATTTTAAAACTTTGTCCGAAAATAATACGTAGCTCTCCACTTATTTGTTTACTATGCCCCACTTATTTGCCTATTTTTTTCTTCAAAGCAGTCACCTAGTGAAAGTAATAAGGGTTGATTTTTGTAACTTATATTCAAACTTGTGGTACATAACAAGTGCATCCCTTTGAATAATAAAAATAAATTATTTAATAAATTTTAAATCTTTTTACGAAAACTAATAGGTAGCTCTCCACATATTTGTTTATTATGCCCCACTTATTTGCCTAATTTTTTCTTCAAGGCAGCCACCTAGTGAAAGTAATAAAGGTTGATTTTTGTAACTTATAATCAAACTTGTGGTACATAAGGAGTGCATCCCTTGGGATAATAAAAAAAATTCTTTAATAAATTTTAAAAATTTTTACAAAAACTAATATGTAGCTCTCTACTTATTAGTTTATTATGCCCTACTTATTTGCCTAATTTCTTCTTCAAGGCAGCCACCTAGTGAAATTAATAAGGGTTGATTTTGGTAACTTATAATTAAACTTGTGGTACATAAGAAGTGTATCCCTTCGGATAATAAAAATAAATTGTTTAATAAATTTAAAAACTTTTTACGAAAACCAATAGGTAGCTCTATACTTATTAGTTTATTATGCCCCACTTGTTTGCCTAATTTTTTCTTTATGGCACCAAGTAAAAGTAATAAAGGTTAATTTTTTAACTTAGAATCAAACTTGTGCTACATAAGAAGTGCATCCCTTAGGAGAATAAAAATAAGTTGTTTAAGAAATTTTAAAACTTTTTACGAAAATTAATAGGTAGCTCTGCACTTATTTATTTATAACGTCCCACTTATTTGCCTATTTTTTTCTTCCAGGCAGCCATATAGTGAAAGTAATAAGGGTTGATTTTTGTAACTTATATTCAAACTTGTGGTACATAACAAGTTAATTCCTTTGAATAGTAAAAAAAAATTTACTAAATTTTAAAACTGTTTACGAAAATTAATAGGTAGCTCTGCACTTATTAGTTTAGTAATAAATGTTGATTTTTGTAACTTATAATCAAACTTGAGGTACATAAGAAGTGCATCCTTTTTGATAATAAATAAAAATTGAAGAGTATATTTTAACACTTTGTACGAAAATAATACGTAGCTATCCACTTCTTTGTTTATTATGCCCCACTTATTTGCCTTTTTTTTTTCAAAGCAGCCACCTAGTGAAAGTAATAAAAGTTTATTTTTGTAACTTATAATCAAACTTGTAGTACATCAGAAGTGCATCCCTTTGCATAATAAATAAAAATTGATGAATATATTTTAACACTTTGTACGAAAATAATTCGTTGCTCTGCACTTATTTGTTTATTATGCTCCACTTATTTGCCTATTTTATTGTTCAAGGCAGCCACCTAGTGAAAGTAATAAAGGTTGATTTTGGTAACATATAATCAAACTTGTGGTACATAAGAAGTTAATCCCTTTGAATAGTAAAAAAAAAATTTACTAAATTTTAAAACTTTTTACGAAAACTAATAGGTAGCTCTGCACTTATTAGTTTATTATGCCTCACTTATTGGCCTAATTTTTTCTTCAAGGCAGCAACCTAGTGAAAGTAATAAATGTTGATTTTTGTAACTTATAATCAAACTTGAGGTACATAAGAAGTGCATCCTTTTTGATAATAAATAAAAATTGAAGAGTATATTTTAACACTTTGTACGAAAATAATACGTAGCTATCCACTTCTTTGTTTATTATGCCCCACTTATTTGCCTTTTTTTTTCAAGGCAGCCACCTAGTGAAAGTAATAAAAGTTTATTTTTGTAACTTATAATCAAACTTGTAGTACATAAGAAGTGTATCCCTTTGCATAATAAATAAAAATTGATGAATATATTTTAACACTTTGTACGAAAATAATTCGTTGCTCTGCACTTATTTGTTTATTATGCTCCACTTATTTGCCTATTTTATTGTTCAAGGCAGCCACCTAGTGAAAGTAATAAAGGTTGATTTTGGTAACATATAATCAAACTTGTGGTACATAAGAAGTTAATCCCTTTGAATAGTAAAAAAAAAATTACTAAATCTTAAAACTTTTTACGAAAACTAATTGTTAGCTCTGCACTTATTAGTTTATTATGCCGCACTTATTGGCCTAATTTTTTCTTCAAGGCAGCCACCTAGTGAAAGTAATAAATGTTGATTTTTGTAACTTATAATCATACTTGAGGTACATAACAAGTGCATCCTTTTTGATAATAAATAAAGATTGATGAGTATATTTTAACACTTTGTACGAGAATAATAAGTAGCTCTCCACTTATTTGTTTATTATGCCTCACTTATTTGCCTATTTTTTTTTTCAAAGCAGCCACCTAGTGAAAGTAATAGAAGTTTGCTTTTGTAACTTATAATCAAACTTGTGGTACATAAGAAGTGCATCCCTTTGGATAATAAATAAAAATTGATGAATATATTTTAACACTTTGTACGAAAATAATTCGTTCCTCTGCACTTATTTGTTTATTATGCTCCACTTATTTGCTTATTTTATTCTTCAAGGCAGCCGCCTAGTGAAAGTAATAAGAGTTGATTTTTGTAACTTATATTCAAACATGTGGTATATAAGAAGTGAATCCCTTTGAATAATAAAAATAATTTCTTTAGTAAATTTTAAAACTTTTTACGAAAACTAATAGGTAGCTCTGAACTTATTTGTTTATTATGTCCCACTTATTTGCCTATTTTTTTATTCAAGGCAGCCACCTAGTGAAAGTAATAAGGGTTGATTTTTGTAACTTATATTCAAATTTGTGATACATAAGAAGTGAATCCCTTTGAATAATAAAATTATATTGTTTAATAAATTTTAAAACTTTTTACCGAAACTAATAGGTAGCTCTGTACACATTTGTTTATTATGTCCCACTGATTTGCCTATTTTTTTCTTCAAGGCAGTCACCTAGTGAAAGTAATAAGGGTTGATATTTTTAACTTATATTCAAACTTGTGGTACATAAGAAGTGCATCCATTTGGATAATAAATAAGAATTGATGAGTATATTTTAACACATTGTACCAAACTAATTCGTTGCTCTGCACTTATTTGTTTATTATGCTCCACTTATTTGCTTATTTTATTCTTCAAGCCAGCCACCTAGTGAAAGTAATAAGAGTTGATTTTTGTAACTTATATTCAAACCTGTGGTACATAAGAAGTGAATCCCTTTGAATAATTCAAATAATTTGTTTAATGAATTTTAAAACTTTTTACGAAAACTAATAGGTAGCTCTGCACTTATTTGTTTATTATGTCCCATTTATTTGCCTATTTTTTTCTTCAAGGCAGTCACCTAGTGAAAGTAATAAAGGTTGATTTTTGTAACTTATATTCAAACTTGTGATACATAAGAAATGAATCCCTTTGAATAATAAAATTAAATTGTTTAATAAATTTTAAAACTTTTTACCAAAACTAATAGGTAGCTCTGCACTCATTTCTTTATTATGTCCCACTTATTTGCCTTTTTTTTTCTTCAAGGCAGCCACCTAGTGAAAGTAATTAGGGTTGATTTTTGTAACTTATATTCAAACTTGTGGTACATAAAAAGTTCATCCCTTTGGATAGTAAAAATAAATTTTTTAATAAATTTTAAAACTTTTTACGAAAACTAATAGATAGCTCTCCAATTATTTGTTTATTATGCCCCACTTATTTGTCTAATTTTTTCTTTAAGGCAGTCACCCAGTGAAAGTAATAAGGGTTAAGTTTTGTAACTTATAATATGACTTGAGGTACATAAGAAGTGCATCCTTTCGGATAATAAATAAAAATTGATGAGTATATTTTAACACTTTGTACGAAAATAATATGTAGCTCTCCACTTATTTGTTTATTATGCGTCACTTATTTGCAATTTTTTTTTCAAGGCAGCCACATAGTGAAAGTAATAAAAGTTTATTTTTGTAACTTATAATCAAACTTGTGGTACATAAGAAATGCATCATTTTAGATAATAAATAAAAATTGATGAATATATTTTAACACTTTGTACGAAAATAATACCCTGCTCCCCACTTTTTTGTTTATTATGCACCACATATTTGTCTCTCTTTTTCTACAAGGCAGCCACCTAGTGAAAGTAATATGAGTTGATTTTTGTAACTTATATTCAAACCTGTGGTACATAAGAAGTGCATCCCTTTGAATAATAAAAATAAGTTATTTAATAGCAGCCACCTAGTGAAAGTAATAAGGGTTGATTTTTGTAACTTATATTCAAACTTGTGGTACATAAGAAGTGCATCCCTTTGAATAATAAAAATCAATTATTTAATAGCAGCCACATAGTGAAAGTAATAAGGGTTTATTTTTGTAACTTATATTCAAACTTGTAGTACACAATAAGTGCATCCATTTGGATAATAAAAATAAATTGTTTAATAAATTTTAAAACTTTTTACGAAAACAAATAGATAGCTCTCCACTTATTTGTTTATTATGCCCCACTTATTTGTCTAATTTTTTCTTTAAGGCAGTCACCCAGTGAAAGTAATAAGGGTTAAGTTTTGTAACTTATAATATGACTTGAGGTACATAAGAAGTGCATCCTTTCGGATAATAAATAAAAATTGATGAGTATATTTTAACACTTTGTACGAAAATAATACGTAGCTCTCCACTTATTTGTTTATTATGCGTCACTTATTTGCAATTTTTTTTTTCAAGGCAGCCCACCTGGTGAAAGTGAAAGTAATAAATGTTGATTTTTGTAACTTATAATCAAACTTGTGGTACATAAGAAGTGTATCCTTTTGGATAATAAATAAAAATTGATGAGTATATTTTAACACTTTGTACGAAAATAATACGTAGCTCTCCACTTATTTGTTTATTATACCCCACTTATTTGCCTATTTTTTGCTTGAAGGCAGCCACCTAGTGAAAGTAATAAGGGTTGATTTTTGTAACTTATATTCAAACTTGTGGTACATAAGAAGTGCATCCCTTTGAATAATAAATATAAATTGTTTAATAAATTTTCAAACTTTTTACGAAAACTAATAGGTAGCTCTCCACATATTTGTTTATTATGCCCCACTTATTTGCCTTTTTTTTCTTCAAGACAGCCACCTAGTTAAAGTAATAAGGGTTGATTTTTGTAACTTATATTCAAACTTATGGTACATAAGTAGTTCATTCCTTTGAATAATAAATATAAATTGTTTAATAAATTTTAAAACTTTGTACGAAAACTAATAGGTAGCTCTCCACATATTTGTTTATTATGCCTCACTTATTTGCCTATTTTTTTTCTTCAAAGCCGCCACCTAGTGAAAGTAGTAAGGATTGATTTTTGTAACTTATATTCAAACCTATCGTACATAAGAAGTTCATTCCTTTGAATAATAAAAATAAATTGTTTAATAAATTTTAAAACTTTTTATGAAAACTAATAGCTAGCCCTCCACTTATTTGTTTATTATACCCCACTTATTTGTCTATTTTTTTCTTCAAGGCCACCACCTAGTGAAAGTAATAAGGGTTGATTTTTGTAACTTATATTCAAACTTGTAGTACATAATAATTGCTTCCCTTTGAATAACAAAAATAAATTGTTTAATAAATTTTAAAACTTTTTACAAAAACAAATACATAGCTCTCCACCTATTTGTTTATTATGCCCCACTTATTTGCCTAATTTTTTCTTCAAGGCAGCAACCTAGTGAAAGTAATAAGGGTTGATTTCTTTGTACAAAATAATCAAATTTGCGGTACATAAGAAGTGCATCCTTTTGGAGAATAAATAAAAATTGATGAGTATACTTTAACACTTTGTACGAAAACTATTACGCAGCTCTCTACTTATTATTGTATTATGCCCCACGTATTTGCGTATTTTTTTTCTTCAAGACAAGCCACCTAGTGAAAGTAATACGACTTCAATTTTGTAACTTATAATCAAACTTGTGGTACTTAAGAAGTGCACCCTTTGGATAATAAATAAGAATTGATGAGTATATTTTAACACATTGTACCATAACTAATACATAGCTCTCCACTTATTATTTTATTATGCCCCACTTATTTGCCTATTATTTTCTTCGAGGCAGCCACCTAGTGAAAGTAATAAGGGGATATTTTTGAAACTTATATTCAAGCTTGTCATACATAAGAAGTGCATCCCTTTGAATAATAAAAATAAATTGTTTAATAAATTTTAAAGTTTTTTATGAGAACTAATAGGTAGCTCTTCACTTATTTGTTTATTATGCCCCATTTATTTGCCTATTTTTTTCTTGAAGGCAGCTTACCTAGTGAAAGTAATAAGGGTTGATTTGTGTAACTTATATTCAAACTTGTGGTACATAAGATGTGAATCCCTTTGAATAATAAAATTAAATTGTTTAATAAATTTTAAAACTGTTTACCAAAAGTAATAGGTAGCTCTCCACTTATTTATTTATTATGCCCCACTTATTTGTCTATATTTTTCTTCAAGGCAACCACCCAGTGAAAACAATAAGGGTTGATTTTGGTAACTTATAATCAAACTTGTGGTACATAAGAAGTGCATCCCTTTGGATAATAAAAAAATTTGTTTAATAAATTTTAAAACTTTTTACAAAAACTAATAGGTACCTCTGCACTTATTACTTTATTATGCCCCACTTATTTGCCTATTTTTTTCTTCAAGGCAGCCACCTAGTGAAAGTAATAAGGGTTGATTTTTGTAACTTATATTCAAACTTGTGGTACATAAGGAGTGAATCCGTTTGAATAGTAAAAAAAAATTGTTTAATAAATTTTAAAACTTTTTGTGAAAACTAATAGCTAGCTCTGCACTTATTAGTTTATTATACCCCACTTATGTGCCTAATTTTTTCTTCAAGGCAGCCACTTAGTGAAAGTAATAAAGGTTGATTTTTGTAACTTATAATCAAACTTGTGGTACATAAGAAGTGCATCTCTTTGGATAATAAAAATAAATTGTTTAATAAATTTTAAAACTTTTTACGAGAACTAATACGTAGCTCTGCACTTATTTGTTTATTATGTCCCACTTATTTGCCTATTTTTTTCTTTAGTGAAAGTAATAAGAGTTGATTTTTGTAACTTATAATCAAAATTATGGTACTTAAGAAGTGCACCCTTTGGATAATAAATAAAAATTTGATGAGTATACTTTAACACTTTGTACGAAAACTATACGCAACTTTCTACTTATTATTTTATTATGCCCCACTTATTTGCCTATTTTTTTTCTTCAAGACAAGCCACCTAGTGAAAGTAATACGACTTCATTTTTGTAACTTATAATCAAACTTGTGGTACTTAAGAAGTGCACCCTTTGGATAATAAATAAGAATTGATTTGTATATTTTAACACATTGTACGAAAACTAATACGTAGCTCTCCACTTATTATTTTATTATGCCCCACTTATTTGCCTATTATTTTCTTCAAGGCACCCACCTAGTGAAAGTAATAGGGGATATTTTTGTAACTTATATTCAAACTTGTCATACATAGGGATGGCAACGGGGCGGGACGGGGACGGGTTTCGCTATCCCATACCCATCCCCGCATAAAAAATTCATCCCCGCATAAAAAATTCATCCCCATCCCCATACCCAAATCCAACGGGTATCAAACTCTTTTCTCATCCCCATCCCCACCGGGTAACGGGTATAATCTCGTACCCATACCCGTACCCGTGTTCTAACTACTTCAATATTAATGTTTATAAAAGAAAAAAAATTACGGTAAAAAAACATAATATTATGAAATATTCAATATTAGGAGGATTTTCTTCGATGCCAAATACCTTAAAATAAAATAGAATTGTATACATTTTATATTAGAATACCAAATAAAATTTCATGTGAACCAAAACATTTATTAAATTTGCAAACTACAACATTGATGAACTTAGTTGATAAAATTAAAAAATATTTCAAAAAAATATAAAAGGAAAACAAATATTCAAATTAAAATATATTTTAAGTGTTTGTTTACTTCAATTTTTTAAATTCTAATGAATCTTCTTTTATACACTAATAAAAGTTATAATATATCACTTCATCAAAATGACACAAAGAACAAATAATAAAAGGAAAACAAATATTCAAATTAAAATGTATTTTAAATGTTTGTTTACTTCAATTTTTTAAATTATAATGAATCTCTTTTTTATACACTAATAAAAGTTATAATACATCACTTGATCAAAATGACACAAAGAACAAATAATAAAAGGAAAACAAATATTCAAATTAAAATATATTTTAAATGTTTGTTTACTTCAATTTTTTAAATTATAATGAATCTCTTTTTTATACATTAATAAAAGTTATAATACATCACTTGATCAAAATGACACAAAGAACAAATAATAAACATAATAATAAAATTTTGACATAGATTTTGTATCTTTTGAACTTCAATATATGTTGGATAGTGACAAAAAAATATTCATAGAAATTACATTAAATTTTTATATTGTAGTAAATAAAAGTTATTTATACAATTAAAGTGAAAAAAATTACAGTATGATTAATAGTGAGTTATAAAATAACAAATAATTAGATAGAATATATCAAAATATTATTCTACATGATGAAAATAAACAATAAATAAAAATATTAAAAAACTAACAAATGTGTGTTTTAGAAATAATTTGAAAGACTATCGAAAGAAATCGCACAAAGGAAATCAAATGTATAATTAAGGTATGATAAAATGAAGAAAACCTTAGAGAACTAATTATTAAATTATGTTTGAAGTGGTTAAAAATAAATAGAAATATCATTAGTGACCAAAAAATTTGTCATTAAATTACAAATAAATTAGTAATTGAATTGGTCACTAAATCAAGTACCGATTCGATCATTGAATCGGTCACTAATTTAGTCATTGATTCAGATAATAAATCAACTACTACCACCAATGACGAAAAATAGTGACTAATATGGGTTACTAACTAAATCAGTCACCATTTCATGTTTTTCTTGTAGTGAATTATCATATACTATTCCTAAATATCATTATATATATATATATATATATATATATAATTTTAACCACTTCAAACAGAATTTAAAGTGAAAAAATTACATTATGATTAATAATGAGTTATAAAATAGAAAATAATTAGATAGAATATATCGAAATATTATTCTACAGGATGAAAATAAAAACAATAAATAAAAATATTAAAAAACTAACAAATGTGTGTTTTAGAAATAATTTGAGAGACTATCGAAAAAAATCACACAAAGGAAATCAAATGTATAACTAAGGTATGATAAGACGAAAAATATCTTAGAGAACTAAGAAAACTTTTCAAATATCAACATATATACTTAATGGTTGAAAATTAACGATAAATTATTTTAATGAAACAAAAGAGTTTTTCAAATTAAACAAAAATTAATAATAATAATAATAATAATAATAATAAGTAAAGAATTTTTTTATATTACCTTAAATTGAGAGTATAAACATTCTCATGTGAAAGGAAAATTTATAATAAATAAAAATATTAAAAAATAATATAAATATTCAAATGTGAGGCATAATTTTTTTTTTATTAACATACATCATTTTAACATAATTACATAAAGGTTATGATAAGATAAAAAATATATTGGGGATGAGAATGAGTTTCATGACAAATGAAATAATTAAAAAAATAAAAAATAGAATATATATATATATAGGGGTTACTTGATTAATTGTGAATATTTTAATAATTTAAACGAGAATGGAGATATGGCGGGAACGGGTATTATGGCGGGTATATGTACATCCCCATACCCAACTGAAAAAGTCGAGGATTCTTCATACCCATACCCATACTCAGTCAATGCGGGGATTCCCGTCAAAACGGGGACGGATTCAGGCAATACCCACACAGACGGGTTTATTTGTCATCTCCAGTCATACATAAGAAGTGCATCCCTTTGAATAATAAAAATAAATTGTTTAATAAATTTTAAATTTTTTTATGAAAACTAATAGGTAGTTCTTCACTTATTTTTTTATTATGCCCCATTTATTTGTCTATTTTTTTCTTGAAAGCAGCTACGAAAGTAATAAAGGGTTGATTTTTGTAACTTATATTCAAACTAGTGGTACATAAGATGTGAATCCCTTTGAATAATAAAATTAAATTGTTTAATAAATTTTAACATTTTTTACCAAAACTAATAGGTAGCTCTCCACTTCTTTCTTTATTATCCCCACTTATTTGTCTATTTTTTTCTTCAAGGCAGCCACCTAGTGAAAGTAATAAGGGTTGATTTTGGTAACTTATAATCAAACTTGTGGTACATAAGAAGTGCATCCCTTTGGATAATAAAAAAAAAGTGTTTAATAAATTTTAAAACTTTTTACGAAAACTAATAGGTAGCTCTGTATTTATTTGTTTATTATGTCCCACTTATTTGCCTATTTTTTTCTTCAAGGCAGCCACCTAGTGAAAGTAATAAGGGTTGATTTTTGTAACTTATATTCAAACTTGTGGTACATAAGAAATGAATTCCTTTCAATAATAAAAAAAATTGTTTGATAAATTTTGTAACTTTTTACGAAACTAATAGATAGCTCTCCACTTATTTGTTTATTATGCCCCACTTATTTGCCTAATTTTTTTTCTTCAAGGCAGTAACCTAGTGAAAGTAATAAGGGTTAAGTTTTGTAACTTATAATATAACTTGAGGTACATAAGAAGTGCATCCTTTTTTATAATTAATAAAGATTGATGAGTATATTTTACACTTTGTACGAAAATAATACGTAGCTCTCCACTTATTTGTTTATTATGCCCCACTTATTTTTCTTTTTTTTCAAGGCAGCCCCTAGTGAAAGTAATAAAAGTTTATTTTTGTAACTTATAATCAAACTTGTGGTACATAAGAAGTGCATCCATTTGGATAATAAATAAAAATTGATGAATATATTTTAACACTTTGTACGAAAATAATTCGTTGCTTTGCACTTATTTGTTTATTATGCTCCACTTATTTGCCTATTTTATTCTTCAAGGCAGCCACCTAGTGAAAGTAATAAAGGTTGATTTTTGTAACTTATAATCAAACTTGTGGTACATAAGAAGTGCATCCCTTTGGATAATAAAAATAAATTGTTTAATAAATTTTAAAACTTTTTACGAACACTAATACGTAGCTCTGCACTTATTTGTTTATTATGTCCCACTTATTTGCCTATTTTTTTCTTTAGTGAAAGTAATAAGAGTTGATTTTTGTAACTTATAATCAAAATTCTGGAACTTAAGAAGTGCACCCTTTGGATTATAAATAAAAATTTGATGAGTATATTTTAAAACGTTGTACGAAATACGAAGCTCTCTACTTATTATTTTATTATGCTCCACTTATTTGCCTATTTTTTCTTTAAGGCAGCCACCTAGTGAAAGTAATAAGAGTTGATTTTTGTAACTTATAATCAAACTTGTGGTACTTAAGAAGTGCACCCTTTGGATAATAAATAAAAATTTGATGAGTATACTTTAACATTTTGTACGAAAACTAATACGCAGCTCTCTACTTATTATTTTATTATGCCCCACTTATTTGTCTATTTTTTTTTTCTTCAAGACAAGCCACCTAGTGAAAGTAATACGACTTCATTTTTGTAACTTATAATCAAACTTGTGGTACTTAAGAAGTGCACCCTTTGGATAATAAATAAGAATTGATGAGTAAATTTTAAAACGTTGTACGAAATACGAAGCTCTCTACTTATTATTTTATTATGCTCCACTTATTTGCCTATTTTTTCTTTAAGGCAGCCACCTAGTGAAAGTAATAAGAGTTGATTTTTGTAACTTATAATCAAACTTGTGGTACTTAAGAAGTGCACCCTTTGGATAATAAATAAAAATTTGATGAGTATACTTTAACATTTTGTACGAAAACTAATACGCAGCTCTCTACTTATTATTTTATTATGCCCCACTTATTTGTCTATTTTTTTTTTCTTCAAGACAAGCCACCTAGTGAAAGTAATACGACTTCATTTGTGTAACTTATAATCAAACTTGTGGTACTTAAGAAGTGCACCCTTTGGATAATAAATAAGAATTGATGAGTATATTTTAACCCATTGTACGAAAACTAATACGTAGCTCTCCACTTATTATTTTATTATGCCCCACTTATTTGCCTATTATTTTCTTCAAGCAACCACCTACTGAAAGTAATAAGGGGATATTTTTGAAACTTATATTCAAACTTGTCATACATAAGAAGTGCATCCCTTTCAATAATAAAAATAAATTGTTTAATAAATTTTAAATTTTTTATGAAAACTAATAAGTAGCTCTTCACTTATTTGTTTATTATGCCACTTTTATTTGTCTATTTTTTTCTTGAAGGCAGGTACCTAGTGAAAGTAATAAGGGTTGATTTTTGTAACGTATATTCAAACTTGTGGTACATAAGATTTGAATCCCTTTGAATAATAAAATTAAATTGTTTAATAAATTTTAAAATTTTTTACCAAAACTAATAGGTAGCTCTCCACTTATTTATTTATTATGCCCCACTTATTTGTCTATTTTTTTCTTCAAGGCACCACCTAGTAATATGAGTTTATTTTTGTAACTTATATTCAAACCTGTGGTACATAAGAAGTGCATCCCTTTGAATAATAAAAATAAATTATTTAATAGTAGCCACCTAGCCACCTAGTGAAAGTAATAAGGGTTGATTTTTGTAACTTATATTCAAACTTGTAGTACATAGTAAATGCTTCCCTTTGAATAATAAAAATAAATTGTTTAATAAATTTTAAAACTTTTTACGAAAACTAATAGGTAGCTCTGCACTTATTGGTTTATTATGCCTCACTTATTGGCCTAATTTTTTCTTCAAGGCAGCCACCTAGTGAAAGTAATAAATGTTGATTTTTGTAATTTATAATCAAACTTGAGCTACACAAGAAGTGCATCCTTTTTGATAATAAATAAAAATTGATGAGTATCACTTTGTACGAAAATAATACGTAGCTCTCCAGTTTATTATGCCCCACTTATTTGCCTTTTTTTTTTCAAGGCAGCCACCTAGTGAAAGTAATAAAAGTTTATTTTTGTAACTTATAATCAAACTTGTGGTACGTAAGAAGTGCATCCCTTTGGATAATAAATAAAAATTGATGAATATATTTTAACACTTTGTACGAAAATAATTCGTTGCTCTGCACTTATTTGTTTATTATGCTCCACTTATTTGCTTATTTTATTCTTCAAGACAGCCACTTAGTTAAAGTAATAAAGGTTGATTTTTGTAACTTATATTCAAAGTTATGGTACATAAGAAGTTCATTCCTTTGAATAATAAAAATAAATTTTTTAATAAATTTTAGAACTTTTTACGAAAACTAATAGGTAGCTTTCTACATATTTGTTTATTATGCTTCACTTATTTGTCTATTTTTTTTTCTTCAAAGCAGCCACCAAGTGAAAGCAGTAAGGATTGATTTTTGTAACTTATATTCAAACATGTGGTACATAAGAAGTTCATTCCTTTGAATAATAAAAATAAATTGTTTAATAAATTTTAAAACTTTGTACAAAAATAATACGTAGCTCTCCACTTATTTGTTTATTATGCTCCACTTATTTGCCTATTTTTTTCTTCAAGGCAGCCACCTAGTGAAAGTAATAAAGGTTGATTTCTGTAACTTATATTCAAACTTGTGGTACATAAGAAGTGCATCCCTTTGGATAATAAAAATAAATTATTTAATAAATTTTAAATCTTTTTACGAAAACTAATAGGTAGCTCTGCACATATTTGTTTATTATGCCCCACTTATTTGCCTAATTTTTTCTTCAAGTACTTATTAGATTATTATGCCCCACTTATTTGCCTAATTTATTCTCCAAGGCAGCCACCTAGTGAAAGTAATAAGGGTTGATTTTGGTAACTTATAATTAAACTTGTGGTACATCAGAAGTGCATCCCTTCGGATAATAAAAATAAATTGTTTAATAAATTTTAAAACTTGTTACGAAAACTAATAGCTAGCTCTTCACTTATTAGTTTATTATACCTCACTCATTTGCCTAATTTTTACTTCAAGGCAGCCACCTAGTGAAAGTAATAAAGGTTGATTTTTGTAACTTATAATCAAACTTGTGGTACATAAGAAGTGCATCCCTTTGGATAATAAAAATAAATTCTTTAATAAATGTTAAAACTTTATACGAAAACTAATACGTACCTCTGCACTTATTTGTTTATTCTGGTACTTAAGAAGTGCACCCTTTGGAGAATAATTAAAATTTTGATGAGTATATTTTAACACTTTGTACGAAATACTTAGCTCTCTACTTATTAATTTATTATGCTCCACTTATTTGCCTATTTTTCCTTTAAGGCAGCCACCTAGTGAGAGTAATAAGAGTTGATTTTTATAACTTATATTCAAATTTGTGGTACATAAGAAGTGAATCCCTTTGAATAGTAAAAAAAAATGTTTAATAAATTTTAAAACTTTTTACGAAAATTTAAAGAAAATATTTGGAGATTTAAAAAGGATCAAGAAGTTGATAACAACTTTAAAAAAGAATTTAAAAAGTTTAAGAAATGAAAATTCAAGAAAAGAAAAATAAATAAAGAAAGTGTAAAAATAAGTTCTTGAACAAGTTTTTGAAAATGAAAAGTTTAAAAAAAGTTAAGAAAAGTGAGAAAATATATTTCAAGAAGAAAAATTTAAAAACTTTAAGAGGATAAAAAAATGAGATGATTAAAATTTTACAAAACAAATTTAAAGAAAATATTTGGGGATTTAAAAAGGATCAAGAAGTTGATAACAACTTTAAAAAAGAATATAAAAAGTTTAAGAAATGAAAATTCAAGAAAAGAAACATATTTTTACACTTTCTTTATTTATTTTTCTTTTCTTGAATTTTCATTTCTTAAACTTTTTAAATTCTTTTTTAAAGTTCTTATCAACTTCTTGATCCTTTTTAAATCTCCAAATATTTTCTTTAAATTTGTTTTGTAAAATTTTAATCATCAAATTTTTTTTCTTCACTTAAAGATTTTAAATTTTTTTCTTAAACTATATTTTCTCACTTTTCTTAACTTTTTTAAACTTTTCATTTTCAAAAACTTGTTCAAGAACTTATTTTTACATATTCTTTTTTATTTTTCTTTTCTTGAATTTTCATTTCTTAAACTTTTTAAATTCTTTTTTAAAGTTGTTATCAACTTCTTGATCCTTTTTAAATCTCCAAATATTTTCTTTAAATTTTTTTTTGTAAAATTTTAATCAGAACATTTTTTTATCCTCTTAAAGTTTTTAAATTGTTTTTCTTGAACTCTATTTTCTCACTTTTCTTAACTTTTTTAAACTCTTCATTTTCAAAACTTCTTCAAGAACTTATTTTTATACTTTCTTTACTTATTTTTCTTTTCTTGAATTTTCATTTCTTAAACTTTTTAAATTCTTTTTTAAAGTTGTTATCAACTTCTTGATCCTTTTTAAATCTCCAAATATTTTCTTTAAATTTGTTTTGTAAAATTTTAATCATCAAATTTTTTTTCTTCACTTAAGGATTTTAAATTTTTTTTCTTGAACTATATTTTCTCACTTTTCTTAACTTTTTTAAACTTTTCATTTTCAAAAACTTGTTCAAGAACTTATTTTTACATATTCTTTTTTATTTTTCTTTTCTTGAATTTTCATTTCTTAAACTTTTTAAATTCTTTTTTAAAGTTGTTATCAACTTCTTGATCCTTTTTAATCTCCAAATATTTTCTTTAAATTTTTTTTTGTAAAATTTTAATCATAACATTTTTTTATCCTCTTAAAGTTTTTAAATTGTTTTTCTTGAACTCTATTTTCTCACTTTTCTTAACTTTTTTAAACTCTTCATTTTCAAAACTTCTTCAAGAACTTATTTTTATACTTTCTTTACTTATTTTTCTTTTCTTGAATTTTCATTTCTTAAACTTTTTAAATTCTTTTTTAAAGTTGTTATCAACTTCTTGATCCTTTTTAAATCTCCAAATATTTTCTTTAAATTTGTTTTGTAAAATTTTCATCATCAAATTTTTTTTCTTCACTTAAAGATTTTAAATTCTTTTTCTTGAACTATATTTTCTCACTTTTCTTAACTTTTTTAAACTCTTCATTTTCAAAAACTTGTTGAAGAACTTATTTTTACACTTTCTTTATTTATTTTTCTTTTCTTGAATTTTCATTTCTTAAACTTTTTAAATTCTTTTTTAAAGTTGTTATCAACTTCTTGATTCTTTTTAATCTCCAAATATTTTCTTTAAATTTTTTTTTGTAAAATTTTAATCATAACATTTTTTTATCCTCTTAAAGTTTTTAAATTGTTTTTCTTGAACTCTATTTTCTCACTTTTCTTAACTTTTTTAAACTTTTCATTTTCAAATACTTGTTCAAGAACTTATTTTTATACTTTCTTTACTTATTTTTCTTTTCTTGAATTTTCATTTCTTAAACTTTTTAAATTCTTTTTTAAAGTTGTTATCAACTTCTTGATCCTTTTTAAATCTCCAAATATTTTCTTTAAATTTGTTTTGTAAAATTTTAATCATCAAATTTTTTTTCTTCACTTAAAGATTTTAAATTCTTTTTCTTGAACTATATTTTCTCACTTTTCTTAACTTTTTTAAACTCTTCATTTTCAAAAACTTGTTGAAGAACTTATTTTTACACTTTCTTTATTTATTTTTCTTTTCTTGAATTTTCATTTCTTAAACTTTTTAAATTCTTTTTTATAGTTGTTATCAACTTCTTGATCCTTTTTAAATCTCCAAATATCTTCTTTAAATTTGTTTTGTAAAATTTTAATCATCACATCTTTTTATCCTCTTAAAGTTTTTAAATTTTTTTTCTTGAACTATATTTTCTCACTTTTCTTAACTTTTTTAAACTTTTCATTTTCAAAAACTTGTTCAAGAACATATTTTTACACTTTCTTTATTTATTTTTCTTTTCTTGAATTTTCATTTCTTAAACTTTTTAAATTCTTTTTTATAGTTGTTATCAACTTCTTGATCCTTTTTAAATCTCCAAATATTTTCTTTAAATTTGTTTTGTAAAATTTTAATCATCACATCTTTTTATCCTCTTAAAGTTTTTAAATTTTTTTTCTTGAACTATATTTTCTCACTTTTCTTAACTTTTTTAAACTCTTCATTTTCAAAACTTCTTCAAGAACTTATTTTTACACTTTCTTTACTTATTGTTCTTTTCTGAATTTTCATTTCTTAAACTTTTTAAATTCTTTTTTAAAGTTGTTATCAACTTCTTGATCCTTTTTAAATATCCAAATATTTTCTTTAAATTTTTTTTGTAAAATTTTAATCATCAAATTTTTTTTATCCTCCTAAAGTTTTTAAATTTTTTTTCTTCAACTATATTTTCTCACTTTTCTTAACTTTTTTAAACTTTTCATTTTCAAATACTTGTTCAAGAACTTATTTTTACACTTTCTTTATTTATTTTTCTTTTATTGAATTTTCATTTCTTAAACTTTTTAAATTCTTTTTTATAGTTGTTATCAACTTCTTGATCCTTTTTAAATCTCCAAATATTTTCTTTAAATTTGTTTTGTAAAATTTTAATCATCACATCTTTTTATCCTCTTAAAGTTTTTAAATTTTTTTTCTTGAACTATATTTTCTCACTTTTCTTAACTTTTTTAAACTCTTCATTTTCAAAACTTCTTCAAGAACTTATTTTTACACTTTCTTTACTTATTGTTCTTTTCTGAATTTTCATTTCTTAAACTTTTTAAATTCTTTTTTAAAGTTGTTATCAACTTCTTGATCCTTTTTAAATATCCAAATATTTTCTTTAAATTTTTTTTGTAAAATTTTAATCATCAATTTTTTTTTATCCTCCTAAAGTTTTTAAATTTTTTTTCTTGAACTATATTTTCTCACTTTTCTTAACTTTTTTAAACTTTTCATTTTCAAATACTTGTTCAAGAACTTATTTTTACACTTTCTTTATTTATTTTTCTTTTATTGAATTTTCATTTCTTAAACTTTTTAAATTCTTTTTTATAGTTGTTATCAACTTCTTGATCCTTTTTAAATCTCCAAATATTTTCTTTAAATTTGTTTTGTAAAATTTTAATCATCACATCTTTTTATCCTCTTAAAGTTTTTAAATTTTTTTTCTTGAACTATATTTTCTCACTTTTCTTAACTTTTTTAAACTCTTCATTTTCAAAACTTCTTCAAGAACTTATTTTTACACTTTCTTTACTTATTGTTCTTTTCTGAATTTTCATTTCTTAAACTTTTTAAATTCTTTTTTAAAGTTCTTATCAACTTCTTGATCCTTTTTAAATCTCCAAATATTTTCTTAAAATTTGTTTTGTAAAATTTTAATCATCACATTTTTTTATCCTCTTAAAGTTTTTAAATTTTTTTTCTTGAAATATATTTTCTCACTTTTCTTAACTTTTTTTAAACTTTTCATTTTCAAAAACTTGTTCAAGAACATATTTTTAGACTTTCTTTATTTATTTTTCTTTTCTTGAATTTTCATTTCTTAAACTTTTTAAATTCTTTTTTAAAGTTCTTATCAACTTCTTGATCCTTTTTAAATCTCCAAATATTTTCTTAAAATTTGTTTTGTAAAATTTTAATCATCACATTTTTTTATCCTCTTAAAGTTTTTAAATTTTTTTTATTGAAATATATTTTCTCACTTTTCTTAACTTTTTTTAAACTTTTCATTTTCAAAAACTTGTTCAAGAACTTATTTTTACACTTTCTTTATTTATTTTACTTTTCTTGAATTTTCATTTCTTAAACTTTTTAAATTCTTTTTTAAAGTTGTTATCAACTTCTTGATCCTTTTTAAATCTCTAAATATTTTCTTGGAATTTTTTTTTTAAAATTTTAATCATAACATTTTTTTATCCTCTTAAAGTTTTAAATTCTTTTTCTTGAACTCTATTTTCTCACTTTTCTTAACTTTTTTAAACTCTTCATTTTCAAAACTTGTTCAAGAACTTATTTTTACACTTTCTTTATTTATTTTTCTTTTCTTGAATTTTCATTTCTTAAACTTTTTAAATTCTTTTTTGAAGTTGTTATCAACTTCTTGATCCTTTTTAAATCTCCAAATATTTTCTTTAAATTTGTTGTGTAAAATTTTAATCATCACAATTTTTTTCTTCACTTAAAGTTTTTAAATTTTTTTTCTTGAATTATATTTTCTCACTTTTCTTAACTTTTTTAAACTCTTCATTTTCAAAAACTTGTTCAAGAATTATTTTTACACTTTATTTATTTATTTTTCTTTTCTAGAATTTTCATTTCTTAAACTTTTTAAATTCTTTTTTAAAGTTGTTAGCAACTTCTTGATCAATTTTAAATTTCCATATATTTTCTTTAAATTTGTTTTGTAAAATTTTAATCATCACATTTTTTTCTTCTTTTAAAGTTTTTAAATTCTTTTTCTTGAACTCTATTTTCTGGTTTTTCTCAGCTTTTTCAAATTCTTCACTTTCAAAAACATATTCAAGAACTTATTTTTACACTTTCTTTACTTTTTTTTCTTTTCTTGAATTTTCATTTCTTACACTTTTTAAATTCTTTTTTATAGTTGTTATCAACTTCTTGATCCTTTTTAAATCTCCAAATATTTTCTTTAAATTTTTTTTGTTAGATTTTAATCATAACATTTTTTTATCCTTTTAAAGTTTTTAAATTCTTTTTCTTGAACTCTATTTTCTCGCTTTTCTTAACTTTTTTAAACTCTTCATTTTCAAAAATTCTTCAAGAACTTATTTTTACACTTTCCTTACTTATTTTTCTTTTTTTGAATTTTCATTTCTTAAACTTTTTAAATTCTTTTTTAAAGTTCTTATCAACTTCTTGATCCTTTTTAAATCTCCAAATATTTTCTTAAAATTTGTTTTGTAAAATTTTAATCATCACATTTTTTTATCCTCTTAAAGTTTTTAATTTTTTTTTCTTGAAATATATTTTCTCACTTTTCTTAACTTTTTTTAAACTTTTCATTTTCAAAAACTTGTTCAAGAACTTATTTTTACACTTTCTTTATTTATTTTTCTTTTCTTGAATTTTCATTTCTTAAACTTTTTAAATTCTTTTTTAAAGTTGTTATCAACTTCTTGATCCTTTTTAATCTCCAAATATTTTCTTTAAATTTTTTTTTGTAAAATTTTAATCATAACATTTTTTTATCCTCTTAAAGTTTTTAAATTGTTTTTCTTGAACTCTATTTTCTCACTTTTCTTAACTTTTTTAAACTCTTCATTTTCAAAACTTCTTCAAGAACTTATTTTTATACTTTCTTTACTTATTTTTCTTTTCTTGAATTTTCATTTCTTAAACTTTTTAAATTCTTTTTTAAAGTTGTTATCAACTTCTTGATCCTTTTTAAATCTCCAAATATTTTCTTTAAATTTGTTTTGTAAAATTTTAATCATCAAATTTTTTTTCTTCACTTAAAGATTTTAAATTTTTTTCTTAAACTATATTTTCTCACTTTTCTTAACTTTTTTAAACTTTTCATTTTCAAAAACTTGTTCAAGAACTTATTTTTACACTTTCTTTATTTATTTTTCTTTTCTTGAATTTTCATTTCTTAAACTTTTTAAATTCTTTTTTAAAGTTGTTATCAACTTCTTGATCCTTTTTAAATCTCCAAATATTTTCTTTAAATTTTTTTTTGTAAAATTTTAATCATAACATTTTTTTATCCTCTTAAAGTTTTTAAATTGTTTTTCTTGAACTCTATTTTCTCACTTTTCTTAACTTTTTTAAACTCTTCATTTTCAAAACTTCTTCAAGAACTTATTTTTACACTTTCTTTACTTATTGTTCTTTTCTGAATTTTCATTTCTTAAACTTTTTAAATTCTTTTTTAAAGTTCTTATCAACTTCTTGATCCTTTTTAAATCTCCAAATATTTTCTTAAAATTTGTTTTGTAAAATTTTAATCATCACATTTTTTTATCCTCTTAAAGTTTTTAAATTTTTTTTCTTGAAATATATTTTCTCACTTTTCTTAACTTTATTTAAACTTTTCATTTTCAAAAACTTGTTCAAGAACATATTTTTACACTTTCTTTATTTATTTTTCTTTTCTTGAATTTTCATTTCTTAAACTTTTTAAATTCTTTTTTAAAGTTCTTATCAACTTCTTGATCCTTTTTAAATCTCCAAATATTTTCTTAAAATTTGTTTTGTAAAATTTTAATCATCACATTTTTTTATCCTCTTAAAGTTTTTAAATTTTTTTTATTGAAATATATTTTCTCACTTTTCTTAACTTTTTTTAAACTTTTCATTTTCAAAAACTTGTTCAAGAACTTATTTTTACACTTTCTTTATTTATTTTACTTTTCTTGAATTTTCATTTCTTAAACTTTTTAAATTCTTTTTTAAAGTTGTTATCAACTTCTTGATCCTTTTTAAATCTCCAAATATTTTCTTTAAATTTTTTTTTGTAAAATTTTAATCATAACATTTTTTTATCCTCTTAAAGTTTTTAAATTGTTTTTCTTGAACTCTATTTTCTCACTTTTCTTAACTTTTTTAAACTCTTCATTTTCAAAACTTCTTCAAGAACTTATTTTTACACTTTCTTTACTTATTGTTCTTTTCTGAATTTTCATTTCTTAAACTTTTTAAATTCTTTTTTAAAGTTCTTATCAACTTCTTGATCCTTTTTAAATCTCCAAATATTTTCTTAAAATTTGTTTTGTAAAATTTTAATCATCACATTTTTTTATCCTCTTAAAGTTTTTAAATTTTTTTTCTTGAAATATATTTTCTCACTTTTCTTAACTTTATTTAAACTTTTCATTTTCAAAAACTTGTTCAAGAACATATTTTTACACTTTCTTTATTTATTTTTCTTTTCTTGAATTTTCATTTCTTAAACTTTTTAAATTCTTTTTTAAAGTTCTTATCAACTTCTTGATCCTTTTTAAATCTCCAAATATTTTCTTAAAATTTGTTTTGTAAAATTTTAATCATCACATTTTTTTATCCTCTTAAAGTTTTTAAATTTTTTTTATTGAAATATATTTTCTCACTTTTCTTAACTTTTTTTAAACTTTTGATTTTCAAAAACTTGTTCAAGAACTTATTTTTACACTTTCTTTATTTATTTTACTTTTCTTGAATTTTCATTTCTTAAACTTTTTAAATTCTTTTTTAAAGTTGTTATCAACTTCTTGATCCTTTTTAAATCTCTAAATATTTTCTTGGAATTTTTTTTTAAAATTTTAATCATAACATTTTTTTATCCTCTTAAAGTTTTAAATTCTTTTTCTTGAACTCTATTTTCTCACTTTTCTTAACTTTTTTAAACTCTTTATTTTCAAAACTTGTTCAAGAACTTATTTTTACACTTTCTTTATTTATTTTTCTTTTCTTGAATTTTCATTTCTTAAAATTTTTAAATTCTTTTTTGAAGTTGTTATCAACTTCTTGATCCTTTTTAAATCTCCAAATATTTTCTTTAAATTTGTTGTGTAAAATTTTCATCATCAAATTTTTTTTCTTCACTTAAAGATTTTAAATTCTTTTTCTTGAACTATATTTTCTCACTTTTCTTAACTTTTTTAAACTCTTCATTTTCAAAAACTTGTTGAAGAACTTATTTTTACACTTTCTTTATTTATTTTTCTTTTCTAGAATTTTCATTTCTTAAACTTTTTAAATTCTTTTTTAAAGTTGTTAGCAACTTCTTGATCATTTTTAAATTTCCATATATTTTCTTTAAATTTGTTTTGTAAAATTTTAATCATCACATTTTTTTCTTCTTTTAAAGTTTTTAAATTCTTTTTCTTGAACTCTATTTTCTGGTTTTTCTCAGCTTTTTCAAATTCTTCACTTTCAAAAACATATTCAAGAACTTATTTTTACACTTTCTTTACTTTTTTTTCTTTTCTTGAATTTTCATTTCTTACACTTTTTAAATTCTTTTTTATAGTTGTTATCAACTTCTTGATCCTTTTTAAATCTCCAAATATTTTCTTTAAATTTTTTTTGTTAGATTTTAATCATAACATTTTTTTATCCTTTTAAAGTTTTTAAATTCTTTTTCTTGAACTCTATTTTCTCGCTTTTCTTAACTTTTTTAAACTCTTCATTTTCAAAAATTCTTCAAGAACTTATTTTTACACTTTCCTTACTTATTTTTCTTTTTTTGAATTTTCATTTCTTAAACTTTTTAAATTCTTTTTTAAAGTTCTTATCAACTTCTTGATCCTTTTTAAATCTCCAAATATTTTCTTAAAATTTGTTTTGTAAAATTTTAATCATCACATTTTTTTATCCTCTTAAAGTTTTTAAATTTTTTTTCTTGAAATATATTTTCTCACTTTTCTTAACTTTTTTTAAACTTTTCATTTTCAAAAACTTGTTCAAGAACTTATTTTTACACTTTCTTTATTTATTTTTCTTTTCTTGAATTTTCATTTCTTAAACTTTTTAAATTCTTTTTTAAAGTTGTTATCAACTTCTTGATCCTTTTTAATCTCCAAATATTTTCTTTAAATTTTTTTTTTGTAAAATTTTAATCATAACATTTTTTTATCCTCTTAAAGTTTTTAAATTGTTTTTCTTGAACTCTATTTTCTCACTTTTCTTAACTTTTTTAAACTCTTCATTTTCAAAACTTCTTCAAGAACTTATTTTTATACTGTCTTTACTTATTTTTCTTTTCTTGAATTTTCATTTCTTAAACTTTTTAAATTCTTTTTTAAAGTTGTTATCAACTTCTTGATCCTTTTTAAATCTCCAAATATTTTCTTTAAATTTGTTTTGTAAAATTTTAATCATCAAATTTTTTTTCTTCACTTAAAGATTTTAAATTTTTTTTCTTAAACTATATTTTCTCACTTTTCTTAACTTTTTTAAACTTTTCATTTTCAAAAACTTGTTCAAGAACTTATTTTTACATATTCTTTTTTATTTTTCTTTTCTTGAATTTTCATTTCTTAAACTTTTTAAATTCTTTTTTAAAGTTGTTATCAACTTCTTGATCCTTTTTAAATCTCCAAATATTTTCTTTAAATTTTTTTTTGTAAAATTTTAATCAGAACATTTTTTTATCCTCTTAAAGTTTTTAAATTGTTTTTCTTGAACTCTATTTTCTCACTTTTCTTAACTTTTTTAAACTCTTCATTTTCAAAACTTCTTCAAGAACTTATTTTTATACTTTCTTTACTTATTTTTCTTTTCTTGAATTTTCATTTCTTAAACTTTTTAAATTCTTTTTTAAAGTTGTTATCAACTTCTTGATCCTTTTTAAATCTCCAAATATTTTCTTTAAATTTGTTTTGTAAAATTTTAATCATCAAATTTTTTTTCTTCACTTAAGGATTTTAAATTTTTTTTCTTGAACTATATTTTCTCACTTTTCTTAACTTTTTTAAACTTTTCATTTTCAAAAACTTGTTCAAGAACTTATTTTTACATATTCTTTTTTATTTTTCTTTTCTTGAATTTTCATTTCTTAAACTTTTTAAATTCTTTTTTAAAGTTGTTATCAACTTCTTGATCCTTTTTAATCTCCAAATATTTTCTTTAAATTTTTTTTTGTAAAATTTTAATCATAACATTTTTTTATCCTCTTAAAGTTTTTAAATTGTTTTTCTTGAACTCTATTTTCTCACTTTTCTTAACTTTTTTAAACTCTTCATTTTCAAAACTTCTTCAAGAACTTATTTTTATACTTTCTTTACTTATTTTTCTTTTCTTGAATTTTCATTTCTTAAACTTTTTAAATTCTTTTTTAAAGTTGTTATCAACTTCTTGATCCTTTTTAAATCTCCAAATATTTTCTTTAAATTTGTTTTGTAAAATTTTCATCATCAAATTTTTTTTCTTCACTTAAAGATTTTAAATTCTTTTTCTTGAACTATATTTTCTCACTTTTCTTAACTTTTTTAAACTCTTCATTTTCAAAAACTTGTTGAAGAACTTATTTTTACACTTTCTTTATTTATTTTTCTTTTCTTGAATTTTCATTTCTTAAACTTTTTAAATTCTTTTTTAAAGTTGTTATCAACTTCTTGATCCTTTTTAATCTCCAAATATTTTCTTTAAATTTTTTTTTGTAAAATTTTAATCATAACATTTTTTTATCCTCTTAAAGTTTTTAAATTGTTTTTCTTGAACTCTATTTTCTCACTTTTCTTAACTTTTTTAAACTTTTCATTTTCAAATACTTGTTCAAGAACTTATTTTTATACTTTCTTTACTTATTTTTCTTTTCTTGAATTTTCATTTCTTAAACTTTTTAAATTCTTTTTTAAAGTTGTTATCAACTTCTTGATCCTTTTTAAATCTCCAAATATTTTCTTTAAATTTGTTTTGTAAAATTTTAATCATCAAATTTTTTTTCTTCACTTAAAGATTTTAAATTCTTTTTCTTGAACTATATTTTCTCACTTTTCTTAACTTTTTTAAACTCTTCATTTTCAAAAACTTGTTGAAGAACTTATTTTTACACTTTCTTTATTTATTTTTCTTTTCTTGAATTTTCATTTCTTAAACTTTTTAAATTCTTTTTTATAGTTGTTATCAACTTCTTGATCCTTTTTAAATCTCCAAATATCTTCTTTAAATTTGTTTTGTAAAATTTTAATCATCACATCTTTTTATCCTCTTAAAGTTTTTAAATTTTTTTTCTTGAACTATATTTTCTCACTTTTCTTAACTTTTTTAAACTTTTCATTTTCAAAAACTTGTTCAAGAACATATTTTTACACTTTCTTTATTTATTTTTCTTTTCTTGAATTTTCATTTCTTAAACTTTTTAAATTCTTTTTTATAGTTGTTATCAACTTCTTGATCCTTTTTAAATCTCCAAATATTTTCTTTAAATTTGTTTTGTAAAATTTTAATCATCACATTTTTTTATCCTCTTAAAGTTTTTAAATTTTTTTTCTTGAATTATATTTTCTCACTTTTCTTAACTTTTTTAAACTCTTCATTTTCAAAAACTTGTTCAAGAATTATTTTTACACTTTCTTTATTTATTTTTCTTTTCTAGAATTTTCATTTCTTAAACTTTTTAAATTCTTTTTTAAAGTTGTTAGCAACTTCTTGATCATTTTTAAATCTCCATATATTTTCTTTAAATTTGTTTTGTAAAATTTTAATCATCACATTTTTTTCTTCTTTTAAAGTTTTTAAATTCTTTTTCTTGAACTCTATTTTCTGGTTTTTCTCAGCTTTTTCAAATTCTTCACTTTCAAAAACATATTCAAGAACTTATTTTTACACTTTCTTTACTTTTTTTTCTTTTCTTGAATTTTCATTTCTTACACTTTTTAAATTCTTTTTTAAAGTTGTTATCAACTTCTTGATCCTTTTTAAATCTCCAAATATTTTCTTTAAATTTTTTTTGTAAAATTTTAATCATAACATTTTTTTATCCTTTTAAAGTTTTTAAATTCTTTTTCTTGAACTCTATTTTCTCGCTTTTCTTAACTTTTTTAAACTCTTCATTTTCAAAAATTCTTCAAGAACTTATTTTTACACTTTCCTTACTTATTTTTCTTTTTTTGAATTTTCATTTCTTAAACTTTTTAAATTCTTTTTTAAAGTTGTATTCAACTTCTTGATCCTTTTTAAATCTCCAAATATTTTCTTTAAATTTGTTATGTAAAATTTTAATCAGCACATTTTTTTTCTTCACTTAAAGTTTTTAAATTTTTTTTCTTGAACTATATTTTCTCACTTTTCTTAACCTTTTTAAACTCTTCATTTTCAAAAACTTGTTCAAGAACTTATTTTTACACTTTCTTTATTTATTTTTATTTTCTTGAATTTTCATTTCTTAAACTTTTTAAATTATTTTTTAAAGTTGTTATCAACTTCTTGATACTTTTTAAATCTCCAAATATTTTCTTGAAATTTGTGTTGTAAAATTTTAATCATCACATTTTTTTATCCTCTTAAAGTTTTTAAATTTTTTTTCCTGAAATATATTTTCTCACTTTTCTTAACTTTTTTAAACTCTTCATTTTCAAAACTTCTTCAAGAACTTATTTTTAGACTTGCTTTACTTATTTTTCTTTTCTTGAATTTTCATTTCTTAAACTTTTTAAATTCTTTTTTAAAGTTGTTATCAAGTTCTTGATCCTTTTTAAATCTCTAAATATTTTCTTTAAATTTGTTTTTTAAAATTTTAATCATAACATTTTTTTATCCTCTTAAAGTTTTAAATTCTTTTTCTTGAACTCTATTTTCTCACTTTTCTTAACTTTTTTAAACTCTTCATTTTCAAAACTTCTTCAAGAACTTATTTTTACACTTTCTTTATTTATTTTTCTTTTCTTGCATTTTCATTTCTTAAACTTTTTAAATTCTTTTTTGAAGTTGTTATCAACTTCTTGATCTTTTTTAAATCTCCAAATATTTTCTTTAAATATGTTATGTAAAATTTTAATCATCACAATTTTTTTCTTCACTTAATGTTTTTAATTTTTTTGTCTTGAACTATATTTTCTCACTTTTCTTAACTTTTTTAAACTCTTCATTTTCAAAACTTCTTCAAGAATTTATTTTTACACTTTCTTTACTTATTTTTCTTTTCTGAATTTTCATTTCTTAAACTTTTTAAATTCTTTTTTAAAGTTGTTATCAACTTCTTGATCCTTTTTAAATATCCAAATATTTTCTTGAAATTTGTTTTGTAAAATTTTAATCATCAAAATTTTTTTATCCTTTTAAAGTTTTTAAATTCTTTTTCTTGAACTATATTTTCTCACTTTTCTTAACTTTTTTAAACTCTTCATTTTCACAAACTTGTTCAAGAACTTATTTTTACACTTTCTTTATTTATTTTTCTTTTCTTGAATTTTAATTTCTTAAACTTTTTAAATTCTTTTTTAAAGTTGTTATCAACTTCTTGATACTTTTTAAATCTCCAAATATTTTCTTGAAATTTGTTTTGTAAAATTTTAATCATAAAATTTTTTTTTCCTTTTAAAGTTTTTAAATTCTTTTTCTTCAACTCTATTTTTTCGCTCTTCTTAAATTTTTTAAACTCTTCATTATCAAAAACTTGTTCAAGAACTTATTTTTACACTTTCTTTACTTATTTTTTTTTTCTTCAATTTTCATTTCCTAAACTTTTTAAATTCTTTTTTAAAGTTGTCATCAACTTCTTGATCCTTTTTAAATCTCCAAATATTTTCTTTCAATTTTTTTTTTGTAAAATTTTAATCATAACATTTTTTTATCCTCTTAAAGTTTTTAAGTTGTTTTTCTTGAACTCTATTTTCTCACTTTTCTTAACTTCTTCAACAACTTATTTTTACACTTTCTTTACTTATTTTTCTTTTCTTGAATTTTTATTTCTTAAACTTTTTAAATTCTTTTTTAAAGTTGTTATCAACTTCTTGATCCTTTTTAAATATCCAAATATTTTCTTGAATTTTTTTTTGTAAAATTTTAATCATCAATTTTTTTTTATCCTTTTAAAGATTTTAAATTCTTTTTCTTGAATTCTATTTTCTCGCTTTTCTTAAATTTTTTAAACTCTTCATTTTCAAAAACTTGTTCAAGAACTTATTTTTACACTTTCTTTACTTATTTTTCTTTTCTTGAATTTTCATTTCTTAAACTTTTTAAATTCTTTTTTAAAGTTGTTATCAACTTCTTGATTCTTTTTAAATCTCCAAATATTTTCTTTAAATTTGTTTTGTAAAATTTTAATCATCAAATTTTTTTTCTTCACTTAAAGATTTTAAATTCTTTTTCTTGAACTATATTTTCTCACTTTTCTTAACTTTTTTAAACTCTTCATTTTCAAAAACTTGTTGAAGAACTTATTTTTACACTTTCTTTTTTATTTTTCTTTTCTTGAATTTTCATTTCTTAAACTTTTTAAATTCTTTTTTAAAGTTGTTATCAACTTCTTGATCCTTTTTAAATCTCCAAATATTTTCTTTAAATTTTTTTTTGTAAAATTTTAATCATAACATTTTTTTATCCTCTTAAAGTTTTTAAATTGTTTTTCTTGAACTCTATTTTCTCACTTTTCTTAACTTTTTTAAACTCTTCATTTTCAAAACTTCTTCAAGAACTTATTTTTATACTTTCTTTACTTATTTTTCTTTTCTTGAATTTTCATTTCTTAAACTTTTTAAATTCTTTTTTAAAGTTGTTATCAACTTCTTGATCCTTTTTAAATCTCCAAATATTTTCTTTAAATTTGTTTTGTAAAATTTTAATAATCAAATTTTTTTTCTTCACTTAAGGATTTTAAATTTTTTTTCTTGAACTATATTTTCTCACTTTTCTTAACTTTTTTAAACTTTTCATTTTCAAAAACTTGTTCAAGAACTTATTTTTACATATTCTTTTTTATTTTTCTTTTCTTGAATTTTCATTTCTTAAACTTTTTAAATTCTTTTTTAAAGTTGTTATCAACTTCTTGATCCTTTTTAAATCTCTAAATATTTTCTTGGAATTTTTTTTTTAAAATTTTAATCATAACATTTTTTTATCCTCTTAAAGTTTTAAATTCTTTTTCTTGAACTCTATTTTCTCACTTTTCTTAACTTTTTTAAACTCTTCATTTTCAAAACTTGTTCAAGAACTTATTTTTACACTTTCTTTATTTATTTTTCTTTTCTTGAATTTTCATTTCTTAAACTTTTTAAATTCTTTTTTGAAGTTGTTATCAACTTCTTGATCCTTTTTAAATCTCCAAATATTTTCTTTAAATTTGTTGTGTAAAATTTTAATCATCACAATTTTTTTCTTCACTTAAAGTTTTTAAATTTTTTTTCTTGAATTATATTTTCTCACTTTTCTTAACTTTTTTAAACTCTTCATTTTCAAAAACTTGTTCAAGAATTATTTTTACACTTTCTTTATTTATTTTTCTTTTCTAGAATTTTCATTTCTTAAACTTTTTAAATTCTTTTTTAAAGTTGTTAGCAACTTCTTGATCATTTTTAAATCTCCATATATTTTCTTTAAATTTGTTTTGTAAAATTTTAATCATCACATTTTTTTCTTCTTTTAAAGTTTTTAAATTCTTTTTCTTGAACTCTATTTTCTGGTTTTTCTCAGCTTTTTCAAATTCTTCACTTTCAAAAACATATTCAAGAACTTATTTTTACACTTTCTTTACTTTTTTTTCTTTTCTTGAATTTTCATTTCTTACACTTTTTAAATTCTTTTTTAAAGTTGTTATCAACTTCTTGATCCTTTTTAAATCTCCAAATATTTTCTTTAAATTTTTTTTGTAAAATTTTAATCATAACATTTTTTTATCCTTTTAAAGTTTTTAAATTCTTTTTCTTGAACTCTATTTTCTCGCTTTTCTTAACTTTTTTAAACTCTTCATTTTCAAAAATTCTTCAAGAACTTATTTTTACACTTTCCTTACTTATTTTTCTTTTTTTGAATTTTCATTTCTTAAACTTTTTAAATTCTTTTTTAAAGTTGTATTCAACTTCTTGATCCTTTTTAAATCTCCAAACATTTTCTTTAAATTTGTTATGTAAAATTTTAATCAGCACATTTTTTTTCTTCACTTAAAGTTTTTAAATTTTTTTTCTTGAACTATATTTTCTCACTTTTCTTAACCTTTTTAAACTCTTCATTTTCATTAACTTGTTCAAGAACTTATTTTTACACTTTCTTTATTTATTTTTCTTTTCTTGAATTTTCATTTCTTAAACTTTTTAAATTATTTTTTAAAGTTGTTATCAACTTCTTGATACTTTTTAAATCTCCAAATATTTTCTTGAAATTTGTGTTGTAAAATTTTAATCATCACATTTTTTTATCCTCTTAAAGTTTTTAAATTTTTTTTCCTGAAATATATTTTCTCACTTTTCTTAACTTTTTTAAACTCTTCATTTTCAAAACTTCTTCAAGAACTTATTTTTAGACTTGCTTTACTTATTTTTCTTTTCTTGAATTTTCATTTCTTAAACTTTTTAAATTCTTTTTTAAAGTTGTTATCAAGTTCTTGATCCTTTTTAAATCTCCAAATATTTTCTTTAAATTTTTTTTTGTAAAATTTTAATCATAACATTTTTTTATCCTCTTAAAGTTTTTAAATTGTTTTTCTTGAACTCTATTTTCTCACTTTTCTTAACTTTTTTAAACTCTTCATTTTCAAAACTTCTTCAAGAACTTATTTTTATACTTTCTTTACTTATTTTTCTTTTCTTGAATTTTCATTTCTTAAACTTTTTAAATTCTTTTTTAAAGTTGTTATCAACTTCTTGATCCTTTTTAAATCTCCAAATATTTTCTTTAAATTTGTTTTGTAAAATTTTAATCATCAAATTTTTTTTCTTCACTTAAGGATTTTAAATTTTTTTTCTTGAACTATATTTTCTCACTTTTCTTAACTTTTTTAAACTCTTCATTTTCAAAAACTTGTTCAAGAACTTATTTTTACATATTCTTTTTTATTTTTCTTTTCTTGAATTTTCATTTCTTAAACTTTTTAAATTCTTCTTTAAAGTTGTTATCAACTTCTTGATCCTTTTTAAATCTCTAAATATTTTCTTGGAATTTTTTTTTTAAAATTTTAATCATAACATTTTTTTATCCTCTTAAAGTTTTAAATTCTTTTTCTTGAACTCTATTTTCTCACTTTTCTTAACTTTTTTAAACTCTTCATTTTCAAAACTTGTTCAAGAACTTATTTTTACACTTTCTTTATTTATTTTTCTTTTCTTGAATTTTCATTTCTTAAACTTTTTAAATTCTTTTTTGAAGTTGTTATCAACTTCTTGATCCTTTTTAAATCTCCAAATATTTTCTTTAAATTTGTTGTGTAAAATTTTAATCATCACAATTTTTTTCTTCACTTAAAGTTTTTAAATTTTTTTTCTTGAATTATATTTTCTCACTTTTCTTAACTTTTTTAAACTCTTCATTTTCAAAAACTTGTTCAAGAATTATTTTTACACTTTCTTTATTTATTTTCCTTTTCTAGAATTTTCATTTCTTAAACTTTTTAAATTCTTTTTTAAAGTTGTTAGCAACTTCTTGATCATTTTTAAATCTCCATATATTTTCTTTAAATTTGTTTTGTAAAATTTTAATCATCACATTTTTTTCTTCTTTTAAAGTTTTTAAATTCTTTTTCTTGAACTCTATTTTCTGGTTTTTCTCAGCTTTTTCAAATTCTTCACTTTCAAAAACATATTCAAGAACTTATTTTTACACTTTCTTTACTTTTTTTTCTTTTCTTGAATTTTCATTTCTTACACTTTTTAAATTCTTTTTTAAAGTTGTTATCAACTTCTTGATCCTTTTTAAATCTCCAAATATTTTCTTTAAATTTTTTTTGTAAAATTTTAATCATAACATTTTTTTATCCTTTTAAAGTTTTTAAATTCTTTTTCTTGAACTCTATTTTCTCGCTTTTCTTAACTTTTTTAAACTCTTCATTTTCAAAAATTCTTCAAGAACTTATTTTTACACTTTCCTTACTTATTTTTCTTTTTTTGAATTTTCATTTCTTAAACTTTTTAAATTCTTTTTTAAAGTTGTATTCAACTTCTTGATCCTTTTTAAATCTCCAAACATTTTCTTTAAATTTGTTATGTAAAATTTTAATCAGCACATTTTTTTTCTTCACTTAAAGTTTTTAAATTTTTTTTCTTGAACTATATTTTCTCACTTTTCTTAACCTTTTTAAACTCTTCATTTTCAATAACTTGTTCAAGAACTTATTTTTACACTTTCTTTATTTATTTTTCTTTTCTTGAATTTTCATTTCTTAAACTTTTTAAATTATTTTTTAAAGTTGTTATCAACTTCTTGATACTTTTTAAATCTCCAAATATTTTCTTGAAATTTGTGTTGTAAAATTTTAATCATCACATTTTTTTATCCTCTTAAAGTTTTTAAATTTTTTTTCCTGAAATATATTTTCTCACTTTTCTTAACTTTTTTAAACTCTTCATTTTCAAAACTTCTTCAAGAACTTATTTTTAGACTTGCTTTACTTATTTTTCTTTTCTTGAATTTTCATTTCTTAAACTTTTTAAATTCTTTTTTAAAGTTGTTATCAAGTTCTTGATCCTTTTTAAATCTCCAAATATTTTCTTTAAATTTTTTTTTGTAAAATTTTAATCATAACATTTTTTTATCCTCTTAAAGTTTTTAAATTGTTTTTCTTGAACTCTATTTTCTCACTTTTCTTAACTTTTTTAAACTCTTCATTTTCAAAACTTCTTCAAGAACTTATTTTTATACTTTCTTTACTTATTTTTCTTTTCTTGAATTTTCATTTCTTAAACTTTTTAAATTCTTTTTTAAAGTTGTTATCAACTTCTTGATCCTTTTTAAATCTCCAAATATTTTCTTTAAATTTGTTTTGTAAAATTTTAATCATCAAATTTTTTTTCTTCACTTAAGGATTTTAAATTTTTTTTCTTGAACTATATTTTCTCACTTTTCTTAACTTTTTTAAACTCTTCATTTTCAAAAACTTGTTCAAGAACTTATTTTTACATATTCTTTTTTATTTTTCTTTTCTTGAATTTTCATTTCTTAAACTTTTTAAATTCTTTTTTAAAGTTGTTATCAACTTCTTGATCCTTTTTAAATCTCTAAATATTTTCTTGGAATTTTTTTTTTAAAATTTTAATCATAACATTTTTTTATCCTCTTAAAGTTTTAAATTCTTTTTCTTGAACTCTATTTTCTCACTTTTCTTAACTTTTTTAAACTCTTCATTTTCAAAACTTGTTCAAGAACTTATTTTTACACTTTCTTTATTTATTTTTCTTTTCTTGAATTTTCATTTCTTAAACTTTTTAAATTCTTTTTTGAAGTTGTTATCAACTTCTTGATCCTTTTTAAATCTCCAAATATTTTCTTTAAATTTGTTGTGTAAAATTTTAATCATCACAATTTTTTTCTTCACTTAAAGTTTTTAAATTTTTTTTCTTGAATTATATTTTCTCACTTTTCTTAACTTTTTTAAACTCTTCATTTTCAAAAACTTGTTCAAGAATTATTTTTACACTTTCTTTATTTATTTTCCTTTTCTAGAATTTTCATTTCTTAAACTTTTTAAATTCTTTTTTAAAGTTGTTAGCAACTTCTTGATCATTTTTAAATCTCCATATATTTTCTTTAAATTTGTTTTGTAAAATTTTAATCATCACATTTTTTTCTTCTTTTAAAGTTTTTAAATTCTTTTTCTTGAACTCTATTTTCTGGTTTTTCTCAGCTTTTTCAAATTCTTCACTTTCAAAAACATATTCAAGAACTTATTTTTACACTTTCTTTACTTTTTTTTCTTTTCTTGAATTTTCATTTCTTACACTTTTTAAATTCTTTTTTAAAGTTGTTATCAACTTCTTGATCCTTTTTAAATCTCCAAATATTTTCTTTAAATTTTTTTTGTAAAATTTTAATCATAACATTTTTTTATCCTTTTAAAGTTTTTAAATTCTTTTTCTTGAACTCTATTTTCTCGCTTTTCTTAACTTTTTTAAACTCTTCATTTTCAAAAATTCTTCAAGAACTTATTTTTACACTTTCCTTACTTATTTTTCTTTTTTTGAATTTTCATTTCTTAAACTTTTTAAATTCTTTTTTAAAGTTGTATTCAACTTCTTGATCCTTTTTAAATCTCCAAACATTTTCTTTAAATTTGTTATGTAAAATTTTAATCAGCACATTTTTTTTCTTCACTTAAAGTTTTTAAATTTTTTTTCTTGAACTATATTTTCTCACTTTTCTTAACCTTTTTAAACTCTTCATTTTCAATAACTTGTTCAAGAACTTATTTTTACACTTTCTTTATTTATTTTTCTTTTCTTGAATTTTCATTTCTTAAACTTTTTAAATTATTTTTTAAAGTTGTTATCAACTTCTTGATACTTTTTAAATCTCCAAATATTTTCTTGAAATTTGTGTTGTAAAATTTTAATCATCACATTTTTTTATCCTCTTAAAGTTTTTAAATTTTTTTTCCTGAAATATATTTTCTCACTTTTCTTAACTTTTTTAAACTCTTCATTTTCAAAACTTCTTCAAGAACTTATTTTTAGACTTGCTTTACTTATTTTTCTTTTCTTGAATTTTCATTTCTTAAACTTTTTAAATTCTTTTTTAAAGTTGTTATCAAGTTCTTGATCCTTTTTAAATCTCCAAATATTTTCTTTAAATTTTTTTTTGTAAAATTTTAATCATAACATTTTTTTATCCTCTTAAAGTTTTTAAATTGTTTTTCTTGAACTCTATTTTCTCACTTTTCTTAACTTTTTTAAACTCTTCATTTTCAAAACTTGTTCAAGAACTTATTTTTACACTTTCTTTATTTATTTTTCTTTTCTTGAATTTTCATTTCTTAAACTTTTTAAATTCTTTTTTGAAGTTGTTATCAACTTCTTGATCCTTTTTAAATCTCCAAATATTTTCTTTAAATTTGTTGTGTAAAATTTTAATCATCACAATTTTTTTCTTCACTTAAAGTTTTTAAATTTTTTTTCTTGAATTATATTTTCTCACTTTTCTTAACTTTTTTAAACTCTTCATTTTCAAAAACTTGTTCAAGAATTATTTTTACACTTTCTTTATTTATTTTCCTTTTCTAGAATTTTCATTTCTTAAACTTTTTAAATTCTTTTTTAAAGTTGTTAGCAACTTCTTGATCATTTTTAAATCTCCATATATTTTCTTTAAATTTGTTTTGTAAAATTTTAATCATCACATTTTTTTCTTCTTTTAAAGTTTTTAAATTCTTTTTCTTGAACTCTATTTTCTGGTTTTTCTCAGCTTTTTCAAATTCTTCACTTTCAAAAACATATTCAAGAACTTATTTTTACACTTTCTTTACTTTTTTTTCTTTTCTTGAATTTTCATTTCTTACACTTTTTAAATTCTTTTTTAAAGTTGTTATCAACTTCTTGATCCTTTTTAAATCTCCAAATATTTTCTTTAAATTTTTTTTGTAAAATTTTAATCATAACATTTTTTTATCCTTTTAAAGTTTTTAAATTCTTTTTCTTGAACTCTATTTTCTCGCTTTTCTTAACTTTTTTAAACTCTTCATTTTCAAAAATTCTTCAAGAACTTATTTTTACACTTTCCTTACTTATTTTTCTTTTTTTGAATTTTCATTTCTTAAACTTTTTAAATTCTTTTTTAAAGTTGTATTCAACTTCTTGATCCTTTTTAAATCTCCAAACATTTTCTTTAAATTTGTTATGTAAAATTTTAATCAGCACATTTTTTTTCTTCACTTAAAGTTTTTAAATTTTTTTTCTTGAACTATATTTTCTCACTTTTCTTAACCTTTTTAAACTCTTCATTTTCAATAACTTGTTCAAGAACTTATTTTTACACTTTCTTTATTTATTTTTCTTTTCTTGAATTTTCATTTCTTAAACTTTTTAAATTATTTTTTAAAGTTGTTATCAACTTCTTGATACTTTTTAAATCTCCAAATATTTTCTTGAAATTTGTGTTGTAAAATTTTAATCATCACATTTTTTTATCCTCTTAAAGTTTTTAAATTTTTTTTCCTGAAATATATTTTCTCACTTTTCTTAACTTTTTTAAACTCTTCATTTTCAAAACTTCTTCAAGAACTTATTTTTAGACTTGCTTTACTTATTTTTCTTTTCTTGAATTTTCATTTCTTAAACTTTTTAAATTCTTTTTTAAAGTTGTTATCAAGTTCTTGATCCTTTTTAAATCTCCAAATATTTTCTTTAAATTTTTTTTTGTAAAATTTTAATCATAACATTTTTTTATCCTCTTAAAGTTTTTAAATTGTTTTTCTTGAACTCTATTTTCTCACTTTTCTTAACTTTTTTAAACTCTTCATTTTCAAAACTTGTTCAAGAACTTATTTTTACACTTTCTTTATTTATTTTTCTTTTCTTGAATTTTCATTTCTTAAACTTTTTAAATTCTTTTTTGAAGTTGTTATCAACTTCTTGATCCTTTTTAAATCTCCAAATATTTTCTTTAAATTTGTTGTGTAAAATTTTAATCATCACAATTTTTTTCTTCACTTAAAGTTTTTAAATTTTTTTTCTTGAATTATATTTTCTCACTTTTCTTAACTTTTTTAAACTCTTCATTTTCAAAAACTTGTTCAAGAATTATTTTTACACTTTCTTTATTTATTTTCCTTTTCTAGAATTTTCATTTCTTAAACTTTTTAAATTCTTTTTTAAAGTTGTTAGCAACTTCTTGATCATTTTTAAATCTCCATATATTTTCTTTAAATTTGTTTTGTAAAATTTTAATCATCACATTTTTTTCTTCTTTTAAAGTTTTTAAATTCTTTTTCTTGAACTCTATTTTCTGGTTTTTCTCAGCTTTTTCAAATTCTTCACTTTCAAAAACATATTCAAGAACTTATTTTTACACTTTCTTTACTTTTTTTTCTTTTCTTGAATTTTCATTTCTTACACTTTTTAAATTCTTTTTTAAAGTTGTTATCAACTTCTTGATCCTTTTTAAATCTCCAAATATTTTCTTTAAATTTTTTTTGTAAAATTTTAATCATAACATTTTTTTATCCTTTTAAAGTTTTTAAATTCTTTTTCTTGAACTCTATTTTCTCGCTTTTCTTAACTTTTTTAAACTCTTCATTTTCAAAAATTCTTCAAGAACTTATTTTTACACTTTCCTTACTTATTTTTCTTTTTTTGAATTTTCATTTCTTAAACTTTTTAAATTCTTTTTTAAAGTTGTATTCAACTTCTTGATCCTTTTTAAATCTCCAAACATTTTCTTTAAATTTGTTATGTAAAATTTTAATCAGCACATTTTTTTTCTTCACTTAAAGTTTTTAAATTTTTTTTCTTGAACTATATTTTCTCACTTTTCTTAACCTTTTTAAACTCTTCATTTTCAATAACTTGTTCAAGAACTTATTTTTACACTTTCTTTATTTATTTTTCTTTTCTTGAATTTTCATTTCTTAAACTTTTTAAATTATTTTTTAAAGTTGTTATCAACTTCTTGATACTTTTTAAATCTCCAAATATTTTCTTGAAATTTGTGTTGTAAAATTTTAATCATCACATTTTTTTATCCTCTTAAAGTTTTTAAATTTTTTTTCCTGAAATATATTTTCTCACTTTTCTTAACTTTTTTAAACTCTTCATTTTCAAAACTTCTTCAAGAACTTATTTTTAGACTTGCTTTACTTATTTTTCTTTTCTTGAATTTTCATTTCTTAAACTTTTTAAATTCTTTTTTAAAGTTGTTATCAAGTTCTTGATCCTTTTTAAATCTCCAAATATTTTCTTTAAATTTTTTTTTGTAAAATTTTAATCATAACATTTTTTTATCCTCTTAAAGTTTTTAAATTGTTTTTCTTGAACTCTATTTTCTCACTTTTCTTAACTTTTTTAAACTCTTCATTTTCAAAACTTGTTCAAGAACTTATTTTTACACTTTCTTTATTTATTTTTCTTTTCTTGAATTTTCATTTCTTAAACTTTTTAAATTCTTTTTTGAAGTTGTTATCAACTTCTTGATCCTTTTTAAATCTCCAAATATTTTCTTTAAATTTGTTGTGTAAAATTTTAATCATCACAATTTTTTTCTTCACTTAAAGTTTTTAAATTTTTTTTCTTGAATTATATTTTCTCACTTTTCTTAACTTTTTTAAACTCTTCATTTTCAAAAACTTGTTCAAGAATTATTTTTACACTTTCTTTATTTATTTTCCTTTTCTAGAATTTTCATTTCTTAAACTTTTTAAATTCTTTTTTAAAGTTGTTAGCAACTTCTTGATCATTTTTAAATCTCCATATATTTTCTTTAAATTTGTTTTGTAAAATTTTAATCATCACATTTTTTTCTTCTTTTAAAGTTTTTAAATTCTTTTTCTTGAACTCTATTTTCTGGTTTTTCTCAGCTTTTTCAAATTCTTCACTTTCAAAAACATATTCAAGAACTTATTTTTACACTTTCTTTACTTTTTTTTCTTTTCTTGAATTTTCATTTCTTACACTTTTTAAATTCTTTTTTAAAGTTGTTATCAACTTCTTGATCCTTTTTAAATCTCCAAATATTTTCTTTAAATTTTTTTTGTAAAATTTTAATCATAACATTTTTTTATCCTTTTAAAGTTTTTAAATTCTTTTTCTTGAACTCTATTTTCTCGCTTTTCTTAACTTTTTTAAACTCTTCATTTTCAAAAATTCTTCAAGAACTTATTTTTACACTTTCCTTACTTATTTTTCTTTTTTTGAATTTTCATTTCTTAAACTTTTTAAATTCTTTTTTAAAGTTGTATTCAACTTCTTGATCCTTTTTAAATCTCCAAACATTTTCTTTAAATTTGTTATGTAAAATTTTAATCAGCACATTTTTTTTCTTCACTTAAAGTTTTTAAATTTTTTTTCTTGAACTATATTTTCTCACTTTTCTTAACCTTTTTAAACTCTTCATTTTCAATAACTTGTTCAAGAACTTATTTTTACACTTTCTTTATTTATTTTTCTTTTCTTGAATTTTCATTTCTTAAACTTTTTAAATTATTTTTTAAAGTTGTTATCAACTTCTTGATACTTTTTAAATCTCCAAATATTTTCTTGAAATTTGTGTTGTAAAATTTTAATCATCACATTTTTTTA
Source organism: Vigna unguiculata (assembly GCF_037176805.1). NCBI lineage: Eukaryota > Viridiplantae > Streptophyta > Magnoliopsida > Fabales > Fabaceae > Vigna > Vigna unguiculata. The sequence continues at coordinate 50,611,136 of NC_140794.1, read as the reverse complement.
TCCTCTTAAAGTTTTTAAATTTTTTTTCCTGAAATATATTTTCTCACTTTTCTTAACTTTTTTAAACTCTTCATTTTCAAAACTTCTTCAAGAACTTATTTTTAGACTTGCTTTACTTATTTTTCTTTTCTTGAATTTTCATTTCTTAAACTTTTTAAATTCTTTTTTAAAGTTGTTATCAAGTTCTTGATCCTTTTTAAATCTCCAAATATTTTCTTTAAATTTTTTTTTGTAAAATTTTAATCATAACATTTTTTTATCCTCTTAAAGTTTTTAAATTGTTTTTCTTGAACTCTATTTTCTCACTTTTCTTAACTTTTTTAAACTCTTCATTTTCAAAACTTCTTCAAGAACTTATTTTTATACTTTCTTTACTTATTTTTCTTTTCTTGAATTTTCATTTCTTAAACTTTTTAAATTCTTTTTTAAAGTTGTTATCAACTTCTTGATCCTTTTTAAATCTCCAAATATTTTCTTTAAATTTGTTTTGTAAAATTTTAATCATCAAATTTTTTTTCTTCACTTAAGGATTTTAAATTTTTTTTCTTGAACTATATTTTCTCACTTTTCTTAACTTTTTTAAACTTTTCATTTTCAAAAACTTGTTCAAGAACTTATTTTTACATATTCTTTTTTATTTTTCTTTTCTTGAATTTTCATTTCTTAAACTTTTTAAATTCTTTTTTAAAGTTGTTATCAACTTCTTGATCCTTTTTAAATCTCTAAATATTTTCTTGGAATTTTTTTTTTAAAATTTTAATCATAACATTTTTTTATCCTCTTAAAGTTTTAAATTCTTTTTCTTGAACTCTATTTTCTCACTTTTCTTAACTTTTTTAAACTCTTCATTTTCAAAACTTGTTCAAGAACTTATTTTTACACTTTCTTTATTTATTTTTCTTTTCTTGAATTTTCATTTCTTAAACTTTTTAAATTCTTTTTTGAAGTTGTTATCAACTTCTTGATCCTTTTTAAATCTCCAAATATTTTCTTTAAATTTGTTGTGTAAAATTTTAATCATCACAATTTTTTTCTTCACTTAAAGTTTTTAAATTTTTTTTCTTGAATTATATTTTCTCACTTTTCTTAACTTTTTTAAACTCTTCATTTTCAAAAACTTGTTCAAGAATTATTTTTACACTTTCTTTATTTATTTTTCTTTTCTAGAATTTTCATTTCTTAAACTTTTTAAATTCTTTTTTAAAGTTGTTAGCAACTTCTTGATCCTTTTTAAATCTCCAAATATTTTCTTTAAATTTGTTATGTAAAATTTTAATCAGCACATTTTTTTTCTTCACTTAAAGTTTTTAAATTTTTTTTCTTGAACTATATTTTCTCACTTTTCTTAACCTTTTTAAACTCTTCATTTTCAATAACTTGTTCAAGAACTTATTTTTACACTTTCTTTATTTATTTTTCTTTTCTTGAATTTTCATTTCTTAAACTTTTTAAATTATTTTTTAAAGTTGTTATCAACTTCTTGATACTTTTTAAATCTCCAAATATTTTCTTGAAATTTGTGTTGTAAAATTTTAATCATCACATTTTTTTATCCTCTTAAAGTTTTTAAATTTTTTTTCCTGAAATATATTTTCTCACTTTTCTTAACTTTTTTAAACTCTTCATTTTCAAAACTTCTTCAAGAACTTATTTTTAGACTTGCTTTACTTATTTTTCTTTTCTTGAATTTTCATTTCTTAAACTTTTTAAATTCTTTTTTAAAGTTGTTATCAAGTTCTTGATCCTTTTTAAATCTCTAAATATTTTCTTTAAATTTGTTTTTTAAAATTTTAATCATAACATTTTTTTATCCTCTTAAAGTTTTAAATTCTTTTTGTTGAACTCTATTTTCTCACTTTTCTTAACTTTTTTAAACTCTTCATTTTCAAAACTTCTTCAAGAACTTATTTTTACACTTTCTTTATTTATTTTTCTTTTCTTGCATTTTCATTTCTTAAACTTTTTAAATTCTTTTTTGAAGTTGTTATCAACTTCTTGATCTTTTTTAAATCTCCAAATATTTTCTTTAAATATGTTATGTAAAATTTTAATCATCACAATTTTTTTCTTCACTTAATGTTTTTAATTTTTTTGTCTTGAACTATATTTTCTCACTTTTCTTAACTTTTTTAAACTCTTCATTTTCAAAACTTCTTCAAGAATTTATTTTTACACTTTCTTTACTTATTTTTCTTTTCTGAATTTTCATTTCTTAAACTTTTTAAATTCTTTTTTAAAGTTGTTATCAACTTCTTGATCCTTTTTAAATATCCAAATATTTTCTTGAAATTTGTTTTGTAAAATTTTAATCATCAAAATTTTTTTATCCTTTTAAAGTTTTTAAATTCTTTTTCTTGAACTATATTTTCTCACTTTTCTTAACTTTTTTAAACTCTTCATTTTCACAAACTTGTTCAAGAACTTATTTTTACACTTTCTTTATTTATTTTTCTTTTCTTGAATTTTAATTTCTTAAACTTTTTAAATTCTTTTTTAAAGTTGTTATCAACTTCTTGATACTTTTTAAATCTCCAAATATTTTCTTGAAATTTGTTTTGTAAAATTTTAATCATAAAATTTTTTTTTCCTTTTAAAGTTTTTAAATTCTTTTTCTTCAACTCTATTTTTTCGCTCTTCTTAAATTTTTTAAACTCTTCATTATCAAAAACTTGTTCAAGAACTTATTTTTACACTTTCTTTACTTATTTTTTTTTTCTTCAATTTTCATTTCCTAAACTTTTTAAATTCTTTTTTAAAGTTGTCATCAACTTCTTGATCCTTTTTAAATCTCCAAATATTTTCTTTCAATTTTTTTTTTGTAAAATTTTAATCATAACATTTTTTTATCCTCTTAAAGTTTTTAAGTTGTTTTTCTTGAACTCTATTTTCTCACTTTTCTTAACTTCTTCAACAACTTATTTTTACACTTTCTTTACTTATTTTTCTTTTCTTGAATTTTTATTTCTTAAACTTTTTAAATTCTTTTTTAAAGTTGTTATCAACTTCTTGATCCTTTTTAAATATCCAAATATTTTCTTGAATTTTTTTTTGTAAAATTTTAATCATCAATTTTTTTTTATCCTTTTAAAGATTTTAAATTCTTTTTCTTGAATTCTATTTTCTCGCTTTTCTTAAATTTTTTAAACTCTTCATTTTCAAAAACTTGTTCAAGAACTTATTTTTACACTTTCTTTACTTATTTTTCTTTTCTTGAATTTTCATTTCTTAAACTTTTTAAATTCTTTTTTAAAGTTGTTATCAACTTCTTGATTCTTTTTAAATCTCCAAATATTTTCTTTAAATTTGTTTTGTAAAATTTTAATCATCAAATTTTTTTTCTTCACTTAAAGATTTTAAATTCTTTTTCTTGAACTATATTTTCTCACTTTTCTTAACTTTTTTAAACTCTTCATTTTCAAAAACTTGTTGAAGAACTTATTTTTACACTTTCTTTTTTATTTTTCTTTTCTTGAATTTTCATTTCTTAAACTTTTTAAATTCTTTTTTAAAGTTGTTATCAACTTCTTGATCCTTTTTAAATCTCCAAATATTTTCTTTAAATTTTTTTTTGTAAAATTTTAATCATAACATTTTTTTATCCTCTTAAAGTTTTTAAATTGTTTTTCTTGAACTCTATTTTCTCACTTTTCTTAACTTTTTTAAACTCTTCATTTTCAAAACTTCTTCAAGAACTTATTTTTATACTTTCTTTACTTATTTTTCTTTTCTTGAATTTTCATTTCTTAAACTTTTTAAATTCTTTTTTAAAGTTGTTATCAACTTCTTGATCCTTTTTAAATCTCCAAATATTTTCTTTAAATTTGTTTTGTAAAATTTTAATAATCAAATTTTTTTTCTTCACTTAAGGATTTTAAATTTTTTTTCTTGAACTATATTTTCTCACTTTTCTTAACTTTTTTAAACTTTTCATTTTCAAAAACTTGTTCAAGAACTTATTTTTACATATTCTTTTTTATTTTTCTTTTCTTGAATTTTCATTTCTTAAACTTTTTAAATTCTTTTTTAAAGTTGTTATCAACTTCTTGATCCTTTTTAAATCTCTAAATATTTTCTTGGAATTTTTTTTTTAAAATTTTAATCATAACATTTTTTTATCCTCTTAAAGTTTTAAATTCTTTTTCTTGAACTCTATTTTCTCACTTTTCTTAACTTTTTTAAACTCTTCATTTTCAAAACTTGTTCAAGAACTTATTTTTACACTTTCTTTATTTATTTTTCTTTTCTTGAATTTTCATTTCTTAAACTTTTTAAATTCTTTTTTGAAGTTGTTATCAACTTCTTGATCCTTTTTAAATCTCCAAATATTTTCTTTAAATTTGTTGTGTAAAATTTTAATCATCACAATTTTTTTCTTCACTTAAAGTTTTTAAATTTTTTTTCTTGAATTATATTTTCTCACTTTTCTTAACTTTTTTAAACTCTTCATTTTCAAAAACTTGTTCAAGAATTATTTTTACACTTTCTTTATTTATTTTTCTTTTCTAGAATTTTCATTTCTTAAACTTTTTAAATTCTTTTTTAAAGTTGTTAGCAACTTCTTGATCATTTTTAAATCTCCATATATTTTCTTTAAATTTGTTTTGTAAAATTTTAATCATCACATTTTTTTCTTCTTTTAAAGTTTTTAAATTCTTTTTCTTGAACTCTATTTTCTGGTTTTTCTCAGCTTTTTCAAATTCTTCACTTTCAAAAACATATTCAAGAACTTATTTTTACACTTTCTTTACTTTTTTTTCTTTTCTTGAATTTTCATTTCTTACACTTTTTAAATTCTTTTTTAAAGTTGTTATCAACTTCTTGATCCTTTTTAAATCTCCAAATATTTTCTTTAAATTTTTTTTGTAAAATTTTAATCATAACATTTTTTTATCCTTTTAAAGTTTTTAAATTCTTTTTCTTGAACTCTATTTTCTCGCTTTTCTTAACTTTTTTAAACTCTTCATTTTCAAAAATTCTTCAAGAACTTATTTTTACACTTTCCTTACTTATTTTTCTTTTTTTGAATTTTCATTTCTTAAACTTTTTAAATTCTTTTTTAAAGTTGTATTCAACTTCTTGATCCTTTTTAAATCTCCAAACATTTTCTTTAAATTTGTTATGTAAAATTTTAATCAGCACATTTTTTTTCTTCACTTAAAGTTTTTAAATTTTTTTTCTTGAACTATATTTTCTCACTTTTCTTAACCTTTTTAAACTCTTCATTTTCAATAACTTGTTCAAGAACTTATTTTTACACTTTCTTTATTTATTTTTCTTTTCTTGAATTTTCATTTCTTAAACTTTTTAAATTATTTTTTAAAGTTGTTATCAACTTCTTGATACTTTTTAAATCTCCAAATATTTTCTTGAAATTTGTGTTGTAAAATTTTAATCATCACATTTTTTTATCCTCTTAAAGTTTTTAAATTTTTTTTCCTGAAATATATTTTCTCACTTTTCTTAACTTTTTTAAACTCTTCATTTTCAAAACTTCTTCAAGAACTTATTTTTAGACTTGCTTTACTTATTTTTCTTTTCTTGAATTTTCATTTCTTAAACTTTTTAAATTCTTTTTTAAAGTTGTTATCAAGTTCTTGATCCTTTTTAAATCTCCAAATATTTTCTTTAAATTTTTTTTTGTAAAATTTTAATCATAACATTTTTTTATCCTCTTAAAGTTTTTAAATTGTTTTTCTTGAACTCTATTTTCTCACTTTTCTTAACTTTTTTAAACTCTTCATTTTCAAAACTTCTTCAAGAACTTATTTTTATACTTTCTTTACTTATTTTTCTTTTCTTGAATTTTCATTTCTTAAACTTTTTAAATTCTTTTTTAAAGTTGTTATCAACTTCTTGATCCTTTTTAAATCTCCAAATATTTTCTTTAAATTTGTTTTGTAAAATTTTAATCATCAAATTTTTTTTCTTCACTTAAGGATTTTAAATTTTTTTTCTTGAACTATATTTTCTCACTTTTCTTAACTTTTTTAAACTTTTCATTTTCAAAAACTTGTTCAAGAACTTATTTTTACATATTCTTTTTTATTTTTCTTTTCTTGAATTTTCATTTCTTAAACTTTTTAAATTCTTTTTTAAAGTTGTTATCAACTTCTTGATCCTTTTTAAATCTCTAAATATTTTCTTGGAATTTTTTTTTTAAAATTTTAATCATAACATTTTTTTATCCTCTTAAAGTTTTAAATTCTTTTTCTTGAACTCTATTTTCTCACTTTTCTTAACTTTTTTAAACTCTTCATTTTCAAAACTTGTTCAAGAACTTATTTTTACACTTTCTTTATTTATTTTTCTTTTCTTGAATTTTCATTTCTTAAACTTTTTAAATTCTTTTTTGAAGTTGTTATCAACTTCTTGATCCTTTTTAAATCTCCAAATATTTTCTTTAAATTTGTTGTGTAAAATTTTAATCATCACAATTTTTTTCTTCACTTAAAGTTTTTAAATTTTTTTTCTTGAATTATATTTTCTCACTTTTCTTAACTTTTTTAAACTCTTCATTTTCAAAAACTTGTTCAAGAATTATTTTTACACTTTCTTTATTTATTTTTCTTTTCTAGAATTTTCATTTCTTAAACTTTTTAAATTCTTTTTTAAAGTTGTTAGCAACTTCTTGATCCTTTTTAAATCTCCAAATATTTTCTTTAAATTTGTTATGTAAAATTTTAATCAGCACATTTTTTTTCTTCACTTAAAGTTTTTAAATTTTTTTTCTTGAACTATATTTTCTCACTTTTCTTAACCTTTTTAAACTCTTCATTTTCAATAACTTGTTCAAGAACTTATTTTTACACTTTCTTTATTTATTTTTCTTTTCTTGAATTTTCATTTCTTAAACTTTTTAAATTATTTTTTAAAGTTGTTATCAACTTCTTGATACTTTTTAAATCTCCAAATATTTTCTTGAAATTTGTGTTGTAAAATTTTAATCATCACATTTTTTTATCCTCTTAAAGTTTTTAAATTTTTTTTCCTGAAATATATTTTCTCACTTTTCTTAACTTTTTTAAACTCTTCATTTTCAAAACTTCTTCAAGAACTTATTTTTAGACTTGCTTTACTTATTTTTCTTTTCTTGAATTTTCATTTCTTAAACTTTTTAAATTCTTTTTTAAAGTTGTTATCAAGTTCTTGATCCTTTTTAAATCTCCAAATATTTTCTTTAAATTTTTTTTTGTAAAATTTTAATCATAACATTTTTTTATCCTCTTAAAGTTTTTAAATTGTTTTTCTTGAACTCTATTTTCTCACTTTTCTTAACTTTTTTAAACTCTTCATTTTCAAAACTTCTTCAAGAACTTATTTTTATACTTTCTTTACTTATTTTTCTTTTCTTGAATTTTCATTTCTTAAACTTTTTAAATTCTTTTTTAAAGTTGTCATCAACTTCTTGATCCTTTTTAAATCTCCAAATATTTTCTTTAAATTTGTTTTGTAAAATTTTAATCATCAAATTTTTTTTCTTCACTTAAGGATTTTAAATTTTTTTTCTTGAACTATATTTTCTCACTTTTCTTAACTTTTTTAAACTTTTCATTTTCAAAAACTTGTTCAAGAACTTATTTTTACATATTCTTTTTTATTTTTCTTTTCTTGAATTTTCATTTCTTAAACTTTTTAAATTCTTTTTTAAAGTTGTTATCAACTTCTTGATCCTTTTTAAATCTCTAAATATTTTCTTGGAATTTTTTTTTTAAAATTTTAATCATAACATTTTTTTATCCTCTTAAAGTTTTAAATTCTTTTTCTTGAACTCTATTTTCTCACTTTTCTTAACTTTTTTAAACTCTTCATTTTCAAAACTTGTTCAAGAACTTATTTTTACACTTTCTTTATTTATTTTTCTTTTCTTGAATTTTCATTTCTTAAACTTTTTAAATTCTTTTTTGAAGTTGTTATCAACTTCTTGATCCTTTTTAAATCTCCAAATATTTTCTTTAAATTTGTTGTGTAAAATTTTAATCATCACAATTTTTTTCTTCACTTAAAGTTTTTAAATTTTTTTTCTTGAATTATATTTTCTCACTTTTCTTAACTTTTTTAAACTCTTCATTTTCAAAAACTTGTTCAAGAATTATTTTTACACTTTCTTTATTTATTTTTCTTTTCTAGAATTTTCATTTCTTAAACTTTTTAAATTCTTTTTTAAAGTTGTTAGCAACTTCTTGATCCTTTTTAAATCTCCAAATATTTTCTTTAAATTTGTTATGTAAAATTTTAATCAGCACATTTTTTTTCTTCACTTAAAGTTTTTAAATTTTTTTTCTTGAACTATATTTTCTCACTTTTCTTAACCTTTTTAAACTCTTCATTTTCAATAACTTGTTCAAGAACTTATTTTTACACTTTCTTTATTTATTTTTCTTTTCTTGAATTTTCATTTCTTAAACTTTTTAAATTATTTTTTAAAGTTGTTATCAACTTCTTGATACTTTTTAAATCTCCAAATATTTTCTTGAAATTTGTGTTGTAAAATTTTAATCATCACATTTTTTTATCCTGTTAAAGTTTTTAAATTTTTTTTCCTGAAATATATTTTCTCACTTTTCTTAACTTTTTTAAACTCTTCATTTTCAAAACTTCTTCAAGAACTTATTTTTAGACTTGCTTTACTTATTTTTCTTTTCTTGAATTTTCATTTCTTAAACTTTTTAAATTCTTTTTTAAAGTTGTTATCAAGTTCTTGATCCTTTTTAAATCTCCAAATATTTTCTTTAAATTTTTTTTTGTAAAATTTTAATCATAACATTTTTTTATCCTCTTAAAGTTTTTAAATTGTTTTTCTTGAACTCTATTTTCTCACTTTTCTTAACTTTTTTAAACTCTTCATTTTCAAAACTTCTTCAAGAACTTATTTTTATACTTTCTTTACTTATTTTTCTTTTCTTGAATTTTCATTTCTTAAACTTTTTAAATTCTTTTTTAAAGTTGTTATCAACTTCTTGATCCTTTTTAAATCTCCAAATATTTTCTTTAAATTTGTTTTGTAAAATTTTAATCATCAAATTTTTTTTCTTCACTTAAGGATTTTAAATTTTTTTTCTTGAACTATATTTTCTCACTTTTCTTAACTTTTTTAAACTTTTCATTTTCAAAAACTTGTTCAAGAACTTATTTTTACATATTCTTTTTTATTTTTCTTTTCTTGAATTTTCATTTCTTAAACTTTTTAAATTCTTTTTTAAAGTTGTTATCAACTTCTTGATCCTTTTTAAATCTCTAAATATTTTCTTGGAATTTTTTTTTTAAAATTTTAATCATAACATTTTTTTATCCTCTTAAAGTTTTAAATTCTTTTTCTTGAACTCTATTTTCTCACTTTTCTTAACTTTTTTAAACTCTTCATTTTCAAAACTTGTTCAAGAACTTATTTTTACACTTTCTTTATTTATTTTTCTTTTCTTGAATTTTCATTTCTTAAACTTTTTAAATTCTTTTTTGAAGTTGTTATCAACTTCTTGATCCTTTTTAAATCTCCAAATATTTTCTTTAAATTTGTTGTGTAAAATTTTAATCATCACAATTTTTTTCTTCACTTAAAGTTTTTAAATTTTTTTTCTTGAATTATATTTTCTCACTTTTCTTAACTTTTTTAAACTCTTCATTTTCAAAAACTTGTTCAAGAATTATTTTTACACTTTCTTTATTTATTTTTCTTTTCTAGAATTTTCATTTCTTAAACTTTTTAAATTCTTTTTTAAAGTTGTTAGCAACTTCTTGATCATTTTTAAATCTCCATATATTTTCTTTAAATTTGTTTTGTAAAATTTTAATCATCACATTTTTTTATCCTCTTAAAGTTTTAAATTCTTTTTCTTGAACTCTATTTTCTCACTTTTCTTAACTTTTTTAAACTCTTAATTTTCAAAACTCCTTCAAGAACTTATTTTTAGACTTGCTTTACTTATTTTTCTTTTCTTGAATTTTCATTTCTTAAACTTTTTAAATTCTTTTTTAAAGTTGTTATCAAGTTCTTGATCCTTTTTAAATCTCTAAATATTTTCTTTAAATTTGTTTTTTAAAATTTTAATCATAACATTTTTTTATCCTCTTAAAGTTTTAAATTCTTTTTCTTGAACTCTATTTTCTCACTTTTCTTAACTTTTTTAAACTCTTCATTTTCAAAACTTCTTCAAGAACTTATTTTTACACTTTCTTTATTTATTTTTCTTTTCTTGCATTTTCATTTCTTAAACTTTTTAAATTCTTTTTTGAAGTTGTTATCAACTTCTTGATCTTTTTTAAATCTCCAAATATTTTCTTTAAATTTGTTATGTAAAATTTTAATCATCACAATTTTTTTCTTCACTTAATGTTTTTAATTTTTTTGTCTTGAACTATATTTTCTCACTTTTCTTAACTTTTTTAAACTCTTCATTTTCAAAACTTCTTCAAGAATTTATTTTTACACTTTCTTTACTTATTTTTCTTTTCTGAATTTTCATTTCTTAAACTTTTTAAATTCTTTTTTAAAGTTGTTATCAACTTCTTGATCCTTTTTAAATATCCAAATATTTTCTTGAAATTTGTTTTGTAAAATTTTAATCATCAAAATTTTTTTATCCTTTTAAAGTTTTTAAATTCTTTTTCTTGAACTATATTTTCTCACTTTTCTTAACTTTTTTAAACTCTTCATTTTCACAAACTTGTTCAAGAACTTATTTTTACACTTTCTTTATTTATTTTTCTTTTCTTGAATTTTAATTTCTTAAACTTTTTGAATTCTTTTTTAGAAGTGTTATCAGCTTTTTGATAGTTTTTAAATCTACAAATATTTTCTTTAAATTTTTTTTGTAAAATTTTAATCATCACATTTTTATTTTCAGTTAAAATTTTTAAATTCTTTTTCTTGAACTATATTTTCTCACTTTTCTTAACTTTTTTAAACTCTTCATTTTCAAAAACTTGTTGAAGAACTTATTTTTACACTTTCTTTATTTATTTTTCTTTTCTTTAATTTTCATTTCTTAAACATTTTAAATTATTTTTTAAAGTTGTTATCAACTTTTTGATCCTTTTTAAATCTCCAAATATTTTCTCTAAATTTGTTTTGTAAAATTTTAATTATCACATTTTTTTATCCTCTTAAAATTTTTAAATTTTTTTTCTTGAACTATATTTTCTCACTTTTCTTAACTTTTTTAAACTTCTCATTTTCAAATACTTGTTCAAGAACTTATTTTTACACTTTCTTTATTTATTTTTCTTTTCTTGAATTTTCATTTCTTAAACTTTTTAAATTCTTTTTTGAAGTTGTTATCAACTTCTTGATCCTTTTTAAATCTCCAAATATTTTCTTTAAATTTGTTATGTAAAATTTTAATCATCACAATTTTTTTCTTCACTTAATGTTTTTAATTTTTTTGTCTTGAACTATATTTTCTCACTTTTCTTAACTTTTTTAAACTCTTCATTTTCAAAAACTTCTTCAAGAACTTATTTTTACACTTTCTTTACTTATTTTTCTTTTCTTATATTTTCATTTCTTAAACTTTTAAATTCATTTTTAAAGTTGTTATCCACTTCTTGATCCTTTTTAAATCTCCAAATATTTTCTTTAAATTTTTTTTGTAAAATTTTAATCATAACATTTTTTTATCCTCTTAAAGTTTTTAAATTCTTTTTCTTGAACTCTATTTTCTCGCTTTTCTTAACTTTTTTAAACTCTTAAGTTTCAAAACTTCTTCAAGAACTTATTTTTATACTTTCTTTACTTATTTTTCTTTTATTGAATTTTCATTTCTTAAACTTTTTAAATTCTTTTTTAAAATTGTTATCAACTTCTTCATCCTTTTTAAATCTCCAAATATTTTCTTTAATTTTTTTTTGTAAAATTTTAATCATAACATATTTTTATCCTCTTAAAGTTTTTAAATTGTTTTTCTTGAACTCTATTTTCACACTTTTCTTAACTTTTTTAAACTCTTCATTTTCAAAAACTTGTTGAAGAACTTATTTTTATACTTTCTTTATTTATTTTTCTTTTCTTTAATTTTCATTTCTTAAACTTTTTAAATTCTTTTTTAAAGTTGTTATCAACTTTTTGATCCTTTTTAAATCTCCAAATATTTTCTTTAAATTTTTTTTGTAAAATTTTAATCATCACATCTTTTTATCCTCTTAAAGTTTTTAAATTTTTTTTCTTGAACTATATTTTCTCACTTTTCTTAACTTTTTTAAACTTTTCATTTTCAAAAACTTGTTCAAGAACATATTTTTACACTTTCTTTATTTATTTTTCTTTTCTTGAATTTTCATTTCTTAAACTTTTTAAATTCTTTTTTAAAGTTCTTATCAACTTCTTGATCCTTTTTAAATCTCCAAATATTTTCTTTAAATTTGTTATGTAAAATTTTAATCATCACAATTTTTTTCTTCACTTAATGTTTTTAATTTTTTTGTCTTGAACTATATTTTCTCACTTTTCTTAACTTTTTTAAACTCTTCATTTTCAAAAACTTCTTCAAGAACTTATTTTTACACTTTCTTTACTTATTTTTCTTTTCTTATATTTTCATTTCTTAAACTTTTAAATTCATTTTTAAAGTTGTTATCCACTTCTTGATCCTTTTTAAATCTCCAAATATTTTCTTTAAATTTTTTTTGTAAAATTTTAATCATAACATTTTTTTATCCTCTTAAAGTTTTTAAATTCTTTTTCTTGAACTCTATTTTCTCGCTTTTCTTAACTTTTTTAAACTCTTAAGTTTCAAAACTTCTTCAAGAACTTATTTTTATACTTTCTTTACTTATTTTTCTTTTATTGAATTTTCATTTCTTAAACTTTTTAAATTCTTTTTTAAAATTGTTATCAACTTCTTCATCCTTTTTAAATCTCCAAATATTTTCTTTAATTTTTTTTTGTAAAATTTTAATCATAACATATTTTTATCCTCTTAAAGTTTTTAAATTGTTTTTCTTGAACTCTATTTTCACACTTTTCTTAACTTTTTTAAACTCTTCATTTTCAAAAACTTGTTGAAGAACTTATTTTTATACTTTCTTTATTTATTTTTCTTTTCTTTAATTTTCATTTCTTAAACTTTTTAAATTCTTTTTTAAAGTTGTTATCAACTTTTTGATCCTTTTTAAATCTCCAAATATTTTCTTTAAATTTTTTTTGTAAAATTTTAATCATCACATCTTTTTATCCTCTTAAAGTTTTTAAATTTTTTTTCTTGAACTATATTTTCTCACTTTTCTTAACTTTTTTAAACTTTTCATTTTCAAAAACTTGTTCAAGAACATATTTTTACACTTTCTTTATTTATTTTTCTTTTCTTGAATTTTCATTTCTTAAACTTTTTAAATTCTTTTTTAAAGTTCTTATCAACTTCTTGATCCTTTTTAAATCTCCAAATATTTTCTTAAAATTTGTTTTGTAAAATTTTAATCATCACATTTTTTTATCCTCTTAAAGTTTTTAAATTTTTTTTCTTGAAATATATTTTCTCACTTTTCTTAACTTTTTTTAAACTTTTCATTTTCAAAAACTTGTTCAAGAACTTATTTTTACACTTTCTTTATTTATTTTTCTTTTCTTGAATTTTCATTTCTTAAACTTTTTAAATTGTTTTTTAAAGTTGCTATCAACTTCTTGATCCTTTTTAAATCTCCACATATTTTCTTTAAATTTGTTTTGTAAAATTTTAATCATAACATCTTTTTATCCTCTTAAAGTTTTTAAATTCTTTTTCTTGAACTCTATTTTCTCACTTTTCTTAACTTTTTGAAACTCTTCATTTTCAAAATTTCTTCAAGAACTTATTTTTATACTTTCTTTATTTATTTTTCTTTTATTGAATGTTCATTTCTTAAACTTTTTAAATTCTTTTTTAAAGTTGTTATCAACTTTTTGATCCTTTTTAAATCTCCAAATATTTTCTTTAAATTTGTTATGTAAAATTTTAATCATCAAATTTTTTTTATCCTTTTAAAGTTTTTAAATTCTTTTTCTTGAACTCTATTTTCTCGCTTTTCTTAAATTTTTTAAATTCTTCATTTTCAAAAACTTGTTCAAGAACTTATTTTTACACTTTCTTTACTTATTTTTCTTTTCTTGAATTTTCATGTCTTAAACTTTTTAAATTCTTTTTTAAAGTTGTTATCAACTTCTTGATCCTTTTTAAATCTCTAAATATTTTCTTTAAATTTGTTTTTTAAAATTTTAATCATAACATTTTTTTATCCTCTTAAAGTTTTAAATTCTTTTTCTTGAACTATATTTTCTCACTTTTCTTAACTTTTTTAAACTTTTCATTTTCAAAAACTTGTTCAAGAACTTATTTTTACACTTTCTTTATTTTTTTTTTATTGAATGTTCATTTCTTAAACTTTTTAAATTCTTTTTTAAAGTTGTTATCAACTTTTTGATCCTTTTTAAATCTCCAAATATTTTCTTTAAATTTGTGTTGTAAAATATTAATCATCACATTTTTTTATCCTCTTAAAGTTTTTAAATTCTTTTTTTGAACTCTATTTTCTCGCTTTTCTTAACTTTTTTAAACTCTTCATTTTCAAAAACTTCTTCAAGAACTTATTTTTACACTTTCTTTACTTATTTTTCTTTTCTTATATTTTCATTTCTGAAACTTTTTAAATTCTTTTTTAAAGTTGTTATCAACTTCTTGATCCTTTTTAAATCTCCAAATATTTTCTTTAAATTTGTTTTGTAAAATTTTAATTATCACATTTTTTTATCCTCTTAAAATTTTTAAATTCTTTTTCTTGAACTCTATTTTCTCACTTTTCTTAACTTTTTTAAACTCTTCATTTTCAAAACTTCTTCAAGAACTTATTTTTACACTTTCTTTATTTATTTTTCTTTTCTTGAATTTTCATTTCTTAAACTTTTTAAATTCTTTTTTGAAGTTGTTATCAACTTCTTGATCCTTTTTAAATCTCCAAATATTTTCTTTAAATTTGTTATGTAAAATTTTAATCATCACAATTTTTTTCTTCACTTAATGTTTTTAATTTTTTTGTCTTGAACTATATTTTCTCACTTTTCTTAACTTTTTTAAACTCTTCATTTTCAAAAACTTCTTCAAGAACTTATTTTTACACTTTCTTTACTTATTTTTCTTTTCTTATATTTTCATTTCTTAAACTTTTAAATTCATTTTTAAAGTTGTTATCCACTTCTTGATCCTTTTTAAATCTCCAAATATTTTCTTTAAATTTTTTTTGTAAAATTTTAATCATAACATTTTTTTATCCTCTTAAAGTTTTTAAATTCTTTTTCTTGAACTCTATTTTCTCGCTTTTCTTAACTTTTTTAAACTCTTAAGTTTCAAAACTTCTTCAAGAACTTATTTTTATACTTTCTTTACTTATTTTTCTTTTATTGAATTTTCATTTCTTAAACTTTTTAAATTCTTTTTTAAAATTGTTATCAACTTCTTCATCCTTTTTAAATCTCCAAATATTTTCTTTAATTTTTTTTTGTAAAATTTTAATCATAACATATTTTTATCCTCTTAAAGTTTTTAAATTGTTTTTCTTGAACTCTATTTTCACACTTTTCTTAACTTTTTTAAACTCTTCATTTTCAAAAACTTGTTGAAGAACTTATTTTTATACTTTCTTTATTTATTTTTCTTTTCTTTAATTTTCATTTCTTAAACTTTTTAAATTCTTTTTTAAAGTTGTTATCAACTTTTTGATCCTTTTTAAATCTCCAAATATTTTCTTTAAATTTTTTTTGTAAAATTTTAATCATCACATCTTTTTATCCTCTTAAAGTTTTTAAATTTTTTTTCTTGAACTATATTTTCTCACTTTTCTTAACTTTTTTAAACTTTTCATTTTCAAAAACTTGTTCAAGAACATATTTTTACACTTTCTTTATTTATTTTTCTTTTCTTGAATTTTCATTTCTTAAACTTTTTAAATTCTTTTTTAAAGTTCTTATCAACTTCTTGATCCTTTTTAAATCTCCAAATATTTTCTTTAAATTTGTTATGTAAAATTTTAATCATCACAATTTTTTTCTTCACTTAATGTTTTTAATTTTTTTGTCTTGAACTATATTTTCTCACTTTTCTTAACTTTTTTAAACTCTTCATTTTCAAAAACTTCTTCAAGAACTTATTTTTACACTTTCTTTACTTATTTTTCTTTTCTTATATTTTCATTTCTTAAACTTTTAAATTCATTTTTAAAGTTGTTATCCACTTCTTGATCCTTTTTAAATCTCCAAATATTTTCTTTAAATTTTTTTTGTAAAATTTTAATCATAACATTTTTTTATCCTCTTAAAGTTTTTAAATTCTTTTTCTTGAACTCTATTTTCTCGCTTTTCTTAACTTTTTTAAACTCTTAAGTTTCAAAACTTCTTCAAGAACTTATTTTTATACTTTCTTTACTTATTTTTCTTTTATTGAATTTTCATTTCTTAAACTTTTTAAATTCTTTTTTAAAATTGTTATCAACTTCTTCATCCTTTTTAAATCTCCAAATATTTTCTTTAATTTTTTTTTGTAAAATTTTAATCATAACATATTTTTATCCTCTTAAAGTTTTTAAATTGTTTTTCTTGAACTCTATTTTCACACTTTTCTTAACTTTTTTAAACTCTTCATTTTCAAAAACTTGTTGAAGAACTTATTTTTATACTTTCTTTATTTATTTTTCTTTTCTTTAATTTTCATTTCTTAAACTTTTTAAATTCTTTTTTAAAGTTGTTATCAACTTTTTGATCCTTTTTAAATCTCCAAATATTTTCTTTAAATTTTTTTTGTAAAATTTTAATCATCACATCTTTTTATCCTCTTAAAGTTTTTAAATTTTTTTTCTTGAACTATATTTTCTCACTTTTCTTAACTTTTTTAAACTTTTCATTTTCAAAAACTTGTTCAAGAACATATTTTTACACTTTCTTTATTTATTTTTCTTTTCTTGAATTTTCATTTCTTAAACTTTTTAAATTCTTTTTTAAAGTTCTTATCAACTTCTTGATCCTTTTTAAATCTCCAAATATTTTCTTAAAATTTGTTTTGTAAAATTTTAATCATCACATTTTTTTATCCTCTTAAAGTTTTTAAATTTTTTTTCTTGAAATATATTTTCTCACTTTTCTTAACTTTTTTTAAACTTTTCATTTTCAAAAACTTGTTCAAGAACTTATTTTTACACTTTCTTTATTTATTTTTCTTTTCTTGAATTTTCATTTCTTAAACTTTTTAAATTGTTTTTTAAAGTTGCTATCAACTTCTTGATCCTTTTTAAATCTCCACATATTTTCTTTAAATTTGTTTTGTAAAATTTTAATCATAACATCTTTTTATCCTCTTAAAGTTTTTAAATTCTTTTTCTTGAACTCTATTTTCTCACTTTTCTTAACTTTTTGAAACTCTTCATTTTCAAAATTTCTTCAAGAACTTATTTTTATACTTTCTTTATTTATTTTTCTTTTATTGAATGTTCATTTCTTAAACTTTTTAAATTCTTTTTTAAAGTTGTTATCAACTTTTTGATCCTTTTTAAATCTCCAAATATTTTCTTTAAATTTGTTATGTAAAATTTTAATCATCAAATTTTTTTTATCCTTTTAAAGTTTTTAAATTCTTTTTCTTGAACTCTATTTTCTCGCTTTTCTTAAATTTTTTAAATTCTTCATTTTCAAAAACTTGTTCAAGAACTTATTTTTACACTTTCTTTACTTATTTTTCTTTTCTTGAATTTTCATGTCTTAAACTTTTTAAATTCTTTTTTAAAGTTGTTATCAACTTCTTGATCCTTTTTAAATCTCTAAATATTTTCTTTAAATTTGTTTTTTAAAATTTTAATCATAACATTTTTTTATCCTCTTAAAGTTTTAAATTCTTTTTCTTGAACTATATTTTCTCACTTTTCTTAACTTTTTTAAACTTTTCATTTTCAAAAACTTGTTCAAGAACTTATTTTTACACTTTCTTTATTTTTTTTTTATTGAATGTTCATTTCTTAAACTTTTTAAATTCTTTTTTAAAGTTGTTATCAACTTTTTGATCCTTTTTAAATCTCCAAATATTTTCTTTAAATTTGTGTTGTAAAATATTAATCATCACATTTTTTTATCCTCTTAAAGTTTTTAAATTCTTTTTTTGAACTCTATTTTCTCGCTTTTCTTAACTTTTTTAAACTCTTCATTTTCAAAAACTTCTTCAAGAACTTATTTTTACACTTTCTTTACTTATTTTTCTTTTCTTATATTTTCATTTCTGAAACTTTTTAAATTCTTTTTTAAAGTTGTTATCAACTTCTTGATCCTTTTTAAATCTCCAAATATTTTCTTTAAATTTGTTTTGTAAAATTTTAATCATCACATTTTTTTATCCTCTTAAAGTTTTTAAATTCTTTTTCTTGAACTATATTTCCTCACTTTTCTTAACTTTTTTAAACTCTTCATTTTCAAAAACTTGTTCAAGAACTTATTTTTACACTTTCTTTATTTATTTTTATTTTCTTGATTTTTCATTTCTTAAACTTTTTAAATTCTTTTTTAAAGTTGTTATCAACTTCTTGATCCTTTTTAAATCTCCAAATATTTTCTTTAAATTTGTTTTGTAAAATTTTAATCATCACATTTTTTTATCCTCTTAAAGTTTTTAAATTCTTTTTCTTGAACTATATTTTCTCACTTTTCTTAACTTTTTTAAACTCTTCATTTTCAAAAACTTGTTCAAGAACTTATTTTTACACTTTCTTTATTTATTTTTATTTTCTTGATTTTTCATTTCTTAAACTTTTTAAATTCTTTTTTAAAGTCTTTATCAACTTCTTGATCCTTTTTAAATCTCCAAATATTTTCTTTAAATTTGTTTTGTAAAATTTTAATCATCACATTTTTTTATCCTCTTAAAGTTTTTAAATGCTTTTTCTTGAACTATATTTTCTCACTTTTCTTAACTTTTTTAAACTCTTCATTTTCAAAAACTTGTTCAAGAACTTATTTTTACACTTTCTTTATTTATTTTTCTTTTCTTGATTTATCATTTCTTAAACTTTTTAAATTCTTTTTTAAAGTTGTTATCAACTTCTTGATCCTTTTTAAATCTCCAAATATTTTCTTTAAATTTGTTTTGTAAAATTTTAATCATCACATTTTTTTATCCTCTTAAAGTTTTTAAATTCTTTTTCTTGAACTATATTTCCTCACTTTTCTTAACTTTTTTAAACTCTTCATTTTCAAAAACTTGTTCAAGAACATATTTTTACACTTTCTTTATCTATTTTTCTTTTCTTGAATTTTCATTTCTTAAACTTTTTAAATTCTTTTTTAAAGTTGTTATCAACTTCTTGATCCTTTTTAAATCTCCAAATATTTTCTTTAAATTTGTTTTGTAAAATTTTAATCATCACATTTTTTTATCCTCTTAAAGTTTTTAATTTTTATGTCTTGAACTATATTTCCTCACTTTTCTTAACTTTTTTAAACTCTTCATTTTCAAAAACTTCTTCAAGAACATATTTTTACACTTTCTTTATTTATTTTTATTTTCTTGAATTTTCATTTCTTAAACTTTTTAAATTCTTTTTTTAAAGTTGTTATCAACTTCTTGATCCTTTTTAAATCTCCAAATATTTTCTTTAAATTTGTTTTGTAAAATTTTAATCATCACATTTTTTTATCCTCTTAAAGTTTTTAAATTCTTTTTCTTGAACTATATTTTCTCACTTTTCTTAACTTTTTTAAACTCTTCATTTTCAAAAACTTGTTCAAGAACATATCTTTACACTTTCTTTATTTATTTTTCTTTTCTTGAATTTTCATTTCTTAAACTTTTTATATTCTTTTTTAAAGTTGTTATCAACTTCTTCATCCTTTTTAAATCTCCAAATATTTTCTTTAAATTTTTTTTGTAAAATTTTAATCATCACATTTTTTTATCCTCTTAAAGTTTTTAAATGCTTTTTCTTGAACTATATTTTCTCACTTTTCTTAACTTTTTTATACTCTTCCTTTTCAAAACCTTGTTCAAGAACATATTTTCACACTTTCTTTATTTATTTTTTTTTCTTGAATTTTCATTTCTTAAACTTTTTGTATTCTTTTTTAAAGTTGTTATCAACTTCTTGATCCTTTTTAAATCTCCAAATATTTTCTTTAAATTTGTTTTGTAAAATTTTAATCATCACATTTTTTTATCCTCTTAAAGTTTTTAAATTCGTTTTCTTGAACTATATTTTCTCACTTTTCTTAACTTTTTTAAACTTTTCATTTTCAAAAACTTGTTCAAGAACATATTTTTACACTTTCTTTATTTATTTTTCTTTTCTTGAATTTTCATTTCTTAAACTTTTTATATTCTTTTTTAAAGTTGTTATCAACTTCTTCATCCTTTTTAAATCTCCAAATATTTTCTTTAAATTTGTTTTGTAAAATTTTAATCATCACATTTTTTTATCCTCTTAAAGTTTTTAAATTCTTTTTCTTGAACTATATTTCCTCACTTTTCTTAACTTTTTTAAACTCTTCATTTTCAAAAACTTGTTCAAGAACATATTTTTACACTTTCTTTATCTATTTTTCTTTTCTTGAATTTTCATTTCTTAAACTTTTTAAATTCTTTTTTAAAGTTGTTATCAACTTCTTGATCCTTTTTAAATCTCCAAATATTTTCTTTAAATTTGTTTTGTAAAATTTTAATCATCACATTTTTTTATCCTCTTAAAGTTTTTAATTTTTATGTCTTGAACTATATTTCCTCACTTTTCTTAACTTTTTTAAACTCTTCATTTTCAAAAACTTCTTCAAGAACATATTTTTACACTTTCTTTATTTATTTTTATTTTCTTGAATTTTCATTTCTTAAACTTTTTAAATTCTTTTTTTAAAGTTGTTATCAACTTCTTGATCCTTTTTAAATCTCCAAATATTTTCTTTAAATTTGTTTTGTAAAATTTTAATCATCACATTTTTTTATCCTCTTAAAGTTTTTAAATTCTTTTTCTTGAACTATATTTTCTCACTTTTCTTAACTTTTTTAAACTCTTCATTTTCAAAAACTTGTTCAAGAACATATCTTTACACTTTCTTTATTTATTTTTCTTTTCTTGAATTTTCATTTCTTAAACTTTTTATATTCTTTTTTAAAGTTGTTATCAACTTCTTCATCCTTTTTAAATCTCCAAATATTTTCTTTAAATTTTTTTTGTAAAATTTTAATCATCACATTTTTTTATCCTCTTAAAGTTTTTAAATGCTTTTTCTTGAACTATATTTTCTCACTTTTCTTAACTTTTTTATACTCTTCCTTTTCAAAACCTTGTTCAAGAACATATTTTCACACTTTCTTTATTTATTTTTTTTTCTTGAATTTTCATTTCTTAAACTTTTTGTATTCTTTTTTAAAGTTGTTATCAACTTCTTGATCCTTTTTAAATCTCCAAATATTTTCTTTAAATTTGTTTTGTAAAATTTTAATCATCACATTTTTTTATCCTCTTAAAGTTTTTAAATTCGTTTTCTTGAACTATATTTTCTCACTTTTCTTAACTTTTTTAAACTTTTCATTTTCAAAAACTTGTTCAAGAACATATCTTTACACTTTCTTTATTTATTTTTCTTTTCTTGAATTTTCATTTCTTAAACTTTTTATATTCTTTTTTAAAGTTGTTATCAACTTCTTCATCCTTTTTAAATCTCCAAATATTTTCTTTAAATTTTTTTTGTAAAATTTTAATCATCACATTTTTTTATCCTCTTAAAGTTTTTAAATGCTTTTTCTTGAACTATATTTTCTCACTTTTCTTAACTTTTTTATACTCTTCATTTTCAAAACTTCTTCAAGAACTTATTTTTACACTATATTTATTTATTGTTTTTTTCTTGAATTTTCATTTCTTAAACTTTTTATATTCTTTTTTAAAGTTGTTATCAACTTCTTTATCCTTTTTAAATCTCCAAATATTTTCTTTAAATTTGTTTTGTAAAATTTTAATCATCACATTTTTTTATCCTCTTAAAGTTTTTAAACTCTTTTTCTTGAACTATATTTTCTCACTTTTCTTAACTTTTTTAAACTTTTCCTTTTCAAAACCTTGTTCAAGAACATATTTTCACACTTTCTTTATTTATTTTTTTTTCTTGAATTTTCATTTCTTAAACTTTTTATATTCTTTTTTAAAGTTGTTATCAACTTCTTGATCCTTTTTAAATCTCCAAATATTTTCTTTAAATTTGTTTTGTAAAATTTTAATCATCACATTTTTTTATCCTCTTAAAGTTTTTAAACTCTTTTTCTTGAACTATATTTTCTCACTTTTCTTAACTTTTTTAAACTCTTCATTTTCAAAAACTTGTTCAAGAACATATCTTTACACTTTCTTTATTTATTTTTCTTTTCTTGAATTTTCATTTCTTAAACTTTTTATATTCTTTTTTAAAGTTGTTATCAACTTCTTCATCCTTTTTAAATCTCCAAATATTTTCTTTAAATTTTTTTTGTAAAATTTTAATCATCACATTTTTTTATCCTCTTAAAGTTTTTAAATGCTTTTTCTTGAACTATATTTTCTCACTTTTCTTAACTTTTTTATACTCTTCATTTTCAAAACTTCTTCAAGAACTTATTTTTACACTATATTTATTTATTGTTTTTTTCTTGAATTTTCATTTCTTAAACTTTTTATATTCTTTTTTAAAGTTGTTATCAACTTCTTGATCCTTTTTAAATCTCCAAATATTTTCTTTAAATTTGTTTTGTAAAATTTTAATCATCACATTTTTTTATCCTCTTAAAGTTTTTAAACTCTTTTTCTTGAACTATATTTTCTCACTTTTCTTAACTTTTTTAAACTTTTCCTTTTCAAAACCTTGTTCAAGAACATATTTTCACACTTTCTTTATTTATTTATTTTTCTTGAATTTTCATTTCTTAAACTTTTTATATTCTTTTTTAAAGTTGTTATCAACTTCTTGATCCTTTTTAAATCTCCGAATATTTTCTTTAAATTTGTTTTGTAAAATTTTAATCATCACATTTTTTTATCCTCTTAAAGTTTTTAAACTCTTTTTCTTGAACTATATTTTCTCACTTTTCTTAACTTTTTTAAACTTTTCCTTTTCAAAACCTTGTTCAAGAACATATTTTCACACTTTCTTTATTTATTTTTTTTTCTTGAATTTTCATTTCTTAAACTTTTTGTATTCTTTTTTAAAGTTGTTATCAACTTCTTGATCCTTTTTAAATCTCCAAATATTTTCTTTAAATTTGTTTTGTAAAATTTTAATCATCACATTTTTTTATCCTCTTAAAGTTTTTAAATTCGTTTTCTTGAACTATATTTTCTCACTTTTCTTAACTTTTTTAAACTTTTCATTTTCAAAAACTTGTTCAAGAACATATTTTTACACTTTCTTTATTTATTTTTCTTTTCTTGAATTTTCATTTCTTAAACTTTTTATATTCTTTTTTAAAGTTGTTATCAACTTCTTCATCCTTTTTAAATCTCCAAATATTTTCTTTAAATTTTTTTTGTGAAATTTTAATCATCACATTTTTTTATCCTCTTAAAGTTTTTAAACTCTTTTTCTTGAACTATATTTTCTCACTTTTCTTAACTTTTTTAAACTTTTCCTTTTCCAAACCTTGTTCAAGAACATATTTTCACACTTTCTTTATTCATTTTTCTTTTCTTGAATTTTCATTTCTTAAACTTTTTAAATTGTTTTTTGAAGTTGTTACCAACTTCTTGATCCTTTTTAAATCTCCAAATATTTTCTTTAAATTTGTTTTGTGAAATTTTAATCATCACATTTTTTTATCCTCTTAAAGTTTTTAAACTCTTTTTCTTGAACTATATTTTCTCACTTTCCTTAACTTTTTTAAACTCTTCCTTTTCCAAACCTTGTTCAAGAACATATTTTCACACTTTCTTTATTCATTTTTCTTTTCTTGAATTTTAATTTCTTAAACTTTTTAAATTCTTTTTTGAAGTTGTTACCAACTTCTTGATCCTTTTTAAATCCCCAAATATTTTCTTTAAATTTGTTTTGTAAAATTTTAATCATCACATTTTTTTATCCTCTTAAAGTTTTTAAATTCTTTTTCTTGAACTATATTTCCTCACTTTTCTTAACTTTTTTAAACTCTTCATTTTCAAAAACTTGTTCAAGAACATATTTTCACACTTTCTTTATTCATTTTTCTTTTCTTGAATTTTC
Source organism: Vigna unguiculata (assembly GCF_037176805.1). Classification (NCBI taxonomy): domain Eukaryota; kingdom Viridiplantae; phylum Streptophyta; class Magnoliopsida; order Fabales; family Fabaceae; genus Vigna; species Vigna unguiculata. The sequence goes on along the minus strand of NC_140794.1, from coordinate 50,586,970 downwards.
ATTTCTTAAACTTTTTAAATTATTTTTTGAAGTTGTTACCAACTTCTTGATCCTTTTTAAATCTCCAAATATTTTCTTTAAATTTGTTTTGTAAAATTTTAATCATCACATTTTTTTATCCTCTTAACGTTTTTAAATTCGTTTTCTTGAACTATATTTTCTCACTTTTCTTAACTTTTTTAAACTTTTCATTTTCAAAAACTTGTTCAAGAACATATTTTTACACTTTCTTTATTTATTTTTCTTTTCTTGAATTTTCATTTCTTAAACTTTTTATATTCTTTTTTAAAGTTGTTATCAACTTCTTTATCCTTTTTAAATCTCCAAATATTTTCTTTAAATTTTTTTTGTAAAATTTTAATCATCACATTTTTTTATCCTCTTAAAGTTTTTAAACTCTTTTTCTTGAACTATATTTTCTCACTTTTCTTAACTTTTTTAAACTTTTCCTTTTCCAAACCTTGTTCAAGAACATATTTTCACACTTTCTTTATTCATTTTTCTTTTCTTGAATTTTCATTTCTTAAACTTTTTAAATTGTTTTTTGAAGTTGTTACCAACTTCTTGATCCTTTTTAAATCTCCAAATATTTTCTTTAAATTTGTTTTGTGAAATTTTAATCATCACATTTTTTTATCCTCTTAAAGTTTTTAAATTCTTTTTCTTGAACTATATTTTCTCACTTTTCTTAACTTTTTTAAACTCTTCATTTTCAAAAACTTGTTCAAGAACATATCTTTACACTTTCTTTATTTATTTTTCTTTTCTTGAATTTTCATTTCTTAAACTTTTTATATTCTTTTTTAAAGTTGTTATCAACTTCTTGATCCTTTTTAAATCTCCAAATATTTTCTTTAAATTTTTTTTGTAAAATTTTAATCATCACATTTTTTTATCCTCTTAAAGTTTTTAAATTCTTTTTCTTGAACTATATTTCCTCACTTTTCTTAACTTTTTTAAACTCTTCATTTTCAAAAACTTCTTCAAGAACTTATTTTTACACTTTCTTTACTTATTTTTCTTTTCTTGAATTTTCATTTCTTAAACTTTTTGAATTCTTTTTTAAAGTTGTTATGAACTTCTTGATACTTTTTAAATCTCCAAATACTTTCTTGAAATTTTTTTTGTTCAATTTTAATCATCACATTTTTCTTCTTCAGTTAAAGTTTTTAAACTTTTTTTTCTTGAACTATATTTTCTCACTTTTCTTAACTTTTTTAAACTCTTCATTTTCGAAAACTCCTTCAAGAACTTATTTTTACACTTTCTTTATTTATTTTTATTTTCTTGATTTTTCATTTCTTAAACTTTTTAAATTCTTTTTTAAAGTTGTTATCAACTTCTTGATCCTTCTTAAATCTCCAAATATTTTCTTTAAATTTATTTTGTAAAATTTTAATTATCACATTTTTTTATCCTCTTAAAGTTTTTAAATGATTTTTCTTGAACTATATTTTCTCACTTTTCTTAACTTTTTTAAACTCTTCATTTTCAAAAACTTGTTCAAGAACTTATTTTTACACTTTCTTTATTTATTTTTATTTTCTTGATTTTTCATTTCTTAAACTTTTTAAATTCTTTTTTAAAGTCTTTATCAACTTCTTGATCCTTTTTAAATCTCCAAATATTTTCTTTAAATTTGTTTTGTAAAATTTTAATCATCACATTTTTTTATCCTCTTAGAGTTTTTAAATGATTTTTCTTGAACTATATTTTCTCACTTTTCTTAACTTTTTTAAACTCTTCATTTTCAAAAACTTGTTCAAGAACTTATTTTTACACTTTCTTTATTTATTTTTCTTTTCTTGATTTTTCATTTCTTAAACTTTTTAAATTCTTTTTTAAAGTTGTTATCAACTTCTTGATCCTTTTTAAATCTCCAAATATTTTCTTTAAATTTGTTTTGTAAAATTTTAATCATCACATTTTTTTATCCTCTTAAAGTTTTTAAATTCTTTTTCTTGAACTATATTTCCTCACTTTTCTTAACTTTTTTAAACTCTTCATTTTAAAAAACTTGTTCAAGAACTTATTTTTACACTTTCTTTATTTATTTTTATTTTCTTGATTTTTCATTTCTTAAACTTTTTAAATTCTTTTTTAAAGTTGTTATCAACTTCTTGATCCTTTTTAAATCTCCAAATATTTTCTTTAAATTTGTTTTGTAAAATTTTAATCATCACATTTTTTTATCCTCTTAAAGTTTTTAAATTCTTTTTCTTGAACTATATTTTCTCACTTTTCTTAACTTTTTTAAACTCTTCATTTTCAAAAACTTGTTCAAGAACTTATTTTTACACTTTCTTTATTTATTTTTATTTTCTTGATTTTTCATTTCTTAAACTTTTTAAATTCTTTTTTAAAGTCTTTATCAACTTCTTGATCCTTTTTAAATCTCCAAATATTTTCTTTAAATTTGTTTTGTAAAATTTTAATCATCACATTTTTTTATCCTCTTAAAGTTTTTAAATGCTTTTTCTTGAACTATATTTTCTCACTTTTCTTAACTTTTTTAAACTCTTCATTTTCAAAAACTTGTTCAAGAACTTATTTTTACACTTTCTTTATTTATTTTTCTTTTCTTGATTTATCATTTCTTAAACTTTTTAAATTCTTTTTTAAAGTTGTTATCAACTTCTTGATCCTTTTTAAATCTCCAAATATTTTCTTTAAATTTGTTTTGTAAAATTTTAATCATCACATTTTTTTATCCTCTTAAAGTTTTTAAATTCTTTTTCTTGAACTATATTTCCTCACTTTTCTTAACTTTTTTAAACTCTTCATTTTCAAAAACTTGTTCAAGAACATATTTTTACACTTTCTTTATCTATTTTTCTTTTCTTGAATTTTCATTTCTTAAACTTTTTAAATTCTTTTTTAAAGTTGTTATCAACTTCTTGATCCTTTTTAAATCTCCAAATATTTTCTTTAAATTTGTTTTGTAAAATTTTAATCATCACATTTTTTTATCCTCTTAAAGTTTTTAATTTTTATGTCTTGAACTATATTTCCTCACTTTTCTTAACTTTTTTAAACTCTTCATTTTCAAAAACTTCTTCAAGAACATATTTTTACACTTTCTTTATTTATTTTTATTTTCTTGAATTTTCATTTCTTAAACTTTTTAAATTCTTTTTTTAAAGTTGTTATCAACTTCTTGATCCTTTTTAAATCTCCAAATATTTTCTTTAAATTTGTTTTCTAAAATTTTAATCATTACATTTATTTATCCTCTTAAAGTTTTTAAATTTTTTTTCTTGAACTATATTTTCTCACTTTTCTTAACTTTTTTAAACTCTTCATATTCAAGAACTTCTTCAAGAACTTATTTTTACACTTTCTTTACTTATTTTTCTTTTCTTGAATTTTCATTTCTTAAACTTTTTGAATTCTTTTTTAAAGTTGTTATGAACTTCTTGATACTTTTTAAATCTCCAAATACTTTCTTGAAATTTTTTTTGTTCAATTTTAATCATCACATTTTTCTTCTTCAGTTAAAGTTTTTAAACTTTTTTTTCTTGAACTATATTTTCTCACTTTTCTTAACTTTTTTAAACTCTTCATTTTCGAAAACTCCTTCAAGAACTTATTTTTACACTTTCTTTATTTATTTTTATTTTCTTGATTTTTCATTTCTTAAACTTTTTAAATTCTTTTTTAAAGTTGTTATCAACTTCTTGATCCTTCTTAAATCTCCAAATATTTTCTTTAAATTTATTTTGTAAAATTTTAATTATCACATTTATTTATCCTCTTAAAGTTTTTAAATTTTTTTTCTTGAACTATATTTTCTAACTTCTCTTAACTTTTTTAAACTTTTCATTTTAAAAAACTTGTTCAAGAACATATTTTTACACTTTCTTTATTTATTTTTCTTTTTTTGAATTTTCATTTCTTAAACTTTTTAAATTCTTTTTTAAACTTGTTATCAACTGCTTGATCCTTTTTAAATCTCCAAATATTTTCTTTAAATTTCTTTTGTAAAATTTTAATCATCACATTTTTTTATCCTCTTAAAGTTTTTAAATTTTTTTTCTTGAACTATATTTTCTCACTTTTCTTAACTTTTTTAAACTCTTCATTTTCAAAAACTTGTTCAAGAACTTATTTTTACACTTTCCTTACTTAATTTCTTTTCTTGAATTTTCATTTCTTAAACTTTTTAAATTCTTTTTTAAAGTTGTTATCAACTTCTTGATCCTTTTTAAATCTCCAAATATTTTCTTTAAATTTGTTATGTAAAATTTTATTCATCACATTTTTTTATCCTCTTAAAGTTTTTAAATTCTTTTTCTTGAACTCTATTTTTTCCCTTTTCTTAACTTTTTTAAACTCTTCATTTTCAAAACTTCTTCAAGAACTTATTTTTACACTTTCTTTATTTATTTTTCTTTTCTTGAATTTTCAATTCTTAAACTTTTTAAATTCTTTTTTAAAGTTGTTATCAACTTCTTGATCCTTTTTAAATCTCCAAATATTTTCTTTAAATTTATTTTGTAAAATTTTAATCATCACATTTTTTTATCCTCTTAAAGTTTTTAAATTTTTTTTCTTTAACTATATTTTCTCACTTTTTTTAACCTTTTTAAGCTCTTCATTTTCAAAAACTTGTTCAAGAACTTATTTTTACACTTTCTTAATTTATTTTCTTTTCTCGAATTTTCATTTATTAAACTTTTTAAATTCTTTTTTAAAGTTGTTATCAACTTCTTGATCCTTTTTAAATCTCCAAATATTTTCTTGAAATTTGTTTTGTTCAATTTTAATCATCACATTTTTTTTCTTCAGTTAAACTTTTTAATTTTTTTTTCTTGGACTATATTTTCTCACTTTTCTTAACTTTTTTAGACTCTTAATTTTCGAAAACTCCTTCAAGAACATATTTTTACACTTTCTTTATTTATTTTTATTTTCTTGAATTTTCATTTCTTAAACTTTTTAAATTCTTTTTTTAAAGTTGTTATCAACTTCTTGATCCTTTTTAAATCTCCAAATATTTTCTTTAAATTTGTTTTCTAAAATTTTAATCATTACATTTATTTATCCTCTTAAAGTTTTTAAATTTTTTTTCTTGAACTATATTTTCTCACTTTTCTTAACTTTTTTAAACTCTTCATATTCAAGAACTTCTTCAAGAACTTATTTTTACACTTTCTTTACTTATTTTTCTTTTCTTGAATTTTCATTTCTTAAACTTTTTGAATTCTTTTTTAAAGTTGTTATGAACTTCTTGATACGTTTTAAATCTCCAAATACTTTCTTGAAATTTTTTTTGTTCAATTTTAATCATCACATTTTTCTTCTTCAGTTAAAGTTTTTAAACTTTTTTTTCTTGAACTATATTTTCTCACTTTTCTTAACTTTTTTAAACTCTTCATTTTCGAAAACTCCTTCAAGAACTTATTTTTACACTTTCTTTATTTATTTTTCTTTTCTTGAATTTTCATTTCTTAAACTTTTTAAATTCTTTTTTAAAGTTGTTATCAACTTCTTGATCCTTTTTAAATCTCCAAAAATTTTCTTTAAATTTGTTTTCAAAAATTTTAATCATGACATTTATTTATCCTCTTAAAGTTTTTAAATTTTTTTTCTTGAACTATATTTTCTCACTTTTCTTAACTTTTTTAAACTCTTCATTTTCAAAAACTTGTTCAAGAACTTATTTTTACACTTTCTTTATTTATTTTTCTTTTCTTGAATTTTCATTTCTTAAACTTTTTAAATTCTTTTTTAAAGTTGTTATCAACTTCTTGATTCTTTTTAAATCTCCAAATATTTTCTTTAAATTTGTTTTGTAAAATTTTAATCATCACATTTTTTTATCCTCTTCAAGTTTTTAAAATTTTTTTCTTGAACTATATATTCTCACTTTTCTTAACTTTTTTAAACTCTTCATTTTCAAAAACTTGTTCAAGAACTTATTTTTACACTTTCTTTATTTATTTTTCTTTTCTTGAATTTTCATTTCTTAAACTTTTTAAATTCTTTTTTAAAGTTGTTATCAACTTCTTGATCCTTTTTAAATCTCCAAATATTTTCTTTAAATTTGTTATGTAAAATTTTAATCATCACATTTTTTTTCTTGAACTCTTTTCTCGCTTTTCTTAACATTTTTAAACTCTTCATTTTCAAAACTTCTTCAAGAACTTATTTTTACACTTTCTTTATTTATTTTTCTTTTCTTGAATTTTCATTTCTTAAACTTTTTAAATTCTTTTTTAAAGTTGTTATCAACTTCTTGATCCTTTTTAAATCTCCAAAAATTTTCTTTAAATTTGTTTTCAAAAATTTTAATCATGACATTTATTTATCCTCTTAAAGTTTTTAAATTTTTTTTCTTGAACTATATTTTCTCACTTTTCTTAACTTTTTTAAACTCTTCATTTTCAAAAACTTGTTCAAGAACTTATTTTTACACTTTCTTTATTTATTTTTCTTTTCTTGAATTTTCATTTCTTAAACTTTTTAAATTCTTTTTTAAAGTTGTTATCAACTTCTTGATTCTTTTTAAATCTCCAAATATTTTCTTTAAATTTGTTTTGTAAAATTTTAATCATCACATTTTTTTATCCTCTTCAAGTTTTTAAAATTTTTTTCTTGAACTATATATTCTCACTTTTCTTAACTTTTTTAAACTCTTCATTTTCAAAAACTTGTTCAAGAACTTATTTTTACACTTTCTTTATTTATTTTTCTTTTCTTGAATTTTCATTTCTTAAACTTTTTAAATTCTTTTTTAAAGTTGTTATCAACTTCTTGATCCTTTTTAAATCTCCAAATATTTTCTTTAAATTTGTTATGTAAAATTTTAATCATCACATTTTTTTTCTTGAACTCTTTTCTCGCTTTTCTTAACATTTTTAAACTCTTCATTTTCAAAACTTCTTCAAGAACTTATTTTTACACTTTCTTTATTTATTTTTCTTTTCTTGAATTTTCAATTCTTAAACTTTTTAAATTCTTTTTTAAAGTTGTTATCAACTTCTTGATCCTTTTTAAATCTCCAAATATTTTCTTTAAATTTATTTTGTAAAATTTTAATCATCACATTTTTTTATCCTCTTAAAGTTTTTAAATTTTTTTTCTTTAACTATATTTTCTCACTTTTTTTAACCTTTTTAAGCTCTTCATTTTCAAGAACTTCTTCAAGAACTTATTTTTACACTTTCTTAATTTATTTTTCTTTTCTCGAATTTTCATTTATTAAACTTTTTAAATTCTTTTTTAAAGTTGTTATCAACTTCTTGATCCTTTTTAAATATCCAAATATTTTCTTCAAATTTGTTTTGTTCAATTTTAATCATCACATTTTTTTTCTGCAGTTAAACTTTTTAATTTTTTTTTCTTGGACTATATTTTCTCACTTTTCTTAACTTTTTTAGACTCTTAATTTTCGAAAACTCCTTCAAAAACTTGTTTTTACACTTTCTTTATTTATTTTTCTTTTCTTGAATTTTCATTTCTTAAACTTTTTAAATTCTTTTTTCAAGTTGTTATCAACTTCTTGATCCTTTTTAAATCTCCAAATATTTTCTTTAAATTTGTTTTCTAAAATTTTAATCATGACATTTATTTATCCTCTAAAAGTTTTTAAATTTTTTTTCTTGAACTATATTTTCTCACTTTTCTTAACTTTTTTAAACTCTTCATATTCAAGAACTTCTTCAAGATCTTATTTTTACACTTTCTTTACTTATTTTTCTTTTCTTGAATTTTCATTTCTTAAACTTTTTGAATTCTTTTTTAAAGTTGTTATGAACTTCTTGATACTTTTTAAATCTCCAAATATTTTCTTGAAATTTTTTTTGTTCAATTTTAATCATCACATTTTTTTTCTTCAGTTAAAGTTTTTAAATTTTTTTTTCGTGAACTATATTTTCTCACTTTTCTTAACTTTTTTAAACTCTTCATTTTCGAAAACTCCTTCAAGAACTTATTTTTACACTTTCTTTATTTATTTTTATTTTCTTGATTTTTCATTTCTTAAACTTTTTAAATTCTTTTTTAAAGTTGTTATCAACTTCTTGATCCTTTTTAAATCTCCAAATATTTTCTTTAAATTTGTTTTGTAAAATTTTAATCATCACATTTTTTTATGCTCTTAAAGTTTTTAAATTCTTTTTCTTGAACTATATTTTCTCACTTTTCTTAACTTTTTTAAACTCTTCATTTTCAAAAACTTGTTCAAGAACTTATTTTTACACTTTATTTATTTATTTTTATTTTCTTGATTTTTCATTTCTTAAACTTTTTAAATTCTTTTTTAAAGTCTTTATCAACTTCTTGATCCTTTTTAAATCTCCAAATATTTTCTTTAAATTTGTTTTGTAAAATTTTAATCATCACATTTTTTTATCCTCTTAAAGTTTTTAAATGCTTTTTCTTGAACTATATTTTCTCACTTTTCTTAACTTTTTTAAACTCTTCATTTTCAAAAACTTGTTCAAGAACTTATTTTTACACTTTCTTTATTTATTTTTCTTTTCTTGATTTTTCATTTCTTAAACTTTTTAAATTCTTTTTTAAAGTTATTATCAACTTCTTGATCCTTTTTAAATCTCCAAATATTTTCTTTAAATTTGTTTTCTAAAATTTTAATCATCACATTTTTTTATCCTCTTAAAGTTTTTAAATTCTTTTTCTTGAACTATATTTTCTCACTTTTCTTAACTTTTTTAAACTCTTCATTTTCAAAAACTTGTTCAAGAACTTATTTTTACACTTTCTTTATTTATTTTTATTTTCTTGATTTTTCATTTCTTAAACTTTTTAAATTCTTTTTTAAAGTCTTTATCAACTTCTTGATCCTTTTTAAATCTCCAAATATTTTCTTTAAATTTGTTTTGTAAAATTTTAAGCATCACATTTTTTTATCCTCTTAAAGTTTTTAAATGCTTTTTCTTGAACTATATTTTCTCACTTTTCTTAACTTTTTTAAACTCTTCATTTTCAAAAACTTGTTCAAGAACTTATTTTTACACTTTCTTTATTTATTTTTATTTTCTTGATTTTTCATTTCTTAAACTTTTTAAATTCTTTTTTAAAGTTGTTATCAACTTCTTGATCCTTTTTAAATCTCCAAATATTTTCTTGATATTTGTTTTGTAAAATATTAATCATCAAATTTTTTTTCTTCACTTAAAGTTTTTAAATTTTTTTTCTTGAACTATATTTTCTCACCTTTCTTAACTTTTTAAAATTTTTCATTTTCAAAAACTTGTTCAAGAACTTATTTTTACACTTTCTTTATTTATTTTTCTTTTCTTGAATTTTTATTTCCTAAACTTTTTAAATTCTTTTTTAAAGTTGTTATCAACTTCTTGATCTTTTTTAAATCTCCAAATATTTTCCAAAAATTTGTTTTGTGAAATTTTAACCATCACATTTTTTTATCCTCTTAAAGTTTTTAAATTCTTTTTCTTCAACTCTATTTTCTTGCTTTTCTTAACTTTTTTAAACTCTTCATTTTCAAAACATCTTCAAGAACTTATTTTTACACTATTTTTATTTATTTATCTTTTCTTGAATTTTCATTTCTTAAACTTTTTAAATTCTTTTTTAAAGTTGTTATCAACTTCGTGATCCTTTTTAAATCTCCAAATATTTTCTTCAAATTTGTTTTGTAAAATTTTAATCATCAAATTTTTTTTATTCTCTTAAAGTTTTTAAATTCTTTTTCTTGAACTCTGTTTTTTCGCTTTTCTTAACTTTTTTAAACTCTTCATTTTCAAAACTTCTTCAAGAACTTATTTTTACACTTTCTTTATTTATTTTTCTTTTCTTGAATTTTCAATTCTTAAACTTTTTAAATTCTTTTTTAAAGTTGTTATCAACTTCTTGATCCTTTTTAAATCTCCAAATATTTTCTTTAAATTTATTTTGTAAAATTTTAATCATAACATTTTTTTTATTCTCTTAAAGTTTTTAAATTCTTTTTTCTTGAACTCTATTTTCTCACTTTTCTTAACTTTTTTAAACTCTTCATTTTCAAAACTCCTTCAAGAACTTATTTTTACACTTTCTTTATTTATTTTTATTTACTTGAATTTTCATTTCTTAAACTTTTTAAAGTTGATATCAACTTCTTGATCCTTTTTAAATCTCCAAATATTTTCTTCAAATTTGTTTTGTAAAATTTTAATCATCACATTTTTTTTATCCTCTTAAACTTTTTAAATTCTTTTTCTTGAACTCTATTTTCTCACTTTTCTTAACTTTTTTAAACTCTTCATTTTCAAAACTCCTTCAAGAACTTATTTTTATACTTTCTTTACTTATTTTTCTTTTATTGAATTTTCATTTCTTAAACTTTTTAAATTCTTTTTTAAAGTTGTTATCAACTTCTTGATGCTTTTTAAATCTCCAAATATTTTCTTTAAATTTTTTTTGTAAAATTTTAATCATAACATTTTTTTATCCTCTTAAAGTTTTTAAATTGTTTTTCTTGAACTCTATTTTCTCGCTTTTCTTAACTTTTTCAAACTCTTCATTTTCAAAAATTCTTCAAGAACTTATTTTTACACTTTCCTTACTTATTTTTCTTTTCTTGAATTTTCATTTCTTAAACTTTTTAAATTCTTTTTTAAAGTTGTTATCAACTTCTTGATCCTTTTTAAATCTCCAAATATTTTCTTTAAATTTGTTTTGTAAAATTTTAATCATCACATTTTTTTTATTCTCTTAAAGTTTTTAAATTCTTTTTCTTGAACTCTGTTTTTTCGCTTTTCTTAACTTTTTTAAACTCTTCATTTTCAAAACTTCTTCAAGAACTTATTTTTACACTTTCTTTATTTATTTTTCTTTTCTTGAATTTTCAATTCTTAAACTTTTTTAATTCTTTTTTAAGGTTGTTATCAACTTCTTGATCCTTTTTAAATCTCCAAATATTTTCTTTAAATTTATTTTGTAAAATTTTAATCATCACATTTTTTTATCCTCTTAAAGTTTTTAAATTTTTTTTCTTTAACTATATTTTCTCACTTTTTTTAACCTTTTTAAGCTCTTCATTTTCAAAAACTTGTTCAAGAACTTATTTTTACACTTTCTTTATTTATTTTTCTTTTCTCGAATTTTCATTTATTAAACTTTTTAAATTCTTTTTTAAAGTTGTTATCAACTTCTTGATCCATTTTAAATCTCCAAATATTTTCTTGAAATTTTTTTTGTTCAATTTTAATCATCACATTTTTTTTCTTCAGTTAAACTTTTTATTTTTTTTTTCTTGGACTATATTTTCTCACTTTTCTTAACTTTTTTAGACTCTTAATTTTCGAAAACTCCTTCAAGAACTTGTTTTTGCACTTTCTTTATTTATTTTTCTTTTCTTGAATTTTCATTTCTTAAACTTTTTAAATTCTTTTTTAAAGTTGTTATCAACTTCTTGATCCTTTTTAAATCTCCAAATATTTTCTTTAAATTTGTTTTCTAAAATTTTAATCATGACATTTATTTATCCTCTTAAAGTTTTTAAATTTTTTTTCTTGAACTATATTTTCTCACTTTTCTTAACTTTTTTAAACTCTTCATATTCAAGAACTTCTTCAAGAACTTATTTTTACACTTTCTTTACTTATTTTTCTTTTCTTGAATTTTCATTTCTTAAACTTTTTGAATTCTTTTTTAAAGTTGTTATGAACTTCTTGATACTTTTTAAATCTCCAAATATTTTCTTGAAATTTTTTTTGTTCCATTTTAATCATCACATTTTTTTTCTTCAGTTAAAGTTCTTAAATTTTTTTTCGTGAACTATATTTTCTCAGTTTTCTTAACTTTTTTAAACTCTTCATTTTCAAAAACTTGTTCAAGAACTTATTTTTACACTTTCTTTATTTATTTTTATTTTCTTGATTTTTCATTTCTTAAACTTTTTAAATTCTTTTTTAAAGTTGTTATCAACTTCTTGATCCTTTTTAAATCTCCAAATATTTTCTTTAAATTTGTTTTGTAAAATTTTAATCATCACATTTTTTTATCCTCTTAAAGTTTTTAAATTCTTTTTCTTGAACTATATTTTCTCACTTTTCTTAACTTTTTTAAACTCTTCATTTTCAAAAACTTGTTCAAGAACTTATTTTTACACTTTCTTTATTTATTTTTATTTTCTTGATTTTTCATTTCTTAAACTTTTTAAATTCTTTTTTAAAGTCTTTATCAACTTCTTGATCCTTTTTAAATCTCCAAATATTTTCTTTAAATTTGTTTTGTAAAATTTTAATCATCACATTTTTTTATCCTCTTAAAGTTTTTAAATGCTTTTTCTTGAACTATATTTTCTCACTTTTCTTAACTTTTTTAAACTCTTCATTTTCAAAAACTTGTTCAAGAACTTATTTTTACACTTTCTTTATTTATTTTTCTTTTCTTGATTTTTCATTTCTTAAACTTTTTAAATTCTTTTTTAAAGTTGTTATCAACTTTTTGATCCTTTTTTAATCTCCAAATATTTTCTTGAATTTTTTTTGTAAAATTTTAATCATCAAACTTTTTTTATCCTCTTAAAGTTTTTGAATTCTTTTTTTGAACTCTATTTTCTCGCTTTTCTTAAATTTTTTAAACTCTTCATTTTCAAAAACTTGTTCAACACTTATTTTTACACTTTCTTTACTTATTTTTCTTTTCTTGAATTTTCATTTCTTAAACTTTTTGAATTCTTTTTTAGAAGTGTTATCAACTTCTTGATAGTTTTTAAATCTACAAATATTTTCTTTAAATTTTTTTTTGTAAAATTTTAATCATCACATTTTTTTTCTTCAGTTAAAATTTTTAAGTTCTTTTTCTTGAACTATATTTTCTCACTTTTCTTAACTTTTTTAAACTCTTCATTTTCAAAAACTTGTTGAAGAACTTATTTTTACACTTTCTTTATTTATTTTTCTTTTCTTGAATTTTCATTTCTTAAACTTTTTAAATTCTTTTTTAAAGTTGTTATCAACTTCTTGATCCTTTTTAAATCTCCAAATATTTTCTTTAAATTTGTGTTGTAAAATTTTAATCATAACATTTTTTTTATCCTCTTAAAGTTTTTAAATTCTTTTTTCTTGAACTCTATTTTCTCACTTTTCTTAACTTTTTTAAACTCTTCATTTTCAAAACTCCTTCAAGAACTTATTTTTACACTTTCTTTATTTATTTTAATTTACTTGAATTTTCATTTCTTAAACTTTTTAAAGTTGTTATCAACTTCTTGATCCTTTTTAAATCTCCAAATATTTTCTTCAAATTTGTTTTGTAAAATTTTAATCATCACATTTTTTTTATCCTCTTAAAGTTTTTAAATTTTTTTTCTTGAACTATATTTTCTCTCTTTTCTTAACTTTTTTAAACTCTTCATTTTCAAAAACTTGTTCAAGAACTTATTTTTACACTATCTTTATTTATTTTTATTTTCTTGAATTTTCATTTCTTAAACTTTTTAAATTCTTTTTGAAAGTTGTTATCAACTTATTGATCCTTTTTAAATCTCCAAATATTTTCTTTAAATTTGTTTTGTAAAATTTTAATCATCACATTTTTTTATCCTCTTAAAGTTTTTAAATTCTTTTTCTTGAAATCTATTTTCTCGCTTTTCTTAACTTTTTAAACTCTTCATTTTCAAAAACTTGTTCAAGAACTTATTTTTACACTTTCTTTACTTAATTTTCTTTTCTTGAATTTTCATTTCTTACACTTTTTAAATTCTTTTTAAAGTTGTTATCAACTGCTTGATCCTTTTTAAATCTCCAAATATTTTCTTTAAATTTGTTTTGTGAAATTTTAATCATCACATTTTTTTATCCTCTTAAAGTTTTTAAATTCTTTTTCTTGAACTATATTTTCTCACTTTTCTTAACTTTTTTAAATTCTTCATTTTCAAAAGTTCTTCAAGAACTTATTTTTACACTTTCTTTATTTATTTTTCTTTTCTTGAATTTTCATTTCTTAAACTTTTTAAATTCTTTTTTAAAGTTGTTATCAACATCCTGATCCTTTTTAAATCTCCAAATATTTTTTTTAAATTTATTTATTAAAATTTTAATCATCACATTTTTTTCTCCTCTTAAAATTTTTAAATTTTTTTTCTTGAACTATATTTTCTCACTTTTCTTAACTTTTTTAAACTCTTCATTTTCAAAAACTTGTTCAAGAACTTATTTTTACACTATCTTTATTTATTTTTATTTTCTTGAATTTTCATTTCTTAAACTTTTTAAATTCTTTTTTAAAGTTGTTATCAACTTCTTGATCCTTTTTAAATCTCCAAATATTTTCTTTAAATATGTTTTGTAAAATTTTAATCATCACATTTTTTTATCCTCTTCAAGTTTTTAAATTTTTTTTTCTTGAACTATATTTTCTCACTTTTCTTAACTTTTTTAAACTCTTCATTTTCAAAAACTTGTTCAAGAACTCATTTTTACACTTTCTTTATTTATTTTTATTTTCTTGAATTTTCATTTCTTACACTTTTTAAATTCTTTTTTAAAGTTGTTATCAACTTCTTGATCCTTTTTAAATCTCCAAATATTTTCTTGAAATTTGTTTTGTAAAATTTTAATCATCAAATTTCTTTTATCCTCTTGAAGTTTTTAAATTCTTTTTCTTGAAATCTATTTTCTCGCTTTTCTTAACTTTTTAAACTCTTCATTTTCAAAAACTTGTTCAAGAACTTATTTTTACACTTTCTTTACTTATTTTTCTTTTCTTGAATTTTCATTTCTTAAACTTTTTAAATTCTTTTTTAAAGTTGTTATCAACTTCTTGATCCTTTTTAAATCTCCAAATATTTTCTTTAAATTTATTTATTAAAATTTTAATCATCACATTTTTTTCTCCTCTTAAAGTTTTTAAATTTTTTTTCTTGAACTATATTTTCTCACTTTTCTTAACTTTTTTAAACTCTTCATTTTCAAAAACTTGTTCAAGAACTTATTTTTACACTATCTTTATTTATTTTTATTTTCTTGAATTTTCATTTCTTAAACTTTTTAAATTCTTTTTTAAAGTTGTTATCAACTTCTTGATCCTTTTTAAATCTCCAAATATTTTCTTTAAATTTGTTTTGTAAAATTTTAATCATCACATTTTTTTATCCTCTTAAAGTTTTTAAATTCTTTTTCTTGAACTATATTTTCTCACTTTTCTTAACTTTTTTAAACTCTTCATTTTCAAAAACTTGTTCAAGAACTTATTTTTACACTTTCTTTATTTATTTTTATTTTCTTGATTTTTCATTTCTTAAACTTTTTAAATTCTTTTTTAAAGTCTTTATCAACTTCTTGATCCTTTTTAAATCTCCAAATATTTTCTTTAAATTTGTTTTGTAAAATTTTAATCATCACATTTTTTTATCCTCTTAAAGTTTTTAAATGCTTTTTCTTGAACTATATTTTCTCACTTTTCTTAACTTTTTTAAACTCTTCATTTTCAAAAACTTGTTCAAGAACTTATTTTTACACTTTCTTTATTTATTTTTCTTTTCTTGATTTTTCATTTCTTAAACTTTTTAAATTCTTTTTTAAAGTTGTTATCAACTTTTTGATCCTTTTTTAATCTCCAAATATTTTCTTGAATTTTTTTTGTAAAATTTTAATCATCAAACTTTTTTTATCCTCTTAAAGTTTTTGAATTCTTTTTTTGAACTCTATTTTCTCGCTTTTCTTAAATTTTTTAAACTCTTCATTTTCAAAAACTTGTTCAACACTTATTTTTACACTTTCTTTACTTATTTTTCTTTTCTTGAATTTTCATTTCTTAAACTTTTTGAATTCTTTTTTAGAAGTGTTATCAACTTCTTGATAGTTTTTAAATCTACAAATATTTTCTTTAAATTTTTTTTTGTAAAATTTTAATCATCACATTTTTTTTCTTCAGTTAAAATTTTTAAGTTCTTTTTCTTGAACTATATTTTCTCACTTTTCTTAACTTTTTTAAACTCTTCATTTTCAAAAACTTGTTGAAGAACTTATTTTTACACTTTCTTTATTTATTTTTCTTTTCTTGAATTTTCATTTCTTAAACTTTTTAAATTCTTTTTTAAAGTTGTTATCAACTTCTTGATCCTTTTTAAATCTCCAAATATTTTCTTTAAATTTGTGTTGTAAAATTTTAATCATAACATTTTTTTTATCCTCTTAAAGTTTTTAAATTCTTTTTTCTTGAACTCTATTTTCTCACTTTTCTTAACTTTTTTAAACTCTTCATTTTCAAAACTCCTTCAAGAACTTATTTTTACACTTTCTTTATTTATTTTAATTTACTTGAATTTTCATTTCTTAAACTTTTTAAAGTTGTTATCAACTTCTTGATCCTTTTTAAATCTCCAAATATTTTCTTCAAATTTGTTTTGTAAAATTTTAATCATCACATTTTTTTTATCCTCTTAAAGTTTTTAAATTTTTTTTCTTGAACTATATTTTCTCTCTTTTCTTAACTTTTTTAAACTCTTCATTTTCAAAAACTTGTTCAAGAACTTATTTTTACACTTTCCTTACTTATTTTTCTTTTCTTGAATTTTCATTTCTTAAACTTTTTAAATTCTTTTTTAAAGTTGTTATCAACTTCTTGATCCTTTTTAAATCTCCAAATATTTTCTTTAAATTTGTTTTGTAAAATTTTAATCATAACATTTTTTTATCCTCTTAAAGTTTTTAAATTCTTTTTCTTGAACTCTATTTTCTCGCTTTTCTTAACTTTTTAAACTCTTAAGTTTCAAAACATCTTCAAGAACTTATTTTTATACTTTCTTTACTTATTTTTCATTTATTGAATTTTCATTTCTTAAACTTTTTAAATTCTTTTTTAAAGTTGTTATCAACTTCTTGATGCTTTTTAAATCTCCAAATATTTTCTTTAAATTTTTTTTGTAAAATTTTAATCATAACATTTTTTTATCCTCTTAAAGTTTTTAAATTGTTTTTCTTGAACTCTATTTTCTCACTTTTCTTTAGTTTTTTAAACTCTTCATTTTCAAAACTTCTTCAAGAACTTATTTTTACACTTTCCTTACTTATTTTTCTTTTCTTGAATTTTCATTTCTTAAACTTTTTAAATTCTTTTTTAAAGTTGTTATCAACTTCTTGATCCTTTTTAAATCTCCAAATATTTTCTTTAAATTTGTTTTGTAAAATTTTAATCATCACATTTTTTTTATCCTCTTAAAATTTTTAAATTTTTTTTCTTGAACTATATTTTCTCACTTTTCTTAACTTTTTTAAACTTTTCATTTTCAAAAACTTGTACAAGAACTTATTTTTACACTTTGTTTATTTATTTTTCTTTTCTTGAATTTTCATTTCTTAAACTTTTTAAATTCTTTAGTAAAGTTGTTATCAACTTTTTGATCCTCTTTAAATCTCCAAATATTTTCTTTAAATTTGTTTTGTAAAATTTTAATCATCACATTTTTTTTATCCTGTTAAAATTTTTAAATTTTTTTTCTTGAACTATATTTTCTCACTTTTCTTAACTTTATTAAACTTTTCATTTTCAAAAACTTGTTCAAGAACTTATTTTTACACTTTCTTTATTTATTTTTCTTTTATTGAATTGTCATTTCTTGAACTTTTTAAATTCTTTTTTAAAGTTGTTATCAACTTCTTGATCCTTTTTAAATCTCCAAATATTTTCTTTAAATTTGTTATGTAAAATTTTAAACATCACATTTTTTTTCTTCACTTAAACTTTTTAAATTTTTTTTCTTGAACTATATATTCTCACTTTTCTTAACTTTTTTAAACTCTTCATTTTCAAAAACTTGTTCAAGAACTTATTTTTACACTTTCTTTATTTATTTTTCTTTTCTTGAATTTTCATTTCTTAAACTTTTTAAATTCTTTTTTAAAGTTGTTATCAACTTCTTGATTCTTTTTAAATCTCCAAATATTTTCTTTAAATTTGTTTTGTAAAATTTTAATCATCACATTTTTTTATCCTCTTCAAGTTTTTAAAATTTTTTTCTTGAACTATATATTCTCACTTTTCTTAACTTTTTTAAACTCTTCATTTTCAAAAACTTGTTCAAGAACTTATTTTTACACTTTCTTTATTTATTTTTCTTTTCTTGAATTTTCATTTCTTAAACTTTTTAAATTCTTTTTTAAAGTTGTTATCAACTTCTTGATCCTTTTTAAATCTCCAAATATTTTCTTTAAATTTGTTATGTAAAATTTTAATCATCACATTTTTTTTCTTCACTTAAACTTTTTAAATTTTTTTTCTTGAACTATATATTCTCACTTTTCTTAACTTTTTTAAACTCTTCATTTTCAAAAACTTGTTCAAGAACTTATTTTTACACTTTATTTATTTTTCTTTTCTTGAATTTTCATTTCTTAAACTTTTTAAATTCTTTTTTAAAGTTGTTATCAACTTCTTGATTCTTTTTAAATCTCCAAATATTTTCTTTAAATTTGTTTTGTAAAATTTTAATCATCACATTTTTTTATCCTCTTCAAGTTTTTAAAATTTTTTTCTTGAACTATATATTCTCACTTTTCTTAACTTTTTTAAACTCTTCATTTTCAAAAACTTGTTCAAGAACTTATTTTTACACTTTCTTTATTTATTTTTCTTTTCTTGAATTTTCATTTCATAAACTTTTTAAATTCTTTTTTAAAGTTGTTATCAACTTCTTGATCCTTTTTAAATCTCCAAATATTTTCTTTAAATTTGTTATGTAAAATTTTAATCATCACATTTTTTTTCTTCACTTAAACTTTTTAAATTTTTTTTCTTGAACTATATATTCTCACTTTTCTTAACTTTTTTAAACTCTTCATTTTCAAAAACTTGTTCAAGAACTTATTTTTACACTTTCTTTATTTATTTTTCTTTTCTTGAATTTTCATTTCTTAAACTTTTTAAATTCTTTTTTAAAGTTGTTATCAACTTCTTGATTCTTCTTAAATCTCCAAATATTTTCTTCAAATTTGTTTTGTAAAATTTTAATCATCACATTTTTTTATCCTCTTCAAGTTTTCAAAATTTTTTTCTTGAACTATATATTCTCACTTTTCTTAACTTTTTTAAACTCTTCATTTTCAAAAACTTGTTCAAGAACTTATTTTTACACTTTCTTTATTTATTTTTATTTTCTTGAATTTTCATTTCTTAAACTTTTTAAATTCTTTTTTAAAGTTGTTATCAACTTCTTGATCCTTTTTAAATCTCCAAATCTTTTCTTGAAATTTGTTTTGTAAAATTTTAATCATCAAATTTCTTTTATCCTCTTAAAGTTTTTAAATTCTTTTTCTTGAAATCTATTTTCTCGCTTTTCTTATCTTTTTAAACTCTTCATTTTCAAAAACTTGTTCAAGAACTTATTTTTACACTTTCTTTACTTATTTTTCTTTTCTTGAATTTTCATTTCTTACACTTTTTAAATTCTTTTTAAAGTTGTTATCAACTGCTTGATCCTTTTTAAATCTCCAAATATTTTCTTTAAATTTGTTTTGTGAAATTTTAATCATCACATTTTTTTATCCTCTTAAAGTTTTTAAATTCTTTTTCTTGAACTATATTTTCTCACTTTTCTTAACTTTTTTAAATTCTTCATTTTCAAAAGTTCTTCAAGAACTTATTTTTACACTTTCTTTATTTATTTTTCTTTTCTTGAATTTTCATTTCTTAAACTTTTTAAATTCTTTTTTAAAGTTGTTATCAACTTCTTGATCCTTTTTAAATCTCCAAATATTTTCTTTAAATTTATTTATTAAAATTTTAATCATCACATTTTTTTCTCCTCTTAAAGTTTTTAAATTTTTTTTCTTGAACTATATTTTCTCACTTTTCTTAACTTTTTTAAACTCTTCATTTTCAAAAACTTGTTCAAGAACTTATTTTTACACTATCTTTATTTATTTTTATTTTCTTGAATTTTCATTTCTTAAACTTTTTAAATTCTTTTTGAAAGTTGTTATCAACTTATTGATCCTTTTTAAATCTCCAAATATTTTCTTTAAATTTGTTTTGTAAAATTTTAATCATCACATTTTTTTATCCTCTTAAAGTTTTTAAATTCTTTTTCTTGAAATCTATTTTCTCGCTTTTCTTAACTTTTTAAACTCTTCATTTTCAAAAACTTGTTCAAGAACTTATTTTTACACTTTCTTTACTTAATTTTCTTTTCTTGAATTTTCATTTCTTACACTTTTTAAATTCTTTTTAAAGTTGTTATCAACTGCTTGATCCTTTTTAAATCTCCAAATATTTTCTTTAAATTTGTTTTGTGAAATTTTAATCATCACATTTTTTTATCCTCTTAAAGTTTTTAAATTCTTTTTCTTGAACTATATTTTCTCACTTTTCTTAACTTTTTTAAATTCTTCATTTTCAAAAGTTCTTCAAGAACTTATTTTTACACTTTCTTTATTTATTTTTCTTTTCTTGAATTTTCATTTCTTAAACTTTTTAAATTCTTTTTTAAAGTTGTTATCAACATCCTGATCCTTTTTAAATCTCCAAATATTTTTTTTAAATTTATTTATTAAAATTTTAATCATCACATTTTTTTCTCCTCTTAAAATTTTTAAATTTTTTTTCTTGAACTATATTTTCTCACTTTTCTTAACTTTTTTAAACTCTTCATTTTCAAAAACTTGTTCAAGAACTTATTTTTACACTATCTTTATTTATTTTTATTTTCTTGAATTTTCATTTCTTAAACTTTTTAAATTCTTTTTTAAAGTTGTTATCAACTTCTTGATCCTTTTTAAATCTCCAAATATTTTCTTTAAATATGTTTTGTAAAATTTTAATCATCACATTTTTTTATCCTCTTCAAGTTTTTAAATTTTTTTTTCTTGAACTATATTTTCTCACTTTTCTTAACTTTTTTAAACTCTTCATTTTCAAAAACTTGTTCAAGAACTCATTTTTACACTTTCTTTATTTATTTTTATTTTCTTGAATTTTCATTTCTTACACTTTTTAAATTCTTTTTTAAAGTTGTTATCAACTTCTTGATCCTTTTTAAATCTCCAAATATTTTCTTGAAATTTGTTTTGTAAAATTTTAATCATCAAATTTCTTTTATCCTCTTGAAGTTTTTAAATTCTTTTTCTTGAAATCTATTTTCTCGCTTTTCTTAACTTTTTAAACTCTTCATTTTCAAAAACTTGTTCAAGAACTTATTTTTACACTTTCTTTACTTATTTTTCTTTTCTTGAATTTTCATTTCTTAAACTTTTTAAATTCTTTTTTAAAGTTGTTATCAACTTCTTGATCCTTTTTAAATCTCCAAATATTTTCTTTAAATTTATTTATTAAAATTTTAATCATCACATTTTTTTCTCCTCTTAAAGTTTTTAAATTTTTTTTCTTGAACTATATTTTCTCACTTTTCTTAACTTTTTTAAACTCTTCATTTTCAAAAACTTGTTCAAGAACTTATTTTTACACTATCTTTATTTATTTTTATTTTCTTGAATTTTCATTTCTTAAACTTTTTAAATTCTTTTTTAAAGTTGTTATCAACTTCTTGATCCTTTTTAAATCTCCAAATATTTTCTTTAAATTTGTTTTGTAAAATTTTAATCATCACATTTTTTTATCCTCTTAGAGTTTTTAAATTTTTTTTTCTTGAACTATATTTTCTCACTTTTCTTAACTTTTTTAAACTCTTCATTTTCAAAAACTTGTTCAAGAACTTATTTTTACACTTTATTTATTTATTTTTATTTTCTTGAATTTTCATTTCTTAAACTTTTTAAATTCTTTTTTAAAGTTGTTATCAACTTCTTGATCCTTTTTAAATCTCCAAATATTTTCTTTAAATTTTTTTTTGTAAAATTTTAATCATCACATTTTTTTATCCTCTTAAAGTTTTTAAATTTTTTTTCTTGAAATATATTTTCTCACTTTTCTTAACTTTTTTTAAACTTTTCATTTTCAAAAACTTGTTCAAGAACTTATTTTTACACTTTCTTTATTTATTTTTATTTTCTTGAATTTTCATTTCTTAAACTTTTTAAATTCTTTTTTAAAGTTGTTATCAACTTCTTGATCCTTTTTAAATCTCCAAATCTTTTCTTGAAATTTGTTTTGTAAAATTTTAATCATCAAATTTCTTTTATCCTCTTAAAGTTTTTAAATTCTTTTTCTTGAAATCTATTTTCTCGCTTTTCTTATCTTTTTAAACTCTTCATTTTCAAAAACTTGTTCAAGAACTTATTTTTACACTTTCTTTACTTATTTTTCTTTTCTTGAATTTTCATTTCTTACACTTTTTAAATTCTTTTTAAAGTTGTTATCAACTGCTTGATCCTTTTTAAATCTCCAAATATTTTCTTTAAATTTGTTTTGTGAAATTTTAATCATCACATTTTTTTAACCTCTTAAAGTTTTTAAATTCTTTTTCTTGAACTATATTTTCTCACTTTTCTTAACTTTTTTAAATTCTTCATTTTCAAAAGTTCTTCAAGAACTTATTTTTACACTTTCTTTATTTATTTTTCTTTTCTTGAATTTTCATTTCTTAAACTTTTTAAATTCTTTTTTAAAGTTGTTATCAACTTCTTGATCCTTTTTAAATCTCCAAATATTTTCTTTAAATTTATTTATTAAAATTTTAATCATCACATTTTTTTCTCCTCTTAAAGTTTTTAAATTTTTTTTCTTGAACTATATTTTCTCACTTTTCTTAACTTTTTTAAACTCTTCATTTTCAAAAACTTGTTCAAGAACTTATTTTTACACTATCTTTATTTATTTTTATTTTCTTGAATTTTCATTTCTTAAACTTTTTAAATTCTTTTTTAAAGTTGTTATCAACTTCTTGATCCTTTTTAAATCTCCAAATATTTTCTTTAAATTTGTTTTGTAAAATTTTAATCATCACATTTTTTTATCCTCTTCAAGTTTTTAAATTTTTTTTTCTTGAACTATATTTTCTCACTTTTCTTAACTTTTTAAACTCTTCATTTTCAAAAACTTGTTCAAGAACTTATTTTTACACTTTCTTTACTTATTTTTCTTTTCTTGAATTTTCATTTCTTACACTTTTTAAATTCTTTTTAAAGTTGTTATCAACTGCTTGATCCTTTTTAAATCTCCAAATATTTTCTTTAAATTTGTTTTGTGAAATTTTAATCATCACATTTTTTTATCCTCTTAAAGTTTTTAAATTCTTTTTCTTGAACTATATTTTCTCACTTTTCTTAACTTTTTTAAATTCTTCATTTTCAAAAGTTCTTCAAGAACTTATTTTTACACTTTCTTTATTTATTTTTATTTTCTTGAATTTTCATTTCTTAAACTTTTTAAATTCTTTTTTAAAGTTGTTATCAACTTCTTGATCCTTTTTAAATCTCCAAATATTTTCTTTAAATTTGTTTTGTAAAATTTTAATCATCACATTTTTTTATCCTCTTCAAGTTTTAAAATTTTTTTTTCTTGAACTATATTTTCTCACTTTTCTTAACTTTTTTAAACTCTTCATTTTCAAAAACTTGTTCAAGAACTTATTTTTACACTTTCTTTATTTATTTTTATTTTCTTGAATTTTCATTTCTTTAACTTTTTAAATTCTTTTTTAAAGTTGTTATCAACTTCTTGATCCTTTTTAAATCTCCAAATCTTTTCTTGAAATTTGTTTTGTAAAATTTTAATCATCAAATTTCTTTTATCCTCTTGAAGTTTTTAAATTCTTTTTCTTGAAATCTATTTTCTCGCTTTTCTTAACTTTTTAAACTCTTCATTTTCAAAAACTTGTTCAAGAACTTATTTTTACACTTTCTTTACTTATTTTTCTTTTCTTGAATTTTCATTTCTTAAACTTTTTAAATTCTTTTTTAAAGTTGTTATCAACTTCTTGATCCTTT
Organism: Vigna unguiculata; assembly: GCF_037176805.1. Lineage (NCBI taxonomy): Eukaryota > Viridiplantae > Streptophyta > Magnoliopsida > Fabales > Fabaceae > Vigna > Vigna unguiculata. The sequence goes on along the minus strand of NC_140794.1, from coordinate 50,563,175 downwards.
TTAAATCTCCAAATATTTTCTTTAAATTTATTTATTAAAATTTTAATCATCACATTTTTTTCTCCTCTTAAAGTTTTTAAATTTTTTTTCTTGAACTATATTTTCTCACTTTTCTTAACTTTTTTAAACTCTTCATTTTCAAAAACTTGTTCAAGAACTTATTTTTACACTATCTTTATTTATTTTTATTTTCTTGAATTTTCATTTCTTAAACTTTTTAAATTCTTTTTTAAAGTTGTTATCAACTTCTTGATCCTTTTTAAATCTCCAAATATTTTCTTTAAATTTGTTTTGTAAAATTTTAATCATCACATTTTTTTATCCTCTTAGAGTTTTTAAATTTTTTTTTCTTGAACTATATTTTCTCACTTTTCTTAACTTTTTTAAACTCTTCATTTTCAAAAACTTGTTCAAGAACTTATTTTTACACTTTATTTATTTATTTTTATTTTCTTGAATTTTCATTTCTTAAACTTTTTAAATTCTTTTTTAAAGTTGTTATCAACTTCTTGATCCTTTTTAAATCTCCAAATATTTTCTTTAAATTTTTTTTTGTGAAATTTTAATCATCACATTTTTTTATCCTCTTAAAGTTTTTAAATTTTTTTTCTTGAAATATATTTTCTCACTTTTCTTAACTTTTTTTAAACTTTTCATTTTCAAAAACTTGTTCAAGAACTTATTTTTACACTTTCTTTATTTATTTTTCTTTTCTTGAATTTTCATTTCTTAAACTTTTTAAATTCTTTTTTAAAGTTGTTATCAACTTCTTGATCCTTTTTAAATCTCCAAATATTTTCTTTAAATTTGTTATGTAAAATTTTAATCATAACATTTTTTTATCCTCTTAAAGTTTTTAAATTCTTTTTCTTGAACTCTATTTTATCACTTTTCTTAACTTTTTTAAACTCTTCATTTTAAAAACTTCTTCAAGAACTTATTTTTATATTTTCTTTACTTATTTTTCTTTTCTTGAATTTTCATTTCTTAAACTTTTTAAATTCTTTTTTAAAGTTGTCATCAACTTCTTGATCCTTTTTAAATCTCCATATATTTTCTTTAAATTTGTTTTGTAAAATTTTAATCATTATATTTTTTTATCCTCTTAAAGTTTTTAAATTGTTTTTCTTGAACTCTATTTTCTCACTTTTCTTTACTTTTTTAAACTCTTCATTTTCAAAACTTCTTCAAGAACTTATTTTTACACTTTCTTTACTTATTTTTCTTTTTTGAATTCTCATTTCTTAAACTTTTTAAATTCTTTTTTAAAGTTGTTAGCAACTTCTTGATCATTTTTAAATCTCCAAATATTTTCTTTAAATTTGTTTTGTAAAATTTTAATCATGACATTTTTTTCTTCTTTTAAAGATTTTAAATTCTTTTTCTTGAACTCTATTTTCTCGCTTTTCTTAACTTTTTCAAACTCTTCATTTTCAAAAATTCTTCAAGAACTTATTTTTACACTTTCCTTACTTATTTTTCTTTTCTTGAATTTTCATTTCTTAAACTTTTTAAATTCTTTTTTAAAGTTGTTATCAACTTCTTGATCCTTTTTAAATCTCCAAATATTTTCTTTAAATTTGTTTTGTGAAATTTTAATCATCACATTTTTTTATCCTCTTAAAGTTTTTAAATTCTTTTTCTTGAACTATATTTTCTCACTTTTCTTAACTTTTTTAAATTCTTCATTTTCAAAAGTTCTTCAAGAACTTATTTTTACACTTTCTTTATTTATTTTTCTTTTCTTGAATTTTCATTTCTTAAACTTTTTAAATTCTTTTTTAAAGTTGTTATCAACTTCTTGATCCTTTTTAAATCTCCAAATATTTTCTTTAAATTTATTTATTAAAATTTTAATCATCACATTTTTTTCTCCTCTTAAAGTTTTTAAATTTTTTTTCTTGAACTATATTTTCTCACTTTTCTTAACTTTTTTAAACTCTTCATTTTCAAAAACTTGTTCAAGAACTTATTTTTACACTATCTTTATTTATTTTTATTTTCTTGAATTTTCATTTCTTAAACTTTTTAAATTCTTTTTTAAAGTTGTTATCAACTTCTTGATCCTTTTTAAATCTCCAAATATTTTCTTTAAATTTGTTTTGTAAAATTTTAATCATCACATTTTTTTATCCTCTTCAAGTTTTTAATTTTTTTTTTCTTGAACTATATTTTCTCACTTTTCTTAACTTTTTTAAACTCTTCATTTTCAAAAACTTGTTCAAGAACTTATTTTTACACTTTCTTTATTTATTTTTATTTTCTTGAATTTTCATTTTTTAAACTTTTTAAATTCTTTTTTAAAGTTGTTATCAACTTCTTGATCCTTTTTAAATCTCCAAATCTTTTCTTGAAATTTGTTTTGTAAAATTTTAATCATCAAATTTCTTTTATCCTCTTAAAGTTTTTAAATTCTTTTTCTTGAAATCTATTTTCTCGCTTTTCTTAACTTTTTAAACTCTTCATTTTCAAAAACTTGTTCAAGAACTTATTTTTACACTTTCTTTACTTATTTTTCTTTTCTTGAATTTTCATTTCTTACACTTTTTAAATTCTTTTTAAAGTTGTTATCAACTGCTTGATCCTTTTTAAATCTCCAAATATTTTCTTTAAATTTGTTTTGTGAAATTTTAATCATCACATTTTTTTATCCTCTTAAAGTTTTTAAATTCTTTTTCTTGAACTATATTTTCTCACTTTTCTTAACTTTTTTAAATTCTTCATTTTCAAAAGTTCTTCAAGAACTTATTTTTACACTTTCTTTATTTATTTTTCTTTTCTTGAATTTTCATTTCTTAAACTTTTTAAATTCTTTTTTAAAGTTGTTATCAACTTCTTGATCCTTTTTAAATCTCCAAATATTTTCTTTAAATTTATTTATTAAAATTTTAATCATCACATTTTTTTCTCCTCTTAAAGTTTTTAAATTTTTTTTTCTTGAACTATATTTTCTCACTTTTCTTAACTTTTTTAAACTCTTCATTTTCAAAAACTTGTTCAAGAACTTATTTTTACACTATCTTTATTTATTTTTATTTTCTTGAATTTTCATTTCTTAAACTTTTTAAATTATTTTTTAAAGTTGTTATCAACTTATTGATCCTTTTTAAATCTCCAAATATTTTCTTTAAATTTGTTTTGTAAAATTTTAATCATCACATTTTTTTATCCTCCTAAAGTTTTTAAATTCTTTTTCTTGAAATCTATTTTCTCGCTTTTCTTAACTTTTTAAACTCTTCATTTTCAAAAACTTGTTCAAGAACTTATTTTTACACTTTCTTTACTTATTTTTCTTTTCTTGAATTTTCATTTCTTACACTTTTTAAATTCTTTTTAAAGTTGTTATCAACTGCTTGATCCTTTTTAAATCTCCAAATATTTTCTTTAAATTTGTTTTGTGAAATTTTAATCATCACATTTTTTTATCCTCTTAAAGTTTTTAAATTCTTTTTCTTGAACTATATTTTCTCACTTTTCTTAACTTTTTTAAATTCTTCATTTTCAAAAGTTCTTCAAGAACTTATTTTTACACTTTCTTTATTTATTTTTCTTTTCTTGAATTTTCATTTCTTAAACTTTTTAAATTCTTTTTTAAAGTTGTTATCAACTTCGTGATCCTTTTTAAATCTCCAAATATTTTCTTTAAATTTATTTATTAAAATTTTAATCATCACATTTTTTTCTCCTCTTAAAGTTTTTAAATTTTTTTTCTTGAACTATATTTTCTCACTTTTCTTAACTTTTTTAAACTCTTCATTTTCAAAAACTTGTTCAAGAACTTATTTTTACACTATCTTTATTTATTTTTATTTTCTTGAATTTTCATTTCTTAAACTTTTTAAATTCTTTTTTAAAGTTGTTATCAACTTCTTGATCCTTTTTAAATCTCCAAATATTTTCTTTAAATTTGTTTTGTAAAATTTTAATCATCACATTTTTTTATCCTCTTCAAGTTTTTAAATTTTTTTTTCTTGAACTATATTTTCTCACTTTTCTTAACTTTTTTAAACTCTTCATTTTCAAAAACTTGTTCAAGAACTTATTTTTACACTTTCTTTATTTATTTTTATTTTCTTGAATTTTCATTTCTTAAACTTTTTAAATTCTTTTTTAAAGTTGTTATCAACTTCTTGATCCTTTTTAAATCTCCAAATCTTTTCTTGAAATTTGTTTTGTAAAATTTTAATCATCAAATTTCTTTTATCCTCTTAAAGTTTTTAAATTCTTTTTCTTGAAATCTATTTTCTCGCTTTTCTTAACTTTTTAAACTCTTCATTTTCAAAAACTTGTTCAAGAACTTATTTGTACACTTTCTTTACTTATTTTTCTTTTCTTGAATTTTCATTTCTTACACTTTTTAAATTCTTTTTAAAGTTGTTATCAACTGCTTGATCCTTTTTAAATCTCCAAATATTTTCTTTAAATTTGTTTTGTGAAATTTTAATCATCACATTTTTTTATCCTCTTAAAGTTTTTAAATTCTTTTTCTTGAACTATATTTTCTCACTTTTCTTAACTTTTTTAAATTCTTCATTTTCAAAAGTTCTTCAAGAACTTATTTTTACACTTTCTTTATTTATTTTTCTTTTCTTGAATTTTCATTTCTTAAACTTTTTAAATTCTTTTTTAAAGTGTTTATCAACTTCTTGATCCTTTTTAAATCTCCAAATATTTTCTTTAAATTTATTTATTAAAATTTTAATCATCACATTTTTTTCTCCTCTTAAAGTTTTTAAATTTTTTTTCTTGAACTATATTTTCTCACTTTTCTTAACTTTTTTAAACTCTTCATTTTCAAAAACTTGTTCAAGAACTTATTTTTACACTATCTTTATTTATTTTTATTTTCTTGAATTTTCATTTCTTAAACTTTTTAAATTCTTTTTTAAAGTTGTTATCAACTTCTTGATCCTTTTTAAATCTCCAAATATTTTCTTTAAATTTGTTTTGTAAAATTTTAATCATCACATTTTTTTATCCTCTTAAAGTTTTTAAATTCTTTTTCTTGAAATCTATTTTCTCGCTTTTCTTAACTTTTTAAACTCTTCCTTTTCAAAAACTTGTTCAAGAACTTATTTTTACACTTTCTTTACTTATTTTTCTTTTCTTGAATTTTCATTTCTTACACTTTTTAAATTCTTTTTAAAGTTGTTATCAACTGCTTGATCCTTTTTAAATCTTCAAATATTTTCTTTAAATTTGTTTTGAGAAATTTTAATCATCACATTTTTTTATCCTCTTAAAGTTTTTAAATTCTTTTTCTTGAACTATATTTTCTCACTTTTCTTAACTTTTTTAAATTCTTCATTTTCAAAAGTTCTTCAAGAACTTATTTTTACACTTTCTTTATTTATTTTTCTTTTCTTGAATTTTCATTTCTTAAACTTTTTAAATTCTTTTTTAAAGTTGTTATCAACTTCTTGATCCTTTTTAAATCTCCAAATATTTTCTTTAAATTTATTTATTAAAATTTTAATCATCACATTTTTTTCTCCTCTTAAAGTTTTTAAATTTTTTTCCTGAACTATATTTTCTCACTTTTCTTAACTTTTTTAAACTCTTCATTTTCAAAAACTTGTTCAAGAACTTATTTTTACACTATCTTTATTTATTTTTATTTTCTTGAATTTTCATTTCTTAAACTTTTTAAATTCTTTTTTAAAGTTGTTATCAACTTCTTGATCCTTTTTAAATCTCCAAATATTTTCTTTAAATTTGTTTTGTAAAATTTTAATCATCACATTTTTTTATCCTCTTCAAGTTTTTAAATTTTTTTTTTCTTGAACTATATTTTCTCACTTTTCTTAACTTTTTTTAAACTCTTCATTTTCAAAAACTTGTTCAAGAACTTATTTTTACACTTTCTTTATTTATTTTTATTTTCTTGAATTTTCATTTCTTAAACTTTTTAAATTCTTTTTTAAAGTTGTTATCAACTTCTTGATCCTTTTTAAATCTCCAAATATTTTCTTTAAATTTTTTTTTGTGAAATTTTAATCATCACATTTTTTTATCCTCTTAAAGTTTTTAAATTTTTTTTCTTGAAATATATTTTCTCACTTTTCTTAACTTTTTTAAACTCTTCATTTTAAAAACTTCTTCAAGAACTTATTTTTATATTTTCTTTACTTATTTTTCTTTTCTTGAATTTTCATTTCTTAAACTTTTTAAATTCTTTTTTAAAGTTGTCATCAACTTCTTGATCCTTTTTAAATCTCCATATATTTTCTTTAAATTTGTTTTGTAAAATTTTAATCATTATATTTTTTTATCCTCTTAAAGTTTTTAAATTATTTTTCTTGAACTATATTTTCTCACTTTTCTTAACTTTTTTAAACTTTTCATTTTCAAAAACTTGTTCAAGAACATATTTTTACACTTTCTTTATTTATTTTTCTTTTCTTGAATTTTCATTTCTTAAACTTTTTAAATTCTTTTTTGTAGTTGTTATCAACTTCTTGATCCTTTTTAAATCTCCAAATATTTTCTTTAAATTTGTGTTGTAAAATTTTAATCATCACATTTTTTTATCCTCTTAAAGTTTTTAAATTTTTTTTCTTGAAATATATTTTCACACTTTTCTTAACTTTTTTAAACTCTTCGTTTTCAAAAACTTGTTCAAGAACTTATTTTTACACTTTCTTTATTTATTTTTATTTTCTTGAATTTTCCTTTCTTAAACTTTTTAAATTCTTTTTTAAAGTTGTTATCAACTTCTTGATCCTTTTTAAATCTCCAAATATTTTCTTTAAATTTTTTTTGTAAAATTTTAATCATAACATTTTTTTATCCTCTTAAACTTTTTAAATTCTTTTTCTTGAACTCTATTTTCTCGCTTTTCTATACTTTTTTAAATTATTCATTTTCAAAACTTCTTCAAGAACTTATTTTTATACTTTCTTTACTTATTTTTCTTTTCTTCAATTTTCATTTCTTAAACTTTTTAAATTCTTTTTTAAAGTTGTTATCCACTTCTTGATCCTTTTTAAATCTCCAAATATTTTCTTTAAATTTTTTTTGTAAAATTTTAATCATAACATTTTTTTTATCCTCTTAAAGTTTTAAAATTCTTTTTTCTTGAACTCTATTTTCTCACTTTTCTTAACTTTTTTAAACTCTTCATTTTCAAAACTCCTTCAAGAACTTATTTTTATACTTTCTTTACTTATTTTTCTTTTCTTCAATTTTCATTTCTTAAACTTTTTAAATTCTTTTTTAAAGTTGTTATCAACCTCTTGATCCTTTTTAAATCTCCAAATATTTTCTTTAAATTTGTTATGTAAAATTTTAATCATCACATTTTTTTTCTTCACTTAAAGTTTTTAAATTTATTTTCTTGAACTATATTTTCTCACTTTTCTTAACTTTTTTAAACTTTTCATTTTCAAAAACTTGTTCAAGAACTTATTTTTACACTTTCTTTATTTATTTTTCTTTTCTTGAATTTTTATTTCTTAAACTTTTTAAATTCTTTTTTAAAGTTGTTATCAACTTCTTGATCCTTTTTAAATCTCCAAATATTTTCTTTAAATTTTTTTTTGTAAAATTTTAATCATAACATTTTTTTATCCTCTTAAAGTTTTTAAATTGTTTTTCTTGAACTCTGTTTTCTCACTTTTCTTAGCTTTTTTAAACTCTTCATTTTCAAAACTTCTTCAAGAACTTATTTTTAGACTTTCTTTATGTACCACAAGTTTGAATATAAGTTAAAAAAATCAACCTACTACTTTCATTAGGTGGCTGCCTTGAAGAAAAAATAAGGCAAATAAGTGGGGCATAACAAACTAATAAGTGCAGAGCTACCTATTAGTTTTCGTAAAAGGTTTTTAAATATATTAAACGATTTATTTTTATTATCCAAAGGGATGCACTTTTTACGTACCACAAGTTTGATTATAAGTTACAAAAATTAACCTTTATTACTTTCACTAGGTGGCTGCCATGAAGAAAAAATTAGGCAAATAAGTGGGGTATAATAAACTAATAAGCGCAGAGCTACCTATTAGTTTTCGTAAAAAGTTTTAAAATTTATTAAACAAATTTTTTTACTATTCAAAGGGATTCACGTACCACAAGTTTGAATATAAGTGAAAAAAAATCAACCCTTACTGTTTTCACTACGTGGCTGTCTTGAAGAAAAATTAGGCAAATAAGTGGGGCATAATAAACTAATAAGTGCAGAGCTACCTATTAGTTTTCGTAAAAAGTTTTTAAATTTATTAAACGATTTATTTCTATTATCCAAAGGGATGCACTTCTTATGTACCACAAGTTTCATTCTAAGTTACAAAAATCAACCCTTATTACTTTGACTAGGTGGCGACCTTGAAGAAAAAAATAGGCAAATAAGTGGGACATAATAAACAAATAAGTGAAGAGCTACCTATTAGATTTCGTAAAGAGTTTTAAAATTTATTAAACAATTTATTTGTATTCTCTGAAGGGATGCACTTCTTATGTACCACAAGTTTGATTCTAAGTTACAAAAATCAACCCTTATTACTTTGTCAAGGTGGCGGCCTTGAAGAAAAAAAATAGACAAATAAGTGGGACATAATAAACAAATAAGTGAAGAGCTACCTATTAGTTTTCGTAAAAAGTTTTAAAATTTATTAAACAATTTATTTTATTATCCGAAGGGATGTACTTCTTATGTACCACAAGTTTGATTATAAGTTACAAAAATTAACCTTTATTACTTTTACTAGGTGGCTGCCTTGAAGAAAAAAGGACAAATAAGTGGGGTATCATAACCAAATAAGTGGATAGCTACATATTATTTTCGTACAAAGTGTTAAAATATACTCATCAATTTTTATTTATTATCCAAAATGATGCACCTCTTATGTACCAAAAGTTTGATTATTTTGTTTAAAACTTAACCCTTATTACTTTCACTAGGTGACTGTCTTGAAGAAAAAATTAAGCAAATAAGTGGGTCATAATAAACAAATAAGTGGAGAGCTATGTATTAGTTTTCGTAAAAAGTTTTAAAATTTATTAAACAATTTTTTTTTACTATTCAAAGGGATTCACTTCTTATGTACCACAAGTTTGAATATAAGTTACAAAAATCAACTGTTATTACTCTCACTAGGTGGCTGCCTTAAAGAAAAAATAGGCAAATAAGTGGAGCATAATAAATTAATAAGTAGAGAGCTAAGTATTTCGTACAAAGTGTTAAAATATACTCATCAAATTTTTAATTATTATCCAAAGGGTGCACTTCTTAAGTACCAGAATAAACAAATAAGTGCAGAGGTACGTATTAGTTTTCGTATAAAGTTTTAACATTTATTAAAGAATTTATTTTTATTATCCAAAGAGATGCACTTCTTATGTACCTCAAGTCATATTATAAGTTACAAAACTTAACCCTTATTACTTTCACTAGGTGAGTGCCTTAAAGTAAAAATTAGGCAAATAAGTGGGGCATAATAAACAAATAAGTGGAGAGCTATCTATTAGTTTTCGTAAAAAGTTTTAAAATTTATTAAACAATTTTTTTTACTATTCAAAGGGATTCACTTCTTATGTACCACAAGTTTGAATATAAGTTACAAAAATCAACCCTTATTACTTTCACTATGGGGCTGCCTTGAAGAAAAAAATAGGCAAATAAGTGGGACATAATAAATAAATAAGTGTAGAGCTACCTATTAGTTTTCGTAAAAAGTTTTAAAATTTTTTAAACAACTTATTTTTATTATCCAAAGGGATGCACTTCTTATGTACCACAAGTTTGAATATAAGTTACAAAAATCAACATTTATTACTTTCACTAGGTGGCTGGCTTGAAGAAAAAATTAGGCCAATAAGTGAGGCATAATAAACTAATAAGTGCAGAGCTACCTATTAGTTTTCGTAAAAAGTTTTAAAATTTATTAAACAATTTTTTTTATTATCCAAAGATATGCACTTCTTATGTACCACAAGTTTGATTATAAGTTACCAAAATCAACCCTTATTACTTTCACTAGGTGGCTGCCTTGAAGTAAAAAATAGACAAATAAGTGGAGCATAATAAAATAATAAGTGGAGAGCTATGTATTAGTATTCGTACAATGTGTTAAAATATACTCATAAATTCTTATTTATTATCCAAAGGGTGCACATTTTAAGTACCAAAAGTTTGATTATAACTTACAAAAATGAACTCGTATTACTTTCACTAGGTGGCTTGCCTTGAAGAAAAAAAAAAGGCAAATAAGTGGGGCATAATAAATTAATAAGTAGAGACCTGCGTATTAGTTTCCGTACAAAGTGTTAAAGTATACTCATCAAATTTTTGTTTATTATCCAAAGGGTGCACTTCTTAAGTACCACAAGTTTGATTATAAGTTACAAAAATCAACTCTTATTACTCTCACTAGGTGGCTGCCTTAAAGAAAAATTAGGCAAATAAGTGGAGCATAATAAAATAATAAGTAGAGAGCTACGTATTTGGTAGAAAGTTTTAAAATATACTCATCAAATTTTTATTTATTATCCAAAGGGTGCACCTCTTAAGTACCAAAATTTTGATTATAAGTTGCAAAAATCAACTCTTATTACTTTCACTAAAGAAAAAAATAGGCAAATAAGTGGGACATAATAAACAAATAAGTGCAGAGCTACGTATTAGTTTTCGTAAAAAGTTTTAAAATTTATTAAACAATTTATTTTTATTATCCAAAGGGATGCACTTCTTATGTACCACAAGTTTGATTATAAGTTACAAAAATCAACCTTTATTACTTTCACTAGGTGGCTACCTTGAAGAATAAAATAGGCAAATAAGTGGAGCATAATAAACAAATAAGTGCAGAGCAACGAATTATTTTCGTACAAAGTGTTAAAATATATTCATCAATTTTTATTTATTATCCAAAGGGATGCACTTCATATATACTACAAGTTTGATTATAAGTTACTAAAATAAACTTTTATTACTTTCACTAGGTGGCTGCCTTGAAAAAAAAAAGGCAAATAAGTGGGGCATAATAAACAAAGAAGTGGATAGCTACGTATTATTTTCGTACAAAGTGTTAAAATATACTCATCAATTTTTATTTATTAACAAAAAGGATGCACTTCTTATGTACCTCAAGTTTGATTATAAGTTACAAAAATCAACATTTATTACTTTCACTAGGTGGCTGCCTTGAAGAAAAAATTAGGCCAATAAGTGAGGCATAATAAACTAATAAGTGCAGAGCTACCTATTAGTTTTCGTAAAAAGTTTTAAAATTTATTAAACAATTTTTTTTTACCCCTCAAAGGGATTCACTTCTTATGTACCACAAGTTTGAATATAAGTTACAAAAATCAACCCTTATTAATTTCACTATGTGGCTGCCTCGAAGAAAAAATTAGGCAATTAGGCAAATAAGTGGGGTATAATAAACTAATAAGTGCAGATAGGGATGGCAACGGGGCGGGGCGGGGACGAGTTTCACTATCCCATAACCATCCCCGTAAAAAAAGTTCATCCCCATCCCCATACCCAAACCCAACGGGTATCAAACTTTTATCCCATCCCCATCCCCACCGGGTAACGGGTATAATCTTGTACCCATACCCGTACCCGTTTTCTTAGTACTTTAATATTAATTTTAATTAATTTTTATAAAATAATAAAAAATTACGGTAAAGGAAACGTAATATTATCAAATATTCAATATTAGGAGTATGGTTATTTTTTCGATATCAAATACTTTGAAATAAATTATAATTGTTTACATTTTATATTAGAATACCAAATAAAATTTAATGAGAACCAAAACATTTATTAAATTTGCAAACATTAATGAAACCTAGTTGATAAATTTTAAAAATATTTTTTTAAAAATATAAATGGAAAAAAAATTCTTAAAAAAATATAAAAGGAAAAAATATTTAAATTAAAATATATTTTAAATGTTTATTCACTTCAGTTTTTTAAATTATAATGAATCTATTTTTTATACACCAATAAAAGTTATAATACATCACTTGATTAAAATAACGCAAAGAACAAATAATAAATATAATAATAAAATTTAACATAAATCTTGTATTTTTTAAACCACAATATATGTTGGATGGTGGTAAAAAAAATTTATCGAAATAGTATTCTACAGGATGAAAATAAACAAAAAATAAAAATATAAAAAAATTAACAAATGAGTGTCTCATAAACAATTTGGAGACTATTGGAAGGAATCACACAAATGAAAACAAATATATAATTAAAGGTATGATAAGATGAAAAATATCTTAGAGATCTAAGAAAACTTTTCAAATATCAACATATATACTCAATGTTTGATAAAAAAATGACGCAAAGAACAAATAATAAACATAATAAAATTTTATCATAGATCTGGTATTTTTTTAACTCCAATATATGTTGGATGGTGATAAAAAAAATACTCATGACAATTACATTAAATTTTTATATTGTAGTAAATAAAAATTATTTATACAATTATATTGAAAATATTAAAGTATGATTGTAATGAGTTAGAAAATAAAAAATAATTAGATAAAATTTATCGAAATAGTATTCTATATGATGAAAATAAACAAAAATAAAAATATTAAAAAATTAACAAATGTGTGTCTTATAAATAATTTGGAGATTATTGGAAGGAATTGCACAAAGAAAAACAAATGTATAATTAAGGGTATGATAAGACGAAAAACATCTTAGAGATCTAAGAAAACTTTTCAAATATCAACATATATACTCAATGGTTGAAAAATAACAAAAATTATTTTAGCGAAACAAAAGAGTTCTTCAAATGAAACAAAAATTAATAATAATAAGTAAATATTTTTTTTTTATATTACCTAGTAAATGAAATGTTTATGCTGTTAAACACTTAAAGTGAGAGTATTAAATATTCTCATGTGAAAGGAAAATATACAATAAAAAAAATAATAGAAATATTCAAATGTTAGACATAATTTTTTTTTTAATTGACATACATCATTTTAACATAATTACATAAATGTTGTGATAAAATAAAAAATATATTGGAGATGCGAAATGAGTTTCATGACAAACCAAATATTTAGAAGAAATAAAAAATAAAAATCATCCTCATTTAAATTATTAAAATATTTACAATTAATTAAGTAACCCTATATATATATATATATATATATATATATATATATATATATATATATATATATATATATATTTTAATAATTTAAATGAGGATGAGGATATGGCGGGGACGGGTATTATGGCGGGGATATATTCATCCACATCCCCATCCCCATACCCAATTGAAAAAATTGGGGATTCCCCATACCCATACATAAACCCAGTCAATGCGAGGATTCCCCGTCAAAACGGGGACGAGTTTGGACAATACCCACGGGGACGGGTTTGTTTGCCATCTCTAAGTGCAGAGCTACCTATTAGTTTTCGTAAAAAGTTTTAAAATTTATTAAACAATTTTTTTACTATTCAAAAGGGATTCACTTCTTATGTACCACAAGTTTGAATATAAGTTACAAAAATCAACCCTTATTACTTTCACTCGGTGGCTGCCTTGAAGAAAGAATTAGACAAATAAGTGGGGCATAATAAACAAATAAGTGGAGAGCTATCTATTAGTTTTCGTAAAAAGTTTTAAAATTTATTAAACAATTTATTTTTATTATCCAAAGGGATGCACTTCTTATGTACCACAAGTTTGATTATAAGTTACCAAAATCAACCCGTATTACTTTCACTATGTGGCTGCCTTGAAGAAAAAAAGGCAAATAAGTGGGGCAGAATAAACAAATAAGTGGATAGCTACATATTATTTTCGTACAAAGTGCTAAAATATACTCATCAATTTTTATTTATTATCCAAAAGGATGCACTTCTTATGTACCAAAAGTTTGATTATTTTGTACAAAACTTAACCCTTATTACTTTCACCAGGTGACTGACTGCCTTGAAGAAAAAATTAGGCAAATAAGTGGGGCATAATAAACAAATAAGTGGAGAGTTATCTATTAGTTTTCATAAAAAGTTTTAACATTTATTAAACAATTTAATTTTATTATTCAAACGGATTCAAATCTTATGTACCACAAGTTTGAATATAAGTTACAAAAATCAACCCTTATTACTTTCACTAGGTAGCTTCCTTCAAGAAAAAAAATAGGCAAATAAATGGGGAATAATAAACAAATAAGTGAAGAGCTACCTATTAGTTTTGATAAAAAAATTTAAAATTTATTAAACAATTTATTTTTATTAATCAAAGGGAAGCAGTTATTATATACCACAAGTTTGAATATAAGTTACAAAAATCAACCCTTACTACTTTCACTCGGTGGCTGCCTTGAAGAAAAAATTAGGCAAATTAGTGGGGCATAAAAAACAAATAAGTGGAGAGCTATATATTAGTTTTCGTAAAAAGTTTTAAAATTTATTGAATAATTTTTTTTTACTATTCAAAGGGATTCACTCCTTATGTACCAAAAGTTTGAATATAAGTTACAAAAATTAACCCTTATTACTTTCACTCGGTGGCTGCCTTGAAGAAAAAATTAGGCAAATAAGTGGGGCATAATATACAAATATGTAGAGAGCTATCTATTAGTTTTCGTAAAAAGTTTTAAAATTTATTAAACAATTTATTTTTATTATCAAAAGGCATGCACTTCTTATGTACCAGAAGTTTGATTATAAGTTACAAAAATCAACCCTTTCTTACTTTAACTAGGTTGCTGCCTTGAAGAAAAAATTAGGCAAATAAGTGGGGTATAATAAACTAATAAGTGCAGCGCTACCTATTAGTTTTCGTAAAAAGTTTTAAAATTTATTAAACAATTTATTTTTATTATCCGAAGGGATGCACTTCTTATGTACCACAAGTTTGATTATAAGTTACAAAAATTAACCTTTATTACTTTTACTAGGTGGCTGCGTTGAAGAAAAAAAGGGCAAATAAGCGGACCAGAATAAACAAATAAGTGGAGAGCTACATATTAGTTTCGTACAAAGTGTTAAAATATACTCACCAATTTTTATTTATTATCCAAAAGGATGCACTTCTTATGTACCAAAAGGTTGATTATTTTGTAGAAAACTTAACCCTTATTACTTTCAATAGGTGACTGCCTTGAAGAAAAAATTAGGCGAATAAGTGGGGCATAATAAACAAATAAGTACAGAGCTACCTATTAGTTTTCATAAAAAGTTTTAAAATTTATTAAACAATTTATTTTTATTATCCGAAGGGATGCACTTCCTATATACCACAAGTTTGATTATAAGTTACAAAAATTAATCTTTATTACTTTTACTAGGTGGCTGGCTGCCTTGAATAAAAAAAGGCCAAATAAGTGGGGCAGAATGAACAAATAAGTGGAGAACTACATATTATTTTCGTACAAAGTGTTAAAATATACTCATCAATTTTTATTTATTATCCAAAAGGATGCACTTCTTATGTACCAAAAGTTTGATTATTTTGTACAAAACTTAACCCTTATTACTTTCACTAGGTGACTGCCTTGAAGAAAAAATTAGGCAAATAAGTGGGGCATAATAAACAAATATGCGGAGAACTATCTATTAGTTTTCGTAAAAAGTTTTAAAATTTATTGAACAATTTTTTTTTTACTATTCAAAGGGATTGACTTCTTATGTACCACAAGTATGAATATAAGTTACAAAAATCAACCCTTTTTACTTTCACTAGGTAGCTTCCTTCAAGAAAAAAAATAGGCAAATAAATGGGGAATTATAAACAAATAAGTGAAGAGCTACCTATTAGTTTTCATAAAAAAATTTAAATTTTATTAAACAATTTATTTTTATTATTCAAAGGGAAGCACTTATTATGTACTATATAGGTTACAAAACTTAACCCTTATTACTTTCACTAGGTGACTGCCTTGAAGAAAAAATTAGGCAAATAAGTGGGGCATAATAAACAAATAAGTCGAGAGCTATCTATTAGTTTTTGTAAAAAGTTATAAAATTGATTAAAGAATTTTTTTATTATTCAAAGGAATTCATTTCTTATGTACCACAAGTTTGAATATAAATTACAAATATCAACCCTTGATACTTTCACTAGGTGGCTGCCTTGAAGAAAAAAATAGGCAAATAAGTGGGGCAGAATAAACAAATAAGTGCAGAGCTACCTATAAGTTTTTGGTAAAAAGTTTTAAAATTTATTAAACAATTTATTTTTATTATTCAAAGGGATGCTTTTCTTATGCATGACAAGTTTGAATATAAGTTTCAAAAATATCCCCTTATTACTTTCCCTAGGTGGCTGCCTAGAAGAAAATAATAGGCAAATAAGTGGGGCATAATAAAATAATAAGTGGAGAGGTACGTATTAGTTTTTGTACAATGTGTTAAAATATACTCATCAATTCTTATTTATTATCCAAAGGGTGCACTTCTTGAGTACCACAAGTTTGATTATAATTTACAAAAATGAAGTCGTATTACTTTCACTAGGTGGCTTGTCTTCAAGAAAAAAAATAGGCAAATAAGTGGGGCATAATAAAATAATAAGTAGAGAGTTGCCTATTTGTTTTCGTAGAAAGTGTTAAAGTATACTCATCAAATTTTTATTTATTGTACAAAGGGTGCAGTTCTTAAGTACCACAAGTTTGATTATAAGTTACAAAAATCAACTCTTATTACTTTCACTAGGTGGCTACCTTAAAGAAAAAATAGGCAAATAAGTGGAGCGTAATAAAATAATAAGTAGAGAGTTACGTATTTGGTACAAATTGTTAAAATATACTCATCAAATTTTTATTTATTATCCAAAGGTGCACTTCTTAAGTACCAAAATTTTGATTATAAGCTACAAAAATCAACTCTTATTACTTTCACTAAAGAAAAAAATAGGCAAATAGGTGGGACATAATAAACAAATAAGTGCAGAGCTACGTATTAGTTTTCGTAAAAAGTTTTAAAATTTATTAAACAATTTATTTTTATTATCCAAGGGGATGCACTGCTTATGTACCACAAGTTTGATTATAATTTACAAAAATCAACCCTTATTACCTTCACTAGGTGGCTGCCTTGAAGAAAAAAATAGGCAAATAAGTGGGACATAATAAACTAATAAATAAGTGCAGAGCTACCTATTAGTTTTCGTAAAAAGTTTTAAAATTTATTAAACAATTTTTTTTATTATCCAAAGGGATGCACTTCATATGTACCACAAGTTTGATTATAAGTTACAAAAATCAACCCTTCTTACTTTCACTAGGTTGCTGCTTGAAGACAAAATTAGGCAAATAAGTGGGGCATAATAAACAAATAAGTGGAGAGCTATCTATTTGTTTTTGTAAAAAGTTTTAAAATTTATTAAACAATTTATTTTTATTGTTCAAAGGGAAGCACTTATTATGTACTACAAGTTTGAATATAAGTTACAAAAATCAACCCTTATTACTTTCACTAGGTGGCTGCTATTAAATAATTTATTTTTATTATTCAAAGGGATGCACTTCTTATGTACTACAGGTTTGAATATAAGTTACAAAAATCAACTCATATTACTTTCACTAGGTGGCTGCCTTGTAGAAAAAGAGAGGCAAATATGTGGGGCATAATAAACAAATAAGTGGAGAGCAACGTATTATTTTCGTACAACGTGTTAAAATATACTCATCAATTTTTATTTACTAACCAAAAGGATGCACTTCTTATTTACCTCAAGTCATACTATAAGTTACAAAACTTAACCCTTATTACCTTCACAAGGTGAGTGCCTTAAAGAAACAATTAGGGAAATAAGTGGGGCATAATAAACAAATAAGTGGCGAACTATCTATTAGTTTTCGTAAAAAGTTTTAAAATTTATTAAACAATTTATTTTTATTATCCAAAGGGATGCACTTCTTATGTACCACAAGTTTGAATATAAGTTACAAAAATATACCCTTATTACTTTCACTAGGTGGGCTGCCTTGAAGACAAAATAGGCAAATAAGTGTGACATAATAAACAAATGAGTGCTGAGCTACCTATTACTTTTGGTAAAAAGTTTTAAAATATATTAAACAATTTAATTTTATTATTCAAAGGGATTCACTTCTTATGTATCTCAAGTTTGAATATAGGTTACAAAAATCAACCCTTATTACTTTCACTAGGTGGCTGTCTTGAAGAAAAAAAATAGGGAAATAAGTGGCACATAATAAATAAATAAGTGCAGAGCTACCTATTAGTTTTCGTAAAAAGTTTTAAAATTTATTAAACAAATTATTTTTATTATTCAAAGGGATTCACTTCTTATGTACCACAAGTTTGAATATAAGTTACAAAAATCAACTCTTATTACTTTCACTAGGAGGCTGCCTTCAAGAATAAAATAATCAAATAAGTGGAGCATAATAAACAAATAAGTGCAGAGCAACGAATTATTTTCGTACAAAGTGTTAAAATATATTCATCAATTTTTATTTATTATCCAAAGGGTTGCAGTTCTTATGTACTACAAGTTTGATTATAAGTTACAAAAATAAACTTTTATTACTTTCACTAGGTGGCTGCCTTAAAAAAAAGGCAAATAAGTGGGGCATAATAAACAAGGAAGTTGAGAGCTACGTATTTTTTCGTACAAAGTGTTAAAATATACTCATCAATTTTTATTTATTATCAAAAAGGATGCATTTCTTATGTACCTCAAGTTTGATTATAAATTACAAAAATCAACATTTATTACTTTCACTAGGTGGCTGCCTTGAAGAAAAAATTAGGCCAATAAGTGAGGCATAATAAACTAATGAGTGCAGAGCTACCTATTAGTTTTTGTAAAAAGTTTTAAAATTTATTAAACAATTTATTTTTATTATTCAAAGGGAAGCATTTATTATGTATTACAAGTTTGAATATAAGTTACAAAAATCAACTCATATTACTTTCACTAGGTGGCTGCCTTGAAGAAAAAAATAGACAAATAAGTGGGGCATAATAAATAAATAGGTGGAGAACTACCTATTAGTTTTGGTAAAAAGATTTAAAATTTATTAAACAATTTAATTTTATTATTCAAAGGCATTCACATCTTATGTTCCACAAGTTTGAATATAAGTTACAAAAATAACCCTTATTACTTTCACTAGGTAGCTGCCTTGAAGAAAAAAATAGACAAATAAATGGCGCATAATAAACAGATAAGTGAAGAGCTACCTATTAGTTTTCATAAAAAATTTAAAATTTATTAAACAATTTATTTTTATTATTCAAAGGGATGCACTTCTTATGTATGACAAGTTTGAATATAAGTTTCAAAAATATCCCCTTATTACTTTCACTAGGTGGCTGCTTGAAGAAAATAATAGGCAAATAAGTGGGGCATAATAAAATAATAAGTGGAGAGCTACGTATTAGTTTTCGTACAATGTGTTAAAATATACTCATCAATTCTTATTTATTATCCAAAGGGTGCACTTCTTAAGTACCACAAGTTTGATTATAAGTTACAAAAATGAAGTCGTATTACTTTCCCTAGGTGGTTTGTCTTGAAGAAAAAAAATAGGCAAATAAATGGGGCATAATAAAATAATAAGTAGAGAACTGCGTATTAGTTTTCGTACAAAGTGTTAAAGTATACTCATCAAATTTTTATTTATTATCCAAAGGGTGCACTTCTTTAGTACCACAAGTTTGATTATAAGTTACAAAAATCAACCCTTATTACTTTCACTAGGTGGCTCTGCCTTGAAGAAAAAAATAGGCAAATAAGTGGAGCATAATAAATTAATAAGTAGAGAGCTACATATTTCGTACAAAGTGTTAAAATATACTCATCGAATTTTTATTTATTATCAAAAGGGTGCACTTCTTAAGTACCAGAAGTTTGATTATAAGTTACAAAAATCAACTCTTATTAATGTCACTAGGTGGCTGCCTTAAAGAAAAAATAGGCAAATAAGTGGAGCATAATAAATTAATAAGTAGATAGCTACGTATTTCGTACAAAGTGTTAAAATATACTCATCAAATTTTTATTTATTATCCAAAGGTGCACTTCTTAAGTACTAGAATTTTGATTATAAGTTATAAAAATCAACTCTTATTAGTTTCACTGAAGAAAAACATAGGCAAATAAGTGTGTTATAATAAACTAATAAGTGCAGAGCTAGCTATTAGTTTTCGTAAAAAGTTTTAAAATTTATTAAACAATTTATTTTTACTATTCAAAGGGATTCACTCCTTATGTATCACAAGTTTGAATATAAGTTATAAAAATCAACGCTTATTACTTTGACTAGGTGGGTGCCCTGAAGAAAAAAATAGGCAAATCAGTGGGACATAATAAACAAATAAGTGCAGAGCTACCTATTAGTTTTCGTAAAAGGTTTTAAAATTTATTAAACAATTTATTTTTATTATCCGAAGGGGTGCACTTCTTATGTACCACAAGTTTAATTATAAGTTACCAAAATCAACCCTTATTACTTTCACTAGGTGGCTGCCTTGAAGAACAAATTAGGCAAATAAGTGGGGCATAATAAACTAATAAGTACAGAGCTACCTTTTAGTTTTTGTAAAAAGTTTTAAAATTTATTAAACAATTTTTTTTATTATCCAAAGGGATGCACTCCTTATATACCACACGTTTGATTATAAGTTACAAAAATCAACCTTTATTACTTTCACTAGGTTGCTGCCTTGAAGAAAAAATTAGGCAAAAAGTGGGGCATAATAAACAAATATGTGGAGAGCTACCTATTAGTTTTCTTAAAAAGTTTTAAAATTTTATTAAACAATTTTTTTTATTATCCAAAGGAATGCACTTCTTGTGTACCACAAGTTTGATTATAAGTTACAAAAATAAACCTTTATTACTTTCACTAGGTGGCTGCCTTGAAGAAAAAATTAGGCAAATAAGTGGGCTATAATAAACAAATGAGTGGAGAGCTACGTATTATGTTCGTACAAAGTGTTAAAATATACTCATAAATTTTTATTTATTATCAAAAAGGATGCACTCTTTATGTACATCAAGTTATATTATAAGTTACAAAACTTAACCCTTATTACTTTCACTAGGTGGCAGCCTTGAAGAAAAAATTAGGCAAATAAGTGGGGCATAATAAACTAATAAGTGCAGAGCTACCTATTAGTTTTCGTAAAAAGTTTTAAAATTTATTAAACAATTTATTTTTACTATTCAAAGGGATTAACTTCTTATATACCACAAGTTTGAATATAAGTGAAAAAAATCAACCCTTACTACTTTCACTATGTGGCTGCCTTGAAGAAAATAATAGGCAAATAAGTGGGGCATAATAAAATATTAAGTGGAGAGCTACATATTAGTTTTCGTGTTAAACTATACTCATCAATTCTTATTTATTATCCAAAGGGTGCACTTCTTAAGTACCACAAGTTTGATTATAAGTTACAAAAATGAAGTCGTATTACTTTCACTAGGTGGCTTCTCTTGAAGAAAAAAAATAGCAAATAAGTGGGGCATAATAAAATAATAAGTAGAGAGATGCGTATTAGTTTTCGTACAAAGTGTTAAAGTATACTCATCAAGTTTTTATTTATTATCCAAAGGGTGCACTTCTTAAGTACCACAAGTTTGATTATAAGTTATAAAAATCAACTCTTATTACTTTCACTAGGTGACTGCCTCAAAGAAAAAATAGGCAAATAAGTGGAGCATAATAAAATAATAAGTAGATAGCTACTTATTTCGTAGAAAGTGTTAAAATATACTCATCAAATTTTTATTTATTATCCAAAGGGTGCACTTCATAAGTACCAGAATTTTGATAATAAGTTACGAAAATCAACTCTTATTACTTTCACTAAAGAAAGAAATAGGCAAATAAGTGGGACATAATAAAAAAATAAGTGCAAAGCTACGTATTAGTTTTCATAAAAAGTTTTAAAATTTATTAAACAATTTATTTTTATTATCCAAAGGGATGCACTTCTTATGTACCACAAGTTTGATTATAAGTTACAAAAATCAACCTTTATTACTTTCACTAGGTGGCTGCCTTCAAGAAAAAATTAGGGAAATAAGTGGGGTATAATAAACTAATAAGTGCAGAGCTAGCTATTAGTTTTCGTAAAAAGTTTTTAAATTTATTAAACAATTTTTTTTACTATTCAATGGGATTCACTTCTTATGTACCACAAGTTTGAATATAAGTTAAAAATATCAACCTTATTACTTTCACTAGGTGGCTGCCTTGAAGAGAAAATTAGGCAAATAAGTGGGGCATAAGAAACTAATAAGTGCAGAGCTACCTATTAGTTTTCGTAAAAAAGTTTAAAATTTATTAAACAATTTTTTTTATTATCCAAAGGGATGCACTCCTTATGTACCACAAGTTTGATTATAAGTTACAAAAATCAACCTTTATTACTTTCACTAGGTGGCTGCCTTGAAGAAAAAATTAGGCAAATAAGTGGGGCATAATAAACAAATATGTGGAGAGCTACCTATTAGTTTTCTTAAAAAGTTTTAAAATTTATTAAACAATTTATTTTTATTATCCAAAGGGATGCACTTCTTATGTACCACAAGTTTGATTATAAGTTACAAAAATTAACCTTTATTACTTTTACTAGGTGGCTGCCTTGAAGAAAAAAGGGCAAATAAGTGGGGCATCATAAACAAATAAGTGGATAGCTACATATTATTTTCGTACAAAGTGTTAAGATATACTCATCAATTTTTATTTATTATGCAAAAGGATGCACTTCTTATGTACCAAAAGTTTGATTATTTTCTTTAAAACTTAACCCTTATTACTTTCACTAGGTGACTTCCTTGAAGAAAAAATTAAGCAAATAAGTGGGTCATAATAAACAAATAAGTGGAGAGCTATCTATAAGTTTTCGTAAAAAGTTTTTAAATTTATTAATCAAATTTTTTTATTATCCAAAGGGATGCACTTCTTATGTACCACAAGTTTGATTATACGTTACCAAAATCAACCCTTATTACTTTCACTGGTGGCTCCCTTGAAGAAAAAAATAGACAAATAAGTGGGACATAATAAATAAATAAGTGGAGAGCTACCTATTAGTTTTGGTAAAAAGTTTTAAAATTTATTAAACAATTTAATTTTATTATTCAAAGGGATTCAGATCTTATGTACCACAAGTTTAAATATAAGTTACAAAAAAATCAACCCTTATTACTTTCACTAGGTAGCTGCCTTCAAGAAAAAAATAGGCAAATAAATGGGACATAATAAACAAATAAATGAAGAGTTACGTATTAGTTTTCATAAAAAAGTTTAAAATTTATTAACCAATTTATTTTTATTATTTAAAGGGATGCACTTCTTATGTATGACAAGTTTGAATAAAAGTTTCAAAAATATCCCCTTATTACTTTAACTAGGTGGCTGCCTTGAAGAAAATAATAGGCAAATAAGTGGGGCATAATAAAATAATAAGTGGAGAGAGCTACATATTAGTTTTTGTATTAAAATATACTCATCAATTCTTATTTATTATCCAAAGGGTGCACTTCTTAAGTACCACAAGTTTGATTATAAGTTACAAAAATGAAGTCGTATTACTTTCACTAGGTGGCTTGTCTTGAAGAAAAAAAACAGGCAAATAAGAGGGGCAAAAT
Organism: Vigna unguiculata; assembly: GCF_037176805.1. NCBI lineage: Eukaryota > Viridiplantae > Streptophyta > Magnoliopsida > Fabales > Fabaceae > Vigna > Vigna unguiculata. Next base: position 50,539,605 of record NC_140794.1, on the reverse strand, counting down.
AAAATAATAAGTAGAGAGCTGCGTATTAGTTTTCGTACAAAGTGATAAAGTATACTCATCAAATTTTTATTTATTATCCAAAGGGTGAATACTCTCACAAGTTTGATAATAAGTTACAAAAATCAACTCTGAATACTCTCACTACGTTGTTGCCTTAAAGAAAAAATAGGCAAATAAGTGGAGCATAATAAATTAATAAGTAGAAAGCTACGTATTTCGTACAAAGTGTTAAAATGTACTCATCAAATTTTTATTTATTATCCAAATGGTGCACTTCTTAAGTACCAGAATTTTGATTATAAGTTACAAAAATCAAGTCTTATTAGTTTCACTAAAGAACAAAATAGGCAAATAAGTGGGACATAATAAACAAATATGTGCAAAGCTACGTATTAGTTTTCGTAAAAAGTTTTAAAATTTATTAAACAATTTATTTTTATTATCCAACGGGATGCACTCCTTATGTACCCACAAGTTTTTTTATAAGTTACAAAAATCAACCTTTATTACTTTCACTAGGTGGCTGCCTTGAAAAAAAAATTAGGCAAATAAGTGGGGCATAATAAATAAATATGCGGAGAGCTACCTATTAGTTTTCATAAAAAGTTTTAAAGTTTATTAAACAATTTATTTTTAGTATTCAAAGGGATGCCATTCTTTTGTACCACAAGTTTGTTTGAATATAAGTTACAAAAATCAACCCTTATTACTTTCACTAGGTGGCTGCTTTGAAGAAAAAAATAGGCAAATAAGTAGGGCATAATAAACAAATAAGTGGACAGCTACGTATTATTTTCGTACAAAGTGTTAAAATATACTCATCAATTTTTATTTATTCTCCAAAAGGATGGACTTCTTATGTACCGCAAAATTTATTATTTAGTACAAAAAAATCAACCCTTATTACTTTCACTAGTTTGCTGCCTTGAAGAAAAAATTAGGCAAATAAGTGGGGCATAATAAACAAATAAGTGGAGAGCTATCTATTTGTTTTTGTAAAAAGTTTTAAAATTTATTAAACAATTTATTTTTATTATTCAAAGCGAAAGACTTATTATGTAGTACAAGTTTGAATATAAGTTACAAAAATCAACCCTTATTACTTTCACTAGGTGGTTGCCTTGAAGAAAACAATAGACAAATAAGTGGGGTATAATAAACAAATAACTGGAGAGCTAGCTATTAGTTTTCATAAAAAGTTTTAAAATTTATTAAACAATTTATTTTTATTATTCAAAGGAATGAACTTCTTATGTACCACAAGTTTGAATATAAGTTATAAAAAACAATCCTTACTACTTTCACTAGGTGGCTGGTTTCAAGAAAAAAGATAGGCAAATAAGTGAGGCATAATAAACTAATATGTGGAGAGCTACCTATTAGTTTTCATAAAAATTTTTAAAATTTATTAAACAATTTATTTTTATTATTCAAAGGAATGAACTTCTTATGTACCATAAGTTTGAATATAAGTTACAAAAATCAACCCTTATTACTTGAACTAGGTGGCTGTCTTAAAGAAAAAAAGAGGCAAATAAGTTGGGCATAATAAACAAATATGTGGAGAGCTACCAATTAGGTTTCGTAAAAAGTTTTAAAATTTATTAAACAATTTATCTTTATTATTCAAAGGGATGCACTTCTTATGTACGACAAGTTTGAATATAAGTTACAAAAATAAACCCTTATTACTTTCACTAGGTGGGTGCCTTGAAGAAAAAAATAGGCAAATAAGTGGGGCATAATAAACAAATAAGTGGAGAGCTACGTATTATTTTCGTACAAAGTGTGAAAATATACTCATCAATTTTTATTTATTATCCAAAAGGATGCACTTTTTATGTACCACAAGTTTGATTATAAGTTACAAAAATCAACCTTTATTACTTTCACTAGGTGGCTGCGTTGAAAAAAAAAAGGCAAAAATGTGGGGCATAATACACAAATAAGTGGAGAGCTACCTTTTATTTTCCTACAAAGTGTTAAAATATACTCATTGATTTTTATTTATTCTCCAAGAGGATGCACTTCTTATGTAGCACAAGTTTGATTATTTTGTACAAAAAAAATCAAACCTTATTACTTTCACTAGGTTGCTGCCTTGAAGAAAAAATTAGGCAAATTAGTGGGGCATAATAAACAAATAAGTAGAGAGCTATCTATTTGTTTTCTTAAAAAGTTTTAAAATTTATTAAACAATTTTTTTTCTTATTCAAACGGAAGCACTTATTATGTACTACAAGTTTGAATATAAGTTACAAAAATCAACCCTTATTACTTTCACAAGATGGCTGCTATTAAATAATTTATTTTTATTATTCAAAGGGATTCACTTCTTATGTACCACAAGTTTGATTATAAGTTACCAAAATCAACCCTTATTACTTCCACTGGGTGGCTGCCTTGAAGAAAAAAATAGACAAATAAGTGGGGCATAATAAATAAATAAGTGGAGAGCTACCTATTAGTTTTGGTAAAAAATTTTAAAATTTATGAAAAAATTTAATTTTATTATTCAAAGGGATTCAGATCTTGTGTACCACAAGTTTGAATATATGTTACAAAAATCAACCCTTATTACTTTCACTAGGTAGCTGCCTTGAAGAAAAAAATAGACAAATAAATGTGGCATAATAAACAAATAAGTGAAGAGCTACCTATTAGTTTTCATAAAAAAAAATTTAAAATTTATTAAACAATTTATTTTTATTATTCAAAGGGATGCACTTCTTATGTATGACAAGTTTGAATATAAGTTTCAAAAATATCCCCTTATTACTTTCACTAGGTGACTGCCTTGAAGATAATAATAGGCAAATAAGTGGGGCATAATAAAATAATAAGTGGAGAGCTACGTATTAGTTTTCGTACAATGTTTTAAAATATACTCATCAATTCTTATTTATTATCTAAAGGGTGCACTTCTTAAGTACCACAAGTTTGATTATAAGTTACAAAAATGAAGTCGTATTACTTTCACTAGGTGGCTTGTCTTGAAGAAAAAAAATAAGGCAAATAAGTGGGACATAATAAAATAATAAGTAGAGAGGTGCATATTAGTTTTCGTACAAAGTGTTAAAGTATACTCATCAAATTTTTATTTATTATCCAAAGGGTGCACTTCTTAAGTACCACAAGTTTGATTATAAGTTACAAAAATCAACACTTATTACTTTCACTAGGTGGCTGCCTTAAAGAAAAAATAGGCAAATAAGAGTGGAGCATAATAAAATAATAAGTAGGGAGCTTCGTATTTCGTACAAAGTTTTAAAATATACTCATCAAATTTTTATTTATTATCCAAAGGATGCACTTCTTAAGTACCAGAATTTTGATTATAAGTTACAAAAATCAACTCTTATTACTTTCACTAAAGAAAAAAGTAGGCAAATAAGTGGGACATAATAAACAAATAAGTGCATAGCTACGTATTAGTTTTCGTAAAAAGTTTTAAAATTTATTAAACAAATTTTTTTTATTATCCAAAGGGATGTACCACAAGTTTGATTATAAGTTACCAAAATCAACCCTTATTACTTTCACTGGGTGGCTGCGTTGAAGAAAAATATAGACAAATAAGTGGGGTATAATAAATAAATAAGTGGAAAACTACCTATTAGTTTTGGTAAAAAATTTTAAAATTTATTAAACAATTTAATTTTATTATTCAAAGGGATTCACATCTTATGTACCACTAGTTTGAATATAAGTTACAAAAATCAACCCTTATTACTTTCACTAGCTAGCTGCCTTCAGGAAAAAAATAGACAAATAAATGGGGCATAATAAACAAATAAGTGAAGAACTACCTATTAGTTTTCATAAAAAAATTTAAAATTTATTAAACAATTTATTTTTATTATTCAAAGGGATGCACTTCTTATGTATGACTAGAGATGGCAAATAAACTCGTCTTTGTGGGTATTGCCTGAATCCGTCCCCGTTTTGACGGGGAATCCCCGCATTGACTGGGTATGGGTATGGGTATGCAGAATGCCAGACTTTTTCAGTTGGTTATGGGGATGGGTATGGGGATGTACATATACCCGCCATAATACCCGTCCCCGCCATATCTCCATTCTCGTTTAAATTATTCAAATATTCACAATTAATCAAGTAACCCCTATATATATATATATATATTCTATTTTTTATTTTTTTAATTATTTCATTTGTCATGAAACTCATTCTCATCTGCACTATATTTTTTATCTTATCATAACCTTTATGTAATTATGTTAAAATGATGTATGTTAATAAAAAAAAAAAAAAGTGGCCTGACATTTGAATATTTATATTATTTTTTAATATTTTTATTTATTATAAATTTTCCTTTCACATGAGAATGTTTATACTCTCAATTTAAGGTAATATAAAAAAATTCTTTACTTATTATTATTATTATTATTAATTTTTGTTTAATTTGAAAAACTCTTTTGTTTCATTAAAATAATTTTCGTTATTTTTCAACCATTAAGTATATATGTTGATATTTGAAAAGTTTTCTTAGTTCTCTAAGATATTTTTCGTCTTATCATACCTTAGTTATACATTTGATTTCCTTTGTGTGATTTTTTTCGATAGTCTCTCAAATTATTTCTAAAACACACATTTGTTAGTTTTTTAATATTTTTATTTATTGTTTTTATTTTCATCATGTAGAATAATATTTCGATATATTCTATCTAATTATTTTTTATTTTATAACTCATTATTAATCATAATGTAATTTTTTCACTTTAAATTCTGTTTGAAGTGGTTAAAATTATATATATATATATATATATATATATATATATATATAATGATATTTAGGAATAGTATATGATAATTCACTACAAGAAAAACATGAAATGGTGACTGATTTAGTTAGTAACCCATATTAGTCACTATTTTTCGTCATTGGTGGTAGTAGTTGATTTATTGTCTGAATCAATGACTAAATTAGTGACCGATTCAATGATCGAATCGGTACTTGATTTAGTGACCAATTCAATTACTAATTTATTTGTAATTTAATGACAAATTTTTTGGTCACTAATGATATTTCTATTTATTTTTAACCACTTCAAACATAATTTAATAATTAGTTCTCTAAGGTTTTTTTCATTTTATCATACCTTAATTATACATTTGATTTCCTTTGTGCGATTTCTTTCGATAGTCTCTCAAATTATTTCTAAAACACACATTTGTTAGTTTTTTAATATTTTTATTTATTGTTTATTTTCATCATGTAGAATAATATTTTGATATATTCTATCTAATTATTTGTTATTTTATAACTCACTATTAATCATACTCTAATTTTTTTCCCTTTAATTGTATAAATAACTTTTATTTACTACAATATAAAAATTTAATGTAATTTCTATGAATATTTTTTTGTCACTATCCAACATATATTGAAGTTCAAAAGATACAAAATCTATGTCAAAATTTTATTATTATGTTTATTATTTGTTCTTTGTGTCATTTTGATCAAGTGATGTATTATAACTTTTATTAATGTATAAAAAAGAGATTCATTATAATTTAAAAAATTGAAGTAAACAAACATTTAAAATATATTTTAATTTGAATATTTGTTTTCCTTTTATTATTTGTTTTTTGTGTCATTTTGATCAAGTGATGTATTATAACTTTTATTAGTGTATAAAAAAGAGATTCATTATAATTTAAAAAATTGAAGTAACCAAACATTTAAAATATATTTTAATTTGAATATTTGTTTTCCTTTTATTATTTGTTCTTTGTGTCATTTTGATCAAGTGATATATTATAACTTTTATTAGTGTATAAAAAAAAGATTCATTAGAATTTAAAAAATTGAAGTAAACAAACATTTAAAATATATTTTAATTTGAATATTTGTTTTCCTTTTATATTTTTTTGAAATATTTTTTAATTTTATCAACTAAGTTCATCAATGTTGTAGTTTGCAAATTTAATAAATGTTTTGGTTCACATAAAATTTTATTTGATATTCTAATATAAAATGTAAACAATTCTATTTTATTTTAAGGTATTTGGCATCGAAGAAAATCCTCCTAATATTGAATATTTCATAATATTATGTTTTCTTTACCGTAATTTTTTTTTCTTTTATAAAAATTAATATTGAAGTAGTTACAACACGGGTACGGGTATAGGTACGAGATTATACCCGTTACCCGGTGGGGATGGGGATGGGAAAAAAGTTTGATACCCGTTGGGTTTGGGTACGGGGATGGGGATGAATTTTTTATGCGGGGATGGGTATGGGATAGCGAAACCCGTCCTCGCCCCGCCCCGTTGTCATCCCTATGTATGACAAATTTGAATATAAGTTTCAAAAATATCCCCTTATTACTTTCACTAGGTGGGTGCCTTGAAGAAAATAATAGGCAAATAAGTGGGGCATAATAAAATAATAAGTGGAGAGCTACGTATTAGTTTTCGTACAATGTCTTAAAATATACTCATCAATTCTTATTTATTATCCAAAGGGTGCACTACTTAAGTACCACAAGCTTGATTATAAGTTACAAAAATGAAGTCGTATTACTTTCACTAGGTGGCTTGTCTTGAAGAAAAAAAATAGGCAAATAAGTGGGGCATAATAAAATAATAAGTAGAGAGCTGCGTATTAGTTTTCGTTCAAAGTGTTAAAGTATACTCATCAAATTTTTATTTATTATCCAAAGGGTGAACTTCTTAAGTACCATAATTTTGATTATAAGTTACAAAAATCAACTCTTATTACTTTCACTAAAGAAAAAAATAGGCAAATAAGTGGGATATAATAAACAAATAAGTGCAGAGCTACTTAGTTTTCGTAAAAAGTTTTAAAATTTATTAAACAATTTATTTTTATTATCCAAAGAGATGCATTTCTTATGTACCACAAGTTTGATTATAAGTTACAAAAATCAACCTTTATTACTTTCACTAGGTGGCTGCCTTGAAGAAAAAATTAGGCAAATAAGTGGGGTATAATAAACTAATAAGTGCAGAGCTGGCTATTAGTTTTCATAAAAAATTTTAAAATTTATTAAACAATTTTTTTTTACTATTCAAACGGATTCACTTCTTATGTACCACAAGTTTGAATATAAGTTACAAAAATCAACCCTTATTACTTTCACTAGGTGGCTGCCTTGAAGAAAAAAATAGGCAAATAAGAGGGACATAATAAACTAATAAGTGTAGAGCTACCTATTAGTTTTCGTAAAAAGTTTTAAAATTTATTAAACAATTTAATTTTATTATTCAAAGGTATTCACATCTTATGTACCACAAGTTTGAATATAAGTTACACAAATCAACCCTTATTACTTTCACTAGGTAGCCGCCTTCAAGAAAAAAATAGGCAAATAAATGGGGCATAATAAACAAATAAGTAAAGAGCTACCTATTAATTTTCATAAAAAAATTTAAAATTTATTAAACAATTTATTTTTTTTATTCAAAGGGATGCACTTCTTATGTATTACAAGTTTGAATATAAGTTTCAAAAATATCTCCTTATTACTTTCACTAGGTGGCTGCCATGAAGAAAATAATAGGCAAATAAGTGGGGCATAATAAAATAATAAGTGAAGAGCTACGTATTAGTTATCGTACAATGTGTTAAAATATACTCATCAATTCTTATTTATTATCCAAAGGGTGCACTTCTTAAGTACCACAAGTTTGATTATAAGTTACAAAAATGAAGTCGTATTACTTTCACAAGGTGGCTTGTCTTGAAGAAAAAAAAATAGGCAAATAAGTGAGGCATAATAAAATAATAAGTAGAGAGCTGCGTAATAGTTTTCGTACCAAGTGTTAAAGTATACTCATTAAATTTTTATTTATTATCCAAAGAGTGCACTTCTTAAGTACTACAAGTTTGATTATAAGTTACAAAAATCAACTCTTATTGCTTTCACTAAAGAAAAAAATAGGCAAATAAGTGGGACATAATAAACAAATAAGTGCAGAGCTGCGTATTAGTTTTCGTAAAAAGTTTTAAAATTTATTAAACAATTTTTTTTTTACTATTCAAAGGGATTCACTTCTTATGTACCACAAGTTTGAATATAAGTTACAAAAATCAACCCTTATTACTTTCACTAGGTGGCTGCTTTGAAGAAAAAAATAGGCAAATAAGTGGGGCATAATAAACAAATAAGTGGAGAGCTACATATTATTTTCGTACAAAGTGTTAAAGTATACTCATCAATTTTTATTTATTCTCCAAAAGGATGCACTTCTTATGTACCGCAAATTTGATTATTTTGTACAAAGAAACCAACCCTTATTACTTTCACTAGGTTGCTGCCTTGAAGAAAAAATTAGGCAAATAAGTGGGGCATAATAAACAAATAGGTGGAGAGCTATCTATTTGTTTTTGTAAAAAGTTTTAAAATTTATTAAACAATTTATTTTTATTTTTCAAAGGGAAGCACTTATTATGTACTACAAGTTTGAATATAAGTTACAAAGATAAACCCTTATTACTGTGGTTGCCTTGCAGAAAAAGATAGACAAATAAGTGGGGTATAATAAACAAGTGTAGGCAAATAAGTGGGGCATAATAAACAAATAAGTGGAGAGCTACGTATTATTTTCGTACAAAGTGTTAAAATATACTCATCAATTTTTATTTATTATCCAAAAGAATACACTTTTTATGTACCACAAGTTTGATTATAAGTTACAAAAATCAACCTTTATTACTTTCACTAGGTGGCTGCCTTGAAAAAAAAATAGGCAAAAAAGTGGGGCATAATACACAAATAAGTGGAGAGCTACTTTTTATTTTCCTACAAAGTGTTAAAATATACTCATTGATTTTTTTTTATTCTCCAAAAGGATGCACTTCTTATGTACCACAAGTTTGATTATTTTGTACAAAAAAATCAACCCTTATTACTTTCACTAGGTTTCTCCCTTGAAGAAAAAATTAGGCAAATAAGTGGGGCATAGTAAACAAATAAGTGGAGAACTATCTATTTGTTTTCGTAAAAAGTTTTAAAATTTATTAAACAATTTATTTTTATTCTTCAAAGGGAAACACTTATTATGTACTACAAGTTTGAATATAAGTTACAAAAATCAACCCTTATTAATTTCACTAGGTGGCTGCTATTAAATAATTTATTTTTATTATTCAAAGGGATGCACTTCTTATGTACCACAGGTTTGAATATAAGTTACAAAAATCAACTCATATTACTTTCACAAGGTGGCTGCCTTGTAGAAAAAGAGAGGCAAATATGTGCTGCATAATAAACAAATAAGTGGGGATCAACGTATTATTTTCGTACAAAGTGTTAAAATATATTCATCAATTTTTATTTATTATCCAAAAGGATGCATTTGTTATGTACCACAAGTTTGATTATAAGTTACAAAAATAAACTTTTATTACTTTCACTATGTGGCTGCCTTGAAAAAAAAATTGCAAATAAGTGGCGCATAATAAACAAATAAGTGGAGAGCTACGTATTATTTTCGTACAAAGTGTTAAAATATACTCATCAATTTTTATTTATTATCCAAAAGGATGCACTTCTTATGTACCTCAACTCATATTATAAGTTATAAAACTTAACGCTTATTACTTTCACTACGTGATTGCCTTAAAGAAAAAATTAGGCAAATAAGTGGGGCATAATAAACAAATAAGTGGAGAGCTATCTATTAGTTTTCGTAAAAAGTTTTAAAATTTCTTAAAGAATTTATTTTTATTATCCAAAGGGATGAACTTCTTATGTACCACAAATTTGAATATAAGTTACAAAAATCAACCCTTATTACTTTCACTAGGTGGTTTGCCTTGAATAAAAAAAAATGCAAATAAGTGGGACATAATAAACAAATGAGTGCAAAGCTACCTATTAGTTTTGGTAAAAAATTTTAAAATTTATTAAACAATTTAATTTTATTATTCAAAGGGATTCACTTCTTATGTATCACAAGTTTGAATATAAGTTACAAAAATCAACCCTTATTACTTTCACTAGGTGACTGCCTTGAAGAAAAAAATAGGCAAAAAGGTGAGACATAATAAGTGCAGAGCTACCTATTAGTTTTCGTAAAAAGTTTTAAAATTCATTAAACAAATTATTTGTATTATTCAAAGGGATTCACTTCTTATGTACCACAGGTTTGATTATAAGTTACCAAAATCAACCCTTATTGCTTTCACTGGGTGGCTGCCTTGAAGAAAAATATAGACAAATAAGTGGGGCATAATAAATAAATAAGTGGAGAGCTACCTATTAGTTTTGGTAAAAAGTTTTAAAATTTATTAAACAATTTAATTTTATTATTCAAAGGGATTCACATCTTATGTACCACAAGTTTGAATATAAGTTACACAAATCAACCCTTATTACTTTCACTAGGTAGCCGCCTTCAAGAAAAAAATAGGCAAATAAATGGGGCATAATAAACAAATAAGTAAAGAGCTACCTATTAGTTTTCATAAAAAAATTTAAAATTTATTAAACAATTTATTTTTATTATTCAAAGGGATGCACTTCTTATGTATGACAAGTTTGAATATAAGTTTCAAAAATATCCCCTTATTACTTTCACTAGGTGGCTGCCTTGAAGAAAATAATAGGCAAATAAGTGGGGCATAATAAAATAATAAGTGGAGAGCTACGTATTAGTTTTCGTACAATGTGTTAAAATATACTCATCAATTCTTATTTATTATCCAAAGGGTGCAGTTCTTAAATACCACAAGTTTGATTATAAGTTACAAAAATCAACTCTTATTACTTTCACTAGCTGGCTGCCTTGAAGAATAAAATAAGCAAATAAGTGGAGCATAATAAATAAATAAGTGCAGAGCAACGAATTAGTTTGGTACAAAGTGTTAAAATATATTCATCAATTTTTATTTATTATCCAAAGGGATGCACTTCTTATGTACCACAAGTTTGATTATAAGTTACAAAAATAAACTTTTATTACTTTCACTAGGTGGCTGACTTGAACAAAAATATAGGCAAAAAAGTGGGGCATAATACACAAATAAGTGGTGAGCTACCTATTAGTTTTCGTAAAACGTTTTAAAATTTATTAAACAATTTATTTTTATTATCCAAAGAGATGCACTTCTTATGTACCACAAGTTTGATTATAAGTTACAAAAATCAACATTTATTACTTTCACTAGGTGGCTGCCTTGAAGAAAAAATTAGGCAAATAAGTGGGGTATAATAAACTAATAAGTGCAGAACTAGCTATTAGTTTTCATAAAAAGTTTTAAAATTTATTAAACAATTTTTTTTTACTATTCAAACGGATTCACTTCTTATGTACCACAAGTTTGAATATAAGTTACAAAAATCAACCCTTATTACTTTCACTAGGTGGCTGCCTTGAAGAAAAAAATAGGCAAATAAGTGGGACATAATAAACAAATGTGTACAGAGCTACCTATTAGTTTTGGTAAAAAGTTTTAAAATTTATTAAACAATATAATTTTATTATTCAAAGGGATTCACATCTTATGTACCACAAGTTTGAATATAAGTTACAAAAATCAACCCTTATTACTTTCACTGGGTGGCTGCCTTGAAGAAAAAAATAGGCAAATAAGTGGGGCATAATAAATAAATAAGTGGAGAGCTACCTATTAGTTTTGGTAAAAAGTTTTAAAATTTATTAAACAATTTAATTTTATTATTCAAAGGGATTCACATCTTATGTACCACAAGTTTGAATATAAGTTACACAAATCAACCCTTATTAGGTAGCCGCCTTCAAGAAAAAAATAGGCAAATAAATGGGGCATAATAAACAAATAAGTAAAGAGCTACCTATTAGTTTTCATAAAAAAATTTAAAATTTATTAAACAATTTATTTTTATTATTCAAAGGGATGCACTTCTTATGTATGACAAGTTTGAATATAAGTTTCAAAAATATCCCCTTATTACTTTCACTAGGTGGCTGCCTTGAAGAAAATGATAGGCAAATAAGTGGGGCATAATAAAATAATAAGTGGAGAGCTACGTATTAGTTTTCGTACAATGTGTTAATATATACTCATCAATTCTTATTTATTATCCAAAGGGTGCACTTCTTAAGTACCACAAGTTTGATTATAAGTTACAAGAATGAAGTCGTATTACTTTGACTAGGTGGCTTGTCTTGAAGAAAAAAAATAGGCAAATAAGTGGGGCATAATAAAATAATAAGTAGAGAGCTGTGTATTAGTTTTCGTACAAAGTGTTAAAGTATACTCATCAAATTTTTATTTCTTACCCAGAGGGATTCACTTCTTATGTACCACAGGTTTGAATATAAGTTACAAAAATCAACTCTTATTACTTTCACTAGGTGGCTGCCTTGAAGAATAAAATAAGCAAATAAGTGGAGCATAATCAACAAATAAGTGCAAAGGAACAAATTATTTTCGTACAAAGTGTTAAAATATATTCATAAATTAGTTTTCATAAAAAGTTTTGAAATTTATTAAACAATTTATTTTTATTATCAAAAGGCATGCACTTCTTATGTACCATAAGTTTGATTATAAGTTACAAAAATCAACCCTTTCTTACTTTCACTAGGTTGCTGCCTTGAAGAAAAAATTAGGCAAATAAGTGGGGTATAATAAACTAATAAGTGCAGCGCTACCTATTAGTTTTCGTAAAAAGTTTTAAAATTTATTAAACAATTTTTTTTTACTATTCAAAGGGATTCACTTTGTATGTACCACAAGTTTGAATATAAGTTACAAAAATCAACCCTTATTACTTTGATTAGGTGGCTGCCTTGAAGAAAAAAATAGGCAAATAAGTGCGACATAATAAAGAAATAAGTGAAGAGCTACCTATTAGTTTTCGTAAAAAGTTTTAAAATTTATTAAACAATTTATTTTTATTATCCGAAGGGATGCACTTCTTATGTACCACAAGTTTGATTATAAGTTACAAAAATTAACCTTTATTACTTTTACTAGGTGGCTGCCTTGAAGAAAAAAAGGGCAAATAAGCGGAGCAGAATAAACAAATAAGTGGAGAGCTACATATTATTTTCGTACAAAGTGTTAAAATATACTCACCAATTTTTATTTATTATCCAAAAGGATGCACTTCTTATGTACCAAAAGGTTGATTATTTTGTAGAAAACTTAACCCTTATTACTTTCAATAGGTGACTGCCTTGAAGAAAAAATTAGGCAAATAAGTGGGGCATAATAAACAAATAAGTACAGAGCTACCTATTAGTTTTCATAAAAAGTTTTAAAATTTATTAAACAATTTATTTTTATTATCCGAAGGGATGCACTTCCTATATACCACAAGTTTGATTATAAGTTACAAAAATTAATCTTTATTACTTTTACTAGGTGGCTGGCTGCCTTGAATAAAAAAAGGGCAAATAAGTGGGGCAGAATAAACAAATAAGTGGAGAACTACATATTATTTTCTTACAAAGTGTTAAAATATACTCATCAATTTTAATTTATTATCCAAAAGGATGCACTTCTTATGTACCAAAAGTGTGATTATTTTGTACAAAACTTAATCCTTATTACTTTCACTAAATGACTGCCTTGAAGAAAAAATTAGGCAAATAAGTGGGGCATAATAAACAAATATGTGGAGAACTATCTATTAGTTTTCGTAAAAAGTTTTAAAATTTATTGAACAATTTTTTTTTTTACTATTCAAAGGGATTGACTTCTTATGTACCACAAGTTTGAATATAAGTTACAAAAATCAACCCTTTTTACTTTCACTAGGTAGCTTCCTAGAAGAAAATAATAGGCAAATAAGTGGGGCATAATAAAATAATAAGTGGAGAGCTACGTATTAGTTTTCGTACAATGTGTTAAAATATACTCATCAATTCTTATTTATTATCCAAAGGGTGCACTTCTTGAGTACCACAAGTTTGATTATAATTTACAAAAATGAAGTCGTATTACTTTCACTAGGTGGCTTGTCTTGAAGAAAAAAAAAATAGGCAAATAAGTGAGGCATAATAAGTAGAGAGTTGCATATTTGTTTTCGTAGAAAGTGTTAAAGTATACTCATCAAATTTTTATTTATTGTCCAAAGGGTGCAGTTCTTAAGTACCACAAGTTTGGTTATAAGTTACAAAAATCAACTCTTATTACTTTCACTAGGTGGCTGCCTTAAAGAAAAAATAGGCAAATAAGTGGAGCATAATAAAATAATAAGTAGAGAGTTACGTATTTGGTACAAATTGTTAAAATATACTCATCAAATTTTTATTTATTATCCAAAGGGTGCACTCCTTAAGTACCAAAATTTTGATTATAAGCTACAAAAATCAACTCTTATTACTTTCACTAAAGAAAAAAATAGGCAAATAAGTGGGACATAATAAACAAATAAGTGCAGAGCTACGTATTAGTTTTCGTAAAAAGTTTTAAAATTTATTAAACAATTTATTTTTATTATCCAAGGGGATGCACTTCTTATGTACCAAAAGTTTGATTATAATTTACAAAAATCAACCCTTATTACCTTCACTAGGTGGCTGCCTTGAAGAAAAAAATAGGCAAATAAGTGGGACATAATAAACTAATAAATAAGTGCAGAGCTACCTATTAGTTTTCGTAAAAAGTTTTAAAATTTATTAAACAATTTTTTTATTATCCAAAGGGATGCACTTCATATGTACCACAAGTTTGATTATAAGTTACAAAAATCAACCCTTATTACTTTCACTAGGTTGCTGCTTGAAGAAAAAATTAGGCAAATAAGTGGGGCATAATAAACAAATAAGTGGAGAGCTATCTATTTGTTTTTGTAAAAAGTTTTAAAATTTATTAAACAATTTATTTTTATTATTCAAAGGGAAGCACTTATTATGTACTACAAGTTTGAATATAAGTTACAAAAATCAACCCTTATTACTTTCACTAGGTGGCTGCTATTAAATAATTTATTTTTATTATTCAAAGGGATGCACTTCTTATGTACTACAGGTTTGAATATAAGTTACAAAAATCAACTCATATTACTTTCACTAGGTGGCTGCCTTGTAGAAAAAGAGAGGCAAATATGTGGGCCATAATAAACAAATAAGTGGAGAGCAACGTATTATTTTCGTACAACGTGTTAAAATATATTCATCAATTTTTATTTACTAACCAAAAGGATGCACTTCTTATTTACCTCAAGTCATACTATAAGTTACAAAACTTAACCCTTATTACCTTCACAAGGTGAGTGCCTTAAAGAAACAATTAGAGAAATAAGTGGGGCATAATAAACAAATGTGTGGCGAACTATCTATTACTTTTCGTAAAAAGTTTTAAAATTTATTAAACAATTTATTTTTATTATCCAAAGGGATGCACTTCTTATGTACCACAAGTTTGAATATAAGTTACAAAAATCAACCCTTATTACTTTCACTGGGTGGCTGCCTTGAAGAAAAAAATAGGCAAATAAGTGGGACATAATAAACTAATAAGTGTAGAGCTACCTATTAGTTTTCGTAAAAAGTTTTAAAATTTATTAAACAAATTTTTTTATTATCCACAGATGCACTTCTTATGTACCACAAGTTTGATTATAAGTTACAAAAATCAACCTTTATTACTTTCACTAGGTGGCTGCCTTCAAGAAAAAATTAGGGAAATAAGTGGGGTATAATAAACTAATAAGTGCACACCTAGCTATTAGTTTTCGTAAAAAGTTTTTAAATTTATTAAACAATTTATTTTTACTATCCAATGGGATTCACTTCTTATGTACCACAAGTTTGAATATAAGTTAAAAATATCAACCTTATTACTTTCACTAGGTGGCTGCCTTGAAGAAAAAATTAGGCAAATAAGTGGGGAATAAGAAACTAATAAGTGCAGAGCTACCTATTAGTTTCGTAAAAAAGTTTAAAATTTATTAAACAATTTTTTTTATTATCCAAAGGGATGCACTCCTTATGTACCACAAGTTTGATTATAAGTTACAAAAATCAACCTTTATTACTTTCACTAGGTGGCTGCCTTGAAGAAAAAATTAGGCAAATAAGTGGGGCATAAACAAATATGTGGAGAGCTACCTATTAGTTTTCTTAACAAGTTTTAAAATTTATTAAACAATTTATTTTTATTATCCAAAGGGATGCACTTCTTATGTACCACAAGTTTGATTATAAGTTACAAAAATTAACCTTTATTACTTTTACTAGGTGGCTGCCTTGAAGAAAAAAGGGCAAATAAGTGGGGCATCATGAACAAATAAATGGATAGCTACCTATTATTTTCGTACAAAGTGTTAAGATATACTCATCAATTTTTATTTATTATGCAAAAGGATGCACTTCTTATGTACCAAAAGTTTGATTATTTTCTTTAAAACTTAACCCTTATTACTTTCACTAGGTGACTGCCTTGAAGAAAAAATTAAGCAAATAAGTGGGTCATAATAAACAAATAAGTAGAGAGCTATCTATAAGTTTTCGTAAAAAGTTTTTAAATTTATTAAACAAATTTTTTTATTATCCAAAGGGATGCACTTCTTATGTACCACAAGTTTGATTATACGTTACCAAAATCAACCCTTATTACTTTCACTGGGTGGCTGCCTTGAAGAAAAAAATAGACAAATAAGTGGGACATAATAAATAAATAAGTGGAGAGCTACCTATTAGTTTTGGTAAAAAGTTTTAAAATTTATTAAACAATTTAACTTTATTATTCAAAGGGATTCAGATCTTATGTACCACAAGTTTAAATATAAGTTACAAAAATCAACCCTTATTACTTTCACTAGGTAGCTGCCTTCAAGAAAAAAATAAGCAAATAAATGGGACATAATAAACAAATAAATGAAGAGTTACGTATTATTTTTCATAAAAAAGTTTTAAATTTATTAAACAATTTATTTTTATTATTCAAAGGGATGCACTTCTTATGTATGACAAGTTTGAATAAAAGTTTCAAAAATATCCCCTTATTACTTTAACTAGGTGGCTACCTTGAAGAAAATAATAGGCAAATAAGTGGGGCATAATAAAATAATAAGTGGAGAGAGCTACATATTAGTTTTTGTATTAAAATATACTCATCAATTCTTATTTATTATCCAAAGGGTGCACTTCTTAAATACCACAAGTTTGATTATAAGTTACAAAAATGAAGTCGTATGATAACGCTGTCGTTAGGCGATCAAATTACCACTACTTTAGCAACTTCAGTATTGCCAGTTTGTAGTGAAGAAAATAGTTAGGGTTAAGATAACCCTGAGTCGTCTCACAACGAATACGGAATTGATCTCAAATATTTGATTCTCAAAAATGCAATTTAAAACTAGCAACTATAAAAATAGGGGGTTTTGATATGCAAAGAAAATGACACGGAAGATTGTAAATGCAGTAATAGTAAATAGGTCAATTCCACTGCTTTTTCTAAATAAGATTCTTCATTGGTTATCTAGAGATTATTGTTAAATTAATTATTGTTGTTGATTTACAAATAGATCAATGTAAAGACTCAATTCATTTGTTGGCATCCTCACTTTTAATCAAAGTACAGTCTCAATTAAAAGTGAGAATTGTTAGATTGTCCATAGTAGATTCAATCAAAGTACAGTCTCAATTAATTTTACTATGCCTATTCATGTCTATTCCTTTGTTTCTTTACCAAATAGAAAACTTAATTAATTAAAGTAAAGTCTTGACTAATTTTAGTTAAAGTAATTACCATTAATCAAATTAAAGTCTCAATTATTGGCAAAAACTTATTTAATCAAATGAAAGTTTCTAAACAAAATCAAAGTAAAGTCTCAATTTAATTTTAAAAACCTTTTAACTCATATGATTAGCATGCATGTAGATTTAAAATCATTATTTTCTATTCAATTAAGAAGCAAAGGACATAGATAAACAAAAACCACAACAATAATCAAAATAACAAAACATATAAATTCATCTAACCTCAGAATCCATTTAAGAAATTACAGTGGAATCAACCCTAAAAGCTTAGCCCTCCATGGCTTTGATGGAATACATGATGATATAAAGGAAAGAAAATAAAAGAAAGAATGAGAGATGTGGTGGAGACGGTATCTGCCAAAACCAGAGAGTTCTAAGTGTCTAAGCTGTGAGTTGTAAAAATGTCAGTCCCCCCCGCTTCTGCTCCCTTAAGTCTCTTTATATAGGCTTCCACTGGACTTTGGGCTTTATCTGTTAGTTGCTAAAATCTTTTATTTTTATTTAATTAATTAGCAACTTAATTCCTGTCCAATTTCCAATTCTGCCCCTCGCATTTAAGCATTTTTACAAAATTGACCAGAATTTGACCAGAGTTTGACCAGCTTTGACCAGATTTGACAAACTTTGACTATTCAGTGTCCATTGAGAGGATGACACGTGGCAGCTCCTTCTCTCTCCCAAATTAGGGTTTCCGCTTGCTCCTTCCTCCCTTGGCTGCGCAGGTGCAACGACGGCGGCTGCTCCGACGTGGTGGCTACTCCGGCGAGCTCTTCTTTCCGGCGAAGTTGAAGGTGATGGTGGATGCGCTGGTCTCGCGCGTTGCAGAGGTGAGAAGATGGTGCCGCGATGATGGTGGCGCTGCGGAGAAGATGATCGCGAGTGGCACCGCTGGATGGTTCATCGTGGCTGCGGGAGTTCAGTGGTGGCGTGAAGCTGCGCAGGTTCATGGCTGCCGCTGCGCAAAACGTGGCGGAGTGCGTGACGGCGCGGTGGCTGGCTCGCGCAGATGCAGGTGGGCGACGAGAACGAAGAGGTGCGAAGCTTGATTGCAGGTGCGGAGAAGCTTCGCGGAGGTTGTTGCGCGATGGAGGAAGATGGTGGCGGAACAGGTGCAGCCATGGCTGCTGCGTGAGGAAGAAGATGGTTGCGCGATTCGTGGTGCAGTGGCGTCGCGATGATGTGCTCGCGGTGGTTGTCGGAAACGGCGGCGCGAATGGTGGTCCGGCAAGGTTGGCGGCGGCGGCTGCCGTGTGAGGGTGGAAGGAGAGGAGAAAATTAGGGTTAGGGTTTTGGGAGATGAAGGTGATGACGTGGCAGAATCTGATTGGTTAATTTGGTGAGGGTAGGATTATGACACGTGGCTTGTTCTGGTTGAGTGGAGTTTAAGTGGTAGGAGGGGTGCAACTTAGTGAAAACTGGGGGTGCAGAACAGGTTTTTGTGGTCCACTTGAGGGAGGAGTGTGCAAATAAAATCTGGGGGTGCATTTTGCTCCTGTTTTATTCTTTTTCAGAATTTCTTGATTTTGGACTTATTTTGTAACTTTGAATATTTTAAAATCACACTATTAATTGACCAAAAATAAATTCCAGCTGCATTAACAAACGTTAGAATATCCAATAATATTTTATGCAACTAAAATCAATTTTTATGCCACTTTTACCAAACTTACTCAATAAATCCAATAATCACAAATCCTAATTAAATCAATCTTTAAGCACAGAAAATTCAATTAAATCCCCAAATTTAAATATTAAATGAGGGCAAAAATTTGAACTCATCACACACCCACACTTATCCTTTTGCACTCCTGGGCAAAATTGAACAATTTCAAAACTTTATTCTGAGGTCTTTTATTCCATATTTTCAGTGGATTAAAGAAACGAATACCAATGGAAACAGATCAATCTTCTAGAAATCATGTTGTCATGCACAAACAAATGGATAAAATTCTGTTTTTCACACATGAGTTAATCTTTTGAGTTTACAAGATAATCAAATATGAAAGAGAAACACTCAAGTTAAATATATATTTTCTCACCAAGATTCTCTCAAGTGTTTTGGCTTGTGTTTTCACTCAAAATACCCATGCAAGTAAATACTCTCAATGCTTAGCAAGACTCTAATATTCACAGCTTTCAGAAAACATGCATTCAAAAATCATGAGGACTTTTAACAGGTTATAATGAGGCCAAGGCAAAGGTAGAAAAAACTTTAGGATTTGTGTGTTTTTGAAATAGTAAGGAAGAAAGAGTTATGGAGCACAATTTCAAAAACAATCTTTACTTCTTTTTCTCTTTTTTTTTATCCTTTGTTTCTCTTTTTCAGACAGCAATCATTTTTCATTTCAACACTCTGTCATCAACAATTATTTTCCTTTTTGCCATTTTTACAACTTTGTGGGGGAAATACTCACCCCCACACTTTATTCCTCAACCAATCTCAACATAATCCACTAGCTCCTTCTTTCTCCCTAAGGACAAACATGGTCTTTTTTCTTTTTAAGGTTTAACAATATGCTCAAAACAAGAAAAAGAGGTTTAAGCTCAAGGGGCTACCAATGGATCAATGTTATGGTTAGATTATTTGGCCAAGTAGCTAAAAAACAAAAAATGCCTCAGTCATATCAAATCATGCATGTTCACCTAAGATGCAAAACAACAGAATCAAGCTAAACATTTGAATACCAACAAGACATGAGCAAATCACACAAGAAAAATAGGAATGACACACGGTAGTTCATCCTTACAATAAAGCTCAAAACTCACAAGGTCAAAAACTCTTTCACAAAAGATTTATTCCAGAAACTCTCAAATCAACTCAATCAAGTAAATCACAGAAACAATCCATTCATAGCACATGACTCTTATTTTTCCAGAATTATGATCGTTCCAATTAGTAAATCAAATCCAAAAATCCAATGTCAACATGTTTTATTGAAAGCAGAAACTTTTTTTTTTTTATAAAAACAAACAGAAAACAAAATTAGAAAAGGAAAAACAAAACAAATAGAAAACAAAAACAGAAAAGGGAGAAATCTCCCCACACCCCCACACTTTATCCATGCATTGTCCTCAATGTATTCAATATGTATAAAATGCAAAGAAAAAGTATGAAGTGTACTTACCTCCTCAAGGTGGAAGGTATGAGGGAGAAGTCAAGTTCATCCCATCCATCGTCTTATTCAGCATATCTTGATTTTCATTGAATATCCGAAGACGATGCCCATTAACTTTAAAAGTTCTTGCTGAAGATTCTTCCTTGATCTCCACTGCTCCATAAGGGAAGACTTCTGTAACAATGTATGGTCCTTCCCAAGTAGAACGCAACTTACCACTCATGTGACCAAGCTTGGATTTGTATAGTAACACCTTCTGGCCTACCTTGAAATCCTTTCTAGCCACAAGCTTTTGGTCATGGAACTTCTTGGTTTTCTCTTTGTAGAACTTTGAATTTTCATAGGCTGCAAGCCTAATCTCCTCTAGTTCTTGCAACTGAAGTTTTCGCTCATTTCCTGCTTCTTCCAAATCCAAGTTGCATGCTTTCACGGCCCAATAGGCCCGATGTTCAATCTCCACAGGTAGATGACAAGCCTTTCCAAAAACCACCCTGAAAGGTGACATACCTATAGGTGTTTTGTAGGCTGTCCTATGTGCCCAAAGTGCTTCATCCAATCTTGTGGCCCAATCCTTTCGACTAGGCTTCACTACTTTCTCTAGTATCTTTTTAATCTCCCTGTTAGAGATCTCAGCTTGTCCATTGGTTTGGGGGTGATATGGTGTAGCAATGCGATGTGTCACCCCATACTTCTTCAACATGTTCTCAAGTAGCCTATTATAGAAATGAGTCCCCTGGTCACTGATGATGGCTCGTGGTATCCCAAATCTGCAGAAAATGTTAGACCTGACAAAACTCATAACAACTCGAGAATCATTAGTCCTTGTAGCTATGGCTTCCACCCATTTGGAGACATAGTCTACAGCAAGCAAAATATAAGAAAACCCAAAAGAAGGAGGAAAAGGACCCATAAAATCAATACCCCAAATATCAAATACCTCACAATATAGCATGGGTTGTTGAGGCATTTCATCCCTTCTTGTAATGGATCTGGCTGCCCTTTGGCACTGCTCACAATTTTCATATACCCTTTGTGCATCTTTAAAAATAGTAGGCCAATATAATCCACAATCCAACACCTTCCTACCTGTTCGTTGTGTGCCATAATGTCCACCAAAAGGAGACGAATGACAAAACTCAAGCACATGAGGTATTTCGACATCTGGAACACACCTCCTTATGACTTGGTCACTACCAATGCGCCATAAGATTGGGTCTTCCCAGATATAGTACTTTGCCTCACTTTTTAGCTTGATTCTTTCATATTTGGAGAAGGAAGGAGGAATAGCAGAAACAACCAAATAGTTAACAATATCAGCAAACCAAGGTTCAGGAAACATACCTTTCACAGCAGTCAATGTTAGGAGGACTTCATCAGGAAAGTCATCCTTTATGGGAATGTTATCTTCTCCATTTTCAATCCTGCTAAGATGATCAGCTACCAAGTTATGTGCTCCACTTCTGTCTAGAATCTCAATGTCAAACTCTTGGAGCAGTAGCATCCATCTGATCAACCTAGGTTTTGAATCTGCTTTCTTCAGAAGGAATTTTAATGCTGCATGATCAGTATAAACAATTACCTTGGAACCTAGTATATACGGTCTGAATTTGTCCAAGGCAAACACAACAGCCAATAATTCCTTCTCAGTCGTGGTGTAGTTAGCCTGCGCTGTGTCCAATGTTCTGGAAGCATAATATATCACATGTGATAGCTTCCCATCTTTTTGTGCAAGCACCGCTCCTACTGCAAAGTTTGATGCATCACACATCAACTCGAATGGTAATGTCCAGTCAGGTGGCTGGATGATAGGAGTGGTGGTAAGCGCCTTTTTCAATGTATCAAATGCATCTTTGCACCTCTCTCCAAAGTCAAATACTATATCCTTTTGCAACAAGTTGGAGAGAGGGTTGGCTATCTTGCTGAAGTCCTTGATAAACCTCCTGTAAAATCCTGCATGTCCAAGAAAAGATCGAACCTCTTTCACAGAGGAGGGGTAAGGCAATTGTGAAATAATATCTATTTTAGCAGGATCTACAGATATACCATTCTTGGAAACAACGTGACCTAAAACTATACCTTGTTCCACCATAAAATGACATTTTTCAAAATTTAGAACAAGGTTAGTTTCTTCACATCTCTCCAAGACTCTAGCAAGATTAGACAAGCAGTGATCAAAAGATGAACCATATACACTAAAATCATCCATAAAAACCTCAATACAATGCTCCAACAAATCTGTAAAAATACTCATCATACATCGCTGAAATGTTCCAGGAGCATTGCAAAGGCCAAATGGCATTTTCCTATAAGCATATGTACCGAATGGACAAGTAAAAGTAGTTTTATGTTGATCCTCTAGGGCAATACAAATCTGAAAATACCCAGAGAATCCATCAAGAAAACAGTAATGAGACTTACCTGCCAATCGATCTAGCATCTGGTCCATGAATGGTAAAGGAAAGTGGTCCTTCCTGGTGGCCTGGTTTAGTCTTCTATAATCAATACAGACCCTCCAGCTATTCTGAATACGAGTAGGAATCAACTCGTTCTTCTCATTCTTGACCACGGTGATCCCAGATTTCTTGGGGACCACATGTACAGGACTCACCCAAGTGCTGTCAGAAATAGGATATATAATACCTGCTTGTAGCAACTTGGTAACTTCTTTCTTCACAACCTCCATCAGCTGAGGATTCAGTCTCCTCTGAGGTTGCCTCACTGGCTTAGCATCCTCCTCCAAGAGTATTTTGTGCATGCAGAAAGAAGGGCTAATACCAGGAATATCTGCCAAAGTCCAGCCTATTGCTCGCTTGTGATCTTTGATAACCTGCAATAGCTTTTGTTCCTGCTCGTCAGTAAGCAAGGCAGATATAATAATAGGGAGTTTCCCATCCCTCTCAAGATAAACATATTTCAAATGAGATGGTAAAGGTTTCAACTCCAAAGTGGGTGGCTGTTCCACAGATGGCAACATTTTATTGCCTAAGGTAATTTCAGCCACCTCAGCATCACACTTGGACGCCACAGAGGTATCAAATAGTGACACCGCGTCCTCAACATCACCTGTTTTATAATTTTCCCTTTCGTCTAAAATTGAGCCCGAAATATTCGAAAGAGAAAAATCCAAAGAAGAAGAAAAACCAGATAAAACGTCCAAAAGTCCAAAAGCATAATTGTTCACTACATTACTCAATAAATCAATACAAAACAAAGAATGGTCTTCAATTGGGTGCTTCATGGCTTCTAGCACGTTGAACTGCACCTTCTCATCTCCTATCTCCATAGTTAAGGATCCTGCATGCACGTCTATCTTGGTACATGCTGTCATCATGAATGGTCTTCCCAAGATGATTGTGGTTGAACTCATTCCTTCATCATCCTTCATATCCAAGATGTAGAAATCTGCAGGAAAAATTAACTTGTCCACACGGACAAGCACATCTTCTAGCACACCTGCAGGGTTAACTGTGCTACGGTTGGCCAATTGAATGACCACACCAGTAGACTTAAGAGGTCCAAGATGAAGTGAAGTAAAAACAGATAAAGACATTACATTAATGGAAGCTCCTAAATCTAACATAGCATTATCAAACTTAGTACTTCCTATAATGCAGGGAACATAAAACATACCTGGATCCTTACACTTTTGCGGCATTCTGACTGCAGGCTTCTTAATTAAGCTAGAGACATTTCTTCCCATGTTCACTACCTCTTTGTCCATAATATGCCTTTTATGTGTACATAATTCTTTGAGAAACTTGGCGTATTTAGGAATTTGTCTCACAACATCCAATAAAGGGATGTTTATCTCCACTTTCTTGAAAGTATTCAGGATTTCTTTGTCTAACTCCTCCATCTTTTTAGTTTTTGGTTTCAAACGGTTTGGATAGGGAGGAGGAGGAGAATAAGGAGAAGGATTTTCAGAGGAAGTATTAGGGGATACCAACCTGGAGTTATCACTGGGTGTAGGCATCTCAGATGTTACTTGTGTTGCTTCATCTAATCTTCCTCTTTCATCATTAGGTACAACTTCATTGTCCTTATCTTCATCTTCTTGAGCATCCCCAAGACCTTGTATTTGCTTACCCGATCTTAAAGTAATAGCACTTACATTTCTCGGGTTGATTATAGTTTGTGCAGGCAAATTGCTTGAGCCTTGTTGAGACTTCATCTGATTTAACTCATTTGCCATTTGTCCAATCTGATTTTGCAAATTCTGATTGGTTGCTTCCATCGTTTGTTTCAACTCATTGATTTGTCCCTTCATCATGTCAGCCATCATTTTCATCATTGCCTCCATGTTTGAATCACCAGAGGTTGCCGCTGGTTGTGGTTGTTGCCTCTGTTGAGGTGGAACATAGACTTGTTGGTGTTGAGGCTGTTGATTTCCCCATTTCTGGCTGGGATATTCCTTCCAATCTGGGTTGTACTTGTTGGAGGACAAATCATGGTTGTATTGCTGCCGAGGTGGTCTATTATTGCCATAGATGTTTGCAGCATATGCCTGAGGTTGTTCATTGTCTAACGTCCCTGTCTCTTTTAACATAGAACAAGCCTTTGTAGGATGATTAGTAGAAGCACAAATTCCACATAAAGTAGAAGGGATAGGCTTTTTCTGTAAGTCTGTCAAGGTCCTTACCATGGCTGCTAAGTCATCCAACTTCCCTTCTAATTTCTTGTGATCTGCAACATATGAAGCTTCTACTCCATGGGTTCCCTTCAATAGAGTTATAGAATTACTCCTTGTGGAAAATTGTTGATGGTTCGATGCCATAGTTTCAATCAATTGTCTTGCATTTGTTGGCGTTTTGTCCACCAATGACCCTCCACTTGCAGCATCTATCATTTGTCTATCCATGATACTCAATCCCTCATAAAAGTATTGAATGAGGAGATGCTCGTTTATTTGGTGATGAGGACATGAAGCACATAACTTTTTGAATCTTTCCCAATACTCGTGAAGACTTTCTCTTTCTTGTTGCCTTATCCCATAAATATCTTTACGAATAGCAGCAACTCTAGATGCTAGAAAAAACTTTTCCAGAAATAATCTTTTCAGAGTCTCCCAGGTATTGATGGATCCTGGCGGAAGGCAGTATAACCAATTCTTAGCGGCATCTTGCAATGAGAATGGAAAAGCCTTAAGCTTGATATGTTCCTCTGTCACTGTTGTAGGTCTCATGGATGAACAAACAACATGAAATTCCTTCAAGTGATGGTATGGGTCTTCTCCTGCTAATCCATGGAATTTGGGTAAAAGATGGATTAACCCAGACTTGAGCTCACATTCTCCATCTGGATATTGGATGCACATGTTTTGTGTAATTGCTGCATCCGGTGAAGCCAACTCTCTTATTGTTCTTTCTTCCATTCTATCTTCTTGAATTTCTGGTTCAGGTGATGGATCAGAAGATATGTTAATCACCGGAGGTGATTCTAGTGGTACACTTTCAGTGGTAGGTTCAGATGATGATGGTGCTCCTTCAGTAGAACACCTGAGATCAAGTCTCCTACGTGATTTACGCAAGTTCCTTTCAAGTTCTGAATCAAGTTGATAAAATTGACCCGGATTGGCCCGAGTCATGCACTATGCAAGTCCACCTGAAAGTGTTTCCCTGTGTGTTTTTTTTTCTTCCTATTCTTGTTTTGGAGAAAGATTTCAAGAAAGAAATGAGTTAAGATGTCGTTGGGTCTACTCCCAGGAAAGAGAGGTGCGTCACAATGGACAACTTAAATACCAAGTCTTTCCTAGACAGAGTTTTCCAAACTAGTCTCAAAAATTTCTTAAAAGAAATTCTTAATCAAAACAAAAATAGAACTTTGCTTGGAATATATTAACAGAAAACTAGATACTACAAAATAACAAACTATATCAAACGTATATGCGTAAAATAAATAAAATAAATAGAATAAATAAAATAAATAAATAAATAAATAAAAACAGAATCAAAATAAAAGAAATACTAACCGTATTTCCCCAGCAACGGCGCCAAATTTGATAACGCTGTCGTTAGGCGATCAAATTACCACTACTTTAGCAACTTCAGTATTGCCAGTTTGTAGTGAAGAAAATAGTTAGGGTTAAGATAACCCTGAGTCGTCTCACAACGAATACGGAATTGATCTCAAATATTTGATTCTCAAAAATGCAATTTAAAACTAGCAACTATAAAAATAGGGGGTTTTGATATGCAAAGAAAATGACACGGAAGATTGTAAACGCAGTAATAGTAAATAGGTCAATTCCACTGCTTTTTCTAAATAAGATTCTTCATTGGTTATCTAGAGATTATTGTTAAATTAATTATTGTTGTTGATTTACAAATAGATCAATGTAAAGACTCAATTCATTTGTTGGCATCCTCACTTTTAATCAAAGTACAGTCTCAATTAAAAGTGAGAATTGTTAGATTGTCCATAGTAGATTCAATCAAAGTACAGTCTCAATTAATTTTACTATGCCTAATCATGTCTATTCTTTTGTTTCTTTACCAAATAGAAAACTTAATTAATCAAAGTAAAGTCTTGACTAATTTTAGTTAAAGTAATTACCATTAATCAAATTAAAGTCTCAATTATTGGCAAAAACTTATTTAATCAAATGAAAGTTTCTAAACAAAATCAAAGTAAAGTCTCAATTTAATTTTAAAAACCTTTTAACTCATATGATTAGCATGCATGTAGATTTAAAATCATTATTTTCTATTCAATTAAGAAGCAAAGGACATAGATAAACAAAAACCACAACAATAATCAAAATAACAAAACATATAAATTCATCTAACCTCAGAATCCATTTAAGAAATTACAGTGGAATCAACCCTAAAAGCTTAGCCCTCCATGGCTTTGATGGAATACATGATGATATAAAGGAAAGAAAATAAAAGAAAGAATGAGAGATGTGGTGGAGACGGTATCTGCCAAAACCAGAGAGTTCTAAGTGTCTAAGCTGTGAGTTGTAAAAATGTCAGTCCCCCCGCTTCTGCTCCCTTAAGTCTCTTTATATAGGCTTCCACTGGACTTTGGGCTTTATCTGTTAGTTGCTAAAATCTTTTATTTTTATTTAATTAATTAGCAACTTAATTCCTGTCCAATTTCCAATTCTGCCCCTCGCATTTAAGCATTTTTACAAAATTGACCAGAATTTGACCAGCTTTGACCAGCTTTGACCAGATTTGACAAACTTTGACTATTCAGTGTCCATTGAGAGGATGACACGTGGCAGCTCCTTCTCTCTCCCAAATTAGGGTTTCCGCTTGCTCCTTCCTCCCTTGGCTGCGCAGGTGCAACGACGGCGGCTGCTCCGACGTGGTGGCTACTCCGGCGAGCTCTTCTTTCCGGCGAAGTTGAAGGTGATGGTGGATGCGCTGGTCTCGCGCGTTGCAGAGGTGAGAAGATGGTGCCGCGATGATGGTGGCGCTGCGGAGAAGATGATCGCGAGTGGCACCGCTGGATGGTTCGTCGTGGCTGCGGGAGTTCAGTGGTGGCGTGAAGCTGCGCAGGTTCATGGCTGCCGCTGCGCAAAACGTGGCGGAGTGCGTGACGGCGCGGTGGCTGGCTCGCGCAGATGCAGGTGGGCGACGAGAACGAAGAGGTGCGAAGCTTGATTGCAGGTGCGGAGAAGCTTCGCGGAGGTTGTTGCGCGATGGAGGAAGATGGTGGCGGAACAGGTGCAGCCATGGCTGCTGCGTGAGGAAGAAGATGGTTGCGCGATTCGTGGTGCAGTGGCGTCGCGATGATGTGCTCGCGGTGGTTGTCGGAAACGGCGGCGCGAATGGTGGTCCGGCAAGGTTGGCGGCGGCGGCTGCCGTGTGAGGGTGGAAGGAGAGGAGAAAATTAGGGTTAGGGTTTTGGGAGATGAAGGTGATGACGTGGCAGAATCTGATTGGTTAATTTGGTGAGGGTAGGATTATGACACGTGGCTTGTTCTGGTTGAGTGGAGTTTAAGTGGTAGGAGGGGTGCAACTTAGTGAAAACTGGGGGTGCAGAACAGGTTTTTGTGGTCCACTTGAGGGAGGAGTGTGCAAATAAAATCTGGGGGTGCATTTTGCTCCTGTTTTATTCTTTTTCAGAATTTCTTGATTTTGGACTTATTTTGTAACTTTGAATATTTTAAAATCACACTATTAATTGACCAAAAATAAATTCCAGCTGCATTAACAAACGTTAGAATATCCAATAATATTTTATGCAACTAAAATCAATTTTTATGCCACTTTTACCAAACTTACTCAATAAATCCAATAATCACAGATCCTAATTAAATCAATCTTTAAGCACAGAAAATTCAATTAAATCCCCAAATTTAAATATTAAATGAGGGCAAAACAAATATAAGTTTGAAGAAAAAATTAGGCAAATAAGTGGGGCATAATAAACAAATATGTGGAGAACTATCTATTAGTTTTCATAAAAAGTTTTAAAATTTATTGAACAATTTTTTTTTTACTATTCAAAGGGATTGACTTCTTATGTACCACAAGTTTGAATATAAGTTACAAAAATCAACCCTTTTTACTTTCACTAGGTAGCTTCCTTCAAGAAAAAAAATAGGCAAATAAATGGGGAATTATAAAAAAATAAGTGAAGAGCTACCTATTAGTTTTCATAAAAAAATTTAAAATTCATTAAACAATTTATTTTTATTATTCAAAGGGAAGCACTTATTATGTACTACAAGTGTGAATATAGGTTACAAAACTTAACCCTTATTACTTTCACTAGGTGATTGCCTTGAAGAAAAAATTAGGCAAATAAGTGGGGCATAATAAACAAATAAGTCGAGAGCTATCTATTAGTTTTTGTAAAAAGTTATAAAATTGATTAAAGATATTTTTTTATTATTCAAAGGAATTCATTTCTTATGTACCACAAGTTTGAATATAAATTACAAATATCAACCCTTGATACTTTCACTAGGTGGCTGCCTTGAAGAAAAAAATAGGCAAATAAGTGGGGCAGAATAAACAAATAAGTGCAGAGCTACCTATAAGTTTTTGGTAAAAAGGTTTAAAATTTATTAAACAATTTATTTTTATTATTCAAAGGGATGCTTTTCTTATGTATGACAAGTTTGAATATAAGTTTCAAAAATATCCCCTTATTACTTTCCCTAGGTGGCTGCCTAGAAGAAAATAATAGGCAAATAAGTGGGGCATAATAAAATAATAAGTGGAGAGCTACGTATTAGTTTTCGTACAATGTGTTAAAATATACTCATCAATTCTTATTTATTATCCAAAGGGTGCACTTCTTGAGTACCACAAGTTTGATTATAATTTACAAAAATGAAGTCGTATTACTTTCACTAGGTGGCTTGTCTTGAAGAAAAAAAAAAAAGGCAAATAAGTGAGGCATAATAAGTAGAGAGTTGCATATTTGTTTTCGTAGAAAGTGTTAAAGTATACTCATCAAATTTTTATTTATTGTCCAAATGGTGCAGTTCTTAAGTACCACAAGTTTGGTTATAAGTTACAAAAATCAACTCTTATTACTTTCACTAGGTGGCTGCCTTAAAGAAAAAATAGGCAAATAAGTGGAGCATAATAAAATAATAAGTAGAGAGTTACGTATTTGGTACATATTGTTAAAATATACTCATCAAATTTTTAATGATTATCCAAAGGGTGCACTTCTTAAGTACCATAATTTTGATTATAAGTTACAAAAATCAACTCTTATTACTTTCACTAAAGAAAAAAATAGGCAAATAAGTGGGATATAATAAACAAATAAGTGCAGAGCTACGTATTAGTTTTCGTAAAAAGTTTTAAAATTGATTAAACAATTTATTTTTATTATCCAAAGAGATGCATTTCTTATGTACCACAAGTTTGATTATAAGTTACAAAAATCAACCTTTATTACTTTCACTAGGTGGCTGCCTTGAAGAAAATAATAGGCAAATAAGTGGGGCATAATAAAATAATAAGTGGAGAGCTACGTATTAGTTTTCGTACAATGTCTTAAAATATACTCATCAATTCTTATTTATTATCCAAAGGGTGCACTACTTAAGTACAACAAGTTTGATTATAAGTTACAAAAATGAAGTCGTATTACTTTCACTAGGTGGCTTGTCTTGAAGAAAAAAAATAGGCAAATAAGTGGGGCATAATAAAATAATAAGTAGAGAGCTGCGTATTAGTTTTCGTTGAAAGTGTTAAAGTATACTCATCAATTTTTATTTATTATCAAAAAGGATGCATTTCTTATGTACCTCAAGTTTGATTATAAATTAAAAAAATCAACATTTATTACTTTCACTAGGTGGCTGCCTTGAAGAAAAAATTAGGCCAATAAGTGAGGCATAATAAACTAATACGTGCAGAGCTACCTATTAGTTTTCGTAAAAAGTTTTAAAATTTATTAAACAATTTATTTTTATTATTCAAAGGGAAGCATTTATTATGTACTATAAGTTTGAATATAAGTTACAAAAATCAACTCATATTACTTTCACTAGGTGGCTGCCTTGAAGAAAAAAATAGACAAATAAGTGGGGCATAATAAATAAATAGGTGGAGAACTACCTATTAGTTTTGGTAAAAAGATTTAAAATTTATTAAACAATTTAATTTTATTATTCAAAGGGATTCACATCTTATGTTCCACAAGTTTGAATATAAGTTACAAAAATCAACCCTTATTACTTTCACTAGGTAGCTGCCTTCAAGAAAAAAATAGACAAATAAATGGGGCATAATAAACAAATAAGTGAAGAGTTACCTATTAGTTTTCATAAAAAATTTAAAATTTATTAAACAATTTATTTTTATTATTCAAAGGGATGCACTTCTTATGTATGACAAGTTTGAATATAAGTTTCAAAAATATCCCCTTATTACTTTCACTAGGTGGCTGCTTGAAGAAAATAATAGGCAAATAAGTGGGGCATAATAAAATAATAAGTGAAGAGGTACGTATTAGTTTTCGTACAATGTGTTAAAATATACTCATCAATTCTTATTTATTATCCAAAGGGTGCACTTCTTAAGTACCACAAGTTTGATTATAAGTTACAAAAATGAAGTCGTATTACTTTCACTAGGTGGCTTGTCTTGAAGAAAAAAAATAGGCAAATAAGTGGGGCATAATAAAATAATAAGTAGAGAACTGCGTATTAGTTTTCGTACAAAGTGTTAAAGTATACTCATCAAATTTTTATTTATTATCCAAAGGGTGCACTTCTTTAGTACCACAAGTTTGATTATAAGTTACAAAAATCAACCCTTATTACTTTCACTAGGTGGCTCTGCCTTGAAGAAAAAAATAGGCAAATAAGTGGAGCATAATAAATTAATAAGTAGAGAGCTACGTATTTCGTACAAAGTGTTAAAATATACTCATCAAATTTTTATTTATTATCAAAAGGGTGCACTTCTTAAGTACCAGAAGTTTGATTATAAGTTACAAAAATCAACTCTTATTACTTTACTAGGTAGCTGCCTTAAAGAAAAAATAGGCAAATAAGTGGAGCATAATAAATTAATAAGTAGATAGCTACGTATTTCGTACAAAGTGTTAAAATATACTCATCAAGTTTTTATTTATTATCGAAAGGTGCACTTCTTAAGTACCAGAATTTTGATTATAAGTTACAAAAATCAACTCTTATTGCTTTCACTAAAGAATAAATTAGGCAAATAAGTGGGACATAATAAAAAAATAAGTGCAGAGCTGCGTATTAGTTTTTGTAAAAAGTTTTAAAATTTATTAAACAATTTTTTTTTTACTATTCAAAGGGATTCACTTCTTATGTACCACAAGTTTGAATATAAGTTACAAAAATCAACCTTTATTACTTTCACTAGGTGGCTGCTTTGAAGAAAAAAATAGGCAAATAAGTGGGGCATAATAAACAAATAAGTGGAGAGCTACATATTATTTTCGTACAAAGTGTTAAAGTATACTCATCAATTTTTATTTATTCTCCAAAAGGATGCACTTCTTATGTACCGCAAATTTGATTATTTTGTACAAAGAAACCAACCCTTATTACTTTCACTAGGTTGCTGCCTTGAAGAAAAAATTAGGCAAATAAGTGGGGCATAATAAACAAATAGGTGGAGAGCTATCTATTTGTTTTTGTAAAAAGTTTTAAAATTTATTAAACAATTTATTTTTATTATTCAAAGGGAAGCACTTATTATGTACTACAAGTTTGAATATAAGTTACAAAAATAAACCCTTATTACTGTGGTTGCCTTGAAGAAAAAGATAGACAAATAAGTGGGGTATAATAAACAAGTGTAGGCAAAAAAGTGGGGCATAATAAACAAATAAGTGGAGAGCTACGTATTATTTTCGTACAAAGTGTTAAAATATACTCATCAATTTTTATTTATTATCCAAAAGAATACACTTTTTATGTACCACCAGTTTGATTATAAGTTACAAAAATCAACCTTTATTACTTTCACTAGGTGGCTGCCTTGAAAAAAAATAGGCAAAAAAGTGGGGCATAATACACAAATAAGTGGAGAGCTACTTTTTATTTTCCTACAAAGTGTTAAAATATACTCATTGATTTTTATTTATTCTCCAAAAGGATGCACTTCTTATGTACCACAAGTTTGATTATTTTGTACAAAAAAATCAACCCTTATTACTTTCACTAGGTTGCTCCCTTGAAGAAAAAATTAGGCAAATAAGTGGGGCATAATAAACAAATAAGTGGAGAACTATCTATTTGTTTTCGTAAAAAGTTTTAAAATTTATTAAACAATTTATTTTTATTCTTCAAAGGGAAACACTTATTATGTACTACAAGTTTGAATATAAGTTACAAAAATCAACCCTTATTAATTTCACTAGGTGGTTGCTATTAAATAATTTATTTTTATTATTGAAAGGGATGCACTTCTTATGTACCACATGTTTGAATATAAGTTACAAAAATCAACTCATATTACTTTCACTAGGTGGCTGCCTTGTAGAAAAAGAGAGGCAAATATGTGCTGCATAATAAACAAATAAGTGGGGACCAACGTATTATTTTCGTACAAGGTGTTAAAATATATTCATCAATTTTTATTTATTATCCAAAGGGATGCACTTCTTATGTACCACAAGTTTGATTATAAGTTACAAAAATAAACTTTTATTACTTTCACTAGGTGGCTGCCTTAAAAAAAAGGCAAATAAGTGGGGCATAATAAACAAGTAAGTGGAGAGCTACGTATTTTTTCGTACAAAGTGTTAAAATATACTCATCAATTTTTATTTATTATCAAAAAGGATGCATTTCTTATGTACCTCAAGTTTGATTATAAATTACAAAAATCAACATTTATTACTTTCACTAGGTGGCTGCCTTGAAGAAAAAATTAGGCCAATAAGTGAGGCATAATAAACTAATACGTGCAGAGCTACCTATTAGTTTTCGTAAAAAGTTTTAAAATTTATTAAACAATTTATTTTTATTATTCAAAGGGAAGCATTTATTATGTACTACAAGTTTGAATATAAGTTACAAAAATCAACTCATATTACTTTCACTAGGTGGCTGCCTTGAAGAAAAAAATAGACAAATAAGTGGGGCATAATAAATAAATAGGTGGAGAACTACCTATTAGTTTTGGTAAAAAGATTTAAAATTTATTAAACAATTTAATTTTATTATTCAAAGGGATTCACATCTTATGTTCCACAAGTTTGAATATAAGTTACAAAAATCAACCCTTATTACTTTCACTAGGTAGCTGCCTTCAAGAAAAAAATAGACAAATAAATGGGGCATAATAAACAAATAAGTGAAGAGCTACCTATTAGTTTTGATAAAAAATTTAAAATTTATTAAACAATTTATTTTTATTATTCAAAGGGATGCACTTCTTATGTATGACAAGTTTGAATATAAGTTTCAAAAATATCCCCTTATTACTTTCACTAGGTGGCTGCTTGAAGAAAATAATAGGCAAATAAGTGGGGCATAATAAAATAATAAGTGGAGAGCTACGTATTAGTTTTCGTACAATGTGTTAAAATATACTCATCAAGTGTTATTTATTATCCAAAGGGTGCACTTCTTGAGTACCACAAGTTTGATTATAATTTACAAAAATGAAGTCGTATTACTTTCACTAGGTGGCTTGTCTTGAAGAAAAAAAAATAGGCAAATAAGTGAGGCATAATAAGTAGAGAGTTGCATATTTGTTTTCGTAGAAAGTGTTAAAGTATACTCATCAAATTTTTATTTATTGTCCAAATGGTGCAGTTCTTAAGTACCACAAGTTTGGTTATAAGTTACAAAAATCAACTCTTATTACTTTCACTAGGTGGCTGCCTTAAAGAAAAAATAGGCAAATAAGTGGAGCATAATAAAATAATAAGTAGAGAGTTACGTATTTGGTACATATTGTTAAAATATACTCATCAAATTTTTAATGATTATCCAAAGGGTGCACTTCTTAAGTACCATAATTTTGATTATAAGTTACAAAAATCAACTCTTATTACTTTCACTAAAGAAAAAAATAGGCAAATAAGTGGGATATAATAAACAAATAAGTGCAGAGCTACGTATTAGTTTTCGTAAAAAGTTTTAAAATTGATTAAACAATTTATTTTTATTATCCAAAGAGATGCATTTCTTATGTACCACAAGTTTGATTATAAGTTACAAAAATCAACCTTTATTACTTTCACTAGGTGGCTGCCTTGAAGAAAATAATAGGCAAATAAGTGGGGCATAATAAAATAATAAGTGGAGAGCTACGTATTAGTTTTCGTACAATGTCTTAAAATATACTCATCAATTCTTATTTATTATCCAAAGGGTGCACTACTTAAGTACAACAAGTTTGATTATAAGTTACAAAAATGAAGTCGTATTACTTTCACTAGGTGGCTTGTCTTGAAGAAAAAAAATAGGCAAATAAGTGGGGCATAATAAAATAATAAGTAGAGAGCTGCGTATTAGTTTTCGTTGAAAGTGTTAAAGTATACTCATCAATTTTTATTTATTATCAAAAAGGATGCATTTCTTATGTACCTCAAGTTTGATTATAAATTACAAAAATCAACATTTATTACTTTCACTAGGTGGCTGCCTTGAAGAAAAAATTAGGCCAATAAGTGAGGCATAATAAACTAATACGTGTAGAGCTACCTATTAGTTTTTGTAAAAAGTTTTAAAATTTATTAAACAATTTATTTTTATTATTCAAAGGGAAGCATTTATTATGTACTACAAGTTTGAATATAAGTTACAAAAATCAACTCATATTACTTTCACTAGGTGGCTGCCTTGAAGAAAAAAATAGACAAATAAGTGGGGCATAATAAATAAATAGGTGGAGAACTACCTATTAGTTTTGGTAAAAAGATTTAAAATTTATTAAACAATTTAATTTTATTATTCAAAGGGATTCACATCTTATGTTCCACAAGTTTGAATATAAGTTACAAAAATCAACCCTTATTACTTTCACTAGGTAGCTGCCTTCAAGAAAAAAATAGACAAATAAATGGGGCATAATAAACAAATAAGTGAAGAGTTACCTATTAGTTTTCATAAAAAATTTAAAATTTATTAAACAATTTATTTTTATTATTCAAAGAGATGCACTTCTTATGTATGACAAGTTTGAATATAAGTTTCAAAAATATCCCCTTATTACTTTCACTAGGTGGCTGCTTGAAGAAAATAATAGGCAAATAAGTGGGGCATAAAAAAATAATAAGTGAAGAGTTACGTATTAGTTTTCGTACAATGTGTTAAAATATACTCATCAATTCTTATTTATTATCCAAAGGGTGCACTTCTTAAGTACCACAAGTTTGATTATAAGTTACAAAAATGAAGTCGTATTACTTTCACTAGGTGGCTTGTCTTTAAGAAAAAAAATAGGCAAATAAGTGGGGCATAATAAAATAATAAGTAGAGAACTGCGTATTAGTTTTCGTACAAAGTGTTAAAGTATACTCATCAAATTTTTATTTATTATCCAAAGGGTGCACTTCTTTAGTACCACAAGTTTGATTATAAGTTACAAAAATCAACCTTTATTACTTTCACTAGGTGGCTGCCTTGAAGAAAATAATAGGCAAATAAGTGGGGCATAATAAAATAATAAGTGGAGAGCTACGTATTAGTTTTCGTACAATGTCTTAAAATATACTCATCAATTCTTATTTATTATCCAAAGGGTGCACTACTTAAGTACAACAAGTTTGATTATAAGTTACAAAAATGAAGTCGTATTACTTTCACTAGGTGGCTTGTCTTGAAGAAAAAAATAGGCAAATAAGTGGGGCATAATAAAATAATAAGTAGAGAACTGCGTATTAGTTTTCGTACAAAGTGTTAAAGTATACTCATCAAATTTTTATTTATTATCCAAAGGGTGCACTTCTTTAGTACCACAAGTTTGATTATAAGTTACAAAAATCAACCCTTATTACTTTCACTAGGTGGCTCTGCCTTGAAGAAAAAAATAGGCAAATAAGTGGAGCATAATAAATTAATAAGTAGAGAGCTACGTATTTCGTACAAAGTGTTAAAATATACTCATCAAATTTTTATTTATTATCAAAAGGGTGCACTTCTTAAGTACCAGAAGTTTGATTATAAGTTACAAAAATCAACTCTTATTACTTTACTAGGTAGCTGCCTTAAAGAAAAAATAGGCAAATAAGTGGAGCATAATAAATTAATAAGTAGATAGCTACGTATTTCGTACAAAGTGTTAAAATATACTCATCAAGTTTTTATTTATTATCCAAAGGTGCACTTCATAAGTACCAAAATTTTGATTATAAGTTACAAAAATCAACTCTTATTAGTTTCACTGAAGAAAAAAATAGGCAAATAAGTGGGGTATAATAAACTAATAAGTGCAGAGCTAGCTATTAGTTTTCGTAAAGAGTTTTAAAATTTATTAAACAATTTCTTTTTACTATTCAAAGGGATTCACTCCTTATGTATCACAAGTTTGAATATAAGTTATAAAAATCAACCCTTATTACTTTAACTAGGTGGCTGCCCTGAAGAAAAAAATAGGCAAATCAGTGGGACATAATAAACAAATAAGTGCAGAGCTACCTATTAGTTTTCGTAAAAAGTTTTAAAATTTATTAAACAATTTATTTTTATTATCCGAAGGGGTGCACTTCTTATGTACCACAAGTTTAATTATAAGTTACCAAAATCAACCCTTATTACTTTCACTAGGTGGCTGCCTTGAAGAACAAATTAGGCAAATAAGTGGGGCATAATAAACTAATAAGTACAGAGCTACCTATTAGTTTTTGTAACAAGTTTTAAAATTTATTAAACAATTTTTTTTATTATCCAAAGGGATGCACTCCTTATGTACCACCAGTTTGATTATAAGTTACAAAAATCAACCTTTATTACTTTCACTAGGTTAGTGCCTTGAAGAAAAAATTAGGCAAATAAGTGGGGCATAATAAACAAATATGTGGAGAGCTACCTATTAGTTTTCTTAAAAAGTTTTAAAATTTATTAAACAATTTTTTTTATTATCCAAAGGGATGCACTTCTTGTGTACCACAAGTTTGATTGTAAGTTACAAAAATCAACCTTTATTACTTTCACTAGGTGGCTCCCTTGAAGAAAAATTTAGGCAAATAAGTGGGCTATAATAAACAAATAAGTGGAGAGCTACGTATTATGTTCGTAGAAAGTGTTAAAATATACTCATAAATTTTTATTTATTATCAAAAACGATGCACTTCTTATGTACCTCAAGTTATATTATAAGTTACAAAACTTAACCCTTATTACTTTGACTAGGTGACTGCCTTGAAGAAAAAAATAGGCAAATAAGTGGGGTATAATAAACTAATAAGTGCAGAGCTACCTATTAGTTTT
Source organism: Vigna unguiculata (assembly GCF_037176805.1). Lineage (NCBI taxonomy): Eukaryota > Viridiplantae > Streptophyta > Magnoliopsida > Fabales > Fabaceae > Vigna > Vigna unguiculata. The sequence goes on along the minus strand of NC_140794.1, from coordinate 50,500,962 downwards.
CGTAAAAAGTTTTAAAATTTATTAAACAATTTTTTTTACTATTCAAAGGGATTCACTTCTTATGTACCACATGTCTGAATATAAGTTAAAAAAATCAACCTTACTACTTTCACTAGGTGGCAGCCTTGAAGAAAAAATTAGGCAAATAAGTTTTCCATAATAAACTAATAAGTGCAGAGCTACCTATTAGTTTTCGTAAAAAGTTTTAAAATTTATTAAACAATTTTTTTTTACTATTCAAAGGAATTCACTTCTTATGTACCACAAGTCTGAATATAAGTTAAAAAAATCAACCTTACTACTTTCACTAGGTGGCAGCCTTGAAGAAAAAATTAGGCAAATAAGTGGGGTATAATAAACTAATAAGTGCAGAGCTACCTATTAGTTTTCGTAAAAAGTTTTAAAATTTATTAAACAATTTTTTTTTACTATTCAAAGGGATTAACTTCTTATATACCACAAGTTTGAATATAAGTGAAAAAAATCAACCCTTACTACTTTCACTATGTGGCTGCCTTGACGAAAATAATAGGCAAATAAGTGGGGCATAATAAAATATTAAGTGGAGAGCTACATAATAGTTTTCGTGTTAAAATATACTCATCAATTCTTATTTATTATCCAAAGGGTGCACTTCTTAAGTACCACAAGTTTGATTATAAGTTACAAAAATGAAGTCGTATTATTTTCACTAGGTGGCTTCTCTTGAAGAAAAAAAATAGCAAATAAGTGGAGCATAATAAAATAATAAGTAGAGAGATGCGTATTAGTTTTCGTACAAAGTGTTAAAGTATACTCATCAAGTTTTTATTTATTATCCAAAGGGTGCACTTCTTAAGTACCACAAGTTTGATTATAAGTTATAAAAATCAACTCTTATTACTTTCACTAGGTGACTGCCTCAAAGAAAAAATAGGCAAATAAGTGGAGCATAATAAAATAATAAGTAGATAGCTACGTATTTCGTAGAAAGTGTTAAAATATACTCATCAAATTTTTATTTATTATCCAAAGGGTGCACTTCATAAGTACCAGAATTTTGATTATAAGTTAAGAAAATCAACTCTTATTACTTTCACTAAAGAAAGAAATAGGCAAATAAGTGGGATATAATAAAAAAATAAGTGCAAAGCTACGTATTAGTTTTCATAAAAAGTTTTAAAATTTATTAAACAATTTATTTTTATTATCCAAAGGGATGCACTTCTTATGTACCACAAGTTTGATTATAAGTTACAAAAATCAACCTTTATTACTTTCACTAGGTGGCTGCCTTCAAGAAAAAATTAGGGAAATAAGTGGGGTATAATAAACTAATAAGTGCAGAGCTAGCTATTAGTTTTCGTAAAAAGTTTCTAAATTTATTAAACAATTTTTTTTTTACTATTCAATGGGATTCACTTCTTATGTACCACAAGTTTGAATATAAGTTAAAAATATCAACCTTATTACTTTCACTAGGTGGCTGCCTAGAAGAAAAAATTAGGCAAATAAGTGGGGCATAAGAAACTAATAAGTGCAGAACTACCTATTAGTTTTCGTAAAAAAGTTTTTAAATTTATTAAACAATTTTTTTTTACTATTCAATGGGATTCACTTCTTATGTACCACAAGTTTGATTATAAGTTACAAAAATCAACCTTTATTACTTTCACTAGGTGGCTGCCTTGAAGAAAAAATTAGGCAAATAAGTGGGGCATAATAAACAAATATGTGGAGAGCTACCTATTAGTTTTCTTAAAAAGTTTTAAAATTTATTAAACAATTTATTTTTATTATCCAAAGGGATGCACTTCTTATGTACCACAAGTTTGATTATAAGTTACAAAAATTAACCTTTATTACTTTTACTAGGTGGCTGCCTTGAAGAAGAAAGGACAAATAAGTGGGGCATCATAAACAAATAAGTGGATAGCTACATACTATTTTTGTACAAAGTGTTAAGATATACTCATCAATTTTTATTTATTATGCAAAAGGATGCACTTCTTATGTACCAAAAGTTTGATTATTTTCTTTAAAACTTAACCCTTATTACTTTCACTAGGTGACTGCCTTGAAGAAAAAATTAAGCAAATAAGTGGGTCATAATAAACAAATAAGTGGAGAGCTATCTATAAGTTTTCGTAAAAAGTTTTTAAATTTATTAAACAAATTTTTTTATTATCCAAAGGGATGCACTTCTTATGTACCACAAGTTTGATTATACGTTACCAAAATCAACCCTTATTACTTTCACTGGGTGGCTCCCTTGAAGAAAAAAATAGACAAATAAGTGGGACATAATAAATAAATAAGTGGAGAGCTAACTATTAGTTTTGGTAAAAAGTTTTAAAATTTATTAAACAATTTAATTTTATTATTCAAAGGGATTCAGATCTTATGTACCACAAGTTTAAATATAAGTTACAAAAATCAACCCTTATTACTTTCACTAGGTAGCTGCCTTCAAGAAAAAAATAGGCAAATAAATGGGACATAATAAACAAATAAATGAAGAGCTACGTATTAGTTTTCATAAAAAAATTTAAAATTTATTAAACAATTTATTTTTATTATTCAAAGGGATGCACTTCTTATGTATGACAAGTTTGAATAAAAGTTTCAAAAATATCCCTTATTACTTTAACTAGGTGGCTGCCTTGAAGAAAATAATAGGCAAATAAGTGGGGCATAATAAAATAATAAGTGGAGAGAGCTACATATTAGTTTTTGTATTAAAATATACTCATCAATTCTTATTTATTATCCAAAGGGTGCACTTCTTAAGTACCACAAGTTTGATTATAAGTTACAAAAATGAAGTCGTATTACTTTCACTAGGTGGCTTGTCTTGAAGAAAAAAAACAGGCAAATAAGAGGGGCAGAATAAAATAATAAGTAGAGAGCGGCGTATTAGTTTTCGTACAAAGTGTTAAAGTATACTCATCAAATTTTTATTTATTATCCAAAGGGTGCACTTCTTAAGTACCACAAGTTTGATTATAAGTTACAAAAATCAACTCTTAGTACTCTCACTAGGTTGTTGCCTTAAAGAAAAAAATAGGCAAATAAGTGGAGCATAATAAATTAATAAGTAGAAAGCTACGTATTTCGTAAAAAGTGTTAAAATGTACTCATCAAATTTTTATTTATTATCCAAAGGGTGCACTTCTTAAGTACCAGAATTTTGATTATAAGTTACAAAAATCAACTCTTATTAGTTTCACTAAAGAACAAAATAGGCAAATAAGTGGGACATAATAAACAAATATGTGCAAAGCTACGTATTAGTGTTTTCGTAAAAAAGTTTTAAAATTTATTAAACAATTTATTTTTATTATCCAACGGGATGCACTCCTTATGTACCCACAAGTTTTTTTATAAGTTACAAAAATCAACCTTTATTACTTTCACTAGGTGGCTGCCTTGAAAAAAAAATTAGGCAAATAAGTGGGGCATAATAAATAAATATGTGGAGAGCTACCTATTAGTTTTCATAAAAAGTTTTAAAGTTTATTAAACAATTTATTTTTAGTATTCAAAGGGATGCCATTCTTTTGTACCACAAGTTTGTTTGAATATAAGTTACAAAAATCAACCCTTATTACTTTCACTAGGTGGCTGCCTTGAAGAAAAAAATAGGCAAATAAGTGGGGCATAATAAACAAATAAGTGGACAGCTACGTATTATTTTCGTACAAAGTGTTAAAATATACTCATCAATTTTTATTTATTCTCCAAAAGGATGCACTTCTTATGTACCGCAAATTTGATTATTTAGTACAAAAAAATCAACCCTTATTACTTTCACTAGTTTGCTGCCTTGAAGAAAAAATTAGGCAAATAAGTGGGGCATAATAAACAAATAAGTGGAGAGCTATCTATTTGTTTTTGTAAAAAGTTTTAAAATTTATTAAACAATTTATTTTTATTATTCAAAGCGAAGCACTTATTATGTAGTACAAGTTTGAATATAAGTTACAAAAATCAACCCTTATTACTTTCACTAGGTGGTTGCCTTGAAGAAAACAATAGACAAATAAGTGGGGTATAATAAACAAATAACTGGAGAGCTAGCTATTAGTTTTCATAAAAAGTTTTAAAACTTATTAAACAATTTATTTTTATTATTCAAAGGAATGAACTTCTTATGTACCACAAGTTTGAATATAAGTTATAAAAAACAATCCTTACTACTTTCACTAGGTGGCTGGTTTGAAGAAAAAAAATAGGCAAATAAGTGAGGCATAATAAACTAATATGTGGAGAGCTACCTATTAGTTTTCGTAAAAATTTTTAAAATTTATTAAACAATTTATTTTTATTATTCAAAGGAATGAACTTCTTATGTACCATAAGTTTGAATATAAGTTACAAAAATCAACCCTTATTACTTGAACTAGGTGGCTGTCTTAAGGAAAAAAAGAGGCAAATAAGTTGGGCATAATAAACAAATATGTGGAGAGCTACCAATTAGGTTTCGTAAAAAGTTTTAAAATTTATTAAACAATTTATCTTTATTATTCAAAGGGATGCACTTCTTATGTACGACAAGTTTGAATACAAGTTACAAAAATCAACCCTTATTACTTTCACTAGGTGGGTGCCTTGAAGAAAAAAATAGGCAAATAAGTGGGGCATAATAAACAAATAAGTGGAGAGCTACGTATTATTTTCGTACAAAGTGTGAAAATATACTCATCAATTTTTATTTATTATCCAAAAGGATGATCTTTTTATGTACCACAAGTTTGATTATCAGTTACAAAAATCAACCCTTATTACTTTCACTAGGTGGGTGCCTTGAAGAAAAAAATAGGCAAATAAGTGGGGCATAATAAACAAATAAGTGGAGAGCTACGTATTATTTTCGTACAAAGTGTGAAAATATACTCATCAATTTTTATTTATTATCCAAAAGGATGATCTTTTTATGTACCACAAGTTTGATTATCAGTTACAAAAATCAACCCTTATTACTTTCACTGGGTGCCTTGAAGAAAAAAATAGGCAAATAAGTGGGGCATAATAAACAAATAAGTGGAGAGCTACGTATTATTTTCGTACAAAGTGTGAAAATATACTCATCAATTTTTATTTATTATCCAAAAGGATGATCTTTTTATGTACCACAAGTTTGATTATCAGTTACAAAAATCAACCTTTATTACTTTCACTAGGTGGCTGCGTTAAAAAAAAAATAGGCAAAAATGTGAGGCATAATACACAAATAAGTGGAGAGCTACCTTTTATTTTCCTACAAAGTGTTAAAATATACTCATTGATTTTTATTTATTCTCCAAAAGGATTCACTTCTTATGTACCACAAGTTTGATTATTTTGTACAAAAAAAATCAAACCTTATTACTTTCACTAGGTTGCTGCCTTGAAGAAAAAATTAGGCAAATTAGTGGGGCATAATAAACAAATAAGTAGAGAGCTATCTATTTGTTTTCGTAAAAATTTTTAAAATTTATTAAACAATTTTTTTTCTTATTCAAACGGAAGCACTTATTATGTACTACAAGTTTGAATATCAGTTACAAAAATCAACCCTTATTACTTTCACAAGATGGCTGCTATTAAATAATTTATTTTTATTATTCAAAGGGATTCACTTCTTATGTACCACAAGTTTGAATATAAGTTACAAAAATCAACCCTTATTACTTTCATTAGGTGGCTGCCTTGAAGAAAAAAATAGACAAATAAGTGGGACATAATAAACAAATAAATACAGAGCTACCTATTAGTTTTCGTAAAAAGTTTTAAAATTTATTAAACAATTTTTTTTATTACCCAAAGGGATACACTTCTTATGTACCACAAGTTTGATTATAAGTTACCAAAATCAACCCTTATTACTTCCACTGGGTGGCTGCCTTGAAGAAAAAAATAGACAAATAAGTGGGGCATAATAAATAAATAAGTGGAGAGCTACCTATTAGTTTTGGTAAAAAATTTTAAAATTTATGAAAAAATTTAATTTTATTATTCAAAGGGATTCAGATCTTGTGTACCACAAGTTTGAATATATGTTACAAAAATCAACCCTTATTACTTTCACTAGGTAGCTGCCTTCAAGAATAAAATAGACAAATAAATGTGGCATAATAAACAAATAAGTGAAGAGCTACCTATTAGTTTTCATAAAAAAAAATTTAAAATTTATTAAACAATTTATTTTTATTATTCAAAGGGATGCACTTCTTATGTATGACAAGTTTGAATATAAGTTTCAAAAATATCCCCTTATTACTTTCACTAGGTGACTGCCTTGAAGATAATAATAGGCAAATAAGTGGGGCATAATAAAATAATAAGTGGAGAGCTACGTATTAGTTTTCGTACAATGTTTTAAAATATACTCATCAATTCTTATTTATTATCTAAAGGGTGCACTTCTTAAGTACCACAAGTTTGATTATAAGTTACAAAAATGAAGTCGTATTACTTTCACTGGTGGCTTGTCTTGAAGAAAAAAAATAGGCAAATAAGTGGGACATAATAAAATAATAAGTAGAGAGGTGCGTATTAGTTTTCGTACAAAGTGTTAAAGTATACTCATCAAATTTTTATTTATTATCCAAAGGGTGCACTTGTTAAGTACCACAAGTTTGATTATAAGTTACAAAAATCAACACTTATTACTTTCACTAGGTGGCTGCCTTAAAGAAAAAAATAGGCAAATAAGAGTGGAGCATAATAAAATAATAAGTACAGAGCTTCGTATTTCGTACAAAGTTTTAAAATATACTCATCAAATTTTTATTTATTATCCAAAGGGTGCACTTCTTAAGTACCAGAATTTTGATTATAAGTTACAAAAATCAACTCTTATTACTTTCACTAAAGAAAAAAGTAGGCAAATAAGTGGGACATAATAAACAAATAAGTGCATAGCTACGTATTAGTTTTCGTAAAAAGTTTTAAAATTTATTAAACAAATTTTTTTTATTATCCAAGGGGATGCACTTCTTATGTACCACAAGTTTGATTATAAGTTACCAAAATCAACCCTTATTACTTTCACTGGGTGGTTGCGTTGAAGAAAAATATAGACAAATAAGTGAGGTATAATAAATAAATAAGTGGAAAGCTACCTATTAGTTTTGGTAAAAAATTCTAAAATTTATTAAACAATTTAATTTTATTATTCAAAGGGATTCACATCTTATGTACCACTAGTTTGAATATAAGTTACAAAAATCAACCCTTATTACTTTCACTAGGTAGCTGCCTTCAGGAAAAAAAATAGACAAATAAATGGGGCATAATAAACAAATAAGTGAAGAACTACCTATTAGTTTTCATAAAAAAATTTAAAATTTATTAAACAATTTATTTTTATTATTCAAAGGGATGCACTTCTTATGTATGACTAGAGATGGCAAATAAACTCGTCTTTGTGGGTATTGCCTGATTCCGTCCCCGTTTTGACAGGGAATCCCCGCATTGACTGGGTATGGGTATTGGTATGGAGAATCCCGGACTTTTTCAGTTGGTTATAGGGATGGGTATGGGGATGTACATATACCCGCCATAATACCCGTCCCCGCCATATCTCCATTCTCGTTTAAATTATTAAAATATTCACAATTAATCAAGTAACCCCTATATATATATATATTCTATTTTTTATTTTTTTAATTATTTCATTTGTCATGAAACTCATTTTCATCTCCACTATATTTTTTATCTTATCATAACCTTTATGTAATTATGTTAAAATGATGTATGTTAATAAAAAAAAAATTTTCCTGACATTTGAATATTTATATTATTTTTTAATATTTTTATTTATTATAAATTTTCCTTTCACATGAGAATGTTTATACTCTCAATTTAAGGTAATATAAAAAAAATTCTTTACTTATTATTATTATTATTATTAATTTTTGTTTAATTTGAAAAACTCTTTTGTTTCATTAAAATAATTTTCGTTATTTTTCAACCATTAAGTATATATGTTGATATTTGAAAAGTTTTCTTAGTTCTCTAAGATATTTTTCGTCTTATCATACCTTAGTTATACATTTGATTTCCTTTGTGTGATTTTTTTCGATAGTCTCTCAAATTATTTCTAAAACACACATTTGTTAGTTTTTTAATATTTTTATTTATTGTTTTTATTTTCATCATGTAGAATAATATTTCGATATATTCTATCTAATTATTTTTTATTTTATAACTCATTATCAATCATAATGTAATTTTTTCACTTTAAATTCTGTTTGAAGTGGTTAAAATTATATATATATATATATATATATATATATATAATGATATTTAGGAATAGTATATGATAATTCACTACAAGAAAAACATGAAATGGTGACTGATTTAGTTAGTAACCCATATTAGTCACTATTTTTCGTCATTGGTGGTAGTAGTTGATTTATTGTCTGAATCAATGACTAAATTAGTGACCGATTCAATGATAGAATCGGTACTTGATTTAGTGACCAATTCAATTACTAATTTATTTGTAATTTAATGACAAATTTTTTGGTCACTAATGATATTTCTATTTATTTTTAACCACTTCAAACATAATTTAATAATTAGTTCTCTAAGGTTTTTTTCATTTTATCATACCTTAATTATACATTTGATTTGCTTTGTGCGATTTCTTTCGATAGTCTCTCAAATTATTTCTAAAACACACATTTGTTAGTTTTTTAATATTTTTATTTATTGTTTATTTTCATCATGTAGAATAATATTTTGATATATTCTATCTAATTATTTGTTATTTTATAACTCACTATTAATCATACTGTAATTTTTTTCCCTTTAATTGTATAAATAACTTTTATTTACTACAATATAAAAATTTAATGTAATTTCTATGAATTTTTTTTGTCACTATCCAACATATATTGAAGTTCAAAAGATACAAAATCTATGTCAAAATTTTATTATTATGTTTATTATTTATTCTTTGTGTCATTTTGATCAAGTGATGTATTATAACTTTTATTAATGTATAAAAAAGAGATTCATTATAATTTAAAAAATTGAAGTAAACAAACATTTAAAATATATTTTAATTTGAATATTTGTTTTCCTTTTATTATTTGTTCTTTGTGTCATTTTGATCAAGTGATGTATTATAACTTTTATTAGTGTATAAAAAAGAGATTCATTATAATTTAAAAAATTGAAGTAAACAAACATTTAAAATATATTTTAATTTGAATATTTGTTTTCCTTTTATTATTTGTTCTTTGTGTCATTTTGATCAAGTGATATATTATAACTTTTATTAGTGTATAAAAAAAAGATTCATTAGAATTTAAAAAATTGAAGTAAACAAACATTTAAAATATATTTTAATTTGAATATTTGTTTTCCTTTTATATTTTTTTGAAATATTTTTTAATTTTATCAACTAAGTTCATCAATGTTGTAGTTTGCAAATTTAATAAATGTTTTGGTTCACATGAAATTTTATTTGATATTCTAATATAAAATGTAAACAATTCTATTTTATTTTAAGGTATTTGGCATCGAAGAAAATCCTCCTAATATTGAATATTTCATAATATTATGTTTTCTTTACCGTAATTTTTTTTCTTTTATAAATATTAATATTGAAGTAGTTACAACACGGGTACGGGTATGGGTACGAGATTATACCCGTTACCCGGTGGGGATGGGGATGGGAAAAAAGTTTGATACCCGTTGGGTTTGGGTATGGGGATGAATTTTTTATGCAGGGATGGGTATGGGATAGCGAAACCCGTCCCCGCCCCGTTGTCATCCCTATGTATGACAAGTTTGAATATAAGTTTCAAAAATATCCCCTTATTACTTTCACTAGGTGGGTGCCTTGAAGAAAATAATAGGCAAATAAGTGGGGCATAATAAAATAATAAGTGGAGAGCTACGTATTAGTTTTCGTACAATGTCTTAAAATATACTCATCAATTCTTATTTATTATCCAAAGGGTGCACTACTTAAGTACCACAAGTTTGATTATAAGTTACAAAAATGAAGTCGTATTACTTTCACTAGGTGGCTTGTCTTGAAGAAAAAAAATAGGCAAATAAGTGGGGCATAATAAAATAATAAGTAGAGAACTGCGTATTAGTTTTCGTACAAAGTGTTAAAGTATACTTATCAAATTTTTATTTATTATCCAAAGGGTGCACTTCTTAAGTACCATAATTTTGATTATAAGTTACAAAAATCAACTCTTATTACTTTCACTAAAGAAAAAAATAGGCAAATAAGTGGGATATAATAAACAAATAAGTGCAGAGCTACGTATTAGTTTTCGTAAAAAGTTTTAAAATTTATTAAACAATTTATTTTTATTATCCAAAGAGATGCACTTCTTATGTACCACAAGTTTGATTATAAGTTACAAAAATCAACCTTTATTACTTCCACTAGGTGGCTGCCTTGAAGAAAAAATTAGGCAAATAAGTGGGGTATAATAAACTAATAAGTGAAGAGCTGGCTATTAGTTTTCATAAAAAATTTTAAAATTTATTAAACAATTTTTTTTTACTATTCAAACGGATTCACTTCTTATGTACCACAAGTTTGAATATAAGTTACAAAAATCAACCCTTATTACTTTCACTAGGTGGCTGCCTTCAAGAAAAAAATAGGCAAATAAGAGGGACATAATAAACTAATAAGTGTAAAGCTACCTATTAGTTTTCGTAAAAAGTTTTAAAATTTATTAAACAAATTTTTTTATTATCCACAGGGATGCACTTCTTATGTACCACAAGTTTGATTATAAGTTACCAAAATCAACCCTTATTGCTTTCATTGGGTGGCTGCCTTGAAGAAAAATATAGACAAATAAGTGGGGCATAATAAATAAATAAGTGGAGAGCTACCTATTAGTTTTGGTAAAAAGTTTTAAAATTTATTAAACAATTTAATTTTATTATTCAAAGGGATTCACATCTTATGTACCACAAGTTTGAATATAAGTTACACAAATCAACCCTTATTACTTTCACTAGGTAGCCGCCTTCAAGAAAAAAATAGGCAAATAAATGGGGCATAATAAACAAATAAGTAAAAAGAGCTACCTATTAGTTTTCATAAAAAAATTTAAAATTTATTTAACAATTTATTTTTATTATTCAAAGGGATGCACTTCTTATGTATGACAAGTTTGAATATAAGATTCAAAAATATCCCCTTATTACTTTCACTAGGTGGCTGCCATGAAGAAAATAATAGGCAAATAAGTGGGGCATAATAAAATAATAAGTGGAGAGCTGCGTATTAGTTTTCGTAAAAAGTTTTAAAATTTATTAAACAATTTTTTTTTACTATTCAAAGGGATTCACTTCTTATGTACCACAAGTTTGAATATAAGTTACAAAAATCAACCCTTATTACTTTCACTAGGTGGCTGCTTTGAAGAAAAAAATAGGCAAATAAGTGGGGCATAATAAACAAATAAGTGGAGAGCTACATATTATTTTCGTACAAAGTGTTAAAGTATACTCATCAATTTTTATTTATTCTCCAAAAGGATGCACTTCTTATGTACCGCAAATTTGATTATTTTGTACAAAAAAATCAACCCTTATTACTTTCACTAAGTTGCTGCCTTGAAGACAAAATTAGGCAAATAAGTGGGGCATAATAAACAAATAAGTGGAGAGCTATCTATTTGTCTTTGTAAAAAGTTTTAAAATTTATTAAACAATTTATTTTTATTATTCACAGGGAAGCACTTATTATGTACTACAAGTTTGAATATAAGTTACAAAAATCAACCCTTATTACTTTCACTAGGTGGATGCTATTAAATAATTTATTTTTACTATTCAAAGTTATGCACTTCTTATGTACCACAAGTTTGAATATAAGTTACAAAAATCAACTCATATTACTTTCACTAGGTGGCTGCCTTGTAGAAAAAGGGAGGCAAATATGTGGGTCATAATAAACAAATAAGTGGAGAGCAACGTATTATTTTCGAACAAGTTGTAAAAATATACTCATCAATTTTTATTTATTAACCAAAAGGATGCACTTCTTATGTACCTCAAGTCATATTATAAATTACAAAACTTAACCCTTATTACTTTCACTAGGTGAGTGCCTTAAAGAAAAAATTAGGCAAATAAGTGGGGCATAATAAACAAATAAGTGGAGAGCTATCTATTAGTTTTCGTAAAAAGTTTTAAAGTTTATTAAACAATTTATTTTTATTATCCAAATGGATGCACTTCCTATGTACCACAAGTTTGAATATAAGTTACAAAAATCAACCCTTATTACTTTCACTAGGTGGCTGCCTTAAAGAAAAAAATAGGCAAATAAGTGGGACATAATAAACAAATGTGTACAGAGCTACCTATTAGTTTTGGTAAAAAGTTTTAAAATTTATTAAACAATATAATTTTATTATTCAAAGGGATTCACTTCTTATGTATCACAAGTTTGAATATAAGTTACAAAAATCAACCCTTATTACTTTCACTAGGTGGCTGCCTTGAAGAAAAAAATAGGCAAATAAGTGGGACATAATAAACAAATAAGTTCAGAGCTACCTATTAGTTTTCGTAAAACGTTTTAAAATTTATTAAACAATTTATTTTTATTATCCAAAGAGATGCACTTCTTATGTACCACAAGTTTGATTATAAGTTACAAAAATCAACCTTTATTACTTTCACTAGGTGGCTGCCTTGAAGAAAATGATAGGCAAATAAGTGGGGCATAATAAAATAATAAGTGGAGAGCTACGTATTAGTTTTCGTACAATGTGTTAAAATATACTCATCAATTCTTATTTATTATCCAAAGGGTGCACTTCTTAAGTACCACAAGTTTGATTATAAGTTACAAGAATGAAGTCGTATTACTTTCACTAGGTGGCTTGTCTTGAAGAAAAAAAATAGGCAAATAAGTGGGGCATAATAAAATAATAAGTAGAGAGCTGCGTATTAGTTTTCGTAGAAAGTGTTAAAGTATACTCATCAAATTTTTATTTCTTACCCAAAGGGATTCACTTCTTATGTACCACAGCTTTGAATATAAGTTACAAAAATCAACTCTTATTACTTTCACTAGGTGGCTGCCTTGAAGAATAAAATAAGCAAATAAGTGGAGCATAATCAACAAATAAGTGCAAAGGAACAAATTATTTTCGTAGAAAGTGTTAAAATATATTCATCAATTAGTTTTCGTAAAAAGTTTTAAAATTTATTAAACAATTTATTTTAATTATCAAAAGGCATGCACTTCTTATGTACCAGAAGTTTGATTATAAGTTACAAAAATCAACCCTTTCTTACTTTCACTAGGTTGCTGCCTTGAAGAAAAAATTAGGCAAATAAGTGGGGTATAATAAACTAATAAGTGCAGCGCTACCTATTAGTTTTCGTAAAAAGTTTTAAAATTTATTAAACAATTTTTTTTTTACTATTCAAAGGGATTCACTTTGTATGTACCACAAGTTTGAATATAAGTTACAAAAATCAACCCTTATTACTTTGATTAGGTGGCTGCCTTAAAGAAAAAAATAGGCAAATAAGTGCGACATAATAAAGAAATAAGTGAAGAGCTACCTATTAGTTTTCGTAAAAAGTTTTAAAATTTATTAAACAATTTATTTTTATTATCCGAAGGGAAGCACTTCTTATGTACCACAAGTTTGATTATAAGTTACAAAAATTAACCTTTATTACTTTTACTAGGTGGCTGCCTTGAAGAAAAAAAGGGCAAATAAGCGGAGCAGAATAAACAAATAAGTGGAGAGCTACATATTATTTTCGTACAAAGTGTTAAAATATACTCACCAATTTTTATTTATTATCCAAAAGGATGCACTTCTTATGTACCAAAAACTTGATTATTTTGTAGAAAACTTAACCCTTATTACTTTCAATAGGTGTGCCTTGAAGAAAAAATTAGGCAAATAAGTGGGGCATAAGAAACAAATAAGTACAGAGCTACCTATTAGTTTTCATAAAAAGTTTTAAAATTTATTAAACAATTTATTTTTATTATCCGAAGGGATGCACTTCCTATATACCACAAGTTTGATTATAAGTTACAAAAATTAATCTTTATTATTTTTACTAGGTGGCTGGCTGCCTTGAATAAGAAAAGGGCAAATCAGTGGGGCAGAATAAACAAATAAGTGGAGAACTACATATTATTTTCGTACAAAGTGTTAAAATATACTCATCAATTTTAATTTATTATCCAAAAGGATGCACTTCTTATGTACCAAAAGTTTGATTATTTTGTACAAAACTTAACCCTTATTACTTTCACTAGGTTGCTGCCTTGAAGAAAAAATTAGGCAAATAAGTGGGGCATAATAAACAAATATGTGGAGAACTATCTATTAGTTTTCGTAAAAAGTTTTAAAATTTATTGAACAATTTTTTTTTTTTACTATTCAAAGGGATTGACTTCTTATGTACCACAAGTTTGAATATAAGTTACAAAAATCAACCCTTTTTACTTTCACTAGGTAGCTTCCTTCAAGAAAAAAAAAAGGCAAATAAATGGGGAATTATAAACAAATAAGTGAAGAGCTACCTATTAGTTTTCATAAAAAAATTTAAAATTTATTAAAAAATTTATTTTTATTATTCAAAGGGAAGCACTTATTATGTACTACAAGTGTGAGTATAGGTTACAAATATCAACCCTTGATACTTTCACTAGGTGGCTGCCTTGAAGAAAAAATTAGGCAAATAAGTAGGGCAGAATAAACAAATAAGTGCAGAGCTACCTATAAGTTTTTGGTAAAAAGTTTTAAAATTTATTAAACAATTTATTTTTATTATTGAAAGGGATGCTTTTCTTATGTATGACAAGTTTGAATATAAGTTTCAAAAATATCCCCTTATTACTTTCCCTAGGTGGCTGCCTAGAAGAAAATAATAGGCAAATAAGTGGGGCATAATAAAATAATAAGTGGAGAGCTACGTATTAATTTTCGTACAATGTGTTAAAATATACTCATCAATTCTTATTTATTATCCAAAGGGTGCACTTCTTGAGTACCACAAGTTTGATTATAATTTACAAAAATGAAGTCGTATTACTTTCACTAGGTGGCTTGTCTTGAAGAAAAAAAATAGGCAAATAAGTGAGGCATAATAAAATAATAAGTAGAGAGTTGCATATTTGTTTTCGTAGAAAGTGTTAAAGTATACTCATCAAATTTTTATTTATTGTCCAAAGGGTGCAGTTCTTAAGTACCACAAGTTTGGTTATAAGTTACAAAAATCAACTCTTATTACTTTCACTAGGTGGCTACCTTAAAGAAAAAATAGGCAAATAAGTGGAGCATAATAAAATAATAAGTAGAGAGTTACGTATTTGGTACAAATTGTTAAAATATACTCATCAAATTTTTATTTATTATCCAAAGGGTGCACTTCTTAAGTACCAAAATTTTGATTATAAGCTACAAAAATCAACTCTTATTACTTTCTCTAAAGAAAAAAATAGGCAAATAAGTGGGACATAATAAACAAATAAGTGCAGAGCTACGTATTAGTTTTCGTAAAAAGTTTTAAAATTTATTAAACAATTTATTTTTATTATCCAAGGGGATGCACTTCTTATGTACCAAAAGTTTGATTATAATTTACAAAAAATCAACCCTTGTTACCTTCACTAGGTGGCTGCCTTGAAGAAAAAAATAGGCAAATAAGTGGGACATAATAAACTAATAAATAAGTGCAGAGCTACCTATTAGTTTTCGTAAAAAGTTTTAAAATTTATTAAACAATTTTTTTATTATCCAAAGGGATGCACTTCATATGTACCACAAGTTTGATTATAAGTTACAAAAATCAACCCTTATTACTTTCACTAGGTTGCTGCTTGAAGAAAAAATTAGGCAAATAAGTGGGGCATAATAAACAAATAAGTGGAGAGCTATCTATTTGTTTTTGTAAAAAGTTTTAAAATTTATTAAACAATTTATTTTTATTATTCAAAGGGAAGCACTTATTATGTACTACAAGTTTGAATATAAGTTACAAAAATCAACCCTTATTACTTTCACTAGGTGGCTGCAATTAAATAATTTATTTTTATTATTCAAAGGGATGCACTCCTTATGTACTACAGGTTTGAATATAAGTTACAAAAATCAACTCATATTACTTTCACTAGGTGGCTGCCTTGTAGAAAAAGAGAGGCAAATATGTGGGGCATAATAAACAAATAAGTGGAGAGCAACGTATTATTTTCGTACAACGTGTTAAAATATACTCATCAATTTTTATTTACTAACCAAAAGGATGCACTTCTTATTTACCTCAAGTCCTACTATAAGTTACAAAACTTAACCCTTATTACCTTCACAAGGTGAGTGCCTTAAAGAAACAATTAGGGAAATAAGTGGGGCATAATAAACAAATAAGTGGCGAACTATCTATTAGTTTTCGTAAAAAGTTTTAAAATTTATTAAACAATTTATTTTTATTATCCAAAGGGATGCACTTCTTATGTACCACAAGTTTGAATATAAGTTACAAAAATCAACCCTTCTTACTTTCACTAGGTGGCTGCCTTGAAGACAAAATAGGCAAATAAGTGGGACATAATAAACAAATGAGTGCTGAGCTACCTATTACTTTTGGTAAAAAGTTTTAAAATATATTAAACAATTTAATTTTATTATTCAAAGGGATTCACTTCTTATGTATCACAAGTTTGAATATAGGTTACAAAAATCAACCCTTATTACTTTCACTAGGTGGCTGCCTTGAAGAAAAAAATAGGGAAATAAGTGGCACATAATAAATAAATAAGTGCAGAGCTACCTATTAGTTTTCGTAAAAAGTTTTAAAATTTATTAAACAAATTATTTTTATTATTCAAAGGGATTCACTTCTTATGTACCACAAGTTTGAATATAAGTTACAAAAATCAACTCTTATTACTTTCACTAGGTGGCTGCCTTGAAGAATAAAATAAGCAAATAAGTGGAGCATAATAAACAAATAAGTGCAGAGCAACGAATTATTTTCGTACAAAGTGTTAAAATATATTTATCAATTTTTATTTATTATCCAAAGGGATGCACTTCTTATGTACCACAAGTTTGATTATAAGTTACAAAAATAAACTTTTATTACTTTCACTAGGTGGCTGCCTTAAAAAAAAAGGCAAATAAGTGGGGCATAATAAACAAGTAAGTGGAGAGCTACGTATTTTTTCGTAAAAAGTGTTAAAATATACTCATCAATTTTTATTTATTATCAAAAAGGATGCATTTCTTATGTACCTCAAGTTTGATTATAAATTAAGAAAATCAACATTTATTACTTTCACTAGGTGCCTGTCTTGAAGAAAAAATTAGGCCAATAAGTGAGGCATAATAAACTAATACGTGCAAAGCTACCTATTAGTTTTTGTAAAAAGTTTTAAAATTTATTAAACAATTTTTTTTATTATCCAAAAGGATGCACTCCTTATGTACCACAAGTTTGATTATAAGTTACAAAAATCAACCTTTATTACTTTCACTAGGTTGCTGCCTTGAAGAAAAAATTAGGCAAATAAGTGGGGCATAATAAACAAATATGTGGAGAGCTACCTATTAGTTTTTTTAAAAAGTTTTAAAATTTATTAAACAATTTTTTTTTATTATCCAAAGGGATGCACTTCTTGTGTACCACAAGTTTGATTATAAGTTACAAAAATCAACCTTTATTACTTTCACTAGGTGGCTGCCTTGAAGAAAAAATTAGGCAAATAAGTTGGGCATAATAAACAAATATGTGGAGAGCTACCAATTAGGTTTCGTAAAAAGTTATAAAATTTATTAAACAATTTATCTTTATTATTCAAAGGGATGCACTTCTTATGTACGACAAGTTTGAATACAAGTTACAAAAATCAACCCTTATTACTTTCACTAGGTGGGTGCCTTGAAGAAAAAAATAGGCAAATAAGTGGGGCATAATAAACAAATAAGTGGAGAGCTACGTATTATTTTCGTACAAAGTGTGAAAATATACTCATCAATTTTTATTTATTATCCAAAAGGATGATCTTTTTATGTACCACAAGTTTGATTATAAGTTACAAAAATCAACCTTTATTACTTTCACTAGGTGGCTGCGTTGAAAAAAAAAAAGGCAAAAATGTGAGGCATAATACACAAATAAGTGGAGAGCTACCTATTAGTTTTCGTAAAAAGTTTTAAAATTTATTTAACAATTTTTTTTACTATTCAAAGGGATTCACTTCTTATGTACCACAAGTCTGAATATAAGTTAAAAAAATCAACCTTACTACTTTCACTAGGTGGCAGCCTTGAAGAAAAAATTAGGCAAATAAGTTTTACATAATAAACTAATAAGTGCAGAGCTACCTATTAGTTTTCGTAAAAAGTTTTAAAATTTATTAAACAATTTTTTTTTTACTATTCAAAGGGATTCACTCCTTATGTACCACAAGTCTGAATATAAGTTAAAAAAATCAACCTTACTACTTTCACTAGGTGGCAGCTTTGAAGAAAAAATTAGGCAAATAAGTGGTGCATAATAAACTAATAAGTGCAGAGCTACCTATTAGTTTTCGTAAAAAGTTTTAAAATTTATTTAACAATTTTTTTTACTATTCAAAGGGATTCACTTCTTATGTACCACAAGTCTGAATATAAGTTAAAAAAATCAACCTTACTACTTTCACTAGGTGGCAGCCTTGAAGAAAAAATTAGGCAAATAAGTTTTACATAATAAACTAATAAGTGCAGAGCTACCTATTAGTTTTCGTAAAAAGTTTTAAAATTTATTAAACAATTTTTTTTTTACTATTCAAAGGGATTAACTTCTTATATACCACAATTTTGAATATAAGTGAAAAAAATCAACCCTTACTACTCTCACTATGTGGCTGCCTTGACGAAAATAATAGGCAAATAAGTGGGGCATAATAAAATATTAAGTGGAGAGCTACATAATAGTTTTCGTGTTAAAATATACTCATCAATTCTTATTTATTATCCAAAGGGTGCACTTCTTAAGTACCACAAGTTTGATTATAAGTTACAAAAATGAAGTCGTATTACTTTCACTAGGTGGCTTTTCTTGAAGAAAAAAAAATAGCAAATAAGTGGGGCATAATAAAATAATAAGTAGAGAGATGCGTATTAGTTTTCGTACAAAGTGTTAAAGTATACTCATCAAATTTTTATTTATTATCCAAAGGGTCCACTTCATAAGTACCAGAATTTTGATTATAAGTTACGAAAATCAACTCTTATTACTTTCACTAAAGAAAGAAATAGGCAAATAAGTGAGACATAATAAAAAAATAAGTGCAAAGCTACGTATTAGTTTTCATAAAAAGTTTTAAAATTTATTAAACAATTTATTTTTATTATCCAAAGGGATGCACTTCTTATGTACCACAAGTTTGATTATAAGTTACCAAAATCAACCTTTATTACTTTCACTAGGTGGCTGCCTTCAAGAAAAAATTAGGGAAATAAGTGGGGTATAATAAACTAATAAGTGCAGAGCTAGCTATTAGTTTTCGTAAAAAGTTTTTAAATTTATTAAACAATTTTTTTTTACTATTCAATGGGATTCACTTATGTACCACAAGTTTGAATATAAGTTAAAAATATCAACCTTATTACTTTCACTAGGTGGCTGCCTTGAAGAAAAAATTAGGCAAATAAGTGGGGCATAAGAAACTAATAAGTGCAGAGCTACCTATTAGTTTTCGTAAAAAAGTTTAAAATTTATTAAACAATTTATTTTATTATCCAAAGGGATACACTCCTTATGTACCACAAGTTTGATTATAAGTTACAAAAATCAACCTTTATTACTTTCACTAGGTGGCTGCCTTGAAGAAAAAATTAGGCAAATAAGTGGGGCATAATAAACAAATATGTGGAGAGCTACTTATTAGTTTTCTTAAAAAGTTTTAAAATTTATTAAACAATTTATTTTTATTATCCAAAGGGATGCACTTCTTATGTACCACAAGTTTGATTATAAGTTACAAAAATCAACCTTTATTACTTTCACTAGGTGGCTGCCTTCAAGAAAAAATTAGGGAAATAAGTGGGGTATAATAAACTAATAAGTGCAGAGCTAGCTATTAGTTTTCGTAAAAAGTTTTTAAATTTATTAAACAATTTTTTTTTACTATTCAATGGGATTCACTTCTTATGTACCACAAGTTTGAATATAAGTTAAAAATATCAACCTTATTACTTTCACTAGGTGGCTGCCTTGAAGAAAAAATTAGGCAAATAAGTGGGGCATAAGAAACTAATAAGTGTAGAGCTACCTATTAGTTTTGGTAAAAAAGTTTAAAATTTATTAAACAATTTTTTTTATTATCCAAAGGGATGCACTCCTTATGTACCACAAGTTTGATTATAAGTTACAAAAATCAACCTTTATTACTTTCACTAGGTGGCTGCGTTGAAGAAAAAATTAGGCAAATAAGTGGGGCATAATAAACAAATATGTGGAGAGCTACCTATTAGTTTTCTTAAAAAGTTTTAAAATTTATTAAACAATTTATTTTTATTATCCAAAGGGATGCACTTCTTATGTACCACAAGTTTGATTATAAGTTACAAAAATTAACCTTTATTACTTTTACTAGGTGGCTGCCTTGAAGAAAAAAGGACAAATAAGTGGGGCATCATAAACAAATAAGTGGATAGCTACATATTATGTTCGTACAAAGTGTTAAGATATACTCATCAATTTTTATTTATTATGCAAAAGGATGCACTTCTTATGTACCAAAAGTTTGATTATTTTCTTTAAAACTTAACCCTTATTACTTTCACTAGGTGACTGCCTTGAAGAAAAAATTAAGCAAATAAGTGGGTCATAATAAACAAATAAGTGGAGAGCTATCTATAAGTTTTCGTAAAAAGTTTTTAAATTTATTAAACAAATTTTTTTATTATCCAAAGGGATGCACTTCTTATGTACCACAAGTTTGATTATACGTTACCAAAATCAACCCTTATTACTTTCACTGGGTGGCTCCCTTGAAGAAAAAAATAGACAAATAAGTGGGACATAATAAATAAATAAGTGGAGAGCTAACTATTAGTTTTGGTAAAAAGTTTTAAAATTTATTAAACAATTTAATTTTATTATTCAAAGGGATTCAGATCTTATGTACCACAAGTTTAAATATAAGTTACAAAAATCAACCCTTATTACTTTCACTAGGTAGCTGCCTTCAAGAAAAAAATAGGCAAATAAATGGGACATAATAAACAAATAAATGAAGAGCTACGTATTAGTTTTCATAAAAAAATTTAAAATTTATTAAACAATTTATTTTTATTATTCAAAGGGATGCACTTCTTATGTATGACAAGTTTGAATAAAAGTTTCAAAAATATCCCTTATTACTTTAACTAGGTGGCTGCCTTGAAGAAAATAATAGGCAAATAAGTGGGGCATAATAAAATAATAAGTGGAGAGAGCTACATATTAGTTTTTGTATTAAAATATACTCATCAATTCTTATTTATTATCCAAAGGGTGCACTTCTTAAGTACCACAAGTTTGATTATAAGTTACAAAAATGAAGTCGTATTACTTTCACTAGGTGGCTTGTCTTGAAGAAAAAAAACAGGCAAATAAGAGGGGCAGAATAAAATAATAAGTAGAGAGCTGCGTATTAGTTTTCGTACAAAGTGTTAAAGTATACTCATCAAATTTTTATTTATTATCCAAAGGGTGCACTTCTTAAGTACCATTACAAGTTAAAAAAATCAACTCTTAGTACTCTCACTAGGTTGTTGCCTTAAAGAAAAAATAGGCAAATAAGTGGAGCATAATAAATTAATAAGTAGAAAGCTACGTATTTCGTACAAAGTGTTAAAATGTACTCATCAAATTTTTATTTATTATCCAAAGGGTGCACTTCTTAAGTACCCGAATTTTGATTATAAGTTACAAAAATCAACTCTTATTAGTTTCACTAAAGAACAAAATAGGCAAATAAGTGGGACATAATAAACAAATATGTGCAAAGCTACGTATTAGTTTTCGTAAAAAAGTTTTAAAATTTATTAAACAATTTATTTTTATTATCCAACGGGATGCACTCCTTATGTACCCACAAGTTTTTTTATAAGTTACAAAAATCAACCTTTATTACTTTCACTAGGTGGCTGCCTTGAAAAAAAAATTAGGCAAATAAGTGGGGCATAATAAATAAATATGTGGAGAGCTACCAATTAGGTTTCGTAAAAAGTTTTAAAATTTATTAAACAATTTATCTTTATTATTCAAAGGGATGCACTTCTAAATAAGTGGAGAGCTACGTATTATTTTCGTACAAAGTGTGAAAATATACTCATCAATTTTTATTTATTATCCAAAAGGATGCACTTTTTATGTACCACAAGTTTGATTATAAGTTACAAAAATCAACCTTTATTACTTTCACTAGGTGGCTGCGTTGAAAAAAAAAATAGGCAAAAATGTGAAGCATAATACACAAATAAGTGGAGAGCTACCTTTTATTTTCCTACAAAGTGTTAAAATATACTCATTGATTTTTATTTATTATCCAAAAGGATGCACTTCTTATGTACCACAAGTTTGATTATTTTGTACAAAAAAAATCAAACCTTATTACTTTCACTAGGTTGCTGCCTTGAAGAAAAAATTAGGCAAATTAGTGGGGCATAATAAACAAATAAGTAAAGAGCTATCTAATTGTTTTCGTAAAAAGTTTTAAAATTTATTAAACAATTTTTTTTCTTATTCAAACGGAAGCACTTATTATGTACTACAAGTTTGAATATAAGTTACAAAAATCAACCCTTATTACTTTCACAAGATGGCTGCTATTAAATAATTTATTTTTATTATTCAAAGTGATTCACTTCTTATGTACCACAAGTTTGAATATAAGTTACAAAAATCAACCCTTATTACTTTCACTAGGTGGCTGCCTTGAAGAAAAAAATAGGCAAATAAGTGGGACATAATAAACAAATAAATACAGAGCTACCTATTAGTTTTCGTAAAAAGTTTTAAAATTTATTAAACAATTTTTTTTATTACCCAAAGGGATACAGTTCTTATGTACCACAAGTTTGATTATAAGTTACCAAAATCAACCCTTATTACTTCCACTGGGTGGCTGCCTTGAAGAAAAAAAATAGACAAATAAGTAGGGCATAATAAATAAATAAGTGGAGAGCTACCTATTAGTTATGGTAAAAAATTTTAAAATTTATGAAAAAATTTAATTTTATTATTCAAAGGGATTCAGATCTTGTGTACCACAAGTTTCAATATATGTTACAAAAATCCACCCTTATTACTTTCACTAGGTAGCTGCCTTCAAGAAAAAAATAGACAAATAAATGTGGCATAATAAACAAATAAGTGAAGAGCTACCTATTAGTTTTCATAAAAAAAAATTTAAAATTTATTAAACAATTTATTTTTATTATTCAAAGGGATGCACTTCTTATGTATGACAAGTTTGAATATAAGTTTCAAAAATATCCCCTTATTACTTTCACTAGGTGACTGCCTTGAAGATAATAATAGGCAAATAAGTGGGGCATAATAAAATAATAAGTTGAGAGCTACGTATTAGTTATCGTACAATGTGTTAAAATATACTCATCAATTCTTATTTATTATCCAAAGGGTGCACTTCTTAAGTACCACAAGTTTGATTATAAGTTACAAAAATGAAGTCGTATTACTTTCACAAGGTGGCTTGTCTTGAAGAAAAAAAAAATAGGCAAATAAGTGGGGCATAATAAAATAATAAGTAGAGAGCTACGTATTAGTTTTCGTACCAAGTGTTAAAGTATACTCATTAAATTTTTATTTATTATCCAAAGGGTGCACTTCTTAAGTACTACAAGTTTGATTATAAGTTACAAAAATCAACTCTTATTGCTTTCACTAAAGAAAAAAATAGGCAAATAAGTGGGACATAATAAACAAATAAGTGCAGAGCTGCGTATTAGTTTTCATAAAAAGTTTTAAAATTTATTAAAGAATTTATTTTTATTATCCAAAGGGATGAATTTCTTATGTACCACAAATTTGAATATCAGTTACAAAAATCAACCCTTATTAGTTTCACTAGGTGGCTGCCTTGAAGAAAAAAAAAGGCAAATAAGTGGGACATAATAAACAAATGAGTGCAAAGCTACCTATTAGTTTTGGTAAAAAATTTTAAAATTTATTAAACAATTTAATTTTATTATTCAAACGGATTCACTTCTTATGTACCACAAGTTTGAATATAAGTTACAAAAATCAACCCTTATTACTTTCACTAGGTGGCTGCCTTGAAGAAAAAAATAGGCAAATAAGAGGGACATAATAAACTAATAAGTGTAGAGCTACCTATTAGTTTTCGTAAAAAGTTTTAAAATTTATTAAACAAATTTTTTTATTATCCACAGATGCACTTCTTATGTACCACAAGTTTGATTATAAGTTACGAAAATCAACCCTTATTACTTTCACTGGGTGGCTGCCTTGAAGAAATATATAGACAAATAAGTGGGGCATAATAAATAAATAAGTGGAGAGCTACCTATTAGTTTTGGTAAAAAGTTTTAAAATTTATTAAACAATTTAATTTTATTATTCAAAGGGATTCACATCTTATGTACCACAAGTTTGAATATAAGTTACACAAATCAACCGTTATTAGGTAGCCGCCTTCAAGAAAAAAATAGTCAAATAAATGGGGCATAATAAACAAATAAGTAAAGAGCTACCTATTAGTTTTCATAAAAAAATTTAAAATTTATTAAACAATTTATTTTTATTATTCAAAGGGATGCACTTCTTATGTAAGACAAGTTTGAATATAAGTTTCAAAAATATCCCCTTATTACTTTCACTAGGTGGCTGCCTTGAAGAAAATAATAGGCAAATAAGTGGGGCATAATAAATTAATAAGTGGAGAGCTACGTATTAGTTTTCGTACAATGTGTTAAAATATACTCATCAATTCTTATTTATTATCCGAAGGGTGCACTTCTTAAGTACCACAAGTTTGATTATAAGTTACAAGAATGAAGTCGTATTACTTTCACTAGGTGGCTTGTCTTGAAGAAAAAAAATAGGCAAATAAGTGGGGCATAATAAAATAATAAGTAGAGAGCTGTGTATTAGTTTTCGTACAAAGTGTTAAAGTATACTCATCAAATTTTTATTTCTTACCCAAAGGGATTCACTTCTTATGTACCACAGGTTTGAATAAAATAAGCAAATAAGTGGAGCATAATCAACAAATAAGTGCAAAGGAACAAATTATTTTCGTACAAAGTGTTAAAATATATTCATCAATTAGTTTTCGTAAAAAGTTTTAAAATTTATTAAACAATTTATTTTAATTATCAAAAGGCATGCACTTCTTATGTACCAGAAGTTTGATTATAAGTTACAAAAGTCAACCCTTTCTTACTTTCACTAGGTTGCTGCTTTGAAGAAAAAATTAGGCAAATAAGTGGGGTATAATAAACTAATAAGTGCAGCGCTACCTATTAGTTTTCGTAAAAAGTTTTAAAATTTATTAAACAATTTTTTTTTACTATTCAAAGGGATTCACTTTGTATGTACCACAAGTTTGAATGTAAGTTACAAAAATCAACCCTTATTACTTTGATTAGGTGGCTGCCTTGAAGAAAAAAATAGGCAAATAAGTGCGACATAATAAAGAAATAAGTGAAGAGCTACCTATTAGTTTTCGTA
Source organism: Vigna unguiculata (assembly GCF_037176805.1). Lineage (NCBI taxonomy): Eukaryota > Viridiplantae > Streptophyta > Magnoliopsida > Fabales > Fabaceae > Vigna > Vigna unguiculata. The sequence continues at coordinate 50,475,273 of NC_140794.1, read as the reverse complement.
AAAAGTTTTAAAATTTATTAAACAATTTATTTTTATTATCCGAAGGGATGCACTTCTTATGTACCACAAGTTTGATTATAAGTTACAAAAATTAACCTTTATTACTTTTACTAGGTGGCTGCCTTGAAGAAAAAAAGGGCAAATAAGCGGAGCAGAATAAACAAATAAGTGGAGAGCTACATATTATTTTCGTACAAAGTGTTAAAATATACTCACCAATTTTTATTTATTATCCAAAAGGATGCACTTCTTATGTACCAAAAGGTTGATTATTTTGTAGAAAACTTAACCCTTATTACTTTCAATAGGTGACTGCCTTTGTGCAGTTCTTAAGTACCACAAGTTTGGTTATAAGTTACAAAAATCAACTCTTATTACTTTCACTAGGTGGCTGTCTTAAAGAAAAAATAGGCAAATAAGTGGAGCATAATAAAATAATAAGTAGAGAGTTACGTATTTGGTACAAATTGTTAAAATATACTCATCAAATTTTTATTTATTATCTAAAGGGTGCACTTCTTAAGTACCAAAATTTTGATTATAAGCTACAAAAATCAACTCTTATTACTTTTACTAAAGAAAAAAATAGGCAAATAAGTGGGACATAATAAACAAATAAGTGCAGAGCTACGTATTAGTTTTCGTAAAAAGTTTTAAAATTTATTAAACAATTTATTTTTATTATCCAAGGGGATGCACTTCTTATGTACCAAAAGTTTGATTATAATTTACAAAAATCAACCCTTATTACCTTCACTAGGTGGTTGCCTTGAAGAAAAAAATAGGCAAATAAGTGGGACATAATAAACTAATAAATAAGTGCAGAGCTACCTATTAGTTTTCGTAAAAAGTTTTAAAATTTATTAAACAATTTTTTTATTATCCAGAGGGATGCACTTCATATGTACCACAAGTTTGATTATAAGTTACAAAAATCAACCCTTATTACTTTCACTAGGTTGTTGCTTGAAGAAACAATTAGGGAAATAAGTGGGGCATAATAAACAAATAAGTGGCGAACTATCTATTAGTTTTCGTAAAAAGTTTTAAAATTTATTAAACAATTTATTTTTATTATCCAAAGGGATGTACTTCTTATGTACCACAAGTTTGAATATAAGTTACAAAAATCAACCCTTATTACTTTCACTAGGTTGCCTTGAAGAAAAAAATAGGGAAACAAGTGGCACATAATAAATAAATAAGTGCAGAGCTACCTATTAGTTTTCGTAAAAAGTTTTAAAATTTATTAAACAAATTATTTTTATTATTCAAAGGGATTCACTTCTTATGTACCACAAGTTTGAATATAAGTTACAAAAATCAACTCTTATTACTTTCACTAGGAGGCTGCCTTGAAGAATAAAATAAGCAAATAAGTGGAGCATAATAAACAAATAAGTGCAGAGCAACGAATTATTTTCGTACAAAGTGTTAAAATATATTCATCAATTTTTATTTATTATCCAAAGGGATGCACTTCTTATGTACCACAAGTTTGATTATAAGTTACAAAAATAAACTTTTATTACTTTCACTAGGTGGCTGCCTTAAAAAAAAGGCAAATAAGTGGGGCATAATAAACAAGTAAGTGGAGAGCTACGTATTTTTTCGTACAAAGTGTTAAAATATACTCATCAATTTTTATTTATTATCAAAAAGGATGCATTTCTTATGTACCTCAAGTTTGATTATAAATTACAAAAATCAACATTTATTACTTTCACTAGGTGGCTGTCTTGAAGAAAAAATTAGGCCAATAAGTGAGGCATAATAAACTAATACGTGCAGAGCTACCTATTAGTTTTCGTAAAAAGTTTTAAAATTTATTAAACAATTTATTTTTATTATTCAAAGGGAAGCATTTATTATGTACTACAAGTTTGAATATAAGTTTCAAAAATCAACTCATATTACTTTCACTAGGTGGCTGCCTTGAAGAAAAAAATAGACAAATAAGTGGGGCATAATAAATAAATAGGTGGAGAACTACCTATTAGTTTTGGTAAAAAGATTTAAAATTTATTAAACAATTTAATTTTATTATTCAAAGGGATTCACATCTTATGTTCCACAAGTTTGAATATAAGTTACACAAATCAACCCTTATTACTTTCACTAGGTAGCTGCCTTGAAGAAAAAAATAGACAAATAAATGGGGCATAATAAACAAATAAGTGAAGAGCTACCTATTAGTTTTCATAAAAAATTTAAAATTTATTAAACAATTTATTTTTATTATTCAAAGGGATGCACTTCTTATGTATGACAAGTTTGAATATAAGTTTCAAAAATATCCCCTTATTACTTTCACTAGGTGGCTGCTTGAAGAAAATAATAGACAAATAAGTGGGGCATAATAAAATAATAAGTGGAGAGCTACGTATTAGTTTTCGTACAATGTGTTAAAATATACTCATCAATTCTTATTTATTATCCAAAGGGTGCACTTCTTATGTACCACAAGTTTGATTATAAGTTACAAAAATGAAGTCGTATTACTTTCACTAGGTGGCTTGTCTTGAAGAAAAAAAAAATAGGCAAATAAGTGGGGCATAATAAAATAATAAGTAGAGAACTGCGTATTAGTTTTCGTACAAAGTGTTAAAGTATACTCATCAAATTTTTATTTATTATCCAAAGGGTGCACTTCTTTAGTACCACAAGTTTGATTATAAGTTACAAAAATCAACCCTTATTACTTTCACTAGGTGGCTCTGTCTTGAAGAAAAAAATAGGCAAATAAGTGGAGCATAATAAATTAATAAGTAGAGAGCTACGTATTTTGTACAAAGTGTTAAGATATACTCATCAAATTTTTATTTATTATCAAAAGGGTGCACTTCTTAAGTACCAGAAGTTTGATTATAAGTTACAAAAATCAACTCTTATTACTTTCACTAGGTGGCTGCCTTAAAGAAAAAATAGGCAAATAAGTGGAGCATAATAAATTAATAAGTAGATAGCTACGTATTTCGTACAAAGTGTTAAAATATACCTATCAAGTTTTTATTTATTATCCAAAGGTGCACTTCTTAAGTACCAGAATTTTGATTATAAGTTACAAAAATCAACTCTTATTAGTTTCACTGAAGAAAAAAATAGGCAAATAAGTGGGGTATAATAAACTAATAAGTGCAGAGCTAGCTATTAGTTTTCGTAAAAAGTTTTAAAATTTATTAAACAATTTCTTTTTACTATTCAAAGGGATTCACTCCTTATGTATCACAAGTTTGAATATAAGTTACAAAAATCAACCCTTATTACTTTCACTAGGTTGCCTTGAAGAAAAAAATAGGGAAACAAGTGGCACATAATAAATAAATAAGTGCAGAGCTACCTATTAGTTTTCGTAAAAAGTTTTAAAATTTATTAAACAAATTATTTTTATTATTCAAAGGGATTCACTTCTTATGTACCACAAGTTTGAATATAAGTTACAAAAATCAACTCTTATTACTTTCACTAGGAGGCTGCCTTGAAGAATAAAATAAGCAAATAAGTGGAGCATAATAAACAAATAAGTGCAGAGCAACGAATTATTTTCGTACAAAGTGTTAAAATATATTCATCAATTTTTATTTATTATCCAAAGGGATGCACTTCTTATGTACCACAAGTTTGATTATAAGTTACAAAAATAAACTTTTATTACTTTCACTAGGTGGCTGCCTTAAAAAAAAGGCAAATAAGTGGGGCATAATAAACAAGTAAGTGGAGAGCTACGTATTTTTTCGTACAAAGTGTTAAAATATACTCATCAATTTTTATTTATTATCAAAAAGGATGCATTTCTTATGTACCTCAAGTTTGATTATAAATTACAAAAATCAACATTTATTACTTTCACTAGGTGGCTGTCTTGAAGAAAAAATTAGGCCAATAAGTGAGGCATAATAAACTAATACGTGCAGAGCTACCTATTAGTTTTCGTAAAAAGTTTTAAAATTTATTAAACAATTTATTTTTATTATTCAAAGGGAAGCATTTATTATGTACTACAAGTTTGAATATAAGTTTCAAAAATCAACTCATATTACTTTCACTAGGTGGCTGCCTTGAAGAAAAAAATAGACAAATAAGTGGGGCATAATAAATAAATAGGTGGAGAACTACCTATTAGTTTTGGTAAAAAGATTTAAAATTTATTAAACAATTTAATTTTATTATTCAAAGGGATTCACATCTTATGTTCCACAAGTTTGAATATAAGTTACACAAATCAACCCTTATTACTTTCACTAGGTAGCTGCCTTGAAGAAAAAAATAGACAAATAAATGGGGCATAATAAACAAATAAGTGAAGAGCTACCTATTAGTTTTCATAAAAAATTTAAAATTTATTAAACAATTTATTTTTATTATTCAAAGGGATGCACTTCTTATGTATGACAAGTTTGAATATAAGTTTCAAAAATATCCCCTTATTACTTTCACTAGGTGGCTGCTTGAAGAAAATAATAGACAAATAAGTGGGGCATAATAAAATAATAAGTGGAGAGCTACGTATTAGTTTTCGTACAATGTGTTAAAATATACTCATCAATTCTTATTTATTATCCAAAGGGTGCACTTCTTATGTACCACAAGTTTGATTATAAGTTACAAAAATGAAGTCGTATTACTTTCACTAGGTGGCTTGTCTTGAAGAAAAAAAAAATAGGCAAATAAGTGGGGCATAATAAAATAATAAGTAGAGAACTGCGTATTAGTTTTCGTACAAAGTGTTAAAGTATACTCATCAAATTTTTATTTATTATCCAAAGGGTGCACTTCTTTAGTACCACAAGTTTGATTATAAGTTACAAAAATCAACCCTTATTACTTTCACTAGGTGGCTCTGTCTTGAAGAAAAAAATAGGCAAATAAGTGGAGCATAATAAATTAATAAGTAGAGAGCTACGTATTTTGTACAAAGTGTTAAGATATACTCATCAAATTTTTATTTATTATCAAAAGGGTGCACTTCTTAAGTACCAGAAGTTTGATTATAAGTTACAAAAATCAACTCTTATTACTTTCACTAGGTGGCTGCCTTAAAGAAAAAATAGGCAAATAAGTGGAGCATAATAAATTAATAAGTAGATAGCTACGTATTTCGTACAAAGTGTTAAAATATACCTATCAAGTTTTTATTTATTATCCAAAGGTGCACTTCTTAAGTACCAGAATTTTGATTATAAGTTACAAAAATCAACTCTTATTAGTTTCACTGAAGAAAAAAATAGGCAAATAAGTGGGGTATAATAAACTAATAAGTGCAGAGCTAGCTATTAGTTTTCGTAAAAAGTTTTAAAATTTATTAAACAATTTCTTTTTACTATTCAAAGGGATTCACTCCTTATGTATCACAAGTTTGAATATAAGTTATAAAAATCAACCCTTATTACTTTAACTAGGTGGCTGCCCTGAAGAAAAAAATAGGCGAATCAGTGGGACATAATAAACAAATAAGTGCAGAGCTACCTATTAGTTTTCGTAAAAAGTTTTAAAATTTATTAAACAATTTATTTTTATTATCCGAAGGGGTGCACTTCTTATGTACCACAAGTTTAATTATAAGTTACCAAAATCAACCCTTATTACTTTCACTAAGTGGCTGCCTTGAAGAACAAATTAGGCAAATAAGTGGGAAATAATAAACTAATAAGTACAGAGCTACCTATTACTTTTTGTAAAAAGTTTTAAAATTTATTAAACAATTTTTTTTATTATCCAAAGGGATGCACTCCTTATGTACCACAAGTTTGATTATAAGTTACAAAAATCAACCTTTATTACTTTCACTCGGTTGCTGCCTTGAAGAAAAAATTAGGCAAATAAGTGGGGCATAATAAACAAATACGTGGAGAGCTACCTATTAGTTTTCTTAAAAAGTTTTAAAATTTATTAAACAATTTTTTTTATTATCCAAAGGGATGCACTTCTTGTGTACCACAAGTTTGATTATAAGTTACAAAAATCAACCTTTATTACTTTCACTAGGTGGCTGCCTTGAAGAAAAAATTAGGCAAATAAGTGGGCTATAATAAGCAAATAAGTGGAGAGCTACGTATTATGTTCGTAGAAAGTGTTAAAATATACTCATAAATTTTTATTTATTATCAAAAACGATGCACTTCTTATGTACCTCAAGTTATATTATAAGTTACAAAACTTAACCCTTATTACTTTGACTAGGTGACTGCCTTGAAGAAAAAAATAGGCAAATAAGTGAGGTATAATAAACTAATAAGTGCAGAGCTACCTATTAGTTCTCCTAAAAAGTTTTAAAATTTATTAAACAATTTTTTTTACTATTCAAAGGGATTCACTTCTTATGTACCACAAGTCTGAATATAAGTTAAAAAAATCAACCTTACTACTTTCACTAGGTGGCAACCTGAAGAAAAAATTAGGCAAATAAGTTTTACATAATAAACTAATAAGTGCAGAGCTACCTATTAGTTTTCGTAAAAAGTTTTAAAATTTATTAAACAATTTTTTTTTTACTATTCAAAGGGATTCACTTCTTATGTACCACAAGTCTGAATATAAGTTAAAAAAATCAACCTTACTACTTTCACTATGTGGCTGCCTTGACGAAAATAATAGGCAAATAAGTGGGGCATAATAAAATATTAAGTGGAGAGCTACATAATAGTTTTCGTGTTAAAATATACTCATCAATTCTTATTTATTATCCAAAGGGTGCACTTCTTAATTACCACAAGTTTGATTATAAGTTACAAAAATGAAGTGGTATTACTTTCACTAGGTGGCTTCTCTTGAAGAAAAAAAATAGCAAATAAGTGGGGCATAATAAAATAATAAGTAGAGAGATGCGTATTAGTTTTCGTACAAAGTGTTAAAATATACTCATCAAGTTTTTATTTATTATCCAAAGGGTGCACTTCTTAAGTACCACAAGTTTGATTATAAGTTATAAAAATCAACTCTTATTACTTTCACTAGGTGACTGGCTCAAAGAAAAAATAGACAAATAAGTGGAGCATAATAAAATAATATTGTTTTTATTTTCATCATGTAGAATAATATTTCGATATATTCTATCTAATTATTTTTTATTTTATAACTCATTATTAATCATAATGTAATTTTTTCACTTTAAATTCTGTTTGAAGTGGTTAAAATTATATATATATATATATATATATATATATATATATATATATATATATATATATATATATATATATATATATATATATATATAATGATATTTAGGAATAGTATATGATAATTCACTACAAGAAAAACATGAAATGGTGACTGATTTAGTTAGTAACCCATATTAGTCACTATTTTTCGTCATTGGTGGTAGTAGTTGATTTATTGTCTGAATCAATGACTAAATTAGTGACTGATTCAATGATAGAATCGGTACTTGATTTAGTGACCAATTCAATTACTAATTTATTTGTAATTTAATGACAAATTTTTTGGTCACTAATGATATTTCTATTTATTTTTAACCACTTCAAACATAATTTAATAATTAGTTCTCTAAGGTTTTTTTCATTTTATCATACCTTAATTATACATTTGATTTCCTTTGTGCGATTTCTTTCGATAGTCTCTCAAATTATTTCTAAAACACACATTTGTTAGTTTTTTAATATTTTTATTTATTGTTTATTTTCATCATGTAGAATAATATTTTGATATATTCTATCTAATTATTTGTTATTTTATAACTCACTATTAATCATACTGTAATTTTTTTCCCTTTAATTGTATAAATAACTTTTATTTACTACAATATAAAAATTTAATGTAATTTCTATGAATATTTTTTTGTCACTATCCAACATATATTGAAGTTCAAAAGATACAAAATCTATGTCAAAATTTTATTATTATGTTTATTATTTGTTCTTTGTGTCATTTTGATCAAGTGATGTATTATAACTTTTATTAATGTATAAAAAAGAGATTCATTATAATTTAAAAAATTGAAGTAAACAAACATTTAAAATATATTTTAATTTGAATATTTGTTTTCCTTTTATTATTTGTTCTTTGTGTCATTTTGATCAAGTGATGTATTATAACTTTTATTAGTGTATAAAAAAGAGATTCATTATAATTTAAAAAATTGAAGTAACCAAACATTTAAAATATATTTTAATTTGAATATTTGTTTTCCTTTTATTATTTGTTCTTTGTGTCATTTTGATCAAGTGATATATTATAACTTTTATTAGTGTATAAAAAAAAGATTCATTAGAATTTAAAAAATTGAAGTAAACAAACATTTAAAATATATTTTAATTTGAATATTTGTTTTCCTTTTATATTTTTTTGAAATATTTTTTAATTTTATCAACTAAGTTCATCAATGTTGTAGTTTGCAAATTTAATAAATGTTTTGGTTCACATGAAATTTTATTTGATATTCTAATATAAAATGTAAACAATTCTATTTTATTTTAAGGTATTTGGCATCGAAGAAAATCCTCCTAATATTGAATATTTCATAATACTATGTTTTCTTTACCGTAATTTTTTTTCTTTTATAAAAATTAATATTGAAGTAGTTACAACACGGGTACGGGTATGGGTACGAGATTATACCCGTTACCCGGTGGGGATGGGGATGGGAAAAAAGTTTGATACCCGTTGGGTTTGGGTATGGGGATGGGGATGAATTTTTTATGCGGGGATGGGTATGGGATAGCGAAACCCGTCCCCGCCCCGCCCCGCCCCGCCCCGCCCCGCCCCGCCCCGCCCCGTTGTCATCCCTATGTATGACAAGTTTGAATATAAGTTTCAAAAATATCCCCTTATTACTTTCACTACGTGGGTGCCTTGAAGAAAATAATAGGCAAATAAGTGGGGCATAATAAAATAATAAGTGGAGAGCTACGTATTAGTTTTCGTACAATGTCTTAAAATATATTCATCAATTCTTATTTATTATCCAAAGGGTGCACTACTTAAGTACCACAAGTTTGATTATAAGTTACAAAAATGAAGTCGTATTACTTTCACTAGGTGGCTTCTCTTGAAGAAAAAAAATAGGTAAATAAGTGGGGCATAATAAAATAATAAGTAGAGAGCTGCGTATTAGTTTTCGTACAAAGTGTTAAAGTATACTCATTAAATTTTTATTTATTATCCAAAGGGTGCACTTCTTAAGTACTACAAGTTTGATTATAAGTTACAAAAATCAACTCTTATTGCTTTCACTAAAGAAAAAAATAGGCAAATAAGTGGGACATAATAAACAAATAAGTGCAGAGCTGCGTATTAGTTTTCGTAAAAAGTTTTAAAATTTATTAAACAATTTTTTTTTTACTATTCAAATGGATTCACTTCTTATGTACCACAAGTTTGAATATAAGTTACAAAAATCAACCCTTATTACTTTCACTAGGTGGCTGCTTTGAAGAAAAAAATAGGCAAATAAGTGGGGCATAATAAACAAATAAGTGGAGAACTACATATTATTTTCGTACAGTGTTAAAGTATACTCATCAATTTTTATTTATTCTCCAAAAGGATGCACTTCTTATGTACCGCAAATTTGATTATTTTGTACAAAGAAATCAACCCTTATTACTTTCACTAGGTTGCTGCCTTGAAGAAAAAATTAGGCAAATAAGTGGGGCATAATAAACAAATAGATGGAGAGCTATCTATTTGTTTTTGTAAAAAGTTTTAAAATTTATTAAACAATTTATTTTTATTATTCAAAGGGAAGCACTTATTATGTACTACAAGTTTGAATATAAGTTACAAAAATAAACCCTTATTACTGTGGTTGCCTTGAAGAAAAAGATAGACAAATAAGTGGGGTATAATAAACAAGTGTAGGCAAATAAGTGGGGCATAATAAACAAATAAGTGGAGAGCTACGTATTATTTTCGTACAAAGTGTTAAAATATACTCATCAATTAATTTTTATTTATTATCCAAAAGAATACACTTTTTATGTACCACCAGTTTGATTATAAGTTACAAAAATCAACCTTTATTACTTTCACTAGGTGGCTGCCTTGAAAAAAAAATAGGCAAAAAAGTGGGGCATAATACACAAATAAGTGGAGAGCTACTTTTTATTTTCCTACAAAGTGTTAAAATATACTCATTGATTTCTATTTATTCTCCAAAAGGATGCACTTCTTATGTACCACAAGTTTGATTATTTTGTACAAAAAAATCAACCCTTATTACTTTCACTAGGTTACTCCCTTGAAGAAAAAATTAGGCAAATAAGTGGGGCATAATAAACAAATAAGTGGAGAATTATCTATTTGTTTTCGTAAAAAGTTTTAAAATTTATTAAACAATTTATTTTTATTCTTCAAAGGGAAACACTTATTATGTACTACAAGTTTGAATATAAGATACAAAAATCAACCCTTATTAATTTCACTAGGTGGCTGCTATTAAATAATTTATTTTTATTATTCAAAGGGCTGCACTTCTTATGTACCACAGGTTTGAATATAAGTTACAAAAATCAACTCATATTACTTTCACTAGGTGGCTGCCTTGTAGAAAAAGAGAGGCAAATATGTGGTGCAGAATAAACAAATAAGTGGGGATCAACGTATTATTTTCGTACAAAGTGTTAAAATATATTCATCAATTTTTATTTATTATCCAAAAGGATGCATTTGTTATGTACCACAAGTTTGATTATAAGTTACAAAAATAAACTTTTATTACTTTCACTATGTGGCTGCCTTGAAAAAAAAATTGCAAATAAGTGGCGCATAATAAACAAATAAGTGGAGAGCTACGTATTATTTTCGTACAAAGTGTTAAAATATACTCATCAATTTTTATTTATTATCCAAAAGGATGCACTTCTTATGTACCTCAACTCATATTATAAGTTACAAAACTTAACCCTTATTACTTTCACTACGTGACTGCCTTAAAGAAAAAATTAGGCAAATAAGTGGGGCATAATAAATAAATAAGTGGAGAGCTATCTATTAGTTTTCGTAAAAAGTTTTAAAATTTATTAAAGAATTTATTTTTATTATCCAAAGGGATGAACTTCTTATGTACCACAAATTTGAATATAAGTTACAAAAATCAACCCTTATTACTTTCACTAGGTGGCTGCCTTGAAGAAAAAAATAGGCAAATAAGTGGGACATAATAAACAAACGTGTACAGAGCTACCTATTAGTTTTGGTAAAAAGTTTTAAAATTTATTAAACAATATAATTTTATTATTCAAAGAGATTGACTTCTTATGTATCACAACTTTGAATATAAGTTATAATAATCAACCTTATTACTTTCACTAGGTGGCTGCCTTGAAGAAAAAAATAGGCAAATAAGTGGGACATAATAAACAAATAAGTAAAGAGCTACCTATTAGTTTTCATAAAAAAATTTAAAATTTATTAAACAATTTATTTTTATTATCCAAAGGGATGCACTTCTTATGTATGACAAGTTTGAATATAAGTTTCAAAAATATTCCCTTATTACTTTCACTAGGTGGCCTTGAAGAAAATAATAAGCAAATAAGTAGGGCATAATAAAATAATAAGTGGAGAGCTACGTATTAGTTTTCGTACAATGTGTTAAAATATACTCATCAATTCTTATTTATTATCCAAAGGGTGCACCTCTTAAATACCACAAGTTTGATTATAAGTTACAAAAATCAACTCTTATTACTTTCACTAGGTGGCTGCCTTGAAGAATAAAATAAGCAAATAAGTGGAGCATAATAAATAAATAAGTGCAGAGCAACGAATTAGTTTGGTACAAAGTGTTAAAATATATTCATCAATTTTTATTTATTATCCAAAGGGATGCACTTCTTATGTACGACAAGTTTGATTATAAGTTACAAAAATAAACTTTTATTACTTTCACTAGGTGGCTGACTTGAACAAAAATATAGGCAAAAAAGTGGGGCATAATACACAAATAAGTGGAGAGCTACTTTTTATTTTCCTACAAAGTGTTAAAATATACTCATTGATTTCTATTTATTCTCCAAAAGGATGCACTTCTTATGTACCACAAGTTTGATTATTTTGTACAAAAAAAATCAACCCTTATTACTTTCACTAAGTTGCTGCCTTGAAGACAAAATTAGGCAAATAAGTGGGGCATAATAAACAAATAAGTGGAGAGCTATCTATTTGTCTTTGTAAAAAGTTTTAAAATTTATTAAACAATTTATTTTTATTATTCAAAGGGAAGCACTTATTATGTACTGCAAGTTTGAATATAATTTACAAAAATCAACCCTTATTACTTTCACTAGGTTACTGCTATTAAATAATTTATTTTTACTATTCAAAGGGATGCACTTCTTATGTACCACAGGTTTGAATATAAGTTACAAAAATCAACTCATATTACTTTCACTAGGTGGCTGCCATGTAGAAAAAGGGAGGCAAATATGTGGGGCATAATAAACAAATAAGTGGAGAGCAACGTATTATTTTCGAACAACGTGTAAAAATATACTCATCAATTTTTATTTATTAACCAAAAGGATGCACTTCTTATGTACCTCAAGTCATATTATAAATTACAAAACTTAACCCTTATTACTTTCACTAGGTGAGTGCCTTAAAGAAAAAATTAGGCAAATAAGTGGGGCATAATAAACAAATAAGTGGAGAGCTATCTATTAGTTTTCATAAAAAGTTTTAAAGTTTATTAAACAATTTATTTTTATTATCCAAATGGATGCACTTCTTATGTACCACAAGTTTGAATATAAGTTACAAAAATCAAACCTTATTACTTTCACTAGGTGGCTGCCTTGAAGAAAAAAATAGGCAAATAAGTGGGACATAATAAATAAATGTGTACAGAGCTACCTATTAGTTTTGGTAAAAAGTTTCAAAATTTATTAAACAATATAATTTTATTATTCAAAGGGATTCACTATCACAAGTTTGAATATAAGTTACAAAAATCAACCCTTATTACTTTCACTAGGTGGCTGCCTTGAAGAAAAAAATAGGCAAATAAGTGGGACATAATAAACAAATAAGTTCAGAGCTACCTACTAGTTTTCGTAAAACGTTTTAAAATTTATTAAACAATTTATTTTTATTATCCAAAGAGATGCACTTCTTATGTACCCCAAGTTTGATTATAAGTTACAAAAATCAACCTTTATTACTTTCACTAGGTGGCTGCCTTGAAGAAAAAATTAGGCAAATAAGTGGGGTATAGTAAACTAATAAGTGCAGAACTAGCTATTAGTTTTCATAAAAAGTTTTAAAATTTATTAAACAATTTTTTTTTTACTATTCAAACGGATTCACTTCTTATGTACCACAAGTTTGAATATAAGTTACAAAAATCAACCCTTATTACTTTCACTAGGTGGCTGCCTTGAAGAAAAAAAATAGGCAAATAAGAGGGACATAATAAACTAATAAGTGTAGAGCTACCTATTAGTTTTCGTAAAAAGGTTTAAAATTTATTAAACAAATTTTTTTATTATCCACATATGCACTTCTTATGTACCACAAGTTTGATTATAAGTTACGAAAATCAACCCTTATTGCTTTCACTGGGTGGCTGCCTTGAAGAAAAATATAGACAAATAAGTGGGGCATAATAAATAAATAAGTGGAGAGCTACCTATTAGTTTTGGTAAAAAGTTTTAAAATTTATTAAACAATTTAATTTTATTATTCAAAGGGACTCACATCTTATGTACCACAAGTTTGAATATAAGTTACACAAATCAACCCTTATTAGGTAGCCGCCTTCAAGAAAAAGATAGGCAAATAAATGGGGCATAATAAACAAATAAAAAAAGAGCTACCTATTAGTTTTCATAAAAAAATTTAAAATTTATTGAACAATTTATTTTTATTATTCAAAGGGATGCACTTCTTATGTAAGACAAGTTTGAATATAAGTTTCAAAAATATCCCCTTATTACTTTCACTAGGTGGCTGCCTTGAAGAAAAAAATAGGCAAATAAGTGGGGCATAATAAAATAATAAGTGGAGAGCTACGTATTAGTTTTCGTACAATGTGTTAAAATATACTCATCAATTCTTATTTATTATCCAAAGGGTGCACTTCTTAAGTACCACAAGTTTGATTATAAGTTACAAGAATGAAGTCGTATTACTTTGACTAGGTGGCTTGTCTTGAAGAAAAAAAATAGGCAAATAAGTGGGGCATAATAAAATAATAAGTAGAGAACTGCGTATTAGTTTTCGTACAAAGTGTTAAAGTATACTCATCAAATTTTTATTTCTTACCCAAAGGGATTCACTTCTTATGTACCACAGGTTTGAATATAAGTTACAAAAATCAACTCTTATTACTTTCAGTAGGTGGCTGCCTTGAAGAATAAAATAAGCAAATAAGTGGAGCATAATCAACAAATAATTGCAAAGGAACAAATTATTTTCGTACAAAGTGTTAAAATATATTCATCAATTTTTATTTATTATCCAAAGGGATGCACTTCTTATGTACCAAAAGTTTGATTATAAGTTACAAAAATCAACTTTTATTACTTTCACTATGTGGTTGCCTTGAAAAAAAAAAGGCAAATAAGTGGGGCATAATAAACAAATAAGTGGAGACCAACGTATTATTTTCGTACAACGTGTTAAAATATACTCATCAATTTTTATTTATTAACCAAAAGACAAAACTTAACCCTTATTACTTTCACTAGGTGAGTGCCTTAAAGAAAAAATTAGGCAAATAAGTGGGGCATAATAAACAAATAAGTGGAGAGCTATCTATTAGTTTTCGTAAAAAGTTTTAAAATTTATTAAACAATTTATTTTTATTATCCAAAGGGATGCACTTGTTATGTACCAAAAGTTTGAATATAAGTTACAAAAATCAACCCTTATTACTTTCACTACGTGGCTGCCTTGAAGGAAAAAATAGGCAAATAAGTGGGACATAATAAACAAATGAGTGCAGACCTACCTATTAGTTTTGGTAAAAAGTTTTAAAATTTATTAAACAATATAATTTTTTTATTCAAAGGGATTCACTTCTTATGTATCATAAGTTTGAATATAAGTTACAAAAATCAACCCTTATTACTTTCACTAGGTGGCTGCCTTGAAGAAAAAAATAGGCAAATAAGTGGGACATAATAAACAAATAAGTTCAGAGCTACCTATTAGTTTTCGTAAAAAGTTTTAAAATTTCTTAAACAACTTATTTTTATTATCCAAAGGGATTCACTTCATATGTACCACATGTTTGAATATAAGTTACAAAAATCAACTCTTACTACTTTCACTAGGCGGCTGCCTTGAAGAATAAAATAAGCAAATAAGTGGAGCATAATAAACAAATAAGTGCAGAGGAACGAATTATTTTCGTACAAAGTGTTAAAATATATTCATCAATTTTTATTTATTATCCAAAGGGATGCACTTCTTATCTACCATAAGTTTGATTATAAGTTACAAAAATAAACTTCTATTACTATGCTGCCTTGAAAACAAAATTAGGCAAATAAGTGGGGCATAATAAAACAATAACTGGAGAGCTACGTATTATTTTCGTAGTTAACATATACTCATCAATTTTTATTTATTATCAAAAAGATGCACCTCGTATGTACCTCTAGTTTGATTATAAGTTACAAAAATCAACATTTATTACTTTCACTAGGTAGGTGCCTTGAAGAAAAAACTAGGCCAATAAGTGAGGCATAATAAACTAATAAGTGCAGAGCTACCTATTAGTTTTCGTAAAACGTTTTAAAATTTATTAAATAAATTATTTTTATTATTCAAAGGGATTCACTTCTTATGTACCACAGGTTTGAATATAAGTTAAAAAATCAACCCTTATTACTTCCACTGGGTGGCTGCCTTGAAGAAAAAATTAGACAAATCAGTGGGGTATAATAAACAAATAAGTGGAGAGCTATCTATTTGTTTTCGTAGAAAGTTTTAAAATTTATTAAACAATTTATTTTTATTATTCAAAGGGAAGCACTTATTATGTACTTCAAGTTTGAATATAAGTTACAAAAATCAACCCTTATTACTTTCACTAGGTGGCTGCTATTAAATAATTTATTTTTATTATTCAAAGGGATGCACTTCTTATCTACCACAGGTTTGAATATAAGTTACAAAAATCAACTCATATTACTTTCACTAGGTGGCTGCCTTGTAGAAAAAGATAGGCAAATATGTGGGGCATAATAAACAAATAAGTGGAGAGGAACGTATTATTTTCGTACAACGTGTTAAAATATACTCATCAATTTTTATTTATTAACCAAAAAGATGCACTTCTTATGTACCTCAAGTCATATTATAACTTACAAAACATAACCCTTATTACTTTCACTAGGTGGCTGCATTAAAGAAAAAATTAGGCAAATAACTGGCGCAGAATAAACAAATAAGTGGAGAGCTATCTATTAGTTTTCGTAAAAAGTTTTAAAGTTTATTAAACAATTTATTTTTATTATCCAAATGGATGCACTTCTTATGTACCACAAGTTTGAATATAAGTTACAAAAATCAACCCTTATTACTTTCACTAGGTGGCTGCCTTGAAGAAAAAAATAGGCAAATAAGTGGGACATAATAAACAAACGTGTACAGAGCTACCTATTAGTTTTGGTAAAAAGTTTTAAAATTTATTAAACAATATAATTTTATTATTCAAAGAGATTGACTTCTTATGTATCACAAGTTTGAATATAAGTTATAATAATCAACCTTATTACTTTCACTAGGTGGCTGCCTTGAAGAAAAAAATAGGCAAATAAGTGGGACATAATAAACAAATAAGTTCAGAGCTACCTATTAGTTTTCGT
Organism: Vigna unguiculata; assembly: GCF_037176805.1. NCBI lineage: Eukaryota > Viridiplantae > Streptophyta > Magnoliopsida > Fabales > Fabaceae > Vigna > Vigna unguiculata. Next base: position 50,458,498 of record NC_140794.1, on the reverse strand, counting down.
AAAAAGTTTTAAAATTTATTAAACAAATTATTTTTATTATTCAAAGGGATTCCCACAGGTTTGAATATAAGTTACAAAAATCAACTCTTATTACTTTCACTACGCGGCTGCCTTGAAGAATAAAATAAGAAAATAAGTGGAGCATAATAAACAAATAAGTGCAGAGGAACGAATTATTTTCGTACAAAGTGTTAAAATATATTCATCAATTTCTATTTATTATCCAAAGGATGCACTTCTTATGTACGACAAGTTTGATTATAAGTTACAAAAATAAACTTTTATTACTTTCACTAGGTGGCTGCCTTGAAAAGAAAGGCAAATAAGTGGGGCATAATAAACAAATAAGTGGAGAGCAACGTATTATTTTCGTACAACGTGTTAAAATATACTCATCAATTTTTATTTATTAACCAAAAGGATGCACTCCTTATGTACCTCAAGTCATATTATAAGTTACAAAACTTAACCCTTATTACTTTCACTAGGTGAGTGCCTTAAAGATAAAATTAGACAAATAAGTGGGGCATAATAAACAAATAAGTGGAGATCTATCTATTAGTTTTCGTAAAAATTTTAAAATTTATAAAACAATTTATTTTTATTATCCAAAGGGATGCACTTCTTATGTACCACAAGTTTGAATATAAGTTACAAAAATCAACCCTTATTACTTTCACTAGGTAGCTGCCTGAAGAAAAAAATAGGCAAATAAGTGGCACATAATAAACAAATAAGTGAAGAGCTACCTATTAGTTTTCGTAAAAAGTTTTAAAAATTATTAAACAATTTTTTTTTACTACTCAAAGGGATTCACTTCTTATGTACCACAAGTTTGAATATAAGTTACAAAAATGAACTCGTATTACTTTCACTAGGTGGCTTGCCTTGAAGAAAAAAAAATAGACAACTAAGTGGGGCATAATAAAATAATAAGTAGAGAGCTGCGTATTAGTTTTCGTACAAAGTTTTAAACTATACTCATCAAATTTTTATTTATTATCCAAAGGGTGCACTTCTTAAGTACCACAAGTTTGATTATAAGTTAAAAAAATCAACTCTTATTACTTTCACTAGGTGGCTGGCTTAAAGAAAAAATAGGCAAATATGTGGAGCATAATAAAATAATAAGTAGCGAGCTACGTATTTGGTACAAAGTGTTAAAATATACTCATCAAATTTTTATTTATTATCCAAAGTGTGCACTTCTTAAGTACCAAAATTTTCATTATAAGTTACAAAAATCAACTCTTATTACTTTCACTAAAGAAAAAATTAGGCAAATAAGTCGGACATAATAAACAAATAAGTGCAGAGCTACGTATTAGTTTTCGTAAAAAGTTTGAAAATTGATTAAACAATTTATTTTTTTTTATCCAAAGGGATGCACTTCTTATGTACCACAAGTTTGTCTATAAGTTACAAAAATCAACCTTTATTACTTTCACTAGGTGGATGCCTTGAAAAATAAAATAGGCAAATAAGTGGAGCATAATAAACATATAAGTGCAGAGCAACGAATTATTTTCCTAGAAAGTGTTAAAACATATTCATCAATTTTTATTTATTATTTAAAGGGATGCACTTCTTATGTACTACAAGTTTGATTATAAGTTACAATAATAAGCTTTTATTACTTTCACTAGGTGGCTGCCTTAAAAAAAAAAAGGCAAATAAGTGGGGGCATAATAAACAAAGATGTGGATAGTTACGTATTATTTTTGTACAAAGTGTTAAAATATACTCATCAATTTGTATTTATTATCAAAAAGGATGCACTTCTTATGTACCTCAAGTTTGATTATAAGTTACAAAAATCAACATTTAATACTTTCACTAGGTGGCTACCTTGAAGAAAAAATTAGGCCAATAAGTGAGGCATAATAAACTAATAGGTGCAGAGCTACCTATTAGTTTTCGTTAAAAGTTTTAAAATTTATTAAAAAAAATTTTTTACTATTCAAAGGGATTCACTTCTTATGTACCACAAGTTTGAATATAAGTTACAAAAATCAACCCTTATTACTTTCACTATGTGGCTGCCTCGAAGAAAAAAATAGGCAAATAAGTGGGACGTAATAAATAAATAAGTGCAGAGCTACCTATTAGTTTTCGTAAAAAGTTTTAAAATTTCTTAAACAACTTATTTTTATTATCCAAAGGGATGCACTTCTTATGTACGACAAGTTTGATTATAAGTTACCAAAATCAACCCTTATTACTTTCACTAGCTGCCTTGAAGTAAAAAATAGACAAATAAGTGGGGCATAATAAAATAATAAGTGGAGAGCTACGTATTAGTTTTCGTACAATGTGTTAAAATATACTCATAAATTCTTATTTATTATCCAAAGGGTGCACTTTTTAAGTACCAAAAGTTTGATTATAACTTACAAAAATAAATAAGTGGGGCATAATAAACAAATAAGTGGAGAGTTATCTATTAGTTTTCGTAAAAAGTTTTAAAATTTATTAAACAATTTATTTTTATTATCCAAAGGGATGCACTTCTTATGTACCACAAGTTTGATTATAAGTTACAAAAATCAAGCTTTATTACTTTCACTAGGTGGCTGCCTTGAAGAAAAAATTAGGCAAATAAGTGGGGTATAATAAACTAATAAGTGCAGATAGGGATGGCAACGGGGTGAGGCGGGGACGGGTTTCACTATCCCATACCCATCCCCGTAAAAAAAGTTCATCCTTATCCCCATACCCAAACCCAATGGGTATCAAACTTTTATCCCATCCCCATCCCCACCGGGTAACGGGTATAATCTTGTACCCATACCCGTACCCGTTTTCTTACTACTTTAATATTAATTTTAATTAATTTTTATAAAATAATAAAAAATTATGGTAAAGGAAACATAATATTATCAAATATTCAATATTAGGAGTATGGTTATTTTTTCGATAACAAATACTTTGAAAAAAATTATAATTGTTTACATTTTATATTAGAATACCAAATAAAATTTAATGAGAACCAAAACATTTATTAAATTTGCAAACATTAATGAAACCTAGTTGATAAATTTTAAAAAAATATAAATGGAAAAAAAATTCTTAAAAAAATATAAAAGGAAAAAAATATTTAAATTAAAATATATTTTAAATGTTTGTTTACTTCAGTTTTTTAAATTATAATGAATCTATTTTTTATACACTAATAAAAGTTATAATACATCACTTGATTAAAATAACGCAAAGAACAAATAATAAATATAATAATCAAATTTTAACATAAATCTTGTATCTTTTAAACCACAATATATGTTGGATGGTGGTAAAAAAAATTTATCGAAATAGTATTCTACATGATGAAAATAAACAAAAAATAAAAATATAAAAAAATTAACAAATGTGTGTCTTATAAACAATTTGGGGACTATTGGAAGGAATCACACAAATGAAAACAAATATATAATTAAAGGTATGATAAGATGAAAAATATCTTAGAGATCTAAGAAAACTTTTCAAATATCAACATATATACTCAATGTTTGATAAAAAAAAATGACGCAAAGAACAAATAATAAACATAATAAAATTTTATCATAGATCTGGTATTTTTTAAACTCCAATATATGTTGGATGGTGATAAAAAAATATTCATGACAATTACATTAAATTTTTATATTATAGTAAATAAAATTATTTATACAATTATATTGAAAATATTAAAGTATGATTGTAATGAGTTAGAAAATAAAAAATAATTAGATAAAATTTATCGAAATAGTATTCTATATGATGAAAATAAACAAAAATAAAAATATTAAAAAATTAACAAATGTGTGTCTTATAAATAATTTGGAGATTATTGGAAGGAATTGCACAAAGAAAAACAAATGTATAATTAAGGGTATGATAAGACGAAAAACATCTTAGAGATCTAAGAAAACTTTTCAAATATCAACATATATACTCAATGGTTGAGAAATAACAAAAATTATTTTAGCGAAACAAAAGAGTTCTTCAAATGAAACAAAAATTAATAATAATAAGTAAATATTTTTTTTATATTACCTAGTAAATGAAATGTTTATGCTATTAAACACTTAAAGTGAGAGTATTAAATACTCTCATGTGAAAGGAAAATATACAATAAAAAAAATAATAGAAATATTCAAATGTTAGACATAATTTTTTTTTAATTGACATACATCATTTTAACATAATTACATAAATGTTGTGATAAAATAAAAAATATATTGGAGATGCGAAATGAGTTTCATGACAAACCAAATATTTAGAAGAAATAAAAAATAAAAATCATCCTCATTTAAATTATTAAAATATTTACAATTAATTAAGTAACCCTATATATATATATATATATATAGGGTTACTTAATTAATTGTAAATATTTTAATAATTTAAATGAGGATGAGGATATGGCGGGGACGGGTATTATGGCGGGGATATATTCATCCCCATCCTCATCCCCATACCCAATTGAAAAAATCGGGGATTCCCCATACCCATACATATACCCAGTCAATGCGGGGATTCCCGTCAAAACGGGGACGGGTTTGGACAATACCCACGGGGATGGGTTTGTTTGCCATCTCTAAGTGCAGAGCTACCTATTAGTTTTCGTAAAAAGTTTTTAAATTTATTAAACAATTTTTTTTACTATTCAAAAGGGATTCACTTCTTATGTACCACAAGTTTGAATATAAGTTACAAAAATCAACCCTTATTACTTTCACTCGGTGGCTGCCTTGAAGAAAAAATTAGGCAAATAAGTGGGGCATAATAAACAAATAAGTGGAGAGCTATCTATTAGTTTTCGTAAAAAGTTTTAAAATTTATTAAACAATTTATTTTTATTATCCAAAGGGATGAACTTCTTATGTACCACAAGTTTGATTATAAGTTACAAAAATCAACCCGTATTACTTTCACTAGGTGGCTGCCTTGAAGAAAAAAGGGCAAATAAGTGGGGCAGAATAAACAAATAAGTGGAGAGCTACATATTATTTTCGTACAAAGTGTTAAAATATACTCATCACTTTTTATTTATTATCCAAAAGGATGCACTTCTTATGTACCAAAAGTTTGATTATTTTGTACAAAACTTAACCCTTATTACTTTCACTAGGTGACTGCCTTGAAGAAAAAATTAGGCAAATAAGTGGGGCATAATAAACAAATAAGTGGAGAGCTATCTATTAGTTTTCATAAAAAGTTTTAAAATTTATTAAACAATTTAATTTTATTATTCAAACGGATTCAAATCTTATGTACCACAAGTTTGATTATAAGTTACAAAAATCAACCCGTATTACTTTCACTAGGTGGCTGCCTTGAAGAAAAAAGGGCAAATAAGTGGGGCAGAATAAACAAATAAGTGGAGAGCTACATATTATTTTCGTACAAAGTGTTAAAATATACTCATCACTTTTTATTTATTATCCAAAAGGATGCACTTCTTATGTACCAAAAGTTTGATTATTTTGTACAAAACTTAACCCTTATTACTTTCACTAGGTGACTGCCTTGAAGAAAAAATTAGGCAAATAAGTGGGGCATAATAAACAAATAAGTGGAGAGCTATCTATTAGTTTTCATAAAAAGTTTTAAAATTTATTAAACAATTTAATTTTATTATTCAAACGGATTCAAATCTTATGTACCACAAGTTTGAATATAAGTTACAAAAATCAACCCTTATTACTTTCACTAGGTAGCTTCCTTCAAGAAAAAAAATAGGCAAATAAATGGGGAATAATAAACAAATAAGTGAAGAGCTACCTATTAGTTTTCATAAAAAAATTTAAAATTTATTAAACAATTTATTTTTATTAATCAAAGGGAAGCACTTATTATATACCACAAGTTTGAATATAAGTTACAAAAATTAACCCTTATTACTTTCACTCGGTGGCTGCCTTGAAGAAAAAATTAGGCAAATAAGTGGGGCACAATAAACAAATAAGTGGAGAGCTATCTATTAGTTTTCGTAAAAAGTTTTAAAATTTATTAAACAATTTATTTTTATTATCCAAAGGGATGCACTTCTTGTGTACCATAAGTTTGATTATAAGTTACAAAAATCAACCCTTTTTTACTTTCACTCGGTTGCTGCCTTCAAGAAAAAATTAGGCAAATAAGGGGTATAATAAACTAATAAGTGCAGAGCTACCTATTAGTTTTCGTAAAAAGTTTTAAAATTTATTAAACAATTTTTTTTTTACTATTCAAAGGGATTCACTTCGTATGTACCACAAGTTTGAATATAAGTTACAAAAATCAACCCTTATTACTTTGATTAGGTGGCTGCCTTGAAGAAAAAAATAGGCAAATAAGTGCGACATAATAAAGAAATAAATGAAGAGCTACCTATTAGTTTTCGTAAAAAATTTTAAAATTTATTAAACAATTTATTTTGCATTATCCGAAAGGATGAACTTCTTATGTACCACAAGTTTGATTATAAATTACAAAAATTAACCTTTATTACTTTTACTAGGAGGCTGCCTTGAAGAAATAAAGGGCAAATAAGTGGGGCAGAATAAACAAATAAGTGGAGAGCTACATATTATTTTCGTACAAAGTGTTAAAATATACTCATCAATTTTTATTTATTATCCAAAAGGATGCACTTCTTATGTACCAAAAGTTTGATTATTTTGTACAAAACTTAACCCTTATTACTTTCACTAGGTGACTGCCTTGAAGAAAAAATTAGGCAAATAAGTGGGACATAATAAAAAAATAAGTGGAGAGCTATCTATTAGTTTTCATAAAAAGTTTTATAATTTATTAAACAATTTAATTTTATTATCCAAAGGGATGCACTTCTTATGTACCACAAGTTTGATTATAAGTTACAAAAATCAACCCTTTTTTACTTTCACTAGGTTGTTGGCTTGAAGAAAAAATTAGGCAAATAAGGGGTATAATAAACTAATAAGTGCAGAGCTACCTATTAGTTTTCGTAAAAAGTTTTAAAATTTATTAAACAATTTTTTTTACTATTCAAAGGGATTCACTTCGTATGTACCGCAAGTTTGAATATAAGTTACAAAAATCAACCCTTATTACTTTGATTAGGTGGCTGCCTTGAAGAAAAAAATAGGCAAATAAGTGCGACATAATATAGAAATAAGTGAAGAGCTACCTATTAGTTTTCGTAAAAAATTTTAAAATTTATTAAACAATTTATTTTTATTATCCGAATGGATGAACTTCTTATGTACCACAAGTTTGATTATAAGTTACAAAAATTAACCTTTATTACTTTTACTAGGTGGCTGCCTTGAAGAAATAAAGGGCAAATAAGTGGGGCAGAATAAACAAATAAGTGGAGAGCTACATATTATTTTCGTACAAAGTGTTAAAATATACTCATCAATTTTTATTTATTATCCAAAAGGATGCACTTCTTATGTACCAAAAGTTTGATTATTTTGTACAAAACTTAACCCTTATTACTTTCACTAGGTGACTGCCTTGACAAAAAAGAGGCAAATAAGTGGGGCACAATAAACAAATAAGTGGAGAGCTACGTATTATTTTCGTAAAAAGTGTTAAAATATACTCATCAATTTTTATTTATTATCAAAAAGGATGCACTTCTTATGTACCTCAAGTTATATTTTAAGTTACAAAACTTAACCCTTATTACTTTCATTAGGTGACTGCCTTGAAGAAAAAATTAGGCAAATAAGTGGGGCATAATAAACAAATAAGTGGAGAGCTATCTATTAGTTTTCGTAAAAAGTTTTAAAATTTATTAAATAATTTTTTTTTACTATTCAAAGGGATTCACTTCTTATGTACCTCAGGTTATATTATAAGTTACAAAACTTAACCCTTATTACTTTCTCTAGGTGACTGCCTTGAAGAAAAAATTAGGCAAATAAGTGGGGCATAATAAACAAATAAGTGGAGAGCTATCTATTAATTTTCATATAAAGTTTTAAAATTTATTAAATAATTTTTTTTTACTATTCAAAGGGATTCACTTCGTATGTACCACAAGTTTGAATATAAGTTACAAAAATCAACCCTATTACTTTCACTAGGTGGCTGCCTTGAAGAAAAAAATAGGCAAATAAGTAGGACATAATAAACTAATAAGTGCAGAGCCACCTATTAGTTTTCGTAAAAAATTTAAAAATTTATTAAACAATTTTTTTTATTATCCAAAGGGATGCACTTCTTATGTACCACAAGTTTGATTATAAGTTACCAAAATCAACCCTTATTACTTTCATTGTATGGATGCCTAGAAGAAAAAAATAGATAAATAAGTGGGACATAATAAATAAATAAGTGGAGAGCTACCTATTAGTTTTGCTAAAAAGTTTCAAAATTTAGTAAACAATTTAATTTTATTATTCAAAGGGATTCACATCTTATGTACAACAAGTTTGAATATAAGTTACAAAAATCAACCCTTATTACTTTCACTAGGTAGCTGCCTTCAAGAAAAAAATAGACAAATAAATGGGGCATAATAAACAAATAAGTGAAGAGCTATCTATTAGTTTTAATAAAAAAATTTAAAATTTATTAAACAATTTATTTTTATTATTCAAAGGGATGCACTTCTTATGTCTGACAAGTTTGAATATAAGTTTCAAAAATATCCCCTTATTACCTTCACTAGGTGCCTGCCTTGAAGAAAATAATAGGCAAATAAGCGGGGCATAATAAAATAATACGTAGAGAGCTGCGTATTAGTTTTCGTACAAAGTGTTAAAGTATACTCTTCAATTCTTATTTATTATCCAAAGGGTGCATTTCTTAAGTACCACAAGATTGATTATAAGTTACAAAAATCAACTCTTCTTACTTTCACTAGGTGGTTGCCTTAAAGAAAAAATAGGCAAATAAGTGGAGAATAATAAAATAATAAGTAAAGAGCTAAATATTTCGTACAAAGTGTTAAAATATACTCATCAAATTTTTATTTATTATCCAAAGGGTGCACTTCTTAAGTACCAGAATTTTGATTATAAGTTACAAAAATCACTCTTATTACTTTCACTAAAGAAAAAAATAGGCAAATAAGTGGGACATAATAAACAAATAAGTGCAGAGCTACGTATTAGTTTTCGTAAAAAGTTTAAAAATTTATTAAACAAATTATTTTTTTTATTCAAAGGGATTCACTTCTTATGTACCACAGGTTTGAATATAAGTTACAAAAATCAACTCTTATTACTTTCACTAGGTGGCTGCCTTGAAGAATAAAATAAGCAAAGTAGTGGAGCATAATAAACAAATAGGTGCAGAACAACGAATTATTTTCGTACAAAGTGTTAAAATATATTCATCAATTTTTATTTATTATCCAAAGGGATGCACTTCTTATGTACCACAAGTTTGATTATAAGTTACAAAAATAAACTTTTATTACTTTTACTAGGTGGCTGCCTTGACAAAAAAAAGGCAAATAAGTGGGGCATAATAAACAAATAAGTGGAGAGTTACGTATTATTTTCGTACAAAGTGTTAAAATATACTCATCAATTTTTATTTATTATCAAAAAGGATGCACTTCTTATGTACCTCAAGTTATATTTTAAGTTACAAAACTTAACCCTTATTACTTTCACTAGGTGACTGCCTTGAAGAAAAAATTAGACAAATAAGTGGGGCATAATAAACAAATAAGTGGAGAGCTCTCTATTAGTTTTCGTAAAAAGTAAAGTTTTAAAATTTATTAAACAATTTATTTTTATTATCCAATGGGATGCATTTCTTATGTACCACAAGTTTGAATATAAGTTACAAAAATCAACCCTTATTAATTTCACTAGGTGGCTGCCTTGAAGAAAAAAATAGGCAAATAAATGGGACATAATAAACTAATAAGTGCAGAGTTATCTATTAGTTTTCGTAAAGAGTTTTAAAATTTATTAAACAAATTTTTTTATTATCCAAAGGGATGCACTTCATATGTACCACAAGTTTGATTATAAGTTACCAAAATCAACCCTTATTACTTTCACTATGTGGCTGCCTTAAAGCAAAAAATAGACAAATAAGTGGGGCCTAATAAATAAATAAGTGGAGAGCTATCTATTAGTTTTGGTAAAAAGTTTTAAAATTTATTAAACAACTTCATTTTATTATTCAAAGGCATTCACATCTTATGTACCACATGTTTGAATATAAGTTACAAAAATCAACCCTTATTACTTTCACTAGGTAGCAGCCTTCAAGAAAAAAATAGGCAAATGAATGGGCATAATAAACAAATAAGTGAAGAGCTACCCATTAGTTTTCATAAAAAAAATTAAAATTTACTAAACAATTTATTTTTATTATTCAATGGGATGCACTTCTTATGTATGACAAGTTTGAATATAAGTTTCAAGTTTCAAAAATATCCCCTTATTACCTTCACTAGGTGGCTGCCTTGAAGAAAATAATAGGAAAATAAGTGGGGCATAATAAAATAATAAGTGGAGAGCTACGTATTAGTTTCCGTTCAATGTGTTAAAATATACTCATCAATTCTTATTTATTATCCAAAGGGTGCACTTCTTAAGTACCACAAGTTTGATTATAAGTTACAAAAATGAAGTCGTATTACTTTCACTCGGTGGGTTGTCTTGAAGAAAAAAAATAGGCAAATAAGTGGGGCATAATAAAATAATAAGTAGAGAGCTGCGTATTAGTTTTCGTACAAAGTCTTAAAGTATACTCATTAAATTTTTATTTATTATCCAAAGGTTGCACTTCTTAAGTACTACAAGTTTGATTATAAGTTATAAAAACCAACTCTTATTACTTTCACTAAAGAAAAAAATAGGCAAATAAGTGGGACATAATAAACAAATAAGTGCAGAGTTGTGTATTAGTTTTCGTAGAAAGTTTTAAAATGTATTAAACAATTTTTTTTTCCTATTCAAAGGGATTAACTTCTTATGTACCACAAATTTGAATATAAGTTAGAAAAATCAACCCTTATTACTTTTACTAGGTGACTGCTTTGAAGAAAAAAATAGGCAAATAAGTGGGGCATAATAAACAAATAAGTGGAGAGCTACGTATTATTTTCGTACAAAGTGTGAAAATATACTCATCAATTTTTATTTGTTATGTAAAATTTTAATCATCAAATTTTTTTTTCTTCACTTAAAGTTTTTAAATTTTTTTTCTTGAACTATATTTTCTCACTTTTCTTAACTTTTTTAAACTCTTCATTTTCAAAAACTTGTTCAAGAACTTATTTTTACACTTTCTTTATTTATTTTTCTTTTCTTGAATTTTCATTTCTTAAACTTTTTAAATTCTTTTTTAAAGTTGTTATCAACTTCTTGATCCTTTTTAAATCTCCAAATATTTTCTTTAAATTTGTTTTTGTAAAATTTTAATCATCACATTTTTTTATCCTCTTAAAGTTTTTAAATTTTTTTTTCTTGAACTATATTTTCTCACTTTTCTTAACTTTTTTAAACATTTCATTTTCAAAAATTTGTTCAAGAACTTATTTTTACACTTTCTTTATTTATTTTTATTTTCTTGAATTTTCATTTCTTAAACTTTTTAAATTCTTTTTTAAAGTTGTTATCCACTTCTTGATCCTTTTTAAATCTCCAAATATTTTCCCTAAATTTGTTTTTATAAAATTTTAATCATCACATTTTTTTATCCACTTAAAGTTTTTAAATTCTTTTTCTTGAACTATATTTTCTCATCTTTCTTAACTTTTTTAAACTCTTCATTTTCAAAAACTCCTTCAAGAACTTATTTTTACACTTTCTTTACTTATTTTTCTTTGCTTGAATTTTCATTTCTTAAACTTTTTAAATTCTTTTTTAAAGTTGTTATCAACTTCTTGATCCGTTTTAAATCTCCAAATATTTTCTTTAAATTTTTTTTGTAAAATTTTAATCATAACATTTTTTTTATCCTCTTAAAGTTTTTAAATTCTTTTTTCTTGAACTCTATTTTCTCACTTTTCTTAACTTTTTTAAACTCTTCATTTTCAAAACTCCTTCAAGAACTTATTTTTATACTTTCTTTACTTATTTTTCTTTTCTTGAATTTTCATTTCTTAAACTTTTTAAATTCTTTTTTAAAGTTGTTATCAACTTCTTGATCCTTTTTAAATCTCCAAATATTTTCTTGAAATTTGTTTTGTAAAATATTAATAATCAAATTTTTTTTATCCTCTTAAAGTTTTTAAATTCTTTTTCTTGAACTCTGTTTTCTCGCTTTTCTTAACTTTTTTAAACTCTTCATTTTCAAAAATTCTTCAAGAACTTATTTTTACACTTTCCTTACTTATTTTTCTTTTCTTGAATTTTCATTTCTTAAAGTTTTTAAATTCTTTTTTAAAGTTGTTATCAACTTCTTGATCCTTTTTAAATCTCCAAATATTTTCTTTAAATGTGTTATGTAAAATTTTAATCATCACATTTTTTTTCTTCACTTAAAGTTTTTAAATTTTTTTTCTTGAACTATATTTTCTCACTTTTCTTAACTTTTTTAAACTCTTCATTTTCAAAAACTTGTTCAAGAACTTATTTTTACACTTTCTTTATTTATTTTTCTTTTCTTGAATTTTCATTTCTTAAACTTTTTAAATTCTTTTTTAAAGTTGTTATCAACTTCTTGATCCTTTTTAAATCTCCAAATATTTTCTTTAAATTTGTTTTGTAAAATTTTAATCATCACATTTTTTTTCCTCTTCAAGTTTTTAAATTTTTTTTCTTGAACTATATTTTCTCACTTTTCTTAACTTTTTTAAACTCTTCATTTTCAAAAACTTGTTCAAGAACTTATTTTTACACTATCTTTATTTATTTTTATTTTCTTGAATTTTCATTTCTTAAACTTTTTAAATTCTTTTTTAAAGTTGTTATCAACTTCTTGACCCTTTTTAAATCTCCAAATATTTTCTTTAAATTTTTTTTGTAAAATTTTAATCATAACATTTTTTTATCCTCTTAAAGTTTTTAAATTCTTTTTCTTGAACTCTATTTTCTCGCTTTTCTTAACTTTTTAAACTCTTCATTTTCAAAAACTTCTTCAAGAACTTATTTTTACACTTTCTTTACTTATTTTTCTTTTCTTGAATTTTCATTTCTTAAACTTTTTAAATTCTTTTTTAAAGTTGTTATCAACTTCTTGATCCTTTATAAATCTCCAAATATTTTCTTTAAATTTGTTTTGTAAAATATTAATCATCAAATTTTTTTTGTCCTCTTAAAGTTTTTAAATTCTTTTTCTTGAACTCTGTTTTCTCGCTTTTCTTAACTTTTTTAAACTCTTCATTTTCAAAAATTCTTCAAGAACTTATTTTTACACTTTCCTTACTTATTTTTCTTTTTCTTAACTTTCATTTCTTAAACTTTTTAAATTCTTTTTTAATGTTGTTATCCACTTCTTGATCCTTTTTAAATCTCCAAATATTTTCCCTAAATTTGTTTTTGTAAAATTTTAATCATCACATTTTTTTATCCACTTAAAGTTTTTAAATTCTTTTTTCTTGAACTCTATTTTCTCACTTTTCTTAACTTTTTTAAACTCTTCATTTTCAAAACTCCTTCAAGAACTTATTTTTATACTTTCTTTACTTATTTTTCTTTTCTTGAATTTTCATTTCTTAAACTTTTTAAATTCTTTTTTAAAGTTGTTATCAACTTCTTGATCCTTTTTAAATCTCCAAATATTTTCTTGAAATTTGTTTTGTAAAATATTAATAATCAAATTTTTTTTATCCTCTTAAAGTTTTTAAATTCTTTTTCTTGAACTCTGTTTTCTCGCTTTTCTTAACTTTTTTAAACTCTTCATTTTCAAAAATTCTTCAAGAACTTATTTTTACACTTTCCTTACTTATTTTTCTTTTCTTGAATTTTCATTTCTTAAAGTTTTTAAATTCTTTTTTAAAGTTGTTATCAACTTCTTGATCCTTTTTAAATCTCCAAATATTTTCTTTAAATGTGTTATGTAAAATTTTAATCATCACATTTTTTTTCTTCACTTAAAGTTTTTAAATTTTTTTTCTTGAACTATATTTTCTCACTTTTCTTAACTTTTTTAAACTCTTCATTTTCAAAAACTTGTTCAAGAACTTATTTTTACACTTTCTTTATTTATTTTTCTTTTCTTGAATTTTCATTTCTTAAACTTTTTAAATTCTTTTTTAAAGTTGATATCAACTTCTTGATCCTTTTTAAATCTCCAAATATTTTCTTTAAATTTGTTTTGTAAAATTTTAATCATCACATTTTTTTATCCTCTTCAAGTTTTTAAATTTTTTTTCTTGAACTATATTTTCTCACTTTTCTTAACTTTTTTAAACTCTTCATTTTCAAAAACTTGTTCAAGAACTTATTTTTACACTATCTTTATTTATTTTTATTTTCTTGAATTTTCATTTCTTAAACTTTTTAAATTCTTTTTTAAAGTTGTTATCAACTTCTTGATCCTTTTTAAATCTCCAAATATTTTCTTTAAATTTGTTTTGTAAAATTTTAATCATCACATTTTTTTATCCTCTTCAAGTTTTTAAATTTTTTTTCTTGAACTATATTTTCTCACTTTTCTTAACTTTTTTAAACTCTTCATTTTCAAAAACTTGTTCAAGAACTTATTTTTACACTATCTTTATTTATTTTTATTTTCTTGAATTTTCATTTCTTAAACTTTTTAAATTCTTTTTTAAAGTTGTTATCAACTTCTTGACCCTTTTTAAATCTCCAAATATTTTCTTTAAATTTTTTTTGTAAAATTTTAATCATAACATTTTTTTATCCTCTTAAAGTTTTTAAATTCTTTTTCTTGAACTCTATTTTCTCGCTTTTCTTAACTTTTTAAACTCTTCATTTTCAAAAACTTCTTCAAGAACTTATTTTTACACTTTCTTTACTTATTTTTCTTTTCTTGAATTTTCATTTCTTAAACTTTTTAAATTCTTCTTTAAAGTTGTTATCAACTTCTTGATCCTTTTTAAATCTCCAAATATTTTCTTTAAATTTGTTTTGTAAAATATTAATCATCAAATTTTTTTTGTCCTCTTAAAGTTTTTAAATTCTTTTTCTTGAACTCTGTTTTCTCGCTTTTCTTAACTTTTTTAAACTCTTCATTTTCAAAAATTCTTCAAGAACTTATTTTTACACTTTCCTTACTTATTTTTCTTGTTCTTAACTTTCATTTCTTAAACTTTTTAAATTCTTTTTTAATGTTGTTATCCACTTCTTGATCCTTTTTAAATCTCCAAATATTTTCCCTAAATTTGTTTTTGTAAAATTTTAATCATCACATTTTTTTATCCACTTAAAGTTTTTAAATTCTTTTTTCTTGAACTCTATTTTCTCACTTTTCTTAACTTTTTTAAACTCTTCATTTTCAAAACTCCTTCAAGAACTTATTTTTATACTTTCTTTACTTATTTTTCTTTTCTTGAATTTTCATTTCTTAAACTTTTTAAATTCTTTTTTAAAGTTGTTATCAACTTCTTGATCCTTTTTAAATCTCCAAATATTTTCTTGAAATTTGTTTTGTAAAATATTAATAATCAAATTTTTTTTATCCTCTTAAAGTTTTTAAATTCTTTTTCTTGAACTCTGTTTTCTCGCTTTTCTTAACTTTTTTAAACTCTTCATTTTCAAAAATTCTTCAAGAACTTATTTTTACACTTTCCTTACTTATTTTTCTTTTCTTGAATTTTCATTTCTTAAAGTTTTTAAATTCTTTTTTAAAGTTGTTATCAACTTCTTGATCCTTTTTAAATCTCCAAATATTTTCTTTAAATGTGTTATGTAAAATTTTAATCATCACATTTTTTTTCTTCACTTAAAGTTTTTAAATTTTTTTTCTTGAACTATATTTTCTCACTTTTCTTAACTTTTTTAAACTCTTCATTTTCAAAAACTTGTTCAAGAACTTATTTTTACACTTTCTTTATTTATTTTTCTTTTCTTGAATTTTCATTTCTTAAAGTTTTTAAATTCTTTTTTAAAGTTGATATCAACTTCTTGATCCTTTTTAAATCTCTAAATATTTTCTTTAAATTTGTTTTGTAAAATTTTAATCATCACATTTTTTTATCCTCTTCAAGTTTTTAAATTTTTTTTCTTGAACTATATTTTCTCACTTTTCTTAACTTTTTTAAACTCTTCATTTTCAAAAACTTGTTCAAGAACTTATTTTTACACTATCTTTATTTATTTTTATTTTCTTGAATTTTCATTTCTTAAACTTTTTAAATTCTTTTTTAAAGTTGTTATCAACTTCTTGATCCTTTTTAAATCTCCAAATATTTTCTTTAAATTTGTTTTGTAAAATTTTAATCATCACATTTTTTTATCCTCTTCAAGTTTTTAAATTTTTTTTCTTGAACTATATTTTCTCACTTTTCTTAACTTTTTTAAACTCTTCATTTTCAAAAACTTGTTCAAGAACTTATTTTTACACTATCTTTATTTATTTTTATTTTCTTGAATTTTCATTTCTTAAACTTTTTAAATTCTTTTTTAAAGTTGTTATCAACTTCTTGACCCTTTTTAAATCTCCAAATATTTTCTTTAAATTTTTTTTGTAAAATTTTAATCATAACATTTTTTTTATCCTCTTAAAGTTTTTAAATTCTTTTTCTTGAACTCTATTTTCTCGCTTTTCTTAACTTTTTAAACTCTTCATTTTCAAAAACTTCTTCAAGAACTTATTTTTACACTTTCTTTACTTATTTTTCTTTTCTTGAATTTTCATTTCTTAAACTTTTTAAATTCTTTTTTAAAGTTGTTATCAACTTCTTGATCCTTTTTAAATCTCCAAATATTTTCTTTAAATTTGTTTTGTAAAATATTAATCATCAAATTTTTGTTGTCCTCTTAAAGTTTTTAAATTCTTTTTCTTGAACTCTGTTTTCTCGCTTTTCTTAACTTTTTTAAACTCTTCATTTTCAAAAATTCTTCAAGAACTTATTTTTACACTTTCCTTACTTATTTTTCTTTTTCTTAACTTTCATTTCTTAAACTTTTTAAATTCTTTTTTAATGTTGTTATCCACTTCTTGATCCTTTTTAAATCTCCAAATATTTTCCCTAAATTTGTTTTTGTAAAATTTTAATCATCACATTTTTTTATCCACTTAAAGTTTTTAAATTCTTTTTCTTGAACTATATTTTCTCATCTTTCTTAACTTTTTTAAACTCTTCATTTTCAAAACTCCTTCAAGAACTTATTTTTATACTTTCTTTATTTATTTTTCTTTTCTTGAATTTTCATTTCTTAAACTTTTTAAATTCTTTTTTAAAGTTGTTATCAACTTCTTGATCCTTTTTAAATCTCCAAATATTTTCTTTAAATTTGTTTTGTAAAATATTAATCATCACATTTTTTTATCCTCTTAAAGTTTTTAAATTATTTTTCTTGAAATATCTTTTCTCACTTTTCTTAAATTTTTTAAACTTTTCATTTTCAAAAACTTGTTCAAGAACTTATTTTTACACTTTCTTTATTTATTTTTCTTTTCTTGAATTTTCATTTCTTAAACTTTTTAAATTCTTTTTTAAAGTTGTTATCAACTTCTTTATCCTTTTTAAATCTCCAAATATTTTCTTTAAATTTTTTTTGTAAAATTTTAATCATAACATTTTTTTTATCCTCTTAAAGTTTTTAAATTCTTTTTTCTTGAACTCTATTTTCTCACTTTTCTTAAGTCTTTTAAACTCTTCGTTTTCAAAACTCCTTCAAGAACTTATTTTTATACTTTCTTTACTTATTTTTCTTTTCTTGAATTTTCATTTCTTAAACTTTTTAAATTCTTTTTTAAAGTTGTTATCAACTTCTTGATCCTTTTTAAATCTCCAAATATTTTCTTTAAATTTGTTTTGTAAAATATTAATCATCAAATTTTTGTTGTCCTCTTAAAGTTTTTAAATTCTTTTTCTTGAACTCTGTTTTCTCGCTTTTCTTAACTTTTTTAAACTCTTCATTTTCAAAAATTCTTCAAGAACTTATTTTTACACTTTCCTTACTTATTTTTCTTTTCTTGAATTTTCATTTCTTAAAGTTTTTAAATTCTTTTTTAAAGTTGTTATCAACTTCTTGATCATTTTTAAATCTCCAAATATTTTCTTTAAATTTGTTTTGTAAATTTTTAATCATCACATTTTTTTATCCTCTTAAAGTTTTTAAATTTTTTTCTTGAACTATATTTTCTCACTTTTCTTAACTTTTTTAAACTCTTCATTTTCAAAAACGTGTTCAAGAACTTATTTTTACACTATCTTTATTTATTTTTATTTTCTTGAATTTTAATTTCTTAAACTTTTTAAATTCTTTTTTAAAGTTGTTATCAACTTGTTCATCCTTTTTAAATCTCCAAATATTTTCTTTAAATTTGTTTTGTACAATTTTAATCATCACATTTTTTTATCCTCTTAAAGTTTTTAAATTTTTCTTCTTGAACTATATTTTCTCACTTTTCTTAACTTTTTTAAACTTTTCATTTTCAAAAACTTGTTCAAGAACATATTTTTACACTTTATTTATTTTTCTTTTCTTGAATTTTCATTTCTTAAACTTTTTAAATTCTTTTTTAAAGTTGTTATCAACTTCTTGATCCTTTTTAAATCTCCAAATATTTTCTTTAAATTTGTTTTGTAAAATATTAATCATCAAATTTTTGTTGTCCTCTTAAAGTTTTTAAATTCTTTTTCTTGAACTCTGTTTTCTCGCTTTTCTTAACTTTTTTAAACTCTTCATTTTCAAAAATTCTTCAAGAACTTATTTTTACACTTTCCTTACTTATTTTTCTTTTCTTGAATTTTCATTTCTTAAAGTTTTTAAATTCTTTTTTAAAGTTGTTATCAACTTCTTGATCATTTTTAAATCTCCAAATATTTTCTTTAAATTTGTTTTGTAAATTTTTAATCATCACATTTTTTTATCCTCTTAAAGTTTTTAAATTTTTTTTCTTGAACTATATTTTCTCACTTTTCTTAACTTTTTTAAACTCTTCATTTTCAAAAACGTGTTCAAGAACTTATTTTTACACTATCTTTATTTATTTTTATTTTCTTGAATTTTAATTTCTTAAATTTTTTAAATTCTTTTTTAAAGTTGTTATCAACTTGTTCATCCTTTTTAAATCTCCAAATATTTTCTTTAAATTTGTTTTGTACAATTTTAATCATCACATTTTTTTATCCTCTTAAAGTTTTTAAATTTTTCTTCTTGAACTATATTTTCTCACTTTTCTTAACTTTTTTAAACTTTTCATTTTCAAAAACTTGTTCAAGAACATATTTTTACACTTTATTTATTTTTCTTTTCTTGAATTTTCATTTCTTAAACTTTTTAAATTCTTTTTTAAAGTTGTTATCAACTTCTTGATCCTTTTTAAATCTCCAAATATTTTCTTTAAATTTGTTTTGTAAAATTTTAATCATCACATTTTTTTATCCTCTTAAAGTTTTTAAATTTTTTTTCTTGAAATATATTTTCTCACTTTTCTTAAATTTTTTAAACTTTTCATTTTCAAAAACTTGTTCAAGAACTTATTTTTACACTTTCTTTATTTATTTTTCTTTTCTTGAATTTTCATTTCTTAAACTTTTTAAATTCTTTTTTAAAGTTGTTATCAACTTCTTGATCCTTTTTAAATCTCCAAATATTTTCTTTAAATTTGTTTTGTAAATTTTTAATCATCACATTTTTTTATCCTCTTAAAGTTTTTAAATTTTTTTTCTTGAACTATATTTTCTCACTTTTTTTAACTTTTTTTAAACTTTTCATTTTCAAAAACTTTTTCAAGAACTTATTTTTACACTTTCTTTATTTATTTTTCTTTTCTTGAATTTTCATTTCTTAAACTTTTTAAATTCTTTTTTAAAGTTGTTATCAACTTCTTGATCATTTTTAAATCTCCAAATATTTTCTTTAAATTTGTTTTGTAAATTTTTAATCATCACATTTTTTTATCCTCTTAAAGTTTTTAAATTTTTTTTCTTGAACTATATTTTCTCACTTTTCTTAACTTTTTTAAACTTTTCATTTTCAAAAACTTGTTCAAGAACATATTTTTACACTTTATTTATTTTTCTTTTCTTGAATTTTCATTTCTTAAACTTTTTAAATTCTTTTTTAAAGTTGTTATCAACTTCTTGATCCTTTTTAAATCTCCAAATATTTTCTTTAAATTTGTTTTGTAAAATTTTAATCATCACATTTTTTTATCCTCTTAAAGTTTTTAAATTTTTTTTCTTGAAATATATTTTCTCACTTTTCTTAAATTTTTTAAACTTTTCATTTTCAAAAACTTGTTCAAGAACTTATTTTTACACTTTCTTTATTTATTTTTCTTTTCTTGAATTTTCATTTCTTAAACATTTTAAATTCTTTTTTAAAGTTGTTATCAACTTCTTGATCCTTTTTAAATCTCCAAATATTTTCTTTAAATTTGTTTTGTAAATTTTTAATCATCACATTTTTTTATCCTCTTAAAGTTTTTAAATTTTTTTTCTTGAACTATATTTTCTCACTTTTTTTAACTTTTTTTAAACTTTTCATTTTCAAAAACTTTTTCAAGAACTTATTTTTACACTTTCTTTATTTATTTTTCTTTTCTTGAATTTTCATTTCTTAAACTTTTTAAATTCTTTTTTAAAGTTGTTATCAACTTCTTGATCATTTTTAAATCTCCAAATATTTTCTTTAAATTTGTTTTGTAAATTTTTAATCATCACATTTTTTTATCCTCTTAAAGTTTTTAAATTTTTTTTCTTGAACTATATTTTCTCACTTTTCTTAACTTTTTTAAACTTTTCATTTTCAAGAACTTGTTCAAGAACTTATTTTTACACTTTCTTTATTTATTTTTCTTTTCTTGAATTTTCATTTCTTAAACTTTTTAAATTCTTTTTTAAAGTTGTTATCAATTTCTTGATCCTTTTTTAAATCTCCAAATATTTTCTTTACATTTTTTTTGTAAAATTTTAATCATAACATTTTTTTACCCTCTTAAAGTTTTTAAATTCTTTTTCTTGAACTCTATTTTCTCACTTTTCTTAACTTTTTTAAACTATTCATTTTCAAAACTTCTTCAAGAACTTATTTTTATACTTTCTTTACTTATTTTTCTTTTCTTCAATTTTCATTTCTTAAACTTTTTAAATTCTTTTTTAAAGTTGTTATCAACTTCTTGATCCTTTTTAAATCTCCAAATATTTTCTTGAAATTTGTTTTGTAAAATTTTAATCATCAAATTTCTTTTATCCTCTTAAAGTTTTTAAATTCTTTTTCTTGAACTCTATTTTCTCGCTTTTCTTAAATTTTTAAACTCTTCATTTTCAAAAACTTCTTCAAGAACTTATTTTTACACTTTCTTTACTTATTTTTCTTTTCTTGAATTTTCATTTCTTACACTTTTTAAATTTTTTTTTTAAAGTTGTTATCAACTGCTTGATCCTTTTTAAATCTCCAAATATTTTCTTTAAATTTGTTTTGTAAAATTTTAATCATCACATTTTTTTATCATCTTAACGTTTTTAAATTCTTTTTCTTGAACTGTTTTCTCACTTCTCTTAACTTTTTTAAACTCTACTTATTCAAGAACTTCTTCAAGAACTTATTTTTACACTTTCTTTACTTATTTTTCTTTTTCTTAACTTTCATTTCTTAAACTTTTTAAATTCTTTTTTAAAGTTGTTATCCACTTCTTGATCCTTTTTAAATCTCCAAATATTTTCCCTAAATTTGTTTTTGTAAAATTTTAATCATCACATTTTTTTATCCACTTAAACTTTTTAAATTCTTTTTCTTGAACTATATTTTCTCATCTTTCTTAACTTTTTTAAACTCTTCATTTTCAAAAACTCCTTCAAGAACTTATTTTTACAGTTTCTTTACTTATTTTTCTTTGCTTGAATTTTCATTTCTTAAACTTTTTAAATTATTTTTTAAAGTTGTTATCAACTTCTTGATCCGTTTTAAATCTCCAAATATTTTCCTTAAATTTTTTTTTTTTAAATTTTAATCATAACATTTTTTTATCCTCTTAAAGTTTTTAAATTCTTTTTCTCGAACTCTATTTTCTCACTTTTCTTAACTTTTTTAAACTCTTCATTTTCAAAAGTTCTTCAAGAACTTATTTTTACACTTTTTTTATTTATTTTTCTTTTCTTGAATTTTCATTTCTTAAACTTTTTAAATTCTTTTTTAAAGTTGTTATCAACTTCTTGATCCTTTTTAAATCTCCAAATATTTTCTTTAAATTTGTTTTGTAAAATATTAATCATCAAATTTTTTTTGTCCTCTTAAAGTTTTTAAATTCTTTTTCTTGAACTCTGTTTTCTCGCTTTTCTTAACTTTTTTAAACTCTTCATTTTCAAAAATTCTTCAAGAACTTTTTTTTACACTTTCCTTACTTATTTTTCTTTTCTTGAATTTTCATTTCTTAAAGTTTTTAAATTCTTTTTTAAAGTTGTTATCAACTTCTTGATCCTTTTTAAATCTCCAAATATTTTCTTTAAATGTGTTATGTAAAATTTTAATCATCACATTTTTTTCTTCACTTAAAGTTTTTAAATTTTTTTTCTTGAACTATATTTTCTCACTTTTCTTAACTTTTTTAAACTCTTCATTTTCAAAAACTTGTTCAAGAACTTATTTTTACACTTTCTTTATTTATTTTTCTTTTCTTGAATTTTCATTTCTTAAACTTTTTAAATTCTTTTTTAAAGTTGTTATCAACTTCTTGATCCTTTTTAAATCTCCAAATATTTTCTTTAAATTTGTTTTGTAAAATTTTAATCATCACATTTTTTTATCATCTTAACGTTTTTAAATTCTTTTTCTTGAACTGTTTTCTCACTTCTCTTAACTTTTTTAAACTCTACTTATTCAAGAACTTCTTCAAGAACTTATTTTTACACTTTCTTTACTTATTTTTCTTTTTCTTAACTTTCATTTCTTAAACTTTTTAAATTCTTTTTTAAAGTTGTTATCCACTTCTTGATCCTTTTTAAATCTCCAAATATTTTCCCTAAATTTGTTTTTGTAAAATTTTAATCATCACATTTTTTTATCCACTTAAACTTTTTAAATTCTTTTTCTTGAACTATATTTTCTCATCTTTCTTAACTTTTTTAAACTCTTCATTTTCAAAAACTCCTTCAAGAACTTATTTTTACAGTTTCTTTACTTATTTTTCTTTGCTTGAATTTTCATTTCTTAAACTTTTTAAATTATTTTTTAAAGTTGTTATCAACTTCTTGATCCGTTTTAAATCTCCAAATATTTTCCTTAAATTTTTTTTTTTAAAATTTTAATCATAACATTTTTTTATCCTCTTAAAGTTTTTAAATTCTTTTTCTCGAACTATATTTTCTCACTTTTCTTAACTTTTTTAAACTCTTCATCTTCAAAAACGTGTTCAAGAACTTAATTTTACACTATCTTTATTTATTTTTATTTTCTTGAATTTTCATTTCTTAAACTTTTTAAATTCTTTTTTAAAGTTGTTATCAACTTGTTGATCATTTTTAAATCTCCAAATATTTTCTTTAAATTTGTTTTGTACAATTTTAATCATCACATTTTTTTATCCTCTTAAAGTTTTTAAATTTTTCTTCTTGAACTATATTTTCTCACTTTTCTTAACTTTTTTAAACTTTTCATTTTCAAAAACTTGTTCAAGAACATATTTTTACACTTTATTTATTTTTCTTTTCTTGAATTTTCATTTCTTAAACTTTTTAAATTCTTTTTTAAAGTTGTTATCAACTTCTTGATCCTTTTTAAATCTCCAAATATTTTCTTTAAATTTGTTTTGTAAAATTTTAATCATCACATTTTTTTATCCTCTTAAAGTTTTTAAATTTTTTTTCTTGAAATATATATTCTCACTTTTCTTAAATTTTTTAAACTTTTCATTTTCAAAAACTTGTTCAAGAACTTATTTTTACACTTTCTTTATTTATTTTTCTTTTCTTGAATTTTCATTTCTTAAACTTTTTAAATTCTTTTTTAAAGTTGTTATCAACTTCTTGATCCTTTTTAAATCTCCAAATATTTTCTTTAAATTTGTTTTGTAAATTTTTAATCATCACATTTTTTTATCCTCTTAAAGTTTTTAAATTTTTTTTCTTGAACTATATTTTCTCACTTTTTTTAACTTTTTTTCAACTTTTCATTTTCAAAAACTTTTTCAAGAACTTATTTTACACTTTCTTTATTTATTTTTCTTTTCTTGAATTTTCATTTCTTAAACTTTTTAAATTCTTTTTTAAAGTTGTTATCAATTTCTTGATCCTTTTTTAAATCTCCAAATATTTTCTTTACATTTTTTTTGTAAAATTTTAATCATAACATTTTTTTACCCTCTTAAAGTTTTTAAATTCTTTTTCTTGAACTCTATTTTCTCACTTTTCTTAACTTTTTTAAACTATTCATTTTCAAAACTTCTTCAAGAACTTATTTTTATACTTTCTTTACTTATTTTTCTTTTCTTCAATTTTCATTTCTTAAACTTTTTAAATTCTTTTTTAAAGTTGTTATCAACTTCTTGATCCTTTTTAAATCTCCAAATATTTTCTTGAAATTTGTTTTGTAAAATTTTAATCATCAAATTTCTTTTATCCTCTTAAAGTTTTTAAATTCTTTTTCTTGAACTCTATTTTCTCGCTTTTCTTAAATTTTTAAACTCTTCATTTTCAAAAACTTCTTCAAGAACTTATTTTTACACTTTCTTTACTTATTTTTCTTTTCTTGAATTTTCATTTCTTACACTTTTTAAATTTTTTTTTAAAGTTGTTATCAACTGCTTCATCCTTTTTAAATCTCCAAATATTTTCTTTAAATTTGTTTTGTAAAATTTTAATCATCACATTTTTTTATCATCTTAAAGTTTTTAAATTCTTTTTCTTGAACTCTTTTCTCACTTCTCTTAACTTTTTTAAACTCTACTTATTAAAGAACTTCTTCAAGAACTTATTTTTACACTTTCTTTACTTATTTTTCTTTTTCTTAACTTTCATTTCTTAAACTTTTTAAATTCTTTTTTAAAGTTGTTATCCACTTCTTGATCCTTTTTAAATCTCCAAATATTTTCCCTAAATTTGTTTTGTACAATTTTAATCATCACATTTTTTTATCCTCTTAAAGTTTTTAAATTCTTTTTCTTGAACTCTATTTCCTCGCTTTTCTTAACTTTTTTAAACTCTTCATTTTCAAAAACTCCTTCAAGAACTTATTTTTACACTTTCTTTCTTTATTTTTCTTTTCTTCAATTTTCATTTCTTAAACTTTTTAAATTATTTTTTAAAGTTGTTATCAACTTCTTGATCCTTTTTAAATCTCCAAATATTTTCTTTAAATTTGTTTTGTGAAATTTTAATCATCACATTTTTTTATCCACTTAAAGTTTTTAAATTCTTTTTCTTGAACTATATTTTCTCACTTTTCTTAACTCTTTTAAACTCTTCGTTTTCAAAACTCCTTCAAGAACTTATTTTTATACTTTCTTTATTTATTTTTCCTTTCTTGAATTTTCATTTCTTAAACTTTTTAAATTCTTTTTTAAAGTTGTTATCAACTTCTTGATCCTTTTTAAATCTCCAAATATTTTCTTTAAATTTGTTTTGTAAAATATTAATCATCACATTTTTTTTCTTCACTTAAAGTTTTTAAATTTTTTTTCTTGAAATATATTTTCTCACTTTTCTTAAATTTTTTAAACTTTTCATTTTCAAGAACTTGTTCAAGAACTTATTTTTACACTTTCTTTATTTATTTTTCTTTTCTTGAATTTTCATTTCTTAAACTTTTTAAATTCTTTTTTAAAGTTGTTATCAACTTCTTGATCCTTTTTAAATCTCCAAATATTTTCTTTAAATTTTTTTTTGTAAAATTTTAATCATAACATTTTTTTATCCTCTTAAAGTTTTTAAATTCTTTTTCTTGAACTCTATTTTCTTGCTTTTCTTAACTTTTTAAACTCTTCATTTTCAAAAACTTCTTCAAGAACTTATTTTTACACTTTCCTTGCTTATTTTTCTTTTCTTCAATTTTCATTTCTTAAACTTTTTAAATTCTTTTTTAAAGTTGTTATCAACTTGTTGATCATTTTTAAATCTCCAAATATTTTCTTTAAATTTGTTTTGTACAATTTTAATCATCACATTTTTTTATCCTCTTAAAGTTTTTAAATTTTTCTTCTTGAACTATATTTTCTCACTTTTCTTAACTTTTTTAAACTTTTCATTTTCAAAAACTTGTTCAAGAACATATTTTTACACTTTATTTATTTTTCTTTTCTTGAATTTTCATTTCTTAAACTTTTTAAATTCTTTTTTAAAGTTGTTATCAACTTCTTGATCCTTTTTAAATCTCCAAATATTTTCTTTAAATTTGTTTTGTAAAATTTTAATCATCACATTTTTTTATCATCTTAAAGTTTTTAAATTCTTTTTCTTGAACTCTTTTCTCACTTCTCTTAACTTTTTTAAACTCTACTTATTAAAGAACTTCTTCAAGAACTTATTTTTATACTTTCTTTACTTATTTTTCTTTTCTTGAATTTTCATTTCTTAAACTTTTTAAATTCTTTTTTAAAGTTGTTATGAACTTCTTGATCCTTTTTAAATCTCCAAATATTTTCTTTAAATTTGTTTTGTAAAATATTAATCATCAAATTTTTTTTGTCCTCTTAAAGTTTTTAAATTCTTTTTCTTGAACTCTGTTTTCTCGCTTTTCTTAACTTTTTTAAACTCTTCATTTTCAAAAATTCTTCAAGAACTTATTTTTACACTTTCCTTACTTATTTTTCTTTTCTTGAATTTTCATTTCTTAAAGTTTTTAAAATCTTTTTTAAAGTTGTTATCAACTTCTTGATCCTTTTTAAATCTCCAAATATTTTCTTTAAATGTGTTATGTAAAATTTTAATCATCACATTTTTTTTCTTCACTTAAAGTTTTTAAATTTTTTTTCTTGAACTATATTTTCTCACTTTTCTTAACTTTTTTAAACTCTTCATTTTCAAAAACTTGTTCAAGAACTTATTTTTACACTTTCTTTATTTATTTTTCTTTTCTTGAATTTTCATTTCTTAAACTTTTTAAATTCTTTTTTAAAGTTGTTATCAACTTCTTGATCCTTTTTAAATGTCCAAATATTTTCTTGAAATTTGTTTTGTAAAATTTTAATCATCACATTTTTTTATCCTCTTAAAGTTTTTAAATTTTTTTTTCTTGAACTATATTTTCTCACTTTTCTTAACTTTTTTTAAACTCTTCATTTTCAAAAACTTGTTCAAGAACTTATTTTTACACTATCTTTATTTATTTTTATTTTCTTGAATTTTCATTTCTTAAACTTTTTAAATTCTTTTTTAAAGTTGTTATCAACTTCTTGATCCTTTTTAAATCTCCAAATATTTTCTTTAAATTTTTTTTTGTAAAATTTTAATCATAACATTTTTTTATCCTCTTAAAGTTTTTAAATTCTTTTTCTTGAACTCTATTTTCTTGCTTTTCTTAACTTTTTAAACTCTTCATTTTCAAAAACTTCTTCAAGAACTTATTTTTACACTTTCCTTGCTTATTTTTCTTTTCTTCAATTTTCATTTCTTAAACTTTTTAAATTCTTTTTTAAAGTTGTTATCAACTTCTTGATCCTTTTTAAATCTCCAAATATTTTCTTTAAATTTGTTTTGTACAATTTTAATCATCACATTTTTTTATTCTCTTAAAGTTTTTAAATTTTTCTTCATGAACTATATTTTCTCACTTTTCTTAACTTTTTTAAACTTTTCATTTTCAAAAACTTGTTCAAGAACATATTTTTACACTTTATTTATTTTTCTTTTCTTGAATTTTCATTTCTTAAACTTTTTAATTCTTTTTTAAAGTTGTTATCAACTTCTTGATCCTTTTTAAATCTCCAAATATTTTCTTTAAATTTGTTTTGTAAAATTTTAATCATCACATTTTTTTATCCTCTTAAAGTTTTTAAATTTTTTTTCTTGAAATATATTTTCTCACTTTTCTTAAATTTTTTAAACTTTTCATTTTCAAAAACTTGTTCAAGAACTTATTTTTACACTTTCTTTATTTATTTTTTTTTTCTTGAATTTTCATTTCTTAAACTTTTTAAATTCTTTTTTAATGTTGTTATCAACTTCTTGATCCTTTTTAAATCTCCAAATATTTTCTTTAAATTTGTTTTGTAAATTTTTAATCATCACATTTTTTTATCCTCTTAAAGTTTTTAAATTTTTTTTCTTGAATTATATTTTCTCACTTTTTTTAACTTTTTTTAAACTTTTCATTTTCAAAAACTTTTTCAAGAACTTATTTTTACAATTTCTTTATTTATTTTTCTTTTCTTGAATTTTCATTTCTTAAACTTTTTAAATTGTTTTTTAAAGTTGTTATCAACTTCTTGATCATTTTTAAATCTCCAAATATTTTCTTTAAATTTGTTTTGTAAATTTTTAATCATCACATTCTTTTATCCTCTTAAAGTTTTTAAATTTTTTTTCTTGAACTATATTTTCTCACTTTTCTTAACTTTTTCAAACTCTTCATTTTCAAAACTTCTTCAAAAACTTATTTTTATACTTTCTTTACTTATTTTTCTTTTCTTGAATTTTCATTCATAAACTTTTTAAATTCTTTTTTAAAGTTGTTATCAACTTCTTGATCCTTTTTTAATCTCCAAATATTTTCTTGAAATTTTTTTTGTAAAATTTTAATCACCACATTTTTTTTCTTCACTTAAAGTTTTTAAATTTTTTATCTTGAACTATATTTTCTCACTTTTCTTAACTTTTTTAAACTCTTCATTTTCAAAAACTTGTTCAAGAACTTATTTTTACACTTTCTTTATTTATTTTTCTTTTCTTGAATTTTCATTTCTTAAACTTTTTAAATTCTTTTTTAAAGTTGTTATCAACTTCTTTATCCTTTTTAAATCTCCAAATATTTTCTTTAAATTTTTTTTGTAAAATTTTAATCATAACAATTTTTTTATCCTCTTAAAGTTTTTAAATTCTTTTTTCTTGAACTCTATTTTCTCACTTTTCTTAACTCTTTTAAACTCTTCATTTTCAAAACTCCTTCAAGAACTTATTTTTATACTTTCTTTACTTATTTTTCTTTTCTTGAATTTTCATTTCTTAAACTTTTTAAATTCTTTTTTAAAATTGTTATCAACTTCTTGATCCTTTTTAATTCTCCAAATATTTTCTTTAAATTTGTTTTGTAAAATATTAATCATCAAATTTTTTTTGTCCTCTTAAAGTTTTTAAATTCTTTTTCTTGAACTCTGTTTTCTCGCTTTTCTTAACTTTTTTAAACTCTTCATTTTCAAAAATTCTTCAAGAACTTATTTTTACACTTTCCTTACTTATTTTTCTTTTCTTGAATTTTCATTTCTTAAAGTTTTTAAATTCTTTTTTAAAGTTGTTATCAACTTCTTGATCCTTTTTTAATCTCCAAATATTTTCTTTAAATGTGTTATGTAAAATTTTAATCATCACATTTTTTTTCTTCACTTAAAGTTTTTAAATTTTTTTTCTTGAACTATATTTTCTCACTTTTCTTAACTTTTTTAAACTCTTCATTTTCAAAAACTTGTTCAAGAACTTATTTTTACACTTTCTTTATTTATTTTTCTTTTCTTGAATTTTCATTTCTTAAACTTTTTAAATTCTTTTTTAAAGTTGTTATCAACTTCTTGATCTATTTTAAATCTCCAAATATTTTCTTTAAATTTGTTTTGTAAAATTTTAATCATCACATTTTTTTATCCTCTTCAAGTTTTTAATTTTTTTTTTCTTGAACTATATTTTCTCACTTTTCTTAACTTTTTTTAAACTCTTCATTTTCAAAAACTTGTTCAAGAACTTATTTTTACACTATCTTTATTTATTTTTATTTTCTTGAATTTTCATTTCTTACACTTTTTAAATTCTTTTTTGAAGTTGTTATCAACTTCTTGATCCTTTTTAAATCTCCAAATATTTTCTTTAAATTTTTTTTGTAAAATTTTAATCATAACATTTTTTTTATCCTCTTAAAGTTTTTAAATTCTTTTTCTTGAACTCTATTTTCTCGCTTTGCTTAACTTTTTAAACTCTTCATTTTCAAAAACTTCTTCAAGAACTTATTTTTACACTTTCTTTACTTATTTTTCTTTTCTTGAATTTTCATTTCTTACACTTTTTAAATTTTTTTTTAAAGTTGTTATCAACTGCTTGATCCTTTTTAAATCTCCAAATATTTTCTTTAAATTTGTTTTGTAAAATTTTAATCATCACATTTTTTTATCATCTTAAAGTTTTTAAATTCTTTTTCTTGAACTCTTTTCTCACTTCTCTTAACTTTTTTAAACTCTACTTATTAAAGAACTTCTTCAAGAACTTATTTTTACACTTTCTTTACTTATTTTTCTTTTTCTTAACTTTCATTTCTTAAACTTTTTAAATTCTTTTTTAAAGTTGTTATCCACTTCTTGATCCTTTTTAAATCTCCAAATATTTTCCCTAAATTTGTTTTTGTAAAATTTTAATCATCACATTTTTTTATCCACTTAAAGTTTTTAAATTCTTTTTCTTGAACTATATTTTCTCATCTTTCTTAACTTTTTTAAACTCTTCATTTTCAAAAACTCCTTCAAGAACTTATTTTTACACTTTCTTTACTTATTTTTCTTTGCTTGAATTTTCATTTCTTAAACTTTTTAAATTCTTTTTTAAAGTTGTTATCAACTTCTTGATCCGTTTTAAATCTCCAAATATTTTCTTTAAATTTGTTTTGTAAAATTTTAATCATAACATTTTTTTATCCTCTTAAAGTTTTTAAATTCTTTTTCTCGAACTCTATTTTCTCACTTTTCTTAACTTTTTTAAACTCTTCATTTTCAAAAGTTCTTCAAGAACTTATTTTTACACTTTCTTTATTTATTTTTCTTTTCTTGAATTTTCATTTCTTAAACTTTTTAAATTCTTTTTTAAAGTTGTTATCAACTTCTTGATCCTTTTTAAATCTCCAAATATTTTCTTTAAATTTGTTTTGTAAAATATTAATCATCAAAGTCTTTTTTATCCTCTTAAAGTTTTTAAATTCTTTTTCTTGAACTCTATTTCCTCGCTTTTCTTAACTTTTTTAAACTCTTCATTTTCAAAAATTCTTCAAAAACTTATTTTTACACTTTCCTTACTTATTTTTTTTTCTTGAATTTTCATTTCTTAAACTTTTTAAATTCTTTTTTAAAGTTGTTATCAACTTCTTGATCCTTTTTAAATCTCCAAATATTTTCTTTAAATTTGTTTTGTGAAATTTTAATCATCACATTTTTTTATCCTCTTAAAGTTTTTAAATTCTTTTTCTTGAACTATATTTTCTCACTTTTCTTAACTTTTTTAAACTCTTCATTTTCAAAAGTTCTTCAAGAACTTATTTTTACACTTTCTTTATTTATTTTTCTTTTCTTGAATTTTCATTTCTTAAACCTTTTAAATTCTTTTTTAAAGTTGTTATCAACTTCTTGATCCTTTTTAAATCTCCAAATATTTTCTTTAAATTTATTTATTAAAATTTTAATCATCACATTTTTTTATCCTCTTAAAGTTTTTAAATTTTTTTTCTTGAACTATATTTTCTCACTTTTCTTAACTTTTTTAAACTCTTCATTTTCAAAAACTTGTTCAAGAACTTATTTTTACACTATCTTTATTTATTTTTATTTTCTTGAATTTTCATTTCTTAAACTTTTTAAATTCTTTTTTAAAGTTGTTATCAACTTCTTGATCCTTTTTATATCTCCAAATATTTTCTTTAAATTTGTTTTGTGAAATTTTAATCATCACATTTTTTTATCCTCTTAAAGTTTTTAAATTCTTTTTCTTGAACTATATTTTCTCACTTTTCTTAACTTTTTTAAACTCTTCATTTTCAAAAGTTCTTCAAGAACTTATTTTTACACTTTCTTTATTTATTTTTCTTTTCTTGAATTTTCATTTCTTAAACTTTTTAAATTCTTTTTTAAAGTTGTTATCAACTTCTTGATCCTTTTTAAATCTCCAAATATTTTCTTTAAATTTATTTATTAAAATTTTAATCATCACATTTTTTTATCCTCTTAAAGTTTTTAAATTTTTTTTCTTGAACTATATTTTCTCACTTTTCTTAACTTTTTTAAACTCTTCATTTTCAAAAACTTGTTCAAGAACTTATTTTTACACTATCTTTATTTATTTTTATTTTCTTGAATTTTCATTTCTTAAACTTTTTAAATTCTTTTTTAAAGTTGTTATCAACTTCTTGATCCTTTTTAAATCTCCAAATATTTTCTTTAAATTTGTTTTGTACAATTTTAATCATCACATTTTTTTATCCTATTAAAGTTTTTAAATTTTTCTTCTTGAACTATATTTTCTCACTTTTCTTAACTTTTTTAAACTTTTCATTTTCAAAAACTTGTTCAAGAACATATTTTTACACTTTATTTATTTTTCTTTTCTTGAATTTTCATTTCTTAAACTTTTTAAATTCTTTTTTAAAGTTGTTATCAACTTCTTGATCCTTTTTAAATCTCCAAATATTTTCTTTAAATTTATTTATTAAAATTTTAATCATCACATTTTTTTATCCTCTTAAAGTTTTTAAATTTTTTTTCTTGAACTATATTTTCTCACTTTTCTTAACTTTTTTAAACTCTTCATTTTCAAAAACTTGTTCAAGAACTTATTTTTACACTATCTTTATTTATTTTTATTTTCTTGAATTTTCATTTCTTAAACTTTTTAAATTTTTTTTTAAAGTTGTTATCAACTTCTTGATCCTTTTTATATCTCCAAATATTTTCTTTAAATTTGTTTTGTGAAATTTTAATCATCACATTTTTTTATCCTCTTAAAGTTTTTAAATTCTTTTTCTTGAACTATATTTTCTCACTTTTCTTAACTTTTTTAAACTCTTCATTTTCAAAAGTTCTTCAAGAACTTATTTTTACACTTTCTTTATTTATTTTTCTTTTCTTGAATTTTCATTTCTTAAACTTTTTAAATTCTTTTTTAAAGTTGTTATCAACTTCTTGATCCTTTTTAAATCTCCAAATATTTTCTTTAAATTTATTTATTAAAATTTTAATCATCACATTTTTTTATCCTCTTAAAGTTTTTAAATTTTTTTTCTTGAACTATATTTTCTCACTTTTCTTAACTTTTTTAAACTCTTCATTTTCAAAAACTTGTTCAAGAACTTATTTTTACACTATCTTTATTTATTTTTATTTTCTTGAATTTTCATTTCTTAAACTTTTTAAATTCTTTTTTAAAGTTGTTATCAACTTCTTGATCCTTTTTAAATCTCCAAATATTTTCTTTAAATTTGTTTTGTACAATTTTAATCATCACATTTTTTTATCCTCTTAAAGTTTTTAAATTTTTCTTCTTGAACTATATTTTCTCACTTTTCTTAACTTTTTTAAACTTTTCATTTTCAAAAACTTGTTCAAGAACATATTTTTACACTTTATTTATTTTTCTTTTCTTGAATTTTCATTTCTTAAACTTTTTAAATTCTTTTTTAAAGTTGTTATCAACTTCTTGATCCTTTTTAAATCTCCAAATATTTTCTTTAAATTTGTTTTGTAAAATTTTAATCATCACATTTTTTTATCCTCTTAAAGTTTTTAAATTTTTTTTCTTGAAATATATTTTCTCACTTTTCTTAAATTTTTTAAACTTTTCATTTTCAAAAACTTGTTCAAGAACTTATTTTTACACTTTCTTTATTTATTTTTCTTTTCTTGAATTTTCATTTCTTAAACTTTTTAAATTCTTTTTTAAAGTTGTTATCAACTTCTTGATCATTTTTAAATCTCCAAATATTTTCTTTAAATTTGTTTTGTAAATTTTTAATCATCACATTTTTTTATCCTCTTAAAGTTTTGCATTTTTTTTCTTGAACTATATTTTCTCACTTTTCTTAACTTTTTCAAACTCTTCATTTCCAAAACTTCTTCAAAAACTTATTTTTATACTTTCTTTACTTATTTTTCTTTTCTTGTATTTTCATTCATAAACTTTTTAAATTCTTTTTTAAAGTTGTTATCAACTTCTTGATCTTTTTTTAATCTCCAAATATTTTCTTGAAATTTTTTTTGTAAAATTTTAATCACCACATTTTTTTTCTTCACTTAAAGTTTTTAAATTTTTTATCTTGAACTATATTTTCTCACTTTTCTTAACTTTTTTAAACTCTTCATTTTCAAAAACTTGTTCAAGAACTTATTTTTACACTTTCTTTATTTATTTTTCTTTTCTTGAATTTTCATTTCTTAAACTTTTTAAATTCTTTTTTAAAGTTGTTATCAACTTCTTGATCCTTTTTAAATCTCCAAATATTTTCTTTAAATTTGTTTTGTGAAATTTTAATCATCACATTTTTTTATCCTCTTAAAGTTTTGAAATTCTTTTTCTTGAACTATATTTTCTCACTTTTCTTAACTTTTTTAAACTCTTCATTTTCAAAAGTTCTTCAAGAACTTATTTTTACACTTTCTTTATTTATTTTTCTTTTCTTGAATTTTCATTTCTTAAACTTTTTAAATTCTTTTTTAAAGTTGTTATCAACTTCTTGATCCTTTTTAAATCTCCAAATATTTTCTTTAAATTTATTTATTAAAATTTTAATCATCACATTTTTTTATCCTCTTAAAGTTTTTAAATTTTTTTTCTTGAACTATATTTTCTCACTTTTCTTAACTTTTTTAAACTCTTCATTTTCAAAAACTTGTTCAAGAACTTATTTTTACACTATCTTTATTTATTTTTATTTTCTTGAATTTTCATTTCTTAAACTTTTTAAATTCTTTTTTAAAGTTGTTATCAACTTCTTGATCCTTTTTAAATCTCCAAATATTTTCTTTAAATTTGTTTTGTACAATTTTAATCATCACATTTTTTTATCCTCTTAAAGTTTTTAAATTTTTCTTCTTGAACTATATTTTCTCACTTTTCTTAACTTTTTTAAACTTTTCATTTTCAAAAACTTGTTCAAGAACATATTTTTACACTTTATTTATTTTTCTTTTCTTGAATTTTCATTTCTTAAACTTTTTAAATTCTTTTTTAAAGTTGTTATCAACTTCTTGATCCTTTTTAAATCTCCAAATATTTTCTTTAAATTTGTTTTGTAAAATTTTAATCATCACATTTTTTTATCCTCTTAAAGTTTTTAAATTTTTTTTCTTGAAATATATTTTCTCACTTTTCTTAAATTTTTTAAACTTTTCATTTTCAAAAACTTGTTCAAGAACTTATTTTTACACTTTCTTTATTTATTTTTCTTTTCTTGAATTTTCATTTCTTAAACTTTTTAAATTCTTTTTTAAAGTTGTTATCAACTTCTTGATCATTTTTAAATCTCCAAATATTTTCTTTAAATTTGTTTTGTAAATTTTTAATCATCACATTTTTTTATTCTCTTAAAGTTTTTACATTTTTTTTCTTGAACTATATTTTCTCACTTTTCTTAACTTTTTCAAACTCTTCATTTTCAAAACTTCTTCAAAAACTTATTTTTATACTTTCTTTACTTATTTTTCTTTTCTTGAATTTTCATTCATAAACTTTTTAAATTCTTTTTTAAAGTTGTTATCAACTTCTTGATCTTTTTTTAATCTCCAAATATTTTCTTGAAATTTTTTTTGTAAAATTTTAATCACCACATTTTTTTTCTTCACTTAAAGTTTTTAAATTTTTTATCTTGAACTATATTTTCTCACTTTTCTTAACTTTTTTAAACTCTTCATTTTCAAAAACTTGTTCAAGAACTTATTTTTACACTTTCTTTATTTATTTTTCTTTTCTTGAATTTTCATTTCTTAAACTTTTTAAATTCTTTTTTAAAGTTGTTATCAACTTCTTTATCCTTTTTAAATCTCCAAATATTTTCTTTAAATTTTTTTTGTAAAATTTTAATCATAACATTTTTTTTATCCTCTTAAAGTTTTTAAATTCTTTTTTCTTGAACTCTATTTTCTCACTTTTCTTAACTCTTTTAAACTCTTCATTTTCAAAACTCCTTCAAGAACTTATTTTTATACTTTCTTTACTTATTTTTCTTTTCTTGAAATTTCATTTCTTAAACTTTTTAAATTCTTTTTTAAAGTTGTTATCAACTTCTTGATCCTTTTTAAATCTCCAAATATTTTCTTTAAATTTGTTTTGTAAAATATTAATCATCAAATTTTTTTTGTCCTCTTAAAGTTTTTAAATTCTTTTTCTTGAACTTTGTTTTCTCGCTTTTCTTAACTTTTTTAAACTCTTCATTTTCAAAAATTCTTCAAGAACTTATTTTTACACTTTCCTTGCTTATTTTTCTTTTCTTGAATTTTCATTTCTTAAAGTTTTTAAATTCTTTTTTAAAGTTGTTATCAACTTCTTGATCCTTTTTAAATCTTCAAATATTTTCTTTAAATGTGTTATGTAAAATTTTAATCATCACATTTTTTTTCTTCACTTAAAGTTCTTAAATTTTTTTTCTTGAACTATATTTTCTCACTTTTCTTAACTTTTTTAAACTCTTCATTTTCAAAAACTTGTTCAAGAACTTATTTTTACACTTTCTTTATTTATTTTTCTTTTCTTGAATTTTCATTTCTTAAACTTTTTAAATTCTTTTTTAAAGTTGTTATCAACTTCTTGATCCTTTTTAAATCTCCAAATATTTTCTTTAAATTTGTTTTGTACAATTTTAATCATCACATTTTTTTATCATCTTAAAGTTTTTAAATTCTTTTTCTTGAACTCTTTTCTCACTTCTCTTAACTTTTTTAAACTCTACTTATTAAAGAACTTCTTCAAGAACTTATTTTTACACTTTCTTTACTTATTTTTCTTTTTCTTAACTTTCATTTCTTAAACTTTTTAAATTCTTTTTTAAAGTTGTTATCCACTTCTTGATCCTTTTTAAATCTCCAAATATTTTCTTTAAATTTGTTTTGTACAATTTTAATCATCACATTTTTTTATCCACTTAAAGTTTTTAAATTTTTTTTCTTGAACTATATTTTCTCACTTTTCTTAACTTTTTTAAACTTTTCATTTTCAAAAACTTGTTCAAGAACTTATTTTTACACTTTCTTTATTTATTTTTCTTTTCTTGAATTTTCATTTCTTAAACTTTTTAAATTCTTTTTTAAAGTTGTTATCAACTTCTTGATCCTTTTTAAATCTCCAAATATTTTCTTTAAATTTATTTATTAAAATTTTAATCATCACATTTTTTTATCCTCTTAAAGTTTTTAAATTTTTTTTCTTGAACTATATTTTCTCACTTTTCTTAACTTTTTTAAACTCTTCATTTTCAAAAACTTGTTCAAGAACTTATTTTTACACTTTATTTATTTTTCTTTTCTTGAATTTTCATTTCTTAAACTTTTTAAATTCTTTTTTAAAGTTGTTATCAACTTCTTGATCCTTTTTAAATCTCCAAATATTTTCTTTAAATTTATTTATTAAAATTTTAATCATCACATTTTTTTATCCTCTTAAAGTTTTTAAATTTTTTTTCTTGAACTATATTTTCTCACTTTTCTTAACTTTTTTAAACTCTTCATTTTCAAAAACTTGTTCAAGAACTTATTTTTACACTATCTTTATTTATTTTTATTTTCTTGAATTTTCATTTCTTAAACTTTTTAAATTCTTTTTTAAAGTTGTTATCAACTTCTTGATCCTTTTTAAATCTCCAAATATTTTCTTTAAATTTGTTTTGTACAATTTTAATCATCACATTTTTTTATCCTCTTAAAGTTTTTAAATTTTTCTTCTTGAACTATATTTTCTCACTTTTCTTAACTTTTTTAAACTTTTCATTTTCAAAAACTTGTTCAAGAACATATTTTTACACTTTATTTATTTTTCTTTTCTTGAATTTTCATTTCTTAAACTTTTTAAATTCTTTTTTAAAGTTGTTATCAACTTCTTGATCCTTTTTAAATCTCCAAATATTTTCTTTAAATTTGTTTTGTAAAATTTTAATCATCACATTTTTTTATCCTCTTAAAGTTTTTAAATTTTTTTTCTTGAAATATATTTTCTCACTTTTCTTAAATTTTTTAAACTTTTCATTTTCAAAAACTTGTTCAAGAACTTATTCTTACACTTTCTTTATTTATTTTTCTTTTCTTGAATTTTCATTTCTTAAACTTTTTAAATTATTTTTTAAAGTTGTTATCAACTTCTTGATCCTTTTTAAATCTCCAAATATTTTCTTTAAATTTGTTTTGTGAAATTTTAATCATCACATTTTTTTATCCTCTTAAAGTTTTTAAATTCTTTTTCTTGAACTATATTTTCTCACTTTTCTTAACTTTTTTAAACTCTTCATTTTCAAAAGTTCTTCAAGAACTTATTTTTACACTTTCTTTATTTATTTTTCTTTTCTTGAATTTTCATTTCTTAAACTTTTTAAATTCTTTTTTAAAGTTGTTATCAACTTCTTGATCCTTTTTAAATCTCCAAATATTTTCTTTAAATTTATTTATTAAAATTTTAATCATCACATTTTTTTATCCTCTTAAAGTTTTTAAATTTTTTTTCTTGAACTATATTTTCTCACTTTTCTTAACTTTTTTAAACTTTTCATTTTCAAAAACTTGTTCAAGAACTTATTTTTACACTTTCTTTATTTATTTTTCTTTTCTTGAATTTTCATTTCTTAAACTTTTTAAATTCTTTTTTAAAGTTGTTATCAACTTCTTGATCCTTTTTAAATCTCCAAATATTTTCTTTAAATTTATTTATTAAAATTTTAATCATCACATTTTTTTATCCTCTTAAAGTTTTTAAATTTTTTTTCTTGAACTATATTTTCTCACTTTTCTTAACTTTTTTAAACTCTTCATTTTCAAAAACTTGTTCAAGAACTTATTTTTACACTATCTTTATTTATTTTTATTTTCTTGAATTTTCATTTCTTAAACTTTTTAAATTCTTTTTTAAAGTTGTTATCAACTTCTTGATCCTTTTTAAATCTCCAAATATTTTCTTTAAATTTGTTTTGTACAATTTTAATCATCACATTTTTTTATCCTCTTAAAGTTTTTAAATTTTTCTTCTTGAACTATATTTTCTCACTTTTCTTAACTTTTTTAAACTTTTCATTTTCAAAAACTTGTTCAAGAACATATTTTTACACTTTATTTATTTTTCTTTTCTTGAATTTTCATTTCTTAAACTTTTTAAATTCTTTTTTAAAGTTGTTATCAACTTCTTGATCCTTTTTAAATCTCCAAATATTTTCTTTAAATTTGTTTTGTAAAATTTTAATCATCACATTTTTTTATCCTCTTAAAGTTTTTAAATTTTTTTTCTTGAAATATATTTTCTCACTTTTCTTAAATTTTTTAAACTCTTCATTTTCAAAAACTTGTTCAAGAACTTATTTTTACACTATCTTTATTTATTTTTATTTTCTTGAATTTTCATTTCTTAAACTTTTTAAATTCTTTTTTAAAGTTGTTATCAACTTCTTGATCATTTTTAAATCTCCAAATATTTTCCCTAAATTTGTTTTGTACAATTTTAATCATCACATTTTTTTATCCTCTTAAAGTTTTTAAATTTTTTTTCTTGAACTATATTTTCTCACTTTTCTTAACTTTTTCAAACTCTTCATTTTCAAAACTTCTTTAAAAACTTATTTTTACACTTTCTTTACTTATTTTTCTTTTCTTGAATTTTCATTTCTTACACTTTTTTAATTTCTTTTAAAGTTGTTATCAACTGCTTCATCCTTTTTAAATCTCCAAATATTTTCTTTAAATTTGTTTTGTAAAATTTTAATCATCACATTTTTTTATCATCTTAAAGTTTTTAAATTCTTTTTCTTGAACTCTTTTCTCACTTCTCTTAACTTTTTTAAACTCTACTTATTAAAGAACTTCTTCAAGAACTTATTTTTACACTTTCTTTACTTATCTTTCTTTTTCTTAACTTTCATTTCTTAAACTTTTTAAATTCTTTTTTAAAGTTGTTATCCACTTCTTGATCCTTTTTAAATCTCCAAATATTTTCCCTAAATTTGTTTTGTACAATTTTAATCATCACATTTTTTTATCCTCTTAAAGTTTTTAAATTCTTTTTCTTGAACTCTATTTCCTCGCTTTTCTTAACTTTTTTAAACTCTTCATTTTCAAAAACTCCTTCAAGAACTTATTTTTACACTTTCTTTCTTTATTTTTCTTTTCTTCAATTTTCATTTCTTAAACTTTTTAAATTATTTTTTAAAGTTGTTATCAACTTCTTGATCCTTTTTAAATCTCCAAATATTTTCTTTAAATTTGTTTTGTGAAATTTTAATCATCACATTTTTTTATCCTCTTAAAGTTTTTAAATTCTTTTTCTTGAACTGTATTTTCTCACTTTTCTTAACTTTTTTAAACTCTTCATTTTCAAAAGTTCTTCAAGAACTTATTTTTACACTTTCTTTATTTATTTTTCTTTTCTTGAATTTTCATTTCTTAAACTTTTTAAATTCTTTTTTAAAGTTGTTATCAACTTCTTGATCCTTTTTAAATCTCCAAATATTTTCTTTAAATTTATTTATTAAAATTTTAATCATCCCATTTTTTTATCCTCTTAAAGTTTTTAAATTTTTTTTCTTGAACTATATTTTCTCACTTTTCTTAACTTTTTTAAACTCTTCATTTTCAAAAACTTGTTCAAGAACTTATTTTTACACTATCTTTATTTATTTTTATTTTCTTGAATTTTCATTTCTTAAACTTTTTAAATTCTTTTTTAAAGTTGTTATCAACTTCTTGATCCTTTTTAAATCTCCAAATATTTTCTTTAAATTTGTTTTGTACAATTTTAATCATCACATTTTTTTTCTTCACTTAAAGTTTTTAAATTTTTTTTCTTGAACTCTATTTCCTCGCTTTTCTTAACTTTTTTAAACTCTTCATTTTCAAAAACTCCTTCAAGAACTTATTTTTACACTTTCTTTATTTATTTTTCTTTTCTTGAATTTTCATTTCTTAAACTTTTTAAATTCTTTTTTAAAGTTGTTATCCACTTCTTGATCCTTTTTAAATCTCCAAATATTTTCCCTAAATTTGTTTTGTACAATTTTAATCATCACATTTTTTTATCCTCTTAAAGTTTTTAAATTCTTTTTCTTGAACTCTATTTCCTCGCTTTTCTTAACTTTTTTAAACTCTTCATTTTCAAAAACTCCTTCAAGAACTTATTTTTACACTTTCATTCTTTATTTTTCTTTTCTTGAATTTTCATTTCTTAAACTTTTTAAATTCTTTTTTAAAGTTGTTATCCACTTCTTGATCCCTTTTAAATCTCCAAATATTTTCCCTAAATTTGTTTTGTACAATTTTAATCATCACATTTTTTTATCCTCTTAAAGTTTTTAAATTCTTTTTCTTGAACTCTATTTCCTCGCTTTTCTTAACTTTTTTAAACTCTTCATTTTCAAAAACTCCTTCAAGAACTTATTTTTACACTTTCTTTCTTTATTTTTCTTTTCTTCAATTTTCATTTCTTAAACTTTTTAAATTATTTTTTAAAGTTGTTATCAACTTCTTGATCCTTTTTAAATCTCCAAATATTTTCTTTAAATTTGTTTTGTGAAATTTTAATCATCACATTTTTTTATCCTCTTAAAGTTTTTAAATTCTTTTTCTTGAACTATATTTTCTCACTTTTCTTAACTTTTTTAAACTCTTCATTTTCAAAAGTTCTTCAAGAACTTATTTTTACACTTTCTTTATTTATTTTTCTTTTCTTGAATTTTCATTTCTTAAACTTTTTAAATTCTTTTTTAAAGTTGTTATCAACTTCTTGATCCTTTTTAAATCTCCAAATATTTTCATTAAATTTATTTATTAAAATTTTAATCATCACATTTTTTTATCCTCTTAAAGTTTTTAAATTTTTTTTCTTGAACTATATTTTCTCACTTTTCTTAACTTTTTTAAACTCTTCATTTTCAAAAACTTGTTCAAGAACTTATTTTTACACTATCTTTATTTATTTTTATTTTCTTGAAATTTCATTTCTTAAACTTTTTAAATTCTTTTTTAAAGTTGTTATCAACTTCTTGATCCTTTTTAAATCTCCAAATATTTTCTTTAAATTTGTTTTGTACAATTTTAATCATCACATTTTTTTATCCTCTTAAAGTTTTTAAATTTTTCTTCTTGAACTATATTTTCTCACTTTTCTTAACTTTTTTAAACTTTTCATTTTCAAAAACTTGTTCAAGAACATATTTTTACACTTTATTTATTTTTCTTTTCTTGAATTTTCATTTCTTAAACTTTTTAAATTCTTTTTTAAAGTTGTTATCAACTTCTTGATCCTTTTTAAATCTCCAAATATTTTCTTTAAATTTGTTTTGTAAAATATTAATCATCAAAGTCTTTTTTATCCTCTTAAAGTTTTTAAATTTTTCTTCTTGAACTATATTTTCTTACTTTTCTTAACTTTTTTAAACTTTTCATTTTCAAAAACTTGTTCAAGAACATATTTTTACACTTTATTTATTTTTCTTTTCTTGAAATTTCACTTCTTAAACTTTTTAAATTATTTTTTAAAGTTGTTATCAACTTCTTGATCCTTTTTAAATCTCCAAATATTTTCTTTAAATGTGTTATGTAAAATTTTAATCATCACATTTTTTTTCTTCACTTAAAGTTTTTAAATTTTTTTTCTTGAACTATATATTCTCACTTTTCTTAACTTTTTTAAACTCTTCATTTTCAAAAACTTGTTCAAGAACTTATTTTTACACTTTCTTTATTTATTTTTCTTTTCTTGAATTTTCATTTCTTAAACTTTTTAAATTCTTTTTTAAAGTTGTTATCAACTTCTTGATCCTTTTTAAATCTCCAAATATTTTCTTTAAATTTGTTTTGTAAAATTTTAATCATCACATTTTTTTATCCTCTTCAAGTTTTTAAATTTTTTTTTCTTGAACTATATTTTCTCATTTTTCTTAACTTTTTTTAAACTCTTCATTTTCAAAAACTTGTTCAAGAACTTATTTTTACACTATCTTTATTTATTTTTATTTTCTTGAATTTTCATTTCTTAAACTTTTTAAATTCTTTTTTAAAGTTTTTATCAACTTCTTGATCCTTTTTAAATCTCCAAATATTTTCTTTAAATTTTTTTTTGTAAAATTTTAATCATAACATTTTTTTTATCCTCTTAAAGTTTTTAAATTCTTTTTCTTGAACTCTATTTTCTCGCTTTTCTTAACTTTTTAAACTCTTCATTTTCAAAAACTTCTTCAAGAACTTATTTTTACACTTTCTTTACTTATTTTTCTTTTCTTGAATTTTCATTTCTTACACTTTTTAAATTTTTTTTAAAGTTGTTATCAACTGCTTCATCCTTTTTAAATCTCCAAATATTTTCTTTAAATTTGTTTTGTAAAATTTTAATCATCACATTTTTTTATCATCTTAATGTTTTTAAATTATTTTTCTTGAACTCTTTTCTCACTTCTCTTAACTTTTTTAAACTCTACTTATTAAAGAACTTCTTCAAGAACTTATTTTTACACTTTCTTTACTTATTTTTCTTTTTCTTAACTTTCATTTCTTAAACTTTTTAAATTCTTTTTTAAAGTTGTTATCCACTTCTTGATCCTTTTTAAATCTCCAAATATTTTCCCTAAATTTGTTTTGTACAATTTTAATCATCACATTTTTTTATCCTCTTAAAGTTTTTAAATTCTTTTTCTTGAACTCTATTTCCTCGCTTTTCTTAACTTTTTTAAACTCTTCATTTTCAAAA
This sequence comes from Vigna unguiculata, assembly GCF_037176805.1. Taxonomy (NCBI): domain Eukaryota; kingdom Viridiplantae; phylum Streptophyta; class Magnoliopsida; order Fabales; family Fabaceae; genus Vigna; species Vigna unguiculata. The sequence goes on along the minus strand of NC_140794.1, from coordinate 50,414,739 downwards.
ACTCCTTCAAGAACATATTTTTACACTTTCTTTCTTTATTTTTCTTTTCTTCAATTTTCATTTCTTAAACTTTTTAAATTATTTTTTAAAGTTGTTATCAACTTCTTGATCCTTTTTAAATCTCCAAATATTTTCTTTAAATTTGTTTTGTGAAATTTTAATCATCACATTTTTTTATCCTCTTAAAGTTTTTAAATTCTTTTTCTTGAACTATATTTTCTCACTTTTCTTAACTTTTTTAAACTCTTCATTTTCAAAAGTTCTTCAAGAACTTATTTTTACACTATCTTTATTTATTTTTATTTTCTTGAATTTTCATTTCTTAAACTTTTTAAATTCTTTTTTAAAGTTGTTATCAACTTCTTGATCCTTTTTATATCTCCAAATATTTTCTTTAAATTTGTTTTGTACAATTTTAATCATCACATTTTTTTATCCTCTTAAAGTTTTTAAATTTTTCTTCTTGAACTATATTTTCTTACTTTTCTTAACTCTTTTAAACTTTTCATTTTCAAAAACTTGTTCAAGAACATATTTTTACACTTTATTTATTTTTCTTTTCTTGAATTTTCATTTCTTAAACTTTTTAAATTCTTTTTTAAAGTTGTTATCAACTTCTTGATCCTTTTTAAATCTCCAAATATTTTCTTTAAATTTGTTTTGTAAAATTTTAATCATCACATTTTTTTATCCTCTTAAAGTTTTTAAATTTTTCTTCTTGAACTATATTTTCTCACTTTTCTTAACTTTTTTAAACTTTTCATTTTCAAAAACTTTTTCAAGAACTTATTTTTACACTTTCTTTATTTATTTTTCTTTTCTTGAATTTTCATTTCTTAAACTTTTTAAATTCTTTTTTAAAGTTGTTATCAACTTCTTGATCATTTTTAAATCTCCAAATATTTTCTTTAAATTCTTTTTGTAAATTTTTAATCATCACATTTTTTTATCCTCTTAAAGTTTTTAAATTTTTTTTCTTGAACTATATATTCTCACTTTTTTTAACTTTTTTTAAACTTTTCATTTTCAAAAACTTTTTCAAGAACTTATTTTTACACTTTCTTTATTTATTTTTCTTTTCTTGAATTTTCATTTCTTAAACTTTTTAAATTCTTTTTTAAAGTTGTTATCAACTTCTTGATCATTTTTAAATCTCCAAATATTTTCTTTAAATTTGTTTTGTAAATTTTTAATCATCACATTTTTTTATCCTCTTAAAGTTTTTAAATTCTTTTTCTTGAACTGTATTTTCTCACTTTTCTTAACTTTTTTAAACTCTTCATTTTCAAAAGTTCTTCAAGAACTTATTTTTACACTTTCTTTATTTATTTTTCTTTTCTTGAATTTTCATTTCTTAAACTTTTTAAATTCTTTTTTAAAGTTGTTATCAACTTCTTGATCCTTTTTAAATCTCCAAATATTTTCTTTAAATTTATTTATTAAAATTTTAATCATCACATTTTTTTATCCTCTTAAAGTTTTTAAATTTTTTTTCTTGAACTATATTTTCTCACTTTTCTTAACTTTTTTAAACTCTTCATTTTCAAAAACTTGTTCAAGAACTTATTTTTACACTATCTTTATTTATTTTTATTTTCTTGAATTTTCATTTCTTAAACTTTTTAAATTATTTTTTAAAGTTGTTATCAACTTCTTGATCCTTTTTAAATCTCCAAATATTTTCTTTAAATTTGTTTTGTACAATTTTAATCATCACATTTTTTTATCCTCTTAAAGTTTTTAAATTTTTTTTCTTGAAATATATTTTCTCACTTTTCTTAAATTTTTTAAACTTTTCATTTTCAAAAACTTGTTCAAGAACTTATTTTTACACTTTCTTTATTTATTTTTCTTTTCTTGAATTTTCATTTCTTAAACTTTTTAAATTCTTTTTTAAAGTTGTTATCAACTTCTTGATCCTTTTTAAATCTCCAAATATTTTCTTTAAATTTGTTTTGTAAATTTTTAATCATCACATTTTTTTATCCTCTTAAAGTTTTTAAATTTTTTTTCTTGAACTATATTTTCTCACTTTTTTTAACTTTTTTTAAACTTTTCATTTTCAAAAACTTTTTCAAGAACTTATTTTTACACTTTCTTTATTTATTTTTCTTTTCTTGAATTTTCATTTCTTAAACTTTTTAAATTCTTTTTTAAAGTTGTTATCAACTTCTTGATCATTTTTAAATCTCCAAATATTTTCTTTAAATTTGTTTTGTAAATTTTTAATCATCACATTTTTTTATCCTCTTAAAGTTTTTAAATTTTTTTTCTTGAACTATATTTTCTCACTTTTTTTAACTTTTTTTAAACTTTTCATTTTCAAAAACTTTTTCAAGAACTTATTTTTACACTTTCTTTATTTATTTTTCTTTTCTTGAATTTTCATTTCTTAAACTTTTTAAATTCTTTTTTAAAGTTGTTATCAACTTCTTGATCATTTTTAAATCTCCAAATATTTTCTTTAAATTTGTTTTGTAAATTTTTAATCATCACATTTTTTTATCCTCTTAAAGTTTTTAAATTTTTTTTCTTGAACTATATTTTCTCACTTTTCTTAACTTTTTCAAACTCTTCATTTTCAAAACTTCTTCAAAAACTTATTTTTATACTTTCTTTACTTATTTTTCTTTTCTTGAATTTTCATTCATAAACTTTTTAAATTCTTTTTTAAAGTTGTTATCAACTTCTTGATCATTTTTAAATCTCCAAATATTTTCTTTAAATTTGTTTTGTAAATTTTTAATCATCACATTTTTTTATCCTCTTAAAGTTTTTAAATTTTTTTTTTCTTGAACTATATTTTCTCACTTTTCTTAACTTTTTTTAAACTCTTCATTTTCAAAAACTTGTTCAAGAACTTATTTTTACACTATCTTTATTTATTTTTATTTTCTTGAATTTTCATTTCTTACACTTTTTAAATTCTTTTTTGAAGTTGTTATCAACTTCTTGATCCTTTTTAAATCTCCAAATATTTTCTTTAAATTTTTTTTGTAAAATTTTAATCATAACATTTTTTTTATCCTCTTAAAGTTTTTAAATTCTTTTTCTTGAACTCTATTTTCTGGCTTTGCTTAACTTTTTAAACTCTTCATTTTCAAAAACTTCTTCAAGAACTTATTTTTACACTTTCTTTATTTATTTTTCTTTTCTTGAATTTTCATTTCTTAAACTTTTTAAATTCTTTTTTAAAGTTGTTATCAACTTCTTGATCCTTTTTAAATCTCCAAATATTTTCTTTAAATTTGTTTTGTAAAATTTTAATCATCACATTTTTTTATCCTCTTAAAGTTTTTAAATTTTTCTTCTTGAACTATATTTTCTTACTTTTCTTAACTTTTTTAAACTTTTCATTTTCAAAAACATGTTCAAGAACATATTTTTACACTTTATTTATTTTTCTTTTCTTGAATTTTCATTTCTTAAACTTTTTAAATTATTTTTTAAAGTTGTTATCAACTTCTTGATCCTTTTTAAATCTCCAAATATTTTCTTTAAATGTGTTATGTAAAATTTTAATCATCACATTTTTTTTCTTCACTTAAAGTTTTTAAATTTTTTTTCTTGAACTATATATTCTCACTTTTCTTAACTTTTTTAAACTCTTCATTTTCAAAAGTTCTTCAAGAACTTATTTTTAAACTTTCTTTATTTATTTTTCTTTTCTTGAATTTTCATTTCTTAAACCTTTTAAATTCTTTTTTAAAGTTGTTATCAACTTCTTGATCCTTTTTATATCTCCAAATATTTTCTTTAAATTTGTTTTGTACAATTTTAATCATCACATTTTTTTATCCTCTTAAAGTTTTTAAATTTTTCTTCTTGAACTATATTTTCTTACTTTTCTTAACTTTTTTAAACTTTTCATTTTCAAAAACTTGTTCAAGAACATATTTTTACACTTTATTTATTTTTCTTTTCTTGAATTTTCATTTCTTAAACTTTTTAAATTATTTTTTAAAGTTGTTATCAACTTCTTGATCCTTTTTAAATCTCCAAATATTTTCTTTAAATGTGTTATGTAAAATTTTAATCATCACATTTTTTTTCTTCACTTAAAGTTTTTAAATTTTTTTTCTTGAACTATATATTCTCACTTTTCTTAACTTTTTTAAACTCTTCATTTTCAAAAACTTGTTCAAGAACTTATTTTTACACTTTCTTTATTTATTTTTCTTTTCTTGAATTTTCATTTCTTAAACTTTTTAAATTCTTTTTTAAAGTTGTTATCAACTTCTTGATCCTTTTTAAATCTCCAAATATTTTCTTTAAATTTGATTTGTAAAATTTTAATCATCACATTTTTTTATCCTCTTAAAGTTTTTAAATTTTTTTTCTTGAAATATATTTTCTCACTTTTCTTAAATTTTTTAAACTTTTCATTTTCAAAAACTTGTTCAAGAACTTATTTTTACACTTTCTTTATTTATTTTTCTTTTCTTGAATTTTCATTTCTTAAACCTTTTAAATTCTTTTTTAAAGTTGTTATCAACTTCTTGATCCTTTTTAAATCTCCAAATATTTTCTTTAAATTTATTTATTAAAATTTTAATCATCACATTTTTTTATCCTCTTAAAGTTTTTAAATTTTTTTTCTTGAACTATATTTTCTCACTTTTCTTAACTTTTTTAAACTCTTCATTTTCAAAAACTTGTTCAAGAATTTATTTTTACACTATCTTTATTTATTTTTATTTTCTTGAATTTTCATTTCTTAAACTTTTTAAATTCTTTTTTAAAGTTGTTATCAACTTCTTGATCCTTTTTATATCTCCAAATATTTTCTTTAAATTTGTTTTGTACAATTTTAATCATCACATTTTTTTATCCTCTTAAAGTTTTTAAATTTTTCTTCTTGAACTATATTTTCTTACTTTTCTTAACTCTTTTAAACTTTTCATTTTCAAAAACTTGTTCAAGAACATATTTTTACACTTTATTTATTTTTCTTTTCTTGAATTTTCATTTCTTAAACTTTTTAAATTCTTTTTTAAAGTTGTTATCAACTTCTTGATCCTTTTTAAATCTCCAAATATTTTCTTTAAATTTGTTTTGTAAATTTTTAATCATCACATTTTTTTATCCTATTAAAGTTTTTAAATTTTTTTTCTTGAACTATATTTTCTCACTTTTTTTAACTTTTTTTAAACTTTTCATTTTCAAAAACTTTTTCAAGAACTTATTTTTACACTTTCTTTATTTATTTTTCTTTTCTTGAATTTTCATTTCTTAAACTTTTTAAATTCTTTTTTAAAGTTGTTATCAACTTCTTGATCATTTTTAAATCTCCAAATATTTTCTTTAAATTTGTTTTGTAAATTTTTAATCATCACATTTTTTTATCCTCTTAAAGTTTTTAAATTTTTTTTCTTGAACTATATTTTCTCACTTTTCTTAACTTTTTCAAACTCTTCATTTTCAAAACTTCTTCAAAAACTTATTTTTATACTTTCTTTACTTATTTTTCTTTTCTTGAATTTTCATTCATAAACTTTTTAAATTTTTTTTTAAAGTTGTTATCAACTTCTTGATCATTTTTAAATCTCCAAATATTTTCTTTAAATTTGTTTTGTAAATTTTTAATCATCACATTTTTTTATCCTCTTAAAGTTTTTAAATTTTTTTTTTCTTGAACTATATTTTCTCACTTTTCTTAACTTTTTTTAAACTCTTCATTTTCAAAAACTTGTTCAAGAACTTATTTTTACACTATCTTTATTTATTTTTATTTTCTTGAATTTTCATTTCTTACACTTTTTAAATTCTTTTTTGAAGTTGTTATCAACTTCTTGATCCTTTTTAAATCTCCAAATATTTTCTTTAAATTTTTTTTGTAAAATTTTAATCATAACATTTTTTTTATCCTCTTAAAGTTTTTAAATTCTTTTTCTTGAACTCTATTTTCTGGCTTTGCTTAACTTTTTAAACTCTTCATTTTCAAAAACTTCTTCAAGAACTTATTTTTACACTTTCTTTATTTATTTTTCTTTTCTTGAATTTTCATTTCTTAAACTTTTTAAATTCTTTTTTAAAGTTGTTATCAACTTCTTGATCCTTTTTAAATCTCCAAATATTTTCTTTAAATTTGTTTTGTAAAATTTTAATCATCACATTTTTTTATCCTCTTAAAGTTTTTAAATTTTTCTTCTTGAACTATATTTTCTTACTTTTCTTAACTTTTTTAAACTTTTCATTTTCAAAAACATGTTCAAGAACATATTTTTACACTTTATTTATTTTTCTTTTCTTGAATTTTCATTTCTTAAACTTTTTAAATTATTTTTTAAAGTTGTTATCAACTTCTTGATCCTTTTTAAATCTCCAAATATTTTCTTTAAATGTGTTATGTAAAATTTTAATCATCACATTTTTTTTCTTCACTTAAAGTTTTTAAATTTTTTTTCTTGAACTATATATTCTCACTTTTCTTAACTTTTTTAAACTCTTCATTTTCAAAAGTTCTTCAAGAACTTATTTTTAAACTTTCTTTATTTATTTTTCTTTTCTTGAATTTTCATTTCTTAAACCTTTTAAATTCTTTTTTAAAGTTGTTATCAACTTCTTGATCCTTTTTATATCTCCAAATATTTTCTTTAAATTTGTTTTGTACAATTTTAATCATCACATTTTTTTATCCTCTTAAAGTTTTTAAATTTTTCTTCTTGAACTATATTTTCTTACTTTTCTTAACTTTTTTAAACTTTTCATTTTCAAAAACTTGTTCAAGAACATATTTTTACACTTTATTTATTTTTCTTTTCTTGAATTTTCATTTCTTAAACTTTTTAAATTATTTTTTAAAGTTGTTATCAACTTCTTGATCCTTTTTAAATCTCCAAATATTTTCTTTAAATGTGTTATGTAAAATTTTAATCATCACATTTTTTTTCTTCACTTAAAGTTTTTAAATTTTTTTTCTTGAACTATATATTCTCACTTTTCTTAACTTTTTTAAACTCTTCATTTTCAAAAACTTGTTCAAGAACTTATTTTTACACTTTCTTTATTTATTTTTCTTTTCTTGAATTTTCATTTCTTAAACTTTTTAAATTCTTTTTTAAAGTTGTTATCAACTTCTTGATCCTTTTTAAATCTCCAAATATTTTCTTTAAATTTGATTTGTAAAATTTTAATCATCACATTTTTTTATCCTCTTAAAGTTTTTAAATTTTTTTTCTTGAAATATATTTTCTCACTTTTCTTAAATTTTTTAAACTTTTCATTTTCAAAAACTTGTTCAAGAACTTATTTTTACACTTTCTTTATTTATTTTTCTTTTCTTGAATTTTCATTTCTTAAACCTTTTAAATTATTTTTTAAAGTTGTTATCAACTTCTTGATCCTTTTTAAATCTCCAAATATTTTCTTTAAATTTATTTATTAAAATTTTAATCATCACATTTTTTTATCCTCTTAAAGTTTTTAAATTTTTTTTCTTGAACTATATTTTCTCACTTTTCTTAACTTTTTTAAACTCTTCATTTTCAAAAACTTGTTCAAGAATTTATTTTTACACTATCTTTATTTATTTTTATTTTCTTGAATTTTCATTTCTTAAACTTTTTAAATTCTTTTTTAAAGTTGTTATCAACTTCTTGATCCTTTTTATATCTCCAAATATTTTCTTTAAATTTGTTTTGTACAATTTTAATCATCACATTTTTTTATCCTCTTAAAGTTTTTAAATTTTTCTTCTTGAACTATATTTTCTTACTTTTCTTAACTCTTTTAAACTTTTCATTTTCAAAAACTTGTTCAAGAACATATTTTTACACTTTATTTATTTTTCTTTTCTTGAATTTTCATTTCTTAAACTTTTTAAATTCTTTTTTAAAGTTGTTATCAACTTCTTGATCCTTTTTAAATCTCCAAATATTTTCTTTAAATTTGTTTTGTAAAATTTTAATCATCACATTTTTTTATCCTCTTAAAGTTTTTAAATTTTTCTTCTTGAACTATATTTTCTTACTTTTCTTAACTTTTTTAAACTTTTCATTTTCAAAAACTTGTTCAAGAACATATTTTTACACTTTATTTATTTTTCTTTTCTTGAATTTTCATTTCTTAAACTTTTTAAATTATTTTTTAAAGTTGTTATCAACTTCTTGATCCTTTTTAAATCTCCAAATATTTTCTTTAAATGTGTTATGTAAAATTTTAATCATCACATTTTTTTTCTTCACTTAAAGTTTTTAAATTTTTTTTCTTGAACTATATATTCTCACTTTTCTTAACTTTTTTAAACTCTTCATTTTCAAAAACTTGTTCAAGAACTTATTTTTACACTTTCTTTATTTATTTTTCTTTTCTTGAATTTTCATTTCTTAAACTTTTTAAATTCTTTTTTAAAGTTGTTATCAACTTCTTGATCATTTTTAAATCTCCAAATATTTTCTTTAAATTTGTTTTGTAAATTTTTAATCATCACATTTTTTTATCCTCTTAAAGTTTTTAAATTTTTTTTTTCTTGAACTATATTTTCTCACTTTTCTTAACTTTTTTAAACTTTTCATTTTCAAAAACTTGTTCAAGAACTTATTTTTACACTTTCTTTATTTATTTTTCTTTTCTTGAATTTTAATTTCCTAAACTTTTTAAATTCTTTTTTATAGTTGTTATCAACTTCTTGATCCTTTTTAAATCTCCAAATATTTTCTTTAAATTTGTTTTGTAAAATATTAATCATCAAATTTTTTTTCTTGAACTATATTTTCTCACTTTTCTTAACTTTTTTAAACTCTTCATTTTCAAAAACTTGTTCAAGAACTTATTTTTACACTATCTTTATTTATTTTTATTTTCTTGAATTTTCATTTCTTAAACTTTTTAAATTCTTTTTTAAAGTTGTTATCAACTTCTTGATCCTTTTTAAATCTCCAAATATTTTCTTTAAATTTGTTTTGTAAAATTTTAATCATCACATTTTTTTATCCTCTTCAAGGTTTTAAATTTTTTTTTTCTTGAACTATATTTTCTCACTTTTCTTAACTTTTTTAAACTTTTCATTTTCAAAAACTTGTTCAAGAACTTATTTTTACACTTTCTTTATTTATTTTTCTTTTCTTGAATTTTCATTTCTTAAACTTTTTAAATTCTTTTTTAAAGTTGTTATCAACTTCTTGATCCTTTTTAAATCTCCAAATATTTTCTTTAAATTTGTTTTGTACAATTTTAATCATCACATTTTTTTATCCTCTTAAAGTTTTTAAATTTTTTTTCTTGAACAATATTTTCTCACTTTTCTTAACTTTTTTGAACTCTTCATTTTCAAAAACTTGTTCAAGAACTTATTTTTATACTATCTTTATTTATTTTTATTTTCTTGAATTTTCATTTCTTAAACTTTTTAAATTCTTTTTTAAAGTTGTTATTAACTTCTTGATCCTTTTTAAATCTCCAAATATTTTCTTTAAATTTGTTTTGTAAAATTTTAATCATCACATTCTTTTATCCTCTTCAAGGTTTTAAATTTTTTTTTCTTGAACTATATTTTCTCACTTTTCTTAACTTTTTTAAACTTTTCATTTTCAAAAACTTGTTCAAGAACTTATTTTTACACTTTCTTTATTTATTTTTCTTTTCTTGAATTTTCATTTCTTAAACTTTTTAAATTCTTTTTTAAAGTTGTTATCAACTTCTTTATCCTTTTTAAATCTCCAAATATTTTCTTTAAATTTTTTTTGTAAAATTTTAATCATAACATTTTTTTTGTCCTCTTAAAGTTTTTAAATTCTTTTTCTTGAACTCTATTTCCTCGCTTTTCTTAACTTTTTTAAACTCTTCATTTTCAAAAACTCCTTCAAGAACTTATTTTTACACTTTCTTTCTTTATTTTTCTTTTCTTCAATTTTCATTTCTTAAACTTTTTAAATTATTTTTTAAAGTTGTTATCAACTTCTTGATCCTTTTTAAATCTCCAAATATTTTCTTTAAATTTGTTTTGTACAATTTTAATCATCACATTTTTTTATCCTCTTATAGTTTTTAAATTCTTTTTCTTGAACTATATTTTCTCACTTTTCTTAACTTTTTTAAACTCTTCATTTTCAAAAGTTCTTCAAGAACTTATTTTTACACTTTCTTTATTTTTTTTCTTTTCTTGAATTTTCATTTCTTAAACTTTTTAAATTCTTTTTTAACGTTGTTATCAACATCTTGATCCTTTTTAAATCTCCAAATATTTTCTTTAAATTTTTTATTAAAATTTTAATCATAACATTTTTTTTATCCTCTTAAAATTTTTAAATTCTTTTTCTTGAACTCTATTTTCTCACTTTTCTTAACTTTTTTAAACTCTTCATTTTCAAAAGTTCTTCAAGAACTTATTTTTACACTTTATTTATTTTTCTTTTCTTGAATTTTCATTTCTTAAACTTTTTAAATTCTTTTTTAAAGTTGTTATCAACTTCTTGATCCTTTTTAAATCTCCAAATATTTTCTTTAAATTTGTTTTGTAAAATTTTAATCATCACATTTTTTTATACTCTTCAAGGTTTTAAAATTTTTTTTCTTGAACTATATTTTCTCACTTTTCTTAACTTTTTTAAACTTTTCATTTTCAAAAACTTGTTCAAGAACTTATTTTTACACTTTCTTTATTTATTTTTCTTTTCTTGAATTTTCATTTCTTAAACTTTTTAAATTGTTTTTTAAAGTTGTTATCAACTTCTTGATCCTTTTTTAATCTCCAAATATTTTCTTGAAATTTTTTTTGTAAAATTTTAATCACCACATTTTTTTTCTTCACTTAAAGTTTTTAAATTTTTTATCTTGAACTATATTTTCTCACTTTTCTTAACTTTTTTAAACTCTTCATTTTCAAAAACTTGTTCAAGAACTTATTTTTACACTTTCTTTATTTATTTTTCTTTTCTTGAATTTTCATTTCTTAAACTTTTTAAATTCTTTTTTAAAGTTGTTATCAACTTCTTGATCCATTTTAAATCTCCAAATATTTTGTTTACATTTTTTTTGTAAAATTTTAATCATAACATTTTTTTATCCTCTTAAAGTTTTTAAATTCTTTTTCTTGAACTCTATTTTCTCACTTTTCTTAACTTTTTTAAATTATTCATTTTCAAAAGTTCTTCAAGAACTTATTTTTATACTTTTTTTACTTATTTTTCTTTTCTTCAATTTTCATTTCTTAAACTTTTTAAATTCTTTTTTAAAGTTGTTATCAACTTCTTGATCCTTTTTAAATCTCCAAATATTTTCTTTAAATTTCTTTATTAAAATTTTAATCATAACATTTTTTTTATCCTCTTAAAGTTTTTAAATTTTTCTTCTTGAACTATATTTTCTTACTTTTCTTAACTTTTTTAAACTTTTCATTTTCAAAAACTTGTTCAAGAACATATTTTTACACTTTATTTATTTTTCTTTTCTTGAATTTTCATTTCTTAAACTTTTTAAATTATTTTTTAAAGTTGTTATCAACTTCTTGATCCTTTTTAAATCTCCAAATATTTTCTTTAAATGTGTTATGTAAAATTTTAATCATCACATTTTTTTTCTTTTTAATCTCCAAATATTTTCTTGAAATTTTTTTTGTAAAATTTTAATCACCACATTTTTTTTCTTCACTTAAAGTTTTTAAATTTTTTATCTTGAACTATATTTTCTAACTTTTCTTAACTTTTTTAAACTCTTCATTTTCAAAAACTTGTTCAAGAACTTATTTTTACACTTTCTTTATTTATTTTTCTTTTCTTGAATTTTCATTTCTTAAACTTTTTAAATTCTTTTTTAAAGTTGTTATCAACTTCTTGATCCATTTTAAATCTCCAAATATTTTGTTTACATTTTTTTTGTAAAATTTTAATCATAACATTTTTTTATCCTCTTAAAGTTTTTAAATTCTTTTTCTTGAACTCTATTTTCTCACTTTTCTTAACTTTTTTAAATTATTCATTTTCAAAAGTTCTTCAAGAACTTATTTTTATACTTTTTTTACTTATTTTTCTTTTCTTCAATTTTCATTTCTTAAACTTTTTAAATTCTTTTTTAAAGTTGTTATCAACTTCTTGATCCTTTTTAAATCTCCAAATATTTTCTTTAAATTTGTTTTGTAAAATTTTAATCATCACATTTTTTTATCCTCTTAAAGTTTTTAATTTTTTTTTCTTGAAATATATTTTCTCACTTTTCTTAAATTTTTTAAACTTTTCATTTTCAAAAACTTGTTCAAGAACTTATTTTTACACTTTCTTTATTTATTTTTCTTTTCTTGAATTTTCATTTCTTAAACTTTTTAAATTCTTTTTTAAAGTTGTTATCAACTTCTTTATCCTTTTTAAATATCCAAATATTTTCTTGAAATTTTTTTTGTAAAATTTTAATCATAACATTTTTTTTATCCTCTTAAAGTTTTTAAATTCTTTTTTCTTGAACTCTATTTTCTCACTTTTCTTAACTTTTTTAAACTCTTCATTTTCAAAACTCCTTCAAGAACTTATTTTTATACTTTCTTTACTTATTTTTCTTTTCTTGAATTTTCATTTCTTAAACTTTTTAAATTCTTTTTTAAAGTTGTTATCAACTTCTTGATCCTTTTTAAATCTCCAAATATTTTCATTAAATTTGTTATGTAAAATTTTAATTATCACATTTTTTTCTTCACTTAAAGTTTTTAAATTTTTTTTCTTGAACTATATGTTCTCACTTTTCTTAACTTTTTGAAACATTTCATTTTCAAAAACTTGTTCAAGAACTTATTTTTACACTTTTTTTATTTATTTTTCTTTTCTTCAATTTTCATTTCTTAAACTTTTTAAATTATTTTTTAAAGTTGTTATCAACTTCTTGATCCTTTTTAAATCTCCAAATATTTTCTTTAAATTTGTTTTGTGAAATTTTAATCATCACATTTTTTTATCCTCTTAAAGTTTTTAAATTCTTTTTCTTGAACTATATTTTCTCACTTTTCTTAACTTTTTTAAACTCTTCATTTTCAAAAGTTCTTCAAGAACTTATTTTTACACTTTCTTTATTTATTTTTCTTTTCTTGAATTTTCATTTCTTAAACTTTTTAAATTGTTTTTTAAAGTTGTTATCAACTTCTTGATCCTTTTTAAATCTCCAAATATTTTCCTTAAATTTATTTATTAAAATTTTAATCATCACATTTTTTTATCCTCTTAAAGTTTTTAAATTTTTTTTCTTGAACAATATTTTCTCACTTTTCTTAACTTTTTTGAACTCTTCATTTTCAAAAACTTGTTCAAGAACTTATTTTTATACTATCTTTATTTATTTTTATTTTCTTGAATTTTCATTTCTTAAACTTTTTAAATTCTTTTTTAAAGTTGTTATCAACTTCTTGATCCTTTTTAAATCTCCAAATATTTTCTTTAAATTTGTTTTGTAAAATTTTAATCATCACATTCTTTTATCCTCTTCAAGGTTTTAAATTTTTTTTTCTTGAACTATATTTTCTCACTTTTCTAAACTTTTTTAAACTTTTCATTTTCAAAAACTTGTTCAAGAACTTATTTTTACACTTTCTTTATTTATTTTTCTTTTCTTGAATTTTCATTTCTTAAACTTTTTAAATTCTTTTTTAAAGTTGTTATCAACTTCTTGATCCTTTTTAAATCTCCAAATATTTTCTTTAAATTTGTTTTGTAAAATATTAATCATCAAAGTCTTTTTTATCCTCTTAAAGTTTTTAAATTCTTTTTCTTGAACTCTATTTCCTCGCTTTTCTTAACTTTTTTAAACTCTTCATTTTCAAAAATTCTTCAAGAACTTATTTTTACACTTTCCTTACTTATTTTTCTTTTCTTGAATTTTCATTTCTTAAACTTTTTAAATTCTTTTTTAAAGTTGTTATCAACTTCTTGATCCTTTTTAAATCTCCAAATATTTTCTTTAAATTTGTTTTGTGAAATTTTAATCATCACATTTTTTTATCCTCTTAAAGTTTTTAAATTCTTTTTCTTGAACTATATTTTCTCACTTTTCTTAACTTTTTTAAACTCTTCATTTTCAAAAGTTCTTCAAGAACTTATTTTTACACTTTCTTTATTTATTTTTCTTTTCTTGAATTTTCATTTCTTAAACCTTTTAAATTCTTTTTTAAAGTTGTTATCAACTTCTTGATCATTTTTAAATCTCCAAATATTTTCTTTAAATTTATTTATTAAAATTTTAATCATCACATTTTTTTATCCTCTTAAAGTTTTTAAATTTTTTTTCTTGAACTATATTTTCTGACTTTTCTTAACTTTTTTAAACTCTTCATTTTCAAAAACTTTTTCAAGAACTTATTTTTACACTATCTTTATTTATTTTTATTTTCTTGAATTTTCATTTCTTAAACTTTTTAAATTCTTTTTTAAAGTTGTTATCAACTTCTTGATCCTTTTTAAATCTCCAAATATTTTCTTTAAATTTGTTTTGTACAATTTTAATCATCACATTTTTTTATCCTCTTAAAGTTTTTAAATTTTTTTTCTTGAACTATATTTTCTCACTTTTCTTAACTTTTTTAAACTTTTCATTTTCAAAAACTTGTTCAAGAACATATTTTTACACTTTATTTATTTTTCTTTTCTTGAATTTTCATTTCTTAAACTTTTTAAATTCTTTTTTAAAGTTGTTATCAACTTCTTGATCCTTTTTAAATCTCCAAATATTTTCTTTAAATTTGTTTTGTAATATTTTAATCATCACATTTTTTTATCCTCTTAAAGTTTTTAAATTTTTTTTCTTGAAATATATTTTCTCACTTTTCTTAAATTTTTTAAACTTTTCATTTTCAAAAACTTGTTCAAGAACTTATTTTTACACTTTCTTTATTTATTTTTCTTTTCTTGAATTTTCATTTCTTAAACTTTTTAAATTCTTTTTTAAAGTTGTTATCAACTTCTTTATCCTTTTTAAATCTCCAAATATTTTCTTTAAATTTTTTTTGTCAAATTTTAATCATAACATTTTTTTATCCTCTTAAAGTTTTTAAATTCTTTTTTCTTGAACTCTATTTTCTCACTTTTCTTAACTTTTTTAAACTCTTCATTTTCAAAACTCCTTCAAGAACTTATTTTTATATTTTCTTTACTTATTTTTCTTTTCTTGAATTTTCATTTCTTAAACTTTTTAAATTCTTTTTTAAAGTTGTTATCAACTTCTTGATCCTTTTTAAATCTCCAAATATTTTCTTTAAATGTGTTATGTAAAATTTTAATCATCACATTTTTTTTCTTCACTTAAAGTTTTTAAATTTTTTTTCTTGAACTATATTTTCTCACTTTTATTAACTTTTTTAAACTCTTCATTTTCAAAAACTTGTTCAAGAACTTATTGTTACACTTTCTTTATTTATTTTTCTTTTCTTGAATTTTCATTTCTTAAACTTTTTAAATTCTTTTTTAAAGTTGTTATCAACTTCTTGATCCTTTTTAAATCTCCAAATATTTTCTTTAAATTTGTTATGTAAAATTTTAATCAGCACATTTTTTTTCTTCACTTAAAGTTTTTAAATTTTTTTTCTTGAACTATATATTCTCACTTTTCTTAACTTTTTTAAACTCTTCATTTTCAAAAGTTCTTCAAGAACTTATTTTTACACTTTCTTTATTTATTTTTCTTTTCTTGAATTTTCATTTCTTAAACCTTTTAAATTCTTTTTTAAAGTTGTTATCAACTTCTTGATCATTTTTAAATCTCCAAATATTTTCTTTAAATTTATTTATTAAAATTTTAATCATCACATTTTTTTATCCTCTTAAAGTTTTTAAATTTTTTTTCTTGAACTATATTTTCTCACTTTTCTTAACTTTTTTAAACTCTTCATTTTCAAAAACTTGTTCAAGAACTTCTTTTTACACTATCTTTATTTATTTTTATTTTCTTGAATTTTCATTTCTTAAACTTTTTAAATTCTTTTTTAAAGTTGTTATCAACTTCTTGATCCTTTTTAAATCTCCAAATATTTTCTTTAAATTTGTTTTGTAAAATTTTAATCATCACATTTTTTTATCCTCTTCAAGTTTTTAAATTTTTTTTTCTTGAACTATATTTTCTCACTTTTCTTAACTTTTTTAAACATTTCATTTTCAAAAACTTGTTCAAGAACTTATTTTTACACTTTCTTTATTTATTTTTATTTTCTTGAATTTTCATTTCTTACACTTTTTAAATTCTTTTTTGAAGTTGTTATCAACTTCTTGATCCTTTTTAAATCTCCAAATATTTTCTTTAAATTTTTTTTGTAAAATTTTAATCATAACATTTTTTTTATCCTCTTAAAGTTTTAAAATTCTTTTTTCTTGAACTCTATTTTCTCACTTTTCTTAACTTTTTTAAACTCTTCATTTTCAAAACTCCTTCAAGAACTTAGTTTTATACTTTCTTTACTTATTTTTCTTTTCTTGAATTTTCATTTCTTAAACTTTTTAAATTCTTTTTTAAAGTTGTTATCAACTTCTTGATCCTTTTTAAAACTCCAAATATTTTCTTTAAATTTGTTATGTAAAATTTTAATCATCACATTTTTTTTCTTCACTTAAAGTTTTTAAATTTTTTTTCTTGAACTATATATTCTCACTTTTCTTAACTTTTTTAAACTCTTCATTTTAAAAAGTTCTTCAAGAACTTATTTTTACACTTTCTTTATTTATTTTTCTTTTCTTGAATTTTCATTTCTTAAACCTTTTAAATTCTTTTTTAAAGTTGTTATCAACTTCTTGATCATTTTTAAATCTCCAAATATTTTCTTTAAATTTATTTATTAAAATTTTAATCATCACATTTTTTTATCCTCTTAATGTTTTTAAATTTTTTTTCTTGAACTATATTTTCTCACTTTTCTTAACTTTTTTAAACTCTTCATTTTCAAAAACTTGTTCAAGAACTTGTTTTTACACTATCTTTATTTATTTTTATTTTCTTGAATTTTCATTTCTTAAACTTTTTAAATTCTTTTTTAAAGTTGTTATCAACTTCTTGATCCTTTTTAAATCTCCAAATATTTTCTTTAAATTTGTTTTGTAAAATTTTAATCATCACATTTTTTTATCCTCTTCAAGTTTTTAAATTTTTTTTTCTTGAACTATATTTTCTCACTTTTCTTAACTTTTTTAAACATTTCATTTTCAAAAACTTGTTCAAGAACTTATTTTTACACTTTCTTTATTTATTTTTATTTTCTTGAATTTTCATTTCTTACACCTTGTAAATTCTTTTTTGAAGTTGTTATCAACTTCTTGATCCTTTTTAAATCTCCAAATATTTTCTTTAAATTTTTTTTGTAAAATTTTAATCATAACATTTTTTTTATCCTCTTAAAGTTTTAAAATTCTTTTTTCTTGAACTCTATTTTCTCACTTTTCTTAACTTTTTTAAACTCTTCATTTTCAAAACTCCTTCAAGAACTTAGTTTTATACTTTCTTTACTTATTTTTCTTTTCTTGAATTTTCATTTCTTAAACTTTTTAAATTCTTTTTTAAAGTTGTTATCAACTTCTTGATCCTTTTTAAATCTCCAAATATTTTCTTTAAATTTGTTATGTAAAATTTTAATCATCACATTTTTTTTCTTCACTTAAAGTTTTTAAATTTTTTTTCTTGAACTATATTTTCTCACTTTTCTTAACTTTTTTAAACATTTCATTTTCAAAAACTTGTTCAAGAACTTATTTTTACACTTTCTTTATTTATTTTTCTTTTCTTGAATTTTCATTTCTTAAACCTTTTAAATTCTTTTTTAAAGTTGTTATCAACTTCTTGATCCTTTTTAAATCTCCAAATATTTTCTTTAAATTTGTTTTGTAATATTTTAATCATCACATTTTTTTATCCTCTTAAAGTTTTTAAATTTTTTTTCTTGAACTATATTTTCTCACTTTTCTTAACTTTTTTAAACTCTTCATTTTCAAAAACTTGTTCAAGAACTTATTTTTACACTATCTTTATTTATTTTTATTTTCTTGAATTTTCATTTCTTAAACTTTTTAAATTCTTTTTTAAAGTTGTTATCAACTTCTTGATCCTTTTTAAATCTCCAAATATTTTCTTTAAATTTGTTTTGTAAAATTTTAATCATCACATTATTTTATCCTCTTCAAGTTTTTAAATTTTTTTTTCTTGAACTATATTTTCTCATCTTTCTTAACTTTTTTAAACTCTTCATTTTCAAAAACTCCTTCAAGAACTTATTTTTACACTTTCTTTACTTATTTGTCTTTGCTTGAATTTTCATTTCTTAAACTTTTTAAATTCTTTTTTAAAGTTGTTATCAACTTCTTGATCCTTTTTAAATCTCCAAATATTTTCTTTAAATTTGTTTTGTAAAATTTTAATCATCACATTTTTTTATCCTCTTCAAGTTTTTTAATTTTTTTTTCTTGAACTATATTTTCTCACTTTTCTTAACTTTTTTAAACATTTCATTTTCAAAAACTTGTTCAAGAACTTATTTTTACACTTTCTTTATTTATTTTTATTTTCTTGAATTTTCATTTCTTACACTTTTTAAATTCTTTTTTGAAGTTGTTATCAACTTCTTGATCCTTTTTAAATCTCCAAATATTTTCTTTAAATTTTTTTTGTAAAATTTTAATCATAACATTTTTTTTATCCTCTTAAAGTTTTAAAATTCTTTTTTCTTGAACTCTATTTTCTCACTTTTCTTAACTTTTTTAAACTCTTCATTTTCAAAACTCCTTCAAGAACTTAGTTTTATACTTTCTTTACTTATTTTTCTTTTCTTGAATTTTCATTTCTTAAACTTTTTAAATTCTTTTTTAAAGTTGTTATCAACTTCTTGATCCTTTTTAAATCTCCAAATATTTTCTTTAAATTTGTTATGTAAAATTTTAATCATCACATTTTTTTTCTTCACTTAAAGTTTTTAAATTTTTTTTCTTGAACTATATTTTCTCACTTTTCTTAACTTTTTTAAACTTTTCATTTTCAAAAACTTGTTCAAGAACTTATTTTTACACTTTCTTTATTTATTTTTCTTTTCTTGAATTTTCATTTCTTAAACTTTTTAAATTCTTTTTTAAAGTTGTTATCAACTTCTTGATCCTTTTTAAATCTCCAAATATTTTGTTTGCATTTTTTTTGTAAAATTTTAATCATAACATTTTTTTATCCTCTTAAAGTTTTTAAATTCTTTTTCTTGAACTCTATTTTCTCGCTTTTCTGAACTTTTTAAACTCTTCATTTTCAAAAACTTCTTCAAGAACTTATTTTTACACTTTCTTTACTTATTTTTCTTTTCTTGAATTTTCATTTCTTACACTTGTTAAATTTTTTTTAAAGTTGTTATCAACTGCTTGATCCTTTTTAAATCTCCAAATATTTTCTTTAAATTTGTTTTGTAAAATTTTAATCATCACATTTTTTTATCATCTTAAAGTTTTTAAATTCTTTTTCTTGAACTCTTTTCTCACTTCTCTTAACTTTTTTAAACTCTACTTATTAAAGAACTTCTTCAAGAACTTATTTTTACAATTCTTTACTTATTTTTCTTTTTCTTAACTTTCATTTCTTAAACTTTTTAAATTCTTTTGTAAAGTTGTTATCCACTTCTTGATCCTTTTTAAATCTCCAAATATTTTCCCTAAATTTGTTTTTGTAAAATTTTAATCATCACATTTTTTTATCCACTTAAAGTTTTTAAATTCTTTTTCTTGAACTATATTTTCTCATCTTTCTTAACTTTTTTAAACTCTTCATTTTCAAAAACTCCTTCAAGAACTTATTTTTACACTTTCTTTACTTATTTGTCATTGCTTGAATTTTCATTTCTTAAACTTTTTAAATTCTTTTTTAAAGTTGTTATCAACTTCTTGATCCGTTTTAAATCTCCAAATATTTTCTTTAAATTTTTTTTTTATAATTTTAATCATAACATTTTTTTTATCCTCTTAAAGTTTTTAAATTTTTTTCTTGAACTCTATTTTCTCACTTTTCTTAACTTTTTTAAACTCTTCATTTTCAAAAGTTCTTCAAGAACTTATTTTTACACTTTCTTTCTTTATTTTTCTTTTCTTGAATTTTCATTTCTTAAACTTTTTAAATTCTTTTTTAAAGTTGTTATCAACTTCTTGATCCTTTTTAAATCTCCAAATATTTTCTTTAAATTTATTTATTAAAATTTTAATCATCACAATTTTTTATCCTCTTAAAGTTTTTAAATTTTTTTTCTTGAACTATATTTTCTCACTTTTCTTAACTTTTTTAAACTCTTCATTTTCAAAAACTTGTTCAAGAACTTATTTTTACACTATCTTTATTTATTTTTATTTTCTTGAATTTTCATTTCTTAAACTTTTTAAATTCTTTTTTAAAGTTGTTATCAACTTCTTGATCATTTTTAAATCTCCAAATATTTTCTTTAAATTTGTTTTGTAAATTTTTAATCATCACATTTTTTTATCCTCTTAAAGTTTTTAAATTTTTTTTCTTGAAATATATTTTCTCACTTTTCTTAAATTTTTTAAACTTTTCATTTTCAAAAACTTGTTCAAGAACTTATTTTTACACTTTCTTTATTTATTTTTCTTTTCTTGAATTTTCATTTCTTAAACTTTTTAAATTCTTTTTTAAAGTTGTTATCAACTTCTTTATCCTTTTTAAATCTCCAAATATTTTCTTTAAATTTTTTTTGTAAAATTTTAATCATAACATTTTTTTTATCCTCTTAAAGTTTTTAAATTCTTTTTTCTTGAACTCTATTTTATCACTTTTCTTAACTTTTTTAAACTCTTCATTTTCAAAACTCCTTCAAGAACTTATTTTTATACTTTCTTTACTTATTTTTCTTTTCTTGAATTTTCATTTCTTAAACTTTTTAAATTCTTTTTTAAAGTTGTTATCAACTTCTTGATCCTTTTTAAATCTCCAAATATTTTCTTTAAATTTGTTATGTAAAATTTTAATCATCACATTTTTTTTCTTCACTTAAAGTTTTTAAATTTTTTTTCTTGAACTATATTTTCTCACTTTTCTTAACTTTTTTAAACATTTCATTTTCAAAAACTTGTTCAAGAACTTATTTTTACACTTTCTTTATTTATTTTTCTTTTCTTGAATTTTCATTTCTTAAACTTTTTAAATTCTTTTTTAAAGTTGTTATCAACTTCTTGATCCTTTTTAAATCTCCAAATATTTTCTTTAAATTTGTTTTGTAAAATTTTAATCATCACATTTTTTTATCCTCTTAAAGTTCTTAATTTTTATGTCTTGAACTATATTTCCTCACTTTTCTTAACTTTTTTAAACTCTTCATTTTCAAAAACTTCTTCAAGAACATATTTTTACACTTTCTTTATTTATTTTTCTTTTCTTGAATTTTCATTTCTTAAACTTTTTAAATTCTTTTTTAAAGTTATTATCAACTTCTTGATCCTTTTTAAATCTCCAAATATTTTCTTTAAATTTGTTTTGTAAAATTTTAATCATCACATTTTTTTATCCTCTTAATGTTTTTAAATGCTTTTTCTTGAACTATATTTTCTCACTTTTCTTTACTTTCTTAAACTCTTCATTTTCAAAAACTTGTTCAAGAACTTATTTTTACACTTTCTTTATTTATTTTTCTTTTCTTGATTTATCATTTCTTAAACTTTTTAAATTCTTTTTTAAAGTTGTTATCAACTTCTTGATGCTTTTTAAATCTCCAAATATTTTCTTTAAATTTGTTTTGTAAAATTTTAATCATCACATTTTTTTATCCTCTTAAAGTTTTTAAATTCTTTTTCTTGAACTATATTTCCTCACTTTTCTTAACTTTTTCAAACTCTTCATTTTCAAAAACTTGTTCAAGAACATATTTTTACACTTTCTTTATCTATTTTTCTTTTCTTGAATTTTCATTTCTTAAACTTTTTAAATTCTTTTTTAAAGTTGTTATCAACTTCTTGATCCTTTTTAAATCTCCAAATATTTTCTTTAAATTTGTTTTGTAAAATTTTAATCATCACATTTTTTTATCCTCTTAAAGTTTTTAATTTTTATGTCTTGAACTATATTTCCTCACTTTTCTTAACTTTTTTAAACTCTTCATTTTCAAAAACTTGTTCAAAAACATATTTTTACACTTTCTTTATTTATTTTTCTTTTCTTGAATTTTCATTTCTTAAACTTTTTAAATTCTTTTTTAAAGTTGTTATCAACTTCTTGATCCTTTTTAAATCTCCAAATATTTTCTTTAAATTTGTTTTGTAAAATTTTAATCATCACATTTTTTTATCCTCTTAAAGTTTTTAATTTTTATGTCTTGAACTATATTTCCTCACTTTTCTTAACTTTTTTAAACTCTTCATTTTCAAAAACTTGTTCAAGAACTTATTTTTACACTTTCTTTATTTATTTTTCTTTTCTTGATTTATCATTTCTTAAACTTTTTAAATTCTTTTTTAAAGTTGTTATCAACTTCTTGATGCTTTTTAAATCTCCAAATATTTTCTTTAAATTTGTTTTGTAAAATTTTAATCATCACATTTTTTTATCCTCTTAAAGTTTTTAAATTCTTTTTCTTGAACTATATTTCCTCACTTTTCTTAACTTTTTCAAACTCTTCATTTTCAAAAACTTGTTCAAGAACATATTTTTACACTTTCTTTATCTATTTTTCTTTTCTTGAATTTTCATTTCTTAAACTTTTTAAATTCTTTTTTAAAGTTGTTATCAACTTCTTGATCCTTTTTAAATCTCCAAATATTTTCTTTAAATTTGTTTTGTAAAATTTTAATCATCACATTTTTTTATCCTCTTAAAGTTTTTAATTTTTATGTCTTGAACTATATTTCCTCACTTTTCTTAACTTTTTTAAACTCTTCATTTTCAAAAACTTGTTCAAAAACATATTTTTACACTTTCTTTATTTATTTTTCTTTTCTTGAATTTTCATTTCTTAAACTTTTTAAATTCTTTTTTAAAGTTATTATCAACTTCTTGATCCTTTTTAAATCTCCAAATATTTTCTTTAAATTTGTTTTGTAAAATTTTAATCATCACATTTTTTTATCCTCTTAATGTTTTTAAATGCTTTTTCTTGAACTATATTTTCTCACTTTTCTTAACTTTTTTAAACTCTTCATTTTCAAAAACTTCTTCAAGAACATATTTTTAAACTTTCTTTACTTATTTTTCTTTTCTTAAATTTTCATTTCTTAAACTTTTTAAATTCTTTTTTAAAGTTGTTATCTACTTCTTTATCCTTTTTAAATCTCCAAATATTTTCTTTAAATTTGTTTTGTAAAATTTTAATCATCATATTTTTTTATCCTCTTAAAGTTTTTAATTTTTATGTCTTGAACTATATTTCCTCACTTTTCTTAACTTTTTTAAACTCTTCATTTTCAAAAACTTGTTCAAGAACATATTTTTACACTTTCTTTATTTATTTTTCTTTTCTTGAATTTTCATTTCTTAAACTTTTTAAATTCTTTTTTAAAGTTATTATCAACTTCTTGATCCTTTTTAAATCTCCAAATATTTTCTTTAAATTTGTTTTGTAAAATTTTAATCATCACATTTTTTTATCCTCTTAATGTTTTTAAATGCTTTTTCTTGAACTATATTTTCTCACTTTTCTTAACTTTTTTAAATACTTCATTTTCAAAAACTTGTTCGAGAACTTATTTTTACACTTTCTTTATTTATTTTTCTTTTCTTGATTTATCATTTCTTAAACTTTTTAAATTCTTTTTTAAAGTTGTTTTCAACTTCTTGATCCTTTTTAAATCTCCAAATATTTTCTTTAAATTTGTTTTGTAAAATTTTAATCATCACATTTTTTTATCCTCTTAAAGTTTTTAAATTCTTTTTCTTGAACTATATTTCCTCACTTTTCTTAACTTTTTTAAACTCTTCATTTTCAAAAACTTGTTCAAGAACATATTTTTACACTTTCTTTATTTATTTTTCTTTTCTTGAATTTTCATTTCTTAAACTTTTTAAATTCTTTTTTAAAGTTGTTATCAACTTCTTGATCCTTTTTAAATCTCCAAATATTTTCTTTAAATTTTTTTTGTAAAATTTTAATCATCACATTTTTTTATCCTCTTAAAGTTTTTAAACTCTTTTTCTTAAACTATATTTTCTCACTTTTCTTAACTTTTTTATACTCTTCATTTTCAAAACTTCTTCAAGAACTTATTTTTAAACTTTCTTTATATATTTTTCTTTTCTTGAATTTTCATTTCTTAAACTTTTAAAATTCTTTTTTAAAGTTGTTATCAACTTCTTGATCCTTTTTAAATCTCCAAATATTTTCTTTAAATTTGTTTTGTAAAATTTTAATCATCACATTTTTTTATCCTCTTAAAGTTTTTAATTTTTATGTCTTGAACTATATTTCCTCACTTTTCTTAACTTTTTTAAACTCTTCATTTTCAAAAACTTCTTCAAGAACATATTTTTACACTTTCTTTATTTATTTTTCTTTTCTTGAATTTTCATTTCTTAAACTTTTTAAATTCTTTTTTAAAGTTATTATCAACTTCTTGATCCTTTTTAAATCTCCAAATATTTTCTTTAAATTTGTTTTGTAAAATTTTAATCATCACATTTTTTTATCCTCTTAATGTTTTTAAATGCTTTTTCTTGAACTATATTTTCTCACTTTTCTTAACTTTTTTAAACTCTTCATTTTCAAAAACTTGTTCAAGAACTTATTTTTACACTTTCTTTATTTATTTTTCTTTTCTTGATTTATCATTTCTTAAACTTTTTAAATTCTTTTTTAAAGTTGTTATCAACTTCTTGATCCTTTTTAAATCTCCAAATATTTTCTTTAAATTTGTTTTGTAAAATTTTAATCATCACATTTTTTTATCCTCTTAAAGTTTTTAAATTCTTTTTCTTGAACTATATTTCCTCACTTTTCTTAACCTTTTTAAACTCTTCATTTTCAAAAACTTGTTCAAGAACATATTTTTACACTTTCTTTATTTATTTTTCTTTTCTTGAATTTTCATTTCTTAAACTTTTTAAATTCTTTTTTAAAGTTGTTATCAACTTCTTGATCCTTTTTAAATCTCCAAATATTTTCTTTAAATTTGTTTTGTAAAATTTTAATCATCACATTTTTTTATCCTCTTAAAGTTTTTAAATTCTTTTTTAGCTTTTCTTAACTTTTTTAAACTCTTCATTTCTAAAACTTCTTGAAGAACTTATTTTTACACTTTCTTTATTTATTTTTTTTTCTTGAATTTTCATTTCTTAAACTTTTTAAATTCTTTTTTAAAGTTGTTATCAACTTCTTGATCCTTTTTAAATCTCCAAATATTTTCTTGAAATTTGTTTTGTAAAATTTTAATCATGAAATTCTTTTTATACTCTTAAAGTTTTTCAATTCTTTTTCTTGAACTCTATTTTCTCACTTTTCTTAACTTTTTTAAACTCTTCATTTTCAAAACTTCTTCAAGAACTTATTTTTACACTTTCTTTACTTATTTTTCTTTTCTTGAATTTTAATTTCTTAAACTTTTTGAATTTTTTTTTAAAGTTGTTATCAACTTCATGATACTTTTTAAATCTCCAAATATTTTCTTTAAATTTGTTTTGTGAAATTTTAATCATCACATTTTTTTATCCTCTTAAAGTTTTTAAATTCTTTTTCTTGAACTATATTTTCTCACTCTTCTTAACTTTTTTCAACTCTTCATTTTCAAAACTTCTTCAAGAACTTATTTTTACACTTTCTTTATTTATTTTTCTTTTCTTGAATTTTCATTTCTTAAACTTTTTGAATTCTTTTTTAAAGTTGTTATCAACTTCTTGATTCATTTTAAATCTCCAAATATTTTCTTGAAATTTGTTTTGTAAAATTTTAATCATCAAATTTTTTTATCCTCTTAAAGTTTTTAAATTCTTTTTCTTGAACTATATTTTCTCACTTTTCTTAACTTTTTTAAACTCTTCATTTTCAAAACTTCTTCAAGAACTTATTTTTACACTTTCTTTATTTATTTTTCTTTTCTTGAATTTTCATTTCTTAAACTTTTTAAATTCTTTTTTAAAGTTGTTATCAACTTCTTGATCCTTTTTAAATCTCCAAATATTTTCTTGAAATTTGTTTTGTAAAATTTTAATCATCAAATTCTTTTTATACTCTTAAAGTTTTTAAATTCTTTTTCTTGAACTCTATTTTCTCACTTTTCTTAACTTTTTTAAACTCTTCATTTTCAAAACTTCTTCAAGAACTTATTTTTACACTTTCTTTACTTATTTTTCTTTTCTTGAATTTTCATTTCTTAAACTTTTTGAATTCTTTTTTAAAGTTGTTATCAACTTCATGATACTTTTTAAATCTCCAAATATTTTCTTTAAATATGTTTTGTGAAATTTTAATCATCACATTTTTTTATCCTCTTAAAGTTTTTAAATTCTTTTTCTTGAACTATATTTTCTCACTTTTCTTAACTTTTTTCAACTCATCATTTTCAAAACTTCATCAAGAACTTATTTTTACACTTTCTTTATTTATTTTTCTTTTCTTGAATTTTCATTTCTTAAACTTTTTAAATTCTTTTTTAAAGTTGTTATCAACTTCTAGATCCTTTTTAAATCTCCAAATATTTTCTTTAAATTTATTTTGTAAAATTTTAATCATCACATTTTTTTTATCCTCTTAAAGTTTTTAAATTCTTTTTCCTTAACTCTATTTTCTAGCTTTTCTTAACTTTTTTAAACCCTTCATTTTCAAAACTTCTTCAATAACTTATTTTTATACTTTATTTATTTTTCTTTTCTTGAATTTTCATTTCTTAAACTTTTTAAATTCTTTTTTAAAGTTGTTATCAACTTCTTGATCCTTTTAAATCTCCAAATATTTTCTTTAAATTTGTTTTGTAAAATTTTGATCATCACATTTTTTTTCTTCACTTGAAGTTTTTAAATTCTTTTTCTTGAACTATATTTTCTCTCTTTTCTTAACTTTTTTAAACTCTTCATATTCAAAAACTTGTTCAAGAACTTATTTTTACACTTTCTTTATTTATTTTTCTTTTCTTGAATTTTCATTTCTTAAACTTTTTAAATTTTTTTTAATGTTGTTATCAACTTCTTGATCCTTTTTAAATCTCCAAATATTTTCTTTAAATTTGTTTTGTAAAATTTTAATCATCACATTTTTTTTATCCTCTTAAAGTTTTTAAATTTTTTTTCTTTAACTCTATTTTCTCAGTTTTCTTAACTTTTTTAAACTCTTCATTTTCAAAAACTTCTTCAAGAACTTATTTTTACACTTTCTTTACTTATTTTTCTTTACTTGAATTTTCATTTCTTAAACTTTTTAAATTCTTTTTTAAAGTTGTTTTCAACTTCTTGATACTTTTTAAATCTCCAAACATTTTCTTTAAATTTGTTTTGTCAAATTTTAATCATCACATTTTTTTATCCTCTTAAAGTTTTTAAATTCTTTTTCTTGAAATCTATTTTCTCACTTTTCTTAACTTTTTTAAACTCTTCATTTTCAAAACTTCTTCAAGAATTTATTTTTATACTTTATTTATTTATTTTTCTTTACTTGAATTTTCATTTCTTAAACTTTTTAAATTCTTTTTTAAAGTTGTTATGAACTTCTTGATCCTTTTTAAATCTCCAAATATTTTCTTTAAATTTGTTTTGTAAAATTTTTATCATCACATTTTTTAATCCTTTTAATGTTTTTAAATTCTTTTTCTTGAACTCTATTTTCTCACTTTTCTTAACTTTTTTAAACTCTTCATTTTCAAAAATTTCTTCAAAAACTTATTTTTAAACTTTCTTTACTTATTTTTCTTTTCTTGAATTTTCATTTCTTAAACTTTTTGAATTGTTTTTTAAAGTTTTGATCAACTTCTTGATCCTTTTCAAATCTTTAATGATATTCTTGAAATTGTTTTTGCAAAATTTTACTTATGTTATTGAGTTCCTTTCTTAAAGTTTTTAAATTCTTTATTTTGAATTTTATTTTCTCACTTTTTTTAATTTTTTTAAACTCTTCATTTTCGTTGACTTCTTGAATTACTTATTTTTACTCTTTTTTTACTTTTCTTTTCTTGTATTTTATTTTCTTAAACTTTTTTAATTTTGTTTTTATTTTTTTATCAACTTCTTGATCCTTTTCAAATCTCTAATTATGTTCTTGAAATTTTTTTTGCTAAATTTTATTCATCATATTGAGTTCTTCTCGTAAAGTTTTTAAATTCTTTTTCTTGAAATCTATTTTCTCACTTTTCTTAATTTTTTTAAACTCTTCATTTTCATCAACTTCTTGAATTACTTATTTTTACACTTTCTTTACTTACTTTTCTTTTCTTGAATTTTATTTTCGTAAACTTTTTGAACTCTTTTTTAATGTTTTTATCAACTTCTTGATCATTTTCAAATCTTTAATTATATGTTCTTGAAATTGTTTTTTGTAAAATTTTACTCATCATATTGAGTTCTTCTCTAAAAGTTTTTAAATTCTTTTTCTTGAAATCTATTTTCTGACTTTTCTTAATTTTTTTAAACTCTTCATTTTCATTAACTTCTTGAATTACTTATTTTTACACTTTCTTTACTTTTCTTTTCTTGTATTTTATTTTCTTAAACTTTTTGAATTCTTTTTTAAAAATTTTATCAACTTTATCATCCTTTTCAAATCTCTAATTATGTTTTTTATATTGTTTTTGCAAAATTTTACTCATCATATTGAGTTCTTCTGTAAAAATTTTTAAATTCTTTTTCTTGAAATCTATTTTCTCACTTTTCCTAATTTTTTTAAACTCTTCATTTTCATTAACTTCTTGGCTTACTTATTTTTACAATTTTTTTACTTTTCTTTTCTTGTATTTTATTTTCTTAAACTATTCAAAAAAAAAATTAAAGTTTTTGTCAACATCTTGATCCTTTTCAAATCTTTAATTATGTTCTTGAAATTGTTTTTTTTTTAATTTTACTCATCATATTGGGTTCTTCTCGTAAAGTTTTTAAATTCTTTTTCTTGAAATCTATTTTCTCACTTTTCCTAATTTTTTAAACTATTCATTTTCATTAACTTCTTGAATTACTTATTTTTACACTTTTTTTACTTAGTTTTCTTTTCTTGAATTTTATTTTCTTAAACTTTTTGAATTGTTTTTTAAAGTTTTTATCAACTTCTTGATCCTTTTCAAATCTTTAATTATGTTCTTGAAATTGTTTTTTTTTTGTAATTTTACTCATCATATTGAGTTCTTCTCGTAAAGTTTTTAAATTCTTTTTCTTGAAATCTATTTTCTCACTTTTCCTAATTTTTTAAACTCTTCATTTTCATTAACTTCTTGAATTACTTATTTTTACACTTTTTTACTTAGTTTTCTTTTCTTGAATTGTTTTTTAAAGTTTTATCAACTTCTTGATCCTTTTCAAATCTTTAATTATGTTCTTGAAATGGTTTTTGCAAAATTTTACTCATCATATTTTATATGTGCATTTTTAGTTTATGGATGTGCGTGAGAGTTCGAGCTAGTGGAATAATGAGACAGGATTGGGAAAACGTAGGGGTTCTTCGCAGAGAGGGAAAAACTAGGAAGTTCCCATAATCTGCTACGTCGCCTGGCGGTGCATAATCTTCCGCCAAGCAATAGTTGGAGGTTTTCCAGCTTGGTGTTCTGATGTTGTAGGGGTCGAGAGTTGTGTATGGTCATTGTGATAAATTTAGGTGGACGAGAATATTAAATTTAAACTGTGATAAGCAGAATG
The DNA here is from genome assembly GCF_037176805.1 of Vigna unguiculata. Classification (NCBI taxonomy): domain Eukaryota; kingdom Viridiplantae; phylum Streptophyta; class Magnoliopsida; order Fabales; family Fabaceae; genus Vigna; species Vigna unguiculata. The sequence continues at coordinate 50,385,066 of NC_140794.1, read as the reverse complement.
CTATACCTAAAAGAATATGAAGGTGTATATATTATTAGTATGTGAGAGTTGGTGTGTACATGGTATTGTGAACATAATAAAGAATGATGGTGATGGTCACTAAGATTGCGGGTGTTGGGAAAAGGTGGAGTTTTGTTGGATAAAGAATTATAATTTTTGGATACTTATTATCTATTAGGGTAAGGTATCAATCATAAATTGGTGTAGCTTTGAGTGAAAGATATTGAATGAAAGGTTGACATCATTTCAGTAGGGAAGTAGCAGGTAGTCTAATTTTCATGTACTGGATTGGTGGTCTTTCCCATGAGCTTGATTGAGGTATTATGCAATGTTAAAGTACTTGGTAAAATCATAAGATTTGAATAAGGGAATTGACAATTATGAATGATAGGCATTTAAACCATATGAGGGCCGTAGATTACCAAGAATTTAACTTTGAGTGACGACTGTATTTCTGGAATTTTGGAAGTACTTTGGGTTGTAAGCCAATCTAATTTGGGTGCTAAAACCAGTAAAGTTCGTCTACTGATATAATGCCTGGCGACATGGGTGTGGCTGTCAGGCGATAGGTCCAGTAGGGATGTCCTTGCATCGCGTGGCGCTTGGCGGCAAGGTGTGCTCCGCCAGGCGATAGACCTTAAAACAGTGGGTCTGACTAGAGCCTGACGCTTGTCGACGAGGAGGTCCCGCCAGGCGGTCTGCACACTAATTTCGCCTAGGGCGCTTAGGATGTGCCAAGTGATAATGCTGTAGGTATTGGCTTGTGTGTGTTGTTTGTACGCATTGATGCGGACTTGGATAAGGAGATGTTGTGCCATGAGCAGGTAGGTTCATGGATGGTGGTGAACACGTGATGATATGAGCGGGGAGGTTCATATCTTGTTACTCTCGTGTGGGGATACAAGCAGGGAGATTCGTATGTTTCGTGCTCACACTTGAGAGATGCTACGAACGGAGAGGTTCGTAGTTGGTGGATTACATGTGTTAGATTACGGACTAAAATAAAATAATATATTGAGGACTTAGAATTAAGTAAAAAAATATATCATGAAAACTCGTTATGGAATAGAGGAAAAAAGTTGAAAAAATATATATTATGGAGTATAGAGAAATAAACACTCATAATAAAATAAAGTTAGATTGAAAAAAATTTGTACCATATCTGAGGATATGTTCTTATAAAACTTGTAATGGATAGAAAATTAATATTGTAGATGGATATTTGTATGGTTAACGTATACGAGTATTTTTTATATCCACATGTTAACGGAACAGGTACAACTAGTATCATAGTATCGGTACTTGTAGATACCCGTACCAGCTATACTATCATTTAAATTAAAAAAACATGATTAAAATATTAACAGTTTGATTTTGAATGAGTTATTTTTTTATCAATTGATTTTAAAAAAAATCATTTCTTTGTAAGTTATCATTCAAACACTATCTAAATGGATTATTTAGACTTTGTTTGAAATTTATGATTATGTATTGTATTTTATTTGAATTTATGGTTAAAATATGTTAAATATTTTATTTTACTTTTTGTAAATATCCATGGATATTATATATATATATATATATATATATATATATATATATATATATATATATATATATATTATTCACATAATGGATATCCATATGGATATAAGAACTATACGTGACAGATATTTATCCAGCAAGTAAAATAGTGGAGAACTATTACACGAAACATACCCGTCTTGTAAACATCCTTAATTAAATTAGTTTTTTTTTTCATTAAGCAATTGTATTTAATCCAATGAAATGACATTAGTTTTATTTAGTTTAGTTATCAAAATAATTATATGTTTTAAAAAATGAAAAAAAAAATCACTTAAAATATAAATCCAAATATCATACTGTAATATTTTATTTTGATAAAAAAAGAAATAGTACATATTCTAATCAAGAACAATAATTATTCTACAATTGATATATATGATGAGTGGAGGAAAAGTATTTGTTAAAATGTATACCTACAATTGACCGGATATTATTTTACCGAGTGGAGTAGCTTGAAAAAGCAGAAGAATCAAATTCATACCTATTATGGCATGTAAAATATGATTTAGTGGATTGGTATTGAAACCATCCGATAGCGGCGATGGGTTTGCTCGCAAAACCCATCGAATATTGATGAAACCTAAACCCTATTCCCTTCCCCTTTTCAACCGATACTTTTGCGCGCTATCTCCTCCTCTCATGGCCCAAACCCCACCTTCTCTCGATGCAGAACAACCGCACGACGACCACCACCACCACCACTTGGGTTTTCCGGCCCGCAGTCTATGCGGAGAGTCTCGGGCTGAACGGGCTTGGGCTCACTGGTCCAAGTTGGGCCGACCCAGATTCATTGTGGCCCCGATGGTTGACAATTCGGAGTTGCCGTTTCGAATGCTGTGCCGCAAGTACGGTGCCCAGGGCGCCTACACCCCCATGCTCCATTCCCGCATCTTCTCTGAGACCGAAAAGTACAGGAACGAAGAATTCACCACTTGCAAGGTATGATAAATTACAATCATCCATTTTTCTAATTGTGTTAATACTATTATTGTTGCTTTGTTGTGACTTTTGGGAGAAACCGCAGGAGGATCGACCGCTCTTTGTTCAATTCTGTGCCAACGACCCTGATGTTTTGTTGGAAGCTGCACGCAAGGTCGAGCCTTATTGTGATTATGTTGATATTAATCTTGGGTAATGTATATTTACATTCTCTTTCCACCAAATCTGCTTCATTTCAATACCTCCTGTGTTAGCCACTTGAGCCATAGTTTATAGGAATAGGAGGAAATGGAAAGGAATGAAGAAGTGGTCATGAATCCCTTTTAAATTGAAGTTGTAAGTTGTATCCAAACGAAAGATGTCCTTGTAGTTTTATTCATAGTTTTCCACCAGAAATGTTTTTGTTTGAATAGAAGTTTACCCCCATTTCATGCTTCAAGGGATGGGAGTGTATTTTTAAAAAATTAAAGGAGAGGTTAGTGTAATTCAATCAAGTTCCCAGGGAGGAAAGTAAGCTGAAGTTTATTATTGTATTTACCATACTAGGAATTCTTGTTTGTTTTATTTGGTAGAGAGACAGTAGTAAGGTTAATGAGAGAAGCAGATCCTCTCGAATTCCTCTCACAATTTAATACTCTGTAGGCTGTATTCATCTGGTTTGGCTTATTCCTACACCGTGCTCTGGGTCAAATCTTTGATTCCTTCTGAATAAAATTGTGCTTTTCTTCATTTCTGTTGCGGTGTAACAGTATTGCCAGTTATAATATTAAAATATTATTCAAGTGAGAGATAGCGATCATCCATATAGATAGGATGGAATACTATCACCTTAGAAATACAAAAACTTTCCTTGTTTCAATTTTAACGATCGTCATTGGTCATCACTATGCTTGGATTTTATCTTTTGATAAAATTTTGGTGTATTTGTTTGATTTGATTTTGTAGGTGTCCGCAGCGCATTGCTAAACGAGGAAACTATGGTGCATTTTTGATGGATAACCTTCCTGTTGTAAAATCTCTAGTGGAAAAACTAGCTGAAAACCTCCAGGTTCCTGTTTCATGCAAGATTAGGCTATTTCCCAATTTAGAAGACACTTTGAAGTATGCTAGGATGCTTGAAGAGGCTGGTTGTATGCTTTTAGCAGTTCATGGCAGGACCAGAGATGAGAAGGATGGGAAGAAATTTCGAGCAGACTGGAAAGCTATCAGGGCTGTGAAAAATGCAGTCAGGATCCCAGTCCTTGCAAATGGGAACATACGGCATATGGATGATGTTAGAGACTGCTTGGAAGAGACGGAGGTTGAAGGGGTACTTTCTGCTGAGACCCTGCTTGAAAATCCTGCTCTCTTTGCTGGATTTCGAACTGCCGAATGGGTTTCTGAAAGTGAAGGAACCAATGTGGATGGAAAACTAGACCAGGCTGATCTGCTAATAGAGTACTTGAAACTTTGTGAAAAGTACCCTGTGCCATGGAGAATGATTCGTTCTCATGTTCATAAATTGTTGGGAGACTGGTTCAGCCTTCAGCCTCATATCAGGGAGGAGCTAAACAAGCAATCTAAACTGACTTTTGAATTTCTTTATGACATGGTAGATCGACTTAGGGATACAGGTACAAGGATCCCACTTTACAAAGAGACCCGAGTGGAACTTACATCGGACAGTTACTCAGATCGACTCGGCTGCACACCAACATTTGAAGCTCAAAGTTGAGCCAAAACCTCAATGAAATATTTTGTGGTAGAGGTGGTGAGGTTAGGCTAAGCTAGCATGATTACGCACGACTTAGATACAATTTTGTTGTGATTAATTAGGAGTAAGAATGGTTAAAATATCCATTTTCTTCTTTTTTGTGTTGTATTTGTCTTCATTCTTATGGCAATTGTCAATTGGCTGTGTTGTACCCTATTAAAACGCTGATGCGATCAGAGCGGATTAATTTTACGTGATTGTCTTGAACGTTTCATAAGTTAGAATTGGTTTGTGTTCTCAACCCCTCGACGATCTGATAACGAAACCTCCTGGTAGTGTTGTTTACTTGTTGCTCTAAGTATGATTTATGACAACTTAGGATATGTGGATTCACAAGTCCTAGTCGTGAACTCGTGTGGTGATAAATTTTGAGAAGGAAGGTATTGATAAATGACAGGCTTGATTTGCATTACAATATTACAGTATCCGCAGTTGTAGGTCTAGTAGCAAGCTAGAAGCCTGCTAGACAAGATCAAGATGGCTGGCTTATTTGCACACCAGAACAAGGAAAACAAAGTTACTAAAAAACAAAGTTTGTGAGAACTTTGGCAATTAAATGCTCTCCATAGACTGGTCTTTCGAACTTCGTGTTGCCATTTGCCCTCGTTTTATGTGTGTCCAACGGCTCTACCGCAGTATCGAAGTTTGTCTGTTCATTTATCAGTGACATCTGTGACATACAGAAACAAAGGCGAGAAAAGAACGAAACATGTAAATTTTAGATGTGGCTAACCTCGTAAAAGTATGCTACGCTGACTCTGTATTTTGAGTTGTCGTTTATCACCCGATGAAAAGTTGACTCGTACAATCCATTGGAGTATATCTGCAGTTCTCTTCCAGACTTAATGAGATTATCTACCACATTCATAGATGAAGAGATTAGGTATAAGATACCTTTAGCATGTCACCAATGTTGCACACAAAAGTCCCAGGAACTGGAGGTGCTGATATCCATTCGCCTGATAGGTTTCTCACCTGAATCAATTTTCACACCATAAATATGGTGGGTAATTTGCCTCAAGGCGTTTTAGTTGCGCCTCTTTAGTTTCAAATTACAGTTGCAGGACCATATAATATTATCCAAGATAAAATAGAGAACGCAAACTTAAGTCAATAGGTGTGGGTTGAATTGAAAGAATCGACTACTTTTAAGGATCGGCTGACCTGCCATGCATTAGGCTCGCAAAAAGCGGCCTGGGATGGTTCATATAAGAACTGTGAATTAGTTTTGTTAGCTCATACAGCGCAATGAATGACCAACATGTGTGCAGGTCAGTCCACAAGCAAAATCTTAAAAAAGAAAAAGTATATACAAATGTTACTATAATAATTTTGTTTTAATGTTTTATATCTTTGTTGAGCCCTTTGAGTCTACAATTAATAATAAAATTGAAATAAGATAAATAAACACAAAATTAACAGCTACATCAAATAAATATATCATTTAAATTTTTCATTTGCATGGAAACGTAAAAAGAAATTATTGTCTGAGTTACAAAAAAATTACTATAATTAACCAACATCTCTTGACTCTAAAAACATATTGTTGTTTTTCCATTTCAATAATATTGAATACAGTCTTGGAAGAATTTTCATATTCCACTTTTTCATAATTATAATCTTATCTATTATCATTTATCATTTGCATACATTTGAACAATGAAAAAAGATGAATTTAAATTAAAAGTAATAGAATAAAAATAGGACAAGTCAAATAAAAGTACGAATAATTACTTCCATACCTTTTAACAAGAGATTATCCTTATACTTGTTATATATATGAGAACTAATGCGCAAACAAGAAAGTTAAAAAAGTAAAACAGTGAAATTTTTTTATCGTAGTAACTAGTCCACCTTCTCCGATCATTGATATGTGCAAAGTATAAATTATATATAAGATCATGCGGAATAACAAGTTAAAATATTCCGTCCACTCTGCATTTTTTCTATGAACTAGAACATTCTCATCTTACTAAAATGATAGTTTTGAAAAAGTTTTTCTTGACAATTTTTTTAAGTCACACCAAACCTTTTTCTTCTCTTTTCAAATTACATCAAACTTTTCTTTTATCTAAAGAGGTACTGCCAGGTGGACATTGTCAAAACTTTCAAAAAAAAATAGTTAAAAATTAATTTTTCTTGGGGAAAACTCATTTTATCCAAGAAATATAGTCCAACGGAGGAAATGGGATACCAACAGATCTGCTCCGAAGTTACAGTCTTACAGACCACTGACAGATATTTAAAAAACTGGAAGGAACCCCTACATTTGCAAAAACTATTAGGTGGTTCTGAACCAGCATGGTCTCAGTCAATCTTTATGCAACAATTAGTAAGTATTAATTAAACATTGGTAGAGACCATAAAACAAGCGGCTCAAGTAATAATTTCTACCAAATTTAGGTTTATAATTGCATGGTACAAGATTGGTTGCAATAAGAGTAGAGGTCAAATCAATAACTGCATGCAATAAACGAGGAGTTTGAGCATCTTAAAATACAAAATAAAACATAAGTAAGTGCATACCTGAAGTGCGTTTGTATCCTCATCTTGGTTAACCAATGTCAATAAACCTGTTAAACAATATCTAAAATCACGGACAATGACCAGACAAATATTCTCGACTTATAATAATGCAAAGGTACAGGTATACCGTAATCAGTGTGAGCTCCACTGCGTTTATTTTGATTCAAAGAATTGGAGAAGAATAAGTAGCAAAGGAAAAGGCATCAGCAATCCAAGTACTTAAAAATAGGGAAATTTTGGAAAAACCAGATCCAGGATTTCATTACCATCCAATGTCATTTTTAAGAACATGTGTTCCATTCACAGTTGATACACCTGGGTATCCAATGAGCCGCATTACCCAAAATGGATCCCCAGCTCTTTGACCTTCGAATTCATCAGGTGATCCACCTAATCCCAAAGCAATTCCACGCATAATTTTCCTTGCAAGGTCTGCTCTAACAAAGGAACTATGTGAGGAATCACGAATTTAACTGTAAGAACTCACATGATGGAAAAAAAGAGTGGATGAGTAAAATACATGCCTGTGCAGAGACGAATATACTCCTCCATAAGAACTTTGAACGTTGGAGGATATTGTGGCCTGCATGGTGAACACAAAAACTGAAGAAGGTCAAACCAAATGATGTAATTATCTTGCTTCTTTCTGGATGCTAATACTCCAAAATCCAACTCCCTTGTCCAGTAAATCAAATGCTAGAGTAACAGAGTCAGCTCAGAGAAGAACATCAATCATGCTAAAGTATCCATAGACTATAAATCCAATTCAATGAATCTTCCTAGTTATTCAGGATTAAAAGTATATATGAAATTGTTCTCGAGCTAATTTTTAGCTAAATATTGAAGGGTGTTTGTGGAGGAATACATGCAGTAATAAACAGAAAATCCCTATTTCTATGTACCACTGGTTGCTTCCTTCCATAGTTTTGCCCAGATCTCCATACATGCCCTTGGTCACTTCTCTATAGCACTGTTAAAGGAAAGAAAATTAAAGGGATCATTTGTTGCTTAATAGAATCACCAGAATCAGAGTGAATTCTGGATCAGCTACGCCAGACTCCAACCAGAGAAGAAAATGAAATATTGAGGAAATCTGATCATGTACAATGTTAAATACCATTGGTTGATCCATGAGCTATATTACACAGAAGTTACAGGTTGCCACTTTTAGGGAAATAAAATTATACTTGACTCTAAATTGTACTGAGATGAGCCTAATGCACATGATATTAATAAAGTAAAGAAGTCATTTGGACGTGATTGTTCTATGACATGTATATCAGAAAAGAAGGTAACCAAAATTATACTTTCAAACCATATAAAACAAAATACATTTAATTTACAACCTATTCTAACAATATAATAATATATTAATAATTTGTATTTAAATACTTACAAGTGGTTATAATATTTTAAGGGTGTCAACCTTTTTTATGTCATGTAACTATAAGACTTACATCAATAGCTTCGTGCATGTCAGGTACACCTTTGGTTATATTTTCTCCAATCCTTTGATAACCTCTGCATCAGACATCAGGCTGTTATCAGTAAAAATTTAATGCATAAACCTCATGATCTGAACTGAAACTTACATACAAAGTAGATCGACGTAAACCAAGCAAACCTGTATCCAGCAGCCGGAGTCAATTTTATTTTTGCCTTTTCTTCATATGGAAGTTCAAAGAAACTGCGCGTTACATCTCTAACTTCTTTGAGGAGAGTCTCCGGAACACCATGTCCTTTCTGTCAATCAAGGAACGCGGGATTCGAACATTAAACACAAAATGACCTCTTTAATAATAATAAGTTCCTTTAAAAAAAGAGTTTATCTGTACGATTGTGGAGGAATTTTTTGCTTCAAAACTCTCTTGCCTCGAAATGCGTAAAGAAATCATAGAAGGGAAAAAGTGTTAATAGAACAAACAAATACCACGTAGAAGAACCCTGCCTCTATACAAGCCTTATCCAATTGTCTTACAACCTCGCGTACACCAGGGTCCTCGGCCATTTTGGGATCATCTGCCTTAGCCAAAAGCGAACTAATATCTGCATCACCGTCACCGTTATAAGAGATTATTCTTAGTTATCAGATTCTGAACCTAACTCAATATTTTACTCCCCAATTCTCTACTACATACTATCCGAAGCAAATGCAATCGTAACATGTTTAGACAAAATTCCGATAAACCCAAGTATATATATGTTAACAAAATCATGGAAAGTAAAACCGTGAGCGTGTACAAACATGTCTACGAAAACAGAACTTAATAGTATGAATAGGTATGATGGAATTGAGGAAAAGATGAAAGTAACGAGAATGAGGGTTATGGAAGTGGAAAGGGGGTTTACCAATTACGGGGATGGAACTAAAGTTCGTGGCCATAGGGGAATTGTGGTTCTCTGAAACTCAAAATACTTTTCTTAGTGTGATTTGTGTGAGGTATGGAAGAAGGTAGTGAAATGTGAAGTGGCATATACAGGAATCTGACGAGACAACAGAGTTGTGTTGTCGTATATAGGAAAAGAAAAACAGTAGGTACGATGACAGACAAACACCCAAATTTTTATTTAGAGAAAGGGCAATGATTTACACATTTACCTTCATTCATCACTTTTATAATCGACAATTTTCAGGTTTTACGGGAGAGGTTTTACGGGAGAAATCAACACTGATTAAATCTGAGCCTTTTAAGTTTTGGGTTGAAAGTGGTATTAGTGTCTTATATATGGTTCAGATTTTATTAATATTGTATCTTCCTAATCAAACTCTTCCTTATAAACCTAACCTAACAACAACGAGGAAAAATGTGTCAAATGAATAACCATGTCAAAGTACTTTTTTTTTTCTTAGGCTGTATTAGCATGTCTTCAGAGCACTGTGTAGAAAATTTTGGTAGGATGAATTTACGGGTTGACTTACGTTTTTTTCAGTTGATTCGGAGGAGAAAAGAAGAGCGGATTTGAGAAATAAGCTGATTATCTCATCTCATAGAAAAGATTTGGATGCATGAAATATAATTTTACAATTTTTTCTCATCACATACCATTAAACTTTGATAATTCACTTCCTCATTTTGTAATGTGGAAGATAGACAAGTGTGTGTGTTGTGCTGTGTTACTTAAACTGAATAACACATGTTTGTTAATTCCTAATAATAATTTAAATTTTCTATTTGAACTTGTACATTACATGAGTAAATATTTATTTTTATATAATTAAATGTTATAATAATAAATATTTGTAATATACAGTTTATGACAAATAAATGTATAGATTATATTTAAATTTAGAATCAATAATTGTAGGTTATTTTTTATAAGTTTGAACTTTCATTATGAATTTGGTATGATTTTCAATGTTTAGCATTTTTTTATCTTATTTATTTTTTAATAATTTTTCATGTGATTATAAATTATTAATAAATCTTAAAGTATCGATATAATTGAGATATCAAAGATCGAGTAATGCTTAACATATCTTTATTTAAAATTTTAGATTATTTTTAATTATTGACCTATTTTAAATTATTAAAATCAAATTTAAAAATAAAGTATAAGAGATTACACCGAAAGAATTAATTATTTAATAAAATGAAATGTACAGATAAAATTGAAAAACAAAATCTGATAACAATAAAGAAAGCTGTTTATTGGATTAGCGTATAAAGTATATATAAAAAATAAAATTAATTAAAATAAAATTAATTTTAATTATTCAAGTATATATATATATATATATATATATATATATTGTTTTAGTTTTCAATTTATAATGCCATTTTTTAAATTTGATTTTATATGAAACTTTGATTGTATTAGGTTCTTATACATTTTAAAACAAAATAGGTGGAATCTTCGTTACCTAACAGTTAATTTTCAATACCAGTGTTCACGGGTTGCTTTTCTCTTCCTTCTAGTTTACACACCTTCTTATTTGATAGTCATTAAGATTAGGAGTGTAATAAAATATTATAATTGAAAAATATGATCTTATTCCTGGATGACATTTTTTCATTATTCATGTGAGTTTTGACTATTAACTGATGTTACAGAAATATTACCAAATAATTTTATAGTTGTTAAGTGTTAGGTGGTTCTAAACCATTATGTCTATGGTAAATAATTATATGTTATTCATTTTTCTGTTAAGTTATTGAGTATTCTATTAAATTAATTAAAAAATTATATTTAGGAAAAAAATTCTCAAAAAGAATATTTTATTACTAATATAGTTTTATTAAATTAATTATAAATTTATGTTTGAAAATAAACTTTAAATAATTTATTATTAGTGTTTGTTAATTTTTAGTGGTATTAAAAATGGTATTTAATGAGTTAAAATATTTTTTTAGTAAATTATAATTTTGTTTATAAATAAGAAAATGAGAATGGTTAATTATCTTTATTTTGTTTGTAATCAATCTTAATTCTATTTATTTTTTTTTCTGTGACTTCTCTTATCTCTGTTATCTCTTATTGTTTTTTTCTATTCTAGAATCTTTTATATTTAGAGTTTTAGCAAATTATATTCTTTGAATCTCTTGTTGTTGGTGTATACCGATCTTTTCATCCTCATTTCTGATTAGTATGTTTTTTTTTTCTATTTGTGTTGTTGTTTTTTGTTTTTTGTTTTTTTTTCTTTGTTGGATTTGTATTAGAACTATAAACGTATTCTTTTTGCCCAATTTTAGTTTTTGGTACTTTTATAATTACGGGTTTTTAGAATTTTTCTTTTGCATATATCTTGATGACGAAAAAGGGAAATTTTTCTACAAAACTATGACTTAGATTAAGGTTTAGTCTTTTTTTTATGATAAATTAATTTGACCATAATTCAAAGTTGGGCTTATGTGGAAAGGTAATTCAAGTTTAGGGAGAAAAAAAAAATTACTATCGGATTGGAGAAGAACAATAATTTTTTTAATTATTTTTATTAATGATTAATCTTAAAATAAACTTTACATATTTGTGCAAAAGTTGAGACTTGAGGAGGAGAAAGTCTATTATCAAATTTACTTCCCTGTCAATCATAACCACTTGTAATTTTTTATTTTATATAAAATATATACAACTACAAAATTTGAATCATGCTATTCAAGAATACCGAAAAAGAGAATAATTAAGGTTTTAATTGCATCACAAAAAGGAGTTACGAATCAATTTATAAAAATATAAAAAAAATGAATTAGAAAATACATGTGGATGCTTTTTGAATGAACAAAATAATATATTGGTAAAAAAAACAATAGAAAAAAGGAAGTAGTCAATGATGAGGATAATTCTAATTCTCATACCCATGATAATGAGAGGAGATCAAGAGACTAGATGATTTGATCAACATATATAAGATCCAAGTCATTGGAAGAATATTGATACAAATTTTATATATTTATCCGTAAAAATAGATTTCATTAAAAATAATTATATAGATTTTTCTAAAAATATACATTTTAGACACCTTTCTTCATCAAATTATATTCAAAGTTTCATTTTCTTTTTCATTAAAAAAAGCTAAAAAAAAAATAAACAAAATACCTTATTTTTTAAGTTTGATTTAAGTCTACCAAACTTTTTGTTCCGTACTAATATTGTCATTTTTATTATAAACTCCACTTTTTTATTGTCACTACTTTCGCGACATGAAGAAATCAGGAGTAGTGACAACTCCTCCATCAAGTTCAGCCTTTGGGTAATATGAAGAATAACAACTTGGATCTTGGCACAATGCAGGCGTTGTCTTCAGCACGTGCACAAGAACATTGACAAGAGTGATTTCTGTTGCCCTCTTTCCCTCCACATTCTCACGAATGAAATGTGTTAAAAATATTTTAATATAATTTAAAAAATAAACAATAAAAATAAAAAAATTGTTATTATTCACGTTTTTAATGGACTCTTAATTGTATGAGTTAATATTATTTATGTTTAATGAATATATTTTTATTATAATTTATTTTTGTATCTTTCTTTTCTACCTACAAATATCATCTAGATATATGAAGAGAGACACAACAAACATTAGAGTTCTATCAAAAGTGTGTTTTTTTTTATACTATCTCTTAAAACAATGATTTTTATAAGATTTTCATAAGATTCAGATATCCTTCGCTGCACTTAATCGATGTGATGGATTGTTGTATTTTAGGAGAGAAACACATATGATTTTGTTTTGCCCTTTGCATACAAACGTTTTCTCTAAGAATAATGATATGCGTGCCTCAATCCAGACTATTTATACTCCTTACCTCATTTATTGTTTATCTATTATTTATTATTGTTATAAGAATTATTGGATCTCTGATTAATATTTTTTTATTTTTATACATATCAGTATTATTATTATTGCTCTAATTATTATTATTATTATTATTATTATATTATTCATAATTTTATTATTATTCATATTATTTGATTAATCACTTTTTAACAAAGTGAACAAAAAGGTCGGAGGAAATAACATCCACTTTTATGGTGTTTTAACCTTTATACCGTGTTGCAAACAGCCAACTAAGAAAAATAATAGATTCTTTGGTTATGCTGTTTCCTACAAATTCTAATGGTTGGTTTTGGCTAAGAGCCTCATTATTTTCTATGAAATTGCTTAAACTTAATTAGTTTTTCGCTGTAATAAATGAACAAGTTGCATACTTATAAATAATGAAGTTGTAATCGTAGTATATAGTTTTTTCGTGGATGCGTGACTTTGTAATATAGTCTTAACGAGGAGATTATTTGTGTTGTAGAGGCTGTAATTTTAAAGAAAGCAAACAATTATAATATTAGTTATAAAATTATCAAAAAGTAATTAAGAAATATTTTTTAGAATTTTAAAAACTTTAAAAAATATTTTGATTTTTTTACAGTTTTAAATTTTTTATAAATGTTTAAAAAAATTATGATGTTTTTTATTGTCAAAATATTATAAAATAAGATTATATTTTGTATCGATTTTTAATTCTTAATATATTTTTTTCTTTTGTAACAATAATATCAACATTTAAAACAGGGGAAATGTGTCCTTACAGGGAGGCCATGGCCTCTCTCCCTCTTCCAATTTTTTTTTCTATATATATTTTTAATTTTAATATTTTTGATATGTTTAAAGATTTTATATATTTATCGTGTTAAATATATTTTTAATTTCTGAATTTTGATGTAAAATTAAAATTTATTCTTAACATTTGAGTTGTTTACGGTGTTTGACACGTTCCCCTTTTAATATCTGCTGAAAAACGCGTTTGATGTATGAAAAAATTAACTTAATTAGGTTAACAGTACTATATTCATTCATTTGAAGTTTGAGGATTAAAATATATCAAAGTTTCAGACAGTAACGAATTCTAATTTTGCATCAAAGTTCATAGACTAAAAACATATTTGTTTAATTAGGCAAATGGTACCACTTTCTTTTGGATGTATCAGTTTGGTACCCGCTTTTAAAAAGCTGTCAATCGAGTCCTAACTTTTTAGAAGATGTCTCAATTAAGTCCATTTTTAGAAAAAAATTATTAACGCCGTTAACTTTATATCAATACTTAATTTTGTAATCTTTTAAAAATTTAGGACTCAATTAACACTTTTTTAAAAGCGGATATCAAATTGACACATCTAAACGAAAGTGAATACCATCTGACTAATTAAACCAAACATATTTAATCTTTTATTTTTGACATCCCTAAATTTTATCTGAAGATCCACCATTGATTTCAAATATTTTTGTAGTTTTTATTATATGTATGTCTAACAGTTATAACTTTTAAAAATTTTATTTGTAGAAGTTTTTAATCACTACAGATATACATAATTAAATATACTTATCACAACCTTCTTTGATTTTGACTATGACAAATCACCACAACCTCCACCAACGTTTGTCGGAGAAATTCTCCGTTGCAGCAACCATCACAAACTACTGTCTCCATGAAGAAGACCACTTTCAAATAACACAGGCAAAGGAAAAATGGAATTCCAAAATCGGACGGGGTGCAGGTAGAATTTAAAGGGATGCAGATAGCAATTGCCCAACTAATCCCACTTGCGTCTATTCTATTGACGAAAATTTCAGGGCCAGAGGCAAGGTCATAGCCCAAAGAGGCCCAATGCAAGTATTAAGTTGACTTTTAAGCAAACCATCATTTAGCTAAGAGGCCGAGTTCACTTGTAAAACAAAGCCGTATAGTTGCTGAAGCAACTTCCTTCCAACTAGAAGCGACCTTAAACTTGAAAGGTGGCTATCACACAACTAACTAATGTACCTAACGCTCTTTTCTAAAGGTGAGAATACAACTTTCTACTTCATTACACTCATCCTCATTCCCAATATCTCATCAATTATATCTATCAAACCATTGCAAGCCCAACATAATCTGTTTCATTGCATCAGACAATTTTTTACATAAGCCAATGAAACCACGACATGCAAACAAACAAACCATTTTAAATTTAAACTAGACATATTTTTGTGTTATTATTCTTTAATTTAAATTAATAAAAGCCGGTTGCTAAAGTTTTTTATATAAAATTCCAATATCACTAAAATAAAGTACGCAACACAATCTCTGTCTATTTGGTATTGCTTTTGCTAATGCATATCCTGAATTGAAAATTGGAAATTTGAATTAACAGAAGAAATTACAATTCTGAGAGGGATAAAATGGAAAGCCAAAATTCAAAAAAGAATTATTTTTACAGGCCCCAGCCAGGAAAAGTAAACAAAATGTAGGAATGGAAAAAGGATGATAAATACCCAGAGGGATGGCGAAACAATGGTGAAAGAAGTAGTTACGTTACGTTGATGAAGCATTCCCTGACCCAGAAGAAGAGTGACTCTTACAATACTGAACACTGCTCTCATCCATTCTTTCCACCACATAATGCCCTAAATTCTCACTTGCCTCCAACAAATTCTCACTGCAAAGAAACTCACTCCCACAAACCTTTTCCACCTCGCCAGAGAAGTCATGCACAAACACATGAGTCTTAGGGTTCCCACCCTTTTTGCTCCTCGCCAGAACACCGGCGGTGAAGATCGCCGACATCCTTCCAGGGGCGTCGGGCCAGTCGCCACGTGGCCCGTCCACCAGTATGATATCCCAGTCAACCTCGTACACGTGGTTGGGAAGGTCGTTGAGTCCCAGTTTGCAGTCTGAAAACAGAAGATTCTGCACCGGCTTGCACTCGTTGGCTACCCGTTCTTTAGCAGAGGCTATGAGCTCCTTCATCTCGCTTCTCTTGGTGGTGTATTGCACGTCGTAGGCGTCGATTTCTGGGTGCAGTTCTTCGTAATATGCAGCGTAATAACGGTTTTCGTCGATGAACACGGTTCTGCCGTAGTGGTTGAGGGCTTTCCAGAGAAGGGTTTCGGACGTGAGACCGAAGATGAGTAAGTTGCACGGGGACGAGCACTTCCGGAGCACGTCGGAGATGGGTTTGAGGTCTGAGTGTGGCATGCGGTTGGTGTCGTTGGATTTTGAGGCGTAGTGGAGGAGAGTGTTGATCACGGTGGCCGGCAAAGGAGCGGTTCCGAGAGCAGAAACCGGGGCATTGGAAGAAGCAATCACGGAAGAAGTTGCGGTGGTGATGAAGGTGGATTCTCTGGTGTAAATGAGGGTGACGAGGAAAGCGAGGGTGAGGATTGATATAAAGGCTAGGAGCCATAAGCGGTTAGAGCTTCCTTGTTTTTGGATATAAGGGTGGAGAAGGATGAATTTGGTGTTGGTGTTTGTGTTCTTCATGATGATGGTTTGGAAGGAGATTCTGTGGTTTGGGAGAGAATTGGGAAAGAAGGATCGAATTTAAAGAAGTATTGGAATAGCATAAGAGAGAGTTGAAGCAATGTGTAGGGGTGGAAATGTTGAGGGTGACCTGAATTAGTAGTACCTTACATTATACATTGACCCTCCTACAAGCCTCTAGACTAGAACCGAAAACAACGTTAATGAGAACGATTTTGTTCAATTTTGTTATATTTGGTCCATCATTCTTGATGTGGTTGGTTGATATTTGTTTCACTGATTAATTAATAGATTCCTAATAGAGATAGTTTAGTTTGTGAGGAAGGTTTTGATGCAGAGGCAAAAGAGGGTTAGAGGTGTGAAGATGCAGAAGAAGGTACTGGGTTGGAGTGGTTGGAGCTAAGATGAAAGAAGCTATAGACAATAGCCGTAGCGACCCAGTAACTAATTACAAGCCAGAGGTCGCTTTTCCTTGTTGATTTAAGATTTTGTTCCTACGTAACCACCCTTTACAATATTGGTAATTTCTTAGAAAAATAGCTACCCCTGAAGGAGACAACGTACCTGCAACGATTCAATTGGTCCCCGTGAAACACATGTGATTATCAACTTTGTAGTTTGCAGTAGTTCATATACTACTGCTACAGACACGTTCCCACGATTTCAGAGTATAATAAGGCCTCCGAGTTTTCTTTCTATTACTGTGATTTGTTTTCTGATACATGTTTTTCAGCTTGCTATCTCGTTAGTCAAAATGTGAGTGTCATTGTGTCAACTACCATAGAAAACACGTTAACCACTACTTAAAAAAATTAAAACTTTCAAATTATACAGTCAAGTAGCTTTTCCTGATTTTGTGCCTTTCTTTTTGTTATGAATATCAGATTTTCTTTCATACTTATATGTAGATGTGTAGATATAGACAATATAATAGCAACCAGAAAGTCCTGTGAATTATTTTCCTCAACTTGAATAGCATTTTAAAAAAATATAATCAAAATGTTGGAACTTTTGTTAGGCTGGTGAAAAAGAAAGTCCGTAATTTAATAATGAATGCAACTAATAAGAACACATAATGTGTTACTATATAACTCTAGACAAGTGAACAAATTAAATATGTTTTGGTAAATGTAAAATTAGTGAATTTAGTTATTTTTTATTTTATGAAGTTTGAATTATTCTATTTATTTTTTATAAAACATATTAATTTTAATTTCTGTAAAATATTTTTCTTTGTTTTTAATTCTTCCAAAATTTCAAATCATTGTCTTTAATTAGTCTCTAACATTTATTTTATAATTTTAGTAACTTTATAGTGTGTTACGTATTGTTATGATATTACAACACTAATATGCTTAACTTTGAATTTTTTTTTTTCGGAACAAATAATTAACTAGTATCATACAATATCAAGAATAGAGAGGACGATTTCAATTTTCCAAGGATAAAAACATAAAATATTTTACAAAACTAAAAGTCAATCAAAAATTAAAAAATATATTTGAAGCCCTAAGCTGCAGCAGTGAGTTTTAGTTGGGCCAAAACATGAAATGGATCAATCTGTACATAAATAACACTTGGGAAAACGGAGTTCCAAATTGACAAGCTCATCCTCAATAACTCTATTTGACTCATACTTCCCATATATAGAAGAAGAAAAAATTAGGACATGGCGTGGGAACATCCTATTGTGTGATCAAATATTCAAAAGAAACAGTGTCGTATTTTTGAAACATTTAGTTATAATCTGCTCTGTTTCAGAAATGGAAGTAATGGCCTGACACTTGCTAAGAGTGGATCACCTGTGAGCCTTTTTTTAATCAAAGTGCTTATTCTCTTTTTCTTAAAAAGAGAAACTTCTTTGAATGACAAATGTTTGTCAAAATGCCTTTGGCCTAACTGATCATTATGGCATACCCTTTGGTGCATGAAATTAACAGTGACATGATATTGGTGGGGTGTGTACCCTGTTTTGACTCAAGTAGTTATCTGGGTTGGCCATTCAAATTGTGGGAAAAAGAAGAGAAAAAGAGAGAAACAAGAAGGGACCTCCACGTGATACAAATTTACAAAAGGTTGGCACATATTCCAAAAGGTTGCACTCATTGGCACTCTGAAACATGAAAAGAAGATTCATTCTTTCAGAAACCTACCATTGCTTGCATCTTATAGCTCTTCAAAGTCGATGAGAATACTTCTCGAATTGAAATCTTTCACAGGGAATCCAAACATCCACTGTTTCAGCAAAGCACGTGGATTTCCCAAGTTGTGGCTCGAGAATGCCATCAGATGTTTGGAGTATTTTAATATAAATATGTTTTGCATGAAATAGATTCTAATTACTTTGAAGAAGTTGAAGGTAAGGCAAAGATTCATCTGCACATCCATTTTCAAATCTCAAATGTCATAATTTAGTTTTTAATTTAATTAGCATTTAAGAGATAATTAAATTATGTAAGATAGATATAAAATTAAAGATAACTGTATATTATATATATATATATATATATATATATAATTCTTATATTTTATTTTATAATTTAGATATTTTTAATAATATTTAATAAAGGAAAAGAAATTTTATTTTTTACTATTTTTCCTTTTACTAATACTCTTTACCGAGACGCTGCTGGTGGAAACATATTGATGGTATGGATATATAGTGATTATAATTGGTCTTTCTAGAATGATTGATGCATTTGAGGGCATACAAAATTAAAGACAGAAAAACATATCCCTTAAAATGTCACACCATTATTAATTTTTAATACTAGTCGTATTCCAACTCGTTGTCGAAAAGACTATTATAATCGTTTGAGATATTTGACGCTTCTATTTATTTAATTTAATGTAAGTTTTTTAATTAATATAATGTAAAATAACAACATATCAAAATAAAATATAAAGACTCTTAAATTCACAAAGTCCATTTTATCATATATTTGCAATAGTTTTGTTATGGCTACCACGAATAAATAACTTTTACCATAGTTAATAAAATAACCTAAGAAGAACACATCAAGGGAAAGGAAGATGATGAATTTAAGTGGATTAGAGGGTGAAGTTTGTGTTCTTCACTTTAAGGCTTTTTATGGGATGAATGATTTGAGAGGGGGAAGAGATTGGAATGATTAGAGGGTGAAGTTGGTATTGTCTTGTTTTTTAGGGAATTTTTTGAAGTGATTTTGGAGTGGATTAGAAAGTAAAGTTTGTGACTGAATTGACTAATATGACATATTAAAAAAAATTAATAGATAAAAAAGTTATATTACTAAAATGCCCCTATTGTTAAAAAATGAATTAAATTTACTTTTATAAATTTTATTGAATGATTGAAATTATAAAAAATGAATAATACAATATATTTGGTATGAAAATATATGTAAGGTGGAAAATAATTTATTTACATGGAGATTTTATTTTATTTTTAATAGTAATTTTAGAAGTAATAAATTTTTATTATAACCATAATAAAATTTTATTTGTGTTAATAATTTTTATTATGTTGTTTTCATAATAAGGATAAATGAATAAATGTGCAAGAAAATCGAAATATGAGATAGTAATTTCGTAAATTGAAATGTAATCAGTTGCTAATCATCGCTAGACATCACCTTCTATCACCCTCAAAAGAGCAAAGTAATCACTTGCTAATTCTCTCTTCCCGTAAAACATGAATAGTAAATCCTTCCAAAAGAACAATGTAAGGGATTTAGAGGTGAGAGTGAGAGGATTTATATGTAAAATTTGTGAAAATTTTTGAGTGATTTGATGGATGTGATAGATTAAGAATTAAGTTTAATAAAAAGAAAAACAAGATTACCAAATTACCCTTAATTTTAAAAGTAATTTAAAATTATAATTAGATGAGTTAGATTTATTTTAGAAAAAATATATTAAAATGAATAAATTAAAAAAAATATTTTAATAAAAAATAAAAAAATAATTACAATAATAATTACTTTTTAAACTTGTTTTAATAACAATTTTGAAATTTTCGGTATTAATAATTTTTGTAAACATAATTTTAAAAATCATATTTTTACATTAATATCATAACTAAACTGAAAAAATAAACTAAGGATATAAATGTAATCTGTCTAATATCTCCTTAAATCATCGCATAGGAGAGTGATTATAAAATAGAGGAATCTCCCTCTTCCTTCCGTTCCCCCTCCCTCAAATCCGCAGAAGTGAACAACTACATCACCTTCAAATCATTTCTCTCACTTTCTTGTGAACAGTAAATTTGTCAAAAAGAAACACAGTATAAGAAATTTAGAAGTGATAGTGGTTGAATTTATAAGTAAAATTCGTAAAAGTTTGTGAGTGATTTGATGTAAGTGATACATTAAGAATTAAGTTTAATAGAAAAAAAACAAGATTACCAAATTGTCCTTAATTTTAAAAGTAATATATAATTATAATTAGATGAGATAGATTTATTTTAGAAAAAAAAATATTAAAATGAATAAATTAAAATAACATATTTTAATAAAAACATATTTATTAAAAAATTAAAATAATAATTAGTTTTTAAACTTTTCTTAATAACAATTTTAAAATTTTCGGTATTAATTATTTTTGTAAACGTAATTCTAAAAGCCATGTTTACAATATTATCATAATTGAATTGAAAAAATAAACTAAGGACATAAATATAATATGCCTGATATCCCCTTAAATCATCGCATAGGAGAGAGGATTAGAAAATAGAGAAAATTCAATCTTCCTTCTTTTCCCACTCCCTCAAATCCGCATAAGTGAACAACTAGATCACCTTCAAATCATTTCTCTCACTTTCCTGTGAACAATAAATTTATACAAAAAAAAAATAGTGTAAGGCATTTAGAGGTGAGAATGAGTGAATTTATAATTAATTGTTTAAAGTGTCGCCCAATGCTAGTTATTTATTTCATAAAAAAAATTAATTACACATGGCTCGTTGTTTGCTATTTTTAACGCCATCCAGAAATAGGGATAAAACAATGATTTTGAAAGTGCATGATGAATCAATCAGTGACAAAGTTTCAACCATGAACCATTTCCAAATTAGAGTCAAACTTTAGGGAGTAAAAATATTTTTCCCTTAAATAGACAAGTAGTACATTGTGTAATTGGAGACAAATAGAAATAAACAAATAAATAGGGTCAGTGTGTAATTAGACATGAATATAAATAAATAAATAAATAAATAGGACCAATGCATAAATAAATATATATAAATTAATAAATAAATAGAGTAGTATGTAATTAAATAAAAATATAAAAAATAAATAGGACCTATGTATAAAATAAATAAATAGAATTTGTGTGTGAATAATTAAAGATGAATATAAATATAAATGTATAGACCGAAGATATATAAATATAAATAAATAAAACCAATGAATAATTAAAGATGAATATAAATGAATAAATAAATAATTTAGAAATACATATAAATAAATACAATCACTTTAAATTGTATTGAACTAAAGTTGTCACATTGGCACGACATTGGCACGACTTTAGCATTAAATTAAAATCATATCACCTTGACATGATTTTTTTACAATAAAGTCATATAATCTTGACACAACTCATCAATTCATGTAATTCTTTTAAAAATTGTTCATTTTAGTAAATTGAATAAAAAGAAAATTCTTAATTTAGTTGGAAAAATAATTAAATATATTTTTGGTCCATCTATATTTAGTGAAGATCGGAATTAATCAATTTTTAAAACTTTATCTAATTTAATCTTCCAACTTTAAAACTATGTGGATTTAAGCAAAACATTTTTCTCATTTCTTATATCTTCTTTCTTTCCCTCTCTCCTTCTTTTATTCTTGTTTTCTCTTATATTTCTCCCCTTCTTACTGTAAAAATTTCTTACTTTCCCATACGTATAAGTAAATTGATGAAGCAAATATTCATTTTTTTTCTCCTCTTTATCTTGTAAGTTATGAAGAAGAAATTTTTGTCTATTCTTTTATTTCATATCTTAAAAAATAAGGATATATTAGTGTGTATATATATATATATATATATATATATATATATATATATATAATTATCGTATATTACCTTAATAAAATAAAAATATATACATATATAATTTATAAACAATATAATTATTTTGAATTATTACATTATAAATTTTGAGATATTACAGATGAATAATCTTTAGTACAATCATTGGAGCATTATCTGCTGTTTTTCTGAAAAAGAAAAAGAAATTCTGTATAGAAACATTCTCATACGACGGTCGCCATTATTGTTGCAAATTCAAATTTAAAGATGCCCCATAAATCCTACAAAGAGACATTCACAATTCACAACATACTATTTCATGATATCTTCTGTAATTTACCAATGTATCTTCGGAAAACCTTTTGCTTAGACTTTAAGAGGTATATTATCTATTCAACAGTTTAATTTCATAATCATAGATAATAATTGCTATATACTACAAGAAGTTGTCGTATTCTCATAATTGATAGGACCATTAAGTCTTACTATATGTACTTATTCATTCATTAGGGTTTACGATGAAGAGATGTAACATAAATATTTTAAAAATAGGTCTTATACGTACATAATAAATGGGGTTCACGATTAAGAGATGTAAAATAATAATTTAAAAATAGGAACATTACATAATGTACCTTAGAAGATATATAAATTATGACTGAAACTTAGAGGGTAAGGATAACATTCAATCGTTTCAACTTCCAAAAAAGGACACATGGCCATAATGGGTTATGGATTTATAAATTGGTGGCAGACGAAAAGATTAACCAGCTAAGTACGATTTTATTTTTTAATATTTTGTTGCTAGACAAAAAAAAAAAAAAAAACTTTGAATGTGAAGATTTGAGCTAGAATAATCACATATATGAAGTGGGGTTGGGCGAAAAATTCCCTTGATCGACTTGAATCCAACTAATCCAAATCTGCAAAATAAAATATTAGATGACTTTGGTTGGATTATTGAATTAATGGATTAAAAAATTGGGCTCAAATAATTTTAGAATATTGGTTTTGGTTTAAAATAATTGCTTCATCGTTAATAAAAATAGACCTCGTATATTACAAATGAACAAACTTATTTCGTTCAAATAATTATATCTTTTCATCATATATTAAAATTAAAATATAATAAATTGTTAGTTGTATAATATTATAACTATATATAAAGGAGTTTTTTATAATTGTAGGTTTTTTTTTTATATATTTACTATCAGTTTTCCCTTTATTAATACAAATAATTTTATTCTTTAAATTCTATATCTTTATTTTATAATTATTTTTTTAAAATATAATAAATTGTTAGTTGTATAATATTATAACTATATATAAAGGAGTATTTTTATAATTGTAGGGTTTTTTTTTTGTATATATTTACTATCAGTTTTCCCTTTATTAATACAAATTATTTTATTCTTTAAATTCTATATCTGTATTTTATAATTATTTTTTTAAAATATATTTTGTATAAATTTAATAATATTTTTAATAATAATTAAAATAAATAGTTCTTTTTAATCAAAGTAGACACATACGCAAAAAGTAAAAGATTATCGGGCAGAAATATCCTAAGTTAGAGAAAATAGAAATTTAAATATACGATTTATCATGAAGGATTAAAAAATATTATTTTATTGACAGTTTTTTGAATATTTCTATTTCAACACAAATAAGAAAAATAAAAAAAAATCTCTTTAGAATATTTTTTCCGTATATATATATATATATATATATATATATATATATAATACAGAATATAATTACAAAAATTATAAAAAATCGAGTAGAACAATATAAGTAGGACAATCTGTGCGTCTGTATCGGTCATTATCATAGTTTTTTAAATTACAATTTTGTGATGGTAAAAACTATTTTGTTTCAGGTTTGATTTTCAGTTTTGATTTATTAATAAGTTGTTTAAAGAATTTTTTGTTTATGTGTTTTAAATTCGTCTCTTTCTAGTTCATATTATGTAATTTTCTAATCACATTGTTTTGATGAAAAGTTCTAACACGTAAAAAAAAAAACTACAATTACATTTTATTGTTAGGTATTGGGCTCTATTCCTATGTGGAGAAAATGTCTAAAATTTGAGAAGTCCATGTCTCACTTAACTTAGTGGAGAGAAGGCTATAAAATAAAGAGAGACAGAACAATAGAGTCAGAATACACTGAAAGCCCTAACATATAGGACGGGAGGTAGAGGGAAAATTTTGTTCACGTGTTTTTCACAGAGCTGTCACAGTAGAATCGGCGCTGCGGAAATTTTTACAGCAGGTTCGGAACTCATTGCTCTTCATTCTGACCGATCGGATCTTTGATACTAGGTCTGAGTTGGGAGATATTAATTTCTTGGAAGATATTAATTTCGCACTGCACTAATGATTTGTAGAGGTTTCCTCACTTGTTCTTCTCTATTTTGAAAGCTTTGTTGCTTTGTTATTTGGTTGGGTGTTGGAACTAATTTGTACTATTGATTGAGACTCTTTTGTACTCTTATTGATCATAATGAAACTATTTCTTTGACAAATTCTTCGAATGCAAGACAAACGCATTATTAAAATATTTTTTTTAAATTCTTTTACAAAACTTTCCTTCTCAGATTAGTTACAGATAAATAACATGTAATATAGAAAGTAAAAGATAAATAAGATCGTTTTGTTTTTATATGAGTTTAATCATTTATTATTCGGAAATAGCCATTTTTACTAAGTTACACATATTATTTGGACATAGTTACTTTTGGCTAAACTTTTAAAAATAACTTCTTTAATAATGTTGTTTTTGCATAACAACTTTTTAATAGTATAAGTCTATGTTTTGTGTTCATTTACTTGTGATTTTTTATAAGATTAATTTTGTGTGTATATTGTTAGGTCAAACTTTTCTCATAACTTTATAAACTTCTCCACATTAAGAAACAGAATTAAGAAAATGGAGAATGTTGAAAACCCACTGCGTCATGTTGAAACTAATATTTGTATTGTGTGGATTGGGAGTATTTATGCTTAACGGTGTCCTTGGTATGGGTGAAGAGGGAAAAAGAGAGATACCAAACCATGAAAAATTAGACAAGGTTGGGTGGATTAGTTGAAGAATGTATGTAGAAACGAAGAAAAACCGAAGACGGTGGGTTCCACCACAGAAAAAATAATATTTACTTCTTGTAACTAAGTTTTACAATAACAAACAATATAAAATTTATAATAAATTAGCGAACACACAGCGTAAAAAGCGCATGTATGTTCGCACTTCATACACATTTAAGTTAAGGTTAATAATATATTTTTTTAAATATAAAAAATATATAATTTATTTTAAAATAGTTATTAAATATAAAATTAAAAAAATAAAATATATGTACAAAATAGGTTCTAAAAATAATTGTTAAAAAATAAAAAAAATTAAATAACCATTAGAATTAAATTATTTATAAAATAATTAATTTTAAAAATAATAATTAAAGATAAAATTGAAAAAATAAATTGTAAATATAAAAGAGAAAATCTTCTTTATATATAGTTATAAATTAATATTTTACTATATAAATTATATAACAATATTATTTTTTACAATTGATAACTTTTTTAAATATTATAGTTTATTTTTGAAATGATTTTATTGAAAGAAAGACCTTAATTGTTTTCTATTTAGTAATTACTGATAAAAACACTCTTGCTAATGGTTATTCTAATTTTAAAACATTAAATTTACGGTTATATATATAAACATGACTTCATATGTGAATTTAGATAGTCAAAACAATATATGTTGACCGGTATACTAAACATATTAGTAGATAAAAGAAAAGCCGAAATTTTATTAAAAGAAGTTACTAATAATAAACTTTCTTGTAAATCTAATCTCTGACTTTCTTTTAATATGATTTTGATAAAATTTTTATTACTGGTTAACTCGTGGAGTTAAATGTAAGGCATTAAAATTCAAATTGAGAAAAGAAAAAATCTAACTCAATCGCTTTGGTTTATGATTAAGTTGGATTAAAAAATTTAGGTTTAATCATTGATTTGGTTAGTGTTTTTGTCTACAAATATAAAGTTGGTTTTCTAATTTTTTATAATTTCAAATTGATCCGATTTGTGAAAATTGATGTAACTTGATATTTATTTGTGAAAAATTAATGTAAAATTAGTCTTTCCATTAAATTCTGGTTTGTGAAAATCGATGCAATTTGATTTTTTTATTAAATTTATTCACCTTAAATTATTTTGAGTCACAAACATGGACCAATGGACCAATGAGTCACATGTAAATAAAAAAAGTACACTAATTCAAAAGAAGAACAAAGTAAACTTAATTTAATTTGGATTGTGTACAACAATTATTGAATATGTATATAGATAAAAGGATTATTTTTGTGAGTGACACACTCGTGATTCTTTAACAAACAGGAAATTGTGTCATTGTCATGAAGCATATTCTTAAATATAACTGTTAATCTATTTGTGATGACTTAAGGTTGAGGTCATCTTCATTTGTATATTATAGTATACTATTACACTAATCTAACAAACATAAAAGTAGTAGTAGTATTATTATTATACTCTGTTTTTATATTTGTTTGGACAAAGGTGGCAAATTATTTTTTTAATAAATGGTGGAGCTGATGATTGAAAGAACAAAGAGGACATCACATGATCGTTGATCTATAAGAAGAGACTTAGCTTACACTTAAAGTTCAAAGGCAATGAACTCAATCTCATAATTGCATGTACACCATACTCATAAAGTTCACCGGCCATACTCATACTATTACCTCAAAGAGAAACTCAATAAATTTCTAAGAAACAATATCAATTATTTTCATTTGCGGGAAAAAAATCTATTTTTATTTTATCATTTATATGGAAATAGAAATGGAAAAAAAGCTATTATATGAAAAAATGGATAATAAATTAGGTCCGGCCAGCTTATCTCATTGCAAACTTAAAAAGAAACGTTATAAATAGTTTACTTTTTTTACACGAGTACTTAGGAGTCTTATCCATACACCTCATTGTCAAAATCACGTTTAAAATATATATATATATATATATATATATATATATATATATATATATATATATATATATATATATATATATATATATATATATAATGTAGTTTGTTGAATGAGAAATAAAAGTTAATTTGTGAAATCTAAAAATTACGAAATCCTGACTTCATTGAGAAAAATGTGTTAGGAATCAAGTGTTTTCTTTGACAAAATGAATTATAAAATCAAATTAAATGACTAATTGTGTGATAGTCGAGAGTTTTAACCTCTCTAACTTCTTTACTCAGTTATTCTTTCCTTTGCCATTTTTAAATTGATATATTTGTTAACTTGTTACAAGTAAAAGGAATTTATAAAACTTATAAACTTTAGTTTTATTGAGTTTAAAATCAATATTATTAGTTTCTTTATTCATGTTCAAAATTTAATTTTTAACGCTAATATTCAAAAAGACGGCTACATTTGTTATGAAACAAATTAAATTAATTACAAACAAGTCAACAATAGTTCAATGGTTATTCTTGTTGATTTTCAAGTGAGTAATCGATTGAACTTATATTTACACTTGGAGTATCACTGTTGGGTAGAATCATCGGAAAGATTTAACACCAATGAGCATGAGCCTAATCCAAACATAAATGATTGACACCACTTTCAATTCAAAACCTTAAGACCATAGGTTTATGGGCCTTTATCATTGATGTTCAACTTTCTCATTTTCACCTAAGGTGGGACTTAGACTCACACTTTATTCCCAACAATTCTATAATAACAAGTTATATATATATATATATATATATATATATATATATATATATATATATATAATAAAAATATCTAGATTCCTTTTAATGTAGAATTATTTCTACTTGACCAATTTTCTTAAAAATACATCTTTACTTTACAAAATTTAATTTCTAAGTAAAAAAAATCTAAAACAAAAGTAAATTAAACTTAAGAAAGAAATTAAAACTCGGAAATGTAGTTGTAACCACAACTTTTACTTAATTGTTTTAACAACAATAAAATAAAAAAAAACTTAATGCCTCTAAACGCAATTTCTATCACTGTACCCCAAAAAAAATATTAAAATCATACTACACAACACGACCTTTTTATACATTTTTAATTAAAAAAAAACTAATTGAGAAATACATTTTCAAATACAAGTTACCCAATTACGTAATATTTTTAAAAAGATACGCATTTCAGTAAATTGAGAAAATAATGGCATCATTTTGCCTCTAACGCTCTCACATTCAAAAGGTCACTTTAGGCCGTCCATTCCAAAAATCCGAAAGCTTCTCTAAAAGATTCCTTCTTATTTATTTATTTATTTTTACTGATAAAATTTTATCAGAAAGTGACAATTGAAAGGTTGAGTAATATATATATATATATATATATATATATATATATATATATATATATATATATATATATATATATATAATCTCTTAATTCGTTGTTTTCTTTGTGCAATACCGAATTTTGATTCATGCAACATATTGTTAGGCATGTTATATTAGTGGGGATTAAAAATAATAAAATTCTTTAGCACTTAGCACATGCAACTCTTCTGTCATCCACTTTTGGAATTATAAGTTAACGTACGTTAAATTAATTACAGTAGTTTTTTGCAGTAAAACAATTCAGGTTTTGAAATAAATATTTGGCTAAGGCTAATCGTTTTTACAATAGGAATATTTAGTTGTCTTATTTTGTATCTTCAAACATTTTGATCAATACAAATTATAAATATATTTACAAGACAATACATTAGTATAGTATATCTCTTAGTTTTAGGAATAACAAGTCTTTGTTATGAAATTTATAATAGATTTCACTTTCTAATATATACTGTTTACTTTAATTAGAACTCAAAACTTTAGTTAACACTTTGTATGTTCACTTTAAGTATTGGGTTATTTTAGAAATTCTGTTTGTATTTATTTATGATTTATAAATTTCAAGATCTCACATTAATTACATTCTCATATATTCAATTTTTAAATAATTCAATTTTGCAGGTGAAGAGAGAAAAATAAATAAAAACTATATAACTATTTTATTATAGTTAATAAAATAATAAAATTTATTATATATTTAACTCCCTACAAAAGCTATCTTAAAAATACAGATTAAATAGAACAGTGATATATAACTTTAGTTTCAGTTACATAAGTAGCATATCAAATATAGAATTCCTTATCAACTCGATTTTCTAGTAGAGTTGGTTAATGAAATGCTACAAATGTTGCACTTTGCGCGACAGAAAATCTAACATGGCTAAAAATTCCTTAGGACCATGACCATGACCATAACCAACCACGCCAAGCAACATTCTAAAATTCATATTTCTATATTTAAGTTGTTCGTGAGAATCTAAAAAGAAACTTTGTTTAGGGAACACACAGGACCATTACATTACATAATTCATGTTTAGGTGAGATAGATTTTTTAGGTAATAAACAATTTTGTTTATAAAACCTTGTTAAGAAATTAGACAATAAGTCTAACGAGATCTTTAGATGCAAATTCTGAGAGGAAAATAAGATTACGTAAAATTAGGTAAAATTGATGCGTAAAAATCATAGGTACAGAACTGTCGTTAAATAATAATGTGAAATTGAGAAGCAGTACGTGTTTGAGTTTGTAATGATTAGAGTTTAATAAGAAGAAAAAAAAAGTTTAATGCGTGAAGTTTGATTATGAGTAGTATTAAGCATTTTGTAGGATATAATAAAGGAGATGAGATGGGATTGGAAATGGGTGTTGTAGAAAAAGATAAAGAAAAGCGCACGAGGATAGACAGAGAGAGAGAGAGAGAGAGTTTATATCATTAGGAAAAAGGGAAAACATTAGGTAATAATTTGCAGCATTCCCCACTTTCACGTGAGTCGAGTAGGACTTGAAATCCAGCTGCTTCCCACTACTGTTAGAGGATATACTCAGAGTTTCGACAACAAATGTGTTTCACCTCAAAAACCAAAAACCTGAACAACCGAAGAAACAGAAAGAGGAAACAATGCATGGTGGTAGCAGAAGGGCAACGGCAGCACTGCTCCTTCTGTTGCTACAGATAATCAGCCTCGCCGATTGCGGTGGCTCCACGGTGTCCTCCGACGCGGTGTGGTTGCTGTCGTTTAAACGGGAAGCGGACCAAGACAACAGGCTCCTCTACACTCTCAACGAGCCGTACGACTACTGCGAGTGGGAGGGCGTGAAGTGCGCACAAGGGAGAGTGGTCCGCTTCGTCGTCCAATCCATGGGCCTGCGCGGCCCATTCCCTCCGGACACCCTCACGAAACTGGACCAGCTCCGCGTCATGAGCCTCCGCAACAACTCCCTCTACGGGCCCATCCCCGATCTCTCCCCTCTCACCAACCTCAAGTCCCTCTTCCTCGACCACAACAACTTCTCCGGTTCCTTCCCCCCCTCTCTTCTTCTCCTCCACCGCCTCCTCACTCTCTCCCTCTCCCACAACAATCTCTCCGGTTCGATCCCGGTTCGGCTCACTCTCCTCGACCGTCTCATCGCCCTCCGCCTCGACTCCAACAACTTCTCCGGCACGCTCCCTCCGCTCAACCAAACCGCGCTCAAACTGCTCAACGTCTCCAACAACAACCTCACCGGTCCTGTTCCCGTTACCCCGACCCTCTCTAAACTCAACGCTGCCTCCTTTTCGGGAAACCCTGGCCTCTGCGGGGAGATTGTTCACCGAGAGTGTGGCTCGCGCTCCCGCTTCTTCGGCCCCGCCACGTCCACCTCCACGGCGCCGTTGAGTCAGAGCGAACAGTCTCGGGGTATTTTGGTTGTGCCTGCTTCTGCACAAACAAAGCGTCATCAGAAGACTGGGCTAGTGGTTGTCGGCTTTGTTGTGGCGGTTGTTGTTGTGAGTGGTTTTGGGTTGTCTGTGGGTTCGGTGGTGAGAAGGAGGCAGGCGGCGGCGGGGAAAGCGGTGGTTGCGGAGGGGGATGAGGTGGAGGGGGTTGTGGAGGTGGAGGAGAGGGAGGTGAAGGTGAGGAGGATGGAGGAGGCGCACAGGAGTGGGAAGCTGGTGTTCTGCTGCGGGGAGGTGCAGCAGTATACGCTGGAGATGCTGATGCGGGCTTCGGCGGAGTTGCTGGGGAGGGGGAGCGTGGGGACGACGTACAAGGCGGTGCTGGATTCGCGGTTGATTGTGACGGTGAAGAGGTTGGATGGGGGGAAGAGTGGGGGGAGTGATGGGATGGTGTTTGAGCGCCACATGGAGGCTGTGGGGAGGCTTCGCCACCCCAATTTGGTGCCTTTGAGGGCTTATTTTCAGGCCAAGGGAGAGAGGCTTGTCATATACGATTATCAGCCCAATGGCAGCCTCTTCAACCTCGTTCACGGTAGTCACTTTCCATTTATTAACATCAATTATGAATTCAATTGCACTGTTTAGTCCGTCCCTGTTTGTATAAATTTTTTCTTCGAGTAAAAAAAGTGTGAAATGAACCAAATTTCTTTCCGTAACTTGAAGGCAATTTTCTTACTCTTGGGATAGAATTTTGTTTTCAAAAGTTTCAATGCATGTGTTGATTTTAATTTTCACAGGTTTGATTTTTTTTGTCCTTTTAACTTATTGTAAATGCTCAGTTCTTCACTTATTGTTCTTGCCGGTTACGTTACACTTCTGCGTTTTCTGCTCTGTAATCAAGTTTTTGAACTTTGGTTACTGTTTCGTCATATTTCGGGAAAGTATAGGTAAGTGTGACTTTGCGCCAACAGTCGCAACTTCTGTACTAAAGAATCTAAAAACTTTGCCATTACAGTCGAAATGGCAATGATGTGCCATTTTCAAAATCTTCATTCTAATGTCAAAATTGGGTTTTGGAGTTGAAGTTTCGAAGAAGACTGAGGATAAATGTTGTGGGGGATGGTGCTTCGATTAGAATTTGATTTGATGGATGATGTGTTGTTCTGCAAAGGGTTGTTGTATGTGGAGTGGTACGCTTTGTCAGATAGGTCTGTATTGTGTGTTGCCTTTTTCTCAATTGTTTTTTACTGTTGTTTTCCTTATGAGCACTGGCTTTCGGGGTTTGGTGGCCGATGTCGACAGTCACGGGGCTGGGTTGTATTTGTTTCTGTTTGGACTATTTTATTTTTGGTTGGGATGTGTGATATGTGTGTACTATTTCAATGCCAGGTTGACTGCGGTGCTTAATACGGTTGACCTTTTGTTAAGCCAAATGCACTTTTATTTCAAAATTTCCAATTTTTATTGCTGTTCAGTGTCAGAAGTCTTAATGTGGCCTAATGTTGTGGGGACCAATCTGTTTCTGATTACGCATAATTTCTTAACCAAGATAGGTGTTGCATGTGCAGGTTCAAGATCGGCGAGGGCGAAGCCTTTGCATTGGACATCATGCCTGAAAATTGCCGAAGATGTGGCACATGGACTTGCTTATATACATCAAGTTTCAACTCTAATTCATGGCAACCTGAAATCTTCTAACGTTCTTCTAGGGACGGACTTTGAAGCCTGTATTACGGACTATTGTTTGTCCTTCTTTGCAGATCCTTCGTTCACTGAAGATTCCGATTCTGCGGCTTATAAAGCACCCGAGGCTCGCAACTCTAGCCGCAGAGCCACATCCAAGTCTGATGTTTATGCTTTTGGAGTGCTTCTATTAGAGCTTTTGACGGGTAAACACCCTTCCCAACATCCTTTTCTTGCACCAGCGGATTTGCAAGATTGGGTGAGAACAATGAGGGATGATGATGGCAGTGAAGACAACCGGCTAGAGATGCTCACGGAGGTTGCCAGTATTTGCAGTGCAACCTCGCCGGAGCAGAGGCCAGCAATGTGGCAAGTCCTTAAGATGATACAGGGAATAAAGGACAGCGTTTCGATGGAGGATAATTCATTTACTGGCATCTCTTAGTTTCTGAACTATATATTTATCTAAACCTCACTGGGCTCTCTTTGTCCTGTTGTTGAAAATGAAAGAAATTTGTCGCTCGTGGACGAACTTAGACGAGTAATTTTGCAAGCCAGGCTGAAAATCAAGCACTCATTTTGCCGAAATCTCACCAGGTATACAGTGAAAAATGCAGAAGCATCGGATGTTACGGTTCTATTATCTGCCGGGGCTGGTTTGTGCAGTTTTTCTTAGTTCTATAGACACAGTAACATAGAATTATAATGCATTTGAGTTATTGAAATTTTCTCCGTTTCTCTGACAACCAAGGGAGAAAAAAAAAACTGAAAAAGGTTGAATGGAGACTTGACTCAGCTGATCTTTGAAGGAAGTTTAAAATACCTTTAATCTTAGCACAGTAGTACTTTTTGTTGTTTATGTGTATATTGAAATTCAGAAATATATATTTGAAATTCACAAAGTTATTTTTAAATTTTTATCCAACATTAGTCTCAGTCCCCTCCTTTTTGGTCAATCTTAGTTCTAGGAAACTAGTTTTGCCTACACAAGAAAGCCCATTCCTCTAAAGGCAGTAGTAATTTTAAATGAACTATAAAATTTGGTTGAGTCTGTGTTGAACAACTTTCTTTTTCTTCTGTCAAAGGCAACTACGTCAGGCTACACCGTTCTACTGTAATTTGTATCAGACAGCCACACCTAGGTGTGGGGCAAGCAGAGGACCTTTTTTTTTTTTTTTTTTTTTTCTGGAAATGAACTTTGAATCTGTTTCAAATTCAAAACCAATTGACATTCTGTCCTCCAAGAAGGGTTTCGGATTCATATTGATGTAGAAATAAATTTCAAATTGAAGATAGGTTTCAGAGAATGAAAAAGGATGGAAATAAGGGAAAAGGTGGAAAGGTTTATTGGATTAAGGAAAAAAAGAGTGGAAGGGAAAATGAATGAAATAAAAGTTTGAGTATTAATGTAATAGATAGAGTTTTAATTCATAAAATTTTAAAATTCAAATTTTGTTTATGATAAAATTTAGTTTGCTCAAAATAAAAAGATTTTAATTGATTGAATTAATTTAAAATAAAATGTGAATGGTAGAAATTAAGTTAAAATAAGATGAGTGATTAATTTAAGTAAAAAAGATTTTAATTGATGAAATTATTTTAAATTGAGGATAGTAATATTTTGATAATTTTTTTTATGCAATTTTGACCTCACTAGTTCAATCATCTTTAAATCACCAAATCATTCCATTAAAAAAAATCAGAATAAATAATTAAAAGATGATTAGAAGAGTTAAAAATGGATGAGGAAGAATAGGTAAATATCGTTGTCCATATTGAGAAATGATCAATTAAAATCGATTTAAATTATTTACCATAAAGCATAAAAGTAATTGATTTCTGCTTACTAGGAAATCAATTTTGTGAAGCAGATAACTGATTCCACGGGCCCAGAATCAATTCCGTTTCGGCAAGAAATGATTCATCTTCGATCAAAATCGCTTATGCTTCGTCATGAACTATTTTTTTCTTCTTCTGTTTTCAAGTTCAGTTGTCACGATTCAACTATGGTAGGTCAAGCTAGCACAATTTTATAATGCAAGCGAAAAAAAAGTAAGGATAATCCAAAAATTACATTTACCGTGACTTTCTCCGTCTTTCTCTTCAAACTTGCGAGAAACCTTCAAATTTTTCCTATAAATCAACACTCTCATCTCGTCGCACATCACCTTATCTAAAAAGGAATAACACCCTCAAGTTCGTTTTCACTAACAAAAATAACTTTAAAACAAACCAAGTATAATAAATATTCAATATTTTTGTAGAGTTTAAAGTAAAATTTATTTCAAATTTCAACAAACTTAAAAGTTAATATTCTTTTAAAATCCAATTGAGTTAAATTTAACTTAGTTTTCTAAATTAAATTCGAACACTAAATGAACTCCAGGGGACAAAATCACCTAATAAGAAAACTATAAAAGACAACAAAAATATAATATTTTAGGTGGTAACTGTTATTAGGATGTTAAACAAAATGGATGTTTAAATAACCTTGTCCGTTAAAATGTTTTTAAGAGGGGAATTGAACGTGGTAACTTTTTAATTGTTTCAATTTATTTCAAAATACAGGTAGTTTTCTGTAAATACTTCTAAAAGATGAAAATGAAAAATTGTATAAATTAAGTTTTCAGTGTTAAATATTTTCAACTGAGTCCGTTAGATTTTTTTTTTCATTAGATACTCAATTTTATAGTTTTTTTTATTGAATTATTACCTATTAATTTCTTTTCATTAAATTGAGTCACGGTCGTCATTTTATTTTCTTTTCTCTATCTATTAAGACATGTAAGATTTTGTTGCAATTAATTTAAAATGGTTACTATCATTAACTGTAACATTATTTTAAAATAATCACAAAATCTCATAAACAAGAAAACAAAATGAAAGAACGATATAACATTCATATGATTCAATTAACTAAATTTATATAACACCAACTTAATTCAAAATTATAAAAATTGAGGACCTGATAAATAGAAACAAATTATTATAGACTCAATTAAAAATATTCAAATGAAAAATTTAAAACTTAATTAAACTTTGAAATTATTTAAAAGTAATTTATTATATATTTTTAAGCGACTTATATTGTGAATTAAGTTTTCAAGTTTTTCCTCAATTTCAGTATCTTCATGTTTCCGCTGTAATATACATGAAGACACACGCGACTAACTAAATACAGGGATATTTATATTTAATGATATATATTAAGTCGAACTTTGTAATGTCCATTAGCTCAGCCATTTGTGTTTCCAGGGACTGCGGTGGATCTCAGTCGCAATGAATTGAAAAAGCATCAAATATAAAGACAATTAGCTGACATAAACAACACAAGAAATTTCTGGATATATTACATCTGTACAAGAAAAAAGACTTTCACGCTGTACTGATCACAATTCACAAAATTTGTAAAAATAAAAAACTACAGAATTAACACGAGGCAACTTCACAAGCTGCATCCATATCCTAACCTATGCACATGTTCAAGCTACCCGATCAACCTATATTACCATAAATTCCGTCCTCTGATATTGTCCATGCCTATCTACGCCTACCATCTCTTATTACAACTTACAATCTACACAGAATTATCACAACTTTCTCCAACAACCAAATTGTATCTCAGCAAAAAAGACCCTGACAAGTCCAATTTACATCATGCCTGCATGCATATTGTAAATTTATGAGAATAATTCCAGCTTACAATCCAATTTTCAATTATAAATAAATTACATGAAACATTCAAAAATCAGCTGATTCTATTCAGTGTCCACGTATTCTGAACCCAATCAGTTGGAAAGATCAAAGTGATATGATAAACGAGATATAAGCACTTACGGAGAAAAAGCATAAGTCAGCAATGTAAATAAATCACATCCAATTATTGCTTTTAGTTCATGAGTGTTGGGTTATATATCATATGAGAGTTATAGTCATCAGGTTCTATATATATTTGACATTTGTCTTAAACATATAAGATATTTGACATCACTTTTATCCTAATACCTTAAGATAATATATTATAGGTTTTTATTCTTATATAGTGTTTAACTTTGTCTATTCTATCTAATGTGGGACTTCGACTTATACTTGGACTATTTCCAATAATGAGAACTTTTCAATCAAAGTATTTAATTCCTGATGAAGAAATTAAAGGATGAAACTCATTTTATTAAGTTAAGGTACATTAGGAAATTTTAACTCATTTTATTTTCTTTTTCCAGTAGCATATATTTTCAGTTAGTTCATACGCATAAGAATCCATGTCATACTTTTTCTTAGGTAGTACGTCAAAGATTATAAAAATACGTTTAGCAAGAAGTCTTGGGCGTCAAAAATAGCTTGCGAAAAAACAGGGTAAAGATTACCTGCAATCAACTGTCCTCTTGGCAAGCCGTGTTGAAACATACCAGGGGTCGATATTCTGAATCATACATGTTCCTTACTATGAACTTAAGATCACATCACGTTAATTAAAGCTTGTGCTCGAGGCCTTGACCTCATAATGGTCTCGTCACTGTGTTTGATCCATTCTGAGAGTTTCCAGGGCTTCTGCCACTTCCATTTAAACTGTAGCAGCCATTGATGATGACTTCTCTTCCACTTCCAAAGTTTTCCGGCTTGTCCCATAGCAGCTAGCCTCTTAGTTGACAGCTCCCCAATGGGTATCATCTGAATATAAAACAATTACAACTGAAAAAAAAAAATATCATCGTCATCAGAGAAAGAGAATGGAGCAGGGTACCTTTCGTGCTTCGTTTAAAAATGTAGCCGACTCCGTGACAGACCAATTAACAACTCCAGGTGTGAATTTGAGTTGCTTTGGTGCAGGAAGTGACATTGGAGACAACGGATCACTCATTTCATCAGCAAGGTGTTTCAACGACCGTGAATTTTCCTGATTTCAGTCAGAAGCTGAATATAAGTATAATATAAATGAATGAAAGATTAAATTTGAAAGATGTCTTGCGTGATCAAGAAGCCACAATTGATCTAAGTCAAGATCTAAATAATAGATATAAATGTTTTGACCTCTGATAAAACAAAGGTTATGAGGTTCTAGACGGTCATTCAAAATCATCTGCTCCATTAGAAGTAGTACATCCTATACAAAACTAATTCAAATGGTTGTTACCAGACAACCTGTAGCTGTCTAATGTTGGAGCAGAAACATTTTACCACACAAACTCATGTTTATTGCAAATAGAATGAGTAAATTCTCACCAATGCTGGTGTATTCAATGTGATGGCAACAGCTTGTTCCCTTATTTTTTCCTCCTTTACAAGTTCTTTTCTTCGTGCTTCACTTTGTTGTAATAGTGCTACAAGCTCATTTAGTTGCTCTTTCAAATCATTAAGTTCCATATTCTTTGCCAACAGTTGGCACCTGTAAAGATGATGCTAGCTACCGTTACTTGAAATATAGGAAACAAAAAATTTAAAAATCTCAAAAAAATTGGAATTTAATATTGCCAACCGAACAAATACCCAGGTAAAAAATAGAGCAAATGCCCAGTTCATAAAGTGGATAAACTCAGTAGAGAGGAAATAATCATATCTGGTAACAAAACCATCCGACAAACTGCTCAGATTCTCTGGTTATTTACTAAAGATTTATTTTTTCCTTGGAATACTAAGAAAAGTTCGTAGCTAGAAATCCATAACTCTCTACACTGCAGTCAACAGATATAAATAAAAAGCTAGAAAAGCTAAATTAGTTCCTCAGATATTCCATACGCACCTTGCTTCAGCAGTAGCACTGAACAAATACTGAAGCACATTCTTTGCATCTCCCATTGAGCGTAGCTGATTCCAACGACCACGGTTGTTTAGCGTGCGTTCCCTTTCTTCTGCTTCAGTAAGTTGTGAAGCCATGGCTTTCAAAGCAACTGAAGACATGCACAGCATGTTCTCAAGAGAAGCTATTCTCTCAACTTTTGCATCTGGCGACATGGATAACAACCTAACAAACAAATACAAAACATGACAAAGACATGAGTTACATCTATTGCTCCAAAATAGCAACAGAAAGACACCATGCATTTACGGAAGTATGAAAATAAATTCTACCTCAAATATTTGCTCTTTCCTTTCGGAACACTCAGCTCATCTGAAAACTGATCCTGCTTTAGTAAAGCCAACTCTTCTTCCAGTGCAGCTTGGCTAAAAATATTCAATCAAGAGTCAATGAAGTGAGTTTGGGAGTGTGGCATTTTTTACTGGAAAGGAAAAAGGAGGAAAAATCGTGATCACTCACACTTGATTTTGTTTGTCAAATTCAGCACGAACTTCATGCACGTGAACCATGACCTCTACCTCCTGATCAAGCCACTTCTGGAGGGATTTTTCATTGACCTGGACATACAAATCAGATTACAATTGTCTTAAACAAATTTGTTTGAAATTGTAGATAGCAGGAAAATCAATTTGAAAGGTATGTGTAAGGAAGGAACTCTAAAATTATACAAATTTTATTACGCAAGTAGAGAATTCAACAGCAAAATTTCATTAAATACAATTTAAATAAACTTGTTTGTTACCCTGATTCATAACTCATACAAAGATTATGAATTTCACGAAGGATTCACAAGGATGGCAAAGTTTCACTTATGGGTTCAAGGGTCAGTTTACCAATTTGAGTTTGTTTATTGCAACAGTCATGTTGTCTCTTAAGTTGACAAATTACTTAATACAGTATGTAAGATAAGCATAGTTTATTACCAGCCCGGGATGTAGATGTCCATTTGAATAAACTGAACGAGACACCAAAAAAAAGTTAGTAAACTATAATATATACATCTATATGTGTGTTTGTATACAGTAAAAGGAAAATAATTCCAAGTTCAGTTCTACCAGAGTTGTCACGAGGAGACGATTTACGGGATTCCAACAGTTCTTTTAGCCTTTTTGTAGCCATTGTTGCTTCCTCTGTCTTCCTTTGAAGAACCTGCATTCAATAATTAACCATTGATACTTGGTTCTTATTTCATATCAATCAAAAGGCAATTTTATATATCTTCAGATCTTTGACTTACCATTTTTTGGCGATGGTTTAGAGCCTCAAGTTTATGTCTTTCGTATTCATTCTTTCTTCCCTCCTTTTTCAACTGCTTGAAATAAAAACAAAAATTAAAATTACAAGCACGGAAAGTTTCTAAGTACAATAAACAAATAGAGTTAAAGTTTGAAATAACTACTATATAAAACATCACAATAATAAAATTCTAGAACAAAATGAATATTAACATTCTACTGACCATTTGGCCACAGATACTCTGATACCATGTCATGAACAAATATCGCAATTTTAGAAACATTATGAGAACTCAAATACTTCTATATCTACATTAGTCATTAAATGCTATGTAAACATGGATTCAATAATTAGATGGGGTGAGATTAAGAAGCACAAGAAAATTGCAACATATAACAAAAATTTGGCATGCCATATTGAGACAAAGCACAGAGGAGTGCTCAGAGGGATCTCAAATTAATCACAGTAAGACACATTGAAACTCCTCTGCAATTTTTAAACCATAAAACAAATTATGAAGACAACAGACATCTTTATAAAATTAAGCAAACCACCTGGAGCAGCTCCTTCTCACGAGAGGCCTTCCATTGTCGAAATTGTTCAGCCTCTTGTTTCATTTTATGCTGCAACTGAACCTGCAATGTATGCGAATAGAATTGTTGGAAATGAAAACAGAAAAAGAGCAGTTGATAATGCATCCACTCAACAAAATCAAAACCGGCCTTCTGAGCCTTGATATACTGTATCTCAGCCTGCAGTCTTTTTGCAGCTTCTTCACTCTTCTCTTTTTGCTTTAAGAGTTGCACCTGGCTTTCTTGTTTCTTCTTGAGGTCTAAAATCTGATGTTTCAATATTAAAAAAATTAATAAAAAAAAAAAAAAGTCATGGTCAAAGAATGACAACCTTATGACTCGAGAATGACATTAAAGCGAGTAAAAAAATAACCTGTGCTTCCAATGCTTTCAACTTTTGGCCACGAACATCTTGGGTTTTGTGTGCTAGCCCATCTGAATTAGTAGCAAGATTCTCTACCTCATGCCATAATCTGTCCCTCTCTTCCTGTCATTGTTAGTCCAAAATCCATCATTGGGATAAAAATAGACTTCTAACACTGCACTTCATAAATATTTAAAATTAAATAAGTTCAGTCCAACCTGTACTTTTCTTTTCTCCTCCTCAAGTTCCACAATTTTCTTCCCAAAATGTTGTTTGAGTGCCTCAGTATCAACTCCAATGAGCTTCATCTCAGACTGCAAGGAAAAGAGGGCGATAGGTTGAGAAAATCAGTAGAAAATCCATCACTCTGTTTGAACATGATGCAGAATGATATGATGAAAAAAGCCTAATGTTTATCCGCATATGGAAAATCATAAAGTTTAACACTCATTTACTGATGTATGCTCTCTGTGGCCCTTGTGATAGTAGCATATGAATCAATTAAACCAATTAGCACACTCCAATACCCTTCGTGGTTTGCTTTTTGAGAAGTGCTGACTAGGCTAATACTTTGAAATAATTTGAGTTGACTTCTTAACGCTAGATAGAAGCCAGAAAATTGCTTGAGTAATGTATTTCTATTATACATAGATTCACGAGTTTGCAACTCATTAAATTTGATGTTTAACAAAAAAATGAATTCTGAATTGTGCTTAATTAGATTAAAAAAATAAATTTCAAAGCAGGCATTTATTATCACTTCTATCCACAGTCTCAAAAACAAATTATAAAAATGAAACCTCTTTCTGCTCCAACCGCTTATTCAACTCATTCATCTCTTTATCCATGGTATTTTGTAATAGCACATGTTCCAACTCTTTTTCTTCTTCGTCAGTTTCCCTTGAATCTTCACCTGCAAAATGGGGAAAGAAAGGAGAACGTTCAAATGTTGAAGACTGAACCAAAAGTATAAAAGCTTCACTCAACAAGTCCAAACAAGCATAGTGGGGAACAACTTAACATCTCAAACACATGGTATAACAAACAGGTATAAATCTACTACTTAATTTTGTATCATTCATCCCCAAGATTCCCATGCCCGTAGCAAAGCACAACAAAGCATGATGTGTAGATTTGATGATTTTGATGATGCATGCACCTCTAGTTGTTGGTGTTCTACTCTCGATGGTTCATTATCTATAGTTTCATCAAAATGTAAAACATGAATAAATCTCAAAGATAATCTAAAGCAAATTCGCTTTGAAAAACTAGTTTTATTCTTTTTCTGAATATAATAATTGATTATGTTCAGAAATAATTGATTATATTAAGAAATAATCAATTATGTTGGTCAAAATTTGGTTTTCACATGTTTCAAAAATAATTGATTATTTCAAGCAATAACCTATTATGTTGAGTAATTTTAATACCCCACATTCACAAATAATCGATTATATTTAATAATAATCGATCATATTGATTCAAAATGTTTTCTGGGTTACATGAAGAACATGATAATCATTATATTTAAACATAATCGATTATATCGGTCAACAATCATAAATCTCTATCAAATTGCTTTAAAAAGAGAATCCTTCAAGTTTTCTTATGAAAACACCACCTTTCAATATTTCAAAAAAGAGCTTAGTGGCTTTCTAAAGAAGAGCTTTCTTGGAGTATAACATATTACATTTTGTTTGAAAAAAGTGCTCAAGATTTATCAAAAGGGGTGATCATACTATAGGATTTTCAATAATAATATGTCACATACCAAGTAATATCTTTCTTTGTTTTTCTTGTAATCTAATTTGATATATTTGCACCAATGTTTGACGTGCGTTGTAGATAATTGTGTTTTCATTACCTTTGCAAATTTTCTTAAAGGTGTTTCAAGGAATAATTTGTACATCTTGTTCTAGTTACATAGGTGTTTTTTGTAATTGCATAATTCAAGATGTTTAGTGAAAAACCCAACTCAGATTTTCTAGGTTAACTGTATGTAGGTTCAGGAAACTAATATAAATTTTCTTGTATGTTCTTGAGATTTTTCTTTCAATCATCTTGAATTTTTATTGTTTTTGGCATTCATTAACTACTGCATTAAATTTCTCCCATCATCGTCAATTTTAAGCAAAGTTTTCTTCCAAATTGTAAAAGACTTTTGTGTCAATCAATTCACCCCCTTTTGATTGTGTTTTTAGCCATTCTTTGTTATACATATATGCCAAATGCAAACCTTCCATAAATGTGTAATATGTACTAGAAGCAGGAACTGGAAATAAAAAACATATTTTTCCAAAATAATGGAGCAGGAGAACGAGCTATTCATTCCCTCTCCCCATCCACCAGTTTTAAAATTCCTATATATAGATATTCTTAAATTAAAAATAAAAATCAGTTTTTGACTAAAAAACCAGCTTAATTCATGTCTACCAGATATACTTCCAACCATGGGATGGTCAGATGAATCTAAGCTCTGAAAGCGCCTCTCAAGCCCATCAGCTTTCATGAGATAAATGTTTCTATCCTGAGAGAAAAAAATAATAATAATTATGAGATAGTGTTTAATCAACAAAAAAAAAAAAAAAACATGCATTTAAATTTTAAGCATTCTCCTATTCACATACTGCTGGTTCATCGATTTCACATCTCTCTACAAAAGCACATCTACTGCGATATTCATGAAGTTCTCTGTAAAGATATTCATTAGTAGCCTCAAGCCAAGCAATCCTTTCCTTAAGAACCTGTACAAGACGAGCAGCAAGATATACATGAACCAGAAAAGATCTCGTGCTAACTTAAAGTGCAAGTCTCAGTTAAGACAAATACCCGCACTTCATCAGAGGGAGCTGCTCCCCGAGAACAGAGTTCAGCCTGCAAGTACTTCAACTGTTGGCGCATTTGCTGCATCTCATTGGATATTAAATCTCGATTAACCTGTAAAGTTAACAATATAGATTGTAGCATATGAAACTTGACCAGAATGAATTTCCTTATCTTCCTCAAATAAGAGGAGAAGAATGTAATATATAAAAGAATTGTGTAAACTTACAACAGGCTTATTTTGAATATTGCGTGCACGGTTTGCATATTTGAGAGTGTTAAGAGTTTCCTCAGCATTGACATCAGCAGGACTTATGCAAGCTGGGCAAAGAGGAACCATTTTGGGATTGAAAAGCATGTAAAAAAATTACTTTTGATTAGAGAAACAATATTATTAATTTATCTATACAGTACTGTATTAGATATACACATTAAAATATCTAATTAATATGTCTAAAAGAGGAAAAAATATCTTCAATTCATCATGTAGAGTACAAAGCCAGCATATGCTTTAATCTGAAAAGCAATGAAAGTGGCAGATATGCTTGGCATCAGAATCTTTTCCATCAAACTGCATGATGAATTATGTCTATATGGCATGTAAAAAAAGGCATCAGTAAGTTTTCTTAAAATGTAATAAGAGAAAGGAAAATACAGTCCATCAGATTTTGTGATATTATATGATAGGAAGCTACCCAAAAATAATGACAAAAAATGTCTTCGTGAACCAAGAACCCACAAATGTTACTAAAAGAACTTAAAATTCGTTAACTGGCTCATACATTAATAAAATAAAAACTCCACTGCAATAAGCTGGCTTCAATACAAAATTAACTGGAGAGGAATATTTCCTAGTTTAAGTGGATTGAACAAAAAGCAAAGCAGGAACATGCTTAAACACAGGTATTCAGAGCCATGAATCAACTTTCAGAAGTATTACCTATCATGACAGTTTTGCTGTTTCCACCAAGTGAATCCTGCAACAAGGGTCAG
This sequence comes from Vigna unguiculata, assembly GCF_037176805.1. Taxonomy (NCBI): domain Eukaryota; kingdom Viridiplantae; phylum Streptophyta; class Magnoliopsida; order Fabales; family Fabaceae; genus Vigna; species Vigna unguiculata. Next base: position 50,340,246 of record NC_140794.1, on the reverse strand, counting down.
TGACTTTGGATCAAAAGTTTCTTAGAAACTGACATTAAGAAACTAAGAATTATTAGTTCCTACCTTAACTGGAAAGGGTAAGCTCAAAAGAATGTCAACACCAAAATTTAAATATTTGATACACTGAATACTTTGAATTTTGTATTCAGTAGTTAGTTCCTTGAAAGCTTGAAAACCACAAAGAAGTTGGAGTCCAGAAATATTTATACAGAACATAGAATCCTTAACTGGCTAAATTTTGAAATATATATATATATATATATATATATATATACACACACACACACACACACACACATACACACATAATCATTGCAAGGAATTTTCATGGCATTGCACAAACCACTAAAAAGGAAAGGTATGGCAAATATGATCTCAGAAAGGCAAAAACAAGAGACAATTGACTAGTATCGCCAGTTCTAAAAGCTATCCAAATGGAAAAAACATAATTAATCAGTCTTTAGATAAATAGGGGCCATATCACCTGAGAGGAGTGATTACTTGTAAAAGGAACAAATCTTGATGTTTAAACCATACATTGATAGTCTGTGTATGTGAGTGTTTATAGATATAACGAGTATTCCAAACAATAAAATATCCCTAACCTGTAAGAGTCGAGTGAGTTTGCTATCACGATAAGGAACATGCACACCTTCCTTTCGCTTTTTCTCATCACCTAGTGCACTTATGACATTACCAAGAGCAAGAAGACCTTTGTTGATGTGTATTCCTATTGAAAAATAGTCATTAAATCCTTGTCATTATAATTTCAATTATTGGAACACTCTCTCTGACTCAGAAGTATACAAGGTATTCAGGTTAATCATGTATTGCAAACCTTCTTTCAAACGAAGGCCATCAGAACCTGTTCTTTTAGCTCGTTCAGATCCAGCTAGATCTACCAAATGGAGCTTTGCTGAAAGGTATTCTTCACCCATATCCTCATCTGAAGAGTCATTGGTGGTAGAAACAGAATGGAGCTTGTGCATTTGTTCTAATGTAATTGTGAAAATGGCATGTGACCGACTAGTACAAGCAAAAGAGGAAATAACAAATTATTAGATTATAAAGATCAAATTTAATGGAAATCACATCATGGGACATAAGGAATTAAGTTAATTTATATGGTGGCATTGACTATTAACCTTTATCTTTTTCCACCTAATTAATGGTTGTATCTCTGCTTATGTTCTTGTTAGGGATCTTCCCTTATCCTCTTGCAAGAGAGTTTAAGTAATAAATTTACCACATTTACTGTTATCACTGACAAGAAAAACTGTTAAGTAATTAAGGAAATTTAAAAAGAAGTAGCAGACAATTTGGTGGGGGTCTTATAAAAAGGACCAAAAGAAAACAGCCCAAAATGGTTCTTGTAAAAAGGATCAAAGGTAGCTTGCGCCAGTGGTGCTGGCTTGGAAAGGTTTACAATGAAAGAAAGTAAAATTTCACATCAAACATTAAAATATCAACGGGCCAGTATGTGCAGTGTAAGGAAACTACAATTTTCTTAAGCATCCGAACACAAAATGACAGCATCAAGTATCATTTATTTATTAGGTGGACAAGGAAGATTGAGAACTCATTTACCTGGACAGGTTGTTCATATTTGTACTTCCCGTTGCCCTACTTAAAGAACCCTGTTCCAAGTATGCAGACATCTCATGTAATGTACTTACAGAAATTTCAGTTATTCCTGCCAGTGTTATTATTCCATTTGCTGTTTCACGAATTTGTATTGGTGACTTCCCAGGAACAGTTATTTTTCCAGAATGGCCATTAGAGTTGGAGGTGTCTGATTTGCCCAAAGATACCGTATCCAACAGGTCCCTGACCTCTTCCTTTAAAATCTTCAAAATCAAATGCATAATTAAGTCCCTGACAAGAATAAGAGTTCATGGAAACATTTCCTATTTCTATGAAGAGCAATGCACAAGCACAGCCAGCCAATGGTATGTTTGGATCAATGGTTCAAAAAAGACTGCCGTGTGGAAAATCATTTCACATGGAACATCCTCAATTTGACCAGTTATTTAAACCGCATATAAGGATTCAAATTTAAAAAAAAAAAAAAAATTTAACGTACGATTCTTCATATACAAACCCGCATAGCGTAGTAGATATACCTCAATGAAGGAGACTCGCAACTGAAATTCTGTTTGATGCTTTAGTGTTTCAACTTTGTTGAATAAGGCATTCATAACCTGAGGAATTAATCCGATCCGACAATTGTCATTATAGCCAGTTCCCATGGTATACGTTTTCCCAGATCCTGTCTGTGGCAAATACGAATGTCAAATACAAAAGATGAACAGAATGATATTTCTCAACTTCAACAGTCCTTGACATGCAAGGTGAACCTAACCTGACCATAGGCAAGTACTGTAGCATTGTATCCTTGGAATAAGCCATCAACCAATGGAGCAACGCATTCCTCAAACATGTCAACCGAAGGAGATCCACCATTTCCATAAACATTATCAAATGTAAAGGAATGCGATCCAATCTGAATCTGGTCATTGAAATACCATAATCAAATTCTCCGGAGCCAAAAGCACAAGAAATGTGCACACTCACAACTTCTCCACATGTACCAGAAAAATATCAGAAAAGTACGAGTTCATAGTCACAATCTTCAAAAGAAGTAAGCTTTCACCATTGAAATGCACGCAATTTAAAGCTCGTCTTAATTCATTTCATACAGTACATCGATGCAGAAGAGCGTGTTTCTCTAAAATTTAAGTCCATGGTCCAAACAGTAGAACAAGTTTTATTTTTCTTAAGGTTGCATGTATATCTTCATATAAATAATCATTTTATTTCCCTGTTCTGAGGTTAATACAAAAGGAAATTTTCCAAATATAATTTGGGTGAATTGACTAAAAAAATCTTAAACAATCTGATATAAATTCCCAGAATTGAAATCATATGTAATGGCAAATTTTCAGTCCCATGGATCAATTTCATTGCGCGTAAGATAAAGAAAAACAACGAAAAATGCCAAACAAGAAACCAATCCATAATAGGACGAGCTGAGTGAAAATTACTCATAGCATGAAAGAGGAAAATGCCTCACTCATCCCACGACTAACAATAATATAATCATAAAGTACAAAAGTAAAACTCCATAATCCTTTCGAATACCAATTTTATCAAATCAAACAACCCCAAATTGTAAGTGAAAGAAACCTGTGAAACTGGACTTCTATTAATTTTCTTTTTCTAGAAAAGGATTGAAGCAAATTCTAAGTTTCAATGCTAAATAAACAAGAAAGGAATCATAAATGCAGCCATTAATAATAATACTTTTATTTACCCAAAAAGAAAGAAAGAATCTTCCAAATGATAATTAAGCAAACCCGGGTGCCGAAAAAAGAAGAAGACGCCATTAATTAATGAATTGTCCGCAAAACGACAAAGCAAATACTAATAACTATTACTATAGTAAAAAACAAAAAACAGAGAGCTGGAAATAAAAATAGAAAAGAAAAAAGAAGGAGGAAGATGAGGTGAATGAAGAAGAGAGAGAGTACCTGAGGCTTCCCAGGCGTGACGGAAACACATTCAATGCAACCTTGCTGTCGTTCATCGGCAATGAGAGGACGAATGTGAAGAGCGACTTTAACAGAACAATTCTCCGATGCTTCCATGGGAAAGAGCCAAAAAACGTGAGTGAATGTGTTTTGTGTCTGACTGAACAGTTAGGATTAGAATGAAAGAAAACGATGCAGCAGCAAACAGCAGAAGATAAGAGAGAGAAGGAAGGTGGATTTAACAGCAAGAGAGAGAGAAAGAGGAAGTGGTGGTTGTTGAGAGAAAACGAAGAAGAAAGAAACAAACAAAAAAAGGCGTCGTTTGAAGAGTAGCGGAGCAGAAACCGCTAAGCAACAACAACAACAACAACTTCAACACTATCAGTGTCACTTTTCTTCTTCTTCACTACTTCTCTTTTCTTCTCTTCTCTCTGTTCTATCTTCTATGGCTATGGAGATGCACGCTCTCTCTCTCTCTCTCTCAATTGATTTTCTCTATTTTTATCACTCCTTAATCTTTTTTTAATATTATTTTATTTTTTTAATTAGATGGGTTATTTTGTTTCTCTTCGCTTCTCTTTTCTCGTGTTAAGTCCCCGCCTCCAACTGTCTTCACTCTTCCCTTCCCTCTCTGCCACTCTCTTTTCCCTCCACTTTTATTTTTTATTTTTTATTTTTTATTTATTTATCTCTCTTCTTTAAGTTAACACCGCCTCCTCCTACTGCAGAAGGACAAACAAACCAACTCCTAATTAATTTATTTATTTATTAAAAAAACTAATGATGAAAGGTATTATATAAATACCGTTTTGTGTGGCGTGTGACCTAATGATACGGCTTCCTTTGCTTTTCTTTCTTTGCTTTCCATTCTTATTTATGATTTAAAAGTTTTTTCCGATAGAGTTTATATAGAATATATATATATATATGACTCGTGAATTTAAATTTCAAGTATATATCAATGTTAAATATCTGAATAAAAAATATCCTATATGATAATCCTACTTAGGAATTGTATTTGAACAAAGAATACACGTTATTATACATTATGAATAGTGGATTAAATATGGTTTTGTCGTTTACTTCTTAGTAAATTTTAAAATTAGCTCATTTCGAAACTTTGAACCAAATTAATCATTTATTTTCTCAAAATATATAGATTTAGTCATTTAATCAAATTTTGTTAAGTTTATTCAATATTTCAAGCGCGTTTTATAATAGTATTTAACTTAATATTAAAACAAAAATGTGTCAAAAAATATAAACAACTAAAATACAATCTTCAAATACATACGAAATATCAAATAAACTTAACAAAAATTGATTAAAATGACTAAATTTACGTATTTTAAAAAATAAAGGACTAAATTAATTTAAAATTTCAAAATTAACTAATTCCAAAATTCATCGAAAATTAAAGAATTAAAAATATATTTATATAATAAATGTAATACATGCACTCTTATTTGTTGGATACATAAATATTTATACTTCTCGCGTGCTTAGATTACTTTTTAATTCCTAAGTTACGCTTCTTCTTTTTAGTTTCTGTTTCTTTATATCATCCATATAATTAAATAAATCCTATGTCTTAAATCTTTTTTCAATCCAACTCTTCAAATAATATTAAGACTAAATCATAATCATAAACTTTTATAAGTGAACAGAAAATATAAGTCTGATATAAATTGTTATTACTTTGTATTATGAAAGTTTTTTAAGTGATGAAAGATTAAGAAAGTTTCTATAACTTGAGTAAAGTTTGTATTGTAAGTCATAATAATTTACTGTATCATATAAGTGGATAATATTCCTTATCTTGGTCAAATGTTGAAAAAGACGATAAATAATATGATAGATGCAAAATTTATAAGGTGAAAATTCAATGTATATATGTATTTTTTGGATGACCGATGGTTTTGGTAATATAAATTGTTATTATTTTGTATTATGAAAGTTTTTTTCCTTCCGGTAATGTAACAATCTACTTTACTAATGACATTTTTAATATTATCATTTGTGAATTAATTATTTAATTTAGTTCCGATTCTTTATATATATTTTTAACGGAATAGTTACATCATCCCCGCATATAAGTCTAAAACCTCATTTTAAGTATTTTGAATAAGATTCATGTTTCTCATTTTCTTAAATAAGTTTTCAAAAGTATTTAATTGATCCATTATTTATGTTCACATTGATTACCTTTAACTTTATAATGAAGTCAAAACTTTGACTAAGAATTATAACAAGACTCAAATATGGAAAAAAATATAAATAAAAATTATTTCTAATTCTCTTCCAATTTAAAATTATAATTATGATTTTAAGCCTTTAAATGACTTTTCAAAATTCATTCTAATCATAACATTTTAAGTGGCAAAATTCCCAATTATAAGAAAGTTAGAATGTTATAACTTAAACTTAATAAAATATATCACCATCCAACAATATTCAAAAGGATTAAATAAAAGAATTTTCTAATATACAATAAAAAAAAATCTTAGCATTCTATATTGGATGACGGGGTGAGAAAGTGTTATAGTGAAACCTTGAATATTTAATCCATTTTTTAAGGATTTATAAATAAAATTAAAAACTCAATTATCATATTGTAAAATATATGAATGATCCTATAACATTTTTTTAAAGCTATTTTTAATTTATTATTATTATCAGATTATTTATTTATTTATTTATTATTATTATTATTATTATTATTATTATCTATACTATTATACTAAGAAGATTTTCTCTTTTGATATACAGATTTTGTTCTCAGTTTTATCCTTTAAATAATTTTTTAAATCAAAATAAATATTTTACTAAATTTATTCTTTAAGTGACAGGTTATTAAAACTTAATTGGTTTTCGATTTGATTTTTTTTATTTTAAATATTTTTTAAAATAAAAAGGTTATCTAAAATAAAATAAATATTATCAGAAATAAAATTATAAAAATTATTCAAATTTAATTTTATAATTATAATAATAATAGTTTTATTATTATTATTTATCATACAGAAAGTGAACACATGGTATATATATTTTCACTAGTATTTGATAATGGTCATTACTAATATGTATGAATATTGCAATAAACATCACACTGACTTTTAATAAGATCATTACAATAATAATAACTATTACGATAATAATAAAAATATAATGATGAAGTGATTGTAACAATAATTATTACTATATTGCATTCAATTTATAACAAAAGCTTTTAAAAAATTACAAGATTAAAATATCTAGAATATAATAATTTGGATTGTAGTTATTTTATATTTATTTATAAATATCTATAATTGTAATGGTATCATTAAGGATAATGGGTTGTGAGTATGAGTAATGCTGATCTGCTATCTATCTTATCTTAAAACAAATTTATATATTTAATGAATCAAGGTTATTTAATGATTTATGTAATTTATATGTGTATTTTATGAAGGTACGGGAATCATATACCTATTCCTAGTCTTCACAAAGATCTAAGAATCACACATATCATATAATGATTAAGGCATCTATTTGTAAAGTTATGTTGTCCAAGACCAACTAGAAACTACCTTTTGACCTATATGTTGACAAATATTGGTTCATAAACTATAATTTGACATGGTCAAGATGATTCATTGTACTTACTCCACAAAGTTTGATAAAAAAATCTCATTGATATTCTTACCATACAATCATGCATTAATTTGTTTGATTTACATAATAAGAAAAGTGAGAATATCATAGTTTGTTGGAGATCCTACGTCGATTAGAGATAATGTCAATCTAAGATATATAAGTGGATGTGAGTTTCATTTTATAAACCGATTTTGTAAGTTGAATTAGACTTAAAACCCATTTTTTAAGATATAATATCAAAGTTATGGATAAATTTCTTCATAGCAAAATGTGTTGTTTGTTAGATTGGATTTATTGTACCACCTACTATTGAGTCACCTTCGAATCATCCATTAATACTTAATTTCACATTTGAGATATATATATATATATATATATATATATATATATATATAAATGAGTGTAACTTCACTTTACAAATTAGTTTTGTAATGTTAAGTTATATGATTAAATTTTACTTTTTTACGTAGCTTATTCAATCACATAAAACATAGAATAGAAAGTAATTTGAGTAACATTCATTTAAGAGGAAAGATAATTTACAAGACCATGTTATGAAAAGAAAAAATTGTTACAACTTATATCTTGCTTGTGTAATCATTTGTCACCTAAGCAATCAATTCTTAATTATTCAATCACCTCCTCATCCCGGTATTTAAACTCTTTTTTAAGACGAAAAATTCAATTTAACCTGACGATGTTCCACAAGCATACCAATTTATTTCAAGCAGTAGATGAATAATATTCTCATGTGATCCTAATAATTCAGACAGACTTGAACAATAGAATAGTAATGATCGTATTCTTTTTTAATATGGTCGGTATCTTATTTAATAAAATATTAAAACAAAAAATTAAATAAAAATAATAAAGTCACCCACCCATTCTCATTATATGGAAAAAATAAAATAACAAAATGAAAACACGGTAATTGCCTGCATAGTATTTTGGATAATTATTATTTTAAATATTAATTATTACATATATATAGACAGACAGTGACAAAAATAAGAAATTGAGAAACAAAACTTCACTGACCACGACAACAGAAGTTGAAGAAACCCATCGAAGGCTAATAATGAGAATGATGTGATGAGTGTTATTTTAGAGAGCATTTATTGACAACTAATTTTATAAAGTTGGGTTGGGATTATTAAGTTGTGTATTTTTGTTTTGTTGGTTGATATCCACATGAGTGATGGTAGCAATAGGGATGAATGGATCGGAAAGAGAAGAAAAGGGTTTGTGTTTTTGTGGTGCAGGATGTAACCTTGTTGTGTGGAGTAGCAGGTGGCAGAGTCCAGATGGCAGGTCCGTATTAAAAAATAATAGATAATAATATTTTGATCAGTAAATTTTAATAATTTTTTCTTATGGTGATTTTTTTTTAAATATTAAAAATGGAAAAATAAAAGAATATAAAATTATTTAAAAAATATCTCAAAAATTGTCAAAATTTAATAGTGAAAATTTTTTAAAAGATAAATGAGGGTGAAAAGTTAGAGAAGTGAAAAGGATAGGCACCTCCACCATGAGACGTAGCATAAGGGCAAAAACAAGCTTTTGGGCCCTCACTCACATGTTCATCAAAATACCCACTTTCTACCCATTTCAGTCTGCGGTCCCCTCGGCAAAACCACCATTCTCTGCATTTTTTTTTTAGAAAACTATTCAAATGGCTAAATTATGGATATAAATATTTGGAAAGAAATTGTATTTTAAATATCTGTTATTTATGCATTTTATTTTGACATCGTCAATCTATTTGTTAAATATCTGTTACTTATGAACACATATATTGCACAAATCTTTAAAAACTAGTCAAACGACAACTATAAAAAATGGACTGTACTATATATCAATCAGGAAAATCTACAATGTAGGAAAGATGTCCAATTATGTCATCATGAGAATCTGAAAACCATTTGATTGAATTAATAATCACATCTTAAAGAGTTTTTTTTTCCCGTAAAGGCCACAACTTTATTTCATTAACGATAGTTTTTCCAAAGAAGGTAGAATTATTATGGATAACAAAATTTTTCATTTTTTATTTAACACAATGAGAAATTCATAAATTTTAACGGGAGTACCAAAGTGGTAGTAAAGATAAGTAAAAATAGTATCACGTGTAATTGTGTGATAGTAGGACGATTTAAATATGATTTTTAGAGCATTGAAAATTGAGTGACAAGATAACTAAATTGAAAATTTTATAAACATGAGAATGAAAATGGACATAATGTAAATTAAATAATGAAATTGCTGAAGTTTATAACTTCCTTAACTTTCCTAATATATAGTTATTGCTAATATTCAATTAAAATTGCGGTATTATTAACTTTTCCTAACCAAAGCCTTTAGTGTATGTTCTGTCTTCTCCTAAAACATTAAGTGACAGATAGAATCTATGGTTATCCTGTAGCATTTATTTAGAGGTTCTACATTAGTTATGTGTACTTCCTTTAGGAACAAGACACTACCTAATTTAAAGTTCTGTGTAAAAGTTAGCTTTGTAGGGATAGAACCCTCATAAATGTGTTGTATCTTCCAAATATTTTGTCTTTCATGCATATCAACTTTAAGTGATGTTCTAAATATAAATGTATCAAATTTAACTTGATGGTTTCAAATATCAAATTTAAGAACCAACTCTCGTATCACTTATTAGATCTTTAGAGAAAGGAGGTTCATTGGAAAAATACAACACTAATGATACTTGAGTTCAACCACATAAAATATTGACATCACTCTCAACCTAAAACTTTAGGACAATAGGTTTATATGGTGCTTAACTTTCTCATTTTTACTCAATATGAAACTTAGACTCAAACTTAAATTTCCAACGATTCTCATCTTAAATTTTTCTTAAATTATCTCTTGTATAGTTCCTATAATTTAAGGGGTAGAGTTAAAATATATAATTTCCAATATCTTAACTCAAAGAAGTGATTTCCCATTTTCTACTTTGATATTTAAGAAAGTGTTGAGTTCCCATATTTGATCATTTAATTAAAACCTTCAAAATAAAACAAAAACAAAAACAAATGCAGGAAATAATAAATTTCAAATAAAAAAACAATTCATTCAAAACTTAACTAAAATAAATACAATTAAAGTTAATAAATATATATAAAAGAAGTGGAACTATCAAAAACATTCTAAAAAGTATGTATAGACGTTAATTAAAAAACTTATTATATAGACGTGAATTATTACTTAAAATAATGTGAATATTCAATTTTTTCCCTTTTGAATATAATTGAACATGTAGTGTGAATAATTTAAATTAAATCATTTTTTCTTCTTCTTTACATTGATATAAAATATATGTAAAAACGAATAGATAAAAAAATAAAATAACTTTACATGTGACAAAATAAATATAAATAAAAAACAAATTAATAATGTCGAACTAAAAAATTAACATTTTAAAACACTAGTCAACAAAATAAACATGCACAATAAAATAAATTATCCTATTTTCTTATATTATAATAGACTAATATCTTAGTTTCTTATATTATAATAAATAATTATATTTTTATTTTAATTAAATGAATATTAATTTAAACTTAATTATTTTTTAAATTAATGAATCATTTTACTAGTTTATCCTTTTAAATTATTATTTTTTAAAATTCAGTTTTTTAAATTAAATTAATAATCTACAATAGAAAAAAGGACACATTTATGTATGTAGCCATGTATTTACAATATTAACAACGATTATAGTAAGTGAATATGATTTGATACATATTGCAAAACGGGTTCATGACACACTTTTCTTTATTCGTTTGTTGCGGAAACGAGCAGCGCAGTAAATCATCGTAATATATTAATATTTTATCTTAAATAAATCCCTTTTTGTTTGTAACATTACCAGTTAATATACTTCATCTTGTCCCTGACATTAAATAAATCGTTATGTTTTTTTGTTTTTTCTGATACAACATTACTTTTTACTATAATAAGTTTTAAAATAATATATTATTGATACAGAAAAAAATATTATTAATACCAGATAAATATTATAGCACGAAAATTTGTGATGATTAGATAGATAATAATAATATATTATTTTCATCATTACGTGGCGCATTTTTTGTGTTCGGAACTTGTGAAGTTGCTCTTGGATTCCATTCTACTTCAGTACTGTTCTCTCTACAAGGTATTTGTCCAACCACATGAGATGCGCGAAAAGAGAAAAGAAGAAAGAAAATGTAACATATTTTGGGGTAACTTTTGGTGCATGTGGGAGAGCAGAGGGATCCAAAGCTATGTAAAGTGGTTTACTTATAAGTATTTTGTCAAATAAAATATTTAAAAGCAAAGTGTATGTTTTTGCTTTAATTTTTTTGGAAGTATCTTCAAGATACCAAACACGTACCAAGATTTCTCAGAGACCATAACAGTAACTGGTTTGGGGTGTCCTTCTCGATCAGAGCATCAATTTCTGATTCTGTAAGAGGCCACCCATAAAATTTGCTTCTTTATCATTCTTTTTTTGAATTGCTTAGATTTCAATCGTGTAAAATACAAGTCACGGAAAGCAATTAGCTTCCTTGGTCAGGAAGAGTTGGTGAGTGATAGTTTAATTAAGTAACAATAGTTTATCTGGCATTTGATGATGAAATATATTTGTTCCAATTCTCATTCAAGTTTGTCTCGCAGTCATAATTAGAAAAAATTCGTTTGATTTATTGGGTGTACTGAAACAAGTTTTCAGTTGAGGATAAGAGAATTTGAAAGGGAGTTGTCGGTTTCATGGTCGTCGTTAATGTTTCGATTTCGACCCAAGTTCGTCTAGTAGTCATCGTTAGGAACAACCACCTCATTCTCGAAATATTGTCCACTTTGAAGCGTTGAACTTCATCACGGTTTGTTTCTTAAAAAACACCTTAAAGGGTGGAGAAAGATAAAAATATGTAAATTTCGTTTGATTTTGACTTTTAAGCGAGGTGAAACTTATTGGGTATATGTCATAAAAATATTCATTTTCATTTACTTGAAAAACACACTGGTCTTGCTGACGAACTAGATGTTGACTTCAATTTCTCTTTCTTCACCTCCCACTTTTTCATTGGATTCTTCGGAATTTCATAGATTGAGAAGGGACAAATAGAAGTCGTGAGAAAAATAAGGAACCTCAGTGATATGTTTCATCTTGGAAGTGCAATCTACGCTGATAAAGAAGTTCCAGAAAAGGAGTCTACATGATGATTGGACTTCGTCTATACAAATCACTTTCTTACAAGTTAAAAGAAAACATTTTTTGGGTTACAAGAATCACTCACTTTTTAACCCACCACTTTTTGTCTCTTCGATCACCTCAGCCTCTCTTCTTCAATGGTTACAACTTACAACGAAAGGTTGGCTTGCTTGCTTCTACAAGTAAGATAAACTCAATTGGAATCTCAGTTAAGTTTTAAAGGTCTGATTTTTTTTTTTCCTTAAAAATGGTGTTTCAAGATTTCATCTTACATTGATTTAACTTGATCAAAAAATAAAAAGGTCTGGTAAATGGTTGTTTTCGCCTAATTAATACCGTCGTAAAAACTTAACTTTAAATTTAACCCATTAACTACATTTTGTCTAACTTCATTATTCAAAAAATAACAATACCAGCTACAAATATTTTAAATTTCAAATAACCATCACCAATTTCACAACTCACTTACACTCTTCACGAATTTATTATAACATTAGTTTAATTTATATTTTTTATGAAAATTCTTATTAATTGCACTGTAAAAATTTATACGCTAACTTATTTCTAGAATAATATATATATATATATATATATATATATATATATATAATAACCTTTTTCAACTTAACATGAACTTAAAGGTTTAATTTCACTTTATATTCTTCGAGAACATTAGTTATGTTATTTTGATATTTTAAGTTTCACTTTAGATATGATAATTATGTAACTTTAGTTTTTTTAACAAATTCAATTTACTTAATGGAGTTTTGATGGGATATTTTCTTTGGATTTTTATGGAATATAAAAACTCGATTGACATTTGGCGAGCAAATTCAATTGGCCATTAACTCGAATGATCTTTGATTGGTCCGACTTGATTGAACTTTTGTTGATCTTCGATTAGAATGATTCGACTGACCTTCAATTAAGACCGACTCATACATCTTTTTTTCTGGATCGACTTAACCAACTTTCAATGGACCTAAATGTACTAAAATTTTCAAAATCCTAAAAGTAATTCAATCCAAATCTAATTCTAAGTGGATTGAATTTAAAATCCAAAAATATGAATGTGAGATAAATCTATTTAAATAGATATAAAATAATATAAGTTTAGATTATTATAAATTAGATATCAAAATTTAGATTTTTTTTCATCTTAATATTGTCCTAAATTCGATTGCTCAAATGCTAAGATTGTCTTCGTACGAGGAAATACGCCGTTGCACACTTTATTTATTTATTATGCTGTTGTGGTTCATTTCGAGCCCTATAACGTTACGTCGTCCATTTGATTTGATCGAGTGGAATAATTCCGTAGAGATCAGAAAAGGCACCCTAAACCAAAAGTGAAAAAAATAGCATTTAGCGCCATGTTCCTTTCTCTTACTTCCTCTTATGCATAACTATACATTACCTTAAAAATATCATTTTATCGGAGAATAATTTTTGAATGATCTCAACTTTTGGTCTTAGAAGTAGTGTATCCATCAAAATGAATGTGTCGTTGTTAATAATATCCTTACTATTTACTATTTTTCTATAGGTATTTCCTATGTTATGAGTAAAATGGATGACTATTCTTTGTTTTTTAGTAACCATGAAACAATAATGAAACAATAAAATGGATGACTATATATGAAAAACACTAGCTTTTTAAATTAATAGTGAGGAGCTGCTGAGCATTTGAAAAGCTATTATTTTTTTTTTCCAAAACATGTTCATCATCGAATCGTATGATTTGGCCGGGACCTGTTAGCAATAATGAGAGAAAATTGTCAAAAAATATTGATGGAGAGACATCTTCTTTCGGTTTTCCCATCTATCCCTAATCGACATCTTTTCACATGCACACCCCTTTTTAAACGCATCTCAAATTCCTTTTGTTGGCAAATAGAGTACTTTTAACTCATCACAAAAATGAAAAAGTGCTCTTCATATATCTCCAATTAAATTGTTAATAAATTTGGGTAGTTCTTTTATTCTGTCATCTTGTTAAAAAAAACGAGGTTATATGCATGTAATAGAAACTTAATTAAAAATATTCAATTTTATAAGAAATTTAAAACTTAATTAAATCTCAATTAGATAACTTATTATCGTTGATTTTTTTTATATAATAATATAATTGATATTCATAATCTGTTAAATTTATCCTAAGAACAATATAATCTTTTTTGGTGGGAAACCGAAAGGTGTAGTAGAACAACAAGAAATAGGGAGAACATATTGTATTTTTTTTTTATTGTTTTAGTTAAATGATTTGAAAAACAATTTACAGGTCACAATTCCCAACTATAGCTTCTCACTTTATCAATGTAATTAAATATGTAAAAAAAAAAAGGAATAATTTATAAAAAAAAAATATTTGCCCCTTTTTAAAAAGTGGGTGATGTAGATAATTAATACATGGCTTTTTGAGGTGTCATTATGTTGTGGTCCTGACTTAGTTCTAGTTCGTAGTCAATTACCCTCATCTACTTTATTGAAGAGAAACTTAAGTTTGTTAAGTGAGAGAGTTGCATTGGATTTAAGCCTTTTTATCATATACCTTTCTTCTTTTCAGTGCAAAAACTTCAAAAGGCATTTTGTCAGCATCTGCATGAGTGCAAACATGCAAGTTGGCATGTAACACACTTAGATTGCTTTCATAAATGTTGCTCTATTATTTACAATTTGGCTTTTTTTTTTTCAAAAACAAATAAAAATAAAATGCATTTACACAAGCACTTGTCACTTTCTCATCACACCAAATCATCTAAAGCTCTCATGAGTCATGAGATGATACAAATTAAGCATATATATATAATAAATGCATATTAATTACCTCCGTGATTAATTATGAAAGATAAGATCACTCTATCTTTGACCTATAATCACATTAATATATAAATATAGACCAAGATTAGAATGATGCAAAAGGATTATGTTAAACTAATATACTATAGTTTAGGAGAACTTGTACTTGCTCGGTTGGTAGGTCTGCATCTATAGTAATGATGCCTTTTATTTTCTTGGATTTGTTCACATGCACTTAAACAATACTTATATAGACTATTTTATAATGGGATATAATTTTTTAACTATATTTAGTGTAATTTTTAATTAAATTTTTTATCTTATAGCAAATAAAAATATTTCCTGTGCTAAGTAGAGGACTGCACCAAAAAATCATAGACTCGTTTTTCTGTTTTTGATTTTAAATAACTTGTATAGAATTGATGCAAACGTTTAGCTATAATTTTCTTGAAATATAACATATAAAAATTCATCAAATTACACAACTGTTACATCCCTTAAAAACCTATTTTTGGTAGAGAAAAGAGTAATTTGCAGTGTTCAGAGTTCAAACGTAGTTGTCATCGTTGCAGAAAAAAATCCCTCTCAAACATTTATGCCTCAGTTAATGTTAGAATGGCCCAACATAACTGTTGTAGAAAAGTCCAATGAAAGCCCAATGGGGTCTACCTGTTTCAGTGTGGTGGGCTCAAGCCTCGTACAATATGTAGTTCTATCCGGATAAGGTACGAATTGATGGGCTAAATTATTTACCCAAAACCTGAAGCGAGAGACTCCGAGAAAAATTTGAATTAACGATAAATAATTTTGTTTTAAATATTGATACAAATTGTAAACAACAATTATGATTCAACCAATGTCATTAATATGGTTCTTAATGAAATACATTAATAATTTGAGACCATCCGCACGAAAACATTTTCTTAAACTTTAAAAACGTAAAAATCTCAATAATTATTATATTAAACATTTTGAAACAGTAAACAACAATAAATTAATCCATCCGTGATGGTCAATCTTGATAGTTCTTTTTATGATTTATGTGTTGACGAAATTGGTTGTTCTATAGTGTCGTATGGGACACTCCATTTATGCATATCCACTCAATTGTTTAACAACACATTTGACAATGTTTAATTTATAAAATCAACATATGCACAACATTCACTAACACACATTTTTTTTTCAGATTATTATGTTGATTGTTTATTCTATTTACTCTATTATTAATTAAATGTTATACAGTGAAGAATATAAATATGAATGTTTGTTATAATTTTTTTGTTATTAATATATATTATATCTTAATTAACTTTTTTAAAATGTGATTAATGTTACCATTAAAATTAAAATGTTGAGAAAGAATTACAAATTTAAATATGTATTTTATAGTTGTAACAAATGTGTTTGGTAAAAAGATTACAACATATCTCTGCCTATCGTATTGGTTTAATATTTAAATTTTTTGAAAAAAGAGTTAAATGGTATATCGTGTTAAAAAAGGAAGGGGGAGGGGGAGGATTATCACCAACATTTATGGTAAAATAATGTTAATTACCATGTTGGATTTTTTCATAAAATGAGGACATTATTTCATAGAGATTTGCATAATATTCCCTATTACTTTAATCCACACTTTGAATATTATTTTAGACATGATGATCTTAAGGTGAAAAATGAGTTGTATATAGGTATGAGAAGATTGGTCAATGATGTTGCATAAAAGAACAAATTAATTTGTAACTTATTAATTTTCATTGTAGTCAAAAGATTTTTCTCTTTTTGACAAATGTAGAAGATTATAAAAAGACTTTACTTATTGGAGAATGGTAGAAGATGTGTGGTAATGTAATTCTCAAGTTGAAGCGATCTTCTATTGAGTTTTGATGTAACTCTTTTAGGTGAGTATTATCTTTTACCAAATTTCATAGGGGTGTCCTTAAGGTGGATTATGAGACTTCAAGAGCTCAAATCAATAAGAGTTTGAATAAATTATATAAAGTATAAATGTATATGAAAGAAACTGAGTGAGTACTATTTGTATAAAGTCCTTTTAAACTTTTTGTACCTAGATATTAAACAATTTTGTTACTCGAACATAATCGGTTGTTATAATATATTAATTATATATTGAAGATACCAGATAATCAATTATTAATTATATCATAAGGTATTCTCTTTAAACATTTTGTTTATAGATATAATAAAATTTGATAATCAATTAAGATATTACAATATTACAACCTAAAATCAGTTGGATTAACATAATTAAGATCAATCACAACATCAAATATATTGTTTACTGTTTATTTTTAGATCTTAGAATTCCATTATAATTTATAATTTGGTCCTTTAATAAACGACATAATATTTTTGGATATATTATAACAAAATTCCAAATAAAAGTTTAAGAGAAGAAAAAATCATTTTAGAATATTTTTTCACTCTATCAGTTTAATATTTTTGTTTTAACGAAGAAAAAAATGAATATGACATCTCATTTTGTTAAGATGTTCTATTTCAATAATAAAAGGTGGAGGATCTTGAAAAACAAAGTCGTAATCATTATTCTCTTTAGTTTATTTTTGAAGATAAGAAATTTTTAAAACAAGAGGATTCAAATCCCTAATTAAAACAAAGCAAAATAATAATATTTATTTAAATAATTAAAAAAATGTTAGTTTTACTCATTGATATGATCCTTTAATAAACAAATTTTTACTTCAAGAATATAAATGAAATATCATAAACTAAAATAGAAATAAAATTTTATAGGAAATCAAACTATTTTTTATTAAAAACCAAAATCAACTTTCAAAATTTATTGTAAAATCTTATTTAAGCAAAAAGTAACAGAACGAAAACCAAAATTTTGTTGGAAAGCAAAACGGGAAGTAACAAAAATATTATTTTAAAAAATACTGACTATTTAAGTTTAACATAATAATGTATAATTTATTTTTTCGTTAATTATAACATAAATACTTTAATGTTTAGCTTTACAATTTTTACATGTAATGAAAACACGTGCATGTGTATTTTTTATGATAATAAAATTATATTTATAAAAATAAATAATTTTATAATTTTATTATGAATAATTTTTATTTATTTTTTAGGTAAAATTTTATTTGTAAATAATTATTTTAATTCAAAAAATATTTAATAAAAAAATAATTAAATTTAGAGAAATGACTATTTAAAAACTAAAAAATTAGTAAAACAATTATTTCATTTTAAAATAATTACTTATATTATATATATATATATATATATGTTTATTAGAAATTTTTATATAATGATATAAATTAATAGAAATTTTCCCCTCTCTTTAATTTTATATTTTATTTGAAAAGAACATGGACACGCCGAGTCAAGTATAAAATCTATCTTGAAAATATTTTAAAAAATATTACTGGTGTGATGAAAAAGTTACAATAGCATCCCAAATTAGGTTAGTCAATTTTTGGAAAACGAACGGTATTCTATCACGTCAACGGGGTGTGGGCTATGACAGCGTGATTCGCACGCGATGTTAAGAATATAAACAAAATATACATAAAAATGGAATAAGTACAATAATATAAGAGGAAAACGCGCAAGACTTACCCTATAATAATATTTTCATGCACTTTTTTAAATTTAATTAAAGTTTTTTAAATTATCAAATCATATGCAAATTTATGCAAATTTAGTAGATTTAAGTAATTTTTGATGGAAGAATCACCAAATTTTAATTAATAATAATAAAACATATAACAAAATATATTCCTATACAATAATGCATTGACTTTGGTTTAAAGATATGATTAAAAAAAAAATAAGAAAAAGCAAAAAACATAGAAACGACAACAGCGATGGCAGCACGGGAATCTAAGATGGGATCAGGACCGTACGTTCGATAGGAGGCAGGGCAATAAAAATGCCTCGTTTGCCCACAACCACAACGCAGAGCCAAGGGGGTAAGCAAGAAATAAGAAATAAAGAAAGGAAGGAAGAGAGAAAAGTGCTTGTTGGACTGGGAAACACTGAGCTGACTCGGAGCGAGTGAAGTGTTGCGTGTGAATAGAGATAGAGAAGATGTCTGGTGGTATTGCTCGTGGACGTCTCACAGAGGAACGCAAGTCGTGGCGGAAGAACCATCCTCATGTCCGTACAACTCTTTCGTATTGATTCCTTCCTTTCTCAGCGGCCAACGTTTTTGTTTTCACCTTTTTTCTCTCTTTCGTGATTTAGGGTTTTGTTGCCAAGCCGGAGACGCTGCCCGATGGAACTGTGAACTTGATGGTGTGGCATTGCACAATTCCTGGAAAGGCTGGGGTATGTTTTCGCGTTCTTCTTTTATAAGTTACGCGTTTGCTGATTGTTATGAATTGAATTCCACAAATTTCAAGTTCTTTGCTTTTGATTATGAAATCACTGCTGTTCTTGTAATGTTTATCTCGGTTGATAATCCGAATCAGTGAATCTCCTTTGCCTACTCTTCGTCCTTCTTGGTACTCTTGAATTGAGGCGGGCTATCTTAACCTTAAAAGTTGGTCAATTGCTAACTGCATCTTGTTTTACGTTTACATCCCTTTGGATTTTATTGTTTTTGTTTTTTTTTTCTTCTAAAAATATCTTTTTTTTTTTTTCAGAAATTAGTTTAGTTTCCGAAACATATTTTAAGAAGTTGATATTATTTTCCGAATTCGGTTTTTCAGATTGTAATGTTTGCTTCTGTGAAGGGCTGTGTTTGAGGTTTGGTAACCACTAGGGCTGATCTAGTGGTGGGAGTTTGTGTAGTATGCATGAAACATTTGTTTTGACCTCACGGTGACCACTGTACACAAAAAAATGTGGTTGATGTTTGGTTAACTGAACCAGTTGGATCATTTTACCATCAACAGCATGAAGAGTTGTGTCCGAGGTTTGGTTAATTGATCCCGTGATCCTTGCCTCTGATTTCTTCTGGAATAGGGATTTATAATTAAAAAAGGAGAGGCATCTGGCAATCAACTAACTCATTAGGTGAGGATTGCCCAAGCCTATTTTGGGCATACCCATGGTCTATATGGGATCTCGACACACCTTAGATGGGACATTTGGAGCATGGACTCACGCCTGGGTGTGTAAATCTGGAACAAAGGAGATTGTAATATTGACTATTTAGTATTGCCTAAAGAAAGTGGTGGGGCAGGTAAGTTTTTGGGCAATTGAGGGATGGACTAGGCCGTCTTGAATTTTGGTTGGGTATAAATCGACTCAACAATTTCACAATATGTGGGTTGTTCAAGCCTTTATAATCTCTATTTTGACCATGTCTAAGTTGACATGGACCTCAATACATACATCCCTGCTGGGTTTCTCAATCTGTCTCTTCTCACACCTCAAAAGATTCCGTAACACATTTGCTTATTACCTACATGAACTTGCAACCCATTTGCAATTGTGGCTGCATTGAATGTGTCTGCAATATTGAAGAATGTGACGGCAATCTAAAACCATGGTCATGAATGTACTGTTGGCATTATGTGTTTATCCCTCTACTATTCTGCCTATATCTTTTGACATGTTGAAAGATTTTTGAAATTAAGTTTTATTTATTCACTGAGGGGTTAGACTTAAGGGGTTTCAACATCATAAGAAGAGAGGTGCCAAAACGTGCATGGTTCATTGGAAAATATTTAACCATTCTGCATAAAACGTGATCATCTATTAAATCATTCATTAAAAGTGCATGGTTCATTGGAAAATATTTAACCATTCTGCATAAAACGTGATCATCTATTAAATCATTCATTAAAAGTGCATGGTTCATTGGAAAATATTTAACAATTTCTGCATAAAACGTGATCACCTATTAAATCATTCCTTAAAACTGTTCAAGCAGCCTCCTATAATATCCTACAAGAATTGGGAAATGCAAAGACATGCATTTATATATGAACGTATAATTTCATCTAGGTTCGTATATTATACAGGAATGTGAATGAAATTATATGTCTGTATTTATGCTATCGAGTTGCATCATAGTTTTGCAAATGAATTTTTCAGTACTAGTGAGATACTTTGGTTTAGAAATCAAAAGTGAGAAATTTCTTCTTTTGCATTTGACATATCTTATCAAAAGGTAACTCAAATATTTTATGATTGAAAGTTTATTAGAAATGAATCATATCACGTTATCTGTGTTCTTATATTGGATTAAATTTGCAAAAGAATTAAGCAACTTGTTAAGTAATAAGCCTGGTATTTACTTCATATTAATTTACGTTTCATTTGCTTCAGACTGATTGGGAGGGTGGCTACTTCCCACTTACGCTTCACTTTAGTGAGGACTACCCTAGCAAGCCGCCAAAGTGTAAATTCCCACAAGGTTTCTTCCATCCAAATGTTTATCCTTCCGGGACTGTGTGCCTGTCTATACTTAACGAGGATAGTGTAAGTACATCTTTATTGGTAATTGGATAACTGCTTGAAACTAATTTCTGAGCAAACAGATTTATAGGTTCTTTATTATTTACAGGGGTGGAGACCAGCCATAACAGTAAAGCAAATTCTTGTGGGTATCCAAGACTTGCTTGACCAGCCAAATCCTGCTGATCCTGCCCAGACAGAAGGCTATCATCTATTCATCCAGGCACTTATCCCTTTTTTATTTTATTAATATTATTCATTCTTGAAGGGTAAACCAACTAACCAAGGCAAAGTAGTAATAATATACTTTTCCGAGTGTCAATGCTCCACAGTTATTTATCTCCCGTTCTAAGGATTGCTGTTATGACAGCTGGCATGCTTGAATGTTAGGTCTTCGAACATTGTGTATCATGAATAGGTGTTGACAAATTGTTATTTAATGTTTTAATATGATTCTATTTGGACAAACTTCTCTGTAATCATAGGTAAGAGAAAGAAGTAAAGTAAATTGTATTTCTTGCATAAGTTAAAATCAACCTATACAAAAGATGCTGTGTTAATCGTCTAATATTTTCAAAAGTTGATGTGTATATAAGTTGATTTTAGTATGTAAAAAATTCAATTCAATTTATTATATTAATTTTTTATGTGTTTTTGGATAAAATTATCCTTATAAGACCTATTTTTGCACTTTTCTTTCTACACAGTGAAGTGGATGGAGACTTCAATGTCTAAGGTTAGTTTTAACGTGGCGATACTTTTTGCAGGATGCAGCAGAGTACAAGAGAAGGGTCCGGCAGCAGGCAAAGCAATACCCAGCTCTTCTCTAGTGTTGCCGTCACATAAGCTAAATTTATAAACTATTTTTATTATGGCAGATGCTTCATCTTTTGTTCCGCATTGAATCTGTTTTTGACATTGTGATTAATGTCTGCCACAACATGCAGACATGAATGTTTTAGCTATTTATGGTTACTCCCAGATCTGGAAGAAGTGTTAATATATAAAAAAAACGTGAAAGCAACCAATGAATACTTGTTGGAGACATGTGCCTGATGTTTGCTGCTACATTTTTTATATGAATGGATAATTACTATAATGAATTGCATGACTGCCTTCTCTGAACATGTAATCCATTTGCTGGAATTTTTACTTCTTCTGTGGAGATCATACATAGTCCTCTATTTGTCCATCGTTGTGTTTCACAACTTTACTATTGTGCCTTGGCTGCATAAATTGACACTGAAACGTTTGCTTCTTAAACTTCAGATGTGCTTCAAATGACACTTCCCGATGCGGAGGAAAATCCTAAAATCTTCCGATTTTGCATCCTTAACATTTCTCTGGTGAAAGGTCCTCAGTTGCTT
This sequence comes from Vigna unguiculata, assembly GCF_037176805.1. NCBI lineage: Eukaryota > Viridiplantae > Streptophyta > Magnoliopsida > Fabales > Fabaceae > Vigna > Vigna unguiculata. The sequence continues at coordinate 50,317,300 of NC_140794.1, read as the reverse complement.
GTTCGCATACTGGTGACTATTTGATTGAGGCTGAGATGTATGGCCGTTAAGCCTGCCTTTGTATAACAATTATAGAAAAAGTAAGAAGGTAATCTAAATTCATCTTATTTCACAAGTTAAATTCTCCAAGTTTAATTAACTATTTAAAAAGCAACCCAAGAGTTTTTACAAAATAATTTTTGTATCTCTTAATTTAATACAAGAGAAGCTTATTTTATTTTATTCCCACTTCCCTCTATGTATTACTTTTGAGGATATCAAAGAAAAAGAGAACTATATATTTTGAGAGCCTGAAAAATCTCCCTTAAATGCTCAAATTAATATACAAGTGATCTTGGATACTAAGAGGAGAAATCAAAGAGTGAAAAAACAAGTAATCTTAGGTACAAATTGATATTACCAAATGACTTTTGAATTATTTTGAACTTATTGTTAGCACTTCCTTTCAAGTTTGAACACAGTGATGATCAAGTTTGAAACATAAATTCAATTTGAGGTCTTTTCGATGATTTTTTCTACACAGTTATAGGATGATAACATAAGATTACATTTTTATTTGTTGAATCTTACAAAAATCTAATTCTTGGAGGATTTGTTTTACCCACACAAGTGAAAGATACAATTGTCCTATATTCAGCTTCCAAGGTATATCAGGTAATTATATTTGGTTTATTTTTTACTTTTTTTCAAGAAACCATAATTCCTCTAATTAAAACACAATATCATTTAAGAGAAAGCCCTTTTAATCAACATAACAAAACCTAGATATCATAGTATTGCTTTTATCTTTCAATCAACATAACGATACCTACATATCATATTATTGCTTTTATCTTTATAAAATAGACCTTGTCATTAAGCCTTTTTAAGGTATCAAGGATACACATGATAACATTCCAGTGATCAATATAAGAAGTTTGCATGGACTAACTCAACACCAAATACAAAAGACAAATCTAATCTAATAATAGTAAGATAAATAAGATTTTCATATAGTTTTCTCTAACTTCTTAGATAAAAGAAAGCTTCACCCAGTTTTGGCATTAATTTTTTATTTGTGAGCCCATAGAACTATCCACTTGTTTCTAGTTAATCATATCTTCTCTCTTAGGATATCTAAAACATATTTTCTTTAAGAAATTATAACACTTTTCTTTGATTAGACTACTTTAATGGCCAATAAGTGTTTCAGACTTTCAAAAATCTTGGTCTAAAAATGATTTTATTGGTGTTTCTCTAGTTTGAGAGATTTTAAAAACATTATTTTGAAAAATATCATCGACAAAAAAACTATTAAGTGCACATTTTTCGAGAGAAGTATAACAATAGAAAATTCAATAATTTTCTCTTTGAATTTCATTCTAAAGGGTTGAACAATGAGACATTCTTTTTCAAACCAAACATATGGAGATTGCTTGAGAGATAATAAGGGTGACATAATTTACAAACCAAACTAGACTCTCCTTAAACAACAAATTCACGTAGTTGCTCCATTTAGACTTTTTCCTCCATATCACCATAAAGAAAAACATTTTAATTTCCAAATGATGAAGAGACTATTGATAAATGTTTGTCATAGCAAGGGAAACACGACCTGTAGTCATTTTAGCTACTGAAGGGAAACTATCACTATAATCTAGTCCCCATATGAATGCATCTTTTGGTAATGCATCCTTTGGTCTCCAGAGGAACTTTGAGGCGATCAACTTTACCATTGAGTTCAAATTTAATGGCATAGATCCAACATGAAAAAATCAATTTTGTCATTGTAATCATGGCGTATCCACACTCATCTTAAAGTAATGTCACAAGATTTGTGGATTTTACATGCATTTTTTGAGTTTGTGAGTTCAAATATCATCAGCGAATCTCCCATATTTAATAAGTTTTTGAAGGGACAAAGATGAAATATATGGTAAGTAGAACTCAATATGGCATGAGATATTGTTAAAATATGATATTTATCTAAAACAGACTACACTAGTTAATGTTAGGGATGACAATGGGTCTGGTAGGACGCGGATAGAGACTATCTGTAGTCCGATCCACAACAAAAAAATCTACTCGCTACATGTCTCGTTACCTGCATCAATACTTGTTTAAAAAATATCACAAGGTTTTTAAAACCTGCGGGTACCCGTGGATACCCACAAATATTTAAAAAAATATACCTTATAAACTTTTAAAATAAAATTTAATTCAAATTATAAAAAGGAATATGAAATAAAATATAAATAAAATTATATAAAAATTAAATTTAATCTAATAAAATATAAATTAAATTTTAATTTTAGTTACATTTGATCTAATAAAATATAAATTAAATTTTAATTATATTTAACTTAATGAAATATAAATTAATTTTAATTTTAATTATTTGCTAGTAACGGATACCCATGGTACAATTTGTATGATACTCGCATCTCAATCTGTTTATAAACGGGTATTAAAATATCCACTACCTGTGAATACTAACTATCATTCACGAATCAAATACTTATAAATAGAGGTATTTTTACCACCCTTAGTTAACACTATTTCAATTCTCTTAGAAGATGAAAAGAAATTGTTTGCCTAAAAAAATAAATAAATAGAAATAAATATTGAGTGTGAATTTGAAGTGCTTTGATTTCAATTTGAAAAATTTACATATTCCTTCACATGCTTGATACATTGATATTATCAAAGCATATGTTTATGATATTGCTGAGCATGATTGAGGAAGATGAATGACATATATAATTTTAATTTGGATTATTTTTATGCTCAATTTTTTTTAAGGTTCTCAATATATGATTTATTTTTGTTTTGAGTTCACAGTTTATATTTTTTCCACTATGAGTACCTAATAAGTTCAACATCTTAGTTTGAGTCTCTTTTGTTAACTCATTAGTTTTATAATCTACATGTTCGCTAAGTTGAAATATGTGCCATACTATTCTTAAAGCATTGAAGAATGATTTGCATTAAACTCATTTTGTTACATGTACTAAAAAGATACATCGCCGTATGATAAAAAACATATTGGTTGCTATAATAAGGAAAATAACTAAAGAATAAAAAAACTAAACAATTCTAAACATCCATTATAAAAAGAATTAAGACTAATCTTAGAAGACATATAAATATGCTATTTATATTCAATCTTAGGTTTTGATCCATACAAGTCAACTTATCAACAAAATTATATTTTTAATCCTAACTTTTAACTTATTATCATATTTAAGTATGATTTTAATAAGTATAATAACAAAAAATAAAAAATCTGAATATTGTTTTGCCAACATGTTTACTTTTAAATTATAATATGAAGTTAATTGTTTTGTCCCAATAAATGTTCTTTTCAATTTATACATCAAAGACCGATGTTGTTTTTATACTATAATAATTGTATTAAGTAGGGATGTCAAAAAATTTTGTACCTGTGGGTATTTGTGGATAAAATTCATAATGGGTAGGAAATTAATATTATAAATGAATATTCACGGGTAATGGGTATAAATATTTTTTATACCCGCATATTAATGAGACGGGTACAAATATTATAGTATCTGTAGCTATATTCTAATTTAAATAAAAAAAATAAAAAAAAACATGATTAAAATATTAACATATTGATTTTGAATGCGTTATTTTTTTATCGATTAGTTTTAAAAAAATTTATTTATTTGTAAATTGTCATTCAACACTATTTAAAGAAGTTATTTAGACTTTATTTGAAAATTAAGAATGTTATTTATTGTATTTTATTTAAATTTATAATTAAAATATATTGTTAAATGTTTATTTTTATTTTTTTGTAAATATATGTCCGCACTCATGAATATCTATTGATATTAAAAATTTATATGAATATCTTATAAGGGATATCCAAGAAATATGAGTGTGAATACAAGACAAATATTTATTCAGGTATGATACGAAGAAGTTACGACCGGTACAGTTGATATCCTTATGATAAGTAATGTAATTATAAAATATTAATATTTTTTACAAATTTTCAAGCTTTATATTCACATATATTTAAAAGAAGGTTTAATTAATCGTATAGTACCTAGTTTGGGGCTAGTGTGTCAAATAGGTACCCGGTTTTAAAAAAGTGTTAATTGTATCCCAACTTTTGAAAATTGCTTCAATTAGGTCCCTTTCAGACAGAGTTGACTAACGCCGTTAGTCAACGTGCCACGTGTCAATCTGTGGTTTTTTTATTTTTTTTAAAATTTTTAAATTTTTTTAAATTTTTAAATTTTTTTAATTTTTTTAAAAAAATAAAAATAAAATGCCACGTGTCAAGTCCCTGTGTGTGACACGTGGCATTGTCAGTTTTGTCCCAATTTTTTTTTTAATAATTAAAATATTTTTGTAATCCATTTTTTATAAGATTAAAAATAATTAAGTATAAATATTTTTACAAAATTAAGTACTAATATTTATAATGTTTCTCTCAATTTCATACCAAATTTATTATTTGTATAAATGTTATACTAATATTTTTTTATTAAAAACGACTTTTTAACATATTACTTTATTAATTATTTTTTTATTAAGTACTCATGTTTTGTTAATTTTTTTTTCAAAATAGAACAATATTGTCTCTTACTAATTTTAAATCAAATTTTCTATTGGTATGAATGTTATACTAATTTTTTTTATTAAAAATGACTTAATAAAATTACTTGTACCACTAAATTTTAATATAAATATCAAATACTTAATTTTTTTAAAACTTTTATACTTAATTACTTTTAATTTTATTAAAAAATATTTTAATTATTAAAAATTATTAGGTACTAAATTGAAACAAAAAAACATAAATGGGAACTAAATCGAAATCATCACAATGACATTTGATAGTGATATTGACACGTGGCATTACAATGCCACGTGACACTGACAATGTCACGTGTCACACACAGGGACTTGACACGTGGCATTTTTAATTTTTTTTTAAATTTTTAAAAAAAATTAAAAGTTTTTATAAAAAAAATCAAAAAAACCACAAATTGACACGTGGCACGTTGACTAACGGCGTTAGTCAACTCTGTCTGAAAGGGACCTAATTGAAGCAATTTTCAAAAATTGAGATATAATTGACATTTTTTTAAAACTAGGTATCTATTTGACACACTAGCATCAAACTAGTTACTATACAATTAATTAAAATTTAAAAGAAAAAGAAGAATGGGAGGAAAATTACAGAGCGTGTGTGTTGCGGTAGGTTGTTTGCGTTACTTTTGTCGGTGAATATTATTTTTGTTTAGAGTGTGGTGAATTTTGAAATAAAAAAAATAACAATAAAAAGGAAGGTGGTATAAAACAGAAGGTAACAGGGTTTGGACGTGGATGGTTCAAGCAGGCGACAACCTCGGCTCAGTGTCTCTGAACTGCAAAACCCCAATACCCTTTCTCGCACAATTTCATTTTTTTATTTGCTTATGCTTTTTATGAAGATTCACCTTCTGCCCCTTTGATTTCCATAAGAGAATTTCACACACACACAAAGAGAGAGAAAAACTGCTCCTTCCTTTTTGCAGAGGTAGCCATGGAACAAGGAGAAGGAGGAAGCACCAGGAGGAGAGGGAAAGAGGGTGAAGCCACGCGCTACAAAGGAATCAGGATGAGGAAGTGGGGCAAGTGGGTCGCTGAGATTCGGGAACCCAACAAGCGTTCACGGATTTGGCTCGGCTCCTATTCCACGCCCGTCGCGGCGGCGCGTGCTTACGACACCGCTGTTTTCTATCTTCGGGGGCCCTCCGCCCGCCTCAACTTCCCCGACCTTCTCGCCGTTGAGGGTCCTGTAGCCGCTGCCTCCGACATGTCTGCTGCCTCCATCAGGAAGAAGGCCACCGAGGTCGGCGCCAGAGTCGACGCGCTCCACCGCCAGCAACCGCATGCTCCCGTCGCAGGAGAATTCGCCGACCGGGTCGACCTCAATAAGACACCCGAACCCGAAAATTCGGATTGTGACTGGGATGGGGATTAGAAGCTTCTACGCCCTTCTTAGCACCGAGTGTTGGGGTGGTTGCTAATGTGCGCCGCTCCGAGAGGAGGTTACAGTGGAGCAAGGTGATGATGATCGTGACATGAGGCTCCTTTCTGTTGTGTAACTTGTTGTTTTACTTTTTCATCTGGATTTCACAAAGGAATTTTGGTGCTGTCAAATTTTTAAATGTAAATTACTTCATCATCCACCTCCTCTTACCTTGTTGCTTTTCATTGCTTAATTTTAAGTTTAGAAGTTTCAGAAGTACAATTTGGGTGGCAATTCAAAACTTAAAAAAAAAAAGAAAATTGCAACTTTATATTTTTTTTTTTACAATAATGATGTTTTTATTTGGAAAAGAAAAGGTTAGATAGAGAGACAATGGCCTAAGATGCTAAGGAGTAGGGTGGAAAAAGAGAGTGAGGCATGTTAACCACTCTAGTAATCATAAGATTATTATAATATACTGTAGTGAAAAGCAATAAAATTGGAAGTTTGGTGTTTTTCTGGTTTATGAGTTGTATTTGTAAAGAGAAGGGACCATTGGAGGAAGAAGATGCTGTGGTCACTACTCTGTTTCGATGATAACGATGGGTGATGGATGGGGTCGGTTAATCGGTTCTGTCGTCTCAGATTTTTGTCTATTTCGAGTCAAATCTCGGATGACAATTGCATCAACAAATAGAATAAAAAACAAAAATGCAAGAAACAGATACACCAAAATCATACTTAGCTCCTTGAGCTTCCAAAAGAAGATTACTGTTTTCTAAGTTAATCACCAAATCTCTTCCAAAGTTTTTTTTAATAGGAAATAAGGAGAAGTAATTTAATAAGAGTTTGGTTCCGAAATACTAGATTTGTAAAATATTTTGGTGTTGATTTGATACGTTGAATGTGAGGTATTCTGGTTTGCATGTGAGCTGTGCTGCATATTTGGTTTGATAGGATCAATAAATCTGTTAAGACGCAGACATGAATTAGTTGATGATTGGAAGATTGGAACATCGATACATGAATACATGTTTGGTTTGGTTTTGCGTCTCGAAACAAATCCACATTTGGCGAGATGTTACAAATAAAAAGATTCTGCATGAGATGAAAATGTACAATAAGAAAAGTTAAGCATGCGAGTCCAAACCCACTAGTACAAAAGCTAAAACACCAACTTAACTTATATGGTATATTTGTCAGTGAGTGTATAAACCAATATGGAGAATTAAATAAAACAAGACAGTATGAAAAGAACAGGACCATGCTTATTTGTGTACCAAATAATGTGGAAACTCAAAAACCAAACCTACAATGTGTGAATCTTTGGTACTTTAAAAACAATTCTATCACAACCAAAGATAAAAACAATCTTTCAAAAGTACCCTTATAACATATCTGAATCCTTCTTTAATCTTTTTAACAGTTAATCCTTTCTTTAATCAAACAAATCCTGTGTCTAATCTCATTGTACAATTTTTGTGAGCGAAAAGCATGGCGGCTAAGCAGGTTGACGATGTATCCTTTATTTATATCTCTCAACTTTGACAAAAAAAAAAAAAAAAGCTTTGCTGTGAATTGAACTTGCACTTCTATACATGGCTGACAAAGTAATTTCCAGATTGGTGATTAATTTTTTTTTATAATTTTAATATTGTGCATTGGTGCTTTAGAAACAGGTAAAATTATATAAGTAAATATTTAAATTTTAAAATTTTGCATTTATTCGGTGGTAGTAACAAATCAATTAATAAATTACTCAGTCTTGAGAAAAAATTTAATAAAATTTTATATAATTCCAAACTTTTCCATAAGTGTATTGATGATGACTTTTTTTAGAAATAAGTTTAGTTGACCATAATATACGTTTTCCATAATAAAAAACCCTGAAAACTTTGTAATTGTGAAAATTTCCAAATTTTTGTTACTTTTTTTTTTTAAATACCTATCTAAACTTGAAAATAAAATATAGTTTTGCATAGTTTTGTGGTTTGTTACTATGATATTATTAGATATCTTTCAAAAAATTGTAAGACAAATTTTATAAAAAGTTATTAAATCTTTATAACAAAAAATAACAAATTTGTTTTCTACTCATAATTAAATTTTCTCATATGCATAAATAGATAATATAATTTTATATCTAAAAATTATTATAGAAATTTGTTGTTTCTGCTTTATATCTGTATAAATATATGTGGTAATTAAAATACAATATAATTAATTAAAACATATATGTTGTCTTCTTTTTAATTTACTCTAAAATATAAGTAGACCGATTATTAATGTTCAATGTGAAATCGGGACTTGTTTTTTTAATCTACTTTTGACTTTTACATATATTTTTGGATTACTTTTTTAATCGAGAATATCCCTTGTCACAATTACAATTCCTATAAAATGATGTGAAAGCACTACTTTTAGTCTAATTTAGCTTCCATATATCAACAATGCTATTTGTCACGTTTAATTCATGAAAAAAGAAGAAGAGTGAATACAATGAAGTCCATCTGTTTTCATGATTGCCGCTATTACTTTTATAAATTTTAAAAAGAAAATTTGGAATCATTCTTCAATGTTAAAATAAAAAATAGAGTTACTTAATATAACATTTTCAATTTCCAACAGCATTCAGATTCACACATCATATTATTAAACAAACATTATTAGTGAAAAAATGACCTTCACACTGTCAGTAGTATCTGTCGCGGTTTGCAAATGTTCAAACATTCCACACAAAGAATCATTATTTCTAACATTCCACAGAAAGAATGTTATTTCTCTAGGACCAGAATTAATTTCAAACATTCCACAGAAAGAATCATTATCTCTAACGTCTCACAGAAAGAATGGATAAATCTCTAGGACCAGAATTATCATCTACAGATATAGTAAAATTTAAGATCTCCCGCATTCTTGTCCAGTTATGATTTATAACATCTGTTTCTTTATCAAAACTGATAAGTTTGACAATGACAGTTGGTCCTTTATTTTTACATGTTAACATATAGGTAAATATTAACCAGTTGAGGTTGCATGAAATCCCCTATATTTTTAATACGCAGAAAAATGTCTTAGTGCTTTGAGAACACTAGTTAATAAGATTCCAAGGCATATCTGTGTTACAATAAAACAATTATTTATGGATGTCGAACTTCCATGAAGAGGTTGGAACCCTCCCTAGTCACTTCTTATAATGTGAAGACATTAAAATAATAATAAAAAAAGTTTTTCTTCAAATTTGTACAATTATGTGAGCAATAAACGGAAATTAGTCCATGCAAAGTACAAGAGTAAGCCAATTTAAGATAAAACTACCAATGACAATCATTTTAGTCTTTATTTTTTTTACTCAAATGAATTTTTTTGTAATATCAGAACTAAATCAATATGTGCTCATAATTTTAGACAATAACTCTATACTACTACTCAATGTGGTCTCAATTATTTAAATACTATTGAGTTTTTTACTGGTTGCATATGTAGGCACTGCTCATGCAAGAATTAACTATCTACTGTGGACCTCCGTTCATTCTCATTCTTTCATTTTTGGCTTGAACGTTTTATTTGAATTGTCCTTACTACACTTCCTATTGTGGTGATCCCAACCTTCAACTCAAATAAATCAGGTACCAGTACTTGTAGTCGTCCAAAATTTGTTTGCAGCAATGACCTATAATATTTAAAAGCATCATATTTTTAAGTAGTAAAAAGCAAAGATGAAAGGGAAGGGCTCAATGATATGATCAATTCAAGGAATGACAAAAAAAAAAAAGAAAAATAAATTGAAGAATCTAACTGCACCTTTTCAGATTGGAGGTCTCCTGAACAACCATACGTGTGCTGCTCATTAATTCCGCCAATAATCAATTCCCCGTTGGTCTTGTTCAGAAGGTTCTGAACCTCGTTCAAAGTCTGCAAGACTTGGAGTTAATGATTTCCATATCCAGTTTAGTGCAGCTGTGATCATCAATGAAAGATGGGGACTTTATTAATTTACAGTGTTTCACAAGGGAAATTATTAGACATGTTCCATACTCAGTAATTACTTCAACAAGCTAACATCAGTTTTATTTAGAATTCCAAACTCATCTCAGAGGTAGGCTAACAGTAAAGGAAAAAAACAAATGGGTGTGGGAAAAAAAGTAGAACAATAAATGTATCTTCAAAACTTAATAAACAGATAAGTCACACATACATGCACAAACAGAGGTGTCCACTCTTTCTCCTTACACAAACTTTTCTTTCACTTGTATAAGGAATTTTAGCTAAATATTTTTCAGGGGTCTCACCCTGATTATGTGAACAACATGGAATGTAGCCAGTTGCATAAACTTTGTCAGATAATTCATTTACTTTTGGAGTGAATGGGATAGAATTGGCAATTTCCATGTTTTGTATTTGAAATTGCTTCGAATGTTATACATTAACTTCTAGGTCTTGGTAAGAAAGTATCTGTTCTAAAAATTTAACTTCAGTAATTGAAGTCCTAAAATGTCCCAACAAATACTCTTGTTTACCAGCATGGACTAACATCAAAGTCCATAAATATGATATGAACTAAAGCAGGAATGGTATGAGTAAAATCAGTGAGTTTATTTCTCAGCTGATGTATTTTTTCCATATCTGAAAAGTTGAAAAGAGTGTAGAATAAGTAATACCTACAACCTGATTCACAACCCCCTAGCCTAGGTACACCCAAAAAGCAGCTTCCTAAAAGTTTTACAACATAATAATGAACTATTTTAACACTTCCCTCCAGCTTAAGCATATAATTGTATATACCAAGTTTGAAACCAATAAATTGAATTCTAGACTCCCTCAAAGGCTTGATTACAATGTCTGCAAGCCATTAGAGCTAATAAATCCAGTACTAATTTCCTTCGATGTAGTTTCTTCTTGATAAAATGACAATTGATCTTTATATATTTGATTCTTTCATTAAAGAGTGAATTGGAGGAAATATGAAGGGTTACCTAATTATCACATAACAAATTCATCTGCTTAACTTCACAAAATTTGAACTCTTGAAGTTACTTAATCCACTCAAGTTCACAAGTGATCAAACTCAGATCTATATTTAGCTTCTACACTAGATTGGAGAACAATTTATTTCTTATTCCAAGGGATGAAATTCCCTTGAATAAATAAACAATATCCTTAGGAGGATCTCTGTCGATGGGTCAACCAACTCCATCTGCATCACAATATCCAAAAATTTGAATATATTCCTTGCCCTCATATAACAACCCTTGTCCTAAAGCCTTTTGGACATACCTGAAAGTACGAGCCACAACATTACAGTGGTCAATGTGAGGATTATGCATGAATTGACTAACAATTCCAACTATATAAAAAATATCAAGTGTTATAGTAGTGAGATAAATGAATTTTCGCACTAGCCTCCTATATCTCTATGGATGTGAAAAGATTTTACCTTGGTCAACCATTAGCCTTTGATTTGGGTTCATCGGACTATCAATGGGCTCAAAATTTACCAGCCATGTCTCCTCCATGATATCAAGAACATATTTTCTTTGTGAAACTACAATATATTTCTTTGATCAAGTCATTCCAATGCCAAGAAAGAATTTTAGCTAGCCAAAGTCTTAAGTCTAAAATGATGAAATAAATACTCTTTGAGTTGAGAAATTCAAGTGTTATTATTTTTTATAATAACTATATCATCAACATAGATCATTAGATAAACACACTTCACAAAGAAAATATAATAGAAAACTGAATGATTTGTCTCGCTTCATCTGAATCCAAAAAAAATGTTTAGTATGACAAAAATTACCAAACGAAACTCATAGTAATTGCTTTAGTTCAAGGAGATTAACACAATTTACAAACTAAATTATACTCTCCCTAAGTAACAGACCTAGTTCCTCCTTAACATCATAAAGGATAACATTTAAAATGTCAAGTTGGTAAATGGGCAATGGCAAATAGCAGCATAGCGAGGAAGAGTGGAATTATACTGATCTTGACCATAGTCAATACCATAAATGAGTATATCCTTTGGCTACCAACTGAGCTTTAAGGTGACCAATTTCACCATTAGACCCATCTATAACCAACATTTTTCTTCCCCAGGAAGAGGAACAAACTCTCGTGTGTTATTGTTAGCAAGAACTTGCATTTCATCAATTATGGTTTGACCCCATCCAAAAGATGATCAAGTGCTTCATGCCTAGTTTTGAGAACATGAAGCAGTTAGGACTATGGTCCTCTTTCTTCCAGTAATTACAATGTCCTCTTTTTCGATGAAACAAACGATGACAAACGATGATCAAGTGCTTCATGCCTAGTTTTCGAAAAAGAGAACATTGTAATTATTGGAAAATAAGCAGTTAGGACTACATCTCTCAAGTGATAAACCTTTGTCAGCGTGCAGTTTATATTCTTCCTCTCTGCAAGATCATTTTGTTGTAGTGTCTACAAACATGTGGATTGATGGAGAATAACCTATGAGGATATAAAAGAAACAAGTTCATCAGAGAAATATCCTTTAACATTATCACTTTGGAAGATTTTAATTATTTTCTTAAATTGGTTTTTAATCTCATTAAAAAAGTAAAGGAATATAGACAAAAGTTTAGGTCAACCTTTCATTAAATAAGCTTAGGTACATAAGAGAATTCATTAATAAAGATTACCAAATATCTAAAAAGCCAGAAGATGTAACATGGTTTTGTGTTGGAATGAATGGTAGAGAAAATCAAGGTTAATAATTTTCGGTTTATTTAAGAAACGATGATTTAACATGTTTTGCTAATTAATACGATTTATATTCTAACACTCTTAGTTACTTAAGACTAGGGGTCATTATCTTCAACTTCGTCAAACTTAAGTGAGCCAAATGGTTATGCAAAATGTTAGGAGCTAAGGTTGCAAAACATGACACAAGAAGACTTGTTTTCAGGTAATAAAGACCTTGTGATTCATGTCTCGCCAATCAAATGACCTGTATCATGTTTCTATATGACAAAGGAATTAACATCAAAGATCATAGAACAATTTAAAAGCGAGTCAATTAGCTTAGAGAGATTAAGTTATAAAAACAATGTGATACGTACAAAATAAATTAAAGATTTAAAGAAAGAGATAAAGGAATTTAATCAATTCCTTGAGATGCAACTTTGGATCCATTAACTACAATAACAAGATGAAGAATTTTTGAAAAAAAAAAAAAAAGAGAAGGAAGAATATTAATAGAAATGTCCAAGGAACTTGTCCTTTCACATAGAAATGCATTCTGTTGAACAATTGATGCCAAAGAAATTTGAGCTCGTCTGTTGAATTTTTTATATTTAATCCTCAAATATTGAAATCTTCTTTTTCGATTTAGACACATGAATTGACTTGTCTAGAAAACTATGGAAGGAGTAACAACTTTCTTGGGTATGACCCATTACCTAGCAATATGAGAATGTCCACTTCGACTGATCTACTCGATTTCTATGAAGGGAGAAGTTTCAATATCTTCCGTTGAACTCCATCTTTCACCACAGTAGGCACTGAAGGGAGTCAGTGACTAAGTTGTCCACTTAAAATCATCTAATCACCAACCAAAATTTGACCACATGCATGACCAAAATTTGAATGTAGATTTCACAGAATCAAAACCATATATAACGTATAAAGTTTTTTTTGGTGATATCCACCAATGAGTCAATCATAAATCTCTTCAGTTCTTCAAAAGCACTTAAAGCTACATATGTGAGATCATTTCATGGCTGGTCTCTTTGAATGAGGCTAGTCAGTCACATCAAAAAGAGACGTTGAATGTTATAAAAAAAAATGTTTTAGGTCTTCTTCCAAAAAGATCAACATGCCTTGAAGAATATGAGTATCTAACATATCTTATTCAAGTAACTATCATAAAACAACACATAGTTGGAACTCAAACTTTTGGCCCTAACTTATATTTTCAGTGGGCATTAACGCTAACTTTTTTCTCCAAATGGTCAAAACATCATTGACCAAGGAATTACAGTTTTCTTGAAGCCGACCAAGACAAGTATTTTTTTTCTTTGCAGTTATAATTTGAGAAAGGAAGATTTGTTGAATGAGGACTTTAATATATCACTGATTGTATAACAAATCATTAGACAGTGTACTGCATAGCCATTAACCCCAAAAACTTATTCCTTCAAGATTCGTTTAACAGATTAAAATGAAAAAGCATATTTCTGGAATTAGAGACAAAAATAACGAATAACAAAAGGACACTGTATCAGCAATGTGGAAGTGGAAAATAAGAATGATTAAAAATGAATCACTAAGTTTCAGTCAGTCTCTATTCAACAAGAGTTTCCAGCGCGGTTTTAAATTTGATAGCACGTTAAAATTTTAAATTAATAATAATAAATAATAATAATAATAATAATAATAAAGATGACACAAGACAATCAGAGAATGAGTAGCACCTGCATCCACATGTGTAGCTGGATTCACGACATGCAAAATCCTCTTTCCCGGTCATAGTCACCATTGGTATAAACTCCATTTGTTGACTGCATATGAGGCGCAAAATGCAGTCAACGTATTGAGTAATTTCTTTTATTTATTTCATAATAAAACGAATCCATTTGAATAGTTAAGCAGTAGAAGAAAAGCAAACGGAAAATGCAGCGGCGGTGTCTTTCGTACAACGTTGATTCTATGGGTTAGGAAAACAATCGATCACTCACTCGAGTTTATTACTAATAGTTAAAATTTTATAACGACATACCAGAAAAGAATTAGCAAGAGAGTTACCCGTGGGAGCCAAGGATCTCAAGTGGAGTGGAGGAAGTACAGAAAATTAGCATGAGAGAAGGTATGCGGTGGCCGTAACAGTGGCGGAGAGCGGTGGTGACAACACCGAACAGGGATGGAATAGGCACTTCAACTAGAAAAACTGAGTCCATTTTCAGTTGACTCAGTGTGACGCGGTGTGACTGGAGTAGAGAGAGAAATTCTCATCGAATATTTAGATTGTGACAAAAAGGCCGATGGGTATTTGGGCCGTATAGCCCATATGGGTCATAGAAACCTGTCCAACATATTTCAGTATTTGCTTGCACATTACCCACGCGTGCCGATATAAAACTATGCATGTGCCAAAAATAAATAGAAAAAGGTTATTTATTCTTCTTTTATTCATAGTCACAGAAAGGTTATGCATGAGACTACGTGAACAATAAAGTATTTTATTCCTTTGCCACTCACAACGTTGAACATATTTTCTTCATTTTAAAGTATCTAAGTGAACTATTTTAGGACGCCATTTTGATGATTCGTCCACTTTATAGTCCTTTTTGGTACTCAGGAAAATGAAAAATTTGACAAATTATACATTACCAAGATGCTCTGGGAGTTGAATCATGGCCATTGGTAAATCTGTTGCATAATACAAGAACGATAGAATTTATTTATTTTTTGACACCCCACTTTTTCTTTCATTCTTCTGACCTTTTCAACTTGCAAATTGTTAATTAAAGTTTAATGATTAAGTGGTTTCAATATAATAATCCATTCAGTTGCTGTCTTCCAACATACTTAATATTCAAACTGAATCTAGGAAAAATTAATATCTGTTTTCACACTGACAATAATAAATATACTTAACAATATTTTGTAAGCATTACCAGAAGAATGTTTTTTGTATAATAAACATTGATTCTCTTCTAATAAATTCTTTAATACTTTCACTTCAAAAGAAAAAAAATAGACAAGACAACTAACATTGAATTAATTATCTCAATTTGTTTTAAATTTAATCCAATGTTTATTTCCCTTCATTCTATTTTAAAATTAGTAATTAAGATTCAAGTCAGAAGTCTAAAGTAATTTCACGTTTTTACATTTCTTCCAATGAAATGTTTAGACAAAATAAATTGATTTAATATATATATATATATATAATAACCAAATTTGAAATGCAATATTTTTTTACAAGTGACAAAGGAGATAATTCCTAACTGAAAGTGTGACCACATCGTTACAATGATGATTTCGTAAAAATATTTTTATAGATTAAATTATTGTGTAAAACTTAATCTCGATATTCATTTCATCCTCATTATTTTATAGAATTTAAAGCAAGTCTAATTTTTTTTATTAATAATAGTTAATTATGCTTTTGTTAGTATAATTTATTTCAAAATATTACTTTATTTAATAATTAATTATTTTTTAAAATAATTGATGATGTGCTGAATGATAATTTTTTTTAAATTATTATTTTCATTAATAATCAATTATCTTTATGAATAATTAATTATTCGTTCACATGTTAATAATCAATCAATTATCATTTTCAAATATTAATAGCTTGCATAAATAATTGATTAAGTAGTAAGCATAATCCATCACACTGTTCCAGTTAAATTTCTCGAAATATCGACAAACAAAATAATCAAATATCATTTAGTATAATTGTTTAAGTCATTTATGAATGTTTTCTATAAATAATCTTTTAAGATATCTTGAAAATAATGAATTATTCTTTTGAGTTGTTAGTTTTATACATTCTAGAATATCTCAAAGAAGCATTTACCTCTTTTAAAAATACTCTTTGTTCAAATATCATTTTGAAGGTTGTGTGGTGATTTTCTTATCTAATAACTCACCGTTTTACTTTTTTGTGATTCATCAACAAGGTGATATCTTTATACTTTATTATAAACTCTTGTTATATATCTAATTGCTGCATTCGTTGCACTATTTATTTGTAATTTTTAGTATATTTTTTTCTTAAGGATTGTGCTAGAGAATTGTAAGTGCGTTGTCTTATAACGTGATTACATGCTTTACATATGAATTGTAATTGAAATATGAACATTTGAAGAGAGTAGAAAAAATCACTTTTAAAAAACAGGAAAAGTGATCAAGAAGAAAGAACCGTGAGAAGCATTTGTTTATTTTCTCTGTAACCTAATTTTGTTCATGACACAATATGAAAAGACTCTAAGACCATGTGTCAGAGTTTATAATCCTGTTGCTTCATCTGCTAAATAAAATGTGAAGCACAAAGGAAGATTTATGTATATGCGTGAACAGTGGGTATATTATCAAAATAAAAAGTCTTATCTTATCTTAATTCCACATTCTTAAAAGGATTTATATATTCAGACATTTCATAAAACTTCAAAGTGGCAGTAAAAAGGAGATGAGTCTCATATGAATGAAATTGTGGACATCATATGGATGTCTTGGAGTCTAAATTGCTAGCATACATAGGTCTATGGGCCTATATTTTAGGCCCATTTACTACTACTTTAGAGTTATGAAAAACTGATAACTCCAAAATTATCACCTGAGTCATGTGTTTCTATCTCATTTAAAGTTTTTAACGGTCTATTGGAGTCTTTGATACTTTGAACAAGAAACTTAAGATTCTGGACTAAGAGTTTAGAAAAGAGGAACTACTGTAAGATTACTTCTCAATCATGGATCGTCTAGAGCTCTTGATACCATATAATATATATATATATATATATATATATATATATATATATATATATATATATATATATATATATATATAAAGAAAGGAATTGTATATTATTGAGTGTGTATAAAATATTACAAGACTTGTGTTATATATATACACAAAACTAATCCTAAAAGACACAAGTAAATGGACCTAAAACATGGATTCATAAGCCTAACATAAGTAAATGAACTTAAAACATGAGTTCATAAACCATGTACGCTAACATAAATATCCTCTCGTAATATCTAAAACACTCGTGAATACATACATTACATCTTATATGAAATTTAAGATTTTCTTTTTTTCTTTTTCTCTTGTCTTATGAGGAGGATTGTTGTAAATACTGGTTATTATAAAAGCCATAAGAGTTTCATATTACTTAGATTCCACGCTCTAAAAAGTTGTTATACGAACACAGTCTCAAAGTGTATAAATTGTGAGTCTTATGAAAGTTAGTTCAATGATGACACTTTTAGAAGCTCAATCTGGACTTCTGTAGCATGGACTGCTGAACTTGTTACTCTGAATTTTAGAACCACATCACGATACTTGTGAAAAGCTGCTTTCTTTTCAAAGCATTTGCTATCGGGCCCGGAAGTGGTTTGTGTTGCTTTCATTCATCAACTTCTTTATATAAAAAGAAATTGTAAGAGAAAAATAAAAGAAATTGATGTTATATTCTTTGCAAATTGAAAGTACGAAGAAATTGAATTCAGTTTTTTCTAGAAAAGTTTATGTAGAAACTTGTATAAAGAGGAATTTGCTAATTCAACTGGTCGGTGTGCTAAGGTCAACCAAAGAGGGAATTTTCATTTACATTATTGATCAGTTTTTTTTTTTTATCTGAAGACTCATAAATTTCTTACGTGTTTTGATTTAAGTTTGAGTATTATTGTCTCCGGGGAAACTCCTGTGATATACCTAGTAGCGAAGAAGAAAAGAGATTAGTGGTTTTGATTGTTTAGCAGAAAGTTAGAGAGGAAAATTATGTAGAAGGACATTGGTATGCATTAAAAGGAAGTTGGCAAGAGAAGCATAAAGTGGAGAGGAAACGAAAGTTGTGATAGGCTGCCTCCTTGACTGGGTATGTTTATTGGTCCCCTACCCCTTAAATAAAGGGCAATGTACCCCTTTGTCCAGGTGCTCTATCCCATCTACCTGCTTTTCAAGGTAATCATAACAATAATTAGTTGGCATTGTAGTAGTAATAGTGGCAGCACCAGCTGGAGTTACCAAAAATATACCACCTACACAATTTACTTTCACTCATCAACCTCAAGCTTTTTCTCATTCAATTGCTTAAAATATAGCAAAATCCTACTAATATATCTACCTGTCCTTTAGGGAGGAACTTCATTTTTCTTCAATAACCTTTCATTCTATAACTCTAAGCCCAAACTTTGAAAGTGACTCCAATTATTGGAACTTGGAATTTCAACCTCACTTTCTTTTATACCCAACATGCCATCGTCTCCTAAACTGGGAATGTTTCTACCTCCGGATAACACTTCTTTCGCTCTATTCAAATACTTTAATATTTGTTTTCATCTTTCAAATCACCCACTAAATCATAATTCACTTTCAAATTATTACAAAATTTACCTTTCAAATACCCTTCCTCTTCATAATGAGTTAAACACGTACTTAATTAATAACTTCAAACTCAAAACAATGAAGTCAGTGACACAACGAAAATCAAAATTAACAAATTATTACTTCAGCATCAAGTCAAAAGTTAAGTTCGTTATTTTAGACATATATACATGTTTGGAGTGTTTAACGCAAAATCAAATACAGCATTAATTACATTTTTTTACTCATAAAGGCCTTACTACTATAAAACATAAACATAGACATAGACAAACGTTTTGTACGGTGGTACTTAGAATATTTGATTTTAAAAATAAAGAAAAAAGTAGAAGATTTTCTTTATAAGCAATTCAAAGTTGTTTCTTCGAGTTACATATAATTTTCTTTTTTGCTTCTGTTTTATAATAAATTTATCTAAATATGTAAAATTATTAAGAAGTATTTTTTTTAAAATACACAAAAGACTTATTGTTTATTGACACCTCAGAACAGTTTTTTTACCAAGTTGTTTTCCATAATGTGAAGTCAAACCAAATCAAAACAAACCTTTTATCTATGTAATTAAACCTACTTTTATTTTTCATCCACAAAATTGTTTTCGCTTTTTAATTTTGTAATATTTTTTTAGCCTATCAATTTCCCTTACAAAATTCTTAATGGAAAGATATACAGAAGCATCCAATCCTCGTTTCACCTACCCTTACAAACTTTATTGAATTATATATATATATATATATATATATATATATATATATATATATATATATATAATAATAATAATAATATTACGTAAATTTGTATATCCAGAAACTCGTGCATATCCAGAAAAGTTGAATTTGTTTAAATAAGATAGTTGCATGCAAAGCGTCCGAATAAGAATCTAACCCAGAAATTGGGTGCACAAAAAATAATCCAAATGATTTTCTTCAATCAATTGTTTATCTATTTGTAATGGAAGCATATTATAGTTGATATAAATTATAGAAGAATTGTGCTACATACTATTGAGGGGTTAATTAATAAGATAAGGTATTTTGACTTGTTATTTTCAACACTGGTCCTGTTTTGGTTTTCACTGTATTTCTCTCCATCACGTCGTGTCTTATTATCTCTTTTGTTCTTCTCTCTTATGATTGTAAACATATTGTCGTAAAAAAGTGTTGTGTGCAGGAAAATTTGTCAAATGGAAATGCATGTTGTTGGGGACCCTGTTTGATTTAGGTTTCAGTAATCAGTGGTAGTAATGATGAGACTTTCCTAAAGAAGAGCACTTGAGTCAGAAGCAACTAAATTAAGGTGCAGATAAGATGAGGTTCTTTCTTAATGTATACTATATGGCTCACAGTCTCAGATCCAAGAACTCATGCGACAATGTCATCATTTTTCCTAAAAAACATCATCTCCACTTGCAATAGGGCACTTCACCTTTGCTTCCCCATGCCCTTAATCAACCACAATCAAGATCAAGGGACCTACCCTTAATCATCACAGTCAAACTTCTCAAATTATTGACTTATTCATTTTCCAAATTTATTCAAAAGGAAGATGAGTGAGGCGAATGAGTAAATCATCTTCTCCATAATGACCAAAATTCATCAACATTATTATTTTTGGAGAACTAATTTCTGAAAAATAATTATAGAACTACAGACACAATTATATATTATTTTAGGAGGATTAATGTTTAAATTATCTTTAAGAACTAAACAAAAATTGTTCAAATGTAACTAAAACATATATTTGATCCGTTTCAATGGAATTAAACTGAACACCTATTTAAGAATCAAATATATGAATAGATAAAGTTATTTAAAAATAGAGTTAAATGTTTTTGATCATTTAACTTTTAGTTAAAATTAGAATTAGTCTCTCATCGAAACTTTGGACCAATTTAGTCCTCCATTTTTAGAGATGCATCAACATATATTTTTAACCAAATTTTGTTAAGTTTATTTGACATTTCAAACACGTTTTTTAGTTAATATTGAAGCAGAAATGTATCAAACAGTATAAATAACTCAAATATTATTATGAAACGTGTTTAAAACGTTAAATAAACTTAATAAATCTAGGTTAAAATGATTAAATTCATATATTTCTAAAGTTAAAGGATTAAATTAAACCAAAATTTCAAGGAGGAATTAATTATCATGTTCACTAAAAATTAAGAAATAGAAAATATATTATTGAAATGACCAAGGATGAACTTCAACGAGAATATTGTATCTTTTGAGGTCTTCCTGTTTGCTTGTTACTGTGTACCGGGCCTACTTTTTCTTAGATCCGTTAATCTAAGATGTTCTTTGATTAATTTAGTAATCAAGTTAATTAAAGTGATTTTAATTATAGAAAATTCTAGTGTTTTTTTAATTTAGTAATCAAATATTAAAGTATTTTTTTATGTGAATATTCGATTAAATTATAATGGGTGGACTATTTAAAATTCTAGTGCACCTATCTAATAAAAATTAATTTGTTCACGTGTCATCATTTGAATTGTGTCAACTATATTTAAAAGAGAAAATAATGACGATACATGTATGTTTATTATAAATTTTTGCCAAGACTCGTACATAGCATCGGTCTTGAAATAGAAGAGCTCATGGATCTTTGGTTTCAAAAAATGTTTTATATGTTATCTTTTAATTATAGAAAATATCATATTTTTCTCTCATTCCTATTTTTAAACACAATAAAACAAAAACAAAGTAATAATTTAATAATTTAAAATAAACAGGAATGTCTGTTAAAACTAAGCAACCTTAGTATATCTAAACTTTTTAATGCAACAATGGAAATCAAATTTAAGATTTAAGACCGACCATAATAAATTAGCATTTCGTAACATAATGCCAGAAAAAAAAAAGTGTAGAGTTGGAGTTAGGTACTACTGTTAAGGGTTGATGATTGTATGTAGCAAACACAGAGGACCCACGAGGGCACTCTCGTCTTAATTGTTGGGGCAACATAATCGATTTCCTCGTATTAAACAAGGTGAATCATGAGTTACCAGAATGCCGATAGAAAAAAAAAAAAAAAAGTTGACAAATTTGGCATCTTGGATTGTAATTTTTAACTGAGAAACACGATGGCATCATCAAGGCATGTTCATGTGAAAGG
The DNA here is from genome assembly GCF_037176805.1 of Vigna unguiculata. Taxonomy (NCBI): domain Eukaryota; kingdom Viridiplantae; phylum Streptophyta; class Magnoliopsida; order Fabales; family Fabaceae; genus Vigna; species Vigna unguiculata. Next base: position 50,295,131 of record NC_140794.1, on the reverse strand, counting down.
AAAGGGTTTTGTAGCTACCTTCAAAATTGTGGTGGCTTTCCCATCACATTAACTTTTGAGTTTGATGCCATGCCATGACACCCATAATCATGACTTTTGTTGCTGTTCTCTCACTTTCACAAGAGTTGACAAAACAAACAAGTTGAAAACAGCACATAAAATAAGCACTCTCTAGATTTCCTCCTTTATTGGGAGAGGAGGGAGGCGCCACAACGTAACCTTCCGCTCTATTTCTAAGTCCTAATTAACCTTCAGTCTTTTCTCAGCCTACAAATTCATAAAATATTTAAACAATTATAAGAAATTTAAATATTTAGTAATTAAATTATTTCTAATTAAATTTATTTTACTTTTTGAATAATTAATTTAAATGAAGTAATTAAAATATCTTAAATTTTAATTTTTTAATTTAGATAAAACAATTTGATTTTTATTTTAACATGAACTAAACTCTACCTTTAGTTCAACTTAATTTGATTTAACTTTTAATTTGGAATAACTTGTCTCGACTTTTGATTCAAGTTGATTCAAGCCGATTCAACCTAGACCGATTTAAATTGATTTGACCTCAGTTAATATGACCTTGGTAGATTTGAACTGATTTGACTCTAATCAACCTTCAACTAGAAAAGATTGGTTTAAACCTTCAGTTTAGGCCGGCTCGGGTCGATCATCGGCTTGGATCGACTCGAGTCGACATTCAGTTTGGGTCAACTCTAGTCGACTTTTGGCTCGAGTCGACTTGGCTCAAGTTGACTCAGATAAATCTTTGGGTAAGGCCAACTTTGCTCAACCTTCGATCAAGGTTGACTTGGCTCAACCTAGGATTTGGGCCAACCCGACTTGACCTAAGACCCAGGCCGATCCAGCTTGATCTTCGATCTAGGCCAACTGGCATGACCTTTCACATGGGCTAACTTGTTCGGATCTTCAACCTAAACCCACTCATGTCAACCTTCTGCTCAGCCCGACTCGGCTTGGCCTTCGACTAAAATTGAAAGTCTATATGAGTCGATTTTTTGGACATGTAAACCTTTTTTGTCCGAACCAATGAGCAATTCTGCAACTTGGAAAATTTCCTTCTTGTTTTTAGAGAATTTCAAATTCTACTATTTTTTATTTAAATACCTTCTTAAAATTTCTCAATTTCAATTGTCTTTCAATTTCTTCAAAAATGTCTTTATAAGCTGCTTATTTTATTTTGATATATCATTTTGGTCAATTTGTTCTATTTAAAGGTATTTTTGAACTAAATGGTAGTATTTTATAACTTGAGAAAGGAGTAGAACTACCTAGATAGACAAATTAATGATTTGATAAATTTAATAAATTTCTAAAACTTTGTAGACTCACTAGGCGAGCCAACTAATCGCTGGGAGAAAAAAATGTGATTTTAAGATTTAAAAAGTTCAAGTGACTTTACTCATTAGGTGAGGTAAAACTTGACGAACAAGCTAAGACTAGCTAGGTGAGCTTTTGAAAAGAAGTTCCCTAAGGCCTTACGTAATGGACATAAATATTTTGGTAAAATTTTGGCGAACTTATGGTGGTTGGATCGTTGTGTGGGCTTTGTTTCTGCTAGGTGAATTTTAACTGTCTTAATTCCAAAATTTGCTTGTTGAGCGAATCATTCCTTTTGTTGAGCAAATTTTTTTTATTAAATTACAAAGAGCTCAAAAAGGGATTGATCAAGCCATTGATTTGTTAGGTGAATACATCTTTAGGGGTGCCTCTCAGAATGAGAGATGATTGCCACTAAGTGACAAGTAGATTTTGCATATGAAAATAACTATTTTAGTTTTGAAATAAAATGGATGGGTGTGTGGTAGAGCGAGCATGTTACTCATAATATACTTTTTGTGTGGTTGAGTGACCAAGTATAGTTGGGACATAAGCCATAATATACTATGAGATCTTAGTTAATGCATTAATGTTGTCAATGAAGATATTTTCAAGGAGAAAATACTAAATTATAATGTTATAGAATGTGTATTGAACGACAATTCCATGTATGAGATTATTCTAACTCTACTAGTTTTAGTCTCATATATAGGAAGATGTTAGATGATTAGAGTTGATGGAAGTTCTTATGTTATGGAGGGACAATGTGAAAAAGAATCATGTGTCATAGATGGTATAGGAATTTACCCTATCATATGAGTGGAGAACTTAGTTGATGATATATATGGCTTTGTGTGAACGAGAGGTAATATAATAAGTGCATAATCTCTAAGTCTATTCAATACACCATTCTTCCAGAAATAGAATCAAATGTCTATGTCATTAGCTAAGCCAAATGAGCTATTTGTTTGAGTCAAATAAACTAAGCGAGTTGAATTATTATTAGAATTAAGCAATATGTGTTTTTAATTATAGACTTTTAATTTTAGATATTTTTTTATTAAATAATTATGACAATAAATGGGTATATGGTATTTTATAAATCATTAGTTTCCTCTTTATTGTACCTTTGTTGGTTATAATTGTAATGATCGAGTGAGACAAAGAAATATATGATGTTTTATGTGGAAGTGTTTAGTATGAATGAGTTAAGAAAACAGTGATGTTTTTTAATAAAATTGTATGGATATTTTTGTATTATTGTAATTATTTTTTTTATCTTGCTTAATAAATTTATTTTCAAAACTTCACTTCATTTAAGAATAATATAATATAATATTATATATATATATATATATATATATATATATTCATTTTTATAGAAATATCATAATTTAACTATTAAGTAGGATTGTTGGAGTTATTATCTTCAAGAAACTTCTTCTAATAATTACATAACAAAATTAAGGAACTTTTTTTCCCAATTAAATTTTTTTCATAATATTATTATTTTCATGAACTAAGATGATGATAGTGTCATAAATTCGATCGTATATTCAATAAAAAGAATATGTAAATAGCTTCCTTAGTTTTTAATTAATTTTTTCTAACGAAATCTTCCTTTTTAACGCTGCAACGTAACTTCTTAGTATAAATAATGATAATTATTTATTCCAAATTATAGTTGTTTACTATAAATTAAACCGAGTTTTTTGTAAAAATTTATAAGAGATTTGTAGAATTTTGATAGTTAATATTGTTTAATTGTGTTTGAATATGTAATAAAAAATTAAGCATGCATTTTTTTAAAAGGATTAGAACAACTAAATACTCCATAATCAATATATTTTCTTGTCCATAAAAAAATTAAACCCATGCAAAAGTGAGAACAATTTCTAGATGTAGTTTATGATTCTAAACATTTAAAAAATATTCAAAAGTTGTTCTGAGAAATTTAGGTTGAATTGAAAGCATATTGTCTTATAGTAGAAACCATGAATGAATATAGAAACGGTGGCGTCAAGATAAATATGTAGAAACATACGTCGGCAGGGATGAACCTATATGTCTCAGAAGAGATGGTCATGTCCTGTCCTCCACAATCTTTCTTAAAAGAAACACAAATTAATATAAATATGTTAAGAAGAAGCACTCGTCCTCAAAAAAAAAAAAAAAAGCATTTCATTTGTTTAAAAAACTTAATCCTACACCACACAATTAATACTCATTGTGTGTATATGTGAAAGGAAAATAAGTCATTACACTTTTTAGTTACCCCAACAATTACATCACTACAAACATTCTATTATCTTAAGTAATTCTGCATAACATCATAAATATAATTTTTAAAATAGGAAAATTTTAATATATTAATACATAATTTTTAATGTTAAATATAAATAATTAAATTAAATTATTTTGCGGCGGAAAAACAAAAATATATATTTGATTTCAACATAATAATTATTTTTAAGAAAATATTTCTACTTATGGCGATTTCAAATCAATTTAACAAAACATTTAATATTCAATGTTGTGCCTTTTTCACAATCAACTTCCATTTCTAGTCAATTATCATTATAACATCAGTAACTAATAAAATTAGTATGTACATATAAGACTAGTAAAAAAACTTATTATTAAAGTTTCTTTTATATTTATTTGCAGTTTATATATAATATTATTTGTTAATCTATATTAATTTTATACGTACATTACCGGTAAACCTAACCTCTCGTTCATTAATTTTGTACGTAACTCACATTAAATACAGTCGCATAGAAATACTCGTAGTAGTAATTAAAGCATATGCAATGACAGATATAATTTATCACCCATAAGTGAAATTTATTTGTTATAGTAAGTGACGCAGTGATAATTGTATAAATGTAGTAAATTTATCATGGCAATTTTTAGCTGAATAGTAAGTTCACAAATCACTTCTGATATTAGTTTAAGCTATACTTAATATAGAAGTAGTTATATGTTAGTTCAAATAAGAACTTACATTTACAGTAAATATATTTTAGGATAATAGAAGAGTGAACATAAGTACTAGACTCTACTTTTTTTAGTTATTTTTTTATCTATTTTTTCTCACGACAAACTAATAACTATTAGTATTACATATTTTTCATCTACAACCAGATGGGGTTTAAAATGAGAGTGTAACTTTATTCATCTTTTTCTAGATTCTTTCCTTTTATCATTTGCATTGCCATCGAAATAAATGTTTGATAAAACCTTTTATATGAATGCTAAAGTGGTTATATTGTAATTAGTTTCAGGATTTTAAAGTAAAATATTTGATTTCCCTCTAATTGGCTCTCTAACAGGAAGGTTAAGGAAAACAAAAAGGTTATTGTTAATAAGTGAATTTTAAGTCTAACTAAACTCCAGACAACAAACTCGTAAGGTAAGGTTTACATCCACTTATGTATTATGAAATAGTCTTATCTTTCTAGTTGACGTGGGATCTCCAACAACACTCCCTCACGTCGAAACATATACATCTCGTGTGTGAGACTAAAAATTGATGAGTGGTTCGATAGCAGGTGACATGATATGCCCAACAAATAACAAATCTCGTTAGGAAAAAATTGAATTCATGACTCTAATACCATGTTAAGAAATGGACTTTCAACCTAACTTAACCTAACAAAATTAACTCATAAGGTGAGGTTTGCACCCACTTATATACTATAAAATAATTTTATGTTTATTTGATGTGAGATCTCCTACAATTATGAACAATTGAAAGAAATAAAAGGAAGTATTAACAAAAAAAATGGAAAATATCAACGTTTCAATAGTACTTAAGGTCTAAATCATCATGTATTTTTTTCTATGTTGATTAAATCTAACTAACACAATAAAATACACTTTTTATGTTATTTGTATTTATTTCAATTTTATATTAGACATAGTAAATAAAATTAAGTAACAAAAAAATTATTCTTCAGGGTAGTATAAGTAAATATATAAACAATTATAATTATAATTATAACTAATTTCATAATGTCAATTAATTTAATATATGTATCATTACTTAAAATGGTAAATAATTTAGCGATGAAAAATCAGATACTGAATTGATCCCTGATTTTGATCAGTAAACCACATATATGACATTATGACTAATAAACTTGTGACTCTGTTTTATGAATAATTTTAGAATAATTAATCTTCATTGGAAACCATTATTTTCTTTCAATCTAATGTTCGAAACACTGAAATAAATTAATTTTATCTAATCTATAATCAACAATTTATTTTATGAACAAGGTTTGTTTGATTCAATATGTCTTTAAGTATATATTAGATGTTTTTAAATAATTGTATTAACTTTTTTAAGTGTTTTTAAATTAAATTAATTTTATTAAATAATATTAATTTAACGGTCCAATATATCATATATTTAATAAATGTTAAATATATAAAAATATTTAAAACTACTTTCACACGAGTGTAAATTATTTATCATCACATCAAACTGTTTTTGTCAGATTTGTTATTATGTGTTTTGGTTTCATATTTTTTTTTAAAGGATGAGAAATTATTGATGCCAAGTTTAAGCATGCTATGTGGGGGTGATAGTTGCATATGTTTGTCATAGTTAGGGATTATTTGACAATGGAATCAAGCATTGACTTTACTGAGCATATAGGATTAGGCACACAATTAACAAAAGTAGCGTTGCAATAAAAATAAAAAACAAGACTTGCATCACACTCACGTTGTGTCTGTTTATGGAAAAATATTGTTTCCACGAATAGAAATGCGACAACTATAGTTATTGTTTCGGTAGAAGAACACGAATTTGAAATTATAGATTTGCATAAATTTTGCTTTGACTTAATGTTTTTGTCTCATTTTTTTTATTTAATGTGATTTTAATATTTATCAGAAAAATTCAATCTGATATCTTTCTTAAATTAGTATATTAACGATTAACTATGTTTTTTTTTTCTAAACATAATACAATTTTGTTTTTTTTTTCTTATTTCAAATTTTTATTCTCTCAATTCTCCATATTAAGAAATGCATGAAATGTACGGATGAAGTCTTTCTCATTTAAATATGATAATTATTTTTTAATCTGACAAATGATGAATTATGTTAACCTTCTATAAAATATTGATAAAAAGAAATATTTGTAGGCTACATCCAATATAATTCATAGTATTTCCCATTAAAAATCAATTAACATCTTTTGGCGGTAAAAATAAGTGCATTGTAATTCTTAAATATATGAACCTAAACAAAAATTAAAAATAAAAACATAGGTCACCCTAATATTAACGTTTTCAAATGATATTGTATATTTATATTTTTACAAAAATAAATATATTTATATTATTTTGTTAAGTTATCATCTTTTATAAGATAATTGATGTAACAAGAGATCGTATTTATTTCTTTCGATAAATGCTTAGAAGAGTTAAAGACAAGCATTAAATAATTATTACAAATACTATAACAAAAAAAATATTAAATATTTTATTTTGAGATATTAAATCTTTTATTCTTTTTAAGTTTTAAAGAAAGTCATGAAAAATCCTAATATTAAACATAAAATATGTAAATTGTTAGTTCTCATTGTCATGTTGGGTGAAATTAGACATGACTTCTGTAAACAAAACTCCATCCAGAATCATAATTTTGAAAATCATAATTGATTTATTGTAATAACTTTGAAGAGGGTTTGATGCTTTGTATGAAAGGAAGAAGGCTGAGTTATTATGTTATGCTTTATGTTATAATATATAATATAATAGAATAACATAATAGAATAATAATAAAAAAGTAACCAATAGTAATATATAAATAAAATAATAGTATTAAATAATAATAATTATAATAAATATTTAAAATTAATAGAAATCACAATAATAATAATAATAAAATAATAGTAATAATTAAAAAATAGTAATTATAATAAAATAATTTTGTAAAAAATAATTAAAAATTTAATATTATTAATAATAAAAATTAAAAATATAATAATGATATTAATAGTAATATAAAAAGACGTTAATAATAAATGTCAAACAATAATTAAAATATTAATAATAATGAAATCATAACATAATAATTTATACCTCTATATGAAACAATTCTCTTTTTTTTTTTTACATATTTGTTTTTCAATTTTATACTTTAAGTTAAAGTTTTTAAAATTATTTGTTTTTCAATTTTATTCTTTGAATAACTGTTTTTTTTAGTTTAATCATTTTTCTAAATTTGACCATTCTTTTAAACTTAATTTTTTTAAATTATAGAACTGTCTAAAAAATAAATAAAAGTTATTTAAAATAAAATTATAAATATATTTATATTTAATTTATAATAATAATAATAATAATAACAATATTAATTTTATTATTATAAAATAAATAAACACATGTACAGACGACATATTAAAATAATAATAATAATAATAATTTTATAAAATAATATTAATAATAATAAACTATTTGAACTTTTATTCTCTTTCTGCTGTGTTCTTTTTTCTTTTTTTTCACTTACCCATTTTCATTTTGTCAATCAAACAAAACAATTAGACATAATCCTTAATTAGAAGAAAAATTCTTGTTAAAAAAACAAATTTCATCTTGAATCAAAGGAAAAGATATGAGATTCATTTGGTCATGTATCTTGTGGTTTCTTTATCATAATTGACAATCTTGTGAGAGAAAATATTATTGCTTCTCTAACTTTGAGAATGAATGACAAGTTAGAACCATTAGTTTTATATTTTCCTGTCCGAATTATGAAACCAAATATGTTATTAATCTAGAATGTGACTGGTGGGAGGGAACCCCTCTAATTATCAGACAAGTGTTTGATCTATAATATATATATATATATATATATATATATATATATATATATATATATATATATATATATATATATATATAAATAAATAAATAAAAGAAATATCAATTAAATTCATAAGAGCTCCCACATAGATTATATGTATGTTGTATAGATGGAGAAATAAAGACTACTTTAATTAACATTAATTTCATTTATTGAATGTTGAATTAATGACAGTGGTACACTTGCACGTGACTAAACTGTCATTAATTAACGAAGTATTGATTAATAATTCTAAAAATCTAACAGTGAGTACAAGGCGAAATTCAATCTAAATTGTTCTCATGGAACGAAAATTCCATCCCACAGTTTACTATGAATTATTATTAATGGTTTCTCTTTGTACATGTTTCTCCCTTTCAAACATAAAAATCTCCTAACCAGATTCTCATGATATAACATTAAGAATACAAAGGGTCTAAGTTCATGAAACTACAGGGACAAAACCCCTAACTTAGATATGGTCGATTAACAAACCATGTTAATCCCTTTCTTTTGGAAACCTCGTCGAAAAAAATTCGGCACGCCAAAGCCGTGGCGTGTCCTCCGTGAAAGGTGGGTCCTGGGAACTCGATTTCTCCGATGAGTTGGAACTTCGAAGGGTCCTAGGTATTGCTTGCGCCTGCTTGAAGTGACACGTGCTGGAGATTGATAGCATTTGGATGACGGCGCGTAGAACATTCACCGAACATGGCGTTGTTTGTGACTACGTTTGTTGACTTGGTGGTTTTGGGCCTCCCTGTGCTTGTTGGTCCAGCAAACCTTGAAGACGTGAGCAACGGCGGTTACATGTGAGATGTTTGGATTGGGTGTGATTTTGGTTGGATGCGGTGAAGCACATGGTAAAGTTTGTTGGATATGTGGTGGTTGGTGGAATTTAGACATGTTTATTAAGTGAAGAGAAGAAGATGACGATGAAAAGGAGTGAAATAGGGAATAGAAAAAGAGAAGGGTGAAAGAAGAGGATTGGGTAAAGGAATCTTGGATGAACCACTTTTAGATTTTTCAAAAGCGTTTCATTAGATTTTAGGCCTATTCATATTCAATTCATTGCTATATAAGGGTAATGTCTCTCTTACTTATTGGAGACCTCATGTTTAGTATTGTTTGCTTTTTAAGGATGTCATTTACTTGTTTCTTAAGTGATTTAAGTGGTCTAAATTATTTATGAGTATATAGGCCAATTTAAATAAAAATAAAAATGTAAATGAAAAATTTTAATACATGTTTATAAATAATAACTATATGTATATAAAAACTTATTAAGTTATTTTTGTGAGTACGAGATAATCTTTTTTTTTAAGTGGAAAGAGTACTTTTTCCATTTGAGGAAAATGAGGTCCTTAACTTTAACTTTCCCCTTTCATCACAAATACACAGAAAATTGGTTGGAAGATAGATTGAAAGATACGTTTACACGAACACGCATCCTTGCTTTTTCTTTTGATTTTTTTTTTTTCATTTTTCTCTAGGCATTTCCCTAATCAAACCCAGGTTAGTTGTTTTTTAATTAATTAAGTAAATTTTTATTTATTAAAGTTATTAACTAAAATCTGATTAAGTTTTAAGTTTTTAAATATAATAATGCAACTATTTTTATTTAATTAACAAGAGAATAATTAAGACATAAATATTAATTATTTTAATTTGTGCTTCATATAAGTTAAAAAATTAATAATAATAATAATTTATATAACAATTGAAATTAGATTTAAATTAAATGAATACATTTTAAATTTTAGGAACTTAATTGAATCTTTTATTATTAGATAGGCTAAATAGAAAAAAATATATAAAATAAGATTAAAAAAAATAATTGAACCTCAAATGATAGTTTTTCATTTTCCTTTAATAAAGTTAAATACTTATAACTTTTTATTAAATATAAGCAAGCCTAAAACGTTTACATTAATTAAAATTAAAGAAAATAAACTGTATTAACGGCCATTTGGAAAAAAATGTTTTTCATAGGTGATTTCAGATATTTTATATTATTTTCATACTATATTATATATATATATATATATATATATATATATATATATATATATATATAATAAAACTTATTATGTTATAAGTTCCTGATAAATTTGAAATTTTTAATTGAGTGCTTGATTAATTTTTGTGGTCTATTGACTATTCAATGAATTTAGTTTTTTCAATTTCGTTGTTAACTTTTTCTTTAAAGTAGATGATATGGTTGTTAAGTGTCATATGAGGTTATTATCTTGTCAAATACAATTATAATTGTCTAAGGTTTAATGCAAGAGTTTTTTCCTATCATAACCAACTAAAAATCTATTTGGTTAAATAAAAGTATTATATGAAGAACATTTTATGAATTTTATGGATATAAAAAGTAATGTATTAACTTTGTCGAAAAATTTCATAATTACATAATATTGTTATGCACTAACACTTTATTTTAACTAGAAATTTTAATTTTAGGTTTATATGCTACAACGAGTTTTTTATAATCATTAGATACCAACTTAAATGTATATTTTTAAAATCATTATTTTTTTTTGGAAATATTATTTAAAAAATTAAATATGATAATTATATTTTTTCATATGTCAAATAAAATAAAACATTCCTTGAAACTAACATTCTCTTAAAATATTTATTATTACTTATCAACATTTGCAAGTTCAATTTTCAACATTAAAAATATTTAAAACAAACTTCTAAAGTATTGTTCTCAATATGCAATCTAATAAACGGTCTCTCCCAAAGTAGAAGTTTATAAAAATTTATCAAATATAAAATTATTATGATTTTATAAAATATAAAATTATGATATTCATTTTTATTCAAATAATAAAATCTAAAATTATTTGTCCGCTAAAGAAGATAGAGATCGAGAGATGTGGCACTCTTCATAATGATTTAGAAAGATAAGCAATAGTTGTTTTAAAAGGATGATTTTATAAAATATAAAATTATGATATTCAATTTTTATTCAAATAATAAAATCATAATTTTATAATCATACAATTTTGAATTAAAATAGAAAATTAATGAAAATATAAATTATACAATTATAAAAATATATATTTATAAAATTAAAAATCACAAATTATAAAATTATAAATTACAAAATTATAAACCCTAAATGCTACTAATAACATGACAAGATAATAATTATGTCAGTCCCTTTCTTGACATTCACATCACCCCATTAACAGGAAAAGTTAATGGTGGGAACTCAATTGAAAAAATTAAATTTATCGAGGATTCAATGGATCACAAAAACTTACCAGGGACTCAATTGAAAGTTTCCAAGGTTAACCATGGCTTAAAACATAATTAAGCCATACAATAATAATTATTTGTTAATTTTTATATTTATTATTCATAGCAATGATAATGTTTTTATTAATTAATAATATATAATCGGTTTACCCTGCTATTGTATGATAATTAAAATCCTAAAATTTTTACTTAAGTTTACTTAATTATAAAAATAGTTATTTAATTATCTTCAATTACATCTTTTAGGAGGTTAATTTGTTGAATTTTTTTGAGATATGTGATATGTGAGATAATATGAGATATTCACATTCTTAATTATTTTCATAAATGTGGTCTATTTGTCAATCAATTTTAGATTTATTCCGTTAATTCTGATACTGTAATCCCATATTATTGACAAAGTTTTACACTTGGTATCATAGCAAAGTTAAATACCTTTGCCTTGTTTTTTGAATATGTCGTAGTTATCTTTTTGGATTCTTTATATGTGTTTCGGGTGCGTTTGATATCGAAAATAATATTATTGGTGTTGGAGGTGTCACGATTGACAAGGTGTGATTCTAACTTACTGTTGGACTTTGCGGTTATGGGTACAAAAGATCTTGGAGCATCCGTATTGGAGCCCTTCGAGGCTTTGTAGGAATTGGCCCTAGGAATCTGAGATTTGTTTTTGTAGTCATGTAATGCAAAACATTGTCACTTGCTTATGGAAATTGACATCATTTTTGGACCGTGAGTGTGTGGGTTATTTTTTGAGGTTAAAGATGAATTAAAAATGTACATTTTATTTTTTAAAATAATGAAGAGTATATAACTTTATTTTATATTTATATTTTAACGTGAAATATCTTATGGTGTGATGGGTAAGTAATGCATGCTGCTTGAATTACTATATAAGTTCATCAAGGATTGACATATAATTGTTCCTTTTAAATCTTTTGATAAAATAACTCCTTCATATAAAACCAAAGAAAACCGTATTATAAGGTTTTGTATGTACTATAAGTTTTTGTACGTAATAGTTTTTTTATACTACTATAAGGTTTTCTACGTACTATAAATTAATCTTTATACATACTACAAGGTTTTCTACGTACTTTAAGTTTTCTTTTTCTACGTAATATATGTTTTTGTATGTACTATAAGATTTTTTTAAACTATAAGTTTTTGTACGTAACACATGTTTCTTATACATACTATAAGACTTTTTACGTATTTTACGTCTTTGTACGAAACCAAAGTATAAAACTATATGGTTTGACATAATTATTGTGGGAAGGTTTAGACTTGTTTCTGCAACATAAGAGAAGGATATATAAATTGAATGGTGAATATATTTTTAATGAATTAGAGAGTGACACAACATCTTTGATTGATTGATATCTATAATCACGCAGTAAACATCAATTGTAATTAATTATATGTGTTGTAATGAATTTTTAACCACAAAAATCTTCTTACATCTATATGATTAATTAGGACAAAATATCATATTATATTTATCAATTGCCCGTAGGAATTGAGAAAAGGAACATAATCTAATAGTTTTATCATATGATTAGATGAGTCTAACTGGATAAGACTTTAGTCCACAAACAATTTTTATGTCAATATGTTCATTCATTAAGAAACGTGTTTACATCGGTAAAACATAATAGTATAATAGTTTTATCATTTGGTGATGTGAGTCTATTTGAGTAAGATTTTAGTCCACAGACCAGTTTTATGTCACTTTATTCATTCATGAAGATGTGTTTGCATTGGTAAAACATAATAGTTTTATCATTTAGTTAGATGAGTCTAATTGAGTAAGACTTTAGCCTAATAAGTTTTATGTCCTAGATTCATTCATTAAGATGTTAAGGTGTGTGTTTATATCGGTAAAACATAATAGTATAATAGTTTTATCATATGGTGATGTGAGTCTAATTGGGTAGGACTCTAGTCAAGTTCTATGTCATTTGATTCATTAAGACGAATTGGCTTATGAGCTCACTTAATTAAAAAAAATTAATTCTTTTTATTTTTTTTTTCAGTCAAAACTAAATTGTAATTATAATTAAAATCTAAATAAACTTCAATACAATCCAAATACAAACTAAAATAAAAAAATACCAAATTATCTATGTGTTGGCTAAAAAAATAACCTAATTTGATCCAAATGCAAAGTCCAACTTAACAAAAAACACTTGCATGACCCTTTATTGCACCAACCCGGCTCACCACAAGTTCAACCCAGGTGAGCAGGATTCTAAGTGAACGGGGTCAAAAATTAACCCGTATAAATTTATAAAAAAATTTCAACCCAACCTGACCCGAACCTGTGGTGGGCTGGGTTGGCTCGCAAGTTTCAACCCATTTTAACAGCTCTAAATATATGTGTTTTTTTGAGTGGATTTAGAGGGTGAAGTGAGTAGATTTGGAGATAAAATTTATGAGAGTTAGTGAATGAGTTGAGTGATGTGATAGATTAAAAAAATTTTAATAGATAAAATTTTAAAATTACTAAATTACCCCTAATGATAAAAATAAAATTAAATAATTATTAGAAGAGTTAAAAATATTAAAATTTAGGTTAAATCATTCCATAGGTCCCCATTTTTGTAGCGAAATCTCAAGTAGGTCCTCCATTTTTATTTGACTCAATTGAGTCCCTATCTTCGAAAATTCGTTGCAATTGGTTCCTTTCTGTTAGTTGACCGGTAACGGTGCTAATTATGTGCCACGTGTCAGCACATGGTTTTTTTGACTTTTTCTTTTTAATTTTTTTTAATTTTTATTTTTTTTTATAATTTTTTTTAAAAAAACTTAAAATTGCCACGTGTCATTCTGATATTGTGTCACATGGCAAAGACAGTGTGATGTGGCAGTGGCAGTGGCACGTGTCAATATTGGATGTGAAGAGTCTCAATGTAGTCCCTGTATTTATTATTTTGTCTCAATTTGGTCCCAATTTTTTTAAAACTGAATCAATTTTATCCCTATATCAGATTTAATTTTTATATAAATTTACAATGGTATTTTTATTATAATTGATATTTTTAACAAAATTAAGTTTATTTAAATGTATATTTTGCATTGAACTTTATTTAAATATTGTTTCAAATATTTATATATCAATAATTTATAGACAAATGTTAGAATTGTTATAATTTTTTTTAAAATTTTATATTTGAATTTATAAAGTTTTTATTTTTGAAGCAACTCTAACATTTATCTATAAATTATGGATATATAAATATTTAAAATAAAATTTAAATAAATATTAGTACAAAATATACATTTAAATAAATTTAATTTTGTTAAAAATATCAACTATAATAAAAATACCATTGTAAAATTTATATAAAATTTAAATTTAATACAGGATGAAATTGATTCAATTTTAACAAAATTGGGACCAAATTGAGACAAAATAACCAAATATAGGGACTACATTGAGACTTTTCATATCTAATAGTGACACGTGGCACTGTCACTGCCACATCATAATGTCACTACCACGTGGCACAATGTCAGATTGACACGTGACAATTTTAATTTTTTTAAAAAAAATTATAAAAAAAAATAAAAAAAAAGTCAAAAAAATCACGTGCTGACACGTGACACATAATTAACACCGTTACTGGTCAACTAACGAAAAGGAACCAATTGCAACGAATTTTCGAAAATAGGGACTCAATTGAGTCAAATAAAAATGGGGGAACCTACTTGAGATTTCGCTAAAAAAATGGGAACCTATGGAATGATTGAACCTAAAATTTAACAATATTTTAATATATATGTATATATATATATATATATACATATTTATATATATTATTATTAATTATTATACATAAATATAAATAATAATAATTATATATATATATATATATATAATTTTTTAACAATATTTTAATTATTAGTAATTGTATACATATTCATATATTTTATTATTATTAATTATTATAAACAAATATTATTAATATTAATTATTATTTTATATATAATACTAATTATTAAATATAAATATATTATCATTTATTATTATAAACTATTAAATATATTAAAACATCAATAATAAAAATAAAAATTAATAATTATTGAATAAAATAAAAATATTAAATCTTAACAAAATTTTTATTACTATTATTAATTATTATAGACAGTTATATAAATTTGTTTTATTAAATATTATATACATTAATAAAAAGAATTATTATATATAAATAAATTAATAATAGATGTAATAAATTATATATATATATATATATATATATATATCAATAAATGTATTATTAATTAGAACATAAATTTTTAATAACTAAAAAAAATACTAATTATTTTGTAAATAAATTATTTATTATTATTAATTTTTTCTATAATATATATATAATTAATAATTATAGTAAATAAATAATTAGAATTATTAATACTTAATAATATGTAATAAAATAAATTAAATAATAGTATATTATAATTAATAATTACATTAATAGATATATTTTTATATAAAATTTACAGAGGGTACAAGTGAAAAATGTTTGCTGATCTTCTTAAGGCTCTGTTCACTTCAAAAGATGAATTTGAGGGAGAGTAAGAGGATGAATTTGAGTGGATTAAAGGGTGAAGTGTGTGTTGTTTTTTTTGTAAGGAATTTGAAGGTGAGAGTGAGTAGATTTCAAAGTAAAATTTATGAAATTTTGTGAATGATTTGAATGATATGATAGATAAAAAATAAAGTTTTAATGTATTAAAATGTAAGATTACAATTTTGTCCTCAGTTAAAATTAATATATTTTTATTATTATTATTATTAATATTGTTATTAATATTATTATTTAATATATATATATATATATATATATATATATATATATATATATATATATATATATATATATATATATATATATATATATATAAACTTGGAATCGGATCTAAGTATCATAGGATTGGATCCAATAGCATTGGGATCGATCCAGTTGCATTGGATTAGATCCAACATTATAGAGAACGGATCCAACTTCATTCCAATGTCCATACTATGGATAAAAGCATCATTTGTTAAAATAATCCTTCAAATTTGTCCTGCACACGCGAGATAAAAAAAAATCATTCATTCTCTAAATCATTCAAATACTCGCTCATATATCATCTAAAACGAACATCTCCTTTTTTGCTGATCCATCATTTAATTTCTACTTAAATAAGAAATCCTCGAAGAGGTCCTAAATCTTTTTCAAATGAGTGGGATGAATTTTTAAAAGTTATTCACAGATCTATTTTTTTTTTAAATCATGCAATTCGAATATATATATATTTTTTAAATCTATATCTGCAAATCGTTATATACAGTACAAAATATAAGTACTTTTAGTTTTTAAATTTCAAATCCTTAACTGTCAGTTTGCTTCAACAGACGAAGTTGGTATGATTTACTGTGAACATGGAAAACACAATTAACGAGAAAAAAAAACAATTAGAAAAACACGAAAACCAATGCAAATTTACTCCTCTGCACTTCGCATGAAAAGGAAGATTTACGGTGAATGTTGAAGAAATGTAAAAAAAAAAAATCCAAATATGATTTATTATATTATACATTTAAAATAATTTATTTTAACTTAATAACCTATTTATGATAATAACATAAATAATAATAATAAATTATAATTTTGTAATTTTAAATAACAATTTCAATTTTCATTTTAACAAAATTTTTACTATTTACATCTAAATTTATATTATATTTATTCTCAAGGATAAAATAGTAATAATTTAATTTTATCCATTAAAACATTTTTTTAATTTATCATACCTATCAAATCATACTCAAACCTTCATCTCAAATTCATAATCTTTTCTGTAATTCAAACAATTTCACATTCACGTTCTTTTCTTCTCAAATTCACTCTTCTAAAGTCATTTTCAGACCAAAACACATCCTAAGCTTGTGTTTGTTTCTAGGGTTGAATTTCAGAGAATGTGAATTTAAGTGAATTTGAAGGGAAAGAGAGATGAAAGTTTGATTCTTTGAATCAAGGGAAAGATGGTAATATTTGAAGAGAAATGAGACAAAAGTTTATGAAAATCAATGAGTGATAGATTAAAAATAATGATTTAATTGATAAAAATATAAGATTATCATTTTATCCTTACATATAAAAATAATTTAACTTAAACGGTAGATAATGTAAGTTATACTATAATGGGATGTGAGTGATTATTTAAACAAAAAAAAATCAATATTGATAAAAATATATTAAATTAAAATATGATTTTTAGAAATCAAGATGAATTTTTTTTATTAAATTACTCTCTTCCCACTCCTCCAGATTCATTTTTGCAAATCATCCCAAATCATGTGATACAAACACAATAGACACATGCATTCCCATTGTTTGTTACTCCAAATCAATAGAAACAAAGAGGTTGAACAATGAAGTTCATTCCATAAATAACTGTAAAAGTGGTGGAAAGACAAATAATTTTCTCAACTTAAAAGTTATGATGTTTTAGTTTATGCAGTGAAAATATGATGTTCTTTTTTAATAATGATTTCATGTATTTAATCTTACAAACCACAAATTCGTTTAAGATACAATCATAATTATTTGACTTATCTCATCTAAGCCAATCATAACATTTCCAATTCAATCTACACACATAAATACATGTACATATCAAGGTGCAAACTCAAGAATCTTACTATTACATTATTAGAATAAGTTTGTTAGGATGAGTTTGATTCGCTAGGTGGATTTAATTCAAAAATGCACATTGCTCTTGAGTAGAGATTTGCTAAACAAATTCATAACAATAACTATACAAATTACTACCATTGGATAAAATTTAGTTAGAAAATAACAATTTACTCTTTAGATGATATTTTCTAAGTGCATTCTTATATGCTAAGTGGATTATATACAAAGAAAAAGTACAACAAACAAGAAAAATTGGTCCAGGATAATATTATCTAAATCTAACCACTCCACATAATTTTAATACAAATTATAACATGTTTAATACTTTAGCTTGAAAATATACCAATTTAGCAAGACATGTTTACTTAATACTCAAAACAAACCAAAACATTCAAACTTGATTTAACACCATTACTTAAATTATAATATTCCTCGGTTAAATCTATTACCTAACACAATTGTATTATTCATTATATTCAATATACGAGGAGAGTAGTCATAAAAAAGGTCTAAAAATCATGTGTTACTATATGATCTTTAGAAATTCTTAAAAAGACAAAAAAAAAAAAACTTTGAAAACTTTAAAAATATAAAAATATAAAAACTCTAAACAAAAATCTAATTAATCTATATGGTTCTGTCATTGTCACCAAAATGTAATTTAATCTTAAAAAAATATTGGTAATTAGGTAAAAAAAAAAAAGATAAAGAGAAGACAAAAATTTTAAGTTTTAGAAAGATAGTTATATAATAAATAAAAATTATTTTATTTTAAAACTATTTATAACATTTTAAAATATATTTTGATTTTCCATTTACTTGAACTACTTCCTCATAATCAATCTTAAATAAAATGAGTCTTAAATATTACATCAACATTATTTGTTTAAGAAAAATCACACTATTGAACGTATTTTTTAGAATAACACAATTTATAATTCATTAATTCATTTAAATTTACGAAAAAATTAATCAATAATTATATATGATTATCCATGAAAATAATAAATAAATATGAAATCAAGATTAATTTGGAAAATTTATAATGAAATTCAGAATAAGAGTAAATAGTGATTATTTTATCAAAGTAGAGCGGTTAAAATTAGGGTCATTGTGGAAACATGCTGAAAAGTGTGAAAAGTTCAAAAATCAAAGTAAAATAGATGAAAAACCGGATAACTTGTTTTTATAAACTTTTCATGCAACGAGGATGGGGATGTGATGAAATACAACAAAAGTTTCAAAATTTAACACACATAAATTAGTTTTCTTACTACAAACAAATTGTGTCATTAACAACTAATTTTAGTGACAAAAAGTTATTAACTACTACATAATGTCTAATTTAGATATCAATTTACAAAAATAAAAAAAAATTATTGATTAAAATAATCATTATTATAAATACAAAATTATAATTAGTCACTAATTAATTAGAGATTAATTTAAAAATCAATTTCTTTGGTAGAAAAATCTTGGTAGTCAACATTTAGTAACCAATTTTCTTTGATAACTAAAATCTTGATAACTAAATTTTAAAACCAATTTAGAGACCAATTATAATTTTGTATTCACAAACTATTTTAATAATCAATAATTTTTTATTTCGTAAATTGTATTTAAATTGGTCAACTATAATAATTAACAATTTTTTATCACTAAAATTGTTTGTTAACGAGATATTTTCTTGTAGTGTCTCGTTAAACAATAGATGCTCACATTACCATTACGTAATTAAAATAATGTATAATCAATCACATTATTAAAATAATATATTATACATATAAAGTTTTATTATACTATAATAATAATTAATTTGAAATTTATATTTTATAAATTAGTTTAATTTAATATATTATTATTTTAAAATTAAAATTTTTTGTTTATAAATTTTTTAAATATATAGAAAAGGTTATATTATTATGTCAATGACATTTTCTACCAACCTTTTACTTACTTTTTCTCTTCTTTTCCAATTAAAGGAGAAAAAAAAATAAAAGAACAATAAAAATAATATTTTACTGTTTTAATCTACAACTGAAAGTCTAGATTCAAATGCTAAAAAATATTGATTTCTACACTGTGTTATCATTCATTTTGTATTTTTACATAAAAAGTATAAAGGTATAAAGTGAATTTTAAGTTTAATTCAATTTTATAGAAGTCTGATAAAAATAAATTTTGTTACGATAAATCTAATTCATGATATCATATTAAAAAATAAATTTTAAGTCTAACAAAAAAAAAAATTATAAGATGAGATTTATATCCTCTTATATATATTATATATTTATTTTATATCTAGTCGGAACTTTCAAGATTTTTATATTTTTAGACACTTTTACCATTTTTTTATATCTTCCCTATTTGCTCTGGAGTCGTCATTATTTCACATTTACCATACACACTCCGATGGATTTTATGTTGTGTACATAGTATCCATACCAATACATAGTCATGTCTTTGAGTAGAATAAGCTTATGTATCATACACTGTTGTTGATGTTCATAGTTTCAGTGAATGTCCTCTTACTGATAGAGAGGAAAACCAAGTGAGTACTGTGCATAGGTTAATATGATGTGTACCCACCACATAAGTTTTTTTCTGAGCAACTAATAAGTTATTGGTGCGCATTACATTTCATGAATAGGAGGCACATGCACGTACATGCTTACTGTCATGAAATTGATATGTACCATAATTGGGATAGTGGACTGCTGGTGGGTTATACTTGGGAAAAACAAGAAAAATGCCAACAAATATATCATACTTTTATTCAACATTTTATATTAAAACCTACACATTAATTCTTTATATAGAATAAGACTAGTTTCCAGCATTCAGTCCACAAAATACTAAGATGGTAAGAAAATCGTTAATCAACAATATATTTTTTAATTATTAGTTATACTTACCTCATTTCGTTATTTTATGCCTCTTTGTTCTCATACTTGCAGTTATTAAATCATTATTCTCAAACATTTTCTTTATTCAGAATATTAAGGGTGTTTGCAAGTTAGATTATATAAAATTTGGATAAATTTATTATTTAGTTAATTAAAAAAATTATGGAGTTGGATTGGATTTTGTTTTTTTATGTAAACTCCATTCATTTTGAATAGGTTGGATTGAGTTAGGTTAATTAGGTTAAAATTTTGTAGAATTTTATTTTGTTAGAACAAAAATGTAATTTTTAGGTATCAACCTAATTAAAAAGGAGCATAATCTTTACAAAAGTTAATTCAGCTTCAATTTAATAAGTTAAATTATTACAACTTTGTTCAAATTAATCTAAAGCATGAAAAAAAAAGAAAAATATAACACTTTTGTCCATAACATAAGTATAAATGTAAACATCGGTCACTCGTACTAAATTCATCATCAAATCCATATAAAAGTTGGTTACTCTTTGTTGGTAAGGTTTAACTCAATTATAAATAAAATTCAACCCAATATAATTAGGATAAATTAGGACCAATTAATCCAACCCAATAAACTTCACTACAAAATATACTAACTAAAATAGTATAGTTTACTCAAAATCATGATTTTATTTTTTAATTTTAGAATCTTATCCTTTTTTTACCCAGATGTAATTACCAGAGACATAAATTTACGTCTTGTGCATATATAACAGACATAAATTTACATTTGTTCTACAATAAACATAAATTTATAGTCCGGTTCTTTTATATTTTTCACCAAAATTTACCTTCAATGAAACCATGGAAAATTCATATATAATACAAGAATATACCACAAAAATTTTCAGAATTTTTGAAGTAGTATGGGTATCTCAAATAAATTTGTAAAGTATGAAAAATGAGTGAGAAATGCTAAGAAAATAAGCAATATACCATAAATGGTGAATTTTTTGAAATTCCGGACCCCCAACCCCATCCGGACAATGTATTCATCACCCAATTTTAAACAACTTTAATTTTTAGAATATTTCCATCTGAGATTCATTGGAAAAGTTATGACAATTTGAAGTTTTTAATTACTAAATCTTGAAAAGTCCAAACCTGTGACTAATATATTAGATGTGAACACTCTACATTCGAGAACAACCTAATAGAAGTTACCACAAAAAATATTTGAGTCAATAATCATTGTCTAAACCAGTCACACACAAGGGAGAAGATGAGAAAAATCAACTTTAATGACAAAAAGTGCAGCCTTTAGGCACACAAAAATGGCAAAAAAACGCAACCTTGACACACAACAATGGCAAACATAACACACAATGCTTCTTTTAGCACACAATGCTTCATGCTTCTGTCACACAATGTTTACGTCTGATTTCTATAGGTCAGACAAATGAAGTGACGTAGTGATATAAGTCATTTTTGTATTAGTGAATAAGTAAACATAAGAAAAGTTCGAGTGCTTTGTGCTTAGCTTTTTTTTCTATAATATATGAGATTCCAATTCACATTAATAATGATAAAAATAATTTTTAACCACAAGTATTTTGATGATGATTATTTCAACAGGACATACTACCTGAATATTTGTCAAAAGACTTTTGATCTAAATAATCCATCTCAAACTTATGATGTCAAGAGACTTTTGATCTAAATAATCTATCTCGAACTTGTGATTCACCATCGAAGTCACATTGTACTTGTTAATGAAAAGAAAAAAACAAAATTCAAAAGAGTTTTTCTTAGAAAAAACTTAAAGACAGAAAGAGATAATATTTTATAATAATTCGTATCAATCACTAAAGTTAAGTCTACTTATTAAAAACATCTAAGTTTTACTAAAATAATTTTGTAAGTTTTTTTTTTTTAATCACATATGAATAAAAACAAAAAGTACTATTTTCACTTTCGTATCTTCACTTTGTGTACACTTCTATGAAATAAGAAAAAAAATGTTACTAACCAAACAATTAAAAATAGATGAATATAAAATATAAGCTATGGCATGTAAAATGATGTTTTTTTTTAATGTATAAACAATATATTATCAAATGTTGAGACTTTAGGTGATGCTCTATTTGATATCTCTAAACTTGTTTATTTGTATGTTGTTTATCAAAATAAGGTTTATAACCATATTTGGTCAAACAATATCCCTTTCTTTATGTTGACATATAACATAAACGTATTTGAAAGAAAAACAAATAGAATTTCCTAAACCATATAATTTAAACAAGTACGATAATATAATATAATCAAAGAAAAATAATTTATCTTGTTAGAATTGTTTAGAATATATAAAATTTTCATATAAATTTAACGCTAATCATGCTTTAATTGATCATATTTTATAAGTTAACAACTTTTTTTAACTTATAATTACATAATGAGGTACTAAAAGTAGAAAAAGAAGTAAATTGATGAATTTTTGATGATTTTACAACAATTTCTCAAAGAATTAAAGATTATGTAACTAAGCCCAAAAGTCTATGGTTGAGCACCAGGAAAACGGTTAAGGAAAGATCCAGAATGTGACTCTTGTAGTTAAGCCACAAGAAAATTGTGCTAAACACTTAAGACGGTGCATGACTAAGCGACAAGAGAATGATGCTTAACACTTAATGTAGTTCATGGCTAAGCCACAAGAAAGTGGTGCTCAGCCATAAAGGCGACAAAGACAAAAGAAAACCCTTCGTAGAAGGAAACCTTTGTGGCTAAGTGTCAAAAGTTGGATTAAACACTACCTTAAAATTTCTATAAAAAAGGACCTCATGTCCTCATTTTAGACATGAAGTGGAGAATCAAATATGTAGTAGTAGAGTAGGAATGAATCTATGAGGCTAGAGATAGATGATCTTATTTTAAATACTATATATCTAGATGTTGTTGGATTTGTATTATAACACTTTACTCCATGAGTAATTGATTTCTCTATGGTGATATCAATGGAGCAGTAACCTTCTTATACTTTATTCATATTTATGTAGTTTATCTCTTAGATGTTTATACTTTCCTTTGATTTGGTTCATGCTTAATGTTTGTTTCGGGATACACCTTAGAGCATGATCTAGTTGTTGGAAGGTCCTAGGAATGAGATTTTAATAGCAGAACTAACTAATTCAAACTAGATTAAACTAATTACCAATGTTGGAATTTTAAGTTTGGCCCCACTATTCTGACTCTTAATGCAAGTATTGGGTATATCTTGGGCCAAAGAATTGACCAAGTTGTTTAAGACATAGATAGGCACTACATGAGGAATATGGGTGTTATTGGCCTTAGAGAACAAGGAAAGTAATATCCATCACCAAGATGATCTTCAGACGCGAAGGTATATCTGGTTAAGTTGAACAAAGATCTTCAACCTTGGAGCAAGGCTATGAAATTGAACCTCCATAAGGTTAGTAAGTAAATTTGCTATAAGACAAATTTACGTGAGCTTATTTAGAACTTTATCTTGGAAGGTTAATTTTTCATATCTGAATTATAAGTATTTGAATGTTGTATTTATTGAATCTACCACAATTGATTCTAGAATATAAAGTGAATCTAACCTCCATTTTCCTCAATCTATATATCTACACATGCTTTCTATCAAAATCAAAAAATCCAAAAACTAACTATCAATATACTTATTAAAACCTTATGAATACAACACTTGTTGATATTGCAACGCACTAGTGCACTTGGTGGAAATTGGTTGTTAAGAAAGCCTCATCA
Organism: Vigna unguiculata; assembly: GCF_037176805.1. Lineage (NCBI taxonomy): Eukaryota > Viridiplantae > Streptophyta > Magnoliopsida > Fabales > Fabaceae > Vigna > Vigna unguiculata. The sequence goes on along the minus strand of NC_140794.1, from coordinate 50,270,317 downwards.
TTTTGGGATAAAACATTGTTTCAACATGTGTTTTTCAAATAGTTTCACAATTGGATTATCTATTTTTATATTAAAAGAATAAGCAAATTAGGATAACATTATCCTAAATTCTTGTTTTTCATTTACCTTTCTGATCTTCTTTTCTTTTGTCCACCCATCTTCTTTAATATCCTTTATGATAAAATTTGCCTCTTTGTTGTTTGCATCACTTCTTATTATACTCCCCTTTGAATGTCAAGATCAACGAAAAACCATTAGTGGAAGGAACAACTCTACACAAAGATTTTGGTTAATCATAAATGTCAACACCCAAATTCGTTCGGGTGAATAAATTTATTTTCAAATAAAAAATAAAAATAAAAACAAAAAAAATGTCTTTTAGTTAATGGTAAATAAAAAAAAGATGAAACACAATTTTCTTCAAAAATTTTCAAACCTTAATTTTAGCAAAAAAAAACAAAAAGAGAGATGAAAAAAGAAAAAAAAAAGGAATAAAAAAAGAAGAACGAAAAACCCAATTTCCAACAACCCAACATATTTTTGTCCTCACTCTTTGTTTCTAATAGAGAGATTAATGATATGATTCTAATACTTAGAAACAATATTTGCTAATGATTAAAATCAATATTACTGATGATGATTGATATTGTGCTCTTATTTGATTCCCATAATATGCCATAATATGTTGCTCTGATGACTAATTCCTTCCTTATTTTGTTGATTACAATTAAGGCTATGATTATATTGATATTACAATGTGTGTATTTAAATAATCATTTGTCATATGAAAAAGGGATTGAAAAAATAAAATATTTTCTACATTTTTTCTTTCTTTCTCATTACCACCCATACACATCTCTTTAGAAGGCAAGAAAAAAAGAGAGAAAAGGTAGTTGTAATGTTGAATATGAGAGGTTGAGATTAATAAGAAGAAGAGATATAGAAACATTTTGAAGGTACGTCACTATTAGTTTCTTTTATCTTTTGATTTATTTTTTGCAATTTTCATTATTTTTTTTAATTATAAAAAAATATTTTTTTGCCCATTCCTTTAGTGTCTATCTTTACGCTCGCATAGCGTAACACTCACTTAAAATTTTTTTTTTCTTCTAAAAAATATAGAAAGATCTAAAAATAAAAAAATATTTTTCTTTATTTATTCTTTAACATCTATATGGTTGCTCACGTTGCATCGCAGTGACATACACATCCACTTTCAAATAAATTAAAAAAATAAATAATTAAAAATAATTAAAAAAAATGAAAAAAAATATTAAAAAAAAAATTATTTTAAGTGTCTGCCCGACTGCTCGCGTCGCGTGACATCAATTTTAAAATAATTTAAAGTATAAAAAATTTAAATAAAAAGGTTTTCAAAAATATCAAAAAATTCAAATCATTTTCTAAATAGTTTTTCATAAAGAACTACATAATTTTGATCCTCCATTGTAGATGGAGATATGTAAGAGCGATGATTAATCCTTGTCGGGTCCAAAAAAATAAAAACTTAATTTTGTTTATTTTTACATTCTTTTATTATTATTTTTGGGGAAAAGAAATATTTTGAAAAATCATATCTTTTTGCACGTTTAACTAAAGTAAAGGTACTGTCTTAGGACAAATATGGTAGGACACTTTCCTTACGCGTAACCAACTTCCAGATCCAAAATCTGGTTTTTGCAAACCTTGTCTTATCTTTTTGGTTTTTTGTTTTGTTTGTAGTTTTCCAAAATAAACTAGGGTGACAATTCTAAACTCTATTTTTTCAAATTTTATTTTTGGTTCATCCCTCCTGTTGTGACTTCGGTTACGACAATACATAAATAGTTTGTAAATAGGTGTGAAAAACTTGTTTAAACTAATACTATAATAATTTTTTATTTATAACAATAATTATTTTAGTAATTAATAATTATTTTATTTTATAATTTACTATCTAAATTGACCACTAAAATTTGATTGTGAATGAAATATTATTTTTAAGTATAATTTTCTAAAGTAAGCGTTTATTTCAATATGCCATGTGAGCATTAAGGTAATGCAAATTACATCCCATTTTTCTTTGACAATCTTGTAGTACATGTTATATATTCAACTTTTTAATAAAGCACAATTAATGATGTACTATATTTTTTACAATTAATTGAAGAATAGTGTATTTTCTTTTAGTGTATTTCAATTATTTTTTACCACTAGAACTTTCGTGATGATTTCTCGCGTGTGGTAATATGTGGATTTGACGTACATCTTTTTATCATGTTACTTTTTCATATAAATTCTTTTAATTTGCATTTCAAATGTTTTTATTTATCACTTATTATTACAATATTTAATCTCGTAGAGGTTGAATTAAGATACAAACTTATTGTGCAAAAAAGCAAAAGAAAGGCATTGACTTGTATTTTACAAGAACTTTATGCACTTGACAACTTTTTTCTTTTGTTTTTTTAAAGGATATTTTAAAATATCCATTTCTTTTTATGGATTAAACAAATTAAGAAACAAGTTAGACTTAACTGTTATAAGAGATAAACAATGTTTCGTCTCTTGAAAATTTATTTTTAGGAAAAGAAATAGCAGGAAGGAAGATTTTCACTATTTAATCATAGTCAACATTCAAGAGAATAATAAGACACCATTTCAAATTTAAAACTTTAAAATATTAAACTTGTGATTAATTTTCTCTGTCATATTTTACTCACTTATACTTTATTGAGTCTCAATCTTACTTGAAAAACAATATGTAAAAAAACTAACACTTAAGAAGTAGATTGTCAATACTTAAGTTAAAGTTGAAGTATGAAATTATTTAAAAACAATCAAAGTTAGACAGCATGAGAGAAAAAACCAACAACCTTATTAATTAGTTTAAAATTTTGAATCGGATATAATGTAAAATTCTGATGTATTATTGGGTGGTGGAAATTAGTAAATAGTTCCCTTAACAATAGTATCATTCTGATGTTTGAGAGATTTTACTCTGTATTTAGTTTTTGTAGAATCTTGTTTTTGGCTATAGGTTTGATTGAAGTCGAAAATGAAAAGAAAAGATGATTTTAGAAATATGTGTTGGAACCTTTAAATTTCTTTAGAAGGGAACACGATGTATATAAATTAAGGTTTATATGTAGAATGTTAGAAGGAAAAGAAAATGATAGAGTTATTTCCTTTTGTAGAGTAGCTCCGCTCAATTTTTTTGGTTGCAGGAGTTAATGAGAGATATTTTTGAGCACATTACACTGAAAAAAATGTTGGTGAGGTTGAAGAGGAGTGTGGATGGGTAGTTAGTTGTCATAAGTGGTTTTTATAAAGAGAGAGGAGATAAGAAAAATGAAAAGGATAGGTAGAAAAAAGAAAAAAGAAAAAAAAAATGTTGGAAGGGAAACAAAGATTACACATAGAGGTAACACGCGCAGTTTGAGGAGAGTGAGGTAGTGTAAGATAGGGTCATAAATACAAGGTACAGCGTAGGAAGGGCATTGGTCGCTTGGAGAACGAAAGAGGCAAAGGTGGCCCTCTTCCCGTACTCTTGGATTGGACTTTTCTGGAAAGAGTTTCCTTTTACTACTATTATTCTCATTTCCTTTTCTGATGCCAAAACCTATCACAAACTCCTTCACTCTTTCCCTTCGCTTCCACACTCCCAATTAAATACTTGTTGTTCCCCGAAATACCCCTCCCCGCCACCCCTAATTACTTTCCTTTTTTGTCCTCCCGTGGCACCCCACATGGTAAAACGTAGTCATAATCCTAAAAAGATAAAAACGCTTGGAGGCGTGGATTCAAGAAGGGGCTTTGCGACTTGCGAAATCATTAGCGATTACAAGCTAACAAAAGCTATTTTTGAGTAATTATCTTTCTTTAGGACTCCTTGCGCTGTCTATTTCCATTACTGGGTAATTAGGAGCCAGAAAGACACCCCCGGATGCTTTTCGATTTGGTTAACGTGGGAAAGTTGTTTAAGAAAGAGATGGTTCTTTCTTTCCCAATTCTCTCAACACCTATTTATCTCTCTAATAAATACAGAAAAACAGTAAAAATAAAAAAGAAAGGTGTGAATTACAGGAAATAATAATAAAGAAAACAGAAATAGAAATATTTGTTTTTTCGAGAGTGACGAATGACAAGAAAAAGGACAATCTAGAGATGGAGAGAGAATGAAATTATGAGTCATTGAAAAGAAAAGAGAGAAGCAAGTGGTTAGAGAGAGAAGAAAGGAAGGGTGTTAAGGAGAGGGTGAGATGCTTTCGTCTAAGCTTGCTCAAACTGGCCTCGTCTATGCTGTATTGGGCAGTTGGGGAATACAAAGATCTTTGAACATCTCCTTTACTACATTTTTGCAACACCTACCTCTTTCTCTCTCTCTCTTCACTCGTCCTAGGTTTGATTTTCTTCTCTGAATTCCCAACCTCGCTACCTCCACCACTTCTCCCTTTTTCGCATCTCCATTATTTTATTCTCAAACCGCGACAACACACACGCACGCAGTTTCAATTTCTTCTGCTCCAGCCACCCCAAATTAAAATTTAAATAAACGGGCAACACAAAGGTTTGGTCTTTTCATGTGAGACTGAACACCACACACCCGTCTCGCTACTTTCCGTTAATGTTAGAATGTGGGATCTCAATTACTCACCCGATCAGAGGAAGGACGAGGAATCCGAAGGCTGTTCTTCCCTCAAGACTTCCATCTACGGGGACGATGACAACATCAAAGGCAAAAGGGTTGGATCTGTTTCCAATTCCAGCTCTTCGGCTGTGGTAATCGAGGACGGATCAGAAGAGGAGGAGGAGGACGAGGACGAAGACGAGGAAGGTGGCAGAAGAAGCATGAAGAAGCGAAGCAGCAAGATTTTCGGCTTCTCTGTCACCGAAGATTCTGAGTCCATGGACAGTGACCACCCACCCGTGACAAGACAGTTTTTTCCGGTCGAGGAGGCTGACGTGGCGGTTGCATCGGGTGGTGGAAGCTCCACCTTCCCCAGAGCTCACTGGGTTGGTGTGAAATTTTGCCAATCAGAAGCACTTGGTGCTGGAAAGTCAGTGGAAGTCTCTCAGCCTATGAAGAAGAGTCGCCGAGGACCAAGGTCAAGAAGTTCTCAGTATAGAGGAGTCACCTTTTACAGAAGAACGGGTCGGTGGGAGTCTCATATATGGTTAGTGCTTTCCATTTCACAAAAAAAAAAAAAAAATGTGTACCTAAAAAAAATTGGCCTTTTCTCAGCATCAAAATTTGATTGTTTTCGGTTCTGTTTGTGTCCGTGGTATTGCAGGGATTGTGGAAAACAAGTGTATCTAGGTAAGCATAACGATAACAATGATTGTGTGTGTGTGTGGAGTGTGGCAGTTATTTTCCCTAAATCTTGTTTTAAGCGGCTAAAACGTTTTTTTTTTTCTTCTTTTGTGTTTTTTGTCTCGGCTATGATGTGGTAGAGACAAGAGTGAGTGTGTTGTGTGTGTGTGGGGGGGAAATTTTATTGTGGTGACTGACTTGATGGTTTTGTCTGGGTAAATTTGTCTAGGTGGATTTGACACAGCACATGCGGCTGCTCGGTGAGCCCTTGCCCCCTCCTCTAGTTTACCAAGCTTGTAATATAACTTTTTCTATGTCTTGAACCGAATCAAATATAAATCACATTTCGTTGTGGAAAATGTGAGCCTCAAAGAAAAACCTCTATTTCGTCTCTCTTTGCAGTGCCTATGATCGTGCGGCCATCAAGTTCCGAGGAGTGGAGGCCGACATAAACTTCAATATTGAAGATTATGAAGACGACTTGAAGCAGGTGATCCTTTGCAGATTTTATTTTATTCCGTCCATGTTATCTTATCTTCAACATTCATTCTCGTAGAATACACCTTATCTCCTGCGGTTACTGTTATTTCTCCCATCTCGAATTATTCTCGTGATTTGGTCGTATTCGATGTTAATAGATGAGCAATCTTACCAAGGAAGAGTTCGTCCACGTGCTTCGCCGACAAAGCACTGGATTTCCGAGGGGAAGCTCCAAATATAGAGGTGTAACTTTGCACAAGTGTGGAAGATGGGAAGCTCGAATGGGTCAATTTTTAGGGAAAAAGTATGCCTTCTTTTTCTTTTTCTCCTTTTTCTTTTTCTAGATTTTCTCCTTCTTCCTTCATGCTAAACAATCTAAATTTCTTATCTTTCTCATCACTAAGATTAACTCGTTTGATTCATCAGGTACGTTTATTTGGGTCTCTTTGACACCGAGATTGAAGCTGCAAAGTAAACTACTACTATCTTGTTTTGGTCACTCACGTCGTTATTAATTGTTTTCCTTTTCTCCTTCCATTTTCTAGATTGCCCATCTCTAGCGAAGAATATTAAACTATTAATCATCATTAGGGTTTTAATTCAATCGCACGTTTTTCCTATAGGGCTTATGACAAAGCAGCCATCAAATGCAACGGCAAAGAGGCCGTAACCAATTTTGATCCCAGCATCTACGAGAACGAGCTTAACTCCGGTAAGTAATGGACTAAAAGTTTTATTTTTCCGATAATGGTGTTTATGTGTTATCAATGAATGGTGTGTATGTTTGTATGTATATATGAAGGAGCAGAATCCACAGGGAACGGTGCAGATCACAATCTGGATTTAAGTTTGGGTAATTCAAGTTCGAAGGGTGGCAGTAACCAAGCGTTGGGGAATCATCATCACGGGAGCAATGGTGGAAATCATGATCAACAGGGGGCACCTGAGTCTAATTGGAGAAATGGGGGAAGCAAGCCCAAGGTTGGTGGATGGTTATTATTATTATAATATTTAGTTACGGTGGATTGGTTTTGATTAGTGTGTTAAATTTTGGTTCAGCTGGTGAATATACTGCCAAAACCATGTAATAGAGGGAACAAGGACACACAGGGAAGGGAAGTGCACGGGGAGAGTGAAGCATTGAGGATGCTAAGTCAAACGCACCTTCATTGTCCAGCTTCCAGTGAAATGCAAAGATATGGTCCCTACAGGTCTCCCGGAGGAGAGTCTCAAATGCTTCAAAATTTTGCTCCCATTCACCCACCAAATTTTCATGTGGGTATCTCTTCAATTAATTTATTTTAGCTCATACATTAAATAGAGATCAGAAAATATAGAAACACGAGCCCCCACTATTATTACCATTGAGACACATTTTTAGTATTGGAGTTGTCAGCCCATTTATTTATTTATTTATAATTTATTTATTAAATGTAGTTTCCCAGCAGCAGCAGCAGCATTGGAGGCCGTATTGGAAGTGATCTTTCATTGTCAATGGCCGATCAACAACAGTGGCAATCCGGGCCTCCACATTATTTAGCAACTGCTGCAGCATCATCAGGATTCCCACAACAGATAAGACCCTCTTCTCAAGGTTGGCTGCAGAAAAATGGGTTCCACACTCTCATGAGACCTTCATGACCCTATATAGAAATTTTCTGCCCACCCAGTTTCATTCAAATGATCATAATCTGCTCCCTAAGAATATCACCCCCAAAAAAAATATTTATTTTCTTTTCTTAGCATGTAAAAATGGTTGCGGTGTTAGGCCGTGTCCATGTCCAACCCAGCAACCTCCTTTAGGAAGGCCATACAAGACCATAACTTGTTAACTGTTGAGGTGAAAAGAAAGGATGAAAGAAAAAAGAGAAACAATCCAAATTGGGTACTTATTACTGGTCTTGGTCTGGGTCAGTCAAACTAACAAACGGACGAAATCTTTAACTAGATATTCTGGGCTCTGACTAAAATTTTATGATCTTGTATAACTCTGATTTATTGCTTTTCTGCGTTGTGGTATTTATGACAGCACCTATTCGTTTCTTAATTTGGGATGTATTGCTATCACCTACACATGGTTGTCAATTTGTTCCTTATTTCTCTTTGGATTGGGATTGGTCTTAAAAACTTTTCCAAGGAAAGATGCTACCTTTGGTGGCTTAGAAGGGCAATGGGGGGTTGTTTAGCTTGACAAAAAACGTTGAGACAAATCTAGGTAAAGCTTAAACGAGGAAAAAAAGTTGAACAAAATAATATTAGGAATGAGGAATTTTTATATATATCGATAGGAGGAGTAGGGTGGAGGTGAAGGTGGATATGCAGAGATACAAAATGGTTTATTTTCTGGTGTCTTGGAAATATCATCGGATGGTGATGAATAGTCTCCATCAACGGTGTCCTTTGAATCAGTTCTCTCGGCCAAAAGCAGTCAGACAATGCCATTATTATGAGAGGGACCTATCATTGTTCGTCTAAAGCTCCAAAAGGACACTGATACATGGAGTGAGAGAGAGAAAAAGAAGCCACCAAAAGGGCATAATGGCCAAGGGTTTTTCAGGGGGTTTAACACTTTAACCCTTCTCACTTTTTTAACCTTTACGACAAAAAACTAAAGTAACTGCATAATCACAATCTTAATTAAAACTAAAAACATCGTATCTTATCATATTAATATAATAATAGGTGATATGTACTTTTGTGGAGCAGAGGCCTCATTGGTTAATGGATTGGTTGGGTTCAACGATTCTAGACATGTGAGTTTGAGAGGGAACAGCTTCTGACTCGTTAATGAATCAGACTCAATGTTTGATGATAAACTTTGTTATCTCGTAGGTTGCAAAAATAATAGTCCTCCCATTTAAATAATCATCCATTTCTTCTTTCCACCTTCTCCTTTCGTAAACAATTAAATTATCATTTTAAAGCATACACGTTTTCGTCATCACTACCGTCATCTTAGATATTTTCACCAAAAGTATGCTTCAAATAGTTTAAATATAACACCCGAGTTTTAGGCTTCTTGTACTACCACTGGGTCGTACTACCAAAATGGAAAAATTAAAAACCAAATAAATCATTACACTTAATCACCCTGTAAACCACATTATTTCAGTAAACAAAAGCAACACTTTATGATATTGTTGTTGGATGAATTACAGAAAAACATAATATAATTAGGGTACACAATAATATGGAAATAAACAAATTATTTCATTGTTCGGCTTATATTTTCTTGGATCAGGTTTGTACCAAACACTATTTCTTTCTCCTTGTTAGAAATTTGTCTAGAGTTTTAATTTTTGTACTTTGAGTGTTTTTTTAAAATCCTTTTTTGTTTAAATCATTTAAAATTTATATTATTATCTTATATTAAGCTAAAACATTATATCATCTAATTTATTCATTCTTTTACTCTCTTCAATTTATCCAGATTGCTGAAGAGAGATTTTCTTTATTTTTTTAAATAATCTCTCAATTCATTTCTTTCTCAAACAAAATATAATATTGTCCTAAATTACAAAATTATCCTCTATATATTAGTAGTCAAAACATACGGTGTAACATTTAAAAAATGTATTTAAATATTATAAATGTAGGGCTGTGAACTTTCCTTCCTATAATAAATTTACTTAAGTTGGGCAGAGTTTATACCCGTAGGATCTATATAAAAAAAATGTAGGGCTACAAATTTCAACTACTCTAAAAACTAAATACATTGCAACTGCATTCAATACAAATACATGTATAAGGACTATCTTTTCATTTTTCTCTAATTTTTTTAAGTTTAATCGACCAATACATTTGTGATATGACTTTGAATATATAGGACTGAAGCCATAATGAATATTATAACAAATAAATAGAATAAAAAACTCTTTAAAATATGACATTTAAGTAGGGTTAAGAAAAAAATTGTAACCTTTATGCGATATTTACAAGAACAAAACTGTATATATTTTTAGTATAAGTGCCTCGTTGTTGCTTTATAGTAGCAGTTTAAAGTTTTTTATTTAAACTAAGAAAAATATTTAATTCTTTTTTATCTTTAATCTAATTTTATGAGAGTTATCTTTTTTTTTTTAGTGTAGATTTCTGTATCGTTGTATTCTTTATCTACGTTATTATAATTATTTTTTCCCTTTCCATATTAATAAAATTAAGAGAATAATTAAAAATAAATTTATTTTATCTTGAAATTTAAAAAATAAAAATATAAAGAATAATTTTCTTTGTAAAATAAAATAATTAAAAGGAACATGTGAAATATTTTTTAATTGTGATTCTCATTTAATAATATCGTGGGTGTTTGACTTACAATTAAAAACTTTAAAATCGAAGTTCGACGGAAAAGATTAAAAAAAAAAACTCCTTCTTTACTTTTGTGTTTTAGAATGTGTGAATCTCTATATAATGGTGTTTCTAAACACAGTCATAACTGTATATGAAAAATGATATTTCAAGAATGAATACAGAATAAATTAAGAATATGTATATATGTGAACAGTTGTTCTGAAAAACTTGAATGGTGGATAGAAGTTTGTGATGATATTGTTTTAAAATGAATTGATATTAGTATATACAAAGTTGATAATACGTTGTTGAAGAGGTTAACAGATGAAGAAGTAGCGTGGTCCAAGATCCCGTTTTACAGAGGCTTATGAGAGTAAGCTAAGAATGAGAGACAGTGATGAAGAAGAAGAGGTTGGTGGTGGTCCAAATATTTGATGCCATGGACCTCGATTGATTCTACGTAAAGAAAAGAAAGAAAATTGCAGTGCTCCCTCTCACCTTAGATATTTTTTTCTTTGCATCCCATGAGTGAGACAGTGCTACAGCAGTGAGAGTTGAGAGTTGTTTCTGTTTTTCTCCCGCGTCCATGTTTAGTTTTACCATAGGAAGTTCAAGGTTTAAGGCAAATACAATGTTACAGGTAGAGGAGTAAGAAAAAAAAGAGAAAAAATAGACGTGAAAAGAATAGGTTATCGAGGAGAAAGTGAAAAAAAAAAATGGAAATGGAAAAGAGTAAAGTGGGTTGGGTAGAGAGCAGCTTTTTTAGGCTTTAAGTTGGGCGTTTCCATAAATGGAATTTCTTGAACGGTCGGAAAAGAATTGGGGTCTACATGAAGAAAACAAAGTTTATTGTCGAAGAGAGTAGGAGTTGGGTGAGGAGTGATTGGTCCTATCACACATTGTGGTCTGATTTGTTAGATCGCTTTCATCATTCACTGAGACAAACTACTCCTTTGGTTTCCCTTTGTGGGACGCGGTTTCCCCCTTCTCTCTCTCATTCCAATTTTCACTCTCTCTTCTTCCATACACAATACACTTTCCTTTTGTGGCATCCTTGTGGGTTTGTTATTGTATTCACCTGCATCTGCTTCCTTGGAATTTTCTACCACGCAGGGAGAGGCATATATGTAATTTTCTGTTCTCTTCTGCTCTCTTAGATCCTCCTCCCATGTGACCTCTCACCACATATGCTTCTTTCTCTTTACCACCACTTCCATTTTTAATTCAACTTTACTATTTTTAGTACACTAAGATTCTTTTCTAATCACTTTTTCTAACTTCACAAAAATACTCTAACATGCATTATATATTTTTATATATTTTTCAATAAGGAACAACCGCTGTAAATGCTACTCCTCTACACAAAAAATACTATATAAAGGGACTATCTAATACAACTTTTATATAGTGCTTGTAATATAAATTTATTTTTATTTCATTTTTTCAATTCTTATGCAATTTATATGTTTTGTGACATAATTTCAAGGTTCTTTAAATTTTAAATTATGAAAAAAAAAAATCTTTTACAGGCAAATTGTGCTCTGTTGTGTGGATAAATTTGTTATGAGATATATGTAAAATAATTATATTTGATTAAAAATAAATTTAAAATGTTATAATAATATTAATGTATTTCATAAGCATGTGGTTATGCTCATGGAGGTTTGTGAGGCGTGCTAGAGAGAAATTATGTTAGAGAATTTTTCATAGGAGTGTGACTTCAAACACAAGGGTATACGTGAGATGTAATGGAGAGTGTGCTTTTTTTATTTTGGAGATTACGATTCTTTTTATGCATGATTTTACACCAAATTAGGGGGTAATTGATCTTCATAAAAATCATAGTCCGAGTTCTTTTACTGACTAATGGTTTTATGGTTTCACCAAAAAATGTAGAACTGAAGTTATGAACTTTTCAATGAGCAAATGTCAAACTATAAATATTAAAGTAAAGTTTTGTGATCTTTCTTATTAGGGATTCAAGTGTAAAGTTAAATAACATATAAAAACAAAACTCACAAACTTATTATCTAAAATTTAGGTTAGACATGGTCTCGCACATTTTTATATGACTGGCTTGTATGTTGTATGTTGGTATAGAATATTTCTTGTAAATCTACTCGAAAGATCTAATAGTGATATAAGAGTGCATCGTATAAGTAAGGATTGTCCGTAAAATACTCATAGTTAAAAGAAATATTTTTACTTGATGATTTGTATACTAATCTAGAAGGGACTCATACTTAAGAAAGATACAGTTAGGAATTCAAATGAAAGTTTATTTTTCATTGAGTAGAAATGAAAAAAATTAAGAAACATAAAAAAAAAAATACATACAAACTCATTATCTTAAAGTTTTAAAGTTTTAAATGTAAAATGAGTTCATAATTTTTTATATGATTAGTTCATGTCTCGTTGATATCAAATTGATATCAAATTCTCATTAAGAGTCCTCCTTGAGAGACCGAACATTTTTTAACAAACATAAACTAGTAAATTTTATATTTTGGAGTCTTAAGAAGGAACCTCTCGTATATATATGAGTGTAATGAATGTTAAAATGACGTGAAAAGAAGGAGTAGAGAGTCTTAAAGTGGTGATTGGCAATAGTTTAGTGTGGAGAATATATAGCATAGGCAAAGATAATAAGTTTTGCATGATAATATCCCATGTTGATAATAGAAGGCAAAGCATGGATGATGTGAAAGGAAAGGTTTAGTAGAGTAGTAGATGCGTAAATAAAAGAAAAGAGAGTAAATGATAATAAATAAGATTAGGAAAAATGATTTATTCCTTTGGTCATAGGTTGAGAAACCGGACCACATTATGGATGGAATGTGGAGGGTTGTTGTGTAGTAATGGAGGAAGTGTTGTGGTCCCATCTTCCTTTTCTGAAAAAGAGATAAACTACAAATGAGGATTGATGTAGATGCATGCTCTCTTCCTCGCTAAGTATTAATCATCTTTCGTTTTCTAATGTCCATTGTTTTAGCTCTATCCATTCTTTTGTCTTTAACTTTCAGCATCTGTAACATCTTTTTGTTCATTTCTGTAGGGACAGAATACGTTACAACTCAGTTATTACCTACGCATTTTCTTCCGTAATTATCACTCTCTTAACCCATCAAATTATCAAAACACTACTTATTGCTAACTCATTCTCATTGCATTGCCTATTCCATCTTATCCTCCTTTCCAAAAAAACTAAAAACACCTACTTCTTCTTTCATCTTCATGTGCTGCAACATTTTTCAAAAACATTCCTCTAAAATTTACTTCTAATTGGGTGAAAGCAGTAAAAGTAAATTTCAACTGCAGTGTAAACAATGGGTTTGGGTTAACGATAAAAATAAGATTAAGATCCAACAAAGAATTAAAGATGATGAAATTAATAATAAGACTTTTCGGTTGAAGTTTGTACAATAGTTTCCTAATTGTTTTGACCAACTTAATATTTATTATATATCTACCCAAAGAAATTATTTCAAGAATTTTCTAAATCATTTTTTATTGTTTATACATTAGTTTTTATAGTGATTAGAGCTTCATATAATTCTTAAGTTAAGAAATATATATATAAACTCAGTTTTGTTTCGCACAAAGAAGTTTACAAACTTAAACATTAAAAAATAAAAACTCACACTTTTATTATTTAGTTTTCATTTATTTATATTTTAAATAAAGTCTTCTTTTGAATTAATTTTCAATATACTTGAAAATTTCTTGTTTTCAATTTGAAAGATTTTTTATTTTATTTTAGGAACAATATAGTGTTGGTGTTAACTAAATTCTGATATAAAAGATTATTATTTTTAAAGGAAAAAAATTAAAATTAATTTTAAATTTAATTTCATATTATTTAAAACATATTTGTCGATTAAGTCGATGTCTATTACAATAATAGAGTCAGTTTAGTCGACTCTAACTATACGCTAACATTTAATAAATAAAAATATGTCATAAAAATATGTCTTAGTAATAGAGTAATATTAGATTCTAATAAAATTTTAGTTTTCTTTAGTAATGATAATTATTTTAATTTTTTTAATAAGTAAAAGTATTTGTGTTAGTTTCATATTAATATCGACTTAAATCATTGAAATAAAGATTAAAAATAATAAGATATTAAAAAATATGTAAATAATAAGATTAAATATGATTAAAAAATAATTTTAAATAAATGAAATATTGGTTATTGAAAATAATTAATAAATATTTTTTGAATTTTAAAAAATGTAAATAAATAAGTAAATAAAGAGTAATATTAAATATAATAAATAAATGAAATATTGGTTATTGAAAAATAATTAATAAATATTTTTAGAATTTTAAATAATTTAAAATATAATTAAAATATTTTTTGACTAATTTTAATTATTAAAATATTATATATTTTGTAACGATATTTAACCATCAAAAGATGATATATTTTGTGATAGTTTTTAACTGTTACAAAATGATATATTTTTGTGACGGTTTTTAACCGTCAAAATATGATATATTTTGTGGCAGTTTTTAATTGCTAGTAATTTTTTTTCTTTTTTGACAACAATACCGACGGTTGAATTTTGTTGTCACAAATTGTTTTTGACATATGTAATTTTGATGATTTTTTAAATCGCTAGAAATTTTGTTTGTGACAATTTTTAATCGCTAAAATTTATAATTTTAATTGTCACAAATGTCAACTTTTTTTTTTACTGATTCGCACAAACTAACTAATAATTTTATTTATTTATATATAACATTCATATTTATTTAAGTTAATATCAACTAATTAACACTAATTTTATTTGGTTTATTATTTATTTAAGTGAGTGATAACTTTATTTCATATATCTTTATTATTTATATAAGTTAATGTGGACTAAACTCATGCTAATAAATAGTAACAATAGATTATTCTTAATTTGAAAGGCCAAAATTTAAAGACTATTTTTAAATCACCTCACTTATACATTTTCTTTAACTTTTCTGCATAAATTTTTTCACACTCTATGATCAACAACCAACTTTTATATTCTTACTTAGTTTCTACACTCATCTTCTTCCTTCATACTTATCTTTTTTATTCACTCTCACCTCATTCATTCATCATGAAGAAATTTTGATTTCGCCTTTCTTTTTTCTTAAAACACTTTTATTCAAAGTTTTTTTTTAGTTTATTGCTTTTGTTTCTATTTAATTTTTTTTAAATGGAAGTGTTGTATGAGAAATTTTTTTAGCTGATACTTAATTGTCGTAATTTAAAATCAAGTTAAAAATTAATGATTCATTAGTGTTTATATAATTTTAGAGTTTGTGGTAGGTCAAATTGAACTCCATTAACTAATTGACATTCAATTTTACTTGTTAGAGTTGATTTTTGACCAATACTAAATAATGTATTTTCTTATAGTGTTTGTTAAAAGAAAAAAGAAAAAACGTTTCCTTTAATAGAAGAAAATGAGTATAATACGTATCATCTCTTCTTTTTCAAGTCAAGGAATTTATTAGAAAAACCACCAACCAAAATGTTCTATACTTAATATTTCTCTTTATTTTAAGAAAGACGGATGTATTTAATTGAGTTAACTTTATGTTCTCAGTTCTTGTAGAAAAAGTAGTACGTTTTTTTTACAATGTCACCATTTTCCCCAAAATAAATTCCTAAAATAAGTACTATTATTTATCTTAAAATGAACTTTAGGAACCAACGTAGTAATTATTTCATATTTTGTAGCAATTAATGTTAGGAACAAGGCAATAAAGGAAAGAATAAAGGAGAGAAAAATAGACACAGAGAAATTAACGTGGTTCGGCTACAATGTGTATGCCTACGTCCACGACTACACTAGGAAGTATTTGTATTTTGGTGTATCTTAAAGCATTACATGGTTCGGCTACAATGTGTATGCCTACGTCCACGACTACACTAGGAAGTATTTGTATTTTGGTGTATCTTAAAGCTTTACATAGAGTCTGTTATATAGTAAAATAGAAAACCACAGGAAGTCTCTTGTCAGGTTTTACAGAGGGGGTTTCACTAGGGAGAACAACACCAATGAGATCTGAGCCTAACCACATAAGACACTGACACCACTCTCAACCCAAAACCTTAAGGCAATGGGTTTATGGGTCTTTATTCTTATATAGTGCTCTACTTTCTCATTTCTGGTCAATGTGGGACTTAGACTCACACTTGTATTCCGAACAATCTCCCCCTCAAGGGTGAGTCCCTTCAACCACATTGGTACACCCCCCTCCAGCGGAAGCTGCCCAACCACGAGTCCCTTCAACCACATTGGTACACCCCCCTCCAGCGGAAGCTGCCCAACCACGAGTACTCCTTTTCTGCCCTTTTCTGTACCGCCGTTATTCTTAACGAGACACGCTTTACCTGGAACCCTTATCTGGGACTCTTGTCAGGAAGACTTTCGATACTAGGACCATACTGGTACTGCACTCGTCTGAGCCGGCATTAACCATCGGCTCTGATACCACTTGTCAGGTTTTATAGAGGGGCTTTCACTAGGGAGAACAACACCAATGAGATCTGAGCCTAACCACATAAGACACTGACACCACTCTCAACCCAAAACCTTAAGGCAATGGGTTTATGGGTCTTTATTCTTATATAGTGCTCTACTTTCTCATTTCTGGTCAATGTGGGACTTAGACTCACACTTGTATTCCTAACAATTAAAACTAATGGAAAATGTTTTAGAGAGACTAACAAAAAAGTTATTTATTTTTATGTGGACCAAAATAATTAGTTTTAAATTTTTCAAAAACAAAAAGTGAATATCTTTTTTTGGAAACCAAAATTAAAATATTTTTATTTTATTGAGACTAAAAATATATTCAAACTAAAATTTATTATTTTAATCGAGCTATAATGATCAGTTCACTTTTAAGTTGCGCTTACATTAGACTTTTAAAAGTAATATAGAAGTATAAAAAGTGACTATTAAAATTATATATTAAATTAGATTAAAGAATGTTCATGGTATGGTTTTATAAGAGCAAAATTTATTTATTTTAATTAAGTGTCTTCGTAACAAAATGTTCTAATTTCAATTGTTGTCAATCAATTACCATGCGTCCAAAGTATTGTCAATTTTGGAATGTATGTTCTATCACGATTTTATTCTTAAGAGATGTTTCAAAATATGGAAGAAAGAAGATGTATTTAAACTGTCTTAGGCCTCAACTCTTCAGCAATGTAAAACTATTAGGTGTGATAAGAACATAAGCCATTCAGTTGGGATCTAAGGGGAATGACAAATCATCACAATGGAAGGCTTAAGGGGATCGATGGTTCGTTGTAGAACTTCGTTACCGATCCCACGATGGACGCCAATTTTTTTTATTTTGTCTGATAGACTTATGCTTAGATGATAAAGTTACGTATTTTTAAACATCTCATAGTAAAATTCAAATTCTATAAATTTTCACTCTTTATTCTTGATAATGTTCGTTCTAATTAGTCTTACAAAAAAAATCAAGAAGAATTATTTATATCAAATATCTCTCGAAAAACATGTTTATGTTGCTTTATGTCAATAATCGTTCTAAAAAAAACTAAAAAGATTGAATGTCGATAAATCATCGACGTTTGTATAAAAATATTGCTTGAAAAAGAGATACACTATGAATGGACAAAAAAAATTAATGTATCTCTAACCATAAATATGAACAAACATAACATAAAGAAGAAGATTGTCTCCAATTCCTCAATGCAAATCGGAAAGGATTTATAATTGCTCTTTGAAAAACCTCACTATATATTTTCACAAAGTGTCAAGCAATAAATAATGTAAGGGTCAAATAAAAACAGAGTAGTATCCATATATGAATGAGGTGAAGGTTATATAAAAATTACATAATGTCCATATAGAAAAGATGAAAGTCTCGTAAGAATGGCGTGATGACAATATATAAAGGATTTAAGTCCTATAATAATGTGTGGTGGATCTCATAAAAAATTGCAATCCCACATTTTCAATTACAAATAATAGTGACACTTAATCCTGAATCAATATTTTAATGATAGATAAGTTAAGAATAATGACCTAAAAGACTATAGCTAAATAGTGACATGTCAAAAGTTAGCAGTGGCAGAGCATCTAAGAAGTACGGAGGGGCATAGCCCCCAAATATTTTTGATTTTTTAAATATATATATATATATATATATATATATATTTGAAATTTTTTAAAATTTTAAAATTATAGGTAGTATATTTTAGAAATCGATGAAGATTAAATTGTTTGTCTTTTTATTTCTTTTATAAAATACAACATTTAATGTTATTAAATAATAAAACATAAAATCAAATATAATAAAGAATAAAAATATTTAGGTTTAATTACACTTTTAATCTCTTTTTTCGTCTAAAAACATCAATTTGCGACTAAGAGATTGGAACTAAATTGAGACTAAAAAAACTGATGGATCAATTTGGCATTTTTGAAAACAGTAACCAAAAGAGTAACTAAACCAAATATTTATTAAGATATTTTTTATTTTCTTTTTCATTGCCTTTTTAGTTTTTCACAAAATTGTACTCATCTCTCACTCTCATATGTTTTCTTTTTGTTTTTGATGAAGTTAGACACATGTTATTTTTGCTCTCATTTCTCATTTGTTTCCTTCCTTTCTCGAAGAAAAAAAAGTGTAACTCCCTCTTATATCGCTGGATAATAAAATATTAGTGCAATAGTTATTAAGATTATTTTTTATCTCATGGACCTTTTGTATATTTATTTTTTTATTATAAAAGAAAAAAATGTATTATGTGTTTTTTTCATAACCGATTTTTAATTGTGATTTGACTTTAATATATTTTTCTTCTAATAATTACATCTCTCAATTTTTATTAAATTATGATAAATTATTTTTTATTTTATTTAAAAAAAGTATATCGATGAAGAATAAAATAATATATTCATTTTTTAGAAGTGATAATAGGAAAGTTATTTATGAAGATGAAAACAAGATAGATTCTACTTCTTCACATATTTTAAAGCATTATACTAATGATCCAATCTAACGATCGAATTATTTTATAGAGAAGTTATTTTTTGAAACATTATACTAATGATCTAATCAAATGATCAAAGAATTATATTACTTTGATCCCATTTAAACTCTTAGTCAAGATCCGCCACTAAAAGTTAGGATGTCAATATGGACTAGTTCGCCCTGCATTCGGCCTACAAAAAGTGAGTTAGGATGGCCCGTCCCACATAAGAATTGTGAGTTGGTTTTGTTGATTCGCCATACATAATGATTGGCATGTAAACTTGTGAGTTAGCCCACATAAGCAAAAATATTAAACAAGACTCAATATAAATGTTGCAACAATAATGATTTTAATGTTTAACATCTTTGTTGTATCCCATGAGTTTACAATTAACAATACAATTGAAATAAGCTAAGAAAACATAATATTAACATCTACATCAAATAAATATATCAAAGTTAAACATTTAATGAGCTAGGAAACATAAAAATAAATTATTGTCTACGCTATCAAAAAACTATAGCAAGTAACCAATACTAAATATAGACAAGAGAGTTTGTTTAGGTATTTAAGGATGAAGTGAAAGAATAAAAAAAAAGTTTGGCTTGTCTTGGAGATTAAAATGTAGTAAAGTTTTTGTTGAAGGTTATGCGAGTCAGCTTGCCCTAAGATTTGAGACTATGCAAGACTAGAGAATGTGCTAAAATACTCAATTTGTCTTGCACCTTTTTTAAGGAGTTAACCTTGCATAACTCGTCTCACATTGCAATCCATAACAAAAGTTGACTACTAATTAAATCAAGAACTAAGTCTTTAAGAAAAAACTTGATCTAGTTCTTTATTTGTCACAAATCTAAATAACCATTTTTAAAAAAAAATACTAAATACAATTATTTTTATTGAATATTGTTATTAAAATGCAATTTATATTTGTATATGTCATCATTAAAATATAATTCCCCCTTTATTTTTGAAACGTAGATAAACCTCTTATGTAAATGAAAAAAAAAATAGTACATTATGTACTATCAAAAAAGAAAGAAACAAACATAAGCCTCCTTCTATTTTGTAAATACGCCATATTTATATCTAAATATTGTTGTATAAAATTGGAAAAAGGTTCTTGAAAACATTGATTAAAAGTCGAAGACTTTGAATGCATAAAACGTGACTATTCATCTCTCTACATGAATATTAAAAATATAATCTTATATAATTCAACATAAAAGTATAGATAACAAATAAAATATAATTTTATATTCAAAATAAAAATATTTGAATTTTGGTAACAAAAACTAAGTTTTAAGAATTATAAATTGAAAACTTATTGATTTAGTTAGTACTAATTCACGCGACTGTAAATTTTTTTGTTACAATATTATATTATATATATATATATATATATATATAACTTACAATTGATTGTTTTGCTATTAACACATTTTGAATTCTTCTATCATTTTAATGTTATCTTAAAATTTGAATAATTTAGATCCTAATAAATTGAAATCTGCTTGATTTGAAACGTATTTCATCGTAGTGAGTATAAAATAGAAGGGGTTTTGTACAATGCTGAAGAAGGGATTTTACGTAATGAGTCCAAATTTGTAACCATGGCATTTTTATCATCATTATTTAAAAACGTGGAGTTTAGGCATATCGTACATAAAAGAAGAAGAATTGGTGAATTTATTTGAATGAAAGGATTTTTGTATAAGAAATGCAAAGTAGAAAGTTGGTTGAATTGGACGAGATACGATTGATAAGGAAGTGTAAAAGCTTTAGCCAGAGTTTCCAAGATTGAATATTTGTTTCTTTGATGCAAAACTTTGAAGATTAACAAGTAAGCAGTCGAAAAAGGAATGAGTGGTGTTAGAAGTTACCCATTGATGAGTATTCAGAAAGAGAAAAGCATTGAAAAATCGTATAGTTTTATGTTACATACTAATATTCCTATAAAACCCAAGGCAAGAGGAAATTGTGGATCACAGTGAGATTTGGGTAAGATCGAAAGGTTTACATGTGATTTCTTCGTCAAAAGTCAATTCGGTTGGTTCAATCGATTTTAGGTTTTCCATTTTACGACCGTTAAGGCTGGATTGGTCAAATGATTACGTTACTATTATTATGATTTCACATCGCAATCGGTTTGAGCTTTGAGGAGTGGCTACGCAAGTTCTTTCCCTTGAATGGAAAAAGGAAAATTCAGTGTCTATACGAATAATGGAAAACGAAAGTGTCTGCGAATGTGAATGGAGTTTCGCATTAAATTGTTGATGGTTGACACTTGTGAAACCGAACCATGAATCTAGCTACAAAAATATGAGGAAAAGGGCAATGTAACAGAGACCCCAAAACAGGGACAGCACAGTTTATGGGTTTGCTTGTCCAAGTTGCTTAATTTCAATAGGAAACAGACATGTTTCTATTTGGGCCAATGCCAATCAAAGAGGTTTACGAGTTTCTACTATGGGGACTGCACCACTTTTGTTCAGTTTTCTAACCGAATGTTCTCAACAAAAAACAAACAATTGGGAGTTGGTGAGTGGTGATTTGTTTGGTGTCTTGTCTTGCACAAGTGGTGAACACATAAAAAGGTAGTGGGAAACTAGAACCTACTTTTCCAAACCTAGTAATGTGTTGGAGTGATTGAATGTGTTGAACAAGGTTCTTTCTTATTTGGGTCATGTGATGGACTTTGGGGGGCACTCTTTTTAAGTTATTGGAGCAAGTTTAGTGTTCAACGCAAACTTCATCTTCACCAACCTTCCATGTCTGCCATTTTCTTCTTTCTATGCTCTTACCATCATGATTGCTAGGGCTCACCAACTAAGACTCCTTTTGTATGCCACTCTCTTCATGCCTCACAATTGCCCTTCCATTATAGCCTATGCTTTTAACTGCTGCCTACCAAAACAGCCCAATTAAGTTACCAACGATGCACATTTAGGCTATTACTAAATCCAATTCTAGGCCCAAACCTTTACCTCATTCGCAGCTTTTTTTTAGCAAAATATTCCAACTTAATTTCATATTATTGCATTTCAAACTTCAATCATTCAAATAAACTTTTTGATTTTAATATTCACGGCCACGCGTACTGGATTCGTGTAACCAGTTCCGTTGTATGAAAAAATCTCTTGTATCTACACGAATACGTATATAAATAGTTATGGGTATAAATGAATACTTTTTTAAAATAATGAGGTTTTATAGAAAAAAATTAATAATTCAAAATTTTATTTATATTAAAAATAAAAAATATCTTTTTATAGTAAAAGTAAATTAAATCGGCTTACTTCATGAATACTAAAACGTATTTAAACAGATAGATAACAGAAAGGAAAAAAGTCGATAAAAAGAATGTGAATGTTAACACTTGCCTCAAGTATGTTAAGAATCATATCCATTATGCTGCATTACATGCATGCAACTTTTAAGAATGTATACTAAACTTGCAAAGAAAAACATTTGTTTCTTGGGTTTAAGTAACGAGGAATTTGATACCCCTTGGACCTTAAGTTGAAGTGTTGTAAATGATAAGAGTTTTGTCTCCTTAATTAGATTCGCCCATCTCGTTTAGTAATTGGTAATAGGAGATCCAGATCGTGTCACGTTGCAATGCAAAGATCATTTTTGCTTCTAAGACCATTCCAGATAGAGACCATGAATAAATAAATAAATTAAATGAAGAACTCATGCACCTCGTATATACTTTTGTCGACTTAAAGAGAGCAAAATGTCAGAATACGCATGCAACTGTGTAAGAATTATCAGTAAACTACCATAATTACTACATCTCATTAGTTTAAAATTTTAAAATACTTCAGCAATTTTACCAGAATGTAACTTATAGGTGGAATTCCTCGATAATGAAGCCAAGTCCATCAGATTAAGAACTAGTAAATGACAATCACTAGGTGGGTTAATTCTTCCTCTTTTGAACCACTCTAGTCTTGTATTACTGAGATAATGTAAGAAACTTTTCTCTGGTTGATTAGGTCCATTGACTCTAGCCGAAAATGTTAAAAGGAAAAAGGACCCTTGTTCAGCTGAACTTTTTGACTAAATCATAATGATAAAATTTCTACCCTATATTTTAGGCAAAACTGATTCTCACACGAGACTTCTCATGAAAAGAATGATCAAGACTTCCACATTCTTCCCAAAAGCATCTTGCCGGAAGAACAAAAATTATAAATAATTTCTGTAACTCTATTTCTTCTTCTGTACATTCCTTTTCCTGTCCCTGATGTGGCTTCTGCCAAAAGCAAACCTGTTTAGAAAAAAAGGCAAGCCTATCAGTAAACGATGTCCTAGGTGGTGATATCTTGATAATACAACTCACAAGTACACAGGATGCACTTTTGAATAAAGCCTAGATGTGAAGTTGGTATTGTGAAGAGAAAAATAAATAAATAAAGGAAGCGGAAGGAAAAAAAAAAAAGCGAAATAGATATAAAGAATCAGTACAAGAAAGACTATTTGATTAAGAGGAAAATAGTGAAAAATAACTTTTTACCCTCTTCCTTCCTTCCTCCCTCCCTCTTTCCGCCTTACCAAAACCAAGTCTTAATTCACAGACCGGTTAGTATATATTGAAGGGGCGATAACAACATGGTAGATTACTACTAAAAGCTATCATCTTGGTAGCCAATAAGTTGTCATGAGCATATCAACCAGTTGACGTAACATGAGCACTGACGATATAAAAAATGGTAGGGTTCTCTGTATATAACGTTCGGCAAACTTGTAAATCAATAGGAATGTAAAGACATAACTTGATCACCTTCAGTAGCTCATCTCCTCTGGTGCAGCACAATCAACTTCTGTCGGAAGACACAATAACTTTTAATCAATTTTGCAAAGCAAGAAAAAGGTTCTGTAGACCATAGTACAAGGCATGTCTTACATCTATTATCAATTCAAATACAAAGGGCGCCCACGTCAGGTGTTACCAAGTCGTATTCACTAGGTACTTCTACTTTTGCAGAAATCCCCTTTTCTCCTCGCTTCCTTTCATTTTTGCCCCTTCGTGCGTCAGCTGCTTGGTTACTGACACAACAGAGATATTGGTCACACGCATTAATTTTTTTCCATTTGATTACATTCTTGTAGCAAACTAAATCAAGTCAACTAACTTAAATCCAAGGAACATCAAGTGAGCTCCCAGAGAAAATTTCCAAGCACTGCAAACACTAACCGAGTAATTGAAAGTGCAGAAAGTACTATAGGAAAGTATAAGACACGTACACTAGAAACTTAGCAGATTGTTTTCCCAAGGCAGATCCACAACAAGCTTTATATTTCTTTTTGGAACCACACGGGCAGACCTTGTTTCTAGGAATCTGGTGGTTAACACCACAAAGAAGAGGAAGTCAGAATAACAAAAGCGTGTCAAAGGAGATCATAATATTTCAACAGCTAATTTATTTTGGATCAACCCCTCCAGGGGATTAAGCAAAACCTGTATATAAACTAAAATTAGCAGAAAATAGAGAACCTTATCATTTGGTTGCAATTTGATATTGGTCTTCTTGGAACTATTGTTTGATTCATCATTAGTGCTGTCCTCTACCTTGTCTTCTTCGTGTTGCTTATGGTTCTCATTTTCATCAAGACCTATACATGCTTGGAATTTGAGACTAGGTCGGTTACGATAGAACCAAAGTTTCATTTTTCTCTACTAATCATAATGGTTTATACTAAAAGCTAGTGAATAAATTAAACCTCTATGCAAGAAAAAAAAATACCAATAAAGCATGAAAATGTTAGTTTGTCATCTAACAGTATGGAAAGTGCAAAATGCATTAATTATACAAGAACAACATTACCATAAGTATTAGCCCCACTAGGTAGGGAATCTGAGTTCGCAGAGCACTCTTCTGTTCCTTGCTCTGCTATTAGAAATTCTATTGCAGCATCAACATCTCCATTTACCTGCCCTAGAATCTAGGACAAGGAAGACAGACTTTAAATACATGTAGAGTAATTAAAATTTTGTAGAAAAGACAGCAATTTACAAGAGACCTTGCCGAACTGAAATATTAGTAATGCAGCACAAGCAAACAGCAAAAAGGTATGCACTCATTTCACCTGTTCCACTTTTTCCGCATTTTCACATCCAGTTCCAGCCATAACCAACTTTATGGACCCCGGTTGAAAAGTTTCCTTACCAGCTCGCCCACGGGTTTTGTTGTTCATAACTTTCATTTCATGTGAAGGTGCTGAAAGATCAGCATCAACCTTTCACAAACTAAAATTAATCAGGCATATGCTACGATACTTGATACTAGTCCAAGAATCAAGAAGAAGAAATAATAACAACCTTGATTACAATTGGCCTTGCCGGCCCATCACAAGGATCATCCTTCAACCGCACACTGTTATAATGCTCCCCGT
Organism: Vigna unguiculata; assembly: GCF_037176805.1. NCBI lineage: Eukaryota > Viridiplantae > Streptophyta > Magnoliopsida > Fabales > Fabaceae > Vigna > Vigna unguiculata. The sequence continues at coordinate 50,244,845 of NC_140794.1, read as the reverse complement.
CATGATAAGACCTGGAAAAAACACAGTACACTAAAAAACCATCCAAATTCAAATACAAGGTCGAGGAAAATTATGTTTTCATTGTTTCCGTATGCATATATATTCCTTAAATTTTAATTATAAGCATTATGCATAAATAGATTACAGCACACAAGACGATATTACAAGAAAATCTCATTTCTAAATTGATAGAATGATGTGATTAAGGTTAGAAACTATTAATTACTAAATATTCCAACTACGTACTGATAAGATCTGCAAAATCTAATAAATAATAGGATCAAAATCCTAGTCAAAATCATTGAAAGGATTTTTCATTCACAGACAACGGTTGGATTTTTACTCCATAATTTTATCAAGTTTCCTTCAAAACAATCTAACAGAATCACATCGGTTACAACAACCAGCTTCATCAATCACGTTCAATTATCATTTTCCATACCTCATGTCTAAATAATGAAGTCAGCCTACACTAGAACTCTAATATTCTATTCATGTACACGTGTATGTGATTCTAAGTGATGGTGTTACTAATTGAATGCCTGATTTGAAAGCAAATGTCTCCTAATTACAAAATTGAAGACCTAGAGTCTATCAGCAAGTTAAATATATAAACAATATTTTGCTAGTTTATTCATAGATTTAGCATATCGATATCATCATTATAATTTTCAGACAAAAGAGACAAAGCAGTACAATATAACCATAGACTCCATAGTACTTACAAATGGACCATGCGAACTCCATGATCATCAAAATTTCTAATGTACCACCGAGGAGACATGTGCTGCAAAATCACACCAGTATGAATGGAAATTTCAATTAACTTTAGCATGTAACAAAATTCAAAGTGTATCAAAGACATTATAAAAGCAATTAAATATATCTGGGAAAAATATGCATTTACTATTTTCAGTCTTCACATTAATGAACAAAGCTTACGCACATTCAGAAACAAAATAAAATTGCATGAGACAAAGATGATAGAATGTGAAAATACCACGATCTTCATTTGTATAAAGTTCACATAATGAATAATCTAACTAATCAACAATATTCCATACAAAATGATGCGACAATAGAATATAAGGTGTGAAGACGTAGATTATCTTCAAGGATGCTGCTCACCCTGTGAATGCATATATTACTACGTGTTACAAGAGAAGCTGCCTGCAATTCCATATGTCCAGCCCATGTACCATCATTTTCCATGGACAGGCAATACTCATCAAATGGTACTTCATCTTCAATAAAGGGCTCAAACATCTCCCGATTATCCTGTTAATCACAGCTTCAAGACCAGGCTATGTGAAAGAGTTTTCCTAAATATTAAAGAGGGAAACTAACATAGGAAAGTTCACAAACATAAAATATCACTGAGAAAAGAATAGACAAATCATAGGCAATCAATGATCCTTATGATTGATTATGGAAATTATGTTTTTCCAACTTTCCTTTAGTCTATTAGGTTAACTGTGAATACTTACGTGATTAACCAGATAAAGGTTCCAACCCAAACAATTTTCTTCTTGCCACATCTTACATCAACAACACATAGATTAACCAAGTATTTCAAGCAATACCTTTTTTTCTCTATTTGTCTAATTAAGGGGTAAAGGGAGCACAGGGGTATAACATATTAATGACATAGATATCATTTTTTTCAATGAATTTCAAAAACCACATGAATCAAAATTATTACATAAACAATACATAAGCTTTAAACATGGGGAGTAGTTGAAAATTTCAAAAAAGAAGAGGAAGAAAAGAACAAAATTGTTTCCAGAACATTGTACCAATATGTGTTTCACCACCATGCTGCGGTACTTTTTATGTTCTTCCTCATTGCCTTCCAACTGATCAGCGAGGGCTCTGCATAAGAATAGAAGATGTTAAATTAATATAAAATGTTTTTCGCAGGATTGACTCATCATACTGAAAACACCAAACGCCAGTGAAATTTACCTAGCCAAAAATGCAAAAACGGGAGGGGGATGGAGATAGAGATCTAATTTAATAAGTGATAATGCCAAAATTATAGGATCTATAACTTACTGTCAGTTTCAGAATAAGAATAAAAAGATTGGTACTTTGTGTGCAACTGAAAGTACCTAGTATAGTAGTATGTACTATGTAACATGGATGCTAATGTAGTCAGTAGAATGGATGCTGAGCATTCAAACTGACCTGAAGAAACAATTACCATCTGCAGTCACTTCAACAATGCGTAATCCCAGAGCATCCAACTGAGTACGAAATTGAGAAGTGTCAGCCTGTTTTCCCAGCTTCTTAACCTGTTTCCAATACATGGCTGGTCACCAATGGCTAAAGTATCCAAATAACATATATTCCTAGAAACACTACAAAGTACAAACTCACAATTGGATTTCCACTAGATTAATATATAAGAGCTTTTTTCGAGCTTTTTTCGATAGCCTTATCCCACTAAGTAATAGATAAGGGTATACATTCAAAACAGTTAAATTAATAGTAAATACAGCAAGAGAGTTATTGCATTGTCTGTTGTTTCCTTTAAAAGTCTTTATAGCACCTTGTGAAGGACCTTCACAAAGACAAGATCAAAATAAAGGAGTTAAAACATTGGGATTGAATGCAAAATGCTTAACACTCTTCTACGTGTGTATTGTAAATGCAGAAGGAAGGAGACGGATTTGAAGAGGATCACATGTGTTTATTTCCACTGATTCACGCTGATTTGCAAGGAAGTTAGTTTGGGTTCCACACTTGAATCTATCCATCAAATAGGAGATGAAATGCGAAATGGGCTGATACAAGGACAAAGTCCGTGTTGCAATGAATGATTTCCCCAAATGCCGCTCACATGAAATTACCTGTCACAGTGCACCAGGAGCCAACATAATCGATTACGTATAGCCCATGATTGATTATGTTGGTATCAAAGACCTATATTTCCATGTACATTGGTCACATAATCTATTGTGGTGACATTTTTTGCCATGTTTTGTTAAATTACGTGGAGAAAAACCAATTGTGTGAGGCATTAAAGATTATGCACCCACCATGGACAAAATTTAGCCAACCACTCATTTGAGTGAGGAAACCACAATTTTTATTTTTTGTTCTAATACATAATACAACGGCATATTTTATTTGTAATTGAAAAAGTAGCTTTAAACTAATTTATACATTATCACATCAGTTATATCAACTTACTACTCATTTGCCACCTATTTCCACCTTTTTCACTAAATCCAAACAACCTTATTTTCCTCGTTATTTATCTTCCTTTTCCATGTTCTCCCTTTCGATCCACTAAAGTTTAAGTAGTCTGTTCACTCAACAGACTTTTAAATATACATATAACGGATGATTATAGAGATAAATAAATCAGGGTACAATCAGAACAGCTACTACTGCCTCTACAAGGAAAAGGTAAAAACACCAAAGTTGGCTTTCAAGAATCTAGACAGCAAATACATAAAATAACTTTTCTAACATCTGGAAAACCAAGTTGGCATACAGGAAAAAAAAGGCTCCTTCGATCTGAAAGAAAAAAAAGGATAAGAAAAAAATCATCACAAAAAACCCTAGGCTTAACCTCAAATGAGTCTTAAACTGCAGATTTCACAAACTTAGACAAAGACATCCTTGACAGTACATCACTGGCCACATCAACAGCCATAATATAGATGTCACCACCTTTGTCTCTACCCTCTAATGTAAACTGTAATTTAGTGCCACAGCAACCTCATAAATTAGTTATGCTGAAAATTGAAATGGATGATTCCAGTCTAGCAATCTAATCTCTAAAATGTTCCTTACACGTAATTTTAAAATATAGCCACTAGCCACAGTGCATATTCCAGTAGCACATCACAGAGGCCCCCTCTGAAAGATGCAATGCAATCCACACTAATATCACTAAAATGCATAAATAAATAAAATAATGAAATTGGTAAATGAATATAGGGTTTCTATTGATCATTGCCTACAGTAAAACAATTAAAGCACGATAGAGAGATACGTTAGGAAATATCAAATTGGGATCACAAATGCAACTCTAATATCCATGAATTGTAGAACTACAAGAGATTGATTGTTTAGAGAAAACATAAAGTAAGTAACAAAGAAGAGATAACGGAATTTGAAACCTACTTGCGGTTGTTGTTGCTTCTTCTGGGATAGCTTCTTCTGTTGCTTCGGCTTAACCATGTCCTCGTCCCAAATTGATAAAATAAAACAGATTTCTTAAGGTGTCTGTCTGAGTTCGTCCAAGAACGAGTGCAAGATACAATAAGTCAAGAACTAAACCAAAGCCAACTCAAATCACCCATCATTACTTATTGTCTTTTACTTCCTGCACCCCGACAATTTATTTACGCAACCCCACAAACTTTCATGATGACCCTTTTACTCTCTAAAAAAGTGAATTTCCAAATATATGTTTCCGAATATACTTTCCAAAAAAATTTGGCTATTTGGAACCATAGAAACAGGATAATTTTCAGGGAAGGAAAAGTAGATGTACAATAAAAAAATTTATAACACAACTTAACATTTGATTATGGATGAAACACAAAGTATTTAATATAACTTTCTCATATTTTGAACCGGTATCAGTGCTGGTGTTATGCTTCAAATTATTGTGAACAAGGAAAGAAAATTATAGGACTTTATCTTAATCTAGAATACATGTTCGTTAAATATTACTACATAAAAAAAAGTATAAAGTGTAGAGATGAAAGTCAACTTAGTCTAATCTATAGAAAAGATTTAAAAAATAATTTTAATGTATTATTTTAAATAATAGGGTTATATATATATATATATATATATATATTATATATATATATATATATATATAAATAAGAATACTATAATTCTTCATCTATTCAAAGAATGAGTGCATAGGTTTGCTCACAGAGATAAGATAATAATGTCTAAATTATAGCTAATACAATATTTGATTACATAATATTTACTAATAGAATATTTGACATATCTTAATACCCCTACTCAAGTTGGTGCATGGATATCACACATTCCCCCAACTTGAATAGAGACTCATTAAACACTCTTGCTTGACACTCCTTTAGTGAGAACATCAGCCAACTGCAATTCTGATCTTACAAAAGGAAAGAAAATTATTCCAGCTTCAAGTTTCTCTTTGATGAAATGTCTATCAATCTCCACATGCTTTGTTTTATCATGTTGCACCGGATTGTGAGCAATTGCTATAGCCGACATATTATCACAATACAAACTCATACCAAATCTGATAGCACATTTTTAATCCACAAAAGTTTACATACACCTAGTGTCATGCTTCTAACTTCTGCTTTAGCACTAGATCTTGCTACTACGGGCTGCTTTTTACTCCTCCAAGTTACAAGATTTCCTCCTACTAAAGTAAAGTATATCGAGAGGTAGATATTCTATCATCTTTTGAACCTTCCCAATCTGCATCAGTGTACCCTTCTACTTTTAAGTTTCCATGATTTGAGAACAAAATTCATTTTTCAAGAATGGACTTTAAATATCTCAAAATCCTCTCAACAACATCCATATGAAGCTTTCGTGAGTCATGCATAAATTGGCTAACAACATTCACTAGATAGGTAATATTTGGACGTGTATGAGACAAATAAATTAATTTTCCTACCAGCCTTTGGTATCTCCCTTTGTCTATGTTTGCTGAATTTAAGCATTGAAAGAGTTTATGATTTTGTTCAATTGGTGTATCAATTGGTTTACTCCCAAGCAGTCTAGTTTCTGATAGTAAATCAATAGTATATTTTCTTTGACATAGAAAAATACCATGTTTTGATTTGGCTACTTCAATACCCAAAAAATATTTGAGGTTTCCAAATTGTTTCATCTCAAATTCAGATGCAAGGTATTGTTGTAAACTAGAAATCTCATCTTGGTCATTTCATGTAACAATCATGTCATCTACATATATAATCAAAGTTGTAATCCTTCCAAACCATGTTCTTGGGGATTGTTTTAATCCATATAGAGTCTTCTTTAAATTGCAAACGTTCATTCCAATTGAATTTGTCATACCTGGTGGAGAATCCATATAAATTTTTTCTGAAATTTCTCCATGTAGGAAATCATTTTTCACATCAAATTTTAGAAGAGGTCAATCTTCGTTTGCTGCTAGTGACAGAAGTATTCTCACAGTATTAAGTTTGGCTATTGGTGTGAACGTTTCTTGGTAATTTACACCATAAGATTGAGTGTAACCTTTAGCCACAATTTGTGCTTTGTACCTCTCAATAGTTCCATCAGCTCTATGCTTAATTGTAAATACCCATTTGCAGCCCACAGTCTTCTTTCCTCTTGGTAAGGACACAAGATCCCAAGTGTCATTTTTTTCTAAAGTTGCCATCTCATCAACCATGGCTTTGGTCTATCTAGGATCTGCCAAAGCTTCCTGTATATTAATAGGAATAGAAATTGAAGATAATTGAGATACAAATTATGCATATTTACTAATGGGATATTTAACTTTGGCTTGGAGGTCTGGTTCATATTTAGCTGGAGGTTGACCACGGTTAGAACGGGGGGTGGAAGATTATACTGGACAGTAGTAGACGACTCAATGTTTGGTGTGTTGGTGGTCTCATGCAGACAATCAATTTCATGATCGGTTTCATCTAAATTAGTATTATCAAGGGTAGGATCAAGAGAAACAATTTCATGATTAGTTTCAACTACATTAGTATTATCAGAGATAGGATCAGAAGGTACCTCTTAAGAGTCAAGTCAAACCTGTGGAGAAGATTGAACCAATTGGTTAGGATCAGAAGACACTATATTATCTAAAGGAGAAGTTTTCATATTTAGGATTGGCTCACTTCCTGCAGAATGATCCTCACACAATAATTTATCTTTACATATAATTTTATATCTGGGAATTATGTTGTAGAATCAACATAAGAAAAATTATGCTCATTAAATGTCACATTCATAAAGATATAAAATTTCTTTGATGGTGGATGGTAAGCACAATAGCCTTTTTGAGTTGATCCATACCCAACAAAAACACATTTTAAAACTCGTTCTTCAAGTTTTGTACGTTTGTAGGTTGATGTGGGTGTAAGTAAACATATATAACACATCCAAAAATATGAGGCCGTAAAGAGACTATGGAAGGAAGGATACAATGATCAAACAACACATTTAAAGGCCTTCGAAAGTTAAGCACACTAGAAGGTGTTTGAATAATCAAATAAATTGTAGATCTCACAGCCTCACCCCATAAATAAGATGGGACATTACCATCTACCAAAAGTGATCTTGTCACCTCTAACATATGTCTATTTTTTCTCTCAACCACCCCATTTTGTTGTGGTGAATAAGGACATGTAGTTTGATGTAAGATGCCTTTGGAGTTCATGAACTCGATTAATTCAGTCTTAAAATATTACCCTCCATTGTCTGATCGAATAACCTTAATGTGTGTATTAAATTGAGTAATTATCATATAATGAAAGGAACGAAACACATTACACACATCACTTTTATGTTTAAGCAAATACACCCAAGTTACCCGAGTACAATCATCAACAAAACTGATAAACCATTTTTTCCCATTATGTGTAGATTGTGGAGCAGGGCCCCAAACATCTGTGTGGATCAATGAAAAAGGAAAATCTGTTTTTTTGATTGCTTAAAGGAAACACAACACGATGACTTCTTACCATTACACAAGTTTCACACAAATAAAATCAGAAATATTGCATTTATGAAATAGTGATGGAAATAATTTTTTTAGATAACCAAAAAAGGGATGTCCCATTCTTCTATGCCATAACCAAATTTCCTTTTTGTTTTTATCGTGTATGTGTTCATTCGCAAGACAAGTCAACCTTCCTTTATGGATTTGTTGTGAGACATTTTCAAGATAATACAGTCTTTCTCTCTCTCTACCACTGTCAATCTTCTCCTTGGAATGGATGTTCTAGAAAAAACAAACAATGGGTTGGATAAAATAAGGCAACACAAGAATGTGATTTGGTTAACTTGTTGACAAAGAGAAGATTACAATTCAATGTAGGAACAAATAAAATATCAGAGATTGATAAGGAGGGAAAGGGGAATATAGTACATACACCTTCAATAGGAGATGAGATCCCATTGAGATTAATAATAGCAGTTTTAGAACAATTAGTAGAAAAATTAATAAATTTATGTGGATCACAAGTCATATGATCAGTAGCACCTGAATCAATTATCCAATCAGCACCCCTAGTAACAACAGATTAAGAGCAAAGTTAGATATACCTGACTTGGTCACAAATCCGGCAACAATAAAACTATGACTCTTGGGAATAGCTTCTTGCATTTGGATAGCAGCGGAAGTCCCAAAATCAAGTTTCTCCTATTGATTTTGATCGAAAGGAGCCATCAGAAATATTCAAATAAAGAAGCACCGTTTCCTATAATGTAGAGGATGTCAGTGTTTGACTCTGATAATAATGCCTAAATTATAGTTAATGCAATATTTGATTAAATAATATTTGCTAATAGAATATTTGACATATCTTAACATAACCTAAACCCTTAATATCTCTATACTAATTTTTTTTTATCGTTTGAACAATCAATTTAAGTATCACTCTTAGGTTCTATGAAAAAGTTGAATTATAATTTATTAAACTAATTGGGCTTACGATTAATTTAAAATTTCGACTATAAAATTTTTTTTTGACATAAATTGTTTTCTTTATCCATGTTTTAACTTTCTCTTTCCTTTCATCACATCTAACTTATAATTACTATGTTAACTTGTTTGATTTGTAGCTTTGAAATCTAATATAGTTCATTTTAAATTTAACTTTGTTAACATGTTCAGGTTACATGTTAAACAATTTTAGCCTCTAAGTTTATAGATAAACATGTTAACTTATATAAAAACTTATACATTTGCTTAGAAATACTTTTATATATGATATGTAATTTATGAACTTAGATCTTAGTTTGTGTGTAAAAGGTCTTAGTGTTAGATCATGAAGTAAAGATCAATCATAAAAGAGTAATAAATCCTAAATTAATTTAACAGTTTTCAATACTCAAAGAGCATGATGTGAAAACGTGCATGATTAGACTTTAAGAATAATGTAGATGAAAGAATAATATCATTTCGTGTGAGAGAGTGAGAATATTGCTCTCTTCTTAGTAGGGTATGCGGAAAAGACTGAATGTCCAAACGCACGTATCTAGCGTCTTATTTCATTGTCTTAAAAAAATTATTAATAGGATATCAGTTTTATATTTTTATGAGCATAAACCATAGACCTATCAACAGGTTATTGAACAAGTTCATCATAGACCGTTATCCAATCCATCATGGATCATTCATCAGAAACCCAATAATTACGTATTATTCATAAATTAATAACAATTTGTAATATAATTGATACTAACAAATAATATAATTTATTGATTAATATTAATCCACAATAATAATAATAATAAAATAGAGAATAATAATTTTATATAGTAAAATTATATAAATACAACACTTAGGCCCAAAAAAGTTTCACACATTGTTAATTAATATATAATAATATATTTTTATTGTTTTAAAATATGAATATTCAAGAAATTACTTTCTTATAGATACAAGTCAAACCATTATTAAATTTGAAAACATAAAGATAGATTATAATATTTATCATGAATTATTTACTTACTTAGTCACTTGTTATTATTTAACAATTTTGTTACTAATTTACCAATATTATATAGAAAAAGTTAGTTTAAAATTTCAAACTTAATAAGAAATATATTTTACTTTAACTAAAATATCCATTTTGTAATGTATTACAAAAACAAGATTTCAAAATGAAATGGAGATAAATTTCATGCATACAATACAATATAATATGATTATTTACATTAAAAAAGAGATAGATGAAAATTTAGTTTTGATTTAATTATGAATGGATTCGATAATTTGAAAAAACATAAAATAATATATTAGATAAATGTGATTTCCTTTTAATTTTATTTATATTAATATATATATATATATATATATATATATATATATATATATTGGTTATATCAATAATATTCTGGTATAGTCACCATCTGAGGTATCTTTTAAGGACAAAATTGTGACGGAACGCAGTGATTGTTCCTAACAATGTTGTCGGACAAACTTTGGTTGGGTTGGAACATTGGCACTGTCTATGGGGACTGACAACTCCACTTGTCCTCGACTGGGGGGCTTATTCTGGTATACTCAATAAGTCTCACAGCTTAGGAGTTGAGGTTAGGTGTTGTTTATGTATTCCTTCCTCCCTCCATTCTTTAAGACGTCTTTTAAGAACAAAACCGTAATAGAGTTTCACGTTCTAAAATGAACATTATCTCATAAACGCGGGATGATTGTTCCTAACTATCCAATATTAGTAATCAACCACTAGCTAGAACACTCTTGTATTTGAAGTAATAGAATAGAAAAATAATTAAAAGATTAATAAAGACATTATAAGATATTGATTATTGTGTTACGAAGATATGAGATATGTATGGCGAAATTCACTTGCATACAGTGTTTCAACTTAAGAGAAAAATGTGTTCTTAAATTTTTAAACTCTCAACCCATCGAGAGGCTCCTCACCTACATAAAACTTAAACTCTTTCGAACATCACCTCCCTAACATGGGCTTGGACTATGTAGTTGAGAAAGTTAACAAAGTAAAAAGAAAAAAAAAATCCTTAAGTTACCCATAACTTAATATCAACATATTAGTACCAATCCAGTATAATCAACCCAACCAACTACTTTTCAATATTATACTTGGGTTGTTTATAAATTGAGTTATGGGCGGTTTAGGAAATTTTATTGCTCAATCCACTAAAGAAATATCATGTCAGGTTGTGTTTTTATTTTAATTTTTTTAATGTAAAACTCAATTCAACTTAATCCACTTTTGAGCAAATTGATTGGGTTATGCCAATTAAATTTAGATATGAAAATTTTTATCTCTTTTCAATTTTTTAAAAAAGTTTTAATTTTGAAACATCAACCTAATTAAAAAATACGATATTTACAAATATAAATTCAAGAGTTCAAATAAGTCAACAAATCAAATCATAACAAGTTTATTCAAACTAATTCAATAGATAAAAATAAAAACATAACACAACTTATCAATAAAATGAACTATCACACTCATATAATTCACATTTTTATTTGATGTCCATGAATCAATTCTAAATAAAACATATGTTTATTTCAAGACAATAATAATTTTAACTTCATATTTTCATTATTAAATGAAAGCACGCAACATTTAGTAATGGTCACATGAGAGGAAATTTTAAAATACGGTTAAACTTCTTAAACCCATATTCAACAATCTAAAAGGAAGTTTAAGGGTAAAGAAAACTTAAGAAGGAAGCTTTCTATTTAAACTTTATTTTTCAAGCTTTTTTCATGTAAAATTATCAATTAAATTGTTATAAATAATTTCGTTTAATATTTATTTTTCAATAAATAATAAGGTTAATATGTTTAATATTTGTGGAGATATTGTTGATCTTCAATAAGTTTTTATTATTATTTTTAACTTTGAGAAACTCCTTCTAGTTTAAACAATTCATATATGAAAAAAAAAAACTTCTTTAAAACTCACAAATAGAAAAGTACCAAAAAACAAAAACCAATCAAAAAAATACATTTTTGATCCTAATACAAGTTCGTCAAATAAAATAAAAAAGTAACACATTGGAAAAACATACTAACAAGGATAAAAACAGTGATACACACAGACAACATGAGATTCAATGAACGAAATCTGCCAAAACTCTCAAAAGAAAAACTCTAAAATATAAGAAAGTAAGAAAAAAAGAATGAAATGAGAAGTCACATAGAGATCAAATAAGAAAATAGAAATCAAAATGGACTATGAGAGAATAAAGATAAATAATTATTCCCTTTTTCCTAAACAAAATTATAATTTGTTGAAAAAAGGTTTTAACTCATTAAATATTATTTTTAATACCAATAAAAATTAATAGACACTGATAATAATTTAATTAAATTTTTTCTCTCTTAAACATAAATTTATAACGAATTTAATGCAGTAATATTAATACTAAAAAAAATTTGAGGCATTCTTTTTAGAGATCTAAATTGAATGTTTTACTTGCTTCACCATTTTGTGGACCCTCACAAATGCAACAATAGTTTTCAATTGGTTTAATGGTTGAATTCAACAAGTTTCAAATTCATGGGATTAAGGTGAACCTTCATATCCTTTTTTAATATACCTAATGTTCTTTTGTTTCTTATCAATGTCCTTATACCTATAGTGTGAGATAGCTAAAGAAATATGTACTGTACCTAGCCAAGCTCAATCAAGTAAATAAGTACACACGTTAAAACCACATACCATCCAGCACCCGGACACAACCAGCACTAGCCATCTAGACAGGTAGCCGGCCAAAACCGACTACTTGCCTAGAAGGCTAACCCACTTCAATACACCTCTGGAAACTGCTTTAGGACCAGGCCCACTCATGGCCCAAGCTGGGGCCCAAGCTAGAGCCCAAGTCAAGGCCCAGCCCATGAAATGGTCAAACGTCATTAATGTCAATACACGTGGACCCCATCATTTAAAGGTACGCATTCATTAATTGCTGATTTGACTCTTGAGAGCTTTGACTTACTTGAGCTTCGGAGATTCTTCTGTAGGTAACCCCTCCTGGGTTCAAGCCGGCATGTATCGAATGGGAAGAGGCCAACTAAGGAGATAGCGGACTACATAGTAAGGTGACGCTCGTGCCTAACTTATCTTATTTGTCCCTCTGCAGGAACAAAATATAAATTTTCTTTGCACATACCGACCAACTTAAGACTGGAATCATGGCGGTAAAATAAAGACTCTAACATATATCATGTCAAGTTTGAGGGACTACAATACTATGTACGTCTAGGAACATCTTGGCCACTCAAATTGAGATGTACTCGACCTAAGTATGTCCGATTAAAACGATATCATACCTACCAGTCTTTAACATAGACAAAATAAGATTAAGTTAATGCAAAAGTCAAAACATATTAGGCAAAATTAATCAAGTAATTAGTCTCGTTGACCAGGCTCATCCAAGTAAAAACCATAAATGTGACGAAAAAAAAATTCTATTTATTTATTTATTACAGTATACTTATAAGAATTTAGAGGCAATAATTTATACACTAATATATAATTACATTTAAAATATTCACATTTATATATATATTTACAATGCTATATACTTCCTATATCCACATTGTTTAGTACATTTTATATTTCCTACACTAGAAGAGGAAGAAGGATTATTTATTTACAGTTTCCCCCTCATATACGGTTTATCAAACAGGTGGAGGGAAAAGGTTATGGATAGGATTCACTTGGACTGTTGGGGGTAAATAAAAGGTAACTCCGATTTGTCCTTCGATGACAATCGGTGCATTCGGAGCAGAGAGAAAAGTAATGGTAGAGTTTCCCGTTCCCTGAAATGTTACAAAATTATTCACTACATTGGTTTGCCATGCATTTCCCGGAAAAACAGCCACAATGTCGGCGAAGAAGGGATCAGGCATGTTCGGAGCAGCCATCTATGATAATGATAAAATTTTGTTTTTCGCACACAATCAAAAAGAAATAGGGAAGTGAGACAAATATCACAAAAAAAAACATATCATAATAAAATAAAATGAAATAAAAATTCTCCCAAATCCATGAAACTGAATTTTTATTATACTTTTATAAAGATATTGATTAATTTTGTAGTGACTAGTCAGGATAAATGAGCTCATGGCCAACAAAGTAACTCAAGAACATATCATCTTGAGTAATACTAACTCGTTTAAATCCCCAAGGTCATACCTCCAACTACAATAATCAAATCTTTATTTATAATAAATTTTATTTCAATATTAAATCATATAATTATATAAATAAATAGATAGGATCTATGAATAATTAAAATCGATATAAATGAATAAAAAGGGTCAATACGTAACTAGAGATAAATATAAATAAGTAAATGAAAGTAAATATAAATTGAATAAATAGGACCAGTGCATAACTGGCGATGAATATAAATAAATAAATAGGATTGGGAACTAAATATAAATTAGAATGAGGTTAGGGACACCTCACCAAAGATAAAAATAATTATGAACAACTAAAAATAATCATAGTAAAAAGATAAAATGATAGATGTCTCCTTCCCTTACCTTAATTATTGTGGAAAATATACCAAGGTTGTACTGAAGCTTTGATGATATATATATATTATTTTTTTCTCTGTCGCACTTCCACCTCCTATTTCTTAATAACCTTGATTCACCTCACTAACACTCTCTGTTTCCTTTATCACGTTTCACTACTTTCACACTTTCACCCATTTACCTCTCACCCCTATTTATATGTCTCAATGTAATGATTACATATAGTTTAGTTTTAACTAGGTTTGTAAATACTATTCCCGTTTGATTGCCTTTGAATGCTTGGTTACTGATTTTTTTTTCTGCATTAAATGCTACATCAGAACAGATAAGAGTTGTTGTGCAACCTTATCGCTCATTTGTTTTTTTTCTTTTTTAATAACAGTACCAATTAATAATTATGTAAAATTTTATATATATACATATAGAATGTTAATTCTTGATAATCAGTAGAAACTTTAAAATAATTGGTGCCTATTATTAGACGTGTAGTATATATATATAGTATTAGTTAATTAATCATCTATAATTATAATTGCTTTATTTACTTATAATTATAGATATATTATTATTCATAATAATATATATATATATATATATATATATATATAATTTTTTTCTTTATCTTTAGATGTTACGGGCACTGTGAATGCGACATAACTAAATATTCTTTACTTGTGCTTGTGCTACAAGAATTTCAAAATCAACATAGTAATTTAGCTCCCATAGAATTTTGCAGATTTAAAAACCTTACTGTCAGTTGTTTTTTTTTTCTTTTTTTTTTTAAATAAACAGGTTTAAAAGTAGAAATATATATAATTTTACTTTATCTTTGGATGTTACAATAAACATGGTATAAAGAGCACAATGCATGAGGTAACTTAATTTCGTTCCATTATTATGCATTTAATATTATCTGACACACTTGGTTTATTTGAGTGTTAAAGTGTCTTCTTTACGCACACTCCCCTCTCGACCTTGAGGAGACGAGTACTTTGAACATCTCAGCTTAAAGGTGCAAAATTGTAGTTTGAAGAATGCGTAAAAAATTGAAGGATATCTTTGCATAATATGTTTAATCCTCTAAAAACGAAACTTGAGAATTTTGAAGGTCAATTATTTGTCAACCTAGCTCTAAGAGATACCAAGACATTGAAGTCAAGAGCATTAATAAGGAGAGACATGTTAAGTAACCACATATTGAAATGATTTTGCCAATAAAGGACACATTCGTGTCTATATCGAAAACAAACATTATTGTACTTATCTATTTTCTATCTTTAGGTGTTTGTGTCTTGAAAAAGAAAACAAATTACTTCATGTAAAGAGTATCAATAATTTTCTAAATCTTTTCAGTAATATTTTTTAAGAAATTTATATAGTCGTTCATATATTTAATTATAAGATATAAAGAATTGTAAATAAATAAAATTATAATTAAAAGATAAAAATAGTAATTTTACTTATCTTTTAAACAGAACAAATTTTTTCCTAAGCTTCTGGGCCACTCTTCCGTGGGAACATGGGCCCTAAGCTTCTGAGTCGTCTGAGTCCGAGTCCTCACTGCAGAGAGCAGAACTGAAATATGGTGGCAGTTATTACGTTTTGCGTTAAATGATGCAACCACGTACACCATCTTCCTATGGCCGTTGTAGTAGGATCCAATGCAACCCCAAAATATGTTTTTATTTATTTATTTGTAAATATTATGGATTACTTTTTATTTTTTTAACAAGTGTTTATAATAATATATAATAGAATAAATAATTTTATCAATTAAATTGGTCTTATTATTTAAAAATATTAAACGTACAAATTAAGACAATGGGTTATGAACTTCTAATCTTATATAGTGTTTAACTTTGTCTATCTTATCCAATATGAGAATTTTAACTCACACTTATTATTCCAACAATTTGTCAATCAATTTTATAATTGTAGCATAAATTTTGATACTATAATCTCATATAATTAACAACAATTTATTATACCATCAACAAGTTTAGAGAGGGCTTTGAAACAAAAAAAAAAAAATACATTAAAGAATTCTCGTGATAGTGGTAATGACGAAAGATTAGTCTTTTTTTTTCGCATTAGTTTTACATTTGATATCAGAACAAGAACAAAGTTAAATACTTTTGCCTTGTTTTTCCTGTGTTTGATGTCGAACCTAATATAATCGGCGTTGAAGGTGTTGTGATTGATGAGGTCTGTAGAGGGGCCATGGCCCCCAAGAATTTTAAATTTTTAAAAAAATAAAATAAAATTTTTTAGATTTATTTTTATTATTTTCATAAAATATAATATTTAATGTTAATAAATAGTAAAATAAAAAATTAAATATAACAAAGAATAATAAAATTTATTGGGATTTTTGTTCTCTCATTTTAAGTTATCCAGTATTGTATACATTTACACTCTTGCATCTCTTCTTCTGTATTTTATTTTAGAAAAGAAATAGAAAGTTAGACATAAATTCATTCTCTTGACTTTTCGTTCTCATTCGTTCTCTTTTAAGATAAAAAAAAGGTAACTGAAGGTAACTCTTTCTCATCTTAATAGGAAAATATTAGTTTAATATTTAGTTTTTTTTTCCATCTTATGAGTTTTGTGTATATTTATTTTTTTATGAATATAAAAAAAAGTTATGTACTATATGTTTTTTCATAACCATTATTATCATAATTTTTTAATAATTACGTCTCTTGATTTTTTTTTTAAGATTTTGATAAATTAACTTTCCATCTTAATTTTTTAAAAATAGGTATATTGATAAAAAATAAAATAATAGATTCATTTTTTTTTAAATGATCAAAGGGAAGATGTATTTGGAGATGAAAACAATACAAATTTACTTCTTCTCATCTTCAAGCATGATACTAAGAATTCAATTGTTGAATTAGAGAACCATTCCTTAAGATTATTTAACATTAAGCGAAAAGTTTCATATTAATTATTTTACATTACAAGCGGAAAGTTTTATATTAATTTTTTGGAATTTAATATAAGAAAAATTTCTCAAATATGGGAATATCCATGGATAAAGAAGAAATTAGAAAAGCTTATTTAAAATGGTTTCATATCAAATACAACTTCAACTATTATTTTTTGAAGAAAAAACATACAAGGAGATTTTAATACTAAATTAATATTATATATATTTTTGTTATATTAGTAACAATAATTAAATATATAAAATTTGAGTATATTATTTTGGCCCTTCAAAATTTATGATCAAGATCTATCATTACATATGTCAATCCTTAATGAGCTTATATAGTAATTCAAACAGAAAACATTACTTAACCATCACACCATAAAATATTTTATGTTAAAATATAGATATAAAATAAAATTATATACTCCTCATTATTTTAACAACGTCAAGGACGCATTCTTAATTCATCGTCAACCTCTCTCGCACATCCACTATCCAAAAATAAAATTGTATCAAATGCCAAAGCCTCATAGAGTTGTAAGATGATGCTCCGAGATTTTTTGTACTCATAACCACAAAGTCAATCAGTGGGTTAACCTTACTCATCAATAGTGACACTTCCAACGTCAGTCAATAATATTATGTTTGACATCAAACACAAGAAGAACACAAGTAAAGAATCCAAAAGACGACATATTCAAAAAACAAGCCAGACAAAGCTATTTAACTTTTCTTTGATACCATATGTAAAACTAATGCGGAGAAAGGAATAAAGACTAACCTTCGAGCATTGCCATATCACGAGAATCCTTTTATGTGCTTTTCGTTTTAAACTCTCATCCTCTAAACTTTCATGTATAGTATACTGTAGAAGAGAACAAATTTGATTACCAAAAACACATAACACTATAAAATTTATAAAATTCTTTCTCTATTATAGGATAGTTGTCATTGTCAATTATATGAGATTACAGTATCAAAATTTATGCAACAATTATAAAATTGATTGACAAATAGACTCGATCAACGAGAATAATTGATAATGTAAATATATTATATGATCCCACATATTTCCTAGAAATTTCCAACACCTTCTTCTCCTACTTTATAAACCCTAATTTTTTTTTGGGGAAAGGATATTGATTAATATTTTCCACTCTAGATATTTAAATATAATAAATATTATAAATAAACGTGTGAAAAAATAATTTTGTTATTTTTTTAATTCTTTAACGAGTACTTTAAGGTTACAATATATTTGTAATACCTGATAAACTATTATCAAATATTTTAAGTAGTATAATAAACCATTTTAAGATTATAGTTATGTTTCATTACTGTTGGAGCCTTTGCAGCATTTCTTGGTCATCAGTAAATCTTCATGCACGTTCGCTTTCTATTTGTGCAGTGTAAAAATTATAAATCTCAACTCTTCTATTTTTGTTTTTGTTTCGACCTCACTTTGTCTTCATTTCCACCCTTCGTGTTTAATTTGTTTCTTTTTTTCATTTTTGCAATATGGATTAAAAGATTGATATTAAGTTTGTTTATTTATGTCTTTCCAAATTTGAAACATTTATTAATATTTTCATTTCATATATATTTCTCTTATATGTGACACTTTAGGAAGAATGAAAAACGAGAGTTTGAAACAATTGATTATATCACATTATGTAATCTTTATTACATATTGCATCGATCAATATATAATGTAATATATAATTGAGTTTATATTTTAGATTTATTATTTTTCTAACCAATGTAATATCTTTTTTATAAATTTTAATTATACCACCACTATAAGGCCCATTAAAAATATTTCCATTTCTCCCTGCCCTATATTTTAAGGGGCTGTTCTTGTAAGTGGGCCTAAAGGCTGACCCAGTAGATAAAACCGTTGCCCTAAGCCTCACTTTTCACTCATTTTCGCAGAACTTAGGACTGCAGCCGTCAACCCCTCTGCCAGGGTTTGTTTCACTGCCACGTTGAGCTAAGAGAGCTTGCTACTCCACCCCTATAGTTCGTCCTTAGAGCTGTTGTGCCCGTGGTCGTGTCGCCAAGATCTCTACTAAGCTTTTTCGAGGAACGGGAAGTTAGGGTTTGAGTCTAAGTTGTGTTTTTATGCCTGTTCTTGAGCTTGTGAATTGTTTGTATGGAATAATCATTGTTCTTGGTATGTGAGATGCTTTGTGTGATTGGCTGGGTTGAATGATACATCTGTTACAGGTGAGGCTATGGCAAAAACTGATAATCTCGCCCAGGCGAGTCGGACTCGCCTAAGCGAGTCTAGCGGAGGCTCGCCCAAGCCTTTTTCGCCAAAGGTCACCCAGGCGGCCAACTCATTATTTTGAGCGAGCAAACAACTCGCCCAGGCGAAAGGGGTCTCGCCTAAGCGAGATCCCACGTTGTTTTCTGTTCCTGTTTTGAGCCCTCGCCTAGGCGAAAGGGGGACTCGCTTAAGCGAGACTGTCTCGCCTGAGCGAGGGGCTGGGCGAGACAATATGTGGTTTGGTTACTTGGTTGCCTTTGTATGATTGGTAATGGTTTGGGTATGCTTGCTAGGTTGAGATATACATATACATACATACATACATATATATATATATATATATATATATATATATATATATATATAATGGACTGCCATGTATGTGTGACAAAATTCATGAAATGTATGATGGATATCATGGAAACTTGGCATGTGAAATTAATGAGTGAGTTGGAATTTACGAGACATGGTAATGATATGAGATGAGGCCTTATACTCATGGGGTGGTAATGATCAGTGGTATGGATTCAACATGTGGTACGAATGAGGTATTATATTTTTAGAGGTTGACATGGAATTTGTAAGCATGATTGGTATTCTCTCATTGTGGATTTATGATTGTTGGGTTCGTGTCAGTGTGTAATTCCTTGGAGCCTCTAGGTGAGACTTCTGGGGTTGCGCTTCAGTGGTCGGGACGTAATTCCATGGCCCTTGCTAGTGGGTGTCTATGGTGGTGCCCCATCTGTATAACTAGGTAAGGTTTCAAGGTAAGGTTGTATCCTGACGCTCTAAGGGGTCGGTTAGTCTCATCTAGAGCGGACTGACTCTTGTGGTGAAAGTAGCATGAGGCCTGAAATTCATTAAGGGCTAACCATGTGGTGAGGGAAAACGGATTCATTGTAACACTTGTGACACATAACTCGGGGGTGAGCAACTCGGGGGTGAGCAGAGGTATCCACCACAAGTGCAAGCAACTGCTGAATCCGACCAGGTTATACGTATCCGGATGAGTCGAGTCGTAGTGTATTGATTGAGAGTCATAATATGCTTGGTTGTTGTATGGATATTGAATGGTGAAAATATATTCGATTGTATGATAAAAATGTTGTTGGCTCTAGCTTACTCGGTTTGTTGTATGGTTGTCTTGTATGTGGCTCTTCTTTCTTGCGATGATCATCAATTTGATTGATGGGAGCAGATAGGCGAGGTTCTCGTGATCAGCAAGGAAATGGCAATTCCGCTGCTTAGCCATCTGGGCTGGATTTTATTTTCTTCATGGTTTCTTTAGGGCTATGGTCCATGTATTGTTTTATGCTTTAATACTCTACTCTCTTTTGTTAAACTTGTATCTGGTTTCCCGTTGGCATCATGGTGTGTCCAGGTTGTAGGAGTTGTCTTAAGGATCCCAGGACTACGCTACAGTACTATTTTTGTGTAATGTTTCATTTAATTTTGTTTAATAGTTAAATGGAACGTTACAACCATATTTTAATTTTTCGACATATTTTTTCAACCAATATAATAATATCTCGACATAAAAAAAAGTATCTATATATTGAAAGTGAAAAACCACTCTTAAAGAATCTTCAGTCCAATCCAATTAAAATGAGTTGGTGGTGCAATTTGAAAATTTGCATTATGTGGATATGCGAAAGTCATAATAGTCTTTCTTTTTTATCTTTTCCTATTTGCTATCATATTTTCAATAATATGTTTCTTTGGCACACAATTATATTTCACTTAAATAAGTAAGACAAATAAATTTTGTAAATTTTACAGTTTTTTTTTCTCTCCTTACATACATATTCGTATATATATATATATATATATATATATATATATATATATATATATATATATATATATATATATATATATATATATATATATATTGTAATTTGTATTATTACAAAATTTTGTATAAATCTTTTGATGAAGTTATAATATAGTTGATAATTTAATTTTTACTGTGTTACATTAAGTCATATGGTCTTGAATTTAATTTTGGTATAAATCAAATGTCTTTCCAAAAGAAATCAGAGTAATTTATTTTTATAAATAATAACCATTATTTGTAGGGTATTAGAAATACGATTAACAACAGATTTTTTTTTAAAAAAAAAAAAGATATGCTTTTTATTACTGTATTTGTTTTTTTGTCAAAACTAATTTTAAACCTATTATTTCAGTTTAACGAATCATTTCTTCTCTTTCACTAATTTTGTTAATGGAAAAGCCTTATAAGGATACAAAATCTTATATTTTAAAAAATTAATTAGAAGACTAATTTCATCAGTTTAGAAAACATAGCCTAAGATTAAGTTTTGATAGAAAATGTAAGACCAGAAGCATAACTTTTCCTTTTTTTTTTATAGAAAATATATTATTCTTTACTAATTAAACTGATGAAATATGATTCTCCTATAATTATATTAGTCAAAATCTCTGCAAATTATGCATAGCATGATTACGTCTCTTTTGTAGATCATTCTGTTGTATATAAATATTCATTTTCAATGTATAATAAGATACACACTCAAAAACATCTCTCTTTCTTACATGGTGCACCTCTAACATCCCTAATAAAAAAAATTTATTTGTGAATTTCTTAATGAATACCAAGAAGTTATTAGAGTGGAAACAACCTGGACTCACATCCTTTTGTTGGTTGTAGGTAAACTCTAACCACTCAATACATGAGGCAGATTAGGGTCCACAAGTCCACATTATCACTCAATTATTATCAAAATCGCCATTAATGTTAAAGCTAAGAATAATAAAGTTCGGACAGAAGAATGCTAAGAGTAAAGCCAAAGTCTTTGGTTATATAAAGCAATGCATTCTATCCTTAATTAATTAGTTGAATCTTCATGCACCATTAATTAATAACCACTCCTTTTCTTCTTCCTCATAATCATTTCATTTAGCAAACGTTTTATGATACTAGCTAATAAAATGAAAGTTATCCTTTTTTATAACAAATATTATTGATTTTTTTTATCCATAATGTTAATTGTTACTAGTAGTTAGTCAAGGAATTAAACCCTCAATTTTCTTTTATCTTATTTTTTTTATTTTATCACTAAATCGATCTTATATCTCAAAATAGTAATGATCTAATTTACCATAATTTGCATATTTCAAATAAAGTTTTCTGTTAATGATAATGTTAGCCTCACTTACATCATGACTGAGACAGTGTTAAAAGAGACAACGACCTGCTATCTTCCAGTCCGTTGGATGAAAGCAAAATAAGATCACCTAATGCAATGGAGTTTTATTTTATCTCTGTGCTGACAATGTTTTACACACAGGATCAATTCAAAATTATTGGTAGTGTAGTTTTTAAGTAAAGATTATAACAAAGAATAAACTTATTATATTTAAAATTTTATTGATCAATAAAAATGTTGTGATGTATTATGAATACTATTTATTATTTATTTTAAAATTTTGTATAATTTGATTCTGCATATAAAAATGTGGTACTAAACCCAAGAAAATCTCATGAACTCATTGGCAACCAATGACCCACGAATCTTGCCCACGCAGAAGCCTGCAGAGCTCGAGATTCTCAGAAACAGTGTCAGTGAGGGATCCATATATAATGCCAAATAATTATTATTACATGTAATCTTTTATTTCTCATTAACATATCTTTTATTTATTATTTATTTTACCTTTTATATATTTAACATTTTAGATGTAGTTTATAACTTTAAGAGTTAAATATATTTTTATTTTTTAAATAAAATTTATTTTTATTTTTATTTTAAATTTCAATATATTTTGATTATTAAGTTTAAAATGTAAATGTATATACTTCTTTTTTAACCTAAAACTATTAATTTTTCTGATAGACTTATTAAATTGTGTTTGGATTGATATTTGAACTTTGAACTTAGAACTTAGATATTAGATATGTCAAGAAAAAAATATAAGTAACGACATATCAACAAAATGTAATACAATTAAATTAAAATAATTATATATATTATTTTTTAAATTTATTGTCAAATATTTTTAATTTATTCTCCAATATCACATTATTTAAACATACATAAGAAGTGAAGGTATAAAAAATTAAAGCAAAAATATCTTTTAAACAAAAAACTATATACAAAATATATTTACATCCATATATAAAGAATATTATTTCTAACTAACTTAAACACAGGCGTTATCGCGCATGTATATACGCATTTTTTTGAATTATATTAATAATTGATGATATTGTAATGTTATTAAGTTAATAAACAAAATAAAAATAAAATAAAATGTATGGAAGAAATATGAGAAAAATAATTGTTGATAAATAGTATGAGAAAAAAAATAAGAAAGAGATAAGTAAATAGTTTTATAAAAACTTGTAAAAGTAACCGTTAATTTTTAAAAATTTAATAAATAATTAAATTGTAAAGGGTAAAATTGAAATTATGAAATGTGGGCACAAAAGAGGGAATCCCCTTTATATATAGTTATAAATGACCTCTTAATAACCGTTTTTAGTGTACATGTTTCACGGTCGATCTAATCCTTATTAATATAAATTATTTTATTAATTACTTTATTAAATATATTATCCTCTAAATTTTGTATCTAAATTTTTACAATTATATTTTAATAATATATTATTTTTATAAATTTAATAAAAAAAATATTTAATAATATTTAGAATAAATAATTTTTTATCTTTCTATAATTGTAAGATAAAAATAAACAAATATGAATGCATATATTTCCACTTATAATTAGAGATTTTTACGGATAAATTGTGCAACTCGTAAGATATTGTAAATGAACATTTGTAGTTAATGGGTACGAGTATTCTTTATATTCGCATGATGTTAATAAAATGGATACATGTATCATAATATTTGTATTTATAGATACTCATACTCACTATACTTTAATTTAAATTAAAAAAATATAATTAAAATATTAATATATTGGTTTTGATTACATATATCAATTAATTTAAAAAAAAATATTTATTTGTAAATCATCATTCATACAATTATTTAAATATGTGTGAAATTCATGAATGATATGTATTATATTTTATTTAAATTTATAATTAAAATATATTGATAATTTTTAAATTTTTTTTTATAAATATATAAATATTAAAAATATATGTTAACACTACATTACAAATAACCGGATATATGAAAGGGTACGAAGCATAAATGAGTCCAAATCAATTATGATTTATGAGGGGCATGTTGTGGATTGGTGAGAGGTTGTGGTCCTTTTACACCGTTACACTTACCATGTCATTAATTGTATAGTACACGTAATATTGATTTTATCTAACACGTGTATTAAAAGCACAATGATTATTATCTTTTAAATTATATATTTAAAAAATATTTTTTAGATGGATAAATAATGTTTGAAAATTAACTTAAAGAAATAAAAGGAAATCGTGTTGTTTTAATGAAGAAGTGAAGAAGTAAAGAAGTAAAGAAGTAATGTATGAATATATGACTTTACTTTTTAGAAGTCATATATATATATATATATATATATATATATATATATATATATATATATATATATATATATATATATAAACATTTATTTTATACATATTGAAGTTGTGCAAACATTATATTTTGTTACTTATATTTTATTAATGTAATTAATAACTCGTAAAATATTTGTTAATAATAAACATACTTAAAAAAATATAAATAAATTAGTTTTGTCATATAAATACATTTTATATTCTCTAAACAAAATTATTATTCCATAATTATAATAATATTTTTTTTTAAATAATTAATTTTTATTAAATTTTTGAAGTGCTTTAATTTATTTTAAAGTTATTTATACTCTTAATATCGAACTCAACACAGAAGAAAAAGGAAAAATAAGTGAAGGTATGATTTGAAAGAAATAAGATATTTTTATTTATAAAAGGTATAAACATTCTAAATATATTACGTTGTTATAGCATTACGTAGTAGTAAACATTGTTCATAATATACTTATAACACGATTTTAGTACAAATTACGGTCCATTCAAATTGTATTTCAAAAAGACAGTATAAAAGAAATTTTAAAATGCTCCAATTTTTAGTGACCATAATTGATAATTTCTTCAAAAGATTATATACATGATCACCTTTGATAACCACTACTTCAAACCTTTATTGACCTTCCTTAGCTCTCGTGTTACAATTACTACTTGTGTTTTCCTCTACTCAGGTATTATCAAATGATAATTACGTAAGAAAAAAAAAACAAGCATAAAGTGTTTTAAAAGTGTATACACATTAAAATAATTAAATACTTTTACCTAAGATACAATCAACCCTTAGCTCAACTTTTATCATCCCTCCACATATTTCAATCCTACAACTCATTCAACAAGAAATTAATTATATAAATCATTAAAAAAAATGCAAGTAGTTCACATTTATCAAATCAAATCTAGAGTACAATTATGCATCATGGTCATAATAAAATATCACACACATATATGTATATACATATTAAAAGTTAGGGACCATGACCATAATAAGGAATTTATCATACAATTAAATTTATTTATTATTTTAACAACTATATTTATCTCAAACAATCACAACAGTTTCATATCACTTTCAGAGGTTTTCAAAGTCATCATACATTAGATACAATTTCAAAAGGACTCGATTATTGACTAAAATCCAAGACAATACACATGTTCTATTCACCCTCACTTTTCAAGGGTTTTCATCATCCCATGGCCACTTCTCATATTCCCGAATAATAGGATAAATCACTTACTATAAATTTAGTTATGATTTGCTAAAACCATGGATAAGGACATTCTTCAACTCTCAGCATAAGTATCTTCCTCTCTATGAAGTTAATACTTAGTAAAGTTAGAATAGTCTTAACCTAATTCTTACATTAATACAAACATAAACCATCAACAATAGAATTCCAACCTTGGAACTACTACATTCGCATGATGAATTATTAATACCACAATTGAAGAAACAATTCTTACTCAACCAAAGAATACACAATCATTTTCATAATTCATATATATTTATCTATCATAATAGTACCAATATAGCAAGAGAATCATAAGGAAACATCAAAATCACTAAAATAAACATTGCACACAGTGGCGTTCGATGATATCAAAAGGACACCCAATGCCAATGCATCAAAAGAGAATATGAATATCTACTTTATTCAATTAATTCTTAATTGGTACTCTTTACTTTCTTTTATAAATTCCAAATGGTTTCAAAGGTACCATTAATAATTAGTTGTGCAAATTTGATCTTCTAATTCAATCTTCTCCCAAATATCCAATCAATAGAAACACACACAATCAAGGTAGCACAAACATTCTATTTAATCAACCAGTTACAATCAAAATAAAATCTCCATAACACTTACAATTTCAACATGTATTCAGATCAATAGATATATAAATTTCAAACAATTAAAATCAAACAACACAAAAGCTAACTTCCCTTACCTTTATAAAGATTTTTCACTGCATTTTCCCTACACAACTTCAAAATATACAATTGTTATATTTACACAAACAAAAGTCCGATCAATGATAAGCATATGGTTTCATGATCACAACAAATAGAAATCCATCTAGAGAGTACAAAAAATACATTTAACTGAAAGAAAATAACATGTAAGGAAGCTTTAATGGAAAATGGGATAAAAATTGAACTTACTCAAAAGATGATATTAATTTGTCTAAATGTTTCTTAACTCTTCAATTTCAACATGATATAGTTAGATTTGAGAAAAAAAATGAGAAATGAAGAATAGATTTGAGAAAAAATGAGAAATGAAGAAGAAATTGGAAGAGAAAAAAGAAGAGATCAAGAGGAAACCTACATAAGAGAGATTAAACATATTTATAAGTGTTTCCTTATACCTCTTTCATTTACTTTATTATTCTTTTATTATAATTTTCTCTTTATTGTTATTTTTTCTTTACTAGGAACGTTACAAAAAATATACATACAATTTTTAAAAAATAAATTAAATCACTAAAATATTTAATAAGAATTTAACTGTTTGAAAAAAAAATCCACAATTTTAATTACAAATTAACATTTTTTGGTTTAGAAAACAGAGATTTTATTTATACAATAAACTTACATAATTATGCATTTTTATGTCATTTACCAGGTACGGACTAATAGATTAACTAATTACCAAATAGTTATAGTTTAGTATATTAGTTTATCTAAAAACTTATACATTATATGCTTATTAATGAACCACCAATTTATTAACTAAAATATACTAATATTGTCAAACACACTCATATATTATATATTATTATGGTGATCACACTGACTTATAAATTAATTAAATAAACTAATGGTTAACTTATTTACTTTATCAATTGTTTCATAAAAAAATCATTTAAGTTGGTTAAATATATTATATAAAATTAATATATATTTATTGCTCTTTTATTTTTATAAAAAATAAATGTAAATATTAAAAATTATTAAAAATTAATTTATTCAATATATAAACTAATTTATAGATTCAAAAAAATAAATTTTAAATCGTTTACAAGTTAATATTAATTGTAACAGAATATTTGATTTTCACAAAACTTATAATTTCTACAAATGCAAGATATTTTATTTTAACCAAATTAACTGCATAACCCCCAGTTGAATAATGGGTGTTGGTAGTACACGTGTATCTGAGACTTCTCGTCTTTTGTTACTAATTTTCCCCACATATAAAAGTATCCCAGTCCTCGATTCTCGTGTTGGCAGATCCAATAAAAGCACCAAGCCGACACTTTTCTCTCTCTTCTCCTTCTTCCTTATTTTTTCTGTCATTTTCTCTTCACTCCCCTATCTTTTCACTTCTTCCCCTTTTTTCTCCCTCACCAAACACTTTCTCTCACTCTACAAAGAAAGCTGAGCTGGTTGTGGGTGTTATGGTCGCTTCACACTCTCACTCCTCCACTCTCCGCTGGTGAGAGATCACACATCATGCGCATTTCCCTTCCAACTCTTGATGTCTCAACCTTCAAACACTCCTCAACTATCCTAACTCATTCTTATTTCCACGCTTCTGATTCCACTCCACCACACTGTATTGCAGTTCAGTTATCCCCCTTTTAACTTTTTGGATCATCCATTCCATGCACATCCTCAAACTTTGTCCATAGAGGTCAGAAACCTCCTAACACACCTTTCTTAGACATGGCAATATAAATATAGATACACACACATATGGCACAAAATATCTGTTTTTGTTCTTATTTTCCTAAACTTTTTTGTTTACAGCAAAATGAGTTTGTATATCTTGTCTGGTTTGTTCTCTCAGTGGGAAAGGGGGAAACAGCATTTTTCTCGTGATTTTCTGCTGCATGCGAATTTTTTGTCGGCTGATATGGTTTATGTCTTATGTTTTGTCATGTTTGTATAAACAGAAAACTGTGATGGATTTATGTCTTATGGAATGTACGAATTTGTATGTTGTGATTGTAAGTTTCTGGCTGAACACTAGGCTAGTACATATCGAGGTTACTAAAAATATTTCCATGGTGATTAAGTTTTATACTCTGCAGTCATGTTGTGACAATATACTCGCAAGTTTAATTTAATTTCTTTTGGGAATAATCTTGATATACAGTGTGTCTCTGTGGAGATCATAAATCTATTCATAATAAAAGTACTTAAAAAATCTTGATTATTTTGTACTGAATTTTATACTTAATTTTTGTTAACTGGGATCCTTGTTCTGTTTTAAGATGAACTTATCCTTCAAGATAGACTTACAGTAGCACACTTCCTTTCCACTGGCCTTGACTTGGTGTAGGTTCCTCCCTGCTAAAGCTTTTAGTATTATGGATCAAAAAACGTGGCTTTGGAGAAAAAAATCCTCAGAAAAGACAATTATAGCAGCTGACAACACGGATCTCACTTCAAAAGAAAATGAGGAGGTGATTTAACTTTGTCAGCATTAATTATTCGTTATGTTCAATATCATGATTAAGCTGGCTTCTTGCAATTTGCAACCTTGTCTATTCGTCACTTGTCTTACTCCTATTTACGAGTATTTTCATTAATTAACCTTTTATCCTTATTAATAAGAATAATAATCTAGTTTTTTTTTCCTGTGCATTTTGTTCTGAAATATTATGATTATAAAATTGGCAATATAATTCTGGTTGTATCTACTCATCAGACTTTGAGGACTATTTGAACTTTAGTTTTTGCCTTTTTTGGCACATAAGGAAAAGTAAACAAGGGGAAAAAAAAGAAGGACCATTTATCCCGAGAGAAAATGAAATTATTTCTCCAACGCAAAGCCCACCACATAACTGTAGGGACTAAAGACAACTCACTAAACGAGAGGATTTGGATAATCCACAAATTGACACTATTAGTTGTAAATTTTAAGGATATTTATTGAATCTATTCCTGATCTAAGCCAAAGTTCTTTTGTATGAGGGCAGTCACAAGCGATTAAAGAATGTCTTCAATAGGTCAGGACATCTGGGACAGCCAGCAGAGATAGCTAAGTTACATTGAAGCCTTTTAGCATTAGTAGGAAGTGGCAAAAAAAGGATCTATAAGCACAAATAGGTTGATGGTGATGAATATATGTCAGAAGCATGTCCAATCGAGGCTAAATGATCCGTTCTTTGAGGATTAATTGTAATTGTAATGTTGGCAATAATTTGAATAGTAGAGTTAGGAGGCAAAGTATGAACTCCTCTGAAGTCCCAATTTCTTTCCTTCCAAATATCAGCAATGTGAACAAAATGGACTTGGTGAGCTAATGGGCCCATCCCTGTCAAGTCATCAAAGAACAAAGCCGAGGTCCCAGACCCCAGTTTGGGAATGAATCCCTGACGCAGATAACAAACAGCCTTTAGAATATTCAGCGAGATATAAGAGACATTCCTCCATGGAAAGAATAGAAGTGTAGCATATTTTTCACTTTTATAGTAATATAACAAAATAGTAATAATAATATATAAGTGAGTATAAACTTTACCGTATTAAGTTGTTTTTATAAAATTAAGTTAAGCTTAAATTCCATTCTCTTAAAATAGTAGTAGAGCTTGTAAGTGTTTATTCTAGCGAGATTTATTGAGCCTATTGTATCACTCGTTATTATGACCCCCTCTGTTCTTAAGGACGTTCAATATCCTTGGCATGATGTATTGGAGATCTCATATCATCTGATGATATGACTATTACTTTGATCCAAGGCTTATCCTCCAAATTAATAAGTTGCGTAATGAGTTTTCCTAGATGAGAAATACTGACCAAGAGGGATTCCCCTCATCTCTTAGCCATCATGAATTTTTGGCTCAATGATCTCCTTCCAACAAACTGAATTCCAACCGCTATGTACACTGTCTTTATGCCAGAGGAAGTTTCTGCAAAGTTTTTGCTTTATTTATTGATATGAATGGTAGTTTATCATATTTAACCTTTTTTTTTTAATTTTATTTTAGGTACAGGCACTTGTAGCTGATAAAGAAGAATTAGAGAAGGACTTGAAAAGATTAAATAACAAGCTTGATTCAGCACTTTCTGACTGTAATGCAAAAAATGAACTGGTGAAGAAACAAACAAAAGTTGCACAAGAAGCAATGGCAGGTAGCATTCTTTAATATCTTTGTGTGTGTATTCAGTATCATTAGCTTGAAATGTGGGATTTGAAAAGCAGATAAATAGCTGCATATTTAAATTGTTTTAGTGTAATTTTATGAATCTCTAATAACTTCTTGCTTTTGAAGGTTTGAAGAAGGCAGAAACTGAAGTGTTGTCTATGAAGCAAGATCTGGATGAAGCTTTGCAGCAGCGTATAGTTTATGAAGAGAGAGTAGCTCATTTGGATGGAGCTCTGAAGGAATGTATGCAGCAGTTACGATTTGTTCGAGAAGAACAAGAGCAAAGGATTCATGATGCTGTGATGAAGGCTTCAAGAGAATTTGAAAAGGAGCGCATGGTTTTGGAGGAGCAGTTATCCGAGACAAGTAAAAGGCTTGCAAAAGCTGAGATCGATAATTCTCATCTTAATAAATCCATATTTGCAAGAGAAAATTTGATTCAAGAACTGAAAAGACAATTGACTCAAGCTGAGGCAGATCATGGTGCACTCATGAGTAGATTAGAGTCCATGGAGAAAGATAATACCTCTCTGACATATGAGGTTCGTGTGCTTGAGAAGGAACTTGAGATCCGGAATGAGGAGAGGGAATTTAGTCGTCGGACAGCTGAGGCTTCTCATAAGCAGCAATTAGAGAGTACAAAAAAAATTGCCAAGTTAGAATTAGAATGTCAGAGGCTGCGCCTTCTGGTTCGGAAACGGTTACCAGGTCCTGCTGCCCTGGCAAAAATGAAAAATGAGGTTGAAATGTTGGGACGGGATTCATTTGAAATAAGGAGGAGCAAATTGAGCACAAACAGTTTGATGGTTGAATCTTCAGTTGACACTTCTCCTGAGACTCCCATTAGAAGAATCAATACTCTGACAGAGCAATTATGTGCTGTGGAAGAAGAAAACAAGGTTTTAAAAGAATCCCTAAATAGGAAAATGAATGAGCTTCAATTCTCAAGAGTAATGCTTTCTCGCACAGCTTCCAAACTTTTGCATCTTGAATCGCAGACTGAAGAATTATCTAAAGGACTTGTAAGTGTGGAACATCATAGAAGTAACCTTGCATCACAGGAGTTCTCTGTTACATCATTCTCTGATGCTGGCAGTGATGACAAGGCTAGTTGTGCGGAGTCCTGGGCTTCTGCATTGATTTCAGAATTGGATCACTTTAGAAGTGGAAAGCAGAAGGAACCGTTGTCATGCAAAAGTGTCGGAGCTTCAGACATAAATCTTATGGATGACTTTGTTGAAATGGAAAAATTAGCAGTGGTCTCTGTTGAAAAAGCCACTCAAAGTCCATCCGCTTCTTTGAAAGCTGTTACTGAGATCAATAGCTTCTCAGAGACTGGGACAAAGGAGAGCACTTCTGAAGAAGGTAAGGAGATCATTCCAGTGCCTGATCACATTTTGTCTGGGACAACCGAGACCACCTCAGAAGTAGTAGGTATGGAGATCATTCCAGTGTCTGATCTCATTTCAGACCTCTCAAAGTCAAATAAGAACAGTTGCTCCATTGACATATTTAAGGGCATTGTTCCTGGTTGGCTTCAGGATGTAGTAAAAATGGTCCTGGAACAAAACCATGTTACTCACAAAGGCCCTGATGATATACTTCATGATATTAGAGTAGCTTTGAGGCATGTGAACGAATTCGATCTGTGTGACTTTGATTCAAGCAGAGGCTCGGTTCATATTGACACAATGAATCCTCCCCAATGTATTCATTGCATCTCTTGTTCCAATACTTTGGTGGTTAATCCATCCGGTGGTGAAAATAATGCTGACATCTTGTCAATAAAGAGAATCGAACCACATTCTCAGGAAGATCTGAGTAAATCAATTGGAAAGATAATTGAAATTGTTGAAAGAATCCTGCCAGCTGTGGATTATGATAGTTCAGATTCCTTGCAGAAAGGAGACAGGGATATCCTTTCCTACAAGAATCTAGGAATGCCAACAGGCTACATGGTCCGTGTTTTCCAGTGGAAAACATCTGAACTCAGTAAAGTCATAGAGCAATTTCTACATGTGTGTTATGATTTACTCGGTGGCAAGATCGATTGTGGAAATTTTGCAAAAGAACTAACAACATCATTGGATTGGATCATGAACCACTGCTTTTCACTTCAGGATGTTTCTAGTATGAGGGATGCTATCAAGAAACAATTTGATTGGGATGAAACAC
Organism: Vigna unguiculata; assembly: GCF_037176805.1. Taxonomy (NCBI): domain Eukaryota; kingdom Viridiplantae; phylum Streptophyta; class Magnoliopsida; order Fabales; family Fabaceae; genus Vigna; species Vigna unguiculata. Next base: position 50,211,607 of record NC_140794.1, on the reverse strand, counting down.
GTAGTGAAGGTGAAACAGAGAATGAGCTGACAAGTCATTTGGCAGAGAAAGACAAGTTGCATCTTCCTAGAGAAAACTTGTCATCACTGCCTCAAGTGACTACTTCATGTGGTCATGATCTTCAGAAAGGAGAGATATGTTATAATGAGAAAGAATTTACAGATATTAAAGATAAATTAATCAGTGCTGAATCTCAAAAGGAAGTCTTGGAAAGGAAGCTTCAATCAGCTACCGATAGGATTGAATCCTTAATGAATCAAATCCAGGAATCAGAGAAAACTGTTGACAGCTTGAGATTGGAGATACAATCCTTTAAAGAATCCAATGGAAAACTTGAGAATGAAATAAAAGATCAGAAACTGATAAGTTCAAATCTTGATTCACAGCATACAGAAGCAGAATTAAAAGCGGCTCATAACAAGGTTTTTGCTTTAGAATTGGAACTGGAGAATAAGAACAGCAATTGTGAAGAATTAGAGGCCAAATGTCTTGAATTGCAGCTCCAGCTTGAAAGGTATGAATTGCCCTCATATATTTGTTTCTGTTCAATATGCTTTTTGAACGTATGGTTTTTAATTTATAATTGTGGATTGTCACGTATCGAATTAATGTTCTCAGCATGTCAAAGGAGTGCTCAAAACATGATATTGTTGACAAAGATAAGCCACTGCGTAATGTAAGTTCATCTCATTCCAGTCCTTTTTCTTGTTGATTCATAGTCACATTACTGGTTCCTGTGTAATTTTTAAGAATATTTAATCAAGAGAAACCATGATTCCTCAAAGAACAAAGTTAGCACTTCAAGTTCAACTTTAATTTACGAGAGAAATTTCATTCATTTTACATCTTTTTGCTTCTCCAACCAGCGTTTGTTGAAAACTTTATCCAAGGTGGGTCTTATTCTGTGTATTATGAATTTATTACCTGTGCGAATTCAATTCTGTTGTGCTTGTGTTGGTATTGAGTTGAGGAGTCGCATCAATCTCACAGGATTGGGAGATAACAGCTGCTTCAGAAAAGCTGGCAGAGTGTCAAGAAACTATCCTTAATCTTGGAAAACAGTTGAAAGCAATGGCTGCACCAAAAGATGCATCCCTTTTTGACAGTGTTGTCGCAACCCAATTTAATACAGTTACTGATAATGCCGCCGCCACCACCGTCACCACCACAAATAATGTAGATCCAAGTCCTACTCATCCAAAGGTCATAAAAGTGAAAACTCGTTCTCTACTTGATCAGATGCTAGCTGATGATTCTAAAGCCCAGATTCCTAAAGCAAGTGATGGCAACTCCAACCTCATCATTCCTGGCGTTATAGAACCCCTAGAAAAGATTTTAGTTTTGAACGGTGTTAAAGGCCATGAAGACAGAAGTATTAATAATTCTTTGGCCATTGTACCTGCCAAGAAACCAGGAAGTGGAAGCTTGTGGAGGAAGTTATTGAGGAGAAAGAAGAGAAGTGCCAGCATGAAAACATCGTTCTAGTTGAACACATGAAATGTTGATACATGATAGATTGTAGAGTTGTTCAGTACTGTACTCTGCCATAAGAAGGAAATAATATTTCGTTTTGATATTTTATTAAAGGGAGTTGATTGGTGTTTGTGTGTTTTGCTTTTGATTACACGCATGAAAACTGACAACCTGAAGTTGTTCTTGCTGTGAGAAGCACCCACCACACACGTTGCTACGGTGTTGTGAGAATTCCCTTTAAATGACAGTTACAAGTTTTGTGACATTGTCCTTACTGTAAATTGATTATCAGTGAAACATGTTCGTCTGTAGTTCATCTATTTTCCTTTTTGAACTGCTTCAATTCAACGTCAAAAGGAGTTTGCACTCATATAAAATATTAATATAAATTATCATTAAAGAAGAGGTTAATTTGTACAATATAAAGTCAAAATTGACACCGGAGTTTAATTCTTTGGAAGGAACAATAATTAATTAACTTTTTCTTACTTTTGAATAAAGCAGAGAATGTCTGGGAACCACGAAAAAAGACGCATCCCCTGCTCGTGTTTTTCTAACTTCATGTTGGAATTGGTTTTCTAGTATCTGCAGTGAGCATTTTGATGTCATGGGATTAACAGGTCGAAAATGTTCACGCCTGCTCTAGTTGAAAATGTTTTTTTTCGGAAGTTTTCAAATTTGTTTTAGTTGGAAGAAGTCAAGATTATTACATTTTGTTAACTGTTTGATATAAAAACTTCAAATTCAAATATGTGATGCTCTACTACACTACTCTCTCCGAGATAATGGAATAGAATGATGGTTTTATTTTTTAAGCTTGATTTTGAATCTGGGTTTTAATTTGTGTTAAATGATGTGGAAGTAATTTTTCAATAAATAATGACATTTTGATCTATTTTTTTTATCATTTTTCACCAACAACTTGAATGATTTATTTTAATGTTGGTGAGTGATGTGATGTGATAATGTAAGGGTGACTGAAGTAGTGGGTTAAAATATCTTTGAACAAATATATGTAAAAAAGTTAGAATTAAATATGTTTTTGTCCTTCAACTTTGGAGTTAAAATTGAAATTATTCATTTTTTGAAATTTTGACCCAAGTTGGTTTTCTAACTTTAGACATGATGAATTTAGTCATTTTAACTAAATTTTGTTAAATTTATTTTATGTTTCAAAAGCGTTTTATGATAACATTTGAATTTTTAGTTTTTTTTTACACTATTTGACATATTATTGTTTGACATATTATCGTTTCAATGTTTATTTAAAAACTTAACAAAATTTAGTTTAAAATAATAAATTCACGCATTTATAAAAATAAGAGACTAAATTGGTCCAAATTTGTGAAAAATAAATAATTCTAATAAATTAAGGAAGTAAAAACATATTTAACCCAACAAATTATTTTGAAGTATTTTAACCAAATTTTAAATGAATAATGTAATTTTAATGAATTAAAAGTCATTTATTATCATCAAGAGACCGCACTTGTAATAAAGAACATATAGATTATAATTTTCTTTCTCGCTAGTTAAATCAAAATGATCTTTTGATTAAAATTATTAGTACTTTTAACAAACTAAAATAAGATTTAATATATAAAAATGTGTTTCAAAAGGCTATTTTGCGATCACAGCAAGAATTCATGCATGCCTTGGATGTCAATATGAGAAATTTAAAAAGAAAAAAAAAAAGATCTTATAAATGGATCACGAACTAACTAATATGAAACTAATTTTAGTCTAATTAAAATTTTAGAAATTAGTTATTTAGTATATGTTCTTTTTCAGTTATATATCACTGAACTTGCCAACACGATGTCGAACTTGAATTCAGATTTAAGTGCTGAGGTTGTGGAACATCCGAGAGAAGAGCATGAGTATATGTAATATGGTATGAATGCAGATTCGTAATCAGGTACCGATTCTCCGTAAGATTTGAAGATTTGATGGTTATCTGTTAATCGTTCTTCCGCTATCCACATAACCCAGGAGTTTTGTTCCACTTTTGTTTCTCTAACACGCTTTGACGGCGCCTCAATCAGAGACCTTGCTTTCGTATAAATAACCCAAACTACTCTTCTCTCCCTCACATAACTCAACCGAGATTAACACATGGAAAACGTTCGAGTCATCTCCACCACCACAATCAAAGCAACCGTTCCCAATAACGCTAACCCTCATAAACTCGATTTAACTCCCTGGGATCTCCAATTCCTCCCTACTGAAACCATCCAAAAAGGCCTTCTTTTTCGCAACGTAAAACACACCCCATTCCAAATCCACCACCTCCAACACTCCCTTTCCTCCACTCTAGCATTCTTTCCACTCCTCGCAGGTCGTCTCGCCATACTCCGACATCATCACACCATTGTCTCATCCCACATCGTATGCAACAACGCTGGAGCACTCTTTGTCCACGCGGCTGCACCCAACACCACCGTTGCTCACATCCTGCAACCAAAATACGTTCCTCTCATTGTTTCCTCCTTCTTCTCAATCAATGGAGTTAAAAACTACGAGGGCACGTCGCAGCCATTGCTGGCAGTGCAAGTGACGGAGCTAGTCGACGGCGTCTTCATCGCCCTAACAGTGAACCACGTCGTTGCTGACGGCAAGTCTTTGTGGCATTTCGTGAATTCCTGGGCTGAAATCTCACGTGGCTCCCTTCAAATATCCAAACTCCCTTCTCTCTACCGTTACTTCCCCGATGGCATTGACCACCCCATACACTTTCCCTTCACAGAGGAAGAAGAAAACCAACACTCCCCAAACCCCAAACCACTAGCTCCACATGAGAGGGTATTCCATTTCACGAAGGAAAAAATCGCGGAACTCAAATCAAAAGCTAATGCAGAGGCCAACAGCGACAGAATATCTTCTCTGCAAGCGCTTCTAACTCTCGTTTGGCGTTCTGTGACACGTTGCAAGCGCGTGGAGCCGCAAGAAAACGTGCATTATGTGTTGTTCATTGGCGTTTGGTCGAGGATGGATCCACCACTGGCAGAGGGTTATTTTGGAAACTCAGTTATAGCCACTGTTGTGAGCATGAAAGCCGGGAAATTATTGGAGGGTGGGCTTGGAAAGGGGGCTTTAGAGATGAACAAGGTGATTTCTTTGCACTCTGGTGAGAAGGTAAAGAAGCACTATGAATGTTGGGTGAGAAGGCCAAGGCTTTTAACATTACCGAGTGGCGTGGGTGGTAGTAATTACTTGATCACTAGCAGTTCCCCAAGGTTTAAGATATTAGATAACGATTTTGGTTGGGGAAAGGCTGAAGCAGTTCGAATTGGAGGTGGACAACATAAACGTAACGGCATGATTACTGTGTTTGGCGGCGCTGAAGAAGGGTCCATTGACATTGCAGCGAGCCTTCCTTATTTGATTTTGGAAGCCATGGGAAATGACGCAGAGTTCATGGATGTTGTGTCCAACTAATGGACAGGACAGAGCACAACCTTGGTTCAGTTCAGTCCACATAGGAAAATTTACTAAACTAGAGCAATTTGGACGAGGAAATCTAAAAGGAAGATTCATTTATTTGAAGAATTTGAGATTCTTTGTAATGAAATATTTTGTATCGATAGAGAGATTAAAAAGCATTTAAAATGCATGCATTTTTATGAAGTATTTCAATTAGTTAAATTAGAGGAAATTCAAATATCCTATAGAAGGTGAAATTTGAAATTTTTCTTACTCAACCTCACAATCATGACAGGCTGGACTGGCCATACGATCCAGACGGATCGACTGACTTGACAACACAAACGGGTTGAGCTGGACCAACAACCCAGATGTCTGGATCATCGGATCGACCCAGCCTGTCCGGGTTTTCCGGTCAGCCCAGCCCGTCTAGGTCGTCGGGTCAGACCAATTCGGTTGGGTAGTCGGGTGGGTCAGCTCGGTCCATCTGGGTCGTCGAACCCGTTTTCAAATTTATCATGAACTCAAAACATAATCAGGTCTAAAGTAAATATTGTAAAAATTAAATTTTATCTCACAAGAAATTCATTTTTTCCAAACAAGAAATGGAAAAGTAAGGTATTTTAATTTTTTTATCTAAACAAGTTATTTATAAAATGAAGAAATTTTAATTACAAGCAATTTAAATACAAAATATTTTAATTTCTGAGCATTGTTGAAATGTTTCATCCAAACACAAAGTTAAATTAGATTTTATTAAATTAGGTATACTTTAAAAAAATTATTCATATAGATAAATTATGCCTCACGACTTTTGGAGAAGTTATATTCTTTAAATATTATTTTGTTTAACACAACTTCTAGGTTGATGTCAAAATTACATGAATACAACTTTGTTTTTATATTAATACTTTTTAAAATTACAGTATATTTATTAAATTAATTTAAAATTATAAAAGTACAATTAAATTTAATATAAGTTTTTATTTTATAAAATTAAATAATAAAGAATGGACTCTGCAAAGATACAAAATTTTAACCAGTTTTTTTCATTTTGAATTTTAAATTCAAAATTTGTTAGCATATATTTCAAATTTTATATATTCTTTTATTGTTGATAATATAAGTCTTTATTTAAAAAAGTAAATTTTCGTTATTTATTTTTGTAATGTGTAAATTTCAAATTGTAACATATTTCTTAAAATCGTTATACAAACGTAACTTATATGTTTTTTTTTTCTATTTAGTAGTAAAAAAGTGTCCTATAGATAATTTAAAAATATATATAAAATAGACTAAATTGATATATCAACAATTTAAATAAAAAATATTATATATATATATATATATATAAATAATTATAATAATATAATAAATTTTGATAATATAAATATACTGTTCATTAGATATACTTTTTAATGGACCTTTTAATGCCTTTTAACAATTTTCACATATTTATAAAAGTTCACATTTATGATAAGAATAAATTTTGGAAAAGTTACTTTTACTTTTGTCAACATAATTGATTTATGGGAAGATGAAAAGTATGTATGTAAAAATGAAAGTTTTGAAAGATGTATAAACCTTCCTCAAAAAGTTACATAAAATTAAAAAAAAAAAAACTATGTAAATATTAAAATAGTCATTCATGCATTTAACCTATTAAATTTTAATAAAATTTTATTAGAGTGTTATCTTTATTTTAATTTGTTTTTGAAAAATTTAAAAATTTGGATTCCAACTTTAATATGCACTTATTATACAAATAAATTATAGTTTATGTTATGTCTTTATGATTTTCATTTACTTTCCTATTATAAATGTGAAATAGTAGATATTATGTAATGAAATAACATTAAATATTATGTTACTGTTTATGAGTTTTTAAACCATGTTCTCATTGCAACCTACACTGAACGCCAGTCTCGTTATGCATTTAGGAGTATTTTAGTTCCAAGTCGCATATAATAGAGTGTCGAGGTTTGCGAATTTTTTGGCGGTGAGCGGCAACATGACATTGTTGAACGCCATATTTGTACTGTAGGTTTGGATCATTCTAGTTCTAGACAGTTGAGTGCCAGAAAGTGTCGTTGAGCTCTACCTTTTGTGAGATTGTGAGAAGAATGTCGTTGAGTGTTAAAACCGTCGTTGAGTGTCATCTTTTCGCGACGTGTGTGGCGTTGTGTTGGCCTTGTTTTCTTCTTTGACTATATTGAATATAGATCTTTGATGGAGCTAATGTATGTTTATGATGTTGTTTATTATTAATTGAGGTGAAAATATGGTTGTAGACATGTATGATGGTGGTATTTAAGAAATTTCAAGGAAAAATTCTTGGTGGTGGTAACTTTAATGTATGCAATGAAGTATGAGATTCAGTAGAGGGGTATTGTGAACTATAATAACCATTCACATTCATGTAGATTAGAATGAGTTATGTAGTGAGAGCCGCAAGAGATCCTAATTACTGGACCTATTTGGTTTTAGACGCGAAGGAGATTAACCTTGTGACTAGTAGGGTGATAACCCCTTTGCATAGGACTCTACAAAGCATAAATAATACTATAAATGCACGCCTCCAATGAATCTCTACGTCAATAGAATGTATCTAGATAATTGAGTTTAGTGTTAACTATTTGTGCATATGTATTTTCATTATATTTTTATCCAAGCAAAATCTAGATTTAATCTGATTTAATTGTTTAAGGATAACTCTTTCGTACACTAGTATACCTTTTTATGTGCTTTATGTTTTCTTATGTTTATTCGTCTTTTTCTTTTGCAATGATCACATATTTGATGGAAACAATTGATGTTACGGATTTAAAGACACATCTAGAGGATGAGAAATCATCGGTTAAGGTCTTGAAGAGCTTTCGTTCTCGTTAGTTTTTGTATTTAGCTTGTTGGTTTAATTTGAGTGTATAAATTTATATTTTTATAGTCCTATATTTTGTAAGTCTATATCAATATACTTTGTGCACTGCATTACTTGTTTTAAATACTATAATGAAATGTTCTATTTTATTAGTTTTAATTTACTAAAATGGAATGTTATATAGACAATTATTTTAGTTTATGAAAATGGCTTAGTTTTGAAAAATAATTAAATTTAAAAGACGGTCAAGAGTAAAATTAAGAACTAATTAATTATATAATTAAAAATAATAACTAAATATTTATAAATATAATTAATTATATATTTTAAAATAATTGTATAATTAATATTTCATTATATTTATGAACTTTTAATATAATGAATAATAATATATATTTTCTCTAATGGTCATATAATTATATTATAGATTATTTTCGTTTCTCATAGCCTTAATTTTTTAATGATATATATTAATATTTTAATAAACAAATTAAATTTTATTGTAGAGTAATACTATACATTACTAAAATAGGTTATCAAGTATATGTTTTTTTTTTGGATATTGTATTCCGAAGAGTATATCCATGAAAGCTATTTTTAACCTCAATTTTTGTAAATACAACCATTTAAAAAGCAACTTATAAACAATTGTATAAACAATTTATTTTTAAACTCAAATTCGGTAAATACAAGCATTTAAAATTATATAATAAAAAATTAAATATGTTTTTTATTCTCAAATTATTTTAAAAAATAAAGTTTTATCTTTAAATTAAATTATTATTTTTTTCTTTTGTATTTTGTATTTTTGAAAGATGTATAAAATATCTTTCTCTAATAAAGAATATATGAAGGTAAAATTATGATTGGCTTTCAATAGTACTTGAAATTAATTTTGAATTGAGATATTAATTATTCACGGATTTAAACTGGTCAGGAAATGTCATCCACTAAAATGCAGTGGTGAGAAATTATCTTTTGGCCACAAACGTTTTTGTGGGTGGGATAATGGGAGTGATATCAGTTCGGTGTATCAGATAAGACCAACCATAACTGAGTAGCTTCACACACAAAACTTTCGAGAAACATCAAAACAATCATAAAATTATGGAAGCTGTGGAAGTCATCACCACCACCACAATCAAATCCATTTAACTGCATTTGATCTTCCATTTCTCACAGTTGAACCCATCCAAAAAGGTCTTCTTTTTCGCAACCCAAAGACAAAAGTTTCCAAATAAATCATCTTCAACACTCACTTTCCTCCACTCTTGCCTTCTTTCCTCCCATCACTGGTTGTCTCGTCATACTCCAACATCACGACAACATTGTCTCAACCCACATCGTATGCAACAACGCTGGAGTCCTCTTCGTCCACGCCGTTTCACCCAACACCACTATCGCTCACATCCTTCAACCCAAATACAATCCTCCCATCATTCGCTCCTTCTTTCCACTCAACGGCGTTAAAAACTACGAGGGCACGTCACAGCCATTGCTGGCAGTGCAGGTGACGGAGCTACTTGACGGCAGAGGCCAACACAGACAAGATATCTTCTCTGCAAGCGCTTTTAACTCTACTTTGGCGCTGTGTGATTCGTTGCCGACAAGTGGAGCCTGAAGAAGAGGTGGGTTACGTACTTCTGGTTGGCGTTGGGCCGAGGATGGTTCCACCACTGGCAGAGGGTTATTTTGGAAACTCAGTTATGGTAGCTAGTGTTGTGAGCATGAAAGCCGGGGAACTATTGGAGGGTGGTCTTGGGAAGGGTGCTCTGGAGATGAACAAGATGGTTGCTTTGCACTCTCATGAGAGGGTAAAGAACTACTATGAGTCTTGGGTGAGAAATCCAAGGCTGTTTGGCTCGTTATTCAGTGGTTCACTGGTCACCAGCAGCTCTCCGAGGTTCAACCTTTACGGTAACGATTTTGGGTGGGGAAAGCCCTTGGCGGTAAGAAGTGGCAGCGCAAATAAGATTCGCGGAAAGATTAGTGTGTTTGGAGGCGCTGAAGAAGGTTCTATCGACATTGAAATGTGCCTTCCTTTTGAGATTTTGGAGGCAATGGGAAATCACCCTGACTTCATGGACGCCGTTTCCAGCTAGCTATTCTAGGTACAACACAAGATCCTTACAAGTCCACTTTTAGTCAGATCCCATGATTGTAAGTTGCATAAGCAAATTAGGTAACAATAATCATGACTTATTTTAATCATTTTAATTATTTTTAGTTTGTCATAACACATTACTAAAATAAATTAAAGTAAATAATCGAAAATAATTAGAATAATTAGTTAAAAATAGATAACATTATCTATTAAAAGTAGATGTAAAATAAGTGAAGGATAATTTTATAATTATATTATTTGGAGTTAATGAGATAATATTTAAATAGTTATAAACTGATTCTAATTTTCTTAAAAAATGTCAAAGCTTCAACGTTCTAACCAATAATTGTATTTTACCTTGCAATTTATGATCATTTTAACACTCCCCAAAATTACTATTTATAATTTATTTCAATAATATAATAATATACATTAGTGTATTTTAAGTTAAAAAAGTTGTAATTAAAATATTAATAATATTATTTATTAGGTAAATTTTGAATGATGATGATCTTTAGTTATTATTTTTTAACTCTCTTTGTAAAATACATTAGTTGTTACTATATTTATAAATAAGAAATAGACATTCATTTTTTAGTTTATTTTAAAATCTCTATTAGATTTTTTTTTTCTTTCTACATTCTCTAACATAATTGAGATCTTCAGGAGCCGGTTAAAATGAAGATTATTTTGAATTGACATAACTAGTTTTTATCCCAGTTAATAAGCTTTTTTTTTTTCTAATTAAGCATATATTTTTATCCCAGTTAATAAGCTTTTTTTTTTTCTAATTAAGCATATATTTTAGAGGAGATGTCGTCAGTGGAGAGTGAATGTATGAAGATTTATTTGGATTGTCAAATTTAAGCATGTCAACGGGACAGGTAAGGTACGGATAATAGTTCTTTCTTGTTTTATCTGTTAGATAAATATATGTCACGTACATGTTTCATATTCATTATGTTGGTATCTGCATATTTTTTTTAATATAAATAGATATCTACATGTACTTGCAAGTATTTACAAAAAAAAAAATAGAATACATAACATTCATAAATTTCAAACAAAGTTCAAATAACTTATTTAAATAACGTTGAATGACAGTTTATAAAGAAATAATTTAAAAAAAATTAATTAATAAAAGATAACTCATTTAAAATCAATGTGTTAATATTTTAATCATGTTTTTTTTTAATTTAAATTAGAATATTGCGGGTATGGGGTATCCACATATACTATACTACATGAACCCACTCTGTTAACATGGATGTATAAAAAAAATACTCTGTTATCTTCGAATATCTATTTACGATATTTATTTTCTATCCGTTACGAGTTTTATCTACAAATTGTTGTACCAAGACGTACACTTCGATCCCAATAAGAGAAATTAATAACATTTATGATAACTTCTATAGTTGATTGGGGAAGCATAGATTTAATGAAAGGTGATAATATGTTAATCATGTGATAGAGTACGAAGTTGGGTTGTATAGTTTGTCCTTAAAAGAATTGAAATGTTGTTTTGTTGGGATTAGATGTATATGATTGTTGATGGTGTTGATAAAACTTTTGAGATGCTGTGTTTTTATTGTTTTTGAGTTGGATATCTGTTGAGTGACGTGTGTTGCTTAAGAAATACCAAAGATCTGTATAATCATTCATTCCTCGTCTTCGGTCGCTCAAATAACATGATTTAACAGATACATTACGAAGACAACAAACGTGTTTGAAAATATCATACCGCAAGTATGTATTTCATTACATATTTCAATATGCATTCTTACATAATTATTTTCTAGGATTTTAATCTTACAACGTTTTTTTTTTCTGTAGAGTTCATTCTTTAAAACCACGTTAAATATACATTGTGTATAGGGGTACTCGAATTTCCACCGAAAAAATCGATGAGGACGTAGAGCATATATTTTTAAAAAGTTTTAATTGGGTTTCAATTTTTTTAAAATTGTTTCAAATTATTTTTTTTAGAAAAAAATTATGCGAAAACATAGTTAATTGTGTGTTACGTGTTAACATGTGATTTTTTTAATTTTCTTTTCAGTTTCTTTAAACTTCTTTTACAAAAAAAATTTGTTGTCATGTGTTAGTTTTTTGTCAAGACCAATGCTATGATTTCAATTTAATTTTTATATATATTTTTTTTCATTCAATTTAGTTTCCTGGTATTTTTTTATTCAATTTTGTAATTAAAAAGTATTTTTTTAATCCAATGCTTTTTTATAAAATTAAAATTAATTAAGTAGAAACATTTTTACAAAATCAAGATATTTATCTTAAATTATAGTACTAAATTAAATGTTTAACAAAATATGTTTAATACTATATAATAATAAATATGTTAAAAAGTCATTTTTAATATTAGTATTTATTTATATATATATATATATATATATATATATATATATAATAAATTTGGTATTAAATTAGAGAGGGATAACATGATTCTATTTTGAAGAAAAAATAATGATTAATAAAACATGAGCTAATAATATATAGTATTGTAATATGTTAAAATATTATTTTTAATAAAAATATTAATATAACATTTATACAAATAATAAATTTAGACTCAAATTAGGAAAAGATAATATTGTTCTATTTTGAAAAAAAAAAGGAATAAAATTAAATCAAAGATACATAAATAGGCACTAAATAAAATAAAAGAGATATATATAGAAATTAAATTGAAATCAAGATAATAACACTTAAAAATAACACATATGACATTGTTTTTTCATGTAACAATGTCGGTGTCACCTGTCACATCAGATATATAACACGTAACAACAATTTTTTTACAAAAAAAGTAAATAAAAAGAAATTAGAAAATTAATATATTCATATTAAAGTGGGAACAATAGGCATAATTAAGCTAAAAATTAAATCTCTATTTCCTTTATTTTTGTTCTCTGCATGTTATTTATATGAAACTAATATAAGAAAAACAGTATTTTCAAAAGCAAAGTTCTAAAAAACTTTTTAGATAGTCCGCATATCAAACTTGAATGTCAAGTAGAACTATTGTCTGACTCCATTACGAAAATGGTTAAAATACAATTCAACCACTTTTTGGTTTTTTCTTGTTTACTACAAATTTGTTTCGTATGAAGAAATGAAAATAAAAATTAAATGTGAGTATGGTAAGTAAAACTATTGTCCGACTCAATTACGAAAATTATTAAAATATTAAAACATTATTCAATAAATAGTTTGAATTTTTTTTATATAGGTATTTTAATTTTTTTATAGTAATATGGAGTGAAATAAGTTAATTTTGATTATAGTACTAAAAAAAATATTTGAAGTTGAGAAAATAAATAATTCCATTTTATCTATTTTTCAAACAGAAAAAAAAGGAAAACTTCAATTCAAATTTTCGTTACACGTTCAGAGTACAATGAAGAGAAGAATTGAAGATACCGATTCAAAATAAACATGCTAAACTATGTATCACAATAGAAAAATGTAACATTTCAAAAAGTATTATATAAATGTTTAATTTAAACAGAGTATTATATTTGTGGAATACTTAGAACGATTCCGAGTGAAAACCAATCCGAATCAGATAAAAGTGGTATAACTCGAGAAGATCCACACTCTTTTAACTGTGAGTGGGGTTGGTTGAGCACTGAGTAAGATTTTGAATCCACAGTTAGGATCATTGCACAGTGGAACTCCATTTTCGCTTTGAAGTTCGAACCTTGTGGCTACGCAGGCTTCGTCTTAGGTTCTGCTATGTGCTCGCATTCCCCGAACTACCGTTCAAAATGCAGAGCTCCTGCACCTGCCATCATCTTCCTCATCTGTTCCCTCTCCTTCACTAACGTCAATTCCCAGGTTCCCTTTCTCGCTTTCATTTTCCTTTCAAACGAAGAGATCCGTGCGAATTCACTCTGAATTGAACTGAATTTTGCAGGTTTCAGAAGCATGTTCGGCCGCTACGGATTGTGGGGCAGGTCTCTTCTGTGGAAATTGCCCCGCTTTGGGCTTGAAACAACCCATCTGCACCAGAGGCCAACCCACTCTTCCAACACCCATCGTAAGCTTCTTCCTTTTCCCTTCGAGCTTCCCCAACCCCAATTTTTATGTGACTTTCCCCTCTGGGGCACGCTGCAGGTCAATGGGTTGCCCTTCAACAAGTACACTTGGATTGTGACCCACAATTCCTTCAGCATCGTCGATGCACCGCCTCTGCCCGGTGTTCAGAGGATGACCTTTTACAATCAAGAAGACTCTGTCACTAACCAGTTGAGGGTATGTCAAGTGGAGAGTTTGCTTGCTTTTCTTCTTCATTTTTTGTTTGGTTTCGGTAGTTTAATTGCTTTGTTATGTTTCTTATACGTCTGTTTTGTTGATGGTTTAGAATGGAGTGAGGGGACTGATGTTGGATATGTACGACTTCCAGAACGATATCTGGCTCTGTCATTCATTTCGTGGGCAATGCTACAACTTCACTGCATTTGTAATTTAATCCTCTTTCTTACTTATCTATTGATTCTACTTTAAGGTTTTAATTGTGGTCATGGTTGTGTCACGATTCTTTATATTGAGGGAAATTGCTAACAAATGGGGCTACAATTTGGTTGCATTGCAATTGCAAACAATCCAAAAACCTTTATGTTGTAGCCCAGGATGTACTTACAGACCGTTTTTTTAAAACCTTAATCGCGCTTTCTGTGGTTGCATTATGATGGGACATGGCTTAATATTCCTATTAAAATGTTCTCAGCAACCAGCTGTCAATACTTTGAAAGAAGTGGAGGCGTTCTTGACAGAAAATCCAACTGAGATTGTTACCATCATAATTGAAGACTATGTGCACACTCCAAAGGGGTTGACTAATCTGTTCACAAGTGCTGGACTGGACAAATATTGGTTTCCAGTCTCCAAGATGCCGAAAAAGGGTAACGATTGGCCCACTGTGACGGAGATGGTTCAAGCAAATCACCGACTTGTTGTTTTCACTTCAGATGCTTCAAAGGAAGCAGGTGAAGGAATAGCTTACGAGTGGAGGCATATGGTCGAAAATGAGCGTAAGCACTATATCATTTATTTATTTAAACATGTGTGTATCTTCTTTGTACATGATTTGTTTCGACTAACTGAATTCACTTGCCGTCAGCTGGAGATCCTGGAGTGGAACAGGGTTCTTGTCCACACAGAAAAGAATCAAAGGCATTAAATTCTAGAAGTCAATCACTTTTCCTGATGAATTACTTTCCAACCTATCCAGTTGAAGCTGACTCATGCAAAGAGCATTCAGCTCCACTTGCTGAGATGGTCAACACTTGTTACAAAGCTGCAGGGAATTTGCTGCCCAACTTTATAGCTGTTAATTTTTACATGGTATTCCTTATTCTGTTCTGGGCTGTTAATTGGAACTTAATTATTAATCTGTATACATCATATATCTAGCAATTCCACTTTAGCATTCTGACTGAAACTTCATGTAGAGGAGTGATGGAGGTGGTGTTTTTGATATTGTGGATAAAATGAATGGCCAATCATTGTGTGGATGTAGTACAATCGCAGCCTGCCAGGTTTGTCTGCTTTTCTTGTCTCTACATGTATTTTATTTTATGCCACTTGTTCCTGAATCTTATGTATACTGATATTCTTTGTTCCTGCATATGTCTGTTTTAATCATGTAATTTTGCATACAGAGCGATGAAAAGAGAATGAATCACTAATTCATATTAATTAACATGTATTGCACTGTATTGATGTTTGGTATGTTCACAAAACTTAAAACACCAACTCCTATTTATACCAGTCCTAATCCTAATTGATTAGAAAAATATGTTATGATAAGGAATTAGGGCTACCAATCCTAAGATATAATGTGGAAACAGGGTAACTGTTCCTGGAGAGACAATCTACGATATGATAACATATTTTCATATATTTTAGGAGTGTTCATTGCCACACTAGTGAGTTAGAAAGCTAATTGAGTATAATTTTACATCTATCTTTCTATAGAAAGTCTCTGGAATTTCATCTAAGTTACAAATTTCAATTTATTTATTTTAAAATGTTCACCACATGAACAGTATACGAGACCACATGAACATTATACGAGGCTTTGAGATTATACTCTTTGAAGCCTGAATATGTATCTGATGGACGTCAGATTGATTCAGGTTTTCCTTCTGAATATAGAATTAGACTAATGGTCAATTAGTGACCATATTTAAGATTTCTCTGCATTTTTTCAAATATAACCATGTTTTTTTCTGTAATATGTCAAAAGCGACAATAATTGTGTAGTAGACCAATTGATCTTGACTTGCATGATGAAAAGAATGGTTCAGTCACTCGTGTTGAAGGTTTTATGGTAGAAAAAAATGGTTGAATTTAATTATGTCAAATTTTTTCCAAGTTATTGGAGTATTTCACAATGAGAAAACTAGGTAAATTCCCATGTTCACTCTGTGTCCTAAAAATGCTATATCTAATTCAAATCTTTGTTGCAAACTAATTATTGATTTGTAAAAGTCAGTATAAAATTAAAATAAACAGATCTACACGAGTAATAACATCCCCTTGTCCCTTTCCCTTGACTTATTCTTCTCAATTATCTGAACCATTTGTTCTTAACTGTATACTTCTACTTTATGTCAATTTATGTGAAATCATGTAACAGTATATTGGCCAGAGTGGATTAAGATATAGTCATCATGAGTACTCACCTCTTGGAAGTTTAGTTGTGTACTTGTGTTGTATTTAAATGAAGTTGATGAATACATAGCTCGGATGAATTTCTATCTCGGCACAGCCTCTACCTGTACAGTTTGATGAAAAAGCAATTTCTGGTAACGACAATTACTTTCTTACTTCAATTTGGCAGGCCGGTGCACCCTTTGGATCTTGCAAGAATATTTCTGTTCCTAGTACAAGTCCGGCGACTAATACTGCTGGAAGCTTTACTGGATCTGTTCAGTTCTCTAAATCAGCTGCATCTGTCCATCGTCCAAATTGTTTATTTCTTGTCGTCTTTTACTTCCTACAAAGTCTTGTTGCAGCTGTGATGACTAAGCACTGTGTATGACATATTTAAGCTAGTCTTTCAAGAGGATCTCTAGTATCTTGGCATGTACACGGCAGTATTATCTTGAGCTATGAAGTGTCATGGAACTATTGCTAGGTTAGAAAAAAATAGATATAGACAAATTTCTTGCTGAGGCTACCTTCAAGGATCAGTGAAATCATTTGAGTTGATAGTCATGAGAGACCAAGAATATTTCCGGAGCTATTAGTAGTTCGTTCAGGTATGTTATTTCTTGGATGCACAAATTCAATTCTAGATGTTGGAACTCTGGATGCATACACTATCTCTTTTTTCTCTCATTGCACATATCTGTTTTCAAATCTGCAATAATTGTAGTTGGCAAAATTACTTTCCAGATACTGATGTTAATAAGGTATTGGAGTGAAGCAACTGACCATGCTCTGATTGGATGTTTAGTTTTATGAAATTTAATTCATTTGAGTGTTAAAGATGCTACAAAATGTTCAAATTAAAGAGCATCTAACATAAACAATGCCACCAAACTTCACATTCAAGTTTGTTTGGACAATCATTCTTTACTGATTGTGATTCCGTCTGCTGTATAAGTTGATAGCTTTATCTCTGATTGAGTTTGTGTGCTTCATAAGCTTGAAATTTGAGGGCGAGTAGTTTATGTTTCCAAATGTTTGGGGAACTTTTTTCTTACTGATTTGGAAGCTTAGTGGAAGAGTTGTTTTATGGCATATATGAAGTATGTATTAATCCATTACAATCATTGTCGTTGTGGCTTACTTGAGTTGATTTTAAACCCTAGCCTGGTAAGTCTTTTAATGGATAGTGGGAGCACTGGTTGTATGTTTTCATGATTGTGCACAAGGTGACGGACCATTGTTATGCATGAAATTGTGCAATTACGCCGTTTTTCCCTTTTTTCCTTTTTTCCTGCTCGTGTATATTGGTTTAGTGAGCACGCATAGTAAATGCATTTGGTGTGTATATTGGTCGAGTGAACACGCATAATAATGCATTTGGTCAAGATGGAAAATGTTACTATGAAAAACAACAGTCAAGAATTTAAGGAAAACTGTCCTTTGAGTAAGAAAATATGCTCTAGCAAGATGTTGTCTTGTCACTCTCATTGCTAGAAACTTGGACCAAATAATTGCATCTCTTTTTATAAAGAGTTCTTTTAGGAATCTTTTTACCCTGAAGATTTTCCTTTTGATGAATTGTATAGTGCCAGTAATTTTTATTTGTAAATATATATATGATATCATTTTTGTCTCCGGTATTACCTTGTAATGATAATAACGGTATGTTTAAATAAACCTTTTTCTTAAATAGACCAGAAAATAAAAGGAAAAATGAAATATTTTTTTTTTTAGAAGTTAAAATTAACTTGTGAATAAACTATGTGGTAGAATTTTTTTTTATTTTTTTATATCAGCTTTTCAAAAAGATGATTTTTTACTTATTTAATAGAAGTTAGTTCTAGCTTATGAAAGTTTTTCTTTTCTTATTTTTATTGTTGTATAGATTCATGTGTAGAAGTTTGTTGAAATACTTTTGAATATACTTTTTCACTCTTACCATTGAAATATTCAGTTTGGGTTTCTTGATACCGTTCTGAAGCAAGTTGAACATATATTGTATTGTAGAACATATAATTTAAACTTAATCCTTTTAAATATCGAAAGAAAAGAAATAGAATATCTTTTCATGATTAAACATTGTGAACTATTTTGCTCAAAAGTCCTTGGAAGTATAGTTGAACATTGCATGCATAACTCCCATATGTGGAAAATCCCACTTCTTAGTAATGGATAGTGATGATGATGTAGGTGTCGATTTCCTCAATACCTATTGTTCTGGTATACTTAACAAGATTTACATCGTTTAGGAATTATGTCAATGACAATTTAAATATTCTTTTTTCTTTATTTTCTGATATGTCTTTTTAAGGACAAAATTATAACAAAACTTTCACTCTGTAGTTTTAAACAAATTTAATGCTAGTGTAGATTTTATTTTATTTGTTTATTTATCTCTGATGGTTCATTTGCTTTGATCAATTGTTATTCTTCAAATGTTTTTATATGCTTCTGAGAGAGTTATGATTAACGTTGTTGGCATTGCGTTAACTTTTAATAATCTATTAAAATCTAACTTTTTGTATTATCTGTATGTGCATATTGGTAAATACATGAGACTTCATTATTGTCTTAGCTAATGTTTATAGCATTTTTTTGCTTTAATTTTCAGGCTTTGTATTAAGAAATCATTAGTCAACAACAGAGTTAGGATAGAATGAATGGAAGCTCCTGATCCTTGAGGTTTGTATTTATAAGTGTATCCAATTATTGGTGTCCTGTATTTCCTTCCCACTACACGGTCTTCACTCTTGCATTGATGTTATAGATATTTTTCCAAATTACTATGTCTATAACAGAAATGGAACACGAACAATTAGTTTGATAGAGGAATTTGCATGTGATATGCATTATTTTTAATGACGAGTTTTTTTGTTGTTGTTGCTCTTGTCCATGGTTTACTGTATCCAGTGGAAAAATGCCCAGCACTGTTGAAAAATGCGCGTATTAAGTTCATCTTAAAAGTCGTCTGTTTGACAGTTCAATTAATTGTAGCCATGTGGGTTGTCGGACAGGAACAGTTGTGTCCAAGTATTTTTACATTGAGTAATATTATATGTTCGTACAAATGTTTTCAATATTTTACAAAAATATTAAATAATAAGGTAATTACACGTAATGCCTTGAAAGCATAGAAAAGTATATAAATGCTTGTGAATAGGAGGATTCATGACATATAATAATGAGATTTAGAATTATTCTCTTACATATTTTAAATTTACAGTCAAAAAGAAATAAACTATGAATCTGCACAATGATCTTCACAATCAATTAATGATATCTTACATCAATTAATTGGTATAAACAAGATTTTACAACAAAATTAATTTCATAAAAATCTGTATATTATTTCATATTTTATATAATTAATTTGACAAATAAATGTAATTATAGATGCACTCAAATCATTGTATTAAATTAATATTTAAAGGAAAATGTTATCCGGTGCTCACGGGTTATTCTATAATTAATATTTGATTTTATCATTTTTATTGTTATATTGTTATATTGTTGTACTGACATATCATATATCGTTTTATTGTTATATTGTGTTATCGTTATATTATCATATTGGTAATATATGGTTGTATCTTTGTATTGTTAAATTGGTATATTATCACATTGTTGTATCGTATGTTATATAATCTTATCATTATATTATGTTATATTATATTATGTTATCATTATATTCATTATATTGTATTATCATCATATTGTTTATCATCATATTATCGTATTTTCATATTTTCATATTTATAAAATTATAAATTATAAAATTTTAATATAATAAAATTACATGTGACGACAATTGAACAAGGTGACATGACAGGATAATAACACGTCAGCCATTGAAGAGTAAGTGATATAACAGGATAATAATTAACAATAATTCAAAGTTTTTGAATTATCATGGACTTAAGACATAATTAAACTTTCTATTAACTATGTGACCGTATCTTACATTGTCACCATGTTTAAATGTCAGCACATAATATTTTATTACAGACCATGCATCAAAGATTTATAGATAGCATAAAATTTTATTCATATTAATTAAAACTATAAGTTGTAAAATAAAAAAATTCTAAAAACATAAAATATATAACTATAAATTATGAAACATAAAATTATAATATTATAAAACTAAAAATTATAAAATTAACAAATTACAAAATTATAAAATTATAAGAATATAAAATTTAAAAATTTAAAAATAATGAAACTATATAATTATGAAATTATAAAATGTAAAAACATAAAATCATGAAATTAGATAATTATATAACTGTAAAATTATAAATTACAATTTAACAATTGAATAATTTATAGTTTTATAATTAGGTAATAATATAATTCTATATTTTTATAATTTTATAATTTTACAATTTTATAATTTGATACTTTTATACTTTTATAATTTCATAGTTTTAATTTTATAGTTTTATAATTATATAATTTTATAATTATATTACTTTATAATTTTTGTATTTGTTTATTTTGTAATTTATTAATTTTATAATTTTATAACCTCTTAATTTTTGAATTTATTAATTGTATTTTTATGATTTTATAATTTCATAGTTAATTTTTTTTTTATTATTTTGTATTTTATAATTTTAATTTAATTTAAAAATAATTTCATTCACTACATTAGATCTTAAAGAAGATGTTGTTATCATAATCTTTTATAACAAAATATTATATGCTGACATTTAAGCAACATAATAATATAAGATAATTGTCATGTCATATAATTAACATAAACATGTGGGGACTCAATTGAAAAAGTTATAAAATTTTGAGCATGTTATATATTAAATGGAACATCTAAATGTAAAAATCAATTAAAAATTTTTAAAATTTTGAACAATCAATGTACCACAGAATTTAATAGAAAGTCAACCGAAAGATTTCAAATTTATTAAAATTAAGCCTGATAGAATTATATCTCAAAATTTTATTATAATATAATGCACTTATAAATAATGAAGGGAGTTGATTAATCAATAAAAGGGGTTAACAATTTTTTGTAAATTCAATAAATTTATGTATTCAAAAGTGTGACAATAGCATTTCTAAACTTGTGATAAAGAGAAGTATCACACTCACACTACGCAAGTTGCCCAAAATCATAATATATAATTGAATTGAATTTGAAGGATCTATGGTTATACTATATGTTTTCAAGAACAGGTTTATCTATTGGACACCAAGATGCATTCTTCGAACGGGTGATTCAACTGGTATTAATAAACTAAAATAAATAATATAACATTAGAAAAATATAATATCAAATCATTTATTGTGTTAGAAATTAAAAGTAATATCTTTTATAAGATTTTAATATTAAAAATATATAAAAGTTAAATATATATTAATATTTATATTATTCCTCAATAAGTGTATAATATCATTTAAAATAAAAAATTTTAAAAATAAAACAATAGAAGTTTGATATTTTCACTTTTTAAAGAAGAAAAAGAAATAAATTAAATAACATTATTTTTGAAAAGAATTAATTTTGTTGAATTCCGAATTTTAACTAGTTTTTATCGTTTCACCACTTTTAATACTTTGTAGGAATTTTTATTCTAATAAAAAGAAATCCGTACTTTAATAAATATTTTATTTAATTATTTGTATTTTTTAAAAAAAGAATATGTTTTTTTTTTAATTTCTATGATGCAAAATCTTATTTAAAACACATGAGCTTATGAAATTGGATAGATGTAAAATTACTAGATGAAATATTAAATTCTTCCAAACTACTGTGCAACCCTCGTCATTAGAATGGGAAAGCAAAACCTTTCCATGAGAAGAATAGTAAAGCTTTTGAAGCAGAAAATTTCTTAATTTATTCTGGTAGTCGTATAACTATCTATACACGAGAGTGTACATGTATACTACTGTATGATTTTGTTATAATTATTATTAAGTATTTAAAAAAGAAAATTTTACTTCCTAATTTTATATATTTAAATCTGTTATATATATATATATATATATATATGATGATAATTATTATTAATTTAAAAAGTAAATTATCCCACTAAGTGTCTTAATCCCGGTGCCCATAACTCCTGTAAAATTAAAATCCATGAAAGGTGGTCATGGGATGGGAAGAAAAGATCAGATCATGCGGCGGCACAGGGTAAGGCCATCACCCACAGGGAGCTGGCAAATCTCAATCCTAGAATCTTGAGCCAGATACTTGTTGAGCTCAATCATATGAGCGCGATGAGTCTTGACGAAATCATCCATAGGTGCATCAGGTGGTGCAGCCACAGATCCATGCCATAGGGTGTTGTCGTACCCAATCAGCCCCCCGATCTTCACTAGCTCAATCACCCTCTTATGATAGTTCAAGTAGTTATCCTTGTCAGCGTCCACGAAAACGAAATCCAAGCTTCCCTTCTTACTTTCCTGCAAAAGTTTCGCCCTCATAACGGAATTACAAACTCACTCTAGCAATGCAACAGTGCAATGCTTTCACATTATAATAATTACACTTTTTCAACATTTTAATCATTATAATTACATTATTATTTCAATTAATCATCAGAAGTTAACCTAACCAATATTCAAAGCATGGATGAAATTTAAGTTGTTGACACATTAATGATGCACGCACATCTTTAAGCAGCTCGTCAAGAAAAGGAAGAGCAGGTCCTTCTCTGAAGTCGATCTTGTGAGCCACACCAGCTTTTTCAATGAAGGGTAAACCCATATCATAGTATTCGCGTTTCACGTCCAAAGCCAAAATCTAAAAAAAATAAAATTACATAAGCTGTAAACTATATATTATATATGTGAAATAAAATTCAGTAGTTTTATGAATTTAAAAGTTTAATTATGCAGAAAGAGAGAACCTTTCCATCAGTGGGAAGAGCCAGGGCAGTGGAAAGAAGAGAGTAACCGGTGTATACACCAATTTCCATTGTGTTCTTGGCATTCATGAGCTTAACAAGCATGCTCAGAAATTGTCCTTCGTCTGGTGGTATAGCCAGGAGGTTCCTGTTTTAACATATATTTGTAATTTGTAAAGTAATTCCATAACATAGAAGAATTCCGAAAAAAAGAACCAGCTCAAAAGTTGTTTGCAAACAGTAAAACAAAGTTTGTAATAATCTTGCCCACGTTGATGTAAACCTACGTTCTACAAACAAACGGAACTATTGGATTCTTTTTGTCTTTTCCTTTTTCCTCGTTGAAAACCCTTGTGTTTCATTCTTAAATCTTTTAAGTATTCAAGTGCGCAATCTATCATTTTTATGTGAGTGTATTATAAGGATTTTCTTCGTGATATGGTGGATTAATGGTCTTAAGTATGAGATAATTTAGATATCAGGTCATGATATGACACTTTCAGAATCATAAAGTAATTTAGGAAGCGAATCATACAAATATACATGTCGTAACAGCAATGACAATTTTGTAGAAACAAAAAATGCCATTACAGCCTTAAAATAGTATGTTCATATATGTATTGATGATGAATAAGAAGAGGTACGACGTTACCAAGGGTGGTTTTTTGTCATCTGTCTGAGCTCCTTGAGGCTTTCATGTTCTCTTGGGTGTACACTGGTGTCAAGTATATACTGCATATATACGTGCATGAGTGTGTGAAATTAAATTATAGTGAGTAAGAAAAAGTGAATGGTGGTATGAGATAAAAGACGAAGTTGTTGAATATACCTGGTAGAGTGCATCGCTCTGAAGGAGGGTCTTGTGAGCTAGATCTTTGTGGCCGAGGGTTTGTTCTTGTTCCTGTGTGACAGCCATAACTATTTTTTGTTGGTCTTGCTTTTGGTATATTCAGAACAATTTTTGGATGAGAAGAATGCTCCGAATCGCTCTCCAATTTATAAAGTGGGGGGTAGGTGTCGCATGTACCCTTTGGTTTCGGTATGCATTGATAATACTTTAAAGATGCGATACCTAACATTATTGCATGTGCGCAATTTTTTCTTGTGTTATACTTTAGTTTATGTGGACGTGTTCAAAACATATAAGACGACTTTTTAAATTAAGATAAATTTATCATGTAAATTATAAGATACGATGATTTTTCATATTAAAATAAATTTAAAACGTATTAATCTCTAATATTTAATGTCAAAGGTTGAGATTATAAAACAGGAATCACATGTTTTTAAAGAAGTTGCCTAATTTTTTCATCAGTCGTATACTTATTAAATATGAATAATTGTGTATGATTCTATCACGATATATATATATATATATATATATATATATATATATATATATATATATATATATATATATATAATTTGATATGAAAATTACTGATCTCATTTATATAAAAATATTCATAGACACGTGTACTCAGATTTGATTAATTTATATCAGGTGTCAGATTTATTATATTTGCATTATTCAATAACTTCATAAAAATATGTTTATTCATCTAATTAATAAATTATAATTATCTCTACTATTTGTATTATTTTTGCCATAAATTAATTTAATTCCCTTTGAACACTGATTAAAGAATAAATAAATAGAAAGATTTTATTGATAAAGTGACATTGAAAAAAAAATCTTCACCTCATTGAAACCTCATTAATTTACAAGGTCTAAAATAAACTTAAAAATGAAATCTTTTTATTTACTAACAAAATAATTTATACTAAAATATATAATAATATTGTTTAAAATTTATTTTTTTAATTTTTTTATGTAAAATTATCTATTAAATTATCATAATTAATTTTATTTAACACATTTTCTTTCAATAAATAATGATTAATTTGTTTAATCTTTCCTAAGACATTGTTGATCTTAAACAAATTTCTATTATCTTTAGTTTTGAAAAACTTCATTCGACTCAAGCAACTAATACTATAATTATTAATATTATTTTATAAGTTATATATTCATTTGAAAAGTAGTATATTCTTTTTTTTATATAATTAAGAATATCAATTGATTTATCATTTTTCACTCCTCTAATTTCCTTTAAGAGATATTTAATTATGAAAATAAAAAAAGATTATTTGACATCACACCATGTATGTAATGTTTAACCTTAAAGTATAGATATAAAACAAAGTATATAATCCTCATTATTTTATTTTGACAAAATAAAAAGTGTAATTTTAATTCATCTTCAATTTCAAAATAATTGGTTCACCCACTGTCCAAAAAGATGGTGTCATTTGTCATAAGCAAGTGGCAGTGTTACGCACTACATGGGTACACAAAACAAATCTGAAATTCCTTATACTGCAAAGTCTCGAAGGATCGCAATGTCGATACCATGGGATCTTTTGTACCCATAACAATAATGTCCAACAGTGTGTTAGAAGCACCTCATGGTGACACCTCCAATGACGATAATATTAGGTTCGACATCAAACACAAGAAAAAACACAATAAAAAAAATTCAAAAAAATAACCACGACAGATTCAAAACAAAGTAAAATGTATTTAACCTTGTTTTGGTACTAAATGTAAAACTAATGCGGTAAAAGAAATAAGGACTAACCTTTCGTCATTATCATTATCATGAAAATCCTTTAATATGCTTTTTCGTCTTAAACCCTCACTCTCAACTTTGATAGTATAGGTAAAAGAAAACATATTTGATGATTCAAAGCATAGAGCACATGTGTGAGCTTTGTAGAGTTCTATGTCTATGTCACAATAAATTGTTGTCAATTATATGAGATTACAATATCAAAGTTTATATAACAATTATAAAATTGATTGACAAATGAACTAAATCTATGAAAATAATTGATTATGTGAATATATCATATTATCTTACATGTTACATCTTTAAAAAATTTCCACAAACTTATAATTATCTTTTTTATTTAAATATATTTTTTACTATTATATATAATTGTTCACTGTTCTGGCCATTTCTAAATGTATTTGTGCTTATGATTGTTGTATAAGTTTCTTCATTATATGTAGCGAAATTAAAAAAAAAAGTTTTAAGAAAACTATTATATGGAATAAAATTTATACAAAAATCATAGTATATTCCTCTCTAATTTTAGTTTAATTTTCTTTTAATGATAATAGACTACGATTTATATAAGAATCATAGGCAATTATCTTTCTAATTTTTTATTTTTTAAATGGTAATGAGTTATGATTACTAAAAAAATTAGGCTTAAATATATATTTGGTCCTTTTTTTTTATTCAATTTGGTCTTCATTTTCATTTTGTATTCAATTAGGTTTTCATTTCCGTCAAATTTTTGTCGATTTGGTCCTTTTGACTAATGGTATTTAAATAGTTAACGTTTTTTAACACTACATGTCACGTGTCAGTTCCTGGTTTTTTTTATTTTTAATTTTTTTTTTTAAATTTCAAAAAAATTATACATGTGTCAAGTCATAATTGTGCCATGTTTCAATGCTAGTGTTATGTGTCACTTTGTAATTGTATTATTTCTTTTTGTTTAATTTAATCCCAAAATTCGTTATTTTTTTCAATTCAGTCCTTATATTTGTTATTTTTGTTTAATTTAGTCCCAATTTTGTTAAAATGGAACAATTTAATTTTTAAAATTGACATTATTATTAGTTAATTTTGAAATTCAATTATAAATTATTATATTTAATTATAAATTGAATATAATTCTTAGATTAAATTATTAAATAGAATATAATTATTTAAAATACTATTAAAATATAATTATTAAAATTTTTAAAATATATATTAACATTTGTAAAATTGACATTTAAATCTAAAATATTTAATATTTTTATTACATTTTAGGTATTAAAATCTAAAATATTTTATATTTAAATGTTAATTTACAAATATTAGTTTACTTTTCTAAAATATTTTTGAATATTTAAAATATCTTTAAATATCAATTTTAAAAGTATTTTAGAATATAAATATTAGAAAAAAATATTTAATAATTATATTCTTATAATATTTTAAGATTATATTCTTTTTATCAATTAAATATAAGAATTTTATTCAATTTATAATTAAATTTAATCATTTATAATTGAATTTAAAATATAATTAATAAAAATATCAATTTTAGAAAAAATATTAATATAATTTGTATAAAAGATATTTAAGTTTGGTGTCAATTTGAAATGGACAAAACTAATTTATTTTAATAAAAATTAGGACTCAATTAAATAAAAATAACGGATATAGGGACTAATTTGAACAAAAAAAATACAACCACAAATTGACATGTGACACTAATATTGACACGTGGCACAATTTTTACTTGCACGTGGACAATTTTTTTAAATTAAAAAAATTTTAAAAAAATTAAAGAAACCAGGAGCTCACACTTACATATACTGTTAAAAAATATTAACTATTTAAACACCGTTAATAAAAATGACTAAATTAACAAAAAATTAACGAAAATAAAAATTAAATTAGATAAAAAAAATGAGGATCAAATTAAATAAAAACAACTAAAATAGGATCAAATAAATAGTTAAGTGAAAAAAATTATAATTTATTATTATTTTTGGATAGGAATATATAATATATTATGCTTTTGAGAAACACGTGGTGTATAAAAATGATAGCCTATTAGAAGCGATAAACTACGCTTTTAAACGGGAATTTAAAATGTTTGTTTTATACTACAATAATGGAGCTTGTCATGCGTGTAAAGGTCAACGTATCGAATAAATAATCCAAGCCCAACACCATGGAATCTGGATGTCGAAAGTGAGCAATTTTTCAGTGCACTTTTGATTCCTTCTCTTTTTTCAAAATAATGATTGGACACTTTACTCAATAAATAGGAATGCGCCAGAAGATTAAATTTAGTAGAATAGAAATATCATATCAGATATCCAATTATTATAATTAATAATGATACACACACACACACATATATATATATATATATATATATATATATTACCATATTCTTAAAAACAAAAAAAATTAGTTTTGTTTAAGTCATGAATCTTACTATCAAAATACAAATTTTAGTAATTAAACTAATTTTGAAGTTATAAGATTTAAGTATAAATAGAAAAGTATAAAGAGTTTTTATACAAGTTTATTATTAAAATAACATGTATAAAGATATAGTTTGAAATTATTTAAAACGAAGATGACATGATAGTATTAATTTAAAATGGAACAAAAGTTTTTGAAATTCTTATTACATCGTTGTATTATAGATGGTATTATTTGTACGAAATTAGATAGATTTAAACAATTAAAATAATGATAATAATAATCCGAAATCACATACAAAGACCCATTATATTTGGAGTAACAAAATTATTTTTTACCATTTTATAATTAAGAATATGCATTCAACATTTTTTTTAAAATTTATCAAAAGCTAAGTTTTAATATATAATTATTTTTTTTGAGTATTTAATACATTTTTTCTTCAAATTATATTTTAATCTATTAAAACATCTAACTTCATTAGTTCTACTTCTACATATTCGAAAATTTAAAATACGCATCACAATATTTGAAAAATTACAAAATGATATATATGTTAAAGTTCTTACTTTATTTTTGCAGTAATACCATAACACTGTGAGGTGAAAAATATATTATTTATTATAATAAAAAGCAAGTTATAATAAAATAAAGTAAAAAAATTAAAATATGCTAAAATTACTTAAAAAATAATATAATATTGAAAATAAAATATAAATAAATATTTTTTTACTATCTTAAACCAAAAACGTATAACTTATTACATATTTGATCTTAAAAAATTATTAAATATTAAAAAAAAAAAAAGCAATCATATAACTTAAAAATGTAGCCCATTATTAAAATCTTTATTGCACAACTGTTCCAAACTTACATGTTCATGTTCCATGTTGCTCGATCTATTTGTGTCGTTTCCGCAGATGACAAGAAACAAGCATAGACACACCCAAACAACCTAATCCGGATTCTGTAATCTTCACGCTACTTATTTAAGTAATGAATGGGCAGAGAAAAAATAAATGATCAGATGATGCGGCGGCACAGGGTAATCCCATCACCCACGGAGAGCTGGCAAATCTCGATCCTTGAATCTTGTGCCAGGTACTTGTTCAGCTCCAACACATAGATGCGAAGAGGCTTAACGTAATCCATCAACGGTGCATCAGGAGGCGCGGCCACAGATCCAGCCCATAGGGTGTTGTCGTATCCGATCAGACCTCCCACTTTCACCAGATCAATTACTCTCTTGTGATAGTTCAAGTAATTGTTCTTATCAGCATCAACGAAAACGAAATCGAACGTTCCCTTCTTATTCTCCTGCATAATTGACACGGTTGATTTAACTATCAAGGATAGACTAATTCATGAAACCAAAACAGTTCCTTCTTCTTTCTTTTTTTTTTCTTTTTCTAAATTAATATACAAATTGAGATGGTGTGAAACAGTGCACGCACATCTTTAAGCAGCTCGTCAAGAAAAGGAAGAGCAGGTCCCTCTCTGAAGTCGATCTTGTGAGCCACACCAGCTTTTTCAATGATGGGCAAACCCAATTCATAGTATTCGCGGTTCACGTCCAAAGCCAAGATCTAACACAAATAAAAGAACATAAGCTCGAAATTATATATTATGTGAAATAAAACTCACTACTTTGTTGATGATGGGTATAAACTAAAGTTGAATCATGCAGAAAGAGAGAACCTTTCCATCAGAGGGAAGAGCGAGGGCACTGGAGAGAAGAGAATAACCAGTGTATACACCAATTTCCAAGGTGTTCTTGGCATTAATGAGCTTAATAAGCATGCTCAGAAGTTGGCCTTCGTCTGGTGGTGTAGCCATGATGTTCCTGGTTTTAAATATCATCAGTAAACTATTGAAGAAGTTTATCCCAAGAATTTGGAACAAGCATAGTTTGTTTTAGACAGTGCATATCTTTTATTAGGAAATACAAAATGAGAATGATTTTACCGAGGGTGTTTTTCTGTCATCTCGCGGAGCTCCTTCAAGCACTCGTGCTCTCTTGGATAAACACTGGTTTCAAGTATGTACTGCAATAGTAAATATGTTGGTTTCGAGCGAAAATATGGTTACGATTTGAAAGAGAGAATGAAAGAGTTGCTGAATTGACCTGATAGAGTGCATCGCTCTGAAGGAGTGTCTTATGAGAGAGATTTTTGATGCCGAAGAGATGACTTTTGGGTTCATCGTCATTAGCCATGTCTGTGCTGAATCTCTTGCTAGCTCAAGCTCAAGCTTCCTTCACCGTTGTTCTTATTAGTAGGAAAGTTTCTTCTCTTTGGACAAGTGGTAGTATACTACTATACCTACCCATGTTCTGCACGTTTTAGCAAATCAAGAAAAAAAATATTTTATTTCAAATCACCTTTGTCTTTGTTTTTATTAATTATTATGGTATTTATATTTTAGAAAATGATTCTTTCACTACTTTCACAACTTCCTTTTCTAATATTAGTTGTCATTTCTTAAATGATTTTCTATTTTTTCTTTTTTTTTATTTATTTTTAATATTCAAAAACTACTTAAAAAATAACATTTTATTTTATAAAAAAAAATTATCAAAATTTAATAATAAAAAAAATATGATTGTCCTTATATTTTTTGTCCTCAGACGGGCTACTGGGGGACAACCAATAATGTCTCCCATGGACGGAATTTATTTGACACTGATGTGGTTCGCATTTTATTTTCATGTTTATTTATAATTCATATTATTCATTAATCTTGTCACTCTCCCGCTCTGCCTATGATCGGGACCTTTAGGTAAAAAGTCCGTCAAATCAAACGTCAAAGTATTTTTTTTCTTATTTGAAATAAAAATGTCTGAAACTTTTTATACTTACGTTGTTATATATGCATATTTATAATTTTTATTGAAAAATAAGATTATTTAAAATATAAATTCGAACAAAAATTTGACTTTAAAATATATTATAATAAAATATTATATCAGTCTTTCTAAGAAATGAATTTAAATAAGTTGTAGTGATATAAGTTTGAATAAAATGAAATTCCTTAAAAATAAAATTAATTTTCTACCTATAAATAGAAAAACATAAATTAGTCTATTATCACATGAATGAATATTTATCTATAACTATATATAAAATATAACTATATATAAAGGGGATTTCCTCTTTTGTGTCCACATTTCATAATTCCAACTTTACCCTTTATAATTTAATTATTTATTAAATTTTAAAAAATTAACGGTTACTTTTACAAGTTTTTATAAAATTATTTACTTATCTCCTTTTTCTTTTTTTCTCTTACTATTCATCAACAGTTATTTTTCTCATATTTTCTCCATACATTTTACTTTATTTTTTATAAATATATTTTTATTTTGTTTATTAACTTAATCACATTACAATATCATCAATTATTAATATAATTCAAAAAATACGTACACACAGGCACGATAGCGCCTGTGTTTACACTAGTTTGAAATAAAAAATATCTGAAACTTTTTTATACTTACGTTATATATGCATATTTATAATTTTTATTGAAAAATAAGATTATTTAAAATATAAATTTGAACAAAAATTTGACTTTAAAATATATTATAATAGAATATTATATCAGAAGAAATGAATTTAAATAAATTGTAGTGATATAAGTTTGAATAAAATTAAATTCCTTAAAAATAAAATTAATTTTCTACCTATAAATAGAAAAACATAAATTAGTCTATTATCACATGAATGAATATTTATGACTTAAATATAATACTATTCATATTAGTCTATTATTTCATGAGTGATTAAAATACTTATATTCATTTACCCATAAATATCTATAAAATACATTTGTTTGATATTCAATAACTTTGTTAGTTCCTCTCCTAAATATCAATCTAATATTACTTTAGTTTTTCTAGTATTTAATAATTCACTTTATAGATTGTGAACAAGCCTTTTTGGGATTAGTCATATAACAATACTCGTTATATGTGTAGTATCTAATTTAGTATAAATCATTTTCATCTTCATTGAAGGTACTCAGAGAAAAATTCTTCTTCCTCTTTCATTTCATTGAAGTGACAATTTGCAAATACTTGAAATGGGTTGCAAAAAGTGTACTAATTGGTTTTGCATTGTTCATTTCAAATTTCTCTAGATGTTTTTTAATATAGTTTTTTTTTTTTGAGATAAACACAATGCAATAGTTTTTTTTTATCATGAATTATCTCCATATGAAGAATTCTTCTTTCATGTACTTTATATCAAATTCACCCTCTTTATATATTCATTTGAGTTTATTATGGCAAAAAATATTATGAAACGCATCCCTACAAAATTAAAATTTATTGAACAACTATAAAACTAGCAATTAGTCCCACACCCAGACTCAAACCCACAAATTCAATAACCATTAAACATTTTGCATATAAATAGGGAATGAACACATATGGTTCCACAAAAAAGTCTGAGCAAGTACACATGATGGATGGTACAAGAAGAAGTTACCTAAACACTATGAATTTAATTATAAATTGATGTTGGTGTTCTATTATTTACAGACAATAAATTCAACAGTAGAGATTAAAAAGAAAACAATTTTAAAATATCATGTATCTAAAAAGATAAAAATTATTTACAAAACTAAAACAAAATAGCACAAGAGAAAGGAAGAATTATATTTTATGAGTGGTATATTAAA
The DNA here is from genome assembly GCF_037176805.1 of Vigna unguiculata. Taxonomy (NCBI): domain Eukaryota; kingdom Viridiplantae; phylum Streptophyta; class Magnoliopsida; order Fabales; family Fabaceae; genus Vigna; species Vigna unguiculata. Next base: position 50,178,439 of record NC_140794.1, on the reverse strand, counting down.
AAATGAAAAACACGGGGAAAATAAAATTAAAAATTGATTAAGAAAATGAATTATAGAATAATATTAATTGATTATTCAAAAGTATTGAAAAAAAAAACGCATAATCAATTAAGAATATTATCATCTTTACTCCTAAGACTCACCCTATTAATAAAGAAATAAGATAATAAGATAAAAAAAAAAAACAAGAAATACAAAAATATATGAAACCCCAAAACTGATCGTGGTTTAGTGACAAAAAAAAAATACTACGTAAAAATTTGTACAACACATAAATTATCCTTTCCTGCCCTTTGATCAAAGTACACTCATACTTTAAAAGCAAAAATTTAACATAAACTTCACAATACTCTATTACAAAAGTATAAGAGAAGTCAAATACAAACCTAAAATATTTTTGACTGGAATAAGAAATACCATGGACTTAAAGTCATTATATAATCATTAAGACTCACTTTCTAACTTATCCTAGACGATGTGAAACTTTCTAAAACATATCATTCTTATCAGCAAAAAAAACATTATTTTTGTTAAATTATGTCTATTTTAATTTCAATCTATTAAATATATAGTACATTATATGTTGAGTATAAAAAAATTGCATAATTAATTTAAATAATTAAAATTAGTTCAAATATAGATAATGATGATAAATTCAAATTTAATAGCCCAAATAAATGAAACTTGAGAAACATGTTAATATACAAAACTTTAAACAATTAACCAATTATATGTTGTAAAATATAAAATTAATAATTAATTGATGATGGCATGTGTACAAACAAAAATAGACATTTTCATGTATTCTAATATTTCATAAAGATTAACAGAATATTTAATGTAAGGGCTAAGAGTATGCTCAGAGTGGAAATAAAGATATCAATATATGCATACAAAATTATTTTTGTGAAATTTATTGAGATCTTGATTATTGGATACAACTTATGGAATCTTTTCTCTATGATTAGAAAGTTATATCAACCAACCAATAAATAAATTATGTCAGACGACATAAAAGTAGTGGGTCTTCCGCTTTTCTACTTTTTTTGTTCTAAAATCTTTGCGTCCACCTCACATTTTCTTATCAATTATCTCGTGGGAATCTCCACCACTAATCAAGGAAGGTTCTATTCTAGTGCATTCACCTTATCATTAAACATTTTGTCCCACTTTTTTAAATATATTTATAATTGAGTAATGTATGCAAACTTTGTTAAATAATAATTAAAAGATAAATATGTTTTAATATTTTAGACACCAACTTTATCAATATTAAAACATGCTTTTAAATCACGAAAGTAAAAAAAAAATTACTAAAAAGTTTATGCTTTCTGGACTTTTTTTTTACATATTGATAACTAGTATTTGATATTTTTAGTATACATCGTAAATGTTTATATTTTACATATTATTATTGAACTCCTAAAATATTATGTGTAACATCGAATTAACATGATTACATTACTAATTAGACTATTATAGATTTGAGTATTAAGCATTAATATAGTTTATATTTACAATCATCTAAGTTTTTCAAAATATATAATGAACTACTTTTCAAAATATAAAACTAATCCAACAACCGGAGGATTATACAAAATATAACCATACAAATAGAGTTAGACACAAATCACATTAGCAACTCATTATTTACCGCTAATTCTACTTGCACGATCATTTATTCATGTATAATACAATTATAGTAGGTGGATAAAACACAAAAACCAATAAAAAATTAGATAAGATGGTATCATTTGTAATGCAATTATCATCGCATAACAAAATATAATCACCATTACAACATTTTGTAGTTTATTTCACACTAAATTAGACAACAACTAAATAAATGTGACATAAACATATAATAAACAACATTTTTATAAATGTTGTATAAATATCATGAAAATCCGTGATTATATAATTGTTGCTTTAAACTATGTGGACAAAACTAGAAAAAATGTGGTCTAAAAATATATGTGAAGTCTAAAATCAACTTGAAAAATGATTGTCTATTGTGAAGATTTTAAGCAACGGTTTTAAAAGTATTTTCATACTAAAAACATTGTCTTTTACCTATAGCTACACTCACTTATAACACGCCTAAAAAATTGTAGTCTAATTTTTAGACCACGGTTTTTATAATTTAAATCACAATTTTATGTCGTTGTCTAAAGTGTTTTTTGTTGTGCACAACTCTCATAGCTCACAAGACTTAAGCACTTTACTCTACTTTTGGAAGACATGTATATTAAATAGACCCATAAATTGTGCACATATAATACTATCTCACTCTCCAAGGAACATGATCTCACACAACAATAAACTAAGAGTAATGTCTCCCTCAAGTATGAACAAGTGAATTTCTTATACCTTTGTTATTCAACCTTGTTTCATATCGAAGCACCAAATTCTATGAACATTTTCTAACTCTCACAACTAGATATTTTTCTCTATGTGAATTGGATACTAGTAGAGATAGGATAATCTCAACAAATCACAATTCAATACACCTTAAACACAACTTAGTATAATACTCCCTTCCTTAGAAGTCATACCCTCGTCATCCATTCAATTCATATATCACATTTCAATGAATTAAGAAACTAGAAGCATTTTTTTTGTCCAACTTGATCTATCCCAAAATGAACATTATAGCTAATCTATTCTCATCGAAACAATAATCACAAATTCATACAATAATAATTTTCTAACTTCCCTTACTTCAAAAACAAATTTCACACACCACAATTGTTTGATGTCATTCAACTCAACACTCACAAGTAACTCTAACTACATAAATAAAACACATATCAATAATCTGACACACTCTTATGACAAAAAAGAGAGAGTAGAGATTCAAATTGAGCTACCTAATGCCACATGCATCCTCACAATGTCCACATTCAACCTATCGTAACATAAACTCAAGAAAAAGAGCAGAAAGAAAACTTATTCTAATCACAAATCTGACCGGATAAAATGTTACTTTCAACACTAGGAGTCCTATGATGAGTTTAAATCTTCAAAGAGATGAAGATAAGGTTATAAACTCTTAGAAATGACAGAGAGAGATTTAGAGAAAATAATTATAGAGAGATGGTCATTTTTATAAAATGAACCCGTATAATACTAACTCTATTTATATTTAAAATTTTTAATAATAAAATATTTTAGTATTATTTATAAAACAATCTTAAAACAATTTTTTAAATCATCACACTATTTCAATAAATTATTTTTTAACATATGTATTTCTATTTATCTTTAATTATTTTTTAAAATAAAAATAATAAAAAGAAATGATCTAAATACTAAAGTTAATTATCCAGTTCTCATGATTTCATCATAACTAATAGTATAAAACATTATAAAACACCCACACTTTTTTAACATCTTTTTATAGTACAAATCATTTTTTTATAGTATAAATCACAACACAACTTCTTATGATGTAAAAAAAATGAAATTATGTCCAATGCCCACAACTTCATTGAAGAACGTGTGACTATGGGACACAACTTCACTTTTTTTGCATATGTCATCACCACAGCTGATGAATGCATATTTTTGTCCTCATTTAATGTTTAATTTTGAATTTATTTATTAAAACATTAATTTAATAGTGATTTTTTATAATTAAGTTTTTTGAGCTTGTGAGATGAAAAAGTCTTAAAAAGTACTTTTTAATTACATAAATTATTTTTAAATATTCTAATATTTGTTCATGCAGTTGAAGTTAAGATTAAGTTCATTTAAGATATAAAAATAAATTGATCAAAGTTACATAACGCCTTCAAATAAGGCCAAAATCAACAAGTTCTGGAAACTTATGTTTTACACCCCCTAATTTATTAATACACTCCCCTTTTCAAAATGGGTCATCCAATAACCTATTATATGCACCCATAATATTTTTTATTTTGGTATAATTATTGATTTAGTTCTCTAATTTTTTGGTTTCGTTCATTTTGATCCCTTAATATTTTTTTGTTGCTTTAATTGAATCTTTCAATTATTTATAAAGGTTCAAGTTGGTCTTTCTCGTTAAATATATAAACGGTCACATGTTAGGTTGCCACGTGGTAGTAGTAATAGTGGTTGTTTTCAATTTAGTCTTTTATTTAAATTTTTTATTCAATTTAGTCCGTCTATTATGTAAAACGATACAATTTTGTCTTCTCATATTTGAGATCAATAATTAAGTTTAATTATAAGCTATGTATACATGTCAAAATAATTTTTTAAAATTTATACATCAAATCACTTTACCTAAATACTTAAATTATTTTATTTTTTACATTCTTACACTTGTAATTTTTTATATTTGAAATTTTTTACACTTATAAAGAAAATTTTTGAATATTTAGTTGTAGCGATTTGATGTATAAATTCTAAAAAATTATTTTAACATGCATATATAAATTGTAATTAAATTAATTTACTAATTTGATTTCAAATTGGGTAGGACAAATTTGGATTGTTTGTATTGAATCAAAAATTTAGATAAAACCAAATTGAAAACAATCACTACCGCTGTAACTACAATAACCAACCACGTGACACTGACACGTAATACAACAATGACTTTTGATCCGTGATTGTTTATATAATTTTTAAAAACAATAAATTTTAAAAATCAAAATTTTTAAATAAAAAATAATAAAAAAATCAAAATGAACCAAATAAAAAATAATAGAATATTCAAAATGAACAAAAAAAAAAACTAAATAATTATATCTTTTATTTTCACCTCTCCTGCTGCTCAGTATTTCAAGTTAAACACATCATGTCATCATGTATGTGATAATCCACCATCTTCAAATATATCCAATCATAGGTTAACACGTCACAACACCTAATTCACAATCTTATCTTATGCTGTCACATCATCTTTTTTTAACCTTCAACCTTCCATCCTTTTCCCTCAAACCAGAAACTTTAGGCAGCACCTGCACCATTGACGAACACCACCGTCGGCCACCACATCATGACGGTGCAGCATGCTCCTCTCACGTCAACCACTTGCAATCACGCTGCCATGACCATCTCATCAATCCCAAACCCTCAACGCTGCCAGCATCTGCGTCCACCCGCGTCTTCACGTCTCCATCACGCTGCCACCAGGCACACGAAGATGCGAAGCAAATCGGAACCATTGGAGCAGAACGAAGCCACCTGCACTTTGAACCTAAATCGCACACCACAAAATTCGTGAAGCAGATCGGAACGTTAAACCATCGCGAATCAAGCCAAAACGCAGTAACCATTATCGCCGCGCTTAAACGAGAAACCGCAGCGCACATCTCCAACGCACCAGGTCCGTGCCTCGATCACCAACAGGTCAGGTCGACGCCGCCACGCGAAACTCTCCTGACATTGCAGTCCTTGCCGCGACGACAACCCTAAAGTGTAGAACAAGGAAACCTTAATTATGAGACGGAAGAGGAGCTGCCACATGGCAGTCTCCCATTGGACAGCCAAAGCATCAATGTTAAATGGTCAAACAAGCATGGGATCGGATTGGAAAAATTGGTTAAAAATGATTATTTATAAGATATTTTAAATAATTAATTTAATTATATTTTAAAATATCAATAAAAATATCTGTCAAATACTTTTAAAATTAATAAAAAGTATTAATTATTTGAAAGATATTACATAAAAATAAAACATTTCAACAAGGGACAAATTAAATATAAGTCCAATATAATCTTATATAAAGAGACAAGGAAAAATCACAAAAACGAAAATTCAGAACATCACAGTTTATTCTCATGGTCTGCGACAGTGTTTAACTGTTAAAATTAATTTACAATTTTAATTATCATAAATATTACTATTTTATGTAATATGATAAATACATCTATATATATTCCTCACTTTTCTTTTTTCTTTTTACCTATTTTCCTTTTTATGACATTTTTTTCAATAATTCCATTTAATTTGATTTTTTTTTCATATTTTGTTTAATATTTAGTATTTAAATTTTGTTTACAATATTACTTTGCTTACTTTTAAGTGTTGAAGTAATAAAAAAAAATTAAATCAGAAGTTTTAAAGTACATTTAACATTTGTTACAAGAATTTAATTTAGTGACATAATTTAAAAAAAAAATTATTAAAGTCTTAAATATGTTTTTACTCCTATAATATTTGATGATATTCCTTCTTTTGATTCTCCTATTCAAAGTTTTCACATTTTAATCCTTACCTATGTAAGTACTTTGCAACATGCAGCAGTAGATTTTAATGGAGGTAGGGAGGGACTGGCCTCCCAAAATTTTATTTTATTTTTAAATTTATAATATATATATATATATATATATATATTTAAAATTTATTAATTGTAGGTAGTATATTTTAGAAATTGATGAAAATTAAATTGTGTAATTTTCCATTTTTTTTATAAAACACAATATTCAGTGTTAATAGATAATAAAACATAAAATTAAATATAATAAAGAATAAAATTATTTAGGTTTAATTTTTTTATCTCTCTTTTTGTTAAAAATTGATCTTACAATAATGTTAATTACACAAACAAAGCAAACCATCCATATTAAGAGTTTCAATTTTAATAAAAAAAGTCATTGATCTGTTTTAAAAATTTTAACAAAATTTATTGTAAAAGATTAAATTGTATAAATTTTTCAATAATTGAGATCAAATTGAAACTAAAAAGACTATAAGACCAATTTAACATTTTTAAACCAAAACATGAATAAAAGAGTAATTAAACCAAATATTTTTTAAGATAACTTTTTTTTTCTCATTATCTTTTTAGTTATTCACAAATTGTAATAATTTCTCACTCTAATCTTGTAATCATTTCTTACTTTCATATATTTTCTTTCTGTTCTTGAAGAAAAAATATAGTTAGAAACAAACTCATTATTTTTGCTCTCATTTTTCATTTATCGCATCATTTTTTGTCTCTTGTCTCAATAATGAAAAACATTATGTTTTATCTCATGAGCTTTTTTGTATATTCATTTTTTTATGAATATAGAAGAAAAATAAATAATGTATTATGTGTTTTTTCATAACCAATTTTTAATCATGACTTGATTATAATATATTTTTCTTTTAATAATTATGTGTCTCAATTATAAAAAAAAATACTATAATAAATTATTTTTTAATGTTATTTACAAAAGAAGATTATATTGATAAAGAATAAAAGAATAAATTTATTTTTTAAAAGTGATAAAAAGAAACTATTGATGAAAAGAAGATAAATTCTATTTCTTCACATATTTCAAAACATTAGACTAATTATCGATTCAGTTAGAGAATTCATTTCTTAAAATATTATACTAATTATCGAATTTAATAATCTCAAAATTATATTATTTTGATTCCTCCGGTATATTTTTGTCAAGATCCGCCGGCAACATGAATATCTTTTACTTCATTTCCGCATTTTAAAATCTATAAGTACAATAATTTGATGCCAACCAAAATATTTTTATTAAAATCAAACCATGTTGTGTTCGGTCATAGTATTTTTCCATTGCAAATGTTATCGTTAAGATGTCATTGAAGAGTAAAATGATATTGCTAATAATAAGTGTTGAATGAAACTCGTCTAGCACACTTTGAATGAATTGTCACTTCAACTTTGACGAAGAAAAAATCATATAAAAGATGAATATCATGAACTTCTTAGAGGTTCAACGTCCAAACGGGTAAAGCTCATGTTTTTTGTTTCTTAAAAAATATTCAAACAAAAAATTTAATATTAATTCTCTATTAAATTAATTATAAAATTATGTTTCTAAATAAAATTTAATTAAAATATTATGAATGATAGTTAATTTTGTGGGTATTAAAGTGATATTTGATGAACGAATAATTCTTTCCAATAAAATATAATTTTGTCTTGGAAGAATAGATTGATTAGATATTTATATTTTCTTTCTTAAGTTTGTCAAAATCAAGATTTAAATCATAAAATAGTAACATGTTAGATTATAGTATTTACGAGTTAGATACATAGTGGCAAGATTGTCAAACAAAATTGTAGAGTTATGTAAATCATCTTTTTTTTCTTTAAATTTTTTGTTGGACTACCTGTTCATATTATTTGACGATAATTAAATTTACATCGTTATATGTCTTCTCAGTCACATAACTACTTTTTACCCAATTAAATTAAATATTAATACAATTAAAATTAATTTCTTAATAAAAAATTAATACAATTAAAATTCAGTTGCAATACACCATAACACTTTTTAATTAAAATTTAATAGAATTATAATTTTTCAATTTTGCACTCACAATTTTGTATAGACTCAAAGGATAATAATGTTTAGTATTTATTAATTATAACGTTAGTATTTGTTTAGTATTTATTAATTATAATGTTAGTAGTGTTTAATATTTATTAATTATAACATTAGTAGTGTTTAATATTTATTAATTATAACATTAGTAGTGTTTAATATTTATTAATTATGACATTAGTATTTATTACTTCTTGTATTTATTAATTATAACGTTACTGTTTATTATTTCTTGTATAAAAAAATTATATTCATGTTATTTATGAAGACCGATAAAAAATTCTTGTTTTTATTTATTTTCTCTCTATTATTTTATTTTTAATTCTTTTCATATTTTTTTTATATTTTATTACATTATTTATTTTTATATATGTTATTTAAAATTTCAAAAGATAAAATTGGATTAATTTCTATTTCTTATAAAATCGAATAATTATATATATATATATATATATATATATATATATATATATATATATATATATATTATAAAATGTGAAATTTTTGAATATATGAAGCCATTACAATCTTACTCATAATCGAATCTGGGTTCTTTGCTGAGTTTTTTTGTATTGTCCTCTACTAAGCTTTAAAAACACACTATTTTGGTACTTTAAAGAGAATTTTAATACATTTTAAAATTTTAATTTTAAAATTAATGGCCATCAATGTATTTTAAAGATATAGCAGAAGAACAACAATAAAAAACCAAAAAATCAGTAGAAAATCCAAACTTCTCATAATCTTGGTTTTAACTACTCATTCTAATAAATTTTGATTTTTATCTTATTTTCCCTCTCTATGACTTCTCATTTATTGGTTCTACTCCTTGACTCATTGGCTCCTTGCTCTCTTCTTGAACATTGCTTCTTAATTCACTTTGACACATTAGTCAATATCTATTAGTTGACTCGCATTCCTTATATGTTGTGCATGTATCTCATTATCTCTATTTCAAGTTGTAGAATGAACTAATTGATATTTCTTCATTTTCAGTACGATAATATTGTATCAACTAAAAGGCTAAAATTCAAAAATTAAAACTTGTTGTACCTTTATTTACTTACTTTAGCTGCTTGGGCCTTAAGTCAACTTTAGTTGTAGGTTCCTTTATCAAATTATAATTGTCTTTTCTATTTAAAAAGTGTTCATTCAATAATTTTAAATTTATTATAATGATAGTTTTTATTGTATAAATAAGCTATATATATATATATTGATCTACAAAATAACATTTTTTAATTGTTTTTTAATGATTAATCTCAAAATAAACTACGAAAGTTGATGAAAAAGTTAAAATTTGCAAATTAAATTTAAGCACTTACTAAAGAATTAGAAAAGTATATATGCATTATTGAAGCTATTGAACAATTAAAATATCTTCATTCATTTTTAAAAAAGTACATAGAAAATAAATTTGAAAATGGGTTGATTTATACCAAGAAAATTGGGTTTGAAATGGTTATATAGTCTAAGTTTTGTGAAAAAAACGTATTAGTTTTAGAAATAAACAATTTGATGAGAATGTTAAGAATGAAATTGTATAGTCTCTTCCATAATCATATAAAATTGACTATTTTTTGTACATTGTAGATAAAACAATTACCACTCTTCAAAATAGATTTGAACAATTTAAAATATCTGAAGATATTTTTGATTTTTGATTTAGTATTAAGAAATTGAAGTCGCTAGATTGTATAGTATTGAAAGAAAAAAGGCTTGAACCTTGCAAAATTCTCTAAACATGATAATTTGTTAGATCTAGATGGATTGAATTTACTTTGATAATTAAATATCTTAAAAGAAATTATAGGATTAGAAAATGATAAATTAATCAACATTGTATTATCAAGAATGAACAATATCTCAACAAAAATTAAACATATTAGTTTTATTGTTTATTGCAAATAAATATTAAATAAAATTAATTACAATATTTTAACCCACTTTTTTGACTCACTTTTAACCTACCACTCTCATCACCCTTAAATTATCTATTTTGATTTTTTTTTAGTGATGTGATATCAGTGGCGGAGCTCTTTAGGAGCTGGCGGGGGCCACGGCCCCCCCAATTTTTTTTCAATTTTTTAAAATTATTTGTTTAATTTTTTTAAAATTATGTATATTATTAAATTTTTTAAATTATGTCTATATTTTTAAATTAGGTAATAATATATTAAAAAATTAATAAAAGTTAAGTTAGATATTTTTTTTAAAGTATAATATTTAATGTTAATAAATAGTAAAATATAAAATCAAATATAATAATAAAAATTATTAAGATAATTTTCATTTTCTCTTTTCATTGTTTACTAAGTTTTTTATATGTTGTACTTATCTCTCATTTTTATCTAACTTTTTGTTACCGAAGAAAAAAAAATAAGTTAAACAAAAACTCATTATTTTTATCCTCATTTTTTAATCTTTTCTTCCATCTTTAAAAAAAAAAGAAGATAACTTTATCTTGTCTAACTTGGTAATGAAATACCTGTTTAATATTTAGTATTAATTTTTATCTTATGACATTTTGTATATTATTTATTTTTTATGAATATAGAAAAGTAAGTAATGTATTATGTGATTTTTTCTAGACAATTTTTAAGTGAATTTGATTATCATAATTTTTTGTAGTAGTTATGTCTCTTAATGTTTGATTAGATTATGATAAAGAAGAAGTTAATATTAAATTTGTTTTTAAAATATGTATATTGATGAAAAATAAAAGAATAAATTCATTTTTTTAAATTGATAAAAGAAAAGTGAAGATCAAAACAGGACAATATCGTTACTCATTGCATAACAATGAAATGGAATGCTTGTGATGACTTTTGAATCGATACGTGCATATTAGTAAAAGGAAAAATGAATATTTTGTAGATAATATGGTTATTTATATTGGAAAAAAAATAGCTGAAAAATATACTTATAATTGAATTATTTGATAAGTTCTAGAATATGAAAAAATGATGGATAATCTTTAGATATGTGAAATTTCTTTTATAGTTATAGTTATACTAAATTATATATTCATTTTATTGAATTAGTAGCAGTAATATTAAATATATAAATTTTAAGTATATTATTTTGGCTCCCCCATAAATTTTGATCAAGATCCGCCACTGTGTGATATGATGTGATAATCTAAGGATAATGAGAGTGGTTGGTTAAAAGTTGGTCAAAAAGAGTGTTAAAATATCATTATTTATACAGTTAATAAATAATGATTGTGTGGGACTATTATCAACATAGATCAGCAAGCAAACTCTGTACTGCTTTTAAAATAAGGGGGTTTCTCCCTACACCTCCAAAGAGTTCTACTGCACCCTCAAAAATTTCAAATTTCCAATAGCATCCCTCTGAACCTTTGACTATTCAGCGGTAAAAAGTTAAAAAAAAAAAAAAACAAATCTTCGCCTCTGCTCTGAGAAACCCGATGAACAGATTTGAAATTATGAACCGTCATTTGAAATCCGATAAAGTAATTTAACAGAATTCAAATTCCGTCATTTGAAGTCCGGATGAATTGTTTACCGGCATTCGAAACTCGGTTACGAAATTCAAAATTAGCTTCTTTTCTTTAACCAAGATTGGTAATCCGATTGATGATTTCAATTTTATTATTTTATTATTTGATTTGTTTATAAGATTTAATTTCAATTATTTTATAATTTATGTATTAATTATTTAATTTTTGATTATTTATATTTTATATAAGTACATTAAATAAAATTTTATTATTTTAAGTTTTGTAGTTATTTTTACTTTGTTAATTTTTAATTAATAATAATAATTTTTTATTTAAAATATTTTCCTTTATAATATCTAGATTAATTATATTTAATTATTTTTGAGTTATTTTTACTTATTTATTATTTGTTAGTTTTAATATTTTTATTTATTTATTTAATTTTATTTATAAGATTTAATTTCAATTTTTTATATTGATATATTAATTATTTAATTTTAGATTCTACATTAAATAAAATTATATATCGGCAATTGAAATCTGTTTGGTAAACTATTTTTTATTTAAAATTGATATTTGTATATCGGCTTTCCGTTAGTTTAATTTTTTTATTTATTTTACATTTAAAATTTAATTTTAAGTTGATTAATATTATTAAATTAATGTTTAATTGTTTTTAGAATATATTTTATTAATATTTATTATTTTTTTAATTCTGAACTTGAGTTTTTATGTATTTATTTTTATTATTTTTGTTTTAATTTGTTATTTTTTTATTCATTTTATTACTTTATTTTTAATTTTATTTCTCATATTTTTTTAATTATATATTTTATAGTTATTTTTACTTTTTTAATTTTTAATTAATAACGATAAATTTTTATTTAAAATATTTGTCTTTATAATGTTTAGATTAATTATATTTAATTATTTTAAAGTTATTTTTACTTATTTATTATTTGTTAGCTTTTAATATTTTTATTTATTTATGAGATTTAATTTAAATTTTTTATATTTATATATTAATTATTTAATTTTAGATTATTTATATTATATATAATTATATTAAATAAAGTTATATACAATGGAAGTCCGCTTGATAAACAGATTTTTTATTTAACGTTGATATTTGTATATCCACATTCCAATTCCGTTACTTTAATTTTTTTATTTATTTTATATATAAATTTAATTTCAATTTGATTAATATTATTAAGTTGCTGTTTAATTGTTTTTAAAATATATTTTATTAATATTTATTATTTTTTTAATTCTGAACTTGAACTTTTATGTATTTATTTTTATTATTTTTGTTTTAATTTTTTATTCATTTTATTATTTATTGTTTTATAATTTTTGTAATTTTCAATTTTTTGTATTAATTATTTTCTACACTTTTTAAAGTTTTATGTATTTGATGAATGCGTTTTTATTTGTTTATTTTTAAGTTATATATATTTTTTTAGTTATTATTATTTTTAATTTTATGTTATTCTTATATTAAAAAACTATTTAACATTAAATTAAAAAGAAATTAAATTTTCAACCAATTAATAAAATTAAAAAAATATATAAAACAAATACAGTAATACTAACAAAATATTCGAAATAATTAAAAAGCATTTCAAAATTCAAAAAAAATCAAAAAATAAGTAAAGTATAATAAAAATCGGATTTCGATTTTCGGTTTGTGTAAAATAAATACGTGGTTATCATTATACTGAAAGCTGATTTGTATTAAAAACAACTTCAAAATGAAGAATTAAAGATTTAACAAAATATTTAATTTTTAAAAGTTTGAAAAAAAAAAATTAAATAAATATATAATGAATCACAAAAAATATAAACAACTTAAAAATTTAACAATTGAAAAGATCTGTTTTCATGAGAATCGGATGTGGAAATTTGTTTAATTTGTGAAGCAGATTTCTAAATTCGTTTTTGGACACAATCGAACGTCGAAAGCCGGTGTATCCTTTCTGTCTAAATTCATTTTCTGGAAAACCGGATGTCAAAATCCAATTAATTTTTGAACCAGATTTCTAAATCCGTTTAATTTTTGAACCGGATTTCTAAATCCGGATTTCGAGGGGGAGGGGTGCAGCATAAGAACCAAATAGAACTCTCAACTTTCAACTCTTAGTTCACCTAACGCAACAACTATTTTAATTACTTTTACCTACTTAAGACAGAGGTAAGTCAGAGGGGTAAAATGGACTGCACAATTAATATTTGGGGGTGCAGTAGAACTCTTTGGAGGCACTAACTGGGAAAAACCCCCTTAAAATAATCAAAGCACGACTGGTAGCAATATCCATAAAAATGCCATTCTCTTTCAAATTTTGCCAAAGTGTCTAGTTTTTTTTCTTATTCCGATATTCATTAGGCCTAGTGTAAAAAGGCGCCCAACCCACATAAGCAGCCCAATTCTAACCGCCGAGTTATCATAAGCCCGCAATTACCAAGTCAAACCAAGACCCAGCAAGCACATATTTTATATTCACACAAAAACTGATCTATCCATCTAAAATCCAACATCGCCTTGCATGTAACGGATAGGGTAGGGGTATACTTTCTTAAAGAAAATATTTGTGTTTTTTTATACATATGAATATCTTGTAATTTTAAATACTTTAAAATATAAAATAAATATAAAATTTAGATAAAAATTAAGTTTAAATTATAGTTTAAATAAAATTGTGCCATAAAATAGTAGTGTAAATAAATTTGTTTTTTTTAAATGAATTAGACTACAAAGTATAAGTTTTAAAAAAATAATTTATTTAAAATAACTTTACTTTTATGGGTTTAATTTAAAAAAATAAAAAAAATGTATAAATTGAAATTATAAACAATTATTTAATAATTATTCTTTTTACCATTAATTTTACTGTAATCACTTGATTTTTTATAAATATCTGAATAAAATTTACTAACAATGATTAATGAAAAAAGCATATATGTTAGTTAGATACCATGATTAGAGTAAATGCCCCGTCAACAATAAAATAACTAAACTATTTATACTTATTATCTGCATGTATTCATTCAAAATATCTATTCAATATCTATTCTAGATTTTATCCATAAATACTTATCGAAATAATATCTATTCCATATTTTATCCGTAAAGCATGTTTAGTTTTTCATCACACTATAATCTTCTTTCCTAGTGAGTATTGAGTATTATATTGTTATTTCCTCATTTGTTATCGTTTAAATAATCTATTTTAATTTTTTGTAGTGATGTGATGTGATGATCTAATGGTGATAAGAGTGATGAGTTAAAAATTGGTTAAAAAAAATGGATTAAAATATCATTATCCTTAGAATATTAAACTTCTTCTAAAGTAAATTACATATAATCTTTTAAAGTGATGTGAGCATTACATTAACTTCTTTTATGTTGAAAATTAAATAGACCCATCCTTGAAGATAACAAAAGAGAACAATTTTATTATTAAAATTTGTTGAAAATGTGTTTTAGATCAGTTGATGAAATTCTACTTTTGGTGAAATTTATATATAACAATAATTATCATTTTAATATTGGTATGAAATCGTATCGTATGAAATTTTTTGTGGTAGAAATACAAGAGTCTCTCTATTGATGATGTGGGTCTAGTAGTATTTAAATTCGCTTAAATTAAATTAACCAATTCAAGTTTCAAGTTCAAGAATAGAGAGAAAACAAGAAGTAATAAAGAAAAATCCAACTGAAAACATGGGATGACAAAAGGCAATAAAGAGATTAGGAAATGAGGGGAAATACTTTTAAGTATATAAATTAAAATGTTTAACTATTTATTTATTCATTTTCAAAACTCACTATCTTAACTAAATTTGTTTTTCTTCTTTTTACCCTCTCTACGTTTCTAAAGTCTATTTTTATCATTGTTCAATCAAATTGCACCAACTAGCAGGTTGCTTTATTTATACCAATTTTATGCAATTAGAATATGCTTTGGAGTAAGTTTTTGCTTACTCGAATTCTTTCCTACCATTTCTCTTTGGTTCTATTTATGATCATTCCAGGGTTTCAAAAATTTAATTATAGTGAGAATAGTCCCGTGAGTTGGTCTAGTTCTTGATCATTGAATTGTTATTTAGGAGTTATAGCTAAGAGTTTAAGGAAGTTTTGAGAGTTTTTAGTTTTCTCTTGGTTAGAGCAACTATTTTAAGTAAGGATAGTTGAACTATATTAACAAAAATTATTTGGATTTGGTTAGAGTAAATTGAACTCATGTTGAACGTTAAACTAATAATAGTTGAGTTTGCATGGAATTCTATGTATAATTTGTATGTTTTAATAGACTAAATTGAAATTTGGGAATATAATTTGAATGTTACACCTTTCAAAATAAAAACCATATATGCATTATTTTTAGCAACTTATTTTAAATATATACAGTTAAATAATTAATTAATATTTATTTTTAAATAAGTTTATGAACTAAATTTTTTAAACAGTATCAAAACATAAACATTTAATTATACTATAGTATCTGTATGCTCTCAATAGATAGATTTAAATAGCTATCTTCACTGAAAGTATTTTCAAAATTTATTAATAAATTTCAATTTTGTTATCCCTTTTATTCTAATCTTTCTATTTTTACTTTTAAATTAATTTTCCTTTTTATATAAATATTTTATAAATCATTAAGAAAGAAATTTAAGTCCATAACCATAATGTATAGATTGTATCGTAAATCTCAAATAAAATTTATTCCAAAATATTTACTTACATAGAGTTAGGAACGCCGAGGCTATACTAATAGTACTGGGCAACGCCAAGAAGAAGCAGCATTTATTCACGTTTTTATTTTAAATATTAAAAAAATAGCTTAAATAATTTATTGCAATCCCTTAATATCATTTAAAAAAAACCAATGTATCTGCTTTTCACTTATTGCAAGAATATTTACTAATACTACAAATTTCCTGTATGTGCACTTGAATTTGTTTTGTTTTGTTATATTCTTGTGGGTTTTGTGTCTTTTATATATATTTTTCAGTTGTAGATCTGTTATTTTATTTTATTTTTCCTTGTTTTAAGTGTGTATATGAATTGAAGTACACCAAGTATTTCATTCAATATATTTTGTATTGCTGGTAAAAAAAATGTTAAAATCATGCGTAGAAGAATGGAAGAAGGATTTTTTTTTTTTTTTTTAATGTAAACTATAGGTTTATTATGTGTGTGAGGATCCAATACTAAAATTAATGCGAAAAAGATTAAGAACTAACCTTTAATTTATGAGAATTTTTTTAATGTATTTTTTCGTTTCAAATCATCACTCTCTAAATTTTGGTAGTATAGTATAACGTAGAAAAGAATATATTTGATGACCCAAAGCATAAGACACTTATGAAACTTGCACTTATATAGTAGTCATCTGTCCATCACAAAGTAGTTGCCATAATAAATTGTTGTCAATTAGATGATTGACAAATGGATAATATCTTTGGAAATAATTGACCATGTGAAAATATCATATTATCTCACATATCACATATTTGGAAAATTTCCAACATTCTCCCACTTGATTCATTTATCCCATTATTAATCAATACAATAAAATTGATACAAGGATCATGGTGACAGTTTCTCCAAAAGTTAGTATGATCTCCTATGTATCACAATATATAGTTTCTCATCAAAGACTCTTAACTATAATGAATAAATCATATGTTTATTCGGGATCAAACGATATTTCTCAAAATAAACAAATATGTGTACAACAAAATGAGAAAAACTGAATAAAAGTTTTATTAAAGTAAAAAATAATGATTGTCATAACATGAAACCAACTCCCATTTACACTAAATTTCATTAATGGCATGCCTTTAGTTAAAAGATCGACAATCATCAACTCAGTGCTAACATGCTCAATGACCATTTAACACCTTTTCTTATGGCTAAATATTTAATGTCAATGTGCTTAATTTGATTTTCACTTCTATTATTCTTAGCCATAAATAACGCAACAAACTTATCACAATATAACTTCAATGACCTAGCAATTGAATCCACAACAGTAAACCTAGATATAAAACTCTTCAACTATATACCATGTGAGGTAGCCTCAAAACAAGAAACAAACTCAACCTCCATACTAGATACTGGAAGTAGCAGTCAAAAGGTCTGCTTTTTGCTGCTTCAAAATATAGCATCACTAGTAAGCATAAAAAATAACCAAATGTTGATTCTCTAGTATTAATGCCATTGATATATGAGCAAGAAATCCTTTAGTCTGGGAAGATATTTGGTTACCTTCTTTGCAGCTTTCTAGTGGTCAACACTTGGACTACTTTGATATCTTTCCAAAACTCTAACTGTGAAATGTCAGGTTTGGGGCAAACCTGAGCATACATTAGATTTTCAACAGCTGAAGCATATGAAACATTCTTCATCTGTTCTCGTTCAAGGTTATTTTCTGCTCCAATGTTGTAATCTAATTATTGTAAATACACTTTATAATCACTAGAAATTGTTGATTGATCCTTTGATCTTTGTTGGTCTTCTTAATGTTGCTTTACTACCTTGATGAGAAACTTGTTGTTCAACTGGTTCCTTAGCAACTTGATCTATCTCCAACAATTTGTGGAACTCGAATAACTAGTTGTCCAATATGCTCTTGAACCAAAGGAGCATGAATGACTACCAGTCTATCATTTGATTTAGAGGGTTGTACTTCATTATGATTATTTTGATTAAATCACTCCCACTAATCAAGTCATTTACAAGAAACTTTACATTCCTTGATTCAACAATTCTAGTGTTATGAGATGGACAATAAAACATTATAACCTTTGGACTTTTTAGTATATCCAATGAAATATCGACTAATAAATATTCTTAAGTTCTAGTTTCTTCTCTTGTGGGTTATAAAATGTCACTTTAGATGGGCATTTCCAAAGGCGTATGGTGTCATAAATTGGGTTTCTAACCTTTGAATAACTCAAAAGGTGTTCTTAAAACAACCTTGGTTAGAACTTGATCCACTATACACACAATCGTCTTAAGTGCTTCAATCCACAAGAATTTAGGAAGTTTTGCATAACTCCTCATGCTTCTTCTCACCATATCCATTAAAGTTTGATTTCTTCCTTTTGCCACACCATTCTGCTCCGAAGAACTAGGCATAGTGTATTGGGCAACAATCCTATGTTCTTGAAGAAATTTTGCAAATGGACAAGGTGTTTGTCCACTTATAGTGTATCTACCATAATACTCTCCACCTCTATCTGATCTCACAAACTTAATTTGCTTTCTACATTGTAACTCTACTTTAGCCTTAAAAACATTAAAGGCATATAAAGCTTCATCCTTATAATGAAGTAAGTGAAGATAAATGTATCGTGAGTAATCATCTATCAAGGTGATGAAGTATCTTGGATTACTTGCATCCATACTTTGACAACAAATATTTGTATGAATAATTTCTAGTAAGTTTGAACTCCTTTTAGCACCTTTTTTGGACTTGTTAGTTTACTTACCCTTAATGCAATCTACACAAGTTTCAAAATCAACAAAATATAAAGTACTAAGTACTTCATCATTTATTAATTGTTTGATTGTCTTAATGGAGATATGTTCCAATCTTCGGTGCCATAACATGAAGGAATTTTCATTCATAACACATTGTTTAACCCAACAGAAACATACATTGAACTATAAGCAGTGTAATTTGTAATTTAATTGAGTAAAAACCATCACATAGTTCATAAAAGCCAACAAACTTTCAATTTATTCAACAAAGTAAAACCATATTCCATAAAATTAAAAGAAACACCCAAAGGTGCAAATCTCAAAATGGAAATTAAATTTTTATAAAAACGAGAAACACAAAAAAGACCTTTTCTAAACACAAAATAAAATCACTATTAAAAACCAAATTGCATGTCCCGATAGCCTCCACATTTGCATACCCTATATGGTATTACAAACATGGATTGTAGTTCCAGAATCAATCCACAATGTGTGATGATTAATACTAGTCATATTAAACTCATCACAAACAGAAGCAAAATAATTACCTTTCTTCACTCGCCAATTCTTAAACTTTGCGCAATCCTTCCTCATGTGTCCCTTCTTTTACAAAAGAAACACTTGGACTCCTTCTTTATAACTGGCTTAGCAGACATCTTTCCATTCTCATTAACTTGATTCTTCTTATTCTTAAGAGAAGTAGTCAAGTTTACCATTTGACCTTCTTCCATTAGTAACCTTTCCTCTTCTTGAACACACATGGTCACTAATTCATTAATAGACCACTTATCCTTATATGTGTTATAAGGAATTTTAAAAGGAGCATATGGATGAGGCAAAGTATACAAAATATAATGTACTATAACGAAATCTGACATAGTAGCCTTTAAGGCCTTCAGTTGAGCTGTGACGCCCTGACTACTATATTAAATAATTATTATTTGATAAAAAAGATATGGAATTAAATTTTTTTTACCATAAGATTTTTCTTAAGAGAATATTAATAATAACATAACTTCATATTCATATATATATATATATATATATATATATATATATATATATATATATATATATAGTTTACATCTCTGTAATTGTTTATGAAATATTACAAAAATATATATTTGTATAATATTAAGAGTATTACATCAAAATAGAAGATTATCTATATTTTTAATATCTCCTAAAGATATTAATAGAAATTATCCATGAGTCAAACTTCAGAAGATCCACCAATAATATTCCGAACAACTCTCACTGAGCAGGTTCCTCTTCTGCTCATGCAACAGGTACATATGAAAGAAAAATATGAAAGGAGTGAGGTCTTTATAAGCCTTAAATATCAATCTTAATAAACTCAACAAACAATACAAACACTGGGGGCCTAGATTTGGATCTACAACCACAAAACTCGATCTTGTTTTACCAGACATATGAATCCATATTCCACTTCTGATGATCCATTATGAACATCAAAAGTTACTTTGAGAGTGATCAGGTAGTTGAGTATTTCTCATAAAACATTGGTACAATCATCATTATTTCTTTCTCAAGAATATTAGTCATTCATCGGCTCACAAAAGAGATATATACTCACTACCTAACATTGGCGATGTCGAGCGGGTATCGGATAGTCCTAAGTTTGGCCTATGAATATCCTAGTCCGGTGTGCTATTCTGAACTATCCAGATATTCACCTACTTGGTAAAACTTCCTTAGACCCCACCATGGTCCCTGCCTTTCATCCCGCAGTGTACCAAACTGTGACTTCCCAAATACAAACACTCTGACACTAGTTTAATCTCAACTTATTGAAATCAGACTTAACTCTTACTTAACTGACATATTCTTGGATATTTTCAAAGGTTATAAAATGTGATGACTATCAAATCATGTCATTGTATAAACTATACACAAAGAATATAAAACAACGATAAAATGTACATGCAATTTTCTTCTATCCAAGCTCACTGAATAAAATAATATTTACTTTCACTTCACATTTATTTTTGTTTTATAAAATTATAAAATAATGATAAAATAAGAATCAAAGCAAGAACTTTAAATAAATAATTAGATAAGGATTATAGCATTATAAATAAATATAATAACAAAAATATAAATTAAACGGGACCCGTGCGTAACTGAAAATATATTAATTGAAATAAATAAACAAGACCAATGCATAACTGGATATAAATAAAATAAAATAAATAAATAGGACCAGTGTGTAATTGAAGGTAAATAAAATAAAATAAATAAATAGGACCAGTGCGTAACTGGAGATAAATAAAATAAAATAAATAAATAGGACCAATGCGTAACTGGAGATAAATAAATAGGACCAGTGCATAACTGGAGATTAAATAAAATAAATAAATAAACAGGATCAGTGTATAATTAGATATTAAATAAAATAAATATAAGAGGATAATAAATGAAAATAAGTTAAATGAAAGTAAATAGAATAATATATGAGTCAAAATAAATAAAAGATTAATATAAAACCCATGAGTTTATCAAGATTAATATAAAAAGAGCTTAACCTCGCTCCCCCTTACCTTATTGATTGAATGGCACACTAATAATATTTGTAGATGATTAAGATCTCTTTGAATCTTTGCTCTAAACTTTTTTTCTCTCTCCTTTCTTTCTTCTCTCTTTCTCTCTCTTCTTTCTTTCTTTCTCTCTTTCTCACTTTCTTACCTTCTCACTTTTCTTCTTATCTTCTTATCTCTTCTTGTTCTTCTTTTTTTTTCTATATTTTTTTTACATACACCTATTTAATAAAATTTAAATTAATATTTTTTTACCTAATATTTTTTAATATATATATATATATATATGCATATTTTATTAGTTTTGTTTTCTTCTTATTGTTATTCTTAATAAGTAAAAACTACATCATGATATAATATATTTTTAATGTTTAAACTACATCATAATAAAATACGAAACATTAGTAAAAATAGAAAATTTTCTAAGTGTTTTATTTAAAATAAATAATACAATTTATTAAAAATATGGATGTTACATGAGCCACAATGTCTCTTATGCACATGATGTGATTATGTAACTCCCTTAATCTCAATGAACTCTAAAGATGAAAAATACATGATAATAGTGCTGGTAAGAGATTTATCATATGTGATGAATGGTTTATCATTAACCTTTAGTAAATCTCTCACATTGTCATGCTAATCAACAAAATCCCGAATACCATAAAAAAAGTTAGTCTTTATTAACATCACAAGGTGACAATTAATTAATCTCTCCCACTTTTCATAGAGATCAACAATATATTGAGTGCTGGCTGGTATAAGTAATAACCATGATTATAGTTTTCTAATAGCATAATCAATGTCCATCCAACCCAAAAGGAGAAGAACTTTTTCCTTCCAAAACTTATAATTATCTCCTTTCTAGTTTGGGAATACCATGATCATCATGATGGATATTAGAAATATTTACAGATTGAGAAACTGCAATTTTTTTTATAAAAACATGCTCATTATCATAATTTGAGACTATAACAAAATAATATTTTGTCAATGCAAACTTGTCTTAATAAATGAATCTTAGTGATATAAAACTTGAATGTGGGTCAAAGTCATACTCAACAGAACCAAATGCTATTATGTTTTACCGATACAAACATGTATTAATGAATGAATCTAGTGACATAAACTTGTCTGAGTTAAAGTCTTACTCAATTAGACCCACATCACCAAATGATAAAACAATTATACTATTATGTTATACCAATGTAAACATAAACATGCGTCTTAATGAATGAATCTAGTGACATAAAACTTGTTTGTGGGCTAAAAAGTCTTACTCAATTAGACTCACATCACCAAATGATAAAATTATGAACTATTATATTTTACCAATGTAAACACGCGTCTTAATGAATGAATCTAGTGACATAAAACATGCTGGTGGGCTAAATTCTTCCTCAATTCATATATAACCAAATGATAAAACTATTAGACTACGTTTCTTCTCTCTTAATCCTTATGGGCAAGCTGAGAAATATAATCCAATATTCCATTCTAATTAATCATAAAGATAAAGATGTAAGAAAATTCTTGTAGGTAAAAATTTATCCCATCACATATAATTAATTACAATTAATGTTTATTACGTGATTATAAATATCAATCAATCACAGATGTCGTGACCACTCTCTAATTCATTAAAAATATCCACCATTTAAACATTTGAAATAAATATTTGCATTAACACTGTTTATAATGCAACAAAAATAAATAATAATGTTCAAGTATTTAAATTAATCATACAACATATAATTTACATTATCCTCCTCTTATGGTGCAGTCAAGAAATGAATCTATAGCTTCACAAAATAATTGTGTCAAACCATATGATTTTATACTTTATCATTGGTTTCATAAAAAAACATATATTATGTACAATAGCTTATAGTACGTAGAAAATCTTATAGTACGTACAAAAATATATATTACAAACAAAAACTTATAGTACGTAGAAAACCTTATAGTATATACAAAAACTTATAGTACGTAGAAAATTTTATAATCTTATAGTACGTATAAAATCACTACAAGAAAAATGTAATTTATCTACAAATATTTACATACAAATTTAAATTTGTATGTAAAGTAGATATTACATACGAATTTGTAAAATTGAATTACATACGAAAAAATTTGTATATAACATAGAAAGAATTTGATGTGTTAGAACTCAACTTTTCTGACTTTTGGGAAAGATGACATCGGTAAATAATGATAAAGTATCCGTAAATAAGTAAAAGAAAATACCTCCTAATTTTATACACATATTTAAAATTAATTAATTATTAAAAATTAAAACCAAGTTTATTCTCGCATTCTAAATTTTGTTACTTATTCTAAAAGAAGAAACTCACATATCAGATAATAATAAGCTCCGAGAAGAAGCTTAAGAAGCTTAGTCACAGAGAAGAAGAAGTTCACTAGAAACCCTATTCTTCCTTCATCTCGCACTCACTCTCCATTCGTTCTCTGCCACTCACACTAACATAGAGGATCATTGATCCAACGACGAGGTCAAAACCCTAGCATCACCACTCATGCCTCCTCTGGATTGGCCCGACCCTGGGAGCACCTTCATTCAAGCTCGTTGTAGGTTACTTGACTTTTAGAGCTCGCACCCTTGCTGCTGCATCACAAAACTCTCACCCTACGACCACCACCATGTCTTCTCACCTCTAACGAGGGTAAACAACCCATTCAAATCATAAAATGGATTAGTGTTGTGGATAGATATAAAACCCATTTTTGCTCTACGTATATTTTGGATTTTGATTGAATTGAAGAGACACAATATGTGGTTTTGTTCTGTCCATTGAAGAGACACAAGAAGGGATTTCATTGAGGTCTATTTCTGCATAGGGTTTATAAAGTCCCTTCTTTACCTTACACTCCAGGTTTCTTTGCTTTACAATTACCAAACTTTTATGAATATCTATAGTTCTATCGGTTGAAAATAGAAAGACCTGGTTGCACTTGCTCTCCAAATATTTTAATTGTGCTATGAGTTGTGCCATTTGGGTCTCTTAGTTATTCATCACAAATGTGTAGATTTAGTTCCTATTTCCATTTAGCTAATTAATCTACTAGTTGCAATTATGTACTAGATGGTGCATTGAATCTGCCTAGACTACTCCCGAGGTTTGAGAAGCTTTTTTATCAATTTAGGTGACTTTAATTTCTACTACTAACCGCTATCTTAAAAACCTAGAGAATGTTTTGTAAAGAAGCATGGTGTGTTGTGGTTTTTTAAAGAAGCATACTTATTTATAAGTCTAAGTCTATGGAATAGATGTGAAGCATGTTTGTGTAAAGAAACATTAATTTTCTTGTATTTGTATCCGCAAGAAGCTAAGGACCTATTCAATGAGCCCTTGTTATCACTTTGTCATCAATAATTATTATATTATTATCCTATTATACTAATTACACTTAAATATATTTTTTCTATTTAACTTTGAAGTTCTATTAATTTATTATTATTTTTTATGCACATCACATCTGCATATAAGATTCGATTCCTCGTCGTGTGTTTTCAGTTATAGTGTACTGATAAGGAAGGAAAATTCAATTATACAAAGTGAAATTAACTCACTTTGATAATGAATAATTTATCAAAGATAAAATAATAATTGTAAATTTATCTCATAAAAATTCTTAAATACGAAAGATTTAAAATAATAAGTATTGGAAAGTTGTTTCCAAATAAATGTTCAATAACAGGTTTCTTAATTTTATTATTAAGTAAAATAAAATTTGTGGATATATATATTTTTTTTAATTTGCATAGGAATGAAAATGTAAGTTTGAAACTAAAATGAGAATTATTAAAAATGAAAAGTGGGTAGAGACAAGCATATGCAGGCAGATGCATTAGTGGTAGAAGGTCTGAATTTGAATGGGCTCGTGCAGGGTGAGGATAATAGATATCAGTAATTGGACATTGTTGGTAGAGGAAGAGATTTCTCATGTCTTATGTAATACATTGCAGTCTCATAATTGAGCCCGGTAGTGTAAGGTGAATCTAAGATGGGTTCTCATTAAATGTTCTCACCCTTTCACACTTCACCAATAATTCTAACACCTAATCTAAAATATATCACCAATACGTCACTGAGAATTACATACAGAACAATCGGTATGTAAATTATATACAAATTTTAATACTTACGAAAAATTTTGTATGTAAAGTTATCGATGTCTGGTTTATATACAAATTTGTTTTTGTATGTAATCTATAAATAATATCTAATTACATATGGATTTTGTTCATTACATACAGATTTTGTCCATAGAAAAAATCATTTTTTTGTAGTAAATGTTAGTTATAATACGTACAAAAACATACATTACGTACAAAAACTTATAGTACATATAAAATTTTATAGTACATGTAAAATCTTATAATACGTACAAAAACATATATTACATACAAAAACTTAGTTATAGTACGAAAGAAACTTTATAGTACATACAAAAACATATATTACGTACAAAAACTTATAGTATGTGCAAAATCTTATAATACGATCTTCTTCCGTCTTATATATAGGAGTTTATTTGATCAAAAGAGGTAAAAGGAACAATCATATGTCAATCCTTAATTAAGTCATGTAATTCAAATAGAAGCATTACTGAACCATCACATCATACACCATCGAATATTTAACAACGTTAAAATATAGATATAAAATAAAGTTATATAGTCCTCATTATTTTCACAAAATAAAATGTGTCTTTTTAATTTATCTTCAACCTCAAAATAATCAGCATACTCACTGTCCAAAAATGGTATCAATTGCCAGAAGCAAGTGACAGTGTTTTGCATTACATGAGTACACAAAACAAATCTCGAATTCCTAGAGTGATTCTGGCTAAGCGTCGAAGGGTCGCAATGTGATGCTCCTAGCTCTTTTATACCCATAACCCAAGGCCCAATAGTGGCGGTTGGGAATATGACTACATTTATTATTCTCAAGCCAATTTTTCCAAAACTGAAGGAAACACTCTTTTAGTTGTCAGTTTTCATTTTTAAAATATCTCTTTTTATTACCTTTCAAAATCAGTTTTATAAATTTATTAGATTTTCTCCACAAAGATAGGAAATAGAAAAAGCAGTTTATATATATAGAAATATACTTTACCAAATATCAGAAACGAAATTGGGGTTTTCCTTTTACGAGACAAACGAAACATTTTCCTTCCTCTTTTTCATTTTTTCTGGGCATTGAGAGTCTGCAGTTCCAACTCCTTCCACGAGTGCACGAGGGTAGGAGGTGTTGTGTTAACCTTGGGGAGCGAACGACGGTTTCACCTCGGCCATGCCGAAATTTTGCTTTCACGACAGTGGTTCTTCCACGACACAACTGTCTTGATTTCTGTCTTGATAATCTGTTGTATTGCTAACAATCTGCTGTTTTGATTTTTCTATTTTGCTAACAAGCGTCACCTCATCAATAGTGACACCTTCAACGCCGATAAAACTATGTTTCACGACATATTCAAACAAAAGGCAAAAGGTATTTAACCTTACTCTGATACCAGATGTAAAACTAATGCAAAAAGAAGGATTAAAGACTAACCTTCAATCATATTCTCACTATCATGAGAATCATTTAATGTGTTGTTTTATATATATATATATATATATATATATATATATATATATATATATATATATATATATATATATATTTGTTATGAATTAATGATTGTCCATTGATTTGATACATTTACTCATATGATTCATTACTCTTTATGGTAAATATTTGTATTAACTAAGTTGATTTGTTTCCTTTATGGATTACATATTGTATATATAAATAGTACTCTTCCTATCAATAATAATAGACAAGATGAGTTGCTCCCTATTCTCTCATTCTCTATTCTCTCTTATTTTTTCTCTTCTCTATTATCTGTCGTCATTCTCTATGTTATTAACTGTATTTCATAACACGTTATCAGCACGATGCTCCAACCAATTGAGGACTAGTGAAAGCTTTTTCTCTATAACGACAGTGTTATGCGTGTCTCAATCCAAGCTCTTTCTAATCCTTTCTCAAATTATAATTTTATCTTATATTCTTCCTCTTGTGATCAAAACTATTTAACTTTATCAATTTTCATCTTCGTCTTATTATTTTTATTTTTATTTTGACGGTGATTATTATTATTATTATTAATATAATTATTTTATGTGCTAGTTCTAAACACACGAAATGTTGCAAAATTTGGATTTGTGACCCTTGATAGGAAGAATTCCTTATATTGGATTTTAACTGTTGAAATATATTTAGATGCAATGGATATTGGGATACCATTAAATAAAGAAATAAAGCATCTAAGCAACATGACAAAAATATTGTGAAAAGAGATTTCACAAATATTGTGAATTTATTTCATGCCTATGTATGGCTGGCTGGACAAAGCAATAAAGCTTTTGATGAAAAATCATGAAATCCGCCTAATATGCTCCATTCCCAGAAGTGAATGCAGCAATCAATATTATGAATTTCTTTCATGCCTTTGTATGGCTGAACAAAGCAATGAGCTTTTGATAAAAAATCATGAAACCTGTCCAAATTGGTTCTGCTCCATTTCCAGAAGTGAATGCAGCAACATTTTATTTATATTTTCATGATCGATCATGATCTTGATTTTGGACATGGTTATAAAGAAAATTTTAAAGACACATTTTGTCACCAGAAGTGGCACGATAATGTAAAAAAAAGGAAAAGGAAAATGTGAAAATATTGACAAAAAGATGAAGGTATATATTATCATTACGATGGTAAAGGCCATTTGAATTGTACTTATTGTACACCAGAGCATCTTACAAATAATGAGAAGAACATAGAAACACACTTTGCTTATGAAGATGGTTATTCTGATTATGGTCATATGGATGCTACTCATCTTAATATTGTTATTTTCTTTGCTAAAGCAAATGAAAGCATTGATCACCTAATTGATTATGAGAGTGTTGAAAAAAAAAATCTCATATTGATATTTACGTTTATATGAAAAACGAATGTTTTGCACTAGTACCAAAAGATATGTGTCTTATTGATAGTGCAACAACTTATACAATTCTCAAGAGTAATAAATTTTTCTCTTGTTTGATAATGTGAGACATCGATGTTAGTATTATTTATAGTACTACAAATATATTTGAAGACTCTAAAAGAGCTACTATACTTCTACCAAGAAGTTGAATAGAAACTTATTAAGTTTCAATGATATTTGTCTAAATGGATATTATATTGAGACAAACAATGAAAAAGATATGAAATATCTTTATATCTCTATGATTGAGTTGAAAAAGAAAATGTATTGGAGAAATTATCAACATTCTCTTATAGTTTGTACTACAAGTTTATTAGTACAATTTAAATGCATGTCATGGTAAACCAGAAGTTTACAAATCAAAATGATTGCCTTATTTGGCATGATCAGTTATTATGATGCGAAAAAAAAAGGTTGAAAAACTCATGTGAACACGTTTGAAGCGTTGTAGACTTATTGGTTCCAAAGATAAAAACTCTTGAATGAGAAAGGAGGCTAATATGCAAAATAACCTAATCGAAAAGGTTGAAATCCCAAAAGATTCATTTGACATAATTAATGGTTCGGTTCCAGAAGAACCTCAGGTACCTGAAATGGTTGAAAATGATGAGATCTCAATAAATTATGTCATGAATCATATAATATGGAACCAAAATGAAGTTAACATTGACGAAAATTTTACTTATAACATAGCGATGAATGCTATGAATGACAATGAGGATCAATAAACAATGATCATTGAAGATTGTTGGCAAAGAAAAGATTGGCCAAAATGAAAATATGCAAAGAAGCATAATTATTTGTTTGCTAAACGAAAGGTTTTTGGACGTATAGTTCGCACTCCTGAAGTTGTGAAACCCATTGGGTACATATGGATTTTTGCGCAAAAATCAAATTAAAAATGATGAAATTGTTAGATACAAAGCATAATTGGATGCTCAAGGTTATTCACAAAACCTTGTATTGATTAGTGAAAAAACATGTTCACTAGTATTGGATGCAACAACATTGCAATATTCGATTATCCTAGTTGCACAACAAGGTTTGCATTTACATCTAATGGATGATGTTACAACCTATTCGTACGGTTCTTTTGAGAATCATATTTATATGAAAATCCCTGAAGGATTTTATTTGCCCAACAAGACAAATTCTAAAAAGGGTTATTCAATAAAATTGAACATGCTCTTTTATTGATTAAAGCAAGGATGTGTGTGGTATAACCATCTTATTGAGTTCTTATTAAAATAAGGATATGGAAATTATCCTTTTTGTCTTTGTATTTATATGAAAATATTAAAAATCAATTTTTCATAATTATTGTTTATGTAGATGACATAAACATCGTTGAAACTACTAATGAGCTCACAAGGCAATTGAAAGAATTTGAGATGAATGATCTTTGAAGGGCAAAGTCTTGTTTGAAATTAGAAATTGAGTATTTAAATAAAAGTATTTTTATACATCAAGAGGCTTATATGATTAAGGTGCTTAAAATGTTCTAAATGGACAAGTCATGTCTATTATGCACTCCAATAGTTGTGAGGTCGTTAGATGTTGATAAAGACTCTTCTTAGACCTCAAGAAAATGATGAAGATCTTCTTGGTCTAGAAGCACCATATCTTAGTGTCATAGAAACACTAATGTATCTTGCGAATTATACTCGATCTAATATTGCATTTGCTATAAATTTGTTAAGCAAGATATAATTCTTCAACTACAAGAAGAAAATGGTTTGGAGTAAAACATATACTTCGTTACTTTAAGGGTACTACGAATATGAGCTTATTCCATCCAAATGATTCAGATTCAGACCAATGGGTTATGGATATGCATGTTATTTTACATATTCTTACAATGTCACAATGGTTGATCACAAACAAGATGTTTGTTCACATGTGGTAGCACAATGGTTTCATGAAGGTATATGAAACAAACCATAGTAGCAACATCGTCTAATCATACAAAATTACGAGGAAAGTTGTGAATATGTTTGGTTAAGGTTTATAATTCAACATGTGCAAGAAACTTGTGACTATCCCCGAGAAAGATGGAATCAACAACCATATATGAAGACAATAGTGTATTGTTCAATTGAAAGGATGATATAGATATCCAAAAATTCGTTCATCTGAAAATATGACAAGTCTATTTGTAAAGTTTTTGCCAAGAAAAACTTTTGAGCAAATGACTCACAAATTCGGACTCTGTCACCTTAATGATGTAAGTTTACATGAGGGGGAGAAATAGAATATGTGATGAACAATATTGTATTAAAGAATACAGAATTTTGTACTCTTTTTCCTTCACTAGGTTTTTTATCCCAATGGATTTTTCCTAGTAAGGTTTTAACGAGGCACATTCTTTATCAATGGACACTCAAGGGGGAGTGTTATGAATTAATGATTGTCCATTGATTTGATACATTTACTCATATGATTCATTACTCTTTATGGTAAATATTTGTATTAACTAAGTTGATTTGTTTCCTTTATGGATTACATATTGTATCTATAAATAGGACTCTTTCTATCAATAATAATAGACAGATGAGTTGCTCCCTATTCTCTCATCCTCTATTCTCTCTTGTTTTTTCTCTTCTCTATTATTTGCCGTCATTCTCTATGTTATTAACTTTATTTCATAACAATATTGATATAAAAGTATCTAAAAGTTAATATCACTCCTATTATCAAAATCTAATTTAATCTTTATAAGAGTGAGATCTTAATATGAGATAAGATATTCATATAGAAAAAAAAAATTAAAAGTGAAAATATTATTATATACAACTTTATATTCATTTTAGTACTCTTCACTATGCTCTCTCTTCCTTCTTTTATTGAGAAATATCATACATTATATATTTTTATGATAGAGTACCTTATTTTATTATACTAACATCTCACTATTTTTTATCTTATAGTATAAATCCTTATCGGTATGACATATCTAGAGCTCAAAGTTAGCAAATGAAACTTATATTAGATGATGTATTCTCGTTTTTTCAATATTAAATATTTAAAAATAAATTATAATTATATAAATTATTACACAATTATACATTAATAAAATTTCAGGAAAATCCCAACCTCTATTAATTTTACAAAGCTTAATAATACAAGCTTGATAAAGTTGAAAAATACTTTTTAAAAATTATAGAAAAAATAAATATTCAAGTTTAATAATATTTCAAACATCTTTATACTTCCTTTATCTAAATTATAATGAAATATCTTTTTTCTTATACACTACTAAATATTATAATACACTAAGTAATAATAATGCAAATTTTAAGATATCAAATTAGTGAGAGGGTTGAGAAATAATGAATATTGTTACCACAAGTTTTTTAAGTGAAAAAAAGATTTAAGGATTAAAGAGAATAAAAAAAATAAATTTTTACATTATCATATGAATGAAGGGTTTACGTGAAGAATTGAAATTGGGAGTCAAATATTAAAACATTTTGTTAGGCCCAAAGGTGTGGAGGCCCCAAAAACTTTTAAAATTTAATGTATATATATTGGCAATTAATGAGGATTAAATTAAGTAAATTATTAATTTATTTTATAAAGTATAACATTTAATTTTAATAAATAACAATTAATAAATAGTTCAAGATAAAATTAAATATAATAAAGAATAAAAAACTTATTCAGATTTTTTCCTCTTGTCTTTTAAGTTACTTTCCGTTTGTTTACATCTTTCACCCCTCCCACATGTCATATTTTGTTTTTGAAAGAAAAAAAGTTAAATATAAACTATTTTTTTTTTCTCATTTTTCATTTATAATGTTTCATTTTTGAAAAAAAAGAAAGGAAGGTAAATCTCTCTTGTACTATCACTTAATACAGAAATATATTAGTTTCATTTTTTTTTATATCATGAGTATTTTGCATAATAATTTTTTTATAAATATTAAAGGAAAATTTAACTATTATGTGTTTTTTTATAACCTATCCTAAATTTTACTTAATTATCATATATTTTTCTTTTAGTAATTATTTTGGTCTTAATTAAATTCTGATAGTTTATTTTGTAATCTTTTAAAAGGGAATGTTAATTGGTGTCGATCAATATTTAATGTATAATTAATGATCCATGATTCCATGCATTTAGGTTGAAATCTGGAATAATTAACTTTATTAATTAAATTAATATAAATTCATGTTACAAATTTTCTAAAGAAAAAAAAGTATAATTTTTGTCTTTTATATTCACAATGGTCTACTAGCCCTAAAACAAACACTTTAAAATTTTTTAACGTCTCCACAAAGAACCAAGCAAAAATATCTCCCTAACGATTGAAGACAGTCTCTCAGTAAAAACTTGAATTGTGAAGGCTTGAAATCTTTAAAGGGTCGACTTTTAACTTTTGCAAAACAAAAAAAATTCAATTATGATTTAATTATTTTTTAATTATTTTTTTGTGTGCATCAAATAAATTATCAATTACAACTATATAATATTTAGGGAAATTTTTATCCTTTAAATGAAGTAAAACTACATTAATGATTATTGAGATCATAATTCATTTAATGTCATAATTAGATATGAACTTTGATAAACTCAATGTTTATTAATTATTCTTTATCGATGTACATGGGACACTAGTTAGCATGACTCTTTTTTTATATAAGTGTATCGATGAAGAATAAAATAATATATTATTTTTACAAATTGATAAAAAGAGAAACTACACATGAATATAAAAACAATAAAAGTTCAACTTTTTCACCTATTTTGGAACATGATATAAGAAAATGTCCTTAAATAAAAAATATCTAATGAGTCAAAGAAATAAAATTAGAAGAAAGAACTTATTTAAAATAGAGTGTATATCAAATAAAATTATTTTTCTAACTAGAAACATCAATAAAAAATAGCTGACAAATTCAATCTCACGGATGATAATTCAAGTATTTGAAGGAATAAAGACAAACATTTAAACTTATATAATTTCTTTTATAATTACAATTATATTAAATTATTTTTTTATTTTAATTGTATTATAGTCACAATAATTAAATACATAATTTTAAATATATTATTTTCACTTCCCAATATATATTCATTCCATTTTCACGTTCAATTAAAAAAATCAAATATTAAAAATATAAGTTTATTTGTCATTCGTATTAAAATATATATGTTTTTCTTTAGAAAAATTAATAAAAATATCATAAGAAGTTGTGATCCTAATAATTATTATATTTTTCATTATCTTATTATAATTAATTTTATCTTTCCATATTAATTAAATTAAAATTAATTATGTTATCTTAAACTGTTAAGTAACAGAAAGGAACAACCTTTTTTTTATCTTCTAGAAAAGTCGGCCATTAAAGAGGTGCAAACGTAATTGGACGGTAGTTCTCGTGTTTCCGTTTTTCATTTTGATAATTACTGTTTTAGCATAATAACATTTATATATTTTATTTCTAAACATATAAGCTAAAATTTAAGCGATCTTGAAGCATTGACGGTTTTAATACATTTTTTCAGTTATTTATACATTCTACATTCATATATACACGAATTTCAGTATCTATATTTGTTTTCTAAATTTATTTTCAAAATTAAATGATTATTTTATTAATTTTACTGATTATTTAAATTTATTTTTTTTAAAATTTAATATGTTTTAAATTTAACCATCTTCTAATTATAAAACTAAGTGTAAAATAAAAATATTTATAATAAAATTATAAAAAATATTTATAATTTCATAATTTTAATAATTTTTTTTAATAAAATAATAAATAAAATAAAGAAAAACAATATGGTTGCTTCAATCCATATACAAAAGTAGAAAGAAGAAAGAACAAAAGAAAATAGAAAAAGGAAAAAGAAAAAAAGTCCAAGAATCAACATCCTCATGTATACCTCTCCTCTAAAAGCAATCAAGAAAAAACTTCCTGCGATATGTTACAAACATACACTTTCATAAACAATAACAGAAGCTCAAATCTAACAATCCTAATAAAAATCTGAACTAGTCATAATTCTAATGACGATAATAATAATAATAATAATAATAATAATAATAATAATAATAATAATAATAATAATAATAATAATAATAATAATAATAATAGTAATAATAATAATAATAATAATAATAATTAGAGCGGTCAAAATGGGTTGGAATCCGTGAGTCAACCCGACTCACCACGGGTTTGGGTCAGGTTGGGTTGGAAATTTTTTATAAATTTCAATACAGGTTGATTTTTGACCCGGTTCACCTAGAACCCAGCTCAGTCGAGTTGAACACGTGCTGAGCTGGGTTGGCTTACCAACTCGCAATTAAAGGGTCACACAAGTATTTTTTGTTAAGTTGAACTTTGTGTTAGATTATTTTTTTTAGCCAACATATATATAATTTATATTTTTTGTGATTTTGATTTGTATTTGGATTGTATTAAAGTTTATTTAGATTTTAATTAGAATTATAATCTAGTTTTGACTCAAAAAATAAATAAAAAATTTTATTGTTCCATTCAAAGGAAAATAGAAAATTAAACACAAAGTCATTATTTTTTGTCATTTCTCACTTATTTTGTTCCATTCTTGATGGAAAAAAATATATAACTTTTTCTTGCCCCACTTGATAATTAAATATTCATTTCATAGTATAGTATTTTTTGTTTCACCTCATGAACCTTTTGTGTATTATTTCATAATAATAAAAAGTTAACTGGTAATTATATGTGTTTTCATGACCCATTATTAATTGTGACTTTATTATCATGCCCCTTAACATTTAATTAGATTATTAGATTATGATCGTTTATTTATATTTATGTCAATGTTTGGTAAGAATAGAGAAGTCAAACATATTTTACATGATTAATAACTTAATTTGTTTTATTTGTATTTTTCCTATTTCTATATCAGTTTGTAATGAAAATTATAAAAATAAAATTGTGAAATAAAATAAAAGATGAATTTCTTGCAGATAATATAATTATTTACATTTAAAAAGAAATAGTTAAAATTTTTAATTTTAATTCAATTATTAATGAGTTAGAAATTGGAAGAACGAAAGATATTTGTGATTTCTTTTATAGTTATATTTGTACTAAATTTTATCCTATTTTTGTTGTATTGGTAATAATTATTGATTAAATTTTAAATGTATTATTTTAGTTAGTCGAAAATTATTAATGAAGATTCATCACTGCTTTTTTTTTTTAGATAACAAATGATGATTGTAGGTTGTGACATAAGATAAATAAACTTTTGAGTAAGTACGTAGGATATGGAGAAAACTTTTATTGATGTAAATGTGGTGTTGAACAATGTTTCGTTCGAGCTAATTTGTTATTATAATTTTTATGTGATATTTGTTATGAAGAAATTTTAAATTATTAACTTATCTTTTTTGTAATTATGTTATGGTTTGTGTGTCATAATCATGTTTTTATGTGAAGCAGAAGATATAAAAAGTGAAAATTAAACTGGAATGAACTAGTGCAAAAGATATGTTATATATTTTAGTTTATATATAAATGTCTTTTCTTGTTTTTATAATCCATATAGATATTACTAAAGATGAAAACAAATAATTGAAAATACATAGAGAGAAAAAGAGATAAATAAATATTTCGTACATGCTTGTTTTTTTTATCAAAAGGTGTTACAGAAAGTAGTTAAAAATATTTTAACAATTTTTACACTAAGAAAATATTTAAATAGCAATCAATTTTAGAGACAAAAAATAATTGGTCATTATAGTGACTAATTTAGATACTAATTTATAAACTAAGAAGTATCGATCACTAAAATAGTTATGATTGTGAATAGAAAAGTATAACTAAAGTTTGT
Source organism: Vigna unguiculata (assembly GCF_037176805.1). Taxonomy (NCBI): domain Eukaryota; kingdom Viridiplantae; phylum Streptophyta; class Magnoliopsida; order Fabales; family Fabaceae; genus Vigna; species Vigna unguiculata. The sequence continues at coordinate 50,141,736 of NC_140794.1, read as the reverse complement.
GAACTATATTTTAAATTGGTCTCTAATTAAGGATGACAAATAAACTCGCTCATGGGTATTGTCCGAATCCATTCCCATTTTGAGGAGAAATCTTCGCATTAACTGAGTATGTGTATGAATATCGAGAATCCCCGACTTTTTTCAATTGAGTATGAGAAATCCTCAACTTTTTCAATTGAATATGGGGAATCCTTGACTTTTTCAATTAGGTATGGGATGTACATATCCACCCCGTTCCCATACCTGCCATAATATCTGTCTCCGTCATATTCACATTCTCATTTAAATTATTAAAATATTCATAGTCAATTAAATAACCTTATATATATATATATATATATATATATATATATATATATATATATATATATATATATATATATATATATAATGACCGCGACTTAAGATTCAAGTATCGTTGAAAAGGAACGAACGGGGGGAATGACTACCTGTAATAAAGCACAGGCTAATACGAGCCGACCAGAACTTAGATTACCAGATCCTGGACACAATCTTCCTAGAGATGGAGAGCCCCGCCTTTTCTAGCCTCTCCTTCTTGCTGACCTAGCTCTTGTCTTAGTGACTCTTCTTCTTTTCTAGGTTTTTTTCTGATAAAAGAAAAAAGTCGATTTTTCATTTGCCAATGAATTGGATCCGCCCCGATTCGATCAATAATGGGATTCTTGGCTAGAAGAAAGGTTCTGTGACATGGACGCCCAACAAAACTCGGTCGGTTGGCCTACCTAACAGATGATAAGATTCCCGATCGATTGGATCGAATTTTGAAAAGTCTTTCTCATTATTCATGTTTATATTTTTATTTCTTCTAATTTTTTAGTTTTTTCATGAAATTCATTCGCATCTCCAATATATTTTTCATGTTGTCATAACATTTATGCAATTATGTTCAATTGATGTATGCCAATCAAATATTTTTTATGTCTCACATTTTAATATTTTTATTCATTTTTAATATTTTTCTTTATTGTATATTTTTCTTTTACGTGAGAATGTTTAACACTCTAAATTTGAGTATTCAATAGCATAAACTTTTCATTTGCTAGGTAATATAAAAAATTTATCTTCTTTACTCTATTATTATTAGTTTTTGTTTCATTTGAATAACTCTTTTGTTTCACTAAAACAATTTTCGTTATTTCTCAACCATTAACTATGTTGATATTTGAAAAATTTTCTTAGATCTTTAAGATATTTTTCGTCTTATCATAACTTTAATTATATATTTGTTTTTTTTTGTGCGATTTCATTAAATAATCTCTCAATTTGTTTTTAAGACACACATTTGATAATATTTAAATATTCTTATTTGTTGTTTATTTTTGTCATATAGAATACTATTTTGGTATATTTTATATAATTATTTTTTATTTTCTAACTCATTATCATACTATACTTTTGTCACTATAATTGTATAAGTAAATTTTATTTACTATAATATAATAATTAAATGTAATTGTCATGATTTTTTTTTATCACCATCCAACATATATTGAAGTTCTAAAGATACAAGATCTATATGTTAAAATTTTATTATTATTACAACTTTTACTAGTGTATAAAAAAGAGATTTATTAGAATTTAAACAAATAGAAGTAAACAAACATTTAAATATATTTTAGTTGAATATTTGTTTTCCTTTTATATTTTTTTTAAAATATTTTTAAATATTATCAACTAGGTTTCATTAATGTTTGTAGATTTAATAAATGTTTTAGTTCTCGTGAGATTTTATTTGATATTTTAATTTGAAAGGTATACAATTATAATTTTTTTTTCTAAATATTTGATATTGAAGAAAAAACCTTTATCTTAATATTGAATATTTGATAATATTATATTTCTTTTACCGTAATTTTTTATTATTTTATAAAATATAATTAATTAATATACAATAATTTTTTATTATTTTATAAAAATAGTGAATTAATATGGAAACCGTAAGAAAGCGGGTACGGGTATGAGTATAAGTATATATACCTGTTTCCTTATGGAGATGTGGATGAGATAAAAGTTTGATACCCATTATGTTTAAGTATATGAATGATGATGAATTTTTTATGTGGGAATGTGTATGAGAGAGCGAAACTTGTCCCCGCCCCGCACTGTTGTCATCCCTATCTCTAACATTAGTTAGCAAAGAAGTTGGTCATTAATATTAATTAGTGACTAATTTAGACATTAATTCATTTGACAACAAATTTTGGTAATTAATGTTAGTAATTAATTTAAAGTTTAATTCAAAAACTAACTATAATTTTTTTATAACATTGATTATATTATTGACAAATAATTTTTAGTTTATAAATTAATATATAAATTAATCACTATCGTGACCAATTATTTTTTTGTCTCCACTACATGATGTTATTTAAGGTTTTCTTTTTAGTGTTAGTATTTTAATTTTGGTTTTATTTCTTAAAAATCAATCAATGTATATTTTTTCTATCAAATTTACAGGGATGACTCTTCTATAATAATTCATGACATTAGTTGTTTGGGTATCAATTTCAGCAACACCTCACAAATGTATGGTTACTATTAGATATTAATAGAAGAGACTATATTTGTTTAAAAAACAAAAGTGAAATTAGAAGAATACCGAAATAAAATTGAAAATTATAAAAACTATCGAACCATCATAAGTACAAAAATAATTGTTCTTTAATATCTTTTTTTTTTTAAATAACAACTTAACGATCTTATTTTAATATATAATAAGAATATATATTAATGTTTTAAGTTAGAAGAGAGAAAAATATAATTAAAATTTGAATATAATTAATTGTACTTCTATGAATGAGTGTCAAAATATTAAAGTTTTACAGAAAACTGTTAAGATGAGTTTAATGAAGAAATATAAATGTTGGCAATAAATATTAATTAAATTTCTCTGCTTGTTAAATAAATAATCATAAATACAATGTTAAAAGAATTAGTTTTTATTAACAGTTTTAATGCATGCATTTATGTTTTCGAGAGACAATAATGATGCCATTAATTGAATTAAAAAAATTATTTAATTACCAGCTCAGTTATTTAAAGAAAATTTACCAAACTGACTGGACTGGATACAAGAAAAAAAAATGCTGGTAAGACTATTAAAAATGGACAATGATATTTTGACTACTAAATTTTGATAATTTCTTTTTATAATATGAGGTAATATCTTTTAAGCGATTTTGAAATATTGAAAATGAGAAAATACAAAGATGAAAAACCATTTAAAAAATGAACACCTACGATTATAAGAGAAAGTTATTTAAATTTAGTAATCAAAAATTTATTTTCCATTAAAAAGAAAAATAAAGAAAAAACATTTAACACGTATACACAGCTTCACATTTGAATTGTATATTACAGGCAAAACGATCAGCCCAATGGAAAACAAGAAACGTTCAAACTGCTGTTGTAAACAATGCAATAAGTGAAGCTTATTTTTAAATTAATATAACAATATAAATAAGAAAACAATTAAAGCTTGTAGGCTGTAAAGATGTAATGCTTTAATATTTGAATTTGTTTAAGATAAGTAATTAATGAAAAGATTAATTGTTTTCTTCTTTCCATTCATTGGAGGTGCATATATTGTTAAAAAGAAAAAGAAAATAAAGACAAGAAAAAAAAAATATTAGATTTAAATTGTAAAATTTAGTTAAATTCAACTCAATTGAAAAAAAAAAATCTCATTGTAATTTTTTAAAAAACTAGAGTCTGATATGAATTTTTTAAATTAATTTAAAAAATAATATAAAATATGTTAAGAAAATATTAAAAGAAAATTGGAAATTAGTTTGATGTGAAAAAAGATAATACGAGATATATTAATATGATATTAAATAGAAATTAAAAGTTAATCTGAACGTTTTTTTTGACAATGAATAAAGAAGAATGGGAAAAATGAGTTAAACAGAAAGAAAAACGAGTATCTGCATAGGAAAGAGAATTTGAATAAATTTTTGATCCAATAAAAATCGATGTTGGGCAACACTGCCCTGATCAATTCAGTATATAAATAAGGTTGTCTTCACTCTTCACTTCATAGTCTCAAAGGATACAAACCTTCTTCTCAGGACCCACCCACCTCTGCTTATCTACAGATCCATTTGGTATCCTCTTCTTCATCCCTCTCTCTCTCTTCTTTATACGTCATTTACTCTTGTCATGGGGTATTTTTTCTCTTTTTTTTTTCACCCTTTGATTCATGATTTCATTATTATTATTTTTTTTAAATGGTTTTTTTTTTGCACGTATGTGTTGTTTCAGACCTCACTTTTGCATGGTTTATTTTCATTGATCTTATCATTCCTCGTATCTTAAAGATCTGATTTTTTTTTATCCTTCCATGCATCGATGTCCTAAGCTTGGTATTTCAGGGCTTTCCGTTTGTAAAAAGTATTGTTTTAAACAAAGTAGTTTTTATTTCTCAGAGTTCAGTGGCCACTCCAATTCTTACATATTAAAATTCAATTTCAAAAATAAAATCAAGAAAGCAAACTACTTTTTAAGCCCTGTTCTTACTTTTTTTCTCTATTTTTTAATCCAAATTCACTTTTCCCCTTTTTAGTAAATCATAAATATATATATATATATATATATATATATATATATATATATATATTAAATGATGTGATTTTTATTTTTAAATAATAAAAGTAAAAAAGAGTGCACGTGAAATTGAGGAATATTTATAAAAATAAAATTATATTATGAATTCCATTTTCCAACTCCCATTCTTTATTTCTTATAGTTTATTCTTTATTTCTCGACGTGATTTATGGTGGGTCATTAATTCTTTAAGAGAAATGATAATAATTAATTAATGATTTACATTAAGTCACAGAAAATAAAGAATGAGAGTCAAAAGATAAAAGTGATAATATACTCCATCATAGGGCAGAACAAAACGTACATCTTTTGTACATCTCAACCGTGATTTTATGTTCCGGTCTTAAGAAATTACTGAAATGTGAGAAAAATGTTTTTCATAAATTTATAAGGAATAAACATTTACTTCCATTTACAGGAATGAAAAACCATATTTATCCATAGTTATGAATTTATTTACTAGAATTTATATCCAGTGATGCATTTACCATACCCTAAAATTTTCATTAGAATACACTGGTGGTTTACGTTTCCACTTACTGCAGAATAATATTTTCTTTTGACAGTAGAAACCGCACAACACAACCTGGTCCTTTCAATCTTTGGCATTCAGACGCAGATTTAGGAACAATGAATCCTCAAGGTAAGATAATCCGTTCCTCTTTGGAATACTTATTTGTTTGAAGCATTTATGTATGAGATGAGGATTTTGCAGAAGGTGACTCATCTGGAACGAGCCCTCATCTATCGATTGAACTCCTGGAGAAGCTGCTTCCTTCTTTTCTCCAGGCTACGGAAAATAGGCAAGGGTCTAGAGAGCTACCTTTGTTTCCCACTCCTAATCTTCCTCCTCGTGAAACTTTCGATGGAGTATTCGGATCCAACGTTCCGCTTTCTAGTTTCCATGGTGGAACTTCTCAAAATCCTTCCACCTATGTTGATCTGTCACTGAGGCTAGGCCCTCCCAATCAAGGTGCAGTAAGATCTCCAGCTATGAATTCATGTAACATTTTTGCTGCAAGAAATGCAATGCGAATGCAGGGCATGCATGGACAAAACAAGAGAGGGTTTCCTGACTATGGTTTTGGAGAACATCATGTGGGTAACATGGGTCAACTAGCACTGCTGGCCAAACGACGTGCTACTGAGTCTCAGATCAGTGCAAGCAACAATTTGAACGCATCACCACCATTTTCTCAGATGCAGCAACTATTTAACAGAACTGCACCAACTTCACCCGTTCAAGGTAGGTGCTGATCCCTTTTTCATGCAAGATATATATATATTTGCTTTCCTAATTTGCACTAGCTAATGGGTCTGCTGGCCCAACCAGGTTCTTTCTCTTCATTGCTCATCATCATCATTTTAAGATCTTTCCTTCATCTTTATGTTAGACTACACCATGCACTTTCAGCTGTATTTAAAAATTCTTATCACTGTTAATTGGAAATTAAGATTACTACTATCTCCTAATTAAAGATGCAAAATTTCTTACTGAAAGACTAGATCACATCGGTAAGTAGAAATAAATTCCTCTTTTGGAATGAAAATAGTAATAGTATAGTGATGCTTCTAGATTTTAGATGTGCTTGGTCATTATTATTTTTACCTAAGAAGATAATTTTCAGACACACGTAGGCACCACGCATAAGTTCCATTTACATGATGATTTTTCAATTCACACTGACATAAACGTATATAGATTACTTAGTGCGCATTTAATTTTTTATTTATGAGTCATAATTTTATTTCTAAAGACATTATTGATGTATTTTTAATGTATTAACATATATATAGAGAGAGAGTTGTAACGAAAATATATATAGAGAGATTTACTTATGTATGTATATAAGAATTAAATTTTTTAATTAATACATTTGACTTCATAATAGCTTTTAATGGGCTTTAAATTTTATTTGATAACTTAAAGTAAAAATTAATATATAAATAAATATATTATTATCATATTAGAATATTGAAAACATTTTCAAAAATTGTTCTTCGACAAAAATGGTTTTCAAAGTTTTTCGTTAATCTGAAAATTTTATGTTTTTTTATTACTTTATCTCTTCTGTTTATCCTTGCATCTAAATTGAATTTTAATATTTAAAAAAAAACATCAGTTGTTAAAAATAACGTTGGATATATAATATACATAAATCTAAAAAGAATTTATATGTTTAAAATATTTATTTACACTAATAAAATTGAAAAATAGAGTGAGAGCATAGTATTAGCATGACACGACATTACTTGTGTTATCCCCAATACTGATGTTCCTGTAGCGTCAACTAGACTGGTACCAGGTATATGTCAATTGTGAAAAGTCAAGGTTTTGATAACAGCATGTCAATTATTATTCTTTGTTAATAAAATCTAACCAAATAATAGACCTAACATCATGGGTTCCATTATAATCAATTTCAAAACCCTCAATATGGGTTCCATTATAATCATTGCATAGTTCCATGTAGCTTTACTAATCAATTTCAAAACCCTCAATATGATATACACTAGTGAATTAGCTGATACATATTACATACTATATTTTCTTTCTTAGCACTTACAGTAGGAGAAGGAGGTGTAAGAGACAAGGGAAAGGCAATTGAGTCATCATCATCATCATCATCAAGCCACTATCGCCCGATAGGGTTACCTGCTCAAGCTTACATGCAAGAGCGTCTCCAGCATCGTCCAATAGGTTATTCACCATCGTTTTACGACCTCACTCATGGACCACCACCTGTAACACCAGGCATCCCCATGATGCCAAAGCTATGCCCTTTTTTATTTGAGCAGAAACTTGACAACGAGAACACACAGAATGCTCAGAATGAGAACGCTCAGTTGCAGGCAGACACGCTTTTGAGTGACTCTGAGAGTGAGGAAGAGGAGGAGGAAACTGATGAGGAGGACCAAGAGGATGATGACCAAGATGGACAAACGGAGGATCTTCTTGATGATGAAGGAAAGTACATCATAGAACCTGTTGGGAATGGGTAAGTTCACATATTTTCTGTATTTGTATTTGTTTAGAAAACATTTGTGTTCATTTTTTTTTTTTGATATTTACTTCTGATCTTCTGTAGCTGGAGTCCTGCACATCGAGCACATGATGCCATTAATTATGTCATTCAAACCCAGTTCCGAGGTGTCTTCCATTCCTACGGCATTATCCCATTAGCTGATAGACAACAATGGTTTCGCGTGTTCAAGGTAATTTAGTTCTGTGAAGGATTTTACTCATTTATAGATTACAATATTTCTTTTATTCACACAGTGATTATTTCACTATGAATGTGTAGGAAAAATGCACTTGGGATGCTCGCCATGAGCAACATATCCAGATGAGATTTGAAGCACATTGCTCAAAACATCTCGGAGACATCCTTTCACAGGTGAGGAACACTAGGAAGAAGCCGCAGTGGATGAAAGTGGAAGATTGGATTGAGCTTCTGGCCTATTGGGATACCCCAAGCTTCAAGAACATTTCCGCCAGAAACCAGGCCAATCGGACCCCAAACAGAGGTATCACAGTCAACACTGGGGGCTACCAGGATTTTACTGATGTGGCCAAAGATTTGGTATGAATCTACTTACACGTTTTTTTAACGAAGTTTGTTTTGTTTTCCAATGTAGTAGTATTATATTTATACGCTAATAATCGTTTTTGTCGCCTTTCTTGTTTTGAAGGCCAAGAAGTTTGGTCGAGATCCCTACCCTGATGAGTTTTTCTTGGCTACAAACAAGTACAATTACCCAGGCCATTGGATGGATAGCTGCGCTGCGAAGACATATGTGAGTTATTTAAATTATATATATTATGTTGTTAAGAAAATATATTTTTGTTACAGATATATTAATTTTTGGTTTGAACAGGAGGAGTATCAGCTTCGTCTTTTAAAACGACAGTCCCAGGTTGGTGAGGCCTCCTCCTCCAGGGTAACACAGGAGACCAGGGTGGACATATTGAGTGAGGTTGCTAAGGGAAAAACCAGTGGTCATGTCTATGGCATTGCAGACAAAGCTGTGAATGTCCCTACTAAGGCGTCATCACTGACTCAAGAGTCTGGTGCTCCTCCTTCGCCCAGCGAAGCTTCTGAGGAGATAGATAAAGCTCATCAATAAGCTGCAAAAGCTTAGCAGCAAGCTATGAAAGCTCAAACGAATGCTGCGTTTGTTAACAATGATGAAAAATAAGGCTATAAAGGGGCTTAGGAGCATGCCATGCCCTAGTATGCGACAAATTTGGATATTATTTTACTGTTTTTACTTTTGATCATTTCGACTATTGAATATGTTTGGATGATAAGGATTTATCATGATATGGCTTTTTATTTATTTATATTTATTTTAAGTTATATATTATAAATTATAAATGATATAAATTAAATAGTTAGAAAATTATAGATTGCAGAAGATGTAAGAAGTACAGACATCAAATTTCCAAGGCCGAGGGTAGGCGAGAGGCACCGAGGCACCCTTTAAGGACCTATAAAACTAGAAAACCTAACCTCCATCACTACAACCCAAGAAACAAAACATAAGCAGCGACCAAAACAAAGTATAGAGGATTCCCACCAGCAAGATAAGGCTACCGAACTTCATATATGAGCCGCGTAGGCAGACATTGTAGTAGTTGAAAGGAATATATTTTGTAGTTGTGTGTTCTAGTCCAAAAGTTAGTATACATCGGTTTTACTTATAGATCCCATTTTACCCTGTAGAAAATGATAGTCACAACCACTTACGTAGAATATTCTAGATTTTTGCCTATCTAGATGCTATTAATTCTTTTTATTTTCTATCTTAGGCTTTTCTACATTATTCTAGAATTTGTATTTCACTTTAATATTCTTCTTTCACACAAATTTGGTAATTTTAAAGCATAGTGTGTAGTAGTTCAAACATTGGTCTTAGTAACACCTTTGTAAAAATATCTGTAATTTGGTCTTTTGTTGGGCAGTATTCGAGTCAAATCTTCATATTTGTCTCTACTTCTTAGATGAAATGATATTTGATTGTTATATGTTTTGTTCTACTATGATGCATTGAATTTTTCATCATTGCAATAGTTGATTTATTGTCACAGTTAATTATAGTAGGTCCACTTTGTTTTTCTCTCATATCTTTGAGTATCTTTTGAAGCCATATAGCTTGAATCGTTGCTTCAACAACAACCACGTATTCTGCTTTAGTTGTTGATTGTGCAATTGTGGCTTGCTTCTTTGACGCCCAAGAGAACATTTATGATCCAAGTGAGAAAGCATAACTTGAGGACCTCTTCGTGTAATCTACCTACCCTACCCAATCACTATTGATATAACCAAACAACCTTGGATTGCCTGTGCATTTATTCCATATGTCGTATTCTTTTGTTTCTTATAGATATCTTAAAATTTGTTTCCCTACATCAAGATGTATTTGACTTGGATTTTGCATGAACCTTGATAAAAGACTTGTAGCAAACATGATGTCTAGTTGTGTAGCTATCAAATAGAGTTGACTTCCAACTAGACTCCTATATCGATAGCTTCTAGTGCTCCATCCACCTTTTGTAGTTTCTCATTTGTCACTAGCGGTGAGCTTATAGTTTGCCTCCATACATAAAATTATTCATAAAATCTTATGTATATTTCTTTTGTGAGATGAATATTCCATCATTTCTCTTACTTACCTCTATACCAAGGAAATAACTCAGCAAGCCAAGATTAGTCATCTCAAAGGTTTTCATCATATCTTCTTTAAACTCCATCAACGTCTTTGTATTGGTTCCAGTGCATATAAGATCATTTACATATATAGAGAGAGAGTAAGAGGGTATACTGACCTTTGGTCTTGATGTATATTGTTGGCTCACTCCTACTCCTCCTGAGTCCTTGATCAACGAAATATTGGTCAATTTTGTTGTACCATGCAACGAGGAGCTTGTTTTAAGCCATATAAAGTTTCTTCAATCTCAACACTTTGCCTTATTGGAATTTATATCAATATCTCAATGGTTACTCTATATAGATCTCTTCTTCAAGGAAACCATTGAGGCATGTTGACTTGACGTCTGATTGGTAGATGTTCCATCCTTTTTGTATTGCAAGGGATATTAAAGCTCTTATTGTGTCTAGTCTTACGAGGACGCAAATGTTTCATTACAATCTACTCTTGGTTGTTGTGAATAACCCTTAGCTACCAACCTTGCCGTGTACAGTTCCATTGGGGTTTAACTTTGTTTTGAAGACCCATCTAACTCCAATGCTATCTTTATCTTTTGGACAATCTGCTAGCCCCCAAGTGTAGCTTTTTCTTTATTATCTTTATCTCTTCCTCTATTGCCTTGATCCATTTTTCTTGTTTTGCGGCTTCTTCAAAGCTTGCAGGCTTTAGTATGGTCAAGTTGCAAGATTCATATATGTTTGTTGGAGATTTGACTCGTCTCAGAGTGGATTCAAGTGATGATTCTTCTTGATCTTAATTTGATGTTGGAGTTGTAACAAATTATGGAGTTACAATGGTATCTTCTTGGCTTGTAATCGGTTGATTGTTGGGCATATTGTCTTCCTCTCAATTCGTTATTCTTCCTAGTTCCAAGTCACGCTTTTATCTACTTCAATGTCTCTGCTGATAGTTAGCTTTTTATCTGAAGATTGTGGATTCTATAACCTTTTGATTGTGTATTCTATCCCAAGAAGATACCTCGTACGATTTTGTCTTCTAGTTTGTGTCTCTTTTGGTCGAAAACATGAATATAGCAAACAAATCCAAATACTCCTAGATCTTTAGTTGATGGTTTTTTCCCATTCCATGCTTCGATTGAAGTCTTGTCTTGAACTGCTTGAGTAGAACATCTACTAAGTAGGTAGACTCTAGCGTAGATTGCTTTAATCCGGAATGTATTTGGTAGTCCTTTCTCTTTAAGCATTGATCTCACTATCTACATGGCTATGCGATTATTTCTTTCTGACACACCATTTTGTTGTAGAGCATATGTGACTGCAAGTTGTCGCTTATGCCTTCGTCTTCCCCATAGTTTGATTCTCAAGACAACTAAAGAGAGGAGAATTGATTCACCACTCACTAAAATCAATTCTCATCACCTTCCCCATAGTTTGATTCTCACCAAGCCTCTTTTGCCTTTGAAAAAAAAAAGGATTCTCATGGTTATAAACTGACAGGCTAGGGATTCCAACAACACGAAAGCACATCAAGCTTTTTCACCAACCAAAGCTACCCACCCCAACACATGAAAGACTCTCAAGATACATGCAGTGAAGCTACCAAAACCAACAGTCAAGTGTTTTTAATGCTGGAATTCAAATCTTCATCTACTCCATGGTCAATGAGGTCACGAATCTTCACTATTGCAGATGTCCACGACATGGCAGAAATCTCTACCGATTTCTTGCATGAGAGATGCAAAACACATTAATAGCAAAAGCGAGAATGCACGGTACAGTGAAAGTAATAAGTTAAAATAGAATTAAATAGAAGTAAAAGGAGGGTATCAATATAATTTCATGCATGATGATGTGCCTTTCTTCGCATATCTTTTCATTGGAGCAAATAACTCTTATTACAAAAAAAAACTTCATTAGTAATCAAATGTAGTGACCAAAAGTTGTTAGTCACTATAGTGACCAATTTAAAAAATAAAAATAATTGGTTACTAAAATAGTTATTATTATAAATAAAAAATTATAATTAGTCACAAAATTTGTTAGTAATTAATTAGAGACCAATTTAGAAACTAAGTCATTTTGGTAGCTAAAACCAATGTATCTAATTTGTAGTGACCAATTTCTTTTGGTAGCCAAAACCATGGTAGTTAATTTTAATGACCAATTTAGTAACCAACTATAATTTTTTATTCATAATAGTGACTATTTTAGTAACCAATAATTTTTTACTTTGTAAATTGGTGTCCAAATTGGTCACTATAATGACTAATAACTTTTAATCACTAAAATTAATTACTGAAGAAGTATTTTGTTGTAGTGTCTAGTTGTCCTCTCCCTCGCATTTCTTAGCCTGTAAATCCCCTCTAAATCTAATTGGTGGAAACAAACACAAATAGTCCTCGTTTTCGTTCTGCTTGAATAGTAAATAGATCAAAATAAAAATAGACTAAAGAAACCTGTAATAAAAAAGTTTAAGCATCTTTTATCTTTCTAAAACTACTTGAATAAAAAAAAAATTCAATCTCGCCAACCAATATCATGCACATTAATTACAAATATACACACACACACATATATATATATATATATATATATATATATATATATATATATATTCAAAATTATTACTTTCCCAAAATATTTTTACAATAGAGTTCATAAATTTCGAATTAAATCTCAAAGATATGCTTTATTATACTAACATCAAAAAGTGTATTCCACATTCTCAATTATGTTGTCCTAATATTTCTTAACATTCTACATATATTTCATGTTTGCTAAATTATAAATCAAAAGAGAGCAATATTTATTATTCTAAATTGAACCGTATTTTTCATAATACCGCGTTTCTTATTCTGTTGTCAATAAACAGTGTATAAAAGAAATTAACAAATAATTTCTAAAACAAAAAATAGGATGTTACATTGTTAAAGTTACAATTAACCGGCCAGTTTGATTTTCTAAAAAAACGGCACAAATATTTGAATTCGTAATAGTATATTTTACATGTATTAGTATATTTTCCTTTTTCGGGGAGCTTTATGTAATGATTGGTCAATTTCATGCATTGGAAGATAAAAGTTTGTATTTCCACTTTTAACAAGAAAAATATTGTTATTAACAGGGGTATAGTATGTAATAACTCTGTCAATTACTATTTTTTTAATTATCCATAAAAATTAAACACAGATAAAAACTTTTTAATCATATTTTTTATTTTAAAAATTAAAAAAAAAAACTTATATATTCAGTTTCACCACCATTTTCAAAGACACGTCACACGTCCAAATACAATAAATGCACTGTTTACTCTACTAATCAGATTGATTGATGAAAGATGAAAGCATCATTAAAAAATATTAAATATCAATTAATTTTAAAGATTAAAAAAATATTTGATATTATAATGACTAATTTAAATGTCAAATTATAAACTAAAAATTATGTATATTTATTTTTTTATAAATAAAAAATTATAACTATTTTATAAATTATACTTTAAAATAGTGTTTAACATTAATTATCAAATAATTAATATTGATTCTAAATTAAATTAATAACTAATTTAGACACTAATTTATCGTATCTAAAATATTATCTAAAATATTAGTAACTAATAATATTAAAAATCAATTTAGATTCAAATTCAATAAATAATTTTTTATTTATAATAAAAATTATTTTAAATATTAATAATTACTAGTTTATAAATTGGTATATAACTTAGTCACTATAATTAAATATTTTTTATTTTTAAAATTAGTTATTATTTAATGATTTTTTTAATGCATTTTGAATAGATGAGACATCATGATATTTCCTGAAATTTTATGTTTTCAAAATTTTAATATTTGTATATAATTTATTGATACTAATTTTTTATTGAAAATATTAATAAATAATTATATTTTAAAATCAAATAATATATAATTTTTAATTTATATAAACTCTATTTTATTATTAATTCATACTTTCACTCATTATATAAATATTCTATTTCTTTTTATATTCCTTATTATAGAAATAATCATATTAATTTTTATTTTAAACTAAAATATTTGAAATTATTTATTTGGTTGGTAGTATTTTTATCATATTTTAATTTAAGAAGCATAGATAATTGTATTTAGAAGAATTAATTAGGTTTTTTTTTGTATATAATTTTATTATGAATGATGTGAGAATTAAACTATTTTTTTATTGTGATAAACTGATGAACATTATATAAATGGTTGATAGTTTAATATTTTAGCACGCTAGCAAATATTTTCTTTTTCATATCATTGACCTGCCATACTCTGATTCTTGTGTATTTTTTCTTTCATTTGCTATTTTTAGTTTCTGAAACATAAATTGCGTGACGCTCCAACATTTTGATAAATTCAAATATATAGATACAAATGATAATAGCTGAGCTTTACTTTAACCTAAATTTTAAATTAACAAATATTTAGAATTTTTACAATGCAAAGGTTTTTAATTTTTGTATTTTATTGTAAAATTTTATCTATATAAAACTCTCCACTCTAAAATTTTAATTAAAGATTTTGATTGTTGTTGTCCTATCACATTTTCTTTTAGATATTGGAAGGATATTATATTTTCTTGATTTTTTTTTTTAAGTTTATCAATTCATACTAAAGTTTAAGGTCTTTTCTTCTTTTTTAGGTAATTTGCGTAGAAGAGACATTATCAATGTAAAGTTTAATATTTAGGAACTTATTTGGATTTCTAAAATTGTTAAGCAAAGTTTAGACACATTTTGTTGGAAATAGTCTAAGTGTGAGTCAAAAAGAGTTAAAGTTTCCATTGGATAGAAAAGACAAAGTTAAATACTATATAAGAATAAAGATCCATAACACCATTGTCTTAAGGTTTTGGAGTAAAAGTGATGTCAAAAGTCTTATATATGTAAGACTAGTGTCATATAACCATATAGAACCATAATCTCTCAGTATGACTATAACTATAACCATATACCATATATGAAAAAATATATATAACCCAACAGTGGTATCAGAGCCGATGGTCCGGAGTGAATGACCGCATAAACACATAACCATAACAAAAAAGGGGTCACCGAAGTGACTGACCGCATAACCATAACCAAAAAGGGATCACTCATACACCTAAAGGAAAATATATCATATGAAAAGAAAAAAAAAAGAAAAAAAAAACAAGGGACTCACCCTTGATGGGAGATTGTTGGGAATAGTCCAAGTGTGAGTCAAAAAGAGTCAAAGTCTCACATTGGATAGAAAAGATAAAGTTAAACACTATATAAGAATAAAAGCCCATAACACCATTGTTTTAAGGTTTTGAGGTAAAAGTGGTGTCAAAGGTCTTATATGTGTAAGACTAATGTCATATAACCATATAGAACTACACTCTCTCAATATTATTATAACTATAACCATATATGAACAAATATATATAACCCAAACAATTAAAGTAAGGAAAATTAACAATTACTTGTATTTATGAGTTACGCAGCCCTATGCATAGTCGAAATTCATTAGTTTTTAGATCAGCAGGTACTCCTACATATGAACCATATATAGAATATGCACTTAAAGATCACAATCGGATTTTCTCAAACTATCTTTTGGATAAATAGGTACTCCCGCATGCGCAACATGTCTAGACTACAAAGTTAATATATATATATATATATATATATATATATATATATATATATATATATATATATATATATATATATATATATATATATATATATATATATTCAGTAGTACTCCACTTGAATAATAATCTTGAAAATATTCTTTAATCTTCAAAGATTTCTTTTATCTTATAATCTTGGAAATATTCTTGAAATCTTTAGGATTTTTCTCATAATATGCAAAATATAAACCAAATACTTATCTTTTTCAATTTTATTAAATAAAACCTAAAATATCTAAAAAGATAATAATAAAATAACAATAAAAGATAAAAATAAAAAATAAAAACATGCTTTATAATTTAAAATATTATTTAATTTTAAGGGTATTAGGCATTGGTTTCAGTAATAATTGAAGCTTAATCCCCTTCTTTGTTTATTTTCCATTATTTATTCATGGTTTCATGCATCGATTATGGGAGAATCGAAGCATAATATGAAAATTTATGCTTCAGTTTATAATTGAAGTAAAAAAATCACCCTTTTACACCTCGTATGCATATGCTTCGGTTGTTGAACTGAAGTACAATGTCCAAAATAATCTGTGTCAAAATTCTTTTCTACACCGGTGATGATAAAAATAAACAAATAAAAATATTAAAAAGAAGTAAAGATTATTAGATGTATTTTAGAAACAATTTGATACACCATTGAACAAAATTACACAAAGGAAAACAAATCATATTTAAGGATACGATAAAATGAAAAAAACTTTGGAGATCTAAGAAAAATTTTCAGATATCGAATTTGTCGAACTATTGAGAAATAATGTTTTTTTTTTTTTGCAAAACAAAAGTTTTTCAATTAAAACAAAAGTTAAGGATCAAAGAGAATAAAGAAGATAACTTTTGTAAAATTACTTAGTAAATAAAGGGTTTATGATATTGAACAATTACAATTGAGAGTCAAATATTCTCATAGGAGAAAAATAAATAATAAATAAAAATATTAATAATGAGTAAAAATAATGAAATGAGAGACTTAAATTTTTTTTTTTATACCCAGTAATTGATAGTACACCATTGAACATAATCACACACAAGTTGTGATAGAAGATAAAGTACATTAGATATGTGAGTGAATTCTGTAGATATAGAACAAGCCAACCAATTAGAGTAAATTAGAAAAACTGCATTATGGAAACTATGGGAATAATTTTACAACAAGATTATAACACTATGAAAAGAACTTTCTATTATATAACTATTATCAACAACTCCATTGATTATCCTAGATGATGTAGAACTTTTCAAATTATGTTATTTTCATCAACACAACAAAAAAAAAATTATATACACACATATTAGTAACCATATATATATATATATATATATATATATATATATATATATATATATATATATATATATATATATATATGGTTACTAATATGTACATACCATCACTATCTAATTTCATATCCAATTGAAAAAATAATATTACTCATTTTTGTACTTGTATATGACAATCAAGAATTCTGGCATGTTTGAACAATATTCATAAAAATGAATTTATTTGTCATCTCTATTTTTGTATTTCGACAAACATGAAGAAACAACAGTTAGTTAAATTAAAATAAAATACCTCTTCAAACATTCAAATAGGCAAAAATAGAATTCATTTCAAATTCCAATTAATTTAGAAGTTATATCAAATTGTTTTTTTTTTCTCAACTCCCTTCAATTCAAATTATTTTTTTAATGAAAATCAAGTACATAGATAATAGTTTTGTTTGAAATTTAGAATACAAATAATTAGTTCAATGGAGATTAAAAAAATGTTCAACAACTTCTATAAAAAGTGTTTAAGGGGTAAAATTGAACTAATTTGTCAATTTTTGCTTCATCTATAATTTTATAAAAATGAATTAAGATAAACCAAGTGACCCACAAGTTAAGAGTTTTGACCTACCACTACAAAAAAAAAAAAAAAATCTTATTAGTGACCAAGTATGATGCGCCGATACTTTAACTGAGGTCACGTATCTGTGTCCAACACGTATCCGTATTCGATACTTTATGATACTTTATCGATACTTATTAGTGAAGTATCTAATTTGCAAAATCGTAGTACAATATAAGAAAATATTTGAATAATGATCAATTTTAGTAACAAAAATATTAGTCACTATATAGTGACCAATTTTAAGTATCAATTTAAAAACTAAAAATTATTGGTAACTAAAATAGTTTCAAAAAAAGTTATAATTAGTCTCTAAATTGATAATTAAAATAATTTTTATTATGAATTGATTTCTAAATTGGTCTCTAACATTAACTATCAAGATTTTGACTACCAAAATAAATGGTTTCTAAATTGGTCACTAACATTAGTTACAAAGGTTTTTTGGTTACCAAAATAATTAGTTTATAAATTGGTTTCTAATTAGGAAAATGGTCTCTAACATATTTTTTGTTACTAAAATTAGTCACTATTTAAGAGTTTTCATATAGTAGTACTTTTATGATGACAATAATTTATATTTTTTATGTAGATAACTTTAGTACATATAGTTTTAAGGTACTGTAACATGTATATATAGGTTGTAATTAAGCTTATTTATTAAGTCTCAAATGGAAGATGACGAAATTGGATGATTTTAAAAAATTGGGGTACTAAATTGAACCAAAAATTTAAATTGGGGTACTAAATTGAAAATAACTATTATACTGCCACGTGTCATGATTGTAAGCTGCCACGTGGCACGATGATAAACTGACATGTGGCCGTTTTTAAATTTTTTGAAAAAAAAATATTTTTTTTGATTTCTTTTTTTGAAAAAAATAAATAAAAAAAAAATAAAAATTTCATGGCTTGACACGTGTCCTGTACGAACACGGTGTTAACTCCAACTTAACGGAGATGACCAAATTGAATCTCTTTAGAAAATTGGGGTACCAAATTGAACATTCCTAAAGTTCGGGTACCAAATTGAACTTTCCGAAAAAGTTTGGGTACCAAATGTGTATTTATACCTAGTTTTAATTTGGATTAACACAATAACAATCATATATTTATTATGTTTTTAAGAATTCTTGTACCCATTTTTCAATATTCATATATTGCATATCTATCACGTATGGTGTCCTATTATTTCCAAAATAAACGTATCGACGTACGTGCATCATATTTAGAGATGGCAAATAAACTCGTCCCTGTTTTGACAGGGAATCCCCGCATTAACTGGGTATGGGTATGGGTATGGGGAATCCCCGACTTTTCAGTTGGGTATGAGGATAGGTATGGGGATGTACATATCTCCGCCATAATATCCGTCCCCGCCATATATCCATTCTCGTTTAAATTATTAAAATATTCACAATTAATTAAGTAACCTTATATATATATATATATATATATGTATATATGTATATGTATATATATATATATATATATATATATATATATATATATATATTCTATTTTTTATTTATTTTAATTATTTGGTTTGTCATGAAACTCATTCGCATCTCCAATATATTTTTTATCTTATCATAACCTTTATGTAATTATGTTAAAATGATGTATGTTAATTAAAAAAAATTTATGTCTCACATTTGAATATTTCTATTATTTTTTTAATATTTTTATTTATTATATATTTTCCTTTCACATGAGAATGTTTATACTCTCAATTTAAGGTAATATAAAAAAAATTTACTTATTATTATTATTATTATTAATTTTTGTTTAATTTGAAGAACTCTTTTGTTTCATTAAAATAATTTTCGTTATTTTTCAACCATTGAGTATATATGTTGATATTTGAAAAGTTTTCTTAGTTCTCTAAGATATTTTTCATCTTATCATACCTTAATTATACATTTGATTTTCTTTATGCGATTTCTTTCGATAGTCTCTCAAATTATTTTTAAAACACACATTTGTTAGTTTTTTAATATTTTTATTTATTGTTTTTATTTTCATCATGTAGAATAATATTTCGATATATTCTATCTAATTATTTTTTATTTTATAACTCATTATTAATCATACTATAATTTTTTTTACTTTAAATTATGTTTGAAGTGGTTAAAATTATATATATATATATATATATATATATATAATAATAATAATAATAATAATAATATTTAGGAATAGTATATGATAATTCACTACAAGAAAAACATGAAATAGTGATTGATTTAGTCAGTAACCCATATCAGTCACTATTTTTCGTCATTAGTGGTTTTAGTTGATTTATTTCTGAATCAATGATTAAATTAGTGACCGATTCAATGATCAAATCGGTACTTGATTTAGTGACCAATTTAATTACTAATTTATTTGTAATTTAATGACAAATTTTTTGGTCACTAATGATATTTCTATTTAATTTTAACCACTTCAAACATAATTTAATAATTAGTTCTCTAAGGTATTTTTCATCTTATCATACCTTAATTATACATTTGGTTTCCTTTGTGCGATTTCTTCAATAGTCTCTCAAATTATTTGTAAACACACATTTGTTAGTTTTTTAATATTTTTATTTATTGTTTATTTTCATTATGTAGAATAATATTTCAATATATTCTATCTAATTATTTGTTATTTTATAACTCATTATTAATCATACTGTAATTTTTACACTTTAATTGTATAAATAACTTTTATTTACTACAATATAAAAATTTAATGTAATTGCTATGAATATTTTTTTGGTCACTATCTAACATATATTGAAGTTCAAAAGATACAAAATCTATGTCAAAATTTTATTATTATGTTTATTCTTTGTTCTTTGTGTCATTTTGATCAAGTGATGTATTATCACTTTTATTAGTGTATAAAAAAGAGATTCATTAGAATTTAAAAAATTGAAGTAAACAAACATTTAAAATATATTTTAATTTGAATATTTGTTTTCCTTTTATATTTTTTTGAAATATTTTTTAATTTTATCAACTAAGTTAATCAATGTTGTAGTTTGCAAATTTAATAAATATTTTGGTTCTCATGAAATTTTATTTGGTATTCTAATTTAAAATGTAGACAATTATAATTTATTTCAAAGTATTTGATATGGAAGAAACAATCATCCTCCTAATATTGAATATTTGATAATATTATGTTTTCTTTACCGTAATTTTGTTCTTTTATAAAAATTAATATTGAAGTAGTTAGAACATGGGTACGAGTATGGGTATGAGATTATACCCGTTACCCGATGGGGATGAGGATGAGACAAAAGTTTGATACCCGTTGGGTTTGGGTATGGGGATGAGGATGAATTTTTTATGCGGATGGGTATGGGATAGCGAAACCCGTCCCCACCCTGCTCCGTTGCCATCCCTAATCATATTTGGTGACAAAAATTAATTAGTCACTATAATAACCAATTTAAATATTAATTTTTAAATAAAAATTATTGGTGACTAAAATAATTTTTAAATTATTCTCTAAATTATTGGTCACTAACATTAGATATCAAAGTTTTAGCTACCAAAAAAATTGGTCTCTAAATTTGTATTTAAATTTGTTACTAATAGGATAACTTTAGAAACTAATCTTTTTTTGTAAATAAAACCTTAGTAGCTAGTGACTAATTTAGAGACCAATTCATTATAGTGACAAATTTAGATATCAATTTCAAATTATTTTAGTTATCAATAATTTTTAGTTTATAAATTTGTATTTAGTCATACTTAATTATATAAAATTTAACTCTAATTAGATAAATTTATATAATTAAGTCGCTTAATTTGTAAATATTTATAATTTAAATTATCATATTATTATTATATATTACAAAATGGAAGAACTACATTCCAAAATACGAACCTTCATCTTGATTAATTGTGTAGGCGTCATTAAAGCCACTCACCCAGTTTTAAACAACGCATAAAGTCATAAATACAACTATTAATGCTTGTGTCAGTTACTATCAAACAGATTAAAAATAATATATTTAAAATTGTTTAATAAAAGAAGTAACTGAGTATATTTATTGCTTTCTCTCAATTATTCATCGACCATATTTTCCTGAAAAAAGAAACGAAGAATAGGGAGAAGTTAAACTCCCTTTCACAAACCACCAAATACAGAAAAGTTAACATGCAGCGGAAAGAGGGAGAAAGAAAGGTGACAGATGCTTCACATTTGTTCGTGAAGCCAACAACTTCATTTCCATATCAACGTAAGAAAGAGAATTTCTACAATAATCCAAACTCACACTCATCAATTCTCATTATAAATGGAAGTGGTCTCAGCCTTCACTCTTCACTCTTCACCCATACACAGTGAACAGAGCTGTCAACTTTTGCAGCAGATCTACTGGGTATCCTCTTCTCTCTATCCTTTTTGATATGCCATTTACTGTTCTATTGGATCTCTTTTCTCTTTTTTTCCCCTTTCATTCTCGATTTTGTTGACTCTTTTTTTTTTTCCTTTTCAAAATGGGTTTTGAGATGTTCATATGCATGCTTTATTTTCTGTTGATCTGGACATTCATCGTGTCGTGATTTTAAAGATCTGATTTTACTGATAAAAGAGCTGATAAAAAAAAATCCCTTCCTTTTAGTTTTTCTATTAATCGATTATGTGGGGTTTCCGATTGCCAATCATGTTTTTTAAAGCTTAAACTAAAGTTTTATCGCTTAGAGTAAAGGATAATATAGATCTATTATATATAGATCAAAGTCGTATTTCAAAAATAATAAAATTTAGATCAAACTACCCTGATTATTTTTTTATGCTTTTTGTTTTTCTTATCTATTTTTAAAGAGAAGTTCTCTTTTGTTTCAATCTAATATCTTAGAGATTTTAATTTTCTTTTTATAAATGATATGATTTTTTATATTTAAATAATAAAATTAAGTAAAAGAGACTCTATAAGATGGTGAATCAGGATTGCGCAATCTGACTCAATTTCCGAAGAGGGATTTTCTACTGTAGGAGAGAGAATAAATTTTATGTTTTGATTTTTACAAAAATTTAATAAAATGTAGTCATTGAATCATGACTACAGGGTTAAATGAGATTGGCTTATGATCTTATAAGTACATGGGTGAAAAATGTTTCTAATCCGAATGATCTAAAAAATTATGAAATTAAATTTGTCACATAAAAGTATTGTTGTCTAAATTGATACTTTTTTTTTATTTGATTACACAAACATTAAAGTTAAACCTGTCTGAATTACAGGTTTATAAATACGTGAATTTTATAAAATAATAATTATATTTTAAAATTAAAATTAAAAATAATATTGTATATTAAAACATATCAATATATTATATTTTTTTATATCAGATCATTAATGTGCTTTTAATGATATTGAAATAGAATTAGGGATGTCCAAAACAATATACTCGCGGGTATCCACGAATAAAACTCATAATATGTAGGAAATAAATATTTTAAGTGGACATGTGTAAGTAATGTGTATGAGTATTTTTTATTTTTGCATGTTAACGGGTCAGGTATGGGTATTATAGTATTCGTACTCATGGATACCCGTATCCGCTATACTCTAATTTAAATTAAAAGTAATTAAAAAAAAGTATGATTAAAACATTAACACATTGATTTTGATTAGTTTTAAAAAATCGTCATTTCTTTGCAAACTTTCATCAACACTATTTAAATGAGTTATTTACACTTTGTTTGAAATTTATGAATGTTATACATGATATTTTTATTTGAATGTATGGTTAAAATATGTCATTAAAAATTAAAATTTTCTTCTGTAAATACCGCGGATATATGTGGATATTAAAAAAATATACGAGTACCCGCATAACATATACCCAAAATGGGTACAAGACAAATATTTATCTAACGAGTAGGGTATCAAGGAGCTACTATGTGGGCACAGGTTTGGATCGAGTTGGGTTGAAATTTTTTTACAAATTTTAATAAGGTTAATTTTTGATCCTATCTACCTAGAACCCGGCTCACTCAGGTTAAATTTGTGATGAGCCAGGTTGACTCAACAACCTGCAAATAAAGGATCACACAAGTGTTTTTTTTATGTTGGGCTTTGCATTTTGGTTAGATTATGTTGTTTTTTTTAGCCAACACATTGATATATTTGTAATTTTGGTTTGTAGTTGGAGTTTAACATTCTTTTGAATTGCATTTGAATTCAGATTTATTTAGATTTTAATCAGAACTATAATTTAGCTTTTTTGACATTGAAGAAAAAAAGTTATATTTTTTGAATCAAGTGAGTCAGTGAGTCAACCCATTTAACCCACCAACCCGTGGTGAGTTGGACCGAGTTTGAATTTGTTTGGTTCGCTAATAAGTGAATCGAGTTAAATTAGTTTACTAAGTGACCAACCTGTGATGGATCGAACTAGATCGGGCTGATTACCCATTTTGATAGCAATGTTATAGGAAATATATTATTACTTGTGGCAAGAACATATTCTTCTTCATATAATTGTAGTTGGATATTTCTATCCATACGCTGCCTCACCTTCAATTATTATTCAAGTTAATTGAAGATCGATAAAAGATGCTCTCTTTATATATACCACATTTAATCATATTTATGATTATACTAAGAGCTCGAACTGGTGTTAAGAAGATTAAAAATACTTTCATTTGGGCATTGTAGTTTATAGGTTCGTTCGTCTAAAAATATATTTGTATATTCATTGTTTGTTACATACCACATTTTTGGTGAAATGTGTTGGGATATCATTTATCAGGTGGAAACGGATTCAAATTCCCTGTCCTTGTTTCTTAAGATTTTTTTAATTGGAGACATATCTCTTTGTAATTCAATTGATTATAGGACTGCGTATTAAATAAAGCTAATGTATCCATAGCTATTCTTATATTTACAGGAATTTAAAATATATTCAACTCATTTTCAGATTTTTTTTCCAGTGATGCATTTAAAATAGCTTTTTTATTTTGAATAGGATAAAATGATAGTATTTAAAATGCTTTGCAGTGCCACTTATAGCAGAATCGTCAAATAGGTTAAGAATTTTAATAGTATTTTCTTTGGACTCTTTATGCAGGTGTAGTAACTTTGAGAAGTTCATTTCGGGGCAATGAATCCTCCTGAAGGTGAAGTCATTCCTCTATCGAACATTTCTCTGTGAACACTCTTTAATAATTTGATGTTCTTTGTGTTGAAGGTGACGGCTCAGTTGGAGAAGCGAACGAAAACAACAAGAATGAGGAAGGGCTCCATGAAGAAGGGCTTGCTGAGACAGAAGTGAATCTCCCTGAAGAAGGAGACAACAACAACAACAACAACGATGTTCCTCTTCATGAAACCCTTAATGCTGTAGCACTGGATTCTAACATGTCCGCTTCAAGCTTCCACGTTGGAAGCAGCTCGAACACCGTGAACATTCCAAGAAAAAGAAACTTCGGTAGTTCTGGACATTTTTATCAGGGTGAAAGTTCAAACATGGGTCAACAGCAAGTGACAGGAGAGGCTAAAAGGCTTGCTACTGAGTCTGAGGGTGGAGCTAACAACAATGTGAGCCCACACAATGCAGGAACACCTATTCCACCTATTCCACCACCACCCAATGCCGGTGCTAACAGAAACGAGAATACTGATACCGGGAGAAGAGCTTCTTATGCTACACTACCAGGCCAAGCGAGTCTGTATTTCAACGGAGCTTCAACACATCCCGCTCAGCATCCTCTCCAACGCATAGGTTCTGTTCAGCCATTATCTTTTCAGGGTAGTGCATTCATGCGCAGTGCTACCTCCACTGTGAACAGCGTAACCGTGAGGACTACTCCTCCCACCCGCTGTCCACACCCAAGAGTTGATATTATAATTCCCTTTTATGAACATGGTAGCTCTTCAACCCGGCCTCCGCCACAGGCCACACCAAGAATCAACCATTCTGCTGCAGGAAACAGTTCTGCCACTCAGAACAATCAAAATTCTGCACTTCCACCCAATTTTATTTCTCCTGAATTGAGAGGAAGACTTCCATCTGAGGTACGCTCAATGCTTTTACCTTCTTAGCTAGCCCTAACTTTCACCCTCACCTGCATTTCTCAAGGTAACGATATAGTAAACAAAATAACTTTCACATATATATGAAAAACGAAAAATGAAGGTCAGGTTTTTCACTGAAGGTTTATAAATTATATATCGCAAACATGCAATTAACTTAATACCTCTTAGTTTATTTATCACTCTGTATTACTTACTATATCTGTATATATAGTTCTTTATTGTCATTCTTAAGGTGTTAAACTTTAGTGTCAATGCATGTTTATCCTGTTTATTACTGTTAAAATTCTTTCTGAATACAGTGAGATGATTTAGTCATAAATTCTCAGTGCAAATTATATATACTGCACTAATTTAAAGCGATATTTCGTCGATCCTAAGCAAAATAATGTATATATGACATACAGTTTGTGTGTGCTATTTTGACAAGGCATATTGAGTCCTTATGAAGGCTTATTATACTGAACTTCTAGATTCTCCAACAACTAGTCTTATATTTCTTTATTTATTTTTTCTATAAAATCCATGACAACAAAATTACACGATCGAGTTTCCTTAATTCAGCCAAGAAAATTTCTCGTATAATTAAATCAACCAAATTTTGATGCATTAAAGTCGTATATATATATATATATATATATATATATATATATATATATATATATATATATATATATATATATATATATATATATATATATATATATGTTGACTGATTATTACACATTTTGAACGTACTTTTAAATTGAAAACATTATCACTCTTTCACTTTGGCGGTTGCAGATTTTTTTGTTTGTTTGTTTACCGTATTAATGTATTTGGTAATTTTCTTAGCTTTCACTAGTAATTTTCATATATATATTTTTTTTCCATACAGGTTCAATCTATCTTGGATTCTCTGAGCAATGGCCGCGGTCTAATCTTTGAGGTAGATTTTCGCACTAATGTATCTGCATGCTCTTACAATTTTATAATGAATTTTCACAAATATACGATGGAACAAGTTTAACCTTAAGTATATCTTGTGTTAGAACATCTTATAATGATTTAACCGAGCCACCTTTCAAAACCAATTTGAATTATGGATGCTATAAACCTAACTTATCATAAAAATAAATAAATATTGTAGACTTGCTTTTTCATTTTTACACCATAATTTCTATCATTTTTGTTCTTTTCTCACGATATATTTATCTCATCTATCACATTCTGTTTCTACTGATTTTTTTTCTCTTTATTTTCTCTTTTTACTCCTCAAATGTGCATTGTATAGTATCCTGATGAGGTCATGAATATTCAATGTGTTCAGGGTTCATAATGTTATTCGATTTGCTTTTAATTTGTCACTTTTAATAATTGTAATTGAACAAAACATGTCTTATTTCTATATCTTCCGAGACTTGATGCTCCTTTACCATTCGTGTTACAGAAGTTTGAGGTAAGAAATGGAGTCATTATTATATCACGCTTTCTTTTTCTCATCTATTTTTAATCCCTTTTCTATTTTATCTCATGTCATATCTTCATTTTCATAACATATATTTCCCTCTTAATTTTTTTTCTTCTTCCTATTTATATATAGTTTACCATTCCTACATCATCATAGTATAGGTAGTAGCACTTCTCATTCCATAAAGTTTGTACCCCTGCTATTTTTCGCTATTCTTTTCAACCCATTTAGTCAAAGAAATTCGAAAATTAAAGTCACTTGTTATCTCAAAATATATTTTAATATTTTGGAATTTTTTTCGTGCTTCTTCAAATACTTCCATTTCGTACATACATCCATAATTTGCCTATTTTTAATAAATACATAAACAATTACTTTCTCCGTTACTTTCCTACTTGCTAAAGCCTTTGCTAAAAATCTCATACCTGCGGCCTATATGAAATTGGTCTGTGTTCTTCAATCCTTTGAATTCTCCTTCTTTAGCACCAAATAAACAAAGGGGAATCACTATTTTTCCACAATTCCTTTAAAATCTTCCAACACTTTTGAATAGCATTTTTTAAATTCTAGTTTGAGAGGAAGCAATGCATTTTCACTTATTTTCCTAGTGAGGAGTAGATTTCATTGTAGTTTAGAATAAAATATTTGGCACGATTATTGCTCTAAAAATTGTTATTTGAAGCAGATAGAGAACTCTGAACCATCTACGGCGGGACTAAGTCTCCAAACGATCATGCAGCACATGGAGCGTGAGACTTTGGTGGATGTTGATGGAGATGACCCAGTAGAACATCAAAAGAGATGCACCATCTGTTTGGTGAGTCCTGATACATTTCGACTCATAATTTTTTTTATCAGTAAAACCAAATTAAATTAATGAGATAATTATGTTACCTCAATCCATAAAAAAAAATATTAACATTTTATGGTGTCATCTCCCATATTAAATTTACTGTGTACAAATCTTATATTCTCATATATCACAAAAGTTAAAAATTATGAAAAAACATAATCAACTTCTAAAATCTTAAATCACTTTTAATCAAATACTAACAATGATTTTTTTTATGTATCAACCAGTTGATACTTCGTTCCTAGTCACATTTTGATTCATAGTTATTTGAAGAGATGAAACTCTTTAATGATACATGTGAACATAAATTTTTCCGTATCTCATTCTACCATCGTATTAACCAGTTAGAGCCTTGGATATAAATAGTATTTTTATCTGCTTAGGTCATTGTTTCCTTAACTCTCCTTTTGGTGGAAATTATTTTCATGTTCACATCTTTTAACCTTTCTTTTACAATTTTGTTTCCATCTATAGGAAGAATTTGAAAACGGATCGGAAATCGGGAAGATGCAGTTATGCGATCACAAGTTTCACTTTGATTGCATCAAACAGTGGCTCGTGCAGAAGAACCTTTGCCCCGTGTGCAGAAGAGTTGCATTGAACAGGCATCTGAACGGCCCAAACAGAGAATATGGTTATTTCTTTATCTAATGGTGTGTTTGGAACATATGGAATTAATCAGAATGGAAGAGAAGAAAGTTGAAATGGGTCGGAAGAAGAGACGGTTGTTTGGAAGAATATAATAATTATGAATAGATAGAATAAAGTGGATTCTATGCCTAAAACTTTCACCAAGTTTGATGCTGGAAAATGAACAAACCTTTTCATTCGTTTATATATGAAACATTTCATTATCAATGTTCAAATTTTACTTATTGATAAATTTGATATACATAACGTGGGCTGTGGTAGTTATTTTTTTATCTCACTTTTTTCACTGGTCTAGTTTCACTCATACTTATGTTTTGAAAAAACAGTTCCTTCGAACTATGTTACTAGCTCAAATATTCTGTAAAATTCTTTTAAAGCTATTTTTTTATTAACAAAGAATATATATTTTTAATAGAATACTTAAGGTATTCTAATCCATTTATACATACATATATATATATATATATATATATATATATATATATATATATATATATATATATATATATATATATAATGTTTCTGAATTGCATTAATAGTAGTACTATACGCAGTTATTTTGCTTCGATCTTATACTCTTGCTTTTCCTTAAACTGACATAGCTAAACTCCCGTTAGCTTTGTAGTACCTGGTTTGATACTTTGTTTAGACGATGATATTTTGATAAATTTTTTTAATAATCGGACAAAATTAGTTTTTAACGTACACCAAATTTTCTTTTTCTTTTTAAATCACATTAAATATTTCTTTTATCCATCAAGGTGTTACTATATTGTCAAAAATTTGAGGATAAAAGTTTGTCAAAAAATAATTTTTTCTTTGTTTTTACTAATCTTGTTTTTCTAGGTTTCCCGTGACATTTTTGCTCAGTTTCATGATCTCTACCACCACAATTCATCCTTTTTATATAGTTCACGTTTAAGTTCCTCCACAATCCATATTTAAAGTCTAAGACATTCTTCGTAATTCTTAATTTTCCACCCCTAATCTCTATTTTCCCTATTGTTAATAAAACCGAGTTAAACTTTTCAATGTAATTTTCCACTTTCATTCTTTGATTTACTTAAGTTCTTTTTAAACCGAATTTTGTTTGCAACTTATTTTTCTTCTCTTATATTCTTTACTACTAAACAACAAATTAAACAAATTTTTATTTTATTTTCATCTAAATGATCTCTTTTTCCTTAAAACTCTTTTTTTTTTTTTCATCTGCGTACCTTGTTTTTGATCTCCATTTTTTTCCTTCTAGTAAACAGATTGTAAGAGTAGAAATTTTGTCTGTTATGTGTCGGGATAAAATCAGTGAACTGTGTGGTAGATTGGATTTTCATTTCGCACACATTACACTTAATTCTATGAACACTATAAGAAAAATTTAAATTAATTTTCAAATATTAGTGTCAGTCAATTGCTACGTTATTAAAGTTAGGTAATACAACTTTAACACATGAAAAAGGTTAATTTTTTTTAATAAAGTTAAATAGCATAATATTTTTTTTAACTTTTTCAATAAATATTTTTTTTTGTGCTACTATAATAGAGTTTGTTTAACGTTGAATACTAATAGCCAATTTTAACCAGACAGAAATGGTACATTTTTTTTTTAAATATAAATTAGAAATTGTAAAAAAAAATTATTTTCTTAATAAATAAATATTTGTATTAGTTTCAGGGATTAGTGTTGACTTAGTTAATACTAATATAGTCCACTTAATGTTGAACATTGTTAGAGTCAACTTAATCAATGGTGATGCTAATTTTTTAAACTTTTTTAATAAATAAAAATATTGATGTCAGTGACTAGTGGTTATGTAAAACAAGCATTAAAAATAAATAAAATTAGCAATGCTAAGTTATATGTTATGAATTTGTGTGCTGCATTACAATGAATAGGAATCATTTCTTATTTTTAATGTAAAGATTTAAATTTAAAGATAGCAAATTCTATTACTCAAAATTTTTCTTTCATTTTCTATGTAAATTTTCTTATACTCATTCACACTTATAAATATTTTCATACTCATTTCTTTCGTTTAGATCTTTATACTCATCACCATAGACTAAAACTTTTTAAATGATGCCTACAAGTATCTCAAAATTCACTTAATAAGATCTTATCATTTAGAATTTAACATGAATTTGCTAACAATAGCTACAATATATATTATGTTAGATAGTTATAATCATTGCATACATCGCACAACCAACAAAGTTTGCATTGGAATCACATCCATATAAGTCAAATCCTTATTCCCTATAGAGATCGTTGATCAACTATTATAATGATAAGCCAGAGGAATGGAAACATGTTTTAAGTTTATGATACAAAACTTTTCAATACGTCTCCTCTCATGAGACAAATATAAATAATTCAACTCAAGTCGTCTAATAATCTTATTTCCAAACAGGTTTTTAAAAACTCCAACATCCTTCATCTCAAATTTATCATTCAACTCAACCTTGATTAAATTTATTTTAAAACCAAAAGTGACTTACTATGTTACTTATAAATTAAACTTACATACTAAACTTATTATGATAGTAAAATTTGATTTGTGTACTATGTTGATTTAATTAATAAACGGACGCCATAAATATTTTTTTATCAATGTGATTATCTACCTAAGGTGAAACATATAAAATGATTAAAAGATGAATTCCTAAGGTTATTTAAATGTCGTATTATGATGTAAAATTTTAACAGGTATTTTACTATGTTATATATACCAACGGTAAGCTTGCTAGTTAGGACAAGCTTTTATACAAGTCAAAAAGGATTTATACTCATCTTTCATATTTTAACTAGAGATCCTATCCTAGTCTACCAAAGTCTTTGACTCAATCTCTTTCCAAGCTATATCTAACAATGTTCTCAAGATACAAAGATCTTTTGGTATTGTTTTTGAAACAAAAATTATGACACAATTAATTAAAATAGAAAAGAAACTCTTGTAAACCAATTTACCCTTAAAGTTATTAAAAGAATTTGACCGAACAGTTGACTAACAAAGGAGAAAAATGCTGGTAAAAGATTGTTTAGAAGAAATAAAAGAGAAACAGCTTTTAACCTATAGGACTAAATATTTTATCGTTTGAAATTTAAAAAACAGAAAAATGAACGAGCTCAACGGACAACAAGGAAAAAAGTTTGCACCTTCTTCCTGTAAAGAAATATATAATTAAAAAAAACGCAGTTTTAATTGAATATAAAAAATACAGCAATAAATAAACTATTAATTGCTTGTAGTAGGAAGTTAAATTAAACATAATAAAAATAGTATATTTAAATTTATTTTACAGAAGAAATAAATGAATAAATTAATGATTTCTTTCTTTTCTCATTGACTGAATTTTCATGACGAAAAAAAACAAATTACAAAAGTTTATCAAACCAGCAAAGACTGAAACGTTGACAGGTAGCAGAGAGTGGGGAAAATTTGAGTGTGAAAGAAGAGTAGAAAGGTGACACGGGGATGGCTCTTGGCACAGTTTTTCAATTATGCTCTATGTCAGCACTCTTCAAATGCGTTTCTGAAACTAACGCGTTCCATTTCTATATAAGTGAGATCAACGTAACACAGAATTTATATAAATGAAGTTGTCTTAGCCTTCATTATTCAGTGTTCAAATCTGTCACAGTTCAGACATAGTGAGAGAAATTGCGTGACAGACCAACTGAACAAAGCTGTCATCTTTCGCTGCTCAGTGCCCTAGTTTCATCAGATCCAGTGGGTATATCCTCTTCTTCTCTCTCTCCTATTTTCTCTGTTGTTTTTTTTTTTTCGAAATGGGTTTATGATTTATGCATGGATCTATTTGTTTCAGACCACTTTTGCATGTTTTATTTTCGTTGATCTGAACATTCATCGTGTCTTAAAAGATCCGATTTTACTGACAGAAAAAAGATCGGATTTTTCAATTCTCTATAAACTGGTTTGCCCTAAGCGGTTTGGTATTTCAGGTTGATGGTTGAGGAAAATGCTTTATTAAAGCAAAATAAAACTTTACGGCAGGATAAAGGGTGCTCGAATTCTTATATATCTGTATTTCAAAAATAAAATTAAGATCTTATTACTCTTTTTTTTCAATTTTACCTTTTATTTTACTGATCTAATTTTTGAAAGAAATTCATTTTTTTTTCTTTAAGATAATATCTCAGTTAATTTTTTGTTAATTGTATACTTTTTAAAATTATAAAATTCAGAGTGAGTCTAGGATTTTAAATTAAGAATTTGGACAATTCGAGTTCAGTTCCATTTTTTCTGCGGTAGGAGAGACGAGGCATTTTTTATCTCAATTTTCAATTTTATGTTTCAGTTTTTACAAAATTAATAAAAACGTCAGAAGAAAAAATTTTGGTCATTCAATTAAAACTACAGGGTTAAACGAGATTGGAATATGTCCTTGTAAGAAAAAAGTTGGTATGTTATAAGTGAGGTTTGGATTATTACTATAGTCCGAATGATTGACCTCTTTTTGTGTCCTTAACATCGTGTGTGGGTGATATATATATATATATATATATATATATATATATATATATATATATATATATATATATATATATATATATATATATATATATGTGTGTGTGTGTGTGTGTGTGTTATATACTTTCGTGATTTTTTTTTATCAAAAAGGGACTATATTCTTCATATAAACATTTTGGTTGGGAATTTCTATCCATAACTTGTGCAAGCTTCAATTATTGTATTAGTAAATGAATGATTTGTAAATAGACGTCAAAATATATAGATATAGATATGTTTGTATTTATGTATATATAGATATATAAGGCAGATTTAGGCATAATTGTTATTACACTAATGACATTCACCAGAAACATTATGTGAAAACTTTACTTCATAGTTTTTTCTTAGTACTATAGTGTTATACGTGTATATATGTTAGTCACTTGAAACATTATGGGAAAACTTTACTTTATAGTTTTTTTCTAGAAGATGATTGATAGTATGTTGTTTGGGAATTTAGGTTTAGTGAGTATTGGGCCTTCAGAAGTGAATTTAGCGATGAACCCTCATGTTCAAGGTGACTCAGCCGGAGAAGGTAATGCAAGCAACCAAAATTACTATAGGCCCCGGCTTTCTAGTGAAACACAGGAGAGGGTACTTCCCTTATTTCCCCTCTTTGCCACTGAGGAAGCGTTTCCTCAGCTAGATATGAATCTCCCTCAACCAGGTGCCAACAACATTAGAGCCACAACTGATGTTCCATTTAATATTGTAGCACCGGAATCAAACATTTTTTCTTCAAGCTCCTCCCGTGCTGGAACTCCTCCAAATCCAATGGAAAATTTAGACTTGTGTCTGAACGTTGGCTTAAGCCGTAGTCACGGTGCAGCAATATCTTCTGCTGCGATTCCAAGTTCCAATCCTGCACGTAGCGTGCATGGGAGCAGCTTAAACTCAGTGAACATTCCAAGAAAAAGATCTGTCCCTGCTCATGGTTCTGGAGGACTTCATCTGGGTGAAAGTTCAAGCATGGGTCAAGGGACAGGAGAGGTCAAAAGACTTGCTACTGAGTCTCAGGTGAGAGGTAGCAACTATGTGAACCCGACACCACCATCACGTTCTGTGGTGCAACAACAGCATCAATTCCTCGGTGGCCGCCATGTTAATCCAAACAATGCAGGGACACCTTTTCCTCCACCCAGTACTCTTTCAATTGGGCTGACTAATACTGATGATGAAAGAAGAGGTTATCATGCTCCGATTCCGAGCCAAGCGAGTTTGCCTTTCAACGGAGCCTTATCACATTCCCAACTGTCTCCTCTCCAACCCTCACATTCCGTTCGGCCTCTATCTTTACTCAGTAGTTCATTCATGTCAAGTTCTGCCCCCAGCGTTAACAACCAAACATCCTCTCCGTGTCCTCACGCTAGAGTCGATAATATTAATATGATTCCATCTTATGAACATGGAAATGACATGTTTGGTCCGGTAGTTACATCCACTCATCGACCAAACAGGTTTTACTTTGATACTGATCCAGAGACTGCTAGAATGGCTCTTTTATATGGTCTCCCCCGTCAGTTCGGTGCCCCGGAATCGGAACCACTGCAATTTCTACCTGGAATTGCGGGCAATGGTGGCAGAGTTACTAATGCTGGAGCGAATACGTACCACCCTCTGAGTGCTACAGCATGGTTTCTTCCACAGGGCTCAGGAGGAATGAACCCTTCTGCTACAGCAAGTAGTTCTGGCACCCACAACCATCATAGGCCAGTACCACAAATTCCTTCTGTTGGAGCACTAAGAGGGTTTCCATCTGAGGTATTCTCAATTCCTTTTACCTTCACATAATTAAGTGATACAAATATTATTATTATTATTATTATTATTATTATTATTATTATTATTATTATATTGTAGTTGTTGTTATATCCATATATGAATGTGGGATCAATATGAACTTTGCTGATAATATTCATATATATTTTGGTGGCTTCAGTTGTAATTAAGAAAAAGGATCTGTCAATGTATGTATTTACATCCTATACTACAAAAATGCATTTGTCATACACTTCTAAATTCTTTTTATCACTTTTCTTATCACTGTATATTGCTTATATCTTTAGTTCATTATTTTTCTCTTTATAAGGTGTTGAATAGTGATGCATATGTCTATCCGTGTTATTATTGTTGAAGTTCTTTCTGAATATTGCGATCGAGATAATTTAGTTAAATTATCTTATTTCGTTGAACTTTCTTATTAAGTTCTTTGAATTTGTTGTGGACTTTGACAATATTTGTGGATGAGTTATGTGATGGAACGTAATGTAACATATTTTAATCGTACAAATTCATGCAATGGTTTGTAGCAATGTGGATCCTGTCGAAAACAATGCATACTTAGTTCGACTACGCCATTTTGATCAGATATAAGAGTCTAGGAACGGTCGTTGAAAAATTTGTAAATAGGAAAGATAAGAACATTAATCTCTTTTAACTAGTGTCATTTCTTTCACTTTTATATATACCCTCTCCATGACAACAGAAGGGCGC
Source organism: Vigna unguiculata (assembly GCF_037176805.1). Classification (NCBI taxonomy): domain Eukaryota; kingdom Viridiplantae; phylum Streptophyta; class Magnoliopsida; order Fabales; family Fabaceae; genus Vigna; species Vigna unguiculata. The sequence continues at coordinate 50,105,830 of NC_140794.1, read as the reverse complement.
GATCGAGTTCCTTCAGTCCAAAACAATTCTTGCTCAATTAAAGTGAACAAAACTTTGATGCATTAAAGTGGTATACTTGTTTTATTACAAATTTTGAAGTATGTTTTAAGTTGCAAATTTTATGAGTCTTTGTGTCGCAGTTTGATGCACAAATTTTTGTTTGTTTACCATCATAATTTATTTGGTAACTAATTTAGCTGTCACCTAGTGAACTGTTTGGAATTCTATTTTTCATACAGTTTCGATTTCTCCTTCATTCTCTTAGAGATGGTCGCGGTGTGATCGAGGTAGATTTTCATGCTCTTACACTCAAGTTCTAAATATATATATATAGACGATGATGTCTTGTAATGATTTAAACTAGCAATTCTCTTAATTATAATTTCAATAATTTATGTTCTGAGAATAACTTTTGCAAAGTTGCAGCAACTTACGTTTAGTCTGAAAGGAAGCAATGCATTTTGAGGTCCTATCTAAAAAGTATTATTTGATGCAGATTGAGCACCCTCAAGCATTTGGAACGTCGCAAGCATTCACGGGACTGAGTCTGGAAACGATAATGCAGTTCATGGAGCGTGAGATTTTCTTGGTTGTTGATGGAGATGACTCAGAAGAAACTAAAGAAAAATGCCCCGTCTGTCTGGTCAGTGCTACTTCTTCATTCATTAGGTTTCCATAACTCTCTTATAGTTAGAGATGTCAAAATAGATTTCAACCAGTGAGTCAACTCGGCTCATCACGGATTCAAACCAGATTGGATTGAAAACAATTCAGTTTTTTTAAAGTGAGTTGAACTCAACCCGACTCATTTAACCCACAGGTTAAACGGATTCGAGCCGGTTTGAAGGTGGATTGACCCACTTAACCCACCAACATATTTTTACAATTTTTTTTAAACAATTATTTACTACTCCTAATTATATTGGTTCACAATTTCATATTTTTAAATGTTACAATGTTGTTCAATAATATTTGAATAGTTTGAATTTTTAATTAATTTGATTGTGAAGTTATATACGTTGATACTTTAATCTTTAACTATAATCTTTATAGTCAATTACTCAAGCAACCGTCTTACAAACAAATTTTTTTAATTAGCATGACAAAAATGTGTAGTTTTTTTTATATATATTTTGTTGAATAGCATGACAAAAAATGTGTACCATTAACAATGTTTTCTTAGACTATATGAACACTTTCTTGAAAACAATTCATATATTGGTGATGAGCATGATGAAGACATTGATTCTTGATTTTTCTATGATTGTCATCTCATATATTGCTTAAAAAATTATTTAAATATTTAAATACTTAAAAATAAATACATAAATAATTTTTTATGTGACTTGGTGAGTCAACCTACTAAACCCACCAATCTGTGGTGGGTTGAGTCGGATTATAAAATTTCTGACTCACCATAAAATGAGCCAGGTTGGATTCACATATTTTCAACGGACTCGTGATGAGAGTCAGATTGGCTCACTTTGACGTGTGTCTACTTATATTGCTGTATTAATTTTTCTTCTACAACGTGTTTTTCCTTCTATAGGAAGAATTTTGCAGGGGAGAGGATATTGGGAAGCTGCATTTGTGTGTGCACAAGTTTCACTTTGATTGCATTAAAGAGTGGCTCATGCAGAGGAATCTTTGCCCCGTTTGCAGAAGAACCGCGTTGGAAAGGCGTAATGACCGAAGAATGGTATATATACTTGAATAAGAATTCAGAAGAGAGAAATAGATATTATGAGCTTTTACTACTTCCTTTAATAAATAATCATCTTTACGGTAAGTATGGTCACATGGACACCTAAATAAAATTTACCATACTCCAAAAAGATATATATTATGTATGAACTTTTACAACTGAACAAATACTTTCCAACTTTTATATATTTGGTTCGTAGGATATATATATAATTTTAATTAATTACTTATTAGTTTTTATTTCAAATTGATTCTATCTATATCGCATTCCATATACTTGCTTAGGTAACATCTTAACCCGAAAGCCCCACAATTTGAAAAAGGAAACTCCGATATTAATCATGATAATTGTTTTAGTAAAAAGACAGAGATTTTAAGAAAGTGTAAAGAGGTTTGGAAAATATTTAAAATCTTTAATTTTTCTTTTTCTCTTGTATCGACAGAGGAGGGTGGTTAAGACTATTTATATATAACTTTAACGTTATTTATTTGCTTAAAATTACTTTTAACCGAATTATTTTAATTTTTATTAAAATTCATGGAGAAGTAACATTTTATTTTACCTCAAATGAGAAATTTTCATATTTAACCAAAATTATAACATTTTGAAATCAATTCTTTATTGATGATTTCAGTTATACTTCTAGATGAAGTTCATTAATTAGTACAAATTATATAATTAAAAACAATACTGCAACTAAATTATAACTCGCTCTTAAAACACCTAAACTTCTTTTTTTATCGGCAAATATATATATATATATATATATATATATATATATATATATATATATATATATAATAGAGTATTTGGAATACTCTAACCTTTATACACACATACATACAAGATTATTCAAATACATAATATAAATATATATGGAAGGCCTTAAAATTTGTACTTAAGCAAAAAGTCTAGTCTATGAAAGTTTTTCTTTTACAAAATAAAACTACCACAAACTATAGTATATAACCAAAACCTACCAAGAGGAGAACACAACACTATTGATCTACTAAGATACTAGAGCAGAACACAAATCCTCCCTTAAAAGCTCACTTCACAAAAATTGCCTTCTCTATAATGCTTGTAGAGAGTTTATCATCTTATTTAAACAACTACAACAACTTTCTTAATGATTCTAGCATGAATGATGTTGCGTCCATGAAAGGTATCTATAAGTGAGTCTTCCTTGGTAGAAACTGAACACTACACCTACAACAAAAGAAAGCACTCTAGACCACAAAATGTAGTTGATAAATCATAAATATCCCTTTACAACAAACATAATCTTCATTATCAAAGCATATGCTACTTATATGCCACTTGTTCAATGACATGTATAGATGGGATTGATAAGATCAACTTCTAATTTATGAGTTTTAATTGATAAAATTAAGTCATTTAATTAAAAGTATTTAATGAATGAAATGATAATAACTATTCTAAATAACATAAAAGAAAACAAATATTTAAATTTTATTGTATAAATAATATTTATGTTTTTGAATACATTAATAATTTATTATTCAATTATAATTTTATATTTTAAAAAAAATCATAAACATTTTTGTAATTTCATTTATTTATTTTTAAAAATTACGTATATTTATTTAATTTGGAAATTTCGTTTTATTTAAATTAATTAATTTAATTAATATCAAATATTGTTTTTATTCATTTTCATAAATTTAAGATATGTAAACAACCCAATCCGTTGATTAATTGTTCATGTGGTTGTTTGTTGGTAGAACTTAGTTCACATATTCGATTGTGTGTTTGACTATTTCTTAGCTCTAACTAAAAAAGCAAATGTGTTGGTTTATACACACAACAATAGATAGGAGTTAGATAAATTTTATATGCACAACACATGAACATGAGAGTAAAGTAGAACAATTTCTTGAATATGCAAAGATGAATGTTTCGAACAATAATGGAATATTCTATTGTCCATGTTAATTGTTTAAATGAGCGAAAACTACCCCTTGATATTTTGGTCTGGCTTGTCTAGCTTGATGGTCTATTTCTATTTTGTATTTATTTGTTTCTATTTTTTAAAATTAAATATAATTGAAAATATTATATTTTTTATATTATGTTTTTGTAAAGATATAAATATGCAACATTATTATAATTTAAATTATTAACACTTATAAATTAAGTTTCAATTATTAGTTATAATACAGTAATTTAACATGTAAATGTAATAATTATTTTAATTTATCCAATTAAAAGTATTAATTAATCAATTAAAAGCTTAGAAAATATTTATATGATTAAATATGTCTTAAATATTCATTTATAAGTATATATACAAACAAACTTTATAAATTAAATTTAAAAAGAAAAGTGGCAGGTCAACCTGCCAACCCGTCGGCACGCCCTATGGTGGGGTGGGTTGTCATTCCTAGTTTGTTTTCAGTAGTGAGCCAACCTATTCCAGCTCACTTTTGACGGGCCAAAATGGGTCAAATTAACTCGTTTTGTCACTTCTAAAATGTATAATAAAAGGTGATGATAGATGAAAATTATCTTAGAAATCTGAGAGAACTTTAGATATCAAATTAGTTGAACTATATGTAATGAAAATTGTTTTAACAAAACAAAAAGAGTTATTCAAATAAAACAAAAATTAAGAATAAAAGAATAAAGAACATAAATGTTCTATATAACCTAGTAAATAAATGGTTTATGCTATTAAACATTTAAATTGAAAGTTAAAAAATTCTCATGTGAGATAAATAAAAAATAAATAAAAGTATTAAAAAGGAGTTAAAATTATTCACATATAAGACATAAAAAAATATTTAATTACATTTATCATTTGAACATAACTTCACAAAGGTTCTAATAAAAGAGAAAATATCCTAAAGATGTGAATGGTTTCATGTAATTAATGTTTAAATTAATTATTAATAATTAATTAATAATCAATTTAGACATTAATTCATTTGGTAGTCAAAATTTTGATAACTAATGTTAGTGTCTAATTTAGAGTTTAATTGGTCACTAATTATAATTTTTTATTTATAATACCGACTATTCTAGAAACTAATAATTTTTAATTTATAATTTAGTATCTAAATTAATCATTATATAGTGATTAATTATTTTTTATTATTAAAATTGGTTGCTATTTAAAAGTTTTTTGTAATGTAATTTTTTTCTACAGCTGTCCACTTCAATTATAGACAAATATCACCGGATAAAAAGGAAGAAGCACCCAACGTTCAAGAGATGAATGAAATTAAAAAGAAAAAAAAACAGTTTCAAATGACTATAAAAAGAGCAGAAATAAATAAACTATTTAATGCTTGTAGGCAGTTATAATTAAAACAGATTAAAAATAATACAGCATTCATTATTAACTATGCATTAATAAATGTAATAAATGTTTTAACTTTAATACAATATTTATAAACATTTGTCTTTTCTTTTTTCTAATGTTACATTAATTAAAAATTAAATAAAAGATTAAACATATAAATAACAAAAGTTAAAAATGAATTTAAATAAAAATTTTAAAACACGACATTTTGAAAGAGGAGTGGAAAGAAAATATTCAAAACTCTTTAACAAAATAAATAAATGAGTATATTTACTATTTTCTTTTGAAAAAGAGGATTTAATGTTTACCATATTTTATTTATTGACTGCATGTTTTCTTGAAAAAAGAAATGAAGATTTTCAGCAAAATGTTCACAAAACTCCAAAGCCTAGCGGAGCAGAGTGGAAAAGGTGAGTGAAAGAGTGAGAGACAGGACGATGGCATCTGGATATTTTGTCGGTAGTTCCATCTGTCAGCATTCTTCATATGCGTTTCTCAAAATAATAGCTTCCATTCCATTCATGTAAAACCAACGTAAGAATCAGAATTCTATATATAATAACCCAAATTCTGCGTTTGCAACACAAACCTCTCTAGTTATGCTTAATCAAACAAACCTCACTCTTGATTATTCAGTTCAACTTTTCAACATTCAAAGAACTTCCTCCACAGACTAAGTGACGAAAAAAAGTCCATGGGTACCCTCTTCATTTCTTCCTCTTCTTTATACAGATCTCACTTATGCTGTTATAATGGGTCTCTTTTCTCCCTTATTTCCCCCTCTGATTGTTGGTTTTTTTCTCAAAAGATGGGTTTTTGATATGTGTGTTGATGTGTTATTTCAGATCACTCATGCATGCTTTATTTTCGTTGATCTGACCTTTAATGTCATAAGAGACCCATTTCTTTTTTTCTATTAACAGATTTGCCCTAACCGATTGGGTTTTTAGGGTTTTCGTTTGTCAAAAATGGTTTTTTGAAGCAAAATAATTTTTTATGGCTTAGAGTGCAAAGGGTACTCTAATTCTTATGGATCAAAATTGTATGTCCAAAATAATTATAGCATCAAGTATTCCTATTGATTTTTTGTTTTTAAGTTATGCTTTTATTTTACTCATCTATTTCTTAAGGGAAATTCTCATATATTTTTTTCGTTTTTACCATTATTACCCTTTTTTATAAATGATGTTATTTTTTAAGTTTAATTATTAAAATAATAAAGGAAAAATGAGTTGTAAATTAGGTGTTGGCACAATTTTGCTCGATCTCTGAGGAAGGATTTTTTGCAGCCGGAGAAAGAAGAAAACTTTAAACTCTCAAGTTAGATTTCGTAACTTTGAAGTCCAACAACGAAAAAAGGTACACCCACTTTTATTGTTAATTTACATGTATGATTATGAATTTTAATGTTAATTATTTAATGTATATAGAGCCTTTTTAATTATCTGCAATGCAAATTTTATTATGATCATGTTTGATTAATAATTCCTGCTTGCATGTTCTTTTAAGTAATAGTTAAGCCTTCTTCTATCTATGGTGTGTACAACAGTCAAAACGTTTTCCTTTTTTTAATTGTCAAAATGAGTCGGACTTCAAAAAACTTACGAAAATGTCAAGGTGGCACAATTTTGTGATGTAATCGGATCATATCAAGGTGTCATAACTTTAGTTTAAAATATTTTTAAAGTTGAAGTTGTAAGTTAGTATGAAAATTTGTTATATTATTTCAATATGAATATAAGTAATATTCGATTTTTTCAATTGGGTATGAAGATTGAGATGAATATGTATATATTCGTCTCGTTCATGTCTTGATAACCATCGTAATATTCATTCTCGTCCTCATTCACGTCTCCGTTTAAATTACTAAAATATTCATAATTTATTATATAATGAAAATAATTTTTAGTCCTTAATTTTATAACTTTTTTTCTTTTAGCTACATACTTTTTTTTCTCTTTTCTAATTGTTTGACTTACTATGAAATCAATTCACATTTCCAAGATATGTTCTATCCCGTTAAATTCTTTGTGCAATGATTTATGTAATATTTATACTCCAATAATATTTTTATTTATTATTTTTTTCACATGATAATGTTAATTCTCTATTTAAGTGTTCAATAGCATAAATTCTTCATTTACTAAATTTGTTATCTAAAAATTTTCTTAGATCTCTAATATATTTTTCATCTTATCATATATTATTAATTTTATATTTGTTTTTTTTTTTTGCGAATTCATTCTAAGATGTATCAAATTGTTTTGGGACACAAATTTGATTATTTTCACTTCTTTTTAATATTTTTATTTGTTTCTTATTTTCATGTAAAATAGTGTTTTGTAATTTTTATATAATTATTTTTATTTTCTAATTCATTATCACAAGTGTAATTATATAACTATAATTATATAAAAAAAATATTTACTAGCTATAATATAATAATTTAATGTCAGTGTCATAAATCTTGTTTATCATCATCTATCAGATACTATAGTTCAAAAGGTGAAAAATCTATGTTAATTATTATTAGTTTAATTTTTGTCTTTTGCGTAATTTCATTCAAGTGGTGTATTATAATGTGTACTAGTATATAAGAAAAATAATTATTAGAACTTAAAGAATGGGAGTAAAGAGAGACATTTAAAATATTTTTAAATTTGAATATCTATTTTCTTTTTGAAACTTTTAAAAATTATTGTTAAATTTTATCAAATTTTTTTCGTTAATGTTTACAAATTTAATAAATGTTAAGTTCTTATGAAAATTTATTCGGTACTTTAATTTGGAATGTATAAAATTATAATTTCTTTCTAAATATTTGATATTGAAGGAATGAGGATGTATCATTTCGATATTGAATATTTGATCATATTATGTTTTCGTTGCAAAAATTTTTATTTTATTTTAACAAAATTAATTAATTGATATTGAAATAGTAAGAAAGCGGGTATGCATATGAGTATTGATGTATACCCGTTATCCAATACAATGAGGATGAGACAAACATTTTATAACTCATGGGTTTGGGTATGAAAATAAGAATAAATTTTTCCTTTTTAGTTCACTTTTAGTAGAAGTCGTGATAAGTTGGCATTACTTGAGTTTAAAATGTTCTCACTTAAAACTACTTCAATTTTAAAGTTATTTTGAACTCAAATTGAAACTACTTCAATTGACATGACTTACCCACTTTCCTAATTTTTTCAAATTTGTTACATTTCATTAATTTTAAAAAATAATTGCACCAAAATAATGTTTTTCCAATGTAACATATTTAACTATTTTTTTTGTCGGCAAAAATATGTATACATATATAATATATAATATATAATATAGTATTTAGGGTACTTTGAGCCTTATAAACGTGTAACATATATAACTATGCCTGTTGATTCTCTCCTTATACAAATGATTATTGTAACCCGGTTATAGTACCCTTGTATTTTTACATTGCACTTCTGATATTATAATTGATGAAGTATAATATCCTCTAGATTAGGAAGATTCAAATTACAATCTTTCGAACGACTATTCTAGTTTGCAGCTTTTTCATTCATATGTATAAACATATCTGCAACATTCACAATGTGTTACATATATCATTATAAGTATTGAGATATAATTTATCACGTGGGCAAGGATAAAAATCACTTGTCCCCGTTCTTATGTTTATTACTGGAGGGCAACGATAAGCTAACAGGGAAAAACAACTATAGCCTCTCTTTTTTTTTCAATCATATAAAATTCCTCTTAGATTTTTGGTTTGATACCATAAATTGATAACAATTAAACATTGACTTCCATTTTCAGCAATTAAATAACAAATTTATCCAACATTATTCATATATTTACAAGACCTAAACTTATTAATTCTTTCCTTTCATATATATTATTCTGAAGAATAATGATATTTTGACTACTAAATTTTGATATTTTTTTTATAACATGAGGTGTCATCTTCTAAGTAGTTTTGAATATTGAAAATGAAAAAAAAAAATGAAAGACCATTTAAAAAATGACACTTAAAATTATAAGAAAAAGTTATCAAAATTTAGCAGTCAAAAAATTATTTTGGGTGACACCGCTGGGTGACACTGCTGAGTACATTGCCAGCAATGACAAATAATATTTGATCAGTGTTTTGAAATAATATTTTCTTATGTCTCTCACGCAGGTTTAGTGAGTGAGTACCTAGTTTTCATCACTGTCTTTCCGATCTTCGGTCTTCAGAAGTGAATTTAGCAACGATGAACCCTCATGGTGAGCTCATTCCTCTGTCGAACATTTATTTGTGAACACTCTTTAACTATTTGATGTCCATTTTGTTGAAGGTGGCTCAGCTGGAGAAGCTAATGCAAACAACCAAAATTATACGAGGCCTCACTTTTCTGGTCATTCACAGGAGATGCCACATCCCTTATTTCCCTACTTGGTTATGGACCGCACGTTTCCTCAGCCAGTATTGAATCTCCCTGAAGAAGGAGCCTACAACATTGGTGCCACAACTGATGTTCCACTTCAGGAAAACCCTAATGTTGTACCACCTGAGGAAGAAGATGTAGACAGGTATCTGAACTTTGACATGATCCCTGAGGTTGCAACAATATCTCCTGCCATGGATCCAAGTTCAAACATTGTTGCACTTGGCGTGAATGAAAGCGACTCAAACAGCGTCAACAACATATCAAGAAAAAGAAGCCTCCCTGAAAGTGCTTCTCGACAGATAGAGGAACCCAAAAGGCTTGATACTCGGTCTCAGGTGAGAGATACCCGCAATGTGATTCCACAGAGTGCAGGAACAACGATTCCATCAACCAACATGAGAGCTGACTCCATGGATAATACTAATCATACAACAGGTTCTCATGTTCAACCTTATACTTCAACACATTCCCTTCACTCATCTTTCCAACCCTCACACCCCGTTCAGCCTCCATCTTTTCACAGTACTCCATTCATGTCTAATCCTGCCTTGACCGTAAACACCATGACCGCCATGAATGCTCCTCACTCAATATCCTCTCCCTTTCCACACGCTGGAATGGATATTATAGCTCCAATTTATGAACGTGGGAGCTACATGTTTGGTCCGGTCGTAACATCAATGGGTAATTTTCCCACTTATCGACCAAACTGGTCTTACGTTGATACTGATAGAGATACTGCTAGAAGGAGTCTTGCTTTTGTTGTCCCCCATCCGTTCGAACCCCCGGAATTGCAAGCAGTGCAGTTACTGCCTGGAATTGTGGGCAATGGTGGCGGAGTTAGTATTGGTGGAGCGAATACTTACCACCCTCTGACTGATCATGCAAGCTCTTCAACTTGGTTTCCTCCACAGGGCTCAGGAGGAATGCACCATTTTGGTGCAGTAATTAGTCCTGCCACTCAGAATCTCCAGAGTCTTATGCAAACATCATCACCTGCAATTCCACCCATTTTCATTCATGAACCCGCTTTTCCGCTACCACAATTTCCTTCTGAGGAAACCAGAAGAGGACTTCCAAATGAGGTATTCAATCCTTATAATTACAAAAATCTGGTATTTTTCTTGCTAGCACTCCTTTTTAGGCTCAATTTATTCCCTGACTTGCATAATGGTAGTATTGAATATATGATAGTTGTCAAAATATATATATATCTATATATATGTAATGTGTGTATGGTATTATATCCATACTTCAGAAACATGCATTCGACATACATTCTTAATTCTTATCACCCTTCTTATCATAATAACTTACTATGCCTGTAGCTCTTTATTTTCAATCTTTAAGGTGTTAAATTGTATGATGCATGTTCATCCCTGTTATTATTGTTAAAACTCATTCCGAATGGTGTGAGAGGATTTAGTCATGAATCCTGAGTGGAAAATAATTGTTGTGGTGCCGTGTGTTTAGAAAGTAATCCTAGTCTTCCTATATATAGCATACGTTTTAGTAAGCTCACCACTTTCATTATGCATTTTCATATCTTTTCATAGAAAAAATATCTTTTCTTTTTAGTCAGAAAGAATTTAAATATTATAAGAGGCACGAGTATCAGCCATAGTTAGTTTGTAGTTAATATAGAAAGATTTAAAAAAAAACATTGAACTTAATTGTAAAATCTTCTATTGTACATATATTATATATAAGTTAAATTTCTCAAGTATTCTATGATAATTATATAGCTTTTTTAGCTGATAAAAAAAATTACAGATAATTTACCATTTTAATTTATTTGGTAACAAAATTTATCTTTCACTTAGTAAATTTTTTAATATATCTTTTTTGTTTCATACAGGTTCAATCTCTCCTTAATTCTTTAAGCGATGGTCAAGCTCTCAGGTTCGAGGTAGATTTTCGCACAACTCGACATCCTTTTGAATCTAATTTCAACCGATTTGTTGTAAAAAACTTACTATAAAATTAAATAAATTGGTAAACAAACTTTGCACACCTTTTTTTTTCAATTCTAAAGTATGCTTTCTATCCTTTTTCTTATTTTTCAATGACATGTTTTTCTCGTCAACCACTTGCTCATTCTACCTTTCTTTTCTTTGGGTTATTATACTTTAACACTTCAATTTTTCTCTTACACTCAACTCGATCATACCTTTATAAGTTATTATTTTATCATAATAATTTATTTTTATTATGTTAATATAATATTTTATTATAAAAGCCTATCGTCAAATAGATGTCGAAACAAGAGATGGTGTTAATTAATATTTTTTTTCTTTTTGTTTTTAATCCTCTGAGTGTGTATTATAATATATTAGTATCCTGATGAGGTAATTCTGCTTATAAATTCCCATCTTACTTTTATAATCATTGTAATTAAACATGTCTTATGTCTATATCTTATAGGAGTTGATGATTCTTGACTACTCACTTGTGTTACGTGCGTTTGAGGTATGAATATATTCATCCATTAATTTTCTCTTCTATTTCATCGTCACCTTTTCTTTTATCTAACTCTATACATTTTTCATCATATCTTCTACTTTCTCTCTTTTTTTTCTTTCTTCTTCCGTGTAATCTTCCAAAACTTTAGATAAACTTCGAAATTGAATTAGGCCTTGACTTTGGGGACGTTTATACCTCCAAATTGCCTCCTCAAATCTATCAAAATCAAACATCGTTTCATTGACCATCTCTGAAACTCCTCTTCCTTCTAGAATTGGTCTTTTTTCCATTTATTTTCCGAGAATAAACTTAAAAAGTTCATATACAAGTTATGTTTGGTATTTTCTTAAAGTCTAATCTGAAAGGAAGCAATGCATTTGCATTTGTTTTCCTAGTTAAGAGAAGATTTTCAATCTAGTTTAGAATAAAATATTTGGCTTGATTATTGTTCTAAAAAGTATTAATTGAGGCAGAGAGAGCACCCTGAACTATTTGAGACATCATCGCGATCCACTGGCCTGAGTCTTGAAACGATAACGCAATACATGGAGCGTGAAACTTTCTTGGTTGTTGATGGAGATGATTCAGAACAAAATAAAGAAAAATGCATCGTTTGTATGGTCAGTCATACTTTTTCATTCATTATTTCCATAACTCCTCTTGTATGGAATTTGTGTGCATGTTCACATCTTAGTGTTGTATTAATTTTTCTATTACAATGTTTATAGGAAGAATTTTGCAACGGAGAGGGTATTGGGAAGCTGCATTCTTGTGTGCACAAGTTTCACTTTGATTGCATCAAAACTTGGCTCAACCGCAAGAACGTTTGCCCCGTCTGCAGAAGAACTGGGTTGGAAACGCCTAATGACCAAAATGTAGAAGGTAAAGCTGCAGATGCAGCTGTGGTTCACGATGAAGGTCACAGTCAATAGTTCCTCACTGAAACTTCTAAAGACTGTGATTGCAGAGAGCGCGTATTTGATTCTTGATCACAAATGAGCTTAAACGCATGCAAGACTATTTTTTCTTTTCTTTTAATGGATTTTTTATGGTACTTGGACTTGGGATGATATTGGTGTAATGAAAGCACTTAAAGTAAACAATTTACGTAGCAGAGAAAAGTTCTTCTATTCCATGAATGAAGAATAGTAAGAAATCTCATAAAAAGAACGCTGCAATCCAGGACAAACTGTTTTCCAAAACAGAGGCACAACGTAACAAAGAGAAATGCAAAACAGAGAGAGAAGCAAAACGTAACAGACCAGAATAATATTCCCCCCCTCTCTCCTAACGGTTATTGCCTTTATACTAATGAATACCCCATTCAAAATCTTTCAGCCTGGTGCTTATTCTCTTGGATCGTGCGCCTTTGCCTCTCGTCATGCTTTTTGTGCCTCCCACCACGTGTCCATCCGTGAATTTTCCCTCTGACCCCACACGCGAGTCCACCTCTTGGGCTTTGGTATCCCTTTTCCTTACATTTCTCCCTCCATCGAAATTAACCTTGTCCTCAAGGTTAAAGTGAGGATAAGTTTGAGCAAGCACCGCATTATCTTCCCAAGTAGCATCAGCAGCTAACCCATCTTCCCACTGAATGAAGGATTGTGGAACTTGTTGATTCCCTTTGAGTATCACACGAGACTTTAGAACAGCAACAGGTTGAATGACAGGAGATACATCTGAGTCACAAATGGGCAATGGCACATAAGGCTGATCATGGTTTCCACGACACAATTTCAGCTGAGAAATGTGGAATACTGGATGAATTTTAGTTGAATCCGGAAGCTTCAATTTGTAAGCGACGTGTCCCACCTTCTGCATGACTTCAAAGGGACCAAAATATCTGAGACCAAGCTTTTGATTCTTCCTCAAAGCTAATGACTGCTATCGATAGGGTTGCAATTTAACCAAGACCAAATCACCCACTGCGAACTGCATATCTTGTCTTTTCTGATCAGCATACTTCTTTTGAATCTGTTGTGCTCTTTGCAAATTCGTTTTCAACTTTTGTAATAGGATGTCTCTTGTCAACCACTGTTCTTTCACAGAAATTGGATCATTAGCATTAGGGACATATTTCAATAACTGGGGAGGATCACGACCATACATAGCTTTAAAAGGTGTCATACAAGCACTTGTATGATAGGCTGTGTTATACCAATATTCTGCCCATGGCAGAAACTTGGACCATTCTCTTGGGGAATCAAAAGTAAAGCACCTGAGATACAGTTCCAAACACTTATTGAGGGCCTCAGATTGGCCATCCGATTGCGGGTGATATGCCGATGACATTTGCAATGTGGTGCCACTGAATTGCCACAAATATTTCCAAAATTGATTGGTGAACACTTTATCTCTATCCGATACAATGGATTTAGGAAATCCATGTAATTTCACTACATTTTTAAAGAAAACCTCTGCTACTACTTTGCTCGTGTAATCAGTTTTCAGTGGCATGAAATGAGCTGCCTTAGATAGTCTATCAACCACCACATAGATCACAGTGAAGCCATGAGATGAAGGTAGGCTAGTAATGAAATCCATGGCCAAATCTTCCCATATTGCATCCGGAATAGGTAAGGGTTGTAACAAACCCGAAGGTAAGGTAGTAGCACTTTTAGCCTGTTGACAAATCAAACACTGTTGGACGAAAGACGTGATGTCCTTATGCATGCATGGCCAATAAAATTGAGCCGAAATTCTAGCTAGCGTTCTAGCAAAACCAGCATGTCCGCCAATTAAGGAGCTATGAAACTCTTGTAATATGGTCTGTAACAGAGCATGGCCCACAGGTATCACAATTCTATTCTTCCAAAGTAACAAGCCTTGATTGATGGAGTAATGTGGTTTAGTGTTTGTATAGAACAAGAATCAAAGAGTCGTTTTAATTCTGTATCTTGTTGTTGAGCTTCCTTTAACGAGTTTAACAATTGAGAAATGGGTTGAGACCATGCCATGTGAAATGATCGCGAAAGAGAATCAGCTGCAACATTCTCTTTACCTGGTTTGTATTCAATCGTGAATTCGTGCCCCAGTAATTTGTGCAGCCATTTTTGCTGCTCAGGAGTTTGCAATTTTTGATCCATAATAGTCCTCAAGCTTTTCTGATCAGTTTTGATCACAAATTTATGCCCCAATAGGTAGTGCCGAAACTTGGCTACTGCTTCAGTTACTGCATAAAATTCCCGAACATAAGCAGATTGATTTTGCATGGAGGAAGTCATTTTCTTTGAGAAAAAAGCAATAGGATGCGAGTTCTGGCTTAAAACAGCACCAATACCTACCTCTGACGCATCAGTTTCCAATTCAAAGGGCAAGGAAAAATTCGGTAAAGCAAGTACAGGAGCTTGGGTTAAAGCCTCCTTTAATTTTGCAAAAGCCCGAGAAGTCTCCTCTTGCCAATGGAATTTATCTTTCTTTAAGAGCTCCGTTAATGGTCCCGCCAGAGCTGCATATCCCTTTATAAACCTTCGATAATAACCTGAAAGGCCCAAAAACCCTTTCAATTGTCTAACGTTTGTAGGAGCAGGCCAAGCCAATATAGCTTGTATCTTGCTGTTTTCCATAGCAATGCCTTTGCCAGAAACCGTGTGTCCTAAATATTCGACTTGGTGTTGACCAAACGAACACTTAGAGAGCTTGGCATAGAGCTTATTTTCGTGCAGCAACTGTAAGACCATCTCAAGGTGTTGTAAATGGGTCACCCAAGTGGGGCTATAGACCAATATATCATCAAAAAACACCAGAACACATTTTCTAGACAGCTTGTTAAACACCTCATTCATCAAACATTGAAAAGTTGCCGGGGCATTTGTTAACCCAAATGGCATAACCAGCCATTCATATAGACCCTGATGAGTACGGAAAGCGGTTTTATGCCTATCTTCCTCCTTTACTAAAATTTGATGATAGCCTGAGCGAAGATCCAATTTGGAAAAGTATTGGGCACCATGAAGCTCATCCATCAATTCATCAATTGTGGGAATAGGGAAGCTATCTTTCACTATTATAGCATTTAAGGCCCTATAATCTGTGCAAAACCTCCAAGTGCCATCTTTCTTTTTCACCAAAATGATAGGGGAAGAGAAGGGACTATTGCTTGGAACAATAATACCTTCCTGCAACATATCTTGGACCATTTTCTCAATCTGCTGTTTCTGACTAAAAGGATACCGATAGGATTTAACTTTAACAGGATTGGCACCCTGTATGAGAGGTATCGCATGATTGTGGGATCTAGGAGGAGGTAAAGCAGAGGGAACATCAAACACTTGTTGATATGTGTGCAGCAACAAGGCTATTTCTGGCTCCACATCAGTAGGCAGCTCGAGAAATTGATCTTGAAGGACTCTGGGAGACTGAATATGTACGGAATACATCTCTGCAATGGAATTAGTGGTATGCAGTCTTTTAAAATGATGAAATTGAGCCTGAGTAGGGAGCTTGATATGATCTCCATGTAGAGTAACAAATTGATCATTCAGCAAAAATTTCAATGTCAGGGTGCTATAGTCAGAAATATGGGCTCCCAAAGTGGCCAGCCATGACGCACCAAGGACTAAATCAGCTCCGGATATGGGAAGTAAGTATACTGGCAGCATTAAGGAATGTGATTGGATGGTGACCTCGAGATCTTTGATGAATCCTTCAACAACTAAAGTGCTACCATTACCTACCAAGACATTGAAATTATGTATTGGTTGGATCGACAAATTCAGATAATTGGCAATCCTTGGTTGTAGGAAGTTATCTGAACTCCCACTATCTAGAAGAATTTGAATAGGCAACCCATTGAGAATTCCTTGAAATCTCATTGTTCCAATCCCAGCAGAGCCCTTTAAGGCATTAAATGACAAATGGGGTTCACACACAGGTGGAATCTCATCCACTGCATCCTCAACAGAAGAGTTGGGTTGATCAGTAACATCATGTTCCTCCTCTAATTGCAGCCATAGGTACTGTTTATTGGGGCACCTATGAGAGGGAGTGAATTTCTCATCACACGTGAAGCATAGACCTTTCTCCCTTCGTAATTGCATTTCAGCGGGAGACATTTTTTTCACAGTAAAATTTTTGGAAGGATGTGTTGACGTAGGTTTAGGAAGTAAGGGTGGGAGGGTACTAGACTTAAGGGACTGGGAGGCTTGGCTAATATTTGTAGCTTGTGTTTGGGGTTTAGGATGGAATTTGTAACTTGTGTGTGATTTATGTCCATATTTTTCTTCATACAGTTTGGCTAATGAAACGCATCGCATTAATGTGGTCGGGGCCTGAGCTAAAACATCACGACGAATATCCTGTTGTAAGTCGCCAACAAAACAATCGAGCAATGCTTCACCGGTAACACCTTGCACACGGTTTGCAAGAGCTGTGAATTTCACGTAATAATCATGTACGGAGCCATCTTGAGTCAATTTAAACAAATCTGAACGGGGGCATTCATATGGTGAAGGGCCAAATTCAAGTTCAAGAGCACGAGTTAAAGCAATCCATGTGTGAAAAGGATTCGTTCGAGACTGCATTTGGAACCAAGGAACAACGTCCTTGTCCATGTGAACTGAAGCAATAAGTAGTCGTTGTTCATCCGGCGTTTTGTAATAATCAAAAAACTGCTCAGCTTTGAAAATCCATTGCAAAACATCTGAACCATCAAAGCGAGGAAAATCTAGTTTCACATTTCGAACCTGAAACGACGAGGACTGATGAGAAAGACGAGATCCCGATTCAAGAGCAGCAATGGACTTCAATACGTTGTCCATAGTCGTTTCCAGCGTTTCAAATCGTTTAGAGTCATCTTTATGTCGATCATTTAAGGTTGCGATTAAGGCCTGTAAGTGACGATCGGTTGCAGAAATTGACTCTGAAAGTTGCTTTACGTCAACAGTAACGTCCTTCAGACGTGATAACTCCATCGAAATCTCCTTCAAACGAGTGTTCTCTGCCATGATGCGATGAAAGCACCAATTGTAATGAAAGCACTTAAAGTAAACAATTTACGTAGCAGAGAAAAGTTCTTCTATTCCATGAATGAAGAATAGTAAGAAATCTCATAAAAAGAACGTTGCAATCCAGGACAAACTGTTTTCCAAAACAGAGGCACAACGTAACAAAGAGAAATGCAAAACAGAGAGAGAAGCAAAACGTAACAGACCAGAATAATATTCCCCCCCTCTCTCCTAATGGTTATTGCCTTTATACTAATGAATACCCCATTCAAAATCTTTCAGCCTGGTGCTTATTCTCTTGGATCGTGCGCCTTTGCCTCTCATCATGCTTTTTGTGCCTCCCACCACGTGTCCATCCGTGAATTTTCCCTCTGACCCCACACGCGAGTCCACCTCTTGGGCTTTGGTATCCCTTTTCCTTACAATTGGGCACAGTCATTCCAAGCTCCAACGGATAACTATTTGGTTGTTGCTTTGCAGTTTGCAATAATTTGTTCTGTACCAAAAGTATCGACTACTTTTAAGAGTCGTAGAAACTGGATTTGGTTGATTCTGGTAATAAATAACTGTGAACTGTTTTGAATTAGATCATTCGACACATGCACCTCTTTCTTCTCACAAAAGTTAACACTGTTTTTTCAGTTTGTGGTAGTTTAGAGGTGGTGATAGAACACTTAAAAATGGGATAGGCCTTGGTTTACTCATAAATCTAGAAAGTAAATTTTCAGCAAATGTAATCTCTCTTTTTCTATTTTTTTTTTCTTTTGAGATCATATTTTTCGAAAATGATCTTTTGTCGTTATTAAAAAAAAATTGTTTGCGTTGTATCGTGTACCAATAGCTACATGCCAACCCCAGTTTTTAGAGGATTGTATGTGAAGAAATGTGATGGGATAGTAGGTTCAAATCCAGTTAATTGGGCTTTAAATAGCTACGGGCCGCCCAAGCCCAATAATAGTGGCTTCCTTATTTCCTTCCGACGGTTGCTTTCTGCACCCCTCGAATTTCAACCTGCACCCATTTAATATGTGAAATATCAAAAGCCAGACCCTTCTTAGGGGTGCAAAAGCATAAGTAACCAAAGTCAATTTCTTCCTGCACCCCATCAATTACTTATGCTTTGCACTTCACGTGACTTCCTTGTTTTATTTTGAATCACCCCAGTAAGGCCTTCGTTGCATGCTACATAATTAGTACAGCCTCACCATTTTGTGAGATTTATATTTCATTCTATTAAATGCATGCTCAACTATGGCACCCTCCTTCATTGCTAATTAGACCCTCAAGATGTTGGTATTATTTATGTTAACCAAAAGGTCCCAAGGAAATAACAGATAACTACTTCTAATTCCTTTTACATACTTTAATAATTTAATAGAATAGAAGGAATCTTTTGTATGGGCATGCGGATCTACTGTGAGTTTGTACGGTGAAAGTGAGTTGGAGATAATCGCTGTTATGGCGCGTGGAACTGTGGGTAGTGTGAGCGAACCATACTTTGGATCCGAACCAGTTCACAATTCCCCATGTTATACGTCATATCCTTCCTTTCTAAAACCTTTGGTTCTTTTCTTTTCCATGGGTTTCTCAAACTAGCCACCTCCATTACCCGCTTTTACATTAACAAACACAAACATAAACACTTGCCTCTGCAACCCACACCCAATCCCCAACAATCCAAAAAGAAAAGTGCTAACGCTCCTTTGACCTTTTCTCTCCTTCCTTAAACCAAAACAATACAACATTATTTTCTACAAAACAAAAAGGGATAATAACATGTCTTCTTCCTCCTCTTCCACACAGGACCAAATCTCCCTTCCCCTTCCTCACACGCTTCTTCCTTCTCCCCTCACAACCCCCCAGGGTAACCACCCACGCAATCCCATCTCCATCTCCATGCTTGGCTTCTGCACCTCCAAAACTGCACTACGAGATGGGATCTCGGCCTACAAGGCTTCTTCCTCGCTGCCACTCAATACTCAGAACGAAACCGATGACTACGACTGCGAGAGTGAGGTGTTGCTTCCACTTTCTGATATTACTCGTTCTTGGATAATGTTTATATTATTCTTCTTATTATTAGTGTAGTTTTGTGGTGTGCTGTGTGTGGTTATTATATGAATATTCTGAATGTAGGAGGGTGAAGCGTTGGTAGAAGAGGTTCCAATTCCACCCAACTGCTTTCGTTCTGGGAGTTCATCCAAAAGAAGCAGAGCGGCGGAAGTTCATAACTTGTCTGAAAAGGTTTGAATTTTCTTCTCCTAATTACGTTGTAAAGTGGGGCGGGGCAGCTGCACTACACCTGCATTGCACCCCCTAATATAAGAAACCTCTTCACGTAACATGCTTGATGTAATGCCCAACCAAGGTTTTATGAATATTTATTTCATTAATTTAGTCTCCGAATTTGTCAAGGTTACAACAGTTTTGTCCTGTCAATTTTGTAAAGAAGTCAGTTCCCAAATGTAACAAAGAAAGGACTAATTTGTCAAGAATTTGCTAGATTCGGGTAAATGCAACTGCAGCTCCAATAAAATCATCTGCTTCTGCTACTATATGATGGCTATTTTTTGCGTGTTTGGGTTTGGGCTTTTGGTCATGGCTGAGTAATTTTCATTTCTGGCTTTTATGTCTGGTGCGGGGTTTGTTGAGAGCAGAGGAGGAGGAGTAGGATCAATGAGAAATTGAAGGCTTTGCAAAATCTAATTCCAAATTCCAACAAGGTACACTGGTTTCTTCTACAATATTTGATTAGCGAGCTGCAGGATTCATTGTTCTTTGACTGTGGAGGATTGTTGTGTGGCAGACTGATAAGGCTTCGATGCTTGATGAAGCTATTGAATACCTTAAACAGCTTCAGCTCCAAGTACAGGTCTGTTTCTCTTTCCGTGTCTTTCATTATTATTCCAATTCCTTTTCTTAGATTATTGAACATTCTTTCTTAGATTGCAATTACATGAAGTTACAAATCATGCGTAATGATATCTTAGTTATTTGTTTTTATGAGAAACGTTGGATACTTGTGTGATCATGTCTTGTTACTAGATATGATTGCAAGGTTTAGTATCACACTATTTTAAACCTTTGAATCTTGAGGTATGTCTGTAATAACAACTGGCATACATTATAAGAACTTTTGGAAAGGACTTTTATGGAATCTTGGGGAAGATACCTTTAATAACATCCTTAAAGGAACTGAAGAAATTGTGATGCATTTAGTTACTCGAACACATACTAAAATTGACGCTTTCACTATAAATTAGCTTGATTATAACTAATATTCAGTTAAAATAAGTCTATAGCTTTTAATCTCTATCATATCCCCAAATTTAAATATATATATATATATATATATATATATATATATATATATATATATATGTTTCTAACATGGTTTTATGCTGATAACAGATGCTGTCAATGAGAAATGGGTTGAGTTTGCATCCTATGTTGTTTCCAGAAGGTTTGCAACCCCCGCAATTTTCTCAGATGAGGATGGATTCAAGTGAAGAAAACAGGTGTATCCCTTCAAACACTACTACTACTCTCCCTATGCAGCAAGAAAACACCATACCCTATTCATCCAATTTGCGTAACAAAGAAATTGTGGCAGATCAGCCATCCATGCCCACCCCATCATATATATTCAACTCACAAACTTCCTTTAGATTGGAATCTCATATTCCTGACAATTTAACATCATTTCAACTCAGAGCTTTTTCTGAGGTTAGCTCACTTTTTACTTACACATTTAGTTAAAAGTATAAAGATATTCATTTTTACATTTTTCCCCTTTTAAATTACAAAACAGATATGCAGAGAAGACATACTGCAGCACCAACATTTAAACGCAAACCATTCAGATACCAATCCATTAGGTTGTTCTCAAGGTGATAATTTTTTCTTTCCAGAGAAATTATCGTAGCTGTTTCATTGGGAAATAACAATCTCGAACTAATTGAACTGTTCCCTCCTTACAAATTGAATTAGGCACATTGGCTACTGCATCATCAGTTTCCTTTGATGTCCAAAAATCTGCAGTTAAAGACAACAGCTCTTTGGGAAACTGCATCCCTGGAAGTGATCAATCTGAACTACTAGTCTTGAGAAATAGTGAGCCCAACATTATTCTGACCCAGCGGTTAAGTCGGTAATTGGAATGTTATGAACTGTAAATCTCAAAAGTTTTTAAATTGTTTTACTGGTATGAGATTTTATAAGACTGTAGATGGGGGCAAAACGCCGCAATGATAACTGGTAACAAGACTGAAAAATCAGATTTTAGTTTGAAGTTTCAGATTTTCATTGAAATTTGAATAGATTCCCAAAATAGAGTATAAAAGCACCAATGTGTAGGTATAATTTATTATTTAAATGTAAAATAAGTGTGCTAGAGAAAATAGTAAAATCAATGAAGTTATTCATTACACCGATTTTATCAAATTAGTAGGGGAGTTTTTCCGTGCACTTCCAAAAATTTCTTAAATTCTCACTTTGTCTTCCATTAGAAATAAATACATTTTTTTTTATCTCTAATTGTTCCACACCAAATTTTTTTTCTCTTATATCGACATTCCGATACTTTATTTTTATTTTTTAAATTTTTTTCCCGTTATGGATATCAATATTTAGTGATATATTTTTTTTATTTATAGAAGTCTGCATCCGGGGTTTGGTTTTGTTTTACAGATGTTACATTCGGTACTTTTTTATGTTAAGGATGTCAACATTTGGTGTTGTATTTTTTTTACGGATGTCAACATTCATAAATAAATAAAAAAATAAAAAAAAATAAAGTACCAGATATCGACATCTATAAAATAAAATCACTGAACATTTGTAGATGAAAAAATATATAATACCCGATATGGATATATATAATGGACAAAAAATTAAAAAAAGAAATAAAGTATTGGATGTTTACATATGTAAAACAAAATAAGGTATCAGTAGAAGAAAAAAACTTGGGGTTATGAACATCTGTAGAAGAAAAACAGTTGGGGTTATGACATTGTAGAAGAAAAAAACTTGGGGTTAGGTTAATTAGAGAGAAAAAAATGTATTTACTTTTAATTAAGAGTCAGCAAAGTAGAAATTAAAAAAAACTGGAGGAGGAGAAAAAAATATTTGGAGGTGCAAATAGAAACCCCCTTGGAAGGGTTCTAAACTTAAAATTGGGCTATATTTAATATTCTGCTGTTGAAATTTCTTTCAAGATCTGTTCCCTTTCCTTCTCATATGTTAACATGCAATTTCATATAACTTAACTTCAAACTAAAGCGACTTAAGATCTAAATTCGACAATACTTATATTATAACCCACAAACATATTTTACAAACAATCTTAACGGTTGAAGAAGAGTTCTTTCCTCTGACACTAAAGTCAGTTATCATAATAAAAGTGTGGATAATATTTGTAACTGTGACTCTTGTATTACACACTTCCTTTATAAGAATATTTATTTACATTTACTGAAATTCATAAAACTATAGAAAATAACCACTGAAATTCATAAATGATAATGTCTGCATATAATGAAATGGATCTATGTGAAGAATTTCTAAAATATTATTATTATTTCTATAAAGAACGGTATTTAATAAAAAATTGGAAAAAAGTTAATTATTTTCATTTACTTTTGAGCACTCTTTTATTTCTTGATATTCAAATGAACTTTGTTTCCTCCACTGCACGAATTTAAAGAATTTAAGACTTTTATGGAAACTGAAAACTACATGAGGTAAACATCCCCACCAATATATAGCAGTATTAAGAAGATAGATTCATAAAATTTTCTTAATACCTTCTATTAGAATTATAATATATATGCTGTGGTAGTGGTACCACTAATATATTTGGTTTTCTTGAATTTTAAGAGGTGTATAGATGAATAATAATAAATAAATAATAATTATTGGGTTAAAATAATGACTCTCTTGTATTCTCTGGTCTTGGGTTTATCATTGTTACAACCATCAGGAATGAGTATATAATGATGGATAGATATAATGGAAGGAAAGTAACAATGTACCGTGGGTTAAGGAAACAAATCTCTTAGTATTATTTACTGTTGTAAAAGAAAGAAATCTAGGAGAAAGGTTACTAATAAAAGCAACATACATAATATTATTTAGGTTAAAATACTTTTTTTTTTCCAATTTTCGTCAAGTTTTGTCAAATAAGTTCTAATTTCGGTTTTGTGTTCAAATAAATCTCAATTTTCGTTAATTTTGTTCAATTGGGTCTTTTTTTCTAACATCGTTTAAATCATTAACGGTCATGAT
Organism: Vigna unguiculata; assembly: GCF_037176805.1. NCBI lineage: Eukaryota > Viridiplantae > Streptophyta > Magnoliopsida > Fabales > Fabaceae > Vigna > Vigna unguiculata. The sequence continues at coordinate 50,081,680 of NC_140794.1, read as the reverse complement.
CAGTGACTGTCACATGTTACTTCGTAGTTTTTATTTTATTTTATTTTATTTTATTTTTTTAAAATGTCCACGTGTCAACCTAGTAGCGTGCCATGTGTCAAAGTCAATGTTCTATATTCAATTTATTCCCTATATTTGTTATTTTTGTTCAATTTAGTCCTAATTTTGTTTAAAATTGACCAATTTTGTCCATATCGAAGATGTGACCAAATTTAATTTTTATATCAAAGTTATGATGATGTGAATTTTAATATAAAAATTAAATATGGTTTCAATTTAGAGAGAGACCAAATTGGTTCATGTTAACAAAAATTGAGACTAAATTGAACAAAAATAAAAAATATAGGGACCAAATTGAATATAAAATATTGACTTTGATATGTGGCACATTGTTGGGTTGACACGTGGACATTTAAAAAAAATTATAAAAAAATTATAAAAAAAAATTAAAAAAAATCATGAAGTGACACGTGACAATCATTGTTCATTGTCGTTAATGATTTAAACAGTGTTAGCAAAAAAAAAGACTCAATTGAACAAAATTGACAAAATTAGGACCTATTTGACACAAAACCAACATTAGAACTTATTTGACAAAGATTGGGACCAAAAAGGTATTTTAACCTATTATTTAGTATTGTAAAAGAAAGAAACCTAAGAGAAAGGTTGCTAATAAAAGCAAAATACATAGAATACGAAGAGACGATATAGAATAGAGACAAAATTCACACCCTTTCCTTGTGTTAATAAAATATAAGTTTAGAGTCAAAAAAAAAAGTTTTGTTCCACCCACGATCGGACCGCTAACGGATCACTCATTTATAGAATCACACATGAGATGTTTATACCTCGACGTGAGAGGGGTATGTTGGAAGTCCCACATGGATTAGAGATAAGACAATTTCTATATAAGTGGAGTGCAAACCTCACCTTACAAGCCAGTTTTGTGGAGTTGAGTTAAGCTTAAACTCCACTTCTAAATGCCATCTGATCCTTTTATCAAACTTCATGCCGACAAGGAAACTCTTCTACCAGATCCTTCTTCCTTTCGGTGTCTGATTGGACAATTACTTTACTTGACTAACACTAGACCTGATATTAGTCTTGTTGTCCAACAACTTAGCCAATTTGTCTCTTCTCTGCGTGAACCACATATGTAGCAGGCTTTACATATCATTTGGAACTTAAAACATGCTCATGACTATGGCCTTTTGTATAAATCCAACATCTCTCTTATTCAGACTTTTTCTGATTCTGATTGGACAACATGTGCCACTACCTGACTTGTTTCACGATCTTCTTCTGAGGCTGAGTATCGCACTTTTGCATCCCTGGCATATGAACTACAATGGATTCAATACCTTCTTCAGAATTTGCATTTTTCTGTTCTTACTCCTTACACTGTCTTTTGTGACAACAATTTCGCTATTCACATTGTCAAGAATCCCACTTTTCATGAAAAAACCAATCATATAGAACTTAGTTGTCACATTATTCGATAAAAGCTTGTTGATGACCTTATCCACCTTCTTCATGTTTCTTCTACAAAAGCTTGGGAACTTTGATGGCCTTGTTGATGTCACATTATATATCTTCTGCTTTTATTTATATTAATAGAAATATCATATATTTTATCCTCTTTTATTATTATGAAATATTTTGTTTTATTAGGTTTTATTTTTTCCTTTTATATGATGGAACATTATACTCTATATATTAAACAAGATTCTAATAAATCAGTAAGTAAATTCTCTTTGAGTTGTTTTAACCAAACACCCTTTGTATATATTTTTGTACACATTCTTTCTTCTCATAGTCTATAAATTAACACATGTGATCATGTGTCAGCTGTATCGATGTTTTTTTTCTACTATTAGCTTCCAATTTTATCCTTGTCTCCATTTCTGATATAATAACACAGTCTCAATTATAGCCAAAACGCAGTAGTAGAGATTACCAAATGTATTAAGAAACTTAAGAAAAAATTGCAAACATATATAGCATAAGGAGATAAATTAGTTGCGAAGTCAAAACCCAACATTGTATGTGGAATGGTATTAAAATAATATTAAACTATTAGAACATAAAGTAGGATAGTTAACCCAAAAGCTTAGGTTATTGCGATTTTTGTTACCCTTACTTCTTTAAGTTTCAATGTAGCATTGAGAGGGGTATATATATATATATATATATGTTGATAAAAGTCTTGTGGTCCGGTTGCAAAACTTGTACAAGGTAGTAAACATGTTGGTTAACAAGATAGGAATTAGATGTGGTTCCGTAAAATGAAAATTAAAAAGAAAGTAAGAATACCAAACTTATTAAGAACCTTGACTTGGAATTAAAAAAGAAAAATAAGCAAATAATGGTAAGGAGAGGCCCCATCTTCTAATACTGCAAATAATAAAGATGAAGAATTACAAATAGTTGAGAAAGAAAACTCGTTACATAATATTCAATACCAATAGTGAAAAATAAATTAATAAGATCATGAATATTTTAAAGTAATCTTGATTAAATCAACAGGATATAATTTTATTTATTTAGGTTTAATGCAAGTTGCAACAAAATAAAGTATAGATTAAGAGTTGATCATCTTTTAATCATTAAGCTTAATGCTAATTGTTTTGTTAAGTTACATAAGAAATTAGGGCTTATAAAAGGAATTTAGGTTTTTTTCATCTAAGAAATCAGGGTTTTGGATAAATTTGATGATTGATGTTGAAAGTCGAAATATTTTATTGAATATCAGAGAAAGATGTTAGTGAAGTCTCATACTTGAGGGGATTGTTAAGAGTGTGGGTCTAAGTCTCGTATTGTCTAAAAATGAAAAAGTATAGTACTATATAAGGATAAAGACCCATAAATTCAATGTCTTAAGATTTTTGATTGAGAATGATGTCCATGTCTTATATGGTTAGACTCAAGTTTCATAGGTATTATATCTCCCAAACGAACTTCTTCCTCTTTAAACCTATCCCTCAACCTATTTGTTTACTTATTTTTTCATATTTTAATTTCATAATTAATCTTAAAAATTACAAGCATTTTATATCAAAGTTTTATAGTTTAATTAGTATATATAGTAATAATTTGTTATTGCGCTAGTCTTTTAGAAAAAAAATATACTTAAACTTTTCATTTTATATTTGTACAATTTGCCATCTTTGTCAAAGTCTTAATAGTCAGAATATTAAATCAATCTTACTAAATTTATTAGTGAATTCAATTTAGATTTGATCTAATTCAAATTAGATTAAGAAAAATCCAAATCTAGTTTATTTAATTAAAATAGATATGAAGTATAGATTCAATGTATTTATTGAATTTAGATAGGATATAAATTGAATTTTGCAAAATCTCATTATTCATGACTACCTTAAAATTTAGATATAAGAGGAATAGATTTAGATATATTATATCAATAGTTACCGAACAAAGTTACGAAAAATCTATAAAATCATAATTCCCTCGTTATTCTCCAACTACTGCTCAGATATTAAATACTAATAAAAAATCACTTTATGATAGATAAATAGTGGATTAGAAAAGATTTCAAAGCTATTTATGTTAAAAATAAAAGAGAATAATAGTATTTTTCAACACTTTCTATAGTCCAACCAAAACATTTTCAAACAAAATTTCATGACTATTTAATCCGAAATGAAAATAAACTTATATTTCTTTGATTTGTTTTCATATTTAAAGTTAATAATAAAGGTTTTCAAATTTAAATTAATAATTTTAATAAATTTGTATGTCCATTAGATAAAATAATCTATACACACTATTGAAAAAATTCATATTTTCTGTCAATTTTATTTTAAATTTTTTTAGGAAATACTTATAAATTTTATTATGAAAAACAATTTGCAGAAAATTGGTGTCAATATTTTTTGTAAATTTTTTTGTATAAAACATTTTTCATAATAAATTTTGTAGAAAATACTTACTAATTTTATAATTGTGTAAAAAATAATTATTTACGAAGAAATTACTTGTCAATTAAGATTATTAAAAATAATAGCAGAAGATTTTTTTTTCTTACAAAGTTTTTAAATAATTTTGCAAGAAAAATATAATGTAATATAAAAAATAGTAATAGTAACATGTAAAATATGAATGATGAAATTATAGAACGAGAGTATCTCCTCAACGAGCTATAATAATACAGCCAACCAAACAATTAGAAATAAATGCTAGTACATATTTGTTGCATTTGTATCATTATCGAGTGTTTATTTTAGTCTTTATATTTAAAAAAAAAATGGATCTTTTAAGTTTCCATTCCTACAACTCCATCTCTTGAAAGGCACAATGAAGAATTTATGTTGTGCTGCGCCTACCCTTGACATTCTCCATTAAAGAACTGGAATTGAATGTAGGGCGTGTTTAATGCGATGAAAGGACCAAGCAACTCTGACACGAACCTAAAACTCCGAATTCAAAAAGCAAGAAAAAAATGCAAAGGAGATATAATCAATGCAATGGGGTATCAGAATTTAGAAAAAACAAGAAAAAAGTTTCAAACTTTACTCTATCTTCTAGTCTTTGGTGGTGCAAATCTTTTTCAAGTCTTTATCTTCTGATCACAACAAGTCGAAAAAGAAAACTAATCATTTTAACTTTTCTGTTTTCCATCTATTCAACTGTCTTCTTGTTAAGACGTCCCAATCCCTAACAAACGTTGCTCATAGTCAATTCAATACAACTTATTCTTTTCTTCTTAATTATTTGCCAAAAATTTTCTTTTTACCTAAATTTGACGGAAAACATGTTTACGTGTAGAATAAGGTTCAGGTTCAAAGTTTACTACAGCTAATAATATCATGCACTTTGGACAGTAAGGAGTCAGTTCTCGAGGGGTGAAAATGGCTTCACCTAAATCATATATTTGAAATATTGTTTGTTTTAAAAGTTATGTTTTATAACAGTTTTATTGTTAAAAGACATTTGGTAGAAGGAAGAATAAAGAAATATGTAAATTTTCTTAGGTCTTCACTTTGTGAAATTATTAGATATAGTAGAAATAATTTTTGTTTAATTTTAATTCATTTAACCATAATACTTTCTAACTTTTATTTTCTTAAATATTTTTTTCAAATACTAGTACAAGTAAATTTTTAGAGAAACCATGAGATTACAAATCCAAATTTGGAATTAATTTTTCGTTCTTTTGATTTGAAAAATTCTTGTTAAAACTATTCTGTTCAAATATTTCTACCTAGACTACTAGAATGAATACATTAGAAAAGAGTAGAATGTCCTAGAATGCATCTGAAATTGAAATAAATTATCATCTAAATGGTTTATAATTGTTAGTTGTATAAATAAAAATCTCTAACAATAATTAAAAATGGACTAAAATAAATAAATTTTAACTCTATATCGATTAAAACATTGGTTTTAAATTAAAAAAAAAAAAACACGAAAAGTGATCTTAACTAAATTTGAAAATGCTAAATATTTTTAATATTATTTTGGGAATAATGTATGCTTATTCTCAAGACCGGATACAACTTAGAGGCATCTAAGGATGTCTTTCTTTGAGGTATGGATTTGAGAGAGAATATGAAAATGAATTTGTTTGGATTTAAGTGAATGAATTTGTGTGTTTTTTTGAATGGATTTAGAGGATGAAGTGAGTGGATTTGGAAATAAGTTGTATGAAAGTTAGTAAAAGATTTGATTAATGTGATAGATAAAATAAATAGAATTAGAAAATTACCAAAATACCCTTGATGAAAAAAGAGAATGATTTTGTAATTTGATGTTATAAAAATAATTACAAATAATTAATACGAATTAAAAAAATAAAATTATATGAAATTTAAAAATAAAAAATTTAAATTTTTATGAATATAAAAAAATTATACAATTAAATTAAAAAAAAGTTATATAATTAAATTTCAAACAAAATTATACAAAAAAAGTTAAAAAAAAAACAACACACACGACACCGATTACGTAACCGGTATCACTTTCCTCTTTGCACAGGCACTGGTTACGTAATTGGTACCACACACACACAATGCATCCCGCACCGGTTATGTAATTGGTGCGCATCCATTCCATGAGCCCACATCCACCACCATGTTACTCCGTCACATCTACGACATTACTCTCCCACCACACCCCACCACGACCACCATCTTCCTCCCTCACCACCCACACCAGTCCCATTTTTCTACACTACTCATAAGCCCACACTACACACCGATGCATTCAATTCATGCACATCCCATATCTGTTTTTGTTGTTACAGTGAAGTAACACCACCACACCTTCAAACAAATTAAACAGCACGGTGGGTGGAGCAACTCACGTGTTTAAAAAATAAGGGCAAATCACTTCTAAATCATTTCAGTTTTGGATGAATGGATTAAACCTCCCATTTCGCAAATCCACGCTCGTAATTCACTCCATATCACATAAAAGGAACACGGTGAAAATATCAAATCCATCATCCCAAATGCACTTAAATAGTACCGTCGCACAAAACAAACAGTGCATTAAACTCAAGCCTATGCATAGCCACAAATTATACTTAAAAATAGATAAAGAGATAATTCACATAAAATAAAATACAAACTACTCATATTTCGAAACTAAGCTTGGATAGCTAACTGAACTTGACACACATAGAATATGATTAAGATATCTTATGAAAAATTTATTAATGACAAATTAACTAATAATGACCTAAAGATAAAAGCCATATTTACTTCTATTTTATCTCCATTATGATATTTTATCTCTACCCTCTATGACAGAAATCACACTGACCCAATTCACCAAAAATATGCAGAAAATGTCTCAAAAATCTTTGACCCCGGCATTCCACATCAAGAGAGAAAGACATGGGACAGAAAGGAAATATGTTTTTGACAAGCACTTGTACCGATTGACAAACACTTTATGATATTTTGATTATTAAAAAATTAATTTTTATATTTATAAAGAAAGAGAAAGATTAAAAAGAAATACATTCGATATCAAATATTTTTAAAAATTTATTGGTTATCACAATAATAATAGATAAAAAATAATAAAACCTTTCAACTTAAATAGAGAGAAAAAAGAAACATCAATCAATGGCTTATGAGAAGAACAACTGCAACCTTTTCAAAAACTGAACCTGTACACAAATCTTTAGACTAAAATGTGACTGAAACTTGTTGAGTTTAGGAATTTTACAGCATAATCTTGAAGAAAAGAAAAACAAAGAGCTTGAACAATCTAAAACTGTGTTTTTTATTTTTTCTTGAGGAGACCGAAGAGAAGAGGTTGAGGAAAGTAAGAACCTAGAAAGAATTTGTAAGGATGTGGAACTGATTTTCCCTTGCTGTTGTAGAGAAATCATAAAAAAGAGTGATGAAATAGAGGGGTGGAGTGGAGAGAAAGAGGAAGGAAACCAAGGAATAAAAAGAAAAAAAGCTTAATTACTCGAAATATACGCCATTTGGTTCTAAAATTTCAAAATGATATTTTGTTTCAATTTAGTACTCAAATTTGAAATTGTGCATTAATGTAGTACACTCTGTTAATTTTGTGCAAACGCAGTTAATGGTATCACGTGTCAACATTTGTTTTTTTTTTTTAATTTTTTTAATTCTTTTTTAATCTTTTAAAAAACAAATTTTTTTTTCACATGTCAAATTCTTGGTGTGACACATGGCATTGTCCGTGACATGTGGCAAGGTACATGACAAGTGTCATTGTCTTGATTTCAATCTAGTTCCCACATGTGTCTATTTGTTTCAATTTAACACCCATATATGTTTATTTGTTTTAATTTAGTACCCGCTCTATTTCTTTCAATTTTGTTCAATTTTCTTTTTCAAAATAGAGAAATATTATCTCTCTTTTAAGACAAAATTTATTATTTATATAAATATTGTCTCCATTTTAAGACAAAATTTACTATTTATATAAATGTTATATTGATATTTGTTACTAAAAATGACTTATAAAATTAAGTATTGAAATTTATATTAAAGTTAATGATAAAAGTCATGAATAACAAATTTATGTTTTGTTACATTAATATTTATTATACTCATGAATAACAAAGTGTTGGTAAATTTGTTATTCATGACTTTTATCACTAAACTTTAATATAAATTTCAATACTTAATCTTATAAGTCATTTTTAATAACAAATATAAATATAACATTTATATAAATAATAAATTTGGTCGGGAGACACAATATTTCTCTATTTTGAAAAAAAAAATTGAACATAATTAAAACAAATAGAGCGGGGACTAAATTGAAACAAATAAATATGAGTACTGGGAACAAATAGATACCTGAACTAATTTGAAATCAATGACACTTGGCAGGTACCTTATCACGTGGCAGTACCTTGTCTTAGAAGTACATTTTGTGAAACAGTCCTCCCTATCTGATAGAAAAGATCCCATAATCCTAAACCGATATTACCTGAGATCGGAAATCCCAAGTTTGTCTATGAAAAATATAACTAATTATATTAGTGTCGTTTGCAACAAAATAACGGAGTGTACTACATTGATGTACAATTTTGAATTTGGATAAACAAACTTAAAAGTGAGTACAATTTTAAAATTTTGGAAACAAACTGAATATATGATGAGTAATTAAGTAAAAAAAACAATTTAAAAAAAGTAATTGAAAAAGAAAATTTCAAGATACTGTCATCATATAACTTAACGGAAAGAACAATATCTCACAATTTTAAACAATATTAAAAATGAAAAAAAAATTAATTAAATATTTACTTTAAAAAACGAAAGTACTATATAAACTTTTTATATTTCATTCAATCTCTAAAGCCTTAAATATAATATTAGAAACATTATTATTTTGTTGATAATCTAAACTATTTTTACAGTGATAGTAACAGAGCGATGGTTGATTAGATTATATTTTGTAGAGTTATAAAACAAGATTCCTAAAGCTTTTTAACCTCTTTTTGGCTTTTGGCAGTGCAACGAACACTGCACTTGACCTCGAGAATACACAACAACTAACCAAGCTGCTTCTATCTGTCTTATTCAACCTTTCTCTGTTCTTGGTTCCTTCATCCAAGTTCAAAGTTCAAAGAGTCTGGGCTTAGACCAAGGACTTGCTTAGGAGTATTGTTCTAAGAAAGTATATGCCACTTTCTCTCTCCTCTCTCCGCCGCAGGTCCCCTTTTCGTGCGTGACGCTCACGCTTGCATTAGAACCAACTATATAAGTAGAACGCGCGCGAGGTGATAAACTAAAACAACGCAGGGCAACTAAAAACCGTAAACAGTAAAAACAGAGACCACACAAGGACTGATTCTCGCAGCAGAGAGTGCACGAGCGCGAGAACCCTAATGGAGGCGAAGGAGAACGGAGCGAACAAGAAGCCTTCCAGTGGCGCCATAGACGGACCTACGAATCCGATGGTTACGCCTCTGCTCACAGATCTCTATCAATTCACCATGGCTTACGCCTACTGGAAAGCTGGCAAGCATCAAGAACGTGCTGTGTCAGTATTCGTCGTTTTTTTGTTTTAGTTTGCGTTTTGTTTCCGATGAAGTGCATGTGAAATTGTGAATAATAGTTGTCGTTTTGTGCTTCTGCTGTGTTGAGAGCTTTCATTATCTTCTGTTGGGATTAGTGTTTGATTAATCTGTGGCTGCATAATGGTTATTCTTTTCGGCGTTTTAATCACTGTTTTAATTTTGGAATGCATGTGTGTGTTTGTGAGGAGATTGGATCGTGTTTCCTTTCAGGTTCGATTTGTATTTTCGGAAGAGTCCGTTCGGTGGAGAGTATACCGTCTTCGCTGGTTTGGAAGAGTGCATAAGATTCATAGCTAATTTCAAGCTCACTGAGGAGGAGATTGATTTTGTCAGGCAAAGTTTATCTTCCTCTTGTGAGGTAAAGTAAATTATGATACTTGTTATAAGTGTAACTTCCTTGTTTTGTTACTATGGTTAGTAGGATGGTTTAAGTGTAAAGATTTGAAGTTTCCTTATACCGGGAATTTAGGTGTAACATTATTTTCAATAATAGGAAATGATGTAGGTAAAAAGCAGAAATTTTATCCTTAATGTCAACTGTGTCAGAACTTTCAACTAGATATACTGGAATCTAACTTTAGGATATCTACAGGATAGAAAGAATTGAAGGTTTTTGTTTCTTTTTTAAAAACAGATTTGGGCCATGAAAATCTGAAATAATATGTCTGGTAGTTGGGTTTGCTTCAATTCTGTGGAAAATTTAATACTGCTTGCAGTTTTATTTAAATTCGCACTTCGAAATATTCTGACTTGTTAATAATAATCAATTAAATCTAGGATGGATTTTTTGACTATCTTAGAGGAGTTGACTGCTCTGATGTTGAGGTGTATGCTATTCCCGAGGGAACAGTTGTTTTCCCCAAGGTTCCCCTTATGAGAGTTGAAGGCCCAATTGCTGTGAGTACTTGCCCGCCATTAACTACCATACTTTAATAGTGATCTGCTTTCAAAGATGACCAATTTCTTAATTAAATTGACTGTCGTATTGTTCAGGTTGTTCAATTGTTGGAAACACCTTTTGTGAATCTAATTAATTATGCATCATTAGTTTCTACTAATGCTGCAAGGCATCGTCATGTTGCTGGAAAATCCAAAACTCTTCTGGAGTTTGGATTGCGAAGGGCTCAGGTTACGTAGTTTTTATTGTAGTAAATTTTGGGATAACTTAGCTTCTTTGATATTCATTAAAAGATTTTTTTTTTTTTAATTTAGGGGCCTGATGGTGGAATAGGAGCATCAAAGTACTGTTATATTGGTGGATTTGATGCAACAAGGTATTATCAATTATGCAATGTAGTTCTAGCATGGTTTTGCGACATGGTCTGTTAGTTTGTACATTGTAATTGGATCTAAACTAAATGTTTCCCATGTGCTAGACTTTTTTTTAGCATGATTCAAATAACTTTGGTAAATTCATGATCAAGGCCCCATTTTCTGTCACATAAATAACGCCATCAGGTTGCAAGCAATAACTTATGAGTGATTTTGAAAATTAATAAGTACGAGAGAACTTGAATGCAGGGAAAGGATTAAAATTTTAAATTACTTATTGATGTTCTTATATCAGTATTTCTTTGTTGTAGTTATTGTGATGAAACACTTTGGTTTGGATGGCCTAAAACCTTGAACTGACTTTAGCTCCATTTCATAGTGCAATGCAGAACTTGAAATTATTTATTATTATTATTTTTTTCTTACTGTTTTAAGTTTGATTGCATAGAGATGTTGGTTACAAAGTTTTGTAGATTGTTGTTGTGGAAAAAACCCATAGTTTGCTATTCCTTTTCAGTGTTATTTGCACTTCTACTTTTTTATCTTTTGTCATTGTAATCACCCTAGGAATATTGAAGTACTTAAAGTTAAGTACAACTGGATAGAGTAGACAAACAATAAAAATCATATTACTGAGAGATGGCCTACACAAGTTCCCTTGTACCCATTACTTATATGTGATAAGTGAAGTTATTGACCTGCAATTTAAGTTGATCAAGTCAGACTTTGTTTGCACAAAATGGTAAGATATGAGATTTTAATAACTCGAAAGTCACTCAGGTTTCATATTATAACCCTAGATTTCGGGGCATTGTGCTCAAATTGAATGATCAGGGAAAATTTGCATTTTTGGGGAAGGGGGAGGTTGGCTGTTTTATTTTAGTTTGGTGAATATTTTTGTTTCTGACTTTTTCTAAGCTTGATTCTTTCATAAACTGCCTTTTTCATGTGTCAATAGCAATGTTGCAGCTGGAAAGTTATTCGGGATACCGCTTCGTGGTACTCATTCCCATGCATTCGTTAGTTCTTACATGGTGCGTAACCAATTTACTGAATTTTGTGACATATTTGGTTAATGATCATGTAAACAATTTCTAATAAGTATGCTTGTTATTTGTAAAATATAATACATATCCCCTATGTAGATGAAAGAATATAGTTTCTGTTTAAATTTTTCCTTTCAACATGTCTAAAGGCACTAAATTGTATTTGATTGTTTGTTATAACAAAGATAGTTGGAAATTTGTCCCGGAAGAATACACTGATTAGTGGAGAGGCACTGCTATGTAGTTCAGTGTGAATATGGTTTTAAGTCATAACAATTAAAGTCATTTCAATTTGTTTATATGCATTTATGAATCTCATTTGAGATTACAAAAATGTAGGTCTAGGAAGATAAAACATTTACACTATGGATCAAGATTGGAGTGTGACAAGTGCAATTGTATAATTCAGAGGGATCATATGAAAGTTTTGTCCTATTCATTTTCCAAAATATTACGCAGTCAGATCAGATTCCATAGAGTCAAAGTTTGAGTTTTTGACTTTGACCATGAAACTATGAAACACCAAGGTAGGTCCCCTTAAAAAACAGTTGCCAAGTGCACAAAAGGCTCCCTGCCCGGGGATCTAGGGAGCGGAGTTGTTGCAGTCTTACCCTGCTGTTGTTTCCTGAATCTGTAATTTGTAGATCCCATTTTTTATAAATTTGGAGCTTTTGTCCAAAATCTGGCTTGTAATTTCTAGCCGCCTTTATATATTATTTATGTTTATTGTTTTATTGTAGTTTATATGCTTAAAGTAAATGAGGTACTTTCTGTTATTTTCGTTTGCTTACTCTTTTTTGTGTACATTTGTGCAGAACCTTGACGAGATATCAGACAAATCACTTCGCAGAAAAGATGGTTCAAGTACATGTGATGATTTTGTTATTGTGGTTCAAACATGGCTGAGCAAAATTCAGGTTCCATGATACAACATTTACATCCTTAATGTTGTTTTTCTGCCATAGTTGTGAATTATCTCCTGTTTATATTTTTTGGTGTGTTTATTTCTGCGGGGGAGCATGGTGTGTTCAGTCTCCACGCAAGGTTTTGGGTGGATTCATGTTTTATTCAAGCTTTGAGTCTAAGGTTTTTTATCATTAGTTGGCGTAGAAAGCATTCCCAGAATGATGTCATCCTAACAAAAAGGTTTGGGGTAACTGTGCTACACATGATTTTATTTTATGCGATTGACATACATGAATTATGGAGTGTTTTGATCCTTCACTGGACATTCTACACAGGAAAAAATTATTCTACATATGAAGTTTGAATATAATCATATAGCCTGGATAACCAGAAGATTAATACAATAGAACTTTATTGAATAGGTATACATCAAATAAAGTCATTCCTAATATGATATAGGTATATTAGATCTTGATTTTTTTAAAGATATCATTAATATATTATTTTATATTTCTATTGTTATTATTCTTCATATGTATTTTGGGCTTAGTCCATATTTTCTTTATTATAAATACAACTTCTATGTGTATTTTGAGATTAATCTCAAACTTAGTTTCACTATATTTAATAATTTTCATGTGTGCTAATGTTTTCCCCACTTTCTGAAAAAAAAAAAATGAATAAGCATTTCATGCCAATGCTTTAAGCCATCACTCCGTTATTTGTTTAGCATTTGCGCTCTTACAAAATCAAAGATGGATTTACCAGTGAATATACTTATATGTACCCTCTCTGCAGTTATCAAATGGTGTTTTTGGTGAGACCAATCAAAGCGAGTTGGCAGCATTCACATCGTATGCATTGGCATTTCCTGATAATTTTCTTGCCCTTGTAGATACATATGATGTAAGTATACTGATTTTCTAGTTCTTAAAATACCATCATTATATATAATCTATTTTACCTGGAAATGTCTGATGGTTATGGGTAAATCTTGTTTTCCCCTCATTTATGTCTTGTGAACTAGTTCTGGTTTTTCCATGAAGATGCTGTGATAAACAATAAAAGTGGAAACTGATACAAGCTAAAAACGAATCAGTTATGGTATCTTTTATCAATTTGACTTTGAGACGCAATTGATAGGTGATTTAGATAACTGGGAAGATGAGTGAATTGTCGTGTGCTTATAAATCTCTGCGTATGTATTGGAGGTAACCCAACCCTTAGTTGCCCTTGCTCCTAGGATATGCATAAACTTTAAGTTGCAAATTAGTCACATGAATTATCTCCTTTTATATTAAGATTTAGATTAGCTATGTATTTAACAGATGTGTGGATGGGTAGGTAGTGTTGTGCTCAATACTCAGAGACACTGATCACTGGTCAGTGTTCCTTCAGTTTTCAAATAGAGTATAACTCTACTGAATGGATCGTTCTTATGCAACAGAGGTACAAAGTCCAGGCTGGGTGAATAGTGTTGCAAATCATACCTAAGGTGCATAAGTGATGCCATACCTATTTTACTCTTGAATATTGCAACACATATTGCCCTCCAACTTCTGCCTGCCTATTATTTTATTGTATATGCTAACGTTGAAAGTTTGTTAAGCTTTGCAAATGTGCGAACTGCTATATCAGTCATTATGTCATGTCATTATATCAAATGACGGGTTTGCTTTTTTATGGGTTCATTCTGTATTTTTTGTTATGAGTTCAGCTATTTCTTTAGATCATTACATTTGCATTGGTTGACAGGTGATGAGAAGTGGAGTCCCTAACTTCTGTGCAGTTGCATTAGCTCTCAGTGATTTAGGGTATGTCAGGAAGTATTTCATGTTAATATTATATCCGGTTGTATCCCTAAGTTTTACACAAGTATGAATTTCTATTGTAGTTATTGTTCCCTTGTCCCTGTTGTTTCTTAGTTGGTAGGTATACAAAGTTTTGTTTTCTTTTCCAAATGAATGAATGAAAAATTATATCATGTGGTAGTATCTGCATAGATGTTCTGGGAGGAATTAATAGCAGTAGTAGCCACCAGTCTAGAAATATGGATGTAATGGCAATCCTCATTAGGATTTGATTAGGATGTACTGGATGCAATATCTAAACTCGTAGTTGCAGTTGGTTGGTATTTTTAGCATTAATGCAAAATTTTCCTGAAAATTTTATTAAATGGGCTTGCTTATGAATAATGTTTCCACAGTTATTAGAAGCACATTGCCCTGTTCTTGCTATTACATAATTTCTTTATGCAGACTGTGGTGTATATTGTTGCATGTATCTTGTTCGTTGAGAATCCTTTTTCCATGTGCTTGTATTATTTTTTTTTTCCTTTTGGCAAATAATGTTATATTATATGTATGCTATAATGTTATTTTCAAATTGAAGATTACACCAGCCTGTTAATTTACTGCAGATCTCTTCTTTCTCAGATCCTGTTCTATAATCAATAAATTGCACTCCCTCTGTTCTTTTTTATGTCTTAATTTTGAAAAAGAATTGTTTCTTTTTAGAATTTGAATAAAATTTATTTGTTTTTCCTATTATGCCCGTAACCCTTACATTAATTTTTAAATAATTTACACATGCATTTACAGTGTTAGATTGAGAGAGAACGGAGTAAAATAGAAAACTATACAACTATTTTATTAGAATCAAGAAAATTTATTGTATTTCTTAGTTCCGGGAAAAGAACCTTAAAAGACAAAAGGGAACTAAGGGAGTCATACCTTTGGCTTGAACTAGTCTCTTAGTACCCTCATGTTCATTCCCTTAAAAAAGTTATCATTTCCAAAGAATCACATAATTGCCATTCATTGCTGAGCCTTCATGATGTACCGTGCAGATACAAAGCAGTTGGTATTAGATTGGACTCTGGTGACCTTGCATATTTGTCTTGTGAGGTCAGGAAGTTCTTTCGCTCTATTGAGAAGGAATTTGGAGTGCCTGAATTTGGGAAGCTAGCAATCACTGCAAGTAATGACCTCAATGAGGAAACACTAGATGCTTTAAACAAACAGGTAATTATGTCAATGTAAACTGGAGCTTCTGATTTCTGAACTATTGATTCTCAATCAGTGTAACAATTGAGCAGTATCTGTGTTTGCTTTTCGGCGTAGATGTGTTCCCATTGAGTAATTTCAGTGTTACATAAAATTCTTTTATGGCTATTGCACATGATTTGTTGGTTTAAACTTTATACAGATTTTCATTATAAATTTCGCACATCTATTTACATCTACATATCTAGGCTTTTGGTGGAATTAATAAGTTCTCCTGTTATTTAAAATTGGATCTTCAAATGTAAGTTACTGACATGGTTGGATAGTTATTATAATATTTCCCCTCCTCTAATTAAAACAAAAAAAAATTGATTGAAAAAAGGGTACTTTAGTTATGTAATTTAGTAAGTTATAAGAAATGCGAGGAATATGAAACTTTGTTTATTTCACTAATACGGGTGTCCCTGAAAGATCTGTTATAATTTTGGAAAGTTTTGCCTTCAAAATTGCAGTTTTGTAGGATACATATGTTAGTTCTGTGGGCATGTAACTTTCCATATGGAAGTAACATGGTTTCCTACCATGATTGGGATACCATTAATTATTGAGTAACTGAGAATAGAAGTAACTTACATAACTTTACTCACTGAAGTCACAATCTTAATCTCTAAAAATTCGACAAACTCAGGTTAATTTAAACCAACTGAAGTTATCTAACCACAGGACCATGCGGCTGTTTATTGAAAGGGTAGCCATCACTGAGATTGAGGATTTATAATCAGAATTTTATAAAAACTTAGTAAATAAAAGAAGTTTAAAATTGTCAAGGCGTAGGAATACTTTAAATTATCTTATCTGCCCCCTTCACTGTGGTAAATTGCTACCAAGCCAGTGTTTGAAAGGAAAATCAGCATGTAGCTTTAGCCCCAGCTCAAATTCAAAAGCCCATAATAAATATGACAGTGACCAATGCTTAATATGGGTACTGCTAATTTATTGAATAGAAATTGTTAATAGATTTTTCTTCTCGTTGGGATAGAACATTTTCATATCATGGTGGAATCCATCAATAGGATTTTTCTATGTATTAATCTTTTCTGATGATGTGTTGAGGTTTAAAATGAAAACTCCGAGACTTTATATAAATTTACACAGAATATGTAGTTTCATTATCATAAATATTTTATTGTATGGCATTTTCTCTATAGGGTCATGAGGTTGATGCCTATGGAATTGGTACCTATCTGGTTACGTGTTACGCTCAAGCTGCATTAGGTGTTGTTTTCAAGCTGGTTGAAATAAATAATCAACCTCGTATCAAACTTTCTGAAGATGTGTCAAAGGTTTGATCATTCTAAACTGGACATGGTAGTGTAATCGTCTGATTAATATTTATTTTTTATATTTTCTGTTTCTTTGTCTGTATTTAGGTCTCTATTCCATGTAAGAAGCGATGCTATAGGTTGTATGGGAAAGAAGGTTATCCCCTGGTTGACATAATGACCGGAGAAAATGAGCCCCCTCCAAAGGTATTATTTCAATGTTTTCACCAGCATGCCAAGTTGGGATTCTGGTCAATGAGATTTCTTTTTTAGGACTGTCGCCTTGGAGTAGTAGTGTCAAGTCTGAAGAAACTGTCATGCTTTGGTTTAAGCATGTGTTGTATTATCTAAGCATTGAAGTGATTTTTCTTAGGTACAATGATGAAGTGCCTAAAACAGTCATGGGTTTCGTTGTGGGCGGATTAGATGACAAAACTGAATGCACACTTAGTAATGTAGAAGCAACTTTTGATAGAACCTCCAATATTGTTGTTCTGGAAAATTTGGCCATATTCAATTGCTATTCTTCACCCTTTTTGATAATATAAATCCAAATAATGGACCGACTACTTGGCAACATTCTCTCATTGCTCTTAGAATGTAAAGTTCCAGCGTCTTGGCTTGTCAATCTTGCTTCCAAGCGAGTTGGTTTTGCTAGTATAAAAATAAGGCCTAACAATTATTTTATCATCTTTGATTTGTAGGTGGGAGAAAGAATCCTGTGCCGACATCCCTTTCAAGAATCCAAGAGAGCATACGTTGTGCCACAGAAAGTTGAGGAGCTTTTAAGGTGTTACTGGCCTGGCAATTCAGGTGAGAAGAGAACTAATTATTAACTATCGTGGAGATCAGTAATAGCTTATGATATTATTATAAGAAATAATCTTTTAATATGAAGCTAAGCTAGTATGCTTATCAAAAAAATATGAAGCCGGTATGAAAGAGCTTCTGCAATTTAATTTATTTATAAATAAGTTTTAGGTTGAGGAAAATTATTTTTTTTCTTATTTTTCTTTTCTATAAATATTTACGGGATTGTAGCTTGTGAACCTGCCACTTCATTACTCATTTAAAACTACGAAAAGGAAGATATCCTTCCATCTGTAAATCTTGTGGTTGCAAAATGTATTATTTTATGAGTTCTTGAATGAAATGGTTATTTGTCATCTGAAAACTAGGTCGCACTCTAGCATTTATCTACAATTCATATATCAGTGCATTCTGCTCATGATCGTCGTTTTTTTGTTTTCTTTACCATCTTGGTAATTCTTTTTTGAAGATAAAAAGAAAGATACTTTACCAGCTCTGAGAGACATTAGAGACCGGTGCATCAAGCAACTGGAGATAATGCGACCTGACCACATGAGGAGACTTAACCCAACCCCATACAAGGTCAGTGTTAGTGCAAAGTTATACGACTTCATTCATTTCCTGTGGCTCAACGAGGCGCCAGTTGGGGAGCTACAGTAATAAGGCAAATAAGATGGCGAGCCTTGGGAAACCCTATGGGTATGGCAAAAGAAGAAAAAGTCGGAAGAAATTTCTTCATATGGTAATGTATTCTATGCGTTATGACTGTTTCCAAAATAAGTTATCTGTATATTTATAATGGTAGAACCATTATTCTTTCCAGGTCTTGATAATAATAAACCATCCTTATCTTTTATTTCAATGCTTTGCAATCTGATTATTTAGTTAAACTTCATACGCGCGCTCAACAAATCTATCAATCTCAATGTTTTTCTTCAAGGCGTTTTTGCTTACCGAATTTATGCACGTATCACAATTTATGAAAAGAAATCTTAAATAATCAGTCTATTACACCACTACTTTCTATCGCTTCGTACCATCACATAAAACTAGTGAGTTGGGTGAATAGGATTTAGATAAATATATTATTCAATTGACAACAATTCGATTAGTTTGAGTTTGACTGGATTTGATCTAATCGATAATGAAACTTAATATGATTAGATTGGATTAGATTGGATTGAGTCAACTTAATTCAATTTTAATATTATAATTTTAATTATTTATTTTATTATAATATAAACACGTCAAATTAAATAAAACATTGACAATATTATTGTACTTTAAAATTTTGGAGGGTTGATTTAAACAAATTTGGGAGATGTTTCCGTATTCTTTCATTACAAACCAATGATTGGGTTGAAAAAAATGTAATTATATTATGTGCTAAAGTTTCTTAAACCCCTTAATCTAGAGGCAATATAAGTTTGTACTCTCAAGCTTTCCTGTTAGGAGGTGAAAAAAAATCAGTGTTATCATGATAATTAAGACAAGTTAATCCATAAATTAGAAACAATTTGACACCCCTTGCACAAATAATACATTTAACAACCTTATTTATCGTATATAAAAAATCTCTCTACCATTTCTTCGTGTGTAAATTAAATAAAAATAGAAAGAATATATTTAGTTTCTTTTTTAAAATTACACACTTTCTAAACTCTAAATAATTGATTTGATTTGTGTGTGATACACATGACGCTATTGTGGTTCGTGAACTACAATTCTATAAACTAGTTCCTATTTAAATGTTACGAATGAGTTATTCTCTCTCATCTCCCTATTTTCAAATTTAAAATAATCAACAATAGAAAAATCAAAGAATAAGTGTTTTAACTTAAGATAAAAAAAAAATACACACTTAATTTTATAAGAAAAGACGAGATTAATATGATGGTTTTTGAAATTGTTTTCAAGCATTACATCTTACCCTATCAATTCCTTCTTTACGTGGTCCGATCTTTATAAATTGTTTAATTAAAGTGAAAGGATTTATCTTATTATCGAGTTTAACCTCATGAGTACATTTTCTTCACAAACGTGTAGGTCAAAATATGTTGGTGGTAGAAGAACCTGACCTAATCTATTAAAATAAGGATTAAATATGTTTTTGTTCCCTCAAGTTTTAGTAAATTTTGGAATTAGTCCCTCATCAAAACTTTATACAAATTTAGTCCCTCATCTTTCAAAATACGTGAATTTAGTCCTTTTAACCAAATTTTTTTAAGTTTATTTGACGTTTCAAACGCATTTCATGATAGTATTTAAGTTAACATTGAAACAAAAATGTGTTGAACAGTGTAAATAATTTAAATACTATCATGAAATGCGCTTGAAACGTCAAAAAAACTTAACAAAATTTGGTTAAAAAGACTAAATTCACGCATTTTGAAAGATGAATGACTAAATTGATCAAAAGTTTTGATGAGGGACTAATTCCAATTTTCGCTGAAACTTGAGGGACCAAAAACGTATTTAACCCTTAAAATAATGGTTACATAGGTTGAATTGACAAATCTATTTACTTGTTTTACAATACTAATATGATCAAAACACATGAACGAGTTTGACAGTTGTTTAAATTATAAAATCAAGCAAGAAATTGAAGAACCAGTGAACAATGCACTGAAGATATCTTACTTAATATTTACCTTGTAATAGGAAATGGTGCATAAGCTAAAGAGTTTTACACAAAATGATGGAGAACTATGTCCATGTAGTAGCTAGTTAGAAACCAGACATATATGTCATGAAACCTGACAACCGAAAATAGTACCCTTTGATAAAAAAATAAAAAAAATCCTCAAACGTTTCCATGGACTATAATCTTCCTCTAATGTATTTTGAAGATGCCTTTTCAATCTTTGTTATTATACAAACTTAGCAACCAGTTCTGAAAAATTAAGCAGTGTTATGTTAGTATGGTTTGATACAGTTTTAGCCAAATCAAGAAAGTGGTCATGTTACCCATAAAAATTTCAGCAACTTGAGAGGGGTGTCCACATGAAGTTCTTCCTCCGTCGGTGGCTCTGCTTTTTTTTCAACGGCGACTGGGGGAGCAGCCGCCGGTGGCGGTGGAGAAAGTACAGGCACATCACATTTTCCATATTCGGCATTTTCCTGCATATATTTATAACTTTTCCTTAAAACAATACATTCAATTTCTGGCTTATTATATTTTATCAATATTTCTAAATTTTAGAATATGTTATACTTTTCGATTTTAAAACCACTGCAACAAATATTTGTCATCATAGAAAATTATTTTGGTGTGAATATATCAACAAAGTTATAAGTTTGATTTTATTTCATTTTATTGGATGTGAGATAGAAAGAGAAGTTGGTAATGAACCTTGCAATAGGCAATGTTGTCACATCCGCATGTTAAGTGGCCATTGGCTATGTCAACAGCTTCAGGGGCTCCTCCTCCATCACTCCTCTTTTAACACATATATTATCAATGCAAGTATTTCCAGAAGACAATCAAATTAATTAAATGCAATATTAAAATAATTTAATACCATATAAAAGTCAATGGCAATGAAATTGGGCCACCGATTATCAGCAGCAGCATGACAAGTTTTCAGCATGTTAACTAACGGAGCCGAATTGTGAGCACAAGTCGAAGATGAATTAGCATTACTCAGAAAATAGTTCATCAAAACCAATGACCTTGATTTGGTGTTCATGGCTGGAGATTCTCCACGGTGTGGACAAGAACCATTAACCATTCCGCCATCTCCATCTGAAAATTAATCAAATTCCATATAAACAATCGTACGATTGGGGTTCAATATCCTCACTAAAAATTATGAAACTGACATTGGTTTTCTACAACGTATGTCCACTGATAAGCAATGCCTTCAGAAGATTCTTTAGATGATTTAGAGGTAAAAAGAAGTAAGCGTTGATTCTTCTGAACCATGTCATCGACGGTTGGCCATTCTTCACCGTCTTTGGGCATTCTGGAGAGTGGAAACAAGTAGTTGTTCAACCCAGCATCGTTAAAGACCTTTGAAATCCCCTGGGGAGATGACACGTAGTCTTCAATGAAGATGGTCACAATTTCCGACGGATTTGCTTCAAGAAATGCTTTAACGTCTTTAAGCACCTTTATAGCAGGTTTCTGGCATGCATGCATGCATGCAGAGAAGTTAGAAGAGATTCTACGTTTGACAACAAATTGTGCATAGGAAAGTTATGCTCTTACAAAGGACGTGGCTTCGTAACATTTGCCTCCGAAGGAGTGACACAACCATATGTCATCGTTAAATTCGTACATGTCTAACATAAGCCCACGAACTCCATTCTGTGCAGTGGAAATGAGAAGAAAAAGGAAATTACTTCCAAACATATATGTATTATTTTGAAGTAGTGTAAGTAAAGAATATAGTAAAAGAGAAGCAATAATGTTTCACAGCGAGTTGTTGGGCAACTGAGTCTTCCTGTGTTGTGGTGGTTATAATGATTGATCCTGAGTCCGATTTAACGCCAGATTGAGCAAATGAGTTATGAGTTGTGAGCCATGAATATCTGTTGAACGCCAAACCTTTCACCTAATAACTCCACAACAACATATTTACCACTCAATAATCCTTTCAATTACCATTAACAACACACACAATGCAAAGATACAATCATCTCTTAATTAAAAATGCAGTTTTTAATTCAAATTCACATGATAAATATTTATTAAAAAGGCAATTTGACCGAAAAAATTATATTAAAATTGAAAGAAATTATGAAAGTGGTTTGTACCTTGGAAGTAGGGATTATAGGTTGGGTCCTTACGCATCTAGAGCGGGTATTCCCATTTTCAGCGCATGTTCCACAATTAAGACCACCGTCACATTTCTTATCAGAGCCACAAGTTTCTCCCAGCTGTTATTCGCCAAGAAACTATTCAGAATCATCGTTAACGTTATTCAATAAGATTGCAAATGTAGGTGATATACTATATACTATATGCTTTAAATTAATTACTGCACAAATAATTAGGTATAGACCTTGAGGCAGGAGAAGCCATTAACGAGGGAAAGTGCCAAAAGAACTACCATTGTCACTTGCCTTTGATTCTGCATTAATGAAATTAGAAATTAAGAGATTCATTATTAAATGTAATTGAAAATGAGATGAAATATAAAAAATGCCTTCATGTTGACGGAGGTTTTCCACATTTTTGTTTGCGCTTGAGGGTTGAGAGACGATGAACATTGAGGATGTTATATCCCCGGTCTCTCTGCAATTCCCTCCTTCAACGATCCTTTTCAAAAAAAAAAATTCAGACCTTTTATGGTTTCATTTCATCAATTTATATATTCTGGACTCAGCACAAATGGATTCGTTGGGGGGAGAAAATGTAGGGAATTCGAGATATTGGATTTTAACTTTTAGTTTAGACAATTAAGCTTTCAAACAAAAAAATATATAGTTATATATATTCTTATATTTTGGTCGTTAAAACAAAAAATTATATTTTTTTATTTATTTATATAAATATAGTTTAAATTTGCAGGTTGTAATAATCACATTGTGCCGTGAATGGTGCATCAAATAGTAAATCAATAAAAAAACAATAAACTTTGAACCAATACAATAAAAAAGGACAAAAATACAAATATCTGTCAAAATATTGCTCTTTTCCTCGATGCATCAAAATCCAAGAACAAAATATTGCTCTTGTTTTAACTGTTGCGACACATTATGATAAATTTGATGAGTGGTGAGTATGTGTCGAAGTAATCAACATTTTCAAATTGTATGTAACTTTTGATGACGAGACGTGTCTTGTATGTTCAATATCACTATTAGCAGTATATTTTATATTATAAATAAACCTATTTACCTTCTATGAATTGAAAACCTTTAATATTATATTTTATATTGTTTAATGTTATGTATTGTTGTTGTCTTTAAGAGCGTTGATCATAGTTTTGAGTCATTCATCATTCACATGAAATTTATTTGAAACTAAAAAATAATTTTATATTAGGGGGATTAAGAAAATAATTTTAATTAAATTTAATAAATTAGAAAAAAATAGAAACTAAAATAAATTTTGACGTTAATTTATGTAAATAAAAAAAATAACAAAAAAAAATTAATATCGACATCGTTAGTTTAGTTATCTTTTACATTTTAAAGACTAAAAGAACTTCTTCTTTTTATTTCAGAGGAGTATAAGAAAAATTGACCAAAATTTTAAAAAATTAGACTCGTATTCAACCCATTCATAAATTATCTAAGTTTAGAACACTTTTGGTTCGAAAATAACAATAATTGGCTTGTTATTATTATCTTAAATTAATATTTGATGAGGAAATTAAATTAATTAAATGCGCGTGCATGACGGTATCAATTAAATGTGAGAATGCATGGTGTAGCATCTGATAGATATAACTAAACTAAGTCCAGTTTCGTCTACCATTAATTTCGTGCCACCGGGAAAAGCTTCGTAAACAGTAAAAAAAGGAGAAAAAAAAAAAAAAAAGCAATGGCCCCATCTGCCCCACCAAGTACGCTATCAAGATTCTGCTTACACCCTTTGCGCCAACATCACACCAACCTCACTCAAACTCTTCTTCACTACTCCACACTCTCTTTCTCTTTCTCTTTCTCTTCTTCACATCACATTCAACACACACACAGACGAGAGAGAGAGAAAAAAAAAACATGAAAGCCAACGACAACATGGCAGTACTGACCAAGACAGACTCCGAGGTTAGCAGCCTCTCCCAGTCCTCACCGCCCCGCTCTCCCCGCCGGCCCGTCTACTACGTCCAAAGCCCGTCCCGCGACTCCTCTCACGACGGCGAGAAGACCACCAACTCCTTCCACTCCAGCCCCCTCCAAAGCCCATTGGGCTCTCCGCCCCACTCCCACTCTAACTCCTCGCTGGGCCGCCACTCCCGTGAGTCCGCCTCCACCCGCTTCTCCGGCTCCCGCAAGAGCAGCTCCACCAACCGCAAGGGCCCATGGAGGCCCTGGAAGGACCACTTCCACGCCATCGAAGAAGAGGGTCTCCTCGACGCCCACGACAATGCCCACCATGGCTTCCCTCGTCGCTGCTATTTCCTCGCATTCATCTTCGCCTTCCTTCTTCTCTTCTCCTCTTTCTCTCTCATTCTCTGGGCCGCAAGTCGCCCCCAAAAACCTGCCATTTCACTCAAGGTTCATTCTTCTAAACACACACTTTCAGTTATTATATATATATATATATATATATATATATATATATATATATATATATATATATAATACATTTCACTTATTAACTCTCGCAAACCAATTCATGTGAAATCTTTCAGAGTATAACCTTCGATCAGTTCCTGATTCAAGCGGGTGCCGATGTGTCAGGAGTTGCCACCAGCTTGGTCTCCATGAATTCATCTGTGAAGTTGACGTTTCGCAACACAGCTACATTTTTCGGGGTCCATGTCACCTCCACTCCCCTGGATCTAAATTTTTATCAACTCACTCTTGCCACTGGAACTGTAAGTTCATAATTACTTTTTTTAACATAATCATTACACTTTGTGAATTTAATCGATTAACTTTGCAGATGCCAAAGTTCTATCAATCTAGGAAGAGCCAAAGATCTGTTAGAGTGATGGTGAAAGGGAGTCACATCCCACTGTACGGAGGGGGAGCGAACCTGAACACTGTGAACGGGGCACCGCTTGAACCGGTGCCGTTGACGTTGAGCGTGATGGTGCGGTCCAGGGCTTTCGTTTTGGGGAAATTGGTGAAACCCAAGTTCCACGAGAAGATTGAGTGCTCTCTGGTTTTGGATCCGAAGAAGATGGGCATGGCCATTTCGCTGGTCAAGAAGTGCACTTACCAGTAAGTCAACACCGTGATTAATTACTTAATAAATCAAACGTTAATATTTGTTTTCAAGGGTGTGGTTGGATGCAGTCGGTGCTTCAGTTTTCAACATCTTTAGTTGTGTATTTTCAATGCTGAAGATAAATTATTTCTATTTTTATTTTTATTTTTATTTTAGCTATCTCAGTTTCCCTTTTTTCTATTTTCCCCATATCTAATTATGTAACAGCAATACGTAGTTGCGGTAGCTGGAACAAGTAGCAAAATATTGAATTCATGAACTGATACTTTGGGCTACTTAAACCCCGAAAATGTAGTAGTTTAAGATTGGTGGGGTAAATATATGAATTAGTTTCTATATAAAATAATGTGGTTTATGATTTAAAGAATGATGGAAATACGCTTCGCACGTTACATAGTTCACATGTAAACTTTGTGGAAGCGGGAAAAATACCTGTAAGATTTCCCTTGATTTGTTAAAGAAGAAAGAGACAAAAGCTTAGATAGCACTATACATTATTATAATTTTTTTAAAGTGATTACGCTACAGTATAAAAGGCGTTTAGAATAATGTTTTTAATATTTGGCCGGTTATTGAAGTCACAAAATAGTATACCACGCTCCATTCATTTAACTAACCATTAAGAGAATTTATTTTTTCACTTTAGAATTCTAAATTCAGGTAATTGGAATTCTGAATTTTGTTTTTGCATGAGAATGTCAATTGGTCAAAATTCATAACTAAAATCCAAATTCTTATACAATTTGTACTTATTTTTTTATGAAAAACATTTTGAAAAAAAAAATATTGTTACTATATAAATTGAAATCGAACTCTTTTCTTTCATTTAATACTTTTACTCAAGACTTTTTTTTTACATTATAAGATTTATTTTTTGTTTTTTTATTTGATGAGTGATATAATGTCCATTATGACCCACTCCTATTGAAGATAAGATTGACTATTCATTCAAGAAATAGCACATCATCTCATAAAATTATATGATTCCCTCCATCTAAATATAAAAGGTTTTCATGAAGAAGATTTATCTAAATATATTCTATTTGATATGGATAGGAAAAAAATCGAACGATTTTCTTAAAAAAATAGACAAATCAAACCAAGCAAAGATGATATGGATCCCTCCCCTTACAGTTTTTCGCCAAATCTTACCATTTCTAAAGTAAATGAAGTTCTATCTAATTTTTCATTTTAATTCAAGAGTTATGATATGCGGATGCTCAAATAAAAAAGAAAAATGCAAGTGACTAACAAATTACAATCAACATAAATTGTGCATAAAATCTTTAACCATGTATAAATTTTAATGATATTTTATTTGTATGGGCCTAAGATGACCACCCAATTCATTGTAATGTAAATCTTTTTATATGATTTTGTAATTAAACACAATGTTGATTATGTCACTAATCCAATATGATGTTCGAGTTGGCAAATATTATATTCGGACCGTCACTGAGTCCCAAAAATTTGAAGATTTTCGTTATGTTGGTAGTTTATAAAAGAAATTTTGTATATCCTATGTTCAGGTGATCATGACATGTTGATAGTTTATAAAAGAAAATTTGTATATCTTTTTTCAGGTGATCTTGATATTTGATTATCACTACCCAATGGAATAAAAGATATTAAGGTCCTCTAAATTTTTGAAATATAGAGTTCAACATAGTTTGATTCTTGAAAAACACATTGAATTGTATTCAATATTTATTAATATTCTATCACAAATAAAATTGGGGTTTAGGGAATGAAATCATAAAATAAAAATTTGTGAAACAAATTTAGAAATCAAAACCAAATTAAGATAATTAATACAGATCAATCACACTTTCAAAGAACTAAACAATCTGAAATCATAATTTTTTTTTAAAGATTCAAATATAAGTTTTAACAATTAACTTATTCAATTAATTAATCAAGTCGGTTTATACAAATTAAATCACAATATCCTTTAATAGAATTCATATTTGGTTATCAAATCAAGATTTTATGTAACGTCCCAATTTAGTAGAATAATTCTAATTTATAGAACGTCTCATGTTTATAGTATAAAATAGAGCACCGCCATAAAGTATATTAGAATTAATCTTTTTACAGTTATCCCAAATAATACTGGAATGGAAGCCCAAAGACACAACACAATGTCATGAAAAGAATCTAGACACATATTAGATTAAATTGGAAATTTGCTCAAAGAGCAAGAAACTATAAGATTACAGTACATAAGGGGAAATGCTCAACAATGAACAATAAAGGATCTAGGAAGCCTAACTACATCGCAGTCTCCCCGCCAACATCACGATCACCAAGAGTCTCCACATTTGCTCCCACCAAGGATTTGGTGATCATCACAAAAGGAAAAAGCCAAAGAAGAGAACAGACACAAAGAGAAAGGGTAAGCTAGAGTAAAATATTTAACATGTTATTGAGCAAGTAGATTATAAAACAGGTTACAGGCAAGCAAAGCAGTAAGCACCCAAAACATGTGAAAGCAAACAATTAAAGGACTCTCTAACTCAATATCCGGATCATACTCTTGATATAGAATTCTAATGGAAGTATGCACTTGTGCTGGTTTCTAAACTTTGCAGAGTCCAGACGCAAGGGGTTATCACCCAACGACACACAAGGTTAATCCTCCAATGTCTTGGGCCCAATATGCTCCAAGACTAGGACCTCCTGCCACTCTCACCACATAAATCATTATGCTCTATGTGAGCATGAACAATTATTAGAGTTCAGGATACATTCCTTTATCTAGACATCTCCTATATCAAGGTATATACTAACCACCATCACCAAGAGTTTCCCTTGAAACTCCCTTGAAACTCTTATACCAACAATTTCCACATGCCATCCCAATCATTCAAGTGTCATACCAATCCACCACCAACCAAACAAGTCATGTGTTCCATTTCATACTCAACATAACAAGATTTCGTTTAATCTCATACTTTATAAATGTATACCATGACATACATATATAACAAAATAGTATTTATCCCAAATAAGTGAGTGTTAACATTTAAGTACCTGCAATTCTATACAATCAAGCACAACACACTATCATAATTCTTACACCAAAATTCCTAAGAAAATTTATTATCACAAAACCAAAATCACTATAGTAATGCGTGACACATTTCTCAAGCTACAGACATCTAATCGACGATCCAACCGATTAAACCACAAAATAACATGTTATGAACCAAATATCCAAATTTGAGCTCAATCCAACGGTTAATGAGTCGGGAAAGTCAATTTTACTAAAACTGCACATATTAGAAAAAGACAAAGTCGCCCAGCGACCCAGGGCACTCGCCCAACGACCAGAATACGAAAAATAACGTCAAATATCACAGTTTCATGAATATTTGAACCCTAACTTGGAAACACACCAAAAATTAACATTTTTTCCTATCTTGTCTCATATTCCACAAAACACTAATTACATAAAATAGAAATAACGTGAAACCCTAGCTTCCCTTACCTGGATAATGCTCGAAAACGATAGCAAACACTTAACAGAGAAACACCAAAGCTCCAGAAATCAAACAGCGAGCTGAAACGTGGATACAAAAACAAATACAGGGCATGATACAGGGCATGAGGATGAACCCTAACCCAAACCAACGTACCCCAAATGGTAAAAAGGGGAAGAAACGAAAAAGGAGTTTAAATACTCAACTTATTTGGAAGTAAAATGAACTTGGCTAGCTCGTAGAGGAACGTGAGTGAAACCCTAGCAGAGCTCCTGTTCCAAAAAGTAAAGGAAAGGACAGAACTGTTTTTAGAGATGAGACATAAAATGAGGATTAGGGGACTGGAAAGGAGTATTGGAGGTCCTCAAATGGGCTGGCCTTAGGTCCACAAAAAGGACAGACCCAAAACGCTTTAGAACTGAAAAAAATGGGACTTACATTTCATCCATTCATCTATTCTCAATTTGAATTCTAGTTTTAGAAACACAAATTGATATAAAAAAAAAAACTTAAAGAAAAAAAAAACTTGAAATGAAGAACGTTGGTACAAAACTCAATTTGTGTTAATTGATCTTTATTTTATGAATTGATCCTCAAATAATTAGTTTTCCATTATTCAAAGTAGAAATCATAGCAGAAGGATAATAGAAAAACATGAAAAGAAAAATATGAAAATAGAAAGAAAAGAGAGAAAAAAGAGAAAAACTAAAACACAGAAATTTGATAAATGATGTCTTCTGCTCTATTTGAGCACATTTAAGAATTACATAAGCTCTGAAAAGTGAAGCTCTTATTGTGAGCCTAATTATATTCAGTAGTTATGACATGATATAAATCTATAACAAAATTAAGCTATAAAAATTAAGTTAATATAATTTAATTATTTTGAGTGATATGTAAGAAGAAAAAATAATGAAAAATATTAAATAAGAAAAGTAGTTTAGAACACTAGGTTTGATTTTATTATTTTCACTAAATTTAAGGCCTCAAACGCTAAACATAATTGATTCTATTTGTTATTTGTTCATAATTTTAAAATGGAAAGAACAAGTAGATTAATCTTCTCACTCAACTAGTCCTTTAATTCATTTTAAATATTAATTAATAACTTGCGCTCATTATAAGAAACGATCAAATATAAGACTTATTGTAGTTTTTTTTTTTAAGATAACATTATAAATATAAACTTAAAAAATATATTTATCTTCAAAGATGGGATAATGCTACTCTTGGTATAGTGTTACTGTAAGACCCTAGAAAATGGCGTTTTAAAAGTGATAGTGATTTAAAAATAGTGAGACTCGACTACTTTAATATTAAAAGATTTTAGTATAAATAGAATTGTTATAAACGAGTTTCATTATTTTAAAACACACCATCTCTCTAGAAACCACTTTTCTAGAGTTCTCTGATTTTTCTCTAGAGGTTCTGTCTCTCTGGTCGTCTGATTGAAGAACCGAGACCGTAGGATTGATCCTCTCGGCGAGCTCTTCAAATTGGACCGATCAGTTTCTCCGTTCGGGTAAGTTGAGTTTCCGCTCTCTTTTCTAGTCTTTTCTGTTTTCTGTTACATGCAAGCCCTCTTCCGCTTGCATGCGACGTTTTAATCATCAGTATGAGTCTCTGTTGATCAGTGATCATAACGGTATGTCCTGATCGTTCTTGTGATGTTTCTATGTGTAGATAGAGCATCCTGTGGAGTTAGAGGTGTTGACGTTTTTAAGGCGTTGACATTTATAAAGTTGTCTAAACAGGATAACAGGTAAGGGAAGCTAACTGTTTTACTTGAATTTCATCTAGAAATCATTCTGATGACTTTGAATTGCATGATTGATTGTTGTATGAGTGCTTGAATTGTGTAATTAAGTGTATGCTTGGATTGTGCTAGATTTCTTTACTGTTGCATGTGAGAACAGATTGGGAATCTGGTATTTTCGCCTAAGCGAGCAGCTCTCGCCTGAGCGAAAACACCAGAAACTCATCCCCTGTTTCTGCGCGAGATCTCGCCTAGGCGAGCCAGTCTCGCTTGAGCGAGAGTCACTCTCGTCTAAGCGAGACAGCTTAGCCTGAGCGAGAATTCGCCCAGAGTTTGGGTTGTTCTCTGTTTCGAGCCTCGCTTAAGCGAGAATGACTCGCCTAAGCGAGAGAGCCCTTTTCGCCTGGGCGAGACCTTCTAGCTTGAGCGAGAACCTCTGCAACTGAGTGTTATTTCTCTGTTTCTAATGAATGAAGCTATGTTTAAATGTTAAAATGTGAACTTAGTTATGATATGCATGAATTGTTATGACTGGTAATATGTGGAGTGAAATTGCATGAAGTTGGAATATGAGAAGATGTAGTTGAATTAGGATTTCAAGGGAAATTCTAAGAGGAATGTTTTAGTGTATGTAAGGACATAAGGACTCCGTATGGGTTGGTATCCTGAAACTCCAATAATCATTCACGCTCAGATAGAGCATAATGGATTATGTCGTGAGGAGTAGCAGGAGGTCCTCGTCGTTGGACTTGATCCAGTCTAGACGTGGAGGGGACTTACCCTGGGAACGGTCGGGTGAATACTCCATGTGTCCAAACTCTGCAGAGTTTGGGAACCGTCACAGGTGCAAGCCACCCAGAGATCCAATGTCGCTTACATAATCCGGATATCGAGTCTAGAGTTACGTATATGTGTTGTGGTGGTCTATATGATTCTGGTGATAATGAGAAAAATTGCATGGTCTCTGTTTATAAATGAACTGCATGATTCCTTAATCAGATTAGCTTACCCTTGCTTGTTGTGTGTCTGTCTCGTGTTGTATGTTTTCCTTTTGCGATGATCACCTATTCGGTGGGAGCAGATGTGGTTACAGTGTCAAAGGCGCTTCTGGAGGATGAAGAGTCATCGTTTAAGTGTTGAGAAGGAGGTTTCCAGTGGGAGCTTTAGCAGTGGTCAGTTTAAGTATAGAGTTTATTAGTTTAGTTTAAGTGTATAAGCGATATATTTTTATAGTCATATCTTTTGTAAGACTGTATTAATATATTGTGTACACTGGATTATCTGTTTTGGAACTATGATGAAACTCTCTATTTTTATTAGCTTTAAGCTGCTGAAATTGGGATGTTACAGTTACAAATTCAAAAATTAATTAAAAGTGCATTAGGGTGTAAGAAAGGAAATAAAGTGTACTATATCGTACAAAGATAATTTGTGGGTCACAATAATGTGGCCCATCTTTCACATGGACATTGCTCCAAATCAGATCATTCTGAACCTTTTGTTTTCTTGTTTCTTTATTATGGCTAACATCTTTCTTCCAGCTCTACCCAGGGTGTATTTATTCACACACACCCCTTATTGAAGATTGAGTTTTTTTTTTTTTTTGTCTGTGGGTTTGGTTTTACAAATAACTTAGTTGCTAATATTATGATTCAATTGATAAGAAACCATATTTTTTCTTTTTTTTTTTAATTTTACTAGTAGAATTAAAAATAAAGAAATAAAAGAGTTACATTTTCCATCATGATTATAAACTATAATTCACTTTGGACAAAATGATTAAGCTTGGCCTGATTAGACAAGTTTTGTGTTTTCTTAAGCCAGATCATGACAAATAATAATAATCACAAAGCAAATGAATGAATAAATATTAACATCACTGATTGGAACATTTAGACTTACCAATAGCATAAGTATAGTTACTAATGATGATGTTTTATAAATATACGCATCATTAAATCGTAAAAGGTATTAATTTAGGGTTTATTAGAACGGATAATTAAATATACTTTCCAATATTTAATATATTAATTTGCGACAAACTATCCTCTTAAATAATTATTTAGAATATGAAATCACAAGAAATAAAGTTATGAAAAAATAAAATCGGTACAAGTAACTATATTATACCTCTTTTGTGTTTATTAATAATATTATATATCCCATACACTTCTCATTGTAGTTTAATATTGGACTGTTATTCGAGTAAAATATATTCTTGACTGAATTAAAAACTTGAAAAAAAAACATAATTAATTCATCTCTATCAGTTCTTGGGTGACTATGATTGAAATTACATGAAGAACATGCATGTGCTACACTTAGTATATTGTTACGAAATTGAGGAACACGAAAGAGAATAGTGATTAATGGTACAGAATTACATGGCCCATATTTCACATGGACCCTGTTCAAGAGCCTTCCAATTGGATCAATCTAAATACATTTTCTGATTATTGCTTTGTGGGCTACCATCTTTCTTTCAGCTCAAACTTATAGTAGCGCCCTTATTCATCTCCACACCTGCATGCTGTTTCTTCTTCATTTATTTTTCTTGCATGTGTGAATTGTAATTTCTGGATGCTGCTAAAACAAAGTTTTGAAGAATATAAACTGAATGAGTTTAATTTCTACTTATGCAAAAATCATAATTAGTATATTTTTAAAATAATTACTATAAAAGTCAGCAAAATTATCATACATAACCTATTTGTGATTAGATAACATGTAAAGACCATCCAAATCTCTGACTAATATTCTAAACACATGCTTAATCATTAAATTGAGTTTGGTTTACCAATGCATATTTGGCAAAATCAAGATTGAGTTTAGTTCCCAGATTATGATACTTGTAGAAGTTGAAAATATTTACTATAACATATTAAGTTAAAATACGATTTTTACAAAATGTAATACAAACACGCCCACCACACGCTTCACAAAAGAGCAGCCACAAATGCAGTGCTTCTCTTTCAATTTGGACGCAATAAAATCTCAAAAAGACAAAACGTGCAATGCATTTTAAATATTTGCCGCAACACATCGAACTTAGGTCCAAGTCCTAACTAACACAGTAGTGGTGGACAAGAAAATTTAAGCCAATTTAATAATAAATAATAATAATAATATTTTCATTCTAAAATTATACCCCTTCTTCGGCTCTTTTAAATGTTGGACTTTTAAGATTACAGTAATTAAAATTTTAACAACTATATCTTTATGTTTCTTTTTCATTTTTAAATTATTTAATTTATTCTTACAAAATCATAGAAAACAAATAAAAAAAAAGGGAAGGAGTAAATTTGGTTAATTCTTTACTTTTGTTCTAAAATTATAGTACTGTTTAAGTATCCAATGCTATGTAGTAAAGCACATTTTAGTGGCCACAAAAAATGGTGGCCATTGTTTATGATCCTCGAATACTTTGCTGTTGACCTTATTCTTTTATAAGCAAGGTTTAATTCTCCTTCTTGACTTCTGCTCTCTATTGTACCATTCTTGAAAGATTTTTCTAAATGACCAATATAAATGATGCATCCTACAAAACTCTGACAACACGCAGAGTGTTGTAATTTTCCCCTTTTCTTTTTCTGGTGTTGTATACGAAGGAACATGGGAGTTGTTATTTGACCTTTTACTTTTGGGTGGTATTGTTAAGATCTAATACAAGAAAATCTAGAATACTTTGATCTCACTCCTACGTCGCCCAAATGCTGTAACACTTTGTGTGAATTTGGTAATGGTCGATTCCTTTCTTTCCACCATACCTAATCTCTTAGGTGGAATGTATTCAATGGATTTAGAACAAATTTAGATGGTTTTGCACAACGGGATGATCGCTGTTTTTCCCAACACAACTTTGAATGTTAAACATTTCTGTTCATCGTCATAATAACATTGAGCACTATTAATTCCGTGTTTCTTCCAATTGCTGGAAGAGCTGTCTTCACGCTGGCACCATACGCTCTGTGAAGGCCCAGGTTCTCCCCTTACCTTTTCATTTCACACTAAACTTAAACCAACCAAGTCAAAGGAAACCACAATTAGAAAAAATAAAAATAAAAAAAATGCTCACCAACACCAAATCATTGAATTTTACTTGGCCATTCGCATCAAATTTGTCAAAGTGTTAAAAGCCAAAATTAAATAGAAGAAATTAGGGGTGTTTGACGCAGACCACACCGACCCAAAAGTTTTAAACTTCATTTACCCAATATTCTCTTTGACAACATGTAATCATGCCTTCAATAATCATGTCAACGCTTTTACAACCACGGGTTTGCGCCTCCCCCCATTCATAACATTACCTCCTAAAAGTTAAAACTTTAAACCCCTCATGAAACCAAATTCCCCAAATAGAAGGAAACAAAGAGATTAAACAAGTAATTTACTATAAAATCAGCCTCTGTACAACGCGCCACAACCGGCGCCAGTTAAAACTCTTCCATCAAGTCAGTTCACAA
Organism: Vigna unguiculata; assembly: GCF_037176805.1. Lineage (NCBI taxonomy): Eukaryota > Viridiplantae > Streptophyta > Magnoliopsida > Fabales > Fabaceae > Vigna > Vigna unguiculata. The sequence continues at coordinate 50,046,231 of NC_140794.1, read as the reverse complement.
ATCACAAATGTACGTATGTGTATCCTACCCAATTTACAAAAAATCAAATCAACCAATTCAGTATAATCAAAACCGAGATTGCGATCAACAATCTTCTAATTCCTATGCCAATTTCACCTAACACTACTCCAGTCATCTGATTCCGACCAATTCGCCGGCCGATCAACCGTTGATATCTGACGGAGCCGGTCCTCCGGCGAGCAGAAACCCTCCAAACGGGACTCGTCAAAATTCCACGGCGATTGAGATTCCGGCGAACTGGGAAGTGAAGAAGTCGCACTAGAAACCCAGTCGGGGAAATCGAAGTGACTTCTGGGCGATTCGTGGAGGCGCTTAAATGAAACAGTGTCATCAGAAACAAAAGGGTGTTTCAAAAGCATCTCTGCACTCCACCTCTTTCTAGGATCCTTAACAAAACACTTCTCGATAAAATCCTTCCCCTCTTTCGATAAATTCTCAGGTATCTCAGGAATCTCTTCTCCCACCCCAATTCGAAGCATCAACGACCACATACTCGACCCCTTCTCAACCTTCCACGCAGGCTTCCCGGTCACCATCTCCACAACGGCGCACCCCAGAGCCCATATATCCGCCGGCGACTCACACTCACCGTCGATCACTTGCTCCGGCGACATAAACAGCGGAGTCCCCCTGCATTCACTCTTCCTCTGTTTTCTCTCCCCTGCCTCCTTAGCCAGACCGAAATCCGCAATCTTGATTTCCCCGTCGTCGAATACGAGGATGTTTTGCAGCTTTATGTCGCAGTGGACAAACCCGTTTTGATGCACGTGATTCAAACCTTCCACGATGGACCTCGTGTAACGCCGAACCTCAGGCTCGGCAATCCGGCCACCGCAATTGTTTACCTTGTCTGCGAGACTCCCGGCAGCGGCGTATTCGAGGAACAAATTGTAGTACTCAACACCATTTTCGAAACTGTAGTCGTCTCCGAAGCAGCGAATGATCCTCGGACAAGAACCTAGGTGATCGAGCACGTGTTTCTCATTCTTGAGCCAAAACGAGGTGAGTGCCTGGGAGGACTTGACGGCGGTTAAAGACGGAAACTGAGAGGGATTGGTAGTCGGAATGACTAAACTAACGGTGGCGAAGCTTCCTCGACCGACGGCGTCTCCCCGAACCCAATCCATGTGTTGCAACTAACCTGTGAGGTGACTGTATAGGTGGTTTTGCTTTGTGGGAAAGAAAGAAAGAAAAGAGAGGTGAAGTAATGAGAATAGGAATAAGAAAGGAGTGCGAAGTGTTGGTTGGAAAGAATGAGCAAGGCTCTGTTTTATATATATATATATATATGGTGAAATATGGTTGATATTGAATGACCTAAGGCTTAAGGCGTCTGGTGAGATAAAGATATTTAAGAGAAAAAAAGTGGGAACGAAAATACTAAATATTCGTAGATGATTGAAGCACGTGATAGGCAAGGATATTTTCAGGCCAAGGGGTGTTTTCCAAAATTGGTGAACTAGCTCACCACACTTCTCAACGTGGTTGATGAGATGAACGTTTCCCAAAGATTTTATGACAGATATCACGCTGCTACGAAAGTGACCTCTAAATACGCCCCTCTAAATTCTACTAATAATATTATCATTATTTTTTTCTACACTAATTTTTTGATTTATCAGAGTATGGAACGTGTGATATGAGTAACTATGTCCTTTTACGCATCTTCTGCAGTCATATCAGAGTATCTAAGTGTATTGATAGTTTTTTTTTGTCCTAGTCATGCTTTTACACGCATGAGCTTCTAAATTATAGTTATTATATCGGCAGTGTGTTTTCCATTAATCATATGTTTGTTTTAGGAAGAAATTAATGGCCACCATCTTCAAAATATTCACTGCTTCCTACTCTCGATTTGTCGTCACTCAGTCTTATCCTTTGTATTACAAATTGCTAGGTAGTTGTTGCTCAAACTTAACAAATTCCTATCTCTCTATTTAAATATTCCTACCATTTGTTGGAATATTCTTCATCCAAGCTTTTTCGTCTCTTTTTTTAAAATAGGAAATTATGGACACTGAACATGTGACAACGATTTTTCATGTAAAGTAATATCTTCATGTGAGGAGTAAATTATTTTTTTGATATATGAGTAAATTAGATATTGTTTGTTGAAGTTTGAGAAGTTACGAAAATTTATACGCGACTATTACGCAACTTAACTATTGTTTTAAGATAACGTGGTAATTTTGTTTATGTGCGGATTCGCGCACATTATACAACATTAAATTAAGTATTTATAGTCCATGAAGCTTTACAACTCTTAACATAAATAAATATATTTCATTTGTTAAAATATTTTATTCCTGAGTACATTTTTCTCATTTAACACGCTTCATGATTTTTTTTTCAATAATTATGCAAAATTCAATATATAAATACAGTGGCGGAACTTAGACAAAAAATTTGGGAGTGCCAAATTATATTTTTTATTTTTTTAGTTAAGAAAAAACTCTTTATTCTCTCTTCATTTCTTCTACTTAAAACAAGCACACATAATAATAGAATTCAGAAAAATATGATTATCATTCATTATTATATCATGATACCAAACCATGAATACCATTTTAGATAAATCATTCGTACCTCATCAATCTGATTTGGTGACTATTGTGAAATTTGATGACACTTTTTCCGAATCGCGTTCTAATGAATTTTTTAATTCATTATATGTAACTCTAGAAACTTTAGAAATTTGTTTTTTATTGTCTTGAATTCTTGTTCTTCCTAAATCTCTCAAGTTTAGTTAACGTAGATGCAATTTTTTTACATGTTTATCACAAACTTTCCTCCTTCAAAAAAAGAATTAATTCTTTTACTATTTATCATAATTATTCTAATATAAATTTATCATCTCTCTTATATAAATTCAAAACTTTACAAAATTTACTATAGGTAGGAAAACACAAAATCCTTAAATTTCATAATTAAGAGTTATATTCTAACCTCCGTTTCTAATCTATCTTTTTGTAATTTTTTCTTCTCATACACTTTCATAATAACTTACATGATAAAAAAATTTTATAATAAAAACAAAACCCTAATTTTTTTATAAATAATATTTCCATTACATTTTTTATTTTATTTTTTATTATTATTTTCTATAATATAAATTTAATATAAATAATATATAATTATAATTTAAAAAATATATAAATATATATTAAAAAAATTCCAAAAAATTTTGGGGAGCCATAGCTCCCCTGTCCCTTTAAAGTTCCGCCGGTGTATAAATATATGGTATGAAAAAACAGTGTGATTGTTCTGCTGTAAATTATGGAGCAACACATCAAAGGAAACTTTTTATTTGATAATGTATCAAAACATACTTTTGTATTTCTATTAAAATCAAATCAGTGAAGCATATTTGATTACTTGTGTTCAGATTAAATCAATCTAAATTAGACAGCTCAATTGGGAAAGATGATAAAAATGTGCTGTAAACACTGTTACAAAAGAAGCACGTTTGGGATCTAAATAAAAGGTTCATGTTTGACGTTGGAAATTAAAATATAGAGACTGGATTTGTGCAATTACCAGCCGACACTCTCAAAAGATGCATCTATATATGAGTGGCTGGAAGTTGATTCGTTCAAACGTGTATTCAAGAATTAGAATTAAAGCACTAAAGTTACACGTGAAGATTGGATTTTGCACAATATATCAATATTTTATTTTTAATTTTGATTTAGTGTGTGATCTCACCAAATAAGATTATCTCCTAAAGTATAATATAAGTCTGAAATTATTTTATTAGCTATAATTGAATTTAATATATGTGTGTGTAATGTATGTGAGTTTGTTTTAAAAATTTAAGTGGACTGTGATAGTTTTGTTTAACTTGTTTCTTTGTCCTTTGCTCATTTAAACAAACCACACACTAGGATAACAAGAGTGTGTATGGTTCTAACAAGTCCAGGTTGGATCTGTCAAACATTTAACTCTCTTGAATAAAAAAAAACAATATAAGTTTTTGTTTATTTATTTAAAATATGTAAGTGGAACCTAGTTCATTCTCACGGAAATCAAGATTCATGTTTTTTAATTAACCTAGTCCTAATAGACTTTTATTAACTAACACTACTTTCTTTTTCTTCAATTACGAAAAATGATTTATAATTCCTTTATAATAAGGTTAAAAGTCATGAAATTGTATAGAGAAACATCTTTAAACACATAAAAAGTAAATTACTATAAAATTTATACCGATAAATTTCTTTACGTATATAAATTATATTTCATATTTACTTATGTATTAGAAAGTTGATTTTAATTATTAATATTAGTTAAACAAAATAAATTTAAAGACATTGACAATTAAAAGATCAAGATAGATGAATGATATTTATTTGAGATGGATGAATTACTAGTTATAAGAGCAGAGTAGGTGAAAGGAGAAGAAATTAATGTTGAAATTGATTGAAAAAAAAAAAAAAAAGTTAGCATGAATGCAGCATAGTATAGTGGTGGTACCTATAATAATGCCCTACGTGGTTGCCCTTATTGTCAATTTTTGAAAAAACGAAAGCTAAGATGACATGGAAACGTGTTTAGTGTGAAACCAACGACGACGACGTTTGACTGGAAGTGAATGCCTTCCCTTTGCCGCATGGGTTTTTAGTGGTACCCTAATAAATAACGAATACTACATACAAATACTATTACTTGCAAAATAATCAAATCCCAATACCACACCGACAACTTCCCCTAAATTTTGAGGAATTTCATGTACTCAACAAACCAAAGTAACAAAACTATCAAAGTCTAACAGGGTAAGGAATCCACAGCAACCAACTAAATGATTAAGTAATGTAATGTGCATCCCTTTCTCTTTGTTACTTCTCCTCATCCTTCTCATAAACTTATTCGATGCACATATTCAAACAAGAATTTGAAATCACAAAAGCTTCAAACAATTTTAGAAATTGAAAGTTTGAATTAAAATTTTGATTGAAAAAATATAATTTAACATTATACGTACTTCAGAAAAATTTAGATAGAAAAGTTTGGGAGAGTTTTCACCCTTTAAACATTTGTACACAAAATTGTTATGTTTTACCTTAATTGTTTATGGTTTTTTTCTAATTTTTGGGCTTTTCTAAGGAAAAATACGAAAAATATCACCTTCAACAAAAAAAATATTAACATAATAAGTTTGTAGATTTTTTTATATATTATTTATCTTGTTCATTTATATTTAATGTAAAACTCAAATCCACATTTGAAATTCTAAAAATCACTCATTCAAATACAAATTCCTTTAACATGAACACAATTCTCCTCAAGCAACAATAAGACTCGTTTATACAATCGTTCTTATCATAAAAGGACACACTTACATAAAACCATTGTTACAAAAAATTTTCATACAAGAATTCTTCAAATTCAAGCCTTTTCACCTACACATGTGTTCGATCAACATTCATCACAATATTTTGTTGGATTCTTGTGAGAGAAAACAACAAGAAGATTTAACATCAATGAGTCATGAACACACATATAATAGACTATGAGTGCACGTTCAACAAATACCTTAAGGTTATGTTTTTCTGGATTTTCTTTTTTATATATTGTTCAGCTTACATATTTTTATGGAATGTGAACCTTGAACTCACACTTGAGATTCTCACAATAAACGACTAAAAGATTAGATTAGAAGAAAAAAAAATATTAGGAAAGTAATGTAATACAACAAATAAGTAATGAAGAACCAAGTGTTTTTCTTATGCACTCACACAAGCATCTTTTTGCATTTGTTTCAAAAAACAAAAGGTTAATAAGAAAATCATATAAAAGAAAAAAAATACATTCTCAAATATAATTTTAAATTTCAAAAAGAGTTAGGACTCACACAATAAAGATGTGGTTTGTCGCCTCAAAACTTACATTCAAAAATTCTCAACAAACATATTATTATTCAACATGAAACCTTTCTAAATTAATTATAACCTTTCATACAATTTTTTTGACAAAATCTACAAACATTCTTATATAATTTTTTTGGCAACAATGGTAAATCATCTTGTGCAATTTTTCTAGCAAAAATTGCAAATCTTCTCATATAATGTTTCTAGATAAAATTGCGAATCTTCTCCTATAATTTTTCTAAACAAAACTATAAACTCTCTAGTGACATACAACTAATCAAGCCCCCTCATACACTTATTGAGTTGTGGTGATCACTTTCAAATAAATCCTTGACTTTTAGAATAGTATTTTTTTCTACTCCATTCTTCATATTACTCAACGTGGGACATTGATGAACACACACTTGAGAACCAACATATCCTCCTTTCACCAACAGTCTCACATATAAATAAGAAATCTTCATCGTCATACTTCACCCCTTGGCACCACAAGAAAATGCATATTTATCAACAAAAAATGATCGATGGAAAAAAACTTATTGGCAAAACAAAATTTACCAACAAATTTTAGAATTTTAATTACCATGGATATTTTTGTCGATTCATCGCTAATGGATTTGTAGGTTAAAATTATAAGCAAATTAGAACTTTTATTACCAAGCAAAAATATTCTTTGACAATTAATTTGTTAGTAAAATTCGTCAATCAAATTCATTGATAAAATCCACTAGTAATATATATTGTTTATTATTAACAAATATTTTTATCAATAAAATATGGGTCAAAGTTTCCACTTTGGACTTTGATCATGCCGTGATAAAATCTTTCAGTAAATATGTCGGTAATTTCATCGGTAATGAATTTTTTTCAAATCTATTAGTATACTTGTCGATACTGATGTTTTTTTAAAATTTGTTGGTAATTTAATATTTTGAAAACTTGTCAGTTAATCCAACACGACCAATCCAGCACAATCTGAATTTATCATTTCAAACCAATATCCAACCATTTCAAGGATAAAGTTAGTCGGTTGCGAATAGTTTCAAACACGGGTAACTTCAAATGGATAACGAGTTGTCCAAATTTAATATTACAAAGAAGAAAACACGTCACCAACCAGAGAAGAGTGTGTCACTCGTCATCGTTCCACAAATGCAACCATCATCGGAGTTACATAAAGACGTTCAAATCCATCGCACTAGGAACTTAGGCAGCCACTGCAACGACGCAGATAAACCTCCACCCATGCAAATTTTCATTGCACCACAACCATCGCGGATCTGCATTGCACTACAGGCACGACGACATATTGTCAAACCAACACCCACCCATGCAGCCACCACGTTGCTAAATTCAACGGAGACATGCAATTGCTTCTTCGTGCAGAGGATGTCGAAAGAAGAGACGAGAGGCACTAGAGTCTATGGAAGTGTATCACAATAAAAACTAGGGTTTTTGAGAGTGCTGCACTTTGAAAACTCACCACGGGTCGAGTTAGATATTCATAAATATTTTTTCTCATACTCGTATCCGACCATTTAAACATATTTATCCAGTTTCAATTTATCCGCCATTATCTAAAATTGTGCATAGCCGACCCATCTCTTATTTCTCCATGCGGCTTTGGTGGATACAGTTGGGTTTGCACTTTTTTCTCACTCTTAAATGGAAGTACTTCCACAAGTATTAGCAGAAATAAAAACATAACATAAATTTAATGTGATTCAACACCTCAAGACCTACACTCACAAATACTCAACAAAAAATATTATTATTCAACATGCAATTTTTTTGGGTAAAAATTGCAAACATTCTCACACAAATTTTTTGGAAATAATTGCAAATCTTATTGTGTAATTTTTCTAGTAAAAATTGCAAACCGTCTCATACAACTTTTCTAGACAAAATTGTAAATTCTCCAATGACACACAATTACCCAACTCCCATACACCCGTAGAATTACGATGATACTCTCAAATCTACTCTTCCTTTTTAATAAACTCGCGCTTGAGTAGGGATGACAACGGAGCAGGGCGGGGACGGATTTCGCTATCCCATACTCATCCTCGTAAAAAAAAAATTCATCCCCATCTCCATACCCAAACCCAACGGATATCAAACTTTTGTCCCATCCCCACTAGATAACGGGTATAATCTCGTACCTAGAGATGACAAATAAACTCGTCCCCGTGGGTATTGCCCGAACCCGTCCCCGTTTTGACGGGGAATCCCCGCATTGATTGGGTATGGGTATGGGTATGGGAAATCCCCGACTTTTCAGTTGGGTATGGGGATGGGGATGTACATATCCCCGCCATAATACCTGTCCCCGCCATATTTCCATTCTCGTTTAAATTATTAAAATATTCACAATTAATTAAGTAACCTTATATATATATATATATATATATATATATATATATATATATATATATATATATATATATATATATATATATTATTTATTTTAATTATTTGGTTTGTCATGAAACTCATTCGCATCTCCAATATATTTTTTATCTTATCATAACCTTTATGTAATTATGTTAAAATGATGTATGTTAATTAAAAAAAAAATTTATGTCTCACATTTGAATATTTCTATTATTTTTTTAATATTTTTATTTATTATATATTTTCCTTTCACATGAGAATGTTTATACTCTCAATTTAAGGTAATATAAAAAAAATTACTTATTATTATTATTATTATTAATTTTTGTTTAATTTGAAGAACTCTTTTGTTTCATTAAAATAACTTCGTTATTTTTCAACCATTGAGTATATATGTTGATATTTGAAAAGTTTTCTTAGTTCTCTAAGATATTTTTCATCTTATCATACCTTAATTATACATTTAATTTCCTTTGTGTGATTTCTTTTGATAATCTCTCAAATTATTTCTAAAACACACATTTGTTAGTTTTTTAATATTTTTATTTATTGTTTTTATTTTCATTATGTAGAATAATATTTCGATATATTCTATCTAATTATTTTTTATTTTATAACTTATTATTAATCATACTGTAATTTTTTCACTTTAAATTATGTTTGAAGTGGTTAAAATTTTATATATATATATATATATATATAATAATATTTAGGAATAATATATGATAATTCACTACAAGAAAAATATGAAATAGTGACTGATTTAGTCAGTAACCCATATCAGTCACTATTTTTCGTCATTAGTGGTAGTAGTTGATTTATTTCTGAATCAATGATTAAATTAGTGACCGATTCAATGATCAAATCGGTACTTGATTTAGTGACCAATTTAATTACTAATTTATTTGTAATTTAATGACAAATTTTTTGATCACTAATGATATTTCTATTTAATTTTAACCACTTCAAACATAATTTAATAATTAGTTCTCTAAGGTATTTTTCATCTTATCATACCTTAATTATACATTTGGTTTCCTTTGTGCGATTTCTTCAATATCTCTCAAATTGTTTGTAAACACACATTTGTTAGTTTTTTAATATTTTTATTTATTGTTTATTTTCATTATGTAGAATAATATTTCAATATATTTTATCTAATTATTTGTTATTTTATAACTCATTATTAATCATACTGTAATTTTTACACTTTAATTGTATAAATAACTTTTATTTACTACAATATAAAAATTTAATGTAATTGCTATGAATATTTTTTTGTCACTATCCAACATATATTGAAGTTCAAAAGATACAAAATCTATGTCAAAATTTTATTATTATGTTTATTCTTTGTTCTTTGTGTCATTTTGATCAAGTGATGTATTATCACTTTTATTAGTGTATAAAAAAGAGATTCGTTAAAATTTAAAAAATTGAAGTAAACAAACATTTAAAATATATTTTAATTTGAATATTTGTTTTCCTTTTATATTTTTTTGAAATATTTTTTAATTTTATCAACTAAGTTAATCAATGTTGTAGTTTGCAAATTTAATAAATGTTTTGGTTCTCATGAAATTTTATTTTGTATTCTAATCTAAAATGTAGACAATTATAATTTATTTCAAAGTATTTGATATGGAAGAAACAATCATCCTCCTAATATTAAATATTTGATAATATTATGTTTTCTTTACCGTAATTTTTTTCTTTTATAAAAATTAATATTGAAGTAGTTAGAACATGGGTACGGGTATGGGTACGAGATTATACCCGTTACCCGGTGGGGATGGGGATGAGACAAAAGTTTGATACCCGTTGGGTTTGAGTATGAGGATGTGGATGAATTTTTTATGCGGGGATGGGTATGGGATAGCGAAACCCGTCCCCGCCCCGCCCCGTTGCCATCCCTACTCGTACCCATACCCGTACCCGTTTTCTAACTACTTCAATATTAATTTTAAAAAAAAATACAGTAAAGGAAACATAATATTATCAAATATTCAATATTAGGAGGATGGTTATTTCTTTCATATCAAATACTTTGAAATAAATTATAATTTTTTACATTTTATATTATCATTTTATATTAGAATACCAAATAAAATTTCATGAGAACCAAAACATTTATTAAATTTGTAAACTATAAACATTAATGAAACTTAGTTGATAAAATTAAAAAATATTTTAAAAAAAGTATAAAAGGAAAACAAATATTCAAATTAAAATATATTTTAAATGTTTGTTTACTTCAATTTTTTAAATTCTAATGAATCTCTTTTTATACACTAATAAAAGTTATAATACATCATTTGATCAAAATGACACAAAGAATAAATAATAAACATAATAATAAAATTTTGACATAGATTTTGTATCTTTTGAACTCCAATATATATTGGATACAAAAAAATATTCATGGAAATTACATTAAACTTTTATATTGTAGTAAATAAAATTTATTTATACAATTAAAGTGAAAAAATTACAACATGATTGATAATGAGTTAGAAAATAAAAAATAATTAGATAGAATATATCGAAATATTATTCTACATGATGCAAATAAACAAGAAATAAAAATATTAAAAAGTTAACAAATGTGTGTCTTAGAAATAATTTGAGATACTATTGAAAGAAATAGTACAAAGGAAATCAATGGTATAATTAAGGGTATAATAAGATGAAAAATACCTTAGAGATCTTAGAAAAATTTTCAAATATCAACATATGTACCCATTGGTTGAAAAAAACGAAAATTATTTTAACGAAACAAAAGAGTTCTTTAAATTAAACAAAAATTAATAATAATAAGTAAATAATTTTTTTATATTACCTTAAATTGAGAGTATTAAACATTCTCATGTGAAATGAAAATATTTAATAAATAAAAATAGTAAAAAATAATAGAAATATTCAAATATGAGGCATAAAAAAATTTTAATTGACATACATCAATTTAACATAATTACATAAAGGTTATGATAAGATGAAAAATATATTGGAGATGCGAATGAGTTTCATGACAAACCAAATAATTAGAAGAAATAAAAAATAGAAAAAAAAAATAAAAATAAAAATAAATAAATAAATAAATATATATATATATATATATATATATATATATATATATATATATGATTACTTAATTAATTGTAAATATTTTGAAAATTTAAACGAGGACGGAGAAATGGCGAAGATATATACATCCCTATACCCAATTAAAAAAGTTGGGATTCCCCATACCTATCCATATACCCAATCAATGCAGGAATTTTTCGTCAAAACGGGAATGAGTTCAGGCAATACCCATATGAATGGGTTTATTTGACATCTCTACACTTCAGAACCAATAGAATGAATTTAAGAAATTAAAATTAAATCATAATATCTGGTTGATTAATGCAAATAATTTAAAGTATTTGATCATGCAAAATTAATATTTTTCCTAAGAATTTATACGGTAGTTATATCTATATATTTTTCTTTTTCTAAAACGAAAATCGTATTTTTCATAAATGATATTAATGGAGAAAAGGTAACATTAAAAGAAAATCCATGCCTCAATGAAAAATCTTAGTATAAAAGTCAAAGAAAATATCAGTGTGGAAATTAATAATATTTAGACTTTCTTATGAGGTTGAACAAAACATAAAACCGTTGCATGACTAAATTAACTACCAAAAAATAGCTTGATAAGTCTTAAAAGTAAAACACTCTAGAAACACTTGCATTAACTCCGATAAGTATATTGATGAGTGGACATCCCTAATTAACTAATTCTTGATCAGGTGATTAATCTCTTAGTCTGCAATTTCCATCTATATTTGTTTATTGGGGGATGTCAGTTGTAACCATCTTCCTAACTACAATTCCGATGTAACGTTAATTAGGATTAGATGCAATGAGTGAATTAATTAGTTCAATAAAATACTGACACGTTTTGAAAAGGAAAATCAGAAATTGCAAAAAAGAGAAAGAGAAAGAAAAAAAAAGAGAAACTTGACTTGCCTATAAGGTAAAGTAAGCATGGACATAAGAAGAATATAATCTCAACCAACTAGCACAAGACAAATGCTTTAGCAAATCCAACTACCTTCCTATGATGTCATACAATCGTTTCAGAAATTTTAGCACCCAACTATTCCATTAAGATACCCTTCGAATATACTTCACCACCAAATTCTATAAACCAATTAATCTAATTATTTCCTAATGTCAAACTTCATACATTTATTTCCTTTTTATTGCAAATTCAATATGTGTCAATACATAAACTTCTACATAGGCCTTATTATTTCAATTTCAAACCAAGCCTTTTCCATTAAACCTTATACTAACCAAAACAAAATTTCTCTACAAATTCTACCTTAATTAGATTTTTATATTCAACCTTAATATTCTAAACAAAAAAAAAATGATTTAAATGAAGCACTGAAATGAGGAAAGTGTTGAAAAAGTAAGATTGGCGTGACTGGTTTTACTCCATAAGACAACAGTGTACAATTTGAGTGCACCGAAATACATGCAATATGTCGAACGCCTCGGAATTTGATGAAATTTGCGGCGCATGTTACATGAAACAGAGTGTGGAAGCAAGTGGGGATAAAAGTCATTGGTTGACAAGTTACGGTAATTCAGATGCTAAAGTTGCTTACAAAGCAAGCACAACAAACACCAATTAAAGATGCTGTTAGAATTAGAATATGTTTTTTCTTTTTAATTTTATGAGGTAGCATTATTGTTATAAAGAAATATTACAGTGGCATTTATTAGGTTAGGAAACGATATACACACTCTGTCTGAAAGTTGAGACTCAGAATCTCCAAAAACCTAATTTGAAACGTACATACATTATTGGATTTGTGTTTGGAACCTTTCGATCTACGTTGACAGATGACAGGAGATCAGGTGCATCAGAAGAAGCATATGTTGTAAGTAGTTCCCATTCCGAGTATCAAACCTCATTCACGTTATCAACCCCTAAAAAAAGCAACTTCAATCACGTTTTTCAAAGTCACGTATTTCAGTTCTACGCATTTATGCTCATTGGTTCTTCCAATTCGTGCAAATCCAATGTACATTTTATTCTATCTAACTTCCCCTTCTACGCCTCTCTTTTTTTGTATTTTTAATTCTTATTCATTACAAAATTTCTAACTTTACATTAATGTTATATTTAGACTGGATGATGAGTTTGTGTTGATTTAAATTGATTTGTAAGTAAAATGGAATTGTTTAGATGAAGAAAAAAATTGTATGATTTGTATAAATATGAGTGAAAAATTTATAAAAATTTGTGTATGATGTGATTGATAAAATTTAATAAGTTATAACTTTTAATAGAACAAATTATATGATTATCATTTTACCCTTCAATGTAAATAGAAGAAATGACATTAAAATAAAATTAAAAATGTTATTTAAAATTAAAAAAATATAATTTATTGATATTATCATTAAAAACTTAAAATAAATTATAATTATTCTCGATGATAACTTAAAATAATTTATAATATAGACTATTTAATTTATATCTTTACATTTATTTAAATTTATTTTATTTTATATAATTAATTCATTTACAAAATATATTTATTTAAATAATAATAATAATAATATTATATAATATTAATTATTATAATAATTATAATTATTAATATTATTAATACTTAAAAAAAATAGTAATTAAATATATATCTATAATATACAGTGTTGTCATAATATCTATAACTATATATAAAGGGGATTCCCTCTTTTGTGTCCACATTTCATAATTCCAACTTTACCCTTTATAATTTAATTATTTATTAAATTTTTAAAAATTAACGGTTATTTTTATAAGTTTTTATAAAATTATTTACTTATCTCTTTTTTCTTTTTTTCTCTTACTATTCATCAATAGTTATTTTTCTCTTATTTTCTTCGTACATTTTATTTTATTTTTTATAAATATACTTTTATTTTGTTTATTAAATTAATAACATTACAATATCATCAATTCTTAATATAATTCAAAAAATGCGTACACACAGGCGCGATAGCGCCTGTGTTTACACTAGTATATATAACGATTATTATAACATGATAAATTATCTTTTTTTGCATTTCTTTTTATTTTAAAGAGTGCTAAAATCTGTAATTCATGTGTAAATTCGTCCTCTTAAATCAGCGCAAATTAGTGGAACCAAACATATTTGCAACTCACTTTTCATCTGCATGAACAGTACTCATGCAAATCCAAACACAACATAAATAAAAAAACAAGTTGTGATCGTGTAGTAATGTTGATTTCATAATGGCTAATATTCTTGAATTCAGTTATATGGTAAATATTAGGAGAAAATCTTTTACTCTGCACATTATTTCTGTTTAATTATAACATTATTGGTTTTCAATGATGATATTAGTGACTTTATATAAAAAAAATAATAGTTGTAAGACCCATTTTCTGTCTTATAAGTTTTGGGTTTGGTTTTATTAGAGGTTTAAGGTCAGTCCACTTGTTTTTCAGGACCCTCTTCAGCTACTCCCTTGATCCCATTTTGTCTCGTCACCTAACAACAACTCTCTTACCTTCTCCCTTTTTCTGAAACAGGAGCTCTACTAGGACTTAAGTTATGTCCTCCTCCGAGCTAGCAGAACGTTCCTTCCTCTAAGTAAGTTAATCCCCAACCCCTGTTCCATTCCATTTTTGTTTTGAAGCTTTGTTTCCATTGTAATCTCTGTTAGGGTCTCAATTTCATCTCCCTTGGTTTTGTTTTCCAGCTCTGTAAGCTGTAATCGTGTTGTGGTGTTCTTCTTTGGGGTTTGTTCTTGTTGGGGCTAGCATCTATCAAGCTAAGGGAAAGTAGGGCTTTTCACATTTTCAAAGCATATTACTTGTTTTCAGTTTTGTTTTTGTGTTCAAATGCTTGAATGATGATTTTGATGGTGTGATAATATGATGTATGTGTTTCTAGATGGATTTCTATTGTTGCATGCAGAAGCAGGAGAGAAGCTCTTATTCTCGCCCAGGTGAGAATCCTCTAGCCTAAGCGAGAACAGCAGAGAACTTTTCTTTGCCTTTGGGCGCATTGTCGCTCAAGCGAGAATTCTCGCCGAAGCGAGACCAGTCTCACCTAAGTGAGAAGGTCTAGCTTAAGCGAGAACTCGTAGTGACACATTGTACCCTCTGTTTAAGCTCTCGTCCAGGCGAGAAGAGTCTAGCTTGAGCGAGGGGACCCTATCGCTTGAGCAAGAATGAGACATATTTGTTTCAAAGTTTGTGATTTCACTTGTGGATTGATTTAATTACTCTTAAAAGCATGAGCCTGTGACTATGTATGTTTGATGTGATATTGATGTGCTTGGTATGAAATGAATTATGGATTGACTGGTTGATTGAGTATTAGCATGGGATCATGATGTTTTGAGATAACATGTGAATTTGGTGCAAGAAACATGGATATGGTATGAGTTAGACGTAATTCCATGAGACTCTTGGTGAGATTTCATGGTGGTGTTGTAGTGTATATACTCAAATAAAGATTCAAGCAATGTTGTATCCTAAAATTCTAAAGAATCAGTTAGACTCACATAGAGCAGATTGATTCAAGTGGTGAGAGTAGTATGAGGTCCTAGTCTTTGGCAGGATAATGACCCTAGATGATCATGGACTAACCTTGTGCGTGGTAGGGTGAATCCCATTGACAATGGCTCTGCAGAACAGTAGAGGCTACCACAAGTGCAAGCATCCAGTGAATTCGATCTTTTTATATTTATCTGGATAATTGAGTTAGAGGGTCTTTATTGTTTGTTATCACATGCCTTATGTGCTTACTAAAATGCATGTTTAAAATTTTGCTATATATATATATATATATATGTATATATATATATATACATATATATATATATATGATGAAAATTATTTTTATCTCTAGCTTACCCTTTCTCTCTATGTTTGTGTTCTTTGTTTGATTTTCCTTTTTGTGATGATCACCAATTTTGGTGTGAGCAGATTGGAAGTTCCTGGTGATCGTGCAGGTGGTGGTGATGTTGTTGTCTAGTTGATGTGTTTAGTTACTGTTCTTTTTGGGTATTGATGCTTTTGTAATTCCTTATTCTATGGGCAATTTATTGCTAAACCGTTGCTATTTTAGTTCTGTTGGTGGCATTGTTTTATGCCTTAGTTCTCTTTTTCAGTATAATTTGGAATGAGTGTAATGGATAATCCTTTATACTCCATGTCTATTACTTTAATTTTTTATAATTGTGTGATGCTTCATTTATTAGAATTATTCTATTAAATTGGAACGTTACAATAACAAAAGTATTAAGTATTTTTTTAACTATTTATTTATCTTTACACTTTATTTAAAGGGGAGTTAAAATAAAAAAAAAAAATAGAAATAAAAATAAATTAATGATAATATAATAGTGATAAAAGTCGTAATATAAAAGACAATTATGAAGATGATAGCTAAAACAATTATTACCAATGGTAACGAGAAGGTGTTATATTTGTATTATCTTAACGTGATAATTTTTTCTTATGTTTTTCCAGTGATGTGTAATAAAATGCTTGAGCCAGATCAATTTAGTTTGCCTATAGTGTGCTAGATAAAAAAAAATATTAAAAAATATTTTTTATATAAAAAAGTAATTAAATTATTTTTTTTATAAAAAAATCTTATATTGTTGTAGGTAAAGTAGTTAAGTGGTCACTCTGGTTACAAGAGCAACATTATATATGGCTGCAGTAATTGGGGGAGACATGAAATTGGATGCTTGTTCAGCTGTAGCTTTATTTTGCATAGAGTGCTTCTGAAATCTTATAAATTAGTTATGTTAACTAACATAATCTTTTTCTGTCTCGTTATCTAGTTGGTGCTATGTCACATTATCATGGCCAAATGATGTATATTGATGGGCAAAATATATAAACCAATAAACACATCCTCTGTTTCTTTTTAGTTCAGATGCTTAGTTTGGGCGAAGGAAAAGACCCATGAAGTTTCAGTTAGAAAATGAAATAGATTATTACCATTCTCTACCAACAAAATGATTATTATTTTTCAAAATTAAAATTTTAAGTCTTTAAGCTTTTATTTATTTTCTAATAAGGGTTTCTCTGTAAATGGCATAGCAAGGACACTTGATTATATTGGCTTGAAGTCATTAAGCTTTGAACTAAATAATTTCAAGGATAGAAAAATAGTCCTAATGAAATATAATGTATATTGAGTATTAAGGTTATTAAATAAAGGAGATATATAGACTTCACTATTTTCCATGTCACTTAGATAATGATATTCAATGTGAAAAGTCAATATTAATTCGCACATGGTTAAATACTAAGTGAAAAGAGCAATTGTAATTACTGTTTAAGTTAGATTTTATTCTCTTGTGAACAAATTTGCTACTTGTCTTCCAAAATTCAACAAGTTATAAGTTTAAATCAAAAGTTAATTTTTCTTTAATATCTAGATGATTGAGTAATATCGATTTGTGATAGACTTTTTATTCTATGACTGAAAGTAGAGATTTAATTATGATGTTGATATTTATATTTTGAGTGTTATGGAAATTTCATTTCACTAACTTATCATACTATGATTATAATTATGATTATCTTTATTGACTCATGGTCAGGAGATAACTACTTACTTATTAAGTTGTAAATAGAAAGATTGGCATGTGAAACTGGTCTTTTAAAATATCATGTTATACCTGAAAAACAATATTTAAGTGTTGAATCTTTTAAAGAGATTTAATTGATTTAAATAAAGTCTTGTTCGACTCAATCTATTTTCACCTGTAATATTATTATCTTAAACGAGCTACCTTTTTGTGAAACATGAAAGACTGATTAATATGATGCCAGGAAGTGCTGGGTTTCTAAAAAAATTGTTTAAACGATAAATTACGAAAATCCACTAAGATATAAATATAAAACAATACTTCGGGTAAAGTATTAAAAGTAGGGATTTTAGTGTTTTTTAAATATAGAAATACTTTTTTTATAAATAATAAAACTACTGGTAACACAACCGTAGTTGAAAAATGTGAGTAAAGGTATGTGTGTGAAGCCAATTCCATTTCTCTGGAATTTTCGAGTCGTATCGAGTATGAACTTTTTTTAACCTTTTGTTAAAATTTTAACTCCTGTTTTTAATAGTGTTTAGACTTGATTCTTTTCTTTCACGATTTAGTTAAAAGTAGATATAGGGAATAATATGATTGAAAAATTGAAGGATTAATTTATAATGAATGAGTCGGTGACAACTGTATCTTTTTTTTTTTGTCAATTAAAGAAAAATCTTTAGCTTAACGCGTTTTTTTCGGTGGAATTTAATTTCAAACAAAAAAAAAAAATCTCGGGAGTTCTTTAGACAAGTTTGTACACGACCATTTTTAAACAAACTTGTATTAGAAGAATGGGTATGATGTTCTATACTGTTTCAAAAACAGTCCATTTCATAAAAAACGTGCATAGATATACGATGTGTGTTAATTAGCAACCTCTTGTGGAGTAATTTAAAAATGGAGTGACTATAGTTGAGGGTTACTACTCAACCTTTTGTGGTGGTGAATAGTTGTTGCTCAACATTCTGCTATTCATATGTACTCTCCCATACAGTTAAACATTGCACACAAATCTTTTCCTCGTACATCAATGTGTGAAACTCGGTCGGAAAACAACAGGGTGCGTTGGTATGTCAGTGAAATTGGAGTTACGTTATGATATTTGTTAAGGAGAAGTTGAGAAGCTTAATCAGAAAAGAGAGGAAAATTTGAGGTTGAGAAGGAAAGATGAATGAATTGAAGAGTGAGTAGTGTGCATGATGATGAGCAGAAGAGAGAGAGGAAGGAAAAATCTTAGTTAACACATCGAAAGTTTGTTGTGGAGCGAGAAAAGCACGTGAGAGCTTAGATGCAACGAACCGTTTGTAGAAACTAACTTAACCTAACAATCTACATAGCCGACGGTGGCAGCGAGAGATGGACCCGCACGATGCTCATTTTTCTCTCCCTAACAATTCATGCCAAGGTTTAATTGATTGGTCACATCACCAAATGAATCATGAATCTTCTTTTGTCATTTTTCCTCCAATGAAACAAGCGCGGTGAGGGGCGCTTTACTCGTCAATTTTCTTCTTTTCTCTCTTTCTGTTTTTCATCTCCAATCAAAAATATTAACATCCCACACCGTCAAAAGAATTGGGGAAGTGTGGGTATGATGTTTGTTTCCTAAATAGAAGGGTCCCAGAATAATTCACTATATATTTAAAGAAAAAAAAATAGTATTTATGAAATTGCGTTGATCTCTTGGTATTTGTCGCATTCCCATCATTTTTCTATTATAACTATTATTGTTAGTGGGCCCAATGGATCGCGGACGGTGATAGGCTGAGTTTTGGGCTTCTCTGGTTTTTATGAAAAAGAAATTGCGTGGGGGCCCAGTGAGGGAAATTTGATTCTGATTCCGTAAAATCAGAGTCTGACTCTGCCTCTCAAGTTGTTTTGCGGCAACAGTCACAGCAACAGATGTGTTTGCTTTCGGCCGCACCTGCCTCATCATGGTTCAGTGCGGGATTTTTATTTCCCTCGCAACTTGCTTCGCCAAATTATTATAGAATAAAATACCAATTTAGTAACTGCAACTGAATAACGTTATCCTATGTTTTTTTACCTTTAAATAAAAAGAAAATATTTTGTAGAGTGATGTAATTTGTTTTAACTTTGTTGAGAGTGGGTGATAGGTATTTATTAGGCCCCATCCTCTGCACTTGCATATGCGTTGGTGAGGCTCGAATGATAAAATTTCTGGAAAACCCGGTGTATTTTATTGAATGAAGAGTGGTTATTTAATTGTATTAATTGAGGGGTACAAGTTGGCATTTGGTGGGTCGTAGTTGGCGTTTGAGAGTTGTATAAGTTGGGGATTGGGATGTTTAAAATATTGACAGAAGCTGAGTTCATGAAAAAAAGTTCACTGCACACACATGAATTAGTGGTGTCTAAGTTCGCTTAATCTTCCTCTGTCACCAAATGTTGAAAGGAAAACAAAAAAAGATAAAAAGCATTTATACGTTGCCGCCCTCGGCTGCACATATTTTGTGATTCATCCATTCATGCATGCATCATCGCCCCCCACTTTTCCAGTCAACCTATGTTTGCATAACAACAATTTTTACTCATGAATACGTCCTACGCTAATTATTTTAAAATACTTATCATATTTTTAAAAAAATGGGTATTAAAAGAGAAGTGGGTTATTTCAAGTTGCAAAACCGTTAGGCCCATTGAATTGGGGTGTAGTTATAATCAAATGTCAACCTTCCCACTAGTGGTCTTCTTTGGGAACACAATTGGATTATAAATACGTCAATTGTTCTTATCCCCTTCCATTCACTGCATAACAAAAAGTTCAACCATCACACCCACTCAAACCTCCTATTTTATTGGATCTTCCAAAGCGATTCAGTCAACTTCTCAATTAAATTACGTGTTTTCATCTATCACAAAACAAGGGGACAAATAAAATATTGCCTCATATGTACCATGAAACTATAAATTATGCTACACTTTCCTTGCAATTAAACTCCTTAATTTATCCTTTGCAAATAACCTTTTAATTATAATTTTTTTCCTCTACACAATTGACTCCAATAAAAGTCAACAACTAGATTAATGCAACCTAAAAATCTAACTAACCCTCTCTCCACCCGAAGGGACCAAGTTAATCAAGTCAGCAATTAGATCACTATGACCAAATAAAACTCCTTCACCTATGAAGGACAAAGGTTAATTAATGTACGCAAGAAACGTATTAAGGAATTAGTTAATCGATTAAGTATCGTCAAAAAAATATATTTATGATTTATGATTTATGTCCCCTGTAAACAATATTCCATCTGAAACAAACAAATAAATAAAATATGTTTAATTTTCTTATGGAGTCTATTAATAAAACTTTACAATTTTCTTATGTCAGACTATATCATAAAACAGTCACTTATTTCTCGTAGGATATAATTCCCTCAAACGTTGGTCCATTATGAACAATTTTGACTAGTATCTGGTACAAACACATTCTTAATATGAATAAATAATGAATCATCTTCTGGAATCAACTATTCCCTCTTTAAAAATATGAATAAACTTTACAAATTCATTCATCCCCGTGAAGCACAAGTTCCTAAGGATGCATTAGTCTGCCTATTAATAACTTAAGCCATGTGGGTTCAAAAAACATCCAATAAATTACAACTAAAATAATCCCATTCATCACTTCAATATTTAGCTATTTGATTTTAAAATACGTAAAAAAAATGAATGTGAAATATATCTCTTAAATCAGATCCATAAATATATAAAAAAGGCATAATTACATGTTTGATTATTTTCTTTTGGTCAACATTTGGCATTTTTATTTGGCCACTAACAAACGGATTTTATACCTTCAACCGGCGGCTTCATTCTACATCTCCATATATTCCTGCACACACATTAATATAAATAAAATTTTCAAATTTTCCATTTTAGAATATACAATGTGAAAGTCAAAAATGACTTTCAAAATGCATAATCTGAAAACTATTTTTTTCCTTAAAATAAAACTTTCAGATTACACAATGCAAAAAATAAAAATAACTTTCAAATCATATAATTAGAAGTCAAATGTTTCCAAATTATATAATAAAAAAGATACTTTTATCTTAATTCTCTCTCTAACTCCTGAAAGTTGTTTTTTACTTCTAAATTGTATAATCTAAAAATTATTTTCGATTTTTGGATTAAAAATCCGAAAATTTTAAGAATTGCCTAAAAAAGGCAAAATAAAAAGTTTATTTATATGGACAGACGAAGAAACATATGGAGGTGTATAAAGAAACTGCCCTTCAATTAAGTTAATTTTGTGGGTCTAGATGACATTCCATTTAAAAGCCCCAATTAATAATGACTTGTTTGGCCCAAAAATAATGACTCATCGTTGATATTCAGAATTTGAAACAAAAGAAATTAAAAAAAAAAACATTTTAAAGATATAACTATGAATTGTTAAATAAAAAATATTTAAACAAAAAATAGTAACAAATATCTTAAACCATCTATTTTTTTTATACGTCATGTTTATTTAATTTATAATTTTATAACAAATAAAAATATTATATCACCTTCAATAACTATTCAACTATTAAGAATTACTTTCATATATTTTCCACTTTAATTTACATGATTTAGTTTTTAGTAATATTTTTTTTGTATTAAATTTTTTAAAAATTGTGGGATCCACGAGATACAGAAAAAAAAATTCAAATTTAGGTTAAATATATTGAGATAATTACACCACAATTTTTTAGATAAAAGTAATATATTTTGGAAAAACTACTTTTGAAGTATTTTTAAGAGAAAAAAAAATTAATATAGTCATGTTCTTTATAAGTTAAAACTACTATTTAAAGAAATTAATTTTACTTTCTGGATATGTTAATTTCATACATTAGGTCACTTTTTAAGTCATATATAGGTGTATTTTATACATTTGCACGATGAAAGTTGGTAACCACGAGGACTCCAGCTTTTTGGACACAAAAAGTAAGTTTGTATTCACATATATTAAAACTAAAAGTTGTTTTATCATTACCAATATTATGCATGATTTCATTAGAAAAATAAAGAATTGGAGTAAGAGAATTGTTGGAAGTCCCGTATCAACTAGAGATAAGTATCAATTAGAGATAAGGTCAATTTATAATATATAAGTGGATGTAATTCTTACTTTATAAGTTAATTTTGTGGAGTCGAATTAAGCTTAAAACCCACTACTAACGAAAAATAATCAATCAACACAATACTAATGTACGAGTGTGATTATGCTATTGAGTTACTTATTTGAAAAGAAATTAAGAGGTAGGATTACTCTCACAAATAATTGTAAGATTACTCTCACAAGTTAAACCAAACATCTTATATGATAAGCTTTACTAAATTTTGTAAAAGCTCTTTTAAATATCAGACCTCCTAAATATATTCATTACAGTAAAGTCCAATCTAATTGTTACTAGGCATAGTTTGGAATATAATATTTTATAATTTGATTTATAAATTTTAAACACAAAATAAAAAATAAATTTCAGATCGTATAATCTGAAATATAAATATATTTTGAATCGCATAATTTTTATATGTTGGATTTACATTTATATTTCACATAATACAAAATAAAAATATATTTTGCTATACTAAAAAAATGTTATATTTTGTTTTGAATTTGTTTTAGGAAATAATTATAAATTTTGTTATGAAAAAAAATTGCAGCATTTTGTCAATTTTTTTTATAAAATATTTTATATAAAACAATTTTCACAACAATTTTTGTAAAAAATATTTATGAATTTTATAATTTTGTAGAAAATAATTATTCACAAAGAAATTAGCAATCAATTAAGATTCTTAGAAAAAATAACAGAAAAAAGTTTTTTCTTGCAAATTTTTTTAACAAATTTGCAAGAAAATTTTATGTAATATAAAATTTTTTAGTAGTGTTGGTTTACATATTTCAGAATACAAAATTTATATTATAGTTTTTATAATATAAAATAAATAAATTATGATAGTACAGGAAGAAAAATATGGAGGTGCAGAAAGAAGCTGTCACCATGTAAAGGCTTTCAAGCCTATATTTATAGCCCAGTGAAACTTCACAGATTTAAAGATTTAGCCCAAAAGTGGATATAAATAAATAAGGGAAGAAATATATTCGAGGAATTTTAGCAAAATCAAATTTATGTGATAGCAACCATGGTCTCTAAAACACAAAATTGTTGATAGTTCAAATTCGTGTATTAGTTCATGTTTTGGCAAGACCAGTTATTGTAATATAGACCCTCACTTTTATCGTTAACATAAATCGTGTAAACTTTTTTAATATGGTGAAACTCAATTTTTTACCTTTAATAGCTGTAATAAGTAAAATTTGTTAAGAGGTTGATAGAAAAAAAAAACACTAGACTTTATTAGTTATTAACACAACTTAATTAGTTGTCAACTGAGTATTTACATTGCTTAGTTTCTCTTGTACACTTCAAGTTCAATCAAATCAATTTTATTTTCAAATTTAAAATGCAAGACTTTTGCATTTTTTTTTCTAATTGGGTTTATATACAAGAGTTTTTTAAGGTTATTTGTTCCTGCACCCCATCAAAATTTCCCGAAAATTTTAACCAGAATAGAAGGGGGAGAGTCTTGCAGAAAAATGTTTCTGTAATTAATTTAGTGCGTTTTGAAAAATAAAATCCGAAACGATGGGGTTGAGAAAAATTTGATGGGGTGAAGAAAGAAAACTTAGAGTGTGAAAAGAATCCAAATTTTTAATTAATTGGACCTGAACTCTATATAAACCGGGCTTGCTATTGACACTTTTGATTTTCCCACCATCTATCTTTTTTTTTTTTTTAATTCTGATGTACCGTTTCCCAAAACAAGTAGACTAATTATTAAAACCAAATTCACTTATATTAGATGTAAAAAGTATTGAAAAAATTGTAAGGGTAAATTTTTTAATTAGGTTAGTTTTGGACTTACATAAACTTATTTATTAAAACAAATTGTAGTATATAGACTTTCTAGTAACTATATGAAGTTTATTCCATAATTTTAGTTTGAAGATTTATCTCATAAATGTTGCACTGTAATCTAAAACAAAAGTTTGTTTGAGATATTGGTTTTCTTTAATGAAATTAAACCCTCTCCATACTTTTGTCTTCCCTACGTTATACGTAAATATAATATACTTTCAAGAGACTTGTAGTATATTTTAAATTTGTGTAAATATTATTCTGTATATTTTTAGTCTTTATAAAAATATTTATTAATTTAAATTACTGAATTTTCTAACCGCTTTCTAAGTTTTTATTTTTAATTATGTACAGTTTAACATTAAGATAGCAAATAATATTTTAAACAAAGATAAATATATTTTAAAGATATTTCTTTTAATTAGGTAATGTATTTATTGTTTAATATAAATAAAATAATTACACATGTATGCTACTTTTATTTATCCAACCAATAACTTTTTTAAAGTTGTATTTTTATTTAAGATAATTATAGTTTACTTATAGACTCATAATTTATTAGTCTAATTCACTACAGATGGATATATTCAAAACTATTAGAATTCAGAAAAGAAAAACTGAAAAAATTACTTTTGAAATTAAAAATAATTTTTTCTTATTATAGACAAAGACAAATATAACCCATTATAATTTCTGAAGAATAGAAAACACACAAGGAAATTTACTACTAATTTCTGTTTGCAATGAATTGCTTACGATTCGTCAATGCTGGTTTGAAGATTATGATAATGAGAAAATGCACATAATATATCATTCAAAAGCAATGAATATTTTTCAATTCATGAAGGGGGATAATTAATTTGTTGGGGGAATAGAATATCCAAATCGATAGTAAACTACAAAATTAATATAGTGAAGTATAATTAAAAGTTAGATATTCTATAATTAGTTTAAATTTCTAAAAGAATAAAGAAATATCCTCCATCGCATCACCAAGCACATGTTCAGCTAGTTGCAATTGCAACATTCAATGATTATGACACAAAAACATTCTTATAATTTCATCGATTTGGACAATTGTTCAATGTGTCAAAATTATACTACAACAAAAATCACTTTAGACAATCATATGAATATGTGATGTAAATTATAAAAATCATGGTCTAAAGATTAGACTACAATTTTTTAGATGTGATATAGGTGAGTGTAGTTTATAGGTAATAAACAACGATTTTTAGTACAACAACACTTTTAAAATTGTTCTTTAAAATCTTCACAATTAACAACAGTTTTTCAAGTTGATTTTAGACCTAACTTATATTTTTAGACCACATTTTTACTGGTTTTGCCCACATAATTTAAAGTAACAGTTATATAATCATAGACTTTCATGATATTTATACAACATTTATAAAAATGTTGTTTATTATATGTTTAGGCCACATTTATTTAGCCGTTGTCTAATTTAGTGTGGTCTAAACTACAAAATGTTGTAGTATGTTTGTATAATTGTTTGAACACCCTTTCTTTTTTTTTTTTTATTGTAAATGCTTAAGAAATAAATCCTTGCTTTCTTGTTAATATAATGAACTCGGTTTGATCAAACACTCACTAAATTATATTACGGTTCTTTCCAAATATTAACAATAAAAAAAAAGTAATACCAAAACTTCCATACAATCATTTTGATAATGGTTTAAGAATAAATGATATTTCACGTAATAAAATTACCTACTATAATATGGATTTTTTTTTCATACCTCTCGCGTCATATTCTTTAGGGTTAAATATGTTTTTGGTCCCTCAAGTTTCAGCGAAATTTGGAATTAGTCCCTCATCAAAACTTTTGACCAATTTAGTCCTTCATCTTTCAAACTGCGTGAATTTAGTCCTTTTAACCAAATTTTGTTAAGTTTATCTGACGTCTCAAGCCCATTTCATGATAGTATTTAAAATATTTACACTGTTTAACACATTTTTGCTTCAATCTTAACTTAAATACTATCATGAAATGTGCTTGAAACGTCAGATAAACTTAACAAAATTTGGTTAAAAGGACTAAATTCACGTATTTTGAAAGATGAATGACTAAATTAGTATAAAGTTTTGATGAGGAACTAATTCCAAAATTCACTGAAACTTGACGGACTAAAAACATATTTAACCCTATTCTTTAACATGAGTGAGTAACCGCCAAAAGATTGTTAATATAAAAATAAGTTATGAAGTAGGAAGAATAAAACTTCATTTTATCTGCAGTGTAAACGCATTTAGTAAGGTCTATCATTATTATTATCTTTTCTCGATTAGATGAGGACAAAATTTTATTTTCTATTTTTTTATTAGTTTTGACATGACATCAAAACCAAGAAAAATAAATACTGTAATTAATCATGAAGGATGCGCAATAAAGTGCAAGGAAGCTTATATTATATTAATCCTGAATTCTAAAGGACAGGCAAATGGCCTAGTCTTAGTACACAAGTTTGGTTTGGTTGAAAGGAATTAGTTGAGAGAATGAAATACTAATTTCCACATATTATTGTTTTGTGAGCAGATGAATAAATTAATAATAATAATAATAATTATTATTATTATTATTATCAATAGGTTTACAAGGAAGGTATTATTGGAAGACACAACATCAATAATAAAATCTAAGTTGAATTATATAAGATATTGATATTACTTTTAATTTAAAATTTTAAGACAATAAATTTAAAAGTTTTTATTTTCTATTTTTAAGTGATATAAAACTTAGACTAACAAATTCCTAACTTCGATTAAGAGAGACAGGAAGCAAGATTGTTGAAAAAGGGTTTGGCAGAAATTTGGGTGAAACTTGAAGCTATTTAGTTGAGCTAGAAGTAGGAAAGTAAGTACTGGAAATGCAAGCAGAATGCCAACCCATTTTAACCTTTTTTGAGTTGACTCTGCAGCTTTATAATAACCCAACCTACTACTATACTACTACACATTGGACACAGTGCAAACAACAACACTTTTAACTGTTTTCTCTGTGTACCCATTCCCTTCTTTTTCTTCTTCCTACCACCCTACCACCACAGTAACAATTATTATCTTATAAAAACTCTACCAAGACAACCTGAAAGGTTACTTCTTCACTTTTCCTCAAGGTTCACACTCTTCGGGTGAAACTAAATTAATTCTCATATCATATATCAATAAAAATAAGGGACCACTTTCCCTGCAATTATAATAATTAACACCTTATCTTCTTATCTCCTGTCCTTTTTACATCATCCTCCTTTCATTTCCTTTCTTCACTTTTATATCAATTTTTAACTATTCATTTCTGATTCCTTTAAGCATCTTTTGTCTCCTTCTTTCACTTGGGACCCAGCAACAGAGAACCTAACGTTTATATTTTAATTTATCCACATACTATTATTAGAGACCCGAATCTTGTGAATCATAATTTCGTTTCCCCCCAAATTGTTTCTCACACAGATTTATATAACACTTACATATTGCTGCACCATTATTGCGTTAATGTTAATACTATACTCTCATATATATCATGCTTTCCAACATTCCAAAAATTATAATGCTTTTTTTTACTACCACATAAAAGAAATCGATGCATTTTCATTTTGTAATGTCCACGCGTGTGTGGCTTTGGAACAAATAAGATTCAGGGAGAAGCACGGTTCGTTCAGATTGTACTTGAACTGACCAACTATTTATGCTAAAAGAACACAAAATTTATTGACTTGCACACGTTGATGCAAGCCAAAAAGCACCAAAAATGCTAAAGCTGATTTGCATTATTTAGAAATTCTGAAAAAGCTCTGCCAAAACAGTTAGCAGCAGTACAGGCAGGGTTAAGCATCGTGAGTTTCTTTGTTTACTCTTTCTTTAAAAGCAAGATGTCAAAAATATCAGATGAATGGAAACGAAATTTAGATTTAGAAAATTATCATAAACCCAAAATATGTTGTTAATTTGATATGACAGTGAAATGAGAAGTGTAAATGGTATCGATGCAGAGGTGCAGTAAGTGGTGAGTGGAGTGCAGAGTAGAAAGAAGGAGGGTCCGCAATTACGCATCACCGCTACCTCCCAATCTACCTCGAAAACCGTTTTCACACACCAGTGACTATTTCAGTAGCTTATTTCGTCAGGATCTAACTTATTTATTACCTTTCACTTTGCGAACTTTTTATTCATTTCTCCAAGATTTTCCTATCATTTACCTCCTTATTACCCTTTCGTCTCTGTCACAGGAGAGACTCAACAGAGATTTATTTTTAAAACATCACTGATATATCTTCTTATACTAAATTATTATTATAATTTTTCACTTTTTGTTCAAGGTGATGATCTATAGATTTTTGTTATTGTTTTACAGACTATTTTCCATATTGTCGGTTAGAGAAGGTTTGCCCCAGGTACTGTTAAACAACTTAACATAGTTTTAAAATTGGTGTCTATAAAATTTAAAATGAATGTGAATTTATGGATACGTTGAGAGTGAAAGAGAGGAAAAAAGTTGATGATGTGTGTATTTATGGTTAAGTGGTAGAGGGTTTTGTCCTTTGTTTTACATTTTGGCACCGTACCTTATCTTGATGTGTTTGCGGCCCTTCCCGACGGTGGCGGAGGTGAGGTTGAAGGTTGCAGTGAATTTACTCATCTCCAGTCTTGTTCTGACATATGTCATGTGAGTGTGGGGGCTACTTTGGCTTCTTTATCAAACCAAACTAGTAAAATTTCAACCCCTTTCAGTCAAAATCCATACATTACAATGCTGATTGATTCATGCACCACCATTTCAACTCTTCCTTCTTCTGCCCCACTTCCACCGCTATGTGGTCCCTCTTCTCTTCATCCTCAACCCTTCATCTTTAATGCCCCACCCTTTGACCTCTTCCCTTTCTACACCCATCAACGGTGCCAGACCAACCTTCCCTAGACCCAACCCCACACACCTCATGCCCCCCTTTTCATGCCTCATCATTAACTATTAATATATCTCACAACTCTTTTTTATCTTTAATATTTTTGTACTTACATTTTTTGTAAGTCTCCTTAGCTATAATTATCAACTACCTTAAATGTTTAAAGTCTTAACTCATTCCCCCTCAGTACAATAATTTTAGTTTTGTAAAAACAAGTATCATAAATGAGAGAGGTTCATAGATTTTCCTCAAGTTTCCAAAGATAAAATATCAGTCACAGGTTGCTATAAAAAGGGCTTCCACTTACAGTGACCCTGCTGGATATTGTTGTTGTTGGTCGGTTCAGAGATAAATAACAATCTTTCTTTCTATCCTCTGCACTTTCTGCACTCTCCTTCTACTATTTTATTCTTTCTCTCACCCCCCTTAACCCTTCTCTCCTTTCTCTCTCTCTGATACAAACCCTACATCCAGAGCCCTTTCGTGAGCCCCCATACTCTCATCTCTCTTTTCTCACCTTCCCCATTCTCATCTTTCATGGATGTGGACATAGTGAAGGCTTCCGCGTGCGACACCACCAACATGGACGTCATGGCAATGATGATGCAGATGGAAAAGTTCTCCGAATTCTGCGACCCTTTTTATTCTACCACCCCACCTTACACAGAAGCCGACATGTTATCGAGTGGGAGCTCCTCAACAAGTGTTTCCACCATTTTCAATAACGGAACTCCACCGACTCTCGTCGATCCACCACCGCCAAATGTCCTCAATTTTTCCAACAATGACAACACCCTTATCCAGCAACCTATGACACCCTCTCTCCACCCCCCACAGCCCAGCACCACCACCTCCTTCCCCTACCCTTCTGAGAAAAAAAACTCTATGGCGGCGATGAGGGAAATGATATTCAGAATAGCGGTGATGCAACCTATTCACATAGAACCCGAATCCATAAAGCCACCGAAGCGAAGGAACGTGAAGATTTCGAAGGATCCGCAGAGCGTGGCGGCGAGGCACCGAAGGGAAAGGATAAGCGAGAAGATAAGGATTCTGCAGAGATTAGTCCCGGGTGGCACCAAGATGGACACGGCTTCGATGCTGGACGAGGCCATTCACTACGTCAAGTTCTTAAAGAAACAGGTGCAGACCCTGGAACAGGCCGGGGCAAATAGACAACACAATCACAATACTGTTGCTGCTGTCGGTTTTCCAATAGGGATGTCTAACTCCAACAACGTTAACTATTCTTCTTTGTTAATCAAGGGTTGCCAACCCTGTCAAGTCTTCGGTTCTACTTCCAAACAATTGCTCAGCTAATTCATAAATCCAGAGAAGATGTAATAGACAGTTAATTTTCTTGTTTTCTGATGGGAAGCAACGACTTCTGTGTACTGTTGAATGGTGTATGCATGGTTTGGTGGGCCATCAAGAAAATGTTTTCTACATGTTATATATGGCCATTGTTATGGTCAATTTCTTTTGCTGATGCTGGTAATCCAAATTTCAATAACGAAATGGAAAGATCTGTTCTATAACCTTCTCTTTTGTTTTCCATTTTATGGCGACTGTATGCAACACTTCTCTCAGAAAAATATAAAAAGCCAAAAAAGTAGTTATACCCAAATAAATAAATAAAATTGTTTGCGTTTAATTAGAAAACGCAAATTTACTTAAATTGAATAATATGAAAATATCTTTGAAGATCTCAGACTCTTTTGTTCCCTTTATCATCTGTATATCACACTTTTCTTTCATTCAGATGAAATAATGTTAGTTTATTATTTAAATATTTAATTAATGAACACATTTCCTAATTTTTTTTTTACTTTTTATTTATATCCGGTTAGGGTTCACATGAAATACACTTCAGCGCTTTAATTCATCCTTGGTGATCGAAGTTACTCTAGATGCCGCAGCACATATACATGACGGTTAGTGATCATGATTCTTGCTTTTCACTCATCTTATACCCTTCAAATGATTCCTGCTTTCATTTATCTACCATTTTAGAAAAGTGATACTCTACTCCATAATATCCAAGAATTTAATCTTACTTATTTTTTAATATTAATAATATATACACTATTATTTAGAAATACCCAAAAGTTCATAAAAGCTTGAAACTTCAGCAAAGGTGACTTTAGCACTATTATTGAAATAACGTCTAGGTGGAATTATCAAGGCCAAAGTTAAATAAAAGTTGTTAGAAATTAACGAATAAATCATAGTTATTACAAATTTATAGATAAAAGAAAGTTAGATAAAAGAAAGTTATATAGAGTTTAAATGAGTGTTGAACTATTATGCATTGATATTTTAACTTGAGTTACGTATCTGTGTCCAATATTTTAGGATATTTTATGATATTTATCAATGAAGTATTTAATTTATAAAGTCGTAATATACTACAAGAAAATCTTTGAATAATCATCAATTTTAGTAACAAAACATAATTAGTCACTATATATTGTTCAATTTAGGTATTAATTTAAAAACTAAAAATTATTGACAACTAAAATAATTTTAAAAAGTTATAATTAGTTTCTAAATTAATAATTAAAATAGTTTCTATTATGAATCGACTTATAAATTGGTCATTAACATTAGTTACTAAAATAATTGGTATTTAAATAGGAAATTGGTCTCTAACATATTTTTTGTTACTAAAATATGTTATCATTTAAGAGTTTTCTTGTAATGGTACTTTTATGATGGCAATAATTTATATTTTTTATTTTAATATCGTTTCCGTGCATCATAGATTGTATATTAAATAATTATAAAAGGAAAAAAAAAAAGACAATGGTAGCATGACGCTCTAACCATAAACGTTTTTATTGTAAAATAATTGGATACAAAAAAGACAACCATAAACGTTTTTATTGTAAAATAATTGGATACAAAAAAGACAAATAGCCTAAACAGGTCTCAAACCTGTGACCTTCGCATTATTAACACAACACTTTAACCAATTGAACTAATAAACCATGTACTTCTCTATTCTAAGTACTGAGAAAACTTGTTTATTGAAAAAAATAATCCGGTAAACTTTTTTATTGGAAAAATAATTGGATACTTACTAATTATAAAAAGAAAAAAAGAAAAAAGAAAAAATTGTATATTGACTAATCTATTACATATTAAAAAAAGAAGATATTACCAAAATTATTATATTACCCATTGTCTTTTATTGACAAACTATGATGCACACTGATACTTCAATTTGGGTCACGTATCCGTGTCTGACACGATTGTGTCTGATATTTTATCAATACTTATCAATGAAGTATTTAATTTATAAAGTCGTAATATACTACAAGAAAATATTTGAAATAATGACCAAATTTAGTGACAAAAAATAATTAGTCATTATATAGTGACCAAATTGACAACTAAAATAGTTTCAAAAAATTATAATTGGTCTTTAAATTGATATTTAGAATAGTTTCAATTATGAATTAGTTTCTAAATTGGTCATTAACATTAGCTATTAGGTTTAGCTATTAGGTTTTGACTACCAAAATAATTGGTCTCTAATTAGGAAATTTGGATTCATACAATAACAATCATATAATTACTATATTTTTTTAATAATTATTGTACATTTTTCAATATTCATAGATCACGTATCGTATCTTATTATTTTTAAATAAATGTATCGACGTATCAAATATGTGTCGTATCCGATATATGTATCGTATTTGTGCATCAGTGTTGAATAATACTAAAGTTGTATTTTGTAATAATGGTTAATATTCACATAATTTTAATTATAAGAATTCTCACACGAATGAAATATTTTTATTCACTTTATTAAAATAATTTATATTAACTTTTTTTATTTTTTACAATTGATTTGATTTAATCAATTTTTAATGTTTTAATTTCCTTTCATGTTTCGGGTAAAAATCTGTTTCATACTTTTAACTTATACAAATTTAAGACATAGTTTCACGATAAATATTTTACTATTAAAATAATTTTAAAGGAATTCCAAGAAATTACAGTATTAATATTTTATCATAAGTAATGGTTTATTGATTACGGTTCTGATTTCAATATTTCAGAACTCGAATGGAAAATGGTTCTACTATATATATTAAATATTTATCAGTAACGATTTATTAATAATAAATAGGGGTGGGAAAAAATCTAATTTTCTTGATCCAATCCACTTTTGATTTGGACCAATTCATTTAAAATTTATTTTATTAAAAATCCAATCCATTTAAAATATATTTTATTAAAAATCCAATCCATTTAAAATCCATATAATGGATATGGATTTCAATCTAATCTACATCTTATATAATTTATGAATTGGATATCCCTTCTATAAATCAAGATTTTCAAATATGGATAATCTAAATAATCCAATCCAAATTTTCACTTTAAATTTTTAGTTGGGTTAGACTAAAGGTTGAGATGAACTAGGCTAAATTCAGACTCGGATGGGCCTTGCTCGATAACGTGTACGAATCGAGCAGACCCGACAACCATAAGAGGTTGGGCGGGCCTAAAGATATGAACGGGCTAGGAGGGCCCGAAAAACCGGACGATTTGATCGGGCCCAACGACCCAGAAAATTAGGGAGAGCCCGGTGACCTGAACGGGTCCAACGACCAGGAAAATTCGGGTGAACCCGATGACCCGAACGGGCCCAACGACTAGGAAAATTCGAGTGAGCCCGATGACCCGAATGGAACAGACGAGACTAATGACCCAAATGGGCTAGGCGGGCCCAAAGATCAGAACGGGCCAGACGGG
The DNA here is from genome assembly GCF_037176805.1 of Vigna unguiculata. Classification (NCBI taxonomy): domain Eukaryota; kingdom Viridiplantae; phylum Streptophyta; class Magnoliopsida; order Fabales; family Fabaceae; genus Vigna; species Vigna unguiculata. The sequence continues at coordinate 50,011,686 of NC_140794.1, read as the reverse complement.
CCCGAAGACCCGAACGGTCCAGGCAAGCCCAAAGACCCGAACATGCCAAGTAGGCCCGAAGACCCAAACGGGTCAGGTAGGCCTAAAGACTCGAATGGGCCAAGCAGGCCCGAAGACCCAAACAGGCCAGGTGGGCCCAATGACCAAAATAGGTCAGGCACGCCCGAAGACTCGAACGGGTCAAGCAGGCCTGAAGACTATAACGGGCCAAATGGGTCCAAAGAACTGAACGAGCCAAGCAGGCCCGAAGAACCAAATAGACTAGGTGGATCCGATGACCCGAACAGGCCCGACGAGCCCAAAGATTCAGATGGACTAGGATGGGTTGGCTTGACGACTCATACGAGTCGTGCCCCGTCTGTACGGATTGAGTCATGTGGCCTTAAGGACACAAGTTTTAGAAAATTCAATTTAAATTTCTTTTATAAAAAATGGATTCTAAATTTTAACCTTGATCCAAATATTTGAATTGAATTTAAATCTTGATCAAAATATTTGGATCTGGATTTTAAAATAATCCAAACTAGTTTTGTTAAAAAAATGAATTTGCATTGAAAATCTAATTCAGTTATTTGGATATTAAATGAACGTGGATTTGATCATTAAAAATTTATTCTTCCTAATAATAAATGTTGTAAGTTGAAATTTGTCTATTGTTCTAATAAGAGATATGAGGACTATTATTGTAATTAAAATTAATCATTATCTAAGAATTAACTTGTAAGTACTAAGTCAAAACATTTATTATTAATGATTTGTCTGATATTGAATTTGGAGATTTTCTATTTATAATTGATTATCTTTCTTAAATATAATAAGTTTTTAAATTGGATGTGTAATCTTGGCCTTTTGTTTTTCTATTATTTAATTTATTGATTTTTTTTTGTCATAAATATATATAATTAAGAGAAACACAATAATTTACAAAATGGTCATACAAATATGGTCACAATTGAACAAAACAAATTGACAAAATCACACCTAGAGAGAGCATCATTTAAAGGAAAGGATGCAACGGCACCTTACTTTAATATTCTTTTATGTGTTTCATCCACACATTATATGCATTCAGATTCATAAACCAATATTAAATGATTATTCTGATGCTCCCATTAAACTCCTAGTGTAGAAAGTGAGTACCTACAACCTTTCATCTCATCCCTCGACTTTTAAAATAAAAACTTGTAAAAATTGGTTTATGATTTTGATTACTCTTGCTAGTTTGGAACAAGGTCTTGTTATTTATTTAGATTTATTCAGTAATTAACATTTTTTAGGTAATAATTTTTTTCACCACTATATATAATATTAAATAGGGTGAAGATATTATTATTCAAGTTGATGATATGTCTACCAATGTAGCAGTATTGAGTCTTGAAACTGAGAGTCAAGAAATGTTGTTTATGTTTGAGATGAGGTGTGCTTAGTGAATAGCTTAGTCGATTTAAACGGTGGAGTTTATTAAAAGTAATGATTATTGGATATTACTGCAAAGTGAACAGAAATTAGAAATTAAAAAGAAGATTACTTTTATTTATTTATTTATTATTATTATTTTAAATAAATAATAATAATAATACAAAAAATAAAAATATATTTCATAACTTTTCTTAATCATAATAAAATAATTAAAATATTTTTATTTTATGTTGGTTTAATAATTACAAAAAGATTATTTGAGTTCAATTTAAATTTAAAGATCAAACTACTCATCTGGTCGTTTGATGTGTGTACTTAAAATTCTCTCATTCTCATTTATTTTTATTTGTCAACTGTTAACTTTAACTTGTTGGGATTTAAATGTAATATTGGTATATATTGTTTTAAAATTCTTTTATATTTTATTATGTAATTTAATGTTTGATTTATTTGAATTTAAAATTTTGATTTGAATTTAGTTTGGGGGTTTAACCTCCTATAACCCCACACACATGTTTTACAACCTCAATTAAAATGTTCACTGTAGATTTTGACTCTCTACGTGGGTAATAGATGCAGGTTATACATCTCTGATTGTAGCATTGTTTTCAAATACATACATTTACTAAAGTCACTTTCAACTTATTACACCTCTCACAACTTTTTGTTTAAATTTGTGTATAATTTTATTCTCAATTTGTTTAATAAATAACTCTCATTTTAACTTATTTTTCACAAATTATTTTTCCATGGTTACTTTAAAGAATAACCGGTAAAACACTCTTTCCATTAAATATTCACCGTAGCATAACTAATAAAAATTTTGCAATCTAACCAAAATCTTATTTTCATGAAACAATTTTCTCGATAATATTTTATGACCTAGAATAACTGTTCGTATTCCTGTAAGTATATAACTTACCAGCTCAACATCCTCGTAGAGTGTCGGTTTGCCACCCAGCTTACACAATAGCCATGCGATTCGTGGAATAACTGTGAAGCCAACACATTGGGTTTTAGCATTAAGACTGCGACAACAGTAATTGCAGCAAACAGGGGATTGTATAAAACAATATTATAAGAATTTTTGTATTTATTGACAGATTATTGATTGATTTTTATTGATAAATCTAAATTTGTTGATACATTTTATCAACGAATTTTAAAATTTAAATTATCAATAGATATTTTTGTTAGTAATGAATAGAGATGTAAAAAAATTTGTAAATATCACTATCCGCAAATAAAACTCGCAATGATTAAGAAATGAATATTCAGAAGTAATGAGTACGAATATTTTTTATATCCACATGTTAACGGGGAGGACACAAGTATCATAGTATTTATACCCGTGGATATCCTTACCGGTTTTACTATAATTTAAATTAAAAGAAACATGATTAAAATATTAACACATTAATTTTAAATGTGTTATTTTTTATCAATTGATTTAAAATAATCTCCATTTATTTGTTAACTATTATTAAACACTAATTAAATAAATTATTTGAACTTTGTTTGAAATTTATGAATGTTATGTATTGTATTTTATTTGAATTTAGGGTTAAAATATGTTAAATATTTTATTGTAAATACATATGGATACCCATGGATATATGTGGGTACTTGCATAACAGATACTCACACGATATAGGAACGAGTACGAGACAAATATTTATTCAACGGGTAGAGTATGGGGGACCTACTACTTGTATCATACTCGCGCCATTGACATCTATAGTAATTAATTCAACAGTAAAATTCACGACTCGTAAATTAAAATTTATATTATCAATAGATATTTTCATCGATAACATATCTGATGATCAATTTTACTAATAAATTTTGTGAGTAATTTTTTATTCGTATTACCAACGATTTTTCCATCAATAAATTCCTTGGTAAAATGAACGAAAAATTTTCCATCAAATTTGATTAGATTTCTTTTGTATATTAAGAGGGGATGGGTGATAAGAATAAGAGAAGGAGGTGAAAGATGAAATGAAAGAGAAGGAAAAGAGGCACAACAACGATGATGATGTGGTGACGACTGACATTGGAGGAGGATGAATAGCTCAAGGTGATGATGGTAGAGGGGCGACAACAATAACGATGGATGGGAGGAGGAGGAAGAGAGGAGAGAAGAGGAGGAAGAAGAAGAGGGGAACAAAGAAGAAAAAAAGGAGAAAGAAGCGGAAAGGGATGGAGAAGAAGAAAAAATTGTTGCATTTATTTTATCGGAGACCAAAATTCGTCAGTAATTACAAACAAATATTTACCAACAGATTTGAGGTTGCATTAAGTACCAACAAATTTTGTTATTCGTTGGTAAAATTTATCGACAACCATTTTATCGACAATTTTTTTATCATTGGTAGACTCGAATTCCTGGTGGATTTTTTCTATTACCAATAAATTATATTCGTCAATAATACATGATTTTCTAGTAGTGCAATTGTTTGTCGAAATTACTGAGGAATGCAAGACTATCTCGTATGCAAGACTAGATATTTATGAATAGTCTAATAAAGACCCAATAGTAATAGATCACTGTTTAAAATAAATTTGATACTGAGAAGTGAATTTTAAATTTAACTCAACCTTACAAAAAGTGCTTCCTAAAATGAAATTTACATTCGATTGTATAGTATATTCTGAGGCATGTGCATATTGAATGTGACACTGGATACTTATGAGTGATCTCATAGCGATTAGATAACAAGTGATATGGATGACAATATGTCGGATCGAGTTCGAGTAGTGCCTACCTACTACTCGTCCCACCTAAAAATATTTGTTTCATTATTACCCATAGGTCTTTGAAAAAAATACTCAAATTTTTTTTATATTCGCAAATACTCATAGATATTCGTAGATATTATGTATATATTTTTTAATTTTAAATAAAATTACTTAAAAACAAATGTTTAAAATATAAAATAAAATGAAAATCAATTTTGAAATATAATTCAAATCAAATTACTCGCTGAAATAGTAATGCAATGCAGCAAAATATAAATTTTAAAAAATTAATCTTTCTAAATATAACTTCAATTTCATAAACCTAAATAAAAAGTAAAAAAGTTTGAAGTCAAATTATAAATAATTCTTCAATAATTAATATTTCTTTCACTAGTAATTTTATTTTTATCCCTTGATTTAAAAAAATACTAAAATAAAATTCACTAATAATTATTATCTAAAAAGATATAAAAAAATAATTATGAGCAAATAAAGAGTATCTGTATATCGATTATCATGATACTTGTATCCGTTTTATTATCAAACGGATAATTAAATACACCTACATACTATTAATTATATATTTTGCCATTTTATAAAATAGAGTTTTTTCGTTACTATTTCGATGTGAAAATTTTGAAGTAAATCTTAGTTTGGAAGTTTGAAAGTGTGATAGCATCCTTGGAGAGGAATAGCTTAGTATATAATTTAGTTACATTGTTATTTCATTGTCAACTTAATGTTGGCAGAGAATCTGATGAATGGGACCATAATTAGAGTGACAGTTTAGTTGTTAGAAGAATTTTAATGACGAGGTCCAAAGACAATAACAATTATCATGATGCTGACCCATGTCTTTGTGAGATGGGAGGAGTATTTGAGCACATAAGGGATCCCAGAGGGATAGAGGAAAAAAATATGATGTCACTCATAAATCCAGACATAAATGAAGGTGCATTCATTAATCACCTTCATGCGCGATTAATTAATTAATTAATCTGATAACATGAGTATGTCTATGCTTTGTGTGAAAGTATGTAAGTGAGAAGCAAAGAAAATAATTATTAAGTAAAGACTTATGTTGAAAATCCTCTGATTTTTTCATAATCAAATAAAAATTTATCCATTATTAAATACTAAATAAAGTTAATTATTAATATAAATTTATTCGAGAAGTACTTTTAAGAATACTAAAATTTACATAATAGAAAAACCAACAATTAACTAACAGTAAAAAGAAATTATATTATTAAGTGATAGAAAAAATCGATTACAATATTATATAATTGTTGAGAAAAATGCATAATTAAGAATATTATCTATTACCTTTTTATCTCCAACAACCACTCAGATAACATAGAAATAAAATTATTTCAGACAACATAATAATATAACGTCAAAACTCTTTAAATATAGAGAAAAATCACGACCACATAGAATAATCACTATATGTAGATTTCTACCACACAGAAAACACTCTTAACTCTTTGACTCCAAGTACACTCATATCTTCTAGAGTAAAAATTTAATTACATCTCACAACACTTTACTACAAGATAATAAAAAAAGTCAAACACGGACTTTAACTTGGGACAAGAAACATCATGGACTTAGATTCCATTATATAGTTATTAACACTTACTTCTTTGATTATCCTAAACGATATAAAACTTTTCAACACATATTATTTTCATCCATTCAATAATAATATAGAAATATTTAATCTTGTAAACTAATTATAATCTTAAAATAGGTAAATAATTATAAATAGAGCTTCAAATAAAGTAAATGGATGAAACATATGAAAAGTGTGAGAAATGTATATTTTAACAGTAAAAGTAGTCGGTCAATCATGTAAAATAAAATCAATCTCAGCCAAATATTTGATGGTGCCGTAGTACGGATACGTGGAATTAATTATTATGCAGATGTTAAGTTTGATTTGGTTGTAATTAGCTGAATCCAAAGTCAGGTAGGCAATATGCAGCAGAAAAGTCAAATAGTATTTAGACATAAATTAAGGATGTTTTTGGTAACAAAAACACAGTAGCTTTTAACTATTATATATGATTATGTTCTGCTGTCCCTTATGTAGCAGCTAAACCCAAACACATGCGACTCCTTCAGTTGCTACTCTTTTAATTCACAATAGAAGTAGGTTGCCTCCTACAGCAAGGTCGAATTATTTATGTGTTCATGTCTGAAGGATCATGCTTCTTCAATAACATTGCTTTTTAATCTTCACCATCATCAATCAAATACACAAAAATTAAATAAAATATTAGGACGAGATATGGACAAGGCACATCTACAGGGATTTGGGGCCATGTGAGATATTCCACTACGGTCCCGACACGCAAATTAAGATGAGATTTTTAATTGATTATTTATTACAGAATAAAGACTAAAGAAACAAATAGACAATAATCATCTATATGCATTATCTCTACGCATTCTTTGGTGCATTGTATCCTTCTCTTACAACTTCTTTCTTATCATTCCAATTCCAATTTATATAATATCCATCTTATATATCTCTACTCCAACCACCCACCATTTCACTTTCCTAGAAAAACTATTATTTAAAACAGAGTAAGAGATACGCACACCCCTCCCTATCAACAAAAAAAAAAAAATTCATTCAAAATCTCAAAAGTTTTTAAAGATATAAAAATTAGAATTTGAACACAATACAAAAAATCAACACCTATAACTCTCACAATTGGTTCAAAAAGCCCAAGAACCAAACTCAGTTTTCCAACTTGAGATATACTATCAAAAGCCCAAGGTTGTTGTCTGCCTTTAGTGTTTCCTATTAACACTATTCTACATCGATTTTACTTAAAATTCTATATTTGTAGTGTTTATGTCATAATAGACAAAAAAAAAATCTTTAAATATACCATGGAGGTTGAATTTTACATAAAAATGAACTTGGTTTACATTACAAGCTCCCGTATTTAAAGTTGAAATAATGAGTATTGTTTTCGTTATTGAGATGACTCAGATTTCAGAAAATAGATTTCACTATAATATTGGATGTGGTTTTACTCTTATTTTTCAGTATTTGGTTTACTAGAGATATATCTATAAATGTTTGAATCTTTTAAGGAGGCAATAGATGTGCTAACAAACTAGCATATAGTTATTGATTCTAGAGTCCATTTTATCTGGTATTATTATTTACCTAATTGTGTTTGGATGATTTTTTTTTTTCTTTTTGAGAAACCGTGGGCTTTGTACTATTTTTATTTTCTTTATTTTAATGTCTATAGCCTTCAAGGAGGTATAGGATTGTTGGGATTCTATTCTTCATAGTATACCTTGCACGAAGCAATTTCATAAAATAAATCGTCTACATCACACGTTTGTTATTATAATCATAATTCATATATCAAATACTACTGATAGATGTAAATTGATAAAATGACTATATAATTTGTAGATTAATTAAAATAATAGTTGAATTCAATAATATAAAAACTTATATGATTGTGATGAGAATCAGAAAATGAAGTTTTCAATCGAAGAATAAATTAAGGAATACAAAAATATAACAAAAAAAATAGGAGAGCCTTCTACACTACAAAAAATATTTGAAATACGCATAGGTTTGAATAGTCTTATTCTGCAATTTCTTACGTAGTTTGTAGGTTTGTTTTTTATAATAATTATATTATTGTAGGTTAGGATAAGAAAGGTCCAAGAAGACTTTGTGGTAGGAGAAGTCTACCATTTAGGATACGAATGACGCGACTATTAAACTATGTAAGGAGTTCCTTGCTTTCATGTAAATATTCAATAATTTTTTTTTTTTTTTAACTTTGTACAGGTTTTGAGTTTTTGTGAGAATGTTGGTTGCTTAGTTGAGTTTTTCTAAGCAACCTCTCATCCTTTTGCTTTGTTGAAGGCTCTCCAACTTAGCCATCCCTTTTTTCATATTCTTTATCTAATATTGTTTCTTTCATTCCATTTCTGACATGTCATTTTCATTTTTGTTAAGAATAAACTAGGCCATAACTCCACAACCCTAGCCACACCCTTTTTCTTTTCCAAGTTAAGGAACACATATGTATATAATATTTTTATTAAAGGATTTATTTTTAAATAAAAATATTGTAAAAAATTGATTTTTATGTATTATTTGAAGATATAAATATACAATAACATATAATTTAAATTATTAACACTTAACAATTAAGTTTTATTTATGAATTATAATATAATAATTCAACATTGTAAATATAATAATTATTTTGATTTGTTTGATTAGATACGTTAATTAATCAATTACAACTCAAAAATCTTTACCTTGTACTTTTTAATATATATATATATATATATATATATATATATATATATATATATATATATATATATAAATAATTAAATAAGTTAAAAAGAATATATATAAAAAAACTAGTGATGCAGGTTAGATTTTTAACTCATTTTTTTTATGATTGGTTAGTCTGTTCTGATCTATTTTTATGAATGAATGAAGTCAAAACGGATCAGATTGTCATCCTTATCAATAATATATTAATTTCATCTTTGGATAGAATTTTAATTATTTAGTTATATCTTGTCATAGTGATAAAACACTAACAATGAGAACATATGAAAGAGTAAATATGCCTTTGGGATGATTTAATATTTACACACAAAAATCTAACTAATTATTATGCAGTTGTCACCATCGGCGCATACCAATTAATTCTCCGTGGAGCTGACTAATATGGACACACATCTCAAGCTCATAACCTTTTTATATTTTAAAATAAATTAATTTGCACAATAGAAGTCACTTCGGTGAAATGTTATTTCAATTAATTATCCTCAAAATATATAAATAAAGAATAACACAATATAGTTCACATTTAAACATGATTGAGTAATAGATTTCATGAATATGTATATAAATTTTTTTATTATATTCTTCATATTTCAGTTGAAATATATACACTTTCTCAATTGTGATAATATTTAAATATATTATGTCATATCAAAATATACCTAAAAACAAAATTAAAATCAATTATCTAATTATCAATATCTTTTTCTTGTGATTGGAATAAACAAATGATACACATATATGATCTTATTCTAGCTAAAAACACACTCCAAATAAGTCGAAAAGTAAACATATCATTTTAATCGATACAGTGTCTAGGATTTAAGTTTTAATATATGCTAAAAAATGCATTTGACACATAAAATTTTTTAATATATTCTTTTCTCTAAATTTAAAAAATGAATTGATATAATTTTTTTAACCTAATTACATTAATTTTTTTTTAAGTGTCAAATGTGTTTCATACTATCATTTGAATTGTTTATACTGTCTAACACATCTCAATTTTAATATTTGTTAGGAAAGCATTTGATACATAAATTTTTTTAACACAATAATTAAAAGGATTATGTTCATTCATTTATAAAGCTTGTGGATTAAAATGTATTAAAATTTTAGACTGTGACAAATTTGGATTTAGACGTCAAGGTTCAGAGACTAAAAACACATTTAATCTTTTATTCTGACACCCCATCATAGCTTCATGTTGAGAGAGAGCTTAGGTCTAACAAGATGATGCATTTTTTTGATATACCTACACCGTACTATGCTTCATATTGTTCAACAATCACCCTACGATCACCAACACACACTACTATGGCTCCTCTAATGCCACTAGACAATTATAATTTCGTCTTCATGTTCATCTTAGCCGTTGACCCATTATCGGTTTCGATGGCTCTACTATTCCACGTTAGACTTTAAGAAAACGGGAAGAAATTTCTAACATCAAGATTTTTAAAACCCCATGTGATTCAGTATAATCATATTTGTTTAATATGAAATATTTCGCTACCATTTTATAAATATAAAAAACGTGATGCGCTATATTTAGACTTTTTTTCCAATGAACCACTGTTCACGTTCTACTACTATTATTTACTATCTATTTCTTTTACTGCGAAAGTTCCGTTCATTATTATGGCTCTATATAAATAAGAAAGAGTTTGTTAGGAAAGAACACAGCTGAGGAAAATTGAATCCTTAAACTATTGCTCCTTATTGGTTCCTACGCCATGGAAAGCAATTGCGACTGCAACAAGGGCTTCGCGGACAGTTACATGTTGTTGAAGCCGGAGAAAGCAGGTTTCTTTGATCTTCTCCGTATCTTAACTTTCAGAAACATATCACAAAGGAAGTTTTTGGAAAGCCATGCAGCGGGTGATTTTGATGAAACTTTGGCTCATCGATGGCTCATATTTATTTCTATTTTGGCTCAGAAGCTCTTGCAGCTTCTGGCTAAACCATTGTCACTCTTTGGAACTTGCGTTGAGTTTTTTATCAACTTCATTGCCCTCAATGGTGGTCTATTCAGCCTTCTTCCTAACTTTATCAAAGGTTACTCCTTCCTTCTTCCTAACTTCTCTCTTAACATGTTATCAAATTTGTAACAAAATTCTTACTACCTGCAAACAATTTTTTTATAAACATGAATTTAACTTCAATTATTTCGACTTAAAATGAATAATTAACTCGTAATTCATTTTTAACCCTGAAATCAAATATACTAAACATTTAAATCTCGACACGAGATTTTCATAGCATACTTGTTGTTGGTATAACCATTGCTTTGTGTTTAGAAACAAATTGACACTTTTAACACTTGATTTTACCCTCCATTATTTTTTTATTTTATTTTTGTTGAGATGTATCGCTTTTAAGAGATAAAAAAAAGAAGCAAACAATGGAGCCAAAGTGAAAAATCAGACCCCGCAGAATTTCCATCGTTATATATATATATATATATATATATATATATATATATATATATATATATATTAATATATATATATATATATATATATTAAAAATAAAATAAAAAAAAGGTCAAGCTAAATATCTCTATATTGTTTAAGGTCGTAATTCTATTAGGATTATAGTTTGACCCGTCAACTCAAGTAGGCAGATCTTAATAGACTCGACATTTTCAAGCTTAGTTTTTAGGAGCCCGGTTTAGCTTTTATTTCAGGTTCTTTGTATTCATCATTAAATTGTAAATATAAAAGAATATATTTATATAAACAGGTTCATTGGTCTTGCCGGATCCTAAATCAGAAAAGTATTTGTCTTTAATCGGAAATTTGGATGTGCGAGTAAAATTGGATGCTACGCATGAAGATTTTAAGTATTATCCTGCACTTTCTATGATGGCCTCCAAAGCATCCTACGAGAACCAAGCTTTCCTTAAAACTACTGTGGAAGATAAATGGAAGGTATTAAATAATTATTTTGTTCATGTCATTATTTTATGTTAAATGATTAAAATAAACTTTTTTTAATATTATGGAAAATTAATTTTCAGATTTGATAAACAGTTTTTCAATGAAAACAAAAAACCTTTGTTGAGTTACATAAATCAACTAAACAAAATTGACGTTAACAGAATCGTAATGTTAAATTGCTGTCTCTCGATCCTTTTATCCTCAAGTTCATTTTGACGTATCTCTAATTATGTTTGTAATTTTCTGTTTAAATTTAACAGATGGAGTTTGTGGGACTTTTCAACTGCTTGAATGGTAAGAACTCAAAAGCATATCTTACACTTTCAAATCAAATTCTTAGATAATTATAGCTTATAATTTGAATAGTATTTTGTATTGATTTAAGTTTAAAACATTCACAAATTACATTATAATATAAGATTTGTTATGTGAATTTTTTTTTAAATTAGTTTTTGAGAATAAGATCTACATTTCAAAACCTACTTATTTATTCATATCATATTTATCTATTAACATTTTCTATACACATCTCTAATATATATAATTTTTTTAATTTTATTATTAGTCATTGCTCATATATATATAAAAAAAAAAAAACTACCTAGTACACATATTTAATTCACTATTTGTCATGCAAATTTGATATGGAGACTTTTGAAATTAGGTGGATGGTCAATTTTATTGAACAAGTCTCATACAATTAATTAACATGGTTAGAATGAAACATTGAACAGTTTTTGAAGTGTACACAATTTTCATCCTTTCAACGTTTACAATGTTTTTGACTTGCATGGCAGAGTATCAAGGAAAGACGACAACTCAAGTGTTGATTGTTTTGGATAAGCAGGAAGATCGGCACACATATGTTGTAGCCTTCAGAGGAACAGAGCCGTTCGATGCTGATGCATGGTGCACTGATCTCGACATCTCCTGGTACGGAATTCCCGGCGTCGGAAGAATGCATGGAGGGTTCATGAAAGCCTTAGGGCTACAGAAGAACGTTGGGTGGACAAAGGAAGTTGGAGAAGGAGACCAGAGTGTTCCTCCCTTAGCCTACTACCTGGTGAGAGACATTCTAAGAAAAGGTTTGAGCGAAAACGAGAAAGCAAAGTTCATAGTGACAGGGCACAGTTTGGGAGGAGCACTCTCAGTACTGTTTGGAACGATCTTGTGTTTGCACGAAGAGACATTGCTGTTGGAGAGGCTGGAAGGGATCTACACCTTCGGGCAACCTAGGGTTGGAGATGAAGTGTATGCAAAGTATATGAAACGAAAATTGAAGGAACATTGTGTGAGGTATTGTAGGTTTGTCTACTGCAACGACCTTGTTCCGAGGTTGCCCTACGATGATCAGGAAATGATGTTTAAGCACTTTGGGACATGTCTTTTCTTTAACAGACGCTATGAACTTGAGGTAAGTCGTGTATATCGTGATTGTATATGATAGTTATAATTGTTATTTTCGAATGTTGAGAGTGTATTTATATTTATATTTGAATGCAGGTTCTTGAAGAGCAACCGAATAAGAACTACTTCTCACCGTGGTGCATGATACCAATGATGTTGAACGCAATGTTGGAGCTGATAAGGAGCTTCGTTATTGTGTACCAAAGTGGACCTTATTACAGAGAAGGATGGTTTCTGTTTGGTTTCAGGACTATAGGGTTAGTGATGCCTGGTCTACCGGCTCATGGTCCCCAAGATTACATTAATTCCACTCTTCTAGGAACGATTCAAAAGCACTTCAAAGGAGAGTGATAAGTGAGCATCAAGATGCATTCATGTTTTATAACTCCAAATCTCAAATCTAAACTATAGGTTAACTTATACTGGAGTTCTTTCAATTGTAAAATTCTATTATTATATTTGGTTAATATAAGAATTCTAAGCTTTATTAAATTTATAGGTGTCTACTGTAACTTCACAGTACACATATCGATTGATATGTTGTAATAAGAAAAAAATAGATTTAAAATAGATTAATTTTTTGTTTTTTAATCAAAGTAAAGTAATAAAGTAGTATTTTTTTTTTACCTAAATTAGTAGTTTGTCAAAATTTGTTATTTTTTTTTGTTAAATTATCCTTTTCTTTATAATAAATATCACCATGAAATTTAAGTTTATTATTAAGTTAACTTATATCAACTATGTAGCATCTGTGAAATATTATACCAATTCAGAAATTACAAATAAAGAAAAAGTATAGATAAAGAAGAATTTTATTTCATTATTTATATAAAATTAGCTACATAAGTAATTTAATTACCGAAAATTATAAAATGGCGTTTGGATAGAGAATAAATAATGTCATCTTTGTTGAAGGTATTGCTTTTTGAGAATTTGTCACCACCATATTTTTTTCATTGCAAATATAAGCAAGTTAAAGAGTCAAATTTATCTTCCTTTTCTTCCCTCCTCCTCCCTTAGAGTATCTCCATAATTTCCTTCATTCCAACTCTTATCTTTTTACTCCACTTCCACTCCATCTTTTTCCTCCTCCATCTCCATCTTCAACTCCATTCTATCTTCTTCTTTCACCTCCACCTCCACTCCCACCCTGTCATCTTCTTTCATCTCTATCCTAAAAAACTTTCACAAGTTCTCATTAAAACAAATAAAAAGATCATAATAATATGAAGTGTAAGAAAAAGAAATGAGAATCTAACGATGAAAAAGATGAAAAATATAAAATGTAAGTTATAAATTTCATAATTTGTATGCGTTCTGAAGTGTACAATTTGTGACTATAATTACAGCAGTGGTATTATTGGAATTTTAAAAAATATGCAGTTACAAGAAAACAATATGGGTGCAGAAAGAGATTTCCTTGCTCTTTTCCATGTATTTTAACAAAAGACTATGGACTTCTTATTTTAAAGAATTGGGTAATAATATCTTTAAATGAGACCGCCAATTTTGTATTAACATTTAATGTTATTTTATTATTTCAAAGTTGGCACATCTTTTTGGAAATAAATAATTATTGAGTTTGGAGTTATACTATGGTTGTTTAGACTTTGACGTGTCAAAAGATAATTTAAGAAAAAAGGCTACATGGCCCTGAAAGAAATTTGATTGCTCCTTGTTTTTCTTTTCTTCTTTTTCTTTGAATAGTAAACAAAATTTACACATCTTTTACATTGATCCTTGTCTTAGCTTTTCGCATCTTTGTTATTCTATTACACTTGAAAAATATTCATTCATTGTTAAAACTTTTACCTTTGAAATGAATATTTAATAAAGATAAGTTAATACAATTAAGGTGAATTTTTTACAAACATAAATAAGAAACGAAAGACAACAAGATGACTAGCTTACAAAGAAAAATTAACTTTTCCAGAAATGAACACTAAAAATATCACTAATTATCGACAGTACAACAAAAATTCTACAATAATTCGAGTTTAATGATCTCCCTCGAGCTACAATCATCGTCCCTTGATTGCCGTGCGTTTGTCGTTGCCATCACCATCGGTTTTTTCCTCTTTTTCCTCCTTTTCTTTTTTTCATCCATCTTTCCTTAATTTATAAAGAAATTTCATTAGTTGACAGGAAATTTGTTGCTCATGGAGAATTTTTTTTGTTTAATAGACATAGCAACGCATTTGTAGGTAATTATCAATGGTAAATTCATTGAAAAAATGTAAATGTGGGACTCCTTGCTTCGGACAAATAGTTGACCTTTTCCGACTAATTGTTTATCAATGCATGCATTTGTCGATAATGGCTGTCATTAAAGAAAGAAGTGGATTTATCATACATATTACTCCGGAAAATGTTTGTCAATAAATAATTATTGACAAATAAATTCTTCAAATAAGTAACACAAATATTCATAGCAAAATTACTAACAAAAATATCTATAAAAAAAGAATCTTTAAACCAAATTACCTTGCGTGTTCACAGTTCGAAAATTCTTGTATTTGAGATATATATACTCTCACACAGAAAATAACAAGTTATTTATGATACACCTTTATACGAACATATGTTGAAATAGTGTAATCTTAGAAATCAATCATTATATCATATACTAATCAAATATCATATACTAATCAAACGTGATGGTAAGACAAACATATAACCATATCGTAAACCTTAAATATCAAATTTAAGAACCAAATATCTTAAACATATAACACGAGTTTGGAAAGTAAATATTAAATAAAAAGTGAGTATCACATACCATCTTAAGACCACATATAAACTTTAAATAACAATATTTAAATTATTATTTCTACTCTTGATCATTTTGTTGTTGGTTCTGTTGGGATTGTTGAGGGTCTTCTTGTTGGGGGACATGTTGCTTGTGTTGGCCTTGGTTGATCAAGTACTTCTGATAAAGATTTTGTGCATCAAGAGGGAGAAATTGTATAATTTCACCCAATAAGGACTCAAAGGCTTCCATCTGGCGAGACAATGTTCCTTCGCCTCCTCACAAGCTGAAATTCGTTGTCTAAGTTGGTTTATCTCCTCAGAGTCATATATAGGCTATCATTCTCGCTTCTACAATTTGTAGTAAGTTGTTTAGCTCCATAATGTTTTCCACCAATTGTTTCAACCCAACACTGAGTCTTGACAATCTTGTCCTGAATAGGATTAAAAGCACTAGTCACTTCTGCTTCGTCCAACCTCAGACTTGGCTTGTGAAAGTCTAGGCTCAAATTCTTCCTATTAATAGAAAATGAAGAATTATTAAATCAATATACTATAAGTTCAAGGAAAAATAATGTAAACATTGAAAGGAGCTTACATGTGTCTTATATCTTTCGTGGACAAGTTGGCCATTATCCTTCAATATATGAGTTTGCTGAAAGACCTCATCAATCAACATAGATAGTCCAAGCTCCTGTTCCTGCAACACATTTTGATATGTGTGTGTGTAATTAATGTGCATACCATATGAATGGCATGTTCATATTTGCTAATAGAACCACTTGTGTGTAGGATCCCCACCTTTTCAAAAGCCTGATTTTTTTGTGTGGGTGCGACAATAGATGGGGATAGGAGAGGTTTGGGTGTCACAACAACAATGGATGGAATTGGGGCAGATCAAGATGGTATGTGATCTGGTGTAACTCTTGGCACATAACGTCGTTCCTTTCGTTGTGTAATCCGCTTTCTTTTTCTGTCAACATAAGGTGGATGTTGAGATGGACCTCCTGATGACATTTCTATATATATAAGAATACAATATTGTGAATAAGAAATTAGCCAAAATGTATTGAATTTAAAGCATAAAGTTATTCAACAATGCTCTATAGGAGCATGAAATGAAGATGTTTTAACTTAATAGTAATGAGGTTTGCATTGTGGACAAATTTATGCTATCTTATACTCGTGGAGGAACTACCTGTAATGAATTCTCTTTAGAACCAACAATGTGTTTTCCATGGCGAAGAACACTTTATCGTTATAATTGAAGACAAGAGAGTCCGTTAGAACTTTTGAAGTTTCTTTTCCAGACAATGTTTGTTTATCTAATTACTAAAATTGAGCTTTCATGAAAACAATGGATAACTGTATTTGAATCCTAAATATAGTTTGATGTCATCTCTTTTGAATTTTTAACTGGATTTTTTTCTGGTCAAACAAGAGCCCTACTATAAACACAGTCTCTTCGATAAGAGAGAGATATAGAATAACCTTAATAAAAAGCAATAAACATCTAGGTAGCTTGTAAACTGCATGATGTCTGAGAACTAAGCCAATCTCAGTAAAACTAGCATGTCTTTCACTCTCATGAAAAGAAAGTACAGAGTATTGATTCTTCAGATTCAAAGTGCTTTTGCAGTGCTGACAAATAACCTCATCTGTTTCATACTTAATGTGCTTATGCAGTGGTACATGTGAATGTGAATATGTTTGTATATTGGTATCTTTAAAACTGTGAAATATATTCTAGCTGCAACTCTTAGTTGTGGTATCTTATAGTGTATAAATTACAATAGCATAACCTCTTTATGATCATTAAGATTCAGTTTACTTTAAAATTGTCCATCTCAATGTGTTTTAGTTTAAATTTGTTAAAACTTGCTGGTGGACAAAAGATATGTTGTAACTTCAAAGACTTCATCACTTTCCCTACACTTACGTAGGAATTAATACGAAAACAATATGGACACATAGGGAGCACGATGGGTATGGAAAGATGAGGAGATGGAGCAATATACTGCCAAATCAGCATATAAAAAGCTACAAAATATTTGCAGAGGTGAAGATTCTAACATGTGTACACTATTCTAGAAAATAAAGACGCTACCTTCTGTGCAACATTTTGCATGGAGGATAATATTAAATCGGATACCAACCTAAGAAATCTGCGCCATATGGGAATAATAATAATATACCGCAATCTTCTGTGTCCTAAATGCGAATAAAGGGAGAAATCAGTTAACCATCTACCTTTTAGTTGCAAGACAGCAAACTTTATGTGGAATACGTACAACAAATGGATAGGAGCAAGCACCGCTATCTATAATCAGACATAGTCCAACTTCCAACAGTTTTGCTTAAAGGAAACTAAAGGCAAAGGAAATAGAAGTTGGAGGTATGTGTGGGTGACTGTTATTTGAAATATTTGGAGTCATAGGAACAATGTAATATTCAAGAATGAGAGAGAGGAGATATTCTGTCTGACACAGATAAAGCTATGGACTTGGATAAGAAATAGACTTCCAAGATCCACTTTCACATACTCAAATTGGTGCATATGTCTGGTAACATACATAAAATATCTGGCCAAATAATTTGGCAGAGGGGATAAAAAATTAAAATGGAGCCTGTGATATCTTAGCTGGTATGGGTGAGGTTAAAGAAATGTACTTACACTGGCAGCAGGAGTCCAAAGAGTACATAACATGGTAAGCAAATGGGCAATGAATGTAGAGGACAAGACTTTTGAAATAATGACTCCATAACGTGAGGGCTGCTACAATGCAGCAGGGTCCATATTAGCTTTTAGTCTGGATCTATCTGAAATTCATACTACAGTATTGCCATTTTGATGATACATAATGTTTATAGGATACTATGAAACGCCTCACTGTTCTATTGCTATACAATTATAAGGTTTGGAAATATCACAGGTATTAGTTGGTGCAATCAGGGGCGGATGTTTCTAACAGAGGTGCAGATTACATTTCTGAATAGTCATACATACATATAAGCTGCAAAGAATTGGCAATGAACCATAAACACTACGCTCTATTGGGTTCTGAGTGGGTCCAGCAAGAGACTGTATCATTGCTGGAAAAGTGCATATTGGGTAAGATGAATATTAAATGTAAAGCCTAGGATGGAATAGTCTAGTGCAGGGCCACAGGTGTCATTAGCTTGGATCAGGAAGTGCCAACAATAACTAGTAAATTAAGTGCAAAAGCAAATGACTGGCAGAGAAATGGAACTGAGACACAGTCCTGCATAGTGGAGTATAGAGTTATAAATCTGTGGTGTAACAGCAGAGAGAGTACGATCCTGCTTGGCTAAACAGGGACTAATGTAGGAAAAAAGTGTGTGCAGAGAAAAAGATTAATACAGGGGTGATTGTAAAATGAGGGAGGGTGCCAACATTTAAGTCACCGGTATAAACCATTCTGTCAGCAACATAATCAGCCCACAATGGCTAGCATTACAAAGCCCAACAGAGTACCCAGAAGTCCTTCACGCTGACATTGATCTGGAGCAAGTAGTCGTGCTTGTAAACCATGTTAAGAGCTAGTGTAATCATAGTTGGAAAGAATTTGATCTAAAAATTATATGGTTACATGTATATGGTGAAATGGGAGGACAAAGCTAAGGGGGTATCATAAATAGCAATTGCAATTGTGTTTTGTTGTGGAAAGAATAGAGGTAAAGGTATATGGTACTAGGAGGACAAGTTTGTAACTGTAAACCAAGACTATTGTGTTTTTGTACATAGTTATATTAATACATATTTATTTTGCTGATAAGAAAAAAAAATCGGTGTCTGGTTGTGAAGTGGTAGAGACTTTAAAAAGCATGTGATTCCCATTGACCAACTATCATAACTCTCCTACTAAGAATTAGGTTTCAAGATATAACCCTCACACTGTGGTAATAAGGTACTGGAATCTTCTAGTTTCTTATTATGTCATTTAGCCTATACTTACCTTTATATTTTGCATCATTAGGTATCTAGTGCGCGACTGTGCCAAAATGCATGCACTACTTCCACTATCAAGAAAAAAAAAAAGATGGGATCTTCTAGAAGTTATTTGCGGTGATTTATGTGTATATAGTTATTGTGCATCAACACGGATAAACACTACCTACAAAGCATATCATAATAGAACCAAAATCAGAATAAAATGCAAATAAAAGCCATATATAAACAAATTCAATGCAAAATTGATAGCTGCAACCAGACCCCGAGAAAAATCTTCAAGAAAAAAATAAAATGCGAAAAAACCTGCAAGGGTTCTACACTCCGGGAATCACTATTCACAAACACTCGCATTTCAATCCTAAGTACTAACACCACACCATTCAATTTGAAAGTAGAGATATGCAAATGGGAAAATAATCCCAATTGCCCGTACAAAGAATCACTTCAATTATAGTGAAGAGTTGAGAGAGATTACCAAATGAAGAGAGGGAGAGAAAGACTGACTGAAGGTCTTTGCATTAATCTTCAGAATGTATCAATGTAAATGTGTGAAACCCTAGTCACACATTTGGAACGCATAGCGTGAGGTGTGTGAAGTGTGAATAGGGATGAAAATACGTAAGAATGTAGATTTCAACTTTTCGTTTTTTGGAGGTCCCGTATTAAAGAATGGAAGCTTAACTTAATTAAATAAATATTTTACATTTGTTAATTTACTGTGTAAATAAATTTTTACAATAATGATTTAAAATTATTTTAAATTAATAATAAAAATTTATTTATTAATGAATTATAATATAAATATACGTTTTAGTTTTTTTTGCATAAAATAATTAAAATTAATATATTTAATCATTATTTTAATTTATTAATAGATTTAATTATGTATATTCTGTAATAAACATTATAGGATTAAATATATTTTTGTCTTTCAACATTTAGTGAAAATTGAAATTAGTTCCTCTTGAAAATCTTGAACTAATCTAGTCCCTCAACATATAAGTGCGTGATTTTAGTTCTTATAAACCAATTTTATTAAATTTATATGATGTTTTAAACACAATTTATTATAGTATTTTAGTTTGTTTACATCATTTAACATATGTTCGCTTCAATGTTAGTTGATAAATGCGTTTGAAGTGTCAACAACTTAATAAGATTTGGTTTAAATGATTAAATTCACGTATCTTTAAATATGATAGACTAAATTGGTTTAAAGTTTCCAATAAAAATTAATTTCAATTTTCACTAAAATTAACCTAAAATTATATAAAATTAGTACTGTTTTTTTTAACTCACAATTCGTTAAAAAAAATTATTTACACAATTTTGTACTTCTAATTTGTGTTGTTACCTATAACACAGTTGAATCCATTCTCACTAAAAATGGTGATGCACTTAAGTAGATCTTTTGATAAATTATGGTATTTGATATTTTGAATGAATATTGAGATTTACTTTGTTGGAAAATACATATATGATATGATTGGTTGAAATTGTTTTCAGTTATAGATCGAAAAACACACAAAACAAAATTTAATTAAAAAGAAAATCCATGCAACATCAATTACTTTACATAGATCCTTTTACATGTATTATGGCTTCCACTTAAAGGGGTAGAAAAGAAAATATATGATTTATGGATTGTAAGGATAAACACCTTTTGGGCATGTTGGGGGAAAAACAACATTAGTTAAGTAATATTTACATTGTATTTGCTAAACAATGTAGAATATTGAAAAGAATATGTGTAAAATGTCATTCCTATATAAGTGATTCTCAATTTTGGTAATAAAAACTTGAAGAAAATAATGTTCCATGAGGGGTGTAAGAGATTGAATTCATTGAATATCATATTTGAATTTGCATACTTATCATTGTGATCAAATTTCGTACTTGAGATCTCAATAAATTAAGTTTAGGTTTATCTCTACGTAACAAGTAATCAAAGTTTATTATTTCTTAAAAATTATAGTTAAATGTTTTCATATAATCCTTGAATATGTAATAAATTTCACACCACAAAGTATTGAATAACCTTCTTTGACAAAATAAATAGCTTCAAATCTAACTTAAAGACCAAAAAGAATGAGTTGCACGAATTTCGTAACAACATTCATTATTCTGCAACTTAACTAAATAAATATTATAGAAAAAGAAATGAATTTCAAGAAATCCCTATTCTCCGATAATATACTTATTTTATGTTTGTATGTTACATTTATACAAAATAATCTTTTTAGTTGATGTGTATACATAATAAATAGTCATATATATAAAAAATAAATTTCCATTATAATTATTCAAATGAAGAAAAAACACTATTAGATTTAAAAAAGTATGTTCATGAGAGGAATTATAAGAGAAATTATTTTTATAATTTAATTATACATATTTTTTAGTATAAGTATAGTTAATTGAGTTTTAAAAAATAATTATAAAAATTAAATCATAAAATCATAAAATGAGATATATTGATAAAGATAAAATTGATAATAATGTGTGTACATTAAAACATTACAAAACATTTAGAAAAACAATCTCTATTAATAAGTATGTATGAAAAGTAAAAACTACATTTATATTTCTTCTCGTAATATTTAATAATATATATAAAGAGAGAAATAATTTTTTTTATATTGTATTAATTAATACCCACGTAAAAAAAGTAAATAAAAAATCATTATAATTGTTAAAATAAAAAGGGAATTAGTAAATTTTAAGAAATGTATTCAAAAAATAATTCTAAAATGAATTATTTTGATAATTTTATCGCACATAATTTTTCTTCATTTTAAATATCTGAGAGCCTAGTAAATTGTATAAGAATAGTAATGGTTTTTAAAAGATTAAATTATAATATTTAAATGGCTTACTTATGTCATGAATCTATAATAAATTTGAAAACTTTCAATTGAATTCCTAATAAATTTTTGTGGGCTATAGAGTCTTTAAAATTTTATAAAACTTTTCAATTGAGTTTTTATAGTTAAGTATGACGTTTAACCTTTCCATCTGACAATTATCTTGCAGTGTCACACTCCATAAATGTCCCAACATGAGGAGATCTTTTTAATATTTATGGGATTTAACGAAAATCATTTTAAAATTATTAAATTAAAAAATATAAAAATACAAAATTAAAAAAGATATATAAACATCTAACAATAAAATTATGAAAACAAATTATAATGTAAGGCCCAGTTTTATTTTCTACCCTAATGTTTAAGGGTTGGCCTTAATCTGTTGGGCCTAAGGGTTGGCTCATACGGTGCTAAGGCCCCTAAAGCTGCTAGAGTTTCCCATTCAGCCTCATTCTTGCTAACAGAACCTAAAACGCTGCCCCCTTTCTTTCAGAATGCTCTACTAGGGTTTAACTTCGATCTTGGTCAAGACTGCTCGAGCTCAGTTTTGCTTTTCCACTCCATGTAAGTGATTCTCAAGCTCGCACTTGTACTCCCTAAAGCTTATTTTTGTATTCTTCCACTTAGGGTTCCATAGTAACTCTGTTCTTTTACTGCCTCGCTGTTCTTCCAGTTTCTAAGTTTGTTTCTCGAACTGTCGCACTCCGCAGTTGGTGTCGAAGTCTTGTATAAGCCTTTTCCATGTAAGGGAAGCTAGGGCTTTATTGTTTTTAAGTGTTAGATGCCTGTCTAGTTGATTTTATGTACTGAATGGTTGAGATACGTTACTGGTTGTGTGAAAATGCGTGAATTGCACTGCTATAATGATGTGGATCTGTTTCTGCGCGAGAGAGAGTGGTGAGCTTTGTTGAACTTGCTCAGGCGAGCGGGTTGGTCGCTCAAAACGAAAGCTCTCGCTTAAGCGAAGAGCTCTCGCTTGAGCGAAGAGCTCTCGCTTGAGCGAGAGCAACAACTCACTCTCATCTCTGTTTCGAGGGCTCACCTAAGCGAAGGCCACTCGTTTGAGCGAAAGTAGTCTCGCCTGAGCGAGTTGGGCTCGCTTGGGCGAGACCTCGACGTGCTCCCTGTTGCAGTCTCGCCCAGATGAGAGTAGACAGCTTGAGCGAGGGGTTCCTCTCGCCTAAGCGAGGACTCTTTAGCTTGAGCAAGATTTGGCATTTCTAAGTGTATATTTATGTATGCCTCTCATGATTGGTTGATGTGTGCTTAAAATAGTTCAAACCATGATGCTATATGTACTGTATATGTTATGTTGGGGCTGGAAGTTGATGTGTTTAGCATGGGCTTGGTGTGATATATGCTTGATTAGTTTGGCATATAATATATATATATATATATATATATATATATATATATATATATATATATATATATATATATATATATATATATATATATATATATATATATATATATATATATATATTGGCATGAGATTGATGTGTATGAGAACTCTGAGTGGTTGGTGAAACATGGGTAAAGTGCGGGTAGGACGTAATCCCATGACCTCCTTAGGGGAGTGTTCATGTTGGTACCTCATCTAATGGACGTAATCCCGTGGACCTTCCTAGGGGGGAGTCCATGGTGGTGCCTTATCTAATGGACTTAATTCATGAATCTCGAGGTGAGAGTTCATGGTGGTGCCTTAGCGGCAGGACGTAATTCCACGAGAGTAACGTGGTGGTGCCTCAAGGCCAGGACATAATTCCACGAAGGCCACGTGGTGGTGCCTCATGTAAGGATGTAATTCCGCGAAGGCCTCGTGGTGATGTCTCACTGCTAGGACATAATTCCACTGTCGCGTGGTGGTGCCTCATTATGCGTATATGGATAGTCAAGTATTGGGGTCTTAAATGATTTGGTAATCCATGTGTGAATGTTTGTTATTTATGTTTGACTCTGAAACTGCATGTTGACTGTGATGATATAAGATTCCTTTGCACTAGCTTACCCTTTCGCTTGCTTATATGTTGTGTGTGGCTTTCTCTTTTGTGATGATCATCAAATTTTATTGATGTGAGCAGACGTGAGAATCCCTGACAGTGGTAATGATAGTAGAGACGCTGTAGCTTGAGGGTTGGACGGGTTTTGGGCTCACTGTGGAGCCTACAGCTGGAGGAGACCTAATAGTTTATGATTCTTTTGTTTTGAACAAGACCTTGTACTACCTTTAGAACTATTTCACTTTGTTTTAGGCAGTGTGGTGCCTCTTCTCTTGGTTATCGATATGTTTGGTGTACTGTGTACCTTCATATCCCAAACTCCGTACTCTCTGTATATTCATGTATGTGACGCTTTATTAAATTGGTTTTATCTTTTTAATTGGGACGTTACATATAACATTACAAAATTTAAAATTACCAAAAATTACAGAATTATAAAAATATTAAAATATATAATTTCACAATTATTAAATTATAAAATATGCAATTATATAATTATATAATTAAAAAACTAGTTACAAAAGTTATGAAATTTTGAAATTATAAAAATACAAAATTATTAAATGATGAAATTACCAAATTATCAAATTGTAAATTTGTATTTGTATTTTTTATAATTTTATATTTCACAATTTTTAATTTCACAATTTTATATTTTCAAAATTATAAAACTATAAAATGATAAAATAAAAATTTGGGAAATATAAAATTTTAAAATTACAAAATTACAAAAAAAAAAGTAAACAAAATTATGAAATTATAAAACTATAAAATTAAAAATTTTTATACTATAAAATTAAAAAAATTATAAAACTGGAAAATTATAAAATTGTAAACTATAAAATTATGAAATAAAAAATTATGAAATATTAAATTATAAAATTTAAAAATTACAATTTGATAATTTGATAATTTTTTTGTATTTTCATAATTTCTTAATTTTATAATTTTATAATTGTATATTTTATAATTTTGATTTTATTAAATTATATATTTTTTTATAATTTTATAATTTTTTTAATTTTCATATTTTTGTTTTCATAGAGTTACATATTTATATTTTTTATATTTTATTTATAATTTTATAATTTTAATGAAATTTAAAAATAATTTTCATTAAATTTAGAAAAGATATCGTCAGGTCTCTGGTAACAGTATATTATGTGACGACATTTATGAGAGTGATAGCTGCAATGACGAAATTTATGAGAGTGATAGCTGCAATGACGAAATTTATGAGAGTGATAGCTGCAAGATATCTGTCACATCAAAAAGTTAACACCCATATCTACCTGTAGAGACTCAAAGGAAAAAGTTTTTAAATTTTAAGGATGCAATGGACCATAAAAAATTATTAAGGACTCAATTGGAAGTTCTCAAATTTATCAAAGACTCAAATATAATTAAGCGTATTTTAATAATAAAATGTTAAAGTTATAAATAGAGATTCTATTACCTAAAGTTGATTTTATAAAAACCACTTTTTAGGGTTTCTTTCTAAACTTCTCCTCCATCTTCTCTTTAGATTTTTAACCTTTAGAAGATCAAGAACCATAAAATTGCTCTTGTGACTCAAAGGTGTTCTAAGTGAATCTTTATTACTTTGTGATCATAGTGATATGTTAATATTTCTAATTGGGGTTTTATTTGTCTAGTTAGGTCATCTTGTAAGAAATATAACTTTAAAGATTTTCTTTTTTAGTCAAGGAGTTATTTAACCAAGATAACACAAAAGATAATTTTAATTCTTGCACTCATGATTGAGATTGATTGTTTGGTACATTGTGACTTTTATTGTAAATTGGTAGGTTGCAATTGATTGATTTGGTTTGATGTGTGAAAATGGACTGAATGAGAAATTTGTGTTGGCATGTTATAATTGATATTTGAGTTGTAAAGTTTGAATTGATTATGTGGAGTAGTGTTCTACTTTCTAATAAGTCATCTTGATTAAATTGGTGTTGTCTATGGGTTGATTAGAGGATAAAAAAAGCTTATTAGAAGCTAAAACATCCTCTGTTATGAAAATTTTTGTGTTTAAGTTATGCAAACTCGTTGGACGAGATAAACTCCCATTGAGTGGGTGTTAAAGTTGCGTTTACCACAAATAAACTAATTCTATACTCAAATATGAATTTATGCATGGAATCGAACATTAAATCATCCAACGACCATGAGATCATGAAACAAATTCCACGAACGACCCATAATTTACCAGGTCTTGATCATCATGGCAGAGTAAATTCATTATACCCTTGCCAAAATAGGGGTCTTCCACCTCAGATCCTGCTATAAGAACCTCCTTCAACTTTCATCACCTAAACTACATCCTCTATATAAGTCTTCGAATAGAGTTAGAATGACTTCACAATGAATATCCCCAATCAATGCATAACATTAAATTAACAAACATTCCAATTCTTCTCAAAAGCACTACATTTATACAAAACAAACCATTCATTCACCAATCTAATCTTTTCATCCCATTCATCTACATTCATTTTCCCAAAACCATTGCATTTTCATAGAATAATAATTCCTCAAAGTTCTCAACAATTCAAACCAAAATTCGAAGACGTGTTTTGATAGACTTGCTCAACAATCCCAATTACTTGCTTAACGAGTTAACTCTGGAAGGGCATTCATCCAACGACTAAATTGCTCATCCAATGACTTGAGCACTGAAACAAAAATATAGTTAACTTCGCCCAATTAGTGTAGACTCACTCAATGATCCATTCTCCCTTGGCTCTCTCCCATACTCGAATTTGGTTTTCGCCCAGCAAAAATATAGTTGTTGTTATGAATGCAAGATTGATAGAATGATAGGAATGTTAGTAGTTTTTGCATAATGTGACGATGTTCAAATTTATTATTAGCTCACATTTTTTTATGTTGGATGTTATATGATCGTTGTTATGGCATGAGCAGATGGGATTGCATGTGGTAGTGAAGCTAGGAAGTAAAAGTTGGTATAATGTTAGAAGTCAAGATATAACATATATGTGTAAGTAAACTTTATATATTGTGTATTTGCTAGTCTTTATTTTTGTATTAACTTATTTAAATACTAGTTTCTCTGGAAAAACTTAAATCAAAGAGACTATAATGACATCTTATTATTGTATGTAGGTGTTTTCTAATGTAGACAAGTTGCTTAATATCATAAATGTATGAACTCAATAGGTATAATCATTCTAATAGAGTAATTCATTTAACTAATTAATATGACTAAAAAATATTTAATTTTTATTCGAACTAAAGTTGTCCCACTATGGTACGACTTCTTCATTATCAATACAACACTGAAGTCTCTCCAATATGGGACGACTTATTCATTAACAATTTAATACTGAAGTCTTCCCATATTGGCACGACTTTGCTTAAAATATTAATTAAAGTCGTCTGAATATGACACGACTTCTTCATAACACAGAAGTCTCTCCATGTTGGCACGACTTCAACTCATTTTAATTAACATCGCCTCATCTTGGCACGACTTCTTCATACTGAAATCGCACCACCTTGGCACGACTTATCCTTCGCTGAAATTTAAAAAAAAAATTGCACCATTCCGGAAAATACATAATTAAATTGCACCAGTTTGAAAAAAAAACCGAAATAATATTAAGTTGCACATTTAAAAATATTTCGTTATCTAGTAAACCATGTTATCTACATGTGTTCAATGTAGCGTATTAGATACGTCAAACATCGTGTTTACTTTTTTTTTCATTGTTGGAAGAAGGCAGTCTCACGAATATATCAAGATTCTAAATTAATTACGACACTCAATTCGATGGTTGGCATTACAAATTTACTAAAAAAAATAGGTATTTTGTGCTTTCCTCCTCCAAGTGACAAGAATCTAATTAACCACCATGAAGAAAAGTGGTCTACAAGGAACACGTGAGTTGTCAAATATCAAGTTGCAAGCATTTGATTAAGATAAATTATCAATGAAACGTTTATCATGAACCCAAAAAGGAAAAAGAAAATTATTGATTAAATGAAATAAGATTATCGATGTGATTCATTTGGGTTAAATGAATGAATTCTATAAATTTTAAATCAAATTACAGTAGACGGATTAAAAGTAATATACTAGTTTTGATATATTAAAAGACGAATAATATTTAAGTTAATATCCCTAAATAAACATCATTAAGGTTAAAGTAAAATTACCTTCAAGTCACTCATTCATAAATAATACTCGATGCATTAATATTCAAATGACATCAACTGTGTTCCGGGAAAAACAATTAAAATTACATTCGATTTTCTGCCTACAAATAACAATAATGATTAAATATATTTTTACCATTTCATTTCAATTTTGACATAAAATTATAATTTATTGTTTTAGTACAGTTTGATCCCAAATTTAAAACATAAATAAATAAGATTTTTAATCTAAAAAGTTAATTATTTATTACGTGTTAAATAATATTCTAAATAAATATTTAAGTTAGAAAGTGTCAAAACACAACCAAAATAATAACTTAAAATCATGTTTAACACATAAAAAGAAATTATTACAGTTAGGTTAAAATAAAATATATTTATTCATAAAATTTAGAAGCCAGATTATATAAAGGTTTAAGGCATGAATAAATTAAGATTTCAATTTAGGATAGGAATATGATTTCTATTTTGCTTATTCTCATCCTTTATTTTCTGACTTAACTGTGATTTAATATGAATCATTAATTTTTTCAAAAAGAAATATAATAGTATATTTATCAATAACTTACACTAAAT
This sequence comes from Vigna unguiculata, assembly GCF_037176805.1. Lineage (NCBI taxonomy): Eukaryota > Viridiplantae > Streptophyta > Magnoliopsida > Fabales > Fabaceae > Vigna > Vigna unguiculata. The sequence goes on along the minus strand of NC_140794.1, from coordinate 49,982,476 downwards.
TACATTAAAAATTAAGAAATGAAAAAAAATGGGAGTCGTGTACCATTTTTCTTCGGTTTATCATCGATATCTTATTTAACCTTAAAAATAATCATCCTTTTGCTTATTTATTACTTGTTCCTTTTTCATTGGGCGGAATGTTTGTTCATCTTGCTCCTTTACATATAAATAAACGTGGCGAAAGTCGAAGTGTTGAGACAATCAAAGGCATCCGAAAATTCTCTTTTCTTCTCCCTTCCAGTTATTCTGTCGTTAGTCATGAGTGGTCCTTTTTCCCGCACCAAATGTATGGTCTTGAAACCAGAAAAGATGAGTTTGTTTCAACTCTGTCTGGTCTTGTTTGGGAGAGATTTGCAACGCGTTGAGTTCATTGTAGAGCCAAGGTTGTACCCAAAGTGGCGTTTATTTTCATCGCTCTTAGTACAAAAGCTTCTGCACTCCATGGCTAATATCTTAAAATGTAGTGGAGATATCATTGAGTATCTTCTCAACCCTCACGCTTCTTCCCACAACAATGTCCTCATGCTCATATTCAACTGTATCCGAGGTCTGTTATCTTCCTCCTTCTGTACTCAACTTTATGTTTTCACATATTCTGAGGAACACCAAATCTAACACATTGCATATATATAGTTCAATTCTTCATGATGTTGCAAGAAGTAAGTATGATTACTATACTTGAATGAATGGAAGAACTTCATTTCAAGAAAGACTCACTACTTTAACTATTTTCTCTTGAAAAAAAACCAGTATCCGACACTATTGATAAAATAATTATTTTTTAATTGTAAGTATACTTTTAGTGTCTAAATTTAAGAAATGTGTTTTTAATCTTTAATTAATAAATTTAAGAAACTAAAATGATATTTTTTTTAAAGTACAGTCTTTAAACAATAAATTTGAGGGATTAAAGCTACGTATACTTTTTTTTTTTTGAAATTTAAAGGTTAACTTTTCTTTTAGCATTTGGGAAAATAATATTGAATTCATTACACGTTTAAAAAATTTAAAACATAATTAAGATTTCATGGTAATTATAATTTCTCAAACTATTAACAAGCTTTTAAATTTGAATTAAAATAATGAAGTTTATAATTTCTGTATTTTGTCCACTCTTACGGACAGGTAAGGAGGTAGTGAATAAAGAGTCTAAAAATTATGTATCAATAATTGGTCATTTGGACAAGCGAGTAGGGTTGTTAGACAAAAGCGTCAAAATTGAAGACCCCGACAGGTACAACGCTGTTTTGTCTGTGATGGCTTCTAAAGTATCGTACGAGAATAAAGCTTTCGTTCATGATATTGTGGTAGATCACTGGAAGGTATACATAGAATAACATTTCATGTTTCTTTTGTAATAAACATTTTATTTAGTGTATGTTTGAATGCATGGAAAGGGACTAAATGAAATGGAAAATTGAATAAAATAGAATGAAATATCTGTAATGATATAAACAAGGCATTTCTTAGGGGAAAATTGAGATACGCCCAGATATAGGTTTCATTAGTTTCTAGTATACTATGTAATTCATTCTCATTTTTACCTGTCCAATAATAATGTTGTGTTTAATTGGAATAATGGGGTTCTTATTTTCAAAGGATTGTTAATAATCATGTTTTACAATGATAACAAATTTATAAATCTTTACGAATGTAAATAATCTTTTACAAGTTATAAACTGTAATAGAAGCTAAGCAAACCATACTTACTACTTTACCTAAAACCGCAGAAAAATTTTAGGATGTACATGTAACATATAAAATTCTCAGTGTTTCTTATTATTAATTGATACACTCATGTACATGTAACATATAAAATTCTCAGTGTTTCTCAGTCTTTAAATTACCATAAACATGTTAAGCTTATTGAATTAGAGTTTCTCAATCTTACACTCATGCTAGTTTTTGGCTCTCATGTAGATGGAGCTGGTTGAATGTTGTGACTACTGGAATGGTAATAATTTATAGGTTTAATTATTCTTTTTATTTCTGTTTTTATCTAAAAGTGTAAGTTAATTTTTTTAGTCTTAATTTAGTTTTGATTTGTTTAAATTTATGTAATTTAGTTATTTTTGTTAAATTTTTTAAAATGGATGAAAAACTTTTCATCAAAATTGAAACTTTTATAATAAAGATGATTTGTTTTATTTGTGTAATTAATATTTTTTAATGTCAAATTTAATGAAAACTCTTTGATCCATTTTAAATAAATTTAATAAAAAAATCAAATTACATCAATTTTTTAAAAATTATAACTAAATTACATCAATACTTGTGACATCCCATTTAAATAGATTAATCTATTAAATAAAACATTCCATATTCATAATAATAAAGAGCAAAGCAAACTGATGAAAAACCATAGTCAGGGAATACACTTTTACAGTCATCCATAAGAGTACTTGAAAGGGGTTCTAGGCATACAACCATGTCATAGCCAAAACAGAATCAACAAGGTTCACAGTTATGCAAAAGAAAAGCTCCTAGAGCTAAGAATTACAAAGGTACTAGGGCCATAGAATTATCTTTCGAGGGCCACATCAACGAGCCTACTAAGCTGCACCGCTACCACTATCAGGCCTACCTCCAAAAGTATTTCCATCTGCTCCCACCATGTGGTGATCATCGCAAAAGAGAAATCAAAACAAAGACACACACACAAAAGAAATAACAGGGTAAGCTAGAGTGAATTAAATTGTGCATGTTATCGCAGAGAAATATTTAGAAACAGTCCAAACATACAACACAGTAGGCACAAGAATCACATTATAGCAAATAAGCAAGACACTATGACTCAATTATCCGGATACATATACTAGGATCGGATTCACTGGACGCTTGCACTTGTGGTGGCCTCTACTGCTCTGCAAAGCCATTGCCAATGGGTTTCACCCTACCACACACAAGGTTAGCCTTTAAGTGTCTAAGGCCATTATCCTACCAAAGACTAGGGCCTCCCGCTACTCTCACCACTTGGGTCAGTTTGCTCTACATGAGACTCACTGACCCTTTAGAGTTTCAGGATGCGATCCTTACTTGAATCCTTATCCTAACATATACACTACACACTACCATGAGATCTCCCCACGAGACTCATGGAATTATGCCTATCACACAATCAAAATCATTTTTCTCATACAATTCCACTTCTTTCATTTCCTTCATCCAATTCTTATGTTAAGGCATCACAAAGCCACAAATCCATGATCAATCTCATACCAAGCATGCCAATTTCGTTCATAAAGTCTAAACACCCAAGCATATTCACGTACATCATATTTAGGAAGAATAATCTAGACAATACATGCAATAAATCATCAAAACAGTCAAGAAGACAGTGTTCGCATTCACCATTGCACTGACCTCGCCCAAGCTAGAAACCTCGCTTAGGCGAGGAGCTTGCCTCGCTCAAATCGTGGGCTCTCGCCTAGGCGAGACATGCAATAGTGGCCCCTGGGAGATTTCACGAGCTCTCGCTCAGGCGAGGCCTTCTCGCCTGAGCGAGACAAGGCGTCGCTCAAAACGTGACTGGCCGCCTGGGCGAGCGCTCGAGGCAGAATCTTGGGCGAACTTCTGCTATTCTCGCCTAGGCGAGGCGAGCTCTCGCCTGGGCGAGAATACCAGTTCTCCCCCATTGTTCCGCGCATGCAACCCATAACAAACAAACCAAACATCTTAATTTTGATCTCACACAAGCACAAACATTTTCCAACTCATTTTATGCAACAACAGAAGGGCAAACAAGCACCTACAACGGAAGACGAAGAAAACTAGCTTCCCTTACCTTGCTTAGATGTTAACAACACGAAACAGACCCGCAACTGAAAGTACCACAACTCCAAGAACTATATTAGAAAGCTGAAACAGGAAGATTCGTACAAAACGAAGTTAAGAGACTTAACCCTAGCTTGACCAACGTGCTTAAACAGTGCGAAAAGGAGAAGGAACAGACCAAAAGCTCTAAAGCTCAGCTTACCTGGAAAAAGAATGGGTTTTGCTAGCTCGGAGACGTAAGGATGGTGTGCCCTAACAGAGCACCTTGCTTGAGTTATAGGAAGGAGAGGAAGGAGCTGCTTTCTGAAAAGGTGACAAGAGAAAATTAAAAAGCTGAGTGGGGTATTGGGGTCCTATAGTAGGGCTGACCTTGGGCCTACGAAAAGGCCAGACCCAAAGAATTATAGACTGAAAAAAAAAACGGTTTACAATACTCATGAATCAGAACTAAATCAAAACTAAAAAAAGCTGTAAAATCAACTTATATTTTTGAAAAAAAAAAAGAAATTAAATGAGTAATTAACCCTAATTTATATTTGGTTTAAGAAAATGTTTTCCTTTTCATTTTTATTTTTAGTTGCAGACTATATTTGTGTTTTTCATTTTTTTTCTTGAATTTCAATTTTCTTTTATTGAAAAAGGTAGAAATATAAAAGAGTCAATTTATTTTTCATTATTTTTGTAAAACTTTATCGAAAACAGAAATAAAGTAAAAATATTATAACATTTTTAATTAAAACAAAAAGAAACAAGAAATAAGTAAACAGAAAGCATTTTCTTAGACTAATTAATTCAGCCCTAAAAAATTAAATCTATGCATCCCATTAAAAGTACAAAACATTCTAAATATTAAAAGAGATGAACTTCTTAATTCATTCTTTTAAATATAAAATTCTTACATTACACTAGTCCAAAATTTATTCAAAATTAAAATTTTTGATAATCATGATGTCTTATTTAATACTTTTTTCTGATTTTTCATTTTCGATTAACATGAAAAATAACGTGTCAATGAGTTGTTCTGAAAGATTAATAATTTGGAAAATGAGTTTTTGCAGATTGTCAAGAAAAAGCTACAACTCAGGGTTTTGTGATGTTAGACAAGAGTGAAGAGCAGCATAAGTACATGGTGGCTTTCAGAGGAACCGAACTCTTTGATGCTGATGCATGGTCCACTGATGTGGACATCTCATGGTTTGAGATTCCTGGCGTAGGAAGAATCCACTCTGGTTTCGTGAAAGCCTTAGGGTTACCATTGGACTTCAACAAAGAAGAGTTGATATGGCCTAAGGAAATCGAAACCGACGAGAAGCGTCCACGTGCATATTACTCGATCAGGGATTTACTGAAGAAGCATTTGAGTGGAAATGACAAAGCGAAGTTTAGTTTGACGGGTCATAGTCTTGGTGGAGCTCTTGCAATTCTGTTTCCGGCAATGCTGATGCTGCATGACGAAACATTTCTGCTGGAAAGACTCGAAGGGGTGTACACGTTTGGACAACCTAGAGTTGGAAATAAAACATTTGCAAGTTACATGGATAAAAACTTGAAACATTATGGCATCAAGTATTCCAGGTTTGTTTACTGCAACGACATTGTTCCTAGGTTGCCCTTCGATGATGGCATCTTGAAATTCGAGCACTTTGGATCATGTCTATATTATGACAGCAGCTATAACGGCAAGGTAATATATATAGGTGATTGTCATCAACTTGTATTTTTCTGGAATATTTTATATAAATGTAAAGAGATGTTTTATAAGTTGATAATTGGTCGACAAAATTATTAATGTAGAAAGTGGAAGAGGAGCCGAACAAAAATTACTTCTCGTGGAAAGCTATGATACCGATGAAGATTAATGCTTTGTGGGAACTTATAAGGAGCTTCACTATTGTGTATAAATATGGAGATGAATACGAAGAAGGATGGCTTTTAAGATTTGTTAGGGTTTTGGGCTTAGTTCTTCCCGCAGGTATACCAGCCCATGGTACTCAGGATTACGTTAATATTACCCGCCTGGGAATTCCCTTACATTTGGATTGATTGGTACTTAATTTGTAAACTTCTTTTTTTTTTCTTTTCTGTCTAAGAATCTAAGAATGGAATAATTACATGGTCCATATATAATCAATAGACTCTGAAAATGATAGATGTAAGAATAAATAAAAGTTATACCTGCGAAAATAAATCGGCATTTATTACATTAATTATTACTAGAATTACTTATTTAATTATATCAATTTATTTTAAACTAATGTAATATATAACTGGTTTTAATAGTAATCACTAAATAACCAATACTACATTACTATTAGAGTTAGTTTACTATCTATTACATCAATTCAAAGTATAAGGAATAAGTGAAAAGGATATGTTTTCATTATAATATGATGCATTATGTTGAAGTCTTACATAGACAATTTGTACCCTATCAGTGAATTGTTCACTTTAACGGATGAATTTAAGGGAGAATGAATGAATAAATTTGAGTGGATTTGAGAGTAAAGTGTGTGTTGTTTTTTTTTTTTTTACGGGATTTAGAGGTAACGGTGAGTGAGTTTGGAAATAAAGTTTGTAAAAATTTGTATGTAATTTGATTGATGTGATAGATTAAAAAATGTTTTAATAGATATAAAATTAAAATTACCAAAATATCCTTAATAAAATTAAGATTAAAAAAATGTTTTAATAAATATAAAAATGATATATATAAAATAACTTTTTTTTGGTAATCCATGTGTGGATCAAAGCAAATAGAATCCACTCTCACAAGGTGCATTGGATTGCTCCTCTAAAGATGGGAATAAGATCCTTTATCATTGGATCGGTTCCAAGGTCTCTTGGATTGGTTCCAAGTTGGGTTCCAAGTCTCGTAGATTGGTTCCAAGCTGTTGTGAATCGATTCCAAGGGAAGGGATCGAATTCCTTTTTCTCTGAGTCTTTTCGTTCCAAGTGAAAGTATGACTTTTTAATTGAGAATAAAATGATATTTACAAATAATATCCATTCAAATCAGTTCCAACCATGCAGAATTAAAAAATCATCTCATCCCGCAAATGATTACCTTATCTCACCCTCATATGGAGTGAAAAAAAGGCTCAAATCATCTCTTAATTCATTATCACCAACAATTAATCCCCTAAAGCAAACACAGCATAAAAGTTCCAAGAATAGAACATTCAAAATAACTAATGTCAATATTTATGGTCCTGCTACTCCAAGTGTCATGATGAAGTCTATGAGCAAGTCATGACATACTATGTTTAAAGCTACTTGGAGCCATATTGGTTCATAACAGTACGAGGAGAGGAGGGACTAGTAAGTGGTTGTGGATCTGCTGCCTAAGTTTCAGTAGCGTGTGTGAGGTTTTTCGATGGGTGAGGGTTCAATGCATTGTGGACCATATCCAAGGTTTTTCTAATGGATGAGTATTTCAAGGATGTGGTGATGATGAAAGTCGATGGTGGTGCATGATGGGAATAAGATGATTGGCCAATCTGAAGCACTCAATCATTGTTTCATTGTTTGGAGAAGATGTATTTAAGATGCTTCACTGTTTATAATTCAATATTGGTACCATATTGCATTTCAGTCTAATATTGGTATCACTCCATTTAAAGCGGTTCGTGACCCTTCAACTATTACTAAATATTCTTTTGACAAAAAGACTATTACTGCAGCGTGACATTCCTAATTTATATACGTTATTTGTTATAACTTCTGTAAATTATTGCATAAACTAATTTTCTTTTTAAGGTGATCACTGATGTTACTATTTGTTATGGAAGCTCCTTGACATACAGTTGAATATAATATAGATGTTACCCCAAGAATCATGTTCTGGTAAGTTCAAAATCTCGTATAGGTGAAGGGTAACTTGTATACACATTAGTTCACCTAAATGTTTTTTTAAGAACTATATCACAATGAAGCCATTAAGGTCCAAAGCAATCAAACAACTTTCAAGAGAGTTAAAAAAACCTAACTAAAGGTTGTGTAAATATTAACTTACCTACACAATTCTGAATCATGTGATAATTCTGCCTGCAGTAAAAAATTGAAAAAACAAAGTTGGTCGCGACCACTGGTTTTTATTTACACAGAATACATAGGAACCTAGGTACCTAGGTCCAAATAATGGTGTAAGGCTTTCTAACACATGACAATGAATTCCATCAAATTCTCATCAAGCCAATGTAGAATATATTCTTTTAAAAACTGGTCAAAACCTTCATAACTTAGGATTTTACATGGGATCGATCACTGAGCATTGCTGCCGAAGCAGCTGCTTGGAGACCATATCGGTGCATATTTGGAGAACGAAAATACTCTGCATTTGGAAACCTCTTTGCCCTGTTGTTCAGGAATTGAACTTCTCATATTTTCAGCTTTCAACTGTGCTCTTCGCAACTTGTTTAGAATCTTATCCATTGATGAAGATCTCTTCTTTTCTAATTTCATCTGTGCCAATTATTATCATGGTTAGAACAGATTAAGTTGTTGTACTATATATACACTTTTATCCGCTCTATCATATAGACCGAAATATAGCAACCTCCTTCAATAAATTCAATATCTTGCTTTCACCAATGATAATATAAATACGAATTTGTGTTGGACTCCATACAAACATGGCATAATAAACTACCATATACTAATTGAGATGAACAGAAAAAACCTCAAGTTTCCTTATAGAAGTTTCAGCCTTTGCTTTCTGCAAATTCTCCCATGCAATGATTTTGGCTTCCTCTCTCTTTAACCTGCGCCAAAGCAGAAATTTATGGATAAATGCATGAGTAAAACAATAGCATCATATGCATTTTGCTCTCTGTATATTGAAGAGATTCAAAGATCATGCCCAAGATAAACTTAAGGAACCGAAAAGCATTCATTTGCAGCCTCCAAACTGATTCTATATCCAGAAATTGTTCTGCTGCTACCCTTTAGCCAAGGAACCAAAGTGACTAATGTAATATGAGTTTTAAAATATATGGTTTTCAGTATTTAAGTAAGATACTTGGAAGTGTCTATGTTTGGCTCGTCAATTTCCCAACATGAAGCCTGGGCTTGTGCACTAATCTCTCTCGAGTCTTTGCTGTGCAGTAAGTCTTTTTTGGCCAATTTGGTTGCGTGCCTCTTGGACCATCTGATAATAGTAGCTTGACTGTCAACTTGCACATCTCTGACCTCTAATTTAGGAGAATGGCATTCTTGTTGATCCACAGCTGAAGTGGCAGCAGAAGACACAGGAGATGAATGTGCATCATTCTCTGCCTCTACAGGGCTCATTTGAGTACCTTTGTCACATCTTGACAAATTAGATGCTTCATTTTCCTCATTCATCGTTTCATCATGTTTCTCATCTGTAAATTAAAACAATAGAATAGTTTTAAACATGTAGATTCTCCTATGCCAACAAGTACTGGTAACAGAAAAGACTTCGAAACCCAGGATGTCTTACCAAAGACCTAAAGCCCTAGTTACAGCAACTAAAAACATTGTATATTTGGTTTATGAATGAATTTGTCTTGTTGGGCAATGTGATCTGTATCTATTTACCTTGGGAGATAGGAGATGACTGGTCACAAGGCAGTTGAGAACACGTGGTGGGTGCAGTGGACAATGAAGAAAGCACCACACCATTGTCGTTGAGCACAGAAGTGGAAAACTGCATCCCATTGTCCATGTCATAACCAAAAACAGTGGCATCATGTGGATCATAATGGTGAACAGAAACAGCAACAGGTGCCAACACCCCAGTTGAGAAGGGAGAACCCACTACCAAGTTTCTGACAACCAACCCTTGGCGCAGAGGAACCACAGGTGAGTAATTTGAATAGAAAGCAGCTACTCCGGGAGGCACAATTGGGCCACTTATTGACTTGGGTCTGCGCTGAAGTTGTGCATGCGAGCTTCTGCTCTCGGCATAAGCCGAAGCTGGACTAGAAATCCACCTCTCAGCCTCATCCCATTTGGAGGGCATTGTTCTTCCACCACCGAAAGGTGTTATCAACCCTGCCATAGTGTGTCTTCTACTGATGCCGCTGCTGCTTGAAGCCTTTGAAACTCTCTCTGAACTCCACCCCTTTTGGCTCCCAACGTTTCTCTCTCTGTAATACGGTGCCCCTGGACTTGGGAAAGAACCCAAGTTCTGGAAAGAAGATGAAGAACTCTTCTTCATGACACTCGGTGGTGGAACAGTTAATTGCTCTGCCGATCCAGAGAGACACCAGAGAAGATTCAAGAACAGAAAATCTCACTACAAAAGTGGAAAGCTGAGCATGTTTTGACCCATCATCTATGTTAACCCTCTTTCTGCAATCTACTTTAACTGAGGTTGAAATATCGATGTACTTAAATCTGATCAGATTCGTTGTACCCAAAAAGAAACAACGTTAGATTTTGACTAGTCATGCTTCATCACTCAACCACTTTGTTTTGTTACACCAAAAAAGAGGGTAATAACAGGTAACAAGGAGTAACAATTGTCAAACACATTATTATATAATGTGACAGACAACAAAGTCGAAACCCGAAAATCAGGAGTAGGTACTAACTAACTTGATTTGTTGCTAAGCACGGTGGTAGTTAATTACCTGTCTTAATCTAGTGATGAGAATCGATTCTAATAAGCAACGTTTTGCGCAGGGATCGACATTCCCGGAATGTGGACATGTTAAATATTGCGAGAGGAGACAAGTCACGTTGTTGGAACCCCAGTGAAGTAACTATATATTTTTGATAGGAAAAGAACCATTCATTGAAGATGGAATAATGAGTGAGAAAGGTGACTTTAGAAGGAGCAAGACGTGGACATCATCTGTGAAACATTTTGTAGATTTGCTAGAAACCCATCCTTGCACTTGTCATGTCGTCTGTATATTCCAAATGCCATTCACATGCAGTGGACCGCAGGCTCTCACCTTTTTTTTTTTTATTTTTCACGCCATGAAAGGGTCCTATTTGCTTTCAATTTTAATTACAGTAGCGGTGACATTTGTGACTTTGTGATTACAAAATTGGCAAGAGGGAACAGTTGTCCTCTGCACATACACCATTTCACTTCTAACATTATTGTGTTTGGTCATTGGGCTTCTTCTTTCAAACAAATCTAAACTAAATTCTAAATTCTTTTACTGTCTTAAAATATAAATTGGAGTGTAATTTAACATTGTATCCAGTATCAAATTTGAATTTATATGTTTTTTTTATGATATCAAAAAGTATTGTTATTATTTAAGAATCTCTACCCAATGTTTTTGTTTGATTTGAGAATCCCGAAGACCCATACCAAATCCTTGAAAAAGGTGAACACCAGAAGAAAAATAGAGGGATCGGCAACACATATCTGTTTGAAGTCATTCCAATCAAACCTACACAGGAACAAACACCATTAAAATCAATTTATGAGATGAGAGTTGTCCAGACAGGACAGACACCGAACTTCATTTTTTTTTTAAATTACAAATTACAAATTACTTTAATTTATATTTACTGATTTCATCAAAATTCTAAAACAGATATATTTAAGGTAATATCGGATAACAATGATGGAAAGCAGAGTTTTTTTTTTTTTACTGTACTGTCTCTTTGTCAGAATTGGAAGAATTAGTGTTGGGAGATTAAAAAATCTACTTAAACAGCTGTTTTTTTTTTCTTTTGTTTTAAATTTGTTTTTACTACATGTTTATATATCAAACTTCAGAATACAAACTTATAAAAAAACAAGACATATTGATGGTTACTTTATGTCAGTAGAAACCATAGTATTTTTTATAAAAGATTTACTCTATTTTTTTTTATATATTTCCTTCATAATATAACCTTTAAAATAGATACATTACAAAATCATAAATATTTTAAGAAAACACTAAGTTTACCTACTAAAAAAATTGAAAAAATATAGATAAAACAAAATACTCTCACATGTATTATAGAACAATATTGTGCAGCATAGTAACCTCTCGATCATTAGACTAATAATATCCAGTTCAATATATTATATTAAATAAATTATTATTTTAACGATCATTTTCTAGATTGGTATATACTTGTATCAATTTGAAGTCATGATATAAAACAGCTCTTTCAACTTTCAAAGATGACTATATTTGTTGTGAATATGTTAATGACTTGATTTTCATTCTTGCAACAAATTAGTTTTTTTTTTTCAATAGATACATTGTAAATAAACTGCATAATACAAACGATAAATGATGCTTCATAAAAAATCTATATATATGTCCATCTAAACAAATTCAAGAGAAACCTATTCAAAAACTTACAAATTGAACATATACAAAAATTGAATAAGAAAAGGAATATTTTCTTTGTCTCTTCGATTGCTCTTTATTAGTACTTCAAATCTCCCTACTTTCTTGTACTTTATATGTTAGGTGGGATCATAAGCTTTTGTACTGCACATCAAAAATAAAAGACCAACAACAACTAATATTCTTCCGTCATACATTATGTATATTATAAGCAAATCAAAACAATGCAACACATAAATTCAATCCTTCACTTTTGTATTCTTATAATGCATGTCATTGGACAAATGCACCAATCAGAATGAGAACTTACCATTTTAAAATTTATTTCTAATCCATGCTCAAGATTTCAATTGAGCAGTTTTATATATTTCCTATCCATCAATGTGATGGCATTCCTAAACATCACATTATTGTCATCCACATAGTTTTTCAGAAAATGTTTCTATTATTATTCATCTCAAGCATATAGAACTGATGGAAGTGTTGTGTGATATAATTATGTTGAATTGTCTTAAGACCTATCCACTTATTACATACTTCCAAACCATGGTAGACACTTTACAATTTAAAAACAAATGTTAGATAGTTTCACCTTGTTTTCTACAAACACACATGTATTATACGGTACCATTATTCTCCTGTGGTCAAGGTTATCCTTGATTACAATTCTATTTTAGCTCATTCTCCATACAAAGTGTTTTACATTAGGGATTGCATTTATTCTCCATTGTAACTAAAAAAAATTGTTAGTTTCTCTGGTTATATTATTTTATAATATTTTGTATCCAAATTTGACTGTATATGCATTTGTGTCTTCTCACATTCATATCCAATAGTCTTGACCCTGTATTTTTGATAAATACCTTATTAATTCATTCCTGTATGATTCAACTTGAAACAAATCTCACTCAAATCATTCCCTCCTCCACTCTAATTTCCATTTGCATTCATTATTATTCCAATCCATGTATCTAAAATTGTTGCCATATTAAGATTTGGATTATTATATAGTCTAGGGTATTTTTTAAACAAAGCATAATATTCCATGTATCATGCCAAAATTTGATTGATATGTGAAATCATGTTTCCCAATCTCTACCCCACAAAGTTTTTTTCAAATCCTTCCACCATATAATCTAATATACTCTCTAATCTTCATATTTAGATTCTAATATACTCTTCCACAAACCTGTGTTTTCTGTTGTATATCTCCATTTCCACTTTACAAGTATATTTTGTTAAAACTTTATAAATCTTTTATCTCTAATCCTCATAATTCTTTAGGTTTACAAATTATTGACCATTTCACTCATGCTATTTTCGATTGTGTTCTCCATACCTACAAAAGTTGTCTTTGAATTTTCCTAATTTCCTTTGCCATTGCTTTTGGAGCTTTGAAGAGAAACAAAAATAATATAGTAGAGCAGTAATAACGAATTTAATCAAGCATACCTTTCCGGCAGATGTTAATTGCTTGCCCTTCCAATGTGTTAATTTCTTTCTTATTTTTTGTATCATGTTGTCCAACAATAGTTTTCTAGGATTTTCCCAATTGATATTACCAAATACATGAAAGGTATTGATATTATTGTGGGATTCAAAATATGTTGCATAAAATGTACATATGAAATTTAATTCAAGTATTTCTCACTATTAATTATTTTTCCATGTTCTAAGATCTTGAAAAAAAAACTTCAAGTATGATATTAAAAATTTATCATAATCTAATGATAAATCTTTTTGTATATAACAAAAACACATTAATAATATGAGTATTCAATATTAATAGTGGAACAAGTTTATATAGGATAAGAATGTAAATGAGTCACAATCATGACAAGTTCTATTATAGCTTTAACATTTTTTTTTGTCAAACTATGGACGGCTTGCCCACATGACATGGAAGCTCACAACCTAGGTGTAGTCAAGTCTGAGGAAGTTCAAGAAAATTCGAAAAAGAGTTCACATTAACATATCACAAAAATTTCTAAGAGAATCACACACCACATTTCTAAATAGATACATTGCCATTCTTAGAATACTGAAAAAATTATGGGTGACAACTATGGATGAAATGAAATATGCAATATTTCACCTTACACTTGTGGTCACTTTCAGCCACACGTATAGTGAGTATTGCTTAGAGATTGTTTTCACATTCATTTATTTTCTTCAATCATTACTTTTGGGATGCTTCTTGTGTCTCCAAGTGTCTTTGTTTATAAATGCATTGAGTTTTTGTCATGCATCCTTTTTTTAAATCTCCTTTTTTGTCCTTTAAGATCTTGCTTTCTAGAAGACTCCTTCTAAAAAATAAATCAATCCAACCCATCCCCTTAACCTGCCAATGATTGAACTTATTTTAATACTATGTTGAAAATAACAACCTAGAATATCATTGGTGTTTGGGAGTTAAGTTATCATAAATGGACTCATCAGATCAAAATAAGCATATTTAAGCACAAACATGATGTAACAATTACAAGACTGTTTTCTTATAAAATTTCTCTAGTTCAACAACTTTATAGAATAGTTGGAAAAATATACCCTTAGGTAATGAAAAGAAAAACCATTAGCTTAAAATAAAAGACATAATACATGCATGTGTATAACTTATTATCATGAATTAAATTCAGCAGTCTAAAAACTTCCCTTATATATAACCTCACCCAATTTAAACCCTATATATGTAAACCCACCAATATCTAACAGAGATCTCTCATTCATATAATAATTGAACTTTAATTATTTTTATTTAATTTAATTACTTTTATAAACATTTTGTTTAATTCTATGTAGATTACTTGTTCTTTCTTGAACGACATAGTATGATTCTTCATATTTATATTGATGATTTAATCAGTTTTAAAAATGATTCTATAGTTATTACTAATTTTAAATTTTATCTTAACTGTGCTTTAACATGAAAGATTTAGAAGCTTTGAAACATTTTCTTAGTATCTTGCTATAAGATTTGATTTTGCTCATCTCATAGTTACATACAATTCATTAGTCACTTAATTCATCTCACCGTACTCGTCTGTAACTATATTATGTTATTCACATTCTAACACATTTTATGCAAAGTCTCAAAGAAATAAGTTGGAATTCAAAGACCGTGATAAGGTATTTTACTTTCTAAGAACAATTGTCATTTCCTGGTTATGGTTATTTTGTATTGACGGTGTCTCTTCTTTTTCTTGGAAGACCAAAAGAGAATATTTATTGATCTTCATCCTCTATTAACTTATAATACTATACTACTACATATTTGTATTATTTGTAGGTTAGAGTCCACTTTATCCATCCTAACCAATTTTACTTTCATAAATAATACATATTTTAAAATTTATATATATGCGTTAATAATACTAAATTTATTTGAAATTTAATATTTATAGTTACAAATATATAGTATCAAATTATAAACAATTAAATTGATTACATTTATATCCTATAAAAATTTATTCTCAAGCACCCCGCATTCAAGTTTATTTGATCAAGTTTGTATTTGGCTGACATTTTGACAAATTTCAAATATATATTTAATACTTTTCGTATTATGGTTTTATTAATTCGATTTCTCAAGAATTTATAATGGGAGCCATGCGCATTGAAAATTGAGATCAGTTTCAATCATATATATATATATATATATATATATATATATATATATATATATATATATATATATATATATATATATATATATATATATATATATATATACGGCTTAGCATAAAAGTATTAGGATCACTATCTTGTTGGTTCAATATTTTAAAAAATTGAATATATAATAATTAAAATAGTAAAACTATTGTATTTATTAATCTCATCTTTATATATCATCCACTCTTTCAGTCGTAGATCACACAACATAAATATTTACTTTTATTATAATTCATAACACATAAGGACTTTAAATTTACTAATGAAAAATACACGTACATGTGTTTATTGCTTTTATAATAAACAAAAATAACTTTAATAATTTGATTATAAATAGTTTTTATTTATTTTGTAAGTAATTTTTTTTAAAAATACAGTTAAATTTGAAAAACCGAATAAAATTAAAAAACAATAAAAGTGAACACCAAGAGAGAGATTCACTGTATTATATTTAAAATTCATAATATAAATGTTTTAAATATGTAAGTTACATTTTAGATTCATAATAGATAATTTGAATCGTGGTGAAATGATTATTTTAAAATGAAATGGATAAGTAATTAAGAATGATAATAATAATATCACTATTATTAAGAATAATTTGGAAAATAAATCTATTGGAAAAGAAAATATTAAATATCTCTAATTGAGAAAATAAATAAATAGATTGAATAAAAAAAGCGCTTAAATTATGATTTATAATTTTTGTGTTAAAATTTGATCATCACTTGTGAGAAAGCGTAACAAAAGAAATTATAACGAATTTTTATTTTTCTTTTTCAAAAGCTAAGCGAATGGATAGACGTCCTTATCCACAAAGCAAAGTAGCAGAAGCCAATAAAAATGGATATTTTGATTACTCTATGGGTTTGAATCCTGCTTCAGATTTTCCTACGTGGGCGAGCTTACAACATACACACCACTCCCATCCATGACCACAATTAAGGTACCAAAATTTGTCTGTCACTGTCACCCAACACTAGCAACCACTGATCTCATTTCTCACACGTTAATTACAAATTACGAACCTTACGTCTAGTTTCATCATCCTCATTCTCCTGATTTTTCTAACCATTAACTTTAAACCACTGATTCTGTTGTCCTTGTTTATTCGTCATTAGATTTTGTTATTTCGATTCATTGTCAAAACTTCAACCTGTAATCGTATAAATATAACTTCACCTGATTAATGCAACCTAGTTTTTGAGTTTTGAGTTGAGCCACACAAGGCACACATTCACACACGCACCAACAACCATGGCTTCTACTTTGTGTTACAATTCTCTTAACCCTTCAACAACTGCTTTCTCAAGAACCCACTTTTCAGTTCCCTTGAATAAAGAACTTCCATTGGATGCTTCACTTCTTGTTGGCTATAACTGTCCCCTGGGATGCAGAACCAGGAAGCAGAGGAGGAAAGTGATGCTTGTGAAAGGTGCGGTGGTAGAGGCTCCACCAAGTGTTTCACCCTCGTCACAAGGTGGAAGTGGGGCCGCTTCAAAGAAGCAGCTTCGGGTACTTGTTGCTGGTGGAGGGATTGGAGGGTTGGTCTTTGCGTTGGCTGCGAAGAAAAAGGGGTTTGATGTGGTGGTGTTTGAGAAGGACCTGAGTGCTATAAGAGGGGAGGGACAGTATAGGGGTCCAATTCAGATTCAGAGCAATGCTTTGGCTGCTTTGGAAGCTATAGATTCAGAGGTTGCAGAGGAAGTTATGAGAGTTGGTTGCATCACCGGTGATAGAATCAATGGACTTGTAGATGGGGTTTCTGGTTCTTGGTGAGTGAAAAGGTTAAGTTCATATTTCAATTGAATCAGTGATTTAAGTGTCCTCGTTTTTCTTCTTTTCTATATTTAGGCATGCAACAGGGATGCTCATACTGATTTAACCTTAATGAATGTTGAATGGGAAATGCTAGGCATTTAAGGTGCTGAAGCTGGACTCTCAGAAACCAATTAATTAGTTTGAACTGTGAGGCAACGGTATTCATTCTTGGCAACATTAGGATAGATGGTGGTTGAAAACCTATTTGCCACATTTGATAGACATGATCGTTTGAAAGTTGATATTATCATTATGTTGCTAACAATCTTCTGTCATATCCTTATTAAAGGAAACAAATTAAGTCATATCCTTATCAGAAAGCACCAATTAGAATCTAACAGATGATGATACATATACAAGATAAGGATATTTTGAACACTCCCCTTGCATGTTCACTGCCTAAGAGTGTGTTCTGTTAAAATTTTAAAACTCTCTGGAATAAAACCCCAGTGAAGGCAAGAAAAGGTACATCCTTATTTATTAAATATTTCCTCATTAAAGACTTTATTAGGAAAACTAATCTAGAAAAAAAAAATCACGGCTGAGGGAAAAGAAGTGTATTAATATCAATTGAGAACTTTGATTGGGCATACTTTAATACCATGACCGTTGCAGGAAGTACACTAAAAGAACTCTGAAATGTAACAACAGTAGCAGTAAACTCAACTGGAAGGCAAATTCAGATATTTTACAGTGTTTGTGTCGGTGCTCCTAGTTAATAAGTGTATTAACATCCTGTTTGTTAATGAGATTGATTACACTTAGTGAGTAAATTCTTCATTTTAAAGTTGGGAAGCTCAGTGACTTAATAAGATAATTAATCATATAATCACTTCTATTCTAGCAAACATGAAAAGGGTAGTTATGCTAATGTAAATTTACCTTTCTTCCACAGACAACATGAAAAGGGTTCTTGCTCCTTAATATCAAATTCAGAAGAAAAAAATCTTTTTACAATTTTCTTAAATAAATTATATAGCATTTATTGCTATGAATTGATATATAGTTCGTCATCAGGTACGTCAAGTTTGATACATTCACTCCAGCTGTGGAACGTGGGCTTCCAGTCACAAGGGTTATTAGTCGAATGGTTTTACAAGAGATCCTTGCCCGCGCAGTTGGGGAAGATATCATTATGAATGCTAGTAATGTTGTTAATTTTGTGGATGATGGAAACAAGGTAATTAAAGAGAGCTTGTTAAAGATTCTCCTCATGCTGTTATCTATTATGACATGCATTTTATTGAGCTCTTATTTCTTTCTTATTGAATATGCATTGGCTGACTAATATGATTAAACATCAATTGATTGACATGTACTACTTTCTCATCCAGCATTTCCACGATTTCAGGTAACAGTAGAACTTGAGAATGGTCAGAAATATGAAGGAGATATATTGGTTGGAGCGGATGGTATATGGTCGAAGGTCTTATTAATTCTTCTCTGATTATGATCTTATTCTTTAGCAAATAATTTTTCCCACATGAAAGTAAATGAAAGTCATGCTTAAACATGAGAAGTACAGTGGAGCTCATATGTGTGTTAGCCTTGTTCTTTAATTGTGAAGTAGTGAATTCTTTCAGTCATTATTTAAGTAAGATTTTCACTGTAAATTCTGCATTTAATCTAATTGTAGATTTTTTGTATAGGTGAGGAAGCAATTATTTGGGCACAAAGAAGCTGTTTACTCTGGCTACACTTGTTACACTGGCATTGCAGATTTTGTGCCTGCTGACATTGAAACTGTTGGGTATGTTGACCACTATTCATATATTGTATATGTATTTATAATGAGTTGAGAAGCTTACTTGAACCTTTTTTTTCTGGAAGATACCGGGTATTCTTGGGACACAAACAATACTTTGTATCTTCAGATGTTGGTGCTGGAAAGATGCAATGGTATGCATTCCACAAAGAACCTCCTGGTGGTGTTGATGGCCCCAACGGTATGCATTCTCTATGTGTTTGAGATTTGACACATGTTAGAAACACAGTCTTCACAAGCGTTAAACTTTCTATGTTGCCTACTTATAGACATACTTTTTAAATTGTTTCTACTGGCTTTTAGATAAGCGATGCTGCCTTTGAATCAATTAAACCTAGAAAGAATTTTCAATTGCCATGGTAATGGCAACTTGATTATTTGTTTGACATTTTGAGCTAAGATTATTTCTGTGCTGAGGACCATTGATTATTAAATATGTTTCCACTAGTTTCTAAAAATAGTAAACAATTAGCGGCGTTATACATGACAGAGGAAGCATTAGCAAAAAAGGAAAAAACAATGCAGAGAAAGCATTCTTCACACCTTTGAAACATCAATACTTGCATTTGTTTCATGATTTGCTATTGGATATGTATCGGGTATTGATACTCTTGGGTGCTTCATTAATTAAGTATCAAAATAGTATTCATTGTGGTTACTAACTACCTCAAATCACAATTTTAAAATGTGCCACCCGATTAGAATTTAAGAATATTTCTTCATCTGTTGAAGTTATCATTTGTTGGGCTTATCGTCTGTTGGCTCTTTCCTCGTTAATCTTTGTATATGCTTCTTCATCATTCTTGTTTTTGTTTATTTAATTAAAATAGTTTGTTTGTGACAACCTTGGAGGAGTCTCTCAAATATTATGGTAGAATAGAATAATTTTATTTCTACATCATATATATATATATATATATATATATATAATATTGGACAATTAATTTTGGAAATATAATAACAACACCTAAATGTAATCAAATTCCTATGATTGAGGGATATAATGAGATCCCTATTATCTGGATATAATTAGATCATGTGATTTAGGGATATTTACATTATACATTTTAATTATAATAATTTGTTAAATTTGAAATACTAAAATATGATTGCTGACAAGATGTATAATTTACTCCTTAGTTTCTACTTTTTCATTCTCCAACACATTACATGTTCAAGAAGAACACTTGTAATTGTTACCTTTTTATTGACTGAGAAGTACGACTCTCAACTCCATCCATTCACTCTCCTTCAAATCCATACATGGAAGCAAACACACTCATTCTTATAGTAGTTGAATTTTTTGTAACTATGAAGTATCCTCTTCTGATAATATACAAAACTTTTCTTCTCCATTCGTATCTCATCGTTGCATCATTAAAATATATTATGCATTTACTCTAATTTAATCCCCTCCATTGTTAACACTTTAACATTGTATGAAGAGCTTAGATGTTGCTTGGGAGAGAAAAACAAGAGAGGAGACAAGCGAAAGAGTTGGAGAGAAAAAACCTTATACAAAAAAGCTCCAAAACAAAGATGGCCTCCAACAGTTCGTTGTCTTCACCACCCATTTTTCTGGTGAGAACTATTATCTGTGGATTGTAAGGATGAGGACATACTTGAGAGCTCAAAGTTTATTGAATATAGTGAAAAATGGTAGTACAGGTCAAAAGGCACAATGAAGAAATGGCAAAGGAAAAAAAAACTTGTCATCATACAAGTAGCTTCACATAATGATATTTTCATCAAGATCATTACACTGGAAACTCTCAAGGATGCTCTGGGATTGATTGAATCAGGAATTTCACAGAAGTGATGAAACCAAGAGAATGAAGACTCTAAATCTGAAAAGGAGTCTGGAGTTGTTAGAATGATGGACAAATAGTCTATCAAAGAGTTCACTAACAACTTTTTAAAGGTGGTTACATGTTATTCGTTACTTGGTGAAGAACTAGGTGATCAACGTGTGGTGGTAAAAGTCATAGTATGCCTTCTGAGATGTTTGAATAAAAAATCTCCTCTCTAAAAGAGAACAAGGATTTTCCAAGATATTTGTGACAAAATTGGTGTATGCTTTGCAAGCCATTGAGTACAAATGATTTCTCAGGATAGAAGAAAGTATGGAAGGTGCCCTTGTAGCACAAAGCAGAGGTAAAATCCAATAATGGAAAAAACTTGTTGGTGATGAAATAAGGGAAGAAGCCTAAAGAACACAATATTAAGAGTAAAGGTTGGATGAAATTTCCTTCTTGATCCTACTACATAGAAAAACCATACTGAAAAATTTTCTTGGTTCAAACCTTGTGCAAGCTGCAAAGCTTGTAAAAATAGCTTGGGCAACGGGAGAAATCCTGTAAAACAAACAAAACCAGTAAGGACAAACTACTCAGGTTTTCAACATAATCACCAAACAGCGGAGCAACTCTCTTTATTGCAAATTTTTACTCAGCTAGTAGCAAAGAAGTTTGGTTGATGGGCAGTAGATAATTAAACACATGACTCACAATAGCATCTTCAAAGAGCTAGACAGGACATACATGTCCAAAGTCACTGTAAGTAATGGAGAAGACATGGTTATTGGAAGGGACAGTAGAAGTGTTTAATGAGACTCTCTTAGGCACAAAATATATTTCAGATGTTCTATTTGCTCCTTAACTGAGTCAGAGTCTGTTGAGTGTGGAACAATTGATGGAGAATAACTAATTCTTTAGTTTTTTAAGAAATTAAGTGCAAAATATTTAATCCATTTGGAAGTTTGTTGATGCAAGTAAGGAAGATGACTACATCTATGGCACAAGAGACTTGGTCACTCAAATTATTTCACTCTAAAACAAATGATCTAAAGTAAAATTGTTGAGAATATGTCTAAAGTTACTAAAAATATTAATGTATGTGATGCATGTCAATGTGGAAAATAGAACTAGTTGCATTTTCTATTTGTAGCTACTTGGAGAGCAAAAGAAAAATTATTGCTCATACACACAAACATTAGTGGACCTGTGAGATGGCCTCCTTGAATGGAAGTAAATACTTCTTACAGCTCATTGATGATTTTATAAGGATGTGTTGGGTTTATTTTTTAAAGCAGAAATCCAAATTCCTCACAATATTTTATTTCATCTGTGATCCATTAGAACTGATTTCATGTTTACTCTGATTAAATCTTCTCCATTATTAACACTTTAACACACGTCATTTTCTCTTATTTCCCTTCTAATTAGCATAGTCTCTTTGTTGACCAGACATGAAGGGTGTCCCCTTTAGGAAAAATGAGATTGATTTTATTCTTGTTTGTAGGCAGTAGGCTGTGTTTTATGATGACTACAATTAATAGTTTCTATTTTGTCTTTGGTAATGTTCAAAATTGTGCTCTTAATTTGAATTTGTGGAGTTACAATGATATATGTATGTTAATAAATTTTATACACAACTATACGTGTGTCTTCCACATATCATATCTTAGATATTTTAAGAGCAATCGTATCCGATTTATGCCCATGCATAATAGTTGGTAACATGATATTTATTTGAGATTACCTGGCGATTGTTTTTTTGTTCAAATACAAAGATGGACCAAAAATGCTACTCTCATCCGTTATGTCTCACTCATTTTCTTCTATTACTGAATCTTCATTAATCTTTCTAGAAATGGAACAGAATGTAATATTTATACCAGACTTGAATCATGACGATGACAGCTAATCAAATTGACTGGGTTCTATGACAAAAATTTACCACTGGAAATGCACTGAGGCAGATAAAGGATGACCTTGAAAAAATAAAAATAGAAGTGTGTCTTTATTTTCGTTCTTTTCTAAGAGGAAAGTATGTTAAATCGTCTTTTTTCTTTATGGCAGGAAAAAAGGAAAGGCTGCTTAAGATATTTGAGGGTTGGTGTGATAATGCTGTAGATCTGATACTTGCCACAGAAGAAGATGCAATTCTAAGAAGAGACATATATGACAGGATACCGACATTGACATGGGGAAAGGGTCGTGTGACTTTGCTTGGGGATTCCGTCCATGCCATGCAGCCAAACATGGGCCAAGGAGGGTGCATGGCTATTGAGGTATGTATTTATTCTTTTTGTCTGGTATTTTAAGTTTGTATGAATACAAGTTATAATAACTTTTGAGAGTTTCTGTACTGAAAAAAACTCTATATTTCCATCAACGAACTTTCAAATGCTCTTTGTATCTAGACAGGCCTTTGTCTATTCATCCTCTCTCAAATGAAATATGAAATTATCATGGGTTCTAGATTAGTTTCAGAAATTTCCTACTTATTCACACTAGGTATTGATGGAGGAATTGACTAGAGGATGGGGGATTGTACAAAATAAATGAAAATTCTTAGTTTAAATGCCCTACCTCTTAGAAGTGAGCATAGTGTTATTTCTTGTCATAAATTTCATCCATGATTTAGTCAGAATTAAATTTTTCAACAAAGTAATGAAAGATTATTTTCTACTATGACTATTATACCCTCCTAGTCTTTTTCATTGGTTTGTTTACTGCGCTGTTTACTTATCCAAATTTGTACTAAAAAAATTCACTTTTCGTTGGCGAGGGTTTCAAATAAAGAATTTTATTGCCATGCCTCTGATGATAGATATACACTATTCACAGAAACATGCATAAATTTAAAATATTTTATACTTAAAGAGGAGATGGAGATCTACAATGTCAAACCATCTCAACTTCCCTATGAGCCTCCAAAGGGGACTGGTGCTAAAAGAAACACTTGAAAAGTGAGGCAGAAACCCTTTCTAACCAGCTTGTTTTATCATTTCAGGACAGTTATCAACTTGCATTGGAGTTGGACAATGCATGGGAACAAAGTGTTAAATCAGGGAGTCCAATTGACATTGATTCTTCCCTAAGGAGGTAAGACACCATTCTTGCGTATATGTAAAAACTAATGATGATATTAATTAATTAATTAACAACTTAATTTTAACAGAACGACAGTTTCTCATTTAGCCGTGATTCAATAGTTAATGTTTCATCATTTACTAATTAGTAAATTTGGTGATAAATCTCTTTGGTGATTGGTGCCCATCTCTTTTCTCTATTTTCCATTAATACTTCCAGCTACGAGAGAGAAAGAAAACTACGAGTTGCCATCATTCATGGAATGGCTAGAATGGCCGCTCTCATGGCTTCAACTTACAAGGCATATCTGGGTGTTGGTCTTGGCCCTTTAGAAGTAAGAACTCAAATTTTATCAATAAGAGAATGAAAAGTACAGTGAAGTTGACACTTCATTGTTGCTTCCTTTACTCTGCAGTTTTTGACCAAGTTTCGCATACCACATCCTGGAAGAGTTGGAGGAAGGTTTTTCGTTGACATCATGATGCCTTCTATGTTGAGCTGGGTCTTAGGTGGCAATAGGTAATGTTTAGAGCCCATTTTTCTTTGTTGGTGGTAGACTTGATTTATTTTTCATACACTTGTCTTCTCATTCAACATGCAGTTATAAATCTGTGCCAATGGATACATGATGAGAAGTTTCAAGAAACTGAGTATATTGAAAACAATGTTCAGTATTTAATTATGGCCAATAAGACAGAAATATTATTTATGATCATATGTAAAGTTATGCAGTTTCGTTGCTTACAAAGTGAAAAATGATGCTTCTTTTACAGCTCCAAACTTGAGGGTAGACCACTAAGTTGCAGGCTCTCAGACAAAGTACGTTGCTCAAATAGAGTTACTTTTGTACTTTGTTGCTGAGAAGATAATGTATATCTGGTAATTTATATGTTCACATCTATTGGATTTTTTGTGATCTGGAGTTTAATAGCTATTTGATTATTTATGAAGGCTAATGATCAGTTACGCCAATGGTTTGAAGACGATGAAGCCCTTGAGCGTGCTATTAATGGAGAGTATGTCTTCTACTAAATACGTATTAGTGTCATCCCTTACATCTTTCTAACGACAAATGTAGATGACATAACTTTTGGTCCATCATTGTTGTTTCAATTAGGTGGATTTTAATACCGCATGGAGATGGAACAAGTCTTTCAAAGCCTATAGTTTTAAGTCGAAATGAGATGAAACCCTTTATAATCGGGTATACCTATTGATGCACTTACTTACAAAGTTACAATGCAATGATATAACAGTTCCTAGATTTTACATGCAATTTACATAAATTTAATTTAGAACTGATTTTAGATGTACCCTTTGAAACCTGAACGGTGATCTTAATTTCTGGTCACCAATTATTTCTGTGCAGTTTCCATTGCTAATTTTTTTTAAAAAAAAAAAACTAATTTCAACCTATTTTCGTTTATGTTTTTGTAATTGCAGGAGTGCACCAGCGGAAGATCATCCTGGCACTTCAGTTACAATACCTTCTCCTCAGGTAGCACAATTTATCATAACCTGAATCAAACACGGTTCCACACTTGATGCTCCTCGGCATCATCTAACATAATCAACACTTTTTTCTTTTTAAGGTTTCTCCAAGGCATGCTCGAATTAACTATAAGGATGGTGCCTTCTTCTTGATTGATTTACGGAGTGAACATGGCACCTGGATCATTGAGTAAGTAAAAGAAATGAAAAATAATTTGTTTTACTTGAAATTTTAAATTCTTGACAAATCTACTTGACATCATTCTGATTATGTTTTCAGCAATGAAGGAAAGCAGTACCGGGTACCCCCTAATTATCCTGCTCGCATTCGCCCATCTGAGGCTATTCAGTTTGGTTCTGAGAAGGTGAGATTAGAGGTTCTAAAAAGCTGTTGTAGTTTTCATATTACACATCTGTACCTTCTAGACCCTATATTAGGTGTATGAGATACCACTAATCATTATATCAGAAAAACTCCTAGTTTTTACTGATGACTAGCTTCATTCACAGCCTATTAGAATTGCACATTAATAGTTGGATGGTTCAATCTCGCATTGAGTAGGGTTACTTGTTCACACTGCATCTCACACTTAAAGGTTTAAAACAAAACTATTAATTTATTTGATTTTTTAATCAATCCCCAAATTTCAGCAGTTACTTTTATTTAAGATGAGTGCACAAAAGTTATTCAAGTGACATTCCACATTTCCCTTCTCATTTTTCTGAGAAAAATGTTTCTGTTAATTCACTGACAATAACATACAATCTCCAATTAATGCATATTATCAACTATACATGCCTGAAAATGTGCAATTTTATTTTGAATGGTGCATTAGTTATGATGTCTGAGAATCCAAGTTTTGTGCAGGTTTCATTTCGTGTTAAGGTGACAAGATCTGTTCCAAGAATCTCAGAGAATGAAAGGCCTCTAACGTTGCAGGAAGCGTGAGTGGTTCTGTTCAGTTGCAGTTTGTAAGTAATGGAAAAGTTATACAAAGCAAATTTACATTTGTAGAGCACTATCTGCGTTACTTTAGGGTGGGATATTAAACAACGATCCAGTTATCTTAATGTTTATATGGACCTTTAAGAGGGATTGTTGGTTATAAATTCGTTACCCCACTAAAAAACTTTTTGTGTAATAACATTTGTTAGTTAGATAGATTTGTAAAATGACTGAAACTTGCACCACATTAATGTTGAATGGAGTAAGCAATGCTAAGCTGAGAATTTTTTTCACTTTTAATTGATTTACAGAATGAAACTATATGCTTGTTAGTATAAGAATAGCAAATTAAAAATATTTTGACAAAGACCTAGTTTGAAATAATCTAGTCGAGGTTAAGTTGAAAATATTTTGACAAAGAATGAGATCAAGATAAATGTGTTTTATTTATGCTAGCATAAATATCTAGTCAGGATTGATTTGAATTTTTTTAGTCCAGACTAGGTTAATACTTAAATAATTGAAATTTTGAGTTTATAAAATGGTCATGACTTATGGATTAACCCTACTTAAGTCTTAATCTTTATTCTTCACTAAGTGAGATTGTATTAGTTGACACAATAGATAAATTAAAAACCCCTATATTTATTGTGATGAGACATGGGACTACTAGTCCTTTCGTTTAGACCATAAGGACAACTAGAAATTTGTTGAACAAATTTCTATTGGTAACTTTTTCATACAATGTTTGAGAAATAAATGTAGTTATATTCCAAATCAATCCCAAATCAATGTTTGAGAATTGACATTGTACCTCTTGTCATTGTGTTCATGGTCCAATATTTTATCTTGATGATGGTAGCCTCATAAGTAGTATAACAATTTATTCATTTTATTTTTCTCTTTCCAACCATTGTTGTTCTATCAAATAATATGATCATGTTCCTTAAACGGGTAGGCTTTTTCTTATGCTAGCAGTAGACCTCGAATTAAAAGAACAATGTTCCAATGATGTTACATATTCATGTTCTTCCCTTTTGATATTTTTCTCTATATTGTGCTTCATTGTAATTTTCTCATTTGTCAAGATTCTTTACAGATTCTTGCCTAGCATTTTTCTTGCGATATGAAACTCAAATATTGCCCCTACCAAGCCTTAGTTTCGGCTTTTGGATTTTTACTCCTATTTTATTTCTTGTTTTCATTTGTAACTTATAATAGTGTCACATTATCTTCGACTTATTTTTATTTTTAAATATATGCGAAGTCAAGGAAACAAAAAATAAGTTATTTTCTCCGTTTTTTTTTTTCAAATATTTGAAAAAATATATGGATTGGAAACAAATAACAATTTGTAAATTAAAGGGATAATAGAAAATAAAAATGAAAGAAAAAATAAATGAAATCATAAAATTCTCTAATGTTTTCACCAGAAAATTATTAAGAATGCGTTATTTAATACGATATTTAACTTTTTGTTTCCAACAATAATATTTTATGAAATTTCATATGAAATCATGTAATTAACCTAAATAATTCTCTTTTAATTCGTGCTTTCAAAATTGAATTGGACATCGACTCGGTCGATATGTTGGGTCACCATTCGAACCAATTGGTTACTGATTAAACTACACGAACTGATGAAGTGATGTAAAATTTAACGTTAATATAAATATAGCACTCATATGCATATCACATGTGAATGATGCACAGATATACGTGTATTATGATATGTGATCGATACGTCATATATGAATAATGAAGAGGTGTACAATAATTTTTAGAAACATAATAAATATACGATTGTTAAAGTGTGAATCCAAATTTTTCAATTAGAGACCAATTATTTTGGTAGTCAAAATCTTGTAGCTAATGTTAATGAGCAATTTAAAAACCAATTCACCATTAAAACTATTTTAATTACTAATTTAGAGACCGATTATAATTTTTTGGAACTATTTTAGTTGTTAATTTGGTCACTATATAGTGATTAATTATTTTGTCACTAAAATTGGTTACTATTCAAAGATTTTATTGTAGTATACTACTATTTTATAAATTAGATACTTCATTGATGAGAACCGTTAAAGTATGCTAAAGTATTGGACACGATACGTGTCAGATACGGATACGTGACCCAAGTTGAAGTATCGGTACATCATAGCATATCACTAGTAAAAAAATTCATATTACCTCTCAATTTTGTTTTTTTGTTTTGAACTTTTTTTTAGAAAATATTTATAAATTTTGTTATGAAAAAAATTTATAAGAAATTGCTGCCAATTGTTTTGTAAAATATTTTGTATAAAACATTTTTCATAACAAATTTTATAGGAAATACTTACGAATTTTATAATTTTGTAAGAAATAATTACCCACGAAAGAATTACTTGTCAATTAAGATTCTTAGAAAAAATAGTAGAAAAAAGTCTTTTCTTACAAATTTTTTTAACAAATTCACAAGAAAAATCTCATGTAATATGAAAATTTTTAGTAGTGTATTATAATCAAATGTGATAACTCAATGGCTCCAAGGAGGTTTGTTGGAGGATGATTCTTTTGTGTTCTCGTTACAAGATGAATTAGATTTTCTATTAAATTTTTAGTATTATTTGTATATTTTACTTTCAAAATTTCAAAATATATTAATTTTGACGTTTTAAAATATATTAACTTTTTTTAATATATTTTGAAAATATCAAGACATACCCTTCTTTCATTAGGGTTATTATCTTAAACAGCATTCGTCAAATTTATTCTTTTAGATAAAAGTCTACAAACATAAATGGTGCTATGATAAATATGATTTTAAAAAATCAAGTATATAAACTAAATAATTGAAAATTAAGCTTTACAAAGGATGATGTAAACCTTGGTGATTATAAGGAAAATAATATGAAATAACTTGCTATTCCTGCAGGAGAAATAATTAATTGTTGCTAACATTAATCATAAGCAAAGAAAGTAATTCACATGAATGCAATTAATCCATATATGGTAAGGCAGAATATGTTGTTAAAGAGTGAAGAATCTGAGCTTAATATGAAGATGATATGGTCACAGTCTCAACCACTGGATTCCACTCAACCAAACTGAAATTGTCTGAGTTTGCATAAAGTGGTGACCACCATGATCCTCTACACCAGACATACATGACACAAACCTTTCACATACCTTCATTCCCATCCTTCATCTTCATCACCAACACCTCACTCATAACACTTTTCACCACTGGACCCTATGGGTACCTTCACTGGGTGTTTCATTCTCGTGCTGTGCCTGCTGGCTCCCAGACACAACCCATTCAAAATCGCTAAACTCCTGTTGCCCTTAACTTCCATACTTTACCAGAACCTTCCTTTAACAACCTTTTATTTGTCTCATAAAATTGCTGATAAAAAAAAAAAATTGTCTGATAGAAGTTCCACATCGATAAGAAATAAAATAAATTTATAATATTTAAATGAGTATAAACTTCATTTTATAAGTTAAGTTTTATAAATTAATTTAAATTTAAAGTCCCCTTTTAAACATGATATTAAAGTCATATGAATTTCCGTCTATAGTTGCAAAATTTGTTATTTTGTTAGGTTTATTATTTTACTCATTATTGAACCACATATTAATTTATATATCACACATAAGATGTATATGCCTCGAAATAAGAGAGTGTGTTGAAAATCTCATAATAATTAAATATAAGACCAATTTATAATGTATATAAATGGATGCAAATCTTATCTTTATAAATCGATCTTGTAAGGTTAAATTAAATTTAATGTTCATAATAGAGATGTAAAAACTATAGTAAAATCAGCGTTATGAATATTTTATCCCTTAATATATAAGAAAATTTTGTTGGTACAACTTTTAACATCTTACCAGACTTTTTATATATTACGACTTACATTTGTTTAGAGTAAATAACTCACTTTTTTAATACATACTATAAGCTTCTTAAATAATATGGTTAAATTTAGTTGTTATTTTTTACTATAATAATTAAAGTCCAAAAGTGATCATCTTCTTATCATGAACGTGATTAGAATAGACTCTTGACAGGAAATTCACGCGTTGCAAACGTGTCACATGTCACATGTCCCAAGCACGGTAATCGTGATTTTGACCAAGAAGTTTTCAAACACTTCCGAATTATTTGCATTTTCCAAAGGTAATGGTTGTTTTGTTCCTAAGCGTGATTTGGAAATGTTAAGTTATGCTTATCCTTTAGGCTTTGCTCTTTTCCATTTTCATTACAGTTATGGAGTGATTACTTGGTTTAGATTTTGGGATAACTAGAGTTTCTTAATGCAGTTTTTGGTTTAATACATACTGGTTAAAAGAACAGCATCATATTTGAATAACATGATAGATTTCTCTACACTGTTTTTTGTTTAAATAATGGCGTGTAGGCATTATTTAATATGTGATATAATGTAGCATGTCAAAATTAAAATGGCAGATAAAAAATAATTAGATAGAAGTTATTTGAAATTGAGAGGTAGAAACCAAATCCTATGCACCTTATCCCTGCATTAATCTCACGCCCCATCACACGAGCACCTACTTAAATTAAGTCTTAATATGTTGTGTTCCCACAATTGTTTGCAAAACAGGACAACAGTCCAAACCACAAAAAATTGCACTTCAACTTCACTTCTTATTCCCCAACAACCACCCCAATCACGTGCTTCCTCTCTTCTTTTTTTCTCTATCCTTCTCCACTGATAGACTTATAAACTAACAAAATCAGACTTCATATACATTATTCATGTCAAATTATTCCAACTTATAACATACACTTTAATAAAATGAATCATAGATAGATTAGATAGACCATTATTTTCCACTTTTTAGAGAACTAAAAAAACATACAACATTTATACAAAAGTTTATGTTTATGGATTTTTTTTATTTATATTGATTATTTTGTTCATTTTAATCCGACATAAAACTTTTTACTCACTCTAAAATTTTAATGGAATAAGTTTATTGATATTTGTATTTATATATTAATTATCTTACTCATTTTTAACAATTCATTTTAAATTCATAATAATCTTTTTTTCAAGTGTAAGTCTCAACACTTCCCTTTCAATTGTGAGTCTTGTTACATTGGAATACCTCCTTCTCAAGTAGGAATATTTTAATGATGACAATTTCTTTGTATTATGGTTCTAGAAAGGGACATATTTTCTTAAAATAAAAATGAAAAACTTTCGATACAATAAAATGACTACTCTAATATTATAGCAAATTACTTGAAGGAAAACATCGTAAAAATAGATTATAAAAACACTCGTATAAAAAAATAGAACACTACTACTTTTAACTCAAAATATTCTTCTATTTATATATACACTGAAGCAATAATATTTAATTTAAGAGAAGAAAAACACACGAATGTAGTATTTTTAGTGGTGATTGTTTATCATGATTTTATTATTATATATACAGGTATACAGAGCATTACGATTGTACAAATACACATCTGTAATTCAGAACTATTTATTGTGTTCGCTCCGTTTCATGTTACAACGCGATTTCCACGTTCCAAGTAAATCGTGAAACCAAATACAAATGCAATTAATTCCATATCCAAGTGTCATGACCGGGAAACCGACTCCACCAGTTTCCCTATTCTTTCCACCAGTTGAGGGGACACCTTCTTAGGCGGTCTCCGCCCCTTCTCCGGTTGCAAATCGAATCCCAAACCCAAAGCATCCGAAACCTCTTCGGGGCTCCACCCGGATTTCCTCAACGAGTCCGAAAACCTTTCCGCCTTCGAAACCAGCTCATCCATTACCCCTTCATTATCGATCAAAACCGAACCCAAATCCGAACCGGACCCGGAAACCATTTCCGATATATCCGATTCGCTCCACCCTCCTTCCCTCAGCACGGATCCCATGAGTCCCACGTACCCCTCCAGCCACTCCGGCGAGGCTCTCCGACGGCGGTCGACGGAGGCATCGAGACTGCGTCTGGAGAAAGTGGGGATGGGGCATTTGGAGGCGGAGTGTTTCTCTACAACGGATCTCTGCTTTTTGAGAACCGGGTCGGAGTGTGAGTCAGAGCGAGCGAACTCGGCGTGGCCCGAGTTGCGGAGATGAGTTATGACTTTCTCGGAGAGAGCGGAGAATGAGAGAAGGCCGTTACGAACAGTTGGAGCGGAAACGGAAGCGGCTCGAGCCGAGAGGCGTCTGAGACCGGCTAGGTGAGCCGGGTTGGAACCGGTGGGTCTGCGATCCACGTCGACCATTGTAGTGTGATGCGATTTGGATTGGGTTTGGGAGTTATATAAATAGAAAAGGATGAGGTCAGAGATGGAGGTTGCAGTTGCAGTTGCAGGGACTCCCTTTCTGCGGAGTTTCGCGACTTTGGTGTGAAGCTAAAATGATTGATTATTTATAGCACCAGCAAATGGGGCCCGCATTCAATTTTTCGGTTTCCTATTTTTCTTCATTTTCCACTTTACCACTTCTTTTCCAGTCAACACTTTGTTGCAAACTTTGTGTTCACAACACAACTACTTTTTTTAAGTTAAAGAGAAAAATTAAAATATGTGAAGTTATGTTAGGAACTAACTAGAAAGGTCCCTTCAGAGTAAAAGAGACACTCAAAAATGGTGAGTGGTGCCAAGAACATGAAACACAACTTATTTGATGTTTTATTAGAGTCAGTGCACATTTGAAGTCTTAAAAAAATAGTTTTTTTAATCGATAAGATTTAAACGAGGCTCCCATTACCCACTCATTTCATCAATATAAAGACTATTGTTTGCTTATAACTATACAACTTATGCGTTTATTTTACACAAACTCCTTCCTCGACAAACCTCAACTAAGGATGTTCTCCACTTATTTGTCCTTTCGAGTTAACCTCAGCCAAGGATGATTTTTTTTTTTTCTTTTTTATTTGACTTAAGTGACCCTCCAAAGAAACCATTGGTCAATCATGCACTTTCAATTAGTTTCATGCACGAGAAAACTTAGATCAAATGTTTGTTCAATTAAAGTGTTCCCCACCCCAAAACATTTCAGGTTAGAACGAAATCATCAAATCTGAGTTCATTCCATCCCAAGCTTTTCTTCTAGTGTTCTCACTTTCCGATTCCTCCTCTTTACCCTCAAAACCATTTCTCAAACCTAAAAATACAACACAAACTGAACAGGGAAGGTTTGTCTACCAAAGTGACACTGCAAAAGCTACCATGCGGTGTAATTAATATATGCTTTGATTAATTAATTAGTTGAACTTTTTGAGAGGTTTAATTTAAATTGATTTGGGTGTAACCAGAAGGTGTTTATGGCCCATAAGCAATCATGCATTTGTTTGGCAGGGGGAAATAAAAGCTAAGCAGGCAATGATAATGGCACATTGTGATCCAAGATTAGCCAGAAAATCACTTTTTTATTAATGTCATTTGTTTCTTCATCCCAAGAAACATGCATGAATGGTAAATCCTTTCTAATCATTACTTATCAACAATCGACTTAAAGACCCTATGTCTCTCAAATAGAAGGCATGGTTAATTCTACCATTAATTCCCACTTCAAGTACCACTACCCTTATCATCAAATCAAATCACCACCAAATTTTATGGTGTTAAAATTCATGCTCCACTTATAATTTCCTCCGACAATACTGTTAAACTATATTGGAGTCAAATATATGTACTTCAAATAAACTTAAATTACTAATCCAGTCCAACCCATTTGGTTTACCTAAATTTAGAAAAAAAAAGTTGTATGCTAGCTGTCTCTTCTTTTCCCTCTCTCCATTTTAAACTATTGTCTCAATTTTAAAGCATCGGTGAGAGACTATCATTGTACACCACTTTTTATTTATTGTATAATAAATATAAATATGTGTTCATATTTATTTTTTGATCTCACTTTTTAAACTTTTCGGTGCATCACTAATTATATCTGTCCTTTTTTTTATCATTATTTCATTTCGCTTCCTATTTCTATTATATCTGTTTATAATTTTGAGATGTTCTAATATTGTTGTATCTGATATAATGATTTCCCTCTCAAGTAAACAGTGCATATGGATCTGTGTTGTTACTTGGCCCTTATATTTATATATCCGAAATATTTTCGTAATGCAAAAGTAATAAGTGATGCCACATAGGACACAGCTAAAAATGGTTGTTAGGGTGTTAACATCGATGAGAAGAATTTGACTTTATTAGAGATGTGGGGGGTTTTCACTCTGCATGGCTTTTGATTCCAAGCTACTTGTGAAGAAAATTAAGCTCTACCTTTTGACACCACCACCGTTTCTTGCTTTGTTTTCTTATCATGTTTTCTCGAGTACAAGATTTTCATCGACTTTGTGCATGTTTTAGCCAACCACTCCTACTGGATCCATGTGCTGCTTTTAAACAACATGTTCCATTAAATAATATCAGAAAGACCATCCACAATTATTTCTGTATGCTTAATATTCATCGATGTTTCAATTATATCTATATAACTTTTGACACAATAGAATGGTTGTTAATCATCTTGAAAGCTAGAAGAAAGTCTATACACAACACAAGTTTATTCACCATTTATCCTTAAAAGATGTGTTGATCACTTTAAAGAAGAAAAAAAACGGATATTTGTAAACTATATGCCTAGAATACGAGTTATATAATTAAGATTTGATATCTCTCATTAATGGTCACATAAGATTAAAAGAAATCTATAAATTAATATTTATTCTAATGTTAAAATCAAAATTTAGTATTTAAGTTGATTTTATGGATGATATTATAAGACAACTCATTTGAACCAATCTGCTCACCCGTCAAAAAATACTGGATAGACCGAATATAATAACTTATTGACTAGTTTAGGTTTGTCCTGCATAACTTCCAACCTACATGAACTAACGATGGAGTGGAACATAATAGCTCGCATAATGCGAAATAAAAAATATATAATTATTTTAATTAATGTTTAAATCGTATATAATTCTTTTATTTTATTCCTTCACTTCATGCTTGAATCCTTTAGTCACATCTCTTGCCTTCATTTAGTATTGGTTAATTACTATAGTTTTTTAGTAACATAGACAATAACTTATTTTTATGTTTTCATATTCAAGAAAGGATTAATTTGACATATTTATTTAATGTAGATGTTAATCTTATATGAATTAGTTTATTTCACTTTTATTATTAATGATAGACTAATAGAGTGCAACAAAGATGTGAAACATTGAAACAAAGTTATTATTACAATATTTTGTATATAGTTGTTTTAGATTTCGTTTTGTAGGCTAGTTCACATTATATAAGGCAGGCCAACAAAACTAGTCCATAATTCATTACTAAAAATTTTCATATTACATGAGATTTTTCTTGTAAATTTGTTAAAAAAATTGCAAGAAAAGACTTTTTTCTACTATATTTTCTAAGAATTTTAATTGACAGATAATTTATTCATGAGTAATTATTTTCGACAAAATTATAAAATTCGTAAGTATTTTCTACAAAATTTGTTGAGAAAAGTGTTTTATAAAAAATATTTTGTAAAAAAATTGGTAGCAATTCTTGCCAATTTTTTTTCATAACAAAATTTATAAATATTTTCTACAAAAAATTTTCAAAACAAAATTGACAGTAAATATGATTTTTTTAGTAGTAATTCTTATACGGACGTGCTAAATGCAAGATGGATCAAAATGGGATTGACCGGTTTGTATATTGACATCTTTGTTGTTTTGAAGGAGTCTTATTTTATATTTTTTATTCTTATTAAAATCCTTATGTTGATTTTGAAAATTGTTTCTCGATATTGATAAACTTTTTAAGTACTTATTATGAATTCATTATACTTGGAAGGATATAAAGAAATGAAAAAGATTATGAATTTAGTAAAAGAAATTGGACCCACAATGATATATTCCTAGTGATAGATAAAGAAGGTAACAAAATTTATACTCTTCATTTTCAAATGAGTTTGAACCTAAACTACTTAGTGTCACATAGGTTAACGTCTTTCAAATTGAAAATTTGAAAATTTGAAAATTTAATATAATATGTATTGCATAAGTTTAGGTACCACTTGACCTTACACAGTACACACCCTGGATAAGTACATATCAGACTTTAGGACGACATGTACCTAGCTCCCGTCATTTGACTAGGATGAAGCCTTCATCATTAACCATGGCAAATACTAGGTCAACCACGATAGTCCAAAGTCAATAAGTGATTTTAGGTCAAAGCATATCCAAGTAAGATGCATGAATAGTATTATAGATTGCACGTTTTACAAAATACATGATTATGTATTCATTAGCACTTATTATCTCATAACACATTAGACTGACTTTGGCGGTGAGATGTCTTCTACAAACACACTTCCACCCGAATCAACAAAGATAAATATCTTTAGAGTTCGATGACAAATGTCTTTGAAGTATAAAACATTTAAAGTATTGTAAGAATCTTTGCAAGATATACATCACTCCCATAAGAACATAACATAATATAATCACTTGGATTTAACACATTCTTAATCAATCAAATTCTAGCATAATTAATTGATATAGCTACATACACTTAGTAAGTAATAGGTGCCCATATATATATATATATATATATATATATATATATATATATATATATATATATATATATTCTAATAGCCAACTATTTTAAGAAAATAACCTGTCTAGCTGGTGACAAAGATAATTTGATAATGTAAACTAGAAATGTTTTTGTTTTCTTATATTCTTTCGCATTGTACCACTTATCAAGCATATTATATCTTGTGTTTTCTTTTCATTAAGCAAATTCTATTCTTATTTTATTTATGTATGTTGTTTTTTTTTCACTTACTTTTCTTCGACCCACCAAAATCAGTGTGAGAAAGAAAAAGGTGAGTGACATTGGAGTCCTGTTGATGACAGATACCAAAAACTGAAATGAGCAATCATCAAAGTTTGAATGATATGGTTTTCTTTCTCTACACAAAAATTGAAGAAAACATGTCTGAAATTGGTTGTGGAATTTGGAAGCAGACAAGATTATTGAAACATAATTACTTAGAGTTTTATCATAACTGGGTTACTCTGTCTTAGCCTTTGCCTTCGTACTTTCACTCTCTTTTACTCTACTTTCTTTCACTCGCACCGTCAAATCCAATGCAACACTATCATCATCATCAATCACTTTCTTTATTCTGTCTAAAGCAAAATCTAATTTCAACTTTGGCCATGACCATGCGCATGCATGCGCAATTCAACGCACTAATTAGAAGGCTTGACAGTGCTGACTCAAAGTATCCACTTATGTCATACGCAATTGATTTTCATCGTCCACTGCACACACACAATAAAAACAAAGATAAATATACTTATTTCGTGCAAAAAAAAAAAATAGTCCACCCTTTTCACTCCAAGATTTGTGTTTGACTTTCTGTCTAGGTAATGAAATGATGAAGTTGGTCTCTTATATAGACAAACAAAACTACCGTAAAATACCATAAACCTAAAATATAAGTGTAGAATAAATGTATATTTTTTTGTTTTGAAAATTAATTCAAAAGTTAATGAATGTAATTAATTTTCACATCTCGTGTGTAATTCTTCAAAATTTCAACAATTTTCAGCTTGCATAAGTGCTTCATAAGAGTTTTTCATCATTTAATGAATTTCACTCCCAAACTAGTGAGTTTTTGTGAATTTAAACAGGGGATAAGAGGCACGTTGATATATTGAAAGCACCAACATATAATGCAAGACAGGCCCAATGGGCCCAAATCAATATGGCATTAGCATGATATATTCATCAGGCCATGATTGAGGGATCAAACGCATAAATATGCAATCAATTACTTCTTGCACCCCTTCAAATTTCAACCTACACCCCCTAAAATATTTGAAATGACAAAATAACTTTGTGAATTTTGAAATTCAACCCTAACTTCTTCACTCTTTGAAGACAAAATTCATCCTCTAATATGTGACAAGAACATTTTTTAATTTTCGCACCCGATCAATTAAAATTTGTATTATTAGTAAAACTTGAATAGTAATACTTTCTAACTGGATACTTGCTTTATGCTTACAGACAAACACTATCTTCTCCAATCCCCACACGGCTACACCTTACGTGGAGGCTTTTGGAGGAATGGAAGTGGAGGAAGAAGAAGAGAATGAAATGAAATTTAAATCTCAATGAAGGTAATGGAGGTGCGAAACAGCCTGAGGTAAACCTCAAATGAAATTAGGGTTTTAAATTATATTTTTAATAAGAGATAACTAAATTATGTCACTAATACTAGGGAGTGCAGAAAAAAAAGGGAGGTGCGGAAAGATATTCCCGGAATAAATTTTCCGATTACTCTAAACATCCAAATCTTTATCAACACAATTAATTTATTTCTGAAATTATACAAGTTAATATTTTAATCTTTAACTATTATTTTAATAATAATATTTTAAAAATTAGGTGAACATTCTGATTCAACAATTGTAAAAAATAAATTAAGTCAATTCACTCGCATTATATTGTAATAAATATATAAAATAAATTGCGAAAAAAAAAGACATTCATAAGTGAATCAACCTACTAATCCACCAACTCGTGGTGGGTCAGACCGGATTGCAAAATTTTTAGTTCACCAAAAAAGTGAACTGAGTTAAACTGACTTTTTTAACTCAATCCATAATAAATAAACTTGTTA
This sequence comes from Vigna unguiculata, assembly GCF_037176805.1. Classification (NCBI taxonomy): domain Eukaryota; kingdom Viridiplantae; phylum Streptophyta; class Magnoliopsida; order Fabales; family Fabaceae; genus Vigna; species Vigna unguiculata. The sequence continues at coordinate 49,943,168 of NC_140794.1, read as the reverse complement.
ACTTACTTTTGACACCGCTAATCTTAACAACGTACCGTTAATGAAAACGTATATATATTATCAAACACAAGCACACTTGAACCATTCAACGATCTCAAATATCAAACAATTTAAATAAGATTTTACTCGATCAACCTTCAGTTTTAAATTAAGAAATATATGATAAAAGTATTATTTTGGTACACATATTTCAGGTATTATTCAGTTAAATTGACTATTAGAAAACCGTACCAGCATTATAATGGTCTTGGATTAGGACATTCAAAATTTGTCTTCAACCAAAGATATTTAAAAAGACAAACTCAAATGAATTATTCTGATCTCATTGGATCTAAGTGAGATGCACACGACCGTTGTAAGTGTTGAACTTGCATTATTAATTATTTGATGCAATCGAGTGTTCAAGGAAACTAATGGGAGGTCGTTGGGGCTTAGTTTGTTTGGCATAAGTTCTTGTTGATGCCAATGCCATTAAACTAATACGAGAAAGATGATAAGAAAAATCTGATAGAATGTTCAATTGGAGAAGCAGGAGGAACTTATTGAGTGGAGTAGTTGCAATATATTGGGAAAAAAAGTATGAAAAGTAGAGAAAATGAGAAACATAACTTATGATTATCCCAAAACCCATCTAGCAATAACAAAAGAACCAAAATATTGTTCTAATGTGTTACTATGCAACCCAACCAGCTAAAAGTTACAAACTCAAATAACAGAGAACAGGGTTAACACAATGGAGACTTAATCTACCAAACAAAAATAAAAGAAACCAAAGGGTATAATAAAAATACAATCAAACGTTTTTGTTTTGAAATAATTATGTTTATTTTTAAGGGGATTTATTAATGGTTATTAAGTTTTTTTTTTTTGTGTTTAAATATAATTTAATCACTAGTTTTCTACGGATATAGAGAGTTTATCATAAGCTTTATTATCACGTTTATTTTATCCATTATTGAAGAAAACATAAACATATATAAAAATAATTGTATTTTTCTTAAACTGATAAAGATATTATATATCTCCTATTTTTATTATTATTAAACTGATTGAGATATCATATATTTGATTCTTTTTTATTATTATGAAATATTATATTTTATTTAGTTTTTACTTTTCCAAATTGTACTCTATATATTGAACAAAAGGTTCTAATAAATCAATAAGCAAACAAACAAACTCTCTTTAAGTTGTTTTTCACCCAAACTTTTCTTGTGCATTTTTTTGTACGCATATTTTTTTCTTTCTCTCATGACTTATACATATCTAACATAAATAAAAAAATTATGCAAGTAGTTTTTATAAAAGTTATCTAATTAATATTTAATTTTTAAAAATTTATGTATAAATTATTTGAACCTCTACTCTAGTTGAGGGTTCAAGATTCACATAACATTTTTAAGGGTAATATATGAGATATTATTTGTTTTTCAATTTGAAATTTCCTTAAGATTTTATTTTTAAAAAGTGTCTTAGATAATTGAAGGATAAAATATATTTAAATTATCTTTAATTTTTATGTTTAGAGATGTGATACTATTAAATATATAGAAAAATAAATTAATTGTAATTTATGGAGAAAATATTTATTTTTAAAAATATTTATCGTAAATTTATTCAAATAATTCGCATGGAGGCAAGGATAAGGTTTTGCAACCAGTGAGAGAAAGAGAAATGAGCAGCAAATGATTGAGATGTTTTGAGGCAGATGAGCAAGAAAGTGTATTAAGAACTTCTTGGTCGTATCTTAAGCGTGGTTGGTTTGATTAATGTCCGTTCAGTGATGACTTTAATCTAAATTTGCATTGTAAAGCAACTACAAACTAATATAGTAATCATGAAAATGTTGAGAATTTTGAAGGCTATTGGTATCAAGAGAAAGAAACACCAACCACTTTCTTTATAATTATAATACGTGACATAGTTTGGATTGATAACCGTTGAAAATAAAACGGTATTTGCTCATAAAAAAATTAAATAAATACAAACAGTGTGGACTTTCATTTAAACATTATTTTAAAATGTTGAATATGGAGGAGATTGTCTCAAAGACGAAAGACTTTTTGAGAGCTTATCAAAGTAACAATTTTCTTGTGGTGCATTAATAAATATGTATAAATTTGATTATGTGATTCTCAAATCAACCATAGTATATATAAAGTTTCTTTTGGCCTTCATTTGTGAGGACCTTTTCACCCGACAGCAATAATAAAATGGTAGCACCAAACGATTGCTTGTCATTAGAAAAGAATCCAAAGCGAGTAATCCAACCAAAACCTTCCAAAACCACTTTTTCAATAACTTTTCTTTTTATTTTTCTCTATCACATCGCTAGTCTAATCTCACATTCGTTCTTCTTCTCTTAAAATTTTAATATTCTGTAATGAAGAAAAGTAGGGAATGGCTGAATATGGAAACACGAACAATGCATACATCATAATACGTGATTAAAAGATAAAGAAATAGAATTTGGACTTATTTCACTTGGTAAAATAAGTTTTTAAGACGAAATTTTCAATAAATTAGACATATAACTAGACATATAACTAGTCTAAAAAATGACACGGTGACAATTTTATAATAAATTAGAAAGATTTTTTATAATGGTTAGACATAGAATTGAAATAAAAAGTGACACGATGATAATTTAATAATAAATTAGGAAGATTTTTATACCAATTATACCTAGAACCAACATAAAATATGATGCGGTAACAATTTTATACTAAATTACAAACAATTTCTACACTAGTTAATGTTGAGAAATCACACACTAAAAATAATAATCTTTTCAAGCATAAACACACCCAAAATAAGAGTAGAAAAATAAATAAAAGCACACAGAAAATTTAACGTGATTTGACACCTTAAGGCCTACATCCACAAACTCAACAATAAATATTATCACCCAAGTGCAATTCTTCTGGCAAAAATTGCAAACCTTCTTACAATTTTTATGGACCAAAACTACAAACCCTTCATAATGCAATCTTTGTGGACCAAAATTGCAAACCCTTCATAATGCAATTTTTGTGGACCAAAATTGCAAACCCTTCATAATGCAATTTTTCTGACAAAAATTGAAAACCTTCCAATGACACACAACTACCCAAGCCCTCATACACCCAAGAGACCTATTGAGTTGTGATGACAACTCCAAAACCAACTCTTTACTTTTCTAGTTTTACCCACTTGAGAACCAACATATGATTGTTAGGAATCCAAGTGTGAGTCTAAATCTTACATTGACCAGAACTAAGAAAGTAGAACACCATATAAGGATCAAGGCTCATAAACCCATCGTCTTAAAGGTTTTGAGTTGAGAGTGGTGTCAATGCCTTATATAATTGTTATAGAAAACCTAACATTTAAACATAGAACCTATGTAAAAAGCAGGTATAGAAAACTTAAAGAGTTATATAAGAATACTTCTCTAGGATTATAGTGTCATTAGATGAAAAGAGTGTAACACGTGAAAAAATACAAATTAATGTACGCATATATTGTTGGGTTATAAGAAGAGATAATGCCCGGTTTAGTAAAATTATAAATGCTGGAAAGTCAAACAAGTGCAGTATTAGTTATTATGGGTGATGAAATTTTGTATGAATAAGACAAATATTGTTAAAACCAAATGGTGGCTATAATTTAAGAAAATAAAGTAGGAAAAACAACACTAGTTTATCTGCACCACACCATCAATCAGGTGCCATAAATGGTTGGTAGAGTCGGTGCCATGACTTGAGAGTTCCCACAATACACACAAAACTAAACCATCAAAACTTGTATAAGTTATTCTGTGAAAGTTTGATCCAATATCTATCATATAGTTAGCTGGTGTACAAGTTGTAATTTTTTATTCTCTAAGTAACAAATCTTTAAGATAATATAGACAATCTTATTTATTAAGAATTGGTTGTTGGTAGTAAGAATTAATAATGTGTGTGTATGAAGTATACTTACGCGTAAACTAAAGACCATACGAATCTTAAAAATCTTAATGTCTGATTTAGTAAGTTCCGTTGAAAGTTGATCAACCATAACTGCATGTGATTAAAATTGTTCCTATTTCTCGAAGTACTATTTCTAAACATATTCAAAATTTAAATACGAAAAATACGTTGGATCCATACAAAGTGTAAAATTGGGTCAGCGATTCAATACAGGCTGCTTCTAGAAACCCGAAGCAACAAGTTGATGAGAAATACGGGCTTACTACAAATAAAATGCAATTTGGGCTGCTAGCCCTCTACTTTAAATCTATTTTCCCAAATAAAATTAATCGAAATTCAGTTTCTGAAATTAACTAAAATGACTGACAAACTAAGATACGTAGAGAACGCGTCGGTTAGTCCTCAACGAACAAAACATGCAAGTGAAGTATGAACTTATTACGTTCATCTTTCATTAAAATTAACCAAGTTTGTACGATATTAAGATGTTTTATCCATTAATGCTAAAAAAAATTCATAAATACTGTTCACCATTTAAATGATCAAATGTACTAGTAACAATGATCTCATTGCCCTATAATAACATTTATATATGAATATGAAAATTCTTTATCGAATCTATGCTTGATTAAATTTTAAGTTATAAGAAATTTAGATATTTTTAAAATGATTTATGGATTTTTTTTTTAAATCTTGCAATCAATTATAATAACATTGTTATTACTTTATTCATATGTCACATGATATTTTTTTTAATTTTAAAAAAAGTTTATAAACTAATTTTTAATTTTAAAATAGTTTGTGGTACTGCAAGTGTCTCTCCATAAGATAAAAAGTGTGATAAATGGTATATTGATTTTCTACAGGTTCTAACACATTTTCTTATTGTAATTTGAAAATTATGAATTAATGACTAAAATATTTTTTATTTGTTAATGTAAGTAAGATATTTTATGTATAAGTTTAGATTTATTGATAAGGTAGTCAAAATCGAGATTTAAATCGTAAGATCTACGATTTTATATAATATTTATAAGTTAGATTTCACGCATCTAAACATCTAAATATATATAAAAGATAATTTAATTTTAAATTTTCATTCTTACCTGTGTTTTCATTCTATTTCGTTCAATTAAAAATTAATATAATTATTATTAAAATTTATTTTCTAATTAAAAATTAATATAATTAAAATTTTATTTTTTGAGATGTGAACGAAACTAAAGTGAAGTGCATTTGAGATGGAAACAACATAAAATTTGTGAAAATATAATTTAACATATACTAAATTAGTAATTATTCATATGTATGTTTCCATTTGTATTTAGATTAATTTTATAAACTTTTAAGTATCGATAAGAGATTAATTTTATTTTCTTAAAAGTGTGTTTGGTTATATATATATTCAATGGTGGACCATGCATATGACCATAGGAGTCATGGTTTTCCAAAGTTCTTAATTTTAATTTTTACATATATTTATATAATTTTAAAATTTATATTTATATGTTATTATATTATTTTGATTAAGTTATATATATATATATATATATATATATTATTTATATATTAAGCTATTTATATAATTTTTAAAAATAAAATAAAAACTAATTGCATGGACCTTGGTTAATAAATGATTAAGGTTTTGCATTTGATCATAAAGTTTTTGACAGCAAACCATTAATAAAGTATAAAAGTAAAAAGGAAAACAGATTGAGAAATAGAGATTAGAGAACAGAGATATCGAATAACTCACACACAAGATCTCCTATTTTATGTATATGTAGTTTCCATTCTCTTATCAATATAAGAAAACTACTCTATTATAGAAGAGAAACGTTTAGGAATTATGATTCTCACAATTATATTATTAGAAGAGTTTAAGAACTTACCTGGATCCATTGCAAAGTTCTCTTAATCAGTGTTTTCCCTTCTCTTACTTCTCTTTAATGGCTTCTTGATGATATAGAATTACCAAGTACAAAGTCTTCTCCCGTCAAAGTCATCTTTCTTTACGTTCTCTTGAAACGTAAAACTCTACCGCTTTTTTTTTTTTCAGGAGGAACTGTCATTCTTTTTATTCTAGTATTTTAAAACTTTAATAAAATACTATAATACCCCTATGAAGTGAGAAGTGAGGGAATTAATTTAATAAGTCTAAAATAATCCCCATAACTTTAATAACTTATATTCTAATAATCATCACATTAGAACCTTTACATTAAAGTTATTCTTTAAATTACATGAACCAAATATTAAATTAATATATAATTTAACACGTTAGATTTTTGATTCTCCCATTACTATATTTCTTCTAAATTAAGTTTTCCCTAAATTAGTATGAAAACTAGCTTGATTTAAGGTATTTTTTTTATGAAATTGACATAAATTCTAATTATATTTTTCTCACATTAGTATAACCTTACATCATAAAATGTTGGGATTTTATGTTTTACCCTGCATACAATGAATTAGTTGAATAATCTTGAATTGGAATAGAAATTAGAACACCTATTTTGCATGAATTCAATCAATTAGGAAAATAAAAAATTGAGAAGTGTGAATTGTGGTATGAAAATGGTTTATGTAAAAAAAAAATTAGTAAATTATATATAAAAAATCTAAATTGGCACCTCTAGATTTTTTGCCAACTTCCGCCAATGATATTATATATTATGTTTGTATGAAAAAAAAAAGTAAAAGCTATGATTTGTGTTAAGATCTCATGTTTTGCGATTATATGAACCCTTCTCCATCTTAAGCATAATCTCAATTTTAACTACCTTGCTTATGGTGATTGAATAAGAAAACGTTATTCTTCGTGAGTATACTTGTAATGAATGAAAAACATTGAGTTTGTTCTCCAATTAACTTTGGGTTTGACACAAAAGGAGAATGAATAAGAAAGGAATATGACTAAATTTAATAGATAGAGCATTACTCTCCATAAATGGAACATTTACAATAAACTTATATGAACCCTTCCAGATCCTAAGCATAATCTCAATTTTAATTACCTTGCTTGTGCCGTTTGAATAACAAAACGTTATTCTTTGTGAGTATACTTGTAATGAATGGAAAACATTGAGTTTGCTCTCCAATTAACTTTGGGTTTGACACAAAAGGAAAGTGAATAAGAAAGGAATATGACTAAATTTAATAGATATGGAGCATTACTCTCCATAAATGGCGCATTTACAATAAACCTATAAAAATGTATTTACAATAAAATAAAATAAAAGTGTAGAGAATCAATAGAAAAATATAATGATTTTAGATGAATAAATTATTTTTTTATAAGAATTCAATTGAAAAAAACATGTTTTTGGTATATTTAATAGTCTTACATTGTTTACAATTAAAGACAATAGCATTTTAAATATGTTTTCCTCCCCTAATCCTCTAAGATATCTTTTATAAACAAAAATATGATAAAACTATCGAGTTTTAGAGTGAACAATGCTCTGGAAGTAGTGATTAATCATACCAATGTTATCTTACTTCAGGTTGGAATTAAAAAGTGGATTTTAAGTTCAACCCACTCCTTACAAAATCAGTTTGTAAGGTGAGGTTTGTACTAATTTTTATTTTATAAAATTATTTTATCTCTAGTTGATCTAACGCACCCCTCATGCTGAGGCACATATATCTCAAGTGTGAACTAAACATTATTGGATAGTCCAATAATGGCCAATAGAGGGTGGCGTGATAGCTACAACAAACAGAAAATCTCGTTAAGGTAGGTTTCAAATGACTTTAAAACTATCTTAAGAAGCTTTAACTTTGGGCTCAACCTTACAAAACCAAGAAGTAAGACTTGCACTCAGTTATATATTATGAATTCGTCTTATCTTTAGTTAATATGAGATCGCCAACATGGAACACTTGTCAAAGTTTAAGCAACTTTAAAACTTATTAATGATTTTTAAATAAAAATTGTAAGTTTCTCTTCTTCTTTTTTCCTTTATAAGCTTTATAGAGAAAAACAAATTTTCCTATAAAAGAAATACTTAAGAAAATTATGAGCATTATAAGAAAGGTTTTAGAATATGCCTCGTATAATTAATTTATCACCTTTTCTAAAATGTTAACCATAAAAGAGACTTGGCTATGGTGTGAAGAAAGGATACTACAAGAAAATTGTGTATTACCGACGATACAATTTGTTGGTAATAATGAAAATTCGTTGGTAATTTGAATTTTTTTGATAGATTATTGATGATCATAAATCTATCAGTAAAGTGTTTGTTGATAAATTTTATCGATGAGTCCCGAAATTTGTCGATAATTACCGATGACCACAAATTCGTTAGTGATTAATGATAGATTTTGACCATCATTAAAAGTTACAATTAGGTTCTTCTTCTCCCTCTTCTTCATCTTCATTTTCCTTTTTTCTCTCTTCTTCTTCCTTCCCTCCTCCTCGTTGTGCGTCCATTGTTGCCATCGTCGTCGCCTTCATTACCACCACCTCTAACTCATCTTCATCCTCCTCTTCCTCCTCCTTTTTCTCCTCCTCTTCTCTTCTTCCTCATCCTCATCCTTCACTATTTGTCATCGTTGTGCCTCCGCGTTGCTATTGTGCCACCACATTGTTGTAGTGATTCCACTCCATAATTGCAATCGGCTCCAACTTTTTTCCTCTTCTTCTTCCTCCTTCTCTTATTCTCATTTGCTTCTCACCTATCTCCCCTTAGTATATCAAATATATCATCAAACTTGGCAAAAAATTTCTCATTCAATTTAACAACAAAAAGTCTATCAATAATAAGAGTTACAAGTTACATCTGGAATTGGTTGTCAAATCAGTTATTGAAAAAAATATTTGTCGGTAATACAAATTATAAATTACTAAATGATTTTATCAAAAGATTTACTAATAGATTCATTATCTATAAAAATATTCAATAATAATTTAAATTCTAAAATTGATTGATAAATTTGAACTTTTCGATAAATTTATTTTTGTCGGTAAAATCCTATCGATAATAATAGGAATTCTTGTAGTGGGACAGCACTCAAGTACAACTTATAAAAGGTTTGGTATGTCATTAATGATCGGAATATTTTGTTGGAGCAATGGGTAAGGTGGGTTCTTCACTTTACTAAATTACGACTGTATAGAATATTTTTGACAGTTGATAAAATGTTTTGTCAAAGTATTAATGGTATAACTTTATTTTGGTAAGCTGGTTAAGTTAAAGAATCGTGCTAAATATTTTATAATAGAATGCATTACATAATTAGTTTTGCATATAAAGAAAGAAGAGCATGAGTGGTAGCATTCAGTCTTAATCTAACACGCACGTACGTCTCACTCCTTCTCTCGCTCTCCTTCTTCCTCTCTCTACATAAATATTTAATTGATATAAAAATTAATATAGAATGTCCAAATATTAAATATTAGTATTTATTGAGTTGTCCCACAACTAATTTTAATTGACGATATTTATATCAGAAAGTTATAATAAATATGTAATGTTCTAAACATAACAAAACAAAAGGTAGCATATACATTAAATCTCAATTCTCATTTTACGTAACAAAAAGGTGTCTTTATTTATCAACAAAATAATATAAACATATATACAACAAGTTTAAGCAAACAACATGGTGATTCATATTCTTCTTCTTCTTCTCTTATATTATAATTAATATCAAATCATAAACTAGTTCTATCCAAAGTCGTCAATCATGTCTCTAAATATAAATGACGAGTAATTACTTATGAAAGATTTGCATTTAGTTCAAATTCAGAGATTAACATCTTTCGTAATTTTTTGTTTACTTAACAATCTAGCTTATTTTATTGAGGATTTTATCTAACAATCTTCTATACCAAGGTGATTTCTTATGCATTTCTTGTTGTATCGATGTTTCTTCATGCCAACATAATGTAAAAAACTTTTATTGAAATCTTATTGAATCTCTTAATTTTATACACACACAAAAATCAACAACTCTTGTACCTCCCTGGTTACTACCTAAGTATGGTGGTATATGATATTTCAATGCAAACCATACAGAAAATATGAATAACATATTCAATATTCAACCAATAGCAATTAACACATTTTTGGACAAAGAATGTTAAAAATGATATACACAAAAATGCTGAGGAAAATCATATTTAATTTTATTCAATTCATTCTTTAACTTTATACAATTTTGTTTAGTGAATTACATTTCGCTAACTGAATTCAAATAATTAAATTTATCTAACTCTCAAGTTGAAAACTAATTAGAAATTTGGTAAAGCGCTAATTAAGTAATTTATGTTAAGAACAAATTCCTTAAATTTTTAGATAAAATCTCTTGAATGGTTTTTCCATCCACTAAATGAATTATGCAGAATAATTTTTTTTCTTTACATAATTTCCACATTGAATAAATTTGTCTCACAAATCAAGTTAACTTATCTTCCTTTATAAACACTTGTCTTCGAAACTCAAGGATTCAGGACATAAAAAGATTAGGAACTACGCTTAAAAGCTCTAAACTATTAGAAAACACCAAAAACATCAATATCAAATGATCTTGATAAGACTATATCTCCTCATCTGACAAAAACTTGTAAAGTTTCATAATATCTACATAATCCTACAAAAACTAGAAAAGAAATATATTAAAAAGCATAATTGAACTTACTCTATTAACCATTATGATCGGTGAAAATTATTTGTTTACTTTGTCACCACTTTTCTAGTGAAATTTGTTAAAAACATAATAAGAAACGGCTCGTAATAAAAACTTACAGATAAGATATCATAAAAAATGAAAAATTCTAGAAAAGAGATTTAAGAAATGCATTGCTTAAAAAGATACAAAGACAATATAATATTTAATATATTTATCCATTTGCAATTATTACCATTCTTAAAATAAATAAAAAATAGACAAATGCTTATGAGAATGGGTCATGACTAGAGGGGAATTTACTCCTATATAATGGCTTTAAATCTGTTCTTGAAATCATTACTTTGACTATTTCCTTCTATGTTCACGTTCGGAAAATGAAATGTGTTAACTTGTTGACCGATCTTTTCTTTTACATTAATTATGGTCCAATCTTAAGATTTTATTTATTGAGAGCTTAATTATTATTTTTTTAATCTAATATATCTTTATGTTAGAAGTAAAAATTACTTTTGTACTATATGGCTCATCGGCAGATCAGCTAAGCAGACTAAGGTCAAGCGGCCGCAGGCCGCCCACTACAAGCGAATCTCACATTGGACACTGAGGCGACTAGACCATTGGAGTCTCAACTCTGAACACACCAAATCGGCTACTCGTCGGTCAAACGGATTAAACACTCCCTTCGCCTTCATTTTCAATTACATTTTGTCTCCACCTTCATGGAGATCCTCACCTATAAGGACACCCATCAGGCCGAACGACCCTCGGTCGGTCGGCCAAACCAAAACCTGGACCAATCAGTTAGACATTAATTAAGATAAAGCAAGTCAGTAATCAAAATTAAAAAGCAGTTGGGCCATGATTAAGGAACCTTAATCATAGGCCCACATCGGGAAACTATAAATAGGGGCCTAAGGTAAGTTGGTGAGAATCTTTAATTTGCATTTATTATAGCAGTTACAATTATCTACCGATCGACCTTAACTGACTTAAGCATCAGAGCCTTTAGACCGGTACACCAATCGCCCGCCTGACCGATCTAGTAAGAAGGAAGATTGTGTTGAACGGAGGATACGACGAATTACTTGAGGAGAACACATAGAGAGGATTAAAGGGTAACTTAAGTGTTGACTGTAGATGCTTGGTCCCTACACCCAAAACAACTTTGTAATGTATTGAGTTCTTTTCAAGGAATTGATCGTTTGTTAGTCAAATCTTCATATGCAAGTAGAAATAATACGTGACTCCACATTAATATGTGGAGAGAGTAGAGAGTTTTATCTAGTTATCACATTTTGATCCAAAGGAATAAGTAAAAAGGATCTTGAGATCTAATTGGAGTTAATGCACATTTGGATATATGTGGTTTTCAAAGGGATAAAGTATAAGAAATAGTGTAAAAAATCACAAATGAAAGTTTCATAGATATGGATATTAAAAAATTTTGGCTGTTAAGTGTAAAAGAATTTTTATAGGAGTTGACATGTTTGAAATTATTTGGTAACAGCTGAATGGCTGCAAAATTGACTATACCACATTCATCTGCATGTATTTCGATAGATACAATATTTTAGACAGAACTGACCAGTGGCTGCAAAATTTGATGCATACAATACTTTGATTGATGAATACCTCGTAGATATTTTGTCTTTTTTTATGGCCACCAACGACCACAAAGTTCGAATTCTACAACACTCACGTGTGGTTTCATTTAAACAGGTTTTCATATCATATATATTTATTAAAGAGCTTCTATTGTAAGTTTATTTGAATTTGAATTAGTTCGAGAATAATAATACTATATTTGAATTATATATATATATATATATATATATATATATATATATATATATATATTATGTGTATGTATTGAGTTAGATTGCCTCTATTATTTATATCTCGTCATATTTTTCTAATATCAATATTTTACTTTTGTTTGTGTAAAGGAAATTTCATTGATTGAAAATATGAAAACATTTTGAAAAGTTATAGATGAAATCCATTTACGCTTATTAAATAAAAGTCAAGTACATGATAAAATTCCAAAATTAAACCTTGCGACGAATTAAAAGTCAAAATAAATTCAACTTTACTTACGTATAGAATAAAAATTAATAAATTTAGAATTTGAAAATTAAAAATTAAACCCGTAGAAATAAAATGATGTTTATTTCAAAAAAATAGCTTTTTAATATACTTAATAATTTAAAACTGTTTGCATAATGTTTTAAACACTCATATTCCTAATAATGCCCTAGAGTGTGAAATTCCAGATTGAAAACGATTTCCCTGAAAAACACATGTCATTTTCACTTTCTAGATCATTGACTTCTCTAAACATTTGATAGGTTGCTTTCACATTCTTCCAATTAAGGTTTTGATCCGTGCTTGTCTTAGCTGTGAATAAGAAATACATAGGCTCTTTTCAGATACATTTTTATTCTTAATAAAATACAAGAGTTTTTTTTTTTTGGATATTATTATTGAATTATTATTTTGTTTACCTGAAAAATACGTAAATTTTAATCTTGATCATCGTAAAATATATTTTTAAATTTCATTCTTTGAGTGTCTGAAATCATTATTCATGTTAAAATAAATAAATAACGTACATGTTAAATATATAGTTTTTAAAAAAAATATCATATATTAATATGGTGGATATCTGATACTTTGAATAATGTTGGTCACCTTTCGTTAAATATATTAATAGTTAATAAAGTCACTGAAAACAAAATTTTCGTGTCACTTACGGTTAGGAGTCAAAGGAGAATATTGGGGAACCAAAATTAAAATTTACTTATTTAAAAACAATTAAAATTGTTTATTTAAATACCTTTCTTTTATCAATATGTAAATAGATGTTTAATATCATCGAACACATAAATCGACCTATATAAATAATTTAATTTAAATAATAATTTCAAGATCACTTAAAATATATTGTATTGAATATTTACAACAACAAAAATCTTAATAGCACATAAATTATTCAATCTGATTAAAAAAATTGCGTTCCACCAACGACTTATTATTTATTATTTATACTCGATCCCTCTTCAGTAAAATATATGATTTTAACTTGGTACATAAGAAGTGTTGTTGAAAGGAAGAATTAACAACTTATCGAGACACATAATTTTAAAATTAAAAGAAGTTAAATATTAAAAATATATTTGTTCTGTAATTCTGTTATTAATATAATCATCATGTAAATGCAACAGTTTTTTCCAAAGAGTAGTTCATAAAGAATGTCCTTTATTCAAAACATTGTACAACAGTTTAGAAGTCTTTGTCGAGCATAAGATGATTCAAAGCATTAGACCGGTTCAAGTAGAGCATAAATGACAAACAAAAGTATAGAAGATTTTGCCATGTAGAAAATATTGCATATGAATATTTTATTCATTTTTCAAAGTACATGCAAATGATTTTCTATTCGTTTATTAAATTATAAAAATGTATAATTAAAATAAGGGATACCGATATAGTTTTTATAGCTTTATCATTAACATATATATATATATATATATATATATATATATATATATATATATATAGTCTTATTTCACTTTATAATATATTCAAATTTATAAATGTCGAAAAAATACTTTTGATTGTGTAAGATAAAGATATCACATGAGAAGTTTTTACGTATATAGATTGGATGCGTCAAGATTTTATTCATTATGTTTGTTAGAATGCAATAAATTGCCTCTTCATTACTATTTAATATAAAAATAATAATAATAATCTTAGTTCAAGTGATCAATATATATATATATATATATATATATATATATATAACTAAGATAATGTTGACACGGAATCATTATGTTTAACACCACCATTATTTACCATGTATCATTACTTGGTTTTATCAAAATATGCATTAAGTTCTAAATAAATTAATGTTTATTTTATTTTTATGTTATTATGTTCTTATGAGCACCAAATGATTTAACATTACATTGATTAAAATTAATGGTGGTCAGATGAGTCTTTAGCATTGCAATTAAATTATATAATGGTGGTCAAATGAGCCTTTTGTATGTGAATACTAACATTTTGATTAAATTAATTAATACATTCAATGAATATGACTTTTATAATATGATGAAAAATAATATTATACTATATTTCATAAATATAATAATTAATATTATATATTAAAATATTACTTTTATATATATATATATATATATATATATATATAATTTTAATTTGAAATATATTTATGAAATAATTAGTAAAAATAAATCATTTTTAAACATGCGATTAAATTTCCATAATTCATATTGATTTGTTTAAAATAATAACTGAAATTAAAGTATAAATTAAGAATATTTGTCTATGTGGAGGGACAAATTAATAGTTTGATTAAAGGGGTAAAGATAAGCATGTAAAAAAAAATTGTACCGCTGGTTACGGAAGATAAAATTAGGTAAGAAATTGGTTACGGAAGATAAAATTAGGTAAGAAATTGATATTCGTAATTAATAAGTACGAGTATTTTTTATACTTGTATGTTAACAAGACGGGTAGAGGTATTATAGTATTCGTATCCGTAAATACTCACCTATACTCGCTATACTCTAATTTAAATTTTAAAAAAATAAACATGATTAAAACATTAACACATTGATTTTTAATGGGTTATTTTTATCAATTAGTTTTAAAAATTCTCCATTTCTTTATAAACTCTCATTCAACATTATTTAAATAAGTTATTTGCACTTTGTTTGAAATTTATGAATGTTATACAATGTGTTTTTATTTGATTTTATGGTTAAAATATGTTGTTCAATATTAAATTTTTCTTTTGAAAATACACGTGGGTACACGTGAATATTCAAAAAATATACGGAGTACTTACATAACGGATACCCACACGGATATGAGTACGGGTACAAGACAGAAGCGAGTAAGGTACAGAGGAGCTACTACATGTACCCTACCCGCGTCGTTAACATCCCTAAATAAAATTTTTTGAAGGAAGTGTATATTAATATGATATTTATATAATGATAATATATATATATATATATATATATATATATATATAATATCACAAATAAAAAAATATATATTATATTTAATTAAAGTTTAAGTCATTTAATAAATTTGAGTATTTTTTATTGAGTTCTTATTAAAAACAATTTAGTATATCAAGTAAAAAATATATATTTTTCAAGTAAGAGTATGTGATTTAAATTTATTTTTGTTAATGAGTGACATGATTATTATTTTGTGTTTTTTTTGTCATTTTACTTAATTATATTTATGTGTTAAAAATATGAGGTTTTGTAGTTAATATAAAATATTATTGTAGTTAACGTAAAATGACAAAGAGCATTTATTATTTTAATTGAAAATATGTTTGATATCGACATTGTCATATTCTTCAATAACTTTAATGTTTTTATTATTTACACCGGTACCATCATCATTACCATTTATAACAATCAAGGGACTGTCGTTGTTACTATCATTGATGTAGATTAGAGTTATCCCACATGTTCGCATTGAAAACATTAAAAGTTATTTATAATTTTATATTAATCACACTATCATTTTATTAACATGTTGGAGATCCAACATAGATTATAAGTAAAAAATATAGTATATAAGTGGACATAAATCTTCTATTACTAACATTACACAAAATTGCCAGGTTAACGAATTTTTATTTTCATCAACAAAATAGAATTTATCGACAAATTTTAGAATTTTAATTATTAAAAAAACCATGAGTGATAACTCTCTCTATAAATTAAAATATTTATTATTGATGGCTAAATTTTGTTGATAATTTAATTTTTTTACAGACAATTTTCATTGGTAAACTTTGTTTGATAAAATGGGTGCTAAATTTTTCACTTTAAAGTTTGACCATTTTGTGGTAAATTTTGTCAGTAATTAAGTTTTTTAGAATTTGTCAATAATAGATTTTTTTAATCCATTAGTAAATATGTTGGTAATTAAAATTTTTGAAAATTAATCAGTAATTGAATATATTTCAAAATTCATTGATAGTTACATTTTTCAAAAATATATTGATAATTTTATTGGCGAAATGGACACCAAATTTATCATCCAGAAGAAATAATAGTTATAGTTTAATTAAAGATAAGTGAGAAGAAGGAAAAAAGAAGTGAAGAAGAACAAAAGAAGGGGGAGGACGACAAGGATGAGGAAGCGATAGTGACAAATGTGTGTTGTCTTAGGAATTCAAGTGTGACTCTAAGTCCCATATTGATTAAAAATGAAAAAGTAAAGCACTATATAAGAATAAAGACCCATAAATTCATTACCTTAAGGATGATTTCATCAATATTTCTTTTTGGACTGTGAGTTACTTTAGATTTGGGTTGGAATTCACATTTAAATAGTGGGAGCAAACCTCTCCCTACTAAAATAATTTAATAAGAATGAGTTACAATTTCACTTATTAACATATAAAAACAAATAATCAAGATGATCGCATAAAATAACAGTAAAATCATCAAGTCAATGGTGAAAAATCAATTAAAACAACATATCAACAAAATTTTATAAAAACTTATTTAAAAATATTTAAATTTTAAGAGACTTAAAATTTATTTTCTTTTTATGATGCATCTACCAATAAAGATTCACAAATACTATATAACTATCAATCAGGGAAAAAAATAATAATAAAGTTTCTCTCACCATTTTACCGCAAGAGCATCAAGCTCACCTCCTTGTGTTGCAACCTTCCATAACAATAACAAATAATTACACAAAACTGTAAAAGATAAGATGTTAAATTATCTAGAGAGGGGGAGTTTCAGGGAAATAACAACTTTGAATGAAACATAAGACTTAAATTATTGTGTGTGAACATAGAAATTATTGTCACCATTAAAGACTTTTGCATAGGAAACACACCACACGATATTCCATTCTTCCTTAAATTATCTCCATCCAATGTATGTTGCCAAAAATGTAATTGGATTTGTTTGATGAAACTATGTTAAGACCAACTCATTCATAACAATGTTTGCACACCAAGTAGCTTTACCATAGAACAATATAACACGAATAAAAAGCTTTAGTCTTTTTCATACAAAATGGGGATAACATCCACATTCATTCTTTCCAGTTGATTTCTTTTTAGAAACTATTTATAAAAAAATGTTTTCGTATGAAAAAAAAAAAAAAAAACTGTTTTGGGGTAGTTTTTTTATTCCGTGTTACCTTGTATATATATTTATTTGAATATTTATTCCCTTCTACCCACCTTTCCCTTTTACTCCACCCCTCATGTATGAGGTTGTTTTTATCTTTTGACAAATTTCTCTGTCTCTATATTTTAACCATTTCTCAATAATGATTAATTGAAAAAAAAAAGTGTATTAGTGTTGGTATTATTACTTTTATTGGCTTAGTTATGGTTTTGCTTTGATGGTCAATTCTATTATTGTTGGGCGGTCACAAGGGCCAGAAAGGTCTAAATAGAAGAGGATGAGAAAGAAAGAACTAGAAATTGAAGAAATGGGAGTTGCATAATAGAAGATAATTATATTGATAACATAATAATATTGATAACGATGAAATAAGCAATTGATAAATGAAATGGAAAGTGGTAGGTGGGATCGATGGAAGAAAAAGTCACCTTACCCACTTCGATAAGCTTCTTACTCTTTCCCATTCTTCTTGGTCTCTTCTCTTGTATTAGGAAAAGTAAAATAAAAGAATCTATCACACGTCCACACATTATAAAAATCAATACACATTGCACGCTCTTCTTTTTCCACCAAAGAAAAAGGTTTTCCAAACTAAGGAAAAGAAAGATACTCCTAGTTTCTTTTCACAAACACAAACTAACACTTGAAGAAAAACATCACCACAATACTTGCCAAAACCCTGTGCCCTTCATGGTTTTTTCAGGCAGGTTGAGCCTCATAATTATTCTGCATTAATAGCTATATATACTACTTGGGATATTAACTTTTTTTTTAACTTTTTTATAATATTTCAACCATGATCTTTTGAAACATTTATAAGAAATCTCTCTATCGTGAAACTATTTTTCAAAATATAAAGTAATGGATACATGTTTAATAATAAGTTATTACACGGTAAGTGTTCTTAAATAATCGGATAATTTTTGATAATCTTGGTTTTACGTTTCTTCTGAATTTGAAACTTTTGTTGTTGTCTTGATTATTATTTTTCTTTAGATGTGTACGGTCTTTTTATACTCTCAGTGTGAAAAGTTCCAAATAATTAGATATAATACAATTTCATAATATATAAATAGGTGTAAACTTTATTTTAAAGATTAATTTTATAGGATTGAGTTAAACTTAAAATCTATTTCCTAACATATCAGAGTTGTGTTTGTTGGACATATAGTTCTACTCTACCCGCTATAAAACCACACATTAATTTCTAGTATGGGAGAGAATATATTATAAGTTTCAAATTGACTAAAAATAAGATAATTTTATAATATATAAGTAAATACAAATCTTATCTTAATAGTTGATTATATTTAAAGTTAGATTTAATTCTTAATTAATGTATTAAATGTTATCAAGCTACCTTTTCAGTAGTAACATATTTATATTACTCATAATGAATTTTTAACTTTTTTTTAATCCAACTCAATTACTCTGTAATCGGTCATTACATTTTCTAATCAGGTTTAGAAACCTAATCATGTTATTACGAGGATTGTCTGTTTTGGTATTCGACTCTTTCGGTCCATTGTTGAAAATAAAATGTGTTTACTGCATGATACTCCGGGTCCTTTCAATCTGAATGATATTTTTTTTTACGATGGTTTTGAATTTATAAAAGCAAATTTAGTCATAGTAGGTTTTGAAAAACTAGAGAAGAAGATGGAAATTCCCTGTAGAATGGATTAGTATTGACCGTCGCCACCAATCCTAACTGTATTAAGATGATAATAATTAATGATAACTTTATTTTTATTATTATTATTATTATTGAGGAAGTAATTATATAAAAAAACTAAGTTGTACATGTTAAATTTTGTTTGTGATAAAAAATAATAATAAATGTTCAAGGAATGCGGATGAGGATTGTTGACAAATCATGAAGTTGGTTGTTTTGTAGGATGTATAAAAGAATAATTAGTAATAACATTACTTTTTTAACAGCAGAAACTATAAAAAGTAGGACAACTTATTTAGAATCGATACATATTAATTATGATTATTGACTGACCCCATGTAGTTCTTTAATGTAAAGAAAATAATAATAAAAATAAACATTTTTTGAGGAAGTTATAATTTTAAAATATATAATTAACAACAGTTTGAAAATAAAACATTTTATTTAGAATATATAAATTTTACAAAACATTTAATATAAAAGCCAACAGTTTAAATTAGTTGTAACCTAAAAGAGTTTGCACCCAATGAAAAAGAATCCAGATTTTCTTTTTCCAAAAAAAAAAAAAACGTACGTAAAAAGGGTGGATTGGAAAGATGGAAGTATTCTTCAAAAGCGACTGCCAACATTATACGAGAAAATAGGCTAAGTATGTGCTAAAGCACTGTATTATTTAATCACAAGCACATAAAAAATAATTTTTACTCATAAAATTAAATGCAAATATAAAAACTATAAAAATTTATCAAAAAATATATTTAAATGATTTTTTGTATAAAACATATAAAAGAAATAATGAAATGGATTATGAGGACGGAAACTATGTATTAAAAATAAAAAATTGAAAGAAATGTTGAACAAAGATGTTGATTAGGTGCAGTCAAATAGGGTGGGGCCAAGAATCCTTGAAAGTGGGTTCGTTTTATTTCGTCTGGTCTCGTCGCTGTGATTAATTTTAGACTTGAGTGCCTCTAAAAATTTCTAGAACCCACGTCACTTGTGGCATTGCCTTGCATTTCTTTTCTTTTCCATCCTTCCCTATAATCCATATATATATATATATTTATACACACGCAAGAGTCTCCTGCAAGAATCCAGAAACAATAACACCTCTGTTCACCTTTCCCTTCTTTCTCTCTCCTCTCTCTGGAACAACAAGTTATGGTATTTGTCATTCATTTCACACAACTGGTTCTGCTTTGGACCCATGGATTCTGATCGTCCCAGAAACTCTACCCTGTTTCACTCTCGCTTCTTTCTCTTCGGTTTCTATTGCTGGGACTGGGAGTTTCTAACCGCTCTCCTCCTATTTAGTTCCTCTTCCTAATTCTCCATCTTATTTTTCTGTCTTTTTTTATTTATTATTATTAGTACTATATCACCAGGTGATAATAAACCAAACAAAGGAGGCATAGCTTTTATTTTTATTTTTATTTTTATTTTTATTTTCATTTTATAAAAAAGTTGTGAGGTAGGTGAAGGGTAGATCGGGAAGGAATGTCACAGCGTTCGACGCCAGCGCCGTTTTTGACGAAGACGTATTTGTTGGTGGACGACCCTGCCACCGACGACGTTATTTCCTGGAGCGAAACGGGAAACACTTTTGTCGTTTGGAAACAAGCCGATTTCGCTAAGGATTTGCTTCCCAAATACTTCAAACACAACAATTTCTCCAGCTTCGTTCGCCAACTCAACACCTATGTAAGTCTCTCTCTCTTTAACTCTTCTTCTGTCGTCTACCCTTGAACAAATTATTACACAGTTAGCACCATAACCTTTTTCTTAGGGTCTTAATTCTAGACGATTGTGGAAACCAATTTTGGTGCATTTCATCATATTTGCGTAACGGATTCGGAGTGGAATAAATTAACAACGCATGATGCTTTTTTTCCTGTGGTGTGATTTGATTAATTTGGTTGGTTATTTAAATGAATAAAAGCCTGGGATTGGAATCTTGTGTGGAAGTTTCAACCCGAGGATCATTTTGGCGTATATCGAATACAAAAAAGTGTGCTGTAAATTAATATGGAGGTTCGGTTGCTTTGAATTTGTCTCTTGATTGTTGAAGCATCGTTGTTAGATTAGATCAGTGTTTTTAAAGTATTTTTCCACACCGAATATTCTGTTTCGTGGAAGATTACTACTACACATGCGGTAGGATTTGAAGAGGAGATTTATGTGTGGTAGAAGGCACGTGATGCTTTGTGCTTTAGATCTTTTCTGTTAGGTGGCCTAATTTCCCATCCAAGGCCTTAAAGTGCTTTTCGGTTATTTTCAAACTTCAAAGAAAATATAGTAGAAACATCGAAAGTGTAATTACGGAAAGTCAAAATAAATAAATAAATGATGGAACTGAATAAGATAAAGACACTCTTTTCTATGAGATTGAACAAAGTGATTATAGAGAAAGAAATGTTGGTTGCCGAGGTGAAATATATTGTTATATATAAATTAATATACAAGAATTTCATTTAGGTTTATAATTATTTTTTAAGAAAAAATGTGTCAATAATTATTTGTATCTGACATCAAACTCTTGGTCTTATCTTCTGAAAAAATACCTTCCATATATAATGCATGGATATGATTATTACTGTTAAATTGCTTTTAATATGAGGTTGATTTTGGTGATAATTATTTCAAAGGTAAAATAATGGTTGGTAAAAGATAAACTCTATTATATCATGAAGGGATGATATAGAAAGTGGGGTTGGTGGCTGAAATCCTTTATAATTTTAAGTTTTGTTGAATGAAAATTGTAGTTGCCACTTGCGTTTGTTTAAGTGTAAAATTAATTAAATAGTGGCGACAGTAGTTGCGCAGCCACTGTATAAACCGATCCGATTATTCTAGGATGTGGGCTAATGGCGAATTGCGCGGATCATGTTTTATTTATTTTTCCCTCTTTTCCTTAATTTCTTTCATTTTTCACTGTTTTTTAACTGGAAAAAAAGTTCATTATTTTCATTGCGGGGTGGAATGAACAGGCTGATGTAGACCGAAAATAAAATTACTTTTGGTTATGTTAGACTCATTAAAAGTTAAAAAATATATTTCAATGAACAAATTTGGTTTTTTCAAAATTTTAATTTACTTTAATTAAAACATTTCTCCAAAAAAATATAGAAATAAGTAATACATGTGTTTTCAGATGTTATGTCTTACAGATGAATTATTTAAAAAAGAAGATTTTTTAATTTTTGATAATTTTTTTTTACAATCTGAGGTGTTATTTTTTAGGTGTTATTTTTTAATTGATTTTCTATTTTTTTATCTTTAATATTTTAAAATTATTTAAGAGATGATATCTCATAATAAGAAGAGAATGTTGTAAGAAGAAATTTGTTAAAATTTAGTAGTCAAAATATTATTTTTTTTTAAAAAATCATTAATTGAAGTTCAAATGAGTATAAGACTTTTCTAGCATATTTTTCAAACATACATTGTATTTATTCTTATTTAATTTAAAATTTTGAGTATTAAAGTTTAATGTGCATTTATTTTTTTTCGTTTTGTCACTCATTAATGAATTTTGTTTTCTTATGCTTCTGGTAATGTTTTTACTAAGAAAAAAAATATTTTTCGTCAATATATTATTAAAAACTTATTTTTAATAATATGTAAGTTTATATCTATGGTACTCAACATTTAGTATATACATTGTTAAAGTGTAACGGTTAGTTAAGGTGGAATTGCATAAAGTGGGTCTTGCACTATTAGTTCGATTTTTAACAAATTATAAATTTGTCGCTGAAGATACGTTTGTGTGTTTTTTTACTTCAGGGGTTCCGAAAGATCGTTCCCGACAAATGGGAATTCGCCAACGAGTGTTTCAAGCGAGGGCAGAAGGAGCTCCTCGCCGAGATCAAGCGGCGGAAGACGGTGATGCAATCTCCGGCAACCGGAAAATCCGGCGGAGGGAACATCTCAGCGTCGCACTCCGGCGGCGGCGACGACATGGGTTCGACGTCGACGGGGTCGGTGGAGGGTGCAACGACGATCCAGTGCGCGGATTTATCGGGCGAGAATGAAAAACTGAAGAAGGACAACGAGAAATTGAGCGGCGAGCTGGCGCGTGCGAAGAAGCAGTGCAACGAACTGGTGTCGTTTTTGAAGGAGTCACTGAACGTGTGCCCGGATGTGATCAACCGCATCATTCGGCAAGGAACGTGTGGGTCCAGCGACGATGCGGTGCGTTTTGAATGTATTCGTGATGATGATGACGAAAATGCGGTAGGTGGGTGTGAACCCAAAGTGGATGATGAGAGCGGTGGAGAAAGTTTGAAACTGTTCGGTGTTTGGTTGAAGGGCCAAAATGGAAATGAAAAAGAAAAATTGAAGATTGGTAGTAACTGCCGCAAGAGAGGGCGCGATGACCCTATTGGTGGCAGTGCGAAGGAGCTGAAAACCCTTGTGTAGGACACATCATAAGGTTGCTCTGCTTGCTATTTTAAGACATTATAGTGAGATCTAGAATCCTCTCTCTTGGTCATCATGGAACATGTATGGCTTTTCCGTTGTTTTTTAGTTTTTTAATATATAAAATGGCAGTTGTTAATTCATGGCATCTTATACTCTGGCTTTTGGTGGTGCAGTAAAGTATACTAATAATGTGTATAAACATTAATTCGTATGATTCGATTTAAATGCTTCTTGTTTGTTTTGAATGGTACTATTAATTAAGATATTTGACATTGATGGTACCAGAAGCAGATCATTGCGTGGGACAGGCTATAGTAGCATAGCATGCTAGTGTTTCGTTACTTGACTCCGGTAATAATTATAATAATTATGATTCTCTCTCAAGAAATACTTCCGATATTCATATATGTTTTCTATAACCAAAATTTCTGAACTTAATTCCTTCCTACTGCTTTCTTTTTGTGATATAATAACATTTTGGAAAATAAAAGGAGATTTTCATTAGGAGGTTTGTGTGATCATTGTCAATCATAATAACGAGTGGATGAGAGGTGGGTTGAAACATTCATTTTTTTTTAAATTAAATTAAATATAGGAAGAATGTCTACTTTTATATTACGTAAGAATGTTGGTTAAATATATATAATTTTTGTGTTTTATGATGAAATATTTTGTTAAAAGTCTTCTTAATAGACCATATTTATATTTATTTTTTCATTAAACACTAAACTGTTTATGTTTAATTTCTTTTAATAATGGATTAACCTATTTCATAATGATATAACACTTTAACACTAATATATATATATATATATATATATATATATATATATATATATTAATAATAATGATTAAATATATTATTTTTTAATATATTATTTTAGTTACTTTTTTTTTTTTTAAGATCCGTGGATAAAATGATTATAAACTAAAACATCAATTATAATGTATAAATCAATGCTATAAAGAATGCTATAAAGAATTACCTAGAAGCGAAGATAATAAATAGATCATTCATTAACACAGATGCTGATACTCGTTAGCTTTAATTGAACAATATTATACAAGCAGAAAAATGTTTAAGAAATTTTTTTTATTATATTGTTAAAACTTATTAAATAAAGTATCTCACATTGCTAATTTATTGACTATAATATCAAATACTATTAGAAAAATGAACTAAGACATATAATCAAGGCAATATGTATACCTATATCACAACAAATATGATCAAATGCACGAATTCTATTTTGAAGGAAACATGTGCCTTACTTATTTAAGTTCTTGTCAAGACAAATCTTCAGAACAACAAAATCATAGTTTGTTCAATGAGGATTTAAGAAAAATTACATTTATAAGCAAATAATTAGTATTATAAAGATATTATTCTCTTACTCATAAAAAGTTAATATCAATGAGCTATGAATCATGTCAAAAAGTATATCTAAACAAATTTAAGTTTGATGTTTTCGAGATAGTGACTTCCTATCTTGATTGAAAATTAATGTCATATCTAATAACATTAAATGAATGACGGTACGATTGTGAAGAGTTTCAAACTCTGACTTATCTTCACATTATCGTTATTTATTCTTGTCATTTATAACTAATGACATTTATCGACCTATTATACAACTTAAATATTTATAAAACTTATTAAATTTAATTTCATCAAGTTCAAAATAAGAATTATTTATTTACTCATACAAGATTCAATTTCATACATGGATCAATACAACATAAACAATCAAAATGATAATTACTAATTGTATCTACAACCAAATAGGTAGATTAATTAAAAGATCTTATTATTAGAACAAAAATCATTAACATTTGTCTATATAAACAATTAAATATCTTTTGTATTATTTACGTCACTTTATTACAATATTTTTAATTTCATCATAACTTCCTTAATTTCTTCCTTTTTCCTTTTATGCATTTATCTTCTTATTTAATTTAAAAACGTCTCAAACCAAGAACATTATTAGGTATTAAAGGGTATTTTAATTATTAGGTATTAAAGGGTATTTTGATTTTTTTTTTCAAATTTAATCCACTCACTAAGCTACTTATAACATTGTTGTTTTTGCTCGTTAACATAGAACAAATAATAAATTTAGCTAAAATGTTTTCTAGTCTTTCTAATTAGAGAGCACTTAATATTGTTTTAATTCTACAAACAATGCTTTTTGTTGACCTCAATTTTTAATTTAATAATAATAAAATATATCAAATGAAATCACACCTTTAATCATATAATCATTATATATACACAGAAATAAACTTCTGAAAAATTAAAACCAACTACAAAATATAAAACAGCAAAAACATTAAAGAAATCATATTCATATTTATAGGTACTCAAGAAATCATATGTGCTTTGTTTAATTTACTTCTAATTTTTTAATACAACAAAAATATTTTTTTTCAGCATTCCTACAAAATAATAAAAATATATTAAATCTTAAAACAAATTCAATATCTTAAATAACTTATTAAAAATTTATCTTAACAAGAAAATTACAAATTGAAAACGTAAACTATTTTCACATTTTTTTACGCATTGTTCTTTATTAATGAAAACAAAAAAAGATGAGAATGCATGATTAAGATGCACACTTTATATTAAAATTACGTTACTCATACACCATTTCATTCTAGCACAACATGACACAAATTGTTCTTTCACTTCACAAAAACAGTTAAAAGAAAGAAACAAAAAACTCGTACTTCATACATATGAAATAAAGAAAAATTCAAACTAATTAAAAATACAATTTTGACAACAAATAAATAGAAGAAGACGAAAGTCATAACTTCTAATCACACAATTTTTTTACAATTTCAATTTTCAAATTAAAGGGATATTTATAGAAGATGACTTCTTGGGAATGAAGAGGTACTTAAGCATGACATACTCATGAGCATGAAACTGTCCATTGAAGTTTGTTTTTTTTAAATTATACCGTATAGTTAAATTTTCCTAGATATTGAAGTAATCTATATTTCGCCTCTAAACAAGGTTTACAAGGGTCATATGGTAGGTAACGTTTTCAAGGGGTAGAAAGTTTATACTTCCTTTGAACAAGAAATGTATCATACTTTATTTATGGACTATATAGCATATCAACGAGTATCTGCATAAAGGGGAATGAAAGGCAAGACTAGGCAAGACTCATTTTATAGATAAGATTTGGGGTTTTATTTATTTATCACGGTTTTTATTGTATTTCTAGCCATTATAGCTTTGCAATATTGTTTTGGCATTTTATTCACCAATCATAGAGACATTGACAAAGAAAACGCATGCAGAAATAAAGAAACTCTGGCAAGGGCTGCAAGGACGTAGATTCACAATTACATGAACTTACAGAAATTTGCCAGACTCCCCTCATTCAGCTGTTTTAAAATTAATAAAACTAAAACCCAACCCATGATCAACTACTAATTGGTCTCAGTATTCTAAAACAAAAAGAGTTCAAAACACTCAGAAACCAAGTATTCAAGCAGAAAATAAAACTAGCATTCCTCAAAACTGATACTTCCCACTTATTAATGGAAAGAATATACGAGGGCAACTAATGATTTGGATACACAAAACCCAATAAATAATCTGCCTGGTTTGTTTTTTTACCGACAAAAGAAAACAAAGATCGACCAAGCTTGGTTGATAGATACACCATTGCAAAACGAGACCGTGTCCATCAAAGCCACACTACCATGCTAAATAGTTACCGCACCCCGTATGGAATTTGTTGTGGCCAGCAAAAATCCCAATCTAACAATCAACATCCCAAGTAGAAGCAACTTAATCAAAAAATTTATTTCTGCCAGACCAAAAATTAATAATAAAGCCTTCCTCGGGTTTTTCAAATCCAGCTGATATTTCGTGCTCCTCATGACACTGTTGATGCCCCACTAATAGTCTGTTTAGCCACATATATTTGTTTTACCTTTGTCGAGGAAAAGTTCTTGTCTGAACCCAGAGATTGATTTCTTCCCTGGTACCCTCTACGATGCGACCATTCACCCCCAGAATTATTTCTCTGAGAAACACCACCCCTCTGATAATTAGTATGTCCTGAGGAATGGTCAGATTGCTGGGCAGAAATATTAATCTGTTGTGAGGGCTGACTCTTGAAAGAAGAACTTGCGTTCTGGTTATTACTATTGTTACCACTGCCATTCTGAACGTCAACCTTCACAGCTTCTGTAATGGGGATCACGGATGGAGTCTTGTTCACAACACTCTGTGCAGTTTTGTTAGCAGTAGAGTTCGAAGTCTCCACCAATCCAAGTTCATCAGGCAATTGATTAACATTCACATCAGCAGTTCTAGGAAAACTCCTATCACCATCAGAAGATGTTGAAGCTCTAGAGCCAGTAAACCTTTTGCCATTCAATGGCTGATCAACAGAAGGACCATGGCTGAATTGAGAAGTCTGCACCCCTTCTAGTTGCTGCAATGGCATTGACAGAGGTAGTTGCGAATTAGGAACGTGTGGCCATCGAGCTTGTACTGACATCTCATTTGAGGGCTGGCAAAAGTTTACAATATTTAATTACTAAGAAAAACTACCACACTAAACAGAACATAATATTAAACGAGCACTTATTGATGACTTTTATTGTCTTTTAGTACAAGGTTAAGTTATAATATTCACGAGTCCCAAACAAGAACCATATTAACCCCAGATACTGTAAAACAAGCATAAAAGAGTATGTATGATTATTGCACAAACCAACGCGCAAGACATGCAAAATTTTACCTGGAAAGGCGATACGTCAAACATAGCCACAGGAGAGGCCATTGGCATAAGTGGTGAACCAGGGGCGAGATGTTGAATTGGAGACGGCATGTTAGCAGGATTCCGCTGCGAAGATGCCATATTCATACTGTTCATATCTCCTTCACCAGCCCCTGTGGCAGAAGAAGTAGGGACGTGTTTCCAATCAGGCTGCTTTCCAGAAGGTATATAAGTAGTACCCATGAAACTCAGGCCAACTTGACCGAATTGTCCAACAGGAGCGAAATGGTTATAAACAACCATGTGTGGTGGCCCCTGGACTCCTGGAATGCCTCCAGGAGGAGCAATAAAAGGGCCAGTAAATCCAGTTGGAGGTCCATAAAAAGATTCCACGCCGGAATGGCACTGTTGCCAGCTCCCAATTGGTCTTGACGCTGATGTAGTACTATTTTGAGGCTGCGACTGTGTTGTAGATGCAGACTCGTCATGTGGTCCAAAAGCAAAGACAGGACCACCCATCATCGGATTCATTTCATAGAAAGGAAAATGAGAGGGAGGGCCTGAAGGAAAATGAGGAGGGACAGAAGGAAAATGAGAAATCATTTGACCCGAAGAATTTCGTGTAGTTGGTAAGGGAGGCCACAAGGAAATTGGTGGAGTCTCAACAGATAAGTCAGCTGGAAGGGATACACTAAGAGGCTCCTCGGATCTAGATTGACTAGATGACTGCTTCTCAACACCTACTCCTGCCCAAGTAGCTACCATAAATAAATAAGAAGTTCCAGAATACAAATTGATGTCAAGTCAAATTATTAGAGCTGACGTCCAGAGAAAAAAAGAAAAATACGAATGTCTAATAATGAAAGAGAAGATCCACCTGCTACTACCCTATCAATATCAGCAGCGACAAAACTTTTTCCATCTGGAGCAGGGACGGAACAATTACCCAATCCACTTCCAACAATCTCATCACTACTAATGGCAGCAACAGCAACAGCTGAAGCAGCAGCTTCAGCTTCAGCTTCAGCATCACAATCCTCTAAATGACCATGAGATTTATTACTATGTTTCTCTTTATCAAAGAAAAGACTGCAATCATTATCTGATCCAGCAAGATTGTGGGTCATTTGCATGTCCGATCTAGATGATCGAGGTGGACCAATGCCATGAGACACAACACGGCTGCTAGATGGAAGAATGGTTGGAGATGTTACTGCCCCTGAATACAAAATAAAAATCCTCCATCAGTAAGGAAACTGAAAATCCAGAAATATTCCCTCAAACTGCCAGAAAACTTACTATCAATGTTACTACAATAAATGAATGACTAAAGAATCGCATGCAAAAATTTATTTACTAACCAAACTGAATTTTCTCTCCGGCAAGCAAGGAATTAATTGGGCTGGCTGCAGACGAGAAGGTTTTCTCCTTTGTCAAAATGGAAGATGATGGCAAACTGGCTTCATTAACAGCGCCTGTTATATTGGCAACAGAAGCCTGTGAATCAAACTTTTGAGGCTTCATAGCCTCATCAAGTTGTGTCTGTGTAAGTGCCATTACCTGTCATAAAATTTTTTTAGATTCAAAACAAAAGAGTAGAACAAATAAAATATGTATGCATACGCCTGAATTCAATACTGCGTATTAAAGTACAACATTCTTAATCCCCAAACATCCCACCTCTAAAAAGTTCAGAACAACTAAGTTAGTCCTGGAAAAAAACGACATTTCAATCCCTCCCAAAAAAATAAATTGGCAAATTTGATCATCGCGTAACTCCTCCGTGGAACTAAATTGTATGTTGAAGAAAAAAAAAACAGGTTCTAAATTTTGAAGGAGATAAAGTGCAACAACGAAACAAAAGGAAACCACATAATGAGATTAAATCATGTTTCTAGAATTGTTGAATCCAAATAATCAAACATTAGTTAAATACTGACAAAGAACACAGGAAAATCATAAATGATACAGTTTTAATTGCCATAGTTCTCTAACAAAATGAGGGAGGAGAGTTCGAACCTGTTGACTAATTTGTGCATTATTCCAAGAGCCCAAAGATGTCTGAACATTATCTAGAACCTTGTTCTTGCTTTCAAATATCACACCAGAGCCAGGATCCTTTTCACTACTACCAGAAACAGCTGGGACACTTGTCTGAAGTGACCTGTAAGAAGTAAAAAATACATTTGATTCTTGTACAATGATAACCATCAAGAAATCCTGCAAGTCGGCAACTACCTGCTTATCTGAGATCTTAACTCAGTTTGGGAATCAATTTTCAAAGGAGGTGTTCCTATTGGAGGTAATGCTTGGGACAACATGCTTGAATTAAATCCAGAAGAGGCATCCATCTTCGTCATTCCACGCACTTCAGCAGCAACAAAAGCAGCATGAATACTGTTAACCACTTCAACTGGAGAGATGGATCCTTTGGTAGAATTGGTCACGGCCACAACACTTTGTGAACTGGAACGGGGTCTCCTTTGCACCTAGCATTGAATAAAAAAACAATGAAGAAAGATGCAAGAATTTGACATAAGGTTAAAAAGCACAGATAGGAGTTAAAACCTTTGCAACCCGAGATTTGGCCTTAATTTCTTTCTCTCTCTGTTCTCGCCGATCATTTAACATTTGCCTCTTTGACCTAACTTCAATAAAGTCATCTTCATCACTAGGAGCTTCAATTCCAGGTTGCTCAAACACACGTATAACTCCACTTTGCAATGGAGCATCAACATCGTCCTCAGGACACAAGTTCCTTTTGAGATTTCCAGGATGTGAGAAGTTCTGAGTCTTTATTGATTCTTTTCCATCAACCTTTTCAACTCTGCTTCCAGAATCCATCACTTGTGAGTTCTCTGTAGCTGATTCAACAATCTGTTTTCCGAATTTATTGTTCATAGCCTTCCTAGGACCAGGCCTACCAGGCATGCCTGCTCCCCTTCCATTGGTATTTGACTTGTTCTCCAACCCAAACTGATCAGTGAAGACAGAACTAGTAGACTGCCTCTTATCACCACTTTCCCGAACTCGAAACTCAGTGCGCTGCATATTACGTCGCGGCCTCCTCATAAATCCTCCAGGTTCTGGGCGATTAACCCTTGCAGATGGGCCTGATGGTCTTGAGTTTGAATTTTTCACAGTAAAGATATATCGTTTTCCCCTACTACCGGATCCAGGAAATTGTGTTCTTGACTCGGTAAAATTCTCTTTTGAAACTGAATGATGTGGAGAGTCTCTAATGACGGCATGAACTTCTGATCCTTTAGAATTGGATGGAATATTAGTGTTCTTTCCAACTACATTTTGGTTCTCCTGCTTGTCCAATTGGAAACTAGTAGAAGTCCTAGTGCTATTATTAGGATCTTGCGCAGCCTCAATTCGACCCTGCTTTATTCCAGTGATGTTTCCTGCATCCTCACTTGGCGGTGAACCTTGAGGTAAGTTTCTAGAATTACCAGGTTGGCTGTCTACAGAATGATGTCTCATCTCATTTTTTATAAAGGAGTCAGAAGTTTCTGGACCAGTTTGAACTGTCATTTGACTTCCAGGTTGTTGATTATAAGAGAAACTGGATGGTATATTAGGCTGAACAAATGACATTGATTGAGGACCTAGAGGCATTATACCTTGTGATATGGGAGATGTATATCTTAGCTGGCCAAACTGAAACAAAGGAGGCTGTGATGGATGCATGTGAGAAAGGGGTGTGCCAACCTGTGGATGCAGATGCAATGGCATCTGTATAGAACCGATCTGTATGGCTGGTACAGGTGACGGTATCAAAGATGGACCAGAAAACAGACCAAATTGAAGCTTAATGGGTACCTCAGCTTGACTTGGAGCAGCAGCTACATTAGAGGTAACAGCTTGACCAGAAGACGAGTAGTAAGGGGCAATAGTAACTGAACCTGGTGTACTATGATGGGTCAACAGGCCATTAGAAGCTTCCACATTACCTAAACTATCAGACACCACAGGGGAAAGAGAATCACTAGGCTGAATGACCAAATCTTGAGCTGGCTTCTCTGATTCCTGGAACACACTGGGAGTGCTGTTAAGATTCACCTGAGAGGTATCATTAACAGGTTGGAGGTTCGTGTCGTCTTCGTCATAAGATAAGCGTTCTTCTAGGGTGAGGCCAGAAGCTTGAGCCATAAATGTAGTTTCTTCGTCTTTTGAGGTCCTTTCAAACTCTTCATTAGGCATCCCAACCTGGACACCCTCATCAAATCCTAATACCAGATTATCCATCAGGTGGGGCAAACCTTTCTCCTGCAAATGCATATCGTCGAAATCCTGGTTGAGTTGAGCATGGTCATCTCCTTCATGCACTTCATCTTCTTCCTGATAATCTTCATCTTCATATTCTTCTTGTTCCTGGAACTGCTCATTATTCTCAGTAGTCCATTCATCATCTTCACCACTAGACACGGCACATGGAGCAACTACATTCTCATTTCCAGCTCCAGCAGCTGTTGTAATGGATTCATTATCTGGTGCTGTGAGGGGGTCATTTTTTATATCTTCAGAAGTCAGTATCGCATGGGAATCTCCCGAGTCATCCAAATCATCGTGAGAGAGATGTGTTGGAGAACTTGGGGGACTTGAAACAGAGAGTGAGGACTGAGAATCACACCTAGGGGTGGTTTCCACTTTATGGTCCTCGTTCTCAGCAGTCTCTGGCCGGGTATCCACTACTTCAGGTTGTCCTCGATTCCCATTGTCATAACCCGTTGCCAGGGTCGAGTCACTCCTGGTTGCTTGATTATAATGCATCTCATTTTCTAGGAAAGCAGACGGACCAGGGTGTTCGTTTTCATTCTTGTAAGTTCTGTGTACAGAACCTAGTGAAGGAGGAGGAAGTACTCGAGGCTGCCTGACAGAATACCGTGACCTCCCCAAGCCATAGGGTCCATCTGATTCAGAATTTGGATAGGTACGCTCAGGGAATGAAGGAAATGGATTGCCACGGGAGCGGCCCTGCGTCCAACCATCACCAAATTTTTCAAAATAATTTTCATGAAAATCAGAATCAATCTCTGTATTCCTGCTAAGATGGTCTCCATCTGCAGATTGATTCCACCTCTGCGGTTTTACATGGGCATATTCATCTAAATGAGGCTCAGAAATTGCTCCTTTATAATACGTCCTAGAAGACACCAATCCAGAACCGCCATTATATTCTTTCCTCATAAATGCCTTTCCACCAATAGATAAATCTCTACGGGGACTGTTGTGACTATTCTCCTGGTCTTGTGAATAAAAAGCAGAGCTGTTCCAATTCTCATATGTATCTCTTCTCCATGAATTAACTGGTTTTCCTCTATCCACAAAGGTGGAAGATAAATCTCTAGAGAAATGAGACCTAGAGCCCATCTCCAATGGCCTATTCACACTTGACGAATCAGATGATGCAGAAGTCAATATCCTATCAACCATTCTTTCACTATCCTCCCAATCACCCACATCTGTAGCCCTTGATGTTTCTTTCTCGTTCACTATAGAAGGCATTTTCTCTTCCACAACAACCGGGGCATTACTGCCACTTTTGGCGGCCTCAGCCTGCCTCCTAGCAATCTTTTGCTCCAATTCTATAAGCTTCTGCTTTGCAGCTTGTTTCCTCCTCTCTTCTTCTAAAAGGATCCTTTGTTTCTCCTCTTCCCTGGCTAACCTCTGCTCTTCAGCCTTCCGCACAGCTTCGATCCTCTCTTGTTCTGCTCTCCATGCTGCCTCTCTCGCTTCTTCTTCCAATCTCCTTTGCCTCTCTTCCTGTTCTCTAGCCTGCCTTAATCTTTCCTCCTCTTCTCTGCGAGCCAACTCCATTGCCCTTTCTTGCTCCTCAATGATTCGCTGTCGCTCCTGTTCTTGCATCCTCTGAACCCTTTCAAGCTCAGCCTCAAAGGATTCTCTCACAGGATCATGAAAATCAGTTTGCTTCAGCACATCCTTCTTCTTCTTAACCACCCCAACAAGACCACCCGAAAACAAATCTCTTCCATCAAAACCAGAACCTCCAAAGTCTTTCATAAACGGATCCTCCAACAAATTCTTTTCACTTTTCGGCAAAGCCCGCTTCTCTCTACCAAAATTAAGCAGAGGATCATTAACAGGCAGACCCTTACCACCTGAGGAAAATGCTGACCTTGAAACCGAGCTTTGGACAGAATCAGCTCTGCTTCTGTTGAGTTGTTCACGATTCCTATCACCATAAGGTTCCATCACATTGTTCCAGGGCTTCTGTTTCCCACCCTGACCATCCCTCCTTCCAAAATCCCGCTTTCCAACATCGTCATCTCTAAAAGGTGAAGGAACATACTTATTACCATCCTTCGCCCCATCCCGACTCCCACTTGACGGCCTCGGACCAACACTGACACCATTTCTCTCATTTCCAGCATCCTTAGGAATGGACAAATTCGAACTCCTCCAGGAATTCCCTTCAGGCCCCATCCTATCAAAAGCCTCCACTTCACTGTTCAAAACCTTTCCTACTTCACTGCCCCTCAGCGGTCCCCTCTTATCATGCTTATGAGGCAAAACACCAACCCTGGGAATATCAAAATCCCAATAAGCCTCCCCCTTGGGAAATCCATGATCCCTGCCCTCCCTGCTCAAACCATGGCCCGTGTCACGCTCATCATCAGCCCAGTCTGAACGAGGGTTCAACCGAACCAGCGGTAGAGGACCTGGGAAATACTCTTCCTGCTTCCTCCCCAGACCATACTTCGTATTCACCACCCGAGAACCACGCGCATCATCACCACCACCAACCACATTCACACTGCGAGAAACACTCGACTGATCAGTAACCAAAGGACCCTCTTTTTTCTCATCAACAAACGCATTCTCATCACCAAGTGAATGTTTCTGCTTCGGATTCGGAATGGAATTCAAATTCTCCTGGATCTTCTGATTTGGGCTGGGCACAGGTGCCAAGGTGGCCCGCAGAGAAGGAAAATCCTCTCCTCTCAAAACGGCAGACGAAACCGGTGCAGCCGCGGTCACGGTGGGTTTGCCTTGGATGACAGGCCGCGACACATCCTCCGTGACGGGCTTGGTCCAGCCCAAACCAGCAGAACTGGGCCTCGAACCGCTTCCGGAACCACCAGGGCCAGCAGACCCACCTCCTGATCCCAGAGAATCGAAGCGCTCATGCTCCTTCCGCAGAGAAGGAAGGTTCAAGGGGGGCGGAACGGAAAGCTTGGGCCCAGCCTTGTGTGAACTGCGTGGCCGTGACGGAACCACCGCGGCTCCTGGGCGCTGCGATCGTACGGATCCAAGAGCGGTGGAATGCTGGCCATAGGACTTGTTCAGATTCACTGAGACGTATTTGGTGCCGGAATTGGCCGCCATCGCGAACCAAGTGTGAATCGCCAAAGCATGAAAACCTTGCCCCCGGTTTGTTTTGATCCAATTTGTTGATGATCAAATTCGAACCCTAACCCTAATCAAGTTATTATACAAGAAAAAAATTACAATGGTGACCCAATGATAGAAAGGACTCGATCTGAATAAATTTCTTCCTTTTGTTTGTAATTAGGGTTCAAATGGGCAGAGGAGGGGATAAGGGATGAGCTAGGGGAAGATAGATAGAGCTTTACGCCGCCTGGTTAGAAGTGCCACCAATAGGAGAAGCCCTACTCTATACCGGGGAGAGAGAAAGAAAAAAAGAAACACAAGTTAACCGAACTACCCAGCTGAGTGAATAAGCCAAACAAGGAAAGCCTTTCTTTTCCTCTCTCTACTTTTATGTCTCTCACCTATAAGCATTTATCAATTCAGTCAAATATATCTTTAAACATTGATTAAGGTGTGGTTTTATCTTTATAATTATTGTTATATCCATAATGTTTTCCTTCTCATTAAAATTATTATAAGATCGCAAAAAGTATTTTTATAATCTAATGGTGTATATATTTATTTTAAGTCTATTTTATATAATTTCATTTTATTGTTAGTTTTAAAATTCTCTCATTTTCAACCTCACAATTCCTTCTATCATATATATAACAATCAAATATTAAAAGACACATGATACTTATTAACTAAAATTATTTATAGAGTATAAAAACCCTATTCAGATGTTCATTACTCACACATGTTCACTCTACCTCATAATAGTGCTATGTTTTTTATAAGTTTTACAGTTTAGTTTAAAAAAATAACTTTAAAATTTATAGAAAAATTAATTTTTATTTTTTTATGATTTTAGCATTTTAAAAGCTGCTACATTTATATTTTACATTTTATAGTTGAGTTAGTTGAAAGATTTAATTTGGATGATAGAAAAAAAAAATATCAAACTTGATTAATTAAAACAATCTTTTTGTATTCAATATTTTAATTGTTTACTTTTTGTGTTGTCTTTTAAATCATTTATAATATCTATAACAACATGTAATTAGATTATAATTTTGGTGCACATATTTTATACTTTTTTATATTCAATTATATTTTAAAATGTAATAATATATATACATTATTTGTATACTTCAAAATAATTACACCATATACGGTATTTTTATGTACTATTATTCATTTTTTGTTTTTAAAAAAAATATAAAAATATCTTGTTATCAAATAAATTTACGTTAAGTATCATTGTGAACTTTGACATTTTAGTTATAACGATTCATCAATCATTTGTCATCACATGATTGAAAAAATTAAAAACATTTCTATAGGGTTTCAAGGACCATTCTCATGATCTTCTATTTATATTGATAAAGAATTTATATAATAGGGAGATGGAAGGTCAAAGGATTGCCCTATATTGCTAAGTACATAACTTATAGTAAGTAGAGATAATCGAACATTACTTCATACTTTAGCCTTATTGACTACACTTACATAAGTAAATTTAATAATTACTTCAACACTCTCCCTCAAATTGGAGCATACAAATTGTATGTACCAAACTTAGAACAAATAAACTCAATTTGAGGTTCCCTTAAAGACTTGGTCAACATGTATGTGAGTTAGTCATTTGATCCAACAAACTTAGTACATATTTATTTTGTAAATAAATATTGCTTTTCAACAACCATTTTCAGCAAATACACTGGTGTGTAGCAGTATCAACAAGTGTTGTATCCATATGAATTTAACAAGTATATTGATGAAGAGTACATGTAAATATATATAGTAGTAATTATATAGATTAAGTGGGGTAGAGGCTATGATTATATTTCACCTTATATTCTTCTACTGCACCACTAATATTTTATCTACTTAATATGTAGATCATTCAATATCCTGACTGGGAGTACTCTCTCTATGTAGATATAGGCCCATGTAGATCTAAGCCCATTTTTGTTGTGATGACCAATTTTGTTCTTATTATTATTTTCTATATTATACTTATAAAATTTTGACACATAATTTTACAATAACATATAACATACTTAAAATATTCACATATACATATATTTATATATTTTACAGTATTCTATGCATCTTATAATTACATCATTTGGTACATATTACATTTTCTATACCAGAAGAAGAAGGAGTACTATTTATTTACAGTTTTCCCTTAGTATAGTAGCCTTCAAACATGTGGAGAAAAAAGGTTATGGATAAAATTCACTTGGACTATTGGGATAAATAAAAGTGACTTCAATTTGTCCTTTAAGGACAATCGATGCATTTGGAACATTTAGGAATGTGATGGTAGAATTTCTTGTTCCTTGAAACGTTACCGAATCATTTAACCCATTTGTCTGCCATGCATTTCCTAGAATAGGCAAAAAAATATGTTGAGCATGTTAGGGGCAATCACCTATGATGAGGTTATAAGATTTTTTTTATACAGAAACGTAAAATAGGAAAGTGAGACAAATATCACATAAAAATATAGCATATCTTAATAAAATAAAATGAAAACTTTCAAATTCTTGAAACTAGATTTTTATCATACTTTATAAAGATTTTGATTAATTTTGTAGTGACTAATCAGGATAAATAAGTCTCATCATGGCTAACAAAGTAAACTAAGAACATCTCATCTTGAGTATCCACTCATCTAAATCCTCAAGGTCATACCTCACTACAATGATCAAATCTTTATTTATCATAAATTTTGATATTAAATCATATAATTGTATAAATAAATAAATAGAATCAATGCGTAACTAAAAACAAATGAATTCTTATTTGCTAACTTCACAGTTTTCTATCTCTTCGTACAAGAGATCAAATGTATCATATGTATGTTTTTTGTTTTAAATGTATACATAATCTATTTCTATATAATGTTTATAATATTAATATATATATATATATATATAATATTAATTGGATATGTATCTGTTGATATACTTATAATTATATTATTTTATAATATTATTGTCATTACGATGGTTAACACCAAATTTTAAATATACATTTTATTTTTACAATACTAATATTCTTTATTTTATTATTTTTACTAAACTTATTTTATTTTTTAAAATTTATTTATTAATTAATATATATATATATATATATATATATATATATATATATATATAAATTATGTAGTTATAGTTATAACTTTAATACATTGTATATGAAAAGTAATGTATTATAAATTTTAGGTATTATCGTACTAAATTCATTTTAGTATAAATTTGGGATGTTACATTTGCAGCCTAAAACCTAAGGATTTCAAATTCAGTGTGGTTTCTCAACTCCTGGTTGAATGAATCATTGCTTTATTATGCAAGACGACTCTCTCCTCTGACACACCTTCTAGATCTTGTGAAAGCCTCTAACAAGAGTGTGATGGTTTAATTGGACCTTAGTTTGAGACCAGACTTCCAACTCAATCCAAACCAGTGAAATAGGATGAGTTATTAATTCATCCACACAAGTTGAGACCAATCTTCCAACTTAATCCAAACCAGTAACATAAGATGAGTTGTCAATTCATCATTAAGCATAAATCAAATCACAAACTATTGAATGAAAGCATAGATAAATTCTCAAGAAATAGAAGTACATAGAATTTGAATTGATTACATCAAAACCTAAACACAAGAAAGTTCAACTACTCATAAAATATTAAAATACAATTCCAACAACATCTAGACATAGATTTTACAAGAAGAACATTTGTCTTTCTCAACTCAGCCCCTTGTTCTGCTGCTGCTTCACCTATATAAGTTTACATGTTTGTGACGTCACCCCTTTATGATAGGTTTTAATTTTGTTTAAACAATGGTTCTGATACCATGTTAGAAATGGACTTAAGACCTAACTCAACCCCACAAAATCGGCTTATAAGATAAGGTTTGCATCTCACTTATATATTATGAAATTGACTTATCTCTAGTCGATGTGAGACTTCTAACAAAAATCTTCCTAGCATGGAGTTTCATGCAAATGTGTCTCATTGTTATGATAAAATGACGATATAAGAAAATGAATAATGAGGTAAATTCTTCCAGATCTATCAAAAGTTTGTATCTATATAAAAAAATGAGATTAGGATTAGAAAATTTTTACTTTAAACCAAAATCTCATGGATTCCAATTATTCTAAATCATGTTACCTACTGAATTATGAATTTTAATAAATAAAATAAAATAAAATAACCTTAACAACTTACCGAGATTACGAACATTTCTAAAATAAATATAGAAGATATAATCTTCAAAATAAATAAAAGTAATAATTTTATTATATATATATATATATATATATATATATCAATTTTATTTTTAAATAATAAATTATTAATTCCCCGTTAACTTAAACCTTCTTCATCAAGTCTATAAAATATGTCTTACCATTTCAACTTATAATAGAAAATATGATAATTAATCTGATGTTTAATTTAACAATTACAGAAATAATTAAAAAAATATAGTAAAATTTGTATACTTTATACTAAAATTAAATCGGACTATTCTCTATGATATAATTCTCAAGCTTTTCACTAATGGTTATAAAACTTAATTCTTTATTTTCAATTTTATTAATAATTTTCCTAATGATAGTATTTTAAAATATTAAGACATATTAACATAAAATTATTAAGGTTATTATTATTATTTTTCTAAAATAATTTAATAAATTTCACGTGTTTTATATTAAATATAAAAGAAAGGTAGTATCTTCCATAAAGTTAAAATAATAAATATGCTACTATTTAAATTATACTGATTAATTGTTACAGAAATGTAAAATAGTTTTTATATATTACAATACAATTAAAATTGAGCATTCTTTTATTTCTAAACTGTTCCTAATGTTTTTACGTTTCTTTTTTCTTTTTTTTTGTTTTGCTATATTGATTTGCCACTATATGCACTTCTTGTCTATCTAAAATAATTAACATATTGATAATCCACATTGTCGATAAAAATATATAAAAAAGATATTTTTTAAAAAGGTCTTATCATATTATAACTTCTATATTTTTGTAAGAAAATAGTATTTAAAAATATACTAATAACTAATTATTTCGTCTGTACTGCTTCACATATAGTAACCATAAAAGCTTGTTTCTATGCAACTATAAAGTACTTGTTTTGGGAACAAGTTGACATGTGGAATGCTCCTAATAATATTATTTTCAAGGACGTGGAGTTGGGCCTTATAACGTGGATAAAAATGCATTCTTGATTTTGGATCAGGTTTTGAGTTTCATTCTGTATACTGGTTGCAAATTCCATATTTATTTCGAGTATTAGTATTTTCTAAAATTGAAGTATACAATGAATTAAACATTTAGATTTAAGATACTTCTATTATTTATATCTGTTTTATTATTCAATTAGGTTAAACTATATTTCAAATAATTTAAAGTATTAAAGAACAATATACACTAAATCATTTGTGATACACATTTTTATAAAATAAAAAATTTAATAGCTGTTTTTATAAAATTGAGAAATATAATAAACTAAAAATATTTTAGGATTAAGTTAAAAGCGACGGTGTAGTATAGTATGAGAGACAAAATTCAAAGATTTTTTTTTCAGGAATTTAAATAAAAAAATTTATAATTTAGTAGGTGCTAAATTTGAAATATAATTGATTGGGTATTAAAAATAAAAAATAGTACTGGGACCTAAAATTTAAATTTTGATATGATATTTAAAAATTACATTAAAAACACGTTTATTATAATTGAATCAGATCGACTTACAAATTATTATTAAAAAAATAGATTTAATTCGAACTGTGGTCTGTTATAAGTTTGAAGAATTAAGAAAATTAGGGGATTGAAAGATTCAATCTTATTACACTTTCAAGTGAGGTTTAAATTTTAATTTCATTATTATCTTATTTCTTGATTGATTCTCCTTAATATATTGCATTATTATATTGAAAAAAAATGACAATATTTTATAGAATTTGATTCCAATTTAATTGAATCTTTGAGATTGTTAGAACACTTTGCCACTTCTGAATGAATAATTCGAGTATTGTTTGAATACTTTGTAACCATTAATTATTAATGTGTAAGTATTTTTTAGGAATACAATCATTCCTAACTAAGACTTAGTATCAATATACAATTCAACCCTCATTTTCTTATGTATCTAATCAATTTTTCACACCACTTATGTTGAGTTCATATATATAGTGTTATTATACTTTTAAGGAATATGGTAACAAAGGATGTAGTCTTCTAGTTAATGTTTCATCCAAAATATTTGAGCACAACAACTTCCAACAATAATACTCATCATTTGTCATGTACCACAAATACTTTCTATACATATTACAATCTCGAAGCCATAATTTGAATAAGCCATAAGGCTAATAGATGCACCACTAGGATAGCGAAGCCACAAAATATTATGCATAATATAAAGCATATTAATAGTTGAGTATAAATAAATTTACCTTTTCATCAACATCCGGATAACATGTGTTAATCATTATTTTTTTTATTCCTTTGAGTTTTTCATGGCAAACTTCTTAAGGACTTAAGAAAGTACTTGATCTGACTGATGAAAAGGTAA
Organism: Vigna unguiculata; assembly: GCF_037176805.1. Taxonomy (NCBI): domain Eukaryota; kingdom Viridiplantae; phylum Streptophyta; class Magnoliopsida; order Fabales; family Fabaceae; genus Vigna; species Vigna unguiculata. The sequence goes on along the minus strand of NC_140794.1, from coordinate 49,900,556 downwards.
AGTATTAGTTGTTTAATTTTGATACCGAAAAAGAAAATTATTCTCTCAATAAGGAAATTTCAAATTCCCTTCACACAATACTAGCAAAATCTTCACTTCGAATTTTGAATTGAGTACAAAATTATATCAACAACAAGAATATGAATTGAAAAAATCTCACTCCAAGACTTCTTCATAAATAAATTTACCTTTTCATCAACATCCGAATAACATGTGTTAATCATTGTTTTTTTTTATTCCTATGAGTTTTTTATGGCAAACTTCTTAAGGACTTAAAAAAGTACTTGATTTGACTGATGAAAAGGTAAAGTATTAGTTGTTTAATTTTGACACCAAAAAAGAAAATTATTCTCTCATTAAGGAAATTTCAAATTCCCTTCACACAATACTAGCAAAATCTTCACTTCGAATTTTGAATTGAGTACAAAATTATATCAACAACAAGAATATGAATTGAAAAAATCTCACTCAAAGACTTCTTCATTAATATAATAGAATCAATGTTACCACTTTTGAAATCATTCTCAATTAAGTAATTATCTAACCTTTCATACCATGATCTCGAACTTTCTTATAACCATATAGAATTTTCTTCAATTTAAAGTTATGATTTGGATATTCCAAGTCAATAGAACTTGGTGACTTCTTAACACCCACTTATTCTTTGATATAATCATTTAAAAATTGCATTTGTTTTACATCCATATGAAAAAACTTGAAATTCATTGATAAACCATAGATAAATAGTAGTCTGATAATTTCAAGTCCTGCAAATAGAACATAAATTTCATCATAGTCAATTTTTTCTTCTTAACTATATCCTGCAACAAGTATTGCCTTATTCTTCATAATAATTCCATAATATTATTTTCATACATTCTAGTATATACGATCTAGTAGTTACTAAAACAACACCTACGATTATTATTTTGATGTTAAATAACATGTTTAGGCTATGAAGAGCTAATGTTACACTCAATATCAATAAGATTATATATTATTGAGATGAACAAAGACATGCAAGATTCATTCAAAGTTATATGAACTTCCAAATAACAAATTGTCTACCTTCTTAGTGTTCTTAAGAAGCCAAAACATACAAACAAAAACTCATAATACAAGACATGACTATGAAGATTAGAAACTCCACATGCATGAATGATTTCCTACAAATGACATAGGTTGACCAACCTAATTCTAAGATTAATTAATAAAAAGAACATCCTGTTTGCCAACTGGTGTCTTTGTACAATTATATACACGCAAAATCTTTAGTATCGATTGTAAAAATGAAAATCAAAAAGGTTTTACAAGATAGAGAGGGGATAAATTAGTTCAAAAAAAAAGTGTTGTCTTTCAATAAAATAAAATGAAATCTTTTAATTTACAAGCAATTTAAATACCCTTTATATGCTAATAAGAGAAAATAATAATGACAAATAGTTAAAAAAGAGATATAAATAACACAACATACTTTTATATTGTTTTGATTATTCTTAAATCTACATCTAATTTCAGTTCAATCAACCTAAGATAAAATTTCCACTATTATTAAAATAACACAAGTTTACATACACTCTAGCACAAATAACATGTAACACATTTAATAATATAAAGTTCTTGAACACTAAACACAACTAAGTGTGAAAACGCTAACAACACACCAAACTTAGGTGAAAACACACTAAAAAAAATGAGTTAGAAGGATATTATCTTAGATGTAATTTTCTAATCAAGTACAGAAAGAAGAAAACTTTTTTTAAAAAACTTGGTGTTATCGAATGATTTAATGATTCTTCTTCATAATATAATTCAAATTGTTTTTCTAAAATAAGAAATCATCTAAACAAAATATTTTAAGTTTTTCATATAAACTCAATTCTCATCTTATCTTTCAATTTGAGGAGAAACTCTCTTTTTTTTTTCAAACAAAAGAGTAAATTGATTATTGTAAATGATAATCAATTATAGTTTTCTTGAATTAATATATAAATCCAATAGTAAAATAAATTAATTGATTATTTGAAGTAATAACTAATTATATTATAATTTATTTGCTTATGTTAATAATTATAAACTTAACACAATTAATTATTAGTGATTTTATGACTTTCCTAAAGATTGAACATCTCAAAATAAATTAACAATATTGTTCCTTGTGTTTCTTAATCACTATAAACTTATGTAAACAACTAAAATTGTCAAATTTAATGTATATATCATAAATAATCAGACACAAAAACAATAACATTTATTTAAGTATCTATATACATAATAAAAAGAACTAATACTAAATCTAAATTACCAAAACTAATGTATTTAGTGTACATATTTATTTTAGTTTTGTAATTTTAAGCTCATCACACTTTAGCTCATTATTTTGATTATAATTTTTTTACGATATTATTTTTGACAAATTTTAGTTATGTTGGATTCTATATTTTTAGGGATTCAAAAGAACATGTCTTTATAGATTTGTAGTTCTACACTATTTTCTATGACTACTTTAAAGTTAAGGCAGATTTATTAAATTTTTGTAAAAAAATAAAACATATGAATTCAATTCTCCTTATTTTGTTTAGACTTTTGTGACTACACTTATGAACCTATAACTAAACTTTAGATTTTAGAGCTTATGTATAACCTAAATGTCCTATATAGTTATAAAAAAGATCATATGCTTAATTTTCAATTTTAGAATTATTTCTTAATCTTTTTTTTTCTCTTGTTTTGACTCATCCTCTTCTCTCGATTTTGTATTTTTGTTTTTTCATCAATGGAGAATTAATTCACATAATTAAGATTAAATAAGTAAAATTCAGTGTTGCATAATAGTTTAACTATTTGAGTTTTATTTTCTACTCTCTAAATTTGGTTTTTCAAATTGTGATTACAAATTGTTTCTAAAAATATTTTAATAAAATTTGAAAAATATATATATTAACCAAGATTAACTTAAAAGGATATTCAGTATTAATATTTTTAATTATTAAATACTTATTTAGTATTTAAACATTTTTATTTTTTGCATTTAATGGTAATTAAAATATTTTATTTAAATTCAAAAATAAAATTCCATAAATTTAAAGAATTTATCTAAATAATATTTTTATAAATAAATCAATATAAAAATATCAATTTAAATTTAACATATTTAAATATCTTAAAAATTATGAAATTAGTTTAGGTTAAACTTGATTAATGAGAAATAAGCAATCAATTTGTCTCTTATGGTCCACCGTGGACCACACAATGTTACTTGCAAGTGATGCTATTCTCATCATCCATCAAACCATGTTCTTAGAATGCCATTGGTTTCCCACTAAACCTTAGTGAATGGATTCACATTTGAAAATGTACTAGAAAAGGATTAAAAGTTAATTAATTTAATTTATTTTCATTGAATAACTAACTACTGATTCTAACAACAACAATATAGTGAGTAGTTGATAATTATATGCTAAGGATACATAATCTGTGTTAGACTTTATTCATGACATATAATGTTGGACCACAACATATTTGTAATTAATTTATCAGTAATTAATTGGTCATTCATGCATTTAAACAAAAACTCATTAAAGAAAAAAAAAAAAAACCTCAATAGAATCAATAATGTCCATACAAAGCCACTAATCTCCCATAGGCATCCTTAAAAGCAATGTGGAATACAAAGTACTCCAATTCATTTAATTTTATTTTGATTGATAAAGACTTTTGAAGATCTTTTCTTAGAGTAAAAGATTGATGTTTTGGTTATCTGCTTAAAAATAATGATGGAGGGTTGATTTTGTTTCTTCTTGTGAGTGTTAGTGTGTCATACATTAATTTAGGTTTATCTATTACATAATTTTTATGTATATATCTTCTATAAAACCCAAAATCTTTTTGGAAAGTTTTAGAATATAATGATCACTTACATAGTTAGTTTCTAGCAATACCTACAATTGTGTTTGTGCATATATTTAATTATCCTATACTATAATTGATTATTATAAATATAATAATATGCTACTTTAAATAATATTCAAAATTATATGAATACCAAGAAATAAAGAGTTCATAAATAATTAATTAGTATTAGAAATAATTGATTATATTGTTCTTAATAAATATTCAAATTCAACTAAAAAATAAAATAACAAATTAATATTTAAAATAAAAATTAAATATATTTTTAACTATTTATATATGTTTTTTTGGAAAAATTGCATATATGTTGAGTGATTGTATTTTTGCTTAGGAAATGTATCTAATATGAAGTGTTAAGATTGGTAAAATTGTAACTTTGTTTATAAAGTGTGTGTAATATAAACATTTAAGATTAATGAAATAATTTGACCGGTGATGTAGTACTTGAAACAAAATGCACATTTGAGAATAACTGAATTATCATTTTTTTTTTCTTTACCATTTTTCTTACTCTTGCATTCTTTTATCTTTTTTAATAGATTGTGATTTTTATATTTTATTTTATTTGTAATCATTTAGTGAACGGTTTCAAGAGATTCTTTTAAGATTTTATTGATTAAATTTAATCTTGTTATACATTTTTTCAGTTATTTGTCAAAAAACTTTATCCTAACCAATAATAATAATAAAAGTAAAAATGTGCATAGTACATTATAATTATATTATTTATTAAATTTTGTTAAAGACAAATTAGAATATTAAAATAGCTGACATTATTTAAGTAAGGTGAATAAGTTATTTTGTCCAACTTAAAAGATTAAAATTAAAAAGAAATTAAAATTTAAGATAATGAAATTAATTTTAACTTTTTAGATTAAGTTATTTGATATATAAATCATAATATATATATATATATATATATATATATATTATTTTCAAATTTTAAAAAATACAATATTATTTTGTACGCTTTTGAATTCAACTTATTGAATTTAAGGATGAGTGTGGGGACAAGTCACGTGGATCTACTTACATCACATCTAAACTTGTCAAACTATGTCTAGCATAATGTGTAGTTTGTATGAGCTGACAACTATGTCTAAAATTGTCAAACTATTTTATAATCTTTTATTCTTGTACAGTGTCATTTGAAATTTGAATGTAACTAAATATTTTGATTCATTATTTCATTAATATAATATATTTATTTATTTATTTTTAATTATAATTATTTAATAATTATTTGTGAATATTCTATTTAGATAATCAAATGCAGGGAAGCCTAATATTGGAAGATGAATATCACTCCTAATCAAATCAAAGTTATATATAATATCTTTATTTGTTTAATTCTGAATTTTTATTATTTAATGATTATTCAGAAATACAAATATTCTCATAAAATAAAATTAAAAAATAAAAATAAAAATCTAAATTTGAATAAAATAGTATAAAATTACTTTTATAACATTATAAATATTAATTTGTGAGTCTTACGTGAACTAGCTGACTCTAATCACTTTTAAAGGTCCCAACTGGCCCTGATCACTTTTAAAGACCCAAATGCAGGGTGGACCAGGACATGAGTAATGAAATGCATTATTACTCCTAAATGAGCCAAAACTATTTTAACATTTAATGAGAAATAAGTAATTTACTCTACTGCTAATTTTTGTGTGAAGCACAATAATTTATTTCTCGTAATAAGTTATTCCTAACATAAATAATTTATTTAATTTTAAAATTATATTAAGATAAATTTCTGTATAACAATTTGCTTAAGTAAGAAGTGGAAGTAGTATAATATACAATTTTTTTTGTAAGATAAAATAATTTGGTAAACAAATTAAAAATACACATTTAAATATAATAACATAAAGAGTTTTTTATAAACTAATTTCTAAAAATTATTTATTTATTTTTAATTTTAATTATTTAATAATTACTTGGAAATATTCTACTTAAATGAACAAATGTAGCTTGGCCTAGGATAGGAGGGATCAATTGCAATTTTCCTCCTAACTAATTAAAAGTTATTTTAATATTTTTGATTTATTCAATTTTTAATTTTTAATATTTAATAATTAATCAGAAATACAAATATTCTTGTAATATCAAATTAAATTAGATACAAATAAAAGTCTAAATTTGAATAAAGTACTTTAAAATGGCTTTGATAACATCATAAGTATTAATTTGTGAGTTATATGTGAACAAACTAGCCTTGATCATATTTCAAGGACCCAACTGGCTTTAATAATTTTTAAAGGCTTAAATGCAAGATGGACCAGGACATGAGTAACCGTATGGATTGTCACTCCTAAATGAGCTGAAACAATTTTAACCTTTAATGAGAAATAAATATTTTACTATACTGCTAATTTCTGTATGGACCACTATAAATTATTCTTCACATAAATAATTTATTTAATTTGAAATTTATTTTTGGATACATTTCTCTAAAAAAATTTGCTTCAGTAAAAGGTGGAAGTAGTATAATATACAATTATTTTTTGTAAGATAAAACAAATTGGTAAGCAAATTCAAATTACACATTTGAGTCTAATAACATAAAAAGATTTTTGAAACTAACTTCTGAAAATTATTTATTTATTTATTTTAATTTTTAATTATTTAATAATTACTTAGTAATATTTTACTTAGATGATCAAATGCAAAATGGACTAGGATAGGAGATATCAATTGCATTGTCCCTCCTAACTAATTAAAAGTTATTTTAATATTTTTGATTTATTTATTTTTTAATTTTTATTGTTCAATAATTACTCAGAAATATAAACATTCTCATAATATAAAATTAAATTAGAAACAAATTAAAAATCTAAATTTGAATAAAGTAGTAAAAAATGGCTTTAATAACAACATAAATAATTATTTGTGAGTCTTATGTGAACCAGTTGGACCTGATCACCTTTAAAGGGTTCAGTTGGCTCTGATCAATTTTAAAGGCCCAAATACAAGGTGGATCATGACATGAGTAATCAGATGCATTCTCACTCCTAAATGAGCCAAAACTATTTTAACCTTCAATGAGGAATAAATAATTTACTCTACTACTAATTTATGTATGAACCACAATAAATTATTCCTCACAATAAGTTATTGTTGACATAAATAAATTATTAAATCATAAATTTATTTTGGGATATATTTCTCTTAAAAATATTTGTTACAGTAAAACTTCGGTCTTGATCATTTTTAAAGGTCCAAATGCAAGATGGACCAGAACATTATCTTTATAGCTAATTTATGTGTTGACTACAATAAATTATTCCTCACAATAAGTTATTCCTAATATAAATAATTTATTTAATCTTAAATTTATTATGGGATAAATTTATATATGAATATTTATTTCAATAAAAAGTGGAAGTAGTATAATATGTATTTTTTTTAAGATAAAATAAATTAGTGAACAAATTAAAAATACACATTAGTATCGAATAGCATAAAAAGATTTTTATAAACTAAATTCTGAAAAATATGTATTTATTAATTTTTTATTTTAATTATTTAATAATTACTTTTGAATATTCTACTTAGATTACCAAAAGTAGTGTGGACTAGGACAGGAGGGATCAAATTTATTGTCTTTCCTAACTAATTAAAAGTTATTTTCATATTTTTGATTTATTTTATTTTTTATTTTTATTATTTAATAATTACTGAGAAATACAAATATTCTGATAATATAAAATTAAATTAGAAACAAATTAAAAATCTAAATTTGAATAAAATAGTATAGAATGGCTTTAAAACCACATAAGTATTAATTTATGAGTCTTATGTAAACCAATTGACCATTCACTTTTTAAGGATCCAACTAGTCTTAATCTCTTTTTAAAGGTCCAAATGCAGGGTGGACCAAGACATGATTAACCTTACGGTAAAAAGTGGAATTAGTATAATGTACAATTCTTTTTTGTAAGATAAAATAAATTGGTAAACAAATTAAAAATACACATTCCAATGGAATAGCATAAAAATATTTTTGTAAACTAACTTTTGAAAAATATTTATTTTTATTTTTTTTAATTTTAATTTTTAAATAATTACTTTGGAATATTCTACTTAGATGAGCAAATGCAGGTGGCCTAGGACTTGTCCCTCCTGAGTAAATCGAAGTTATTTTAATATTTTTAATTGTATTAATTTTTATTTTTATTATTTAATAATTACTCATAAAACAGATATTCTCATAATATAAAATTAAATTAGAAACATATTAAAAATTTGAATAAAGTAGTATAAAATGACTTTAATAAGATCATAAGTATTGTTTTGTGAATCTTATGTAAATAAGATGACCCTGACCACTTTCAAAGGTTAAGCTGGCCTTGATCACTTCTAAAGGCCCAAATACATGATGGATCAGGACATGATTAACGAGTGTCAGTCTCACTTCTAAATGAGCCAAAACTATTTCAACCTTTAATAAATAATAAATAATTTATTCTATTGTTAATTTCTGTTTGGACCACAATAAATTATTCTTCACAATAAATTGTTATTGAAATAAATAATTTATTTAATTTTAAATTTATTTTGGCATGAATTTCTCTATAAAACTTTGCTTCACTAAACAGTGGAAGTAGTATAATATATAATTTATTTTTGTAAGATAAAATAAATTTGTAAACAAATTAAAAATCACATTTGAATCGAATAGCATAAAAATATTTTTGTAAACTAAATTTTGAAAATTATTTATTTATTTTTAATTTGAATTATTTAATAATTACTTGGAAATATTCTACTTAGATGACCAAATGTAGCATGGACTAGGACAGGATGAATCAATTGCATTGTCCCTCTTGACTAATTAAAAGTTATTTTAATATTTTAATATTTTTAATTTTTAATTTTTATTATTTAATAATTACTCAACAATACAAATATTCTCGTAATATAAAATTAATTTTGAAACAAATTAAAACTCAAAATTCGAATAAAGTAGTATAAAATGGTTTTAATAACACCATAAGTATTAATTTGTGAGTCTTATGTGAACCAGTTGATCCCTGTCACTTTTAAAGGGCTTAGTTGGCACTGATAACTTTTAAAGGCCTAAATGTAGGATAGATCAGGACATGAGTAACCAGATGCATTGTCACTTCTAAATAAGCCAAAACTATTTTAACCATTAATAAGAAATAGGTAATTTATTTTTACAGCTAATTTCTGTGTGGACCACAATAAATTATTCCTCACAATAAGTTATTCATGACATAAATAATTTATTTAATCTTGAATTTATTTTGGGATAAGTTTCTCCATGAATACTTGTTTCTATAAAAAGTTGAAATACTATAATATGTAATTTTATTTGGTAAGATAAAATAAATTGGTAAACAAATTAAAAATACACATTTGGAACAAATAATGTAAAAACATTTTTGTAAACTAAATTCTCAAAAATATGTATTTATTAATTTTATTTTTAATTATTTAATAATTACTTTTGAATATTATACTTAGATGACCAAATGTAGCGTGGACTGGGTCGGGAGGATCAAAATCATTGCCATTCCTAACTAATTAAAAGTTATTTTCATATTTTTCGATTTATTTGATTTTTAATTTTTGTTATTTAATAATTACTGAGAAATACAAATATTCTTGTAATATAAAATTAATTTAAAAACAAATTAAAAATCTAGACTTGAATAACGCAATATAAAATGACTTTAAAAACACATAAGTATTAATTTGTGAGTCTTATGTGAACCAGCTAACCCTAATCTCTTCTAAAGGCCCAATGCAGGCATTCTTACTCCTAAATGAGCCAACATTATTTTAACTTTTAAGAGAAATAAGTAATTTATTCTGCTGCTAATTTTTCTGTGGACCACAATAAATTATTCCTCATAATAAGTTATTTCTGACATAAATAATTTATTTCAGGATATATTTATCTAAAAATATTTGCTTCGGTAAAAGGTGTAAGTAGAATAATATACAATTTTTTTCGTAATATAAAATAAATTTGTAAACAAATATAAAATACACATTCTAATGGAATAACGTAAAAATATTTTTGTAAACTACTGAAAAATATTGATTTAATTATTTATAATTTAAATTATTTAATAATTATTTTGGAATATTCTACGTATATGACAAAATGTAGCATGGACTATGTAAGGCCCATAAAAATTCACTTTACTATTTCTGCCCTAAACTAAAGGGTTGTCCTTGTAAGTGGGCCTAAAGGGCTGGCCCAGTAGATAAAGTCCTTTCCAGTTGCCCTAAGTCACATTTTCACTCCATTTCAGAGAACTTGAGCTGCAGACGTCACCTCCCTCCGCCAGGGTTTTGTTCCACTGTCACGTAAGCTAAAGGAACTTCTACTCCATGTAAGTGTCTCTCCCAGCCGTGCTAGTTCCCTTTTGCTATCTTGTTTTGTATTTTCGATTAAAAGCCTCCGTTAACTCGGTTTCCCTGGTTCCATTTCACTGTCCTGCCAATTCTGCGAGCCATCCTTGAGTTGTTGCGCCCCGAGGTCCCGTGTCGAAGCTCCGTTAGCCCTCTTCCAGGTACGGGAAGTTAGGGGTTTATAGTTTCGAGTCATTCTTTTGAACTGTGTATGAGTTGGTTGTTGATTTTATGGTCCGATCTTTCGTTTTGATGCGTGAGAGTATCTTGCATGAGTTGTTTGGTTGGAAAACATGGCTGTTGCAGGTGAAACAGTGGCGAGATCTGTTAATCTCGCTCAGGCAAGCCAGTCTCGCCTAGGCGAGACAAACAGGGGCTCGCCTAGACCAGTTTATGCGAGTGGTCGCCCAGGCGACCCACTCCTTATTTTGAGCGAGCGAGCATCTCGCCCAGGCGAGAGAGGTCTCGCCTAAGCGAGATCCTGCGTTGCTTCCTGATGCCCTTTTCGAGCCCTCGCCTAGGCGAAGGGGACTCGCCTGAGCAAGAATGTCTCGCCTGAGCGAGGGATTGGGCGAGATTGCTCTGTGTTTGGTTATGTGTTTACACTATTATGATTGGAATTGTATGGGTATGACTGTCGTGATGAGATACATGTATATATGTATGGATATATGCCTAAATGATTGATATGTATGCGCGACATGATTCATAAATGATGAATGATGGGTGTTGTGGGAACTTGACATGTGAGACGAATGAGTGTTTTGGAACTAAAGGAACATGGTATTGATATGAGATGAGGCCCTAGACTCATGGGATGGTGATGATCAGATGTATGGATTCAAAATGTGATGTGTATGAGGAATTAATCTCAGGGATTGGTATGGAATTGTAAATATGATTTTGATGTTCTCTTACTGCTGCTTTATGAATGTTGGTCCGTGTCAGCGTGTAATTCCTTGGGGTCTCTAGGTGGGACCTCCGGGGTTGCGCTTCAGTGGTCGGGACGTAATTTCATGGCCCCTGTTAGTGGGTGCCATGGTGGTGCCCCATCTGTATAACCAGGTAAGGATTCAAGGTAAGGACTGCATCCTAAGACTCTAAGGAGTCAGTTAGTCTCACTTAGAGCGGACTGACTCCTGTGGTGAGAGGAGCAGGAGGCCTGAAATTCATTAAGGGCTAACCTTGCGGTGAAGGAAATTTGATTCATTGTAACACTTGTAACACATAGCTCGGGAGTGAGTAGAGGTATACACCACAAGTGTAAGCATTCGCTGAATCCGATCAGGTTATACGTATCCGGATGAGTCAAGTCGAGTCGTAGTGTATTGAATGAAGAGTAATAACATGCTTGGTTGTTATATGAATATGGGATGATGAAAATATATTTGACTGTATGAGGAATATGTTAATGGCTCTAGCTTACCCGTTTTGTTGTATGGTTGTATTGTATGTGGCTGTTCTTTCTTGCGATGATCATCAATTTGATTGATGGGAGCAGATGGGCGAGGTTCTCGTGGTCAACAAGGGAATGGTGATTCCGTTGCTTAGCCATCTGGGCTGGAGTTATTTTCTTCATGTTTGCTTTAGGGCTATGGCCCACGTATCGCTTTATGCATTTCTTCGCTACACTCTTTGTTAAACTTGTATCTAGTTTCCGTTGGCATCGTGGTGTGCCCAGGTTGTAGGGGTTGGGTTAAGAACCCCAAGACTACGCTACTGCACTATCGTTTGCGTGACGTTTTCCTTTAATTTCGTTTAATAATTAAATGGGACGTTACAGACTAGGATATGAGGGATTAATTGCATTATCCCTCCTAACAAAATAAAAGTTATTTTAATATTTTTTATTTATTTAATTTTCAATTTTTACTATTTAATAATTACAAAAAAAAGTATAAATATTCTCATAATATAAAATTAAATTTGAAACAAATAAAAAATATAAATATGAATAAAGTAGTATAAAATAACTTTTATAACATCATAAGTATTAATTTGTGAGTCTTATATGAACCAACTGACCGTAATCAATTTTAAGGGGTCCAACTGACCCTGATCACTTTTAAGTGTCCAAATGCGAAGTGGACCAAGGCATGAGTAACCAAACGCATTGTCCCTCCTAAATAAACCAAAACTATTTTAACTTTTAATGAGGAATAAGTAATTTATTCTGCTGCTAATTTTTGTGTGAACCAAAATAAATTATTCCACACAATAAGTTATTTCTAACAAAAATAATTTACTTGATTTTAAATTTATTTTTGGATAAATTTCTCTAAAAATTATTTGCTGCAGTAAAAAAATGAAAATAGTATAATATACAATTTATTTTTTGCAAGATAAAGTTAATTTGTAAAGAAATTAAAAATACACATTTGAATGGAATAGCATAAAAATATTTTTGTAAACTAACTTCATAGAAATATTTATTTATTTTTAATGTTAATTATAAAATAATTACTCTGGTATATTCTACTTAGATGAGGAAATGCAGCGTAACCTAGGATAAGAGGGATCAATTGCATTGTCCCTCCTAACTAAATAAAAGTTATTTTAATTTATTTATTTTTTATTTTTTATTATTTAATAATTACTCATAAATTCAAATATTTTCATAATATAAAATTAAATTAGAAAAATTTTAAAAATCTGAATTTGAATAAAGTAGTATAAAATGACTTTAATGACATCATAAGCATTAAATTTTGAGTCTTATGTGAACTAGCTAGCCGTGATCACTTTTAAAGGGCTAAGTCGACCACTATCACTTTAAAAAGGCTCAAATGTTGGGTGGACCAGGACATGAAGAACCAAATCCATTATCACTCATAAATGAGCCAAAACTATTTTAATCTTGAATGAGAAATCAATTATTTATTCTATTGCTAATTTCTGTGTGGACCACAATAAATTATTCCTCACAATAAGTTATTCCTCACATAAATATTTTATTTAATTTTGAATTTATTTTGGGATATATTTTTCTAAAAACATTTGCTTCTATCAAAAGTTGAAGTAGAATAATATACAATTTTTGTAGTAAGATAAAATAAATAGGTAAATAAATTAAAAATACATCTTCAAATGGAATAAGTTAATATTTTTTTAAACTAACTTCTTAAAAATATTTATATATTTATTTTTAATTTGAATTATTTTTTAAATGTCCATGTGTCAACCCAATATGTCACATGTCAAAGTCAATGTTCTATATTCAATTTGGTCCTTATATTTGTTATTTTTGTTCAATTTAATGCAAATTTTGTTTAAAATTGACAAATTTTGTCCCTGTCGAAAATGTGACCAAATTTAATTTTTATATCAAAGTTATAATGATGTGAATTTTAATATAAAAAATAAATTTGGTTTCAATGTGGAATGGGACCAAATTGGTTCATGTTAACAAAAATTGGGACTAAATTGAAACAAAAATAACAAATATAGAAATCTAATTAAATATAGAGCATTGACTTTGACACATGGCACGTTGTTGAGTTGACACATAAACATTTAAAAAAATAAAAAACAAATTAAAGAAAATAAAAAAATTAAAAAAAAACCACGAAGTGATACGTGGCAGTCGCTGTTCATGGTCGTTAATGATTTAAACGATGTTAGCAAAAAAGGACCTAATTGAACAAAATTGATGAAATTTGGAACCTATTTGAACACAAAACCAAAATTAAGACTTATTTGACAAATTTTGACGAAAATTGGGACCAAAAAAGTATTTTAACCTTTAGTTTTTAATTTTTCCTATTTAATAGTTACTCAGAAATTCAAATATTCTCATAATATAAAATTAAATTAAAAACAATTTAAATATCTGAATTTGAATAAAGTAGTATAAAATGGCTTCAATAACATCATAAATATTAATTTGTGAGTTTTATATGAACCAATTGGCCTGATCACTTTTAAGGGGCCTAGCTGACACGGATGACCTTTAAAAGCCCAAATGCAGGGTGTTCCAGGACATGAGTAACCAAATGCATTGTCACTCCTAAACGAGCCAAAACTATTTTAACTTTTAATGAGAAACAAGCAATTTATTCTACTGCTAATTTTTGTGTGACCCACAATAAATTATTCATCACAGTAAGTTATTCTTGACATAAATAATTTACTTAATTTTAACTTTATTTTGGGATATATTTGTCTAAAAATATTTGCCTCAGTAAAAAGTGGAAGTAGTATAATATACAAATATTTGTTGTAAGATAAAATAAATTGGTAAACAAATTAAAAATACACGTTTGAATGGAATAACGTAATTTTTTTTTGTACACTAACTTTTAAAAAATATTTATGTATTTATTTTTAATTTGAATTATTTAATAATTACTTGAGAATATTCTACTTATATGACCAAATGTAGCATGGACTAGAACAGGAGGGATCAATTGCATTGCACATCCTAAATAATTAAAAGTTAGTTTAACATATTTAATTTATTTAGTTTTTAATTTTTATTATTTAAGAATTACTAAGAAATACAAATATTTTCATAATATAAAATTAAATTAGAAACGAATTAAAAATCAAAATATGAATAAAGTAGTTAAAATGGCTTTAATAACATCATAAGTATTAATTTGTGAGTCTTATATGAACCAGCTGGTCGTGATCACTTTTAAAGGGCCTAGCTGACCCTGATCCTTTGTAAAGGCCCAAATGCAGGGTGGACCAGGACATGAGTAACCAGATGCCTTATCAGTCATAAATGAGTCGAAACCATTTTATCCTGTCGAGGAATAAGTAGTTTACTCTACTTCTAATTTCTGTGTGGACGACAATAAATTATTCCTCACAATAAGTTATTCCTCACATAAATAATTTATTTAATTTTAAATTTATTTTGAGATATATTTTTCTAAAAATATTTGCTTCAGTAAAAAGTAGAAGTAGAATAATATAAATTTTTTTAAGATAAAATAAATTGATAAACAAATTAAGAATACACATTTGAATGGAACAACATAAAAAGATTTTTGTAAACTAACTTCTGAAAAATATTTATTTATTTATTTTTAACTTTAATTATTTAATAATTACTTGAGAATATTCTACCTAGATGACCAAATGCAACATGGACTAGGAAGAGAGGGATTAATTACATTGTCCCTCATATCTTAATAAAAGTTATTTTAATATTTTGGATTTATTTAATTTTTAATTTTTATTATTTTATAATTATTCTGAAATACAAATATTCTAATAATGTAAAACTAATTAAAAACAAAGTAAAAATCAAAATTTGAATAAAGTAGTTAAATTTGCTTTAATAACATCATAAGTATTAATTTATGAGTCTTATATGAACCAGCAGGTCCTGGTCACTTTTAAAGGGCCCAGCTGGCCCTGATCACTTTTAAAGGTCCAAATGTAGGGTAGAACAAGGCATGACTAACCATATGCATTGTCATTCCTAAAAGAGTCAAAAGTTTTTTAATCTTTAATGGGGAATAAGTAATTTATTCTATTGCTAATTTTTATGTGGACCACAATAAATTATTGTTCACAATAAGTTATTCCTAACATCAACAATTTATTTAATTTTAAATTTATTTTGGGATATATTTTTCCAATAGTATTTACTTAAGTAAAAAGTGGAAGTAGTTTAATATACAATTACTTTTTGTAAGATAAAATAAATTGTTAAACAAATTAAAAATACACATTTGAATAGAATAGCGTAAAAAGATTTTTTTAAACTAAGTTCTAAAAAATATTTATTTATTTATTTTGAAGTTTAATTATTTAATAATTACCTGGGAATATTCTACTTAGATGACCAAATGCAGCATGGACTAGGACAGGACGGGTCAATTGCATTGTCCCCCTAACTAAATAAAAGTTATTTTGGTATTTTTTATTTATTTAATTTTAATTTTTATTAATTTATAATTACTCATAAATACAAATATTCTCATAATGTAAAATTAAATTAGAAACAAAATAAAAATTTGAATTTGAATAAAGTAGTATAAGATGGCTTTAATAACATCATAAGTATTAATTTGTGAGTCTTATGTGAAGCAGTTGGCCCTGGTCAGTTTTAAAGAATTCTTTGATCCTTATCACTTTTAAAGTCCCAAATGCAGGGTGGATCAGGACATGAGTAACCAGATGCATTGTCTCTCCTAAACGAGCCAAAACTATTTTAACCTTTAATGAGGAATAAGTAATTTATTCTACTATTAATTTATGTGTGGACCACAATAAATTATTCCTCACAATAAGGTATTCCTGACATTAATAATTTATTTAATTTTAAATTTATTTTGGGATATAGTTTTCTAAAAATATTTGCTTTAGTAAAAAGTGGAAGTAGAATAATATATAATTACTTTTTGTAAGATAAAATAAATTGGTAAACAAATTAAAAATTCACATTTAAGTGGAATAGCGTAAAAAGATTTTTTTTTAATTATCTTCCAAAGAATATTTATTTATTTATTTTAAATTTAATTATATAATATTTACTTCAAAATATTCTACTTAGATGATCAAATGCAGCATAGACTAGGACAGGAGTAGAGTTGTCAAAATGGGTAAATCGGCCTGATCCAATTCGACCCACCACGGGTTGATAACTTAGTGAGTAAACTCAACCCGACTCACTTATTAGCGAGCCAAAAAAATTTGAACCTGACTCGACTCACCACGGGTTGGTGAGTTAAACTGGTTGTCTCACGGGCTAGCTTAATTAAAAAAATATTTTTTTTTATTTTTTTATTCAAAACTAAATTTAATTCTAATTAAAATATAAATAATTTATGTGTTAGCTAAAAAAACAACTTAACATGACCCAAATGCAAAGCCCAACTTAACATAAAACACTTGTGTGACCCTTTATTTGTGGGTTGGTGAGCCAACCTGGTTCAGTACAGGTTCAATCATGATGACCCGAGTCAAAAATCAACACGTATTGAAATTTGTAAAAAAAATTTAACCCAACCCGGTCCAAACCCGTGGTGAGTCGGGTTGGCTCACGAGTTCCAACCTATTTTGACAACTCTAGACAAGAGGTATCATTTGCAATGTCCCTCCTAACTAATTAAAAGTTATTTTGATATTTTTTACTTTTTTAAGTTTAAATATTTTTTATTTAATAATTACTCAGAAATACAAATACTCTCATAATATATCATTAAATTATAAACAAATTAAAAATCTGAATTTGAATATCTTAGTATAAATGGCTTTAAGAACATCATAAATATTAATTTGTGAGTCTTATGTAGACAAACTGACATTGATCACTTTTTATGGGTCCAACTGGCCCTGATCTCTTTTAAAGGCCCAAATGCAGGGGGGACCAAGGCATAAGTAACCAAATGCATTCTTACTCTTAAATGAGCAAAAACTATTTTAACTTTTAATGAGGAAGAGGTAATTTATTCTGCTGCTAATTTTTGTGTGGACCAGAATAAATTATTTCTCACAATAAGTTATTCCTGACATAAATAATTTATTTAATTTTAAAATTATTTTGGGATATATTTTTCTAATAATATTTATATCATTAAAAAGTGAAAGTAATTTAGTACACAATTACTTTTTGTAAGATACAATAAATTGGGAAACAAGTTTAAATACACATTAGAATGGAATAGCGCGTAAAAATATTTTTTGTAAACTAACTTCTGAAAAATATTTATTTGTTTGTTTTTTATTTTTATTATTTAAGAATTACTTGGGAATATTGTACTTATATGATCAAAAGTAGCATGGACTAGGATAAGAGGGATAATTTGCATTGTCGCTGCTAACTAATTATAAGTTATTTTAATATTTTTGATTTTTAAAATTTTTATCATTTTATAACTACTTAGAAATACAAATATTCTCATAATATAAAATTAAATTAGAAACAAACTAAAAATCTAAATTTGAATAAAATAGTGTAAAATGACTTTAATAAGATCATAAGTATTAATTTGTGAGTCTTAAATGAACCGGGTGACCCTAATCACTTTTAAAGGGCCTAACTCGTTCCAATCACTTTTAAAAACCCAAATGTAGGGAAAACACGACATGAGTAATCAAATGCCTTGTCACTCTTAAGTGAGCAAAAACTATTTTAACCTTTAATGTGAAATAAGTAACTTACTCTACTTATAATTTATGTGTAGATAACAATAAATAATTCTTCACAATAAGTTATTCCTGACATAAATAATTTATTTATTTTTAAATTTATTTTAAGATATATTTTTCTAAAAATATTTGCTTCTGTAAAATGTGGAAGTAGAATAATATACAATTTGTTTTTGTAAGATAAAATAAATTGGCAAACAAATTAAAAATACATAATAGAATGGTATAGTGTAAAAAGATTTTTGTAAATTAACTTTTGAAAAATATATCTTTATTTATTTTTAATTTTAATTATTTAATAATTACTTAAGAATATTCTACTTAGATGACCAACTACAACATGGACTAAGACAGGAGGGATCAATTGCATTGTCCCTCCTAACTAATGAAAAGTTATTTTAATATTTTTTTATTTATTTAATTTTTATTTTTTTATAATTACTCTAAAATACAAATATTATCATAATATAAAATTAAATTAGAAACAAATTAAGAATCAAAATTTGAATAAATTTGTATAAAATGGCTTTAATAACTTCATAAGTATTAATTATTGAGTTTTATCTGAACCAACTGCGGCTGATCAATTTTAAAGGGTCAACTGACCCTGATCATTTTTAAAGGCCCAAATGCATTGTGGACCAGGACATGAGTAACCAGATGCATTGTCACTTCTAAATGAGCCTAAACTATTTTAACCTTTAATAAGGAATAAGTAATTTACACTACTATTTATTTTCTTTGTGACCCACAATAAATTATTCCTCACAAAAGTTTTTCCTGAGATAAATAGTTTATTTAATTTTAAATTTATTTTGGGGTATATTTTTTAAAAAATATTTGTTTTAGTAAAAATTTGAAGTAGAATAATATACAATTACATTTTGTAAGATTAAATAAATTGGTAAACAAATTAAAAATTCACATTCGAGTAGATTAGCGTAAAAATATTTTTTTAAACTAACTTCTGAAAAATATTTATTTATTTATTTTTAATTTTAATTATATTATAATTACTTGGGAATATTATACTTAGATGACCAAATGTAGGATAGACTAGGACATGAGGATCATTTGCATTGTCCCTCCTAACTAATGAAAAGTTATTTAATATTTTTTATTTATTTAATTTTTAATATTTGATAATTACCCTAAAATACAAATATTACCATAATATAAAATTAAATTAGAAACAGATTAAAAATCAAAATTTGACTATATTTGTGTACTTAGATTATCAAATGTAGTATGGACTAGGATACGAGGGATCATTTGTGTTGTCGCTCCTAACTAATTAAAAGTTATTTTAATATTTTTGATTTATTAAAATTTAAATTTTTATTATTTTATAACTATTCAGAAATACAAATATTCTCATAATATAAAATAAAATTACAATCAAATTAAAAATCAAAATTTTAATAAAGTAGTAAAAAATGACTTTAATAAGATCATAAGTATTAATTTGTGAGTTACTTTTAAAGGGCACAACTCGTTCTGATCACTTTCAAAGACCCAAATGTAGGGAGAACAAGACATGAATAACCAGATGCATTATCACTCTTAAATGAGTCAAAACTATTTTAACCTTTAATGAGAAATAAGTAATTTATTCTACTTGTAATTTATGTGTAGACAACAATAAATAATTCCTCACAATAAGTTATTCTTGACATAAATAATTTATTTAATTTTAAATTTATTTTTTAGATATATTTTACAAAAAATATTTGCTTCAGGAAAAAGTGGAAGTAGAATAATATACAATTTTGTTTTTGTAAGATAAAATAAACTAGTAAACAAATTAAAAATACACAGTAGAATGGTACAACGTAAAAATATTTTGTAAACTAACTTCTAAATTTTTTTTTTTAATTATTTAATAATTACTTGAGAATATGTACTTAGATGACCAAATGCAACATGGACTAGGACAGGAGGGATCAATTGCATTGTCCCTCCTAACTAATGAAAAGTTATTTTAATAATTTTGATTTATTTAATTTTTAATATTTGATAATTACTTTAAAATACAAATATTACCATAATATAAAATTAAATTAGAAACAAATTAAAAATAAAATTTGAATAAATTTGTATAAAATGGCCTTAATAACATCATAAGTATTAATTTGTGAATTTTATGTGAATCTGTTGTCACTGATCAGTTGTAAACGGTCAGCTGACCCTGATCAATTTGAAACTCCCAAATGCAGGGTGGACCAAGGCATGAGTAATCAGATGCATTGTCACTTCTAAATGAGCTAAAACTATTTTAAGCTTTAATGAGGAATAGCGTAAAAGGATTTTTTAAAACTAATTTCTAAAAAATATTTATTTATTTATTTATTTATTTTAATTATGTAATAATTACTTGGGAATATTCTACTTATATACCAAATGCAGCTTAAGACAGGAGAGATCAATTGCATTGTCCCTCCTAACTAATTAAATTTTTTTTTGATATTTTTGATTTATTGAAGTTTAAATTTTTATTACTTAATAATTACTCATAATACAAATAATACAAAATTAAATTGGAAAAAAATTAAAAATATGAATTTGAATATTGTAGCATAAATATGCTTTAATAACATCATAAGTATTAATTTGTGAGTCTTATGTAGACAAACTCACAATGATCACTTTTTAAAGGTCCAACTGGCCCTGATATCTTTCAAAGGCCCAAATGCAGGGTGAACCGGTGCATGAGTGGACCAAAGGCCCTGATATCTTTCTGCGGCTAATTTTTGTGTGGACCAAAATAAATTATTTCTCACAATAAGTTATTCCTGGCATAAATAATTTATATAATTTTAAATTTATTTTAGAATATATTTTTCTAATAATATTTACATCAGTAAAAAGTGGAAATAGTTTAATACACAATTACTTTTTGTAAGATAAATTAAATTGGTAAAAATTTATAATACACATTCGAATGCTAGAGCGTGAAAATATTTTTGAAAACTAACTTCTGAAAAATATTTTTTTAATTTTAATTATTTAATAATTACTTGGAAGTATTGTACTTAGATGGTCAAATGTAGCATGGACTAGAATAGGAGGGATCATTTGCATTGTCGCTTCTAAATAATTAAAAGTTATTTTAATATTTTTGATTTATTTAATTTTAAATTTATATTATTTTACAACTACTCAGAAATACAAATATTCTCATAATATAAAATTAAATTATAAACAAATTAACAATCAAAATTTGAATGAGGTAGTAAAAATGGCTTTAATAAAATGATAAGTATTAATTTGTGAGTCTTATCTGAACCAGTCGACCTGGTGACTTTTAAAGGGTCCAGCTCGCCCTGATCGCTTTTAAATACCAAAATGCGGGGAGACTAAGACATGAGTAACCAAATGCATTGTCACTCTTAAATGAGTCAAAACTATTTTAACCTTTGATGAGAAATAAGTAATTTACTCTACTTCTAATTTATGTATGGACACCAATAAATAATTTCTCACAATAAGTTATTTCTGACGTAAATAATTTAATTAATTTTAAATTTATTTTTCTAAAAATATTTGCCTAAGTAAAAGGTGGAAGTAGACTAATACATAATTTGTTTTACGATAAAATAAATTGGTAAACAAATTAAAAATATAGATTTGAATACTTAAAAAGATTTTTGTAAACTAACTTATGAAAAATGTTTATTTATTTAATTTGAATCTTAATTATTTAATATTTACTTGGGAATATTCTACTTAGTTGACCAAATGCAGGGTGGACTAAGACAGGAGGAATCAATTGCATTGTCACTCCTAACTAATTAAAAATTATTTTAATATATTTTGATTTATTTAATTTATAATTTTATTATTTAATAATTACTCAGAAATACAAATTTTCTCATAATATAAAATTTAATTAGAAACAAATTAAAAATATAAATTTGAATAAAGTAGTATAAAAGGCTTTAATAACATCATAAGTATTAATTTTTTAGTCTTACCTGAATCAGCTAACCCTAATCACTTTTAAAGGGCCAACTAACACTGATCACTTTTAAAGGCCAGAATGTAAGATGGATCAGGGCATGAGTAGCCTGATGCATTGTCACTCCTAAATGAGCAAAAACTATTTTAATCTTTAATGGTAAATAATTAATGTTCTCCACTAGTTATTTATGTGTGGGCGTCAATAAACTATTCCTCGCAATAAGGTATTTTTGGCATAACTAATTTATTTAATTTTAAGTTTATTTTGGGATATATAAATTTAATAATATTTGCTTTATTAAATAGTTGAAGTTGTATAATATAAAATATATTTTTTGTAAGATAAAATAAATTGGTAAACAAATTAAAATTACAAATTCGAATGGAATAGCTTAACAATATTTTTTTAAACTAACTTTTGAAAAATATTTATTTATTTATTTTTAATTTCAATTATTTAATAATTACTTGGAAATACTGTACTTAGATGACCAAATTTAGCACGAACTAGAATAGGAGGGATCATTTGCATTGTCGCTTCAAACTCTTTAAAAGTTATATTAATATTTTAGATTTATTTAATTTTTAATTTTATTATTTAATAATTACTCAAAAATACAAATATTCTTATAATATAAATTGAAAATAGAAACGAATTAAAAATCTAAATTTAAATAAAGTAGTGTAAAATGCCTTTAATAACATCACAAATATTAATTTGTGAGTATTATGTGAACCAGCTGGCCTTGATCACTTCTAAAGGCCCAAATGCAATGTGGACCTGGACATGAGTAACCAGATGCATTGTTACTTCTAAATGAGTCGAAACTATTTTAACCTTTAATGAGGAGTAAGTATTGTAGTCTACCTCTAATTTTTGTATGGACCACGATAAATTATTCCTCACAATAAGTTATTTCTAACATAAATAATTTATTTTGGGATATATTTTCTAAAAATATCTACTTCAGCACAAAGTTGAAGTAGAATAATATATAATTTTTTTTTGTAATTTAAAATAAATTGGTAAACAATGAATAATACCGTTTCAAAATAGCGCAAAAAGATTTTTGTAAACTAACTTTTGAAAAATATGTTTTTATTTATTTTTAATTTGAATTATTTAGTAATTACCTGGGAAATTCTACTTATATGACCGAATGTAGCGTTGACTAGGACAAGAGGGATCAATTGTGTTGTCCCTCCTAAGTAATTAATAGTTATTTTAATATTTTTGATTTATTTAATTCTTAATTTTTATTATTTAATAATTACTAAAAAATAAAAATATTCTCATAA
The DNA here is from genome assembly GCF_037176805.1 of Vigna unguiculata. Lineage (NCBI taxonomy): Eukaryota > Viridiplantae > Streptophyta > Magnoliopsida > Fabales > Fabaceae > Vigna > Vigna unguiculata. Next base: position 49,876,883 of record NC_140794.1, on the reverse strand, counting down.
TATAACATTAAATTATAACAAATTAAAAATCAAAATTTGGATAAAGTAGTGTAAAATGGCAATTAATAACATCATAAGTATTAATTTGTGAGTCTTATGTGAACCAATTGGTCCTGATCACTTTTAAAGGGTCCAGCTGACCCTAATCACTTTTAAAGAGTCCAACTGGCCCTGATAACTTTTAAATGTCCAAATCCATGTTTGACCAGGACATGAGTAACCAGATGCATTCTCAATACTGAATGGGCCAAAACTATTTAAAACTTCAGTGGGAACTAAATAATTTATTTTACTACTAATTTTTTGTGTGTACCACAATAAATTATTTCTCATAATATGTTATTCCTGACATAAATAATTTATTTAATTTTAAATTTATTTTAAAATATATTTCTCTAAAAATAAATTGGTAAACAAATTAAAAGTACACAATCGAATGGAATACATAAAAATATTTTTGTAAACTAACTATTGAAAAATATTTATTTATTTATTTTTAATTTCAATTATTTAATAATTACTTGGAAATACTGTACTTAGATGACCAAATGTAGCACGAACTAGAATAGGAGGGATCATTTGCATTGTCGCTTCAAACTCTTTAAAAGTTATATTAATATTTTAGATTTATTTAATTTTTAATTTTATTATTTAATAATTACTCAAAAATACAAATATTCTTATAATATAAATTGAAAATAGAAACGAATTAAAAATCTAAATTTAAATAAAGTAGTGTAAAATGCCTTTAATAACATCACAAGTATTAATTTGTGAGTATTATGTGAACCAGCTGGCCTTGATCACTTCTAAAGGCCCAAATGCAATGTGGACCTGGACATGAGTAACCAGATGCATTGTTACTTCTAAATGAGCCGAAACTATTTTAACCTTTAATGATGAGTAAGTATTGTAGTCTACCTCTAATTTTTGTATGGACCACGATAAATTATTCCTCACAATAAGTTATTTCTAACATAAATAATTTATTTTGGGATATATTTTCTAAAAATATCTACTTCAGCACAAAGTTGAAGTAGAATAATATATAATTTTTTTTTGTAATTTAAAATAAATTGGTAAACAATGAATAATACCGTTTCGAAATAGCGCAAAAAGATTTTTGTAAACTAACTTTTGAAAAATATGTTTTTATTTATTTTTAATTTGAATTATTTAGTAATTACCTGGGAAATTCTACTTATATGACCGAATGTAGCGTTGACTAGGACAAGAGGGATCAATTGTGTTGTCCCTCCTAAGTAATTAATAGTTATTTTAATATTTTTGATTTATTTAATTCTTAATTTTTATTATTTAATAATTACTAAAAAATAAAAATATTCTCATAATATAACATTAAATTATAACAAATTAAAAATCAAAATTTGGATAAAGTAGTGTAAAATGGCAATTAATAACATCATAAGTATTAATTTGTGAGTCTTATGTGAACCAGTTGGTCCTGATCACTTTTAAAGGGTCCAGCTGACCCTAATCACTTTTAAAGAGTCCAACTGGCCCTGATAACTTTTAAATGTTCAAATCCATGTTTGACCAGGACATGAGTAACCAGATGCATTCTCAATACTGAATGGGCCAAAACTATTTTAAACTTCAGTGGGAACTAAATAATTTATTTTACTGCTAATTTTTTGTGTGTACCACAATAAATTATTTCTCATAATATGTTATTCCTGACATAAATAATTTATTTAATTTTAAATTTATTTTAAAATATATTTCTCTAAAAATAAATTGGTAAACAAATTAAAAGTACACAATCGAATGGAATACATAAAAATATTTTTGTAAACTAACTATTGAAAAATATTTTTTTATTTATTTTTAATTTTAATTATTTAATAATTACTTGGAAATATTGTACTTAGATGACCAAATGTAGCACAGACTAGAATAGGAGAGATCATTTGCATTGTCGCTTCAAACTATTTAAAAGTTATATTAATATTTTAGATTTATTTAATTTTTAATTTTATTATTTAATAATTAATCAAAAATACAAATATTCTTATAATATAAATTGAAAATACAAACAAATTAAAAATCTAAATTTAAATAAAGTAGTGTAAAATGCCTTTAATAACATCACAAGTATTAATCTGTGAGTATTATGTGAACCCGCTGGCCTTGATCACTTCTAAAGTCCCAAATGCAATGTGGACCTGGACATGAGTAACCAGATGCATTGTTACTTCTAAATGAGCCGAAACTATTTTAACCTTTAATGAGGAGTAAGTATTGTAGTCTACCTCTAATTTTTGTGTGGACCACGATAAATTATTCCTCACAATAAGTTATTTCTAACATAAATAATTTATTTTGGGATATATTTTCTAAAAATATTTGCTTCAGCACAAAGTTGAAGTAGAATAATATACAATTTTTTTTTGTAATTTAAAATAAATTTGGAAACAATGAATAATACAGGTTCGAAATAGCGCAAAAAAAATTTTGTAAACTAACTTTTGAAAAATATGTTTTTATTTATTTTTAATTTGAATTATTTAGTAATTACCTAGGAAAATTCTACTTATATGACCCAATATAGCTGACTAGGACAGGAGGGATCAATTGTGTTGTCCCTCCTATGTAATTAATAGTAATTTTATTATTTTTTATTTATTTAATTTTTAATATTTATTATTTAATAATTACTCAGAAATATAAAAATTCTCATAATATAACATTAACTTATAACAAATAAAAAATAAAAAATTGAATAAAGTGGTGTAAAATGACAATTAATAACATCATAAGTATTAATTTGTGAGTCTTATGTGAATCAGCTGGCCCTGATCACTTTTAAAGGGTCCAGCTGGCCCTCATAACTTTTAAATGCTCAAATGCAGGTTGGACCAGGAAATGAGTAACCAGATGCATTCTCAATACTGAATGAGCCAAAAATATTTTAAACTTCAATGAGAAGTAAATAATTTATTTTACTGTTAATTTCTGTGTGGACCACAACAAATTATTCCTCATAAGAAGTTATTCCTGACATAAATAATATATTTAATTTTAACTTTATTTTGGGATAAATTTCTTTTAATATATTTGTTTAAGTAAAAAGTGTAAGTAGTATAAGATATATAATTTTTTTGTAAGATAAAATAACTTGGTAAACAAATTAAAAATAAAGATTTGAATGGAATGGCATAACAAGATTTTTGCAAACTAAATTCTAAAATATTTATTTTTTTATTTTTATTTTTAATTATATAAGAATTACTTGGGAGTACTATACTTAGATGACGGAATACAACATGGACTAGAACAGAAGTGATCAATTGCATTGTCGCTCCAAACTGATTAAAAGTTATTTTAATGTTTTTGATTTATTTAATTCTTAATTTTTATTATTTAATAATTACTTGGAAAAGGAAATATTCTCATAATATAAAATTAAATTTGAAACAAATTAAAAATTTGAATTTGAATAAAGTAGTATAAAATGACTTTAATAACATCATATGTATTGATTTGTGAGTCTAATGTGAACCAGCAGACGCCAATCACTTTTAAAGGGTCCAGCTGACACTGATCACTTTTAAAGGCCCAAATGCAGGATGGACTAGGGCATGAGTAACCAGATGCATTTTCACTCCTAAATGAGCTAAAACTATTTTAACTTTTAATGAGAAATAAGTAATTTACTCTACTACTTATTTTTGTATGGACCACTATAAATTATTCCTTATAATAAGTTATTCCTGACATAAATAATTTATTTAATTTTAAATTTATTTTGAGATATATTTCTCTAAAAATAAATTGGTAAACAAATTAAAAGTACACAATCGAATGGAATACATAAAAATATTTTTGTAAACTAACTATTAAAGTAATTTTTTATTTTTAATTTCAATTATTTAATAATTACTTGGAAATATTGTACTTAGATGACCAAATGTAGCACGAACTAGAATAGGAGGGATCATTTGCATTGTCGCTTCAAACTATTTAAAAGTTATATTAATATTTTAGATTTATTTAATTTTTAATTTTATTATTTAATAATTACTCAAAAATACAAATATTCTTATAATATAAATTGAAAATAGAAACAAATTGAAAATCTAAATTTAAATAACGTAGTGTAAAATGCCTTTAATAACATCACAAGTATTAATCTATGAGTATTATGTGAACCAGCTGGCCTTGATCACTTCTAAAGGCCCAAATGCAATGTGGACCTGGACATGAGTAACCAGATGCATTGTTACTTCTAAATGAGCCGAAACTATTTTAAGTATTTAATGAGGAGTAAGTATTGTAGTCTACCTCTAATTTTTGTGTGGACCACGATAAATTATTCCTCACAATAAGTTATTTCTAACATAAATAATTTATTTTGGGATATATTTTCTAAAAATATTTGCTTCAGCACAAAGTTGAAGTAGAATAATATACAATTTTTTTTTTGTAATTTAAAATAAATTGGAAACAATGAATACTACAGTTTCGAAATAGCGTAAAAAGATTTTTGTAAACTAACTTTTGAAAAATATGTTTTTATTTATTTTTAATTTGAATTATTTAGTAATTACCTGGGAAATTCTACTTATATGACTGAATATAGCGTTGACTAGGACAAGAGGGATCAATTGTGTTGTCCCTCCTAAGTAATTAATAGTTATTTTAATATTTTTGATTTATTTAATTCTTAATTTTTATTATTTAATAATTACTCAAAAATAAAAATATTCTCATAATATAACATTAAATTATAACAAATTAAAAATCAAAATTTGGATAAAGTAGTGTAAAATGGAAATTAATAACATCATGAGTATTAATTTGTGAGTCTTATGTGAACCAGTTGGCCCTGATCACTTTTAAAGGGTCCAGCTGACCCTAATCACTTTTAAAGAGTCCAACTGGCCTTGATAACTTTTAAATGTCCAAATCCATGATGGACCAGGACATGAGTAACCAGATGCATTCTCAATACTGAATGGGCCAAAACTATTTTAACCTTCAGTGAGAACTAAATAATTTATTTTACTGCTAATTTTTTGTGTGTACCACAATAAATTATTTCTCATAATATGTTATTTCTGACATAAATAATTTATTTAATTTTAAATTTATTTTAAAATATATTTCTCTAAAAATAAATTGTTAAACAAATTCAAAGTACACAATTGAATGGAATACATAAAAATATTTTTGTAAACTAACTATTGAAAAATACTTTTTTATTTATTTTTAATTTCAATTATTTAATAATTACTTGGAAATATTTTACTTAGATGACCAAATGTAGCACGAACTAGAATAGGAGGGATCATTTGCATTATCGCTTCAAACTATTTAAAAGTTATATTAATATTTTAGATTTATTTAATTTTTAATTTTATTATTTAATAATTACTAAAAAATACAAATATTCTTATAATATAAATTGAAAATACAAACAAATTAAAAATCTAAATTTAAATAAAGTAGTGTAAAATGCCTTTAATAACATCACAAGTATTAATCTGTCAATATTATGTGAACCAGTATGCCTTAATCACTTCTAAAGGCCCAAATGCAATGTGGACCTGGACATGAGTAACCAGATACATTGTTACTTCTAAATGAGCCGAAACTATTTTAACCTTTAATGAGGAGTAAGTATTGTAGTCTACCTCTAATTTTTGTATGGACCACGATAAATTATTCCTCACAATAAGTTATTTCTAACATAAATAATTTATTTTGGGATATATTTTCTAAAAATATCTGCTTCAGCACAAAGTTAAAGTAGAATAATATACAATTTTTTTTAATTTAAAATAAATTGGTAAACAATGAATAATACAGTTTCGAAATAGCGCAAAAAGATTTTTGTAAACTAACTTTTGAAAAATATGTTTTTATTTATTTTTAATTTGAATTATTTAGTAATTACCTGGGAAATTCTACTTATATGACCGAATGTAGCGTTGACTAGGACAAGAGGGATCAATTGTGTTGTCCCTCCTAAGTAATTAATAGTTACTTTAATATTTTTGATTTATTTAATTCTTAATTTTTATTATTTAATAATTACTCAAAAATAAAAATATTCTCATAATATAACATTAAATTATAACAAATTAAAAATCAAAATTTGGATAAAGTAGTGTAAAATGGCAATTAATAACATCATAAGTATTAATTTGTGAGTCTTATGTGAACCAGTTGGCCCTTATCACTTTTAAAGGGTTCAGCTGACCCTAATCACTTTTAAAGAGTCCAACTGGCCCTGATAACTTTTAAATGTCCAAATCCATGTTGGACCAGGATATGAGTAACCAGATGCATTCTCAATACTGAATGGGCCAAAACTATTTTAGACTTCAGTGAGAATTAAATAATTTATTTTACTGCTAATTTTTTGTGTGTACCACAATAAATTATTTCTCATAATATGTTATTCCTGACATAAATAATTTATTTAATTTTAAATTTATTTTAAAATATATTTCTCTAAAAATAAATTGGTAAACAAATTAAAAGTACACAATCGAATGGAATACATAAAAATATTTTTGTAAACTAACTATTGAAAAATATTTTTTTATTTATTTTTAATTTCAATTATTTAATAATTACTTGGAAATACTGTACTTAGATGACCAAATGTAGCACGAACTAGAATAGGAGGGATCATTTGCATTGTCGCTTCAAACTCTTTAAAAGTTATATTAATATTTTAGATTTATTTAATTTTTAATTTTATTATTTAATAATTACTCAAAAATACAAATATTCTTATAATATAAATTGAAAATAGAAACGAATTAAAAATCTAAATTTAAATAAAGTAGTGTAAAATGCCTTTAATAACATCACAAGTATTAATATGTGAGTATTATGTGAACCAGCTGGCCTGATCACTTCTAAAGGCCCAAATGCAATGTGGACCTGGACATGAGTAACCAGATGCATTGTTACTTATAAATGAGCCGAAACTATTTTAACCTTTAATGAGGAGTAAGTATTGTAGTCTACCTCTAATTTTTGTATGGACCACGATAAATTATTCCTCACAATAAGTTATTTCTAACACAAATAATTTATTTTGGGATATATTTTCTAAAAATATCTACTTCAGCACAAAGTTGAAGTAGAATAATATACAATTTTTTTTTGTAATTTAAAATAAATTGGTAAACAATGAATAATACAGTTTCGAAATAGCGCAAAAAGATTTTTGTAAACTAACTTTTGAAAAATATGTTTTTATTTATTTTTAATTTGAATTATTTAGTAATTACCTGGGAAATTCTACTTATATGACCGAATGTAGCGTTGACTAGGACAAGAGGGATCAATTGTGTTGTCCCTCCTAAGTAATTAATAGTTATTTTAATATTTTTGATTTATTTAATTCTTAATTTTTATTATTTAATAATTACTCAGAAATAAAAATATTCTCATAATATAACATTAAATTATAACAAATTAAAAATCAAAATTTGGATAAAGTAGTGTAAAATGGCAATTAATAACATCATAAGTATTAATTTGTGAGTCTTATGTGAACCAGTTGGCCCTGATCACTTTTAAAGGGTCTAGCTGACCCTAATCACTTCTAAAGAGTTCAATTGGCCCTCATAACTTTTAAAAGTCCAAATCCATGTTTGACCAGGACATGAGTAACCATATGCATTCTCAATACTGAATAAGCCAAAACTATTTTAAACCTTAATGAGAACTAAATAATTTATTTTACTGCTAATTTCTGTGTGGATCACAATAAATTATTTCTCATAATATGTTATTCCTGACATAAATAATATATGTAATTTTTACTTTATTTTGGGATAAATTTCTTTAAATAGTATAATATATATTATTTTTTTTAAGATAAAATAACTTGGTAAACAAATTAAAAATAAACATTTTGTAAGAATAACTTTTTCTTGTAATAATTACTTGGGAATACTATACTTAGATGAGCGAATGCACTGTGGACTAGGACACGAGGGATCAATTGTATTATTGCTCCTAACTTATTAAAAGTTATTTTAATATTTTTGATTTATTTAATTTTTAATTTTTATTATTTAACAATTACACAAAAAATACAAATATTCTCATAATATAAAATTAAATTAGAAATAAAATTAAAAATCTAAATTTAAATAAAGTAGTGTAAAATGCCTCTAATAACATCATAAATATTAATTTGTGAATATTATGTGAACCAGCGGGCCCTGATCACATTTAAAGAGCCTAGTTGGTCCTGATTACTTTTAAAGGTCCAAGTACAGGATGGACCAAGACATGAGAAACCAGATTCATTGTCACTCCTAAATGAGTCAAAATTGTCTTAACCTATAATGAGAAATTGGTAATTTATTTTACTGCTAATTTCTGTGTGGACCACCATGAATTATTCCTAAAAATAAGTTATTCCTGACATAAAAAATTTATTTAATTTTAATTTATTTTGGGATATATTTCTCTATAAATATTTACTTCAGTAAAAAAATGGAAGTAGTATAATATACATTTTTTAATGTAAGATAAAATAAGATGGTAAACAAATTCTAAATACACATTCGAACAAAATAGCGTAAATTTTTTTTATAAACTAACTTCTAAAGATTATTAATTAATTTATTTTTAATTTTATTTATTTAATAATTATTTGGAAATACTCTACTTAGATGAGTGGAGCGTGGACTAGGATTGGATTGCTCAATCACATTCTCACTCCTAATTGAATCAATGTTATTCTAATATCTTTAATTTATTTAATTTATAACTTTTGTTATTTAATAATTATTCACATCTACAAATATTCTCATAAAATAATATTAAATTATAAACAAATTAAAAATCAAAATTTAAATAAAATAGTATAAAACTGCTTTTATAACATCATAAGTATGAATTTGTGAGTCTTATGTGAACTAGCTGACTCTAATCACTTTTAAAGGTCCTAGCTGACCCTGATCATTTTTAAAGGTCCAAATGCAGGGTGGACCAGGACAGGAGTAACCAAATGGATTGTCACTCCTAAAATGAGTCAAAACTATTTTAACATTTAATGAGGAATAAGTAATTTACTCTACTGCTAATTTCTGTGTGTACCACAATAAATTATTTCTCACAATAAGTTATTCTTGACATATATAATTTATTTAATTTTAAATTTATTTGGGGATAAATTTATCTATAAACATTTGCTTCAGGAAAAAGTGATAGTAGTATAATATATTTTTTTTTTGTAAGATAAAATAAATATGTAAACAAATTAAAAATACACATTTGAATGGAATAGCATAAAAATATTTTTACAAACTAACTTCTAAAATTTATTTAATTATTTATTTTAATTTTAATTATTTAATAATTATTCAAGAATATTCTACTTGGATGACCAAATCCAGCATGGACTAGGATGGGAGGTATCAATTGCATTGTCACTCCAAACTAATTCAGTTATTTTAATATTTTTAATTTATTTAACTTAATTTTTATTATTTAATAATTAATCGGAAATACAAATGTTCTCATAATATAATATTAAAGTAGAAACAAATTAAAAATCTAGATTTGAATAAAGTAGTATAACATGGCTTTAAAAAATCATAAGTATTAATTTGTGAGTTTTATGTGAACAATCTGACCTTGATCACTTTTAAAGGGCCCAGCTGGCTGTAATCACTTTTAAAAGACCAAATGTAAGGTGGACCAGGACATGAGTAACCAAATGTAGTGTCACTCTTAATTGAACCAAAACTATTTTAACTTTTAATAAGAAATAAGTAATTTACTCTAATGCTAGTTTGTTTGTGGTCCACAATAAATTATTCCTCATAATAACTTATTCTTGACATAAATAATTTATTTAATTTGAAATTTATTTTAGGATAAATTTCTCTATAAATATCTTTGTAATGTAAAATTAATTGGTAATCCAATTAAAAATACACATTTGAATGAAATAGTGTAAAAAGACTTTTATAAATTAACTTATGACAAATATTTATCTGTTTTTTTTTTATTTTAATTATTTAATAATTACTTAGGAGTATTATACTTAGGTGGTCAAATGCAGTGTGGACTAGGATTGGAAGGATCAATTACATTTTCACTCCTAATTGAATCAAAGTTATTTTAATATCTTTAATTTGTATAATTTTGTATTTTTATTATTAAGTAATTACTTATAAATACAAATATTCTCATAATATAAAATTAAATTGGAAACAAATTAAAAATATGAATTTGAATATAGTAGTATAAATATGCTTTAATAACATCATAAGTATTAATTTGTGAGTCTTATTTAGACAAACTGACAATGATAACTTTTTAAGGGTTCAAGTGGCCCTGATATCTTTTAAAGGCCCAAATGCAGGGTGGACCAGTGCATGAGTAACCACATGCATTATCACTCCTAAATGAGGAAAAAAAAATTTAACTTTTAATGAGGAAGAAGTAATTTATTCTGCGGCTAATTTTTGTGTGGATCAGAATAAATTATTTCTCACAATAAGTTATACTTGGCATAAATAATTTATTTTGAGATATATTTTTCTAATAATATTTACATCAGTAAAAAGTGGAAGTAGTTTAATACACAATTACTTTTTGTAAGATAAAATAAATTGGTAAAAAAAATTGTAATACACATTCGAATGCTAGAGCGTGAAAATATTTTTGTAAAATAACTTCTGAATAATATTTTTTTAATTTTAATTATTTAATAATTATTTGGAAGTATTGTACTTAGATGATCAAATGTAGCGTGGACTAAAATAGGAGAGATCATTTGCATTGTCGCTTTTAACTAATTAAAAGTTATTTTAATATATTTGATTTATTTAATTTTTATTTTTTATTATTTTATAACTACTCAGAAATACAAATATTCTCATAATATAAAATTAAATTATAAACAAAGTAACAATCAAAATTTGAATAAAGTAGTAAAAATGGCTTTAATAAAATCATAAGTATTAATTTATGAGTCTTATCTGAACCAGTCGGCCCTGATCACTTTTAAAGGGCCTAGCTCGCCCTGATCACTTTTAAAGACCAAAATGCGGGGAGACTAGGACATGAGTAACTAAATGCATTGTCACTCTTAAATGAGCCAAAACTATTTTAACCTTTGATGAGAAATAAGTAATTTACTCTACTTCTTATTTATGTATGGACAACAATAAATAATTCCTCACAATAAGTTATTCGTGACATAAATAATTTTATTAATTTTAAATTTATTATTATATATAATTTTCTAAAAATATTTGCTTCAGGAAAAAGTGGTAGTACAATAATATACAATTTTGTTTTTGTAAGATAAAATAAACTCGTAAACAAATTAAAAATACAGAATAGAATGGTATAGAGTAAAAATATTTTTGTAAACTAAGTTCTAAAAAATAATAATTTTTTTTATTTTAATTATTTACTAAATACTTGAGAATATTCTACTTAGATGACCAAATGCAACATGGACTAGGATAGGAGGGATCAATTGCATTGTCCCTCCTAACTAATGAAAAGTTATTTTAATAATTTTTATTTATTTAATTTTTAATATTTGATAATTACTCTGAAATATAAATATTACCATAATATAAAATTAAATTAGAAACAAATTAAAAATCAAAATTTGAATAAATTTGTATAAAATAACTTTAATAACATCATAAGTAAAGGGCCAACTGACTTTTATGTGAACCAGTTGGCACTGATCACTTTTAAAGGGCCAACTGACCTTGATCACTTTTAAATGGTGGACCAGGACATGAGTAATCAGATGCATTGTCACTTCTAAATGAGCCAAAACTATTTTAATCTTTAATAAGGAATAAGTAATTTACACTACTATTTATTTCTGTGTGGACCACAATAAATTATTCCTTTTTAGAAAAAGTTTTTCCTGACATAAATAATTTATTTATTTTTAAGTTTATGTTGGGATATATTTTTCTAAAAATATTTGTTTGAGTAAAAATTTGAAGTAGAATAATATACAATTACATTTTGCAAGATTAAATAAATTGGTAAACAAATTAAAAATTCATATTCGAGTGGAATAGCGTAAAAAGATATTTTTTTAAACTAACTTCTGTAAAATATTAATTTATTTAGTTTTAATTTTAATTATATTATATTACTTGGAAATATTCTACTTAGATGACCAATTACAATATGGACCAAGACAAGAGGGATCAATTGCATTGTCCCTCCTAACTAATGAAAAGTTATTTTAATTACTTTTATTTATTTAATTTTTATTATTTGATAATTACTCTAAAATACAAATATTATCATAATATAAAATTAAATTAGAAACAAATTAAAAATCAAAATCTCAATAAATTTGTATAAAATGGCTTTAATAACATCATAAGTATTAATTTGTGAGTTTTATGTGAACCAGCTGGGACTGATCACTTCTAAAGGCCCAAATGAATGGTGGACCAGGACATGAGTCACCAGATGCATTGTCACTTCTAAATGAGCCAAAACTATTTTAACCTTTAATAAAAAATAAGTAATTTACACTACTATTTATTTTTGTGTGACCCACAATCAATTATTCCTCACAAAAAGTTTTTCCTGATATAAATAATTTATTTATTTTTAAGTTTATTTTGCAATATACTTTTCTAAAAATATTTGTTTCAGTAAAAATTTGAACTAGAATAATATACAATTACATTTTGCAATATTAAATAAATTGTAAACAAATTAAAAATTCACATTCGAGTGGAATAGCGTAAAAATATTTTTTTTAAACTAACTTTTGAAAAATATTTATTTATTTATTTTTATTTTTAATTATATTATATTACTTGGAAATATTCTACTTAGATGACCAAATGAAGCATAGACTAGGACAGGAGGGATCATTTGCATTGTCCCTCCTAACTAATGAAAAGTTATTTTAATATTTTTTATTTATTTAATTTTTATTATTTGATAATTACTCTGAAATACAAATATTATCATAATATAAAATTAAATTAGAAACAAATTAAAAATCAAAATTTGAAAAAAATTGTATAAAATGGCTTTAATAACATCATAAGTATTAATTTGTGAGTTTTATGTGAACCAGTTGGCACTAATCACTTTTAAAGGGTCAACTGACCCTGATCACTTTTAAATGCCCAAATGCATGGTGGACCAGGGTATGAGTAACCAGATGCATTGTCACTTCTACATGAGCCGAAACTATTTTAACCTTTAATAAGGAATAAGTAATTTACACTACTATTTATTTTTGTGTGGACCACAATAAATTATTTCTCACAAAATTTTTTTCATGACATAAATAATTTATTTAATTTTAAATTTATTTTGGGATATATTTTTTAAAAAATATTTGTTTCGGTCAAAATTTGAAAGTAGAATAATATACTATTACATTTTGTAAGATGAAATAAATTGGTAAACAAATTAAAAATTCACATTGGAATGGAATAGCGTAAAAGGATTTTCTTAAACTAATTTCTGAAAAATATTTTTTTATTTATTTTTAGTTTTAATTATGTAATAATTACTTGGGAATATTCTACTTAGATGATCAATTGCATCTTAGACGAAGATAGGAGGGATCAATTGCATTGTCCCTCCTAACTAATTAAAATTTATTTTAATATTTTGAATTTATTTATTTTTTAATATTTGATAATTACTCTGAAATACAAATATTACCATAATATAAAATTAAATTAGAAACAAATTAAAAATCAAAATTTGAATAAATTTGTATAAAATGGCTTTAATAACATCATAAGTATTAATTTGTGAGTTTTATGTGAATCAGCTCGCGCTGATCACTTTTAAAAGGCCAACTAACCCTGATCACTTTTAATGGCCCAGATGCATGGTGGACCAGAACATGACTAACTAGATGCATTGTCACTTATAAATGAGTCGAAACTATTGTAACCTTGAACGAGGAATAAGTAATTTACACCACTGTTTATTTCTGTGTGGATCACAATAAATTATTCCTCACAAAAAAGTTTTTTCTAACATGAATAATTTATTTAATTTTAAATTTATTTTAGGATATATTTTTTAAAAATATTTGTTTCAGTAAAAATTTGAAGTAGAATAATATACAATTACATTTTGTAAGATTAAATAAATTGGTAAACAAATTAAAAATTCACATTCGACTAGAATAGCGTGAAAAGATTTATTTTAAACTAACTTCTGAAAAATATTTATTTATTTATTTTTATTTTTATTTATATTATAATTATTTGGGAATATTCTACTTAGATCACCAAATGCAGCATAAAGTAGGATAGAATGGCTCATTTGCATTGTCCCTACAAACTAATTAAAAGTTATTTTGATATTTTTAACTCTTTTATGTTTAAATATTTATTATTTAATAATTACTCAAAAATACAAATACTCTTATAATATAAAATTAAATTTGAAAGAAATTAAAAATCTGAATTTGAATAATGTAGTATAAAATGACTTTAATAACATCACAAGTATTAATTTGTGAGTCTTATGTAGACAAACTGGCATTAATTACTTTTTATGGGTCCAGCTTGCCCTGGTCTCTTTTAAAGACTCAAATGCAGGGTGGACTAGGACATAAGCAACCAAATGCATTTTCACTCTTAAATGAGCAAAAATTATTTTAACTTTTAATGAGGAAGAAATAATTTCTTCTGTTGCTAATTTTTGTGTTGACTAGGATAAATTATTTGTCACAATAAGTTATACCTGACAAATAATTTATTTAATTTTAAATTTATTTTGGGATATATTTTTCTAATAATACTTACATCACAAAAAAGTGGAAGTAGTTTAATACACAATTGCTTTTTGTAAGATAAAACAATTTGGGAAAAAATTTTAAATACACATTCGAATGGAATAGTACGTAAAAAGATTTTTGTAAACTAACTTTTGAAAAATATTTATTTATTTTTAATTTTAATTATTTAATAATTACTTGAAAATATTGTACTTAGATTATCATATGTAGTGTGGACTAGGATAGGAGGGATCATTTGCATTGTCGCTCCTAACTAATTAAAAGTTATTTTAATATTTTTTATTTATTTAAATTTAAA
The DNA here is from genome assembly GCF_037176805.1 of Vigna unguiculata. Taxonomy (NCBI): domain Eukaryota; kingdom Viridiplantae; phylum Streptophyta; class Magnoliopsida; order Fabales; family Fabaceae; genus Vigna; species Vigna unguiculata. The sequence continues at coordinate 49,861,806 of NC_140794.1, read as the reverse complement.
TTTTTATTATTTTATAACTATTCAGAAATACAAATATTCTAATAATATAAAATAAAATTGAATCAAATCAAAATCAAAATTTGAATAAAGTAGTGAAAAATGACTTTAATAAGATCATAAGTATTAATTTGCAAGTCTTAAATGAACCAGTTGACCCTAATCACTTTTAAAGGGCACAACTCGTTCTAATCACTTTCAAAGGCCCAAATGCATGGAGAACAGGACATGAATAACCATATGCATTGTCACTCTTAAATGAGCCAAAACTATTTTAACCTTTAATGAAAAATAAGTAATTTACTCTACTTGTATTTTCTATGTAGACAACAATAAATAATTCCTTACAATAAGTTATTCCTCACATAAATAATTTATTTAATTTTAAATTTATTTATCAGATGTATTTTTCTAAAAATATTTGTTTCAGGAAAAAGTGGTAGTAGAATAATATACAATTTTGTTTTTGTAAGATAAAATAAACTCGTAAACAAATTAAAAATACACAATAGAATGGTATAGAGTAAAAATATTTTTGTAAACTAAGTTCTGAAAAATAATAATTTTTTTATTTTAATTATTTAATAATTACTTGAGAATATTCTACTTAGATGACCAAATGCAACATGGACTAAGATAGGAGGGATCAATTGCATTGTCCCTCCTAACTAATGAAAAGTTATTTTAATATTTTTTATTTATTTAATTTTTAATATTTGATAATTACTCTGAAATACAAATATTAACATAATATAAAATTAAATTAGAAACAAATTAAAAATCAAAATTTGAATAAAATGACTTTAATAACATCATAAGTATTAATTTGTGAGATTTATGTGAACCAGTTGGCACTGATCACTTTTAAAGGACCAACTGACCCTATTCACTTTTAAAGGACCAAGACCAGAGCTTGAGTAACCAGATGCATTGTCACTTCTAAATGAGCCAAAACTATTTTAACCTTTAATAAGGAATAAGTAATTTACACTACTATTTATTTTTAATTTTAATTATATTATATTACTTGAGAATATTCTACTTAGATAACCAAATGCAGCATAGACTAGGACAGGAGGGATCATTTGCATTGTCCCTCCTAACTAATGAAAAGTTGTTTTTTAATATTTTTGATTTATTTAATTTTTAATATTTGATAATTACTCTGAAATACAAATATTACCATAATATAAAATTTAATTAGAAACAAATTAAAAATAAAATTTAATTAAATTTGTATAAAATGGCTTTAAATAACATCATAAGTATTAATTTTGTGAGTTTTATGTGAATCTGCTGTCACTGATCACTTTTAAAGCGCCAGCTGACCCTGATCAATTTTAAAGTCCAAAATGCAGGTTGGACTAGGGCATGAGTAACTAGATGCATTGTCACTTCTAAATGAGTCAAAACTATTTTAAGCTTTAATGAGAAATAAGTAATTTACACTACTATTCATTTCTATGTGGACCACAATAAATTATTTCTCACAATAAGTTATTCCTGACATAAATAATTTATTTAATTTTAAATTTATTTTGGGATATATTTTTCTAAAAATATTTGTTTCAGTAAAACTTGGAAGTAGAATAATATACAAATTTTTGTGGTAAGATGAAATAAATTGGTAAACAAATTAAAAATTCACATTCGAATGGAATAGCGTAAAAGGATTTTCTTAAACTAATTTCTGAAAAAATATTTTTTTTTATTTTTAGTTTTAATTATGTAATAATTACTTGGGAATATTCTACTTAGATGACCAATTGCAGCTTAGACAAAGATAGGAGGGATCAATTGCATTGTCCCTCCTAACTAATTAAAATTTATTTTAATATTTTGAATGTATTTATTTTTTAATATTTGATAATTACTCTGAAATACAAATATTACCATAATATAAAATTAAATTAGAAACAAATTAAAAATCAAAATTTGAATAAATTTGTATAAAATGACTTTAATAACATCATAAGTATTAATTTATAATATATTTTAAAGGCCAAAATGCAAGGTGGATCGGTGCATGAGTAACCACATGCGTTATCACTCCTAAATGAGCAAAAACAATTTCAACTTTTAATGAGGAAGAAGTAATTTATTCTACTACTAATTTTTGTGTGGACCAGAATAAATTATTTCTCACAAAAAGTTATTTCTGGCATAAATAATTTATTTAATTTTAAATTTATTTTGGGATATAGTTTTCTAATAATATTTACATAAGTAAAAAGTGGAAGTAGTTTAATACACAATTACTTTTTGTACGATAAAATAAATTGGTAAAAAAATTTATAATACACATTAGAATGCTCTAACTTCTGAAAAATATATTTTTTTAATTTTATTATTTAATAATCACTTGGAAATATTGTACTTAAATGATCAAATGTAGTTTGGGTATGAATAGGAGGGATCATTTGCATTGTCGCTTCTAACTAATTAAAAATTATTTTAATATTTTTGATTTATTTAATTTTTAATTTTTAATTTTTATTATTTTATAACTACTCATAAATACAAATATTCTCATAATATAAAAATAAATTATAAAAAAACCAATAATCAAAATTTGAATAAAGTAGTAAAAATGGATTTAAAAAAAATCATAAGTATTAATTTGTAAGTCTTATCTGAACTAGTTACCTTGATCACTTTTAAAGGGCCCAACTTCCTCGTCACTTTTAAAGGCCAAAATGCAGGGGACTAGGACACGAGTAACCAAATATATTGTTACTCTTAAAAGAACCAAAACTATTTTAACCTTTAATGAGAAATAGTAATTTACTCTACTTCTAATTTGTGTATGGACAACAATAAATAATTCATCACAATAAGTTATTCCTGACATAAATAATTTAATTAATTTTAAATTATTTTTAGATATACTTTTCTAAAAATATTTGCCTAAGGTGGAAGTAGACTAATACATAATTTTTGTTACGATAAAATAAATTGGTAAATAAATTAAAAACACACATTTGAATACTTAAAAAGTTTTTTGTAGACTAACTTCTGAAAAATATTTATTTATTTAATTTTAATTATAATTATTTAATATTTACTTGGGAATATTCTACTTAGTTGACCAAATGCAGGGTGGATTAGGACTAGGGGTGACAATGCGGGTCGGCCCGTCCCGCATAAGGCCCGCACACCACGGCCCGCCCCGCCCCGCCCCGCACATTTTATGTGGGCCGCATACTCTGACCCGCCCCGCATATACGTTGTTTTTTATGATAAAACTTTCAATGTTTAAAAATTGGGAAACTTTAAGAAGTTCACAAAATTAAGTAAAGACTTTGGGGAATTAGATGATAAATTGATAATTCAACATTTTCATCATATTCATATTATGACATACACAATGTATTCTTTAAATTTTAGCACATTAAAAATTAAATAATACTTGTCTTTTCCAGTTATACAAGAATTTGAAATGTTAATGCAAGAGTCCATAAAAGAAGTAATTAATATACACAAGTGCAAGTTTTTTTTTTAATTTTATGCGGGCTTGCGGGCCGACCCGCACGGCCCTACGGGCTCACTATCCTGGCCCGCCTCGCGTTTTTTCTACGGGCCTGCGGGCCAGGCCCTAATTGCCATCCCTAATTAGGACAGGAGAGATCAATTGCATTGTCACTCCTAACTAATTAAAATTTATTTTACTATGTTTTGATTTATTTAATTTTAATTTTTATTATTTAATAATTACTCATAAATACATTTTTTCTCATAATATAAAATTAAATTAGAAACAAATTAAAAATCTAAATTTGAATAAAGTAGTATAAAAGGCTTTCATAACATCATAAGTATTAATTTTTGAGTCTTACGTGAAATCAGCTGACCCTAATCACTTTTAAAGGGCCAACTGACACTGATTACTTTTAAAGACCCAGATGTAGGGTGAACCAAGGCATAAGTAACCAGATGCATTGTCACTCCTAAATGAGCAAAAACTATTTTAACCTTTAATGACAAATAATTAATTTTCTCTACAACTTATTTTTGTGTGGACCACAATAAACTATTCCTCACAACAATGTATTTTTGGCATAACTAATTGATTTTATTTTAAGTTTATTTCGGGATATATATAACTAAAAATATTTGCTTTAGTAAATAGTTGAAGTTGTATAATATACAATATTTTTTTTGTAACATAAAATAAATTGGTAAACAAATTAAAATTACAAATTTGAATGGAATAGGGTAACAATATTTTTGTAAACTAACTTTTGGAAAATATTTATTTACTTTTAAATTTAATTATTTAATAATTACTTGGAAATATTCTACTTACATGACAAAATGTAGCTTGTACTATATATAACATGAGAGATCAATTACATTGTCTCTCCTAACTGATTAAAAGTTATTTTAATATTTTTGATTTATTTAGTTTTTAAGTTTAATTATTTAATAATTATTGACAAATACAAATATTCTCATAATATCAAATTAATTTAGAAACAAATTAAAAATTTAAATTTAAATAAAGTAGTGTAAAATGGCTTTAATAACAACATTAATATTAATTTGTGAATCTAATGTGAACTAGATGACCCTGATCACTTTTAAAGACCAAATGCAGGGTGGACCTGGGCATGAGTAACTAGATGCATTGTTACTCCTAAATGAGCCAAAACTATTATAACCTTTAATGAGGAATAAGTAATTTACTCTACTTCTAATTTTTGTGTGGACCACGATAAATTATTCCTCACAATAAGTTATTCCTGACATAAATAATTTATTTAATTTTAAATTTATTTTGGGATATATTTTTCTAAAAGTATTTGCCTCAGTAAAAAGTTGAAGTAGAATAATATACAATTTTCTTTTTGTAATTTAAAATAAATTGGTAAAGAAATGAAAAATACACATTCGAAATAGTGCAAAAAGATTTTTGTAAACTAACTTCTTAACAAAATATTTTTATTTATTTTTAATTTGAATTATTTAGTAATTACCTCGGAAAATTCTACTTATATGACCGAATGTAGCCTTGACTAGGACAAGAGGGATCAATTGCGTTGTCCCTCACAAGTAATTAATAGTAATTTTAAAATTTTTGATTTATTTAATTCTTAATATTTATTATTTAATAATTACTCAGAAATATAAATATTATCATAATATAACATTAACTTATAACAAATTAAAATCAAAATTTGAATAAAGTAGTATAAAATAGCAATCAATAACATCATAAGTATTAATTTGTGAGTCTTATGTGAACCAGTTGACCCTGATCACTTTTAAAGGGTCCAGCTGGCCCTCATAACTTTTAAATGTCCAAATGCAGGTTGGACCAAGAAATGAGTAACTAGATGCATTCTCAATACTGAATGAGCCAAAACTATTTTAAACTTTAATGAGAAGTAAATAATTAATTTTACTGCTAATTTTTGTGTGGACCACAATAAATTATTCCTCATAATAAGTTATTCTTGACATAAATAATATATTTAATTTTAACTTTATTTTGGGATAAATTTCTTTAAATATATTTGTTTCAGTAAAAAGTGTAAGTAGTATAATATATATTATTTTTTTGGTTTAATTATGCCTTTGGTCCCCATTTTGGAGTCAAAATCTTAAAATGGTACCCAAAACTTTAAAAGTCTCAAAATGGTCCATTTTTTTGTTAAAAACGTCTCACGTTTGCCCTTTCCGTTAAGTCAAGGTTGACGCCTTTAGAGGGAGTGCCATGTGTCAGTTCCTCGATTTTTTGAATTTTTTTATTATTTTTTTTTTGAATTTTTTATTTTTTATTTACTTTTGAATTTTTTTGAAAAAATCAAAAAATTGCCACGTGTCAAGCTGTCATTGTGCCACGTGGCAGTGACAGAGTGACGTGGTAGTGATAGTGACACGTGTCAGTATTATGCCAGGTGTCATTTCCTTAGTCTCAATTTGGTTCCTTTATTTTAATTTGTCTCAATTTAGTCTCATTTTTTGTAAAAAATAGCAATTTTGTCCCTCTCCAAATTGAAATCAAATTTAATTTCTATATAAATGTACACAAATATTTCCATCAAAATTGATATTTCAAGTAATATTTTTAACCAAATTAAGTTTATTTAATTAATATTTTACATTGAACTTTATTTAAAATGGTTTAAAAGTTGTTAATAGAAAATAATGTTAATAGAAAAAAATTCATAAAATTAACTAGTTCATGTAACAATAGAACACATATAAATTTAAAATTTGAAAACAATTTTAAGTAAAGTTGAATGTGAAACATAATTTTAAATAAACTTAGCTATGTTAAAAATATATAATAACAATATCATTTTGAATAAAAATATCAAATTTAATAAAAATATTTGTATAACATTTATATAAAATTAAATTTGATTTCAATTTGGAGAGAGACAAAATTGTTATTTTTTACAAAAATTGTGACTAAATTGAGACAAATTAAAATAAAGGGACCAAATTGAGACTAAGGAAATGACACCTGGCATAATACTGACACGTGTCACTATCACTGCCATGTCACTATGTCACTGCCACGTGGCATGATGACAGCTTGACATGTGGCAATTTTTTGATTTTTTAAAAAAAATAAGCAAAAAATATAATAAAAAAAATAAAAATTGAGGAACTGACACATGACACTCTCTCTAACGGCGTCAATCTTGACTTAACGGAAAGGGCAAACGTGAGACGTTTTAACAAAAAAATGGACCATTTTGAGACTTTTAAAAATTTGGGTACCATTTTGAGATTTTGACTCCAAAATGGGGACCAAAGGCATAATTAAACCTATTTTTTTTGTAAGATAAACAAATTAAAAATAAACATTTGAATTGAGTGGCGTAACAAGATTTTTGCAAACTAAATTTTGGAAAATATTTACTTGTTTATTTTTTATTTTAATTACATAAGAATTACTTGGGAATACTATACTTAGATGACCGAATGCAGCATGAACTAGGACATAAGGGATCAATTGCATTGTCGCTCAAAACTGATTAAAAGTTATTTTAATGTTTTTGATTTATTTAATTCTTAATTTTTATTATTTAATAATTACTCAGAAAAGGAAATATTCTCATAATATAAAATTAAATTAGAAACAAATTAAAAATTTCAATTTGAATAAAGTAGTATAAAATGACTTTAATAACATCATAAGTATTGATTTGTGAGTCTAATGTGAACCAGTTGGCGCAGATCCCTTTTAAAGGGTCCAGCTAACCCTGATCACTTTTAAAAGCCCAAATGCAAGATGGACTATGGCATGAGTAACCAAATGCATTGTCACTCCTAAATGAGCTAAAACTATTTTAACTTTAATGATAAATAAGTAATTTACTCTACTACTTATTTTTGTGTGGACCACGATAAATTATTCCTCACAATAAGTTATTCCTGACATAAATAATTTATTTAATTTTAAATTTATTTTGAGATATATTTCTCTAAAAATAAATTGGTAAACAAATTAAAAGTATAGAGTCGAATCGAATACATAAAAAGATTTTTGTAAACTAACTATTGAAAAATATTTTTTATTTATTTGTAATTTCAAATATTTAATAATTATTTGAGAATATTGTACTTAGATGACCAAATGTAGCATGGACTAGAATAGGAGGGATCATTTGTATTGTCGCTCCAAACTAATTAAAAGTTATATTAGTATTTTAGATTTATTTAATTTTTATTATTTAATAATTACTCAAAATACAAATATTCTTATAATATGAATTTAAAATAGAAAAAAATAAAAAATCTAAATTTAAATAAAGTGGTGTAAAATGTCTTTAATAACATCATATGTATTAATCTGTGAGTATTATGTGAACTAGCTGGTCTTGATCACTTCTAAAGGCCCAAATGCATGGTGGACCTGGGGATGAGTAACCAGATGCATTGTCACTTCTAAATGAGTCAAAACTATTTTAACCTTTAATGAGGTATAATTATTTTACTCTACCTCTAATTTTTGTGTGGACCACGATAAATTATTCCTCACAATAAGTTATTTCTGACATAAATAATTTATTTAATTTTAAATATATTTTGGGATATATTTTCCAAAATTATTTGCTTCAGAAAAAGTTGAAGTTGAATAATATACATTTTTTTTGTAATTTAAAATAAATTGTTAAACAAATAAAAAATACACATTCGAAATAGCGCAAAAATATTTTTATAAAGTAACTTTTGAAAAATTTGTTTTTATTTATTTTTAATTTGAATTATTTAGTAATTCGGTGGGCAAATTCTACTTATATGACTTAATGTAGCGCTGACTAGGACAAGAGGGATCATTTGTGTTGTACCTCCTAAGTAATTAATAGTTATTTTAATATTTGTGATTTATTTAATTCTTAATTTTTATTATTTAATAATTACTCAAAAATAGAAATATTCTCATATTATAACATTAAATTATAACAAATTAAAAAAAATTGAATAAAGTTGTGTAAAATGGCAATTAATAATATTATAAGTATTAATTTGTGAGTCTTATGTAAACCAGTTGGTCCTGATCACTTTTAAAGGGTCCAGCTGGCCCCGATCACTTTTAAAGGGGCCAACTGGCCGTTATAACTTTTAAATGTCCAAATGCAGGTTGGACCAAGACATGAGTAACTAGATGCATTCTCAATACTGAATGAGCCAAAACTATTTTAAACTTTAATGAGAAATAAATAATTTATTTTACTGCAAATTTCTGTGTGGACCACAATAAATTAATTCTCATAATATATGTTATTCCTGACATAAATAATGTATTTAATTTTAACTTTATTTTGGAATAAATTTCTTTAAATATATTTGTTTCAATAAAAAGTGTAAGTAGTATAATATATATTATTTTTTTGTAAGATAAAATAACTTGGTAAACAAATTAAAAATAAACATTTTGTAAGAATAACATTTTTTTTGTAAGAATTACTTGGGAATACTATACTTAGATGAGCGAATGCAGTGTGGACTAGGACACGAGGGATCAATTATATTGCCGCTCCTAACTTATTAAAAGTTATTTTAATATTTTTGATTTATTTAATTTCTAATTTTTATTATTTAACAATTACATAGAAATACAAATATTCTCATAATATAAAATTAAATTAGTAACAAATTAAAAATCTAAATTTAAATAAAGTAGTGTAAAATGCCTCTAATAACATCATAAATATTAATTTGTGAATATTGTGTGAACCAGCGGACCCTGATCTCATTTAAAGGGCCTAGTTGGCCCTGATCACTTTTAAAGGCCCAAGTACAGGATGAACCAAGACATGAAAAACTAGATACATTGTCACTCCTAAATGAGTCAAAGCTGTCTTAACCTTTAATGAGGAACTAGTAATTTATTCTGCTGCTAATTTCTGTGTGGACCATAATAAATTATTCCTCAAAATAAGTTATTCCTCACATAAATAATTTATTTAATTTTAAATTTATTTTGGGATATATTTCTCTATTAATATTTACTTCAGTAAACAAAAATGGAAGTTGTATAATATACATTTTTTTATGTAAGATGAAATAAGATGGTAAACAAATTAAAAATAGACATTTGAACAAAATATAGCGTAAAATTATTTTATAAACTTACTTCTGAAGATTATTAATTAATTTATTTTTAATTTTATTTATTTAATAATTATTTGGAAATACTCTACTTAGATGACCAAATGGAGAGTGGACTAGAATTGGATTGATCAATCACATTCTCACTACTAACTGAATCAATGTTATTTTAATATCTAAAATTTATTTAATTTATAACTTTTGTTATTTAATAATTATTCACATCTACAAATATTCTCATAAAATAATATTAAATTATAAACAAATTAAAAATCTAAATTTGAATAAAATAGTATAAAATTGCTTTTATAACATCATAAATTTGTGATTCTTATGTGAACCAGTTGGCCCTAATCACTTTTAAAGGTCTCAGCTGGCCCTGATCACTTTTATAGGCCCAATTGTAGGGTGGACCAGGATAACAGTAACAAAATGGATTGTCACTCCTAAATGAGCCAAAACTATTTTAACCTTTAATGAGGAATAAGTAATTTACTCTATTACTAATTTTTGTGTGGACCACAATACATTATTTCTCAAAATAAGTTATTCCTGACATAAATAATTTATTTAATTTTAAATTTATTTTGGGATAAATTTCTCTATAAACATTTGCTTTAGTATAAACATTTGAATGGAATAGCATAAAAATATTTTTATAAACTAACTTCTAAAATATATTTATTTATTTATTTTAATTCTTTAATAATTATTCGAGAATATTCTACTTGGATGACCAAGCATGGACTAGGATAGGAGGTATCGATTGCATTGTCACTCCTAACTAATTCAAAGTTATTTTAATATTTTTAATTTATTTAACTTAATTTTATTATTTAATAATTACTCAAAAATACAAATGTTCTCATAATATAATATTAAAGTAGAAACAAATTAAAAATCTAGATTTGAATAAAGTAGTATAACATGGCTTTAAAAAATCATAAGTATTAATTTGTGAGTCTTATGTGAACAACTTGACCTTGATCACTTTTAAAGGGCCCAGCTAGCTCTAATCACTTTTAAAGGACCAAATGCAAGGTGGACCAGGACATGAGTAACCAAATGTAGTGTCACTCTTAATTGAGCCAAAACTATTTTAACTTTTAATAAGAAATAAGTAATTTACTCTAATGCTAGTTTCTTCATGGTCCACAATAAATTATTCCTCACAATAACTTATTCTTACATTAATAATTTATTTAATTTGAAATTTATTTGGGATAAATTTCTCTATAAATATTTTTGTAAGATAAAATTAATTGGTAATCCAATTAAAAAATACACATTTGAATGAAATAGTGTAAAAAGACATTTATAAATTAACTTATGACAAATATTTATTTGTTTGTTTTTTATTTTAATTATTTAATAATTACTTGGGAGTATTCTACTTAGATGGTCAAATGCAGTGTGGACTACAATTGGAAGGATCAATTACATTGTCACTCCTAATTGAATCAAAATTATTTTAATATCTTTAATTTATATAATTTTGTATTTTTATTATTTAGTAATTACTCATAAATACAAATATTCTCATAATATAAAATTAAATTATAAACAAATTAAAAATATAAATTTGAATAAAGTAGTATAAAATGACTTTTATAACATCATAACTATTAATTTGTGAGTCTTATGTAAACTAGCTATTAATTTGTGAATTTTATGTGAACCAGCTGGTTCTGATCACTTTTAAGATCCCAGCTGGCCCTGATAACTTTTAAAGGCCCCAGCTGGTTCTGATCACTTTTAAAGATTCAAATGCTGGATAGACCATGGCATGACTTACCAGATGCATTGTTACTCCTAATTGAGCCAAAACCATTTTAACTTTTAATGAATAATAAATAATTTACTCTACTGCTATGTGGACCACAATAAAATATTCCTCACAGTAAATTATTCCTGACATAAATAATTTCTTTAATTTCAAATTTATTTTGAGATAAATTTCTCTATAAATATTTACATCAATAAAAAGTGGAAGTAGTATACTGTACAATTATTTTTGTAAGATAAAATTAATTGGTAAACAAATTAAAAATATACATTTGAAGGGAGTAGTATAAAAGGATTTTTATAACTAACTATGAAACTAATTTTAATTTATTTATTTTTAATTTTGATTATTTAATAACTACTTGAGAATACTTTATTTAAACTCGCTCAGTATAATTACAGTGATCCACAATAATAATATTTGCTTGTAATAGTCTGATCCTCATCCACTCGTTTAAGGGTAAACCCTCTATCAGATAAATGTCATGTTGTAACATAACAACATCTCGAATCGTATTAGAAATAATAACATTTGAAAAATACACTAAAACGGAATAATTTTAAATTTTAAGCCATTTTTTTTTTCTCTCTGTTCATTGGATTTAGACTTTATACAAAAAATTTCTTGAAGTATAAGTCCCATATGGGTGAGACTTCGTACCAAGGCTTTCAACTTTTATTACATAAGGGACTTTGATGGAATTTTACATACCATTCTAATTTCATTTATATTATTCTTGTTTATTTGGAGATATAATTTAAGAAAGAAAAAAAATAATATCTCTCTTGGAACATTTTTGAATGTATAATGTTTTTAACTTGTAAAGTTTTCTTTATGTCCATTTTTATTTATTTTTATATCTTAATTAGTTTATTTTTTTTCCTACATGTGACATTTTTGATACATTGATATTTGTAGTTTTGTTTCTCCTTTCTATTGCTGTGACGAATCCAAACAGCATAGGAGTTTGGACTCTGAAATTAAAAAATAAATCCCGAGTAGTCTTTATCCAACCGATCCCACTGCATCTAAACGGTATCTAACCGTTTGTACCGAACAGAAACTAAATGCATCCCGACAATATAAACATTCTTGAAGTAGGAAAAACATGATTCACTTTATTTGTTCGCTTTGTTATATCATACAAACATAATGGACAGGTAGATTTTGTACCAAAAAAGTCATATTCTATTTCATCAAATTAAATTTTTTGAATTATGATAATGATTTTTCCTGTTTAATGAATAGCAAAATCTCATTTTTCTCAAATTACCATTTTTGTAGTTACTTTTATACCCTTTTGAATAACATAAATTTCTCATTTAAGGAAGAAAACCATACATATGCTGCTGAGTTGGGGAATATGCACTTTATTTGAGAAAATTGACGTGAGTATGCTGCTGCAGATTGTCTTGTTTTAATACAAACAAATGCAGGGAAAACTGGTCAGGTAAAATTGCGCAGACCCAGGTCAGATTCTGTACCAAGCTTTTGAAGCAGATACAAATACTATAATAGCACACAGTTTGGGTGTTTCCTTCCATCCATCAGTGAAGCACGTGTATGGCCAAATGTCACCTGGACTAGGTGCATGTTTAGGAGTAGAAAAAGTATTATATATATCATTTGTGTATGCTTTTCATCAAGATTTGTATAAAGTGCATTGATTTTATGTATTAATAACATCTAACCATACATTAGTCAAATACTAATCAGAATCATGTTGTTTAGAAGCACATAATTTTCCAGTCCAGATTTGAACCCTATACCACCTTTGAGAAAACCAGGAAAGAAAAAATGAAAAGTGAAACGAAATGAAAAACGAAAAAAACCCATTGTTTTTAAATTTTACACTGATTTCCATGCAAATAAGTTGGCACCCTTTGCATACACATGCTTTGGCATTTGTACTTTGTGGAGACTGCCACAAACAATATTTGTAATGCCTTATCAATACGACAAGAATTGATACAGGCATCTTCTTCGCATCCTTATCTTTCCCACACACGTCCATTTCTGGTCCCTTTTTCCTGACCCCCCTCGAAGAGAGAGGGAAGAAAAGGAAATATTCCTGAGTGACACCATGGCAGACCTAGAAGAGCAGCATGCAAAAGTTTGTGAATACAGGTGTACAAGAAACGAGTCTCCTCTTCTATATAACATGCATTCTTAATTGAAGAGAAGCACCACATTCCATTTGATTTTCTCTCTCAGGCCCATTTACGAGAAAGTCATGTATTTCTTTCAACTCTCTATACCGCGAAGAGGCATCATGGCTGAGAATCATCAGGATTCTAGTCCTCTCTTGTCAAATTACTCTGATGGCGGAGAAAATAAGATCAATGCCGGGTTGAATAATGATAGTGTTACTGTCAGTGAGAGGAGCGGATCTGCTAGGATTCCAGAGGTTAGTTGTTTAACCTTGAGTTTTGTTTATATGTTTTTTCTTTTCATGTAAATAATGAAACTGGTAGTGAGAGGAGCGGATCCTGTACGGTTCCAGAGGCTAGCTGTTTAACCATGAATCTTGCTATGTGTTCTTCTTTGTAGTGCATCTGCATGCAAGTAATGTGTTGTTTTTTCGCAGGTGGTGGAGGAAATAAAAGACTTGTATACCATTGCGATCCCAACAATCGCCACTGGGCTTCTGACCTATGGAAAGTCTGCAATATCCATGCATTTCTTGGGGAAGCTAGGTAAAGACACATTAGCTGGTGGAAGCCTAGCCATTGGCATGGCCAACATCACGGGTTATTCTGTGATTTCTGGCCTTGCAACAGGTATGGAAGGTATCTCCTCCCAAGCTTGTGGCGCCCGGAAATGGAACCTTGTTGGGGAAACCCTCCAATGCACCATTGCCATTCTGATCATGACATGCATACCCATTTCAGCCTTATGGCTGAACTTTGAATCCCTCCTTCTGTTATTCGGCCAAAACCCCACCATCTCATCCGTTGCCGCCACCTATCTTGCATACTCTATCCCTGACCTACTTTGTCAGTCCTTAATTAGCCCTCTGAAAATTTACTTAAGAACCCAAGGTGTGACCCTCCCTCTCATGTTCACCGCAACTCTGACTCTGATGCTGCATGCATGTATGAATTATGTGGTGATTCACACTTTTGGTCTGGGAATTCAAGGGATTTCCTTGGTTGGAGCCTTCACCAATCTAAGCTTTATAATAGTCCTTGTGCTTTACATGTGGTTTTCTGGGGTTTGTTCTCAATCTTGGCAGGGTTGGTCATGGAAGTGCTTCAAGCACTGGAAGCCTATTCTTGGTCAAGGAGCCCCAAGTTGTGTCTCTGTTTGCTTAGAGTGGTGGTGGTATGAGTTACTGGTACTGTTTTCGGGGCTCCTCGAGAATGCAGCAGAGAATGTATCCGCCTATGGAATAATAATCCAGGCCACTTCATTTATGTATAATTTTCCTTATGCATTAGGTTTGGCTGTTTCAACAAAAGTAGGTAATGAACTTGGAGCCAATAGGCCTAACAAGGCCAAAACATCATCGTACACTGCTTTGCTATGTGCTTGTTTCACAGCCATTGTGGCTATGTTGTCGATGCTCTCTATGAGCAATGTCTGGGGACTAATGTTTACCCACGATGAAACTATTCTGTCTCTGCTCTCAACAACATTGCCCATTGTGGGTCTGTGCGAGCTTGGGAACTGTCCTCAGACTACGATCTGTGGGATGCTGAGTGGCAGTGCTAGGCCTGCTTTGGGTGCCAAAATAAACTTTCTGTCGTTTTATGGTGTGGGCTTGCCTGTTGGTCTTTTGCTGTGCTTCGGCTATGATTTCGGCTTGTTGGGCCTCTTTCTGGGCCTGCTGTCTGCCCAGATCGTGTGTGCTATTGCCATGGTGGTTGCATTGACACAAACTGATTGGAAGGAGCAAGCAAATAGGGCAAAGAAGTTAACTGGTGGACTCAGCGAGATCAATGGAGAAAACAATGAAGATGTTGAAGGAGCTGCTCCTCTGCTTGTCTAAACCAGCCTTTGGTGGTCTCTGGTGCTGCTGATGTTTGAGTTAATAAGATGTTTTTCCTGTTCTGCTACTGTTCAAGTATTTCCTCTGTTTTGTGTGTTATGTTTTGTGTCAAAGTTTGTGTTGTATACACAACTTTGCTTCAGTTGATTTCAGATTTTCCTGTCTTTGTTAGTCTCTTCCAATGTGCCACATTGAATGTGGTTTGGTTTGTAGACCTTTCAAATTTTCAATAAAAGTGTGTGCTTTGTTTCCGTATCTCCACTGGGCTTCCTTCAAGGCCCAAAAATACCGATTTTTTCTCTTGCGCTTGTGACTTATTTTACAATTTCTTTACTCAGTAACTGTTCTGGAGATGAAAAAGATAACAAGGACAACCACTATACACCAATAATTGTATTTTAATATAATATAATTTAATTTTTCAGTGATATAAATAAAATACATTTATATCTATTCCCATTAGTAATATAAACTTGAAAACATGTCCAAGTGTTACAATGAAATTTAAAAATTTCCTTTTTGTATTAGTCACTGTAACCTCTATTTAATTTCTCTACTTAACTGCTATATTGAATAAAAAATATCATATTTAATAAATATAATATTTAACGATATCTTTATTGTTTTATTATGCATTAAATTTTAAAAAATAATTCAATTTTATAAATATTATGTATTTTATATATTTAATAGATATTTAATTTCAAAAAAAGTAAATATCTTCATTAAGTATTATATTATTTATTTAATATAATAATCAAGTAACTTAAATGATATTATTAAATATTACGATTATAGCATGTAATAAATATATATCTATCTATTACAATATATTTTGAATAAATATTTATCACAAAAAATAATATATATCCAAATATATATTACATTTTGATTATTAAAACATTAACTTATAAAAGATGTTTTAAAATAAAAAGTCAAATATACCATTATACTATTCCTAACTAGGGATGGCAACGGGGAGGGGACGGGTTTCACTATCTCATACCAATCCCCGTAAAAAGAAATTCATCCCCATCTCCATACCCAAACTCAAAGGGTATCAAACTTTTGTCTCATCCCCATCCCCACCGGGTAACGGGTATAATCTCGTACCCATACCCGTACCTGTTTACTTACTACTTTAATATTAATTTTAACTAATTTTTATAAAATAATAAAAATTACGGTAAAGGAAACATAATATTATCAAATATTCAATATTAGGAATATGATTGTTTTTTTATATCAAATACTTTGAAATAAATTATAATTGTTTACATTTTATATTAGAATACCAAATAAAATTTAATGAGAACCAAAACATTTATTAAATTTACAAACATTAATGAAACCTAGTTGATAAACTTTAAAAATATTTTTTTAAAAATTATAAAAGGAAAAAATATTTTTAAAAAAATATAAAAGGAAAAAAATATTGAAATTAAAATATATTTTAAATGTTTGTTTACTTCAATTTTTTAAATTATAATGAATCTATATTTTATACACTAATAAAAGTTATAATACATCACTTGATCAAAATGACGCAAATAACAAATAATAAACATAATAATAAAATTTTAACATAGATCTTGTATCTTTTGAACCACAATATATGTTGGATGGTGGTAAAAAAATATTCATGGCAATTACATTAAATTTTTATATTATAGTAAATAAAAAATATTTATACAATTATATTGAAAAAATTAAAGTATGATTGTAATGAGTTAAAAAATAAAAAATAATTAGATAAAATTTATCAAAATAGTATTCTACATGATGAAAATAAAAAAAATAAAAATATTAAGAAATTATCACATGTGTGTCTTATAAACAATTTGGAGACTATTGGAAGGAATCACACAAAAAGAAACAAATATATAATTAAGGGTATGATAAGATGAAAAATATCTTAGAGATCTAAGAAAACTTTTCAAATATCAACATATATACTCAATGGTTGATAAAGAAATGACGCAAAAAACAAATAATAAACATAATAAAATTTTATCATAGATCTTGTATCTTTTAAACTCCAATATATGTTGGATGGTGACAAAAAATATTCATGACAATTACATTAAATTTTTATATTGTAGTAAATAAAAATTATTTATACAATTATAGTGAAAAACTTAAAGTATGATTGTAATGAGTTAGAAAATAAAAAATAATTAGATAAAATTTATCGAAATAGTATTCTACATGATGAAAATAAACAAAAAAAATATTAAAAAATTAACAAATGTATGTCTTATAAACAATTTGGAGACTATTGGAAGGAATCACACAAAAGAAAACAAATATATAATTAAGGGTATGATAA
Source organism: Vigna unguiculata (assembly GCF_037176805.1). NCBI lineage: Eukaryota > Viridiplantae > Streptophyta > Magnoliopsida > Fabales > Fabaceae > Vigna > Vigna unguiculata. Next base: position 49,844,133 of record NC_140794.1, on the reverse strand, counting down.
GATGAAAAATATCTTAAAGATCTAAGAAAACTTTTCAAATATCAACATATATACTCAATGGTTGATAAAAAAAATGACGCAAAGAATAAATAATAAACATAATAAAATTTTATTATAGATATTGTATCTTTTAAACTCCAATATATGTTGGATGGTGATAAAAAAATATTCATGACAATTAAATTTTTATATTGTAGTAAATAAAAATTATTTATACAATTATAGTGAAAAAAATTAAAGTATGATTGTAATGAGTTAGAAAATAAAAAATAATTAGATAAAAATTATCGAAATAGTATTCTATATGATGAAAATAAACAAAAATAAAAATATTAAAAAATTAACAAATGTGTGTCTTATAAACAATTTGGAGACTATTGGAAAGAATTGCACAAAGAAAAACAAATGTATAATTAAGGGTATGATAAGACGAAAAATATCTTAGAGATCTAAGAAAACTTTTCAAATATCAACATATATACTCAATGGTTGAGAAATAACAAAAATTGTTTTAGCGAAATAAAAGAGTTCTTGAAATGAAATAAAAATTAATAATAATAAGTAAAGATTTTTTTTATATTACCAAGTAAATGAAATGTTTATGTTATTAAACACTTAAATTAAGAGTATTAAACATTCTCATGTGAAATGAAAATATACAATAAATAAAAATATTAAAAAATAATAGAAATATTCAAATGTTAGACATAATTTTTTTTTAATTGACATACATCATTTTAACATAATTACATAAAGATTATGATAAAATAAAAAATATATTGGAGATGCGAATGAGTTTCATGACAAACCAAATATTTAGAAGAAATAAAAAATATAAAGAATATATAGGGTTACTTAATTAATTGTGAATATTTTAATAATTTAAACGAGAATGAAAATATGGCGGGGACGGGTATTATGGCGGGGATATATTCATCCCCATCCCCATCCCCATACCCAATTGAAAAAATCGGGGATTCCCCATACCCATACCCGTACCCAGTCAATGCGGGGATTCCCCGTCAAAACGGGGACGGGTTCGGACAATACCCACGGGGACGGGTTTATTTGCCATCTCTATTCCTAACTGATATATTTAACAAATTATCTCTTATTTTTAAATGTAATAATTTCACTGTGTATTATATTTTATAATACAATATTTCCTTAATATATAACTTATTTATTAAATATAATATATTTATAAATAATAGTCGAGGTACTGACATAGTAAAACTTGTATTATATTCTCGTATAATTAGTTCATTAACTTTTATTATAATTATTTAAAAAATTAAGAAAATTATTCTTTTTTATTATTTTAGTTGTGATTTTTTGAAAAAGAAAATTCCTGTTTTATACCACTTCTTTAGTTTAAATATTATATGTTTTTTTTGCAATTGTATTATTGATTTAATTCTCACACACACACACACACACACATATATATATATATATATATATATATAGATATATATATATATATATATATATATATATATATATATATATATATATATATATAATACTTTAAACGTCGTAAAGTAAAAGTGCACTGATTGACTAAGTTAGATTTTAAGTTCGGTTTGATATTTTACTTTTAAAAAATTTAAAAGCACTATCGTCTAACTTTTTAATTTATTATATTTTTTAGTGCTTAGAAAATTGTAAACTATTCTTACAGGAGTTAAAGTTTAAAATTGAAATATTTGAAAAGATCTAGCACACAAAGATTCAATTATTCTTGTCATAATTGAATTATTAACAAAAATAATGTTAAGAGATTTGACAAAAAAAATATTCTTTTGTTCACGAATGGTTATACTCTAATTCGTGAATATTCGTACAAGCTATACTCTAATTTAAATTAAACAAAAAAAATATGATTGAAATATTAACAAGTTGATTTTGAATGAGTTAGTTTTTATTAATTGGTTTTAAAAGATTTCATTTGTTTGTAAACTCTCACTCAACATTATTTAAATCGGTCATTTGGTTTAAAATTTATGAATGTTAATTGTATTTTATTTGAATTTACCATTAAAATATATTGTTAAATATTTTTAATTTTTTTTTGTAAATACTTGCACATATATGTGGATATTAAAAAAATGTTAAATTATTCTTTTGGTCATTATATTTGTCAAAGAGATGTAAAATTGGTTCTCAAGTTGTTTTTATCTCAATTTAGTTATAATTTTTTAAAAATAATTTAATTTGACCATTTCTGTCAATTTTAACCAAACGATGTTAAAGTTGTCAATTTTTTTTTTTTACTTTTATTTATTTTTTAAGAGTCGTATGTGTTTGTTCTTTTGTTTTTTTGGACAAATTATTTTATTTAAACAAATTGATTTGAGAAGTGTAAATCAAATTTAGGTTTTTTCATTTTTTATTTTTTTACTTAAAAGTAACGTTAAATTATTATTTTTTTATTTTCATTATGTGTAATCTTTACAAAGAATCATGTAATATTAGCTGTTTCAAATTATAATACTAAACATGATTTAATTTAATTACATAAAAGATTTTAAAAATAAACCAATAAATACTAAAAACAATATAATAATTATTTTTTATTAAATTAAAAGAAATAATAATTAATAAAAATAAATTAAAGACATAGAAAATATCTTAAATATAAAGAATAGTTATTAAATAATTAAATAAGGTACAAATTAAGTTAAGTAGCTTGTAAAGATAAAAACTAGTTCAAGCACTCTATAATGTAAAATCTTTTAAAATAAAATAATTTAATTTTTTTTACTAAATACCTTTATAATCAACTTATAATAAAAGTTTTAGCTATATTATTAAGTCACTAGAAATAGTGTATATGATGATATTCCTTTGAACACAAATGCTTCTTTATAAGAATGGAGTGGAAGTAAGAATAGCGTAAATGAAACAGACATAAAACTGTTGATGAAGAAGCGGAATCATGGTGACTAAGCATTTCAACGTAGGATAAAGATTCAACTTTGTAAGTGGGGCATGGTGGTGGATACGCGGTTTCCCCAAAAGATGGATAATCCACCTCTCAAAGGATCGCTTCATTCAATTTGAACCACATAGAATCGTCTTTTTGCCCACCATGTTAGTGAATCAATGCTTTCCACCAAACTTTTTTCGAATTTTAGCCTCCAGTGAAGTGTCTATCAATAAAGAGAACCAACAGAAAGATTAAAGAAAGAGTCACCTCAACGCGTTAACTAGAATGCACACAATTCCAATTCTACCACTCTTCCTCGCAAAAACAAAAACCTGAGTGCTTATATATACATGCAAATCATAACCAAGTTGCAGCAATATCAATCAAACATAAAGATTTGCATGTTTCTTAATTAGTCCCAGAACACAGGCCATGTCGAAATTGAGTTTCCTTGAGTTTCACTATAGCAGCTCTTTGGGGCACGCCTCTCAATCCAAAAGTGCAGCCCCAAACAGCAACAACTTCAAATCGAAGCAGACATCAAATATGGGATGCAATTTTCAGCCAAGATCAGAGGAAATGAAATGGGTGTTTGAGAAGTTTGACACGAACAAAGATGGGAAGATTTCCCTTGAAGAGTACAAAGCAGCTATGAGGACAATGGGGTGGGGAATTGGAGGTACTGAGGCTGTGGAATCTTTTGAGGTGATGGACTCTGATGGAGATGGGTCCATTGATTTCAAAGAGTTCATGGAAATGTTCAACGTAGAGGAGAGGGTGAAGGAAACGGAGATCAAGAGTGCTTTCCAAGTGTTTGATTTGAACGGAGATGGGAAAATCAGTGCAGAGGAGTTGTCACATGTTCTGAAAAGCCTAGGAGAGAGTTGCAGCCTCAGTGCTTGTAAGAAAATGGTGATGGGAGTAGATGGAAATGGTGATGGCTTTATAGACTTTAATGAGTTTATGAGGATGATGATGAGTGGCAAGAAACTTACCTAAGTCATCATATGTATCTGCCTTTTTCCTCTGCATCTTAGGTTGCTACATTCATCTTTTAGTTAATCTATGTATGTGTATTTTCTCCTTGATTTTTCTATATATCCTGTTGTGTTATCAGACGTGATCTCTTTCAGCAAAAACCAGATATAAAGTTGCTAAGGAAATCCGCAAGTATAACCAAAACAGAAAAAAGAGCACAGATTCTGAGGATGGATGAAACACAACTAAAATAAGTATGACAGCATAAAAACAGAGCAAACTATGAATAAGCGGTTTCTGATTCAAGTTCAACTGATTGAATCAGCTGATTTTGATCCCATGACTTCCCAATTTCACTTTAGTTATTATTCATGCTTCGAAAACTCCTCAGATCTTGTGGTCTTGTGTCACGGGGTAACTTTTGTTACAATAACTTTATATTATTATTAAGTTCATTCAAATATTTTATTACCGTAGTTATTTATAAATAAATTTATTCAAAACAAATTCAAAATTAAATAAATTATTTATGTTAAGAATAATTCATTAACAGTCAAGTAAATTAGGAGTTAAAATAACTTTGATTCAATTAGGACTGACAAAGCCGGTGGTTCCTACTAATCCACCCTGCATTTGATTTTCTAAAAGTGACACTAGCTCAACTAATTTACACAAGACTTCCAAATTATTAGGTTTTGCATTTTAGAAAAGTCTTCTTGTACTACTTCTTTCAAACGTATATTTTTAATTTGTTTATAAGTTAATTTTGTGTTATAAACTTTGTATATTATGTTACTTTCATATTTAAATATTTATAGAAAAATAAAATCAAATTCAAAGTTAAATAAATTATTTGTATAAAAAATTATGTTAAGAATAATTCATTAACAGTCAGGTAATTACTTATTAGTCATCAAAAAAGGTTAAAATATATTTGATTCAATTAGGAGTAAGGAGAGAGTCACTCTCTCCCCTTCTATTTCATCCTATTTGATCCTCTAAAAAGTGCATCGCCTTAACTAATTTAATTACTTACGTATTAATCGGTTATGCATTCATATTTGCAATGACAATATAAATTTATATCAACCAAGATAACGAGATAATGACTGATGAAAATATTATTTATGTTCAATACGATGATGATGATGATGAAAATCTTAAAGCGAAAATGATTAAGTTGCAAGTGATTGAAAATATTGATACTTTACCAATAAAGTTTGATCACATGTAATAAAAATACTATGTAATTTTGGTTCAACCATAGTACAAAATCACATTATATAAAAAGTTAACACGTGTAATCAAAGTAATATGTACTTTGGATTCAACAACCAGATTGTACAAAATCATAGAAAGTTATTAAATAAGTTATAGTCGGTGTAATTTAAATTACTGTCATTTTATCATCATATACATATGCATATTGTTCTAGTATGCCCATACGTCTCTAATGCTTATAAAAAATAAGTTATAAAGATTCTTCTTCCTTAATTTATCAAATGCACATTTTCAAGATAAAGCAACAATCAATCAAACAGAGAATAAAATAAATGCTAAATGATATCAACAAATTTAAAGCGAGAATATATATAGAGATAGATTAAATCTAATTAGTTATTTTATATTCGTTTTAAAATTTATGATAATTGAAATAAGCAAAGATTTAATTAATTTAATCATATTACTAAAACTTGAAAGAGAAGCATATTTTATTCTTAACAGAGCGTTGCTTTGAATTATACGTATAAGAAGAGAGAGCAGTTATGAGATTATTATCTGTTTACAGCTACGTGGGCGTGTGAGTTTTGAAATCTGAAAGCATATATATCGCTTATCGTGGCGTTTTATTCTATCTATGTACAATCCGTGTGCATACGGAAAAACAAATAAGAGAAGACTGCACAAGATTCTTCATTTTGGTGAATGTACTCCTATTTATGCTTTCATCTTTCCAACATACACTTTTCCACCTTCCCAAAACATAGATTTCATTCACGAAACTTATGGGAAGGATCATCAGATATTTCTATAACATTTACTCAATTTCTTTTACAGTTTATGAGTTCAATGTGCACCGGATTACTTTATATTTAGGCATGTTTTCAAAAACTCTTTCAGACTCTCGAAACAAACAATGATCTTTCCAAAGCCAGACACAGAAATGGTAAAATTTTATTTTTGAAACTACTAATTTTTCCTTCTTCATTTTACACCTTAAAATCCTAAAAAAGACATTTTTAAAAGCACAGTCTTACTTTTATCTGCATACACAGAACCAAATTTTTTATTTTTTTCATTTTGTGTTTGGAAGATTTTCAAAAGCGGTCTCAGTGGTGACAACGTTAGAATGGTAAATTGGCAACTAAACATAAACATTGAACTAGCCGTTGTTTCTTGTGATCTGGCATTGGAAACTGAGCATTAACATTAAATTGAAGAGTCAAAAGAAATTTAAAGCTGGGTTTGAGGTAGTAGGCCAACCAGTCCAACCAATAAGATGCAAGTAATTGTTAAGCAAATGGGAGACCAAGACCTGGGATGCAGCTTCTGAGGCCATTTCCAACAGCCTTTTAACTCTTAAGAATATGTTGATTATGTTTTGACTGTTGCATGTTCAAAGGCTATTATTTATGCAAACGATCCACGTGGCATAACCCCATTAGGGTGGCCACTTGGAAAGGGTCTCAACCACGTGAGTGACAACCATGTCCTTAGGTTCCATGTTAAAAATATTTTTGAATCCCGTCACCCTTTGGCGTTTACTGCATCTTCACAATGTTCTTGCTCTTGGACTACCTTAGTTTCTACAATTCCATATGTAACACTGTAACCTCTCCTATGTTGTTGAAAGTACAGAGAATGAATACGAAGAAGTCCATTAGTAAGTTATTAGTGGGTATGATTCGAAGTGTTGAATATTATTGTTGTTGTCTGGTTTGGTCCGTGTGATTGGGAAAAGCAGAAGGGCATTGGGTCCGGGTGGAGGAAAGTTTACGTATTAAAGATACAAACATTTGTATGAGTTGGTGAAGGGCAGAGTTGGTCTAGCTTAGGAAGGGAAGGGTTTCTGCGAGAGACCACGTGATTCCTTATAGTGTGTGCACAGCACGAGGAGCGACTCACTAGAAAATGCCCACTTAATGCGATCTGTAACATTCCATTTAATTAATAACACTAATTAAAAGAATGTCACGCGAAATAGTATTAGAAACAAAGTCCTGGAGTATAGACACTACTCCTCACGATTATCTAAGAGAAAATCCGAATAAGAAAAGGGCACATACGATGCCATAACAAAGTATAAAATATAAATCATCAACATTTAGTATTTTAAGTCTAAAGACCAGCAGTACACGGGCCATAGCCCTAAAGGAAAGTCCAAGTAAACCTAGATCTAGTCCAAGCAGACTATGCAGCGGAACCTCCATCACCCTGATGATTACGGGGAGTTCTCACCTCTGCTCACATCAACAAGTTGATGATCATTGCAAAAGAAAAGACCACACCACAGAACATACAACAAACAAGAGAAGGGTAAGCTAGAGCCAAAATTAGTTTTATCATGCAATCAGATATACTTTCACAGTCCAATATACATACATCATCCACGCATGTTATGACCTTCCAATCAATACACTAAGACTCGACTCGACTCATCCGGATACATATAATTTAGTCGGATTCAGCGGATGCTTGCTCTTGTGGTGGATACCTCTGCTCACCCCCGAGCTGCTCACCCCCGAACTATGTGTTACAAATGTTACAATGAATAAATCCTTCACACACAAGGTTAGCCCTTAGTGAGTTTCAGGCCTCCTGCTACTCTCATCACAAGAGTCAGTCCGCTCTAAGTGAGACTAACTGACTCCTTAGAGTGTCAGGATGCAACCTTACCTTGAATCCTTACCAAATTATACAGATGGGGCACCACCATGGATACCCACTAATAGGGGCCATGGAATTATGTCCCGACCACTGAAGCACGACCCTGAAATCCCACCTAGAGATCTCAAGGAATTATGCACTAACCCTCGACCAATCATGCTCAAACAATCGAATAATATTTATCATGCAAATAATCTCATACCAACCTTTATAAACCATACTCATTCATATTCGAATGTAGAATCAATACCAACTCATCCTTCCCAAACCATGAATATAGAATTTCATCTCATACCAATACCATGCCACTTTAATTACCAACCACCAACCATCTCATACATGCCACATGCCAAGTTCATGTTAAACTTATCAATCATAGACCATAAATCATTCTACTCATACCCATTCGCCCAATTCATGCTTTTAAAAGTAATTGAATCAATCCACAAGTTCAAGTTAAAGTAAGGAATTAAAATTGTGCAGCAATTCTCGCTTAAGCTAGACTGATCTCGCTTAAGCTAGACTGGTCTCGCTTAAGCTAGACTGGTCTCGCTTAAGCTAGACTGATCTCGCTTAAGCTAAAATCTCTCGCTTAAGCTAAACTGACAGCTTTTCACTGATTTCAACATGTAAGAACACAAAATCCCAAACAACGAAAACTAAAGAAAACACAAACATGTTGCATAAAACGTTGACATCATATTTTCAGGCTTTAAAAGGGTAAACAAATCAATCATGGGAGCATACAAGTATTTAAACAACTATGCCGCCAATCTTGCTCAAGCTAAGGAGCTCTTGCTCAGGCGACAGGGGTCTCTCGCTCAAGCGAAAAGATTTCGTTTAAGCGAGATTGAAAACAGAGAGCACTTTGAGTTCTCGCTCAAGCTGGCCCATCTCACTCAAGCGATAGGCCTTCGCTCAGGCGAGCACTCGAAACCAAAGGGGGGCGAGTTACTGCCATTCTTGCTTAGGCGAGAGCTTCTCGTTTGGGCGAAAAACAGCTCGCTTAGGCAAGCATAGCAGATCTCACCTGCTCTCACGCATGCCAAGCCAAAAATCCATCCATAAAAAATACACAAATTATTTTCACACCATCAAAAGCACATCAAATCATCAAGAGCACCCAACAGAACCAAAATAGGCACATTATTTATAAAAGCGTAAAAAAAACTAGCTTCCCTTACCTGGAAAGGAGCTAATATCGGGCTTTGACTCTTAAACCAACGGGAGCAGCAGCTCCAAGAGAAGATCTAAGAAGTGAAGACGAGCTGAGTTTAGAGTTAGCTTGACCAAGATTGGGGCTAAACCCTAGCAGAGCCTCTGTGGGGGTAAAGGAGAGTGTGAAAGTACTGTTTCTGCAAGAATGACAGAAGTGAGAGGGGTTTGGCTGCCTTAGGGGCCTTGGACACCCTATGGGCCAGCCCTTAGGCCCATAAGATTAGGGGCAACCCTTTAAAAATTAGGGCAAAATAAAAGAAGGTTTTACATTCTCTCCAACAACAAAAATTTTCGTCCTCGAAAATTCACTGATGGGATAGGAAGAAAACTACGTTTTCCTCACGCCCTACGACAATCACCACCTAGACATGACAGGTTTGATGACTCCAACACCTATAGCCATTGGAAACTTTGCCTTTGTGCTATGCGATATATGTTCAACAGTGTAGATTGGTTTAGTCACTACGCTCGAACTAACTTCCAACTTGGAACCTTAACACTGGAATGCTCATTCATACTTGCCCAACTAACTTGTATCTGATATACTGACCCATCCACCATATGCTCTCCACTACCTCTTGTAGGTGTTTATCAAAGTCTCAGATCACTTTAAGTCTCAAACTAAAGCACGTTCGTTACCACTTCCCTTCACCTTGTCCACTCCTTTATGCATCACTTCACTGACTTGATCACGATTGAGTTTTGACCTATTGCCTCACCATCAACACTCTTGACCACTTTTATGCATAACGACACTCATAACATCTAGCCTCTTTTACTGACTTCAATCAATGGTAACAAGTTCACAACCAAGTCATTCCATTTCCAAATTAAACTTTCTTCTGTCACAACCACCAAATTCATTTCGGCATCTCACCTTCATTTCTGATTTACTAACTCATAATCATCCTTCCTCAAAAGCCTTAGAACCATGTCTTTTCTTGACTTGAAATTTCTAGTATGATTCATGCCAAATTTCTAGTGTGATTCATGTCTATCAATTCTAAGATACTTCTCAAACTAAGATTTTTCTGAATTGCTTTTTTCCCAACCTTGTTGAGAGATTCACTAGTTCTAGTCAGATGACTAGACCAATGAAATCTCTTCACATCTTCTCCTCCCAACTCATACACTTACTTATCCACCAAGTCCTTACTCTCACCTCGTCAAACCCTGATCTTGAGTTCCCTTCTTTGGTTAAGCACCTACCCTTACTTCCTTACTTTCAAGTTGGTACCCTAACTTGAAATCATAACTCAAACCATCTCCTACTTCTCTTGCCCAACTTTCTCTGAGTAACTCCATAATTCCAACTTTAAATGATCACTGAACATCCTTACTTAATACTCGTAAGAATGACACTTTCACTGTTCATGAAGAACTGGTTGTCGTAGAAATCACTAGGTCATGAGTAAGATAGTACTTTCCACGCACCTCTGACCCTTCACATGTATCACTTCCCACCATCCCGCTGTGCCACTCTGATCAACACACAAGTCACTCATTCGTTCACTCAAAATGATGCTCCTTTCATATCTGTCGTGACAAGGAGACAATCATCGTTGAGGAACCTTCCTCCAAAACCTCTATGGAACTTGCAAAACCCTTTGGACTCACCCTATTATAGTCTTAACGTCCCATTTTCTCAAATTGAAGAGTCTTAACGTCACCTGCTCTCACGCATGCCAAGCCAAAAATCCATCCATAAACAATACACAAATTATTTTCACACCATCAAAAGCACATCAAATCATCAAGAGCACCCAACAGAACCAAAATAGACACATTATTTATAAAAGCGTAAAAAAAACTAGCTTCCTTTACCTGGAAAGGAGCTAATATCGGGCTTTGACTCTTAAACCAACGGGAGCGGCAGCTCCAAGAGCAGATCTAAGAAGTGAAGACAAGCTGAGTTTAGAGCTAGCTTGACCAAGATTGGGGCTAAACCCTAGCAGAGCCTCTGTGGGGGTAAAGGAGAGTGTGAGAGTACTGTTTCTGCAAGAATGACAGAAGTGAGAGGGGTTTGGCTGCCTTAGGGGCCTTGGACACCCTATGGACCAGCCCATAAGATTAGGGGCAACCTTTTAAAAATTAAGACAGAATAAAAGAGGATTTTACATTATCACTCAATTTTTTATATGGACAAACTTCATCACTTTACCATTTCCACTAAAATACTGCAATTCTTGTATCAATTTAATGATTTCGCTATAACTTTTCATTTAGACTTGTTAAACTAAGATGTGCTCATGTCACTTGAAATTTCAAATAAAAATTGAAATAAATTATGGCAAATATTTAAACACAAAGTGGAATTTATTATTGGATACACATATAAAGTAAAATTTCAAACTAACCAAATTATTTGTGAAAGGTTATTGCACTTGTTGGTCAGCTGGTTTGTGTTCTATTTTTTTATTATGGTTATTGTTGGGTAGGTCTTTCGCATGTTATGATTGAACTTTTTTTTTTTTTTTTTATGTTATGACCATGTCCATCATTGTTGCTGATATTATCTTTGTCTTCATCAATGACATGACTAGACATTTGTGTAGGCAAAGTAGATTGATAATAACATGTGTGTGTGTGTGTTGAATAGTATTGTGACCATGGTGTCATACAAAATATGATAAATATATTTATTTCATAGAGGTGATGACTTGTCTCTTCAACTCTATGTTTTTGAAATTTTTGTTCAAGTTTGAGACTAGTATATTGAATATGGATTTTCAATATCATAACCAACTTCTTTAGAATTTAAGAGTAATAATATAGTTGTGTCTTTATCTGTGGTCAACTATAAGTTTTGTTAAGGTGATACGTATTGTCCCAAAAGATGAAAAACCATATCAATATGTTCAATGTTTCACCATTCGTCTTGTACAATTGTAATTAATAAAGTAATTTTATATTTTGTGGTTAGAAAAGTACCATCCATTCAAATAATTTACTTGAAATATTTGAATTCTGGCTTAACAAAAAAAAAACTGGTTTATGATATAACACCAAGGATTTTGCATCCATTGACTATGTAAGGACTATCAATAGATTGGATTAATTAAAATCATAAGATTTTATTTTAGAAAATTTAATGCAAAAAAAAAAATCAAAGTTTAAATATATAAAATTTCATAAAATAAAAAGGTAAAAAAAATATTGAATTATAAAAAGGTCGAAGTTTTAAGACTTTAAAAAAAAAAAGATTAAAGTCATCAGACAGAAATATTGAAACTTCACAAAAAATAAAAATAAAGTAATCTTATCCGTGACCACTAACTACTTCAATTTAAAAAAAAAAAAAAAGAAAGTTGTAACTTAATTAATAACTTGTTAGCATTTGGAAAAGAAAATTGGAAGCCATCAATTTCACCACATTTTGGATGACTTACTCATTTTAGTAAATTTTTAGAAAATTACCCAAATGTAGAATTTCAAATTTTTAGAACTTCCCATGAATTGATCTTTATTTTAAGGCGTGTAGGTGGGTTGAATTAGAAAAAATGGAATCCCATCTTCTGAAACGTTCTTTATGAGTAGTAAATTGAGGTGTAACATTTAGTGGCATGTACTGATATAATAATAATAATTATTATTATTATTATTTGAAGTGGATGGAAATTGGAACGGTAGGGTTTGTAGTTAGGGTTAAATTTGCTATTAAATTGAAAGGCAATATCCCGGGTCACGTGGTGAGTTTGATCCGTCAGTATCGCCAGCTCATAACGTGCTTTTTACTTTGGGAGTCAAAGCATGGTCAAATGGCATAGCTGTGCATGCATGCTGGCCCTCTCTGTAAGCTGTAACTCTGCCACTGTGCCTCTGAGTCACTGTGCTCCCACCCCTTCAAACTTAGCTCAAAACATTCAAACCATTTAACCCTCAAATGCTGTCGCTTTCTCTACCACAAATGCTATCTCTCATTTATGTTTTCACCCCATCTTTTTTACTGCTTCGCCTCCCACGGACCACCACCATCTCATCACATCGATCACTTCATAATCATAACAAACAAATTTTATTATCTTATCTGTGTTTTCTTATTATGCTTCTCACTTCGTTTCAAGTGCAACTTCTTAGAATCTTCCCAAAACTTTGTTTATCATTTAATAAACACGAAGCCAAAGGGATTGGCCTAAAAAGGTAATCTTTGCATCAGTTACCCGTGGGGTAAAAGAAAGAAACAAAAGAAAATGACCTCTGTTGGCACTTTCAGCGCCTTCACTTACTCCCAAAGACTCAGCTGGTGTAACTCGAGAGACAGTACATTCCTTCTATTGAACGCTAAATTAACATCTTGTGACACCACACAACAACACTTCCATTTCATTTTGTTTGGTTAGTACATGCATTTGACGACATTAAATCTGTTATTTTTTTTCCATTTAAGATATTCTTAGGAGATAGAATCGAGATTTATAAGAGATTATTAGTGATTAGTGAATATAAATACAAACATGTTAGAGTGGGTTGTAAGATGTAACAGTGAGAGGGGTCCCAAGTAGAATTTAATAGGCTCTTTGGTTGTGCTTGACACCACATATCGATCCATTTTGCACTCTTATAATTTCCATGTTGTTATTCTTGGTCTGATGGCATGCTTAGAGATGTACAACTCGGAGCACAAGGGTCGCCATCACCATCATCACTGCGCTCCAGTGAGTCCCAGAATTTCTTTCTCGAACGACTTTGTGGATGCTCAGCAAGCCACCAAGCAGGAACACAGCAGCGCCAGCAGATCAGAGCCTCCTGCACTCTCCTCAGACTTCGAGTTTTCTGTCACCAACTACTCAATGATGAGTGCTGATGAGCTTTTCTTCAAGGGAAAGTTGTTGCCCTTCAAGGATACCAAGAGGGCCACCACCACTCTCAGGGAAGAGCTTCTTGTGGATGATGATGACGATGAAGGCTACCAAGACTTCTCTCTCAGGCCTCCCAAAGGCTCCTCCACAAGGTGGAAAGGCTTTCTGGGTCTCAGAAAAAGTCACCTCGGATCCAAGAAGGTTGACAAGAGTGAACCTTCCTCCGACACACCTGTTGAAACTAGAAGAGCCGGTTTCTTCAACGAGGGAGCTAGGCTTCATGTGAATTCACAGGTTACTTCCCTGTGCCTTTTGATTCTTTCAATGTCTTACAACCTTGTTCAACTTCAAACTGTTGCCTCTCCTTTATGTACATTATTTTCATCGTATCATAACTGCAATCGATCTCCGACATTTAAGTTTTAGTGTGTCTGTCTTCTTAATGTATGCTTGATTTAATTTAGTTCTTTTACATTTTGGTGCGATGCAGGAGTTGTTGAATGAAGGAGGATCAGGTAGTAGGGATGTTGAGATTGGGTTATAGAGTTAACTGAAGAAGGTATTGGATTTGTGCTGTGTAGGAACAGGAATGATACATAAGCTTTGAATATGTATTTATTTACTGTTGATTTTTGTTTTGTTCTCCCTTTGTAGGGTGACGGGGCATTTTTTTTCCCTTCAGCGGGTTTCAGAACCAAACCAAGGCGGTAAATTTATGTTATTAGGCTTTTGTTTGTCAGCTTTGATTCTTCCATAATTCTCTGATTTTTGGTCCACCTAGTGGTTAGGATTTCACTGTTTGTTGTACAAATTATTTGCAGTTGAATTGAAAAAGGCCCGCAAAAAGAAAGGATTGATTCATCTTTCTTCACTTTTTATTGTTGCACCTTCTTAGGCTAGCCCGAATCCTGTCCTATATATTTCACTCTTGGTTAAAATCTTCCATTGTTGTGCATGTTTGTATTGCATGTGAATGTGAATGTGTATTCATTTCATTTGGTTTCGTTAATGGATTTTAAATAATTAATATCGGGAAAAAGATAAGAGTTTTTTTGGGTCCTTTATCATTCAGATCTCTTGCGAACACACCTTACCTTAACATAATCATAGTAACTTGATCGATTAAGTTTGTCTCTGGTGAAGAATCATTGATGATGAGGTTGTGGTTTCTTCCATAGGCCAATCTATGATATCCTATCCCATGAGCGTTGCTCCTTGTCCCAATTCAGAGTTTTGGTTGATTTGACCGATGTGTTTGTCCAGATTCCAGTCTCTGTTGACTGGTTACTGACGTGGCTCCACTAATTGGCTTGAATCTGCTGACATGTCATGCTGATGTGGCAGACAGACTCTTCCATCACATTTTTCAATCTTTCCCTCTCCGGCCCATGTGAACAATTAGATTCTCCTGCCAATGTCTGTCAACCTACCTTTATGTTAGTTTAAAATTAACATATTTTAAAATGAAAAAAAAAAACGGACATAAACTCGTATTACAAAATAAAAGAAAAAAAAAATACTAAAACTCTTAAACATTTATATTTAAAAAACTATATTTTATCTTTTTTATTTCTTGTGGCGCTCTTTCAATCTTTGGTGTCATGTCAGTATTTGAAATCGTGGTGGGGAATTACATTTTTTCTTTTATCATCATGGAAAAATCCAATGCTGCATTTCCTGATCCAATCATACTTGCGGGTCTAATTATAATCATTGGGCAGGGTCCAGACCCTACGAAAGATTCAACCTCACATTTATTAAAAACTTTTCAATAAAGGATAGAAATTTTAAGTTTCATTTATTTTTATCTTATAAATACAATACCTAATTTGAATATATAATTAACTATTTCTAATTAGATGTTTTAATATTTTTCTCTCACAACAGTTTTATATATAGCCAAATGGGCAACCTCTTAGTTATTTATTTGTTTTCTTTTTATTTTTAATATTAAACTAAATTTTAATTTTTTAAAATACAAATGATTGAAAATAAATTTTAATTATAGTTTAGCAATTTGATTTGTTTGTTATAAATTTAAAATGTAATTTACACAATACCTATACACAAACTATTATTACTTATCCTTCTCCGGATATATAATTCAATTTTACACCTGCTCTTTGGTGCTTTTAAAATGGAAAATTAATTTAATTATTTATTACTTAGTATCTGAATATTATTAGTTAATATTTCTTTTATTATAGATGAGATAAAAAAATGTTTCAAGAGATGAAAATATTGTAGATTTATTCATTCAAAACTTTAATATTATAGTTGGATAAATAATAAGAATGTTTTGATTTTAGATAATAATGTGTATTTTTTTATATGTACTTGAGTTTAACATCATTTTAGATTGTATTAAAGTTTACTTACATATTAATCAGAATTATAATTTGTGACTTAAGAAAAAAAAAATTTGTTAATTAAGTGGACCAGTAAACCAACCCGTTTAACCTATCAATCCGTAATGGGCTAGACCAGATTCAAATATTTTTTACTCACAAATAAATAAATCAGATTAGATTGATTCACTAAATGACTAACCCATAGTAAACCGGACCAAACCACCAACAGCCTGTTTTAACAAGTCTAAATGATATATGCGTGACCATCAATTACTTCCATAAACTCATATTCAACGAGGTAATTCACTCTAAATGAAAGATCCAATTAAATATCTAGAATTGTGTTTTATTAAATTGGATATCATTTGATTAAGTTTGCGTTCGTTTTTATTGATAGAGTAAATAAGCTAAGAAAAAAAATGTTAAAAACATAAGAGTAATCAATTAAAACACAAAAACTGAGATATTATATTTTCTTCAAAAAAAAAATGAAAAAAAGTATAATATATAAACAATTTGTTTTTAATATAAATATTAATAAAAAATTAAATTATTTTTTTATTAATATTTATGTATTTCTGTATTATAATAAAATAAATTATTAAAATATATTTAAATAGATTTTATTTTTCAATATTTAGTATGGTATTTTAATGTAATTCTTAACATTTGCTCTCAATTTCAATTTCTATTTTAGTTAAAATTATTCATTTTGATTCTTTGGTTAGATTTATATTCACCATAACATTTGTCTTTTTAATTTAGATATGAAAATACAAATGAATATGTATATATTCGTTCTATTATTGTCCGGTTTTTGTTCTCATTTCAAATTATTAAAATAGATAGTTTATTAGATAATTTAAATAATTTTTATATTACCTTTCTTTTATTTAGTTTCATATTTTGTTTTTAAAGCGCGTATTTAAATTTTTTTCTTACAATTGTTTGTTCTTTATTCTATTGTTATTTAATATTTATATAATCATAATTTTATTATTGATATTTAATATTAAAGAAATATATATAATAATAAATATCTGAAATATTATTATTGAATATATTATTTGTTTATGATTTTAATTTTTGTTAAACAAAATTAATATTTGAAATAATAAAGAGATGAATGTGAGTACCAAATACCAATTTCTCTACGGAGATAGGAATGATGTGAAACTTATGTGAGAATTGATTTGAGAATGAAGATGAAATTTTATCTCAAAGATGAGTACATGATAGTTAAACCTACACTTATCCCATCCGTTGTCAGTATCTAGAAATTATTAATTTTACATAATTTATCATAAAGTTACGGAAAACATTCACTCATGTTATCATGAAGGCTTTGACTGAATTTCATAAAGATGGTGGATGGCCAAGGGGCACAAATTATTGTTTCATAACTGTATTATCAATACGGGATAACCTTCAGGGACTAAATAGGTATAAACTCATATCTTTCCTTGGAGCTTATATAATGTATTATTCATAGTATTATCCAATATATTAGAGAAAGTTATTACTAAGTTCATGTTAGTTCTTTAGAAGAGAAAGGTTTACTAGGAAGACTAGAGCTCAATTCCGGATTAATATAATTTTTAATCCAAAATTTTAAGACAATAAGTTTATAAACTTTTATTATTATGTAGTGTTTTATTTTTTTTATTTTTATCCAATATGTAATTTAGACTCACATTTAAACTTTTATGGATATTTCTCTTAAGGATGAGTCCATTCCACTACATTAGTACCCAATCAACTTTTGGGGGTAGAAGCCTACTTGAGAAAGTTTTAGTAACAAATGAAATTGTAAAAGGACTAAGAAGGAAAAAGAGAAAATAAATGCATACACTTTGATACATAATGAATATGTTGGATGAGAGGATGCATAAAATCAACCATGACATTAGTGCTTGTCAACAGAAGTCCTAATGAGAAATTCCATATGTCCAAAGGTCTAAAGACAAGATGACCCACTAGCTCCATTCTTGTTTTTAGTTATGGCAGAAGAACTTATCTCACAAGCAGTAAAAAACAATTGTTACCACGAGTACAAGTTGGAAAAAAGAACTTGATAGTTGATATATTTGAATTTTGCTATTGACACATTATTCTTTGGTCCTAAAGATGTCTTATTGGGTAGAAGTTGTCTTATCAGTGATGAAAGTGTAGCCTGAATGACCGAAACACCAAAAACTGGGTTCATGACTTTCTTGCACATGTTGGTTTTAATATATAAATCATTCAAAACTAGACCAACCCTTTTAGACTCTTTTCCCAACCACAATTTCATTTTACAGTTTATAAGCACCATGACCTAATATGTATTTTTGAGTTTACCAAACATTAGCACGACAGAAAATTACCCCAATATAAAAAAAAAACGAACACGCGAAAATTAATGGCTATGATAAATACCACTCATATAATTGCACAACATATACTACAATAGACAGTTTCCGTCTAAGGTCACAGGATCCAGAGATTATGTTTAACCATGAGAGCCCATAAATATATACATGCACCCATTTTCTCAAAAAACATATAAAGTCACCAAGGTGCTTCGACTTCTCTTCGAAATTTATTGTGATAATTTTCAGCTTTGCACTTCAAACTCCCAAGATAAGCACCAAAACCATTACATGCTCCCTTCAATTCTTCGAGCTTCTCTTCTATGTTCCTTATTTCATCCTCTGCTCGACTGTACTCGTTTCTAGAGGCCAAGTACTTTTTGGCCTCTGAGACATCATTTTCCTCGTAAGCAATGCTAACAAGCCGGCGTAACCGGATCCTTAGAAACTCAACATTCATACCCAGATGCTCGAAGGCTAGCAATGTTTTGTCCCAGTTAACAAATTCAAAACGTGGGGTGCATAGCATACTAACCTTTATGGCATCTGCAATGTTCACAGTTTCAGATATAATTCCAGCAACCAGCTTATAGTTCATGCCCTTGATCAGATTCTCATGAAGAAATGCATGCTGACTACAACATAGTCTGTAGTACTTGTTTCTAACATCGTCAGGGAATTCAGCATCTATTGACACTCCGTCAACTATGACGCTAAAATTTTCAAAGCCTCTCACATCTTCAAACTCAAGCATTTTAAACTCCTCCATAACTTCTGAGAGAGCTTCCTCACTATCATTTTCAGATTGTTGTTCTACTGATGGCATAACCTTAGGTCTCAATCTCGACAAATTTACCTTTTTTTTCTTTTGGATATCAAGTGGGACAGTTTTGCCCTGTTTTCTCTTTGAGCTATTGCATGTAACATCAGTATCTATGTTATCTTTGCCTGAGAGCAATCAGAAAAACAAAGAATGCATAAATCCACGGTCATTCATGATTGATAAATCAAAAGAAAGTAAAAGCATAGAGAAACAAGTCTTGCCTCCCATTTTTCGTTGTTTTGTGCAGCTATCAAGATTCAGAAAGGCCCCATCCAGTTCCCTCGTATTATTAGCTCTTATTATATAAACCTGAAAATCAAGTATAACAATAAGTGGCATGACCTAAACAAAAGCATAAAAATAAGTTCTGTTTAATCAATATAAAGACCATTTTCATTTGGATACAACAACAAAATCAGCTTTTACAAAGTAAAGGAAAAATGGTAGTATGAAAGTTAAAAAAGAGAAAAGCTTTTTACTAACTCCAGCTATTGTCCAAAAACATACAATAAGTGTTTTGCCTTTAAAGAGAGAGAAGATAGTATAATGACCCATTCCCCCAATACTCAAACAATGATTCTTGGGCATAATCATGGACTCGAACACTCTTTAGCAGAGATCCAGAGGATAGTTGTCTTAATAATCAGGGAGAAGTTGTCATTGTAACAGTGCCCTAATTCACCAAGAAGCTGCATTATTGCCACCATATGACCTTCTATACAGCTCCAAATGATATTAGGAAAATAACCATAGTAATCAGGTATGGCTATCATTTTAGCAGTACCAAGTTTGCCTGGTACAAGCCCCACAACTGTTGCATATGGCCTCCTAAATTTTTCTTTAGTTGCAAGTGTTCCCTCACTAAAATAACACGTATAACACACCAACAGAAACACACTAGTCTCAAGAAAATAAGTTCTGTCACTTTCACAATCTTCAGAGAAAGCATATATGTTCGTTTTCTTCCTATTTTTATAAGAGAGTGGTTAAACCCTCCAAATCAGTTAGGGACTCATGATTGATAAACAATGCCATTGTTACCGTTTTATTCATTGCAACATAGTCTGCATGCTCTAATCGAAATGTGAATAACCATTTGAAAACTTTAAGCAAAAAAATAAAAACCATCACCTTAAATTTGGTTGGTCCAACTAATTGGAAGACCACCGCATCACCCTCCTGCAATTTGTGCACAGCAGAAAACTGTCTCCATCCAGCACTCAATCCCATCTTACAGGCAATAAATTTTGTATTGTATTCTTTACCAGATTCATCTTCCAAAACGATTGTTGTATCCTTATCCGGTAAGTGTCTTTTGCAGAAGGCCACAGGAAGGCCCTGCAAAAAGAAATCAGAAGACACAAGAGTGAAACGTAATGAAATAAGGTTTCTAAAATAGAAGTATTTTTTGTTTCAGTGTATCAAGATACTACTCACCATCCAAAAGCAACTAGCAACATGTGATCTAACTAACGACTTCACAAAACTAGGAAATTCTGGTCTCAAATTTGATTGGACATCCTCTGCTTGAAGAACTGCTGATGACATGACCTCACCACGAGAGGATGTTCCTTCTACTGCAGCCTTCATGGAACTGGAAGCAAATACCATGCTCAAATTTTACCGTAATTAAGTCAAGTAAAGGAGAAAACTATTATCTAAACAGCACTATGCAGATTTACTTACCTTGAAAACTTCTGAGCCTCAGCAGACGTTGCCTGTAGAAGCATTTGATAAAATAATAACCCAATTAAACTTTAATTTTCAGTTAATTGTGCATTTAACTCATACAGAAGTTGTACAATATGAAGAGTGACTGATTTAGAATTTACAGTACACTTACATAATAATGTCTAAACTTGGATTTAAGAAACGAAATATAATGGTATTTAGATATTATTATCAACAAAGTTTAAGTTGCCTATGTTAATAATTCAGATCATTGTTTTTCTGCAACTATTTCAAGTTTTTTTTTCCATCACAATTTCCCTGAAGACAGACATAATACTTCTATAGTATTATCCCTTGCATCATCACAAGTTCAAGTTTGCAGTTCCATCTTCTCTAATGCAAACATACAACGTGTTTGGATACACATTTTCAACCAAAAAAGTCTCTTCAAATTCCTCAATGAAGTATAAGCTACAATGGAGGCATATTGATTGATACCAAATCAAACACTCAAATACTCCCTTGTAGGGGACAAAAATAACTTTGCTTGTCAAACATATTGGTTTAGCTTTTAGAAAGTCCTCTCCCTATTGCTATAAAAGAACCATGAAGGAAAGGAAAAATTGCACGAATTCACGGAAGGCAGAAATCTTAAAGTCCAACATAAAATCCAACACGAAACATAAAATAAATAAATAAAAATTCTTACTTGCTTGGTCGGACTATTATTCAATATTTTGTATTTGCTCTCCACCACCTTGTTTTGTTTATCCTGCAAACAGTGCAACAGGACTTCGACTCATCACTAACAACTCAGAAAAGGAGGCACAGAGAGAAGCCTACAACCAAAATCTCATCTAGCTTGGCCATATA
Organism: Vigna unguiculata; assembly: GCF_037176805.1. Lineage (NCBI taxonomy): Eukaryota > Viridiplantae > Streptophyta > Magnoliopsida > Fabales > Fabaceae > Vigna > Vigna unguiculata. Next base: position 49,822,249 of record NC_140794.1, on the reverse strand, counting down.
CTGATAATATAAATCAAATTAAAAATAACTACTTTATATCAAATGAAAATTTGAAACTATGTAAGGTCAAGAAGATAAATGAAAATGCCCACAAAGCCTTTGTTCCCCAACATGCAAAACATACATTAAATTTAAAAAAAAAAAAAATTGGGACATTTTGTAAACTATGTAGATAGAAGATAGAATAAAACCATGTTTAAAGGAGAGACTCTGGAGAAGTGAGATTGAGGTACGCCACCATGCAACTCCTCCCCATAATATGCTACAGTCACAGCTTGATCATATTGTGGTAGCTCCACCACATCCCTCCTGTTCGCACGATCGCGGTTCCTTTCATCAGTAACCACCATTTTCAACCTTATTAGATAGTCCCTTTTCAGTTTCAAATGTGAATGAAAGATTTAAACACCACCACCTTTAAACAAAAGGAGAAAAAAGAGAAAAAATTTTACATCATGGATGGATCGGTTGACCAGCGAGAAAAAACAAAATGAGCCACTACCGTTCGATACTGTTGGATCCACCACCTTAGATGTTGTGTCTTTGGGTTGGTGTTGTCGTAAAAATTGGTTGGTAATTGACAACCAGAACTTCAGATTTTGCAATGGAATGGAATACAATGCAAGAACATAGAAAGATAGATTTTAAAACCACCTTCAAAATATGAAATATGAGATGAGAGAGATAATCAACAGTCTAACTACCTCCTTAGCATTCCATGCTCAAAATATTTAGGGATTGTATTAAATATATAAAAGAAAGTGATTGTAAATTAATATAAAAATCTAAAATAGTGGTACACTAAAAAAATAGCTTGAAATCCAAACAATAAAATCATAATATTAAAAAATAAAATAAACATAATAAAAAATATACAAAATAGAGATTTGTATTATATTAATAAAAATAATATTTTTAAATATTATGATTCACGAAATACTTTCTGGCTAATTAAAAACACAATTTCATGATATATAAAACACACTCCACCCATCACATGTAAAGGGGCTAGAGTTGTCTAAACGGAATAGAGGAAAAGGTTTAATAAAAAAAAGAATAGTTTAAAAAATATATATGAAGGAATGTTGCAAAAATATGACATAATGGATAGTGAGGATATAGGATGTAATAATGGTTTAAAAGATAGAACTCATATAGTACTTTTAAATAAAAATGACATTTTAGAGATAATAAAATGTGTGTTGTATACACATATCACGTTCTAAGTATTAGTTGGGAGTTTCTTTGTCGTACATAGTCTAGTCGAATACATGTTAGTCCTGTAAGATGATATGTATTCAGATTGCGTCGATTTACCAAGTTAGTATAATCACCTCATGAGATAAATCCAAGATTAATTAACTCATTTTTTATTAGTAGGTAATTAGGTCAAATGAATCAAAGTCCAATCAGGTTAGACTCAAGAATTCTAGTATAAAAGACACATTTTACGAATTATATGATTACATTTTGTTCTGACATCAGACTTCTCATATCTAAGACTGACTTTGACATCAGAGTGTCTTTTGCATGCACCACCTCCCCCTTTGTTTGAGACTAAAAACGAGATACTCTTGAAGCTAGGACCGGAAACCCTTTAAACTTGTTTAGGATGCTTTATGGGATATATTTCGACCACTTAAGAACAAAATATAAAATAGTAAGGGAGGTATAATTACATGCTAAGAAGGTATAAATATTAAAAATAGCTTAAGGCGAAAATAAAATAAAATTGTATGTTAAAGTTCCTCTTATTTTATAGCCATATCTTAATTTGTTCCTTCTTTTTTATTTTCCTTTTCCTTTCAAAATTTGAAATATTCATGAAATTAAATTTATAATAATTTTAGCTTATATTATTTTAAGTCAACTTAACTTTTTTTTAAATTTAAATCTATATATTTGGATTTAAAGCTTTGACCAAATTTGAATTGAATTTAAATGGGATTATTTTCTAGATTTTGAATATTCGAAATTAAGGTACATCTAAGTTAAGTCAAGTTTGTTGAAGACAAGATCAAGTCAAATTTATTTAGGTCCAAGGTTGAGACAAGTTGGTTCAGATTGAGTTTGCCAGTTCAAAGGTCGAACCAAGTTGACCAAGCCAATTATCGAGCTGACTCACCTTGGTCATGCTAAGTCAGTCTAGCCTGAAAAATCGAGCTGAAGGTCAAGTTGAGTCGATCCAAACTAGAGGTTGAGACGACTCAAACCACGCTAAAGGATAAAATGAGTTGGGCCAACCGAAAGTCAAGATGAGTCAGTTTAGGTCAAAGGTTAAGACAAGTCGACACAAACTGAACTTTAAGGCAAGTCGGTTTGGGCCTATGTTGACTCAAGTCAATTATGGCTAATGGTGAGGTGAGATGAGCCATACCCAAGCTAACCCAAGTGAACCATACTCATGTTGATACAAATCAGTCTAGGTCCAAGTTAAGTCAATTCAGCTTGATCCATGACTAATAAAGCAAATAATCATGTTGATACAAGTCAGTTTAGATCCAGATTGAGTCGAGTTAGCTTGATTCATGTCTAATAAACCAAATGATCAAGTTAATTAGATCGATCTTGGATTTAATCTAATTGATATATTAAATCCATTTTAAATTTCATTAAAACAAATCCAAACTTAATTAATTTAGTTAAAAATTACGGATAACAATGCAGATCGCCTTGCATTTTTTCGTAAAAAGTGGGTCAAGCTGGCTTACATAAGAAATGCAAGCTAATTTCTCTAGCCCGCTTCGCATAATGTTTGATGGGTTTGTAGGCCGACCCTGAGAATTTTGATAACTTTATTTTTACTTAATTAAATTAGTAAAAATAATAATTTATGTAAGCCCATTTCTTAAAATAAATAATATTCATGATTTTATAATTTATAATTTTTAAGTGCAAGTCTAAGAAAATAGAAATGATTTTGAACTGGACTAAAATAAGAAAAGAAACTTGGATGAGAGAGCTACTTTTGGATTGACTTAATGTGAATGAGTGAGCTATTTTTAGATGAAATAAAAAAAACGCGAATGGATAAGTTGCTTAGAAGAAACTCATACAACATGTTGTGCTAGTGTTGTTGAATTTTAGGAATTTAAGTCAATATCAACTAAGTGGAACAAATGTATATTAACCCGTCGTTGGCCTGCAATAGCTAGCTGCAAATTATGTGAGATAAACCTAAGCGGACTAAGAGATTAAAATAATTGGCCTTCTCCACACTTTTTGTTAGTATTGCAAGACAACCCACGTCACCCATCTGCATTGTTATTTAAATTAATGAACTCAATCTATTTTATTGAATCTATATTAGATGTTGAAGAATCTAATTCGTGCTCAACCTTACTTAAAGGTGTTGCAATTTGGTTGAACCGTTTAATTGAATTGTGCTTTTTTTTTTTAAATAACCATCAAAGAAAACACGAAAACTTAACCCTAACGAAATCATCATTCTCTCAGTAGTCTTTAAACTTAAGTTAGAGATATTAAAAGCCTTGAATAGCCTGTAAATAAATATATTTTGGGTGGCTTTCTAAACCTTTGCAACATCAATTATGTGTCTTCAAATTAAATATATTCCTTTACAAATAAAGGGTGCGGAAAAACTTTTAGGCAATAGCATTATATAATATCATTTTATGTACTTTATTGAAATTTACAAATATTTCATATTTCATAATTCTTTATTGTCACACTAGATGCGCAACGTATAAAGTTCATTAGTTGCTTGAGTTCATCATTTTATGAATATGAAGAACACCAACTTGTCATGGATTCACGAAGCATGAATCAAATAGAAAACTTTCTTATGCATGCTTTAGTTGCATACATTATATATTATTCTATCGAATTTTTGACAAATGTGCTATCCACACACTGTCATACATAATTCTTTTCCTCTTTAGTTAGACGTTGATCATTTTAAAATAAAATAAGTTTCTAGTCATTGTTGTATTTCAAATTTTGATATTTTTTAATATTTTAAAAAAATTATCCATTAGTCTTTCGTTTATTTTTATTATTGATAAATAATCATGAGAAAAACTGAAAATAGACAATAAAAAAAAACGAATGGTCACAAAGACTGATTATGGGAAGTAAACATCAATAAAATAGATAAAATTATTTAAAATGATTAAAATTCACTTAACTATAAAGATTTTAACCCAAAAATAACTATAATAAACTACAATACACCGATACTTCAAGTTAGGTCACGGATCTGTGTCAAATAGTTTAGGATACTTTACCGATATTTATCAATAAAATATCTAATTTATAAAGCAATAACACTTTTATGATGACAATAATTTTAATACATATGATTTTAATTTGGATTCACATAATAACAATATATTTATCATATTTTTAAGAATTATATATTGTACAATTTCAATATACATATATAACGTATCATATCTTACTATTTTCAAAAAAAATATATCGACATATCGAATACAAGTCATATGTACATGATATGATAAATAATAAGAAATATCTTTCATTTATTTATTCATTTTATTGTCATGTGTGATGCTTAACCTTCACCAACCATAAAAACAATAATTAACAAACAATATAATGTGTTTGTTAAATAGGAGTAGATATCAATATATGCTTCGTCTGCTTAGTAATGAATTTAATTTTGTTTAAGTAAATTAATCATTAATTAAGTTGGTGGTGAGAGTTTTTATTACCTTCTTTAATAAAAGGTCAACAAGATAAGGTCAAAAAATAGTTTCCGTCTATTAAAACAAAAAAGTCGATGTTCCAGAACTAATACACTATGACGGCTTTCTTTGACCCATTTTGCATACCTTGCATTATGCATATGAATTATTGTTGTAAAAGAACAAAAAAACACAAAAAGTTATACCTTCCGAATTATTATTATTTTATAGTTTGCAACGTGATTACATCTTTAAGCACGTCTTAACACAGCATGCCTAAAAATAATAGACGTCGAAGAAAAAATGTTAGTAAAATTGTAATATATTTACCATCACACTTTCTAAATATATGATTTGAAATTTATTATAAGTCATACATTTTTTTAATTTTCCTTTCTTAAATATATATTATATTAAAATTGGCTTTCATTAAGTTTGAAATTTGTGATTATTTTTTCAACGGCTAAATTACTCGGAACATAACCAATTTGGTTTCAAAATTTTAAAATGGTACCCATTTTTAAGTTTGTCTCAATTTAGTACCTAAATTCGTAATGTGTATCAATATAGTACCCTCTGTTAAGTTTTCACAAACGCCCTTAAGCGGGCCTGAGCTTTTTCAAGCTGTTCAATGGCGTTTTCCTATAATTCTTCTGAGTTTCGAATAGTTCTCCAGATTTTCTGTTTTCAATTATCTAATAAATCACGTCATGAAAGTAGACTCTCTTTCCATCCATTTCAAAATGTCTATGATCTCTTCCCGAACCAAACATGAATCTTTCGATTCATTTGGCTCTCACACTCAATTACTTATCGGAAATTTACCAATTTTTTATGTAATGAGCCTATCATCTCTTCTCTATTCAAAGTGAAAACAATTACCAATATAAGACCAGAATATTCGGAGGACTCTTTTGACCAAACAAATATATGTCAACAAAGTTGTTTTTTTATTCAAATCCAAAGACTTCTTTTGAATTTATACATAGGTCATCCATTGATTACGCATAGTACAAATGGGAGGTTTAAATTCACTCGTTTTTTATTTCTCGCCATAAATAGGATTCAAGCCATTTTTTTTATCGACATGAGTGTTTTATATCGAAAAAAAATCGAATAATTTTTTTGAAACCGTTTCCTTTCTGTATTAATATAGCGGTAGAAAGAGTACTACACTGCGTATAGTCCAAAATTTTTAACTATGGTAATAGTCCAAAATTTTTGGTAAATAGAGAATCAAAAGTGGATTACCAATAAAGCGCAAAATACTATGGTTCTTTAAGATTTTTCTTAATTTATTCAAAAAAGAAAATGAATTCAGAAGTAATTCGCGGGATTCTGCACATTTTCTTAATTCTAACTAAACTAAAAAGTGCAGTTTGGTTAAATCCAATTTATTCTTTGAAATAAACAACTCGCACACACTCCCTTTCCAAAAAAAAACCAGTAGACCTTACACTACACAAAGATTTATTGGATTTGTTCTAAAATATCAGTATTAAACACAAAACATCCGGCGGATGGCCAGGAGCCCAAACAAAGGAAAGAATCGGTTATATTTTTCATATGATCTCATCTCCTCTTATGAATAGACTAATTATCTTTCTAATATTCCTATTAGATAGATAATATAATAATCTAATTGGAATATATAATTATAGAATTTGATATAATTTGGATTGGTCAATCAATTGGAAGATTCCCTAAAAGAATGATACTTCTTAGAATTAGATACCAGTTCTTTCATCAATTGCAAAATTTATCTAGTTTGAACACTTTCAAAAAATTATCTTAAAAGAAATAAAAGAGGGGTTCATTGGACTAAACAAAAAGAAGAAAGAGGGTGAATAAGTATGTGAATACCTTTCAATTAGTCCTTCTCTTATGTTCTTATCTGAACAGATAAAGAATTGTAGGAGTGAATTATTAATATAATTCGAAAAAGGAAGTCCACATATGTATTTTTATCCTTTTAGGATTAAACAAAAGGATTAGCAAATAAAAGTGCTAATGCTACAACCAGCCCGTAAATTGTTAAAGCTTCCATAAAAGCCAAACTAAGTAATAAAGTACCCCATATTTTTCCCTTTGTCTCTGGTTGTCGTGCAATCCCCTCTACAGCTTGCCCTGCGACAGTGCCTTGACCAACCCCAGGTCCAATAGAAGTAAGCCCTGTGGGCAATCCAGCAGCAATAACAGAAGCGGTAGAAATAATTAGATTCATGAGAATTTCCTCGTAACCTACATATAAAAGAAAGAAATAGTTAATGATATAATGAACTAATAAATTCTGACTTCATTTTTCAATTACCAAGACTTTTTCAGTTAAAGTAATTAATAAAAATAAGAATTACAAATTGAAAATAATAGTTATTAAACGAATTACTTCGAGATTTCTTTTTTCGTCTCGAACTACATAGTTTTAGGACGTGATAAGGTACCTGCCAAGTGTCATTGTCTTAATTTCAACTTAGTCCCCATATATGCCTATTTGTTTTAATTTAGTACCCATATGTGTTTATTTGTTTCAATTTAGTACACGTTCTATTTGTTTCAATTTTGTCTGAATATTTTTTTACAAAATAGAGAAATATTGTGTCTCCCTTAAGACCAAATTTATTATTTATATAAATGTTATATTTATATTTGTTATTAAAAATGACTTATAAAATTAAGTATTGAAATTTATATTGAAGTTAATAGTAAAAGTCATGAATAACAAATTTACCAAAACTTTGTTATTCATGGGTATAACAAATATCAATGTAACAAAACATAAATCTTTTAGTAAATTTAATATAAATTTCAATACTTAATTTTATAAGTCATTTTTAGTAACAAATATTAATATAACATTTATATAAATAATAAATTTTGTCTTAAAAGAGATACAATATTTATTCATTCTAAAAAAAAGTATATTTGAACAAAATTCAAACAAATAGAACATGAACTAAATTGAAACAAATAAACATATATGGATACTAAATTGAAACAAATAGACACATGTGGAGACTAAATTGAAATCAAGACAATGACACTCAGGTACCTTGCCACGTGTCACTAACAATGTCACGTGTCACATCAAGGATTTGACACGTGACCATTTAAAAAAAAAAATTAAAAAAAAATTTTAAAAATTAAAAAAAAATTAAAAAATTAAAGAAAAAATTAAAAAGTTAAAAAACCAAATACTGACACGTGGCAAGTTACTTAATGGCGTTTGTGAAAACTTAACGGAAAGTACTACATTGATGCACATTACGAATTTGGATACTAAATTGAGACAAACTTAAAAATGGATATTGAAATTTTGAAACCAAACTGAGTATATTCCGAATAATTAAGCCTTTTTTCAACTAATTAAATTGTCTATTTGGAATATGAGACTCCAAACATGTAATACAATAAAAGAACAAACATCAAAACAAAGATGGAATCTCAAAACTTAAGTCGACAAACCTTTCTTATGTTAAATAAGGCATTTTAATATTACTATTAGTTAAGTCCTGACGATATGTATAATAACTATGTTTGACCTTCTCGTCCTTGACTTTCTTCACAAAGCTAATGTTTTATTTTAAAAAATAAAAATAAAACGAAGATGTTTAAAGCTGAGATTATTTTTTCGTTTTTGTAATATACAGTTACTATATAAGTAAAAATATTTAAACATTTTTCAAAAACTATTTGAAAACAAAATTATATTTCTACCAATCATTTCTTTTACAAAGGGAGGCTAGGGAATATCGAAATATTCTAAGTATACTTCATGTTAGACCATCCAAATGTTCATCTCATAATTGCTCACAAAAGAAAAATCTATAAAAACATTTCATTAATATTTATTTTAAAAATTAGAAACACTTATCATCATTTTAAGGGTTAAATATTAAGAAAGATTAGATCTCATTTTCCGTCGTGGGTAAAAAGTTAGAGAAGAAATAAGTGCACTAAGAATATTGCTGATTCAAATAGCCAAACAAAGTGCACCACGAATAAGCTTGTGCTGTAGCAGAGTTCCAAAAAGCCTCTGATATTGCCAACAAGTCTTTGGTACTGCAGATATATGGATAGGCTACAACATTTTTCAATGCGATAAAGTAGTAATAATGGTAAAATACTTTATATGGCAAAAGATAATAGCTTATGAATAGAAATCACCACCTACAAAAACTATAACAAGTTCATGCTAAAACTGGGCTTTTGTTATGACCAGGATCTGCAGCCCAATATAAACATATCCGCCCAACATCACGACGCTTTTGCTATTTCTTGGGAATAAAATAACCCAAAATTCTTAACAAAAAAAAAATCCACCATTTTAAATATAATTTTCAATATTTAAAAATTTTCACGAAATAAAATCACAATCTCAACCCAAATGCACGTTTGTTGCAACATTATATTATTTGAGGAAAATTTTGGTAGGGATAGAAAACGAGTCGCTTCAATCTATTTTGGTCCGATTCGTCCATCAAATAAAAAAATCAATAATGATAACCTTTCCATATACAGGTTGGACTAACAGATAAAGTCTGATTAACCCATCACTTCTTTTCAATTTTTTTTCAATTTGTTTATATATATATATATATATATATATATATATATATATATATGTGTGTGAATATATGAATATTGAAGGTATATTTAATCATATAAAATATTTTTTAAACTTTTAATAGATTAATTAATATAATTATTATATTTATATATTAAATTATTCTATTATAACTAATAATTAAAATTTAATTTGTAAATGTTAATGATTTAAATTTAAATTATAGTACTATTATATATTCACACCTTTAAAAAATATAATATAAAAAATTAATCTTTTTAATTTTTTTAAAAAAACAAGTTGGGTTGGACTAGACGGGTAGGGACAGAACGGACTGACAAGTTAAAATCTTCAACTCAGCTTGTCTCTTTTAACATGGACAGACAAACTGACCCGTTAGGGTCAACCTGTTTCGCCATCCCTAAAATTTGGCAAAGATATCTTTTATGTAAAATTTTATAATAATAAATTTGTAGGTCTTTTTATTTTTATATTGTTTATCTTACTCATATATATATCTAATGAAAGACTTCTAACTTAAATTTTAAAAAAATATTTCTCAAGTGTGAGTCACTTTCATGTTGGAATACTTCTATCTCAAGAGAAAATATTAAAGTAAGAATATTTTAATAATGATCTTAATTTTATATTGGCGTTCTATAACAATAAACACTTTTCTTAAGTGAAAAACTTTTATTATAAAAAATTCATAAATTCTAAAACAAACTTAACTTTGATATTATAATATTAGGTTCACAATAGCAATATAAGAATTCATAACTAAAATAAAAGATGAAGAAAGGAACCAAACAAACAATCAACAATAATGTAATTTTACTAAAGCAAATAAAATTACAACACCTTTCTCTCTAACTCTAAAGAGAAAACTATGACACTTTTTTCTTGAAAATAGGAAAAACAATAATAAGGAGAACTTTAAAGAAAATAATTTTGTATGCATAACTAATAAAACAACGTGCTTCTTTTATAATAAGAAAAGTAAGCATCAAAGTATAATTCACTTATTAGGGGTGTCAAAATTTTGGTTGAATTACTCTTTTGATCCATATTTTTAGACCAAAAATATCAAGTTGGTTCTCTAGTATTTTTTAGTCTCAATTTGGTCTCATTTTTAAAATCGATTTTTAAAAATTGACACAATTTGGTTCCTTTGTTAAATTTCTTGAGGTGAAACAATTTTTTTTTTCAAAATTGACACTATGATTATGTCAATTATACTAACAAAACAAACCATTCTTATTTACAACTTCAATTTTTATGTAAAAACATTGATATAATTCAAGAAATTTAACGAAAAATGATCAAATTGCATCATTTTTTCAAAAATCAAAACTAAATTGAGACAAGAAAACACTAAAAAACTAACTTCATATTTTTGAACAAAAATAAAAACTAAAAGAGTAATTCCAATTTTTTATATAAACCAGTAAAAGCATTGTATTTAAGTTTTTTTATGCTAATAAAAAAAATAAAACTATAATTATTGTTATTATTATAATTCTAAAATTAAATATAAATAATTTTTTATAGTTTTATAATATTTAATTTTCATTTTATAATAATTAATTTTTAAAAGTAGAAAATAAAAAAATGGTTAAATTAAGAAAATGATCACTTAAAAGATAATATTAATAAAATAATTATTTTTATTTATAAAAAACATTTAAAAGTTAAGATTGAAAAATAAATATAGACAAAAAAAGAAAATTCTTTATATATAAATATAGATGCATAAATTTTTTAAAAATATATTTAAAATTATATAAAAAAAAAAATAGGGGCTATAACCCTTTGTCATGACTATAGTCCGCTACTGCTCTTGTATCTCATATAAGAGATTACTTTTTGCAAGAGTTTTCATACCTTGCTCTGAATATTACAGAGTTAATAATTTTGCATCATCATCACTTATTGAATTGTTGATGCAATTATTGCATTTGAATATTGCAATGTATTTTCTAAAGCACATATAAATTTATCATTATCTTATGTGTTTTCATCACTATTAAATTTTCTAAGGTTGTTTTTAAGATTTTTCCTTCAATATGAATCTTACACAGGGGTGACAATACAAGCCGATCCAACTTGTTTAGGTCCGACTTGCATTTGTCCCATACAATGTGGATCGGCCGCTCCACCCCACATTTTCAACACAGGTTGAAAAGTTCGACTCATCCCGTATAAGTGCGGGCCCGCAGGCCATCCCACTTTTAAAAAAAAAAAAATTTATGATAAAACCTTCAATGTTCAAAAAATTGGAAAAAAATTAGGAAACTTTAAGAAGTTCACAAAATTATTAAGCAAAGACTTTGGGGAGTTGGATGATAAATTGATAATTCAACATTTTCATCATATTCATATTCGTACTTTAACATACGAGATGTATTCTTTAAATTTTGGCACATTAAAAAATACATAATACATATATTTTCTAGTCATACAAAAATTTAAAACGTTAATGTAAAAGTTCAAAAAAAAAATTAATAGACACAAGTGCAATTTTTGATGCGAGCTTGTAGACCAGCCAATACAAACTACAAGCTGGGCCACTGCGAACTTGCGAGTTAACTGTCTTAGCCCGGACCGACTATCGGTCCGACAGTTCAAGCCCATATTGCGAGTCCTAATCTCACGCCTTATATAGTTACCTAATAAATATTCTTTCTTCAAATCTTTCCGGATGTTGTACCTCTTGTAATATAAGTACAATATCATCATACATTTTTATTTTGATAGCATTGGCTCCGACACTTTTTAAGACATAATAATTTTGTATAAACATGGACCCACTTGAAATAGACTCATAAGTGTAAAAAACGATCCTAATGTATAATCATGTATCAAGTTTAACCTTAATCATCTATTCACCTATCCTATAATTGTTTTCTACTATTAATGTTAACTTGCACCTCTTACTTTTTTCTTGTAAAAAAGAAAGTTACAGACCCAAAAATAACATAAAGCAATTAAAACAAATATATTTTAAAATTGTTTCATGACATCAATTTAATTCGAAATCATTTTTAAAATTTGTGTACTACAAGTGCAACTTATTTTTATTGTAAGAGTAATTTTTATTTTATCTTATATATGGTAATGAACACTAATATAGCATTTGATTCAATAAATTGGACTAGAATTTAGAATTTATTATCTTTAGGAATGTTAATGAGACTGGTAGGATATAGATAATAGCTCTTTTATCTTTTATTTGCCAGATAATTATTCGCCTCATATCCGTTTTCATATTTATGTAAATATTCGTTATGCGGGTATCTATATATTTTTTTAATATCCACAGATATTCACGGGTATCTGCGGGTATTTACAAAAAAAAATATTTAACAACATATATTAACTATAAATTCAAATAAAATGCAATACATAACATTCATAAATTTCAAGCTAAGTCCAAAAAAAAAAAACTTCTTTTAAATAGTGTTGGATGACAATTTACAAAGAAATGAATTTTTTTTAAAATTAATCGATAAAAAATAACTCTTTCAAAATCAATGTATTAATATTTTAATCATGTATATTTATTAGTGTTAAATAAAAGTTAAAAAAATAATTTTTTTTAAAATTAATTAATAAAAATAACTCATTCAAAATGAATATATTAATATTATAATCATTTGTATGTTTGTTTTAATTTCTTTTTAATTTAAATTAAAGTATAATATATTCACGGTACATATTCTATTATATCCGTGTACCCGCCTTAACATATAGCTATAAAAAATATTCATTATCATTTATCCATTATTGACCGTTATTCACGTGTATCCGTTGTCTCCGTTTACATGTTTTACCCCGCAGAGTACATAATCTTTTGACATTCTTGTTAATAAAATAAACGAAAATTAATTGCGAGTTAAACCGGTACACAGTACTGAATAATTACTGAAAAATATAATAATTTACCAAAAAAAGTAAGAAAAGTTGGACACTTATTGTGATTTGTATAAATTAATTCCATAAGCTTAAACTATTTGTATAACTCATGGTCATTGTCAGCAGCCTCTGATTTGTCCTAGCTTTTCCGTGCTTATATTACTTTTTGGTTCCAAAGATTTTGAATGAATGATTTGTTTCTTGGCTGAGTTTTCAATTTTGTCATCTTCTTGCAACGCAAGTCTCTTTTGCCCTTTTATACAATTTCGTTTTTGACTTAACTAACTCGCCTCATTTCCTATGACTTGCCAATTCATTTTCTTCATATGCCTTCATAGCTTCGTTCCAATTTCGGTTACAACTTTCAACTTCCCTCTGTTGCAAACGTATTTCTGATCTTGAGCTGATCCTTTACTAACATGGATTTTCAAAGCTTTATGAAAGGTTGGATGAAGGCTTCTTACGTGGTCTTTGTGTTCCTCTATGCTTTCTTCCTTGGTGCTTTAAAAGGTGTTCTTTTTTCTTTTACATTTCTTTCACACTTTATGGTTCATGATTTAATGTTGACTTCTAAAAAGATTTGGTTTTTTCTTTCTTTTGCTGATTTACTCTCATGTTGTGAAATCTGAGGTGAATTGGATGGTGGGTTATTGAGTTTTTCTTTAAGTTCTGCAGGCATAGTCGTGGGTCCTATTGCTTGTCTGGTTCTTATTTTAGGCAACGTTGGGGTGATTCTGGCGCTGTTTCCTTCACATGTGGCTTGGACTGTTTATACCCTTTTTAAGTAAAATAGTTTCTACAGCTTCCCTTTTCTCTTTGTAGAATCAGCAATTCTATTTCATATGATGAACGAGGATGGTTTGTTTGTCTTTGTAGGATTCAGATGTTTGATGCAGCCTTGAAAGTTGCCATTTTTATTGCTTTGCCTGCCTTGTTTTGCTTGTGGTTGGGTCTAGGCATAGCGGGAAGCGTTCTTGTTGGAGTGGGGTATGGTTTCTTTACCCCTTGGGTTTCAACTTTTGAGGCCTTCAGACATGATAACGAGTCCAAGAAATTTTCTCACTGTATTGTGGTGAGTTTCTGAGATGTTCTTGCACTAATCAAGATTGTTGTTAAGTTTTATTAGCATGTTTTTACTTAGTGTAGAAGTTATTAGTTCATTTGTGGTTTCTCACTGAACTCAGGATGGAACTTATGGAACTATCAAAGGCAGTTGCACGGTGGTTAGGGATTTTGCAGATATGTGTTACCATTCATACCCAAGTTTCTTAAAGGAACTACGTGAATCACCTACCTCAGATGAACGTCAGAGGCTAAGGTAAAGGTCATAATAAGATCATTTACATATTAAATTAAATTTTGATGTAAATATTGTAAAAGATTTATATACAGTTATCTAATCATAGATTGATACGAATTAAAGTGGTTCTTTTTAGCTTCTTTTAACTCAAATGGAAATTCATACTGCATATTCATATATTGATTGAGTGCTTTGACTTACAATTTCTGTTTGCAAAATATTTAATTAAAGGAGTACTCTTTATGACCATTGAAACTTGTTTTATAGGTTAATTCATGTTCCTGGATGCGTCATTGTTGGGATACTGGGGCTAGTTGTGGAGATTCCCCTTTTCACTGCAATTGCTATAGTAAAGAGCCCCTACATGCTGTTCAAGGGCTGGTTCAGACTTTTGCATGATTTGATTAGCAGAGAAGGTCCATTCCTTGAAACAGTTTGTGTTCCCATTGCTGGTTTGACAATATTTGTGTGGCCACTAGTTGTCCTTGCCAGCATATTGTTGGCTATTATATCAAGCATTTTTTTTGGAATTTATGCAGCTGTTATAGTATGTCAGGTTTGATCACTTTTTTTGTTCTTCATTCCCCATTTCCTTTGCTGAATCTTTGCTTTTATCTAACCTTTTAACCTTCCTGTGGGTGTAGGAAAGATCTTTCCGTAGAGGTTTAGCCTATCTGATTGCTATGGTTGCTGAATTTGATGAATATACAAATGATTGGCTGTATCTACGGGACGGGACATTCTTGCCAAAGTACACATTTTCCCAATTAGTCTTCTTTACTATCTGCCATTTATTCCGTTAACATCAGCATCCAATTTGCTTGCAGCCAGGCCCCAGTATCGAAAGAGAAAAGCTTCTCAATCATCCGAGTTTTCTGTGAGAGGATCCAGTGTGGGTGGAAGCAGATTAAACACTTCGATGGACCCGCCTGCAATGTTTATGCCAAACTTAGCTCCTTCAAGATCTGTTAGAGAGGCCATTCAAGAGGTGAAAATGGTGCAGGTAAGCAGTTTTTCATCTAATGTTGATTAAATTAGTTTAAAACATTGGCAAATAGACTCTCCAATCATGTCACTTTAAATAGAAACTGTAAGTTTGGATCTAAATGTTGTTATGCTTAGATTACACAATTAGCTCAATGGATGGTGTCTGCCAAAGTCAAACCAAGAAACGAATAGGCTCTTTGGCGCATGTTAGGGGTAATGAAGAAACCTTGTTGAAGGATTTTATAATAATTATAAACAACAAAACAAAGAACAAGGTATCATATATCATCATCTGAGCAAGTCATGACTCAAGAATTTTTTATTCTGGTTTAATTATCAAGGTGATGCATGTACTATATTTTTTTATTTGTGCCAATGATTTTGATGTCTGGCTTCCACTGATTTTTCTGTACTGGTTTCTATTTTAAATAACCTACAGAGTTGGCATTTGGTTGATTGCTGTCTTAATAACTATATGACTACGCACTATGCAGCATAGCTATGAAATGGAATTGTGCACGTCTAAAGAAAAACTTGTTATCCAAAGGCTTTAGTTGACAATTTCCTTTACTACATCATCTTCCTGATCTCGTTATGCTTTTGTTGTGATTTCATTACTTGACACAATCTTTGTTAATGTCGTTTTTAAATCATAATATACAGATTTGGGGAAATATGATGAAGTACTGTGAGATGAGAGGCAAGGAATTATTGGATGCGAATGTACTTACAGGTGCTGACCTCTGTGAATGGATGAGGGGAAAGAATATAAATGAAGCTTCCATAGTTGGTGTTGGTTTGCCTTGTTATTCACTCCTACAAGCACTTATCTTCTCCATCAAAGCCAATTCAAGTGGTGTATTGCTGCTTGAGGACTTTGAGATTACGTATTTGAACAGGCCAAAGGACAAGTTGTTGGATTGGTTCTTCAATCCTGTGATGGTTCTGAAGGAACAGATAAGGGTGATCAAATTGGGGGAAGCTGAAGTGAGATACTTGGAAAAAGTAGTTCTCTTTGGATTCAACAAGCAACGCCAGGAGGCTTGGGATAATGGTGGTTTAATGACACCTGATGCTCTTAAAGCTGCCCAAATGGAGGGAATTTCCAGAAGGTAAGCGATCAATGAATTAGATGATGAATCTCTGCATTTTTGAGGATGAATCTCTTCACTCTATGAAGTATACATGATAATCTATTAAGTTGTTAATGAATGCATTGATTTTCAGGATGATTGGAATGATAAGAGGAGTATCAAAGCTGCCAACATACAGAAGGAAATTTCGTCAGATTGTAAAAGCTTTGATTGCTCATTCTTTGGAGAAAGACGTTTCAGGAAAGGCTTTAGCTACTCATTCAGGGGATGTATTAGATATTTGTGAAAAGGCTTTGGTTACTAAATATTTGGATTCGGAGAAAGAACCTTCTGGAAGATCCAATAGGTCTATAGTATCAGTTGCCTCCGATGAAAATGTTTGATTACTTTTGTTTTCTAACATTGTCAATTAATCATTGTAAATTCCTTAGATTGTTTGATAGATTGGTGTAATTTGCTGTACTTCAATTTTGGTTTGCTTCATGGTTTATAAACAGTTTGAAACATTTTCATTAAGGTTTCAGAAATATTTTTTAAAATTTGTTTGCAATTTTTCTTTTATTTATAAAATATATATTTCATTTTTTAACTATATTTATCTATGATATCTCATCTACTAAAAATGTTTATGAATTCTAAATAGATAGAAAATGAATTAATAAATATTTTCTGTCTGATTAATTCATTATAATTTAAAATAAAATTTATGATGTATTAAGTTTGTCACCCTGTACGTAGCAGCCATTCTTGCTGAGCTAGACAGTTTTGGGTTGGTTTAGTTTGGACTGGCGAACTGTTGGATGAAAGCCCATTAAGAATAAAAAAAGTGTTGCTCTTGCATTTAACATTGTTATAGTTTAGTAATTATAATAAAACATTGTTATAATTTATTTAATAATTTATTGTCATAATTTTTTATTAGAATTTAATATAGATCGAAGTTTATAAAAGATTTATATTAAATTTAAATTGTTACAAGTTTAATATTTTTTTCTATGTAATTTGATTCAAGTGGACTATTTATAATCATTATTAGTACAAAAAATGGTTCAAGTGAACTATTTATAATCTTTATTATTATAAAAAAATATCTTCTTATAAATTATAGAAATGAAAGAAAAAGAAAATTGAAATATTTTAAACTTCATAATTTGTTTTCTTTTTATAATCTTTTAAAATAATTGTTAACTTTATCAACTTTATTTTATTTATCCGTCTTTCTTTTCTCATGTATTATTAATACATTAATTTCTCGTGTTTTATAACCTTTACAACAACCAACTCTTTAAACCTATGTAAGAACAAAGAAAATGATTAAGATTTGAAATACAGTGAAAGTAATATATTTACAATAAAATTAGCACACAACAATATTAGAAATAAAAATAATGGAGGAAGACACCGACATATTTAGACAATTTATAGAATATTACATGGAAAGTATTGATTAAAAGAGTTGGAAAGTGCGCCAAGTTGTCCAAAAGAGAGTGGAAGTGACAAAATGCGTATAATATTGGAGAGGTGAGAAATGGATAGAACACTTATTCCTTGAAGTTGTACAATAAATGAACCAAAATATACCAACAGAACAATCTCAACAATTTAGTTTGTCAAGGATAATCAATAATAAATGTAAAACAACTTGAAAATGCATGTAGGTTGCTATATTATATATTTGGATGCATAGTAATACTATAAATTTTAGGAGCAATGGAAAAGATACGAAAGTGTTATTTAATTCTCAACTTACACCGAGAATCAACCCACCATAATACATGACTTTTTATGCATATTTTTCACATTAATTCGATCACTATAAAAAAATATAAATGTAGCTTCCAAATATTAGAGTCAATCTTATTATGACGTTATTAATGACAGCTAATTTTATTTTAATATAAAAATAAAAGATTAATTTAAAAAAAGTAAGAAGATGTAAAATTATTTAAAATAAAAAAGTTAATGTCAATTTAATACATAATAACCTTGTTTATTTTTAATTTATATTTATTTCAATTAGTATAGACTAAGCAGACATTACCTGTAGAAAAAATAAAATAAATAAAGCTGGTGTCAGCTTAATGAATGTTAATCTTATTTATTTTAAATATATGTATTTATTTAAGTTAGTGTGGGTTAAAAGGACGTTGTAGCTGTACAAATAATTAAATATAAATATTAAAAACAAATAAGTTAAGTTTCTGGTTAGCGTATTATTTTTAATATTTATACTTATTTAAATTAATATCTGTTAAACCGACGTTAATTATAAAATAATTAAAATATTATTAATGGTTAATACTAATTTTATCCATTTTTAATATTTATATTTATTTAAGTTATCTCGTACTAAATTATATATTTTCAATCTGTGTGTATTTTTTATATTCAATATGGATGGTAAATTAGTTTTAATCTAACAATCCATGTACAGTCATACCTTTTATATAAATTTATATATAATGTGTGTGTGGTGATAAATTTTTACATAAATTTCACCACACTCATACATTTCATGTACACTTTTTTTTTTTCATCTACATTCATTTTTTTCATCACACTCAGGGGCGAAACTTAGAAGAAGTTTAGGGGCATGGCCTCTCCAATTTTTTTAAATATATGTTAAAATCTGTTTAATATTTTTTAAAATAAATTTTAAAAATTTTAAATAGATTTTTATTTCTTTTATAAAATATTATATTTAATATTAATAAATAATAAAATATAAAATTAAATAAAGTAAGAATAATAAATTGTATTGAAATATTTTTCTTGTTTTCCCTTATTGTCTTCTAAGTTTTTTACGTATTGTATTTATCTTCTACTCGCATATCTTTTGTTTTTGAAAAAAAAAAGTTACACACAAATTCATTTTATGTGCTCTTATCTTTCATCAGTTGTCTTCCATTTTTTAAGATAAAAAAGTAATTCTATGTTGTCTATTGATAATAAAATATTAGTTTAATATTTTTGTATCTTTTTCATCTCATGAGTTTTTTATACATTTTTTGTACGAATATAGAAGAAAATATTATAATTTTTTTGGTTAAATTATACCTTTGGTCCCCATTTTTGTAGAAAAATATCAATTTGGTCCCTCAATTTTTTTTATCTCAATTTGGTCCCTATTTTGAAAAATTTGATGCAATCAAATTCTTTTTGTTAGTGGTGTAGTAACAATATTAAATGGGGTGTCACGTGTCAGTTCCTGAATTTTTTGAATTTTTATTTATTTTTTTAAAAAATTTTAAAAAATTAAATATTTGCCACTTGTCAAGTTGACAGCGTGCCACATGGCAGTGATAGTGCCACATGTCACTATTATGCCATGTGTCATTTCACTATTCTCAATTTGGTCCTCGTATAGTGACATGTGGCATGATGTCATCTTGACACGTGGCAAATTTTTTTTTTTTTTAATTAAAAAAAAATTCAAAAAATTCAGAAATTGACACGTGGCACCCCATTTAACACTGTTACTACACCACTAACGGAAAGGACTTGATTGCATCAAATTTCCCAAAATAGGGACCAGATTGAGATAAAAAAGAATTAAGAGACCAAATTGACATTTTACTACAAAAATGGAGACTAAAGGTATAATTTAACCCTTTTTTTTAGTAGTTACGTCTCTCAATTTTCGATTAGATTTTAATAAATTATTTTTAGTCTTAATTTTTTTAAATATGTATATTGATTAAGAATAAAATAATAGATTCTTTTTAAGCATGACACTAAGGATCCAATTGTTGAATTAGATGAACCTTTTTTAAGATTGGAAGTTTCATATTAATTCTTTGGAACTTATTCAAGGAAAATGTTCTTAAATATGGAAATATCCAATGAAAAGAGATCAAATTAGAAAACATATTTAAAATGGGTTTCATATCAAATACAACTTCAAAACTATCATTTTTTTAAAAAGAAAATGCAAAGAGATTTCAATACTAAATTATATATATACTTTTATTATATCAAGTGCAATGATTCAATATATAAATTTTGAATATATTATTTTGGTTCCTTCAAAATTTTTTATCGAGATTCGCCACTGATCACACTCTATTTTTCACCCACACATTCATTTATATTTTTTCTTATCTCCATCATCCATTATTCTTCTCCTCGTCTCTTTTATCCACATTCTTCTCTACTTCTCTTCCATCCACATTCATTTCCCTTATACTCATTTATCTCTTTCATTCATTATATATTTTTTTTCTATTTTTTCGTCTACATTTGTTGAATATGAAGGTATTGTACAAGGTATCTATTTTTTTAATTTATGTTGGTTTGGCTAACGCTAAATAGTTATAATAAAACAATCAATTTAAAAATTAGTGACAAAGTTATATCGGCTAAGCCACTAATTAGAGTCAATGTTAAAGGTCGGCTCTAGTTATCATGATTACTTAGACTTTATCATTTTATCGTGATTTTTATTTTTTATCTTTTTATTTCCTTACTTTTATCATTATATTTTACCATGTATTTTTTTATTTGTATTTATTATCTGTACAACTATTTGTTTTTATCTATCTTTATCTAGTTTTACTATTTATTTTATTCAAAACAAAATATTTAATTTGACATAACAAACAAAAAAATGTTATATTAAGTACTAAGTTAGTCCTTAGAGTTAAATACTTCACTGACTTTGAGCTTTCTAAAATCCTTAACTACGTTAAATTGAGAAATCTATGGAAATTGAAGATTTTATCATTTCAATTCATTTTCAATTAGGTCTTGCTCTAGCCTCTTTAGGGGTTATTACTTCCTTGGTAGCACAACACATGTACTCTTTACCTGCTTATGCGTTTATAGTGTAAGACTTTACTACTCAAGCTGCCTTATATGTTGTGCCTTGGAATTACGGCATCGAGGCTACTACCGAACAAGGGGAAAAGAGCCCGAGGTAGGTGGCAGAAATTGGAGGAATGACTCGTTCTGAAAGATGTTATACTCCAGAAGAGTTGGAACTAAGACAAAATACCAAATTAAAGTAGATCAATTTTTTTTCATTCCCGAAGAAGTGTATATTTTACCAGAATTTTCTTCCATAATGGTACGGAACAATAGTATTATTGAAGTAGATACACCAATCACTGTAAATATAAGAAGTCAAGTAAGCGGGTTGGTTCAATTGGAGAAGAAAAAAAAAGATTCAATTAAAAATATTTTCCGGGAAAATACAATATGATTCCACGAGATCTAGTTTCATTCAAGTAACGGATTCTAGCCAATTGAAAGGATCTTCTAATCAATCCAAGGATTCTTTCGATTCCATTAGGAATGAGGATTCGAAATATCACACATTGATCAATCAAAGAGAGATTCAACAACTAAAAGAAAGATCGATTCTTTGTTGGGATCCTTCCTTTCTTCAAACGGAACGAACAGAGATAGAATCAGAGCGATTCCTTAAAATCCTTTCTGGATATTCCTCAATGTGCCGACTATTCATGGAACGTGAGAAGCAGATGAATAATCATCTGCTTCCGGAAGAAATCGAAGAATTTCTTGGGAATCCTACTAGAGCCACTCGTTCTTTTGTCTGAATTATAAATTAGGAAGCTATAATATTACAAATTGGTAAGGGTTAGAATATGCATATTTAGTAAGTAACTCTTTTGAAAATGATAATTGTAGGAGAAAATTGTCTAGATAGCTTTTAGTAATATTTTGGGAGGAGAAAGCTATTTGTTACATGGAACTTACAGGGCACAGAAAGGGTTATTAAGAAGATGAAGTTGTCCCAAGAAGATGGGAGGACATATAATGACTTCACTAGAATATATATGGTTGCTAGTGATAGGATAATGTTTTTTTGGTAGGAGCTGTTTTAGGACGTGGGATTCATCTGAGGTCATTCATTAGTATGTATAGTTTATTAGGAGTTGTAGGAAAACTTTTGAAATAGAAGATGAAGTATACGATGAGGAGGAAGTAATAAATTTGTAATTATTTAAGAAAATATTCAATGTTTGATTTTTTTTAAAATAATTCTATTTTTTATTTATTTTGATATGATAACAAAAATAATCTTTCAAGTTTCATTTATTCAATGAAATCAATCACAATGTAAAAAAAAAAAATCTTAAATAGTAAATTGGAATTGAAAGATGTTTAAGAATTGTTTTTTCTCTTTTACTTAAAAACGTGAATTCAAGCATAACTTTTCTTCTTCTTTTTTTTCTGTTATGGAAGTTGTGGTTGTATGCATGAGTTGATTTTTCTTTATTATTTCTATTGCTACCTGAATTACCTGCATGAAGTGGTCAAAGCCTTGCATGTCTTAAAGAAACGGAACAAGTATCTGAAGGGAGCTTCTTCGTTGAACTTAAAGGACGGTGGGTCTATGGCGGTGAGCGACACAAGGGTTACCTCGTCCTCCTTAGAAGAACCACTTCTTTTCAAATGTCTGCTGTCTCAAATAGGTATATTTGCTCTACTCCCTTGCCTCTCGTCGTTTTCGTAAATGGGGCTGGATATGTAGAAAAGCTGTTCTCCTCCACGTCAAGGTTTATCATCATGTGAAAAATTTCTATGGTACTATGCAGAAGTGGGGTTGGAGATTTGATTCTGAAGGTGCTATGAATAAGAAAGATGGAGGTAAAAAGAAGTCTTACTTAAATGCCTGACTATTCTCTCTAAAATAATAATGTCGAAATCGAATTAAAAGAGAGTGGGACTTCTGTAATTTTGAGTAAAAAGTCACCCTTTCAGTGGAAAAAAAACTTATTTGAGACCCGTACTAAAGTCAATAAATTATCTAATTTCTTGAAAGTAGTTATTTCATTCTTTCTTGCACTATTGTATTTTGAAAATCGTAATAACTAAATTTATCAAGCTAACTTGAATTATGGTGGTGGGATCCATTTTGAATAGTGAGAGGAGCAGAAAGGGAATCTATTTGAAACCAGGTGTATATTCTGGGGGAGCCATGAGCGCCAGCGGTGGGAGAGTAGAGTAACAGAACCTAAGGAAAACTGGAAAGGGAAGAAAATGAGGGGAAAAGACGGAAATGTGAATTGTTTTAAAGAATATCCTCTTTTTTATGAGTAGAATATCCTAGTTTTAGAGATCATGAAATTCGACACCTCACTCGAATTATGCCGCAGGATAATAAGTTTTATGCAATGCAATGATTATTGAATAACGTAAAGCTGGAATTGCTCAGGCATATTGCTTCCTGCTTCTGTATGTGTGATAAAGTACCCCTTCGTCTCTGCCTTCACGACCCATTCCACATCATGAAATTCACGCGCAGCAGGGAATCTCAACCCATGTGCTCCGCTAACCCACTCCCGCTAGCTAGTACGGAACAAACGCCTTCTTTCTCACCACGCTACGTAGCACCACAATTTTAAATATAAAAAATAAGACAAGTTTCACTCGTACAGATTTAACTAAAATAAAGAAATTATTTTATTGAGCCAATATAATTTTTCATATAATAATGATAGTAGTGCTAGAAAGAAAATCATAGAATGCTTTAAATATATATTAGTAGCATTTTAAAAGAATGAATGCTATTTACTCACCAATTTAAGGATAGATATAAATTACTGAGTAAAGTTATACATTATTGACCAGAAAAGGACGACCGAAATAATTAGGTAACTCGCCACTGGTCATTTATTCATTCCCTTTCAACGTCCCGAACTCGCTGAGACATTACTATCTGTTATGCTATGGAGCAGAAGCAGGACCACACTCGCACCTTATGATCCTTTTCCAGCCGGTGAATAATACCAATGAATTTCAAAAACTTAACTGTTTCGGATTTTGATTTTACCCAACAACAGGCAGTACTATCTGATGTACGTAATTTATTTAAATATGTAAGAAGCGAGAAAGAGGTAAGTGTAGTAGAAATAACAATGCTCTAGTTTTACTCTGTAGTCTGTACCAATTTGTTGTACTTGAGAAAGTGGAATGAATTTGGTTCCAAAACTGGAAGACTTTTCTCACATGGGGTAAAGGTAAATAAGATCACCTGTCCGTCCAATCCTCTCTACATTTCTGTAACTGTAACTCACGCCCATTTCCTATAATTAGACAAACAATCACGTCCTCCTCCAACATTTCACCATGCTTGATAATATTCTTCACTGTGTTATTTTGTTCCCTTTTGATTTAATATAATATTTTATTTGGAACGGAAAAGACCTCGCCATCCACGCAGAAACAACACCCATCCAAGTTATCGCAGAAAGTTTCGGGACAAAAGGCAAAGTTTTTCCATTGTTTAAAATAAGGGAAAAGACAAATCAGCACTAAAAATATAAATCAATGAAATGACAAGACAGATAAAGACGGGTTAAATTTACGTCATGGGAAAGGGGAAAAGAAGAAGAAGGAAAGAAAAGATAAAGAAAAAAGAGAAGATAACATAACAGTCACTGACTTTGCTGTACCCTTCAAAGTTAAAAACAGAGAAACAGACACGAATTTTAGGGGGAAGCACAAAGAAAGAAAATTGAGGCTACAATTTTGTTATAGCCTTATAGGAACCATTTGCGCTACAGTCATTACCAACGGAATTTACAGAATTCCGCACAGAACTAGCTTCTCCGTATCTATAACCCGTACACAACTAACAAAAGCGAGATAAATCCCCCTCCACCTTAATTAACCATGGAGGAAAACTAAACATAACTGTACACCAAACAAAAGCGTACTCCGACCGTGGAAGACAGAAAACAGAAGTAATTAAAATCAAGTACCTCAAGTAAATTTAATGTGAGAATAATGTCAGCAAGTAGCATTTCACCGTTTTCTTTCTTCAAGGTTGGTCACTTTTATGGCTTCAATTTCACCCACTCGTATCGTCCTTCCAAGGGCATGTCTTTCACAATATCATAATTATACCTGCAGATTCACAAGGAATATAATACACGCAAATTAGTATATCACAGTTTTTAAAGTTCGCATTTGAAATGAAAATGTGTTACTATTCTCTTACTTTTCTGAGAAGCGTTTCTGAATGTCTTTCTCCGCGACGGCGAAGAATTCTTCGAGCTCCGACTCCGTTGGCCTTTTCTGCGGCGCTGGTGGAACGCCACATCGAGATTTGGTTTTGGTCTGCATCGTTGGCTTCTTCTCCGCTGAATCCACCTCCTGCGAATTCGCAATTCGAAGCTCACTCGAGAGACTCATCTCTCTCCTGCGCGGACACAATGTTGAGTGTTTCCGTTAATTTCCAGAATGTGTGACGCGTATATATGTATAAGCGCATTATTGATACATGCACGTCAGAGAGTTAAGGAATTAGATTTTTGAACGGAAGAAATAATCATGATTACTTGCACATACGATACGATGCACTCACACACCTTTAATTATTTGAATTCAAACTAACGGAATCATTAAAGATTTGAAACGATTGAAGTCACTTTTCTTTTTTGAATTTAAAACTATCAATAATAATTTAAAACTTAATTTAATTCGAGACCTCATTTGTTGTTCACCGCAGTTGCACGTCGACGTTTCAACTTGAGCGTTCTCTACCTGAAAAAAATGCGTTACGATACACATTACACATTAATGAGAAGCACTTAATGAGAGACAAAACGCAAGTTCAATTAAATCGCTGCGCCGACAAGAATTTTAGGTGATTCATTGATAATAATTAACAATAATCACCTCCAGATCTGAGAATTTGATGATTCGGTTTTCGTCGAAGGATCCGTTGCTGGAGCAACACGACGCCGGAGATTCGCCGGAACAGCGCTCCTCCGACTCCGGCGAGGTTGTATTACTCAAACTCTTGAGTTGAACGAAGGAGGACGGTGAGATGTTGTTGCTGTTGTTAATGGCGATTTTCCTTCTCTTCGGTGAAGTCGCAGAAGCTCCAACGCCCAATGCAGTTCGAGCTCGTGTCTTCACCTGAGCCATATCCATGAATATGCTGTAATCTCAATTTCAGTGTTGAGTGTGTGTGAGACAGAGAAGAGGGAAGTATTGTGTAGTGTTTTGGTGCGACGAGGAAACTGTTACGAAAAGGGGAGAAGGTTGAGGCGTTGGGGGGTTTGATAGCGGTGTGAGGCGGTGATCACAGGCACCGGAGGGACGGCGAATGGAGGAGTGACACGTGGAGGGAGTTCTCGGTGGATGGTGTCGGAAACGGAAATTGATGATACGGTTGGGAGGGGAATGAGTAAACGAGAATCATGAGGTTAGGAATGAAGAATCATATATAGATTGTTTCGGGTTGGCTGAGTCTGAGAATTCGGTTGTGAGTGAAGATTGGAGAGAGAACCGGTCTCAAGCAAAATAATTGTGTTCCGAGCAAATTACACTTATATCCTTTTCTTTGTTAACATTTATTTGGTTGTTAGTTTCTCCATTCGTATTCTTTTCTTTTTTTCTCTTTTAGCTTAACATACAGATATTCTTTCAGAATATTTTATAATATTTCTTTTATATTCAGTTCTTCTTTTATAATACTTTAAATATTTTTTTTTCTATTACTAAAGGCAAAGAAACAAACAACAAAGGATCAATTGAGGGATTCTATTTATATACATAATTTATTCTCCGTATGTCATTGTTTTCTTTTGCTTTTTATTTTTATTTTTTTTCCTAATTAATGGAAGAATGAAAAATAAATAAATAAGAGTTTTTATTTGAGTATTGGTGCGTGTGTTCCTTTTGTTTTTATGATTGTTATTTGTGAAGATAAATATCTCTATATTTTTTTAGTAAAAGAGATGATTCCTTCAGTGATTAATAATGTGGACTCTAAATGAATAATATAAAGAAAAAAATGTGGAAAACTGAACCCTAAATGAGTGCTGAATGGAGGTTGATCTCTGACAAAATGGTATCAGAAGGAGAATATCAGTAAGAGAAGAAGAAAGGAAACATAAACCAGTGAAAACCATTAAATGGTCTCAAAGACGAAACTATAGTGTTGCAAAGTATACAAAATTATATTAAAAGTGCAGAAAATGGTTGATGTGACGAAAACTAATTCCTAAGTTAAAAATGGTTCTACATTTTTGTGAGAGTAAATTGTTGTAGATTTTGTCAGCATATGGTTTTGTTTTTTTATTTGGGGGGTTGGCTTTTCTTTTCTATACAGCTCATATTTGTTTTGTCGTGTGTGCCCTTCAATTGAAGACAAGGATTTTCCAAATGATAAAACAGAAGCTTAGATGGTTGGAGAGGGGACATCGCACACATGGTCATTTAATTTAGGACCGTGACGGCTTAAATGTGAGGCAAAAATAAAAATAAAATAAAAATAAAAGTACGAAAGAGCATATATTTTTCATCCTAAATGCCTTACAAAAGAAGTAAAAGAATTTTGATTATTTTTTATTCTTTTTATCTTCTTCTGATCGCAATTGATTCTTGGTACATGTAAAAACTTGATAGCAAAGATGATTAGGTAATGTAAAACACGATTAAGATGCCCCATGTGGCATACATGCAATTACTTACACGTGGGTGTGATGGATGAAATATAAATTGGCAGACAAAATATGGACCACTGCCATAAAAGTTTAGGTTGTTTCTCGATTAATGATCCTCTCTGGATATGCCTACGTACGTACTTTCCCTATATGTATCATTCATCTTCCATGCAAATCATTCATCCTTTTCTATATATTTTTCCTTCACTTTCTATTTATGCCCATTCCAAACGCTTCTATTTTCCTTTTCCCACTCTGTTTTCATTTTTATTATCAACTCTCTTCATTTCTATTATGTATAACTTACTTACAGTGCTCTTTTTTAGTTACTGTGTTTGTTTACGAAGTTTTGCAAATTTTTTTAATTTAAAATGATAATTTATTGTACTTGGAACGTAAAATAGTTTGCCATATATATATACACAGCATAAAAATGGAGATCAAGATTATTACCACAAGGGACCTTTTCAAAAAAGAAAGGTAATTAAGGTAATGAACACTATTTAATTTTTAGTATCTTTTTATATAAGCAAGCCTTAGACATTATATCAATCCTATTAAATTGTCTTGAAAACATATGGACAGAAAGAGAGGGAGGGAAATGATATCTTAAGTTTATTAATACATCTTTATCACAAAGATAAAACTAACTAAATAATATTTTGCTATTATTCAATTTCATTAGTTTATATCTTTTCAAATCTTTTCAATTAAACAACTTTTAAAAATAAAAAATACAAACTGCTCATTTTTTTCTCTTATTTTTCTTTAACGACACAACTCATTTTCTACTTTCTTACATATTTATTTACTTTTACATTATTTTCAACTGATTTTATTCTCCCTTTTACTTTTCACACAACCATTACATGTTAGATGAAAATATTTTTTTTTAAGGTTTAATTACTTGTATGGTACCCACTTTGGTAGAGATGTGTCGATTTGGTATCCGTTTTTAAAAAAGTGTCAATTGCATTTCAACTTTTAAAAAATTGTTTCAATTAGGTATCTTTCAAAGATGACTAACGTCCTTAACGGCATGCCACGAGTCAGTCCGTGGGTTTTTTTTTAATTTTTTTTTTGAAAAAAAAATAAAAATGTCACATGTCAAGTTCCTTATATGACACATAGCATTGTCAGTGTCACATGTCAGTGTCACTATCAGATGTCACTGTGTTGATTTCAATTTAATCCCCCCTATATGTTTTTTTTTACTCAATTTAGTCGCTACTTATGTGTATCTGATTCAATTTTTTCCCAATTTTTTTTAATAATCAAAATATTTTTGTAATCCATTTTTTATAAGATTAAAACTAATTAAGTATAAATATTTTTACAAAATTAAGTACTGATATTTATATTGTTTCTCTCCAATTTCAGACCAAATTTATTATTTGTATAAATGTTATATTAATATTTTTTATTAAAAATGAAATTTTAACATATTACTTTATTAATTACTTTTTATTACTAACTCATGTTTTGTTTTTTTTTTCCAAAATACAACAATATTGTTTCTTACTAATTTTAAACCAAAATTTTTTATTTGTATGAATGTTATACTATTTTTTTTATTAAAAATGACTTAATTAAATGAATTTTACCACTAAATTTTAATATAAATATCAAATACTTAGTTTTTGTAGAAAATTTATATTTAATTAGTTTTAATTTTATAAAAAATTGATTTTAATTATTAAAAAAAATTATGTCAAAATTGAATCAGATATACATAAGTATGGACTAAATTGACTCATTGAGACATATGTGAGGACTAAATTGAAATCAACACAATGACATCTAATGGTGACACTAACACGTGACATTGCATTGCCACGAGACACTAACAATGTCTTGTGTCACATCACGAACCTGACACGTGGAATTTTGATTTTTTTTAAAAAAAAATTAAAAATTAAAATTTAAAAATAAAAAAACCACAGTCTGACTCATGGCACACTGTTAACGGTGTTAGTCATCTTTGTACGAATGGGACCTAATTGAAGCACTTTTCAAAAATTGAGATGTAATTGACACTTTTTAAGAGCGGATACCAGATTGACAGACCTCTACCAAAGTGGATATCATCTAAGTAATTAAACATTTTTTAAACGAGGTGCACCACTTAATGACTCAATCTGAAGGGTATATTTGATCACTACAAAAGTTAACTTTTTTATATTTTTAAAGAAAGAAAAAATTGAAAGATAATAGTGAATATAAAATATGTGTAAAAAATTATTGGTGTCAAAAATAAATTATACTACCCATGTTAGATTTATGTGTATGTATACATTTTCTTATTAAAAAATAATTTTTTAATTACTAAATTTCGATAATTTTCTTTTATAATTTGAGATAATAATTTTTAAGTAACTTTCCATTTTTTTTATTTTCTAATTTTTTTATATTTTAAAATTATTTAGAAGATACCTTCAAATTATAAAAAAATCGTCAAAATATTATTTTCAAAATATCATTTTACTTTATTATTCTATTATTTATGTTTCGTGTAATGGCATATTATGGCGCACATAATGTGCGGCCGTGACTATTTTTGTAAGTAAATCAAATAAAGATCGTAAATATAATTTTATATTACATTATCACAATTCAATCAATACACAAAAATTCTTACCAACATTCTAATTAAATCATGATGTTAATATTTATTATTACTATTATTATTATCATTTGACACAAATCTTATTGCATCTATAGGGTCCATTCCATGCATTTATTATGTGAAGTGCGAACAGACAAAAAATGAAGTACCACGATATGCATGCAGGATCTGCACTCTGCAGCTAAATATAAGGGGACAAATCCACATAACTAAAGCAGTAGCAACATATTCACAGCACAGGAAACCAAGCCCAGAGGTACAAAGAATTCCTAGTTACTGCTATGACCAGAGTAAAATTATGTCAATAATGCCAAAGTATCTTTTTCTCAACAGAATAAAGATAATAAAACTTTAAAAATAATTTGCATAAATAAGCATACATCCAGTTTTACATTTACTCGATCCTCGATAAAATAAAGATAAATTAATTTATAAAACTGAAGACAAATACATTCATTTGTACTCATTTTAAGAAGAAAAAGAAAATACTCTGCTCGAATGACTGGTCTATAAGAAACACAACTCTCAACCAAAACCTTAATACAATAAGTTTATGGGTCTTGATTCTTATATAGTGTTCTACTTTTTTATTTTTATCAATGTGGGACTTAGACTCACACTTAGATTCCTAACATTGTGCGCATCTAATTTAAAATAAATAAATATAAAATCAAATTACCATATTATTTTTAACCTTTTATTTTAAAAAATAAAACCTAAAGTAGAACTGAATTGTATTGTAATCCTTTATTAAATATGCTATCGTAATACTGTAAAACTTTTTTATTATAAATCAGTTTCATTTTAAAGAACGGAAAATTAGTCATTGAAAAAATGTTAAAACATATGATATGGCTTTTACTATTATACAAATTCTCTTCTTATCAGTCATCTTCTTTAATCAAATTCTTACTCCAACTTCATCTTCCTTGTGATTAGAAGTAGGAGTTTCAATTTCCACAAAATTTTCTTCAAACTTACCCGAACAATTTCTTTATCTCTGTAAGTTGAAAATCTAACCTCCGTCTCCTTTTTCAGTTTATGATTTTAATTTCTACTTTGATCATGATCAAAGTCTCATTTTTCTATGTGATTCTTTTGTTTTGATTTCTCTAGGTTGATTTGGAGTTTTCTCATCTTAGGACAAATAGAATTTTCGCTTCGTTAATCGTCAAATCACAAGCTAAAATTTTGACAACACGTCTCAGGCATATGGATCTTTGATTTGACTATTGGGATCTTTGTTTTGAGGTTTGTGGTTAGGGAAATGTTGTTAACTCTTTTGAGGAATGTAATGAAAATATTGTAATAGAATATGATGTATGAACTATGTATGATTGATGTTGGTATACTGAGACTTAACTTCATATGTTTTTTTGTATAATATGTGATTGAATTTGAGATAACAAGTGGAAGATAAAGGAACTCCATGAAGAATTTCCTTTGGAAGATAAGAGTTAACATGTGTATGTATTGATTTATGGATTCAAGTAAAGTTACATCCTGACATTCTAATGATTATTCACACTCATATATAGTAGAATGATTCATGTGACGAGAATAGTAAGAGGTCCTAGTCCAAAACAGGATAATGGATTGTGTGGTAGAGTGAAACTCATCGGCAATGGCTTTGCAGAGCAGTAGAGGTCATCACAAGTGCAAGTTTTCAGTGAATTTGATTTCATTACATGTATCCGGACAATTGACTTAGAGCATCTTCATGCCTAGTTAATATTGTGACTTGTGTTGAAATGACTTGATTATTATTTATTTATTTTAAATTCACTAGCCTACCTTTTTTTGTGTGTCTTTGTATATTTGTTTGCCTTCTTTCTTTGTTATGATCACCATAACTTGGTGTGAGCAGTGGAGTAGATTCCTATTGATTCATATCAAGTGGACAAAGACACTATTGTTTAGCTTAGATGACAAAAATAGTACTACTTCATAGTAGCTTTTTGAAAGACTCTTATTCTTAAGTTTTTAGTAGACTTCTTAGGTTGTTTGCGTCCTTAGATATTTTGTGTTCCTTAGTCTTTGGATGAATGTAATAGTTAATCTATTATATCCTTTTATGTTTTCGTTTATATTAACTTATGTAATATTTTATTTAATAGTTATTTTTATTATTTATTTTTAAAAATAATTAAATTTAAAATTTGAAGTTATAAGTTAAACTGTTTAATTATTTATTTTTAAGAATAATAATTTTTCTAAATTTTGTCGTCTATATTTTAAATATAAGAATTATTTTCTTTCCTTAGTGTCAGCTAGACTGACACTAATTATATTAATAAAATATCATTTTGTAGCGTTAACTTGACATATGAAATGTTTAATGTTTTTATTTTTTATTTATTAATCAATTTATATATGTTTAGAGTGACACTCTATTATTTATATTTTATCAAGTGGTATTAGACTCGGTTTGACTGATTCTAGTAATGTCACTTTTTTAGCTAAGGCTATTTAATGACAACAAATACCAACCATTCCTGTAGTGATTATAGGTTATGTAACTCAAAGAAAATAAAGGATTTCTAAATACATAAATAATATATATATATATATACTTGAGTTAATTGTTATCTAATATAATTAATTTTGTAGTATTTATAAATAAATTAAAAAAGTATTTATAAACACGTCAAAAATATTATATATATATATATATATATATATATATATGTATATATGAATAAAAGCAAGTAAAATTATGTTCATAAAAGTAGCTATTGAAATATATATATTATTGGTTGTTAAATTTTATTTTTCTTCTCACTAATTTAGCCACCAAAGTATATTGATTTTTAAATGTTTTTATTTTGTCATTATTTAGTCACAAAAAAATATTTTAATTAAAATAAAAAAAGTTACCTATTATTGACCAAAAAATAAACATCACTGTATTATGATATTTATCATCGAATTAGAGACCAAATTTATTTTTTTTTTAAATTTAAAAATTTAATGTTAGCCATCAAAAAAAATAGTCACTAAACTTTTTCATTTTGAAACTAAATTAGCTATCGAAATTTCGGTGGTTAAATTAATTTTTATATTAGAAGATAATCAATTCTTTTAACAATATATTAGTGACTAAAATTTCGGTGATTAAATTGATCTTTATACTGAATATGACCAAATCTTTTAGTAACGTATTAGCGACTAAAATTTCGATAATTATTTAACGACCAAATTTCAGTATGGTCACTAATAAATTTCTTATCTAAAATTTTACAACTACATATTTCTAAGTTGCTATTTCGATCACTAACAAATTTATGATCGATTTTTAATCTTTTAGCAACTAAAATAGACAGTCGTTAAATTCTCTTTTTTAAGCTCTGAGAAATACAAAATATTAAAAAATCTAATCTATAAAATATATAAATTAATTAGAGATTTTTTTTAACCTCTTGCTATTTCGGTTCATCCCTTTCATTTTTCATTTTCAAATTAAATTTCAATATTTTTAAATTATTAATAGTCAAAATTTGTTTTTACATCATAATATAAATCACTGATTACAAACTAAATTATAATTTATAAGTGTAAAAAATGTTTTATTTCGATTTTTAATTATCATTTATATATCTGAAATTGTTTATCATATATTTATAAACTTAATAAAAAAATATATATCCTATCAAACAGGATAAAACTCGTAGTTAACAAATATTACAATATAAAAGTTTCAGATAAGTTTTTTTCCCCTTAACTGCAAAGAGTGAGTACATTTATGTAAGGTTGATCTGCATAATTATATTTTCAGAAATTATTATTTAATTTTTTGTAAATTTTTTAAAGAAGCATATAAAATGTTATGAACTGTTAAAGAAGAATTTAAGTAAAAAACATGGTTGAATTGAAATTCACCGAGAAGGTGAAAAATGTCTCACCAAACATTATGATGAATCCTTCACATCAAAGGCGAGAGAAACTATGAATATTGTAAAGGTTAAGATTCCATTAAGTACTAAAAAGGGATAAAAAAAAAGAGATACCCAACCTTGATTTATAGAGTGGGCTCACAAAAGTAAAATAGTTTTGCCTTATAATATAGACTAGGGTTTTGAGTGGAAGTCAGTGCCCTCATTATGCATGGTTGGCTAAGATTACTTTAACATATGATGAAAGTGCCTTTTACAAGCTTTAATTTAACAAGTGCTTTGTAACAAAAGGTAATCATTAGAGGCCAATCATGTTTCATCCAAATTTGACACCGTCACTTGTAGTCATAATTTCCATCTTCATTCCCATCTATAGCAAGCTCATTCTCTTTATTCTTTTCAAATTCTTGGTTTCGCTACTCGCGGCTTTTGCATTTGTTTCCTCTCTCATTTTTCCAAAGTCAAATTTCACTTTATTTTATGTTTGTGTGTACACTTTGTTCTCTCGTCTACTAACTTGAGAGAGAGAAAATAAAGTAATAATGATATACAAATGACTAGGGTTTTTTTCTTTATCAGCATAATATATAAAATAATAAAACACTAGGGATGTTCTAACCTGTATAAAAAACCAAAATATATACAAATGACTAAATCACATACGTTAGATCTTCCTCAATAAGAAAAGAACAGTATAGTATATATAGCATGAATATTACACTTTATGAATACACAAGTTTCCAACCACAAGGGATGTCACAGCATACTTGAGGTTGCAATCCAAGAGGCAAAATGTCTGTGTATATTATATTTGAGTGAAGATACACTACAATCGTGGCTGTTGTGTTTGCATCCACTCATAGACTACATACCTTGTAATAAAAAAAAGTGTAGTCCCTTGATTCTCTTCGCAGGTTTTGCTTCATATGTAATCCTTCGATATCATTTTATCTACTCCTTCACAAGATTACACATATAATAAGCCAACCCGATTCATACGAATTGATTCACTACAAGCCAGGTTGAAAATAAGTGAATCTAACCCGACTCACTTTATGATGAGTCAGAAATTTTGTAATCCGACTCAACCCACCACGGATTGGTGGGTTAAGTGGATTGACTCACCAATCCATATAAAAAAATATTTATTTATTTATTTTTAAGTATTCAAATATTTAAATAATTTTTTAAGAAACCCATGAGATAACAATTATAGTAAAATCAAGAATCAATATCTTCATCATGTTCACCACCAATATATGATGAATTGTTTTCAAGAAAGTGTCCATATAGTCCAAGAAAACATGACTAATATTACACATTTTTTATCATGTTATTCAACAAAATATAAATAAAAAACTACACATTTTTGTCATGTTAATTTAAAAAAAAAAATTATTTATAAGATGGTTGCTTGAGTAATTTATTATAAATATCATAGTTAAAGATTAAAGTATCAACGTAAATAATTATTAAAAATTAAAAAAATGTTGGTGGGTTAAGTGAATCAATTTACCTTCAACCCGGTTCGAACCCGTTTAACCCGTGGGTTAAATGAGCCGGGTTGAATTCAACTCACTTTTGAAAAAACTAAAATTTTCTCAACCCAACCCGGTACGAACCGTGATAAGCCGGATTCACTCACGAGTTGAAATTCATTTTGACAACCCTAACTACAGTTCACTATACCAGAAGATCTCTGCAACATATAAGACTACACTCCCACCTCTTCTAGCTTGCACTTAGAAAAATTAACCTTTAAACCTGAAGCTAATTCGAAGAGTCTAGGAATACTCTTCACCACTAGAATGTTTTGAACCTCTGGCTCACACAAAAGTAGAGTATAATTTGCAAACTGGAGAATGTTAACTGTAATTACATTAGCTTCCACTATTACTGCTCTAACATTTTCTTTCGTACCGCTTGTCTAACCAATCCTAAAAGCCCTTTAACAACTATCAAGAACAGGAATGAGACTAAGGAGTCACCTTGGCATAACCCTCTCCCAATAACGAAAACAAAAGTTGTTAATGGCTCAATACAACCCCTCATCCAATTAATCCACTTCTCACTAAAGCCTAATATGGAAATAAACTCTATTTTAGAAAAATTATGTATAATAATAAAATAACATAAACATCAAGATGTTTACATAAAACGAAAAAAAAAATTTGTAAAAGGTAAAATTTTCACCAAAGAAGGTGCTATCATATTTTTGGTTGTGTTTGGTTTATATTTTCTTTTACATCCCTACCTAGGGTTATGCATTTTTGGTATTAACTAATTTCTAAACAAGAATAGCTCATTTGCCTAAAGTTAATGTTTGTGACTTCTATATTGATTACATTTATATCACATTTTAGGTTGATTTGTTGGGTGCCTATATGATGGAGATCCAAGAGTCCCTAACACAACACTAAGACAAAAATTAGGCATGAATATTCAAATATACATCTCTCACAACAGTCAAATAGCGCGCACAAACGTATTGAAGAGCAATAAAGCTCAAATTAGTATTTCCATAGTGTAAAAAATATGAACATACTAATTAAACACATGCTATGAATAAGTGACAAATATACAAATCTACGATGCATCTGTATTTGAATTTGAGTCATGTATCCGTGTCCGATACATATATGTATCCAATACTTTAGAATATTTTACTGATATTTATCAATGAACTGTCTAATCTATAAAATAATATTATTTTTATGATGACAATAATTTATAATTTTTTATTTTGATAATATTTAATAAATATGATTTTAATTTAGATTCACATAATATCAATCATATCGTGTTTTTTAAAAATTTTATATATTTTTTAATATGCATATATCACATATAATATCTTATTTTATTTTTCAAAATAAATATACTGACGTATCATTGTATCTGTGTATCATAAATAAAATGAATTAAATAATAATATTTAAAAAGTTGTCGAGACATGTTGGAAGAGGTAGTCGTTGGGTGAACAGTTGCTATAAGAAGAATAATTGGATATGATTAGGGATATTATCCCTTTTGTGAAGTAAACGAATGACTCCTCACTTTAGGTCAAACCTAGAAGCACATGCAAGGTGGATCCAACCCTATAAAAGGAACTTCACGGATCAAAAGAAGAAGAAAAAATAAACACATATAATTGAAGAACTTTGATCACATTCCGAAACTCCTAAAGGACAAAGAACTTTATGTTTTGTGTCTTCTCTTTGTGAATCATGCTAGACGGTGGAATGAATTGAAATGTTAAGAGAAAGAAAGTGAGTGAGAAAATATCAAAAGATGAAGACGGAAAGTTGCGGGGTGTGGAGCGCAAAAACAAAATGAAGAATCTCAAGGAGTAATCAACGAATTAAAGGGATCTTGTTTTCTTTTCACATGTATCTTTGAAACAAAACAAAACATTATTTGTTGTGTTCAATAGTGATAAAAGTCTTATTTCGGGTTACTCTAACTGGTATTTTTTAATTGAATTGAAACAACATTCCAATAGTTAATATAATTTTTTCCTAAAACAAGTTTAGATGAGTTAAATTTCAGATATTTTTTTAGGATGTAAAGACATTTCAAGATTCAAAAAGCCCTTGAAAATATCTGCAAATCATACATCAACAAGATTTTTACATTTACAATGCAATTCAAAGATTTTGTAGAATATATATCAATCCAATTTTTTAGAGAATCATTAAAATTTAAAATGAACAACATTTTACCTCCTATCATTCTTTATAAGATTTTTTTTTCCATATAATTATATTCTATAATTTAAACTTGTTTGCAGTTGCTACGAAATAAAAATATATAAAATATACCATTTTGTATGGGTTTGATTATCTTTTAATATCTTAATAATTTTGTATATTTCACTACAATAAAATGTTTCATTAACAATCAATTTTAGTGATTAAATGTTGTTAATCAATATAGTGACCAATTTAGATACCAATTTACGAAATAAAAAATTATTGATTAAAATAATCAGTATTATAAATAAAAAATTATAATTGGTTTCTAAAATTCAATTACCAAGGTTTTAGGTACAAAAAAAAATTAGTCACTGAATATTAGCTACCAAGGTTTTTGTTACCAAAAAAATTGGTTTCTAAATTAGTATCTAATTAATTAATGACAAATTTAGCTACCAATTGTAATTTTTATTTATAATAGTGACTATTTTAGTAACCAAAATTTTTTATTTTATAAATTGATATATAAATTGGTCATTATAGTGACTAATAACTTTTTATCCTAACATTGGTTGTTAATGTAACATTTTCTTGTAATGTTTTCAATTAAGTTTCTATTAAAAATAATTTCACTTTATTAAGTATTAAAAAAATTATATTTTTCAATTGAGTTTGTGTAATCTTTTATTTTACCATCAATTGGAGTGATATACTATTATTTTTCATCATCATTCCTTAAGTGTCTTTTGTAGAAAAAAATAATTAGTTAAAGTCTAAGTTTCTTATTGTTCTATCCAACTGGATTAGGACTGGTTATCCAAAAGCATTTAGTGGATCTTTCCTCTTATCATTAGTAACCATCCATTTTCCTACCTTCTCATCTTCTTTTCCAGAAATCGTTTCATTATAGTCTTTTACTCTTCATCCCACTCTTCAATGTTGGACGAATCTTCTTAGGGGCAGGGAGGGGCCATGGTCCCCCAAAATTTTGAAATTTTTTCAATTTATATATTTATATATATATATATATATATATATATATATATATATATATATATATATATATATATATATATATTATAAATATATTTGAATTTTTTTAAATTGTAGGTAATATATTTTAGGAATTGATGAAAATTAAATTATGTATTTTTTTTATTTCTTTTATAAAGCACAACATTTAATGTTAATAGATAATAAAATATAAAACTAAATATAATAAAAAATAAAAATATTTAGGTTTAATTTATCTTTTGGTTTTGTTTTTGTCCAAAAATTGACTCTAGGATTATGTTAATTACACCAACAAAGAAAATTATTCATAGTAAGAGTTTCAATGTTAATGAAAAAGTCATTGATCCGTTTCAATAAATTTAACGAAAATTTATCGTAAAAGACCAAATTGTATTCATTTTTCAAAAATTGGGACCAAATTGAGACAAATAACTGAAGGACCAACTTAATATTTTTAAACAAAAACATGAATCAAAAGAATAATTAAACCAAATATTTATTAAGATAATTTTTATTTTTCTTCTCATTGTCCTTTTAGTTTTTCACAAATTGTAATCATCTCTCACTCTCATATTTTCTTCTTGTTTTTGAACACACAAATGCATTATTTTTGCTCTCATTTCTCATTTATCCTATTTCTTTCTTATCTCTTGTCTCTCTCATGAGTTTTTTGTATATTCATTTTTTTATGAATATAGAAGAAATATAAATAATGTATTATGTGTTTTTTCATAACCAATTTTTAATTGTAACTTGACTATAATATATTTTTATTTTGATAATTACGTGTCTTAATTTTTTATTGGATTATGATAAATTATTTTTTAATATTATTTACAATGAAGGTATATTGATAAAGAATAAAAGAATAAATTCATTTTTTAAATGATAAAAAAGAAATTATTGATGAAAACAAGATAGACCCTACTTCTTCATATATTTTGAAACATTATACTAAAGATCAAATTGTTAAGTTAGAGACACTAATACAGAAAGGAGTTTTGGCAGCGGTTATTTTTGCCATTTTGCCCCGGTTCTAGAACCGAGACATATTAGAGCGATGCATAAAAGGGTCAGTCTTGGGCCTCGGGTCTTAACCGAAGTACAAACTTCATATTATGTCTCGGTTCTGTTGAGAACCGAAGCCATATAGGCATTGAATTTTGAAATAAAAATTGCTTTTTGGCTTCACAAAAAAGACCTAAACAATAGCAGAAAAAAAATGAACATTCTAGGTTTGAGGTTGCAGAAAGGGAAAGGATGGGGAACTGTCATTCCCTGAAAAACACCAATGGCCAATCCAATCCCTTCCACATGCTTCATCTCCTTTCTCGCGGTGCCAATCCTCACCAGCAGCAACTCTGCCATCTTCGTCGCTGGTCCACGAGTCTCTCCACAAGAACCACCTCGCTCTTTGCTCCACGAACACAAACACCGTCGACTTCCCGAGCACTTTCCTCAGCGTGGCAGCGCCCTGAATATCTACCCTAAGAACAAAAATAGCAGAAAAAAAGTAAAGTAATTAAAACCTAAACAAAACGCAAAAAAAAAATCACAAAAAAAAATTATATATATAGAAAAAGCGAGAAAAAAAAAAGATCAGGAAAACACTAACCAAACGCATTTTTTGGTTTTTGCCAGAAAAGGGGTGGCTTGCCAGCAAGAAGGTGGTGTTGCAACGGTAGCTGTTTTGGAGAAGGAGGCATGCAGGAGGCTTGATGGAAATGGAGAAGAGTGGCTGGCAGCGAGAGAAACCAGAAACTTTGGAGGAAGAAGATGAACAGTGACGCTGCGCCTCTACAATTCGCGAATTTGAAATTTGAATAGACTTATAGGCACCGAGTCCACTAAGCCGAGGCAAAAAGGAGTTATAGGCACCGGTTGGCTCAAAACCGAAGCAGAATACTATTTTCGGCTTCAGGTATTAAGAGAACCGAGTCAGAAAAGTCGACAAAAATTGCAAAAATGTCACCGCATCATTATATGCTTCGGTTGTAGAAAAATCGAAGCATATAAAGCGAAGTAAAATCACAAAACTGCATTAGTGAAAAGCTATTTTTTAAAGCATTATACTAATGATCGAATTTAATAATCTGAAAATTATATTACTTTGGTCAAAATCCACCGCTATTTACTAGTCATAAATAGTCTTATGTCTTCCTTGAAACCTTCACACTTTAAATAAATGGAACAACACTGATCCTATCTCGTTGGACCTATTAGTGACTAGATTGATCATTGGACTTATCACACA
Organism: Vigna unguiculata; assembly: GCF_037176805.1. NCBI lineage: Eukaryota > Viridiplantae > Streptophyta > Magnoliopsida > Fabales > Fabaceae > Vigna > Vigna unguiculata. The sequence goes on along the minus strand of NC_140794.1, from coordinate 49,780,817 downwards.
TTTATAAATTTGAAATTGAGTTCTTTTTAAAAAAAATTTATTGAGTATCTAAAATCCTTATATTTTGTAATCGAGTCTTTATCGTCAATTCAATTGAGATGACACTTGATTTAATTTTATAATCTCTAGCAAAATAAAACGAACTTGGATAATTAAAATTAAAGATAATCCTAATTTTCTTTATAAAAAAATAACATAATTTCATTTTACAAATTAAATACTAAAGTAAAAATAAAATCAATCATATAAAAATCCAACAATGAGAAAGATAATAAAACTTTAAGATTAGACTATCACATCATTATAATTATTGATATAGACTCAATTAAAAAATATAAATTTTAAATATTCAATATAACATTTTTTAGTAAAAATTTAATTAAAAGTATTCAAATTTATAAAAAATAAATAAATTTAATTAAATCATTTATCATTTTTAACGTGAAGACACGTAAACAATCTCTTATAATCACTATGTAAAGTAAGAGTAGTCCCATCCCCATACTTAAAAAAAAATCTAATTAAACATTTAATTCAAAAATATAAATTTTCATCTCTGAATAAAATATTGAATCATTTCATATATAATACATTTGTGTTCTATGGTAGCTAGTGCTCTAATGGTCCAATGATTTTCTTAAAGCATCTATGTCACTTTCGAAGGGTAGAGAAAAGAATGGGTAGTTTTTTTTCTGAAGGACCCTTTCTGTGGTCACTTTATAAAGTGTGACTTTTGTGGCCAAGGGCTTTTTCTCTTTTCCAAAGTCATGCAACAATTTCATTGCATGGACAAAACACAATTCAACTGTGGGTCGCTACTTGGAGAAAGGTTTATGTACTATTGAATTAAAATAGACAACTATTTTTTTTTTTTAGGCTGCTGAAAATTCACATTAATACGATCTCGTCTTGTTGCAAAACTTTAGACTATTTTAGGGACACTTATAATTTGTGAAAAATATTTCAATATCTGTTTTAGTGAAATGTTCTTAAAATAATATTCTGTCCTCTTTTTCTCCAATTGTGTTTGAAAGTACCGACCCAAAAATTCTATACACATTTTTTTCCTTCCTCACTACATTTTTATTTAAAATAGTTTTATTTATTTTATATTTTTTTTCTTTGTGTCTTCTAATAAGTTCTTTTTGTGCATTTTAAGCTGGTAGTAAAATTAGAGTAAATAAAGCCGAATCTACATGATAAAGCTTTCGAGAGTTTTTTTCTTTTTTTACTAGGTCAATTTGAAAAAGACAAAGAAACAAATTGGAAGTTGAGTATTCTGTAATAAAAAGAGAGAAGAAAATAAAAATAAAAATGAAGTGGTATGATAAGAGAAACAAAAATCTGGTATAATTATAACACCCAAGCAAACCGAGGCTATTACGTAATTGGTTAAACCCATCAGTTAAAAGCAGCTAAGCATAATTTGTTGATAACTTGGTTAATAAAAATAATATACTTGAATATTCTATTAAAAAATTGCTTTGCGAATAAACAACATAGTTTTAGGTGAAAATAATTAAACTTTTTAAATTAATTTTTCAGCTTTTCTATTTTTAATATATATTTTTTTTTATCAAAAGCTAAAGTAAATAGTATATATAGTACGCGATAAATTTAAAAAGTGTAATACTACAAGAAGATAAGAAATTTTTAATTTGGTTGTTCATGTTACTTTTACCGGATTAATAAATCGAAATATTCAGTAATTAAAATATTCTCTTAAAATTTAATTAACAAGTTAGTCTTGCTAACATTTTTTCTATTATCAAGTACTTTCAACAATCAATCTATTACAAATTGTGATCAATTTTGTGATAAGATTGTAAAGTTCATTATAAATATTGGTTAGTAAATAATTGTAATAAACTTTAAAATAAAATTACATCATTTTTAGCTACTTTCTTACAAAAACCATCACAAAAAGAATTTGAATTATATTAGTAAGAAAAACTTGTATTTGTATTCAAATAAAAATTGTGTTATCTGTATATTGACTTCAAGGACGGTTCTTAAACGAATATTATTTTGTGCTTAAGTAAGATGATGTAAGAATCTATAATTTTTTTCTTAATTAAGTAATTCGAAGTCAAATAGAAATAACATTTAAGCAAGAATGTTTAAGTATATCAATAATTTTGCTTAAAGTGAAAATAAAAAATATTTAAGTGATAACATTTTTAAAGTTAAATTCCTTGCTAATTTATCTTTATATTTTGATTAATTTTAATTTGTAAAAAATATTAACATAATCCTTTGATTCTCTTTAATTAAGTTGCCATCTGAAGCATGTCGTATGGTAATAATGTTGTTTCTTCTGTCTTCGGTATATCTACCTCCCAATAGGTATGCAAGAACATTTTTTAAAAAAGGAAAAAAATATGTTTTTTCCCTAAAATTTAACCTAAAATTGAAAATAGTCTTAGGTCTAAACTTGTATGCCGTCCTGTATTTTTAAAAGTATTAGTTTTGATCCTACTTTTCTAATGACGTCAAAATTTATTTTCCGTGACAAACGGTACGCCAAGTATTATTATTATTTTTATATAAAATAAAACGTTAGTATCAACCTAATCCACACTTTACACAATTAATTTAAAAAATAAAATTAAAAAAAAACAACATATTAGGTGCAAATAGTAAATATCGGTGAAGAAAAAAAAAATGGACTCACCTGAGCACAACCTTCCTATTTTCAAAGGTGAAAATGAATGCTATTTAGGATAAAAAGTTTTATGAGAAAATTTTTATTGATTGTCTCGTCTCTATTATTAATTCTTATCAATAAGTAATCTTTTTGTGAGAAATCTTTCTTGACTTATCAATTTTATCGATTGTGACATTTTTATTATCAGTTCTTATCAGGAAGTAACATCTTTGTGATAAGTTTTTCTTTATTTATCAATATGTTAGATTGTGGTGTAGATCATTTCTATCTAATTTCGCATTTTTTATCTTATTTTCTTATTTAATATTCAGAAGGGATTCAAAGTAAAAAACAATCGTAATTTTTTTCAGATAGATCATAGAGTTGAAATATATATATATATATATATATATATATATATATATATATATATATATATATATATATATATATATATATATATATATATATATGTTCTGGTTCAGAAAAATACGGGATAATTCCTCACCAAAACAAAAAGAAAGTTTTATGACTTGCTTAGGCCAAAAAAACTCTGTCCCTTGACCATGGGAGTAATACTCTTATTTATATTATAATCAGTTACAAAATATTGATCTCCAAGATTTAGCAAATAATAACTAAAAAGCCCCACTTATCTACTTCTAAGATATTTCATAAAAATAACCACTTTTCTTCAGAAACGGCATTATCTTCTATCTTCTACACCTAAAAAATATAATAACCACTCTACTAACAAAAGATATCACTAAATATAAAACTGATTGATGCCTCCCCCCTCGCCATCATACCAAGACGAAATACCGAGATGCCAACCTCTCATGCCCTCGGTTTGACTCCAACTCCTCCTAATACCATATCCACTCTCGGCACCATACCGAGGCAACATCTCCTCCTCCTCCTCTCTATCTTAAACCGACTTCCTCTGGTCCAAGACATAGCTCTCCAAATTGTGCACGATCTCGGCTTTAAGACGAAGAGAGCAGAATTTGTCTTATCACCCCTGTCCTTCACCACTTCCCGTAAATTCATCATTACTTCCTACAGTTACGCATCCACACGTAACTTATCTGCCATTACTTCCTGCATTCGCGCTCCCACGTGTAAACCATCCAATGGTCAATCCTTCAACTTCCCCTTTTTTGAATATTAAACGACACTTAATTCCCCCTTTTTCACTCCCTCCATTAATCATTTCTTTACTCCCCTGCCTTCACTTCACTCTTCACTCAAACCTTTCACCTCCCAACATCTTGCTCAACCGCCATTTTCTTTCTCCAGGTACCTCCTCTTTTCCCCTTTTCAAATTTTTACGACTGCATTTTCCGGTTCTTTGTTCTGGTTCCTTATACATTATCTGTGTACTGTGTTTTAGCTTGCACCTTGCACCTTCTTTTTCAATCACCCTAACTTATTTCGAGAAAAAACCCTTTCTTTCGTATAGTTTAAACGCCTTTCATGAACGACCATTACAATGCCCTCTATTCTTGGGCCCCTCTGGCCTTACGGCGAGAAACCTCCACCATGACCACCCTGACTAGGGTTAGGGCTTTTAGACGCCATCAAACACTGTGTAAGAGCAACGAGTCTGACGTAACTGTAATTGCTTGCGACAATGACGAACCCATCTGTAGGGACGGCAACTTGTTCCCTATTTCCCCTTACAAATTTACCTTTATGTATGTTACCTTATTCGAGAAATTAGGTTTACGCCTACCATTTAACACCTTTGAAAAGGAACTCCTCACTGTTTTGAATGTCTCGCCTAGTCAACTTCACCCCAACAGCTGGGCCTTCGTTCGTGCATTTCAAATTTTATGCACCCACTTTGGTATTACCCCCTCAAGCAATATGTTTCTCTACTTCTTCGAGTTGCGATCCCCCCACAAACATCTTCTAGCCTCCCTTAGCGGAGTCAGCGGTCGAGCCCTTCTAACCTTATACAATTCTTCTTACAAAGGCTTTAAAGGTATCTTCATAAAAATAGTCGCCCCCGACCAGAGTCCTTCCCTTTTAGAAGGCTTTCCCTTATACTGGTGCCAATCCCCTAATCTTCAATCCCCTCGGCAATTAGACGACTTGGACCCCTCCGAGAAAAAAGACTGCCTGATGCTGGAACAACTGGATGTTGTTTTTGATACTCGAAAACTTTTAGAGCTGGAATTCCGAGTAGTAGACCTAAAATTCCACATCGGTACTCACCTTATAACCGTTCCTTCATTATAACAGATTTATTACTGACTCTCTCCTTCTAACCGACTTTGATTATTTTTACAGATAGCCTGATGGCGATGTCCCACGAAGATATGTTGAAACGAGCCCGCCAACTCAAAAGGCAAAAGACCTCCACTCCTGGTGCCAGTCCTTTAGCTCCTCCTCCTCCCCGCATTGAACTCAATGAAGAAACCTCGGAACCCGACCTCGAAGCCTTGACCCGACGATCTAGAGCCCGAGGCAAGAGAATCGTCGAAAGCACCTCCCAGCACTCAACCTCCCAAACTCCAATAGCCTCACTTCACGCCACGGAGGATACTGAACTAAGCTTCTGGCATCCTCAATTCCTTCATTCCCAACATAGCCGAAAGCACAATTACCTCCGCCATGATGTTAATTTACTAAGATCCCAAGACCTCCAAACTCTTCATGAAAATCTCCTGGCTGATCTCCACAAAGCAGAAGCATCCAACATCATGCTAATGGACCAATTCAATCTTCAATCCACCCAGAAGTCCCTTGACCTAGAACAGAAGGACCGAGCCTTGGCCCTTTCCAAAACTGAAACTTCCCGCCTAACCAATGAAGTTGCCGAACTGACCACCCAAGCCAAAAAATCAGATGAATTACTTGCCGATCTGCAGAATCAGCTAAAAGCCCTTGAAGCCGAGAAAGAAAGCTGGGCTCTCAAAGAAAAGGATTTTCTCCACAACTCCGAACTCCTCAAAGATCAGATCGGTTCCTCACTAAATATGGGATTCCAACTAGCCCTGGAACAAGTCCGAGCTCTTTACCCCGATGCAGATTTGTCGCCAGTGGACATTTCCAAGACAGTGGTTGATGGACAGCTCGTCGATATTGACGACTAGGCGTCCCTTTTCCTCGCTCTCCCTTTACTCCCCAAGCTTTTTAACTTGCTTAGTTCTATATTTCTACTCCCCAACTCTTACTTGATACTTTGTATTTTGAACTTCATTTTTACTTTCCCAATTCTCTTCTTTCGCATGTTACAGCAATCAATCCGACTAGATAATCCTTTTATCGACTAGACATATATACTCATGATAATTCGTTTACAAACCGATATCTCAAACAATAACTTGTTTATACATTAAACCCTTAACCCTACAAACACCAATTAAACTAAACAAGAAACTACTTACAAATCAAGCTCCTAACTTTGGTAACACAACTATGAAACTACCACTAACTCGTTTTTAACTTAAACTCTCATTTCTGCAAACACCCAAAGAAAACCGATACCAACTCGTTTATAAATTGAGCTCTCAATCCCGTAAACACCAAGATGAAACTAATACCTACTCGTTTACAAACCGAGTTTGTTAATCAGCAAACTTAAATAAAATAAGAACCTGCTTACAGACCAAGTTCTCCACCCTGCAAACACCAACATGAGACCAATACCAACTCGTTTACAAACCGAGTTTGTTAATCAGCAAACTTAAATAAAATAAGAACCTGCTTACAGACCAAGCTCTCCACCTTGCAAACACCAAAACGAAACCCCTACCAACTCGTTTACAAATTGAGCTCTCAATCCCGTAAACACCAAGATGAAACTAATACCTACTCGTTTACAAACCGAGTTTGTTAATCAGCAAACTTAAATAAAATAAGAACCTGCTTACAGACCAAGTTCTCCACCCTGCAAACACCAACATGAGACTAATACCAACTCGTTTATAAACCGAGTTTGTTAATCAGCAAACTTAAATCAAATAAGAACCTGCTTACAGACCAAGTCCTCCACCCTGCAAACACCAACATGAGACTACTACCAACTCATTTATAAACTGAGCTCTCATTCCTGCTTACAAACCAACCTCTTCACCCTGCAAACACCAGAACGAAACCACTACCAACTCGTTTATAAACCGAGCTCTCATTCCTGCTTACAAACCAACCTCTTCACCCTGCAAACACCAGAACGAAACCACTACCAACTCGTTTATAAACCGAGCTCTCATTCCTGCTTATAAACCAAACTCTTCACCCTGCAAACACCAGAACGAAACCACTACCAACTCGTTTATAAACTGAGCTCTCATTCCTGCTTACAAACCAACCTCTTCACCCTGTAAACACCAGAACGAAACTTCTTTTAACCTCGAGTGTATAAACTCGAAATTTTACATCGAGTGTATAAACTCGGAATTTTACATCGAGTGTATGAACTCGGAATTTTACATCGAGTGTATGAACTCAGAATTTTACATCGAGTGTATAAACTCGGAATTTTACATCGAGTATATAAACTCGGAATTTTACATCGAGTGTATAAACTCGGAAGTTTACATCGAGTGTATAAACTCGGAATTTTACATCGAGTGTATAAACTCGGAATTTTACATCGAGTGTATAAACTCGGAAGTTTACATCGAGTGTATAAACTCGGAATTTTACATCGAGTGTATAAACTCGGAAGTTTACATCGAGTGTATAAACTCGGAAGTTTACATCGAGTGTATAAACTCGGAAGTTTACATCGAGTGTATAAACTCGGAATTTTACATCGAGTGTATAAACTCGAAATTTTACATCGAGTGTATAAACTCGGAATTTTACATCAAGTGTATAAACTCGGAAGTTTACATCGAGTGTATAAACTCGGAAGTTTACATCGAGTGTATAAACTCATAATTTTACATCGAGTGTATAAACTCAGAATTTTACATCGAGTGTATAAACTCGGAATTTTACATCGAGTGTATAAACTCGGAAGTTTACATCGAGTGTATAAACTCGGAATTTTACATCGAGTGTATAAACTCGGAAGTTTACATCGAGTGTATAAACTCGGAAGTTTACATCGAGTGTATAAACTCGGAAGTTTACATCGAGTGTATAAACTCGGAATTTTACATCGAGTGTATAAACTCGGAATTTTACATCGAGTGTATAAACTCGGAATAAAACAGGTGAAACAACAATATTGTAGTATTAGAAATCAAAACATAAATGTTCTTATAAAAAGCAAAACAACTTAAACAAACTTCAACTAAAATAAAAACGTAAATTAGCCGCATTCCATGTTCGCGGAATTTCCTTCCCCTCTAAGGTCTCCAATTTATAAGCTCCTTCTCCCAACACTTGTCTAACACGATAGGGCCCAGTCCACTTCGGGGCCAATTTGCTATCCATCTGAATTAATTGCGCTTTCCTCAATACCAGATCTTGTTCTTGGAACTTCCGAGGTACCACCTTAGTCTTGTACCTTCGCTCTAACCTTCTCTTCATTGCCTCATTAGAAATCTGAGCCAAATCCCGAACCTCATCTATAACGTCAAGGTTTGCCCGCAAACCAACCTCAGAAATCTCCTCATCAAACAACCTCGCTCTCCCAGTGTTTTCCATGACCTCAATTGGAACCATTGCATCAGTACCATATACCAGAGAAAAGGGAGTCTCTCGGGTAGTCGTCTGAGGAGTAGTATGATAAGCCCACAGCACCCGAGGTATCTCATTTGGCCATTCCCCCTTTGTCGCCGCCAATCTCCGCTTCAATCCCCTTAATATCACCCTATTAGCTGCTTCCGCCTGCCCATTTATCTGAGGATGCTCTACCGACGAGAAGACCTGTTTAATCCCTATTTCCGCGCACAACTGCTTCACCTGCGAGCATGCAAACTGAGTCCCATTGTCTGAAATAATCCGACGTGGTACCCCAAATCGACATATTATATTCTTCCAAATAAACTCTCGGATTCACCCACCCGAGATGATAGCAACCGGCTCAGCTTCAATCCACTTCGTAAAATATTCTACAGCCACGATCAAAAACTTGAATTGCCTCACCGCCTTGGGAAACGGACCTAAGATGTCTATTCCCCAAGTGTGAAAAGGCCAAGGTGTACTAATAGAGTGCAGTATCTCTGGCGGAGCACGACTCCAATCGGCATGTTTCTGACATGATTCACATTTCCTGATGTACTCTATACAATCACTTTTCATAGTAGGCCAGAAGAACCCTCCTCGGATTGTTCGCAGCATCAATGCTCTTCCCCCTACATGACTCCCACAAATTCCCTCATGGAGCTCGGCCATAAGCCGATCTGCTTCCTTCCTTCCCACGCAAATCAACAAAGGTCTGGAATACCCATATCTAAATAAGTGACCATCTATCAGTGTATATCTGCTTGAGTTTTTCTTTATCTTCTGTGATTCGTTGGAATCCTTAGGTAATTTACCATCCGCAAGATAACTCTTAAAAGGTGCCATCCAAGATTCTTCGGTTGCCAAAATCTCCAGCACTTGATGTTTTTCCTGCGCGTCAATCCGAGGAGCTATTAATGTTTCCCTTATCACTGATTTATGTTGCCCCGGTTTCGAACAACTAGCCAACTTGGATAACAAATCAGCTCGGGAATTCTGCTCTCTCGGAACATGCACGAATTCAAAGAGAACGAAGTTCTTCGCAATAGCTTGAACAACTCCCAAATACTTAGCCAATTGCGGATCGCGAGCTTGAAATTCTCCATTTACCTGACCTGCCACCAATGCAGAGTCACTTTTAACCAACAATCTGGTGATCCCCATCTCTTTAGCTAGAAGCATACCAGCTATCAAAGCCTCATACTCCGCTTGATTATTACTAGCTTTGAAAGCAAACCTCAGGGATTGTTCAATTAGTACCCCTTCCGGCCCTTCCAAAACGATACCAGCGCCACTACCCCTTAAATTAGAAGCTCCATCCACTGACAATATCCACATTATCTCCCCTACACCCTGATTCTCCACAGGCGGCTCAGACAATTCCACCACAAAATCAGCTAAGAACTGGGCCTTGATTGGCCCTCGTGACTCATACTGTAGTCCATACTCTGACAGCTCTATCGCCCATTTAACCAACCTGCCTGATATATCAGGTTTTTGCAAGATGTACCTAATGGGAAGATCCGTCATCACTTTGACACCATGATTCTGAAAATAATGTCTCAGACGCCGAGCTGAAACAACCACTGCCAATGCGGCTTTCTCTATAGTGGGATACCTCACCTCGGCACCATAGAGCACTTTGCTCACAAAATACACTGGTTTCTGGTCCCCATCACTCTCTCTGACTAAAACCGAGCTAACAGCATGTTCGGTTACCGATATGTATAAGGACAACTCAGCACCTTTTTCCGGCTTACACAACACCGGCGGTTTGCTCATATATTCTTTCAATTTTTGGAATGCCTCCTCACACCGATCAGTCCATTGAAATCGCTCATTCTTCTTCAAACATTGAAAGTAAGGAAAACCCCGATCCCCACTTTTGGCAAGAAAACGAGACAAGGCCGCCATTCTCCCCGTCAGCCTTTGTACCTCCTTTACGTTACTAGGACTCCTCATATTTATAATAGCTGCACATTTATCAGGATTGGCTTCTATCCCCCTCTCGGTGAGTAGAAAACCCAGAAACTTTCCAGCTTTAACCCCAAAAGCACACTTCTCGGGATTGAGCTTAAGTCTGTACTTGCTAATAGTAACAAATAATTCCTCCAAATCCTCCTCATGCTTCCTCTCTTCCACCGAGGTGACCACCATGTCGTCCACATACGCATGAACATTTCTTCCCAACATAGGCGCTAAGATCCGATCCATCAGTCTCTGATAAGTAGCTCCCGCATTTTTTAACCCAAACGGCATTACTCGATAACAATAATTCGTTGTTCCTCCCATAAACGCCGTCTTATCTTCATCTGACCAGTGCATCTTGATTTGATTATAGCCCGAATAAGCATCTAAAAAACTTAGCAAAGCACAGCCCGATGCGCTATCAACTAGTGCATCTATATTAGGCAAAGGATACGAATCCTTTGGGCAGGCATTGTTCAAATCCGTGAAATCCACACACATCCTCCATCTCCCATTGGACTTCTTCACCATCACTACATTTGCTAACCAGGTCGGATATTGTATCTCTCGGATATGAGCCGCTTCTAATAATTTATGTATCTCCTCAGTAGCTGCCTGAGCTCGGTCTCCGCTCAACCGCCTACGCTTCTGAACTTTAGGCTTAGCCAATGGGTTAATATTAAGCTTGTGGCATAGAAAGTCGGGATCAATCCCCGACATATCAGTCACACTCCAAGCGAATGAAGAAAGATTCCTCTTCAGCACTTGGATGAGCTGTTGTTCTTGCTCCTGACTCAGATCACCCCCAATTCTCAACTTCTTCCCATCTATAAGTACCTCCTTCACCTCTCCCACAGGCTGAGGCCTTCTCTCAGAGTGCACCAATCTTGGATCTAACTCAGGATCCAATACTACTCCAGCTGTGCTCACTGAGTATGCTACTTTTCTCCTTAACCTCAGATTGTCCTCGTAACATTTACGAGCGGTCTCCTAGTTTACAGCTAAAGTGAGTACTTTCCCCTCCTCCGAGGGAAATTTCATCTTTAAGTGTATTGTTGATATCACAGCCCTTAACTTATTGAGAGAAGGCCTTCCCAACAGCAAATTGTATGATGAAGGGGTATTAACTACTATGTAGCGTATAAATACGGTCTTTGCATCTTCCTTGTCTTTGAAAGTTGTTCTGAGATCAACATATCCTTTAACCTCCACTTGATCTCCAGAAAAACCGACAAGCACTCCATCAAATGGTTTCAATTGATCTATCGGTATTTGTAAGCCTACGAAAGTACTCCAAAACATCACGTCAGCAGAACTCCCCTGATCAATCAGCACCCTGTGGACATTCTTTCCCATCATAATCACCGAGACCACTATGGGATCATCTTCATGTGGGATTACCCCTTTCAAATCATCATTTGAAAATGTTATGTCGGGAGCTTGCCTTGGCTTGTCCATCGTGGCTGTGGTTATGACACTCCTTACATATCGTTTCCTGGCCGAGCTGGTCGAGCCTCCTCCCGCAAAACCTCCTGCTATTGTATTGAAATCCCCCAAAATGGGTGTCTCATGTATATCGGGAGCCATGCGGATCTCAGGTGATTTCTCATCAGCACCCGACTTCATGAATTTTGCCAGGAGTCCCCGGTTTGCCAAAACAGAAAGTTGATAACGTAAACCATAACAGTAGTTGGTGTCATGGCCTCTGGTTTGGTGAAACTCACACCAAGCATCCAATCTATTACCGAGTGTTCTCCCCGCGACGTCAGGATAGCGCAAATGTCTAGTTACCTCCACATCCTCCAAGACTTGGGCCATCGGCACCTTGAGATTCGGTATTCTTTGCCCTTGCGGACAATCGGTCCTCCGTTGTGCCACATAAGGGACAAAACGCCGATCTGTTTTCATTTTGGGAGGCGTCCTTTCTCTTCGATAAGGTCTCATATCTCTTTCACTCCTGGAATGAGTCACCGGTTTTTTGTCTCCTAACTTTTTGTGGCGCATGGCTTCCTCAGTCTCTATCTCCACAGCCGCCCTTTGTCTTATCTCTGTAAGGCTTTTCGGCGGATATCGGTACAGGGACTCACCGAACGAGCTGGCTCGAAGTCCTTTCATAAAGGTTTTTACCAGCAAACCCTCGTTAGGGTCTATCAGCCTCATGCTGATATTGGTGAATCGATTAAGAAATTGCTTTAACGTCTCTTCGGCGGTTTGCCTTATATCGAACATGTCTGCCATCTCCACTGGTTTGGCTCTATTTGCTGAGAATCTCTCCAGGAAAAGACGCTTGAAGTCATGGAAGGAGCTGATGGACGAATTAGGTATAGTGTTAAACCACTTTAGGGCAATTTCTGTCAGTGTGCCCACAAACATTTTGCAACGTACGGCATCATTGCCACCTGATATCATCATCCGAGCCTGGAAAGCTTTTAGATGCAATTCTGGATCGGAATTCCCTGTGAAAGGCGTGATTTTGGGAATTACGAAATTCTGTGGGATCGGCTCGCTCATGATCGCATCTACCAAAGGATTGGTATCGCTCACGTCGGAATTAAGCCGAGATGGATAACGGAAACCAGGCCTGGCAGACTCCAATCTGCTTTGCATATCTTCGTTTGCCTTCCGCAACTGTTCTTGCTGTCGCAGTGCTTCTTCCAAACGCTGATGCGTTTCCTCTGCATCTTTCCGCAATCTCTCTCTTTCTCCCAAAGCTTCTTCCCTTAACACCTGTAAGTCTTCTTCTGCTTTCTTGCGAGTTTCCTCTCTCTCCTTTTCAAGCTGAGCCTGATCAGTCTCCGCCTTCATCCTAATCTCCTCATTCTGCCTTTGTAGCTCCAGTATGCTTTGCATTATTTGTTGTCTGGTAGGCCCTTCACGGGGTGCTCCTCTGCCTCTGTTCATCTTCCGATTCGTATCCCCCGCTTTTTTCTATTACTGTTTTTTATCTTGATGGGGTAAGGATCGAGTTTTACCGTACCCCACGGTGGGCGCCAATGTATGGTTCAGAAAAATACGGGATAATTCCTCACCAAAACAAAAAGAAAGTTTTATGACTTGCTTAGGCCAAAAAAACTCTGTCCCTTGACCATGGGAGTAATACTCTTATTTATATTATAATCAGTTACAAAATATTGATCTCCAAGATTTAGCAAATAATAACTAAAAAGCCCCACTTATCTACTTCTAAGATATTTCATAAAAATAACCACTTTTCTTCAGAAACGGCATTATCTTCTATCTTCTACACCTAAAAAATATAATAACCACTCTACTAACAAAAGATATCACTAAATATAAAACTGATCGATGCCTCCCCCCTCGCCATCATACCGAGACGAAATACCGAGATGCCAGCCTCTCATGCCCTCGGTTTGACTCCAACTCCTCCTAATACCATATCCACTCTCGGCACCATACCGAGGCAACATCTCCTCCTCCTCCTCTCTATCTTAAACTGACTTCCTCTGGTCCAGGACAATATATATATATATATATATATATATATATATATATATATATATATATATATATATATATATATATATATATATATAATTCTACATAATAATAACAATAATAATGATACCTAATTTTTTAAAATAATAAAATATAGATTTTGTTTTGTTCAAAATAATGTTTTAATTATTATTGTGAACAAAATATTTTAAGAAATATAAATAATATGCTTAAGTAATTATAAGTAACTATCTTTATGATGGATATTGTCATGCAGTAACACATTCCCTGTACGAATAGAATCATGAGCTAAAAAATATAATTTCTCATATATCAATCTTTTCTAATGATCTTTTCGATGTTTTTCAAGTAAATATCGGTGACGACCCCCGATTAGTTTTTTTTCTTTCTTTTACGTGAAGAGTTAATTATTTTTTTTCTTTCTTTTATGTGAACAGATTAAGTCATTGGTGTTGATGGTAAAACAGTCCTAAGTTGTACGGATGAACTTAGTGGTCACGAGAGAATGTGAAAACTGTAGATGGTACGTAGTAACAATGTTGGAGAGGACAAAGGTCATTTAACTTTGTGCAACAAAATAACACACATCTTTCGTATTCAAAACCATGACCCCTCACACATAATGTTTACAATAGTGTCTAAATGGGACAAGATCACAAAGCAACTCATAGTAATCTCGTACATATCCTAAATGGTGTTAAGTAGTCTCCAAACATGCTTTGATGCACCATACAAGAAATGAACACCACAAACAAAACTCGTCCGAACTACTAATGTCTATGAGATATAAACATCACAAACAATGGATTTTTGCAAAAGAATGAAAAAAATATTTTTGTGGGAGAACCAATTACTACACAGTTACTCCTTCCAATTTGGACCTCAATCTTTTCTCCTTTCATTATTCATATTTTTTTAATAGATATAATATCTCTATTAAAAACAATTCACATGAATTATTTTTCACTTAAAAAATGTGAAAAATGTCCTATTATATTATATTATATTCAAACAGTACATTATTTTATATTTACACTTTATTATGATATAAAATAATAGTTATCAATAAAAAATTGATTATTTTATTATACTTTCTAATTAAAATTTAATTAATTTTAAAAAATGATTACTTCAATAATTGATAATCTATAATAGTATTTTAATTTAAAAATAATTTCAATTACTTATTTAAATAAATGCGTAAAGATGAAAAACTATTATAATAATAATAAACAAATTATTGGTATTCTATAAATAAATAAAAAAATTTTAAAAGAACATTGGAAGATAGAAAGAATGTTGAAATTCTTTTACGACGTACACCCTCTTTATATTGTGGAAACAATAAAAAATTGTTCTCAATGGTCAAAATCAGATTCCCACATTATAATCGGAACTTAATAATTTTCTTTTTAATCTCTTCTTTTCTTATTTTTAATTTAAGACACATTAATTTTTCTTCCCAATAATCACAACTTCTATTCTGAAACTTTCTAAATCGTGTTCTTTTCCTTCTTCCTCGTGCAACCCAACTTCACTTTTTTTCCTAGTCTTCCATCTCCTCTCCCTTCTGTGAACCTAAGTGTTCCTGTCTCCATTTTTCCTTCCCATAAACCTCCCAAGAGTGACGAGAATGAAGTCTACAAGAGCCACGCCACACTAGAACAACTCTGCGTCAGAACCACAATGAATCTATTGACGAGGAGATGGGCAAAACGTGATTTTGTTATCTGGTATTTATTTCGTTGGGGATTTTGTAATTTCATAAGTTCATTTTAATATGTCTGCATTTTTTACGCGTTCATATGTTATTTCTAATAATTAATGTATTGTTTTTCTTCAGGTTAGAAAATATAATATATGAAGTTTTGTTTTTAAGAAAATTTTCTTGTGGTATTTGTGTCAAACACCTTTCAACTTTTATTGAAGATTTTTTAAATTTCATATTCAATCAAGTTTAATTGGTTATAAACATCATGGTAAAGTGATGAATGATATAGTCCTCTATAGTATAAACTTTTGTTGTATATCTATTGTTCTGACTTTAGAGAATTAAACCGCGTCATATGCTTTTGTAAAGTACAAGGGATTTGCATTTGTAAAGAGAAAGAAGTGACATTGCACTGAGGTTTCTCCAACGATGTTATAATATAATCATGATCATCCTTACGCGAACTTTTCCATCATCTTCTCCAACGTTAGTTGCAACAAGTGCTGCTGCAGCGATGGCATAACCACGACGGGCTTTCATTCTGTTGGAGTGGTCCAAAATCTAAGAGAAAAACTCTGCAAACCAAAATGAAAAGGACCAAGAGGAAAGGCCAAAGCAGTGTAGGGGACAAGGAAAGAACATTTCGAAATGTCAATACATGAACCACCCATGTCCCCAAACAAGCGGGCTTAAAATCAAAATTACACTTCCCATTTTCGTCCTTTATTTGGACCATAATACAAACACTGGTGGTGGGGAGCACCATATTTTATTCCTATGTCAATGTCTTAATTCTAAAAAAAAATAATAACACAAAACCTATTCCCATGTCTTTCTAGTTAGTTTGTCCAAACACACTAAAATACATGTTGGAAATCAATTAGACATGCACATTCTATATTCCACAAAAGTGTACATGATAAGAAAACACAACTTTGTTCCTAATTATCCACTACTTCGCCCTACAAATTCTGAGTGTAACAATCTTGACCTATCTCTCTTCTTTTCTCTCACTTGCTCGGGATCAGAAGATAATTATTAAGTGCATGGACTTTTGTCATAGTTGGGGCACTCGGAGCCAAAAAACTATCATTCTCGTTCACGATTCCAAGCTTGTCACGCCATTTGCGACTTGCAAACGAAGGAAGCTAGGTAGCTTGACCCAACAGAAAGAAGGTTCCAAGACAACACGCAACCCAATAACATCCTCATGAAGCCGCTAATTCCGATCATAGGTTTTATCCAACACTACCAACCTATATAATAAGGTGGTCTAATTTGTTATATATGACCAATAGACTAGGCAATAAAAAGTTACTTCATATTTTCTTAATATATTTTCATTAAGAACTATACAATAGTATTATTCTATTAGTTGTTCCAAAACTTTTTGTTTTTAGTTGTGTTTTTGTAGATGAAAGAGAGAGATGAGGTGTGTTGAAAGACATTGTAACGTGGCTCCAGATGGTGTGTCGCCGTCAAAACAGATGTAACCCGTAGGCACTGAGTCAGTGGCTAATCGTGGTGTGGACCTTCTCCGAAGAGGAAAAAGATGAGGTGAAAATGACACCTTCTTTGTTGCAGACATCTAAGCAAACACTACAACATCATTGGAAATTGAAAAATGCGGAGAGTGAAGTGAGCCAGCGTCAAAAAACTTGAGGGTCGGTTTGTGGATCCCACGAAATGGGTTATGGCCGAAGAAAAAGAAGTGCGCAAGGGCCCTCCCTCAAAGCATCAATAGTGGCATTGGATTCCGCACTTTGTCGCCACTCAAAATGCTTCAACTTTTCATTTTCACTTCTTCGATAAACTACCATACATGCAATTTGTTCTTTTAAGGTTCAAGCTTTTCAAATTTACAAAATTAAATTACTGGATAGACTATGCACATCTAAGAATAAAAAGTTTAAAACTTTTAAAGAAGATTATTTCTAAGACGTATTTTAAATAATTTTGTTAGTTTGGAGTAACCACATATATTTATATGTTAGTGAATCAATACAAATCCAGTCAGTAATTTCTATATCAGTGTGTAGAACTTTAAAAGAGATTTTAAACCATATGTTATTTTCTAACTAACAGAATTTTGGTAACTTTGATGATGCCACACAGTCACTATCATGCTCAGAATTTCAGTGATGTATATCTATGACTAGAAACAAGAGAGAAACAATAATATTAATGCTTATTATTAAAATGCTACATTTATTTTTTAGGATTCTTTTTATAATTTTTTTTTTATAAAATTGACAAGAAATAAGTTTCTTATAGTTTATCCTACATATGTAGGTAACTTTTTTAGACATATATAGTTTACTTTAGAGTGAGAAAATTTGAAAATTTTTCCTAATATATATATAACAAAAAAAAATCTTAAAATATTAACTTGATGAACAACAAGTTTAAACATGTAATTAAAGAATTTTAAATTTACAAGTAATTTCTTATAAAAATCACCCAACCAATCTTTTCTGTGAAATTACATTTATAAGTCTTCTTCAGCAATTTTGTTTGAAAAAAGAAAATGTCAACAAAACTCTTTTTATATATTTTTTTAATGTATACTAGTAAAATTATATTTAATATGCGCAAGTTTGTCTACTTTTTTTTTTTTACTATATCAAGAGTTTTGTTAAGTTACAAAAATAATTTTGATCTATTGAAAAAAATATATTAATAAATTATAAAATAGTTGTTATAAAAAAGTAATTATAAAATTAAATAATTTTTGTTCTGAATGATTTTTATTGTCATATTATTTTTGAAATTCAAAAAAAATAATATATAAATTATTTACTTCATTTATAAATATTAATGCTTAAAAATAAAGTATGAAATTAATACTTTAAATAAATAAATAATATCTTGATCAAATCTTTTAATTTATAATAATTATATACTTATTAATTTAAGTAAATAATTGATAAAACTATAACAGAATATAAAGATACTTTAAATAAATTTATACATATCTCAATCAGTTATTCTATTTGATTCATAAAAATGATATTACATAGTTCAATATTTATATCTATCTATCTATCTATATATATATATATATATATATATATATATATATATATAAGAGTTTTTTTTTACAATTTTTATTAATTTTATCCTTCAAGTTATCAATTTTTAAAATTGATTTTTTTAATTTAATCCTTTTTTTAATTTGACTTTTTTTATTATTAAATAAATAATCTAAAAAATAAATAAAAGTTATCTACACTTGAATTATAAAATTATCTATATTAAATTTTATAATTATAATTTTATTATTTTTTATTTTTATAAAAAATTGAATACGTATATAATATATATATTTCACTAATATTAATAATTAAAATGTATATAATCATAGATTATTTAATCACCAAATACCTTATGTTATTGTTTCCTCATAAAGTTACATAAATGTTACCTAAAACATGATGTAAAATTATGATAATACAACTATTATATAATATTACATATAAAATTTGTAAAGCTTCATTGAGATGCAACACTTATCTTATTTTTAAACAAAAGTTTAAATAAATTATACAAATGCTTATTTAATAATTTAATAGTAAAGTATAACTAATATTTGTATATTAATTAATAGGTGGAATAAAATAGTTTTGATATACATTTAATCTTTATATATAACAACTATCTAGCATCATATACATCTCAAAAAACTTATGTACAAACAATAAATCCATGAGAGAATAAACAGGTAATGAGTCACTCGTCAAAGCATAAACCAAAATAAAATTTTAACTCAAAACTATTTCAAACCTTTACAATCTTTTTCGAGAAGTATTAGATCACGATTTGTCAATATTATATCAAAATTTTAATTTAAGGTAACTTTACATTCACCACCAAAAATCAAAACAAAGTTATAAGGAAATTAAAGAATAAAATATCTATTATCACTTACTTTCATACGATCGTTATCTCTCATCACCATTCCCATTTTCATTGAATTGATATGCTGAGATGATGAAGGTGGTGGGAAGAAGATACAACATATTCTGAGTATTGCATTAAAGTAGTTGATTTTTAGCTTCAATCACTCTTTCTATTATTTCTAACTTATATTTTCTTTGTTTGTGAACCTAGTTTCATTTCTATCTTTTATGTCTTTGCAATGATTGGTTTAATATTTGAATTGAATTTTACTTTTGAAAGCATTAACATCATAGAATTTCATCATTGATATGGAGATGAAATCAATATTTTCCCTACATATCTAAAATTGATGAAATCTCAAATCAACCCATAGATAAAGGAAATGTTATTAGCATCATTTTAAGTAGCAAATAAAGGAGCATTGAAAAAGTAACACTCAACACTGTTTTTTCTCATCTACAACGAAGTGCGTTCGATGACAATTTTTTATGCGCTCAGCGCCAACGTGCACATAAGTTCATTTGAGGAAAAACATTCACCGAGGCCGTTGAACTTAACATAGTAGAAACACACTTCATCACCCCATATATCAATTTGCAACCATTGCTCTACACACAATCAAGTAATAACAAGGAAAAGGTATAACACCCCTTAATTGGAATTCCTAAAACAAGAGTTAACCATAATTTTCTTTGTTTACTTTTTTGTATCTTTCCGGTCGTTCCCGTCGTGTGACACTAATTTCCAAATAATTCAAATTACAAAGAAAAACATAAAAGAGTTTCCAAAATTATAAAAAATCAAATCAACAATTTCTCAAAAGGTTTTCGTTAAGAACTACGTGATCTTTGATTTTTCATTATGAATGAAAATACGTAGGAACGAGATACATCTTTGTCGGACACAAAAATAGAAAAGAATATATATATATATATATATATATATATATATATATATATATATATATCCTTCATACTGTATTTTCTTCTCATTTCATAGGGAAAATAAACATTTAGAAAAATCACATCAGTTTGCATATTAAATTAAAGGTTAGGAAGGATGTTGTGGGATTGTAACAACTTTCGTACGCGTAACTAACTCTCGGATCTAAAATCTGGTTTTCGCAAACCTTGTTTTATTTTTGTGGTTTTTTCACAGTTTTTCAGAATAAACAATGGTAGTGACTCTAAGTTGTTCTTTTTTCATAATTTTATTTTTGTTTCGACATCCCGTCGCAATTTCAGTTGCGACAAGTGGTCAGACTGAATGTATAGAGCCACTTTACAAGTGCAATGTCAAATGTTTTAGGAATCGAGTGTGGAAAGCACAACTAACCATGAATATATAGTCAGAGTGGGGAATGATAACGACGAGCGTGGGATTGCCCAATAATAATTAGTTGACATAATATTTTTCACCCTTCAACTTTTATTTTAAATAAAAATAAGATATTCATATAAGAAAAATAATTTTATCTAGTTTTTTTTATACATAATCTCACAAAATTATAATTCAGTTTAATTTGAATAGTTCTTTGTAGCAACGGAACTTCTAATGACGGACATGTGTGCTATATCAATCCCCTTTCGAACAGGAACTAACATGGAACAAACACGACAATGCAACCTATCTTCCATTATACTCTGCCATCGAAAACCAAAAGAAACAATAGAAATTTTGTTGAGTAGCACATGTTCTTGCATATCAGCACCAGACCTTTGTTGCTCAACTTAGCTAGCTTCAACACTCTTGCATAAACTCTATGCCTACCAAACCCTCCACCTCCTTTACATCCCCTACCACGATCTCCAATTATATCTCACTCTACATTTTCTGATCTTGACCTCTTGTCTGGCACCACACACATATGCCTCTCAGTTGGGTGACTCTTCGCCACAGTCAATCCCATGTTACTCGTTAACATTCCACCCTCCAACCACTTCCCGATTTTTGAAAAATTCAACACTACACCCGTAAAGTTGCTAAATACAACCCGTCTAACCACCAGACCACATACCCTAGGGATTCCACCTTTGATGTTTAGTCGAAAAACACCCAAAATCATCCACAACCACGATAAAACACAAGGGTATCTCACAAAAAAACCACACTCACCACTCCTAAAAGCACCCCATCAGTCCAACTGTTTTGCTCATCAAAACTACCCACACTCACTTGTTGCAACCTAAATCGCAACTGGAAGACTAACTTGAAAAAAAATAAAAGTATTTTAAAATAAAATACTTTTTTTCTGAGTCATAATTTATTATAGAAAATTATGAAAAAGCCATAATTATAAAGCATGGTATATAAAATCTGGATTTTGAATATGAGAGTCTTTTATGTTGTAGGGAGAACAATAGCACCTACAACGTCCGCCTGAAGGTACCTTTAACTAAATATAAAAAAATGATGTGTATTTCAAAGTGTTTAAATTTTCTTGAGAAAAAGAAGAAGAAAAAGGAATATGTACGAGCCGATGTGTGCAACAACCTCCCTTAGCTAGTGTAGTGCAATCAAATGCTAAGCTTATGGTGGAGGTGACTAGGGCTTCAAGCTTCCAGCAAGTTCATGCAATGGTTGCGAGCTAACAGCTTCGCGAAAAATTGGTGAGGAACGAACGAAGAAGGCGACATCATAAAGCTCCAACCATAGATGTTGATGATGGAAGAAGTTCACTAGTATTTAAAATGGTTGTGCATTGGTGCTGAGAACGAAGAGGAAGATGAACCCCGCTGTAAATGGTTGTAGCGACCCAGGTAGAGACGAAACATGTAGTTGTGGGGTTGAAGCCTGTCGAAATTTCAAAAGAACACGTATATTTGGATTGAAATATGGATTTAAGGGAGCAAAAATAAGTGAATTTTTTGAGGGGGAAAAAGAGGTAAAAATGAAGTTGTTTGGATTAAGAGAAACATAATGAGAAATGAAGAGAAATTTTATTAAAGTTTGTAAATTATTCGATGGATTGATAAATATTGTTTTTTTAATAAAATTAATTAATTAAATATATTCTTAAAATTAATTTTTATTAATATATTATAAGTATTTATTATACTAGGATAAAGAATAAATATTTTATTACATTTTATCTTTTATTATATTATGTTATTTTCATAAAATTATATATATATTTGCTAAAGTCTTCATTTTGATCTCAAGAGTTACTTTGATGCGGACTTTTGAAATTTTTAGAGTCATATAATTACAATATGAAATATTTTGAGTCATACAATTATTGTGAGTGTTGAAAATTTGTACGAGTTATAAAATTATGAGATATATAATAGATAAAATGGATCTCTCTCTCTATCTCTCTCTCTTCACCTTCGTTGCATTTTACAAAATGGTCAATCAACAATCACATGTGATACCTTCGTTGCATTTTACAAAATGGTCAATCAACAATCACATGTGAACGAATAAAAAAAATTTTTCACACGATTATACATTATTTTTTTCTAAAAATAAAGTCACAATTATTGATCAGAGAATTTTTCCTTTCTAAATGCGGATTTATGTGGGACAAAGACTTAAATGAGTGTGGACTTAATCGAATGTTTATTGTACATTATACGTGTCTGTCCTTCTTGCGTATCTTCAGATGGATGAGAAGAAAGTTTTCTAAAAAAATTGTATCGTTTTCGTGTTGAATAGTGTTGTTGATTTTTTATCTTCTTTTACAAATTTGTGCTCATGTGAAATCTCTGTAGCTCCAAACAATCACAACATTAATATTTTGTAGGTTGCTTTAATGATAAATGAATCTACCATTGACTTTATAATGGGAATAGATGTCAAAATAGGTTCCAACTCGTGAGTCAACACAACTCACCTCATAATGGGTTCGAGCCGGGTTGGGTTGAGAAAAATCCATTTTTTAAAAAAATGAGTTGAACTAAATCCGACTCACTTAACTCACGGATTAAATGGGTTCAAGTCGGGTTGAAGGTGGATTGACCCACTTAACCCACCAATATTTTTTTATTATTATTATTTTTTTGTAATTATTTACTAATTTTAATTATATAGGTTCACAATTTCATATTTTAAAATGTTAGAATATTGCTCAATAATAATTAAATAGTTTGAATGTTTAATTAATTTGTTTGTCAAGTTATATACGTTGATACTTTAATTTTTAACTATTATCTTTATAATAATATTTCTAGAATTAGGTTTACACTTTGATTCCACTATTTTAAAAAAATTAAAAAATTAATTAAGTCAATTCACCTTCATTGTAATCCAATAAATATGTAAAATAAATTAAAAAAAATATTCATAAATAAATCAATTCAGTAACTTACCAATTCATAGTATGTCTAACTGGATTACAAAATTTTAACTCATTAAAAAGTAAATCGGATTAAGCCGACATTTTTTAACTCAATATACAGTAAGTCAACTTATATGAGTAGGATTGACTCATTTTAATAAACTTATGAGAAAGTAATTTAATTCTCGGAGAGAATTAAATAGAATCTTACAACTATTTCTATTATAAGAAAAACATAGTATGTTGCGTGCGTTTGAAAGTTCTCAACTTCAGTAAATTGTTTTTCTTTTCGAAAAATGCTTTGGTGGATTTTTGGATGAAGTAAAATTACTATTTTTTATTTACCCCATTATTATATATATATATATATATATATATATATATATATATATATATATATATATATATATATATATATATATATATATATATATATATATTCGTTTTCTGGCCCACATGATCGTTTTTCTATCACATTATGATGGTTTTCTATGGGCTTATCATCGTTTGTTTCTCTTGGGCTTTTCAGTATCAACACAAACCTTTTCAAACTACAACAAACGGTTTTTTTATACAAAAATAAGTCATTTTGACCCGTTTATTATAAAAATAATCAATTTACTAATTAATTAATTAATGACATAATATGATCAATTTATTAATGATTTAATTTCTCTTTATTTATTTTTAATTTTTATATAATTTTTAAAGTTTTATATATTTTTTTAAAAATAAATCTTTAATAATTTGATTAAAAACATTTTAAATAAAATTTTATTAAAATTTGGATATTTTAAAAAATATTTTAAATTTTATTATTAAATTTTATAATAAAATTTGATTAAAAATATTTAAAAAAATGTTAAAATTTTGATATTTTAAAACTTAATATTTTAGATTTTATTATTACATTTTATTATAAAATTTACAATAATAAAATTTGATTAAAAATATTTTAAATAAAATATATAAAAATTTTGATATTTTAAAATTTATATTTTAAATTTTATTGTTTCATTTTATTATAAAATTTACAATAATAAATTTTATTTTAAATAATTTTAATCAAATTATTTAAAATTTATTTTAAGAAAAATATGTAAAACTTTAAAATTATTATAAAAGTTAAAAAAATATATAGAAAAATCAAATGATTAGTCAAATCAACGATACAATTAATTAGTAAACTGTCTTTTAAACCCGTCTTTTAATAAATGAATCAAAAAGACCTAACTTTTTTAAAAAATAGTTAAGTTATTAGTAAACTAATCCTACCGTATAATTAATCAGTAAACATACTCATTTTTACAATAAATGGTCAAAGTCACCCATTTTTATAAAAGAACCCACAACAAAAACATACTTTATATTTTGTAAAAAGGAAAACAAGTTGGTGTAAATAAAAACTGGGTTGAATAATAAAATCCCCTTCACTTTTTTCTGGTCTGGGCCTCATTTTGTCTCAAGCCCGGTGGACAACTTGTTGGTAGGTTGTGGGCTTTTGCTTCCTGGACCCGTGATTTCTTCCTGTTCTTTCTATTTTTTTCAAAATGACCCCTTTTCTTATCTATTTTGTAACAACCATGACAATGGAGGTAGGTGTTATCTCAACATAGACGCCATGAGAATAACTAAGGTTCTACGATCATAAGAATCTTTTTGTGCGGGAAAAAATGTGAAGTTAACAGAAACTCTTGGCAAAATACTAATGTAAGAAAAAAAATAAAAACTGTTTAAATGAGGAGAAAAGAACCCATTCAATGATTCATTGTTCATTCATTTATGCAGAACCACACACACTCTTTCAACTCTCTGCTCAGAGCCTGCAAAACTCTGAACCAAGCAAAGCAACTTCACACCTACATTCTCCAAACCACTTCACACCGCAACCCTTTCTTCGTAACCAAGTTAATCCAAATCTACGCCGATTTCAATGACCTTCGCTCCGCGCTCGCTCTTCTCCAACAACTCTCCCACCCCAACGTCTTCGCCTTCACTTCCATCCTCTCCTTCTATTCCAAGCACGGGTATCCACACCAGTGCATCCAAACCTACGCCAAACTGAGGCAAAACGGTGTCGTACCCGATGGCTACGTCTTCCCCAAGGTGTTGAAAGCGTGTGCCCAGTTATCGTGCTTGGGAACCGGCACTGTTGTGTACAAAGATGTCATTGTGCTTGGGGCGGAGTCCAACTTGCAAGTTCGCAACTCCGTGTTAGATATGTACTCCAAATGTGGTGATGTTTGGAGTGCAAAGCAAGTTTTCGATGAAATGCCTGAAAGAGATGTTTTTTCGTGGAATTCCATGATGTCGGCTTACGTGTGTAATGGGCTTCCTCAGAGAGCTGTGGAGGTGTTCCGGGTTATGAAACGGGATGGGTGTGAGTGTGCACTGGATGTTGTCACGTGGAACACGCTGATGGATGCTTATTGTAGGATGGGAATGTGCTGCGAGGCGTGGAGGGCTTTTGGGGAGATTGAGGTTCCTAATGTGATTTCGTGGACGATTTTGATATCGGGTTATGCTAGTGTTGGGAGGCATGATGTTTCTTTGGGGATTTTTAGGAAGATGATGAATGTAGGCATGGTTTCACCTGATGTGGATGCTCTTTCTGGGGTGCTTGTGTCGTGCAGGTCTTTGGGGGCTTTGGCTAGTGGGATGGAGGTTCATGGCTATGGCCTTAAAATCATGTGTGGGGATGTGTTTTATAGGTCTGCTGGTGCTGCATTGGTGACATTGTATGCCGGCTGCGGTAGACTTGATCGTGCTGATATTGTGTTTCGGAGGATGGATAAGAGTGATGCTGTTACATGGAATGCGATGATTTTGAGTTTGATTGATGTGGGATTGGGAGATCTGGCACTTGAATGTTTCAGAAAAATGCAGGAAAGGGGGGTGAGGATTGATGGCACAACTGTGTCTACTATATTGCCTGTTTGTGATTTGAGATGTGGAAAAGAGATGCATGCTTATGTTCGGAAATGCTGTCTCAGTTCTGTGATTCTGGTTAATAATGCCCTTGTTCATATGTACTCGGTCCGTGGATGCATTGCATATGCATTTGCTGTGTTTTCCACCATGGTGGCCAAGGACTTGGTTTCATGGAACACGATTATTGGAGGGTTTGGCACACACGGGCTTGGCCAAACTGCTCTGAAGCTTTTGCAGGAGATGAGTGATTCAGGTGTTAGACCTGATTTGGTGACTTTTTCGTGTGTACTTTCGGCTTGTAGTCATTCAGGACTTGTGGATGAGGGGATCAAACTTTTCTACAGAATGACAAAAGACTTGGGTTTGACACCAGTGAGGGAACACTTTTCTTGTGTCGTTGACATGCTTGCCCGTGCTGGTAGGCTTGAAGAGGCTTTTGATTTCATAAACCAAATGCCCCAGGAACCAGATAAGCATGTTTGGGGAGCTTTACTTGCTGCCTGCCAAGAACACCAAAATGTTAGCGTTGGAAAAGTAGCCGCAGAAAAATTGATCAGTTTAGAACCTCAAGAAGCTGGTCATTATGTGACGCTGTCAAATATATACTCAAGAGCTGGAAGATGGGATGATGCTGCAATAGTAAGGAGGAGGATGCAAGGCCATGCATTGCCAAAGCCGTCAGGACATAGTTTGGTTGGTATTGGAAGTTAGCCTAGAGGAGAACACAACTTGATCAAATCAATATGCTTTGTCAAATTGGCACCAAGAGTTAGAGGTGTGTGACTATGCATTGAGTTGCCTTGAGATGAGACGGGGCAGTGTTCAGTTTTAACAGATTTAGCCTTCAAGATAATGAAAACAAACTGTAGAACTTCCAAAAGACTGATACTTAGACAAATGCAGGTTCCAGAACATCGTGGAAGCTATTAAAACTTACGAAGGCTGAAAAGGGTTGAGTCAATTAGAAGGTAACCAAATCTGGCTTAAATTGGCTATTGAACCTATCTGATGAAACCTGTATAACCTTGAGTACTTTGCAGTTAATGTTTAACTAAACTAGTTTATGAACACTTCTACTGTTAGGTTAGGTTTCTTTAAGTTTTATAAGGTCTTAAACTTGATTTTACACATGTACAGATTTTTGTCTGGGATCATTCATGTTATTGTTTATACTTAATATACTATTCAATGATACAACGAAAGTTATCAAGGTGAACTAGAAAGTGTTCAAGTTATTCCCCCTCGGTTTAAAAAAGTATAGTCTAAAGAAATACTGAAATGAACAGGTGAAAGATAATTTTACAGCTCTTATGAATCCAGACAATGTGCTTATTTATGAAGGTCTAAGTTCAACATGGACATCTTATAATTTTCATATGATAACCTCGCAAGAAAGACATTGTATTCCTCAATGATAAGAATATAAGATGAAAAGAAAAAGAAAAAAACTCGTTCTTTTGCTGGTCATTATATACAGGAAACTCATATCAAATCTGATCACATACTAACGATCCTACCTGAAAGGAAATCATCTTGAGTCCTTAGAGGACACATGCAAAACAAAATTGTCCCACATGATGAAATGTATCTACTAAAAGGACTATAAAGAGAATAAAATATGAATTTACTTTGTTTGAGATTTTTTTCAAACAAGAGTGTAGTAATCCTATGAGGTACTCTTCTTCAAACAAGTAGATAGATAAGTTAAAACCTTATATAGAGTGCAAAGGAAAAAAGAATGTTTACTTTCAAGAGAGACAGTAACTTTTATAAAAGTATATCCGGGTTAATTTAACTTTTTTATAACTTAAGCTTTTTAATAATAAAATATGAGTATCTCTTATAAAAAATTCTTCTACTCTAAATTATTTTCTAGGTCCTTATAATTGTTATCAATATCTATTATATATTTAATGACTAAGTTCATGTGATATTACTACTTAGGAGAAAAAATAAAATAAAAGATTACTTGTAAAATAATAATTTTATTAAGGAGCTACTAATAATAATAATTCTATTCTATCAAGCTTGACCATGATAGCTATGAAAGATACAGTTAGAAATAAATTAGAAAGTCCTTTTAGTAAAAAAAATGTTCAAATTTGTTTTACCGTTTACTCTTAATTATTTGAACATTTAGAAAGTCAAAATACCGTTTACTCTTAATTATTTGAACAATGTGTCCTGAAGAAGACACAGAGGTAGTTTCATTAATTACTTGCTCACTTGGTTTTGGAAAGGAAGATTATTGATAAGATCATGAAGTGTTCATAGTTCTCGTGGATTGGATTTAACTATCTTTCAAAAAAAACAGCAAGTGCTATTTATTGCATAAAATGTGTTTATATCAATGATATAATTACATAGATAACGAATGGTTCCATTTCAGCTGTATGATATTTGTGGGGCCATATTTTGTTTGTTATAAGTGTGAAAGAATTAGCTAAACTGTTTCTATATAGATTTTTTTTATTCCACTTAATGCTTAGTATGTCTAAATTCATCCCTCCAAAAAAACGTGTTTAATGTCCCTCCAAATTCTATAAATATCTTTTTATTCTAGTTAAAGCATATAACTATTTAGATTGTTTAGAAGTTATGTATGGTGCGTTTTTACATATTTTCCCACGTTTTTTAATAATTCTATTAGCCTTGCTCTCATACATTAGCAATAACATAATTTTTATGTTTATAAACCACGTATCAAAATAAACAAAAAAAAAAAAAAAACTAGATCCCTTCATATTAAAATTTGTTAGGATCGAACATCACTAGGTCAAAAATTATAGTCATTTGTTAGGATATAACTCTTTTTTACCTAAGAGTGTAAGAGTGTAACACAAGCACAAGTGTCATGATTCGATTGTGACCCGGTCCACTTGGCCTCTGCCACGAGACAATTGATGTCACTTGCAACAATCTCTCTCTCAATAATTATCCTACCAGGAATCCATCCCACTTGGATTGTTACTTGGCTCACCTGGCCTTCGTCACGGGACAATTGTGCAACCCTCAACCATCTCTCCCTTAACAATTATCCATCAAATCAAACTCATGACTTGGGCTCTGGTACCAATATTGGGAAAAACCCCCGCAACAATCTCCCCCTTAACAATTGTCTATCAGGAATCGAACTCGTGACCTTGACTTTGATACCAATGTTGGAAAAAACCTCCGAGAATCACTTTATTAATAGAAAAATAAAATAAACACAAGGAAATACATAGACAACTCTATTATAGTGGAATATGATTGCTGGTATAGACAATGAATATGTGTTTATTTTGATCAGGTGGAGAATGTTGGGAGGATAAAAATAACATGTCTTGAAAAATCTCACATCGCCTATGACAACCTAGAAAGTGAGTGTTAGTGACTATATAATAGGCTCTAAGTCCATGATAGTCCATCAAATCAAAAACAATTCAAGCTTGAATTTGTTGACTTTTCTCATTAATAAAGTAATTATCGGAGGTTTTCCCAACAAATTTTAAATAATAATCTAACAATTTTTTTTTTATCTTTATTTACCAAAAAGTGTGTACGTTTATAAACATAACACATGCATAAACTTTAGTAACACGGCCATGTGAAATCTTAGCAAATATTTGTAATCACGCTTTTTCTATTATTTTTTTTGTCAAATCATTTAATTTTTGTTATCTTCCTTTTATGTTGTTATCTATCTTTTTCTTCACCTAATAGAAGTTTAACTATGTAAGTCCTCGTACTTAAAAGTTCAAAATACATGTCTCAAAATTCAATGTACTTTTGTTTTTATTTCTATGACTCCTCTAGTTCGGTAACACATGTTTTATATCACTAGCTCATTATACCGTGATTACCATTAATATGAGAAATTTTCACAACCTAAATTAGAGATTTAATAAGTATCTATGAAACTACTTATATGTCAATCATAAGACAGAAATGTGAATTTTAAATTTAACTTAATTCTATAAATCGTGTTTGTAAATTGAGATTTGCAATCACTTTTATCTCTAGTTGATGTAGGATTTTCAACACATTTTCTTATGTCGAGATATATAAATCTTGAGTATAGTATGAGTCTAGATATTAATGAGTGGTACGATAGCGGATGAAACAGTAGACCCAACAAATAAAAACTTTCGCTAGAATAGACTCTAACTCATGACTCTGATAGCATGTTAAGAAGTCAATTTTAAGCTCCATTCAATCCAACAAAACTCACTTAGAAGAAAATATTTGCATCTACTTTTATATGATAAATTGACCTTATCTCTAGATGTGAAACTCCCAACAATTCACAATTCAATTAAAATATTTAAAATTCATTAAAAGTAAAGAAATCGTAATTGAATTTTTCTTATTGATTTAGAATGGATTTTGAAAACACACCTAATACAACCTAAATTCGGATTTTATTTACAGTTCTATAAAACCGTTTCTAAAATTATTAGAAAACCTTTTTTATTTACAAATATAATAATTTTTCTAATGAGAGATTCAAACTTATGACCAATCCTTCCTTTCTCCTACTTCTACTACCGAATCAACTTTTCTTTATCTCGCAATTACCATACAACTTATGCTTATTTATAAAAAATATATTTAATTAAAGACATGACTTATTAACATTAAACTTAATTAAATTTTAAATTTTTTATAAATTTAAATATTTTTAATGAAATACTGATTAAATTTATTTTGTCTATTTAATTTTAAAAATGTTTATATTTGTAATTGAATTTTCTTGTTTTATTTTTTATTAATTGTTGATTATTATTTTTGTCATATCAAAATCACATATCTCTTAACATAATTAAATAAAGGGACAGAACAATATAACAAAGATGATGAAAATTTTAAACAATAAATACTTAATTAACAAATATAAAAAAATAATTTTTTAATAAAAATTAAATTGAGAATAAAAAAACTTAAAATTAATTAAACCTTAAAGTTGAAATATATCTGTACATCACTGCCAAATGTGATAATTAATGTTATTTTGGAATTAAACATCCTTAGCATCTCCATATGTGGCTGGTTAGGTAACACAAATAAAATTTATTGTGTAGCGGACTTATATGGGTACTACAATTTAATAACAATTCTATCTGCATTTGTAAAACAGTTTTAAAGAAATACATTTATTTCTTTTGTAAATAGTAAGTAATGAACTTTCCATTGTTTGTAAAAGATACACATGTCATTTGTTATGCACAAACTTGTTTTAGAAGTTCAATGGAAGAAGAAACTATACTTTGGTCTAATAGACTATTCTTACTTGGTGGCAAAATACATGGTTAAGGTTGAGACTCATCTCTTGTACCGTAGAATGCCAAAATGCTCAAACAATAATCGTGGCAGAGCTGGAACACATTTTTGCGTAAATAAATTTATCCTCCATAAGCACCTTGGAGGAATATTGACAGTGTTTGTAACATGATCAAAAGAATTGTCACTGAATTGAAAATGTATTGCTTAACTATATTAAGATAGATTGGTAGGACTGAAGACGCAAATTTTATTTTCTTTTATTGTTAATTTTGTAAATAAATCACATAGGTATATTTTGAGATTTTGTGTGTGATATATGTATTACAAGAAAATTGCACAACATAATTTATCGGTAATAGAAAAAAATATGTCGATAAAATGATTATCATTAAATTTGACCGACAAAGCACAAGTTAGTAATTATCAGTAACTTCAAAATTACCTCTAAAATTCGTTAGCAATTATTGATATATTATAATCATCGATAAAATTTATTGATAAATGTTATGATTGATTATTCTTTTCCTTCCTTCCCTTTCTCTTTTTCTTCATTTCTTTTCACATTGAAGTTTCACTTTAGTTGCTACGTTTTTTTTTTTCATTCTGAAATATTTAACTGTTTTATTTAATTGTTTCAAATAAATTTAGCCATAGTGCTAGGTTTTTAGGAAGTTCTAAAACATGGGATCATGACCCATGTGTAGTTCACTACAAAAAAATTGCATATTAGCTACAAAAAATTTCTTAGCTAATCCGTAGCTAATCCCTCGCTAACAACTTTTGCTACAGATTAACTATGAAATTGCTAGGAAATGTTATGTAGCTAAATCTAGGTAGCTATTAGAGAGGGATATAATCCCTCGCTATTCCGTAGCTAATTTGTCTCTAATCCCTAGCTAATCCCTCACTAAAATTAAATGATAAAGTTTTAGAATTTCTAGCTAATTTGTAGCTAATTAGTCGCAACTTTTCTCTCGCTAATCCGTAGCTAATTTGTCGCAACTTTTCTCTCACTAATCCGTAGCTAATTTGTCGCAACTTTTCTCTCGCTAATTTGTCACAATGTTTCTCTCACTAATCCTTAGCTAATTTGTCACAATTTTTCTCTCACTAATTCGTAGCTAATTTGTCGTAAATTTTCTCTCACTAATTCGTAGCAAATTTGTCGCAACTTTGTTCTCACAAATCCGTAGCTAATTTGTAGCTACTTTGGTCTCACTAATCCGTAGCTATTTTCTCGCAACTTTGCTCTTATAAATTTGTAGCTAATTATTGTAATTTTTTTGTCGCTAATCCGTAACTAATTTCTCGCAATTTTTATCGCTAATCCGTAGTTAATTTGTCGCAATTTTGTTATCGCTAATTTGTAGCTAATTTATCACAATTATGGTATCGCTAATCTATAACTAATCCCTCACGAATATTATTTTGTTAATTACAATAACAAGAAATATCACAAATAAAATTTATAATAAAATTTTAATATAATTTTGTTTTACATTATTTTTAAATTACAAAACAATTTGTAAATAATTTATTAATTTTACTAATAGTAATACTTAAAGAAATAAATTATGAAAATTAGTTCTTAAAATAAACAAATAGAATCAAGTATTTTATATGTTAAATATATTACTAACAAATTAGTTAAACAATTTATGAAAATATAAAATAATTTTAAGATTCCTTAAATAAGTTAACTAATCCTAATTTTTCATTAAAAAAACTTTAATTCCCAAATGCCAACATTAAAAAAACTATAAATAATTTATAAAACTGACATGATGAAATGAGTTATATATATATATATATATATATATATATATTATAATTTAACTATATTTCTTGATAAATTGAGGTTTAGATTTAATTTGAGTCTATCTCTTTGTTTACGTAAAGTTTTCTACTCATATCTTAGTCAATCAAATAGTTAGTACCGTATTGGACACAACTTGGTCATCTCTTCACCAATCTCAAATTTACCTCTCTATTAGAGTGTGGGTAGGATTTCCATTAAACATCTAACAATTTTCAACTACTTAGGACAACTTAATATAACAAAACAAATTTAAAGCTGAAACTGAAAACAGTGAATTAAAATTCTATTTAACTATTCTTACATGTTAAAAGTAACAATAACAAACTAATTACTAGAATTAAAAAGTACTATAATACTACCTATGATTATCAAGCTAAACTGAACACTAGTAAAGCTGAAAATTAAAACTAGCCAACTAAATAATATAGAACTAGCGTGGCTCTATGTAATTCTAATAGGTAGCTGCAAAATAGAAATTCAAGACTAAGTCAGAACTAAAAATCAAAATGAAAAGCTAGAACTATTTAACAAATTGTTAGTGTAAACTGGTCAGCAAAAGGGAATCTGGTTAGTCAGGTTAGTCAAAGTCAGGTTAGTAAAAACAGGACTAAGGTGAAAAGGAAAACTGTGCTACTGAAACTACTCAATAAACTTCCTATACCATCAAATACTGAAACAGAACATCACCAAAACTAGTTGAATTTCCCCAACTAGTTATGTTCAAAAGGCGATGATGATAGTTATGTTAGAATTATCAATTCAATGGTGACAAAAGCAAGAGTCGTAATCCATACTTGAAAATATACCCTGCTCGATATGGTAAATAAGAAACCTTTATTTCAATAAACTTTTATTGGAAAAGACTCTAGTACTCATTGTGACAGGAACAAAACAAAACACAATAAAGGATCTTATTCAGTGGTTCATTCTTCAGGTTCCCTTCATAAGGCAGCAATAGCAAATGTAACTACTTGATGTATTGATTTCTTGGCCTGAGTTTGACCAGAAGGGGATGTACTGATTGAAGCATAAGTACAAGAAAATAAATCAGATCACAAACGGACATTACCAAGGCAATAATGAAACAGAGAAAGGAAAAGAAACATGAAAAGCATTACATATTTTCCTGCGCCTGCTTCTTCATGTAGTACAAGTCAACTCCAGTAGAGTAAGTGAGATCAATCAAAGAAACGCGCCCTAATCTCTTCACCTCAGCCACCATCTCATTCCTCAGTTGATCCTAACAACATGCGCAAGTGATTTAATAAACATTTGATTAAGATTAAGCATTATCGCAACTCAGTGAATGAAGCGAGGGAATATAATCAATTATCGGTGACTAAATCCATCGAAAACGAAAATTGCGAGCGATGAAACCTATTCGACAGAAGAAGTAGATAGAGCGTATGAGGATGATGTACTCTTTGCCGGAGACGGTGTGAAGAAGTTCGAAATAGTTGTAGTATTTTTTGGACCAATTCGACGACATTTCGCTCTGATAATCGAATGATCGACTTGGCTTGCTGTGTATACTCGATTTGTCGCTACAACTCGAGCAGTTCGTCGTCCATGGTTTAATCTTCACGCACACTCGAATGCGTTTCTCTTTCATCCTTTGAAAGGTCACTGAAACATATCTATGAAAAAAATAACCACGAAGAAAGAAGTATAAAAGATTAAAAATATTAAAATAATATAAATGTGGTTAGCTGTTAAAAAATCCTAACACAATCTCTCTTTCTAACGCTTTCATATAACCCTTCCAAATCAACCGATAATAAAAATAATTTTTTTTATTAAACAAATAAAAACTATTTTTCCTAAATAACCAAATTTAAATAAAACATTGAAAATTTTTAAAAATTTTGTAAACTATAAATATGATAATTTTTTAGTTAAAGTATCAAGTATATTTTTTCTTGTTTTAGTTTATATTTTCTTAAATTTATAATTCTTTTACTACAATTAAAGTTTATATATCTAATTTTTTTGTGATATTTTATTGTTTAGTTTTAGTTAATGATTAAGGTTTATATTATTAAGATTTGTTATATTACTAAATATTTATTATAACTCGATTGTTATGAATTCTTTTATATTTTTGTGAGATAAATATATTCTAATCTATTTATTGATATTTATATTTATGTTTATGTTTATATTCTATATTTCAATATATACAATTATGTTTTAAAATAACAATTTTATATATTTAAATTAAAATTAATTTAGAATATATAAATTAAATATAATTTTAAAATATTTAAATTTTAAAAAATAGATATTTCAATTAAAAATTATTTTAATTTTTAATTTAGTATAATTTTAATTGAGAAGAAATAGCTACAAATACATGTTATAGTAAATTTGTAGCTATTTTGCTATGAATAAGTTACAATTTTATTTCTTCACTATTTACTCGCAAATTAGTGAGAGATTAGCTACAAATACATTTTCTGGTAAATTTGTAGCTATTTTGCTACGAACCAACTACAAATTTATTCATTCACTATTTCCTAGCAAATTAGTGAGGGATTAGTTACAAATATATGTTATGGTGAATTTGTAGCTATTTTGCTACGAACCAGCTACAATTTTATTCCTTCTCTATTCCCTCGCAAATTAGCTAGAGATTAGCTACAAATGTTTTCCTTCGCTAATTTCTCTAGCAAAAATAAAATTTTCTTGTAGTGGTTCCTATTTTCTTGTTTTCAGTTTGAGTTTCAGTTGTATTTAAAGTCTTCGCCAGTCCAATAAAAGACAGACTTCATATAACAATTTCTTTCTTGTTTACTTCCTACGTAATTTATTCCTTCATTATAAAACTCCAACGTTTGGTATACAAGCTCTCTTCATAAGAGACATCTGATTGAGAAATACTTTATATGAATTTTTTGTTCATATGAACTCATAAATGCCATTCACCGCACTGGCACCACTAGTTTTTGATAATGAAGGTTATCATGTCTCTAGACAACAAGAATGGAGGCCCATCTTGAGATAAATGATTTATGGGAAGCAGTGGAGGAGGACTATAAAGTTCTTTCATTACCTACAAACCCGACAATTGTGCAGATGAAGATCAATAAGGAGAAATTATCATGAAAATCAAAGGCACAAGAATTTGTTATTGCCTCTATTGAAATCTTTCTCAGAATCATGACGAAAAAAATAACTTTTGAAGAATGGAATTTCTTGAAAAAGGAGTATGAAGGAGATGAAAGGATTAAAGGAGTGAAAATTCTAAACCTAATTAGGGAGTTTTAATGGATGAGTGAATCCGAGATAGTGAAATAGTAATTTGACAAACTGCTCAAAATTGCAAACAAAGTAAGGTTACTTGGTTCTGAATTTCCTAATTCTAGATTAGTCGAAAAAAATATTATAACTATTCATGAAAGGTTTGAAGCCACCATTGCTTATAGGAGTGGGCAAAAAATCTAATTTTTCTTGATCCAATCCACTTTTGCTTCAATCCAATCCATTTATAATCTATTTTATTAAAAATCCAATCATTTAAAATCCATTTAATGGATCTGGATTTCAATCTAATCTATATTTTATATATTTTATGGATTGGATATCCATTTTATAAATCAAGATTTTTAAATATGGATAATCCAAAAAATCTAATCCAAACTTTCAATTTAAATTTTTAGTTGGGTTAGACTAAAGGTTGAGATGGACTAGGCTAAATTCAGACTCGGACGGGCCTTGCTCGACGACCTATACGGCCCGACAAACCAAACGAGTCGATCGGGCCC
This sequence comes from Vigna unguiculata, assembly GCF_037176805.1. Taxonomy (NCBI): domain Eukaryota; kingdom Viridiplantae; phylum Streptophyta; class Magnoliopsida; order Fabales; family Fabaceae; genus Vigna; species Vigna unguiculata. The sequence goes on along the minus strand of NC_140794.1, from coordinate 49,743,431 downwards.
AACGGTCCAGAAAATTCAAGTGAGCCCGATGACCCGAACGGGCCAAGCGAGCCTAATGACCCGATAAGCCAGGTAGGGATGGCAACGGGGCGGGGCGGGGACGGGTTTCGCTATCCCATACCCATCCCTGCATAAAAAATTCATCCCCATCCCCATACCCAAACCCAACGGGTATCAAACTTTTTTCCCATCCCCATCCCCACCGGGTAACGGGTATAATCTCGTACCCATACCCGTACCCGTGTTCTAACTACTTCAATATTAATTTTTATAAATGAAAAAAAATTACGGTAAAGAAAACATAATATTATGAAATATTCAATATTAGGAGGATTTTCTTCAATGTCAAATACCTTAAAATAAATTATAATTGTTTACATTTTATATTAGAATACCAAATAAAATTTCATGTGAACCAAAACATTTATTAAATTTGCAAACTACAACATTGATGAACTTAGTTGATAAAATTAAAAAATATTTCAAAAAAATATAAAAGGAAAACAAATATTCAAATTAAAATATATTTTAAATGTTTGTTTACTTCAATTTTTTAAATTCTAATGAATCTCTTTTTTATACACTAATAAAAGTTATAATATATCACTTGATCAAAATGACACAAAGAACAAATAATAAACATAATAATAAAAGGAAAACAAATATTCAAATTAAAATATATTTTAAATGTTTGTTTACTTCAATTTTTTAAATTATAATGAATCTCTTTTTTATACACTAATAAAAGTTATAATACATCACTTGATCAAAATGACACAAAGAACAAATAATAAACATAATAATAAAATTTTGACATAGATTTTGTATCTTTTGAACTTCAATATATGTTGGATAGTGACAAAAAAATATTCATAGCAATTACATTAAATTTTTATATTGTAGTAAATAAAAGTTATTTATACAATTAAAGTGAAAAAAATTACAGTATGATTAATAGTGAGTTATAAAATAACAAATAATTAGATAGAATATATCGAAATATTATTCTACATGATGAAAATAAACAATAAATAAAAATATTAAAAAACTAACAAATGTGTGTTTTAGAAATAATTTGAAAGACTATCGAAAGAAATTGCATAAAGGAAATCAAATGTATAATTAAGGTATGATAAAATGAAAAATACCTTAGAGAACTAATTATTAAATTATGTTTGAAGTGGTTAAAATTAAATAGAAATATCATTAGTGACAAAAAAATTTGTCATTAAATTACAAATAAATTAGTAATTAAATTGGTCACTAAATCAAGTTCCGATTCGATCATTGAATCGGTCACTAATTTAGTCATTGATTCAGACAATAAATCAACTACTACCACCAATGACGAAAAATAGTGACTGATATGGGTTACTGACTAAATCAGTCACCATTTCATGTTTTTCTTGTAGTGAATTATCATATACTATTCCTAAATATCATTATATATATATATATATATATATATAAAATTTTAACCACTTCAAACAGAATTTAAAGTGAAAAAATTACATTATGATTAATAATGAGTTATAAAATAAAAAATAATTAGATAGAATATATCGAAATATTATTCTAAATGATGAAAATAAAAACTATAAATAAAAATATTAAAAAACTAACAAATGTGTGTTTTAGAAATAATTTGAGAGACTATAAAAAAATCACACAAAGGAAATCAAATGTATAACTAAGGTATGATAAGACAAAAAATATCTTAGAGAATTAAGAAAACTTTTCAAATATCAACATATATACTTAATGGTTGAAAAATAACGAAAATTATTTTAATGAAACAAAAGAGTTCTTCAAATTAAACAAAAATTAATAATAATAATAATAAGTAAAGAATTTTTTTTATATTATCTTAAATTGAGAGTATAAACATTCTCATGTGAAAGGAAAATTTATAATAAATAAAAATATTAAAAAATAATATAAATATTCAAATGTGAGGCATAATTTTTTTTTAATTAACATACATCATTTTAACATAATTACATAAAGGTTATGATAAGATAAAAAATATATTGGAGATGAGAATGAGTTTCATGACAAATGAAATAATTAAAAGAAAAAAAAATAGAAAAAAAAAAAATATATATATATATATATATATATATATATATATATATATATTTTAAACGAGAATGGAGATATGGCGGGGACGGGTATTATGGCGGGTATATGTACATCCCCATACCCATCCCCATACCCAACTGAAAAAGTCGGGGATTCTCCATACCCATACCCATACCCAGTCAATGCGGGGATTCCCCATCAAAACGGGGACGGGTTCGGGCAATACCCACGGGGACGAGTTTATTTGCCATCTCTAAAGCCAGGTGGGCCCGAAGACCCGAACGAGCCAAACGGGCCTGAAGACCTGAATAGGCCAAGTGGGCCCGAAGACCCGAACGGGCAAGGCAGGTTTGAAAATCTGAACGGGCCAAGCGGGCTTGAAGACCCGAATGGGCCAAGCGGACCTGATGACCGGAATGGGTCAAGCGGGCTCGAAGACCCGAACGGGTCAGGTGGGCCCGAAGACCCGAACGAGTCAGGCGGGCCCGATGACCCGAACAAGTAAGGCGGGCTCGAAGAATCGAATGGGTAAGGCGGGCCCGAAGACCCGAACGGGTCAGGCGGGCCCGAAGACCCGAACGGGTCAGGCGGACCCGAAGACTCGAACGGATCAAGCGGACCTGAAGACCCGAACGGGGCAGGCGGACCCAAAGACCCGAACGGGCTAGGTAGGCCCAACGACCAAAATAGGTCAGGCAGGCCCAAAGACTCGAACGGGTCAGGTAGGCCCAAAGACCTGAACGGGTCAGGCAGGCCCAAAGACCCAAACTGGCCAAACGTGCTCGATGACCCGAACGGGCCAGACGGGCCCGAAGAACCGAACAGGCTAGGCGGGTCCGATGACCCGAACAGGCCCGACGAGCCTGATGACTTGAACGGGCTCGACGGGCCTAACGACCCGGATGGGCCCGAAGATCTGGACTGAGACGGGTCGTGCCTGACGACCTGTACGAACTGAATCATGTTGGTCTTAATGACACAAGTTTTAAAAGATTCAATTTAAATTTCTTTTATAAAAAATGGATTATGGATTTTGAACTTGATCCAAATATTTGGATTGGATTTAAATCTTGATCCAAATATTTGGATGTGGATTTTGAAAAAATCCAAACTACTTTTGCTAAAAAAATGGATTTGGGTCGAAAATCTAATCCAATTATTTGGATCTAAAATAGATGTGGATTGGATCATTAAAAATCCAATCCATGCCCACCCCTAATTGCTTCCTTGGAAAACTCCATAAATTTGTCAAATATTAGCTTGACATGATTGATGAATGTGTTATAGGCACAAGAATATATAAGGCTTATGAGTAGGGGTGATAAAAAGACTAATATTGGCGGATATTTTTGGAGAAAACCAACAACTAATAGTTAATGGATATCTTAAATTAGTACATGCGGGTAATGCATAATGAATGAAGTAGTACCCGCATACTAATGATGTGGGGTTGGGCATCATATTGCCCATACCCACAATTATTTATTACTTGGTAAAAATAAAAATTATGATTTATGATTTACCTAACACATTTTGTCAAAATTAGGTTTTCATTTCCTAGCCAAAGGTTCACCATTTACCCTTCCCCTCATGCTTTAATTGTTGTTATTAAACCTTACTACAATTTCCTCTCCACACACTTTCTCCTGAAGCACACTGACATGGTTGACCTATTGGATAATTAAGTCATTTATGACATCTATAGGAGATCCCTCGACATTGAGAGACTCATCTTTGCTAAATTGAATCGTCTTATCTCTCAAATCATTTCTTCCTTGATGCCTTTGGCCACCATTGCGACTGTAGCGTTGCTGCAAGGAAGAATTGCCAAGCAAAGATTTAGTACTGTGTTCGTGTGTGGTAGCAGACTTCGGCAATAACGACAACTCTTCTGACTAAGGGTATGACAACTTTCCTAGCCAAGGTTGTTTTTCCAGTCTCCCATGACAGGTCACGATATGGAGATACGAGATGAAGACTGGAGAAAAGAATTTCTTTACGCGTTTATTTAATTGTTTCAAAAAAATTTAGCAATAGTTCTAGATTTTTAGGAAGTTCTTAAACATGGGATCACGTACCATTCTAGTTTCTAATTTCTTGTTTTTAGTTTATGCTTAGACTATTTTTAAAGTCTTCACCATCCAATAAAAGTGAGACTTCATACAATAATTTCTTTATTGTTTAACTTCCTACATAATTTAATCCTTTATTTCTTTTAAAACTCCAACACTTCTTCCTCCCCTTCTATCCCGTCCTGCCACCTCCTCCTCCTCTTCTTTCACTCTTCTTATTCCTCATGTTATTCCTTCTCCTTCAACTTAGGTCAACATTGTTGATGAGTTGTTGTTGTGCCACCATTATTGTGTGAAAAAAATTATTTTGATAGTTAAAAGTCCATTTATAATTATGAAAATTATTGTAGTGATGTAATATTGACCAAGATAGTTTTAATCTTTCCAATTTTCTTTACCAAACATAAATAAATATTTCTATTTATTCAATTATTTAAAAAAAAATTGAAAGAAAAAATAACATATTTTTTATCCAATCTAAATATGTGGTGAAAAGAGGAAAAAATATATTTTTTATGGAAATTTAACACCATAATGTCATGAAAAAAAAATGAGGTAGATGTTTATTTGTGTTAAAAACCGAAAGAAAAACGCAATTTTGTGATTTTTGTGACCAGGATTTACTACCAACTTTAAATGATTGATTTTATTATTTTTTTCTTCTAAAATTTTCGTGCGGTGTGTTTTTGGTTTTGTGGGGTGCACATGGTTCAACCATTTTATGTAGAATATTCACAATAATTAAGGAAGGAATATACTCGTTAATTGCTATACAATAAACTATTCCATTAATCGTGAAATTTGACTAATCATCAAACTTGATTTCTTTTAACTTTATAGATATAACACATTACTTTTGCCATTGCATGATTTTTCTTTAGGGGTTTTAATAATTAATAATCAATAATCAATAATCAATAATTAATAATTAATAATTAATAATCTATTTAAATTATAATCTAAGCTGAATGAATTAAATTGGCATAGTGTCTTAGACTAATAAAATCTTACCTAAATCAAATAAAAAAAATATTCTAGCTTTAGGTATTAGAACTCAAGTTAGATAAAGTCGAGCAAAAATTAGTAATATAACTTTTTTTTCGTTAACTATAATATTTAAAATTTGATGTTAATATATTTATTTTTTATATTTTTTATTATTTAATTGTTGCAAATGAGACGTGACAACAACAAAATCACGTGTATTTGCTTTATTTTTACACATTTGTCACACGAAGACATTTCATTGATTTTAAATCGAACCACCATATTAATTGAATTAGTTTGATTTGAGTTGTGTGGATTAAAAAAATTATTTAAAACTTAAAACGAAAATTTAAAATGTAAAAAAAATAAGAATACTAATAAATGACTGAAACAACTTGTAGTCAACATAAATCCCAATTAATGATTTTCCAATCGGAACGAGGGTGAATTCACAATGAAACGAAGTCGTTTGCACGACGAAACTGGACTGTAAATAATGAAAAGAGAAACGGTGAAGGATGGCAAGAAAGAGATAGAAAGGAAGAGAGAGGAGACAGGTGGCGGGCAGCTATAAAGACGAGAAGCGCAATCCTTATTTACCTCACATCGCCGCCTTTCTTGCCCAGAAAGAACCCAAAATCAAATCAATCTCCATTCTTCCAATTTCACAGCACCACAACACACTCAGATTTTAGATTCTCTCCTCAATGGAATCTACACCGGTTAATTGGGAAGCCCTTGACGCTCTCCTCATCGATTTCGCTAAATCGGAAAACCTAATCGAAGAAGACTCCTCCGCCCCTTCCCCCTCCTCCTCCTCCTACCACTCCCGCCTCCTCATCCGCCACATCCGACGTTCCCTCCACACCGGCGCCATTGACGCCGCCGTCCATCTCCTCCGCCTCCACGCCCCTTCCATCCTCACCGACCACAAGATTCTCTTCCGCCTCCACAAACAGGTCCCTCCCTTTCTCCCCTCATTTTCTAACTACGCGTCCAACCTATTGTTCTCATTTTTTTTTTCTTACAATTGTTGTGTAGAAATTTATTGAACTTCTTCGGAAGGGGACTGCGGAGGATCGAGAGTCTGCTATCCAGTGTCTGAGGACGTCTCTCGCTCCTTGCGCGCTCGATGCTTATCCGGTATCTGAACCGTTCCTTTGAATTCGCTATTTATGGTCTTTTTCTTTTGTTTGGGTTTGACGGTTGGCTTTTGTATTTAAGGAAGCATATGAGGAATTTAAGCACGTTCTGCTCGCGTTTATATATGACAAGGATGATAACACTTCTCCCGTGGCAAATGAGGTATAGGTCTCCAGTCTACTTATACTGAGAAGATGGCAATTGAATGGGATATGCATTGATGTTTGCTAAGCACTTCGTGTTGTAGTGTTCTTGCACACATGATGGGTGTAGTTGTGATACTCTTAAAGTGTGTTGACTCTACTTATAGAAGTTCAGTTAAACACAATTAGTTTGGCAAACAAATCCTCCATATAACTCAGCAACTGTGTGTTAAGTTAAAGGGTCTTGCTAACTAGTTCACCAAGTCACTAGTTAAGGAATTAATGGCATATTTTGTTTTTCAAATAATATGGTAGTGCATTACAAAACGCATGAAAATATTTTCCTCTGATTTTAATGCACTTCCGTATGATTTTCAATAAAACCTTTTTCCTTTTAATTCTTTAGCCAGTTTCCTTAGAGCATTAGTTAGCATCTTCCTAAGTTTAATTACACAGTCATACTAACCTGGAGCGTCTTTATTACGGATTTGTTTTTTCTCATATTTTTAGGCATATGCTATATTAAAAAGCACAACTATTTAAAAAACAATAAACGGAAAAACGTTATTTGCTTGTCATCCGTACACTCCAAGCCCTTGAATTTGGTCATAAAGGGGAAACGGAATACCTTATAGAAAGGGGTGGGCCCGCTTCTTAGTTTTCCATGTAGTAATTTCAAAGCTACATAACTCTTTTGTGACCCATTAGTGCAATGCAACTGAAGAGGCTGTGAGAGAATGACTGTATGCAGACCGACCCTTCTTTATATATAATAAATTGTTGAATGATATAACATATTATAAACCAATGAAAGGAAAAAAAAACACATATATCCTACCAAATACTTAATTAAGCTTAAATTTATAATCGTAGTTATAGTTCATAAACTAAGAAAGTCATTAACTAAACTCTATACACAACTCAACCAATGTTGTCGAACTGGAGGATGGTAAGAGGATAGGAAAGGGGAATAAAAAACCGTAACTTGTAAGAGTTAAGATTATGACAAATTATATTCATAGACTTGTGCATGCATTAAAAATAATATAGATGATACAAATAACTCACATAAGTCTAAAGTATACGATCCAATACATAACACAACTAAAAATAGGTTCACAATTCATAAAATTATTAGTAAATAAAACAACTAATAAATTCATAAATGTTTAACCCAATCAAACTAAAGGAAAGCATTCATACTAAAAGCAGGATGGTCATCCTCTTCGACATGATTGTATATGGGTTTATCAAGAAACCATAGTTCTAGATACCATATTGAATATAATGAAAAACTAGGTATAGGATTAATCTCCCATGTGTAAAAAATACACATATGGTACTGCATAAGAAAATATGGGCTAAGCCCACGATACAAATAATGATAGGCAAAGATAATAACAGAAAAACAGAAGATAAAAGATAAGATATCTAACACTTTTAAATTGTATGTCTATCTTTGCTTCATTTCTAGTGTGAAGATGTCTATTTAATAAATATCAAATTGTATGCTTAAAAAATACTAACTCTTTAAGAAGGAAGAAAATAATCAAGCTATATATATATGTATATATATACACTAAACAAGTTGAAAACAAGCTTCATATATTTGAATAATCATATCAAGCTTTAATTTGACTCTATTAATTTTGCAAGCTTAAGTAGCATGGTCTGTTTTCACAAGCCAAGCTTTAGCTTTAATGAAAACTTGATTCAATTCAACTTGTTCTACACCCTTATTCAACACCCTCCTTTGTTAAAAAATTAAATAAGGGTATCTTCCACAAATAAGGGTGTTATATGGAATAGGAATTTAAATTTGAGTTGGGAGATGCCAACCTTTGTATTTTTTAAAACCTGTCCTATTGAAATAATGGTGTGCTCCGCCCTGGACATGGTGGCCTGGGTAGGCATCTGTTGCTGCTGCTTTTGCAAATAAAAAAATATTTGAAACGGAATGGTTTTCTATGGAAAACTTCTTGTACTATCGTGTGACGTTCAATTGGTAGTGATAGCACATGGACCGTAGGCTGGTAATATAAGTGTCATGCCTGGGCTAAATCATTCACTTTTCTAATATATAATATATAAACATGAAAGCATGTTAATAATCTGTAAATATACTGTATTAAAATCTTCTGATCACTTAGAAAACAATCATTTAGTAATTTTATGATCTGTATCCTTTGTGATATAGTAGATGTCTGACTTTTGTGGTTATGTATGTTTTGTGCTTAGCTTAATGTCAATGGTAGAAAGGAGAGACATTGGTTTTTATTTTATTTTTGGGTCACCATTATAGGTGAGTGAGACATCTTGCCAACTGTTTTCTGAGGATATGTCCATGCTCTTTCAAAAACTTATTTCTTTTTGTGAGAAAAATATTATAGAAGACAGAACATGCTATTTCCTGTCAGTTTTTCATTTTGAATGTTTATTTAGATAGACTTGTTGAAATTTGCAATTCATTTGATAATAATAGTAATGGAAATTGTATTGATCCCTTTTTACTTTTGAAATCTGTTTGTGAGATTTTTGTTTGATGTTATATACTTTGTGTGAATAGTGGATTTGTTAAGCTCATGATCATGCTTGCTTATTTTATGCAGTGGTCAGAACGGAGGAGGATTGACTTAGCCGGATATATGTCCTCTATGTTAAGGGCTCATTTAAATGCTTATGACCCAATTTTTTCAATGGCTTTGAGATATTTAATAAGGTTATCTATCAGCCTTTTCTCATTCAATTTGCAGTAATTGGTCAAACTGTGATGTTTTAATCGCCATGGATTATGCAATTTTTTGGGATTCTTTTGCTAAATTTTTCATTTTATTTTTCTTTTGTATTTCCTGTCTTTTTACAGCATACACAGGGTATATTGTTTACGTCAAGGTATTACATCACCCATCTCTGATCTGACTGAAAGATTGCTCCTTGAAGAGCGGGACCCTCCTGCAACACCACAAGACATTTTATACGAAGTTCCACCATTTGATGAGGTGAGATATCTATGTTGATAATTCTGAAATTCCTTCCGTAAATTGTTAGAAACTGGATCACATTAATGAAGGAAAATGGTATGTATGATGTATATTATCACTCAAATTATCATGATGCGTTATCAGTTGCACATGAGCACCAGTGTATGGGTTTACAGAGGAAATGTTGAGCTCTGAATCTCCTCAGTTTTTTCTTGCCCCATTCTCTCTTGGCTCCTTGTTTGATTTCCATTATTGAACGTTGCACTCAATCAACATTTCTGCTTGCGACATAAGCTGGTTGTTGCATTGCAATGTGAACCGACAAAATACTGATCCTGATTGCACACCTTTCAGACATGCTCTAATGCGTCTTAATCCTCTGCTATGATTCCTTCTGTACTATTTTTCATGCTTATTAAAAGTCATCTGTATATTAATGGTGAATGTTATCATTCTGTGACGACAAATTGATTAATCTGTCTTTGCACGTTTGTATTAATGAACACTTGTGGCCACAATTTTTTATTGTATTTGTACATCTTATTCCTACATGCTCCACTTTTCAGCTTAAGCTATATGTTTTACTTTGGAATCCAGGTTGACATACAGGCTCTTGCACACGCTGTAGAGCTTACCAGACAAGGGGCAATTGATAGCTTGAGATTCAGTAAGGGTGATCTGTTCCTGGCATTTCAGGTTGCGTATAATCCTACTGATTCATCTGCTTTTGCTTCAATTTAAATTTTAGCCATGAATTTCCTGTTACATCTACATTACTTTAAAACTGATTTTTTAAAAATATGATTTGGTTAGTGATATTATCTTTTTCTTTTCTTTTCATAAAATAGACAATTTAAAATCTCAAATTCTTTTAATGAAAAATAAAATTTAAAATAAATTTTTAGTTCATCATCTTTAAATTCTATGTTGAATCGTCTTCTCTTCAGGTTAATCACTATTTCTCAAAAAAGATCACTGTTTGCTTAATATCACATTGATTGTGAAAAATTTAATTTAAAAAGCTCTTCTTTTCTTTCACATATTAACTGAATCCAAGTAAAAATATTTCTTTTTTCTTTCCACTTCCACACCAATAAGGAACGATCTCATCACCCTAGTTGCTATGGGAATTTGAATATAAAAGGAGTAAAAAAGAAAATCAGTTTTTGGTTAATGTAAAAATATGACAAATGATTTCAACCTCTTTCAACACTAACTTATGGCTGCATGGCTGATATATGTATTCTTTTCCCCAATCTTGCCTTTATTGCTTTATTATTGTGTACTTTTTGTTGCAGAATGAATTATGTCGGATGAGGTTGGATGTTCCACTTCTTGATCAGCTTGTTAGAGAGTATTGTGTTTACAGAGGCATTGTTGACTCTGGTAAAGCATCTCCTCTGTTGAATCCTAGCTTTTTCTGTGTATGATAAGTGTCAAGAACATTTATGCTACTTGCTCCTGTTAGTTTATTTTTAATGGCATTTTCTCGTAACATTAGTTTTTATAGGATTTCTAGTATCATGAAAAATTCAGTTTAAATTTGAAGTTGGTTATTTTATCTATGCTTTTGTAATCTAGCAAAGCGTGTTGCGCAATATCAAAGTCCCATTTTAAGTTACAATGTATGTTATATAAGTTTGATATTTTTCCTTTGAATTTATGAACTTAGCTTCTGGGAAGCAACAACCTATTTCAGAACCCGTGAAATTCAACCAACAAGACCCTGGGTATTGCTCATCAAGGGATTGTTCTCTCGAGATTGATTGTAATGCCAGCAAGCATTCTGATGGTGAAACTTCTGTTACCAATGCTCAGATGGATGGTTCCCCTGAAAATAATGCTGATGTGACAAGCATGAGACAAGTTGATTTTGAGGTACGATATGCTTCAGAACTCACAAGCATCCATGAAGACTGTAGCACCAGTGGTTCACAGCAGCATGAAGATGCAGCTGCTTTGCAGCGAAGCAGGTTGCCTGGAAACGGGGAAAGGAGCAAGCGCAAGCGCTGGAGAGGGCGATATGATGACAATAGTTACATGCCCAATGCTTCTTTGGAAGAGCACAGCAAACAAGAGCATAGCATAAGTACTGTTGTCTCAACTATATCAAAGGAGAAACAGGTATATGTGAGATAATTTTGATGGTAGTCTAACTAGGAGAGAATTACTGACAGAATTTTGTTTTGCAGGGCTCTGATAAGCTTTCTGTACATGATGTTAGTAATGTGGAAGATAGATACGAGATTCTGTTGGGAATGAAGGAATTAGCTAGCAGAGGAATGGCTGCTGAAGCAGTCCAGGAGGTTAATGCTATTGATCCCAATTTCTTTGCCCAGAATTCTGTTTTGCTCTTCCAACTCAAGCAGGTAATTGGCTTCTATTTCTTAATTTCTGTTTCTTTATTAAATGTACAAGAGAATCCCAGAGAATGTTATAGGATGTGTGGTTGTGTTGTGAATGCTATCTTTTAACTAGGATTCCTGGCTATAGGTTGAATTCCTCAAGTTGGTCAGCTCTGGTGATTATAATGCTGCGTTAAAGGTTGCTTGCACCCATTTGGGTCCTTTAGCTTCTAGTGATCCTGCTTTATTAAAGCCGTTGAAAGAAACTCTTTTGGCTTTACTACGGCCAAATGAAGATGCTCTTGGAAATGCATTACCCTTACATGCTCTAGCTGCTTCTCTCCAGGTGTTGTGCATTTTTGCTACTCTAATATATGATTTATTTTTTCCATTGCTATACTTCTTTTTTTGAAATCTGTTGATAGTAGGATTTTATTCATCATGGTGTTTGTCTAGAATTGTTGTGATAAAATCGTTGGTAAGTATGACTCTTTATTCTAAGATATAGGAGTAGGATTACAAACAAAAGAGGGGAAGGAGTTGCATAGGTGAATTAAGAAGTGAGCGTTGTGTTGTCATGGTTGATGGCCTATGCTTAGGACTAGGGTTAGGTATGTTGGATCAAGTGCTATCATTATGCCAAAAGCTATAGGTGATACTACTAAGAATCAAACTCTTGGATTGTCAGCTCACCTGGCTACGTCATGGGATAATTGCGGAACCCACAACAATTCCCTTAGACAATGTCTCATTGGAAATTGAACTTGTGATCTTAAGTCTGATACCATTTAAGTTTGATACCATTTGCTGGATTGAGCGCATACAACTAGGCTAAAAGCTATAGCTAATAGTTAGAGTTTAACTCTTTCTGCATTGAGCGCATACCACTAGGTTAAAAGCTATAGCTAATAGTTAGAGTTTAACTCTTCCTACTTAAGAGCGCAATAGTCCAAATCCTATGATTCAATTATGATTTGGTCCACCTGGCCTACATCCTGGATTGATGACTGAGCAACTAGGTACCATTAGGTCTCTATAAAACTCAGATATTACACAATGCACTAATTGGGGAGTCGGGTTGAAATATGACTCAACTAGCCAAGTCTCAAGTAAATTCCTCTATGTGGGTTTGATATTCTTGGATGCATAAATTAACTAGTCCTGAAACACACCTATTTTAGTGGGGTGATCCCCTTCCCCACAAAGTAACTTGAGGGCCAAGAGCCATGCATGCATGCACTGTGCACACAAGGCTCACTATCCCTTAGAGAGAGTAGGAATAGACCGTTTCTGAGTCTATAAATAGATCCCTACATCATGAGTTGGGAGGTAACACAATTCGAGTGCTTTTAGCTTAAAGTTTATCGATACTTTTTGCTAGAACACAAACCAACTCGGGGCTTTCTTACTCAAGGGTTAATTTTGTTAAAAAATTATATGAATGGGTTAATTTTAAATTTTATCAGGGAGAATGAATAGGTTGTGTTTTAAAACACAATTCAACTACTTCACCTTTTTTTAATTAAAGAAGTAATGAAAATGTTATAGGAAGCAAGCATGACTTCTGCAAATTTTTTTAATACTTTTAGATGAATCCCACGAAACTTGTGAAAATAAACATATATTAATATTCCCTAGAAAAACTCGAGTAAATGGAAAATGCAGACCTACCGAACATTCTTAGTGTGCATCAAATCGCCCCCTAGATATGCATCATACTTGAACATCAAAAAACAACTTTACCCAGTGAACTAAAACGGATCAAGACATCAAAAAGGGATTAAAGTTCCCATTTTTATTAGGGAAGAAAAAGAAATTAAACGAGCAGGCTATATTCCATGAACACTGAACGAACATATGTCTTCTTCATCTCCGAGTGTTCGATCTTGAACATGTTTTCTCTCTCCTGCTCACAGTCAGCCTCTTTTCTGGCGACTACCTCCCTCCGGCAACCCAACTTTTCCCAGTTTATGTGAGGTTTTTCTTTTTTGTTAATCTCTTCGTTTATTTTCTTTTTCTTTTCGTTTCCTCTCCTTTTTACTTGCGATTTTTGTTTCTGGTTTTCCAAGACCACTGCTTTTATTTACTTATGATTTTGGTTCTGGTCTTTTTGTTCAGTGGTACCCTGACTTCTATCAGTCTATATTTATTTATGATTTTGGTCTCTGGTTTTTTATTCAGTATTCGACTATGACTTGTATAAGTTTTTATTTACATGTATCAGGATTTGTTCAAGTACTATGAGTTTTTACTGTTAATGATATTACTGTGTGAAATTTGAGTTTTCTTTTCAGATTTTCAGCTTATATTTTTACTTTTTAATTATTATATATATTATAAAATATGTCTTCCCCCATCCCACTTTTGGGGTCGGCCGCTCCGCTAGCAAGGAATGACAAATGGCGAGATATGAATGCAGAATTGACAACTTTTATCTTGAAAAATGTGGGATCCAGCGAATTTTGACAGTTTTGGTAGTAGTGAAGCTATTACATTACGAAGTGATGGGAACGTAATTGCTGTATGGGCCGAAATGCACGTGGAAAAAATGGGATGATGAAAAAAGTTCAGTAATAAAAGATAACTCAAAGAATATACGCAGAATGTTAAGATAAAAGATATTTTGTAATATTTTTTAATTTTTCAAAAGTTGTGTAACTAGACAACTTACTAGACATTTTTTGTCTAAAAATATTAAAAATTATTAGTTAGATTATTAAAAACAACTTTATTTAATAAAATGATGTATGTTTTAAAACACAACTTTTTTAAAACATGACTTTCCATTCTTCATAATAAATTTAAAGTTACCCAGTCGTGTAATTTTTAAACAACTTTATTTAATAAAATGATGTATGTTTTAAAACACAACTTTTTTAAAACATGACTTTCCATTCTTCATAATAAATTTAAAGTTACCCAGTCGTGTAATTTTTTCACAATACTCACCCATTTGTGCAAGAAAGGCCACCTACTTAGTATTGATAGCTTAGCATGCTAAATAATATCTACTTCCGAAGATTTACAATTACTAGGTGCAGGGGCTTATTATCATACGAATTCTTTATAGTAAGATATTTCCTTTGCTTATTTGGTTTCATGTTTCACATCAGTATCTATTGTGTAGGGTTTGTTCTATTATTTCTGATTTCTGTAATATCATGAACGCTGTTTTATACTAAATAGGTTGCAGTTGGTCGAAGGCTTGGTGTTGAAGAACCTCAACTTATGAAAATAATGCGGGCCACTCTTTATACTCATAACGAGTGGTTTAAACTTCAAATGTGCAAAGATCGTTTTGAAGGTCTTTTGAGGATTGATTCCTTGAAGGAAGCCAACACTCCCTTCCTTGCACCAGTATCTATGTCCAAGTCCTATGCTGATAGCTGCACAAATGGATCTTCTCAGGCTACAGTATCTTCAGGGACCAGGACGTCAGAAGATGGTAGCAGTCCAACTCAAGTATCTTCAAGGGATGTCATCTGTGACGAAGGAGCAATACTTAAAGTAATGGTAAGTCATGGGTTCTTGCCGTTAATTTTTTTTTTCTATAATAAAAATTAATATCTTAAGGACTGTGACATGACTCTGACCTATGAAGCTTTCCATGATGGGTTTTGATTTTTCAATAAATATATTGGAAAAGTTTAGTTTCACTGTAATGTAAATTTGTATTTTTTTAAAACAATAAAAATGTAGTGACACGGATTATTTTTTTTCTTCCGTTTTCCTGTTACCCTGTCCCATTCCCGTTTTATTTTAGTTTGTTTTGAGACCCCATTCTCATTGCTGTGTTATCAAATATTATTTATTCTTTTACAGGGTAGATTAAATAAAATGCATAAGTATACATTTTACGATTTTGAACTTGCAGTTGTGAACTTGAGTGTCTATTTTGCGACGGTATCTTAAGGTTTTTCTCCTTGGTTGGTAGTTCTACGTCAATTCTATGATAATTTCTCTTTCTCTTATGGCTACTAAATAATAGCATGTCAAAATTGTTGTTTTATTTTTCTAGTCATCATGATTTTTAGTGTTGGAGTGTTTTAGCTTTGAAGATAATTTTCCATACAACTTATTTAACATACAGGGGCTGTTCTAATGCTTGAATTTTTGGTGAGTGCAGGAGTTTTTAGCTTTGCCTAGGGCTGATGCCATACATCTGCTTGCACAATACAACGGAAATGCCGAGACAGTCATTCAGCAGATATTTGCCTAGGTAAAATTATTTTTTTAAATATTATTTTATTCAAATTTGTGATTTTTTTATACCCTTGTACATATAGATGCAAAGGAGAAGTCACTGTAATGTTTGAAATCTGAATTGATGGAAACTACTCTCGTCTGTACAGAATATCTTGATTATTACCTCTCAGTTTTAATGAGAAAGTTGTAATTAATAAAAAATTTATTGGCGTGACTCAAGGGGATTCACAAGAAGATAATGATACTTGCATATACATTTTACACGAGCGGCGCTATTCACGGATAAAAACCATTCGTGAAGCTGATTGTTTCGTGCTTTTGTTTGCACGGTTCATACATGGCTGCAATTTAGGGCATGTTTGATTTCTGATTTTGTTGTTTTAAAAACTTCTTTAGCCTAGTTTAAGTTATTTCAACGATAAAATCCTTATGTGTGGAATGCATGAAGTTTTCAAAATCATTTTAAGTTAGTATTTTAAAAATTTTAAATGATATAGGTGAGTGATGCATTTTCAGGAGTGTTTTTATTTTATTTGTTTCTATTAAAACAATTTCTGAAAATTAAAAGTAAATGCACCCTTAATTGTCTCTTTTTTAGTGGTTCACCCCAATTCTGGGAGTCTATATCTGTTGGGGCCTGAATTTTGGCTAGACTGAATTTATAGTATAGCAATTGTCCTAAAATTTTAAAGAAACTAGTGATAGATAATTAACATAGGATGTAAGTAAGAGATGAATAAACTCGAAGAGACATTTTAGTATATATTAAATTATATTCATAGAAGTTAGTAGTTGTTTATATTAAATTTTAAAATGTAGGTTAAAAACTCTTAATTTTATCAAGGGGGTGACAATTAGAACAATTTACTTATTATTTTAATGTTTGACATAAAAGGTGATTAGAAGTTATAAATGGATCTACCGTGTTAATAAAATGAGAACAAGTGAGTATGGGTTTATTTTTTTTAAGTTATGGGGCAATTACTTTTGTAAATTATGGATATGGAGCACTTTTTGAAAAAAATTACGAACATAGTCAATTTGTGTCATGGTACAATTTTAGTGTGAAGAAATCGTTAACAAAATCGATAACAAATGACAATTAATGTTGTTAGATCAATTGAAAGACATACATAAATTCAATACATATTTGTTTCACCTAAAGTTGTGGAATATGAGACTACTCCTTTAAAAGTTGAACATTGAATATTGAAGTAGTGTGGGTTGGGTCGTTGTAGATTGAATATTAAAGTAATATGGGTCGGGTTATTGTAATAAGTATCGTACGATTTATGATATTAATTGTACGATATAAGATAAGTGTTTGGCGATATGAATTGTATGTTCTATTATTTTTTTTCATGAATCATGTTTGATATGATACAATACAAGTTTAAATTGTACAAATTGTGATTCGAAATGCGATATGGGTTAAAAATGATTTTTGAATTGGGTTGGGTTGATCCAGTCATTTGAAATGTTAATTTTTGTTCTCTTTTGTATTTTTGTGTGCTAATTAGTATCATTCTCTTCTTCTAATCTCCTTCTCATGTTGCCAGCTTCCCTTGTCTCCTTTTCTCCCTTTTTTCATTCCTTCTTTTGTTTTTATCTACATTTGGGTGAGACGCGTTTGAACAAGACACGAGCAACAATGGTTGCATGGTCGTGGTGGTGTGGTGGTCGCACCGTAGTAGCGCGGTGGTCGCACAATAGTAGTGCGGTGGTTGCACAGTGTTCTAGTGGTGTTCGCAGGTAGTCGCACATTAGGAGTGCGGTGGTTGCACAATGTTTTGGTGGTGTTCACACAGTGGTTGTCAATGTGTTGCACTTCTAGAGTTTTCACGTAATGATCTCGGTGTTGGCACAATGAATGTAGATCTTAGAGATAATGAAGGGGAAGAACTTTCAATAGAAATGAAGATGACTTAAGTGATGTAGATCTTGGAGATGATGAGGATGAAATGTGAATGATTAGAATAGAACCTTTTTTGTGATTGTTTACAAGTAACAATCGTAAATATTTTACATGATTATATAATATATATATATATATATATATATATATATATATATATATATATGTATGTATGTATGCAAATAGCAACAGCTATAATTTAATTTTTGGATGGTTATGATGTAGAATTTTTTAGAAACATATAACCATAATTAAAGAATATTATGCAACAACCACATTGGTTTAGTCTTATTTTGTTGAAATTTTGAACTAATATATACATATGTATATAATCACTCTATTTCACTATGAGGTTTTTTGTTGTTAATTGTTTTTTTACATATTTATATATTTATATATTTAAGTATATGTTCCATTTTTATAATGTTTTAAAATGTTTATGAATCGTACGATTCACGATTCGAAATTTAAGCTCTTTGATATACAATATGATTCATGATTCAACTACCATGATGTGGGTTATTGATAACTTTATTAAACTTTTAATTTGGCATCATTTATGGATGAGATGATTTTGGTTCTTTTTTATTTTGTATCGTGGATTCTTCACATGATTCTAGTGATTTATATATTTTACTAAAATCGTGCTATGGTGGCACGGTGACATAATTTTTGAATGTTATTTCTTTAATTTATTTTTAAGATGACATGGATGATGTGAGATTTGTATGTAAATCGAAGGTAAATGCAAAAGTTTTGAATATATTTGATGCACTAGAAAGAAGATTTGGTTGAGAAGGAAAATCATTACAAGTATGAAATGTTTTGGTACCGTGATTGAAAGGACATACGTTGATGATGATCCATGTGTATGGACATGGGAGATTATTGTAGACTAGATTGACAAATTGTGTATATATGAAATTGTTGATTATAGGAAGAAGAGCCAACATGTTAACATCGAGGTTACGGATGATGAGACTCTATGACATGTCTGAAAAGAGAATCAAAAATTGGTCATAAATAAAAAAGAAATACATGGTTAAATCTTTTAAGAAATTTACTTCCATCGTCATCGAATGTTGGATGAGGAGGTAATATATAGTTAGTAGTACAATTATATTATGGTTGTTGTGTATTTAGAGATGACAAATAAATATGTTTTTGTGGGTATTGTCTAAACCCATGACGGGAATCTCTACATTGATTGAGCATGGATATGTAGAATCTTCGACTTTTTCAATTGAGTATGAGGATGTACATATTTGTCTCGTCCTTGTGTTCATACCCACCATAATACTTGTCCCCGCCATATTCTCATCCCCGTTTAAATTTATATATATATATATATATATATATATATATATATATATATATATATATATATATATATATATATTACTACACACTTTTTATTTTTTCATTTTTCTAATTATTTGATTTTTTATGAAATTCATTTATATTTTCAATATATTTTTCATCTTATCATCATCTTTATGCAAAATTATGTTCAATTGATCTATGTCAATTAAATATTTTTATTCTTTTTTAATATTTTTTTATTGTATATTTTTCTTTCACATTAGAATATTTAACACTCTCAATTTAAGTGTTTAATACCATAAACCTTTCATTTGCTAGTTAATATAACAAATTTATCTTCTTTATTCTATTATTATTAATTTTTATTCCATTCAAAGAACTTTTTTGTTTTGCTAAAACAATTTTCATTATTTCTTAACCATTGACTATGTTAATATTTGGAAAATGTTCTTAGATCTTTAAGGTATTTTTCATCTTATCATACTTTTAATTTATATATTTGTTTTACTTTGTGCGATTTCATTCAATACTCTCTCAAATTGTTCCTAAGACACACATTTAATAATATTTTAATATTTTTATTTGTTATTTATTTTTATCATGTAGAATACTATTTTGATATACTTTATATAATTATATTTTATTTTCTAACTCATCATCATACTATAATTTTGTCACTATAATTGTATAAATAAATTTTATTTACTATAATATAAAAATTTAATGTAATTGTCATGAATTTTTTTTATCACCATTCAACATATATTGAAGTTCAAAAGATACAAGATCTATGTTAAACTTCTATTATTTTTAATGTAATCTTTATTCTTTACGTGATTTTGATCAAGTGATGTATTATAACTTTTATTGGTGTATAAAAAAGAGATTCATTAGACTTAAAAAAATTGAAATAAACAAACATTTAAAAAATATTTTAATTTGAGTATTTGTTTTTCTTTTATATTTCTTAAAAATACTTTTAAATTTTATTAACTAGGTTTCATTAATATTTGAAAATTTAATTAATATTTGAAAATTTAATGAATGTTTTGCTTCTCGTACAATTTATTTGGTATTCTAATTTGAAATGTATATAATTATAATTTTTTTATAAATATTTGATATCGATGAAACAATTATGCATTTAATATTGAATATTTGATAATATTATATTTTCTTTACCGTAATTTTTTATTATTTTATAAAAAATAATTAATTAATATTAAAATAGTAAGAAAATAGTTACGGATATGAATATATAACCATTATTCGATGGGAATAGAGATGATACAAAAGTTTAATATCCGTTGAATATGAGTATGAGAATGATGATGAATTATTTCTATAAAATAGATATGGAATAGTTAATTTTTATCTTGTCGAGTCCCATTTTCATCCTAATCGTGTAAAACTTAGTCGGTTACTCTGCACATATGCATTTAACTATTTGAATGTATTGTCCAAACAATGGTTATATAGAATAATAGGAAAGATAAATAATTTTCTATTTTGTAAATATTATGTATTTGAGTGGTAAATATAAAGTTAAACTACAATCATTCTAATACTGAAATGGTAGGAAGTTTCGTATCATCTTTGATGATTATTTAAAATTTAATTAAACTTTATGATAAATTATCAATATTTTTTTAAAATTTAATCAGATACTTAAAAATGACCAACAAACTACAATTATGTTCTTATAAATTCAATGGTTTATATAAAATATAAAGAATTATAAACATTTAAGTATGTTTCATACACCTCATCACTAGTTACAAAGGGCATAACTTGCAAAAATTTAAATAAAACATAATTATGAAACTTTTAATTTGATCAAACATCTTGATTTATATATATTAAAGTATCATTAGTGGATTTGGTACAAGCCATTGATTGGTAAAAGCTGTACAAATTTATAGAGTCGAAAGTTTGAATTCATCCATGTTTCATCTTTATATCTCCCATATTGTGCTTACCTGGACTCCGTCACCATGTTTCCAACCAATTCAATTCAATGAATTTGCGACAAAGGTCTACCACCGACTGATTTATTTATTTATTTTTCAATAAAAAAATATGTATTTACCCTTAAAAACATGTTTATAAAAAAAGTACAAAAAAGTAATTGTAACTAGTTAAAAAAATTATCAAATAAGATACTTAAACTACTCAAAATTATGTTTATTTCCATAACTACGGAAGTAATTAGGTAGCATTTCAATGACAAGTAATTATACCAGTAGTTCTAATACTAATGATGATTCAGAAACTAAAAGACAAAGAGACACTTGTAAAAGATATTACTAGAGAAAAAATTAAAGGCCAAAAATGGAAACATCGTTTTGAAGTACCCAATCTTTTAAAAATTTAGGTCAAGGTCAAGTTATCAATAATATTCCTAACTAAATAAAAGTCGCTTTGCATCATTGAGTTCCTTTTTAAAAAAAATACGAAAATGAATAAGCTGCAAACACGTCTATAAGCACAACTTTTGTGTTAAAATTTAAAAAACAGAAATTCTGTTTTTATAAATAAAAGTAAAAGTGTGGTTTAATCCGTAAGTATCCTAAAATTAAAACTTAAGTCATATTTAGAAATATGATTTCCATAGAACAAGATAAAACTTCAGTTACATGTTTAAATCATAAAATCATCTCTTACCACACATGTTTTTTAATTGAAAACTTAAACAAAATTAACCCCAATGAGTCATGTCTGCTTATTTCACATACTTTGGTATTCAGCCACTTGCCTCATTTTTTATTAGAATTTTCAAATTATTTTATTGATTTAAGGTGATGCTTTGAAAGAGAGAATGCGACTTTACTTTATCCAGTGCCATTGAAATCAAACTGCAGACCAAGTCATTTTGAATATGACAACCTTCGAGATTTATTGACATTTGAGTATTTGCTTCGCACGAAAATAAAGCATTTATGATATATAATATAACACGTGTGATAAAAATATCGGCAATGAAACAATTTTAATGTCGCACTAAAATGAAAAAAAGCAATACAACAAACTATCCCATAATATAGATTATTATCATTGTTATTGTTGCACCACTTAACACAAATTTAGTTGTTTGTCTTGTCACATATATAAACACATAAATTGGATCATCAATGTCATTATCATACACAATGAGAAGATATAACTGTGTTCATCTTTTGAAAGCATTGATGATACTTTTTTTAATTTTGTAGATAGCTATTTTTTTCTTGAAAAATAAAGGAAAATCCACTTTAATAAGTTTTGTGATCCAAAGAATTAATCTTCTTGACATGTTTATTTTTTCAGTGAAACAACCTATTTGCCAATCGAGCTCAAAATTTGTGAATTAATAAATTGAGTTTAATAGAAGTTTGAACTATAAACATGCCCTTAATAATTACAAATTTACAATAATAATTCAATCTTTGAACTGTTTTTTTTTTTAAGTAACACCTTTGAACTGAATTAACAATTCAACTTATTCTCAAAATCTGAATTATTTAAAATTACAAAAGACCAATATATATTTTTAAGAAATAACGGGGTTTGTTTTAAATATAGAAAAACATATTAAAACAAAAATTACGTTTGGTATAATGTCATAATTAGAAATACCCCACATATTGTTTAAGGCACTTGCTAAAAGAACTAAAATTTTGGTTAATTCGTATTTTGATAAATAATATTAAAATTTCAGAAAGTATGAAATTTAAATCACTTCTCAATGTTAAATTCTTACTTCTGACGAGATAATTTAATTTTTTAAGTAACTTCTTTAAATATACATTTAAAATTTTTAAATTTAAATATTGCATATTATTGAAAACCATCATCAATTTATTTTGGAACATTTAGCCATTCAAAATTAATTTTAATATTTAGTTACAAAGATATAAAAACTGGCATAATTTACGTCAATGTTGATCGAGAGGAAGAAAAAAAGACGAGAAAATGGTAAAAATAAAAAGAGATGGAGATAAAAAGAAAGAAAGAAAAAATAATCACGAATAATTTTGAAATATTTTATTTATTTTTTAATTTTTTGGTAAAATTGGAACTTTATAAATTCAAATACTCTGACTTTTCAAATTTTCTTAAAAAATTCACTACACACAATACTTTTCATTATAACGTATTTTAAATTTTCAAAAAAAAAAAATCATTATTTTGAAATTTCTCATGACATAACACTAAATATTTTCTAAAAAACCCCTCCAAATAATATAATGGATTTCTTAGAACATATTATTTATCATTAACAAAAATTGATTAAAAATGATAATTACCTCAATCTCACCCCGGTCGTACAATTAAGATACTCTTGTATAAATATTTTTGTTGGAGCTGACGTGTATAGGTTTTCTGGTTCCTCAACTCAACTCCACTTTTCCTCTGCTATTTCAAACCTTCAACTCCAGTTATTGTTCTCTCTCTCTCTTGTTTCTTCCGGAACAGCAATGGTACTAAAAGACATGTGTTTCTTCAACAAGGTGCTACTTCGCGGTCCTCACTTAATAAAATCATTTGTCCTTTCTGCTGTGAGCAACAATGTGTTACTTTTTTTAGCAACCCTTCCAAGTTACCATCATGCCTCTGTTTTTGATTTGTTTCCATTTTCAAAACTTTTCAAACACGCTGGAACTGCCTCTTACCTTATCTGTCCCTCCTCACACTTTTGTTTCAAATTTATTGCTTTCACTCTGATCAAACCGGGAAAGGAAAAAAATGAATGCTTTGAGCTCCCTCTGCATGTCTCGATCTGACTCATTAGTCTTAAATGTAACTTTCTTTTGATGGACTTGTGTGACTGGAACAACTACTTCTAAAATTACTGTCTTTTCATCCTTTGAAGCACCGATTTTTATTTTCACCTGTATCCTTTTTCTTTCCTCTGATATGGTTGCAATGTTTTTCTCTTACTTCGGTTGTAGGACATTCTGGTTATAAAGCCTCCGAAGAAATCGCCTTTGCTGTTAAGGATGTCGGTGTTGATCTTTTCAATGGTGTGCGGTGTCTTTATCTGTTCCGTGTGTCTGAAGCAGATAAGCACTCATGCTAGGACTATGCTTATGGAGTTGCAAAGTGAGAAGCCTTTGCGGAATAGATTGGGCCTAACAGATGTTCCTTTGTTGCATTACCCCAATCCCGTGTCTTTCAACAGGTAATGTGAAGAAGTTTCTGTGTTTTATGGTAATTTTTGGATTGGTTGGGGTCTTGTTAATTGACTTTTGGCTTTGGTAGGAGTGAGTGTGCTGGGAATCCTGTGCGGTTCTTTGCTATTTTGTCAAATCAGAGATCAGGCAGTGGGTGGTTTGAGACCCTTTTGAATAGCCATATTAATGTGAGCTCCAATGGGGAGATTTTTTCTGTTAGAGAGAGAAGAGTAAATGTTTCTACCATTGTGCAGACTTTGGATAAAGTTTACAACCTGGATTGGTTCAGTAGTGCTTCCAAGAATGAGTGCTCAGCTGCAATTGGATTGAAGTGGATGCTTAATCAGGTAAAAGTGCTCACTTTTGAGTCTTGTTCCAGAGTGTGGTGATCTGGTTTATAAGTGTTTCAAGAAAGAGGAAAGGTTATTTGTTTTGTAGGCATAAATACCCTGGTATTAATGGCTTAGGTTTCAATGTAATTTTAATGCCCCCCACCGCATCATGCATTGGATGTGAAGGATCTGAGTGAAACTTGACCCATGTGCTTGACTTTGAGGACAAGTACTTTTTCTGAGACTCTGGAACATTGTTATCAATTTCTGTCTACCAGTTATGATCATTGAACAGAGTAGGGCCACTTCGGTGAATGTTAATACAATTAAATATTGGGAAAATTATGCTTATACCCCCGGAGGTTTTAGTGAAATTACACCTGAGGTCCTTGTCATTTTTTAATCCTCTGTAATAACATAATACTGTGTAATGTAGTGTAGTGGTACCCTCGTGTTTGAACAGATCACCTGTGATTTCTTATATGAATTGAGATCGGTCGGTGCAATGTCCAAAAAAGGTTATTGATTGTATCATTAAATGAGAACATGAAGCAGATAGGAGGCTAAATTGTGTTGCTTTGGAAACCACTGGATTAACATTATGAATGCCTTTGTGGCTCAGGCTTTGCATTTGTTTTCTATAGATTTGTGTTTAGTAATAGCATCAAGAGTTGTGATTTTGTGCAGGGATTAATGGAGCACCCGAAGGAAGTAGCAGATTATTTCAACCGTAGAGGTGTTTCTGTCATATTTCTTTTTCGAAGAAACTTATTACGCAGAATGGTATCAATGCTTGCCAACTCCTATGACCGATATGCTAAACTTTTGAATGGAGCTCATAAATCTCATGTACATTCCACACAAGAGGTCTCTTTCTCTCTCTCTCTCTCTCTCTTTCCCTTGATATCTTTAACAAAAAACGAAACTCATTTGTTCTTCTTTTAGGCGGAAACTCTTTCAAAGTACAAGCCTATCATTAATTCTACATCATTACTGGCTGATTTGAAGGATATGGAGATGAGAACTGCAAAGGCTTTAGAATACTTCAGCATCAATAGGCATATGATCCTGTACTATGAAGATTTAATTACAAATCGTACTGTAAGTGCCTCAATACAAACTCCTTCATTTTGTACTAAAAGTTTCGACAATTACCTTTTTGGATGCGTTATTCGAGCACCATTTATGAGCAAAAACTGTTATATGATAATCTAGGAAGTCAATTTTATCACACAAATTTTACCAAAGTTTCTTCCTTCTCTCCCTCAAGTCATTTTCCTGCACGCACTTAGTGGTGTCTGTGAAATAATGAAGAATCATTTTCACTAATCCTAACTGCAACATGGATGATATGGCAAACTTTTGTTTCTTGAAAATGAATTTATATATACATTTGAAGTTAACAATTTATATATGTTTCACATTTATTCAGAAGCTGAAAGACGTACAAGATTTTTTAGGATTGCCACCGAGGGAATTAACAAGCCGTCAGATTAAGATACACAGAGGATCATTGTCAGATCACATTAAAAATTGGGATGACGTGAACAAGACACTACACGGAACTGCTTATGAGTGTTTCCTCCAAACTGATTATTCATCTTAACCTCCTCTAAGTGTAAATATCAACACTGATTTTTTCTCAGGAAACAGTTTAAAGTTTTGTTGCTGGTTCGTTGCAGTGACAAAACTTAAAACTGTCTCCACGTTCTGATTTTTTCACTCCCGTACGTTCCTTTTTGTAATCTTAATTTTGAGCATTTTTTTTTTTAATTACTTTGTACACGCCCAGCTAAATTATGAGCAAATATGAGCTTTAGTTTTATTCAACATGTGAGCTACACTTCCAAGTTTGAGATAATCGATTTGGGAGACATAAATGTCTTCAAAGTTTATGTTTATTTTTTCGTTATTTCCAGACCTGTAGTAAGTAACCACCATTGTAAGTTTTCACTAATTGTAAAACTAGAAATGCAATGTCACATAAACCTTTGAGTCGACTACTGAAGAAAACAAACCCTTGAAAACACATTAGGGCATTAAATTTTGTGGTCTTGTATTCGTTGCAGTTAAGAAGTGGTTACTCTTAAAAATCATGATTATGGTCTTCATAACAGATGGATGAAAAATTAGAAATGTGTGTTGGCAGGGACACCATAAATTACAGCTTATTAATGAATAGGAAATTAAATTACAACTTTCACTGATCAATGGCCCCACACAACACCATCAACCTTACAACAACCTGTAATAATAAGAGACATATGGTGATAAGATTCCACAGATTACCTCCATCAACGGCAACTGCTTCCTGTTTCTAGGCACCCTGTAAAAGAATAGATATTTTATAATTTGCCTTTTTGAAACAACTTTTTAACAAGTCAACTATGTTCAAAACTAACCATTTGCTTAACATAAAAGATGTTTTCACCCATCATTTCAGCTTATGATCTTGGTCCATTGTTTTTTTCTTTTTTTGTGTGTGTGAAATTTTATACAGAATTTGTAATATCTGTGACAATTTTAATAGCCCAAAGTGTAAGTATCTTTTTAGAATCGGACCGTTGCCTCATGAATAAAGGTATCGTTTTCAATCATGCAACTTATTTACTTTAATGCATCTGCTTAAGCATCATATCAATTTGACTTTGTCCAATATTTCTCAGCTTTCCCATGCAAAATTTGCTCCATCTCACCAGCAATATGTCTAGAATTAGTTAATATTTTTTTAAATCATATTTTCTATGTTTCGTTAGCACATGTCAATTAAGAATATAAAAGGAAAGGCTATAAATTAGAGCAAGTTCTCTGATTAGACAGAATGTGAAATATGTTTTTGCATATCATGGAAACAATTACACAAAAAGAGAGAGTTTCCAAAAATATAGGCAAAAACATATTATGTTTTTTGCATATTATGAGTAACTTTTAGCTTTTAATTATTATTTTGGTGAGAGATAATTTGGTACATATGGATTTTATGGGGTGCAAGAATAAATTAAGGTGCTGGAAGAAATAACCTAGAATTTCAATGATTGAGTTTGCTTTCAAAAAAAATACATGGCCCCCGTTGTTTTTTCCTGCACATTCCTTTTAGCTCTCATTAAAGTTATAATAAAAAGCTCAAACTTATCCTTCACCCTTGCTTTGTATTTTTAAATGAATTTTGGATTGTGTAAGATATTTCCAGAAGATGTTTTGAAATGAATATTTTGAGATGATTGCAAAATGTATTTTTGAATTTACGAATACCTTTCATATGTTATTTAGCCAGAGGATATGATGAATATACCACTTGCCAGGAGACTGAAGATATCCGCTGCTATTCTCTATCTATATCGGTAGGGATATTTGGGATATTTTTGTTTCCTTAAACATGCATTTCAACCCGTCTTCTAACAGCTGTTTACTGTTACATCTAAATTTTTCAGTCTCAGGTTATTTACAATTAATCGTTGTTTCATAGATTTATGCTATGAAGAAACGTTTGAATTTCCAACTCCTGAGAATGCTACAGGAAAGTGGGATTTACCTTATATGTAATGTGTTTGTCGTTGATATTAAGAAACTGCAAACACTTTTGTCAATGTTAGTTGCAGACGTGGTTGAAGGTGTCCTGATGGTGAGGCCAACATGGTTTTTGTGCGGAGTGTTGCAACTATGTTGATGGTTAAAAGTCATTGATGAAGATAGTGAAGAAGATGAATATGTGTGTGACAAAAGGTGGGAGTGTAAGGGTTTGTATGCATCACAAGGCATGTACAGTACCGGATTCACATTGACAAATTAAATACAACTCTATAATGGGAAACGTTTTTTTTTTCAGTAATGAAAAAAAGTCAATTCAAATAGAATGGATTTAAAAGGAAGTTATTAGATAGATCAGATTTATAAATTATCTCATTTTCGTTTATTAAATAATATTTTAATATTTGAAAAGTTTCTTTTAATCTGTTAAGTTGTTCATTTTTATTTATCGAGAGATCTGATTATTAGTAATTAAAAGGTAAAAATTCTGAATTAATCAATCTGGTATGTCCATATCAACTTCGGAAGGAGAGTGATTGGAAGATGACGGTGCTGTGAAGGCAAAGATGAGAAAGGGGAAGATGGGAGAGAAAACAAAAGTAGGGTTTTTAATGCATGAAGGTAAAAAATGAGGGTTAAAGTGGGATTTTAAAATTTAGTGAGGTGTAGGAAGAAAAAAGGGGTGGAGAAAGAAATGCCCATAAAGGTGTAAGAAGAAAAAACGGAGATGCGGGAAAAAGCAGCCCCAAATAATCGGCCCAAAAGAAAGGACCAAGTGACCGATATAAAGCCCACAACAACACTTGCCTCTTTCTTTTTTTCTCTGGTTTATCCACCTCCGTTTTAGATAATAAATAAATAATCGCTGATATAAAACAATTACCTTGTTACTAAATACTACCTCCATTTTATATTCTAATACCTTTTAAGTTTAGTAGAAAAAAAAAGTTGAATATTTTATAAGAAATAAATAACCCTAGTAGTTTATGTAAAAGTAAAAAGTGCCCTAGAACAAGAAAAAGGTAACTTGATTTGAATATAGAGGTGATGTTCAACGTATATTTAGTCGTAGTCTATTATAGTTAAAGTAACAGGTAATGAGCATAACCAAGTTGTCTCCCTTAAATCCCCTTTTCATTATTCATTCCAACTTGGTCTTTTATTACAGAAAAAAATCGTTAAAGCTGACACCGTTACCTACACTCTCCATGTTATGTCGCTTAAATTACATTTTTTCCTGCATGCCCTAATCAGCGCCATGCTCATAACAATCACTTCTTCCACACCAACAATCGCTGTGGTCACGTGATTTTCTGTTCTCGTAAAAAGGAGAAATTGTTGAATATCAAAACAGGAGAAACTGATATTCTTTTTTCTACGAATATTTATCATATCAAGTATTTATAAGAAACCCTGATAATCTTTTTTCGTATGTGAAATTTCATTGGTTTTGTGAACGTATGAATTTTAACTCGGTGATTTTTTTAGGTGGACTAAATTATTTTTTTGGTTCTACATTTATATAATTTATTAACTATGGTACTTGTATTATTAAAAATTCTTGTCAAGTATCTCAATTTTATAATTATTATGAATTCCATTTCTTTTGTCAATTGACAAGATAACGATAGAAAGAATTATATTGATGTTAATTTAAAAATTGAGGAACTTAATTCAAAATTTTAATAATAAAATAGAAACCACATTAAATAAATTATCTAAATATAGATCAACTTGAAAAAATTATATAAATATAAGACCAAAAACCATATAAATTATATAATTAATTGTTTGTTAAAATGTTTGTAGTATTTTCATATGTGATGAAGATAATATTTTCACAAGAAAACTTCTAAATAGTGACAAATTTTAGTCACCAATAATGATTAGTAACTATAGTTACCAATTTAGATACTAATTAACAAAACTAAAAAATATTGGTTATTAAAATTGTTACTATTATCAATACAAAATTATAATTGATTTTTAAAATTAACTATCATGTTTTTGGCTACTGAAAAGAAATTGGTCACTAAAGATTAGCTATCTAAGTTTTGACCACCAATGACTTAGTTTCTAAATCGATCTCTAATCAAGTAGTGATCAAGTTAGGGACCAATCATAATTTTTTATTTATAATAATGATTATTGTAGTAATAAATAATTTTTAATTTTTTAAATTGGTATCTAAATTGGTCACTATAATGACTAACTAATTTTAGTTTCTAAAATTAGTTTCTGATCAATGATTTTCTTGTAGTGTTTATTGGGTTTGAATGTCAACAAGTAGTACAACATTTACAAAGAAGTTTCAAATTTCGATTAATAAAAATATCTTACACCTAAAACACTTTTATTTTGTTGCTTTCCTTAAAATTCATCATAAAAATGTGAGTTTTCTTTCATTTTCAAAATTTACTTTTTATTTGTCTTACTTTAAGATATAAATATGTTACACGTACCATTTTTGCAATTATTTAAAGACATTAAACATAATAACTCGTTTATTTTAAGTAGACGCTACTGAAGAATTTTTAAGTCTACTTTTCAATAAAATTGGTCTCAAATCATTTATATATTTAATTATATAAATATTTTCTTATGCAAACTATTTTTCTCACTCCTCTTTATTTTCTTACATGAGCTCTCAAATATTTATTCTTTGGTATATATTTTTAAGATTAAAACTACACAATTTTATAAATTAGGTAACGTTTACATAGTAATAATTTAAAACTCATTACCTAAAATAGAAATAAGTCACAATTTTTTTTACTTTTAGTTATAGAGTTTTATTTGTCTTTAATCCCAAAGTGTATAGCAAAAATATTGTCTTTTTTTTTAAGCAACACGTTAGAATATATAAAAAGTTCGGACAACAATTATTATAAAATAGATAGTTTATATCATATTTTTTAACTTGTGTTTAATTTAGACTTATATTTTAAAGTGTGGGTAGTTTAGGCCACAAATATAAAATTGTGGATAATTTAACATTAAATATTCATCATATGATCCAATAATAATTTAATTGATGTAGGTGCATCAATTATTCCGTAATAAAGATTTAGTAAATCAAGTCATAATCAAATCATGAAGCTTGAACTACTATGTCTTTAAGTAGAAATAGATTACTACCTAAAAACAGTGTGATCTAATATTTTTATCTAAGACAACCATTTTCAAAATATTCGTGACTTTTGAAAAAAAAAAAACTATTGACTTTGTGAAATGACCTACATTGTCCACAGTTGAAAATTTGTGGCCAAATTGTTATTTAAACTTAAGATCACCACTTTTCACTTTAAACAACACTTTTAAATTGTTGTCTAAATTAAAAATGACGAAATAATTATTCTTAATACATTTATAAAATACTTTTAAGGTTAAAATATATATTTTTAAATATATATATATATATATATATATATATATATATATATATATATATATATATATATATATATATATATATATATATATATTATGTATCACTATATTAAAAGTCTTTAACTTTTTCGATTAGTATTAATCTGGTTGTTTATGTTAAACTACTTGATGAATTAAGGTGTTTGTGTCGATTGATGAAAAAGTCCAAATTAATGTTAATTTATAAATTAACAAAATTAATTAAAACTTTTAAGATTAAATTGAATAAATTCTAAAAGTAGAAACACAAATAAATAATTTAATTTTTATTTATTACGCTTGCAATTAAAATATGAAATAATACTTTTTGTTTAATTAAAAGAATAATAACTGAGGATAAGGGTATATAATACCAATAAAATAACATATACTAAGTTGAGAGTTTTATTGATATAATTTATAAAATAAGTTATCGTCCATGAGGATACTCCACACAAAAGGATGCAACAAAATTATTACACTTTATTTTCATAGTGCATAAAATAAAATCTCAATATACATTTAGAGGGGTAAAACGATGGAGTCTCGTCCATTTTGGCTCGACTCATAGATAATTAGGATTAGACATCCGGATATGAATGTTTGGTTCAATGAAGGATGAAACACTAAACTCAGTAAAGAATCAATTTCGTTACGGTAGTTTATAACTTAATTAAGGATTTGGTATGGAGTAAACTTCAAACTAAATTAACCCCACAAATAGCGGTTTGTAAACAACATTGGTGACAGACCTTTCATATGACTAAGGAGGGCCTCTCAAATTTTTTTATATCAATATAATTTAATATGTAATTTTAAATATACTATTTAAATATTTAATATTTTTAATATATTTTATGTAATTTGATATTTTAATTTTTTAATACATTTATATTTATATATAAAGAGAACTCTTTTTTTTGAACATGTTTACTTTTCAATTTTACCTTTTAAATATTTTTTAAAGTAGAAATAATTATTTTATTCATATTATCTTTTAAATGATCATTTGTTTAATTTAACCATTTTTTGGATTTTACGGTTTTTTTAAACTTAATCATTATAAATGAAAATTAATTATAGTAAAATTATAAAAAATATTTATATTTAATTTTATAATTATAACAATAACAATAATTATAATCTTATTATTTTTTATTATCATAAAAAATAGTAAATACAATGTTTTTACTAGTTTATATAAAAACGTTGGGATTACTCTTTTGATTCATATTTTCGTTCAAAAATATCAAGTTGGTCCTTCTGCCTTTTTTAATCTCAATTTGGTTACGAATTTTGAAAAAATAATTCAATTTAGTTCTTTTTTGTTAAATTTTTTGAATCAAATCAAAAAATTTTCATCAAAATTAAAGATGGTTTGCTTTGTTAGTGGAATTGACATAATCCTAATATTAATGTTGATGAAAAATCTTTGTTCCGCTTTAAGAAATTTAACAAAAGAACCAAATTACATGAATTTATAAAAAATCGAAACCAAATTGAGACGAAAAAAAACTAGAAGACCAACTTGACATTTTTGAACAAAAAGATGGACTAAAAGAGAAATTCAACCAACATTTTGACACTCCAACATATTGGTACTCTCCAACATATTGGTTGAAGATCTGTGTCACTGCTTGTAAGACGAGGTTTGCATCCACTTATGCTATAAATTGTCTTTATTTGTAATCGATATGAGACTTCTAATATATCCATGTCAATAGACAGATCAACGAGCTAAACCGTCAATTTTTTTATTATTTTATTTTTAAATTTTCATTTTTTAAATTTGTTTATACAGGAGCATATTAAAAATATATTTAATTATATATATATATATATATATATATATATATATATTATAAATTTGTAATTGATTAATTAGTGTTTAAATGAAAATAATTATTATTACTCTATCATCTATAACAATATATAAAAAGGATTCCCTCTTTTGTGTCCACATTTCATAATACCAAATATACCCTTTACAATATTATTATTTATTTATTTTTTAAAATTAATAATTATTTTTATCTATTTTTTATAAAACTGTTTATCTTTTTTTTTATTCATCAACAATTATTCTCTCTATTTATTTCATTTTATTTTTAATAAATATACATTTATTTTATATATTAACTTAATAACATTATACTATTATCATCTACTAATATAATATCATTCATATTTAAAAATACGTACACACAATAGCGTCTGTGTTTACACTGGTAATTAATAATTGAAATTCAATTTTTAAAAATTAATAATTTAAATTACAATATCATTTATATAGAAAAATTTTAAAATATAATATAAGAATTTAAAATTATTTTTTAATTTAATTTTTAATTTTAAAAAATGGGTCAGTATCCATCCTTTCCGCCCCTGCAGACATGTCAATTTAACAACTTGTAGTTCAAAAATTTTAACCCAACCCTCCAAATTTTAGTGAATTGATTGCCCTATAGTAGGGGTGCAAAATATGTCGGCCAAGTTTGTTTTGATCCTTTCTACTTTTGATCCGTAAAAAATGACCGATCCGGACTGATCCATCACTAAAAAATGGATTAGACATTGTAACTTATCTTTTTTAACTTCTTTTTTTTTTAAATTTTTGTTTATATATATAAATTTGTTTATATAATATGAAAAATTATTATTTTTTCATTATTTTGAATTTTTAAACATAAAAAGAGAAAAAAAAAAGACTAACTGACTAGGACGGACTAACTTGTTTTTGAGTCACTAATTTGACAAATTAGACGAATCAAACCAAAACAGATTGACGAGTTGAAAATTCCAACTCGATCAACCCTTTTCTTAACAGATCAGGCCGTTTTAACATTCATACTTATAAGAGTCTAACTTTACCACCCATATATATAACAAAAAGAAAATGTAAATAAAGAATCTTCGACAACAAAATGGAGGTGTCAATAGCAATTCGTAATTACCATTCCCAGATACGCAGTTTCTTTTGAATTTCCATAAGTTTCCCCCAACATCCTCATATAAAAACTTTCCATTTTGTTCTTTTTGGGATTGCACAATCTAAAAACAAAATGTGATTTTCAGATTTGTAATTCGAAAATAAAAAATTACTTTTTAATGGTTCGAAAGTTAAAGATATTCTTGATTTTCATATTGCACTAAAGTTAAAAAATTATTTTCTGATTATATAACTGAGAAAGAACAAAATGAAAAATTTTCATATAGGAATGTGAAAAGAAACTTGTTGAGGTGCAGGAAGAAACTACCTCCCAAACATTATGTATTACAACCTGCAACTGATAGCACTTTTTGGGCCCAAATATTTTAGTATAATATTTTTCTTCAAACTAGTATACTGATCCGTGGGTACGCACAGGACATATATTTATTTTATTTATATATTAAATAATAAAATAATAAAAGTATTATGTAATAAAATATTATGAAAATTAAGTTATATTATTGTAAATGTTGTTATTCAAGTAATGAAATAGTAAATTTAAGTGATGCAATAATAATTTCAATTTTAAATATAATAAATAGAATTGATATTGCAATATAATATAATTAATTGAGTGGACATTTTTTACTTTTTTTTTATTTATAAATTTTTTAGAATAATAATATAATTGCTATTGTATTTATTTAACCATTAAAAATACTAATAATAATATTAATCTAAATTATAAATTATGAAAATTTAAAAGATTAGAACTCTATTTAACAAAAGTATTTAGTATAACAACATTTTCTATAATTAAAAAAAACACACTTATAATAATAACACCATTATGAATAGTAATAATAATAATAATAATATCAATAATAATAATAATAATATTTATGTTATAAATATTAATATTAATATTAATATTAATGCTAACACTAAGGCTAATGTCAACTATAATAATTTATAATTATATATAAAGATATACATTAATAACAAAACAAATAAAAATGACAAGCAATTGAAATACGATCCCATAGTAAATTAAGTTAAGATGTGTGTCTAACTATAATAATAATAATAATAATAATAATAATAGTAATAATAATAATAATAATAATAGTAATAATAATAATAATAATAATAATAATAATAATACCATTATAATAATATCTCGTAGTGATAAAAATAATAATAATACAATAACTACACATATAAAGATATATATATACATATATATATATATATATATATATATATATATATATATATATATTTGTTGTGTCCTCTTTTGTTTATATAATTTTATCCTCTTAATTATTATTTTTTAAATTAAAATGGTTATTCACAATAAAAATTATTTGTCTATTTTATCATTTTAATAATTTTAGTAACTATTTTTATAATTCAAATAATTACACAAATATAAAAATAAAATGAACAACAAAACAAATAAAATATGCAAGTAATTGAGATATGATCCCGTAGTAAATAAATATAAAATGTGTATTTAACTATAATAATAAGAATAATAATAATAGTAACAATAATAATAATAGATAATGATAATAACACTAAAATAATATCGCGTAATGATAAAAAAAATATAATACAACTACATATATAAAGAGATAAATAAATAAACAACAAAACAAATAAAAAGGTCAAGTAACTAAAAGATGATTCATAGATAGTAAGTAAAAGTAAAATGTGTATGTAAACATAATAATAAAAGCAATAATAATAATAATAATAATTATTATTATTATAATAATTATAGTTATAGTTATAATAATAGTAATAATAATAATAATTATAACAATATATAAAGAGGATTTTCTCTTTTGTGTCAACATTTCAAATACCAATTTTACCCTTTAAAATATAATTATTTATAAATTTTTTGAAAATTGACAGTTACTTTTACAACAGTTATTCTCTCATATTTTCTTATATATTTCACTTCATTTTTTAATAAATATAATTTTATTTTATATATTATAACTTAATAATATTACATTATCATCACTTACTATAATATCATGTATATTTAAATATAATTGTAGTTAATAATAATAATAATAATACTTATAGTTGATAGTAATACTAATCATAATAATTATAGTTAATAATAATAATAATAAATTATTATTATAATTAGAGCTGATAATAATAATAATAACTATAATTAGAGTTATAATTGATAATAATAACAATAATATAAAAATAAAATAATAAATATCATGAAAATTAGGTTATATTGTTGTAAATATTATTATCAATGAAATGAATTTGTAAATTCAGTTTTAAATATAATAAATAAAATTAATATCACAATATGGTGTAGTTAATTGATTTTACAAAATAATTATAATAGTATATGACTCGTGTATGCACATTTTTTTATTTATTTCAAATACGTTTAGAATAATAATATAATTGTTATTATATTTATTTAACCATTAAAATAATAATAATATCAATATAAATTATAAATTTTAAAAATTTTAAAAGATTAAAAATCTATTTAGCAGAAGTATTTAGTATAATAACATTTTTTATAATTAAAAAAAACACTTATACTAATAACATCAATATAAATAGTAATAATATTAATAATAAAAGTAATAATGATACTAATAATAACAAACAAATGATAATAATAATAATAATGTTTATGCTATAAATATTAATGTCAATGCAAATACCAAGGCTAATGTTGATATACTAATAATCTATAATTACATATAAAGATATATACAAGAGCAACCAAACAATTAAGAATGACAACTAATTGAGATATGATCTGTAATAAATAAAATTAAGATGTGTGTCTAACTATAATAATAATAATAATATGTAGTGATAATAATAATAATAATAATACCATTATAATAATATCCCGTAGTGATAATAATAATAATAATAATAATAATAATAATAGTAATAATAATAATACACTAACTAAATATGTAAAGAGATACACATTTTTATGTCCTTTTTTTGTTTTTACATTTTTATCCTCTTAATTATTATTTATTAAATTTAAATAATTATTCATAATAAAAAATTATTTGTCAGTTTTATTATTCTACTAATTTTAGTAACTATTTTTTTACAATTCAAAAAATACCAAGACATAGAGATAAAATGAATAACAAAACAAATACAAAGAGCAAGTTATTGTAATATGATCTCGTAGTAAATAAAAGTAAAATATGTGTTTAACTATAATAAAAATAATAATAATAATACCACTATAATAATAATATCGCGTAGTGATAAAAAAATATTAATACTACTACTAATAATAATAATATTATTAATATTAATACAACTACATATATAAAGAGATAAACATCTTTGGTGTCCTTTTTATTTTATCAATTTTATCCTCTTAATTATTATATTTTAAATTTAAATAATTATTTATAATAAAAAAATTATTTTTCAGTTTTATTATTTTACTAATTTTAGTAACCATTTTTTTAAATTGAAATAATTGTTCAAATGGAAAGATAAATGAACAACAAAACAAATAAAAATGATAAGTAATTGAAACATGGTTTCTACATAGTAACTAAAAGTAAAATGTGTAGGGATGTCAAAAAACATATGTACCCGCAGGTATCCGCAACGGTAGGAAACGGATATTAAAAATGGATACCCACGGGTACGAATATTTTGTATACTCGCATGTTAACAGGGCGGGTACGGGTAAAATAGTATCCGTACCCGTGAATACCCATACCCGTTAAACTTTAATTCATAAAAATACCCATATATATATATATATATATATATATATATATATATATATATATATATATATATTAGTAAAAAACATTTTGACCTAATTTTTTCTAAGTTGCACATCTTGTCTTCTCTTCTGTCTTCATTCTTCCAACTTCAAGTATTGGTACATTGTCTTCTTTTAGGTACACCCCTTGACATTATTCTCTTTCCTTTCTCTGAAATTGGGCATATACATCAAACCCTATATAAATAGTGATGTTTATGGTATGTTTGTTGTCAAATGATGGAATCAAAATAAGAATACTTAACACGTGGCAGTTGAGTTTTATTATTTGTTTATTTTGTTTATTTTTCAGGAATCAATCGGAAAAAGTGAGTTTATTGATCAAAACACTAATTAAAGAATTTTCATTGTGTTGAACGTCATTTTATATTTATTTTTATAATTATTTGGACTTGTATGAACTTGAGTTTATTTGAACTTTATTTAAAATTTATGACAATGATGTATTTTATTTTATTTTATTTGAATTTATGATTAAATATTTGTTTCTTAAATAATTTTGTCAATATCTGCGGGTAACTGTGGATACTTGCGGATATGAAACAATATATGGGTACCCGACGAATATGGGTACGGATACAGGACAAATATTTATCCACCAGGTAGAGTATGGGGGAACTACTACCCGTACCCTACCCGCCCTATTGACATCCCTAAAAATGTGTATCTAACAATAATAATAAAAACAATAATAATAAAAATAATAACTATTATAATAATTATAATTCTTAATAATAATAATAGTAATATAATAATATTACTAGTATAATAATAGAAATAATTATAATTAATAATAATGATAATAATATTTATAGTTGATAGTAATAATGATTATTAATTATAGTTGATAGTAATAACATGTGACAGATCTTGACAATTAATTTTGGAGAAGCCAAAATAATTTATAGTAAAAAATTTTGAACTCATCAATAATTTATTCGGAATAAAAATCTCCAGTTATTTCTTTTTGAATGTAAATAATCATATTGCATTCAAGAAATTCATCTTTCATCTTATTCCAAATTTTGTTTTGATAATTTTCGTTGTAAAAAATGAAACATTAAGAGTTAAATAAAATGAATTAGAAAATCAATCTAAGTAAAATATCTTTAATTTGTTTGTTTTTTGTCAAAGATTGACATAATTCAATAATGGTCGACAAATCCTTCAAATTTGAATGAGTATGAACATCAACAATGAAATATTGGAGTGAAATTTTAAACTAATCATATATTTATCAATATACCTATTTTTTTTTAAGTTTAAGACAAAAAAATAATTTATCATAACTAATAAAAATTGAGATGTAATTACTAACAAAAATATATAATAGTAATAATATTATATATTACAAATAAGAGTAATAACTTTACTAC
Organism: Vigna unguiculata; assembly: GCF_037176805.1. Taxonomy (NCBI): domain Eukaryota; kingdom Viridiplantae; phylum Streptophyta; class Magnoliopsida; order Fabales; family Fabaceae; genus Vigna; species Vigna unguiculata. Next base: position 49,703,679 of record NC_140794.1, on the reverse strand, counting down.
TAATAATGTTAATAATACTAATAGTAATAATATATAATAGTAACATATAATAATAATAATAACAACAATTATTATTATTATTATTATTATTATTATTATAATAATACTAATATTTGTTATAATTTTACTACTATCACTATAAATAATATTTATAATAATATATTATTAATAATTAGAAATACTAATACTTATAAAAATAATAAAAATAATAATATTATTTATAATTAATATTATAGTTGAAATCATACAGTAAAAGATTTTGGACTCATCAATAATTTATTCGGAATAAAAATCTTCAGTTATTCCTTTTTGAATGTAAGTAATCATATTGCGTTCAATAAATTCATCTTTCATCTTACTCCAAATTTTATTTTGATAATCTTCGTTGTAGAAAATGAAACATTAAGAGTTAAATAAAATGAATTAGACAATCAATCAAGTAAAATATCTTTAATTTGTTTGTTTTTGTCAAAGATTGACATAATTCAATAATGGTCGACAAATCCTTCAAATTTGAATGGGTATGAATATCAACAATGAAATATTGGAGTGAAATTTTAAACTAATCATATATTTATCAATATACCTTTTTTTTAAGTTTAAGACAAAAAAATAATTTATCATAATCTAATAAAAATTGAGATGTAATTACTAACAAAAATATATAATAGTAATAATATTATATATTACAAATAAGAGTAATAATTTTACTACTAATAATGTTAATAATACTAATAGTAATAATATATAATAGTAACATATAATAATAATAACTATTATTATTATTATTATAATACTAATATTTGTTATAATTTTACTACTATCACTATAAATAATATATTATTAATAATTAGAAATATTAATACTTATAAAAATAATATAAATAATAATATATTTATAATTAATATTATAGTTGAAATTATATAGTAAAAAACTTTGAACTCATCAATAATTTATTCGGAATAAAAATCTCCGGTTATTCCTTTTTGAATGTAAATAACCATATTGTATTCAAGAAATTCATCTTTCATCTTATTCCGATTTTTGTTTTGATAATCTTCGTTCTAGAAAATGAAATATTAACAGTTAAATAAAATAAATCAGACAATTAATCAAGTAAAATGTCTTTAATTTGTTTATTTTTGTCAAAGATTGACATAATTCAGTAATGATCGACAGATCCTTCAAATTTGAATGGGTATGAACATCAACAATGAAATATTGGAGTAAAATTTTAAACTAATCATATATTTATCAATATACATTTTTTTAAAGTTTAAGACAAAAAAATAATTTATCATGAATTGAGATGTAATTACTAACAAAAATATATAATAATAATATTATATATTACAAATAAGAATAATAACTTTACTACTAATAATGTTAATAATACTAATAGTAAGAATATATAATAGTAGCATATAATATTAATATTTGTTATAATTTTACTACTATCACTATAAATAATATTATTATAATATATTATTAATAATTAGAAATACTAATACTTATATAAATAATACAAATAATAATATTATTTATAATTAATATTATAGTTGAAATAAAAAATAAATAAAAAAATAAAAACAAATTGACTTTTGTAGGATTTGAACCCGAGTCCTTTTGTACCAGAGTTTTAAAATGACGAAAAAACTAATTTCTATGACACGTGTCAATAAAAGAAAATGGGTATTGTAGTAATTTCGGTGGTATCTTCTTTTCTTAATATGTAATAGATATCATATGTCTAACAACAGAAATAGATTTAACGACTTTTCGTTGTTATCAAACTGTCTCTCATTAAAATTATACCTCTAAACTTTTTTCAGTGTTTTTGATATCTATAATTTAATAAATAGATTGATTCGAACAACTTTATTTTCTTATTGTTTAAAACATTTTATTGTTTCTTTTTTAATAACATGACTACGCTCTAGGACAATGATATTTTGATTACTAAATTTTTGATAACTTTCTTTTATAACTTTAGGTGACATTTTTTAAATGGTTTTCCATTTTTTTATCTTTTTATTCTCAATATTTTAAAATCATTTAAAAGATGTCATATCATGTTGTAAGAGAAAATAGTTAAAATTTAGTAGTCAAAAAATCATTTTTCATTGTGCTTAGTTAGCTCAACCTTGCTAGAATGAAATGATATGTTTATTGACTTAATCTTCTTTTTAATTGATTTTTCTCGTTTATATCAATAATTATGAAATCTTTCTTATGAACTTATACAATAAAAAAGGTGAATTTGTTTTCAAATAATATGAAATTCAATTACTGTAGTAATAAATAATACTTTTTATATCAATAGGACTTATCACTGTGAAATTTCTAAAATAAAAGATCAAAGTGTCTATATTTCTAAATGGCATGTTGAGTATATGTATTCTAGAAAGAAGACTCAGTCTAGACTTTCGCTCAGTTTTTGATAGTTTTTTCTCTTCATTTTATATTCACTTTTGTTGAAATTTCTGAGCGAAAGATCGTCCAACATTTTCTGAGTGAAAATGTCAATAGCTGGAAAGTATCAATATATAAAAACTGATACTTAAAAGAAAAAGATTTTTAAGATTAGTCTAGGTAAAAATAAAAGTCTGACATTTTAAAATTTTATAGTTAAAAGTGATATAACGAAGTTTTTTTATTTGAAATGCTTATAAATTATTAATGCAATCTCCTCAACGTCTTCGCTCATAAAAATGCAACAAGTTCATTCATAGATGTTCTAGATTCATCTCCTTGCAATAAGGTACATCAATATCCCTCTTTCATTTCTCTTATTACCAACCACACCAACAAGGGTTAGGTTATAAATAAGTCACATTACACTATTATTAAAATGATATAATTATTTGTATAGTATCCAGATTGGGGTTAGTGTGTCAAATAGGTACCCGGTTTAAAAAAAATGTCAATTATATCCCAACTTTTGAAAAAGTGTTTCAATTAGGTTCCTTTCAAACGGAATTGACTAATACCGTTAGTCAACGTGTCACATGTCAGTTTGTGGTTTTTTGATTTTTTTAAAATTCTTAATTTAAAAAAAAAATGTCACGTGTCAAGTTCCTGTGTGTGACACGTGGCATTATCAGTGTCACGTAGCATTGCAATGCTACATGTCAGTGTCACTATCAGATGTTTGTTGATTTCGATTTAGTCCCCATATATATCTTTTTGTTTCAATTTAGTATCTAAGTATGTGTATCTGATTCAATTTTGTCCCAATTTTTTTTAATAATTAAAATATTTTTATAATCCATTTTTTATAAGATTAAAAATAATTAAGTATAAATACTTTTACAAAATTAAGTACTAATATTTGTATTGTTTCTCTCAATTTCAGATCAAATTTATTATTTGTATAAATGTTATACTAATATTTTTTATTATTAAAAATGACTTTTTTTAACATATTACTTTATTAATTACTTTTTTATTAAGTACTCATGTTTTGTTAATTTTTTTTTTCAAAATAGAACAATACTGTCTCTTACTAATTTTAAACAAAAAATTATATTGGTATGAATGTTATACTAATTGTTTTTTATTAAAAATGACTTAATAAAATGACTTTTATCACTAAATTTTAATATAAATATCAAATACTTAATTTTTGTAAAACTTTTATGCTTAATTACTTTTAATTTTATAAAAAATGGATTTTAATCATTAAAAAATATTAGGTCAAAATTGAATCAGATACACATAAGTAGGTACTAAATTGAAACAAGACAATGACATCTGATAATGATACTGACACGTGGCATTACAATGCCATGTGACACTGACAATGCCACGTGTCACACACAAGGACTTGACACGTGGCATTTTATTTTATTTTTTCTAAAAAATTAAAAAAATAAAAAATAAATTTAAAAAAAAATTAAAATTTAAAAAAAGAAAAATCAAAAGGACCACAGACTGACACGTGACACGTTGACTAACGACGTTAGTCAACTCTGTTTGAAAGGGACCTAATTGAAGCACTTTTTTAAAAATTGGAATGTAATTGACTTTTTTTTTTTAAAATTGAGTACCTATTTGACATACTAATCTCAAACTAGGTACTATACGAATAATTGTACCTATTAAAAATAAAGTTTAATGACCTGAAAACGAATTATTTATGTACTTCTCATTTGTGAATAAAGCAGTTAATTAAATTAATAAAACATGGTTTGTGCAGTAAAGCAATGCGACCTAGCCACTAGCTATCACATCACAGACCAACTACTCTGATGCACTTTTCTTCTCATTTATCAAATTAAAAGTTAATCTCTTCCCTTTAAACAAATTACAAGATTGAATGCAAGTGGAAGGTCTTTTTAAAAATTATGTCCCTGAATATATTTTTAATATAGTAAAACAAGTTATAGTTTTAGTATAAAAATTTCAATTATCTTAATTTTATTTCAACTCAACTAATACTTAAGATAATTAATTATATACTTTAGCTTTAATAGTTATCATCTATGTTTGTTCATTAAAAAGAAAATTAATTTAATTCTTGAAAAAAGTTTTTCTACCATTTATGTTTTTTACTTTATAAATCGTTAAGAGAATTTAAATAGAATTAACATAATCAAAATTGTTATATTAAAATTATTATTTTTTATTGTATTAAAAGTGCAGTATATAAATATTTGTTATAGTATGCTGATTATTTATCTTTTTCTTAATTTTTTTAATTATAAATGGGTTTTAATAAAAATTTTAAAATGTTAATGTAAAATTAATAAATGTATCTGTGTAGTTATTTATAATTTTTATTTTAATCATTACATACAGAACAAAGAACAAAGGATTTATTCTTAGTTTATTTATGAATAATTAAGTTATAGTTTGTTAGTGGCCATAAAAGTGGGGGTTGTTCCCCAGTCCCTGGAGCCAACATTATGGGTGTATATGACTCTCCCACTTCCATTTTAATTTATGCTCTTCCTTTTTTGGCTTCATTCGAATTTTAAACATTTTTAACACATGATCCATTATTTAATAACTTTAATTAATTGTAAGACAATTACTAAAAAAATATAATAAAGATTGTGCCATTAACACTTGTTTGATAAATATTGATAAAATATAATGTAGTGGTAGGGAGTGTGAGACCATGCTACTTTTGACTTGACTTTGCTTGTCCTCTTCAACATGATTTCATAATTTGATTAAGGCACATTCACAGCTGTCATAAGTGCCCTGAATATTTATTTGTAAAATTAGTATTTATTTACTTAAACACTCATCAATGTTTCCACCTCTTAAATATTATAAAAGCAAAAACATTATAAAATCAAGATATTTGAAATGGTTACTTACTATGTATAGTAAATTGCTTTATTGCTCATTGTAGGTCTTTAAAAGGGTAGAGTCCAAAAGTTAGCAGCAATCTTTGAACACTCCAAAGCTTTAACAATATTAATTAGTCTGCACTGAACAAACATATCAATGATTAGATTACTGTCAATCTTACAATAACCATGTTACCGAGAATGGAACCATTCTTATGAATAATTTTAGATCTTACTATCACATTTTTAGGCTGTATTTTTTTGTGTATATTCTTTTGGAGGAAGGATTTGAGAGAAAAAGCGAAAGAAATTGAAAAGATTAGAGGGTGAAATTGGTAGTTTCTTTTAAAAGATATGGAGATGATTTTAAAATAAATTAGAGAGTGAAATTTGTAAAAATTTGTTACTGAATCGAGTGATGTGACATAAAAAAAATTTTAATAGATCAAAAAGCTAAAATGTTTACTATTAAAAAAATTCATATTTCTTGTTAATTTTCTTTTAACTTTTTTATAGGAAATACTTATAAATTTTGTTATGAAAAAAAATTTACAGGAAATTATTGCCATTTTTTTTTTGCAAAATATTTTGTATAAAACACTTTTCACAACAAATTTTATAGAAAATACTTGTGAATTTTATAATTTGTAGGAAATAATTACACACAAGGAATTGCCTGTCAATTAAAATTCTTATAAAAATAGCAACAAGAAAAAGTTTTTTTCTTACAAATTTTTTTAACAAATTTGTAAGAAAAATTTCATGTAATATAAGATTTTTTTTGTAGTGACCAAAATGTCTCTATTATTAAAAGTAATATAAAATGATATATAAATAACTTGGAATTATTTTTATAAATTTTATTGAATGATTGAATTAAAAAAAATGAATAATATAATATATTTAGTATGAAATAAATTTAATATGTAAGGTGGAGAATAATTTATTTACGGGAAAATTTTATTTTATTTTTAATAGTAATTTTAAAAATAATAAATTTTTATTATAACCCTAATAAATTTTTATTTGTGTTATTAATTTTTATTATGTTGATTTTATAATAAATCACATGCAGAAAAACTAAAATATGAAGGGATTTTCATACATTGGAGTGCATCATCCTCTAATTTTATCATGTATAAAAAAATTGCATTTGAAATGAATCTCTGTGATTATTGCTCAACATCACCTTCTATCACTTTTAAAAGAACACATAATCACAGTTAATTCCTGCTTTCCATGAAGAGCAAATCTTCCCAAAAAAAACATGTTGATAATAATAACAAATTCCATGAAGAGCAAATCCTCCCAAAAAAACATGTTGTTAATAATAACAAAATAAAAAGTGGTGATTTCTTTTACATTTACGATGTGATTTGTATGTATGATAAACTCTCCATCTCTCATTTGCCTGGTGCTGATGCAAGTGCTGGTTTGCTCAGCTTAAGCCTTATGCTCGGTTGTTGCCAACTGTTTGTTCCTTTGCCTCTGAGAGATTCTTCCCTCTGTCAGCACTTCTCTTTTCGGACTTTCTCGGTTTCTTGGCTTTTTTTCTCCCTTTTTCGCTCTCTTGGAGTGTGTATATATTTAGTTCTCTCCCTCTCTCTTAAGACATATGTTTTCATTCTCGCTTCTGTTTTTCTTTTTACATATTCTTGTAATCTCTTTTCTCAGAACAACAATACACAGTTTCCTTTTCTTTTCTCTGGCACAAACTCTGTTAATGTATTTACTTTATCTATAATTCAGAAAACAAAAACCTGAATTCAGATTAATCTTCACTTGGCTCATGTCCAACAATGGGAGTGTTCCATAAACCTTGAGTACCCATGATAGTGTTACCATAATTTCACATAATTCACATTCTACAAACATTAACAAATCTAAATGGATGAACTATATTAATGGAAGGCTATCTTAATTCCTTTTAAAGTTTAGGGTTTAGAGAGTCTGAAGAAGATGAATTACAGAATGCTTAATGCTACACCCAACCTCCAATGAAAGACATTATAAGTGTAGAGCAGTATGCAATGATGTGATTTCACTGCAACTTGTGGAGGAAGGTAAAAGATCTGAGATTAATAGTATACCACTCTAAGTGGAGGGAATGTACTGGAGAATCTCCCTGTCTTTCTACAGCCTCCATTCTCATGGTGCGCAAGTCTACTAATTATTTTTTATTGCTTTACCATAACTCACCAATTGAAGTATTTTTTCTATTCCAAATTCTTTCAGAAAACTCCTTCAACAATCAAATCAATCTAAGTCTTCACGATATTAATCTTACATCGTCATGCTCTCTTAATCATCCATCAAAGAAACAGGGGAAAACAAAAACTTAAAATAACACTAAAAATAAAACTAATAATCAAAACTACATTTTGAGCAGTCCAACTTAATCTACTCTCACTAGCTTCACAAGACTTCAATATGAAGACGAGAAAGTGGTAAAACGAATACAAAGAAGTTTTCTAAAACCGAAAATTTTAAAATGATCTAAACAATGAGTTTATAATTTATATTCATAAATGTCATAATTTATTTTAAAATTTATTAATAAAAATAACAACGGATCTTATATTTAATCTTAAAATTTACTATTTTTAATCCTTATATATATATATATATATATAATTTTAATATATTTTATTTCTTAAAACTTAGGTATAAGCATTAAAATAGATAAAAAATAGTATATACGAGGACTAAGAGCGATTAGAGAGTACATTTGCAAAGAATAAAATGCATACTTTTGAAATATAAAAACAAAATTTAAAACTATTGCAATTTTAAACACTAAATGACAAATTAAGCTTTTATTTTATTAGTCATTTTAGTTAAAAAATGCCGGGTTATTAGTAACCCTCCATGTGAGTGTCACTCATTGATAGATAGTGAGCAAGTCTCTGTTATTTTCTATAATCTAGTGAAGTTGTCTGTGATCCTTTCTCACACTAACTTTTTTCTACCACTCTAATTTTTAAATTTCACGAAACAAGATGTTGACTAAATTCTAGAAGTCCTTCCCCCAGTTAATTCACATAAATTTAGCATATTATGAACTTTTTAACTTCCCTTTTTGCAAATCTAATTTATCTATCAGACCACAGCAAGCAAAAGGAGAGACGAAGATTAAAAGAAGCAATTATGAAATGAAATGTATATATCTGGAAAGAAAATGATGAGCCGAATCTATTTTAAACATAGAAAAGAGAGAATGACTGCGCTGGTGGGACTGGGGCCACCAAATCAAAAGCAATTTGACATATAAACGGTCCATATTCGCAGATCATGATGCACTTGCATTGCACTCCTCATATTTAAGTCAAATACTTAGTCAAGTTGCATAATTGCATTAGTATCAATAAGAATCTTAAGAGAGAGCACTCACACGCAACATGCTATAAATACCGTGAGGATCCCATAACTTCTCATATCACTTCCCTTTGAATCTATCTCTCTTTATTATAGTATCTGAGATAACAACAACCTTGTTCCTATCTCTTCTAATTGCTCCTTCAGTGACCATGGCTAAATTTCAGAGCTTGCAAAAACACTTGTTCATTTTTGTAACCCTAGTTGCCTGCTATGGTTCCCTTGTAGCACATGGCAGGAAAATAAATATAAAGGCACTGAAGCAGCACCTTCCACCACTTGAAACAAACTTTGAATCACCACACTATGAGGAATCTAGGAAAATGGAAGATTCAGGTGCGGGCTCCACAAATGCTTTCCGACCCACTACACCAGGAGGGAGTCCTGGAGTCGGGCATGAAATGATTACATCGTCAATGGCGGAGGTTTCCAAATCTGAAGGACCAGGTCACAGTCCTGGAGTTGGCCATGCTTATCACCAGAACAAAATTGGAGAGGGAATCTAAGCTATAATTGGAAGCACCAAAACTAGTGCAGACGCATGCATGTGTGCGTAATAGTGTCAGTCTTTAATGTTTTCTTTCTCTGCATGCCATGGTTAGATGTTGTAGTATGAGACCGGCTTTAGTTGCTATTGCCTGGGTTGGTCTCCCAAATATCTATCATTCAATTTGTTAGCATTTCTATTTATAATTGAAGGCAAAATAAATAAAAGATCTTTTTAAAAAAAGAATACACTTTCTCCGAGGAAATTATTACTTCCATTTAGAAATACATTTCTCAAGAACTTGCTCTGTTGTTAAACCTACCGTTTTTATTAATATATCTTTTTCTTAAAAATAATTATGAAATTTAAATGAGTTTATAAGAGCTCACTAAAGTCAACTTATCTAAAAAGTTAAAATATTTAATAAAAATCGAGAATAAATTAAATAAAAATAATAAATATAAAAATTAAATTAAAGAAAAGGAATGACACAACACTTGTGATACTATTATTAAGATATAACATGATACTGATCAATTTTTTTAAATTAAAAAAAGATTAAAAATTAACACTTGTCATCAATTTTTACATACGTTCAAATACGTTAGAAAAAAAAAATTAATTTGACTAAAATTAACCAAAATTAAAATTTAATTGAACAATCAATACAAATAAAAATAAATTAAACAAACGCAACCAAAATAAGCGTCCAATAATGTTTAAGTGTAAAAAAAATTGTGGCTAAACTCATTCATCACAAAACATTGAAAACATCATTAGATAGTATTTTGTAAGAAAATATGAATACATTATAAACAGCGGTTAGTAAAGTCTTTATGATGAAAAATATTATTTTAATTGATAATGTAAAAAAATATTTTTTTATCATAAGATTATGTAAGGATAATATATAACTATCTATCATAAACGAAAGACAAGAACATTTATTTCAAGTCTGCGTATACCTATTTTTGAACTACTTTTTTACCTCACCACTCACCCTAATGTTAACTTCTTTTACCACTTTCTTTACTCTTCTCCACTAATGCAATGAAAGTATTATGTATTTAGATCTCTTTGGTTTATCCACGCATATACTTCTTACTTTTTGGCACATTATAGCTTCCTGTCCAGAATTTATTTTACTCAACTCAGCTACCAATTCTTTTATCTCTCTCTTCCCCTCACCATCTACGAAACTATCATCTAGGAAATGTTGAGTTTAAATTTGTTGTCATTCCATGAAGAAGGTTTTGGAAATGATGAGTGGAGAGCTCGAGCCTCCACGCTGTACTTTCTTTAACTCTTCCTTTCTTCTTTTTCACTCACACACTCTTATTTCATTCAAAGGCTTTGTATTATTGTTCAAAATTTGTAGTGGAGATTCGTGGTTCAAAATTTGGGCATTAGATAAAAAATAATTTATTGTTGGTATTCCTTTTTATTAATATACACGAATTTATAATATATAAATTAAAATGGGTTTCGACGATAATTTAAATAAATATAAATATTAAAAGTAAATAAGTTTAATATTTATTAATTTAATATTAACTTTATTTATTTTTAATATTTATTTATTTCTTTTATTTAGAATTAGTTAAATCAACACTTATATTTAGAACTAGAGTTATGTAATGTTTAATGTTATTATTTTTTATTTGTTGACTAATTTACATATATTTAAAGTAGGTCTGACACACTTTTTTATTAATATTTTTTATTTTTTATTCATTTGTTTTATTTAGAGTCGGTTTGACTAATATTTATATTAATAAAACATTATTTTATAACACAGGCTTGAGCTACACAATTTTTAATGTTTGTATTTATTTATTGGTTAATTTTTATTTTCTTAGAGTGAATTTGACCCATTTTTCTTATTAATGATTTTATATTTTTGTTTATTTCTTCTACTTAATGTCAATTAGCCAATATTTATATTAAAAAAAAAGTATTTTTTAGTATCGGTTTGATCCATACATATTTTAATATTATTGATATTTATATATTAATTAATTTTCGTTTAGACTGGATTTTGAAAACTCTTTCATTAATAATTTTAATTTTTATTTATACTTTGTTTAAACCGACACTTATTTTATTCAACTTTTTTTAGAGTCAATTTAATCAGCGCAATTTTTAATTATTATTTATTTATTACTTAATTGTTTTCACTTTATTTTCTATATTTTATTTTATGTTTTATTAGAATTAAATTGATCGATTTTAATAATGTTTCTTTTTTTCATAGATGTTACTTAAATCAAACATTCTTATATAGTTATTCCATTTCTTCCGTATCTATCTACTTAAAAAATAAGAAAACAAACTATTAGGGATATTATCCTAAAACCCCTATCTGATCAGCTGACACGTGTCCAACAAATAAGTTTTTTCGTCATTTTGGTGTCCTTTAGGAATGGTTAGAGCAGCTGAAGACGTAATGACATTTTTGTCCCTATTTTCTGTTCCGTAGTTTATTTGGGTTTGGTTATTTCGTAATTTTGCATAGTTTTAAATGCATCTGAAACTGATTTGACGAGCTTTCATTTCGACGCAGAGGCTTGGTTTGAATGGATAAGCTTGCTTTGGAAGGAAGTTTACTACATAAATATGGAAGAAGTTGTGTTATTAGTTTTTGTTTGTTGTTTTCCAGTTCTTTCTTCCTTCCGTTTTTTATCCTTACTCCAGGTATTTCTATATATTTTCTGTATATTCTCCTTCCTTTTGCAGTCTCTATCAAATTTATAGTTTTCTTTCTATTACTTCTTCAAACCCTCATGATCTCTGTCAAATTTTATTTTCTTTTTGTTACTCCATTAATCCCTTACGAAACTCTATACATTTTTTTGCTTTCAGTGATTCCATCAAATTGCAATCTTTATTTCAAGTTGATTATTTATTTTGTTGTATCAATTCCTTTTTTCACAGAAAAATAAACCTTGAAGTTGATATATTATTTTTGTTATAACAGATAGTACTTCACCATCTCTCATCGTGAGGTATGTATTTTTTTCGAAGTTATGTTATTCCTTCTTCACGAAATCCTCTTTCATTCTCTCTTTTCAATCCAAAGTTGTTAACTTTATTTGATTTTAGGGTTTCCCTCTTTTTAATTTTCCTTCATTTTTATTTTTCTTTTGTTAATGTTGCTATTAATATTCAGGGATTTGTCAGTATATTTTTTAGGGTTTTAATCTATTATTGATTCTTTTCATCAATTTTTTTTAGTGCAGGACTTTTATTCATCAAAGAATAATACATTGGTACGGTGTTAGTGAAAAGGTATGTTCTTAGCATTTGAAGTTTTATTTTCTTAGTTTCTTTTATGCTTTTAATTGTTATCGTCAATTTTAGTTGGTATACAATTTATATTCACATCTTTTAAAATATTGATTTGTTACTTTTAATTGTTATATGGAAGTGTCCTGTGTTCTCAAGTTTTTACAACTACGTTTTTTCTGTACACTTAAAAGGCATGATTTTTTGGGAATTTAGTTCATGTGATTTGAATTTGTTTGTGTATGGTTATCGATTAATGGAAGTGTGAATGGAATGGTTTTGCTATGGAAAGTTTGAATTTCCTATTTATTTCTGTGTAACAATTGATGATAGATTTATGGGTTTGTAAAATAGTTGCAAGTGTGTTTTGGATGGGTGCTTACAAAATTGATTTTCAGAATTGATTTTCTAAATTGTTGACAACTATTCTGAAGTTTGATATTTTGGTCAGGTTATGTACTAATCTTTGAGGTTCATATCTTCTTGACTTGGTTACTAATATTTGACCTGCATCAATCACATATTGGCTTGATGGGTATCTTGGTCGCAAGGTACTATTTACTCATTCCAAGCCAATTGAATCCAAACCCTACCACATTTTTTTGTTTTCAACATTTGAAGTTATAAACCAAGCCTTATTATTTTATTAACTATTATCTTTTTTGTCATGTATATGAAGTTGAAATCTTCATTTGGGGCATTTCTAAATCCAGTGGCTGACAAGGTATTTTTTTTTCTATCCTATTTCATACGAACATATTTCATGGATTTAAGCCTTTTTGGGTTTGTACATGTCATGTGAGGTTGAAGCATGGAAATTATGTTCAGTTGCTTGGATATTGCTTTAATGGAAGTCCCCGTATTCTTACTTTTGCGTTTGCAACTAATGGATCTCTTCATGATATGTCCACACCTATGGAGTTTAGTTTTTTTTTTGTTCGTCTCTTGCATTTTCTGAGGGTTGCAAAGGCTGAAGATTGGAAAATTGGACTTGTTATAGGACGAACACACTTGATTGGATTTGGAAGGTAATAGTTTTATTGATTTCTGACTTTTGATGTTTTTAAGTTCCCATTTTCATTCCATAAGCATCACAAATAAATAATTTAATTAGTTTTTTTTAATGGTTTGTTGATTTGTGTGGTTTCATATATTTCAGGGTACTGTTGCATACTATTTGTGTGTGGACAATCAATTATCTATTTCTGGTGGTTATGTTGGAGTTTATTTTTAGGATTTCATATTGTGTTTCTTAAGCTCTCTATTTTGTAATATTTCTGAAGTTGTTGGACTCTATTTTCTTATTATGTCATTTAGCTATGATAATGATTTTGATATACGACATTTTTTTATAATCTTAGTGTATATTCAAAAACAAGACCCTTCAAATGCTGGCCAATCTTAGATGATCATTTGCTTCATATTGGTTCAGATTAAAAACTTAGGGTATGTATTAGTGAATTTTTTTGAAGAAATTGCATTCCTCTGTGTAGTTTTAGTATTATTTGCAAGTTATCTTCATTCTTTTAAGCATATTATTGCCAAGATATAGGATTTAATGTTTTACATTAGATTTTTTTTTTTTGCAATGATAGGAGCTCCTCGCTATTATGTTGTTTGTTGAATTTGAAACTTAAAGGGAGATGTTACTCACATATACGTCGTGGTAAAATTGTTTAACTTTTAACTTGTAGAAGCACACAACAAATCAGAACCTACCATTTAAGTTTTGAATGTTTACTTTTGAAAACAATAAAATGCAAGCAAGTGTAGGTTTGATATATGTTTTTAACTTCACCATATTGAATTGAAATCTATTCTTTTTATATGTTATATCACAAGTTGATATAATTGGAAGCAAGTATTTTAGAAAATCTATACTTTCAATTTTTTATTGTTTGTTTTATTTTTATTAGCTATGTTGATATTATTATTGACTTTTAATCTTATTCACCTTTCAATTGTGCATATTAGTTTTAAATATTTGTTAATGACATCAATACTAATATTTTGTACGCATTTTAGTTTATTTATATTGAAATATGTACGCATTTAGATTTGTGAGAGTTATTTGGGTTTCCATCAGATAATCAATTTTGTGTTTCTGGTGGTTATGTTGGAGCTGAGTTTCAGGAGTTCATGTTGGGTTTCTTACTCTCCTCATTTTTTAATATTTGACGACATTATCTATCCCAACGTGAGAATGCTTAATACAGTTATTATGTTAAATATTTTTTAATTACATCAATACTAATATTTTGTACGCATTTTAGTTATTTATATTAAATTTTGTACGCATTTAGATTTGTGAGAGTTATTTGGGTTCTCATCTCCATTCCATTAGCATCACAAATAAATTATTTGATTAGTTTTTTTAATTGTTTGTTGATTTGTGTGGATTCATATATTTCAAGTACTATAGCATACTATTTGTTATCGGAGAATCAATTTTGTGTTTCTGGTTGTTATGTTGGATCTAAGTTTCAGGAGTCCATGTTAGGGTTTCTTAAGCTCCCCATATTTTAATATTTGATAAATAGTTGGACTCTATTTTCTGATAATGTCATCTAGCTATGATGATTTTGAAATAAGACATTTTTTTTAATGTTTGTGTATATTATTCTTATGCAGACTTAGCTATATGTTTAGTGATAAAACACCTAATGAAAATCATTCAAGGAAATTGACTGATGGATTGAGAGTTTAAGTATGATCATTGTGTTTGGACTTAAAAACAGAAAAATAAGTTTTTTATTCATTTCCATTTGTTTATTAACAATCTTTCTTTCACAATTTAGGTAGTAGATGAGTTGCTCAATAGGTGGTAGGAAAAAAATGGTAAGTTTTGTAATTTGAAGATGTATTATTCCTTTGGATTGTGTTTTTTTTTATTCGTTACCTGTATTATGTTTGATTGTGTTCTTCTTCTTTGGTCTCAAGTGCGAGTGCTATAGTTGTTTGACGTCATTTTGGTCTCAAGCGCAAATTTCTACTAAACTTTCATCAGGTGGGATTTTAGTGTTTGATTGGAGTGCTTGACTCTTAAGTTGGATTTTAGTATTAGATCCTTCAAATGCTGGCTAACCTCATCAAATGTCTCATTTATTTTTGTTCTAACAATCTTAGATGATCCTTTGTTTAACATTGGTTCAAATTAAAAACTTGGGTATGTATTACTAATTTTTTTAAGAAATTGTCTTCCTTTGTTTAGTATTAGTATTATTTACAAATTATTTTCATTATTTTAGACATATTGTTAAGATGTATATTTAATTTTTTACCTTAGATTTTTTTATTTTTCATTGGCAATGACAGGAGCTCCCCACTGTTATGTTGTTTGTTGAATTTGAAACTGAAAGAGAGATGCGACTAACATATATGGCAGGGTAAAATTGGTTAACTTTTAACTTATAAAAGCAAAATTTTATGGCTCCACAACAAATTAGAACCTACCATTCAAGTTTTGAACATTTAATTTTTAGAACAACAATATGCAAGTGTAGGTTTGATATATGTTTTTTACTCGACCAGATTGAATTGAAATCTATTTTTTTATTGTTATCTACTTAAAAACTAAGAAAACAAACTACTAGAGATATTACTAAAACACCTTAATCTGATTAAACGTAAGATTTATGGTTTTCTTTGTTTCATAAATCTATTTTTTCTAATTTGTTGCTCTTGACTTTTTTTGGTCCTTTTTTTTTCTTCTTCTTCAGGAACTATGAGTGATGTTGATGCTGGAATATGTTGTTACCGTTTCAATTGTGCTATTATTAAATGGTAATATTTATAGTTTTGTTTGTTTCTAAAATCCAATTTTTTAATATGTTGTTCTTGACTTTTTGGGCACTTCTTTTTCTTCTTCCTCAAGGACGTTTGCCACTACTATTTTTAAAGGTAATATGTTGTTTAGCTTTTAGATTCTTTGAGAATATCACAAATACATTATATAAATACTTAAGCATATCAATTGTGTTGGATTTTTTTATAGTTTGCTTCTTTATGTAGTTGGATAAGAAGAACTAATAAGCCAGTCTAATAAAAATGTGAGATTTTTCTTTCACTTTCTCTTTCTTGAATGTTGGTTCCTTCTTCGTGCTTGATTTTCTCTAATTTTAATGCTTGAAATCTTCTAGAACAAAGAAGAGGTTTTGAACCCAGAAAAAGAAATATTGTGAAACAAAAGTTACCCAAAAACATGTAAGTTTCTATTCTCAATCTTAAGCTTTTACTCTCAATCTTTAGTCTAAGTATTTCTTCGACATTATACCATAATAATGGCAATGCTTCAGTTTTCTATGTTACCTTTCTAATTCTTCATTTTCTTTCTCATCTTCTTTTCTTTGGTGGGTTCTATAAAACAACACTGTGTAAATTAAGATCGAAAGGGCCAATTTGTAGTTAAGGGTAAATACTTCCCTATGACCATCAAGAGGTAAAGTTTTTTCATCCTGAAAGTAATAGTTTACATATACATTATACTTTTTGGTATTTTCTAATGGTTGATTCGGTTCCATTCCCAGGTTAAAGATTATATTAATATTTTTAGTCTGAGGATTTGTGTTTGGTTGTTTTTTGGTGTTGGGTTTTTGAAAGATGGGCATGACTAATAAACTCACCCTTGCTTAAGATGCACATAATTCATTAAAAAATGCTTGAGACATGGATGCTATATTGGTGGTCATGAAGTTGATCAAACCATTTAGTAGAAAGTTGGATATCATTGTGTTTAAACTTTGGTAGGACAATTGTTGACGATACAAATTATCTCATCTATGCATTTTTATGGTATGGAAAATGTTGCTTTGGTTATGTACCAACAAATAGTTGGCACAAACGCACACTTAATTGAAATTAAATTAATTGTTCTGTCCACCATTGTTTGTATGCACATAACTTTCTTTAATGTGGAATATATATAACCATTTTTCTCTGACCACTTTTATCTTTTGTAGTTTTTCAATCTTTTTCCTTGCTGGAAAAGTTGTGGTGGTTGGTGGCAGTAGATTTGGAAATGATCCAAATGGAGGTAACTAAACATGTTCAATTCTCCTGGAAGTGAAAAAGTATTTGGTGCATGACAATTCTATGTTAGAAGGGTTTTGGGAGCAAATGAAAAATCATAGTGCATTGAAAGTTTTAACTTTTCAATCTTGGATTAACAACTATGTTGATATCTTTGAAATGACTAAGCATGTCAGGTTCTGCTGTATAAGTTGTATAATGTGGACATTAAGATTCTACAACTAATGAGAGGTAATGTTATCATACTATTTAGGTACTACAAATAATGCATTTTAGTAATGCATTTTTTTATGGGTTAAGAGTCTTTAAAATTTTGAAATTGTGGAAACTTCTCTATTGCTTTCATAATGTTATACATTATACAAAAGTGATTTAGTTGTTCTGAAACAAATTTAGTTTTTGTTAATATACAATTATTTACAGTTGTTTGTAGCAGTGATGTTAATGACTTGTGCGAAAGGGATGTAGAATCTGAACTGATGAAAAATGAAGATGATGACGACATTGTTGATATTCCGTAACTGTAGGTGATGATAAATGTGTGTAGACAATGGACTAAAGATGAATAGCATTTTAGTAGTTGTTGATTATGAGAAAGTGAAACAGTAATATATGGAAAAGATAATTTTTGTTTTTGCATCCTAAATACTTCTCTTTATTGGTTTATTTTAAGTATTTTTGTTTCGATTATTACATTTTAAAAATTTATATGAGTGCTTGCTAATGAGTGCATTTCAGAAACTTGGCTAAGACCTTTTTATAAGATGCAAGAGGTGAGGAATGAAATGAAGTATTTATATTTAAAAGATTTTGTAAGGGTTAGGGAAAGTTTTCCCACTGTGTTTGTTTGTTTTCAAAATATAAAGTTGGGTGAGTAATTGAAGGACTTGAAATATGGTGGACTGTAGTATCATAGATTTTTCCCCACAGCTTCAATGGAGTTCCAACATGATTTACATCATTATTATTATTACTATAATCATTATTTGTATTTTATTATTATTACTAATATAATTATGATTATTTTTGTTATTATTATAAACATTGAAATTAGAATTAACCTTATTAATATTGTTATTAGTAATAAACTAATATGTTTAAACTATTCCTATATCATTAATTGTACATAGTCTTAGAGATATTAGGAGACGTGTCAAGAAGGCAACATAGCCAAAGTTATATAGATAATGTTGATAGTTAAATTAGAATAACATATTTGATTCTATTTAAATTTTTATTTTCATATTTATAAATTTGTAAGTAAATTTAATATTTAAAATTTAATTTTTGCTACAATATTTTTTATTAAAATTTAATAATAAATTATATAAAATTATAGTCTCAAATAAAATATCATTATCAAATTATATTTCATTTATTATCACATGAAATATTTGTTAAAGTAAAAAATAAACAATAAAAGAATCATGACAAAATACGCTAAACTCATGATAGAGAAAAACAAAAATAAAAAAACTTATACTTTATTCAAGATTAACTTATTATAATAATTTTTTTCACAGCAAAATATGACAGATTTTCGACTTGCTAATATGCAAACACTTGGGTCATTCCTCCCTAATAATCCAAAACACAATTCATTTATCAAAGAAATTTTAACAAAACAAAAATGAGTCATACTCAAGCCAAATTCCCTTAAATCCCACACGCTCTCAACATGTTTGTTTGGGTGCATATAATTTGCATTCATGAATTCATCATAAATTCGACCCATCAATCCTGATCATGTAACTGTGGGTGCATTCTTGAAGGCATGCACTAAAGTTGGCTAGGAGTTTTTTTTCTCCTATATCACTATTTTTACTATACTTTCCTATGAATATGTTATATTAAAGTGTTGTTTTCATTATACTTTAGTGTGGATCTATTTAATTTAAAAAATATTTTATAGAGCATGCATAATGAAAGATACGAATTTGGATTGAAGGTCTGATTATAGCACAATAAAGTGTATTTCAATTACGTATTAACAGTTTTCTATTAAGAAAAGTGACAAAGTCTCATGTTTTCCAAAATTATCATATTTTCCCACGTTCTAAGTAATAATTATAGCTAAAAAATAATAGATATGGATGTAAAAGATTTTTCTTTTACGGGATAAAAATTGACCAAAGAAATTTTTCTAACATTTTATTGACCAGAGAAATTTTCTTAGGATCATTTGCACAACCTTTAGGTGGTACAAAGGAGTTAACTTTAATTTATTTAATCTAATCATAAAATATTATATAGATCATATAAATTATACTTTTAAAAATAATTTCATAGGTTAAGACATATAATTAAATTACAAGTTATATACACGTACGTGTGTATACAACTAACATTCATTCTTTGATTATATATTAATAAAAAAATATCATATTATTTATAATTATATTAATTTTCTTAATATAATTTTAAATAATAATAATAACGTACATATACATATGTCTCAATACCAACCACTACTTATTATTAGTTGTATTCTATGATGTACCGATTCTTTAATTTGGGGTGTCCGGCAGGTATACGTGTCTGACACGTATTCATGTTCGACATGTATCCGTATCTGATACTTTAGGATACTTTATTAATACTTATCATGTCATTTACAAAGTCATAGTACACTATAAGAAAATCTTTGAATAATGACCAATTTTAGTGACAAAAAATAATTAGTCACTATAGTGATCAATTTATGTACCAATTTATAAACTAAACACTACTGGCAACTAAAATAGTTCAATAAATTATATTTGGTCTCTAAATTGATAAATAAAATAATTTTTATTATAAATTAGTTTCTAAATTGGTCACTAACATTAGCTACCAAGGTTTTGATTACTAAAATAATTGGTTTCTAATTAGAAAATTGGTCTCTAACATAATTTTTGTTACTAAAATTGATCATTATTTAAAAGTTTTATTGTAGTAGTGATATTTTTATGATGATAATAATTTATTACTAAGAATACTTTTGATTAGTTATTTAATTGTTTTCATACTATTATTCTTTTTGACTAGATCCATAATATTATTATTATTAGTATTAGTGTTAATATTAGTATTAATCAATATTCAGTATTATTATTACTTTTATTATTAATATTAATGTTATTAATAATATTATTATTATTTTGTATTAGTATTATAATAATTATAATTATCATTATCGTGGTTGTTATTCTTTTTATTATTATTTTGTTCAAGATTCCTAAAATATCTTATGTTTATATTTTATATTGAAAAGGGTAAACTCCACCTCAACTTTTTATATGGTTTAACTAAACATCACTAATCAATATTACAATTTAAAGCAAATAAATTTACATCTAAATATTATCAAATTATTTATTTAAATACTAATTATACATAATTATAACACTTAAATATATATTTTTTATTTAAATATAACAATAATTATACAAATGTTAAATTATCGGTCACCTTCCAATTCAATGCATTTTCATATTATATATAAACAAACTTATTTTTCCAGGATGAAAACACGCTCAAAAATTTTGAAAATTTTAAGTGCATAATTCTCTTGATATAGTCCTTAAGTTGTCTTACCCTTTTTCACTTAGGGTTAAACTTTTTCTTTGAACGCATACAAATCCACCCAACAATATTTTTCCTCTTAAAACATCATTTTCCATATATTACTTCAAAGTTTGTAATTTTGTATTCCAAAATATTAAAAAAAAACAATTCCTGAATTTTATATTTAAAATTTTAATTAATATATCCCTCCAAAATTATGTTAACCAATATATGTGACATTTTAATACATAAATATCACAATAATAATAACCATAATATTATTTATAACCAATACATCTATTGGTAAACATTTAAAAAACATAATATATTATTATTTCATCTAACAAAATATTTATGATTATTTGTAAGCAATTTTAAAGTAATTTATTAAAAAATAATATATTTTTATTCCAAGTAAAACAATATATAAAATTATTTGTAACCAATTTTAAAGTATTTCATTAAAAATTATAACGACAAATGTTAAAATAACATTGATCCATCCTGAATCTAATAATATCTAAATCTAATATTTTTTATTATTATTCGTATACACAATAATATTGTATAATGACAAATATAAAATAATTATTTACTTTAAATATGACAATATTTTTTTTTACAAATACAAAATAAAAAAAAAAAAAATACAGCACCCGTGCGTACGCACGACTAAAGCACTAGTTTAAAAGAAAACAAAGTGTTTATATTTAATTAATTTAAATTTAAACTCCATTTTTGTTTAAATCTTTTGGACAAAAAATATTGATAATAAATATTTTTCTTGGAGTGTCTCCTCCCTCTTGATCTTATATTCAGATAGACAGACACAGTTCACCCAAGATCAAACTTGTTTCCTCCAATATCTTCTATCCCTAGATCAATAACTTATCTTTTCTATGACATAGGGGTAATCATGTTTCCCTAATTTTTTTTAATATTTATACAAATTTATATATTTTGTTATTAATATTTTTACTTTCATCTATTTGGATCAATTTGAGTGATTTTTTTATGGTTCTCTTTCCAATAAGCTGAATTTGGATTAGATAAAAAATACATTAATTCTTTATTATTATTTTTTTTTTGTGTGAAATAGCTTGACTTCTTTACAAAAATGAGTCTGAGATTAATTTTATAAGACACAAATAAGATGACTCTTAATTGAAAATTACAAAAAATATGCTGAAAGTTAAAAAATTATGCAGTTAATTTGTTTGATTAATATTTTTATATTTATATATTATTAATAAGATTCCAATTTTTATATTTATCTAAATTAATATATAATTTAAACTATATTTTTAATTTTAATATATTTTTAGTATATTTTATATATTTGACACTTTTAAATTTTTTTTATACATCTATATGGAATTTTAATAGCTTGACTTCTTTACAAAAATGAGTCTGACATTAATTTTATAAGACACAAATAAGATGACTCTTAATTGAAAGTTACAAAAAGTACACTGAAAGTTACAAAAATTATGCAGTTAATTTGTTTGATTAATATTTTTATATTTACATATTATTAATAAGATTCCAATTTTTAGATTTATATAAATTAATATATAATTTAAACTTTTTTTTTTAAATTTTAATATATTTTTAGTATATTTTATATATTTGACGCTCTTAAATTTTTTTATACATTTATATAAAATTTTGATACCTGTAAAATATTTGTTAGAGATTTGTCACTACTTTGTATCCTTCTAAAATTTTATAATCAGTGTAATTTCTTCCCAATATTTCTGTACTTCCTTGAAAGTTCTTCACTCTCTTCTTTTATTTTTATGTTACTTTTATATTCCATTTGATATTAAAATAAAATATTTTTTTTTCTTTATTATTGTTGTGGTTTTCATTTATCTATGTCTTTTGTTTTTGAATCATATAAAAAATAATGATTTTTGTCATGCTAACTAATTAACGAAATATTTAAATATATATGCATGTTAATCACATAAGTTGTTGAAAGATTTTTAAATCTAATTGATACTTTACTTTAATTAAAATTATTTAAGACTTTACTTGCTTACCACCACTGAAATATGTTCTCTATGTTCTCCTCCCATTTCACCCAACTAAAATATTTAGATTAATTATTCATTTTTTTACATCCCCTATTTTATTACGCCTTTAAAACCTAACAAAAAAACTTATGTTTTTACTTTTATAATTAACTATAATTTAAATTATTTTATATATATTTGAATAAGACATCTGTTATATAAAAATATCTTTATATCTTATTTATTTATATATTTGCCGAACACAAATAAACCATCTAGCTTCACCATTACTGGGACTATACTATAACTAAGGTCAGAGACTTTGCATATTAAACATACAAGATTATATGTAACAAAAGAAGAATAAACGATCAAAAGAAGCAATATTCAAATCAAATTCATATAGTTTATACAAAAGTGACAAGTCTAATTTATTTTAGGCGCATGCACACTACTAATAGAGGGAGTGGGCCATTGAATTGAGCTGTTTGACAAATAAACGGTCCACAAACACTCCATATAGTCAAATTGTATAATTAGCAGTTGGAATCATAGCTGAGAGCACTAACACATAACAACATTATAAATACCCTCAGGATCTATCACTGCTGCATCTGTTCTCATACTCACTTTCTATTTCTCGCTTCTTCAGTGATCATGGCTAAATTGCACACCCTTTTCATTTTTCTTGCACTACTTTCCTACCATGGTTCCCTTCTAGCACATGCCAGGAAAATAAATATTAAGCCATGGAACCAACATTCCCAACCAAACACAAAAACTGTAGCCAATATTAATGTTCCATTCGCTGAGTACGAGGAAGCTAGAAAATTAGAAGATGCAGGTGCAGGCAACACAAATGCTTTCCGACCCACAACACCAGGAGGGAGTCCAGGTGTTGGCCATCAAATAATTACATCGAAAGATAACAACATGAAATCACTGTTTGCAGTTCAGAGCCCAGATGCTAAAGTTTCCGTCACTCAGGACTCAAAAGATGATTTTAAACCTACCGATCCAGGTCACAGCCCTGGCGTTGGTCATGCTGACAAAAACAAAATTGGACAGCAAAATTAGTGCATGTAGACTAACGTTGTACCAAAACTAGTGTATGTTATATTGGTTTTCCTTCTGCACAACACTTCTATATTCTTGCATGCAACCATAGTAGGAGCATGGCTTTTATTTGTTATTGCTTGGGATCAGTCTGTTAGAATTTGTCTGTATTTACAATTGTAGGGTTAACTTCATGTGTAATGCAAATTGTAAAATAAATAAAACATTTATCTATTATTCAATTATCTCCCCTTCTTGTTTTTCTTCATATACATGTATTAGAAAATTTCCTGCTACTTGGAAATATTTGATTTAGACTTGTTTACCGTTTTAATAAGTTTCTCAAAAAAATTTGAAAAGAAAAACTTTTAATCTTACTTTAGTATATTTTGGACTTACCAATGTATAAGGAAAATTCTTATTCAAAATTCCATTTCTCTTCGGCCTCTATGAGACAAAACATAATTCTCACAGTATAAAGAAAGGGAAATATGATTAAAAAAATGTCAGGAAACTAAATACTTCTACTTGTTGTTGTTCTCATACATAGTGGAGTGGTTGAGGGTGGCTGATACGATGCAATTAATAATACATGCATACGACTAGTCGTAAAGGAAGAATTCTCATATTAACTTAATCTACTTTTATAAAAGAATTATTTCTTTGAATGATGAAACAATTCACTCTTAACCTATAAGTGGTTAGTTTAAGTTGTGATAAAAAAGAAATATTCCTTTAGTAAATGATTTAAATTTGAACTCTAACTCTTGTGCATAAACAAAACCTACTTATGTGTTCAACCCCACAAAATCAACTTGTAAGATGAGGTTTGCATCTCACTTATATACTATGAATTAACCTTATTTTTAGTCGATGTGGAACTTCCAACACACCCCCTCACGTCGAGGTATATTCATCTCGTGCGTGGGATAAGAAATTAGTGGGTGGTCCGTTAGCGGCCCGATATTGGGTGGAATAGAATGTCCAAGAAATCTCGCTAGGATAGACTCTAACTTGGCTCTGATACCATGTTAGATATGTGTAAGCCATGAGAGAAAAAATAAAGGATGCATACAAAAAACGCATAAGAAAAGTTTGGGTGAAAACAACTCAAGGAGAGCTTGTTTGCCTCCTGATTTATTAGAACATTTTGATCAATATATAGAATACAATGTCTCATCATAGAGAGGAATAAGTAAAAACCAAATAAAAAAAGTATTTTATAATAATAAAAGAGAATCAAATATATGATATTTCTATCAATATAAATAAAAACAAGAGATATATAATATCTTTATCAACTTGAGAGGCAATTCATATTTGAATGTCTTTTAATAATCTGAAAGTGATTGATTTCAACGAACCATAAAGAGAAAACTACTCTATCAATCCTTTGATATTATAAGAGCATCTCTTTAAATAAAATCAATTTATCAAGTCGTAAAAGACTAACCCTTCTATTGAACTTAGCCATTTTGGTAACTTTTCCATTAATTTTAACAAAAACTATCATTTAAGAGTTTGTCACTGTGTTGTTAATTTAATTTTAACCAGAACTCTAACCGCAAAAATGTTATTCCCACAACACTTAAATTACATGGTTTATACATTATTTTCAAGAACAAGAGAAAAATAAGTCTAATGAATCTGTTAAAAATAGTATTTTACAAAAACATAGTTCTTCTTAGTGATTCACAAGTTAAACATAGTTCTTATTGAATATTTTGTGATGTAGTTTAATTGTTATACAATTTTAGTGTAAATTTTAAACACTATAATTAATATGGTAAATTCTTTTCAATGTAATATAAAATAAATTATGTGAGTGATAATAGAATAATTGTATAGTCGCACCAATCACAAATTGATATGTAAAATAAATTTATAAAAATGTATAATTATTATCTTTGACTATTAACTTTATTCATGAAAGTATAAAAACTTGATACATCAGAAATGCATACAAAAAAAAAAAGAAATTTTAGGTGGTTTTATGTTTTTGTTTTTCTCGTTTTATTTAACCTTCTCAAGACAGGGCACACCGTTGAGATTCGATGAAAGGGACCCATAAGATTCCTCTGTCTTCCGGTCAACACTAATGCGAAACTCCATTTTTTATATGTTTTTAAAATGTGAGTGTGACCATGTTACATTGATTATTAAATAATAACAATGAAATAAGCAATTAAATAAGCATCCCTCGTGCAATACAGCACAAAATCTAGGCACTAGCCACCACAGCTACCCTATTGCACTTTGCATCTTATGATTTCATTTTTCAAATAAAAAACAAGAAAGTTGATAATTAAGAATTAATAGTACTAATTAATCTCTTTTTTTTTATTCCCTTCATATTGATTCTCCGTACTTTAGGTATTGAATTTAGCGAGGTCGAAGAAAAAGTGAGGGTTCCATAGTCTCTGGAAGCCAACTTTTTGGGAAGATTCTCCATCTCCACCATTACTTTATTTATTTATTTGCTTCATTCATTCTTTCGTAATTTGGTGCATTATGATTACGAAAAAGACAGGTACAGTGACAATCTCAAGTGGTAGGACTGTGCCACCATGCCCTTCTTGACTTTACTTTTGTTGCCCCATGATTCCTTAATTTCATTAATTAACCTAATTTGATTAATTAACGCACACACTTAGTTGATGCGTGCAATCATTTGCTGATCTCTATGATTTCTTATTTTTTAGATTTATTCTTTCAAATAATATATTTTTAATTACTGTTTAATTCTACATAAAAATATTTAGGATTAAAAAGAATAGTGACGGCTTGAATAAGAACTTAAATATCTTTACTTGACATCCATTTAATATCAATCATACTACGAGCTCGTAAATCTCTCTTACAAATTTTTTAATATAAAATGATATGATTTTCATAATGAGTATTTACTATATATGTATACAAGACTAGATCACTAAGAGTGTGCTAGCTGATTATAAGGTGTGAAGATAGTTTTATAACTAGGTCATATATGATTAAATTAATTATTACAATTTTAAAAAGTAATTTATAATTAAATGTTACTATATTTCGTAAGATAAAATGCCTATATTCTTGGTGGAGTATCTAGTTTCTTAAAAGTATTTAAAATTTATGGGAAGTATCGAATATATAACTACTTTTTATTATATGGTTGAAAAAAATAATTAAAAAAGTTTCTATTTTTTTAATTAAATTAACTTATCTATCTCGGATGC
This sequence comes from Vigna unguiculata, assembly GCF_037176805.1. NCBI lineage: Eukaryota > Viridiplantae > Streptophyta > Magnoliopsida > Fabales > Fabaceae > Vigna > Vigna unguiculata. Next base: position 49,676,369 of record NC_140794.1, on the reverse strand, counting down.
ATGCAAAATCGAAACAGAACGACTTCTATTCTTTGGTGCACAAGTAAACAAAGTAGAATCTTTATCGTCCAAATTAAAAGGTTTAAAAGAGCAGGATTTTTAAAATTTTTGATAGATATTAAACTTACATGAGATTAGAAATTAATGGATGGTCCGTTAGGTTCTGATACAGAATGTTAGAAGTGAGTTTTAAGTCTAACTCAACCCTACAAAACTGGTTTGTAAGATAAGGTTTGCACCTCACTTATATACTATAAAATTATCTTATCTCTATTTGATGTGAGACTTTTAACATATATGAAAAAATAATATATAATTGTATTTATCTTAATTAACGGTGACAATAATAAGAAAGAATAACAAGAAGTTTGTTAATTATAAAAAAGATAACCGTGTACCAATTAAGAAAATGTTTGGCAAGTATCACGATCTCATATTTTACAGTGTAACTTTCGTACAAAAACTATATACTTCCTCCGGTTTCAAGCGTAACAACAAATATTCATATTAATTAAAAAAAATAGAAAGTAGTAAGTTATATTAGTTACTTTATAAGTATTTTTTTCCAAATACCTTTTTTGACTTGATATCAAGAGGCTTCATTAAAAATAAATTTCCAATAAAACGAATAAATTTTTTGAGATAGTATCATTATATAGGGTAAAAGAAAATATATTTATACTGAAATATTTTTTCGTTTTATTTGAGTGGAGAGAGTACCATATAAAATGTATGTATGATTAAAGAAGTTAAAGCACAATTGTCCTCATTATTAATTTACATTTTTAATTGTATCCCATGTATAAAAGAAAAAACATAAAATGTATTTAATAACTTTTCACAAAGTAAGACAGCTTAATAAAGAACATCAAATTTTAATAACAGAGTATACATCTAATAAATATATATATTATATATAAAGTGAGAAGAAAGACAAAAGTGTGATATAAAGTGATAAAAGAAAAGGTTTATATATAGAGATTATTGTGAAAATTTATATAATAAGATTATTCTGTCGGAAAAGTGAATGCGTATCTCACTCCACCATAATGACTAAGGAAACCCCGTCAAATCATGGTTCTCATATGAACCATCCTTTTGGTTGCTTTTTCTTGAGGTATGCATCACATCGTGCAATAAACATTGCTATATTTATACTTTAGAGCATGATGCATAAGAATATTGTAATCGATTTTGTTGAAAACGAAACTAAAATTTGTGAGTTGAGACGAGACAGACGCAACACTAACGTAGTACGTGGTTTTGTATGGTTTTGCGGCAGAAGAAGGGTTACATACATTAATGAAAGTGCAGTCTTAATTAAATGTACCACAAGGCGGCTTTAGTATCAATGCTAAATCTTGGTCTTTCCATTTAATAGCCAATGAAATGAGTATTAAATGCAAGTCAAACATAAATAGAAGAATCTTTGTGATTTTTTAGGTTTGAAGCTGCGGCTGCATAATCATGCAACCCATTTGAAAGAGAAAAAGTATATAGTATTGTGTGCACAGTTGAACTGGTCGACCATACCAAAAAGGATTTGTGATGAGAAACAGAGGCCATTCACTTATAGTGGACAGGGAAGGTTGGGGGCAATGCCCATTTCTTCCTGCAGACTCCATTTTTGATGGTGCGCATGCATGTCGACCAAATCTTTTTTAATTATTTCTTTTCCATAAACCTTTCAACTTCTACCTCTTTGCACTCGAGAAGAAAAATTTCTTACAAATATTTTATTCTTTATTTTTAACCTTGTGAAAGTTTTAATTCATCACTGAAGAAACAGTTGTGAATTAAAATGGAAAGAAAGGAAATAATTTTTATATTGCCGCATGTGGTGCTCATCTAGTTTCCCTTTATATTATGTGTAGTCTTCAATATTTTAAAAGTACTGAAAAAAAAAGGCCTTTCTGTGGGACGGTAAAGATGATTCATACATTATAGGTTTATGAGACAAAATTTACCAAAAAAAAAGGGTTTAAGAATAGTGTAATTAGAACCTTTTAGCTTCAGATTGATACCTAAATAGAAGTGATTTTCCCGTAGATTCAATACTGTTTGGCAGCAATCTCATTTTATAGGCAAAAGCACTTTTTTGATGCAAAATTTTACAAAAAAATTACAAAAATAAACAAATCGTACCGCAGTTGAAACAATTTCATTGTGAAAATATTGTGTCAAGATGACAAAATTTCAATGACAAATATTTTTGAAGTTGAATTCGTGTCAAAGAAACACAATATTAATTCAAAAGTGTTTTAAATTGAAATTGAGTTAGATTTACACAACTAGAACTAGTACATAAATTGAACTAAATTCGTGTAAACTTAAAAAGTTTTAAAAATTGTACTCATTCCATTTTGATAATTGTTGTAATATTTTGGAAGACCTTAGTCCTAAACAAATAGAATTGTCAAGATGAGTTCCAACTCGTGAGTTAATTTGACTCACCACAAGTTTAAATCAGTTTGGATTGAGGAAAAATTCAATTTTTTCAAAAGTATGTTAAATTGAATCTGACCCACTTAATCCACGGATTAAACAGGTTTGAGGGTTGAAGGTGGATTGACACACTTGACCCATCAATATTTTTTTACAATATTTTTTTTTAATTTTTTTGTTATAATTATTTATTACTCTTAATTATATAGGTTCACAATTTCATATTTTAAAATGCTAGAATATTACTCAGTAATATTTGAATAGTTTGAATCTTTAATTAATTTTTTTGTGAAGTTATATACATTTATGCTTTAATCTTTAACTATTATCTTTATAATAATATTTCAAGAATTAGGTGATCAATTTTTATTTCATTATCAAACAAAATAAATTAAGTCAATTCACTCTTATTATAATGCAATAAATATATAAAACAAATTACAAAAAAAAAACATTCGCAAGTGAACCAACCCACTAACCCACCAACCCATGATAAATTGAAGTGAGTTACAAAATTTCCAGCTCACCAAAAAGTGGGCTAGATTGAGCTGATCCTATTTTAGTTCAGTCCATGATGAGCCAACCCGTGTGAGTTAAGTTGACTCACTTTGATACCCTAGACAGAGTACATATCTGTTATAATATTTTGGATGAGCTTAGAGTATTGTCCTTTTATATATATATAAATTAATTGAGACTCAAAATTGTTAGTAAAATTTAAGTAATATTTTGCTAAATAATACACATTGAACTAATTTTTAAAAATAAATACGTAAAATTTATTCCTCAAAGAATATATACATATATTATTGAATTAATTAGTTTGACTAACAATTTCCCGGTTGAAGTCTTATGACTATAAACTTTCACTACTAAAAATACTCATACAAATACTTATAAATTTTGTTATGAAAAAATAATTTGTAAGAAATTTTTATTAATTTTTTTTGTAAAATATTTTGTATAAAACATTTTTGACAACAAATTTTGTAGGAAATACTAACAAATTTTATAATTTTGTAGGAAGTAATTACTCAAGTAATTACCTACCAATTAAAATTATTAAAAAAATAGTAGAAAAAAATTTATATTTGCAAATTATTTTAAAAAATTTACAAGAAAATTTTCGTATAATATGCGAATCTTTAGTTATGTTTTTTTTAACGAAAGGTTGACTTACATAAGAATGCTCTTTACGCTGGACATTTGACATCATAAGATCCGTTTATTATAGCATATTAAAATGAACATTAAAGCCTAGGATGAGACCAAAAGACATGGCAAGAAAGAAATCATACAAACCGAAAAGTAGGAAGCCCAGTATTTCTAAGATAATTATACTTAATAAATTTGGAGATTTGATCCAACCAAACATAGTTTTGCTTTTAATTTAAACCATAATTAAAAATTTTACGAGGATAAGAATTTAATTTTGATGGCTAACATAAACTTGAGGATAAGAGTTACTTCGGATAAATTTACAAGTATCCTAGATTGATCCAAGTTATCTTATTCATGTTACACTTGATGCAAGAAGTTAGAGGAAGTGGGTTAACTTTAAATATTAATAAAGCACCTATGATATGGTCTTTTACAGAAAATATATACAAAGTTTATTAAAAAAGCAAAATCTAGCATTGCATAACAAAATCTTAGGATTCTGAACAATTAAGCTCTAATAATTTAGATAATCGGCAGAAGAACAAGAGATGGCTATCAAAAGAGACATGTATCAGTGAAGTTGAAATTATCTATAATCTACAGAAGATTATGAACCCCATATGTACAGAAAGAACATGTTCGGCCACCCGAGAGCTAGGAGCCATAGAATAAAAACTATTTGACATATATAAGCACTACATTTAAATATTATACACACCACATAATTGGTCAAATCAACGCAGTGAGAATGTCTACACACTCAACATCATTATAAATACCCCAACACCCTCCCAACTTCATATCATCTTCCTTCTCACATTTGCTTCCTAAATCTTTTCCAACTTCGTCAATTTCCCTTTCATTATTCTCTCTTAAGTCTTCCATATGGCTACATTTGATATAAAGCCAAAATGTGTTGTGATTTTTCTGGTACTAATTGCCTTCAATGGTTCCCTTCTAACTCATTGCAGGGAAATAAAACCATTGAACCAACATTATTCGTTAAAGAAGGATACCAGTGCTAATGTTCCTGCTCCATCATCAGAGAATAAGAAAGTTGACTCATTCGTGATATCAAAACAAGACGTTGAAGGTTTTGGAGACACAAATGCCTTCCGACCCACAACACCAGGGAGCAGTCCTGGTGTAGGTCACCGAAAATTTGCGACAGAAGATAAAGATATGAAAGCAACTGTAGAAGTTCAAAGCCCTGATGTTATGGTTCACGTTACTGAAGGCACAGAAAGTGGTTTCAAGCCTACAAACCCTGGTCACAGTCCAGGTGTTGGGCATGCTCAGCACAACCAAATGGGACAGTAAATTAACAATGTAAATAAACAATTCCTTTATAGGTTTCCAACACTAGTTCAGTTGCACATGAACCTATATTGTTGTCCTAAGTTTCATTCCATATTTCAGCTTCTGTATTATTCATGCATTGCATGTCAGTTGCCAATAATCATGCATGTTGCATGAGCTTAGTTTATCATTGGTTGGCTTCAACAGGTATGTTATGTATCGTTCTCAATGCTAGTTTGCGTTTGCTCCATTTACAATGTAGTGACTCAAAATGAAAATTAATAAAATTGCTACTTTTAGAAACCATCTCTTCTCTTTATGTCATTACTTAAAGCCTACAAATGGAAAGTATAGTTATACTAAAAATAGAAAGTATTTATATTTTTTAGGGATTAAAATAGTAATTAGTTAGAGTGAATAATTTTTAACCAATTCCTTAGACGCCTCAACTAAGTATTCTTTTTTTTTTCTTCTAATTTATTACTTTCACCATATAACTCAATCATATTTCTATCAAGTGTTTAATGGGTCATAGTATTAACACTACAGTGCAGTGGAGAAATACTATTATGTGTGCAGTGCAGAAATACTACTTTGTGCAGTGCATAAGCACTGTGTGTCGCTCATAAAGAAATATTGCAGAGTCCTGATTTTTTGAGTTGACTGTGTCATTGTGCGTACGTTTGTAAATGCACATGCATAGTATAGTATAATAATGCACGTTTGTGTATATATGAGTACTTTTTGATAGTGGTTTGCTTATGATCGTTAGGTAAACATGTTCATATGTCTTACACAATAGAAGACTCAGAACATTAATAGAACTGTGGTTTTAGGGATATAGACTTAAGACAGAACTTAACATTTTCAACAATTTCAAATCAATTATTCACTTAATCAAAGCGAGATAAGGATAAAGAAATCACTCACAATATATACATCTAAATCACAAATTATAACCTGAATTTAAGATGAAACAACATGATTAAAATCTTCGACTCATCCGTGATAAAAACACAGTGAGTTGGGGATGAATGATTTTATACCTGATATATAGGTTTGAGTTGGAGATAACTCATAAGTTGATAAACACTTTCTCTATTTTAGGTTTAACTGAGAGGATTACTAAGCCGATACTAAGTAACTAAGCCCATAAACTCTGATATTAACTTATTTACTTTTAATTTTTATATTAATTAATGTTTATTAATTTAATACTAATTTAAATAAATATAAATATTACAATTAAATAAGGTTAATCTTATTTACTTTTTAATATTTATTTTAATTTACCCTCGCTAAAATGATGTTATTTATCTATTTTAATTAATGTTTGTTAAATTGATCCTAACAAATTTAAAAATTAAAAATAAATAAAATAAATGTGTTGACATTAATAGAAATATTTATTTAATAAAAATATTAAAAATAATTTTACGTATCCTTAAAATTTTTAAATTAAGTTAATTGAGATTATATATATGTTAATTGCCTATTATATCTTGATTAGTGTGTATTAAATTTTTTGGATAAAGTGAAGACGTTAAAGTTTAAAAAGGCTGCATACCACTGTAAATTTCTTTGTTAAAAAACTATAAGTATATCTTTTAAATGTGACTTATACACCCGCGATCCCACATAATTTAGGTCTGTTTGTTTCAGGATATCGTAATATTGATCAGGAGAATTTGTGATTGTTTTGGATGTTTGTTTCAGTGGTTTTGGACAATTTGAGAGTGAAGATTTTGGAGAGGGAGAGAATAAACAATTCTTGCATATAGATGAGATTTGGGTGAATACACATTTCATCTTGATATTTAACCGAAATACCTTCGTTTATTGGATAATTGATTTTTATTTTTTATTTTATATATATAATAATAAATTAATAAAAATATATAAATAATAAGAAGAAGATTAATTAGTACGAATAATAATAATTAATAATTTTCATTCATTTTATGTAATTTTATTATTTATATTTAAATTTATATCATTTTTATCATTAAGGATAAAAATAATAATTATATAATTTTATTTATTAATTTTTTTTTTAATTTATCATACACATCACATCATATAGAAACTTTCTCTTCATTCATCCCTTTAAATCTCTTAATTCAAACAACATCACAATCTTCTCTTCATCCTCTCAAATTCATTCAGTCACTCTTCCTTAAATCTTCTTCCCAATTTAAACACACCCTTAAGGTTCTTTCTAGAGGTGACAAAACGGATCAGCCTGACCCATTTTGACCTGGCCCGCCTGTGACTCGTCAAAAACAGGTCGGGCTGAACTAGCCTGCCATCAATAAACGGGTTGGATATATAAAAAAAATTTGTAAATAATGACAAATTTTAATGACAAAAAATAATTAATCACTATATAGACTAATTAAGATATCAATCTACGAAATAAAAATGATTAATAACTAAAATAGTTTCAAAAAATTTTAATTGATTTTTAAATGATTAACTAAAATAGTTTTATTATGAACCGATCTCTAAATCGTTCACTAACTAACATTTGTTATCAAAATTTTTGTTATTAAAGGAATTCATCTTTAATTAGAAATTAATCTTTAAATATTATTTTTGACCATTTAAATTAATCATTATTTAAAAATTTTCTTATAGTGCAAAATAGTAAATAATGTACGGCAAAACTTAAGCGATATCTTCCTCTACCTTTATTTTACTTTTCTTACATAAAACTAGAAACAGGTAATTTTATATCTTGATATGGTTGAATCGATATTACTTATATATGATTTTTTTTATATACATTGTTAGGTGCATCATTTCATGCCTACACATTTTTCATTAAAAATCATTATAGAATTACTTCTTCTAAACAAATGTATATTTCTTTCTTCCGTGCCATTTGCACCATTGAAATATATATAAGTTCTAAGAAAAAGAAAATCACAAAAGGTTTATGATCTAACAAAGCCACAAAGGTGAACAACGAATGAATGTAGCCATGAAACTGGAACAACATAACAAGGAATATTTTCAAACCTGAAACGAATCAACACTATAACATTTCCTACACGAATTTAATGAGAGAAAAGTCTAAAGCACACACTGCAAAGGCAAAAGTACGCGACTACACTGGCTATTACCACTCCTTTTTGTTCTTCAACTTGTTTCTAATAAAAGACATTAATGAATGATTAAAGAATGCAGGGATAGGAAGTTAATGACTCCATGCACGTGGAAGCTAGCTGTGAACTGAGTGTCCTACACCAGGGCTGTGTCCTGGAGTCGTAGGTCTAAAATCCTCAACGTCACGACCTGGTGGCGGTGCCGCCAGAGTTGCACCAGCCATTGTTGATGGCGTTAGTGGGCCCACGTTTTTCAATGTAGCTGCTTTTGTTGCTGAAATCCCACCATGCACGTCATTATGGACTTCGTTATGTTTTAGGTTTCTTCCTTCGGTGGAGTGGAATCGCTGACAGAAAATGATGAGTGAAAGGAAAATCATAGAGAAAATGAATTTGTTTTGTGCCATGTATATTTGGTGACAGATTTACTTTTGAAAAGAAAGGAGATTAATTAGGTTGCTGAAGTAGCAAACATGAACCAAATATGTTCTTGGGAAGAAATAATGAGAAAATAATGTGCTAGACTTCAGCTACGAAGAAGGAATCTAGCAATTGAGTTGTTTGGAAAGAAGCTAATGGTGACTTTTTATAGGGCTGAGAGTGGGTCCTATATGCCACTGAACTCCTAGGTTAACAAATAATAGTAACTCTTTTAGCTTTTAATACTCCATCTTGGAAGAAGTGCGCACGCAGGCACATACCTTTCCAACCATCACTTATTACTTTACAATTTTTTTTTTAAATTATTTTTTAATAAAGTTTGTTAATAAACTTTTTGACAATATACACATGAAAATATATTAATGGATGAAAAAAAATCGATGTAACTTAAAAAAAATTTGATGTGTTGAAAAGTAAATTTTATCGAATTTTATAAAAAAGTGTTAAAGTATTATAGTCTTTTTTTTAATACTTCTCAAACATTATCTCTTTTATTGTTAAGCAAAGAAAAAGATATTTAGTTTTTGTTATGCAAGGATACTGGGATACTGACTCACAGTTGAACAATTTGAGTGAACTCATAGTAAGTTATATGCAAATTGAATAGGTCAAATTCATTAGGAAACCGAAATCCTGAATATCACTCAAGTTGACAACCTCATGCACTAAAACCAATTTGAATCTGCAAAAATTATGTGTTTGGATATAGTATTGTAATCAAATAATTCATTTTTTTTAAGAAGAATTTAGATTTGTTTGTAGTGAAATGTTTTGTTTTCATAGAAAAATTCAAAAACATTTTAAAATGCAAGCATTTTTGTGATATATTTCAATTAACTAAATTAGTAGAAATTCAAATACTTTGAGGTAAAATTTAAAATTCTTCTCACTCAACCTCACACTCTAAACTTTTAGGTAGAGTTGTTAATTTGGCCCAACCCATAGGAAGACTCGACAAGCCTGACTGATGACTCGACTAACCCATATGGGTCAGGCGGGCCGGACGATCCAGAGTGTCGGCCGGACTCGACGATCCAGACGTACCAGGTTGGCCTGACGACAAAAACAAGTCAGGCGGGCCCGACAACTCAAACAGGTCGAACGGGCTCGACGACACAAGCAGGTTGGACGGGTTCGACAACCCAAACGGGTCGGCTCGACGACCAAAACGGATAAGACAACCAAGGTGTGTCAGGCGGGCCTGATGATCCTAAAAGTCCGGGCAGGCCCGATGACCCACACAGGCCAGGCAGGCAGGATGACCTAGAGGTGTGGCATGGGCTCGAACCCAGACGTGTCGGACATGTCCAACAACCCGTATAGGCCCCCGACAACCTAGACGAGCCCGACCAGCTCGCCAACCCTATAAACTTGACTGGCCCGACGACCTAAACAGGTCTGACCAACCCGACCACCTCGACGGGCCTGACCAGCCGTTATTAAGCCTAAAATAAATATTGTTAAAATGAAATTTTATCTCATAAGAAATGCAATTGTTTTATCCAAATAAGAAATTTAAATATGAGGTATTTTAATTTCTTTATCCAAACAAGATATTTAGAAAATGAATGGAATTTAATTGCGAGTAACTCAAATACAATGAATTTCAATTTCTTAGCATTGTTGAAATGTTTCATCCAAACACAAGATAAATAAAGTTCGAGGTAAATTTAAATCCATGAAATAATTTTAACAATTAAAACTATTATAGTATATTTATAAGAAAATTATTCATGAACACTTAAAATATCTGCATCTAAGACAATGTCAGATTTTTAGAAAATAATTTTGGAATACCAAAGTATAAAATTTTTGAAGATGTCAAATTTATAAATATATTAAAATTAAAAAATTATATTAAAATTTATTCAGGATTACATATATTTTTGGTTCCTAATTTTTAATAAAAATTAAAATTAGTCTATTTTTCAAACTTTGATCAAATTTAGTCTCTTAACTTTAAAGATGTGTGAAGTTTTTTTAACTAAATTTTATTAAATTTATTTAACGTTTCAAAACGCGTTTTATAATATTATTTAAGTTAACATTAAAATAAAAATATGTCAAACCGTATAAAAAGTTCAAATATATATATTTTTCTTTTATATATATTGATTTTTATTATCGAGTTATATATTTTATAAATTTATAACTTTTATTCTTTTTAAAACATATTTTAGGTGTTGATGAACATTTTAGGTGTTGGAAGAATATTTTCCATTTATAAGTAATTTTGCACTATCGTGTTGGTCCATATAGAATGTATATACCGTCAGTAAACAATTCTTATTTTCTTGGGGTTTGCAGTAATTTTATAACCTTAGCAAGTTGTTGTGGTTGATATCATCATTACCACAAAGGACAACTAGAAAAAGTGTATAATGTCGGCTTTTCATTCAATAAATAAAGTCGCAAATTGGAATATACCATAAATTGTACGAATTCAAATGTCATACATATAGTTTTGTTGAAGTTCTAGAATATAAAGAAGCCAAGTTGGTTCTGTTATTACTGCTTTCATTTCAAAATAATACTCTTTTTTTTATCATTTTAAACAATAATTCTTCTAAATTTTGAAGTTATTTTGGCAGTACTGTAAATTTAAATAAGAATAATTAATAAAAAATTAGAAACATTAAAAGTATATAGAAAAGTAGTTGAGAAAGGAGAGATATTTTATATTTTATTGAGATTGGGGGAAAGAGACAAATAGCCACACCATGGGAGCTGAAAGTTGGTGGAGTGCTCACTGTGTGATTTCTTGTGCCGCCTTTTACGGGAATACAAAGGGAATATTTCATGCAGTCTCGAGGGCATAAAACATTGAGCTCATACTTTCTCTATAATATTCAATAAGAAAGTATATATTTTGTGTATTATGAAGTTATTTCTTTTCATTAAAGTAAAAGTTTAATAAGAGCATATGCATGTTCATTTTCATAGTATAGAATAGCATGATGGAGATAAAACTTTTTTAACATCGGTTCAAAAGAGGAATTAACAACGAATTGTTGTAATCAGATTGTTGATTAATATTAATCCAAATGCAATTATGGGGGACAGTTCCAACTCCAGTGAGAATGGCGATTAACGCAGCGACAGTGGAAGTTTTAAATGAGAAGGGAAAAGCAGTAGGGGAGAATCCAAATGGGAAGAGAGACACGTTACGGGACGTTCCAAAACGCACAACCATGGTTTTGAATTAGGCACTGAATGTGAGAGAAAGTGAGTGAATAGATAAAAGAAAATATTAAGAGAGTTTGTGAATGATGTGATAGGTATGTTTAGTTAAAAAAAAAAAGTTTTAATTGATAAAAATATTAAAACAATATTTAAAATTATGGAAATAAAAAAAATTGTTTAGAAAAAAGTTTTATTTAGAAAAAAATATGAAAATCGAAAATTAAAAATATAACAAAATATTAAATTTTTTAATTGAAATTTTTAAAATAAAAAAGTATTGAATTTTTTTAAATATTTAAAAAAATATATTAAAAATATAGATTTTTTATTTTGAAATTCTTAAAGTTTTGAAAATAGAAAAAGTATAGAAATTTATTTAAGAAATTTTATTTTAGAAGAAATTTAAAAATATAGCAATTTAAGATATTTGAAATAATTTTGATTATTTATTGTATTTAAATGTTTTTATTTTTTTATAAAATATAATATTTAATATTAATAAATAAAATAAATAAATATAATAAAGAATAATATGTTATGAAATAAAACTAATAAAAGAGAGAAGAAGTAAATAATAGAGAATAAGAGAATGAGAAACAACTTTTCTGTGTGTCCTAATTATAGATAGTAACCCATAAAAGATACAAATCAAATAATTAAATATTTACGCAAAGAGTAATGAATCATATGAGATGAGTATCAATCATATAAGTAACGAGTAACTGTATCAAATCAATTGACGACCATTAATTCATAACTAGAGATGTCAAAATGAGTTTCAATTTGTGAGTCAACTCGGCTCACCATGAGTTTGAACTAGGTTGGGTTGAGAAAAAATTAGTTTTCTTTTTTTTTTGAAATGGATTGAACTTAACCTGGCTCACTTAACCTAGGTTCAACGGGGTCGAGCTGGGTTGACTCACTTAATCCACCAACAATTTTTATTTTATTTTTTTTAATAATGATGTATTACTCCTAATTATATAGGTTCATACTTTCATACTTTTAAATGCTAGGATGTTGTTCAATAATATTTGAATAGTTTGAATGTTTAATTAATTTGATTCTCAAGTCATATACGTTGATACTTTAATCTTTAACTATAATCTTTATAGTAAATTACTCAAGCAACCGTCTTATAAACAAATTTTTCTAAATTAGCATGACAAAAATGTGTAGTTTTTTTATTTATATTTTGTGAATAACATGACATAAAATGTGTAATATTAGCCATGTTTTTTTGGACTATATGGACACTCTCTTGGAAACAATTCATCCACCATATATTGGTGGTGAGCATGGCGAAGACATTGGTTGGTTCTTAATTTTACTGTGATTGTCATCTGGGTTTCTTACAAAATTATTTAAATATTTGAATACTAAAGAATAAATAAATAAATAATTTTTTTTATGTGGGTTGGTAGGTCAACCCACTTAACCCACCAACCCGTTGTGGGTTAAGCTGGGTTGTAAAATTTCTGGCTCACCATAAAGTGAGCCGGGTTGGGTTCACTCGTGGTGAGCTATGATGCACCGATACTTCAACTTGGGTCACGTATCCATATCTGACACGTATCGTGTTTGATACTTTATCGATATACCTATCAATGAAGTATCTAATTTATAAAGTTGTAGTACACTACAAAGAAATCTTTGAATAAATAGTGACAACAAATAATTAGTCATTATAAAGTGATCAAATTGACAACTAAAATAGTTCCAAAAAATTATATTTGATCTCTACATTGATAATTAAAATAGTTTCAATTATGAATTGGTTTCTAAATTGCTCATTAACATTATTTGCTAGGTTTTGGCTATCAAAATAATTAGTCTCTAAATTGATCTCTAATTAGAAATTTGGTCTCTAACATATTTTTTGTTATTAAAATTGGTCATTATTTAATAGTTTTCTTGTAATGGTACTTCTATGACGACAATAATTTATATTTTTTGTGTTGACAACTTTAGTACATATAGTTTTAATTTTGATTCACACAAAAACAATCATATATTTATTATGTTTTTAAGAATTATTATATATTTTTCAATATTCATATACCATGTATCGTATCGTATTATTTTGAAAATAAACGTATCGACCGACGTATCAGATATGTGTCGTATCTGATACACGTATCGTATCTGTGCATCATAGATGGTGAACCAACCCGTGTGAGCCAGGTTGGCTCACTTTGACATGTCCATAACATAATAAAATTTATTGAATTTATTGAGATATTTTTTTTGTTCTCTCCCATCTTAAGTTTTTCCTATTCTTTTATTACTCTTGTATATCTTTTTTTGTTTTCTGTTTTAAAAAAGAATTAGAAAGTTACACATAAATTCATTCTCCTCCCTCTCATTTCTCATTGGTTCTCTTTGGAGAGAAAAAAAGGTAACTCTTTTTTTTTTCTCTTTTGATAGGGAAATATTAGTTTTATATTTTTTTTTTCATTTTGAGTTTTGTATTTTTTATCTTTTTATGAATATAAAAATAAAAGCTATGTACTATATATTTTTTCATAACAATTTTTTAAATGTGATTTGATTATCATATATTTTTTAAATAATTATGTCTCTCAAATTTTGATAAATTATTTTTTAGTTTTAATTTTTTTTAAATAGGTATATTCATGAAGCATAAAATAATAGGTCTGTTCGGTTTTAAGTAATAAAAGGAAAGATACTTGTAAAGATGAAAAAAAATACAAATTCTTCTTCACCTGTTTTCAAGCATAATATTAATAATTCAATTGTTGAATTAGAGAATCCTTTCTTAATATTCAAAGAATAATAAGTGGTAAGTTTCATATTAATTCTTTAGAATTATAAGCAGAAATTTTCATATTAATTCTTTGGAACTTATTCTAAAAAACTTTCTAAAAAATGGGAATATATAGTAAAAGAGATGAAATTAGAAAAACTTAATTAAAATGAGTTCTATATCAAATACAACTTCAAAACTATTATTTTTCTGCGGAAAAACATATAAGGAGATTTCAATATTAAATCATATATACTTTTTTTATATTAATGACAATAATTAAATATATAAAATTTGAATACATTATTTTGGCCCATTCAAAATTTTATTATCAAAATCCGCCACTAATTTTAACATATTCCCTTCTCATGGAACCTATTACAAATCTTTAAATTTTTTTTTTGCTTTAATATTGAAAATTAAAATATTTAATTTTTCATATCAATTATATTCTAATATTTATTTTTTTTCCAATTAATAAATATTATTAATAATTTTATTCATCATAAAAAAATTTAAAAATTAATTACAACTTATCTAAATATTATTTTATATTATTTTTAACATTAAGGACATTTTAGTAATCTTAATTTTTTATCTATTAAATTTATTCTTAAATACACTCACTATCAATTCTAAATCTCTGACAAAAAAAACATAAACTTCGCCTTCAAATACACCCAAATCAATTCAATCTCTTTTTTTAAATTATTCATCTCAAAAGAAATTTATATTTGTGTATGATTTTTTTCTAGAGGAAAAAATGTGTAACATTGCCAAGAATCTTTAACACAGTAATTAATGAATTAACGTTTGTTTATTAACACAAGTACAACAATGTATTCCACTGTAAATTTGAATGTAATTTAAAGTTATAAAGTTTTTAATCTAACCCGTCTCCTTAATTTATACAGTACTGTATATTATATTTCTTTAATCTTTATTCTCCGTACCCTAACTAATATTTTAGGTGAAGAATGTGAGGGTTCCCAACTCCTAGGAGCCAACCAATTGGAAGATTCTCCATTCCAAACCTAACTTTATTTATTTGCTTCAAAAATTTGTTAACTTGTTTTTGACGGCTATCGATTACAGTAATGACCGGAAGGTGACAATTTCAAGTGGTGGGACTCTGAGATATGCTGCTTTTGACTTGACTTGTTTTTGCACTTTTTCAGCACAATTTTTTATTTCATTACTTCAGCCACATTCTCATTCATATGCCTCTAGTCAGTAGTTAAATACTGATTCAGTGCAAGATCTTTCGGTGAACATAAAAAAAGTCCCAATCTTTCTATTTATTACTATTATTATTAATATCATATATTTATCGTCTCAAAATAGTTCTTATAACTTAAAACTCTCAAAATTTGTACACCGATTATATTGTTGAATTATTTGAGTTCTAAATGAAACCGAAACGATTGATATATAGCACTATAACGCACTAAGCTAAAGCAAGTGTTCCACTTTGAATTGTTTGGAGGTGAAAATATTATGCACGAACACACAAAACAAGGGTTTTTTATTTGTTTTTTCAATGTTGAATACAGGTACATTAAAGGGATTTTTCAAGTCACACAGTGTGATTCGATCAAAGAAGAGGTAGCTTGAAGATGAATAGCAATTATTGGTCTCTCACCAATAAAATGGGCTTATAAATGCAGTGCACCAATTCTTAATGCAGGTAAAACAAAAATACGACTACAAGAATCTTTCTGTTTCTTTATCTTTGAACCAACGGCTGCACAATCACGCAGCCCGTTTGAAAAATGGTGTTCCGTAAACAACAGAGAGGACCCCATGAACATGGATTTGGTTCACTTAAACTTGTCCACCAAAGTAAACAGATTTTTGAGATTAAACAGAGGCCATTCACTTGCACTATAGTGATTAATCAATAGTACTACTATCTGAATAGAGTGAAAGCCCCATATCTTTCTGCTGGCTCCATTTTGATTGTGGGCGAGTTCAACAATTGTTCTTTATTGGTTTCTCATTCTTCAAGAATTCTTGTTTCTCGAAAAAATAAAAAATAAGGACTGTCAATCGACCCTGTCCAAACCTTCAAATTTTAAAACATATAGCATATTTGATTGCAACGCTTGGACTCGATGAAAGGTCACGGTAGTTTATGATATTGATTTGGATTAAGTATGATTTTGTCTCTTAATTTTATTAAAAATTGAAATTAGTATTTTTTTAAAATTTTAGTCTAATTTAGTTGAGTGGTTTGATAGAGTAGACAAACATATTGGACTATTGTCTTATTTTTCTTAAAGACAGAAGAAAGAAGAAATGAGGTTCTGAATTAGACAAATTTTGATATCATGTTTTAGTTTATAAATTTGAAAATTAATGTAAAATTAAATTTATCTAATATTTTTAGAGTATATAAAAGTTGCATAAAATTAGGCACTACAAATTTTGATATGATTTTTTCATCTATTGAATTTGTATAAAGATATTTGTGATTTCAATGTTAGCCTGTTTAGTGTTGATCTATGTGGTTATAAGATTATAATTCTTTTTTCTTCCTAATGTATGGTAATTGTCCATAACTGATGTTCATTTTAGATAATATTTTGTTAGCCAGAGTTATTATACTTCTTTTCAATTTAAAAAAGAGGTTGGCTTGTCTATCTCTTAGAAATAAAAAAGAATATAACATCTTTTCATAAAAGGTGTTTCTCCTTTGTTATGTTTTGTTTTATCATGTTAAACACTATTAGAAATTCTCATATTACACTAGATTTTTTTTACAAATTTGTTAAAGAAATTTGTAAGAGAAGACTTTTTTCTGCTATTTTTTTTAATAATTTTAATTGACAGTTAATTTTTTCGTGAGTAATCATTTCTTACAAAATTATAAAATTTACAAGTATTTTTTACAAAATTTGTTGCGAAAAGTGTTTTATACAAAATATTTTACAAGAAAATTGGTAGCAATTTCCTGTATTTTTTTTTTCACAATAAAATTTGAAAGTATTTTCTACAAAAAATTTCAAAAAAAATTGACAAAACATATGAGTTTTTTTAGTACTAAAATCTTTACGTGTGGTTTACGGTTTAAGTTCTTTTACATGCATGTGAGAGTATGTGTGAGTATGTGTGTAGCATACACATATACACACCAAATAATAGACATTTTTCTGGATAGTTACTTACAATTTAACCAACATACTTTAATCAATATTCAATTCATTCTTAACCAAAAAAGAATGTTTCTTTGTTACAAGTGATGACCTTTGCATATTAAAGAAAAATGATAGTCGTTTTGGATATGTAAGATCATGCATTACAAGTTCAATTATGGCAAAAGTTGAATACTTGGATGACATTCACTAGTTATTTGATTATTAGTTAATTTAAAACATTCCTTTTATGAATAATTACCACAAGTAACTAAAAGCTTGTAATTAAATAATAAAAACCATTTAAGTTCTAGGTTACATTCACAAGTTTCAATATAATAAAGTGTTACAGTAGTTTCAAAGTTTTGTAAAAATATACAATATAAGAATTATTTTGATATTAATTAATGCGAATTATAAAACTAATGGTAATTAATAAATGGTATTATTATGTTTTATTTTTTTGTTTATTTTTATATTATATTATTATTTTTTTATTACCTTTTTAAATATTTTAGGTTTTATTTAATAAAATTGGAGAAGATAAATATTTGGTTTCCATATTTAATATTTTGGAGATAAGTGAAAATATAAAAAAAAATTAAAAAGAATATTAACAGAATTTGACTATCAGAGTTATCAATAAGAGGAGATATTGATAAAATGGGTTAATCCAATTCTAGATCAAATACAAAGTAAGTACAAAGTTGTAGGCGTAGTCCACTTCAAAAAGTCTATAAAAAAGGGGTTAAATAGAGAACATAAAGACCAACCCTTCTCGAAAAAAAAGCACCTTGGATAAAATCCTTTCGGGGGAGAGAAGAAAAAATAATTCTTTTGGGGAGAAGGACATGTAGTTGGATGTAATGTATCTTAATTTTTTTTGAATTCCATTTTTCAATATAATTTTTTTCCACCACTCTTGTGTTCTATTCTTGTTTTAACTACATAATAATTTAGATTGATTGTATATGTGATTGAAAGATAGTTTGGAAAACATGATTAGGATAGAATAACTAATAGATTCCACATGCTAAACATAGATGTGGAACATTTAATCATTCATAACTAGGGATGTCAACGGGGCGGGTAGGGTATAGGTAGTACCTCCACCGTACCCTACCCGCTGGATAAATATATGCCCCGTACCTGTACCTATATCCGTCGAGTATCCGTTATGCGGGTATCCATCTATTTTTTTCATATTCGCGGATATCCATGGGTACCCGTGGGTATTTACAAAATTATTTAAAAATTTAATATTTAATCATAAATTCAAATAAAATAAAATAAAATACATCACTGTCATAAATTTTAAATAAAGTTCAAACAAATTCAAGTCTATACAAGTCCAAATAATTATAAAAATAAATATAAGATGACGTTCAATACAATGAAAATTCTTTAATTAGTGTTTTGATCAACAAACCCACTTTCTCCGATTGATTCCTGAAAAATAATCAAATAATAAACCTAAACTGCTACGTGCCAAATATTCTTATTTTGATTCCATCATTTGATAACAAGCATACCATAAATGTCACTGTCTATATAGAGTTTGATGTATATCCCCAATTTCAAAGAAGGGAAAGAGAAGAATGTCAAGGGGTGTACTTGGAAGAATACAACGTACCAATACTTAAAGCTAGAAGAATGAAGACAAAAGACAAGACAAGATGTGCAGCTTAGAAAAAATTAGGTCATAATGTTTTTTCCTTTTATATATATATATATATATATATATATATATATGTATATGTATATGTATATGTATATGTATATGTATATATATGTATATGTATATGTATATATATGTATATGTATATGTATATGTATATGTATATGTATATGTATATGTATATATATATATATAAGGGTATTTTTGTGAATTAAAGTTTATCGAGTACGGGTATCCACGGGTACGGATACTATGATACCTGTACCCGCCCCGTTAACATGCGGGTATCAAAAATACTCTTACTCGCGGGTAGCGGGTATCCATTTTTAATATCCGTTTCCTACCCATTGCAGGTTTTATCCGCGGATACCTGCGGGTACGAATATTTTTGACATCTCTATTCATAACATTGAATCTTGGAATCTTAATCATTAATGCGAACTTATAATAAAAATGGTTAAACATAGGGTTTTTATTATTCAAGTTTAGATTTGTCGACAAGAGATTACGACTTGTTACAAAAGGTGCAAAAGGTGTAAATGTTAGAGAATGAATTATAATTATATTGTTTGGTGTTTTTGATTTGAATTGAATCATGAAACTCAACCAGAGTGAGACATTTATACATTTATCATATATTGTTGCACACTACGCGTTTGATAAAAATACAAAAAAAGTTTGTAGTTTTGTTTTTTGTAAAATTTATTGTCTAATTGAATTATGAATTACAATAGTTGTCAAGTTTTGCATAGGTCTTTTGAAAAACGATACTTGGACTTTTCTCTTTGTTACTTGTGCGATTCGGTACACCTGTTAATTCCCATAACAAGTTTGAGGTGTGAACCGGTGAATAAACTATAGGTAGTGTTATGGCGTTAATGAGAATTACAAAATCCCAAGTAATAATGTTTTGACATTAACAAGGGTAGTTAAAAAAAACTATAATGTTTGACTTTGACAAAGTTAGAAAACTGGCAGTAATGTATGGCATTAAGCGGTAATGTAAAAAATTATCAGTAAATTATTTGTCACACATATTTTACCCACAGTTTCACAATTATAGGTAATGTATTTAATGGGATAATGCAAAAATAAAACCCCCATTAAAACATAGAACCTTGAAGGGTTTATGGGGAGATGATGAGGAACATAGGAAGATACACTGGATTACGTGAAAGTACAAAAGAGTTCGGGGGACTTGGAGTAAAAGTATCATTTGCCTTTAATAGGAACTTTTGGGAAAATGAAATGTATGGTACAAAATTAGTGTAATAAGTTATGGAATAGAGTTGTGCAGTGAAAATATGAGATATGAGAACTAGAGGAACATTACGTGAGTGAAGTACACCAAAACCAACTCACTATGGTGGAGGGGTATGAGAAGATATATGGAAGATAAAGCCAAAACAGGGTGTATGACAAATATAGTGTATATACTATAGAAAAGATTTAAAGAATAATTCTGATGTATTATTTCAAAGAATAGGGTACCATATATATATATATAAGAGTACTATAATTCCTCATCTATTCAAGGAATGAGTCCAGAGATTTGCTCACAAATATAATAATGCCTAAATTATAGCTAATATAATATTTGACATATTTTAACACCCCCACTCAAGTTGGTGCATGGATATCACACATTCCCAACTTGAATAGAGACTCATTAAACACTTTGCTTGACACTCCTTTAGTGAGAACATCAGCCAACTGCAATTCTGATCTTACAAAAGGAAAGGAAATTATTATAGCTTCAAGTTTCTCTTTGATGAAATGTCTATCAATCTCCACATGCTTTGTTCTATCATGTTGCACCGGATTGTGAGCAATTGCTATACCCGACGTATTATCACAGTACAAACTCATAGTTTCATTTTGTTTAAAGCCCAAATCTGATAGCACATTTTTAATCCACAAAAGTTTACATGCACCTAGTGCCATGCCTCTGAATTCTGCTTCAGCACTAGATCTTGCTACTACAGGCTGTTTTTTACTCCTCAAAGTTACAAGATTCCCTCCTCCAAAAGTAAAGTATCCAGAGGTAGATCTTCTATCATCTTTTGAACCTGTCCAATATGCATCAGTATACCCTTCTACTTTTAAATTTCCATGATTTGAGAACAAAATTCATTTTCCAAGAGTGGACTTTAAATATCTCAAAATCCTCTCAACAACATCCATATGAAGCTTTCGTGGGTCATGCATAAATTGGCTAACAACATTCACTACATAGGTAATATCTGGACGTGTATGAGACAAATAAAGTAATTTTCCTACCAGCCTTTGGTATCTCCCTTTGTCTATGTTCGCTGAATTTGAGCATTGGAAGAGTTTATGATTCTGTTCAATTGGTGTATCAACTGATTTACTCCCAAGCAATCCAATTTCTGATAGTAAATCAATAGTATATTTTCTTTGACATAGAAAAATACCATGTTTTGATCTAGCTACTTCAATACCCAATCAATATTTGAGGTTTCCAAGTTGTTTCATCTCAAATTCAGATGCAAGGTATTGTTGTAAACTGGAAATCTCATCTTGGTCATTTCCTGTAACAATCATGTCATCTACATATATAATCAAAGTTGTAATTCTTCCTTTTCCTCTCTTCAAAAATAAGGTGTGATCAAAGTTACTAGCTCTATAGCCAAAAGCCTTCATAGACTTGCTAAACCTTTCAAACCATGCTCTTGGGGATTGTTTTAATCCATATAAAGCATTCTTTAATTTGCAAACCTTCATTCCAATTGAATCTGTCATACTTGGTGGAGAATCCATATAAATTTCTTCTGAAATTTCTCCATGTAGGAAAGCATTTTTCACATCAAATTGTAGAAGAGGCCAATCTAGGTTTACTACTAGTGACAGAAGTATTCTCACAGTATTGAGCTTGGCTACTGGTGCGAACGTTTCTTGGTAATCTACACCATAAGATTGAGTGTAACCTTTAGGCACAAGTCGTGTTTTATACCTCTCAATAGTTCCATCAGCTCTATGTTTAATTGTAAATACCCATTTGTAGCCCACAGTCTTCTTCCCTCTTGGTAAGGACACAAGATCCCAAGTGTTATTTTTTTCTAAAGCTGCCATCTCATCAACCATTGCTTTGGTCCATCTGGGATCTGCCAAAGCTTCCTGTATATTACTAGGAATAGAAATTGAAGATAATTGAGATACAGATGATGCATATGACTGGGATAACCTGTGAGATGACACATATTTACTAATGGGATATTTAACTTTGGCTTGGAGGTCTGGTTCATATTTAGCTGGAGGTTGACCACGGTTAGAACGTGGTGGAAGATTATACTGGACAATAGTAGACTCAATGTTTGATGTGTTGGTGGTCTCATGCATACATGGATCAATTTCATGATCGGTTTGGTCTAAATTAGTATTATCAAGGATAGGATCAAGAGAAACAATTTCATGATTAGTTTCAACTACATTAGTATTATCAAAGATAGGATCAGAAGGTACCTCTGAAGAGTCAAGCCGAACCTGTGAAGAAGATTGAGCCAATTGGTTAGGACCAGAAGACACTGTATTATCCAAAGGAGAAGTTTCCATATTTAGGATTGGCTCACTTCCTGCAGAATGATCCTCACACGATAATTTATCTTTACAGTATAATTTTATATCCGGGATATCAAACATACTAGCATCATGATTATGCACTTCACTTTCATTGCCACCCTGAAGTGTAGAATCAACATAAAAAAAAACTATGCTCATTAAATGTCACATCCATAGAGATATAAAATTTCTTTGATGGTGAATGGTAAGCATAATAGTCTTTTTGAGTTGATCCATACCCAACAAAAAAATATTTTAAAGCTCGTTCTTCAAGTTTTGTACGTTGATGTGGGTGTAAGTGAACATATATAAAACATCCAAAGATATAAGGAGGTAAAGAGACTATGGAAGGAAGGATACAATGATCAAACAACACATCAAAAGGCCTTCGAAAGTTAAGAGCACATTAGAAGGTGTTCAATTAATCAAATAAACTGCAGATCTCACAGCCTCACCCCATAAATGAAATGGGACATTACCATCTATCAAAAGTGATCTTGTCACCTCTAATATATGTCTATTTTTTCTCTCAGCCACCCCATTTTGTTGTGCTGAATAAGGACATGTAGTTTGATGTAAGATGCCTTTGGCATTCATGAACTCGATTAACTCAATCTTAAAATATTCCCCTTCATTATCTGATCGAATGACTTTAATATGTGTGTTAAATTGAGTAACTATCATATGATGAAAGGAACGAAACACATTACACATATCACTTATATGTTTAAGCAAATACACCCAAGTTACTCGAGTACAATCATCAACAAAACTGATAAACCATTTTTTCCCATTATGTGTAGATTGTGGGGCAGGGCCCCAAACATCTGTGTGGATTAATGAAAAAGGAAAATCTGTTTTTTTATTGCTTAAAGGAAACACAACACGATGACTTTTTGCCATTACACAAATTTCACAAATAAAATTAGAAATATTGCATTTATGAAATAGTGATGGAAATAAATTTTTTAGATAACCAAAAGAGGGATGTCCCAATCTTCTATGCCATAACCAAATTTCCTTTTTGTTTTTTATCTTGTATGTGTTCATTCGCAAGACAAGCCAACGCTCCTTTATGGGTTTGTTGTGAGACATTTTCAAGATAATACAGTCCTTCTCTCTACCACTACCAATCTTCTCCTTGGAATGGATGTTCGGGAGAAAAATAATGGGTTGGATAAAATAAGGCAACACAAGAATGTGATTTGATTAACTTGCTGACAGAGAGAAGATTACAATTTAATGTAGGAACAAATAAAACATCAGAGATTGATAAGGAGGGAGAGAGGGATATAGTACTTACACCTTCAATAGGAGATGAGATCCCATTAGCATTAACAATAGCAGTTTTAGAACAATTAGGGGAAAAATTAATAAATTTATATGGATCACAAGTCATATGATCGGTAGCACCTGAATCAATTATTCAATCACCACCCTCAGTAACAACATAAAGATTAAGAGCAGAGTTAGATATACCTGACTTGGTCACAATTCCGACAACAGTAGAACTATGATTCTTGGGAATAGCATCTTGCCATATGGGTAGCAGCGGAAGTCCCAAAATCAAGTTTCTTCGATTGATTTTGATCGGAAGGAGTCATCAGAACTATTCAAATAAAGAAGCACCGCTTCCTATATTGTAGAGGATGTCGGTGTTTGACTCTTATACCATATAGAAAAGATTTAAAGAATAATTCTGATGTATTATTTCAAAGGATAGGGTACATATATATACATACAAGAGTACTATAATTCCTCCTCTATTAAAGGAATGAGTGCAGAGATTTGCTCAGAAATATAATAATGCCTAAATCATAGCTAATACAATATTTGACATATTTTAACAAATACAAGAGTAGGAGATAGGGCAAAAGCTAAATTTTTCAATGGACAAGTGACAGGGGAAAACTTATTGTCAGAAAAATTTTCTACTCTGTATTGACTGTCTGAATAATGGGATGAGAAAGTTTGTAAGATGAGAATTTGGACTTTAAGATGGGAAAATGGAGGTTCACTTGGAAGAGAGACTATTTGAATGGATGATGGTATATCGTATTCATAAAGTTTGTACAGGAAAATATCAGAGTGGAAGTAACACATCTTTTATAATTGTCATCCCTAAGGTTTGGAAAAGTATGAACCTATATCGTTTATATCGTTGGTGGGTAGTATATACAGGATCATATATAAGATCCCAGGAAAGAGACTGAAGAGTATAAAATAGTAGACTAAAATCAGTTTGCATTTATTAACGGTAAAATTGATTGAGAGTATGGATAGTAGTCAATGATGTTGTGGATGAAGTAAGAAGAAAAAAAAATGTGTTATTGTAAAGGTTGATGACCGGAAATATGAATGAGTTAGATGAGATTTACTATATCTGGTGATTTATTGTAAAGGTTTGATCAACTGAATAAAGGAATGTTTGGAATTAGGAACAATATCAATTCCACCAAAATGAGAGTTCAATGAAAGAATTTAAGCCAACAAATGATTTAAGTTTGCATAGAAATCTACACTGATGAGAGAAAAGACATCAAACTAAATAGGAAAAGGGAAGATGAAGAGATATGTGTTTAAGATCCATGAGGTAACAGGTCCTGGGAGGCAGAGGGGTATAAAGATCATATAGGATTGGTAATGGCTAGTATGATCCAGATGATGAACATTAACACAGATTATGCAGGTTTGAGTGTATAAAATAATGCTATGATTGAAATGAATTGTCCAAGCTATTTGATGGTGTAAAAGCAATACCAAGATGGAGGCGAGACGATCTTGGCATAATCCATTTGGCTGATGCAGTAGATGAACATGATGCAGAAACTGTGAGAATCAATGAACTGATATCTCCATAAAATGGAACATCTCAAGGGCATTTATGGTAATGCAGAGAAAGGGAATGCCATTCGTAGGTAGAGGACATGAACACAGGAACCTACCATGCTAGTGTGGGGCTCTAAGCAGCAACATGCAACTAGTCTTGGTCTGACCTGTAAAATGATGTTCTTAACTGCAGAATTATTTACTTGGAGAAGTTGAGGACAATAATAGAAACTGACATCACAGGTGACATTGGGTTTGAGCAGAGGATGGAATAATTAGGTAATGTAAATCCTAGTCCTTAAATCTAAAAATAATTATGCAATGTAAACCATACATGATTGAGTGATTAATTTTGTATTCATTCCTTTGCATGGAATTCCAATAGTTTCTCTGTTTAATTTGACTATAAAGATTGTGGGGATGATAGGTGCTACAAAATTTAATAAAAAAGTGTAGTGTTTTCCTAGAGAGTGTTCCTTAACAGAAAACCTACTAGCTAGAAATAATGTAATGAAAGAAATATTATGCATCAGTAAGCTGATTCGTGGATGAAGAATGAAGTCAGCATGATGTGCTCTTATGTATTGTGTTGTAATCTATATGTGTACTTTCACACAACAAATTGGGTGTGGGAGTGTTGAAGAAAGAGATTTGTGTTATTTTGTCTTGAAGACGATCGTTCAAGTTTTTCTCACTTGTGACTGTAATATCACATTTAAGGGCGGGCAAATATAATTAGATTAATTGAACTTGTATATTAAATTAAACTTGAAAAAACTAAACTGATTTTAATAAAAGCTAAACTAAGTCATTTTGTTGGTTCAATTTTAAATATTCAACGGCTACACCGGTAATTATTTTGACAATACAAAAATGAAAACGAAGATAGAATATAAAAATTTTATTTTATTTAGTAGTATTATATTAGTTTATTTTCAGCAACCTGATATTAATTAATTCATTTCCTTAACCTATATATACTAATGTTATATTACTTTTTAGTGACCTAAATAATATTTATATTAATAAAAATTAAGAGAATTTACTTATCTTTTGAATCAAGAAACATATAATATTATTACTTATTATTTACTACTTGTATGTACCTGTGGTACATTTTATTCAAATACACAATTTTACTACTCATTAAATTTAAATTATAATAATATTTATTGTAAATATAATATTACTATTATTAATACATTTAAATCAATTTCGAATATATATATATATATATTATTTATATCTTAAGTAATTCAATAAAATAATTATTTTAGTAGTTTATTAACTAGAGTTCACTCAAGTTAACATTGTATTTAGATAAAAAAAATTATAATTTTTAAGATATTTTTAAAGTTAAAATGATTTTATTTTAAAAGATTTTATTTTTAAAATATTTTGTTCACATAATTAAATTTAAATTTATTAAAACTTATTAGTGTTATGTGCGCGAGTGCGAGTGAGTATGTGTGTATTGAATGTTTGCCTGTACATGCATTATAATGTCGAACTAATAAAATTACTAATTTAAGTCATTACATAAATAATAATCAACAGTAAATAAATGTTAATCTATATATTATATATTCACATTACTTCAAAAGGTAAGTTAAATTTTTCAAAAACATAAAATTTTTATATGAACCAGGAATGCCAAATACTAAAATAAAATTTAATATACGATTTAGAGGCAAGTGTGTAATAAAACAGTTGTGGAATGGAAATGATGAAAGGGAGGTTATTGATTTAAATCCTTTTGGATATGTGGGTTTTGAATGGATTGATTCATAGTTGTCTATAAAGGTGATTGTCTGTAAACATAAGGTGAAGATGAATGGTAACGTTGGGAAGAAATGTGAAGTTGCGTGGTCCATTTATATGTGTTGTGTGTTGAAAATCTTGATGAAGGATCATGGAGGTTGGTGTTAACGAAGGTGAAGAGTGATGGTTGAACTTTCAAATAATGAAGATGGAGTTGATATGGTTCTCAAAATGATGAATGTGATGGCTACATTATTGCGTTCATGGGTTTAGGTGAAGGATAATGGGACTCACGAGAAAATATTTTCTCTCCACTTTATAAAAAAATTTGGTGTAACAACAAAATATTGAGGTCCTGAATGACACCATCAATTGTCGCAAAAAAATCAAGAGAATAAAAGATTGAAGGTTGAAACGAACTGGTCTAATTAAATATCTAAATGGTCTGTCTCAGAATCAAGTTTGAAATAAATCGATTATGTTAAGGGTCAAGAAAGGTCACTTTGGACCGCAGACTGGAAGGGTTGGCCTAGACTAAAGTTCAAGATTGGCTAAAGGTCGAATCATGTTGTCATGGGCCAAAGGTCGACATGAGCCGACTTAGACTGAAGTTTGAGCAAAATCATCACAGGTCGAAGTCAACTTATTTCGAGATCGATTTGAGTCGGACTAACCCGAAGGATCCAATAGAGTTGGCTCATAGGATAAAGTTGAGTCAAACTAGGTCCAATCAAAATTTGTCTATTTTGATCTTAGACCAACTCATATAGACCGACTTATGAGTTGATCTTGATCCATAAGACTTTCAGAATTATTTTGGCTTTGAGTTTTTTTTTTTTGAATAATGATATTTTAACCTATTTTTTTATCTACTTTTAATTCACTACTTTAATTACTCTTAGATAATCTATTTTGATTTACTTTAGTAGTGTGATGTAAGGGTGATTGGAATAATGAGTTAGAAATGAATAAAAAAATAGGATCAAAATATTATTATTTTTTTATATGACCTTTTGGTCTTCTAGACTTTTTTTTTTTCTAGAACCAACACCAAATTCTATTATAGCTGAGCTAAATTCACAACTCTAGTTCTACTTTCCTTTTTATAATTTCTTTGCTTTGAATTTTGTGATATTTTTTATAAGATGTGACATTGAAGTTGATAATGATATCGACGATAATAAAGACGTAAGTAAACTTGAAACACGAGATGAAAAAGCTCCAAAGGTTTCTTATGAAAGTGAGAGACACATTGGGGCCTTAAAAACACACGCGTGTAGGACCCTCCACATGCTGTGAAACAAGGAAACTAATGCCATCATTTTGTGAGTTTTAGCATTGAGAAAAATCTTTTTTTTTCCTTACACTCACACAACCCAAGATGAATAAACTCTAAAGTGTTTGAATACGAGCTTTTCGTTCAGATTTTTATATTTAAAAAGAAAAAAAAACTATATTCGAAACATCGACTCTACTTTTCTCATCGGCCTAAGCTTACTAGGATAGTTGTCGATATCAACCATGTTGTTCAAACTACTTTACATGTTTCCGTAAGCGTTGTTATGCTTTACATTTAAAAAGCTCTTATCTTTTGTTTTCCAATTTGAAACCCGTGCAAATTACTCTATCTCAACTTTTAAATCACGAAATAACATAAAGTTTGGTTCACCCACATTCGTCCCTTCCTTTTTCTGTTGTTTCAATATTATTAAGCCTTTACTTGTATTTAAAGTCAAATTAAAAATAGTTAAGACGTAAAAGTATTTGTGAAAGGAGTGGTGTATGAAAAAGGTTGGTTTGGTAATTTGGTTGAGCCGCAAATCTTAGAGTGAATCGTGGAGATCCTAAGTTGTAGTCTAGGGCATAAGCTAGATTCCCTATAGTTTGGCAGCATGTTGAAGACAAGAGGAATCAAATTGCACAGGTGATGAAAAGAGTTAAATCCGGCACCATGTGCAACTCTGGTTTTTACTCAGTGTTTGCGTAGTTGCTGTTGAGACACTCTGCAACTTGCACAACAGAGCTTCCTCTGCCTTTGCATTTAAAATTCCGAATATACCACACCCAGGATTTAGTATCAATATACCTCCTGCACGTGCTAAATTTGCCTTTTCATTTTCCTAATTATTAAGGACAACCTTCAGAATCATATACCACCACTACTACCTACACTTCCCCCTGCAAAACCTTTATTTTACAAGCTTTCAAACTGTCGACCAAACAAGTTGATGTACTATGGTTCGGAAAATTATAAGTTATATGTTTTTATGAAAACTACGTGTTTGATTTGCTGTTAAACTAATTTTCTCACTTAACTCAATTATGTTCAACATTCATCGTATCCAAACTAATTTTACTTTAAAAACATGAATTGCATGCATCTGTCCTCTTTGATATATGCCAAACTGTTTTACTATATATGACTATTTTGAAACTTAATAGAACCTTTTTTATTGAAAATAATAATTAAAAGAAGCCCTTATTTTATTATTTAATGTTAATTTACAATAATAACTTATTTTGTTTAACAAATCTAGACATTCTATGTTGTCAAGTCGCGCTTTCTCTGATTTTCTTTTGTTACTTTAAATTTAAAATTAAAAATAATTTTATAATGTTAACTTAAAATGGTTGAATATTTTAGTAAAGTCCTGGAAAAAGAATATCACAATAGAAAGTAACTAAAAACATTTAAAACCAACTTTTGACCTTTTTTTTATTTTTCTATATTTGAAATTATTTACCTTCTTAAAAGCATTCCAAAACACCTTAGTATATCTCACGGCTGCCGTTATATCTTTTTAAATTGAAAGCGTACTTTCAATTGTACTATGATTGGCAACAGAAACAAAATAAAGGAGAAAATATTTGAAGCATACCCTCCAAATATCTGCTAGCAGTTCATTTCCGACTAAAAAAAAAAAAGGCAGTGAACTTAATTTGTTAATTTAATTAACAAGTACATTTAATTGAATAAAAGGTTATAATTATTAGTAGATATATAATCACACGGATAGTCTGAGGAGCTATGCAGTGTCTTTTAATGATATTATTATTAATATGAAGTATTCACAATTTTGTTTATAGTAGATTTTTGTATCAAATTATATCATATCTATATTTCTTGTCCCGGTCTTTTTCCTCTCAGTATTGAATAGAGTTTAATTAATTACAAATATCTGTCACTATCACTTACTACTTTTCTTTTTTCTATATATTATATTATATATTATTTATCATAGTCCATTTTTTTTTCTAATATTACTTTATTTTACACGCGTGTATTTGTTGTTGAAATGTTAGTCCTTATGTGGAATCTCTCTCCATGATGCTTTACTAGCCCTTCATTCTTTTCTATATTTTTTTCCACCTTAGAATTTGGAGCACACAGATGGTACACCTTTTCGGGTCTATAAATACTCTTTGGTATAATTGACCTTTGAAGCAACAATATCTCTTCTCTTTGCCACCTCGGTTTCTTCTGCCTTGTCTCTTTACTTTCTCATTCTCACATTATTCATGGCTCGTCTCACTCACACTTGCGTGTTGTTTGTAGTCATGGTTTTGTCCCTTGAACTACTGGGTAGTGAGGGAAGGAGTTTGAGACAAAGCATTGAGTCACCGGATGCAAAGAAGGCAACGAGCATTGTAAGAAGCGCAACAAAAAGTGGTATCGCAAGCCAAAGCTACCGTATCATTAGAAGCCTAGCGGGAGATGTTGAAGCTTTTAGGCCTACAACTCCTGGCCACAGTCCTGGAGTTGGCCATTAACAAACACTTAGTACATATGCATTTTCAATAAACTACATCACTTGCGTCGCTCAAAACTTATCGTGTGTGTTTTTCCCACTCTACTCTGCTTTGCTATTTTTTAAACTAGCTAGGTTTTCTGTTCCTTGTAACCACTATCTATTTCTTCCCAATGCTTAGGTTAAATATATTGTTATGTTGTGCATGCATGCATGTTTTGTTTCTGCTGTCTGTAATGAGCTTTCTGTGTTGTTCTGTGATTGATCAATGCTATATTTTGCTATATTCTACAAACATTACTGTTTTCAGTTCATCCCAGTATAAACTTAAAAGGACAGCGCAAAAAATGAAAATATTAATGCACAGTATGTAGAAAGTAAACGAGTTGAAAGCACATACATAGTATGTAGAAAGTATATATGTCACGTGGATTCACCTTAGCAATGTGAATATATCAATCAACTAAAAGTACGAACATTTTTTTTACTTTCGAATATCAAAATAAGTCTTCCGGTAATGCAGATTAATGTAGACAAAACGAATGGTTCGAACAACTGAAAAGGAAAAGTACTTGAAACCACCATTCATCTAAACTATTCGCTGGAAAAAAAAGAAGAAGAAAAACCTAATTTTAGGGTGATTTGGGAAGAGTTAATGGAAATGTTGGGAGTGAAGATCGATATACATCAACCATTAACTCATTTTCTCTGATTTTCACTACCAATAAACTGAATGAACTTCTCAGTATATAGCTGAAAAAGTTTAGGTCATGTTATTTCAGCCTTCTCTATTTGGATGGTGCATTAGTGCAGTGGATCTACTGTGCAAAGCTTTGACCTAATACAAGTCCAAAACGTACACTGTATGCAGTGTCAATTAATATGTTTTTTTTGTCTAAGATATTTTGCTTATTTAAGAAAGCGTTTCTGAATTAACATATTTATATATTGGAAAAAGAAGAAGCCTGGATGAAACATGCCAACCCTAATGAACAATAATATCACATGTACATATCGTCTGAAAAAAACTACTGTTAACTTTATTCATGATTATTGGATGCTCAATTACTATGTTCAAAACAAACAAAAGATTCAAAATGATGTAGTGAGAAAAATGGATAGAAGTATTCTGGAAGAAAACAGCTTACCAGTATCAAAATAACATAACTCTATAATATTAAACACACATTACAATGACACTTTAATTTTTAGGTGAAATAAAATATGGGAAGGTCATTATTATTGATTGGTGGCTTCAATGTACAAGTACTACTACCTCTATTCCCATTTATCTGAGAACAAACTAAATTCATTTAAATTAAAAAAAAAAAATCTCTATAACTATATTAAATTGCATTAATTTAATATTTTTATTATATATTTTATCCGTAAAACGAAAGGTGAAACATTAATTGAAATCAAAGTATTTTATGAAAAATATCCGCACATAAAATAAAAAGAGTCTTTGTAAATAAGATGGATCCATATGCAATTAACATTGGTTCTTAATAGAAAGATGTAAATTTTAAGAGTAATGGAGATTTAAAGTAATTAATTTCAATTTTTTAAAAAGTTCATATCACGTCTATATATATACAAGGAGAGAAATAGTAATTCTAACAATACATTCTTAATCATTCACTAAAACATGTTAGAAATCATAATAAGTTCATTTTATTCCTATCTTTAACCTTGCTCGTGACTTAAATAAATTTTTAGATAATAGAATATTATATTGTTAAAAAATCTGTTAAAGAGTATATTAATATTACGTATCATATATAACAAATACTTGAATGCAAGAAATTTTAGATTTGAAAAAGTGATTCAAATATGAAGAGGATTGGTATAAACTTTTCATCAAAAATCTTGAAATCTAATTGAAATAAAGAAAAATGTTTGATTGCAGCATTTCTATGAGCATAATCAAGAGGTTTTAAATTACCTAAATCTTACATCTTGTTGCTAAGAATGACAAAGTTTAACAACATATTAAAAAAATCCATTAAAATATTGTTTTAAAATTTTTAAATTAATGATATCGTAAAATCTTTTATCTTAGTTCAAGTTTGATCAGGAGTCAACTACAATTTCATTTATAAATTCAACCAAACCGCAATCCAATAATGGAAGAGGAGAATCAACAATTTGTAAGGTTTTGAAGGTTTCATCATGAGAAAACAGACTACTCAATATCTTAATTCACTAATTTCCAATAAAACTTCAAACAGAAGTCATGAAAGATGTATCAAAATGGGGTCAATTCGAACGTATGTCATGTGACTAACAAAAGTAACAAGTATCATCTAAGAAGATATTTTTCGATATATTTGAATTAAAAAAGTTTGATGGTTCAAAAAAAAACACCAGAAAGATGGAATAACAATGATATATGAACTAAATCTATATAAATAATCGACACAATTTTGAATATAAAATCTTAAAATAATAAATTTATGAATTTATTTTTATAAATATCCAATATTTTTTTTATTTTTATCATATAAGACTTAGACTCGTACCTATAAGATTAACTATATTATAATATCAAATGTTACGTTTTGGTTAGTTGTTTTCTTTTAACACGAGTAAATATACGCACATAATTTCATGCTAGAAATGCTACACTGAACGTAATAATTTTCCAAGTAATGTTTTACATAATTTCATCACAACTAATATTTTTTTTTATAAGGATTTAGGTTTCATTTGCAAATGAGTATAGATTTTTGTAATATAGTACGGAGACTTTTATGTGTTCTAAATGAACTAACTTCGTTCATGTTATTTACCAACTTATAAATTATAATTTTCACATATATTACAATTAAAAATATTTTTGTGTTCCTAAATTACACTCATTATTAACTTGCTACACAAAACAAAATGTATATCGCACAAAATAAGATGTGTGATGATTAATTATACCAACTTTAAATTTGAATATACATTATGTTTTAAACCATACAGCTAAAGCCACACTTGTTGAAATGTCATGAATTACGAAAATATGATTTATCTCTCGTAAATACATTAGGTTCCAATGGATTACTACCTACCCACGACAATCAACGTACTTTTTCAGCAAAAAATAAATATTATACGTAGCTTTAATAGGTACCTCAACTTATATTTAGCTCTTCAAACAAATTATACTCACCATTTACAAATCCTTTTACACATGAATAATAATAATAATGGGTAAGTTAATAATAGTGTCAACGTGTTTTCTTTTTCACTCATGAATTGAATAGGGATATCAAGGTTTTGAACAACTAATACACAACTTAAGTAGATTCCTTTTCTTTATTTTTTTTTTCTTTTTTATGTTACAACACACAATCTATATTTTATTTGTTTTTTTTTTCTTATCTTGCATCATCACTTTCTCTCTGGATACCTACTATTGATTTTATGGAGATGCATTTGTTAAAGATGTCCATAAGCAAGGAATTATAATAGCATAGCATATTCTTTCTGGTTTAGTATTGCTAAATACTTGCACAAGCTAGGTAATAGAATAGCATAGCATAGCATATTCTTTGTAGTTTAGCATTGTAAAGACTTGGAAAAGATTGGAAATAGAAAAGCGCAGCATATTCTTTCTAGTTTTCAGAGATTCATGCATTAAAAAACGTTAGCAAGTACAACCTGCAGGTGGCTGCTGAAGTACAGCAACAGAGGCGGGTGGTTGAGACCCAATGATCACCCAAAGTGTGAGGAGCCACTTCTTGCTTTCTTTATTTATTAAACATAATCAAGGGAATCTCTGATTTAAGTTCTTTTGTTTCTTCTTCTTTATATTCTCTTTCTACTGCTTTATCTGGCTTCTCTAGTTGCAATGCAAGGTTAGGTTTGCCAGCACGGTTTTCACTGGTCAACCCAAACAAATGGTAGGTCATCGTACCAATCTTTGTTTATGTCTGCATTAATTCCAAAAAAAGTTTAAATTATTAAGTATTAACCTATGATCGTACAGCGAATCCCACATGAAACGGCCTAAAATTGATTTGCAAGTGGAATCGTTAGTGGGAAGGTGCTTGTGGACGGAATAGTGACAAAAGTACGCATAATCTTTCAAAATTTAGGGTTCAGGAGCATCCCTTGAGTTGTATGAAGAGCAAAGGACGCTTTTCAAGCCCATAACTAACACCTGCATAAAGTTCAATCAACTTATTAATTTCAAACTTGGTACTTATATGCAGTTTTTTTTTTTTTATCAGAGTACTGATATGCAGTTGTTTATCACCAACCACGAGGAGAAGTTAAGATAGAATAAATACAAGTTTTTCTTTTCTCTTTTGTGTATCATTTCACACTGTTAATTAGTTTGAGATTATTTTTCCTAATATTATCAGGCCGTAAAGGTTGAAGAAAGAAATATCTAAAGGTTTCTTTTTCATACACATGAAAGATTGCGTGCTTAAAAGAATTCAAATTCCTTCACTCAAACCAATATCTAGATGTGAGTAAAATACGAGTTGAAGTGCGCACGGAAAAGAGTGACAGAGAAAAAGAAAGAGAAGTAAAATATTGTCAATAAAGAAATAGTTCTTTAATATATATTTTTAAATTATACTTAATATTTATCATTTCTTTATGTCTTCTCTCAGTATTTTATCTTATCACACCCATCATTTTTTTTTTCTCTCTCACTAACTATCATTTTGAGTATCCAAATATTAATTTTTTTTTAGTAATATCTTGCATGATGATGGACAGAGAGGGAGAGAGAGAAGGAGACAAGAAGAACAATACAACTAGACAAAGCAAAGAAGATACGAGTTCTTTAACTCGAGAGGTTGGCCTGAAACAGTTAATATAGTTCACAGGATGTCTCCAAAGAATATTTTCCCAGTGATGAGGAGTGAAAGACATCACATGCAGTGGTCGCCCAAACCTTAAAACCTTTTTTAGATTCCAATTTGCAGTTCCGGAGCCTGGCATATAAATACCAACCTAGACGGAGAAACATTTCAGTATCGATCATCTATCTTCCCTCTTCCAACAACAACACTCCTCCATCTCCATTTCTCTCCAAAAACACTAGACACTATTATCATGGGAAACACTAGGCTCAAAAACATGGCCCTGGTTCTGTTCTTGTTTTTTATTTTGCAGCAGCAATCTGTGTTTGTCGTGGAAGGCAGGCACTTGAGATCTACGTTGTGCGAAAATCACACCAGTGGTGGTGATGGAATGAGTGATGATGTGGTGCACGAAGAAGGGTCAAGACGTGTAGAATATGAAGTGGATGATTTTAGGCCCACAACGCCAGGCCATAGTCCAGGTGTTGGCCACTCCATCAACAATTAACGACCAAGCGCATCCAACATGCTTTTCAATGGTGCTTCCATTTTCATCATATATCCTCCACATTGTGGGAACATGCAGTAAATACGGAACTACAAACATTTTAGTTGCAACCTGCAACTTGAAAAAACTCTTTCATTTTGTACTAAAGCACTAACATTTATTTCCTTTAAGCTAATTAGTTAGTTCATGGACTCACCAACTCAAGTGAAGCAGCCAAAAAAGAAACTGAAGTTGTACTTGTGTTCCTGTCATTGTTAGAGTAGCATGGATTGTATTTTCTCTTAAATTTATGGTAGGTAGGTAGGTAGGTAGCAACAAAAAAAGAAAAAACAAATATGGAGAGAAGCAAGTAATGTTGTATTTCGCCTCGCACTTGATGTTTCATTCTCTGTATGCAGTTTATTAATTAATTGCACTTTTCTTCATAATTTTCGGCCTTTCATGGTACAATAATGACGATGATAACGTACCTTGTTTAAATTTATTATTATTATCAGTGAGGCGTGCTTACTTTTATTTATAACGATGAAAAGCAAAAAATGTTATTAAAACTTATATTCAAGTTATAAAATTGAATTGTTTGTATTAATAGTCTAAGAAATTAAGAATATATATAAGTGATAGTTTAATCGTAACAAGATTCACAGTTTTGTACTTCAAATATATTTCGAAAAGTGAAAAAATGAGAAGAGATATTGAAACCGTGTTAAACTTTAATTTTTATATGAGAGTATTAAATGTGATAAAAATAATTTATATCAAAATATTAAGACATTTATACTGGTAAAACATGACATATGAACTGTGATGATAAAGGATGTGTTGTGATTTTTAACGTTTCTTAATCTATGAATATTCTTTTTAAGTATGAAATAAGATTTGAGTTAAATCAATATTGATTATCTATTAGGAAAGAAAACCTTTGACTATTATTGAGAATAAAACTTTAGATACACTTGTTTCGGATTTTGTTGATCAACATGATGATATTAAACATTTATTAAAGACTATTATTATGAGTACTTATTGTTAAAAATTTAATAGAAAATAAAGGTAGTCCATTTGTTTTTGTTTTTTATATGATTATTATTAATCAATAACATATGGTGAATTGATTTGGGTTTTATAATCTATGTTTGTAATGGCATGTGGTTAAACAAACATATGGACAATGGAAAGTGAGAAATGCATTTGTTTCGGAAGCAATATGAGTTTACGTGTGGAGATCGCGGCATGGAATTTAGTTTACGGAGTGGTTGTAATTATTTAGGTTTTTTTAACAGAGTTGGTGCAGTGTAAGTAGAATTTGGTCTTGAAGGATTATTTTTCAGTAACAGTGAATATTTTGTCAGTCGCAAGCTTAAAAAATTAATGTATGGATCAAGTCTCGTAATAATGATATTTAAATTTTTATAAAGTTGTATCTTCAAGTGGTTTTGAAGAGAATATCATGGATTAATATATAAACAAAAAATTAGTTGAGTAAAATTTGTTTCTTATTTTATATGTAAATGATATTTTGCTTGTGACAAATATAAATGTAAGTTATATGAGATGAAATACGCATATGAAAATTCCTTGCTAAAAAATAAGATATTAATTTATACATTTTTGATTAAAAAAAATTCTATGTGTTTCACATATATATTTATATCTATTCCAAAACTCGTCCCTTGTCATTATGATAGATAAGAAAATTATGATAGATAGAAAATTGATGAAAATAAAAATTCCAATTTCGTTGGGAAATAATAAATCGAATAAAACACATAAATAAGGACTTCAAGATAGAGAGGATATAGGAAAAAAATTAGAAAATGAAAAAGTATTTTTGGGGATAGAGGGACTTGAACCCTCATGATTTCTTAAGTCGACGGATTTTCCTCTTACTTTCAATTTCATTGTTGTCTAGTCTTTTGAAGTATTGTTGGTTGCACAATTACCCCGTGGTGGAGGTCAGATGGGTCATGTCACAATCCAAGTGAGATTTCTAGTAGGACAATGGTTGAGGGAGAGATTGTTACATGTAACATCAATTGTCCTGTGACAGAGGCCAAGTGGGTCAGGTCACAATTGAACTGTTGTGCTTGGATTGTTACACCCTTAAGTAAAAGGAAGAGTTGCATCCTAATTATAATGACTATAACTTTTGGCTAAGTGGTAAATGTTCGACTCTAACAATAGGTATTAGAGTCAAGGTCACGAGTTTGATATTAATTAATTAATTTTTAAAAAATAATAAAAAATTACGATAAAGGAAACATAATATTATTAAATATTCAATATCAAGAGAATGATTGTTTTTTCAATATCAACTACTTATATATAAATTATAATCGTATACATTAATTTCAAATTAGAATACCAAATAAAATAATAAAATTTCATTAGAACCAAAACATTTATTAAATTTGCAAACATTAAATTACTTCAATTTTTTAAATTCAAATGAATTTTTTTTATACACTAATAAAAGTTATAATACACCGATCAAAATCACGCAAAGAACAAAAATTAAACTAATAATAATAAACTTTTAACATAGATTTTGTATCTTATGAACTTTAATATATATGTTTAGACGATGATAAAAAAAATCATGGCAATTATATAAAATTTTTATATTATAGTAAAAAATTTATTTACACAAGTATAGTGACAAAATTATAATATGACAATGAGTTAAAAAATAAAAAAATAATTATATTAAATATATCAAAATAGTATTCTACATAATAAAAATAAACAACAAATAAACAACAAAGATTAAACTATTAATAATAAAATTTTAACATATATCTTATACCTTATGAACTTTAATACATGTTGGATGGTGATAAAAAAAATTCATGACAATTATATTAAATTTTTATATTATAGTAAATAAAATTTATTTATGCAATTATACTAACAAAATTATAGTATGATAATGAGTTAAGAAATAAAAAATAATTATATAAAGCATATCAAAATAGTATTCTACATGATAAAATAAACAACAAATAAAAATATTAAAATATTATCAAATATGTGTCTTAGAAACAATTTAATAGACTATATTGAATGAAATCGCATAAAGAAAAACAAATATATAATTAAAGGTATGAGATAAGATGAAAAATACCTTAAAGATCTATTTTTTTTTTTAAATATCAACTTAGTCAATTGTTGAGAAATAACGAAAATTGTTTTAGCGAAATAAAATAATGCTTCAAATGAAACAAAAATTAATAATAATAACAATAATAATAATAATAGAGTAAAGAAAATAAACTTTTTATATTACCTAGTAAATGAAAGGTTTATGCTATTGAACACTTAAATTGAGAGGAAAATATTAATTGTTATGTGAAAGGAAAATATACAATAAAAAAAAATTCAAAAAGAACATAAATGTTAAAATCTGAGACATCAAAAATATTTAATTGACATACATCAATTGAACATAATTGCATAAATATTATGATGAGAGGAAAAATAGATTGAAGATGTAAATGAATTTCATGAAAAATTAAACAATTAGAAACGGTTGCTTTGTTACTTTTGCCAACAGTTTATTGCCCAAAAATAGTGCTTCTCTATTTAGCGCGAGTTTAGGGACCTCGTTGTGGCAAAGAGAAAAAAAAAAAATACAATTTCATAGTTCACATCTTACGTTGAAAATCAATTTTCTGTAAACCAAATTCAAAACTTAATCTTTTTTTCAGCGATCAAATTAGCGAAACTGATCCTTATTTTTCATTTTCTTAAAGTGAACTATATACTCCTACATTTTCCATATTAAGAATTGAATTGGGGGAAATATAACTATTAGAGAAATAAGAATTTAAGAAAAGTGAATTTCAAGTATGATTAATATGAACTATTAATGTTAAAATTATTTATTTAATGTATCTTAAATAAAAGTTCCTCTAAATAGATTTAATACAAAATTATTAATTAAAACAATTTCACGAGATATGATGGTTCATAAGTTTTAAATAATATTAGTAACTTTTTATACATAGATATTTTGACAATAATATGAAAATAAATCACAATAAAAAATTTAAAATAAATAAATAAAGGTCGTTCGTATAAAAATAGTGTTGAAGTTGATTAAAATAGTACTAATAAAAGTATATAATGTGACCAACTTTTTAAAATATCAATCTAAAAAAATTTAACCAGCTACTATTTTTAAGATATATAGCATTGTCTTTCCACTTTTCCATTCTAAGCCCAGCAATAATACATCCTTAATGAGGACCATTCATGTTCAATAAACAATAAACAATTCTTTTTATAAAGAACTTATCTGTTCAATTGTGATGCAAGGTAGTTCAAGTACCTAACCTTAATTGGTATGACACTAGATAATTTACAATTGGTTGCTTCTAATTACACCCATGCAATCACCATATAAACTTTCTTCAACTACTTGGTAATGAGATTCTATTTACTTCGTATATTCAATAATAATAAAATATGAATCAAATCCATATAAAATTTGACATTTTTTTAATTAAAAACTTTGAAACAATACATTTTGACGTTTTTTTTCATTATATTTTATTTAACTTTATCATTTGTATATTTTTTTTTTCATTATATTTTATTTAACTTTATCATTTGTATATTGGAGAAAATTTAAATTCACATTTAAATTTTTAATATTACCAAATTTGAAGGATTAACCGAAATGCATCATGAAAAAAAAAATAACATGTTTCGGCTTCAAACCGATTTTAATTTGGAATAGCACCAACCTGAACAACAATTGCAAAAAAATTATTCGAAATGTTATGAGATGCACTGCTAAAAGTTTTATAATTTTGAACAGCATTGCAAATGACTCCATTAATCCAACAAGAAATGTACATTCGGTCATATTACTCTTCAATTAAAAAGATATGGGTTATACTCTTATATAGAAGAAAGACACTCTTTGCTGCTGAACTAAAAATATTATATGGGTTAAACCCTAAACATATCTTAATATGAAGACAAAAGATATTCATTATTATTGGAATCAAGAAATGTGAAAATTTACTGAAATTAAATATAATATCGATGTTGAAAACAATAAACTTTTTATAAGAATTGAGACACCTCTAATATCTTTTATATATATATATATATATATATATATATATATATATATATATATATATATATATTTTGTTAATTAAAAAAACGTTTACATTTTTAATCACATGTCATAATAATAAAATGTACAGTTATTACACAAATAAGAATATATAACAATATCGTAATTAAACTATTGCTATGAGTTATCTTTGATTTTGGTGACTCACTTATGCACTTTAGACATTTATTACTTATTATGACAATGTGGATAGCATTTAACTATTGGTTGAAGATAGGAAGAAATATTTTTGAGAAACAAATTCCCGTAACAGATATTTACATAATTAGACTAAAGTAAAATGTTTCATTAATAATTTTGGTGGCAAGAAGAAAATGCAGTTTTGGAGAGAAATGAATTAGGTCCAGTGAACATGAGTGGGAAATGGTAGTGATGAATCCACTGAAGTTGATGATGAGACATGTGAGGCCAGAATGTAGTACAATATTTTTGTGGTAGCAAGATATACCTTTCCCTTAATTAAGGGTATACAATGCCTAACACCTGTAGAATCCAACCCCACTTGTGTTCCTCCTTTCCAACAATTTTTTGTCCTCATTTTATTCAAATTCATCCAAAACAACATTTCCAAACTGGAACTATCTGGTAACCACCTTAAACTCAACTCTATATATTCTACTTTTACACCTTTATTGTTGTCATCTTATCATCTCCTTAAATTATAATATATTCTTATTAACACTATTATTATAATCTATCAACTAATTCAAAATTGTCTGAATAGTGTTAACTTGGTAACAGCCAGCTATAAATTTTCTATTTATATATTGACCTAGTTTCTGGGCTATGCATTGTCAATTTTAATTTTCTTTTTGCGTTATTTTAAGCACATTGTTTAAGACTATATAATGAATCTAGCTTAGGCTTGAAATGAAAAAACAAAGAGACAGAAAATAGTTAGGAGTAATGCATAAGCAAGATTGTTAGTGCAGAATACAGCTGAATCAGTAATATCAACCTAAAATAAGCTAATAGCCCCACCATCTCACCTAACTATTACATATCATTTAGGCCTAAATCTAACCAAACATTCTTGTTCTTCATGCTAGGGATTTTGCTTTTCGTGTCACCTTTTCGACCATTTTCGTAATCTTCAAACCCATGCCCTTTGTTGTGACATCTACAAATTTACGTACACGCATTTTTTTCTTCCTAAATAAGCAAAGAAAAGATAAAGTCCAGATTTGTTACCCAAAACAAGGAACAGTGTCAATGTTTTGATGATATATAAATGGCAGAAAGGCCTTATGGATTTTAAAATAGTCTACTATTTGCTAACACTTAGTCTTATTATTTAATTTGTTCATTTTCTTTTTATTATTATGTTGATTTAGTTAAAGTTACCAATTTTAAGAAAGTGTTAGATCAAGTATTTATTACTAAACCAAAAATTATGGTCGGGTACAACTTTTTTTATTTAAAAGTATAATAATTTAAGTTTTTCGATTATAATTTGATCTATCTAATTGATATATCATAATACAAAATTTTATTAATAGTGTAGATTTTTTTTAATGTGATTAACAAGGAATAAGGATTTTGATATTTTACTATAAATAAATAGAAAAATATGAAAATAAAATGTTTATCACTGTACAATCTTCAAATTTTAAGTGTAAGAAAAAACTACCTATTAAGTCAATATCTACTACATAATCCTATAGTCTTGAGCGTGGTAAATGACATGTCCTGAGATTAATCTGTCTTCCATGGATCATGTCAAAATTGTCAAGTCAAAGAGTAACTATGTAACAATTTTCTTTTTACTATTTATTGTTTTATTTTTATTTTACTTTATTTTTATTGTCTTCTGAAATGCTGATTCTAAGTTAAAGCATTCAATTCAATATAATTGTGTGCTTTCTCTTTTGTTCAGAGTCCTATATTTATAATATCACTTCAGCAGCTTAGAGATAGATCAGGAAAAATACTCCCTAATGATTTATTTATGTTTTTGAATTTTCGTATATTGTTTTCTTTTGACATTTTTTATTTTGCTGCTATATTCTGCTTTTCAATGTTTGTGTTTTGATTCAATGATGACTGTATATTCTGACTTTATTTTTCTTATATTTTTCAACATTGCCTATTTATTAAGTTAGTTGTCAAAATTTTGTTAATTTTATTTTTTTGAATTTTTTTAGTATTTCTTTACTCCTTCATTTTAACTATAGTCAGTATTAAAACCAAAAATATCAAAGAAAAATATATTATTTTCATAAGCATATTCAATTGAGTAATGTGTTTACTAATTTTTTCGATAACATAATTACATATAATTTATTTTTGTAAATTTTTAATATATTATAAATAATACTAGTTTAATTACT
Source organism: Vigna unguiculata (assembly GCF_037176805.1). NCBI lineage: Eukaryota > Viridiplantae > Streptophyta > Magnoliopsida > Fabales > Fabaceae > Vigna > Vigna unguiculata. The sequence goes on along the minus strand of NC_140794.1, from coordinate 49,632,441 downwards.
TTTTGTGAAATAATCATTTATTATTTATTCACAACATTTTTTATTTTATATTACATTATAAATTATAAGTGTTTATTATTTTATATGTTAAAAGGATTAATATTAAAATATATTTAATTAATTTATAATTAAGTATCTTTTTATAAATTACAATGTTAAAAGTGTATTGGTTAATAAAAAATAAAAATAGTATTAAAAGTAGAAATCATTATTGATAATATTTTAATTTAAAATAAATAGAAAAATTAAATTATATGCAACATTCATGTAAAACGATATATACATTATGTGATTAAATATTGAACCTAAAAATAATCTAGCTATCTTAATATAAATATTTTTTTATAAGCATAATCATCTTAAAAGTTTTAATTTTTAAGACTAAACTATATAATTAAGGAGAAGAAATAAAAAAACACTAAGAAAATGTCAAATTTTAAAAGTAATAAAAATATTTTCAAGAACTACAAAAATAATAGAAGACCTAAAATATATTAAAACAAATACTATATATCACAGTTATAATTTTTCCTAATAATTCTTCGGAAATAGAATTTTATCGTGTATCAGATTATACATCCGACAAAACCTCGTTTTCATTGTGTTATGAAGTTTCCAACCCAACAATATTTTCAACAAATAGCTTTTCTAAAAGTAGGGTCTATATACTAACTTGGGAGTGCTAATAATAATGTCCATTCAGAAATTTAACAGAAGGACTTTCTAAGAACAATAGAAGGCCCATTTTAAAGTTACTGCTGTTTTAAGGAAATTTCTTCCTGCCCCCGCGTAATTTCTTACTGAACCCCATGAGGAAAAGTGAAAAGTCAAATTTGCTCTCCTCTCCTTTCTCACTGCACCCCCCTACTTTCCTCCCCACCCTATCTTCTTCTTTCACATCCACCTCATCTTCTTCCACCTCCATCCTACAAAACAAATGCAAATATCACAATAATACAAAGTGTAAGGAAGAGTATAGAAATCAACTATGAAAGCCATGTAACGTAAGTTCTTGATTTCCTAATGCAAAATTACAATTTGGATTATACAATTCATAATATAAATTTACATTTCAGATTATATAACCCGTAATGCAAATTTAGATTTTGAACTATAAAATCCTTAATGCAAATTTGGAAATCAATATAGAATACAAATTATTTTTTGGATTGTACAATCTATAAGGTAAAATTACATTACAAATTATACAATCTGGAATGCAATCTTGTTTTATAAATTATCTTTCAAACTTGCATTATAGATTGTACAAACCAAAATATAATTTTGCATTATGAATTATACAATCTGAAATGTAATTTGCATTCCAGATTAACTTCCAATTTACATTAGGGGTTGTACAATTTAGAATGTAATTTTGCATTATGGATTATATAATCTAGAATGTAATTTTGCATTATAGATTGTACAATTCAAAATATCTACAAATTGTACAATTTGAAACTATAATTACAAGGATAAATTAGAAATTTAAAAAAAAATATAAGTGCAAAAAGAACATATAGGGGTGCAAGAAGAAATTCCACTGTTTTTATCACAAAGATAGTTGAAGCTACACATCTCTCTTTTCTATACCATTTTATGTTACTTTATTTTATTTTATAAAAACATCATTTCTACGAACTAATTTCTGGAACGTATATACATGATTTTGTAAAGTTTTGAAATTTTGTTGGATAATATTGGGAAACTATTTTGAAATTTCGTCCCGGCCTCTAAAAAAAGTTATGTTAGAATTAAATTCTCAAAAGTTTAACATTTAATTATATTCTAAAATTAGTTTCTAAATAGAATAATTTTTCAATGATTTTGAAAACTAATTTCCAAAATTAAGTTAGTTTATTTATGCTATATAATCAACACTTTCGTTAAATAACTTAATATACAAAATAAGAGACTATAATGTTTGTGAAATAAAAATGAGTGACAATATAATATATTTTAAGAATTAAAAGAAAAAAATGATGGTACCTTGCTCCCTTCTAGTCTTGGTCCTTTGGTGTGGTGCGAGAGTTGTCTTCCAAAGTACCCGCAGTTGGAAAATCATTGGTACTTCATAACCCTCTATACCAGACATTTAATGTGAGACTATTAAAGTACCTACATGTTAAGGTTTTCTTGCATATATACTTTGGATAAAAAAGACCATAGTGTTTTTACCCTTTTTAGATTTCAAAATAGTTTTGAAATTTATATCATGTTTCCGCATTTCATCATGCTATTTTTAGATTGGAACAACTTTGGATTGAAGTGGATAACATTAGGGGATTTTACAATCACTTTTTTTTCACCATTATTTTCTTTAAAAATTTCTAGAAAAATTTTGGAATGTATTCTTAGCAGTTGGAATAGAAAATAATTTATAATAAGCTAGCTGCAAATAGAGTTTTCTTTGTATTATTAGTATGACCATTGGCCTGTTCCCCTGGTGGGCTTTTGTGTCTTCCATCTTATATAATTGAACGTGGGCCTTTATTTCCATCCCATGGTTTATATATAGTTGGTAAAGGCTAAATTATTAAAGAGTTAATTTTTTAATAAAATTTGAAAAATAATTAATTAAAAATGTCAAATATATTGTTATATTGTGTATATTAAAAATATATATTTTTTCAGTGTTATATAATTTGATATTTTTTAATTATTATAAATAATGTAAAATGCAAATATATTTTTGACTCTACATTTTAGAATAAATTTTCAAATTGATAAATGTATCGTTGATTACAGAGTTTGAAAATGCACTTTTACATTATACAAGTTAAAATATATTATGAAAGATCTCTGAATTACTTAGGATTCTAAAAAAGAGACATTAAATATATTTATTGATCAATGATTATTAAATGCTCCACTAAATATACATTGGGTATAGTGCTGCCTTAGGAAGTAGGTCTCTTGTATGCAATAACTCAATCTTATCCAACAAGGACATATGCAGATAAGACTGTTTCAAAGCCAGCAGGGTGATGACGACCAAAGAGGAATCATCATGTTTCTATATTCTTCCTGCTCAACCTCCAATAACACAAAATCCATAGCATAAACACGATTGCTAGAAAAAAATTTCAAGTTTATATAACACAAACATCCTTAACATGTCATTGGGGTTCTATCTTATTTGGTAGTCTGGAGATGATGTTTCCCTTCTCTGTCATTATTCCACGTAAAAAAAAAAAAAAAAAAAAAACCATCATGTTTTGGGACCATCAATTTCCCTTCACAATTGGCAGAAATTGATTTGTGATGTAGGAGTAGCAAGACATTGACCTCGCCAACGATGCTGCCAAACAACAAAATCCAAATTTAGCATTTGTGCATACAGTTTGAGATATGCAAGGTTGTATGTGCACATTCCTAGTTTGCATGAAACGGTTAAAGTGTTGTTGGTTGTCTCTGACTCTACACAAGTAGAAAATCTTCCATTGCTTCAGTCTATTCAGTTGGACCATGATGCAGTTGGATTATTTAGGTGGTGGTCCAAAATCTTTCTCAGGACCACTTTTGACAGCATGCGCAGACTATGACTCATGCGGATCCATCTAATGTTTTTTAGGTCTAAATAGTAAAACCAGATCATTTAGTCAAAGTCGTGTTACCCTAACACCAATACTACATTCTTTGCTTTAACTCCACCACTTCGTAAAGAGAGTGATAAGATTTATGTATAAACACACACACACAAATTTTCTTAAAAAGGATCTCCTGTCATTTGAAACCTAACTTAACTTTTTTTTCAACTGAAACAGTTGATGTGAGTTGTTCCAAACATATACTTCAACAGTTGAAATTGAATTCATTGTACCTTCTAATCATATTTCTTTTGCTCTTTTTCATGGCTCCCCCAACTTTTCTTTCTTTTTTGTTTTTCACCACGTATATCTTTAAAGACAAATTCAAGATATATAGTTTGGATTGATGCTAAATGTGAATACTTTTTCAAAACAAGAGTTTAAACTTTGGTTCATCACTTTGATTCCAATCCTGCTGTTATGTGTTAGGATTATAAGAAGGGGTATCATTGGAGAGATACAACACACCAATGAGACCTCAGCCCAATCACATAAGGTATTGACATCACTCTCAATCCAAAACCTTAAGGCAATGATAGAGGGGTTTCAATCATCGGCTCTGATACCACTTGTTAGGATTACAGAACACATCAATGAGACCTGAGCCCAATCACATAAGGTATTGACACCACTCTCAATCCAAAACTTTAAGACAATGGGTCTTTATTCTTATATAGTGCTCCACTTTCTATTTTTAACAAATGTGAGACTTATAATCACTTAGATTCCTAACATTATGCTATTCTAAAATGAAATTATAAAGGACTGTAGGTTGGTTCAGGAGTCGTAATTTTCAATATATGAACAAAAGTCGAAAGCTGACTTTATATAAAGTGCCACACAAATCAGGTTTCGCTGTGTGACATCAACAACAAGAAGAGCACTTTAAGGCTTTTTATTTTAACATATATCTTTGGATCAGAAGCAGGATTAAGATAACGATCCTATGGACAAAGATCTTTACATAACCAATTCTTCAGTAGCTATGTTTGGTGAGTTAAGATATCTTTACACAAATTTTTTCCACAAACATTATATCATCTCTATATGTAATAACCTTTTCAACTCTTGTTTTTTTTTTCTAGCTTTTTTTTTATACTCTCTTTATTCCTTCATTCTCTTTGTTATTGATCTTTGATTTATATTTTGCTACATAAACACCACAGTAGGAGGATCTGATTTGGATTTAAATGTGCTTTAGTTTTTTAAAAGAATAAATATTTTTTATTGTATGGGATATACTTTAATCCTTCATTTATTTTTCTTGTATTTTAGAGCATTCAATGTAAGTCAACTTAGCACTTTAAAAATTACCGGACCCAAATTAACTCTTAAAAATTTTAACTAAAAAAATAGTGAAGAAATACAATACAATCCATAAATTTCTAAACTTGAAGGAGCAGCGGACTGTTTTTTTTTCTTTCAGAGATTAAATTAGACTGGATATTTTTTTTCTCCAATTGAATTAAGTATTTGTTCTTAAAAGATAACAATTAAGTGACAAGTCTTATGATAAGTGATAAAATTAGGAAAATATACATTTAGTAAAATTAATAAAACACGATTTTTAAAGATAAGAATACCTGCAATACTAAAAAAATTATATTTTTTGAAGTTTGTTTAAAATATTTCGTGGAACTTTAAAATTCATACAAAAATTATCAGAAATTTTGTTTTTTAACGAATTGTTTATAAAGAATTTAAAAAAAAGACCTAATTAAATGTGAAAATTTTAATAATGATGGTAGGATGGGATGAATTAACTACTATAACATGTGTATTGAATCAGACATCAACTTTATATTTCGAAAAATCTTTGATTAGTTATCTAAATTAATTTATATATATATTTTTTAAAACAATATTTGCCTGTTATTTTTATTGTATAATTCTTAATTTTAGAAGAAAAAAAAATAAGAGACAAAACATAATTTGTAACAAATATGTAAGAAAAAAGGAAAAAGTGAAATCATTATTTTCCTGTTGGTTTCATGTGAAAGAATTGATACACAGTATCAGTAACTTCACAATGACTCCTCTCTAAAGTGATAAAATCTAAGAATTGAGTGGATGCTATTAAACAAGGAACTTTTCTTTTTACCACATGTCTTTTATTTTATTTATTATTATTATTATTATTATATTATTATTATTCATTATAATTATAATAGATACTTTTAAAGAAAAGCAAGATACGAAATTTGAATTTTGTAACAATCTCTTGATAATTTCATCTCTTGTAAAAAAAAATACATAAATTTTTAACAAGTAATAATGAAAAATCGTACTTGAAATATATATCAAAAAAATAATTCATTCAGTTATTATAATATATATATTAAAATATATAAACGTCCCAATCATATTGGTGACTTGCTGTCTTTGCAGTTTTCAGAAATGACATGAAATTAAGTTGTCGTGTTTGCACTTTATGCTTTTGGGGGTGTGTGGTGAGTAATAGATAGTTCTGGAATAAGCCCTGAAATTTATGGTGTTGTGTGTGCTGGCTCATTTTCCCCACTCATCCCTCATCCATAAAGGATCAAACTACTTTCTTAATCAACCTTTTACCTTACTCATGTCAAAACCCATCCTTTCATTACTTACTTACTACCATTTATTTCGTAGATTAATCAAGTCTTTCCCAAATTCATTTTTTTAGTTGTCTTCTCTGTAAATCGACCCACCGGTGAATCTTAAATTTAAAAAAAAAACAATGGAATATTTCGAGTATGAAAAAAACTGAATGGAGACTTGAAAAATATGTTAGAACTAGTAAGTAAAATTTGATTTACGTGAGTAAAAAATATTTAACCGTATATGGTTTCAAATATTCAACCGTGTGTAGTGTTGATGATGCAGTATTAATTTGTGAAAAGGGATTGAAATACGCTCCTGGAGTGGCTCTAGGATGTGATGCACTATTTAGAATTTCAACTTCAAATTTTCATTATAATTTATTTAGGTGGATCTTATTACTTTTTCAAAAATTGTTATAACTTGGTATATCTGGTAAAAAATAGTTGAGATATACTATTTTTCATTGTTAGATGTATCAAAATGAATTAGAATTTTAGTTCTTGTACAACACTTATCGATTCATTAAAGAATCAAGAACGATTGACCAGTTTATAAATCAATCGGTCATGTTAATCATTAACATACATGACCAATCATTTAATATTCAACACGATTAATCAATTTAAAAGCTTCATATTTCGTTGGATGATTTGAGATTTTAAATTAAAAAAATAAGTGCATGCTTATTTTGATTAGACTGGAATTAAGGAAGTGAAGATTGATATTTAAATTGTAAAATCATACCATATTATAATTTACATAATATTGATGAGTGAGATTTCATGTATAATCGTATTATAGTAAGATTGTTAAATAAAATAGTAAAATTCTGTAAATTATATATATTTTTTTAAAATTTTCTATTGTATTATCTGTTCAAATATTTTAGTGAATAATTACAATTTTACATAGTTATATGTGTTGTGAGTCATATAACCACCTTTCACTTAATTAAATTAAATATTAATATAATTAAAATTCATTTTTCAATAAAAAATTAATATAATTAAACTCTTATTGCAACACATCACAACACTCCTTTATTAAAATTTAATACAATTGTAATTTTTATATTTTGCAACAACAATTTCTTATAGACCCAAAGCATAATAACTTAATATTTATGAATTATAATGTTAGTATTTATTACTTCTCCTGTATAGAAAACATAATAATGTTATTATTTATTGTTTCTTGTATAAAAAATTATTATTAAGACAAATAACAAATTTCTCTAATGGATGATCCTCACTTATCGGATTATTTGTCTACAAAATGCATAGTTAGTCGGTACATTCAGTACACTATAGAAAAATATAAATTAATTATTTTAATCTTAAATAACTCATATTATACATATAACTAAAATTTTATTTTAGGATTTTTATTTATTAATTATATATATATATATATATATATATATATATATTAACACATACACATTAAAATATATTGATGAGATGGAGGAATTTAAATGCATCATCATTAGTTTATCTTAGTATCATAACTATAGTAGATATAGTTTTTAACAACGGTTAAAATTTCTTAACAATTTATGATCCGTCATTAATAAGAGGCTGTTGTTGTAAGTTAGAAATAATTAACGACAACCACGATACAATTATAGTTGATCAAAATATTTATAAAAATTTTGTCTCAATTTTCTCTACGATTTTTAATGATCATGTTTTTAATATGTACAAAAAGTAATTGTTATTCAAACTATGTATTTTGGTGTAGCTAAGGTGTTCCTACTTTAATTTTATTGAGATAACATCATAAATATAGTTAAATATTGTATAGTCAAATATCGTATTTGAAGTATTGTTCTTTAAAATTTGAAAGTTTTGACCTTAAAAAACATCTTAGAAGGTTGAAGGAGAAAAATATATTTAAATTATTCTTAGTCTTAGCTCTTAAGCAAAATGAGACTATTAAACATACTGAAAAAAACTTTTTAGTCGAGAGCTAAAGGAGTTTTTGTTCTTATAGACGATGTTAATGTTCCAACTTTAAATGTTTTGAGATAACATTTTAAGAGTCGGTCATTATTAGTCTCAATTTTTAAGTGACATGAAACTATTAAATATACCCTAATACAAGGTATTCAAATATTAAAAAAGGTTAGATAAATATTATAAACATTTAGCTTTAAGACTTTTTATAGATGGTAGTGTCATGATATTGAGTTTACTCATGACATTGATAGTAATCTCTTCTCAAAACATTCGACATTACTTTATTTTTTTATCAACAATAAATAACAGATACAATTAATAAGGAACACTTAGAGGTTGAACCTTTTACAAAGTTCCTATGTATGACTCCAGTGGCGGATTTTAATGGAGGCAGGGAGGGGTCATGACCCCCTAAATTTTGAATTTTTTTAATTTATAATATATATTTAAAATTTATTAAAATGTAAATAATATATTTTAGAAATTAATGAAAGTTAAATTATATATTTTTTATTTATTTTATAAAACACAATATTTAGTATTAATAAATAATAAAACATAAAATTAAATATAATAAAGAATAAAAATATTTAGATTTAATTTCTCTTTTGGTCTCTTTTTGTCCAAAAATTGATCCTACAATTATGTTAATTACACTAACAAATAAACTATCCATATTAAGAGTTTCAATTTTAATAAAAAAGTCATTGATTTATTTTAAAAAATTTAACGAAATTTATGGTAAAAGATAAAATTGTACCAATTTTTCAATAATTGAGATCAAATTGAAACTAAAAAAATTGGAGGACCAATTTAACATTTTTAAACCAAAACACGAATTAAAAGAGTAATTAAACCAAATATTTATTAAAATCATTTTTATTCTTTCTCATTATCTTTTTAGTTCTTCACAAATTGTAATAATTTCTCACTCTCATACATTTTCTTTTTGTTTTTGAAGAAAACAAAAAGTTAAAAACAAACTCATTATTTTTACTCTCATTTCTCATTTATCCTATCCCTTTCTTGTCTCTTGTCTAAATAATGAAAAAACATTATTTTTTATCTCATGAGCTTTTTGTATATTCAATTTTTTATGAATATAGAAGAAAAATGAATAATGTATTATATGTTTTTTCATAACCGATTTTAATTGTGACTTGACTATAATATATTTTTCTTTTAATAATTATGTGTCTCAATTATAAAAAAAGTACTATGATAAATTATTTTTTAATGTTATTTATAAAAAGTAGTATATTGATTAAGAATAAAGAATAAATTCATTTTTTAAAAGTGATAAAGAAAAACTATTGATGAAAAGAAGATAAACTATATTTCTTTAGATATTTTGAAGCATTATATTAATTATTAATTCAGTTAGAGAAGTCATTTATTAAAACATTATATTAATGATCCAATTTAATTATCTCAAAATTATATTACTTTGTCCTCTCCAACATTTTTTTTGTCAAAATCCACCATTGTATGACTCAACCATAAAGGGATAAGAGAAACAAATTGAGAGGTAAGATAATAACAAAGAAACTAAATGATTAAGATATATACTTTTCATGTTCTTTCTATTAACTCAATATCTCTAAAATACTTACTAAGACACTCACAAAACTGATATAAAAAACCATTATAAAATCATAATATGAATACTCTTCCTAATTCATAGACTCGAGGCACGTGATTGGATTTAAACACCAATACCATATTAATCTACGAATTGATTTTGTGACCGATTATGATAAAGCCAAGCATGTAATAAAATATCAACTTATACTCATTAAAAACCGAATATGGGACAAAAGTATAACTCTTAAAAAAGCCCCACCAATGAAGTCATTATTCCATTCATAATAAAAATATCTTAGACTCTTTAAGTTTTTGAAATGGCTTACTCTATTATTTGCTAAATACATGAAAATGGTTACCCTTTATGAAAAGTAATGCTAGGGCGTTGACCATCCTCTTTATCTTATCACATCGCTAATCACTCCACAAAGTAGGAGAAATAAATACTATAAGACTTTTCGATTCATATCTCAACTTGTCTATCCCAGAATTTTCTTAAGTTTATCCATTTTCATGTTATTACAATGTCACCCTCAATTAATAATTCTAGCTTCATCAATAGCTCAAATGGTCCCAGAGCTGCTTCTTATAACCTTCTATTTGCTGCTGTATTTATGAGACCTCCTTCTCATCAATGCTTACACACTCACTACATTAAACCTCCATTTTCTTCTTACCTTTTATTTGGTTTAGTGATTACTTATTATTGTTATGAATTTAAATTTAAAAAGAAAATGTTTTTTTATTTTATTTTTTATTATAAATATAATGCTGCTTATCATGATAATAAACAGTTTTAATCTTTTAATCGAGATAGTCCAGGTGATATATATGAGAGAGACATTAAATGACAACTTCTGGTTGTTGTCAAAAGATATTAAAATTATGGACTTAGTTCATGTAGGGTGGCAATACAGACAGGACCGGTTCGTACTTTGATAAAATGCGGGTCGGACTAGTCCATTCTGCATTTTCAATTTGAATTGAAAATTTTGATCCGTTCTGTATTAGTGTGGGCTGCAGGCTAGCCTGCCTATTTTTTATTTTTTTTTAAAGTTTATGATAAAGCTTTGAATATTCAACAAATTAGAAAATTTTAACAAGTTTACAAAATTAAGCAACGATTTTGGAAAGTTGGTTAATAAATTGATAATTCAATATTTTTATTATATTCGTATTCATATTTATACTTTGACACACATAAGTGAAAGTTTTTTGATGAGGGTTAGCGAGCCAGCTCGCACAAGTTACATGTCGGGTTTCTACGGGTCAGCGGACCCAATGTCCTGGCCCGTCCCACGTTCTTTTGACGGGTCTACTGGGCTAAGCCTATATTATCACCCCTAAGTTCATGTAGTAATAAATATTATAATTAAAAGTTAATGAAGGATATCTTACAAAAAAAAATATCGATATGTTTATTTTTAACATCGATTTTTAAAATAAATAATAAATTATATTAATGTTTTAATTTCTCAAAATACTAAAGAATTTTCATTTAGTATATATATTTTCCATATAATGCTTGTTCTCTTTAAGTTTAAAAAAAAAATGAATGTATGGTAATTATAATTTGGAAAATAAGAGAAGTACTAAAAAGAATGTGAAATTGATGAGGATATAGTTGAGAAATGGTGAAGGAAAATAAGATGAGAATGGGATGTTCCCTACGTACTAATAAATCCTCTCCAACCAACTTCTATTGTTGGCACATTAATTAGGATGCTCAACCTCTAACATTTCACTACCACCGCCACATTACTATTACTATCTCTCCTTGTTATACACGAGTAATAAAAACATACATATTCTCTTTTATAATATATAAATAAACTTTAATTATTTTTCATTTATTTAATAATTTTTTCCAAAATGTTCTAATTTTAATTAAAGTTCAAATATATTTTTAATTTCCAAAAAAAGTAATAACATGTGTATTCTAATATATAGGTAGTATATAGTGAAAACATATTTTATTATTATCAGATCTGACTGAGTTGATTGTTGACGTCTAATCGGGTTTTCAATAACCAAGAGATGAAGGTCCATTTGCAAAGATTCTTTGACGTCCAAGCCAGTAAGATAGGATACATGAGTAAATTAATTATTAAATTATCATACTTCCTATGATAATATGTATTTATGGACTTCTTAGGCCATAAGTAAACAAATATATTAAACATATGTTGTTATACATGAATATACTCAAGTATTATATCTCGAAGATATTATATAAAAATTGTTATTATAATAATTTTAAGATATAACAAATGATAATAAGTTATTATTGTAAAACTAACACGGAGAAAATAATAAGGACCAACCTTCTGTCATTGTCATTGTCACGAGAATATTTAATGTGCTTTCTAGTTTCAAACTCGCACTCTCTAAACTTTGATGGTATATTATATGGTAGAAGAAAGCAGATTTGATGACTTAAAGCATAAAGCATCTCTAAAATTTATAGAGCTCCACTTTGTCCATCACAAATAGAGATGGCAAATAAACCCGTCCCCGTGGGTATTACCCGAACCCGTCCCCGTTTTGACGGGGAATCCCCGCATTGACTGGGTATGGGTATGGGTATGGGGAATCCCCGACTTTTTCAGTTGGGTATGGGGATGGGTATGAGGATGTACATATACCCGCCATAATACCCGTCCCCGCCATATCTTCATTCTCGTTTAAATTATTAAAATATTCACAATTAATCAAGTAACCCATATATATATATATATATATATATATATATATATATATATTCTATTTTTTATTTCTTTTAATTATTTCATTTGTCATTAAACTCATTCTCATCTCCAATATATTTTTTATCTTATCATAACCTTTATGTAATTATGTTAAAATAATGTATGTTAATAAAAAAAATTATGCCTTACATTTGAATATTTATATTATTTTTTAATATTTTTATTTATTATAAATTTTCCTTTCACATGAGAATGTTTATACTCTCAATTTAAGGTAATATAAAAAAAATTCTTTACTTATTATTATTATTATTATTATTAATTTTTGTTTAATTTGAAGAACTCTTTTGTTTCATTAAAGTAATTTTCGTTATTTTTCAACCATTAAGTATATATGTTGATATTTGAAAAGTTTTCTTAGTTCTCTGAGATATTTTTCGTCTTATCATACCTTAGTTATACATTTGATTTCCTTTGTGTGATTTTTTTCGATAGTCTCTCAAATTATTTCTAAAACACACATTTGTTAGTTTTTTAATATTTTTATTTATTGTTTTTATTTTCATCATGTAGAATAATATATCATAATGTAATTGTTTCACTTTAAATTCTGTTTGAAGTGGTTAAAATTATATATATATATATATATAATGATATTTAGGAATAGTATATGATAATTCACTACAAGAAAAAATGAAATGGTGACTGATTTAGTCAGTAACCCATATCAGTCACTATTTTTCGTCATTGGTGGTAGTAGTTGATTTATTGTCTAAATTAGCGACTGATTCAATGATCGAATCGGTACTTGATTTAGTGACCAATTTAATTACTAATTTATTTGTAATTTAATGATAAATTTTTTGGTCACTAATGATATTTCTATTTATTTTTAACCACTTCAAACATAATTTAATAATTAGTTCTCTAAGGTTTTTTTCATTTTATCATACCTTAATTATACATTTGATTTCCTTTGTGCGATTTCTTTCGATAGTCTCTCAAATTATTTCTAAAACACACATTTGTTAGTTTTTTAATATTTTTATTTATTGTTTATTTTCATCATGTAGAATAAAATATTTCGATATATTCTATCTAATTATTTGTTATTTTATAACTCACTATTAATCATACTGTAATTTTTTTTACTTTAATTGTATAAATAACTTTTATTTACTACAATATAAAAATTTAATGTAATTTCTATGAATATTTTTTTGTCACTATGCAACATATATTGAAGTTCAAAAGATACAAAATCTATGTCAAAATTTTATTATTATGTTTATTATTTGTTTTTTGTGTTATTTTGATCAAGTGATGTATTATAACTTTTTATTAGTGTATAAAAAAGAGATTCATTATAATTTAAAAAATTGAAGTAAAAAAATATTTAAAATATATTTTAATTTGAATATTTGTTCTTTGTGTCATTTTGATCAAGTGATATATTATAACTTTTATTAGTGTATAAAAAAGAGATTCATTAGAATTTAAAAAATTGAAGTAAACAAACATTTAAAATATATTTTAATTTGAATATTTGTTTTCCTTTTATACTTTTTTGAAATATTTTTTAATTTTATCAACTAAGTTCATTAATGTTGTAGTTTGCAAATTTAATAAATGTTTTGGTTCACATGAAATTTTATTTGGTATTCTAATATAAAATATAAACAATTATAATTTATTTTAATGTATTTGGCATCGAAGAAAATCCTCCTAATATTAAATATTTCATAATATTATGTTTTCTTTACCGTAATTTTTTTTCTTTTATAAAAATTAATATTGAAGTAGTTAGAACATGGGTACGGGTATGGGTACGAGATTATACCCGTTACCCGGTGGGGATGGGGATGGGAAAAAAGTTTGATACCCGTTGGGTTTGGGTATGGGGATGGGGATGAATTTTTTATGCGGGGATGGGTATGGGATAGTGAAACCCGTCCCCGCCCCGCCCCGTTGCCATCCCTAATCACAAAGTAATTGCCATAATAAATTGTTGTTAATTATATGGGATTATGACATCAAAATTTATGCAACAATTATAAAATTGGTTGACAAATGTATCAGATCTATGAAAATAATTGACCATTGAATATCTTAGATTATCCCACATATCACATAATTAGGAAATTTTAAACATTCTTGCACTTGGTTTGGTTCATTTATCCCATTATCAATCAATACATGAAACTAAATACAAGGATCATGGTGACAGATCCTCCAAAAGTGAGTATTATCTTTCATGTATCACAATATATCAAGTCTTTCATCAAAGACTCTTAACTATAATCTCTAGAAATTGTTGATTGATCATTTGATCCTTGTAGATCTTATTAATATTGGTTTACTACCTCAATGAGAAACTTGTTGTTCAACTTGTTCCTCAACAACTTGATCTATCTCCAACAATTTATGAAACTCAAATAACTAGTTGTCTAATACGCTCTTGAACTGAAGGATCACGAATGACTATGAGTGTTTCATTTGATTTAGAGGATTGAACTTCATTATGATTATTTTGAATTAATTCACTCTCACTAATAAAGTCATTTACAAGAAACTTTACGTTTCTTGATTCCACAATTCTAGTGTTATAAGATGGACAATAAAACATTATAACCTTTAAACTTTTCAACATATCCAATGAAATACCGACTAATAATCGTTGGTTCTAGTTTCTACCATAGTACTCTCCACCTCTATCCAATCTTACGATCTTAAGTTGTTTTTCACATTGTAACTCTACTTCAGCCTTAAAAACTTTAAAGGCATCTGAAGCTTCATCCTTAGAATGAAGGAAGTAAGGATACATATATTATGAGTAATCATTTATGAAGGTTATGAAATATCTGAGATTCCATAAATATATGTATGAATTATTTCTAGTAGGTTTGAACTCCTTTTTTTTTTTCACTTGTTAGTTTGGTTACCCTTAATGCAATCCACATAAGTCTCAAAATCAACAAAATATAAAGTACTAAGTACTTCATCATTTAGTAATCGCTTGATTCTCTTAATGGAGATATGTTCCAATCTTTGGTGCCATAACATAGAGAAACTCTTATTCACAACACATTGACCCAATAAAAACATGCATTTAACTATAAGTAATATAATTTGTAATTTAACAGAGTAAAGACCATCACAATTCACAAAAACAAAAAACTTTTGATTTATCCAACAATGTAAAACCATATTCCATAAAATTAAAGGAAACACCCAGAGATGCAAATCGCAAAATTAGAATTAAGTTTTTACCAAAAATAGGAACACAAAAGACATTTTCTAAGCACAAAATAAAACCACTGCTTAAAACTAAATTTTATGTCCTAATGGCCTCCTTATGTGAACTCATATTGCTTCATGTATAGATGCAATGCTCACTTCTCATTGTTCTCCTTAGGTTTTGCATACCCTATATTGTTCTCACATTGTCATGCTAATCAACAAAACCCCGAATACCAACATAAAGGTTGGTCTTTATTAACGTCACAAAAAGACAATTTAACCTCTCACACTCCTCATATAGATCAACAACATCTAAAGTGTTTCTCAGTAATAACGATGATTCTAATTTTTCTAATAGCATAATTAATATCTATTCAACCCAAATGGATCTTCTCCCAAAACTTATTATTATCCTTTCTTTCTTTGTTTAGTTTAGAAATACCATAATGGATATCAGAAATATTCACTAAGAGAAATTGTACATTTTAAAGTACATGTTCATCATCATAATTTGAGACTATAACAAACATAATGTTTTACCAATGCAAACATGTATTAGTAAATGAATCTTGGGGACATAAAACCTGCCTCTAGGGTAAACTGTTACTCAATTAGATTCATATGACGAAATGATAAAACTATTATGTGATACCGATGCAAACAAACGTCTATCTTAATGAATGAACCTAGTGACATAAATCTTATTTGTGGGCTTACATGTATTAATAAATGTTAATCAATGTAAACATAAAACTTACAAATGGCAACATGTATTAATAAATGAATCTAGGGACATAAAACTTGCCTCTGAGCTAAAGTCTTACCCAATTAGACTCATATAACCATATAACCAAATGATATTATGTTATATCGATGCAAACACACGTTTGTTTCAATGAATGAATCCAGTGATATAAAATTTGTCTGTGGGCTAAAATCTTACTAAAGTAGACTCATATAAGCAAATTATGAAACTATTATGTTTGACCAATGCGAACATGTCTTAACGAATGAATCTAGTAACATAAAACTTATTTATGGACTAAAGTCTTACTCAGTTAGATTCATGTAACCAAATGATTATGTTTTATCGATGCAAACACATGTCTTAATGAATGAATCAAGTGACATAAAATTGTCTGTAGTCTAAAGTTTTACTCGATTAGACTCATATAACTAGGTGATAAAACTATTATGTTTTATCAATGCAAAACATATATTACGTACCAAAAAATATAGTACTTACAAAAATAGTACAAAAACATATATTAATATTTTCTTCAGTCTTATATGAAGGAGTTCTTTTATCAAGTATATTTAAAATGAATAATCATATGTCAATCCTTAGTGAACTCATATTGTAATTAAAACAAAATGCACTACTTGACCATCAAACCAGAAAATGTTTCATGTTAAAAAATGGATATAAGACAAAATTTTATACTCCATTATTTTAACGATACAGAATGTGCATTTTTAATTCATCTTCAACCTAAAAATAATCATCACACCACCATCTAAACAATGGTGTCAATTGCCATAAGCAAGTGGCAATGTTCTCCACGTACACAAAACAAATCTTAGATCCCTTAGAGCGATTTCGACAAACTCTAGAAGGGTCATAATGCTGATGCTCTGAGACCTTTTGTATCCATAATAACAACACAAATAAAAAATCCAAAAAGATAACCACGACAGATTCAAAACAAGGCAAATGTATTTAATCTTGTTCTGATACCAGATGTAAAACTAATACGGAAAGAAATGGATAAAGATTAACTTTTAGCCATTGCCAATGTCACGAGGATCCTTTAATGTGTTCTTTAGTTTGAAACCCTAACTCTCTAAATTTTGATGACACAAAGCACAAAACAATTGTAAAATTTATAAAGTTCTTTATTCATCACAGAGTAATTAAAGTAATTGTTATAATAAATTATTGTCAATTATATGGAATTACAATATAAAAATTTATGTAATAATTATAAAATTGATTGACAAATGGACCACATCTATTAAAATAATTGACCAGGTGAAGATTTTATATTATCCTACATATCACATATTTGAAAAATTCTCGACAATTATATCATAAAATGTTAATAGTAAATATCTTAGAGATATTTTATAATATCTTAAAAATATAACAAAATTTGATAATAGATTATTATACCATAAAATATTAAGTGTAAATATTTTGAAGATATTTCATAATATCACGAAAGTATACAGCTCTTAAATTCTATCGTTACTAAAAAAAAAGTAAACATAAACCTTGATATTTCTCATGTACACTTTTGTAATATAAAAGATACCAACTAAAAGTGTCATAATCTCATGTAAAGATGATTTGGACTTTTGGAGCAATTATATTTACACAACTTCTTTCACTTCATCCTCTATAAAGGGACTTGCCAAAACCTTATTTTTCCTTTTCATTGACGGTCGATTATTCCATATTATTACTACTTTAGTCTCACATTTCCTTTTGTGAAAGTGATATATAATATGTTCTTTTATTGCTTACACATTATTTATGATTTTCTTTTTCAATTTTGTATGCACGAAATCTTTGTTCTCGATCTCCTTTTCACTAAACTAGAGTGGAAAATGTAGTGTTAACATCACCACCCTCTTTCATCCATATGTTTCTTGACTTTTCCTACCATAAGTTGCACTTCACCCCAATAATTTATACATCTTTGTCACTTCATTCTCATTTTGCTCAAACTTATTCAATTATTAATTTCATGTTTTTCCTCACCGCATCAATGTTTTTACCACATTAGATGTTGTTGTCATATTTTCACCAATGTTGGTATAATGCTCCTTATGTCATTCCTTCAACATAATGCTCTTTATCTTCTCCTTTAAAATAAAGCTCTTCATTCCACTTTTAGTTTATTTCCGATGTATCACCACAAGCTTTGTATATCTCACTACTTCTCCCCTATAGTCTTCAATCTAATATATCCTTTAACAATATGGATAATGATATGATATTATTTTTATTTGCACATTCTCTAAACATGATGGATTAATTTGAGTAATACAATTATTATTGAGGATTGATTTTATTAAAAATATATCATTCGCATTCTCTATTAACAATATTAGACGCACATAAAATAATATCTATGAGAAATAATCCATTCAATACTTAGCCATATTTATTCTAAGTAATGTATACTAGTAATTAGAAAAAAATTTGTAACGAGTAACAACATTTTATTGTCAGAAAAAAAATGTTCAGTTAATTTTATTGATATATTTTAATTTTTTTATTAATGATAGAAATATTTATCCGTAATAAATCTATTTATAAATTAAAATTTTTATTATCAACAGAATTGGTAATGAATTTGTCACTAATAATACTTTATTAATTCATCAATAAAATGAATGTTAAAGTCCCCATCTTTAAACTTTAACTGTTTTATAGTAAAAGTTTTCAATAAATTTCCACAGAAAAATATTATCATCGATAACAATTAATAATATTATCATTGCTTTAAGTGATGCTACAAATATTCAGTAATTAGTTACTCCTTTATGCTTTTCTAACTAGTCTAAATAAAATATTAGTTTTAACAACTTCTCCACATACTTGTTAGAATTTCTTAGTAATTATTGAGAAAGATCGTATGATATTGCTCTTTAGTAAATATTATTATAAGGAGTAATCTTATTTGAATAGATGATATTATTATAATCCATTTTTTTATTGTTGGTATAAATTTGCCTCCAGCTGCGAGAAAGGTAACTAAAATAATGTGTGATGAGTTGAGCAGTAAAAGCTGAGTTACATTACATTACATGCGTGGTTGGCTTATGATAGGAGACAGAGAGTGAATGCAGCGTGCAACTTTGCCAGAAAATGCTTACTCAAACCACGTGACTTTGCCCTTTGCTTTTCGTTAATAAATAATTAATATGTCTACTTAGGAGAGGATAACATTTAAATTAATATATATATATATATATATATTAAATACATATACTATTATTAATTTTTTAATATGTTTTTTCTATGTATGATTATAAAACATATAATTAGAAAAAAATGTATTTGGAAACTCAACAGATAAAAATAAGTTACATAAATGTAAAGTTGCATCATTAAATGTAAGCATCATATTAAATGCAAGCATCTACCCATAACTTAGTATGCTTTTGTCTTGTTGTAGTTGTTTTCTTGGCCATATTACAGTTGTTTGTTGACTGAGTTGTTCGTAATAAATATAAAAGTACATATGCGGTTTTCTCTCTATAAACCCTGTATGTTTGCCTTGCCAAAAATTTAAGGAACTTATTTACATGAAAAAACAACTTTTAATGTGCCTTTGTATGTCTCCATATTTTTGTATATGTAAAAGGGTACGGTCATAATTTTCTTCAAGTTACTTTCAGGCATATGCGGAGCATTTGGATGGTAACACTTGCCAAAGATATTTCAGACATTATTAGCTATTGTTTCTTTAAAAAAGAGAAGGTGATTTTTTTTCAGCAAAGGCAAAATAAAACAAATAAAAAATGCATCAACATGTAAACAAGGGATGATTAATCAATTATATGATTAGAAATACAAGAATATGAAAACTTTAATCCCACAAATGTAGGATTGAGATAAGGGATGTCAACTGGACGGGTAATCGCTCCTTCGTACCCTACCCACTGAATAAATATTTAATCATAAATTCAAATAAAATAAAATATATCACTGTCATAAATTTTAAATAAAGTTTAAATAAACTCAAATTTTCAAATAATTATAAAAGTAAATATAAAACAACGTTCAACACAATGAAAATTCTTTAATTAGTGTTTTGTTCAACAAGTCCACTTTCTCATATTGATTCATGAAAAATAAACAAAATAAACAAATAATAAACATTAACTGCTACGTGTCAAGTATTCTTATTTTGATTTCATCATTTGACAACAAGCATACCATAAACGTCACTCTCTATACAGGTTTTGATGTATATGTCCAATTTCAAAGAAGGGAAAGAGAAGAATGTCAAGGGGTGTACCTCGATGAAGACAATGTATCAATACTTGAAGTTGAAAGAATGAAGACAGAAGACAACAAGATGTGCAACTTAGAAAAAATTAGGTCAAAATATTTTTTACTAATATATATATATATATATATATATATATATATATATATATATATATATATATATATATATATATATATAGGGTATTTTGTGAATTAAAGTTTAGCAGATACAGGTGTCCACATGTATGGATACTATGATACCCGTCCCGTTAACATGCGAGTATCAAAAATACCCACACCTGCGGATAGCGGGTATCTATTTTTAATATTTGTTTTCCACCCGTTGCAGGTTTTATCTGCGGATACGAATTTTTTTTACATCCCTAATTGAGATTGACAAATAGTAAAATTACTAGTAAAAATAAGTGTGATACAATCCGTTTAACTAATATGGCTCCACCTAAGATTGATTTTAATGAGTTTAATTGCGTTTTGAAATTATGCCTAAACCCTAAACTAAACTTGCTAAATTGATATATAGATAAAAGCATATTATATATAGACAAAGTAAGATGTTTAACAAGTGAATTTGACACATTATTTTAATAAGTTTGTAATAGGAAAAAAATTGACATTATTGGAAGGAAAATATTTTAAGGTAAATAAAAAAACATTAAACTTATTTAAACCAATAGGTGATTTATTCCTGATACATATCCAAAGTTTCACTACAAAAAAAACTCTCATTAACAATTAATTTTAGTAATAAAAAATTATTAGTCACTATAATACTCAATTTAGATATCAATTAACAAAAAAAAAATTATTAGTTTCTAAAATTCAGCTACCAAGATTTTTGGTACCAAAGAAAATTAGTCATTAAATATTAGTTGTCAAAATTTTAGTACCAGAGAATTAATTTATAAATTAGTCTCCATTTAATTAGTGACCAATTTAATAACAAATTATAATTTTTTATTCATAATAATAACTATTCTAATAACTAATAATTTTTTATTTTATAAATTGATATTTAAATTAGTTAAGTATACGACTAACATTTTTTAATCACTAAAATTCTTATTATTTAAAATTTTTTCTGTACTATCTAAACACGTGTAAAGTTAAAATTATACGAGACAACAAATAATTCCTGCTCAGAATAAAGTTTATTGTTGATAAGATAATAATAAATACTTATGTATAAACTTAATTGACAAAAATAACAAATAATTTTATCTATATACATAATTAATTATTTATTATATGGGAAAGTTGTATATTAGTTAGTAAAACAAAATCTAAAATGTATAAATTATGACAAATTTTCTAATATATATGTATTCAGTGATAAAAAAATTGTTATATTTACTAGTTGCATTGATCATATTGGAATGAATGATATTAAGTCATATTAAAAAAAAGTAAAATATATTAAAATATATGGTCTATAAAACTATTAATAAATTACTACATAAAATAAAATATGTGGTTATTCAAATACTATTTATTTTCCTAAATATCAGCTACTAGACTAAAGTATAGATGTATTGTCTCTTGGAAACAATCTACAACAATTGGAATTTTCTTTTATTTCCTTTCTAATGAGTCGCTCATAGTTATATATATATATATATATATATATATATATATATATATATATATATATATATATATATATATATATATATATATATATTCAAATTGGTTTGTAGTAATAATCAGCACAGATAACAGATAATCAAACATAAAACATTTCCAGGAGCAAGAAACAAGAATTTCTGCCAGATCTTGTATACATATAATTTATAACATTAATATTAATTAATTGGGAATTGTATTTAGTATAAATTCAAATGTAAAATTTGCAACATTCAAGTAGAAACACTGACCACGTTGCTTGCTTCTTAATCATGTCTCCAATCTTAATTTAATCACATGTTCCCAATACGATCCAGAAATTATTTACAATTTAACATTGGACAATAATATATATATATATATATATATATATATATATATATATATATATATATATATATATATATGATACACATTGAAATTAAATGGATTGGCTTCTTATGTTTCACTCACTACGTGCAAGATAATAAACAATTCAATACATCAAGAACTGTAGTATCTTCTTTTGCAGTTTTGTTAACTGTACCAACTTTTTCTAATTATTGGTTGAAAAATATAAGCTATAAAAAATAACCAGGTTTAATTGGTCAACATTTAACGGTCATCTCATCTATATTATTTTTTGGAGGGTGTTATTTAATATTTGTATTCTATATAAAAAATCATCTACAAACTATTTTTAATCAAATTTATTATAGATGGTATATTTGAATTAACTAACATGAAAACACAATGAGTGAGTAGAAAAACAATAGAAAAGGAGAAACATAAGACTTAGGTATGCCAATGAAATGTGAAGAAATAAGTCTTGTCAAAAGTCAATTTTAATTCTCATCCATTCTTTATAGTCTTTCTTCTACTAATGATTAGATTTTTGCACAATAATAATGTTATCTTTAAAAGACTTATAATCATCACCAGACAAATTCTTCCATCCAACAACTTAGTAATTATCCTATAAGACACATTGTTTATGAGACAAATTAGTCCACTATATCAGGTAAAAAGTTTTTCATGGATACAACATTATCCACCTCATAGAAATTAAAGTGGGGTGTCATCAACACCTTTCACTTTGATATGATAACTTCACACAATCTCTTACGTACCAACAATTCCCTAAGCTTACTATTCAATGCAAATTAATAATAATATATAGTTAAAAAATGCACTTTACACCTGTATATATTATCGAATGAACTGATTAATTACTTATAACCAGAGAGAGGTAAGAAAAAACATATACAGTGTAAGGTTGTGGCAGAGAAAGCTGGAGCTTGGTTTATCTCAATTTATGATTAAATAAGAAGGTACTAAATGATACCAAAAACTTTTAGTAAAATAAGTTAGAAATAAAAAAAAAAAAGTGTTTTGTTCGTTCAACCTACGTCTTTCTCTAATCGGGATTGATAACTAAGAATTTGTTCTGTAGTGAAAAAGTGTATAATAAATAAATGTGTGTTATTAAGTAGCACGTTGGGTTGCTTACCTCAAAAGGTATTTTAGTTAATGGTTTTGGATGGGGTAGGAAGCAGATCCAGCATATAAGTAAGGAAATAGAATTGCATGTATGGTTTCATTAATGATTCTGCTTATGATTAATTAATATAATGACATTTAATCTAATAAAGTATTTAGTTGATGATGGTCCCTCTACACTTTTGGCATGGTACTTAAGGACGATGCCTTTCAAAGTTTGGTTGTTATCACATGCCCCGACAACCATCACTCAACTCTTCCATTCACTTCCTTCTTCTTTTTTCATTTCTTTCTAAATTATTGTTTTTTAGCAAAGATAAAGTGAAAGTAGGGAATTTTCACCTTTCAGCATGGAAAGTGATGAAAATAAATGAATTCTTATGAAACTTGTTTAAGCACTAATAATCGTTTTACCAAAGCTTTTAAACATTAAGTTGAATGAATTAAGAAAGAGGAAAGAGAAGAGAGTTAATAATATTTAAAATTTATGAAGTTAATGTGGGGAATGTGAGATAGAAGAGAAAGAAAAAGAGAGAGAAAGAGAATAAGAGGGAGGAGAAGGTGGGTGGCACGTTAATTCATTATGAAAGGGGTTTGTCACCCTCACTTTCACGATTCACACACAATGCCAAAGGCAAAAAGTGTATTCATATCCTCTCTCACCCTTTTCCTTTCCACCATCTCTCTCTTTCACCCACACATACACAATATCTCCCATGCATCAAATTCCATGCCCACTCCCAAAGCATGCTCTCAAAGTAAATTAAATATTCCCATAAAAAAAAAAGTATACCGTTTTATTCCAGCATAAAAATCAACCCAAGATTTTTTCAGAGTTTAATCACAAGTTTTTAGTTCATTTTCTGATTCATAGTAGAGTTGAGTATTTAGAAGAAGATGCCGTAATAATATTTGGTTGGAACCGAGTTATCTCCTAACAAAGATATCTACTATTCTTTTTATATATAAAAAGGAAACACTTTTTTAACTAGGGTATCTCTTCGTTAAGAACTAGACATTAATGTTTGAAGAAATCAATAATTATTCAAGAGTCTAACTTTCTTACCAGATATTCTTGGAGTTAAAAAATTGAAGAGGGAAATGACACCTACCTGGTCAAGGGTGTGAAAAAATTTCTCGAAAATGAAAATTTTGTCAAGAAAAGTATAATCTTTATGTATTATCAACTATTTTTTTGCACAACCAATTCATTTAAAATATGATAGATTTTTCAAAATAATTATTATAAATAAAAAAACTTTAAATTGTGATTCAACTATATTTATCATCAGGAAAGAATGATCTTTACTGTTGAAAAGAGTTGCAATTAATAAGTAGCATGTTATTAATTGGTTTGGCGTTTTTATTTATTTATTTATTTGATCTAAATTTATTGGTTAATTTGAGTGAAGAAGAGGTTGGTTGGTGTAGCTACTGAAAGGAAACCAAGTGGAAGGCTTTACTTGGAGGAAGCAAGAAACTGGACAACCTCGTCGTTTTGCTTCTTCTTATGTTGCTCTGGCCCTTTCTTATCATCTTTCACTCTGTTCAAGATTTGTCATAACAACAACAACAATATTATTATTATTATTCTGCACACAAAAGCATAAGAAAAAAAAAAAAATCTTTTTGCAGAAAACTCGCATTCCCCATTTCCCGCTCCTCAATTGTATGAAACCACCTTCTTCTCCGTCTCACAATGCTTCCAGCTTTTGCATTTGAGTAACCCAGTTTTTTGAAGCAGATTTCATTTTTCTCTTTCTCGTTTCGCGAGAAAGTTGAACGAGAAATGAATAGCAGAACACGCACCACTCTTCACTCGGTGAAACCTCCTTTAAATGATTCTAAAGTAACTTCTTCTTCCTCTTCTTCTACTACATTCTTATTTTTTTTTTTTGAAATAAAAGAAAGAAAAAACTTCATTTTGAAGCATAGACTAGGCTTCTTTAACCGTTTGTGAATGATTCTTATTAACTGATGAAAAAAGGTGTGCGCTTTTGATCCAAATCTAAACTGGGTTCTTCAGCTTCTTTTACGAAACGAATACTTAATTATTTTATTTATTTGTGGTGTTTACTTTATTTAACTTTTTTGAGTGGGGGGAAATTGAGTTTTATGATGATGATTTGCTTATTGGTGGATGTGGAAAGCAGGGGAAGATGGAAACTGGAGGGAAGAGAACAATGGGTGGGCACAAGAATGGGCGCCGATCCAATCGAGAAAGGAAAATGGCTTTGATTCAAGATGTACTTTGAATCTTCTTCAAACCTTGTTTTTACATTGTGTTCCCTTTTTTCTTTCATCGAATTTTTTGGTTCGTTCTGCAAAATCACTAGCCCTTCATGTTTTCAAGGTTGGTGCAAATGCAGGTAGATAAGTTGAAGAGGAAGCTCAGACATGAAGAGAATGTTCATAGAGCTTTAGAAAGAGCATTCACAAGGCCTTTGGGATCTCTGCCTCGTCTTCCTCCTTATCTTCCTCCTTATGTTAGTCTCTCTCTCTCTCTCTCTCTCTGTTGTTTAATCACACACATTAAGTGTGTTTTATTGTTAATACACATTCCAAATCAATAGGAACTGTAATGAACATAAGTCTGAATTGTTTGAAACGGAAATCAAAACACCCCATCACTTTAAAACGATGAGTTTGTTCATTGCTTCAATCCCGATCAAGGGACTGGTTCCTTTTTCCAGCGGACATTCAAATATGAATATCTCATGTTGAGGGATTGGTTCCTTTCGCTAGACTCAATTCCCCTGGTTTGAATTATAGTACTTAATCACTATTTCTTTTTTATCATTAAAAGTTAATATAGTTTTGTAAGTATTGCTGGCATTATTTTTTAATTAGTATAAGTTTTATCTCAATGATATGTGGAATAAAGTTTTGCATTGAATTGAAGTGAAACTTTAGAATAGCGAAGCAAAAAGTAGTTAAGGAATTGAGTTGAAATTTTGTTACTATTTTTACTGTTGTTTTGCTGATTTATGAATACAAGGAGAGTAATGAGAAATGTGTGTACTTGTTCTAGACATTGGAGCTGTTGGCTGAAGTAGCAGTGTTGGAGGAGGAGGTGGTTAGACTTGAAGAGCAGGTTGTGAACTTTCGTCAAGGTTTATATCAGGAAGCTGTGTACATTTCCTCCAAGAGGAATGCAGAGAATTTGAATGACCCTATTGACCAAAACACAATCAGGAGTTCCAAGCATCAGAGATCAAAATCTATGTCTCAAAGTGAGTTCAATTCAACTATGATGGGTAGGCCTCATCCTTCTCTTGCCAGAAGTGCCTCCAGCAGAAAACTACTGTTCTCTTCTGACACTATCAATGAACACGCTGGGAAGCTAGTCCATGGAAAGCAATTGCACAGAAAACAAGATTCATTCTCATCTATCCCGGAAGAGGGAAGGGGAAAAGAGAATCGATCATTTGGTAACTTTGTGAAGGATAAACAATCACCGGAAAAGAAAACACCAACCAAAGTTACTTCTCCAATAAAGAAATCTCCGCTCAAGCAAGAATCAGCTGAGAAGTGCATGGATCACTTGAGGTTACAGGTACCTTGATGATAACCTCACAAATATCATTCAAAGTTATTTCAATCTGTCACTTGAGGTTTGGAACTCCTTGTTTGTTATAGCTAACATAATAAGTGGATGTTTCTTCAAATTAAGCTGAATCCAACATGTACTTAGTGTTTATTGTTCTGTACATTCAACATCATTGTTTTTTGTTTTGCTTGCACAGTTGGACTGGAGATTAGCAGACCATGAAAGGGCTCAGAGTTCTTCAAGTTCATCAGATGATAAGGTGTCAGAAGTTGATATCACACCGAATAGAGTTTCAGAGGATATTGTAAAGTGCTTGAGTAGCATTTTTGTTAGAATTGGTACATCCAAGGACAAAATTGGGGAAGCAAAAACGCCTTCGCGCTCTGCATCAGCTTTCAACCAATTCGGCAAGGAAAAGGATCAATTTTGTGATCCTTATAGTATCTGTTCAGAATCCAAAACAAGAGAAGTCGGTCCATATAAAAGATTATGTGAAGTCAAAGCCTCCACTGTTGATATGAACCGGGCATCAAATGCTGTGTTTCTGATCCACAGATTAAAGTAAGTAGTTATCGACTGCTATTAACTGTTTTTGATTGAGGAAACTATGGGTGTCTATCTAATCTTGCCCAAAAATTCAGGTTCTTACTTGGGAAACTAGCTTCTCTCAACTTAAAGGGTCTTACTCATCAAGAAAAACTTGCATTCTGGATAAACGTCTACAATTCCTGCATGATGAATGTAAGACACCTTTGTGCTACTTTATTGCATATCATTAAAATGCACGGCGGAAGAATTGGGTCTTTTAGTTCTAGATTTGAGTTGAACTTGACGTCATCTGAGCTTGCTAAACATACTGAGAACAAACATCTTAAATGATTTTGGTTTCAATGTTGTAGGCATATTTAGAGCATGGCATTCCTGAGAGTCCAGAAATGGTTGTAGCATTAATGCAGAAGGTACATACATTTATTTGGGCTATATTCTCAACATTCATTAATATTATGTTTGTTATTGTTACTGATGATGATGTTATTAAACATGAATATTCAAAGCAGTAGAAGCATATCTGGTTCTTCTGTCTAACTTGTAGTGATTGTTTAGTTTACCTGTATGCTTCTAGAAAACACTATCTGAGTATTAATGTCCTTTCTATATATCTGTCTAATAAAATGTCCAAGTTAATTAACTAAGAAAGGGCAATGAATGTTTCAGGCAACTATTGTAGTGGGGGGCCAGTTACTCAATGCAATTACCCTGGAGCATTTCATCTTGAGACTGCCTTATCACCTCAAGTTTGTAAGTGCAAAAATCTTGTCCTTTCTTTTGAATTTAGAGTTCATAGAAAATAAAGTTGACTTTATTTCATTTTTTTTGTTCTTGTGCTTTTATACTTACTGCATTGAATGCCCTAAAAAACTTAATTTCCTCTTGGGTTCCTGTGACAGACGTGTCCAAAAGCTGCAAAAAATGATGAGGTTAAAGCACAAAGCATATTTGGCCTGGAATGGTCTGAGCCCTTAGTAACATTTGCACTTTCCTGTGGAAGTTGGTCTTCACCTGCAGTATGTGTTTTCTATCTTAGTTTACAAGATAAAATTTTTATGTGGCAATGTTTTTGAGCTTTAGGGACAGTCTAGATGAGTTTTTCCATAAACATTTCTGAAGGGGATAAACAAGAAAAATAAAATTCACATGTTAAAATTAGCTTACACAAAGTTAAAAATAAAAACTCAGAAAAATTATATGAGAGAGCTTCCATAGATTAACATACACAAGTTATTTTAGCATAGGAAGTAAATAACTTCAATTTTCCTTTTATTTTTCTCTTTTTGAAGTATTTATGGAAAAGTTTGTCAGATCCCAAATGCTTGTGGAGAAGTTCTTATGTTACCAATATCATGTCTTCTGCACCTAAAATTTCTTAAATCAAATTAGAATTGAAAATTTTCTGGCACAGCTTGCCATTGTCAGACATATTGATTCTATAGTAAGAAACCTGAAGCTAATTAATTTCACATTGCAGACAGTAATTATAAGGTTAGAAATAGAAGCTTTATACATCATGACGTGATTTTGGTTCCACATGACATAAAATCAATCACACCATAAGAGCGTATTTGGAAGCTTGTTGGGAAAAAAAACACCTTTTGGATACGGAAGTTATAATTAGTTTACGAACATCACATCCAAAACATGAAACCAAGCCCCTTATAAGATATAGAATGTTCTTCCAATTCCACTGTTCCATTTTACACAAGGATGTTGATTACTGTGTTATTATTTTATTTTATTATATTTTATTTTAGGTGAGAGTTTATACAGCATCACAAGTTGATGATGAGTTAGAAGCAGCAAAGAGAGACTATTTACAAGCTTCAGTTGGTATCACAAAATCAAACAAGTTAATAATCCCCAAGTTGTTGGACTGGTATTTACTGGACTTTGCAAAGGACTTAGAATCTTTGTTGGATTGGGTCTGCCTCCAACTACCTGACGAAATGAGAAACCAAGCAGTTGAATGCCTTGAAAAGAGGGGAAGAGATTCTCTATCACAGATGGTACAAATGATGCCCTATGATTTTAGTTTCAGGTTACTTTTACACCAGTAAGTTCTGAGAACTGGTTTCTTAAAGTTTGATGTGGTGGGTTTTTTGTACATTGGTGGTTCACACAGAAAGTACATAAGCCAAAACGCGTAATGTTTTCTCAGTTGGGAATGGGTTTTGGCATTTGGGTCATTGCTGGTTAGTTATGCTTTTCGGAGATATACATAGAAATGGAGAGTTTTTAAATCTTAGACATTCATTTTGGCTGCAACTTTTTGGGTTTATAATAATATCATATGTTGGTTTAACCCATGGCACCAAATAGAACAACGTTTAACAACGTCAGCATCCCGTGGATTTTTGTTGGCGTAAGAATATACACAAAATTGAGCAGCGACTGGAAAAATTCATGTATGCTCAGTTTTATGTTATTATTTAACTGGTGATTTTTATTATAATTATCTTAAAAATCATATTAACTATTATATCTAATCGGTCATCTGTGTGTATGTAGTGATTCATTATGAGCTAGCTTCTATACATATAATCAATTATAAGTGTAATTTATCATTTAAATTATACATCTTTAATTCTAAAAAAATACACACGCAATTTAGAAAATTTTAAGTCAAATATAAAAATCAACCGATATTAGCTTTTAGGTCGCGATAAATTTTCAAGTATAAAACAATATAGTGGATCGACGAAAATATTGTACACTGCAATGCTTTCATTAGTAAATAGAAAATGACAGAAGGAAAGAAAGTAACTAGAACAAAAGGAAAGGAAGAATTATTATTTTTTTCTTCTTGTTAATTTAGAATAGAGTAAAATAATGTTTTATTAAGGAGAAATAACAAACTGTATGATTATATATCCGTTATCGATTAATATTCATATTGCTTTCCCTGGAAATTCAACGATTAATCAAAGTAACATGAAAATTCAGGTTTATTTTACCAAAGACCGTTTAAGATATCTAAACAATATCTAGATTTAATTTTATTCCTAAACAATGTCTAGATCTAAACTCCATGTTAACTAGACTTTGTTATTAAATATCAAATTCTCTAGACATTATTATTTAATGAAAAATATCAGATATAATATAGTACAACTCTGATGTCCAATCGAATAAACTCAATTTTTAATGAAGTTTAACTAATGAAAGAATATATTGACGCCAGTCTGTTAACAGTACTCCACTTAATAATAATAGTTTAAAAATTAATTAAAAATATTAAGCTGTTGTTTTCAATTATATTTTCCGTGTATTAAATGATTCCTTGTAATAATATGATAAAACTATTAATCGATAAACTCATTCCGTAAATTAAATTGAAATATCTTCACACAAACACAAGTGCAATAACTATTCCCCGGGATTTTCACATCATACTGGATAAAAATATGTCGATTTTCTTTTATGCACATCAAATAAGATCCCATCTTAAATTTACATGCATAGCCGAATGTGTATACTGACCGTAAAGGACGAGAGCAATATTTACCAAATGCAATTGATCTGCAACTTCGTTTCTCTATCATGGCAAAGGCTCAATACAACTACATTACAGGAGAACAACACGCTCAGTAATCACAAGCAATGAATCATAGGAAAAAAAGAGAAAGCCCACAATCGCATCAAAACTCGAAAGCAGTGTTCGCAATAGATGATAAACCTTATAATCTCTCCAGATATGGCGCAATATTTGATACCCCATAATCTCTTGTATACTTTCTCTACAAGGTTGTCTCTATTTGCAATACTTTCCGCGGGGTAGCAAAGGTCGTATCGTATATAACAAAGATTATAATCCATCTGAGACACTCAACCAAACGGAGAGGGAACTGGTCCTCCTCCGGCAAGAGCATCTGATCTCTTGATGCTTCCCATTCCGCAGACAATGCATCCAGGTGCAGTCACGGCCGAAAATTTGGCTCCACAGAGATCACAGACATCATATCCAATGGTTGACAGCCTGCTTAATGTGGCAGCACAGAATTGTGAGGGATCTTCCAAAGGATCAATGGACTTGTTTGCCAAACCCCTCTGAACACACAGGTCGATCAGGCTTCTAAATTCCTCCTGCTTGTTTGAAGGTGCTTTAGACAACAGTAATTCTAACATTTGCTTCGAATAGGCATAATTTTGTACATCCATGTTTCTTTTGATGGCAGTTCGAATGCAATTTATTCTGTGCTTAGCTAGAAGTGGCAGGGAACCAAGATGACGTGAAAGTCTAGCCATCTCATCTTTTGCACTTATTGCACTCGGACCATGGACTTTCTGCAGACGTCCAATTTCCTGCAAGAATAAAGGTAATACAATTTAACAATCATCCACTGCATTACAAAACTATAGAGTCGAAGCAATTTCGAAGGTTCATGTCTAAACAGAGAAAGCCAACATTTGTAGACTGCAAGGTTAAAGACTTTACTGCGCAAGTTTACAAAAAATAGTTTCAGCTTAAATAGTGTAGATAACGATTTATTTTCTGTCTTGCAGCTTAGATTCAACTAGTACCCAATCTCAACAAACAAGCTTGTGATTTGTGAACTGTGCTGTCAAATAAAATAACAATAGATAAGGGAAAAACATGACATTTTCTTTGCATATATTCAGATGAACTGGTTAGAATGTGTAGTACTGGCCTAATAAGAGTTTATATTGAGCTGTATATGGTATCAAACATAAGAGGTGTATCATTCGAAAAGTTTGAATCAATTGGATTTTAGCCCCTTTAGCCTTATAATGTAGAGAGTAAGGTGTCTTTTTTGCCCTGCTTGGTACTTCAGCTATTCAACAGGAGTCACCCGACATCACTTACAGCATATCAGGAGTCTTAACACGGATTTTGTGCTTATTGCCTAGAGAAAAAAAAGCTTGTCTACATTTTTATAAGATGTCCATCCTATGGGACCTGCGTTTAAAATTGAACAATTGCGTTCAGTACCCGGAGAAGAGTGACTGCTATCTTGTATTGAGCACAGATTGTTGCTTGAGCTTTTATATCGATTCCACGAGATTGTTCCTTAGCTAAGGCAAGAAAAGCTTCATCAAAGCAAGACAACGCATCTGAAAGATTATTTTGCTCCAGGTGAGCAAGTCCAGTCTTGAAACATACAGAAGCAGCAGCTCCACGAGGAACCTGTCAGAAGATTCATGACATTATATTGGAAACAATGATGAAACAATGTATATGTCGGGCAGGTTCAGAGAAAAGCTAATTCCCTAGTTGTGTCATTATCCAACGAAATAACCTATCATGTTCATAAGCACACTAGCTAAATCAAGATCTTTTCTCAGGCAAATTGTCCTAATTTCTTCTCTAGCATCCGAAAAATTATGACATGAAAATTCTTCTCTAGTGACTTAAGTTCAATCCAGATCATCTAATTCTCGCATTACTACCCAATTCTTTCCTTGACACTCACGAAGGAACAAATATTTCAGAGAACCATGGAACCTGTATCATTCAGATATCACTGCATTTTACTTTCTACATACCTGTCCAGGATGCACAGCAATTTGTTGAGAACCAGTTTGTTGAGTCTTCCCTGAATCGGGAGACTTTGGTGCTCCAAGTATGCTAAGATCAAGAGGTTGACTAGAAATTTGAGCCTGGGTAGCCTGTAACTGAGAGTGAGGTATGACCACAGCCTGAGATGAGGATTGTGGTGGGACACCACCATCAGGAAGTCCTATGGACTCGATTGAAACAACGGGTTGTTGAATGGTTTGAGGGGGAATACCACCTTGAAGAGTAGCATCAGCTTCAAAAGCACCAACTTGATTAGTAGTTGTCTTAATATTTTCAACCCCTGGAGTGTACTTAGAGAGAAAAGTTCCAGCAGGAGGTAATCCAGCAGCCACTTGAAGGGATGGAATTGTATTCTGAAAGAAATCCTCGGGAATAGGTCCTGCTTTAAGTCCCCCACTCACAACGCCACTAGTTGGCTGTGAAACGAGTTCAGGTTGAGTCAATGTATCTGTACCAAAAATGTCACCAGGAGTCGAAACAGTAGAAGAATCTGACCCTGTAATTGCTGGAGGCAGGGACAAAATCTGGCCAAGATCCTGGCTTCCACCAGTTGAGGACCTGGTCCTTGTAGGTGGAGCTAACGCTTCACCAAGTTTAAACTGTCTAGTGGCTTCCTTAATCTTATTCACATCCACAGTAGAAGAGGCAATTGGCTTGTCCCGTATTTTTATGTGTAACTTTTTTACTTTGGATACTCCTTCTTCATCACTACTGCTTCCATCGGCAGCAGTTCCATACATGGATTTCTTAAATTCTTCTTCTGCTTTGGCCTGTTCATCAGCAGAGGAACTGACAAGCTGTTGGTTAAGGCTTTCCAGACCCATCAATGAATCGCCTTTGGTATTACCAACCACATTCGATTGATGATTAGATACAGATTTAACAGAAGATGCTTCAGGTCCATTTATTTTATTATCATTACCTTTAGGCATGAAAACCTTAACCAAACTATCTTCCCTCACCTCTACAATATTGCCCCTTCCTTTGATTGAGCCTAAATACACACCAATATGATCTACAATAATGGATGGTATTGTACCATCATCAGTTTTCATGTATGGTGTCACTTCTGCAGCAAGCTCCCACTGAGGTATATCCTTCACAGCAGTAGGTGTTTTAATTTCCCAGTTTCCACCACCCCATTCAGGTCCTTTTGGAACCATACTCTCAGCGGCAAAGTTGGCAAATATACCTTGCGTCCATCCAGTCGATCGAACTCGTAATATCCTATCACAGTATCTCCTCAATTCTGAGTCAAGACCTTCTTCTTCCAATTTCTGAGCAAGACGCCGCATGGCACTTGGATTCAGGTGGCATATAAACAGATCAAGCATACTTTCATGGTCTGCTATAACTTCAAATGTTTCTTTTGCACTATCAAATTGACCAAACCTGAAAATAACCTTCAATTAGAAAAGTAGCAAACTTGTAGATCATGACATTCAAATAACTTTCAGTACCAGCTGCACGCCAAAACATAATTTATGGGAGCTCAAAGTTCCAACATTCACAAAAGAGATGCATGTCACTAGATCAAGCAACACATCTAAGCTATAAAATGAAAGAAAAAAAAACATTGATATAAGCAACATACAAGATAAACATCTAAAGCCAGACAAAGACAATTTGAAGCGTTATACAAGGAGTAAGAGGCAATCAATAACAAAACCAAAAAGCAAATCAATCTAGAAACAAAAATAAATAGAAATCATAATATAATACACAAACCCTATCCATTTCATCAATGCTACTCATCTACGGTAACAAATGGATGGACTGAATAACAGAAAACATAGAAGCATGTGTAGAAATCATATTTGTATCTTTATTATATATTTCCATGTCCCTTTACCTTAGCTAAATATGAAAATAAATTGCAAACTATAAGATATTGAAGTAAATCCTTAGAGATTATAAGGAAATGTGAAAAATTTCCTAAAATATAATCTAAGATATTCTAAATGACTCAAAGATATCATCACAAGAATGTGAAATGAAACATTATAAGATTTTTTCCAATTTGGATTCTTTGATGAGTTTTTGATGTTATTCCTATGTTGAACCTTTAAGATACACTAATTGACGCTAATTTTAATGTTTTAAAATATATTAAAAACCTTTTTAATATACCAATATTAGTGTATTTTAAAAGTACAGTAGAGGGATAATACGAAAAACTCAATAGAGAATTTGAACTCATATTTTTCATATATTCTAACAAAAACAAAACCTTAACATATTAAAAAAGATTAAAATCTTTAAGATATAGTTCAAGTTAATTAGGAATAAATGAAACGTACATCATAGTTCAATAATTCTTTTATGTACAACAGAAATATCAAAAGCACAATCAAATTTCCAACTTTGCCTACCTGATACAGGCATAACCCAACTGCCTGAACCGGTGAAATAAATGAGATGTGGGGGGGCATTTTGGGTAATCTCTGGAACGCAGAAATTCATCTTTCAAAATAGATAAAGCAGTGGAAAAACGAAGAGCTTTCACAGCATAAACACCGCGCATCACCTATGATGAAAATACTCACCTGCTCATATGTTCAAATAAACCAAAAACGAAAATGCCAAGAGCAAGGAATTATGTTGCCTACTTGAGTGAACTGTGGACCTGATTGTGACAAAGCCACAGCTAAATCTCCACAGACAGGAGATCCTCTAGCAAGAATATCCAGAGACCTTGGTGTTATGCGCAAACTGTCAAACCTGCACTCCAATAAAAGAACAGTGCAAGTGTTACAAGCTTTAATATAAATTTATGCAAAAGCCAAAAGTTTTTGAAGTCTACAACCCAGATTTTATGCCCATTAGATATGATTCATTGTGTAGTATATATCAGAAATTTGGTGCCACTCGAATTTATACAAAATACGGCGTGAAGTCTCATTTCAAAGTTACTTAAGTCATGGCTCTAGGTCAAGGTCAAAACTCGAGCATTGGCTCCCCTCGTTCTAACCGCATCAACTATATGATTTTTATAATCTGTTGTAATGGTTAAGGTCTTCACCATCCTTAATCATCTTGTCTTGTGAAGGCATTTTAGGACAGCAATCAGAAACCAATTAAAAAGCCAACAGTAGTCATTCATGAACTAATAGTTAAAAAAAGTAAAATATGGTACCTAAGCCTCGACTTTTATACATATGACTCGGTAACACATAAAAATTACTAACACCATATTGTGTTACTATTTGATTTATTTAAACCAATTTTGGGTAATAATCTAACTTTCAGCAAAATGGAAATATGCACATCAAACTGCACCTGTTAGGTAAAGTTACCTAAATATTTCCACTATATAAACATAAGTTGAATTTTTCTAGAAGTTTAAAGGAAAAAAAGAAGGAAACCTTGATGTTATTTGGTATAATATTTCTGACAGGTCAAGCTTCTGCTCAAAACTTAGCTGCATTGTGGCAAATCCAATAAGAATTGGTTCAAGAAGACCAACAAGACAGCTTTTGATCTCAACCCTCTTCTTTTGTCTAGGATTGATTTCCGTGGGGTTAGCAAGCAACAATCGGTCATTCAAAGAACCAACCAACACTGCACGAGAAACTCATAAATAGATCAGTAGGACTGCACAAAGAAATGTACAGTAGTTGAAAATAAATAGAATATGCGTATCAAATAATTTATGGTTAACAGATTATGACATCCTAGCAAGCGGCAAGAAAAATTACCCGCATAAGGCATACTGATTGAGAGGATAGGCCTAACTTTTCCATCCCAACCAAGTATACTGATAGTAGTAGCAGTAGAAAAAAGGAGGGCCGGCCCAACCCACAATAGAGATCTAAAGTGAGTATGAGTTAAGGTTTCCACAAAGAGAATATATGTGACACAAAAAATTAAAATTAGGAGGGAGAATTTTAACAAACTCTTTGGTCTATTAGTTTGGAGCAGAGGCAGGGAAAAAGAGTTTCCAAGAAATCCTCCCCTTCAATTATGTTCCCTCCAATCCCCTCCTCTTAACAAGTCAGTTCACTAGTGTAAATAAATGGTTTGTTCATGTTGTATAGAAATAAGTATAAAGGATATTGGAGGAAGTCCCTTATCAGAATTTGCAGAAGTGGCAGCAAGTATATCAAGGGCTGCTGAAACAATAAGGACTCGCTGTGTTGTTAATATTCCAGCAACATATCCCCTAAGAGTTTCTTGCCAGTGCACCTGCCAAATTTGAAGAAACACATATTAGCACCTAGCAGAACAATGTAAAAGAGCTATTAGATAATATTTCCACAAACAAGGAACACAATAATCAACTGAAGCAAGAATGAAGGTTCGAAACCATTTTTATTTTGGATGGATAGGGGGAGGATAGAAAAGGCTCATTAGATATTGCTTCCATTCTTACTTCAAGAAACTAGATGAGTTTAACTCAACCCCACAAAACCAATATGTAAAGTAAGGACTATCAAAGATCTATAAGTTATATTTAAATCACATCTCTAATTGTTGTGGGACTAAACCACCACTAATTAAGACAGTCCACAAAAGAGATTGCAAAGTTAACGTCACTTTCTACCACTGCCCCTCACCCCAAGGGCCACTAGCTGGAGTGTGACAATACAACTAGTGAAGTAAGCACTACCCAAGATTATAAGTTTTATATCATCCCTATAGAGACTGCAATTAAGGCAGTCGACAAAGAGGTCGCAACCACAGTAGAAGTTACTGCAGTTAACGTCACTTTCCAACACTCCCCTCACACTTAGGAACACCAGCTGGAGTATGACAAATGTAGGTGTCCCAACAATGGATCTAAAATAGGCTCTAATACCACTTATATCTGAGTGAGTCAATTTTATGGTTTCTTAGAATTTGGAAATAGCTTAACTCAAACCAATAATACTCACTTCAAAAGCAAGGACTGCTCAAGCTTTATAGAATCTATTTAAATCACATCTCTAGTCAATGTTATACTAAGAACGCCTAAGACTTGCATCTTAGTGGCTATAGTTTATGATGCTTAACTTAGCCTTTCTAGTCAACCTTTCCATACGTAGCCCTTCCCAACCTAAGGGTGACCAAATTTCAGGCGGCTTTCCAACCTCCAAATGCCTAGGGCTATAGACCAGAAGGATGGAAAACTGGTAATACAAACAGTTGGACAATGGATCTATAATTGGCATCCACTCATATACTATAATTTGACCATAGCTCAAATTGATGTGACATCTCAAAGCACACTTTCACATTGAGAAAATTGGACACATTAAGTGTAGAACTGGATATTTGTGAGTGGTCCAATTGTCAGTGACCCAATAAGCATAACAAACCTTGCTATAACAAACTCTAAAACCATCTTAAAAAGTGAGCTTTGGGCCTAAATCAACTTTATAAAACTGATTTGTAAAATAGGGTTTACATCCACTTATATACTATAATGTGATCAATAAATTAACTTGTAAGGTGAAAAATGTCCAAACATTATAGGTTGTATTAAGTCATATATTTAGGCAACGCAAACCTAAACATACCTACGAGTCA
Organism: Vigna unguiculata; assembly: GCF_037176805.1. Taxonomy (NCBI): domain Eukaryota; kingdom Viridiplantae; phylum Streptophyta; class Magnoliopsida; order Fabales; family Fabaceae; genus Vigna; species Vigna unguiculata. The sequence goes on along the minus strand of NC_140794.1, from coordinate 49,593,504 downwards.
CACGTTAGTGATTGTAATTGATGACACATAGGTGACCAAGTGACTTTCTAACATTGCAACATAAATTGTATAAGTAATTTTTTACTAGAAATTATACCCACAGACAACTACCCTCCATATTGTTTCAATGAAAGGAGATGCATATGCAAGACAGGAAACATGTAACATTGAAAAATTACTCTAAATGTCTACCAGTGGCAACCACCTTAAAAAGTCCTTTAGCATAACACAAAGAAGTATCCAAATGAACTCTAAGGCCAAAGAATCAACCACAAAATTCTAGCACTTTTTTCCAACAAAATAACCACAGAACTACAAATTGAGAACAACATGAAAGCATTTTAGCATCTCTCTATTGGTTCCAAAAGTTGTAAAATTAACACTTGTTTTTGGAGATCCATGAGGCAAACCCAACCTTCACCAACACATAGACTACTAAACAATTTGTTTCCCTCTTTTTCTAACTCATATTTTCCAACTATTTTCACTTAACTTCAAAGATGCACTTAAGAGCTATTTGGTAACCATAATTGAAACACACACTTCTAAATGATACCTGAAGTACAATCTCGTTTCTTTTCAACTTAATTGACTTTTTCCCCTCACTATTAGTTGATAAGTACTGGCCATTGGCAGTTGAAGTTGATAGACGGTACCCTTGTATGAGCTTTGCAATTCCAATTTGGTTTCCATGAGTAGCGAACATCAAAGATGAATCTACATTCACAGAAATCACTTTCAATACTTAATGCTATATTCTAATTTCAACAAGTGACGAATTTGTCTGTTAATGGACAGATAAATGGATTCACATATGGTTGAGATATTCAAGCACCTAATGGAGTAGAAAAAATGCGATCAACTTCAGTTTCAAACATATACGGTGTTGGGCCACGAATTGAACCAACAGTTGTCTCTGCAGTTGCAGTTGCAGTTGGGTTCTCTTCAAAAACATTTTCATTGTCCTTAGCTTCTTGAGAGGCCCCTCCTGGTAGAGTATATACACTCAATACTGTTTTGTCATCATCAAGGATTGCAAACTGATTTTCATTGGGGCCAACAAATGCTGCATCTCTACCTACAAGACGGTTACTTGAATTATTAAGATGTAACACATGACCCAAACCTGACTGAGAAAAAAGTTTACTCCAGTTAGAAATACCTTTTACTGTGCTGCTTTTACTGTTTGCTACCTGTGCATCACTATTTTCCCAGTAGAGCACAACTTCATTTGTTGCACCACTAAATTCATAAACTACAAGAAATAAGCGCTGTTTTTTACTGTGTATCAGGTATTTTGCTCTGTACTCCACATTTCCAGGAATCTATAGAAAAATAATGAATAACATTACAAGGATGAATATGCCAAATTTGCATAATTTTCCGGTTGAAATATATAAATACTTCCAGCAAATCAATATTATGTAAAATGAAAATCTCAACAAAAAATCACAAATACAGAATGATGTTTGTCAAAAATACTACTCTCTATGTTACCGAAGTATATAGCTTCCGGTAGACAGTGTCAGATCCAGAAGAAAGATTATGTGCCATAAGGTTCAGTCCATCCATATAGTATGCCCTGACAGGATAATGCAGAACTCGGTTTCCTTTACTAAAGAAATTTAGCTCCAAATGAAAAGGCTGGCAGTGCACAATGGCGTCAGTTGATTGAACAGAAAATAAAACAAATTTTTCAAAACAAACTGTTACATGAATCATACCTCGTAAACTGGAAAGTCCTTCAGATGATGCTTGTTATCAAGAACAGTGATAAGGGGCAAGCGTGATATAGGAGAAATTTTTGCATGGCCTTCCATAAAATGCTACAAAAGTATGTAAAGGTATCATTAAGAAAAACTTGATGTAAGAAACAAAATTGCAGACCTCTCACTTCTTTGTCTCTTAAAGTGCATAATGTAATGACATAGTATGTGGAAACAGGAAAAAAAAAATGTTTCATTGATCTGCAGCAGATTTTCTCTGGAATACATTTTGTATAAAAATTGGGTCTACCCTAAGGACTTCAATTTCTTTTCTCCTTATTCCATTTAGAAGACATGGCTTTAGTAAAGCCTGTGATGCACCAATACGTTCATCAGACCCCATTGTATCCAAAACCTTAGATACAACGAAAATATGTATTGGTAGAGTGTGTCAGTAATTAAAAATAGGGTTAAATATGTTTTTGGTCCTTCAAGTTTCAGCGAAATTTGGATTTAGTCCTTCATCAAAATTTTTGATCAATTTAGTCCTTCATATTTCAAAATGCGTGAATTTAGTCCTTTTAACCAAATTTTGTTACGTTTATCTGACGTTTCAAGCGCATTTCATGATAGTATTTAAATTATTTACACTGTTTGACACATTTTTGCTTCAATGTTAACTTAAATACTATCATGAAATGCGCTTGAAACATCAGATAAACTTAACAAAATTTGGTTAAAAGGACTAAATTCACACATTTTGAAAGATGAATGACTAAATTGGTATAAAGTTTTGATAAGGGACTAATTCCAAAATTCACTGAAACTTGAGGGATCAAAAACATATTTAACCCTTAAAAATAAAAGAGTGCTTAATGTATGTGGAAAGAGTGTTAGAACTATTCCTTTTGGTACAACTAATAACCCTGTATTGTGAATTCTAGTTGTCCTTTGGGTTTAACCTTATAAAAGACAACACGTAACAAGGATCCCACACCCAACTCCTTTTTCCTTATAAAACACTCTGGAGTGTTTTCTCTGTTACATATGAAGAGAGATTGATAAGCCTGTTACATGACTCAATTCTAGATGTTTCTTTTGTTATTTCTTGAAGACAACTTATTGTCTTTAGTCTTAATTTGATAACAGCAGAAGATCAGTTCCATATGCAACATTAACTCCAATTCAATAACAACAATAAATAAATAAAATTAGAAACATACACTATAAAGAAAAGCCTTCCTCGCAATATCTGATATCGTAAGATGCCCTTGGCTGCAATAAATAGTACAGATATCAACAGTGACATCAGATCCTTACGGAAAAAATAATTAAGCACAATTTAGGGAAGTATCCAACCATTGTCAAATTTCAAACTGATAACTTAATGCTTAAACTAAACAATTACCAGAAGACTAAATTTGGAGTGTGTATAGTGATTATGAAATAATAGATTATCTTGGACCCCACAATTTGACAGGAGAAGCAACTGATCCTACCAAGTCATCCCCAAGGTAGCATGAACAGAACAAAATAGGAACAAATGGAATGGAACGCCGTTGTTTTGTTTACTTAGAACTATTTTTGGTAGGCATAGAACAAAATATAACAGTGTCCTGATTTTGCATTTGGTGCATACTAAATAGAATAGAACACTGTTTTCAGCTATATATGTTGGGGTGCCAAAGTGAGACAACCCGACTTATCCGGGTCGGCTCACCTTTTGGTGAACCAAATATTTTGTAACCCAATTCGACCCAGCACAGATTGATGGGTTAGTGGGTTGACTCACTTAAAGATATCTTGTTCCAATTTATTTTATATACTTATTGCAATACAATCAAAATGGATTAACTCAACTCATTTTTGTATAACAATACAATCAAAGTGTTTACCTATTTCTCCAAACATTAAATTATTATAAAGATAGTAGTTAAAAATTAAAGTGTCATAATTTTCCAACAAATAAATTAAACATCCAAATTATTCAAACATTATTGAACAACAATCTAGTTTTGAAAAGATCAAATTGCCAGCCTACATAATTATAAGTAGTAAATAATTATAATAAAAATATGAAAAAATGGTAAAAAATATACTAAAAAGTTGTTGTTAGAGGGTACAAGTCAACCCAGCTCAAACCCACCAAATCAAGTTCAATTTAATCCACATTTAAAAAAAAAAAAAAGAACTTTTTCCAACCCACAACTTGAAACCGTGGTGAGCCAAGTTGGTTTATGAGTTTAATTCCATTTTGACATCTCTATATATATGTATCTCCATCTTATTTAAGGTTGAGTATTTAAAAATAAAATAGAAAAGACACTCCTTTATGTTCCACTTTACAATGATCATCATATAATAATTTGAAAAGAATGTCAAGGCTACTGTAACAACTTATGCATATCTGACAACGACTTAATGTAACAGGAAGAAACAAATTTAAAAGATATTATAAAAAAGTCATTAATAACAATACTGGTTTGATTTTAGAACATAAATGCATAGAATAATTGAATACAAAGATAAATACTCTAACATGTAAATATAAATGTATTAGGTAAGAGATGATAGAAGTGAGCATCAACTGTATTATTAAAATGGATGGTTAAGATTAAAATTGAAGAAAATAATCTTGACCATCTTTGTATGTTTATTTGATCAAGATTTACTTCTTTCACCTCTCATGCTGGCACTACAATATATATGTGTGTGTGTGTGTGTGTGGTAAAAACAGTCCCCGTTTTAAGAATGTAAGAAATATAAACATAAGTCATCCAACCCTACATATATGATCAAGATTAAAAATTAGTTACTCACCATAAGACTACTTAAGAAAACTATGTGCATTTATCTTTTAATCCTAACCATTAAAACATGATTCTATGGTCTACATCTATTGTTTTCATTTCTCACAGTAGCAAAAGTTTTCACTTGAGACGTTCCCCCTAGATTTTGGGCTTGAGGTGTGTAATTTAACATCACAAAATCAACTTAAAAGTTGAGGACTGAAAAATCTTTATAAGGATCAACAATTAACCGTATCTCTACATGATACAAGATCTCAACCCCTTAAGAGCCTACATCCCAGCAGCACACTCCAGAGACATGCAGAGGTGCTTCCTCAACTACATAAGAACCTGCTGACACCTGGGTCAGCGGTAACTGGCTGAACCAAAAATTGCACTACAGGTGTAAAACAAAAGGCAGAGGATTGAACAAGAGTAGCTCTGCGACCAAAACTAAACTAAACAGTAATAATCTAATTGGATTTTCCATGACAAAGAATAGAATATGTAGGGCAAACAAGATATAACCAAATTAGAGTATATAAATGGGGTGCAACTCATTCTATGAGCTTGATTTTCAAGGTGAGTCAGGCCCAGAAACAAAATTGAAAGATGATATTATAGAGCGTATCCTAGTTGTTGTTGGACATATTGAACGATCTACAGATTCTCAAGCTTGCAAACTTCACACGCAACTCAAGATGTTTAGTCTACACCATAGTGACATTGGCTAATGATATGACCAACTTAGTGCATGCGTGCGTGTAACAAAACAAATCAGAAAACTTACAGTGCAGTATTTCAAATTTCACTAATTAAAACACAATACTTCGACAACTTCAATACTAGTAGATTTGTTGACCAAACCCATACGCAGATATTGGTATCAAGATCCATAGAAGGATACCCAATCAAGATAAAACTCTTAGTAGTAGAATAGATATAAGCCTAAGTGGTTTAAGAGAAAGTTTTAATCCCATTTCCCATATTCACTTTATTTCCTATTTTAGAAGAGGAAATGGTGGAAACAAAATGAACTTTGAAAACAAAGTAACACATTTTGTAATTATTAATGAAAACATGAAACCAAACAAAATAAAAAGTAAGCCAAATAGATCCTTAGTCCAAACAGCATAGCATAATTAACCTTATCATGTTCTTATAAGAGACTATTGACATCCGATCCTCTAGATAGCTGCATTTTCTAACTCACCCTTTAAGATGATGCTCTTGTAGTTGAGATTGAAGTTGATGGTCTGCTAACACTCCAGAAGAACCCAACACAGAAAGTTTTTCCCTTAAAACAGATGCTGCAAAGCACCTCTACCATCAGCATATCTTTAATGTTAATTATATACAAAATGAAAAGCAATTACCTGAAGATCCTCGTGCACTTTGTAAAACTGCAAACAGTTGCTTTCTCCCTTCTCTACTGTATCTGGCCCTATTTTTTGAACTGTCGGCTACTGTCACATTCTGATAAAATAAACACCAATTTATCTTCCACATTCACATACAAGCAAGGTATAAACAAAGTAAGGTAGCACGTAACTGCAAAAACTAGTGCTGCTAAATTAAATTTTGGATGAAACTCTAAAGATTTGATGCGTGGCAATGGATAAACTGTTTCTCCACCCTGTTGAGAAAGGATGCGAGGGATATCAAGTGATTCAATAGCTGCATCATAATTTAATACATATTAGCCAAACACTCATAGAAAGAATAGTACAAGAATGAAGTATGACTATTGTTATTATGTTCTCTCACTATATATCTATCTATTAAAAGATTCTATAACTACGAGGAGAGAGGAAAAGTAGAAGCAGAAATATTCTGCATTGTAATTAAAATAAGCTATCAAAATTCAACACCAACAGGAAGTCATCAGGTATTCAAGGTAAAGGCAGCAAGAGTCAATATAGCCAACCTGCAGGCTCAAAAAAATTAGCCTGAGTGGGAGGTCCATTAGGATTAACTGCAACACGTGTTTCCCAAACATGAAGATTTCCATCCTTAGATAGAGTTACAAGTAAGCGCAACATGGGGAGCCAAGCAACTGATGTTATAGGATGAGAGCCAACTTGTTTTCTGAAATTTCAATAACAAAAAATTATTACATATAACCATAAGAAGCAGCCTAAACTCAAATATTTACATATAAACACAGGATAATAATAAATAAGAAACCATAGGTGACAATGACTAAGCCCCAATCATGGTACAAGAAAAAAACCAGATCATAGTAAATTAAACTCACATTCCAATCATAATAGGTCTCTCAGTTGATACATCCCAGACCAGAAGTGTACCTCGTCGGTCCCCAACAAAAATCCATTCCAGGGTCGGATGAAAGGCAAATGCACCGGCACCAACAAGCTTTATGGTATTGTCAACTGAGTAGTAAAAACAATATAAATACAAAAACTATTAATATAAAGCATATCTATAGGAAATTAATATGTAAGAAATCATCTTACTTTGTAGTGTGTAATGAACAGCATAGGTATGAATATTATATGCTCGAATCAACCCTTCTGCATAAGCAACATACTGTGATGGAAAAACAATCCAGTCAAATTCAAAAAACATAGGATTGTAGTATATCATTAACATAAGAAACTCATCACTAGAAATGTCTTACACCAGAACCACATCACATGTACTTACAAGAAAATGTAATCTCCTAAAATGATGCACAGTGAAAACATTACCAAAACAGGGAGGCGAGGATGACAAGCAAGGTTGACAACAGGCTTCTTCAAGTCTGTCTTAATTTTTGTGGGTGCTCTACCACCTTCAACAGTTCCAACAACTTCATTTGTGCAAAAAAATATTTAACAGAAACAATCACCATCAGTAACCAAACTAGTACAAACACATTTGTTTAAACACATTATAAGGCATATCCAACCTGTCACACTCATTCGTTTATGAAACCCAAAGAAAACAACAGGTTGTAGTGGGGTCAAAGCCATATGAACTTCTGTATCAGAAGAAATTTGCTCTGTCTTCTTCTCTGGTGAATGTAATACACATGTTTGCTCTAAGTCAAAATCACAAGACCGTATTGTACAATCCTACAGATGTAAAATCAACCAACAGGCACGATAAGAAGAAAAGAACTGCCCAATCACAATATATAAACTAATATAGAATACAATTGAGGGGCATAACTAAAAAATAAAACAGGAATAGCAAGTGAATTGTCTTACTTGCAAAAAGACCTAAGTAACAGAATATGAAACAAACGAAATTCATAAAAGATCAAAACTGATTAGAAAAAAAAAACAAAAGTTGAAATGAATAGGAGAATCTGTGCTTAAGCATTTTTGTATCTAAATGAACATTAACATTAAAATCAAAGAATAATATAAACATTCTTTTCAGTGAAACTTCTTAATTTTAATTTTTTTTTTTTCTGGATTTCATCAGGTCAAATACTTCATCAGTTAAGAAAGATCCTAATTCCTAAAATGTTGTCCACATCATCCGCAATACATCCATCAAGATTTTATTTGCATATTACCACCTCTATAGCCAAAAATACAGAAAAAAAAAAAATCCTGAACATTTGTGTGCAACAGAGAGAAAATTAATGTTTCTGAACAAACCACAATCTTTTGCAAAACTACATCCTTCTTTCATCATAATGAAAGCATGTCTACACTTTCCACTAAGAATTTCAGATACAGCAAAATGGATTATTTTGAGGGATGAATGAAGGCACATGAAAAGTTCAGTTATGGTCAACCTGGAGGATTGCAATCACAGTATGCCCACTTGTAGGACTATAAGACATTCGTACAACAGGTGCCCCAATGTCAAGAGCGGAAATCTTGCTTCCTGTTAATGCATCAAATTCTGCATACATTGAAACAAACCATCAAGTAAAACAGTTAAACCCAAATCAAGTCAACACAAAAGGAAATGCACCATGCAACAACAATAAGTCCACTCAACTCAGACTCAAACAAGAGTTCTAAATATGGGAAAACACTTTATTTACACAAGACAATAGATCGATTAGAATCCCGACTAAATTTAAAAAAGAAAGGACAATAACATATACATTACTAAACCCATATTTTCTAACAGTACTTGACAATATCAGCCATTACTAACCTATAAAGCTACAAACAGTAGTTCAGTCTCTTATGACATTGTTGCACTAATCCATTTGTCCTCTAATCCACATAAGATAAGAGGATTTGGTCTCTAAACATCTAAGATTTATTTTCCTGCAAATCCTATTTTCAGTTTCTCACTTCATTTCACAGCAATGCCTCCTGCCCTGAGAATAAGTTCTTGTGAAAATCATGCACTCCTTCCTGATCAAATCCTTTGTTCAGACTACTGTTCCTGATCGGATTAAAACCAATGATTTACTTCAGATTCAAAGATCCCTAAGTTTATCTCCTGATTGTTGTGTAATGTGGACTGTTATTTGTTCTTGCATTGTTTGGCACCTTCCTTTTCTTGAAAAATAAGTTCTTGTGTTTTGGTGAGCATCGGGTTTGTCCCAAGAATCTTCCGCAGCCTTCTGTGCATTAATGCGAAGGATTCAGTAATGCTAGGCATGCTGTAAAGATTTAGCATTGTTCTGAGTTGGCTATTTTTTGGTGTATTTTATTAGAAAGATATGCTAGAATTTTCTCTGGACTCTTTTATTGAGCTCATTAGGAATCAAGAAGTTTTCTACCTTCTTTGCGGTATTGCATTTATATAGGAGTATCTTTGATAAACCCTCAAGTGTCTGGCATGCAATGTTGCATGTTTTTCGTCCATATTTTTTATCTTTTCGTTTTTCATGACATCTTTTTTCCTTAAGGATATTTTATCCTTTGCATTTGAATCTTTCTCAACTTTCATAATAAATCATTTGTTTATGAAAAACATTTTGACTAATCTATTAGGCCAGGTTGATGTCAAGTTTAGACTAATCTATCGCTTTGTTTCTATGATTCTAAAAAATTTATTATTCATTTAATTAGAGAACATTTATTAGAAATGAAATATTTTCACTCCCTTCCCTTTTTTCCTCAAAAACCCCACTCCTCAGCATATGCTTATGATTTTCCTTCTGAAAGATGTAGAGAGAAATTATCTATATGTTGTTCCAGAGGGCTCAATAATAGCAAGTGTTGGCAACAAGGTTTTAAAAATAGGTGCACAACAGGAGTTTTGGCTGAGATGTTAAAGATCATGACACAATTTTAGACCTTTATAGGAAAATATGACATATACCAAAATGTTACAAATCTAGGAGCTTATGTACGTTTCAGAGAGAGTGAGAAAGAATGTATGCTTCATAGTTCAAACTTGGATCCGGTAAAATATGTAACATGAGGTGATAGTGTCTGCTTCATAGTTCCTAACGAGGTGATTATAGATATACAGTAAAAAAGTAGTTAATTAACAACGGCTCAGGTATCACGGATCAAATCAACATAAAAAATAGCTTCTACTGGTGTTTGTGCCTTCAAAAACTAAAGTTTCAATTCAAATTAAGCCGCAGGAGCATTCATCAACCATTACAAATATATATATATATATATATATATATATATATATATATATATATGAGCGTCTGAGTGAGTGTCTGCTTCATAGTTCATATGTAGATGATTGTGAATACCCAGCAGAACCGTAGTTAATTACCAACGGCTCAGATGTCACGGATCAAATCAGTACACAAGATTACTTCTACTATAGTGCGCGCCTTAAGAAACTAGTGCTTCCAGTGCAAGTTAAGTACCATCAAACGACCATAACAAGCACACAGTTAAACAAACTGAATTGCGAATTAGCAAGGTAAACTAAGTTCGAGGAATCGAAGAGGTACGAAAAGAGATAGTGTTGGTGTCTCACCGACGATGTAGGTTCCTATGGCGACCGCGACAAGAGCTTGGTGAGGATGGAAGCAAGCAGCGTGAGGCTGCAGAGGCCTAACTCCACGGCCGACGTGGCGCAGATCCAGGTGCTGCAGCGTCGTCCACTCCATGGATCGCGTTCCCAAACCAGCAACACTACTTCACCACATTCAAATCTTGTTTGCGCTTTTTCGAAAACCCGAAACTGTGCTTTCCAATGCTGCAATTATCGATCTGCAATGGAGTGCGGAGAATCCAGGGAGAGATGAGCAGTGAGATCGCGGGACGGGGCGAAGTTAGGAATAGCCTGGTGCAGAAGTTGGAGATGGAGACCAAAGGAGAGGAGTTAAAGAAAGAAAGTTGTTTTGATTTTCATACGGGGTCAAGCTAATTTCCTTACCGGGCCTAATCCTGTCGGCTGGTGGAGTAAGGGTTTTTCTTCCTGCACCCCCTAAATTACAGAATACCCGTTTTATCCTTATAAATTTATAATAAAATTGGACAAGTCTTTACTTCACCTTCTTTCTTTTACGTCTGCACCCGAACCTTTCTTCATCTTCATTTATTCTTTGACTTCTTTGAGTGTTTCTTTATTCTGCACCGAACTTTTCTTCATCTTCATTTATTTTTAGACTTCGTTGAGTGTTTCTACATTGTCTGGGTTCATCATTGAAATTCTTTTTAAGTTGTAAAAAGGTTTAGAGGCATGAGCATACGTAAAAGATCAAACCAAGATGAAGAAATGGTGAACCAAAATAAGAAAGAAAGACTTAACAAAGGTCGAGAACAAACCAAAGATAAGATTTGGGTGTAAGAAGGAAGAAGGTGAAGTAAAGACTTGTCTTTTTATTATAAATTTATAAAGATAAAACGAACATTTCTTAATTTAGGAGTGCAAAAAAAAAAACAATAGGACTGCAAGAAGAAAAGCCCGTGGAGTAACTGAGCCGCATTTATCGTGGAGCAGACCCAATAAAATATGGCTAGATTCTAATTGGACTGATAATTTCGTTTAGCACTCTAATTCTTTCTTCTTGAACTTTTATAAGAAAAAGGTCCAAATTACTAATAAATTACAAACATTTTGAGTTGCATAATTGCAAAATTAATTATAGATTTGTGCAACTCATAATTTAAAAAGGTGTTACAAATTGTATAGACGAATATGTATTTAGTATTGTACAATTGGGTTTCAAATCATGTATTATAAAATGTATTTGAAACTGTATAATTTAAAATTCAATAAATTGTGAGTTATGTAATTAAGAAATTTTGGATATATTATCACTCCTAAATATATTTTAAGTTGTACAATTCATAATATATTTATAAAATTTGTAATTCAAAAATATTAGATATAACTAATTTAGAATTATTCAACACTAACACTAAGTGGAGGGATGTGCATGAAAAAATCATGAATAAGGGAAAAGATCTCTTTTACAAAAACTTCTTTTGGGACTCTTCAAATAATGTCAACTTGTATTTTTATTTTTGTGTGTTGTCAGATTACCCGAATTTGGAATCCAATTTTATTATATTTCAAAGGTTTAATTAACTTTTAAGTTCCTTATGAAACTTGTGACGTTGAGTTGAGTCTTTAATAAACTTTTGTAGTTTATTAAGTTTTAGTGGTTTAATTGCATTGTGTGAATTATGTCACCTAAATTAGTGGTTCTTATATGTTATTTTATATTTTTTTTAATCATCATTTATTTCATCATTTTTCTCACTAATTTCAACTACTTCATCCTAAGAATTTTGCAAAATTAGTTGTATATCTGATTTGACTCTAATCGTAGAAGATATTAAAGAGGTACAAGTAATGTTCATCCGCGATGGCCTAAAGAAATTTGTCACTTTACTCGTTGGCTATCCATGAGAAAATACTCTCAAGTTTTTTTTTATATTTGTGGGTACTCATTATACCCACAAACAATTATTTAAAAACAAATCTTTAAATTATAAAATTAAATAAATAAAAAATTAAAGCATAATTCAAATCAAATTTCAAAATATTATTACAATTCAAATGAGATTCACCAAAATATAGATTTTAAAAATTAATATTTTTAAAAATAACTTCAATTTTATATGCCTAGATAGAAAATAAAAATATATGAAATCAACTTTTAAATAATTCTTCAATAATTAATGTTTTTTTCGTTAGTAAATTTATTTTGATCATTTGATTTAAAAAAAAAACTAAAATAAAACTCACTAATAATTGTTATCTAAGAAAAGTATAAAAAACTAAATAAGTATGAGCAGGTAAAAGGCACTTGTACCCACCTCATTATTTAGTATATGTCACGGACTTTATCCATGAATATTAGTATAGAGTTTTTTGTCATTCCTTCTTCCATCTTATGAATCATGTCAAAGTTTTAAGTGCATTCACTTGTGGAGTCAACTTTTCAGTTTAGTCATCACCTCCATGTTCTACAACACATGCATGAAGTTTTAATTTAAATGTTTCACATATTTTCAGTGTCAAGAGTGGAGAACGCAGCCATGTTTCAAATGTTTTTTATGTTAAAGAGAATTGCATTATTCATGTGTGGTTCCTTCATAATTAATACACACGACAACATCGCTAAAGACTGATTTTTATGAAAACTTTTTTACGGGTCAATACTTTGCTCACCAAAGGTTGATTATTAAATTTTTGGATAAGAACATTGTGAATGAGGTTGGAAATTTATTGATACTATGTTAAAAAACAAACTATAGTAATTGAAATTACTAATAAAAATTATCACATAAGTGACAATAATTATAAAATTATAATAATATAAATTTTTAAATTTTTAAAATAACATGTGAATAAATTGATATCATGTTAATAAAAAAATTGAATAACTGAAACTCAATTGAGAAATATAATATACAAACATGTTATGGATTATTCAATCTCTACACTACATAATTGGAATACAAACTATCCGATTTTTACATTTGTAGTGCAATCAACCAAGGGAAGAGAATGACAAAAAGATATAGAAATTTAGATTCGTTTTAAAGTTAGAAAAGTGTTTAAAACGATAAATATAGAGTTTAAGAAGAATAGCCAACCTTTTCGAACCAAATTGATTTTTTCCTCTCACTTGAGCTTCATAAATTTCAGTTTTTTAACAGACAAGACTAGGGTAACTTTCTACATGCAGGCATGACAATATTGCAATGTAAAAAAGTAATAATAATAATAATAATATTTTGAATTAAAAGTGTTATATAATTAATTTTGAATTGTTGTTATAATACTTTGTTTCTTCACCTCGGTGTGGTGTGGTTTGTCCCTTATGGGAATGAATTGTTGGATTAATTAATTAACATGTTAATACAGAGAGAGTGTGATAGGTTTGACAAACGACAAAAGAATATTGGTGGAATGTGATGAAAACGACAAGTCGTAGATGAAAATAAAAATATTTTTTTGATACTTTATTACTGGAGCACTAAACCAGAAAGCATTCCAACACGCATATCTAACTTCTCTCTCGTCGTGTGGCTTAAAATCACGAACTCCGCTTCCGAATTCGCATGATTGCCAAAAAGGATGAAAAGGAAACATGTCTGCAAGGGACCGTAGTTTGAATATAGTATCAATTTGTTCCTCTGATGTGATCTCAGTCCCTAAGAATAGCGAGTTCCAGCAACAATTATCTTTGATATTTCTTTTTTTTTTTTCAAGTGTTTGAAGTTTTAACATAGGATGTGCCGAACTCTGGAACATACAGAGAACAGAAAAATGGCGAAGCGAGATTGGCTTACGGAATGAGTTGTGGTTTTTTCCAGATTACTTTGGAGGCAAACGCATAATAATGATTGAATGCGTGTCATTTTCCCCATCATGGATTCTGAGTACTAGTTCATAGTGTTACTATTATCCATATGGTTGATTCCTCTATTATCATGAATGCCAAATGAAAGCACGCTGATAATTGCGAATAAACATGAAAATTTGAACCAAATATATGTACTGTGTGTGAAGGAAACAGGGTTCCAGATACTCTCTCTCTCTCGCTCTGCACCAGGATTATTCCCAAACCATTATTATTCTTACGTTGCAATCATGCTGTACCAAATTCAGCTGAACAATATCCTTAGGAATTTATTAAATATTGGAATTATTGTTCTTAAATATTGGAGTCTGAAAGAGATTACCCACAAGCTATGTAAATAACATTTCCCTTTTAGGTTTAAGTTTATTTATTCTTTGATTGCAAGCTTTCATTTTAGAAAAACTTATACCCAACTGACCCTGAGAAGCACCCTAATTTAGTGGTTATAATTTTGAGGTAGTTTGTGATCCTTTTTAGCCCTTTAAAACTTGAAAGGTGAATGCAAAAAGAAAAAAAAAAAAAAAACACAATTTTATGGTCAAAACAAAATTATGTGTAGACAATAACAGAGGGCAGGTGTATGGAATCTTATTCCTGTTGGGCTACCTAAAATTCCACCTTTGTGGATAAATGGGTATCTGTAGCCCTTATGCGGATATATACGACAACTTCAAATGGCCTTTGAAAATAAACATGTGAAAAACAATAGTTTTTTAACATTTCATATTAATATTTATTTTACAATAAGTGGGTTAATTATTGAACAGTATTATAAATATTACAAATAATATATAAATTTAATTATATTTTACTTTTTTAATATTACTGGAATTTAAACGTGAGAAGATGAAAATGTCAACTCTAAGGATCATTAAGAACAAAGGATTCCGTAAACGGGATAGTTACTCCAAGTTGATCCAAATGTGGAATATAACTTCATTTATGGTATGTTTGGACGATACAATTTAAAACGTTAATTAATTTATTTGGAAAGTTTAATTTTTTTTTAAAAAAATGAAATATTTGGATGAAAAAATTAAAAAAAAAATGAAATTGAGAAATTTTAAGAGAGTATTTCAAATAACTAAAATGTAGAATTTAAAAATCACTAAAAATCGAAAGAAATTAACATTTTTCAAATTGTGGAATTGTTCATTACTTAAGACAAAAAAAGTTCAGAAGTTCAAAAAGTCGAGTCAAGTCGTACAAAAGGTCTAGATAACTCAATTCGGGTCGAAGGTCAAGTAGAAGCACGAGTCCAAGGTTAAGAAGAGTCGACCCAGGTCGAAAGTCAAATCGAGTCAGCCTGAGTGGAGGTCAGTTGAGTCGGTCCAAGCCGAAGGTCGAGCTAACTCAGGCCAAGCCGAAGGTCGAGCCGAGTCATCCCTAATTGAAGGTCGAGCTAGGTCGGCCTTGGCCAAATGTCAAACCGAGTTAGTCTTGGCTGAAGGTTGAAACGAGATGGCTGTGAACCAAGTTGGTTTGAGTTGAAGGTCAAGCCTAGTTGTCCGTGTCGTACGTCAAGCCGAGTTAACTTGAGCCAAAGGTTGACTGGAGTCGACCTAGGCCAAAATTATACTCGAGTAGGCCCAGACCGAAAGTCTAGACGAGATGGTTATGAGTTAAGTCGGTCTTGGCCAAAGTTCAAGTCAGGTCGGCCTAGGCTAAGGGTCAAGTTGAGTTGACTAATACATAAGTTTTAAAGTAATATACCCTGCAGAAGGTTGAGTTGAGTCAACTCGGACTGAATCAATTCAAATCGACTCAGGTAGAATCGATTCAAATTGTGTTGAGGTCAAATAGATTCAAATTGAAATAGGTCGAATCACTTGAGGTTGAGCTAAGTTAAGTTAGACTTAAAGGTAGAGTTTAATTCACAGTAAAATAGACATTGAATTGCTTTATTTAAACAAGAAAATCGAAATGTAAAATATTTCAATTACTTTATCCAAACTAATTATTTAAGAAACGAAGATAATTCAATTACAAGTAATTCAATCACTAGGTATTTCAATTTCTTGAAATTGTTGAAATCCATCATCCAAACACAATGTTAATTCTTTTTTCCTTATTTTTTATCTAAGCAATACCAATTAAAATTAAAATTGTTGTAGATTTTTGGGATTGGAAACTTCCAAATAATTCACATTACCCTTTTTTTCTTAGAGAGTAAATCATGGTATAAAATATCAATTTTAATTTATGCTTTTACAGTCCCACAAAATCTATTGGAAGTCTTGGCTAAAGATTGGGTCAATTTGGAGTATATAAGTGAGTACAAACCTTACCTTAAAAGTTTGTTTTGTGAGGTTGAGTCAGACTTAAAATTCACTTATTAACATGGTATCATAATCATTGTTAGAGTCTATCCTAGCAAGATTTGTTGTTTATTGGTTATATTGTTTCACCTGTTATCGAATCGTTGTAGGACCATCCTTTAATGTCAAGTCTCACACTCGACATGTATATACTTCGGCATGATAGGAATGTGTTAGAAGTCTCACATCGACTAGAGATAAGGTCAATTTAGTATATATAAATGGATGTAAACCTCATCTTAAAAGATGATTTTGTTGGATTGAGTTAAACTTAAAGTTCAATTCTTAATCGTTACTTACAAGGTGCTGGATGTCTATTTTGTTTAAAACATTTGAAGTTTAAGTTAGTTACTTTTTAATCTTTGTACGGAATCACTTAGTTGTCGTTCTCATTGATTTAGTTTGTTGTTGTTAGTTTGTATGATCCTTCACAAATTTGTACAAGAATTTCAAGGGTGGTTTCTTTTATTTATTTATTTTTTGAATCCAATTAAATGTAATTACTTTTTATGAGAGTGGAGAGGCAGAGTTTTTGTTTCATTGGACCAAAAGTTTAGTTAGGTACAATAGATGAGTGAAATTTGAGATGATGTCAAAAGACAATAAGAAGTGTTGGAAATATTTTAATATAATTTTAAAAATAAATAATTAAAAATAAAAATTCTACTGTTAAATTATGATCCTACTGTTACTTAAGTCTTCATGCACTTTTAATTTTATGAGGTAATGATATTTATGGTTAACGATTATATTTTTTTTTTTACGATTGATTCTTGTGTCTCTTTTCTACTTATAAATATCACCTAGGTGCATGAAAAGATACACCAACAAATTTTAGAGTTCTCTCAAAAGTGTTTTATTTTCTTCTCTATACTATCTCTTAAAATAGTGATGTTAAATTTTTTTTAGCAAATAATGAATTAAAATTAAAAGAACACTTAAGGGGTGCTCTAACCCTTGTACAAAAATAGTGGTGTTAATAAGATTCAAAGATTATTCGCTATACTCGGTTGATCTGATGGATTGTTGTATTTTGGGAGGGGATTGTGTATTGTCCTGTGCAGTGGAAGCATTTTATCTCTAAAGACAACACTCTGTGGACCTCAACCCAAGATACTTCTACTCCTTTATTTATTTAATTTTGGTCTATTTTTGTTATAAGAATTGTTGGATCTGATTAATATTCGATATATATATATATATATATATATATATATATATATATATATATATGTCTTAGTATTATTATTTTTTTAAATAATTATTATTATATTTTTCATATTTTTTTTATTAGTAACATTATTTGTTTAATATTTTTCTAATAAGAAGTTAATCTGTTTAAATTGTCAAATCATTTTTCCACCTTAAAAGTATACAAAGGTTACCTTTCCTTCTCAAAGTCATTTTAAATTACATAATACATTTTTTTCTTTGTGTTGTAATGTATTTTAAGTTATATTATCAAACCTCTTTGGAAGATGTAGTGAGTCGTGATTAGTAACAGTTCAGAAAGGGTCTCCGAATCTCTTTGAGTTAGATCTATAATTGACCCCCAAAAAAATGATTTTAAAGGTTGTGACTAGCACATAAAACAATAAGAACATTAGAAGTAGTAAGTTTAATTTGGTTGATTATTTGTTTCATAATATTAATAAACTTAGAAGCGGAAATCCTTCATGTACCTTAGTTCATTCTTCTATTCCTTAAAAACATTCAATTTTCACTTTTTAACTCACTTTCCAAAAGTGGACTTTCACAAAATAGCTTTCTAAAGAGTGTAAATTTAAATCATAAATTTCAATATCAAATGAACAAAGTTCATGATATAAATATGAATCAAGAGATATTCAATTCATATGATAAAACAAGTCATTATCTCACTTGTCAAATTACTTGTACTGACCTTTTATTTTAAAGGCAATTATGAACATATTTCAGTAAAAATAATATTTTATATTTATATGTGTTAGATCATAGTTGAATACACTCCAATTATGATTTTGATTAATGCAAAATAACCATAATGAATAACAAATTGCTAATACTCAAGTAGCCTTCATGACATTCATATGCATGTATATTTTAGTTTAATTGTTTGTTTTTAGTATAAACCTTGTATATCCGTTTCCCTAAACACCATCATGTATGTGATAGGTGTTAGAACCTATCAAAATTACCACAAGTGAATGTCAAGTATGAGTTGATCAATATATTATTTACTATTTTTCAAGGATAAGTTAATGTGCTGTATTTATAGATTTTTTTTTCTTTAAAGAATGTCTTTGAAAATATATCTAACAATTTTTTTTTTCGTTTAAGTCTTTATTTTAAAATATTTGACTTTCAATTTTAAGGGATCAATAATGTAAATTCTTAAAGTATGCGTTATTTTGACATTAAATCTTTGACAGTATCATCTTTCATTTGTTGTGATTGGTATTTCTGCGTCAAAAATTGTTTAATTAATATTTAGAAAAAAGGAAAATAGAAAGAAACTCAATTATGTTTTCAAACTACAACCCTTTTTAAAGTGATTGCTACTTGTTTTCTAGAATTGTTATGATATTTTGAGTTTATAATGACTTTTTATAAACTAGACTATTTATCTATCAGATTAAATTATTTTTTTATCCCTCTATTTGTCATGAAATTTTAGTTTGATCTTCAAGTTTTTCGTTGTCTCAATTTGGTCATCATTTTTTTTTAAAATGACTCAATCTGGTCCTTACCGTTAACTTTTACCAGACGATGTTAAAGTCAACGTCACATGTCAATTTCTGGTTTTTTTGAATTTTTTTTAATATTTTTTAATATTTTTTTTTTGAATTTTTTTAATTTTTTACATGATTTTTGACACATGACACAACTATAAAGTGACACGTGTAAAAAATTTAAAAAATTCAAAAAAGCTAGAAATTGACACGTGGCGTTGACTTTAACACTGTCTGGTCGAACTAACAGTGAGGACCAAATTGAGACAACGAAAAACTTGAGGACCAAACTGAAGTTTCATGATAAATAGAGGGACCAAAAGAGTAATTTAACCTTTTAATTACAAAGTCATGATCCAACAATGTCTCACGTGTCTGGATATAATGAAAACAATTTCTCTTGCACCACAAAAAATATTGTTTGAATTCTCATTAAAAAGAATTCATTTTTTTATTTAATACGATTGTGTGGTGTGTTTTTACTATGTCATTGATATACTTAATTTTGTAGTGATGTCCTATGTTGAGCACTAAAAATATATTATATTGGTACTTTAAATATCTTTTTAAATATATCTTAAAATTTCAAAATCAGTTATCATTAAGATATTTTGAAGGCACAATAGAAAACAACACAAAAAATTCACCAGAAAATCCAAATTCGTCTTGGACCTTATGCATATACAAGTTGAGTGATACTATTCGTCTTCCCTCAATTATATCAATAGCGATCAAACTTTTGAGTCACTTGGTAAGGGAATTGGATATTGATAGGAAACCATAATAAGTGTGTTGTTTATAATATATTCATTAAACTTATACAAATTTTATACACTTGTATTTAAAATGATCCATTTGATTTGAAATTGATGTGATTGAAATATATTAAAAAATTCAAGCTAGTACAAATATGTCATTTTATTTAGGTTTAATTACTTATTTGGTCCATATTTTTATTAAAAAAATGTCAAGTTGGGTCATCCAATTTTTTTTAGTCTCACATTGATTCTAATTTGTTAAAATCGATGCAATTTGGTCACAATTTTTTAAAAAATTAATGTTATTTGTTTTTTTGTTAAATTTCTTGAGACTGTTCATAAAATTTTCATCAAATTTGACAGTAGGATTATGTTAATTATACAAACAAAACAAACTCTCTTTAAATGCTTAAATTTTGAAAAAAAAATCTTTGCTCAATTTGAAGAAAAATTAATAAAAAAGATCAAATTGCATCAATTTTTCACTTACTAAACAAATTGAAGACCAATTTAATATTTTTGAACAAAAATAGACATCATCAAATGAGTAATTAAATTTTTTATTTATCTATAGGAATGCATTGGTAAACATCACTAAGTATTTATTTTTTAATGACTACATTTCATGTTCTGTTATCAAATATCAATATTTCAAGATAAAAGAATTTGTTCTAAAATTGATATAAAAAATGAACAAAAGAAATCATATTAGTTATAGACGACTCAATGATAAAATTATAAGAAAAGATTATAATATTGACTTTAACAGATTTGAGAAGAGAGTGAAAAAGGGTGTGGATTTAACTTTTTTTCATTAACAAAATACTAATAACATCTACCACATATTCCTATATATATCACCATATTTTTTGTATCAGCTTATCATAAAAAAATATTTATAATTAATAAACCAAACTTACTATTTTCATATAAAACATTTTCTTACCTCATTTATAAACTAAGATTTTGGAACATAACAAAAATGTTAAAAAAAAAAAAAAACCTAAATGAGTAGCCCTGACGTGAATGTTGGATAATATACTTGAGTTGTGTTTGTCCAAGTTGTATGATAATATTTGTATGGAGCGAGGGCATGAACCGACAGTTCACATAACCGATACTTTCAGCGAAGTAGTGTTGTCTTTGAGTTCCAAGACATGAATGATGTTCTGTTGTGAATAATTATTGAACTGGAACACCGTGTCTGCAACTAAACACCACATCTGCAATGTTCCTGCCACCGAGCTGGAACCGCAAGTGGTGAGGAACCAAATAGTAATAATAATAATAAATATAAATATAAATAAAAGGTTACAATAAAATAAAATAATAACTTATGTAGTAGTTGCTAGAAAAAGAACGAGATATTACTCTTTTAAAATATTCTACCGTACTCGTGACTCGTATCATCATACCATAAATACAATAGGAGTACATCTTCCTTCACCGTCTTGGTATCAATCATTGCTTAGTACTGGGATATATTTGAATAAAAATTTCAAGAAGTGCATTTCTTAAGAAAAATTATAAAAAAAATAAAAAAAATTAGGGTTGTGTGATTATGAATGTAGAAAAAAGCAGTAATATTTATGGTTAGGAATGGGGCAAGTGACGTTGAGAGGAAGTAGTAGAGAAAGAAAGAAGAGTGAGGAGGGTAAGCGAATGCTGGTTGTAAGGGAGGCAATGATTCAGACACAACCACCCTACTACTCATCATCTTCACTCCACTCCACTACTTAAATATCTCACTACATTTATTCACTCTTCTTCATTCCACCAAACCAAACCCTTCCATAATATAATATTCCCACTCTTAATTATTCCTTCAAACTTCAATTTCTTAAACCATATTCTCATACAGAGATGCGAAACATGGCCAGCTCCGCTTCCTCACGAGGCATTGCAGCCATCGTCGGCGTGGGCCCCAACCTCGGTCTCTCCATCGCTCGCAAGTTCGCTCACGAAGGCTACACCGTCGCCATCCTCGCTCGTGACCTGGGTCCGTAACCACTTTTATTATTATTCCTATTATATATTCTCTTATCATATGTTATGGTACGACAGATACAAATGAAGTAAGTAATTAACTAAGTACAGGGAGATTGTCGAGATTCGCGGACGAAATAGCGAGGGAAGAGAAGGCGCAGGTTTTCGCCATAAGAATAGACTGTTCCGATTCCCGAAGCGTGAGAGAGGCATTCGAGGGAGTGCTGTCTCTGGGATTCGTCGAAATTCTCGTCTACAATGCATACCAACCCTTATCTTCTTACCCCACCTCCTTCCAAGACCTTCGCATCGATTCCTTCCACAAATCCCTTGCCGTTTCTTCTGTCGGTGCCTTTCACTGCGCTCAACAGGTACCGTTTCTTATACTCACTCACTGTGCTTTTCTTACATCGCCACCTTCATTCACCAACTCTATATATAATTAAGGTGCTGCCCGGCATGGTTGAAAGAGGAAAGGGAACCCTTCTCTTCACCGGCTGTTCCACGTCTCTCAACGGCATTGCTGGATACTCCGAACTATGTAAATATCAATTATATATCTTTTCTTTTCACTCCCCTCCTCCTCCTTCTTCTTCTAGAATAATTAAATTGAGTTGAATTAATTGAATCTGTGAGAACACTGGACCCAATGGGGAGATGAGACAGGCTGTGGGAAATTTGCTTTGAGAGCACTGTCGCAATGTTTGGCCAAGGAATTTCAGCCTCAGGGAGTGCACGTAGCTCATGTTATCATCGACGGTCTTATCGGCCCACCCAGGTTCCTTTCTTTTCTTTTGCCAACATTGCATATATACTACTAGTCTGGAAAAGGCTTCATAACATGGGATGTAGCAGTTCAACAATAATTGTTTGGTTAATTTATGATGTTTGGAAAATATAACTGTCTTGAGTAATGTGTTTAGAAATTACACTGGTTAAAAGAAAGAAACGATGGATGATGTTAATGGAGGTTGAGGTATTGACGGATGAATTTGCATGTTGTGGGGCAGAGGAGCAACATTGACGACGTCATTGCAGAGGGGTAATTCATCGGGGGAGCAAAGCAGTGGAGTAATGGGAGGAGGAGGAGAGAGTACAATGGACCCGGACGCACTGGCTCAAACCTTCTGGCACTTGCACGTCCAGGACCGGAACGCATGGACCCAGGAGATGGATCTTCGTTCCCCTTCTGCCAGATTCTTCTAGTCACTCCTATTAATTTCATGTCCCCCCTCAATTATTTCTTTTTCACTCTATACCATACTACATTCTCCTCTCCTACACTATACGGTCCAATGCCAATCATTTTTCATCTATGATTTTCCAATCACCTCTTTGGGGGGGGCTTCTTCTCGGTGTGCTTGCTTTGCTACCTATGTGTACAGAGATTGTTAATTTGGGTGAGTTAAGTAATTACTGTTTTTGTTGTAGAGATTGAGAAAGAAAAAAACAAGAAGAAGAAAATGATGTATTATATTAGCGTGTGATGTCATCGTCCCTTTGTGTGCTAATTTGGTTTTGGATTATTGTGTTTTGTCAGATTATATTTGTCATTTAGAAAATCGTGGTTAATGAGTAATTTGTCCATAATGGGTCGAGTTGCTTAGGATGGGAGGTATGGGTCCCAGGTGTGGAAAAGTTAAGGGGTGAGATGGGGACATGATTGCATGGATAATAGCAGGAATTCGTGTTCTAATTTTGGACACAGAAAAACTGTGTACGGAGTTGCTGTGCTTGAATTGAATTGAATCTGTTAAAAGTATAAATTAAAGGTTGTTTAAGTGGTGTTATTTTGAGGCTACTACTCTTGAGAAGAATTGTTTTGGTTTATGCAAGTGTGTGTAAGAATGAATAAAAGAAAGAAAGTGGGAAAAAGCAAGGTGTTGAATTGATTTTCCAAAAAGAATGGAAATGACAGCTAGAAGGAATAGGAATGGGAACAGTAGTTGATGACGAGAAGCAGGGTTCCACCACATGAAATGGTTGGTGATGATGCGCGTTGCATGATTGGAGATGCTTTTGATATGATATGATATGATGATTGGTAAGGTAGCTATGAATCATGTCATATGCCAGGTCCCCGACTCGTATCTGAAAAGTTTAATTACAGCAACGTGTCATGCCACTCTCTCATTAATGCCTCTGTTGACTTCTCAATTCCCTTGTACTACTGCTATCACAGACAGATCAAATATCCACAACCACAAAACAAAATTAAACCCTAAACTTCCACTCAAACTAAAGATATTAGTTAAAATCAAAGATTAAGGTCTTGTTGCCACATCTTTGGTTCACATCAAATAGTCCCCGTCTAGGCCATACCCGAAATCTTCGCAATTCTATGCGATTAATTACGGGGAGACAATTGTCGGATTAACACTCTCCATTCCGCAATTGTTTCAAAAATAATAAATATCATTAACTACAATCAATTGAGTTATATTTCTATTTATTGTGAGATGGACTTTAATTTAATGTTATCAAATCAATAAGTGTGTAAGATAAGGTCGTCTTTATTTATATATTATAAATTTGTTCTTATTCTTTTTTAATGTGTAAACTTCGATATATTTATCTATGTTGAGATAGATATAGGTGGACTAAACATTAATAAATGGTCTGACCTAATGACAATTGATATGAAAAGCTCAACAAATAATAAATATAGTTATGATAGACTTTAATTCATGATTTTGATACTATGTTAAGAAATAAATTTTAAGTCTAACTTAATCCTTCAAAATCAATTTGTAAGATGACGTTTGCATTAACTTATGTATAATAAACTTGTGTTATTTCTAATTGATGTGAGATCTTCAATACTGTTGAGAGATATATAGAGCTGTCAAAATGGGTAACTCGGCTTGACCCGGCTCGACCCAGCACGGGTTGATCACTTAGTGAGTCAACCCAACTCTTCTCACTTATTAGCGAGTCAACAAAATTCCAACTCGACCTGGCCTACCGCGGGTTAGAGGGTTAAACGGGTTGACTCACGGGTTCACTTAATTAAAAAAAATACAAATTTTTTTTAGTCAAAACTAGATTATAATTCTAATTAAAATCTAAATAAATTTTAATACAATTCAAATAAAAACCAAAATGACAAAAATAAAAATTATCTATGTGTTGGCTAAAAAAAACAACCTAACATGACCCAAATACAAAGTCTAACTTAACAAAAAATACTTGTATAACCATTTATTTACGGATTGGTGAGCCAAGGCTCACCACAGGTTCAATCCGAGTGAGTCAGGTTCTACGTGAGCTGGGTTAAAAGTCAATCCATATTAAAATTTAAAAAAAAAATTCAACCCAAACCAGACCAAACTCGTGGTAAGCTGGGTTTTGGCTCGCGGGTTCTAACTCATTTTGACAGTTCTAGAGATATATTTTAAATTTTAATTTTTATAGGGACTAAATAATGTATTTAAACTTCATCTACACTTAAATGATATAATTTCATTAAAAAAGATAATGTTCATGAAAATAAATAAATAAACAATTCTTTATTGAAATTTTGGTGATTTAGCCATATTTGCATCCACTATTTTATTATTGAGATGGACAAAGAGGTGTTAATTTAGTATGATGACAGATATTTAGATTTCATATTAGAGTATGCTGATAATGATTTATATATATATATATATATATATATATATATATATATATATATATATATATATATATATATATATATATATTATGGACATAGAGTTTTAACTTTATGTTGATTTTATCTATTTTTTATCTTGAAATTAGATATCTATTTTTAATTCACCGAAAATTTAAATAATTTAAATTTAACATATGATAGTTAGAGTGATACAATCTTATTTAGGAAAAATACGATCGTTTCTGAATTTGAATCTTTCACAAGAATGACAAAAATAAATCAGAGAAAAACGTGGAATAAATAGGGATAGAGAACGCCACAATCTAACAGATTGATAAGTTAAGTGAGATTCGCCACAATCAAAGATGTTAATATTTGATAAGAACATAAAGCCTAAGACAATAACAAAGAGAATTCTCTTTTTAATGAAATAAAATTTAATATATAACTAAAAATGTCTATATTAGGATTTGGTATCTCAAAACACATAAATTTAAGAAAACATAAAAACTCTAAAAGAAAAAAAAAATCCAAAAACATAAAAATATAAACTAATTTTTAAAATAAAATGTAAAATCCAAAAACATAAAAACATAAATTAATTATTCTAAAAACTATATTTCAAATGTGTTTATGATTTTTATGTTATTTAAGTTTTCTCTTAAGTTTTCTCCTTCTTCACATATTATAAACTTCAAGAAAACATATTTTAACTTTCAATTTCCTCGTAAATTCTTTGAATTGTAAATATTCTTTCTTAGATTCTTCATATACATATCGTTATGAGCTAATTTTCCTTTGTTCACATTCTCATTTTTAGAGACAAAAGAGAGAGGAATTTGTATTTAAGCGCTTCCATTTCGTCTCATTTCTCTATAAACAAACACGCTGCACACCTGCAAATATCTATGCAAAGTATTTCACCTGAAGCTAACATAACGTGAAGGCGTAGTTAAAAAAGTAACTTGCATTGCATCATGTCATGTCACAACTTTCAACTCCCACCAAAAGTTACCCTTGGTAAGAACATCTAATTTATATCTTGCTTTCTCTCACACATGAACACTATAACTCTTACAACCATCTTGCGTGTTACAAATGAAGGGCTTCAGATCATTACCCATCACAACCATTAGTGTCCACAATATCTCTATCCAATCAAGTTTAATGTTCTAGACTTCTTATGAAACTTGTTTGGTAGTTTTCTTTCATTAAAATATTGTTCAAATTTTTCTATCAATATCACTTTTGTTATTATTGGGGTTATTATTTTTTTAAATGTCTTATATGTTGTAAAAATACTTCAAGTCATACCGAATTTATCCTCGAAATCCATTGTTATTAGTTTTTTTTTTCTTAAATCGAACTGGTAACTATAGTCAGATAACTTATTTAAAGTAACCACAAAAGAAACCTCGAGAAAATCAAAGAAAAGAACAAAAATAAAATAAAATCTAAACCAGTTTATATTTAAAGTAACCACAAGAAAAATCAGTGAAAGAAAAAAAAAATCTGAACCAGTTTAGTCGAGAGATATTTTACAATGATTATTTTATATTTTTTTATTAAAGCTAAAAATTAATCTAAAATATTTGTTATTCTAATTTTATTCTACTTACAGACTTATTACAATTATAAATAAATATTGTTAAAAATTTAATTTAAATTTGATAACATATTCTGTTTTAATTTTTGTTTCTATTTTAAATCTTAAAATCTATAAATTATGTTTTAGAGTTCAGTTTTTAACATTATAAAATTACGATATATTTTTTTATTATTATTTAATTATATCCTTATAGCTTTATTGATATATCAGTCTGATCATGATTAATCTCCAGAAATTAGAATGAATGTCTTGATTGATTCAATGAGTGAATTTAAAAACATTAGTTATTAATATCTTCAAACCTACATCTTAAATAATTCGTAAAATATAGGAACATATAATTATTTATTTGAAAAATGAAGAAAACCCTAATTGAAATTGATGTAACTTATTTTCAATGAAGATTCTTACATTTTTTTGTCGTCTTCTCTGAAACAATAACTTTTAAAACATAACGAAACAATTCCTCGTATGATATAAAAGTATAAAAGAAATTAATTTGAAAAATTTATAAGGATAGGAAAAAGAATAAATACAGTTTACAATTCAATGTTTTATTACTAACTTAGTGTGTTTTCGTATAAAACATTGTAACATCTAAAATAACATTTTTTTAAGGAAAATTATTGAATTTGAAAAAGCAAGACATAAACTTAGTTTTTTCTTACTAAATTAGATCCATTTTTTTTTAAATCTAAAACAATATATCGTGTTTAGAGTATATCATGTTTCCTAGAAGCTATATATATTAACTTTGCATGCACATCACATTCTGAATTACGTAAGCAAAAGGAGAAAATAATTGAGTGGGCAAATAGGTGCTACTAAAATAATGTTTTTTATTACCAACTTTCTTTCCTTTTCCATCCTAAAATAGAATAATTGAGTTTTTCTTTTCTTTTGTAAGAGTAAACGGTTTAAAATAATTTTGACAAAGTCAAAAAGTTTAAAATAGAATATTAGAACTCTGGCAACATACCTACACACAGCATATGGTGATAGAGAAATGACAATATATGTGAGAGTCCCCAAGCTACACAATCAACAAGGTTTTGCAACTACTTTCACCTTCTTCTTTTCTTCATTTCTCTTCTCGAGGAAGAAAAACGGCTGAAGAGAGCTTAACATTTTAATTCCTTTTTCAAGTGATAGATATTTCCAGAGATAATCACCGTGATAACACTAATTAGTCATGTAGATACCAAATACAAATAACATTGAAACATGAACCCAATTCACATCAAAATTTAAGACTGTTCCAACTTAAAAAGTATTCTTTTTTATATGTACTCAATTTTTTTATTCTTATTCAATATGAATTTAAATTCACACTTCAATTTTTAACCTCAATATATATATAGCAAAAAAATAGTGCATAAGAAGATATGTAAAATAAAAATAAAAATGAGAAAATTTATCATAAATGAATATATGATTACTTTTTTTAGCTATTATAGACAATTTAAATTAAACTATTAAAACATTAATTTATAAATAGAAACAGAACGTATATTAAAAGATTCTGATAGTTAAAAATACCTGAAATTAATTCATCATTTTTTTGAAAGACTAAAAACATACTAGTAAATCATTATGTAGGCTGTTTTTGTTTTCTTCAATGATCAGACAGAGCCAGAATTTTCTTGAGGAGAGTTATGTCTAACAAAGAAGTAATTAAACTTCACATGATATTTATAAGAAATTTTAACATATTTTCTTATAAGTAAAGAATAAAATTATATTATATATTAGAAAAAAGATAAAATGTTATCTTTAT
The DNA here is from genome assembly GCF_037176805.1 of Vigna unguiculata. NCBI lineage: Eukaryota > Viridiplantae > Streptophyta > Magnoliopsida > Fabales > Fabaceae > Vigna > Vigna unguiculata. The sequence continues at coordinate 49,564,516 of NC_140794.1, read as the reverse complement.
AATTAAATATTATAATTGAAAATACTAAATTCTAAAACAGAATTAAAATATTATAGGAGAGTCATATTATATTATATTTCATACATAATGTAGTAGAAGAATCATAAAAAAATGGGATGGTTAGGATCCCTTAGGCCCTCTGATTCCCTTCAAAGCCCTTTCTATGGTCAAAAGATACTGTAAGAAATGTATGCAAAAAGATTTAGTTGCTAATATATGAAATTTCTAGTTGAATACAAGATTGAAAAGAAATTGTACCGAAAAAATGTACGAGAGAGATAAGAACAAAGGAGAAAAAAAAAACAATATCACAAAAAGATGTTAATGAAAACTGTGTATTGAACTAGGACCACACTTTACACTCTTTATTTGCAAAAATAAAGAAAGGAAGCAATGTGTTTGACTGAGTAGAAAGCAATTTGGAAAAGCTTTATGAGTTGGAGCTGAGAATAAAATAAAACCATCAAATAATGCATTGAGGGGACCATTGCAATAATCCTTTGTAGCAGAAGAACAAAACAAGAGGAAGGTATTTAACATTCTTATCAGAGTATGGTCTACATCAATTACTTACAATTATGGGAACCAGCTAATATATATGTATATTAATATTAATATATAGAAAAACCATAATTCTGAAACTGCAAAGCGACCCAAATGTTCAAGTTTATGATCGTCTTTTGTCAACTTCATTATTTCTGAAAGTACTGAAACAAATGGTGCGGTAAAGGCTTACCACTGTTTTAGGTTTGAAAAAGTGAAACTGTTCCGATTCCGATTCAATTCATCGGTTTCGTAGAGGAGAGTAGAGGGAGGTAGGATCATCGTTAGGAATGACAATCATATTTTTGAGGTATTCTCTATTTTGGAACATTTGAACTTCATCATGATTTTGTCTTTAAAAGACATTTCGATAAGTAGAGAGAGGTAGAAATATTTAAATTACACTTGACCACGACTCTTAAGTGATGTGAGACTTATTGAATATACCAGAACAGAAACTAAACAGCATGGAGTCTGAATGTTCCCTATGAAAAGTAGATCTTGAACAAACAAATGGACTTTAATCCGTGAACCTTCTACCTTCTTCTAAATTCAAATTCTTCAATTCAAAGTTGTCTTAAAGTTTTTATGTGCATGTGTACGTACGTTAATGTTGAGATCTAGGTAAAAACCTGGGTTATCTATTTATGTCACATTATTGATTAATGTATAAGAGTTTATGATTGATATTGATTTAAATAAATATAAATGTATAACTCCACATAATCGTTTTTTTCTTATGTACTAGAAGAGTATCATTGATCTCATGCAATAATAAGTGCTTAACTCAAGTATGAAACTTTATTGATAAACTTAGAGAAAACCTCATAATATATATAAATGAATTCACAAAATCATAAGATTTTTTCCAACTAAATAAAGTTGATTTTCTATATATTATTTAATGCATATAGATGAAGAACTCAACTTAGCTTTCTTTAAAAAAAAAAGATAAATCCTAATGATGATAATACATGTATATCAACCTGATTTCTTGTGTTCATGAGTCAAAGATCTTAAACATTTCCAAAATAACTAGAGTTGCATATTTTTTTTCTTCTTTTCATTTCAATGAAAAAAATTCTTGTGTTTCTACACTACTTTTGAGATAAAGAAAATGTGGATATATATATATATATATATATATATATATATATATATATATATATATATATATATATATATATATATATATATATATATTGTTTAGGAAGATAAGTTATCACAAATAGAATAGCAGAAACCCTACCATCAACTACTTCAATTTAATTGTAATAAAAATACATGTCCTACCAATACAAAATTTGTAACATAATATTCTCATTGTAGCATATAAAATTTGTAACTTCTTATCCAATAATCATAAAGTTAGAAAATTTTGTGCGATGAATCAATATTCGCAACAAGGATAGTTTTCCGAATTTCACATGAAATTAATAATTTTAGGTTTATTTGGAATTGCATTTATGAAAAGTGAGAAATTTTGTGTAACTTTAAGAAATAAACAGAAGAAAACTTACATAATTTACTCACTGATAAAAAACCTTCAACTACATATTTATGATAATGAACTTAAAGGTGATGTTTAGAGGCATAGGTTCCACATGCAAAGTACAGTACTGTTTATCCAATCAATTTTAGGTATGGGATAACATACTTATTTCCTTCCAAATGGATCACACTATGAAACTCAGAATCTAATGACTATATATAATTTTGTTTTTCTCTCATGAAAAATAATTTTGTTTAGAATTTGGTGAAATGAATTATGACTTAATCGTAATTTTTGTTTTTATGTTTTATTAAATCCTTGATTTTTATTTTTATTTTTCAGAATTTTAGTCATTTAATATTTAATTATGTTATTGTTGCTTTTAATACCTTTTATACAATTGTTATTATTGATTTTTTTTACTATTTTAGACATGTCCCAGCAAGATGGAAGGGTAATAGAAATTTTTTGGTTTCTATTTTTTAACACAATCTTCATCTTTTAATTTTTAATTAGGTTTGTTTAAGTTTTAGTTTAAAAAATATTTTAAATTTCTCTCAATCTATATTTAGTGATTAGGTGAAGCAGTGTTATTCTTTTCTGTTATATTCAAAGGTGACGAGTATTTAATGTTTTCGCTCAATCTCACTATGTCATAAACTAATAAAAATTTATGAATAATTAAAAATTAAAAGAATATTAGAAGACCCTATTTATATGTAAATTGTCAAAATGAATTATCCAGCCCGGTCCGACCAGCCTACCACAGGTTGCGGATTGATAAACAGGCTTAACTAAAAAAGTAAAAAAAAATTTCATCCGTCTAAAAAAATTAAATTATAATTATGATTAAAATTTAAATAAATTTAAATACAATCCAAAATAATGTTCAACCCCAAATACAAACCAAAATCACAAAAATATTATAGTTGTATTTGTCAACCAAATATGTTGGCTAAAAGAAAAAACAGTCAAATGCAACCCAAATACAAAAGAATTGTGTGATTCTTTACCTGTGAGTGGATTGGAGAGGCAATCCGGTTCACCACAGATTCAATCTGGGTGATTCGGGTTCTTAGTGGACCGGATCAAAAATTAACCGATACTGAAATTTATAAAAAAATTTCAACCCAATCTGTCCTAAATCCATGATAAATCGGGTTGGCCCACGCATTCTTAATCACTCTTTATTCGTGCTTGCAAGTGAACAGTGTCACTGCATTTGTTGTATATGGAATTAAGTTATTAATTTCATTTAATTGATGAATTTCAATCTGACTAAAATTTGAAATATAAAATGCAAAGGTACTGCTAAAACTTGAGTTAGTGAGAATGTTAAAACTGTTAGACATAACTTACCAATTATTATTAATAGTCACAATGCAGAGTCTATGATGCTTCAGCTAGTTAGAATCTACCAGTACCAACATAGTTAGGATCATTAGATGAAACCTAGAGTTCTAAAAACTATTTCGCTCAAGTCTAAAAGCAATGCTATAAATTTAGTTTGACCTTGGACATGAATGAAACCCCTTGTTGTGAATCTCAAAACATGTTAGAATATTAGGAGTAAGATCATCTACAACAACCACAAAACATTAACACCTGCACCTTAAACATAATACAACTTTACAGTGGAAAACATAATTTAATGGCTGTAGAAGCAAGTTTTACTCCGGCTTCAAGTGTAGAGGGGCTCCAGTATAGAACGAGGGAGAAAATCCCAGATGATTTGTGTTGAGTATAATTCAACAGTGGGAGATATCCTTTACTGTGATGTGTGGACCAGAATTTGATTGGTCAGGTTGATTATCATGAGTATAATGGATCTTTCCATGGCACTAAACATGCTAGTGAGGTTTTGCAAGACTTCGAGATGGTCCATGCAATAACTTAACAAATCCAAGGAAGCTCAACTTTCCATCAGTGTGCCTAATCCAGTCGTGAAGAACAGCATGAACAGGGACAGATGGACCAAGCCCAAGCTCCTGATTATTTAGTCAAAACCACACATGAGAAAAATGAAATGTGTTTCCTAACTAAAGAAACTTCTTATGGATAAATTCAAACCCAAACTAGAACATAACACAACTGCTTGTAAAAGAAAGCAACACGGTATGCTCTATACTATGTTGCCAGATATTGTAACAAACTAAAGTAGGGGGAAACTGTTTGATATTTTCATTTACAAAATTATTTAAAGTGACAGTAAAATCAAACATACCGAAGCTAGTTCCTCAATGACTATAGCTCTGTTTCCATCCTTTTCAAAAAGTTCATAGGCACAGCGTGCATGTTGCTCCCACCGATCAAGTGCTTCAAGCTGATGAACACTGAGTGCAGCAGCGCAGAACTCATCAAAAGCCATCCTTCTATATTGCAATGCATTAAGCTTCCACACAGAATCATTTGTATCAACAAACAGTATATTCACAAAATGGCATTTGAATCATATATATATATATATATATAGGCATTTCAAAGCTAAGTCAAACCACTTACTGATGCCAGAAAATCTGAAATGCGTGATTCCTTCATGGCATCTGTTGCATTTTTCATTAAGGCCTGACCAGCAGCTCAAATTATGAGATTTTAAACATCATTCTCTTAATACAGTGTATAAAAAGAGCCAGAAAGAAACCAACCGCTTTGATATTTTCCAAGCTAATAGTGTTAGTTTTGTTTGGCTCTAAAAGTGCAAACTGCTCCTTCAAATGCTGCAGCTCTTCAGTAGCTAATGTCTTAGACAAAGCCTGTTCCAATGCTCACCATATATATAGCTACTAAGTTATTGGGAAACATACAGGAAGTTTGATCAACAAAAGCAATGGAGAAAACACTGGAACATTAGCAAATAAAATAATTAGAGAGAAAAAAAATACGTAAAAAACAATACTCAAGAAGACACACCTAGCAGGTCTAAAGAGAAAACCCTACATATATAGAATTTTGATAGAGAATTAGGTCTTATGGATGTCTAGGTCTTAAGTCTACTGGTTTATTACTCAGATTATTCACACAACAATCAACTCAACCTGATTTTAAAGCAATTTCAGAGATATACATACTCTTAAAGCTGCTTTTCGTAGAGAGGAGGAACGCATGTATGTCTTCATGAGCTTGAACACTAGAATATCCAAAGGGACTTTTACGTCCTTATAATTTTTAATCCATGGATGACCTGCAGTATACACTTGTAAGGAACAGAATAGAGTAGAAGAAAAATGAATACCCTGAAGTGATAGATGAGAAACTGACTCAATGCCTGCGCTGCAGTCATTCTTTTCCTTGGATCTTTATTTAGAAGTCTCTTTACAAAATCCTTTGCGTCATCTGATAGAGAAGGCCATGGAGGTTCATCAAAACTTGGAGTAGCTCTCAATACGGCACGGAATATCCCAGATTCAGTCCGTGCCCAAAATGGACGACTGCCACATAGTAAAATATACGCAATCACACCAACACTCCAGACATCAGCCTCTGTACTGTAAGCTCTATGCAAAACTTCAGGAGCCACATAGTATGCACTACCAACAATGTCATTAAGCCTTTCATCTGTAAGGCGGTGAAAAACCAAAATTGTAAGACTGAAAAACAGGCAGAATGCATAAAAAGGACTCAAAAATACCTGGTTTGACAAAATCCGACAATCCAAAGTCAATGGCCTTCAGCTCAGAGTTCTCTTCTTTTGATGTGAATAAGAAATTCTGGCCCAGAAATAACCCCCCGTCATTAGAAGTCATGTTTGATAAGAATTGACAAGACAGAGCCAAATAACAAACTAAACATAATCACGACCATTTCATTAAGTAGGATATCTGATGACATGTCCTTATGTTATCCTCTACCAACCCATTTCCTCCTTTTTCTTTTCACCAACTTTTTCAGGGAGGCCATGACACTCAATCTTATGATGCAAATTAAAAATGTAAAAAGAAATTGCAAATACACTTCACCTCTGGTTTGAGATCACGATGCACAACACCCTGTAGATGGCAAAACGCAACAACATTTAGTATTTGTATCAGGACAGCTTTTGCATCTTCCTCCGAGTACTTTCCTCCTCTGCAAAAAGAAACAAACTTCTCAAACCCGAAAATAATCACACATTTTCCTTTTTAATCATTTTCATTCATCCCCTTTCCCCCATCAGTATCCGAACAATTCACATCCAAAAGAACCAACGTTTTAATTAACAAATACCTCGACAATATTCTGTCCAAAAGCTCCCCTCCTTCGCACAGCCTGAAAACCACAAGAGCAAGAAAAAACAGTTACAACATTCACCACACGAAAAGGAAAGCGGCAAAAGAAAGAAAATAACTCATTAATTCAACCTACTCCATTACTATGTAGACATTGTCACTATCCTCATACGCATCGTGGAACTGAATCAGATTTTTATGTCCAGTCAAAGCCTTCAATATCTTCACCTCCCTCCTCACATCCTCAATTGCAATTGCAGTTGTCATCTTAAATAAATTCAAATCAACTCATTATTAACTTCAAATCGTTACATACACCACGTTGACTAATAATAAAGCCAAAATAACGCATAAAAGTGCAAGGACATGAACTAGCTTTATGGGTTTGGACCGAGTTAAAGCCAAATCCAGTTTATAACAGGTATTTGAGATCAGAAACAGAAAATGGTTATGTGGCAACCTTGGCTTTAGGGATGACCTTGACGGCGACGTGTTGGCCTTTGAGTTGGCCCTTAAGGAACTTGGCAGCACAAGTATAACCAAAGTGTCCTCGTCCAACCTCGTCTCCAACCTCAAACTTTTGCTCAAACTGTTTCGAGAATCCGAAGTTCTTGTCAAGAGCAACCACTTCATCTTCTGGGATGCTAGCTTCGTTGGGCTTAACAGACCCATGACGACGGGCCAGCACGGCCCGAATGTGCTTCGCTGGCGACGGAGGCTTGAAGAACCGCCGGGGAGTCCCTGGCGCCGGAGACTTGCCGGAGAAAAAGTGGTGGGCCGGGCTCGGAGTGTAGAACGGGAAAAGGGGAGACTTTTTTGGAGTAGGAATAGGATTTTTCGGTAATTGTTGATTGGCATTGGTGTCTGTGAAGTGGGTGTCGGAATTGGGAGAAGAGGAGAGTGTGGGATTTGCACGAGGCTTTGAACTGCAGAGACCCATTGTGATATGATCCCAGGTTAAAGTCAAAGGAGTGAACTTGAAGAGTTGAAGCAGATTCGGAAATGAAGGGGTTCCGTTTTTGTGGTAATTAAGGTTGGGTTGGGTTGTTTTGGTGACAGAGTTCAAGAATGTGAATGGTTTGGGGAGAAGAAAGGAAGATGAGTAGCAAGAAAGAGAGAGACCTGAGGAAAGTGATAAGAAATAAAGAAGGAGAGTTTCGCCTTTTCTGTTGCACCCAACGGAAACAACCAAATTAAATTTGTATCTTATTGTTATTATGGGCAGTGACGTAGTTACATCGATAACTATTCTTCTTAACTTCTTCTTCGGCTACGTTGTAGTACCAGTGCTGTTTTTTTTTTTTTTTTTTTTGAATTGTAAGAGAGTACATGATGTTACGTATTTTCAGTGTTTTGTTTTTATGAATATAGACAAGTGGAGAATACAAGTGGTATAAAAATATTGATTAAAGATTTGAGGTACTTCATTTAAGACATTTGTTGGTGAGTGCATTTTATTTCACTGATGAGATTAATTAAGGAAGGGTTGAATTGAAGTTTATGATGTGGTGGAGTTGAAGGTGTAAGAAAGAGAGCATGTGGGAACATTGAATGGTCCACTGTGTAACATCCATGTGGAAAGTATTGAGTGAAGCTACTGCACTAATTTCACTAATCAGATTTCATTCATTTCTTATTTTTTATTCTCCTTCTGGTTTGAATTTGGATTTCTTGAAAGACAAGCAATTTAATCACTGAAATTTTCTGTAAATTAATTGTCAAAAAAGGTAAATATTATTTTAATGAATTCCTTTGTTTAGGATATGAGTTTACTTGAATTTTTACTCCGTGTCAATAGTAAATAAAAATGTTATTTGACATCTGACGATTATTTAACAAAATTATAAAGATAAAATATGTTTAACAAAAATCAATTTTTATACCTTTAGCAAAAAAAAACAAAATAAATAATAACGAGAAATAGTATCAAATAATAATAAAAAATATATATAATGTTAAGATACCATTATTTTAATAATAATAGTGTTCAAATGTTTTTAGTGTTTTCTAAAATATTATATATTTTTATTTTATTTTTGTTCTCCTGCAGTTTGTTAAAAGAAATAAGATATATTATTAGCCTCGCAAATTTAGAATAATTTTTATTTTCTCTTGTAATTTTAAAATTGATCTTGGAGATGCTATAGTTTGAAGAAGACAAAAAACTACTTTCATCCCTTGATTTAAGCATAGTTAGAAATTTTGTTTATATGACTAATTTTAATTTATTATGTTATACTTAACTTAAAATTTAAAATTTAGGCAAAAATAATTTTTATTCGAGAGACTAGAAATTTATGTAGCTGAAAAAATAAATTTTTTATGCAATATATTCCATTATTTATAAAATAATAACTGTTTAATATAAGAATATTATATTAAAATGTTTTTAATTTAATATTTCTTATTTCTCTACCATCAAGTTTGTTTTTAAACTTTGTTCCCATAATAGATAGAACATGTTTAGGTTTAACACGTTTTTAACTCAATACTATTTTGTTGAGTTTTATTAATTCACGAAAATAATGGAACCTGTCGTCACATTTAAAAAATAATAATTTACCTACATGTTTTAAATATAAATAGTTGCTATTAATTAGATTTTAAAAAAGTAAAAAAAATAATTGTATGTTTACAAGTTTTAATTCCACGTGATATGTAATATTAACTATTTTTTAAATAATATAATTTCTAGAAACAAGCAAGTGAGAGAAAGTAAAGAAGACAAGAGTTAATTTTTAATAGTCTCATAAATAGTAGATAAGACTACACGAGTGTTTTTCTTTATCTTTTACAAATTTTATCACGTTATCTGTTATTGACGGAATGAAAGTAAATCAGCAATTGAAATACAATTTCATGTCATATAGATAGTTCAATTAAGATGAGAAGTAATTATCAATTTGGATATAAGTAAAAACTTGAATTCACATCATCCTTAAGAAAGAGAAAGAACAATATAATCTAGGAATAACAAGAATACTACAAACAATAGAAATTCGAATTATCTGAATATTCTTATAAAGAAAGGAGAGACATATTATCTAATTTATTAATTTTATAATTATAATTACTCAATCACTTGTCATTAATCTCATGATATATTATTTTTATATTAACAACGAGTGAGATATCTAACTGTATTTTAATTATCGATTTATTTATCTTTATTTTCAATTATATGTTTTCTTTATTCATATCGTTTGGTTTCAATATTTATTATTTTATTTATTTATGACAAATAAATGTGATGAAAACAATTTAAAATATTATTATAAAATAAGAAAATTTATAATAAATAAATATTTAATTATTGTAACAAAAGGACGAGTTTGGAAATTTAAACGAGTAAATTGTGTTTAAAATAAGTGTTCTTAAGATATTTCGTTAATCATAATGAAACTCATTTATCATTAACAGTCATTACAAAATTAATCTAAATCTATATAGTATGATAAAGTAGAGTTTGGGGATTATAAATTATCTTTGTATATTATTTTGATTGTTATAGTTTTATATTATATTTGTCTCACATCTCTATTTTACTATATGTATAAGAAACAAATTCCAAAATATCATTTTAAAGAGATGAAAGAATCAAATGTTTCAAACTCGTTCTTAGTCATGATCATATTTGTATTTTCAGAAACAAATTGACAAACAACCATTAATGGTTAACAACATCAAGAGACAAGCGTTTAAGCACTTACTTTTGTTTTAGCCACAAATGTACATTTTATTCTACAAGTACCAATTGTGATCTTTTTCCACATTCTTTCTAGAGTTGTCAAAATTGGTCACTCGACCCGGTCCACCACGGGTTGGCCACTTAGTGAACTAACCTAATCCGACTCACTTATTAGTGAGTCAAAAAAATTCAAACCCGATCCGACCCACCACGAGTTGGTATATTAAATGGGTTGACTCACTAGTTGGCTCACTTAATTAAAAAATATATAATTTTTTTCTTCAGTTTCAAAAAAAAAATTATAATTATGATTAAAATCCAAATAAACTTCAATACAATCAAAAATAATGTTTAACCACAAATACAAACTAAAATCACAAAAATATTAGGTTGTCAACCCAATATGTTGGCTGGAAAAAAAAAACAGCCCACCCAACCCAATACAAAAAAAATATGTAATCCTTTATTTATGGCTGAGTTGGTGAGATGAGTTCTAGGTGGGTCGGGTAAAAAATTAATCCGTACTAAAATTTGTAAAGAATATTCAACCCAACCCGATTTGAATATGTGGTAGCCCGAGTTGGTCCACGGATTCTGACCCACTTTAACATCTCTAATTCCCCGAACCATACATATCAACCCTCTTATCAATTTATTTCCACCAACTATGAATATTATTAATATGTTACTAGAAGAAGGAATAGTAAATAAATAAAATTATTCATAATGTTACTCAAGCCAACTTCTATATGCGATATCAGTATGTAAAGTTAATTTATCTCGTAGGCTCGCTTTTGAAACTTCTGGTTTGAGGGACTTCACTACTAACAAGCATCGATAAGCTATTGCAAGCAATCAAAGTGATTCCCTTCCTTATTCTAATAGAAAAGGTAGTTCGAGCCCTCCCCTGTCTACATTTTTACTCAATCTTATATGGTGCTCAAATTCTTCATTTTTACTCAATGTGAAACTTAAACTCATACTTAGATTCCCAACAAGCTCTTCCTCAAGTGTAAGTCCCTTCACATCGGTACTTCCCTCTCGAGCGGAAACATTTCATGCCACGAGTACCTCTCACTTGTATCACCATTTATCTTAACTAGATATGCTTACCTGACCCACAACAGGAAGACTTTTGATACAGGGACTCGTCTGAGCCGGTCATCGCACAAACATTTGGCTCTGATACCACTGTTGGGTCTTTCGAGAGAGGATCACTGGGGAAGATACAACACCAATGAGACATGATTTCAACCCATACATAAGGGATTCACACCAATCTTAACCCAAAACCTGAAAACAATAAATTTATGGGTCTTCATTCTTATATGGTACTCAACTTTCGCATTTTTACTTAATGTAGGACTTAGACTCACAGTTAGATTACCAATATATATATATATATATATATATATATATATATATATATATATTGTCAAGATTTAAGCATAATTTTATTCTCAACATATTAAATAACTACTTATTATATTATTATAAAAGGTGCATGAAGTAGCATTTTAAAAATATATTCCAAGTCAGTGTAAAAATAGACGGACCTTTTATCATAAAAACCACACAAACATGCATAATGTTGATGGTTTAACCTTACACGGTCTAACAACTATTAATTTGACTCTGGTTAATATTCATTGACGAAAAAGTATTGGTGAATTTCAATCAATGATAATTAAAACTATTGGTGTGTGGTACGTAAATTGAAGTCACTTTTCAGAAACAGAAAAGAATAAATTCTCCCCACTAAATCCTAAAAAGAATCTTTCATTTTTTTTTAATCTTTTTAATTTAATTTTGACCTAACTACTTATTTTAAGGGTCTAAATGACCTTATTGGCAAGGAGTGGCGTGTAGTGAAAGGAAAAGCAAATAACGCCGGCAGAATCTACCAAAAGTCAAAATACGTTTGTTTTTCTTTATTATTAGTCAAATTGTATTAACTTTTACTAAACAATATTTTTATCACTTTTACATTACAAAAATATAATAAAACTATGAATAAAATAATTAATGTCATTTTGAATTTTGAAAATAGCAAGACGCTTAAAAATAAAGAAGTAATTGACGACTTCATGATTCTTCTTCCTTCCTTTACTAATCACATTTATTATGATTGTCTACAATAATACTCATGATAATATTAGACTAATATTTCGATATAATGTTGTCTTTTTTACTATAAATAAAATTAATTAGAGTGGAAAAACAATACATTTTTATCACTGGAAAAATAACCCCTGTTGATACAACAAAAAGACAAAGTAGTCCCAATTTTTTTTATGGTGTGGTATAGAGGAGACAAAGAAAACTCATTGTCGTCTTATGTCATTATCCGTTAATCATTTGAATATTTGTTTGTCTTTATATAAATTTTAATTATTTATTTTTTCAAACCGAAAGAGAGAGGAGTATGCCACAATAATTGATCCATATTAAAAGTTAATTAAAACAAAATAAAATTTATACATAGTCGCAATGTTTGTTGAAAATGAAGGGAATGCTAAGTAATTAAATGCTATAGCCACCTAGTTATATGCTTGGTCCACAAGTAATGGTAATCTAATTAAAAAACATAGATTTTGCTTTTTGAAAGCTGCATGTTTCGTTCATTTGGTTTAAAAAAATCAACACAAAAAGGTTTTTAGTCTCTACAAGTACTTTATGTAAATATTAGTTTAAAAGAAAATCATGTATGACCACTTTAGCAATTAAGAAGCATGAACATTAGCCATATTGTATATATTACGTGTTACTTTAAAATAATCGTTGATAATATGATCTGAATGAATGCGTGACATGATCTATAATACTAAGAACTAATATATATCACTTTAGAATTTTTCAAAACTCCGATAATAATTTTTTCAAAAATTATATTGAAGTTTTTTTGGTATGTTTCTTGGAATACATGATTTATTTTACAATCATAATAGAGAGTACAAACGTTGATGGTAATAAAAAGGTAAGAAGTTTAAAGATTCAAGCAGATTAATATCATTCATAAATATACAAAAAGTTTAAACGAAAGAATTGTTTTAATTATTATTATCTTAGTATTTTTAATAATGCATGAGAAATTAATGTGAGATTATCCAAGTGTGAGTGAGGCACGTGAAATGGAATGTTAAGGACATGCGTCCCTTGTCATTTCTCTTGCCTTTTCCTTTTCACCCAACTGTGACCTCCTACCCCACACTCTGTCACACTCAATACTTTTTTTTTTTTACATAAATTTATTATATTTTTAACAATTTTATGCAAAACAATATATATATATATATATATATATATATATATATATATATATATATATTAATATTATAACTTTTGTTGTGTCTCTACACGTTTTTCAAGTGTTGATCAATATTGTAAATTTCCATTAATAATTTTTTCTTATTCTATATTATTGATAAAACTATTAATATTGATTCTCGTAATCTTGCACCACCATTGCACCACCATTCTCTTAAGAGTACGTCCGGGAGGTTTTTTGTTTTAAGTTTTGAGCTACTTTAATAAAAAAAAAACTATTTTCAAAACACGTGGTATGTTTGAATATAACAAAATAAAAAAAAAACATCTGGAAAGTAAAATATTTTCTTATTCTGTGAATTTTACTGTAATATTTTTTTGGATTAAATATGTTTTTAATCCTCAATTTTGACAAAAAATTGGAATTTGTCATTGGTCAAAATTTTGATAAACTTTGGTATTTAAACTTAAAATATGAATGAATATAGTCCTTTTAACCCACTTAGGTTAACTTTTTTTCAACATGTAGAATGTGTTTCATGTTAATACTGGAGTTGTTTATGCCGTTTGACACATTCTTGACTCAATATTTACGGAAATATGTGTTCGAAATCTAAAAAAAAATTAACAAAATTGGATTAAAAGAATTATATTCATTAATTTTTAAAATTTAGGGACCAAATTTATCAAAATTTCGACCAGAGATAAAATTCTAATTTTGAATCAAAGTTCAGGGACTATAAAAACATACTTAACCCTATTTTTTTTAAAGGATATTATTCCCGAATTAATTCCAATTTTCAAATATATTTTTTTTCACCTTTATACGTTTTTTTTCCAAACTTTATAGCGTAAAAAAAATGGTTATTTTTATATAAGTCAAATGAACTACACTGTTTTATTCTTAGTATAAGACATTTCGGACATAATTACAGATGACAATAAAATTTGGTTTATTTTGTTGAGTTTTCAAAATAATATTATTGATGTACCAAATTTATTCTTTATTATTAATAAATTTTAAAATTGTCTTCTAATAATTTATGAATAAAAACATATTCATAATATATACAAAACAAGAAAGATGAAATTTAATGCTTAATAGAATTTTTTTTTTTGTCATAGATACTTTTCTTTGATTTTGTATTAGAGTTTTGTGGGTTTGAGTGCATCATTGAAATGGTGCTTTCATCTTTACTATATACCATTGAAATTGAACTGTGGTTATTTTTGAAATTTTAATCGCGACAATACAATACATGAATGTCTTTATTACTTTTCAAACTATGATTTTCAACACAATAGTTCATTGTATGTAAATTAATGTATAATATTTTTTTTCAATCTTTTAAGTTTTTTACATTGAACCTTTTATTCCATGTAAATCTGTATCACCCACGTTAATTAATCAACTACATAACATAAAAAGTCATAAATATCTAAGGCAGTCTTATAATGTATGAATTTTGGTTATACAGCTAAAATATTCCTTTAATTTTTATCCTATAAAATTCCAAATAATTTTTTTAGTCTTCTAATACTCATTTTAAATTAAATAACATTTAATTACAAGTTTTTAAAAGTCTTTTTATTTCAAATGTAACGTACAAACATTATATAATTTTTGCAGGTTTATTATGCTAAAAGCTTTTATTATATATATTATTTATAAGGCGAAAAGTGTTTTTGTCACATCTTGTTGGAGGATTGCAGAAATTTGAACATACTCTTGTAAAACCAAAGCAAACTTGAACTTTGATTCCCTGTTCAGTATATGAGACATAAATAAACGTACTGAAAATAAAAACAAAGCAACAGTTGATAAAGGTAAAGAACGAGAAAGCACTTTCTTTGATGATGGAATTTATTTATACTTTTGTTGTCAGAAAACTGATATTGCATATGAAATGGTTCATTCTTTTTATCAGAAACGGTAAACAGAAGAATCCTTGGGTTCCCACGATCACTGTCCAAACTTCAAGATATAATAAAAGTGATCTAAATATTATTATTTTTATCAAAAATTTAATTACGAGTTTAAATTTCATATTAATTATAAATAAAAAAGTAGAACATTATATAAAAATAAAGATTCATAAATTTATTTAAGTTTTAGATTGAGAGTGATATTAATATTTTATGTAGTTAGATTTCAATTTTATTGGTATTGTGTCTTTCTGGTGAAACTCTCTCGGTAAACCAAACAGTTTTTTATTTTTTTGCTTTGTTTTGAATTGAAACTTCATTCCAGACTCAGTTGAAAGTTCTGTTGCTACCCACTAACTATGGCATCACCATAATTGAGCTCCCCACGTAAACATGCCTCTGCAATTTCATTTTTACTTTACACTTTGAATATTGATTTTTGAAAGGGATAAAGCAAACACAGCACACGAATCTGAGGCTTGTGTATCAGTACTTGATGACCAACTTAGTCAGAAACTGTGATGAAATTACACGATTTGTTTTAGTTTTTAAAAACATACTAATAAGGTGGTTGAATATGAAATGATACCACTCCATTAAAACAAAAGCTCTACTTCAACTGTCTCCAATTAATTTCTTCCACGTTTGTTAGGCATGTATATATTAAGTGACATGTCACCTTCTAATGAGCCCTTGAAAGTAATTATAACAAGTTTTAATGCAGACTTAACTAAAATCTGGAAAAATGATGCTTAGCAGAATTCACTTTATCCACTGTTGATTTGCAGGGATATGTTGATGTTGTCAGTTGTTGCGTTGATTTAGAAAAAGATAATTGGCAGAGATATGAGAAACTCAAAAAGGTTTTATCCACTGCTATGCCATAGCAGTGATTATTATGATACTTAGTGGCTAAAGTCGTGCAGAATATGATTATGTTATTTGCTGCACTTGATTTCTAGTTTTGACTTATGGCTTATAATGATGATTGATAATGCTGAAAATGACTAGCTCAAAGGCTGTGTCATATTGTATTTGGAGCCATATGAGTCGGCTTTTTTTATTTTTAGGTAGTTTTATCATAAATTTGTAAAATAAGATCTGTTAAATTTTTTTTTTGCAAAAAATGGGTTAAATTGTCATCGGAGAGAATCATAATAAAAGTGAAGTCATCCTTTTCTAGTCGATTTTTTTTTTCTTTTCAAAAAGTAATGTTGTTAGGGTCGACTTTCTATAAATCTCACAGTGAAGTCGTCTCATAGTAAAGTCATCATGTTAGAGAACGAATTTATTTTTACTCCATTTTTAATGTCATCCTTCCCCATAACAACTTGATCTAATTTTGAAAAAAAAAAAATCAACAGATCCTATTTTATAATATTGTGGTCAAACCCTGAAATACAATAAACTTCATATGAGTAAGATATTATTGTCATTTTTGCCCACTTCATATTTCTCTACATGTAATATCTTGTCAAATATTGTAAATTTAATGAAATTGTATCGAATTTGTAAATGGTCATGTGAAAAAAATTAGTAAACTATTAATACTAGATGAGATGCTTTTATTTAATCATGGTTTGGTTGGATTGAGTTATTTTAATTAGTTTGATTTCGATTTATATTTAGTTGAATTAGGAATTTGAATAATTTAGGTAGGAGTTTCTTGAGTTTTATTACTCTATAATTTAATTTTTGTTGGGTGATCCCACAGGATGAGAGTATATACAAAATTCTGGCGAGTGAAAGGTATTTAATTTGAAGCACATTAAGCCATAATATTTGAAGGCAATAATAATAGATGACTTTCTTTGGAAAGAATTTGGATATAAAAATAATAAGAGTTTTGATTTGAATTATTACAACAAATGTTGATTTTTTTTATGTTTGGTTTAGTTAGCACACTGCTGAACTATTTTAGATATATTCAAATAAAAAATTAAATTAAATTAACACTATGCTAATCTAAAAGACTCATCTCTTCACTTAAATTAAGTGAGACAAAAATAATAAACAATCAATTCATTGTTACTCGTTATTTATTATTAACATATTATTATTATTATTATTATTATTATTATGACCGCAACTATAACTATGATCTACTAGATGGTCATTGGGATGGAAAGAAAATTGCTCTAGTATATACTTAAATGAAGTTTTTTACTATATAGAGTACAAGTAGCATGATACTCGATCTATTATTTATTATTAATGATTTTTATTTAAATAATATTTTAAAATTTAAATGAATAAACTAAAGTTATTAATAAGAAAACGTTAATTATTATATAATTATTTAAAGTTTGTTTGTTTTTTAAATTTGTACTTTTTATTTAGACTTATTTATTACACAATTTTATTTAGATTGTATTTTAAAATTAACTTTTCATTTAAGTTTATATTCCGAATAATTATTTTTAAATAGTCTTGTTTAAAATTTTAAAAAAATAAAGCAAAATTATTCATAAATGACAACAATTTATTATTTCAAACGGATATTAATGTCACACACTTTTATAGATAGAGAAAATAACAAATAATATTCGTATCTGTCTTCTCTAGTAACCATTTTCTTTATGAGCTCTCTTGTAACCATTAACCACTTGCCATTCAGACAAGTACCACCATTATGGTGATTGTTGTACTTTTGTTTCCCCAACTTCAACACTATTCTCCTTATTAAAGCCTAAACTAAAATCTTGCCAAAAACAATAACAAATAGTAAATATTTTAGTCGTTGAACTTAATGGAAATTTCAGAGTGTTTGGATCAAACTAAGAAATGTTTGATGAAATTGATGAAACTAATGCTAGCAATGGCCACCAATCAAGCACCGCACTATTAAAGAGGATATGCTTATTTGCTTACTCTCCCACTACCCAACAACACATGTACCATGAAATAAACTCAATAATAAATACATTCACCACCAACAACACAATCATCATTTCCTCCCACTCTCTCTTTTTTCTTCTTCATTTATCCCACATTAGACAACTCAAAACTTCCATGTATATTTGTGATGTCAATAAAGGAGAAAACTCAAAGTGCAATGGAGATAATCCTTCTCACGCTTCATTTTAAGATTTCATTTCTTTCTTCTTATTTTCTTCCATCAACATCGTAAATGTGTATCACCGGTACAAATATATGAGTTGACTAGGAAAATAAACTATCATTATATGAAAAATCTAATTTTTGATGATACAGTGACATTTTTAAAATACTGTTAAATAATAGACTATGGTTGAAATAAAATCGTAGCATATACTAATATATGTTATGGTTCATTGAAAAAACCATACATTAAGGTAAGACAATCTCACTTTAAATTACAATCATTTCAAGAAAACGTAATTTATAGGTTTTACTTATTGTAGCCTATTCTTTGACAGCATTTTCATAAATGTCACTGCATTAGCATAGACTATATCTTTCGTATACTAGTATATGCTACAATTCTTTGGAGTAACCGTAGCTTAAAGTTAGACAATCTCACTTTAGGCTATGGTTATTCCAAGGAATCATAGCTTATACTAATACGATTTTATCTCAATCGTGGCCTATACATTTCCAAATAGGATTATTTTCTTCGTTGATTACTTGCTCGTGAAAGTAATTATGCCTCATGTCACTCTAAAACTCGTTCTTTTCCTCCATTGTTGCAAAAGATAGAAGCTTTTTCTTCTCTTGTTCTTCTACATTTTGGTTTGGAAGTCCCCACATTCAGATTTGTGTTGATTCATTTTGTTATCTTCCTCATATGTTTGTATTTAGCCTCTAACTAAATCGTACTTGTACTCAATGTTGCAGTCACTACCCACGAAGAGAGTAGCTCTTTCTTTCCTTTTTCTTTCTCATTTTGGTTTGAAAGCACCCATGTTTAGGTTCATGTTGATTCTCTCTCATTTTCTTCATCCTTTATTCGTTTTCAGCCTCTAACTAACTTGTCTTTGTACTCAATGTTGCAGTGACAACCATTGGAAGAGTGAGTCTTTTTTTGCTTCTCGTTGAACTACATTGTGACTAGTCTTTTTGGTCCTCCTATTGTTGCTACTCTCATTATTGTTGCATCACCCTCCCATTATGAAAAACGTAGTATATTTCAGTATAAATAGACTACAGTTCTAACACGAATATAATATACTACAATTCGTTAACCATACTCTAACATTCAATTGTTGTATAAGGCCTTTGTTACGTCAGACGCTTTTGATACATTCAAAATTTTAGAAATCCAAGTATATAATGAAAGTTTCACATTGAGTACAAAAAATTGAATGACATATAAAAATAATTGGACATTAAGATTTTGGATTAAAAATAATGCCTTTTTATCTCTTATATTGATTTATTAGTTATTTATTAATGTTGAATCTTCTCCATATATCTCTTTAGAAAATTCTAAGAGTGAGATTAGTGTTGATGAAATTTGTTAAGTCCATAGTATCACTTTTATTCTCTTTATCTTTCCAAGTCTTAGTCTAGCCAAGTATTTTATTAAAAATATAGCTTTATATGTATTGACAAATTATTTTGAGAAGAAAATAATGTGAAAAGAGAGGAAAATATGAAAAGCATTAATGCTTCACGTACTTGCCACATGCTGAAGAAAGTGGACAACGAAATGCTGCAAAATCATTTTATTTGCGGAAAGCTTTTGTGATCCGAATTGGTCCGAAAGAGCTTGCGTATCTGATGACGATTTTCATAGAGTTTATTTCTCGTGAACCACCAAGTTCTTTATATAGTTTAAGGTAAAAGAAAGTTATTTTTATTTTTCTAGGACAATGAAGAAGCCGAAAATATATGTATTGTTTCTATCAATTTGTCAGGGAGTGCTTGACATTTTTCTTTTTGGTTGAAAGCGGCACTTTTTGAATTTGTTCTTCACCCCAAATAAACTGAAACCAACACTCTTTTGATTATGGAAAGGATAATTCAAAACACACACACACACACAAACTCTGAGTACAGCTAAAAACTACCGATAATTTATAAATCCTCTTTCTCTAAACCCATTTAAATACTTTAAAGAGTATATAATCATAAAAACTCGTGAACGTAAGAAACAGATAATATTTCAAATGCAAACAAAGAACTCAATAACGCAACAACAAAAATTACCGTTATATAAAAATACTATCATGATAAATGTAGCATTACATTCATTACATTAAACAGTCGAAATGATTTCAAAAGAACCTTCTGTGATAGAGATTGAAGCACCACCACCACAAAAATGAATTAGTTTAGGCATGTCCATAGTAAGCAAACATTTGCAAGCTAAGATACAAAATATAAATAGGGGCAAAAATCATATTTAGCACCACTGTTTAATACATCCATTTTCGCTCCTACTCTAATCTTTTATTAACTTCAGATGGGAAACAATCATGGCTTTTAATGGGAAACAATGGTCTAACCAGAATTTCTATCACCCCCAAAACCAGACTCTAGAAATCTAGTTTTGCTCAGATGACTGACATCACTCCACACTTTTAAGGTCCATTTGTCCTCACCATACAGGTGAAAAACACTAACACTTGTATTGAGTACCTTCCCAGGCCTTCCGTTTGGACATGCCCACTTGTAAAGAGCTCTGATGAATCCTCCATGAGTGACAACGACTACTCGCTCCCCTGCAATTACAAGTCTAACATCAGCCTAATATAGCAATGAATGGACTTGGAAAAGGGATGCAATAGCTACAAAAAACATGTTATGCTGATGTGTCTAAATGAGATTATTGCATCTCAAATCAATCTGGCAAGGTTGGGTGGGTGGCAATTGGAAAACAGAGTGTAACATACTTATTGCACGAACTAAAATGATTTATTATCAAACCAACTATTAATTACAAAAGACATAATTTCCATGCTATGTCATCATGTGCCAGTGGCCTACCTTTATGCTTTAAGCCAATTCTAAGCAACGCAGATGTGCTGCGATCAAAAAGTTGAACAAGACTTTCTCCACCACCCTGCACAATTGTATAGATCAATGTTATGTATAAGCAAAACTTAAGGCATTCCGTATATTCATAAGGTGTCTGTTTGCATCAGGAGTCAAACGGAGTTTGGCTACAGCAGAAAACTTTTTCTTTAGGAAAGATTGACCTGGAAAGTGTGATTCTACCTCAGGAAGTGTGAAAACTTCGTTAAGCAAAGAAAACAAACATAACCAAAGTTATAATCTGATTGACAAAACATCAATTCATAAGAAGCTGTTACCTACATGTATGTTAGTATCCACATTTCTCAATTGAGCAGCAGGTATTAGTCCATGCTTGATAACTGATTAATTTAGAAAAGAAGTAATCACTTGTTTTTCAAAAGCTCTCTTGGAAAGTTTATAAAAATAAGTGATTATTTCTTCAAAATAAACTGAACCAGAAACACATACATAACCTTTATTTTATATAATCTCAATTCTCTCTTTAATCATAACTGAGGTCATGACACCATCAGAAGCCCTTTTATAATGAAAGGCAATACCAAGATAAATGCAAGACATTTGCAAATATTTAGTAACGACATTAGACAAGTAAAACACAGATAAACAAGCAAGTCATACAATCTAAAGATAATGCAGACTTCCCAAGATTTGCAAGCATAGTCTATCAGTTTTCTCCTTGCATATCTAGAGTTTTTTAAATGGATGATGATCAAACCATTCTTAAAGCAACCATAGTTTGTGTGTTCTGTATCAAACCAAGCATCTCTCGCTCCTATTATATTTTTCCATACGTTATGGTATCTTTCAGCTGCATGTTGAAGTTCCATATGCAGACAAAAATATGCAATTTCAGGGAACCATCAGTTATACTCATCTTCCAAATTCTAAAGGACATGACCAAATGAGCTTGAGGAATGTATATACTGTATTATTAGGAATTCCATGCATACAAGATGGTTTCTATGAAACTTACTGGTATTTCTTCATCTTCGTTCTTAGAAATAAAAGCCTTGTAAGCTATGGGATTAGTTTTTGCTATTTCATGATAAACATGGCCTTGAAGATCCCCCAGGTTTCTTTCCCGTAGTTCAGAATCCTTGACAACCTAGAATTTCAACCAAAGGAAAATAATGTTAGGATTTAGGAAAAAGAATAGAGGATCACAAGTATGAAATATAGTAAAACTAAAAAACTGATTAACACTGGAACTAGTAAATAGAAGAAAAAAACGGATTTTAGTCAAGAATCCAATTATTCAGACATGTCCTCTTTTCCTTCTCTTTATTATCTAGGATTTAACTCTTTTTGATGTTAGAAAATGTGTAAAGTTAAAAAATAAGTGTTAAATTTGAACTAGAGTACAACACAAATTTAGTCCACTTCAAATCAAGGGTGAACATGCCTTACTTTATCATTTTAGAGAAGTCAAATCCCTTTATCTTAACCCAATAACGTCAACTCTATGAAAGGAAAAAGAATAACTAATCTCTGTGTACTTCATAGTTACTAAGAAACAGCAAGATCACTTCAAGAATAGTTCTTAGAATTTGGGTTATAGCTTTACATAATCCCACAATCAGTTTATAAGATGAGAACTGTTCAAACCTTATGAACACTACTTAGGCCATATCACTACTCATGTGGGATCCCAACCCACTAAGAGTTGATAATTTCAGTGGTTCCACTTTATGATGTTTCATTCAATCTCTCTAGTTAGTCACTTTTGTAAGTTGGCTTTCTGAGACATTACAGCCTAAGGTGACTGCAACTAAGGCTAACAATAGTCAATCTCTTGTCCAGATACTGATAAAAGCCAAAAATGTTTTAAAGCCTATAAACCAAAAAAGCCAATGGACTTCAAGCGTAAAACATGATAAAATGGAAAGAATTATTATACTTGTAATTTGTTACAATTGAATCAATAATATGAAACATGAAGAAGCCTTTAAGCTCAAACCTCTAGCCCTCCGCACTTGGATGCAATTATCTGTGCTGTTTCAAAAGCTCTTTGCAAGTCAGAGGAATATATAACAGAAGCCTTGGCTTCCCTGGATAGTCTATCAGCCACCTCAATTTTATAATTGACAAGAATTAGGGTCAATAAAGCATAAACAAAAAGGTGTTCCCTGAAAATGGAAAAATGAAAAAAGCGGAACTTACCACAGCTGCTTGCTCTCTTCCGTTTTCATTTAATTCAACATCCAGGTGTCCCTGTTTACACATGACTGAAATTTGAATATACCAAGGCCAGAAAATCCCAAAAAGGAGCCTCATATATAAGAAACAACGCACAAGAAAAAAAAATTAAATAAAAACACACAGATGATAGATATTAATATCATATAGAGAGACTAGGAGCCTTAAGAAGTTATAAGCTATACTAATTGCCCTTTCTATGGTCCATCATTATTGAATAACTGACACACCCACATGTTACCCGCAATATTCCTTCTAAAAGTTATAATTTTATCTTTCAATTTATTAACAGGTATGTAACATTGATCGTTCCCTGCAAATGCAGAAATTTGTAACTATCAGAAGAACACTCCATATTTTATTTTGAAGTCATATTTTGAAGAACGCTGCGTATTTCGCCCATGTTTGTAGAGATGGTTCATTGTCTTTTTATCATCCAGGTTATATTGAAGTACTCCCCAACCCAAATAGTAATCATCAGAAAATAGTACCACAGCTGGTATTTAATGAATATACTAATGAATTTAATAAATAGTTTACAAAATATATTAATTATTTAGAAAAAAGGCACTTAAATCAAGTGAACACTTAACATCACCAAAATCCATTTTGAACTGAGAAACTTTAAGGAATTAGGTCAAGCGTGTACCACACAAACAGAGAATGATGACAGAGAAACCCACAAATAGACTGTAGAAGGTAAATAAGAGGAAGAACAAGAGAGAATCACACACAAAAATCAACATGATTCAATTGAAGTGTTAATGAACTTCCATCTACGTTCATAGGAGAATTCACTAATCTAAATGATCACAACTTCATCATTTCTCTCACACCAAACTCTTCCACAGAAAATACAACACAAATGTTAGTCATAACTCATGGTACAAAGGTCCTATTTATAAAGTATATCGTTATAACTGAGACAAGTGAAACACCCCACGGAAGACACATGAATAGTTCTTCTGATTACTAAACTGAAAAGTCACTTATACACTTTCACCAAAAAGTGTACGGACTAGACGATCTATGGAGACCATCTACCAAATATGATAGAAACTGCACATAAAACATTTGACAATCTAGCACAATCTAGGACTCTCTAGTCAAGATTTTTAATGAGTCATTCTTAACAGAAATACATACAGCGGTTCATGAAGGAAGGACACTCCATATTTTATTTTTTTTAAATACAACAACGTTATTAGACTTTATTATGCCAATTTTATTACAAATAAAAATAACATGAATTACATATGCTAATTATTGATTTTATCGATCCAAAAGAGGTGCAGAATTGAGTGTTCACATAAAATGGTTCATTCCTTTGTAAAGCATTTATTTGGAGGACCTAAAATGCAATATTCAACGAAATCATGAAACCCTGTTGGTAAGAGAGAGAAAACACCTGGATTTTTGCAGTAGCATTCCAAGCTGTTTCGCCATGACGCACCACAACAATTTCCGCATAATCAGGATGCGGGCTGTTTGTTACCAATTGGTTTGAGAATGAAGGGTTATGTAAAACTGAATTAGAGGATTGGGAAACGTTGATTTAAATAAGTGATTTTGGGTTCTCAGAGTCACAAGCATAGGCAGGCATGATATTAAGACAAAGAAAACGGAGAAAAAAAGGAGGAACCTGGAATGGGAATCGTCATTGATGGAAAACTCGGCCATGGTATCTGAGTTTGTGAGGGAGAGAGTGAGTCAGAGTGAACCAGTGAAGCTGCGTGGTTCCACCAAATTCTGAGAACGATAAGGGCATAAAGATTGTTAAAGGGTTATTGGAACAGTTTCCTACTCCAGAATTGTTTACAAAAACAAATATTAAGAAACATGAGTCCAAGAAAAAAATATATATTTTAATGATTCTAACAATCAATTTTATTATATATGATAATTGAATTTAAATAAAAAAAAGTTACAAAAGTGTAAAAATTTTAAAGAAAGTATTGAAATAAATTATGATTTTAAATTATTAGCAATTATGTATCACATACCATAAATTACACTGTTAATGAAACACTCTACCCAACTTAGATCAAAACAACAATTGCTACCACGTGTGACACGTGTTTTCAAATGTCTGGTGTACCTATAAGAAAATAACGAGAAATCCTCCAAATGTATCTACTTAATGTCTTCTTGATACCTGTTTTTTTATGAGTTTTTTTTTTCTATTTCATATTTTTCCATTCCGAAAATGACCCTTCAGGTAAGGAGACAACCGTCTCTCTAGGTGATTTATTTATAATTTAATATTTTTGTTTTTCAAAAATATTCATTGATGTAGTAGTGGATTTAAGATTCTAAATGCGTGAAAACAATTAAATCTTCTTTGGAATCAATTTAACAACCTTTTAAAGTAAAAATAAAAAATTGGGGAGGAGGGGGACAAAATAATTTTTTTTTCATATATTTGGTAATAATTTTAATAAAATCAGGGAGTGTGCTTATCCATTCTCAGGTACTTGTAGGTCCACCCATTGTATTTGTGAATGATGTCATATGTCCGTTCAATGATTTTTTTCGTCATTTTCATGTGTTTTTACTATGTTATGTTTAAAATAGAGGATAAAGATCGAAAGTGAAAAAGTTATCCTTTATCTGTTGGTCTAACACTTCGGTTCTATGTTGGTTTGATTGTCTTTTTCTTTCTAAAAAATGGGAAAGGACTGGATTGACCTTCTTTTTTTATTCTTCTTATGTGTTATTTTCTTGGTTTTACTGTCTTTTACTTCTTCGATTTTCTTTTCCATCTTTTCTTGACGTAAATACTGTATTTGATGAACAATGATGGAACAGGACTACAATGCCTTACTACATTACAATTTGTCTTCAAAGGTACTTAGAAAGGTAATTTTGTTTATGATTGAAATTTTTTGTTCCATTGTCAATTACAAAGAGTCTCATATTTGTGTCTATTGCAATTATCGAATTAAAAGGTCAAAATTTTTGGTTTATCTTATTTTTGTTTTGTTTCGACTTTATATAAGATTAGGTCATTGAGTAATGTGTTTATTGTTTTTGGTGCAACTTTAAAATTTGTTCATACCAATATTGTGATATACTATTAGAAGAAGATGCTAACTTTGAGGTTTACTTTTGTTTTAAATAATGTCTTTTGTTGTTCACCATAAACTATTTTGATGTTGTGGTTCTTATAGGTTTTTAGATGTGTTTTTACCGAATTTGGTTGAGTTGTTCCAAGGTGGACTCACTTGATTGTTGGTATGTCGCTAAACTTTGGACCACCACAAAAGGGGGGAAGTCCACCTGTAAGGACTTTGATGCCTAAGCCAGTTAAAGATTTAGAGTGAGTATATGAGTACATAGTGATTATGAGATTGTTATAGTAAGTGCTCATTTTGCCTATAATTCACATACATTTTAGCGCTTATCTTAATTAATTATATTGCATATACTAAGATTTACTCCCTTTTACCTAGAATTCATTGAAAGCATTCAAATATAAACATGTGTGGTAACTTAATGCATTTCTAGATGAATTTTTGTACATTTAAAAGAAACAAAGTATAGCAGTTTGAGCCCTAGAAACATAGATAGAGCATTGAAGCCGATTTTAACAATATTCAAATTTTACTTCCACGGCTCAAGTAGAGAAGATGGTGCCTAAGTCACGCGAGGAAAACTTCATTATGAAGCAACCTAGAGCACCAAGTTCTGGAGCTCAACAATGGAGGAAACCCACCATTGAAGGAAAGTTTCTTGGTTGAACATCAAAGAAATGGTTTGGGCAATGAGAAAGCCCTCCATGGAAGGAGAGCTCTCAAGAATGGCCACCATGCTTGGAGCTACAACCAACTTCCCAAACTTTATAAGTTAAGTGGCAGACCCTTTTGTTTTCATATCTAGAATTTGATATCAAAATTCTTAGTATCTTTTTAGAGTCCTTCTATATCACTTCACTTGTAATATTTCTTAGATCAGAGGAGACATGAGGAAGGGACAACAACTCCTAGGATTATTTGTTAGAATCATCATGAGTAGTCGACCTTCAAAGTGTTGGGATTGGATGTAGCTCTCTGAACTTATGTATTGGTACTACTTTATTGAAGTGTTCTTTCATATGTTAGTGATTCAATTCGTATTTCACGTGTGATGAATTGATCAAGTAACCATTGCATATATAACACGAGTTAGGTGAAAGATAATTTGTCTTATAGATCCAATTGAATCATCTAATGATGTTAGAAGGCAAACATGCATTTACATGTATTAGCTAGTTAAAGAGTTTCAATCTTAATGCAGAAGCCTTGTCACCAGGACGTGGAGATTTCACTCTGACTTAGAATGCTTTTAGGTCCTAGGTTGTAGACATGGGTTTAGGATTAGACTAGCGTACTTTCAAGAACAATGAATGAAACTTGTTAAATCAATGAAATAATAACCATGCTTAAGTAAAGAGTTGTGAAATCCAATTTAGGTGTGGCAATATGGGTCTAGCCCGTTGGGCTGGCCCGTAAAAATAACGCAAGGTGGGCCGAGATAGTGAACCCGCAAGCCCGCAAAAACTCGCAGCCCACACGGGCTAGTCTGCAAGCCCGCATAAAAAAAATTGCACTTGTGTATATTAGTTAATTTTTTTTCTGAACTCTTCCATTAACATTCTAAATTCTTGTATGATTGGAAAAGACAAATATTATGTATTTTTTTAAGGTGCTAAAATTTGAAGAATACATCGTGTATGCCAAAGTACGAATATGAATATGATGAAAATGTTAAATTATCAATTTATCATCCAACTCCCTAAAGTATTTGTTTAATTTTGTGAACTTCTTAAAATTTTCCAATTTTTTGAACATTGAAAGTTTTATCATAAGAATTTAAAAAAAAATTAAAAAAAAAATAAAAATTAAAAAAAATGAGCTGACCCATAGGCCTACGGGCCCATAGTTATGTGGGACGGGCCAGATTTTTCAGCCCGCATGAAAATGCGGAGCAAGGCGGGCCGACTTGCATTGTGGGGTCAAGTGCGGATCAGACCTAAACGGGCCGAGTTGGCCCACATTGCCATCCCTAATCCAATCCCAACATGTTTTATCTTACTGAGTTCTTAAAACTTAATTGAGTTTTATGTCATTCTCTATTTTACAACCAACCTGTTTTATTACAAATCCAAATTGAACGTAGTTTTTGATAAACAAAATTGATCAAATCATTATGGATATGACACTCACTACTACAATTGAACAAGTGCACCTGTTAGTGTGATTATCATCTCTTCATGCAAGAGTCATTAGTGTATTTTTAGCCTATTTAAACCTATCAATAATAGATTAATAGATTATGTTATTGTTAAAAATTATGTTTATATCATAAATAATTATGTTATTTCATAAATATTATTTTTCTTCTTATTTTAAGAAGGTTAATATATCGCATAAATCTCGCAATTTCATTTGTTTATTGAGCTATTTTAGAGCTACCAAATAATAATATTTAAGTATAGGCTTGATAGGTACATAAGTCCAACAAACTCAAGTTAATAACTCATCGTCATGCTTTTTTGGACTTATAGTCACATTTTTGAATGATTAATTTATACTCAGATTTTCTCAAATAAATTCACACTCATAAATTACATGAAGTTTTCTAAGTAAGTCTATTATTTTATCCTTCAATTTTTTCTTTCTTTATAATTATAAAAGTTAACTTTTTAATGACCAAAATACTCATAAAATGGGGTTGCCAATATAACGTAAAAAATATTTTCCTATTCACAGCTTTGAAGTTAACTCAGGAATGATATTCATGACTTTTAAGCGCATGTTAAAGAAAAAATGTTCTGTTTTATGAATATTTGGAGTAATTCAATTTAATTGACTAAAACAATTTGCATGTAAATTACAGTAATTTAATTTAATTTACTAAGATCCCAGTTTAATAATTTAAATTATCATATAATTTATTTATTTTCTTAAACTTTTAGTAGTTTACTTTAATTTTATAATAGCTTAGTTCAATTTATGTATTTTATTCATCTACCATTTAATAGACAAGGAACAGTGAAGTTAATTGACAACAATAAAGATTTCAGACGATGTGAAAAGAAAAAAATGCAGCGATAAGAATTTATGAAATAAAAATGAAAGTGAAAGGCAACTGTAAGAAACAATAGTGAGTCTTTTTATGAAACAATACAACATGATTCTTTTTACAATTATTCAAATAAAAATAACTGTAAATAGAGATTTAACATTGCATGAATTGCTGAGAAAATGGTGTAGAAATCAGTTTTGAGTGAGATGGCTAACATCACCCCACATTTTTAAAGTCCAATTATCTTCACCACACAACACAAAAACGGCCACTGATGCATTATCTATTTTCCCTGCATAGCTTCCTTTTGCATTCGCCCACTTGTACAGTGTTTCTATGCATGCACCATGAGTCACAACCACAGCTCTTTCCCCTGCAATTTAATACATACATTAATCATAAGAACTTGTTTCTAAACAATGTCGCATGTTAGCAAAACAAAACCTTTATGTTTTCTTCCAATTCTGAGCAATGCAGATTTGCAGCGTTCAAACAGTTGAACAGAACTTTCTCCACCACCCTGGATGTGCAAAAGCAAAATGTAAGCCATTCATCATTCTAGTTATACATAACTGATTTTCACCATTTTTTCTGCATAATAAAACAAACCATTAATGTTTCTATCAAATATTTTCTTTAATCAAATAGAAACTTCATTGGGTTTTATGCTAACAAAAAGATTTCTGGTGTACTTACAGGGAGTTCTCTATCCTCATCCTTAGACACCAAAGCCTCATAACCTATGGGATTAGTCTTTGATAATTCACAATAACGAAGGCCTTGAAGATCCCCCATGTGTCTTTCCCGTAGGTCCAAATCCTTCACAACCTATACTTTCGATCAAAGTTAAATCATGTTAGAGCATAAAACATTGATGGTGTTGAAATATATATATATATATATATATATATATATATATATATATATATATATATATATATATATGACGAATGAAATGCAACATTTAAAGATTACTATTGTGTGTTCAAACCTCTAGTCCTCCACATTTTACCGCAATTATCTGTGCTGTTTCAAAAGCCCGTTGCAGGTCAGAAGAATATATAGCACCTATTTTTGGTTCGCTGGATAATCTATTAGCTACCTTCATGACAAAATTTACAGGAATTAGTTAGGGTAGAAATCAAAGAAATGAGTTAATGATCAAGTTTTGGTTTTGCATAAAGGAATTAAAGAATCCCATAACCCCAACTTACTGCAACTGCTTGTTTTCTTCCAGATTCACTTAATTCAATATCCGCTTGTCCCTGTATATACATAAATGACTATTAGTGTGAAAATTGAACATGGTCAAGGCAATGTATTGTTAATAAAAATTTAAGATAATTATAATTCTTGAGATAATTATTATAAAAGTTAATTTACCATTCATATTAATTTAAAATTTAGTGAAAGTATAAAACATCTCAGGTTTGATAAGATTGTGAAAGCTTAGAGCACCGATAATTTTCTCTAATAATAAATGCAAGCACATAGGGAAAAAAAAAAAAAAAAAAAAACTCTCCTTGGAATGTAGAAGCTTGTAAAAAGAGCTTCATTCAGAAACCTAAAAAGTGGTCCATAAGTGAGGCATTGATGCCAGGAATGTATATAATCCATGTCACATGTGCGTCTCCTCAATCATCACTTATTGACACGATTTATATAAAAATATGTTTCTCAATTTAAAAAAAATGTTTACATAATAAAATATTTATTATTAGCAAATGGGAACATCTAATTATATTACATTGTTTAAAATGATTTTTCTTATGTTAGTTTATATATGTTTTGAGTAAAATGAATATAATGTTAGATATCAAACTTAGCTCAAAGTGCGTTAACAATAAGGCATAAAGTATTTATCGGTTAGTTTATATTTTAAATTTAAAATTAAGAACTCCTAAACAATGCACACGAAAATAGTTCATCATATTCAAATTTATTTAACTTTTCATTTTTTTTAACTCCTATGATTTCATGTTGACCCCTAACTGGAGTAAAGGTGAGACATAGTCTTAGAAATCAATGCAAGTTAATGAGATTTTTATCGGTGTTTTGATTCCTTTCTTCTTCCTTAATTTTGGACCCATATACTGCATCAAATATACTAATAAAAAAGGATTGGAGATAATAAAAGGTCAACCCTCACATTTCCCACTGTATTAAACGATCCAATCAAAACGAGTTCATATGAAGTACCTGAACTCTTCCCTCAGAATTCCATGCTGTTTTACCATGACGCACCACAAAAATCTCAGCATAATCTGAATCTGGATAGCTATAACCACCACCAGCAACATCTTACCAATTAGTTTGAGGACAACAACTACTTAAGGAAACATATATCAAATTCAAAACAGCCTCCAATTATCTTCAAAGAAGTTAGTTCAATTGCACAAAATGTAGAGATAATTAATTCATCATATGGTTTTCATCCTCACTTTTCAAACCCACAAAGGTTCACACACATGCATAATAAGCACGATAAGTAATGATATGTGAACAAAATTGAGAACAGAACCTACCTGGGAAGGGAAACGCTGGCGGAAGACACGGCCATTCTGAGCGAAGAAGCGACTACAAGAATTTGAACCACAAATTGCGATGAAGGAAGAAGAACAAAGCACGTGGTATGTGTGAACTTTAATGTGGTTATTCTGTTTATACTTCCTTTCCTCGTTACTTCGCTTATGATTTTATATTTTCATTTTTCAATTCCTAGTTGCTTCGCTTTTGTCGTTGCTAAGATGTGTTAGGTTAGAAAGAACATTATTTGAATATATTTTCATTTTTTTAGTTCCCAGTTGCTTCGTTTCGTTTATTGCTCTGTAATATACTATACATTTTGGGTTGACGCCTCACTAGTCACAAAATGTAATGACTATTATTGATTGTGGGGCTAATTATATAGTAGGAACTAGTTACATAGAAAAATCAATTATTCCTTATGATTAGTCAAACTCTGTGGCACCATTGTTAATGAACATCAAATTCACTCAAAAGGCACAATCATTCCAAGGTGTGACTGCTACAACCGTCCTGGTTAAATTGGTCTGTCGCAGCATAATATCCAATCAAGAAAAATACAAACATACAGGGCAAAGGAACCGTCATAAACAATACGCTTCATAGGTATCTCATATGAGCATGCAAAGTACCAACAATGATCTTAGGAAATCCCAAACAATAGTTTAGTTTCAACATGTAATTGTCGCCGCATTATAGTTTTAGCCACTACCCGCAACCCATAAAAATAGCATTTCAAACCAAAAATGATTGAACATTATGCGTATCCAAGGTTTCATCAAGTCAAACCAGGGAACATCAGAGTCATGTTACAAGGACCAGAAGGGGAAGGCAACCACGGAATTATTCTGGAGAATGCAAAAGCGGAACTAGCCAAGGCAAAGGAAGAGCTCAATAGAGCCAAGGAGAGTTCCATGCAATCATGGCTTGACTCGGAGCCTCTCATAGATGAACTAGAAAAGCAGAAAGCCAATCTTGCTAACGCTCAACTAAGTGAAAATTCATCAAAAACTGTCACTGAGAAGCTGGAATCCCAGTTGGAGACCATCCACAAGAGCATCAAATCCAAAAGAGAGGAGCAACTCAAGACAGAATTGATGATCCAAGAAACCAATCAAAATTTGGATCACATGCGTAACGAAATGGAAATGCTCAAACTTGAGAGAAACAAAGAAAAGCAAACACTAGCAAAACTGAGGCAAACCCTGCATCTGAGGAAGCAGACAGCTCAAACTTTGCAGCTCACTCTTCGAGCTGTACTGCTGGAGTCAGATGCTGTGGAAGAATCTTCTGCCAAAGCTCTTCAACAGATCAAGCTTTCAGAAAATCACAGAGACGTTGTCCAGCTTACAAATGAAAAATACTATGCCCTAACAAGAAGAGCCAAAGAAAAGATTTCACACACAAATTCACGTGTTTCTGTTTACATGGAGCAGAAACATGCAGCTCAGGCTACCCATGATTTAGTGTTATCAAGATTGAACAAGATTTATTCCAGTAGGTCATGGAGTATGAACAAAAGAAAAATAATGGGGCTACGGTATACAGAAAGGAGTGCAAAAGGTCAAGATACGATTATTGAAGAGGAAGTGATGGCAAATGTTTCACCTAAATCCTCTGCTGAGGAATCATTACCAAAGTTTAAAGGGGGAAAACTACAGCAGTCCAGAAAATCAGTAAGTAATCATGTTAAAATAGTTAGAAAAAAATCATCCATTTTGTATAAGTTAAGAAAATGTCTATATGGAAGTTAAGAAATCAGGTCGATGATTCCATATTTTCTTAAATGAATCAATAAAGCAACAATCATGTTACACCGAAGGATGAAAAGTTCATTTTTTTATAAAACTGATAAGGGAATTCTACTGATTTGTTGTCTTGATATTAACACGCTGCCAGAAATGTTTCTGGTTGCCCATATACCATTGGAGGATAAAAGCAAAGAAAAACAGGGCAAGTGAGTTGTTGGGAAGTCTTGTTATGAGATGTCTCAATCTGCCTTTCTCTTTTACACAAAAATCACCGGTTAGAGGCTGATGATCAAAGAGTTTGACAGAACAAAATGTAAGATATGGATAGCTCTGTCACAACTTCACAATCTAGAAAGCATAAATTTGAAAACATACACTATATCAGATGTTTTCAGAGACTACTGACAAGAAAAAACAGAAAATGTTGGCACTGTAATTGGCATTCCCCCCACAGACATCTGATTTTTCAGCCGCATGCACCATTACTTCAGGAACTCTACTTGAACATTTTAGAATAAGCCTTTTTCTCTTTATCACGTCTATCAGCAACCTGTAACCAAAAATTGCAATCAGAATAAATTTCATTTGTCACAATGAAATAAATGGCATGTAACATGATAGAAGAAATAAAAAGATGAAATGCCTAACCTTCTTCCTGGCAGTGGCATACTCCTTTTTAATCCCTCCTGATAAACAGAGTGGCAAGTGGATTAAGCTTTATTAAAAAATACCATAGGCTACCTTCACAAAATCAGTAAACTTTAAAAACAAAAGTCATGGTCTATTGATTGGTAGGATCTCTATTTTTTACTTGCTTCATATATAACATCGAAAATAACAATTTTTTTAAAAGCAAACATTAATTTCATTCTCAGCAATATTGTTACTTTCCTTTCAAGAGATTTCAGAATGCAGACTCAGGTGATTGCAGAAAACATGTGATTCAGAGGATTTATTTGCCTAAACAGGATGTTTTCTAAAATACTGAAAACTGAAAGGGACTAAAGACGAACATAATGAAATGGAAATAGTAGTTTGCTAGCCAACGACACCATGATCTCATTTTAGCATTGTATCTCATCCTGAAGTACTTCAACCCTGGTATGAATAAAATAAGGTCCTAAATGAGAAAATTCTTCTCAATCCGAACAAGTTTATCAAGAACCCAGGATGTTCGTTCCTCAATAACAAATCCGTTGATTTAAGATAACCACTTTTTACAAAACTGGCATGACATGAACTGAAGCAGGAGGGATAAAATAAACACTCAACGAATTTAAATAGACAACTACCATCATTAGGCTCCAACTCTAATGCTTTCTTGAAGCTTTCAACAGCAGCATCCAGGTCGTTGAGTAACATATACGCCTGAGATTAAGCAAGCAAAACATGAACAACAAAATACAAGATATGAAACATGACACAGTGGTTCACCTAGCACAGTACAAGAATTATTTATCCCCTACGTAGTACATAGTGAAAGGTATAACAACTAACATAAGCAGACATAATAAGAATGTGAACACAGTCCAGACACCTAATAGCATGAATCTAATCCAAATTAGCCTAAATCAAAAATAGAATTGCAATAATTGAGAAGGATTATCTCAAACTTAAAAGCACAATGTAAAATTAAAACATTCTACAGAGCACACAATTCACTTGCCAGTATCAAGAACTCATCATCAGCCTGTTATCTTCATCAGAAGATGTCAACTAACCTGGCCTTTTCGAAACAGAGCTTTTGCATTATCTCCATCGTGCATTGCAAAGTCTGAATCCAGTAGTGCTCCTTGTAGATCACCTATTTTCAATTTACAAGCCTAAGAAATAAAACAACAGGACTCAGAGCATTAGTTTTAAGGTGACTGAAGAGTACGAGTACAAGACATATTTTATGAAGGCCATACATTGGAAAAATAAATAAAGAGGGCTGAAAGATTCTAGCAGACCCGGACACACTAAGGTAACAATTTACATACATTTTCATGGTTATATCTATTATCTCCATTCTCAAATCAACCAACCTGAAAACCTGAGAGTAAGTTTTATGTAAAACGCATGCACAAACTAATAAAACAAGCATTCGCAAGGCAGTAGCCTGATCCTCGAGTTAAAAATAAATCACCACTCAGTCTGTTCTAAGAGAATATGCATCATTAATGATTCCCTAAAACTATCAATAAGCAAAAGCTAGAGATATAAATCATTCATGGGCCTCTAGCTAAATATCTTAAGATTTTTACTGAGCTGGTCCTTGACATTAAACAATATATTTTAGTCTTGGCAGTATTGGTTACTTACAGAACTATTGGTAAATATTTGAGATTTTGTCTTCCTTAATGAAGCACTGTTCTCTGCATAGTAGAAAGAAAGAGCAAAGACGTTAGATAGTAAGTAAGGATGAAGCAGAGAAGTACCGATATATTTCACTAGCAAGAGCCAAAATGAAGAGGCACTGACCTTGGTCAATGTCGTCCTTCTCCCAACACACATCCAAATAGCGCAACGCTTTGCGATACTTTCTCAATGCCATCTTATAATCTTGCTTCTGTTATGTGAGAAACAGGTAAGTACCAGTAAAACATTAGCTTCATATATAAGAATTATTAGAATAAAAGAAATTTACTGTCATCAAATTATAACAGTTGTGATTTTCAAGATAATTAGTAAAAGTTTACAAATTTAGCATACATGTCAAACTGTTATAAGATAACAATAATTTATTTTGTTCAGGAGTATCTGATCGGAGACTACAATACAAATGCTTATACTTTTCACTCAAATCATTACTACCATATATCACAACAATTACAGACACAATAAACAAAAGCTTTAACCTTGTACTGCTCATTCCCCAGAGCCTTGATAGAATCGACAGCACTCATCCACCAAGAAAGCTCATCAGGTTTGACATCAAGATCTGCGGGCCAATCCGGATAAGTGTCACCATCCTTAAAGAAGTTAACAACTCCATCATCTTGCCCTTCGGGAATTTCCCCACAATCTTCGATTACAACTGTCTGAGTGGGTCGGTCGTTTTCACCAGTAACAACGTGTTCTGCTGAGCGAACAACGCCCATTCCTTTAACAACTCTTCCAAACACGACATGTTTACCGTCCAAGTGAGGAGTGCGTGTGGTGGTGATGAAGAACTGAGAACCGTTGGTGTTGGGTCCCGCATTGGCCATGGAAAGCATCCCCTTCCTCTCGTGCTTCAGTTCCAAGTTTTCATCTTCGAACTTCAGGCCGTATATGGACTCCCCTCCTGTGCCGTCGCCAGCGGAGATGTCGCCACCTTGGATCATGAACCCCTTGATCACACGGTGAAAACATACTCCCTGCATTAACAGTAGCAGAAAAAAAGAAGAACCTTCTCAGAATTGGAAAGATAATCGAGAAAATAAGACTAAGAAGAAGAAAATAAAGGACCTTATAGTGGAGAGGGACATTGGTGTTAGGTCCTATGCCCTTCTCACCAGTGCAAAGGGCCCTGAAATTCTCCGCGGTTTTGGGAACCACATCGTGAAAAAGTTCGATAACGATTCTGCCCTCTAACTCGCCGGCGATACTAATATCCAAGAAGCATTTAGGGTTCACCATCTTGGGAAGATGAAGAGGAGAGAAATGAAAGAATGGAAAGAGGAAGATGAAGCAGCACGTAGGTAAGTTGAGTACAAAACCCTAATCCCGCTTTTTAATTTCAAACTCCTTTGTTTTCGTGCCGGGAGCGACAAAACTTATACGGTTAACCATTCCACGTGTCACTGATCGCGCCTTTTCTTCTCCCCTTTGTCTGCGCCTCAATAAGGAAAAGCAACAAATACAATAGTTCCATTTGGTTTAGTTTAATAAATTATTATAAAAAATGTGTATAAATGAACAAAAATGTACTCTGGTATTTCTTAGATCAAAAGAAATATTGATGAAATTTGGAAAGACATTACTCATGGTCGTATTTCCTTTCACAAAAAAGGAAAGGAATGCAAGGGAGGTTGTTGGTTGTGAGAATGGTGGATTATCACCATAAATAAGTTATTATAGATATGATAATGATACTTTAATTTGGTAAAAGTGAATCATTTTTTACTTAAAAGTGAATCATTTTTTACTTGGTGATATGTTAGTCTAGGTGAAATATTTGAAAGTAATTTTTAATTATTTTTTAAGTTGTTGATGTTGACAAAGGAAAGGATAGGGTTTCGATCGAGGGATGTCAATTTCGTTTCATCTTTAGCGTCAACAGTTTTCTTCGTCTTTATCTCTTCTAGCGAGTCCAAAGTGAAATAATCATCGCCCATCTAACCATTACCATTGGTGTTGGCAGCTGTGTCGCCACTCGCAATCAGAGGTGTCATCGGTTTGAGCTGCCACCAATCTTCTCTTTTTCCTCATTGATGGTTTTGGAGTTGTCGCATATATTTCATGTTGGATGTGGAGTGGGAAGCGTCAATCCACCAAGATGAGAATTAAGTTGCTTTCGAAGGTGGAACTCGCAAACTATGTGGCTAAGCCGCTTATCCACCTACGGATTGATTCTCAAAATTAATCATCTTGGTGGATTGATGCTCCCTATTCCACGTCCAACACAAAATCTCTGTGACAACTTCAAAACCATCAATGAAAAAAAGAGGAAATTGGTGGCGGCTCATACCGGTGGCACCTCCGATTGCAAGTGGTAACGCAACTGCCAACACCAACTATAAAGGTTAGCTGGACGATGGTTATTCCTATTGTGTTTCGTTTATAAATAACTTTTCTAAAAACTATGTTTTTATGAAATGTTTTGGACTATTCTAATTACATTCATAGAAATATTAATATTTTTTTTATTTAAAAGTAGATTAAACTCCTCTTTTGATCCATGTTTTGTCAAGAAGTGTCAAATTGGTCCTTCATTCTTTGGTGTCAATTTGGTTATTATTTTTTAAAAAATGATTCAATTTGGTCATTACTGTTAATTTGACCAAACAATGTTAAAATCAACGTCATGTGTCAATTTGTAATTTTTTTGATTTTTTTGATTTTTTTAAATTTATTTATTTTTTAAATTTTTTACATATGTCACTTCATAGTTGTGACACATGTCAAAATTATTCATATTAGTCCCTATATTTGTTTTTAGTTTCAATTTAGTCCCAATTTTTGTAAAATTGGAGCAATATTGTCCTTCTTTAAACTGATACTCAATTTACTTTTTGTATAAATCTTATGATTTTTTTATTCTTACTAAAATTAACATATTTTTGAAATATTTATAGAAATATTTTGAAATTAACTTTAAATTTATACGAAACTTTAAATTTGGTACACTTAATTCCTTTAAATATGATGACAAAATGGTTAATTATTGAAATTATGTTTGGGGTTTAACTTTGTTTAATAATAAAACTAAAAACAAAAAGTTTGTTTAAAAATATTTCTACAAATATTTAATAAAAATGTCAATTTTAGTAAAAATATCAACATAAATTTATACAAAATGTAAATTGAGTATCAATTTGAGGAGGAACAATATTGCTTCATTCTTATAAAAATTGGGATTAAATTGAAACTAAAAAACCAAATTGAATCATTTTGACATGTGACACAACTATGAAGCGACATTTGTAAAAAAAATTTAAAAATTAAAAAAATCCAAAAAATCACAAATTAACTTGTGACATTGACTCTAACACCGTTTGACCAAAATTAACGATAAAGATCAAATTAAATCTTTTTAAAAAACTTAGACTGAATTAAGACAAAAGAAAAGTCGAAAACCAATTTAACATTTCTTAAAAATTAAAGGCAAAAAGATAATTTAATCTAGAGTACATGACAAAATGAGAAGGTTACAAATCAAATAAATAAATAAATAAATATATATATATATATATATATATATATATATATATATATATATATATTCTAACTCCAAACATATTCCGGAATCCATAAAAAAGTCATTCATGATACTATCAAAATAAATTTTAATTATTCATAGGAATAATGATTCTTGGTACTCAAGGAAGACTTCTTTGCAGCAAATACTTTCCAAGTATGTAAATTCTTTTCATTTTATTAATCTAATAGTTCAAATAAATGATTATTTTTAACAATTATATCAATAAAATGTGGTAACCCTCGTCCTAATTAATAACATAAACAGTAATTATTTAACCACGACATGAACAAGAGTGAGGGAAATCAATAAATAGTAAATAAATTGTCAAAATTTGAATTCAACCGGGTTAGTAGTTCAAAATATTATTTTTCACAAGGGAAGTTAAACTTAGTTTGATTTTATACAAAACTTTGAACCACCCACCAACAGTACAATTCTAATGCTTAAATAAATTTCTTGCTGCTTTTTCTACATCTACCGTTTTACGTTACGTATTTAGCTGTAATGGATTCAAAATCACAGAAGAATACATTTCTTCAAAATTAAGGACAAACAAATTATTTGTAAGTTTCATATTTTACAATATGATTAGTTGTTTTGTGAGATTTTCCGTTTTCTATTACTTGTTTTTGTCATCTTCTAGATTATCATAGTATGAACTTTGGAAATTTTAGATGCCAGAAATTCGAACACTAAATTAAAATCTAATTGTTTACCACGAATAAGTAGCTTTGTTACTTTTTAGCCATTATCATTCTGGTATGTCCACAAACAAAAATCGCCGATTTATTTTTTCACTCTTGTATCAACATTTTCTATTAGGGATGAAAAAAATCCTTAAAATTTGACCTATTACATTATTAGATTAATCAAATTAATTATAGATTCAAATATTTAGATTTGAACTAAATTTAATTTCATATTTTCTAAAAAGTTTAATTTAATTTTTTATAGATATAAGTTCAAATGTATATTTTTGTAAAAGAAAGTAGTCTACATGTTTATATATTATTTTGATACTGATTTTAAATATAAATATTTTTACAACATACTGATATTTATATTAAAATTTAGTGATCAAAAAATACATTGACAAGATATGGGTTAATAATATACAATAACGTAATATGTTAAAAAGTTATTTTTAATAAAAAAAATATTAATATAACATTTATACAAATAATAAATTTGGTCTTGAATTGGACAGAAACAATATTGTTTTACTTTCAATCTTATAAAAAAATGACTTAAAAAATGTTCTCCAATTATTAAAAAAAATTGGGATAAAATTGAACCAAAAACACAAAAGTAAGTGGGGACTAAATTGAAAACAATGATATATATGAGTACTAAATTGAAATCAATACAATGACATTTGTCACACGTGACATTATCTTACCACGTGGAACTAACATTGCCACGTGTCACAATAGAGACTTGACACGTGGCAACAAAAAAAAAATGCAAAAAAGAATTAAAAAAAATTAAAAACAGTTTAATAAAAATTTTAAAAAAAATTAAAAAAATCAGAAACACCTGACGTGCTGTTAACGGCGTTAATTATTTTTTTCTGAAAGGGACCTTGACAAAGTGGAGACGCAATTGACATTTTTTTTTGCGCGAGTACCAAATTGACACACTCCTATCAATATGGGTACCATCCAAGTAATTAAAGATTTAAATTATTTTTTTAAAGATTGACAGGAAATATTTAAAAATTTGACACCAAAGATAATAAATATATCTATTGGACAACAAATTCTATTACTTAACCTAATATAATATAATGAAGAAGTAACTATATTTTGTTTGAAATATCTTTGTAAAGCCCATTTATTTCTCTGTCCTAATAGCTAAGGGACTGCCCCAATCTGTTGGGCCTAAGGCCAGCCCAGGAAGTGCCCAAAACACCTAAACCTAACCCTAACGCCTCATTTTGCTAACTTTCAGAGAAGATTGTTCCCCTACCCTCTTGCAGCTGAACGTAGAGCTTTGTTAGGGCATCCTCCGAGC
Organism: Vigna unguiculata; assembly: GCF_037176805.1. NCBI lineage: Eukaryota > Viridiplantae > Streptophyta > Magnoliopsida > Fabales > Fabaceae > Vigna > Vigna unguiculata. The sequence continues at coordinate 49,522,995 of NC_140794.1, read as the reverse complement.
AACCGTTGTTTCACTCTAAGGTTTCATCCGGGTAAGTTGAACTTAGACTTTACCCTTCTCTTTCCATTCATGTGCCTTGGTCTCTGTTTGTGTTGAATCTAAAACAGTAGGCTTAGTAATACATCTGTTTTCCAGTTTTACTGCACTGGTTTGAGTCGCCGTACTTTCCCATCTTCTCAGTGAACTTCAGTGCTCCCACTCAAGGTAAGGGAAGCTAGCTTTTTCTGTTCTTTTAAGTACTTTGTTGCTTGGTTTACTTCTGGTTCACGAGTATGTGTTAGTATGTTGTTGGTGTCGCAACCAGAATAGCGACGGTAAAGGCGAACTGAAAAAGAAAACGAGTTTAAAAAAAGATTGGGAGTCGCCACCACATTTATTTTTGGAAAACTATGGAAAACCATGAAAATAAGACAAGTCTGCGAAAAACCAGATTTTTGGATCCGGAAGTCGGTTACGCTTAGGGAAGGTGTTAGCACCCTACAGCGCCCACCCCAAAGGCGGTACCTTTAATTAAAAGTGCAAAGTTGATGTGGTTTTCGAAATATTAATTTTCCCCAAAAATAATGAGACAAATAATACTAAAAGAAAAAAAAATATTTTTTTGATTTTTGGGTCCGACAAGGATTGACCTTGGTCCTACGTATTCTCATTAAAGATGAGAAATCAGGGTTACGTAGTTCTTTAAAAAAAAAAGTAGTTGTTTGAAAAAAGTTGATATTTTTATATTTTTTTGAAATTTCATATTTTTTGGTATTTTGAATTACTTGAAAATATGTGACACATGATGCGAGCAGTCGGACAGACACTAAAAGAGAAAGAAAACTATTTTTGGTATTTTTTAGAAAATAAGTGTCATACGGTGCGAGCGATCGGACATACACAATGAAGTAAAAGAGAACATTTTTATTTTTTTGATCTTTTTTCTATTTTTTTGCAATTTTTTATAATTTTCAAATATTTTGTTTTGTTTTTTTTCAAAAAATAAAAAATAAATAAATAAAAGGATGAAATTATTTAAGAAGGATAAAAGTGGGAAATAAAAAAAAGGGGTACATGAGTAGTTAGTGGGGATACACAAAATAGATACAACAACATGCCCAAAAATAATAGACAGAGATATGGGGGTGTTGGAATATGATATCTGGGAGGTGCACGAAGTAAAACAAAAATCCGCCCCAACAAGCAAAGAAGACAAATGGATCTGGAGTGTGAATAATAGAACCAGGGGTGCAAAGAGCACGGTTGGCCCCATTTAAAAAAACAAAAGGGGAAGGTGTAATTAGTGGCATGGGGGGTGCACGGAGTAAAGGGGATGTGGCATATGAGACACCTAAACCCTAATTGCTCAAAGAAAGCCTCCTCTCCATCTCTCTCGACACCGAGACGCTGCCACTAGAGATGGCAAATAAATCCGTCCCCGTGGGTATTGTCCGAACCCGTCCCCGTTTTGACGGGGAATCCCCGCATTGACTGGGTATGGGTATGGGTATGGGGAATCCCCGACTTTTTCAGTTGGGTATGGGGATGGGTATGGGGATGTACATATACCCGCCATAATACCCGTCCCCGTCATATTTCCATTCTCGTTTAAATTATTAAAATATTCACAATTAATCAAGTAACCCATATATATATATATATATTTTTTTTTTTTCTTTTTTTTTCTTTTAATTATTTCACTTGTCATGAAACTTATTCTCATCTCCAATATATTTTTTATCTTATCATAACCTTTATGTAATTATGTTAAAATGATGTATGTTAATAAAAGAAAAATTATGCCTCATATTTGAATATTTATATTATTTTTTAATATTTTTATTTATTATAAATTTTCCTTTCACATGAGAATGTTTATACTCTCAATTTAAGGTAATATAAAAAAAATTCTTTACTTATTATTATTATTAATTTTTGTTTAATTTGAAGAACTCTTTTGTTTCATTAAAATAATTTTCGTTATTTTTCAACCATTAAGTATATATGTTGATATTTGAAAAGTTTTCTTAGTTCTCTAAGATATTTTTCGTTTTATCATACCTTAGTTGTACATTTGATTTCCTTTGTGTGATTTTTTTCGATAGTCTCTCAAATTATTTCTAAAACACACATTTGTTAGTTTTTTAATATTTTTATTTATTTTTTTTATTTTCATCATGTAGAATAATATTTCGATATATTCTATCTAATTATTTTTTATTTTATAACTCATTATTAATCATAATGTAATTTTTTCACTTTAAATTCTGTTTGAAGTGGTTAAAATTTTATATATATATATATATATATATATATATATATATATATATATATATATATATATATATATAATGATATTTAGGAATAGTATATGATAATTCACTACAAGAAAAATATGAAATGGTGACTGATTTAGTTAGTAACCCATATCAGTCACTATTTTTCGTCATTGGTGGTAGTAGTTGATTTATTGTCTGAATCAATGACTAAATTAGTGACCGATTCAATGATCGAATCGGTACTTGATTTAGTGACCAATTTAATTACTAATTTATTTGTAATTTAATGACACATTTTTTGGTCACTAATGATATTTTTATTTATTTTTAACCACTTCAAACATAATTTAATAATCAGTTCTCTAAGGTTTTTTTCATTTTATCATACCTTAATTATACATTTGATTTCCTTTGTGCGATTTCTTTCGATAGTTTCTCAAATTATTTCTAAAACACACATTTGTTAGTTTTTTAATATTTTTATTTATTGTTTATTTTCATTATGTAGAATAATATTTCGATATATTCTATCTAATTATTTGTTATTTTATAACTCACTATTAATCATACTGTAACTTTTTTCACTTTAATTGTATAAATAACTTTTATTTACTACAATATAAAAATTTAATGTAATTTCTATGAATATTTTTTTGTCACTATCCTACATATATTGAAGTTCAAAAGATACAAAATCTATGTCAAAATTTTATTATTATGTTTATTATTTGTTCTATGTGTCATTTTGATCAAGTGATGTATTATAACTTTAATTAGTGTATAAAAAAGAGATTCATTATAATTTAAAAAATTGAAGTAAACAAACATTTAAAATATATTTTAATTTGAATATTTGTTTTCCTTTTATTATGTGTTCTTTGTGTCATTTTGATCAAGTGATATATTATAACTTTTATTAGTGTATAAAAAAAAGATTCATTAGAATTTAAAAAATTGAAGTAAACAAACATTTAAAATATATTTTAATTTGAATATTTGTTTTCCTTTTATATTTTTTTGAAATATTTTTTAGTTTTATCAACTAAGTTCATCAATGTTGTAGTTTGCAAATTTAATAAATGTTTTGGTTCACATGAAATTTTATTTGGTATTCTAATATAAAATGTAAACAATTATAATTTATTTTAAGGTATTTGGCATCGAAGAAAATCCTCCTAACATTGAATATTTCATAATATTATGTTTTCTTTACCGTAATTTTTTTTCTTTTATAAAAATTAATATTGAAGTAGTTAGAACACGGGTACGGGTATGGGTACGAGATTATACCCGTTACCCGGTGGGGATGGGGATGGGAAAAAAGTTTGATACCCGTTGGGTTTGGGTATGGGGATGGGGATGAATTTTTTATGCGGGGATGGGTATGGGATAGCGAAACCCGTCCCCGCCCCGCCCCGTTGCCATCCCTAGCTGCCACTGGCCACCGACCACCAGCACACCACTTCCATCTCTGCCTCGCCGCACCAGGGACGTCGGTGACGACGCCGGTGACGACGCGGTTGACAACGCTGTCCACCACCAAAAAACACCGGTGACCACGCTGTTAGAATTAATTGACGAATTAATTCTATTAGTGACTCATTTGAAATATTATGATGGGCCCAATTGTGATTTAATAAAATATAAAGACTTATTGGTTATTATTATGGGAAGTGATAATAAAATAAAGATAAAGATAAAATAAAAAACCAACTTGATGGACGTTGGTTTATAAAAGGAATTGGGGTTCTGTCTCTGGCCATAAGGTTCTTTTCACTGTAACCCATCAAGTACGTGTGAGAAGAGAAAGAAAGGCAAAGAGATAGATTGGGAAACGGTGGTTGAAGAGCACACAAGATTATAAATTGAAGAACGCATATTCACAGGATCTCTCATGGATCAAGGTTAGTGCTCTATTATGATTTATCGTGTGAGAATTATAAATCTTAAAGATCCTTAATTAAGTTTTACATGTGGTATCAGAGCGATGTTGTAGGATTTATGATTCTCCTCTTATGATGTTTGTTTCCAATTTTTATGAGCCCTAATTAAGTTTGAAGGGTTATTTAAGTTTTCCGCTACTGCCATTAAAATGCCATTAATTAGAATTTATGCGTGCGCGTGCTTTACTTACTGTAATGGAGTTTTGTTTTTAATTGGAATAAAGGAATGAATGAAAGTTAAGAACATGCATCAATTCAATTTACGCGTGCGTGAAACCTGAATTTGAATCAATGAATGAACAGTACAATGCATGCGTGAACGTGAAAAGTTTGGCATAGAATGAACAGTACATTTGGCATTGAATGAAAAGTTTAAAAACGGTTTGTTGTGAATGGGAACGTGTGCTGTTACCGTGAGTGAACGTGTGAAAATGGGAAGTTTCCCAATTTCATATTGTGTGAACGTGCACTGTGAAGTTACATTCCGCTACTGTTAATTTATTTATTAAAATTAAAGTGTAATGCTTTTATTAGTTGATGTCACTAATAAAATTAATATTAATTATTTTATTTATATAAATAATTAATAATTTTATTTTAATTTGCAATAATATTTATGTTTGTTATTGTTAAATTAAAATTAATGAGGAAGCTATATAAAGTTTATAGCAATTAAATGTATGTGTATTTATTTATTTGAAATTAAGTATGATAAATTTTGTTAGTCACCAAAGTGGCCAAAATTTTAATGTTTATATAATTTCAAATTATTAATGTTTTTTATTTTAATTACCCATAGTATGGATGCTAAATTATGAATAATTAAATTTATGGGTTAATTAAAATTCATTAATTATAAGACATTTAAGGATCGCCCAAAGGTTGATTAATTGTTCTCATAATTAATGAACATGATTGTAAATAATTTTGTATGCGTCACTAGTTTTATTTATATACCCAAAGGTAGTAGGTGATTCTAGTTGATGCATATTTTAATTATCAATAATGTTATAATGTGATTAACATCATTATGTTTATGTTTGTGTATTAGTGGATCTCCCAAAGGAGAACATTAGTATGCATAGAATGATTGTTTATATCTGAATCTGTTTTTACGTTTAGTTTTATGACTCAAAGCATTAATGTTAGGCATGTGTTAATTGCAGTCTCTGTTCCGGTATCTTTACACGCGCTTGCTTCGTCTGTTCCAGTCTTTAATGGGTTGAATTTCCCTGACTGGAGTGAGCAAGTCCAATTTCACTTAGGTGTGTTGGATCTTGATCTAGCTCTTCTAGTTGAAAAGCCGGCTGCTATCACGGATGCTAGTAGCAATGAAGAGAAAGCCCATTACAAAGCCTGGGTAAGATCAAACAGACTTAGCTTAATGTTTATGAGAATGAGCATAGCAAGTAATATAAAGTCAGCTCTTCCCAAAACTGATGACGCAAAAGAATTTATGAAATTTGTGGAAGAGCGCTCCCAAACTGCTGATAAGTCTCTCGCTGGGACACTGATGAGTACGTTGACCACTATGAAGTTTGACGGTTCGCGTACTATGCATGAGCATGTGATCGAGATGACAAATATCGCAGCAAGACTTAAGTCTTTAGGAATGGCAGTGGATGAAGGTTTTCTCGTGCAGTTCATTCTGAACTCATTACCGTCTGAGTATGGTCCGTTCCAGATGAACTACAACACCATGAAAGACAAGTGGAATGTGCATGAATTGCACAGTATGCTAGTTCAGGAGGAGACCCGACTGAAGAACTTAGGAAGCCACTCTATTCAATATGTGAAGAATCAAGGAGCTGTTGGAAAGAAAGTTGCTAAGAAACATGGAAAGGGTAAAGGACCACTAAAGATTGACGAGTCCTCAACTAAAATCCAGAAGAAAAATGACAAATGTCATTTCTGCGGGAAGTCTGGACATTTCCAGAAGGACTGCATAAAGCGTAAGGCTTGGTTCGAAAAGAAAGGTGAGCATAATGCTTACGTATGTTTTGAATCAAACTTAACTGAAGTTCCCCATAATACGTGGTGGATTGATTCTGGATGTACGACTCATGTTTCTAATGTGATGCAGGGATTTCTTACAACCCGAACCATAAACCCAAATGAGAAGTTTGTCTTCATGGGCAATAAATAGAAAGTTCCAGTGGAAGCGGTCGGGACTTATCGTCTAATCCTCGACACTGGATATCACTTAGACCTTATGGATACTTTTTATGTACCTAGTATCACTAGGAATTTAATTTCTTTGTCTAAGCTTGATATTGCTGGATATTCTTTTAAGTTTGGGAATGGTTGTTTCAGTTTGTTTAAGCGTACTTTTATGATTGGATCTGGTACACTTTATGATGGTTTATATAAATTGAATTTGGATAATTTATATGCTGAAACTCTTATGACTGTGCATCACAATGTTGGCACTAAACGTAGTTTAGTGGATGAACGATCTGCTTACTTGTGGCATAAACGTTTGGGACATATTTCCAAAGAAAGAATGCAAAGATTAGTAAAGAATGAAATCCTTCCGGATTTAGATTTTACTGATCTGAATGTGTGTGTGGATTGTATTAAAGGCAAACAAACTAAACACACAAAGAAAGGAGCCACGAGAAGCACTCAGCTTCTTGAAATCATACACACCGATATATGTGGTCTGTTTGATGTAAATTCTTTCAATAAAGAGAAGTATTTCATCACCTTTATTGATGATTTTTCGCGTTATGGACATGTCTATTTACTGCATGAGAAATCTCAGTCAGTAAATGCCTTGGAAGTTTATATAAATGAAGTGGAAAGGCAATTAGACAGAAAGGTGAAAATCGTAAGGTCTGATAGAGGTGGTGAGTATTATGGAAGATATGATGAAAGTGGACAACACCCTGGTCCGTTTGCTAAGTTCCTTGAGAAACGTGGTATTTGTGCTCAATACACAATGCCAGGCACACCACAACAAAATGGTGTATCAGAAAGGCGTAATCGAACCTTAATGGATATGGTTAGGAGTATGTTAAGTAATTCATGTTTACCCGTATCATTGTGGATGTATGCTTTAAAGACTGCCATGTATTTGTTGAACAGGGTTCCTAGTAAAGCTGTTCAAAAGACTCCTTTTGAGTTATGGATGAATAGGAAACCCAGTTTGAGACACCTGCATGTTTGGGGTTGTCAGGCAAAAGTAAGAATATACAATCCGCAAGAAAAGAAACTGGATGAAAGAACAATCAGTGGATTTTTCATTGGTTATCCAGAAAAATCAAAGGGGTATATGTTTTACTGTCCTACCCATAGTACAAGAATCGTTGAAACTGGAAATGCTCGGTTTATTGAAAATGGCGAAACCAATGGGAGTGAAGCTTCACGAAATGTGGAGATTAAGGAAGTTAGAGTACAAGTTCCTATAACTAGTACTTCTTTATCAAGAGTTGTTGTTCCACATGTTGTAGAAACTCACAACAATCAAGAAGAACAACAAATTAATGATCCCGAGGTTAACAATGAACCAATAGTAGAACAACCACAAGAAATAGTATTAAGAAGATCTCACAGAGATATAAAGTCTGCTATTTCGAATGATTATGTGGTTTATCTACAAGAGTCAGAAAATGACTTAAGTATTGATAATGATCCAATTTCTTTTTCAGAAGCCATTAATGGTGATAATTCTGATAAGTGGTTAGATGCCATGAAAGATGAGCTTAAATCAATGGCACATAATGACGTATGGGACCTTGTGGAATTGCCAGAAGGATGCAAGAGAGTTGGGTGTAAATGGGTCTTTAAGACTAAGCGTGACTCTCAAGGCAATATTGAACGTTACAAGGCCCGTCTTGTTGCCAAAGGTTTTACTCAGAAAGATGGCATTGACTATAAGGAAACATTTTCGCCTGTTTCTAAGAAAGACTCTTTTAGAATTATCATGGCATTAGTAGCTCATTATGATCTTGAGTTGCATCAAATGGATGTTAAAACTGCTTTTCTGAATGGGGATTTAGAAGAGGATGTCTATATGGACCAACCGGTGGGGTTCGCTGAAGAAGGAAAGGAGCACATGGTGTGTAAACTTAAGAGATCGATATATGGACTTAAACAAGCTTCTCGACAATGGTATCTTAAGTTCAATGATACTATTGTGTCCTTTGGATTTAAGGAAAACACCGTTGATCGGTGTATATATCTGAAGGTCAGTGGGAGTAAGTTTATATTTCTGATTCTGTATGTTGATGATATCTTGCTTGCGACTAATGATCTTGGTCTATTAAGTGAGACTAAGAGGTTTCTCTCTAATAACTTTGAAATGAAAGATATGGGTGAGGCATACTATGTGATAGGAATAGAAATATTCCGTGACAGATCACAAGGATTGTTAGGTTTGTCTCAGAATGCATATATTAATAAAGTTTTAGAGAGATTCAGAATGGATAAATGTTCAGCATCTCCTGTTCCAATACAAAAAGGAGACAAGTTTAGTCTCATGCAATGTCCAAAGAATGATTTGGAACGGAAATAGATGGAAAATATCCCTTATGCATCTGTTGTTGGGAGTTTGATGTATGCTCAAACCTGTACGAGGCCAGATATTAGCTTTGCAGTTGGTATGCTTGGTAGATACCAAAGTAATCCAGGTCTGGAGCATTGGAAAGCTGCAAAGAAAGTTTTAAGATACCTACAAGGAACAAAGAATCACATGCTTACTTATAGAAAATCTGATCACCTTGAGGTGATAGGTTATACAGATTCAGACTTTGCCGGCTGTGTGGATACAAGAAAGTCTACATTTGGTTATGTGTATCTTTTAGCCGGAGGAGCGATTTCATGGAAAAGTGCAAAGCAGTCTGTCATTGCTGCATCCACCATGGAAGCTGAATTTGTGGCATGCTTTGAGGCCACAGTTCAGGCTAATTGGTTGCGGAACTTTATTTCAGGACTTGGAGTAGTCGACAGTATTTCCAAGCTGCTGAAAATTTATTGTGATAATTCCGCAGCAGTCTTCTTTTCTAAAAACGACAAGTATTCTAAAGGTGCTAAACATATGGAGTTGAAATACTTTGCCGTTAAAGAAGAAGTTCAGAAACGTAAAGTGTCAATAGAACATATTAGCACAGATCTTATGATTGCTGACCCTTTAACAAAAGGGTTACCGCCCAAATTGTATGCTGGTCATGTAAACAATATGGGCATTATGTCTACTAGTGAATGTTAAATGTTGAATGTTAATGTTTTTTAATGTTTATGTGACACTTTGAGCTCCCTAATGTATAAATTTCTGAAATCTGTGTTTTCTTCTTTATGTTTATGCATGCAAATTATGATGAAGAAAACAAATTATGTTATGTTATTGTTTTGTAAAATGACATTATGTTTGAACCCATTATGGACTTCTCGTTTTTAAGGTCATATTAAGGAGAAATGGATGATATAGTAGTACATGGAAGGGATCATGTCGATCAAATGATGTGTGACCGTCATGACTCTTATTATTTCTGTATCTTTAATTATGAATAATGATGAAACCAATTTATGCAAGGTCTTTTATTGCGCATTATGTTTATGTATTAAATCACATATTGTTATGACATCATATGAGTCAAGTGGGAGAATGTTAGAATTAATTGACGAATTAATTCTATTAGTGACTCATTTGAAATATTATGATGGGCCCAATTGTGATTTAATAAAATATAAAGACTTATTGGTTATTATTATGGGAAGTGATAATAAAATAAAGATAAAGATAAAATAAAAAACCAACTTGATGGACGTTGGTTTATAAAAGGAATTGGGGTTCTGTCTCTGGCCATAAGGTTCTTTTCACTGTAACCCATCAAGTACGTGTGAGAAGAGAAAGAAAGGCAAAGAGATAGATTGGGAAACGGTGGTTGAAGAGCACACAAGATTATAAATTGAAGAACGCATATTCACAGGATCTCTCATGGATCAAGGTTAGTGCTCTATTATGATTTATCGTGTGAGAATTATAAATCTTAAAGATCCTTAATTAAGTTTTACACACGCATCTCCTTCTTCTTTCTTCTCCAACGCGCGCGAGACAGGGGCTGCACTCATCCCCTTCATGGCCTCGAGGACTCGCCTGCCGGAGACCGCCGTCAGCGGTTCCAGCCGCCACTGACGTCCACGCCAGCGCCCCCTTCGCCCCCATCCTCTTCCGCACGAAAAAAAGGCACACGAGGACTCTACAGCTCGTCACCGCCATGCCAGCCACCGCGATTGGGTCTGCAACCATCACGCGGTCACATTCCTCCGCTCAGAGCTCCGAATCGCCGGCGACGAGGCCGACGGCGAGGGTTTCTATTCCCTTATTCATCTATGTGTTATGATTAGACGCGGCTGATCTGGGAAAATGAGAGTGTTTGGCGCTGGAATTGTGGGGGTTTCGGTTCCCTGTTTGTTTGTTTCTGATTTGTTCTTGGTGGGATGAATGGATTTGGGTATTTCATTGTATCGGTGGGTGGAGGATGATGAATAGAGGTTCCCTGATTTTGGTTATTTTTGTGAAGGTTGGAGATTGATGGAAGAACGAGAAATGTAGAACGGGTTGTGGTTGAATGGAGAAATCGAAGTTGCAGGGGTGTATCGGTTCGGTGGTGGTGAAAAAGATTGAGGATGAGGTGAGCGAGTAAGCGAGTGAAGACGTGTATCTACAAAATATAACTGTTTGTGAAGTGTGTTTGGGTTCTAGTTTTGGGTTTCTGTTGTTTTTGTGCAGGTGAAGGATGAAAGGAGTTCAGATTCAATACAGGAAGATGAGAAATGGGAATTGCGTAACAGTGATGATGGTTTATTGGTGACCGTGTGGGATGGGTTGGTTTGTGATATTTGGGGGAATTGGTCTGCGGCAGCTGAATGGAGAATGAGCGTTTTGGTGTGTTGATGATGGTTGAGGGAAACCGTGGCTGTGGGGATTCGGTTGGGGCTTGAACGATGATCATACAGTAACAGAGTAAATGTGGACTATGTTTTCTATCACTCAGCCCACATTACAACTCGCGCAGTAACATCATCATGAGCAACAAACAAAGCATAACAAATATGGGAAACACAACACAGACAACGTTCATTCAAGGACTACCAGATAGTCTTGCATTGATCCAAACATCCAAGAATCGCAACCTTTTTCTCTTTGTATTGCTCGTTGTTCCTCTCTTGTTGCTTGTTGATTCTGTTCTCTCTTTTTTTTTTCTTGCTTTGTTGCTCTTGCCCTATGTGATCTTGTGAAACTGTATCTTGAAATTCGTCTTTCCCCTTTGCTTATATGTCCCCCTTTCTTTTGTATGGAAAGTTGCACTTTAGCCATAGCTGCACTGCTATGCTCAGACATGCTCAGACACTGCCTCCCCTGGTTGCTGTCGCACAGACACTGCCTCCCCTGGTTGCTGCCGCAGTGATACACCAATACCCAACATTTTTTCTTTTTGTGTCCAAAAACCTCCCAATAACAAGATAACGTATGAATCTGGCCATATTTTGCATGGCAGAAAGTCTAATGATTTTTTTTTTCATTTTATACGTTTTATATATTTTTTAAGAGACTAAAATCGAAATGGTGTGAAAGTAAAATAAAATGGAGATTGAAATTAAAATAAGATAAAATAAAAATAAAATAAAATAAAGTAAAGTAAAAATAAAAATAACATAAAAATACAAATAAAATATAACAAGATAAAATAAATAAAATAGATAAATAAAAAGCAAGACAAAATTAAAAATAAAAATAAAAATGAATAAATAAATAAAAGAATAGGAGTATACATGTACATCCAAATTAATGTTGATTTTTTTTGTAATGTGTTTTTTTTTCTTTTAATTATTATTAAAGTCAAAATTTTATTTCTTATCCGGATGAAATTGGGTGTTGACAGTTGGGTTCGCATGGAAATGGTTGAAAGATGTATTTTTGGTTGGGTGTGTTGCCATGTATGCGTGAACAGGGGCGAGAGCTGATATTTTTGCCCAAGCGAGAATAGCAGAAGCTCGCCTAGACTTTTCTGCTCGAACCTTCGCCCAGGCGAGGGGCTGCTTTTGAGCGACGAACTGTCTCGCTCAGGCAAGATAGTCTCGCCTAAGCGAGAATCAGCGAAATTGCCCAGAGTCACTATCGCAGTCTCGCCTAAGCGAGAGTCTGCAGTTTGAGCGAGAGCACTCCTCTCGCTTGAACGAGAACTCCCAGCTTGAGTGAGACATAGCTTGGGTTTTGGCTATGCTTCGTTTCGTGAATATTGTTGGTTGTTTGATTGACTGGTTCATTGATTTATTGCATAAAGGGGGTGGATATGCATGTGCTATGTATGTTATGGGTGGGAACTAATGAAATAGTGATAAGCTTGGCATGATATATGATTGGTGGTTGGTCATGTATACTAAATGACATGTTAATGGTATCCATAAGAACTTCATGATTGGTTGATTATGTGTGAGTAAGGTTTGGGTAGGACATAATCCCATGACCCTTGTAGTGGGGCTCATGGTGGTGCCTCATCATATGGACATAATTTCGTGGGCCCTCCTAAGGGGAGTTCACAGTGGTGCCTCAATTATTGAACCTAATTCCATGAACCTCAAGGTGAGAGTTCACGGTGGTGCCTCAAGATCAGGACGTAATTCCACGAGGTTAACGTGGTGGTGCCTCAAGGCCAGGACGTAATTCCACGAAGGCCACGTGGTGGTGCCTCTTGTAAGGGTGTAATTCCGCGAAGGCCTCGTGGTGACGCCTCATTGATAGAACGTAATTCCACTGTTTTGTGGTGGTGCCTCATTGAGCGTATCCGGATAGTCAAGTCTTGGTGTCTTATATGGTTTGGTGCCTCATATGTGGATGTCTGCCATTTATGCTTGAATATGAAATTGTATGTTGAGTGTATGATATGAGAACTTTTTCACTAGCTTACCCTTTGCTTGTTTGTATGATTGTGTGTGGTTTCCTCCTTTGCGATGATCATCAACCTTGTTGATGTGAGCAGATGTGAGAACCTCTGCCAGTGGTAATAATAATAGAGATGTTGCGGTTTGATGATATCTTGGACGACTATCAGACTCACTATGGGGGCCTCAACGTTTGGAGTTTAGTAGTAGTAGTTTCTCTCGCTCTTGGCGAGTTTTTGTGCCTCATTTAGGCCTATGGAGCCTCTTCCTTTTGTTATGGATATGTTGGGGTACTGTGTACGTCATATTCTGTTTTTCCGCACTCTCTGAATATTTAATATATGTGGCGTTTATTTAAATTGATTTTATCTATTTAATTGGGATGTTACAATCTTCGTTAAAACTATATGGATAAATAACTATACATTATTTAAATAAAATTTAGTAAAAAAACTATTAAAATGATTTAAAACGTATTTTCCGTAATTCGATTTTATAATTATTAGCTATACGAAAATAAAACAATAGATTTCAATAAAAGTAACAGGTATATGCATATACGTTATTCTTCCACTAAAATACTTGCAAATTGATTCAAAATTTATCTTACTCAAATTATTTAGACGATTATGTTACCATTATCGTGCTTTTATTAGATAAGGTATAAATTTTTAATAGATAATGATATTTTGACAATTAAATCTTTACAATTTTTTCTTACATTCTGAGTTAATATCTACTAAGTGATTTTAGAATATAAGAACTGAAAAAATAGAAAAATGAAAAATCACTCTAGAGATGTCACTTCAAGTTGTAAGAGAAATTTGTAAAGATTTAGTTAGTTGAAAAATATTTTTCCATATTTAATCTCATACTTATTTTTCAATGTTTTTCAATGGATGAGTTAAAAAAATATTCATCTATTAAAAATAAAACCAAATTATAATATGTAAATAGATCATAATTTCCACCTTTCAAACAGATTGTAATTCTCACTTTACATATGAGGTTTGTGAAATCAACATAAATTCACTTACTAAAAATAAACATTTTAAAGAAAAAATATATACAAGAATTGTTGATTGTGACAACCTTTGAAGAGACTTATCTCATAAACATTTTCTGAAAATCCCTTTCCATCTCAATTTTCATAAGTTAGATTCTCCCATCCTTCTTCATTTTCCCTAAAAAATTTGACTCTCTTCCTTGTTTCTTGAAGATTCAATGTCATGGAATTGGTTAGATGGAATGATTCTATCGTATAATTTGATTTCATCTTAAGGTAAGTTTCTGCCATCTTTATAGAACCAATATGTTTTAGCTAAATTCATTTCAAATTTTAAAGTCATATGATTGAATTCAAATATTAGAGTATGAACATGTAGCTGCATATTGACCTACATAGGATAAAGATATGAAATTATTTTGTATTCTGGTTCGAGATGTGAAGTTAATTGAGATTTTAATTATGTGAAAGTGTGGAATATCAGAGTGATTTAGGAAATTTTCAGTTAAAATATATAATTTGAAACCTATCGAATTGGTGAGTTGTTTGAGAACATAACTGAAGTGTAATTCCTTATAAGATAAGAATATAGAGATGAGCTATAATTAGATATGATGTCATAATGATGAATGTGACATATTGGATTGCTTGTTAGGATGTTGTATGTGTGAAAATATTGTAACTTGTGGATAAGAATGAGAAAAATAGGAAATGATGGGGGAACTCTACATTTCTAGAGAAATTGTTTTGTCTGTAGCCTTGCCACTAGACGGTAAACTGTGACGTTTTGTTTATGTTTATAGTAGAGGTGATTTATATATTGAAATGGTTTCTTTTGCCTGTAACAAATTGTATTTTATTATTGTATTGTGTTATGTGTTAAAATTTAAAAACAATGATAGAAATAAATTTTGTACAAGACTACAAATTTTAATAGTACAATTATATGTATAAGTTGTGAAGACTAGGAAAAATGAATATTTTATCAATAAAAAGGTTAGGCTATAAATAGAGTATCTATTATAAAGTCATATCACAAATCCAATTATATCTCTTGAATGTAAGATTACTAGTGAAAGTTCAGTGTGGTATGATTGTCACCTTAGCTTATTTCCAAAGAGAAATGTTAATCTAGGATGAGAAAATGCTAATCTAGGATTAGGTCAAGTGTATTGAAGGGGACTTGTGATGTGGACTATCCTTATCAAACTCACTTAGAGTGGTAAAAGTTGTAGAAAGCCTATAGTTGACGGTATGATATGAATTATATGAAAGATTATCATACTTAAGGAGTTATTAAAGTTAACCATGTCAATACTAGATGAGATATATGATGTTCCATTTGAGTTTCTTGTATAGAAATATAAGAGGAGGATCAGTATGACATGTGCAGAGTCTCACCCGTCCATTCAATGTACTAGTCTTCTAGAAGCAAGAGTCTAGAGTCTAGAAATTTCTTTGTAGTTTGGTACTTGGGCTTTAGTTCACTGACTTTAATTTAATATTTTCGTGAAATTGGTGAAATTTATGATATCTTTCATTTATACATTTTTTTTGTGATTTTTAGGTCATCCTTGCATTTTGTATTGTTTTTTCTCTTATTTTTGCGATGATCGCATGTTGTGTATATTGAGAGCGGATTTAGGAGCTGATGGGGTACTAGCAATGGAGCTGAGGCTATCCATTGAATTAGTATATAATGAGTTAGAGACAGGGGCGACTCAAGAGTTTGAGATGCCAAATGAGGCCTTTTATTTAAAATTTATTTTTCGAGCTTTTTTATGCAAAATTATTTATTAAATCATCATAACTAATTCTATTTAACATTTCTTTTTCAATATATAACAAGGCTAATTCGTCTAATCTTTCTTGGGATATTGTTGATCTTAAATAAATTTTTATTATCTTTAATTTTGAGAAACTCCTTTGGACTGAAGCAACTGACACTGAAATTGTTATAGTTATCATAATCACTAATTATTTCTCTTACTTTATTGTTGTTTTCACCTATATCTATATTGTTATTATCTTGTTCATTCAAAGAGCACCCACTTGTATTTTCTAATTTATTTTTCTTATCTATTTTTTTAAATGTATTCATAGCTCCTTTTTATGATGCAATTGATGTCTCAATTCTTCCCCCTTTTTGGATTTTTGAATAGCCTGATTCAAATTTTCTACTTGACATATCTATATATTTTTATATGAAATAATAATATATAAAATACTATTAAAGATATGTAAATGAAACAAATGAATTAAAACAATAAAACCTGATTTTGGTTGTCAAGGAAGTAAACTTGATAGCAGACTTTGTTTAGAGTCTCAAGCCTCTTTCTCCTACTCAACTCTCAACTCTTTCACAAACCTACATAGTTTATTTTAAAATTAATCATTAATAAAAATAATTCAAAAAATTATTGTGCTTCGATAGTAAGTGGGCAAGATATACAATTTTTTTTTTATTAAAACCCGTAAATCGAAAAATACCGAAAAACAAAATTGGGCAGAAGAAACACATTTCTAATTCTAATACAAATCCAAAACAAAATAACAAATAACAACAACATAAATAGAAAGAAAAACATACTAACAAAAAAATAGCATGAAAATATTGGTACACATGGACTCTTAGAAGAGAAGAAAGTAAGGAGAGACAAGAGAAGTCACATAGAGATAAAAGAAGAAAATAGAATATATATATATTGATTATAAGAGAAGAAAGATATCGCTGATCATTCTCCTTTTCATAAATAAAACTATAATTTACTAAAAAAAACTCTAACTCATTAATTATCATTTTTAATACCAATAAAAATTATCTTACATAAATAGTTTAATTAAATTTTATTTTCAGACATAAACTTATAATTAATTTAATAGAGTTATATTAGTAATAAAATATTTTTTTGAAGCCTTTTCTTTCTTAAAAAGAATTTTATAATTATATTAATTGAGGTATATTAGTATTAAAAACAATTTTCGAGACCTTTTTTCTTAAACATAATTTTATAATTAATTTAATATAAAAATATTAGTAGTAAAAATTAATTTTTTGAGATCTTATTTGACTAGAGGCTCGCTTTACCCTTAGCCAGCCTTGATTAGAGAATATATGTTAGCTTCATGAAAAAGTGTATTAAACTTTTAATTCCTAAATTGGAGTACTTATGATATGAGTTATTGAGTTATGTTTACCTATTTTGAAATACACTACTAAACTAACTAGTTGTAACTATAATTACTTATGCTAATGAGTTATAATCTTAATTATAATTATTAAGATTATATTTATCAAAAGAATGACTAAAAAAGGGTTGTGACATTGATTAATCCGAATAAAGATATATTCAAACATAATTTTTTATTCTTATATTTATTTATATTTTTACTATAATATAATAATTGTCATTTTTTTTAATCCTCAGATGATATACTTTTGAATAACACATAATTTGTTTTCAATAGGGAGTGATGTAGACTTGTATTAAAAACATAACAAATATTGCATCTAATCTTACACAAAATATGTACTAAATATTAAAAAATGCTTTGTTTTTCAAATTATTGATTAATTACACAATAATGGAATATAGTTCTATAGATTTTTAATTTAAAGATATTCTTAGAAAATACATAATAGTTTTAAATTATTTTGGATTTAAAACTGATTTTGAAAAAAAAAATTAAATTGATATCAAACTTATTTATAAACATTTAAATTATTTTTATTTTAGAAAATATAAATTTGAACTTAAAATTCAATCTAATTATTAAAATTAGATTTATAAAACTCTATTTTAATATTGGATTTAATCCAATCTATATCCACTGGATAATCTTCTTCAGCAGAGGTAGCAGGAAAGAGGAGCATCAGATACAACTAAAGAAAAGGTATCAACAATCATTCTTCTTACGTCATATAGACATTAACATGTGGCATGTCCTGTGAAAATACAATTTTTTACAATTCAAAACTGAAGATTTTGAGAGAGTCTTTATTCTAATTATTACAACACTCCTGGAGTGGATTGACATATCTACTACAAGCAACCAAATTAGAATCATCATGAAACAGAGAGGGATGAACACTAAGTCTACATAAATTTGACTTCATCCTAATATAGATAGAGGAAGAAATATGAACCCTTGAGGTTAATTGCTTCGTCGCTCTAAGTTAGTATAATAACATTATTATTTTCTAAAGCTGCTACCATATTCTCGAGCAGCATAATTTACAGACTGAAGAAGCTCTTGACTTTTGACATTGATAACTAAGCAAAAGAGAACCTATGACGGCAACCGCTGCAAGTCACTGCATGAACGTCTCTTAAACTATAGTACTACAATGTGGACCCCTGTCATTGGCATAAATAATCAAAACTTCCTCCAGCTCGGTCAATTGAAAAGGTCATTTTTTTCCTTTTGAAGTCACAGACCAGGTGTGCTGTGGAGGGAAGAAAAAAAGTTCCGTGACACCACTGCTACGTGGTTATTGTGAGATGATGATTCCCATTTCAGCAGAGAAGAAGCATGGCGCATGGTCATCGCGTGTTA
Source organism: Vigna unguiculata (assembly GCF_037176805.1). NCBI lineage: Eukaryota > Viridiplantae > Streptophyta > Magnoliopsida > Fabales > Fabaceae > Vigna > Vigna unguiculata. The sequence continues at coordinate 49,504,345 of NC_140794.1, read as the reverse complement.
AAAACAGGATTACGTTATTGGTTAAAGGATGCAGGAAGAATTTCCAACGACGAAATCCGAAATCCACGCCTGTCAGCTGCTTTAACCTTGGCAATTTTGGCACAGGAGATTGACAACTGGTCATGTTTATATTCAAATTGTTTAATGGGACTACGTGGTTTGTCCTGCCAACAAAAGAAAATTTCAATAACAAACAAATAAAATGGCTCGGCAAATATAAAATGGCACAGCTGTATTCACCATGAAGCCAGTTCCATTATACAACTGAGTGGGAGATGAAACATCAAGCTGTTGAGAGTTTTTCAAAAATCGATGTTCTAGTAAAACTGCAGCTGCTGGCCGCTCTGCTGGATTCCTTTTAAAGCAGCACCTCAAGAAATCTTTACCCTCGGGTGACAATGTTTCAGGAATAGGAGGGGTTTCCTTCATAACCTTAAACAGAGCTGCGGCCTGCATAATTAGAAAAAAAAAATTATTTAACAAGCTAAAAAAAAAGTACCCGTATACATACATCATCTCTGCCAAATCCACAAGCTGAAAACAGAAAAAAGTTGGCTCAAAGATGCCTTAGCTCATATTGAGGTTTGCCAAAATAAGTAAAAAGTTGGTGCGTTATCATCCATTACCAATTACCAAACTTCAGAATCCCATATTCTCATATAAACCGATATAAAACCATCCATCTTTGAATAGGTAGTTTTGGAAACCATTGGGATTCTGTTACCTATGAGAAATCTTAAACTAATACCATATCAGTATGGTACTGAAGTAGCCTGAGAATCACAAAGTTCAAAAGAGGCAAAGTAAAATTTTCTTTAGGTGCTTACTCCTTCATATTCACTCCAAGGAGGCTTCCCTGTGAACATTTCAATAATGGTACAACCCAGACTCCAAATATCAATAGCAAAAGCAAGATCAGGGTTGTTATCCTTTTGCATCACCGCCTGCAAAAGCTGAACGAGAAAAGTGTTAATAAGAAGTGCGCGAGACATTACAGGACAGTGCAGTGTAATAATATATAATATACCTCTGGAGCCATCCAGTACGGACTTCCCCTCAAAGAAAGATTAGCTTCGAACCCATTTAGCTGTGTAACATAAAGGGATCCCAAGTTATAAACTTAATGAAACACCCCATGAACAGATTCAACAGCGAAAAATAAGCACCAAAGCCTGAAGATACATATTCAAGCAGTGAAATTGAAAAACAATACATGAAGCACCTGATTATTATGCAAGATTCAGAAACATCTAAATCTGCTTTTTGAGGGGAGATAAGGTTGCTCATCTCAATCGAGAGAAAGGAATTTTAAAAGCAATAACTTTGAACATTTTAACATAAGGCCTGTGTTTCTGATGCCAATCTCTTCTTGAGATTTTTCAACAATAAACAGATAATCTTATTAACAAGAAGAAATACAAATATTCTACAGAATTACAGGATCCACTTTCAGCATGAAAAAAAAAACTGAAACTAGAAAATGTGAATTAAAGGGGAAGGCTTCTCACTCACATGCTTAGCCATCCCAAAATCAGCAAGCTTAACAACTCCAGCGGAGTCAACAAGCAAGTTAGCCCCTTTGATGTCCCTATATGCATACAAGAAAAATATAAACAAATAAAAAAGTGACAAAGGTCCAAATATAAGATAAAAAAAAAATTCTAGGAAACAGTCGTTTTCCAACTAGAACAAAGCAGTTGCATATGGATCAATAAAGGTTTTGAATTCAAGTTAGTATGAGTTGTGAATGTACCTATGAATTGTTTTTTTGCTATGTAAATAAGCCAATCCTGATAGAATATGTCGAGTGAAATTCCGAATGACAGATTCTGTTATGGCACCACAATGTTCACGGACGTATTTATTAATTGAACCAGGATGAACATATTCCAGATAAATATAAAACCGGCCCTCAACCTGCAAACGCATACGCCAAAGTTGTTATAAGGTTTTAAGGCTGTAACAAAAGAAATGAATAATCTTGAGCAGCTAATTATGAAGTAGGAGATTGTTTACTGTTTCACTGCCAAAATACTGCACGATGTTCGAATGCTGTAGATGGCTAAGAACTTTAATTTCCTGGGGAAAGAGAATAAACTAGTAAGATAGATAAAAAGGATAATAGAGAAATATATTCATAATTAATGAGGGGAGGGTAAAATATATAGCCAAACCATAAAAACAACAAAGCAACCTCACAAAGTAATTAAGCATAATGGACCCTACAACGAAATTTAGGAGTCGTCACTGCAAAATGTATATTGGCCAAGGCTAGAAGAAAACACAGAGGTAAAATAATAGACCAGTTAATCTGAGCTGGGCATCTGTACTGTTCAATGAGAAAAAAATAATTTCAATTACCATTACAAAGTAGTTGCATTAGTTATTAAAAGTTTCAAGATAGTACATTTCAGAAGTAAATTTGCTAAGCAGAATTACAAGATGTTATTAATCATGCAGCCATCAGTTCCCAGTGCTCATGTGTAAAAGAGATCCAAAGTGACTAAAAATGTGTTCTTATTCAGGATTGGAAAAATAATTACTATTCCCATAAAACTGACTGACATTTACCGCACTGACTTCTTTACTAAAATTCCAAAATTCTAATAAGAGATATGAACCATAACACACTAAATGAGACACATCACCTATGCTGTTTGTACATTTTACACAGATCACAAATAGGCAGTGGTAACAAAAAAGTAACGGCAACCAACCTGCTCTAACTGTTTTATACACTCAGCAGATTTTGGATCATCAGGAAACATTTCCACTTCCTTCATTGCACATAATGCACCGGTTTCCCTGCCAAGAAACAACATCTCTTTAAGGGACTAAGAAAATAGACAAAAGATCTTAAAATGCACATGAAACATTTACATACCTATTGGTTGCAACATAAACACTTCCAAATGTCCCACGCCCGATAAGTTTCCCTTTTTGCCATTGGTTTTTCATTGGCAATGATTCTGCTCTAGCATTGGAAAATGTACTAGCTGAGGATGGAGAGGGCAGGGGAGCCCCAGGAGGCAGGGGCAAGGGGTGAACACTGACAGGAGGGGCAGTGCTTTCACGGCGCACCATTGAGATTTCAAGTGATAACTTGGAATGTATAGGAGATAGAGGTCCACTCAAGGTTTTGGTGTGGTGCCCGGGACTTCTCCTCTGTGGACTTGGATGGGAGGTGGGAGAGGGAGAAGCTTCTGTGCTCAACACGGATAAATCAAAGAAGGCGGGAGGTGGCAACCCTGTTTCACAGGTAGACATTTCTGGTGCAGACCAGAACTGATTTCCTCTGGGACTCGCATAATAATATGGCACAGATTCGCCATTTTTTGTTTTCTTTGGACTCAATATTGAAGGACTTGCAAAGGGAATACTTGAAAAACTGCTCCTACGAGGGATGCTCGCCAAGTTACTATTATTAGTATTACTATTATCTCGAGCACTTTCACAACAACCACACGCATCTTGATGCACCATTCTCGATGACCTGGTTTCAGCCTGTTCCATACTCCTTCTCGTGTCTTGGCCAGCAAAAGCACTGTTACAATACAAGATTCGGTCAAATAGGTCAGCAAACTCGCCATTGAGAACTCTTGCACAAATGCATGGCAAGTTGCAGTACAAAACTGCAAATGCATAATCAATTCCCCTTTGATAATTTCTCCAAAACCAAAATAACAAATGTAAAAGAATAGATCATTTTCATAAATTAAAATCAAGTTATGCACTTAAATTTTACAGAAGGTACCTGATCCAAATTCCTTAAAATTGAGGTGCATAAATAGATTTTAACTTGTCAAATAAACTCAGATTCATTTAAATTTTTTTTCTTGTAAGTGTTTAAGGGGAACTTTATACAAGCAGTATCATAAAGTTTCATTTCACAAGTACAAATATATGCATCTAATGATTCAGTCCAAAACAACAACAAACGTGCAACATAAAGAGTTATGCAACGATCTCAACTAGTAATAATCGAATTCATTAAGCAATTACCTAACAAAAATTGAAAAGCCACAAAGAAAACTAATTGAAGGAAAGAAAGGAAAAATTAAAAAATCGACCTCCGCATCCGACAGCCGGTGTAGGTGGTGGCTGTAGCAGCCTCCTTGGGCGAGGGAAGACGGCATTTGCCGTCTCTGTTGCGGATCAAGGCGGAGGAGGAGGCGAGCTCCGGCAGGGGCAAGGGCTGAGGTGTGCCGGGGGAAGAGAATGGTGAATCGTCCTCGTGCCACCTGGCATCGTTCTCGCCATGGCAGGCGCGTTTCTTGGACGAACTACCGAACAGCCAGGCCTTCCGGCGGTGGTCGGCGGCGGCAGCTGAGGAAGACGAGGAGGAACAGGAATGCGTGAAGGAAAGCGTAGATAACCACCGCATGGCTGCGTCAATCTACAGAATCAAAGAAGCCTTTCACCTCACAATGCGGATCGAAAAGACGACATCGTATTGGAAGCGCAATGTAAACCTTTAACCACAGGCATCGTTCGCGTTGGCACCATAACGGTTGCAGAAAGAAACGACAACCATAGGCCTTCCACACAAAGTCAATACGTTTCACCTTTTCTTTTTCTTTTTTTTCTTCCCTCTAACTAAGTCAAGGTCTCTCTCTAATCTCTTTCTCTCTCTGTTGCCACAACGCAACAGAGAAGACGAGACAATATAAATAATTTTCTCCCCAAAAAACAGTTTTATTTTTTTTACCAACAGAAAGAGTGTTCTATTTTCGATAGGGTAGTTAGTTATGTGCTATTGCTATTGCTCTCGCGCCAGGTAACAACTCAACGTCTCCCTTAATTAACACAACACAACTATGTTTTCACTTTCATTTCTATCTTCATTTTCACCAAATTTTTATGCATTATTAGTGTATAGTTATTTTCTCGTTACAATAAATAAATAAACTAGGCTCTAAATATAAATAACCTTAACAACTGTCACCCAACTTAATATTATTATTGTTATTATTAGTTTAATGTGGTTGTGTATTGACTTGAGGGTATTTGAAGGAGGAATTACGTAAATGTATGGAGTTTGACGTTGGTGAGAATTGAGAAGACTGTTGCTAAGTAAAACCATATTTTGTTTATTAAATGAAAAAGTAAAACCATATTTTGATTCCATTATTGTTGGATCGGATTATAAGAGAAGAAGCGACGTTGATTTCAAGAGTTTATTTGATCGATAATTGCGCGTTTCTCGATTCTATAGTAATTCCCTTCTAGATAGATTGACATTAATATAAAGTGGATTTAATAATTAATTCTCATTCTCTGTACTCGCTTTGGGAGTCATTGACTCAACATACAATGTTTAATAAATCAAATTACATAGTTGCGTCGTGTCATAACATCTAATTTAATACACTGCGTCTATTATTCCACTGCACTATGTTAGATTTGTTCAGATCCATCCTTTAGAAAATAATATTTTGTTTAGATTCAATCATTGCTTAGGTTGTATTTTTTTTTTGGATTTTTCAAAATTTAATTTAGTTTTCATATTAAAAAAAAGAGTCGAAATGATGTTTCGTTAGTTTAGAATTAATTTGAAAGTTACTAATTTTTAAAAATATCATCAATTACATGAGACAAACTATATTTTTTATTGATCATATTGACAACTTTTAATTGTGGTTAAAAGAATTAAAAAAAGAAGAAGACATCTACACAATTCCATGACCATAACTAAAATGGAAGGTGGGTATAATCTACATTTTTTGTCGTTGTTTCACAATATTAATACACGATTCATAACATTAAATTAAATGAAATAGGACTCTCTTATTCTTCAAATACTTTAAGAACTTAATTTTGTGGTCATAAAATAACCATTCTAATATTCAATGTTAGATACACATGACGGCAAAAATTAAATAATAATACTAATAGAGATGATGATAATTGTTATATATAAGAACCTTTTTCATTTTTTTAAGTTGAGAAACATCTTTCATTAAGTTAAAATTGAATAAACAAGTTTTTATTGAGTTTATGTTTAAATTAGAAAAAGTAGGTGTTAAATAATTGGTAACAAAATAAATGACTACATACATAAAAACGTATCCAAAATTAAACAAAAATGATTTTATTTAATAGTCAAACTAGATATAGTAATTGAAAAGGAAAAAAAAATCAGAACCTTTTGAATCATTAAAAAGAGTTTATATGTTGTTCGTTAAGTATTATAATTAATTTGAAGTGATTATTTGCTCATAAGTTCAAGTGTTTGGTTTTATATACCAAAAGTCGATTCAACATAATTATAATGACTATTACGTTTTTGAGGTATTGTCCGTTTTGAAGTATGAAGGTCGATCACGATTTAATCTTTAAAAGACATATCTAAAAATTAAGAAGAAAAAATATTTAAATTGTGTTTGATCTGAAGTGATATGAGACTTATTGATTGTATCGAAATACATTGCTTTTAGCCATTATTGGGCCACCATGTCAACCAAAATGGTCAAAAAACATGATTGCTACAAGAACAATATTCCACAAAAGTGATTAAAAATTTTGATAATTGAAGCAGGAAAAAGCAGAGGATTTGTTGAAGTAGTGGAAGAGAAAAGAGACAATTAATCTGAATTGGTCAAAGGTCACCCAACTTGACCAATACCCTTCTTCTATCCTCAATTTCACGAACCTTATCTCCCCCCTTTTAATGCTTCTGCCTTTCGGTGTTTGGACTCATTCAGGGAAAATAATCAAACAGAGGAACATAAATTGAAAAGGGTAATGCTAAAAAATTATGGTTTTAATAGGAATAGATAATCATCTTTATCATAGATCACGATGAAGATATATTGAAAAAATACATAAAAAATTTCCATTTTATAAAGAATATTGTGAAAGGAACAGGGTCAGACAGATGAAAGAGGGAAAAGAGCATTTTCCACGTTTGACATACGAATTAAATAGTGAAGAGTAGAGTAGAACTGAGTCCACAAAATTGCATTCTATCCGCATCGGTAAAGAATGTTACAGAAAAGGTTGGTTATAAAAATTATCATACTAAACTATGTTTAATTTTTTAATATTTCAACTTTTTATTAAGATATCTTTATCATTTTATGTAGTATTTTTTTCTTTCATTTTATATATAATTTTAAACAGATTTCCAAACTCAGCATAATTAATATGGGAAGGATTAGAAAAAGCACATATACCTTTCTTTGTTTGAACAAGTGCGAAGAAGAAAATTTTTCAAAGTGGTTATATGTTACTATTAACCTGTGGAAAACAGAAGAAAGTTTTTTAATACAAGAAAAATAACATTTGTATTTATTTCATTTTTTATTTATGAAATTATAAATATTTTTTTCATACAACCAAAGAAGAAAAATATTAGCTTTCATTTCTTTGATTTTTCTTAAAAAGCATTATTTCAATGAACAGTTTTTTTTTTTGTCATGCAGTGAGATTGTACGGTTAAGAATCAAATTATCTAAAATAAAATAGTTAAAAAAATAAAAATAGAAATACAAAGAAAGTAGAGAAATAATGATAATTTCCATACGCAAATATAAAATCTATATTATGTGATTATAAATAATTAATGGTATGTCATCATAATTGATACCTAAGATGACGTTATTTAGAAATATAAAATCTATAAACTACTTTAAAAATTAAGAAAAAAATAATTTTTTAACCTCGTAAAACCTACAGACTTATTTATTCTTGCCCCTTTCTCTTTCTTTCCCAAACAAAACCTATCTTCAAAGACTTTGTCAAACTTTTACTTGTTATTTAAGGACTCGCGAAATCGATGGTTATGCAGCTGACCGAAGAATTTCAACTGCAGACTATAAGTGAAAAGGAAAGACTAAACAAAAGTTATAATAAGTCTCGAAAAAAAAAAAGATGAATCCTCAAACAACAGAAAGCCAAGAGACACGTCAGAATCTAACTTGACCAATTCTCATGCAGACCGAATATTATAACTTCTGAGATTATTAACACAATTACTAATAACAGAAATTCAGTGAATTTATGCTTGTGCTTCCAAAATACTTATCCACAGAGACACGCCACTTGCAAACGGTGCTTAAATTACCATATCCCTGGTGGTCATGTTCAAGAACTTCAATATCAAATTCTTACGAGCAGGAAACCAACAATCCATTAGAAATAAACAGTCAATATATTGAAACGTCAATTTCGTCCAACATACAAAATAGTTCTAATATCTTAGGTGCTTGTACTCGTTAATGCTTGAAAACATCACCAAACTAAGATGTTAGTTCTGCTTATTTGGAAATTGAATGTCATCTCCATTTTTCCAAATGTGCTTGTATTCATCTTCACTGATCACTCCACAATAGGTTCTCTGTTTCCCAAGCTTGTTGGAACTACTTTACATATGGGCATGTTTTCATTCTTGCTGAGAAGCTTCAAGGATGGATGAACCTCAATGTCACGCATGAATATTCTATCTTCAATATCTAGATTGCTCACATCCACAACAATTTTTGAAGGAATGTGCTCAGATGGGCCAAGATATTTTAAACTAGGTCTGATTTTGTTCAAAATTCCTCCTGTAATAGAATAAAAGTGTCAACCATGTTAGCATTATGACATTAGAACCACAACGATTTGTACTGATATTAAATTGGACGAAATTGGCAACCGTCCCTTGCCACCATCCAAAAATAATGACATACAGAGCACTTGGCATGAATTAAGAAAGTTGATGTCAGAAGTAAGACAGCGGCGTATTTTAACAAAACGTGGAATGCAAGTCAATTGACCAAACATAAACAGCAGTCTTCCCAGGGCATAACGAGCAAAAGTCATCGACTATTGAAAGCTGGAAGGGTGAACACTGATCTTCAATATATACTGTCAAAATTAATACTTCACAAAACGAAGTAATGTAATTAATAACAAGTTTGTATAGTCACCTATTCTTCCTCCAGTTTTTTCCTGGTTTTCTAAATTGAAATTACTTTTCTGGAAATATTGACCATTCAAAAAGAAACAGTAAATGCAGGTGAAATAATGCAATAGCAGTCACGTAGCCTCTGGGCTTTTACTTTTCTCAGTCCACCACAGGCAAAACAAAAGAGCACGAGAACAAAAGAAAAATAAAATACTAAAACATAAACACACTTCTTAGGAGGGCTGATTGCTGTATTTTAATCACAAATGTTGAGAATGAACAATGATCTTCAACTACAATGTTCGCAAACAAAGAAATGCCCCAAACAAAAAAAAAGCAATAATATATATATATATATGTATATATATATATGTATGTATGTATGTATATATATATATATATATATATATGTATGTATGTAACTGCAAGAGACTAGAAGCAATGAGTCTATCAAGAAACATTTCATATAATATAAAAGTTATCAAACCATTGTAATCCAATGGTTATAGATGTTAGAATAATTAAGCAATGTCAAACCAGTTATGTCTACTTTGCCCCATTTTTTACTTGGAAGCAAGCAAACCACAAAGTCCTTTGAAATGCTTGTGTTAACAGACATATTGCTTAGTTTAATTTTCCTATGTTAGTTTGTGAGTAGTTATTAGCTCTCTGTATCAGATGGTGTGAACTATGCTTTGCCATCTATATAATGCTACTTGTAATTGATCACTGAGAGAAATGTAAGAGAATGCATTTACTACTGAAATTCTTTTACTCAACTCTCTAGAGTTTTCACAGCATGGGAGGTTAATTCCTAGAGGCAAGAATTTGAAATGCTTGTGAGGATAATCCAAAAGGATTCCGAGTGTTCTCTTCGTTTAATCTAGTCTAGAGTGTGTCTATAATGGACATACAAAAGATTATCCGCGTGTTTTTTCCAGATGATCTAATCATCAAGGCATCAAAGGAAAAAAATAACATTAAGCTTAAATTTTGGAGGCAAACTTTGAAATACAAGGTTTTCAATTAAGTAGGAATTTAACAAAGTACATACTTTGCAATTTCTAGTAAGAGATGATGAATACGACTAAACATATGAAAAAATGATGAAAAAAAATTAAGGAGGACTATACACATAGGAAACAGGGGGAATGACAAATAAAGAAAGACATCAAGGGTTATTTCTGATCATAAAGTACTTAACAGACTCAAAGGTAAGTTTTACCATATGACTAAGCATTCATGTGTGCCACACTGTATCAATTCATAGGCTTTAAAGGACGACATGAGAGAAAGGTGAGAGTAACAAAAATGAGAACACTAAGATTGATCTGTGATCAAAATACAAAATAAATTATATAAAAAAAGGTTGGTGTAGCATCAAGGAAAAATTCAAAAAAAAAAAAAATCAGTTAATGTGGTTTAGAATTCACAAAAAAGGGCAAAAAGAGGCAACAATCATAAGAGTAGATTACATGATTTTAGGCAGACAAAAGGGAGAGGGAGACAAAACAGACATTGGAGAAAGTTGTCCAGAAGGTTTGGATTTTAACCGTGACAAATGAAATTGAATGACCTTTCACGCATGTAGCCAACTTCACCTAGTAGGATAATAATTTGTTGTTGTATCAATATAAATTCACATTCACACCCAGTTTAATGTTTGGCAATATTTTCTACCTTAATTGCCATTGTTTATTGAGGAAAGGTAAAATAGTTTAATTTAAATACAGAGACAGTGTAAAGGATGCGCTATCATCCAATTATCCGTCACCGTGTATACTAAGATTAATGGTTCTTGTAATAACTACTTCAAAAGTCACACATAAAATAACTTCTAATAAGTTCAAATTATAAAAAATCTAGAGAAAATTAAACTAAAAAACTAAACAGTTCCGTAAAGCCATAATCTCTCTACTAAGTAATCTCCGAATTATGCATACAAATAGTATTGATTATTGATTATTTCAGCTTAGGGAGCTCCACACAAGGGCCATTTTTCATCATTCATGAACCAAAAGACCATCTAATAAATGCCTAAACTACGAGTTCTACAGCAACAAAATAAAAAAAGAGTTACCTTTCTGAATACCAGGACAAACATCTTCCCCTTTGAAAATAATAGGCACATCCACTTTCAAATTCATTCCTTCCTCAGCCCAAACAAACACCAAATTAAGAATCTGCCCACTCTCTTCGTCCCTATGAATCTACATAACCAAAAACTACGACTCAAAACTCAAACCAAATATAAATATTATAAGAAAAAAAAAGAAAGGAGAAAACCTTGATAGGTAAAACGGTTCCGGATTCGACCAAATGAGAGGACCCGGATCCCGCACGGATCTGGAGCTGGAAGCGGGTGGAGCAGAAGGTAGGAGCGTCGACGGAGTTAAGAATGGCCTTAATCTGCTTCTTCTCGACGGTTAGCAAGTACTTCTTCGATTCCGATCGATTGTCGGGATTTTTCTCCAGAAGGTTCTGGGAGAAAAGGACGGCGGGTATTCGACCTTGCCCTCGGTCTCTCGCTGAGACTTTGCTGCCTGTGCACTCCCTTGGAATGGCTTGGATCGTATGGTAATGGCTGCACCGGAAAGCAGACGACGAACAACGGCTCGCTGCCATAGTTCGGTAGTGGCCGGCGGCGGAGCGCCACCATTGCGCCATGATTGTTTTGTCTGTGTCCCTCCCTCCCTACGACTCGTAATGGGGTTTAGCGTACAGGGGTTTTGGGTTTCGGGTCTATTTGGGCTTTTTCCAATAAGAGGGGATGACAATTTCTTTCTGCACTGCACGCTTTTTATGTCCACTCCATTTGAATAGTTAAAAGACCAAATTGCCAACCGCTCCCGTCGTTATCCCCTTGTTATCCTCGTCAATCTTGCATAACGGTTGTTACTGATGGACTCCAAGAACAAAGTGTTGCGTCACCGATGGATTCAAAGAAAAGTGTATCTAATTGTAAAATCCTTCTTGTCATTGTTGTTATTCTTGTTTATGTAAAAACATTTTGATATGTAATTTGAAAGTTAAAAATGATTTTTAAATTATAAAATATGAAAGTTTTTTTTTATGTAAAATATAATTTTTATGGATATATACAAGAAAAATAAAGGTGTCAAAACGAGTTAATTTGGCTGACATAGACAAACTCATCATGGATTAATTTAAAAAATGAGTAAGTTTAATAGGTCTTACTTGCCAAAAATGTTATGATCGACTCAACATACACTACACAAAAATCTTAAATAATAATCAAAAACATATTTAGAGACCAATCTAACAACCAATTTCTTAGATAATCAAAATCTTAGTAGCTAATATCAAATTTATAAACCATAATAGAAACTATTTTAATTATTAATAATTTTTAATTTATAAATTGGTATCTAAATTGATCACTACATTGACTAATTACTTTTAGTTCCTAAAATTGGTCATTATGTATAAATTTTCTTGTAGGGCTACCATGAGTGGTTTAGGTGGGTTGATTCACATAAAAATATTTTATTCATCCAATTTATTTTGTATATTTATTACAATACAATCAAAATAGATTAATACTACTCTCTTTTTAATATATATATATATATATATATATATATATATATATATATATTTCATCTACTTCATCAAACATTATTTATAAAAATAATGGTTGAAGATTAAAATGTCACAAATAAATTAAATATATAAATTATGCAAATATTTTTATTAATATTTTAGTATTTAGAAAAATCAAAGTATCAACTTACGTAATTAAAAGCAATAAATATTTGTAACAAAAAATTTATAAAAAATGGTTAAAATAATAATATAAAGTGTTGTTCGTGGGTTACAAGTTAACTTATCAACTGGAACTTAGTTAACTCATAAGTTAAATGAGTTAAAATCGATTCAATCCACATTTTATTTGTTTCTCAAGCGAATCTCTCTCGAATTATTTGGGAATCAAATTGCTTCATTACGAGTTTAAACCAATTTTGATATATTTAACTAAAAGTACGAGGATCACGTTAATGATTACAACAAATTTGCTTTTCTCAAAAATTAACTCATCTTAAAAAAAAATTGTCCAACTAAATTAATTCTTACTTTAATTCTAAAACTGTTGGACTGATTAATTGTTCATGTATTAAAATGTAATTTTCTGATAACTAAATTCTCAATATCAAAGTAACTCATCATTCCTTTCTTAATTTTTTTACAAAATTAAAAAATAAAGAAGGAAAATAAAACTTAGTAATACTGTTATTGAATTCTCAAATGAATTTAATTTAATAATTAAATTAGAAATTGTAACAGATCAAATTTTAATATTTTATCAATACTAATAAGAAAGCATTTACATAATTATATCATGACCTTAGTACAATTAAAACTATTAAGATGATGTACAGTTATATCATTACTAATTAAATTTAAAAAATACTTCAAAAAAAGCGTTAAGATAAAAACTAATACATCATAACATAAATTTTGTCTATTCAAAACTATTTATTGGTCTTATTTTCTTTTACAAACCATTCCTGCAACTATTCCTTTGTCATACCTATGTTATCATCACACGGAATATTATGATCATGGCAGGCAGATAATAATATCATTCATAAAACACACAGGGTAAGCTAGAGATGATTTAAAACTTATATGTTTTAAATAAAAAAAATAGAACAAAGCTACTCATTCATAAAGTTATTCACAAACAACGTCAAGCCATTTATCATCCATGTTCATGTTACCAAACTTTTACAAATCATTCAACCTATATTATTCACTACAAGAAAAATTGATATTATCGACGGTCAAAAATTTGTTAGTAAAATGCTTGTCGGTAAAATTTTACCGACATAAATCATGTTTCGTCGGTAATTATCGACAGAAAAATCCGTCGGTAAATTTGTCTGTAATTACCGATCGAAAAATCCGTTGATTCTTTTACCGACGAATTTTGAGTTATATAAGTACCGACAGATTTTTTCGTCGGTAAATTTGTCGGTAAAAAATTTGAGTTACCGACAGATTTACCGACAGAAAAATCCGTTGGTAATTCAAATTTAGGCGGAAAGTTTCCCGCTTCTTTTACCGACGGAAAAATCTGTCGGTAAATTTGTAGGTAAAAAAAAATTAATTACTGACAAATTTTACCGACTAATTTTTCTGTCGATAAATGAAATCTATGTTACTGACGAATTTTCTGTCGGTAATTAAAATTCTAGAATTCGTCGATAAAGTCCGTCGGTAATTCAAATTTATCGATAAAAATATATTCGTTGATAAAATTCCATCGGTAATTTCAATTTTTTTTGTAGTGTTATATATGACCTTCGGAGGACTATGTATTGACTAACACCCTAAGATTTTGCACCTATGATTGCTTAGTCACTCTTGCTGCACAAGAACTATACCTATAACATGTTTGGGTTTCTCTTGATCCATAGGGTACAATAGGGTGAATTTTATGCCTATCAAGCTCGACTTCTTCTGATACTTTACACAAGAACCTCCTTCGAATCTCACCTCAAAACCTTCTCCTCTTTTTGATTTCAATGATTAGTAGAATTAGGATAATCTTATTTCAGTCTCTATCGTCAATAAATCTCACACAAACCACAAACCTTCAAAAGACGATAATTTTCCCCTACCTACAATTTTTTTTCATCCATATAACCTATAAATAAACTTAGAAATAATTTATTTTTGTACAATGGTTGATTCCCTGAAGAGAATGCATGAACTTTGAGGTTCTTTGTTCCATAATGTTGATTGAGTTATGTTTTGGTTCACTTTCATCTTTTAATCTCCTAGGGTAATTCAGATTCTGTGTGTGCTTAATATGTAGTGGATAATTTGGTGTTTAAGTTAATATGTATCCATGCTTAATGAATGTGGGTTGCTTGTTCAATGGTAGATTAATTGATATGTGCATTGCTTTAATGTATAATGAAGGTTTTCTTAATCTTCGCTTAGTTGATTGGGAATGAGTGAATTTAGAGTTAATCAACACATTCTAATCACTATTTCATTTCATTTAACTTCTTGCTCACATTTTGTCAATACTTGAATCTACCAAACCACCCCCTCCCCTTTTGTATTGAATTGTATCTGGAAAGCTTTGGCTGAAAATAATAGTCACTGGGAGATGACTTTGGATTAACTTCTGAGTAATGTATTTATATATTTTAGACATGTCAAGGTGAGCCAACCCGCCTCACACGGGTTGGCTCACCACGAGACAGATTGAAAATGAGTGGACCCAACCTGACTCACTTTATGTCGAGTCAGAAATTTTACAACCCGGCTCAACCCACCATGGGTTTGTGGGTTAAGTGGGTTGGCTCACCAACCCACATAAAAAAAATTAATTAGTTATTTTTGAGTATTCAAATATTTAAATAAATTTTTAAGCAACCGATGAGATAAAAATCACAGGAAAATCAAGAATCAATGGCTTCATCATGCCCACCACCAATATATGATGAATTATTTCCAAGAAAATATACATGTAGTCCAAGAAAACATGGCTAATATTACACATTTGCTATCATGTTATTCAACAAAATATAAATAAAAAAACTACACATTTTTGTCATGCTAATTTAGAAAAATTTGTTTACTTGAGTAATTTACTATAAAGATTATAGTTAAAGATTAAAGTATCAACGTATAGAACTTAACAATCAAATTCATTAAACATTCAAACTATTCAAATATTATTGAGCAACATTCTAACATTTTAAAACACGAAATTGTGAACCTATATAATTAGGAATAATAAATAATTATTAAAAAAATAAAAAATTGTAAAAAAATGTTGGCGGGTTAAGTGGGTCAATGCACCTTTAACCCTACTTGAACTCGTTTAACCTGTGGGTTAAGTGAGTCGGGTTGAAGGTGGGTTGACTTGTTAGAATTAATTGACGAATTAATTCTATTAGTGACTCATTTGAAATATTATGATGTGCTCAATTGTGATTTAATAAAATATAAAGACTTATTGGTTATTATTATGGGAAGTGATAATAAAATAAAATAAAGATAAAGATAAAATAAAAACCAACTTGATGGACGTTAGTTTATAAAAGGAATAGGGGTTCTATCTCTGACCATAAGGTTCTTTTCACGGTAACTCATCAAGAACGTGTGAGAAGAAAAAGAAAGGCAAAGAGATAGATTGGAAAACAATGGTTGAAGAGCACACAAGATTACAAATTTGAAGAACGCATATTCACATGATCTCTCATGGATCAAGGTTAGTGCTCTATTATGTTTTATGGAGTGAGAATCATAACTCTTAAAGATCCTTAATTAGTTTTACATATGGTATCAGAGCAAGATTGTAGGATTTATGATTCTCCTATTATGTGATGTTTCTCCCTTATGATGTTTTTCCTTAATGTTATAAACCCTAATTTAATTTTATGAATGATAATGCTGCCATTAAAATATTGCATCACTGCTGCCATGGATCAAGAATTGTATGCGTGCTTTACTGTGATGGTGTTTTTTATTTTAATTGGTAATTGAATGAAAATATAATGAAACTGTTGCGTGTAAAAGTAGACCGCGCGACGCATGAAGGTGTATTTGGAATCATGTTTTCCGCTGCTACGTGTGCATGTTGTTATTTTTGTTTTGAAATTGGAATAAAGGAATGAATGAAAGTTAAAAACCATTCCTGTTGTGCACGTGGATTTGGCATTGAATGCAAGTTTAAAATAAAACTGTTACTGTGTGAATAAAGTAATGAATGCAGGTGAATGGCATAAAATTGTGTGAACGTGCCTATTGAAAGATTTCCAATTTTATAATGTGTGAATCGTGTAATTACATGGTTTATTAAAATTAAAGTTTAATATTTTTATTGGGTTATGTTACCAATAAAATTAATATTAATTATTTTATTTATATAAATAACTAATAATTTTATTTTAATTTGCAATAATATTTATGTTTGTTATTGTTAAATTAAAATTAATGAGGAAGCTATATAAAGTTTATAGCAATTAAATGTATGTGTATTTATTTATTTGAAATTAAGTATGATAAATTTTGTTAGTCACCAAAGTGACCAAAATTTTAAAGTTTATATGATTTCAAATTATTAATGTTTTTTATTTTAATTACCCATACTATGGATGCTAAATTATGAATAATTAAATTTATGGGTTAATTAATGTTAGGCATTCGTTAATTGCAGTCTCTGTTCCGGTATCTTTACACTCGCATGCTTCGTCTGTTCCAGTCTTGAATGGGTTGAATTTCCCTGACTGGAGTGAGCAAGTCCAATTTCACTTAGGTGTGTTGGATCTTGATCTAGCTCTTCTAGTTGAAAAGCCGGCTGCTATCACGGATGCTAGTAGCAATGAAGAGAAAGCCCATTACAAAGCTTGGGCAAGATCAAACAGACTTAGCTTAATGTTTATGAAAATAAGCATAACAAGCAATATAAAGTAAGCTCTTCCCAAAACTGATGACGCAAAAGAATTTATGAAATTTGTGGAAGAGCGCTCCCAAACTGTTGTTAAGTCTCTCGCTAGGACATTGATGAGTATGTTGACCACTATGAAGTTTGACGGTTCGCGTACTATGCATGAGCATGTGATCGAGATGACAAATATCGCAACAAGACTTAAGTCTTTAGGGATGACAGTGGATGAAGGTTTTCTCGTGCAGTTCATTCTGAACTCATTACCGTCTGAGTATGGTCCGTTCCAGATGAACTACAACACCATGAAAGACAAGTGGAATGTACATGAATTGCATAGTATGCTAGTTCAGGAGGAGACCCCGACTGAAGAACTTAGAAAGCCACTCTATTCAATATGTGAAGAATCAAGGAGCTGTTGGAAAGAAAGTTGCTAAGAAACATGGAAAGGGTAAAGGACCACTAAAGATTGACGAGTCCTCAACCAAAATCCAGAAGAAAAATGACAAATGTCATTTCTGCGGGAAGTCTGGACATTTCCAGAAGGACTGCATAAAGCGTAAGGCTTGGTTCGAAAAGAAAGGTGAGCATAATGCTTACGTATGTTTTGAATCAAACTTAACTGAAGTTCCCCATAATACGTGGTGGATTGATTCTGGATGTACGACTCATGTTTCTAATGTGATGCAGGGATTTCTTACAACCCGAACCATAAACCCAAATGAGAAGTTTGTATTCATGGACAATAAAGAGAAAGTTCCAGTGGAAGAGGTCGGGACTTATCGTCTAATCCTCGACACTGGATATCACTTAGACCTTATGGATACTTTTTATGTACCTAGTATCACTAGGAATTTAATTTCTTTGTCTAAACTTGATATTGCTGGATACCCTTTTAAGTTTGGGAATGGTTGTTTCAGTTTGTTTAAGCGTACTTTTATGATTGGATCTGGTACACTTTATGATGGTTTATATAAATTGAATTTGGATAATTTATATGCTAAAACTCTTATGACTTTCCATCACAATGTTGGCACTAAACGTAGTTTAGTGGATGAACGATCTGCTTACTTGTGGCATAAACGTTTGGGACATATTTCCAAAGAAAGAATGCAAAGATTAGTAAAGAATGAAATCCTTCCGGATTTAGATTTTACTGATCTGAATGTGTGTGTGGATTGTATTAAAGGCAAACAAACTAAACACACAAAGAAAGGAGCCACGAGAAGCACTCGGCTTCTTGAAATCATACATATGATATATGTGGTCCGTTTGATGTAAATTCTTTCAATAAAGAGAAGTACTTCATGAGAAATCTCAGTCAGTAAATGCCTTGAAAGTTTATATGAATGAAGTGGAAAGGCAATTAGACAAAAAGGTAAAAATCGTAAGGTCTGATAGAGGTGGTGAGTATTATGGAAGATATGATGAAAGTGGACAACACCCTGGTCCGTTCGCAAAGTTCCTTGAGAAACGTGGTATTTGTGCTCAATACACAATGCCAGACACACCACAACAAAATGGTGTATCAGAAAGGCGTAATCGAACCTTAATGGATATGGTTAGGAGTATGTTAAGTAATTCATGTTTACCTGTATCATTGTGGATGTATGCTTTAAAGACTGCCATGTATTTGTTGAACAGGGTTCCTAGTAAAGCTGTTCAAAAGACTCCTTTTGAGTTATGGACGAATAAGAAACCCAGTTTGAGACACCTGCATGTTTGGGGTTGTCAGGCAGAAGTAAGAATATACAATCCGCAAGAAAAGAAACTGGATAAAAGAACAATCAGTGGATTTTTCATTGGTTATCCAGAAAAATCAAAGGGGTATATGTTTTACTGTCCTACCCATAGTACTAGAATCGTTGAAACTGGAAATGCTCGGCATGCTTTTCCCGGGGGTCTGGAGAAAATTGCAATCAATAGGATTTTCCTAATCCTTCCCGAAAGGAAGAACGTGAAATTCTTTTTCCTTTCCACAGGGACCAGGAGATTGGATCTAGCCATAAGAAGAATCAAATGCTTGGCTGTTAAATAACTCACTTCTTGGTCTTTGACCCCCTCAGTCACTACGAACGCCCCCGATCAGTGCAATGAGATGTGTCTATTTATCTATCTCTCTCTTGACTCGAAAAGGAGCAGGTTTGAAAAAGGATCTTAGAGTGTCTAAGGTTGTGCCAGGAGGGTCTCTGAATGCCTTCCTTTTTCTTCTCATCGGAGTTATTTCACAAATACTTACCCATAGTACTAGAATCGTTGAAACTGGAAATGCTCGGTTCATTGAAAATGGTGAAACCAGCGGGAGTGAAACTTCACGAAATGTGGAGATTAAGGAAGTTAGAGTACAAGTTCCTATAACTAGTACTTCTTTATCAAGAGTTGTTGTTCCACATGTTGTAGAAACTTACAACAATCAAGAAGAACAACAAATTAATGATCCCGAGGTTAATAATGAACCGATAGTAGAACAATCACGAGAAATAGTATTAAGAAGATCTCACAGAGATAGAAAGTCTGCTATTTTGAATGACTATGTGGTTTATCTACAAGAGTCAGAAAATGACTTAAGCATTGATAATGATCCAATTTCTTTTTCAGAAGCCATTAATGGTGATAATTCTGATAAGTGGTTAGATGCCATGAAAGATGAGCTTAAATCAATGGCACATAATGACGTATGGGACCTTGTGGAATTGCCAGAAGGATGCAAGAAAGTTGGGTGTAAATGGGTCTTTAAGACTAAGCGTGACTCTCAAGGCAATATTGAACATTACAAGGCCCGTCTTGTTGCCAAAGGTTTTACTCAGAAGGATGGCATTGACTATAAGGAAACATTTTCGCCTGTTTCTAAGAAAGATTCTTTTAGAATTATCATGGCATTAGTAGCTCATTATGATCTTGAGTTGCATCAAATGGATGTTAAAACTGCTTTTCTGAATGGGGATTTAGAAGAGGATGTCTATATGGACCAACCGGTGGGGTTCGTTGAAGAAGGAAAGGAGCACATGGTGTGTAAACTTAAGAGATCGATATATGGACTTAAACAAGCTTCTCGGCAATGGTATCTTAAGTTCAATGATACTATTGTGTCCTTTGGATTTAAGGAAAACACCGTTGATCGGTGTATATATCTGAAGGTTAGTGGGAGTAAGTTTATATTTCTGACTCTATATGTTGATGATATCTTGCTTGCGACTAATGATCTTGGTCTATTAATTGAGACTAAGAGGTTTCTCTCTAATAACTTTGAAATGAAAGATATGGGTGAGGCATACTATGTGATAGAGATAGAAATATTCTGTGATAGATCACAAAGACTGTTAGGTTTGTCTCAGAATGCATACATTAATAAAGTTTTAGAGAGATTCAAAATGGATAAATGTTCAGCATCTCCTGTTCCAATACAGAAAGGAGACAAGTTTAGTCTCATGCAATGTCCAAAGAATGATTTGGAACGGAAACAGATGGAAAATATCCCTTATGCATCTGTTGTTGGGAGTTTGATGTATGCTCAAACCTGTACGAGGTCAGATATTAGCTCTGCAGTTGGTATGCTTGGTAGATACCAAAGTAATCCAAGTTTGGAGCATTGGAAAGCTGCAAAGAAAGTTTTAAGATACCTACAAGGAACAAAGAATCACATGCTTACTTATAGAAAATCTGATCACCTGGAGGTGATAGGTTATACAGATTCAGACTTTGCCGGCTGTGTGGATACAAGAAAGTACATTTGGTTATGTGTATCTTTAGCCGGAGGAGCGATTTCATGGAAAAGTGTGAAGCAGTCTGTCATTGCTGCATCCACCATGGAAGCTGAATTTGTGGCATGCTTTGATGCCACAGTTCAGGCTAATTGGTTGCGGAACTTTATTTCAGGACTTGGAGTAGTCGACAGTATTTCCAAGCCGCTGAAAATTTATTGTGATAATTCTGCAGCAGTCTTCTTTTCTAAAAACGACAAGTATTCTAAAGGTGCTAAACATATGGAGTTGAAATACTTTGCCATTAAAGAAGAAGTTCAGAAACGTAAAGTGTCAATAGAACATATTAGCACAGATCTTATGATTGCTGACCCTTTAACAAAAGGGTTACCGCCCAAATTGTATGCTGGTCATGTAAAGAATATAGGCATTATGTCTACTAGTGAATATTGAATGTTAATGTTTTGAATGTTTATGTGACACTCTGAGCTCCTTAATGTATAAATTTCTAAAATCTGTGTTTTCTTCTTTATGTTTATGCATGCAAATTATGATGAAGAAAACAAATTATGTTATGTTATTGCTTTGTAAAATGACATTATGTTTGAACCCATTATTGACTTCTCGTTTTTAAGGTCATATTAAGGAGAAAGGGATGATATAGTAGTACATGGAAGGGATCATGTCGATCAAATGATGTGTGACCGCCATGACTCTTATTATGTTTGTATCTTTAATTATGAATAATGATGGAACCAATTTATGCAAGGTCTTTTATTGTGCATTATGTTTATGTATTAAATCACATAATGTTATGACATCTTATAAGTCAAGTGGGAGAATGTTAGAATTAATTGACGAATTAATTCTATTAGTGACTCATTTGAAATATTATGATGGCCCAATTGTGATTTAATAAAATATAAAGACTTATTGGTTATTATTATGGGAAGTGATAATAAAATAAAATAAAGATAAAGATAAAATAAAAACCAACTTGATGGACGTTGATATATAAAAGGAATAAGAGTTCTGTCTTTGGCCATAAGGTTCTTTTCACGGTAACCCATCAAGAACGTGTGAGAAGAAAAAGAAAGGCAAAGAGATAGATTGGAAAACGGTGGTTGAAGAGCACACAAGATTACAAATTTGAAGAACGCATATTCACATGATCTCTCATGGATCAAGGTTAGTGCTCTATTATGTTTTATGGAGTGAGAATCATAACTCTTAAAGATCCTTAATTAGTTTTGCATGACTCACTTTATGGCGAACCAGAAATTTTGCAACCTGACTCGACCCACCATGGGTTGGGGGTTAAGTGGGTTGGCTCACAATCCCACAAAAAAAATAGTTAGTTATTTTTAAGTATTTAAATAATTTTTTAAGCAACCCATGAGATGAAAATCTCAGAAAAATCAAGAATCAATGTCTTCATCATGCTCACCACCAATATATGATGAATTATTTCCAAGAAAGTATCCATATAGTCCAAGAAAACATGACTAATATTACACATTTGTTGTCATGCTATTCAACAAAATATAAATAAAAAAACTACTCATTTTTGTCATGCTAATTTAGAAAAAAATTGTCATGCTAATTTAGAAAACAATGTTTATAAGACGGTTGCTTGAGTAATTTATTATAAAGATTATAGTTAAAGATTAAAGTATCAATGTATAAAACTTGACAATCAAATTAATTAAATATTCAAACTATTCAAATATTATTGAGCAACATTCTACCATTTAAAAATACGAAATTGTGAACCTATATAATTATGAATAATAAATAATTATTAAAAAAAATTAAAAATTTGTTAATGGGTTAAGTAGGTCAACCCACTTTCAACCTGGTTCGAACGTATGAGTTAAGTGAGCCCGATTGAGTTTAATCCACTTTAAAAAAATGATTTTTTCTCAACCTAACTCAACTCAAACCCATAATGAATTCACTCACAAACTGAAACTCATATTTTCATATAGCTAATATATTTTATTTGATTGTGTACCATCTCGATCAATAACTTAAATAGTGACGTTCTTAATTCTGTTTACTCTTTGAGTCCTCGATCATCGTGTTCGGGATCAACAATGTCCTCGGTATGGTGATAATTTGTCTTCGTGGATTTACGTTGCTGTCTTTTCAATTTATTGTCTAGGAGTTCTTGATTGTACCTTAGGCCGAGGGGTACATTGACCTCTCGAACCCATGCATCAGGTTTCTATATAGTTATATATAGGATCCAGAGAAGAGAAAAATGAGTAATTGATTATTTGAAAAATTGGTTAAGAAGTTAATAGAGATCAACTCTTAAAAGGAGAAATTCAGTGAATTACCATGCGTTTTAATCGATTAAATAATAACTTCAACGCCAAAAACATTTCCTTAATAGATTATTTACATTATATAATCAATAATTGATGACTTTGTCGATTATATAATGAATTTATAGTCTATTAGCATATATCGTTGAACGGTTTCACTGACAAAGCGAGTGAGAGTGTTAGTGATTTTTTTTTTACTAGTTTAAAGTGATAGGGAGAAATTGATTGAAAAAAATTATAAATATTGTTTAAGGTCCGGAAAATTCTGTTTATATTTTCTCTAAGTTAATAAATCTTTTCCGTTCTAATCTTCATTAAATTAATTAATAATTAATAGAGAGAAGTTGTGAAAATAGTTACGTACCCTACACACAGAGAGAGGGAAATCTTGTGAAGAAAGTATGTTATATATAAAACAACAAAAAACGACGAGACGAGGAATCACATAGCATCGTCGAAGAAGGGTTGCTTGTGGCAGTAGCGCTGAAAATTGAAGAAACTACAATCATCTCTTCCTCTCTCATCATCTTCACATTCCTCCTTTTTCATCTTCTTTCTACGCCGGAGTCTCCATTTCACACCTCCGTAAGTTCTATTCTCCTTTCTCCATCGCCTTTATCGTTCATCAAGAAAATTTTAAAATCCCAAATGTCCTCGTATTTTATTTTCATCACCTGATTATTTTAATAATTTCTTGAATCCGAAATGAAAAACTAATCAATCGTCAATTCATCGTCGTTTATTGTGGTTTCATCAATTTAACGGCCTGCACGCTATTAGTTTAATAACCTAATCTTGTTATAGGGTAACTATTCATATAACCGTTTGCTTTTGATCTCTCTATTCCTTTGAGAAATCAATTATCAAGAAATGAATAATCGTTAAAGATTCCTATTTTGAGTGATAATTAATAACAATCACAGAAATTGTTATCCTTATTAGCAATATGAAATTAATAATCATGAATTGACGTGGTTCATCCAGGTGACGGTGAAGTAAGAGGAGGGGAGCTTAGGGAAGATGTCGTCGTTGAATTCGCCGTGCGCCGCGTGCAAGCTTCTGCGCCGGAAGTGCACGCAGGAGTGTGTGTTCGCGCCGTACTTTCCGCCGGACAACCCGCAACGGTTCGAGTGCGTGCACCGCGTGTTCGGCGCCAGCAACGTGTCGAAGCTGCTGAACGAGCTCAGCGTGGCGCAGCGCGACGACGCCGTTAAGTCGCTGGCGTATGAGGCGGAGGCGCGATTGCGTGACCCCGTGTATGGCTGTGTGGGATTAATTTCGTTACTACAGCAACGGCTCCGTCAAATACAAATGGAAATTCACAGCGCGAAGAAGGAATTGTCCACTTATGTGAGTACCCAGACTATGCAGATTCTGTTGGAGAATCCTGGGATGGTGCCACCAGCCGAGATTGCCGTGCCTCCTCCTCATCAACCTCTGTTCAATCATGGTGGCAACAACATGGCGCCGCAGCAGATTTTGGTTGGCCATGGCGGTGGCCATACGGTGGTTCGCGACCCTCAGCAGCAGGATTTTCAAGAAGCTCAGCAGATAGTTCTTGCAACTAGGGAGCAGCAACAGATGTTTAGAAACTATGAGCACCAAGTGTTTGGTGGTTTTGAACCTAGTAATGGTGGATTTGGGACCCAAGCAGAATTGTTGTCTCCTTCTTTGGCTCTTGGAAATTTTGGTAATGTTGGAGCTTACCAAATGCAGCAGCTAGGGGAACAACATCCCATTGAGGCACAGTTGCTCCTCTCGCCACAGCAGGGACAGCCCCATCAGCAACAACAGTGTGAAAGTGAGGATGCAAAGAATGTGCTTGATTTTTCAATCAAGTAGTTATGGTGTCCATTTCTCACGTTCTTAAACTTCAACGCTGTTCAAACAAGGTATTTGGTTTTCTCCTTAGATTTTAGGTTTATATATCTCTCACGCCAGAAGTAACACATTTACATGTGTTAGTACGGGTTTTCGTTTAACAAATTTCTTTTCTCTCCCTCCCTCTCTTTTATGTTTAGTAAAATAATTAACTTCATCAAAATCCTTAGATTTCTTGTACTATGGCAACTCTCATATCAAACCCTTTCTAATGTTTGTCTCTTTGTATCGCAATACATTACTACATTGTTAATCATGTTAATCACATCGTTTTTTCAATCTTCTTGTTTCTTTCCAAGTTTTAGCCCTAAGGGTATACGTCAATCTTTTTCTTTAACATTTTCACGTTTTCTTTGGCTTCCCCTTCCTTCCACGCCAAGAAGAATGCTGCCAAAGCTAGCATTTTTGATAGATTATTTGTTATTATAATTAAAAGGTTATTATAACTTGTGAGATTTTTGAAAGTAAGAGTCTTACTTTATAACAAGCGATAATAAGTTAAAATATATTTAGAAAACACTGGTATTTGATTGCATGTTCTTTGAGAGGCGAATTAAGAGACATATATTTTACTATTTCCAACAGTTTAATACATTGTCCTGGATTTTATTTTTAATGGTCTTGATAGATGTTTCCACTTAATGAGGTTTGGTGTAGGTATGTTTGTGATAACTTCTTTGAGAAAAGGAAAGATTGAAGTTTTTCACAAGTTATCAGTAACTTATAAATGAACTACTATATAGAGATTCTCTTATATATGCAATTGAACTATTTTTTTTTTGTTTTTGTTTTAATTTATATGTATAACTTAATTTTAGTTTGTGAAGATATTTAGTTATTTTTTTCTTCCTTAAAATAACTTAGGAGAAGTTCACTAAAGATACTATACCAAATTTCATTAACAAAAAAGATATAGAAAATGAAATACAAGCAAGGTGAACTCTATATAAAATATATATAAATATGAATGTTGTTGAGAGTTAAGAGATCTGTCTATTAATTGGCCTTTAAAAAAAATTAAGGAATATATATAGTAAATGTTCTTGATTTTATTAAAAGTGTATATACTATAATTTCCTATTATGTTTTTTATCTATCCTGTGTATTAATTTAAATAATTTATTAATTATAAAGTGTATTGCAAGAAGGGATGAGAGTAGTTTGCTGCTCCACATTTAGCTAACAAGAAAATTTACCTTATTTAATACTATATTATCACTGTCCTCTATATGACTAACTGGTTAGCCATATATAATATAATTAATTCATTAATTTTCCTCTATAATAATACTTATTAATGGCAAAAAAAATCAAATATAGACCTTTTCATAAATCAATTAAATAATTAAAAATTAAAGTTATTGCAGAGCATAATTGGCAACACATACTTAAGTCTTTCTTAAACTTCAATAAATAAAAAGAAACAAATTTCATAAAGAATTTATGACAGATAAAGAAAAACATAAGATATAAAAAATCCTACCCAAATTTTTTTAAACTGTTACCAAGCACTGTGAATATTTCAATGATGTTTTTTCATTTATACTAAGTTGTAACTGTTTTCTCTTATCTGCAAATTGTAACTGGAATTCTTAAAACACTTTTTTTTTTATCTAAACATTCTTAAAACACTTTTTCGTACTATAAAAGAGGAGAGGTTTTAAACTCAAATTTAGGTTTTTATTTTTATGAATATTTCAGCGTCAATGGTGATATGACAGTCCTCCTACACCTAATAAATATGCTTTGAGTTGTATCAAAGAGAGTATGAGAAAATGGCTTGCCAACCGAAATATGAAATAAAATGCAAAAACCAATGTCGGTTCGACAGGTTTTGTCTGCTTCTGTGGCATCCATAGATTGGACTCTCAACGTACTTCTTTTGTATTCAATAAAACGATTTGCCATAATATTTTCTTTCAAACAGGTTTATGACATCTAATTAGATAACATGATTTTCAAGATAATTAATTCAGATAGATGGCAGGTACACCTGAATGTATATATATATACAGTGACTTTTTTTCCTTTGTAGCTACTTTATGGGCTGTTATCAGCTTAAATAGGAAGATTTTTTAATCTTTTACTATTTACTAATGACAATGTAAATAAGATATAACCTTCTCTGCATTGTTGAGGGTCTATAGTCTTCATTTTAGGGATATCTTGTTCTTAGGTCTTGAGTTGAACGGAAGAAATGCTTGCAAAAAGATACTTTGATGTTGAATTTAGTGTAAGCATCTATTTCATAAAATGTATTTTTTATATTATGATTCATGGGTCTTATTTGGTTGAATCTTGACTTAATTGGTTTAATTACCTAATTATGTTAGATTATGCAATATTGCGTTAAACTTGTTTAGAATGGCTTGATTGGATTGACTTGGTCGGTCAGACCGGTTATATGTTGTCCTCTTCAGACCGATGTAACACCCTAATTTGGGATGTTACAGGAACTTATAAAATGTATATTTTTAGTGGAAAATGATTATTGATAAAACGTATTTTAGTAAAAGCTTAAAATTTAATTTATTAAATTTCGTAATTCAAAATATTAATTGTCTAAAAATTTTCAAATAAAAATTACATTGTCTTTAATACTTAATTTAAACAACTTACTAAAAAAGAATAAAAATCTTGAGTTCACACCTTCCTCACGCAATCTACTTCATTCCACAATCATATGCATTATCATCTGTTCTCGTATAACACACATGTTATACGATCATTGCACACACAACAAACACATAAACAAATAAATGGAGATAAACTAACCATAAATAATGATATATATATATATATATATATATATATATATATATATATATATATATGAGATTTAGTAAAATAAGACATTGCAAATAATACTCAACATCATATCCAAGTAAAATACTTAAACATAGTAATCACAATCAAGCTATGGTTTTTCTGCCACCTTTTACCCCATCACATAATCTAGTTTCCTAGAACCGACGGTTTTAGTCGACCTCCCATCGCAGCACCAGACCTATCTCCCTTACTCCTCAAGGACTTACGAGTAACAACTTCGGTGCACCACACACCGAGCAATATACTCATCAACGAGTCAGAGTTATTTTACCCTCTCCACTGCCTCGCATAGGCGAGAGAGTGCAACACTCGAACCTATCCTCTTCCACTGCCTCACACCGGTGAAAAGAGTCATCTCTAGGTCTCTAGGTACGACAAAAAAACCTCACGTTCATAAACACTTTCAATCATGCAACACATGGAAACTAAAGATTTCCAACAAAAGCATAAAACATGCTTCATACTATTTACTAATGCGACACTCATTCATCCAACTTCAATCCATACTACGTTCATAACAAACTCCACCAATCTCAAGGTTTTAATTCTCACAAGGTGAGGCCTTACCCATTCAGAAAAAAAAAATTTCATAATTTGTTAACACATATACGAAGAAATCAAACATCATAAATTTCACAAAATTTTAGCAACATTTTGCATTGGCCTCCGAAGTAATTGGAATGCAAGTGATCAGTCATGACCACAATCAAAAATGCATCCGGAGAACAACACAAAATAGTCTCAATCGAATTTTAATCAAATTTATGCATAAACCTTAATGTATAAGTTATAGCGAATTATGATAAATAATTTTTTCAAACTGTCTGATCGAACAATTTAATATTTAATACAAATGAGTAAAAGTTTAATCATTTGTACTAAATCTCAAACAGGAACTAAAAGTTCGCTCGGTGCTTAACTAAAATGAACTTAATTTATAAATTCTTCAACACATCTAATAAATCTAAATTACATAAACCTCCAATAAATCATACTATACATACTAAGATAAAACTAATAAAATTAAATATCCATATTAAAACTAAGATAAAACTAATATAAAAACTAAATATTGAATACTACACATTCTAAAACACTAAAACATCTTCAAAAAAATTTACTCAAATCACCAAAACATAAACAAATTGGTTAAAAAATCTTGTCCAATTTTTTTTTCTCAACTCAATAAAACAATTTGGCCAAGATTAAATAGTGGTGACATAACCAAAATTAAATGCAAGCCAACCAAACCAACCTTTGTAAAGCTTTGTCTACACAGTTTAAGGGAGTGTAAACAATGATCATTGTCGTTGCACTGTGGAGGATTTGGGGTTGTACTTCTCATCATCGTCGTTGGATCGTAAGGGAGGAGGAGTCGCTAAGGATTTGAAATGGACAACTCGCTACAACTCCAAGAGGTTGAAAGAGCCCTCCCTGCATCAAAACAATCGGTCCAAACGAACAAAAATAAAACCCAAGAGAATGTAGGAACATGCATTTGAGTAAAATGAAGCACAACCCACCTTTGGTTGGCCTCACACACGTCAATGGAGATGATTGTTCGCTTGGGAAGAGAAAGCGCAAAGAAACATTGTAGGGAAATGTTCTTCGCGCTAGATTTTTTTAATGCTATAAAGCAATTTGACATCGGATACGTAGGGATCCGGACGTCCTTCAACTACCAATGGAGTCGTAGTTGACATCCTTCGACAACAGATGCATGGGGAACCAATGTCCTTCGACGACAGATGCAATGGGACCAACGTCCTTTTGCGGCAGATGTTGGAGGACTAACATCCTTAAACAACAAACTAAGAGGAAATTGACGTTCTTCAATGGCGAATAAAAGGAGATCGACGTCAAACCACAGTTAGACGTTTGTCTCAAAGGGAGTTGATGTCAAAGTTGTCATTATAATTATAGAAACGACATCACTCATTTTTTTTGTTGTCTTTTTCTTGGACAGATGTTGGTTAGGAGACGTTGTAACCCATTTTTGTATTAGTGTATCTTCTACTAGTAATGTCAATATGTTCTCTCCTTTTACGTGAATGATCTTGGTGAGTGAGTCTGCAAAGATACTCTAACACCCAAATTGATTACTATTAGTGAATAAGAAATGATTCTACTCACATACTTTGTGATTAGTGATTATATGTAATATCCACATGGACCTTGTTTGATAAGAGTGGGGTTTATATCTCTACCTAACTTAGAATTTTCTAACTCGTTTCATTATCATTAATCCATTGTTGCTTAATTGTAATCTAATGTGCTTCCTCCGTGGATCTTTAGGTATCAACGGTGTAGGGTTGGTCGAGGAGTCCCCCTTTGGGACATACTAATACAATACATAAGCTAATTTTATTTTTAATAACTAGTAATCAAATAAAAAAGTATTCAAAACTTATTTAAGACTTAATGAACTTATTTAAGAAATTTATTTTTATTTCTTTTCTTTAAATATTTAATGACCAAAACTTACATCCATATAAATAAATAATTTATTAATAGGTTCCAAATTAAAGTCAGGTACACCATATGGAGAGATATTGTGTAGAATTTGATTTAAATATATAAATTAAGCATTCATTCATTGTAGCTTATTATCTTTATTAAGATGTTGAATTAATAATTTTTATTTTAAAAGTCATGTGTAAGATTAATTACAGTTAATGAGCATTTAAGAAACTCAACACTTAAAATAAATGAAAATTATTAAATTCAAGAATGCAATAAATATTTATTTATACCTTTTGAATATTAATTGCTTATTTAATTCCATCTGCGTGTTCTCAATTTTCAATATTTGTATATTCTAATGACAAAACTGACTGTGTATAAATACAAGACATTAGAACTATTCTATATATAAGAACAAACCAAAGAAGAGTGGTGAAAATCCTCTTCCTCCTGCTTTAGCCTCCATTTCACACTACAGTAAGTTCTCTCTCTTACATAGTGTCTCATCTTTATCATTTACTTTACATCTTTTTCGCAACTCTTTGCTGTTTTTTACAAAATGATGTTAAAGTACATACAATCTGTGGCTGTTATCAATTATTTTAAGAGATTTGCTACTTCAGTTCTTTTCAAAAGAAGAATAACTTCCCAAGTTATCATATAAAGTTTTTAAAATACATTTAATCTATAACTTACTTATTCTAAAATAAATAAATAAATGTAAATTAATAATTTTAGATGAGATTTGTTTATTTCTTCTTAGAACACCGCTGTTGTAGAAGGAGTACAAGGCATGACCCCATGCGGCGCATGCAAGTACCAACGGCGGAGGTGCGGATCGGATTGCCTGCTGGCGCCGTATTTCCCGGCTGAGAGCATTCAGCGGTTCGCGGTCGTGCACCACGTGTTCGGCGGGGGCAACGTGAGTAACATTTTGAAGTCGACGTCGCCGGAGTCGCGGAAGTGGGTGGCGAGGGCGCTGGCGTACCAAGCGGAGGCGCGTGTGAGAGACCCGGTGCACGGGTGCGTGGGGTTGATATGGGAGCAGGAGGCGAGTCTGGGAATCCTGAAAGAGAAGCTGCAGAAAGCGAAAAGGGAACTGGCCCAATACGTGGGCCCATACGTTATGCAAAAGATGATTGCGTGTTTCTCCGATCCGCTTGCGAATATGGTGGACCTTCAGGCTCCTCTCTCTGCCACCGTTGATGATTTTGATCTTTCTTCATGGGATCCTTTTCCGGCTTGGGAGTCTCCTTCTTCCTCGCGCTGCCAGCCACCTCAAGCCGACAGAAAGGGTAAGAGTGTTGCTCCTCCTTCTTGAACCAAATTCATACTCTTCTTCTTCCTATTCTCCACCGACCATTATGCCGTTTCGGCTACATTTTAGGTTTTTATTCTATCAATTACATCCTCCTTCTTTTTTCTGCTTGAGTTGTTATTGATCCGAGATGAAGTATCTAGAGACAGAGATAATCAGTGACGATCTATTAATTACATGATTAAATCAATATTATTATATATTTTTAAGATAAATTTGATAATTCGTTTATTTATTTTATAATTTTGTCATTTGAATTGTATGATATCCTGACTTAATTGGTTTTTGGTATTGACATAAAGATAGAGTAAGAAGGGGAAATTCAAAGCATATGATTGAGTAGGCTAGAACTTTGTTAAGAAATCGCTAATTATTCTCGTTATGCTATGAGTTACTAAAACAAATGTTTGTCTAAAGTGGAATGGTAGCAAAATGGAGAGGATTGAGGGTGTGAGAAAACCTATGACCTTAATTACCTCTCTTGTGATAATGTGTACGAAGAGACGGGGGAGAAAGATATAAAAGGAGGTGGATGAGGCACTTGGAAGTCAGTGCAATTGTCAAACAATTTTTTGTAGAAGATGAAATATTGAGTCAACTTTTTATTTTGAAAGAGAAACAATTAAAAGAATAAATATAAATAACTATTAATCTCAATTATATGCAATATATAACCAATAATACATCAAATATATTAATAATTATTATAAAATTATATTATGTTAAGCAAGAATCAAAATTAGTTGTCTTTTATCGATGCGTATATTTTATGGTTTTGAATTAAAGATCGGTGAAGGTAACTTCATTATCTGGTATGATATTTGGGTAGAGAGAGAAACACTTTTATTAGTATAAAATTGGAATGCCAAATACAAATTGTGTATGCACTTCCATATTTGCGTATAACTGGTTGATGAAAGGAAGCTTTAAGATGGTAGAGATGGATATGAACTCGAAGATTTAGCCAACATTTAGGTATCCACATGGAAAGTGTGCCATTTGGCGAGGTTATATCTAAAAGAGCTTTTAATGTACCTAAATTTTGTTCAAGGTCTGCATATGTTAAGGAAATTGTGATTGTATATTTGAATGCTCAGTGAATGAAGGAGGTAGGAAAGAGAACTCATTGTTATAGCTATGTGAAACATTTGGAGTGCGAGAAATAAATTACTATTCGAGCAGAAAGATTTGATCGTGGATGTCATATTTTCAAATCAATCAAGTCGTGGATCTGAACATAGTTTAACAATATGTTGCTTAAGTCCTCGAATTACAAAAGACTTCCAAATCTAAGCAAGATAAAGAACAAAACAAAAAGATAAAAGATTAGATATGAAAATGAGTTTTGAAGGAAAATAGACATTAATATTTACAACGAAACTAAATAATACCAACAAACATATTCCTTACTAACACGAAGAAAGAAACAACGTGATGTGAAACAAAGAGTAAATTTATGATGGATATTGTATAAACCACGACGTTAATATCTAAAATGTGGAAAGTTGCGTATAGTAGTCACAAAAAGATAAAAGATTAGATATGAAAATGAGTTTTGAAGGAAAATAGACATTAGTATTTACAACGAAACTAAATAATACCAACAATCACATATTCCTTACTAACACAAAGAAAGGAACAACGTGATGTGAAACAAAGAGTAAACTTATGATGGATATTGTATAAACCACGACGTTAATATCTAAAATGTGAAAAGTTGCGTATAGTAGTCACATATAAGGATCAAAAAATACAAAAGAACCAAAATCATTTACTCACCATCTAAAAAAATGGATAAGGAATTATACCAAAATGATAAATACAAAATATCAAATAAAATTAATGGTAACATGGCCCTCCTTACCTTATACACAAGGAAGGAGTCTTAATCTCAAATCTCAACTTCCTACGTATAACTTTTGCATTTTTTATTACCTAATTTGAAAATTTTGAGAAAGGAAAATTTAAATTTAACTACATATTATAAAATTGACTTGTAAAATTGACTTATAAAATAAAATTTATATCAAATTATAATATATGTGATATATATATATATATATATATATATATATATATATATATATATATATATATGATTGCAAAATTCGTTTTTAACATACTAGTTTTGTAAGATCATGGTAATCTTAAATTTCACTTTCTTAAAAAAAATATATATAAGAAATATGTTGACATATAAACCTTTTGAAAATGATTAAAATAATCAATATGAGGTTTTTAATTTTTGGAAAGCATAGGAAAATATATAACATAATACATGCAATACATGCAAAATTTCATGCTTTGCTAAGATAGTTGAGGCTATATTCGAAGAAAGGTTTCTAGAAAATCTTGCTACATTGACTTCGGAACTTATCAAACTTGTGGAGGAAGAAGTCTCTAGGTATCATAAATGTGGAAATGTGATTGTAAGATGGGAAGAGTGTTGAACATTGATGGAAAGTACAACATTGGTCATGTGTGCAGAAAAGGAAACAAGGGAGCTATGATGATGGAAAAGAAGGGTGAGACTCTTTCACATTGTGCTTAGATCCACAAATGTATGTGAAAGAAGAAAAAGGGAGTGAGAAAGGTCATTCATTATTCACACTTGGATGTAGGGGAGTAAAATAGTTTATGTAAGAAGAAGATGGATATGTTGGTTCAAATCATAAAGAAAATAAAATTTTGACGATGATGAATTATGAAGAAAAAGATGAAGTCAAGATAGTTTGGAACTAAAAATCTTATTAAAGACTTGTGAAAATTCTTTTGAAGTCATGTGAATGAAATTTCTAAGTTTCTAGAGTAACGAAAATGTTGACCGTAAAGTCTCAACTATTATATAAATAATTATTACTTGATTAAAGTAATATTATTATTATTTTTTGTAGAATAAAATTTTTACAGAAAAAATTAATAATAGGGTTAAATATGTTTTTGGTCCTTAATCCTCTCTTTCTTTACTTTCTCACGCAATTCACATTTCCTTCTTTTCTTCCTTTCATTCATATATTTATAAATCATCACATGTGTCAACTTGTCCAAGTAATGAATGCATTTATTAAATGCAAAATATTACTTCTTAACTTCTTAGCTTATCTCATCTCATCTTATCTCTTTCTTCTTTTTTAAGTAACTTAATTCTTTTTGCCTTCTATTATACTTCATCAATTTATAGGTCAAATTACAGTACACTTTGAATTCCAAGTCATTAATGAAGAGATAATACTTCTTTAGTTTTTCTTTTCTTTTCTTTTTTTCCTTTTTCTTTCTCCTTTCTTATCTTTTAGATTTAAGTTTAAAAGACTCCTTTATTATTATTTTTTAATTAAACAATATATTAATATATTAGTAACTTATCTTTTTGATAATTAGTATATATATATATATATATATATATATATATTTAAATTAATTTTATTTTTATTATTGTTATTATTTATTATTATTTTTATTTTTCTTATTTATAATATTTCTTAAAAATTACTTGATTTATTGTTCAATGTTCAAACTACGTCTAGATAAAATACGAAATACTTTTTTTTTTTATGAATTTAATCGAAGGAGTAAAAACATAAAAATTTGACTCTTGTTTTTATTGTAAGGATAAAATATAGTTTGAGTAGGGATGTTACATTAATTGAATGGCAAGTGGGAGACATTTGTAGTGCAAGAACATCATTATCACCTTTGAGGCTTTCGAACTTCTCATAAAAATGTTTTCTCACAAGAATAATGGATAGCACTTTTAATAATCGATTAAAATAATTTTTCTGGACTAAGATAATTGATTATCTTAGTCTAATTAAATTCAGTTTTCGAAATTTCTATGGAAGAATTGATTAAGTAATAATCTATTATTCTGAATGTTTTATGAAATGAACTTTTTCTTAAATGGGCTAAAGCACATTTCTTTTATAAAATGAGCATAACAGTGAGTTTCAAAATACAAAAATAGTTGAATTTAGAAATTACTTTGAATAAGCTTTGGTTTTACCTAGTTTTTCAAATAGTGGCTTTTAAATTTCTCAGATAGTGTTCTTGTGTGATAAGGTGATGTTGTTGATGCTAGGGTTTAGAGCTTGATTTATCCCTTTTGTCAAATAAAGTATTTTTCATCTTTTGTGTTTTTAAAAAGGGTGTTTTTCATTCCTTATGATTGATTAAGAAATGTGTTTTTCATTTCTTGTGCTTTCAAGAAATATGCTTTTCATTTCTTGTTGTATATTAAGGAATGTGATTGTCATCTCTAACAGTTTAAAGAGAAGTGTTTTCTCATCCCTTATAGGTTTCGTAAATGAGGTGTATTTTTCTATCTTAGTTATGATCTTGCATGTTTCACTCTCTGAGTTAGTAGTTGTAATATCCTTTTTAAGATAAATAATTTGCAATCACTCTCTCTGAGATAATTAAGCACTAGATGTATAATCTTTATTTATGTGAACCATTCTAAAATTTCTGTGTTACTTATCCATTTCTTTATCCTCTTTATTTTTTGCTATTGCTTTACAAGTTAATCTTTTCTATAAATTGAAAAAGTATTAATACTATGATATTTGCAATCCAAGCTTAAAATAGATTTTAAGGTTTATTAAAATTAGTTTTTGAAGAAAGCTTAATTATGTTTTGAGTCCCGGATAAATTTTGGAACTTTCAAATGAGCCTCTAATAAATTTATGGTCTATTAAGTTCTTAAAATTTTAAAATTTTTCAATTAAATCTGAGTCCCTATAGTAGATGTGATTGTTAACTTTGTGATGTGGCACTTATCTTACAATGTCACTGTCCATATAATATTTTGTTACATGTAACAGATCTTTTCCAAATATTTATTATATTTAACTGTTTTTAAATTTAATAAAAATTAAAAAATTAAAAATACAAAAAATACAAAATTACAAAAAATATGAAACATGTAACTGTAAAATTATGAAACAAAATTAAAAAATTAAAAAATAGGTTAAATTATGTCTTTGATCTCTATTTTTGTTCGAAAATATCAATCTGGTCCCTTTATTTTTATAAGTCTCAATTAGGCCCCTATTTTCAAAAAATGGTATCAATCATGTCATTTTTGTTAAATTGGATTAAACGACGTTAAGGAAATAGTGAGTGGACATGGTTATGTCTGCTTAAAGAGTGAGTAGGCAAATAAAATAGGTACGTAGATTGTTGTTTTATAATAATTAAACATATATTACAAATTAAGATTTTTGTAATGAAGGGAATTATGCAAAATTAGGATTTTCTATTTGAAGGGAAGTAGGGATTGTAGAGTTGTTCCTCCTGAGACCACCATACTCACATGGAAGATGTTCTGGGGCTATGAACCTTTACAAATCACAATGTTAAAAAAATGTGGTTGAATAAGATATACAAGAGAAGTTGTTAGGCACACTCACTTGTGAAGGGTCTACATCACCTTTTGTGCCCTAGCTAAGATGAACTTATTTTTATTTCTCTAGTTCATGAATCTTGAGAGTAAAACTTGGGTCGTGTAGAACCAAAATGGAGCAAAAATCAAATAAAAAATAAAATGACCAAAAAAAAGATCACTCCACTTCTTCTGCATCATACTTTTATGGACTTACGTGTTTGTGAATGATCTCAGAATAGTAATTCTGAACCAAAAACAAAGCTTTTTTACTGAGTGAATTTAGCTCCTTCCTTGGTTCCTTGCATCGATGTGTGCTTCAAATAAAAACCTGAATTATGGAGTCCACCCCACCTTCTCTAAAGTTTAGCTTCTTTACAGCCATTTGATGAGTTGAATTTTCCACCTCAAATATATGTCACACCTGTTGTGTGATCCAAAGGTCTTCTTGTAGTGGGTTTACGTAAAAGATGATCACCATTATTGAATACCTCAATCTTCTATTATTGTTCAATCCCCATTTCTCTTCAAATAGAAAACTCCAATTTCGCAGAATCTCTAATGTCTGACTATCATGGTCTCTTATGATAAAATATTATGTAAGGACATTTATAGAAAGTGACACTGAAAATATGTATCACATCAAAAAGTTAACTGTCACACTTAACTGTAATGACTGAACTTATAAGTTTTAAAATATTAAGGAGTTAATAGACTACAAACATTTATTGGAATATAATCCAACCTTTGAAAAAACTAAAAAATTTTAAAATTAAATCTTTAAACTTAAACTGCTCTTAGTTTTTTTTACCTCATTTATTATGCTATCATAAAAGGGATGAGAAGAACGAAGTGACAGGGATGTGAAAGAAAGAGGTGAATAAAATATGAGAAACAAAAGTATTAATATTTTACCTGAAGAGATTATTATGTTTAGAACAATGTTCAACAAATTTAACAAAGAGTGATAAAAAGTCTGAAATTGATTATCCTTTTGGACATAAATTATGGCTTTGAACATAATCAATTATATTATGTTGACATTATTATTAGTAATTAATTAATATTACAAATAAAATAATTATAATATATAAATAATTTCCTTAATTAGACTTATAATATCCTATTCATAAACACCAATATTTCAAATTTCAAATATTCCATAAATAAAACAATTATCTCGAAACTTAACTTTAACAAAATAAATCTAAAGAAATTTTAATAAATAATTAAATTACATAATTTTTTTTCAATCATATCAACTATAAATTTACATTTAATGTTAATTGATATTATTTTTTATCTATATGCTCATAAAAAAATATAGATTTCTTTACTAAACAAAAAATATATCTATAAAAACAATTTAACCATAAAATCGAATTTATAATTGATTTGAAAAATGATAAGGTAAAACGCTACACATAAGGATAGAGGCATTATATGTAAAAAATAATAATATTTTGATTAATAAATTTTAACAATCTTCTCTTATAATATTTATAATATAAAATTATTTTTTAAATTATTTTGAATTATTAAAAAAATACAATTTAAAAAATATTATCTAAAGATAAATTTGTCAAAATATAATAATCAAAAAATTATTTTTCATATAAAAAATTAAAATTATTGTGTTCAAACTGATGTGACAAAAAGCCCAACTACGACCAAGTGCTGAAAACCACGTGTCTACATATGATTTTGAGGTTTATGTGAGTCGATAATGACGCGTTTTCTTCACAGAGCACGACACGACGACAGAATCTTGCCCTCCGATCTCATCAACAACTTAAACACGGAACAAATACGTCTGAAAACCTGAATTTTTTGTCATCGAAAGAACTAGATAAAATTTCTAAATTACTTAAAGTTATGTATATTTAATTACTTTTAGTTTTAATATCTCACTATTTTTTATTCCAAGTTTTTTACCACGTGTTTATAATGAAAATACATTTTTTACTATAATATCTCGAATGCAGAAATATACTAACGGGTATGAACACCATGCAAAATAATAATAGTAATAATCTATTATTTATTCTTTTAAATGATTTAGTGTAAGTGATTAATTCATTAAAAAAATAATAATAATATATTAATCAATAATTTAAAAAAATAAAAAATAAAAAATAAAAAAATAAAACTAATAATAATAATCCAAATGAATATTTCAAAAAGGAATTCAATTATATTTGTAACTTTACTTTTTAAGACAACTTTTATAATCCGAAGAGAAATAGAAGTAAATAAACATTAGATAAATGTTATAATAGAAAACACCGTGAAAATATGAAATAACATTATTTTATTACCTTTATGTAAAATTCAACATGAAAAACCTACACATAAAGGCAGAGAACAAAAAGGCTGAGCCACCCACCGCCAGATTAGGATTCAGCCAATGGCTTTTCTACACATATATGTGTAGTTATTGCATAACAGTGATGGAAATGGAATGAATTTCTCTGTTTGATAATCGTAATAAAATATCTTGAAATTCAGGTAAATTCTTTTATTCATTACTATTCTTAAATTAGAATTTCAATTCCATGTATTTATTCATCTTTTTTCATAATTGACCTTTTCACATGACAAACTAAAATATAACACGATTTGATACAAAGAGATAAATATGAGTTTTTTTATTCTTTTTAATCGTGAAATATTAATTATTAGTGGGAGAAATTAAATTCATAATCTCTTCTATTTTCTTTTCCAAATTTTTCCATTAATTTTATATTTTTTAAATATTGGTAAAAAAATTGAATCAAAGGACCTCTCACGTTGTTTTTCTCATTTTTTTTTACCTTATCTCTTTACATTTGAGTTGGTAGAGTGTGTATATCTAGAGTTGTCAAAATGGACTGTCCGGTCCGACTTGATCTACTACGGATTGGTTACTTAGTGGATCAAACAAACCTGGCTTACATATAAGCAAGTCGAAAATTTGTAAACTCGGCCTGGTCCACCACGGGTTGGTGGGTTAAATGGATTAGCTAACTAGTTCATTTAATTAGAATAAAAAATATTTTTTTTCTTAAGTCATAAATTATAATTCGGATTAAAATTTAAATAAACTTCAATACAATCTAAATACAATCCAAAATTATGTTAAACTCCAATATAAACCAAAATTAAAAAAAAGAACAAATTACTATCTAAGATCAAAACATTTTTGTCACTTATCCGACTATAATATTAGAGTCTTGAATGGATAAATTCACAACATTTTCAAGAAGCATCTTCTTTATCCCCATCTATTTGGAGTTGAAGCTAGGTTTCCATTTGTCAACCCACTAATGTGTTTGGTTAAAAAAACATGCCCAATATTGCAAACCCAACATAATGTGTGTGACCATACGAGTTGGTGGGCCAACCCGGCTCACCATGGGTTCAACCGGGATGAATCGGGTTCTTGGTGGATCGGATAAAAAATTGACCCGTACTGACATTTGTAAAAAACTTTCAACCCAAACCCGTGGTGGACTGGATTGACCCACGGGTTCTGACCCACTTTGACGGCTCTATGTATATCTTATGTGTTTTATACATAAGTAGGAATATAAAAAAAAAATCGTACTTGCACATAAAACTCACAACAGAGAGTAAATAAATATTATAAATAGATATCAGGTATGGATATTTTTTATACCTGTCTGTTATCAGGACAGGTTCGAGTATCATAATATTCATATCCGTGGATACATGTACCCTAATTTAAATTAAAAAAATAAGATTAAAATATTAACCCATTGATTTTGAATGAGTTATTTTTTATCAATTGGTTTAAAAAAATTTCAATTTCTTTGTAAATTGTCATTCAATATTATTTAAATAAGTTATTTGCACTTTATTTGAAATTTATGAATATTATGCATTGTATTTTTATTTGAATTTGTGGTTAAAATATATTATTAAATATTAAAATTTTCTTTTGTAAATACTTGCGGATACCCCTAAACATCCGTGGATATTAAAAAAATATGCGGATACCCATGCAATAAATATCCGCACGGATATTGATATCCCTGTATCAAAGGAATTTCCATGTTTCTTAGGAAATTATAATAGACATACACAATTATACAAGGACAATGGTAGATAGGGATGGCAACAGGTCGGGTCGGGCACAGATAGTATGATACCCGTACCCGACCCGCTAAAAAAAAATCCGCCCGTTACCCGCCCGTTTACCCGTCGAGTATCCGCTTAAAAAATACCCACGGATATTTTTAAAACCCGCGGGTACCCGTGGATACCCGATACCCGCAAATATTTAAAAAAATATGAATTTTATAAATTTTTTAATATAAAATTATAAAAATAAAATATAAATTAAATTAAATTATTATAATTATAATTAAATTTGACATAATAAAATATACTGTTACTTCTAATTTTAATTAAATTTAACTTAATAAAATATAAATTAAATATTAATTTTAATTTTTTGCGGGTAACGGGTACCCGCGGGTACGGATAGTATGATACCCGTACCCGACCCGTTTATAACCGGGTATTAAAATACCCGTTACTCGCTACCCGCGGGTAATAAATACCCGCGGGTAGTAACTATCCGTCGCGGATTTTATCCGCGAATATCTGCGGGCACGGGTATTTTTGCCATCCCTAATGGTAGACTTTATTTTTTAACTCGCATATAACCTACATTAAATTACATCAAAAATTAAAAGATGATAATAAAAAAAAGTTAAAATATAATTTTACTTTATATAAATAAATCTGAAGATAAATGCATAAAAGTAACTGAAGGAAGTTGGGAAGGTAGTAAACTCAAGAAATTTATTCAATAAAATTACTCCTAGTAAGATTTATAGCGGTGATACAAAAGCTTCATAAAGCAGAGGGCAGAGAACTCTGAAACAGTGTAAAATCTCAACCTATTCACTCTACAAGTCTCATTATTCTAACATCGATCGGATTGAATTCCTTGTATGTGTTAGATCTGTTATTTTCATGCTGTCAAATTTTGATTCTTCATTTATGATAATATGCTTTACTCTTGTGTTGGAAAATCTTAGAAGGTCATAGAGGTTCAGCTTCTGGTTGGTGGTGAAAGCCACTTTTCCAATTGTGGCAATCTGATTGTTCATCTTCTTCTGTTTCCATGCTGTTGCGTCCAGACCCTCCTAAGAAAAGAGGACCTTGTGGAGACCCAGATTGTGATAAGTTCCCTTTTGATTTATTATTATCTCCACATTTTTCTTCTACCACAAGACATAATCCACCATTAGCCAGCTCCACCGAAGAAACTTGAGGTCTTCTAAAATGAAGTCTGTACTTCTGATTCAACCACAAATTTGCATCACTCATTCAGAAAATAAATTTATGTTCTTTATTTAAACAAAAGTTTATCCAAACATAATCTAAATAAAACACTCACCTGCAAATGGCTTTTCACTTCATCATTGGTGAGGCCTACCACCTGCATCAGTTCTCTAATCTGCTTTGGAGTGGCCACTACAGTAAGCAAACCAATTATAGAGATAAGACTAACTTTTTCCAATTCCAGTTGGAAGATTCTGAATTCAATAGAAAAATGAAAAAGAAAAAATCATCCACCATTGATTATGCAGATAAGGTCAAGAATTTGTGAGCCCACACTAATTTGCAAAAAAAGGAATCATTCACTCTTGTAAACCTTCTCCCTCTTAATTATGTTTAAATGCTAACTTTAATCTACCTTGTGGTCCCCCTAATTGTTGAAGGGCATCAACAAATCGCCTATGAAGTTCTGGTGACCAGCATCGCCTTTGTTTCCTCGGATTCTGCTGAGGTTGTGCTTGACCCTTTCTCTCTAATGAGCTTGTTGTAATCAAGGACGAACCATGTTCATTACCACTTTCTGTTTTTCTATGATTCAATTCAAACACTGGTCTCCTCAGACCAAGGCTAGGAACCTGTGACACCCCCTTGTCTTCACTCATCACTGTTTTTAACACACAATTGTTTCCATTTAATGCTGGTGCTGCTCCTCTACTCTTGTTGGTCTCATTCTCTGGTTGATTTGGATTGTCGGGGACACATCGATCATCCTCTTCAGTCCTCTGTACGTTACCGAATAAAAATGACTAAACTTTTGTTCTTATAATTCTGTAGAAAAAAACTGTTATAAAATAGAATCCTTTTACCTGAAAAATTCTTACGTGGTCTAAAATCCCTCATAGTATAGGATAACTACAGTCTAAAAGCTATCATAGCATAGGATAACATAGTTATCTCAATCTTCAAACACGTAATCGAATATTGTGAATGCCTTTATGAACAAAATTCTTAATCGTATGTCATGTGATGATTGATTGTGACCATGAATGTGAGCTATATAATAATTTCTGAAATAAAAATTTACCGGTTTGGATTCAACGTTCCATAGCCGAACAGAGTTCATCCAATTCTTCATGTTACTGCGTTCCTTACCCATGTTTAAAGTCTCACTTCCTTCAGAATTGGTTTTCAAAAGTGGCATATATTCTTCAACCACTGGTTCTTCTTGCATTCTCACACCTCCGTTTATCTCCTCTTTCAATTTAGTAATAGCTTCATGCAGATCGCAGACCCCCAAAGAATATATTAATCATCAACACACCAAAACTTGCGCAATAATCACATAAAAAATGTTCACTTTGAAAATTCTACAAAAAAAGGACAAGTTCTTAACCCACCATCGTTCACCAGGACCATGCAAAGAGGAAGTTCACGTTTGAAAGACTCGATCTTTCTCTTCTCATCTTCCAACTTTTTGAGAAAATCCTGAAGCGTGGCCATTCTCCGAGACCCATCTTCGCTCCGAGCAACCTCGCCAAGAATCTGACG
The DNA here is from genome assembly GCF_037176805.1 of Vigna unguiculata. Lineage (NCBI taxonomy): Eukaryota > Viridiplantae > Streptophyta > Magnoliopsida > Fabales > Fabaceae > Vigna > Vigna unguiculata. The sequence continues at coordinate 49,460,288 of NC_140794.1, read as the reverse complement.
AACGGTTCTTCCCGGGACAAAGGCCAAGCTCAAATCCAAACTCGGTTCCATCTTCGGGTAACAGACTCAGGATTAGGAACAAAACAAAGAAAAATGTTAACTAATTTCACAGTTTCAGTGTGGCGTTGCGTGCTGAAGCTTGAGGTGCCAAACCATTGTTAGTATAGTTTGATTACAAAGAGAGAGGGAGAAGGGGATAGAGATTCATTTATTTATATTAGTGTGATTATTGTGATTCCGGACAGAAAGATTCAGTGATCGCATTCGTGTCGTCGCGTAACCCCATTACTGTAAATGTGTAGTGTGACTCAAAACAAAGCCCAACGGTTGTTAATAATTTGCGAACAATTTTTTTTTTTTTTTCTTTTGGAAAAGAATAACAAGAAAAACAAATGGTGTGTGGTTGAGATGAGAATCTTTTGATTCCACAATATCACGGCTTGTGCAATATGGCTGTGTTACATTAATTGGTTGGATGAAATTTAATAGTTTTGAATGGGTGTGGTTTCTGGGAGATTCTTTGCTTACTATAGGCTTGTGCCTGGTAACCTATACGTACAACTTGAGCAAACGTTTGACCCACACATGTTGAATGCCGTTGAATAATAATTGAGCCAAAGTTTTTAAATATTTCTTTGACATTTTTTATAATTTATGTGTTTTTTATTACAAAGCTCTAATTTCATGCATTGTCTATATATCATTTTATATTATCACGGTCTCTAAGTTGAATTTCGTGAGAAAGTGTTTGAAAAACGCATTACGTAACCTCAACCAAGACCAATTGATGAATTTCTTTCTCGTGTTTGGCATGTTATTTTACCCTGTTCTTTTAATAATAAGTTTTTGGAATATTTCGATAACCGACCACGGTTTTTTTTTTCTTTCAACCGGTCTTTGTCTTCATCTTAATAATACCTATAGAATAATTATTGTGAAATTTAATAAGAATGACTGTGTAACAATATTTATACAATTAGTAAATTTTAATTAAATTTATTACAAGCGCAAAATTGCAAAAGAAAGATAGCCCTCAACGACATATTTCGTGAGACTGTATTTGTAGAAAATGCAAGGTGAACCATAACCATCGTTGTAGGTGAAAGATAATGATGAGTGCGAAAAGAAGTACTGAAGTAGATAGATTTCCCTGTGATTTTAACTACGGCTGTTCTCGTAATTTTCGTTTATCATATTTATTTCATATTCTCAATAAGATTGCATTGGAACATTATATTATAGGTTAAGTGCATACTTTTGAGTATCATATTATAATCTCAAATTGAATTCAATTAAATCCACATGTTTTCTATAAAACATTTTGTAGTCTACTTTGTCTAATTTGACATTATGACCTTTTCTAAGCAAATGCATTTTGTTAGACTATTAAGTCATAAAGTATTTTGATTAGTTTATATAGTTAGGATTTTCACTAATCTAAGTCAATTCTCAACACTAACATTTTGGATTTTATACCACTTATGATAGTTTTTGGAGAAAAAAAATCACTAAAAAAACAACATTAATTAGACATGAATTCAACTCATATAACACATTTACATTACTATAATACAAAATCTTAAAATAATAAATTTTTGGTCATATGATACTCAATTTTCTCAATATCACTTAACGTAAAACTTAAATTCATACTTCAATTTTCAATATGTAACATATACTAATATATAAAAGAATAATTTAAGAGATCATGTAATAAGTGACATTGTGTAAATAAAAGAAAGGCAAAATAAACTCAAACTTGGATGTATCAGCCAATGACTCTAAGCTTGCTAAGAAATGAATGAAATGTAACCTTTAACATTTGATAGTGATGGAGTCCTTGCTAATGACACTTAAACTTATGAAAATCTATACAAATGTTGAAAGTTCATTAATCTTAGATAACAACATTGAGATCATTGGATGATGACAAAGTCAAGGCTTTGCCCACCTTACTAAGTGATATTTCCTGTAACTCAAAGGTTTGAATTTTATTTTTCTCATCAATAAGATGTGATAGTGTTCCAAATGTAAAAATATTCAAAAATAAAGAAAAAATAATAATATGAACCTTTATACCTAATGATATCTCCTCTATGCACCTCATTGACATTTGATATTTCTATAAGGGTTAAATATTTTTTAGTTTTTATATTTGGACGTAAAATTAGAATTCGTTTTTATTTCATACTAATACAATTTGATTTTTCAAACTTTAAAATTAAATAAATATAGTTATTATAACTCAATTTTGTGAAACTTTTTTGACATTTTAAACAATGTAGGTATTTCTTGTTGACCTTTGAGCTGTTTACACTATTTGACACGTTCCAACTCAAATGTCAATTTGAAACATATAGCACATAAAAAAAAAGTGAATGTTGTTGGGTTAAAAAATTTTTATCCATTTATTTTTAAGTTTGGGATCAAAATGTAAGAAGATTTAAGATAAAAACAATTTTCAATTTCACATTCAAATGTGAATTTGATCATTGTTGAGGACTTACAATACAACCGATTTTTAAAGTTTTATATTAGAAATAGTGTATTAATATATTATATGAAATACTTATTAATAATTAATCTTTCTGTTATTTTCTTTGAAAGAATCCAACAATATTTGTTTTTATGTAATTTTTTTGTTATTTATGAAAAAATCACTTTGTATTATATGGTGAATTTACAAAGCATATTAAAAAATTTAGTTTTTGTCAATGTTCTAGTCAAAAGGTTTAGAGTTCCATCAACTATAGCACTCAAAGTGTCTTGTCCTCCTCTTCCTTTGAGGCCTCTTTTATGCATATCTTCTGACCTCTTGGATGATTCTCTTTGTATTTGTTTAATTCACGTCTCTTGCCATGCCTTGAACAGTTAAATGAATTATGAGTTGTAATCTCCTCATTTATTATCTCATATTCATGACCTAGTGATCCTCTGATATTGGTTCTAACAACTAAATCGATCTTTTAGCAGATCAGATTGACCCTTTGATAATTAAAGATCAGATCGACTTTTGTGCAGTTAAAGACCAGATCGATCCTAACAAAATATTCAATAATTTAGAAATATGATGTGAGACTAATATATAAAAAAATATATTTGTTCTGAAGAAAGTATTGAGAAATATAAAGTCAAAACATTATAAAAAAATTAAGTGGTTTGATTGAAGTGTAAAATATCTATTTATAACAGTTGTCGGTTAAATCCTCTTATGTGTCTTTCAAATTTTTATTTGTCTTGAATTTATGAGTTGATCACTCATTGGTGCCTAATTAAAAATCAGTCGCAAAAGATATTACATCGATAGAAGAACACAAATTCAAAAGTCCTACTGTAATAAGAAAATGGGAGTGGTGAGTTAAGTTGCTCATTGTCCAATATCAACGAAAAGAAGTTATAACGATGGACTATTAAAATATTAGAATGGAATATGAATATGTAAAGCAGAAACAAATGGACGGATCCGTATGGTTATCTTAGGCTCTCTCATTCTTAAGTAATTTTCCAATAAGGTTAAAGCGACAGCGTGACCAGCTTCTTTTGACGTTCTTCATTTTGTTCTCTTCGGAACCATAACCCATTCATTCTGGTGGTCCTTCTTCAACACAGAGTGCATATTTGATTTTCAAATAAAATAAGATTCCTTCAATTGCTCCAAGAAAAACGCCATAACAACGCGTGGCTACTGAAACTTGTGTTCACGAACGGTGAGATTCTTCTATGCTTCTGGGGTCCCTTCTTGCTACCGCTACCACCGAATCGTGCCTTCCAGAATTTATTTCTCTGTTTCAATGATGAAACCAAACACTTCACACAGACACTTTTTTCTTTGGTAACGCACGAGTAGCAAACCACACCACTACACCACAGCACTTGTTGGATTCTATTCCCTCCTCTTGTTTTTTTATGTTGTTTCTCATTCCATAAAAATTAGTGGATCAAAAGTTCGCATGTTCAAACAGAAAATAAATAAATAAAATCAACAGATTCCTTCATGCGTAAGAGTTTAGCTCTTCATTGTTAAATAATTTGTCCTATTTATTATTGTTCAAATCAAAAGGTTCAGAGTTCGATAAGGTAGAACACTTAAAGTGTCTTGTCTTTTCTTCCTCAAAGATCTTTCTTTTTGTCTATCTTTTCGACTTCTCAACTTTTTCTCTTGTTCAATGCTTATTTGCTATCTCATACTCTTGACCTAGTGATCCCAACATATTTAATCTAACAACTAAGTCGGCCTTGTGTCTAACAGCTAAATCAGTATTGAACCTTACAACTAGATCGGTCTTGTGCCTAACCATAAGATTAGCCTTGCAACTAAATCGGCACTGTCTAATAACTAGATCAGTCTTGGTCTTGCAATTAAATCGACTTTGCGTCTAATAATTAAATTAGTCATGGACCTTGGACCTAGATTGACCTTGAACCTTGCAATTAGATCGGTCTTGTACATAATCAGTAAATCAGTCTTAGACTTAACACTACAATTATTATTATTATTTTAATTATTAAGTTTTAAATACTTGTTATAAAATTTGAAAATAGAAGAAAGACTATTTTTAATCAAGATATTATTTCTAATTATTAACAAATTTATAAGATATATTACATTTAATTTGGATAGTTAAAAAAAAAAAAGCCAGAATAGTTGAATCAGCCTCACTTAAATACACAAAAGTTACTTCCTTACTGCACACATTCCTTTTTGTTAGCAGAACAACATAAGTTGTTTGGTCATGTATGTCTCAAGCGAGGATGATGTACCATTATTATACTCACTGTCTGAAAATTTGTATTGTTTCAAATCAAACATTAATCATGTCAGCCTCTTTAACCAATCACAACTAGTTGTGACATATATGTGTTTAATCATCAAGAAATATTGCACAGTAAGAGTCATCTAATTATAATTTATCATGAAGACAACTTCTAGACATTCAATTCTTGGTTGTTTAGAAACACAGTTTGGGTTATTAAAGTAACGTTTATACAATGTAAATTATTGGAAATAATTATAAGGTTATTATTATAAAGATTAATAGGCTTTTTATATAATAAAATAACAATTTAAAATTTTTTACATTGTCAGTTATATAACTATTTTTCTATTAAAACTATAAAAATATATGCATTCTCAATTGCATATCTAAAACTCATCTTTAGTATCAATTATTGGTTAAATAGAGAAGGAATATTAATCGGGATATATTAAAATAAGTAAAAGTGGACAAAAATAATTTAACTACACCAAACTACAATTAACTACACTATAATATACTTTAAAAGTTGAACTATTAATAATTTAACAATTGAACTATACTATTATGTAGTTTAATTTTAAAAAATTGAACTTTTAAATGTGCAGTCCATTTAATTGCAAAACTGATGAAGTTGTTGTCACTTACCATCTAAAACTTCAGCTTCAATTCTCAAACCATGTTCCAACTTATTATCACCATGATGCACACACTTTTATTTTCATTCATTCATTCTACTCTTTCTTTTCTTCTTCCAAGGAACTCAAAACTATTATAGTTACTTTCTTCTTCTTAATTGCAAATATATGTGCACCACTAACGTTAATATTCTAATTTTAAGATGTGTTATGAGATTTTTACAGATTTTAAAAAGCATTTATAAAATTGAGATCACTAATTATGATATTTTTAAAAATATTTTATTATCTTTTATTTCAAATATATAAAAAAATATTAATTCTTAGTCGTTAAACTTCACAGTGCACGATCCAGTTTTAACTTACATGTAATTTACTTACTTTTTTTATGTCATAAATTTAATAATTTAAAAAAATTAAATTTTAAAAAACATTTTTTATTTCTTTAATCAATTTTCAAAAAAGTGGTAAACATAGCTAAAATTGATCTTTGATATTATTTTTTTCCTTTTTTTAAGGTTTTTAAAAAAAATGTTTAATACAATTCAAAAATAAAAATATTGTAATTAAAATAGTGCAGTTTGAAAACATGTTAAAATACATAATTTAGTTTATATTACAATTCGGTATAATTTACTACAGTTTTATAAAATAAAAAATAATTTAGTTCGGTCTTTCTAAACTAATTTTTATTTCAGTTCATTTCATTAAAATAGACAAATTACTTTTGGTTTAGGGCAGTTCAATTATTTTTCCCACCTTAGATATATGCATATTTAACCTTCTTTAAAAATATTGTTTTATGCATATTAAATGATAACATATTTTATCGTTTTTGCTTTCATAAACCTTAGTTCTTTTATATTTTATCAAATAACTTACAAAATTATTGTATTTTCTATTTCACTTTTTTAAAACCAAACATGCTATCATAAAAGTGGTGGAAGTACTTGACTAGCTTCAAACCTAGTCTCCTGACATTTTATGTTATTTTTTTATATGTATATTGTACTTTTAATATTAAAATAGTAAAAAATAATGTTCATTTCTGATAGTATATTTGTGAAAAATAATATTTTATTTATTTATTATTTAAAAAATGTTTTATTTATTATAATATTAATTATGAAAATAATTATATCCTTTGCTTTAAAAAAGTTATTTAAATAAATAAAATAGTCCATGATATGGTAACAGGGGATATTATATAAAGGTGGGTCCTAGTACTTGTATTCCATGGTGTGTTTGGAGTTAGAGATAAGGATTCCTTAGGGATAAGACTTTTGGCAGGTTTTGTTTATTTTTGTACAATCACAAATACCATGAATATATTATACAAGAAGATGCCTCTTCTTTCAATACATTCATTTCAAAAAGGACAACTATTACCAGCCATTGCTTTGCTTTTGTCTTTGCTTTTCCTTCTACATGCAAAAAGGATATATTTCATTCCTTATTTATTATTGTTATTATTTTTTAGCACTAAATTAAATACGATTTTATTTTTTACCATTTTCTTTATTTTCATTCATTTATATAAACTAGGACATTAGTAATATTAAAATAGAATAATATTTTGTTCTGTTATGTAATGCTTGACTTACAAGTTTTTTTTAGGAAGTATCTGGAACATTCCCTTTCTCCTTCTGACAGACAAGTTGTGAATGCATGTCAGATTATTAACGGTGGAAAACATTTACAGACAGATACGATGCTAACCAGATTTCATTTGTTTGAATTTTTGTTTTGGTTGAATTGTTTTGAAATTATCAAATTATAAGTATTTTATATGCTAAAATGACATCTTATATAATCTTATATATTTAAGTGTTATTTTAAGTAGAGTATGAGAAATAGTATAAGTCAATGAAGTGAACTTCTTTACTAATAATTGTATATATCTTCATTAAACAAACTTATATGTTAATAAAATAAACTATTCCAAGCAATGAAACACGCTATCTTACCAATTTTTGTATATTCTCTATTATATAATACAATTTTGTTTTTTATAATATATGTGCAATGGATAATCTTGAGAATATATGATATTATGTAATTACCCATTTTTGGTTTAATTATATAATTTTTTTTTATTAATATTATGGTTACTGATTTACTAATCCTTTGTAAAGTAGTTTTTTAATCTTTAAAATAAATTTAAAATTTTTAAAACTAAAAAAAAGTATATATTTTTACAACTTAATGTAGTAAATTATATGTTATGAACTAATTGATGTTTACAGATTTTCATTTATACTTTAATGTTTTATTTATATTTAAATACACTCTGATGATACAAGAAGCAATTATAGTTCAATTTAAAAAACTGTGATGCAGGAACTAATTAAATGTTCACTACCATGTATTTTAATTTAGTTATTATAGTTACACAATAAATATATATATATATATATATATATATTTGTTTTGTGTAATAATTTATTTTGTAACAAATTAATATTTAAAATGTGAATTATATCGTAATTAAACTCTAAATTAATAAATATTAATATATAAATTGTATTTTAATAAATAATTTAAATTACAATAAATTTTTATTTCAGATAATGATAAAAATTATTGAAGTACAATATACAATTATAAATAAAAGAGAATAAATTACAAAGATAACAAAAAACAATAGCTTAAAACGATTAAGAATTTTTATATTAATTAAGAAAATTAATGTATGAAATATTATTTTTCTTTTAATATATTTATGAAATATTAAAAATATCTAGCTAAAAGAGTGAGAAAAAAGTGATCTCCGCTTTATTTTAAATATTCCAATTTATAATATAAAAATAAATATATAAAAGATCAATTATTTCAAAGTTTTCAATTGATTCGAAAATATTAAAAAAAATGTTTATTTACAGTCAATTCAATTAGAGGACGAGATACTCTATAAGAATCCTATAATTCAAATATTTTCAATCAAACTCCCAATTTCTTTTTTATTATAACACTTTTTATCCGTATCTACTTCTCACAATTCTCATGGATTGATTCTGATCCTTTTGTGAATGGTTAGTCATTTTCATTATCAACATTTCCGATAAAGATAACATGTTGGAAACAAAAATCTTATAAATTGAAAATCATTAATTATTCTTTTTATATTTCTAAATATAATTTAATGACACATTATGATTTTGTTTATTTTAAACAAAGTTTTGAATTCAAGTTTTACATAAAATATATTCTATACTAAAATAAATAAAAAAATTAATGACACATTATGATTTTGTTTATTTTAAACAAAGAATTGAATTCGAGTTTTACATAAAATATATTGTATACTAAAATAAAAAAAATTATTTGTAATATGATATTTGGATGTGTCCTAAACTCTTGGTGCTCTAGAATTTTAATTTTTGCTAGTGTTTAGTGGTTTTCAGTCGGCATCCAGACTATCGGAATTCTATTATATTATTATTATAATATATTTATGATTTAAAAATAATAATTTAATTATAATTAAAATTTAATTATTTTTGAATTTAAAAAATATAATAACATTTATTATCATCTCTAACTTACTACTTTGTTATTAATTATTAAATTTGTAACTATATTGTTATACCATATTTAATAGAAGATTAATTTAAAATTTTAACTTTATTATTTTATTGCTAACACTCTTTATTATTCAAATTTAAAAAATCTATCAACAGTCTTGAACTATATCAATTTTTGAAAAGGATAAGAAAGAAATTTTACCTGAACCAATTTTTTTTTCCAAACAACATTGTGAAATAAAATGAAAAATAAATTTTATATACATAATATAATTATTTATATTGAAAAAATATAACTGAAAATTTTAGTTTTGATTTAATTATTGATGAGTTAACTAATTTAAAAATATATAAAAAAAATATATTAGATATATGCAATTTCTTTTATAATTAAATTATATTAAATTATGTATTCATTTTTGTTACATCAATAATAGTAAAAAAATATATAAATTTTAAATATTTTATGTTAGCCCTCCCAAAATTTATGGTGAAAATTGATCACTGCAAACAATCATCCTGATATACCGCTCAACACCATATTCAGATAATACCTAACCATACGAACGAGATAATCCAATTTGCCTATCAAAGACAACTCTACATTTCTTTTAGTTCAAAATATACCTGAGATGAAGCAAAGTGAACAATTTTACTATAGCTAATCAATTTCACATATAACCCTTTCTTTTCAGATAAACTAAAACACTTGTCTTCATCATTTCAATATAAAATATCATCATATATTTCACAAACTTTGCGGCGCTTTCAATATATCATCAAACAAAAATCAAATTTTATAATCAAAATAGGTACCCTTGTCTTAAAAGCAAAGTTATCAACCCCAGATACTCACACAAGTCGATTCTCACAGGTAATTCTAATCTATTCGTAAAATTGATCAGTTGGTTGGTTGTGTTGACTTCTATTAGGTAATGATTAGGAATGACAAAAAAATTTGTACAAATGAGTATCTGCGGATAAAATCCGCAACGGATAAGAAAAAGATATTAAAAATAGATACTCATTATCCACAGGTACGGATACTTTTGATACTCGCATGTTAATAGGGTAGGTATGACTATTATAGTATCCATACCCGTGAATACCTGTATCCGTTAAACTTTAATTTACAAAAATACCCTTATATATATATATATATATATATATATATATATATATATATATATATATATATATATATAACCTAATTTTTTCTAAGTTGCATATTTTGTCTTGTCTTCTATCTTCATTCTTCCAGTTTCAAGTATTAAGTAGTGATACGTTGTCTTCTTCCACGTACACCCCTTCACATTCTTCTCTTACCTTTCTTTGAAATTGGACATATATATCAAACCCTATATAGACAGTAACGTTTATAGTATGCTTGTTGTCAAATGATAGAATCAAAATAAGAATACTTGGCACGTGGCAATTGATGTTTATTATTTGTTTATTTTCCAGGAATCAATCGGAGGAAGTAGACTTGTTGATCAAAACACTAATTAAAAAATTTCCATTGTGTTGAACGTTATTTTATATTTAATTTTATAATTATTTTGACTTGTATGAACTTGAGTTTATTTAAACTTTTTTTAAAATTTATGACAGTGATGTATTTTAATTTATTTTATCTGAATTTATGATTAAATATTTATTTTATAAATAATTTTATAAATACCTGCGGGTACCTGTGGATACCCACGTATATGAAAAAAATAGGCGGGTACCCGCATAATGGATACCCGACGGATATGGGTACGGGTACAAAGTGGATATTTATCCAACGAGTAGGGTACGGGAGAGCTACTACCTGTAACATCCATAAATCAATAAATAATGTATTATTTTATAAGCATTTTATTATATATTATTATTATTATTACAAATATATATATTAAATATTTTAGAATGTTAATAAAAAGAATACTTTAAAAAAAAAAGAAGAAGAAACGTAAAATTAATATCTTAAGTTACGTAAGTATGAAATTAAATATGGTTAGGTAAACTGAACATAGGTTATAAAAACAATAATAATAATAAAAATAAAAATAAAAATAAAAAGAAAAAAAAAAAAAAAAGCCTTCACCATTATCTGTTCAATTACCCTACGTCATGAGATGAGCTCATAAGCTAATAAATGCATGTAACATCACATGTTAAAGAAAGAAGAAAGATGAAATGAAAACTTAATCCATAACAAACCACGGTGACTAGAATTTGAAAAAAAAGAAACAGAATTGAACAGTGTTACAACCAAATAAACTAAATGTAATGATTAGGTGCATAGTATAAATAGGAGTAGTGGTAGACACTAAGACGAAAGAAAAAAAAAAGGGGAGAAGAGGAATTTGTGAGTATAAGTCGACAGTGAAGAAAATAGAAGAAGGAGTTAAAACGTTCACAAAGCTTTGGGATATATCTTTCGCAATAATTAAGGTAAGGGAAGGAGATATCTATCAATTTATTTTTACTTTAATTATTTTTTATCTATTCATAATTATTTTTATCTCTATATTTACCTTAAGTGAGGTGTCCCTAACCTCATTCTAGTTTATATTTAGTTCCCATTCCTATTTATTTATTTATATTCATCTCTAATTGAGTACTAATCCTATTTATATTTACTTCCATTTACTTATTTATATCTCCAGTTATATACTGGTCCCCTTCAATTATTTATATATATTATTTTTCTTTTTAATTATGCATCGATCATGTTTATTTAATTAAATAATTAAATGGTTAATATTGAAATAAATTTTACGATAAATGAAGATTTGATTATTGTAGTTGGAGGTATGACCTTGGGGATTTAAACGAGTTAGTATTACTCAAGATGAGATGTTCTTGAGTTACTTTGTTGGCCATGAGCTCATTTATCCTGACTAGTCACTACAAAATTAATCAATATCTTTATAAAAGTATAATAAAAATTCAGTTTCATGAACTTGGGAGAATTTTTATTTCATTTTATTTTATTATGATATGTTTTTTTTTTGATATTTGTCTCACTTCCCTATTTCTTTTGATTGTGTGCGAAAAACAAAATTTTATAACATTATCATAGATGGCTGCTCCGAACACGCCTGATCCCTTCTTCGCCGACATTGTGGCTGTTTTTCCGGGAAATGCATGGCAAACCAATGTAGTGAATAATTCTGTAACATTTCAGGGAACGGGAAACTCTACCATTACTTTTCTCTCTGCTCCGAATGCACCGATTGTCATCGAAGGACAAATCGGAGTTACCTTTTATTTACCCCCAACAGTCCAAGTGAATCCTATCCATAACCTTTTCCCTCCACCTGTTTGATAAACCGTATATGAGGGGGAAACTATAAATAAATAATCCTTCTTCCTCTTCCAGTATAGGAAATATAAAATGTACTAAATAATGTGGATATAGGAAGTATATAGTATTGTAAATATATATATAAATGTGAATATTTTAAATATAATTATATCTTAGTGTATAAATTTTCGCCTCTAAATATTTATAAGTATACTATAATAAATAAATAAATAGATTTTTTTTATCGCCACACTACCCGTATCCTACCCGTCTCGTTTGATTAAACAAATGAGATTACTAATAATATAAATATGACAAATTATAATAATAATAATAATTATTAGAGTAATAATAATACTGATATGTATATGAATCAAAAAATATTAATCAGAGATCAACGACTATAATAACAATAAGAGATAAAAAATAAATGAGAAAAAGAATAGAAATATCCTAGGTTGAGACACGCATAACACTATCTTTAGAGAGAAAACGCTCTTACTGCACATAACAAATACACAATATTATGTGTTCATCTCCCAAGACACAACAACACATTAGATCAATCGAGTGCAATAAATCCAAACCTTATGAACACCAATGTTTTAAGAGATACTATAAAGAAGAAAAGAAGGACACTATTGAAAAAAATCTATTGTTTGTTGTGTCTCTTTCCCCATACACCTAAGTGGTATTTATAGGTAAAAAAGATATCACAAGAGTCAATTATAATAAGTCTAATTAAATAAAATATTAATTTATAATAAAAAAATATAATCGTTAATCATAAATAACATTAATTCATAAAACTAAAAATTCATAAAAATATGAATAATAGTAAAATTTTTATTTTAATTATATATATATATATATATTTAATTATATTAAATATTTCTAACAACTTCTACGTCAAAATTGGGCTCGGACCTACAGATGGATTAACATTTGAGAGAGATATGACAGAAAAATTTTAGAAAAAAAGTTTTAAATAGATAAAAAATTGTATAAAATGAAACTCGTTTTAATTAAATTCTATTTATAATTTCTTTTTAATAATGAAATATTCAAATATAATTTATAAAATCATATATATATATATATATATATATATATATATATATATATATATATATATATAAACTGTTTTTTAAATCTTCACACTACACTACGTTACATATATTTTTATAATATAATTCTATACTAAAGTGGTTTTTGACCGAAATAGTGATTCGCGAAACACAAACCAAAGTATCAAATTTAAAGAAAAATAAAAGTTCGTATATTAATAAATAACAAAGCCATATATAAACTTTGTTGATTATCAACAATATCAATGAAACTCTAACATTGTTTTTCTTTAAGAATTTACTACTCTAAAATATATAACACCTAAACTTATTTATAAAACCCATTTATGGTGATTGAAAAAAAAAAGATTTGATTGCTAGAAGAACTCGAATGACTTTCTTTAATGTTTGGTTGCTAACTTCCCTAATCTAGAGAGACTATAATGAAATTTGCATTTTAATAATTATTTCGTAACTAATTTTAGTATATTTTGTATCACTTACTCTAATATTTTAGTTATAAAGGACATAAATAAATATGTATGGATGATATATATCTCAACCATTTAGTTCTATCGATAGATAACATCTTGATTATGCATATATTATAGGAATTAAACACCTTTCACACCTTTTTCCTTTATCTTCTCATCGCTATTTCATCCATGGCGAGTTCTACTCCTCCTTTTTTATCACCTTACAAATCAAGCTGATTTTGTAAGGTTGAGTTCTATTAGTATAGTTGACATTGATTCATTTGCTGCTATTGATCTTTTTGTCCTTAAGAATGAAGAAAATGATGTTGAGTTTGGTTAATCTAAAGACCAATATGAAGTTATTCTTGTCAAGGTTTTCAATTTTCTCAAATTTCTCAAGGTTCTCAAGTTTCTCAATAAAAAATAATGTTACCAATTCTTTTCATTCCACTACCTTCCATAACTATTACTTTCAAGTTGGGCCTTCATAATGTTCATGCCCACTTTGGGAGGGGCTGATATAGATATCTTTGATATCTTTTTCCATTTTTTGTTGCTTGTATTTTCCCTTTATATTAAGCATATTTCATTTGTGTAAAATAACTTAGTTCTCGTACTTTCAATAAATGATTTCTATGCAATTTTTCTCTCACTTACGTTTATCAAACACTCAGAAGGTTAGACTTATGAATACAATGTTAGTGAAAAAGAGTTCACATTCACTATCGTGTCTAATGCACACATTTTTTTTATACTGCTTGTATCTATACCAGATTTGAAATCGGTATAAAAAACATTTTTTAACTGACGTAGAAATGTTTCTCTGAACTAGTGTGTGTAAGGAGACCTTGTCCCCCAATTTTTTTTCACACATTACTCATTAAAATACAATAATATACTCTCTGTTATTTTAAAATATGAGTATTCAAAAAATTAATTTTCTTAAAGATAAAACTCAAACAACTATTGAATTTGAAAATATGAAAAAAGATAAATCATGATGTTTTTACTTACTTACTCATTTGCTATTAATTAATAATTTTGTTACTAAGTCTCTAATATCATATTCAAGAAAAAACTAATTTAAAATTTTAACTTCATTATTTTATTGTGATGCTCTAAAGCATCCAAATTTAAAGCATTTATGTGAGAACCCACTGTCTCTCCCCTCTCTATACACTCTCTTCTTCTCCTACTCATATCACAGAACCACACTCCACCATCACTGTCTTCCTCCCTCAAAACCAACTACACAACCTTCTCTCTAAAAGGAGCTCAAATTTTTCCCTTTCTAATCACTCCTCCCTTCTGTTACAGCTACTGGACCTGGAACCAGAAGAAGAACTCATCCTCTAGCTGAGTCATCTTCTCCTCCCGGTAAGTCAAATTCGGTTATCCTCAATTCTCTCCAATTTTGGAATTTCTGGAGTTCAATGCTTACCAAAACCGAATTAGGGTCTTGTACTCACTCTGAGTTTATGATTTTCAGCCCCTTAGGTTGAGGATTTGAGGTGCCCTTGTGATAGAGGCTTGCTTGTGGTGATTTTAAAAAGGTAAGGGAAGCTATCTGTAATTATTCTATTTAAAACCATGAATCATGTTGATAAGTTTGATTGAAGCTCTGAGTGCTAAATTGATGGTTAATAAATTCTGTGTGGATGCTTGATTGAATGTATGCCATGAATACAATGCTCTTGCATGTGGAAACAGTGAGTGACCTGGTATTTTTGCATAGGCGGGTGGCTCTCGCCCAGGCAAAAATGCCAGAAAACCCACCCCTGATCCTGCGCGAAGTCTCGCCTAGGCGAGCTGAGGTCGCTTAAGCGAGAAGACGATCTCGTCTAAGCGAGCCAGCTTAGCCTGAGCGAGAGTTCGCCCAGTTTTTAATTTTTGCCACTGTTAGGGCCTCGTTCAGGCGAGACTAACTCGCCTAAGCGAGATAACCTATCGCCCGGACTAGAGTGTCTAGCTTGAGCGAGAGTCACTGTAGTGGGATGCTCTATTTTCTGTTATAAAGTGTGATATTGTATGGTTTAAGGTAGTTTTATGCAATTAGTATCTCATATGCCTGGAACGTCATTATTAATATGTTGTGTGATGGAATTGGATGAGTATGTATCATGAGGGGTTGTGTTTGGAATGGAATTTCAAGGGAAATTCATGAGAAATTGTTAGTGTGTGTAAGGAAGTGTGGAATCCAAATTGGTTGGTATCCTAAAACTCCAATAATCATTCACGCTCAGATAGAGCAGAATGGATTATGTCGTGAGGAGTAACAGGAGGTCCTAGTCTTTGGTACTTGATCAAGTTCTAGACGCGAAGGGGACTTACCTTGGGAACGGTCGGGTGAAAACTCCTTGTGTCCAGACTCTGCAGAGTTTGGGAACCGTTGTAGGTGCAAGCCACCAAGAGCTCTAATGTCGCTTACACAATCCAGATATCGAGTCTAGAACCATGCATTTGAGTTGTGTGTTATGATTGATAATTATATTGTGAATTGTATCATTTTTCTCTCAATTCAGTTAGCTTACCCTTTCGCTTATTTTGCCTGTCTTTATTTTTCTCCTTTGCAATGATCACCTACGGTTGGTGTGAGCAGAGCCGAGCCTTGATGATGATACCCCTCTGCTGAAAAGGAGTTGACTGTTTGCTTGGGTGCAGTGTTAGTTTTTGGGCCAGATTCTACCAAGTTTGGAGACTTGTAGTTTAGATCTCCTCCCTGTATTACTACTCTTGTTAGAAGGGTTTTTTGTAGTGTTTTTGGATGACTGTACCAGCTTTATATACTTATATGTATATGACTATTATCCCTGCTATCTGCTATGTTTGATCATGATATAATATTTTATTTGATAATGTGAAAAACTATTAAATGGGATGTTATAATTTATCAATCATTATGTCAATATTTCGAAAAAAAAATAAGAAATACATTTTATCTGAAGAGAAATATTCTTTGTATATTGATTTATCAAAACAAAATTATAAAATAAAATGAAAGATAAATTTCTTTCACGTATGATTATTTACATAAAAAAATATTTGAAATTTTAATTTTGATTCAACTAGATAGTTAAATTGTTTGAAATAACAGAGAATATTCTATTATATATATATATATATATATATATTTATTTGTTATATTAGAAATAATCTAAATAAATTTTAAATATATTATTTTGAATATTTTAGTAGTAATAATCTGTCATAAAACCATCAAATATTTTAGTTTTCTAGTTTTCATAAAATTATATCTTTTTATTAAAGTAATATGCATGGGTTTTTGTACCTTAAAATTTTGGTTAAAATTGATAATAATTCTGACAACTTTAAAAACACATCAAAATTTAACTAACGTACAAGTATTAAAATTAATTCATGCAAAAAACTTGTATTTTAAAAAATAATATATAATAAATTTATATCTTTCATAAAAGATATTACTTTTCATAGATAAAAAATCACAAATAAAAATAATCAATTTTCCATGCTTTTCATGAATTTATTATGAAAACTAGCATTTTTTCACCAGTTTTTTTTCCAAAATTTCTCACTAATTATACACTAAGTAAACCAAATTACCATAAACTATGTTAGTTACAAAATTATTTTTAGGACAACAGTTGCCAAACACCGATGAAATACATTTTTTTTTATAAAATTTTAAAAATAAAATAAGACAAATATTATATTTCAGCAAAGATTCCAACTCTAAAAACAAAAGATGATCAAGGAAAATAAAATAAAAATTGATAAGGAAATAATATATTTGTTAACAAAATCTAAATTGTCAACTTTATATAATATATAAAATAAATTTGATCCTCTAACAAGGCTAATGAATAATTTTTAGTCCTGAATTCGATTTAAAAAAGTAAAATAAAACTATAATTTTAAAAATGATTTTAAAAATTATAATCCAATTAATCTAGAAATGATACAAAATACAATATTATTGATATAAAAACTATAAAAAAGTATAGTAATTATATATATATATATATATATATATATATGTATGTATGGTTATAATTGATACAGTCCTTCTAATTTGAAAAGTAGTAGTTTTTTTGGTACTTAAAAATTTTATAGCCACATCATCACAAAAATGTTAACAAGGAAAGGACAGACACTCAATTTCTCCAATTTTTTCAAATAGGAAGACTTAAACTATAAATGCTAACTATAATTTTAGTTACATTTATAAAGACTCCACCTATAATTAATTAATTAGTTGTCTGGGATTTCTTTTGTAACAACACCACGAATTTATGCCTAATATGTGAATAGATAGTTTATCCTAAAATAGGAGGAGATGAACGTGCAGGTGCAGCATTATAAGAAAAGTATTTTTGACTTAATATTGTGATAGAGTCTTGGAAAAAAGAAGGAAGAAAAAGAGAGATTGTTTTTGTTTTTAGTAGTGGTTAAGGGTAGGTGTAGTGAAATAAGTGGTATTGAGTATGTTCCTGGATGAGTTGAATATTGATGCCTTGACCTAACTAAGGTATGAAAATATGGAACAAGAAACCTCCCAACCTGTCTCTCATTACCCGTCAAAACTTTTGTCCCTGCTTACCTATTTCCTTTTTAAGGTGGAATGAATTAGCATAATAATTATTACTCCTTCTTCAATCTTTTCTTGCTTTGCTGTACCAACAACAAAATCACTTTCTCATCATCACCATCATCCCCTTCTATCAATCTCTCCATCTTTCATTCCAGACCAGTTCTTCTACGTTGACCACTTCCCATCCAAATCCCTCTTCTCTATTTCAAGTGTGGGGGACCATCCTCTCACCCAACCCCTCCCACAAAATAAATCTTCATTCATCAACACTTCAATTTTTTTGCTATATTAAATCTTCCTTAGTAGCTAATAATATTTTTCTTTTGCTCATAAAAAATAACATAAATGTTAAAAAAATTACAACTACTATTCATACATCACATATTGTCTTAATCTGATTGCTTATTGACAGCAGACACAACAATTAGTTATGTTGGAATCCGGTGTCAGCAGTTTCTAGTATGTTCTCAGGAAACGTTTTTTATTCACAAAAAAGAACTAAGTACTGTTAAAAACTCAAACCTTGAAATTGTGGTGGGAGATATTTGCGTGTGAGAAAATATCTATGAAGGAAAAGAATAATAATAATAATAATAATCAAGAAAAAGAAGAAGGCGACAACATTGCTTACGCGGCATGGAGAGGAAGGTGCGTCATCTCGGACAGAGGGGGAAACGGCACCGTTTTCTGTGTGGTTGGTTCCACCAATTTGCAGTTGCTTGCTTCCATTCCAACCCAATCCACTAATATTTTTTTTTTTATCTATTCTATTACCTTCTCTTTCCTTTCCCTCACCAACAAACCATCCATCGCACACAAAGTCTTCGCCTCTCTTCTCTTTTCTCTCACTCAACTCAACTCTTCCGCGAATCGACGTTGTCGTTCTGCATCCTACTCCAGACGAAGACGTATTCAGTTCTCTGATGTAAGCGCGGTTCCGGTTCCAGAGCGAGCAAAAAAGGTTCCGTTATTGCCGTTGCTTTTTATATTTTTTTCCCCTTCCGGTTCGTTTTTATAGATGGATCGGGCGGCGTTGACGGTCGGACCGGGCATGGACATGCCGATCATGCACGACAGTGACCGTTACGATCTGGTCCGTGACATCGGGTCCGGAAATTTCGGCGTGGCCAGGCTGATGCAGGATAAACAGACCAAGGAACTCGTTGCCGTCAAGTACATCGAGAGGGGCGATAAGGTTGTCTGAACAACGAATGAATGAGCAAAAAGCGTTTTACTCATCTTTTTTTGTGTGTTTTCGTTGGTGGTGTTCCCTTTGCTGCCCCTGTTTTGGTAAATTTTTTGTTTTCACGCTTTTGGCCGAGGGAGAGAGGGAAAAAACTAATTATCCACATGATCGACTCGCTTTAATTGTTTCTTCGGTTGTTGCTGACGTGTGATGCTATTTTTGTTATGTTCCGTGTTTCCATTTTTGTTTCGGTACTACCTGTTTCTGTTTTTTTTCTTTTTCTTTTAATAAATTCTTTACGCCATTGCTTAGCATTTAGCAAGTAGCTGTTTCTTACTTGAGAAGTGCTGGACTCATTGTTTCTTTATTGTGCCTCACAGATTGATGAAAATGTGAAGAGGGAAATTATTAACCATAGGTCTTTGAGACATCCCAATATTGTTAGGTTTAAAGAGGTAAGTATATTTTTTGAGGTTTTAAGTAACTTTCTGCGACTGTGGTTTTGCTGCAACGTTAAGGTTTTTCGACTGTCCACAACTGCAATTGTAGCCACATCGGCCACAATTTCATGTGACTGCGTTGATGGCTACACTGTTGAGGTTTTTGGAGTGGTATGGGCTGCTATTGTGGTCACATTTATCCACAATTTCCCACAATATGACAAAACTGCGAATGTCTTCTTAAAAATCTTGATATTTATGTATTTTTACTTTGTCCGTTGTTATTGTTCACAGGAGGAACAATCATTTATTTGTAATATTTTATACAATTTCTCACAGGTTATTTTAACACCTACTCATCTGGCGATTGTAATGGAATATGCCTCTGGAGGCGAGCTCTTTGAGAGAATCTGCAATGCTGGGCGTTTTACTGAGGACGAGGTTCTTGTTTATTTTGTTTACTTATTCTTCACTTGATCATTACCAATTTGTACTTCAAGTACGGTGCTTATGTAAGTTTCTAACCCTTTGTTATGATTCAGGCTCGATTCTTCTTTCAGCAACTCATATCCGGAGTTAGTTATTGCCATGCTATGGTAAGTGAACAATTTTCCCTTCTGCACTGTTCAATCTAAATTGTGTTTACACTTGACTGAAATGTAGTATAGGTAATGTATCAATCTTCTGAACATAGTGTCTAATATATAAGTCTGATATATACATAGTGTCTGATATATAAGTCTTCTCTGTAA
The DNA here is from genome assembly GCF_037176805.1 of Vigna unguiculata. Classification (NCBI taxonomy): domain Eukaryota; kingdom Viridiplantae; phylum Streptophyta; class Magnoliopsida; order Fabales; family Fabaceae; genus Vigna; species Vigna unguiculata. Next base: position 49,439,586 of record NC_140794.1, on the reverse strand, counting down.
TATGTCTGTTCGTAAAGCAAGTATGTCATCGGGACTTAAAGCTGGAAAACACTTTGCTGGATGGAAGCCCGGCACCTCGTTTGAAGATATGTGATTTTGGGTACTCCAAGGTAAGATTTTCGTTTTCTCACTAGCTTTTCAGTTGTGAGTTCCATGCTGTTTATATTTTACTGGGAGTTGTTAGGTTGAATAATATTTAACTCCAATTACTTTCTGCGCGTGTGGGTGTGTATGTCATTTTTCTTAGTCACTTCTGTTCTTCAGATTTAGACTGTGATGATGAAATGAATGACTCAGATTATTTCAGTAATCTGGGACATTGGAAAAGACACATTTCTACTTGATTGCTGGCGGTGAATTTTAATAAACCAAATTCTTAAGTTAAGCTTGTTGGCCATTCTGGATTCCCATGAGCTAGAGTTTGGATTGTTAAAATTATGAGCCTGTAAGCTTGTCACAACACTAGAGTGTTTCCTGAGGTTCTTGAGAAAACGGATTAGTTGGCCATTGCAGGTTTTTGCTATTGTTTCTTGTTAACTTGTATCTCTGTCTTGTGTTCTAGAGTGAATTGGATTAAAATTCAAGCTATGTTTCGTGAAATTTTGCTGTCATTCTTTTATTTCGTTGTTTCAATTTCCTTCTGACTTGTAAGTCCCTGAACATCATGACTGTCATATCTCATAAATCTGATCAATGGTGTGATATACAGTCTTCAGTGCTACATTCACAACCGAAGTCAACTGTGGGAACTCCTGCATATATTGCTCCAGAAGTATTGCTGAAACAAGAGTATGATGGAAAGGTAGAGCATTTACTTTTTATTTCATGGTATTTCTCTTTTTTGCATAGATCCATTACTGTCACAATCAAATGAGCATTTTGTTGTTAACTTGTCATCTTTTATGAGCTGGGTAATTCTTGTAAAGCAATGATATTGTCTAGTTTTTTCACCCAACCCAATTGTCATTTTGGTCTGCACTCCAAATAAAGGTCGTTCTAGTTTTTTGGTTTATGTTTCTCACCTAATTTGGGACTTTGTGGCACTACCTGAAAATCTTAACTTAGCAAATGAAACGCAGACACTTCAACATTATAGTCATGTAAATGTCAAACACATCTCATATACTTAAAAGTACCTTTATCATTTCCTAGCATTTTGCTAATTGTCACTTTTAAAATTTTTATACATCATAATAATCAGATAAGTTATATTTTTTTATGTCTACAATGACTCATGCTGATATTTAGAATATATCGGTTTACTCTAAATTTAAGATTTGTGTTTGAATTATTTCCTATTATTGCTAAATTTGTTGTATCCTTGCATCTCTTGTCCAATCTGTACTTCGTAGTTTCTTAGTGACAATTTACAGTTCACAGCATTACCCTGTTTGTCTACTATTAAGAGAATAGGATGTAATTTTCATTCATGTCTTTTTGTACTAAGAACTTAATGAACTTTTTATTTCTAAGGCACAAAGTGGAGGGAGGGGATTTTGCCCCCTCATTGTTCCCTCTCCTCTCCTCCCTTCTATTTATCTCCAATTAAAAACGGATTCTATTTTTTGTTTTTTCAGTACAGCAATGAGAAATATAAAGTTCTGAATTAAATTTCAAATCTAGTTGAGATCATTACCACCTAACGTCGCCCTCCCTTATTTCATTTGTACTACTATTTTTTTTTAATAAACATTGAGTTTAAACTTACACAAGTGTAGCTTCACCTTCAAGTTTGGTTTTAGGTGTTTTTCTCTGCAATATCCACATCTTAACAATTGTACTAACTCACCGTCTTCTAATGATTGATCCACCCTGTTAGAGATATGATTTGATTGTGTTAGAGATATGATTTGATAGGGAAATGTGTTACCAAATATTTTCCATTATTAAATGTTGATTTTGTTACTTATTATTGTATCTTCTTCATTATAAATAAGAATACTCATGTGCATACAAAACACAGAATTCATTATATTCCTTCTCGGTTTCATCTTCCTCACAATGGTACCAGAGAAGTTCCCTCCTTCAGGACCTGTTTTGTCTTAATCCTTTCAATGCACCCCTTTCTTTACTTTTCAATATCATTAGAGTAGTGCAAGTATGAAATTGCTTTAAACATCAAAGAATTTGTTTTAACTTTACTAGTTTTCATCTGGAATAGTATCTGAATGGATTGCTTGTGTTATGTTCTCTTGCATTTATAATTAGCTTGCAGATGTCTGGTCATGTGGAGTGACCCTATATGTGATGCTAGTGGGAGCATATCCTTTTGAAGATCCTAATGAACCAAAGGACTTTCGGAAGACAATTCAGGTATATAATATCTTCAGATGTGCGCTCATTTTCTGATTGCTTGAGAGCAACTTGTGATTGCTGTCTGCTTTGCAGAGAATTCTTAGTGTCCAATATGCCATTCCTGACTGTGTTCAAATATCTCAAGAGTGTCGCCACCTTATTTCAAGGATTTTTGTTTTTGACCCAGCAGAGGTATTTTCTATTTCAAACAACTGACCTGCTATTGCAATAAATAAATTGGACAATACACAAACGTAGATAATTTTATTCTTTAGATTAATTGTCACACTATTACGAGTGAGCTCAAACAGTATCACCTGTGTCACTTTGAAAGGATTTTTAGCATTTGAATGTTTTTGACGAAATTGACGGGCATTTTTCTTCTCCTATGAAGTTTTACTCAATTTATTCCAATGTATTACTTTTTTCATTTTGCATTGGTCATGCGATGTTTTACGTCTATCATAATATAGGAATATGTTGTGGGCTATGAAGCATTAAATGTGATCATAGAGAACAGGCAAAATGTTGAATGTGTTTTGACTTAGTTGGTTGTGCTGACTGTAAACAATAGGAATTTATCTTCAATCTAAATCATTTGTTTGAATCTCATGTCTTTGGATATTTACGTGACAGAGAATCACCATGTCTGAAATCTGGAACCATGAATGGTTTCTGAAGAATCTCCCTGCGGACCTAATGGATGAGAGGATAATGAGTAATCAATTTGAAGAGCCAGACCAACCCATGCAGAGCGTTGATACGATCATGCAGATAATTTCAGAAGCTACGGTACCAGCAGCTGGGACCTATACTTTTGACCAGTTAATGGGGGAGCAAATTTATGACTTAGAATCTGAATCTGATGCTGAATCTGAGCTTGATATAGATAGCAGTGGGGAGATAGTGTATGCCATATAGTTTGATCTTGGCTTGGCTTGAAAGACAACATATTAAATGGAGAGCATCTGAATATTGTGGTTGGCATTTTCAGCGTCAAGAAAAGAAGTATGTGATGGCCGCATTTTCTGTAGATTAGCCTGGACAATACAAACTCCATGATAATATTTATGTATTCAGTGTCGGTCGCTGAGGGAAGAAATGATTGTTACCCTTTCCTCGCTTCCAGGGAAATGCTTGCTTTTATATACATATTATTTACATATTAGCCTTTACGTTGTTTCCCAGCTAGTTAAATTGGCTGATGGGTGAATATGATGTTTCATGCCCTTATGTACACACTCCATTCCATGTAAAAACAGTTCTTTTTCAGTAGCATATTTCTCGTTTACTACTTTGTGTACTTCAGTACAACTCTGCAATTAAATACTGGTAAAAAGAAGAGTTACATGTGGTAGATTAAAAGGTGCCTTGATACAGAATAAGGTATCAGACAACACGGAATGTGTTTTTTTTTTCCTGTTACCAATTCTATTTGTTTTGGAACAAGTTTTTCGAAATGTATTCTGAAATACAAGAAGTCTGTTTTGAAGAATATATTTTATAACAAATGAGGTGATCTAAGTGTTTGTTGGAGGAAACATCTTCCAAGATAAATGTAGGGGTGTAGTATTTGAAAATATACTATTCCATTTAGTATTTGAAAAAGTTGAATAATTTAATATTTTAAGTATATATGATAAATTAAATAATAATTATATTACTATTATTTTCATTTTAATTATTTAAATGAAATGGTTCTTTAAATGAAAGAAAAATTAATAATAATTGGTAAAGATAAATTTTTTATATTATCAAATAAATGAAAGGTTTATATTATTAAATACTGAAATTGAGTATTAAAGATTTTTGTGTAAAAAAAAAATAATAAATAAAATTATTAAAAAAGAATAAAAATATTAAATTTGAGATACAAAAAATAATGAACATAATTACATAAAAGTTATAATAAGATTAAAAATATATTAAAGATTTGAATAAATTTTATGATAAACTAAACAATTAGAAAAAATAAAAAATAAAAAGTGTGTAGTAATATATATATATATATATATATATATATATATATATATAATTAATTAATTAATTATGAATATTTTAATAATTTAGATGAGAATATAGTAAGTATGAGAATGGAGACGAAATGATATCTAATTAAAAAGGTCAAAGATTTTCATATCTATATTTATGTCCGGAGATTCTTATCAAAACATAGACAAATTCAGATAATACTTACATAACGTATTTATTTATTATCCCTAATTTTGACACTTAAAGATAATTATAAATGAAAATATAATAATAAATAATTTGACTCATATACCTCGTTAATAATGATTATATATAAAATTTGCATGAGTCCCTGTTTGTGGGCTTATTATGGTTAGTAGGCTTATATTGTTTTAAAGTTTTCTAATTTACTTAATTATACTTAATCTTCGCCCGTGTTGAATGTAGGTGCCTCTTCCTCGGCTTATTAGTGCAATATGACCAATCTTAATAATAAAACATGGTATTCAAATGATAAAAATAAAAATAAATAAAAATTTAAAATAAAATAATAAAATAGATCGTTGTTGGTTATTTGTAAAGACTAGTATTTTCACTAGTATTTAAACATGGTATGAATATACCATAAGTATACTACAGCGTGACAGAATTCACTCTGGCTTCGTATATTCACAGATGTAAAAATAATTTTGCTACTGTATCTTAAGGTGGGATGAAAATAAAAGATGTAAACGAGTGATGAGGCAAAGAATGACCGAGAAAAATGGAGTCAACAAAAGTAGAGCAGTTTGTCGGGGTGAGGTACTTGGAGAGGAAGTTAACGCGGGAAGAAATTTCTCGGAAGTTTAAAGTAGATCCTATGCAATGTGGATAACGCGTGTGCATAACTTGTTTGGTTAACTAGGGTGGGTTTGTGTGTTTTTTGGAGCGATTCATGTTATGGGAATGGAAACGTTCACAGGAGCTGTTGCCGGGGCTGTGATTCAAGAAGGGCCGAAGCAGGTTGCAAGATTGGTCAAGAAGGGTTTGAACTTCAGAGAGTCACGCAGAAACCTGGGATCCACTGTGCATCATGCGATTCCCGTGGCCCAAGAAATTGAACGCCTTGACCAGGAACTGGGACGCTCAGAGGCAGAAAGAGCTCCTCTCTTGGAAGTTCTGCAAGAGGGAGAAAAACTTTTCAACGCACGCTCCAATGTACCCTGGTGGCTGTGTTGTTGCTTGCCCTTTTTCCAGACCCAACTTGAAGAAGCGTTGGAGGGAGTGACCAGGTCCAACGTTAATCTGTTGCCTCTGGTGGCAAGGGATACCCAAGAAATCCTTTTGTTGTCGAGGAATAGTGTTCGTGGGAAAGGGTTGAAGAGGTGGTTGAAGCCTCCTCCTAAACCGGATCTAATTGTTGGATTAGATAACCCTTTGTCCCATTTTAACAAGTTGAAGAAGCAGTTGCTACAAACGGGTAATTCGGTACTTGTGTTATCTGGTCTTGCTGGTTATGGAAAGACAACATTGGCTACACTCCTATGTTGGGATGACCATGTTAGAGGTAAGAATTGAATCTTTCCACTTCTACATATCAGCACACTTATTATTCCTTTGATGATTATGCGATCGTTAGTTAATCTGTTATGTTTTTGTTCGGAGCAGGTAAATTTGGGGAAAATATCTTGTTTATCACTGTGTCCAAAACTTGTAGTTTGAAGACAATTGTGCAATCACTGTTTCTTCAACACTACGGGTTAGTTGTGCCTGACCTTGACCTTGGTAATGATAGATGTGCCATTTCACACTTGAAAATTTTGGCGGAGGAGATTATGAAAAGTCCCATGTTGTTGGTCCTTGACGATGTTTGGCCTAACTCAGAATCCCTCATCGAGGCATTCAAGGTTCACGGGTTGTCAGATTATAAAATTTTAGTGACTTCTCGATTTAATGTTCAAGGATTTGAACCTGCATGCCGCATGGAGCCTCTTTCCTTTGAAGACTCGGTAACCCTTTTGCATCACTTAGCTCTCCCAAATGACGGAAGATCATCATCCCTTTCTGATGATTATGAAGAGAAAGTTGATTTGATTCCACAGGTTCTTCCTCCTACATTTTCATATGCACACTTAGAAATTATTATTTCTTTTGTCCTTCAGTTTTACACTCTATCACAAAAACAAATTTAATCCCCCCAAGACAAAATGTAAAGTTAACCCTTAATTTGATTAACAAATTTATCTACTCCACTAGTAAACTCGGGTTTCAAGTTAGTCCTGCAATGATTAAGTCTATCATATATACATTTAACTGCAGTCTATTTTCTTGATGTCGACTTTGTAATCTAGCTACCTGTAATGCTGCATAAACTTGGAAAAGATTTAACCATTTATCAAAAATTGTTCTTACGAGTGAAGTGAAGGTTCCAGCATCCACGTTAAACTACTAAAAGCTTTAAAGACAATGTTTAGGTTCTATTTAACGTACACTATATATGCTAACAAAATCAATATCAGCTTTGTAATCAGTACCAACTTTTGCAGCTATTTTCTTGCACTGAATTGAATTGTAACATGGAATCATTATTCACCAAATTTAGATTGGTAAAAGAAAAGGAGTTTATCTCCAATTTTTTAAAATATCATAGGATAGAATGACATACGATAAAAGGAAAAGAATCAAAACTTATTGTTTAATTCTTTCTATATCATTATGTCTACTTAACAAAAATAGAGTAAGAACTCATACCATCATAAAATACTGACTGATGATACTGTAATTTTATTCTATTGCCCTGTATACAACATTGCATTCTTCTGCTGTTAAGTTTACCTGCTTGTACTGAAATTCAGATAGCAAAAGCCTGTTACGGTTCACCACTTGCTCTTGAACTGGTTGGTGGATCTCTCAGGAAAGAGCGTCTGAATGTGTGGAGACAGAAGAAGAAGAAATTGTCCAAGGGTCACCCTATTGTTGAGTCTCATACTGAAATGCTCGCCATTTTCAAAAAATATTTGGATGATGGATTGGAAGATAAGCCTATCATCAAAGAGTGCTTCATGGACTTAAGCTTATTTCCTGAAGACCAAAAAATACCCGTTTCTGCTCTCATTGACATTTGGACAGAACAGCAACACAAACTTGGTGGTGATTTGGAGCAAAGACAAAATCTGAAGGAAGCAGATGCAGTCAACATTGTCTACGACTTAACCGACCGCCATTTGGCTAACCTTGTCGTGAGGTATAAATGTGTCATAAAAATCAGAGTACACTTTCGTTGTTGGGTTTTTAGTAATCAGTATATTTTTACGGTAGAAATCATAATTCGTTACAGATAAAATAAGGTAAAATAAACTGTGTAATAAAAGTGTTTTACACCATCATTCAATTACAAATCAAATCACTGAAGAGTTTCGTACTCATATTCAATCACGATAAGTCTAAACTTTCTTAAAAGTTATACCAGGATTATCCACATTATAAAATTTCTCACCTGCGTGCTAATTAAACTCATACATTAAAACGTAAATAGTATATACATTATAGAGTGGAAGACCTTTACAGTATTATTTAATTAGAAACTGTAAAACTTATAATGGTTGTTTTAGTCATGATAGTAAGAAGTTTTATTCTACACTGACACATTATTTTATTTCCAACAAATGTATAGAATAGTTTATGGCTATGCTTCTCTTTTGGCATCTAACTTTTTCTCATGTATCAGGAATGTTGGAATTGACATAGATGATTACTGCAACCACCGTTTCTTATTGCAGCATGATCTTATTAAAGAGGTGGTTGAAGCCAGTCAAGAACCATATACACAAAGGAAAAGGTTGATGTTTGACATGAATGAAAATAATTGGTCTCAACAGAGGCAACAAAATACGGTTGCGACCACATTGTCTATATCAACCAGTAAGTCAATCTCCTTCAAAATGCAAACACCCTTGCCATGTTATATACAAACACATACATAATGCTGGCAACAAAATATGGGTTTTAAACCGTTTTTACACATGACACCAAATGAAAAATGTTTTTGCAGGCAAAATGTCGAGTACAGAACGTTTGGACAATATTGTAAAGGTTGAAGTAGTTCAGGTTCTGGTCTTAAATCTTCGTACAAAGGAGTACACCTTACCAGAGTTTATAAGAAAAATGAATGAACTAAAAGTTCTCATAATCACCAATTATTTTGATTTAAACTGTTCGCTAATCAATTTTGAGCTAGTTGGTTCTCTATCCAGCCTAAGAAGAATCAGATTGGAACGAGTTTCAGTTACTACCTTCGGCAAATGGTACAATCTGCGAAGATTGTCTCTTTATCACTGTAACACTAGAGAGGCTTTTGAAAGCGACAGCATTCCAATTTCTGAGGCACTGCCAAATCTTGTGGAATTGTGTATTGATTATTGCAAAGATTTAGTGACACTACCCACCGGATTGTGTGATATTACTCGGATCAAGAAGCTTAGTATCACGAAATGCATGAATTTTATTGCTTTGCCTAACGACATTGGAAACCTGGAGAACTTGAAGACACTAAGACTTAGTTCCTGTGCTGTGTTTGAAGAGATACCAGCTTCAATTGGGAAGCTTTTTCAGCTGCGTTTTCTTGATATCTCGGGCTGCGTAAGTCTTCAGAATTTACCCGAAGAAATTGGAGACTTGCAGAATCTGGAAAGGCTTCACATGGTTGGTTGTCCATGCAAAATACCTTCCTCAGTGAGTGGTCTTGAGAATTTAAAGAATGTAAGATGTGACGAAGAGACTGCTATACCTTGGAAAGAAGTTTACAAGCCTAACCTTCCCAGTCTAAAAATAGAGGAGGCTTACGATCATAGCTTGTTCTTATTTTGATATATGATGTGATAATGTGTTTGTTGTTGGTCTTGTACTTTCTATAATGAAATTCATTCATATGTTCATCTGGAATATGCTTGAGATGGGAAAAGCATTGTCTTCTTGTTCACACGTGAGTAATTAACTTTAAACGTTGGCCTTTTTGACAGTCAACGATAGTTTCATTTGTTACTTTACGGCTTCAAACAGACAAAGTAAAAGGAATGGTAACGATGCTTAGAAAGAAATGTTGTTTTCTTGTCGACTTCCACAAATATTTTATGTGAATTTTAATATATTATAATAATAAATTTAAAATGCACAATTGTTTAGACTCTTTCAATTTAATGGTTTATACTTATATATATATATATATATATATATATATATATATATATATATAAAGGGATTCTTGGTATTTATATTTATTTTTCAATTTTACTTTTTAAATTAATATTTTTAATTAAAATAATTTTTTTATCATGATTGTTTTTTTAAATTTTTTTTTCTTTGATTTAACTTTTTATTTTAAATTTGAACAATTTTTAATTATAAAAGTATCTTCAAATAAATAAAAATTATTTTAATTTTCTAATAATAATTTTATTATTTTTTATTATCATAAAAAAAATTTAAAAGCACATGGACGTATTAGTTAACATAATTCAAATATATTATTAATGGCTTTTTTATTTGCTATACGTTCTCCTTATCTTTGCCAAATAAAATAGGCTATATATAATAAATGTCAAATTCTGCATTTATTTCAGATTCTCGGAGGAACTGAAATGTGTCAAATCCGTTTTGAATTTAAATTTCTATGTATATAATACTAATAGTAAAATATAATAATAATAATAATAATAATAATAATAATAGTAATAATAATAATAATAATATTAATATATTATGTTTCTATACATGATTAAAAGTAACTGTAAAAAAATTATTGCGCACGAAGATAACGCGATCAACAGTTATAAACTAAATATAGAAAATTATAAATGATTTTTTTAATGTTTTGGAATTGGATTAGATACATTTAAATATAACTTATTTACAATTTATATTATTACATAATTTTTTTTATCTATACTATTATATAAAAAAATATTTATATTATTATATATAAAAAAATCTTTAATAAATATTTCTCAAAATTGATATTTTATATTTGTTCGTCTTTTAAATAAATATTTTTTAAAATAAAAATAATAATGTATAGTAAAATTAAAAAAAAGTATTTATATTTATTTTTATAATTATAATAATATTATTTTTATTATGATAAAGTAAAGATATGGATATAATGTGTTTTCATTAGCTATAAATAATTTTGATGTTATTCCTCAATTATAATAATAGTTTTATTTTTATAATGCGCTTAACAGACTAACGTAATGTTCTAATGAGGATTTTGTACTGATGAAGCAAATTTGAAGGAGCGGATTTTGGTATGTGAGCGCATTCGTTTTAGATGATGTGAAGGGATATGCGAGAGGCAATTTGGGAGATGGATGGATTAATCCATCCCCTCAAAAGTGCGAGGATACTGTATATGTTTTGTATAAATTACAAAACTACCCTTCTCTCGTTTCCTTCCCCCATTCCTTTTTTTTTTCAAAGCTCATTTCAAAATGGAAGTTGGGAATGTGAATGTAGTGTGCTTGTGACTCGCAATAGTGTGCTTGTGAATGTGATCCGATGGTGTTTTGAGAGGTGAGTTATGGGGTGTGTGTGTGTGTATGTGTGCGTGTGCGTGTGCGCGTGCATGATAATATTATTATTATTATTATTAATATACCGAAAAGGTCAGGGACTATGAAAAAAAGTATGGCAAACAACATGACACACAAGATGCAGGTAAAAAATGAAAGTATGATTTTTATGCTCTAATCCATTAAAATGAACACAAAGGAAAATAATAAATCCACGCTTCACAGTCCGTATGAATAGTAGAAGGAGGTTCAGAAGCAAGGACAATAATATTTGAATACACTGCCATATAAGAAAAGTATGTTTGGAGGTTAGATTGTGAGTGAAAAATTAAGAGATGAGGGAACTAGAGAGAGAATGAGAAAATCGAATTTGTTTTAGTGATGAATTGAGGAACATCATTGCAAATCAACTCATGCAGAGATATTTATACACAAGAGAGTGTACTTCTTAACTTTAATCAAATTTCAAGCTAACAATAACTTCCTAAGTTCATATCTATGTTTCCAGCAATATATTTGCAATTATCATTGTTGAACCCGCTACATTTGGCAATGACATTGTTTATAAATAGTCTGAGTCTTAGTATACCAGCAAAGGGATGCTTTTTGCTGACGGTTCGAGGTCTGATTTTTTTCAGGTTGGGCACAAATGCAGCTTACTAAAATAGTTCATTCCAAGGATGAAAATCACAATTGTGATGACTATAAAATATATTAAGACATGTACTTTTAACTCTAACTCAATTTTATACAATTGATTTATAAGGTAAGATTTACACTCATTTATATATATTATGAAATATTTTATCTTTAGTCAATATGAGATCTCGAACACACTCCTCTCATGCCGAGACATATATCGTGCATGAACATTAATGGGTGATTTGGTAGCAAATGATTTTGTAAGAAATGATTATGTGAGATTTTGTGTCTCTTTGTTCATCTGACATTATCAATATATATAAGAATGTAAAAGGAAGGTTAAGACTTTGATTGAGGGATCCTTATGATTCTGTATCTATGATAGGAGATCCTTATAATTATGCAAATCCCTATAATTGCGACTCCTATTAAGATGTGATTGATTTCTAATAAGTAGTGACAAAGGATTATTCAATGGGGCCACTTTCTTGCGAACAAAGTTCAAAGAGAAGATTTTGGATCCAACAAGACTCAGAGACCATGTTAGATACTCCTCTATATTCTGCTTCAGTACTGGATCGAGACAAGGTTGGTTGATGCTTTAGAGGACCATGAGATGAGGTTGTCTCCAAAAAATACACAATATCCAAAGGTGGATAGTCTAGTATGTGGGAGTCCACCCCCGTTGCCATATGAGTAAGACAGAAGACCAGAGAGTGAAGATTTGTGAAGATATAGACCAAGATCAAGGGTGCCTTGAATGTAGCGCACAATTCTTTTAAGAGTAGCATGTGTTCATCTTTTGGTGCATGCATATGTAGATAAACTTGTTGTACAACATATGATATATCCAATCTTGTGAAAGTGAGATATTGTAAGGCTCATGCTAAACTTTGATAATGTGTGGGATTTGGGTAGGGAGATCCCCAAGATGCACTTAGTCTAGGTTCAGTGTCCATCGGTGTTGTGGATGGATTACAAGAGCTCATGCTGGCTCATTCAATGATGTCTTCTGCATATTTATGATTATGTAAATTTCTTATGATTTTGTACCTATGATAGGGGATCTTTATGATTATGTAAATTCCTACATATGTGGCTCGTATTATTATGTGATTGATTTCCAATAACGATTGACAATGGTATTATTCTGTAATTAATGGTTGACGTTTTGTAAGAAATGAATATGTGCAATTTTGTGCACCTTGGTTCATATGACATTTTCAATATATACATGAAAAGAGGAGGAGGTCTAAAGCTATAAGGGGATCCTTATGATTTTGTAGTTATGATAGGGGATCCTTATGATTATGTAAATCCCTATAATTTTTGGCTTACATTAATAGTTGATTGATTGTTGATAAAGGATTATTGTATAAGTAATGTTTAAGTTTCCTAACACCAAGAACAATCATAGTTGTTTTGTCCAACCTTTGCATGGCTTTATGCGGCATAAAAGCATTGGATTGTGTGGTACTATCCTAGAAGGTATCCTCTCCGAACAAAATACTATCTTATTTCTGCAACTTAAAGCAAACTTGATATTTCTCAACAATTGCAAATGCTCAATTCCTTCTTTTTTCAAATTATCATCATACGAGCATAATTAAAGTAAATCATAGACATATTTTGCTTCCAAATGACCCATTTTAGCAACCATTTTCAAGTCTCGGTGGCTTTCTCAATATTTCCCTCATACCTAATTACTTCTACCAACCCCTCCTTAAATAATGCTTCAATATTTCCATCTTCCTTGCACATTTTCGTAAAATTTCCAAACAATGATGGAGGTGTAAGTAACCATACCACTAATGAAATTTTTTCTAAAGAAACTTTTTGCCACATGGACATATCTTGTGAAGCATGAAAAAATTCTTTACAACATATTTTCATGTTGTAATAGTCAATGTAAGATTCTGATGTTACCTTTGTAACTATATTGATCAATAAATCTGAAGTAAGTGATTTTATTGGAATCACATCTTGTTCATTTTTTTCCTCTTATTATATCTTGAAATTGATTTTTCCATTAAAATAAAGGAGTAATACAACCTATTCTGCAACAACAAAAAATTTATTTAAAGTATGAAGTCATTAAGAAAAATGATAAGATGTCATAATATAAAATGTATAGAAGAGTATGAAAAACATTCAATATTGTATGTTTGTTGGGTTTACAAAAAAGAAAGAACAACATGCATATCTTAAAACACATTTCTTAACAAGCTTCAAGAGTACCTTTTTCACTAGCCACCACAACACTACAAAAACGATCCTTATCTTCTTCCGCCACTCCTCCGGTCTCCCTTTTTCTGCTTTTGTTGGTTATAAGTTGGTCTCATTCTTAGAGTTAGAACATCTCTTTGTCTCAATGTATTTTAAAGGAAGGAGAAAGGAAAAATGAGATTGACCATTTTATATTTAATTCTAAGTTCATTTGACACTACTACGTAGCAATTTAAATATTGATTTAAGGGCTTTTGGGTCCCACTCGGATGAAGTTAAAAAAGGCTAGAAATGTAATTTTTGGAGGTAGCATTTGTGGTTTGGACGTGAGCATAGGTGGTCTAGGCTTTGATGTTATTGAGATTTGGTCACATTGATAATAACATATGCTTTGTTAATTCGTGTATGGGAAGTGTGAAGCTGAAATAAGTCTTGAATATCAATCAACAACATAGGAAAATGGAATAGCAGAAAATTGTATATCTGGTTTATGTAATTGTGTTGAGTTTCCGATTTTGAATTGTGTTCTTTTATTTTGTTCAACCTTCAGGGTTCTACGTTCTAACCCTATCCAATAGCTGCTAAGTTATTCGCTTCATTGCTAACATAACTTTCCTACATTTTGATTACAAATGTATTGAAAGATTTTTCTAATGTACAAATTAAAACCTACAAATTATGTACAGTTTTCATAGTTAGTGTGTTATCATTATCTTAGATGTAAAGACTCGCTTGACAAACAAGAATGTTCCTCCATGGCACAAAGATCTATGTGGGTGAGTTGAGTATATTTTTATAAATAGATAAATAGATCTAGCTTGTGATGTGTTTCTATGTTGAGTATGTTACTCTTTCTTCCAGTTATCATTAATCTCTTCTTAACAATATTTACTTATTATTAATTTTTCGATTTACTTTGTTTTGGGCAGTTTCAGTTTGTTATTTATGTATACTTTTTTAGTTTAGGGTAGCGAATAAATTTAATTACCAAATTGACTGCAATGGATGATGTGTTTGAGAAACATTTCTAAGTTATTCTTTTATATTTTCGATTTTAAAATGTAAATATGACCTACTTAATACTTAATATAGGCTTTTGTTTCTTTTTTCTCTTTTTCTCGTTTGCAGTGAGCATTCCTTGTCCCTTTTAGAGAATATGCGGAAAGAATTTGACCTACTTACTTGTCTTTTGATATAAAGATCTTCTTACAATGAGGCTGATGTTAGTGACCCAAGGACAAGGAATATCATGTAACACATTGTTTTTGGTTCCAATAATAAATGTATCTGTCAAAGTATCATGTAAATACAAATAACATTCAAGTGTCCATGCAAAGGAAGAAACAATAGAAGAAGAGACGCTTGCACAAGATTGTCTACAGAATGGGGAGAATCAAGTCAGACAAAATGAAAATGATTGCAGCTCATATTTTTGTGGCACTAAAGCTATAAGTCAACTCATATGAAGTTACAAGTGAACTCTAATAATTTAATTTTCACATAAGGGTTTGAAGGATTACGATGGTTGGTAGTTAGGGTTTGAAGGACCTTTTTCCATCTCTAAAGTGACATAGATTAAACTTTTGATGTTATTGACAGCAAAGTGCAAGATGGAATTTGGGTTGGTCAGCACCAATGTAGAGAAAGAGGAGGGATGCGCTGTCTTGTGAGGGTAAGTAGGATTTTCGGAGGATAAAAAATTGGAAGTTAATATCATGTAAGAAATGATTATGTGCGATTTCGGGCTTTTTTGTTTATTTGACCTTATAATACATTCATGAAGGTTTAATTATATCTTTGGTCCCCATTTTGGAGTCAAAATCTCAAGATGGTATCCAAATTTTTAAAAGTCTCAAATTGGTCCCCTTTTTTATTAAAACGTCTCACGTTTGCCCTTTCCGTTAAGTCAAGGTTGACGCCGTTAGAGGGAGTGCCACGTGTCAGTTCCTCGATTTTTTGAATTTTTTTATTATTTTATTTTATTTTTAATTTTTTTTTGAATTTTTTTAAAAAAATCAAAAAATTGCCACGTGTCAAGCTGTCATCGTGCCACGTGGCAGTGACGGAGTGATGTGGCAGTGACAGTGACACGTGTCAGTATTACACCAAGTGTCATTTCCTTAGTCTCAATTTGGTCCCTTTATTTTAATTTGTCTCAATTTAGTCCCAATTTTTTTAAAAATTAGCAATTTTGTCCCTCTTCAGATAGAAACAAAAATTAATTTTATATAAATATTATACAAATATTTTTATTAAATTTGATATTTTTATTCAAATTAATATTTTTATTATAAATTAAACTTAGGTCACACTTACATAATCTCCATTTAATAAATTTCTCTAAAAACAAAACCATCAATTGATATTTAGCCTACAATGTTGACTGCTTCAACTTACTTTTATAATATTTTAACACTGTTCTTTTAAATTTAAATTAGAACTATAGTATAAGCATTACATACAACTTATTTGTATATATACAACTAAAATTTGCAATAAACAAATATTTCTCTTTATTATTGATTTACAACAAACAATATAAATTGTCATATAAATTTTTTCGAATAGTTGTCATTTTTTAAATATTAAAATTAAATTTGTAGATTGAAATAGATGGTGATTAAATGGACCAAGTCTTCTTCTTAGCAAGGGTTTCTTCAATTTGAATCAATACATTACTTGTTAAATTTCTAAGTCTTCTAATCCCAAAAGATAGGTTAGAAAATTAAGCACCTCAATCACACCAATACACTTAGTTGTGGAAAAGCTGCCTTCATCGTAGTAATTTTCCATACTTGGGTTGGCTCAGTTGACTGATCCATTAGCTAAAGTTATAAACCAAATATATAAATAAATTCCACCATCATGCATTATATACCTAAGGAGCTAAGGTACCCATTATTCACCTTTTAAAGTTCAATTTCTAATTTAGTAACAACTTTTAAACCATTTTAAATAAAGTTCAATGTAAAATATTAATTAAATAAACTTAATTTGGTTAAAAATATTTACTTGAAATATCAATTTTGATGGATATATTTGTGTACATTTATATAAAAATTAAATTTGATTTCAATTTGGAGAGGGACAAAATTGCTAATTTTTACAAAAATCGGGACTAAATTGAAACAAATTAAAATAAAGGGACCAAATTGAGACTATGGAAATGACACCTGGCGTAATACTGACATGTGTCACTGTCACTGCCACATCACTCTGTCACAGCCACGTGGCACGATGATAGCTTGACACGTGGCAATTTTTTTTGATTTTTTAAAAAAAATCAATAAAATAAAATAAAAAAATTCAAAAAATTGAGGAACTGACACGTGACACTCCCTCTAACGGCGTCAACCTTGACTTAACGGAAAGGGTAAACGTGAGACGTTTTAACAAAAAAGGGGACCAACTTGAGACTTTTAAAAATTTGGGTACCATTTTGAGATTTTGACTCCAAAATGGGGACCAAAGGCATAATTAAACCCATTCATGAATATAAAAAAAGGTCTAAGATTATGATATGGAGATCCTTATGATCATGTAGATATGATAGGGGATCCTTATGATTATGTAAATTCCTATAATTATGACTCTTATTAATGTGATTGATTTCTAATAATAATTGACAAAAGGGATTATTCTGTAATTAAAGCTTACGTGTCTATCAGAGATGATAGATTTAATAAACAATAAATCCAATAAATTTTGCTAACATAAGCTTTGGATGCCTAATACTACAAAATCGGTTTGTAGGATGGTTTGATAATGGACTACATGATAGCCTCAACTAATAATAAATTTTGCTAAAATATGTTGGTTCTGATATGATAAGGTTTGTACACATTTATATATTATGATATATTGTGAAATTGTGTTACTTTTAGTCAATATAAGATCTTTAACAAAATATATCATTAATGTTAATATATAAATAGAAAAATAGAAAATTAAATATTATTTAAAATATCTGATTATGAATTTTTTTTTGTATTTGTCACTCAAATGTTCTCTTCTCTTTCTGAGAAGAAGAAAAAAAAGAAAAGATTAGGGGTGGCAAAACAAGCTGGCCCAACGGACTAGTCCGTCAGCCCGTGTTAAAAGGAATGAGTTGGGTTGAAGATTTCAACCTGCCAACCTGTTTTGGCATGTCCCGTCTCGCCCGTCAACTTGACGGGCCAAAGTACAGGCCAGCCCATCCTGGCTCATTGACCTGTTTTAAAAAAAATAAAATAAAATAAAAGTAATTAAAAAGATTAATTTTTTATATTATATTTTTTAAATGTGTAAATATATAATAATATTATAATTTAAATCATTAACACCTACAAATTAAGTTTCAATTATTAGTTATAATTTAATAATTTAATTTGTAAATTTAATAATAAAAACATTAACTAATCAATTAAAAATTTGAAAAATATTTTATTTGATTAAATATGCCTTTAATAATAATTGATATGTTAATATAAACAAATTTTAAAAATTAAAAAATTAAAAACAAATTAAAAAAAAAAGGAAAAAACTGGACGGGCTAACCCGACCCAGCCCGTTAGCTCGTCTTATACGAGACGGGTTGTGATTGTTGGTCTATTTCTGTTTGACGGGCTAACCCGACCCGGCCTGTTTTTGACTGGCCACAGACGGACCGGACTAACCCATTTTGCCACCCCTAAAAAAAATGTTGAACATAAATTCATTATGTCTACTCTTAGGATTCATATGTTCTATTCCATTCTCTTGAAGAATCAAAAGATAACCCTCTTTTATCTCACTTCCTAATGAAATAATAAAATATAACTTTCATAATATAATACTTTTCTATTTCATGAATCTTTCGTAATACTTTTTAGAAATATAAAAAGAAAAATGAATACTAAAGTGTTTTCTTTGTTACCAATAATATTTAATTGTAGCTTAATTATCATTTTCTTCTCTTTTAATAATTATGTTTATGGATATATTTAATATCTCTCTTAATTCAAATCAATGAAATTATATCAATAAATTTCCCTTTCAACAAGTGAACAAATTTTATCTTTTGAATTTTATAGTATACAGGGCAAGATTAATTTAAAACTTTAACTTGAAAATTTTATCGTGATACTCTTAATTATCTAAATTTAAATAATTTATTAATCACATTTGAACTATGTCAATTTTTTTTTTAAAAAGTCAACTACATTTTATTGTAATATAACTTAATTCGTATTATTTTAACTTTTTTTTAATAGTTAATGAAAAGATGATTTTCTATAATAAAGATTATCAAAATCTTAAATAAAATGAAGATGATTTTTTTGGAAAAATTAAGATTATTCATATTAAAAAATAAATTACTAAAAGTTTTAGTATGGATTTAGTTATTAATAAGTTTAAAAATTTAAAATTGAAGTGATGACATTTTTGTTATATTAATGAAAATGATGAAATATATAGATTTTAAATCTATCACTTTGACTTCTTAAAATTATCGGTGAAAATCCATACTATTTAAAGAAACATGTATAACATGATATACTAAACTTTCTTCAAATTTACACATTAAAATATTTTACATAAATATAACATATTATAAATAAAAGAGATATTGATATTTTATTATTAATTCCTTCATAATCTATGTATAACGAGAATTTCTCATTTAGTATGTATAATATATATATTTTTTAATTTCTCCTAAATATAAGTATTTTCTACTAAATATAAGATAATAGTTTTTAACTCTCTTCTTTTACTATTACATTCAATTTTACTTGAATAGAGAATTATTCATTTTTTATAATTTGTCTATCATAATATTTAATAAGAAGTTAGTTCTTTTAAAATTTTAAAAAATGCAAATACAAATAAAAATGTGCTTTCGTTACGTCATAACAAAAAGATGTTAGCAATTTAAAAGTGTATATGAAAAGTAGATTAACCTTGTGGTGACTTCTCCCAATCTTTTGCCAAATTCTGACGGCACAACGGAGTGGTTTTCCTGTAAGAAAACTCATCCATGTGGTTAAGATTATAGATCTCAAAGAATAGGAGAGAACTTTCATGGAAAAAACCCATACAATTGTTGGATTTTATACAAAAGCATACTAATCTATTCCTATTTAGATAACTTTGAATACAAATAACATGTAACAAGCTCGTGATAGCTATGAAAGAATTATACTCTTCTAATCTGCACTGCTCCACTCCGTCCTCTCACAACCTGCATTCAGTGCTTGCAAGCAAATAAAAGAACAGCAATTGTTATCCTACGCGACAATCTGCAATCAGTTATTAATCGATTTGAGGACCAAGACTTGGATTGAAGTTACCAATGTTTTATAATCTGACATTTGAAATTCAAATTTCCCAACAAGAGCTTCTCTGCAGCTGGATCTGAGTTTCAAAGCGATGAAGATGCAGGTAAACGATTGAGGTTGTTGGATCTGAATCCCTTGATGAGAAATTTAAATTCCAGATGTCAGATTATAAAATTTCGATGACTTCAAGGTTGTTTTTCCTAGATTTGGCTCCTGATGAATCTGATTACCCTTTTGCGTCACTGCACACTTTGGTAACCACAATAAACAGTTCGGATGTTTTTCTTTTCTCCTGTGGGATGGACGTGCGAAAGTGACCCACATTGCATAATGGACCAGTTTTAATGCTGCAGCTCAGTGTATCAATCATTTAATGAATAGTCAACATGAAATATGAATAACTTAGTCCAACTTGTTTCTCACTACTTATTTAGTTATTGTTTATTACAGATATTTTGTAAAAAAAAAATATGTTATTTTATATTTGTTTATATCATAAACTTACATTTAAAACTCATGTTTGGTCCTCTTATTTGTTTGAATTATTCATCTAGGGTCATAACTTTTATTTTATTTGCTTTAATTAAGTCCTCATTTTTTATAGAGTCCAATTAGACATTTTATGTTAGATAGGTGTTAATCTGGTATATGTACATATTACATGTGAGTTCATAGTATTTTTAATTTTTAATTTAATTTAATTTAATTTAATTTTTGACAAGTGTTAGGTCATTGTTGTGTCACATGATAGTATCAATGTCACATGGCGAGTTAATATCATGTGTTTGTAACAATGTCACATGGTAACGTCTTGTATTCAATTTAGTTTTTATATTTGAAATTTTTACTCAACCCAGTCTAATTTTTTTAAAATAAAGCAATATTGTTCATCTCCAAAATATTTGCAAGGGGAGCAATGGCTTGGCAATCAAGAATGAAGATGTGCGTAGCATTGTCTACTACAGAAGCAAAGTTCATTGTCATTACTGAAGCATGCAAGGGATTATTATGGCTGAAAAAATTCTTGCGGGAGCTTGGTTTTGTGCAAGATAACTATCCATTGTTTGTTGATAGTTAGAGTGTTATCCATCTTGGTAAGAATCCAACTTTCCATTCTAGATTCAAACATATTGATGTGAGGTATCATTGGATACATGATGTTTTGGATGCTAAGTTATTGGAATTGGAAAATGTTTATACAGATGATAATGGTGATGATATGATGACTAAAGCATTGCCAAGAGGAAAATTTGAAGTTTGTTGTGTGATCACTGGTTTGACAGTTATCTCCACATAGTTGTGAGGGGGAGATTTGCGTATTGGGCTCCCTTCCTATGTGGAGAAAAGACCTAAGAGTTGAGAAGCTCACGTATATGAGAGAGAGTGTCAGAAAGTAAGATAGACACAAAAAAGGAAGATTCAAAATCCACTTAGAACACTAATACATTGAGAGAGAAGAGATAAAAATTTGTTCACATTTTTCACCGATCTGTCATTGTAAAATTAACACTACAAATTCGTTCACTGTTAGATCGTGTTTAAAATTTGATAGCAGGTTTGAAACATCACATTCTTCATTTTGATTGTTCGAATTGTCAATACGAGGTCTGAGTTGGGAGAAATTGAGTTTGTAGTGCAGTTGTGTTTTTAGGTTTCTTTTCTCTTTGTTCTTCAACTTTGCAAGCTTTGTTGTTTTGTTGTTTGGTTGGGTGTTAGCACTATTTTTGTACCTTTGGTTAAAACTCATTTATACTCTTTATTATAGTGGAACTATTTTTTTGATCTAGACGACTCGTGATTTTTACTTTTGTTTTGAGGGATTTTTTACGTTAAAAATCTTGATGTCTTTGTTTGCGTTTTTGGGGATTTATTATTGTCATTTTTTGAGAGTTGCTCCTCATAAATTCTTGCAAGTTAGGGAAAATTATATCAGTTATATTCTCTAGTAAATTTGGTTGTGTTATTGTTTCCCCGAATCACATAGCAACATGTTTCTCTCATCCTAAACCTTACCACCAAAGAACAATCTGAATTACTAAAGTGTTTCGAGTGCCAATAGCTTCAAATATGCAATTCGTAAGATATCACTATCATTGAAGGATAAGTTCACGAGAGTCTTAAAAAAGATAAAAAGAGCCAATATTTGTTGGAGAAGACCTTATCTATGATAAAGAGTTCACTCTGGTTGTGACAAATATAATCTACAAAAGAAAAGTCCAAATAAGACACCATAATTTTAGTGCACTACCAAAGACAAAGAATGTGTGAAGTGATAATTTATCATGCATAGTGGAGAAGTTTGTTTTTGGCAAGGAAAAGAGAAGATGAAGTTTGCCAATGGTGAAGTTTCTCTTATTCATGCATAATTTCTTTGAGTGTCTCTTTCTTATTTTGTATCATAACTCTAATACAATTTTTCATTTTCAAATATTACTATATAAATTAAAATCGAAAGAGATGATAAACATATATAACATAAAGGGTTAAAATTGTTTTTATCCCTCAAGTTTTAGTGAATTTTGGAATTAGTCCCTTTTCGAAACTTAATACTAATTTAGTCCTTCATCTTTAGACATGTATGGATTTAGTACTTCTTACCAAATTTTGTTAAGTTTATCTGACGTTTCAAGCCCATTTCATGATAGTATTTGAATTGTTTACACAGTTTGACACACTTTCGCTTCAATGTTAACTTAAATATTATCATAAAATGCATTTAAAATGTCAAAATAAACTTAACAAAATTTGGTAAGAATAACTAAATCCACACATTTTTAAAGATAAAAGACTAAATTGATATCAAGTTTCGAAGAGAGACTAATTACAAAATTCATTGAAACTTGAGAGACCAAAAACATATTTAACCCTAACATAAATATATTCATAAACATCTTCCTAACTATTAAAATTTAAATTTAAATACTTTCTTTTGTGGAATTAGAGGTTTGTCATTTGAGTTTATACGAAAGATATAAAGCTATTCAATAAATTATTACATACCAAGACAAAAGAATCACGTGATGAGACGAAGGATGATCTTAAAATATGTTACAAGTTACAACATGAGAAATGTGCCGAAGCGTATCTGCTCCATAAAACGACAGAGAAGGAGTCCCTTGAGAAGTTCGTAGTTCTGTGCGACAGTTAGAAACTAGAAACTCCAGCTTTTGCATCGTTAATAAACAAAACACTTTGTGAGTTAAGAAACAAGATTATGGATATTAGCAAATATATGATAATGAAGATGATTATGTATCTACCTTGCAAGAAGTCGTTAGACGTGTCCCTTCCAAGGTTTATTTTATTGCGACACTGGATTTCGGATAAAGAATACATCACATTTGTCAGGGACTGAATTAGAACGAAAAATTCGAGGGACAAAAGTTTAAATTCTAAGATAAAAGGCATACTTTATAGAAGTTCAGAAGTGAGCAAACTTACAACACGTAGTAGTACTAAGCATGTCAATTCATGACATCACAAACATTACACGCAATCTCCTACCTTTTTCAATTATCTTCTGCTGTTTGCAACTTGCATGAAACAGGCAAATACATCACATTTGGTGACAAAAGTAGAGTTATTGTAGAAACTTTTATACAATATACATAAAATACTCGCGGCTATTGGTAAGCCATTTACGTTAACATCAATTTGAGGAACCTCTCTGACTTTAGGATTGGAAAGCATAGCTTCAAATGTTTCCTTCCATGAAGCAGAACAGGTCCTAGGAGTTAGGAGCTTATTGAATGAAGCCAGTTTAGGTTAACATCAACTTGAGGAACCTCCACCTTCAGGTTGGGAAGCATAGCTTCGAATGCTTCCCATGAGGCTGCTGTCTCCTCATCGCATACCACTACTTTTAAATTCTCAAGATTGGTTATTGAGTATGGCAATTCACATCTTGCACAGCTTGTCATATTGAGATTTCTGAGATTACATAAATTGCCAAATTCCTCTGGTAAATTTGAAAGGCTTATGCAGTTTGAGATGTTAAGAAGTCTTAGCTTAGCGAGGTTTTGAATAGAATCTGGTATCTCTTCCAAGTCAGTACAGGTACTTAGGTTCAGGAGTTCCAAATTCAACAACTGTCCAATTTCTTGGGGCAGAGAACAAAGTTTGTGGCAATTAGTAATGCTGAGCTTCTTTAGAGAGGTAATGTCACAGATCCCATTAGGCAATTTGACCATATCCTTGCAATAGTCAATGTTCAAATCTAATAAACTTGGAAATGAATCTGAAGCTAGGATGGTGCCATTTTCAAAAGCCTGGCTTATGTTACTACACATGTAGAGAGATAACTTTTTAAGATTTTTCAATGCGCCCAAGTGAGGAACAGAAATCCGCTCTAGTCTGATTCTTTTCAGGTTCGATACAGAACCTAGTAGTTGGAAATTGTCCACTTCAGAATAATGAAAACCATAATTTGTCATGATAAGAACTTTTAATTTAATCATTTTCTCCATGAACTCTGGAAAGGTGTACTTCTTAGTTTGAAGATTTAAAATCAGAACTTCTGCTTGGGATGGTTGTAAGTCGGACCAATATGAAGCACAAGTTTCATCTGCAAAAACAACCCATATGATGTCAGTTGGGGCAAATGTAATCAGCGGCAAATCAATTCTACTTTCTTATTAGCAGTTTTTAACATTTAAAAGTATACACTTCAAAAACGGTAGAACTAACCAGTTGACAGCGACAATGTGCGGGCTGAGACCTGTTGAATAGTCTGTTTGACACACCATCCGCGATATTTTGACAACAAGCGGGACAACATGCCGTGTTGCTTTTCCCCAAGCCACCGTTGACTTTGATTTTCATTTATGCCAGTAATAATTCTCTTTCTGTGATCAATTGGTTCCCGGTTGTTCTGATAAATTGCAAGATCTCTTAGAAGATCATGAAGGACGACAAAGTGATTATTGTAGTAGTAATTGTCTGAGTCACTTGTGTTTCTCCTGGTAAAGGAGCAGGAAAAAAAAAATCTTTAGTAAAAAGAGAAATTATCCCACAAGATTATATAATACACGCTCTCTATTAGATAGAAAAATTACGAATTTCAACATGAGTTAAAAAAATGTAGAGTTGCATGATGTGCGAAGATTACATTCACTCCAAGAGAAATGGTCATTTGGATCTATTTATAAGTTACTAATTGATTCTTGCATGAACTACACATGCTATTGAATTATTTGTTTGAGTAAAATTCAGTTTATTTATGTTAAGAAGCTGGAAAGATAAAAATAACTAGTCATCTCACCTTGCTACTAAAAGATTAGCCAGATTCATGGAGTCTAACTTTTTTATGATTTCCATTGCCTCTATGCCATCATCATCTAATTTGTACAATTCTGCCCACATGTCAATGAGAGCAGGAAGGGGAATTCTTTGATCTTCAGGAAATAACCCAAGGTCCATGAAGCACTCCTTGGTAATGGGATTATCTTCTAAAACATCCAAGAGCTTTTGGAAGCATGAAATTAATTCAGTACTAGAATCAAGTATAGAATGACCTTGTGATAACTCATCCAGCGTCTTTTGCCACAACTCAAGAGACTGATTACTCAGTGATCTACCAATCACTTTAATGGCAAGCGGTAAACCCTTGCAATATCTCACAACCTGCATTTCAGTGCATGCAAATAAGGTTAGTAAACAAAAGGTCGTACCTAGGTTATCTACCATGATATTGCTTTTGGGGGTTAAAACATAGATTTCTACTCTCTTAACTCATCAATAAGTTTTATTTTAATTGCAAGTGGTTATGTTCTTCCTATCTTGAGATGCCTACTTCAAGTGAATGACTTCAGACAAGAAGGACAGTTATAGATTACACATCCATGTCAGAAAGTAAGGAATAAGCACCTTTTGGACAATTTCTTCGTTAGGAATACTTAAACTGCATTTTGAACTTCTTTCATCCAAGAGGGCGTGGTGACGGAAAAGAGTCATTGCATCTTCGTGAGCAAGGGGTTTCAAGATGAATTGGGTGCCAAATTTAGGAAATGCAACCCTTGAAATCACCAAAATTTTATAATCAGACATCTGGAATTTAAACTTCTCAACAAGGGCTTCCGAGCTGGGCCAAACATCATCCAAGACCAACAACAGTGGACTTCCCTCAATTTTCCTCATCAAAATTTCCAACCGTTTAATTGCATCTTCATCACTTACAAACTCAGGCACGTGGTAGCCACAATGTTCAAATAATCTCTCTACGATATTCTTCAACTTAGGCGTTTGGGAGATGGTGACAAACAAAATATTGTTCTTGAATTTACCTGGTGTAAGCAAAGAGATCTGTCAGACCACAGCATTTGTTTTGATGTCTTGAACGAAACAAAAACAATCTATCAAAGGATATCAGTGTACAGAAAGTATGAACTCTGCTTTAAACTGTCCTATATCACAGAAATAGGGATTCAAAACATTTGGCTTGCCACAATTTTCATCTGTTACGTATAAACTTCCATAGATGTTTGCAATTTTCAAACGAACATTTTTCATCCCTTTCTTCTACTATCTTTAGTGAAAGTTGAATAGTTTATGACAGAGAATTGTATGTATGAGATAGAGGATATATAAGTGAATTCATGAAAGCATTGGTGAGGGCATAACTATCACTACAAGCAAATTTTCAGAGATCTTTTTCTCGTCTGTCTTTTACTATGAGATAGAGGACCTATAAATGAAGTTATGAAGAATTGATTAGGGGATAACTATCACTCAAAACAAAATTCTTTATGAATGTAGATGACTTATGAAGAATTGGTTAGGGGATCTACAAATGAAGTTATAAAGAATTAGTCAGCCAATCTATCAGGAATGAGAGGACCAAAGAAGAATGATCACTTACCCTTGACTTCTTTATCCTTGCAGAGCATTGTAGCCAAGGTTGTTTTACCTGATCCACCCAGGCCAGACAACAAAAGGGTGGACACACCTTCCTCCTGGAGAACCTCCATCTTCAACTTGCTCAACAGTGGACCGAAGCCAACAGTAAATTCTGGGTTTTCAGGAACACCATAAGGAGACTTAATTGTCATTCCAGCTCCTTTAATCTTCTGCTCAAAATTCTCCATATCAAGAAGCTCAATAATCTCTCTCAACTTGTACAGTGTATTTTTTATATCCTTAACTTGCTTGTCATCCGCAGTACGCGAATCATTCTTCTGATGCAAAAGACCCTCCTCGTAGAGTGAAAACCAAGATAGAAATTTGGTCCACCACAAGCTCCGGGAGCATGAATTGCACACAAGCTTTTCCCCTGCATCTTTTTCTTTGACAAGAGTGATGATTTCTTCTCTGGGTGGATTCAAGTGTTCATTGTATTGCTTTATCTCTTGCACCACTAGAGTCATATTTTTTAGGGTTGACCTAAGTATCCGCTTGCTCCTTTTGTTCTTCCTACCTTTTTCAACTATGTCCATGACCATTCTGATAGCATCTTGAAATCTTGTCAAAATAACAAGTTGATTGGTCTCTCCCATGACAGCCAATCTTTTGCTTCCTTCCTCTGCTCAATCAAACAAGGAACAAGTTGTGAAAGACAAAAGTCAGTGATGTTGCATAAAATTGAAATTGTAGAACAAAATGAGACAGTTATCTATATACTCTGAGACATCAAAGTCCAAAATAAAAAACTCGTGCCTTTGAGAAAATTGCTCAAACCTCCTATGAAGTAGTGTTTTTGCGTCTTGAGTCCTTCTTCTTGGGGATAATTAAATTTGCGATTTGGAGCGAAGCAACGGTAAGTTGGTTGCTATTGAAATATTGAAAAGATTAAAATGAGAGCGCGAAACGCAGTATTTATTATCAGCATAGAAAGCTGGATTTGGAATCTGCGTTGAGTTCTTCGTGTTCGTTTCCAGTGACTTTCGCCATTTCAACGTTCTAAAAGACGCGTAGATGCTTTAATTAATGAGATAATATTTAGGTTGTTCAGTACAAAATATATATTAAAAAAACTTAAATACCTTTTTTCGTTCTCATTGTATTAGTGTTTGTTGCGGATCTCATTTTAATAATTTTAACAAAATATTTAAAATGTTTCTCATCTTTATCGAATATTTAAAATGATTCTCATTTTCGCAATTTGTGTTTTATTTTATATTACTTTGCATTGTATTTGGGGTGTGCTACATCTACTGTACAAATAGCTAATTAACGTTAACTTTCCAGTTTAGGAGAAATTTTGCAATTAGGCTTGAGTTGAATCGCAGTCGTGCTCTTTATTGTTGGAGGCGATTTATTCATCTTTGTCTTTCTTAAACTCGGATTTGTAGAGAAAGCAAGTTATTTCATTGTTGGATTGCAATCGCACTCTTCATTTCAATTTTCCAATTAATCATCATCAACAAGGTGGCTTTAGGGTTTTCTGGGTTGTGTTTACTCATAGATTAGGGTTTTCGTAATTCTATTTTAGGATTTAGTTCTGCTTGGATTGTTATGATGTTTTGCATGTTTCTAAATTACCACACCTGTACAGTGTACAGTACACGTAACATACTCAATGCAACGTAATACATACTACAAACAAATGTCACATGTTCTTCGTTACTGATTTAAACGGCGTCACAGAAAATGACCAAATAAAACACGAATTACGAAAATGAAAACCATTTTAAACATTCGGTCAAAATGATGACCATTTTAAACATTCTATTAAAATAAGAACCACCCACAAGAAATACTATGTAAATGAGGACGAAAAATATATTTAAACCTTAAAAAAAAAAAAAACTTTTGTTTGATTTACGTCAGTCCCTCTAATTTAAAAACCTGCGAGCTTGGCTAACTTTTTACAATTCATATTCTCCATCGTGCTTTTGTTTCACTGGATTACCTTTTCTTTTTCTTATTTTTCAACGTTCCAAAGTAGAAGTTAATAATGTGGACCAGGTACTTTGATTGAAATAGGAGAGAAAGAACGGTAAGAAATCATCTTTTCTTATTTAATGAGTAAAAGAAAAAGGATAAATTAAATAATTTTCTATATCAATTAATATCTAGAAGAACATGTCACCAAATTCCAATTCGCATTTTTTGATTTTATATATACATTCCAGTCAAGTTGATAGAAATTACAGCCTTAGATCGAGGAACCCGTCCAAGATGTTTAAATTAAAGCGCAATAAATCACTTTCTTGAGCGTTTTAAACGTACGTTCCTGCCTTGAAAGGTGGGGCGCGTGTAAGGTGGAGAATTTATTCAATGGAAATAAAAAACAAAGAACTATTGAACGAATCGAAATCTACAATTATTGTGGAAACCGTATGGTCTTAAATTATTTTCTCTTATGCATGTGTTGTCACGATACTTTTAGGAAATTTCATAGGAAAAACAACATAGATGACTTTCTGCGCAAAGTGGTGGAAACGTTATCAGCAACAACCACCACACGTGATTTGTCAACTTTATTTTTACGTATATATTAAGTTTTCAACCAATAAAAAATAAACAGCTTATTTTTTTAACATCTGATATTTGGTTTCTTTAAATCGCTTTTTTTTTTTTTATTGAAAATAAAAGATCAAATAAAATGGAAAAGAATATTTTAAAGAAAAGAGTGAATAATGGAGGGACAGGATTGTTTACCTGCAACCTGGAGAGTAGGTAATGATGGAAGGGCGTTGTAAGTGAAGAGAGGTTCTGCAATTGCGTGCAAGAGGCGATTGGTAAGTTTGAAGATAAAGAAGCGAATGGTTGAAGAGGAGTGAGCGATGAAGCATGGTTGGAGGGGGAAACGGGAGGAACGAGAAGAAGATATTGAAGGAAGCAGAAGAAAATGAACGATAGAAGAAGAGGAAGAAGCTGAAGAAACAGAGAGAAGAGAATTGAATTTGTTAAGTGTAGAAGGAGATGATGGAGTTGAGTTTTTCTTCTCCGCTTTTTTCACAAATCCGAGATATCTTCATTTATCTCATCTTCCTCTTCTTTCGTCCTTGCACACCACGCATCCCGCCAAACGACGCCGTCTTTATTTTAATAGTACCAATATTACATTCTATTTGCTCTCAATTTTTTTACACCGGAGTCTTAACTATTAAGCCCCCACTTAGAGACTAAAATATAATAATACAGTTAGATGATATGATATGCAATAATATATTATTTATTACATGTTTTTAATCCTGAATTTTAAATCAAAACTCAAATTCGTTTATATTTGAAATTTTAATATATTTTGATTTTTAAATTTAAAAATAAATAAATATAGTTCTTTTAATTCAATTCAATTATGTTAAGATTTTTAGGGTGTGTTCCTTTGTGTAGATGGATATGGGAAAGAGTATGAAGATGGATTTGTGTAGATTTAGGTGGATGGATATTTGTGTTTTTTTTGAGTGGATTTAGAGGATAAAGTGAGTGAATTTGGAAATAATTTTGATGAAAGTTAGTGAAAGATTTGATTGATGTGATAGATAAAATTATATGTTAAAATAGATATATTTATTAAGTTACCATAATACCCTTGTGTAAAAAAAGAGAATGATTTTGTAATTTGATGTTATAAAAATAATTATAATTAATTAATACGAATTAAAAAAAATATTAAAATTATATAAAATTTTAAAATAAAAAAAAATTAAATTTTTATGAATGTAAAAAAATTACACAATTAAATTTTTTAAAAAATTATATAATTAAATTTTAAACTAAAGTTAAATAATGTTAAAAAAAAGTTAAAAAAATAAAAAAAAGTCAAAAGAAGTAAAGAAAAAGGTCAAAAAAAAAAAAAACCAACGACACCGGTGTCGTAACCAGTGTTGCCCCCTTTGAAAACAAGGCACCGGTTATGTAACCGGTGTCGTCCCTCTCTCTTCTCAGCACAATATCGATGCCCACACCGGTGCCATCCCAACCTCACGCAACAACACAACACCTCACCACCACTAGAAGACATTGGTGCCTCACTCACCACCCTCACCTGCCAGTGCCATCCACTCACCACCCCAACACCTGCCACGCCCCCTGCAACACCACTCACAACACTGGTGCCCACACCGGTGCCATCCCAACCTCACGCAACAATGACACAGGTGCCTCGCTCACCACCCCTCACCTGCCAGTGCCATCTATCACCACCCCAACACACCGGTGCGCCACTCCACCTCCAACACTACTCACGCCACCACCCTACAACACCAATCACAGCCCGACCGCAACACCTCTCACGCAATATTGTACTGCGTGTGAAATGAAAAGCGAGGGCAATATGGTAATTTGCTCATAATACTTGCTAATCTTCTCCTTGGATGGTGGATGAAAAAAATTGTGGATCCCTCAAATTCGTCGTCGCTTATCCGTCCAAATCAATGCAATGGAACACAACTATATTCATCAATCCGCGCTCAGTTATTCCTGTGAACAGTTTAATCCACCCAAGAGAATAGGTCCTTAATGTGTAAAAATTACATTTTTTTTGTTTGACAGTAAGGTAAAGATGTGTCAAACGATGTAAATAATGTAAATGTTAATATGAAACATGTTTGGATATGTAAAAAATGTTAACGTCATTCAGTCAGAAAGACTACGCATTCATTTTCTAAAGTTTGAGAAGTAAAATATATCACAATTTTAGACATAGACGAATTCCAATTTGAAGTTAAAGTTCATAGACTAAAAACATATTTAATTCTGTATTATATTATTATCATTGTTAAAATTGAAGATTTAAATATGTAAATTATTTGCCATACAAAACTAAGTAGTTTCTTTGGTTAATTATGTTTTTCGTCCTTCAAGTGTTGAACGATTTTGGTTTTCGTCCCCCATCCAAAGGTTGATCTATTTAGGTCCCTCACGTTTCAATCGCATGGAATTAGTCCTCAATTTTAAACACCGTTATTTTTAATTGACACCTAACAAACTTTTCAATTTGAACTCGTCATATCTTCATGTAGGTACTTGAAAATTTTATGTCAGGTGTCAATTAAAACTAATAGACGTTTAAAATTGAAGACCAATTCTATGCAATTCAAAACGTAAGGAACCTAAATAGATCAATCTTTAGATGGAGGACGAAAACTAGAATTATTCAATACTTGATGGACGAAAAACATAATTAACCCTAATTTATTTAAAGAATTCTTTATTTGTTTTGAGAATTTTAAGAAAACTAATTTGTACTTATTTTGAGTTTTATCTCCCTTTTTTCGTTCTATAAATGTTAAGAGAGTGCTGGTCTAACTAAACTTTGAGTTAAGTGTTTATAAGGTAGGAGTGGAAGAGATAAATTTCAAAAGGTATTTAATTGATGAAAATGTTTATTAACTAATAATTTAGTTATAAATGTTATACTCTTTGTCTCGTAACAAGTGTGGTTGAATAATAAAAAGCAAGTGCTATTTTATCTTTTTAATATAAGAATAATGATAATAATTAATTTTCATTATATTTTTAATTTTGTCCTTTAATAAATAACTGTTTGTTTAAATTAAATAACTATTTTACTTTTTTAATTTTTAAGTAACCATTATTTTATATTTAATTCTTTCATTTGTTTATTTTTTAAATTAATTATTTTTAAACTAAAATAAGTATCTTCAATAAAAAATATTATCTACAAAATAAATAAATAAATATTTAAAATAAAATTTAAAAAATTATTTATATTTATTTTTAAAATTAAAAGAATGAACATAAATATACATAACACCTCTTTTTTCATTAATTGTTAGTATTTTCAAAAAATATAGACTTATTGAGATTAAAAAAAATCTTAAAATCTATTTGAGATTTTGATAAAAAAACGTGGACCAATAAAGTATTTTAACCAAATATATATATTGATGTCCATTAATTTTAATATTTTAAAATATATTATTTTTTTAATATATTAAAAATAAGTAAAAAGTGGCACAAAATAAAAAAAACTCAACCTAGGTCTACCAAATAGCATTCATAAATTTACAACTAAGAATAAATACGCATCTAACAGCTCATCACATTAATATTTTAATAATATATGTTTTAATTTTAAAATTCAAATATTAATTATTATATATTATAATATTTTTAAAGTACAGTTATAAGCATCTTGTTTGACCATTCTTAGAACCACTACGTGTAGGAGCCTATCACCTTTTACAACAAGATTAAATTCACATTTTAAATAATAATTTAAATTTAGGATAAGAGAAGACAAATTGAAAAAAAAAAAATTGACAAATTAGACTTGTCACATATTAGTTTGCTAAGTTTGTTTAAGAGTAGTGTGTTGAGGTTGTTTAAGATTGGACACTAATTCAACATTGTACTAAAATTAAATTCATATTTTTTAACCTTAAACTTTTTAAAACGAAAAAAATAATTTTATGATAATTTATAAATGTAATTTATTTTTCATATTATTTTATTACAATAGTTTCTAACTAATTGATAGTGTAAACATACCATGAGCTATGAGCCGATTATTAATGAGTAAGCTAACACATATGAATAATGTTTAAAGAAGGGAAAATACTAGCTACCAAAGTTACAGTCAAACATTAACACTATACAAAAATATACAGCTATCATTCGCAAACATTAACACTTTACATAATTACATAATATGGAGGCAGTCAACCTAAGCAAAAACAATTACCATAGATATAGAACTTTCCTTTTCCCATCATATTCCAATGTGCAAACGTAGCCATGTTTCATTCCTTTACTTTCTGGTGTGGTTAAACACAACGTGCAGATATAATGACAACTGCATGAACAAGGTATTAGGAGTGAATTGCATGAAGCCAATTCAAGTTAACATCAAGTTGGGGAATATCTATATTTAGATTGGGAAGCATGTGCTTGAAAGGTTCCCATGAAGCAGCCGTCTCTTCATCACACACCACTTCCTTTAAATTCTTGAGATTGACGATTGAGTGTGGCAATTCACATCTTGCACAACTAGTCATGTACAAATTTCTAAGATTACATAAATTGCCGAAGTCCTCTGGTAAATTACGAAGGCTGATGCAGTTTGAGATGTCCATATGTCTTAGATTTGAAAGTCTTACAATAGAATTTGGTATCCCTTCCAAATCAGTACAAGAACTCAGCCTTAGGAGTTTCAAATTCACCAAGCTTCCAATTTCTTGAGGCAATTCAGAAAGCTTATGGCAATTACTGATACTCAGCATCTTCAAGGAGGTGATATTACACAGCCCCGTAGGCAATCTAACCATATCTTTGCTATACTCAATATTCAACTCCTCTAGATTTGGAAAAGCATCTGAGATCAGCATGTCACTGTTTTCGAAAGCCTGTCTAGTATCACACATGTACAGTGATAACTTTTTAAGATTCTTTAACATGACAAAGGAAGGAATGAAAATCCTCTCTAGCCTGATTCGTTTTAGGTTGTTTAATGAGCCAAGTACCTCAAAATTGATCATTTCACAAGGACGGAAACCATGCTTCATGACTATCAGAACTTTTAGTATACTCATCTTTTTCAGTAACTTTGGAAAGGAGTACCGATTAGTTCGAAGATTTAAAATCAGAACCTCAGCTTGAGCTGGTAGTAGGTTGGAGCAATATGAAGTGAATGTTTCGTCTGCAAAAGCAACCCATATGGTGTTAATGGTAGAAGAGTAACAAATGGTAGATCATAGGGGTTTTCTCTTTACCATTATTAGTTTGAAAGTAAATGTCTACAGTTCAGAGAAAGGTATAACTAACCGGTTGATATAGACAATGTCCTCGTACGAATCTGTCGGTGTTTTTGTTCAATGCACCATCCAAAAATATTTGAGCATAAGCGGATCATAACGCCTTGCTGTTTCTCCCTAAGCCACCCTTCAGGTTTATTGTCATCCATGCCAATCATCAGTCTTTTTCTCTGTTCAGTTTGTTCTTGCGTGCTTTGATAAATTGCCAAGTCTCTTAGAATATCATGCAAGATGACATAACGATTATTGTAGTAGTAACTGTCTGTGTCACTTGTACTTTTCCTGATAAAAATAGCACAAACAGTTATTGTATTTTTCACAGTTATTGTAGTATAGTATCTCTCTATGATAGATTACTTACAAATTCTACTTCTGATCTCAAAGTAGTTCATACCAAGAAATGCAGAGTTACACAATGCAAAAGATTTAAATTCTCAATTTAATTGGTACCTTTGGAATAATTGGTAAGGAATCAACTTTTCCTTTCATGAGCTAACAAGCTATTGAATTATTTGGTGTATAGAGTCTATTAGGATGAAATATAAGTTGTCATTGACTGTACCTTGTTACTAAGACATTAACCAAATTCATGGAGTCCAATTTGTTGAGAATGGCCATTACTTGCATGCCATTGTTATCTAGTCCATACAACTCTACCCAGATATCAACGAGAGCAGCAACAGGAATTCTTTGGTGTTCAGGAAATAAAGCCAAGTCCTTGAAGCACTCTTTGATGATGGAATTATCTTCCAAGACATCTAAGATCTTTTGTAGGGATGTAAGTAAATCAATGTTGAAATCAAGTATCGAATGACCTTGAGACAATTCCTCTACCATCTTTTGCCACAATTCAATAGGTCGATTACAAGAATTCATTAGGTGCCCCAGCTGCAAATGTTCAAGAATGGGGTTACTTGTGTAAAAAGCACCTTTTGGAGAAGATCTTCGTCAGGAATAATTGAACTGCTTTTTTTCAAGAGAGCATGGTGACGAAAAAGGGTTATTGCATCTTCATGAACAAGCGGTTTTAAGATGAATGGAGAGCCAAATATAGGAAATGCAACCCTTGAAGTCACTAAAATTTTATAATCTGATATCTGTACTCTAAATTTCTCAACTATGGCTTCTGTGCTAGGCCAGACATCATCCAGGACCAACAACACAGGACCTGCATCAGTTTTCCTTAGCAAAAGTCCCAATTGATTAACTGCGTCTTCATCGCTTTGAAACTCTGGCACTTGGTCTCCACAATGTTCAAATAGTCTTTCTACAATAATCTTCAATTTGGGAGACTTGGAGAAGGTGATAAATAATATATTTCCCTTGAATTTACCTAGACAAACCACAGAGATTAGTGAGCCCGGGGATTCTTTCTAGAGCAATCTTAAAATGTGCATGCACTGCAACAAAACAAATGACCATATTTAATGTTTTACAAAAAGAAAAAGAAAATAACTAACACTCATGATCAAAGAAAATGCTTCTCCATGTTCGATAAGGATGTGCAAAAGTAAGACATAACATAACTATCAGTGCTCAGTAAGATTGAGCTCTGCTTTAAAATAGATATGTCTACACTACAGAAATATATCTGTAACATCTGAAGTTTTTCAACTCTTCAATGCATACAACAATTTTTAATTTCTTGTTACTTTCTGAGTAAATCCTAAAGAAGAAGAACCAAAAAGTGTTATGGCTTACCCATGACTTGTTGATCCCAACAAAGTTTTGTAGCCAGAGTGGTTTTACCAGATCCTCCAAAACCAGTCAACACAATAATGGACGCAGGTTCATTGAGAAGCTCCATCTTCAACTTGCTAAATGGAACATCCAACCCAACAGTGAATTCTGGCTCTTCGGGAACACCAAAAGGACGCTTCATTGCTTTTGCCAACTCCTCAAAGAATAACCAACTTTTCAGTCCTTTAAATCAAACAAGGATGAGTTGTGAGAATTAAATAAAAGCTGAGAAACTCAAATATATAGTTTGTATCACGAAAACTGAAACAGACAATTCTATGTCTTTACAAAGAAAGCTAAAATTTCAACATATTATATATTTAATAAATTGAATATTTTTTAATTTCTTAAATAATTTATTTATTTATACTTACTTTGATTTAAATATCTGAAATATTTTCATATTTTATTTTATTTTAATATTCTTTTTCATAATATCGTGATAATATATCATATCAATTTGAGATATAATATATTGACACCCTTCAAAATTTATATTATCATTCTACAATTATTTGTATTAGTTTTTTATTACATAATTTGATTTATATTTTTATGAAATAATTTAATTTAATATTTTATTATTTTTCAGAGTTGATAAGAGAAAATGTGAGTCGTTTTTTCTAATATTTATCAGTAATGAACACTTATTATATGAAAACATTTATATATATATATATATATATATATATATATATATATATATATTGTAAAATTATTTTATGAAAAAATCAACACAAAAAAAAAATAGGAACAAATGTAGGGACCGTAGTTTTAATTTAACTTTCATTAATTATTATAAATTAGACTATTTATATTAAGTTTGATTTTTATATTTTACTACAGTAATTTGAAATTTTATACCTCAAAACATGTTTAATTAAAAAAAATAATGCGAAAAAGAAAGCTAAATTGAGTAAGAAACCCTTATAGACTATTTTTATAAATCGACCTAATAAAGGTTTTTTTTATGTTTTATAAATTTAATTTTTTTTATTCTTTTTTTTATTTTAGTTTAAAATTGTTTATTTAACTAGACAATTTTTTTTCAACCTTCTCAAGCAATTGTCATTTTATCATTACCTCTTTACATAATTTCTTAAATATTACCTCTTTTACCCCTTATTCTTTTCATATTTAAATTTTTAAAAAGAAATTTTATGTATAAAAATAGTTTTATATCATAGTAAATTGTTCATTTTAAATTTAAAATATAGTTTACATATAAGAAATTGAGGAAAATTAATTATTGTAAAACTGTTGGAGGTACCATCCGATTTTCATTTTTGACACATAAATTGTATTTTGTGAGACTTTACTTATCTTTTAGCAAATCAAATCAGTCTACATCAAAGTTTTAGGATGTACTCTAAAGAATTTTTTGGTGCTGTCCAATGTTGAACACTAAAAATAGTTATGTGGTATTTTAAATATTTTTTTAATATACTTTTAAATTTCAAAATTAATAATTATCAAATTGTTTTGGAGATATAATAAAAAAAACAGCACAAAAAAATAAAAAAATAAACAGAGAATCCAAATTCTTTTAGACAATGATTATATTGATGATATTCATTATAATACAGTATTGCATTGAAAAGTCAAGCATAAGAGATTAAATACGATGAAAATGAAGTTAATAAAGATATACTATTATTGTAGTACAGGGATGACAGTTACTTACAACTATATACGTATGCACCTTAATTTGAAACAACGAGCGCGATGCTTCCTATGGATGTTTTCCTAATCAAAGCTACAACGTAGTACAATGAAGATCTCCAACACAAAGATTATTAGAACCCTAAAACCAGATATTTATATAGTCATGGTCCTGGACCATAATTTTGTATTACTTTACGCGTTTTTTACTCTTTCTTTGAAACCATGCATGATATATAAAATTGATAAGGCCAAACATCATTCGTTGCATAAATATTCACTTACTTCTCGTTTTATGCAAAGTACTTGCGTGGAAAATTTCATTCTTACGCATGTATATACGAGGAATAATGGAAGTTATTACATTAACTTCGTTAGTTACAAATTAACTGTCATAGCTTTGTCAACTTCTGCAAATTCATTCCTTGTTTGGTAAGAATGGAATTTCGTGGGAAAGAAGAAAAAATATACTAATATGTTTCTGATTCAAGGTTTAGTACATAAGCATAGGAAATATAAACATTATGTGTGCCACTTAAACATTCTGTTTAAGTATGATTAAAAAATATTCATAACAACTCTTCAGAAATTTCAAATCAATATAGAAGGGAATTTGAAAACGTCCATCTGCACGTTGTGGAGTGGAAATATAAATAAATAAAAAGTAGAAGTAGAATTTCTGAAATGAATATGTTGTTTATGTCATCAAATACGTGTTTGTGCTGATTTGTCTCAGAAAAACGGTCAACTTGTAAACTATATGTTCACAGTACACATTGGAAACTTGTGGTGCAGAGAAAGCTTGGAAAAACACTAGAATGTCTGAATTATATGGGGCATTATATTCCCACTTCCTTGGAAATAGCTTGGAATTGGGATGTGAGAAAAGCCTCATTTATTGAGAGTGATTCATTGAAATTCCAATGCATGTCTTACAACCAAACATAAACTCCAAGGAAAATTTTTTAATAAACATTTCAGAAGAAAAATGTTCCCAAGAGTCTTCATCCGTCGAAACATATTGAATATTTATTTTATTTTATTATTGGTTAAGCAATATATTATTGAATATAATTATGGTCATATTCATAAATATTTCTAGTCATTATATTTTAATTTGCGTTGGCTTCATAAATTAATAAAAAAATATGAGTTTTCTTGTCGTAAAACTTATCATAAATCAATAATTAAATTTTGAAAATAATTTTGTTTTGATGTTTCCTACTTAAAATCTAACATAATGAGAAAGTTAGAATCATATTGGGGCTTTTTATAAAATTTGTGTATTGGAAGATTTTAATTAAATTTAACACCACGGATTAATAAGGATATTTTATTCATACATATGAATAATAAAGCATCATGTTTAAATTATCCCATCTTGTATTATAGAAAATAATAATTGTGACAACTCTTTATGATTGAAAAGAAAAATCGGCAAATAATTTAAATGATCTGAATTAATGTATGAAATTAATAAGTGTCACCTTCCCAAAATAAATTCGCGGTGTCAATTAGCACACTTAGATATGTTAAATTAATTTATTGGATTAGGCATATGATTTCAAAAAAGTTAATTTTAAGGTTATTAAAAAAAATTATCAGCAATATATATAAATATTATATATATATATATATATATAAAAGGATATAAAAAAGTTCGTACACGGATATTTGCATATAAAAAACCTGTCATGGATAACAAATGAATATTGTAAATGGATACCGTGGGTAACCGATACAAATATTTTTTATATTTGTACGTTAATAGAGCGAGTACGAGTATCATAGCATTCGTACTTGTGAATACTCGTACCCGTTATACTATAATCTAAATTAAAAAAAATTTATAAAATATGATTAAAACATTAACACATTAATTTTGAATAGGTTATTTTTTATCAATTAATTTTAAAAAATATTCATTTATTTGTAAACTGTCATTCAACATTTATTTGCACTTTGTTTGAAATTTATGAATATTATGTATTGTATTTTTATTTGAATTTATGGTTAAATTGTGGTATTAAATATTATTTTTTTTTCTTTTGAAAATACTTGCGGGTACATATGAATATCCGTAGATATAGAAAAATATGTGAATATCTGTATAACAAATATTCGCACAAATATAAGTATAGGTATGTGACAGATAGGATACGAAAAAACTACTATTTATATTATACCTGCCCCATTAACATCCATATATATATATATATATATATATATATATATATATATATGAAAACATTCGGAGTGTTCCAACCCAAATACAAAATTATATACAATGTTTTTCAATCCTGACAAATGATATTCATAATTTTTCATCTTTCTTAATAAATTAATTATGCAAGTTATCCTCTCTCATAACGCGCTTACTTCGTTGTCCATTATCTTATACTATGTCCATGTACTACTTATTCAACAAGATTTCATAAAACCCATATTTGTTTTAGAAACGAGATTCAAGAATACTAAATTAACCATTTTCAATATAAAACTAGCTGTAAATAAAATGAGATAATCTAAATTAGCATGATCAGAAATCATAAGTT
The DNA here is from genome assembly GCF_037176805.1 of Vigna unguiculata. Classification (NCBI taxonomy): domain Eukaryota; kingdom Viridiplantae; phylum Streptophyta; class Magnoliopsida; order Fabales; family Fabaceae; genus Vigna; species Vigna unguiculata. The sequence goes on along the minus strand of NC_140794.1, from coordinate 49,398,991 downwards.
TAATATGATAATATGACTAAATTAATAACGAGAATAATTGATAATTATAAGGAGACTTTCATTTTATAAAATTATATAATATCTTTTAGAAATCTCAGTTTTTGAATATTATAATGATGAATATTATTCCTAACAACATTTGAAAACGTGTATGGGAAAAAAAGTAAAAATGACTTTCGTTAACAAGGAAAAATGGTATGAAAGTGATTTAGAAAACTCTTTGTATTAGAAAGACTTTCAAAATTTCTAGGCTAAAAAAATGTCTGTTGTATTAAAAACTGTCAAAAATCCGAACTCAATAGAAACCAAGGATTACTAATGCCAAGGAGACAGCCATATAGGCCTTTATTTGGTGCAAATAAGAAAGCCTTCATTTCACTGCATGCACTGCATGCATGCATGCATGCATGCTTGGCCTTAAATTTATACACGTTTATTCCTTTTTTTCACGATATTGTCCTTGAAATGTTCAACATCTGTTAATTCAGGAGCTTTTTTTATTGTTCGGAATCACTCTACTCTTTCGGATAGGCTACGCGCTCTGTAAGCAATATTTAATAAGATTGCTTTGCCTGCAATCACAGCTGAAATTTAATAATTGCTTTTGATATGCTTTTCCTGAAATTTCATCCATTTATTTCAAATTCGATCTTAAATCATGGAAACCTAGTTCAATATTACGGGAATCAATTGTATATCACCGGCTTACCAGACTAATAATTTTAGGAGCACAAAATTGTATTTTTTTTAGAAAATATTAATCGAATAATACTATTATTAATAATCAAAATATGAAATAATATAATAATAATTATTAGAGTAATAATAATATCAATATATATATATATATATATAAATTAACGAATATTAATAAGAATATAATGATAATAGATAAAAAAATAAATAAGAAAAGAGTAAAAACATCCTGTGTTGAGGCACATAGACATAGCACTATAAAAAGCATCTATTATATAGGGCAAAACAAAATTATATAGGTTTCTTTTCTAAGATATAACAACCGTATGATTATTATTAATCGAGTGTATTAGAGAATCTCTGAACCTTATGAACACCAATGTCCTAAAACAATAAAAAATAATACATCAGTTCTAATGTTTGTTGTTATTTATTCTAAAAAAACAATGAAGTATATATAAGTAATAGAGAACAACTTGAGAGTCAAAGATAATAAATCGATTAAATAAAATAGTCTATAAAAATATTAGTAACAATATGATAATATTTTAATTATATATTTTTTAAATTATATTAAATATTTCTAACATTTTCAAATAAAAAGTAATTTTAATATCTAATTTTTATGTAAAGTTGTTATAAACTTATTTATATATGGTTACAAGATAACATGGGTGAATTTATATTAATGTACCATTCATGGGCGAGCATTATGGGAGTTGGGGGATGTGGATTCTTTCAAACTTTAAACTTTTTGGATTTTTATTTCTTTTATAAAATACTCAATTTAATATTAATAAATAATAAAATATAAAAAGAATAAAATTATTAAAAAAATATTTTTTCTTATCCTTTTATCTTTTGAATTATTTAGGGTTTTTGTCTATTTCTCATTCTTTCATATACTTTACTTTCTCGCCTGTACCATTTCATTTTTGAAGAAATAATGATAATTCTATTTTTATACTGAAAAATCACTTTCATAGTACAATATTTTGTTTATTTCATAATTATGATTATTTTGTATAATAATTTTTTTATGAATGCAAGAGAAAAATTAATTACTATCTATTTTTTTATAATTCGTTTTTAATTCTAATAATTTATTTTTTAAATTTAAACTATTTTTTCAATATATATATTAATAAAGAATAAAAGAATAAATTTATATTTAAAAAATGATAAAAGCGAGCTTACATGTGAGGATAAAAACAATAAAAATTACAAGAGCTTATTTGAAACGAAGTTTATATAAATATAATTTCAAAACTATTATTTGTTTTAAGAAAAAAACGTCTAAAGATATTTAAATATTAAATTATGTAATTTGTGATTAAATATTAAATATATAAATTAGATAAATTTTGAGTATAATATTTTTAAATAAGTTCATGTTAGACATGTAAAATTCAAAATTTTTTGAGAAGGTCATTCATCCTAATACGTACTTCTGTCCAAAAACGTTTAACTACGATGTTTTGATAAGATCCAATACATAAAAAATTAATGATCAAGATCCGAATAGTAATACTTTTATCTTTATTTTAAGTATGAATAAATAATTAAAAAGTTTAAAAACAATTTTTGCTGTTATAAATTATAAAGAAAAACATGTTAAAAATATTGAAACGCATTCACACATGCTAATGACAGTAATGTTTTCTTCTTTATATATATATATATATATATATATATATATATATATATATATATATATATATATATATATATATATATATATAAAGGCTGAAGGAATTGATCATACTATTGGTAGCATATATTATTGAAAGTATTGTACATTGACTGAAGAAACTAAAAGAGGAAAGTTTGAAGAAATATCGAGATGACGTATAAGAGAGATATACCCATAGTTTGTAAGAGAAAGGTGTTGCAACTCCATTAGTTGCTTCAGCGGAGGGCAACTCCAGAAAGGTGATCGACAACAACGACAACACATAAAATGTTATATTATGGATAAATATCATATAAAATATATGCGTAACCATTAAGGGATAGAGTTGTGAAACATAAATTTATGAAAGAATTGCACCCACGATGAGTAAGGTCCTCATTCAACAAGGCTATATATATATATATATATATATATATATATATATATATATATATATATATATATATATATATATATATATATATATATATATATATATATATATGGATGAGTATTTTCAGGTTGCGTAAAATGATTTTTAAAATACTAATATTAGTCTATTTTAAAGACATAGGAGAGGATAAAACCAAAAAGTCACAAAAAATCTAGACTTCAATTGTCAATGATTTAAGTATTTATGTTTGTAGGTGTTTATGTTTCTGACCACATGTTTGTCTAGGTGCTTATAATAGTGTGTAAATAGTAACACTATATATATATAACTGAGTTGGTTGAACCAATCAAACCAAATTATAATAGTCTCAATATCAATTTATTTATTTAAATAGTCATATTTGATATTATATAATTTTATATTTACAGACGTCTAGGGCACGTACTTCGTCTAATAACCTTGTATAATAGTAGTGTACACATAAATCTTTGTACGATAAATTTGTTTTTAGATAGGCGATATGATATATAGTCTTTGGTTGTTAATCCATCTCATTTCTATCATACAATGATTTTACTATATGTTTTAAAAAAATTAATATACAATTCAACCATTCATTATTATGTGTTTGATTTATTTTTCATAATATTTATATTTATGTTTTATTTTTAAAATATTCATAATTGATTTGATGATATGTGAATTTTAAGACAAAATTATATAATAAAATGAAAATAAATATTTTGATAGAATATTTAATTACTTTAATTTGAAAATAATTTTGAGAAAGCTCAATGAAAAATTTCAAAACAAATATGCTAAATAAAAAAACATCAAAAATTTATTCATAACTCTTACAATTTTAATAGTTATATTTGATATATTTAATATTTACATCTGTTTTTTTTAAGTGACTACTAAGCACCCTTGTTAAATGTAGAATATTTGTCTAATAAACTCGTAGTTAGACACACTATATGATATGTAGTTTTCAACGTTACAACTAATTTGTCAATGAGAACTCCATTTAGCTTACATGAGAATGTTCTTCCCATTTATTGTATAAAAAAATTAATACACAATAATAATGTACATTATATTCGTTCAAGCGCAGTTTATATATATATATATATATATATATATATATATATATATATATATATATATATATTATTTGATACACTCTTAGTTTAGATGGACAATAAAATAAAATTAATACAAAATAATAATGTATATTTAGGGGTGTCAAAGTGAGCCAACGGGTTGGCTCACCACATATTAAGCTAAAAAGGACCATCTACGGAATTATTTCTTTTTGCAATCTATTTTTGTTACTCGACCCACCACCTATTGGTGGGTTAGTGGGTTGGTGGATTGACTCCACTCGGTTTGAATCCGTTTAAACAGTGGATCAAGTGAGTCAGATTCAATTCAACCCACCTTTGAAAAAAATGAATTTTTTTTAACCCAACCTGATTTAAACCTATGATAAGCTAGATTGACTCACGAGTTAGAACGATATGTCTACATTATTGGTTCTGACACAATTTCTTCATATATATATATATATATATATATATATATATATATATATATATATATATATATATATATATATATATATATATATATATATATATATTATTTAATAAACTCTTGCTTAGACAAATGTAGAGCTGTCAAAACAGGTAATTCGGCCCGATCCAGCTCGACCCACCATGGGTTGATCACTTAGTGAGTTAATCCAACTCGGCTCACTTATTAACGAACCAAACAAAATTGAACTTGACCCGGCCTAACACGGGTTGGTGGGTTAAACGGGTTAACTCACGAGCTCACTTAATTAAAAAATATACATAATTTTTTTTATCAAAACTAAATTATAATTCTAATTAAAATCTAAATAAACTTTAATACAATCCAAATATAAATCAAAATCACAAAAATACAAATTATCAATGTAGTTGACTAAAAAAAATACCTAACATGACCCAAATACAAAACTCAACTTAACAAAAGACACTTGTGTGATCTTTTATTTGCGGGTTGGTGAGTCAACCTGGCTCATCACGAATTCAACCCGGATAAGCCGGGTTTTAGGTGAGTCGAGTAAAAAATCAACCCGTATTGAAATTTATAAAAAAATTTCAACCCAATTTAGTCTGAATTCATGGTGAGCGGGTTAACTCGCGGATTCAACCCATTTTGACGACTATTAACAAATGACAAGATATATAGTCTTTATCACACAAATATATTCATATATATGTGTTTTCTCTGTCATATTTAAATTGGTAGGTTTATTAATTCACAATATTATAATAATTCATTGTAGCTAAATTTAAGTGGCAAAAGTTTTTTGTGAGTTTAATTTTCATGTATTCATATAAATTTGTTATACTAACATTACTTAAAAATATACGATTTTTATTTATTTACTGTTATGGCCTATAAAAGGATTGATAATGTAAATCCCATTAGCATTCAGTTGCTTGAAAATAACAATCTATCTGTATAAAGTAGTTGGCAATTAAATGTAGCACCTGAGTAATGTGAGTTCAGATTCTCTACTGCACCTGAGTAACGTGAGTTTAGATTTTCTACTGGTTTTTTCGGTGTTATTCTCTGCTAAACATTAAAAATTATACTGATATTTTAAATATCTTTTTAATATATTTTAAAATGTCAAAATGAGTAGTAATCAGTGTATTATGAAGGCACAGTAGAGGAACAACACAAAAAAACCATTAGAGAATCCAAATTCGAGTAATGTAGTCTTGTGACATTTCTATAGCTTAGTTATTTCATTACTGCTCTGCTAAATCTTAACCTACATTCTATTAAAGGCATGCCATCCATGTCGAATTATTTTGATAGTTTCATTTTCTTAGTAGAGATAAAATACAACTAAACTTTTGTTTAATAACTTCTTTCTTCAAACAAGGACGTCACGTTTACTTCAAAAGAAACTTAAAAATATGGGGATGTACTTCAAATTTTGTAATCGAGGAAAGTGTTGAAGGCCGGTCGAATTTATCCATGTTTTGATTCTTAAAATACTCGAAGGGCAAAATATACAATAAATAAAATAAAATTGTTTTGGCTTTCTGTTTTGATCCAAGAATCACGCAATACATTGTTATACAAATAAATTGATGATATTCTCATAGGATGCGTCTAGGAATAATGGTTAGTAACATATTTTTTCTCCAAAACTGTAATAATATTTTTAGAGCTTCAAGTATTAACAGAATGTAAGGATCAGATGGTTGAAACCAGTTTTTCTGCAGCATTAACAAATGAAAGAATCAAATGACATTCAACAACTCCTTTCCCTGTTTTTCCCTGGACATGTTCTATAGGATTTTGTAAGAACAAGGCAAATATTGTCCCCTCCGGAACCAACTAGAACATAGATTTAGAACTAAAAACTATAATCCATTGTGAGAACCAAGCCGTATTTCTTCCCTTTACTTTCAACCACAACTTGCAAACGAAGAGAGAATTGTATGAAACAGATATTAATTAGGAGTGAATTGCATGAAGCCAATTCAAGTTTACATCAAGTGGAGGAACATCTATCTTCAGATTTGGAAGCATAGGTTTGAAAGGTTCCCATGAAAAAGCCGTCTCTTCATCGCATACCACCTCCTTTAAATTCTTAAGATTGATGATTGAGGATGGCAATTCACACCTTGCACAACTTCTCATGCACAGAATTCTCAGATTACATAGATTACCAAATTCCTCTGGTAAATTAGGAAGGTTTATGCAGTTTGAGATGTCCATATCCCTTAGATTTGAAAGCCTTCCAACAGAATTTGGTATCTCTTCCAAATCAGTACACGAGTTTAGCCTCAGAACTTTCAAATTCTCCAAGTTTCCAATTTCTTGAGGCAATGAAGAAAGCTTATGGCAGCTACTAATGCTTAGCATCTTCAAGGAGGTGATATTACACAGTCCCTTAGGCAATCCAACCATATCTTTGCTATACTCAATATTCAACTCCTCTAGATTTGGAAAAGCGTCTGAAATTGGCATGTTACTGTTTTCGAAAGCCTCGCGTGTATCACACAAGTAGAGGCTTAACTTTTTAAGATTCTTCAATGTGACAAAGGAAGAAGGAATGCAAATCCTCTCTACTTTCAAATCCTCGCGTGTATAACACATGTCAATCAAAGAAGGAACAAGCACCTTTTGGACATGATCTTCGTCAGGAATATTTGAACTTTCTCTTTCCAAGAAAGCATGGTTTCGGAAAAGGGTCGTTGCATCTTCAGGAACAAGAGGTTTTAGGACGAGTGAAGTGCCAAGTCTTGGAAGTGCAACCCTTGAAGTCACCACAATTTTATAATCTGATATCTGAAATTTAAGTTTCTCAACAACGGTTTCTGAGCCAGGCCAAACATCATCCAGGACTAACAACATTGGATTTGCATTAATTTTCCTCAGCAAAAGTACCAATTGGTCAATTGCATCTCCATCGCTTTGAAGCTCTGGCACTTGATATCCTAAGTGTTCCGATAGTCTTTCTACAATAATTTTCAACTTGGGCGCTTTTGAGAAGGTGACAAATAAAATATTTTCCTTGAACTTACCTAGAGAAAACCAAAGAGATTATAATTAGCCTCTGGTTCTTTCTACAATAATCTGAAACTTTTCATGTATTCCAGCAAAATAAGTAACCTCACTTAAGAAGAAATAAGAAGTTATTATGGTTCAATAGTAGAGAATAAAAACTGAGTAACGACCTACCTATGACTTGTTTATCCCAACAGATCATGGTGGCCAGAGTGGTTTTCCCCGATCCTCCCACACCGGTCAAAACCATTACGGACACACCTTCGCTCAGAACATTCATTTTCAACTTCTTCAATGCTTCATCCAACCCAACAGTGAATTCTGGCTTTTCAGGAATTCCAAATGGACGCTTCATTTGTTGTGCTGTCTCTTCCATGAATAACCAACTTTTCGAGTCCTTTCTGAAAACAACAAGGATCAAGTTGTAAGAATTAAGGAGAGAAACTCAACTTTGCTGCATAACTTTTTTTCATTATAATAACAAGAGCAAACATTGTATTCCAAACCCATGCCATGGGAAAGGCATAGCCTTTTCGTGTTAGCTTATTCTATTCTATTCATTTGCTATAATCATATATATTATTAACAAGAGAGCTGGTTAGGAAGAACTGGAAAACTCAATATTTGAAATATGCGACAGTTACACGATACCTTAATTGAAATATGCTTTCTATGAATATGTTTTCCTGTTTGTGAATGAGAGCTGCAAACGTACGAGGAGAGTCAAAATTTGAAATATATTCTGAACAAGTTCTTGTATGGTGAACTGCAGTTGAAAGGTTGGTTTGAATCGTAATGCACATATTTATATAGTAGCCATGCATGTCGTGTTAGTTCAATTGTCTTGATCTAATAACACGTAGCTATGCGTGTTTTACTTTTCCTTTGCCTCTACGAGAAAGACGAAAGACCATTCATTGCAAGCAAATGCAAAAACTTTAATTATTTTACGCATATTTTATAATATAATGGCTTTAAAAACTCACGTTCAAATGCTTTTCTTGTTTTACAAGAATGAAAACCATAGTATAATGTTACTTTCCTTTAGCTTAGACATGAAAAAGAAGTAAAATAATGACAAGATGGTTTCCCATTTAAGGTTTAATTACTATAATTGAGTAGTAATAAAATAACCTCTTGGTGTCAGAATTTGTTTTGGTAACTACGTCGTGATTTGGTGGTAATTGATTCCAACCGAGTTTACGTGTTCGTGCCATTCATCGTAGTTTCTTTCTCTCCCTCAATATTTGACGGTTGACCATTAATTCAAACAAAAATGTTATGGGTCCGCACGTCGATTCGCCGCGATAATTTAAAAGAATCACTTTTTGTCTTCATTTTTAAACCTTTAATAATTAAAAATTACAACAAAAATAATATATGGAAATGAGAAGTATTTTTTATATTATAATACACAACTATTTTTCATTTTTTCTGTAAAAAAAAGTAAACAACTATTTTTTATTATTAATATCTTTTTTTTTTTGTAAAAGAATAAACAACTATTTTTTATTATTAACATTTTTTTTGTAAATAAATAAAGATGAAAAATATAATGAAAAGAAATAAAGGATTATTGTTTAAATATAATTATTGAAAAATAATATCTAAAGGAATCTGATTTAAAATAGTTATTCTAATTTATATTTATATATTTGGAGTTTAAGGTAAATGAAAATCAAATGAAATACAAGTCAATGTGCCACAAATGTGCTCATTATACTAAAATATTATTTAGTAGTAAATTTTAGTGCAGACTAATTAGTGAGTTACTAATATGGAGGAATTGTTGGTGAAAATAATATGAGAAAGAACTAATGAATATTCAACAAAAGTATATGCATCCGCTAACGGGACATATATTTGTAGAATTCATGAGAAGGTTGCTATGAAGGGAATGAAATGCATAGAATCTGTATAACAAGTAACACTTATGATTCCTCTTTTTCTTATGCACGCTTATCCATGCTCCGTTTATATTTCAGATGAGACCTCTATGTACTGAAAAAATAATGCACTACTATGGTAATTCTTAAAATACATTATTATTATTATTATTATTATTATTATTATTATTATTATTAAGTTGTTTTAGATTAAACGGTTAAATATGTTTTTTTTCCATTAACTTTTCTTGAAAATTGTAATTAGTTTTTCTTGAAAATTTTAATTTAATTTAGTCTCTCAATTCTAGATATGTGTATATTTAACCATTTTAACCAAATTTCATTAAGTGTATTCGACGTTTTAAACACATTTCATTATAGTATCTTATAAGTTTGTTTATACTGTTTGACATATTTTCGCTTCAATATTAGATGAAAAACATCAAATAAACTTAAGAAAATTTGGTTTAAATGACTAAATCTATGCATTTCTAAATATGAGAGACTAAACTGGTTCAAAGTTTTCAAAAAAGACTAATTTTAATTTTTAATAAAAATTAAGTAACAAAGATATATTTAATCCTAGATTAAATGTATATACTTTTGGTCTAACTCGAGTTTGGTTTTGACGTGAGATTCGGAAGACTCTTTGTGAAAACTTGCGATTTTTTCGGAAAAATGGTTACTAACTAATTTCTTCTCCATTATTTCTCTTTAATTCTCTTTTGGTTACTAACTAATTTCTTCTCCATTTTTTCTCTTTAATTCTCTTTGAATACAGACGAATTGTTTCATTCAAAGGAAAATTAATTTCCGTCTTACACGCGTTGATTTGTCTTATGCAAAAAGTTGCTTTCTATGTATTGGTTGACATATGAATTCCACGTAGTAAAGTTCAATATATGATGATTCAATATAACGAAATGTTAAATCAATACTTTAAATTGTACATATGTTAAAATGATTTTTAACTCGCAAGTCAATCTTATTCATCATGAATTTGAGTTGGGTTGTGTTGAAAAAAATTTAATTTTTTTAAAAATGGATTGAACTTAACCCGATTCATTTAAATCACGAGTTGAAGGTGGGTTACCAATATTTTTTTAATTTTTTTTGTTATAATTATACTACTTCTAATTATATAAGTCCACAATTTCATATTTTTAAATATTAAAATATTGTTCAATAATATTTGAATAGTTTGAATGTTTAATTAATTGTTTGTGAAGTAATATATATTAATACTTTAATCCTTAACTACTACTACCTTTATAATAATATTTCGACAATGAGGTGAACACTTTGAGCTATTATAAAAAATATAAATTAAGTTAATTCACTTTCATTGTAATACAATAAATTACAAAAAAAAAAAATCATAAGTCAATCCACTAACCCACCAACCTGTGGTGGGTCGAACCAAATTACAAAATTTCTAGCTCCCTAAGAAGTGAACCGAGTTGATTTGACCTTTTCTGTATCTCAACCCGTGGTGAGCCAACCCGTGTGAGTCGAATTAACTCACTTTGACACCCCTACTAAATTGTAATGATAGTGTATTTGTGTTGCTTTAAACTATTTCTTACTCTATATAATTAAAACTTCAAAATAAATAAAAAAGTAAACATTTAGATAATTAATTTTATTAAAAAAATTAAAACCGATTTGGCTTCAAACTATAATACACAAATTTATTTTTAAGCACCATTATGATAAATTCAAAATTTCAATCTATATCGTTATATAAATTTAAGAACAAAATACCTATAAAGTTAAATGTTAGCAAAACATCACAATAAATAGCAAAAATCATGTTAAAAATTATTTAAATTTTTATTAATTATATCCTTTTTTAATTTATTCAACTGAACTTTTCCACATCCATATTTACGGATTACTTGCTAGTTAGTTTATTAAAAATAAAGTTTAATAAATAAATAAATAATTTTTAATTTCGCACAATTATTTAACCACTCCTACAAAGTTATATACTTTTGAATTCTTTTTAAAATCACATTATTTTTGAGTAATTAATAAAAATTCCGATAAAAAATACAGAATATTTGTGTTTTTGTTAGTTATTATTACAATTAGGGTTAATTATGTTTTTCTTTAAGGAAATTTTGAAATTAGTTCATTTCGAAACTTTGGATCAATTTAGTCCATCATCTCTCGAAATACGTGAATTTAGTCATCTTAATCAAATTTTTTGTTAAATTTATTTAACATTTCGAGCGCGTTTCATAATAGTATTTTATTTAACACTAAAACGAAGATGTGTCAAACAGTATAAACAACTCAAATACAATATTTCTGACATGTGTACGAAACATCAAATAAACTTAAAGAAGTTTAATAAAAGAACTAAATCCACATATTTCGAGAGATGAATGATTAAATTGGTCCAAAATTTTGAGATAAACTAATTTCAAAATTCAGTTAAGAAACTCAAAACATTTTTAACCGTTATTTTTAATTTAAGCACTAAATCGAATGACTTCTTTTATTGGAAACCAATTCAAAATTCACGGGCATATATTATTAAGAACAATAAAGTGTATTAAATTTTATTAATCTCTCACTACTATTCTTCTCAAAATATTTTTATCGTATAATAAAAAGTAAATATGATGTCGGTGTGATAAAAAGTCAGAAATTAATTAAAGCTAACTTTTTAAAAATTATTAAATAAAGTAAAAGTAGTCAAAGTTTTCAACAAAAAAATGGAAGTGCAAAAACAATATATTAATATATTTTTTTTGTTGGAAACACCAAACCTTGTATCTTTAACCATGACAAAACATAAATGAAATATCCTACCTCTTTCAAGTGACTTAGTATTTACAAGGAGAAGTTATACTTTGACACTTCTTCATGATTATATATTCCCTCTTCACACTGGCTTTCGAAAATGCATTCATTTGACAACCATAGTTAATCATAAAATATTAAATTAAAATGCAAATTAAATTATTGAATAAATATTATCATGAAGGATGATGAAAAGGAAGTATAATTATAAAGAAGTGTGCAACTATCACTTCTCTTACAAGAAAGAAACCAGCAAATATATACTACAAAAGCAAAACTAGAAGAAACACGAGGAGGATTATTATTACACTTTGTTATATATGATTATTAAGCAGCAAATGAAAGATTAGCACGTGACAGGACCAAGGATCCAATACAAATTCATAGAAAGAGGCTTAGGAGCTAACTGAATGAAGCCAGTTTAAGTTGATGTCAACTTGAGGCACCTCTATCAGTAGATTCGGAAGCATAGCTTTGAACCCTTCCCATGAAGTAGCTGTCTCTTCATCGCAACTTACAGTCTTCAAATTCACAAGATTCACAACTGAGTATGGCAATTCACACCTTTCACAATTTATCATGCTCACATTTCTCAGATTACTCAATTTTCCAACGTCTTCTGGTAAATTTGAAAGGCTTATGCAGTTTGAGATGTCAAGATGCCTTAGATTTTGAAGCCTTCCAACAGAATCTGGTAACCCTTCCAGATCGGTACAAGAACTGAGCCTTAGCAGTTCCAAATGCACCAACTTTCCGATTTCTTGAGGTAGTGCTAAGAGCTTGTGGCAATTAGTAACACTGAGCTTCTTCAGTGAGATAATATCACACAAACCACTTGGCAACACCACCATATCTTTGCAATAGTCAATGCTCAAATCCATTAGGTTTGGAAATGCATCTGAAATTAGAAGGAGGCCATTTTGAAAGGCTTGGCTCATGTATATGGATAGTTTCGTAAGACTCTTCAGTGTGACAAATGATGAAAGAACAGCAATCCTTTCTAATCTAATTCTTTTCAGGTTGGATAAAGAGCCAAGTAGCTCAAAATTGGTCAGCTCAGAAGGATGGAAATTGTAACTTGTAACTATCAGAACTTTTAGTTTTCTCATTTTCTTCATGGATTCTGGAAAGGAGTACTGATTAACTCGAAGATTCAAAATGAGAACTTTTGCATGGGTTGGATGCATGTGTGACCAATATGAAGGACCATTTTCATCTGCAAAAGCAACCCGTATGTTAGTTGAAGAAAGGAACAAACTTCATTTGCAAGTAAAATTCCAAAGGGATAACTAACCAATTGATGTGGACAATGTGCGAGCAGTGATCATTTGGGGTTTGTGTTTAACACAATATTTAAAACAATTTGATAATATGCGGGTCACCATGCATTGTTGCTTCTCATCAAGCCCCAATTCACATTGATTTTCGTTTGTGTCAATGATCAATCTTTTTCTCTCTTCAATTGGTTCCAGGGTGCTTTCATAAACTGCCAGCTCTCTTAGAAGATCATGAAGGACGACGAAGTGGTTATTGTAGTAATAGTTGTCTGTGTCACTTGTATTCTTCCTGTTAAATTAGCAAAATTATAATCCTTTATGAGGTAGATTAGTTGCAATGTAAAATTTTGTCCTAATGAAAGCAGAAGAAGATATTGACTTCACCTTGTTATTAAGACATTAGCAAGATTCATGGATTCTAATTTGTCGATAATGGCCATTGCTTCTATGCCGTCATTGTCTAGTCCATACAACTCTACCCACATGTCAATGAGAGCTGTAACAGGAATTCTTTGATGTTCAGGAAATAACCCTAGGTCCAAGAAGCACTCTTTTGTGACTGTATTATCTTCGAGTACATCTAAGATCTTATGGAGGTAGGTTAGCAATTCCGTGTTACAATGAAGTATGGAATTACCATGTGACAATTCCAACACCATCTTTTTCCATAACTCGTTTGGTCCATGACTGAGTGACCTACCAATCACTTTAATGGCGAATGGTAAACCCATGCAACTTTTCACAACCTGCATTCAGTGCAAGTAAACATATAGTTTAGGGTGGCGCTAGGAGGAAGCACGCAATGAAGGTAAGTAATTTTATATTTTGAAAACTCTAAAAAGTAATAAATTTCAAATGAAACACTAATAAAGTTATAAAAAAATTGTCCTTAAATTTGTTTTTGACTGCATTATGCAGAAGAACAGGAACTATTATTAAGAAGAAGCACCTTTTGGATTGTATCTTGGTCTGGAATATTTAAACTGTTGGTGTCCAAGTGAGCATAGTGACGGAAAAGGGTGATTGCATGTTGGTGAAGGAGTGGTTTTAAGACACATGGGGTGCCAAATCTTGGAAATGCAACCCTTGAAGTCACCAAAAGTTTATAATCTGATAAATGGAATTTAAATTTCTCCACCAGATCTTCTGAGTGAGGCCAAACATCATCCAGAACCATCAACATTGGGCTTCCCTTCAATTTCCTTAGTAAAATTTCCAATTGATTAATTGTCTCTTCATCGTTTTGAAATTTAGGTGCTTCATATGCAAGATGTTCAAATAGTCTTTCCACCATCATCTTCAACTTAGGCGTTTTCGAGATAGTCACAAAATATATATTTTCCCCGAATTTGCCTTGTCAAATCAAAAGAACCGTGAGTTCAGAGCATTATATATATCTGTCATTTATTCATACGGGTGGGAGAGACAAGAAAACCTCTGATCCAATCGTTCATTTAATAATTGATATTTGATCCATTAAGATCCAACATAAATGAAACAAAAGCGAGTCCATTTCTCTTATAAAATAAAAATATAAAAGTTAAGGTATATACTTTATAATAGACAATTAAAAAATTATGTTAGCACAAAACGAAATGACTAAATGAGCAGTAATCAACAAAGGTTGGTTCTTTTTAGTCCATAACTTGCACCTGGAAAAGGTGGATTTAATGATTCATATAAATCACTTTTCTTAACAAGCAAGTTTGCATCATGTAGAAGTTGTGAATCTGCCTCATCCACAAATAAGAATCGATTGCTTATTCATGCAATTAGTTGGTAGTAGACTTGAGCTAAAAACAATTAACAAACTTCTTGTGGGAGAAAAGGAGTGAAGTACACTTAAATAAATGTGAGTTGTATTGTATCTGCTTTTCACATTATTCCTTAAATTTTTGGAACGTACATCTATCATCAAAACTTATGTGATGAACGTATATAATTCAAATATCAACTCATGCAACAGTATTGGATGAGTTTCTTTCTTTATCGTTTATTATATCTCACACTTTCTCTCTTTTTCACTCCTCCTTTTGCAAGCAGTAACATTGAAACTGAGAGGTATCTAAATTGCATAAAGTGAAAGAGCAGAAGAGAATGGGAATCAAAACATTTGACTTGCAAAAAGGGTTATGACTTACCCCTGATCTGTTGATCCCAACAGAGCAAAGTAGCGAGAGTGGTTTTCCCAGATCCTCCAAAACCAGTGAGCACAATGATGGACTTAGGACGATTGAGAAGCTCCATCTTGAGCTTGGTCAATGGAGCATCCAACCCAACATTGAATTCTGGCTTTTCAGGAACACCAAAGGGACCCTTCATCATCCTCGGAAACCCAACTCCTCCTTTTTTGGTCTCTTCCATTAATACTTAATAACCAACCTTTCACGCGACCTTTCTTTTGTTTACAGTGGGAACAGGCTTTGTAAGTGCTGCTGCCTGCATATATATGTAAAACCATTTAATTAGTTTCCACTTTTTTATTCTCTTTTAGTTTCACCGATTATGACGTGGGATTTTATTAGTTTATTTACTCATTTACTTTTTTAAATTCAGCAAAGTTTACCTTTTCATTTGTCATGCTAAATTATTCATATTAGGGAAAATACCGGGAAACTAGAATGAATTTTCATTAAAACGAGTTTTATTATTTCATATTCATGTTTTTAAAAAAAAAAATCATTGTTCAAGTTTAAAAATATTTTAAATGTTTTTTTACTTTTTTTATAAATTCTATTAAATTTTTTTTCTTTCATGCATTCATAAAAATTATAGTACACCACGAAATCTTACAAAGAACTAATATTAAATTAATTATAATTAAAATTTAGTATAAATTTTTTACCTTTTAAACTTCGATATATATTAGATGATGATAAAATAAATTCATGACAATAAAATAAGTTATTATATTTTAATAAATAAAATGTCTTTATACGATAACAACAATAAATTATACTTATGATAATAAGTTAAAAAATAAAAAAAATTATGTAAAAAAAACATCAAAACGGTATTCTCCATTATCAAAATAAACAATAAATAAAAATATTAAAAAGAATTAAAAATATCATATGTGTATCTTATTAGAAATAATTTGATACACCATTCAATCAAATTACACCAATGAAAACAAATATATAATTGAAAATGTGCTAAGATGAAAAATACCTTGAATATATAAGAAATATAAATCTCAAACTAGCAAGCTGTTTAAGGAATAATGAAAATTATTATAGTAAAACAAAGTTATCCAAATAAAACAAAAATTAAAGATAAAAGTTAATAAAAATATATGTTAGGGACAACAAAAATACTTCTGCTCACAGATATCATTGGATAAAATCCGCGACAGATAGTTATTACCCACGAATATTTATTACTCGCGAAAAGTGGGTAGCGGATATTTTAATACATGTTCATAAATGGATCAGGTACCGATATCATATTACTCGTACTCCATGATATTCATTACCCGCAAAAAAATAAAAATAAAATTTATTTTATTTTTTATTAAGTTAAATTTAATTAAAAATAAAATAAAATTAAATGTTAACTTATATTTAATTTAATATATATTTTTTATATTAATTTCATTTGAATTTTATTTAAAAAATTTATAAAATATATTTTTTTTTCAAATATTTCTTAGTATGCGGGTATCCATGAGTACTCACGATTTTTAAGATTTTTAAAAATATTTATGAATATTTTTTAAATAGATATCCAACGAGTAAACAAACAGGTAATAGATAAATGTTTTCTTTTTTGCAAGTTAGGTAACGAGTAAGCATTATTCGTGTCCAACCCGACATGACCCGTTGATATTCCTAAGATATGCTTGGATGATAAAATACTTAAAATTGACGGTCACATATTTTATGTGAAAGAAAAACAATAAATAAAAATTATTAAAAAAATGTAAAAATATTAAAATGTGAGATATAAAATATTTAATTTATTGTAATTAATAATACATATGGATTATAAAACTAAATACTAATATAATAATAATATTATAATAATAATTATTATTATATTATATATATATATATATTAGGTTCTTTAGTAACATAAGAGGATATGAGTACTAAGGCATGTATAACGGGTAGATATATATGTATCCATCGTTGTTTATATAATTAATTGAAAAAAATTGGATATTATCTGAATTCATACACGTAGTCGATCAGTATAAGGATTTTTTTTTTTTGTCAAAACAGAGACAAATTCATAAATTCGGATATAATATATATAATGGTTGAAATGAAACTGAATTTGCTTTTGTTGAAATTGTTTTATTTAATTAAGCAATATTTGCATACAATAATGGAATACTAATAAGAGTGGTTTCAAGTATAGATCCATGATAGTTATAGTTATGGTATTCTGGCTACCCACATACGCGTATAAGTTATGCATATACCTTTGAAATCACGATTGATGCTTCCAATTAATTTGAATTCTACTCTCCTCCTCCTTCTAAATCAGACCTGCAATGACTACGAACAATTGGATTTTGAAGGCTTATTTTACCAGGTCATTTCAAACAATGGAACTTTAGAACGCTTGGAACAACACATTCATAATCAATATATAGCACCAAGAATCAGCAATTTGTATGCATTTTCCTCATTTTTATTCCATCATTTTCTTGCGTGGTTCCTACGGTTGGTCACCAATAACTATATGAAATTGATTATATATATTTTCTATGAAACTTCATGTGGAAAATGTTCAAATGTGGATAAAAGGTAAACAAGTATTATGTTTGTTATTTAAATTATAATATATATATATATATATATATATATATATATATATATATATAATATATCAGTTTAAATTCAACTTTAGGATATGGACGCTCTTATTGTCTTCTCATCAAATACATGAGACTTTTTCCTCTTATTTTTAATGAAAGTGTGGGATTCATAACCTGGCGGGGTTTACACCGTCAAAGTGGCTAACTATAAACAACTATTGTTCATATTTTGAGGGATTCGATTTGGAGCATGTTGCATTCTCACTATGTTTTATTTTTTTTTTTTCAGTATAATAAGATGGTTCACAATGGATCTGAAATATGCAACTGTAAACAAGGGCATTCAATTTTCTTAAAGCTCGTTGGCTTATATGGAAAAAAAAAATACCGAAAATTTTGGAAACATGATTACAACCGTGATCGCCATAGTAGCTTATTTAGTTTGAGTAGTTGCGAAGTCTAAGTCATCAATTATGAAGTCACTGTCTTACACATATGAGTAGTTCACGTTAAATAGAGATCGCTATTCAGCTGTAATCCAAGAAGATGAGCATTCACAAGCGATTCATCATCTTACACCAGGCATCACACTCATTACCTTAATTAAATTATGACTTTATTATTAGCTTAGTTTGACAAAGATGACATCTTAATAGATATCAATATGTTACTTTTGTTTATTTTATGAAAAATTAGGATTCGAATACTTTTTCTTTTATATATAGAAGTAATTAATTAACTTTTGTGTCAATTTATTGTAAAGAAGTGGAAGTTTGAAGCTAAGAAGAGAAATAATTTCATAATCACTTTGCTTGGGAAACATAATGGCTTAGCACTATACAAAAAGCTGTGTCTCGCACAACGAATAGTTATATTCACCAAGGGAGAAATCACTCGTAAGTGTTCTTCATGCTTAACTTATTAAACATAATATGCACTTATTTTATTTCTCTTAAACTTTAAGATAATTTTCACAATTGTCTCTTTAATATTTACAATTACACAAAAAAATAGATTAAGTTTACTTTTTTATTGATATATCTGAAACTTTAAAACTCTTTTGGTAAGGTTTAGTAAAGGAAAAAGTGTATGAAAATAAAGGAAAAAAACAAAGCTAGCCAAGCCAACATTTGGTACTTAACTTCTTGCTTAGCCAATCTTGTTCTTACTTAAGCCAAAACATGAACCAAAAAGCCTCATGAGGTCTAGCCAATCAGGAGCTAATCCTAGACTAGCAAGATTTATAAACAGAGAGCATGAGACTATTGTTTACAAATCACGTCCAACAAACCTAAGTTTTGGCTCAACTGCTCACTTATGGAATAAAGACACAATAAAAGGAGAGAAAGCACAAAGGAGATAAGGTTAGGGCACTCATTCACTAGATGTCATCCATGACTTCCACCTTCAATTCTTCTTCTCCTTTTTGTTTAGATTTCATGTTATTCAACTTCACAAGTAGTTCAATTCTCTTTTGTTGAGGTTAAATATAAATTTGCTTATATTATAGAGACAACATACATAAATTATTGTAGATTTGTTTTTTATTTTTCGCTAAAATTTACCTTCACTAAAATTATAGGAAATCAACATACAGTACAAGAATACATTACAAATATTTCCATAATTTTCTAAGTAGTATGAATATCTCAAATAAAGCGATAAAATATAAAAAAATAGGTAAAAAATATTAAGAAAATAAAAAAACATATGGTAAATGATGAATTTTTTAAAATTTTATATCACCAATCTTTGTAAATCTAAATTTGTGATCAATATGTTATACGTGAATATTCTACATTTAAACAATCTAATAAAAGTTATCAAAGAAAATTAAGTCAAAATACATTTTCTAACTATTTTTATAGTGAATTTACAAAATCATGATCATAAATATTAAGCTAAAACAAGATAAAAGATGAGAAAAATTAACCTCAATAACAAAAAAATGCATACTTTAGGCGCATACCAATAGTCATTATCACGCACAATGCTTTTGTAAGCGCAATCAAGAATTTTTGTTCGCAATACACTAAGGGAACTGAAGAAACCAATTTACATTTGGCTAAATATGCACGACGGAAAAACCAATTTCTACCTCTTGTGCTTATATTTTAAACGTAAACTTTGACAATTTTCACGTATGATATCTACTTGTTAGACATAAATTGAGTGACGTAATATACTTACTTTGTGTTAGTGAATATATTGATTTTTTTTCTACAAAATGTCATTAAAATACAATTTAAACATTTAAAACAATTTGATCAACGTCAAATGTTTGTATCAGGACAAGACTTAATGAACCATAGTCAATTCAAATTGCTTTACATTTTATTAAACTATACTATATAATTTTTTTTTTCTCTTTTATGTGTGTATGGTCTCGAGATTTCAACAAATATCTTCAGACCTCAAAATCTTTATATAAAGGTATAAAAGTTTTTGGTACTAAACATATAAAATAAATTAAAATTAAAAAACTATTTTAATCTTTTTTTATATATAAAAAAAATTGAGATCAAGGTCGTCTCAACCACACAATGATTCGCCAATAAAGAAATAAATAAATAAATATATATATATATATATATATATATATATATATATTATTAATTATAGATAAATTACTTACTATAAAGCTTAAGTTTTTTTTATTAAGTCGTACTTTATATTATTATTGTTTCCAGTTGTGATACTAAGTTGAGGGTAAGTGTGGACAATTACTAAATAAGAGACTAATTCTTTATAGAAAAGTTTGTTCGAGTTTCTTTTATAACTATTTCACGTATAGAAGTTATTGCTGAGAAATATCACAGTACTTTACGTCAAGACAAGACTTGGAAAATGTTCATTAGTTTATATGGATCTAAATACATGAAAGGAATCAATGCTTTATATATATATAATATGAAACATCGATGCCTGCATCCTAACAGGAACGGGTTAAAGAACCCTATTTGAAAAAAAAAGAATAAGTGAAGAGTAAATGCTATGAAGCATCTTGTTGACTATTACATATGAAACATTAAGGCTCCTTAACATTTAAAAATCACAATAAACCTTGGTACAACTGTATGCGCGTTTTTATTTTCTTATATGAAAGTATTAAATTATGAATTAGTATTATTTCGTTTTAGTTTATCTAGGTTATATTTATCTTATGTCTTTGAGGTTTTCTTTTTCAAAATTGATAGTGTTTTAAAATATTATTATTGATTATGTTAAAACAAGATCCGCTCACTTGTATTTATTCGAGTCAGATATTCCCATTTAATCTTGTATCATAATCTATGATTATAATCGAAGAAAATTTCTAACCAATATAACTAATTAATAATTATTGTTTATATATTAATTTATTAAACTAAAAAGTATTAGTTACTAAAATAGTTGCTATTATAAATAAAAAATTATAATTGGTCATTAAATTGATTTTTAAAATTAGCTATCATGGTTTTGATTTTAAAAGAAAAAAATTGGTTACAAAAAATTAGTTATCTAAATTTTGACTACCAAGATGGATTAATTTGTAGAGTGGTCTCTAATTAATTAATGACTAATTATAATTTTTTATAGTACTGACTATTTTAATAATCAACAATTTTTAATTTTGTAAATTGGTATCTAAATTAGTTATTATAGTGACTAACTATTTTTTATTTCTAAAATTCGTTTCTAAGTAAAGATTTTTTTATATTAAAAATAATGAATTTTTTTAGTAATAATTGATTATCTGAAACGTAATCTAAATACATTTATCGATAATTAATTTTGCGTTTTAATATTGAATTTTTTATGTTGAATTTTCATATTCAATCATGAATTATGAATTTTATAATCGATTATTTATCCTTTAAAATAATCTATTAGATTTGTGTTGCATCATTTTATTAAAGGTTTCTTTAATGATTTCGAAGTGAACAACATTTAATTTTTTACGATCAAGTTCTAACTTTCAACAATTCATATTTTTAAAGAATTTTCACTTAGAATGTAATTCTTAGAATTATTGCATGATTGTTGATCTTATCTTTTGGGAATATTTATTAAAAAATGGTGATACCTTTCCATATCTTTTATATATATAGTAATAGGGACACAACCCATGGATGCATTAGAACATGACCCATATCACGGATGTAAAAAAAATTTATACCTACGGATATCTGTGGATAAAATTCACAACGAGTAGGAAATTGATATTATAAATGGATATCGACGAATAATGGGTACGAGTATTTTTAATACCCGCATGTTAACAGAGCGGGTACGGGTATCATAGTATCCGTATCCGTGAATACCCGTACCCGCTATACTCTAATTTAAATTTAAAAAAATGATTAAAATATTAACATATTAATTTTGAATAAGTTATTTTTTTATCTATTAGTTTTTTTTTTAAAAAATCATTTGTTTGTAAACTGTCATTCAACTATATTTAAATGGATTATTTGGACTTTGTTTAAAATTTATGAATGTTATGTATCTTATTTTATTTAAATTTACGACTAAAATATGTTGTTAAATATTTATTTTTATTTTTTTGTAAATACCTACGGGTACATGTGAATATTTGTAGATATTAAAAAATTATATGCAGGTATCCGCATAACATATACTCGAAAGATATAGGTACGAATGGCAAATATTGATCTATCGGATAGGATATAGAGGAGCTACTACATGTATCCTACCTGTCTCGTTGACATTCCTACTCTGGATAAACAAAAGTTAGAGATTTCCAAAATTCTGAATTTATAAAGGTTTAATTAATAATTAGTACTTTAATTTCTAGATCAAATATTTAAATTATTTTTCAATACTTTTTTATTCAACTATATCTCAATTTTCTTTGAAACTGGACAATGTTAACCCTTTAACCCTTCCGTTACATTAGCCTTAACGACATATGACATGTTTGATTAAAATTTCTTGAATATTTTCTTTACATGACATGTAAGTAAGACTAATAAAGGATTTAAATAATTTTATTATTATATTTTTATTTTAAAAGAAAAATAAAATAGTTAAATCCCCTCCCTTGGACAAACCTACATGTCGCAAAGAAAATAACTATTCTCGAAGAATTATAGTCAAATTTGTCATATATATCTTTTGGCGTGAGTCATCACAATCTGAATGTCATTAGTTAAGGCTAACGTAATGGAATGACCAACATTGCCCGATTTTAGTTTTTTTTTTTTTTAAATTACTTTAACCTTCATAATTCGGTATCAAGTAAAATTGTATTAATATTAATAGCGATCTACAGAAGGGTGTGTTCCAAACATATGGTAATATATTGTGCAATGTGTGTAATATTATAATTCTTATTATATACATACAAATATTCCAAGAATAATTTTAAAGAGTTAATTTCTATTTTTACAATCATTTTTTAATTTAAAAGTTTTAACCTGTAACTCACATTTTAAATGTAAGATAAGTTCCAATAACTTTTTTAATAAAAGTTTAAGTCTTATATATTATAAGAATTGAATAATAGTTTATATTGAAAATGGTGGTGTTGAAGAAAACATAGACTTGACTTGCACAGTGGAAGCTGGCATCATCTTACCATATGTAACCTGCGTAAGCCATGGAAGAAATCTGTATAAGGAAAATGGTGCTACGTATGTGACCTCCTCAAAACCAAAAAGTAAATGGCTTTTTTCTATTAACAACTCACTTTTTCTCAAACAACTATTCAATTGTTATGAAAATTATGAATTGTCCATTGGATTGTTGATAGTTACTCGACTTAATTATTATTGATGATATTTATATTATTTGTCTTAAGTATGTAATCCTTGAGTTATACCTTCTCAGTTGTCTTTTCTATTTATAAATATGGATTTTTCTCCCTTGACAGTAATATACAGAAAACTAGTATTTGATATTCTATTCTTTTTCTTTATTCTTCTTTCTATTATTAACTTTTTTTTTTATAAATGATTTTTTATGATGAAATATTATAGGCTTAAATACTGATTTGGTCCCCTAATTTGTTTATTTTGGTCTCCTTATTTGTTTTTTGTTCAATTTGATTTTCTAATTCTTTAAAAAGGTTCAATTTGGTCAATACCGTTAAATTGACTTTAACATAGTGTTTGTCAATACCATGTATCATTTTGTGGAATTTTCAATTTTTTTATTTCTTTAAATTAAAAAAAATTCCACGTGTCACATCATGATTGTGCACACATGTCAACTTGAGAAAATTTTATTTTTTTATTTTTTTATTTTTTTATTTAAAAAAACTACCACGTGCCAGTTCATGGTTGTGTCACATGTCGTGACTGTTTTCAATTTAATCCTCTATTTACAATTTTGATTCAATATAGTCCCCCTATTTTTTAAAATGATGGAATTTTGTCCTCTTCAATTAAAGACCAAATTAGTAATTAATCTTAATTACAATTTATATATAAATGCTAAAATAATTTTTAATACATTTATAGATAATTACTCCACCTAACTATTCAATTTTTTTTGTTAAATGTGTAAAAGTTTTAAGTGCAAAAAATTACAAGTGAAAAAATGTAAGAAATAAAATAACATGAACATTTAGGGAGTGATTTGATGTATAAATGATAAAAAATTATTTTAACATGAATATATAATTTGTAGTTAAGCTTAATTATTAATTTGTTATCAAATTGGATAGGACAAAATTGAATCATTTTAAAAAATAGGTTGACTAAATTGAATCAAAATTTCAAATTGAGAGACCAAATTAAAAACAATCACGATTAGCTTGACACGTGACATAATCATGACCTGCCACATGATAGTGTTTTTATTTTAAAAAAAAAACTCAACTGACACATGTCACAACCATGATGTGACACGTGACAATTTAATTTTAAAAAGAATGAAATAAATAAATAAATAAATATATAAATATATAAATAAAATTGAAAATTCCACAGAACGACACGTGACATGTACAACACGGTGTTAACATCAATTTAACGACAAATACCAAATTGAACATTTTTTTAAAGAATTAGATAGCCAAATTAGACAAAAAAATAATAAAGAAACCAAAATGAACCAAACCAACAAATTAAAAAAAAAAACAAGTAATTAAGCCAATATTATATTCAGACGATAATAATGAATACAAATAAAATTTTAAAATAAAAAGCAATATATTTAATTATATAATAGTTGTATAAAATATTGAAGATGTCAACTTCAAAGAACTCTAATTTAATATATATTTTTGTAGAATTGCTTCAATTTAACTATAATTTTAATTTATCTGACCCAAAGGAGACTAGTATAAGGAGTTTTATGTATGCCTGAATGTCATCCAAGGACTTTTATAATGACTGCATCAGCAGGCATGCTAAGGTGACTTTTATTTTCTGTTTTCGAGAATATTCTTATAATTAAAATGTGCTTTTAATGGGTTTATATTTTCAGTCAAACTTGTAATTTCTATAAATTTAAATTAATAGCTTAAAAAACATGTAACTGTAATCCCTACTCATAAAGAGTGTTGGTAGTGATGATGATAGACTTACCTTAAATCACAAAACACAAAAGTTTACCAATGGAGAGATTAGAGCTCACTGCATTCTTCGTAAATCCTGAGATTAGTGCCAAAACACAGGGACATGCTACATTATCCACCACATAAGTTATAATTCATTATTTTCAGTTCCCAATTATATCAAAATACTTTAAATAACAATTTAATAAAAAAATAATAAGTGATTGAATTTCTTTTTGAAAATGCAAAATCAGGTGAGTATCATCAACAAAAATAAATCATAAAAAAATGTTAGAAGTAAACTTTAACTGCATTTTTTGTAAATTATGGGACTTTTTAAACGTCTGTCCACACCAGGAGGTCAGACGTAATTTAACGTTTGCTTAAAAGAACTTCGATGTCATTTAAAAAGGACGTCGGACCCCCGCATCCCGACGTCCCTTAACGTCGGATGCCCCCATCACTGACGTCATTTAACGCCAGACCCCCGCATCACCGATGTTAAGTTTTGCTTATCTCTGCGCGAAACGCAAAAACCTTACGCTGTTCATATTTCCGCGAGCGTTTCCCGTCGGCGACCCCATTCTGACCCCCTTCAGGTGAGTTTCGAACGTTTTTCACCATCAAACTTGTTGGCATTTGATTATGGATTGATTTTACGCGTTTTGAACCGATTATTTTGCATTTTCATCCCCATTTGCATCGTCTTGAGATTCGTCTCACTTGTTCTTCGTCCCCATTTGGCCAGCAGCGTGCGAAGACCCTAGCCTCCCTTTCCAAGTTCGTCTTTCAATTAGAAGATGTTAGTTTTTCATTATATGTATATAATTGTTCGTTGTATGTATATAATTGCTTGTATTTTTTTTATTTGTCATTATAGTTTTAGTCTTAGACTATTTTTTTTATTAATTTTTTTGACCTATTTCTTTTTTTATTAAAAATTTTATAATAATATTTGTAAAATTACAAAATAAAATTATATTTATTATTAGATATATGCATGTTTAAATAATTCTAATTACATTTCATTTTTGAATATTATTGTTGCATTTAGTGTTATTTTATATATGTAGATTTATTATACTTATAGTATACACTAAGCGAAATTTAGTTCTCGTTTGAAATTTAGTACAAATAATTAAATTTTTAATCGTTTGTATTAAATCTTGAATTGTCCGATCAGACAGTTTGACACAATTATTTTTCATAATTTGCTACAACGTGTACATTGAGGTTTATGCATAAATTTCATAAAATTTCGATTGAGGTTAATTTGTATTGTTCTTTGGATACATACTTGATTGTGATCATGACTGGTCACTTTCATTTCGTGTACTTCAGATACCAATGTGAAATGCTGTCAAAATTTTATGAAATTTATGATGTTTGATTTCTTTGTATTAATATGTCACAATGATTTTACCTTTTTCCATATATGTTATTTTCATAAAGATTGTTTTATACATAGTGTTGTTACATTTCTTCACTAAAACAAGGATGAAAAATATCCTTTATACGCTTAAGCCTACATAACCCATATACCCAACTAATCCATGATTACACAATAAACTTAAAACTTTTTTTTCGTGCTAAATTATAATATATTAGTTATCATGATACTATCATCGATATCAATCTTTCCTAATTCTAACAACTTACCATCTAAATCATCTCATTTCCCATTATACATCACGTCAAAATGTTTATATCTTGGATGAAAACTTCAATTATTACCATTACTCTAACTGTCTACAATAGTATATATCTTCATAGAGGAAAATCAAACTCCTATAAGAATAATTTCTTCGTCCATAGCAACTATTTGCATGTTTCAGTAGTGACAAACAATTGTAACTCAACAGTAGACAATCTAAACACCTTTACAACCTAGACAATCAAGTTATATTTTTTTCTTACAAAATACCATAAAGGTGCTTCAATATTATAAGCATACAATTTTTTACTATCTAAATAAATTAAATTATGATTTTTCTTTTCTAAAGATATGTCTATAGATTTCTTAAGAGTCGCTAATACACTAAAACAGGAAAAATAAATAAACTAACAAGTTAAGTTCGTATAAATGAAGAGAAAGTTAGGATAAAACATAACTAAACAACTCTTATAATATGATATTCAATCAAATATTTTGACTTTCAACATTAACATCAACCATAACCATTTTCCAAAGTCCTAATTCTTAATCTCAAACGGGCCTAATTTTGGTAAGCATTACTTACTTTTGTAACAAAATAAAGCAACTAGATTTAAGCCCAAAGAAAAAAGAAGGGTTAAATATTTTTTTAGTCTATGTAATTCAATTTTACAAAACCGATTTTGTAAGATGAATTTTACATCTCACTTATATATTATGAAATTGTCTTATTTATAATTAATGTGAGACTTCTAACATACATTAATGTTCAAAAACAAAAAAAAAAGTTGTATATTTATGGAAATGGTGTTACTACGTCTTGGTTTATGATTAGGTGTTCTTAATTTATGGGTTACAGGTAGTAGAGATGAGTAGTGTCCCGAAGAAGGAAATAGTGGCATGTTCGAAGGTGTTGTGTGTGTATGGGCATTAGTATTGACAGGACAAAGTGAAAGGATGTTGGTGTTCTTTCTCCGATGGTTCTGTTGATAATCACGGTCATGGCTGAATCATGCTGAAGCAGAATCTTACAAGGTAATGCTCCTGCACAACGTGCTGCAAACTAACCTGTTAACATCTTCTTAGTTATAAATCTGTTTTGAAAAAGAAATATTTTATTAATTCATACGTGAGATTAATGCCAAGACCTTAACGTTTAATTAAATTTTTATAGTACTTAAAATCTATGAAATTTTAAGATAAATAATTGGACATTACAAAACGGTACAATTTAGAAAATATCTTGTTATCTTTGTATGTGCCAACTTCAGTCGAGTAAGTGTATCATCATAGTTTGAAAATGGAGAATATATACAATATTATTTTTTGTGTTCGTTTTTCTCCATTTATATTTTTGTTATGTTCTTATTTTATTTTCCTTCTTCTTTCTTTTGATTGTACATTTTTTTCGTAAAATTTATCGCGTAATATTCTTTGATATTTAGTTTGTGAGGCGTTGACTAATTGTTTAGGACTTACTTTTTATTTATTTTAAATGTGATGTCTTTTTGCACTAATTTAGTTGAATTGAGAGAATGGTTTGTTACTATTGGTTAAATATATTTTTGTCCCTCAAGTTTCAGTGAATTTTGAATTAGTCCATCTTCGAAATTTTATACTAATTTAGTCCTTCATCTTTAGAAATACGTGAATTTAGTCCTTTTTACCAAATTTTGTTAAGTTTATTTGACATTTTAAATACATTTTATGATAATATTTGAGTTAACACTGAAGCGAAAATGTGTCAAATGGTGTAAACAATTCAAATACTATCACAAAATGAGATTGAAACGTCAGATAAATTTAACAAAATTTGGTTAAAAGAACTAAATTCACATATTTTTAAAGATGAAGAACTAAATTGGTCAAAACTTTTAAAAATAAACTAATTCTAAATTTCACTGAAACTTGAGGACCAAAATATCAAAAAAATATTTAACCCTCTTTTTAATTAGGTCTTGTATTCATAATTTAAAATACCAGTTCTATCCAAATTAATAAATAACAATTAAATTGGATACATTTAAGGCAAAGTTGGGATTGATGTAGTGTTTTTTTTTTTAAGAACAACTAGCCTTTAAATGAATACAAATGTTAAAATAAAGTAAATATATAACATAAAATAACTATAATGATGAAGAAATTAATTGTCACGTGTGATTTGAACTAATAATCACTGTTAATATATATGACTTTTAATATAATTAAAATACATATTTTAAACTTATCATATATAAAATAATATTTTGTAATTTGTCAGTAAATGATAATATAAAAATGCATTATTCCATCGGTTTTTTAAGTCACACATGTCATTCTAGTTAATTTTTTTTTTTACTAATTAAGAAATTGTTTGATTTTATCAGTGGGGTTTAGTAAAAAAAAATTATAACTTTATATAATATTTCTATGAATTTTAATTTTATAAATTTAATATTTTTCGTTATACAATTTTTTTCCCTTCATCACTTATATTATTAAGCAATATTTTAGTATTTAAAAATATGAAATGTGAACCTATATGATTAGAAGTAGTAGATAATTATAACAAATTTAAAAAAATAATTGTAGGAAAATGTTGGTGAGTTAAGTGGGTCAACCCACATTCGAACCCATTTAACCCATGGGTTAAGTGAATCGGGTTCATTCAACTCACCTTTGAAAAAACTAAATTTTTCTCAACCTAACCCGATTCAAATTCTTGGTGAACCGGATTGGCTCACGGATTGAAACCATTTTGACATCTTTGCTTCTAGGTATATATATTTTGAATATTACATTATTTTGTCAAACATAAATAGTAATGTAAGATGAATAGGAGAATTAGAATATAACAAATATTATAATTGAAGTAAAGACATACTTGATTGGTCTATAATAAAAATTGAAAACTAAATATAAACACTAAAAACTGTTTTTCCATCAATATAATATTAAAATGTATATTATGCATCATACTAACTTGTCTACTTTTGTTTACTTTAACAAACATCAAACACTTATAAATGAACAATAACTAATCTAATGGCTTTTAGCTACCTATTTTTTGTCAATAAACCTTGCTAAAATATAATCTCAATGAAATTTTTAAGAGTTATTCTGTTACAATAATGTAATTGAAAATTTCAGTAATTTTTTTAACCTTCTATAATTTATCATCTTGGTCTTTATCTTTAAATTAAATTCTATTTTTAAGAAAATAATCAATTATTAAAAATAGACTTATATTTCATAATATAAGCTTTTTTTTATAAATCTCAAATATAATTTTATTCTTAAACATATTTAATTTTACAAACATTAATTATAATATAATTTGTTCTGAGCTCATGCCTACTAAGCTTTCATGTTAATTTTATAAATGATATACATCTTAATAAATTAAAGAAGAATAATGCATATAAATAATTTTTTCCATCTGCAAGTAAATTTTCAAGTAATGTGAGAAGTTTGAGTGAACCAAACATAATTTATATAATATTCTCGTTATAAATTTTAGTTTTTTTAATCTATTATAAATTTTAATTAGTTATCAAGGAAATAGATATTCTAAAAAATAATTCATACATATTTTACCAGGAATGAATTGTTAACGTTAGTTTTAGTTTTCGTGTTTTACGAATGCAAAATACAAAAGCCAATTCAACTTGAGTCACTTCTTTTCCACACTGCACCAAACATCGCATCATAACCAAATCTTGGATGTACCAAATTTCTGCCAATCTTCTACTTCACACGTTCGTCCTTCTGCTGAGAAAAAGTACTCACATTCGCAACAAATTACCTATCTGCAGGAAGATGTCATTGTTTTTATCATTTAAACTTCTAAGTTCAACAAATTTGAAAAATAAGATATAAATAAAAGACAAGAATGAAAAAGATGTATGGTTTGGATGAAGAAAAGAAATCAGAATTTTCCCTTACATGTTCTAGTTATTGGAAAAAAAAAACAGAGAAAACTTAAATAAAATTATTTTTACCCAATTTTTTTCTTAAGTACTAATTATTTTTAAAATTGTTATAAAAAGGTTACTTTAACTCTGTCAAAAAGTTTAAAAACAACCAAAACTTTTTTTCCTCGAGTCATTTTAAAATGGGGATACTTTTAAGTGGCCCTATGAAAATAACCTCCTATTTGCTTCTTATCTGTCATTTTTCTTCCATTTCCACATCAAGGTAGAAGCTTTCTTCTTCGCGAGAATTCCATGCAGAAAAATCAAACCAGAATAGCAGAGCTCTCTTTCCTGTGCATTGTTATAAGTGGCTTTACAAGACATTATACAGCACATCAAGTTACTTAAGAGAAACAGCAGAATCAGCCATGTTCAGGTGGACCTGTACATAAATTTTCTCTGTTGCACTGGCATGATCTGGATTCTTTCCTGTCTATAATTATAAGTGGCTTTTACAAGATTATCTTACAGCACATCAAATTATTCAAGAGCCTCCCACCATACCTTGTAACAACAACATCAGCCATGATCAGGTTGACCTGTTTATAAATTTTCACTGCTGCACTTAGCATGATAGGTATCTTCTAGTCTTCAAGAAAAGTATGAACAAAAAGCATAGGTTCCTATAACATTCTTTGGCTGTGTTCCAAGATATTCCAGCTTCCTCAGTTGTGGATATATAATAAAAGGATGGATATAATAGCTGATCATAAATTGAGTCTCTTAGTAGAACTTGAATATTCACAAAGATTTTGTGTTTTTTGAGTTCCTTAACAGCAAACTCCCTTCAGAACGCATTAATAACAGTAAGCTTCCTTTTACCATAATCCACGCGAAATCTGTATTTTGTTCATTTTTTCTTTTTGGTGTGATCATTGACTCTTTGAAAGACAACCTGAACTGTGTGAAGCAAGTACTAGGAGGAAGTTGGATGAAGCCAATTCAAGTTAACATCAACTTGAGGAACATCTATCCTTAAATTGGGAAGCATAGGTTTGAAATTTTCCCAAGAAGCAGCTGTCTCTTCATCGCATATCACCACCTTTAAATTCCCAAGATTAGTGACTGAGAATGGTAATTCACACCTTGCACAACTTGCCATGTAGAGATTTTGTAGATTAGACAGATTACCAAAGTCATCCGGTAAATTAGGAAGGATTATGCAATTTGAGATGTCAAGAAGTCGTAGATTTGAAAGTCTTCCAATAGAATCAGGTATCCCTTCTAAATCGGTACAAGAACTGAGCCTTAGCAGTTCCAAATTCTCCAACTTTCCAATATCTTGCGGCAGTGCAGAGAGTTTGTGGCAATTAGTAATACTGAGCTTCTTCAGGGAGATGATATCACAGAGCCCCTTAGGGAATCCCACCATATCCTTGCAATAGTCAATATTCAAATCTTCAAGATTTGGAAAAGCGTATGAAATTAGCAGGTTATTGTTTTCAAATGCCTGTTTCATATTACAGAAGTAGAGGGACAACTTTGTAAGATTCTTCATTGCAACAAAGGAAGGAACAGAAATCCGCTCTAATCTGATTCTTCTCAGGTTGGATAAAGAGCCAAGTAGCTCAAAGTTGTTGATTTCAGAAGGATAGTAACTGTAATTTGTGACTGTCAGAACTTTTAGTTTGTTCATATCTTTCATGAAACCTGGGAAGGAATACTGTTTAGTTCGAAGATTAAAAATTAGAACCTCAACTTGAGCTAGTTGCATTTGGGGCCAATCTGAAGGGCAATTTTCATCTGCAAATGCAACCCATATGGCATTAGTTGTAGAAGAGTAATGAATGGCAGATAACTGTAACATTATTACATTTTTTTTACTTTGTAAGTATATATTTTAGAAAAGGTATAACTCACCAGTTGATATAGACAATGTGTGGGCAGTGACTTGCTGGGGCTTCTGTTCACACCAGCTAAGAAATTTTGTCTTCTCCCCATGTTTATTTTGATTTATCTCAATAATCAATCTTTTTCTCTGTTCCATTGGTTCCTGGGAGCACTGATAAATTGCAAGCTCTCTCAGAAGGTCATGAAGAACGATGAAGTGGTTATTGTAGTGGTAATTGTCTGTGTTAGTAGCATTTTTCCTGGTAAATAAGCAGAAATTAATTCCTTCAGAAAGAAAATTTCTCTCACAAGATTATAAAAAAAGCTCCATCAAAAAGAAAAGTTACAAATTTTAACTTGAATTCACAAGAATAAATGAAGAGTTACAGAATGCACGATGCTTAATTTCACCAAGATAAACTGTCATTTTGAACTATTATATCATCAAACATATGCTTCTCACATAAGCTATACAAGCCATTTAATTAATAGAGCATAAATTCATGTTACGTATATAATAGGATTAATTGGCCTACAAGAAAATATGTATAGTAATTTGTACCTTGCTACCATGACATTAACTAGATTCATGGAGTCTAATTTGTTAATGATGGCCATTGCTTCTTTGCCGTCATCATCATGTCTATACGACTCTGCCCACATGTCAATGAGAGCAGCAACAGGAATTCTTTGGTCTTCAGGAAATAACCCTAGGTCCATGAAGCACCCTTTGATGACAATATTATCTTCCAAAACATCCAATATCTTTTGGAGGCATGTAAGTAGTTCAACATTAGAATCAAGTATAGAACGACCTTGGGACAATTCCTCCATCATCTTTAGCCACAGTTCAGAACGCTGATTACAGAGTGATCTCCCAATTACTTTGATGGCAAGTGGTAAACCCTTGCAGTTTCTCACAATCTGATTATCGACAAAAAATAATCAATGAACAAATTCCCATGACTTTGAAACCCAAAATGCATGTATCATTGTTTTGAGGGGTCAAAAGTTGGTTTCTATTATTGTATATGTTTTCTTTTCCCCTTCTATGTTAGTTCAGTGGTGAGTTGTTTAAAGCGAAACCAAGAGGTTCCAGCTGTTAAAAATACAATCTTGTGATGTCTACTTCAAGTGAATAACTTCAGACAAAAAGACAAAGTACAGATTACCCAATTCAATTCGCACCTTTTGGATGACTTCATCAGGAATACTTGCACCACTTTCTTCCAAGTGCGTATAATGTCGGAAAAGAGTTTCTGCATCATCATGACCAAGTGGTTTTAAGATAATCTGCATGTCCGATTTAAGCAATGCAACCCTAGAAATCACCAAAATTTTATAATCTGGTATCTGGACTTTAAATTTCTCGACAAGCGCTTCTGAGCCAGGCCAAACATCATCCAGTACCAACAACATTGAACTTCTACCAATTTGCCTAAGCAAAAGTCCCAATTGATTAGCTGCATCTTCATCACTTAGAAAATGGGGTACTTGATATCCACAGTGTTGAAATAATCTTTCTACAATAATCTTCAAGTTGGCAGTTTTTGAGACGGTGACAAATAAAATATTTCCGCCAAATTTACCTAGGTAAATCCAAAGTGATATGTAAGTACATAGTATTCAATATGTTGTACTATTTAGAATGCATCATGAAAGACGTTCATTTCATTGTCAGTGGATGTTGCAAA
Organism: Vigna unguiculata; assembly: GCF_037176805.1. Lineage (NCBI taxonomy): Eukaryota > Viridiplantae > Streptophyta > Magnoliopsida > Fabales > Fabaceae > Vigna > Vigna unguiculata. The sequence continues at coordinate 49,364,274 of NC_140794.1, read as the reverse complement.
AGCATAATTCTGATATAAGAACACCAGACAGAAAAACAAATAATGCAGATTAAAAGAAAATGCTTGTTTAATTTGTTGAAATATCATTTGGATAAAATGGGAAAAGTCCAGGTTATGCCCTTAAGATGAAAGTTGGATTACCATGGACCCTTTTGTTCACATATTAACTTCTTAAACGATAATATGCACATGTTTGGCAACAATCTTAGGTGAATAATGGCTCTTTCCATTTTCAAACATTGTCACAGAAGTTGACAAAAAAAGTTATTATCGCTAGAAAACGAGCCAAATGTTGGTTTGAGCTACTCCCTCTACCTCCAGAAATATGGATTAAAATGTTTCGCATGCCATCACTTGATCTATTACCAATAAAACTTCAAGAAATACTTGCATGCCATGTATGCAACTTCTCAATATATTTCTTCTGGCATCTCTTTCTGCCGCTAATTTTCTTTCAATACAAAGACGTGGTTGATATTAACAAGTAGTTGATGGTAAAATATTAGACGGCAAAGAGATAACGTGTGAAGAAGCTATGAATGATTGATAAGCCATGATGAAATCATCTAAAAGAAGAACTAGTCAAAGTGTTGATGAAATCATCGTACATCAAATAAATAAAACTTACCCTTGACTTGTTCATCCCAACAGAGCTTTGTAGCAAGAGTGGTTTTCCCCATTCCACCCAAACCAGTCACCATAATAACGGACATACCATCTCTGAGAACCTCCATCTTCAACTTGCTCAACGGCACATCCAAGCCAACAGTGAAATCTGGGTTTTCAGGAACACCAAAAGGAAGCTTGATAGGTCCTCCAACACCACCAAGCTTCGGCTCAAAATTCTCTTTGCTGAGAAGCTCAAGAATTTCCCTAACTTTGTACAGTTTCTCTTCAATATCTTTTGCCACAAGAGCTTGCTTGTCACCACCAGCAAATGAACCATCCCTCTTGTGTCCAAATCTGCACAGAAACCAGGAGAGACACTTGTCCAAACAAATTTTTTTGGATAAGCATTTGCACACAAGCTCTTCTTTCGCATCCTTTTCTGAAATAAGGGTTTTGATTTCTTCTCTGGGTGGATTTAAGTGTTCATTGTAGTGCTTGATCTCTTGCACCACGGGGTTCATATCCTTGAGCGTTGACCTCAGTATCTGCTTGTTGCTTTCACTACTTTGACCTTTTTCCACTATTTCCGATACCATTCTCAATCTCTCTTGAAATAGTGCTGGAAGTACAACGCGCTGCGTGGTCTGGTCCATGAATAACCAACTTGCTTTCTTTCTCTCTGTTTTTCCACAATCAGAGGAGTAACAAGTCATGAAAGAGGATTAGGTCAACGCTACTTAAGAGTATCTCAAATTGCGAGTTCAGAACATGAAAATGAAACTAAACTAAACAAACAAAATGAAAAGAAACAGTTATGTCGTGTGTACCTTAGAAATAGCCAACGGATGATTAGTGCAAATTCGAGTCTTTGTCTTGCGTGTCCAATTGATTCAGTAAGTGTGCGGATCCGAACTTGAAAGATTCGAAATTAGAGCACAATCGATTCAAGTTTTTATGCAGCTTCAGGGACGAACCGTGAAGATTCTCACAAGTTACTTATTCTCTTCCTTGATTTTTCTTCTATCAACCAAACGCGGACGTGAACTTTACTTTTCTGAGTACTGTTAGGTAACATCCAATTACCTCTATTTATTACAAGAAAAATTAGTCACCGTCAGATCGTCATTATTGGTAGAATCATGCTGTGTTTATCTTTGTTATACATTCCTGATGCAAAGTTGTGAATAGAGATGACAAATAAACCCGTACTCGTGGGTATTACCCGAACCCGTTCCCGGGGATGGGGATGGGGATATATATATACCCGCCCAAATACCCGTCCCCGCTTAAATTACTGAACTATTTATAATTTATTAAATAATCTAAAAAATATATATAAATAAATAATATATTTACACATAAAATATAATATAATATAATATAATATAATATAATATAATATAGTATATATACATATAAATAAAATATACTTTTATATATATATATATATATATATATATATATATATATATTTACACATATACATGTAATATAATATAATATAATATAATATAATATAATATATATATAATATATATACATAATAATATAATATAATATAATATAATATATATAATATATACGTATAAAACAAATTAATCATTTAACTAGTGAGATCTTTTATAAACAAATTTATAACATTACAAATTTATAAAAATTTAAAAGAAATATATATATATATATATATATATATATAAATATAAGCATAAAATATCTACGCATATACATATAATACATATACATAATAATATAATATATATTATTATATTTATATTATTATATAATATAATATAATATATACTTAAAATAAATATATATCTATAAATATATATATATATATATATATATATATATATATATATAAACATATAAACATAAGATATCCACACATATAATATATATACATAATAATAATAATATAATATATAATATAATATAATATATATAAATAATTATATATATATATATATATATATATAAACATAAGATATCCACACATATAATATATATATATACATAGTAATATAATATATAATATAATATAATATAATATAATATATATATATATATATATATATATATATATATAACATATTTCTCATTCTCTTTGTTTTATGTTATACACTTTGTTTACTCTCTCAATTGTCTGGTTTGTTTTTCAAGATTTAATTTTGAAGGTAATTTTTCTTCTTCTTATTACATAATTTTTACTCTCTGTACATGGTTATGTTCAAATAGGTGTTCCTCAATTTCATACTATAAAATAATTTTTAGGTTACACATGTGATTTTTAAATTTTTTTTATAAAAAATATTTAATTGATATATGGAACAATAAAAAAATGGATATGGGTATGGGTATAAGAAAATACCCGTTATCCGGTGGGGATGGGGATGTGTCAAAAGTTGTATACCCGTTGGATTTGGAGATGGGGATGGGGATGAATTTTTATTATGGGGATGGGGATAGGATCATGATACCCGTACCCGCCCCGCCCCGTTGCCATTCCTAGTTGTGAAGACATCTTCAAATTTTGTAAGAGGATAAAAAGCTTCAATTACAATGCTTATCGAAATAATTATTTTATCATTACATGTTACGTAAATAGGTTGGAGTGAAACTCTTAAAAAGAAAAAAAAAAAAGTTGGAGTAAAATAAAAAGACGGATCCACAAGTTTTATGAATTTTCTAAGGTTTGGATTCACAGATAAAATCTAAACCTTCTTTTAGGTGAAATATGCTATTTAATTTAAGTGAAAATCGAAATTAATTTTTTTTTATAGTTTTGATTTGATTTAGTTTTTTTAATTTTAAAAAAATATGTCGTGTAAATTTAGTTATTTTAATTAAGTATTGTTGAATTTATTTTATGTTTTAAATATATTTTAAATAATATTGATAATATTTAAATTGTTATAATTATCTAATATATTTTCACTTAAATATGTATAGATAAATACGTTTGAAACGTTTGAAAGGTTTAATCAATTTAATAAAAGATTAAATTTATACATTTTTTAAATTTTAATTTTATGAGAAAAATTGAAAGACAACAAATATATTTAATCATTTATTAAATATTGCACTTAACATATTTCACAAAAAAATTTACATAAATTAACTTAATCATGATATTGAGCGGTTAATGTATATAAATATAAATTAAGTTTAAATTAGAAAATCAATTAATTAACTAATTTTTAGTTTAAAAGTACTTGCATGATTTTATTATGCATAGACATATTAAAATAAAAATGAAGTAATAAAATATAAATTTAAAGAAAAAAATATCAGATTTAGGTGTTAACCGGTCTTTAACGTGATAGAATAGGACAAAATTTTTAGTTTATTATTTTATGACAAATTAATCCGATTCGTTTCAAATTTTAACATATAAAAGAAAGAAGGTTGAATATCTTAAATTGTCCTATGACGTGGGATATGTATATACCCGTCTTGAATGTATTTTCGTACCCGTCTTAATATTTATTTTTTCTTTATATTAATATACTCTGGTAGTTTACTATATAGTCTAAAAAATATATATATATAATATTCTTAATTGTATTTTTTTTTCTAATTTTTATATAATTGTGTTCAAATGATGTATATAAATTAAATATTTTTTAGATTTAGATATTCCTACTCCATTTTAATATTTTTATTTCTTGTCTCTTTTTTCACATAAGAATGTTTAATTCTCAATTTAAGTGTTTAATATCATAAAGTTTCAAATTACTAAGTAATATAAAAAAAATATTTTCTTTATTCTCTTAATTTTTAATTTTTGTTTTATTTTTATTTATTGTTTCCTTTTTTCACATGAGAATGTTTAATTCTCAATTTAAGTGTTTAATAACATAAAGTCTCAAATTACTAAGTAATATAAAAAAATCATTTTCTTTATTCTCTTATTTTTAATTTTTGGTTTATTTGAATAATTCTTTTTGTTTTGCTAAAAAAGACATTATCTCTCAACATTTTAACAATTCAACTAGTTTCACATTTGAAAAGTTTACTTATATTTTTAAAATATTTTTCATTTTATGATACCCTTAGTTATACATTTGTTTTTCTTTGTACCATTTTATTCACTAGCATATCAAATTGTTTCTAAGACACACATTTCACTTTTCTTTAATATTTTTATTTGTTGTCTATTTTTATCTTGTAGAATAATAATATTTTGATGTTTTTTATATAATTATTTTTATTTATAACTCATTATCATAAGTGTAACTTTATCACTACAATTGTGTAAAAAAATTCATTTACTATAATATGATAATTTAATGTCATTTCATGAATCCTGTTTATCACCTTCCAACATATATGGAAGTTAGAAGTTTAAAAGACGAAAAGTTTATGCTAAATTTCAGTTATTATTAGTTCAATTTTTGTTCTTTGTGTGATTTCATTCAAGTAGTGTATTCTAATTTTTATTAGTGTATGAAGAAAGATATTTTATTGGAATTTAAAGAATATGAGAGTAAAAAGACATTTAAAAAATATTTTTAAATTTCGTTATACGTTTTCTTTTTGTAAATTGAAAAAAATAAACTTTATCAACTTTGTTTCGTCAACTTTGAAAATTTAGTAAATTTTTTGTCTCATGAAATTGGTATTCTAATTTGAAATGTATACAGTAATAATTTTTTCAAGATATTTGATATTGAAGAAACGATGATACTTCCTTTTGATATTTGATAATATTATGTTTTCATTGTAAGAATTTTTCATTGTTTTATAAAAATTAATTAATTGATATTAAAGCAGTAAGAAAACATGTATAGGTACGGGCATGGGTACGAGGTGTATACCTGTTATCCAGTGGGGATGAGGATGAGGAAATAATTTCATACTTATTGGATAAGGGTGGATTTTTTCTTTGAGAATGAGTATGAGATAACGAAACATGTATTTGCCTCGCATAGTTGCCATTTACATCTCAAGCACGAGACTAGAAAGTAATGAGTGATTCAAGAGTGGTTCAATAGTAGGTGATATGATAGGTCCAACAAATAACAAATTTCATTATGATAGACTCTAAACTCCTGATTCTGATATTATGCTCAATAGTGAATTTTAACCCTAATTCAACCTTACAAATTGACTTGCAAGATGAGGTATGCACTTCCTTATATATTGTAAATTGTCTTATCTCTAGTCCATGTAAGAGAGAAATATAAAAATATTGAAAAAAGAAGAAGTGAAACATAAATTGTTCAACAACATCAACCCATATACTTTACAATATTGATCAAGATATATTATAAATATTTTCATAATCTATTATGCATCTATTGAGAGCATCGAGAAGTGGGAATAAATTATTCAAAACATCTAGGATCATTTGGAATCAAGAGTTAGTAGACAAATGTTTCTTGCAATCAATCGAAAGAAAAATCTTATAAAGAGGTCAAGAAACAAAAGGTCACAACGCATAATATCTTATAGGGATGGTGTCAGTGAATGGTGTCATAAAACGGACATGTAATTCGTTAAAAGTCGACTATTTAGTCAATCAAAGAAAAGAGAAAAGAATATAGCTAACATGATTGAGAAACGATAATTGAAGCAAAAAGGATCACAACAAATAAAACAGAAGAACAAAACAACAACCATTATAGAAACATAATGGATATTAACCGCTCAATATACATGAAATCTAATTGGTAGTCATCCAAAATTTTTTAAAGGACAGTTATAGGACAATTTAGCATGTAACTTATTTAAATTTTGAATATTCCATGTAACTGTCAAAGGGGGCTAGAAAATATAAATAGATTTATTTTGTATCTTACAAGAGTGACAAATTATGGAACAATACATACATTCTGAGAAAAGTCGCAAAAAAAAAAAAATGATCAATCTAATGTTGGTTGTTACAATTTGAGTCACACTCTCATTGATTTATGTTATAAATTTTTATTTTCTTTGGTAATTTATTTCTTAAGATTTACTTGTGTTCTTTACATTCCATTAGAATTCTAAAATTATATCGTGATTGAGACCATACATATCATTTATAATTTTACCATCATAAATTTACACTTTGAATTCGTTAAGTGTTTGATTAATTTACAATGAGTTTTATATAAGTTAATTTTCTTCATAGAAGTTTAAAGACAACACTAACCAGTTAGATTAAGAAACAAGTGTTTACTCGGTTGTAACATCCCGTTTTTATAGTTTTTAAACTATTAAACAAAACATTTAAATTTTAATAGTTCAGAAGCAAGTAAAGACATAGGCCAGCATAATCTAATACAGTCATCCAAAAAGAAGTACATACGCTGATCAACCTGTACAGCCCGCACCACTAAAGGGTTATAAAACATTATAAACATTCACTAGGAAAAACATGTGGCTACTACAGCGGGGAAAAGTCCTGGAAACCCACTCAACGTCTGTCTAGGAAGGGTGTACTTTCACCTGCACTTTTATCTGCTCCCGCCATTCAATAAAGACGACCATTGCAAAAGTAGAAGACACACAGAACACCATAAAAACTAGAAGGGTAAGCTAACTTGAATAAAGAGCAAATTATGCAAATTTTATATTAAGACAGAAAATAGACTTTTATTACACAATCGATTCAATCACCAAATTAATCCTGACCACAACACCACGCATCAATCTAGACTCGATATCCGGATTATGTAAGCGGCATTGGAGCTCTTGGTGACTTGCACTCGAGATGGTTCCTAAACTCTGCAGAGTTTTAGGCACAAGGGGTATTCACCCAACCACTCTCAAGGTAAATCCCATCACCTCTATGATGGATCGGAATCATAGACCAGGACCTCCTGCTACTTCCCCCGACGTAATCCATCATACTCTACTTGAGTCTTAATGGTTACTGGAAGCGTCAGGATATCACCAATTTGAGTCCTCATGCCCTTACATTTACTAAACCACATTCTTAGGATTTCCCTTGAAATCCTAACTCTAACATACTTCCATTCACATCAAGTTCACACTCAATTTCTGCATACAGTTTAACATGCATAAAGATCTCATACATTATCAACCATCATCATCTTAAAGCAACCAATCAAGCATCAAGAAATCAAAACAATGGGAAAAACCAAACTTCTGCAGGGAATCTCGCTTAGGCTAGAGGGTCTCGCCTAAGCTAGAGAGCCTATCTCGCTTAGGCGAGTCGTTCTCGCCTGGGCGAGACATCTTACAGTGGCAAATTACAAATCCTGGGCGATCTCTCGCTCAGGCTAGACTGGTTCGCCTAGACGAGATGTCATCTCGCTCAGGCGACCCCAGCTCGCCTAGGCGAGATTTCGCACAATTGACAGGGGTGAGCTTCTGGTATTTTCGCTTAGGCGAGACCAACTCGCCTAGGCGAAACTACCAGAAATCCTCCCTATTTTGCACATGCAAGCTCGCTCAATGACATCTACCACTCAATTTCGCACACCAGCAGTTTCAATCATCAATTACACAAACGATCATGCAATTAAAACACTCCCTAATGCAATCCACATCAAAATGAGTTATAGAGTTAGCTTCCCTTACCTATTCTTGAGTTAAGGTTTGAGTGGAGGCAACCTAGGAGAAGGGAGCTGAATTCCTCAGCTGAACCTAGAAGAAATTATCATCAAATTACGCAGGAAGCATGAGCACTGGATTAGACTCCGAATGGAAGCAATATTTCGAGTTGAATTTCGAATTCGGAATGAAAGCTGCAAGGAGAGCTTACCTAGGAGAAGAGAGACTGTGAATGGAGGCAGTAGAAGGCTCAAGCGTGGCTTCTTCTTCAGGACCTGATCAAGAAGCAAGGTTGATGAGGTCAGAAAGAGGGAGAACAGAGGGAGAGCTGAGTATGCAGAGAAGGAGGAAAATGAGATGAGTTTGGTGCTGTTTTTGGAAGAAAAAGAGGGGTCTTGCATCGGTCATGTAAAAAAAAAAAACTCACATGAAATAAAATTAATTTTAAGTAATACCAAGAGATCAAAACGAAAAACAACATCTGTTATGTTCATTTATGTGGCTTGAATTGAAGTAAAATATTGCTACTTTATATAATTAATTATGTATTTGTCTAAAATTCAAATTCAACCAAACTTTTCTTAGAAAGGAGGTGTTTTAAATATTAAAATAATGCACGTAAAGACAACATGACTATTACATAAAAAAGTAACAATAATTTATAATTCGTTGTCTCCATTTTTAAATCAATAGCATATAATGTTATAAACTATTCTATTATATTTCTTTTAATTTGATTCTCTTTTACAAAATTCAAACAACATCATATTTTACTTCAATTCTCTTCATTTCGTCTCTTACTTTGAGTAAAACTCATCCTTACCCTTACTTTTACTCCATCATGCCTGTCACCGCAAAACATTGATGATTGTTATGTCTTTGTCTCTTGGCGTGTACCTAGGATTATGCCCATTAAGATTTTTAATTACAGTCTCTTCGCTACGTTGAAGAAACGTTCTATATTCTTTTTAAATTATTATTTTCATTATTTTTAATTATTAAATTATATTATTTAAAAAAGTCAAAATAAATAATTAAAAATAATTGAAATGAATAAAAAAAAAGTTAAAATATCATTATTTAAAAACTGGACGATATTTATCGAAACCCGTGTCAGTGAATTTACAATTGAATCACTGAGTTATTTATTGATCCAACTTGTTCGGTCTATGCTTAAAATACAAAAATATATTACAAATATAATGTAAATATAACTTTTTATCACAATAAAATAATAATAATAATAATAATCTATATTTATAATAATAAAGTGATTCCTCTTTTTGTGTTCACATTTCATAATATCTATTTTACTCTTAGTTATTTTAAAAATAATTCATCTTTTATAATATTCGTTTCACCTTCAATTATTTTAAAATTAATTATTTTATAAATAATTTAATTTTAATTATTTTTTATTTTTCTACAATTTGAAATCTCTTTTATCTTAAATTATTATTTAAATTTTCTTTTTACATATTTTATTTTTTTTAATTTTATATTTAACAACTATTTTAAAAATTATATATTTGTTATTGATCTTAAATTTCTTAAAAATTAAAAAATACAAATACAAATGACAGCATCTGTTCAATAATAATAATAATAATAATAATAATAATAATAATAATAATAATAATAATAATAATAATAATAATAATAATAATACAAATAAAAAATTACATCCAGAACATTTTAATTTTATAATTTAACGGTAACACAATCAAATTCTTAATAACAATAAAAGTTCATAAACATATTCAAAAGACTATGTATGTAATGGAAAAAAATCTGGACTGGGTCTATTTCTTTTTTCCCTGTTTATTAGATTGTTTGAAAGAAATTGTTTTTTTCTTTCCATGAAACTCCTTTGTAGTTGAATGATGCTCTAATTAAGAAATTTCTAAAATATTTTATATAAAGCTTTTATTTTTTTAATATGATTTGAGATTATATTTATTAAAGGATATGTATCATTTGAGTATATATGTATTAAAGGAAATGTATCATTTCTAATATATATATATATATATATATATATATATATATATATATATATATATATATGTATATACTTGTTTCAAAGTTTAGGTTCTACTGTGTGTAAAATATTAACCTCTTTTTTAATATTTGAACGAATTTATCAAGAAGTACTTTATGCATATTTATTAGTATATTAATATTAAAATGACTTTTTAATGTATATAGGTAAACTTGGGAAATAATTTGTTTTTTCAATAAAACATATTTAAACTTACAAACGAGTTAAAAAAGTTTAACTCAAGCTTAGTATTTTCTTTAGAAGTTTTAATTGTGCTCGATTAAATAAATAAGCCAAACTCAATCATTAATACTTTTTGCAAGTTAAGTTCAAGCTTTAAACATTTGGGTTGACTTTATTAGTTTACACCAGTGCTTACAAATATCATAGTTTCTCTCAACTATTTAAAGAATTTACAAAAAACATCAAAAGAGCAAAATTTAGTAATAAAAAGTAAAAATAATGTATTAAAATTTAATAATTTTCAATAAATTTTAATTAAGGATAAAACTATAAATGAAGTGTCTTAATTTTATATATTTTTTAAAACACCCTTTATTTTCGCTTTAGATAATCACACAAATTATTGTTATTTCTTGTATAATTCATATTTCTTATATATTTTATCATAGATTGAAATTCATTAAAATAATAAATTTTTGTAGATTTTATTTTAATTAAAGAATCTATTTATTAATTTTTAATAGCATTATGAATAATAAAAATGTATTAAAACTAACCGTGCCCCTTGTCCTACAAAAAAAAAATGGTATTAGTGTTCCGTGTCTGACTCCACGCGCTTGGAAATTGGAACTGCTGTCGTTATGTATAAAGACAGAATTTATTCGGTCTTCATCGTCAAATTTTTATATTTAAATTATAAGTTCATAAATTATTATTTTATTATTGTACTTTAGTTATATTTACTACTGTTATTTTATTATAAAAGATTATTTGTTAAGAATGTAAAAAAATAAAAAATAAAAAAGTTAATGTAGAAGGAATATTTTTCTTTGTTATTACCCCTTTCCCTTTGTTGTTAGCCATAGTATTAAGAGACACAGGAATAAGTGGGAAAATTTCACACACCATATCATATAATCTATGTCCTGTACACATAATGGGTCTATGATGAAGTTACTTATCATTCTGCAAAATTGTTAGGAAATTAATGTGAATGAGAAATTTTACATAAGATAAAAATTAACAAAACAAATTATATATAATTAAAAGTATCTAATAACTCATTATTCTTTTAAGATTTTGAGTTGAATTTAATATTTTAATTTTTTTATAGAAGTTTATTTATAATTCATGGTTTTAAAAATTTGGCTCTCATATAAAAATTAACGACGGTAAATATTATTTTTAAAAGGATTAAAACTAATGAATCATATTCTTACTTTAAGAACACAGCAATTGTAACTACCGCGCCTCTGGTTTCAAACAAACTAAACGGTTGGCTAGTAAGAAGGGTTTGGCAACTTATAATTATTTTAACTAGTTTGAATAAAGTTAATCATACTTTTAGTAAACAAAACAACTGTGATTTATAAAAATAGAATAAAAACACAAGTTAGGTATTAGGTCACCAACATTGAAATTGTAAGGAAAATATTGTAAGAAGTAAGAAATACGTAAGGAATTAAACTACCAACCAACACAAGACCAAACGGTCAATTAATAAAGCATAATAAAAGTAAAGTGGTTTCAATTTAAAATGTCATACAAATTATTTAACTTTTTTAGCATTAGGAATTTAGCACAATTATAAAGAAAAAATACTGCATAAATATCGATAACGAACAATGAAAGGTTACTTTTTTTAATTTTTCGTATATTTTTGAATTCTGTAGAAGGAAATCCTAAATACAAAAAAATACATATATTATCACTAGAAATATTAGATTTTATGTTTAAATAAATAAGTAAGTAATAAATTATTGAGACCGGTCTTATATAAAAAAGTTTAGGTTTTATGTGGACGTTACAAAAGAAATGATAAAATTATTATAAAAGGTATCCGGATAAAGTATAAAGAAAAAGGTACCAAATCACTAAAGCAATATTGTAAATAAAGAAAATATTCGAAAAAGTGAAGAGTGAAGATGACCCACAAAAATAGTCGATAATTTTTTCTTTTAATTTCAAGTATCTTTCCCCTAATAATTCATGCTTAATATATTTACATGTTTAAAATATATACATAATTTCCGTACAATTTTAAAGCTAAGTGTTTGAAAGTATACATAAATCTTTACTTTGGCAAATAAATTATCTAATCACTATTTTATTCTAAATAATTAATATACGTGGTTGAGAATAGTAATAAATTCGTTTAGATGTAGTAGGAACAAAAGTTCAATTGATAGAATTATTGGCAATCATCATATATATGATTAGGTATTGTTCGCTTTATAGAGTTTATTCCATCATGATTTTGTCTTTAAAAAACATCTCAACGAATAAAAAGAGAAAGATTATTTAAATCATCTTAAATCTCGACTTTTAAACGATATGGGACTATTAAACGCAGTAAGAATATATGTATATATATATATATATATATATATATATATATATATATATATATTACGTCGCTTAGGAGTCAAGGTTAAGTACAGTTTAAATACTCCTTGCTCCCTCCATCTTCTGAAACACCTTTTAAGGACAAAATCGTGACAAAAACCCACGTAGTTCCAAAGCGAACAATACTTTGAGAATGCAGTCGTTGTTCCTAACGATGGCTGTTAATCAAATCGGACGGTGCCTTTTGAGGATAAAATCGTGATCAGAATAAGTTTTGTAATCATTTTTTTTCTCTTTTGTTACACACTTTTTTTAGTCTCACATTTGATTATTTTTAATATTTTTTTTACATGACAATGTTTGACTCTTAGTTTTAAATGTTCAAACGCATAAAATTTTCATTTATTAAGTAATATAAACATTTTTTTATTATCTTTGATTCTTATTTTTTTGTTTTATTTGATTTTTTTTTTGCTAAAATAATTTTCATTGTTCCTCAATTCTTTCACTCTTTTGATATCCAAATTTTTTTTTCAAATTTTTAAGATACTTTCCATCTTATAATACCGTTGTTATACATTTTTTTTCTTTGTACGATTTTATTCAATGATATATCAAATCATTTTTAGAGCACACAATTTATCATTTATACTTTTTTTAATATTTGTATTTGTTGTTTATTTTTATCATGTAGAATATTATTATGATGATTTTTTTTATAATTACTTTTATTTTCTAAGTTATTATCATACGTCCAATCTTATTGGTCAACTATGAAATTTCATTTACAGTAATATAATAATTTAATATAATTATCATAAATTTTGTTTATCACTATCCAAAATAGATTGAAGTTCAAAAGATGAAAATCTATGTCTAAATTTGAAATATTTTTAGTTTAATATTTTTTTCTCTAAGCTATCTCGTTCAAGTGGTATATTATAATCTTTGTTAGTGTATGAAAAAAAGATATTTCATCAGAATTTAGAGAAAGAATGAAAAAAGACATTGGAAACATTTTTAAAATTAAAAAATTGATTTTTTTATAATTTAAAAAAAATATTTTATAAGTTTACCGATTTTATTTCATTAATAATTTCAAAATTAATAGATATTTTAGTTTTGTTGAAACATATGTGTAACTGTGTAATATTTTATATAATTATTTCACTCTTATAAAATTGTTATTTGATATTCGTATTTAAATTTATACAGTTATACTTATTTTAAATGTTTAACATTGAAGAAAAATTAGAATATCACATTGAATATTTAATAATATATTTTATTTGTCGAGATATTTTCTTAAACAATTAATTGATATTTAAACTTTAAGAAAGTCACTAGTGTAAAAACAAATTTATAAGGTCCCAAGTTTCACGTTGCATGTAGCAAAATTCGACCTTGAAAATGCATAATGAGATTTTTGTAAATATTTTGTCAAAATTGGCATGCGATGTCCTTATAACGTCTGTTGTCAAACCTAGGGGAGGTTTGACACCCCTTAACATATAATGACCTAAGGTTTGACGTCCTTTAACTTTTGTTATGAGGGGGTCTGATGTCAATTTGACTTTTAAAATTTTAGAAACAGTGTCAACCCTTCACCTTTCTCTTTCTCGAGAAACCTCCAAAGTGCAATGACAATGACAAACTTGTACGAGGAAGTTCTTAAACCCATTTCACTCCATCTTGTTATTGTGTATTCATTTGGACTCAAGCTTTCATTATCCTTGATTGCATTTTGACTCAATTTTTTCTTCTGTATTCAAGTATAGAGTGTTCAGGTATGAGATATTGGTCACAAATTCATAATTGTGAAGATTTTGGGGTAAAAAACTTCAAATGGTCATAATTTCAAATTGGTCACAAATTCTAAGATATGTTTTTTTTTTTTTTCACCAAGTTTTCCATACTTTATAGCTTTATTTGAAATACTTATAGTACTTAGGAAATTTTGGAAATTTTTGTGGTATGTTCTTGAATTGTATATTGATTTTTCATAATTTTATTGGAGAAAAATATTGACACAAAATTAAAAAAAAAAATCCACAAATTGACGTCTATTATCCGACATCAATTTAACATCTTTCACACCTTGGACCTTCAACTAATATATACAAAAAAAATCTAAAATAACATAGGTTAAAAATCTTCTTTATATTAATAAATATGTACGAATATATAAAAAATGAAGATGAATGACAAAAAAAAATTATACGCGTATAAATAAAAATAAATCTTTGCATGAAGAATATGATGATAGGATGAGATGTTGAAACATGTCCTATTTCACTTGTTATCACAACTGTATGTCATTATATGCCTAAGAAAGTGTGAATAAAAAATAAATAAATAAAGGATTTACAAGTTGAGAGCGAAAGATATAGTCGTGTTGGGGATAATTGTAAAAAGGAAAATGATACTTTAACCCACTTTTTTTGACCCACTTTTAACTTATTACTTCAATCATCATTAGATCATTTTTTTTATTCTTTTTAGTGATGTGATATGATGATCTAATGGTGATTGAAGTGGTGGGTTAAAAGTGGGTCAAAAAAAGTAGGTTAAAGTATCATTATCCTTGTAAAAATTAGATTATTTAATAAGCTCTTGTTTTAATAAAAATCAGATTAATTTCTATTTAATTAATTATTTTTAAATAATTAAATTCATTTGAAAGCAAAAGGATATTAATTTTAACACAAGAAAAAAAACATATTGAAATTTCAAGGGAAAATTTATTTAAAAGTATACTCATAAATTACAATTTAAAAAAAAAATCTTTAAGATTGGTTTTTTACAAATTTCTTCTATTATACAACTAAAATTGCTAAATACTTTATATATGTAACATCTCATTTAATAACATACAGTTACTAAACAAAATATTATATAACTGACCATCATTAAACATAGGAATATTGACATGTAACTACTATATTACAGTCATTCATATAAGATATACTGAAATATAGAT
The DNA here is from genome assembly GCF_037176805.1 of Vigna unguiculata. NCBI lineage: Eukaryota > Viridiplantae > Streptophyta > Magnoliopsida > Fabales > Fabaceae > Vigna > Vigna unguiculata. The sequence goes on along the minus strand of NC_140794.1, from coordinate 49,348,609 downwards.
TTACACATAACAAAGTTGATTTAACTACAACTTTTTAAAGTTTATTTACAAAAGATTCCCCAAATGCAATTCCTCTTCCTTGACTGGTCCAAGTGCTACTTCTTCATCTACTCTCACCAATCAAGTAATAATTACAAATAGAGAACACAAGACAAAACAACAACATAAAGAAAAAAGGTAAGCTAATATACAAAAAAGTTTATTACTTCAAAAGAATACAATTATTAATCATACTTATTCAATCATACCAATCATGAATGAATACTATCCTATTTCATACAAAGACTTATATATGACTCAATTATCTAGATACTTTCATTGATATTGAATTTTGGCAAGTTTTGCACTTGTGGTGACATTTATTACTCTGAAGAGCCATTGCGAATGGGTTTCACCCTACCCCACACAAGGTTAGTCCGTTAATGTCTTTGACCAAGATAAAACCCCTAGACTAAGACCTTGTGCTCTTCTCACCACATACTCTATCCTTCTCTACTTGATAATTGAACGGTTAGCGCGTCAAGATAACTTCCAAATTAAACCCATATATGAATGCATACACTAATATAAATCACTACTAATCCTCCTCAGATTAGTATCAACCATTCTCAAATAAACCTCATACACCAACCATTTCCTAAGTAATAATCAGTATTTACAATAACACACCAAAATGAACATAGAAAATGACTAGTAGACTTTAATGTATTCTCTCAGCAAAATCATTCATTCGCTCAGCGCGTAGTGCCTATAGGCCCCACTCGTCTAACGACTAGATGGCTCGCCCAACGAATAAATCATTGGAGCTCATAAAGATAAATTCCTCCGAAAGTTGTCTAGTGAGTGTATTCTCGACCAGTGACCACCAAGTCAATAAGCTCTCTAACTTTGGCTTCACTTAGCAAGCACACACGCGATCAACGACGCCAAGTCAGTAAGCCCTTTGAATTTAGATTCCTTCAGTGAGTATATACTTGACCAACGACCACCAAGCTAGTAAGTTTTTTGACTTTAGATTCGCTCAACGAGTACATTCTCGCTTAACGACTACCAAGTCAATAAGACCTCTGACTTTGGATTCAGTCAACGAATGCACACTAGACCAACGAGTTTGCATAATTCTGCATAATAATGTCATCCAGTCTAGTCCAAATAGTCCAATAGTCATCACAAATGCCAAAAGCATACCAAATTTGAATTTCACCGCAATCATCAGTATCAATTAATCTCAAATGCAATACAAAAACAACCAACATTTCTAAGTAAGCAAAATTAGACCTAAATCCCAAAATTGACACATCATATATTATTTTACAACTCAAATGCATAGGCAAATCATGGTACAATCATACAAATTACTATATAATATTTATGCTACTCAAAAGCAGTGTAATTAGCTTTCCTCACCTGTGAGACAACTCAGACATCTCAAGAATACCAAACCCCCTTCACGCTTACAGGATGAACAATTTATACCTAGAAACAACACAAACATGATCAGGGTACAACATTAGAACCACTTATCAACAGAGACTTATAAAGATGATTTAGATGCCAAATGCGAGCTAGATCCTCTCACATGCACAAGGAAGAGCAACTGCCCAAGATAAAAATGGTAGAAAACCAACTTACTTAATTGAAGAATATGATCGGACAAAAGTGGAGAGTTGTCACAAGGATCACCTTAGCGGTCTCTGATATTCAAATAGATGAACATAGGATGAGAAATCTAGAGAGAAGTGAGAGAGCTCTAAAAAATGATTTTTAGAAGAATGGTATGTTTATAAATAATGAAACTCGTTTATAAAAGTTATATTTATACTTTAATTTTTTAGTATTACAATAATCTAGTGTCATTATTTTAAATACTACATCGATTCTAAAATAACATTTTCTATATCTTTACATTATCGCACGAAAGAAAAAGGGTAAATATTATTATTTTCAAAAATGCTCTTCATATAAATATGAAAATAACATATTCACGCAAATTCGTATTAAAAATGAATAAATCAGTAGTAATATATTCAAAAGAATAAACTAGACTTATTTAAAATTAGTTTCAAGTTAATATATTTTATAAATGAACAATTTAAAGATTTATTGAATTTTAATTACTTGTAAGCTTAAATTATTGGTGAGATTTTTGGCAAATAACAATTAACTCATTAATAATCATATAATATTAAAATTTATTTGATTATTATTTAATTTTTCTAAAAATAAAGACAGTAAACACAAAATTAAAATATTAGTAGGGATCATTGTGAGGGAGTGTAATAATCAATCTCACTATAAGCGTTTACACTGACTCTAAACTATATAATATATAGTGTCTCATTATCGTGAGATGATTTCCTATTTACTTAAGTGTGTCAAACATGATGTGACTTGTTAAAATGTGTATCTTTTTCCTAAGTGTGACAATATTATTCTTGGTGAAACTGTGTGTTATATTGTTTAAACAAAAATATTACAAATTTAATGTGTTAGAAATCTCACAATAGATAATAGATAAAGAAGAATAAGATAAGCAACATATAAGAAAAAAAAAATCACATGATATCTTATTATCTTATATGAGTATTGAAAATATTTACTTAATATTTTTTTATTTAAATTATATTTTTAAAACTTTTAATTTTAAAAATATCTTTTATATAAAAATAAAAATATATTTAATTATTATGTATAATTGAGAAATCAGATATATAAATATTTAATATTTTGTTATATTTCATTCCTCTATTCTATTCTATTCTGTATATAGAATATATGAATAAAATAAAAGAAAATAGGAATCTCCTTCGTAACTCTATTGTAACTCTTGTATTTTACAAAATCTCTTAAAATTTGAAATAATTAGGTTATTCACAACTCATATTGATAACAAATTGTATTGAAAATCTTTTATCAGTAAAGTTGTCCAGCAAAGTAGTTTCTCGCCATGAAATGGAGGTAAGAGTTATCCTTTAGGTAATTGTGCTTAATAAATATTTTTCTTTGATAAATACCACTATAAAAAGGAAAGGTCCTAACTAACATACTTATTTTTAAAGAAATATTTTTGCTAGAGATAGAGATATTTCAACAAAGAAGATCACTTAAAGTGGTAAATATTTTTTCAAATAATTTATATATTTATGACTGCTATTTGATATGCATATATTTCGTGACGGAATTAAAGAGTTTATAACAATATTTTATCATTACTATTGATTAAGAGAGAAAATTTTCCTCACAAATATTTTTTGACATCTAAGCATTTTATTATAGATTCCATCACAAATATGTGGCTATAAATGCTTTTCATCACAAAAGTAAAAATAACTAACAATGAAAGAATAAATGACACATCAAGTATTATGAAAAGAAAATTAATTATTTAAATGAGTGTAAATTTTTTTTAAAAGTTATTTTTTATAAAGTTATTTAAAACTTACTTTTTAAACTGATATTAAAATTTATTCTAATTAAGTTTAATGAACCTATGCAAATCACAAACAAATATTAAGCTCAGAGTAACTCGTCATACACATTACTTCCCAAACTTACTTCTGTAATCCTCAATCCTCGTCAGGTCTCCACATGCCTTTATATTATTCTAACAATAATGATATTTTAATTTACTTTTTGATTTATTATTCTAATCATTTTTTAATTATCTATTTTTATTTATTTTTAATAATGTTATGTGACGATTTAAGAATGATTAAAGTAGAAAAGTAAAAGTGAGTGAAAATATTATTATCCTATTCAATAATATAGTACTCCCTCACCCACTTCCACATAATGCTCAAGCAATGAAATGCAGGATATTTTTTACATTATATCATTCAATTACAATTCATACTTAAAAATGATGTGATCACTCCAAAAATGTAGAGAAAACAACACAAGCTCCTAATAATTTTGCAGGATACATATTTGGTTCTCAGAATATAATTTCCTACATGAACAATGATATTTTGACAACTTTTTTTTTAGTAACTTCTTCTAAGTTGTTTTAGAATCTAAAGAAAATGAGAAAATAAAAAAATAAAAATCACTTAGAATTATAAAAGAAAGTTGTCAAAAATTTAGTTATTAAAAAATTGTTTTCTTACACATTGCCACCAAATAATTCGAGGTACTTGAAGTCACCTTCTAAGTTTTTTACTCTTGATTGTGCTGCAAAACAAAGTGCCAGAACGCAAGTTAAGAAATAGATTCTAGTTTGAAATCAATGAGGACTACCTCTAGCTTTAGATCACTAAACATGGGTTTGATAGGTTCCCATAATGCAGCCGTCTCTTCATTGCATACTACGACTCTTAAGCTCTCAAGCTCCGTGACTGAGTATGGCAATTCAGACAATCTGGTGCAACCTCTGCAATTGAACCTTTCTAAACTACGAAGCTCCCCTATGTTCTCTGGTAACATACCAAGGTTTACACAGTCAGAAATGTCAAGAAAGTTCAGTTTATGAAGGTTTGTGATGGTGTCTGGCAACTCTTCTAACTTGGTACAAGAAGTAAGCCTCAATGATTCCAAATTCACCAACTTTCCAATTCCTTCAGGAAGTTTAGAAAGATTATGGCAGTTTGTGATGCTTAGCTTCTTTAGGGAAACAATATCAGAGAGTCCAGCTGGCAATTCCTCCACATCACAGTAATCAATGTTCATCTCCTTCAGATTTGGCAGCACATCAGAAACGTTGATGGTGCTGTTTTTGAAGGCTTCGTTCACATTGCACATAAAGAAAGAGAACTTGTGCAGATTCTTCAGTGCCACTCCAGTCTTGCTCAGGAAAGGAATCGAAACCTTCTCTAACCTGATTCGTTTGAGATCAGTAAGATAATCAAGCACCTCTAAATTCTCCAACTCAGCACGATTGACGTCATAATTCGTTATAATCAGGACTTTTAATTTATTCATCTTCATCATGAACGGTGGTAGCGAGCGCTTCTTTTCTCTAAGGTTCATCACTAAAACCTCAACCTCATTTGGCTGCAAGTTGCACCAATCTGAAGTGAATTCTTCATCTGCAAAATCAGACTCAATAATTAGTGTTTGAGAACTCTCTCTCAACATGTGCGCATGCCATATGTGCACCAAGATAGAAAGATGATCATACCAGTTGATATGGATAATGTGCGGGCTGCAATGTGATACTCATTCTGTGTAGTCCACCATTTGGGAATATTGTTCCCTCTTAGGTCAATTATTAGTCTATGCTTCTTCTCAGTCGGCAAATTTCTTGTTTGATGGATGGCTAGGTCCCGAAGAAGACCATGCTGCGTAACATAGTGGTAGTTGTAGTCAACTGTGCCAATCCTGATCAATGAAAAGAAATCAATCGCTCATGAGTCAATGCACCGCAAACAGCACACACAATATTCTCTCCATCGCAGAAGTAAATTTTGTGACAATTATAGGAAAAAGTGCCAATAGGATCATGGCTATTCACTCATGATAAATTCCTCTTTTTTTTTTCTACGCAGAGAATAACTCAAATATCAAATCTTTTTCAAGATGACTTGGAATGTTTAATGCATAGAGATGTTCTCCAATGAGAAGCACTAATTCGCCTTACCTTGTGACAATAAGATCAGCCACGTTCCTTTTGACGAGTTCAAGGATATTCTCCATAGCAATGTCATCATCTTCATCACGCTGTTCTGCACAAATATCAACAAGAGCTGCAGCGGGTATCTTCTGTGCTTCAGGAAATAAACTCAGGTCCGTAAACACCTCAGCAACCTTAGCATTCAAGTCATCAAAGCAATTTTGGAGGCAAGTATGAAGAACATCGTTACTAGAACTATAGGCAAGAATAGAGTGACCCTTTGACAATGTCTTCGCCCTGTTTTGCCAAACCACTGGTGCTTCAAGACTTAAAGATTTGCCGGTCACTATAAGAGCCAAGGGAGAACCACTGCACCCTTTTGCTATCTGCAATTTATTTGATGTGTTCAATGAAATCAGAAATTGATACTAAAACATTTAACATTGTTTTGCAATTATCATAACTGGAAGGTGAAAACTTTTTTAGACAAGTATTCCGTAGTTACAACTTTACACACCACATTTGTAATACTCTAATTGAGCAATAGAGAGTACCTTCTTGACAACATTATCGGGAATTTCAGAACTAGTCTGATCCAGGGATGCAGAGTGGCGAAATAAGTTTAAAGCATCGGCTTCATTCAGTGATTTCAACACGTATGGCTGTCCAAATCCTTTAATTGCGAATCTTGATGTCACTAAAATCTTGTAGTTTGGGATCTGAAACACGAATTTCTCTACTAGAGATGCTGACTCTGGCAAGACACCGTCCAGGACCAACAACATGGGGTTTTTTCCAATCTCTTTTAGCAAAGTTTCCAATCGATAAACTGCACCCTCATCACTTTGAAACTGTGGCTTCTTGCAACCATTGTGTTCAAACAATCTCTCCACTATGGTTCTGAACTTGGGCGCTTCCACATCCACTAAGGAGATGAAGAATATGTTGTCCTTGAATTTACCTAAACAAATTTCAACAAATTTAGAGCTCTGCATATTCAATCTAAAGTTCATATTCCTTAGACATGTTTACAGAACAAGTTAACATATGACCTTCACAAAAAATAAGATCTAGCTTCTTAGGCTAATTATTTTGGACATCATCAAGAACATATAAAATACTTTCATTACTCAACTTCTTAAATCACTTTATTCTCTCCACATTCACACAGTTATTCCCCTAATGGATCAAATGTGCTTGTATTTTCATCAAGTTCAACGTTTCTGCCTCAAAATGGGTAAAAGGTCCCTTAGATGAAACTGTAACGGCTTTCCAAATACAGCCTAAAACCCATTTGTTGCATTCTGATATCAAAACATCCCCTTGTAGCTAATACCTAGCTAGCGTACTATGACTAAAAGTGGCAACCTATACCAAATGTGTCTGCTAACTCACTAGATTCGTTACTCAATGGTACCCAGTAACTAGAAATGAAGTTGAATAACAGCCTAATGGTTTGAGATCAATAGAACCAAAGAAACCCTCAAACAACTTTTCAAACGATACGAATACGAGAAGAGAAAGATGATGAGATAGACACATTCATACCTTTAACTTCCTTGTCAGAACAAAACTTCTTGGCCAACGTTGACTTTCCCGAACCTCCTGTTCCAGTTACTGTGAGCACTGACCCCACATGATGATTATTCAGCAACTTGAACTTCAACGCCCTCAGATGAACATCCAGCCCAACAGTGAAAGCTGGGGGTTCAGGTGGAGAGCACAAGCCTTTTAATTCAGTCCTTCTCGGAACATTCTCCATAAGCGTCGCGTGAATCTCAGAAAGCATGATCTGGTTTTCCAACACAATGATATTTATATTTCCTTGCATATCCAATTTGAAGTACTCATAAATAGAATCGATTAAGTCTTGAAGTTTCTGTTGGGAATTGGCCTTATAACAGAAATTCCACCAATCAACTTTGGAGCACTCCATAACAAGCTCCTTCCCCTGCTTGATCTGATCTATCAGCTTCTGCGTTTCTGTAGCTGGTTTATCCAATCGCTTGTTAAGACCATCTATCTGCCTAGCCATCGGTGCTACTTTTTCGAGGGTGGAATGCAACTTATTCAGGGTGTCTCTGAACTTCACTGCCCTGTCTTTCATGTCCACAACAGTGCTCAGCAATTGATCAAGCACTTTTCCAAGAACAGCATCCAGAATCATAGCCATGACTAGTGCCCACAGAGACTAATTAACTAAAAACACCCAAAATCAGAAACTTTGATCTAACTTCTAACACTGGTATGTGAACCAAACAGACAATAAGAAGGTACCGGAATTAAGAAAATAGAAAAAGGGTGGTGAAATAATACAGAACGCCAACAATAATGCTCCGAAATTTTATTTTTTATCCTCTCTTTCTAAGACGCTGTAACGCGGTACCCGATATCTTTGTTTGTTCGCATCAAAACCCTCTTGGATTTATACGATTTATGTTTTCTTTCTTTTGACAAGGCCCTTTCCCTCTAAACCGTGTTTCCTATTGGCTTTGCTATAAAACGTGGAAGTTTCCTGGATTACAAAGTTTTTTGTTTTTTTTTTTTTGTTTTGACTTGGTTTTGGGGTCAGTGAGACCAACGTCTATAACTTGAGCGAGTTTAGGTTCACGCACTGTTTAATGTTCACATGGATATACAGTAGTCAAGACATTGTCTAAATAATTGTGCGTATTATAGAGAAATGGTATTCTTGTAGTAAAATTTAGTGTGAACATTGAAGAGAATTTCAAACACAGGCAAAGACTTTTATGAACCCTGATGTCAACTACGTCCGCAAAGTCACTCCTCAATTAGTTTCAACCCTTAGACTTAAAAAGGTTATTCCTATTACTGTGTCAAGTATTCTAGAGACGACTCGCTTAATAATGAAAGGATTTCGTTTAGTTTGACAGTTCAAAACTAATAGCATCTCATCTTTCATTCTGCCAATTCATATACATATTTGATGTCGATGCTTCCATTTCCTTCTTTATTTTATCTATGTATGTGATTTTTATTTTATGGCTGTATTAAAGTAGAGAATGGAGGTAACCAATAAAAATCTTGAGAAAGTGCTTTATTCATCAATACAACAACAGGAATTCAACATGGTTCCATAAAAGGTTAGGAATTAAGACTGAATCATAAGTGTGTAATATGTTAATAAAGAAGTGATGTCTTTTCTAAACTATTCCGTTTTGTTCTGATGTTTCTAAACTATATTTAGTAGTTAAACGATGAATTGTGGACCATTTCACACCTTTATTAAATTGGCTTTCAGCCATTGAAACAAAATTTATCAATTGGAATTTAATCTTAAATTTACCCTTTGACAAAAATCCTACTCAAATAGTTATCAACTACACAGATATCCATGTGGCTTAATTCAAAAGCTTGAGTGCACTGCTACTACTGGTCTTATAAGGTGATTTTCTTTGCTTTGAAAAGTGACAAACATAACACACATTATACACAATTTGGCCAACGTATGGGACGAAACGAAGCCTAAAGTGTATGAATCCTAAATACAATTTGAATTTCCCTTGCTGATATATAGATAGTCGAAACTTGATTTGTAAATTTTCATTATTAAAAATATAGTTTTTTATTTTATTGTAATAAATCAAATTAATGTTGCTGATATAACAGAAATTAAAAAAAAAGGACCAACTTATCCCGTGTCACTTGTGGTTTAATAGATTAGAATAGATAAGCTAAGTAGACAAAACGAGTTGATAGATTAAAAATTGTTGGGTTAGACTCCAACTATATGTTTAAAGAATTCAAACTAATTAAATCTAATTTGTCGTACTTAATTTAAGTTAAGTGGAAACAAATCTTTTAGATCAGGAGAAGAAAGTCTCAACCTTTGGAGACAAAAAAAGAAAATTTATTGGCATATATTATACTCGTTGTATGAAAGTGGTGTTCGTATTAATCTTCTTATTTACTCAAATTGTTCTCTCAGTTTTTTATGGGAATAATCTTTTTATATAGGTGAGTCTAATAACTTAATTAGAATTTATTGCAATAAAATATTTTTAAAATTGATAAATTTTCAATAAGTTATCAATATATTTTTTACTTTATACTTTAATTTAGTATAAGTTCTAAAATTGAAACTAAAATTATTATTTTAATGAATTCCTTAACTAATTATATTTATTAACATTTCAATTGTGTTTATAAAAAAATACGATATATAATATTATTGCTAAAAAAATCACAAATAAAACAAATACGAACCGACACTAGTCGAATACGGATGTACTTGTGAAACATTATTACAGATATTTTTTATATAATATTTCCATAAGTTTGATAGGTAGATCTATTTATTAAGAAAAAAGAGAACAGACAGAAAAATAAAGGTAATAATTAATGTAACTACTTTTTATCAAAACAAATGAAAGGCAATTTTTAAGTGAAAAAACAATCGATTTTTTAATTAAATAATATATCTGTAAAATTAATATTTAATTTATTTTTTCAGAAATATTAATAACACTAAATGTGTCAATCAATTAGAATTTTTAACCACAAAAAAAATCAATAATAAAAATACAAAATCATTCAAATCTAAACTTATCTCACTTTTGCTTTCACCCTATATCTCATTCAGATATTACTCACAAAGAACATTTGTTTAAAAGCTTTTATAGGATTTTATCTACCAAAATTTTAACTTAAAGGTCCACTTTATTTCTTACCTTTAATTTAAGGGCTGTCCCAAATGGTTGAGCCTAAGGGCTGGCCCAATAAGGGAAAAAGAGATCCTAAGTCTGCCCTCACACTTACTTCCCCTTACTCTTCAGATTTTCGCAGTCGTCAAACCTTTCTTTTCGCAACCAGAAGCTCTGCTAGGGTTTAACCCCGACCCCGATCCCGTGAGCCCAGCCTCGTCTCCTTGATTCGTGTAAGTATCCTACAATTCCTCTTTCCTTTTCCATTCATATGCTAGGGTTTCTAGTTGGAATTTCGTGGTGAACTACTCTAAAAGCTCGCTCCGCTATTCTGTTCCAGCCTGTTTATCTGTCCCGGGAGCTGTCGCGTCCTCGCTGTTGGAGTCGAACCTTTCCTCTAGCTATTTCCAGGTAAGGGAAGCTAGGTTCTGTGTGTCTAAAGTCGTTTTTGGCTTGCTTAAATATTGTGGTATGATTTGTGGACTGCAAGCTACCGTGTTTTGTTTAAAAATGTCGTTGTGGTCTTTGGGTGTGGTGTTTGCATGTCTGTTGTGTGAATGAGCAACGACGGGCACTAGTTTTCTCGCCCAAGCGAGCATGCCTCGCCTAGGCGAGACTAACAGGGGCTCGCCCAAGCATTTCTGTGCGAGCGGTCGCTCAGGCGACCTGATTTCTTTTTGAGCGAGGTGCAGTCTCGCTTAGGCGAGATGGGGCTCGCCTGGGCGAGACATCGCAGAACCATGGTTTTCCTATCGCGCTCTCGCCTAGGCGAGAAGGGTCTCGCTTGAGCGAGAGGGTCTCCCTCGCCTGAGCGAAACCTGTTAGCTTGAGCGAGGTTGCGGGCAGTTTTGGGTGCAATTGTTGAATGATCCACTGTGTGTGAGTTGCTTGTCTGATCTACATGCTTTACTAGGAGGGTACAAGATGATGCCATGATTTATATGTGAGTTCGAGATGGGAATGGTATGTTGCTTTATTGGGTATGAATTGAAAAGCATGAGTTGTATAACTTGTCGATTATACATGATATTAATGTGATGAGCAAATTCTTGATTTGGTGGGTGGAACATGTACAAAGTATGGGTAGGGTATAATTCCATGACTCTTGTAGTGAGAGGTCTTGGTGGCGCCTCATCTGTTGGACGTAATTCCATGGACCCTCTTAAGGGGAGTTTCATGGTGGTGTCTCGATGAAAGGACGTAATTCCACGGGGGGTCGTGGTGGTGCCTCAAGGCTAGGATGTAATTCCGCGTAAGCCACGTGGTGGTGCCTCAAGGCCAGGATGTAATTCCGCGTAGGCCACGTGGTGGTGCCTATTGTAAGGGTGTAATTCTGCGAAGGCCTCGCGGTGATGCCTTACTACTAGGACATAATTCCACTACCACGCGGTGGTGCCTCGATATGCGCATCTGGATAGTCAAGTCTTGGGGTCTTAAGTGATTTGGGTAATCTATGTGTGTAGGTTTGTTATTTATGTTGACTCTGAGATTTGCATGTTGACTTTTGTGATATAATGTTTCCTTGCACTAGCTTACCATGTTTGCTTGTTTGGATTGTCTTGTATGTGGCTCTTCTCTTATTGCGATGATCATCAATCCTATTGATGTGAGCAGATAGGGGAACTGTTGGCAGAGGTGATGATGATACGGATGGTACCGCTTGATGGACTGGACGGGCATTGGGCCCATTATGGGGCCCATCGCTGAAGAATGTTTTGTTTTGCTATGTTTTCTTATCTGTACAAGACTCGTACTATTAGTTCACTTGCGTTTTTTTGTTTTAGGCCGTGTGGGGTCTCTTTTATGTTTTGTGGATATGTTGGGGTATGGAGTACTTCATATTCCAAAGCTTCGTACCCTCTGAATATTATGTATGTGGTGTTTTAATTAAATGGGCTTTATCGATTTATTTGGGACATTACATTAACTTTTGGTGCTGATGAAGGAATAATCATCGACTCCTTGTCTTTCCAAACAACACATACAAAGAGACATGCTAACATAAAACAGAATTATTGAACTTATTAGAGGTGTTTCTATTGAGTTTTGTCTTCTCTTACCTCTCATGTATTGGATATCTTAGTAAATTTCATTTCTTTACAACTTCTTCTTCAGTCCAATCATTTCTTCTTCATTCTCACGCTTCTTTTCCAGCAACATTTATGTTGTACAAGTTTTTCTTCTTCTCTTTTAGCTTTTATTCTTCTACCATATGTAAGTATTTTTGTGACTTTGTTTTTTTCTCTGATGAATGAAGGTTTTCTTTGAGATCAATGAACTATTTCAAGAAGACAACAACGGTACAAGTTTTTCTTCTTCTCTTAAACTTTTTCTTCTTCTCTCGAAACTTTTCTTCTTCTCTCAAAACTTTTCTTCTTTTTGATAGAGATATTATATTTTTTTATTTTATTTTATTAATTATCAAATATTTTATTTTATGATGGTACATATTAGGTTGTCCTTTTCCCCTTATATAATGAGATTTTGTACTCTATATTTGGGACAAGTTTATAATAAATCGTAGACAAACTCTCTTTGAGTTGATTTTCACCAAACACCTCTTGTGCGTATTTGTACGCGTTTTTATGTGCATTCTTCCTTCTCATGACTTATACATATCTATCATGGTATCATACTTAAATCGCCTTCCACACTTTCTCCTTTCTTGTTGATTTTCTGCCATGACGAATTCTACTTCATCCTTTGGTTCTCCCATAAACCCTGTGAACCTTAACCCATGTTCTGGTCATCTCATAAACCCCACAAATCCCTTATTTTTTCACTCCGTTGAGAACCTGCTCTTGTCTTGGTGTCTCCTCTTCTTTTGATAATAATTATTCGCAATAGTGACATGATATGCTCGTTGCGTTGGAAACCAAAAACAATGATTGTTTTATTATCGACACCCTTCCATGTCCACTCTCTAATGATCCATTGCATGAAACTTGGAAACCTTGTAACAAGATGGTAATTTCATGGCTCACTCGCTCAATGACGCCCACCATTAAACAATCTGTTATGTGGGCAACATGTGTCCTACCTTGTGAACTACAATGGATTCAATACCTTCTTCAGGATTTAGATTTTTCCGTTCTCACTCCATACACTGCCTTTTGTGATAAGAAATCTGCTATTCACATTGCCAAGATTATCACTTCTCATGAGAGAACCAAGCATGTAGAACTTGATTGTCATGTTATCCAACAAAAGCTTGTTGATGGCCTTATCCACCTTCTTCGTGTTCCTTCTACTAGTCATCGCATCCTTCTGCTTTCTGGGTTGCTACTTCCAAGTTGGACATTTACAAGATTCATGCCCACCTTGATAGGGGTGATAGAGATAATATATTTTTATTATTCTATTTTATTATTATTAAATATCCTGTTTTATGAAGGTACATATTAGGTTGTCCTTTTTCCCTTATATCATGAGTTTTTGTACTCTATATATTGGACAAGTTTTTAATAAATCAGTAAGCAAACTCTATTTTAGTTCTTTTTCACCAAACACCTCTTGTACATATTTGTACGCATTCTTCTTTCTCATGACTTATACGTATACTATATGTAAATACTTTTTGTATATATACTTTTTGTATGATTTTTTTTCTTTGAAGGTTTTTTTTTAATCAATGAGGTGTTTCAAAAAGACAACAAACTTTTCTTTTTCTCTTTTAGCTTTTCTTCTTCTATCTTATTCTATGTAAATATTTTTGTATGATTTTTATTATTAAATTTATTTATAATAACTAAAGAAATTATATTGAAAAAAGTCTTGTAGAAAAACTAGTTTTATACATACTTTTCCTCACTTTTATTTTTTTCAATTAATCATTTTTATATATATTATTCTTTTCAACTGAGATTTTTTTAATAGGTCTCAAAAAGATATCACATGTTTATATGTTGTCAATAATATATTTATCAAGTCAAAAGATTAAAAAAAATGTAAAAACCAAGATATTTGTCTGTACTATTAATTTTGAAAAAACAATAATCTTATTTTATGTCAACAGATGTCTCATAATCAAGAACTAAAGATACATAACCAGTTAATTTTATTATTAGGGACTACTAGTTTCCAATAGCATTTATAGGTCGATAGTGTTTATGTGATATGAAAACGTGTGTATCTTGACCTTATCCTATTACTTGTGTAAGTAGGACTATACAGACTACTAGGACAAATAGCAAGAATGTTGATACCAACCCATTAAAACAGCAAGCATGTGTTTGGTCTGGAGGATAATTTAGAAAAAAATGGAGATGAATGAATTTGAGGAGAAAAAATATATATATAAAAAATTGAAAAAAAAGTTTTATAAAAATTTATGAATGATTTCGTCATTATATATTATTTATTATAATTAATTTTATGATTAAAATATAAATTTATTTATAGTATTATTATTATTATTAATTATAATATTTAATTTAACATTTTTTAATATTATATTATGTATAGAATTTTCTTATTTTTCTCTCCCCAAAGAAAGAAAGTTAAAAAAAAATACTAGTATAGGATAATAGGGCCCTCCGCACGTTTTTTTTTTCTTCTTTTTAATTTGTATTCAAAGGTTAATATAATTATTTTTTATACTTAAATAAATAATTTATTTATATAGTTATATTTAACTGTTATAGTTATATATATAGTTGTAAATATAAAATTTATATAAAGAATTTGATAATATAAAAAAGTAATTAAATTTGAATATTTTTTTATGTAACAAATTAAATAAAATTATTTTAATATTAATTTCTGTATGAAAATAATAATAATAATAATAATAATAATATTAATACAAATAATAATAATAATAATAATATAAATAATAAAATTTATATAAAGAATTTGATAATATAAAAAAGTAATTAAATTTGAATATTTTTTTATGTAACAAATTAAATAAAATTATTTTAATATTAATTTCTGTATGAAAATAATAATATTAATATTAATATTAATACAAATAATAATAATAATAATAATAATATAAATAATAATAAAATTATAAAAATAATATTTGGATAATAATATTACAATATTATTAAAATTTACAATTAAATATTTTAGTTATATATCATATTAAAATAAAATATGTATAGGTTATTGTTATGGTAAAATTTAGACATATTATACACTATCACTACAACAAAATTTGTAATTTGTGAGGGAAATTAGCGAAGAAAAATATTTTTCATTAATTTTTCGCTATTTAGTGAGGGATCAACGACAAAAACATTTCATAGCTAATTTGTGAGGAAAATTATTGCTCACTAATGTCTTGCTATTTAGCGAGCGATTAGCAACAAAAAAAGTTTCGTAACTAATTTGCGAGAGAAATTAGTTAGACAAATTATTTTTCACTAATTTCTTGTTATTTAGCGAAGGATAAGCGACAAAAAAGTCTCATAGCTAATTTGCGAGAAAAACTAGCAAAAGAAATTATTTCTCACTAATGTCTCTATATTTAGCGAGAGATTAGCGACAAAAAAGTTCCATAGCTAATTTGCGAGAAAAACTAGCGAAAGAAATTATTTCTCATTAATGTCTCTCTATTTAGCGAGGGATTAGCGACAAAAAATTTTTGTAGCTAATTTACTAGGGAAATTAACTAGGAAAAATATTTCTCACTGTTTAGCGAGGGATTAACGACAAAACAAAATCGTAGTTAATTTGGAGCTAGTTAGCTATGTTTTGAGAAAGGTAGATTTATTTGAATAAATTATTAAAAATATATCTTATTTATATAAATTAATAACTTTATTATATCTTTATATTTTTTTTAATAAATTATGATTTAAATTAAAAGGATTATTAATTAATTTATATTATAAATTTATTATATTTAACTATTTTATTTCTTTTATATGTTTATTTATTTTTAGGTTTTTAAATATTAAATAAATTATTTGTGATACATTGTAAGTAAAAGTAAATTTTATTTAAATATTTCATTTATAAAATATGAATATTTAACTTAATTTAATATAATATTTAATTATTTTTATTAAATAATTAATTTTTTTATAAATAATTATTAATATTAGTATTTAATATTTTTATATCTACATAAATTACTTTTTTATAAATAATCATTAATATTAGTTTTTAACTTTTTAATATTTATATAAAAACCTATATAAGGAAAATAATTACATAAAAAATAATATTAAATATGAAATAAAAATCAATAAATTGAAAATATAAACTATCGTAACTTTTGATTTTGTATCTTAAACATGTTAAAGACACAACCCCAAATTTTCAAATCACTGTACAAATAATGAAGTATTCTAAAACCATGAAAGCTTAGGTTTTCTGTGAAAAATTAAAGTTATGAAAAAATGAAGGCAACGAAGTGCAAAGAGCGTGGAAGAAAGTGACGAGGTAGAAAAGAGATTGGAGAGGTTGCAGCTTGACTACATCGTCAACACTGAGTTTGGTTCCTAATCAGGTTAATTACTTTTGCCTCTGTTATTTCTCGTTCACCTTCTTGCTTTTCATCGATTGGTTCTTCTTCTTATTGTTGTTTGGTAGATCGAAAATGAGACGATTTCGAAGCTGGCGAAATCTTGTATTTGAACGGAGAAGCCAGTATTGTTGCGTTTCATCGAAGCGAAGGAGGTTGCACTGTTGCCATTACTATGTGAATGACGCCAGATTGGGGGATTAAGGCAAATGTTGATTTCGTTACCTTTGTCGGCAACATGTAATCATTTATTCTTTTTCCTAAGCTCTTAGTTTTGTAATACTTTGCAACAAAGTTTCTTAGTTTTGTAATCATTTTAAATATTTTTTATCATTTATTACTAGCAGAATGACTTGTTTTTTTTACTATGAGAGCGATAGCGTCTTTGGAAGAATAGTTGCTACTCTAATTTGGAGTGTGTTCCCGATTCTTACTCATGATCTTTTATTTGATTTTATTGTTAGATTTACGTGGTATACCTTCTTGGAGGCTAAGCTGTATCTTTTTCCTCTCTCTTGTTTTCTAACATTCTTTCTTAATATTGACACATCTTGTTTTCATATAGGTTTTTTAAAACTATTTTAATGTCTTTACAGAAGAGTTGCATGATATAGGATTAAGATCCCTATCTCTGCAAATTTTGGTGAATTTGACGTTTGTTGTGGATTTCGGAATTTTGAAATGGCTTCCAATGCTACATTCGGACACGCGTGCCCGACACTTATGACAGCCACATCAAATGGTGTGTTTCAGGGCCACGACCCTCTTGATTTTTCGCTTCCCTTTGCCATTTTGTATATAAGCCTTGTTCTTGTGGTCTCAAGGGAATTGGCATATCTTCTAAAACTTTTAAAGCAACCTAGAGTTATTGCAAGAGATAATTGTAGGTCCATTTCTTTTCTTTTAGTTTTTAATTAATATAGCTGTATGTACTGTATTTTACCATCAATCCTTACTAATGTTGGATGTCTTTTCATATATGGATCCCATATAAAATAAATACAACATGAAATTTATGTTAAAATTTGTAAAAAGAATACGTGTAAATATAAACAACTCAAAACATATATGAGTATAAAAAAGGAATTGGATCTATGGAATTAGAAAAAAAAATGAAGTTAAACTTAAAATATCTAAACAAAAGTAACATGTATATATATGAATAAAATGCAAAATATTGTGACATGTAATTCTCATTAAAAACATTTAGAATAACATGAATTTGAGGTTAAAATTTTAAAGAAGAAATACATGCAATTGTTATTAATGTAGTAGATATTGACACACAATAACTAATTATCAATATGTACATACGAATTTTTTTTTTTGGAATTATGAATTTTGGTATAAATTTATTTGCGTTAAATTATAAAATTGACATAACAATTTATTAGAGATACGTAGTAAAATAATATTGTTGTATGAATAGAATCTATAATTAAATTTTTGAGTTATATATTATTTTAAAATAAAATGGGTATGTGTAGGTTGTTATTAAAGTAAAATTTAGGTATATTGTGCATTATGTAACTTGTACAAAAATAAATAATAATAATAATAATAATTTGAGGGGCATTTTTATAAATTAAGAAAGATAGTAGGAGTATTTATGAGTTGTATTTCATGAAAGGTGGTAGGGGTATTTTGGGAAATGAAATAGTTATTAGGATATGAAATGACAAAAAAAACCAAAGAAATGAATTGGTGTCAAAATTATAAGTCAGAGTGAATATGCAATATCATCGGTAGTGTTAATAACAACATAAGAAGATGTACATATTGTTTTAATAAAGAGTTTTGATGATGATGACTTATAGAGAAGTGTGGAAGACTTAATCATGAATCATGGAGAAATGTTGAAGACTTAAAGAATGCTTAGATTTAATAGATATGTTGAGCACTTAAGTTTTTAGTAGTTTAGTTGTTGAAGTCTTGTAATTTTTATCTTATTTAAAATAGTTAGATTAGTATGTCAATAGACAATTATAACTTAACTTTTCATATTCTTAACCTAATTTCGAAAGTGACTTTCATAAGTGAATGTGAGAGTTCTCTTTACAAAAAACAAAAGTTAGAGAAGTTTGAGAACTCTTTGTTGAAAGACTTTAAAAAATTTAGTGTGGGTATAGCGATAATTTTCACCAAGTGAGTTCGTGTGTGATTGGGTGTTGTTGCGGTTGTTATGAGAAGTTGTTCATCTTTTATGTGATTTAAAGAAGGTGTTCATTCCTTGTGGATTCAAAAAAGGTGTTTTTTCATCTCTTGTGTGATTCAAGAGAGTGTCTTCATCCTTTGTGGGATTCAAATGAGGTGTTCATCCCTTGTGAATTTCAAGGGAGGTGTCTTTCATCTTATGTGGCTTCAAGAATGATGCTTTCTATCCTAAACCATTTTTTCTATGATTGTAAGTTTTGTGGATTTCAAAAGATATGCATTTCATCTGATCTGACTTCAAGAGAGGTGCTTTCTATCGTAAACCATTATTTCTATGATTATAAATTTGTATTTTTTAATGATTGAATTAATCCCTTTACAAAAATATTAACAACTAGATATAGGATTTCTTGATCGAAACCACTATAAAATATATTGGACAATTTCATTTTATTTTCTCTTCCCTATTTTCTTTATCTTACGTGATTATTAAAATAAAAAAAAATTAATTAAACTTTGATATTAAAAGAAAAATTTTAAAAACACCATTTTTTAATAATTCAACAAACAAAACTGTTTCTTAATAAATATTTGTATTTTAAGGTATATCTATTTCCTTTGAATTCAGTATTTTGTCACAGACTCAAAGTAGGTACGTCCGAACCTCCTCAACCATGCACGTGTTTAAGATCTGTCATCATGTTTTGTTTAGCTTATTTTTTCAAATTTCTAGAAAACATGCCCTTAAGCAAATCATTTATACCAGGGAAGATACATTGATTTATTGGGATGGGTTTTCTTACGAAGGAAGTTCGTCTAAAATTCGAAAACTTTTGATATAAAAAATATCTATATTTAGATTTTTCACCTATATTTAATCTCGTTTAAATTGTCATCAATATGAATCATCAATTTTAGTATTACCGATAAAATTTTTGATTGAAAATTCATCAGAAAAATACAAAATGAAACACAAATCCACATAATAATTTAATATGTACTCCGATTCAAAATTTTAAAATAATAAATTCACTGTCTTATTTTTTATAAACTCGTCTTTTTCGTATTTTTTAATGGGAAACCTAAATTTATACTAAAATTTTCAGTAATGACAAAAGTGAATATAAATAATGCATGCTCTTTAATTTTATTTAAACTTAATTACTGGTTTTGATTCCGACTTTGGTTAGAATGTTTTAAATTGGTTCTTGTTAAAAAAATTTCAATTGTCTTCTAATTATTTTTTTTTAAATTATTAACAATGTTAACATTATGTCAATGCGATTTTTTTATTATTAATTTTCTTTTATCTTTTTAATATTTTTTGGAATTTTGTTTATTTTTTACATATCAAGTTCTTAATGTGATACATCATACTGTGAATGTCACATGAACACATATAAATGTTAATGTGTAAGTGTTTTTATCTCAATTTAATCTCTATATATATTTCTTTAGTTTAATTTAATCTTAATTTTTTTAAATATAAAATATTAATGTCTCTAAAGTAAAATCAAATTTATTATTTATATAAATATTATAATAATAATTTTATTAAAATATTTTTTAACATGTTACTTTGTTAAATATTATTAATTTATATTTTGTTAATCATGTTTTACAAAATAATTTTGAATTAAAAAAAAATATTGGGTCTCATCTGAAATAACCTAAGTTCTAGACTATTCTGCTATTCCGAAACTCAGCATAGATGGAAGGGACAAAAGAAACATGCATGTCTCATCATGACTGGCACTCCCTCAATACTGGAAAAGCTAATTAATTATCTTTTCCATTCTACCCACTCTCGTTAGGCTGTCGTTTTCACCGCAAATGACGCTTACCATGTGTCTTCTTTTATTCTACTCCTCACCTCATGTGCTACTACATGCTGTATTTAATATAAAATTGTTCTTTATCCTCACTATTTTCGTTCACTGTTTAACAAAGAAAAATGAAGTACGATCTTTTACTACAAAAATAGTCTAATACAATATTCTTTTTCTTTTATCTTTATCAAATATTTTTAATTTTCACCACAGTTATATCTTCTTCTTCTTTTGCATTTCTTTTCTTTTTACCAGACATATATTATACGAGCATCAATTATTCTATCTTAATAACTAATTAAGTTTGAAACGTAAATATTGAACTACGTTAATACTTGAAGTCTCGAGAAAAAAAAATACTACTTAGGCTTGTGATAGTCATCATAATATTGATTTTAGCAACACTATTAACATAACAGAAAAGATAGGTGAAATTATATATACTTATATATATATATATATTAATTATTTTTATTTATTTATTTTTCTTATTCTCATGTCATGTAGTACTCTAAAATTAAAAGAGTCAACTTTTGATTGACCGTCCCACTTTACTAAAAAATGTTAATACGTGTTTTGATGTTTGAATTTCTTAATTATGTCATGTGATTCTATCCTTAAGAAGATACTACTTTATTCTACAAATAGTTTAATCTAGTTAGAGCACTACCTCAAATAACACAGGTAGTGTCTGTGTGTATGCATTTTTTAAATATGCGTAATATTATTTTAGTATGTGATAATATTATAATGTTATTAAGTTAATATATAACTTAAAATTATATTTATTAAAAATAAAGTAAAATATATCAGAACAGATAAAAAAATAACTATTGATAAATAAAGAAGAAGAGAAGAAGCAGAGACATCCGATTTTATAAAAGGTTCATAAAAATAACGCTCAATTTTTAAAAATTTAATAAATTATTATATTTAAAGGGTAAAATCGGTATTTTGAAAAATAAACACAAAAAAGAGAATCTCCTTTATATATTGTTATATATATATATATATATATATATATATATATATATATATATATATATATAAAAGATCTTCTGAAGAGGAATTTTTGTAGCTTAAGTTTTAATGAATCTATAAAATTTGAAAGTACATCGTTAATTTTGAAAAGGAAAATACAATAATATATATAAATAATGGTAGTATTTGGATATATAAAAATAAAACCAACAGTTTGTTTTCAATACTTTATTGTAAGAACCCAAATTAAAATGTATTCGTATCACAAAGATAAAACATGTATTTAACCTAATATTTTCAAATGTTATACACGATGAGAAAGGATTAAATTAACCGCACTGTAACTTTTAAGAGTTATTTTTCATCATCATTATTTATTCTTTATTAATCTCATTATTAATGTTGTGTTTGGATCCACATAAGTATTGTTCATGCGGATGGAAAGTGACTTAAATATATGTTTGGATCTGCTTGTTTGTACTGATTTGAGAGTGCGAATTTGCAGGTGAGTTACAAAATTTGGCACTCTCTAAAATGAAGAGATGTGCAGGAAAAATCAAATCATCGTATTAAAATTACTTTATTCTCACTCTCTTTTAACAATTTAATTTACCTTATTGAATTATATGGATATTAATAATATTGTATATTATTATATATATATAAATTTAATTATTATAATAATTAGTATTATATAATAATAATAATAATATTATTATTATTCAAATAAATATCTTTTGTAAATAAATTAATTCTATAAAATAAAATATATTTAAATAAACGTGGAGCTAAAATTAAACCGTCTATATTATAAATTATTTCAAGTTATAATTGAGAATAATAATAATTATTTTAAGTTATTAATTATAATATGAATAAATTATATTTTTGTAATTTTAAATAACATTTTTTATTTTATTTGAATATCATTTCTTCTATTTATAATGAAGGGTAAAATGGTAATCATATAATTTATTTTATTAAAAATTATAATTTATTAAATTTTATCAATCATGTCATATACAAACTTTCATCAACTTTTCACTCATGTCCACTCAAATCATATCACATTTCCTTTAATCCAAACAACCTCATCTTTACCAAATCAACTCAAATCCACTTTCCTAAATTCACACCCCAATTCAAACAGAACATAGAAGCTAGATTCATTAGATTAAGAGAAAAATATGAGAAGAAATATCAGAGTACTTATAGTAACTCATATTCACTTAGTAGTAATATTCTTAATTTAAATAATTTTAGATTACTATTATTTTGCAAATAAATGTGCACGTGATTAAGAAAAATACAAGTAAAATGCGTAGATAAGCACCTCCACAAACGACGACACTTATTTAAGTTATAAAATGTATTTTAAAAATATGTGCTAAATTTTGGTCTTATATTTTTTTTAGGTTTAAATACCTTTTTGGTCCTCATTTTTGTAGTGTTTGTTACGGATGGTCCTCATTTTGACAGAATGTTTAAAATGGTCATCATTTTTACCGAATGTTTAAAATGGTCATCATTTTCGCAATTCGTGTTTTATTTAGTCCTTTTCTATAATGTCGTTTAAATAATTAACGGAGCATTGTATAGGTGGCACGGTTTGTATTAGGGTGTGTTACGTGTACTGTACAGGTGACTAATTAACGTTAATTTCTCAGTTTATGGAAAATTTTGCAATTAGGAAAATTTCTTCATCATCGTCTTTCATGATCTCAGATTTGCAGAGGAAGCAGCTAATACTTGTCATTTCATCATTGGATTGCAGTTGCGCTCTTCATTTAAATTTTTCAGTTAATCATCATCAACGAGATAATTTGGTTTAAGGTTTTCTAGGTTGTGTTTGCTCGTAGGTTAAGGTTTTCGTAATTCTATTTTTGGATAAGTAAACTATACAAATATTATAAGAGTGTCATTATTTCTATTTAAAATATAACAATCAGAGTCACAATTCAATTATGATTAGTCTCATTTAACTTAGATAATTATACATCATACAATAATATCTTTTTCAACAATTATGTCAGTAGAAATAAAATTAGTAATTTTTACTTTAATATTAATTGTTAGATTCAACTTTTACTTTTCAGAAAAAAAATCATAAATAATAATCAAATTACAACTCTTTTTAGCTAATAATGTAATAACTCAAATATCTTCGGGGATTTGACTCGTTTCACAAATTTTATGGGACAATTGATGCAACCTAAAAAAGAAACATCATATGATATATTTTTTGGCAAGAATATGTAACATGAAGCTTTTCGTAGTCATCGTGAAAAATAAAAGTGAGATTAAATGAGACAATAAGTATTCATCCGAAGTAATGAATTAAAAATTTGAAGTGGTATGAAAAATTTGTTTTGGAAATCCGTTTTTTTGGGCTATATCACTTAATTACTAATATTTTTGCTTTCTTACACTATGTTTGTTTCTACATTTTACATGACTACTTGTATTCATGCTTTAGCTATCTTAGACTATGTTGTTCCCTACATGATTCTTCATTTTCAGTTTTAATTTCTAGGTCATTTTTTTTTTCATTGCACTTAATGGAGACATATGAACTTCACATGGAACAATTATGAACTACGATAAATGCAACTATCAAATAACTCGAAAAGAGAAATAAAAAAATAGCCATGATCGGTGAGAGTATGGTGCCCTTTCACAAGGAATTAGTCTTCCTCTTTATTGGCGTATGGGTCAGTAGGTGAACTGTAAAAGCAATTCAACAATTTGCATATCTACTATACACAAAATCACTTTATTTTTAAGCTGCAGTTTGAAAATTAAAGAACTTCAACTACAAAAAAAGCTCTCTTTAAATATCGACATATATCGTTCACTAAACCCGGAACAATCGTTGGTGAGAATGCAGCTACATCTGCAACTGAAAAGCAAAACAAAATTGATATGATCAGTGGCGAAATTTCAGGGGGCTATTGGTCAAAAAAATGCAAGTGGTGGCCAAATAAAGCTACGGTTTCACTTTAATAATGATATATGTTTTTCATACAGAATTAATATTATACTTTACATATATAAAACTTTAGCCTGAAGCAACATCAACTTATGGAAACGCGTTAACACCGCAGAAAACGGATGATGAATTTGTTACCTTAACACCAAACATGATCCCATTTTTTAATTATATTGTGTTAGCATATATATATATATATATATATATATATATATATATATATATATATATATATATATATATATATATACCATATGTAATAAATGGCCTCTGCAGCGTTCAGCCTCAAAGCCTTACCGAGTTTCACTGTTGAAGAGAATACAACAGAAGTGGTACTTTTCTAAACTCGAAAGTGATGCTTCATGTTTAGTTCCTAGTTTCTTTCATTATTTTCTTTCTACTCTGCAGTGAAATATAAGTGTTCTTTTTTGTTGCCATGTTATGTTTTTTGTGGACAGACGCAATGGGAAGCACTTGTTTGCTCCATCTGTTGCGTGGTGTTGTTGTGGCTCTGCTGAGTGTGTGTCTTGTACAAGGAGAAGATTCATATAAATATTACACGTGGACCGTGACATATGGAACTCTTTCTCCCCTAGGCAGTCCTCAGCAGGTGTGTAACATAATATGCTTGCATTGGTTAACATATGTTTGGATAAATTGGTTGAAGCTGAGTCTAAAGTTTTAGTGCTTAAATTTCCAAGGTCATTCTGATCAATGGTGAGTTTCCGGGTCCTCAACTGGATTTGGTAACTAATGACAATGTTGTGCTCAACCTTGTCAACAAGTTGGATGAACCATTTCTACTTACATGGTGAGTTTCTTTTTTCTGTTTTGTCGTGTCTCGTTCATACTTTAACTGAACTTTGAATAGAGTGACATTGTTGTTGTAAACCAGGAATGGCATCAAACAAAGGAAAAACTCATGGCAAGATGGGGTGTTGGGAACTAACTGCCCTGTTCCTCCAAACTCAAATTACACATACAAGTTTCAGGCCAAGGATCAGATTGGAACCTTCACATACTTTCCATCAACTTCACTGCATAAAGCAGCTGGAGGGTTTGGAGGACTCAATGTCTACCACAGATCTGTCATCCCAGTTCCTTATCCGTACCCTGATGGAGATTTCACTTTACTCATTGGTGATTGGTACAAGACCAACCACAAGGTATCATCAACTTGTGCCTTTGCATTTTTCTCATGCGTTGTGCTTCCTTGCAAATTTGCCACCTAACGTTTCGTTTTTGATATTTGCAGGCATTAAGGGAGACTTTGGATTCTGGAAAATCTCTTGCTTTTCCCGATGGTCTTCTTATCAATGGCCAGGCTCATACTACCGTAAACGGTGACCAGGGTCAGTCTTTTAAAAAAGAACCTTATGCAGATTCCAACTTTGTCAAAGTTGTCTCTCCGAACACTATTCACGCTTTGGCTTTTTATTTTCAGGAAAGACCTACATGTTTAGGATCTCAAATGTGGGCATGTCAACATCTATAAACTTCAGAATTCAGGGTCATACCCTGAAGCTGGTTGAGATCGAAGGATCACACCTTGTCCAGAACGTATACGACACTCTAGATGTGCACGTTGGGCAATCAGCTACTGTGTTGGTAACGTTAAATCAACCTCCAAAGGACTACTACATTGTTGCCTCAACAAGATTTTCCAGAAAAATTTTCACAGCAACGGCAGTGTTACATTATTCAAACTCTAATTCCCCAGCTTCTGGACCCCTGCCTAGTCCCCCCATTCACCAATATCACTGGTCTGTGAAGCAAGCTAGAACTTACAGGTTCATCAAAACCTCTAACCAAAATCAACAAGCTTAAAATTTTAGTCAGTTTGTCTATACATCCATAGTACTAATCATGTTACAGATTATTATTTTTACTTAATAACGAGCAAAATTATCATATACTACAAATTTTGATTGATTGGTAGTGTTAAACTCTTCATATATGCATGTACTATTATTAAGTCTTTTTTTGTATCTGCTAAACTGTTAATTGCTGGTGCAGATGGAATCTGACAGCAAATGCTGCTAGGCCTAACCCACAAGGGTCATACCATTACGGAAAAATAACTCCTACAAAGACAATTGTATTGTCCAATTCAGCTTCTTTGATTAATGGAAAACTGCGGTATACTGTGAACAGAGTTTCCTACGTTAACCCTGACACCCCTCTCAAGCTTGCTGATTACTTCAACATTCCTGGAATCTACAGTGTTGACTCACTCCAGAGCCTTCCTTCTGATAACACTCCCTTATCCGTAGCAACCTCCGTGGTGCCAACTTCTCTCCACGACTTCATTGAGGTCGTTTTTCAGAACAACGAAAACACCATGCAGTCTTGGCATCTTGATGGCTATGACTTCTGGGTCGTGGGGTATGTCAGCTTCAATCTTCTTTTAGTGTTGTAGAAGCAATCATCTTTACTTAGAATTAGCTTAAGGGGAAGTATTAATGGTGTTCTTTGCAACAATGACAGTTATGGCTTTGGTGAGTGGACGCCAGTCAAGAGAAGAACCTATAATCTAGTTGATGCCCTGACCAGACACACTGCACAGGTAACATAAACAAGTGTATAGTTTTATGATGTGTGAACGAAAAAGCCTCTTAAAAATAGTGATTTAAAACCATGATACATATTTTTCTGTTGCTATGAACAATGTAGGTGTATCCAAATGGTTGGACAAGCATATTGGTGTCGTTGGACAACCAAGGAATGTGGAATCTGAGGTCTGCAATGTGGGAAAGGCAGTATCTTGGGCAACAGTTATATCTGAGGGTTTGGACTTCTGAGCGCAGCCTTCATAATGAATATGATATTCCCAACAATGTGTTGCTTTGTGGCAAAGCTGTTGGACATAACAACAACAACAACAATCCCTAGTATCACAATCTTCACCAATTAATCTTATGTGTCCTGTTCTAGTCATGAGAGTTTGACTACCACACAAATTTCTACATGTGTTCTGTAAATTTGAGCATTGTCTCTTTTATCGAAGTTTCACTGCTCATTCTCGTATATGAAATTTTTATCAATTAGTTTCTTAGTTCATGGTTGATATCATAAGAATAACCATTAATTTAGTCCACAGTATTCTCCCGTAAAGAAAAGTTAAACTGATAAAGTTATATAAATAATTCCTTTCCTGTTCAATTATATAGAGTTCTTAAAGTATCAAAAATTCATCAATTCAGTTTTTAAGTTGATATTTTACTACCATTGAAAAACTAATTTAAAAAAAAAAATCGACACTCAGATACTATTCATGTAATTTTATTTAGGCTTAATTACCATTTTGGTCCCCTAATTTGTTGGGTTGGTTCATTTTGGTCCCCTTATTACTTTTTGGTTCAATTTGGTCCTCTAATTTTTTTAAAGGTTCAATTTGGTCCCTACTGTTAAGTCTATGTTAACACCGTATTCGTACATGCCACGTGTCATCTTGTGGAATTTTCAATTTTTTTTTTATTTTTTTTTATTTTTTTAATTATTTTTTTTAAAAAATAAACTACCACGTGTCACCTTATGGTTGTATTGCAGAGACCAAATTGAACCTTTTAAATAATTAAAGGACCAAATTGAATCAAAAAATAATAAGGGGATCAAAATGAACCAACCTAACAAATTGGGGAACCAAAATGATAATTAAGCCTTTTATTTAAATATATCTGATTTATCTTTCTACTCTGATCAACTTATGAGTTTAACTTATTTATTTATTTGACATGAAACTTTTATCAAGAGAGTTACATGATCTACTTAAAGTTTGATATGATCAATTTGAAAGTATTTAAAAATGTACTTTTTTTAGAAAAACTTATTTTAATAATTTTTCTATTTAATAACCTAAACACATCTAAGTTTTCTAAATAGATGCAAAGAGATATATAATTGTAAGACATTAAATATAAATGTAATCTATAAGGAGTGTTATTTTGATAAGAAAGATCAGAGCAAGAGGAAGAGATTGAACGAATTAGTGGATGAAGTTGGTATTATTTCTTTTAAGTAATTTTGAGGAGATTTTAGAGTGGATTAGAGAATGAAATTTGTGACTGAATTGACTGATGTGATAAATTAAAAAAAAATTAATAGAAAAAAGTTAGATGACCAAAATGTTCCTATTGTTACAGGTAATATAAAAATGAATGGTTGAAAATATGAAAAACATATTTATAAAAATGAATGATACAATATATATTGTATAAAAGTAAATATAATATATAAGTTGGAAAATAATTAATTTACATAAAAAACTTTTTTTTTCTTTTTAATAGTAATTTTAGAAGTAATAAATTATTATTATCATTAACATAGAATTAAGAAAGTGAACTACAACCACATATATTGATTTTAACTACTAAATCACATGTAACACAAATTAAATAATGAAGGGTAATTTGGTAAATCTAACTGTGTCACCCTCTAATTTCATTGTAGATGGTGAGATTGCATTTTCAATCAATCCCTCAAATTATCTCCTCTCATCACCTTCTATCACCTCTAAAAGAACATGTTACTCACCTCCTAATCATCTCTTCCTATTCCTTGTGAATAATACATCCACCCAAAAGAACACAGTCTTAGAGATTTTCTCTTTTGTGTTCACAATTCATTTTTTCAGTTCTACCCTTAATTATTATTTTAAAAATTAATTATTTTATAAATAGTTTACCTTTAACTAGGATTGTCAAATAAATCCTACCTGCAGATATCCGTAGATAAAACCCGCAATGGATAGGAAATGAATATTCAAAATGGATACCCGCTACTCGCGGGTACGAGTATTTTTGATACCCGCATGTTAATGGGGCGGGCACGAGTATTATAGTATTTGTACCCGTGGATACCCGTACTCGTTAAACTTTAATTCACAAAAATACCCTTTTATATATATATATATATATATATATATATATATATATATATATATATTAGTAAAAAACATTTTGACCTAATTTTTTCTAAGCTACACATCTTGTCTTGTCTTTTGTCTTCGTTCTTTCAGCTTCAAGTATTGGTACGTTGTCAAACCCTTGGCATTCTTCTCTTTTCTTTCTTTGAAATTGAGCATATACATCAAACCCTATATAGACAGTAACGTTTATGGTATGGTATGCTTGTTGTCAAATGATAGAATCAAAATAAGAATACTTGACACATGACAATTGAGGTTTATTATTTGTTTTTTTTTTCTTTTCAGGAATCAATAAGAAAAAAGTGAGTTTGTTGATCAAAGCACTAATATAAAAATTTTCATTGTGTTCAACATAATTTTATATTTATTTTTTTAATTATTTGTACTTGTATGAACTTGAGTTTATTTGAACTTTATTTAAAATGTATGACAATGATGTATTTTATTTTATTTTATTTGAATTTATGATTAAATATTTATTTTTTAAATAATTTTGTAAATACACACGGGTACCCGTGATACCCATAAATATGAAAAAAATAGGTGGGTACCCGCATAACGGATATCCAACAGATATGGATACAGGTATGAGACGAATATTTATCTAACGGGTATAATACGAAGCTACTACTCGTATCCTACCTATCCCGTTGACATTCTTACCTTTAAGCGTTGTTTTAAAAACCTTTTTTATTTTTAGAAGTTATTTTATTTAACAATTATTTTAAAAATTAATTATATATTTCGAAAATAAATATTATTAATTTTAACTCAAATTTCTGTAAAAATAAAAAATGTGAACACATAAATGCAATAACATCTATATTTTTACTGGTGGTAATAAAAAAATAATTTTATTAAATTTATCGGTTCTTACGTCAACTGATTCCGTAAGTTCTAAAATAGTAAATGAACTAAAATATAATGTTTTGAGATACATAATTTTTCTTAACAATAGGGATAAATGAATGTACACACCATTTTTTTTTATTATCATTTTTTTTATTATCATTTGATATTATTCCTCACTGCTATTTATTTATTTATCTTTCTAAAAATATAAAAACTAATTTTTATTAAAATTATTTTATCCTTATAAAAATTTTCAACTAATTATAAAATGTGTCAAATAAATAAATTTAGATAAGGTCAAGCATCATGTTGCACAGGCAGCTAAGTAGCCCTTATTAATGAACAAGTGGCAGAATGGAAACCTAAAGATAGACGGATTACTGGTCAAGGAAACTGTTGAGAATAGCGATATGCAGTAGGCTGCTACTTTCTGCACCATAATTTCTTCTTCCTGCACCCCATAAAAGTTGTAATTCTCAAATTCAAAACACACTTAATTAAAAATATAAAAAAGACTTGCACTTTCCAAAAGACACAAAAGGAAATTAGTAATTAGCGAGTTTGAAAATTAATATTTTTATTTTAAAAATATATTTTCTAATATTTCTAAATAGTAAACTTTAAAATTTATTTATCATAGGAAAAAATAGATAAATTATTTTTTAACTATTAAGTATTTATCATATGATCTATTGAATTTCAAAAATAGTAGATGAATCATTAAATCTTTGTAAAAGTAAATGCACCGGCCGATCTTGATCAATAATTTTTGGAACCAAAATAATACATTCAAAAATTATATATTTAATTATTGTCACTAATACAATAAAAATAAATATATAATTTAACATAATGATATCTATAAAAGAAATCACACATATTTAAAAAATTGTCCTTCGTTCCTCGAACTCATTAATAATTGAATCAAATTAAAATTTTTAATTATTTATTTTTCAATGTAAATAATCATATTGTTGACAAAAAAATCATCTTTTCATCTTATTTCACAATTTTGTTTTAATAATCTTCATTGCAGAAAATTATCTTTCTGTTCTAGCTGTAAAAAACAAGTAGAGTTAGAATAAAACGAATCAAATGATCATAGAATGATGTCCTTAACTAAAGAAAAATAGATGTCAAACCACAATAAAATCCAGTTATAAAAGAACATACAGTACAATTTTTTTTCTTCTATATTCATAAAATAAAAAATTAATATACAAGAAACTCACAAGATAAATTATTAAACTAATATTTTACTATCAAAAGTGAGACAAGAGAGAATTACCTTTTTTTACTTAAAGAATATAGGGGAACAGATGAAAAATGAGAGAAAAAATAATAAATATTTTTCTTTTCAAAAACAAAAGAAAATGGATAAAAGGAGACAAGAATAATTTATAAAAATCTAAAAAAAATAAAGAGAAAATAAAAAATATATTAATAATTTTTTATTCTTTATTATATTTAAATTTATATTTTATTATTTGTTAACATTAAATATTATATTTTATAAAAAAATAAAAAAATAAATTTAATTATTATTAATTTCTAATATATTATTTATAAAATAAAAAAATTTCAAAATTTTTGGAAGTACCGTAACCCACCAGTTCAAGCTCCGCCACCGAGTAAATGGAGAATTTATTCTAATCCATTTTTATTGTGTTTTTTTTACAATGGCCAGATTTGATAAATTATTTGTGAATAAACTAAATAAGTATTGATATGTGGATTACTTTCACAATCTTTTTAAAGGTTGTACAAAACCATTAACATATACTAATTATTTTATTTTATAAATAGTTTATTATTATAAGTGTTATTTTTTTCTTTTCTATCTTTTTTCTTTGTTTCTTTGTTTTATATATATATATATATATATATATATATATATATATATATATATATATATATATATATATTTAGACTTATAATTCTAAGATGAATTTACAACATTTTTCATTATTTTTTTTAACTTTATTACCGAATTAAGGATGACAACATATTGAGTTGTATATGGATAATGTCTATTCATAATTTGATTCACAACAAAAAATTTTATCTGCTACTCGTCATTTATTCACTGGATATCCGTTTAAAAGATATTCGAGGTATTTTAAATCTGCAAGTACACGTGAATATTTGTGGATATTTAAAAAAATGTTATTTTACATATTTTTTTAAAATAAAATTATAATATAAAATAAGACGTAAATTAAATTGAATATAAATTAAATTTAATCTAATAAAATATAAATTAAATTTTGATTTAAATTAAATTTAATAAAACATAAATTAATTTTTAATTTTAAATTTAGGTGAGTACCCACGAGTATCGATAGTATGATACACGTGTCTGACCCAATTATAATAAATATTAAAATATAAGTAACTCATAAGTAATAACTATCCGTGACAAATTCTATCCATAAATACCTAAAAGCATGAGTATTTTTGTTATACTTATAAAACCAATTTCATAGCTCTTACCATTTTTAGTCTTAAAAGTAGTTATAATTAATATTTAACTGTGATTATAAATTGTTAGAAAACGTATTTTAAGGAACATATACAGATTTTCTTAAAATCTGAAGAACAAAATAGGATTAAACCAAACTAAAAAAGAAAATAGATGATCCAGAAGCTAAATACTTTAATAAATGTAAATGCCAAGCTCGATCTTGAAAACTTTAATAATAAAGGGTACTGTAATTCCATTCATTTTCCCTTTTCCCAGGAAATCAGATCTTGGGATCTTGGGATCTATTCCACATTATTAATAACTCTACTAAGCTTTCTTGATGTGAACATGAGTGAAACTTATGGAGTTGACTTAATCATTTATGATCAGTTGACTTTTATTTATTAATTGGCAGATACAATTTCCATCTCCTACAAGAGAACTCTGACAATTACTAATCATTTAGTATTTTTCTCAAAGATAGTCAATTTGATTAAGTTTAATGGAGTTTTTGTTACACATGGGTTCACCTGTTAAGACTTAATCTACGAAGACAAATTGCACAATATTTTACATCATGACTGTATCTAGATACATCCTCGAATTTGACAGGTTGTCTATGTGAACATATTGAAGAATTAAACATGATCCAACATTAGAAGCTATTCTAAACTTGTACTTCATTGATATTTGTTTAAGATAAAGAAGATTCGAATGTAAATAGTGCTTTGGGTATGACACTTTGTAATCTCATGCAAATCACATTTTGCTAGTTTTGATGTTACCCCTTTAACCACACAATTGATCTTAATCTTAGAATTTAGAGCATTTTGTTAGGTTTAACATCGGCTCTGATATCACTTGTTATGTTTACATAGGGGTTTATTGGAGAGAACAAACATCAATGAAACCTGAGTCCAACCACATAAGGCATTAACACCACTTTGAACCCAGGACATTAAGACAATGATTTATGGGTCTTTATTCATATATAATGTTCTACTTTTTCATTTCTAATCAATATGAGACTTAGACTCAAATTTGAAAATATTTTATATAAGGTTTTTAAGGAAGAATTGTTCCCAAAACTCGTGTTCTTTGAACTTCAGATCCATATAGGGATTCAATTTTCTCCATCATTCTATTATTCACTCGACGTCGCGTTTTACGAGCTCATGTGCACACAGTTATGGCGGGAAGTAGAATGTGAGCTTCCGGATTACAAGTTAGGGAAAAAGGTGCAAGTTGACTCGATGAAAGATAAAAGTTCCAACATAGATCCATACTCTTCGATCGCATTGTCTTCAAATATTATTTGTTTCGTTGCACTCTTCGATTGGATTTCTCTGGTATAAACTAAAAATAAAACTATACTCAACAAAATATTAAAGTGATTCTTATTTTTCTCAACATCTCTTCTATTTTACATAATTTAGTCTACAGCTGTTGATGAAAATTCAATTCAAATTGAAGAAACAAGAAGAAGAGATATGATATAAAATAGATTTGGATACAATACGATTGAGGATAGTAGAAGTTACACTCCACTAATTAATGAGCATCCGCTATTTGATGCGCCGCAGCCGGTGGATCTTTTCTTCCGGCCACCACGGACTCACTCAAGCTTAGCACAAAAACCAACTCATTTGAATAACGTATACCATAATCAAAAAGCAGATGCAGATTTAATGAAACTACCAAAGTTCCCAATAATATATGTTATTTTTCTTTAACGCGGTGGTGGTCTTGCTTGTTTCAAGAAATTCTAGTCAACTTCGTAACATGGGCTTTTCACAATATTAAACTATTATCTTGAGAAACTTATGTGAGTTGTGCCAATTAAAGAGAACAATGTGCATGTACAAATTGGTGGTATGTTGCGTACAAACCTTGTGTGGTGCACACTCTGGCGCATCTTCAATTGCGCACTTCTCTTTTTATATATATTAGGTAGCGTCACTCACTGTATTCTCCATCTTCATATCAGTTCATCATCTTGGTTTCCTCGTCTAAGAGGAACTTAGATTTCTGGTATGCATTCCTTTGTTACGTAGTTTCTTAACGCATGCAACTATCATTTTCGTAACATAGATACAACATTGATGTTTCATTTTGTCGATTGATTACTAAACAATGTGTACTGCAATTTGACAGCGTGTCACTGCGAAGATGAAGCAGAGCATTCTTTCCTCAGTTTTTCTGGGAGTTTTGGCTTGCAGTGCTCTCTCAGTTATTGCAGAAGATAGATATTTGTACTTCACATGGGAAATTACAAACGGAACAATTTATCCTCTAGGTTTTCCACAACCGGTTGGTCATTTTTCCATGTGTATTAAAATGCCATTTTTTCGTATGTAGTTGTAAAAGGGTATATGAATATGATATTCATTTGCTTTCTTACCAGGGAATTCTAATCAATGGTCAATTTCCCGGCCCTACAATCGAAGCCATCACCAATGACAACATCGTTGTAAATGTGATTAACAAGCTGGATGAAAAATTCCTGATTACATGGTTAGTGGTTTTTTTTTGCCACTATTTTTACTTTATAAAGTGGGTGCATAAAGCATTAACCTTTGATTCAAAACAGGAGTGGAATAAAACAAAGAAGAACATCATGGCAAGATGGAGTTTTGGGAACGAACTGTCCAATTCCTCCAAACTCAAACTGGACATACAAGTTCCAAGTAAAAGATCAAGTGGGAACCTACACATATTTCCCATCAACCAAAATCCATAAAGCTGCTGGTGGTTTTGGGGGCTTCAACATTGCTCAAAGATCTGTCATATCTATACCATATCCTGCCCCTGATGGAGAATTCACCCTCCTTATTGGAGATTGGTACAAGACCAACCACAGAGTAAGTCAACAAATCGCTTTGCCAAATTGCTTTCTATCACTTCAATTACTTTTATATTATACTTCAAAATTCTCCCTAGGTTTTTTTTTGGCTAAACCTTATAAAATAGTTTTTAATTAAGTCAATTTTAAGTTTAATTCAATTTTACGACACTACTTAATAAGGTAAAGTTTAGATTATCTTATATACTCTAAATTCATTTTATCTTTAATTGATGTGAAATCTTCTAATATATTTATTATGTTAAGACATATATATCTTAAGTATGAGACTAAATATTAATGATGGTCTGACCCGATAATAGTGACACAATAGATTTAATAAATAACAAATTTTATTAGAATAAGTTTCGATTCTGATATCATCTTAAGAATTGAACTATATGTTTGGATTGGAGGATGGATTTGGATGAATGAAAATGAGTTGATTTAAAAGAAAAGAGAAGAAGTGATAAAATTATTTGGATTAAGAAATATCGAGAAATGAAAAACAAAAAATTTATGAAAATTTATGAGTGATTCAATGAAAAAAAAAAAAAATATATATATATATATATATATATATTATTTATTATTATCATTGTTGTTATTATTTTTTATTATTGATATATAATTTATTTATATTATTATTATAAATTATAATACTTAACATTATTAATGTTTTTATTATTACTTATGTATAAACTTTTCTCATATTTCTTTGCATATAACTAAGGAAAGTTAAAAAAAAGAAAAGGATCGCAGTATATTTCATCTCGTTTTTTCCACTTTCATTTAAAATTTGTACTTTCCTGATTCTTGTCACCGGAAACAAACATATTTTTAATCTAACTTAACTATACAATATTAAATTTGTATTCACTTATATGTAATAATCTTATTTTTAGTGAAATTAAGATATCCAACCATAGTTTGGTTTGTTTAAATAAATTATATAACTTAATTGATAAACTAGTACAGTTTTTCACCGTAACTTAATTGTAATATTTTTAGCAGCAATGTCTAAACCATTAAACTTGTATGCTGATATGATTAATTAATCATCCAAAAAGTTGATATTTGAAATGAAAAGATAATAATATAGAATCTTGATTTTCAGGTGTTAAGAAGACTATTGGACGGTGGGAAGAATCTTCCTGATCCCGATTCTCTTCTCATAAATGGCCAAAAGGATGGTGCCGTATTCACTGGGTTACCTGGTATTTTATTTCACATCCTATGGCTAAGAAATAGAGATAGTTTTCAATTTCCAATTAATCTAGGACCATCCATGGTTATTATTAATTTTGGAAAAAATAAAAATAATTTTCAGGGAAGACATACAAGTTGAGGGTGTCCAATGTTGGGTTATCAACCTCGTTTAACTTCAGGATTCAGGGGCATGAGATGAAGCTGATTGAAGTTGAAGGTGCACACACAATCATGGAGTCCTACAACTCCCTTGATGTTCATGTGGGCCAATCCGTTACTGTTTTGGTCACATTTAATGGCCCAATCGCTGACTACGCCATTATTGCATCTACCCGTTTTACCGGGCCCAGTCTTCTCACTACCACAGCAACTCTTCGCTATGCTGGCTCCAACACCAAGTCCCCAATCCCATTGCCTCAAGGCCCACCAACTAATGATGTACAATGGTCCATGGAGCAAGCTAGAACCATCAGGTACTGTATTTTATTTATTTTACAAAATTTATCTCCTCTAAAATAAAAACAAATGAAATGTAAAAAATCATACATGTGTTTTATTTTGAGGGAAAAATTTTAATTTCAAAAATATCACCTTAATTTTTGAAACATGTGTAAGAAAAATACTTAAAATAGTTGAAATGTAAATACAGCTATTTTTTTTATTCAGTTTATCATATTTTATGGTTTATAGTTTAGTGGTTTTCAACTATAAACTTTGTTGTTTTATATTTTTATTCCCAATGATTCTTTTTGGAAATGCCTGTAACTTTTGAGCAATTAATTACATCAATTTAGATCTATCAACCAGCTTGTTAGTCATAAATGTTAGGACACACATTTATAGTTAGTGAAGTTGTTAGGTTTGTATCTTTAGCATATCTCTCACATATATGACTTTCAGCTTTTTTAAGAGGAAACATTTTTTTGAGTTCATTATTTTCAGTGTTGCACTGTTTTCAATTGGGAATCTTCTGATCATTGCCTCTGACTATGTTTTGTTTACTTTTGTTTAAAGACTGAATTTGACAGCAAATGCAGCTCGACCAAATCCTCAGGGCTCATTCCACTACGGAACCATCCCTGTTGTAAGGACACTTATATTGGCAAATTCCAAAGCCATAATCGATGGAAAGTTACGATATGCAGTGAACGGAATTTCCTACGTCAATCCAAGTACCCCATTGAAGCTCGCTGATTGGTTTAACATCCCCGGTGTCTTTGATCTCCACACCATCAAAGATGTTCCTCCTCCTCCACCTGCAAAACTAGGCACATCAGTCATAGGATTCACCCTCCATGACTATGCAGAAATAGTCTTCCAGAACAATGAAAACCACATTCAGTCCTGGCACATGGATGGATCTAGCTTCTATTTTGTTGGGTACGATATAACTAATTTTTACTCTTCTTAATCGGGTTTAGTTCGATTTGTTCATGACAAAATTGATTGACCAAATCTAATAAATATCTAGACTTGCCAATGGCTCGTGGACCCCTGATGCCAGAAAGACTTACAACTTGATTGATGGGATTAGTAGATACACTGTTCAGGTGAGTCACATAAATTCTAAGTAATAAAAATCAGTGTGTCCAAATACTTTATTTAATCTTTCGTATGTTTATGCAATGACAGGTGTATCCAAAGTCGTGGAGCGCGATATTGGTATCTTTGGACAATAAGGGTATGTGGAACTTGAGGTCTGCAATATGGGAAAGAAGGTATTTGGGACAAGATTTGTATCTGAGGGTGTGGAACAATGAGCAAAGTTTATACACCGAGACTCTTGTTCCTCTCAATGCACTGTATTGTGGCAAGGCTAAACACCTCCCCAAGTCATAGCCTCACAAGGGGTTTATGTATAATTTCATGTGATTATTGGCATAAGTTGTAGCTTTGGATTTTCACTTTTTTATCTTCATTCTTATCATTATTTTGTTTACGAGTTTCAGTTACGAGGGTGTGACTGTTCAAGAAAAATGTAAGAGATTGAAAGCCTTCACTGAATATGGGGCATATTGGAAGAGCGCTTTTAACTAGTTAATTTGATGTTGTATTAGATTATTATTTCTTGTAATCGGAATAAAACACATAGTATTTCACCTCATTTCGAGTTCAATCATCACAAGAGATAATCATTAAAAAGTAAACTTTAAATCTATATCAATCTTATTAGTTTGTAAAATAAATTTTGCATCCACTTATATTATAAATTTGTTTTATTTCTAATTGATGTGAAACTTTCAACACATACGTCGAGATAATAAGATGTAAGAGCGGGTGGAATGATGATATGCTCAACAAACACAAATCTCGGTAGGATAGACTCTAACTCATTGTTAGGAAAAAGTCCAAGTGTGAGTCAAAAGTCTCACATTGGATAGAAAAGATAAAGTTAAACACTATATAAGAATAAAAAACTATAACAACATTGATTTAAGGTTTTGAAGTTAAAGTGGTGTCAAAGGTCTTATATGTGTAATACTAATGTCATATAACCATATGGAACCACAATCTCTCAATAACCTTAAACCTTAAGGTTTTGAAGTTAAAGTGGTGTTAAAGGTCTTATATGTGTAATACTAAGGTCATATAACAATCTCTCAGTATTTATGAACTAAGCCAAATGATAAAAAATAAATAATAACACAAACAAAAAATAAAAGATAAGATATAAAATATCTAATATGATTAATAAACGAGAAATTATCATAAATTTTTTTATCAACAATAAAGAATTAATAAAATATAAATCCAAGTATAAATCTGAATTAGATATAGTTCAAGTATGTATAAATTCTATGTAAAATATCTCAATTAACAACATATTTTTTCGGTGTGTATAATTATTATATAATTATTATTCAATGTGTAGGGATTAAACATTGATTAAGTTTTCATAAATTCAGTTCAAATTTCAATGACAAAAACATATTTTTTTCCAATATTTATGAAAAGTGTTGGCTAGACTGACACTAGTTTTTTATTTTATAAAAAAAATTAAATAACTTGTACCGTTTATTATTTTTAACACCGTTCAGAAATAGGGATCAAAAATAATGATTTTGAAATGTAAAGATAAAACAGTGACCAAATTTTAACCAAGGACCATCTAGATCAAACTTCATAAACCAAAAACATATTTTTTTTTCTTAAATTTTATGTTGTATTCTTCGTGGGCTTTGTAAAGTGTTACTGCATTTGATAAATTTACTATTCTAAACACGTTTGTAAAGCGCCAAATCCACATAATCTCGCAAAAAAGAGAGATAATAAAACACTGCATTTGAGCAACATTTT
The DNA here is from genome assembly GCF_037176805.1 of Vigna unguiculata. Taxonomy (NCBI): domain Eukaryota; kingdom Viridiplantae; phylum Streptophyta; class Magnoliopsida; order Fabales; family Fabaceae; genus Vigna; species Vigna unguiculata. The sequence continues at coordinate 49,308,378 of NC_140794.1, read as the reverse complement.
TTTTTTCTTTGTTCACTTCCACAATGTGATGACCCTCTCCCACATTCAGCATATGGAGAATGGAACATGTATTTTTGAAGGGAAACGAATCCTTGAATTAGTTTAGAAAAATTATAAATAATTCTTTTAATTTATTCTTTATGATATAAAAATATAAGGCTTTTGCTTCCCTCGTTCTTTCAACCTTTTTCATGTAATCTGTCTTCTATTATTTGGCTATACATTTCGTACACTATTTTAGTAATTACCAAAACAAAGTTCCCTCAATCATATCCGATTATCATCATTTTTTACTTTATTTGTATAATTGATGTCTTAAGTTTTAAGCTTTTTGTTTTTCTATCTTCCATTTCTCAATTAAATTTAGATAGTTTTTTTTTTTACAATAGTAAAAAAATAAACTAAAATGCTGTGGTAGGCCTAGGTTGGAAGCGAAAACCCTCACCTCTTTGGAAAGTAGTATGTCTAAAACTAAAATAAGTCGATTGATATTTAGTAGAAAAATGTTGAAGTCATATATTCCAGTTATAATAATTATTATTTGATTGTAAAACTTGCATGGTATAATATTCGGAATGCGTGATATTGACGACCTATCAACACTAGTACAAAAAAAATAAATCATTTTTGCAATGTCTCTTTTTAAAACTTGATTTTAAAGTACGTACGTAATAGCACTGTAGTGTTATTACAAATATATAACTTGTTTATAAGGGTAGCCAAGCGAAATACATTCTACGTTAGTTACAAAAGTAATTACTCGCATAGTATATAATATTGTATAAAATACACTTTGTAACTTGTTTTATTTATTTAATATTTCTTTCGTTTATGGCTAAAAATACTCATATATCATATTCTTTTTTCATTTATTCAAAAAATTTCAATGTTTCAATTAACTCAAAATCATTACGTCATTCTCTGTCTTTCTCTTTTCTTCCTTCAAAATATTCATATCTTCAGTTCTCTCCATCACATTCATATATGTTGCGCTTCTTTTTTTTTGTGTGTGACTACCAATATTACTTTATATTCTTTTTCTCGTGTTGTCGTTGTTGGTGCATCTTTCTCTCTTTTATGTTCAAAATTTCTTCATCCTTTTCTTGTATATGATTTCTTCTGTCACCATGAGTTTTTCCCATTTTTCTGACGATTTTGAATCACATACAACTTTTTCTACATAATGGACATATTTGTTACTAAAATATGATGTATTTAAGTTGTTATACAATTATATTATGATTAGATAAGTATGAGATAGACCTATATATTAGACTTAAAAGACTTAAGATCCATATATATTTAAATTATTTTTTGTATTGATGTGCATATATTGATATTCATCTAGTTAGGATAAGACTTTGTAAATTTTAAATTAAAATTGGTTAATTTTTAAATATATTTTGACTTTCTATTAACTTTCTATTATCTAAGTAAATTTTTACACATAAATTCACTTTTTTTCTTCTAATTTTTAGTTTTTAAAATTATCTACGCAAAAGCCTTTTTAAATTTTATGAATTTCTATAAATAAAATTAATACACACAAACATAACAAAAAATGTATGACATAAGAAATAGTTAAAGAAGTATTACAACATAATAATAATATCCCAGAATTTTGGTATTTTGTTTGGCGACCATAACAACTAAGGAAAAGATATACGATGCTCAAATGATTTTTGTTACTACCACAAATTCAATAGTCTTACATTACTTAGAAGCTAAAGTGTAAGGCGGTTTAAATACCTCTTCTTTCTTTTACATTCTGAAACACCTTTTAAAGACAACGCCTCGGATGAGGGATGATTAACCTTAACAATGTCTTGGAATCGAAACATTGACGTTCATCGTGGGGTTGATAATCGAACCATCGGTTCTATGAGACTAATAATAGAACCTTCGGTCCCTTAAGCTCTCCATTGAAAATCACCTTATTCTTTGTATTTTAGTAAGTTGTTTTTGTTGTATGATCATAGAATTAAGAAAACTATTATTATTATAATTATTTTTATGATGTAAACTTCCATTAATTGCATGGTTAATGGTAAATGTACAAATCATATTAAGAAACTTCATTCTATGCTGAAAGATAATATTCAAAACAAATAAAATTCAACTTTATGGCGAGTAAGGATAAATTGAACCTAAATATCAACGTTTGTAGTTGTCTTAAAGATTCACCTGTTTTTCTTTTTATTTATTTGATCGAGAATCATCACAGAGGAACACTATATAACTACATTTTGGCAGTTCATCTTTTAGTCTAACTTATCTTTATTGAAGCGTGGTTTGGACGTGCTGAGAGAAAGATAGAGTTCAGCAATGAGGAGAAAAGTAAGGGGATGGTGATAGTTTGAATGCAGGAAGATGTCTTCACATAAAAAAAACTTAAAGAAATGTGTGGGAGCATGTATGTCATAATGGATTATATTCTTAAAATAAAGTTAATTAAAGTATATTTCACAAATATACTTAATTATGATTATTACTGTATTTTTTATTTTTTACTTCTTTAATATAGTAACAATAAGTAATTATATATATAATAAAATAATAATAATTTTTTGAATCAAACAGTACAAGTTCTCTTTCCACTTATTTGATTTCTGTTTGTCTCCATTAACCTTTTCTTCTTTTTCTTTCGCTTTCCCTTTTGTTTCTCCCAGTACAGTTATTGACACACATGATAACAACACATTACTGATCCGATATATTTTCTGAACGTTGAAGAGGCGAAGAATCTGCGAGTAGGTTCTGAATCTGTGGTAAAAACACGAAAGGTTTGTGAGTCGGCGTAATGATTTAGAATTACTTGTTTGCATGTGACTGAGTGACTGGTTCTTGTCACATAACGTGTGAGACACTCATAATAGGTTAGAATCGTTAGATAGGTTCGCATTACTGACTAGAATACCAAGAATCAAGATGAGTCGACAGCTAGTTCCAGAATCCAGACACAACATTGTGCGTGTGCGTTTCATAGATATTGTCAGTACTGGAAGAAGGAAATCAAATTTTGGACAATACCGGAGAAACACAAGTCAGGCATAGCATAAGTGCTCACTGTTCTCTGTAAGGACACAGATGGATTCCTCCCATTACCAATTCCAAGATTCTCTAATGCTATTTCAGGAAACCCTTGCAAAAGCCTGGTTTTCCCTTAGATTCGTCGATTTCTCGTAACAAAACAAACTTCTTGCATTTGCATATGCTACCCACTAGGACCACCACCACGCCTCCACCACCTCCTTCTAACACGCACCAAAACAAAAACCCTAAACTTTTTAGTATACCAATATCATATATTCTTCTATACACACCAACTTTACTCTTTCTTGTTGCCTTACAAAATTCTTTTTCTTAAGAACCTCTCATCTTCCCGATTTAAAATGTCAGTTACAACAATCTACTCTACATTTTTCTATTTCGAAGAACCAAAACTACATTAACAAATCCAGAGACGTGGAAAGTAATATGAACCATTAAAAAATTCTCCATTCAGTTTTCAACTCTGGTCCTCCAAATAACCATAGATAACTTAGCCAAGCACACCATCAACCAAACTTACACAAAAACAAAAAATAAAAAGGCTAGTGAGAAAAAAGAACTGAAAAAGTGCTAGATCCATATTCATATACCACCCAAACCAAAGCAATAACCACAAAAGAACCAAACTCTTAAGATACAAAGTGATTAATTAGGAGCACTATGCTACTGTCTAACAGGAAAAGAAAATTTAAGCGGTGAACAAAATAGAGAGAAAAACAGTTATTTCTGTTACGGATATGCACCAGCGCCATTCGTTGTTGGAAGATCAGACCACGAAAAGGTTGGACCGTTCCAGTATCCGAATTCACCCCCAGCTACCGAAGTTGTTTCCATAATGTTGTTGGACACAGAAGAGGAATAATTAGAAGCCATGTTCCCCATAAACACTTGTGACGAGTTATCACCGCAATAATTATTAGCCGATGACGACCTTAGCTTCTGGTAAAGCTCTTGAATTCCACTGTTGTGATGTTCCCCAAGTAGGAACCCCCCATTTTGTTGTTGATCTTGATTGCTTCTCCCAAACAGCCCAAGCGAAGGAACTTGCGCAACCGCATCATAGCCTAAGGTTCGGTGATTCAGCAACGCATTCGAAACCAAGGGCTCAGTGCTCACCATGTGCCCTATCAGGGTCCCTTCTTCCTTGATGGACATGTGACTAGGGTTAGGGTTAGGGTTTTGATTCTGAGTAGCTCTCAGAAGAGCCAGCAGGTGGGTGTTTTGGGGGGAACCCCAAAGGATTTGGCTCGGTGGTGGAAGCTCGTGTTCAACTTCAAAGCCACCGAAACCTGGTGATTTTCCAAGCTCAGATGCAACGGCTTTCATCTTGGTTGAGGCTGTCTTTGCCACTGAGTTGGCCACGCCAATATTTTTGTTTTTCCGGCAGCCACCGCCGATGGGAACGTTGCGGAGAGCGCCACCTTTGGTCCAGTAGCGGCGGCACGTCTTGCAAAAGTGGCGGGGCTGAGTGAGGTTGTAGTTGTTGTAGTAGCAGAACTTGGTGTTGGATGAGTCGCACCGCGGGCACCTGAGGTTTTGGTTTTCCGATGTGGGAGTAGTGGTGGTGGTAGTAGTAGTTGTTGTGGTGGTGGTGGATGTGAGGGTAACATTATTAGTTGCGGAAGAAGGAAGAGAAGAGGGAGACGGTGCAGTCGGGAGTAAAACCCCTCCTCCTCCTCCTGCTGCACCCCCTCCATTAATGGAGGGTTTTCTTTCTGGTGCTATGAGGCTAGCTCCACCCAACAGTTCCTGGATCATCTTCTTTATCTTGGTGGATCTACAACAATCCAAAAACGAAAAGCAAAAGGGTGGCGAGGCTTTTTGAGTTAGTGGAGAAAGAAAAGCGAAAGAAAGTGGGTTTGCTCTGCGTATGAGTGAGAGAGAATTAAAGAGTATATAGATTGGAGAGGAGTAGAAGAGTATGATGACACTCGCCTTTGGGAATTCAATTGGCCAGCTTCGTTGTTTTATGCTGCTAGTAGGACAGCTTCGTTGGCAGTCAGGTACTACTTGTTGCCAAAGAATATATAGAATTGGGGGCTCCCAATAATATATACATATTTATACACTCTATGCCAACTCTTTACACTCACAACAAATTTACCTTTCCTTAAATCAAATTATACAAAAAATAAATTTACTATCTTCTTCTTAAATACCTTGTTAACTTCATTGTGCAAAACATCTTCTGTGTAGGCTTCACAAAGTTGAGTTTCCATTTTGGGCATCCTATAACAACTCTTTGGTGTTGGAAAATTTTGACTACAAGTGATATTATATAGTAAACATTGTTTTTTTCTTAAGCTAATTATTACTTTCGATCTTATATGATTCCAACTTCAGTTAGGAGAGGTTTATTAATGCACTGATCATTACTCATTCTATCATACGTGCGGTCTTTGCTGAACCAATTATGAATTATGTAAGGGATGAAATCATTTTGTTTGTCCCACTTATGAGTAAACAGTACCAGTAAAGACACTTCGTTAATTTCTATGCATCCAAACAGTTTGAATTCCTTTTCTTTTCGCTCGCATATCAACAGAAACTTGCAGACAACGGATTTGAATTCGACTTCGTTTTCCTATTACACGCATATGGCTAAAAACGTGCTTCTCTTTTATGGACTGGGCGTTTCGCTGCTCATGTGTTTTGCTTCCACGTATAAAGTTAACAACTATGAAAGTCTCCACTTCTAAACTCATGTCCTATTGTATATCCAAAAAAATAAAAAATAAAACCTAGCCCAACCTCATTTTTCTTTCTTTCCTTTTAATTTGCATATAAAATGGCGTGGCTGTAACTTTATGGGTATTAACAGATGTTTTTCTTAAGCGGCTCGTATATCGATAATAATATAATAGCAGAAGTGAAAAAGTAGAGGATAAAGGATATATATTTTTGTTCCCCCACTTTGGAAACATTAAATGTGTAAATATTTCTTTCTTGTAAAGGAAATTTGGAAGTTTGGTTGATCCCAGTTGTGGTGGAAAAGTAATTGGTTCCGTAGATTGAAGTGTTTGTGATAGAATGAAAAGGAAAGATAGAGGGAAAAATTTGGGTAGTGATGAAGTTTTTGCAAAAGAGTGGTACTTGTTGGCGCTTGTGGAGGAAGGGATTAAGGGTTTTGTGTGGATGAAGATTCTTCTCCGTTCAAAAACCATGATTACAAGTTCAAGGTGAGGGCTAGTCACGTGGAAGTACGTGTAAAGCTGATTGTCCCTACAAGTATAGTAACTAAAAGAAAGAGCCACTGCGCGCCCGAAACTCATGGCTTCAATTCAGCTCTTCCCCACACTCACTCTCCTGGCCAGAACAAACACATGTCCCATTGTCCTGCCTCTGCTACACATCACACACACCCAAATATTGAAACTTCATTCCTACCCTATATACTTCACACTTACATGCTCAACAACAAACAAAACAAGGAATCAATTCATTCATTCTATTCATTCTTTCATCACATGAATGTTTTCTGTATGGCTTATTGCAAGAGCTCTATCTCCATTAAGAATATACCCCCATCATCGGTTTTCACATTCATGGAATGAAGTTCCAGAACTGAACTGAACTCACCCTCAGAAATTCCCATCATCTTTCAGATACCCCTTTTTTTTATTTTTTTTATAAAAAGAACGAGAAAAGCATACGGAAATTGCATGAAATTGTAACATTGGAATATGAAGGCGTGTACGTTCCTTGGCAGCTGCGGTCTTGCAAATGATTCTGTTTATGTTTGTTATCACCATTCTACTTTCTCTGGTCCACTCTACCTAACAAGACCAACAACAGTGCACGATTCAGAGAATGTGAAGCGTTGCAGATATTGCATTCTTTATTTTAATTTTATGCATTATACTATTGCTTCTATATATACAACTTCTATTGCTATCAATCCATTCACACTTTATTATTTTATTTAATTATCACTTTTAATTATGAGTTAGATAATTAGAGAAAAAGGCTTGATTGCTTTACTGTTTTTTATAACCTTTCAGTAAAATGATTTTTGTAAACAAAAATGCAATATAAAAAGGTATTGTTATTTCTACTCGTATAAATTGCCCATTTTGAAAGATAAATTTAATCTATAAAAAAAAAAAGTAAATCTTCGTGGATAACTAGGTGTAGATAGATCATCAGAAATACGAATACAAGTATTATAGATCTTTTTATGTGAAAGAAAAAAAAATATATGTATTGCAAAATGTTTGATATAAATGTTTATAGTTAATATGAAATTTCAATCCCCAACACAGAGTATCTATGGAGATATAATAATACTATTTGTTGGAATCTGACATAAGTAGAGCCAATAATTTGTTAATAATAATTTCCTTAATTTTTCCGGTACTTTCATTTGTTTTTTTCATACTAATATTTATTTTCTTTGGGAAAGTCGAGATTCCATCCTATAATTTCATAGGTACGTCAATTTTGATCTTAGCCAAAAATAGGTATGTAAAATTTGTCTAGAGTCATATTGCTTCTACCACAATTCAAACACAATTAGATGGAGACAGTTACTTGGTTGAATGGTGAATACTATATTCTGAAAATGAAAATGAAAATAAAAATACCATGAATTATAAAACTTTTCTTAAAACGGAGGAATGAATGATGATAAATTGCGGTAATTACTACTATTGAAGGAATTGGTGGTCTATTAACGGAAATTCGGTGCGCTTATATGTGCACCGTAATAGAGGTTTTATTCAGAATAATTCCTTAATTCTGGGTCTCAGTCTGATACGATTACTTGAAGTGATTGAAAGGTATTGAGTTCGTAGAAATTCTTCATGGCGTACCAAAAATGCTTTCTATTCGCAATGACGAAAAGGAGCAGCCACGAAATCGATATCTTTCATAATATTTTATACTGTTTTATATAAAAGCTAGAAGACAAATTAAACAGCAATTTATAGTAACCTGGCAACTTGTGTTTCGACATCACTTGTAAGCATATATTATTGGGCGAATTATGCCAAATATCGTATATTAATCACAATTAGGTAGATGATGATGTGAAGAAGCTGACTCGTGTAAATTGAGGTCTTGGGTTGAAAAAGCTTGTAACCACTTACATTTGCATACCTAGAAAATTCTGAAAACGTAAAGTCAAGGATAATTAGTTAGAGAAACAAAAATATGCGATCACAAGAGACGGAACGAGGAGATTCTTCGAAAAGGAGGGGTCTATGTGTTTCGGATTCGCTGAACCATTTGTCAATCAAGATTTTGATTGATTGAGAGACATTGTCGATGATGAATCACAAATTAATCTTAATCACTTAACATGTAAGAAAGCATATAAAGTAACCAATCAGTTTTTGGTGATCTCTCATTATCTACCAGTCTTAGGCTTCTATAATATTTATTTCACATATTAAACGAATTTAATATTAACCGAATTGGCTATGTATTAAAATCTATATCGATCTGGCGTGGGCCTTTAGCTCATTCACTCAGAACTGAACCAATCCAAGGCTATTTTTGTTTAATTAAAAATTTTGGAAAAGCCAGTGTAGAAGGGGGCTAAGACTGGGAAATTTACTTGTTCAAATCACATACAAGAATGTTGAACAACCCAACATAGCCGATTTTAAAAGTTCTTTGTATGCAGGAGGTTGACCAAATCAAAAACATTGTCCAAATATAAAAAGAAAAAGAAGTTGTTGTAATAATTGTAATATGAATCTGAGTAGCAAAATTGGCATATACGCGAGCATGGTATTTCTCGGAAGCGTGCATGAAAATACCTAGCAGATAGTTAATGAGGTAGAGGAATTAAGAATGTGAAAGAAGAGTTGAGTGGCGAATAAGAGAGAGAGAGAGAGAGAGAGAGAGAGAGAATGTGACGTTGGGAGGGTGTAACTAAGAAAAAAAAAAAAGATGAAAAAAAAGAATGCGAAAGGGAAAGGTGAGGCAGGAGGAAAACAAAAACTGGGAATGTGAATTATTGGGATCGAAATACTGAAATGTGATGTGATGTGGTGTGTAGTGTAGCGTAGTAATGTGTATTGTACTGTATGCATCGCAGAATGAATGAATAGCATAGCCTGAGCGCGCGTGCCGTCCGGAGAGGCAGACAGAGACTGAGTGGGTCAGAATTATGAGAAATCAGAAATCAGAGAAATGAGAAGAGAAGAGAAGACCGACATGCCTTTTAGTCCTTACGGTACATACATAATACAAACATAGTAGTATGTAGCAGCTATTACCAAGGATGATGAAGAAGGATATGATATGTTATGTTACTTGGCATTACAATATTACATTAGTGGTGTGTTTGGTTTGGTGTGCAAAAACTTTATTCCCTTAAAAATCAAAAGTTGGGATTGGGCGGGCAAAGCGGAAAACGACGCCAGCTTTGGGTAAAGACGAGAACAAATAACTCTGAATGTACATGTTGGGCAACGCGGGCAGTGCGGGCACCTAGACATTGATACTATACCCTGTGGTCGCCGTCAAGGGCCCTGCCTCCCACTCTGACCCTCACCACCATCTCTCTCCCATTATGTCACTCCTTTTATTTTCCATCAACTTATTACTTTCACTTATCTTCAACTTTTTCTGCAATTCATCTATACCATTCTACGAAATATTTTAAGTCCATGAAAAAATTTATCTATGATTAATAAACAATAATAACCCATATTAGTATCGGTGTTAAATCTGTCTGTATGTATGTAGAAGGTTTAGGGGAATACATGAAGGAAACGTAGGTAGGTAGGAATTTGAAAGGACATGACTACAATGCATGGATGGGATGGGATATAATCCCACATTCCTATACATGGGCCCCTACTCATGTCTCCCCTTATCCAGCACTACAGCTTTCCCAGGGCTCCTCTTATTTCGTCTTTTTCTTCTGTTTTTCCTCTTCCTTTTTTTTTTTCCACTTCTTCCCTTCGTCCCTTTTAACTGTGATAGGTACGCTTCTAATCCTCAAAACACTGCTGCAATCACTTATCCACACCTCTCATCACAATGCTTCAAACTTTGCAACTATTAATTCTCTTTGCCAATTCCAATGTATATCGATCAAAGTCGTTGCATCTCAATGTATTTTAGACCCTGCATGGTCCATATTCACCTATATCCAACAATTCCATGTCTGTCCTCTCTGTTATCACTGCAAAATCACGCATGCATGCTCAATGTTGCCTACCCTATTCACCACTCTATTTTTCTCCCCACACTTATTCTCTTTTTCATCCATTTAATTTAACCTACTTTGCTAACTAACATTCTTTCCATCAGGATGCAACTAGAGTAGGTTAAAACACTTTTACGTTACACCCACTATTACTGTTGCACACCGTAATTTAAAACCATGTTGTACATTATGTTTGTGGGAAGCCATGGAGATATGCCCTAAGGACAGAGAAAGTAATTTATGTGTATGGGAAAGAGTGAAAGTTAGAAGAAAATAAGTGATGAGAGGAGAGGAAGTGTATATATATATATATATATTATAGATAATTTGATGGTAGTTCGTCCATACTGGGTGGTCCCCATCTTAAAAGCAGGAAAATTACATGTACATTCCTGAATGAGATTGATTGAGGAGTGAGGAGTGAGAAGGAGAAGGAAGGGGTCACACCTGACAAAAGATATGGTTGGACAAGATTCTTTGTTTTGGGGAGGAAAATACAATATGATGCCATTGGAATATGGGGTGGAGTCTCATTGGACTGGGGACGAACCTGTGTGAGGAATTTCTGACAACCAAAAAACCATGACGACCAAAGGTGACTGTTAAGAGAATTTTCGGTTACCAAGGACTTGATGTTGATCCTTCTTGGATTTTTAAACTTCAAGCAGCCTTTGTTACCCACAATTAACTAATTTAACCCAACCATCTTTACCTTACTCTATTATATAAAAAGAATAACCCCCTTCTTTTCTAGTTACCACAATTCCCATGTGACTATACACTGATGATCCCCAGACCAAGATTTGCTGTATCTCTTATATTCTTATAATAATTCACTCCCAAACCGTATCAGCTATTCGAACTCTGTGAGCATGTGTGAACTTCTCTCAAACAACATTTTAACAAAAACATATCATATATACTACAGTTTTAGGCCAAAGCCCTACACACTCAGACACAACTTCTTCAACTTTTGCATTTTATTATTCTACCACTCTCTCTCATTCTATTTAACCTCTTCAACTCATGCAAAGTTTTGGAAACATTAAACACATATTTCAGATACACAACTTTGTACAGAAGCATGTATATGTATATGATGAGAATAATTAATTCTAAACATAAACCAAACGATTCTCAAAGCCAAGGCCTTTCTTTCCTTTCGATGCATGATTACATGATCCAGTCACAAAATTTCAAGATATCGAAGCGTTTCATTCTTTCTTGAGAAGGCAAAATTACGATGCATGACACATAGCCACAGCCGATTTGGTCATTTTAGTTTCATGCGTGCATAAAATATTGTCAAACTGATATAATACAAACAATAATATCAGAGGATTTGGATGCTCACAAAATCCAAAATCTAATATAATCAAAAGAAATGTGAGAAGATGAAGCTAAAGGTAGTTAGGGGTGTGCGTCAGCAATAGCATAGTTGGCGTTTCATCAAAGATCTTCACATGCTAATATATATTAATCGAAGTTGATGTAAAAATAATCAGCGATGATGAATAATTGGCGCAGTGCAATGATGACCTAATCTTTACAAACATAAAAGCATTCAATTCTATTGCGGAACAAATTTGTATTATTAAGACAGCACAACTACACTATAATTGTTATTTGTTTTTGTCCAAATTAAAAAAAAAAAAAAAAAAAAAAAGTGAGACATGGAGCCCATCATTTTGGTTTGGATTGGGGAGCCTACATGTGAAAGACTAACTGTAACTTTACCCAAATTTCAAAAGACAAATAGTAAAACAGATTAAACAAACTAGTAAAAAACATAATAATTTACTATGTTATGTTTCTCACTTTCTATAACTTTCTACACTTGTACTAGTTATTAGAAAGGAAAAACATTATGAAGAAAGAGAAAGTGATCAGATGTATAATTAGATTATAATGATCAAATATTAATCATAGACGAATGTATTACGAGGACTTGTACTTCAAGTTTGAGTCCAGATTTTTTACTTATTTTTTTTGTGTTATCTTCTGTTAAACATAAAAAAATATATTGTGTTGATCATTTAAATATCTTTTTAATATATTTTAAAATGTTAAAATTAGTGGTAATCAATGTATTATGAAAACGCATTAGAGTAATAACACAAAAAAATCAGCAGAGAATCCAAATTCTACTTACTCTCTCAAGTTGTCACAACTTATAGTCTCTCAAGTTGTCACAACTTATAGTCGCAATCCAAAGATTAATAAACTTTATTATCATCTCTAAAATATTAATTATGATCATTATTTTCTTTGAAGATATTCCAAAACTTTTGTGACACCTCTTAGTCATAATCAAAACCTTTTGTAATAATTTCAAAATATTAGTCAATACATCAGTCTTTCAGTAATTGTGTATGTGTTGTTATATGAATGGATTATATAGTCTTTATGTTCGGATACAAATTATATGATTTATGAAACTATGTAGTTACTTTTTTGAATTGTTAGTATATTTTATTTATTTATTTAAAATTTATAAGTTTTAAATTAACTCTAGCTTCCCCGTGTGTTCTATAATATTTTTATTTGCCTGTTATCACTGCAAACTTCATGAGAGCATAGGATAATGTAGGATATGAAGAGGAGCGGGTTGAGTCTATATTGAAAGAGGGAGATGTGAATAATTTTGTATAAATATATCCTCTAGATTTAATGATTAACCATTATCATTTATTAATTTTGTTTCATCACCTATCAGGTCAATTTACGTTAGTTGGTTCTAAGCAAGCGTAATTGCTTAAGATAGAATCATGTAAATTTATTGGCTGAGTTGGGCCACATTGCAGTTAGAAAATTGGGTTGGATCGATGCATTTTGGACAATTATTTTAAGATTATTTTTTACATCTCTCTATAATAGTATATTGATAAAATAATATTTTTAAAATCATGTGAAAACATATTATTAAAAGATATATTAAAAAATTGATTACATGTTTCGAAGACATTATTGAAAAAAAAAATTGTAACATAAATATTTCAAAATATATAATCCAAATGTTTCAAGTCCTACAACATTCCACCTCTAGGTTTGGTGCAACTACAACCTACGATGGTCTCAACCTCCCATGACTTTTTCTATTCCAATTATTGTTTTGTGGTACTTCTCCTTCTATTCACACACGGTTTTTTGTTTTGTTGTTCTTACATTCTATTGGTAACCACTAAGTTGAAATGTGTTTAATTTTGGTTTACATGTGTTGTATTTGATTTTGGTCCAAGAACTAACAAAAGAAAGCTTCTGAAAAAACTATATGTAAAAGTTTTTGTAATGTTATAAGTTTTACCCTTTCGCTGAGAAAAAAATGGAATAGTAATTCTAAAAGTTATTCTGTAATCATAAATCTTACTACACAGTGTTCTTAGATGTATAATCTAAAATAACTAAAATCAATTCTAATTTTTATTACTAATTCCATTTTTTTATAATTTCTTTAGAATGCATAATTAGAACTTTTTTTAGTATATTTCATATAGTATTTTTCGGAAACAAATAAGGATTTTAAAAAGTCATTTTATCATTCCATAATAATTGCGGAGGTGTGAAAAGCAATTTTCTTTGCATTGTATATCTACGTTGTTTGGGCCCTTTTGTTCTTTCATTGTTTTCAAAAGAAACTGAGGAGTACTTGGACATCTCATTTTGTATCTTCCTAATTTGGTTCGACTTGTATATACTTTATTTTTTTAATATATTTTTTAAGAACACAAAATACACAATGATATTATATCAAATTGGGAATAGATTGTATCATATTATGTTGTTAAAAAGTATGTGAATAATTTATAATGTAATTACTGTTAAAATGTGTGTGAAGTTAGTTTTATCATTTAAATAATTTTTTTTTTACTTTTGAAATATAATTAAAGATAAAATAAAAATATGAAATATTTATATTAAATAGAAAAAGAATTTCTTTGTTTATATAGACTTATTTAATTATTTTGATTAAGAATATTTTTAATTGTTATTTTTTAAATATTAGTATATTTTGAGTAATTTGTTTGAGAGAAAACTTAAAAAGGCTTTGTGCAAATTAATTTTTTAGCTAATTACACTCTTGGAAATATAATAAAATAACACTTATATTGTATATGTAACACCCTAAATTAGTATAATCATTCTACTAATTTAAAGTATTAATATTTTGTATTAAGCAAAATAACTACATAGTATGTATTACAATATTTCTTAAAATTTACATAATAAAATTTGACAGAACATAAATTTATCTAAAAAAGAGAAAATCTATAAAGTGTAAAAGAAGATATACGTATGCAACCTCTTCTACCTATACAACCCTTGTTATGTTATTGTTGAAGACCCTCACTTGCACTATCCCATGCTTCCATGTAAAATACACCATCATAGCATAAAGAAACACAACCACAAATAAGGTAAGCTAGTGTATTTAACAAAGAAAAACACTTATAAATAATATAACAATCATTCAGTTCATTCAAATATTTACAATCATTTAGATCAACTTTAACTACTACCTCCAAAAGATTTCATGTATCAAATTAGACTCAGATTTTGCACCTACCATAAGGCTCTCGGTAGATTTTGGCTTATAATACCAAGACTCAACCCATCCCTCCTCTATGATAGGATTAACTCATTATGACATGCTAAAAGGGTTATTTTTTAGTCCATTTCCTTTCATTGAAACTTCCATCGACTTTCACTATCTAAATATATTCATCTATGTGAGTTAGAATACTTAGTAAAGTCTAGATAATCTCCAATTGAGTTCCTATTCATTACACCTTACACATATGTGAAATACTTTCTCCCTTATTCATCACATGCCATTATTCACATTATAACAACATACATACTTTAGATTTCATATCACTCTCATCCATCATTCACAATATAGCAACACACATGCTTTACATTCCATATCACACTCATCCATCATCCACAATATAGCAACATACATGCTTTGCATTTCATATCTAACTCATTTTTCCATCAATCAAAACCTAATTACACTTACTACAAATCACAAATTATCAATATACACTCTTTTATTACAAGGTCAAACCAAAACCACAAATAAGCACCTAACAACCAACCAACACATCAACATAGTAATATTATTCACAATTGAGAAACCAAGTAAGATAAACCTAAAAAAATACAACAATCATGAGCGAATGATTGTTCTAACTACAAATCTCTAATCAAAGATCCCAACAGTCAAAGTGAAGAATTTTATGTCTCATACCAATTGTCAAAATTCCAATCTGATCCAATGGTTAACAAAACGGGAATCCTAATTTTTTTGATATGACTCAGAATAGAAAGATAGGGTGACACCCAACAATGGGCAAATGGTGCCTAATGTTAGGACAATGGCGCCCAATGCTAGGTTGGTGGCCCCCAACGCTAAAACCCTTTGGAACTTACTAACTTTAGATCACCCAACGGTCAAGAAGTACCGCTACACCCTAGACCTTTAGAACTCTTTGGCTTGTGTTTTTTCCCATAATGCCCGACGATATGGTGGTACCACTTGGTGCCATATTAGTGAACAACCCTGATTCAATTGAGTTAGGTATACCAGATTGGTTGATTCTAACACAATCAAACAAATTCCACAAGCACAAACCATAACCAAACATATTGACAATTTAGAAACCATAACATCATAGCTCAAATTCATCAATTTTAGAACAAAGTGATAATTATAAATAAACTAGCTCCCCTTACTTGATTATGAACTAACACATACCACTTTTTGTCTCTAGGTACCACTAATCACAAAAAAAAAAAATTGTTGTACAAAGAAAGCTCAAATCAATGATCTTATCGTACTCTAACAATCCTAATTAAACAGAGATTCATCCAAAGCTCTTATATGCTACCACATATATTATACATGCATATCAAAAATGACTCTTAAGAGAGCAAAAGATAAACTTACTTTGTTGACAAACTGATCAAGTTGAAAGATGGATATGAAGTAGGAGACTTATGGTGTATGACGATCTTTAAAAAGATAAAGGATGAAGTCATAAATCTATAAGAAAGACAAGAAAAATATTTTAGAAAAAGTAAAAAAAAAATATTTCTTATAAAAATGAAACTCAATTGATAGAAATTTATATTTATAATTTGATTTTTAATAATAAAACACTTGAGAATTATCTTTTAAAGTACTACTCTCACTTCATTTTCTAGGTCCTCTTACAATGTATACTTTTATATTATTGTCGCAACCAAAATTGCAACAGGACGACAAACAAAAAAAAGTTTTGAAAAGAGAGTTTGGAGTTGCCACCATAGTTTATTCTGGAAAACTACGAAAAAACAAAAAAGATAAGACAAGGTCGACAAAAAACTAGATTTTGGGTTTGGGAGTCGGTTACGCGTGTGGAAGGTATTAGCACCCTATAATGTCCGTCCTAGGACAATACCTCTAATTAAATGTGCAAAAAGATATGGTTTTTTCAAAATTTTTATTTTCTCCAAAAATAATAATAAAAGAATGTACAAAAGAAACAAAAATAATTTTTTGGTTTTTTGGCTCTGACAAGATTTAATCTTCTCCCATATGTATCTCCACTTACAGTAGAGAACTAATGTAATGTAATTCTCTAAGAAAGACTATTCAAAAAAACTATTTGACAATAATTTGATTTTTTTTGGAAGTGAACCTGTCAATAACTGACATTGCTCCTACATATTTCCATTTATAATGAAGAATCAAGGGTCAATAGTAGTTCATATAAAAAACTATTTGAGAAATTATTTGGAAAATGATTTGAATTTTTTGATAATTTTGAAAATCTTTTTATTTAAATTTTTTTGTATTCTGAATTATTTTATAATTAGTGTCATGAGATGCGAGTAGCCGAATAGACACGAAAAATAAATTCTTTTTATTTAATCTTTTATTTTTTAATTTTTTTAAAATTTTTTAAATTTTTTTAAATTTTTTTAAAACTTATTTAAAAGTGAAGATTATTTTTTATTTTTAGATCTTTATATATTTGTTTAGAAAAACAAAAAGACACTGACGGAACACGAACAAACATAAAAGAAATGGGAAAAAAATACCTTTTTATGATTAAAATAAATATAATGAAAATTTGAAACAATAAATCAAAAGAAAAAGAAACTGATAGCGACTTACCTTCAAAAATTTTTAATATCTCTTCTTCTATATCAATCTCACTCTCTCATTCTCTACATTGCAGCTACCTTTACTTTTTTTTTTTCTTGTCTCCTTTTGTAAGATTTTTGTTTTTTCTTGTTTTTTCCCAAGAGAGATAAAGAAGATGTGTGTATGTAAGGATGATGATGAGAAACAAAGAGGGAATGTATATGATATATTTTTTTTCGATCTCTTTTTATATGACAGATTGTGTACTTAATGTACTTATATACACACATTGTCAATACCAATATAATTTTAGCCATGATTGTAACAAACGATAGAATGAAAGAATGGTCACAATAATAGTGCACTATTGATTTTAATGATTAAATAATAATTAGAAGAGAAATACTTTTAATTATTAAAATTATATCATTATTTTTTCTATCAAAAACAAAGGGTAGAAAAAGTCAATAGTAAGGATGAAAATAAATTTTGTTGGTGGGCTCATGAGAAAGGTGTAATAATTAAAAACAATTTGGAATTTTTTTTTCATCTCTCTTTTCTTTTTCTGTTTTCTACCATTAAAGTTTGACAATTTTTAAAGTAAATTGTATTTTACCTTTTTTTATTTAAAAAAACATTTATTATTATTTTTTTTCAAGGGTAAATTTTTTCACCAGATAAAATTGACGGTTGATATTATATTATTAAAATATGCATGAATAATTTGTATTATATTTTCTTATTAATATATATATATATATATATATATATATGGATTTAATATTTAAACAATCTATTTTTTCTTTTGATTTTTAAATATATTTAAAAATGAAATATAAATATGAATTATAAATTTTAAATGATTTTTTTATATATTGTTATTGATGTTTATAAACTGAAATAACAAATTTGTCTACGAATATTTTTAATTATTATTTTTTATATGTGAGTATGTCTTCCGTTATTATTTTATGAGATAATATTTAAAAATGTTTTGTGCAGTTTGTTTTCCAGATAAAATGCACACCGTATCGAAAGATAACATCTCTTGATACCATGCATATATTTTTATGTTTTATCTTATAGAAAATGCCGTATGTTATTGACACACCTACTGAATATAAAAAAAATTATACAAGTTAATATTTTTAGTTCTTTGCTTAGACAAAATATTCTCGATAAAACCAAAACTCAAATTTACTTAATTCACACATATTCAAATTTTCTATTAGATAACACAAAATTAAACCACTATTTCTTTCATATAATTTTTTGCTGTATTTTCATAAAATATAAAAAATATATAATCATTGAATAAAAAATTAAATAATAGAATATTCAATTTTAAATATTTTATCTCATGTATTTAGTATAAAAAAGTATATAAATCAATATGCAAGTTTAAATATTAATATCATAAAACAATATGGAAATGTAATTTAGTTAAAAATATTGTTTTTAATTAAATTTAATCGAGCATGCATTTAAAATTTGAAAATAAATATAATTAATTAAAATTTAATAATAACTATATTAAATATTGATTGATAAAATTTCAGGATTAACTAAATATATTTAAGAAAAAGTTAAAAAATCTTTAATTAGTTAGTTAATGATGAGGAATGTTTATGTTATTTGGTATAATATATAGAATATCTGTTATGTTATGGGCAAAGAAGGTAAAGTCATCATCTCCGCTTTCTCTTCCAACTCTGATAGCTAACAGGAAGAAGTAATAGTAATTAGGAACTTGTACAGTTGAATCACGAACACTCTAGGCTTACGCTATCCCCTTATACTCTTTCTTCCACGTCTTTTCTTCTCCTCTTCCCACACCACGCAACCTTCCTAGGGTTTCATCCAATCATGAACTGTGAGGTTTGCCAGCTCAAGGAACTGGAACTCGAGCATTTCGAGATACGTGAGGTTTTGCGATGTAATTCCGCTGCTCCTATTGCTAATCACTTTTCTCGATTATGATTTTGTTGTTCATTTCGTTCGATTGCAATAACCACAGTGACGGTGTTGCAGGCATATTGCACACCATCGTCTTTCACCGTGCCTTGGGTCTCGTGCGCCCTAAGGACGTTGACTTGGAGCTTTTTGATGTAACTTACGTACGTTTTCAATCTCAATATAGTGCTATTATCACTTGTGCTTCAATATCTTTGACACTCCTTTTAACTGTGTTATATATCCCTTACAATTCACTTATAAATGCATGTTTGGTCTCGAGTTGAAGAATGGTTCTGGGTCTAATATTAATTGAGTTGGAGCAAGTTTAGATAGATTTTAGGTTTAAAAACAATTTTTTATATTGGATTTATTATTATGTAACTTTTCGTATAAAAACAGCTGAGCATATATTGCTTCACTTCTAAACAAATTTTAATCAGAATCAATTTTGCAAACACTCTCCGAAACACACATGCTAAATAAACTAATTGTCTTGTGTTCTGTTTTTTATGTCATTCTTGGTGTGTAGGTGCAATGTGGAGAGGCAGAGCTTGAAAAGAAAATAGATGAGAAGATTGAGCAGTTTGTTTGTTGGGTGGAGAAGCACCCAAACAAAAAGAGTCAGGTCAGTGATGTGGTGAAAATGGTGATAGTAGGGGTATTGTATTTGATTTTTGTTTTGTTGTAATTAGTATTTTGACAGGGTTGTGAATTGGATAGTGCAGATATGTTTATCTTTCTATGAGGTGAAAAACAAACAGGCGTCTTGGTTCAGTAACAAGATTGAACGTTTGTATTGGGAGCAGTGGTATATTAATCTGAATGTGGCTCAGCATAAGGTGCATTCTAGCAAGTATCATCATCCCAAAGTTGTAGATCCAGGAGGTGCAGTTGCTTGCTCTGTTTGTCAAACTAAATCTCTTATAATGTTTCACTCCTACTAATTTAGTTTTTTCACTCCTTCACTTAGATGTTTTTTTGGGGTAGGGTGCTGTTTACCTCCGTTTGTGTTTCTTATGTGTAGAGGGAGCGTTGGAGGATAGAAATGCCCGTAGTGCAGCACTGGAGGCATCACTGCGTGAGGTTTTGTTTCAGATAATTAAATTTGTTAATGAGAAAAAGGATCACGTTCCACCAATTCCAAATCTTGAGGGTGCTGTTTCATTTCCCTATGAAATTACAATACCTAGGTGAGTTGTGTGTACTCTGGCTGACCATATCAGTTGTGATTTTGCATTTGTAATATTTGTTTAATATTCTGACCGCTCTGATTTTAAGGCAGTGTTTTACTTGGTTGATTATGTTGATAACATGATATCTTTGAAGTTTTCTTTTCTCAATATGACTTGTAGAAAATCTATGAGCTATTGGAGTCCGAGTTTTTTTTTGATTAAGTGGGACTACATTGAAGTACATATATTGTAATAAAATGTAGTAAGATGAAATTAACAATGCTTTAGAGGTAAAATTTCAGAATAACACTTCCACAAACTGTACAATTTAGGCATCTTAGGTCCAACACTGGGGGACCATTCAAAGGATTCAAAAGTGCTTGTGATCATGAATTGTCTACAGAATTAGAAAGGGATGTGATAATGCACAGGTTGTTGTTTATATTGGTCAGTCAAGTGCCAAAAAGGGTGCGGTGCACAGGGAAGGCCGAGGTAGATTTACTAGAAATATAAGTTTAGGGACAATTGTAAGAGTAAAACTGAGTGGCATTTTTCAAGTAAAAGATGGCAAAAACTTAGCAATATATGGCTTGGTCATGTTAGTAGTCCAATGAAATAATAAAATGTTAAGAATTAACATAAGACCTCCCCCTCCCCACCCAATAGATGAGAACTATTTGAAAACACTTCATTCTAAATGGCTTTTCTCTTTCACTGCAAATTAGGTTTTGACTGGACCACAGTGGCGTCAAATGATCCATACAGCTAACCCCACATAGTGAGATTAGGCTTTACTGTTACTTTTGCTCCTAATTAGTTGGAGTCAGAAAAAAATTGAATGGCTATGGTCTAGCTTGGTAGAAAGAATTGCAGACTTTAATGTATACTGCAATGAATTTTGATGTAGAGTTTAGTGGAAGAGAGACCAGCCAGATAACAGAAATTACATTTTCATGAAAACTATTTTCAGGGTAGTGTTTAGGAACATGCATTGTTTAAGCGGCATTGCATGAGTTATTGTTTTGAGAATGTAAATTTATTGAAAGGAAGCTGTCTCTTCTGCATAACTTGAAAATTTTAAAATTGTAAATGGTTTGATATAGATTGGGATCAGTGTTGAAAATTAGTGTTGACAGAGTTTAGTGGAAGAGAGACCAGGGAAGAGAACAGAAATTACATTTTCATGAAAACTATTTTCAGGGTAGTGTTTAGTAACATTCATTTTTTAAGAGCATTCCGTCAGTTTATTGTTTGGAGAATGTAAATTCATTGAGAAGAAGGTATCTATTCTGCATAACTTAAAAAGTTTCAAATCATAATTTTTTTTTTTGTATGGATTGGGATCAATGTTGAAGAAAATTCGTGTTGCATTATTTAGTTTTGATTATGTGATATTTTGTTGCCCACTAGTTTTACCTAATTTCATGACAAGACTTTTTGGATGATATACTGTAATTTGAATGTCCACCCTTTTGCTTTACCTATTTTCTTGCGTTGTTTGTGATGAACCATTTGTAAATAAAGGTGTCATTACTAGTTAGGTAAGAGACACATCTCTAATTCGACAAATGCAAGTACGATGCTTGCATCATGTTCTCTGTTTGAAATTGTTTGTATCTATTCGGACTTAATGTAGGATAGCTAAAAGGGTAGATTCATGTGCAGTGGCTTATCATTTTCCTAGGGCGTTGCATCATCCAATTATTGCTCTTAAATGCAGTTCAACATGAATGATTATAAATAGAGTCTGCTTAGGCTTCTTCACTCGAGCATTTAACCAAAATCTAGTCTTCAACTTGGTACTAACTTGAGCATTTCACCAAAAATTAGTCCTCAACTTGGTACTAGAGTAGGTTTATTGCCGCTCTGCTTGTCTCTGTTTTTGGACATTTTCTGTGTTGTCTGCTATTGTCAGTCCCCAACTTTTGCACTGTACATAATTTGGTACTTTTCGTCCACTGTGCATTTGTACACTGTTCACTGTTGTTGTTCACGTGTTCTTCAAGATATTCTCAAGTGTTTAGGGAAACATGTCAGAAGCTGGCTCTTTTGCCAGTAGTGCCTCAAGGCATAGTATTAGTTAAAGACCATGGATAATAGATTCAAGCGAATTTATCGTGATGGCTCTTTATTCTCCTAAATTTCATCATATCTTCAACGTAGCAAATGGTAAATGTACACAGCCTTAACTCTTGCAAGCAGAGTGGTTGCTTCTAGGAATCCGTCCCTTCCTGTTTCACCAAGGTTCTTTCTTTTGGCAGAATGAATGCATTGACTTTGATAGCTTATATTCCCTACTTATTGGGGAGCCCCTCCATCTATCATTGTAGAATAGGTATTATCAACTATATTTTCAATGATCTTCACTCTATATTATTTTGTTGTCACATATTATTAATATTTCTAAAATTTTGTGTCACTGCAAAAGTATTCCCTAAACCAACTGGTCAGAGCCTGGTTAGGGTCTCTGCAAAACAATTCTGTGATATTTGCATTGTGATCTTTGTGACACTATAGAAAGCTTTTAGAATTATCGTTGAAAAGTTGTCTAGATTGTGGTCTCTTTTAGCTTGTCTTAGGTGCGGTCCCTTTGAGAACTACCTTAATGGCAATCTCAAGGGTGGTGATTTAGTTTCATCTGACTTAAAGTTTATAAAGCTTAAACAATTCTCATTGAACAAGTCAGTTTTGTAGAATCAAGTTATATTATAGATCCAAATTCTAAGATAGTATTAGACGGCCATCTTTTGGTGGCAACCTTAATTGCAGTCTCTTGAGTGTGATGGTATAGTCTGATATTGATTATAGAGACACGGCTTAATAATAAAACTTATAAAATTTGAACAATCCTTACCTTACAATCTAATGAGATAAACCTAAACCCATATTTTGAGAATTGTCATAAAAAATAATTTATTTGTTGATATTACATTTTGTTTTTTATTTTATTTTTTGTAATGCTAAAACTGAGAGGAAAACAGAATTTCAAAGACGTGACAGTCTGAAAATAGATGGTCTTGCTGCAAATATATACAAACACAAGCAACATCTACAAAATTCCAGCTACAACAATTCAAACTAATAACCACTCCTAACAACATATCCCATACATTAATGATATACTGCCTTGAGATTATATTTTTGTATTTTTATTTTGAAAAGCTGAAGGAAATATAATTTGTTAAGATCTTCAGATCGGTTGGTTAGTATAAACAGCAATTATTCCATGAGCCTAGATTTACAGAATATCTATATTGGATGAGAATACTACCCTCCTCATTTTGCGTCATGAATTGTAGTTCGTTACTTCTACTTTTGAAAGTTATGCTGAAGCTGCTGAGTTAACCTTGTGCTGTCAATGACCAGTTCATCGGATTCTGCATTTGGGATGGACATGATCAAGAGAATGCTCCAGACAGGGCATCCAACAATGCTAAGTTGATTGTCAGAGTTTGTAGAGCGGTCTTTGGGGTTAAAGGTATTCTTGTTCATATGTTTAAGCTTGAAATATGATGCTAAAGAAAGCCAAGGAATGCAGGGTTCAATCTCATCGTGGATAGCAGAATCTATAGGTGCAAAATAACTTAAAACATATATCTTTTCAAATATACATCCTTGTTAAATCTCTCGTTTGATATCTGGTCTTTATTCTACTCATCTCCCAACACATTTATCCATGGTAACTGAAACGCTTCATTCCTTTGATGCATCACAGGAAGCTAATCTTGAATTTAGGTCTTTCTGTTAATATGATATAGTGGTGAAGTCGTTGAGAAATTTGCAGTTAAGATTGTGATGAAATATTGAAATGCTTTTAGTAAATTATGGAATTATCAGCATCTGGATTATTTATTTTTGAATCGATATTTGTTACTTCGTAATCTGTTTGTCTAAATTGCATCACGACAACTTTCCCTCGTTACCTGGGTCACGAATGGGACACGGAACACGTTTTCTTTGTATTTTGGGTCACAAATGGGCCATAGAGAATCCAAATGAGATTGAATGGTTTATGCTCCTTTCCTTTTAAGATACGTATCTATCATAATAGATTCTGTCGTTCAGTAAGCTATTCTTCAGTCTTGTCTATTATTTCGTTTCGGCATCGTCCTACCTAACTCTCTTTTCTCTGTTGTTCTGGGGCTTGAGTTGTCACCCCAAAGGGAGAAACACTCGTACATCTTCATCCTTCTTTCTCTAATTGTATGTAAAATGCCCTCAAGACTCAACTAAATGCATCAAGGGACCAATAAATATATAAATAAGTGCATTTAATATTTCAGAATTTGAGTTTTCATTTATTTATTTCTGTTCAAAAAACAATTTCTTTTAGATGTAAGCTAAAAGTATTAAAAAAGTTACATTTAACTCCTTACTTTAGAGGAGGACGCATTTTACAGAATAATGATATTAAATTTTTACTTTAAGCTAAATATGTACTTTAGTTTCACAATTTTAAATTGTTTATTGTTTAAATAAACTATTCTAAGTGTATTGTATCTTCTAAAACGTATTTCACACTTTAAGGAATCAAATCCATAGGAGTTGCTAATCATAAAATGGGCTTAAACAGTGTTTGGAGGCTAATATTTTTTGCAATTCACTCTCATTATTTTTCCCTAAATAAAATAATAAAAGGGGATGTGTTTTTTTTTAAATACTTATGTTAGTTGTTGACTTACTGAAATTTATTAGCCTCCAAACACTGCAAATCCTCTTGGGTTAATTTCCTTGAGTCTATTGGTACACAACTACTGTATACTCTGTACACTGTAAACATCACCCTTAAGTATTATTCTTTTTTGCATAAAAAGTTAATGAAAAACAAGTATTAAATTTATCTATTAAAAAAAGACAACAATAGAAAAAATTGACTTCTTAACAAGAGAACGAAAAAAAAATCTCTTATCAGTCTATAGAAAAACGATTACGATAATTATCAAGTAGATATGAAAAAAATATCTCATATTCCACCAACTTACCAACTTATATAATAGGTTTATGCTTTGGTGTCTCATATTGAACTAACTAAGAAGCACATAAAAAGTTTCGTTAGACAATTGAATTGTTTACATCCTTGAAGTTGAAGTAGGATAATGATATTATGACTCACTTTTTTTTATTTATTTTTAATTTATCATTTCAATTATTTATTCTGATTTTTTTAATGGTGTGATGTAATAATTTAAATATGATTGAAGTGGTGGGTTAAAAGTGAATCAAAATATCATTATCTTATAATAAATAAATATACATGATGTGAATTTTTTGAATATATATATATATATATATATATATATATATATATATATGTACATATATATATTGGTACACAATGCACCCACACATAAGATAAATAATAGTTTATCAAATTACATCAACATAATTTGATCCCCTGCAAGCCCTCAACCCCCACAAACAAGACTCCGGCACATAAATATTACTTTTAAATTATATCCATGCATACGCACGATTTTTTTTGTTTATTTTACTTTTTAATTTTTAATTATATGCTAAGAAAAAAAATTATTTGTATAGTTGAAAGAGGTTTAATTATTTATTTAATTGTGTAATTTGTTGTTTTAGTTTATTTTGGTTCCTTGATTATTTTAGGGTTTAATTTAGTTCCTCAAATTTTTAAAAATATTCAATTTGGTCTATTTATTATTTTTTATTCAATTTAATCATTTTTTTAGAATGATCCAATTTTGTCCTTTCGAATTTGAGATCAAATTATTAATTAAGTTTAATTAAAATTTATATATACATATTAAACTATTTTTTTAGAATTTATACATCAAATCACTCCACCTAAATGTAAAAAATTGGAGTATTTAGATTAAATGTAAAGAATAAAACAATTTTAGTATTTAGATGGAGTAATTTGATATATAAATTATAAAAATTTAGTTTAACATGTATATATAATTATATATAAGCTTAATTATATTATCTTATTAAGTGTTATAATATATTTAATTATAAATATAATACTTAATTTTAGAATTAGATAATATAAGAAAGTTAAATCTTAAATTTTGTGTATATTTTTATAATAATAGTCAATTAACTATAAATAAGTAGTATTTTTTAACATCAATTTCTTAACATTAATGTAGTAGATCATATTAATCTTAGTAGTCATTTAGAGTATTTTGTTGATTTACTCGTGATTGATGTAAAGAATGACATTAATTGATAAATAAGTGGAAGTTGAACCATTAAGATATTTTAGTTTTTTAGAATAATTTTAATTAATTATTATTGTGTGGTTAGGGTTGGATTATTATTCTTTAGTTATTATTGTTTAGTAGACCAATATTAAATAAAAAAAATGTGTTTATTGTTTGGTAGAGCAATATTAAATAAAAAATGTGTTTGTCAAGGTATTATCAATTTTTTTTCTGCTTTCTTTTAAATTAAGATTAAGAAAACAATTATAACAATAATTATTTTTAAATAAATAATTTATTTATATAATTATATTTAAGTGTAATAATTGTGTATATATATATATATATAACAATATATATATATATATATATATATATATATTATTTTAAAATGATATTAGACTATGATAATAATAATAATTTTATTATTAATATTAATAATATCAATATTAAAAAAATATTGTTGTATGCTTAGAATTTACAATTAAACTTTAGAATTATATATTATACTAAAATGAATATATATATATATATATATATATATATATATTAAAATAAAATATAGATATATTATTCATTAGATCTCGTGAAAAATAATAATAAATAATATCTAAATATTTAAATAATTAATCATAGGTATTTTTGATAACAAAATAGTTTAAAAAAATAATATTATTTTATACTACCCTTTAAATGAAAATAATAAAGTGTAATATTATTATTTATTTTGAATGATTAAGATTAAAAAATAACATTTGAATATAACTTTGTTTAAATTTAAAATTGACATATATGATTAAAATTTTGAATTAAACTTTTTAGTTAAATATTACATTAAATGACATGTTTTAGTTTTTTTTATTTGTAAATTTTTGGTAAAAGTTTTATATGTTACTGTATTCATTTAGCTTGTAAATATATATATTAAAAGAAATATAGAAATTGAGAAAAAAAACAAAAAATATTTTTAAGAATAAAAATATCAGACAATACAAATAAATATAAGTAGCAGATAATCTAATAACACAAAAGTTAAACTATTTAAAAAATATATATAAAGAATAAAAGTTAAACATAATAAAATATTAAAGTATTATAGTAATATTTTTTTAATATTGAATAAATAATGATAGATAAAATAAAATTATAAAAGATAAAAATATATTAATATAATTGCTTATAATAAGATAATTAAATAATTATGGCATTATATTGTAATATATATATTAATATATTTTTGCATGTAGATTATTATAATAATATGCATGATTATGAATTTAAGAAATTGTTTTAGGCAATGTTTGAATAAATGAATAATTGAAATAAATATTTATTGCAATTAAAAATTAAATGTTTTTGAAATATAATAGTTACCATATGTTGAGTGTAATAATCTTATAATTATCATAACAAAAAATATAATTATTATAACAAATAAAAATTATAAAAGAATGATAAAAGAAAATTTTAATAGATAAAAATTAATGGTTACTAATGTTTTTTTAACTTTAAGAACGAATTGAGAATAACTTAAAATTATCTTAATAGATAAAATTATAAAAAGATCAAATTAATAATAATAATAATAATATAAGAAATAATAATAATGCAAAATAACAATACTAAATATTCATTAATACTAATAATATTAATTAAAATAATAATAATAATAATAATAATAATAATAATAGAATAGTCTAGAATTATAAATCTCGTATAAAATAATAATAATAATAATAATAATAATAAATATTAGGTTAAATTACCCTTTTGATCCCTCTATTTGTCATGAAATTTCATTTTGGTTCTCACATTTTTTGTTGTCTCAATTTGGTCCTCATTTTCTTAAAAATGAATCAATTTGGTCCTCACTGTTAACTTTGACCAGACAGTGTTAAAGTCAATGCCACGTGTCAATTTCTGGTTTTTTTGAATTTTTTTTATTTTTATTTTATTTTTGACACGTGTCATTTCACCGTTGTGCCACGTGTCAAAGTGACTCAATTTGATCCCTATATTTGTTTTTAGTTTCAATTTAGTCCCAATTTTTGTAAAAATGAAGCAATATTGTCCCTCTTTAGATTGAGACTCAATTTAATCTTTCTATACAACTTATGATGATATTATTAATAAAATTGACATTTTTATTAAATATTTATAGAAATATTTTTAAATAATTTTTTTTTAGTTTTATTATTAAACAAAGTTAAACCCCAAACTTAATTTCAAAAATTAACAATTTTGTCATCATATATAAAGGCATCAAGTGTATCATATTATACAAACTTGGTAAAAATTAAAAATCAAATAACTTGTCACACATAAATTTAGGAAACAAATTTCAAGTTCAAAACAAAATCAAAGTTTAATATTTTGTGTAGAATTTAAAGTTAATTTAAAATATTTATAGAAATATTTAATAAAAACGTTAATTTTAGTAAGAATATCACCATAAAATTTATAAAAAAGTAAATTTAGTGTCAATTTGAGGAAGAACAATATTGCTTCATTTTTACAAAACAAATATAGGGACCAAATTGAGTCACTTTGACACGTGGCACAACTGTCAAGTGACACGTGTCAAAAAGAAAAAAAATTATAAAAAAATATAAAAAAAAAATCAGAAATTGACACGTGGCGTTGATTTTAACACTGTCTGGTTAAAGTTAACGGTGAAGACTAAATTGAGTCATTTTTAAGAAAATGAAGACCAAATTGAGACAATAAAAAACGTGATGACCAAAATGAAATTTCATGACAAATAGAGGGACTAAAAGGGTAATTTAACCTAAATATTAACAATAGTAATAATAAATAATAGTAATATTATTAAATATTCATTAAATAATAATCACATTAATACTAATAATATTAATATATTATTAATTATGTAAAATAAAATAACATTTATGTATGATTAAAATTTATAATTGTATTATGCATTACACAACCGGTACAAAATAAATACAACACCAAGTTCAAATTGAGTTTAAAACAATAATTAAAAAGAATTAGCCAAATGAAATTAAAGGAAGAAAGTTAGATGTGCATTGAGAGTCTATGTTTCTTTTGTTTTTTCTTTTTAATTTATATTTAAGTTTATAATTATATATAGTTATAAAATAATATTTTTAAAGAGAATTTGATGATAAAAAAACCTAAAACATTAATTATGGGTGTTAATTATTTAGTGACAAATTAATTAAAAATAAATAATATTATTTTAATATTAATTTCTTTAAATAAATGTAATGGATAAATATTTGTTATAAAGATTTTAAAGATAAAGCTTTACTGTGTTTAATGTCACACAATTACAACAGAGATAAAACAGGGACTTAATGATATATTTATTTAGCACATGTTGAATCAAATTTAAGGCTAATTATGTAATTGTGTATTCAACCAAGTTTGAAATAGTTTTTTTTACTAATATTCTAAATATGAAAGTAATAAAGTGTAATAAATTTATTAATTTTCAATAAATATAAATTCAATCTTCATTGAGTATTAAAATTATAGCACTAATAAATTGATAAAGAAATAAAGAAATAAATTAAAATAAAATATAACAATTGATTATATTTATAATAACAAACAATAATAGAAAAAGTAACATTAATAATCGAGAAAAGTATTAAAATGAATAATAATTATTGATAAATAGATTATAAATTAAGGAAGACGACGTGAATTGATTATTGAATTTTTTTTCTCCATAATCAATTAATAACTATGATTAAAATAGTTCATCTACACGGTATTTATAAAAATAAAGTAATATTAAAACTAACATTGTAAATGAAAATAGTGCATGTGCAATGTAATAAATATATTCAATAAATATTGACTTAAGATTTGTTGAGTAATAATTAAAGAAATAATTTAAAATAAAATATATTTATTGATTCAAATAATAATAACAAAAAAAATAATAATTATAATAGTATTATTAATTACCAATTAAAACTTCGTTCATAATTAAAGAAATTTAAAATTATTAATAAAATAAACTAATTGATAAAAAAATTTAAAAATTAATCATGCAATTATTAATTATAAATTTATAAATTTAAAAGATTTCAAAATGTATGGAATAAAAAAAATTCAGTCATAATTAAAAATTAAAAACAATTAATAGAATTAATTAGTCGGTTAATGAAAAGATTTAAAAAAAATCATGATTGATTGTATAAATCAATCCTATGTTTTACATATGAGCACAATTAATTACTAAATTTAGTATTAGTATAAATAATAAAATCTTGTTACATTAAGTGTTGTTATTATATGTTATGATTTGGTTTTATTAGTTTTATAATTTTTCTATATTGAATTCCTCAAACATAATTAATATTATATTTAAATAATTATATTTAAGTTTTATAATTATGTATATAATATTTAAATAAAGAATTTGATAATACAAAACTTAAATAATTAATTATATTATTTTTATAACAAATTAACTAAAAATAAATTGTATAGAACTAAAGCAATTCACATAACTTATATAAGTGGTAATGCAACTCATTAGTAAATTTTAACTTTCATTATTCATTTATATTCATTTATATGATAAAGTCATCATTTATTCTTTTGGTAAATTAACCATTTGTTTATAATTTTAAAATATAAATTATGTATAGTTTTAACTAATTAAAATATAAATAAAAGAGAGGTTATAATACAATAAATTTAATAATTATTTATATTTTTAACAAACTAAAACATAAGTTTTAGAATTTATTATTATTAAGAACAAAATTTATAAATCGAATGATTAATATTTTTTAAATAATAATATTATAGTTCCTTAGTATATATTTATTTTTTAAATTCAATAAGTTTAATGTTGTGTTAGATGTAATAACAACGTACAAAATGCATAAAATATAAACATATTTTACATTATAAATCCTGTAGAAAATAAATACAAAAATAAAATTGATGTTAAAATTTGTTAACAAAAACTTAAACTTAGACTAATATTTAAAGTGAATTGGTGATATGAAATTATAAAAAATGTGAAGCTAAATATAAATTATTATAATTAAAAATAATATATATATATATATATATATATATATATATATAATGTATTATGGATCCCGTACAAATAAATATTAATTCAAGATTTGTCGAGTAATAATTAAAGAAATAATTTATATTAAAATATATTTATTGATTCAAATAATAATAACAAAAAAAATAATAATAATATTATTATTAATTACCGATTAAAACTTAATTCATAATTAAAGAAATTTAAAATTATTAATAAAATAAACTAATTGATAAAAAAAGTTTAGAAATTAATCATGCAATTATTAGTTATAAATGTATAAATTTAAAAGATTTCAAAATATATAGAATAAAATAAATTCACTCATAATTAAAAATTAAAAACAATTAATAGAATTAATTAGTCATTTAGTGAAAAGATTTAAAAAATAATCATGATCGATTGTATAAATCAATTTGATCGTATAAATCAATCCTGTATTTTACATATGAGCAAAATTAATTACTAAATTTAGTATTGTATAAATAATAAAATCTTGTTACATTAACCGCTGTTATTATATGTTATGATTTGATTTTATTAGTTTTATAATTTTTCTATATTGAATTCCTCAAACATAATTAATATTATATTTAAATAAATGATTTATTTAAATAATTATGTTTAAGTGTTATAATTATGTATATAATATAAATAAAATAAAAAATATTTTTTCATGTGCTTAGCCAACGTAAATCAATTATTTTTTATTAAAAAATATGTCAGTTGAAGACGCTGTTATTGAAAATATAGTTTCGGTCTAATCAACACTTAAGGATATTATTAAAAAAGTGATTAAAATGAATTGAGCATATAATTTTGGCAAAGTGTAGAATGCCAAATTTATTTTCCTTCTTTTCTCTACCTACTGTGCTAAACTTAATTTTCTCCCCTCCAACGCATTTATAAAGTAGTTAAGAGTGGTTTTTCTACTAGTATATCACCAATTTTATTAGAACTTTGTTCAATTATAACATTTGTAAACTTTTGGC
Source organism: Vigna unguiculata (assembly GCF_037176805.1). Taxonomy (NCBI): domain Eukaryota; kingdom Viridiplantae; phylum Streptophyta; class Magnoliopsida; order Fabales; family Fabaceae; genus Vigna; species Vigna unguiculata. The sequence continues at coordinate 49,275,675 of NC_140794.1, read as the reverse complement.
CATGCAATACTAAAAAAAAGCTTTTAATATAATTATTTTATTATTAAAAAAGTACAACTAAAAAAATTTGATTAATTATTTTCGTAATAAAATTCATAAAAGAAATTGCAGATTTTTTGACAAAAAAAAAATATTTTTGTAATTTATTCTTCTCTAACTCAGTAATTATTTTAGTAGTGTAGAAAACGCATTCAAAAATGTTTAATGCACTTCAGTTTTAAGAAAAAGGACGGTTTTTAAAATACAGTGATATTTTTAAAAGTATTTATACAATTATAAACTTCGGTGATAAAATAACTGAAGTCCAATATTAAAGTTTATGAATCGAAGTCAAAACTATCTCAAAACTATCTCTCTTTTAACTCTGTTTTCATATATTTCGATTTGAAAATCAAAATACAATTTCGAAAACAATCAGTGTGAGAAAACTTTGGCTCCACCAGTATTTATTGGATATAATATAATCTCCATGAAAATAGCGTTCTTTTCTGAGAGTGATGGTTGAGTTATAAATTACGGAAGAAGATGGTGACCCAGCAAATCGCATTAATCATGAATTTGGTCCCTCCATTGTTATAAATGTTATCACTTTAATATGCATTTAAAAACTGAAAGAAAAAAATAGTCTTCTGCGTTTCTGATTTGTCTTTTTTTCTGCATTAAGTCTTCGGCACTATTTGTTTGCACACATCTCTACTTTTCAAACGCTTACTGTAACACCATTAATGTCCAGTGATTAAAAATATTAAAATCTAAAATTTATAAAATAAAAAAAAATCATTTTGAAGAATTAATAAAAATATTCAAATTTAAATATTTGAAATAAATATTTAAGTTTGTATTTCAACAGTATAATGAACGAAATAAATTTTGGTATTTTAAATTTTCACAAAGTGTAGACTAGTCACTATAAATCAATTTTCACTTTAAATTTAATTTAATTTATTAAATTTTTTCCATCAAAATTTAAAAGACGTAATTTCTTTAATATTTATGTGTTTTAAATTATTTTATTTAATGGCTAAATTCCGCTAAAAATTTAGTCAAAGTCTCCAATTCATTCATTGGTTGTCGAAAGTCATAAGAAATAGTCTTTCTCCATATCATGTTCTAGCGCTTTCGAAATTGGAATCCTCGTGTGAATGTTTTTCTTCTCACGTGATTAGCAACAGAAACAAAATAATCAACATTTATGGCCAATAATTTCAATTTTTGTCAACAAAGGCCGAATCGGACCCATTTCACTCTGTGTATATATAATATATATTATTATTAGGACGGTATATGACAGAAAGGAATAGAAGTGATTGCTGAAAAATCAAAAGAAAAGGTGATGGGTTCAGAAAATAAGCATTTTGTTCTGGTGCATGGGGCTTGCCATGGAGCTTGGAGTTGGTACAAGCTAAAGCCACGCTTGGAATCTGCAGGCCACAAGGTCTCGGTGCTGGACCTTGCAGCTTCTGGCACCAACATGCACAAAATCGAAGATGTTCATACTTTCTCACACTATTCTGAACCTCTGTTGCAGTTAATGGCAACAATTCCTTCAAATGAAAAGGTGATTCTGGTGGGTCATAGTCTTGGGGGACTCAACATCGCACTTGCCATGGAAAAATTCCCAGAAAAAGTTGCTGTTGCTGTTTTCTTAACAGCTGTTGTTCCAGACATTAAGCACAACCCATCCTATGTTTTACAAAAGGTTTGTTTTTCTCATCCTCATCTCACATATACTATTCTCCCTACAAATTTCCACAACTTTTTTCACCCTAAGCAAGATATACACAGGAGTATTTTTCGGAGTTTCATAATATTTTGTAAAGGATTGTGTTTGTGTTAAAACAATTCCATCAATTTAAAACATGTTTAGTAGTTTATTGATATATATTAAAATCAATGTTATATATATACACATTTAAAACATATAAAAGTAAAATATATACAAATGATATTTTAACAATCAGCACAATCCTTTAATAGCTATATTATATTAATATAAATCAATAATTAGTGAATTAAATGAAACTAAAGTTGTTAATACATTATAGTAATATAAGTAAATAATTGATGAATTGAATTGGATTATCGTGTGATTACATATTTAAATGAATTGGTTAATGTATCGATGTCCTTTAATTTAGTAATTAGATATAACAAAAATAATATCATATAAATTGTTTCTGTGGTCCCAAATTTACGATCGATAATCGCTGATAGTGCTCCACAACACAAACCGGGGACCCCATATATTATTATTTGTAGACGGACGGTGCAACATATCTCTTTATTTGAATTAATAATACACGCATAGAGATTAAGCTTTTGCTTTAATAAATAGACATATACTTTTTACTTAACATACATTCATATTAACAGTATTATCTACTGATATCAAGTTTACAATATCAAAATTGTTTATTAAATAATACAGAGTTTTCATCAGATAACATCTGTACCAAGGATAACTCAAATGTAAAAACTTTATAAAAAATATTATCTTCTCCGTGCGTAGTGACATACATACACATTTGCATCTTCTTGTTTTCTAATAAAATCAAAGAAAATAGGAAAAATACGCTTACCATGCCCATTTTCTTGATCTAAACAGTACATTGAGAGTGTTCCAGCTCCGAACTGGTTGGACTGTGAATTCTTGCAGAGTGGAAACAAAACAGTAGTTGTTTTTGGTCCCAAATTCTCGTCCACCAAACTCTACCAAGGCTCCTCCATTGAGGTATAATTATTACATGTTGCAACATTCTATTCCACAAAGTATTGCATGGGAAAAAGTAATATTTTTTTTTTATGAAAATAAAAATAAGGATCCGATTTTGCAGGATATAGAATTGGCAAGAACCTTGTTAAGACCAGGTTCCCTCTTCATCGAAGACTTGTCTCAGCAGACAAATTTTTGTAAAGAGAGATATGGGTCGGTTCCTCTTGCTTTTATTGTTTGCACTGAGGACCTTGGAATTCCACTGAATTTTCAGCTCTGGATGATTAAGAATGCTGGCGTCAATGACGTTGTAGAGATTGAAGGTGCCGATCATATGGCCATGCTTAGCAAGCCACAAGAACTATGCGATTCTCTGCAGCAAATAGCTGCTAAATATGCATGAATGCACGAATTTTGAGATTAACATGTCTTCTAATTACAAGTTCTTATCTCCAACGAGTAATATCAATCAAATGATGTTTTTCCGACCACAGGATACGCACGAAGTTGTATCCTAAAGACCTATTCATTCTCAGTTTCTCATTTCTTAGAATTTCTTTATGTTAATATTGTTTATAAAGAAAAAATGAATAAAAGAAACTGTTTCGGCTTTCTCCTATATATTCCTATCATACTGCACAAAAGAAGAAACTCCTTGGCTCTTGTTTTCTCCCTACCTCTTCTCCTCATACCCTTTTTCCTGGTTGCACCATATAAAACCCTAGTCTGTTGTGTTTCATTCTATCTCTTTTGTAATTTTCATTTTCTTTCACAGTTCATAATATTGTATTGTTTGTACATTCCTTTGTCCTGTTTATTCTTTTGATGATAAGTCTTTTGCTTCCCAAAGTTTTCAGGATTTATTTTCGTTTTGACCACTTTTTTGGCATTTTTATGAAACGCGTTTGAGCGTGATTCATGTAAAGATGACAATTTTTTATTTTTCTAGTTCTTTATTTTCATGCTTTTTTCACGAGTACCACATTTTGTTGAATGTCAAGCTTTTAAGTTTTATGATTTGTTCATCTCGGCTAGGTCTTTTTCTCTTTTTCTTTTTGTTTTAGAACACAAAACCTTTGGTGTTGCGGGAATTTTTGACCAACTTTTTGAAGTTTTACGTATGACGATCACAAAGGTTGCGACTTTGGTTTTGTACTTTTCATTTTCATCGTTTATTTTTCTCAAAAGAATATTTTGTTATTTACTAGCTTCAATTTTCTTTACTCGATTATTTATTTTTATTTATTTTTAAATCATGCAGGCAATTTTTATGTCTCTCCAATTTTCCTGAGTACAACATTTTGTTGACAAGTTTCAGTTTTTCTAAATTTTCACACTTTCTTGTTCATAACCTTTAATATTAAAAATTATTTATTTATTTGATTTAAAAATTGATTGCGTGTGAGATTTTGCATTAAATTTATTCATAACATAAAGTCATGATGTATTAAATACATTCATTGTAAATTAATATGTAGTTTTTCATGATCATGATTCATTCTAGAAAATTATTTAAGTTTGTATCTGGACGAAACATTCTAATAATGCTTAGAAATTGAAATGTATTATATTTGAATTACTTGCAATTAAATTTTTTTAATTTTTTAAATAATATTTTTTATAAAGAAATTAGAATACTTTACATTTAAATTTCTTATTTGGATAAAACAATTGAATTTCTTGTGAGATAAAAATTTATTCTAACAATATTTATTTTAGGCTTAATTATGTTTTTAGTTCATGATAAATTTGAAAACGGGTTCGACAACTCAGATGGGTCGGGCTGACACGACTACCTACCCCAACCTGGTCCATTTGGGTCATTGGCCCGACTTGGTCTCACTAGGTCGTTAGGCCCGCTCGACTAGTTTGTGTCGTTAGGTCGCTTGATCCGGTTAGGTCATAGGGTCAGTGGGTACTACCTGAGTCGTCTGGTCGGTCGGGCCTGTCTAGGTCGTCGGGCTAGTCGGGATCGTCTAGGTCGTCGGGTAAGTTAGACCCATATAGGTTATCAGGCTCGTCTAGGTCGTTGGGTTGGTCAATCTTGTCAGGTCGACAGGCTAGTTGGGCCCATCTGAGTTGTAGGCCAGTCAGGCCTACTTGGGATTTTGGGTTGGTTGGGCCCGTATGGGTTGTTGGTCTAGCTGACATGTCTGGGTCTTCGAGCCCGTCTGATACCTTTAGGTTGTCCTACCCGGCTGGCCCATGTGGGTCGTTAGGTCTGCCCGACTTTTTAGGGTCATCGAACCCGCTCTACACATCTTGGTCGTCTGATCCGTCTTGGTTGTCGAGTCCGTTGTTTCGGTCGTCAAGCCCGCCCAACCCGTTTCAGTCGTCGGCCAGCTCGTCGAGTCGTCGGCCAGGCTCGTCGAGCCCGCCTATGGATTGAGCCAAATTGACAACTTTACCTGAGAGTCTAGACTGTGAGTAGGGATGTCAAATTTAATTATAATTAAAATTTAATTTAATTTATATTTTATTTTTATAATTTTATATTAAAAAAATTTGTAAAATATATATTTTTTAAAATATTTGCGGGTATCAGGTATTCACGGGTACCCGCGAGTTTTAAAAATATCCGCAGGTATTTTTTAAGCGAATACCCGGCAGGTAAACAAGCGGGTAGCGAGCAGGTTTTTTTTTGCGGGTCGGGTTGTGGGTAGGCATTATCCGTGCCCGACCCGACCTGTTGCCATCCCTAACTATGAGGTTGAGTGAGAAAATTTTCAAATTCCACCTATTTTGAGGGTATTTGAATTTCTACTAATTTAACTAATTGAAATACTTCAAAAAAATGTTTGCATTTTAAATATTTTTTAATTTCTCTATCCAAACAAAACATTTCATTAAAAAGAAATCTAAATTCTTCAAAAAAATGAATTATTTCATTAAAATACTCTATCCAAACACACCATTAGACTCTTAAGATTCATGATTCTCACATATTAACAAACATATAAGTCATAATATGATATTAACCTTGATCCATGAGAGATCCAATGAGAATACATTATTCAATTTATCGACCTCCTTTTCTTAATCTATTTTATTGTCTTTTTTTTCTCCTCTCATACTTTCTTTCTTCATTGTTTACTGTGAAAGAAACTAGTGGTCAGAGACATAACTCTAATCTCCTGTTATAAATAATCGTTCATCAAGTTGAACTGGGTTATGTTATTTTATTATAACTTTCCACAATAACTAATAACTCAAATGTAATGCTGAAATGCCTTTTGACATGTCGAAGGTCCAAACAGGTTAACATAGGTTGAAGGTCCAAACAATATGACCTGAGTCGAAGATCGAAACAAATCCTCTCATATTGATCTAGATTGAAGGTAACTTTAATGGAAACTTTTTTGTCAAATCATGTGAGTGTGGTATATATATATATATATATATATATATATATATATATATATATATATATATATATATATATATATATATATATATATATATATATATATATATATATATATATATATATATATATATATATATATATATATATATATATATCACTTTGTAATTAGATTTGTTCTCTTCTTGATTCTTATTTTTAGGTTTTAGGTTACGTTCCAACTTATTTTTGTTATATATTTATGATGAATTAAGATATTAGTAATGCATTCGTGTTTATTAGATAATATTAATATAAATGTGGTGCATGGTTTACCTACCCCACTAGAATGGGTTATGGGATCTAATCGCGTATGAAAGATATACGCTTCGTTATTACTTAAAGAATTGATAAAATATTATTTGAAAAAGTGAAAGCTAAGATTGTGTTGATTCTCCAATTATTTGTCTCTTAGTAAAAAATATTAAAGCAACCTTAAATTTTTAAACAAATCAAAGCAAAATATTTCAGTGGAGCCTATAATTAAAAACGGGGTTAAATATGTTTTTGGTCCCTCAAGTTTCAGTGATTTTTGAAATTAGTCCCTCATCAAAACTTTATACCAATTTAGTCCTTCATCTTTCAAAATGCGTGAATTTAGTCCTTTTAACCAAATTTTGTTAAGTTTATATGACGTTTCAAACACATTTCATGATAGTATTTAAGTTAACATCGAAGCAAAAATGTGTCAAACAGTATAAATAATTTAAATACTATCATGAAATACGCTTGAAACGTCAAATAAACTTAACAAAATTTGGTTTAAAGGACTAAATTCATGCATTTTGAAAGATGAAAGACTAAATTGGTCAAAAGTTTTGATGAGGGACTAATTCCAAATTTCGCTGAAACTTGAGGGACCAAAAACATATTTAACTCTTAAAAACGTGTATAGTTAAATACTGGAGCCTCTTTGTCGTCTTGCATTAATATTTTTCCTAGTTGCTATGATATAATTAAAAGAAGGAAATCATTACCCACAACTATTGATGATATCTTCACTGGCAAATAAAATACGAAAGTGCTAAGCAGTGAGAGAAAAAGTTATATGTAAGAGTATCAATAATTTGTCTATGTGAACATTGTCTAAATATGTTTCAATTTTTTACGGAAATTTTCTTTATTAATTGATATTATATATACATATACATGCTTCATATTTATTTTATTTTTATAATAATTTTTATTTTAAATTATTAAAACATTTTTAATTTATGAATCCAAAAAAAATATGTTAATCTTTATATTAATAATTTACCTTTAAAATAAAAAATTATTTTATTTCTTTATGTTATTATTTTATTTTTATTCAATTTTTTTAATACTCTTATTTAATATTTTTATAAATATAACTGTTTTTGTATTTGATAAAATAAGATGTGTATTTTTTAACATTAAATATTTAATATATTATATTTTTGTTATTAGTGGTTTTATTTTTTCAAGAAAAAGAATTTAATTAATATTTAAAAAAATAGAAAAATTGGTATTAAAAAAACTTTTATACCCATCAAATATAAAAATAAGAAGATAGGTAAATTTATACGGTGAAGATAAAAATGGAATGCACTCAAATATTTTATTTCACTTTAGCTATTCAAAGTAATCATAAGTTTTATTTCCGTTCTATTTACTTTTCGATCTAATTTTTAGGTAAAATATAATAATAAACTGAAATCTCATTAAAAATCTAATGTTAACTATTTTTTAATTATATTAAGCTTTACACTGCGAAAAAAAGAAGTTATATATACTTTTATGATTTGATCCTCAATCATTTAAATTATCTAACACACTAGAAAATAAGATTTTAAAAGCGAGAGTGATTTAAAAAAAAGTGAGACTCAATTATTTTAATATTAAAATGTTTTAGTATGAATATGTTTGTTATATAAAGAAAGTTTTATTATTTTAAAACATAATTTTTAAAAATATTTTTTTACAGTTCTCTGACTTCTTTCTAGGAATTTTCATCTTCTGTTTGTCTGTTTAAAGACCGGGGACCACTAGAGTAATTCTCTTGGTGAGTTCTTCCTTTCGGTCCAATCAATTTCTTCAACCATGTAATTGCTGAATATCTGTTTGTTTTCTTGTGGGTCTTCTCTGTTTTGACTTGCATGTGACTCTCCTCTAATTGCATGTGAGGTTTTAATCATCAATATGAGTTCCTGCTAATCAATGATCATAACAATATGTCCTGATCATGTTTATATGTGTAGATAGAACATCTTGCGGAATTAGAAGCATTTTGGTGTTTTTAGAGCTATTTGGGCCTATTGAGCAACTTTGTCAAGTAAGGGAAGCTAGTAATGTTTTGCTTTGTAGTATTAGAAATATTTTAATATAATTAAAAAAATAAATAATTAAAATAAAAAAATTACTTATACTCATGTGTTTATAGACCTTTAATTTATGTGTTAATGTTTTTTATGGCTAAAGGCTATATTCTTATTACAATTTACTCTATTGTCTCCTTTTGCTACCTATAAATATCACCTAGGTGCATGGGGAAAGACAATAATAAAACAACAACAGAGACAACAAACACTAGAGGTCTCTAAAAAAATGTTCTTCCTTTCTTCTCTACATTATCTCTAAGACAGTGGTGTTCATAAGATTTGGAGATCCTTCGCTGCACTCGATCGATCTGACGGGTTGTTGTATCTTGAGAGAGAAATGCATATGATTATATGATTGTGTATTTGTTTAGCCATGTGCAGTAGAGGCGTTTTCTCTCTAAGGATAGCGCTATGCGTGCCTCAACCCAGGCTATTTATACTCCTTACATTTTATCTTTTATTTATTATTATTATAAGAAGTATCAAGTCTCTGATTAATATTCTTTGATTCATATACATGTCAGTATTATTATTTTTCTAATAATTATTATTATGCTATTTCATATTTTTATTATTACTAGTATTATTTGAGAGTAATCATTTTCTAACATGTAGTGTGTTTTTTAATTGATGAATGCATGTTGATGAATTTGATATGTGGTGAGTATGGTTGTTTTTGCTTGTATGGTTTGAATTTTGCCTCTTGTAACTGAATCCACAGGTTGTGGGAATATCCACTGGTTACATGTGGGACTTGTTGGTTTGAATTCTACTTCTTATATTTGGATCCACAGGTTCTGAAAATATCCACTAAGTACCTGTGAAACTCTCTTGTTTAAATCCTGCCTCTTGTAGATGAATTCACAAGTTGTGGAAATATCCACTAGTTACATGTGGAACTCACTCATTTTGCTTTCTTTAATTTTAACATTAACTCCTTCGATCTATGTTTATGGGTATGTTTGCCTGAGTTTCATCTGGTTTATAGATTTAACAGTTATTATTTGATATGTGAATATAAAAATGTGATTAAGGAGGTATACAATTGTGAAAGTATTGTTATGAAACTCTGATGATAATAGGTTTGTTAATATATACTAGCGTTGTATGTGTTTGACGTAATTCAAATGGGTCTCATAGAGATATTTTATGGTGGAATTAGTTTAGTGTATGCATTGGAATATGGATTCAAGTAAGGTGACATCCTGAAACTTTAATGATCATTTGCACTCAAATAGAGTAAAATGGTTCATGTGGTGAGAGCAGCATGAGGTTCTAGTCCAAGGTAGGATAATGACCTTAGATGATTATGGATTAACCTTGTGTGTGGTAGGGTGAAATCCATTGACAATGGCTCTGCAGAACAGTAGAGGTCAAATGTATATATCTAGATAATTGAGTTTAATGTCAATTGTATGTGTGCAATTAGGTGAATTATTTGTAATTTTCTTATCTATGGCTTATAATTGATATGATTTAAATGGTCTTAGGATAACTCTTTTGTATATTGGCTTACCCTTACACTTTGTGGTCTTGTGTTTTTTTCTTCTTTTGCAATGATCACCAGTCTTGTGTGACCAGATGAAGATGCAGGTTTAGAGACACCTTTAAAGGATGAGAAGTTCCTAGTTAGAGTTGTGAGGTTTATAATGGATGTATGAGTTATTAGTATTAGGGATGTCAATGCGGCGGGTAGGGTACAGGTAGTAGTTTCCCCGTACCCTACCCGCTGGATAAATATTCGTCTCGTACCCATACCCATGTCTGTGCGGGTACTCGCATATTTTTTTAATATCCACGGGTACCCGCAGGTATTTACAAAAAAAAATAATGTTTAATAACATATTTTAACCATAAATTCAAATAAAAATACAATGCATAATATTTATAAATTTCAAACAGAGTGCAAATAACTCATTTAAATCATTTAAATACAAAGAAATGAATTTTTTTAAAAAAATAATTGATAAAAAATAACCTATTCAAAATCAATGTGTTAATGTTTAATCGTTTTTCTTTATTTTTTTAATTTAAATTAGAATGTAGCGGGTACGGGTATCCGTGGATACGAATACTATGATACCCGTACCCACCATGTTAACATGTGAGTATAAAAAAATACCCGTACCCATTATCCGTGGGTATCCATTTACAATATCTATTTCCTACCCGTTGTGGATTTTATTCACGAATACCTGCGAGAATGAATTTTGTTGACATCCCTAATTAGTATGTTCGGTATAAGGATATTTTTATAGGTTTGATATTGTTATATAAACGGTATATTTCTATAATTTGAACTCTTGAAGGATTGTATTAATATACTTTTCATTATGTTAGTCTGTCTTTGAATATTATTATGGATTATTATGGATGTCTTATTTTATTAGTTTTATATTACTAAAATTGGACGTCAGAAAGTATCCATTCCGATATTTTTTAATTATAAATGAGTTAATGTTTTGTTTTCAAGCAATGATTTTTTAATTTTGAGACATGATTTTAAATTGTTTCTAGATTAAATTGATTTGATTCGTCTAAATAAAATTATAACATTAAAACAATACGTGATATTTATAATAGTTAAAATTATAAATTATAATGGTTAAATTTAATAGAATTGAAATTCTGTCAATAATAATCAAATTTATACATATTAAAATCACTTTGTAACAAAAATATTTTAAATACATGTAAATTTGCAAGAAAAAAAATATTATCAGTAAAAAATGACCACAAATACATTTCTATTCTCATTTTTATTTAATATTTTTTATAATTTAAAATTATAAAATTCACTTTCATTTTTACAATTAATTAGATATTATAATATTCAATTAATTATCAAACAAACAATGTCATAAATATAATATAAATTAAGTACAAACCGAGTCTCACAAATATTTGAAAATTTAACTATCAACTCTTTTTTTTTTTCTCAGCAAGGTAATAATTTTATAAATATTGAAGCAATTGGGGTGTCCAACCTGTATACAAGATTATATATTTTCTTATGCGGTTATGGTTATAATATTAAGGGTTAAATATGTTTTTGGTCTCTCAAGTTTCAGCGAAATTTGAAATTAGTCCCTCATTAAAACTTTTGACCAATTTAGTCCTTCATCTTTAAAAATGCATGAATTTAGTCCTTTTAACCAAATTTTGTTAAGTTTATAAGACATTTCAAGCGCATTTCATGATAGTATTTGACTTATTTACACTGTTTGACACATTTTTGCTTCAATGTTAACTTAAATATTATGATAAAATGCATTTAAAATGTCAAATAAACTTAATAAAATTTGGTAAAAATGACTAAATCCACACATTTTTAAAGATGAACGACTAAATTGGTATAAAGTTTTGAAGAGGGACTAATTCCAAAATTCAAAATGAAACTTGAGGGACCAAAAACATATTTAACCCTAATATTAACTATTCCGCTTATAATTCAAAAGAATTAATATGAAACTCCCCACTTATAATTCTTTCTTTGAATCTTAAGAAATAGTTCTTTTATTCAACAATTGAATTTCTAATATCATGCTTGAAGATAGGTGAATAAGTAATTTTATATTGTTTTCATTTTCAAGGGTATCTTCTCTTTATCACTTTAAAAAATGAATCTATTATTTTATTTTTCATCAATATACCTATTTAAAAAAATTAAGACTAAAAAATAATTTATCAAAATCTAATCAAAAGTTAAGAGATGTAATTACTAAAAAAAAGTATGATAATCAAGTCACATTTAAGAAACGGTTATGAAAAAACATATAGTATATAATTTTTCTTTTTATATTCATAAAAGAAATCAATATATAAAAAAAAAACTCATAAGATGAAAAAAAAAACTAAATATCAAACTAATATTTTTCTATCAAGAGAGTTATCTTCTTTTATTTTAAAATGGATGAGAATTGAGAGGGAGAGAATGAATTTATGTATAACTTTCTATCTCTTTTTTAAAACAATAAAAAAATGAGATGCAAGAATAATAAATGAATACAATACATGAGAAACTTAAAATGAGAGAGAACAAAAAAAATCTCAATGAATTTTATTATTCTTTATTATGTTTAATTTTTTATTTTATTATTTATTAATATTAAATATTATATTTTATAAAAAAATAAGAAACAATCTAAAAAATTTTAAAAACATATTTTGAAAAAATTTTAAAAATCTTGGGGGGCCATGGCCCCCCTATGGACCTTCTAAGTTTTGTCACTATGACAAATGATTGATAGACTTTGAAGTGTTAGCATAGTTGAGATGTAAAAGTTTTTAGTGATGCTTAACATAACCTTATTTGAAAAATGAAATGCAAAATTATTCTAAATAAATTTGGGTACGTATTGGATTAAAATGTATTTTCAATGAAATTTTGAAGAAAATTCTAAGTAAATTATGAAAATATGAAAAAATTATATTTAATTAAAAAAAATATTTGCCTTAAAAACAAGTTTTAAAAAAGTTGATTTTAAGCCTAACTCAACTTTACAAAACTGATTTGTAAGGTCAGATTTTGACTCTCTCATATATTATGAAATTGTCTTATATTTCTAGTCGAATTTTTTTTTTGATATTTTCCTTTTATTGTTTTGTTAAAACCTTACTTTTATTTGGTATACAATTCATAATCATAATGATAACAAAATAATAAATAATAATAATAATAACATTATTATTTAATAATAACTCAAAAAAAATTTAAAGGTTTAAATATGTTTTTCTTTCTGAATTTTGAGGTAAAATTAGAATTCATTGTCCGAAAATTTGATAAATTTTGGTTCATAAATTTTAAAAATGAATAGATATAATCCTTTTAACCCAATTATATTTTTTTAGATGTCAAACTCTTTATATGCTAGCATTTAACTTATTTATCCTGTTTGGCACATTCTTATATTAAATATTAATTAGAAAACACATTTGACACATAAAAAAATTTAACATAATTAAATTAAAATAATCACATCTATTTATTTTCAAAATTAAAATTGAAATATATCAAAATTTTAAGAAAATACGATATTAAAATTATATTTCATCTACATTTTTACCTTAGCAAATGAATCTTCAACGTACATAATTAAGGGAACCACGTGCAAGTATAAAAAGAAATTGAGAAATGAATGTAGGTTTATGAGGCGCGTATGACATGAAATGGGTTTGCACTTATTAATCCATAGTTTGCAGATTTCTTTCACAGTTGATTCACATGTCTTCCATAATTAAAAGGTACACTTATACTTAACCAAATGAAGTTTCCATGTACATAATCAAAGGAACCACGTCCAAATGTTTAAAAAAAATTAAAAAATAATGTAGGTTGATGAGGTTCAAATGATATCGAATGAGTTTGCACTTATTTCAGTACTGCTTTGCACATGTGTGCCTGACCTGTTTAATATGTTTTCCAACAAACACAAAAATGGCAATGGAATCAGAAGTTCTATACTCATTGATTTAATCTGCTACAATAGCCAACCATAGAACATGCAAAAGATTATACAAATACATGATTGCAATAACTAACCTCACTAACAAGCTAAAAACTACGGTAAAAATAGGTCATTTCAACCACTACAAACTACAAATTACAGTAAAAATTTGTCTTTTCCTCCACTACAAACTACATACTAAAGGAAAAATGAGTCATTTTTGCCAAAATCGATACCAACGATGAATCACCACACTTTTCATACACTGGATAAATGAAAAACCTTTTCACTAATAACAACAAAGGAGAAACGAAGAATCAAAGGAATTTCAGAAAAATAAAGGTTCAACACTTTGTCAAGAGGTTGAAAATGACAATAGTTGAGAAAGCAAATTAAAGAAATAAGCCATGTGAGAAGTAAGTGCGAGTTAAGAAATAAGAATACAACTTAAAAGAAGATGGACTTGAAAATAAGATTTTTTTGCACAAAAATTTCCTCTCCTATACCCTTATGCCTTCAAACCAAAAAAGTTACAAAAATAAAGAAAAGTTTCAAATAAAATAAATTAAAATTTTCGCTGGCACATATAAAGTTACGAGATAATTTGTCATTTTTCTTTTTGTCATTGTATATATTTTCCTAATAAGTAATGTACCTTTACTGTTCAAAAGCAATAATTCAGTCATTTATTGACGAGACAGTACCCTCTATCCTTTCCGGTTTCTAAAGACAGGAGAAGCGATTGAAAGTACTCAGCTCAACCCCGAACAAGAAAACATAATGAGTTCAGAAAAGTTTTTAGAAAGGAAGCACTATGTTCTGGTGCATGGAGCTTGTTTTGGAGCTTGGCTTTGGTATAAGCTGAAGCCGCGCTTGGAATCTGCAGGCCACAAGGTCTCGGTGCTGGACCTTGCAGCTTCTGGCACCAACATGCACAAAATCGAAGATGTTCATACTTTCTCACACTATTCTGAACCTCTGTTGCAGCTATTGGCCTCACTACCCCCAAATGAGAAGGTGATTTTAGTAGGTCACAGTCTCGGAGGGCTCAACATCGCACTTGCCATGGACAAGTTCCCAGAAAAGGTAGCCGTTGGTGTTTTCGTAACTGCTGTCATTCCAGACACTCAACACAAGCCATCCTATGTCTTAGAAAAGGTTAGTTTCTCCAAACCAAATGCTTAGTCTATGGTTGATGTTGAGTTTGTGTTTGTTGTTAAGGAATAGCTCTGCTTTGTTATTCAGACGGGACATGCTTCTAACTCCTATAAACTCATCATTAAACCCTACAGAATCGATTTTAATTAGGTCTGGTTAGGAGTCAGAACCCATTCTCTTCGATCATAATTTACTGCATAACTGACATTTCTTCTATCAACACCAACACGCTGTCATCCCTGCTATTAGAAACTAATTAAAAGCACGAGTTGAGAGTTCACGTGGGAACAGGGAATTTATTGAAGTGTAAATCTATTTTAAAGTTTACTAATTTTAAAACAAATATTTATAGAAATATGTTGTATTTCAAAATATAATTTCACATAAAAGGGTTCTACTTCAATAAATATTTTTAATTTTATATTTTTTTACTTTTAGTTTTCTTAATAGAACTTTTATTAGTTTTTTTATTGACATCCTGCATTTACGATTTCACTCTTTCTTTTCCAAACGGTGGTAAAAATAAGTACGATCATTAGTTCTTTTTCAGAAGTTATACATTTGCTTTACAGAATTTTATTTTTTTAGAAATTATATTTCAATGCAAGATTCTTTTTTTACTTTTATTTCTTTAACTTTTAATTTTGTTTATTTTATTTTAGACACAAATTTTCATACTTAGACACAAATTTCCATACTGTGAATGGAATAAAGTTGCTGATAATACTGCATTGGAGACCGCTATGGAAATGAGAGGTATACTATTTTGGAATAGAAATGAATATAGAATTACCCAAAGTTCAAACTAGTGCGGACATGGAAGCTGAAGGAATAATATATTCTCTGGTAAGGGTATCAGTGGGTGCAGCAAAATAAATGTCACATATATTAAAATAAATAAAGTATGAAAACTCGGAAGAGACATTTCGTTTATAAAGATAGATAGAGGATTGGTATTGATTTGAGTAAATGAATATGTGTATATTTTTTTTTGTAGATTTATAGAGTAAATGAGTAAATTTGAAGATAAATTTTGTGGAAGTTAGTGAGTAATTTGAGTTATGTGATAAATTAAAAAAGTTTTTAATAAATAAAATTTGAAGATTACTAAAATATCCTTGATGATAAAAATAAAATAAAATAATTAAAAATATTAAAAATTAAAAATATTTTAATTATTATAAAAATTTATATATTTTTATTATTTTTAATTATTATATACATATATTAATAATAATAAAATTAATTATATGTATATAATTATATTTTTAACAATATTTTAATTATTATTAATTATTATATAGGTATATTACTAATTTATATATTAATATATTAATCATAATATTTATAACAATATTTTAATTATTATACATAATATATTTTTATTATTATTATATATATATATATATATATATATATATATATATATATATATATATATATATATATATATATTGGAGGATACTATTGTCATACAAATAGAAGAAAGAATTATCAGGGAGAGAACACACTTTACAATGGTAATTGAATGGTCAATAAGGTCATGAAAGTAAATTTAATGGAAATTGTTGCAAATATTTACATTTGTGAAGGGATGAGATTTGGCTATTTAATCGCAAATCTATCGCCTCAAATTTGTTTAAATCTTTTCATGTGAATATGTGAAAAGTGAAAATTCCGTCGTCGCAAATTTGCAGATTTACAAAATTTGCACATACGAACACTTTGTAAGAGTGTATTACTTTGGAGGTATAGATTTGGGGAAGATTGTGAAGATGAATTTGTAAAGATTTGAGTGAATAAATTTGTGTATTTTTTTTTAGTGGATTTAGAGGGTAAAGTAAGTGAATTTGAAAATAAATTTTATGAAAGTTAGTGAGAGATTTGATTGATGTGATAGATAAAATAAATTGTAAAAATAGATAAAATTATAAAGTTACCAAAATACCCTTGATGGAAAAAAAGAATAATTTTGTAATTTGATGTTATAAAAATAATTAAAAATAATTAATACGAATTAAAAACACAAACACAGTTAAACAAAATGAAAACACACACACGACATCGATTATATAACCGATGTCACTCTTCCTTTTGCATAGGCTCCGGTTACGTAACCGGTGCCACACACTGCATCGCACCGATTATATAAGTTGTGTGCATCCTCCTTCAATCGGTCATCCTCCACCACATCTACCATCTTCCTCCCCCACCATAGCCCACCATGTCTACCATTTTCCTCCCCACCACACCCCATGTGGCTTTCTATACTCACAAACCCACACCACACACCAACACCAGCGCATTTACTTGTGCAAAATGCAATTACAGAGCACCACCACACCAGTGCTTCAATTCACACACATACCACTTCTGTTCTTACAATGAAATAAGACCACCAAGGGTTAATTTCGTAATGTTATCCATAATACATTCAAATCAACTTCCTTTTGGGTGGATGGTATAAACGTTCCATCCCGCAAATCCGTACCCACCAGCAAATTGCTACACATACTCTGTAAAAAACATAGACAAATTCAAGAATCCGTCCTCGCCAATACACATAAATAGTACCATCGTCTCAAAGGAAACATTGCGTAAACCAAATATCTGCCTGCAAGTGTAATTGGATTTTAAGTATTTTAGAAATTTAGATAATTTTAATTTAGTTTTTATTAAAATTTTTCTTTATTAATTATCAAAAATTATTTTTATTTTTATTTAAGTATTTTTACGGATTGGTTCTTCTATTAATAAGATAATATGGTCGTTATTTTTATTTTTTTCTTTAACTTTTTCAAATTCTCTAGATAATTTGTTTATGGAAAAGAGCAAGTTAATTCACAAGACAAAAAAAAATGACTACATGAGTAAATGCTTAAATATTTAATTAAAATTATTTTAATTTATTGAATAATTTAAATTCAATTAAATATAGCTTTTTATAAATTAATTTAGCATTTTATTTGGTTTCAATACCAAGTGAAGGAAAAGAAAGTAAAGAGGAAAAAAAATTTTATCTTCTTTCCATTTGATGAATTTTTTGGTGCAGGTGTCACTAATGTTTTTTAATTGCCACTTTCTGTATTGTTTGAACCATCCTTCTTTTTTTAACTTATTTGAAAGAGATCCACTCAACGAATGTTAAAAATGATTTAGTTTAATTTATAAAAATGAGATTAAGTTTGATTTTTTATTTGATAGAGACAACTGAATGCAAAAATACAATTACGAATAAAACTTACGCAGTGTAAAAATAGTTTTTGACAAAATAAATTATTATGGTTAGACTTGGGAAACATCATAAGTAATGTTGGGTTTGGATCCATCCTGATTGTCAAATCTAACTTGAGTCATGAAATTATTCTTGGGGTTTTCTTCGTGCTTCCCATTGATTTCTTTCTGCAACCTCAACTTTTGTTGCAAGTTCCCATTTCATCCATATAAAATATATGTTAAATAAATAAATAATTATTACATGAATGGGATGACTGAAATTCGGAACATACATAATTCTGATTAGAGCTGTGAAAATGGATTGAAATTCGCGAGCCAACCCGGTTTATCACGGGTTCGGATCGAGTTGGGTTGAAATTGTTTTACAAATTTCAATACGAGTTGATTTTTGACTTGACTTATTTAGAACCCGACTCATCCGGGTTAAACCCGTGATGAGTCAGGTTGGCTCACCAACCCGCAGATAGCAGATAAAAGGGTTACACAAGTGTTTTTATTTTATTTATTAAGTTGGGTTTTACATTTGGGTCATGTTAGGTTTTTTTTTATCCAACACATAAATAATTTGTATTTTTTTTTATTTTGGTTTGTATTTGGATTGTATTAAAGTTTATTTAGATTTTAATTAGAATTACAATTTAGTTTTGACCAAAAAAAGTAATATTTTTTTTTAATTAAGTGAACTCGTGAGCCAACCCGTTTAACCTGCCAACCCGTAGTGGGCCGAGCCGGGTTCAAATTTTTCTGACTCGCTAAAAAGTGTGTCAGATTGGATTGGCTCACTAAATCATCAACCCGTAATGGGTCGAGGTAGGTCGGGTTGGATTACCCGTTTTGACAACTCTAATTCTGATATCTCATTCAAGAATTCATCAAATTACGAAATCGGATTAAAAAACACAGAATTTATATAATAATATTTCAAAGATGATATTTTTCCGATGAAGTAAAATATTGTTATATTGTTTGTATTTCACACAAATATATAGTAAAAAAACGTCATCTACTAATGTTTTGTTTTCTTATTAACACATGTTAATATATATTTTTACACAAAAATAAATTATTAATGTAATTGAGGATATGACGTATTGATGATAATATTATGAAGTAATTGTATAATAAGTCTGAGAAATGTATTGTGTAAATAGATTATTGGTATATTGTGGTGATTTGTAAAAAGATTGAGGCCGCGTTTACATCTTATTTTATATGTTTTGAAAAAAGTGAGAAATGCATACTTATTATTGCCATTTTGTCTGTCCTTCAGTTGATTGAGAGTACCTTGGGAACGAATTGGTTGGACACTGAGTTTTCAAAGAGTGAAAATAAAACAACAGTTATTTTTGGTCCCAAATTCCTGTCCAAGAAACTCTACCAAGCTTCTTCCACCGAAGTAAGTAGATGATAAAATGTTGTTGCCATACTAAGTGAGAATGTTTTGTAATAGTGATCGAATTTTGCAGGATATAGAATTGGCCACCATCTTATTAAGACCAGGATCCCTCTTTATCGAAGACTTGTCCCAACAGACCAACTTCACTATGCAGGGATATGGGTCAGTTCCTCTTGTTTTTATTGTTTCCACTGAGGACAATGAAATTCCACTGGATTTTCAGCTCTGGATGATTCAAAATGCTGCAATGAATGTGGAGGTTCTGGAGATCGAAGGTGCAGACCATATGCTTATGATTAGCAAGCCACAAGAACTATGTGATTCTCTTCTGCATATAGCTACTAAATATGCATGAATCTTCATGGAGGCTTTATTTCTTGTGTTTCGAATCCACTTCTCATCTCGTTTGAATCAGTATTCTTCCAACCACCAGACCATATCTCATGTCTTATTCTTCGTGTCTTGTTGAATGAATGAAACTTCTCGAATAAATTATGTGTCTTTCTGCCACATTACAAGGATTTCTTTTTTCCATTATAAATCGGATGAAACACATTATACAAATCGTAAAAAAAATAAAAAATTTACCTATTCAAACAAAAATTACTTTTAATTTTGTTAGTAGTATCCTACTGAGGCGGCATTTCCCATAATTTACGTCTGCCAAAACTCTATTCAGTAGATTAAATAGTATGTTTGTTGCGAGAATTCACCATGACATGATTAGTTACTAAAATGTAAGCATGATTTTAGCTAATAACTAAGGTATGCATAGTCATTTTGTGAAATGAATGCATGCTTTAATTTTATACCTTCAATAATGTTAATCAGAGAAAGAGGCGATAAATATAAAACACAACTCAAATTTGGTCGCTTGAAAATGCCAAATACAAAAAGTATTTTTAGGTGCTAATTGAGAAATCTATTCTTCTTTTTAGGAGCTTTTTAATTAAAGTTCCATATTAAGGAACTTTCTACATCCTTCACTACTAAAAGCTTTCTAGATTTTTATAGATTGTACTTAAGGAAATTCAAAAGTCATTCTAGATATTTCTATATTTCAAATTACAATAACATTTTCTTTTCCTTAATTTGAAAATTTTTTTCTTCACAATCTTTACTCTTACCTTTGAAACTCTTCAAACTTTAGTAACTTTAGTATCTTGAGTCATAACATGTTTAAGTTAGAAATTGATTATTTGATAAAATGATATCTCATGTATATATGCTTGCTTCTATCATGAAATACTAGATTCTTTAGTGGTGCTTGTTGAGAGACTTGTACCTTTTACAACGAGTCATTCTTTGTATTTTTCGAAAAATGATAATTTAATAAAGTTTTGTTTGACAAACTTTTGACAAACAACCATTTTGGTAAAAAAAATCTTAAAATTTTATTACTTAATTTTTGTAACTTCCATAAAAAAAATTATTCTATTTAGTAACTTTGTCAAAAAAATGTTTTTCAAAAAATCATTTTTGGTATTTTTCTATCTTTCCACTAGCATTCTTCTAATCTTTGTACACCTGTTTTACTCTCATTGCTTCATGACCTTTGAGAATAGTTGTTAATTCTGAAGCATCATTCTTCTAGATTGATTTTTTCTCCTCTTCCATGGCACATCTCTACCTTTTATCTTTCACAACTTCCTCAAAATTTAATGACTACCAATTTATAAAATAAAAAATTATCAGTCACTAAAATAATCATTATTGTGAATACAAAATTATAATTAGTCTATAAAATTTATCTACTAAGATTTTGGTTACCAAAGAAATTAATTTATAAATTGGTCACTAAACATTAACTACCAAGATTTTAGCTACCTAAACAAATAGTTTCTAAATTAGTCTCTAATTAATTAGTGACCAATTATAATTTTTTATTCATAATAGTGATTATTTTAATAACTAATATTTTTTTTATTTTATATATTGGTATCTAAATTGGTTACTATAAAAACTAACAATTTTTTATCACTAAAATTGATTATTATTTAAGAATTTTCTTGTAATACTCTTAATGTATTTTATTAGAGAATTGATGTTTTGACACTGCATTAATCACTTTAATCCTTGTTTTAGAAATAATATGAATATTAAAAGAAATATTTTTTTGTGTGTGAAAAAAATCAAAAGATGAACAGAACAATAGTATGTAAAAATTGATGAGTTAATTTTGTTATATATTAGTATACTATTTCGTACAAAGAAAATATATTTTATGGCATTTAACTGTTATCATTATATAAATTTTACCATTCATTTTTTCTTTATCATGTATGCAATTCTTTTCATATTTCACCAATCAATTAAACTTTTAGAGGATTAATAATAGGTTAGAAACAAGTTTTTTAAAAGATAAAAGTAATGTTAAGTTGGCTTTATCTAATTGTGCTACATCATTGAGCAATAATGTCGTGGATTAACTTCCAAATGGTGACAAACTTGTGACAAATATTAGCATAATTTTTTTTGTGATGTATAATTTCCTTGGTTTAACATACCAGGAATTACATTATAATAGATAGAATATTTCTCATATTTGTTATATGTGTAAGGTTCTATAATTAAATTAGAAAATTTATCTGAATTCATAATACATTTCAGAAAATTTTCAATTGAGTTTTTTCTTTAATTTTTCTTTCTCTCATTCTCTTCCTTAATAATAATTTAGAAACTCTGGATAAATTTCTACCTTTTTCATTTAATTTTTATTTCTTACTTAAATAATAACTATCATATGATGTTACATGAAAGAAAAAGAAAGAGTTATCATATAAAAAAACACTTCTTTTCAATAATCTCCTTTTCGAAATCACTTCCCTTTAATAATAAAAATATTGGTAATGAAATAAGGATAGAAAAATTTATTTGAATAACCTAAAAATAATTTGTGTTGAATGATAGAATTCTAACACAATACCTAATGATTAGATAAGGTAAAGGTAAAGGTAAAGAAAGGTAAAGGCTAGGCTATACAGTGGACTAAAGTGGTCTTCCATACTATTAAAGTGGTCTCTCATAAGGTGTTTGAGTAATTGTGTGAATGAAATTCAAACTTCGTCCAACAGAAAAATATTAAAAATGTTCCTTTAAATGCAATTACAATTTAAACCTCTTTAATATTTAATGAAAAAGAAAAAATAATTATCAAATAAGTGTACATTTAACGTTCTTTAAGTGAATTTTGGGGTGCTGAAAGGATAATCCAAAACACACCGAACAGTTAGATACATTGCATAATACACACTACAAAAAGCTTGTTACTTTCCCCAACCCAATTGACAAAAAGCCACATCAAATACCAAACTATATCTTGCAAGGTGTAACATAAATGGGAATATAAACTTAAAAATTGTTCTACCCAAAATGTAGCAAATCGGTCAAGATCTCCTTTTCCCTATCTTCTAAAGTCCTTTTATATTCATCATTCATCTGAATTGTCTTTCAGCTTTATTATTCAAGAAACCATCATTTATTCCAACATTTTATTTTTAACGTCTTATCTTTATTATTCGACTCAGTAATCATTATTAATCACCTCAGACTTTTAAGCTACCGGTATTTAACCTATGAATTCAATCGGTATTTGGATTTAAATTCAATTAGTATTGGGTTTAATCGCACAAATAAATGAAAAAATAATAATTTGTAAGCAACTTTTACGGAACCCTGTTATAGAAAAATTAAGTCCAAACCTTTTCTTTCTAATGAAGTAGAAAAAGGTGATAAAAAAAATTTAAAGATTCCATTCACCCTATTACCGAAATCACGTTGCAAAGAAACTAACTGTATTTATTTTTAGTTGACGTTATTAACAAAATCTAACCACTAAAGAAGAATTGATATTACTAACACATGAAAAATATGTGCAACTTTATTTAAATTATCTGTTAATACCCTACTTTTGGTGTTAATTAAATAAGTATTCGGTGACTTGTGGGCCATCCCGTGAGCCAACTGTCATATTAATTTATATGAATTTGTAATTAAATATTATATATCGTCTAAAGTTTTTTCAAGGTTAAATTAGTTTAAGATAAGTTTAATTTTTTTCGTATGTGTATCTTATTTTAAAAAGTGTCCTACCTTTTGAAGAAGTAACTCAATTAAATTTTTCTAAGACAAAAATTATTTATAATTTTTATCGTTAAATTTTAATATAAATGTCAATATTTAATTTTATTCAATTTTAAAAGTTATTTTAAATATTAATATTATTAAAAATCATTTTAAATATTAATATTATTAACTATGTTAATATTTTTTATTTAAAATGGATCTAATCGAAATATATTTTTAAAAATTAAAATTCAATTAATATTTTAAAAAAATAAATATCTAACTGATATATTCGAACAAAGCGTATATCATCTAATTAATTACATCTTTAAAATAAAGTGGGTTCGAATGTTTCATCTTCTGTCTTTTTCCTTATCTTCATCCATTTGATGAAGTCATTGCGAAACTTTTGAAGTGCACAAAAAGTGAGGAATAATCCTATTTTTTCTTTTTCTTTTTTTTTTCAATCAAGAAATTTAGAAGAGAATGGTTGTCATATGAAAGACCATTCCAAAGCCGCTACATGGACCCACCACCACTTCATCAGTGGAGCCATATCCAATTCCAACGTCTCAATGAAATCATGTTTTCCCACACCCCACAAATGTTTCCCTAATTATAATTAGGACAATAATATTACGATATTTTAATAATTAAATTTTGAGAATTATTTTTATAATATGAAGTATTTTTTTAAATAATTTTAAAATATAAAAAATATCATTTCAGATTATAAAAAAGTATTAAAATTTAGATGTTAAAAAGTCTTTTTCTTTTTTATAATTAACAAACCTTAAAAGTGGGCTACCCATGTTTTCCTTACCCAGTAAACCCGAGTGAACTCCAGCTGGTCAGATTTTTTCAAAGCAATATTCCATTTTTTTTAGCTTTCAATTCAAAAGGCGTTTTTAACATTCAATCATAGTCAATATAATATGTCTAATATCTTTTGCTTCATTCATGTATTATCATCCTTTTTCTTTCTTCTAAAATACACACTAGATTTTATGTTAATAAATTGTGAATGAATTTATAAGATATTATAATATCGTATTTAATTTTTTAAAACTTTAAAATATGAAATTTATAAATTCTTTTAATTATATTATATATTATTTATTTTACTTATTTTTTATATAATATAAAATTTTCAACTGATCATTTTAAATTCTTAACATATATGTCTAGCATAAAACAGACCTTTTTATTTACTCTAAATAATACAGGAATTGAAAAAAAAGACATTTAATGAAACAATAATTAATTGTTACTAATAGAAAAACATTTGATGAAACAATGATTAATTGTTTGGCCGAAATAATGCAAGAATTGACAGAAAAGCAAAACTGTTGAAAAAGAAACAATAATTGATTGTTTGTACTAATAATATAGAACAAAACACAGTTGATTTTAAAAGCAACAGGGATTAATTGTTTGTCGTGTAAACAGGAGTGGATAGAAAAGACAAAATAGAAAAAGATAAAAGATACAATAATTAAGTATTTAGCCTAAATAATACAATCATTGATAGAAGAAGCAAAAGCAAAGTTTAGAAATACAAAGAAGAGAAACATTAACATTTTGCCCGAAATAATAGAGAATTAAGAGAAAAACAAAGTTGAAAAGATAAAAAAAAAGTGCAAAAATTATCAGAAAAGCAAAGTAGAGAAGATAAATAAGTTGGCATGGTAAGGTGATTAACAGAAAATGTGGGGATATGTAAGACATCAGAGACTATGCCTTCTGTAATTAACTATTTTATATATATATATATATATATATATATATATATATATATATATATATATATATATATATGTGGCGTTAGAAATTCAAATATAAATTTAAATTCTACATTGATTAGAAATGAAAAAATAGAACATTATATAAAAATAAATATGCATGCACCCATTACCTTAAAATTTTAAATTACCTTAAAATTTTAAGTTAAAAATTGTGTTAATATTTTATATGATCGGATTCGGGTCTTTGTTTTCCTCCTAAAATCACTTCCTTAAAACTTAACATACTTAACATATGGTTTATAAGCATACACAAGCACACGAATCGTGCAGTGAGAACGCGTTTCAAAAAAACAAAAATATACGCAAGCAAAAGCTGCAACAAATAGTTTTTTATTTGATAGTGGATTCTGTTAAAACATGCATGCAATCAATGATGAAATGCTTGTGATTATTTAATACGAAATTAAGAAACCAATATTCTCATAGTAAAAGCTAATGTGGTGTTTGCTGTTATTTTATGTAAAAATAAAATGAAGAAACAATAATTGCTTATGTACTAAAGCCATGAAGAGAGTTTAAAGCACGAAGGGTTGCGTTCTGACCATGGTTGTCGTTATCTGGCATGTGATTCACTTAGTTTCAATAATTTGTTTGATTTCATTGCCAACAACAACGAATTTTTGACAGTCAAATAAAACATGAACAGTAACAAAAGTACAAGGCGGAGTCTTCGAAAATCATATTAGAGAGTGTGTTGTTTTAGTTTGCAATTTTCACGTTGACGGTACAGAATCAGCAAATTTTTCGAAAGTATTTACTGAAAAAAGGTTAGAAGTTGAAAATCATTTATAAATACAGTAATATGTCTCCAAGTTATTTTTCTTTTCAACTATAAATGCCTTACTCTTTAATGTCAAAAACAAAAAAATAAAATAGTGACAACGTATGAGAAGTCATGTCAATTGCTTAGTTAGCTCACAAGAAAAAAAGTACGAGCTAAATTAAATATTTTGACCGACAGTTTAGGTCGCATAATTTGTAATATGTGTGGATCAATAAAAAAATAGGGTAGGTTGGTTCGTATAACCTGCAATTTTCTTTTACTATATTTTAATCTTTATGACAAAACTCCTGTATTTTATTTTTTGTAAATTTCTAAGTCAAATCTTACCTACCCTTTATTGATTAATTGCTATAGTTTTACTATAGCTTAGACAACAATATTTTCTTGAAAAATTTAATTTTAATTTATTTATTTGATGTAAATGTTTATATTATTATCGATGTTAAAAGTATAATATTCAATCAAGATGTGAAACATTCAAACAAGATCATTATTTATTATAGTATTTGTATAAAGTTCCTCACATGTTACGCTGAGGATTGTGTTAAGATTGCATTAATTTTTATTGTTTTAAAAATTAGATGGGGAATATACTTTTATTACAAGCGAAACTTATTTATTTATTTATTTATTTTATTTATGTTATTTAAATCAAAAAGATATTCAATTGTTTTTGAATCGAAATATAATGTGAAACTTTATTTTTTATTTTATAAACCAAAGTTAAAAGGTCATTATTTTTTTACCTCATATATATATATATATATATATTTTGTGGTTCAACAATAAAAGTTTAATGATCAAAATAATTGTGTCTAAAATTTTTCTCTACACTAGTGTGTCTTAAATTTTTGATCGATTGACATTTTATGTTGGTGAGCCATTTACACTCTTTAACACATTATAACTTAAATATTTAAATGTTAACTTGAAATATTATTTAACATATACAAAAAATCAAACACATTAGAAAAATAATGAATTTTAATTTTACATCTAAATTTAAAAAATAAAAATAATTTTCACTTTAAAATAATCCATAATTATTAAATACAAACCGATTCGACTTGCCTTTTACAAACTAAATACGAATAAATCAAAACTATATTGGTCAACTTACATTTATCATTTCTGAATAAACCTAAATATGTAATTTTATAAATTATAATCACTCACCCTACTTTTTTTTTTTTGTTTTCAGGACAACGTTGTATTTCACCAAAAAGTGAATAGCTATATTAATATTATTAATATATATATATATATATATATATATATATATATAACTTTCTAAACCTTATTTATCTTATTTTAGATATATTCGTATGTATTATTAAAATGTAATTTATATCTGTTTGTTATTATTTTAAAATAATAGAGTATAAAAAGATTAATATATAAAGACTTATTTGAAAAGAATGATAAACGTGGAAAACGAAAGTCACTTTCAATCATTATTGATTAGTAATATTTGAAGACTAACTTCAAAAAATATACATTTTATCATTCAACTTTGTCGATAATAATCAAAAACTGATTTAATTCTATTTAGTTATCGCTAAAGTTTTTCCTCCACATAATTTCACTAAATTTTATCAAAAATTAGAAGATTTAATTAGTAAATTACATAAGTTAAGAATGTAAGTGTATCTTTAAATTAATTAGAGTTGTCAAAATAGGTAACCCAGTCTGATCCGACTCGACCTACCACGGGTTAATGATTTAGCGAGTCAAAAAAATTCGAATACAATCCAATCCATCACAGGTTGACGGGTTAAACGGGTTGGCTTATGGGTTCATTTAATTAAAAAAAATATAATCTTTTATTTTTTCATTGTAATTTTAATTAAAATCTAAATAAACTTTAATACAATCCAAATACAAACCAAAATAAAAAAAATACAAATTATTTATGTGCCGAAAAAAAAAACTTAACATGACCCAAATGTAAAACCCAACTTAATAAAATAAAATAAAAAAATTATGTGGCCCTTTTATCTGCGGGTTGGTGAACCGAGTTCTAGATGAGTCACATAAAAAATCAATCCGTATTAAAATTTGTAAAAAAATTTCAACTCAATCTGAACTCGTGATGAATCAGATTAACTCGCAAATTTCAACCAATTTTCACAGTTATAAAATTAATTTACTATAAAATTAATTTACTCAATATGAATGGTAACTTATTCAATAATAAAGACAAAATACCTTGTCAAATAGGTAACCGTGTTTTTGAATTCATAAATTATGTTTGGACCGGGAAAGAGAGAAAGAAAAAAAAAGGGAAAGGAAAGTATAATTATTTGAATGGACGAAAAGAAACATATAAAGTAAAAGAAAATGAATAGAAATGTTGAAGTTGATATAATTAGTGTAACTAAATAATTTTTTATATTAATATATTAGAAAATTAAGTAATAAAATAATTTTTAAAAATAATTTAATTTAAATAAAATTATTTTTAACATATAAATTAGATTTAAAATAAATTTCAAGTTAAAAAACTATTGTAAGAACCAGTTAAAATATAAATAAATTTAAATAATTACTTAACAAATAACTGAAATATATGCAATCAAACATATTAAATATATATATATATATATATATAATTAAATGCTATATTCCTTTTAAATAAATCTTTTCCTACAATATAATATTTCTGTAAATGTTATATTTTTTTTATATTTATTTTCTATTATTCATCTTAGTTATTTTTTTTTTAATTTGATTGACTCAATTATGCAAGATTTTAATTAATTAATACCAAATTAAAAAATAATTAAATAGTAATAATTAATAGTGATAAAAATATTATAT
Organism: Vigna unguiculata; assembly: GCF_037176805.1. Lineage (NCBI taxonomy): Eukaryota > Viridiplantae > Streptophyta > Magnoliopsida > Fabales > Fabaceae > Vigna > Vigna unguiculata. The sequence continues at coordinate 49,246,508 of NC_140794.1, read as the reverse complement.
TATTAAAAAAGAAAGATTAAATTTGTTTTTATAATTAAAATTATTTTTAATTATAAAATAATAAATAAAATTATTATTTAACACAAAAGTTGCAAAAGTTATAAAATATGAATAATTAATAGTGTACAAGCTAATATTATTAAAGAAAAAAAATTAAAATAAATGTTTTTCTATAATTAAATGCTATATTCTTTATCTATAAATGTTTTCTTATAAAATAAATTAGAAATTAAATGTTTCCTATGATATAACATTTTTTTAAATGCTATTTGAAGATCTCTTTCTTTATTATTCATCTTTTAATTACTTTTTAATTTGATTGATTAATTACATATGGATTTTAATTAATTAACATAAAAATTAAAAAATTAAAAAATTAATAAAATAATTAATAGTGATAAAAAAATTATATGAATTTAAAAAAAAAATCCTATAATTAAAATTATGTTTAACAATAAAATTTAAATGAATTAATTAATTAACACAAAACTTAAAAGCATGATAAAATTTTAATAATTATTAATGTGAAAAATCTTAAAAGAAAATTTAGAATAAATGCTTATTTATAATTAAAACTATTTTTAACAATAAAATTTAAATTAATTAATTAACATACAAATTTAAAATCTAACAATATTCTATAATAGTGATAAAAAGAAAATTTAAAATAAACGTTTTTCTATAAATGTTATATGGTATATTCTTTATAATTTTTTCTATAACTAAAATTTGGAATAAAATTTTTTCTATAATAAAGATTCTTATGAAGGCTATATATTTTTTCAAAATCTCTTTCTTAATCGTTCATTCATTTAGTAATTTTTAATTTGATTGGATAATTATCCACGAATTTATTAACAAATTTTAAAGTATATCATTATTGATGTATTCTTTAACAAACATATGTATTAGTAATTAAAATTTGTAATACCGATAAAGTTATTTGTTAATAATTAAAATTTTAATTACTTTGCCAATCGATAAATTATTGAGAGATTTATTTTGTCAATAAAATTCTTTTTATAGTGTGCCCAACATCTGTTGTGAAGACCATGCACGTATAACCATGGTAAAAACTACAGTTGTGATGATCTATGGTTGTCCATGTGTATTCACCGCAAGAGGTGAAATAACTCTGCAAAATGTCTCATTTTGTTTGATGCATAAATACACTGTATTTGGTAATATTTAATTGGAATTATTTCTTTAGACCTTGCAGCGCAGGATTGTGGACAAGAACCGCATCGCCCCACAAATCAAATAGTGATTCAGATAAAACCCACACACCCAGATAAGCGACGAAGGTTTAAGAAAAAAATTTGAAAAGAGGAAATGAGGGAAGACACAATTTTCGTTTGGCTTTTGTCCCTTTTGAACATTCACGTCGAACTGCAGCATAGGATGTGAAGGTGAACCGCAGTGCACCACCAACCCAACACTTCTTCAACGAAAACCCACACTATAGCAGCGACGGGAGTTTAGAGAAAGCAAAATGATATTTTTATAATTAAATTTAGAGAAAGCAAAACTAAGGACACATTAACTCCACGTTATCCACGTAGCGTTGTCCAAATTTGTCAAGAAAATGATTGTGAATAAATCATTTCTTGTCAAGAAAATAATTGTGAATACTTTAATCTACTTTTTTTTAACCTATTTTTAACACATTATTACGATCATAGATTATCACGTTACATTATTAAAAAAATGATTTAATAATAATTAAAGCAACAAATTAAAAATAAATAAAAAAATAATTAAAATATCATTTTTCTTAAACTTTTTTGCGCCTACCCAAACCCACATAAAAACTTGACATGTGCTCATTCTCTATCAAGCTCTTTTTCCTGTGAATTACTACTGTGCTAACTTTTCTTGTCGCTGTTAGTTCGGTGAAAAAATTGTGTACAATACGTCTTGAGAAGGAAAGAAAATGTGGATCATGATTTGACTTTTCAAATCCATTAATTTGAAAAAATCTGACCCACTCACACAATAAATAGAGAAGAGAAAAGCAAAGTAATAACTAGAAGCCTGAGAAGAAAACATGGGTTCAGAAAATAAGCATTTTGTTCTGGTGCATGGGGCTTGCCATGGAGCTTGGTGCTGGTACAAGCTGAAGCCACGCTTGGAATCTGCTGGCCACAAGGTCACCGTGCTCGACCTTGCAGCTTCCGGCATCAACCCGCGCAAAATCGAAGATGTTCATACTTTCTCACAGTACTCCGAGCCTCTGCTGCAGCTATTGGCAACAATTCCCCCAAATGAAAAGGTGATTCTGGTGGGTCATAGTCTTGGGGGACTCAACATAGCACTTGCCACGGAGAAATTCCCAGAAAAAGTTGCGGTTGCTGTTTTCTTAACGGCTTTCACTCCCGACATTGAACACCAACCATCTTATGTTCTGGAAAAGGTATGCTTCTGAGATTTCATATTACCACTGCAAATTTTTAACTATTTTCTTACTCACCAAAGTGAAATGCCTTCCTACCTAATGCAAATAATGGAACTCGTTGACGGACAAAAGTCACTAAATTCAATTAATTAATACAGAAGAGAAAAAACTTTTGCGTTGTCGTTTTCTCTTCCTTTTTCCTTACATAATTAATCCACGTTTTGAAACATTCAAAACATTGATCCGACTTCTGTCTCCACAATACATAAAATAAGCGGAGATTAACAAGTGAAAAATGTTTTTTCATTCTCAAAAATCTTCACAAGTTTTCTTTTCTTTTTGCTTTTAATTGAAATTAAAAAGTAGAATGAGATGATAATTTTTACTTGAACAGTACAATGAGAGGACCGAGCCGGCGGCATGGTTAGACACTGAATTTTCTCCATGTGGAAGCAAAACATCAATGTTCTTTGGTCCCAAGTTCATCTCTGACAAGCTCTATCAACTCACCTCAATCGAGGTAAGCACCTGTTAAGAGTTGTCACACTTGCGTCAATGATTTTGTTTTTATTCAACTCTTTGAAAGGTTTTCAGTACAAACAAATTAAAGTTTTGGATGTTGCAGGACATTGAATTGGCGAAGAGTTTAGCGAGGCCATCGTCGCTCTTCATGGAAGACTTGTCAAAGCAAAAGAAGTTCTCGAAAGAGGGATATGGGTCGGTTCCACGTGCCTTTGTTGTGTGCACTGAGGACCTTGCAATTCCTTTGGAATATCAGCACTGGATGATCCAAAATGCTGTCTTCAACGACGTTCTAGAGATCAAAGGCGCAGATCACATGCCTATGCTCTGCGTGCCACAACAACTCTTTGATTCTCTCCAACAGATAGCTACTAAATATTAATAACCTCATCACCATGCTTTAATTACTCTTGTTTACTGTCTTTCACTCGTGTTTTACAATCAACAACTTGTATGGCTTCTCCAATAATTATAATAAAGTTGTATTAGTTTCCTCAAAATTTCTTGCTTTTGTTTCTAAATCATCTGCATTTCAGCGGTTTTTTTTTTATACATAGATTAAGAACAGTAGAGCTCTCAAAGTGGCGTCAGCGGTTTTTTTTATACATAGATTAAGAATAGTAGAGCTCTCAAAGTGGCAAGACGGGTCCTTTTAAAGGACAGAGGGTTCCTCCAACGTTTTCTTTTAATTTTACTTTTTTAGTTTAAATGACTTGTTTAGTCTTTATTTTTGTTAAGAAGTGTCAAATTAGTTTTTCAATTTTATTTTATCTCAATTTAATCCTGATTTTTTAAAGAGTGATTTAATTTGTTCATTGTCATTAGTTTTTCACAAATGGTGTTAAATTAAAAAAAAATCATAAATTGACACGTGGTATTGACTTTAATCATATTTATGAAAACCAAATTGAATTATTTAAAAAAAAAATAGAATCAAATCGAGACAAAAAAAAATGAAGGACCAATTTGACATTCTTGACAAAAACAATGATCAAAAAAGTAATTTAGCCTACTTTTTATATATACTTTAAGATTTTGAAAACCACGTTTTCACCATCTTTTGTTATTCTTTGTTTTCTTTTATTTGGTTTCTTTCTCTTCCCTGTCGTTGTCTCTTTCCTACCTTTTCTTTCTATTCTAATTTTCACTTTTAATCTCTTCATTTTCAAAATAAAATTGCACTAAGGTGGTGATAATAAGGAGTTAAGGAACATTTTGAACCAAAATATTTCTTCTTTTGAGTAAGTTGATTTTCTATCCCTTTTTTTCCGAAGCAATATGTTTTCCTCTTGTATGTGATTTTTCTATGTTATAGACATATCTCTATCCGTTAGAGATCATAAAATCATGATCTAATTGTTGGTCAAACTCTTCTTTGTATAGATAGACTTTGAAGCTATGTAAAAGGGAAGAACATGATTAAAAATCAACTTTAAGGTAAAGAAAACTAATAATTTAGAAGTTATTATTTTTCTTAAAATTTTGAGTCTTGGTTTTGAGATTTAATTTGGGGTCTTCATAATTTTATTTTATTTTCTAAACAGATAAGAGATGACAAATTTATATTAGAAAAATTATGATAAAGAGTAAACAAATTGATTATTTTTTTCAAGAGGAAGGACTTGTGATGGAGATGAAAAAAATACATCTATATCAATTAAACTTGAGAAACTTCATGAGAATCCAAAAATTGAAGAAAAAGAAAAACAACTCTCTAAACTTCTCAGAGTTACAATTAATAAATTTGAAAATTCTTTAGCACGTGATTTGGGAAAAAATCCTCAAATTTGGTAATACCCACCAAGTAAAATTGATGAGCACCAAATCAAAATAATGACGTACGAATGGTTTATCTAAAATGAGGTCTATATCAAATGCATATAGAGAATTATCTATTCTGATTCAATTATTGAAGATTTTTAATTATTGAAAGAGCGTAGACATAGAGCAACATCCTTACTAAAGGTAATTTTTGTTTTTTTAACATATCATTGTTGATTACTTTATGTTTCACTTTCATATATATTTTTGTCATATATTTTTTTTTGTTTGTGTTGGTTTTGTGTAGAGAAAATGATGAGAGAAAATGAATTTTTTTAAATCAGAAAAAATAATTTTTATATAAAAAATATAATTTGGTCTCCTGAAATTTTTGACTAGGTTCTGTCATTGATGGGTCAGAACCCGTGGGCCAGTCCGACTCACCATAGATTTAGGTCGGGTTGGGTTATTTTTTTTTTTACAAATTGCAGTACATGTTAATTTTTTACCTGGTTCACCAAGAACTTGACTCATTCGGATTGAACCTATAGTGAGCTAGGTTGACTCACCAACTCACCTGTAGATAAAGGGTCACAATTGTTTTTGTATTTGAGTTGGGTTGGACTGTTTTTCTTAGCCAATATATTGGGTTGACAAATAGAAACATAATATTTTTGTGATTTTGTTTTCTATTTGGGGTTGAACATTATTTTGGATTATATTTGGATTGTATAAAAGTTTATTTATATATCAAGCAGAATTAAAATTTAGTTTTTTCGAAAGGAAAGAAAAAAAATGTATTTTTTTAATTAAGTAAACCAGTGAGCCAACCCGTTTAACCCACCAATCCGTGGTGGGCATGGCCATATTCGAATTGTTTTAGCTCACTAATAAGTGAGTTAGGTTTAGTTGGTTCACTAAGTGATCAACTAGTGATGGACCAAATCAAATAGTTCGTTTTGACAACTCTAAAGAGTAATAATAAATATATATAGTTTTCAAAATAAAATGTTATATTTATTCTGATATTGAGACAATTACAAAATTTAAAAAGACAACGAAGATTATATATATATATATATATATATATATATATATATAATTGAATAATTTTTATTTAAGAATATTACAAAGGCTATAAATTATATTTCAATACATTACTAGGAAAGAATATTTTAACATTGACTAAAATATATTCGTCAATTGTTGGAGCCATCAATAAAACTTAGGATTGTCAAAGATAGGTATAAAGAATATCGTTATCATGTGTTTACATCCTATATAAATTTATGTGTTATTAAAAGATATACAACGATTAAGATACAAACCACTGTACTAATACACTTAATAAAAATTAGGTATAATTACTGGAATAGTACCTAGTTTTGGGCAGGTGTGTTAAATAGGTATCCGGTTTTAAAAAAGTGTCAATTGTATTCCAATTTTTGATAAAGTGCTTCAATTAAGTTCCTTTTAGATAGAGTTGACTGACACGTGTAACACAATTAGTCAACGTGCCACGTGTCAGTCTATGGTTTTTTTATTTTTTTATTTTTTTTAATTTCTTTTTAATTTTTTTAATTTTTTTTAATTTTTTTAATTTTTTTAATTTTTTTAATTTTTTTAATTTTTTTAATTTTTTTAATTTTTTTAATTTTTTTAATTTTTTGAAAAATAAAAATAAATATGCTACGTGTCAAGTTCTTGTGTGTGACACGTAGCATTGTCAGTGTCACGTGGCATTGCAATGCCATTGTGTTGATTTCGATTTAGTCCCCATATATGTTTTTTTGTTTCAATTTAGTACCTACTTATGTATATCCGATTTAATTTTGACCTAATATTTTTTAATAATTAAAATCTATTTTTTATAAAATTAAAAGTAATTAAGTATAAAAGTTTTACAAAAATTAAGTATTTGATATTTATATTAAAATTTAGTGGTAAAAGTCATTTTTAATAAAAAAAAATAGTATAACATTCATACCAATAGAAATTTTGGTTTAAAATTAGTAAGAGACAATATTGTTCTATTTTGTAAAAAAAAAAATTAACAAAACATGAGTACTTAATAAAAAAGTAATTAATAAAGTAATATGTTAAAAAGTCGTTTTTAATAAAAAATATTAGTATAACATTTATACAAATAATAAATTTGGTCTGAAATTGAGAGAAACAATATAAATATTAGATACTAAATTAAGTACTAAATTGAATCAAATACACATGCTTAAGTACTAAATTGAAACAAAAAGACATACATGGGGACTAAATCGAGATCAACACAATGACATCTGATAATGACACTGACACGTGACATTGTTATGCCACGTGACATTTTTATTTTATTTTTTCAAAAAATTAAAAAAAATAAAAAAAAAATAAAAAAGTTAAAAAAAAGTTAAAAAAAACCACATGCTAACATGTGGCACGTTGACTAACGACATTAGTCAACTCCGTTTGAAATGAACATAATTAAAGTACTTTTTCAAGAGTGGAGATACAATTGACACTAATTTTTTTTAAATCGAATACCTATTTGATACACTAGTCTCAAACTAGATACTATACGAACAATTATACCTAAAAATTAATACACATGGTTCCAACATAATATAGATATATTTCGAAACTGTACATGATATGATATCTTCTCACAATGTAAATTAAATATAAAAAATTATGGAAACAAAATTTATAAAAAAGCACAGACGAACAAACTAGGATAAAGATAATCCAATAATGATAGTAGTGATCACAAATCCAATAGAAACGTTAACCATCATTAGAAGAAAAGCAACCAATGATATCATTTGATTTAAATTTCTTTTCGTGCTAAAACTTTGGACTGTACATAAGAAAGAGACGTGTACTCAGTGTACTCGTAATCATGACTTTTGAATTTATTTTAATGTTGACGGAAAATAGTTTAATTAATTATATAAGTACGTAATATTTATTTTTTAAAATTGAATACGATAATATTTGAATGTATCTTTAGTTACTTTATTACAATATATAATAATTTTATAAATTAGTATACACGTGTTAAATTTTCGATACTATTTATACAATTTAATTAAATTTATTTTCTATTTTAATTAAGACATATTATTTCCAACACTAGTATTTTAGATTATAAAACAGTCATTTTGAAAAATATATTTAGTTGTATAAAATTTACAAAAATAGAATAATTTCTTAAATTAATATACATTAAATTAGACCAGTATTTCTTTAATTGTAATATTTACATTTTTCAATTATTAACTGTCAATGATTTACTTTTCACTGATTTACTTATTAACATATTTACAAAAAATAAACGTAATTGTAAAATAAACACTCTAAACTTCCTACTTTTATAATATAAGATATATAAGATGTTTTGCTATATATAAAATAATTAAGAAAAATATTTCAATTTTTAACTTAAGATAATTCATCTCAATTAACTTATCAACCGTGATATTGGATTAATTTAATTTTGAAACTAAATCCAACATGAATTAGGTCATATCAACATGTTTACACATGATCAGTCCTGGATCTTCAGCCAAATTTTTAGGGGTGTCAAAATTTTAGTTGAATTACTCTTTTGGTTTATTTTTTCGTTCAAAAATATCAAGTTGTTTTTCTAAATTTTTTAAGTCTCAATTTTGATTTTTTAAAAATTGATGTACTTTGGTCTTTTTTGTTAAACTTTTTGAAGCGAAAGAAAGTTTTTTTATAAAAAATGACATTAGAATTATGTCAATTACACCGACAAATAAAACAATCATCCTTATTCACAACTTCAATTTTGATGAAATATATGATTCAAGAAATTTAAAGAAAATGACAAAATTGCATTATTTTTTTTAAAAAATCGGAACCAAATTGAGACAAAAAAAAAATGGAGGACCAATTTGATATTTTTGAACGAAAATAATAATCAAAAGAGTAATCTCAAAATTTTATATAACCTAGTAAAAATATTGTATTTACTTTTTTCTTGATAATAAAAAATAATAAAATTATAAATATTGTTATTATTATAATTATAAAACTAAATATAAATATTTTTTTATAATTTTACTATAATTAATTTTCATTTATAATAATTAAATTTTAAATAAATAATCAAATAAAAAAATAGTTAAATTACACAAATAATCATTTAAAAGATAATATTAATAAAATAATTATTTTATTTAAAATACAAGATTGAAAATTAAATGTGGATAACTTAAAAAAATTCTTATATATAAATATAGATGTATACAAATTTATTAAAATATCAAATTTATGAAATATATTACAAATATTAATTTTTAAAAAAATATAATTAAAATTATATATTAAAATATATATAAATATAAAAAAATAAAATTGGGGGCCATGGCCCCTTAGTCATCGTGAAGGTCCGCCACTTACACGATGGAACAAGATGAGTGAGACCTAGCAACCTAACTTGTTTTTCTTTCACAACTCTTTCCAATCATAAATTTTGTGAGGATTTACATAAAATTTTATGTAAACAATGAAATCTATACCAAGATTTGTCAACGAGCAAATTATAAGTATATTTATGAATGAAATCGAAATATCTTACAAAAGCATTGATGCCAACAATTGTCATTTAATTGTATTCAGTTCTCATTTTAACTCTTGCTGTATATGATTTCATTCCATTGAATCAATGTTTGATCAAATATTAGAATATGTAATCGTTAGATTATGAAAACATTAAAAGAATAATAAAATCTTACAATAATTCAGTAATTCTCAAAATCCAAAGAATATAATGAATGGAAAATAATAGATGAAAGATTGATACCTGATGTTCCAACTATTAAGTACGTGAAAGGTTTTTCTTATTCTCCTCTTCTAACAAAAGAACAAACAGGACAAAAATACGTATTGTATTCAGTATTGTATTCACGTATGAAAAGCATGACCTTCTATGAAATTTCTCTCATTTATATATATATATATATATATATATATATATATTTAATATATCATAAAATATATATAAACATAGATTTAATTAATTATATTACTTTAATATTTTCTGATAATATAATAACATAACACATTTAATTATTTATTACTATTATCTTTTATATATATATATGACACCCAAATTGCTTACAGTAATTTATGAATAATATAAACTAAAATATAATAGTACAATCCTTGAATTACTTTATTTTAAGGTTAACAATAATTTATTTAACAACTTTATGAAAAATTGAAATGAAATAATTATTAATGTATTTAAATTTCACTTGAAAGTTTTCAAATAAAGAGTTGTCCGAAATGATAAGAAATATAGACTGAAATAAGATATTTGGAAATTGTTAGGGGTGGAAAAGAAGACAACAAAGCGGTTTGTTATGTGTCCTTTTTAAATGACTGTTATGTAAATACAAAAGAAGATATAAAAGTTGGCATTTTCTTAACAGCTTTTCCTGACATTTAACACCACTCATAATGTCTTGGATAAATGTACATAAATTTGTGAAGTGATTTATAAATATATCATATTTCTTTAGTTATTTTATGTTTCTTAAGGACAAAATTCATAACGAAATTCTTAACTCCTATTACTCTGAGGATTTAATAATATGATTTTAATAGACTTAAGAGATCGGAACATTATCTCTATCAGTGGGACAAAAACACCCATAATCCTAGATTGATATGTCAGAATAATAAGGATAATGGTCAGGGTCACATTGCTCAGTCCAAAGATCACACAACCAATGATCAGTTTGTTAAAACTGATTTTACGCATTCTATTATTTCTTGCATCACTTAGTCTTTGTATATATGTTTGTTTTCCTTTCCGAAAAGTTAATCAATAAGACTCTTTCAGTATCTTTATCACACAATCAGTTTTACCTCTCTCTCTTTCCCTCTTTCTTGTGTTTCTTGTCTTCTTTCCCATGGTTTCTGCAATCCCGTTCAATCCCGTTCAATCTCGTTCAATTGTTCTTCCACTCTACATCAATTTCATTCTTCATATGGAATACAGGTTTATTAAGATGGTATCAGAGCTAGGTTTTGAAGAGCTCTGTTGTGCATCTCTGTTTCTTTCTTTCTTTTTTCCTTCTCGCTTTGTTTCTTTCCTTCGTTTTCCTTTTCTTTGCCATGGCCACAGAAAGTGAATCCAAATCCATAATGCTTGCTAACGATTTCAATGCTCCACATAGTTTTCTTTATCTGCATCCCAGTGAAAACCCAACCTTATCTCTTGTGTCGCTTGTGTTGGAGTCGCAGAACTACCATTCATGGAGCAAATCTTTCGCCACTGCTCTTAGCGCCAAGAACAAGATGCAATTCATTGATGGTTCTACTCCTAAACCCGAAAAAACAGATCCCATGTATCAGGCTTGGAAGAGATGCAACAATATGGTTGTCTCTTGGTTAACACACTCCGTTTCACCCTTCATCAGGCAAAGCATCTTATGGATGAAAAAATCTGAAGAAATATGGAAGGATCTCAAGTCTAGATTTTCTCAGGGAAATTTGTTACGCATATATGAGTTACAGCTAGAAGCATCTTCCCTCAAGTAAGGAAGTTCCTCTGTCACAGTATTTCATACGTATTCGCGTCCTTTGGGATGAACTCGATAGTTTTCGGCCTGATCTGATTTGCAATTGTTCTGCAAAGTGTTCTTGTGGTCTCACTAATTCTTTTCAACAGAGAAAGATTGAAGATCATGCTATGCAATTTCTTAGAGGCCTCAATGAGCAGTACAACAACATCACTTCTCATGTCCTTATGATGGATCCGGTCCCATCCATCTCAAAAATTTTCTCTTACGTGGTTCAACATGAAAGACAGATTGGAGGGAATAATGTCTTGAATGGAACCGAGATCAAGATTAACAACACCACTGTTACTTGCAGCTACTGCAAAAAGGCTGGTCATAGTGAGTCTGTTTGCTTCAAGAAGCACGGCTATCCAGGTAATAACAACACTGACATCAAGAATGTCAGATATAGCAAGAGGGTTTGTTCTTTTTGCGGTCGGAATGGTCACACAATTGACAATTGCTACAAGAAGCATGGATTTCCACCAGGTTATAAAACAAATAATAAAGGAGGTAATGTGAATAGTGTGGACACGAATCAAGAAGGAAAGACTGATTTTGTTCCAGAGGGTCACGACTTCAAATTATCACAGCAGCAGTACCAAGCTTTAATGACTCTACTAAAACAAACAAATGGTAATGGCAGTGAAGGTGTTTCTGCCAATCAGGTTGGTTCCATTGTCTCCTGCAATGTAGAAAAGGGTAATAATCTTGTCTCTTTAATTCGTTTTAATTCTCATAATGATTCGATCCTTGACTCGGGGGCCACAGATCATATATGTTGTTCCCTCTCAAACTTACTTTCTTTTAATCGTATTTCTCCCATACATGTTAATTTGCCTGATGGAACCAAAGTCCAAGCAACTCATTCAGGTTCTGCGAAAATTTTTGGAAATTTGTGTATTGGAAATGTCCTCTTTGTTCCCAGTTTCTCGTATAATTTGGTGTCTATTTCTAGACTTGTTTCCCATTCCAATTGCATTGTTACCTTCACCACTAATGAATGTTCTATCCAAGACAAGAGATCCACCAAGAGGATTGGTACAACTAACATCCAGTCAGGCATGTACATGATCAAGGGTGAAATCAATACCAGAGAGGACACTCCTGCTCAAGCCTGTACCAGTGCTATTAACCATGACATTTGGCACATGCGTCTTGGTCACCCATCACACAAAAGGCTAGTTGTTCTTAACAGAAAGTTTCCTTTCATTTATCTTCCTGTAAACTCTGATTGTGATGTATGTCACTTAGCTAAACAACAAAAATTGCCTTTTCCTAATAGTACATCTTATGCTGTTTCTGTTTTTGATTTAGTACACATGGATATTTGGGGTCCTTGTGCTGTTAATTCCATGAATGGTGACAAATATTTCCTTACTATTGTGGATGATCACTCTAGATTTACCTGGTTGTATCTTATGAAAAGCAAAGCTGAAACCCGCATCCATTTAATCAATTTTGTCCCTATGATTAAACTCAATTTCAGAAAACCATCAAGATAGTTAGGACAAATAATGGTTTAAAGTTTAATATGACAGATTTCTTTAAAACTGAAGGAATCATCCATCAGACCAGTTGCATTGAAACTCCTGAACAAAATGGTTTGGTTGAAAGGAAACATCAACACATTATGAATGTTACACGTGCTTTACTGTTTCAATCTAACCTCTCTCAAAACTTTTGGAATTTTGCTGTTTTATATGCTGTTAATTTGATAAATTGTTTGCCTACTCCCTTTCTTAAAGATTCTACTCCTTTTGAGATTCTGTATGGCAATGCTTTTGATATGAGACAACTACATGTTTTTGGATGCTTAGGCTATGTTTCTACCATCTCTGCCAACCGAACCAAATTGGATCCTAGGGCTCGAATAGGTATATTCCTTGGGTTCAAACCAAATGTAAAAGGGTATGTTGTGTATGATTTAAAGTCTCATTCCATTCACGTTTCTAGAAATGTTATATTCTATGAAAACAAATTTCCTTTTAAAATCATTTCTCATGAAGATTCTGTTGACAAAATTGCTACACCTATTATTGATTATGATTTTGATCTTATTATCCCTAACTGTTTGAGTGATAAATGTGTTTCTGAAAATAACGAATTGCAGGAAGAGAACACTAGTGATTGTAACATCCCTGGCTACCCTTCTCCGTCCATTCATACCGGGCCCAGAGGCTGTCAGGTTATTACAACCCAATGCACCCCAACCCATCACCCTTCTCCGTCCATTCATACTGGGTGAGTTGTTGCCATTGGAAATCGAACCCCCAACCTGACCTTTAACACCTCTGGTTCACCAGCAGATGTTACTAGTTGTGCTGCACAACTGGTAGCATCTGCTGGTGAGCCAGAGGTGTTAAAGGTTAGGTTGGGGGTTCGATTCCCACTGGCAACAACCCACCCAGTATGAATGGACGAAGAAGGGTGATGGGTTGGGGTGCATTGGGCTGTAGTAACCTGATAGCCTCTGGGGCCTGAGGAGGGGTAGCTAGGGATGTTACAGTGATTCTACTAGATTAAATAATGAACCTGAAATTGATTCCAGATTAGAACAAAATCATCTTAGGAGGTCTACTAGACATAAAACTGCTCCTGTTTATTTGCAAGATTTCCAAACTTCTTTTCCTACTAAAACTGGAATGAAATCTAGATATCCTATTGAGGCTCACATCTCTCTTGCAAGATTATCTCCTTCTTTCAAACAGGTTATTTGTTCCATTGATTCTCATGCTGAACCAGAATCTTATGAAGACGCCTCCCGCTATGAACATTAGCAGCAAGCCATGAAAGAAGAGTTAATTGCCCTGGAACAGAATGACACTTGGACAATAAGCCATTTACCTAAAGGAAAGCATGTTGTTGGATGCAAATGGGTATACAAGGTGAAATATAAGGCTGACGGATCTATAGAACGCTACAAGGCGCGTCTAGTGGCAAAAGGTTACACACAAAAAGAAGGGTTAGATTATCTACACACCTTTTCACCTGTGGCAAAAATAACAACTATCAGGTTGCTTCTATCCTTAGCTTCCATTCATAATTGGCATTTAAAATAATTGGATGTAAACAATGCTTTCTTACATGGCAATTTAGAAGAAGAAGTTTACATGCAATTACCACCAGGCTTTAACTGTGATGATAAAAATCATGTTTGCCACCTACATAAATCTTTGTATGGCCTTAAACAAGCTAGTAGACAATGGTATTCCAAACTTTCAGAATTTCTATGTTCACATGGTTATAAACAATCCTTTGCTGACCATTCCTTGTATCTCAAATTTAATAATTCACACATCACTGCCCTTCTTATATATGTTGATGATGTAATGCTGGCTGGAGATGATATTGCTGAAATCAATTCAATTACTAATCTTCTTGATCATACTTTTAAGATTAAAAATCTGGGAAACTTGACATATTTTCTTGGCTTTGAAGTTGCAAGAAGCAGCAAAGGAATACAGCTGTGTCAACGAAAGTACACTACTGATATTTTGAGTGAAGCCGGGATGCTTGGTTCTGCCCTACATCAACACCCATGAATTTCTCTAGACACAAAAACACAGAAACAGGGGAACTTCTTTCTGATCCAGCACCCTTTCGAAGGTTGATAGGCCGTCTCATCTACCTTACTCATACAAGGCCAGATATCACTTTTGATGTGCATCATTTAAGTCAATTCATTGCTGCACCTACAAGTTTACACCATCGAGCTTCCATGCGGATTCTTCGTTATCTAAAACAACATCCTGGACAGGGGATTTTCTTCGACTCCACCAACAACCTACAATTAAAGGCCTTTTGTGATTTAGATTGGGTTGGATGCCCCGACACCAGAAGATCTGTTACTGGTTATATAATTTATATTGGTAACTCTCCCATTTGTTGGAAATCAAAAAAGCAACAAATTGTTTCAAGAAGTTCCTCCGAGGCTGAATACCGTGCCATTGCCTCCACAACCTGTGAAATCCAGTGGCTCCACCACCTTATGCAGGATCTTAAACTCAATCACCAACAACCTTCCCTTCTGTACTGTGATAGTATTTCAGCCATAGAGATTGCATCAAATCAGGTCTTCCACGAAAGAACCAAGCATATAGAGATAGATTGCCATTTAATTAGAGAAAAGGTCAAGCAAGGTCTCATCAAGCTTCTTCACATCAACACCCATCACCAGCAAGCTGATATTCTAACCAAAGCTCTTCCTCCAGCTCTTTTCAACACTCTTATATCCAAGCTGGGCCTGCTTGATATCTATGCCTAGCTTGAGGGGGGCTGTCAGAATAATAAGGATAATGGTCAGGGTCACATTGCTCAGTCTAAAGATCACACAACCAATGATCAATTTGTTAAAACTGATTTTACGCATTCTGTTATTCCTTGCATCACTTAGTCTTTGTATATATGTTTGTTTTCCTTTCTGAAAAGTTAATCAATAAGACTCTTTCAGTATCTTTTTCACACAATCAGTTTTACCTCTCTCTCTTTCCCTCTTTCTTGTGTTTCTTGTCTTCTTTCCCATGGTTTCTGCAATCCCGTTCAATCCCGTTCAATCTCATTCAATTGTTCTTCCGCTCTACATCAATTTCATTCTTCATATGGAATACAGGTTTATTAAGATTCACCTTTAACCTATAAGCATGAAATTTAACTCATAAGGCATACCAAGTTTTTAGGAAATACGTAAATTCCATCAAGATGTTGTGTAATGGATTCTGAGCAACATGCTTCAATTATAGAGAATATAGCTATATTTTAGAACTAATTACACTAATAATTTGATATAGAAACATTAAGAGAATCTAAAATATTTCTAAAACCGATTTAACTAAAATAATTGTGTTGCGAGTAGTAATCCTTTTCATTATAATTTTGTTTTGTTATATATTTGAAAAACTTGTTTTCTTTTGCTACAAACAAAAAACAAATATGTTTTTTTTTTCATAATACAAATTGTCAGTTAAGAGGTAAGAGGTAAGAGATCCTATAATAGATTAAATATGTTCTTCTCTCTTTGGACGATCCTCTTGGTGCTAACATTTTTGGGAGAGATCTTGACATCCCACTTTACTTGCATTCCCAAGATGTCTTGGAGCTTGCACGGGGACAAGAGGAACTGAATATTACCATTATTCAGTTATGGATGATGTAAGTCTTTCAATCATTATATATAGTTATATGATATATTTATCTACTTATATCAAATCAATTTTATGTTTAGGTATTTGTCTGGTGTCACTGAAACTATGGGACTGAATGATGTATATGGGTTTGTAGACCCCCAACTCACTCATGAAGGCAACAAGTTTGATGACATTCAATCATATGTCACTGGATGCTTTCAACGCGGAAAAGAAATTTATTTTGTCTCTTATATTGCTGGGTAAGTCATTTTTGTTAACTTATGAATATAATCTATCATTTTAATGCATAACAATAAATTTATTTTCTTCTCAGACATCATTGGCAATTACTTGTGATTTCCCTAAGGGAGAACCTTGCTGTGTTGTTTTGCTCTTTGCACTGCCCTCCCCCCAACCATCTTAGACAAGTGATAGATTGGTAAGAAACCTAATCTCAATCTTATGAAAATGACATGTTATATAAAAGTATCCTAACTTATTCCCTTTATCATAGTCCAATTATTGGACATAACATGTTGTCAGGGAGATCAACGGCTAAGGCAAAATGTCTTGCATGGTGTTCCCTCCAGGTTTGATATTTCTATCCATATATTTATAATTGTTTGATTTGATTTTCTTCATTAATTGATTTTAATGTTATTGATATAATGTAGTGTAATAGACAAACCGGCTCATATGAGTGAGGTTACTATATAATGCAATGGATGATAACAATTGTGCGTGCTCGTATTACAACTAATTGGGACACGGTAATATATTTTTAAATTAAAACAATTACTTTGCAATATTCTAAAGTTTGGTATACTAAAGTTGTCTTTCTATATACTAACTTAATGTCTTATTTTGCAGACATTCAAGAGTCCTTTGCCAATTCCCGCGAAGTCCATAAAGTTTGGTAGGATAGCATGTGCAAAATTTATAATTCAAATGTACAATAGTATTGATTAGGATATATGTATTTCGATTGTGTACATGTCAATTATCTTTTAAATGTTTTTGGATTATGGATGTTTGAGAAAATATTCTGTTATGGTTGTGTTGCTGTCTGAAAAATATATGCAGGTCTGAAAATTATATGAATGTGGGAATATATATAAAATAGGAAATTTATTTTAAAAAAAAGTAGGGGAATATGCCTCGGTTCTTACCAAGACCGAGGCAAAAAACTCACCTATGGCCTCGGTTCTAACCATAACCGAGGCCAAAAAGTCTGCGAAAATTTGAATTAAAAAAAAATATTTATCACCTATGGCCTCGGTCCTAACTGACCCGAGGCAGAAAGCCGGGTCTATGGCACCGGTTTCAAAACAACCAAGGCATAAAACTGGGTCTATGGCTTTGGGTGATAACCGAGGCCAAAAGATGTACCTTTTGGCCTCGCCCCAATATGTCTCGATTCCAGACCCAAGGCAAAATGTGGAAAATAACTGAGGCAAAAAGCCCTTACTATGCTAGTGTTCTAATTTTCTCTAGTCTTTAATCCAGCTATTTAGCATGAGTTCTGAGAAATGATTTACTAAAATTAAGATTCTTTTATTTGCGGGAAAGATTTTATTATCACTACAAAAAAAAATAAGATATTTTGTGACAAAATTTAATAACAAATATAAATTTTATCATTAATTATACTTTATTAGTGACTAATTTTATATTTTTCACAAATAACATTAACAATAGTAACAAAATTAAAAAGTTGTCACAATAAATATAAAATTAATAGTGATAAATATTAAATTTGTCATTGGTTATATATTATATGTAATCATTTATAATTTATCATAATTGTTTTAAATGATAAAATATACATGTCACAAATAACTATTTAATAATTAAAAATGTCATGTGATAGAAATATTTTTATTTTAAAAATATAATTAATAAAAAAGTATGAATGTTTAATAATTAATAATAATGTGCATTTTCCTTGTGATAGAACACTTATTTCACTTAAAAATATAATTATATTCCTATTAATAATTTAAAATCAGAGCTAAGAAGTGTAACATACCTTAGAAAGATCTTCTTGGAGTGAGATGTAAGGTGAAGCTTTTGACTTAGGCAGCCATGGTTGGACACAAGACTAACATGGGAATCAAAGAACTCAAAAGAAAAAAAGTTTAACAGAATTAAATTTGTGTATAGCAATTTCAAATGTTAACAAGATTGTGTTGTGCAAAAAACAACAAAGAGGTTCATCACTATGATGTATATTCATGAAAAAATAAATAAAATATTTAGACAGTTTTCTTACATTTGGACTTGAGGAAATTATCTCAAAAATAAATGTGACTCGTGCAGATGATAGACTGGTTATAATTTCGAAAAGTATTCAAATAGTTCAAATATTTAGTAGATATAATAATCTTCCTAGGGTTGAAGTTGTTGTTGTCAAAGAAAAACAAAAATGATTTCCATAGAAATATTAAAGCATTATAAAGAAGACACGTGATATATGAAAGGAGAACCTTACAGTGACATCAAATAGCTTTGTAGGAACAAGCATTAATTGATGACTTTGTGAGGACACGAGCTAGGAATGTTGCCATTGTCTTTATATATGCATCCTTTGCCATTATCTCACTTCTCAGCTCACCAACTTCGTTTTATATGTTCCTGAACACAATTTGTTCACCTGTATTCGAACCCTTTGCTCTCTCAGATTACATGTTCTTTTCCACATACTTTATCATGGAGTCATTAGATGACATTTTCACCAGAGCAGACTCACAATCTCATAAATTTTGTCCTAAATTATTCAAGTTATATATTTTAATAGAAAATTTAAAGAACAAAATACAAATTGCACACAAATGGTACATGAACAAATATTTTAGTCAAATGGATGAAAATTAATTAATCACAAACTTTTAATTGATCAATTTTTGGCGGCGATTCACAACTGTGTTAGAATTTCACATACTATGTTAAAATAAATTACATCATAATGGTTCGAAAACATGGATAATTTAATCATAAAGTAAATATTACGCAAAGAAATAATATGAAAAACAGGATAAGTCTCGTTGTTCAACGTATTCAAATTCCTACATGTACATCAGATATAGATAATTGAGCATTGGAAATTGTGTTAGCTAGTTGACTTGTTTCTGGTTTAGTTTATATTTTTGTTTTTAGTTAAGGAGTGGTTCCTTTTCCGTGTGATGTGATATATTACTTTTATTCAGAAAAAGTTTATTATCTTCTTTATTTCTTACGTTTCTGTGATATGGGAACCCATCTTCCTTCCTTCATCACATGTTATTCTGAAACAAACATGTCATATGATAACGAAGTGACAAAGAAGATGTTGATTGGTGTGGATGAGAATAGCTTTCATGAGTTGTTACTGTTGTATCTTCATGGAACAATTCGGTCAACATTTTTATCTTTCTCGTCTTTAACACATGTTGTATTTTTATATACTATTAAAACTTAGAAGTTTTATTTTACTTAATTTATTTATATATAAAATGTTCATACAATAAAAATATATATTCTTTTATTGTATGGATGATCGTATAGGCTGATCGAACAAGCGAGAGTTGGATGGTTGATTGCATGTTATATGAGATCTTTTTCGATTGTCGTTAGTTGGATTATTTACAGGATTTTATCTGTTCTTTATACAAATTATGTGACTTAATGTCTCGAAAAGTGAATTGAGCATCACGTGGGGTCTTTACCCATTGTTATCAATTGGATTGTCTATAAGATTATTTTCTAATCTTTTATATAATTTATGTGTCGCATTGAGCACTCTAGCTAAGCGGCTTAAGATTGCGTTAGTAGTTTAATTAATTTAAAGAACTCAGTAATCAAGTTTAAAAGGTAATAGGGTTGTGATTATACTGACTCTAATCATGTGCCCATAAGAAAAATGATAAATACACATCAAATGTATGATTATTAAACTTTTGTCTCGCATTGATTACAATATTTATTGTTTTAACCAAGCAACCTATGCTGACTTTATAATCTTAGCACCTTTGACAGGTACACCTTGATCGGTTAATGGGTTAATGTACAAGCATACCAAACGAACAACGAGACAAGAGATTTGAAGACCTCAGAAATTGTTTTAGAACACGTTCAACCTTTACATCCGAAAGACTTATATTTTATAAGGGTTAAATATGATTTTGGTCCCTTAATTTTAAGTGAAAATTGGAATTAGTCTTTCTTGGAAACTTTGACCAAATTTAATTCGTCAACTTTAAAAATGTGTGAATTTAGTGCTTTCAACCATATTTTGTTAATTTTATTTGACATTTCAAACATGTTTCATGATAATATTTGAGCTTGTTTACATCATTTGACACATTTTCGCTTCAATGTTAGCTAAAAAAATATGTTTGAAACGTCAAATAAACTTAAAAAAATTTAGTTTAAAGACTAAATCCATACAATTCTTAAGATGAAAAACTAAATTTGTTTAAAATTTTGAAAAAAAAAATTAATTTAATTTTTATTAAAAGTTATAGGACCATTAATATATTTAAATTTTTTAAAAATAATAAAAATAAGAATCGTAAAACTTGTTCAAAAACTTGATGAATCAAGCTAGACCTCTTAAACTTTCTACACTAAACACATTAATGCATTAATGTGAACTCAACAATACCATACAGCACCACACAAAAAGTCATGGGTGGAAGTTGACACTGTTACCACAACAGCCTTTATTGACTCCCTTCCCCATGCATGATCACATCAATATGCATAGTAACTTGTATTAGACTATAACACAACCCATAACCATGTGTTTTATGAATCATCCTACGGTGTCAAAGAAATATCTTTTAATCCTTTTAGAATATTCGAGGCTAAAACTAATTTAAAGAGAAATTATATCAGCAGCATATACGGCCATTTAAAAAATATATATTTTTTCTTTCCATATTGATGACTGTTGTTTCAGTGACAAACTAAATTTTCAATAGATTCAAAATAGCAGTAAAACAGTTCTAAGAATTCAAAAATTACTTTTTAAGATAATGATATACATATAGTTTTTTATAAACACCTATTTTACACGTCTTTTTCTTCAGCCACATGATATATGATATATCATATATCATATATCATATATATATATATATATATATATACTAAATTTTCATCAATGCTTCAGGTATATAGAATATTTAGATGTTCTTAAGCTTTTTTCTTTCTATTTATTGCAACCAGAAAGAGTTGAAAAAGTTACGTATGGGAAATAATTACAAAAATACTAGGTCAATATTTGCATCATAAAGAATTAGTGATGTAGCAAGAAATAAGTATTCCCCTTCAACTAGATTACAAGAAGAAAGTATTATGAATAATCTTTTATTAATTAGAAGAGGTTAAATAGTCGGTGTAATAAATATTAATATATTATATTTTTAATGTAATAAAAAAATTATTTAAAAGAATTCATTAAGTTAGTTTGAATTTCTTTTCTAATTGATATAATTAAATACATATTTATTTTTAATAAATGTTACATTTATTTATTAAAAAAATTAGATTTAATATCCAATTACTTTTGTAATTAGCTGTAATAATAATTGTCCCAGAATGAAGGGCAGGAGTAATATACTGTGGGACAAAGAGATAAAAGAGAGAGTAGGAAGAAAAGAGGGATTATAGGTGCACTGTATAAAGGGTAATTAACAAAATCAATAAACTATGTAAACATTAATTCACTGCCAAACTTATAAGACTATTGCACCCTTAACTTAAATAACTACTTTATAATTATTTTATTGCACCCTTAACTTAAATAACTATTTTATAATTATTTTATTTCAATCAAGAATGACCTTTGTGGGCCTTAATTATTTATGTTCCACTTGAATATGACCTAATTTTTTTATTTAACACCTATTCAACATGACCACAATTATATTTTCATTTTAAAATATAAAATAATTTAGAATGAATTAATTAAAAGAATAAACAATATTGTTTTTATTAGATGTTAAATAGGGATAAAAAATGACTAAAGATGTGTACATAAAACTTATTTCTATTGGTTAATATACGTATGTATACACATGGCAATATAATTGATTTCTTTTTTATATACATCTTTCAATTTTATTGAATAGAAATTAATTCGTCTCTGGATACTATACATAGAAAAATGTTTGACACGAAATTATTTTGCTAAACAGATAGTTTTATCACCATTACCATCACCTATTTTCTATGTCTAACCATGACCAATCGTTTGGGTCAGACTTTCTATTTATGTTATCCCTTTGATATTTGCTAAGTACGAGAAAATCAACACAGAAACAGCGTCATCTATTTTAAATTTAATTTATTTATATAAATTTAAATTAACCGTATACTAAATTACTAATTATATTTTAACTTGCACACATATAAAAAATAAAAGTACGAAATTAAATTGTAACTCTTATTTATTTATTTTATATATATATATATATATATATATATATGAAATTTGCAATTAATTTAATTTTTATTTATAAAAAATAAAAAATAATATAAATGATTTAATATTTTATTTTTATAAATTTATTTATATATTTTTTAAAATAGGTATATTTTGTTCATGTTTTTTTATATATAATCTTTTATTTTAAATTTGGTTTTGTTTCCATACTTTGTATAATTTTTTTTTCTTTTAATAAATTTTCATGTAATTTCAAGTTATTAATAGACTTTGGAGTGTTAGTAGAAGTGTCAAAAGTAATTTCTACATAAATTTATTTGAAAATTTTGTACGATCAATCTTAGCTAATTGAGGTAAAATTAATTTATAAGTTAATTAAAAACTTAAAGTTATTAGAGTTACTTGTCAAACACAATCATAATTTGTAAATATTTAAGTGTATATCCATGAATTAATTTATCTCAAGCTTAACAATTATTTATTCAATAATAATGTCATGAACAATTTAATTAAATAATTAATAGTTTTTTAATTTCAGTCAAAAATTTTCTAAATTATTATTTATCTAATTTGAAAGAAATAATGTACTCAAATTATAGCCTTCTAAAAAGTGTAATGCACGTGAAAGAGGTTATTAAGAGATATTTTTTAACATACACAACTGTTTGATAAATTTATTAATAAGACGTGTGATTCACAAAATTGTTATTTATTTCAAATAAATTTTAGTAAAACATATTAACGAGTGTATTTACAAAAAGAAAACCGGTAATTATCTTAATAAACTTTAATTTGCCGACAAGAAACCCTTTCTCAGTCTATATATAGTGAGAAAGGAACTAGAGGAGGAACCACGAGAAGAACACAAGATGAGTTCAGAAAAAGTTGTTCTGATTTTAATTTTTTGTTTGAGCATGATGAGTACAGGGCATTGTAAAAATAGGAAGCATTTTGTTCTGGTGCATGGGGCTTGCCATGGAGCTTGGAGTTGGTACAAGGTGAAGCCAATGTTGGAATCTGCGGGTCACAAGGTGACAGCACTCGACCTTGCAGCTTCTGGCATCAACATGCACAACATTGACGATGTTGATAGTTTCGCACACTACACTCAGCCTCTGTTGCAGTTAATGGCAACCATTCCTCCAAATGAGAAGGTGATTCTAGTTGGTCATAGCCTCGGGGGACTCAGCCTAGCACTTGCCTCCGACAAATTCCCACAAAATGTTGCGGCTAATGCTTACGTAACAGCTTTTCTTCCAGACACAGAACACAGCCCTTCTTATGTATTGGAAAAGGTATCTGCTATACTTGTTCAACTTTTCATCATTTTTATTTTCTTTGTGCAACTGCAATTGCCGCCCAATAGTGTAACTTAGGAAACTAATTAAAATGAAAGTACACACATGAACCCAAGTTCCACATAAAAGGAACTACCAATAATACGGAATCCAGTTTCTCTGCAATTTTTTTTTGTTATCTTTTACTAATTATTAAAAATATATTATTTTGATACTTTGAACATAATTTTAATATATTTTAATATTTCAAAATTAGTGATCTTTGAAGTATTTTAAAAATTCAATAAAAAGACATAAAAGAAATATCAACAAAAAATCCAAACTACAATAATACATTTTAATATTTTTTGGTTTCTTAATTTTAATGTGTTTTTTATTTTGGATTTATTCTTATATCAAATATATATATATATATATATATATATATATATATATATATATATGTGTGTGTGTGTGTGTGTGTGTGTGTATGTGTGAGTTTGTAACAAAGATAAAATTGATTATTTTATGAAACTTAAAGGACAAACAATATTTTTTATCTTATTTTATATTATAAATTAAATTTAAAGGCGTAGGGTAAGAATATATTTAATATTATTTTTGTGATATTTAATTTCTCGCCACTTATTATTTTATATCTCAAATAAGTTTTAAATTTCTTCACGAGCACAATTATTATAATATAATTATGGATGGTATATATTTCAAAGTTATTATTTCTGAGTAAAAGCTGCAGCGTATATGTTAGATAGTTTCATACACACCAAATGTACAAAAACAAGATGCAATGTAACAGACTAACATTAGAGAAATCTATCTAAGATTTGAAGTTCCTATATCGTGAAGAAATATTTTGTTTATAAACTTGCTTTAAAAGAGTAATTTTAACGAAATAAAAAAAAAATATTATTACGTAGTATAGTTAGAAGTGCAATGTGTAAAAAAGAAAAACAATATTAATGTACATTAATTATAGCCGACGAGTCTCCACTTTTAATTCATCAAAGATAATTAATAAGGATTTCTTGCAAAGAAGCACGTGAAGAAAAAGAAATATGATAAAGTTGAATTTATATTCACCTACGAAATATTGATACTTCAATTTGGATCGGATCACGTATTAGTATGTGACATTTACCCATGTCTAATACTTTAAGATATTTTATCGATATTTATTAATAAAGTACACTACTAAATTCTCATATTACATAAGACTTTTCTTATCAATTTGTTAAAAGATTTTGCAAGAAAAGACTTTTTTCTACAATTTTTTTTTTAAATTTTAATTGACGGGTAATTCCTTTGTGTGTAATCATTTCCTACAAAATTATAAAATTTGTAAGTATTTCTTACAAAATTTGTTGCGAAAAGTGCTTTATACAAAATATTTTGCAAGAAAATTGGTAGCAATTTCTTGCAAAAAAAATTTCATAACAAAATTTGTAAGTATTCCCTACGAACAAAATTTAAAACAAAATTGGCAGGAAATATGAGTTTTTTTAGTAGTGGTATCTAATCTATAAAGCAATAACACTTTCATGACGACAATAGTTCATAATTTTTTATATTAACAACTTTAATACATATAATTTTAATTTGGATTTACACGATAAAAATCATATATTTACATGTTTGTGAGAATTATCATATAGGTCTCAATATGCATATGTCACGTATCGTATCCTATTATTTTCAAGATAAACGTATTCACATATCATATATATGTGTCGTATCTGATACATATATATTATCCGTGCATCATAGATAATCATCATTTTTTTTTTAAAAAGTACGGTGAGATTACTCCCGCGTCTGCATGGATGGACACTAAGTTTGAACCAAGTGGAAACAAAACATCAATGTTCTTCGGTCCCATGCTTTTGGCCAACAAGCTCTACACACGATCCCCCGTTGAGGTAATTACTAGTTACAATATTGTTTTAGTTATGAAAATGTCAAAAAAAACAAAGTATATAACCCTGGTAGTTTCAAGGTTTGAACTAGAACAATATGATAATTGGATCTTTCAGGATCTTGAATTGGCTAAGAGTTTAGTAAGGCCATCATCACTGTTCGTGGAAGACTTGTCAAGGCAGAAGAAATTCTCGAGAGAGGGATATGGGTCAGTTCCACGTTCCTATATTGTCTGCACTGAGGACATTGCAATTACTGCAGAATATCAAGAATGGATGATAAAAAATGCTGCCATCAATGACGTTCAGAAAATCAAAGGGGCAGATCATATGGTTATGAATAGCAAGCCTCGCCAACTAGTTGATGCTCTCCTGAAGATAGCAACTAAATATGCATAAACCCATCCCGCAACCTTTAATTTGCTTTTACTTCATGTTGCTTTCAATTTGACTTCTAATCATCTACTCCATTAAATAAATTAAACAAATAAATGGATATCTTGTGACTTTTGGACTAGTTTTTTCTTCTTTTACTATGAATGAAGTTGGATTGGTTATTAACCGGATAAATTTAGAGACTAATTTGTTTTAATAATTTAAATCTTAATAATTAATATTAATAACCAATTAATTATAATGATTAATTTATAAACTATTTTAATTATCAATAACTTTTAGTTTATAAATTAATCGAATTATATTTGATTTCTACGATTGATCTTAGACATAAGATTTTCTTGCAGTTACATCAGAAAAAAACTATTTAAAAATATTAGAATGGGCTTAACAGACCGAAAACCTATGAAAATGCCAATAAATTAAAAAATAATAAAATTTATTAATTCAGTCAAAACGAACAACACATAAATCAACACAAAGATTATCTTAAAATTGAAATATTAATATTTTTGTGTGGATAAAACCATCGCAGAAAAAAAATTGCTATACAAAAGAAACAAATATATGTTTTATGTCGTCTTTTGCGACGCTAAAAATTGGGTCCGTTTCAAAACTAAGTGTGACTATACGGGAAAACACGAGGTAAGTCGTACTTGAGAAGAAATTAGAAATAGAAATCTAATTAATAATTCTGAAATATTATTGATATTTCGGGCCATCTTCCTTTTGCTGGCCTCCAATTTTTTTTTTTCTTCGTCCAAATCCAAATTAGAGATGTCAAAATGATTTTAACTTTGTTCATCACAGATTTAAAACGGGTTAGGTCGAAAAAATTCAATTTTTTTAAAAATTTAATGTTTTTAGAAGTGGATTGAATTTAACCTTTATCATAAAACGAGGAAAAAATAGATATTATAAATAAATATATGCGGGTATTTTTTATATTCTCATGTTAACGAGGCAGATATAGGAATCATAGTATTCATAGCCATGTATATCCGTACTTGTTATACTCTAATTTAAATTAAATAAACAAAACATGATTAAAACATGAACACATTCATTTTAAATGAATTATTTTTTATCAATTGGTTTTAAAAAAATTCTATTTCTTTGTAATTTGTCATTCAACACTATTTAAATGAGTTATTTGTACTTTGTCTAAAATTAATGTTATGCATTATATTTTTATTTGAATTTATGGTTAAAATATGTTGTAAAATATTATATTTTTATTTTGTAAATAATTGTGGGTATCCGCGGGTAGAGTACTGGGAGCTAGATATATATATATATCCAGGTTGTTCAATAATATTTGAATATTTTGAATGTTGAATTAATTTGTTTTTCAATTTATACATGTTGATACTTTAATCTTCAACTATTATCTTTATAATCATATTTGATTTCACTATTATAAAAATAAATTAAGTCAGGTTATTCTCATTATAATGCAATAAATACATAAAATAAATTGTAAAAAAAAAAAGAAAAACATTGGTAAGTAAATCAATCCACTAACCTACCAATCCCGGATTGTAAAATTTCTGTGAGTTGGGTTGACTCATTCTTAAAAAATGTTTTAAATCTATGATTGTTGAGAAGTCATAAAGTTTGAAATCAGATCCGAGTAAAAATTTCTCAACTTAAAGTGAATGCACATTGATGCTCTATGATTGCCAAGAAAGTTGAGTTGATTCTGAGGTCATAGATCATTAAACTGTATCTCATTTTCTATTTTTATTTTTTGTTTTAATTTAGTTGTTGATGATTTATGACATGGAGTGCATGAAAAGGATTTTGAGTTATTTTCCAAAAAGTTTAGATACAAGAAAGACTACATCGATATCGATAGTAATTGATACCGTCAAGGTAAGGAACATGATACCATGGTATATATGTTTGGAATATATGAAAAAACTCTATTTTCTATATACCTTTGTCAAAGCATTGTTGTCGAGAGAACTCATTTTGTTCGGATAGTCAAAACATGGATATCCTTATGGTGTTCCATCACTCCGTTATTGCCCTCCCACCAATGTGCTGCCATTTATAAGTGATCTTATGAAAATATATTTTGTTTAAAATTATTTGCAAGGGTTAAAACTTTAAATAACTAAAAAGCCTATAACACTAATGTTAATTATTAAATTTTTTTAATATATTATAAAACATTAAAATGAATTTCCATCAATATATTCAGGATGGATAGAGGATTATATTCATGGTATGAATAATCATATGAAGATATTCAAAATTATGCCATGCCAATTAATCACAGAAGAATTTTTAGAAAAATAAATTAAATAACTTAATGGAAGGGTGGAATCCTCTCAGACAAATGCCTCGATTTGTCGTCAGAATTGTAAGAATGGATTAGATCGGACTCGTCATCATTATTTGATCATCACCGAGAAAACCACACCTTCGCATAAGTTCACCAAAAAACGATTCACAAAACAGTATTAACTAAATCAAATCAACTAAATCGAACACATGAATACGAAACAAAAAACAGACTAAAGATAACAACAAATTTAAAAAAAAAAAAAATGAAACTGTGATCATGCTTCTTGCGCAACTGCATTGTTAACCAGGGTTCACCGATTCGCTTTTATAGGCGTTTGGATCTGTGAAGGAAGATTTAGGGTTTAGCACAGCGATAAGGGTTTAATGGCTCCATTTACTGGGCCACAAGTTTAATGGGCCTTATCGATCGTCTTAAAGCTCATTCTATTTTACATCTCACATTCCACGTTTTTTTAATACTTCTAAAATACTTTTATTTTTACTCATCCTAGATTATATTCTTTCTCACATTTTATAAAAATTATTTTATATAACAGAAACTAATTTTTTTAAAATAATTTTTATTTTAAACTTTCGTAATTAAAATAATAGGCAAAGGGTAGAGAAAGTAAAATGGAGAGGAAATTTGGGGTTTTCTTCCTGCACCCCCAATTTTTTTCCTACACCTCCAAGTTTGATTGTGAAGACCATTATATCCTTCGAAAAAATAAAAATAAATTATAAACTAAATATTTTCGTAGCCCGCACCCCTAATAATGAAATTTGGTACCCCAGTTTCTGAAAGTCGGTAACACCGATTTCTAAAAGTCGGTAACCCCGATTTCTGAAAGTCGGTAACACCGGATTCTGAATGTCGGTAACATCGGTTTCTGAAAACTGATAACACCGGATTCTGAATGTCGGTAACATCGGTTTCTGAAAGCCGGTAACACCGGATTTTGAAAGCCGGTAAATTTATGATTTATGTATCTTAAATTTATGATTCTCCTATGATGTTTCTTCCAAATTAATTTTTACCCAAATTAGTATGAACTCTAATTATGATTTTAGGAATTCTTTTATCAAATTGGCATGAACCTTAATTATATTTTTACCCAAATTAGTACAACCTTAAATTATGAAATTTAAAGGTTGTTGTGTTTTCTGCTGA
This sequence comes from Vigna unguiculata, assembly GCF_037176805.1. Taxonomy (NCBI): domain Eukaryota; kingdom Viridiplantae; phylum Streptophyta; class Magnoliopsida; order Fabales; family Fabaceae; genus Vigna; species Vigna unguiculata. The sequence goes on along the minus strand of NC_140794.1, from coordinate 49,216,623 downwards.
AATGGTAAAATTTATGGATATATCTTGGGTTGCATTACAAATTCTGTTACAGATAATGAATTAGTTGGATAACCTTGATTTGGAATAGAAATTAGAATACCACTGTTGCGTGAATTCAATGATTTAGAAATATTAGAAATTGAAAAGTGCAAACGTGAATCACTCTATGAAAATGGTTTAAGTAAAGAAAATGAAGAATTTTTTATTTAACTAGAAAATTAATTTATATATCAAAAAATTAAATTTGGCACCCCTAAAATTTTTATTCATGTTTCTTCACTGTTCGTATCTTGAAAATAGATAAAACCAGATTCTGAAGGCCGGTAACACCGGTTTTTGAAAGCTGGTAACACCGATTTTTGAAAGCTGGTAACACTGGGTTCTAAAAGCCGGTAACTTCGATTTCTGAAAACCGGTAACTACAAACCAAAAGGGTAGTAGTGGAGTTATAAAAAAGTTGGAGGTCTAGGAATAAAAATTGGGGGTGCAGGAAGAAAAACCCAGGAAATTTTTGGTTTGATGTAAAAAATGTATACAGAACTAGGGGTGGCAAACGGGCCAGCCCGACCCGTTTTGGTATGGCCCGTATATGGCCCATCAAACAGAAACAACCAATAATCACAATTCGTCCCGTATAGGACAGGCTAACGGGCTAGGCCGGGTTGGCCCGTCTAGTTTTCGAATAATAAATTAGTTTTCAAATTTTTTAATTTGTTTTATTTTTAAAATTTGTTTATATATACATATAAATTATTATTAAAGTCATATTTAATCAAATAAAATATTATTTTAATTTTTAATTGATTAATTAGTTTTTTTAATTAGATAAGTTAAAATAATTATTAAATTTACATATTAAATTATTCAATTATAACTAATAATTTAAATTTAATTTGTAGGTGTTAATGATTTAAATTACAATACTATTATATATTTATAGATTTAAAATATATAATCTAAAAATTCATCTTTTGAATTATTTTTATTTTATTTTTTTTAAAACGGGCTCGTACTTTGGCCCGTCAAGTTGACGGGCTGGATGAGACGGGGCAGAACGGACTGACAAGTTGAAATCTTCAACCCAGTCCGTTCCTTTTAGCATGGACTGACGGGTTGGCCCGTTGGACCCAGCCCGTTTTGCCACCCTTATACAGAACATATCAATCACGTTTGAGAGTTTTAAGTTGAAGTTTAAGGGTTTTAAACATGGCAACCTTGGCGCGAGATTGAGTGGCGTAATAGGTAACCAGTCTCTTCCAGATTTGTGTTGATGAAGAAAGACCAACCATTTTGGTTAAGAGGGTGGGTGTCATAGAGAAGAGGAGTCATGATGAGGCGATTAAATTGTCTTGTTGATATGGAAGAAACTCTGGATTTTCATTGTTGGAGAGTTCATCTTCTGTGTTGAGTAATTGTGGAGAAACAACATTGTTGTCAATAAAAGGTAGAAGTTGTAAACCGGTGAGTGTGGCATAACTTATACACCGCATATCTTGATAAAAAATTTGAAGGACGAAAATACTATACTCAAATTTCATATATTTAATTATTGTCACTAATATAATAAAAATATATATAGTTTAGTATTGAAATCTTCTTATATGTTTTTTTTTCAAAAAAATAATAATTTTGAAGTTGTTTTCAATATGAAACTGATTTTAAATAAGTTTTTCTAATTTCATCTCTTTTACTGGATATTCTCATATTTGAGAATGATCTCTTAGAATAAGTTTCAAAGAATTAATATAAAACTTTTTGTCTATAATTTCAAAGAATTAATATGAAACTTTCCACTTATAATTCTTTGAATATTAAGAAATGGTTCTTTAATTCAACAATTGAATTCTTAGTATCATTGAGATGAAGTAAAGAAGTAAATTTGTATGATTTTCATCTTCACAGACATCTTTCTTTTATCACTTCAAACAGAATGAATCTATTATTTTTTTTCTTCATAATATACCTATTTTAAAAAAATTAAGACTAAAAAATAATTTATCAAAATCTAATAAAAAATGAGAGACATAATTATTAACAAAATCTATGATAATCAAGTCACATTTAAAAAATGGTTATGAAAAAAATATATAGTACATAACTTTTATTTTTATATTCATAAAAAAATATACAAAAAATGAAAAAGAAAACTAAATATCAAACTAATATTTCCATATCAAGAGGAAAAAAAAGTAAGAAGAGTTATTTTTTGTATCTTAAAAGAGAAAGGATGAGAAATGAGAAGGAGGAGAATGAATTTATGTCAAATTTTCTTTTTTTTTTAAACAAAAAATAGAAGAAAATATGCAAAAATAATAAATGAATACAATATGTGAGAAACTTAAAATAAGAAAGAGAAAAAAAATATCTCAACAAATTTTATTATTCTTTATTATATTTCATTTTTAATTTTATTATTTATTACTATTAAATATTACATCTAATAAAAAAATCAATCTAAAAATTTTTTAAATTTATTTAAAAATATTTTAAAAAAAATTTAAAGAATCTTGGAGGATCATAACCCTCCCAAAGGCCTTCTAAGCTCCGTCACTGAACTTATATTTTCCAAGGGCAAAAAAAAAAAAGTTTTCCATGTCTACTTTAAAATGGATAAGAATGGAAAAAATATGGACGACACAGGAAGAGTTAACAAGTATGGAAGGTGTGGAAACCATGGGGGGAAGTCATGGCCTAACCAAAGCAAATGTGACGAGAGAGAAGGAGGAGAATAAAACTTGTGAAAATGATACATTGACCAACCAAAACCAAAGCAAACAATTCTCATCCATACTTCAATTTTTTATCAAAAATATTTTATTCGCTTCAAAATAATTTAAAAAAATAACAAAAATACATTAATTTTAAAAAAATCAGAACTAAATTAAAACTAAAAAAATAATTTAATATTTGTAGATAAAAATAATAATTAAAAAAATAATTTAACCAAAATTTTAGTCCCCGATGCACGTATCCATTGAATTGTTAACAAATGTAAAATATCACAAATATCAAACATAAAATAAATCCATTGTGTAGTAGTGAATAACATGAAAAATACAAGAGTATAGATAAAAGAAAGTAGTTGCATTGTATTAGAAGACTTCATATGTAAAGTACATTCTGGATACAATGGATCAAGCATATACATAGAGTTATCTGTACATATAACTAAGGAATGAAACTACATCGACCCGCAAAGCAGTCTTTTGGGCCCTTCATCATACACACATAGACAACCTTTTGTTCTTTTCATTAGACACAAACATAGACGATCTTATACGCTCTTCATCATATGCACAGGATTTAAAATCAATACATTAAATAAAAAATTAAAACAAAGATGAATGATTATTTTTTTCATAATAATTTATAAACCCCCAAAAGAATTGAATGCATTTATATAAAAGCAATGAAAATCAAAACAAAATACATAAATTAGCCGGTTGAGTTTCTACGAGTGCACAATCTTACATGGTATTAAAATTCTGCAAAAATGATTTTAAAAAATGTATGTGATATCAGTGAGGGCTCAACAGTTTGGAAGACCTAAAACAAACTTAACAAATGAGACATTTGATTTAAAATTTATTTTTTGAGTTTTTTTTATACAAAATTATTTATTAAATTGTCATAACTAATTTCATTTGACATTTCTTTCTCAATAGATAATATGACTAATCCGTTTAATCTTTTTTTAGACAATGTTGATCTTAAATAAATTTTTATTACCTTTAGTTTATGAGAAACTCCTTTTAAGTTATACTACAACTAATACTACAATTGTTAACATTATCCTATAAGTTATATATACATTTGAATTTTTTTTTATTCTTTTTATATAATTAAGAATGTCAATTAGTTTATCCTTTTCCAAACCTATAATTTTCCTTAAGATATCTAATTCTGAAATTAAATCAAATTCATCAATATCCAACGAATTATCATGTTTTAAAGATTTTTCAAGATTTAAGCATTTTTTTAGAAAAATGAAATATCTACACACCGTAATACACAAGACATTTGCTCTTTTTTGTTCATAGCTCTTTTTTTGTTATGCAATTAAAGTCTCAATTCTTCTTTTTTTTTTTGAATTTTTGAATAGCTTGATTCAAATTTTATAATTGACATATCTATATATTTTTATATGAAATAAAAAATGATAATATATAAAACACTACTAAAGATAAATATATAAAACGAATGAGTTAAAACAATGAAACCTGATTCTAGTTGTCAAGAAAATAAACTCGATGGTAGACTTGCAGTATCTTGAAGTGTCAAGTCTCTTTTTTAAGTCTCAACTTTTTCACAAACTTGCAAAGTTATTTATTTTAAAATTAATCATTAATAAAAATAATTAAAAAAATATTGTTCTTCTAAACTCAATAATACATTTTTTTTCTTTTCCTAAACTTGAATTATTTTTATACAGAAAACCCAACTTTGAATTATGCTCAAATCAATATATTATCTACCAGAAGATTAAACCATAGTCTAATTAATAGTTTTGTAAAAAAATTCAGTTTCTACTCAAGATATATGCAAAAAAAAAAAACTCTCAAAATTCATAAATAAGTATCGAAAAACAAAACTAAGTAAAAGAAGCACATTTCTAATTCTAATACAAATCCAAAATAGAATAAAAATAACAATAACACAAATAGAAAGAAAAAACATACTAAACAGAAATGAGGATGAAAAAAATTGATACACACGCACAATATGAGAATCAAGAGATTTAACGAATGCAATATGCCAAAACCCTAGAAAAAAAATACTATTAGAAGAAAAGAAGAAAATAAAGTAAGGAGAGGTAAGAGAAGTCATAGAGAGATAAAAAGAAGAAAATATAATCCAGATTGATTATAAGAGAATAAAGATAGTTAATCATTTTCTTCCTTGTAAACAAAAATTATAATTTACTAACAAAATATTTTAACTTATTAATTATCATTTATACTACCAATAAATATTAACATATACTAATAATAATTTAATTAAATTTATTCCCAAACATAACCTTATAATTAATTTAATAGTTTTACATTAGTAATAAAATATTTTGATGAGGTCTTTTTTATCTTAAGTATAATTTTATAATAGATTTAATAGAGGTATATTAATTAGTACTAAAAAAAATTTGAGGCCTTTTTTTTCTTAAACTTAATTTTATAATTAATTTAATAGAAAAATATTAGCAGTAATTTTGTTTTGGCCTTTTTATCTGTAGGCCTAAAGCGAGTATCCTGATCGTGTGTCATATTAATTTTAAATTTATTGAAATTTTGTGAGATTGATCTTCGCTAATAATGGTAAAACGAATTTATAAGTTAATTCAAAACATAAGTTGTTAGAATTACTTGTCAAATACAATCATAATTTGCAAATGATTCAAGTGTATGCATGACTTAATTTATCTTAAGCTTAACAATTATTTATTTAATAATAAGGGTTATAATTTTTTTTTCTATTTTCGTTTTTATTTTTGTCAATGTAGTGTTATTTTTTTTTCAATCAGATCCTAATTTTTGTTAATTTTGGTCATTTTTTTTAATACCATTTAAACAATTAATTGTAATGACGGTCATGTATCTTTTCGTGGTTCTTTTTAATCTTTTAGATTTTTAAAATTTAAAAAAAATGTCCATGTGTCAACCCAACAACATGTCATGTGTTATAATCAATGTTATATATTCAATTTGTTTCTTATGTTTGTTATTTTGTTCAATTTAGTCTCAATTTTTTTTAATTGAACAATTTTGTCTCTCTCCAAATTGATATCAAATTTAATTTTTATATAAAAGTTATAATGATTTTTTTTATTAAATTTCACATTTTTATTCAATATTTTTGGTTTAAATTTACAGTTAATTTAAAATTAGAATAAAAATTTTAAGGACGAGAAGTAACACCATTGATCTAAAATTTTAAGAGATTAGTAGTCATCATCCTTAAAGTTTTCATTCTAATTTTAGACTAATTATAACCTTAAACCAAAATATTTAATAAAAATATGAATTTTAATAAAAACATCATTATAATATTTATATAAAAATTAAATTTTGTTTAATTTGAAGAGGGACAAAATTGCTCAATTTAAAAAAATTGGGACTAAATAAAACAAAAATAAAAAATACAGAAATAAAATTGAATATAAAATATTGATTTTTGACTAATGACGCGCTGATGGGTGACACAAGGTCATTTTAAAAAAAATTAAAAAATAAAATAAAATTAAAAAACCACGAAATGACACTTGGTAATTACTGTTCATTACCAATAATTATTTAAACGACGTTAACAAAAAAATATATCAAATTGAACAAAATTGACGAATATTAAAACGTGATTAAACAAAAAAAAAATATTAAGACTAAATTGACAAAACTGAACAAGAAAATATGGAGCAAATGTATATTTTAAATAATAATAATTTTATAAGCAATTCAATTAACTAATTAATAATTTTTTGAATTTTAGTAAAACTTTTCTAAATTCTTATTTATCTTAAATTAAAAGAAATAAAGTTGTCAAATTATAGCTTTCTTAAGTGTAATGCGAACATGCATTAAACGTGAAAGTGGTTATTAAGAGATTTTTTTTTTTTGTAACATACACCACTGTTTGATAAATTTATTAATAAAAAAGTGTTATTTACGAAATTGTTATTTGAAATAAATTTGAGTAAAACATGTTAATGACTGTATTTACGAAAAGAAAACTAGTACTGTGACCGGTAGTTATCTTAACGGAAATGATATTTGAACATAAATTTTGAACTCATTTTTTACATGGGTGACGTGGCAGACTTTTTTAATTTTTAATTTATTTTTTTTAAATGAAACCTAAGCCATTGTCACATGCGCGGAAGTTATCCCGAAAATCCTTTTTGCCAAAGCGAAATCAAACATGGAGAGAGAAAGTTGAGTGTTGGTGAGACAGGGAGAGAGAAAGGCGTTGCAGAGTGGAGCGTGAGAAAGTCGGAGGAGAGGCGGTCAAAGTGTTATTTGTGCGACAGAGGGAGAGAAATGCGTTGCAGAGAGAGAGGCGGAGAAAGTGTTGTTTGTGCGAAAGAGGAAGAGAAATGGGGTTATCTTATTTAAGATGTCTTTAGGTTGTTCTTTAGATGTTGTTAAGTGCATTTTATGTTGAAGTTTGTATGGTAAAGCAGAAGCACCACCAACACTGTTCTGTATGTGATGTTATTCAAGTTATTAACTGCTCCAATTTGCTTCATATTGGTTTCTAAAAACCATTTCAAAATGCTGGAAAAAACCCCCGCTCCCAGAGGTGGGGAGTGGTCTGTAATTATATGGGGAGTGGTGGCAAAGACCAAAATCTTTGTCACTACTCCCCATATAATTTGCTATTACTCGCCACATTTGGGAGGGGTTGTTTGATTTTTTTATTTGCCTATGCCTCCAAGCAAGGAAGACAAAGCCCATGTCAGCCCTTACGCACTTTAATTTAATTTTATGTGCATGTATGTGAGGTGATGTTGTTGTTGACCTTATGCTGGGTGTTAGAATATTTTTTACGAAATGCTGAAGACCAAAATCTTTGCCACTACTCCTCATATAATTTGGTACTACTCCCCACATCTGGGAGTGGTTGTTTGATTTTTTTATTTGCCTATGCCCCCAAGCAAGGAAGAGAAAGCCCATGTCAGCCCTTACTCACTTCTTTAATATAATTTTATGTGCATGTATGTGAGGTGATGTTGTTGTTAACCTTATGCTGGGTGTTAGAATATTTTTTACGAAATGCTGAAGACCAAAATCTTTGCCACTACTCCCCATATAATTTGGTACTACACCCCGCATCTGGGAGTGGTTGTTTGATTTTTTTATTTGCCTATGCCTCCAAGCAAGGAAGACAAAGCTCATGTTAGCCCTTACTCACTTTAATTTCATTTTATTTGCATGTGTGTGAGGTGATGTTGTTGTTAACCTTATGCTGGATGTTCGTTTTTTTTTTACGAAGTTCTGAAGACCAAAATCTTTGCCACCACTCCCCATACAATTACAGACCACTCTCCACCTCTGGGAGCGGGGTTTTTTCCAGCATTTTGAAATGGTTTTTAGAAACCAATATGAAGCAAATTGGAGCAGTTAATAACTTGAATAACATCACATACATAACAGTGTTGGTGGTGCTTCTGCTTTACCATACAAACTTCAACATAAAATGCACTTAACAACATCTAAAGAACAACCTAAAGACATCTTAAATAAGATAACCCCATTTCTCTCCCTCTGTTGCACAAACAACACTTTCTCCGCCTCTCTCTCTGTCTATAACGCATTTCTCTCCCTCTGTCGCACAAACGACCGCCTCTCCTCCGACTTTCTCACGCTCCACTCTGCAACGCCTTTCTCTCTCCCTGTCTCACCAACACTCAACTTTCTCTCTCCACGTCTGATTTCGTTTTGGTAAAAAGGATTTTCAGGGTAACTTCCGCGCACATGACAATAGCTTATATTTCATTTAAAAAAAATAAATTAAAAAGAAAAAAAGCCTGCCACGTCACCCATGTAAAAAATGAGTTCAAAATTTATGTTGAAATATAATTTCCGTTATCTTAATAACCATTAATTTGCCGACAAGACATAACAAACCAAACCATTTCTCAGTTTACATATAGCGAGAAAGGAACGACGAAGAGGACCAGAAGAATAGAAGATGAGTTCAGAAAAAGTTGTTCTAATTTTTATTTTGTGTTTGAGCATGATGAGTGCAGGACATTGTATAGATAGGAAGCATTTTGTTCTGGTGCATGGGGTCTGCCATGGAGCTTGGAGTTGGTACAAGGTGAAGCCACTCTTGGAATCTGCTGGTCACAAGGTCACAACACTCGACCTTGCAGCTTCTGGCATCAACATGCACAACATTGACAATGTTAATACTTTCGCACAGTACACTGAACCTCTGTTGCAGTTATTGGCCACAACTTCCTCTAATGAGAAGGTCATTCTAGTTGCCCATAGCCTTGGCGGACTCAACATAGCACTTGCCATGGACAAATTCCCACAAAAAGTTGCTGTTGGTGTTTTCCTAACAGCTTTTGCTCCAGACACAGAACATAACCCTTCTTATGTTTTGTTAAAGGTATATGCTATACTTGTTAAACTTTTCATCGATTTTTTTATATTTTTGTAATGCCTTCAACAAAAAGTACAATGGATTAAAAATATTATGCGTAAAAATTTTCAATTATATTATATTGTTTTCAAGATTATATGATATAGTTCCATGCATATATTCATCATTATTATTTCTTGTTTCTTGAAAAGTACGCTGAGAGAATCCCCTTGTCTACATGGATGAACGTTAAATTTGAACCAAGTGGAAACAAAACATCAATCTTGTTTAGTCCCATGTATATGTCCAGCAACCTCTACCAACGATCCCCCGCTCAGGTACTTACTTGTTACGATAATTGTTTTAGTTCTGAAAAGAGTCATAAAACATGAATATGATTTTCAGGACCTTGAATTGGCCAAGAGTTTAGTAAGAACATCATCACTCTTCGTGGAAGACTTGGCAATACAAATGAAATTCTCGAAAGAGGGATATGGGTCAGTTTCGCGTTCTTTTATTGTCTGCACTGAAGACCTTACAATTCCTATGGAATATCAACAATGGATGATCCAAAATGCTGTCATCGATGACGTTTTGAGTATCGAAGGCGCAGATCATATGGCTATGAATAGCAAGCCTAGAGAACTATTTGATTCTCTCCAGAAGATAGCAACTAAATATGCATAAATCCATCACACAAGCTTTAATTTGCTTTTATTTCTTCTTGCTTTCAATTTGACTTGTCTAAGGACTATAAGATCTCGTTTGAAATTACTACTCTACGAAATAAATAAATAAATAATAAGAAATATCTTGGAACTCCTGAACTTTTTTTCCTTTTCACTATGAAGGAAGTTGTGTTCCTTTAACCAAAAAAGTCAAACTAATCAAATAAATGTTCCTACCAAAGATATTAAATAAATTTAGTTCAATGGATAATAAAATTTTTTGTTGAAAATCATATCGACTATAAATAAGACCGATTTATAATATATAAGTGGATGAAAATCTTATCTTATAAGTTGGTGTTGTAAAATTAAGTTAGGATTAAAATTAACATGGTATCAAAATCGTGATTTAAAGTTTATTTTAACAAAATTTATTGTTTGTTGAGTCTATTATTTCATCTATTATCAAGTCACAATCGGACCGCTTATTTTTTTTAATAACAAAGAATAAAACATATTTAGTAGAACATTTGTGATGTCTAAAGCCTTTAAACTTTACTTACAAACTTTGTTTTTCTTACTAATTACGAATAAAACATCTAGGAACCTCGAAAACACACCAAGTTACAATCCAAACTTACCAATCTACCCATCGACATTATGTTTAAAAATTCAAGTTAAACTAACATTCATTTGTAAAAGATCAAGTAATTTACAAAAAAAAGAACACAGATATAACAACCTCATGATAAAAGTCCTTGTGATGTAGTTGCATTAGTGTTTCTACAGGATTTTCTTCCATGCTCAATGGGGCTGGATATGCGGTATTATGATTTCGTCCTTGTCGTTTGTTCTTATGGGTTCTAGAATCTTCCCAAGACCCTTCCTTACATAGGCAATACTCTTGTTTTTCAAAAAATAACATTTCATTGCAGCCTAAACTTCTTACAATTTATCCTTGCAAGACTACATTGTTTTCTAACATAGACAAGATTAAATCAGTAGTCACTACACAAAAAAGAATTGTCCATAAGCATATGAAGTGGCATGATTATTCAGAATTCTTTATTAGGTAATAAGAGCCAAGATGTTCATCCCTATAAAAATATTAACCATTAGATTGAACATTGATACTAGTCTGAATATGAAAAAGTAACATTGATTCGGTTATGCTTAGTCCATAGTCATGCATTTAAATGTGCTATACAAAATATTTCTTTTACATCTACCTTTTCTTTCTTAAATATTATGATTCTAGATTGACCAAAATATTACCATCCACACTACTTTCTAAATTTTGTTTTGTTTTCCATTAAGTTCCATAAGATGAATGTGTTGGAAATGAGTTTTACGTTGATTGTGGTTCAGTGAGCATACACCTATTGACCTATCACACATTTTCCGTACCATCTTAAACTATTTTACAAAAGAAAACTACGGGTTTAACACTTTCATTTTGTTCTTTATGCAACTCACAAAAGTTGTTGCCAAGTTGTACCCCACCCCCTTTATGCAATAGCTTATTCTTTGTTGATATCTCCACCCTAGGTATTGTGCATTGGGTAAAGGATTCATAATCCAATATGATCAAAACGACGAAGGAATTACCAAAGTGTAAAAAAGGAGATGATTGTGAAACCTTATGTACTTATGCCTGTCTCTAAAAAGGGTGTGGTAAAATGTGCATCTGTTGTAGGAGATACATACAAAAGAGTTGTTATAAATTAGTGGGTTGATAGATTTGCCAACCCAATAATAAGTGTTGCAAATTTGGTATAATGATACCAACATGTGCATTCAAACCACATGGAAAAGTTTCGGTTCAACCCACCTTACCCATTGCCCTAACATCACATTGCACAACTAATTGTTCATTCTTTTTATTATTATTTCATGGCACAACTATATTCTAGATCTTTATACCAGATGTGAAGGAGTTGTATCGGATTAATTAGAAAAAAATAAATGGGAGCAAGTGAGTGCCTAAAATATGCTGAAATTTTAATAAAACCTGTTAATGAATGAATAAATCATAAATGTGAGCAAGTAGGTTGTACGCAACATAGCTAAAAACATACAAATTTTATAAAATAAGTAAATTCCACGTGAAAACATTTTACAACGTACAACTCGTGTTGTGGATTGTTGGAGGTGAAGATACACTTCACTATTTTTTTAGATATCCATCGATACCACGCTCACTAAAACTTTGTACAATAATAGAACTACAAAAACCTTCGACGTGTGTAACTTTTTTGCTTCATTTTTTCTCTCCTACAATGTGAAGCACACCACCTTTTCTATCACCAAATTAAATATTGGAAAAGATAATAATAGGTTTAGAAGATATCACACCAATCATTAAGTTCCCGTTATATGGATTATTTTGTCTTTCGTTGATCCTTATGAACATCACTTTCTGCAGGTTGCACTGTTGATATTTCATTGGTGTCGGTTATTTTGGTTTAAGTTAATAAGTTATGAGTTCATCATGTTCTTAAATGCACTTAAAGTCTTTTCTAAAAGCAAAAACAACAATGTACATTGTTAAACGGTCATTATTTTCTATTTCCATAAACTCCTTTATTTACTAATAATTTTTAATTTATGAATTAATATTTAAATTAATTATTATCATTATAAGAAATTTTTTTATTAATAATTAATTTTAGTTATAAAAAATTGTTAATTACTATAATAACCAATATAAATACTAATTTAATAAATAAAAAATTATTGATTATTAAAATAGTCTTATTAATAAATAAAAAATTATAATTGGTCACTAATTACTCAGAAACTAATTCTTTTGGTAGCAAAACTTTTGGTAATTAATGTTTAGTGACAATTTTTTTTTGGTAGTCAAAACCTTAGTAACTAAATTTTAGAGACTAATTATAATTTTTTATTTATAATAGTGACTGTCTTAGTAACCAATAATTTTATATTTTGTAAATTGGTATCTAAATTGTAATGACTAACAATTTTTTGTCATATAAATTGGTTTTAATAACTTACATATAGTTACATATATGGTCTTGTCACAATATTATATACTCACATATATGGTCTTCACATTAATTTTATTTATTTATTTATTTTAATCAACAAAGAATAAAATTGCATTAAAAAAAGCACTTGAGAAGTATTGTAACCTTTATATAAAAAACAAAATCTATGAGTGTTCATCATTAACTTAACATCATGGCTTCAACAATCAAAACCTAACCAAAACAACTGGTCACAATCTATACCAATATTGTGATCCACATAGAGAACAAGGCCATAGTATACCTCTCTAACACTTCTTCTGGCTCTGAATATGCAAAGATCAGCCAAGAATCTTGTTCTCCTTTTACAATCCTATTAACAAATATATTGTGCCTGCTACTACTCATGGTAATCCATTCACACTCATGTTCCCTAACATTAATTTTATTTATTTATTTATTCTATGTTTTAAATTAACATGATTTTAACATAGTGTATGTAATTTTTTTAATATTTATTTAAGATGGTATTAATTTTTACAACATTTATTTTAAAATTTGTGTGCCTCTATGACTTAGGATAATGATTACATAAAAACTTTAAATCTAAAGACTTGTATTTAAATTTGATATAATATTGTAATTTACGTGAATCTATAATTCATACTAATGGAAGATTAAGATTTTTTCCCATTTTTCTATATATTTATCTTTGCATTCAAATATTTTTCATTATCTTTTTTTTTCTACACATGGTCCATTTTAGGGGCTTGATTTTTCTATATTTTTGCGCACTATATAATTATAAGAAAATTGTAAGTTTTTTTAATAAAGAAAATCATTAAAGGGCTCACGAAATTACTAACTTCATCCATAGATGTTTGATCCATCTTTCTATCCGTCTAAAAATTCAATGAAAAACTCTACAGCAACATTACCTAAGAGATGCAAGGACGGAAATATCTGTGTGGGTAGATTCATATTATCTACGGATTATAAATAAAGTCTTTCGGTAAATCAAATCATATATATTATGTAATTAATTTAGAATAAAACTAATTTAAGAATTCGTTTTCAATATTTTTAAATAACTTATTAATTATAGAAAAACTTGATTAATTTATAATTGTAATTAGAGTTTAATTTTACCGCGTTATCGATTACTAAAAATGATTTTGAATGATATTTTTAAAGCAATAATTGTATGAATAAACGATTAAAAAAAAGGAAAAAACATGCCCAATGTATCTAAATTATTAATTTTTAAAATTATGAACAAAGAAAAATAAGCTCTTCAATTAAACTTTAAAAGGAAGAAATAAATAAATTTTGTTAGAAGCAATAAAACCTCGGCGTCTTGAATCCTATATTCAGTCAGAAATCAAACCTTGAAAAACAGATATAGTTTAGAAATCGTCTTTTCTTCTTATGATGAAACACATGAAGATTAACCAACCTTTTACACAGCAACAGAAGTTGAAAGAGTTTACTTTTTTTGAATTGAAAGAGTTTACACTCAATTAGTTTTTGATCAAGTCAAGGAAACAAAATGATATTAAACATAGGTTGTCGTTTTACATCTGAATTAACCAAGAAAGGTTGAAAATGAGTAAGAAGAACTTTTAGATACAAGCAACAACCCTAAAGATGATCTAGATATAGTAAACCCAAGGTTTGGTAGTAACAAAAAAGAACTAAACAAACCTAAAGTCTTTTTTTGGCTAAGCTCCAACTTTACTTTCTCTGCCATAAATTCGGTTGTTATTTTCAGTTGTGATACTGATACATTGAAAATGACTGCTACTAGCATGGTGTGGTTGTTCCTACTAAATTAGTAAATAATCTACATATGAATCAACTGTCTCTGCCTTTCTAAATTTTCATCATTTATTAACATCTAAGATATCTAGACAATAACCCCTATTATCATTTCATTGTGCCAAAAAGAGTGTAACCGAACTTTGAGTACAAAGAAAAGATCAACACCAAATAATCATTAAAAGATGGAAAGTTGAGCGGTATGTACGTATATTGTACAATATATTATCCAAGAAAGTAAATTTAACAATAAATAATAAAAGTGCACTTTGGAATTTAAGCACAACTTTGAGGATGGAAAAACTAGAAATGATATAGAATGGTATTTTTGGGATTAAATTTCACTGATTTCACTTTCGTTTATATAAACACAAATCTTCTTTATTAAAAGATCAATTTCAACCCACAAGTTTATTCAGACCCTAATCCATTACTAAGATGAGCTTAGATTTTTTTTATTAAGAGTTAATTCCTTATGAACTTATCTCATGTGAATTCGTATTCATAGGAAATGATAAGGATGTTAATGTGGGACGAGCTATATGAGTCAGCCCACTAATTTATAAAAAAAAAATGTGGGATGAATTAAATATTTTAGTCTATTGACACGCTTAGGTTTATATCTCATAACTCGCAGTTCGCACAGACCAATAACGAACTGGAACAAGCTAACCTATATAACCCGCACATTATTTTTACCGCATTTTAATCTCTAAGTCAAATAAGTTTTATTTTATTTTATTATTTTTTTCACTCCATGATTGAATCTCTCTTACTTACATTTAACATTGATTAATTGCTATAATATTTTGGTATCTTAGACAATTTTTTTTTTTTATGTTTCCTTGTTTATGAAAGGTTTAGCTATGGCATGTTTTTTAAGGTAGATCTTAATCATATGTCTACTTACTTTATTTATTGCCAATAGACTTGTGTAGTGTAACAAAAATGTGAAACATTAAAACAAAAGTATTATTATAACATTTGTCTAATGTTTTTTTCTTTTGGAGATTTTGTTTATGTAGACGAACTGAAATCCACGAACCAGTAATTATATAGGACAAACCAATAAAACTAACCCATTATTCTTATAGAAAGAAATGAGATAAGTCAACCCACATTATCATCTTAAAAAATTATTATACCTTAGAGATGGATAAAGTCAGTAATGTCAAAATATCTTACTTAAATTAAATAAAAAATATATGTATGTCTAAGACAAATAGAAATAATATGTATAATATCTTATTTAAATTAAATAGAAAATATATTAAATCATATAAAAACAAACATCTTAGACTAAAATATCTTTTGTTATGCTAAATATATTAAGTAATATTTTCCAATTTTAACATTGTTTATGATGAGGACTAAATAAGAATTACAAAATGTCATTAAACTTAAGAGTAACAAATATCATTCCGGACATCAAAGAGAGCAAAGTGATACTTTTAGAGACTTAAAATGTATTGAAGCCTGTACTCTATAGTCCATTTTTACGATTGTGATTTAATTTTTTCAAAAAGTTATTCGACCCACATACATCCGATTCATATCCACATGTTACTGTCAGGAAGAAAAAGTGGGTGAAACAGCCATCATATCATGGTTTACTTAAGGCCCCATGGGAGGAGATCTTCTCAATCCAAACTTTCTCAAAACTGGAAAAGGAAATTTGGCCAAGACACTTTCTCAATCTGAACACAGACTTTCGTGCTTCGTTTCGCATAATTCCATATTCCTGACCTTTTTTTTCCCGCCCTCTAATATGCTTAAAAATATTATAACATAAAGCACTTGAAACCATTTTCACGCCAGCCTTGAAGTGAGGGGTGTTTGAAGAAGAATACAAGCTCCAAGTAACAAGAGAAAGGAACCGCAAGAAAGACATCCTACAACACAATAATTGCTTGGATTATTGAGAATATAGTACAAAAGGTCTCGCAAAGGAAGATCATGCTGCTGACTAAAAGTTGAGGGAATGGACTAGTACCTCCATAAATTCAAGATGACATTGGACGCCAGACTCACCGGAGATGACATGTAATGTAATTGATGGATTTGGAGTAATTCCAGCTTGTTACCATATGGCACAAGCAGCAAAAAATGTGGAAAGGTGAAGCACTAAGTCCCATCTATGCCAACGTATTGGCCATATTACACCCACACAATTCTGAACCAGCACAAAAATTTTCCACATTCAGCTATCTGTGCCAGCAATACCTATTTACGGCAAGAAGTCTATTCAGCTAGTAAACTAAAATTTAACCATGAAATAACAGACAAGAATTTTCATATAATTTAAAAATTAATCAAGATAAGGCCTGCCTTTATTCCGTGAGCATCCTACTCGCCCAAAAATGTAGTTCTGTAGCCATTAATAAGCACAAGATAGCCAAGCTATGCAGTTTTCGTAATTACTCGGTTTTTAGTCCATGGGATCCCTTTTCCTGAGAGCAGAACTCTTGAAATCTTCTAAGACTACAAGAAATAAGTTCATCACTTACTTTTTTCTTCAGGTTCAAAGAATCACAATTCTAAAAGCTTGACCCTTTTGTTGAACAATAAATGCATTATCAAGAAGCATACCGTTTCAAAAGCACTTCGGGATTATAAGGAAACAACTTCTTTTGATGAAGATTATAAACAGAATTGTTCAAAGATAGTAAACATTCAGCAGCTTTCTTAAATGGTTTGATATTGTAACGCTTGAAGCCACAACCACTGTCTTCCTTATAATTCTTGATAAGCAACATGGTACTTCCACTGTTGTCAACTGACGTAGGTATCCCATCTGCTAACAACTGCAGACCATCCCCTACAATTTTTCTTCTCTTGCAAGGTGATTGATCCAAAAATTCTCCAAATAATGGAAATTCCACAAATAACTTCCATGAGTTGCATATCAAATGCAAGCATCTACAACGTGCAAAAGAGAAAAAGTAAAAGCCAACTTTTAAGAAACAAGTCAGGATAAGTAAAACAACTAACAATGTAATCTGATGATTCTGAACCCTGAACTTAATCTCCATAATTTATAAATGCAAAAAAAAAAAAGAAAAATTGTAGGCTAAAACAAAAATTTTAAAAATATGGAGCTGACCAGAGTTTTCTTTTACATGAATCATGGAAAAGCAAGAGGATATTCAGAAATACAGAAGAATATGTTCAAAAGGTCTCGCATTCACAGAAAACACAGAACCAGATCTGATTATAGCTTTTCAAGTTTATTTGTAATCACTGAAAGAGGAAATTTTGTCATCCAATAAAGTTACAATGACTACCTTAAAAGATATTTAGCACAGCTTATTCCAGTATCTTTTGAAATGAGATAATCTAGAAGCACTTGATGATCATAATGTATCTGCAGATCAATAAGAACAAGATAATAAGCCTTTTAAAGCTTTACAAAATAAACTAATAGATAAAGTGGACAGCAATGGGGTGTCCATCTTCATGAGGTAAGGTAGTGCATAATACTAGCCTCGAAAAGGAACAGATGGAAATGGTACACCGGAATAAAAATGTCTGACAACGCAAAAGGAAAATCTTTCATTACATCCTGATAAGCAGCATCCTTTCTTTCAGACCTACATCATTCAAATCTCAATAAAGCGGATCCTTCCATTAACTGGTTGATAAAAAATAGCAAAACATTGAATACAATTTCTTACTGTTGCTGGAGACAGGATGATATACTACACAATAGCAAAAGCACATCAAACAATAGATCATCCTGCCATTCAAATGATAAATAACTCAAATGAAACTTCAAGATATTGTCATTAAAAGATTCAAAACTACAAAGGAAAATAACACTCATCAATACCTCAGTCTCACAAATATATTGCCAACCTAAGAAGCATGGATACAGACAAGCTCAAAACGTCCGATTAAGATTTGAAATGACTTGCTATGAACACAGCCTCTTTTTCAAATTATCCGAGCTTAACAGTTTACAATACATGATGAGCTACCTAAACTTGCCGTAGTAACTAAATCAAATACCCGGTGGTAGTCATAAAATCCTATAATTACAGAATTCAAAACTGTTTTGAAGACAATGACCATGCCAAACGAGCATCACACCCATAAACTAATACACACACAAGCTGTATGGATAGACAAACCTCACGAAGATATAGCTGGAGGAAAGATGACATGAAGTCCATACATATCTCCAAGAAATTATCATGGTTGGTGGAGATTGCAGTAGGAAGATGTCTTTGAATCCACTTGTAAAGTTCTAGAAATCCCTTTTTCATGCAGAAGCGATCATGCTCTGAATCTGGGTTAGTGGTGAAACAGGAGGACAAAGTTGAACAATTACAGTGGTTTGCATTTTCTCCTCTTTGACTGATCAAACTGAAAGAACAAGCCAGTAAGAGGTAAACAGATTGTCTTTGTAGGTGGCCAGAATGCGTCAGACATGCTTCTCCATCAGACAAACTCACTAAAAATGGAGAGCCTTCCAGACAATTAATTTGATCAGAGTGAAATTGAGTTAAGGGTTGCTGCAAAAACTCTTCAAAATAGTTATGAAGGAGTTCAATCCAAGAAAAAGGGATTCGACAGTCTAGACCTGTGAGTGAACCAAGTCTGATCATCAGGATCTGCATAAAATATGGTAAATAAATAGTTTTAAGAGTGCCTTCCACTCTAAACATAGCAACCCAGAAAATGTCTTTTAACAAAGTTCTAAATTCAAAGTAATTTCACTTCTTTTTGGCTTTAAACTTCTCCAATGATTAACGTCATGAAAAGGCAAAGCAGTAATAAATAGCAACTTATGATAACAAAAAAAGAAAATCTCCATGCTAATGAACTTTATCAGTTACCAGACCAGTTACTAGAACAAGTAACAGGGTTAGCAGAACAATTCCAACCCAACAGGTCAAAAAGCATAACCCATCAATTTTGGCAAGATGGGTTGAGTTTTACGACAACTTAACCTGCTGCCCCACCCAACCCACCATCCATAGCAGGCCCGGACAAGCTGAACCAATTAGGGTTTTATAAATAAAAAGTTAAAAAGATATATAACTTTGATTACTATTTTATGATTTTTATTATATTACTGCCAATTTAATGTCATATTTAAAAGAAAAACTTTTCTCTCATTTTCACTTTTTTCTATTTTAAATATTTTGTCCCTTTTTCAATTAATTATTGACTTTTAACTTTTAAATTGTTTAGGTGGTGAAGCCACCAACCAACCCAAAATGGGGAAGCGGTTATTGTTGGAAAGCTGTCTTAAACTGAGGTTACCCCTAACCTTTGATTGTTGTGGCCTCTTTGGAGACTGTCTTAATTGCAGTCTCAACTGTGGTGTTTAGTCTTAAATCAACTAAGGATGTGGCTGAAATGGAGCTTATAACCTTGGTAATCCGATCTTTTGTTTTTAAAGATTAAGCTAGGGCATGTTTTAGGTCAGTCTTGACTGTGTCCCCTAATTAGGCTTTGTTGTGCCATCTTTAAGCATTGCTTTAGTTCTAGCCTCAAGGGTCAAATTTAGTCACATATCTACTAGAGGGGATTGAAAACAATTTACGAAGTATGAATAGTCCTCGCCTAACAAACTAACATAGAATTGAATTAGACCCTTAACCCAAATTGTAAGAGTTATTTCTCAACCAACTTTCAAACAAGGCTTCAGTGTGCAACTGTTTTCTGAAAAGATCAACAGCAGTGCAAGTCAATCTATTTTGCCGGACATTGATTTTTTGGCAAACATTAATCACAACTTAAAAGACTATTTGGCTTAAAAACACATTTTTGTTCAATATCAGTTTTAACCGTTAATTACAAAAACATAATTTTTTTTCTTATCTTCAAAAGTTTATATAGGTAAAGTGTGAAAACATTTCAAGTTGTCTTGTCATTTTTCTTTTCATTGTTTCCAGCATAAACTTTTGAAAACAAGAAACAATGAAAATAAAAATAAGATGTTTTGTAATTAAACGTAAAAACAAAAATTAGTCCAAAAGGCATTTTCTCAAACCAAATGTTGGCCCCTGAGCTTTTTACAATCCTTCTTCTAGTAGCACACTGAAGCTTCAATTGGTGCAACATGTCTTCTTTACATTGGAATGTGGGATGACTCAACTATTCATTATGCCAATGTTATATGTTCTAATTAGAGGACGAGGTTTAGATTAAGTTAGAACAAATTTTTTGTGAGAAAACTTATGAGTGTTTTATTTTCAGGATAATGCAGTAGATACGATCTCCTTATAATCCATATAGACTCAGTGTGAGATTATTTCTAAGGATAATATAATTTTAATTGAGCGCAACTACCTGGACACTGATACCCATGTATGAACAAAAAACTTCCAACCGTATATAGCCGAAGACTAGGCATACTACTGAATTTTAGAGTTCAGATGGAAAAAGTAGAACATATTTCACTAATGATACTCTGAATAATAGCCATCCAAAACACTAACCTAGTCTCTCACTACATTTCACTGGTCAAGGTCAATTGCAATAAAACTAGTACAAATCTAGCGCAATAACATAAAAAACATACTGACATATATCAACTCCCTAATACTATCTAGATGGTCATATGATATCTATCATGCCAAAAAGAAACTAGATTTGAAATTAAAATGGAAGATATTTTCAAACTCTGTCAGCAATAAGATTTTACTTGTTCAACCCACATGACAAGAAGCATTTTTATAATAACCTACTCTTCCATTAAATTTAAAGTAGAAACAATGACCAATACCAACATTCAATCATACAAGTAACCAAAAATTCAATTATCAAGCTCATTCATTGCACAAGTGGATGAACCTTACCAGCAGCTTGTGATTCAAGTAATTAGTGATGCATCTCTCAGCATTATGTTCTTGCTTACGGAGACACCATTTTGCAAGTCTAGGTACAAGATTCACTACTGTAATAAAAAGTGGATGTTTATCAATAGAATCACAATCAGTTTCCACTAGATCATTCCGGTCAACCAAGGAGCATAGAAACTGAAGAAAAGTCCCAAGACAAATCATAACAGGCTCCATAATACTGAACTTATTGAGGTGCAATTGATTGATAGAAGAGTTGTTTTTCATGCTACCAAACTCACAGCTCCAGAACTTGTCCAACAAATCCCACGGCATCTTTAGGAGACAAGAGTTGACAGAGTCATGGTACACTTGGACAAGGCCATCATCATAGTCCTCCTCCTCTAAATATTTACATATAACACGCATGACTCGGACAACACCAGCCACAGTAGACCAATCAAAATCCTTAGTCCCATATTGCGTCAGAAACTCAACATCAGAACTATCAAATTTACCATTCTCAGTTCCAGAAGAAGGCCCAGACGAACATGAGATCATCTTAGTGATCGCCATTTCCAACCAACAGCACAAAAAATGAATGAACCTCACCCAATTGTTCCCCTGCATATTATTACACGGAAGGATAAACAAAACAGGGAATCACATGGTAGACTCAAATGTATAACCTAAATTCATCAAGGTAACTAACTTCTACATTCATACCGTTGTGTGCACAAACCGTGAAGTTAAGGAAAGAGCATTGACAGCCACGTGTTGAACAAACTCGCTCTTGACAGTCAACAAAACCATCTATGTCACCAAAAACAACACGGAATTATGTTTGCAACAACGACGTTATACAAAAGTGCGTCGATGAAAATCTGGTCCTAACATTACCATCTCAGTAATGATTCTAGGCAGACATTGATCGACGGACGAATGCTGGTTCGAACCGCACAATCGCTCTTCGTCGGGAGCACGTTTCATCTCTGCACGAGAATCAAATTCACGAATCCGAAGCTGAATTTTTGTCACGACCTAAAATGCAAAAAAAAAAAAAAAAAATCAGGTGCCTTACATTTGATAGTGTTTTGAATATAAGAATGCAAAACCTGAGAAGAAGCGATTAGAATCTCCTTCTCCTTCTCTTTGGAAATGGAAACAGAGGCCCATGATTCCTGAGGCACGAGGAAAGCGTGTTTCGTTAATGGAATAAGTTGACATGTATAGAAGAAAAAGACGAATCAAATGGTAGCGTTGGAGGTGGAAGAGTGAAACACACCGTGTACGGCCGCAGATAGTCGTCGATGAGGCGGCAGAGCCACCGAAGTTCAGCGGCCGGAGACATTTCACCGGCGAAATTGTAAGACTTAGATTTGTTTGCGGTTGCGGGTCTTGCAGCTAGCTACTACTGGGTGCCGAGGAGAGGTACTAGAACGATGCCGTTTCGACGAGTAATGTGGCAATTGCCTTTTTAATTGCACTTTACTACAAACAATAGCTGATATTTGCACAACTCACCCGGTTCCTTATTCCTCATTAATTGCTTCTTACTCCTTCCGATGGAATTGAAATGAAAAAACAGTTTTCTTATAATTAATAATTTGGTATTCCAATTTTTTTTTTTAAGTTCAATTTGGCTTTTATATTTTTTGTTTATTTAATTTAGTATTTTAATTATTTAAAAATATTCAATTTGGTCATTTCTATTAAGTTGGAGTTAACATTGTGTTTGTACAAGACACGTGTCAAGTTGTAAAATTTTTAATTTTTTTAATTTTTTTTTATAAAAATTTATAAACTGTCCCGTGTCATTTTATCGTCGTACCACGTGACCGCTTACAATCATGAGACATGACAGTGGTAATAGTTATTTTCAGTTTAGTCCTCTATTTAAATTTTTTGTTCAATTTAGTACCCAATTTTTTAAAATGATCTAATTTCGTAAATAAGTAAATAAGCTTAATTAGTCCGACTTCAGATCAAATTAGTAAATAAGCTTAATTACAACTTATATATACATGTTACAATAACTTTTTCTAATATATATATCAAATCATTTCACTTAAATACTTAAATTATTTTATTTTCTACATTTTTTTATCTTTGTAATTTTTTACACCTAAAAGTTTTTACATTTGTAAAAAATAAAATAATTTGAATATCTAGGTGTAGTGATTTGATGTATAAATTCAAAACAATTATTTTAACATGTATATATAAATTATAATTATACTTCGTTACTAATTTGGTCTTAAATTGGAAAGGACAAAATTAGACCGTTTTAAAGAGTTGGATATTAAATTGAACCAAAAATTTAAATAAAGGACTAAATTGAAAAGAACTATTATCACTGTCAAGTGTCATGATTGTAAGCTGTCATATGGTACGATGGTAACCTAACACGTAGCAGTTTTCAAATTTTTTGAAAAAAAAAGTAAAATTTTAAAAAATTATTATTATTATTTAAAAAAAAAAATTATGGCTTGACACGTGTCCTGAAGGGACACGGTGTTAAGTCCAACTTAACGGTGAGGACCAAATTAAATCATTTTAAATAATTAAGGTACTAAATTGAACAACCTAAAAATATGGGAACCAAATTAAACTTAACTAAAAAATTAGAATACCAAATCGGTAATTATACCTAAAGTTTTACATTTTCAATAAATATTAAAAAACTACCAAAACTACTCTAAAATATGTGTTTCAGAATAAAATTTCTAGAAACCTTTGAGAAATATATTTTAAATTGCTTAAAAAATGTATTTCATAATGATAATTTTATTCTGAAATCTTGAGATAAATTGAGAATTTTTCTAACACATTCTCAATTTTATTTTCCAGAAAATATGAGAATTTCCAAAACTATTTATTATCATTTTAATACAACAGAGAATTACGAGAATAAATTATTAAAATACAAAGACGGATGAGGTTAGCTTCAGACTCAAAAAGGGCCTGCCTCCGAGATCCAGATGAAAGGTAAGATACTCTAAAATCCCTTCTTTTCGTTTATATTCAGTAAAAAGTTTTTTCTTACATCATTATTCAAACCTCACTTGGATTTTATGTTATATAGTAAGGCCAATTCAATTCAACGTTTAATCATTTCCTTTCATTTACATTGACCAATTGTTTCAAGATTTCGTTTCTATTTAGTTGTAAATTCTACATCTTAGTAAAATTTCTTTTTCAATTATTTCTTACTCTTCAATTAACCTTTAATTAACTTACTTATAGATACTTATTGTTATGTAGAAAGAGTAAAACATGAAATATTTTTTATAATAATATATTAAGATTGAGAAAATATATTACTTTCTTTATTTTTACAAAACAACATTAGATGACATAAAAAAAATTAAAAATGTCCAATATATTAATATTGAATAAGTCAATTATAAAATAAATAATTAAGGTATATTTAATATATATATATATATATATATATATATATATATATATATATTAAAAACTAATACTGAAAACTGAATAAACGTGGATCCATTCTCATTAGAATTGTCATGGGTTCAAGCTTAATGTAATTTGAATCTACACCAACTTAATTCAATTGAGCTTGTTTGGATTAATCTGATTCGATTAAATTCGAGTTGTCTCAAACTTGACTTGAAATAAGATAACATTGGCTCAACTCAAAATCTGGTTTTTTATTGGGCTAGGCTGGACCTAGTTTTGACCAGACTATGACTAACATAGGCTTAGTTCAATTCAGTTGAACATATAACTCAAATGAATGTGGATGACCCAATTCGAGTGAATGCAAAATGTCCTAACTCAACTCAACTTAAGCTCGAACCAACTTGACTCAACATAAATCTCGATCAACTCGGCTCGATTTGGACTCAAATTAGGCCTAAACCAACTCGACTTAATGTGGACTCAAACCAACTTGACTCGGTCTTAGGCTTATCAGTTGAAGTTGGGCCCAAATCAACTCAACTTAACCTAGTATTGGGTTGACTTTAACTTAATTTACATGAACTTGATCTGATGTTGTCTTACTTGGGTTTGACTCGATCTAACATTTTATAATTTTAAAATAATCTCATTTAACATAAATTAAAAACAAAATTGTAAATATAAATTAAAAAAAATCTTGAAGAACTTTGATAAAAAATAACATCAATCAAGATTTATCACAAAAAATTATCAATATTAATAATTTTTAATTATTAACAATCATTTAATATTTAAATAAATTTAGTGGTAAGTGAAATACTTTAAAAAAATCACTAAATTTAAATTACCTTATCTAAAAAAAATTAAAAAATGAATCAGTTTAAATGAAATTAATTTAAATATGATATTTTTAAATGTTTTAAAATTTGTAAAATTTTATTCAAATAGTAAATCTAACTATTAATATATGTAATAGTTTCACAAGCTACAATAAGCTTAGAGAAGCTCTCTTGATGTTCAAATAATGTACAATGAAATATATACCTTGTGTACAAGTCATCAATAGTCACATCTTTCTTCCACTACTCAGTGATAAGGAAAATTAGGACTGGTAAAAAATATTAAACTGCACTAAATTGTGTGAAGGTTGGAATAAACTGAAAAAGTAGTTTTATAGAACTAATAGGACAATTTTAAGTTGAACTACATTGCTATATAGTCAATAACTTAACTTCTTCTTTTTTTAATAGTTTTACGTAGACATTGTTTATCTTGTGAATATTGTACAGCTACAAAAATAATGAAATTTTCATGGTACTTTTATTTTTTTCAATTTTTAAAATGTCATAAAGTTTAACAATGCCCTTAACTACTATTTAACTACCAATTTATGAATTCAGTATTTAAAACTAAACCAAAGTGGTTTAATTTTTATTGAAAACAATTTTAATTTTTAATTTTATTTAATATAGACCTCTGAAATAACCAAGAATAAATGGAGTATAATAGAAGACAAGTTATACTTATTATTTGTCTAGTTCATAAAACTGTTTTCTCCTCACTTTTCTCTACTTTTCTCACCAGCATGTTCCCACTTCTTTATGACTTATTCTTTCTGGTCATTCTTGTTCTTAATCTAAATTGAGTCTCACTATTAAGATAAAAAAAAAATTAAAAAAATATGACTATTTAATAAACAAAAGACTAAAACTAAAAAAAATGACTGAAAATTTATAATTAGTTTGACTTATATAATGGAATAATTTTATGTATATATTTAAAAATATTGTTTTCAAGATTGTTCGATATAAAAATGATAGAAATAAAAATAACTTTTAAAATACATATTAGAGTTACAATAAATTTTAAATTAAAAGAGAAAATTATTATAAAATATTAATAAATCAAAAACTTATAATTTAAAATAATAATATTAAAACGTATTATTTTATAAAATATCAAATTTGATTTAATTAATTATTTTTTATTTTAAATATAGGTTATTATATTTCTTATATTAGAAAAAGGCATACGTTTGTTTTATTATTTTTTGCATTCCTGTTTTAGATTTTAGTATTCTCATAGTTTCTGGTCTCTCGTTCTCAATTATTTTCTTTCTAGAAGAATGTGTCTTTTAGAGGTGACGTTTAAGACTTATGCATAGTAGATAGTATGTTTATAAGACCATGATATTCCTATCGTATGATATGATATTCCTATCGTATTATCTAGTGGAAAAAATTAGTATTAAATATTAAAAATATTAGCACTCCTTATCTTCTTTTTTTTTTTTTCATTTTTTGCACATCTTAAGAACTTAGTCTAAAGCTAGATAAAGAAAATTTTATTGTCTACTATTCTTAAAAAACAAAAAAAAAAATCGCCCTCCAAAAATACTACAGTGATAAAAAAAAAATCTTGCAGAGAGGATGAATAATGGTTCAGTCATGAATTCAGACCACAGACCTGGCACATGTTGGCTGTTTAGTAGACATGTTGAACACGAAACACAGAATTGCTTTGAATAACAGCGATAGTGACTTTGGTATTACCGTCTAGCTTTTCAAACCTCTCCTTCTAATAATATTATTTTATTACATATGTTTGATGCATTTTAAAGAAGTATTATAAAGTCAGATATCACTAAATTATAAATTTTTCTCAAAGAAAACTAAAAAAGAAAACAAATATGTATTATTATTTACATAAAAAAAAAATACTTTTTGACATTTGTTTACTTGTGATTCTGAATAATATCAAAACAATAAAAGAAACAAAAGGATACAAAACGGAAAAAATACTGAGAAGATTTTTTACAATAATCTATTCTATCTAATATATGGTTTAACTGTATAATGAATTATAAATATAAAACATAATTTTAATATAACACACAAAATTGTTAAGGTAATTACAACAAAATCTACTAGATTGTATAATTAGTTTACACACTACTAAATTGTTTCAAGTGGATTGTCTTCTTCTCTCTATGAGACAATCCAAACATTTTAATAGTTTTTTAGCAGATCGGTTGTTATACATGAGTAAAGTTAACAACTAGATACTCTACATTGACTCTAATTCAGAAAGAGCTCAAACATTATCTTACTTTGTTGAGTATTGTCAATTTTCTTAAAGACTTGGTAAACACATCTATACAGTTTTCCTTCAAGATTACCTTTTAAATTTTGACCTTTCTAGAAACTCAACAACGTTTCTCACAAAGTGTAGTCTGACAATCTATATATTTTGTACTCTTTAAGTATATTTGATTATCAAATATATCACATTGATTATTATAATAAATAGTTATACAATTCTACAAAACACTTTGATTAGAATTCAAGCAAAAACAAACACCTCCAAGTTGAAAAAGAAGAAGAGGGTTGAATTGTTAACTTACACGTAAGAAGAAATTGTTCAAATGAATTCGAGTATAACTTCGTCACAATCCCAAATGTAATATCTAATTCACGAATAAATGAAAATCAGACGAGAAAGAGGAAAACCCAGGTTGAATGGGAAAGGATAAAGAATCTTGAATTGTGGGCAATTTTGTATTTTGGGGTCTCTTTCAAGTCAAATTTGTAAAAATGGGTCGGTTGATTTTTTTTTTTTGTAAATTAGGGTCAAGTCGTCAGGATACAAGACGACATTATAGATAAAGTCGTCTTGTATAACAGTTTCCTTTTTTTTTCTTTTTTGAAAAAGCAAAGTCGTCCTGTATCAAAACGGTTTCAGTGCAATGAAAAAAGTGAAATCGTCCTTTACGATTACGACTTCACTTTAAGTTTATTTTTTGTCCTGAAACAATGGAGTGGAAAGTACGCCATTAATTAAATCATGTTTGAATGATAAGAGTGCTTCTTTTAATGGGGTATTGTGTTTGTGTATTGGTTACAAGGAAAATAAAATAAAAATTAATTACGTTAAAAAGGAAAAATAATTGAAAATGAAGTCGTCATCACACAGGACGACTCCACTTTTTCCATTACATCAAAACCGTTCTAGTACAAGATGACTTTGTTTTTTAAAAGAAAGTAAATGAAACCGTTAGGATACAAGACGACTTCATTTATAATGTCATGTATCTGACAACTTGACCCTAATTTACAAAAAAAAAAAATCAATTGACCTATTTTTACAAATTTAACTTAAAAGAGACCTTAAAATACAAAAATTCCTGAATTGTGAGAATGAATATGTCATCTCGTTTTAAAACAAATAATTGAGAAGAATTAATTAAGACAATCGAGTTTGTTTAAAAAAAGAAAAAAAATGAGTTTTACAAAATTTATTATATTAAAATGTTCGTCTACATATTAAATATAGTATATTAAATTGTAAGTTAAAAAAACCACCAGATCATTTCATAACTAAGAGTGTGTTTGGTTCGACGTTGAAAAATTGATTTTAATTGAATCAATTCTCCAACATAAAAATGAACATTAGTTATTTTTCATTTAATGTGAAATTTTTATCCTTTAATTAAATTTGGAAATCAAAACACATACTGATTATATGTTAGAAAATCAATTATAATAAATTTTACATCAATTTTACACATAAATAAATACACATTAAGTAAATCCAAATCTGATGTATGTCCATTGAAATAACCCAACACTGAATTATAGTCCCACGAGTTCTATCATGTCAGCAAAATTTGACACCACCACTTTGTATATTATTGTTCAGAAGATAAATTTAGGTTAAATTATCCTTTTGTCCCTCTATTTGTCATGAAATTTCATTTTGGTCCTCACATTTTTCGTTGTCTCAATTTGGTCCTCATTTTCTTAAAAATGACTCAATTTGGTCCTCACCATTAACTTTGACCAGACGGTGTTAAAGTCAACGCCATGTGTCAATTTCTGATTTTTTTTTATATTTTTTTAATATTTTTTTTATATATTTTTTTAAAAATTTTTAAATTTTTTAAATTTTTTTTTGACATGTGTCACTTGACAGTTGTGCCACGTGTCAAAGTGACTCAATTTGGTCTCTATATTTGTTTTTAGTTTCAATTTAGTCCCAATTTTTGTAAAAATGAAGCAATATTGTCCTTCCTCAAATTGACACTAAATTTACTTTTTTATAAACTTTATGGTGATATTCTTACTAAAATTAATGTTTTTATTAAATATTTCTATAAATATTTTAAATTAACTTTAAATTCTAAACAGAACATTAGACTTTGATTTTGTTTTGAACTTGAAATTTAGTTCCTAAATTTATGTGTGACAAGTTATTTGATTTTTAATCTTTACCAAGTTTGTATAATATGATACACTTGATGCCTTTATATATGATGACAAAATTGTTAATTTTTGAAATTAAGTTTGGGGTTTAACTTTGTTTAATAATAAAACTATAAAAAAATTATTTAAAAATATTTCTATAAATATTTAATAAAAATGTCAATTTTATTAAGAATATCATCATAAGTTGTATACAAAGATTAAATTGAGTCTCAATCTAAGGAGGGATAATATTGCTTCATTTTACAAAAATTGGGACTAAATTGAAACTAAAAACAAATATAGGGACCAAATCGAGTCACTTTGACACGTGGCACAACGGTGAAATGACACGTGTCAAAAATAAAAAATTCAAAAAAAATTCAAAAAATATTAAAAAAATTTAAAAAAAAACCACAAATTGACACGTGACATTGACTTTAACATCGTCTGGTCAAAGTTAACGGTGAGGACCAAATTGAGTCATTTTTAAGAAAATAAGGACCAAATTGAGACAACGAAAAACATAAAGACCAAAATAAAATTTCATAACAAATAGAGGACCAAAAGGGTAATTTAACCATTAATTTATTATAAGTTTCATGAATGATAAAATATATATTTTATAAAATAACTAAGTCAAAAGAAGTGATTATAATAATAACAATAATAATATTTTTTTTTCTTTTGAACTATAATTTTTTATTTGTCTACTAAACAGTTACAATCATGTCCATCATGAACAGAAGGAAGGCATGCCATCTGAAAATATTTTACTGTGATTTTGTTTTTCTTAATAGCAATATTCAGAAAGACAAGAATAGGTCTGGTACGGTGTAAGACCGACAAGTAGAATATTTGATGTGGGAAACATAGAAATATTACTGCATCAATGAGAAAAAAAAGTAATTGGTGGTAACAGAAGATCATGGCAGAAGAATTCACCAGTTTTAAAACTTTCAAACTTCACCACTTCCATGCCTTGCCGACAAGCTAGTCACAACAACAGTTTCATTTCTTTATCTTTCCTTTCAGTAATTCAAACATGTAATACATGCAAAAAATTAAGAAAGTTCACAAACAAGTAATAATTAATATAAATTTCAATAAATAATAAAACTAGATTTACACCCATAAAAAATAGTCCATTAACACTAGTTGAGAAAGTTCATAACTATTTTGAGTAAAACATTGTTTTGACTGACAGTATAAGTATTTAACAATATAAACAAAAAGATAATGCATATTAATATCAATTGAAAAACATTCACTTATTGATGTTAACAAAAAAATAACTGTATTTATTGATGTTAACAAAAGAATCTTGTTGTTAACAATTAAAATTTTATCACAATTAACTTCAACATGAAAAAATATATACAAACATCAATACAAAAGTAATATTGAGTTAGTGATGTCTTAAACCAAAAATTGAAATACAGAAAGAATGTGAAGAGAAATACGAATTTGAGAGATGAGGTAACATGAAGAACTTCAGGTTTTGACATTTTAGAGCAAAATATAAAATTATTTTATTTTAAGTAATTAAATTATTCTCATAAATTCTTAAAATTTTATTTTTCTTAAATTATGTATCCAAACAATATATTTACATTATTATTATTATTATCTAAAAAAGTTTTAATGATCAAATGAAATGTCATTAATGTTAAATATTAAAGATTTTATACATCAATTAAAACTCATGCAAAAGTTGAGACATATAATTTCACTTAGAGTCGTAATTGATATATGATATGTTTATACCGATTTATGTTATTACTGATGTATTATGGTAACTTTTTATTATTAATTATGTTTTGTAAATTTTTTAATTTATATTTAAATCAATTTTAACCTTTTGATACTACGACGAGTCAAAGAAAGTTATGATTTTAATTATTAGAATCAATATATCAAAGATATTATGTCAATAATATTATTCTAATATTTCTGATATTTTGTGCGTGTATTATTTCTTATGTGTGTAGTCATCATTATCAATTATTTTCTATATTATTTATTGTATTCAATGATGGCATTTTTATAGAGATTATGATTGTATTGTATTGTATTTACAGCATACGCAATATGAATGTCCAGAAATGCACAACAATATTCCTCCATTTTATTTATCTTTCTTGGTTTTAAAGCTCTTAACTTTGAATGCTCTCGATCCAATCATGTCTTCCGCAACCAACACAAATCACAAAAATGACATACCCATAACTGTTTCTATTCGGTTGGACAAAGATAATTATCTCCTATGAAAATCATTAGTTCTTCCATTGATAAGAGATATTGCTTGCAAACTTGATGGCTACATACTAGGAATAAAAGAATGTCAGAATTGTTTGTCATTGCAAGTGACAAAACTTAGAAAACCAATCCTGACTATGAAGAGTAGATGGCTAATAAATTCAATGGTCATTGATATTGCAACACAATTGTTGCACTGTGAAACCTCCAAGGAACTTTGGGATGAAGCCTAAACCCTAGCAAGCGCACACACAAAATTAAGGACAATCTACCTCAAGTCAGAATTTCACAACACTCGCAAAGGAGAAATGAAGATGGATCAATATTTTCTCAAAATGAACAACTTTGCTAATAAATTAAAGCTGGCAGAATCATCAATCTCTAACTCAGATTTGATGATTCAAACACTAAAGGGACTGAATACTAATTACGATGACAATCTGGTGGTGGTCAAATTATCTGATCAAATCAACTTTAGTTGGGTTGATCTACAAGCCCAACTATTGGCTTTTGAAAGCATAATAAAACAACTGAATATTTTCAATAATCTTTCAATGAATACTTTAGCAAACCTTATAATCAAAACTGATTTCAGAAGCAACAAACCAAGGACAAAAGGTAATTGGAGGGCTCTAACTTTAGAGGAGGTAGAGGAAGAGGTAGATCTAAACCAATATGTTAGGTAGGTAACAATATCGGACACATAATAGTGAATTGTTTTTATCGTTATGATAAGTCATACATAGGTTCAAATCATAATGTTGACAATAACAAGAGAGAAAATCACAGTGCTTTCATAGCTTCCCTACCACGATCAGGGTTATAAATGGTACTTTAATAGTGGAGCTAGCAATCATGTGACCTATCAAAATGAGAAACTTCAAGATCTCAATGAAAACAACGGTACGACTTCTTCTCTCTTAGTTGGAAATGGTGAAAGATTGAAAATATTGGCCTCAGGCACAACCAAATTGAATAACCTCAACTTGCAAAATGTTCTATATGTTCCATAAATAACAAAAAATTTGTTGAGTGTATCTAAGCTAACTGTCGACAATAATGCCCTTGTTGAATTTGATGCAAACTATTGTTATGTGAAAGACAAATTGACAGGAAAAATACTGCCAAGAGAGAAACTTAGAGATGGATTATACCAACTTTCAAGTGTCAACTCTGAAGTCAAAAGAGATCCATGTGTCTACATGTCACTAAAGGAGAATTGGCATAGAAAGCATGGACACCCTAATAATAAAGTCTTAGAAAAGGTGTTGAAGAATTACATGTTAAGACATCATCACGTGATCAATTTTCATTTTGTGAAGCTTATCAATTTGGAAAAGTTCACTTGTTACCATTTAAATCATATTCCTCTCGTGTTAAGGAACCTTTAGAATTGATTCACAATGATGTATGGGGACCTGTCCCAATTTTATCTCCCTTAATTTTAAGTACTATGTTCTTTTCATTGATGATTACAAGTTTAGAATGTCTTGCCCGTATACCTCTCAGTAAAATGGTAGAGCTGAAAGGAAACACAAACATGTGACTGAACTAGGGCCATTACACTATTGGTGGGAAGCTTTCTCTACCTCAGTTTATCTCATCAACAGATTGCCTTCATTAGTTAACCCAAATGAAAGTCCTTTTTCATTGTTATTTGGAAAGAAACCTGATTATGATGCTCTAAAGTCGTTTGGTTATGTTTGTTATCCTTGCCTCAAACCATACAATCAACACAAATTTCAATTCCACACTACACAATGTGTATTATTGGGATACAACAAATCTCACAAGGATTATAAGTGCCTTAACTCTCATGGAAGAATTTCATCTCAAGACATGTGGTCTTTAATGAGAATCACTTTCCTTTCCATGATGGCTTTCTTGACCGGGAAATTCATTAAAAACACTGTCTGAAACAATCCCTATTGTTCTTCCTTCCTGTCTAGCAAGTACCACTACAAGCCACACAGTTGAGTCAACTCACAAGGAGGTGAATCATAAAAAAGGTGACTTAGTTTCCAATGAAGAGCAACCAACTCTCGGTGAGTTAGATGTCAATGATGATCAACCAACGCTCAGTGATATCTTTATTCATGCAGATGAGGCAACCTCACATGTAAATGACACACCAGAAGACACACAAAAAGAAAATAACCAATAGACTCAGCAGGACAACAAGCATTGGATGCAAACCAGAAAAACAAGCCAAGAATCTACCAGCCAAAACTTCCCTATATAGGACTGTCAGAAACAAACACAAAAGACAAGGAACCAAAAAATGTTAATGAAGCTCTACTCAGTCCAAAATGGAAAGCAGCCATAGATGCAGAATTTAAAGCTCTAACAGCTAATCATACTCGGACTTTGATACCATTTCAGGGCAGAATAACATCATAGACTCCAAGAAGTGGGTCTTTAAAACTAAATACAAGGCAGATAACTCAATTGAACGAAGGAAAGCAAGATTGGTTGCCAAAGGTTTTCAACAAACTGCGGGTCTCGACTATGATGAAACCTTCAGTCCAGTGGTCAAGTCCAGCACGTTAAGAACTGTCCTATCCATTGCAATACATTTAAATTTGGAGGTTAGGCAATTAGACATCAATAATACATTCTTGAATGACAATCTAAAAGAAAATGTGTTCATGCATCAACTTGAAGGATATACAGATTCAACCAAGCTAGACCACATATGCAAATTAAAGGCAATTCATGGATTGAAGCAAGCTCCAAGGGCTTGGTATGACAAGTTGAAAGATACTTTATTGAGATTGAGCTTTCAAAACACCAAGAGTGATTCGTCACTATTTGTTCTTAGAGAAAATAATCATATCATACTCCTTCTCATATATGTTGATGACATAATAATTATAGAGAGCAACAATAAGTCTTTAGAGACTTTCATTACTCAATTAAACATTGCTTTCTCTCTCAATGACCTTGGTCTTCTACACTACTTCTTGAGAATTGAAGTACACAAAGATGTTGGTGGAATGTATCTTAAACAAACAAAGTACATTAAAGATCTACTCAAGAAGTTTAATATGGAAAAAAGCCTCATCTTGTCCTACACCAATGGTAATAGGAAAACAATTCATTGATAAAGGAGAACTTATTGATAACCCTACACTATACAGACAAGCCATAGGTGCATTACAATATCTGACCAACACTCGACCAGACATAACATTTTTTCTCAACAAACTCAACCAATATATGAGTTCCCCATATTAAGATATCTCCATGGCACAACAAATTCTTGTCTTCATATCAAACTCTCAACTGATCTTGATATAGGTGGATTCTCTAATACAGATTGGGTCACTAACATAGATGATAGGAAATCCATAACAGGGCAGTGTGTTTTCCTAGGAGAGACATTAATCTCATGGGCCTCAAGAAAACAAAAAGTGGTGTCACAATCTTGTACTGAGTCAGAATATAGAGTTTTAGCTGACCTACCAGCAAAAGTACTTGGATCAGATCACTTCTAGATGAGCTGAAATTTCCTATGCCTAGAAAGTCGGTTTTGTGGTGTAATAACTTGAGTGCTAAGGCACTGGCATCCAATCTAGTGATGCATGCTCAGTCTGAACATATTGAGATAGATGTTCACTACATTCATGATCAAGTACTTAAGAATCAAGTCACAATAGCCTATGTGCCCACAACAGATCAAATTGCAGATTGTTTAACCTCTCACACACACAAGGTTCAACATTTTGAGAGTCATACTTGGGATGACTGGGTCACCTCAGTTTGAGGGAGGGAGTTAGAGAAAGTTGTGATTCTAATTATTAGAATCAATATCAAAGATATTATGTCAATAATATTATTCCAACATCCTTTATATTTTGTTTGTGTATTATTTCTCATCACATGTGTGATATATGCAACCATCATTACCAATTATTTCTTATATTATTTATTGTATTCAATGATGACTTTATTATCTTTATTATAGAGATTATGATTGTACTATGTTGTATTTATGTAAACACATTATCTGCATCACGAAGGTCTAGAAATGCAAACATTGATCTAGAAATGCAAACATTATTCTTCCGTATTATCTTTCTTGACGGATTTATGATTACTAACAAGTAAATACTAAAATTTATCAATAATTCTACTTAAGTATATCATACTACTAAAGTTTATCAATAATTTTAAGTATATCATACTAACAAATAAATACTAAAATTTATCAATAATTCTAAATAAGTATATCCGCATCAACGTCTAACTGTAAATTATAAATGTTGAAACAGTAAATTAAAACTGCCTATTATTTAAATTAACCTAACAATAACTACTAATAAAAAAACTTAAATACCACACATAATTCTACAGTAAAAATATAATAAACATTAATTTCTAATCCCAAAAAACTATCTTTCCTAGTCATGCCAAATTCTCTCTCCATTCAAAATTTGAGTTCAAATGATTTAATCATCCAACAATAACTTTATAAGTACACAAAAGTCACTGGTAGACTATCTACTTTGGTAACTGTTTCTTTGTACACTCTTGAACGCATCTTAATCAATACAATTAGTCAATTAGTTCGAATGTAACTATACAATTAGATTAAAAACATCCTATATAGATGGTACACGTCGTTATCTTGAGAACATTAGTTTTTTCAACAAATACCAATTATCTCGAAAATCATTTATGTCGAAAATTAACCTCTTTCTCTTCCCATACTTAAGAAAATTTTAGTCTGGTACCACGCGGCATAGGCAATTGGAAGCAATTTGTGAGTACAGACACCAACACTACTTAAGCACTAGAAAACGAGTAATGGCTACTATTGAGAATGGATCAAAAACAATATAGCTCAATTTCAGTTCTAAGCATTGCAGTGGAAAATATTCAACTTTTGATCAGAGCATTGTAATGAGTTTTATAAAATAAGTAATGCAATGAAACTCCACTGATGAAAAATAAGTGTTAGTTTTTCTTTTTCTTTTCCTTGCACAAATTTTACAAGAAAAAATTACAATTTTTGTTTCTTTTTTCAAATCCCATTTCCCTCTTTCAAATACACAGTTTCTGTAGTTTTAAAATACTACACTCCAAATTAAATGAATACGAAATCTGTTAATTTGGGTATATGAATAATACTGTTTTCTTGTTCCCCTCCCCGTGCTAATACCAAGCCGTTTTCCCAGGCACGTCCCCTGCCAAACTTAGAATTGAATAAACAAGTTGCACAAAGTTGCACAAAGCAGAACAAAAGCAACTTTAGTGGAATCCTAAAGTCGAGAAATCAAATGAAACAAGACAACAAAAACCAAGAGATCTTTCAGCTAAACTTTAGCAAAGCAAAACAGTCAAAATAATCCGCAAAGTTACACATTCTGCCCAAATAAAAACAAATGCATGAGGGTTCAAACAGGTCTTTTCAATATTTTTCAAGTTTATTTAGAATTACCAAGTTAATTGAAATTCATTAACTAGAAGTAGAACTCACCATAATCAATCTTAACCAGTTTAAGCCAATAATGTCATACTAGTATTTTTTTTTCTTGGACTAAGATTAGAAATTAGTATAATGCGATCAATCTATAATGGTATAATGCGTTTATGAAACACTCATGTAGCCGTGGCTGTTTTAATTTAGCGGGAAAACCAATCCAATTTCAGAAATATTTAAATCCCGTAGAGCAAACAACACTAATCACGTTAGCCAACTAATTGAATCACACAGGGTAGCCAAAATTTAACAGTAAGCAAGTAAACATACACAGTACTTGACAATTCAAAGTAGTAAAAGTAAGGAAAAGAAAAACGAAATAGGTTAAAATAGAAAAGAAAAGTCTTAGTTGTAGTTCAAATTTCACAGATGATTATACCAGGAAAAAGTAACCCTAAACTCAAACCATAAGCACACCCACCATTGCACCCAAACCAGAAAAAAAAAAAAACCAAAATTAAAAAGAAGCATTTCATTTGAGACCATTTCCCGGTGTGGAAATCGCAAGCCCAGGCCAGGAGAAACAGTCTCCACTAACAAACCCACCTTCGCCACTCTCTAACTGCCACGGGCCCAATCCAGAAGACGGAACGCCGCCGCCCATGTTGGCACCATCCACCATTCCGGGAAAGCCCCAGCCAGACCTGCCAATCCCAAAGTCCATATCATCGAACCCATGTCCAAGCCCAAGTCCAAACCCGCCGAGTGCGAGAAACCCATTGCCCTGGGTGTTGTTCAGCAACGAGGTGAAGCTCCCGCAGACATTAACGTTATTCTGTTTATTAACGTCACCGTCCACGAAGTGCATGGACCCTCCTTGGGTGGTTGGGACGGGAGCCAATGCAGGTAGAGCGTGCTCCTGAGGTGACGTCATGGTGGAGGAGGACGATGACGTGGCAGTGTGGTGGGTGCGTGAGCGCTTGGCGTTCTTGCGACTGCCACCGCCGACGGGGATATCACGGAGGGTGCCGCCATGGGTCCAGTACCGGCGGCAGGACTTGCAGAAGTGGCGCGGCTGGGAGTAGTTGTAGTTGTTGTAGTAGCAGAACTTAGTGTTGGTTGATTCACAACGGGGGCAGGGGAGGTTTTCTTGCTCTGGAGGTGGAGGCGCTCCAGCGGAGCTCTGGGGCTTAGTCGATCGACGGCTCTCGCCGGAGTTGGAGGATGGCATGTTGCGCAATGGGATAAGAGCAAGAAGAGTTGAGTGTTGGGTTGCTGTGTGAAGATGAATGTAGGGAGTGAGTGAAGAAGGGTTGGGGTGGAGTGTTGAAGTGTGAATGTGGTGGGGTTTTATGGGGAAGGAGAGAGACAGGGGGTGGAAAGGAATTGAGAGGAGAAAGGAAAGAGAGTCAGAGAGAATATCTGTGGTGGAAACAGAGACATCTTCTGAGGCTTATATGAGGCAGAGTGGGATCAGCTTTACAGTGTTCTGTTAAGCACGACATTTCAGTCGGCTCCAGAACACCCTCTCTCTACTTGGGTCGGCTAATAGGGCTGCGCCTTCTGCACACACACAAACCACCAACCACAATCACAATTTACACAAACCCCTATCTCTTCCCTTCCCCCAACCAATCAAACAAATTATTTTTGTTTTCTCCTTGGCACGACTTAATTAATTACAAGTATACATAAAGTAGCGGAAGCATTATCTTGTCCGGTATTATAGTCCTTGTTGCAGGGCCACTTAGATGCATGCATAATGCATTCTGGCTCTGAGGGAGTAGTAATAATTATAGAATGCAAAACTACCCAACTGTTTTTCATTAAAAAATAAATATACATAGATTTTGTTCACGATTACCTCTTCTTCCAACTTCTCAAGCTAATCATGCCATGTTGCAATATTATATGCATATATTCGTTCCTCCTGTCTTTTCCTTATTCAATCGGGTTTGACGTAGAGCTCCTAGGCCCTACGCTAATCACCTAGCCCATCTATGCTGTCTGTCTGTATGTCTCGAAGTTCAATTTTTGTTGTTATTAACAACTATGGATAATGTCACACTCTGCTCATTTTAGCTTGCAAAATTTTCCCTATGGTTAGGCAAACGTAACCCATTACAGGCACATGTAGAAAATGCATATACGATAAGAATAATCTGATTTTGCAAGGGACATGCGGTTGTTATTAGTTGCTGAGTAGACGGAGAATTTCAATTTGGAAACCTAACTTTGATTATGAGGGTGATGGGTTGGGAGAATAGTGCAAAAATTGAAGGGAGGAGGCGGGTATAGAAGAATAGGAATGGGAATAGGAACAAGAGTAGAATAGGAATAGCATGAGATAGAGACAGTGAGAGAGAGGGGGAAGAAGGGAGTGGGTGGGGACAGAAGCGACAGAATTATGAGTGTCGGGCAGCGTGGG
Organism: Vigna unguiculata; assembly: GCF_037176805.1. Lineage (NCBI taxonomy): Eukaryota > Viridiplantae > Streptophyta > Magnoliopsida > Fabales > Fabaceae > Vigna > Vigna unguiculata. The sequence continues at coordinate 49,176,497 of NC_140794.1, read as the reverse complement.
GAGCAATAATTGGGTCTCCCCTCTGATTTCGGACGCGTCATGTCCGCATCAGATTCCTCCTCCGTACCCATTCTTTCTATCTTCCACCGGATTTTCCGCTTCACTGTAGCCATTACCAAACAGTGCGGTTTCCCCAACTGCACAAGCACCACTGTGCTGACCGTTTGATAGCGATCAGACGGTAGTGTTCCTGTCCGGTGGGGTAGGAGGGGGAGCGACACCTGTCAGCGACAGACCGGTGGTTGTCGGTGATACAAGGAGCGGAAGAGGCACGCGCCTTCCAAAGTGATCTATCCATAACTCCCTTCTTGAGAGAGAAAGAATCATGGGTCGCTGTCACTCCCCAAACAAAACTTGGAAACTTGGAAAGTGATGACCCTAGTTTCTTTCTCGGAGCACCCAAAACACCCACAATCGCTATCATCTTCTCTCTCTCGTCGCACACCCTGCATTTGTGTTTTTTGTGTTTATCACAAATAATTAAATCACTGACATTTTTTGCATCTTTGCCTTGCGTCTCCCTAGTCATGCCATGGCTTCAGACCTGTAATCACCTCTTTTTGGCCTTTTCTGCACGCACATGATTCTCTTTCACTCCATCAAAAAAATCAAATTGCTACTTTGCACGCTTCTCCTCTTCAAGTGGGCTACGTATTATTGCTCCTACAACCAGAATTATTAATCATCATTCACACAAAATAAATATATCCCCTTTTACAATTCAATGCCAACATGTCTGAACGTAGATCTTTGTCAACTTTGGACTTTCAAACCTCTCACTCATTTTCTATTTATGTTTTTAACCAAAAATAATGTCGCATATCGTCCCAAGATTTCACTACCACCAAAATGGTTAAGAAAAACCTCTCCAGACCAAATAATTATGATATGATATTTGTACCAGGTCTGAAAATTATGTCCTAGGTCCTTTGCAGTCAAATTCATGTATGTACTGATTTATTTACTTCAATGAAAAAAATATATATATTCTTTCACATCAGAAACTTAGTAATATACATATATAAGTAAATTATCAAGTATATACGAAATAATCACGACTTACCAAGGGCAAGATGAGAATAAACTTCATTTATCTCATTTTACATCTCCCATATAAAATTACTAAATTGGAGATCCCACAGCACCTTGAATGTGCTAATAGATATAACAACTGTTTTTGTTTGTGAATTTATAATGTGGACCAGTTTGACTTCAAATAAGTTGTTCTCCGACTAAATTGTGTCTACTCATTTTCAATGGATCTTTCAATAGTATTCATCAAGGAAAAACAATAAAAGTGATTCATAAGTTTAACCTACGTAAGGAATTAACATCATATTTAATTAAAAATTTTAAAAAATGAGTTTATGAGTCTTGTTTTATATATGTTATCTAACTTTCTTATTTCTATTCAATGTGTGACTTAAACTCACACTTTGATTTTGAACCATTCTAAAATATATTATGAATTAATTACATACTTCTTCAACTATGACACTTGAAATATGTTGAGAATGTTAGTTAGAAGAAACACAACAAATGGTACAATCCTACTCAAGAAATGCTTAATTTGAATATTCAAGAGGCACAACACAAATAAATTAGTGAAAAACGCAAAATAAGACAAAAATGAAGTCAAGTGAAGATTCGTCACAAAGATGTTAATCTTTGATAAGAATCAGAGTTATAATCTAAGAAACAAGACAATCATCTCTAAAACTCTAAAATAATCCAAATACATATAATATGACTCAAAAGTATTTACATTAGTTTTTTATACCTCAATAGGCATATAACCTAGAAACTCTCCAAAAAGGTCTGAGCCCAAAAACATAAAGACATACATTAATTTATAAAAGAAAGTCCAAAGCCAAAAACATAAAAACATGACTAATTTCTGAAAGAAAGTCTAAAATCTAAAAACATAAAATAATTTTTCTATGATATATGCTTCAAATGTTATAAATCATGATCTTCATACCTTCGAATGTCCAATTGCTCATAGCATCAAGAGCCTTGAATATATTTGTTCTTCCAATCTTTTGCTCCTTACCCTTGTCACAGGTCTATAAGTTATAAAAATTCATGTTCAAGTTCTTCTTGTATGGAATCTAAGGATAGTACTCTATCAAAAAATTAATATGCTCATTAAAAAAATACTGAAATTACCAATGGAATAAGGTTTAGTACCTATAAATTAAAAATTAGGTTGTTTGACTTTATTACTCTTCCTAGTGAAATGTCTAACTCATTGAAACACATGATTATCACCGTAAGCTCATAAAATATTAAAAAAAATTGTGAGTGTTAATTTCCAAGAAAAAGTTATGTTAAATATATTATTAAAATTTACTAAATTAAAATTACGTGTGTTGTTTTTTAATAATAGTGGAGAAGAATTTAGATTTTGAATTGATTTTTATGCGTTAAAAAAATTAAGAAATATATAATTAAAAACGATAACATTGTTTCCTTTTTTTAAGATTTGTATACTAACATATTTAAATCGATATATTTAAAAAAAGATAACGCATTAATCAATATTCTAAAACCAAAGAAAGATACAACGAATGCACAAAGGAATGACAAAAAAGAGTATACTTGGTAGAGTTCAAACCACAAAATGTTAGTAAGCCAATGATATTCAAATGCTTTGTTTTAAAATTAAAGTTTATAGTTATACCTACTTGAAATGCAACAAAAGAAAATTAGTAAAAACAGTAAAAAAAAGCAATATCATCTTCATAATAATAAAAAATATATATTAATTTGAATATGAATATATTATATATTATATAATATATATACATATTATCAAATTTTATCATTTAAAAGATCATTATTTAATTTCAAAATATAAAATTAAAGTGTATACATATACATCATTATTTAATCAAGGGACCATAATTACCAAAAGCTTTATTTCTTTTGCTTTTTAGCTCTTTTCTATTTTTATTGTCCTTAAGTGCTTATTCTAGGTTTGCTAAACTTTTCCCAACAAATTAAAGTACTTCTTCCTTCACTATTTACTGATTCAAATAGTGGCCTATGTATAAGCTTCTACACAACATCTATTTTGTTTTAATGACTTTAATAAAGTATTTTGGTTTCTTTAATTTCTCCACTTAAGGCATTGTAATCCACGACTTATTAGACTGAGTTAATTTTGAAAAAAATGATTAGAATCTTGATCTTCAACACATTGAATAGGCAAATTGAAAATGAATCCAAGACTTTCCTTTCCTACACATGCTCGTGACATACCAGAAAATTTCAAGCTGAGCATATACATTCGTCAATTTCCATCACAGTCATCATATAAAATTAATCTATAATCATCACAAAAACAACCACCTAAACATCAACTTAATGGAATTTGAGGGACAAATCCCATTCATTGAACTATTCTGTGCCTTGCCTCGAAAATTCGTGCAACAAAAAGACAAAATAAGTGGAGGAATTATTTGTCAAGCTACGTAGCCTTTGACCAAGCGTTAAGCAAACTTGAAAAACTAACACAACCTTAATAACTTTAAAGAATGTAGGGCTGAAATGGAAGAATCATTTTGAAGAGAAGTCGTAACCAAACACTTAAGAAATTGATCAAGAGACCAGTTTAAATTAAACATATCTTTTAATGAAACTCATGAAGGACTCATGTTTCTCAGCAAGTTTTTCTTTTATGCTGTGCTCATTTTAAGAAGAGTGCATTTGCGAAAATGGAAATTAGAGTTAATATGATATTCATTTACGAGATTTTGTGTGGATGGCACATCGATGATTACAGGGATCCAAAGGATTAGCAATCTTCTCCATTATGAGCTGATTTGCTAGGATTGAGTTGCGTTATTACAAGTTTACCCTCTCCTCTCTCTCACGTGCATAGATCAGATACGGGGTGTTGAGATTCAATCCCGTTGGCATGGATCAGATACGTGGTTTTTAGGATTCTATCCACATAGTGCAGATCCGATCCTGCTTGGCTCCATGGCTGTTTGGTTTCGTAACAGTTTTTTTTTTTTTTTTGTGCAGAAATTTTTTATTTTTTTTTATTTGTAGTGTTTAAAAAAAATTATGAAAATAAATTTACTCACACAAAGATCAATTTATAATACTTATTAAACTAAGGGCAAAATGGTAATCTCATTATTACTTCTATTAAAACATATTTTTTAATCTATCACATCAATCAAATATTTCACAAACTTTAACAAAAATTACTTCTAAATTTACTCACCATCACTTCTAAATCTCTTAAAAAAAACACAAAATTCATTCTTAAATCAACTCAAACATATCCACTCACTCTCTCTCAATTACTCTCCCCTTAGTAAACACAACATTAATGTATGTGATCATGTATGAAAAAAAAAAAGGAAACTCCATTAATATGAAAATGTATTATTTAATTGTCTAACCCTAGGGCATTATGAACTAAATTGTGAGTATACAAATAAAAGACAAGTAGATCTTCACTTAAAATTCAGGTGTACTTGTTGTTTTAAGAAACTTTAACTATTGTAATTTTTCTTACTTTTATTCCATTTTCTAATTTTCTTGCTTATGATATTCACTTATTATATTTTATCTTTTTCATATTAGTTAGACACCTTCTATTTATTTATTTTTCTTATCCTTTTAACTTTTCCTATAAACTTGCCAATACTTATTTTTTTCCACGAGCTTCATTGTAATACTCGATTTTTCTTATCCTTTCCCATGCTTATATATCTTCGTCTTTATATTTGTCCCTATTTTAAATTACTAAAATGTCTTTAATTTATTAAATAATTTATAAAAGTTATATTAACTTTTCTTTAGTTATATTTATCTTTGTTTCAAATTAATAAAATGTCTTTCATTTATTAAGTAATTTAGAAAAGTTATTTAATAATTTTATTAAGTAAACAAGACATATATTCAATAATTTTATTTTTTTCACAATTTTTCCGTAAAAAATAAAGATAGGATAATAAAATTACTAATCCACTATCTCTAATGTTGCCAAGGATAAGAGCAAGCATAAGGTATGTGTAAACATTAGAGAATCTTCATGAATGTCCCTAAATCGATGGTCCTAAATTTTACATTTTACAAAGCGGTAGACAGTTTGATGGTATTTGTAGTATTTTGTCCTATGGAATTATTATTTTTAATTTTGGCATAAATCAGCTCTTCACCTACCTCCTTCTTCTACAACTGCCTACTTGGTAGTAGGTTAAACTAATGACCACAAAAAAAAAAAATTACACATGGGTCAAACTGCAATTATATTTGTGAGAATAAATAACTGGCCTAATAGGTTAGCATGATTAACATGAATCACGTATAAATTTATGATTTAATGAGTGAAGCAGTGTTTGGGTGAGTATTATAGAAGAGTCCAAAAAGGAAATAATAGATTGATGGATTGATAATAATGCGAGTCATAGGTTGGTTTGGTTAGACGACTTTTTAAACTACCAAGGCGCGGAAGTTGTGGAAAATATAAACTATTGCAAAATGGTCACCATCAGGAGCGACAAGAAAACGAAATTTTCCCCACGTCTAATTCATACTATAGCCACTCACTTTTTCTGTGTGTTGTTTGTTAACATGTCAACATAATTAAAACTCAGAATATAATAATAATAATAATAATAATAATAATAATAAAAGAAAAAGGAGAAATGACGGTCGTAAATTACGTTTATGTGAATTGCAGTGAGTGAATAATGGAGGCAGAAGAAAAAGTGTTGTGTAGCGGTAGAGAAAAAGAAGCGAAGAATAAAAGAAGATGAAAGATCAAAGATCCCTGAGCTGCCTAAGATTGACAGGAGATATGTATCTGTTGTCTCCGTCAAGTAGCTGCTTAGCGAGAATTAGGTTTGCAGCTTCGCTTGGATGATAAGGATCCCAGAACACGTGCTTGTACCTATCACTGCACATACTCGAAGTAGGCCCACATGGAATTATCCCTGCGAATTGGCCCCCATTGCCGCAGCAAGCTCTACTTGCTGTACTGAACCCTACAATTTTTATTTTTATTTTTTATATCATTTTTTTCTTCATCCGAAAAATCAAATTAAATCATTTATCAAATAATTATTAATTTACCGTATTTCTTATAATTTTTTATGAGTTCGGAGACTAAATCGTAGACATTGGCAAGAACGAAGGTGGCACCGGGTAGGTTGTCGTTTAGCTCAGCAACCAAATCCTTCAATCGAGCATTGTACTGAAGCGCCAGTTTGTTGGCCAAATCCACACACTCGTCTTCGTTCAGCTGATTTATGGTCTTCTGGTAAGGTATGCACCCTATCGGCCCAACGTTTCCTATCACGAACTTTCGACCATCCATTTCGTATAGTCTCTGCCATTCAATTAATCCACCTCAATTTACAATTTACTCTCTTAAAACAAGTGCTTATATTAATAACCTCGATTATAGATTCAGGTGTTTACCGTGAGTTGGGCCTTGAAATGAGTAATCATGTCATCTATGAAAGAATCTGGACTTTGAGAAATTCTGGCTCCAATGGAGAGGACCGGGAGAAGGTAATTGTTCAGGAAATCATTGGCCCCAACGGTGATTGAGAAAATGGATTTCTTCATTATGTACTCTTTTGCTTTTGATTCACCCAGCAGTTTGTCAATTTGTTTTCTTGTTATGCTGAAGTAATCTATTTGAACATCCATTCCTATTCTATTCACCTGAAAACAAAATTATTGAATCCAATTCCTTGTTACACACAATGATTAAGACTAAGTAAGGAATAGACAGCAAAAAAAAAAAAAACACTGACAAATATTCTTCCGGTGGCATTCATTATCCCTCCCCCTCCCGAAGCATAGTTCACTCCACTCAGAATGGTTTTCCCTGTTGCATTTGGTGCTAAAAATGGCACAGCATAATTTGGTTGTCCCAATTCCTCTCCTGAAAAATATTAAAACGACATTCCTCACACTTTATTCTAATATTCATTTAGTATATTATGCATGTAAGATTGTTGATTGAAAAATTGAAAATGTTACCAACTATGTCACCAATGGTTCTTCCATTGGTGTAGCGGCCAGTGGGGTTTCCCCCAGAGGCCTTGAAATCAATTCCATTGGGAGGGATGTTTGCCTTAGAAAGAGTTGAGAGATAGTTATTGTTTCCAGCATCCACCAATGAATCTCCAAAGATGAAAGAGGCTCCTAAAGCGTTTTTCTCACCATCTACACTTCCATAAAAGCTCATGTTCACTATCAAAAACACCAGCACCAACATCTCATAACAATGGAAAGCCATGGCTGCAACTGAAAAGCTCATCCAAGAGCCTTATAAGGACCACTTTTTTCCCCTTCGAGTGAGAAAACTTGTGATCATGTTCTAATGAAGTTAAATTTGGTTTGACCCTTTTCTTATTAAAAATAAGATTCCAAAGGAGTGCACTGGATGAATAAAGATTTTCATGTGGTTGGTCATCAACATCTGTGCGCATTTCTCACCCCAAAGTCACAGTGTGCCTAGTTTTATCCACGATGACCTACTCAACAAGACAATTAATTACAGAAGAAAGCTGTGAGGGAGTTTGGTCTTTTTTTATGATCTTAATTATAAGACATTAAAAGCAACACTTAACTCCTAATGTCATGTTATTGGACACATATGCATAGTTACTTCTTTCCCGTAAGTAATAGAATAGTCCATCTGCACTCAACAACTCAAGAAAACGAGGTTTTGCCCTTTTCTTTATCCTTCCAACTGCTCAAAAACTCCAAACGTTTGGATTTTTATTCTATTCTTGCAAGTTTGTGAATAATCTTTTTGCTATACTTGTGTTTTCTGTGGCAAGTTGATAAACTAGGAGCTTCATTAGGTATACTTTTGGGGTTGAAGGGGCTGAACTGGGCTCATGACAAGGCCCAAACCTAAAAAGAGGTTCTGATCACAAATGGGCCAAGAAAAATATTAAAAGTAGTAGAAAGAAACAGTAAATCTTCAACGTTACAAAATTTAAAACTATTACTAATTCATAATTGTTCGTGTGTTAACCTGGATTCATTTTCATTTTTTGCAGTAGGTTCTCATTTCTCTCTATTCAACTTGTAAGCGAAGATAAGAATTGAAGATTGAAAAGCGAATATATGAATTGAAGCTGAAAAGTGGAGTCTCCTGACAGCGCTGGAACCATGAAGATCAACGTCATCTAATCTAAACGATTATCATCATCTTCTCTCTCCACTCTGCACCCGTATGCTTTTTTCTTTTTTTCTGTCTTTCTCGATTCCAATTTGAAAACTCAACTCAATCTCGTGTTTGATGAGTGTCGAAATTCAAAAATATGTTTATGGTTTCATTTTTTATGAGTTAGTTTTGCTTCTAGTTTCGTTGAACTTTGCCAGCTAGATGAAACCACTGTTTTGTATAGCCAGCGTAGCAAATGCAGCATTGTTGAAGTTTCTTTGTGATTATATATATATATATATATATATATATATATATATATATATATATATATATAATTTTGCTTTTAAATAGGGGAGATTTTTCTATTCTTATTCAAGCCTTTTTCAATTTACCAACTCTTTTCATTTCAAACACTTGTCAAAAGCATAAAGTAATCTTTTTATTTTAAAAGACTTTTTAAAATGCCTAAACTTGGCCTTTTAAAAAAATAATTAAAATTAAAAATTGGGCTAATACTTAAAATGTTTAAACTCATTTTTTTATGAACTACTTACTTGAAAACATTTGTTCTGTTATTCGTTTTGTTACTTCTGAGCATCTGTACAAAATATCAATGATTTTTTTTTGTACTAGCGGAAATCCATATATAGCCGAGGATGTTTTACATTTTCTTATTTGAATAAAATTACTTTAAAAAATATTTAAAATATAAGTTTTGATAAAAAATAATATTTTTTAAGTACAATTATATCAAGTTATTCAATAAAATATTAATGTAAATAGATTTGATATTTCTAAAAAATAAATTTAAATAGTTGTACCATAAAATAAATTTTAAAATTTAATTTTTTACGATATAATTTAATATGATCGGTCTAAACAAAAATTTAAGATATCTTTTATGATTAACATATTTTTTACAAACAATTTTATTTTAATTACTTAAATTATAAAAAAATTATTCAAATTAAATTCATTAATAATTATTAGCAAGTAACTAGTATATGTAATTTGGATAGTATAATATGCATACTGTAACATCCCATTTAAATAATAACATAATTAAATGAAATCTTACACCGGATAATATAAAAAAGCCAAGTTGCGGAGTATAAAGTCACTCCTTACAGTTATCCAAGGTACTTAAAAGGAAATACTAAAGCTCATTACAAAGCCTACAACCCAAAAGGAGTAAGAGATAGCCGATATTCGAAATAAAGCCTTGGGGGTAATACAATACACGGGCCTTAGCCCTAAAGAAAAGCCCAAATAAAACATGAAGTCCAGCCCAGGTAGACTGTGTAGTAGAATCATCTCTTCCCTGTTGACCTCGAGTACCTCTCGCATCTGCTCCCATCAATAAATTGATGATCATCTCAAAGGTAGAAGAACAACATACAAGGCAATCAAACAAGCAAGGGTAAGCTAGAGCCAAAAAGATTTTATCATGCAATCAGATATACTTTCATAGTCCAATATGCATACATCATCCAAGCATGTTATGACCTTCTAATCAATACACTGAGACTCGACTCGACTCATCCAGATACATGTAACCTGGTCGGATTCAGCGGATGCTTGCACTTGTGGTGGATACCTCTGCTCACCCCCGAGCTATGTGTTACAAGTGTTACAATGAATCAATCCCCCACACACAAGGTTAGCCCTTAATGAGTTTCAGGCCTCCTGCTACTCTCACCACAAGAGTCAGTCCGCTCTAAGTGAGACTAACTGACTCTTTAGAGTCTCAGGATGCAATCCTTACCTTGAATCCTTACCAAATTATATAGATGGGGCACCACCATGGACACCCACTAACAGGGGCCATGGAATTACGTCCCGACCACTGAAGCACAACCCTGAAATCTCACCTAGAAATTCCAAGGAATTACGTACTGACCACATACTATACATATTCAAACAAACAATAATATTTATCATGCTTATAAATCTCATGCCAACCTTTATAATCCATCCTCATACATGCTCCATGTTGAATCCATTCCAAATCATCCTTCCCAATTCATGAATATAGAAATGTAATTCATACCGACACCATGCCACTTTGATTACCAACCATCTCATACAAGTCACATGCCAAGGTCATGTTAAACTTATCAATCACAGACCTTAAACCATTCTACTCATACCCATTCGCCCAATTCATGCTTTTAAAAGTAATTGAATCAATCCACAAGTTCAAGTTAAAGTAACGAATTAAAATTCTGCAGCAATTCTCGCTTAAGCTAGACTGGTCTCGCTTAAGCTAGAAATTCTCGCTTAAGCTAGACTGATCTCGCTTAAGCTAGAAATTCTCGCTTAAGCGAGACTGATCTCGCTTAAGCTAAAATCCCTCGCTTAAGCTAAACTGACAGCTTTTTAATGATTTCAACATGTAAAAACACAAAATCCCAAACATAAAAAATTTAAGAAAACACAAGCACGTTGTATAAAACGTTGGCATCATATTTCATGCTTTAAAAGAGTAAACAAATCAATTATGGGAGCATACAAGCATTTAACAATTGTCAATCTCGCTCAAGCTAAGGAGCTCTCGCTCAGGCAACAAGGTCTCTCGCTCAAGCGAAAAACTTTCGCTTAAGCGAGATTGAAAACAAAGAGTACTTCGAGTTCTCGCTCAAGCTAGCTCATCTCGCTCAAGCGAGAGGCCTTCGCTCAGGCGAGCACTCGAAAATAAAAGGGTGCGAGTTACTGTCATTCTCGCTTAGGCAAGAGCTCCTCGCTTAGGCGAGAGCTTCCCGTTTGGGCGAGAAGCAACTTGCTTAGGCGAGCATAACAGATCTCACCTGCTCTCACGCATGCAAAGCCAAAAATCCATCCAGAAACAATACACCGATTATTTTCACACCATCAAAAGCACATCAAATTATCAAGAGCACCCAACAGAAACAAAAAGACACATTATTTATAAAAGCATGAAAAATCCTAGCTTCCCTCACCTGGATAGATGCTAGTGGAAAGCACAGGCACCTACGACAACGAACCCAACAGCTTTAGGAGCATACTCAAGAGGTGGAGCAGAGAATGAGGTTGAGCTTACTTGAATCTGAATGAGCTTCGAGCCCTAGCAGAGCACTGTTTGAAGGGAAAAGAGGAGTAAGATGACTGAGTTTTGCAAAATGGGCAGAACATGAGAGGGTTAGGCTGGTTTAGGGGTTTTGGGATGCCTTATGGGCCAGCCTTAGGCCCAACTGACTAAGAGAGACCCTTAAATTTTAGGACAAAATCAAAGTGGGTCTTACACATACTCAACTTATAATTAAGTGATCAAATATTTATATCCCTTATCTAACTATACTCATTATTTATAATCATTTTATCTACTATAGTAGCGGGTACAAATTTATCGATTGTCACCCTCTCAATAAGAAAATGAATATTTACATTTAAAATTACTTGTTAGAGTAAAATGATAATTTTAAACTTACTCTTGAAATCCAAAAACACAAATGACAAAACATTAATGCATGAAGGTAAGACTATTATAGTTTTACACGTATTTCGGGAAATGTTTTATACGAGAACAATAATCTAAGGTTAATTGGTTATTACAATATTTATTGACCAAATTCATTTTAATTTTGTTGAAGATAGTAAATTATTAAATATGTATCTCTTTCCATACATTTTTTTTTTTGACAAATACTTAACATTTTATTTAGTTAGAAAAAATGTATTACATATAATAAATTCTTTTACTATGATCTAACAATAAACTAGAATAAAAAATGTTATTTATATCTTAGATTATTTATTGTAATTTTATCCGATAAGTTAATAATAAAGATAGAACTAAATTGATAAAAGAATAATTCAAAGTTGATTAAAAAAATTGATAACCGAATTAAATTGAATTTTTTTATTGATCAATATTATTTTTCTAGAATTAAATTATTCCGTTTACAGTTTGATATTTTGGATCCAGTTCAAATTGAACTGATCTGAATTAAGTTTTTATGTTATAAGTATAAATACAATGTATTCATATTTCTTTTTTGTTTTTTCTTTATGAGGGTAAACATAATCTTATTTTAGTTCTTTTTCTGATAAAAAAAATTGTTAATATTTATAAATGAAATACAATAACAAATACTTAGTTATAATAAAATAGGGAATAAAATTATTTATTGTCGAAAAAAATGCATCATCAATTTAAAATATTATCGTTTTTACCCTCAATAATCATCTATTAATAGAGAAATAAAATAAAATCAAGGAACACAAAAATTTAACCTGAAAACTTCAAATTTGGAGAAAAACTACAATCGCAAAGAATAATCGATATATATATGTAAATTTGTATAACATACAAAAAACACTCTCAATCCTTTGATTCGAAGTACACTCACACTCTTCAGAATAAGAATTTAATTATACATTACAACACCCTGTTACAAGAGTATACAAAAAATCAAATACTAGCTCAAAGTGTTTTTGACAATACTAACTCGAGATATCTTTAACTTAAAACAAGTAACATCATGAACTTAGAGCTTATTATATATTTTTAACTAAGAACAAAACTAAATCACACAAAAAAAAACATATCTATTGACATTAGGTTATCTAAAAAGATAAAAACGTAAAATACTTTCCTTTTAAAATTCACAAAAGCTTATAAATTATTTTAAATTCATAAAATTATTTCACGTTGGATGTTGTATGAATATGTTAAAATCTAAATAAATTTTATGTTTTTTTGAAAAATATTTAAGATAATCATTATATTCTAACAAAATATTTTGTAATTGATTATGTAAGAAAGTTATTAAAATCCTAATGGAATACACTTTAATGTCTATTGCAAGAAATTATGGAATGGTGATATGATATTGTGGAAATATTTTATTAGATTAGTTAATGAAGTTAATGTTGATGCTCGTAGTGCCTTAATGCATATCTTTTCAAATATTAATGAATCCACATCTTATTTGATTTTGTCAAAAATTCCCTCTTACTTCTTTCAAATTTATACTTTGTCTCAGATATAACAACTTTTAATAAGGTTGGGGAATTTCAACCAAATTATCTTACCAAAACTTAGTTGATTAGAATAAAGATAAATATGCTCTTAAATTTTCCAAAAACACTCTATAGTGATAGTTTATATTGTTGTACTTTTGTGGTCTGTGATTTGTGATATCTGCTTTGGAATATGAAAAAATATCTTCTTATCACAAGCAATCATATATGTACGGATCTTTTTTAACAAATAGGCAAATGATCATTTTACTTAATTTATTAATAATTTATATTATTATATTTCTACGATAAAATGGATTCCACGTAATTATATTGACTGACAGGATTTTGTTTTGTTGAAGTTATAATAGAAAGAATTTATTTGGCATGGAAAAAAATATGAACTGATAACAAATGAATTATATAATACTAACAATTAACTTACAGTACATCATGTAAAAATAATATTATCCAAAAGAAATAATTTTCTATTTTTTCGCCCTTGAAATTCCTGCATGACGTGCTACCCGCTAAAGAAAGTATCTCTTGATGATTGATGAATGATTGAAAACAAAACAAGAAAGTTTTAATCTTTGGGTCCATTCAAAGCACATACGTTAGAAATAGGAAGGTTTCCATGGTATGGATGATGATGATCCAAATGAAAAAGGCCCAATAATGTTAATAATGTATGAGGTGTGAGGACTAGTTATTAGCTTCCAAAACTTAGAATAGGGACACACACGTGCAACCAAAAGGAAACGATACAGGCCCGTTTCAACCTAATTTGGACCTGGGCCCATTATCCCATCAATAAATAGAACCAACACAAAAATACTTTTTTCTACCTGTTTACCATAAATATCCACGACGTTAAGGAGATAACGGACCCCTCTATTCTACATAAAAACAAGTAACCCTAAGTCAAAATATGCAAAGATTATATTAAAAAAAAAATTAAATGCATGACGGTTAGGAATCTAAGTGTCACTCTAAGTCTCACATAGACTATAAATGAGAAAGTAGAACACTATATAAGGATAAAGACTCATAAACTCATTATTTTAATGTTTTGGATTGAGAGTGGTGTAATGCCTTATGTGGTTGGACTCAGGTTTCATTAGTGTTATATCTCCCTAGTGAAACCCTCTTTATAGACCTAACATGAATTGATTTACATTTATTTATAATCATTGAAACTACAGATAAATAAATTGGTGGTATGAATAATATATATTAAGCTAAACCTATTATTTCAAAAATACATATTTGTGAATTAAAACAATCATATCTAGTAGGAAAGGAAGATTGAAGGTTGGTCAATAAGATTTTTCAACATCAACAAAGTAGGCAAATAATTTACATTTATAATATAATGACACTAAATAATCATGAAAATAGGTATGATTATCCAAATAAGGTTATAACATACCTACGGAATTCCTATTGAAACTTTAAAATATACAATATATTTTGTTAATATACCAAATTAGTATGTTTTGAAAGTTTGGTAGAAGGACAATACCAAAAATTCAATAAAAAACAAAAAAATTTAATTTAAGTTTGACTTTTGAAAGAATTAATACATATCAACTTTAAGCTTTTATTAAAGTGTATTTGATTAAAAAGATAAGTTCTTTAAGTTAAAGACAGTCATGCATCCATAAATCAGGAATTAACTGATACCATGGTTTGAATGTAGCCAGCAAGAGACTATGATATCATTGAATATCATAGAAAAGTCAAAATGAAAAAGAGAAGGATATATAAGAAAATATGAAAATTGAAAAAAAGAAAAGAAAGAAAAAACATGAGTGATGTCACAGCAAGATAAGCAACATGTTCTCTACTCATTGTTGATTTTGAGTAGTGAATGAAGTTGCCCTAATCCCTCCTTTGGGAAAAAGTTAGAATCCAGGTCTAAAGCACTTGATTATAGCTTGGTGTCGATGGAGAGCACACTAATGGAAGTGTAGCTAAGTGAGGCCCCATCACCCCATCATGCAAAGATTTCTCTTTTCTTTACCATTTTTTTTTTCAGAAAGTGGGGTTGTCTCTGTCGGAAGGAGTGGTTGTGTTGTTGTTTATCGAGGGCATTTTTGTAGTCTCGCACATTCACAGTTCACAATTCTTTGTCTTTGCTTTCATTGGTTCTATCTGTTCTAACCATTTCATGAAAAAAGATTCTCGATGGAATGATGCATCATGCACACCAACCTCTTTTATTCATCTTTCATGTATCATTCTCACACACTACTACTCCACTTTCCCCTCCTGGTTTTGACCAAACCCAATTTTGTGCACTGCAAAATATAACTTGGTCGACCAGTGATGAGACTATGATCATGTCTCCATTCAAAACTGGCCACCAAATAATAACAATTATTGTCTGTAGTAATGCACGTGATGTCCATATCCATTAAAGCTCATTAAACCAATATACCTTCATCATGCTTTTCTACTCCTTTTTCTTACACCCTCTCATTTTTACCCCTTTTCAGATCCAATAAAGTTCAAATAAATCTTTATTTAACATCATTTTTTCTGAAATCTCATCTTATTGATTACGTAAATGCCTTTATTTTATTTTCAGGAACTTTTGAATTTTTTTTATTCATATAAATCACTGAATAGTATTTATAGAGTAATATTGATAATCAATGCAAATAGAAAACATTGATGTGGGAAAAAAAATCCTTTTTCTAAAGAAAACTCTACAAAAATGAAACAGTATTTTAAACAGATTATCAAAAGGAAAGAAAGATGTGGAAAATAAACAAAATAAAAGATAATGATCATATAAGTACTTAAAATACACACATATTCGTTTTTTTCAATGAATAAAATTGGTCATTATCTTTATTGATAAAAGTTGTTTTTTATTAGTTTAAGGAGTTCAAGTCATGTGTGATATGTTAGATTGTGTTGCATACATAAAAGATAGAAGATTCATTAAAAGGTTAAAATTGAAAAATATGCATAAGAAAATTGCTTAGCGGCATTAGAGACAAATTCTAGAGGACCACATTGTATAACTTGGGTCAAAGAAGAGTTAAGGATAATTGTCATAAAATTGACCTACCCTCTAACTTTTCTTCATCACTCATTTGACAAGGAAAAGAAGAATGCTTTATTCTTGAACGATACAACTGCTAACTCATTGGTCAATTTGTTCCTCAAATCCAATAAAATTAGAAAGTAAATATAATGTAGTCAAGAGGCCCTTTTTCTTTATCAGTTTAACTTCTAGGGCTTTGTGCATTATCATTGATAATGGAATCCTAGAGAGGAAGTGAAGTGGTTGGTTTACGACTTTTTTAAAGTAATTAAGTTTTTTTACATTAAAGTAAATTAGGGTTGTATTTATATTTGGTGTAGAGGTATAGAGTTTAATATCGAAAAGATCAGAGTTTCGTCAGATTTCCATTCCTTAAAAGAAAATTCAGCGGTGCATCCACGGGAAAAATACAATTTGAGAGAACAATATTTGAACTTGATGAAAGGTTCACAAAAAGTTTATAAGATCCTAATCCTATCATTCTTTTAGTTATATTATATCATTGAATGACATTACATAAGATATTATTATCTTGAATAAGTTATTATTATATGAGATGAACGTTTTGCATCGAGTATAAAAAAATTGTGGTATATATAAAAAAAAAAAAACAAGTTTTGAGATTTTTATTGGAAGTGGTGTCATGTTTATATGAACAACTCATATTTTTATAAGTGGTCAATTTTGTTTGTCTATCCAAGTAAAAACTTCTAAGATGGTATTATAATTCATGGTTTGTCTTGGTGTTCAAGTATGCATCATTTTAGTAAGATTCAATCAGTTAGGAATCCAAATATGAGTTGAAAGTTTAACATTGAGTATAAATAAAAAAAGTTGAGTAGTATATAAAAAAAACAAGACTTGCAAACATTAAGCCTTAAGGTTTCATGTTAGAAGTGGCATGGTCTCTTATATGGATAACTCATCCATTAGATGTAGCATCATATTTACATTTTTTTTTTCCAAATGTGATTAAGAAAGAAATAACTTTTAAATCAATTTAACCTTAATTAATTTTTAATGTCTATAAAACATGCACTTTTTTTATATCATTATGAATCATTCTCCTTAATTTTTCTAAAGTTATCTTTATTGTTAAATATTTGCTTTGATGAAACATTTGCTTCTTTTTCTTTTTTTTTACGAAACGTCATACAAGTTATAGAGGGGTGAATTTGAGTAATTTCATTTCCTCTTATCCACGTATGCATTTCTATTAACATAACTTTGGCACAAGCATGTTTTAAAAAATATAGTGACATGTTTTTGTACTTTACAATGGTCTAAATATGGAAGGAAGGGAACATGCATGTTTCAAGAATGCTAATATAATTATTTGTCAGGTTAAACTAGGTTGTTGGTTGTGGACAAGTGTTGTATATTCAGATAACATCAACCTTTAATTATAGTGGGAATCCACTACGAGGGTTGTTTCCTAAGATAAAGATACAAATTGAAGAGATGAAAATAAATAAAAACTCAAAATGTAGCATGTGGGATTAATGGAATGGGATTAGGCCATGAAATGGTCTGGTTATGAATAGTTTGTACCACTCGTATATAGTTGGTTATTGCTAATAAAAAAATATAATTTCAATGATAAAATATTGTTTAACCTTTATTTTGTATTTGAAAGTCATGTTTGTTTACAAGTTATTGAAGATTGTTGGTTCATTCATATAGAGGTAGGTGAGTATGAACTCATCAAACTAAATGTTTCATGTGATTGAGTCTTACATATAATGTTTTTTTACTTGTCAGTCATTACTTTTTTTATTTTATCGTAACCTGTCCATTTTTGTTTATGTTCTTAGTCTATGTAGTTCCCTTCATCATTTTCACTTTTTAATAAGGTCTTAGGTTGGATCTATAACCAACTTTTGGAATGGAGTTTTTCTATTGTAATGAAATTGGGGTTAATTGGAGTGAAGTGAAATATTTCAAGGATCTTCCTTCCATATTTTATAAAAATGGTTTCATAATCTTATAATAAAATTCAAATTAAGGTAACTTTTGTAAATTAATGAAATGTTGCAAATTGAACTTATAAATTGATTCTTGGAGGCACACTTTTCTTTCCAGAGTGCATCGTAGAGGTTATTATGAAAGGCTAATCATATATTGTATATGTTGACATTTTCTTTTAGTCAATTCTACAATCTATGTGTTATTGACAAGGCTTATATCCTAAACATATAAGAAAAATTTGGGAAACATATACAAGAAAAACATTTGCAATTCAAAAGATCTATGACAAGGTCAAAGATCAAAACACATTTTCTTAAAGCTTATAATGTTCTACGAAGGAGGAAACTTAAAGAACATGAACATGATACATTTGAAGAATAGTTATTAGAAAAATTAATTTATGTTTCTATGTTTATGGATTTTGGGATTTTTCTAGAAATTAGGTTATGATTTTATGTTGTTGGGCTTGAGCTTTCTTTTAGAGTTTTCAAATTTTCTTAAACTTATGTGCTTATATAGGTATCAAAAACTAATGTAAACACTTTGGAGTCATGTCATATGCATTTGTATTATTTGATACAGGATTCTCTTGGTTCTTGGATTAGAACTCTAATTCATATTGAAGATTAACATCTCTCTGGCGAATCTTCATTTGACTTATTAATTTACTAGATTGTAGCGTTCTTCATCCATATCTTATTTTGCGTTTTTCTCTGATATATTTGTGTTGTGTCTTTTGAAAATTTAGATTCATAAATGATAAGACTATTTTCTAGATAGGATTATATCATTTACATACTTCAAAACCCATAATTTACATCTTAACATCTTCAACTTACTTTTTTTTAATGTGAGCTTTATCTAAGTGTTACACTTCTTTATAACATGCATGATAATAATATCTTAGGTGTATTTTTCTTCTGATAATTAAAAAAGAAATTATCATTCAACTCTTTATTTAACTTAATATACTCAAATAATATCATTGTTCACCTTCTTCTTTCTCTTAGGAAGTCTTCATTCCACACAAATATTTGTAACTACCGTTAGTTATGTTACAAAAATAAATCATCACAATCTCATACAATACAACATAATCTAATTTGAACTCATAAACCAAAATTAAATAATTGATAATAGCAAAGTTCACATCTAAAAGTTTATTTAACCCACTTATTACATCTCTCCTTTTAACCCTTACTTATTTTCAAACATACTAATAATGTGAATAAAATGACATAATAAAAGTCTATTTAAATAATAACTTTACAAAATTCACTATTTAAATAAAATATTTTTTAATAAATTATTGTAATAATACATGACAGTATCATGTTTAATTATTTCATATTCGATTACATAAATATATATATATATATATATATATATATATATATATATATATATATATATATATATATATATGACTATTGATCATATCAACATTTAAAAAAATACAACTATAACAATAAATGTTGTTTGAATTTTAAATTTGTTAAGATAATATCGTTAATATAAGTTATCATATTTAAGTGTTGTCCGCTTTAAAATTTAGAGTTTCGTCATGAATTTTTTTTTTTTTAATTTTAAAATATTAAAGAAAGAAAATATATTTAAATTATGATCAAGTGATATAAAACTATTAAAATATCAAAACAAGTTCTCTAAGTAAAAAGAGAGTTTAACTTTAAAATCACTTTACCATTTTCTCAAGAACTAAGAAAAGTGGGATTTGTGTTTTAGAAACTTATTTTCATTTCCAGATATGATATCAATATTCTGACATCAAGCGTGTTGAAACATAATTAAGTTTAATCACTACATCAGAAATATAACTATTTTAAAACATTTAAAAACAAAAATAAAATTTTTTTTGTAAGAAAATAACAAAGTTTGCAAGTTATTTATGGTTCAATATAAGATTGTTTTAATATTATCCCAAATATTATAACCTCATATAATATAGTTAATCGGACTGAATGATAAAAAACCAATTCGACCAACTTTATATATTTGTTGGAAACTGTAAATTTTTAGCTCATTATAATAAAGACGCTTTCCTACTTGTAATTGCTTACTCACGCAGAAAAAGTAGTGCTCCCAAAATTTAGTCTTCTTAACTTTGATTTCGTATAATTTAAAATGAAATGTACATGATGTATTATAAATTTAATTTATATTTTTCTATATATAAATTTAATTTTCTAAAATATTTATGTGCGACCGTTAGATAATATAGTATGATTCGATAATCAAATTACATTATCTTTCGCCTTTTCCTCGATCTTTAGTTTACTAATCAATTTTGTTTATACTTGTTTATCATATTTTAATGAAATCCTCTTTCAATAATAACTTAATAGATGGATTTGATAGGTAGTGTGACTAAATTAAGATGAATTTAGATGGATTTGAGTGAATAAATTTATGATGTTTCTTTGAAGAGATTTGGAGATGAAAGTAAATGAATTTAGAAGTAAAATTTATAAAAATTTACAAATGATTTGATTAATATAATAGATAAAAGAAAGTTTTAATAGATTAAAATATAATATTATTATTTTATCCTTATAACTAAAATTAGCTATTATTATTATTATTCATTAATATATATATATATGGTTTTGGGAAGGATATTTGTACCCTAAACCCTAAACTTTCATTCATCCTCTCGTATCTTTGCTATTTTTGTAGATGCAAAAAGTGGCTCATCCCTCAAATCCTTGCTTTCCTTCTCTAATATTGTGTTTAGATCCGTTGACGTACTGTTCACGCTGATGAAACAGATGGTGCGGATTGTGGTTGGTTCAACTTATTTGTAAGGAATTATGAGCGCTAATTTGTAATTGAGCTACGATTTTTGCCTCCTACTAAACTAAAGAGATATGCAAGAAAAATCATTTTATTTTGTTGAACTTACTTGTTTGTCCTTGTGATTTAACCAATCAAAATTAACTTTTATTTACTTTTTTAACTGTGTATATATTTACGGTGTCTTTATTTGTTAAATAATTCTTTTTATATATGGAATTTTGGTCAACTTGTTATAGCAATTAGATTTCAAAAATTATTTTGTTTTACCTGTTTTTATAACGATGAATAATAATAATAATAATAATAATAATAATAATAATAATAATAATAATAAAAAAAAAATAATGACACTAATAATAAATTATATTTTTTTAATTTCAAATAACAGCTTCAATTTTATTTTAACATTATTTCTCTTTTTTATATTTAAATTTACATTACATTTATCATGAAAGATAAATTTGGAATCATACGATGTAATCTATTAAAAATAAAAATTAAATAAATTTTATCAATCAAATCAAATCATACACAATTTTTCACAAACTTTTCACTCACATCCATTTATTTTCACTCATATTCATTTGATCAGACTATTTTTTTTTCCAATCCAAACAACATCGTCTTCACCTACAAATAAACTCAAACCCACTCTCCCAAATTCACACCCCAATCCAAACACAACATTAGGATGTGTTCACTTGTGAATATTAATTTGGTAGAGAGGAAGAGAATAAATTTGAGTGGATTAGAGTGTGAAGTTTGTATTATTCTTTTGAAGGGATTGAGATTTAGAGGTGAGTGAGTGACTGAATTTAAAAGTAAAATTTATTAAAGTTTATAAGTGATTTGATTGGTGTGATAGATTAAAAACTAAATTTAATTGAAAGAATAACAAGATTATCAAATTGTCCTTGATGTTGAAAATAATCTAAAATTATATTTTGATGAGTTAGATTTATTTTATAAAAAATATTTAAATGAATAAATAAAAAAAATATTATAAAAATATAATAGATTTACTTCTTCAACCTTTTTTTTATAAACAATTTAAAAATTTGGGTATTAACTATTGTTCTAATCATAATTTAAAAAGTCGTATTTTAACATTATTATTATAATTATGCAACATTACATTATTAGTGAATTAAGAGAAGGATAAATAAATCGAGAAAATAATGGTAATCTTTCTCAAATCACTCTCAAATCATCTCACAAGATGTGAAAATGAGGAAATTTTTTGTTCCCTCCTTTTCCTCTCTCTTATTTCTAGAAGTAAATGCCTAACTCACTCTCAAATCATCCATTTCTAATCTCTCCCAATAATAAATCCTTTTAAGTGAACACAATATTACACATCTATAAATCCGAACATCATTAATTCTTTAATTAAATCCACATTTTCCATAAATATCTTTATGCAAAGAGAACACTCTAATTACTTGAAGGTATTTATTGTTTAGAAGGATAAAAGAGAAATTTTTTGATGATGAATAGATAAAATTTAACAAAATAAAAGACATAAAACCTATACCAGAATGAGTTGTCAGGAAAAGAAATTTAATTTCAGACCAAATATCTTTATTTAAATTTAAAAAATCAAACATTTGAATGAGGAAGGAGCAAAACATAATCAATTTTTTTAAAATATATTCTTTATAATTTTAAAGTGTTTTAAGTCATGATAACACAACATATAACGATCTCATAATAACCTTTTTTAACATATGATGATGTCATGTTAATGTTTATTTTAATGTATCTCTACACCAAAACAGAAAAGTTGAGATGTTAAAATACGTTAAAGAATAATACTAAAAGATAAAAAGACTGGAAATTAAAAGAATCTAAATTACAGACACTATATCATATTCTTTAGAAAAACATAATACCTATTTCACCTATTATTGCTACTATGAAAGCTTCAGCAATCAAACCATTATTAGATCCTCGTAAACTACTATTACTACTTACCCTTTTATGCAGCAGCTTTTTTCTGTAATAAATTTGTCTTAATTATTTAAATTCTTTAAATTACACGTGGTACTATTTTATATAGAAAGGAAAAGTCAAAGATAAAATTCTAATATCTTTGAAGGTCATTACAAAAATAACATGATAATTACTAAATTTAATAGCATTTATTAAATTAACTAAATTCTTTAATGATTATAAAATGATTAAAAATCAATATACGACCTAGAAGTAAAATAAAATATGTTGCATTATAAGCACTCAAGTACCTATCCTAGCAACATCCCTACATGTCATTATAGTTTACAATGATTTAAGCCTTTCATTGAAACATTACAAATATTTCACCCATTCCCATAAAAATATAAATCATATCTCTTCTTTCTCATGCATGTCCAGTGATTGTGGTGCCTTTACTTTGGACCTCACAAAAGGTAATCACAAATACAAAAGTAAAGTGCTCAAACTTTTACATTCTGTCATTAGTATATTTGCTTTATTTATATCCAAAATCTTTCATTGCTAGTTACAGTAACATCTACAATGTCTCCTCCAATGGTTAAATTAGGAAAAACAATTTGCTTTTTTATTTTTTTCCCTCCTTCAAACCTTCCTCTAACAAAAAGTTACATCTTCTAAACCTAAATAACAGAAGTATCTAGTTTCATATTAATTAAAGGATAAATTAATATTATTTAATTTCGCTAATCTTAATTTAAAACATTCTTTATAAGATTTCTTACTGGAACTTATGAAATAAAATAAAAATATTTTTATTATATTTAAGTGAGGAAAGAAGAATAGTCTAAAACTATATTTAAGTGGAACAAGGAGCTTCACCTAACCTCTTAAATATGTCCGTCCTAACTCCAAGACTGTATGGATAATTGCTTCTGCACCTGTGCTTTGATATAAATGCTTCTCTTTTTTCCCTCCCGTTTTTTTTTTTTTTCTGAAGAAATAATGTATGAAAATAAAGGGGTTATACTTTTTCTATAAATTAAAAAAGATCTTTTAATTATTTTACTAATAGAAAATACTGTTTAAATATATTTTTATTTATTGTAAATATGATTTTTATAGTTTTTTTTTAGTCTTTTGTTAACTATTGTTATTTGACATTAAAAATGAAAATGAAATACTAAAAACTAGTTTAGCGTATATTTTATAAAGTTTCATTTTATAGATAAAATTAAACTTTTATGAAATTTTAATTTACTTTTGTTACCTAATGTAAGTTCATATTAGTTTTTATTTATTAACAATAGTGTAATGATTAAAATAAACAAAGAAAATATTAAGAAACAATTGTATAAAGAGATTACATATTATTAAAGAAAAATGAAATAATTTACTGAAATCGTGAATAATTATGATTATGAATTATGTATTTATGGTTTACGCGTATTCATGTTTAATATTTTAAAATTCTTTAACGTATTAATAAATAAAATGTATAATTTATAAAGCACTAATATTTTTATAATAAATTAATTTATAATTTTACACAATAACAATCATATATTTATTATATTTTTAAAAACTATTGTACATTAAAATTAAATATAATATATATATATATATATATATATATATATATAACACATAGGTGAATATAGGTGAAGAGTGAAAAAAATTTAATAAACTATAAATTCAAACATTGCTTTAAATTATATCTTTTAAACTTCTATAATTAATCTACATAATTTAGTTACTAATCACATTTAACTAATCAGTCGAGCACGTTCTTTACGTGCTTGAAAAAATAGTTGTTAGTTTTGATGCACCAATCTTTCACAATCACGAGGGTTTGAATTGTTTCTCAAACTTTTTGATTTACTTTTACACTTGAAAAATAGTTTTTGTGAAATCTTTAACCAATTGATAAAAGGAATTTAAGAATGCATATTGTTTAACCTTTATACTTAGAAAAAATTAAAAGAGAATGAAAAGAAAGCACAAGAGACAATAAGATTTATACTGGTTCGATTAAATTGAATTTATATCCAGTCTCTGGTTTTCCTCACTAAAAATTCGACTATAATAACAAGAGAAGAATTCGACTATAACAACAAGAGAAGGAATACAAGAAACCCTTATGCAATTCCTAAACTCTAAAACTACACTTCTTGAAACACTCCTTCAAAAAATGCAAAAATTATAATGCTCCAAGCAATTACAAACAACTACCACAATCACAGTGATAAAAGATAGAATTTCAATTCAAGAAACCATAAAAAGTAGTGAGAAAACAGTGACAATGATGAAACAATTAGACATGATTTAGCACATAACTTTGGTGTTAATATTACACCCTTTTCATTTGATCTTGATGAGCATTCTCGATGAACACTTAAACACTGCTGCAGAACCTGTTCCAAGAAAATATTCACCCCACTTTCTTCTTTCTTTTGATTGAGAAAACGTTCTCTTCCAATAGGTGCAGTGATATGATTATATGAATAGGCTGCTGTCTGGAAGTACCTAGTTGATTATGTTATTTGACTAATCAACTAGATTATGATAGAACTCAAGTTCATGTTTCAAAACTAATCTAGTTAACTAGATTAATATTCTAATTAACTAGCAAGACAAAAAAACAATAAATTTAACCATCACACACATATATGTCTTGTTTGAATTTCAACAATTCTATGCTATCATTTTTTTCATAGACATCATCAAAAACAACATAAATTCTCTTTTAAAAAATATAGAACAACAATAGTCATTACCAAATATATTCAACCCATGATTTAAAAAATGTAATTAGTATCAATTGCTTTCATTTTTGCCATTTGTACTGCTTTTGAGTTTGGGTTGATTACTCAATTATGCTCTCATCTGATAACCAATACAAACTTTTTAAAAAGATAATTAATCAAAACAAACGCAAATAATCTTTGCATAAATTTGGTGTTGATTTCATCGCTGATAATGACATTCGCATAAACCAATTTTAATATGGAGTCTTGATTTGTACTCAGCCAGGTTAGAGTTTACTTAAAACATATTTAATTTAGCTTTTAAACATGAGATATGAATTTGACTTTTATAAAAAAAATGTTGACATATTTACACGATATTTACATATTTTTAAAAGGTAATTTTTAAAACATGAGATATGAATTTGACTTTTATAAAAAAATGTTGTCATATTTACAGGATATATACATATTTTTAAAAGGTAATTTTTATCTAATTTTGAAACATGAGAAATGAATTTGACTTTTATAAAAAAAAAGGTGTTGACATAACATTTGAAATGTATTTATTTTAAATGTAATTTATATTTTGGTTACTTTAAGAAGTCAAAGAATTTAATTATAAAATTTTTAATAATATATTTACTGTCCTACTATCATATTCATTATATTATGTTTATTATCGAATTGATATACATAAAAAATGAGAAAGTAATTCTTATGGATCCTTCAAATTTAATTAGTTATAAAAGAAATGTTGACATATTTATTGGATATATACATATTTTTGAAAAGGCAATTTTTATCTATATTTAAAACATGAGATATGAATTTGACTTTTATTAAAAAACAAAGTGGCATATTATATATATATATATATATATATATATATATATATATATATATATATATATATATATATATATATATATATATATATATATGGAACATTATGATTGATAACCAAAAACAATTAAATTTCATCAAAATAATAATAATACAAAATCATAAAGATCACATGGATATATAATTCGAAGATATTTAATAAGTAAAATATTAACAAATGTCTTCCAGAAGATTGTATTATTTGATCCAAATAAGTACTTATACTTACAAGCAAACCTAAAAATAATGAATTACGATAAATTAAGTTTGCACATCTAATCTCTCTAATTAATTATTTAGAGATGAATCTATAAATTAATTTCTTTGGTAACCAAAACCTAGATAGCTAATGTTAGTGACCAATTTAGAGACTAATTTATAATATAAACTATTTTAGTTACGAATTTAAAGATCAATTATAATTTTTGAAACTAATTTAGTTACCAATAATTTTTAGTTTATAAATTAGTATCAAAATTGATCACTATAGTGACTAATTATTTTGGTCACTAAATATGGTCATTATTTAAGATTTTTCTTGTAGTGACTTACCATCACTCAGACGTCACCACACCTATGATCCACCACACCTATGATCACAAGATGTTAGTTAAGAAAAAAATTCCTAATTTCGGATCAACCTCCCTCACAACTGAAAACTCTCTTAAACTTTTGTGCAACCATCGTTTTGATCTCGCAGGGAGGAGTTACTACTAGGGGTGGTTGTGATGGGAGTCACGATGGTCACCATCTTCATTACGGTGGTTACGTTTTCATACAACGGAAGGTTGCATTTCGGTGAAGCTCTAACAACGGTGGAGGTGTGATGCCTTCTTCTTCCTAGGGAGGAGTTACTACTAGGGGTGGTTGTGATGGGAGTCACGATGGTCACCATCTTCATTACGGTGGTTACATTTTCATACAACGGAAGGTTGCATTTCGGTGAAGCTCTAACAACGGTGGAGGTGTGATGCCTTCTTCTTCCTAGGCGAGGTGCGCGCAACGACGATCAAGCTCTGGCGTGGTAGCTCACGTTTTCGATGTGGTTGCGCCTTTGGTTCAGTCTCTTTTGGCGAAGCTCTTCGTGGCTGATGGAGAAGAGGAGTAGGAGCTTCTTGAGTAGTGTAGCAGCAACGACTTTTATCGATGTCCTCATTGCTCCTTCTTCTTCTCTAGCAAGGTGTGTTGGGAGTCAAAAGAGAATGTGGCATTGAAATGGTTACACTACAACTATGATTTGTATTTTTCTTTCATTAAACCTAAAAAGTGTGGGCTAGGCCGACAAAACAATTTTAATTTTAATATAAATTCAGAAAAAATTGAAACTCTATTTGCCACAATAACTAATGTTTTTAAAAGCATGTTAACCAAACATTATATAAGTTTCGACCAGGGATCATTTCTAATTTTACGCAAGGGATTAAAAATATATTTTTGCAAAATGAATTATATAAAATAATCATAAAGTGGTTTTAGTATATTACAATTTATATTAAACAAGGATATAAGATAAAATTTTGTTGTCATTAAAATAAACGATAAGAATAAGGATGACAAAGAGGTGGGACAGGGACACGTCTCGCTATCTCATACCCATTCCCATAAAAAAAATCATCTTCATCCCCATACTTATACCCAACGAGTTGGGTCCAACAGGCCAGGCCGTCAACCCGTTGTAAAAGGGACAGGTTGGGTTGAAGATTTCAACCCGTCAGCCCGTTCTGGTCCGTCCCGTTCAGCCTGTCAACTTGATGGGCTAGCCCGTCCTGACCCGTTGGCCTGTTTTAAAAAAATAAAATAAATTAAAAGTAATTAAAAAGATTGATTTTTATATTATATATTTTAAATGTATAAATATATAATAATATTGTAATTTAAATCATTAACACCTACAAATTAAGTTTCAATTATTAGTTATAATTGAATAATTTATTATGTAAATTTAATAATTATTTTAACTTATCAAATTAAAAACATTAACTAATCAATTAAAAGTTTAAAAAATATTTTATTTGATTAAATATGCCTTTAATAATAATTTAATTTATATGTATATATAAACAAATTTAAGAAAAATAAATAATTTTAAAATTTTGAAAATAAATTTAAAACTTTTAAAAAAATTAAAAAAAAAAAGAAAAAAAGTGGACTGACCAGCCCGACCCAGCCTGTTATACGTTCTATACGGGACGTGTTGTGATTATTGACCCATTTCTATTTGATGGACCAATCTGGCCCAACCTAGTCCGACCCAACCCAATCCATTTTTGACGGACCACATATGGATCTGGCCAAAACGAGCCGGACTGACCTGTTTGTCACTTCTAGTCATATGTAAATAAATAATAACTCAGTACTCGGTATTTTTATAAGTGTACTATAAATTCAAAACTGAGATATGATATTTTAAACAAAAAAAGTAAAAATGAAAGCAATTAATCGCATTGAATATGGCTAAACATTTACAACATGAAATTGAATTTGAAAATGTTATAGATGCAGACATTTTATATATGATAGTATTAAGTTTTGCATCTCACATTTAAGTACGTTAGACGCATACATACCAAACGCGATGTTATAGAAAAAAAAAGACGTACAAGTGCATTAAATAATCAACTAAACTTTACTATCTTTAGCGTTAAGTAGTTGCCTCATTATCACCATCCAGGTTTATTCACGTTACACGAGTCATGAGTTATTTAGTACTATCACTTCACTATATATAAACAATTAAATTTAATTAACAACAACGAGAGTGTAAAATTCACAAACTTTAAATGTCAAGAAAAAAATAGTAAATTTATATATATTTTTTTAAATTGTCCTAATTATGTTTGTAACATTCAAGAACTAACAACTTATGACATTCACAATATTCTAAAATTATTTAAGGGTCTTTCAAAAATTTATTATCTTGTTAATTTATTGAAAATAACAATTTTTGTAAATTTGCTTAAAGTACAAATATTATTTTGAAAAGATTATATCGCGGAACTTGATAATATACACACTAACAGAAAATTATTTAAAATCGCGTAGACTCGATATGCATCAACGTGAGGTTGTCGTTTTATATACTATCATATATAAAATCTGGGTATAGAACTACTAATATTTTATCATAAGGTCGAGATAACTTCTATAATATCACTTTATCTCTCTTATTGATTAGTATGAAAGTAGATGAAAGTTTTTCTTTTTCTTTTTTTTTTATTCTTTGATAAATCTCAATTTGGAAATTGTGTCGATAGAGACACCCCATATGATCAAGTCAATATTTAAGGGTTAGTGTTAATGCGAAAATAACTGGACAATAAAACTAATGATATATATTTTATATAATTGTATATTTATATTATTCTTGATAAACTTTTTTTTTCCATAGATTATGTAGATAATCCTTGTCATCTTTAATTCATTTAGTTGTTTTTCAGACACGGGGATTAGATTTACATAATACATAATATTATCTAGATGATTTCGACCTTTTCTAGTATTTTTCGGACTTTCCTAATATTTCTTATCAACAATAGCTTATAACTTTAATTCATATGATATGATGACATGACCCAAATCATCTTGGTTTACAAAGTTATATTACATTAGTTTAAAACTTCTTGATTTATCAAACTGATATGATCTCTTCATCCCTTATCATCAACTAAAGAAAAAATAAATATAAGTAAAAAAATTAATAAAAAGAGAGAATGTTTAATTAAAAAAATAGTAAGAAAATAAGTTATTTTTTTATCTATTTATTTATTTACTATCATAGTTTAATATGACTATTACCATACTAAAAATAAAAGAAATGAAAATAGATCTTAATCAACTATAAAAGTTACTTAATTGGGTATAAATTAAAACTATTTTATTCAGGTATGAATATGTTGTATGGAACATTTGGCGTCCATATTTGCCAAAGAAAAATGAGTTAAAATGTGAAAAATCAAATATTTTATTATGTTATTTTACACATTAACTCTACGAAACGATTCACTCCTCTTATCTTTGTTTTTTTCTTCTTCTCTCATCTCATATTAATATTAGTCTATTTTTTATTACAATCATAATTTAAATAAGAAAACTAACAATATCAAAAGATAAAATTATTATTGATGGATATAATTAATAATATTTTGACTCATATATTTTCAATCAAATATAACTCATTTTTCTTTTCTTCTTTTACTTTATTTACTTATTTATTTTTTTTCTATATAATAAACAAACTAATAATAATATCAACATATAATGATATTCCTTTATTAGTGTATATATAAAAATTACTTTTTAAGTATATCTTTATCTATAATTAGAACCATTTTATTTAATTTATAATTTTTCAATATATCTTATATTCAAGCAATAAAACGACAATTAAAATATATTTTAAGATTGAAAATTTAAAAATTTTAATTACAATATTTGATAATAACCCAAATTATTATTTTTTAATTTTAAAGAATACGAAAGCGCATGCATTACAACAAGAACATGACTAGTAATTATAATAATGTGTTAACATGTCGTAACGTCATGAACAAGGTATGGCAGACGTGTCTTTGAAAGTTTGTAATTTTAGTTGTGATTGATCCTCCGCTTGCGAGCGTTGACCAAAATGTCAGATTTTAAACCAATATTTTTTTGACAGAGATTGTTTATGAACCTGATAGTGAAAACTAAAATACAGATCAACTTGATCATATTCTTTTTTAGTTTTTTGGGTTCCATTTCCGATTTCTCGATACTTTGTCTCTTCCAAAAATTAAATATATAAATAAAGAAAGAAAGAAATCGATGTTGTTGATCTGGCTCAATAAACAACATCCTCAAGCACAAGACACTGACACAAAAAGTCTACTATTTTAAAATTGAACAAAACTCAATGAATGTTGTTCCTTCCAAACAAAATACATCATTGGAGGCTAAGTTACTTCATAGGTTCATTTGTGTTGAATGTTGGATCTGGAATGTTGAATCTAACAATAAGCTTCTTCAATGCTCCATGATCTGGATAAAATCAAAGATTCGTTTTTAAATTTTCTCTCTTTTAGCTTTAAGGGCCTTCAGGAATAGATTCTTTCTAATTTCAATACTACTAAATTGAATTTGAAACTTAAAGCAACACCTTTGGCTTTGAGCCAAAAACAAAAGCAAAAAAAAAAAACATTTAAATCCAAATGTTATAAAAGTATCTAAATTCAAAAATGATCTATGAAACATCTGATATGGAATATTACTATATTATACATCAACCTTACATGAGGCAACATTAAATAACTTCACCTAACATTTTGCAAGTAACAAGGGTTTGGGGGGAAAATTCATTACTGCTTTTCCGCTGAGATATGTAAGAAAACACGGAAACTAACTTTAAAAAAAAATTGAAATAAAGTTGGTGAATTTAAAGTATTATGAATGATGACTTTATTGATTTTTACAATGATTATATAAAAAATAGTTCTTAATCAGTTATTAGTATAGAAAATTCAAATTAAACATTTTTTTTATGTGTACATGGAGGAGATGATGATGTTATTTAGAATGGTAGTAATTATTAGAAAAAAGAAATGTGAAGTAGAATGAATAATGGAAGGAGGTGGTGGGTGTGATCCCATTGAGGGGTTGGAAGCTTTGAACTTTGTGGTTTGCCCAGTTGGACAGATAACAGCTTTTACAAGCCAGCTGATTATTTGACTTTTAGCCATGACTTCAGCCTGTGGGTCCCACCACAACATAGACAAAAAGGAACCTCATTTCTTAAATAATGTATGCAAAATCGAAAAATCATTTTAATATCACTAACAAGTTTGGTTTTTGCGAGAGTCAATGTCCCTTCTCCCTGGATTCCTAGCAACCATTGTTTTTCTAGAGTTGAAACATTGTTGAGAGAGAGAGAGAGAAAAAGGGAGAATGGGAGTTGCTCTGAATTGAATCGAAATCACTCTTTTTCTTTTCTCTACTTTATCTTTTCTTTTCTTTTTGGTTTTCAATTTAAGAAAATACTAGTACAGTAGAGAGATATCAAACGGGTTTGTTTTGGTTTTACTTTGTAAGTAAAAGAGAATTTGATGTGGGGCGCTTTGCTTTAATTATGCTGCAGTGAACTGAAGACAGAGAGAGAGAGAGAGAGAGGGAGAAGAGAGACAATCTTCCTTCACCTTTGATGACGGCTATTCAGGTGTTTTATGGACTGCGTCTTGCTACTGATTGAGCTTCAGGGATTCTATTACATGTAGTTTGATTAATCCCATTTCTCTTATTATTTTTTTTCTATTTTTGGGGTTCTTGATCCTGTGAGCTGCCTTGCAAATTTTGGGATCTGGGTTCTAGGGTTTGAGCTTTTGACTTTCTCTCTCCTTGGGTTTCTTTCCATCTGTTACTATTATATCTCTCTTTTTTTTTCTGAGAAATTTGGTATTGAAATCTATTCTGGGTTTTGGGAAAAAAAAGAGTCTGTTTATGTTTTTGTTGGTTTTCTCGTGAAATGGTGAGCTGAGTTATTTGTTTATCTTTCAAACAAAAATCTCATGTTTCACAGATTAGATTGTTGGGGAGGTGTAGTCTTTAAAGATTCCAGATTCCTTATGTTTTGTTGGGGGAAGATGTTGAAGGTGAATTTGTTGTAGATTGATGTGATGGGCTAAAGTAAAGCCTGTTGTTGTGTGGTGTTTGAAGTGTGGGAAAGAATCTGAGATTGGTTTGTGTGAGGAGAGGAGAAAGGCAGCATGCATCTGTCACTATGGAAGCCCATTTCTCACTGTGCGGCACTGATCATGGACAAGAAGAGCAGGAGGAAAGATGAATCCAATGTGGACATAAAGAGAAACCCATCAATGCTTCGGAAGCTGCAAGAAAACAAGCTAAGGGAGGCCCTTGAGGAAGCTTCTGAAGATGGCTCACTCTCCAAATCTCAAGACATAGACCAGCCGGACTCTGCTGCCAACCAAGATGATGGCCTTGGGAGATCCCGATCGCTTGCCAGGCTGCACGCCCAGCGCGAGTTCCTTCGAGCCACCGCACTTGCGGCGGAGCGCATCTTCGAGTCGGAGGAGGAAATTCCGAGCCTACAAGAAGCATTTTCCAAGTTCCTTACCATGTACCCCAAGTACCAGTCCTCCGAGAAGGTTGATCAGTTGAGGTCTGATGAGTACTCACATTTGTCTCCCAAGGTATGCCTTGATTACTGTGGTTTTGGACTCTTCTCTTTTGTTCAGACAATTCATTACTGGGAGTCTTCTACGTTTAGCTTGTCTGAGATTACTGCAAATTTGAGTAACCATGCACTTTATGGTGGTGCCGAGAGAGGAACCGTTGAGCATGATATAAAGACTAGGATCATGGACTATTTGAATATCCCCGAGAATGAGTATGGCCTTGTTTTTACTGTGAGCAGAGGATCAGCTTTTAAGCTGCTTGCTGAATCATACCCTTTTCATACAAACAAAAAGTTGTTGACCATGTTCGACCATGAGAGCCAGTCCGTTGCTTGGATGGCTCAGAGTGCTCGGGAGAAAGGTGCTAAAGTGTACAGTGCTTGGTTTAAATGGCCAACCCTCAAACTCTGTTCTACTGATTTGAGAAAACAGATTTCCAACAAGAAGAAGAGGAAGAAGGATTCGGCTACTGGTCTTTTTGTGTTCCCAGTTCAGTCTAGAGTGACGGGGGCTAAGTATTCGTACCAGTGGATGGCCTTGGCCCAACAGAACAACTGGCATGTCTTACTGGATGCCGGTTCATTGGGCCCCAAGGACATGGATTCGCTTGGCTTGTCCCTCTTTCGGCCAGATTTTATAATCACTTCATTTTACAGGGTTTTTGGATATGATCCCACAGGCTTTGGCTGTCTTCTGATCAAGAAATCGGTGATGCAAAGCCTTCAAAATCAGTCTGGTTGTACTGGGTCTGGAATGGTGAAGATTACCCCGGAGTTTCCAATGTATTTGAGTGATTCTGTGGATGGTTTGGATAAATTTGTTGGAATTGAAGACGATGAAATCAGTGGGTTGGGGGAGAAGACTACTGAAACTCGTCAGGGAACACAGTTGCCTGCCTTTTCTGGTGCATTCACATCTGCTCAGGTCAGAGATGTGTTCGAGACTGAAATGGATCAAGACAGCTCTGAAAGAGATGGAACCAGCACCATATTTGAGGAGACGGAGAGCATATCTGTTGGAGAGGTGATAAAGAGTCCTGTTTTCAGTGAGGACGAGTCATCGGACAATTCATTTTGGATTGATTTGGGTCAGAGTCCATTGGGGTCTGATGGTGCAGGTCAGTCGAATAAGCACAAGATAGCTTCCCCACTACCACCTTTCTGGTTCAATGGGAGGAGGAACCAGAAGCAACCTTCACCAAAACCAACATCCAGGATGTATGGCAGCCCGATGTACGATGACAGAGAGGTAAACCTAGGTGCTCATGAGGACCACCGTGTGCTGTCATTTGATGCGGCTGTCCTGATGTCACAGGAACTTGACCGGGTCAAAGAGGTGCCTGAAGAAGAGCAGGTGGAGGAAGTTGATCATTATTCAAGAAATGGTAATGGGTCTGATCATCTGCATGTCGACGAGATCCTGGAAGAACCAGGAACCAGTGGAGCGGTCAATAATGGATCTTGGCTCAATAATTCAACTTCTCTTGCTCGGCATCAAAGCTTGGAGAATGGGTCTACCTCTGAAATATGTGCTGATGTCAAAGAGAGTGCCATAAGAAGGGAAACAGAAGGTGAATTCAGACTGTTGGGTAGGAGAGAAGGGAATCGTTATGGCGGTGGTAGGTTTTTTGGTTTGGAAGAGAATGAAGCGACCAGCAGGGGAAGAAGAGTGTCATTTAGCATGGAAGATAATCGTAAAGAGTACCTTAGCCAGACCTTAGAACCGGGAGACGTATCTGCAACCAGCTTTGATGATGAAGAGGCGACCAGTGATGGAGACTATGGTGATGGACAAGACTGGGGCCGGAGGGAACCAGAGATAGCATGTCGTCATATTGACCACGTCAACATGCTTGGTCTCAATAAAACTACACTTAGACTTCGGTTTTTGATAAATTGGCTTGTTACCTCGTTACTGCAACTGAAGTTGCCTGCTTCTGATGGCGGTGAAAAAGCAAATCTTGTCCACATATATGGTCCGAAAATAAAATATGAAAGAGGTGCAGCCGTGGCTTTCAATGTGAGGGACAGAAGTAGGGGGCTGATCAATCCAGAGATTGTTCAAAAGCTTGCTGAAAAAGAAGGAATCTCTCTTGGTCTTGGTTTTCTGAGTCATATACAGATTCTTGATAGCTCAAGACATAATCGTGGAGCTCCTAATCTAGAAGACACAACTCTTTGTAGACCAATGGAGAATGGTCGGCGTGATGGAAAAGGTAGCTTTGTTAGGCTTGAAGTTGTGACGGCTTCACTGGGCTTTCTGACGAATTTTGAGGATGTATATAAGTTGTGGGCTTTTGTGGCTAAGTTTCTCAACCCAACATTTATCAGAGAAGGCGGTCTTCCTACTGTTCAAGAAGGTTCTGAGACATGAGATGGCAAAGTTGATCGCAACTTTAATCAATTTTGGAGACTGAACATGAAAGATTATTTGTGTGAAATTGCCAAAAGGGGCAGCAGGCAAAGCTGTGGGAGGAATGGATTGATTGATGATGATTTGTAAGATCCTACATAGACGCAAATCTATTTTCTGCATCAAAGCAAGATAGGGCAAGCGGGGTGGATTTGTTAATTCATGTTTCTTGTTGCTTACATTTTTATTATTTTTCTCTTTAGTTTTTTGAGCTGAATGTAGAGTTGGCTTTAGAGATTATTACATATTGGGAAACCATGATGTACTTCGAAGCAATATTTTGAGTAGAACTTCTACTGATATATACTTAGCTTCCATTGCATACGAAAGGATTTCCAACTTCTGTAAAAATGTAGCGTTCATTGTCATGCTATACTTTATCATACTATCTTTTGTCCTCTCTTCTCTTACATATTTTTGTCCTAAAAGTTGGTGTAACTTTGGGCATTTAACTCCTGTGGAAATGGAATCAGTCAAAGTGGAACGAATGTGGCGATGAATGCCCTGGAACATATTTTTTTCACTTTTCTTTTTACTCTGTTATTTTGCATACAACTCAATCCTAAACTCTGTATTTTTAATGGTTTTCTACTACTTGAAGGTGGCGATGAAGACTGTTGATAAGGATTATTGTTAAGGAAAGGTGAAAGAACAAGAATCGACAAATTGATCAATACTTGCTATTTCTGAAAGTGGGTTTTAGTTTCTCTCACTAAATATATATGAATCCTTTTTAGCTTAACTTGCTGTACCTTTGTTGTGATCCTGCAAACGTTATGTAGTGTTTGCGTGTACAATCCCCACTGATTGCAAATTGTGGAGATTGTCAAATTATGCTGTATTGGAAATAAAATTCAATCTGTGTGATGGTATGGTTAGGAAATGCAAGTTTCTTATGCTGGGTGGATTCTATGCTCTCTATCCTTGAAAGTTTGAGTACCTCTTGACTGATGTGGTTTAATAAGATACGTAGATGATTACGTTGTTTTTAAGTATATAATTATTATCAATAAATTAATAAATGATTAATTGACTCTGCACCTTTTTACTCTATTGATGTGATCCTCTCTTTGAACCTTCATTAAGTTATTTATATCTTTGGGTTGGCTTTTTTTTTCTACATATCTTTTTATTGGGGGTGTGACTCATAGTTGAGCCTCACCCACTAAGTTTTGTTTCAGAAGAATAGAGGTTTTATGATGATTTTCCATCCAGCGATCGACAAATCAGTCCTCAATTAGTTTTTTTCTTTTCTTTTTCAATCATTGATTGACTGAATGCCAACCTGTGATATGTGATGATATGAAAAAAAAAAATCATATGATGCGTGTTAAAAGTTAAAGGAAACATAGTTTCTAAAAGAATGAGAAAAGAGAAAAAGAAGTGAACATACGGTTTTTTTAAAAAATTAAATAGCAACTTCTAAAGGTTTAAGGGTATTTTTAATGAATTATTACCATTTTTTTGGGATGATTTATGGAATATTTCGACTACGAATATTCAAGTTGGGCTGTCATTATTTTATTAGATCTTATAAAACTTAATTGATTGATTTGGGGTTCGTTGATGCGATCTTACTATTGTCGAACGTGGGAAAAGATCATGGTGCAATACGATTACATATGAAAATTCCGTGTTAGCTTAAGACATGCGTGCACGCGTGGACACCATTACCATTAACACCAAAATTGCACTATGCTCTTAAACGATGACGCAAAGTAACATTTACAAGTAAATTTTAATGCACTTCAAATTACATGATAAGCCAGTAATGTTCCAGTGTCAATTAGAAGGCTATAAGCCAAAATACTGGATGGCAAGTATTTCGAAGCAGAACTCCTGACCAGATATTGGTTGAAACTGTAATTTGAATTCCATATAAGGTTGCAAATGGGGAGTGTATTTCAGAGATTGGGCAAATGATAGGTGGATATCTAAGATTCCATCATCTTGATGAGAAATGTAGCCTCCAATGCCGATTCCTTGGACTGCAAATAACGGTTTTCTTCTACTAAATCTGTGGTCAAATTCAACAATATTGGCCGCTTAGGGTCGTATACTGTGAGGTCACGAACTCGTGCAACCCATTTTGCTGCTTCCCATACCCCAAACCTGAGTCATGAAATAAAAGCCAAGGTTCATTAACACGGCATAGCCTGTTAGAATATAGGTTCATAAGCAGCATCAAAGAATATTCGCATCAAAGACCTATATTGTGGATTTTCTCGCTTAAACGAACATAATCCGGTAAGAAAATGTGAAAAATTACATTAACTTAAGCGAGACCTTTTACATAAGGGGTGAGTTTATGAAATCCAACACTAACATCTCTATATCATATTTGTTACATCTTTACAGTGGTTCAAAAACCACTTCAGTTTAGAGTTTAGTTTTTTTAGTTACTATCTTTTATTTTTGAAGAAAAATAGTAGAACTAAGTTTGCACCCTTATATTCATAAACAATTGTCCTACAACATAACACCACACTGGTCCCTTGGGATTCGGTACTTGGATTTACAAGTTCATTTTACTATTCGTAGACTTCGTATACTTGCCTAACTTCTTAACCGTGACAGTCCCTGCAAGCTAATTAACAGCTTAGAGTACATTTAGATGGTCGATAACACGGGTGAAGAAATTGTGATTTTCACTTATTCCCCATATACTTAATCCTATGTCTTGGTATTACTATCCTTTCAATTCCACGTGCCAAAAATGCCACAGGTTTATGATGTTTGTCTATGTTAGCAGCATGTAAGCGTCCGCAATGTATGAAAATCAAATGTTGATGGAGGTGTCTAATCAGATCATGCCCAAATTCAATGATGGAAAATATTTTTTCGAAGACTTGAAATGCAAAAAGAAAAAAGCTTCTCTACACATTTCGGGGGTGAAAGCATCATCGACAACTTATGCAAACATTACGCCTAGACATTCTCATTTTGTATGACGCCATAGAAAAAACCCAACACTTACAGAAAACAAGTCCACATACTAGCAATCAGAAAGCACAATGTTGTCTATGCATTTAGCATTTTAAATATGAATAAACCACTGCAAATCCACTAGGCCATTGCCAATAAATCAGGTATTCAGAAAAAGAAAGGAAGCTCACACATACCAAAATGAATATCAATCTCTAAAGTATAAACTAATGTAGTTTTTATACAAGGCAGAAGGGAAAATAAGATGAGGTTTGGATACTAGCACAGAGCAAATACTCAAGTACTATATATCATACAATGTAGTTATAATTTAAAATACAACTTACTATAAGTAACATAAAAACAGTTTATAAGAATATAAATGTAAATCCTAACAAAGTTTATATCATGGATACACATTCAACACCATTTCAGCAGCTACTTTGAACTGTATATATTTGGTTCACTTTTAACATAAGCGCCTTCATTCTTTACTAAAATACTACTCGATCAACACCATGGATAACTTGGATCCGATGTTAGGAAGTTATGCAAAGATATAAATAACGTACCTTGTATTAAAAGACGATGTTACTAATACAGCTGGATAAAGGACATCCTTTCGTATATTATCATATGGAGAATATTCTCGAATTGCAAGAAAATCATCGAGATCCCCAGGGTAGCCAAACTCTTCATAATCAGCAGCTGTAAGAGGCAAGATGGGATACAGAAGAGTGTTGGTAGCATCTAAAAAAGGAACCTACAGAACAAACCATACAAAAAGGTAATTTTATTTGAGAAAAAATATTTAAGGTGGAGCCTAAGTAAACCAAAACCTGAAAGCAAATAAACATTCTTACACACCTTCAAGACTGCAGCACGAAATAAATCTGGAGAACGATTAATGGCAGAAGCAACCAAAAGTCCTCCAGCACTATATCCCCAACCAGCCAATTTGTTTTCATGGACAATATCATTTTCGATGAGAAATTTGGCACAAGAGATGTAATCATTGATTGAGTTATGCTTCTTTGTGCGTCTCCCATCATTATGCCATTTCTTACCATAACCACCTCCACCTCTGAAACATGGCAACAAAACAATCATATAAGGGACAAGACATTGGAGAAAATAAAATTTACGACAAAGGATATCCCTATGAATATGCATTGAGTACATGGTCACTAAATAATGTGAATCCTACCTAACATCCGCATATGCAACAACCCAACCTCGATCAAGGAGGCTTTTTAGTTCACTGCGCCACCGTTTATCAAGTAATTCACCATAAGCTCCATGTCCATGCAATATCCCCGATTTTTTAGCTTGTGTCTTATTGTTACGCGAAAAAACAATAGTTAAAGGAATAAAAGTTCCATCAAATGAAGGGACCTCATATTGCTCACAGGCATAAAACTCAGACAGATCATTCCACAAGTGGTAATCTTCAAAACTAGCATTCACAGGATTGGAGTGTTTGGAATTTGAGGACTCCATGCTAATACTTGCAGAATTTTTACCGTACAGTATTCTTGTCCTGTCATGTAGCATGTTTTGTTGTTGAATGATGTTCCACCGACCCGTAGCAAGGTCATAATCAACCACAGCATCTGGCATCTGCGAGAAACTTGCGATGAACAACATATCGAGATTTGATGATCAGGTTTTTCTTCTAGGTTGATATACAAATGTACTTTGTAATATGTGTTGAACTCTTATCCTAGTAGTATATATATATATATATATATATATATATACACACACACACACAGGGATGCTATCCTATAAGATTGAACAAATGACCTCCTAAGACCAAATACATAGATAAAGTAAAGATACAGATATATAAAAAGCAGTACTGGGTATATTACAAATTGGTACATAAGCCAGAAAGACCTAACAAGGAGGTGTAAGAGGAAGAAAAACCTTGAAATGACAAAAATCAACCAGGCTTACTGGTAAATATACATCATGAAGTATTTTTTGGAAACTCAACTTTTAAAACTTCTCAAAATTTCTTCGGATGCATATTTAACGGGGCCAGTGAATGGTGATTCAAAATAGATATGATACGAAGGTAGACATATGTTAACAGAATTGTGAAGAGAAACCATCTTCAGAAATTAACATAAAAATTAAAAAATCATTCACATACCACAGGTGATGATATTATGAAGCGTGTGACAGAAGAGAAAAAGTCATAGTTTGGTCCAGGCGAAATTTGGCAAACATGTTTTGGTAATGACAAGTACTGTAGGTCCAGCTTCCTCAGTTTGAGTGGCCCCTATCACAAAAATAAGATGGTCAACGTAATTCAACGAGAATATAAACAAAAATTACATCAAGAGTTTATCTGTACCAGATATAGTAAATTCTCTTCCATTACCTTCCCAAAGGGCAATGGTAGTCCAACTGAACAAAGTTGGACTTTTTTACTTTCCCTTACAATGAGGGCTAAGTACTTATCACTAAAATCAACATCCTCAATAATTAAATCTGGGTCATCCACTAATACCTCCTGCAGTTCATGAGACCAAATATAACATGTAAGGCAAAGCAGATTTTCACATGCAACTTAACTGAGAAAACATGAAAATGGGCGGTATTAAGAAAATATCTCACTGTATCAAATAAACCTGTTTTCCTTATGATATAAAAGAGGAACAAAATCGAAAAAAGCTAACCACAGAGAAAAAGAAAATGTGATGCTCCAAAAGTACCTCCCATTTTCTTGTACTTGAACGATTATCCACTGAACTACGAAGAAGATAATGATAATCAACTGATTGCCCACCTTTGGGAGCATCTGTAAATAAATAAAGGTAACCTTGGTGATGTTCAATTATGCAATGTGCTATAACATCACATTCCCAAACTACTTTCAAGCCAGACAACGGGTCAGCTGCATTTATTAGAAAGACCTAGAAAATGGTTAGAATTATTATCCAATACAAAAGGATTTTAAGTTTTCAGAGTTCCTAGCAAAGATCTTTTACCTTTGATGATGTGGGAGAGAATGTATTCACAGTCACGTATTGGAAGTCTTTTGTG
Source organism: Vigna unguiculata (assembly GCF_037176805.1). Taxonomy (NCBI): domain Eukaryota; kingdom Viridiplantae; phylum Streptophyta; class Magnoliopsida; order Fabales; family Fabaceae; genus Vigna; species Vigna unguiculata. Next base: position 49,134,401 of record NC_140794.1, on the reverse strand, counting down.
TGCCTAATATTAATATGAACACTTTCATCTGACTCTTCCAAAAGCAAAACATCTTCATCAGTGGATCCAATCAGACTGTAGTAGATACTGCAACAACAAGCGGAGAGATGAAATGAAGGAAGATCACACAGACTAGTGTTTGCAATCATAAGCTAAAGGGATTCCTTTAAAGACGTAACTTAGATGCAATTGCTAATAAATGTTTACACATTAAAGATTAACACAGGTTACCAAGATAAAACTTCAATTGTGATATAAATTTTATCCTTCTTTTAATTCTGTAACAGCACCAAACCATCAAATGATTGATAACAATTCACCCACCGGTAAGGCCTCATTTTCTGATCTGTCACAACATAAAGCAATGCATGTCCGTCTTTAGCCCACGCCAAGTTCGAAACTCTTTCTGTCTGAGGCTTACTGCACAACGAACCTGAATTCAAATTTCTCACGGATAACTTGAAGTAGTCGTTTTCTTTATCATACATAGTGTATGCAAGAAACTGATGATTAGGTGAAACTTCAGAGAGTTCCTCATAAGCATAACCTACAAAAGTCAGGTCAAACAAAATGTCAGCACTCCATAACACTAAAAACTAATATCAAAGGCAAGATGTGATTCATTTGACATTCCAAAGGTAAAGTTTGCCAGACAACAATGAGTAAACACTAATTGTTCTCGTGTTCCTTAATGAGTAAACACATCTGGGTAGTTCCATAATGTTCTCGTGTTCGATACAACCAACAACAGTGAGTAAATACTAATTATAATCCTTAAACTTGTGATACACAATCACATTAGTCACTAAAATTAGAAAAATGTAAAATAAATCCTTAAAATTGAAATTTGTTAGTCACATTACTAAGATAGTAAGTTATAAAATTTGGTGACTACAACTAAAAGAAGATATACATTTCAGTTATTGAAAAACGAGAATTTCAATTTCAAGGATTAATTTGAAATTTTCCAATCCCAGGCTGCTATGAAACCTCACTAATTGAAGGGCTAAAAGGGAAGTTTAGTCTAACAACAATTGTTAGGCCATATAGAGATGCATTCTGACACCATCTTAAAATTTGGGTTTTAATTTAAAAAAGGTGAGAATTGTTCTCCCTTATACACACCATTTGAGCGATATGAGTGGTTCAGTAAACTTAAGATATGGAACAGTGACTGCATAATTTACCTCCAAACCTCTCGGCTTCTAGATTATAATCAACGAGCTTCTGTTCAATGGCTTTACCCGTAGTGAAATCGAAGCCTGCGGGGGGATAGTTATGCGAAATGAAATCATCGTTCAAGCTAGCCAACCTTCGGCAGAGGATGGGATAGGGTTTGGCCTCTTCGACGCGGCGGTAGTAGAGCCAGGGGCCCCAGCGAAGGGGAGGGGTGGAGAGGTCAAAGGGCATGCGAGAGGCCATTTCGAAGTGGAGCTTGTTGAGGAGTTTCTCTGAGTCAGACATGACGGCCTCACTGTACTTCTCCTCTTGCTCCATGTACACGTCCATGTGACGCATCGCCACCTTGTCGCTCACCTTAGACATCCAGCTGTAAGGGTCTTCCCACGTTATGCCATTGAAACTGAACTTCTGCGGCTTCTTCGGGGCCTTCGGTGGACTCGGCGGTGGCGCCGCCTTGTAGTGGCGCCGAGCCACGCATGCGAAACGGAGCAGAGGGCGCATAGCTGGACTTGGGTGAAGGGTTTTACCGCATCACAAAACATAAACCCCTGCTTTGTGTTTCTTAGCAGTACCATTTTTCCCTTTCCTTTCTCCCAAATAATAATATAAAGTTTAAATTAAACGAATATAATTTAATATTCTTACTAAAATTCACCTTTTTATTTTTTATTATTAAACAAATTTAAACTCAAAACATAATTTTAATAATTAACCATTTTATTATCATATATAAAAGTATCAAGTGTACCATATTATACAAATTGAGTGATGATTAAAAATCAAATAACTTGTCATACACAGGTTTAGAAACTAAATTTCAAATTCAAAATAAAATCAAAGTTTAAAGTTTTGTATAGAATTAAAAGTTAATTTAAAAATATTTCTAGAAATATTTAATAAAAACGTTAATTTTAATAATATCACAATAAAATTTGCACACAAAATAATTCGAGTTTCAATTTAAGGAATAAGAACATTGCTTCATTTTTTACAAAAAAAAATGGAATAAGTTAAAACTAAAAACAAATATAGGGACCAAATTAAATTGTTTTGACACGTGACACAATTGTAATTGTAAAGTGATATGTGTAAAAAATTCAAAAAAAAAACTCAAAATTCACACGTGGCGTTAACTTTAACCCTATTTAAGACAGAAATTGAATTATTCTTAAAGAATAAGAACCAAATTGAGACAAAAAAAATACTTGAAGATCAAATTGACATTACTTGACAAATACAAGGATTAAAAGAATAATTTAACCTAAATTAAAAGACTAGTATCAATACAATTTCATAATAACATTCACAAAAACAGAGAAATTAAATAAAATAACTAATAACTATTTTTTAAAACTTATATGGATGTTAACAAACTCTCCCAAACCTAAACCATCGTTTATCCAAACATCTAATTTAATAAAATTATCACAAATGTATTCAATCTTAAAATGAAAAACTCAAATTAGCATCACAAAAAAACTTTAGTATTACCAAAAACCATATGAAAGAAACTAACTTAAATGCTTAAAATATTTTAAACAAAATTAGAATCGTGGAGAATTTGATGTAAAAAGCATCCTAATAGTATACTTCTCACATTTCTTTTTTATAATTCACTCGATCACACCAATAATAAAAACTTCCAACTAAATCTTTACTCATGATCTCGACCAGAAAAATACTTCAAAAAACTTGCAAGATCTCTATAATGTTGGATTAAGAGATTTGAAGGAAATGAAGAGCCTAAAGGAAAAGTTTGTAAGGATTTGTAAATGATGTGATGAGTGTAATAGATTAAAAAAATATTTTAATTGATAAAAGTAGATAATTATAAATTTATTCCTTTGAAATAAATTAAAATGTAAGTAATGGAAATTATATTAAAATAAAATTGAATTTGTTATTTATAATGAAAAAATAAAATATAATTGAACTATTATTGTAAATATTTTTTATATTAATTTTGGATATATTAATATATTAATTATTAATGTTGTTATTTTTAGTGTCATCATTAGTGATCTTGGTTTAGTGAAAATTATATAATTAAGTTGGAGACATAACAAATTAAAATTAGTCCACATACAAATGAAATGAACGCGGGCATGCAAAAACATTTTTTCCAATTGCAACAAGAACAATTTTGTTATTTTGCATAACATGAAAAGTAAATACTCTCGAATCCTAGAATAATGAGCGGATGCATCCATATCTTTCTCACAAAAATTTGCACTCTCAAATCCTTTCATAATCATTGATCCAAATGCAGGTGTCAATTGCAATTCATCCTCCCACAATAGGAAAAATTAGAACTGTCAAAATGAGTTGGAACCCGCGAGCCAATCCGGCTCACCACGAGTTTGGGCTGGGTTAGATGGAAATTTCTTTACAAATTTTAATACGGATTGAATTTTGACCCGATTCACTTAGAACACGACTCACTCGGGTTGAACCCGTCCCACAAATAAATGATCACACAAGTATTTTTATGTTAAGTTGAGCTTTGTATTTGAGTCATGTTAAGTTGGTTTTTTTAGCCAACACATAGATAACTTGTATTTTTGTGATTTTGGTTTGTATTTGGATTATACTAAAATTTAGGTTAAATACCTTTTTGGTCCTAATTTTTGTCAATTTTTTTCAAATAAGTCCTAATTTTGATTTTGTGTTCAAATAGGTTCCAATTTTCGTCAATTTTCTTCAATTTGGTCCTTTTTTGCTAACACCGTTTAAATCATTAACGGCCATGAACAGTGACTGCCACGTGTCACTTCGTGGTTTTTTTGAATTATTTTTATTTTTATTTTTATTTTTTTTAATTTTTTTTAAAAATTTTAAAATTTTTTTTAAATGTACACGTATCAACCTAGGAGCGTGGCACGTGTCACTTCGTGGTTTTTTTGAATTTTTTATTTTATTTTTTTTGAATTTTTTTTAAATGTCCACGTGTCAACCAAGTAGTATGTCACATGTCAAAGTCAGTATTCTATATTCAATTTGGTCCCTATATTTGTTATTTTTGTTCAATTATGTCCCAATTTTTATTAACATTAACCAATTTGGTCCCTATCGAAGATGTGACCAAATTTAATTTTTATATCAAAGTTATAATGATGTGAATTTAAATATATTGTATAAAAATATTTAATAAAAAATGTGAATTTTAATATAAAAATTAAATTTGGTTTTAATTTGGAGAGGGACCAAATTGGTTAATGTTAATAAAAATTGGAACCTAATTGAACAAAAATAACAAATATAGGGACCAAATTGAATTTAGAACATTGACTTTGACAAGTGGCACGCTACTGGGTTGACACGTGGACATTTAAAAAAAATTAAAAAAAATTTAAAAAAATTATAAAAAATAAAAATAAAAATAAAAAAATTCAAAAAAACCACGAAGTGACACGTGGCAATCACTGTTCATGGCCGTTAATGATTTAAACGATGTTAGCAAAAAAGGACCCAATTGAAAAAAATTGACGAAAATTGGGACCTATTTGAAATCAAAACCAAAATTAGGACTTATTTGAAAAAACTTGAAGAAAATTGGGACCAAAAAGGTATTTTAACCTAAAATTTATTTAGATTTTAATTAGAATTATATTCTAGTTTTGACTCAAAAAAAATATAATATTTTTTTTAATTAAGTGAGTTTGTAAGACAACCCGTTTAACCTACTAATCTGCAGTGGGCCAGATCGGTTTGAAAATTTTTTGACTTACTAATAAGTAAGTCGAATTAAGTTAACTCATTAAATGATGAATCCATGATAAATCAAATGGAGTCGAATTATCCATTTTCACAAGCTTCTGACAGAAATGTACCATGACAGAAACAAACATACCTTAAAAGGGATTTGTGACAATGAAAAGTTGGAAATAGTAGTTTGAGAGACCCGCGCGCTTATGAGCAGAAATGCGAAGAAAGGAATCTGTATCAATTAATTTTATCTTTTTGTCTTCTTTCTTTATCAAGAAAAACCCTTTTACAATTATGTACTTACATATAATTTCTATATATAATAAATCTATTTTTTGGTCCTTTGAATTCATTCTATGCACATATGAAAATATATTGATTTCACGTTGTTTGCACATTCTGGACAATTTATTCTCATTATATGTAATAATATACAATATAATAATAATAATAATAACAAATGTAGATAATTAAATAATAGTTATAATAATAATAAAATATATATAATAATAATTACATTTTATTTTAAATTATTTTTATGATTATGGGTAAATAATAATTTTTCATTTTTTGCTGATTAAAATATTTTTTTAATCTATCAAATCTATTAGATCATCTACTAACTTTTATAAAATTTTATTTCAGATCCCTTCATTTCTCACATCTTTCCCTTATTTCAAACCATAATACCTTCACCTCATTTCCTTCTTAAATCCACTTAGATCTACTTTCTCAAATTCATTTTCAAATTTAAACACGACCTAAAGGCATTATTAAGGTTTGCAGTGAATAAAGACATTTTAGATAAAATAAAGATCAATATTTTTGAACTTTTTAAGTGTGTATGTTCTTTTTACCTTTATGAACACTACTTTTTTTTTCTTCATTTTTTAACAATGTAGATTTCTCCCAAAACTTGTTTACACAAATTATATGATCTTTATCAATTTAGGTCTAGGTACAACATTGTTTTTGTTTTCAAACTAATAAGTGTATTTACATACCTTTTTGCGATTGTGTATTTACATTTGCAGGAAGCTGAAAACAGCATGAAAATAATAATAAACCAAGTTGATTCAAAAACATGTTCCGCGAGAATCCCCTTGAAACTACAGAAGAGAAAACATTTGACCATGGTGTTTTGAGAGTGGAGTTCATTGGGGAAGTTGGATTTAGAGATGACACAATAATGAAGGGGAAGTAGCTGTATTGGCAGTAGAAAAGGAAAACCAATCCATGTCTTGAGGGTGGAGGAAAAGTTCTTGTGATGGAAATGGACGCACTGAAGGCAAAATATGTCTAATAATTGGAGTCCAAGATCCTCACCAAATATCGGCAGAGGAAGCAACAAATATTCATGTTAAATCTTCATATCTCCTGACAACCAGTTTTAGGATATTCATTCGTAGTGTTCGCTTTCTTTTGGTTGTCTTTTCTGAACTGGCCAATTTTAAGATGTTTGTACTGCTCTAAACATATCTTACTGGCCTACATATCCATGAATAGCATGACTCGAGGTTCATTATTTTCAGGAGAATACATTTATCAACTTTTTCTCTATGTTAATTTTGTTCAAGTTTTAACTATTTTTTTAAGAGTTAAGATAGGTTAGCAATATTTTAATTAAAAAATAAAAATTTAATCTGTTTTAATTTTATTTTTAGAAACTTTGTTAAATTTGTCAAAAGTTTTTTTGTCAAGAGGTAATTTTCCTTTTTTTAAATAATTAAAGTTGATCATTTGACACAAAAATTAACTAAATTTACGTGATTTTTTTTTTCGGAAAAAAGTCGTTTAATCAATCTCCTATTTCCTCCCGGTTATGTAGATCTATCGTGTTCTATTTTTCAAAAGATTTTTTTAGTTAAAAAAAATTATAAATAAAAATAATTAAATTTCTTTTAAATAGTTAACTAACAAAAACACATAATTTTGTTTTTATATTTGACACAGGGTTAGATATACATAATTGATATAGTAATATTATTTTTATATTATATATTTTTGGAGGAAGGTATCAATTAAAAAATATTTACGCACTTTTAGGATAAATGAGCAAAAAAAAGTGTGTGAAAATGTGTGTTTGTTAAAAGATGTGAATAAAAATCAGCATGGAACCATAAACAGAAACAGCAAGACTTGCTTTACCATATGAAAAAATGAATTTGAACATTATACATTCCTCGGTGTAGCACGTGGCGTGAAGCATACGACTGCAGTGCATAGTGGAAGGAATGTGTTTCCGTGTACAGCTCCTAGTTAGCAATATATGTACATGGAACAGGATCAAAGTCATAGATGATATGACTTAACCAACACTCTTATCTGAACTAACAGTTAATGAGAGAATGAACTCGCCTCAATGCTGTACATTGAGTTATCACTCAAGCTAAAGTTTGGTCTCTCTTCGTTCCACTTCAAAATCTCCTTTGCATATGTAAGTGCTGCATCAACACTATCAGGTTCCAGCCCCTTCACCAAGGAGACATACATGTTTCGCCCCGTAAGAGATGAATAGAGCCTCTTAAACTTAACCGCTATGTAATAGGAAGCAAGCTGAGAAAGCGAGGGGCTATTGTTAATGCTGCTGCTGTTCATGCCAGAGCGATGTCGACTAATTACTGGACGAAAATCAGATAACCAATCACACGTGCTAAGTGAGATTCGTTCAATTTTCTCCTCAAACTCATCTAATTTGTTTAGTATCAACAGGAAGTCCATTTGTTCGAAAGTAGGATGAGTAACTATGGCTTCGAAAAGCTTCCTGCTCAAAATCATCTTGTTTGTGCGACAACCATTTCCATCAACAGAAAATTGATCGTAGTCGCTCAGGGAAACACAGAAAACCACCAATCCAACGTCCTCGAACATTTCTAACCACTTGCAATTTTCTGCTAGCCCTCTTGCATGTATTGTAATTAATTGATACCTGTAATGAAGGAGAGCGAAGAATGGTACAGATCAGCAACATTTTATAGCTGCTTTAGCAATTGAATCAAACAGGGCTACCCAAAAAAAAAATTCTCACAGCAATCATTCGCGCAAATGTTTTCACCCACCTAACTAAAGAATCATGTAGATCTGCAGTGTCGACAATATCCTCAGCAGCTAATTGAGGAAATGAAAACTCTACAGAAGCCATCCCATTGGATGAAGTAACTCCTTCAGCATAGAGAATATCTAAATCCGAGGGTTCATAATCAGTCCTCAATATCTCAATAGCCTAATCAAAGAATTGAAATATTAGTTTCTCCAAGCCACTAGCACAACAACATTTTTCAAGAGTAAAAGAAAAAGTATGGAGGAAACATTAAGAAAATAAGGGCGCAAATTTTGTATAACTATTACTGAAGCACTTTGGTGCTTCATGGATGGATATAAAGCAGGTTGAGTTTGATTAGTTAGCAGATAAATTAGCTCACATTAACCAGAAGCCTAAAAATTTGAACTTAACTCTTGCCAAACAAACAAGGTAGGAGTCCAAAAACTATATGCTAACCTCATTTGTATCAAATGCATTGAAGTTATCATCCACATTCGTACATTATAAATTTAATGAAGATTTGTTCCAGCCTAATCCAGGGTCCCATTATTTTTTATAACCCATATTCCTTTATACAGAGTACGCTTAACATTTTTTGTTATATGCAAGTGAAAGCAAATACGTGTCCATGGTCATTCAATTCAATCGCACGTGAACAAGAGTACATGCATAAATTAATCTTTTGATGAAAATAAACACAAAAACAACAGAAGGATCCATACCCTCTCTAAGAAATAACTGGCAACACTGGGTAGCAATTCTATTTCATTTCTTCTTTCATAGGTGGCCTTAATGGCTGCATCATTCCATAACTCCTCAATCAGTGGAGCATACTCACGAGTAGCAGCTGGAAAGATAGCATCAAGCTTTCCCGCAACCATAGTTTTCAGAAGCCAATCAGAAAATGCTTTCAGTCTTGTGCCAATGGAATAAATTGTCTTGTCACCAAGTTTTGGACCGGTTCCTGAACCGTAATGATATCAACCAATCTTTAGTACAAACGGACAACCTAAATGTGAAATTTAATTGTCTCTTGGACAGGAATCAGCAAGCATTATTATTTCTGTCACTATCAGTTGGACATCAACATTCTTTTTTTTGTCTTGGTTGGAAATGTAGCAATATATTTAATGTCTCCTATACAACTATTTTATATTCAAAGCAATTACAATGAGTTGCGAGGAGGGGCTAAAAACTATTAAGTGTGAAACGTAAGGGTACCATAAAAACATATAAGCTTAATGCATAACATTGGGACCAACAAGTAGACTGTAGACGGTGCACTGTGTGCTGTGGATGACTTTATGCATCAGATTGTGGTAGGAAAGAAAGCTTACTGAAGAAAAATTCTATAGATTCACGTACAAAGAAGGAAGAAATTAGAATTGATACCTGTAGTGTCAAGCGCAAAAGATTGATTTTTCTTTAAATTCCCCAGGCTTTCTTCTTCAAAACGCTCACGACCCTCAAGGAGTATGCCAAGATAGGCATAGACATTGGTCTGAATGGTCAACTTTATACTTTCACGTTCATCTTCTGAGAACGGAGTGTTTTTGTAAAGAATCTTGGCCTGACACAAGCATTTAGAATTCTATAAATACATTGATTTCTTGGCTTTCAGCAACAATACGCATGCATCCATGTAGACAAAAAGGCAGACAAAAAATGCAGGTAACTATTGAAAGTAATATCATCGAATTTTTTTACGTAGCAGCACATTGATAAGGATTAAATAGAAGTTAGAAACAACTAAACAGTTTGAAATGCTTCAAGTGCCTGTGCATAAGCATCAATCACCGCTTACACAAACTTTCTCCAAGTTAGTTTTATTTCAAATTGAATTCAGAGATGATGATTTTGATGAACATATGCCGAACGCAATTATAAAATGAAAAATCACCTGCTTGAAAATAGTGCTTGTTCCCGACCCAGTGTAACCAAGTAAGAGGAGCTTGTGAACTATTCCATGGTCAAAGTGATCAGGAACTGGTCTGGTAACCAGATTGGAGGATAGAAACCCACATGAATTTGAACATTTAGAATTAGAAGGAACTGGTAGCGACAATAAAGCACATACAAGCTTCGTTCCAGCCTAAAAAGTGAAATAAAAGAGTGTAATGATGCAAATTGAGGATTGGTTTAATAATAGATATATAAGCAAAAAATAAAACGTTACCTTTCCCCAAATGCACCCTTTTGTATTTTTCTGTCCTTCTTCTTGGTATGAACCATCCTCGTTGACCCAAAAATGTGGGTTACCAGCACACTGAACTCCTGCCAACTGCTCAACCAAAACAAAATCCTCTCAACAACTTTTATTTTTTAACAAAACAAGATACAAGTAATTAAAAAAAAAAAACAACTAAAAATCAATATAGATCATAGAGCCATTCTAAATTTTGTATCATTTTTAAATATATTGAAATTCAAACCTGCAACATTCGAAGCTCAACTTTTGTTATTTCTCTTCCATTAATGAAAACTTGCGTGTTTCCATTGCTAGCATCTGGTTTGATGGGACCCCCAACATTCAGATGCGGACTAATAATTCTACAAGGCTTTTGTCCTTCCTACAAATTCACACAAACAAGCAAACAATCAATCAATCAGAACAGTAAAACCAAAGAATTCAACACAACTAATTAATTCCCCCAAAAAATACACACGTACCTTCCCCCAAAAACCAGACACCTTATCATACCAATAGTTCCCAGGCTTCAAATTCTTCGGAGGGTCAGCACAACTCTGCAACGTAACTAGTTCCTCAAAAGAAAGAGCGTTCCCATTCACACAAATATACTCAGGTGGAAGCTGGTTCACTTCACAAAACCTCTCCGCCTTCATAATTTGTCTAATCTCCAAATGATTAAGTAATCTCTTCAAAATCCGCGAACACTTCCCCAAACTACCCCTCTTAGATTCATCAATAGGAAACCCAATGCAACCAACACATTTGCGACCTTCCGGCATAGAACCCATCGCTCTCAACACACAATTCCCACAATACTTAGCATCACAAACGAGACACACTTCTTTCTCCGTTAACCTGTTCCCTTTCAAGCAACGATAACACGAACCTTTCCTCCCCTTCCTCGCACTCTCTCTCTTAACCCTCTCTTTCGCTTCGTATTCATCCTCCTCGAAACTAACCACAGGTCCTCGTTTACCGTCACTATCAGGTTCGGGATCGTTAGTTTTCAAAGGAGAAATGTGAGACGATGGATAATCGGAACTCAACGTGGAAGCGTAATCTTGCTGGCTCGAATCGTTGAAATCCAAGCTCTCCTTCTCGCAATACGAATGCCTCAACAACAACACGCTCGAGTCTCTTACCGTTCCTAAATTGTCCGAAAACGAGTTTTCGCTACTCAACTCGCACGCGTCATTGGCTTCCGCGGCGGCGTCTCCAAAGGCGATCACGGACGTCGGAGACACCGTGGTTCTGCCGGAGCCTCCGTCGTTGCTCCGGTCGAAGGCGATCACCGACGTCGGAGAAACAGTGGACTCAGAATTCAGTGTTTTCAGCTCCTTCGAGAATTGAAGCTCCGGCGCCGAGAGCGGTTGCACCACCGGCAACGAAATCTCGTCAGAGAAAGAAACATGCGATACCGCGACTGCCTTCGCCGCCGGAATATTGTCGACGGCGATCGGCACTGCCCGGGGAAGATCATACGCCGGGTCTGGTCCGCTGTACGCGACGGCAAAGGAGTACTCCTCTTCGTCGTCGGAGACGACGTCGGCGATCACCGTCATTGTCCTGACCGGCGACATAGTTGCCCTAATTTGGAGGAGGAGGCAACATTGACGAATGAAACTAAGAAAAAGTGAATGCAAGTATGGAAGTATGCAGTTGAATGAAGTTGGCACCAAAACAACAGAAATTGAAGTTTCAAAATAAAGGCAGGAAATGAATATTTTAGTCGTACTTGTAAAGAATAAAGACAGTTAAGACTTTAAGACTTAAGAGACGAATAGAAACAGTGGAGGAAGGAAAAGGAAACCTAATTTTAAGTGGGAAGAAGAAAAGAAGTGTCGAGAATGCAGCAATGAAAGGCGTGGATTCTGATTTTACCTGTGATATGTTCAAATTTAAAAGTAAGCAATCGGAAGCAGGGTGAAGTGTGAAGAAAACGAAAAAGAGGTGGGAGTGGAATCTTTGGTTTGGTTTTTAAATTTAGTTTTTAGTTTTTTGTGCATGTGGGGTCGGAGATGGCGTCCTTTTGCAGAGTGTAATTAGTATCGGAGTTTTTGGCTTGTGGTTGCAATGGATAGGGATAGCAGAAGCTGGGAGGGACCATGGCCAGAGAAGAAGGAAAGATGGCGACGTAAGAGCATAATGGCTTAAACCAATCCATTTCTCACCACGGGCTCCTCGTGAACCCTTTTAAGTGCCAAACATCCAATCCAACTCATCCAAAATCTTTACCATCAAAAACATTCACTCCAATTAATACTAAACTACACTAAGAGAGATCTATTCCAAGGATCACATCTCATCAACTTCAGACACCCATTCGATGAATGCCTCTTCAAAACCCGAATCCAACAACTTGTTTCTTTCCAATTTGTCAACTACCGGATGGAAAAGCAGCATCATAAAATCTTCTATGATACTTCCTTTTGGTGAAGCAAAACTTAGTGGGTGAGGCCCAACAATGATTGTTACCTGTATGAAAAAAATATAAATTTCAAATAAAAGAAATTGAACCACAAAAAAGTAATATTCCTAAACTAAAACATTTTTACTCAATGGTATAGTATGATCCAACTTTTTATCTTCCAAAAATGTGTTTATGTCATTACAAAAGTCACATATATATTGGAAAAATAAGAGGCATAATTTTTTGGACATTCTATATATGTATTGGATAGTATATAAAATTATGTTGGATGACGGTAGGTATAGGACATGCGCTAGAGTGTTCACTGCCAAATTTTGTTGGAAGAAGGCAAGAAAAAAGGTCTTAATCAGTCCCACAATAATGAATGGATGCTCTAAAGGAAGGGATCACATGTGAGGGTGATAGTGAAAACATACAATGTAATTCTATTTTCCTCCTCTCAAACTTTTTCCTTTATTTACACTCTTTTCTGTACAACAAAGTATATAATTTCAACGATTGATAAAACAAGGAAAAATCACACTCCAATCACACTTTTAAGAACTTATTTTCGCTTGAAATCTCTATTGCAAAGGCATTACAAATTCTTAAGTTGAAAAGCTCTCAATTACCTCTACTTACACTATCCACATTGACTTTAACCCATCAATGTGTAGGCATCATCCAATTAACCTACTTAATATAAGGAGTTTTCCTTAATCTAGTATATAAAAAAACTTCAAAATAGACAAGTTAGTATTATCAGTATCCATATTCTTATCCAAAGAATTACATGTCTATTGAATATGTCATTTGATCAAGTGTGTAGTACAGTAGAGATGGAAGCAGATGTTTGAATCTCTTCTGATTTATAAATTTACATATGATCCATATAGAGTAAGTAATAATCGTGAACTTAATCTCATGAAGATAATACATCTAAGACCAAAACCTGGAAGTAAGAACACTCAGAATAAATGATGTTCATTACAAAGATTACACATGAAACTAGGGGTGTCAAAACTCCCAGCCACAAACGAACTACCTACTATCAAAGGCTTAGCGGCGCAAGAAACATTGCTATTGAAACAACTCCAAGGAATTGCAAGTAGAAAAAGGCCCCACGGCCGAAACCAAGGAACTTCAAAACTCCACTAAGAAACAAAAAGACAAACACTTCGCAAGCAAGCAAAACAAACCTGAGCGCAGAGAAGAAAACCCCAAGAATATCTTCACATCACTGAAACAAGAAAAGAACCAAGAATGTGCAAACCAAAAGAAAAAACCAGAACAAAGGACACGAAATAGGAGAAAGCAATGCAGACACCCTAATATGCTCTTAGCACAACTCCAACCGTTGAGCTAGAAGAACCAAACCAAACAAAACTAAGTGTATTTACTAAAATGAATTATAGTAACTTGCACTTCATAATTTCTTCAATTTATTACAATAATTGTTCCTTTTAAATGTTGATTAACATCTGTAGTAGAGTTTTATGAAATTTTTTTCTTTAATTCTATTGCTCAATGATAGATAAATCCAAATAAATTTTTATTTAAATGAATGTTTTGTAGAAAATAATTTTGTTACATGTTATTTGAAATTTGCACTCACTTATATATATATATATATATATATATATATATATATTTATTGTAAATTTATCTTATATTTAGTTGATGGTGGAATCTCTAATACATATCTCACGACGAAACATATACATCTAGCGTGATATTAAATATTAATAACAGTTTAATAGTGATTACACGAAAAATTCAATAAACAACAAATGTCGATAGGAAAGGTGACTCTAATACCACCTTAAGAAATGAGATTAGATATTAACAGTAGTCTGATAGCGATAACACAATAAGCTCAATAAATAACAAATGTGACTAGGATAGACTTAGATGACTCAAATATACCATCTTAGGAAGTAAACTTTTTTAAGTATAACTTAACCGACAAAACGATCTCTTAAATGAGATTTGTACCAATTTATATATTCTAAATTTATCTTATCTCTAATTAATGAGAAATCTCAACCTCAACGTACAAGAAAGAAGAAGAGAAAAACTTGTGAAGACATTATTTTCTATACTAGATCTTTTATATCGTTAAGTTTATATACTTTTGTATAAATATCATAGTAATTTGTTTGTTTCTTTTCTTCTATAATGAACATTATAAAAGGGATACATTTTAAGATTTTTAGAAGGGAGTTGATGGTTCTATGAAGAGAAATGATGAAAGTTGTAGTTATAATGAAAGCTTATTTCGATGGATTTTTATTTTATTTTCTAGCTGATTTCTCGTACAGGTAACTTTTTTGGCTATGGCCGCTAACCAAATATGCATTTCTTGAGGCTTAGATTTGCCATTGATTTTATTATATTGTGTGGAGTGTGAGTGAAAGGTTATAACTCACAAGTTCAATACATACATTAATTAGGTGGGAAACTACATCATTAAAAGATAAAAATTAATAAGTAGATAAATAACAAATAATGTGATGTTATGGGTAACCTGGTTGTTTATATATAATAGAATTTTCATTGATAATATGCATTTAATACTATATTTAATTTACTATTTTTATTTGTTTCAACATGCATTTAATGTGTCTTAACCATGTCCTAGGCAATGGTTAACAGGACCCAATCTATATATAAAGGTCAAAAACTATTTTGGAAAAGGCAGAGCATATTGTGCACTTTGTCGTTTCTTGTTCTCCCTTTTTTCCTTAAAACTAGGACCAATCGTTATCGACGGTCTTCATCACCAGCTGTCAATTACATGGAAAAAAATATATATCGAAAAGTCCAATGTTTAGGATTGAGGTGTCTGTAAAAATCCTGTGGTAATAAAAACAAGAGGGAAAAAAATAGCCACAGAAAAGCACATTTCGATTCCGTTCTCACCTCAAGTCAAATACTCCAAGTTTCACCAACATTTTGGAAATTGATGTCGACAAAGAAAACACCAATTGGATGGTATGGTAAAGTATATAGCATGAACATGAACACTACATTTTTACAGAAGTTGGAAATCCTTTCGTATGCAACAGAAGCTAAGTATATATCAGTAGAAGTTCTACCCATACAATCTTGCTTCAAAGTACACCATGGCTTTCCCATATGGAACAAATCTCTAAAGCCAACTCTACAAGCAGCTCGACAAACAAAATAGGAAAACTAAAAATGTAAGCAACAAGAAACATGAATTAATAAATCCACCTCGCTTGCCCTATCTTGCTTTGATGCAGAAAATAGATTTGCGTCTATGTAGGATCTTACAAATCATCATCAATCAATCCATTCCTCCCACAGCTTTGCCTGCTGCCCCTTTTGGCAATTTCACACAAATAATCTTTCATGTTCAGTCTCCAAAATTGATTAAAGTTGCGATCAACTTTGCCATCTCATGTCTCAGAACCTTCTTGAACAGTAGGAAGACCGCCTTCTCTGATAAATGTTGGGTTGAGAAACTTAGCCACAAAAGCCCACAACTTATATACATCCTCAAAATTCGTCAGAAAGCCCAGTGAAGCCGTCACAACTTCAAGCCTAACAAAGCTACCTTTTCCATCACGCCGACCATTCTCCATTGGTCTACAAAGAGTTGTGTCTTCTAGATTAGGAGCTCCACGATTATGTCTTGAGCTATCAAGAATCTGTATATGACTCAGAAAACCAAGACCAAGAGAGATTCCTTCTTTTTCAGCAAGCTTTTGAACAATCTCTGGATTGATCAGCCCCCTACTTCTGTCCCTCACATTGAAAGCCACGGCTGCACCTCTTTCATATTTTATTTTCGGACCATATATGTGGACAAGATTTGCTTTTTCACCGCCATCAGAAGCAGGCAACTTCAGTTGCAGTAACGAGGTAACAAGCCAATTTATCAAAAACCGAAGTCTAAGTGTAGTTTTATTGAGACCAAGCATGTTGACGTGGTCAATATGACGACATGCTATCTCTGGTTCCCTCCGGCCCCAGTCTTGTCCATCACCATAGTCTCCATCACTGGTCGCCTCTTCATCATCAAAGCTGGTTGCAGATACGTCTCCCGGTTCTAAGGTCTGGCTAAGGTACTCTTTACGATTATCTTCCATGCTAAATGACACTCTTCTTCCCCTGCTGGTCGCTTCATTCTCTTCCAAACCAAAAAACCTACCACCGCCATAACGATTCCCTTCTCTCCTACCCAACAGTCTGAATTCACCTTCTGTTTCCCTTCTTATGGCACTCTCTTTGACATCAGCACATATTTCAGAGGTAGACCCATTCTCCAAGCTTTGATGCCGAGCAAGAGAAGTTGAATTATTGAGCCAAGATCCATTATTGACCGCTCCACTGGTTCCTGGTTCTTCCAGGATCTCGTCGACATGCAGATGATCAGACCCATTACCATTTCTTGAATAATGATCAACTTCCTCCACCTGCTCTTCTTCAGGCACCTCTTTGACCCGGTCAAGTTCCTGTGACATCAGGACAGCCGCATCAAATGACAGCACACGGTGGTCCTCATGAGCACCTAGGTTTACCTCTCTGTCATCGTACATCGGGCTGCCATACATCCTGGATGTTGGTTTTGGTGAAGGTTGCTTCTGGTTCCTCCTCCCATTGAACCAGAAAGGTGGTAGTGGGGAAGCTATCTTGTGCTTATTCGACTGACCTGCACCATCAGACCCCAATGGACTCTGACCCAAATCAATCCAAAATGAATTGTCCGATGACTCGTCCTCACTGAAAACAGGACTCTTTATCACCTCTCCAACAGATATGCTCTCCGTCTCCTCAAATATGGTGCTGGTTCCATCTCTTTCAGAGCTGTCTTGATCCATTTCAGTCTCGAACACATCTCTGACCTGAGCAGATGTGAATGCACCAGAAAAGGCAGGCAACTGTGTTCCCTGACGAGTTTCAGTAGTCTTCTCCCCCAACCCACTGATTTCATCGTCTTCAATTCCAACAAATTTATCCAAACCATCCACAGAATCACTCAAATACATTGGAAACTCCGGGGTAATCTTCACCATTCCAGACCCAGTACAACCAGACTGATTTTGAAGGCTTTGCATCACCGATTTCTTGATCAGAAGACAGCCAAAGCCTGTGGGATCATATCCAAAAACCCTGTAAAATGAAGTGATTATAAAATCTGGCCGAAAGAGGGACAAGCCAAGCGAATCCATGTCCTTGGGGCCCAATGAACCGGCATCCAGTAAGACATGCCAGTTGTTCTGTTGGGCCAAGGCCATCCACTGGTACGAATACTTAGCCCCCGTCACTCTAGACTGAACTGGGAACACAAAAAGACCAGTAGCCGAATCCTTCTTCCTCTTCTTCTTGTTGGAAATCTGTTTTCTCAAATCAGTAGAACAGAGTTTGAGGGTTGGCCATTTAAACCAAGCACTGTACACTTTAGCACCTTTCTCCCGAGCACTCTGAGCCATCCAAGCAACGGACTGGCTCTCATGGTCGAACATGGTCAACAACTTTTTGTTTGTATGAAAAGGGTATGATTCAGCAAGCAGCTTAAAAGCTGATCCTCTGCTCACAGTAAAAACAAGGCCATACTCATTCTCGGGGATATTCAAATAGTCCATGATCCTAGTCTTTATATCATGCTCAACGGTTCCTCTCTCGGCACCACCATAAAGTGCATGGTTACTCAAATTTGCAGTAATCTCAGACAAGCTAAACGTAGAAGACTCCCAGTAATGAATTGTCTGAACAAAAGAGAAGAGTCCAAAACCACAGTAATCAAGGCATACCTTGGGAGACAAATGTGAGTACTCATCAGACCTCAACTGATCAACCTTCTCGGAGGACTGGTACTTGGGGTACATGGTAAGGAACTTGGAAAATGCTTCTTGTAGGCTCGGAATTTCCTCCTCCGACTCGAAGATGCGCTCCGCCGCAAGTGCGGTGGCTCGAAGGAACTCGCGCTGGGCGTGCAGCCTGGCAAGCGATCGGGATCTCCCAAGGCCATCATCTTGGTTGGCAGCAGAGTCCGGCTGGTCTATGTCTTGAGATTTGGAGAGTGAGCCATCTTCAGAAGCTTCCTCAAGGGCCTCCCTTAGCTTGTTTTCTTGCAGCTTCCGAAGCATTGATGGGTTTCTCTTTATGTCCACATTGGATTCATCTTTCCTCCTGCTCTTCTTGTCCATGATCAGTGCCGCACAGTGAGAAATGGGCTTCCATAGTGACAGATGCATGCTGCCTTTCTCCTCTCCTCACACAAACCAATCTCAGATTCTTTCCCACACTTCAAACACCACACAACAACAGGCTTTACTTTAGCCCATCACATCAATCTACAACAAATTCACCTTCAACATCTTCCCCCAACAAAACATAAGGAATCTGGAATCTTTAAAGACTACACCTCCCCAACAATCTAATCTGTGAAACATGAGATTTTTGTTTGAAAGATAAACAAATAACTCAGCTCACCATTTCACGAGAAAACCGACAATGAAAAAGAAAACTTCTATTTTGTCCACAACCTAGAATAGAATTCAACACCCAGTTTCTCAGAGAAGGAGAGAGAAGGGCAACGAGCGAAAAGAAACCGAAAGAGAGAGAAAGTCAAAAGCTGAAACCCTAGAACCCAGATCCCAAAATTTTCCAAGCAAGTCGCAGCAACAAGAAAATTCAAAACAGAATTTTGGAGTAATAGGTTTCAAGAAGAATCAAACGACAACTAATAGAATCCGTGAAGCTGAATCAGTAGCGAGACACACTCTGCAAAACACCTGAGTTGCCAACAAAGGTGAAGAAAGATCCTCCTCCTCTCTCTATTCAATTCTTGGCAGCATAATTAAAGCACAGCTCCACAGCGAATTCTCTTTTTACTAGGAGAGAAGGATAACCAAAACAAACAAGTTTGGTTAGATATCTGTCATGAACGATTTTCTTCTTAAATTGAAAACCAAAAAAAAATAAAAAAGAAAAGGTAAAGAAAAGAAAAAGAAGGGAAATTTCAATTCAGTGTAACCCCGATGTCCTCTTTCTCTCTCTGACCCAAACACCTCTTTCAACTCTTGGAAAACAACCCTTGCGTAGCATCCACTATAGGTCAAATTATCAGAATTTGCCAATTGGTGGAATTTTGGAGATGCTATTATCTAAGTGTCTTTTGTTTATTAGACAATTGTTTAATTAAAAAACTAAAAAAAATATGCGTAAACAACAAATATAGACGGATTTCTTTTAAGAGAAAATAAAAACTTATAAGTCCTGAATATATATAAATTATAAAACACTTGTTACTATTTTATTTTTCATTTTCGAGATATGATATGACCTATATCAAGCATCCTTCTGACTGTTTTTTTTTTACGATTATTTAATAATTTACTTAAAAAAATTACTATAAATTTTGACTATCATAAAAGAATTAAAAATATCAACTAAGAACTCCGTCACCTGATTTTTGTTGAATTATTAACCATGATGTAATATTAAATAAAATTATGTATTTGATAGTAATGTAATTACTCTATCAAGTTAAAATTCAATATATCTGAATTAATATTAATATATATATATATATATATATATATATATATATATATTAACAACCGACCTATACATAGTATAAAATATTTCAAAATTATTACATAAAAGTACACAAAAATGTATATTTTCAAATATTTATAAAAATGTCAAAAATAAAATCTTCACTGTCTTTCAAATGGTGCTTTTATACCTATCTCTTATACCTATCCTTGTATTTACTCATCTACCTGGGACAATGATAGCAAATCATCATATCGAAAACAAACATAAAGTAAGCTACTAAAAAAAACAATAACATAAGAAAATAATATAAAAGAAATAACCTTACTGAAAATTCATAAATAATCAATTTTTCGATCATACACATCGTACTAAAATTACATAAATCTATATGTTAAAAGATATTCAACAAATAAAATATTAACTTACATCATTCAAAATATCCACATTAAGTATATATAACTACATTTAATTTAATTCAAGACTTAGATGTAGAAGTAAATCCAATAATATATTATTAAGGTAAGTTTATTACAATTCATGTCACATATTTACCATGTTGTGGTGTATAAAAACTCTTCTTTAGCTTTTCATCACCCTATTACAATATAAATGTTAATATTTAATACACAAATTAAACATCAATTCATATATATCACCCTATGTGACAACAAATTCATATAGCTTCAATCAATCACAACAAACATCATGAATCAGTATAATTCATTCAACTAAAATCACCTATCAATCAAATACTTTTTTTTTTTCATTTTGCTTTTATAAAAGCTATAAGTTAAAAAGACCAAAAGAAAAAATAAATTACTTTTCCTTTTAGCTTGAGTGAAAATGTTTTTAGTTAAGCAAAAAATATGCTTGTTTGATTGAAAATTATTGGTTGAGAATAAGGTTATTTTTAGCTCGTTTTTCTTTTGAGCAAAATCTGGACCCAAAAACAAAGTTTGAATCCCTATTTTATTTTTGCTTAAACAAAAATATCATAGAAATCAACCCCACCAATATAATTGATCAAATTCAAAGATATTTTCAAAATTATTTTAAATCATACGTGAACAATTCAACTTAGTAATTTAAATTATAATTTGATCGAAAGTCAATTTTCCTCATTTCAAATCATCCTTGGTCTCTTAACTTAAAGTATACATATTTAACCTCATATCAATTTTATAAATTATATCATAAGAAAATCTTCAAAACTCAATTTGAGGAACTCCATAACTAACTTCCACAAACATTTCAATAGAGTATCCAAATCTTAAAATTGTTAATACAAGCCCATGTTTTAAACTTATTTACTAGACTCATGTTTTAGGCTTATTTACTTGTGTCCTCATAGAATTAGCTCTGTGTGTATATATAACAAATATCTTTTACATTTTATACACACTTAATAATATATAATTCCCTCTTTCATATATTTCTTTGTTTTCTACATGGTATCAAGAGTCTCAAACGATCCATGATTGAGAATAAATTTTTGCAATGATTTTTATTTTCCAAGTCCTAAGCCTATTTCTCAAATCTTGAGGTGTTTCACTAGGTATTTGCAGTCCTCTAATATTGGATTTGTATATTGTTTTGTTTATAACATCCATCGCGTGGTTCACATTTTTGTTTTGTATTCGATTTATTATAGCAACTCGTAAACTCTTTATTTTATTAGTGTGCAATTAGATGGTAAAACAAAACAATAGTGCTATCAACTTTGAAAAAAAAAACTCAAACAGAACAACAATGTTAAAGTATTTTCTATAACCAGAAACCTTCAATTGATTTTTCAAACAGTAAAGAAAATGAAAAACTATGTGTCACAAACCTGTGTCAAAAAAAAATCAATTTCGTCTAACAATAAAAGAAACAAGAGTTGTACTTAGTGAATATGCCTACAAATTTTCTCTCACGTTTTTCTCTTTCAAAGACTGCTAAAATAACACTTTATTGGGTAAAATAATCCTCTTCCACTTAAATCAAGTGAAACAAAATAAACTTTTGGACACATAATTGAAAACTGAATCCAACAAAATTAGTGTAGTAGAATCCATTTCCACATTTATAGTAGCAATATATCTACATTTATAATAGTAACATGTTTTGATAAATTATTTTGATGAGTTAGGGGGGAGGATATGCTAGTTAAGAGAACAAAATAAACAGTTGGTCTTTTTTGTATTATCTTTGTCTTATTGGGACACACTCTCTCTCAGGAAAATATAGGAACTCATCTAAGTCGACCATTAAGACTAATCTCCAACTTTGATATACAAAACTTTACCACTATAAAGGATTGAGACCATTTTTAACACAAAACTTTAAGACACTGGATTTGTGAAATTTCATCCTTATATGGTGCTTAACTTTTTGATTTGTACTCATATCAAACTTTTACTCATATTTAAATTTCTATAAATTTATCATCTCTTTCAATAAATTTATCGTCTCTTTCGTTTGTGATTGACAAGACGAACAACTTTTATAACTCAAAAAGAATGATGAGAAAGTCATTCTATTTTATATATCAAAACACTTCAACAAATTAAGAAGAAAACAAAAAAAAATATATCTATATATATATATATATATATAAATTATTCCTATAATGTATTTAATAAAAGTTCCTTATAAATTTCTTAAATAGTTTTTATGTTCATCATATCTTTAACAAATATTTTGAGATATCAAAATTTATATAATGATATATAATTTTTAAAAAAATATCAAATATATTAAATATATTAAAATTTAAAGAAAATATTTTAAATTAGACATTAAGTTTTATATTATAAAGAAAAAATTGGTAGGTCAAAATCTCCCTTAACCCAACCAAAGATATGCATATATCCGATTGGTTAGTTGATTCAAGGTTAAATCCCAGATATCCCCAATTTTGTAACAAAATTTCAAATAGGTTCCCTCATCTTTATTTGACTCAATTGGGTTCCTATTTTGGAAAATTCTTTGTAATTAGACAATTTTCGTTAGTAATACTCTAAAGGTGTTAACTATGTGTCACGTGTCAGCACATGTTTTTTTTTAATTTTTAATTTTTTTTAATAATTTAAAAAAAAATTGTCATGTGTCAATTTGACATTGTGTCACGTGGTAGAGACAATGTGATATGGCAATGACAGTGCCACATGTCACTATTGTATGTCAAAAGCCTCAATGTAGTGCTTCTATTTGTTCTTTTGTCTCAATTTGGTTCCAATTTTTTTAAAACTGAATCAATTTCATCCCTATATCAAATTTAATTTTTAAAAAAATTTACAATGGTATTTTTATAATAGTTGATATTTGCAACAAAATTAAGTTTATTTAAATGTATATTTTCCATTGCACTTTATTTAAATATTGTTTCAAATATTTATATATCAATAATTTATAGACAAATGTTATAATTGGTTTAAAAATAACAACTTTATAAATTGAATTGTAAAATTTTAAATAAATTTATTTATTTTAAATTTTTATAAAATTGAATTGTTTTAAAATTTTATATTTGAATTTATAAAGTTTTTATTTTTAAAGCAACTCTAACATTTATATATAAATTATAGATATATAAATATTTAAAACAAAATTTAAATAAATATATTTATTTTAAATTGTTATAAAATTGTTTTAAATTTTATATTTGAATTTATAAAGTTTTTATTTTTAAAGCAACTCTAACATTTATCTACAAAATAATAAATATATAAATATTTAAAACAAAATTTAATGCAAAATATATATTTAAATAAACTTAATTTTGTTAAAAATATCAATTATAATAAAAATATCATTGTAAAATTTATATAAAAATAAAATTTGATATAGGAATAAAATTGATTCAGTTTTAAAAAAATTTGGACCAAACTGAGATAAAATAACAAATAGAGGAACTGAACTTTTCACATCCAATAGTGACACATGACACTGTCCACTGCCACATCACATTGTCTTTGACACTTGACATAATACAATGCCAGATCGATATGTGACATTTTTTTAAATTATTAAAAAAAAATAAAAAAACCACGTGCTCACACGTGGCACATATTTAACATCGTTAGAGTACTACTAAAGGAAATGACCTAGTTACAATGAATTTTCCAAAATAGGGACCCAAATGAATCAAATAAAAATGAAGGGACATATTTGAGATTTCGTTACAAAATGGGGAGCGGTAGAATAATTTAACCTTAATTCAATTACAAGTTTTTTATAGAACTAGCTGAAAATAGAGATGGCAAATAAACCCGTGCCCGTGGGTATCACCCGAACCCGTCCCCGTTTTGACGGGGAATCCCCGCTTTGACTGGGTATGGGTATGGGTATGGGTAATACCCGAAATTTTCAACTGGGATGGGGATGGGGATGGGAATATATATATACCCGCCCAAATACCCGTCCCCGCTTAAATTACTAAACTATTTATAATTTATTAAATAATCTAAAAAATATATATAAATAAATAATATATTTACACATAAAATATAATATAATATAATATAATATAATATAGTATATATACATATAAATAAAATATACTTTTATATATATATATATATATATATATATATATATATATATTTACACATATACATGTAATATAATATAATATAATATAATATAATATAATATAATATAATATACATATAATATATATACATAATAATATAATATAATATATATAATATATACGTATAAAACAAATTAATCATTTAACTAGTGAGATCTTTTATAAACAAATTTATAACATTACAAATTTATAAAAATTTAAAAGAAATATATATATATATATATATATATATATATATATATATATATATATATATATATATAAAGCATAAAATATCTACGCATATACATATAATATATATACATAATAATATAATATATATTATTATATTTATATTATTATATAATATAATATAATATATACTTAAAATAAATATATATCTATAAAAAATATATATATATATATATATATATATATATATATATATAAACATAAGATATCCACACATATAATATATATATACATAGTAATAATAATATAATATATAATATAATATAATATATATAAATAATTATATATATATATATATATATATATATATATATATATATATAAACATAAGATATCCACACATATAATATATATATACATAGTAATATAATATATAATATATAATATAATATAATATAATATATATATATATATATATATATATATATATATATATATAACATATTTCTCATTCTCTTTGTTTTTTGTTATACA
Organism: Vigna unguiculata; assembly: GCF_037176805.1. Lineage (NCBI taxonomy): Eukaryota > Viridiplantae > Streptophyta > Magnoliopsida > Fabales > Fabaceae > Vigna > Vigna unguiculata. The sequence goes on along the minus strand of NC_140794.1, from coordinate 49,109,056 downwards.
CTTTGTTTACTCTCTCAATTATCTGGTTTGTTTTTCAAGATTTAATTTTGAAGGTAATTTTTCTTCTTCTTATTACATAATTTTTACTCTCTGTACATGGTTATGTTCAAATAGGTGTTCCTCAATTTCATTCTATGAAATAATTTTTAGGTTACACATTTGATTATCTTTATTTATTTATTTATTTTCATGAAAATGTTTGACTCTTATTTTGTAGCTCTTCTTTTTGTTACTTTGGTTATACACTTTTTTACTCTCTTTTAATTGTTTGGCTTGTTCTTTAAGGTTTAAGCAGATCTTCAAGGTACTTTTCCTTTTATCATAATCTTAATTATACATTTTTTTTCCGTTATGTTATGTTCAAATGGATATTCTCAAATTTGGGTCACACATTTAATTATCTTTACTCCTTTATGATAATGAATCTGATGAAGAAGGTACATTATATTCTAGTAATTAAAATTTTCAATTTCAATTATTATATCATATCTAATTTTTCATTTTTTTTCTATGTGTAGGTGGATCGAATGCAAATGAAACCACTGATCATTTGTAAAATTAATAAATATTTTGGTTATTATAAAATTTTAGTAATGTGTAATTTTTTAGCTTTTATATAATTATTTGAATTTTATTTAGTTGTTATTTGATACTTTAATTTGAGATTTATACTATTATAATATTTTTCTTAATATTTGACATCATGAAAATCAAAAAGAGTATGTTATTTTAATATTGAATATTTTGATAGTATCATGATTCCGTTGGTGTGATTTTTAAATTTTTTTTATAAAAAATATTTAATTGATATATGGAACAATAAAAAAATGGGTATGGGTATGGGTATAAGAAAATACCCGTTACCCGGTGGGGATGGAGATGAGTCAAAAGTTGTATACCCGTTGGGTTTGGGGATGGGGATGGGGATGAATTTTTATTATGGGGATGGGGATGGGATCATGATACCCGTACCCGCCCCGCCCCGTTGCCATCCCTAGCTGAAAAGTTTAGTTAATAAATGTAGAATATCATAGCAAACTATAATATAAAACTTTGAAATAAAAAATTTAATATATATATATATATATAATATAATGTTGTAAAAACATATTGAACATTAGTCTTAAATAATGATTTGTTCATAGTTTTTGTTTGATTTTTTCAATTTGGTCTTTTTTTTTCAATTTGGTCATAATATTCGTTAATTTTATTCAATTTGGTCATTTTCGCTAACACTGTTAAAATAGTGAACTGATTCTGAACAATAATTGTCACGTGTCATTTTGTGATTTTTTTTTAAATGTCCACGTGTTAAGCTCGTATCATGTCACGTGTCATGTTGTAATATTTTTTTTTTACTTTTTTTTAAAATTAATTATTTTTTATTTAAAAAAAATTCACGTGTCAAGCCAATATCATACCACGTGTCAGATCAATTTTTTATATTCAATTTGGTCCTAATATTCTTTATTTTTTTTTCAATTTGGTTCTAATCTTTTTTTTTTAATTTAACATTTTTGTTCCTCTCCAAATTGAGACAAAATTTAATTTATATGTAAATGTTATATGGATATTCTTATTAAAATTCATATTTTTATTAAATATTTTTTTAATTTTGAGTTAAAGGTAGTTTAAAATTGTCTCTTACAAATTTAAAAGTAAAGAATAATACTATTAATTCAAGTATTTTTAACCTCTTAAATTTTAAATTAATGGTGTCAGTCCCTATTTTGAAATTTTTCGTTTTAATTTTAAATTAATTCTAACTCTAAATTAAATTAAAAAAAAATTAGGACCAAACTGAAAAAGAAAAATAATGAATATTAGGACCAAATGAAATATAAAAAATTGACTCTGACACGTGACATGATATTAGTTTGAATAGTGGTTTTTTTAAATAAAAAAATTAAATTTTAAAATAAATTAAAAAAAAATCACAAAATGACGCATGGCATGATACGAGTTTGATACGTTGACTTTTTTTAAAATAATTTTTTTAAGTTAAAAAAATCACAAAATGATACGTGATAGTTATTATTCACAGTCCGTTAACTATTTTAACTATGTTAGTGAAAAATACCAAATTGAATAAAATTGATGAATATTATAACTAAGTTGGAAAAAAAAAGAACCAAATTAAAAAAAAAAAAAGCAAAGGAAAAGTAAGAACAAATTATTATTTAAGTCTTGATAACACGTGAATTAAAAAAAAGTTATGAAGATGAACACGTGCTAAATAACGAAGATGAAAATGTAGAGATTAAAGAGTAAATAAATAGCAATATAAAACAAAAGAAATGACAAAAACGAAATATAAAGACGATAAATCAGCAATAGAATGATATATTCCACAATGATATCTATTCTTTACGGCATAATAGTTAAATAATTGAATTCTTCAATCTTATTCTATTTGTTGTATTCATTCATTTTCTTTTTTAACATGTTATTCCAGTTGTGTTCGTTGTTCGCTTATCTTTAGATGTAAAGATACTAAGTGAATATTCATAATACATAAAAAGAAATTATAAAAAGATGAGCAAAGTATAGAAAGAGAAAAATAATTTATCGTTCTATTCTAGTTAGAAATGAGTATAAACGTATAATTTATCGTATCTAAATAAACTTACGCAGATGTTAAACTATGTACCCACGTATACAAATAATTTATCGTTCTATTCTAGTGAGGTATTTCCAATCATTTAGTAATAACTCTTTCAATGAACTATGCTTTTTTAACTTCTATTTCAATTTTTCTATGGATTTAATGGCGATATTTATATTTTAATTGACATATCTATACTTACTTTTTGTTTATATTTTCTAAATTCCATCTATTCTTTTATTAGAGACCTTTCGGCCATGTCTAAACGATGCCATATTTGGAATTATGTTGGTACTTATTTTTATTTAAAGGTTCAAAGAAATCACCTTTCATAATTTTAAATAAGCTATTTTAGTTTTACAAAAGAAAAATATTATGATTAAAAAGAAAAAAATTAATAAAATAAACAAGTTAACTTTTTGTTAATATAAAAGAAGATGAATACAATCACTTTTAATTGACTTTCAAATCTTTATAATTGTTTTATTTATATTGAGTTTTTATTTAATTTTTTATTTGTTAAGTAATTGAATAATGTGATTGGTATTTAAAACAGTAAAAACTATTTATTGTTTATATTATTTATTTTATTAATTTATGATATTTCATATTTTTTAACATTAAGACAAATAAATAAAATGTCAATTAAAAAATATAAAAATTATCACAAATATATAAATTTACAATACATTCAAAACTTAATTAAATTTATTTATTTTTCAAATTGATATAATTCATTACACACCTTGTGTATTCATACTCGTATGCTAGCCTTGTTATTCTTCTTAATAATAATTTCATACTTTTTTACTAATTCCAATCTACTTTTTGTTACACCTTGAAAATAAAAAATTAAAAAACTAGCTAAATTCTTGAATTGAAGACTTCTTAATTCTAATTTATATGCATGATGTATAATAAATACATTTTTAAATGTAAGTTGTATCAGGTATAAGACTTCTTTGTTTTAAATTCGCAAAATAAACAAATATTTTTTTAATGTGAGACACAATTTTATGACCGCTGGCTATTTCATTAATAATTTCAATGACAAGCACCGATTTAACATTTTAATATAATGTACCCTAATCCTGCACTTTCTAGAGGAAACTACATCTATTACCAGTTTCTGGGAGAAGGGAAGTTGACTATTGCAAAAACCAAATTTGATAGCATATTAAAATAGATATTTGATTTTTTTTATTTAAGACATAATGTTTTTTATGGTGTGACTTTGTCTACGTTGGGATTGTGGACCCACACACTGAGCAGTGGCCAAAAGTCAAATAAAATCAGTTCGCTTGTAAAAGTTGTTATCTGTCCAACGGAGCATACCATAAAGTCCACACGAAAACCCCAATCCTTCTTTGCCTTTCATTTTCTAAATCTCAAATCAAATCATACACCAGTCTTTTAATTTTAGAACATGTTTTCACAAAATAAAAATATGCTTTGGTATAATGAAAATTCATACGGTAAATATTTTAATTTATAAATTATATTTTCAACTTGCATATTCTAATCTTATAATACATTCATAATTATTCCCGGTACTCACATACCTCATTTCAATATATTTAAACTATGAATGTCAACAAGATGGATATAATATGAACAATAATTTTTTTTATTCTATCCGTTGAATAAATATTTGTTTCGAATTCGTCTCATACGGATATATATTATGTGAGTACCCGCATATTCTTTTTAATATCCACGAATATTTATAAAAAAAGAAATTTAATAACATATTTTAATCAAAAATCCAAATAAAATATAATACGTAGATTTCAAACAAAATCCAAATAACTCATTTATATAGAATTGAATGACAGTTTACAAAGGAAGAAATTGAGACTTTTTAAAACCAATTGATAAAAAATAACTGATTCAAAATCTGTGTTAATATTTCAATCATATTTTTTTTAATTTTTTTTAATTTAAATTAGTATAACGGTTACTATGATACTTATATCCGTTCCATTAGCATGCAAGTATAACAAAATATTCGGACCTATCATCCACATAAATCTATATACAATATTCATTTTCTTATCCATTGCAAGTTTTCTTCGCGGATATCTTTAAATATGAATTTTTTTGACATCCCTAATTTAAAACACCATAATTTTAAAAAAAATCAATTATCATTTTAATGTTAGGCTTAAATATACATTTGGTCCCTATTTTTGTTGATTTTATTCAATTTGGTCCCTATTTTCGTTTTATGTTCAATTAGGTCCTCATTTTCGTCAAATTGTGGTCAATTTGGTCCTTTTCACTAACGGTGTTTAAATAGTTAACGTTTTTGAACAGTACATGCCACGTGTCAGCTCCTGGTTTTTTTGATTTTTTTTTAATTTTTTTTTTAATTTTTTTTTAATTTTTTTTAATTTTTTTAAAATTTTTTAAATTTTTTTTTAAATTTTTTTTAAATTTTTTTAATTTCAAAAAAAGTGTCCACGTGTCAAGTCACAATTGTGCCACGTGTCAATGCTAGTGCCACGTGTCAATTTCTGATAGTATTATTTTTTTTGTTCAATTTAGTCCCTATATTTGTTATTTTTGTTCAATTCAGTCCCTATATTCGTTATTTTTGTTTAATTTAGTCCCAAATTTTGTGAAAATAGAACCATTTAATTTTTAAAATTGACATTATTATTACTTATTTTTTAAATTTAATTATAAATTATAATATTTAATTATTAATTGAATATAATTCTTAGATTCAATTGTTAAATAGAATATAATTATTTAAATATTATTAAAATATAATTATTTAAATATTATTACAATATAATTATTAAAATTTTAAAAATATATATTAACATTTGTAAAATTTACATTTAAATTTAAAGTATTTAATATTTTTATTGCATTTTAGATATTAAAATCTAAAATATTTTATATGTAAATGTTAATTTTACAAATATTAGTTTATTTTTCTAAAATATTTTGAATATTTAAAATATTTTTATATATCAATTTTAAAAATATTTTAGAATATAAATATTAGAAAAAAATTAATAATTATATTTTCATAATATTTTAAATAATTATGTTCTATTTAGAAATTAAATATAAGAATTTATTCAATTTATAATTAAATTTAATAATTTATAATTGAATTTAAAAAATAATAAATTTAAAGATCAATTTTAGAAAAGATATTAATATAATTTGTATAAAAGATATTAAATTTAGTGTCAGACTAAATTGAACAAAAATAACGAATATAGGGACTAAATTGAACAAAAATAACGAATATAGGGACTAAATTGAACAAAAAAAATAATACTACCACAAACTGACACGTGGCACAATTATGACTTGACACGTGGACCATTTTTTTGAAATTAAAAAAAATTAAAAAAAAATTAAAAAAAATTTAAAAAAAATTTAAAAAAAATAAAAAAAAAATCAAAAAAACCAGGAGCTGACACGTGGCATGTACTGTTCAAAAACGTTAACTATTTAAACACCGTTAGTGAAAAGGACCAAATTGACCACAATTTGACGAAAATGAGGACCTAATTGAACATAAAACGAAAATAGGGACCAAATTGAATAAAATCAACAAAAATAGGGACCAAATGTATATTTAAGCCTTAATGTTATATGTACACTCAGATAAAAAGATTATAAAAATGATTCTTTGATATCTAATAAAAAAAGCAGTAATGTTTATTTTTTCAGTAAACCCTTCTAATTTGAAAAAGTTTGACAAATGTGAATCATGTTAGGTGAATTTTTCGATGTGGACAAAACTTTCTCACACTGCAATGTATTATTTGATATCAATGGCTTCTCCGATCATTTTTTAAACTTTTTTCCTTTTGGTAAATTACTGCTTTGAAAAATTAAATTAAAGGAGTATGAAGAAAACCCATTTTTGTGTGCGTGGTTTGGCTTTATCAAAGGTGTTGCTTTTAAGTTTTAAATTCAATTTTGTATTGGACTTCGAAAGAATCTATTCCTCCAGCCCCTTAAGTTTAAAAGAGAGAAAAATAAAAAAACGAATCTTTGACACAGGTGGTTAATTAGAAAAATAGACTCCACAATCCTAAAAGTAAATGATATAAAAGTATATAATGAGCTTTTAGATAGAGAACACAATCGAGTAATGAATAGTGACCGATCAATGTAATTCAATAATAATAATAATAATAATAATAATTATTATTATTATTATAAAAACATCCTTCCTCTCTAATATTTTTTAAAAATGATTTGTGTCATTTATTTAAATTATTTTATTCAAAAATATACTTAGAAAAATAATGTTTTTTTATTGTAGAATGTGTTTGGAAGTAGAAAAGGAAAAGAAAAAAAAAGAATGATTTGAATTAAGAAAATAAAAATAGAAAGTAAAAAAAAATGTAAATTTTAAAAGTAATTTGATTGATGCGAAAAATGTACTTATAAAAATATTATATTATTCGCATCTTTGTATAGCTATTAATAATAGTTTAATTAAATCATTAATGTTATTACGAGTCGAATATTTACATTTAAAAGGTTAGTTTTGATACAATCCAAATACTTGTTTTTGAAATAATTATGAATGATATGATATTGTCATGTATATATGTGTGATGTACAAAAAAATATGCTTTTAACACCGGTACAGTAAGGGCTTTTGACCCCGATTGTTTTTGATATTCTGTTCTGGTTCAAGAACCGAGACATATTAGAATGAGGTCAAAGGGGGATGACTTTTGGTCACGGGTGTGAACCGAAGTCATAGAGCTACTCTTCTGCCTCAGTTCTAATGTGAACCGAAGTCATTCAGTACAAAATCTGGAGCTCTTGCAGCAGCGGTGGTCGCCGGGAGACACGATAGTTTTTCATCGCAGTGGCTGGTCAATCGTCGGGAGACACACATATCATCACTATGCACACATGTTGCAACAACCAAAGGTTCCAATGCAGCAATAATCACAACAAAATTCGTCAAATTTGTTGCTACCTCATTCACAACAGTCACAGCCATTTGGTTCAATGGTGGGTTACGATGGTAAAGACACTTCTTCGCTTGCGGTGTCTCTTCATGACAGGGTAATGGTGTGTTTTGAACCCTAAATCTTGAATCCCAAAGCAACACAAACGAATCAAAAACGTAAAAAAAAATGCGAAGGAAAATCCATTTTTCGAACTCACCTTTAGCGAGAGACGACGATTTAATCGACGACAATGGATGGCGTGATGGAGGCAACGACGCGCAACGAACGGCGACTGCAGCTGGTCGGCAACGAAGCTGGACAGTGGTGGTGGCAAAGAGAGCGAAGAGGGGTTTTGTGCGCAAAGAGTTTTGAGAAGATGATGAATAGTGAAAGGATTTCACGATTTAGGAATTTAACAGGATTTATCGCCTTAGTTCAATTAATAACCGAGGCCTAAAGTCCCTTTACTGCTTCGGTCCCTAAACACCCGAGGCCAAAAATATTGATGTTGGTGACAATTTTGAAATTTTGCTTACTGGGCTGCCTTATAGGCTTCGGTTCTTTTGTAACTGAGGCCTAAAGTCTCTTTACTGCACTGGTTTTTAGAGACCCGAGGCAATATAGTTGGACAAAATTGCAAAAATGTCACCGCCTCTTTATAGGCTTCAGTTCCACTATAACCAAGACCTATAAGGTGAAGTGAAATGTCAAATCTACATTAGTGTAATAAATTAAATTCTAAATGAAATAAAATTATAATTGAAAGATATTCTAAAATGTTAATTAATACCAACATTTAAATGAATTAAAACTTAAAATAATTGACTTGTTGGTGTGAGTATCACATTTTAGTATATAATTCCATACAAAACTAAAAGAAGATAGCAAACAAACAAAAGTTAGATTATAATAATTGAAACAAAAAATAAAATAATAGAAATAGGATGTCAACTTATATAGAATAATAATTTAAACTATTGGACCTTTTAATTTTTTTATCTCTAATATATATAACATAAAAAAAATAAACCTTCACATTATATCATGGTAATTGATTACATACAACAACATTAACATTGTATCAACGGATAAGCATTACGTGCTTTTAGCATCCTACAACACATTCATGAACAAAAAACTATTTGTGTTCTTATACATAAAACATCATAATCAATTATTAACATGACTATAATCGACAATTGACTTAAAAAATAGCACATAATCGACTATGACTATGTTATTATGTCTTTTTTTAAGCATAATCAGTTATGTTCATCATCATAATCAAGTATGACTTCAATTTAGTTATGAACAAATAACACATTTCTACCATCCACAGAAAAAAAGAACAAAAACTAATACCGCTGTATTGCATTAAACCTTAGGGAAGAAAAATTAAAAAAAGAATAAAAATATAAAACTACATATTCGACTTGACTTTCATCTCATGTTATTTCACATGTGCAGTAGACAAACATGAGCGTTTCTTTACACTCGTACATTATGCTTACATAAAGAAACAAAGGCTTAAGAAAAAAAAAATGTATTTATGCACAATAAAAAGGAATAAAAAAAGCTATTTGGTTGAACGTGCCATAGATTTAGTAAAAACAAACCTCATTATATTCTTGTATTTTGTTAACATGTATTTTAGTTCGAGAGGAACAATTTTTTTGACAAGTTTTTTACGATTTAAAAAATGATCAAACTTCCGTGTATCCGCGTTTAGCGCTTGAGGATTTAGTTTATTAGAGCCAAATCAACATCATATATTTCTTTATTAAAGTTTTTTTTTTTTTTTGAGAGAAGAGACAAACGAGAGATCAGAAGCACAATCTAAAAAAAGAATATTATAAAGTTGAGTGAGTATTGCTCTATTTTAATTTCCACAAAACAATTACTCAGAAACAAATTCAGTTTATTGTTTTAATAACTGACATATGGGTCAACCCTTGCATGCGTGTCTGTGCCTAGTTCCTACTTTATAATCAATCCGTGATAAGCCATTGTTTATGACGTTTACGTGATGTTAACTACTTATTATTATAATTACTGCTGCTACATTATTATTACTATTATTAATTGATCAAGGAATAACTTGATTTTTTTTTTCCATCATCCGTGTTTTCGTCATATTCATCGAGCTTCATCAAGGTAGCAAACTTTCCTCGATGCATATTGAATTTTGAACTTTTTAATTACTTTATTGGTTCAATACTTCTTAAAAAAAAACAGATTTTAAGTTTAATTCAATCCTATAAAATCAAAATATAAAATGAGATTTATCACCTACTTAGATATCATGAAATTAATTACCTTATTTGTAATTGACATTAAACTTCCAACAATAATAGTTAAAGTGGAGAAGAATTTTCCTGTATGAATTGATTCTTTAAGTTGCGTTAGTCTAAAATTTGAATTCTCCTATTGAAATATATGAAATAAAACTTACTCTGGATTCATAATGAATCACTGCTATAGTATTCACACGTAAAAATAAAGTTTATAGGGGGGACATTCATTCTATAAACTTGCATATGAAGGAAAATAGCGTGTCTGTCTTCGAGATAAAGAGTTATGTACGTAGTAGTTATGTGTTCGTAATTTAATACTTGGTTTTAAGAGGTGTAGAAAAAGCTTGAGTAGAAAAAAATTATGATTTTACTTTTGGGGACGATGCGTGAAAATTGTCATAATAAATTCATCATGTGGAAAGCTACTAAAGAGAAATGCACATGAAAAATCAATCATACATCATATCTGAATAATGTATTTGCTCCTTAAAATATGCATGGTAACGTGTGGTGCAAGAGTTGTAGTCACGTTAAGGACAAAAAAAAAGATGGTTTATATGGATAGGGTGTTGGAAAAAAATAACTAAAATTAATGAAGAATAAAATTATATATAGAACAGAAACCATTTTGAAGATGTCGAACAACATCACAAGAAGATGAAAGGAGATTTGAATAAATTGGGAAAACATAAGCGAGGGAGGCGCTCTATCAATCACATGAATAATGCAAAATGAAAAATAAACAAATAAATACATGATGGTCCTTATATATGCGTAATGAATTTTTGTGAGGTACTAAAAATAAAACTATATGTGTTGTTTTATTTGCTTTTTCTAAATAGTAAGAATCAATTTTTTAGATTAATTTATTTTATGTTTCATCAAATATTTAATCTTAGGTTTAGGATTTACTTTGATTTCTATATTATTTTTAATTTAATTGGGTCATAATATTTGTTAATATAATCAATTTTGTCCAATTAAATTTGTAACATCCCATTTTAGTAGTATAAAACTAATAAAATAACACATTTCATAATAATATTCAAAGACAGATTAACAGAATAAAAAATATATTAATACAATTTTTCAAGAGTTCAAACTATACATATATATTATTTATACAAAACACCAAACATCAAACCTACAAAAATATCCCTATATCGAACATACTAACCATTCATACATCCGCTGCAATTCAACCACTCTAACTATGGACTTCTCAACCTTCGGAGGTGTCTTTAAACCTGCATCTTCGTGATTATCGCAAAAAAAGAAAACAACACAAGACCACAAAGTACAAATGTAAGCTGGTATAAAAATGAGTTATCATAAGACCTTTAAAACATATCAATTATAAGCCATACATAGACAACTACAATAATTCACATAATTGCACACAGACAATTGACACTAAACTCAAATATTTAGATATATGCATTTAGAATCGAAATTACTGGAGATTTGTAGTTGTGGTGACCTCTATTGTTCTGCAGATCCATTTTAATGGGTTTCATCCTATCACACACAAGTTAATCTATAATCATCTAGGGTCATTATCTTGCCTTAGACTAGGACTTCCTGCTACTCTCACCACATGAACCATTATTATACTCTATTTGAGTGTGAACTATCATTAGAGTTTCAAGATGTCACCTTACTTGAATCCATAGTCCAATACATATATTAACAATAATACCAGTAGCTGAACTTCTACGTGACATAGGGGAGTCATGACTCTCCCAAACTTTTTTCATTTAATTATATATATATATATATATATATATATATATATATATATATATATATATTTTTTTTTGTTTGTTTGTGGCACGGATGACATTCTGTAATTTGTTTTGAATGGTTCTTCACTCTATATTGTGTTTCAGACAAAAAAAAATGATTGATTGTTACAAGTCCAAAGTTGAAGATTTTGTTATTTTTGTTGTTGGCTTTCAATTGTTATTAGCTTGTTGCAGAATAAGTTTTTTTTTTTAATGGTAAATAAATACCTAATAATGCAGTGTATATAGTATTATGTTTTTATTTATAGAATAAAGCTCATATTTACTTTACTAACATGCCTTATTAGTTACATGAGAGACTCTAATTGTTTTTTAATATTTATATAAATAAATATATACTTCAAAATGTTTTTAAAAAATGTATTATATTTTATATATTTGATGCTTCTAAAAGTTTTCATACATATATATCATAATATAAAAAGGGAATTCATCTTTTTGTGTATATTTTTTTTAAAAAAATTAATTTTTTAAATATATATTTTTTAAATTAAAACAATTATTTTATTAATTAATATTACCTTCTAAATGGTGATTTATCTATAACTATATATAAAGGGGATTCCCTCTTTTGTGTCCACATTTCATAATTCCAATTTTACCCTTTACAATTTAATTATTTATTAAAATTTTAAAAATTAACGGTTAATTTTACAAGTTTTTATAAAAATATTTATTTATCTCCTTTTTCTTTTTTCTCATACTATTCATCAACAATTATTTTTTTCATATTTTTTCCATACATTTCACTTTAATTTTTATAAATATACTTTTATTTTGTTCATTAACTTAATAACATTACAATATCATCAATTATAAATATAATTCGAAAAATGCGTACACGCAGGCGCGATAGCGCCTGTGTTTACACTAGTTTAAGTTTAACCATTTTCTTCAATTTGACAAACTATTTAAACTTTACCACTTTTTAAATTAAAAAAAATATCTACGAAATAAATAAAAATTAATTGTAATAAAATTATAAAAGTTATTTATATTTAATTTGATTGTAATAATAATAATAATAATAATAATAATAATATTTCATTAGTAACCAATTTTAGTGATCAAAAATTGTTAGTCACTGTAATGACTAATTTAGATACCAATTTACAAAGTAAAAAATTATTGGTTGCTAAAATAGTTACTAATGTGAATAAAAAAATATAATTGGTAACTAAATTAGTTTTTAAAATTAGTTATCATGATTTTGGCTACCAAAGAAAATTAGTCACTAAAAATTAGCTACATAGGTTTTGGCTACTAAAATGACTTAGTTACTAAATTGACCTCTAATTAATTAATGACCAATTATAATTTTTTATTTATAATAGTGATTATTTTAGTAACCAATAATTTTGGATTTTGTAAATTAATATTTAAATTTGTCACTATAGTAACTAATAACTTTTGGTCACTAAAATGGGTTACTAATGAACCATTTTCTTGATATGGATACAGGTACGGGGCAAATATTTATCCAGCGAGTAGGGTACGGGGGAGCTACTACCCATACCCTACCCGCCCCGTTGACATCCCTAGGTACATACCTAGGGATGGCAAAAATACTCGTGCCCGCAGATATCTACAGATAAAATCTGCGGCGAATAGTTAGTACCCGCAGGTAGCGGGTATTTTAATACCCGCTTATAAACGGGTCGGGTACGGGTATCATACTATCCGTACCCGCGGGTACCTGTTATCCGCAACAAAATAAAAATAAAAATTAATTTATATTTTATTAAGTTAAATTTAATTAAAATTAATATTAACAGTATATTTTATTATGTCAAATTTAATTATAATTATAATTTAATTTAATTTATATTTTATTTTTATAATTTTATATTAAAAAATTTATAAAATATATATTTTTTAAAATATTTGCGGATATCGGGTATCCACGGGTATTTGCGAGTATTTTTTAAATGGATACCCGACATGTAAACGGGCGCGTAGCGGGCAGATTTTTTTTTAGTGGGTCGGGTTGCGGGTAGGCACTATCCATACCCGACCCCTTGCCATCCCTATACATACCCGTTGGATGAATAAAAAAAAGATTGATTAGTAAATTGTAAAAAAATGTACGAAAAGTAATACGCAACTCCAAACTTATTTATTTATTATGCCCCAAATATTTACCTATTTGGTTTGTCTTATTTATTTCTTCAAACCAGTCACCTAGTGCAAGAAATAACGATTGATTTTAGTGAATTGTAATCAAATTTGTGGTACATAAGAAATACATCCCTTTAAAAAGTAACAAGCAGCTTCCACATATTTATTCATTGTGCCCTACTTATTTGCATATCTAGGTTGACCTATATTTGATTACAGGTCACTAAAATCAACCCATAGAGTGCATTATGGAGGTGCCCCACTTATTTTCCTATCTTGTGGTGCCTTTTTTCTTCTTTAAGTCAGTCACCTAGTGCAAGCAATAAGGGTTGATTTTTCTAACTTATAATCAAATTTGTGGTACATAAGAGGTACATACCAGTTGGATGATAAAAAAAATTGATTAGTGAATTTGAAAAAATTGTACGAAAAGTAATACGCAACTCCACACTTATTTATTTATTATGCCCCAAATATTTGTCTATCTGGTTTCCTATTTATTTCTTCAAGTCAGTCACTTAGTGCAAAAAATAAGGGTTGATTTTAGTGAATTGTAATGAAATTTTTGGTACATAAGAAATACATCCCTTTAGATGAAAAAAAAAGATTGATTAGTAAATTTAAAAAAATTGTACGAAAAGTAACAAGCAGCTTGCACACATATATTCATTGTGCCCGACTTATTTGCATATCTAGGTTGGCCTATATTTGATTAAAAGTCCCTAAAATCAACCCATAAAGTGTATTATAGAGGTGCCACAGTTATTTTCCTATCTGGTGGTGCCTATTTTTTTTTAAGTCGGTCACCTAGTGCATGCAATAAGATCTGATTTTTGTAACTTATAATCAAATTCGTAGTACATAAGAGGTATATACCAGTTGGAGATAAAAAAAAGATTCATTAGTATAAAATACATCAAAATAATGAAAATCAATTATCATAAACTCCAAAACAAAGATCCCACCAGTCAAAACGAAGAATCACACGTCTAGGATCAACTATCAAAATTTTAGCTCAATCCAACGGTGAATGAAGTGAGAATCTTCATTCTACAAAGAGGATGTAGTGTAGAAAAAATGGGTGGCTCCCGTCGCCAGAAAGTGGCGGCTTGCACCACACGTGCAGTGGCTTCTATTTTGGGTTTCCAAAACTGGTGCCCAACGCCTAATCAATGCAGTCAAACGCCATGACAAATCACATAAACTCCTCCTTAAGCTTGATTTGTGAAATTTGACATTCCTTGAGTCAATCCTTAGTTAAAAACATCTCTATGATGATAGATTTCATGATTTTAGGCTCAACAAATGTCGAATTACTCAAATTGAAGCCTTACATAGAGAATTTTTTTAGCTTAGTCAAAGTCACATACACAATCTACAAATAATTGTCAATCTAACCGAACAGAATACATCTAGTCATACTCACACCACATCAAATCCATAAATATAAGCAAAGTACTAAAAATCACATCCCATAAAACACAAAATTTAAGCTAGATTCCCTTATCTATTAAAACTGCTCAACAAGCTTTAATACACCCAAAACACCTTTAACTTCATAGGATTCTCTATCTATACCTAGGAACAACACTAGAATAGTAAGGACATATCGTTATGATCACTGACCAATAAAGACTCAAATTGATGATTTAAAGTACATGCAAGCATGAAAAACCCACATATAAGACGAAACAAATTGGGCAGCAGAGAAAGACAAAAAACTTGACTTACACGATTGAAGAAACTAATCAGTCTAAAACAAAGAGCTCGCCACGAGAATCACTCCTACATTCTCAGTCTCAGATCTTCAATGAGATAAGCAGAGAACGATAACTTCTAGAGAGAAATTAGAGAACTCTATAAAAGTGGTTTATAGAGAGATGATATGTTTTGAAATAATAAAATTCGTTTATAGCAACATTATTTATACTAAAATATTTTAATATTAAAATAATATAGTCTCATTATTTTTAAACCATTATCACTTCTAAAATATCATTTTCTATAACTTTACAAAATTCACATTAATATCTTTGAAAGTATTATATGTTAAAATTTGATTAATCTTTTATTTTGGAACCTCTATTTTGCTTTTCTCTTCACATTCCTTCACTTCTCTCAGCCTCCCACCACCTCCATCCACATTCTCATCACCTTCCTTTATCTTTCTCCCAAATGTGGTCAAAAAATAAATTTGGGATTCTAAGGTATCACCGAGTGTAATTATGAAAACAAAATTGATATTTTAAAGTTTTTCACTTTGTTTTGTTGTTCTCTGGTGAGAATCTTGTTTTTGAAATTACATAAGTAGGGTAACTCATTCGATGCCATGGTATTTTATTTTTCTTAAAAATAATGCAAATTAAATATTCAATGAAAGATGGAGAGAGACGAAGAAAGACGGTGGAAGGTGAAAGGAAATGAAAGAAGTGGAGGGAGGAAAAACAAAAATTCCATTATAAGAGATGAATAATTTTTTTTTATATGTGACAATTTTAAATAGTATCACCATTGATTTAACGGACCACAAAACTTAATGCTAAACATTGATTTTTATTTATTTTTCATTCTTTTAAAAAATCAATTTACTATTTAAATTAATATATTATTGTTCTTATATTTTGTAATTTTATCTATTTAAAAAAATCTAATTATTGCTTGAATTGATACACAGTTGCTATTTTTTTAACATAAAAATAGTTGTTGTTTAAGTTTTTATTTTAAAAAAATCAATTATTACTTGAATTAGTATATAATTGAAACAGCATTAATTGTTTTTGTTATTTTTTATAAAAAAATAGTTGTTGTTTAAAGATTTTGTAAATTTTATATCTTAAAATAATTATATTAATATTTAAATTAATATACACCTGTTATTTTATATTTTATTTTTTATATACAAGAATGAAATCACTTTTATGTTGAAAGGGGAGTTACTTTAACTCATATGAAGATAGTTTTGATGATGTCCAAGTCCACACATCATGTGTATTATTAGTTTAGAATTAGTCCTGTTTTGTAGATTGTGCATTAGGGTATTAGAGCAAAAATATCATATGTAAAACAAGCTTGCATTGAGTTATATTAACTATCAAACTCTTGCTTATGCATTCATAAATCGATTAGCTATTTAACTAATAGATTAGTTGAGGGTACTACACTAAGGCAGTTACAACACACTCACGATAATTTATTAGGTAAATTCCTAATCCATTAATGACTGCAGAGAACTCTGTATAAAACTAGTCTTTGAAATCAGTTTTGAGTGTGTGAAAAATTACAGAATTCCTGAGAAACATTATGAGAAACTGTCCTTTGAGATTTACAGAGTTCCTAAACATTCTTGAAAGATCATTCAAGTAAAGATTCAAGGAGATTGATGGTGGATTCAACCGTGATGGGTAAAGCTTGGATCTAGTAGCAAATTGACAAATCTGCACAACAATAGGTGTATTTGTTTCTTGATTCTTTCTTATTGTATTTCTGTTCATAGTTGATTCACTGAGTAAAGTGAAGGTCTAGGTGCAATTGTGTGAATGCATTGCTCCTAGGGTGAGTTCTTGATTTGTAGACCAAACTCCTTAGTCTTTAGGGTCTTGAATTATATAGATGCTCTGTAATTCTTGGATCTCTATTGAGTTAGTGGAATCCTCCTAAGTGGGTTTACTTAGGAGAAGACTGGACGTAAATTCATCTTGAATCGAACCAGTATAAACTGTTGTGTTCTTTGTTTCTCTCTTCTCTTACAATCTTTCTTGATTGTTTTACGCAGTCCATTAACACAGAACTGTAAAATTGATTAATTGGGTCATAAGACTTAAAATACTTTCAAGATTCAAGTTAACTAAGTAAAAAACTTAATAATCAGTTCAAATCCCTTTCTTGGTTAAGATTGTTAGACAGATCTGTTTTGACATTTTAAAATTAATATATGACTATTCTTATATTTTCTTAATTTTGTATACATTTTTTTTATTTAAGGATTTATCTATATATACATATGTGATATTTTTAATATTTTTTATGTTTTTTTACTTAAAAATATCTTATATTTTATTTATAATGTATCTTGTAATAAGGTTTTACTCACCATTTAAACATCTCATTTATCATATATTTTGTAATAGGATTTGATTCACAGTTGAAAACATCGTAAACTATTTGGTATTTGAATCTGGATTAACGTGCCTGGAGATTATGACCGCAGATTTTGCTCTTGTGCAGTTTATCAACATCCAGCTATTACATTAAGAAACAGAGTATTCTAAGTTGTTTTCGATTCCTCTTTTTCTCGTTTCCATCAGAGTTCAAATCTTAATTTTTTATCATCTAAAATTAAAAACATAAAAAATATGAGAAAATAAATAAAATTCCTAAATAATTTACAAAATAATGCAAATAATATATCGTACTTTAATACTGTCAAATTAATTTCTAAATGCTTTTAAAAAGGTATTTTTCTTAATAGTAAACTGAGTTAAAATCTGAAAAAATAGCTTAAATCTTTTTAAAAGAATAGTATTTATAGATAATCCAAAAGATTGTTAACATCGATCATACCAGTAGCTTTAAATTCTCAATATTTACAATTGAGTATGGCAATTCACACCTTGCACTTCTTGCAGAGATTTCTTAGATGACATAAATTAACCATGTTCTTCAGTAAACCTGTAAGACTTACTTTTACATATCACGAAGTCTTAGCTTCGAAATATTTCCGTAATAACCCAGTATCCCTTCCAAATCAGTTCTGGAACTAGAATGAATCCTCTCATGTAAGAAAAAACCTCGATAATCATGTGTTAAAAATCTAATGCTTTCTCACTTTTATTGTAAGAACATACTATATTGATAGAACTAATAAAAAAACTATGATCTCATGCAGTGGCAACGTCACACGAGAAGATATATTCACAGGTTCAGGAGTTCCAAATGCTATCCAGTTTCCTAATTTCTTGGTGCAACGGATTAAGCTTGTGGCAATTATTAGCCACCATATCCTCACAATATAGTCCATGTTCAAATCTAATGGATTTGGAGATGAATCTGAAACTAAAAGGGTACCATTCAAAAGCCTGACTTTATATTGCTACAGATAAAGAGGGATACTTTTTTTTTTAGATTCCTCAATATTCCTAAGTTAGGAACAGAAATCGTCTCTAGTCCGAGTCTTTTCAGTTTGGATACAGCGCCTAGTAGTTTTTACGAAGAGAACTTATATTTATTCTGGAAAGTACAAGTAATTGAGATTGGGGTGGTTGAATGTGTTACCATATTTCATCAGCAAAGGAAAAATCAACTCATTTGAGCTATTAGTAGAAAAGTGTGAATATGAAATCACACATTCAATAAAAAAATTTAATGTCTTTAACTTAAGTTTTTTTTCGGAATATGGTATAAAGTTCACTCTTGTATGATTCTGGGTAACAGTGGTGTTTTTTGATGGTCTGGGTCACTTGAACTTATCATGTTAAGTGAGAAAGGAGAAGAATCCTTACGAAGAGAAATTATCCCGCAGCATAAAAATGTACGGTCACCATGAGATACAGTAAATGCGAATTTATTACATAATTAGGCTTTAGATTCACTCCAAGATGTTTGGTCATTTTGGTCTATTTCATATGAAACTAATTGCTAGAGCTATCATGCTATGGAGTTATTTGTTCTACTGTATACGTAACTTTGCCTAATTTTTTGTTCATGTCCATTACTTTCAAGCCGTCTTCATCAAATTTATATAACTCTTCCTATATATAAAAAGCAGCAAGAAAAGGAATTCTTTGGCCTTGAGGAAATTACCCTAGGTCCGTGAAGCACTTCTTGAGGGATTTTCCAAATCATCCAAGAGTGACAATTCACCATCTTTTGCCACGGCTCAGTAGCAAGTGGTTAATCCGTGCATTATCAAAGAACCGGCATAATTCAGAGCAGGCAAATATAGTAAACAAAGGTCAAAACACAAAAATTAAATAGTCTCTACGACATTCTTCAACGTAGGCACTTGTGGATGACCAAATATTTTCCTTGAAGTTACCTGATGAAAGCAAAGGGACTTGTCAGCCTAAAGCATTTGATCTTGTCTCGTACCAAACACAGATAATGTTTTACTGAAAGAATATACAGGTCAAACCAAAACGCTTCTCTAATCTTAAAGCATTATCTGCAAAGAATAGGAAGTTCTTAGGATAAGTTCTAATTGAGGTAAAGATACATACAGATACAATAAGCTTGGCCTCTGCTTTTAAGCTGCTGTACACTTGATAAATAGGAATTCAATCACCTCATTGCGTGCTGCTATTTTCCTCTCACTGGTAAAACTTCCCAAATATACTTAAATACCATGTGATGTTCGAGAATTTCCAATGTTCTAGAAAGAGTTTATGAAAGCACTGAATATGGAAAAACAGAAAGACTTTCTTAAAGGGCATAGACTTCCTATTACAGAAAGAATTAGTTATGCCAACCTCACCGAATCATACCCTTCATTTGTTCAACAGATCTTTGTACTCAAAGTTGTTTCATGGTCCGATTCACCTATACAAGGCAACAAAAGGAAGGACGTAACGTCCGGAGAAGCTCCATCCTCAACTTGCTCAACAATCATTATCCATGAGCAAGTTGAAGATGGAGGTTTTCAGGAACGCAACAAGCACATTAGATCGGTATTCCAACACATTCAAGTTTCATCCCAAAATTCTCCGTGTGCCAACGGATAGACCAAGAACGAAGTTGTGTGGTCTATCCCATGGTAACAACCTGTGCCTTTCTTCCTCTACTAAACCAAACAATGTGCAGGTTATCGTCGGCACAGAAACTGATCAGCAATGATGCATCAAATTGAGAGTTTAGAAAACGAAAACAAAAGTTATATATAACGTTACGCAAAGACGAGACTGAAAAACGAAACAGAAAGCAAAAGAAAAACAGATAGAAGAAGCTTCACAGAATCAATGATGCAATTAAGACCTTTCTTTATCCTTCAAATTTTTGAGCAGCAACGTAGAGTGGATAGCAATTGAGAAGATTAAAATCGTTGGAGAGCGAATCATGGTATATATAGGGCATGGTTTTGACCTTATCGGTTTCCTGTCAGTTTCTAGGAACTTACTCGGTCCTAATGATTTATATATTTATTTAACGATCCAAGAATTACGTGGACTTTTTCAACGGGGAGAGAAATTACTGCAGAAATGTCAATGTGAATACAGACATTTATATCATCATTTACTATGTAATCATTTCTAAATTGAGAAACAAAGTTGTCCAAGTCTGACTTTGAACCTATTAAATGACAAGCTACGAATGTGAACGGTTTAAGCTTTATTATTAAACAGGTCTTGAGCGATTTATTCCTTCCCTAAAGGGCGGGTGCCGTGCTTGTGAGGCGCACACGTTGTTGGATGTAGCAGTACTGGTGTAATAATCTACTTTCTGGTAGTTTGACAGGGGTATTTCACGTATTATAATTTTTTCTACTGATTTTTGAAAAAAACATATTTTGACAAATTTTTATTACATCATAGTCATTTTTTAAATAATTTTTAATTATAGAAAAAAAAAGGAGAAGAGTAGTCTGTTAGCAGCGAGTGAAACAAAATGTCCAAAAAATCTGTTTTTTTTTTAAACAATGATTCTGATACCATGTTTGATTAAGAAGTGAATTTTAAGTCTAACTCAACACCACAAAACCGGACTTGTAAGATAAGATTTGCACCACACTTATATACTATAAAATTGTCTCTAACCAATGTGGGACTTCCAACAATTTTATTAAGGTTCGACCATTGTGTAGTCTTAAATTTTTACACAAAAATTATTAAATATTAACTAAATTTAGAGATAAAAGATAATAGTCTTTATAACGACCAAGTTAGTTACTATTTAATAAACTAAAAATTATTTATATCAGAAATAGTATATACTATTAATAAATATTTATAATTATTTGTGAATTATAATTTAAATTAGTCTCTAATATAAAAATTTTAGTTACTTACAAATATTGACCCAAAATTAGTCTCTAATATCTATCAATAATTTTTAGTTTATAAAATAATGTTTGTTCTAGTACATCTAATGGTTTTACATTGTTTAAGAGTCAAGCACAATGACAGTTTGTATAGACCTTCGTCCTTCTCCTTCAATGTGTCTTTTATTGACTAATCATCTTTTTTAAGTTTTGTGGTTATTTAATTATCTTCTTGTTGTGTTAAGTTCCTCTGTAGGATTAACATGTGATTATCTTGTTTCTTTTAGAGTGATAGGAGTTGATGTCGAGCGATGGTTAAGGGAATTCATTCTTTGTGCATGGTCAGATTAAAGGGTAAAATTTTAAAAAATTATACGAAAAGTAATATGCAGCTCCACACTTATTTATTTATTATGCCCCAAATATTTGCCTATCTGATTTTTCCTATTTATTTCTTCAAGTCAGCCACCTACTACAAAAAATAAGGGTTGATTTTAGTGAGTTGTAATCAAATTTGTGTTACATAAGAAATATATCTCTTTAAATGATAAAAAAAAGATTAATTAGTAAATTTTAAAAAATTGTACGAAAAATAATAAGTAGCTCTCACATATTTGTTTATTCTGCTCCACTTATTTGTATATCTAGTTTGGTCTATATTTGATTACAAGTCACTACTAAAATCAACCCATAGAGTGCATTATGGAGGTGCCAGGCTTTTTTTCCTATTTGGTGGTGCCTATTTTTTTCTTCAAAATAGTCACCTAGTGCAAGCAGTAAGGGACTTATAATCAAATTCGTGGTACAAAAGAGGTACATACTAGTTGGATGATAATAAAAAAAAAGATTGATTAATAAATTTTAAAAAATTGTACGAAAAGTAATACACAACTTCACACTTATTTATTTATTATGCCCAAAATATTAAATATTTGTCTATCTGGTTTGTCCTATTTATTTCTTCAACCTAGTCAGCCACCTAGTGCAAGAAATAAGGGTTAATTTTAATGACTTGTAATTAATTTGTAGTACATAAGAAATATTAGATGATAAAAAAAGATTGATTAGTAAATTTTAAAAATTTTTATGAAAAGTAACAAGCATATCCCACATATTTGTTCATTGTGCCCCACTTGTTTTTCTATCTGGTGGTGCCTATTTTTTTCTTCAAGCCAGCCACCTAGTGCAAGCAATAAGGATTGATTTTTCTAACTTATAATCAAAGTCGTGTAGTACATAAGAGCTACATATCAGTTGGATGATAAAAAAAGATTGATTAGTAAATTTTAAATAATTGTATCAAAAGTAATACGCAACTCCACACTTGTTTATTTATTATTCCCCAAATATTTTCTATCTGGTTTGTCCTATTTATTTCTTCAAGCCAACAACCTAATGCAAGAAATAATGGTTGATTTTAGTGAGTTGTAATTAAATTTGTGTTACATAAGAAATACATCCGTTTAGATGATAAAAAAAAAAGATTGATTAGTAAATTTTAAAAAATTATATGAAAATTAACAAGCATATCCCACATATTTGTTCATTGTGCTCCACTTATTTGCATATCTAGTTTGACCTATATTTGATTACACGTCACTAAAATCAACCCATAGAGTGCAATAGAGTGCATTATGGAGGTGCCACACTTATTTTCCTATTTGGTGGTGCCTATTTTATTCTTCAAGTCAGCCACCTAGTGCAAGCAATAAGGGTTCTAACTTATAATCAAATTCGTGGTACATAAGAGGTACATACCAGTTGGATGATAAAAAACATTGATTAGTAAATTTTAAAAAATTGTACGAAAAGTAACACACAGCTCCACACTTATTTATTTATTGTGCCCCAAATATTAAATTAAATATTTGAGTATCAGGTTTTTCCTATTTATTTCTTCAAGTTAGCCACCTAGTGCAAGAAATAGGGGTTGATTTTAGTGACTTGTAATCAAATTTGGGGTACATAAGAAATACATCCCTTTAGATGATAAAGAAAAGATTGATTAGAAAATTTTAAAAAATTGTACAAAAAGTAACAAGCAGCTCCCACATATTTGTTCATTGTGCCCCACTTATTTGCATATCTAGTTTGGCCTATTTTTAATTACAAGTCACTAAAATGAACCCATAGAGTGCATTATGGAGGTGCCACACTTATTTTCCTATTTGGTGGTGCCTATTTTTTTCTTCAAACCAACTGCCGAGTGCAAGCAATAAGGGTTGATTTTTCTAACTTATAATCAAATTCGTGGTACCTAAGATATTATTTGGATGATAACAAAAGATTGATTAGAAAATTTTAAAAAAATTAGACGAAAAATAATAGGCAGCTCCACACTTATTTATTTATTATGCCCTAAATATTTGGCAATCCGGTTTGTCCTATTTATTTCTTCAAGCCAAACACCTAGTGCAAGAAATAAGGGTTGATTTTAGCGACTTGTAATCAAATTTGGGGTATATAAGAAATACATCTCTTTAGATGATAAAAAAAAAAGATTGATTAGAAAATTTTAAAAAATTGTACGAAAAGTAACAAACAGCTCCCACATATTTGTTCATTGTGCACCACTTATTTGCATATCTAGTTTGGCCTATATTTGATTACAAGTCACTAAAATCAACGCATAGAGTGCATTATGGAGGTACGACACTTACTTTCCTATTTGGATGTCCTATTTTTTTCTTCAAGCCAACTACCGAGTGCAAGCAATAATGGTTGATTTTTCTAACTTATAATCAAATTCGTGGTACATAAGATGTAAATATCATTTGAATTAATTAGTAAATTTTAAAAAATTGTATGAAAAGTAATATGCGGCTCCACACTTATTTATTTATTATGCCTTAAATATTAACTTTTTGCCTCTGGTTTGTCCTATTTATTTTTTTCAAGTCAGCCACCTAATGTAAAAAATAAGGGTTGATTTTAGTGACTTCTAATTATATTTGCGGTACATAAGAAATACATCTCTTTGGATGATAAAACAAAAAGATTGATTAGAAAATTTTCAAAAATTGTACGAAAAGTAACAGGCAGCTCCCACATATTTGTTCATTGTGCCCCACCTATTTGCATATCTACTTTGGGCTATATTTTATTACAAGTCACTAAAATCAACCAACAGAGTGAATTATGGATGTGCCCCACTTATTTTCCTATCTAGTGGTCCCTAGTTTTTTTCTTCAAACCAGCCACCTAGTGCATGAAATAAGGGTTGGTTTTTGTAACTTATAATCAAGTTCGTGGAACATAAGAGGTACTTGTTAGTTGGGCGATAAAAAATGGATTGATTAATTAATTAAATTTTACAACATTGTACGAAAAGTAATACGTAGCTCTACACTTATTTATTCATTATGCTCTAAATATTTGCCTATCTAGTTTGTCCTATTTATTTCTTCAAGCTAGTCACCAAGTACAAGAAATAAAGGTTGATTTTAGTGAGTTGGAATCAAATTTGTGTTACATGAGAAATACATCCTTTTAGATGATAAAAAAAGATTGATTAGTACATTTTAAAAAATTGTATGAAAAGTAACAAGCAGCTCCCACATATTTGTTCATTGTGTCCCACTTATTTGCATATCTACTTTGGCCTATATTTGATTACAAGTCACTAAAATCAACCAATAGAGTGCATTATGGAGGTCCCGCACTTATTTTCCTATCCGGTGGTGCCTATTTTTTTGTTCAAGCCAATTGCCGAGTGCAAACAATAAGGGCTAATTTTTCTAACTTATAATCAAATTCATGGTACATAAGAGGTAGATATCATTTGGATGATAAAAAAATATTGATTAGTAAATTTTAAAAATTTTTACGAAAAGTAATACGCGGTTCCACCCTTATTTATTTATTATGCCCTAAATATTAAATATTTGTCTATCTGGTTTGTCCTATTTATTTCTTCAAGTCAACCACCTAGTGCAAGAAATAAGGGTTGATTTTGGTGACTTGTAATTAAATTTGTGTAGATAAGAAATACATCTCTTTATATGATAAAAGAAAAAGATTGATTAGTAAATTTTAAAAAATTGTACGAGAAATAATAAGCACCTCCCACATATTTTTTTTATTGTGCTCCACTTATTTGCATATCTAGTTTGGCCTATATTTGCATACAAGTCAATAAAATCAACCCATAGAGTGCATTATGGAAGTGTCACACTTATTTTCCTATTTGGTGGTGCATATTTTTTTTTCTTCAAGCTAGCCACTTGGTGCAAACAATAAGAGTTGATTTTTCTAACTTATAATCAAATTCGTGGTACACACCAGTTGGATGATAAAAAAGATTGATTAGTAAATTTTAAAAAATTGTACGAAAAGTAACACAGCTCCACACTTATTTATTTATTATGCTCCAAATATTAAATATTTGCCTATCTGGTTTTTCCTATTTATTTCTTCAAGCCAACCGCCTAGGGTACACTAGATTGCTCTAGATGGTTGGCTTGAAGTAAAAAATAGGCCAAACCAGATAGGAAAATAAGTGGAACAAATAAGAAATAAGTGAGAAGTTGCGTATCACTCTTCTTACAAAATTTTAAAATTTACTAATCAATCTTTTATTTATCATCCAAATCGATATACTTCTTATATACCCTAAATTTGATTCTAAGTTACAAAAATCAACCCTTATAAACAAATAAGAAATAAATGGGAAGCTGCAATTAATAAGGGTTGATTTTTGTAACTTATAATCAAATTTAGATGATAAAAAAGGATTGATTAGTAAATTTTAAAATTTGGTACGAAGAGTAATACGCAGCTTCCCACTTATTTCTTATTTGTTCCACTTATTTTCCTATCTGGTTTGGCATATTTTTTCCTCAAGCCAACCACCTAGAGTTGATTTTTGTAACCTATCATAATATTTTTGGGTATATAAGAAGTATATCCATTTGGATGATAAGAAAATGATTGATTAGTAAATTTTAATATTTTGTGCGAAAAGTAATACAGAGCTTCCCACTGATTTCTTATTTGTTTATTTTATTTGTCTATCTGGTTTGGCTTATTTTTTTCTTCAAGGCAGCCACCTAGTGCAATTAATAAGGGTTGTTTTTTGTAACTGATAATCAAATCTAGGGTATATAAGAAATATATCGATTTGGATGATAAATAAAAGATTGATTAGTAAATTTTAAAATTTTGTAAGAAGAGTGATACACAACTTCTTATTTGTTCCATTTATTTTCCTATCTGGTTTGGCCTATTTTTTTCTTAAAGTCAGTCACCCAAAGCAATCAATAACTGTTGTTGCTTTTTGTAACCTATCATAATATTTTGGGTATATAAGAAGTACACCCATTTGGATGATAAGAAGTGTTTTGATTAGTAAATTTTAATATTTTGTACGAAAAGTAATATGTAGCTTCTCACTTATTTCTTATTTTTTTACTATGCCCCACTTATTTTTCTATCTAGTTTGACCTATTTTTTTCTTCAAAGCAGCCACCTAGTGCAATTAGTAATGGTTGATTTTTGTAACTTATAATCAAATTTAGGGTATATAAAAAGTATATCGATTTGGATGATAAATAAAAGACTGATTAGTAAATTTTAAAATTTTGTACGAAGAAGGATACGTCGCTTCCCATTGATTTTTATTTGTTTCACTTATTTTCCTATCTGGTTTGGCCTATTTTTTTCTTCAAGCCAACCACCTAGAGTAATCAATAAGGTTTGCTTTTTGTAACCTATCATAAAATTTTGGATATATAAGAAATATACCCATTTGAATGATAAGAAAATGATTGATTTGTAAATTTTAATATTTTGTACGATTAGTAATACGCAACTTCCCACTTATTTCTTATTTGTTTATTATGTCCCACTTATTTGTCTATCTGGTTTGACATATTTTTTTCTTCAAGGCAGCCACCTAGTGCAATTAAAAAGGTTTGATTTTTGTAACTTATAATCAAATTTAGAGTATATAACAAGTATATCGATTTGTACGATAAATAAAAAATTGATTAGTAAATTTTAAATTTTTTTACGAAGAGTGATAGGTAGCTTCCCACTTATTTTGTATTTGTTCCACTAATTTTCCTATCTAGTTTGGCCTATTTTTGTCTTCAAGCCAGCCACCTAGAGCAATCACTAAGGGTTGTTTTTTGTAACCAATCATAATATTTTGGGTATATAAGAAGTATACCATTTGGATGATAAGAAAAATAATGATTAGTAAATTTTAATATTTTGTACGAAAAGTAATACGCAGCTTCCCACTTATTTCTTAATTGTTTATTATGCCAAACTTATTTTTCTATCCTTTTTGACTTATTTTTATCTTCAAGGCAGCCACCTAGTGCAATTAATAAAGGTTAATTTTTCTAACTTATAATCAAATTTGGGGTATATAAGAAATATATCGCTTTGGATGATAAATAAAAGATTGATTATTAAATTTTAAAATTTGTTACGAAGAGTGATACATAGCTTCCCATATATTTCTTATTTGTTCCACTTATTATGCTATCTCGTTTGGTTTGGCCAATTTTTATCTTCAAGTCAATCACTTAGAGCAATCAATAAAATTTTAGATATATAAGAAGTATATCCATTTGGATGATAAAAAAAATATTGATTAGTAAATTTTAATATTAGGTACGAAAAGTAATACGCAGCTTCCCACTTATTTCTTATTTATTTATTATGCCCCACTTATTTGTCTATCGGGGTTTGGCTTAATTTTTTCTTCAAGGCAGCCACCTAGTGCAATTAATAAGGGTTAATTTTTGTAACTTATAATCAAATTTAAGGTATATAAAGGAAGAGTAATACACAGCTTCCCACTTACTTCTTATTTATTCAACTTATTTTCCTATCTGGTTTGGCCTAGTTTTTCCTTCAAGCCAGTCACTTAGAGCAATGTTGCTTTTTGTAACCTATCATAATAATTTAGGTATATAAGAAGTATATCCATTTGGATGATAAGAAAAATGAAAAATGTTGATTAGTAGATTTTGATATCTTGTGCGAAAAGTAATACGTAGCTTCCCACTTATGTCTTATTTGTTTATTTTGCCCCACTTATTTTTCTATCTAGTTTGGCCTATTTTTTTCTTCAAAACAACCACGTAATGCAATTAATAAGGGTTGATTTTTGTAACTTATAAACAAATTCTAGGGTATTTAAGAAGTATATCGATTTGTATGATAAATAAAAGATTGATTAGTAGATTTTAAAATTTTGTATGAAGAGTGATTCGCAGCTTCTCACTTATTTCTTATTTGTTCCACTTATTTTCCTATCTGGTTTGACCTATTTTTATCTTCAAACCAGCCACCTAGAACAATAAATAAGGGTTGATTTTTGTAACCTATCATCATACTTTTGGGTATATAAGAAGTGTATCAATTTGGATGATAAGAAAATGATTGATTAGTAAATTTTAATATTTTGTACGAAAAGTAATACTCAGCTTTCCACCTATTTCTTATTTGTTTATTATGTTCCACTTATTTGCCTATCTAAGGTTTGATTTTTGTAACTTATAATAAAATTTAGGATATAAAAGAAGTATATCGATTTGTATGATAAATAAAATATTGATTAGTAAATTTTAAAATTTTTTACGAAGAGTGATACACAGCTTCCCACTAATTTCTTATTTGTTCCCCTTATTATGCTATCTCGATTGGTTTGGCTATTTTTTTTCTTCAAGCCAGCCACCCAGAGCAATCAATAAGGTTTCTTTTTGTAACCTATCATAATATTTTGGGTATATAGGAAGTATACCCATTTGGATGATAAAAAAAATATTGATTAGTAAATTTTAATATTTTGTACGAAAAGTAACACGCAACTTTCCACTTATTTCTTATTTTTTTTATTATGCCCCACATATATTTCTATGTGGTTTGGTCTATTTTTTTCTTCAAGGCAGCCACCTAGTGCAATTAATAAGCGTTGATTTTTGTAACTTATAATCAAATCTAAGGTATATAAACGAAGAGTGATACACACCTTCCCATTTACTTCTTATTTATTGCACTTATTTTCCTAACTGGTGTGGCCTATTTTCCTCTTCAAGCCAGTCACATAGAACAATCAATAAGGGTTGCTTTTAGTAACCTATCATAATATTTTGGGTATATAAGAAGTATACCCATTTGGATGATAAGAAAAATATTGATTAGTAAATTTTAATATTTTGTACAAAAAGTATTACGTAGCTCCCCACTTATTTCTTATTTGTTTATTATGTCCCACTTATTTTTCTATCTGGTTTGGTCTATTTTTTTTCTTCAAAGCAGCCACCTAGTGCAATTAATAAGGGTTGATTTTTGTAACTTATAATTAAATTAGGCTATATATAAAGTATATAAATTTGGATGATAAATAAAAGATTGATTAGTAAATTTTAAAATTTTGTACGAAGAGTGACACACAGCTTCCTATTTATTTTTATTTGTTCCACTTATTTTCCTATCTAGTTTGGCCTACTTTTGTCTTCAAGCCTAGAGCAATAAATAAGGGTTGAATTTTGTAACCTTTGATAAAATTTTGGGTATATAAGAAGAATACCCATTTGGATGATAAGAAAAGGATTGATTAGTAAATTTTAATATTTTGTACGAAAAGTAATACGCAACTTCCCACTTATTTCTTATTTGTTTATTATACCTCACTTATTTGTCTATTTGGTTTGGCATATTTTTTCCAAGGCAGCCACTAGTGCAATTAAAAATGTTTGAATTTTGTAACTTATAATCAAATTTAGGATATATAAGAAGTATATCGATTTGTATCATAAATAAAAAATTGATTAGTAAATTTTAAAATTTTGTACGATGAGTGATAGGCAGCTTCCCATTTATTCCTTATTTGTTCCACTTATTTTATTATCTAGTTTGACCTATTTTTTACTTCAAGCTAGCCACCTAGAGCAATCAATAAATGTTGCTTTTTGTAACCTATCATAATATTTTGGGTATATAAGAAGTATACCCATTTGGATGATAAGAAAAATATTGATTAGTAAATTTTAATATTTTGTACAAAAAATAATACACATCTTGCCACTTATTTCTTATTTTTTTATTATACTGCCCTTATTTTTCTATCTGTTTTGGCCTATTTTTTTCTTCAAGACAACCACCTAGTGCAATTAATAAGAGTTGATTTTTTTAACTTATAATCAAATTTAGGGTATATAAGAATTATATCGATTTGGATGATAAATAAAAGATTGATTAGTAAATTTTTAAAAATTTTACGAAAAGTAATACGCGGTTCCACACTTATTTATTTATTATGCCCCTAATATTAAATATTTGTCTATTTGGTTTGTCCTATCTATTTTTTCAAGTCAACCACCTAGTATAAGAAGTAAGGGTTGATTTTAGTGACTTGTAATTAAATTTGTTATACATAAGAAATACATCTCTTTAGATGATAAAACAAAAAGATTGATTAGTAAATTTTAAAAAATTGTACGAAAAATAATAAGGAGCTCCCACATATTTGTTCATTGTGCTCCACTTATTTGCATATATAGTTTGACCTATATTTGATTAAAGTCACTAAAATCAACCCATAGAGTGCATTATGGATGTGCCCCACTTATTTTTCTATTTGGTGGTGCCTATTCTTTTCTTCAAACTACCCACCTAGTGCATGCGATAATGGTTGGTGTTTGTAACTTATAATTAAATTCGTGGTACATAAGAGGTACATGCTAGTTGGACGATAAAAAAAAGATTGATTAATAAATTAAATTTAAAAAATTGTACGAAAAGTAATAGGCAGCTCCACACTTATTTATTTATTATGCCCCAAATATCTGTCTATCTAGTTTGTCCTATTTATTTCTTCAAGTCAACCACCTTGTAAGTGTTGATTTAAGTGAGTTGTAATCAAATTTGTGTTACATAAGAAATACATCCCTTTAGATGATTAAAAAAAGATTGATTAGTACATTTTAAAAAATTGTAATGAAAGCAACAAGCAGCTCCCACATATTTGTTCATTGTGCCCCACTTATTTGCATATCTAGTTTGGCCTATATTTGGATGCAAGTCACTGATATCAACCCATAAAGTGTATTATGGAAGTGTCCCACTTATTTTCCTATCTGTTGGTGCCTATTTTTTTTTTTCCAAAATAGTTACCTAGTGTTATCAAGGGTTAATTTTTCAAACTTATAATCAAATTCGTGGTACATAAAAGGTACATACCAGTTGGATGATAACAAAAAATATTGATAAGTAAATTTTAAAAAATTGTACTTAAAGTAATACGCAGCTCCACACATATTTACTTCTTACGCCACAAATATTAAATATTGTCCTATTTGGTTTGTCCTATTTATTTCTTCAAGTTAGCGAGCCACCTAGTGCAAGAAATAAGGATTAATTTTAGTGACTTGTAATTAAATTTGTGGTACATAAGAAATACATCCTTTAGATGATAAAAAAAAGACTTATTAGTAAATTTTAAAAAATTATATGAAAAGTAACAAGCATATCCCACCTATTTGTTCATTGTGCACCACTTGTTTTCCTATTTGGTGGTGCCTATTTTTTCCTCAAGTCAGCCACCTAGTGCAAGCAATAAGGGTTGATTTTTCTAACTTATTATCAAATGAAATTCATGTGGTACATTGGATGATAAAAAAAGTTTGATTAACAAATTTTAAAAAATTGTACGAAAAGTAATACGCAACTCCACACTTATTTATTTATTATTCCCCAAATATTTGCCTATCAATTTTGTCCTATTTATTTCTTCAAGCCAACAACCTAGTGCAAGAAGTAAAGGTTGATTTTAGTGCTCGTAATCAAATTTGTGGTATATAAGAAATACATCCCTTTAGATGATAAAAAAAAGACTGATTAGTAAATTTTAAAAATTTGTACGAAAAGTAACAAGCAGTTCCCACATATTTGTTCATTGTGCCCCACTTATTTGCATATCTACTTTGACCTGTATTTGATTACAAGTCACTAAAATCAAACCATAGAGTGCATTATGGATGTGCCCCTATTATTTTCCTATCTGGTGGTGCTTATTTTTTTCTTCAAACCAGTCATCTAGTGCATGCAATAAGGGTTGATTTTTGTAATTTATAATCAAATTTGTGGTACATAAGAGGTACACGCCAATTGGACAATAAAAAAAAGATTGATTAGTAAATTAAATTTTAAAAAATTGTACAAAAAGTAATATGCAACTCCAGACTTATTTATTTATTATGCCCTAAATATTTGTCTATCTGGTTTGTCCTATTTATTTCTTAAAGCCAGCCCACCTAGTGCAAGAAATAAGGGTTGATTTTTGTGAGTTGTAATCAAATTTGTGTTACATAAGAAATACACCCCTTATAAAAAAAGATTGTTTAGTGCCTTTTAAAAAATTGTATGAAAAGTAACAAGCAGCTCTCACATATTTGTTCATTGTGCCCCACTTATTTGCATATCTAGTTTGGTTTATTTTTTATTACAAGTCACTAAAACCAACCATAGAGTGCATTATGGAGGTGCCACACTTATTTTCCTATCTGGTGGTGTCTATTTTGTTCTTCAAACCAGCCACGTGGTGCATGAAATAAGGGTTGATTTTTGTAACTTATAATCAAATTTGTGGTACATAAGATGTACATACGAGTTGGACGATAAAAAAAAGATTGATTAGTAAAAAATACATCAAAATAATCAGTGACAGATCTTGACCACAAAATTTGGAGGGGCCAAAGCAATATATTTATTTGATTATTATATTGAATCATTAGATAATGCTTTAAAAAATAATTCTTCTAATTGGACAACTTGATCATTAGGTTAGATCATTAGTACAATACTTCAAAATATGTAAAGAAGTAAAATCTATCTAGTTTTCATCTTTATCAACAACTTCTCTTCTATCATCTTTAAAGAATGAATCTATTATTCTTCATCAATATACTTTTAAAAAAGTTAATATTAAAAAATAATTTATCATAATCTAATGAAAAATTGAGAAAACGAATTATTAAAATAAAAATATATTATAATCAAGTCACAAAATCGATTTGAAAAAACACATAATACATTATTTATTTCTTCTATATTAATAAAAAATGAATATACAAAGGTTCATGTAATAAAAAATAATGTTAATAACTATTAAACTAATAGTTTATTATCAAGTGAGACAAGAGAGTTACATTTTTTTCTTCAAGGAAGAAAGAAAACAAATGAAAATGAGAGCAAAAGTAATGAGTTTGTGTTTAACTTCTTTTTTTCTTCAAAAACAAAAAGAAAACATATGAGACTGAAAGATGAGTATAAATTTGTGAAAACCTAAAAAGACAATAAAAATAAAATAATAAATATCTTAATAAATATTTGTTTTAATTACTTTTTAAAAATTCAAAATTTTAAAAATATATAAAATTAAAAAAAATCAATATATATATATATATATATAATTTAAAAAAAATCAAAATTTTTTGGGGCGGGGGGCAGGGCCCTTCCCCGCTCCTTGTATAGTCCGCCCCTGAAAATAAGTGATCAACCCGTGGTGGGTCGAGCCGGGTTGGCGGGGTTACCTGCTTTAACAACTCTAACTTAATTGATGTGATAGATTAAAAAATATGTTTTAATTGATAAAAAAATTTAAGATTACTAAATTACCCTTACAAATAAAAATGAAATCAAATAATTATTAGATGAATTAAAAATATTAAAATTTAACAATATTTATTTTAATATATGTATATATAAATAAATAAATAAATATATATATATATATATATATATATATTATTTTTAATTATTTATATCAAAAATATTAATAATAATAATTATATATAATATTCATTTTTAACAATATTTTAGTTATTATTAATTATTACACATTATTATATATATTATTATTGTTTTTATTAATTATTAGGTTAAAATAGAAATAATATTAGATGATTATTTTGTATATATCATTAATTATTATATATGAATATATTAATCATTACATTTTTTAACAATATTTTAATTATTATTAATTATTATACATATTTATACATATTATTAATAATATTTTATATATATAATATATTATAATTTGTTACATATATTAAAACATCAATGAAAAAAATAAAAATAAACAATTATTGAATAAAATAAAAATATTAAATTTTAACAAAAGTTTTATTACTTTCAATAATTATTATACCTATTTTTATTATTTATAAATATTATATATAGCAATAAAAATAATTATATATATATATATACACGAGTAAATATATTATTAATCATAATATATATTTTTAATAATTAATAGATTACTAACTATTGTTAAATATATTATTAATTTATTATATATATAAAAAATATAAGAAGGGTATAAAAGTAAAACATTTATAAATCATTTCAAATTTTTGCAAAATAGAGTGAAAGTGGATGAGATCTCAGAAGTAATTTACAAATGCGTCGTAGCTTTTCCTTTGAAATCATGTAATGCGAACATGACATTTTTTTTATATCCATCTTTACAAATCATTTAATCCTTACAATTTGTTCAAGCGAACATACCCTTAGTCCAAACAATCTCATTTCTACCTACAAATCAATTCAAATCAATGCAAATTCATTCTCCTAAATCCATACCCCAATCCAAACACAACATAAGGACTTAAGGAATGTCTAGTTTCACAAGAGTGCTTCTCACTTTAAATAAATGGTTGACATTATTAATTATATATGATAAATGATGTTGTTGTTTAAGGTTCTAAGTGGAGACCCTTTACCATGATAAATTAAGAGTTAAATATGTTTTTGGTTCTTTAACTTTCATTATAAATTTGAATTAGTTTATTTTTAAAATTTTGATCCAATTTAATCTTTCAACTTTAAAAATGCTGAGTATATTACTTAATATATATTTTTATTTAAATTTGTTTTTAGAAAATATTTTAGTTTTAGAAATTAATAATTATCTTAGATTAGGAGTGAAATATTGTAAATATTTTATACCTAATATTTTGTTACATTTTACTCTCTATATAATAAAATACAAAGTTATGTTCCACCGTATAAAATTAAAACGAAAAAAGTAATAACACCATTAATTTAAAATATTAAGGTTTAAAAATATTTAATTTTAAACCAACTCTAATTCTAAATTAAAAATACTTAATAAAAACATGCATTTTAATAAGAATATCCATATATCATTTATATACAAATTATATTTTGTCTCAATTTGGAGAGGAACACAAATGTTAAATTTTTAAAAAAATTAGGACCAAATTGAAAACAAATAATGAATATTAGGACCAAATTGAATATAAAAAACTAACTCTGACACGTGACATGATATTGGTCTGACACGTGGAATTTTTTTAAATTAAAAAAAATTAAAAATTTTAAAAAATCACAAAATGACACGTGACATTATATGAGCTTGACACATATATATATATTTTTTTCAAAAATTTAAAAAAAAATCAAAAAAATCACAAAATGACACGTGATAATTACTGTTCACAATCCGTTAACTATTTTAACGATGTTAGCGAAAAGGACCAAATTGAATAAAATTGACGAATATTAGAACCAAATTGAAAAAAAAAAACAAAAGTAGAACCACATTAAAAAAATCGAACGAAAACTAAGATCAAACCATTATTTAAACCTTTAGAATATAACATGTATTTTAAATATTTTTTTATTAACAAAAAAATATTGTTAAAAGAAAATCATTCTGTAGTCATATGTAAATGTTATGGGCAAAAACGTCAAAGTTCATGTGATGACATATTTTTCCTTCTTCCTATTTCCAAAATGAGAGGATGAGAATCTTGAGGTTTTTTATAAATTCATATTTCCAAATTAGCTCAGATTACTTGAAGCAAACACTAATATCATTCTCAAATCTATCATTGTATAAAAAGATATGAAAATAAATTAGGTAGTTTTGCATTTTCGAAAGAGATAAATATGTTTTTGGTTTCTTAAATTTAAAAAAAAATTAACTATTAATAACATTTCAATTATTTACACCATTTGACACATTCTCGCTTCAATATTAATTCAATGTTAACTTAAAAATGCATTCGAAATGTCAAATAAATTTAACAAAATTTAATTAAAGGACTAAATCCATTCATTTTAGGAGTTAAAGGATTAAATTAAATAAAAAATTAAAATAAAAAATAATTCAATTTTTCATTAAAAAATAATTCAATTTTTCATTAAAAAATAAAAAATAAAAAACATATTTAACTCTTCCAAAAATCCAAACTACCATGTGTGTCGGGTCGGTTTCTGATTGCTTTTAGATTTTGGGAAAATTCAATTCAATCAGTTAGATAGAATGAAACAAATATTTGTGGATAAAGCAGGACGAAGACACCTGGATATCGTGTGTAACACGAAACTCAAGTGAGCACGAGGGTTGCCAAAAGACACATCAACCATTTCCCTTTCCCGCCGAGTCACGCACTACATCACTCCCAAACTGAAATTCTGTTAATCCTTCCTTCAAATTCATCTCCTCCATCTCAACACAGCACAACCAAACCAAATAATCAATCTATGATATCACTGTCACACTGTCCATGCCCTTGAAAAGCTTTATCCGGCGGAGACTATTGTCTCTGCTCCAGCCATGGCTCCGAGAAGAGCCTCACCTCGATCTCCAATTAGGGTTCCTCCACTCTCTCGCCGTTCTCACCAACCTCAGCTTCGACGTTTCCTCTCTAAACCGCCTCTTCGACGCTCCCGCGTTCGTGTTCTTTAAGGACCTCACCGTCGATCGCATCACCTTTAGATTCTCCACCTGGTTCCCTCCGGCCTTCACGATCGAACTTCACGGCGTGCGCATCGTGCAATCGTTCGAGTAATCAAACAGTCGCAAAACAGAAAAAACACTATCAGCTCTAGTTATTTATTTATTCTTGTTCTTTGTTCCTTAACCGCTGATGTAACCGTTTTGTTTGAAGGAAGCCGGAAGCTGAGGATTGCGTGGCGCGGTTGCGAAATTCGAAGTATGATCATTCGGATTATCTGAGAAAAAAACTCTCGGCTCTTGATCCTGAGGTAACGAGTGCACTTCTCCTAGTCTGAATTTACTATTCACACTTTGGTTGACGACGAGTGTTGGTCCTGGCAAGGTTCTTTATTTGTCTAGTAACGAATTTGATCACAATTAAATGAGATCAAATCTTAAAAATAACTTATTTAGTTCTTATCAGTTGCTTTATCTGGTAGAATGATACATTGTCATGTTTGATTCTATTATTAAGATATTTGGCAAATTCACTGCTTTTATGAGTCTTATTTTGTGATTGATTTTGAAGCTTCAGGATGCTCCGGTGACTGTAGGGATAATAAAATGCGTGGCTCTTTTTCTACTCTGACAATATACTGTGGAGAACAAATTTTCAAAATAATAACATTGAACTTGAGCATGTTGAATTTCTTCAACAAGTCAGTTGCATAGTTTCCCTGGTGCATAGGAGTCCCAAGTTTAATAGCCTTGAATTCAATCCCTAGAAAGACAAAGACCCCATATCACTCATTTTGAGTTCACTCTTCAGGATGGCTTTGTGCTTCATCACTCTACCATTTGGGTTTTACTTTCACTTTGTAAACCCACTTTAAGGCAATGATCTTTTTCTCATATGGCAGACTCCCTAATTACTATTTGGTTCTTCTCAATTAAGTCCCTCTTTCATGACGTTGACTCACTTAGGTTCTTGAGTTTCTCTTTCAAACTTAATTGGTTCAGCTTCAGCTATCTATATTGTGCATTAGTTCACCTTGAGTATTCTGCACTATCTAACACAGTACTACTGTAGTCATTCAGGTTAGGTTAGTAATCAACTGCCTTAAAAGAGTAGCACATTATGCATGAATAAACAAGAAAGTTTTATAGATAATCTATGAAGATCCTACAAATATTTTGTCCTATTGATTAGGAGGTTTACTTTTATATAATGTATGTCTGTGTGACATGCATTATTGTCAATAAATGATTGTTGGTTCTATTTTAATTTGCAAATAGGAACCCTGGGGAAAAAGGTCATCCTAACAAGTTGGGCTTTTTTTTGGGATAGGTATTCAAACAAATGACCCATTTTAACTCAAACCTTAGCTGCTTAAATTGATTGACACGGTGCACGATCCTCTGATCTCACGAGTAACTGTATGATCCCACTACGACCTGTGCTTTTCTTGATCCTTTGTGCATGTCATCTCGCTCCATCATTCACACAAATCTGACCTTGTTCTTGTTTGATTCATCAAGGCTAATGAGTTTTGTTTGCCTCATTGTTGGATTTTCCTTTTCCTCCCTTTTCACTCTTACATTCATTTGCAAAGTCCTCCCTCTTCTTGCAGTTATAACATTGAATCTTCGTCTTATAATTTTTTTTTTCTTTTCTAAAACTCATGCTTGGGGGTCACTATGCTCCTTGACATCTTAGCTATCCTGACAACACGATCAAACTGCAGAGTTAAGGTTCCAACCTGCTGATCTGAGAGTTCCTCCATTCACCATAAATTTGATTTTTGTTGAAATAATCTGCAATTCCTTCTTTATCATTCATAAAAGAGTAGCTTATATTGCCTTCTTTAAGTTTGGAACTTGACTTTCTATATGTTGTCAACACCACCATACTACTTAACCAACATATCCCAAACTTATTTTTCTGTAGCGGCCTTGGATATTCCTCCAGAGATAGTTGCATCTACTCATTGATGAACAAGAACCGTTCCTCACTATCAAGCCTTTTGAGTTCTTAGTGATTTTCCATTTGTTCTTCAATGACATTTTCTCCTAGTTCTTGAAATCCCACCTTGACCACATCTCTTGCATCTCGAAAACCAAATATGGCCGTCATCTTCAATCATCAAACTTTTTCCCATCAAACACTGGTAAAGAGCAAGAAACAACATCATATAACTAACAATTTCTCCTTATTTCAAGATTCTTCAGGTTCTACAGTCCAAGAACACACTAAAACATGCCTTCACCACAGTAGGATTAAAGCACATACACTTGTAGTGTACCTCACTTGTTAACAGATCATACAGGCTTTGGATACCCACTTATTAGAGAAGAAACCACATGTGCATGGGGAAAGAAGAATAGGATTACAGAAAAATAATACTTTGTATTAATCATTCAAAATTGTATACACACAATTTCACACATTTGCTCGTACACACTCTATTCTTAGGTTCCTTTTATATCTATCATATTGAAAAACACTGTAATACCCTTTTGAAGAACTGTTTTTTACACGATCAATCAAAGAGGATCAATCAAAGAGGTCCCATCGCAACTTATTTTCATACGTGTGAACCTTGTATTTTGTAGGAAGGTATTGTACAAGATATAAGTAAAATAATGGAAAAATGCAGAAATTACTTTGGTTTTGTTGAGTATAGCTGTCTCTATCACATGTTTGAACTTTTAACCATTTATACCTCTTTATAATGAGAGAATGCTACTAGAACAGGGAAATTGCTTAGGGATGAGCTGGTAGATTTGTTTAAAACGAGGAAAGGTACTTTGTGATTGATATATGTTCTGAGTCTTAAGAGAGACACATGCCTAAGCTGCTGCTGATTTTTGTTTATTGCTTTCCCAGGCAGATTTATTCTGTTCAATATAATGACATTATGGTGATAACTGTTATTGGTTACCTTTTGTATTGTAGGGCTGTTCATTGCATCACATTTTGGAGAGAATCTTATTTGCTGTATCTGAGAAAAAAAATTTAACAATATCTTTTTGGAATATTATTTTGAAAAACTGTCATCTAGTGGCACATCGCATTCACGTGGAGGTTCAATTGCCAATCTTAAATGATGAGTTTATGTGTTTTGGGGAAATACGTGAGTTTAGTGCAAGACCTAAATGTGTGGATAAAAAATGCCTACTTAGAGGTTTTCTCCGTACAATTTTTATTCCAGTGAAAGAGAACACTGTTATATTAAAAGGTGATGGATTCAGGGTCAGATTAATTGGAAAAAATTCCACAGACCATGCTTTGGTTTCTTCTGATGTACAAATTTATATTACATTCAGAGATCTTAAGTTGGTAAATTGCACTCTCTGTATTCCAGAACTGGCTTTTTCATTATCTCCAGATGGCATTTCTGCATGTATACTTTTTCACAAATTGCTATCTAATAAGTACAATCAATCTAGAAGTGCTGGAGAATTGTGGAGAATAGCTGCCAGCAGAATTGGCCATGTGATTGTAACTCCTAGGTTGTCATTATATAGATTAGTTGGAGTTATATGTCAATGGATACATTACGTCAATGCTTATGAGAATATCTTGCTGTTATTTGGATATTCTTCTAGCTGCACATGGAAAAACTTCATTTCTAAAATGTCTCGTAATAAACCGATTTTAAGTTCTGCTAGATGTCATTGGGAGTTGATCTCTGACATTGAGAAAAAGTTGCCTGTTGAAGGCATATCACTGGCAAGGAGAATAGCCCGTCACAGAGCAGCATTGAAGTTTTCAATTAGTTGTCATGAGGAATTCGCTACTACAAATAAATTTTTTCGTCCTTTTCTTTTTATTCTGGGATTTATGTGGAAAGTGATCTCCGTGACTGTCCATTGTCTAGCAAATATATTTTCTGGGAAAAGAATAGTGCAGGATTCAGATATTGATAGATGTTGTTTAGATTCATTGGAAAGTCTTATTGAAAACCCCTGTCAAATTTCTTGTCTTACTCTCAACTTTGGGAAAATCATAATGACAGTTTCCACAATCAACAGTATTCATCCATCTGTATATGAAAAGCTGCAGTCATCTGCTGGGATTGTCTGCTCAAATGTCCTTTCGATTTGGTTTCGTTTTGATGCTTTGTTATTTGTATCTATAAAGGATCTTTTTGAACAGAAAGTCTTTGTATCATGTGGGCAAATGAAGGTTGAATCTACACCTTTGACAATGGCAGGAGATGCATGTGCAGTGAATCAACTTAGTTCAGCTAAAGGTAATGAAATGGAAGGTGTGAATCGTATGGAATCTATTATGTGGGTTGCACCTGCTGAAGTATTTCTTTCAGAAATTGATGCTGGCCAAGCTGAAGATGCTTGTGATGCTTATATTGAAAGCTTCATGGAAAAGTTGGGCATGAGTTGGAAAAGAATTTGCAGAAAATTGAATGATAATGAGATTGAGTATTCTGAAAACCCATGCCTTCTCTCTAAGGTTGAGATATCTTCCACGTGCCCTAACCATAAGAATCCAAATTTTGGATTTTGTGAGTGTGGTTTAGTGCTAGGGAAATTAAATTTAGTTTTGAGTCATTCTTCAGTATCATTGCTCTCTCTAGTTCTTGGTAAGATCCAACATGCTATTTACTGGGAGGACAGCAGGGAAGTGTCCATTGCTTCAGATTTTAGGGACAAAGCTGAAATTGCTTGGGTTGAAAAATATGACTATTCCAAAGAATTGATTATGATCTTGCTTCAAAAGCTTCCAGAGAAACTCATTCATTTTGGAGTATTTTTTGAGGGTCTTTCAGTTAAGTTTTCACACAGAAGGGATGCCAATCAAGAAATTGATGACATTATCAGTCAGGACAATTTTGATCTTACTTTTGATTTCCGTGAGATTAAAGTGGTTGTCAGTTCATCTTCTTCATTTGATATGACGCCAATGACAGGTCAATTGGGGCATGGCAATGCTAAAGCAGAGTGTGTTAAATTGGAGCCGCGGGTGATTGAAATTCCAAAACCAAGTAATGATAAATATTCATCCTCAGGAAAAGTTTCCATACATTCTTTCCTTCATCTAAATGGCACAAATATTTGTTTGGAGAAACAAGAAGAAAACCATCCGATTCAACTTTGTCTATTGAAGCCAATCACTATCCATATATTGTCCTTTAGGTAGGAGCTTTGGATACGGGCTGGTACTTTGTTTTCATTATCAATTTCCTCTATTTTATGTGAGGATTTCTTATGTGTTCCTATATCTTGAATTATTTCTTTACTCCTTGGTTTTGCACCTCTTGACATTTTAATTTATGGTTTGAATTAAATTTTAGAAAGTGTCTAACCCTAATTTATCTTGTTCTTGTGCTGTGATAAGTTGATATATGTAATGGCTAGTATATTGGTCATGACGGTGACTTAATTTGTTCAGGTCTGCTTTTGCACCCATAGATGGAAGCTCTATCTGATATCAACCTATCTTGAGTTTATCCTTTTCGTGTTAGGGTACATTTTTCACAAATTAAACTCATGCTAAGGGAAATAGTCAGTTTTTTCTCAAATTTTAGGTAGCTTTGCAGTTGTGGAATAAGTTTGGTGATGGATTACCAACTGAAATTGATGTTAAGTTTAATAACACAAGATTTTACAGAAATTACATTGGAAATGTTTTAGAAACTCTTTTAGAGAAGGAAACTTACCCAAATTGCCAAATATAGACGTAATAACGGCCTCTAAATCCCTACTTATTCAGCAGAAATCTATAACTTCCG
Source organism: Vigna unguiculata (assembly GCF_037176805.1). Lineage (NCBI taxonomy): Eukaryota > Viridiplantae > Streptophyta > Magnoliopsida > Fabales > Fabaceae > Vigna > Vigna unguiculata. Next base: position 49,065,857 of record NC_140794.1, on the reverse strand, counting down.
CACATCACTCACCTGCATAGTTAGACACAACTGCTGCATAATTGTCTTGAGGATTTAAGTACATAACTACTGCATGACCATGCTGCCTTATTAAATACATTTCCGTCCTTAGTGAGCTTGCATACAATTCTTTCAAAAACTGAACTGTATAATCCTATGGTAAGAATATTTGTGAGTTGATTTTGTGACCTTTCAGATTTGCTTTTCTAACCATTGTTTTTCGGTGGAGCTCGATTTTTTTTTTAATTAGCGGAAAAGTAAATTATTTTCTTGTAGCAAGCTAAAGTTCAATAAGTTTCATCTTGAGGGTGAGTGATTGAAATGTAAGGAATATCCGAAGATATTATCTTATAATATTATAGAGTATGTTGGATGATGTCTTAAGGAATATCTGAAGATTTACCTTGTGATATTTTAGAGTATCTTAAATGATATCTTATGATTTATTATTGTTTTTATATTTTGATTTACTTCCTTATTTAATTAGGGTCTTTATAAATAGGAATGTCTTTTTAGAATCAAATTTATGAGAACATGAGTTATAGGCATATCATATCATATCATGTATATAGGTATAAAATGTCCTATAGTTATTTTGTATTTTTTTGTAATTAACTTACATAAACGGACTCTGTTTTGTAGTTCACACACACAGTTTTTATTATATTTTACATTTGTTTTTCTTATGGTAACATTTACTATTGATTTGATATTGCAGGGATTGCATTTATTCCTTGAGCACAACAATGTCTGCCTTATCAACTGCGTCTGACATAACAGCTGAAGGATTCACTCTGTTAACATTTTTGGACGAGGTCTATATGATCTATAAGGTTAATATCTTTTCTCTATATTTAAGTCTAAAGATATTTATTTTGTCGTATAGGTACATGAATAAATTTGTTGCCAGAGTGTTAAATATTTCTTATGTATTGCTTAGTATTTATCAAGTGATAAGTGAGCATTGTTCTTTATTAAAGTAGTTACTGCTGGTGTTAATATTTTATTTCGATTTCTCTTAAGATAGCCAACATACTTAACTTAGGATAATGGGGATGTTGATCTGTATAGGGTAAATGTAAAGTACCTGTAACACATTTATTTATTTATTTTTGATTTAGATGTGGGAAAGAGATTTGTTATGTCTGTAATGATATTCATTGAAAGTTATTGTTTATTTCATTGTTTTTGTTTGTGTATTGTAAGACTGTAAGACTTTGTTAGGACACAACCTCCTATTATGAAAGTCCATAAAAGAAGAAACAAGGGAAAAGGAAAATGCAGCTATTTGTTTCAAACAGCTGTGAAATCTGTTAGTTAAGTTGTTGTGTTGGGAAACTTGTATAAATATAGGTGTGTTTAAAGGTTTAGGGGGTAGGGAGAAAATTAGTTGATTAGTGTGATGTTCCTGGATTCTAGGGATGACAACGCGATCAGGACACATTTCATTATCCTATACTCATCTCCAAAGGTAAAAATCCATTCTTATCTTCATACACAACGGGTTTAAGATCTTTTTTCCATCCCCATCTCCATTGGATAACGGGTATACACTCATACCTGTGTTCGTATCCGTTTTCTTATTGTTTCAATATAAATTTAATTGTTTTTTATAAGAAAATAAAAAGGACATAAAAGAAAACATAATATTATCAAATATTCAATATAAAAAAGATATATTCTCATATCTTTATTGTCAAATATTTAGAAAGAAATTATAATAGAATAAATTTCAGGTCATAATACCAAATAACAATTGGGTAAAAGTGAAAGAATTATATAAAATATTTCACAATTAACATAAATAAATTTTCACAGCCAAAACATCTATAAAGTTTGCAAATATTAATGTAACAAAATTTAGAAAGTTCAATGTATTTTTAAAAAATAATAAAAAAATATTGAACTTTAAATATATTTCAAATGTCTTTTTACTAATCACTTTTATTATACACCAATAAATATTATATTGAACGAGATCACTGAGAGGAAAAATATTAAACTATTAATAATTCAAATTTAAACATAAACCTTTTCTTTTTTAAACTTCAATCTACGTTGGATGATGTAAACAAGATTTATAACAATAACATTAAATTAATATGTTATAGTAAATGAAAATATTTATGCAATTGCGGTTGAAAAATTACACTTATGAAAAAGAATTAGAAAATAAAAATAATTATAATATTTCACATAATAAAAAATTAACAAGTAAAAATATTAAAAAAAGTAAAAAAGATACAACAGTTTGATACACTATTAAATAAAATTGCACAAAGGAAAATTGTATAATTAAGGATATGATAAAATAGGGAATACCTTGAAGATATGAGAAAACTTTACAAATATCAGAATAATAATCGAACTGTTGAGAGATTATGAAAGTTGTTTTAGCAAAACAAATGTTTTTCAAATAAAACTAAAACTAAGGATCAAAGCAAATAAAAGAAGATAAATTTTTTTATTACTTAGTAAATGAATGACTTACACAATTGAACACTTGAGAGTCAAACTTTTTTATGTGAAAAAAGATAAAACGTAAAGAAAAATATTAAGGAGTAAAAATAATCAAATGTGAAACCTAAAATCTATTTTATTCATTGAAATTGATAGTATACCATTTGAACATAACCACACAAACAAAATGTAATCAAGGTTGTGATAAGAGGGAAAATACCTTGGAGATATGCATAGATTTTGTAAATATAGAACAAGCCAAACAATTCGAAGATAGGAGGAAGGGTACTTAATAAACTATGGGATAGGATATTCATTGGCACGACATGGGTATGAAAACGGGGACGTGTTACATTCCCATCCCTATTACCATCCCCATTCCCAATTGAAAAAATTGAGAATAAGCCATACTCGTACTCGATCAATGCGAGGATTTCCTATCAAAATGGAGACAGGTTTGGGAAGTAACCATGGAGGCAAGTTTATTTGCCATCTTTACTGGACCCTTGAAGTTCTAGGAGTGTGTCTGTAAAGGAATTTTTGAAACTTCTTTATGCAATTGTCAATTCTTTTGTTTGAGTTTCCTTTCCTTTTTTTGAGTTTATGATAAATTGGTACTAGAGCTCGATTCGGGCTCTATGGGTTAATACACATGGTGACTACTATAATGATGGAATCAAGAGTGGAAGCTTTGGAGAAAACCTTAACCATAGGGATTCAACTATCGGAAGGTTTTGAAGAAAGATTGGTTGCAAGATTATCCCTAAGGGATGCAGATTTGGAAGATAGATTCTTACAACAAGATTCTCGCATAGCTTGGTTAAGGAGGCTTGTGGAAAGACTGGTGCATGAGGGAGGAGGGAAGAATCCAAGTGCGAAAAATACTGTGAATCAGAGGGTCTCAACTGTGATTGCACCAAGAGGAGTCAGTAGGTGAAGAGTTTGGCGGAATTAAGAGATGTTATAAGTGGACAACATTAGATATTCTAAGTTTTGAGGGAGAAGATACTGTGGGCTGGATAGGTAAAGTGGAAAGATATTTTCGACTGAAACGTGTGCAAGAAGAGGAGAAAATGGAAGCTGTTATGGTGGCAATGGAAGGAATTGCTTATCTTGATTTTAGTGGTGGGAAACGTGCAATCCAAACAAATATAGGGTTTTTTTCATGAACGCACTTATCCAGAGGTTTCAACCAGTTTTGATGGGAGACCCTTTTGAACCGTTGTTGGCTCTAAAGCAGGATAACTCCGTCAGTGAATTCATCACTCAATTTGAAAGATTTACTGGAGTTATTAAGGGATTGAATGAACAGTATTTAATGAAGATATTTTCCAATGGGCTATGGGAAGAGATTAGAGCAGAATTGAAATTGTATAAAACAACAAATCTTTCGGAAATAATGAGTGAAGCCCATGCTATTGAAGGGAAAATATAGTGGTAGCAAAGGTAGTAGGGGATTATAGACACAGGAGGGGATAGGGGTTTCCCTATTAGAGGAAGAAAGGAATTGATAACAACACCTCCAAGATTAATGATAGCAGCTAATGCACCACAACCCAGATCATCGGCAGAAACAAATCTTTTTCTCAATCTGTTACCAGCAAGAGCAATAATGAGGAAAAGGCTAACAATGATGGCCACGGTCAGAGCTCCAAGAAAAGATAAAAAACGGAGAATGTTTTCACTATGATGAAAAGTATAATTTGAACCATGTTTGCAAGAACAAGCAATTCAACGTCATGATGTTAATTGAAGGGCAAGATGAAGGAGAGAACGAAAATGGAGGAAGTTTATATTATGGCTGAACTTTTCCCAGTCCCATCTTGAGGACAAGGTGAATCTTTATGGGCCGGGTATTGTTAGGACACAACCTCCTATTTTGAAGGTCCATAAAAGAAAAAGGGAAAAGGAAAATGCAGCTATTTGTTTTGATTCAAACAGCTGTGAATTCTATTACCTAAGTTGTTATGTTGGGAAACTTGTACAAGTATAGGTGTGTTTTCAGGTTTGGGGGTAGGGAGAAAATTAGTTGATAGGTTCCTAGACCCTCAAAGTGCCAGGGGTGTGTCTGTAAAGGAATTTCTGAAACTTCTTTACATGATTCTCAATTCCTTTGTTTGAGTTTCCTTTCCTTTTTTGAGTTTCTGATCCAGTTTCTATAAGACTTTCACCTAACTGCCAGTCTCATTTTGCTCCCCGGCATTCTACACCTGTTCTACTGATGGTACGCAAACAATTAAGAGAGTCTGTTAACATCCTGGCTAATTGAATGTAGCAAAAAGTTAGTGGTTTTGGAAATATGTTTAGATTAGCGTGATGGTTTGTAGCTTCATTAGTTGCTATATAGTTTCAAGATACATTTATGGTTTCTATCTGTCATTGTTTATTTCAGTACATGTTCATCGTAACTTTTTGTATAAATATGATATCAGTTCAGTGCTTTGATACTGAAAAGTTCTCCAAAATGATTATTTTTCTTTTGCTGGTCTCAATTTTAATATGGTATCAGGAGCCTAGTTGTTTTCTTTTTCTTTGCTGTGCGCTTTCCTTTCTGTTTATCATGCACATGTTCTTTAATGAAGGTTTGGTGTGAATTAGATGAATGTGTGGAAGTGATACCTTTTTTTAATAATGAGAGTGCTGAGGCATCACTATGTTGTTTGCCATCCCAAATGTGTTGGTACCACTAAGAACATCAATTATATGCAACACCTCAAAATATCATAAACGAAAGAAGCAATTACACAATAGTGGGGGGGACCAAACCTGGCCCACTAATCCTTAACCCTATGGAAGGTAAATCAATCTATTCCTGAAAAGGAAAAATAAAGCTAGGAGCATTGTGCCACCAAGTGTAATCTTGTGATCAAGTACCAAACATTGAGTACCCTCTCTAAAAGTGTGCAAAATATGAGTGCACACAGTATTACTCTTACAAAACAGTTCAAATTCAACCATCTATTACAAAGATCCCAAGGAATGATTAAAGTGTAGGATCGAGCTTGAATAACAAGTTCGAAGTCACACTCAATCCAAAGATTAGTCCATCCTTTGGAGATTGCAACTTCCATAGCTAGAATCACACCCATCACCTCAACATACAAAATATTATGAACACAGATATGAAGAGACACAACCTACAACGGAAGCATGAGGATCTTTAAAATTATGTTCACAACCAGATCATATACCAGGACAACCTTTAGAAGGAGGAGGAAGCCAAAAAAAGGAACATAGGACATAACCTTCCTATGATGTATGTCTACTCCAAAACTTTTAAGAATAATGAGTTCTTGCCTTTGGACATTTTACAATGAGTATAACAATTCCCAGCCAGTTTGACCTCAACCCAAATCATGTTTTCAATTCTCTCCTTGGACAAATAATGATTATAAAAACAAATCTCGTTCCTAGTTGTCCTTATAACTTTCATGACACCAAATAAAGAAGTATGTATAACAGTCTCAGCTTAAATGCTCCAGGATATTTGCAAGAAACAAAGAATGGAAACAACAAAATCAACAAAAATGTGGCATTGAAAATATTTTCTAAGCCAGGCCAGAGACGTTTTGTAAAGTTTCATTCATAAACAGATGTTGTGTAGGTCGAGGAAAAAGAAAGTTATATGCAGTGTTAAGACTGAGTGACTTGACAGAACCATTCCATCTAAGCCCATCCTCAATAACAAACTGAGATCAGACTAAACCAGAAGTTACAGCAGTGAGAACAAGATGTTTAGAACTATTAACATAGTGTACAGACCTTGATCCATTTGATATAAAGTATGCTACCTAAGCCTTCAATTTGATGTGTAAGTGATCTGTTTGGAAGTGACACATGCTATGAACTTATGGTAAGTTGCTTACAATGATGGCTAGGCATAAGGGTACCTACTTTGGAGGCTGGGTACTCAATTGCTCAGCAGTGAGGGGCTGAGAATAGTTGAAAATAGGCTCCTAGATTGGGAATAACAATGTGAACTTGAATGAATATTAAAATCATGCAAGACATTATATCTATAGGCCAAGCAACATGCTCACTTTCCTTAAGCAAGACAAAATATTTTAATTGCTAACTAAGTATCAACTGTTCGTTATATAGAATTGTATATGTTCTAAATGTATTGTGTGTCTAATGCTTACCACACAATATGTATTTATACTATTGAATATAATCAATTACAATAAAGATACCTAATAATTAGGAATCAATCATCCTAATTTCTGAGATTATGTAATGGTTGATTTCCTAGAAATCTGGAACTGCTGATTATATTCTAACACTTCCCCCTCAAGCTGGATCATATGTCATATGTACCAAGCTTGTTACAAATGTACTGAATCCGAGGGCCTCTAAAGGATTTGGTGAATACGTCAACCAACTGATTACTAGAGTTGACAAAATCAGTAGTGATTTCTCCATAGAACACCTTTTTTCTAAAAAAGTGACAATCAATTTCAATGTGTTTTGTTCTTTCATGGAAGACAGGGTTTGATTATGAAGTGCAACTTGATTGTCACAAATAAGTTTTGTTTCATGGATGTCCCCTATTTTTAATTGTAGTAGTAGTTGCCTAAGTCACATAAACTCACAATGGTTGATTTCCGGGAAATGTGTAACGGCCGATTATATTCTAACACTTTTCAATAATTATGGTACAATTAGTGCAGGACTGACAAAACTGGGTGTTTTTCCTTCAAAAATACATGGCTATTTTGCTTTCCTTTTACTTTCTGTTCAACAGTATAGTTAATAATTGCAATCCTATGCTAATTTATGCATGTACATTTAGCAAATCATGACTCAAGGATATTTTTCTCTGTTGACAGGCAGTGTCAGGTTTGTCTGCTGTGGTGTGTTATCTGTTTACTAGTAGCTCCGGTGATATGGGTTTCGTGCATCCTGAAATTGTGAAACAAGAATCTTTGTTTGCAGCACGTGATAGAAGTGAGACAACAACGACAAGGGCTTTATTGACAAATAATGTCTGCCCTTTTTTTATTGATGTGACTTGCAGATTCAAGTCTATTGAGATTGTTCTTCATAATTCTAGGACAAGTGATGGTTTAGAGAGTTTTGCCACTATTTTTCATTCCTTAACTGGCAACAAAATGGCTGTGCATAAGTTGCCTGACCGTGGAATTTGGATGACGGTTCAGAACACAACTGTTGTAATATCTTGCCAAGAAGGGAAAATGGATCTCCTGACTGATTTATCCGGAGTCCTTTCGTATGTTTTTGAATATCAGAGTTCAATTGGAACCAACATAGATCATATTGTACCTGAAAGTTTACTACTGCAGTCTATTAATTGCTTACATGAAGTATCTCTTTCTGGTTTCTCATTTACTTTAAGCTTGGATCTTGTTCAAAATGCTCTGTCTTCAGGTAATGCAGGAAAAACATTTGGTAGTTCTAATGGAAATTCTTCTTACTTCGTACGTGAAACTAATTTGACAGCCTTTGAAAGGTCAAGTAATCTATCTCCCCAATCAATTCTCAAAATTAGGTCTCCATCAAATGCCAGTGTGCCAGCTTCAACAAATCACTGGTTACTAATAGATGTTGCAGTAACTAGTATCTTCATAGGGAAATGCTCACTGAAGAGTGAACTGATTCAAGCACATAAACTAAACAAGCTTTTGTCTTTGCTTTCCATTGGTGGAGAATTTCATATGATATCCTGGGAGATTCAGGTAATTATTTAAGGATCTAGAAAGGGAAATGTAATCTCGCAGGCATGTTCCTGCATCTTTTATTTGTGCTTTCTGTTATAAACTGAATCTCAGGAACTTTATCTTTTTTACAGATGAAGCTATTTTCTTTGTCAGGATTTAAGGTATACAACTTGTCATACTAAAATTTTAATGTTATTGAGCAGGGTGGATTCTTTTTTCTTGAAACAACATCTTTGCCAATGGCTATTGATAGCTATTCTTCATATATTTGTTGTATTGGCAATCTCACTTCTGATGCAAAGCTACCTAAAAAAGGCACCAAGTGGGAACAAAATGTCAGAGAGAACTATACTTCAGATGATGTTATTGATCGTGGAGCTAATAGCACTTCTCAACAAGCTGCAAGTAGATTGCCAGAAGCATGTGACTTTTCTTTGTCTCAGTTTGCTTTTGTTTTAGCACATGAAAATGAATCTGGTACGTAACCTCTTCTCTAGTTTTGTTGTGTAACTGTATTTTTCTTTCCCAAATATAATACAATTCATTGCTGCAGGTTGTATTCAAGAAATTGTAGTAGAGGTTGACATCCATATGAATTTTGAATTGGAAATTTCTGAGATGAAATTAACAATTGACCTTTCTCGTTTATCAATTCTGTCTCAAACTATTCAGAGGAGAGTGGAAGATGAAGCAGCAATTCCACATTTTTCTTCTGTCACGTCAAAAGATTTGTCACCTCAGCATGCTTCAGGAAATCCTCTTTCAGGATTTCAGAATTTTGCTCAATTGAACTCAATTAGTGATGCAAGTAGTTCAAAAAACACTCTTCCTATTCAGGTTATTAGTCATCAGAACCAGATTTTGAAAAACTTAAGAGCTTTCCTGACGCTGGAGAAGCCAGATAATGGTGTTATGCTTTTGTCTCGGTGTTGGTTTGGCACTGGTTCCCTTTTTGGTTTTGATATTACACTTTCTATATCTGAAATTCAGGTGAACTTTCATAGTATTCTTTATTTATTAAATATTCAGTCAATATTTGTCCCTGCTGCTTTGTTTTTCAATCAAATTTGGCTGCCTTTTTTCATTGCTACATGTACTGAGACTAATGTTACATTTGTTCTAACTTATGTTTTGTTATGACAATATGCCAGACAATTATGTCAATATCCTCCTCACTCTCTGAGGTAGCCAGTCAGAATACAATAAAAAAATTGGAGAAAAATGATTGGTCTTCTAGCCATGAAGTTGACAATTGTTTGGAAGCAATGATTCCTGATGGTACTCCGGCTCCTGCTATATGTTATCTGTTTTTAGTATTTTGTGAAATTTCAATTGTAATTAGCAATGATTGTGTGTAGGGGCAATTGTTGCTATCCAGGATGTCAACCAACACATGTATTTTACAGTTGAGGGTGAGGAAAAAACTTTCAGAGTAGGTGGTGTCATTCATTATTCTCTGGTAGGAGAAAGGGCTCTTTTCAGGGTAAGAATTATGTTTACAATATCTTTCTATTTTTTTTTTAATTCATTTTTCAATCTTCTGTTCTATCCTTAGTTGCTATAAATTTTTCAGATCTTCCTCTTTCAATTATAATTTCTTGATTTCTTGTCAAACACTTAATTATGTTTTTAAAATATGAAGTAATTTTAGGGTCTTAAATGCATTGGAGTTTATAGTTTGGATTTAACTACAGTAAAGTTAGAAAAAAAGAGTGTTTCCACCTTTAATTTCTACTAAGTAAACTTAAACTTACACTTAAAATAAAGCGATGCTACACCCTTAATTTCTCACTGTAGAAGAGTCAAAGTCTTATATTTTATAGGAGTTTGATTTAGAATATCTTCTTGAGTCACTTATGAAATCAGTAGCACCTTTAGTTGTTGTACTTAGTGTGATTTTTGTGAGCAAATATTGGACGTGAATACGATTTTATGTTTGTCTCTGAAAAATGAGAAATAAGAAGTTTTCTGAATAAGCAACATGTTTTTAGTTTATATAAATAAAATTTACATGGAAATAATTAAATTAAACAATATTCCTAAGACATATTAAACACTGGTTGGGACTTGGGTATTATGGGTGCCTAATTCCTACATTTAAGTTGTATGAGATGCTAGGGGGGGTGTTTATCTGATTGTTTCTTCGCTTTTAACAACTAGCTTGCAAAGGTGAGTTTCCCTTGTGCTTTAGTGCTTAGCAATTGGTGTTTTTTATTAGTTGTCGATGTTTCATAAATGGTTAGCTAGGTGTATGGGAATTCTTAGAGATATTGTAAAATTCTATTGAGTTGCCCGCAAATGAACATCTCTTGGGCTGTGCATAAATTTTATTAGTTGAGCTTATTAGAATTATTACCTATTGTATCATTAACCCTATGTGTAGGGTGTTGAGTGTGGGAAACTACCTACTGCCGTATCTACTGTTGCATGTAATCATGCCTAGTATCTTAGAGTAGTCTTTTCATATGTACTTGCTTCATTATAAATAGAAGAGGAGGAGAGTGGTACTGTTGTCCACTACTCATATATTTTAAAGTCTCAGTCTCAAGTTGGTATCAGAGCGGGTCGATCCCGCTCTGGTTTCTGTCTCATCTGGTCCGTCACCGCTGTCCGCGGTTGATCGCCGTTAGTCACCGCCGCTGTTCGCGGCTGTCCAAGTTCGGTTAACCTCGTTTCTGAACTACCCAACACTGTCAAACAACATTTCGACTCTGTCCGCCACTGTCTGCATCCTCTGCCGCCGTCCGCCGCCGTCCGCCACCGTCCGCCGCCGTCCGCCGCCGTCCACCAACGCAGTTCCGTCCGGAAACCACCGGATCTGAACCGCCTCTCCGCGCGACAGCCAACCCCGCCGGTGTCGCAGGCAGCGCCGTCGCCACGCGCCTCCACGTGCGTCTTCTCTGTTCGCTGCAATCAGGCGCGTGCCGCCCACGCGCCGCCTTCCCGTCGCCAGTTCGTCGTCGCGCCATCTCCGTCGCCGTCGCCGGAGCCTCCTCTACCCGTTTTGACCCTCAAATCTCTGTTCCGGTGAAGTCCAGTGGCACCTCTTGTGGAAATCGTCACTTTCGAATTCGAAAATCGTCACTGTTTCACTGTTTTCCGGTATCCTCTCTGTTTTCATTTATTCTCTTGATCATATCATGGCCACTGGAGGAACTGGGAGTGCTATTTCATTCTCCGGAAGCCCCTGCATTACGTCCGAGAAACTAAATGGCCAAAATTACTTATCTTGGTCCGCTGCCGTCGAGATGTGGTTTCTCGGTCAAGGACACCATGAACACCTTGAGAAAGATGGCAGCCACGTACCTTCTGAAAAAGCTGAACAGTGGAAACAAGCGGATTTCCAACTATGTGCTCTATTGTGGCAGTCGGTGGAACCACGACTTTTGATGTCCCTACGGGCCTTCAAAACTTGCCACTCGTTTTGGAAGCGAACTCAGAATATCTATGCAAATGATATTCAACGCCTCTATGATTCGGCGAACAAGTTGGCATCTATGAAAATAACTAACCATGATATGATGTCATTCATGAATGACGCTCAAGCTGCTGTGGAAGAACTTCGAATGTTCTTGGAAGTCGACTCTCTAGATGAAATGAAGAAAAAGCTTGACAAGTACTATATGGTAATGATCCTCCGATCTATACACCCAGACTTTAATCATATCCGAGATCAGCTTTTGACCTCTCATGAGGTTCCTTCCATGGAAACTTTGATCTCCCGCATGATACGTGTTCCAACTCTTCAAACTCCAGAAACTCTTGCTGTAATGGAACCATCTGTCATGGTTGCCACCCGAGGAAGAGGAGGTCGTGGAACTAGAGGAGGTGGACGTGGAGGTCGTGGACGTCCTCAGTGTACGTATTGTAAAAGGATGGGTCATACCCAAGAAAACTGCTACACTTTACATGGATTTCCTGCCAAAACAGCCAATGTCTCCCAGGCAGAGACTACTGACTCCAAGTTCACTGAGGACGAGTATCAAGAGTACCTACGCCTCAAATCCAACAGCTTGGCACAGTCATCTCAAGCTCCAAGTACATCAACTGTTTGCATCTCTCAATCCATGGAAGGTCACAATTCATGGGTAATTGACTCTGGTGCTTTTGATCACATTTCTGGTAATACCTCCTTGTTCTCAACCATTTCATTCCAAGAAAAATCTCATTTTATAACCCTCGCAAATGGTTCTAAAACATCCTCAAAGGGAGTCGGTCAAGCCATCTTATCTCCGTCCTTAAATCTAAAATATGTCCTTTTTGTCCCTAATTGTCCTTTCAATTTAATTTCCTTAAGTCAGTTAACCAAAACATTGAATTGCTCTGTAACCTTCGATAACAAATCTTTTGTTATACAGGAACGTGGCTCGGGGAGACAGATTGGAGAAGGATATGAAGCGGGCGGATTATACCATTTTGGATCTCGTCCACGTGTGTCATGTGTTGCAGCCCCCAATCCTAAAATGTTACATGATCGGCTTGGTCACCCTCACCTGTCCAAGTTAAAGAAAATGTTTCCTGAACTTAGTCGTCTCCAGACTTTAGAATGTGAGTCATGTCAACTAGGAAAACATGTTAGATCTACCTCTCCTAAAAGATCTCAATCAAAGTGTACTTCTAGTTTTTCTGTCATCCATTCCGATATCTGGGGACCTAATCGTGTCTCATCGTTTGGCTTTAGGTATTTTGTTACTTTCATTGATGAATATTCGAGATGTACTTGGGTTTATCTTATGAAAGATCGTTCTGAATTATTATCCCTCTTCACATCTTTTTTGAATTAAATCAAGAATCAATTTGGTCAAGTAATTAAAATCTTAAGAAGTGACAATGCCAAAGAGTATTTTTCGTCTGCTCTTTCTAATGTTTTGAGTTCCCATGGTATCCTGCACCAGTCTACTTGTCCTCATACGCCACAACAAAATGGTATAGCAGAAAGAAAAAATAGACACTTAGTTGAAACTGCTCGTACCCTTTTGCTTAGTGCCAACGTTCCTGTCCATCACTGGGGAGATGCCATCTTAACTGCAGGTTTTCTTATTAATCGGATGCCATCTTCCTCTCTCAATCATAAGGTCCCTTTCTCCATTCTGTTTCCAGACAATCCTCTCTTTCACACTTCTCCTAGAGTTTTTGGTTGTGTATGTTTTGTTCATGACATGTCTCCCGGGTTAGACAAGCTTTCTGCTCGCTCTCTCAAATGTGTTTTCTTGGGCTATTCACGACTTCAAAAAGGGTATCGATGTTACTCTCTTGAAACCAAGAAATATTACATGTCTGCCAATGTTACTTTTTTTGAACAGACCCCTTACTTCTCTCCATCTGTTCAAGATGTCCATGCCATACAGCAGGTCCTTCCTATTCCCGTGGTTGAGTACAATATTTCCAATGTCCATGTCCCTCCAAGTCTCGACCAAAGTCCTCCTGAGCCATCATCTCCACCTATTGATTCTCTCCAACACAGGACGCCGACGAATAGTCCAGTTGTTCCAGAACATGGTGAATCCCCTACTTCAGATTCTTCTCCCTCGTCTCTTGATCCCACGACTCCTGGTGAAGGTGATTCAGGTTGGCCCATTGCTCTCAGAAAAGGTACTCGTTCCTCTCAAAATCCACATCCCATTTATAATTTTCTTAGCTATCACCGATTATCGCCTTCCTATTGTTCACTTTTATCCTCAGTGTCTTCTGTTGTTATTCCCAAAAATGTGAATGAAGCACTTGATCATCCTGGATGGGGACAAACCATGATTGCAGAGATGCAGGCTCTTGAAAGCAATCATACTTGGGAGCTCGTGCCCCTCCCTTCGGGTAAGAAGGCTGTTGGTTGTCGCTGGGTGTATGCAATTAAAGTTGGCCCCGATGGTCAGGTTGATCGACTCAAAGCCCGATTGGTTGCAAAAGGGTACACTCAGGTTTATGGCCTTGACTATTGTGACACCTTCTCTCCCGTGGCCAAGATGACTACTATTCGCCTCTTCTTTGCAATGGCAGCAATTCGTCACTGGCCGCTTCATCAGTTGGATATCAAATATGCCTTCCTTCATGGTGATCTTGAGGAGGAAGTTTACATGGAGCAACCTCCTGGGTTTGTTGCTCAGGGGGAGTCTGGTATGGTATGCAAATTGCATCGATCTTTATATGGCCTCAAACAATCACCACGAGCTTGGTTTGGAAAATTCAGCTCCATTGTTCAGAAATTTGGGTTAAGACGCAGTGAGGCAGATCACTCAGTCTTTTACAAACATACCTCTCCTGGGAAATGTGTCTACCTAATAGTATATGTTGATGATATTGTTATTACAGGAAATGATACTACTGGAATATCTCAACTGAAGGAGCACTTGTGTAAACATTTTCAAACCAAGGATCTCGGAAGCCTCAAATACTTCTTGGGCATTGAAGTAGCTCAGTCAAAAGATGGAGTTGTAATCTCTCAAAGGAAATATGCTCTTGATATATTACAAGAAACAGGTATGATTGACTGCAGACCAGTAGAGAGTCCTATGGACCCAAATCAGAAGTTAACAACAGAAGAAGGCGAATTATTCTCCGATCCAGAGAGATATAGGAGGCTCGTTGGAAAGTTAATTTATCTCACTATTATGAGGCCTGATCTATCTTTCGCAGTTGGAATTGTTAGCCAATTTATGCAGACTCCATGTCTTGGACATTGGAATGCCATCATCCGTATTTTAAGGTACCTCAAGAAGGCTCCAGGACAAGGTTTGCTATATGAAGATAAAGGAAATGTTCAAATCTCTGGGTACTGTGATGCTGATTGGGCAGGCTCTCCTATTGACAGACGCTCTACTACGGGATATTGTGTCCTCCTTGGAGGAAATGTTATCTCTTGGAAAAGTAAGAAGCAAAATGTAGTGGCTCGATCCACCGCTGAAGCTGAATATCGGGCAATGGCGTCTCTCACGTGTGAACTCATATGGGTAAAGCAATTTCTTCGAGAGCTTAACTTCTGTGAAATTCAGACCATGAAGATGTACTGTGACAACCAGGCTGCTCTCCACATTGCATCAAATCCAGTATTTCATGAGAGAACTAAACACATAGAAATTGACTGCCACTTTGTTCGAGAAAAATTGATGACCAAGGAAATTTGTACTGAGTTCGTTGGGTCAAATGACCAACTTGCAGATGTGTTGACCAAGTCATTAAGGGGACCTCGGATTGAGTTCATTTGTTCCAAGCTTGGTTCATACAATTTGTATGCTCTAGCTTGAGGGGGAGTGTTAGAATTATTACCTATTGAATCATTAACCCTATGTGTAGGGTGTTGAGTGTGGGAAACTACCTACTGCCGTATCTATTGTTGCATGTAATCATGCCTAGTATCTTAGAGTAGTCTTTTCATATGTACTTGCTTCATTATAAATAGAAGAGGAGGAGAGTGGTACTGTTGTCCACTACTCATATTTTAAAGTCTCAGTCTCAAGTGAGCTTATAAGGAGATGTCAACAATCGTATTTTATTATTCCATATTTAGCAAATTATAATTACGGTGTATAATGTGAATACCCCTAAATAACAGGGATCTGATTATATCTCTGAATAATAGGGATCTGATTATGTCCCTGAACAATAGGGGTCTGATCACAAGTGTTGTTACTACATTTCTAAAATTATCTTTGCAATCTTGTACAAATATACGATGTACTCTTAGCAATAAAATCATTCTATTCTACCCTAATATTTGAGAGAGATATTGTACAACAAATACTTTTGTGTGTGACAGGTAAATTAGTTTTCCAACCAAACACCAATATATCTCCTTATCCACCACTAATTATTGAACTTGTGATTTGGATGGATATATAGGAGTACCATTGGAAAGCCACCTTAATTGCGGTCACACATGTGCTTGCCTTAGTTGAGGGCTCTTCGGCAAGGTTGTCAAACTCGAGAGTTTACGTAAACTCGTGAGAGCCTAGTAAACTCGAATCGTAAACTCGTAAGAGTTTACCTCACAAGGAAAAAAAATTAATTTATATAAATAATAACCTAATTCAAACAAGTCCATAAAATTATATAGCTTAAAAGTATTTGAAATAAATAAGTTCATACAAATACTGTAAAACATAAATTCAAATATCAAATGTCTATGTGTAATCTTCTAATGATATCATCATCTCCATCATCTAACTCCTCCCCTGATGACACATGTGCATCCTCACTGGCATGAAAAGTTATGTTATCAAGATCAAGAGCATCTAGAGCTGGATCTGTTGTTGGTCCATCTAAGGGAACATTTTGAATATCAATTTCACCTTCAGCTTGCTCAACCTCAACAACATCATCTGCCTCTTCAGTTATCCATTCATCATCTGATTCAATGTCATCAAATGGTACAACAACAGTTTTTCGAATTTGTTTACTTTTCAACTTCAAGTTATACATCACATCAACGAAATCATTCATCTTTTTCTGATGCAAACGGTTCCTTCTCTTTGTATGAACCTAAAATGAAATATTAAATTTTAGTACATATAAACCTAATAAAAAAATTATAAATTATAAATAATTTAAATTACCATCTTGAATGAGCTCCAATTACGCTCACAACCCGAAGAACTACAAGTCAAGCTCAGAATTCGAAAAGCAAATCTCTTCAACTCCGGAGATGCATCCACAAACATCTCCCACCATTCACCAGGATTTAATGCTTTCCTGCATTCCTTTGCATCTTCCATTCCAAAAAGACCTCTAGCAAAATGAAATTCAACAATTTGCAAATTAATTTTTCTTCTTTCTGCAATATCTGGCACCAATCTTCTCATGCACTCATACAATCCTTCTTTAACCTCTCCACCATCATCACATCTAAAGTTAGGTTCATAGTTGAGAAAATAGGCAGCTGCATGCAAAGGCTTATGAAGTTGACTATCCCATTGAGCATCAATTATTCTCCAAATCTCTTCATAACTACATTCAATACCAAACAAATTTCAGACATAAGGAATTAAACCTTTAATGAGTTAAAGTTTGGATGTTTACCTCTTCTTAATATTGTTAAAATTGGACCTAATCTTTTCTTTTGCACAATCCATCTCTTCATAAATGAAACCCATTGCGGGTTTTACATCTGAGTCCACCAATCTTAAGACCACCATAAGAGGGGCAGTAGCCTTCAAGCATATGGAGACATTCTTCCAAAATCGGTTGTCTAATACCACGCGTTCTATTCTTTTCCCCTCTTGTGAAGTTCCAAATTTGCTTGTCTTCCACTCATCGAAGTTAAACATGGTCAATAATGATGCTTTCAATTCATGAAGACAACCAAGAGTCAAATATGCCGTGGCAAATCTAGTCACACCCGGTCTTATCAAGTCTCTACCTTTAGTGAACTTTTTCAACAACGAAATCAACATTGTTCTTCCATAAATGTAAGTGGTAATCTTTCTTCCCTTCTTGATTGTCAATTCATGGACCTTCAAATTCTTTTCAAAATCTTCAAAGATCAAATCAATACAGTGTGCAGCACATGGAGTCCAATACAATCGTTCTCTTTTTTGCATCAACAAATCACCAGCTGCCTTGAAATTTGCAGCATTATCAGTGACAACTTGAACTACGTTTTCTTCTCCAACATACTCGACAACATGCATCAAATTCAGTGGATACTAATCCAAGTGCTTCCTCATCTATTAAGAGTAGAAGTAAAAATGCTCTGGGGAACCAGTCTGATATTGGATGGAAACACAAGTTTGATATTAATGGCAATGGTAGAAAAATTAAATGTAATTATTGTTCAAAGATTGTGGGTGGAGGGATATTTAGATTGAAACATCATCTTGCTAGAACTAGGGAGGATTTTGAACCTTGTGCCTCTATTTCAGAAGAAATAAAAAAATTTGATGATAAAGATCGTTGCAGAAGCTAAGCATGCAACATTAAAGAGAAGAAAGTTGAATATCATTGATGAAGAAGATGAAGAAAGTGAAAGTATTGAAGGAGGATATCAGTTGTTTGGCTTTAAAGGAAAATAAACAGTTGCCAATGCTTGTAAAGGGGGAGTCCAAGCAACTATAAATCAAATGATGAAAAAAGGATTCAAAGAAGAGGTTGATGCTTAAGTGGCTGAAGTCTTTTACACTAGTGCCATTCCTTTCAACGTGATTAGAAATCCAGCATTTGCAAAGAAGTGTGAAATGATTGGTAAATATGGAGTTGGCTACAAACCACCTTCGTATCATGATATTAGAGAGAAACTCTTGAAACAAGTTGTGAGCAAAACAAATTTAATGCTTGAAGAATACAAGGAGGAGTGGAAGAGAACTGGTTCTACCATTATGTCTAATGGATGGACAGACAAAAAAAGACATTCTATTTGCAACTTCTTGGTCAATAGTTCTAAAGGGACGGTTTTTCTTTATTCACTTGACACCTCAGACATTTCCAAAACAACTGATAAAGTTTTTAAGATGTTAGATGATGTTGTTGAGTATGTTGGAGAAGAAAACGTAGTTCAAGTTGTCACTGATAATGCTGCAAATTTCAACGCAGCTGGTGATTTGTTGATGCAAAAAATAGAGCGATTGTATTGGACTCCATGTGCTGTACACTGTAATGATTTGATCTTTGAAGATTTTGAAAAGAATTTGAAGGTCCATGAATTGACAATCAAGAAGGGAAGACAAGCCAATTTGAAAGACAAGCCAATTTGAAACTTCACAAGAGGGGAAAATAATAGAACGCGTGGTATTAGACAGCCGATTTTGGAAGAATGTCTCCACATGCTTGAAGGCTACTGCCCCTTTTATGGTGGTCTTAAGATTGGTGGACTCAGATGTAAAACCCGCAATGGGTTTCATTTATGAAGAGATGGATTGTGCTAAAGAAAAGATTAGGTCCAATTTTAACAATATTAAGAAGAGGTAAACTTCCAAACTTTAACTCATTAAAAGTTTAATTCCTTATGTCTGAAATTTGTTTGGTATTGAATGTAGTTATGAAGAGATTTGGAGAATAATTGATGCTCGATGGGATAGTCAACTTCATAGGCCTTTGCATGCGGCTGCCTATTTTCTCAACCCCCACTTCCACTATGAACCTAACTTTAGATGTGATGATGGTGGAGAGGTTAAAGAAGGATTGTATGAGTGTATGAGAAGATTGGTGCCAGATATTGCAGAAAGAAGAAAAATTAATTTGCAAATTGTTGAATTTCATTTTGCTAGAGGTCTTTTTGGAATGGAAGATGCAAAGGAATGCAAGAAAGCATTAAATCCTAGTGATTGGTGGGAGATGTTTGGGAATACAACTGTGGTGTTGAAGAGATTTGCTATTCGAATTCTAAGCTTGACTTGTAGTTCTTTGGGTTGTGAGCGTAATTGGAGCTCATTCAAGATGGTAATTTAAATTATTTATAGTTTATAATTTTCTTTATTAGGTTTATATTTACTAAAATTTAATATTTCATTTTAGGTTCCTACAAAGAGAAGGAACCGTTTACATCAGAAAAAGATGAATGATTTAGTTTATGTGATGTATAACTTGAAGTTGAAAAGTAGACAAATTCGAAAAATTGTTGCTCTACCATTTGATGACACTGAATCAGATGATGAATGGATAACTGAAGAGGCAGATGATGTTGTTGAGATTGAGCAAGGTGAAATTGATGTTCAAAATGTTCCCTTAGATGGACCAACAACAGATCTAGCTCTTGATCTTGATAACATAACTTTTGATGCCAGTGAGGATGCACATGTGTCATCAGGGGAGGAGTTGGATGATGGAGATGATGATATCATTAGAGGATTACATATAGACATTTGATATTTGAATTTATGTTTTACAGTATTTGTATGAACTTATTTATTTCAAATACTTTTAAGCTATATAATTTTATGGACTTGTTTGAATTAGGTTATTATTTATATAAATTATTATTTTTTCCTTGTGAAGTAAACTCTTACGAGTTTACTGGACGCTCATGAGTTTACGTAAAATCTCGAGTTTGACAATCTTGGTTGAGTTAGGCTTAAAATCCACTTATAACACACCTGTCATAAAGATTTAAAATATAGCAAGGATAAAATAAAAAACTTTCTAAAGTACATAATGAGCACTGGAATTTTGTTAATGATTTTCTAGTTTACTTATGTAGTCTCCTATTTTGTTTGGGTCCTTGAATTCTAACGCATACAATCCACTCTGCACTTTAGCAATTAAAATGGTCTTCCTTGTGATAGGGTCCCGAAAGACATAGTAAGCGGAGAAAAACACTGTTAAAAGTTCAAGTCTTTTGTAAGGATTTGTTTAGAGATAAGACTATTGGTCAGTGTTGGGACATATAAAACACCCTTTAATTTAATAAATGATTCTAACATTATATTCCTGATTCACAGTATGTATGCTATCACCATTTACAACTGTAATGAGTTGTTTTCTATTCATTTTAACGTATGAATAGGAAAAATAGGAAACCAATCATTTGATGAATGGTTCTTGTATCAAGAATCTAAACACCCTAAGACACATGCCCAAGAATGAATTCTTATCTTTCATGGACTTAATTGTTCAATTATTTTTCTCAGACAATCAGGCTCTTATAGGATCTCGTTTGAAGATTTGGTGGAGGTAGAATAGTGGGTTGATTTGTTTTTTCATGCTCTAAGGTAGTATTGCTTGCCCATTTTTTGTTAGGTTCCTCTGTTTCCTTCTATTGTTAGTTGGATATTAAATGCAATATTAAAAGTTGTTGGTAGAATATTAAATATATTACAAGTAGTTAGAAGATTCTAGAGATCTCTTGTAATTATTACTTTAGGGTTTGAGTTTTCTATATATAGAAGTTGATGTACTGTTTCAAATGAATAACAAAATAAGAATATTTTTTCTTTCAAATTATTCCTTTCAAGTTGGTATCAGAGCTCCTGATCTAGGGATTCCTACTTCTGCATTTCTTCTTTTCCGTCTTAGTTACAGCTCTCTTTAGCTGTCTGAAGTGCAGCCATTTCTTTTAATTATTGGGTTACCAGAAGTGCTCCCAAGTTGTGGTTTTGTCACTTTTGCTGCCCCATCTGCTGTCATCGTCATTGCTGCATCTCTGCTGCATTGTCGCTGCTGTATCGTCGCTGCTGGCACATTGATGTACTGTTTCAAATGAATTAACAAAATAAGAATCTTCTTTCTTTCAAATTATTCCTTTCAAGTCCTTCTATTCACTCCAATACATTTTCTCTCCCAGGGAGTTTGAAGCACATTTCCTTAGAATGCCTAGATCTTTTACACTATGAGCAATATTATCCATGATTACCTTTGGAGTAGGTGTTCCTTTAGTGTTTTCATATTGTCATAATAGAACTTGTGTTGGAGGTTCATCAATTATAGATGACGACCCTCCGAGTCTCTTCTCCCCTGAGAACAAATAATGCTTTCGATAGAGGAGCCAATTTTTCTCTCCCTATGTTTTTATGCCATGATTGGGTCATCATATTCAAGGTCCAGACTCTGTAAAAATTTAAAGATCCTTCCCTTTTCAACAACTTTAGCATGTGTGGAGACGTCTATTTTGTAGATCTTCAAATTTTGGTACCAATCTAGTTCATTCCCTTTCAAAATTCTGATATAGAGAGAGACTGTGTTTGGTATTACAAACCGTGTTTTCAAAGTCATATCAGACAGCAAAATCCTTTTTGGAAGAAAAGGTCTTACTCAAGTTATCCTAAATTTATTTCCAGAAGGTGGCCCCAACAGTGGCAACGGACAAGGTCAGGAGCTTTGATTGATGCTAACTTGAATCATGAGAGGGAATAAAGAAAATCTGCTGGAATAAATGTATATATTCTAGTAATATTTTTCCTAAGTACTTTGGAGATATTAGGATACTTTTATCCTAATAATCCCATGTTTACTACAGTTACATTTTGGAAAGAGACACCATTTCATTCTTTCTCACTTCTGGAAATCCATTCCTTCTCATCTACAATTCTACATACACAGCATTTTCACTCGTGTCGATGTTGACTATTAAATGAACAGTATATGATCTCCTTTACTTTTTTTTAAGATTGTAATAAACTTAACCTTCCAAACCATGCTTAGGGTGATTGTTCCAACCTGCATAATGCCTTTTTTCAAATGGAAAATAGAATTGATCATATTTTTACCTTATTTTGGTGGGACATTTATTAACTTCGTCACGCTTTCCTTGTGATAAAACACTCCTCAAATCAAATTGTTCTAATTCCAAGCAATAAACTGTAAGGATTACAAAACGAACTAGGCTTGGTTGGCTGGCATGCTGTGAATTTGACAGGACAAGGTGGCATATTCAGCTTGCCCTCTCCAACCCATTTACATATTTTAAATTTTTATATCATATATAGAATATTAAATTTGACTTATAAAAGTAAAGTGAAAAAAGACTAATTTATAGGATTACAATTTTATGTGCTGCTTGAAGGATGCAAACAAGCAATGACATTTTAATTTAAATCATGAGAACTTTTAAATTAAGTTTCAATTATTGATTTTAATCGAGTTATTTGTCTAGTAAAAGCAACCACCCTTTCAATTCATTCAATTAGAGATAGTAATTAACTAGTTAAAGATTTAAAAATATTCACAATGTTAAAATGATTGGTGAGAAACAAGTCAAAAGGGGCATTGCCCCGGTACCATGTTGACAAGAGAGAAAACGAGAAGAAATATAATGAAATCCATGGGTGGTACGCACACATGAAAATTGTTACATATGATGGAAAAGAAATGATAAGGAACAAAATCAATATGTTATAATGGCAAATATTTTTTTAGATATTTCCCAATCAAATTGAGTCAATACTCAAATAAGTCCCTGAAAGATTAGTGCGTCGGATGATAGATCCCTAATTAAAATTATCATGTAAATGAATTATTGGAAAATTTGATTGCATTACACTAGAACATTAATGTGGTTCAACTTCCAATAGTGTTATATGAAATCATCTATTTTCATCGAGAGGATGCTGTTGCAAAACTCTGAATAATGAATGGTTCCACCTTGCTTGTGAACTACAATGTAGTTTGTTATAAGAAATGAGTTTAAGTTTAACTCATCCTTGCAAAGGATGACTTGTAAGGTGAGGTTTGTTTTACTTATATACCATAAATTGGTCTTACTGTAGTTGATGTGTGGGATCTTCAACACACCCTCCCTCATGTATAGGGATGGCAACGGGTTGCTTACAGAAGTAACCTAAAAAAATCCATCCCATTACCCGCCTCATTACCCATCGGGTATCCGTGAAAAAACACCCGCGGGTATCCATTGATTCTCCGAATGTTTATATATTTTAATTTTAAATAAAATTACTTAAAACCAAATCTTTAAAATATAAAACTAAATTAAAAATTTATTTTAAAGTACTATTCAAATCAAATTACGCACTAAAATATTAATGCAATACAAATTTGAATGAGTTGCACCAAAATATAAATTTTAAAAAATTAATCTTTACAAAAAGTAACTTCAATTTTATAGGCCTAAATAAAAAAATATATATATATCAAGTTAAATTTTAAACAATTCTTCAATAATAATTATTTCCTCCACTAGTAACTTTATTTTGATTATTTGATTTAAAAAAAAAATAAAAAAATAAACTTACTAATAATTTTATCCAAGAAAAAAAAATTATAAGCGGGTAGCGAGTATCCACGAGTCGAATACCATAATATCTGTACCCATCCCATTGTCAAACATGTAATTAAATACACATACCCATTACTCGCGAGTATCCATTACAAATATTGTTGGAAGTCCTACATCGACTAGAGATAACACAATTTCATAGTATACAAGTGGGTGCAAACTTGATCTTACAAGCCGGTTTTGTAAGGTTGAGTTAGGGTTAAAGTTTACTTCTTAACATGGTAAGAAAGTCATGGGTTAGAGTCTATCCTAACAAAATTTGTTGTTGGGTCTATTGTTCTACATGCTATCGGGCCTTATCGAACCATCGATTAAAGTCTAATCCCACTCACGAGATGTATGCCTCGGTGTGAGGACGGTATGTTGGAAGTCTCATATCGATTAGAGATAAGACAATTTCATAATGTATAAGTGGCTGCAAACCTTACCTTACAAGTTGGTTTTGTAGGGTTGAGTTAGCTTAAAGTCCACTTCTTAATAGATATCCATTTAGTATTCCTGATGGATTTTATCAGCTGGGACGGATTTTTTTGCCAATTCTACACGCTCAAGCATCGGCATCTTGTGTGCGGGACTAGATATTTGTGGGTGGTTCGATATCAGGTAGCACGATTGGCCTAACAAAGCTTGCTACGATAGACTCTAATACCATATTAGAAAGTCAGTTAAACCTAACTCATTCTTCCAAAACGGCTTATGTGGAGAGGTTTGTCCTACGTATACTATAAATTGTCTTTATTTCGTTGATGTGGGTTCTCCAACAATTTAATTTTTTTTTTGCTTTGTCTTTTAGCTAAAGTTCATGTATTTTTTATTGGATATACGGGCTGTTTTTTCTCTAGTATCATGATGTGTACATAACAAATGTGTCAACTAAGCTTTTTCACAGGTCAAGCATTGTCGTCAAAGGGGGTGGAATTCTACAGTTTTGTGGTTTTCCTTTATATCATTGTTTGCTAAGAATGATATGGGTGTTCCGTTGAGATTAAGTTTTCGACCAGGATCATGTTTTGTTGACATCTGTTGTACTAATGATGGAGGATGTGCACTATGGAGAGCCAATCCTGCTCAGGGCGAAAATGATGTAGGATTCATTGACTCAGAGGTTAACAATCAATCCTTCAAGAGGAATTTCTACCTTGTGAACAAAAAGAACGACTCTGCTATTGCTTTTGTAGATGATGCTTTAGAGTTTGTCAGGAAGCCTGGAAATCCAATCAAGTTCAAAATTTTTAATGATATTACTGCAGCTCGCAGTGCTTCGGAGATGGCTAGCTATCCTAGAATGGCTACCGAAACTACACTATACACAGATGAAGAAAGTACTTCCTGGCAGGGTGGAAAACTTCCTTGTATTGATATTAAAGTTGAAAAAGTTTCTTTGAATATCGTTCATGAACTTTCAGATACGGAGTATCTCTTCCCTCTCATTTGCTTGCTCCTGAACAGTACACAACTCAATATACAAACATTAGCAAAGAAATCCAGGGTCATTAGCACATCAAGTGCAGAAGCACATTATTTTGATGTTGAAAGAAACTTATGGTTAGTTTAAATTCTCATTTCAAATGTTCACTCCTCCTGTACACTTACACATCTAAATTGAACTACATTCCTGATATTACTTAATTTTTTTATAAATTTAGGGGAGAACTTCTCCATCCTTGCGAAATTTGCCTTTTTTACCGATCTAACATGGAAGCTCAGCTTTCAGAAAATAGATCTCTTGCTGTGCCTGTTAATTACTTCTGCAGAATGAAAGAGGTTGTTAGAATTGTTTCTGTCTTTTGGTTCTTTATTTTTATTTCGACATTATATCTTTATTTCTAAAATTTATTGATCATCTGGACAGCTGGACGTTTTCTTGAATGAGAATTCATTGGACGTGCTTCTCTTTTTGATTGGGAAATTGAATCTATCTGGTCCTTACTCACTCCGAAACTCCATCATTCAAACTAACTGCTGCAAGGTTCTAGCTATGGTGCATCAACTTGTTTTTACCATTATAAAGAAACAAGTGAACCTAATAAATGATCTTTCATTTTCTATTTTTTCTTAAGCTCGTAATTCTTGGTGTGAGCTTCTCTTTTTCTATATCTCGTTTACCTTATGTCAAATAAAATAATGTTTTATGCTCTACCAAATTAGTGGTGCAATTGTTATAATTATGATCTACTAATAATAATTGCTAGATGGCAGGTGGAAAATCAAACAGGCTTAAATCTACATGTTCACTTTGACCAGCAAAGTATAATAATACCCAGAAAGCAATCTGCGTCCATTCTATTAAGGTATGCAGTTATCTGTTTCCTTGTATATTGTCATAATCCTTTGATTTATGCTGTAGATAATATTTCCTTGTACAATTTTAAGTACATATCCAGTAGTTTTAATTACATTCCATAATTAGGAGGATTAATAGGCTGACAATATATTTTATATTTATTGTACAACATTGTCCTCCTTCAAGATAATTCATGAATCTTCTTGTATGAAACTGCCCTGGCAAAATGGGGTGGCATAATGAAAAATTTAGCGTCTCATAAATGTAGGTTGAGTATCTCTTCTCCCTAAAAATGTACCAAAACAATATTGGGAGGAAACTATCCTTACTGCTATCTATTTGGTTAATCGTCTACCCTTCAAAACACTAAATATCAGTTTCATCCATCTAGTCTCCGAATTTTTCTTGGACTTTAGGATAACAAATCATCTTATATATCGAGTCTTTGACAAAGTATCCTTTGTACATGTTCATTTTATTCACAAGGGGAAACGCGATCCTTAGGCTATTGAGTGGCATATTTATTGGTTGCTTTTTACCCAAGAGGGATACAAATGTTACCACTCTCCAACAAAACAATTCCTTGTGTCTTGTGATGTGACCTTTGATGAAAATATATATTTTCAACCTTATCTTTTGGGGAAGACCATGCATTGAAGATAAGGATAATTTATTCTTAACAAAAAAAATCTTTTTCTCCCAAAATAAATCTAATATTTCACTATCTATTGAGTCTAGTCATGTTCCTTCTCCTATTCATTCTCCTTTTCTATCAAGCCTAAAGATAATTAGAGAACAAACTCAGAGTGTTGCCAATCCACTCCAAGCATACTCACAAAGCAGAAGGTTTGTAAATCAATCACCATAAGTCTATGAATTTGAACCTATACCTGAAATACTTGACATTAATGAAGAACAAAATATGTCAACCGTCGAAGTTCAAGAGCTTCCAATTGAAGTAAGGAAAGGTGTTAAAGCATGTTCTAAAAAGCCAAGTTATCCATTGTCACACTTTGTGTCTTATGACGAACTATCTAGTAATCACAAAGCTTTCTTGGTCATCTATTTACTGTCACTATTACAAAAATTGTGGACAAGACATTGAATAGTAAGGAATGGAAGAATCCTTTGAAGATTGAAATTGTTATTCTAGAAAAGGATAAAAGTAGGTACTTGGTGGATCTACCTAAATGAAACAATCATGTTGGATGTAGGTGGGTATTGACTATTGAAAACAAGGTAGATGAGACAATAGAAAGGTATAAGGCAAGTTTAGTAACTAAGGGATATTCTCAAACATATGGGATTGACTATCATGAAACTTTTTCACCTATTGCAAAAATGAACGTGGTTAGCATTTTATTGTCTCTAGTAGCTAACCATGGATGAAGTTTGTAGCAATTTGATGTCACAAATGCCTTTTTGCATGGCGTTCTTGAGGAACAAATTTACATGGAGGTCACAGGTCAGTTTAAAACCAATTGAAAGGTGTGTAGACTACGAAGGCACTCTATGGATTGAAACAATCTCCTAGAGCATGGTTTGATAGGTTTACTATTGTAATGAAGACGATTGGGTACAAGCAAAGTCAAGGTAACCATACACTATATATTAAGCATTTAGCTTTAGGGTAAGTTATTGCACTAATATCCTATGTAAATGATTTAATTGTAACATAAAAAAATGTTTGATAACAAAATTTGAAATTAAGGAGTTAGGCATATTGAAATATTTATTAGGCGTGTAAGTGGCTCATTCCCATCATGGTATAGTTGTGGATAGACAATCTTATCAAAGATTGGATGGGAAATTCATCTACTTTTCTCACGCTTGGCCTGACATTGCCTATGTTGTAAGGGTTGTAAGTTAGTTCACGAATAATCCGAAGGAGACTCATTTGAGAGTTATTTATCGCCTTCTACCGTATTTGAAAGGAACTTCTGGAAATGGAATTCCATTTCAATGGGGAATGAGATGATCCTAGAAGCCCAAACAAATGTTGACCTTGTAGGTTCCATGGATAACAAAAGATTGACCTCCTAATATTGCACTTTTCTTAGAGGAAATTTAGTCACTTGGAGGAGCAAGAACCAATAGATTGTGGCAAGATGAATTGTAGAGGCAGAGTTTACAGCAATGGCCTTAGGGATTTGTGAAATACTATGGTTAAAGATAATTTTAAAAGACTTGAAGATTGATTGAAAAAAGCCTATGAGATTAAATTGTGATAACAAGTCAGCAATAAATAGTGCAATCCTACAAGATAGAACTAAGCATGTTGAAGTAGGCACACAATTCATAAAGGAGAAATTGGATAATTGGATAATGGGACAATATGTATACCATTTTTATCCTCTAGAAATGAACTTGCAGATGTATTGACAAAAAGGCTAGTGGTGCTAGATTTCGGTCTATTGTTGGCAAGTTGGTAATGGATGACATCCACTCACGTACTTGAGGGGCAATGGTAGAATCCCTTGATTTATGTTGCAGATAATATTTCCTTCTACAATTTTAAACATAAAAAAGAGATCTAATTATATTCTATAATTAGGAGGATTAATAGGCTAAATTCATATTTGATATTTATTGTACAGGAATCTTTATCCTAAATTATAGGGATAGGTTACATCCATCAAAAATTAGGATTTTTTGTTATTAAGTCTATAGAATTGTATATATTTTGAATGTATTGCGTGTCTAATGCAGACCACACAATATGTATTTATACTATTGAATAAAATCAATTACAATAAAGACATCTAATAATTAGGAATCAATCATACTAATTTCCGAGATTATGTAATGGTTCATTTCCTAGAAATTTGTAATAGTTGATTATATTTTAACACTGCACCTCAAGCTGGAGCATATATGTCTTATGCACCAAGCTTGATACAAATGTATTCAGTCTGAGGGCCTCTAAGGGACTTGGTGAATACGTTAGCCAGCTGATTGCTAGAGTTGACATCAATGGTGATTTCTCTATAGAGCACCTTTTCTCTAACAAAGTGACAATTAATTTCAATGTGTTTAGTTCTTTCATGGAAGACCGGGTTTGATGCAATGTGAAGTGCAGCTTGCATGTGAAAAGAACCTGAAATTGGCTAAAAAGGGGGCATCTGTGTGTGAGGAAAGAGACAGGGGTGCCGACAAGTGGGTCATGCCGGAATAGTGAGAAAAAAGCAAGCGGATAAAGCGTGTGTGACAGACGTGTTGGGAAGGGACATCACGTGCTATGGCAGATCGAAACGACGAAGGAAATGTGGTGGTTGCCGGAAGAAGACGGTCCTGATCGCAGTGGGCACCGGAGGAAAAAGAAGCTGAGAGACAGAGCAAAGGGGCACATAGTCCCCGCAGGCACTGTTCACCTGAAAAAAATTAAAGATCAAAACTTTAAACTGCTGCTATCATATAGAATTGTATATATTCTAAATGTATTATGTGTCTAATGCGGACCACACAATATGTATCTAATGCGGACCACACAATATGTATTTATACTATTGAATAGAATCAATACAAATAAAGACACCTAATAATTAGGAATCAATTATATTAATTTCCGAGATTATGTAACGGTTGATTTTCTAGAAATCTATAACAACTGATTATATTCTAACAAAGTCTTTGTATTCTATTTAATCCTCCTGATTCTAGAATAATATCAATACTTATTCTTATGCTACACTCATTCTCACGTATGTTTAATTATTTTTTCATGCATAACATGTTCTTAATTGATTTTCTTGAGTGAGTATTAGCTCTATCATTTGACTGGAAATTTGGTCATTCGATCCAAGATCTTGAGTTTTGCTTTGGTGTGGTTGCTTTTAATAATTTGTGTTCATATTTTTGTTTCTTTGATTTTATGATAATGTTTTGGAAGGATCTCATATTTCTTTTCTCATTTGTACTCCTCTTGCTATTCCCACATTTGTTTAATTGCTTTTTTTTATGCATAACATGTTCTTGATTGATTTTTGTGAGTGAGTATTAGCTCTATCATTTGACTGGAAATTTGGCCAGTCGATCCAAGATCTTGAGTTTTTCTTCAGTGAGGTTGCTCTTGATAAAATTGTGTTCATATATTGTGTTTCTTTGATTTTATGATAAAGTTTTGGAAGGATCTCATATTTCTTTTCTCATTTGTACACCTCTTTCTATTTTAAGTGTATGATTCGGCTCCATTTAATTTAGTTTGCCTACTAATTTTCGTTATTCAAGAGAATGTTCTTAATGTTGATTGTTGGCTACTGCTATTTTTTATGATTGTGAATTTGTTATTTTAACGTAACAGGGGGATCTTTAATTTGAAAAATCAAGATTCAGAAGCAGCTTCTATTTCTATCCAACTAACTGATCTTGGTCCATTTGCAACTTCTTCTAATAATGTCTTACTTTCACGAACACAGACTCTTGCTTGGAGAACTCGGATAATGTCTACAGAAGGTTTTTCTTTACTACTTTCTTTACCATGCTATATTGTTAAACTGACATTACAGATAACAGTTAAATTAAATACAGACATCTTTTCATTACCATGACAATGTTGTTTCTAGCCATCTTAGTAGTTGAACTACATTTCTAAAGCAGTATGACATGCAAAATAAATGCGATTATCTGCTCATGATGGACAATAATAAATTATATTAATTCATCAATAATAATATGCAGTTTCTTAAGCATGGTTGGAGGTAGTTAGTAGTTAAGGATGTTTTATGTTCCACATATCTGTGGTTTATTTGTTGCTGTGCATATTTGAGACTGCAAAATCAGCATAGACTGTCCTTAATGTTTTCATTATTCAATGAACAGGTTCAACGACTTTCCCTGGGCCAATATTTGTGGTTAACATTACTAGAAATTCAGAGGTATCTGCAACGTGACCATTCTGCAGGCATATAATTTTTTCCACTTATAAGTTGAATTGATATAACTTTTAGAGGAAATACATAGAATTAAATAGTTAAATATCATGAAAAATAATGGATCATTGTAACCAGAATTAGTTACTGTTAGAAGTGTGCCTAACTCAACCCCACAAAACCGACTTGTAAGGTGAGGATTGCACCTTATCTCTAGTCGATGTGGGACTTCCAACACACCCCCTCACGCCTGATAGAGCAAGGGATGTGGGCCTGGACATTAGTAATATAGGCCCAAGGTTTGGAGGGTGTATGAGAGAAGAACAAAGGGTGTGAAGAGGAGTGTTGAGGTGGGAAAAGATGTAACAAAATCGGTTAAGGAGGGAGATGAGGGAATATAGAGGGAGAAAGGAGGGGGAGAGATTGGGAAGGGATGTGGTATTCCTTGTAAGGAGCTTGCTCTGTGGTAGAAGGTTTTGTTAACCTTACTGTTTTATGATACGTATTCTGAATAATACTATTAGAAATCTTTCATCTCAATTGTTTTGTCCTTTTTCGATTGTTGGTCTCTAACAATGCCGAGGTATATTCATCTCGTGCGTGGGACTAGAAGTTAGTGGGTAGTCCGTTAGCGACCCGATATTAGGTGGAACAGAATGTCCAAAAAAGCTCACTAGGATACGTGGCTCTGATACCATGTTAGAAGTGGGCCTTAAGCCTAACTGAACTCCACAAAACCGGCTTGTAAGGTGAGGTTTGCACCTCACACCAAGGTATATACATCTTGTGCGTGGGACTAGAAATTAATGGGTCGTCCGTTAACAGCCCGATAGGAGTGATACAAAATGTCCAAGAAATCTTGCTAGGATAGGCTTTTTTTTAAACAATGACCATGTTAGAAGTGGATTTTAAGTCTAACTCAATCCCACAAAACCAGCTTAAAAGGTGAGGATTGTACCTTATCTCTAGTCGATGTGGGACTTCCAACAGTTGCAAATTGATTATATAATATTCTATAATTTACTTTTATTTTATTTATAAATTTATTAATTCAGTAAAACTTTTAACAATATATATTATTAGGGCGGATGATGGGTTGTATTAGATGAAACAAACAGAGAAAATAGAGAGAATAAACTAAACATATTTTATTAACATCACTCACCGAATCATATGTTCACTGACTTATTTATACATGTTAGTTACTGACTGCACATGAAAACAAAAAAGTACAATAGAATAGAACCTACAGCTTTACAATACAAAATAACCCATACAAACCAACTATATTATAGTATACTAACAGCCCCCCTCAATCCTAAGGAGAAGATTTTTCAAAATTAAAATTCTTCACATTGAGTTTGGCACGAAGAAGAGCAAAATGTGTTGAAGGGAGAGCCTTATTTAAGATATCAGCCCAATTGTCAAGAGTTGGAATGTGAGAAATACACAGTTGTTAGGCCATAAGTTTTTCGTGCATGTAGAAAACATCAATCTCCGTATGTGTGGTGTGATTATGAAAAACATGATTGTATGCAATTGAAACAAACACTGATTGTCACATAAAAGAGTATGAGTGGTGTAGGAAATGTGAAGTTCTGTGATCAACATAGAATTCCAAGACAACTCAGCAGACTTATGAGCGAGATTCCTATACTCAGCTTCAATGCTGGAACATGCAACCACTTGTTGTTTTCTAGACCCCCATGAAATTAGGTTAGTACCAAGGAAAATAGTTGCACTGGAAGTAGATTGTCTACCATCAATGTCAGAAGCCCAATTAGCATCACAAAAAGCCGTGAGAGATATAGACCTGTGCAGAAATGCGAGTTGAAAATGAAGTCCATGAAACAAAGTTCCTTTTAGATACCTTAAAATGTGTTTAATTACAATCCAATTTGAGTCTAGAGGATTGGCCATAAACAGACAAACTTCATTAACAACAAAACTTATTTTTTAATTGTTAAGTGTCCCATCTAGGCTTTAGCTAACAGGTTTGTTTACGAAAGGTTTTCCCGCTGAGTGATTTCATGAACTCTCAAGCAAGCTGAGAATGATAGAGATATGTATTCACCAACTTGAAGGGAGTGTTGTAAGTAGGATATTAAATTTATTATTGAAAGTTGGTAGAATTTAAATGTATTACTTGAAGCTAATAGAAGTTGTTAGAAGATTTTAAAGATCTCTTTGTAATTATTATTTTAGGTTAGAGTTCTGTATAAATAGAGACTGGTGTACTTTTTCAAATGAATCAATTGAATAAAAATCTTTTCTCTTTCATATTAATTTTTTCTAGTTATATAAATAAAAAAGAAACATAATTGAGTGTCTGTGTGTGTGCATATGTTTATGTCATTTATATAATCTACATCATAGATAGACCCCCTCATCTGCATCTATATGATATAATGATTTTATCTTTTATCAGGTCGGCCTGTTGGTTGTGGTTTCACCTTTGATCAGAATACATAATGGAACTGGATTTTCAATGGAACTTCAATTCCAGCGGCTTGAGCCAAAGGAAGATGAGTTTGCATCTCTGTTGTTAAGACCAGGGGATTCTATTGATGATTCTATGGCTATGTTTGATGCCATAAAATTCTCTGGGGGTGTAAAGAGGGCTTTAATTTCTCTGAGTGTTGGTATAGACTTTCACTATATGTACTTTTATTGACTCTATTCCTTTTCATTTCACACAACTTTTCATCTATTCGCAATTCTCAACTATTCATACCTGAGAGTTATAATAATATTTTTCAAATACTATTATATCCATTCACTATTGTTGAGAATAAAGAAAATAGGGATTGAGATTAATCTCTCTTGTGTATAAATCACACATAGGGTAATTTATTTATAATAGAGAGAGGTACAATTAAAAAGAGTAACTGAAAATAAATAAACTAAATAGAAAATATTGTTTTATATTGTGATTAACAATATCTAACAATATCTTAATAATATCAAACAATATCTAAAAAGTATCTAACACTCCCCCTAGAGCTGGGGCATACAAATCGTATGTGTCAAGCTTGTTACAAAATATCTGCTAACTGATCACTTGAGTTAACAAAATCAGTCTTGATGTCTCCAGACATGATCTTTTCCTGAATGAAATGACAATCAATCTCAATATGTTTGGTCCTCTCATGAAAGACATGATTAGAGTTAATATGAAGAGCAGCCTGATTGTCACACACAAGTGTCATTTGGGTAACATCTCCAAATTGTAACTCTTTAAGCAATTGTTTGAGCCAAACAAGTTCACAGGCACCTGAGGCCATAGCTCTATATTCTGCTTCTGCACTGGATCTTGCTACAACACTGTTTCTTACTTTTTCACGAGATCAAGTTACCACCAATGGAGACACAATACCCAGATGTAGATCTTCTATCAAAAGGAGATCTTGCCCAATCAGTATCTGAATAGCAAACAACTCTTGTATGGTTATTAGAACCATATAACAATCCTTTTCCAGGGGATTTTTTAATATACTTCAAGATGCGAGTGACGAGTAACGGTAAGATAATTCCAATAATATATTCCAATGATGCATTCCAATGATCTTCACATGGAGAATTAAGATATTGGCTTACCACACTGACTGCAAAGGAAATGTCAGGACGAGTAACGGTAAGATAATTCAATTTCTCAACATACTTTGAACTCATCAACCCAGTTCCCTCCAAAATATCCACGGCATACTTTCTTTAATATATAACAATACCATCATTGGACTGTGCCACCTCAATACCAAAGAAATATCTAAGTTTGCCAAGATCTTTGGTTTGAAAATAGTGACAGTGATGTTGTTTCAACTGAGAGATGCCATGGTTGTTACTCCCTGTAAGAACGATGTCATCAACATATATTATCAAGTAAACACATCCAGCAGTCAAGTGTTGATAAAAGACAGAATGATCTGCTTCACACCGAGTCATACTAAATTGCTGAACAACATTGCTAAACTTTTCAAACCAAGTCCTAGGAGATTGTTTTAGGCCATATAGGGATTTGCGAAGATGATATACCATCCCAGAAGACTCCCCCTAAGCAACAAATCCAGGAGGTTGCTCCATATAGATTTCTTCTTGCAATTCACCATTGAGGAAAGTATTTTTAACATCTAGTTGATAAAGAGGCCATTGTTGAAGAGCAGCCATGGCGATAAATAAATGAACAGAAGCCATCTTTGCCACAGGGGAAAAGGTATCTCCATAATCCAACCCAAAAATTTGAGTATAACCTTTGGCCACAAGACGAGCTTTGAGGCGATCAATAGTACCATCAGGTCCAACTTTGATAGCAAACACTCACCTGCAACCAACAACAGATTTCCTAGACGGCAACGGGACCAGTTCCCAAGTTCCACTGTTATGAAGATCACTTAAATCATCTGTCATGGCCTGACGCCAACCAGGATGGGCTAAAGCGTCACAAACAGTTTTTGGAATGGTCACAGAAGAAAGAGAGGAAAGACATGTATAAAAAGGTAATGACAATCGATGATAACTCAAGGCAATATAATGGGGAGAGGGATTACAGGTAGAACGCATACCTTTTTGGAGGGCAATGGGAAGCTCAGACTCAAGTGTCAGAGCCGGAGGAGACAGAGTAGTTGGCACTTGAGTGGAGTCACATGGTGGTGGTTGTGATCGAGTACGGTGACTATAAACCTGAAGAAGGGGTGGAGGAGCAGTTGACTGTGGAGCAGGAATCGAGGGTGAAGAAGACACAGTAAGAGGGTCACAGACAATAGGAACATTAAATGTATTAGAAGAGTTGTCAGGATTGGATGGAGTCAAAGGTGAAGATTGACTCTTAAAATAAAGGGAGAACTCATTAAAGGTGACATCTGCAGACACAAAATAACGGTTAAGAAAAGGAGAAAAACATTTGTATCCCCTTTGTGATCTTGTAAACCCTAAGAAAACACACTTATGTGATCTAGAAGAAAGCTTGTCAAGACCAGGATTAAAGTTATGAACAAAACATGTAGACCCGAAAACTCTTAGAGGCAAGGGATGAAGAAGTTTATGAGGGAATAAAATGGAATAAGGTATATTATTCTTTAAAACCGAAGAAAGTGTACGATTAATGAGATAACAGGTAGTAAGAATGGATCACCCCAGAAATATTCAGGAACCTCTCCATGAATTAAAAGAGTGCGAGTGGTTTCAATAAGATGTCTATGTTTACGTTCAGCTACACCATTTTGTTGACGGGTATAAGCATAAGAAGTTTGATGGAGAATGCAGTGAGAAGCCATAAATTGTTTGAAAGAATGAGAAAGATATTCACGGCCATTATCACTACGCAAAATTCTAATAGAAACACCGAACTGAGTTTTAATTTCATTAAAAAAAGATTGAAAGATATGAAATAATTCCGAACGATGTTTCATTAAAAATAACCAAGTGCATCTGGAATAATCATCAATGAAAGTAACAAAGTATTGAAAACCTAAAGTAGATTTAACGCGGCTAGGATCGCAAATGTCAGAGTGAACCAGGCAAAAGGGGACGAAGCATCACGTGTGACACTACGAGGAAAGGAAGTACGACTATGCTTGCCTAATTGACATGACTCACAATCCAAACGAGACAACTTGGACAAGGCAGGGACAAGCTGTTGTAACTTGGTAAGGCTTGGATGACCTAATTGAGCATGAATAAGAGAGGGAGACTCCATAACTGCACCAACGTGTGTAGAGGGACGGAGATGATAAAGACCATAAGACTCATATAATGTGCCAATCACCTGTTTCGAACTCCGGTCCTGTAAACACCTATAATTGTTGGTAAAAGAAACAACACAATCAAGAGAACGAGTTAGGCAACTGATGGACAACAAGTTAAAAGGAGACCCAGGGACATAAAGAACATTATCAATGGTTAAAGAAGGGAAAAGTTTAACAGTGCCAGTGCCAACACCATGAGATGAGACTCTAGAACCATCAGCTAGTGTAACAGAAGGTAAAGAATTAGTAGAGGATAAAGAAGAGAACAAAGATTTGTTACCAATAATATGATCAGTGGCTCCTGAATCAAAGATCCAAGGACCAGGAGCGGCAATGAGAAAAACCTTAAGCTCTAGATACCATGTTGAGAATAAAGAAAATAGGGATCGAGATTAATAGAGAGAGGAACAATTAAAAAGAGTAACTGAATATAAATAGAGTAAATAGAAGATATTGTTTGATATTGTGATTAACAATATCTTAATAATATCAAACAATATCTAACAATTATAATGCATTATTTGACTACATAAGAGTAGAACATGAATATGAAAGTGTATGTTGCTGCTCTTGGTATTGGTAGCCCTTCTATGCTGGTTAATAATATTACATTCCCTCTCATCCTCATTTTTGTTATTCAGATATACATCAACACCAGAAAAAGGAAGAATTTTTAGACGAAGGGAGTTCACAAGGGTCCTCTAGTCATTGGATTTAGTATCAATTTGAAATTATAAATTTTAGTATTAGGGTAGGAGTAAAACGGAAAGACGTAAAGCACTGATTCTGTTATTGGTATGAGTGTATGATACATGTAGACTAAATTTAGCCTAATTAAGGAATTGCAACATAATATGAATTGTACAAATCAAGTGTAATCAAAATTTTCCTAACTATGGATATTAATCTCTTCTAATTATTGTAATTACACTACACGACTGGCTCTTTTGCAGTTGCTTCGCTAGATGCATTAACAAATGGGTTTAGTTCAGTAGCATATTTTGTCTTTGGTCAATATTTTATTATTATCTTTTTATTTTGTTCTGGATAAATGTGTTTTCCTCTGACAGATCTGTGATTGTTTGTTTTCCCAAGAATTAGTAGTACCATTTAAACTTTATCCTGAGATGATGGAGTTTGGTGATTATTTTTCAGGTAACTTCTTATTTTCATTTAGACCCAAAATAGCAGAGGAACTGATTAATTCTGAAAGTTCTCTTTCTTTGGAATGGTCGGATTATATTAAAGGTGGAAAAGCTGTTCGTCTATCAGGAATATTTAATAAATTGAACTACAGAATTCGCAAGGCATTATTTGAAAAATCAGTCAAGTGTTCCTTTAGCACATCATGTTGCACCCTTAAGTCTGGGGGGAAGAGTATTGCGAATATGCATTTTCTCATTCAAACAATTGCTACGGAAATCCCTATTGTACCCGAAAAGTCTGCTGTTGTGTTGAAAAATGATAATCCAACAGTTTCATTGCTAGAAAAGAAAGAAATCTGTCTTCTTCCTACTGTACGGATGACTAATTTATTGCATTCTGAGATAGATGTCATTCTTAGTGAAACAGGTAAAGAAAATGAAAGCATTCACAAATGTATTACTTTTAATTCTGTATTAATGTTTAATGTTAATTATGGTGAAGATCAGTCAAATCTGGTTGGATATGACAAAATTGGGAAGCAGGCAGTTATATCATGTGGTTCAACAGTTGACTTTTATGCCAATCCAGAAGTTATATACTTCACTGTGTCTCTACCTTCTTCCAATTCAAGTTCCAAGCCAGTAAATAGTGGAGACTGTATGAAGAAGTTTCTGAAGCAGAACAATGATGTCCATCATCTGGATATAAATTTGGACTTTGATGGAGGAAAACTTTTTGCAACCTTGAGATTGTACCGTGGAAACAGGGGCATACTGGAGGTTGTTCTGCTAGCCTTTGCTTTCATTCTGTGAATTTATATCCAGTGAAGTGTATATATATAGATTCAGTTAATCTAATTTCTTACGACTCCATCAAGCTGCTTGCAGGTTGTCATTTTTACGTCCTATTCCATTAAGAATGATACAGACTTTCAAATTTTTGTTCTTGAAACTAAAAGGTCTTCTTTATCCAGGTGATTCCCACCCTTTTTGACAAATTAACAGAAAAATTAGAATCATCTATATAAATTCTTGACATATGGTTTTGCTCTCCACGTACAGAATTGAATTAGAGAACTTAAATATGAGTGTTCCTTCAGAGCTAGGTTTATGCTTGCCACCAAAGTCGACTAGTTCATGGTTCTTGAAGTAAGATGAGTTATTATCCTTTGCTTAATGATTTAATATGTAAACAATGCTACCTAGATTTTCCTGTTTTATGACGTTCTTTATTTTTCCAGTGTCTTATTATTCTCTCTGTTTCCAGATCTGAAAGAGTGCTTCTGAAATTGCTGGAGGACCATACATCTGAGGCACTGCTTGACTTTGGTTCTTTATCAGGCCTTGCAGAGATAAGCTTTGAAAAAGAAGAGGGATCTGGAATTAAATCTGTAACAAAGCTTGGAATTTCTATTGGTCCTTCTTTAGGAGAAATTGTTGTGCCATCACAAATGGTGACTTTGGTTCCACGATATGTAATTTGCAATGAATCTGAAGAATGTTTCACTGTTCGCCAATGCTATTTGCAGGTATGCATTATGTATGTATAATGTACCTGTTCATTTATCTCTTTCTCTTCAGTAAGTGATTTAGCTGTCTTCAAGGATGAGGTGGCAGGTGCTATCTCCATTAGCAGCAAACAGCGAATGCCGCTACAGCTGAAGGAAGGATTTAAGAAGATGAGAGAGTTCAGTGTATTTGAGCATTTTATCAGAAAGCACAGAAGTTCCAGTGACAATACCTTGTTTTATGTTCAGATTCAATTAAATGAGGCTGGATTAGGATGGTCTGGGCCAGTTTGCATAGCCTCTCTAGGACATTTTTTCCTGAAATTCAGAAAACAAACTAATGAAGTTACAATATCAGACAACAGAATGACACAATTCGCAGCAGTGCATGTGGTGGAAGAAGGTTCTACACTTGTTTCAAGGTTCTACAAGCCCCCAA
The DNA here is from genome assembly GCF_037176805.1 of Vigna unguiculata. Lineage (NCBI taxonomy): Eukaryota > Viridiplantae > Streptophyta > Magnoliopsida > Fabales > Fabaceae > Vigna > Vigna unguiculata. Next base: position 49,026,082 of record NC_140794.1, on the reverse strand, counting down.
ATATGAGCCTGCCTTATCGAATTGAGAATTGTTTGCAAAGTCTATCAATAACTTACTATCAAAAGGTGCATAAGATTGATCTGTTTTATATTTTCCCTTCATCATTTGCCTTTTTTCTGATCTCATCATTTGAGAAATTTCCAGGGTTTGTTGGAGCCAGAAGTTCTTGGACCTGCATGCAGTGCTGATTATGTATGGGATGATTTAACCCTTCCTCGAAGATTGGTTATCTGCATCAATGGTTGTCATTTCAACCTTGTTATAGGCTATTTAAGCTAACAATTCTCCGTATAACTAATTTTGGAGTGGTCCTTATGATTGGCAAAGTTAAAACTTAGTAATGCTTTGTAAAAAAAAAAAACCAAAAAAAAAAAATTAAAAATCCAACTAATGAATTTAAACCACATAAATGATTAAATCTGCCTGAGATTAGTATATCATAGAATTTGGGTTTGGACCTAAACCAATTCCATAAACCAAAAGTTGGGACTAAATTACCACCCTTGTGATTGCAGTTAAGGCAACCTCCAACCGCAAGTGATGTGGGCTTGAGTTGACCGCTACTAAGACAACTTTCTAGCATAGTACCTTGGCCACTAAAGTGTTTGTTGTTTGTAAATTGGAATATTTGATACTTTTAGCCATGATTACCTCGTAAAATTTGGAATTTGGGTCTAACTCAAACCAACAAAAATGGTTTGTAAAACTATGTAAGATTTGTAAGTTCTATTTATGTCATATCTATAGTCAATTTAGGACTAAATCACCACCATTAAGGTTGTAGTTAAAGCAGCCTCTAAAAGAGACTACAATTAGGCAACTTTTTAACACTCTCCCTAGATCGACAAAACTATTTCTCAAGGTTTTTAGTTGAAGGTGATGTTGTGGTTTCTTATATGTGTTTGCTTATGACTTAGTTCCAACATTTGGTATCAGAGCGGTTGGTTTTGGTGACCAACTCAAATGAGTACCGATGTGGATTGGGTGAAGAATGATTCCGCTTGAGGGAGAGTGTACCAATGTAGAAGATATTCACACTAAGGGGAGCCATTGTTGGAGTCAAGTGTGAGTTTGAGTTCTACATAGGGTAAGAATAGGCAAGAAGAGAAACATATGAAGAGAAAACCACACAATATGTATTTATCCTATTGAAGATAATCAATTACAATAAAGACACCTAATAATTAGGAATCAATCATACTAATTTCCTAGATTATGTAACGGTTAGCACTCCCTCTCAAGCCGGAGCATATATGTCATATGCACCGAGCTTGTCCGAGGGCCTCTCAGGGACTTGGTGAATAAGTCAGCCAGCTGATTGCTAGAGTTGACAAAATCAATAGTAATTTTTGCAAAGAACATCTTTTCTCTAACAAAGTGACAATTAACTTCAATGTGTTTGGTTCTTTCATGGAAGCCCGAGTTTGATGCAATACGAAGTGCAATTTGATTGTCACAAATAATCTTTGTCTCATGGATGTCCCCTATTTTTAGTTGTAGTAGTAGTTGCCTAAGACACGTAAGCTCACAAGTGGTTGTTGCTATAGCATGATATTCTGCTTCTGCACTAGATCTAACAACTATATTTTGCTTCTTGCTTCTCCATGAGTAAGGTTTCCTTCGATAAGAACACAATACCCATAAGTGGATCTTCTATCTGATGGTGATACTGCCTAATCCACATCAGAGTAGCAAGTGATCTTAGTACTTTTGTCTTCATATAATAATCCTTGTCTTGGAGCCTTCTTTATGCATCGAAGAATACGTGTCACAACATCCCAATGGCTATCACAAGGAGCATTTAGAAATTGGCATACCACACTAACCGCGAAAGTGATGTCGAGTCTAGTGATGGTGAGATAGTTAAGTCGTCCTACCAGGTGACGGTCTCTTTATGGGTCTTTCAAATGGTTCCCCCTCACCTGGAAGAAGCTTGATATTGAAATCCATAGAAGTATCACAAGGACGACTTTCAACCGTAGCAGTTTCAGTAAGAATGTTTAGGGCATACTTTCATTGATTATTGACAATTCCAAAAGTAGATTGAGCAACTTCAATGCCTAAAAAATATCTGAGAGGGTCCAAATCTTTAGTATGAAATTGTTGTGAAAGGTACTCTTTGAGTTGTCGAATTCCTGACTCATCATCACCCGTGACGACAATGTCATCAACAAAAACAACAAGGTAAATGCATTTGCTAGAAGAGTATTGGAAGTAGAAGACAGAGTGATTAGCCTCACAACCTCACTTGTAGTCTTAGGAATAGACACAGAATCCAAAGAAGTAACAAAGGAGAAATAGGATTGAGACAATCGATCACAATTAATGGTAAAAGCATAGATAGGGTTGGGATTACGAGAGAAACAAGTACCTTTTCGTATCGCAATAGGAAGTTTAGGTGTAGGAGGCATGGGCGATTGGAGCAGGAGATGATGCTTGAGGATTAGTAGAGTGAGTCACAATTGAAGTTTGAACTTGTTGAAGCAAAAGACGTTGAGGTGGAGCAATTACCTGAGTCGAAACAGGCAAAACTTCTGGATGTTGAGAAGCAATTACCTGAGTCGGATCAGGCGAGACTTCTAAAGATTCTACTGTAAGATTGACATCCAATATAGTGGAAGTGTAGAACGGGGTAGTCTTGAAAAAGGTGTCATCAACAGAAACTATATATCGTTGAAGTTTAGGAGAAAAACAACGATAACCCTTTTGAAGGTGTGAGTAATCAAGAAAAATACTTTTTAGAGATTTGACAAAAAATTTATCTTTTCCTAGAGTAAGGTCATGGACGAAGCATGCAACCAAAGACACGAAGAGGAATGAAGTAAAGATTTTGTGTTGGATATAAGAGAGTGTAAGGAACCTGATTATTAAGGACGGAGGAAGGCATGCGATTTATCAAATAACATGAGGTTGGAATGGCATCTCCTAAGAATCGAAGAGGAATATCGTGGTAATACTGAAGCAGAATGTCGTACAAAAGCACAACAATAACACAAGACAAGTAATATTCCTCAGCTCAATTTTCCAAAACCATTAGATGAGGTTTCAATTTCAGTGCTCTGATACTATATAGCATTGTATATGTTCTGAATGTATTGCGTGTCTAATACAGACCACACAATATGTATTTATACTATTGAAGAAAATCAATTACAACAAAGACATCTAATAATTAGGAACAATCATACTAATTTATGAGATTATGTAAAGGTTGATTTCCAGAAGTCTGTAGCAGCTGATTATATTCTAACAATTTGATTAGATGTTGTTGAAAGAGAGAAAAATAAATGCATGAGATGTTGAAATTGCATCTAAACTGCACACCAAATTCCATTTTATTTGAGGTTGATCGTAAAAAATATACAAGTGGTTATAGGTAATTTTCTCCATATATACATGATATAATTTGCAATTATATTTTTTTATGTTTGGTCTAAAGAGGAGGTGGTTCACTGGGGATACAATACCAATGAGACCTGAACCCAATCATATAAGGCATTGACACCACTCTCAATCCTAAACCTCAAGGCAATGGGTTTATGGGTCTTCATCCTTATATAACTTTCTCATTTCTAGCCAATGTGGGACTTAGATTCACTTGGATTCCTAACAATCTCCCCCTCAAGGGTGAGTTCCTTCAACCACATTGGCACATTCCCCCTCCAACAGAAGCTTTCCCAACCACAAGTACCCCATTTTCTGTATTGCCGTTCTTCTTAATGGGACACCCTTGCCAGGAAGACTTTTGATACAAGGACCATACTGTACTCGTTTGAGCTGGTTTTAACCATCAGCTCTGATATCATTTGTTAGGTCTAAAGAAGAGGAGGTTCACTAGGGGATACAATACTAACGAGACTTGATCCCAACCACATAAGGCATTGACACCACTTCCAATCCAAAATCTTAAGGTAATGGGTTTATGGGTCTCATCCTTATACAGCGTTTTACTTTCTCATTTCTAATCAATGTGGGACTTAGACTCACTTGGATTCCTAACACTTTGGCCTAGTGGTAAGCATTCAATCCTAACATTTTAGACTTATCTCTCCTTGGACAGCTTTTTTGCATTTAGGAATTTTGAAGACATCTTTTACAATTGTAAATTGAAATTTGGCAACTTTTCCACGAAACACTTAAATAAGGGGTGGTGGTTACATGATCTATCCTATTTCCACATAGCAATAGGAAGGTAAAGATAAACTAATCCAGTGGGTTTTGGAATGTCAAATAGGTTCGGATTCACTTTCATTTACTTGTAGAATTTCAAGATAAATTATGTTGTAGGTCTTTTAAGACAAAATGTTAGAGAATCACAAATCTTCAGTGAACATATCAACCCATTAGTAATTAAAGTGTCAAGAAAGCTTTCTCAGAGTGAAATTCTATCTGTGTTTTTCATGGACGGATTAGATGCAATGTGTTGAGTGTACCGCATCACTTACCTCACTTCTTGCAGTGCAGTTTGTATGTTTGTTGGGCCATACAATATTTAATAATATGATTGCATTGTTTTTTTATTAAGTTTTAAGATACTATCTTTAACAATATGATTGTACTGTTTTGTTGTATTATTAAGCCCTCTCTTGTTTCGGTCTGAAGTAGTAGTTGTACCGGAGGGATTAAGTAATAATATAATAGCATTGTTGATTTTTGTTGTAGATAGCCTTCAATTACGAGAGATTAAGTTGGATAAGGTGCGAGCATGGAAACCATTTTTTAAACTTGGGCAGCAAAGGGTATTAGCTCCCCGTTTGCTTTTAGACAGAAGATCAAGAGATCAGATGATGAGTTTCAGTCATCATAATGGCCTGGAAATGGAAAAAGTAGGGTATGAAATATATGCAGAGGGTCCAACAAGAGTTTTGCGAATTTGTGAGATCCATAATAGTTTCAAGATGGATACAGTTCTTGATTGGTGTGCAAAAGTTCAATTGAGAGTTTCTCAGTTTGCAATTCACCTACTTGAGCATGTAAAACAGGTATCCTTGCTTCTATTAGGTGTTTTAATCTATCAACATCTACTATCTGTTGAATGTAGTTGAAGTTGTACTTTCCATGTTTAATATTTATGTGTACTGTGTGAACGTAAAATATAATTTAGTTTTGGAGCATAAGGTATATTAGTCTATTGAATGCTATCATATTGTACTCAACGGTTCAAAATATGCAGCTTGTACGATCTTGAGTCCATCCATCCAAAGAGAGAAATACAAATGGAAAGTAGTATCTTAGATACATCTATAATTACTGATTTTATATGGATAACATTGTAGTGGGTCAATGACAAACATTGACAAAAGTAGTGATTGTGAAGTTTTAGTTCGTGAAATATTTCCTTGAAAAAGGGATTTGATTTTTCCTAGTTTACAATATGTTGCCATATTCAATTCACAGTGAAAGCACAACAGGCACGACTCTGCCTCTTTCCCCTCTATGTTTTAAACTTCACCCTTTTGTTCTGAAACATTTGTACTCTTGCTAATTTCTACTGATTTTTCTGAGCTTTTATTTTTTTATTTCTTAAGGAGGAAGACAACAATGAGCGCAAAGATTTTACTCCAATTGTAATTGCAAAGCTTGGGAATCTACACGTGATTACTGTTTCTAATAATAATCAAACATATAACCAATTCAGTTTACAGGTAATGTCAATAAAATACTTTCCCCAAGTTCTTAGCTAACTTGATTCACCTTTTTTGTTCATACCAAGTCTCAAGACATTGTTTCGGTCAAAGAAATTATTGATGCTATCCTATTCATTATTAATCCAGTACATGAATTTGGAGCTTAAGTGGAATGGATCTCCTTTTGCATCAATGCTTCGCAGACATCAACTAGATTACAGTGACTCAAATGATAGTGTACTTAAGATTGTTTTTGTTGTACTTACGTCATGTTCCAACGTTAAGCAATTTAGATACTCATCAATTTTTCTTCAGGTAAAGTAGAATGCTAGTTTTTTCTCCAACCCTCCCCCCTTTTTTTGTAGAATTGTGTTTACTTTTAAGCTTTTTAAATTAATAGAAGCCAAGAATTTTCATTTTAAAGAATTAATTCACTAATTCTATGTGTGCATTGGTATTGTGTAGCCGATTGATTTGAATCTTGATGAGGAGACATTGATGAAAGTTGCGTCATTTTGGAGAACTTCTCTTAGTGACTCTGAGAGTCGACGATTTTACTTTGACCATTTTGAAATCCATCCAATAAAGGTTTACTTCATTGAATTTTATCTTTCATTTAATTTGAATTTTTTGGCTTAATTTATATTTTTGAATATATTTTTGTATTTTGTAGATCATTGCAAGCTTTATCCCTGGGGAATCACGTTCAAGTTACAACTCAACGCAGGAGGCTTTGAGATCCTTAATTCATAGTGTGATAAAGGTTGTCTAACATTTCTTAATTAGCCTATTTTCTTAAAAATGATGTATACTGGTGTAGTTAGTCATGATAGATCCTTATTATTCTTAACAGGTACCTCCCATAAAAAACATGGTAGTAGAATTGAATGGGGTCCTAATTACCCATGCTCTGATAACAATACGTGAATTATTTATTAAATGTGCACAACATTATTCATGGTAAGCCTGTGACATACTTTCTTTTCAATTTTGTATCAAATTCATGACTCAAAATGAAAGAGTTTCTCCAGGTATGCAATGAGGGCCATATATATTGCTAAAGGAAGCACTTTACTTCCCCCAGATTTTGTTTCTATTTTTGATGACTTGGCTTCATCATCCCTTGATGTATTCTTTGATCCATCTCGTGGATTGGCAAATCTTCCAGGACTCACCTTAGGTATATTATATGCTCTATTAGCTTCTTGTATGCTCCACTTTTAAGAACCTAGAACTAGATTGAGTTTTCAGTAAAGGATATTATAGAGAAATGAAAAAATAAGTTTGCAACTTTTTATTAAATTTAAATAGACACCAAGGGTATTCTATGTGCTATATTCTTATTAAGCTTGTTGCTTCCTCTTCTTCCCTTACTCTCAAAGCATACTATGATGTTGGTTGAGTTGATGATTGTAGATCTACATATGGGGAAGTTATATACCTGGGTCACAATTTCGTCTCTTGGTGGTCTAAGAATCAACAACTGGTTAATAAGTAAAGTGTAAATGCTGAATATTGTAGCTCAGCTCAGGCACCTGCAGAAATCTTTGGACTGAGACTCTCGTTTTCGGTTCCCATCTTCTAGTGTGACAACTAGATTATTGTCTCCATTTCCCTCAATCACATTCATCACCTCTCTTCATCCCTATGATAAACACATGAAAATTGACCTCTATTTTTTCAAGAAAAGTGATGAAGACTCAGCTTACTGTTTTTGGCACCTTCCTACTCAAGAACAATGAACTGTTCTGTTAACTAAACCTATCTCTTGAACACAATTTTAGTTTCTTAGACACTGTTAGATATTGTTTAGATATTGTTTGATATTATTAAGATATTGTTAGATATTGTTAATCACAATATCAAACAATATCTTCTATTTACTCTATTTATTTTCAGTTACTCTTTTTAATTGTACTTCTCTCTATTATAAATAGATTACCTTATGTGTGGTTTATACACGAGGGAGATTAATCTCAATCCCTATTTTCTTTATTCTCATCATGGTATCTAAAGCTTAAGGTTTTTTATTCGCTGTCGTTGTCTCGGCCTCTGCCGCCACCACCGCTGCTGCCACGGAGTCGTCGTTGCCGGCGCCACCGCCGCCCACCGGAGCCGTCGTCGGAGCCACCGTCGGAGCCGCCACCACCGCTGCCACCGATCCATCGTTGCTGGAGTGTTAGTTCCGACCGGTGACCATACGGTTCTGATCGTCCCTCATGCGCCATTCGAAGCCGCACCTCTTCCAGTTCCTCCATGGCGTTTTCCGCTGCTTTTCCAGTCCTGAAATCTCTTCTGTTTCATCTGCTATATTTGTTATGTTCAACAAATTTCTCAAATGGTATAAGGATCAACAGTTTTCTAGTTCCACTGCATCTGTTGCTCACATAGGTACATCTTTTGTTTGTCTGACTCGATCTTCTTCTCCTGGTCCTTGGGTTTTTGATTCAAGAGCCACTGATCATATTACTGGTAACAAATCATTGTTTTCTTCTTTATCCTCTACTAATCTTTTACCTTCTGTTACACTGGCTGATGGTTCTAGAGTCTCATCTCATGGTGTTGGCACTTTTAAACTTTTCCCTTCTTTAACCATTGGTAATGTTCTTTATGTCCCTGGGTCTCTTTTTAACCTGTTGTCCATCAGTCGCCTAACTCGTTCTCTTGATTGTATTGTTTCTTTTACCAACAATTCTGTCTGTTTATAGGACCGGAGTTCGAAACAGGTGATTGGCACAGGATATGAGTCTCGTGGTCTTTATCATCTTCGTCCCTCTACACATGTTGGTGCAGTTATGGAGTCTCCCTCTCTTATTCATGCTCAGTTAGGTCATCCAAGCCTTGCCAAGTTACAACAGCTTGTCCCTGCCTTCTCCAAGTTGTCTCGTTTGGATTGTGAGTCGTGTCAATTAGGCAAGCATAGTAGTACTTCTATTTCTTTTTGTGTCACACGTGATGCTTCGTCCCCGTTTGGCTTGGTTCACTCTGACATCTGGGGTCCTAGCCGCGTTAAGTCTACTTTAGGTTTTCAATACTTTTTTACTTTCATTGATGATTATTCCAAATGCACTTGGTTATTTTAAATGGAACATCGTTTGGAATCATATCTTTCAATCTTTTTTTAATGAAATTAAAACTCAGTTCGGTGTTTCTATTAGAGTTTTGCGTAGTGATAATGGCTGTGAATATCTTTCTCATTCTTTCAAACAATTTATGGCTTCTCATGGCATTCTGCATCAAACTTCTTATGCTTATACCCCTCAACAAAATGGTCTAGCTGAACGTAAAAATAGACATCTTATGGAAACCACTCACACTCTTTTAATTCATGGAGAGGTTCCTGAACATTTCTGAGGTGATACCATTCTTATTGCTTGTTATCTCATTAATCGTATGCCTTCTTCGGTTTTAAAGAATAACATACCTCATTCCATTTTATTCCCTCATGAACCTCTTCATCCCTTACCTCTAAGAGTTTTCGGGTCTACATGTTTTGTTCATAACTTTAGTCCTGGTCTTGACAAGCTTTCTTCTAGATCACATAAGTGTGTTTTCTTAGGGTTTACAAGATCACAAAGAGGATACAAATGTTTTTCTCCTTTTCTTAACCGTTATTTGGTGTCTGCAGATATCACCTTTAATGAGTTCTCCATTTATTTTAAGAGTCAATCTTCACCTCTGACTCCATCCAATCCTGACAACTCTTCTAATACCTTTAATGTTCCTATTGTTTGTGACCCTCTTACTGTGTCTTCTTCACCCTTAGTTCCTGCTCCACAGTCAACTGCTCCTCCACCCCATCTTCAAGTTTATAGTCACCGTAATCGATCACAACCACCACCATGTGACTCCACTCAAGTGCCAACTACTCTGTCTCCTTCGGCTTTGACACCTGAGTCTGACCTTTCCATTGTCCTCCGAAAAGGTATGCGTTCTACCCGTAATCCCTCTCCCCTTTATATTGCTTTGAGTTATCATTGATTGTCATTACCTTTTTATACATGTCTTTCCTCTCTTTCTTCTGTGACCATTCCAAAAACTGTTTGTGACGCTTTAGCCCATCTTGGTTGGCGTCAGGCCATGACAGATAAATTAAGTGCTCTTCATAATAGTGGAACTTGGGAACTGGTCCCGTTGCCGTCTAGGAAATCTGTTGTTGGTTGCAGGTGGGTGTTTGCTATCAAAGTTGGACCTGATGGTATTATTGATCGCCTCAAAGCTTGTCTTGTAGCCAAAGGTTATACTCAAATTTTTGGTTTGGATTATGGAGATACCTTTTCCCCCGTGGCAAAGATGGCTTCTGTTCATTTATTTATCGCCATGGCTGCTCTTCAACAATGGCCTCTTTATCAACTAGATGTTAAAAATGTTTTCCCCAATGGTGATTTGCAAGAAGAAATCTATATGGAGCAACCTCCTGGATTTGTTGCTTAGGGGGGGAGTCTTCTGGAATGGTATGTCGTCTTCGCAAATCCCTATATGGCCTAAAACAATCTCCTAGGGATTGGTTTGGAATGTTTAGCAATGTTGTTCAGCAATTTGGTATGACTCAGTGTGAAGCAGATCATTATGTATTTTATCAACACTCAAGTGCTGGATGTGTTTACTTGATAGTATATGTTGATGACATCGTTCTTACAGGGAGTAACAACCATGACATCTCTCAGTTGAAACAACATCTCTCACTATTTTCAAACCAAAGATCTTGGCAAACTCAGATATTTCTTGGGTATTGAGGTTGCACAGTCCAATGATGGTATTGTTATATCTTTGAGAAAGTATGCCATGGATATTTTGGAGGGAACTGGGTTGATGAGTTCAAAGTATGTTGATACACTCATGGATCCCAATACTAAACTTCTATCAAATCAGGGGGAGCCTATATCTGATCCTGAGCAGTATAGAAGATTGGTTGGGAAATTAAATTATCTTACCGTTACTCGTCCTGACATTTCCTTTGCAGTCAGTGTGGTAAGCCAATATCTTAATTCTCCATGTGAAGATCATTGGAATGCAGTCACTCGCATCTTGAAGTATATTAAAAAATCTCCTGGAAAAGGATTGTTATATGGTTCTAATAACCATACAAGAGTTGTTTGCTATTCAGATGCTGATTGGGCAGGATCTCCTTCTGATAGAAGATCTACATCTGGGTATTGTGTCTCCATTGGTGGTAACTTGATCTCGTGGAAAAGTAAGAAACAGAGTGTTGTAGCAAGATTCAGTGCAGAAGCAGAATATAGAGCTATGGCCTCAGCTGCCTGTGAACTTGTTTGGCTCAAACAATTGCTTAAAGAGTTACAATTTGGAGATGTTACCCAAATGACACGTGTGTGACAATCAGGCTGCTCTTCATATTAACTCTAATCCTGTCTTTCATGAAAGGACCAAACACATTGAGATTTATTGTCATTTCATTCAGGAAAAGATCATGTATGGAGACATCACGATTGAGTTTGTTAACTCAAGTGATCAGTTAGCAGATATTTTTACTAAGTCTTTACAGGGGCCTAGAATTGATTATATTTGTAACAAGCTTGGCACATACAATTTGTATGCTTCAGCTTGAGGGGGAGTGTTAGATATTGTTTAGATATTGTTTGATATTATTAAGATATTGTTAGATATTGTTAGATATTGTTAATCACAATATAAAACAATATCTTCTATTTACTCTATTTATTTTCAGTTACTCTTAATGTTATCAAATTTCGGCCATGGCGGCGCTATGGTGGAAATCGGTTGCGGTTTTCCGACCTACCGCCACAACATGACGGAGGCGAAGCGGGTTTTCTGTGACGGCTCGTGGCGGCCGCTTTTCGCATGGCGGCTGGCGGTGGCGAAACGGTAATAGCGAAAAAAGAGAACTAAAGAAAGAGATAAGCAGTAGCAAAGTGGAAGAGATACTGCAGCTACCGTGTCTGAGAAGAGATGAGTAGTGTGGGAGATGAGATAGGCAATGGCTGACACAAATAAACCCTAATTTCATCCTTCTATGCGTTTTACTCTACATCAGTTTTACGGAGGTTTAATTTGGGTCAGGCCCACTAACATTATTTGACCTAACCTAAGCCCAGAACCCCTCCTCTCTTATTCTTTTATATTTTACTGTGGCCCTTCTCTTATTCTTTTACCAGTTACTGCAGTAAAATATTACTAATGCAGGTAAATATCCATTAAAACATCTCTTCTCTTATTCTTTCAACTTTGGCCTTAGTTACTGCAACTAAGAGCCACAACTGCCACCACCAGTTGTTGTTGCCCACCATTGTCAGCCACTGCCGCCTGTCGCCTACCGTCACAATCAGCCACCGCCGCCTGCCTCCGGCTGCCACAGTCAGCCACTGCCGCCTGTCGTCACTGTCAACTCCTTTTTTTTCAAATTTTTTTCTACTTCTCTTCTTTCTCTATAATTATTTTTTCAAAAATTATACTTTCCGCTATAACCCGATATGATTTCCGTTATAACTTTATAACGGATTTTTGGCTTGCCGATATTTTCCGTTATCCGATATTGATAACATTGGTTACTCTTTTTAATTGTACCTCTCTCTATTATAAATAGATTATCCTATGTGTGGTTTATACACGAGAGAGATTAATCTCAATCTCTATTTTCTTTATTCTCATCAGACACAAACTCCATGGGGCTGGGTTTTATCAATGCACCTTCTGTAAGTGTTTAGGGAATGGGAGTGAATACTGCATACCACATGTTAATTGTATTTTATATTTGGGCTTGAGTCCATCTCAATGTAATGCTATGCTAGACTATATTATATTATATTATATTATATATATATATATATATATATATATATATATATATATATATATATATATATATATGTGTGTGTATGTGTGTGTCTTTCTGTGTTGTATAATACGCACAAGGAATTCCATTGCACATGACTCTCTACATGGTATCTAGGGCCTAATCCAAATTCGTGTCTAGCCGATGGACCCACAGTCCATTAGTGCTGAAATTTTTCTAGAAGTTGTCTTATTCTAATTTTCTGCCCTCTTCCCTCATTCTCTATCTCATTAATCAAACCGCTGTCCTCACAAATCATTGACCCTCTGTCCAATTCTCCTACCCCCAATGTCTCTTCTTCTTCATGTCTAATAGATCAGTCCTATCCTTCACCCTCTAATGTCAATACTCCACCAGAACAACCCACATCTCCTGTCCCTAAAACACTCATCCCATTCTTCTCCTCATCCACGTGGAACCAAACACTGCCGAACCAGCCTTAGAAGACACCAACTAGCTTGATGCCATGAAAGCTGAATTTACTACCCTTCAAGTTAATAACACTTGGACTCTTGTTATTCTTTCTTCTAACAGGACACCCATTGGTTGCAAATGGGTTTAATGTAAAACAAACATTGATGGTTCTTTGAATAAATACAAGACATGACTCATTGTAAAGGGTTTTAATTAACTTTATGGCTTGTTTTTGCTGAGACATTCTCTCCTATAATAAAACCTGCCACTATTCGGATTATATTCACACTGCTCTTACTAGTGGTTTGTCTTTTCAGCAATTAATGTTAATAAGTCTTTCTTGGGAAGTTCTTAGAACAAGTGTACATGATAGAGCCCCTTGATTTTGAAGTTTGTAATAAATCCCTTATTTTGTCCACTGCAAGTTGCGAACTTCAACATCAATCCACTGCAGTCGAGAAAATTTCTGATCCGGAGTAGACACAAGCTCCGAAACAGAAAATCATGAACACATATGATATTGCATGTAATTTTGACTATCATGAGTGTAGTTTTTACGAGTGCCCTTGAGAAATTATGTGAGAGCTGTCCTTAGCTTAGGTGGTTAGTTCAGATGTAACCTCTTGCAGTGGTATATTATTTACATCTATACTCTTGCTAGTTAATCCCAGTTAATGCGATTGATTTCTTTTTTGTACGAAATTACTTTTCTAAATCTTTTCTCTGAACCATTAACATTCATGGTCAAGGAATAGTTGCAAAAGGGCTTACTGGATGACTCAAGGAATAGAGGGGTTACCTTTACCTTCCGCCAAGATAAAAAATGGCCTATTCTAAACTCATGCTTATTCTCAAAACTCATTTATTTCTCAATTAAATTTTCTATAATTCATGCAGACTCATGTTGTGTCTACTGTTTTGAATTACATTAGAACAAGAATTCTCACTTTTCTCCTTATAATTTGTATTTTCTTTTTGGTTTTTCTGTTCACCAGGTACTTTTAAAATTATAAGTAAGTGTATCAAAGGTAAAGGTTTTTCAGGGACAAAACGGTACTTCGGTGATTTAGGGAAAACTGTGAGTTCTTAAATCTTTGTGTCAATTTTTTCATTAAATTACAAATGTGATTATGGAGTATCAGCATATTAATCAATTCACAACTACTCAGCAGTTGAGATCAGCAGGCTCCAATATTGCTTTTGCAGCTGTAGCTGAAATATCAGACTCTGTTCTGAAAGGTGCAGAGGCAAATGGTTTCAATGGATTGGTAAAGAACTACCACCTGCTTGTTAATTTGGTTACTATCATTTTAGCTGGGACTTGTTCTCTATTGAATTGCGATGAGTTTAATACTTCATTTTTGTCATTTAATTTTCAAGATGAGTGGCTTCCACCAAGGAATTCTAAAATTGGCTATGGAACCATCAGTTCTCGGAACTGCATTGATGGAAGGTGGTCCCGATAGAAAAATACTGCTTGATCGAAGTCCAGGAGTTGACGAGGTGTTATATATTTTGAATATTATTCTCTTGTGTTGAATGTTCATTTCAAGGAATGTATGTCTTTCTTAATTCCTTTGTTTTAAAACATAATTGTTTCGAACTTTAGACAGAATGTATGCATATTGTTGGAAAGTCACCTGAGTTGTGCTGACTCTGAACTTACTTTAATCACAACCTGAGTTGATTTAATTATAGTCTCAACGTTGGTGATTTAATCCTGACTTGACTGAAGTTATGACTTACTTATAAAGCATGACAATGCTCAACTTACAAACCAGTCTGAGTTAGATCTTTAAGTTCTTAAGTGTTATTAAAGCCCATCTTAAATCAATTGTTGAGCCACCTGCACTGCATTTTCCTTGCTCCAATCCGGTCACCCTAGGCATAAGGAGGAGAGTTGGAAAGTCACTTTTATTGCCGTCACCCCTGGTTTGCCTTAATCCCAATCTCTAGGGTGGTGGTTTTGTCCCAGTTAGAGATATTATTGGATTGATTAAGCCCTAAGTTCAAATTCTGAGACATATATCAAACATCTGACGGGTAAAAATAGAAATTTGTTTGGAATTTTTTTATAATAGGTACCAACTATAGGAGTGTTTAGCTTCATTTGAAGTTTGTCTTGTATTTTTTATTATAGGTTTGGTCTAGTCCCTTCATGATTCATTATTATTTCTTTTTTTCTTTTTTTTCATGTAATGACAAATGATAGATGTATTTTGGATTGTGAGCATAGTTGAGATGTCAAAATGCACAGTGATGCATAGCATGAGTTTTTTATTAAATATAAAAATAATTTAATGAGAAAAGGACTGAATATCATTTTGAATAAAAGAAACTGCACACAGCATTGGATTATTAGACTAACCAAATAATTACTTCCCTAAAATATATTTCTATGGTCATTGATATTCTGTTCTAATTGGAGAAGTAGTTACAATAATTTCAAAGTCGACCGTTGTGGGACTGTAATAATACAGTATGTAAAATAAGATGAAATAGGGTTTTGGGATTAATCTCCCTTGTGTAAACCCTACACAAAGGACAGTTTATTTATATTGATAATAGGTCAAATCCCAGAAATACATAATGGGCTGAGCCCAACTATTAAACACAATATTATATCATCTAACACTCCCCCTCAAGCTGGTGCATACAAATCGTATGTACCAAGCTTGTTACAAAGATAATCAATTCTAGGTCCTCGAAGAGACTTAGTGAAAATATCTGCTAATTGATCACTTGAGTTGACAAACTCGGTCTTGATGTCCCCAGATAGGATTTTTTCTCGAATGAAGTGACAGTTAATTTCAATGTGTTTGGTCCTCTCATGAAAGACAGGATTAGAGCTAATATGAAGAGTAGTCTGATTGTCACATATGAGTGTCATTTGAGTGACATCTCCAAATTGCAATTCTTGAAGCAATTGCTTAAGCCAAACAAGTTCACATGTGGCTAAAGCCATATTTATATATTCCGCTTCTGCACTAGATCTTGCCACAACACTTTGTTTCTTGCTCTTCCAAGAGATCAAATTACCACCAATTGAGACACAATATCCGGAAGTAGATCTTCTGTCGGAAGGAGATGCTGCCCAGTCAGCATCTGAATAACATACAACTTTTGTATCAGAGTTGGAATCATATAGTAAACCTTTTCCAGGAGAGCTTTTGATATACTTTAATATGCGAATGACTGCATTCCAATGTTCTTCACATGGGGAATTAAGGAATTGACTCACCACTCTAACAGCAAAGGAAATATCAGGACGAGTAACAGTAAGATAATTCAACTTTCCAATTAACCGTCTGTACTGTTCAGGATCTGAGAAAGGCTCCCCCTGTTTAGGTAGAAGTTTAATATTAGGATCCATGGGTGTTTCTACCGCTTTAGAATTCATTAATCCAGTTTCCTCCAGAATATCCAATGCATATTTCCTCTGAGATATGACAATACCACTATTGGATTGTGCTACTTCAATACCCAAGAAATACCTGAGTTTTCCAAGATCTTTGGTCTGAAAATGACGACAAAGATGTTTCTTTAAGAGGGAGATGTCAAGGTTGTCGCTTTCTGTGAGAACAATGTCATCAACATACACTATTAAGTAGATACATCCAGCACTGGAGTGACGATAAAAAACTGAATGATCCACTTCACTGCGAGACATGCCAAATTGTTGAACAACACTACTGAATTTTCCAAACCATGCTCGAGGAGACTGCTTTAGGCCATATAAAAATTTGTGAAGACGACAAACCAATCCAGAAGACTCCCCCTGAGCAACAAAACCCGGAGGTTGCTCCATAAAAATTTGTGAAGACGACAAACCAATCCAGAAGACGAATGCATTTTTGACATCAAGTTGGTGAAGAGGCCATTGATGAAGAGCAGCCATGGCAATGAATAATCGAACAGATGCCATCTTGGCCACTGGAGAAAAAGTATCACCATAATCCAAACCAAAGATATGTGTGTAACCTTTGGCAACAAGGCGAGCTTTGAGACGGTCAATAGTACCATCAGGGCCAACTTTGATAGCATAGACCCACCTGCAACCAACAACAGATTTCCCGGATGGTAATTGGACAAGATCCCATGTTCCACTATGCCTGAGAGCACTCAATTCATCAAGCATGGCCTGACGCGAACCAGGGTGGGCTAATGCATCACCTAAAGATTTTGGAATTGACAAAGAGAAAATAGACGAAAGGCATGTATAAAAAGATGGAGAGATTCTATGATAACTCAAAGCAGCATAATGAGGGGAATGATTAGGGTAGAACGCATACCTTTACGAAGGGCAATGGGAAGATCAGACTCGGTTGTTGGAACCGGAGGAGACAAATAACTCGGCACTTGATGTGAGTCATGTGTTGGTGGTTGGCAACGATGTCTTCTGCTATAAACCTGAAGAGGTGGTCTATCCGCAATAGGTACACTCGGAGGTGGCTGAGGAGAATCCGAGGTGGCACTGGAAGTGGGCACACTAGGAGGATCACACACAACAGGGATATCTATAGTAGTAGATGGTGGCTCACAACGAGAAGAGGGGTGTGTGAAGTAAAAAGAAGACTCGTCAAAGGTGACATTAGCGGAGATAAAATGACGGTTGAGGGAAGGAGAGAAACACTTATACCCTTTTTGTGAGCGGGGGAATCCTAAGAAGACACATTTGTAGGCTCTCGGAGACAACTTATCCAAGCCAGGACTAAAATCATGAACAAAACATGTGGACCCAAAGACTTTAAGAGGTAAAGGGTGAAGAGGGTCGTGAGGAAATAAAATACAATGAGGAACTTGGTTATGCAAGATTGAAGAAGGCATGCGATGAATAAGATAACAAGCAGTAAGAACCGCATCACCCCAAAAATGTGAAGGAACTGCACCATGAATTAAAAGAGTGCGAGTTGTTTCAATAAGGTGCCTATTCTTGCGCTTAGCCACTCCATTTTGTTGGGGTGTATAAGCGCATGATGTTTGATGAAGAATGCCCTGAGAAGCCATAAAATGTTTGAAGGATTGAGAGAGATATTCACGACCATTATCACTCCGCAAATTTCGAATAGAAACCCCAAACTATGTTTTAATTTTATGAAAGAATGATTGAAAAATAGAGAACAACTCAGAACGATTTTTCATTAAATATAACCAAGTACATCTTGAATAATCATCAATAAAAGTAACAAAATACTGAAAACCTAAAGTAGACTTAACACGACTAGGTCCCCAAATGTCCGAATGAACTAATGCAAAAGGGGACAAAGCCCGTTGTGAGACACTACAAGGAAACGAACTACGACTATGCTTTCCTAATTGACAAGACTCACACGACAAACTAGATAACTTGGACAAGCTGGGGACAAGTTGTTGCAGTTTGGCAAGGCTGGGATGACCAAATTGTGCATGAAGAAGGGATGGTGATTCCATAGCTGCGCCAACATGTGAAGGAGGACGAAGATGATACAGACCATGAGACTCACATCCGGTGCCAATCATGTGTCTCGAACTCCGGTCCTGTAAACAAACAGAATCTTTGGTAAAGGAAATAATACAATCAAGAGAACGAGTTAGCCGACTGACAGATAATAAATTGAATGGAGACCCAGGAACATAAAGAACATGATCAATGGATATGGATGGAAAAATATTAACAGTACCAACACCATGAGATGAGACTCTAGACCCATCAGCCATTGTAACTGAGGGTAAATGATCCGGACAAGACAAAGAAGAAAACAAAGATTTGTTACCAGTAATATAGTCTGTGGTGCCTGAGTCAAGAACCCAAGGACCAAGAGAATCAGAGTGAGTCAGGCCAACGAATGATGTACCTGTGCGTGCAACAGAGGCAAATGTAGTGGAACTAGAACTCTGACGTTCCTCATACCATTTGAGAAAGTCGTTGAAAATGGCAGGGTGCCCTGCGGTATCAGATGAAGCAGGATCCACAGTCGCTGATCGGGGAGGAGGATCAGAGTGAACTATTGCAGCAGGCCGAGGAGGACGTCCATGTAGAGCATAACATTTGTCAATCTTGTGGCCTAATTTGCCACAATGGTCACACTTGGGTCGTCCCTTTCCCGGCTTGCGAGAACGATTGCGATCATCCCGCTGAGAGACCAAGACTGAGGAATCATCAGCACAAGTAGATGTATCAATGATTTGTTTTCTTGGCACACCTAAAAGGGCAGAACTAGTAGCAGTAAAGTTGGGCACAACAGGAGACCCCAAAATCTGGTCGCAAACATGGGAATATTCATCAGAAAGACCATGTAATGCCAACAACATAAAGAACTTTGACCGTTGCTCAAGTTCTTCAGCTGGAGTGGAGGCCGGAGGCAATAACTCATTAAACTCATGCAAAAGGGCATGAATTTTGCCCAAATATTCAGCCATGGGTCCAGGACTCTACGGAGCAACAACTTTGAAAAGATCCTGACAAACACCATAAAGACGCTGAGTGTCATTGGTGTATAACAACTTGGCCTGTGCCCAAACGTCTGAACAGGTTTCATATGAACGAAACATTTATTTCAGGGAAGAGTTAATGGTGGACTTAATGACGATGCATAATTAGGCATCAATTTTCGTCCAGCGGGAAACTTCATTTGCAGCAACTGTAGTTACACTCTGGGTGAGATGATCTTCATATCCTTGACTCTTGAGCCAAAGTTTGATATCGGATGCCCATGTCGCGTAATTTGTGCCATCCAACTTGTCAATGGATAAATGCACATTGACGTAGTTGGTATAAACATAGGGTTCAGACAGCGGAGTGCTTGAAGATGACACACCCGAATTGGCAGCGGAAGAAGCCATAGAGGGAGAAACCCTAAAAATTCAAGGTGCTCCGATTGAAACAACAACCACAGATTCAGAAAGAGCTCAAGAAGGTGATTCAGGCGAAGTTGATCGGCGCAGAAAACGACCGGCGACACGCCGTCACGCACGGCGGAGAGGTGGCAGCTGCCGGAGCTTGCGGCGGCGCGTGGAGGCGCGTGAGAACTCTGATGGCGACGATCTCTGCGGCGTTGGAGTCGCCTGGCCGAGACGAACAAAATCGTCTGGCCGTCGGTCGAAACTGCAGCTCCGGCGACGGCGGAGGCGGCGGCGGAGGCGACGGTGACGACGGCAGAAGCGGCGGCAATGAGCGGCGGCGGGACGGTGGCTGTAGTAAACTAACCTAAGCTCTAGATACCATGTAAAATAAGATGAAATAGGGTTTTGGGATTAATCTCCCTTGTGTAAACCCTACACAAAAGACAGTTTATTTATATTGATAATGGGCCAAATCCCAGAAATACATAATGGGCTGAGTCCAACTATTAAACACAATATTATATCATCTAACACAGTACATAGCTGAGTTTTACAAAATTAGAAACCTATGCGAAAAAAGTTAGTTATGGAGGACATTAACCCTGTTGTTGAATATAAAAAAATGTTCAATAGATATTATTATATATGTTAGAATAAATTATCCTTTGAGGAACTTTGTGTAATTCTTAGCGATGTTATCTGTAGGAAGTTATTTTGTTCGTTAGTATTAAGAGTCTAGAATTAGTATAAATAAGGTCAGTGCTTTATATTTTACTTCTCATTGTAACACATCGCATCATTTCATGTCATCCTAACTATGTTGTCACCACAAGATCAATCTTTATAACATATATCTGTTGAATCCTTCGTTCTTAATAGCATATATTTATCAAATTCTCCCGTCTTTAACAAAAGAAATATTTATATTTCAGCTCTTCCATCTTTATTTTGAAAATCTTGATCTGGCTATCAGTCGCTAATAGATATGTGGTCTGGTGCAGTTATACATTGAAGGATATATCCAAGCCATGCTGGATGCAGTTTATAGACAAGAATACCTGAGAGTCAGAGTTATTGACAATCAGGTAATAAATTGCACGTACTAAGATTATCTTTCGAGCTTTGACTATATATCTAGAAAATTTGCATTGCACACCTTAGCTCGTACTTTGGAATGAAATTTTAAGTAAGAACTTCTCTTTGAAATTGTTGTTCACAACTACTATGCATGCATGTTATGCAATGAAGTGATTGATTTGATTTTAATACTTAGCAGATGTAAACTTGAAAATCATTAAACAAATATCTTAAATACGCATGGATGACATCTTATTAAGTGGTGTTGATTCTGATCTGCACAGTGATTGAGCTGCCTTTGTCCGTTGTCTTGTCGCTATAGAGTTTTGTTTTGATTCGTCTCTGTAATTTTTTGTTGGTAGTGGTGTATGACCTTTATCTGTATAATTATTTGCATTCATAATGAATTTTTCTCTATACATAAAATATTAACCTTTGCCTTTTATTGTGGTTATGATGGATTCATATACCTGTTTAGGTTATCCTGAAAAACCTACCTCCAAATCATTCCCTTATCAATGAGATAACAAATCGTGTTGAGGAGTTCCTTGTGAGCAAGGCATTACTTAAAGGAGATCCGTCAACCGTATCCCGCCCTTTAAGCCGTCTTCGTGGAGAAAGTGTATGTTCTATTCTAGGGAGCATTTCTTATTTATCCTACTATTTCGTCTTTTTCTTCTCTATGGTATTTCCATCTTCCTAGTCATTATGTTTCGTCACAGCAGTAACTTTAAATGATTATAATGATGACCCACCAATGTTTTCTACTTTCATTTAAAGTATCCCCGTCTTTTCTACACGGGAATTATGGGTTTACATATAGCTTCCCAAACTAATACTTCTATGCATGCCTTGAATGCACTAGTTTAGTTTGGAATCTCCTCAATTGTCATATATGATGTTACCATTGTAAGTTTATTTAACGTCAAGTGCTTCACTTGTTTCTGAAAGGGAAACCGGCATACTTAGTATACAATCACTAATGGCAGAATTGGCATATAGTTTTCTAGTTACATGTAAAGTTGTTGATTCGGAATTATTTGTGTCAGGAATGGAGAATAGGACCGACAGTCTTGACATTGTGCGAACATCTTTTCGTAAGCTTTGCAATACGCATACTGCGAAAGCGAACTAACAAGTTTATATTCAGCATCAACTGGAGGAAGAAGTCCGAGGTTAGCAGTCACGCAGATGTGCCAGCGAATTCTAGTCAAAAGGGACAGAAAATGAGTTTCATTCGAAAATGGGGCATCGGCAAATTTGTCTTGTCTGGCTTATTGGCATATATCGATGGACGTCTATGTCGTGGCATTCCCAATCCTGTAGCACGGAGAGTAGTTAGTGGTTTTCTATTGAGTTTTATTGATCAAAATGATGATGAGTAAATTCTACTATTGTCAATAAGGAGATGAACTCATTTCAGATATGCTTGCTTTGATCAGTTTATTTTTTAAAAAACAATTTATTTTACAAAGGACTTTTTTTTTCTGAAAATGGAATACCTAAAATCTTAAAATTTCAAAAATGTTCTCTTAAGAGTATGTTAGAGGTTGCTTTGTTTGTTTGAAGTAACTATCTATTGAAGTAGTTTGACATTATACTGCTTAAAAATATTTTAGCTGCTTTTCTAAACAACTTTAAGTAATTCATTTTTAAAAATAAAAATATTATTTTATTCACTTGAATGACAAATTTTACTATGTATAATAATAAAATCTAAATTAAAAAATGTAAAATGGTGAGTTGTTTGAAATTATTTATAGTGATGTAGTATAATAAAGATTGCAAATTACATTTTTTTTTCGATGTATGAAGTAGTTCATATTAATTGCTTTTATTAGAGATGTCTAAACCACGTCCTTGTTTTGAAATTTGGATTGGAACTTGAAAAACAGTTAAATTGAGTTAAATTTTGAAGTGAATGTGCATCTAACCTTGTTATATTATTAAATCGACTTCAAGTTTGAATTAATTGTTAAAGTTTAGCGTTGAGGCAATATGTTTAGACTAATCCTTTCTAGCATACGCACTCTTCAAGAGCGACTCCTAGTATTAATGATACTTAGTTGTAACAAAATGATTCTGATAGGATTGCGAACAATATTATTTACAATATATATCCATATTCTAATATTTGTATTATGGCATGTCTTCTAGTTCAATGAACCTGTAACTTAATGTTTTGACTGAGTCAATACAAGTTTGATTTTTTAAAGGTTATCTCTAGTAATATCTTATTTTTAATCCAATTTTTATTATCATTTTTTTAGCAAGGTTAGACTAGTTGTGGTTGTGTATACAACTAATGGTGAACACTTAACTGTGTTAATCACCATCACCTATGATAAGTATATCTTTCACCATTGTTACTATTGATTTAATAGGATCCATTTTCTATTACTAGTTTGAGTGGCTGTCATTGAGACGAATATTCTGATGCTATTGATGGGAGACACCGACAAATGAAACATGAGTACAATCTATAAGATTGACGCTACTGTCAATTCAAAATATTAAGACATTATCTTTATGGTTTTTTTAAAATTCACTTTGTATTTTCAGCTATTCTTGATAACATGATCTATCAATCCAAAATTTCCAAGATTTTATGTCAGCCCAATCACTTGTGTTGTTTTTGTATATTTGATTAATTCTTTCCATAAAGTTTTAACCATCGTCAATTCTTTCTATAAAGTTTTAGCCATTGTAAGAGATTAAGTGATAGAAATCTGATTCAAGATTAATATTGGACTTAGACATTGCTCCATCTATGAAGCTATTTTTTTTCTTCCCTCTGAAGTGATTAAAACCCCTCTGCTCTGCTCTAAGGACTATAGTTGTCCCTGCTTAATGGTTGTGAAACTATGAAGGCAACAAGATTATGAAGAACAGCGGAAGAGCTTGAGAGAAAACTTAATTTTTTTCTTTTTATATCAAGATTGAGATTAGTCGTAGTTACAAAAGAAGGAAAGAAGAAAAGGGAAAACAGAGGAATTAGAAGGACGTCATGTTATTAGTGTTAATGGGTGACCTCTTTTCCTTTTCTTTAAAGTTGTCATCCTAGATCCGAAGATTTATTTGCATTACTTGGCTTTTGATCTTTTTGCATGGTTTTACTCTCAAGGATGGCACCGGAATTTCATTCACCTGAAAACATTGATGTTTACACATAAGAAGCAGTTCAAGTTTTCAAATTCTTAAAGACCAAACAGTATTTGAAATGTACTATGAAGTTCTTCACTAGAAAGTGTTTCTTAGTTAATTGCTTGCTCTGGTGTTCATGTGCAAATTAAGAAAAGCTGAAAGAGGTGGGAACAGAATAGTCCTTTGTTTACTCCAAAACAGCTTACCTGTTGTTTTTCTAAGCTATTATTTGGACTTATCCAAGGTACTTCTATCGTTGTATTGCATGCTATCTCATAACTTTTTTTTTTTCTCCTTTTTACTAGTATTAGTGTGTTAACCCTCAATTCCTTCTGAAAAACTGCTAAAATTTGTAATATAAAAAATATATTCATTTAATGCCGCCTCAGACTGTTTTAATAATTATTAAACTTTGGCATTTGATAAATAAATGCACAATTCTTTTTCTGCTCCAAACCCAACGCATGTTGTCGGTTCTGCAGAATGATGAAACACGACATCTCTTCACAATAAGCAGCCACGTAAGGAAACTAAAATGTGGAACCATGTATATTTGACACCACTCTTGAGCTCTATAACTCCTCCTGTTTTGGCAAAACCACTGGCTGAAAGAAAGTGAGAGTGAAACCACTTCCCATTGTCACTATATATATATGAACCTCACTTATCATGAATCCATTCCTCTAGGTTGTGATGTGACTCTCAAGATAGAGAGAGAAATGGATTTCACGATTTCCAGATCTCAATCAGGTTTCACAGAAAAAGAAAAGGAGAATCTTGATAAGTTAGGGGAGAAGGAGTGTGTAACAGAGGGTGTGATATCAAGACAGCTTCAAAAGTCCGTTCTCAGAGCATGGACAAAGAAGCTGTGCTTCTACGCTTACGGCAACGCAGGTCTTACAACAGAGCCAAAAGCGCTTTGGAGACTCTGATGGGAACCTCAGAAGCCAACGCCGCCACTGTGCATGAACAAAAGTGGCTTCATCTGGCTGACTCTTTCTCCTCTCCATAACTGGAAACACCATCACTACTATTGTGCTGTAGTTCATATGTTGGTTATCTGTCACCTTGTCAATACCACCTATTATTATTTTGTATGCAGCTTCTCATGAACCTCTTAAGAGAGTAGAAGCAACAATGTTCCCTAAAGAATAGTCTCTCTGATACAAATTCTTCCTAATGATAACACCTCTTCAAGCTCAATTCAATAGTTTATCTCTGGGTACAGAATTGTTCTTTAATAATAATAATAATACTTTATAATTTAGTTACTTTCTGATAATGAACGAAAATCGTTTGTTTATACTTATCTCAATCTAAAGAGATGAGATATATTTTTCAGTTAACAAACTATTTTGGAATTAAAAAATATTTCGAGAAAAGTATCATTAAATTACAATCTTATTTGGAGTAAAACATTATTACAGTCTCTGCACCTTGGTAGGTTTAATTTCTGACCGACCTTCTGAACAGAATAGTACTCTCTTTTGTTTACTTGTTCTTAAAATACTATTAAAATAACAATCCTTGTAAATAAAATGTATCTTTTGTTTACTTGTTCTTAAAATACTATTAAAATAACAATCCTTGTAAATAAAATGTATTGGGATTTAAATTCTGAATTATAATTTTTAATATTCATATATTCTAAAATTATATTTCGCTATTGATGTGAGAAAATTAATCCTGTGAGTTTCATTTAGAAATTCTGAAAGTGTAGAAAGTAAAAGCTGGATTAAGGATGTGTTTGGATACGCTTTGGGAGAGAATTGAATAAATATGCACTAAATCTGTTATGAAGCTAAAATGATTGGTTAGAGAAGCCGCAATTTTATTTTTGTTTTTGTTATATGAACCTTTTCTGAAAGCATGAAGGAAAAGGCCATCCAAAATATGGATACAGGTGTGAAGAGTAAAGAGAGGGAAAATATTAATGAACTTAGATTATTTGTCTAAACATTGATTACATTGTTGGGCTATCATAGATTTGCTTGGGCTTTTGCTTTCTGCAATCCAATAATTTCTTCATTCACTCACAGCATTTTTAAAATAACCCTTTTATCTTGAAAGTGGTTTTCATATTAAATATTCTCGGTAAATTTCTTTTAAAAGTAACCCTTTTACCCTTCTTGAAAGTGGTTTTCATATTACATATTCTCTGTAAATTTTTTGAAACAAATTTTTTGAAATTTTCAAAATAAGATTTCTGGAATAGAATTTCTAGGAATAGGATTTACAAAACACATTTAAGAACAAACTTTTCAAAATAAAATTTTTAAAGGAAACTTTATTTTCCAAAACTTATATAATATATTGTGGAGTTAGTTTTTTAAAATAATAAATTTTCAAGGAATATATTTTAAAAAGAATTTTCACTGTTTTTCACTTCTTTTTTTCCCTAGGTTGATAATAAAAGGGCAGGCAGCATGGCGGCAACAGTGATTTTTAATCTTTTTAGTAATTGTATGGGTCCAGGAAGCAATATATGTTTGCTTTTTGTCTAACTTCTGGACTATGCTATGGATAAATAGTTATTAGGAGTGTTTCTTTTAACACCCTTCAAAACTCATTTTACACTCTTTTCTTTTTTTTAATATTTTCAAAAGTCTTAAATTAACTTTACGCATGCACCTTATTATTTAATCTGTTCTTGTTTGTCATATTATTGAATCTATACTTTTATTTTAAATATTATATTCAGAATACCTTAGGTATAGATGTTGCTATTCAATATCATGTTCAATGATTTATTCCATAGTGCATTAAAAATAATTGAAAAAAAGTTGTGATTCAGACGTTGGTAAGAATTTTTAAATTTCAGCCGTAATTATATTTAAATTGTCATTTCATTTGAGACATTTTTTTAGATTGTTTAAAAGACAAATAATAACTGTAGGGAGAGTCCATAAAACAAATTCTGACCCTTACCCACAAACATACAAAATTAGTCAATCAGACTAAAATAATTATGACATAAATTGAATCAAATTATACTTGGAAGACTAGTTTTGTATGCTATCTAAATTAAATTAATTCAGGTAAGACCAACTCATAAATTTATGAGTTTGACTAAAGTTGACCCGTAGATTTATGGTCTAACACGTCTTATAAAATAATAATTATATTTAAAAAATAAAAATTAATATTATTTTTTAACTTTTAACGAAAAGAATATATAAACAAGTTGTTTTTTTAAGAAAATTTCACAAAGTAAATGATTTATAAAATAAGATTATCTTCAATCATCGTATGATAAACACATTGCTTATATTTGTATAATGATTTTGCTTGAAAATAGTATGACATTATGGAAGAACTCGTATTTGAAGGTGTTAGAAAATATGATCGTGTTTAAATGGATGTAATATTCAAACTTGTGCACACTTCACTTTTGTTTCCAAAATACAAATTTTGTCTAAAACTTTCTTTTTTTTGTTTTTACTATGATATTATTCAAAATGTAATATTTATCTTCCATTAAGGACAATTCATAACAAAAGTAAATCCTAAATATACTTCATATTTATCTATTAAAAAATTCAAATAATAAAATCCAAAAAGAAAATAATGTAAGAAACCTCTAACACATTTGACTACCACTACGAGCTTCACCAACACTCTTCCCAATAGCCACCAGCACTATTGGAAAATAAAGAAAAAACCTTTCACATATAAAAGAGATATTTAGGATAGTAAAAGTGTTAGTCATATTGAAATGGTATCAAAGTAACCATGTCAAGTGATGATCCAAGGCTGTTATAAGTAATGCCCTAATGATGATAATATTAAATATTTAGATTAAAGTTTTGAAGGACAAAGAAGATAAAATGATTCATATTAACTTACTTGCTCATGAGTTAATGGGTGACAAAGACATGAGAAATATGTATGATAACCATGTTTTTGAACCATAATGGAGTTAAAATTTATAAATTAAGACATTATAACTGACATGTTAAGAAGTTGAAGAGATTAAAGGTTGGAAACGAGTTTTCTTTCAATTATTCGCTGAATACGAGTTAACTCGATATAACACCTCTTATCATTTGTCACACGTTAGTAATTAAAAGTAATAATGTAGTACATTAAAAAATAAAAATAAAAACTAAAATAAAACCTTAATTTTAACCTGAAACAACCAAGAAAATAAGAGGGGATTGTATTTTTATTCAATATACATATAACTAGTGGAGCATTTTTTTTATTCCCAGATCTCACATCGATAGATTTCAAATATATAATTGGGTATATATTTCATTTTGTAAGTTAATTTTATAAAAATAACTTAAATTTAAGTTAAATATGAAGTTTCAGGATAGTATTTAAGTTGTCTACATTATATAACATTATTTTTTTTAATATTAGTTAAGAAATCATTATAAAACATATTTAATACGTTAAATAAAATTAACAAAATTTGGTTATAAAAATTAAATCGATGCATTTCTAAAATTAAAAAAATAAATTAGATCAAAATTTCAAGACTACTTTCAATTTTTATTAAAATTTAAAAATAAAAATATATTTAACCTATTCAATTATAATATCAAAATTACATGAAATTTATATTAAAAAGTTTATTATTCTGTGAAATTTATCATTAACAAAAATGAAATCTCTTTTGATATTTTGTACAATGGTGGACCACAAGTCCTTAAGGCCATTTGAAAATATCTTTAGCTTATGGGACACTGTCCCGAAAGAAGAGAATTCCTAAAAGGCATTTCTATGTGGTTCCTATTTCTTTGCGCCTCATTAAATGTATGACGATGTTATTCGGTATGTGACAATTATAGTGGTTTCAACCAAACCATTTTGAGGGCAATTTGTACAGTTTCTATGTGTTTGCATGCAAATAGATATAAATAAATCCACACACACGTCATGAAGAAGATCCATAGAGAAAAGACAAGAAACAAGCTAAGAGTAATTGACCCGTCACAATTAGAAGGTGATGTATGTGGCTAACCATATTTTACTTCATGCAAATTGACATCATGATACCATGAACTTGCAATGTATATATATATACATGCCGTGATCGTGGAATGGATTATTCTGAATTGTAACAATGCCAAGAAGAAAATGACAAAGAGAAATTGAGGAAAAAAAGAACACAAAAGTCAAGGTAAGTCAACAGGATGCATTGGTTTGGAGTGTAAGACCGAGTAAAAGGTTGATTTTGGTGGATAAAACAAATAATGATAAACAAGAAAATCACCAGCTGTGGACTCATATTTATATAATTTTAGAAATGATAACGTGGATAAGTCCGTTATGTGATTTGATCAACCTGCTTCATTACTAATTTGATCAACTTGAAATGCCGTTACTAATTTTTCTGATTTGTTTATTATAATATTTGACTCTCAAATAAGTGAACCGATTTTTAGATTCTTATAAAAGATAAATTGTTTTATAACTTTTCTCTTAATTATAACATGTATAAAATTTTAATAACTTTATTTTTATTTAATTAGATTAGTAAAAATAATAAATTCTATAAATTTATTTATTAAAATAAGTAATATCGATAATTTTATAATTTCTAATTTATAACTACAAGTTATTAGAAATTTCATACCATGTGTATGTAATTAAATCAATATCAGAAACTAAATTTAACTAAATTTCAAGTATATAAAGTTGTGAAATAGAATTAAGAACAAATGAAAGACCCTCGAAAATTAAACTTAGTTAATGATAAATGTACATAATACTTGTACAAATAAACACATCATAGGTTATGGACATATTTTAAGACATATTCATATAATACGAGCTATGCATACTGGTTCGTCCTGGTCTGCATGTACTATGGAGTATGCATGATGGATATAAGCATACCAATGAAGCAAAATATTCATTTTGTCCTACACTTTTTCTTACGAAACGACCCACATAACTTGTCACACATTATTATATCTATCTTTCAATAAACTTTGTTTATAAGTTTTTATTCAAAAAATGAAGAAAAATAATTTATTTATCTTTTCATGGGTTAGAACTTAATTATACATAAGTTAAAAAGATTGTCTAGAAATTAGTTTATATATAAATTAATTTTAATTTATAAACACTATTTTTTTTTCTCAAAAGAGTTATAACAAATTCATCAAAACACCTACAAACATCTTAATTCTTTGTTCTCCACCATAAGTCAATGTTTCATCAATATTTTGTTCTTTTTCGGAAAAATAACTAGTGTTACTTTTCTTGACTTAATCCATCTAAACATTTTCTTTTCCGGATTGTAACAAGATTTAGTTTCTAGAAACTATTATTCAAGAAATAAATTATTTTTTTATAAAATTTATCCAATACCATATTATGTTATTGATGTTATTCGCGTATTAAATTTGAAATTTAACTTGATAATCTACCTAATAAATAACCTTATTAAATATATACATGTTCGTTTTGTATGTAGATACAGTATTCTATTTAAGTTTTTTCACTGATTTTTATGAAATTAATAAAACGAAATAAGTTTCTTCAAAGGCTAAGCTTATATTATGTAACATAAAGATGAAAAATTACAAAAGTGATATAAAAGTTTATATAAGTTAGTCTATTAGTAATTTGTATTCATAGAAAATTTTATTTAGTTTTCTCTAAAAAAACTATGCATGGAAAAATTGATCCAAATATATCTATATTAAAATCATACAGTGAAAATAGAGTGAAGTCGATAAAAACCTAAGAATCCATTTAAATCGTAAAAATGTTCAAGTATTAATAATAATAAGGTATAAACAAATGTTAAGTCACCTTAAAGAAAAAAAATTAAACAAGGCTAGAGTCGTAAATTCCGGTTATATCATTATTAGTATTGGTGACATTTTTGTGGAGAGCTTTTAGAAAGGTTTTCCCTCTCCAATTGTGGCAAAAACAATGCTTTGAGAACACAACCGAATTTGGTTAGTGCCATATTATATCGATGATGTGTTAGGTTAGCCAATAAACATTGTTTGTTTTCTGTAATCATCAAAATAAACGATATGCACTAAATTAATTTGACTTAGGATTATAACATTTTAGGGTTCATTGGATTGGACATGGCAATGATAAAATAATGTGTCATTATTTATAGGATGACTATACCCACCTTTCATAATTTAAAGAATTATTTATTTACATGGAGTCCGCACACCACATTCCCCACTCCATTCGTCTTGTGTTTTGGTTATACCATTTTATAATTTATTGGTTGACCATCGCCATCACCAATATGTTTCTACTTTTTTGTTTTTTTTCAAATAAAAAATCATTATCATGTAATTTGGTGTATGGTAGGGGACGTTTTCCACACACATGACCTGTTCCCCATAATTTTAAAACATTTTAGTCGTAACACCCGTATATTTATGTTAAGCAAAACTTCACATATATTACTATTATACAACTTCAATTTAATACAAGAGTTATACACCATAAAAGGCTTATACAACATATCAATTCTATAAAATATAGATGCATTTAATCAAAACATATCAATATATATATATAAATAATCTAATGAAAGACTTATATGAAAATTTAATATTTTGTTTATAACAATCACCAAAATTTTTATCAACATCTGTTATCTCCTAAATATAATCATAACATAAAATAAAATAATTTTGTGTAAGGTGAGCTATTTCCAGTCGGTGAGTTGTTTCGAGTAATAAGTTTCTTAAAATTATCAATTTATGATTCGTTTGATCAATTGTTTTACACTCGTCTGGTCAACGAGTCGTCTCCTATATTCTTATCTTAAACTAATAATGACTAAATCTATTTCCATCTTTATATGAATGTATTCTATTTATTCTTTTATTGATATATGACTTTAATATTTGAATCTTCTTAACTAATGTCTTTCGATTCATTATAAATTTTGTTATCATAAAAAACTTGTTTTATCACACTAGTTTCTAATGGATTTGAGGTGTCTAATTCTAACACTTAATATTCTAAATTAGGTTGCTTAAAATATTGTATTATTAGTGATGTAAGATAATCTGTTATATCGTAGATTCTATTAGTCGATACTCACAGATGTCACTAAAGTCTAGATACCATCCTTAGACACATGACTCGATCAACTTAATTTAACAAAATCACACCATAGATTAATTTAATAAAATATATCATTTTAAGTTTATGCGTAAACAAAATAACACTATTAACCAATGATATTATATATACTTGTATATGTACTGCTATTGCAACCAAAACGTAACGACGAACTAAAAATAAAATTTGAAAAAAACAACAGAGTTTGGAGTCGTTATCATAATTTATTATGACAAACTACAGGAAAACTAAAAAGATAAGAGAAGATATGCAAAAACAAAGTCATGACGAACCAAAAATAAAAATTAAAAAAAAAAAACAGAGTTTGGAGTCGTTACATAAGTTTATTCTGTCAAACTACAGAAAAACTAAAAAGATAAGATAAGATATGCAAAAACAGATTTTGGGTCCGAGAGACGGTTACGCGTGAAAAAAAAAAGTATAAGAAACAAAAATAATTTTTTGATTTGTTGGGTCCGATAAGGATTAATCCTCGCTCCTAAGTATCTCCATTTATATTGGAAAATCAAGGTTACGGATTACATAATTCTGTATGAAAAACCTATTTGAGAAAAGATTTGATTTTTATTTGGTAAACTCGACAAGGATTGACCTCCCTCCTACGTATTTCCATTCATAACGAGAGATCAAGGATAATGTAATTCTTAAAGAACCTTTTAAAAATTGTTGATTTGATTTTTTAAATTTTATAATTTTGAAAAAAAAAATTATGTGTTTAGGTATTTTTAATTATGTGAAAATGAGTATCACGTATTGCAAGTGGCTGCATAGAAACTGAAATTAATCAAATAAAACTATTTTTTATTTTCAGTTCTTTATATATATTTTAGAAAATAGATTTGAAAATCGGTGTTACGCGTCGCGAGCGGCCGGAAAGACACTAAACGAGATGAGAAAAACTATTTTTTGTGATTTTTAGGATGATATTTATGAATAATAGTAAATAATATTCCAAAAGCAAAAGACCGAAGTTAGATGTAAAACTAAAACGCGTACAATATTAAAAGAAAATATAATAAAATTTGGAAATGCATGAATCAAAAGAAAAAATAACGACACTATTCTAAATTTTTTCATTCCTCGTCTCCTCCATTAATCTACTATTTTGTTAACTACCTTTGCTTCCTAATTATTAGAATGATATCACTATTTTCTCTATGAGAAATAAAGGGTAAGCAAAGGGTGAGGACGAAAATATGGTGGGTTGTTGGACTCATGAGAAATAGTGTGATAAGTAAAAACAAATTGGACTGTTCCTTCTTCTTTTTTATTCTATTTATCTTTCTGTCATCTTTTTTTTTCTTTTTTTTTGTTAAAATTAAAGTTTAAAAAATCTTCGAAGAAAATATTATTTCACCTTTTTTTTTTATTTATCATCAACTAAAAAAAATATTAATTTTTTAAATTTTTTTTGTAAAGAAATTTATTCACCCGGACAAAATTGAGTGTTCATAGTTACTCTTGTTTACTTAGATTTTACTATATAATATAAAAGTTTGAATTTTTCATATTGTTGTAGTCAAAGATAAGTAAAAATAGAAACACTAATTTCGGTCGGTTTTAAAAGAAAACAAATTTAAAGAAAAAATTGACAATTCAAAAGTAGATGGTCTATATCTGAGAGAAAAGAATTAGGTGATCATTAACAAGTAGAGGGTCCCAATCTGATACACAATTTTATTTTCTTTTTTTACTTTTTGAAAAAAAAAAAACAAATTAGACCAGTCCCAAGGAGATGGTCTATATCCAAAAGATTTGAAGACCATTACCATGTAGAGGGTCCTGATCCATTTTTTGTTGTTGCAATTTTGACATTTTGAAAATAATTAGACTAATCCCGAGTAGAGAGTCTATATCTAAAGGATTCAATGACCATTATCACGTAGAGAGTCTCAATCCAAAAACCTTTTTTTTTGTTTCACTTTTTTTTGAAAACATATATTATACCAATCATGAGGAGAGAGTCTATATCCAAAAGATTCGACGACAATTACCATGTAGAGGGTTTTGAATTCATAGAATCATTCTACTTTGAGTTTTGTACTTCTTGAAATAACTTCTTTGGTATAATCGGTGTACAAATGAACCATTTCGTTTATTATTTCTTTTGAAACACTATTTGAATGACATTCATGAAATTGTCAAGGACTTGAAAAGGCTTGGATGAGGTGATGAAGATTAACTAGGGAGTTGCTCAAATTTGAATTAGTCTCATTATTGATGGTATGAAGAAAGACTTCAAAATGTTGCCTCTAGTGTGAGAGTCTAGGATGATCTTAGAATGCAAAAGTGTGTTTTGATTTTTCCCAATTGAGGAGGTGGAAAAATGACGAAGTCTTCACAAGTTGCCCTTAATATGATCATAGTCTTCAATGTGAATAAATGCCCCAATTTGGGATGAATGACGAGAATATATGAATTACAAACAAGGTAATTGCTCCAGTTTGGGATTGATAAAAATGAACTATTTTAAGGTTTGTCAAGGTTTAGGCTCAAAGTAGGGGATAATGTAGGAGTAAAGATGGAGTTTCATGAAGAATGAATTGAAATGGACAACACAAATTTAGCCTAATTTCTTGATTTCCTAAGAAGGATATGGTTTTTCAAAATGTTTATCTTTCCTAATAATAATAATAATAATAATAATAAAATAATGTACACAAGAAACAAATTTTTTTTTTTAATTTTTTGGGCCCAACAATAATTAATCTTTGCTCTTAAGTATCTGTGTTTACAAAGGAGATTCAAGGTTACGTAGTTCTTTATGAAAAATCTATTTGAAAAAATATTTTATTTTTATTTAGTGAACCCGACAATGATTAAACTCGGTCATGTGTAAGGAGAGAACCTTTTAGAATTTCTTAATTTAATTTTGTATTATTTTATAATTTTGAAATTTTTTGGTTTTTTTAATTATTTGGAAATGAGGGTCAAGCGAGGTGTCGCACAGACACTGAACTTAAGCAATACCAATGTAAATGATTGGTCATGATAGCAACATATTACGTAATTCAAATCACATCAAATCAGAACATAATCTCAATCATCATAAGTAATATTGATTTTGATTCTAATAATTAGAAGAGAAATATTGCTACAAATTATTATAATTATATCACTTCTCCTCTATCAGGTAAAGGGGATAGGGGAGAAAGGTAAAAAGTGAGGACAAAGATATGTTGGATTCTTGGGTTTATGGGAATGAGTGTGATAATTAAAAATAAATTAGATTTTTCTTTTTTTTTTCTTTTTTTGGTAAGATTAAAGTTTGAAAATTTTAAAAAAAAAATTATTTCACCTTTGTTTATTTATCATTAACTAATTTTTTTTTAAAAATGAATTTATTCATCCGAACAAAATTGGATATTCACATATACATATTTATATATACATACAATATATATATATATATATATATATATATATATATATATATAATATAATATATATATATATATATTATAATTTGATAATATATATTAAAATAATACGTAAGTGATCATTATTAAATAATTATTAAACATGATAATTATGATAAAATTGTAGAACATAGAAAGAAATTAGTATAAATTTAGAAAATATAAGGTAGTTTATTGGAATGGTTAAATATTTATACTTGTACACAATATCACATTAATAAGACCGACGCAAGTTTAAATAAAATAACGGTGCTTTTGAAGAAAGATAGTAAATTATCCGGGAGACAAAATTAATTATTGTCACTGACCATTTCAAGATAATTAATTATGTTTTAATGATATTAATTATTTTATTTTTCTTAACTCGAAGATAATTAGAAAAATAAATTTTTTGAAAGACAATATAAATAGACTTAAATATTTATTGATCCCAATTTTTTTATAAACTTTACTAATTTTAGTTCTATTTTTTAAAATATTAAAATGGTTCTATTTTTGGAAATTATGGTCAATTTGGTCATTTTTTCTATATTCCGTTTAAATTGTTAACAAGATGTGAACTCCAACTATCATGTGTCACTTCGTTTTTCTTTTAATTTTTTAAATTTTAAATTTTTTTTCTAAATGTCTTCTTTTAATTTTTTTTAGTTTTAAAAAAGTTGTCCACATGTCAAGTTAACATTATGACATGTGGCAGTGTCACTGTCACGTGTTAAGTCAGTATTATTGTCACATATCAAATCAATATCATTGTTATGTGTACGTGTCTCCTAACTTATATTCGATTTAGTATCAATTTTTGTTAATTTTATTCAATTTAGTCCTAATTTTCGTTATTTTTATTTAATTCAATCCCAATTTTGTCCCTCACCAAATTGTCTAAATTTACTTTTTATATAAATGTTATACTAATTTTTTTTAAATTCACAATTATATTAAATATTTATTTCACTATTTTTATACCAAACATAACTATACTTTTGGAAGTGAATAATTAGATTTATATTTAATTTTTGCTATATGTAAAAAATATGGTTAAAGTTAATTTAAAATTATAAGAAAAATTCTTCATTATTTTAAAAATTAGAAGGAAAATTCTTCATTATTTTTAAGTGATAAGGAAAATTATTAATTATTCTGAAAATTATAAAGAAACTTCTTCATTATTTTTGAAATTAAAAGGAAAATTCTTCATTTTTTTTAAATTAGAAAGAAACTTCTTGATTATTTTTAAAATTAGTAGGAAAATTATTTATTATTTTTAAACCAAATATAAACCTATTTTTTACATGTAGCAAACATCAAACATAAATCTAATAATTTTTTTTCAATAATATAATTATGGTTGGTTTAAACATAATGAAAGAAATATTTAATGTTAATTTAAATTTTAATAAAAAGTTCATTATTACATTTATATAAAGATTAAATTTGATCAATTTGGAGATGAAAAAGATTGGGACCGAATTGAACAAAAATAACGTAAATTTGGGTTAAATTGAACAAAATTGTGATTAAATTGAATATAAATCACGAAATACTAACACGTGACAATGATACTGACTTGACACGTGGTTGTGATTTGGCTTGACACATGATACCGTCACATGTCACATGTCACAATGTGTTGACTTGAAACGTGAATAACTTTTAAAAGAAAACAAAAATCAATAAGTAACACGTGGTAGTTACTGTTTATTTTTCGTTCACAATTTGAACGAAATGACGTATAGAAAAAGAATCAAATTGACTGTAATTTAAAAAAATAGGACCTTTCTAAATATTAAAAAAAAAATCAATTTAACAATTTAAACGATGTTTAGAAAAAGAATCAAATTGGCCATAATTTACAAATAAAACCTTTTTAAATATTAAAAAAAAAAAATAAAGATCAAAGTAAATAAACCTTACGAAAATTAGAATAAATGAATATTTAAGTCATATAAATAATATATTTATATAAATATTTAAAAAATATTTGTCTTGTTATTACCTTCTACTTCAAACTCAAGACAAAATGAAAAGATAAAATATGAAATTAGTTTTGGCAAGATAACACACTGGTCAATCCTTTATTCGTTTGACATATATAACTAAACGTAGATATCTTATATAAAAGAGGTTGATTTATTAGTTATTGTTATTCATATATTCATTTTAAATTATTTCTTTAAATTTCCATAATATGAATTTATATTATTGCTATTTTTCTAAATATTTTTTATTCCTTTCAAATATTAATGAACAACAATATATAGGAACATAAATATTTTATCACTTGGAATTAAATATTGAAATTCTTCGATTTTCTGATGCTATATAATGTTAATTTGATGTATGATGATGGACTATCTTATGGTGAAAAATCCATTGTTTGGAAATTGATAACTTGTGTGTGTGAACAATTGGTTCTTTCATATTTCCATACTTTTATTACAAAAATTAATACCAGATATATATGATATTGACTTATTAATATATTCACGATTGATTTTTTTTATGTATATGTAATTATTATTATTAATATTATCTGACGTTCCATACACTCAATTGTGATTGGGGTAAAATAATTATTCTCAATTTACATAATGATCTTATATCGCTAAGAATATTTTGATGGCTGAATAAAAACTATTCTACATTAATATAGTATATATGAGCTTTTTTATTAAGGTAATTTTGTTCTCTAAGCTATTTTCGTATTAAAAATAAAAAGATAAAAAGAAATCCTAATATTTTTGTTTTCAATTTACTCTCACTTATCCAAATAAAAAACAAAATCCAAAAAGTATCCTGATTATTTTGTATTTCTAGCTTTGCTCTTTTTATCCACTTTATTTCCTGCACACGTGCCAAAGAAGCATGTGTGTGCATAGGCAAATTGTGAGAAAGAGCAGGGGCTTTTCTGTGGAGAAGAAAATAAACAAAGGGTAGATTCGTGATTCAGAAAAAGACCCAAAAATGAAGACATGTCTTTTACGTTGAGGTCCCAGCACAAGTGGT
Organism: Vigna unguiculata; assembly: GCF_037176805.1. Lineage (NCBI taxonomy): Eukaryota > Viridiplantae > Streptophyta > Magnoliopsida > Fabales > Fabaceae > Vigna > Vigna unguiculata. The sequence continues at coordinate 48,987,680 of NC_140794.1, read as the reverse complement.
CTCAGACGCCACACAACAATTAGAAGCGTGTGTGGTGAACCAGAAGAAGCTTCTCTGAAAACTCACTCAATCAAAGCGCTCTCTTTGCCTGTGTTATGCAGTGCGATGCTCTTCTTTCATTCATTGGTCTTTTTATGCTTCACAGACCACAACTTAACTCTTCTACTACTTGTTACATCACACACACCATTAACTTTCAACCTCGATCTTCGAGTAGTTTGGTGAAGAACTCCTGCCTCTGCCACACCAATTAATTTCCCAACGTTGCCCAGCCCGGAAGCTAAAGGTATGCATAATGCATGTATATCATATCAACATCACTCCTTCATTTTTCTCTCTGTTTTCCATTCCCAACTTAATTCAAACCTTTATTTCCTGTGAGCATTTATTGAGATAGATGGCCACCCAACCGCATCTTCACGGGATTTAATTTCCGTTTCTCCAAAGTCAACTACGTATTTATACGCTTTTCCAACTTCCTCAAAAGCCTAACTCTTTATTACAGCACAAAGCTGATGATTACACCCTTCCCTCAAATCCAAGTTTCATTTCGCATCCAGAGATGTTCCACCACAACATAAACTTCGCACTGCTTCTCTCCATCTTCGTTTTCTGTTCAACGATCGCCGCAACTGCCACCAACTGCAGACCCAGTTGCGGACAACATTCCCTGCAATACCCTTTTGGCTTCTGTTCTGACAGCAAAGTCAAACTAAACTGCAGCAACGACGGTACGAAAGTCAAAATCGGCGAGTTCGAGGTTCAGAATATAACCTCTGATGGCATATTCGTGAGTCTTCCGGTGAAGTGCAACCGCAGCATGGGAATCGTAGACCCTCTTTTCGGTGTTAACTTTTCTCCTACGTTCAACAATAGCTTTCTGTTGCAGGGTTGCAAGTCCAAATTCAATAGCTGCGATATTACCCCGTCGAGTTTCGTTGGCGACCACAACCCGGTGGAGGGGTGTGACCGGAAAAACGAAAGTGAAGATTTTATTTGCTTCAAGCAGTTGCCGCGTAATAGTTCGCGGCGTGAAGATGTGCTCCAGCAGAGTGATTTGATGGGAATTGGGTGTAACTTCTTGTTTTCTGCTATTGCTTATGATAAGAGTAAAGGAAAAGAGCTTTTGCTCCAATTACAGATGCTTGAGTTGGGGTGGTGGCTTAAAGGGCCGTGTAACTGCTCCAACAATGCTTCCTGCACGGTGGTCAAGCTTGGCACAAAAGATCAAGGCTACCGGTGCCGGTGCCATGAAGGTTTCGTGGGCGATGGTTTCAAAGACGGCGATGGTTGCAGGAGTAGTGAGTCTTTTCTCATTCTTATTCGATCACACTTTACTTTGTTGATTTGCATACATACCTGTTAAAGTCTATTTTAATTACACTTTCATTCTGGTTAATACATTAATAGTAGTAGCAAGGTAAACGCTAAACCGTGTCTAAAGTGTTGTTTAAGAAAAACGTTTAAATTAAGAGAGGAGGTACATGTATTGTTTGCTTTTCTTGAAGTAGTTATTGTAATGATGATGATAATGGATGGTGATTATGATTGTCGAATGATGACCAAATGGTGTTTGACATCTGGTTGCGGCTTTATGCTTTGGGCAGCCAGGTTGGTTTAGTTTATAATACCAGTGCAGGATTGTGCATCGGGAATTTCGGGATGAGGTTTTTTAAGTGGAGAATCTCTTAAAGATCAGTGTGTGCTTTATCAAGGTTCACAATGGAAATATTTGATATGTTAGGGGCATGGGTGGTATGTAGACTTAAGCATAAAGTTCAATATTTTGATTATTGTGGACCCATTTAGACCATGATGATATTGATTCTCTTTCCGGGTGTGGGTGTTGGTTTTTGAGTTAATGGGTGATTAGTGACCCAGAATTTCGCAGAGAATATGGAAGAATGGAACTGTTCAATGCTAGGCTTGATATGTTGTTGTTATGTAGGGTAATTTGCGTAGGAAATAATTCTTCAAAAGTCAACATGTTCTGATGGTACCTTTGGATTATTTATGGATCAATAGCGGGTAAAGCACATGTCTGGTAGGATGGATTTGAATTTTTTTGATTCAATATTATAAGTGGTCAGAGGGGAGAGAGTGGTGCCAAATACATTTATCAAGTGGGGAAGTAGGAAATGAACCTAAATATTGCTGGTAACTTAGTTCAGGACATCACCGACCGACGCTTGTTGCTTATTATTTTTTCGTTTGCTGACCCTGAAAATTGAGTGTGATACGAGTCATTGGAAAACTAAAATTAAGTAAACATCTACTTTGACGCAATCCATAGGGAATATTATTGAAGGCACGACAGATCCGGTTAAAATTGGTCAGTAGTAGATACGGATATGAACTCACCGACTTTGTTGTAGATATGAATAATGCCAAGATATTTAGTTGTTGGTGTCTGAAATAGAATTATGGTGTAAAAAAACCAGTTGCATCATGCCACAATTCTGGTATTAACTATTTCATTTCCTTGGAGACTTAAGCTTCTGTGTATTTAATATTGTCATTTTTCTAATCCCTTTTTCGTTTTAGCCTTTTCATCAGTTCGTCAATGCAAAGGTTCAACACTATGGCCTGGCGGATGTAGAAAAGCAATCAAAATCGTTGTCCTTGTTGGAGGTAGAACCTTACCAACTATACTATTATTGATTTTGCATAATCGATTCGGTTAAAAATCTGTAGTAGAATCTGAACAAAAATGCTGCATTGTTGTGTACAGTGGTCATAATTGCGGCTATCCTGGTGGTTGCTCTGTCTCTTCTATGTTACTTTACTAGGCGTCGTTCCTCTTGGCTGAGAAAACAAGTTACAGTAAAGCGCTTATTACGAGAAGCTGCAGGCGACTCTACTGTTCCTCTATATCCCTACAAAGAAATAGAAAGAGCCACAAGTTTTTTCGATGAAAAACATAGGCTGGGAACTGGGGCATTTGGCACAGTTTATGCAGGACACCTTCACAACGATGAGTGCGTTGCTATAAAAAAGATTAAGTATAGAGACACCAATAGTGTTGACCAAGTCATAAACGAGATCAAGCTCCTTTCTTCAGTGAGTCACCCAAACTTAGTGCGCCTCCTAGGTTGTTGCATAGAAGGGGGAGAACAGATACTTGTGTATGAGTATATGCCCAATGGAACACTATCTGAACATTTGCAAAGGGAAAGGGGTGGAATACTTCCATGGACAATAAGACTCACCATTGCTACAGAAACTGCCAATGCCATAGCATATCTACATTCTGCGATTAACCCTCCAATATATCACAGAGACATAAAATCCAGCAACATACTCTTGGACTACAATTTTCAATCAAAAGTGGCAGATTTTGGGCTTTCTAGGCTTGGCATGTCAGAAACATCACATATCTCAACCGCCCCACAAGGGACCCCGGGCTATGTTGATCCCCAATATCACCAGAACTTTCACCTTTCTGATAAAAGTGATGTCTACAGTTTTGGAGTGGTTTTGGTAGAGATAATAAGTGCCATGAAAGTGGTTGATTTTTCGCGACCAAAAAGTGAAACCAATTTGGCTGCACTTGCAGTTGAAAGGATCAGGAGGGGTTGTCTCGATGATATCATTGATCCATTCCTTGAGCCACATAGGGATGCTTGGACACTCTATTCTGTTCACAAGGTGGCTGAGCTTGCATTTAGATGCCTTGCTTTTCATAGTGACATGAGGCCTACAATGATTGAAGTGGCTGAGGAGCTTGAAGTTATCAGACGCAGTGAGTGGGAAACTTTGGAGGAAACCATATGCACAGCTTCATCGGTTGGGTCCGTGTGTTCATCGCCTCGAATAGGAAGAGAGAATTCATTGGTTGGTGCTAGTTTTGAGAGAGTTGGAGGACAAGGGAGTGAGACATTGATTGTTCCACCCAAGACTGAAATGTTTTTGCAATCAATGACGGAAGTGAAGGACAATTCTCCTGTATCTGTGCATGATGCTTGGCTCAGTGGAACTAGCTCACCTTCAACAAATTGCTAGTTAGGAAATATACTTATATTTGGGTGAAATATCCATTATTTGAATGGCAAAGGTCATTCAACGGTTTCTTTTTTCTTTTGCAATTGTAGGATATAGCCATTTTGGATTATGATTGCATAGAGATTCTTCTTTCTTTCTCGTACCAACAATGTCCAAGGCAATTTATTTATGTTCACTGATCTTAAGTACTCAATATACAGAATCACCTATTCACTATTCTTTGTTCGTAAGAAAGTGACCTATGAAGAGTTAGCGTGTAGAATTTGGTGCTGGAGTAACCAACAACTGAGCCTGTAACTATCTTGTTTGAATATGTTAAGTAGTGATGGAAGGTTGCTTTTGATATTTGCTAACGGTGCTTCAACAGAAGTTATCCAAGTCAATGAGCTATTAAGTGAGGTTACACCAAACATGGTTTTCATTGGTGTTTTATATCGTGGTTCCGATTCCTACTGCGCCCCTTTTGTAGAAAAGTTGAGTAAAGGGAAAGGCTCACAGTTAGCAATTGACGCTGACTAAAAAGGTATTTTAATCGTTACTGCGCCCACTGAAACTTGGTGCCTCATGAACCAGTTTAGTTCTTCGACAAAAAACTAGTTAAATACATACCAATTTAGTTCTTCGACAAAAAGAAAATTTACTGCAACGACTAATATAGGATTTTGTTTCCAAAGAAATAATATGTCCAACAACTCTTCCTCTAGTCTCTGATGATATCAGTAGGCCTATATTTGTGCTGTGGGTTTATTCATTCAAATTAAGGCTAATCATTTAGAACGTAATGGCATCCTTCAAGGTCATTTTTTTACTGTTTGATGTAATCCCTTATTGAAAGTACCCCCAATTTGGTGGCAAATATAGGATCAAAGTAACGAATTTTGCTTTGACACGAGGCGTTAGGAATGTGTAGCATTTGATTTGTAGGAATAATAAAAACGATAGTTCCATGAAGATGTTAACTAGTCCCACTGGTGTTGCTATTAGAAATAGTGTCGGTTCATGCAATCCTATATATTTCATTTTGATTTTAATTTCCCAATGATCCAGTTGTAGCACACTACTTTTACTTAACCTTTTTTAACAAAAACTGCACGATCTTTTGCCGAAAAGAGAGTTACTTTTGCTTTCAAAAGAGGTCGCTGAAACCAAAGTCCTCTTCCAGGTTATGGAAAAGTAACAGATGAAATTAGCATTACCAGACATCTTCCATTCAACCCACTTGTTATTCAAAATTCTCTATTTCAACCGATTTTCATAGCCATTTTCACAAAGCTCACACCAGGTTTCCGTAGCAATATTAATTCTGTGTTGCAACAAGAAACATTACAATTAGGCTTGAACCTGATGTCTTATAGAAGAGTGTCTAAGTAAGAGGAATATTGAACCTAATAAAGTTGTAGAAGACACGCATCATGTTGAATTCATCAAGCATATTTCATTTAGGTTTCTTAGTTTTGAGTTGAGTTGTGGTGAACACGCGCTGATTGGTCACAAGTTGCATGACCAGACCAGAGTGTTAGAGTGGGAAGCAGAATAAAAAGTGCTCATGTTCACATTCTACATAACAACAAAGCTCACCCATTTCCTGTTCTCAGATATATGTCAGTGGAATCAAGATAGTAAATTATTGTACACGAAAAGGTCACAAGAAGCACAATAATTAGAGAAATTTTGCAGAAGGCATCAAAAGCTATTGAAGCCATCACTTGTTCAGAAGCTCACTTTGTCAGCACTTGTAAATGCTGCTCAACTTTGTGCACAGTAGGAGCTAATTCCACATATACTTCAACCTAATCTGCATCAAACTCCACCACAGTGGGCTTCCCGTTGTGCTGAGCCTAGAACATCCAACACCACAGAAACAATCCCATAAGTCTGAGGACTCCTGATATTCTCATACCACTTTTTAATTTCATGCACTTACTTTTGATTTGCTATATATTTTGATAGAAATTATATATCTTGAATAATCTTATTGAATGCCTGTGACACAAAAGACTGAGAAATTGAATTTCTGAAATGGGAGCCGTTAGGTAACAAACCTCTTCGGTCGGAAATGCATGGGCGCAATGATCCTTCGAAGGAACACCAAAGAAGTGAAACCTTGTAGATAAAAGAAGTCCCAGAGCTCCTAGAAAGGAAACAATGGCGATTTTCTTCTTCAAGTCTTTGCTAGGGAATTTGCGAGGAACACCTTTTGGGGTACTCTTTCCTTTGCTATTGTCAAACTCTGCCACAGATTTTTCCTGACATCACACATTTCATTAGAGTATCTCATGTTGAAATTTTATTTTTTTTTACTTTCAAGATCTTATGGGTTTTGCTTTAACCGTGGTTAAAAGATTTACATTTTTTTTTTATAAATTTGAATATCTACTTCGATTCTTTGCAATTCAAAATGATTCTTTGCAATTCAAAATTACTCCACTTCAATCATATAATAATGAATTAAAAATAAATACCGTTGTTGAGGATTTGTCTAGGTTATTTAAGATCTTCTTGACTTGACGATTCTTCTTGTGAGGGTAGAACGGAATTGGAAGGATTGGAACATATTGATGGAAGTATGGTGGAAATGTGTGGAGAGTTGGGAGGCTTAGAGAGAAGCGAGACATTGAGAGAGATTAAAGGAAGAACTTAGAAAGGAAAGATCCTGTGGTTACGTATTTGTAGCAAGTAGCGAGTAAGTAGAAGAAGCAACTAACACGGAACTTATGGTGGTAACTTGTACGCTGAATTTGATTGCAACTGCTGTTTAGATTTGTTTCTATATTTCTGTTAGGGAATGAAAGGTGGTTTAAAAACCATGATTTGTACCCGGGGAGAAGGATCAGAGAGATGTATGCTATTTAATTGGAATTTTTATTAGAAATCCTATTTCCACTTAGAATGAGGTGAAAATAACTTAGCATGATGGATATGATTTTCAACTATCCATTCAATGTAAACTACATTTAACTTAGCTATATGTGAACTCTATTAATATCGACTTGACCTGAACATAGTCTTAATCTAAGCTCCACTTAAATAACTTATTTAATTTGGACTCAATCAAACCTAATATATTTTAACCTAAAACCAACTCGATCAATCTATGAAACTTTTGCTATTTTAATCTGATAAACTTTTTCTTATATAAATTTTTTTAATCTAATGAACTCTTCTAACCTTGACCCATATGAGTTAGTGACAAACTATATGAGTAAGAGTCTATTAATCGATATACATTTTAATACATAGTATTAAATATTAGTAAAGATATATAATTTATCTTTGTATGTTTATTTTTATTATATTAAAACCAACGGGAACAATGCTATATATATCTGTATTCTTTTTATGATAATAAAATAATTATCATTATTATTATTATTGTAATTATAAAATTATTATAAATAATTTTATGTAAATATTTTTTATTTATTTTATAGATATTTTTTAATTCAAAATTAGTTAAGTTTAAAAAAAATGTCTAACAGAAAAAATCACTTAAAATTTAAAGAAACAATCATTTGAACGGTAAAATAATTATTTTAATTTAAAAAAAATTATTTAAAGGATAAAATTAAAAAATAAATATAAATACCAAAATATGAATTCCTATATACATAGATATAAATATATATAAATAATATAATTAAATTTTAAAAGAATATATAATTTTATAATAATGATTAAAGGGACGAATACATGTGATGATATTATTTAAGCAGTTATGACAAGTGAGGTTTACAGTTATATATTTTACTAAATTATTATTTTTTTTATTAAAGGAATAAAATTGCTTAATTAAAAAATTAGGTAAAATGTAATTATAAAAGATGTATTTAATTTACAGAATATCACATTGAAAGCACATACATTTATATAATACTTTATATGATTATAAAAAATAAAATTTATAATTTTATTTTAAATATAAATAATTTCATTTTAAATAGTTTATATTTATTATGTAGTTAGTTTATAATTTAAAAAATTATTAAATTTAGAAAATAGTCAAATAAAAAATTAAAAGATAATTACTTAAAAGATAAAAATAATAAAATAATCATTTTAGTTTAAAAATACTTTTTTTAAAAAATAAAATTGAAAAGCAAATATAAATACAAATATATATATATATATATATATATATATATATATATATATATATATATATATATATTTACATTATAAAATTTTCCTATATTTCCCGGGCCTAGTTATCCTTAACCAATTATAAATTAAATGTCAATTAGTCAAACAAGATCTTTATTATTTAAGTTTAGTCACTGAAATGAGATCTTTATTATTTAGGTTTAGTCACCGAAGATATTTATTATTTATGTTTAATTAAAATTTAAGTATCTCATAAATTTAAATATTTTTAATTAATAATTTATTGTTTTATTAATCGGATGATGCAGAATCTTATTTTGTTTCCCTCTACATAATTCATTAATTAACTTGCAATTTGTTTCTCTCTTTAATTTCTTTCAACAGTTAGTCAGAGTCATTCCCTTCTGAAGCAGTTGAAGAAGATAAAAGATAAAAATAATAGTTGTATCCTCTTATTAATAGAAAAATAAAATTATTGATTAAAAAAATATTAAATATATTTTTGGTCTCTTGACTTTACTTAAAAATTAAAATTAGTTTCTTTTTGAAATTTTGGTCAATTTAGTCCTTAATTTTAGAAATACATGAATTTAGTCATTTTAATCAAATTTTGTTAAATTTATTTTACGTTTCAAACATGTTTTTTAACTAATATTGAAGCAGAAATATTTCAAATGGTATAAACTAAACAACTCAAATGTTATCATCTCATTTGAGATGTCAAATAAACTTAATAAAATTTGGTTAGAATGATTAAATCTACACATTTCTAAAATTAAAAGATTAAATTGGATAAAAATTTCGAAGATGGATTAATTTCAATTTTCACTAAAAATAAAGAGATCAAAAACATATTTATATCAATAAATTATTTTGAACATTCTATAAAATAAACACATTGTAATAGAAACTTAATAAAAATATTTATTTATAAAACATTTAAAATTTAATTAAGTCTATTATCTATTAAGAGGAGAGATGCCTTGTTTTCTTAAACTTCAACATTCGTGAACCACTTTTCCTATACGAAGAAACGAACAAAAGTGTTTTTGAAGGATAGTCTTACGTAAAAAAAAAAAAATACTACTAACATGTTTTTCTTTGAGGACAAAGCTATCATCGTCTAAAACATCAAAATTTTCTTGGATTGCACCACCAAATGTTGAGAGGAATGTACACATCACTATAATATTATTCTAGCTAAAATGTTTTGAACTCTTGTTCTTTGAGAAACATTCAAAGCGTATATCTTCTTGATAGTAAAATTGTTTGGGCTATTTGTTTGTATATATTACATTTTATTTATATTCATTTCTTGGCAAAGCATTACTTGGTCAAAAAATAAACCTCAGTTTCTAGCTTTGTCATCACAACATGATTCTAAGATAAATTCATAACAAAATTACTACCGATTTTCCTTACTTTAAACAAATATTTAAAAGTTTAGTGCATATTCTAAATTGACAAGAAGATTTTTCCTGCTGAATTTTTCTACAAAGTTAAGTCTACAGGAAACAAATTTTGGAAAAAAAAGTTAGCAGGTACAAGCAGTTAACCCATATTACAGAAATATAATTTACTTTAATTATTTATCAGAATAGGTAGGTGGAAGTTTTGATATCATGTTTAGCGATATATTTTCTTGTCTTTTTGAAACTGTGATTCCTACAATCCAATATAAATACAAGATATGTCTTTTGATCATCAAATTTACTTTTTTATGCAAATTAAAGTTTCAGAGGATTTTGAAATCATATAAGTACATTGGAAAGAGATCTTGTAACAAACAATGATTTGAGGTTAATCCTGTTTCCTATTTCTGCTTTTTTTAGATTTCACAAAACTCAACAAATTTTTTATAAAAATGTTTGCTAAAATGCACAATAAATGAATGAATTCTAGAATTAAACAAATTAAACAAATACTGAGATAGAGAAACATGGTAAGGGCACTTTAGCAAGCCGTGTTCCTTTGAGGGGAGACTTATTTATGAATTGATCTTCAGTTCTATAGTGATATATGGCGGTGGGTGAAAACTCCAAACTCAAAAGTGATTCTCTCTATGCAGGGCGTTACAACCTTAACAGCAAGCTGTTGCAGCTATGAGTTTGAGGTATAATCGGACAAATAAACATAACTAAGAAAACAGTAGATGTTTACTAGGTGCCAACACCAGTATTTATCTCTCTCTTCTGTTCTAGGTCGAGTAAGTGGTTCCACATTCAATTGGTGTAGCAGCAGAAAACGTAAGTGGAAAAGAACAAAGTATCATGTGTTACAGGGTGTTGTGCCAGAAGTGTGGGAAGTATTCCTGGGGTGGGTGTGGCGAACACCTGGCCAGCGTTTACAAAAACATAGAGGAGGGAAACCATTGTATGTGTCGTTCATGGCCTGGCGTTGTCATACCCCGACAACACCAACAGCAACCAACACAATCAACTACTCCACCCCAAGGTATAAGTACGTTTGATTGTTGGAGATATGCTGGTCAAATTATCAAGGCCCTGTTTGGTTACCACAAAAACGCATCACTTTGAACCAACCATCTTCAAGTAGCTTCCTCTTCCTTGCTCAACATTTCACGTCGATTATATTTCGATAAATCTTCAATTTACACTTTTGTTCTTCATTCATCATTCCACTCTCACTTTAATCCTATGTATAATAAAAAAACCGTCATTCAATGTTATATATAGCATGTCGTTTAAACTTCAAATTTAATTAAACAACACCGTCATATTCTGTCAAAGATTTGCTATTGTAATCAAAGTTCATCCAAACACTGATGAGTTAGAATTTTTTTTGTCAACTAATTATTTTTAGTTTACGCTTAGGTGTCGTAGAGAACACTGGTCTTCTTTTCCTTTGGTTATTGATCAAAGCAAAGTGACTCTACGAAGGGAATAATAATAAAGAAAAGGCGAGTTTAATTATTCTTGTGAGAAATTAATCTGAATCTATATTTCAGTTGATCTTGTCACTTTAATCTGCTATTTCGGTTGAGCTGTCTTATTCATGATACTTCAATGATAGACATTCAGATTAGTTTATGTACATAGTTCAGAGCACGGAGAACTATAAATGTGCTAAAGTGGCTTATAAAGAGGAATTTTACTTTTTTCTAAATGCTGTTTCTGCTGGGAACCTTCAATTTCTTGAAGCAGATGCAGTGGATGGTCTGAAATGAATATTTTTGCTTATGGTGGGATGATGAGGACAGAGAGAGGAAAAAAAAAATCAGGATTTGGATACCTATGATGCTCCTAGGTGTTGCTGATATGATAATACCATGAAAACAGTCATGTTTTATTTTTATGTCAAGTGTCTGTGTCAACAATATGTTATATTCCATTAATAATAATATTTATGATTCGTTGTTATTTGCAAGAAAAATGTCATATTTTTTTTAAAATAATACAAGGAAATTTTAATTGATATTTTTTCAAATGGTTTGACTTCAATTAATATTTAACTTTCGATTACACAATCAAACATAATATGTTGAGAAGAGCATTTTGGAAAGAATATTAGTGAAATTTAACAATATGTGTGAAGTTCTGTTTTTTATTATACTTATATATATGCATTATATCTATAATATTTTCCTAGGATATGATGATGTAAGGTAGGGGTGGTGGAGTTAAAATAAGCGACATAAACATGCATGCTTTTCTATGGTTATGGTTCAATTAATAAAGAATTAATTTCCTCTGTTCTTGAGCTGATTGTTTTATTACTTTCATATAAGGTTCTTAAGCTTGCCACGCATAACTTTTTGAATTGAATAGTTTATCTTATTTTACTATCTTGTATCATGTTTTTGTGCTCCTGGCCTGTTTTAACCTACTCTTTGTAAATGTGTGTATGTCCTGGAGCGAAAGAAAAAAAAAGGAGCGGGAATTGGTGAACAGGGAAAGGGAGGGGCATTTGGGATTTTAAATAAATGTGTTTGGTTTTTCATTCCAATGGGTGAAACACATTCACCTGAACAAGTTTGCTTAACCTATGAATTGGATTGAAAGTAGATTAAACAAACAGAAAGCAAATTAGGCTAATGAAAGAGGTTGAAAGAAGCGAGTGTTGTAATTATCCCTTTGTTATTTTGGTTTTGGTGGTTTGTCATTATACTGTCCTTGGAGAACGCCCAAATGCATGGTGAGATTAATAGGATACATTATTGAAACAATGACACGACTTGTTTTGTGCAAATCGTCACCAAACACGTGAAAAGAAGCATCAAAGACATGCCTATTACCTATTAGCAAACCATATTCTCAAATAATTGATTTATCCTCCAAGTAATTCAAAGAAATTTCAAAGCCATGTAGGGTAGGTGGGGCTTATTTGACCAATTCCACATCCATGTTGAGGACGTTGTGCCCTCAGAAGAACTTGTTCTCCTTGGACGGTGGTCTCCTACACAATTTGAATATTTGAAAAACACTTGCGTTCACTTTGAACTTGTGATGGGAATAATGAATAATTTATCTTACACTGACTGTCTACTTATTAAATGCAGCCATAAATTGTTAGTAAGGATGTATGAAAGGGCAGATATGGGAACATAAATGAAGGGAGAGAGGGGCATTTTCAGAAGACCGTGACAAGGGGACCAGAGGTGAAAACTTCAGAAGTTTCAAAACTAAAAAATCTTAACAATAATGATTCTGGGATGCATATCAAGCAACTTTCTTTTTATACACAGTTTTCTACTTATGACTATTTATATGTATGCCCACTTGATAAAGTAGGGAAAATCTCCAACCAATTAAAGTCGATGGAGTGAGTCTATGAGCTGGACCCGGTGGTTTGCTCATCACATATTTCAAATATCCTTTCATACATTTAACCACTAAAATTGACCTCTGCTCTTGCTTGCATACTAGTCCCTACTTTCTTGTTTTTTAACGATGTTACACTCACTTATTCTTTGCCAATGACATTGACACATAAAAAGTAAACTACTCTACTAATCATAGTAATTAAAATTTATCTCATTTTTTAGTAGTGCTAAACTTCATTCACGTTTTCATTCAATAACTAAATAGGCCACATTAGGACACATTATCCCATCCGTTGGGTGTAATATAACGCTAGTTAATTTATTTATTAAACTAAAGGAATCAAGTAAGTCAATGACCAGGATTTCATTTATAAAATTTAAAATATTCCATCATTTGCGCAAAACTTGAGTAAGAAACAAAGCATAAAAAAATAATGTAAGAAAGTGGTTGGTAAGCAATGAGATACTATATGGTCTAATGGGTGATAATTGTCTTTTGAAATGGTTTTAAGGAGAAACCTTATGGAAGACACTTACCTTTTGTTGAGGGTATTAGCCTCTCTAAACTGATGAGAGAGACGGAGAAGGTGAGAGTGAAATTGTGATCTGATGATTCGTAGAAAAGAAAAAGAAAGAAGGTTTGGTAAAGGAGGGAAAAACGATTCAGTGTGATCCCCTTTTTAGGAATTTGCTCTCGGTCCATTTGTCCGCTCTGAGTTTGTGGATTCCATTCCATTCCGTTTCACTTATTTTTATTTTTATTTTTTAATTATCTTTTGTTAAAGTTTCAGCTGTTGTTTTCTTTCATAAAACCTCAACAGAAAGCACAAACAAACAATTTATTTCATTCTCATCTTCCCTTTCTTTTTTCCAATTGGTAGTGGAAGTCAAGTCCATTTCAGCCTCTGCAACACTACCACAACTCTGGGTATTATCACCCCACATTTTGCATCTGTCCGGTCTAATCTTTCGTAGTCGCAAAATTTTCAGCGTCTCCGTTCCCTCAAATCTTCACATGCTATGGATCTGACTGTCCAGTAACCTACATAGGAACTCTCAGAGAACACCAAAATCATATCATATATTTAATTTACAGAGAAAAATGTCGTCAGCGGAAAAACCCAGCTCCAAAGGGCAAGCGTGGTTAGAAGATGATTCTCCTTTAAGCTTCTTGGTTCATGCAAATCCACTTTCTTCAAGCTTTTTTTTTTTCACATTTCTACTCTGCAGGTTCTGCACAACGGGATTGCCGAGTGACATTGTGGTGGAAGTTGATGACATGACATTCCATCTCCACAAGGTAAGCCTCAAAATACAGAGTATCAAATCTTTCACACACATGCCACATGGGTACATTTCCACTTCCAGTAGCGACAATAATCCGTACTCCAATCTCTGAAACTTGTCTCTGATACCTATTTCAGTTTCCTCTCATGTCCAAAAGCCGAAAGCTCCACCACCTTATAACGCAGCAAGAGGCAGCGACTCATTCCTCAGCCCCACAGCAGCAGCAAGGAACCGAAGACGAAGACGAAATCGTTGAAGAGCAGTGTCACGTGACGTTCACGGCCTTCCCCGGAGGCTCTGAGGCCTTCGAGATGGCCGCCAAATTCTGTTACGGCGTCAAGATCGACCTCTCCCCGTCCAATGTGGCCGCGCTCCGGTGTGCCGGCGAGTTTCTCGAAATGACAGAAGATTACTCCGAAGACAACCTCGTTTCCAAGACGGAGAGGTTTCTCTCGCAGCACGTGCTCAATAGCCTCAAGGACTCTGTCAAAACCCTAAAATCTTGTGACTCCTTGATTCCTATGGCGGAAACGCTCGGAATCACGCAGAGGTGCGTTGATTCTGTGGTTTCCAGAGCTTCGTCCGAGGATCCTGCATTGTTTGGATGGCCGGTGAGTGACGTCACTACTGCTTCCAAACAGGTCCTCTGGAATGGAATTGACGGTGCAGGAAGAAGAAAGGCCGGCGCTGGTCACGGCGAATCTTGGTTTGAAGATCTGGCGCTATTGCGTTTGCCTCTGTTCAAGAGATTGATTCTGGCGATGAAAACTGCGGAGCTGAGTCCTGAGATTATTGAAACATGCGTGATGTATTATGCTAAGAAGTACATTCCCGGTGTTTCGAGATCAAATCGGAAGCCGCTGCCGTTACCTTCGTCGTCGTCGTCGACCGTTGCGACAGAGGCGGAGCAGAAGGAGCTTCTGGAGACGCTGGTTTCGAATCTTCCGCTTCAGAAGAGTTCGAAGGCCGCAACAGCGACGAGGTTTTTTTTCGGATTGTTACGAACGGCCAATATACTGAGCGCTTCCGAAGCCTGCAGAGACGCGTTGGAAAAGAAGATAGGATTGCAGCTCGAAGAAGCCACGCTCGACGACCTTCTCGTGCCGAGTTACTCCTACCTGAACGAAACGCTTTACGACGTCGAGTGCGTTGAGAGGATTTTGAGTTATTTTCTGGAAAGTTTAGATGCAAGAAACGTCACGTCGAACGAAGACCCTGCAGCGAGGTCGCCGGCGCTGATGCTCGTTGGAAAACTCATTGACGGATACCTATCGGAGATAGCTTCCGACGCGAATCTCAAGCCCGAGAAGTTCTACAATTTCGCCATCTCGCTTCCCGATGAGGCAAGACTCTTCCACGACGGTCTCTACCGAGCCGTCGATGTGTATCTGAAGGTACCGAAATACCGATTCCATTGGGATTAATTACCATTTTCCTCATTTGATGGAGTTGTCAATTATGTTGATATTCACTTCTGCAGGCACATCCGTGGGTCTCGGAAGAGGAGAGAGAGAACATTTGCGGATTGTTGGACTGTCAGAAGTTGACGCTGGAGGCGTGCACGCACGCGGCGCAAAACGAGAGGCTTCCGCTGCGCGCGGTTGTTCAGGTGCTGTTCTTCGAGCAGCTTCAGCTTCGACACGCCATCGCCGGAACGCTGATGGCTGCGGAGGCTGCTGCCGAGCCTGGGCGGCAATCGGCGGTGCTGGAACGGGAAGCAGAGGAAGACGAAGAAGGGTTAGGGTTAGAGCACGTGCAGGAAGGGAACGGCACGTGGCGCGTCGCGGTTAGGGAGAATCAGGTGCTGCGCTTGGACATGGATAGCATGAGGACGCGGGTTCATCAACTGGAACGCGAGTGTTCCTCGATGAAGAGAGTCATCGCTAAGTTTGATAAGTCTGGCGGAAGCGACGGTCGTGGCGGCGGTTGGAGGGCGTCGCTGGGGCGGAAGTTTGGTTGCAAGTTTAAAACTCAAGTTTGTGATTCGCATGAGTCAACGGCTGTCGATACCCGCAAAGGGCGCCACCACCAGCAGCCGCAGCAGCAGCATCATCCCCATCATGAATAGTCACCATGTTACACTTCCTCCTCTCACGTGAGAATCATTGTTGGAGTAAATGTCATACGGGTCCCACTTGTAACTCTTAATTTTTTTCTTTAACTTTCCATAAATTTAATTTTAATTGATCAATATATAGCTTTACTTTCTAAAATTTGAGACGAACTTTTATTACTATAATGTCTTAATTAATTGAAACTTAAATATATTGGTCCTCCAAATCAATTAATAAATTAATTTGAGTTGATAAGATGTTTGTTTTTAACACTATGTCTTAATTACTTGAAGCTTAAATATATTGGTCCTCCAAATTAATTAATAAATTAATTTGAGTTGATAAGATGTTTGTTTTTGCCATGGGGCTACAGTGCAGCAATTATTGGGTTTAAATTGTTTGAGGAGATCAACTTTTGAGGTGATGGCGATGTGGTGAGAAGCACAAGACATGAAATAATAGGGTATGAATGATAGTGGGTGGCATGGTGGAGACAGCAAATAGGTAATGGAAAATTCTTCGAAGTTTGTGTGATTATTATTGTTGGATGCAGTACTCAATCACACTCATAATTGCTTCTAATAAAAGGTGGGGTTATGCTAAAGTGCTTTTCCAAAACTGAAAGTACTAGTGATCATGATCCGCAGAAACAGCTACAAAGGCTTCTTCACTTTCTGGGTTTCACGCTGGACTCATAATTGCCTTTGCTTCCATTTCTCGTTGGGTTTGGGTAGAAGGGGGGTACAAATAGTCAAACTTATTATTTCATGTCTTCCTTAATTCTATAGCCATCATCATTACGCCAGGAAGTTTATAGTCGCAAACTTTCAGCTTTCATTTTTAGGTGTCTTCTTTTGTTATTGTTGTTGACTTCAGAACATTGAATTGGAAGATAAAAATATTTGTCAAGCTGGCAAACATGAAAATGACCTTTCTATCTGCATTATTTTCAAGGTAAGTATTTTAAGGATTTTTATTAAAACAATAAAAATAACACATTATTCATCACATTGTTAGCAATGCTCATCTTCCTGTTTAAATTTAAACACCTAATTGACACTTTGTTCTTTACGATTTTGGGGATAATCATAATTCTCTTGTACTAAATACTGTTTAAAAAATTAAAAATTATCTTAAAAAATTTAATTAAAATTTATATATTCAATAACGCTTTCATATTCTCATTCTAGTTTTTCAGTTTTCGAATTACCCGTCTCTAGTTTGACAAATCCAAGGTGACTTCATAGAAAACATATTTTTTTGTATACATTAAAATCTATTTTCCTTTGATGAATGAATTTAATTTATAGTGCTATGAAATACTCAAATCAAACAGTCATTATTCTCCCCGGGTATTGCAAGGTTAACCAAATATATTAATTCCGAAAATAATATAAACAAAGTAAATTAGGGAAAATAGTTATAGATCCATGTTTGTTGATTATTCCCAATATTGAAGAAAAAAAATCCAATTTTTCTTTCACTAATTTGGTCAAAGAACTACACCTTTCGATTAAGATAAGGATGTCTATCCTAAATAAAACACAACAATAATGATAATTCACCTTATTAAATCAAAGATAATATTCACCATTAACTACTTAGAATATTCACCAACAAATTATTCACCTAATTAAACCAAAGGTAGATCAACATAAATATGTCACACAACACTTCCATTAGTTTTACATGTCTGGGATGAATAATACATAAACATTTTCTGGAAGACTATGTAGATGTCAATAATGAGATGCATATAGGATCATAGAAATAATGTGTTGTTTAAGAATGACATAATTGATGAGAAAGAAATATCCGGAATTGCTCAATTGGTCTTTTATTTTTGATGTGCAATATAGTAGGTGAGATTACACTGAACTCATAACGAACAAAAAAGAAAGAAGACTTGAATTACTAATACAAAACAATTGATGAGACAAAGATGATGTTCCTTTTTAATTTTTTTAATAGATTTCTCTTAGATTCTTTAGATAGACATATATAAGAATCTTTTAGATGAAAGATCATCTTTGTCTTTTGTAATATATAATTTTCTTACAAAACTTTTTCGTATGTGGGTTTATGTACCTCAAGTACATTTTCATTTTTATAAATTCTTTTTACTTATATAAAAAAAATTTTAGAACAATAGATTCATTATATTTGATTAAAAAAAAGAAATTTATTTTTCATAACCTTTCAAAAGAGAACATATATAAGTTAGGAAAAAGATTATAAACTTCATTCGGTGCTTTCAAAGTGGGAGAAACAAAATAAACAATGAAGACATTTGTTTTTGTATCGATTGAATTTAAACTACATCTAGATTTCCTTTCAGAACGGTTCCACTTACCCAAAAAAAAAAAACTAAATTCGTGATAAGTATTTTTAAAATAACACTCTTTATTTACAACAAATATCGAAAGTTTGTGAAAACATATATAAGTTATTTATTTCTAGCCACGATCTAATTAAAAATTATGACGTATATTTTTAATATTAAATGAATTTTACTTTCACAAACAATGAAATTTGATGATTTTATCTATTCACAAAATAAGGATAAATGGTATTTCTTTTATTAAATATAGACATCACAAGTTGACTTTCTCTTTTGTGTTTTCTTAATAGTTATTCTTCCTTATGATCTTTCTTTGTTGACATTAAAGATCCAATCAAAAATTGAAGTTATTTGATTTGAGGATTAAAGTGATGAGGTGTTGATCTTGGAGTTGAAATTGTTATTGATTCGTGACTTATGTGGTTTTAGAGTATATGTAATTGTTCTTTATCTTTGTCAAAATTGATGAAATTGGTCTATTAGAATGTTAAGAAATTTTATTAAAATGCTTACTCATGTTTTAGTTAATTAGAAAGAGTTTTGGTCAAAATCCTTTTAAACTTGACGAGTCTAAAAGTTAGGGTATTCTAATCAACTAAAATTCTGGAATTAGTCAACTAAAATCATCAAGTAATTTAATAAATGAAATAAGCTCTACTTTAACATATTAAAACAGACTTTTAATTGAGTAAAATCACTTACATAAAATCTTGTTTTAACTAACAATAAAATTGTGTGATTTCATTTGACTTTGTTATAAGTTACTGATGATCAGTTTTAGTTGGTTAAAACTATTAAATCTACCAAGTTGTGGCTCTTACTCTTTTTAAATAGGAAATAACTCAAAATTTAATCAACAAAAATACTTGACATTTGAAAAACACTTTGAGTAAGATCTTTGCATTATAAAAACACTTCTTTTGAGCTATTAATCGAGAATACACCATTATTTTATTTTCGGTTTAAGTTTTTTCTAGGTAAGCTTGTTTCATAATCCTTTTCTTTTTTTTTTCCAAGTTATGTTGTTCTTATGTAGGGTTACTAAGAGAATTTACTTGTGATAGATAAAGTTTTATTAGTGATGTTGTAGATCTTATAAGATTAAAAATATTGGACTCAATTATATATTCTTTTAGGGTTGCTTATAAAATTTGAAAATTTAGTAGATTAACTTAATTAGAGTGATTAACCAACTAAGTGTAACCTTTTTATGAAAATAAGCACATTTTCTTGTATTTTTCTCTTACCCTTATTTCATATCATATTGTTCTTAACTTGATTAATTTGATATTATATGCTTTTAAATTTTTAAAAATATTGAATATAACATTTGTTTAATAAGTTTTTCCTAGTAAGAATTGATTAACTCAAATGTTAGTATTTGTACTATATATATACCCGAGACTATTTCGACCATATACATGTGGTATCTTTAAACTATTTGACTATTTCGATTTATAATGATCAGAATTATTTTGTTTCACCTATAATCGAGAAGATCTCAATCTATACCCACCTAGGATAATCTCAAACAATCATGAAGATATGATTGATATCATGTTGTTTTGTTGTGACCTAAACCACATTGGTCTCATCGTGTTGTCAGAGTAAAAATTAATTATGAGTTAGTAAAGGTTAAGAGTTAAAACGAATTACCAATATCATTAAGCATATTATTTATGATAATTATTTGTGTTGTCAAGGCTCATTCACCTAAAGATCAATATATAAACATAATATAAATAATATTTTTCATGACTTAATTAATTACGTTATTATAACGTTTATTATTATCTGACGTACCTTTGAGTTAAGTGTCAGATTATCTTTTGTAGGTATAACCCTATCAGCTCATAATGATACTTGGACTTAGGAGCATTTAGGTGTGAACATTGAAAAGGTAGAGAAGAGCTTCTTGTGAGAATCTTTGATATGTTATTTTGGTCCTGCAAGAATAATATTTATTCATTTCCATCAAGTTTTCAAAATTTGTGAAAATCGATTTATTCTCCTCTCACAATGAACCTATAATTGTAATACATTCAACTCTTTTTTATAGAGCTAGGTACTAGGTGTATCGATATCATTTTAACTTTAAAAGTAGGTGACAACTTCTGATATAACATCAAAGAGAGACAAATGAACAATATAGCTGTCCTTTCTAAGAAGAATGTAAAACTTGTTTCTACTACTTGTATGAAAAACAACAGCGTCAAAAGCGATAATTCCGTTTGTAAGGTTGCATTGCACAATTGTGTCGGTGGTTGCTTTTATCCATTAGTGTCTGATACAAACGAGGATAAACATATGTATAAGAAATATTGAAATGGGAAAGTTCTTTAGGAGGTTTTGTGTGCTTGGGACGCAGTCTTGAAAACAAGTATATAATAATACAAAATGTGGTTTGGACTATTGTTCAAAATCTTCTCAAGAACTTGGTAAATAATACTTGGTAGTTTTGGAATGTTTTCCAACCAATTTGTTGAGTGTTGTTATTATCAAACTTTAAAATATTTTAATGATTAGGTATCGTCATATTGACTTGTGTCTAACAAACAACACTCAACAGGTGATATATATATATATATATATATATATATATATATATATATATATATATATATATATATATATATATATATATATATATATATATATATATATATATATATATATATAGCTTAAAACTTTCATTAATCTAACAAAATGGACTGGGAGATTAAATTTGTTAACTTATGATAGTTTACTTAACACCTTCGTGTATTTTTTTTTCTCCTAATAAAGGGCTAAGCTATGACTTTTTGGACACGATTCAATTTTGGAAACTATCATAAACTTTACGTCCTACTAAAATATTTTTTAAAAACGTTAAACATGAGATAATTCTGAATAAGGCTAGTAAGAATTGTTTAGATTGAAAAAAGTGTCCACACCCGATAAAATGCTGGGAATAATTACTGTGATTTTTTATGACATTTAACTTGTTTGTGGCCATAATAAATTAATCACATTGTTAAAAAGACAATAGAAGTAAAAATTTCGTCAAAATAATTTATACTAAATGATAAATTATATAGAGTTAAAAACTTATTTCCAAACCTTTCCTCAATAAAATTAGTATTGTAACGTCCCATTTAATTTATAAACACAATTAAAGAAACGCTACACATAGATAGTATAATAACGCAATTCTGGGGTCTTAACGTCACCCCTACAAAACTAGGCACACCACGATGCCAACAGAAAACAGTTGAAAGGTCAACAGATGAAGTAGAGTACTATGCATAAATAATACATGGGCCCAAGCCCTAAAGAAAAACCCATCAAGAAATAAGATCCAGTTTACGCGGACTATGCAGCAGAACTATCGCCACCCTGTTGCCCGCGGGTGTTCCTCGCATCTGCTCACACCAACAAGTTGATGATCATCGCAAGAGAGAATACCACACAGCAGAACACACAACAACAACAGTAGGGTAAGCTAAAGCACAAAAGATTTCATCCATCAAATCAGATATAATTTCACAATATCATACACTCAATTCAACCAATCATGTTATGACTTGTCAGGCAATACACTACGACTCGACTCAACTCATCTGGATACGTATAGCCTGGTCGAATTCAGCGAATGCTTGCACTTGTGGTGGATACCTCTGCTCACCCCCGAGCTATGTGTTACAAATGTTACAATGAATCAATTTCCCTCACCACAAGGTTAGCCCTTAATGAATTCAGGCCTCCTGCTACTCTCACCACAAGAGTCAGTACGCTCTAAGTGAGACTAATTGGCTCCTTAGAGTGTCAGGATGCAATCCTTACCTTGAATCCTTACCTAGTTATACAGTTTCCATGCAATCCAAACAATTTCCAAGCATCCAAGAACAATCAAGCAACCAAACAAAGCACTGTCCCGCTCAGCCCCTCACTCAGGCTGAAGGGTCTCGCTCAGGCGAGTCCCCTTTGCATAGGCGAGGGCTCGAAAGAGGAACCAGGAACCAACGCGGGATCTCGCTTAGGCGAGACCCCTCTTGCCTGGGCGAGATGTTCGCTCGCTAAAAAAAAATTGAGCGGGTCACCTGGGCGACCTCTCGCGTAGAAGGGTTTGGGCGAGTCCCTGTTTATCTCGCCTAGGCGAGACTGGCTCGCTTGGGCGAGATTAGCAGGTCTCGCCACTGTTTTCCTGCAACAGTCACCCACACCAAACCAAACCAACTCATTCATGTGTCCCCAAATATCACAACATCACACCAACCACATAAACTCGAAATACGGCCAAGCGATCATGGAAAAACAGAATATATGATTAAGCCATAACTTCCCTACCTCGAAATGGCTAGTACGAGACCTCGACACGGGACCACGGAGCACAACAGCTCGAGAGACGGACTTGGAAACTGGCGGAACAGTAGGAAAATAAGATTATTAACGAACCCTAAACGGTGAAATACGAAAAAGGACCTTTGGGAAGTAAGGGCAGTAGGTTTAGAATCACTTACATGGAGCAGAAAGTAGTACTTGAGCCTTGAGCGGACTAGTTCGAGACAGAAAAGCTAACCCTAGCAGAGCTCTAGTGGTACAATTGAGGGAGACGGCTGCAAGTCTGTGAATGCAAGAAAGTGGAAGCGTTAGGGTAACTAGAATAGGTTTTATCAATTGGGCCAGCTCTAGGCCCAAACACAAGGGACAACCCTTTACTTTAGGGCAGAAAATAATAAAACCAATTTTAATGGGCCTTACAAGTATAATATTATATAAAATATAATATAGGTGGAGATGTCAAAATGAGTTCCAATATGTGAGTTAATCCGATTCACTTAATCCACCAACATTTTTCTACAGTTTTTAAAATTTTTTTTATTACAATTATTTACTAATTCTAATTATATAAGTTCAATTTGGTATTTTTAATACTAGAATGTTGCTCAATAATATTTGAATAATTTAAATGTTTGATTTATTTGTGCGCTAAGTTATATGCATTGATACTTTAATCTTTGACTACTATCTTTATAATGACATTTTGAGAATAAAGTAAACACTTTAATTGTACTATTATAAAAAATAAAAATAAAATAAATTGAGTCAATTCACTTTCATTGTAATAAAATAAATATATCAAATAAATTGAAAAGAAAAAATATTTGTAAATGAGTCATCCACCTCACCAACCCATGAGTTGAAAAAATTTTAGCTTATCAAAAAGTGAGTTAGATTTAACTTACTCTTTTTTAACTCGATTTGTGGTGAACCAGAGTAATTTACTTTGGACACCCTAACTATAAATAATATTAATATTTTGTACGAAAGTGAAATTTGAAAGTTTTTGAAGAACTAATTACAACGAACCAACTGTGAAAATAGATGTCTCTCCCTTGTTCCTTTACCGAAAAAAAAAATCCCCATCTTTCAACGAAGCAAGGTCTTCATGTATAATTTAAAAAAAAAAATACAATTCAATTTTCTTTCTTGTTTCTAATCCATGAAAAGTTACTTTAAAAAAATTAAATTTTAAAGTGGAACACACCTGTTAGAATTTTTAAATTAGTAAAAATTACATATGATGATTTAGTTGAGTTAAATTTGACTCGATCTATTTAGTATAATCTCCTATGAATTAAGATGTGTGTTCTATATATTAAACTCAAATACTTAACTTTAACTCAATAAGAATTACTAAATAATAATAATATAATTATTATTAAATTTATTTTATTTATTAAATGTATTTTAAAATATTAAATAATATAATTTATTTTAAAAAGAATTCTAAAATGTTTAAAAGAAAATTTTAAAATTATAATTTTTATGAAAGAAACTAAATCCATTAACTTAGCCAAACCTAATTTAAATATGTACATTGAATTGGATATAATAGAAAAATACATAAACCCGAACTAATTAAATTCAAAATATTATGATTGGGTTGAAAGATAAGCTTGACCAAACTAAAGTCAACTCGCGTACGTCCTTTACTCTAAAATCAGATTTCGATCCCTTTAGCTAGCTTCACTAGCAAGCATGTTGAAGTATGGAGCAAGCTTCTTAAGCCTGCAACTGAGTCAATCTTATATAATACAAAATTGCATACAAAAATATACACAATCATGTGTCTTTCAGATGCTTGCTTCCCCTTTCTGAACCCTTTACAGCACAAGCTTCATGTTTCATGTCTACTAAATTATTATTTTAGACTTATCTTGCAAGTTCAGCATATATGCATGGCTGGGAAGTGATTTACATGTCATTCAATACGGATATTTTGTATTTTACTTCGTCTTTATAGTTTCATGGTTACACCAATTTTACACGATGATTATCTTCGAGATCTCATATTACTTAGAGATAAGATAAATTTATAATATATTAATTAGTGTAAATAATACTTTATAACTCAATTTTCTATTGTTGAGTTATTACTACAAGAATATAATCGATTAGAGTCAAGAATGTAACGTGGGTTTGACGTGAGACGTTATTTGAGTCGGCTAATATCGGTCTGTCTGACACAAAGGTAAAACTTTTGATAAAAAAAATAAAATGAAAGTGTTAAAATCTATCTGGGAAAAAAAACGATGACTATATTAAGAAGTTACACTTCGTCCCCGTTTAGCCGATGCAAGAAGACTTTGCATCGAAGTTTTTAATGTGGTTCACGTTACATTTCTGAACCAACGCAATTTATCTATTTGCAAACTTTCGCTTTGAGGCGTCCCATTTTAACCAAGACAATTTGTCAATATTCTTATAGTGTATATTAATGAGATTTATTATTTATTAGATTTATCATATCATGTCCTTATTATCAAATCCCATGTATAATTACATTCTTAATATATATATATATATATATATATATATTTCAATGATGAAAAGAATGTGTAAAAGAGATTAAATGTATCGATTAAAAATAATACACATTTACCATAACATAATAAGGTTTAGAAGTGTAGTTATTAAGAGATTATATTTGCATAACAATAATAGATACTAAGTGCATGAATGATCTAAGGGCTACAGTTATAATAAGTTTGTAACACAGTTCTCCCTCCTTTCTCTCCCTTTTTCTCTTTTCTTTTGTTCATCTCACTCTCATTGGTTTGAATAAAAAAAATTAAAATTTCTTCTTAAATATATTATAAACAATAATTTGATTTTTGTGACACGGACACCATGGCTATATGTGGAATAAAAACAGAATAAAGGCATGTGCAAAGATCTGCCTTCATCTTCTCGTGTTTTAGAAAAGATATAGTTACTTCTGCCACAAACTGCCACAAACTGCCACAGACGGTTGAAGAAAAGTTGCATACAATTTAAAATTATTTAGAAATGCATGCCATTAAATGTTAACATAATATATACTGTCAACAACTTGTAAGGTATATGTACTTATCATTTAAAAATATTTAAATAACCCACTGTTCTACGTTTTTTAGGAAGCAGTTATTTTGTTTTGGCATAAATGTTAAGATGTGATAAAAACAGTAAATTAAAATTAAAATATAAAACATCATGCATGTTATATTATACTCTCATACTTAATTAGCGAACCATAATTGGTTTCATGTGTTAGTTAAGTTTAAAATGAAGATTATTACTATAATACTTAAATTGATAGTATTGTGATTGAATTCGAGTTTAGACTGATTGTATAGGAAAACCAACATCCATATCAAATCAACGGATGTGAACCCGTCTAATCATTTATCAAACTGATAAGAAATTGTTTTAGCAGTACGTTTTAAATTAAAGAAACAATCAACCTAAATTATTAGTTTTTTCTTTTTTATGTAAATTTTTTGAAGATCCTACATTGATTATAAATGAGACATGTTTACCGTATATAAATAAATGAAAACTAACTGAACAAAGAAACAGCTAATTCCATAGCTTTACAATCACGTGGAATTTTCATCCCGATCTAATAAAACTCAATAGTATTATTAAAATTTTAATTAAATATAATATATAATTCATTTAAACAATTCTATGTATTTAAATATTAATTTATAAATTTGTGTTTTATTTAAGTTCATTATCATAAAATTATGATGTTATTGTTTGATTCCAATTTGATGCCGATTAAACGGTTAAACTTTACATATTTATTTTGATGAGTTTAATGAGCTGTTGGACTTTAAAAGCATTATAAACAAAGTCTTATATTCTCAGTATACAGCATCACATATTCGTCTAAAAAGTTTGTCGTTTGCACATGGTCTATATAAGCAGTCAAACATTTGTTAATATTATGATGACCATGGTTATTGTGGGAGCCTTTCAATGTCCCCACACCGGAGAACATGTTTCAGAGTATTTAGATTAGATTTTGTATAATAAAAAAAGGAAAAAATATATTTTAACATTAATATTCATTAAACGCATCTACTTTACTCCTATTTTCTATAATGTCATAATAAAATATTAATTTATATGTTTATAGGTTGAACGTACATCTAGAGATGACAAAATGGGTCAGACTCGCCAGCTCGTCCAAAAAAGGACGGATCGGGTTAAAATTTTCAACCCATCAACCCGTTGTAATCCGATCTATTTGGTCCGTCAGTTTAGCGGGTCAAAACGGACCAGTTCACGGGTCAACCCGCTAGTCCATTTTTTTTATATTTTTTTATGTTTAAAATTAAAAATAATTAAAAAATAATATTTTTTTTAAATTATATAAATAAATTTATAAACAAAATTTTAATAAAAAATTAAAAAAATTTTAAAAAAATGAAAAAAAGTAAAAAAAAAAAAAGATGGGCCAGCCCACGGACCAGTTCACCGACCCGCCAGTCCGTTCGAAGACAGGACAGGTTACAATTTTTGGCCCGTTTATTGATAGCGGGTCAGTCTGACAAATCACATACGAGTCAAGCCAAAACTGACCGGACTGCCTCATTTTACCACCTCTACGTATATCAGGAGAAAAAACTAATATAACAAGATTAAAAACAACCTGTTAAAGTTTGTTTTTGAAGGTGAACTCTAACTGGTGTCGACTTATTCAATAATAAATACTATTAAATTTAAATTATTTTTTTAAGCAGTTTAGCACATCTTAACTGATGCTAACACTAATTTTTTAATTTTGACCATATCAAACTTACTAACATGTATAAAATTATTGTCTTAATATGAAAAAGTCATGATTTTATAGATGTGACTTAAGAATTGTCAGAGGCAACGATTTTAAAACTACATATTCTTCATGTCATATTTAATTAAAAAATGTAAAGTAAAAGATGAAAAGGTGGCTTAAAGTAAGCTTAAAAAAAAATCCACTCTCCTTGTTACAGATTTTGTTTTTCCTTCCTTGTGTCAGACTAAAAAAATGTGAAAGAGAAAAAATATTCTTTCCTCTCATAGCCGAATAAACGCTTCCACAGACTAAAAAAAAGCTTCCATAAGATGTTTTACTCTAAAACTATTGTGCTGGCTTGGCCAATGCTAATAATTTAGAGAAAAACTTGAATAAAATAATATAATAATAAAATCAGTTATTCATCGAGTTATTTATTTCAATTACAAAAATAAAAAAAATGTTTTTTTTTATTGTAAAATTTATTGTCTAATTAAATGATGAATTACAAAAATTATCAAGTGTTATACATGAAAAATGATACTTAAACTTTACACCTTATTATTTGGACAATTTAGTATACTTATTAATCCCATAATATCGACAATATTAACTTAAATAAATATGAATATTCAAAATATACGTGATTAATGTTTAGTAAACTCGTACTAACCTTATTTATTTTTATTTTTTATGATTAATGTTCGATAATCAATGCTAACTTAAATAAATAAAATATAAAAAAATAAATGTTAACTTAAATAAATAAAATATAAAATTAAATTAAATATGTTAAGTCAATACTAATTTTATTTGTTTTAATTTTTTTTATATTTAATATTTATTTATCCAATGTTAACTTAAATAAATAAAATATTAAAATTAAATAAGGATAATGTATATGTTACGTCGATAATAACCTTATTTATATTGAATATTTATCTTAATTGTTTTTAGTTAGTGTCCACATAAATGTTAAATAAGTTAATATTAGTTTTATCTATTTTTAATATGCATTTTAGTTTGTATCTATTAACTTAATAACTTGAATATTTATTTAATAAAAAGTTCTAAAACTAATTTTACGTTTATTTAGTTTTTTCAAAATTAATCTTTTGCGTCGTAGTCGAATAAACTCGCGTTATTAGTATCGTAATTGAGCAGACATAACTATTTAGAAACTAAATTTACGTTTTCCTGAAGTGGTTGAAAGAAAAAAGAAGTCTCAATAAAAAACCATTTCTAAAAAATATTAATCGTAGTTTATTTTTTTCTTCCACTTTTTTTTGTCTTCATCCTTTTTTTCATTGTTCTCTTCATCATGGGAGTTTGTATCATTAATAGATGAGGTGATACTTTTGGTGAGGAATCTAAGTTTGAAGTCTTACGTTTGAATAAAAAATGAGAAAGTTGAGCATCATATAATGATGAAGATCCATAAACTTGTCCCTTATGCATGAGTTGCGCTTAAAGATCACAAAAATACTTGTGCCCACTGGTACCTACAGATAAAATTTGTGATGGATAGTTGTATTCGCGGGTAGCGGGTATTTTAATATCAGTTTATAAACAGGTTTAGCGCGAGTATCATACTATCTATATTCGCAGGTACCCATTACCTGTAAAAAATTAAATTTATGTTTTATTAAGCTAGACTGTTGACGCTACGCAGATGAAAAGCACAATTGCGACAGAAACGAACGCAAATGAAAATGAATGGGCACGACAGAAATACAATGGTGCTGATGAAGAAGGGAGGGCACCACATAAACGAAGACGGAAAGCAGGAGTGCGGCAGAAACGAGCGTCGATGCAAATAGAATGGGCACAACAATAGAATGGGCGCTGATGAAAAAGGTATTGCGAGGGCGCCGCAAATCACTGTTGACGAAACGAAGACGGAAAGAAAGAGTGGTGCTAAAACGAACGCTGATGCAGAAAGAATGGACACGACAATAGAGTAGGCACTGACAAAGGAGGAAATGTGAGGGCGCCAATTTTCTTTTAATTAATAAAATGATCAAAACAATAGATAACGCTTGTTCAATTACATGCTCTCTATTTGTATCTCAATACATTGCACTTATTTCTACGAGCGCTCTCTTTTGATCTACTAAAAATTTAAAAAAAAAATATAGACGACGCTTATATAGAAAAACGTTATCTATGTAAAACAATTAGATAACACTTATTTTATGAAGCTCTTTCTTTTGGTTCGTGTTTCTATAGAAAGCACTTAATTAAAAAAGCGCTTTCTAATCGATTGACAATTTTGGCGTAGTGTAGATTTAATAAAAATAAGAATAAGAATTATATTTTGTTAGATTAAATTTAATTAAAACTAAAATTTAGTTTATATTTAATTTTATTTATATATATAAATAGTTTTTTTGTAATTTTATTTTAAAAATGTATAAAATATCTTTTTTTAAATACTCATGAGTATCTACGGGTACTTGCGGATACCTAACAGGTACACGGGCAAGTTACAGGTGAATTTTTGTAAGGATGAACAGGGACTCATATTTGAGAGGGAGATTGTTGAAAATTTGTGTGATTTTAAATCCCACATTAACTACAAAATGAGAAAGTTTAGCATCATATAAGGATGAAGACCCATAAATTCATTGTCTTAAAGTTTTGCATTAGAGATGATGTTAATCTCTTATATGTGGGTTGAGCTCATATCTCATTTGTATTGTATCTCTAGGTGAACTGTCTCTCTTAAAAGACCCAAGATTGTTTACCTTCTTCTCTCCAGCCTTTTTCGACATCAAAAGTACGTGGTAAGAGTTGTAATATTTATAACCTTCAACATATTCAAATATGTTTTCTTTATTATAAAAATATTAACATGAAATTTGGAACTTGAAAGACAAGAATATCTGATTGTGGCAAGACTCATGTAGACTGCTGCACCCTTCTAATTAAATATTAACAATGTATTTTGAATCTTAAATGTTTATTTCATAATTTGAAAAAATTACTTTTTTATAATTGCCTAATGCATAAAAATTAAGCCTAACCTAAAATTTGATATAACTTTGGCTCAAATATTGTGTTGTTTATCGAGTACATACTTAACACAAGATTGACATATATATTGTGAAAATAATTTTAGATTACGTATAATTTTTCATCTCATTAACTCGAGTAATTTTAGTATCATGGACTATGCATGTATTATAAGTGAATAAAACATTATTTATTCCCAATTAAGATTAGTCATGCAAATTCTTCCTCTATAACTACCTATATCATACATAAAGAGAAGCATCAAATAATTATATCATACACAAAAGAAGTAATGGATGTTAAAATGATGAAATTAATAACCCGCAATGGTAGGAGCATGGTACGTAATAACCTAACGTAAGCATCATTTGAAAACCAACTTCAGAGAATCCTTCTTTTACGTTTCTTGTACCACCTATGTAGGAGGTGACCTAACTTGATCAAAATAACATTACATTAAAAAACAAACTTTAGACTAGTTCCAGCAGATAAAAAAAAATCAAATTTATTCAATTATACTTTAACATGCAAAAGATAAAGTTTATTTTGCACATAATATTAATGACACTTTGCAACATGTGAAAGAAAGGAACGAAATGCAATTTGGATCACAAAACCGTAATAGGACACGATAAACATAAAAAGAGTGAGAAGGAAGAGATCCGAAAGTTCGCATCATCTTACATTCCCTCACCATTGGTCCAAACAACGAGTTAGGACCTCGTATCATATATAACACAACATTCCACACTTTCTCGCTTTCAAACTCCCCTTCACACCCTTATCTTTCTCCACCACTTCACATCAACAAGTTAGTTACATTCATTCATTCATTGGTGGTGAATTGTGAGCAGAGATCTGAAGCATAATGCGTAAAAGATTGCAAGAGTACGTGGATTTGAAAAGCGATAATGTAGTTGATAACGTAATCGATTCCGATCTAAATGAGCTGAAGCTTGCGGCCAAGAAGTTCATCCATTATGCAGCCCTGGTAGGGGGCAAAGCCCTTGGCGATTCTTTCTTTAAATGGCTCGCTTCCTTCGCTGCGATGTAAGTTCATATTTCTTGCCTCCAAAAGATATAAGATTAGTATTTATATTAATTTAATTGAGTTCTTAGAAAAATATTTGTTTCAGTTATTTACTGATACTGGATAGTACAAACTGGAGGACGAATATATTGACGGCGTTATTAGTGCCTTACATATTCTTCAGCTTTCCCGAGTCACTGTTCTCCTTTTTAAGGTGACAATGGCATTTATAGTTTCTCTCTCTTTTGTTATCTCTTTACACAATAGTTATTCATTGACTGGATATAATCGTTCAGAGGTAATGTGGGAAAATGGATTGCATTCGTCGCAGTTGTGCTCAGGCTTTTCTTTCCTAGACATTTCCCTGGTACGCTCAACTGTTTCTAAGCCTAACAACATATATTAAGTTCAAAAACTTCACTTATTCATAGTTTGTTCCAATATACATGACCAATTCTGTATAACTATTGTCGTAAATAATGTGCAGATTGGCTTGAAATTCCTGGCTCAATGATTCTTATTTTGATAGCAGCGCCCGACATATTTGCTAAGAAGTTGAGGAATAACTGGATTGGATTAGCGATTGATCTTTTCATTGGTTGTTACCTACTACAAGAACATATAAGGGCTTCTGGGGGATTCAGAAATTCTTTCACACAGAAACATGGAATATCAAATACTATAGGCATTCTCCTCCTCATAGTCTATCCTATTTGTGCATTCATTCTCCATTAAGTATAAAGCATATTGACATCAAAGAAAAAAAATATGAGGCATAACCGTTGATGATGATGTAATCTTTTAGGAAAATAAATTTTAGATGGTGGGGTTTGATACAAGCCTTCACAAAACAACTCCATCACCACACCAATGTAGAGTTATAGAAAATAATTTCACTCGACAGTTCTGAACATTGAACCAATCCTCTCATGCAAAATTTATTCTGAACACTATTTTGGAATATTAAGGCAGAAAATAGCTAATAACCAATTTGCCTGAATTTTCGTGGATGGAAAAAATGATTTTAATTCTATTGACTTTTTTTTAGTCTTCAAATTTATTTAAGAAACAGTCGGTAAACTTTGGTTAATAAAATAAAAAATAAATATAAAAGATGCAAATATTGAAAACAAGAAATAATTTTATAATACCTGGCTATTACCTTCAGCTATGCGTCTTCTTCTTCAAAGAGCAACAACGCTCCTTCAGCAACTCAACAATGTCAAAAGGCACCAACCAGTGAACAACGATGAAGCACCATTCCTTTGTTGTTTTCTTCGTTGACACATATTTCAAAAAAATGTTTGAAGGATAAAACTGAAATTAACTAAAATGACGGGGTGCGGGAAGAAAATGATAGGTGCAGGAAGTAATTTCCAATTTTCATCTACAAGCTTTGTTAAACCCAACATATTATATATAAATTAAAATATGTCCATACTTTTTATTAGAGATGTTAATTTGCCTCCTAGTTCATAGGCCATGACCCATTCTTCATTAAGCCTCCTTTTAAGAGGCTCTCAAATGAGGGGGGTCAAACAACAATCTCAGTCCTCAAAGCTCCTTCTCTAGTGGATTAGGGACTCGACGACTCGGACAGGCCTAGCAGACAAGAGGACCCGAACGATCCAAAAGGACCAACCAACTTAGTTGGATTGGGCAAGCCCGACTACACTGAAAGGCAAGGCAAGCCCGACTACCCTGACATGCAAGGAAAGCACGAAGACCCGAACGTACATGGTGGACTTGAAAATCCAAACAGGTTGGGCGTGCCATAAAAAGCTAGAGGAGTCGGGCGGGCCGAACGACCCACACAAGCTAGACAAGCCCAACAAGCTTGGTAGGCTCGACGATCCGAACTGACCTAACAAGTCGGACGTGCTTGATGACCCAAACGTGCTCGACAAGCTGGAAGGGCTCGATGACTAGGACGGGCCCGATGATCCAGATGGGCCTAACGCTCTGGACGGACCCAACATTACAAACGAGCTTAATGACCCAAACAAGCCGACGAATAGGGAGGGTGCAATGAGCCGGACGGACCCGAGGACACAAACAGGCCCAACAAGCCGCATGGGCCTGACGAACCGAACATGCCTGACGACACGGACGGGCTAGGCAAGCCCAACAAGTTAGACTTACTCGACCAGACAGACGGGCCTGACGGGTCCGATGAGTCGAACGGGCCCGACAAGTCCCAAAAGGGTCGTTAGGCCCGTTTTGATCATCGGGCTTGTCTGGGTCGTTGGGCCCATCTTGTTCATCGGACTCGTCCAGGTCATTGGACTCGTCATGATCGTCAGCCTGTTCGGTCGTCGGGTCCATCCAAGTCGTCGGGCTCGTCTAGCTCATCAGGCTTGTCCGATTCGTCAGGCCCATTCAGTTCGTCGAGCCTGCCAAAAAAAGTCAATATTACAACACACTTTCTATTTTTTATTCCTTCTAATTGTTTGAGTTGTCATGAAATTTATTCGCATCTCCGAATATATTTTTCATCTTATCATAATCTTGATGCAATTTTGTGTAAATGATGTATGTTAATTAAATATTTTTTATTTTTCACATTTGAATATTTCTATTATTTTTTAATATTTTTATGGCTTAATACCTAATTTGGTCCTCTAATTTTATTCGAATTTTTAAAAAGATCCTTAATTTTTCATTTGTTCAATTTAGTCCTCCAATTTTTAAAATTTTCAATTTAGTCTTTTTCGTTAGATTGACATTAACATCGTGTCCGTACAGTGTCACATGTCATGTTATTGTCACCTGACTGTGCTTGTTTTCAATTTTGTCCCCTTATTTATAATTTTATCCATTTTGGTCCTCTTTTTTCTTAAAATGAAGCAATTTGGTCCCTCTCAAATTTGATACCAAATTAGTAATTAAACTTAATTACAACTTATATATACATTTATATATACATGTTAAATTTTTCAATAAAAATTTATATATCAAATCACTCCATCTAAATTTTTAAATTATTTTATTTTGACATTTTTACATAAAAATAATCCCTATTTAAACTTATAATATTTTTAAAATATTGAAAAATGTAAATATAAAGTTACACTTGTAACATTAAAAATATTTGTCACATTGAACATTTAAAAATTACAAGTGTCACTTTACATTTACATTTTTAATATTTTAAAAAAATTATAAGTTTAAATAGGGATTTTTTTAATGTAAAAATGTAAAAAAAAAATAATAATTTGAATATTTAGGTGAAATTTTGATATATAAATGTTTAAAAATCATTTTAACATGTTTATATAAGTTATAATTAAGTTTAATTACTAAATTAGTCTCAAATTGGAGAAGAACCAAATTGCTTCATTTTAAAAAAAAGATAGGACTGTGACAATAACATGACACGTGGATACGACGTCAACATCAATTTAACGGAAAAGACTAAATTGAATATTTTTAAGAAATTGGAGGACTAAATTGAACAAATGAAAAATTAGGGTCCTTTTAAAAATTCAAATAAAATTAGAGGACCAAATTTGGTATTAAGCCTATTTTTATTTATTTTATATTTTTCTTTCACATGAAAATGTTTAACACTCTCAATTTAAGTGTTTAATAACATAATCTTTTCATTTACTAGATAATATAAAAAATTTATCTTCTTTAGTCTATTATTATTTATTTTTGTTTCATTTAAAAAACTCTTGTTTCACTATTTTCTCCATGTACTATGTTGATATTTGAAAAGTTTTATTACATCATATCCTTAATTATATATTTATTTTCCTTAGTGTGTTTTAATTTAATAGTCTCTCAAATTATTTTTAAGACACACATTTGATAATTTTTTAATATTTTTATTTGTTGTTTATTTTTATCATGTAGAATATTGTTTTGGTATATTGGTTATAATTATTTTTTATTTTATACTCATTATCATACTGTGATTTTGTCATTATAATTGTATAAATAAATTTTATTTACTATAATATAAAAATTTAATTCAATTACCATAAATTTTTTTTATCGCAATCCAACATATATTGAAAGTTTAAAAGATATAAGATCTATGTTAAAATTTTATTATTATTATTAGTTTAATCTTTATTCTTTGCGTGATTTTGATCAAGTGATGTATTATATTCTTTATTAGTGTATAAAAAAGAGATTCATTAGAATTTAAAAAAATCAAGTAAACAAACATTTAAACTATATTTTATTTGAATATTTGTTTTTATTTTATATTTTTTAAAAATATTTTTAAATTTTATAAACTAGGTTTCATTAATGTTTGCAAATTTAATAAATGTTTTGTTTTTCATAAAACTTTATTTGGCATTCTAATTTAAAATGTATATAGTTCTAATTTCTTAATATTAAATATTTGATAATACTATGTTTCCTTTACTGTAACTTTTTATTATTTTATAAAAATTAATTAATTAATGTTGAAACATTCAGAAAACGGGTACGAGTATGAGTATATACCCCATTATCTAGTGGGGATGACGATGAGACAAAATTTTGGTACCCGTTGAATTTGAAGATGGGAATGTGGATGACATTTTTTTTATGGGGATGGATATGAGATCGCGAAACCCATCCCCGTCCCGCCTAGTTGCCATCCCTATTTTTTATCCTTTTCATATTATTTTGATAGTTAAATCATTCCATAGGTCCCAAATTATGTAGTGAAATCTCAAGTAGCTCCCCTCATTTTTATTTGACTCAATTGAGTGAAAAATTCGTTCCAATCAGATCCTTTACGTTAGTAGTACAACAACAATGTTAACTATCTACCACGTTTCAACGCGTGGTTTTTTTGATTTTTTTTTAATTTTTTTTTAATTTTTTATAATTTTTTTTAAAAATAAAAAAATGATCACATGTCAATCTGACATTGTGCCACGTGGTAGAGACAGTGTGATGTGGCAGTGCCTTGTGTCTGTGTCACTATTGGGTGTGAAAAGTCTCAATATAGTATTTGTATTTGTTATTTTGTCTCAATTTGGTCCCAAATTTTTTAAAACTGAATCAATTTCATCCCTATATCAAATTTAATTTTTATATAAATTTTGCAATGGTATTTTTATTATCATTTATATTTTTAACATAATTAAGTTTATTTAAATGTGTATTTTGTATTGAATTTTATTTAAATTTTATTTTAAATATTTATTTATCTATAATTTATAGATAAATGTTAGAGTTGCTTTGAAAATAAAAACTTTATAAATTCAAATATAAAATTTTAAAACAATTTTATAAAAATTTAAAATAAATATATTTATTTAAAATTTTACAAATCAATTTATAAATTTATTATTTTTAAACCAATTCTAACCTTTGTCTATAAAATTTTGATATATAAATATTTAAAACAATAATTAAATAAAGTTCAATGCAAAATATATATTTAAATAAACTTAATTGTGTTAAAAATATCAATTATAATAAAAATACCATTATAAAATTTATATAAAAATTAAATTTGATTTAGGGATGAAATTGATTTAGTTTTAAAAAAATTGGGACCAAATTGAGATAAAATAAAAAATAATACATTGAGACTTTTCATATCGAATAGTGACATGTGACACTTCCTAAGATGTGGATTACTAAAAGATACCTGATACCGGACATTACGCAACTGATTGGACCCCTTCGGCTTGGCTATTCTGGGCCTTCTTCTATTTGTACCTGCTTCCGTTTCTGCCCTCGCCATGAAAGCTTTCTGGTCCAGGCCTCAGGCACAGACCTGAAACTTGACTGATACGCAAAATTAAATGAAGCACAAAAGTAACATCCATATTATATATATATATGGGAATAACCCCTGTTCGTAAACCCTGTTGTCTTAGTCTTCCTTAAACGAGTGAAACACTCTAAAGAGTAGCCATCACACTCTCTGCCATGTGGCACAATGTCAGATTGACATGTGACAATTTTTGTTAACTATTTTTAAAAAAAATTATAAATAAATAAATAAATAAAAACCACATGCTGACACGTGCACATAGTTAACACCGTTACTCTACTACTAACACGGAAAGAACCTAATTGCAACGAATTTTCCAAAATAGGGACTCAATTGAGTCAAATAAAAATGAGAGGACCTACTTGAGATTTTACTACAAAAATGGAAACCTCTAGAATGATTTAACCTATTTTAATTACAAAAGATTAAAATAAAAATTATTTTAAAAAAATAGTTTTTCACAAAATGTAAGAAAAAAAAATGATAATATTGGATGAGAGAAGATAGGAGTATTTTGGGAGTGTTAAAAAAACGTGGAATATGAGATGTAAGTAGAATGAGCTTTAAGACGATCGATCAGGCCCATTGAACTTGTGGCCCAGTAAATGGAGCCATTAAACCCTTGTGGTTGTGCCAAACCCTAAATCTTCCTTCACAGATCCAAACGCCTATAAAAGCGAAACGGTGATCCCTCTTTAACAATCCATTTGCGCAAGAAGCATGAACACAATGTCATCTTTTAAAATTTTGTTGTTATTTTTAGTCTATTTCGTGTTTCGTATTTATTTGTCCGATTTACTTGATTTGATTTAGTTTATACTGTTTTACAATCGTTTCTACTCACGCGAAGGTGTGGTTTTCTCGGTGATGATCAAATTATGATGACGAGTCCGATCTAATCCATTCTTACAATTCTGACGACAAATCGAGGCATTTGTCTGAGAGGATTCCACCCTTCCCTCCCATTAAGTTATTTAATTTATTTTTTCTATAAGTTGTGTAATTAATTATTCTTAGTGATTATTTGGCATGTTGAGGATACTTTCGAATATGTTCATATGATTATTCATATGATGAATCTAATCCTCCTACTCATTCTGAATGCCGGTTTTTTAATTAGTTTTTGAATGTGTAGCGTTGATGGTATCGGTGGTGTGGGGAGTGTTGAGTTTTCGACGGTTTTGTTTCAAACGCAATTGTTCCATTTTCTTTTTGTTTTTCATTATTTTTATCAAATATTTTACTTGTTTTTGTTGGTGATTTCTTGTATTTTGTTTAGTTTGTAATTGGTGAATGCTTATTCAGAACTACTTTTATGTCCTCTGAGGAAGATAAGGGATGTTGAATCTTGGAAAATTCTATTGGGTTTTGTTACGGTAATTGCTGATTGTATGGTGGGGTACAGTAATTATGTTTTAACCTTGCTTATGTTCTCTTTTTTTAATAGTAACCCAAAATTTAATTTAATAAATTATAAAATAATTTTTCTTCAATTATAAAAATAAATAATTTGTGTAAGCTTTTTTACTATATAAACTATTTTTTTTTATTATAAATAATTATTTTAATTCAAAAAGCAATTTTTTAAAAAATTAATTTTTTTTATTATTATGAGTAATAATTTGAATTTATAAAGGTGGTTACTAAATTGTAATATTGAATAAAGAATTTTTTTTAGATGAATTAAATTGATTAAAAGCTAGCCATAAGAAATGAAGGTAAAAGTAGAATATATATATATATATATATATATATATATATATATATATATATCAATCAAAATTTAAGTCTTTTTTGTTGAGTAACACAATTTTAGTTACCATTTATAGTTTTAAATGTTGTTTTGGTTGCTGAAATTAGATTAAGCCCAACACAATAGTGTAGATCTGAAATTGTGTTCATCTCAATTTTTTTGATCCTGTAATCATATTTAATAATGATCTAGGTTTGTTAAACCTACTAAATTAGCACTCGTAAATCAATGGTAATATACGAAATTCAATACATATCATTACCCAAAACGTATATGATTGTATTTGTTTTCACCTAATGTTATATTGATTTGTAAATACAAATATCTTAAGTAATTATAATGCATTCAAGAAAATAATTAACCCAAACAATTTTCAATCAAAATATATCTCGTAGTGTTGTTTTAAAAAATTTGGAGATGGTTTTGAAGTGAGTTAGAAAATAAAGGTTGTGAAAGTTTGTAGACATTAGAAAAAGTTTAGTAGATAAAAAAACTTAGATTATATTGAACGAATGAAATTATAAGAAAATTATTTATAAAAGAAATGAATAATATAATATATTTATGTAAGGTGAGAAATAATTTATGTACATGGGAATTTTATTTTATTTTTAGTAATTTTAGAAGTAATAATTTTTTATTAGAACTAATATAAATTTGTATTTTTGTTATTAATTTTTATTATATTGTTTTGATAACAAAAAAACTTAAATATGATGGAGTAATTTTGTAGATCGGAGTGTAGTTTGTGAGTAATTTAATTGATGTGTTAGATTAAAAATAATTTAATTGAAAGAAAAACAAGATTATCAAATTTATGTTGAAAGTAATCTAAAATAAATTTATTTTATAAACAAAATTAATGAATAAATTGAAAAAATAATTATTTTAATAAAAACATAATAAAATACAATGTATTTACATATTGAAAAAAATTTTGGTAACCAGTTTAGAAATTTGAAGTATTAATTATTGTTGTAAACATAATTTTAAAAGTTATATTTTTACTTTATTAGTGATGATTTACTTCATTAAATTACCTAAATTAAAAAAACATCATAAATTAAAAATACATGCATGTCAATTAACTTAAATTAAGAAAAAAAATGAAAGACATTATGGTAATCTTATCCAAATATTCTTTAAATCTTTGTATACGAGAGGATGAAAAAATAATAAAATTCTTTAATATCTTTCTTTTTCTTTTTCTCAAATTCTTACAACTAAACACTTTAATCACCTTCAAATTATTCATCTCTTAACCTTCTAACTAATAAATATGGGAACATATTATTAATATCCTTTTCTATTATACTTGGTTGAAATTTTTTCTTAAATCTCACACCTTAAACTTAAATTACTTTGAAGTATAAATGTTAGAAACCAAGAATATAATTATATTAATGTATATTTAATGAGTGAATTTTTATATTGTTGTTAAGAAATTTAAAATAATTTTAATAATACAGTAAATTTAGATAATAAATAGAAAAAAATAACAAGAAAATAATTCTTATATATATAATTGAAAAAAAATGACAACAAATAAAAAGAATACAGTAAATATTTTAAGAGAGTCTTTATAATTTTTTACTAAACCATTTATATTCACATTGATTAATGAATAATTTTGGTTATACTTAAGTGCACTCTAATAATGATTTTAAAGGATCTTGGAATTTTGGACCGTAAATTTTGCATTGATACAAGTTGAAGGTAGTTATTAAATAAAATCAATATTAAAGTAAAATACATACGACAATGTTTATTATTACAAGCATCATATCACCAATTCAACGACCATTCAAACTAATAGTTGTCTTTGGAAAAAATAGTAGTCGCAAGTAATAGCAAAACAACAAATATAACAACGCTATTATTCCAATCACAGTCCTTTCAAGACAATTGTAAATAACAACTAACCTTGAAAGTCTCCAACAGTTATCAACCATTATTAGTGTTTTCAGTGACAGCTCATCAACAACAAAATAAGCTAAAAAAGTTAAAACCTTGTTTTCTTTTTCTGCCGTGGTGGTATATAAAAATTAAACTAAATTAAATCATACAACAATTAGTGTTTATCGATATATGCGTATCATATTGACACTAAATTTATTAATTAATATGTAGATTAAAATGATGATGTCAGAATAACTTATCAAGATTAATATTGAGCCGTGTAGATATTTACACTAAAGTTATTAATTACTATTAGATACAAACGAAACACGCTGACAACATTTCACAGGTGCACTTCCGAATGATTCTGCATAAACTGTAAATAAATAAACTGAAATTTGATAGTTACATTTTTTATACTTAATATATACTTTGTTTCTTATCTCAATTAATAAAAAATCATTAATTGCATAATAAGCATATTTACATTCTCTCACAAGGTGAAAGGAATTAAAATAAACTACCAAAATATTTTCTATAATTAACATTAAACAGGTATCCTTAATTATCTAGATAACTTAGTATTTATATTTATAATTTTAATACTTGCTTTCGTTCTAAATTTAATGAATAAATTTCTTTATATTTTTAATATATTATTGGTTGAAATATTAACTAAAATTAAAAATGTAGTTTATAACAAATATCTAACTAAGTTTATATTACAAAATACTGAATAATAAAAATATCTGCACTATTTCATAATGTTAAGCGGTTAAGATCATGTACTACGCTATTTACTATATTTATTAAAACGAGTTACTTCAAAAACTTATTTGATTATTTATTATTTTTTAAATCACACAATATATATATATATATATATATATATATATATATATATATATATATATATATATATATATATATATATATATGTGTGTGTGTGTGTGCGTTTTAATAAAAAAAGCGAGATAATTATAATGAATATGCATTGTAATAATATGGTCTTCATCAAATTGTGTACTAAAATTTTTATATGAAGCAAGAGTAATATAAATAAGAAATCATGTTAACTTTTAGTCGTATGATTAAAGTCTTTATTCTTAATTTTCACTATTACATATAAAAAATACATGTCGCAACTATTTAAAGACTATTTGAGATGAAGTAAAATGAGAATGACATAGGAAGAGACAACATGGCATTAGAAACTGTATATAGTAGAAAAAAATTATTGAGAAAAAACATTTATGATGAACATTTCTTATACATAAAAAGTGTGGAGTTTTTGATGAAGTTTGTTATGTTGAATACTTTTACGATTGTTGAATTGTTTTTGATTGCAATACAGAAAAATACTAAGGAGAATAATAGTATAAAGATATATTTTATCATTGACTCAATATTTTATTATTTTTATTTTCTCAAATATATGTTTCATAACTAAACCATTACTATAATATCCAATTTTTTGGACCATGATTCTCCTCAAACAAGGATTCGTGGTTCGTGTTGGGGATCCATGTTCCTGTTTATTTTGAAGCGTCGTAGTTTGTGGTGGATGTGATCCTAGTCATCAAAATGGTGACAGATAGTATCTTGATCCCAATTGAGAAGCTTGCAATGTGGCAACATTGGCATTAGCACGAACCATCCAATAGGAGATGACCTTATCCTATCCGTTATCTTACTCACACCATAGCCACCAAATAATTGTACTCTCTCCACTCTCCAAAAACACTTACAAACTGCTTTCTTTCAACACCTCACACAGAGAAAGAGTGAGGAATCGGTGGCAATGGCAGCGTCACTACAAGCAGCAGCTACTTTCATGCAACCCACCAAGTTGGGCAGAACCAACACTTTGCAGCTAAAGTCCCCTCACTCCATTTCAAAGGCTTTTGGTTTGGAACCTGCTGGAGCTAAGCTTTCATGCTCCCTTCAGACTGATCTTAAGGACTTAGCTCAAAAGTGTGTTGACGCGACAAAAATTGCAGGATTCGCCCTTGCCACCTCTGCTCTTGTTGTCTCTGTATGTACTCTTCTTTTCTACCATTTTCCTAACATAATCTATTATTTACATCAACTTCCCCACAATTTTACTCTTGTTTTCTATTTTGCATATGTTGTTTGTTGGGAAGTCCCACATGGTAG
The DNA here is from genome assembly GCF_037176805.1 of Vigna unguiculata. Classification (NCBI taxonomy): domain Eukaryota; kingdom Viridiplantae; phylum Streptophyta; class Magnoliopsida; order Fabales; family Fabaceae; genus Vigna; species Vigna unguiculata. The sequence goes on along the minus strand of NC_140794.1, from coordinate 48,944,442 downwards.
TAACATATAGTTTCATAGTAAAGTTCAAGGTTAGGCCTAAGAGCACCCATGTTCATCTTTCTTATCGAACGCTGAATTGTCTTTGCTTTTCTTCTCTACGTTTTGGTAGGATACATCAGATGCACATCAATGTTTTAGCACAGTTTTTGTTAGAACTCACCAAATATATTGTTTAGAGTCGAACACATGGCTTGTGAGTTCTGAGAGATTTTAAGCAAAAGTAGAGTGAGCTAATGTAAAAGAACTAATTTGAGTGAGCTATGAAAACCTTCAGGGGGCAAGTGCTGAAGGTGTTCCAAAGAGGCTAACCTTCGACGAAATCCAGAGCAAGACCTACCTGGAAGTGAAGGGGACAGGAACAGCAAATCAGTGTCCAACCATTGATGGTGGAGTGGACTCATTTGCCTTCAAGGCAGGCAAATACAACGCCAAGAAGTTATGCCTTGAGCCTACTTCATTCACAGTGAAGGCTGAGGGTGTGGCCAAGAACGCGCCACTAGAGTTCCAAAACACAAAGCTCATGACACGTTTGACCTACACTCTTGATGAGATCGAGGGACCCTTTGAGGTGTCTCCTGATGGCACAGTCAAGTTCGAGGAGAAAGATGGCATCGACTACGCCGCCGTGACGGTTCAGCTACCCGGTGGCGAACGTGTACCATTCCTCTTCACCATCAAGCAGTTGGTGGCGTCAGGGAAGCCAGAGAGCTTTGGGGGGCAGTTTCTGGTGCCATCGTACCGTGGAAGCTCTTTCTTGGACCCCAAGGGAAGAGGTGCTTCAACAGGTTATGACAATGCTGTTGCTTTGCCTGCTGGTGGAAGAGGAGATGAGGAGGAACTTGCGAAGGAAAACAACAAAAGTGCGTCGTCATCGACGGGGAAAATCACCTTGAGTGTGACCAAGACCAAGCCTGAGACTGGTGAGGTTATTGGTGTGTTCGAGAGTGTTCAGCCATCTGACACTGATTTGGGAGCAAAGGCCCCTAAGGATGTCAAGATCCAGGGCATCTGGTACGCTCAGCTTGAGTCATAGAGTGTTTTCTTTCATGCTTTCTTTTGTGTTTTTTGTTGGCTCAGATTTTGTTGTGACTCCATCGTGTTGCTGCATTATCCCTAGACCCAACTTTCCTAGCACTACTCAGAGTACTATCATGGTTGTATATTATTATATCGACCTCCAATTACAATGCTTAAAATTTCAAGTTTTAAATTGATGGTGTGTGTGTGTTTTGGAGCCTAAGTTCTCAGTAGTTGCAATTGCGCCGTATAATATGTTAGTAACCAGGGAAACACTGCATTTGAAGAGGATTGTAATTGACCTCTGCAGAGAACTGAGGTTTTCCATCCTATGAACTTGAATAGGATACTATTCATGTTCTATATTCGGTTGATTGACAGCAAATATATGTCCATACTTTCTCAGTTCTCGGTTGGAGAAATTATCAAACAGTTTATGATCATCATGATATATTTTCAACTAAGTTAAGTAATTAGACTATATAGCATTTTGGAAGGGGTATTAGACAGACAAACAATACCGAAATTGCTGAAATATAGCATCAACTAGGATGGTCAATGAAATACTACAATGATTCATTATCATCTCCTTTTAGATCACGATAATTTACAGAACACAAGGGGCCTTTTAGGCAAACGAGTGCATATTTTGTTTGCAATGTTTTAAAATGGAACGGCTATTCAACTAATTAATTGGATGGTTTGACATACCGATATTATTAAATTTATTGTAATAATTAAATAACATATAGAACCTTATTAAAAAATATAATATATGATTGTATGATGCTAAAATATAAAATAAAACATAAACGTATAGATTTCTAACATTTAAAGTACATACAATACATACAAAAGTTAAGACAAAAAATGATATAGAATTTAAATTAAAGGCTTAATCAATCATCAAACTTTTCATAAATTTAAATATTTTAAATTGAGTTTCAATTATTTTTTTTTCTATTAAATATTTTTATATTTTTTAATGAGTCCTCTAGTTTAATATTTCTATTAAATAGGTGACACTTATTGTGTGTCAAAAAATTGTGAGATTTTATAATTAATATAGAAATGATATTATAATTAATATTAAGGAACAAGTATATTTTATTATTTTTATTTAAAATACGGTAAATGTTATTATGTTTTTTTAATAACTTTCACATCATCATTTAAAGTAATTAAGGGACTAATTCTTTTATTATATGGTTCTTCTGATTCAACAAGTTTTTAATGAAAATAATAAAAATTACACACCATTTTACATTAGTCAAAGTAAAACAAGATAAATATTAGAATTATAAGCTTTAACTCTTATAGAAAAGAATAACATATCAAAAAAATAATTAATTATAAATAGGATTAACAAAATCTTTCCTCTCATCAAATCGACTCATAATCCTTCTGAGTATTAGAGTCTTCCCTCTTATACATATTAACACATTTATAAGCTATTTTTAATTTATTCATAAAAATGAGTCTTCTTAGACGTCAAAGGATTAGGAACTAACACTGAACTACTATGAGTTGAATATAAAATTTTTGTAAACTATGTGACCTATTGATAATGGGAGTGACATCCTCCAAAAAAGTCAACCAACCAAGAAATTATTCCACTGGCACGCCATCATCAAGATTCTTAACACTAGAACATTCATTCACAACACAAATATTATCGTGATTAACTATCATTGGCTTAGTCTGTGATTGAGCAACAGGCTCCATCACATGCTCCACCATAAACTCCACCACAAGCTCCATTGCAGGTCCTATCATAGACTCCACCATAGGCTCCACCACTTGAGCTAAAGAGCCTTTAGTCCCATCCTGTACACCAACCACCTTAGGACGACAATGTTGTTGTATTTTTGCATCAATTGTTTTTTTCCCACCAAAAATAACATTGACATCATGTTGTAACTGTTTAAAATTAGATAGATCATGACCAAACATTTTACATTTTGAACAAAGTAGAGACAATTTCTCATATTCCACATGACCAATAAACACAAATCATGGTCTTTCCACCGAAATTTGATTAGGCAAATTAGATAACAAAGAAACATCAACTAAAACACATGCAAAAAAACCTTGAAACTTATTCTTGGTATAATCATCTAAAGATAAAGGTGTACCCATTCCCATGTTAAGGGAAAATTGTTTTCGGCTTCTAATGCTCTAAAGGAAGGTCATGAATGTGAGCCCAACATTGAGTTTTCGTGAGTTTCATGGAAACTGAGACAAAATCTTTTGTCCAAGAAAAAGCATGAAGAATGTTGTTAGGAGATAAATTCCAAGTTCCAACAACCAAAACCCTTGACATGTCTTCTATAGAAAAAAAGAAAATTCATAAAAACCTTTGCCAAGTGAAATTGCCTTTCATTGATACAAATGCTTTTAAGCCATATATAAAATTTTTTATAAAGGTCTAAATGTGTAAGTGATTTTTCCACTTTTTTTTAACAAAATATGTCATTGTAAATGATTTTTGCACTCCTCTAGACCAACAAGATAAACTTCTTCAAAAATCTACACATACATAATATCTCTTTTTATCCAAAAAGAAGGTAATTGAGACAAAATAATATTAATTGCATTACTATGAACTTAAAGAAATGTATATTTTTGTCTTCACACATTTAAAGAATATTTGCCGAAAAATATTTTTTCATGATCTTGATTCTGTAAACAATTCCAAAGAATACGAAACCCTGAAGAAGAAGTTATACCTATGTTCACCAGGCGGTAGACCTTCCTCTAACCAGCCACTTGCACCACAGGTGCCAAATATGCATCCTTTTATGGCAAAATGAGCAAACTCTAACCACTCTCCGGAACAACAAGAACGAGCACCTAAGGTTGATGTTGGTGGCACATGTAACGACACCAATGATGAATTTTATAGATATTATTCACCTATAAAAATTCCTTTTAGGTTTTTCTGTCTCGTTGTACACTTATCATTTTATGGATCAATTTTGTATTACTATCATCAACCACTTCTTTCTTTTATCTCTTGAGTTTTGTTGCCAAAAGACTCTTTGTGCATAATTACTTGTCATAAATTTTCCTGTAATCCTACTTTTACTTTGCATTCTTTCTCCGCCAACCCCTACTTTTCATCTTTCTTATCCAATTCATTCAAATATGGTTACACTTTCACACGTAACTAGTGAACATTATCAATTCTCTTTATTCCATATCTTGATTTTCTCCTTTTAACTGCTTCTAATTTTTCTTTCAAAGTGTACATACCTCCAACCAAGATAATTAAAATCGAGATTATACTTAAGATCGTGAAGGGTTCACATAATCGTAAATTGTTAAATCTTAATCCTATTGGAGATTTTGCTTTTTATACGAACAAAAAGACATGATTTTTTTTTTCAAAATGGTGTAATTTTTTTTTTCAAAATAATCTATCTAGGCAGATTTTAAAATTATTATCGAAATAGGTTGTGTTAAAAAAACAAAATTTCAAACGATAAAGTCGTATTAAAACTTATACTTTTATACAAAAGTTGTATATTTTTATTTTAACCGTCACATTTCCCATTTTATATATTTATTTTTATTTTAAATTTTACAAATAGTGGTTCTAGCATACATTTTCTTTATTTTATTCTTTATTATTTATATATGTTTTGAAGTTTGTAGTTTTATATTTTTAAAATTTTATATAAACATATTTTTTTTTTATTTTATACTGTATGTTAATAATATAGCTAATGTTTTTTAAGAAAATTCTTACCTTCCTTACATTTTTATACAATTATATATTATTTATCTATTCTTACTTTTTATATGTTTATTAATAATTTAATTAATGAATCAAAAATAATGTTTTTGATTTCTTCTATAAAATATTTTTCATTTTAAATTATTTAGATAATTTTATTATTAAAACTTATTTATTTAAATAAAAAAATAAATAATTTTAATTTTAATTTACTGATCAAATTATTAAGAAAATATTATTATATAATTTTAATAATATGTAAAATTATTCATCAAATTATTAAAGATTCTTAAATTAAACATTATATTATTAAAATTACTTAATAATGTTTTTATTTTATTTTATTAAGAAATTAAAACTAAAAATACATATATTTATTTGTTAAAAAATAAAATTCATAAATATTTAAAAACAAAATCATCTAAAATTTTCAAAATAAATAATATTTTTACATAAAATAAAACAAAATATCAAATTTTATATGTATAAGTCTATTTTTTTTACTACAACTTTGACTTTATATTTTTATAATCATTTTATTAATTATAATTGGATGAAATTTGACAACACAAATAATAATGTGAAAATCTTTAATTACATTAATTTATTAATTTTTGTTAGGTTTAGATTTAATTTAAATTGAATTAATTTAATTAAGAAGGTAAAGAGACGATGTAACAGAAAATTAAAAAAAAAAAGATTTTACAATTTTATGATGGGGTAGAAAATAAAAAAAGTGTAAATTTATACGATTTTACAATTTTATAAGACGATATTACAATTTTATAAGACCATATTACCGACTTTATTGTAATACTTGTAATCTAACTCATAAATATTATGTCATATCGTAGAATCTTAGAATTTTACAATTTAAATTTCGTTTGGATCGGCTCCCACCTCTAACCACTTCTATTACAATGTTTTTATATCTTTGATTACCTAATGACCCTAAATGTTTTTGCACCCGATCTTTCTTTGTTTCTCTCAAATACAACGAATATTGGTTAACAAATTCCTTTCCAAAGTGGTTGCAAATGCTTGCTTCCCATCATTCCATCCATTTCCCTGATCACAATTTTTTTCTAAATGCGACTTCAATCCTTATTATTGGTTTGAACCATGTTAACTTCATCTCTAAGAAAGGAATATATATCACCTCCATTTTGTTGATGAACCCATTAAAATCTCTTTTCATCTGTATTGTTGATTTCTCTCATCACTATTTCTTTTTTACTCTTTTTTGAACTCTTTCATCTCATACATAAGGCAACAAGAATTTCTTTGTAGGACATAAATATTTATTATGACAACTCTCTTTTTTCTTTCCCTCCTTCCAAATCTCTTCCATCCCAGGAACCTTACCCTCTGAATGATGTTTGCATATACAAAAAGTAATCTTCCTGCCACATTTTCTTATGGATTCATCTACCATTTCGCCTATTCAAACCACCAAAGTGCATGACCAAGTTTATGCTCAATAACTTCTCTCTCTTTTTTGTGTTTCATGTATACATGTAAGTTTAAATTTCTTCCTTCACCACGTAATTCTCACTCTTGCGCTTTTACCTCGGATCATGCAGGGCCAGGGCCAGGGCCGGCTCAAGACTCAAGTAGTTAGATTCCTTGCTTTAGACTTTCTAAGAAAAAGAATCTTAAAAAAATTATTTTAATACTAGTTGCTTTAAACTTTCAACAAAAAATTCTTAAAAATTAAAAAAAATAAATTTTAAATAAAATTATAATAAAATGATTTCATTCTTAATTTGTTTTAAATTTTACAAACCCTTTAACCGTCTACGGGTCCATGATATTATACATCAATACATTTATTTAATACTTAACTCGCCTCCTTCGTATAACTCTTTCTTCTCAACTTCCTTATCTTTAAAGATATCCAATTGTCTCATAAAACAAAAAATGAAAAAAAAAAAACTCTATATAATAATAAAATATTAAATTAAAATATAAATTCAACCAATAAATAAAAATCTAATAAAAATAGTTGTGAAGCTGGATAAGTTCGAAAGGGTATTATTAACCTAATCTATAAAAGTAACTTACTATTTTTTAGATGAAATATATTATTCTTGCATTACTATTTATTTGCATTTATACATGTGTGAAATAAAAAAATTGAGTACATCTGTACAGTACGCAGTAGTACATGTCATGTTTAATCAGTAAATTTAATTCAAGTGCTTTTAATATAAATTAGTCAGTTAAGTATTTAAAGAAAAAAAATCTGCCAACCATATTGATCACAGGTTTTGGTCAGATTCCTGTTAGGGGACACTGAATTGGGAAAGAAAACGGGTATTTATGTATATGTATGTGCTAACTGTGTGTGTAATAGCGTTTAAAAACTGAGAATTTAAAATGTTTGGTTTAGTTGCAGAGTGTGGTGTGAAAGTGAAGAAATTACAACCCGGTTTGGTTTGAGAGTTTAGGTTGTTAATGTTTAGGGCAATTATTTGCAGTACAGTTTAGACAGAATGATTAAGTGCCACGTAAGCGAATCGAGTCAGGTACCGCGCCGACAAAACCATTGAACCTAATTCGAAACAAGAAGAAAGAGAAGAAGGAGAGGTTAAGAACCATCCACACCTACTTTATTTATCACAAGAACTCATTCGCCTCTCCAATTGAGATTAGTCACCGCATTATTTAATAATTATTGTTATTCATTTATGCCTTTCATACACTAATTCTTAACCCATACAATACACATCATACACAAACACTTATCATTATTAATACTACTCTGAAATCTTAAGGTGGTTCATGTTACGGGCATGTTTGGGGTTGAATTACCATGGTAGAATGGAGGAGCTGCCAGGGGCGTTTGGAAGCAGCGCCAGTTTGGCTCTCCGATTGGGTCAAACAGTTTTTTCCACAGCTTCCCTTCTCTTCATGTGTTTGGATGTTGATTTCTACGGTTACACGGCTTTCTGGTATATCTCTCTCTTTTCTTTCTCTCTGTTTCTCACTCTGATTTTGTCATCTTCTTCATCTTCTTCATATGCCCTGTTCGGGTCTTTTCTTCTTCTGTCACTCACTGCTTCACCAAATTTGGTAACTTTTGCCGATTTCGTCATGCCCCATCATCTGATTTTGTAAAGGGTAATTGATTTGGGGGTGCTTTTGTTTCGTGATGTTGAAGTTTTATGTAGAATTGAGTTTGGGATCATGTATCTGTGCTTGTCATGAATTGTTTCAGAAATCTAAGTGAGGGAGGATTTATGTGAGTTTGTGATTGGTGTGTCAGAGAGTGATGTACTGTGGGCAAGAAACACGAGTAAAGGGAAGGGGGGATTGTGAAGAAAGTGAGTAAATTGAGTGGCCAATTCAATTAATTTTGGGGGTTGCACACATCCATACCAGTTAATGAATGGGTTTCTTGGTCATTACTCCCTTTTTCTTTCAAAGAATTCACATAAATTTTCTTTACTTTAATAATTTTTATTTTTATTTCTATATCGCAATAAATACATATATTTAAACCAATAAAAATTAAGTAAAAGAATAGGGATATAAATGATAAATAATTAACTAATATCATCTTAGATTTTGAAAATAACACTGAAATAAAAACAAATATCTTTAAAAAAAATTATACTTCAAAACAAATCGAGAGACTAATAACTGGTTATAGAAAAAAGTTACATTTTGGAATGGTGAGTTCCTTCGTATCTGTTGCGGCTGATCCGTTTTTTTCAACTTTTGCATTGAAATGCCTTTATGAGACTTTAAGGAGGGTTATTGGAAACATTGAATATTATTAGGTTCTGATTTGTGGTATGGGGAAGTGCACATGTTTATTGGTGAAGATAAATAAGATTGAATTGGCATTTAGTCCATTGCGATGTTGCTGGCATAAGCTGGAGAAAGTCGTCATATTTTTTCTTTGGGGCATTTAAGTAGAAAAGATAAAAATGAATTATTTGAAAGTTGTTTTTGTTGAAATGAAATCCTTTTGGATAATCGAATGCATTTCAATGTTGACGGCACTGTTTTTTCGTTTTTCACTTCACTGTTTCTTATTTTCGTAAACCATATCCGTGTAATGCAATTTGATCGCAATTATGATAACTATGATACTGGCTTAATCGCTCTATAATTTCACTTCAACATGGTTTGATAGTGATAACACGACATAATTAGAGTGGTTGTTGTTCATATAGAAAACTTGCAGAAGGTAAAATTGGAATTGTGTGGGGGTTTATCCTGTTTAGGTTATCTTCTAAGCATAGGCTTGACTGGAGATTTTACCTTTGTCTTTGTTTATGCTATTCACAGCTATTTGGTAACAGTGATGGGTTTGGTAATTCCATGGAGCATAACACTGTTGGTTGTGGATGCATACTCTGTCTTCATAAAATGTTTACCCCTCCAGCGAAGACTCGTGATGATAGTATTTTTGGGGGACATGGTACGTGCAATTTGTGACCTGAAAAACTTGTGACCTGAAAAACTTGAAGTGTTTGGTGTTTCCATGCTATAGTAATGCACTAATGATATTACAGTTTTTGTACACTCCAGATTTTGTCGTATCTGTCATTAGCTGCAGCATGTTCAACAGCCAGTGTCACAGATCTGCTGCTTGATGCCGATCGATCCTATTGCCCAGCAAAACTGTGCGGTAGATATCAACTATCTGCTGCTATGGCCTTCTTGTCCTGGTTTCTTTCATCAGCCTCTTGTCTGTTTAACTTCTGGCTTTTCCCTTCTTTGTAAAATCTACCTTGCTTGCTGTTCATATCTGCTCCAATCAAAAAGGGTGCAAATGACGAAGTCATTTGCTTTTGTAAAGATATTTTTTGTTTCCATGTGAATAAAATTATCATGACTATACCCAACAATGTAATAATTACTCTTCCCACCCAAGACAAATATCAAAATGTGATATATAATGATAACTGTCAGCTGTCAGTAATCAGAAGAAAAACTTTCCATTAACTGTCCTGTATTTTGGAGTTTTGGAGCAGAGGCGATGGAGCGATTGTTGAAATAACGGGATAGATTGAATGAAAGAAGGAGAAATGATTTCTGCTTTTGTTATCATATGCTTCTATTTGAATGAAGTATTCCTATGCTAACGCTAATGTTAGCAATCTATCATTGAAAGTTACGGAGAAGGATGATTGGGATTTTCCAAAACAACAAAACTAGAATTCAACAACATAGTAATGAGCATTAGAATAAAATTTCTTCAAACTTAGCAAGAATTTGTGAGAAACATTGACGGAAACATAATACAGAGTTAACACACTAAAGGATTCTACCTTCAACCAAACCACAAACATCTTAGCGTACAAATTCTAGCAATTCAAATTTCCTGGGTGGAGGTTCTTCTAGGAGGATATCCTTATTTGCTTATCAACCATCAATCAAAATACTTATCCAACTCAATTTTCTAATACTGAAAGCACATCTTGTTTCTCTGAACAATTTAGTCACTTTTCATTTATATGACCAAGCCTTGAGTTCAGAAATATGTCTCCATATCCATCTCATCCACACTACATTCAATCCAAAAACTTTAGTCTAATAAACATATAATTTTATTCCCTTTGATCGTAACCAACTTATATTTGGTGAATTTCCATTTTCTAAAGCCAAATGACTTTTATAACTAATATCATTTACTGTGTGCATAGAAATTAAATTAAAATCAGCTTTTGGACATGTTTATCTCCTACCAACAACAACTACATTTCATTGTTGAATTGCAAGCACAAATCACCAATACTAATCTTGGATTCATCATAGTCCATCTTAAAAACTTTGAAATCACCTAGAGTATAAAATGTGAAGAAATTCTTTCTGGTTGTGACACAATATAACACCAGTATCTCTGATCATATATAAGATTAATTAGATCATGGTCACTAAGAATAACAAAATCAATCACTAGTTGTAATAATCACGTAATCACTATCATCATGATCTTTGTCATATATTGCTTCCCTTTCTTTTGTTTATTTTTTTTTTCATTTATCTAAATAAAAAAGTTCTTGTGTATGTGTTCCTACATTTTACATTCTTCTACATAGATTTGGAGTTATTTTTGTTTTTATCTTTAGTAATTCAATTATTTCCTCTAATTTCTCCCTTTATTTTTAACAACAAATATTAATAGTGATTTAAAATATCTTGTATCATTCTTTTCATCTCTTCATCATGAACACTCGTTTTTTTCATTTTAAAATAAATATCACCATTGGACACTATTGTAAGCAACACATTCTATGTCGGGTCTAAAGAGTTTATTGTGTCTGTTATTCTGGCATCATAGAAGCGGGTGATATAAAATATGTGTGTTTTTTATGATGTTGAGAAAGACTAACATAGTAAGTTAAACTTACCATGACAAATGTTCAAATATGTGTCATAATATATCCAACTTATTATGACATGGGTTAATAATCTTAACATATTAAGTTGACTTATTATAACATATATGTGAACACCTGACATAGTAAGTTGACTTACTTACTATGACTCATATTTGAACGCTTGACATAGTAAGTCACACTTAATGTGACATGGGTTGATAATTTTGACATAGTAAGTTGACTTACTATGGAGCATATTTGAACACTTGACATGGTAAGTTTTGAGGTGTTGGAAGACCTGACATAGTAAGTATCAAACTAACAAACATGATAAATATTTACTATGGTGAATTTTCCAATAACATACATAATAACTTTTCATAATAATTACAATTGTGTTACCACACTCTCACTTATTATGTGAGGTCCATTACATTGGTCATAATAAGTGTCATTTTCACTTATTATGTTAGGTCCTCTACACTGACACAAAAATTTTTCATATAATTATAATTGTGTCATCGTACTCCATTTATTATGAAAGATCTATTACAACGGTAATAATAAATTTGTCTTTTTCACTCATTATGTTAGATCCCCTAGCCGACATAATAAGTTTTACTTTTATTATAAAACATCATCGATCAACTTATTATAACAAATGCACTACATTCGTCATAATAAATCGTCATTAATTTCTCTTTTTTCCGTTAATGAAAGATAATTCTAATTTAAAATATGAGATAATTTCGGTCACTCAAATCTTTGGACCATTTATTTTATTCCTTTTGGGATTAACCCTCGTCCCATCTCCTTTTTAAAGGTATAAGATAAGAGAACTACAAGAGTAGCATTGAAAATACATGCGTAAGAATAATTTTGCTTAGAAATAATATTACAAAAGTTAAAAACAAACATGGAAACATTTTGTGACTAAATACTCTGAAGAATAAAAGAAAAGTAAATCTTAAAATATACACCTATTTATGTAAGGATATATCTTTTATATTGGTGGCGAAACAAACAAGCACTTAGTTACGGGTCCAATAACACTCCATTATGCCTGACGAGGAGCACAAATATAGTATATTGTTTTGACATGTTTCTTGCTAGCTGCAGAATTTGCCTTGGTGGGTTCAGTACTTGAGTGTTGGGCTTTTCACTTTGTCTTTCAAGTGAATTGGTGTAGAGACATTTTGGCTAACACACTTATGAGAAGTTGCAGTTGCCAAAATATTAAGTACAAGTTTTAATTTTCAATTACTTATATTTTATAAGTTACCACGAAGCATATTTCATTGATTTATTTAAAAACTAAAATATAAGAAATTTCTATAAAAAAAAATAGAATGGATCACATTGATTTTTTATATATTATTTTGTTAAGAAGTGAACTTCAAGTTTACAAAATCGATTTGTAAGGTGAAATTTGTATCTACATTTAAATATTATAAATTTGTTTTATTTCTAGTTGATGTGGAATCTCCAATACATCATCTCATCTTAAGACATATTGAGCGAAGACATCAATGGGTGGTCCGATAACAGGTGATAGGATAAGTCCAACAAATAATAAATCTCATTAAGATAGACTCAAACTCATGGGTTCTGAAACCATGTTAATGAGTAGGCTTTAAGCCTAACTCAACTTACAAAATTGACATATAAGATGATATTTGCCTCGTCTTATCTTTAGTTAATGTAAGATCTTCAATTATGATGGTATCATAACTATTTTTACGATATTATATTATGTGTCATATATTGCTTTTTTTTAGCATTCATTAGTTCTATCCTTTCGGAATATCTCAATTCATATATCGTTTCATAATCATAATTAAGAATATTCCTGCAAGTTTTGATGCTCGATGTTAAATAATCACAGAGGACTTTGGAGACCAAATGAAAATGGGATAAGAGAAGATAACCCCTGATTGCAATATAAATTTAAGGTATAAATACTTCGAAAATCTATTTTTACTCCGAGAACATGATTCTATTGTCCATTTTCTTTGATAAAATACGACACAACATTACTTCTATATTTTAACTTTAATTCCTTCACAAATCAAAAATCCTAAGTTCTTTTCTTTATTCCATTAGATTTTCCACTCGGTTCACATTCTGTAATTTTTTTTCCCCAATTGTTATGATCTTTGTCTATTATAATATTCTAAACATTATCCTTCAGTTTTTTACTTCATTTGATGGTGGTTGTGTGCGATAAGTGAAACTTAACATTTGTTATGAATATCTGTAATTTGAATTTGAACTTTGTTTCTCCTTTTTAGCATTAATTTATACGTGTAGCATAAAATATTTAGTTGATTATTTATAAAATAGTAGCCATCCTAATTTCCACTATCCTACAATAGCTTTGTTAGAGTTGGGAGTGTTCGGCTATTCAAGATAGCTTTTTCAAAGTTGGCAACTATTTTAGACTATTCAAGATTATTAAGTAGTTAAGTGCCGAGAAATTAGGGGGAGTAATCCGTACCCCACCACATCCAACACATTTCTTAACACCCTAGTTTTACCATTTAACAATTTTCATTGCATTCTATACTATAAAAGTAATATCATGATTTTATTACGTGTATTTGAAGACAATTATTCTTAAACATTTAACATTGATTAAAAATACGATTAAATTACACTTTGGAAATAAGTATAAATCTCATTTAACAAATTAGTTTTTTATAAAGTTGAATTATATATAAACTCAATATATATACAAACAAATAACAAAATAAAAGTTCCAACAAGTTCAAAATATGTTAAGCTTTAAAGCTTTTAGGGCAAAGTTGCTCGCTCGAACTTCGTTTTCGTTGTGTCAAATGGTTATATATAATAATATGTTTTTCTCATAAAATAGTGAGAAGACAAGGTCACTGCCATGGGTAAATCTGTCAGTGGAACCACAATATAATTTTGTTTTTCTGTGTATTATTTATCACATAATGTTGACATATTCCAAACACAATGTGTAGTGCTTCCCTTTCACAACTTAGCATGCATAGAATATATAAAATTTCAAGGAAAAAGAAGATTGAAAGCACCACTTTCTTTAACCTAGTTTTTAATACTTGATTATATTGTTAGATAAAGTGTCACGCAAGTTTCACTAAATAATTTGTGTCTATTTATCCATATATTAGTTGGGCTAGCTAGAGATTTTGGTTTAATAAATAATGAGGTATGAAAGAGAAATTAAGAATTATGAAGAAGAAGAAAAATGATAATGAATAGCCTTTCACCCATCTCGTCGTGATCTCTTAACCTCGGAGCAAAACATGCCACTTTGCTTCCAATGATTCAAACTCTTATCCATCATCACCGTATAGTTTATTCATAATAAAACAATGATTATTACAATCATGACATGTCCCTAACGTTCATACACTAGGTCAAGTTAAGTCTGAATTCATGTTTTGTTATTGAGGGGCCCTCCATCTTACTCAATAATGAAGATCATAATCTTCCAAACATTGATACTTGTAGGCTAAATGAATTGGATTTTGAATGAGATTAGTCTTAAGAAGCATAATATTCCTCAACAACCGGCAATAACACATTGCAACATAATATTATATATTATGTGCTTAAGACATGAATACAAACAACAAAACTATCTATTTAATGTCACCCTATTAGATTTTCAAAGCATTTTGACGTTTTCAACACAAGGACAATGTATGTTGTTGGGTATATCTTCGACCATATCATATATTGATTATAAACTTGGCATTGTCAGTACTTGGAAACTTCGTTTCTCCTCAACATAAACAGAAGATGCACACAACGCCGAATCAAATACACAGCGACCCTTTAGATCACAAAAAGTAAGTAATTATAATATTGTTTTGGGTTATATATGATTATTTACATTGCCAAAAAAAAAGTAATAATTGTTGTTACTACCGGAAAAAAAGCTTTATGGACTTTGAGTGAACTAAGTTCTGCCTTAAGAGAGGTTGTCATGATGTTATCGGAAACTGAGGAAAGATCCACTTGTAAAAGAAAATTGATTACTCAAATCATTAAGTGCAAAGATATATCATGTACAAAATGAGTATTACATTGTATTTATATATAGGTCTCTTTAAACTTGGACTAAGATGTACAAAATATGTCAAAAAGTAAACTTGGACTAAGATTGATGGGCAAAGGAAGGGACTAAACAATGAAAAGACGAAGGCAATGACACTTGTAAAAACGTGGAGAGTTGTTCTTTACGATTTTTGCTAAAAAAGAGGTAAGTTTTTTTTCTAATTTTAAATTATCTTTTTATAGAAAATTCAACTTTGAAGTTAACGTAGAGTTTAGATCTAGATATTATTTTTGTCACGTTTGTGATTTTTTAATTTTTATGCTCTAACTAATTTATTATCCAAAAAAAACTAAATTTTAATCTAATTAATAATTTTGTAAAAAAAATATTTTTAGTCAAGATATATGCAAAAAAAACTCATAAAATCCATAAATCAAAAAGTACTGAAAACTAAAATTGGATTAAAGAAACACATTTATAGTCCAAATATAAATACAACAAATATAATAAAAACAATAGCAACACAAATAACAAGAAAAAACATACTAATTAAAAATGAGGAGAAAAAGATTGGTGCACACAGACAATATGAGATTCAAAAAAATATGTCAAAACACTTAAAAAAGAATTCTAGAATAGAAGAAAGTAAGAAGAAGCAAAAAGAGTCACAGAAAGATAAAAGAAGAAAATAGAATCAAGATTGATTATAAGAAAATAAAGATAACTAATAATTCTCCTTTTTTTTTCGTAAACAAAATTATATTTTACTAAAAAAATGTTTAAACTCATTAAATACATTTTTAATACCAATAAAAATTAAGAGACCATAATAATAATTTAATTAAATTTTATTCTCAAACATAAACTTATAATTAATTTAATTGAGATATATTAGTACTAGAAAAAATTTTGAGGCCTTTTTTTCTTAAACATAAATTTATAGTTAATTTAACGCTCAATTACTACATGAGTTCTTATTTTTGTCAAGAAGTATCAAGCTAGTCCTTTAGTTTTTTTTTTCATCTTAATTTGATTCTGACTTTTTTAATTTGATTCAATTTTGTCTTGATTTTTTTAAAATTGATTCAATTTTGATTTTTGTTACATTTATAGTGATTTTTTTGATTTATTTTATTTTATTTTTAAAACTTTTCATTTTATTTTATTATTTCTTTTTACATGTGTCACTTCACAATTGTATCACGTGGCACAATCAGTGTGAAGTGACTGTGACAGTAGCGGTGATGTCGTGACAGTGTCGCGTGAAAATAATATCAATTTGGTCTTTACATTTGTTTCTTAGATTAAATTTAGTCCTAATTTTTGTAAAAATTGAGCAATGTTGTCTCTTTCCAAATTAAAACAAAGTTTATTTTTTGTATAAATCTTATGCTGATATTTTTATTAAATATTTCTAAAAATATTTTTAAATTAACTTTCAAATCTATAGGAAATATTTAGGACAAGTTACATGAGTAAATTGATATGGACATAATATTTGAATTTTAAGAAACTATACTATTTAACTTATTAATTTTAATTCATTCATGTATTTTTTTATTGCATGATTTGTGTATGGTTTCTCATATTTTATATATATATATATATATATATAATAACCATATTCAAACTTTAACTAACATAATTTAAAATAAATTTATTTAGATTTTAAAGTTAGTTTAAAAATACTTTCAGAAATATTTAAGAAAAATATTAATTTTAGCAAGAATATTAGTGTAAGATTTATATAAAAAATAAATTTAGTCTAAATTTAAAGAGATTATAAAACAAATATAGGAATCAAATTGATACTTTATCGATGTGGCACTATCATGACATTACTACTATCATGTCACACTTACCTCATCATACGTGACACAATTGTGAAGTGATAAATGTAACAAAAATCAAAATTAAAAAAAAAGCAATTTAAAATACAAAAAAAAAACAACTTGAAATGTGACCCTACTTTAATATTAAGGACCAAATTAAATCATTTTAACAAATATTAGAACAAAAATTGAATCAGATTAAAAAAGTTATAACCAAATTGAGATAGCAAAATTAAATATATTTTTATAGGTTAAATTTAATTAAAATTAAAATTTAATTTATATATTTTTAGTTTTAATTTAATTTACATTATATTTTATAACTTTTTGTAATTTTATTTTAGATTTCATTTTAAAATCTATAAATTATTATTTTTTAAATATTTGTAGGTATCCATGAAAACTCGTGGATCAGGTAGTGGGTAGACACTATTCATGTCCGACCTGATTTGTTGTTTTCCCTAATAATTACTAATGGATATCTAATAATGAATGTTTATCAAAAATTTGTGGTCATTGTTAAATATCAACAGATTTCGCAATTCACTACTAAATATTTTTGACAACCACTTCATTGATTGACGAATAAAATCATATTATTGATGAATTTTTCTTATTATCAATAAATTGTCTCCATTAATAATACATTATTTTTCTTGCATCGTACATTGTCACCATATAAGAGTGAGATGATGTCAAATTTGAAATAATAATTTTTTTTGTCTGTTATTTCTTTTAATGTACGAAGAAATCATAATAAGCTTTAGGAGAAAAAAGAAGTAATAAGATGATAAAAAAATGAAAATTTATAATTAATTTGATTAAATAATATTAAAGATAGAAAGTGATGTTAATTTACAACAAAATAATTATGTTTATTATCTTTTTCAAATGACATTGAATGTTGATTAACGAAGTCCTAATTAACCGGGCTATTAGTACTTAATAAATAATAAGACAGAAACTTGATGGACCCATAGATGACCTTAAAAGGGACCAAACCAAACACACCGATTGAGACGACGAATGTAAGAGAATGAATGGAAAAGGCCAAAATGTTTGCTGTCATTCTCACCAAACAAACAGTCCCTAGATTACTACCACCGTATATCAAAACAACGCGGATCTTTAACTTTTTAACTGTTTAATACACGTAATATATACGTACAACACCATATATTTCTTCTATCTTTTAATTTTAATATACCTATCTTTCAAATTTTAAGTCTTATTCTTTGGATGGAATAGTTTTTTGTTGGTCATTTTTAAGTGTAATACAATTAGTACATTGAGATAACACATTAAACATCATTCGTATAAAGAACTAACTTGAAAACATATCTTACATTAATTATTACTTTCAAAGATTATTGAAACTTGGTACATAGTGAAGTGAGATACATTTTAAAAAATATGAGAAAATATTATTTATGTTTTCTTATTTCATTCATTTTTTATATTTTTATATTTTCTTAATCCTTTTCTCACTATAATTGTTACACTTTATTATAAGAGTAGTGTTTATTTTTGAATTTGTCCGTTTTTACAAATATACATTGTTGCTAAGACAGTATTATTATTTTTTAATTCTAATTTAAACTAAATGATATCTTGTCTTGTTGGGTATTGGGCTCCTTCCTATGTGAAGAAAAGACCCAAAATTTGAGAAGCTCATGTCTCACTTAAACCTAGTAGAGAGGAGGCTATAAAATAAAGAGAGAGGCAGAACAATAGAGTCAGAATACATTGAAAGCCCTAACACATAGAGGGAGAGGTAGAGGGAAAATTCTGTTCACGTTTTTCACAGAGCTGTCACAGTAAATTCGGCGCTGCGGATTCGTTCACCGTTGGATCGGGCTGAAATTTTTACAGCAGGTTCGGAACTCATTGCTCTTCATTCTGACCGGTCGGATCTTTGATACGAGGTCTGAGTTGAGAGATATTAATTTCGCACTGCAGCAGTGATTTGTAGAGGTTTTCCTCTCTTGTTCTTCTCTATTTGAAAGCTTTGTTGCTTTGTTATTTGGTTGGGTGTTGGCACTAATTTGTGCTATTGATTGAGACTCTTTTGTACTCTTGTTGATCATAGTGGAGCTATTTCTTTGGTCTGGACGATTCGTGGTTTTTACCCTTGATTTGAGGGGTTTTCCACGTTAAAAATCTTGGTGCCTTTATTTGTGCTTTTGGTGATTTATTATTGCTGCTCTTTGATTATTGCTCCTCATAGATTCTTGCAAGTTAGGAAAAATTATATCCGCTGCATTCTCTGGTATATTGTTTGTTGTTGTTTTCCCCATAAAAGAGTGGTATCAGAGCTCTTGGTTGGGCTATATTTACTTGCTTGAATTATGGAGGCAAATGCAAAGATGGTTGCTTTGAATGGTACAAATTATCATTTGTGGAAGGGCAAGATGAAAGATTTATTATTTGTCAAGAAATTGCATCTTCCGGTCTTTGCTACACAGAAGCCAGATTCTATGTCTGAAGAAGAATGGGACTTTGAGCACCAACAGGTATGTGGTTTTATTCGACAATATGTTGAAGATAATGTTTATAATCATATTGCTAATGAGACACATGCCAGAGCTTTGTGGGAGAAGATTGAGTCTTTGTATGCTTCTAAGTCGGGCAATAATAAATTGTATTTGTTAAATTGCTTGATGAATTTGAGGTACATGGAGAATTCTTCTATTTCTGATCACTTAAATGAGTTTCAAGGGCTCCTAGATCAATTGTCAAGAATGGGCATAAAGTTTGATGACGAAGTTATGGGATTATGGTTGCTTAATACTCTACCAGAGTCTTGGGAGGTATTTCGGGTTTCAATTACGAACTCTGCCTCGAATGGTGTTGTTTCTTTTCAGATGGCAAAAAGCGGTGCTCTTAATGAAGAGATGAGAAGGAAGGCACATGGTTCTTCATCTCAGTCTGAGATGCTTGTTACAGAAGTTAGGGGGAGAAGTCAGAAAAAGGAACATAAAGGTGGTAGAGAGAAGAGTAGGAGCAAGTCCAAGTCAAGATACAAGAATTTAGAGTGTCATTTTTGTCATAAAACTGGGCACATTCAGAAATATTGTTTTAAGTGGAAAAAGGAGAACAAAGAAAAGAAGGGCAAACAGAGAGAGAATGATCATGATGATGATGATCGTGTCACTACTGCTACAGATGGTGATCTTGTTCTTCTTCGTGACTTTGAGTCTGTTAATCTTGTATCTAATGAGAGCATGTGGATTATTGATAGTGGTGCTACACTGCATGTTACACCTAGGAAGGAGTTCTTCACATCTTACACTTCTGGTGATTTTGGAGTGTTGAAGATGGGTAATGATGGTGAGTCTAAAGTGATTGGTGTTGGGGATGTTTGCCTGCAAACCAACATGGGAGTGCAGTTGTTGCTTAAAGGAGTCAAACATGCTCTGGATGTCCGTTTTAATTTAATCTCTGTGCAGTTGCTTGATGATTGTGGTTATGACAATCACTTTGGTTCTAGTAAATGGAAGCTCACTAAAGGTAACTTGGTTATGGCCAGAGGGGAGAAACAATCTAAATTGTATTGGACTAAAGCTTTGGTTGCTAAAGACAGTGTGAATGCTATGTATATGGAGGCATCTTTGTGGCACCAGAGGCTTGGTCATATAAGTGAGAAAGGGCTTAACTGCTTAGCTAAAAAGGATGTGCTTATGGGATTGAGAAATGCAGAATTGGAGAAATGTTCTCATTGCATGGCTGGTAAACAAACCAGAGTATCTTTTAAGAAGCATCCACCCTCAAGGAAGTCAGAATTGCTTGAATTGGTGCATTCTGACGTTTGTGGCCCATTAAAGGTAAAGTCATTTAGTGGTGCACTTTACTTTGTTACTTTTATTGATGATTGTTCCAGGAAGCTATGGGTCTATGCTCTTTAGTGGAAAGGTCAAGTACTTGAAAAGTTCAAGGAATTTCATGCTATGGTTGAGAGGCAATCAGGCAAGAAGCTGAAATGCATCCGTAGTGATAATGGTGGTGAGTACCGTGGACCTTTTGATGTTTATTGCAGGCAGCATGGTATTAGACACGAGAAGACTCCTCCTAAAACTCCTCAGTTGAATGGTCTAGCGGAGAGGATGAACAGGACCTTAGTTGAAAGGGTTACATGTATGCTTTCGGAAGCAAAGTTGCCTAAGCACTTTTGGGGAGAGGCATTGCTTGCAGCTGTGCATGTTATTAATCTCAGTCCCGCAGTTGCTTTGAATACTGAGGTGCCAGACAAAATTTGGTTTGGTAAGAATGTTAGATATGATCATTTGCGTGTCTTTGGTTGCAGGGCATTTGTTCATGTTCCTAAGGATGAAAGATCCAAGTTAGATAAAAAGACAAGGCAATGTATCTTTATTGGCTATGGTGAGGATGAATTTGGCTACAGGTTTTATGATCCTGTTGAGAAGAAGCTTGTTAGAAGCCGTGATGTACAATTCATGGAAGACCAGACCATTGAAGACATTGATAAGGTGGAGAAGACCACACCCGAGAAAGACAGTAATCTCACTGAGGTGATATACCTGAATCACCTCAAGTCCAACTCAGGAGGTCTAATAGACAAAAACAACCTT
Organism: Vigna unguiculata; assembly: GCF_037176805.1. Classification (NCBI taxonomy): domain Eukaryota; kingdom Viridiplantae; phylum Streptophyta; class Magnoliopsida; order Fabales; family Fabaceae; genus Vigna; species Vigna unguiculata. The sequence continues at coordinate 48,922,876 of NC_140794.1, read as the reverse complement.
CTACAAGGTATTCCTGTGATGAGTACATAACCTTGACTGACGGTGGAGAACCTGAGTGTTTTGAAGAGGCTTTGGATAGTGAAGAGAAGAAACAGTGGCTGGATGCAATGCAAGATGAGATAAAATCTTTGCATGATAATCACACTTACGACTTGGTGAAATTGCCTAAGGGCAAAAGGGCATTGGAAACTAGGTGGATTTTCAGGGTGAAACAAGATTCAAATTCTACGCTTCCAAGGTACAAGGCCAGATTAGTGGTGAAAGGTTTCAGACAGAAAAAGGGTGTTGATTTCAATGAGATTTTCTCACCTGTGGTGAAAATGTCATCCATCAGAACTGTGCTAAGTTTAGCTGCTACTCTTGATTTGGAGGTTGAGCAGATGGATGTGAAGACAGCTTTCCTTCATGGTAATTTGGAGGAAGAGATATACATGAAGCAACCTGGTGGTTTTCTTGTTAAAGGCAAGGAAGATTATGTGTGTAGACTAAGGAAGAGTTTATACGGTTTGAAGCAGGCTCCAAGGCAGTGGTATAAGAAGTTTGAGTCTTTTATGTGTGAGCAGGGTTACATGAAGACTACTTCTGATCATTGTGTCTTTGTTAAAAGGTTTTCTAATGATGACTTTATTATCCTGTTATTATATGTTGATGACATGCTTATTGTTGGGAAAGATATTTCCAGAATTGACAGGTTAAAGAAGACACTTGGTGAGTCTTTTGCCATGAAAGACTTGGGAGCTGCTAAAAGGATTCTTGACATACATATCTCACGTGATAGGAGAGAAAAGAAGATTTATCTATCACAAGAGCAATACATTAGGAAGGTGTTGCAGAGATTCCAGATGGAAAATGCTAAAGCTGTGAGTACTCCTCTTGCTACTCATTTTAAACTGAGTGTTAAACAGAGTCCTTCAAATGAAGTTGAGAAGACCAATATGAGTAGAGTTCCTTATGCATCTGCGGTGGGCAGTTTGATGTATGCGATGGTGTGTACAAGACCAGATATTGCACATGCTGTTGGTACAGTTAGTCGATTTTTGTCAAACCCAGGTAGAGAGCATTGGAATGCTGTGAAATGGATTTTGAGGTATCTTCATGGTACAGTTGATATGAAGCTTTGTTTTGGAGGTGATAAACCTACTTTGATGGGTTACTCAGACTCAGATATGGCTGGGGATATTGATTCCAGAAAGTCCACTTCGGGCTATTTGATAAAGTTTGCAGGAGGAGCTGTGGCTTGACAATCAAGACTACAAAGGTGTGTAGCGTTGTCTACTACAGAGGCAGAGTTCATTGCTATTACTGAAGCATGCAAGGAGGTGTTATGGTTGAAGAAATTCTTGCAGGAGCTTGGTTTTAGGCAAGATAACTATTCATTGTTTGTTGATAGCCAAAGTGCTATCCATCTTGGTAAGAATCCAACTTTTCATTCTAGATCCAAACATATTGATGTGAGGTATCATTGGATACGTGATGCTTTGGATGCTAAGTTGTTGGAGTTGGAAAAAGTTCATACAGATGATAATGGTGCTGATATGATGACTAAAGCATTGCCAAGAGGAAAGTTTGAAGTTTGTTGTGAGATCGCCGGTTTGGCGGTTATCTCCACATAGTTGTGAGGGGGAGATTTGTTGGGTATTGGGCTCCCTTCCTATGTGGAGAAAAGGCCCAAAATTTGAGAAGCCCATGTCTCACTTAAACCTAGTGGAGAGGAGGCTATAAAATAAAGAGAGAGACAGAACAATAGAGTCAGAATACACTGAAAGCCCTAACACATAGAGGGAGAGGTAGAGGGTTGGATCGGGCTGAAATTTTTACAGCAGGTTCGGAACTCATTGCTCTTCATTCTGACCGGTCGGATCTTTGATACGAGGTCTGAGTTGGGAGATATTAATTTCGCACTGCAGCAGTGATTTGTAGAGGTTTTCCTCTCTTGTTCTTCTCTATTTGAAAGCTTTGTTGCTTTGTTATTTGGTTGGGTGTTGGCACTAATTTGTGCTATTGATTGAGACTCTTTTGTACTCTTGTTGATCATAGTGGAGCTATTTCTTTGGTCTGGACGACTCGTGGTTTTTACCCTTGATTTGAGGGGTTTTCCACGTTAAAAATCTTGGTGCCTTTATTTGTGCTTTTGGTGATTTATTATTGCTGCTCTTTGATTATTGCTCCTCATAGATTCTTGCAAGTTAGGGGAAATTATATCCGCTGCATTCTCTGGTATATTGTTTGTTGTTGTTTTCCCCATCATGTCTTAAGATATAAAATTAAAATTATTTTAAATTTAAATTACATCTTTGTGAATGTACTGATATTTTCAAGTTCAAATTGAATTCGTTTTCTTAAAGTCAAACTTGAATTCTTCATAATGTGACATATTTATGTAATCATTGATAAATAGTTGTTTTTAAAACTTCAATTGAAAAATTGATATTAATTTTGACATTAATTTCAACTTTAATAATTGCAGAAAAATGTTTTCAGCTTAGTCATAGTACAATAAATCGTTTTCAGTAGTTCCCTACTATCAATAAATATTCTGACAACACCTCGTCCATTTGTCCTAAGTGGTTATTCGTAAGTTACATGGTAGCTTGTTTTATAGATATTCGTGTTAGGTATGAATATATTGTAAAATTATAATGAGTTAACAATTAAAATAAAAGATAAAAAATAAAAATGAAACCGATAATAACTAATGATGCAATTTTATTAACTGAAACAAAATTATGATAAAAATCTAATTGTTGACTAGTTTTCATTTCTTAATATACGTAACAAAAATGGGTCTCCTAATATACCTTCTTGTTTGCAAAATACTAAAAAATTGTGATTTACATACTATCCTTTATTATCTCTCCTTAAGCATTAAATTGTTTTTCTAGTTTCATATTTTGAAGGGACGTATTAGTAATCTTTTAAACTAATCATAAATTAGTGATACAAAATATTTTACTCGTACAAAATTTGGTTTAATCTAGTTCCTCAACTTTGAAAATGTGTGGATTTAGTCATTTTAACCAAATTTCATTAAGTTTATTTGACGTTTCAAACATGTTTCATGATAGTATTTGAGTTTATTTACACTATTTAACACACTTTCACTTCAATGTTAGCTGAGAAATGTATTTGAAACGTTAAATAAACTTAAAAAAATTTAGTTTAAAGGATTAAATCCACACATTTCCAAATATGAGGAACTAAATTGGTTCAAAGTTTTAAAGATAGACTAATTCCAAATTTTATTAAAATTTAAAAGATCAAAAACATATTTAACTTTTTTTTAATGTAGAAATTTATATTATCTACAATTATACAATAACATATTAAGATTTTTTTACAACGTTATTTTAACTTCAATACCGCATAACGCTATCAATAACCAAGCTGTGAAACCATAGACCAAACACGATAATAACTTACAAACTAAAATAAAAAATGAAAAAAGGAACAAAACAAGCAATAAAAAATTATATAAATTTACTAAAGAACACAAAATTATAACATCTTTCTCTAAATTTGAGAGAAAAAAAAATACTTTCTCTCTTAAAAATGCGAAAATACAACTATTAAGAAAACCTTTAGAAAAAAAACTATTTTTTCATATTTTTTCTCCCAAATAGTATAGTAGAAGAGTAAAGAAAAACAAGAGAAAGGTAAGTTTTAGTGTTTTACTAAAATAGTATTATGTTTCTTTTATAATAAGAAAAGGGAAACATTTAATGAGATTTCAACTAAAATTTCACTGTTTTAGATTGATATAATGCTCCAAATCATGTAGATGACCTCCTGAATTTTAAAATTAATATCAAGATATGACTCACACACCTTAATCCACATACTTTAAATCCAAAGTTATCCCATTTGTATATTATAATAATAATTATTATTATTATTATAAACGAACCAAATATCCGACATCTAAATAAGCATCCAACATCTCAAAGAAAATAGTTTTATTTAACAAATTGTTTACATTTGATTACTTGATGTAATATACATATATGTTTAAAATTTTATTCCTACACAAAAAAAGAAATTGAAACAAGTTTCTGTACTTTAGGACGTTTAGAATCCACTCCCATCGATTTATCTCAATGACAAACCTAAGAAGTGAGAAAATGCCAATAATAGTTCCTCTTCATGGGAAAAGAAGAAGCAAAGAATATGAGAGGTGCTATGTGATGAAGCTGGAAAAGGTATTTTAGGTAAAAATGAAAGAAGAAATTGAGTGAGAAGAAACATGTCACAAAAGTCCAACTCTTTATTGGAAGAACTGGACCTACATTTCACTATTATGTCTTTCTTTTGTTTTGTTTTCCAATGTTTGGTCCTCACCTCTAAATTAAATTCACTTAACTGTGTCTACTCCACTTTCAGTGGAAAAGGATGAGGCAATCTATAGCATATTATAACTACTGTTTTCAAAATAAATTTAATATAATTATTTTAGTATTTTATTTATGAATCTGAAGATATATATTTTCCCTAATTTAATTGAGTGTCACTTTCTCTTCCTATTTTTATTTTTCTTATAGAAGAAAAGAAAAACGAGAGAGATGTCGATGGCTTCACAGTTAAAGATTGAACTGAAAGCGGGATAAGTTAAAATGAGTGTCATATACACGAACCCAATCTCAATATAATATCTTATATTCTTTTGCTTAAATGATGCGTTATGAATAATATAAAATATTTATACTGATATTTTTTATATTATTGTCTTTAAAATTTTGTATTTAATAATTATACATAATGTAAAGTTATATATATATTTTACCTATTCTTGTGTTGATTACAGTCACACCCAAATTTTTACCCACTTGTTTTAATATAACTTTATTATTACTAAATAAACATTTTAGATGTCTAACTAATTTGTTACGAATCAGCATGCTAATCCTAAAAGTAATAAGAACAACACTGTAACGAGCATTATCCAAAACATTACGTAAATCATTTTTATGCAATACTTATTATTTTTAGAATCTGTAGACCCGTTTTCATTTATATAATGAATCCACATAATTTTATCTAACGATAAAAAATATTATACTAGCACAACATTTATATCCAGGTCCTAACAATTAGGGTGAAATGAACAAACTTTAGAAAAAAGTAAAAAGAGAAGTAGAAAAGAATATTGCTATAAGAAAAATAATAATATTTTATTTTATTGAATATTATAGTGTAAAACTAGAAGCGGCAGGAAAAACTCACACTTAAATAACAAAATGAAATAAATAAAATAAATAATAAAAACTTATAGACATGTTCAAATAAATACATGGTAAAAATATAGTTTTAATTGTAATAACATTAAGTAAGAAAATTAATCATTTTAATAGACTTTTATATATATATATATATATATATATATATATATATATATATATTAAGTATGTTATAAAAAAAATTAGATATATTTTTAGTTCTTAAATATTAATGTGAAATTAATATTTGTTGATATCTAAAATTTTAATATATTTTCATCATAAAATTTTAAAAATAAATTATAATTAGAACTATATTTATCAAAATCAATTTCGCATTAAAGTATGCATATTTAACACGAATCATCGTTCCTTCTGAGTTCACGTGAAAGAATCATGATTCTTACTCATTGTCTGCCGGAAAAAAGAAACAGTAGATACAGTTAATTTTTTGACGTTCTAGAAATTTGATGAAAACTAACTCATAAACCGGTGGAAGCAGTTTATTAGTTTCATAAATTACCTAACAAATAATACACTGCATTAACCTTCCTTATTTTGTTTTTTATGATGATATAGATGCTAATTTAATTAAACTACTAATTTATTTTTTCTTCTCCTTTTTTGTTATTTCAGGGTTTTTCTTCCCGAAAGAAAACACAGGTGATTGATTTGATACTGAGAAAATAATGTCTGTTAAAGGAAGAATTGATATAGTGCGTGTAGTGCTATAATAGGTAATTGATTAAAGAGAGTGGAATTGAGTAAAACCAGAGGCGTGTTGCGGTGTTACCTCGGCGCCTACTGTATAAGATGATTTGCAGTGTTAACAGTGTGAATTGCAGGAGGAAGCACCCCACACAGTAAAGAAAAGGAAAAAGAAAGAAACATGGCAACAACACATACGATAAGTGCATAGAAGGCACCAAAATCTGGTACCAGTCCCTCTCTCCGTAAATACTACCTCACTCAACAACACTTCATGCACCACAACCTGTCACCAGCCTGTAAACCCATTCCCATTCTCCTCCCAATGCATGCACAACATTTTTTATTAACAATTTATTCTTTTTAATTAATAAATTCCAATATTAGAAAGAAAAAAAAAAAAGGTGTTCTCACATAAAATTATATAGATTGATCACTTGTAAAATAAAAGGGAATTAATGAAATTGATTTGTCTTTGTAATTAATTAAAAATTAGTTGGGGGACCAGAATTAGTATTTATAATTAATGTGATAAAAGTTAAGAGTCGAAAAGGTGGGAAGCAAGAGAAGGCTGGCTGGCTCTTCCGAAGACTGGGAGTCCTATAAATAGAGGAATAAACCTTAACACCGTGTCTCCAATTAAGAGTTGGAAACAAATAGCTACCCCTACAAGCACAATTTGACTCCTCCCTCTTTCCTTCTTCTACATGGGAAATTGCGTGTGCGGCCAAACCACCAAGGAGCCCACGGCCAAGCTCGTCGTTCACGACGGCCGGATGGAGGAGTTCTCCTACCCAGTCAAGGTCTCCTATCTCTTGCAACTCTACCCCACGTGTTTCATATGCGACTCCGACGAGATGGCCTTCGACCACGTCGTAACAGCGGTTCACCACGACCACCAGTTAAAGCTTGGCCAGCTCTATTTCGCGCTCCCGCTCGACCGCCTCAAGCGCCACCTCCCTCCGCAAGAGATGGCCGCCCTAGCCGTCATCGCCAGCTCCGCACTCGCCAGGTGCGCCGGCGACAAATGCCGCTCTCGCCGCCAACAGAGTCTGCTTTTCCCCTGCGAGGAGAATGCCACACCTGGTGGGAAAGAGGCGCCGGACAGTCGTGCCGCCGCCGATGCCGCTGATAACCGTGTGGCGAGGAAAGGAATGAATAAAAATGGCGGTGTGAGGGGGAGGGGGAAATTCACCAGGACGTTGAGTTCCATACCGGAGCAGGGGTAGTTTCGGAAGAAAAATAAGACGTGCTCGCTGGGATTTTGTATTGCTGTATATATATATTTAAAAGAAAAAGAAAAAAGATATATTAATTTTTGAACGTTGTAGAGTTGTTTCATGAGAAACAACCATGGAGGTCTACGCGTTTAATTAATTATTTAATTAAAACCGGTGTTGTTAAAGGGCTAATTATGTGAAAAAGCCTACTGTAATTCACTTATTATACTAACTTCATTCTTAGGAAAATACTAATGTGTGTTTTCTTTTTATTTTTACCTTTTCTTCATCTCTGTTCATTTCCTTTGAACTTTACCTATTCACAATTCATTTCAGAACAAATATATGATAACTTTTACTATTTCACTCATGTACGTTTATGATGTACTTTTCTTTTTATTAAAATTGTACAGAATCATATGTAAGATTTGTTAACGAATCTTGTTAAACAGTATCTTTAAAGAAATAATTATGAAATTAAAAGTTTTTTTTTTTTTGTACTTCAATAAAAACTCTCCATTCCTAGTTTCTCAAGGAGATTTGTCTTTGTCGAATATGAGATGAAATTGATAAAATTAAGGTTTGTTAATAAATTTTACTCTCACGGCCTATGAATAAATGTTCTGTAAAATGAAAAATAAATCATAATTTTTTTTTCATTTATACCTAATAAGTTGTTCATTTTAGTTTTTGCAATATTTACACTCTTAGTAAGTTTCAATTTAATTTTGCAATGTATAATATCAAATAATAAGGTCAGGTACTTAACATTATCATTCACTTTCAACTTTTTAATAGCGAAAAAGTTTATGTCTAAGAGTATTTTTTTAATATTTTTGTTAATTTAACTTAGATATAAAACTTGTTTCTGATTAATCATGTGATGATTCGCTTTTCATTCCAGGCTAAGAACAGAGTCATTGGCGATGGTCGATTTTTGTAGGTTATTTCAGAGGAATTCTAGAATATGAGTGAAATTAATTATTGTGTAAATGTTTCCAGGCAAGTGCCTTCCACCTTTGGAGAGGGTACTTCATTGGAAAGTTTAGAGACCGAGAAACTAGTGAAAATTTTTATATCCTGACATTTTTCATGTTAAAGTTCTGTAAATCTTTTTAAATTCACACAGAAAAAAATATTTAGAAAACCAATTCATTAAATTCGTACGAAATTAAAAATTTTGGTACTGAAAGAAAAAAAAATTGAATATTTTAAAAGGATCATCAATAATTTAGTAGACACACAGCTATCCAAATTAATTAGTGTGTTTGATACAATGTGTTATCATATGATACAAAAGGTAAATACTAATCTATATTACATTTGCATTGAACGTTGAGTCTTGTAAACTATTTTAAATAAAAACTAATCGAATTTTAAACTATTTTAAGATTCAACATTTTATACATGGCAATAATAATTTGTATAACTGATTGAAAATTTACATTCATTAGACAAGGTTAACATTACCAGTTCTTGAAATGCTTAAGCCATGGTTTGGTAACTCGTTGGTTCACATGGACAGAACAATAAAATGAGTGCCTATCGTACCAAACACTGCTTCTATCATACCAAAAAGGGTCTACCATTTCTTTTATCCCTTTGTTGTTAAATTACTTAAAACACATATATTTCCCTCTTTTCATCTTATCACTAAACACTTTCTTTTCCTTTGTGTCTTTCTCTTTTCACTTGAGTGTATACACGTAGGGCATCAACTTATCATCATTCAATAAGAGAATTTTTGTACGCATAGTTTTACAACCCCTCTTTATTACAAGAAAGAAAAAACAGAGACCAAAAAGTTATAACGATAAAAAAGATTTCTATAATACCATCAAAATTTGTGATTTATTTTGCTTAATTTAAATATTTTCTTCTTTAAACGATCGAAGATTCCTTTTATAGTGAGGAGTGACTGTGACATATGAAACATCTTGCCAGAGAAGTGTTACTGAAAACTCTCAACCGCACAGGCGTTTCTACTTGAAATTTGAACGTAAAAAGAAAGTTAACACAAAAAGAAAAAATTCCACCCCTCATCCATTTCATTTTTATTTCTCTCTTATTATATTCTTCATTCCATTTATCGTTTTCTCTCAATCTTTTTCCTTTTACTTATCTCTTACCTAATCTTTGGGAGGACATAACATTTTCCGAATTAAAAATGCAGAGCGAGAAGCTTCCTTATCCTTAATCAGTTGTGACACCTGGTTGAGTAAGTGTAAAAATGGATAAACCTCACACGTAAAATGCAGTAAAAAACAACATCAACAACAGAAGCGAAATTAATATTTGAAGAAAAGAAGACGGAAGTGTTATATTTGGGTCGGTTACATAACATTACATTACACCTAAGAGATAATAACGAAAACAGAAACCTAGGTATACATCATCTACATAGAATAGGTTGAAGAACAGGAACTTATCCTCGCATATTTGTCAAGGGTAGAAATGCCAGCGACAAGGAAATCTGCACAGAAGACGCTCTTTCCTTGTTTTGGATTTTTCCTTCAACATGCATGAGCGGCTTCAGAGACACTGTCACACTGGTGACTACACTGTATTTCGTGACAAAAAGTACAACAACAGATCTGCTACAAATAGTAATCTAGTTGTGCGTGTGAGAAAATACACAGAAAAAAGGTAAATGATGAGGGTTGAGGAAACCTATTGGACAAAGGTTAGGTCTATAAATGAATGTGCCAAGTTATCAGATAATCTTTTCTTTAAATATTTGTGTATATGAAAATATATAAAATAAAAATTAGGGTTTATAACAAAAGAATTAACGCGTAGAATTTGGCACTTATATATACGCGGTTTGTTATTAAACGCAAAAAAAGGAGTGAGAAGGCACAATGTTGGCATTAGAAAGAGTCGCTGTCTGTGATAGAATTTTTATAAGTACAGCTGTAAAAAACGTATACAGTAGTATCGGGGTACGTAACTAACTACATAAATATGTATAGTAATGAATAATAAGGTTGCGTTTTGGTATATGGTTAGTGAATACGGAAGAGGGTTTGGTGAAGTAATGAGATATTTAGATTTGAATTTTGCGATATGTGACAGGGAGTTGCAGAGAAACAATGGAAATGGTGTGTGTGCATGGATGGTTGGCACAGCACGAATTTGCAGGCACTTGTTTTAGCGTGTTGAAGACATGAAAATGACGTATGTGACGACTCACTATGTACTGTATTTTTTGACCTGATTTGAATGGAAGCTGCTTTGCCCTGCCGTTTCTTTTTCTTTCGCTCGTTTAGTTTAAGAAGGAGCAGTAGCTACCATGACTCAAAATCAATAATAAGGACAAAAACAAAGATTCTATTTTCAACCATTCTTATATTAACCCTCTCATTATCTCCGATTAATACAAACATTATGCTAATAACTAAAAAGGACTTAATTTTTTTTTTATTTATTAATTTTCTTCTGATAAAAAATTATCTTTCTATTTATTATAACGCGTTTGGTGCATGGTAATGAATGCCCTGGGTGGTGAACTTGTGTTGATGAGTAATGACAGATCATACAAATTTATGAAATGAATCATATTTATGAACATTTAACTTTCTTCATCATTACATTTCGTTCGGACAATACTATACGAGATGATGGAATTTCATAATCAGGTTTTGTTTATAATACCTTGAGTTTGATGCCAGTAAAGCTCATATATCGATTAATAAATGATGCGATATCATCAAAGGAAAATAAAAATTAATACTGGGATGAACAGGTCAAACTTCCAAATTTGAACGTGTGATGGATGCGTAAGTCACATATGTATTTAAAAACCCCAATGGAACACGTATTTGATAAAAATAATGAAACTACATAAGCCGGAGAAAGACATGTGATAATCGAATTTAACGATAGAAAGAAGGCAATTAAGGAAAATTGAGTGTAGCATTGAATTTGTAAGAATGGCATTATGTTTATATACATATATAGGCACACACAGGGTGCGTCATTCTCCGTATCAACGAACTAATTATTTGAAGTTGAAGATGATACATGCATGAGATTGGACCTTTCAGCAAAGAATTTAAGAAAGGAAACATGATATGAATGAATATGTGCATAACTCGTTGTTGGTTTTAACATTGATTATGAAGTAAAGCCAGCTGGAGGAGGAATCCGATGTTGATATCTCATAAAAAGACTAGCATTCATTTAGTGCTCCATATTTGGTTCAACCTTTTGAACCTTCAAAGGTGTGTTTGCAAGAAATGCATTAATATTGTGTTTATGAGGAATTGTCATGCATTTTTCTTGATTTCGTGCCAATGAAATTTACGCTTTCAACTTAATTTTTATTTACAAGAGAATTATAAAAGAAAATTTGTTAATTGTGATTAAAATTTGGGTAGGAAGTAGCACGTGATATTAGTTGTTGAGTTGTTGTCCACTTGATCACCAACAAGTGGGAAAGGCAATTTCTCAATCAGGACGAACATTTTTATAATTAAAAGGTACGGCTCCTTCTTCTGTGGTCCTCACTACTCACTCACTCCACATAAGTTTGTTTTTTTCGGCTGTGAAGTTTGGGAGAAAGTTACATGTTTCAATGGTAGAAAATGATACAAGATAAATAAAAATTACTTTCTATCAACTTAAAATCATCGTTTATTAATAATATTATTAATCATTTTGTGAATTTTTCTGACACTAAATGTTAATTATCCAAAAATTTATATAACATGTGATCCAGCATTAATACATATCATTGAACACTGCAGACAAGAGTGGTCCTAATATAGACAATTTGGCATTAAACCTAGCATAACCTAGCATGGTCCAGAAACCTGATTTGGAAGGAGGAGGTGGAGCAAGAGTGTTTTGCCTCCATCATCTCTATCTATCTATATAAGCGTTTAAGATGCTCCTTCTTTTAGAGATACTTACCTTAGTTCATGTCTTTTACCCTACTGTGGTAGTTGTAAGAGGTTAAATCTTCAATTCCAGGAACTGCTTCCCTTAAAAGAGTTGGGGTCTGTACATGGTTTTCGCTTAATAAGCCAATGTCAAATTTCATCATGGGATGGAGACTCTTATCTAATTTACTATAAATATAAATAAATGATAACTATAAAAGAAATTATACATATCTAAATAATTATTTTTTATTTTTCAAGATTTTTAAACTTATTAATAATTTAATTAGAACTAAAAATTTTAACTATTTCTTTTTTAGTATAAATAATTATATTGTCGATAATAACCTTAAGATAATTTCTCTTATTGAACAATTAGATTATTAGCATCATAATTCAGAATATGCAAAGATATTTAATTTATCTTGTTTTCATATATAACTTATCTTTTGTCATTTTTAAAAACTGATTCTATTTTTTTTATTCTTCAAAATGTATACCTATTTAAAAAAAGCAGTTTAAGACTAAAAAATAATTTATCGTAATCTAATAAAAAATTGAGAAATGTAAATACTAAAAGAAAAATATATGATAATCAAGTTACAAGTAAAATTCGATTATAAAAAAACACACAGTACAATATTTTTTGTTTTATATTCATAAAAAATAATATACAAATGCTCATGAGATAACAAAAAATAATATTAATTATTAAACTAATATTTTACTATTAAGTGAGACAAAAGAGAGTTATTTTTTTTCTTTAACAATGAAAAATATATATATATGGAAATGAGAGTATAAATAATGAGTATTTTGCTCTTGAGAAACAAAAACAAGTAGGTGAGAGTGAGAGACGATAATGTAAAAAAACTCAAAATACAATGGGAGACAAAATAAAAAATATTTTAATAATTTTTTATTTTTTATTATATTTGATTTTGTATTTTATTATTTATTAACATTAAATGTTGTGCTTTATAAAAAAAATAAAAAGATATTTAATTCAATTCTCATCAATTTCCAATATGCTATATATAATTTAAAAAATCTAAAATTTTTTGACTACATATAATTTTTAAAAAATTTCAAAATTTTTGGCCACTACATATATATTTGAAAAATTTAAAATTTGTAGGGGAGTCATGAGAGTCATACCCTACTAAACACCCACAACTATATAAGTGCATATAAGATATTGACATCATTTTTAATCTAAAACTTCAACATATTGGGTTTATTGGTTTTTTTTTTTTTTATGTTTGACTTTGTCATCTACCTAAATATGAGATTTAAACTAATACTTTTATTGTTTCTAACATTTTGGAGTACATAATTTTTATTTATTGTAAGTATTTCTTTATTATAATAGTTACTTTAATTAAAAATATTAAAATTTGAAAAAGGTCAAATTGAAAAAAAGGTTAAATTTAAATAAACATGATAAGATAGTTATTTTAATTTACAAAAGTTATTTATTAATAAGCAAAATTGAAAAAAAAATGTGTATACAATTTTTTATATAATAGTATAAATTTAATTTTTTTTTATTTTATTATGTTATCTAATAATATAATTAATTATGTTATACATAATACATTGATATTAAGGATAAAATTGTAAAATACTATCTTCTTGCATGATTTTTTATCTATTCTTTCAAATAATCACACAAGAGTGAGACAGTCTGGGTAACGGATTATTAAAGATAAAATTGTAAAGTATTATCTTTCAGCGTATATTTGTCTTTATTTTTCACACAAGAGCGGGTAGTCCTTGAATTCCTTCTTCGAAATCACAAAATACAAACGTATGAGTTTCGTTCAAAATTATTTATGAACAGTTATCACCTGAATAGAAAATTTCTATTAGTGTTTGTACGGTTGGTTTTCATGTTTACTTCATCAAATTCTTCCCATCTTCAACAAGAGTATACGTACATGGAAGCACTATAGAATCTTTGTCACGTCTTCGAGTGTAGCAACACATATATAGCAGCACTTCTAAATCTTTACAATCCCAAATCAAAATTGCAATAATTTCAACCTGCTCATCCGTAAAATTTAAGTAATAAAAATTTTAGAAAAACAACATTTTTCACTAAAATTAAATGTCTCATTAGCAATCAATTTTAATGACAAAAAATTGTTAGTCATTATAGTGATCAATTTATATACCAATTTATAAAAAAATAATTATTGATTACTAAAATAATCATCATTATGAATAAAAAATTATAGTTGATTGTTAAATTGTTCACTAATTAATTAAAGACTAATTTACAAACTAGTTCATTTAGTAGCAAAAAAACTTGGTAGTTAATATTTAGTTACAAATTTTCTTTAATAACTAAAACTTTTGTAGTTAAATTTTAGAAATCAATTAAAAGATCAATTATAACTTTTTATTTATAATAGTAACTATTTTAGTAATCAGTAACTTTTTATTTTATAAATTAATATCTAAATTGATTATTATAAAATTAAAAAAAAAATTTATTAAAATTAATTGTTAATAATTTTAGTATTCTATTTATTTTGTTATACTTTTTAGTGACCTAGTTAGTCAATCAAAATCAGTCCACACTGTAGCATTCACGAAAGTCTTAAAGTGGGGATGGTGGATGATTGGATGTCATAGTTTTTCTTTTTTTTGCATGTTTTTTTCGCTCTACTTTTCGTCTGTTCAACTAGCTAGCTATGTAGCCATGTTTCGATACTTTTAAGATTTTTTCTTCTCATTGCCAATGCCACATTAATGGCAAGATAAGTCCATACAATTCTATGGCTTAGATCAAACTTATAACACCCACCACTCAACTCAATCATATCAATTGGTATAATATAATAACATCACTTCTAGTGTATAAAAAAGTTATATGAATCGTAATCCAGGAATAGTTTTATGCCAAAGAAAATTCGTTCAATGTAAATTTCAATACTTTATTTATTTGTCCAACTTATCATGTCTAACATTTTTTTCTGGTTGTTTTTTTCCCTCTTTATTAAAAGCACTATCAAGTGTCACCTTTTCTCCGATCCGAAAAGACACAAACAAATAGAATAATTGTATTAAATACTTCACGTTTGATTTGACAAAGCTAATTGATTAACGAAAATCAATAACAAAAAAACATATCCTCAGAAAATTATATAACCATATCACTTATATTCCTGAGAATAGACAAGAATTGTTGAAGTTTCCTCGCAATGGATCAGATGGCATACCGAAAGAGAACTTGAACTTAAATTCATATTTGATTCTTATTTGCGATTGTGATAGTGTTAAAAATTTAAGTGTGAGTCACGTTGGTTAAAAATGAGAAAGTAGAGTATCATATAAGGATCCTATAAATTCATTGTCATAAGATTTTAGATTGAGAATGGTGTCAATGCCTTATGTGGTTGGGTTTAAGTCTCATTGGTGTTTGTTCTTTTCAGTAATACCTCTCCTTAAAAACCTAACAAGTGGTATCAGAATCAATGGTTAAAACCGACTGAGACGAGTGCAATAAATAAGTACTCATGATTGAAAATATGTAACGTCCCATTTAATTTATAAACGCAATTAAAGGAAACGCAACACATAAGATAGCATGACAACGCAGTCCTGGGGTTTCCAACATCACCCCTACAAAACTAGGCACACCACGATGCCAACAAAAGTAGGGTAGCTGTTTAACTAAAAGTTACAATCTAAAAACCACGAATACAGGGCCATAGCCCTAAAGGCAGTACTTCATCCCAAGCCCCCAGATGATCCAATATGCAAGTCCTCAACAAATCCTCTAATGACTGGATCGTCCTCTCAGACTGGCCATCGGTCTGAGGGTGATAGGCTGAACTCATGGTGAGCTTGCTACCCATAGCACTTTGTAGCGTTTTCCAAAACCGGGACGTGAATCGTGGGTCTCTGTCGGAAACTATACTCGAGGGCACTCCATGGAGTCTTACTATCTCCTTAATGTACAACTGGGCTAGCTTGGCCATAGACATTCTCAAGTTC
The DNA here is from genome assembly GCF_037176805.1 of Vigna unguiculata. Classification (NCBI taxonomy): domain Eukaryota; kingdom Viridiplantae; phylum Streptophyta; class Magnoliopsida; order Fabales; family Fabaceae; genus Vigna; species Vigna unguiculata. The sequence continues at coordinate 48,906,850 of NC_140794.1, read as the reverse complement.
ATCGCCAAAAGGTGTGCATTCTTGGTCAGTCGATCCACTATCACCCAGATAATGTCATGTCCCCTAAAAGTCCGTGGAAGATGAGTCACGAAGTCCATGGAGATGATATCCCATTTCCATATTGGTACCTCCAACGACTGTAGAACGCCACCGGGTCTCTGATGCTCCACCTTCGCCTTCTGACACGTCAGACAGGCGGATACAAACTGAGCCACATCCTTCTTCATCCCCTGCCACCAGAAAGTCTCCTTGAGGTCCTGGTACATCTTAGTCATGCCAGGATGCAAGCTAAGACGACTCTTGTGTCCTTCCTCAAGAATCAGCTTTCTCACCTCGGCATCATCCGGTACACATACTCTGCCCCGAAACCGTAGTATATCATCATCACCCAAAGCAAAGTCTCTAGCCTCGTCCGACCCAATCTGATCTCTAACTCTGTTCAGACTGGCATCCAACAACTGTCTCTCTCTGATCGAGCCCAAGAAGTCACTAGATATAGTAAGGGTACTACACCTAATGGACTCAGACCCCAACTCCACCTGTATCCTCGTATCTCTGAACTTTTCTAGTAGCTCTACCTCTTTTATCATGAGATGTGCCGTATGTACCGTCTTTCTACTCAGAGCATCTGCTACCACATTTGCCTTCCCCGGATGGTATAGAAGTTCGAAGTCATAATCCTTCAGGAATTCCATCCACCTCCTCTGCCTCATGTTCAACTCCTTCTGATCAAACAAGTACTTGAGGCTCTTATGATCGCTGAACACTCGGAACTGAGCACCATAAAGGTAGTGCCTCCAGATTTTCAAGGCAAATACTATCGCTGCCAACTCAAGGTCATGAGTGGGGTAGTTACGCTCATGTATCTTAAGCTGCCTCGAAGCATATGCCACTGCCTTCTTTTCCTGCATCAAAACACACCCAAGTCCGAGGTGAGAGGCGTCACAGTAGACTTCAAACGGCTTACCGACATCCGAGATCACTAGTATCGGAGCGCTAGTCAATCTTCTCTTCAGTTCTTGGAAACTTTCCTCACACTTATCCGTCCAAGTGAAAGGTTGGTCCTTCCGAGTAAGCAAGGTCAGAGGCGCCACTATCTTGGAGAAACCCTCTATGAATCTCCTATAGTAGCCCGCTAGTCCCACGAAGCTCCTGATCTCTGTGGCTGACTTCGGACTCTCCCACTTTACCATTGCCTCGACCTTTGCCGGGTCTACTGCAATTCCCTGAGCGGATATCACATGTCCCAAAAACTGAACCTCATCCATCCAGAACTCGCACTTGGACAACTTGGCATACAGCTGCTTCTCTCTCAAAACACCAAGCACCAACCTCAGGTGTTCTGCATGTTCCTCCTGAGTCCTGGAATAGATAAGGATGTCGGTGTTGCTGGTAAAGAAGAAGGACGGGAGTTCACGTTTGTGTGTGGACTACAGGCAGCTGAACAAGATGACGATCAAGAATAAGTATCCACTTCCGAGAATTGATGACTTGATGAATCAGTTGCATGGGTCATCGGTGTTCTCGAAGATAGATCTGCGATCGGGTTATCATCAGATTTTGGTAAAGGCTGATGATGTACAGAAGACAGCCTTCAGGTCGAGGTATGGCCACTATGAGTACGTGGTTATGCCGTTTGGTGTGACCAACGCTCCCGCAGTGTTCATGGACTACATGAACAGGATCTTTCGACCTTTCCTAGATAAGTTTGTTGTAGTCTTCATAGACGACATCCTTATCTATTCCAGGACTCAGGTGTTCTGCATGTTCCTCCTGAGTCCTGGAATAGATAAGGATGTCTTCTATGAAGACTACAACAAACTTATCTAGGAAAGGTCGAAAGATCCTGTTCATGTAGTCCATGAACACTGCGGGAGTGTTGGTCACACCAAACGGCATAACCACGTACTCATAGTGGCCATACCTCGACCTGAAGGCTGTCTTCTGTACATCATCAGCCTTTACCAAAATCTGATGATAACCCGATCGCAGATCTATCTTCGAGAACACCGATGACCCATGCAACTGATCCATCAAGTCATCAATTCTCGGAAGTGGATACTTATTCTTGATCGTCATCTTGTTCAGCTGCCTGTAGTCCACACACAAACGTGAACTCCCGTCCTTCTTCTTTACCAGCAACATCGGTGCTCCCCAAGGTGAAGTGCTGGGTCGGATGAACTGTTTCTCCATTAGATCCTCTATCTGTTTCTTAAGCTCTACCAACTCTGCTGGAGCCATACGATACGAAGCCATCGATACCGGACCTGTGCCTGGGACTAGATTGATGGAAAATTCCACCTCTCTATTGGGAGGCAACCCTGGTACCTCCTCCGGGAACACATCCACAAAATCCTGAACGACTGGTATCACAGACGTCGTCTCTCCTCTGTCCACCCCCATATGTGTGAAGATCATGTAGCACTGCGCACCGTCCTGTAGTTCCCTCATAACACCCTGGGAGGACACCAACTCATGCCCCTTTGAGTCGGGAAACAACAACTTCTTCTCCCGACAATCTATCAGAATGCGATTAGCAGAGAGCCAATCCATCCCTAAGATTACCTCCAACTCCTGTAGAGGTAGGCATATTAAGTTCACTCTGTACATGCGCCCCTCTACCTCCACTGGAAGCCTAGCACACAAGGACGACGTCCTGACCAAACCCGACGCCGGAGTAGACACCGCAAGCTCACACTGCAGCTCGCGCACCGGCAAACCCAACCGTTCCACACAAGCAAAAGACACAAAAGAGTGTGTCGCTCCAGAATCATACAACACACAACACCTCATCCCAGAAATCACACAATAACCCATAACAAGGTTACCTGAACCTGCAGCCTCAGCTCCGGTCATGGCATAAACTCTGCCTGTCGCCTGAGGCCTGTTGCCTCTATCTCTCCGCTGATGCTGGTGAGGAGTCTGAACTGGAAGGCGTGCTGCTGCCCTAGCAAGGGTGGGACAATCCTTCCCAAAGTGGCCCTCCTTGCCACAGTTGTTGCATCTGCGGTAGCCCTCCATACGCGGACAAGCGTACCTCGGGTGGGGTCCTCCACATGTGTAACACTGCACTCGACCCTGCTGAGAAGGAAGACCCCTAGACCCCTGAGACTGATGGTGGGGCCTATCATACGGTCTCCTCCGCTCCTCGTGCCTGGGCTTGGACCCAGATGGTCCACCGATCCTCTGAGGCGGCTGTGGCTGTTGTGGGCGCTGGCCTTCCACCTCGCGCTTTATCTTCTCCATCACCCTGGCCTTCTCTACCAGAGCGGCGAAGTCCTTGATGGACAAGGGAGCTACCATCAAACGGATGTCACCGCGAAGCCCATTCTCGAACTTCCTGCATCGCCACTCCTCATCGAGTGGTAGGGTGTAGAAGCGGCTGAGGTGTTTGAACCTCTCAGCATACTCAGTAACAGTCTTCCCTCCCTGGGTCAACTGGAGGAACTCCACCTCCTTAGCGTATCGGATGCTGTCCGGGAAGTACTCGGAGAGGAATCTATCCCTGAAAGTTTCCCACGTCACTGGCTCATCCCTCTCCTCCAGGATAGATCGGGTGCTGCTCCACCAATGCTCTGCCTCCCCCGTGAGCATATACACAGAGAACGCCAACCTGTTCTCTGCAGGGCACATCTTCGCATCATAGATGCGCTCCAGGTCCTTCAGCCATTGGTCTGCGGCGTCAGGACTAGTCTTCCCGTCGAACTTCGCCGGGTGGTGTTTTAGAAAGTCCTCCAGGCTCCACTCCCTAGCTGCAGGTCGTGGTTCAGGACCAAACACAGGAGCAGCTGTCCTGTTCTCCTCCAACTGGTGGAGGGCCTCCATGTGCTGCCGATGAGCATCCTCAGCAGCCACTCTCGCAGCCTCCATTTGCTGCATCACAGCCTGCTGCTGCTCTAGCGACGCCGCCTGTCGCTGCATGGATGCCTCATGCTGCTGCATCATCGCAGCACTCTGCTGCGTCATAGCTGCTACCATCGCCTCTATGGCTCTGGCGATGTCTGGTGCGTCCCCCTAGGATGATTGAGAAGCTCGGCGAGGAGGTGCCATAGTCCACTGGCACACAGAAAATCGCTTGGTTAGGCTTGATAAAGGCATGAATTTTAACTAAACACTCAGAGACACACAGAGAAAGCTAAGCGGACAACCTAAGTTCACAGACCTAAGGAATGACCGCTTTGATACCATAAATGTAACGTCCCATTTAATTTATAAACGCAATTAAAGGAAACGCCACACATAAGATAGCATGACAACGCAGTCCTGGGGTTTCCAACATCACCCCTACAAAACTAGGCACACCACGATGCCAACAAAAGTAGGATAGCTGTTTAACTAAAAGTTACAATCTAAAAACCACGAATACAGGGCCATAGCCCTAAAGAAAACACGAAAGGAAGAAGTGTGAGATCCAGCCCAGATGGCTAAGTAGCGGAGTCGCCATTCCCTTGATGCCCATGAGAACCTCGCCCATCTGCTCCCATCAACCAAGTTGATGATCATCGCAAGAGAGAACAGCCACATACATCACAACCATGCAACAAAACGGGTAAGCTAGAGCCAACAACATATTCATCGTGCAGTCAAATATATTTTCCTCATCTCATATCCACATAGCAACCAAACATGTTATGACTCTTCATTCAATACACTACGACTCGACTCATCCGGATACGTATAACTTGGTCGGATTCAGCGGACGCTCGCACTTGTGGTGAATACCCCTGCTCGACTCTGAGCTGCTCATCTCCGAGCTATGTGTTACAAGTGTTACGATGAATCAAATCTCTCTCACCACAAGGTTAGCCCTTAATGAATTTCAGGCCTCCTGCTACTCTCACCACAGGAGTCAGTCTGCTCTAAGTGAGACTAACTGGCCCCTTAGAGTGTCAGGATGCAGTCCTTACCTTGAATCCTTACCTAGTTATACAGATGGGGCACCACCATGGGCACCCACTAATAGGGGCCATGGAATTACGTCCCGACCACTGAAGCGCGACCCCAGAGGTCTCACCTAGAGACTCCAAGGAATTACACGCTGACACGGACCAACATTCATAAAACAACATTAGGAGAACATCAAAAGCATGTTTACAATTCCATACTCATCCATGAGATTTATTCCTCATACGCATCACATCTTGAATCCATACCTCTGATCATCACCGTCCCATGAGTCTAGGGTCTCATCTCATGTCAATACCATGTTCTTTTAATTTCAAACCACACATTCAGTTCACATGCTAAGTCTCATACCAACCCATTCATCCACAATTCATGAATCATACCAAAAATATACTTCATGCTCCATTATATACATGTCCATCATCACACAATCATACTCAACCAAGATAAATTCCTCGGGAACCATCAAACATTCAAATCACAGCACTGTCTCGCCCAGCACCTCGCTCAGGCTGAGGGGTCTCGCTCAGGCGAGACATGCTCGCTCAGGCGAGCCCCCCCCCCCCCCCTCGCCTAGGCGAGAGCACAAGAGCAGAAGCAAGAGCAACGCGAGATCTCGCTTAAGCGAGATCCCTCTCGCCTGGGCGAGTTGCCTGCTCGCTCAAAAGATGAGCGAGCCGCCTGGGCGACTTTTCGCGCAGGAGCTCTAGGTGAGCTCCTTGTTTCATCTCGCTTAGGCGAGACTGACTCGCCTGGGCGAGATTAACAGGTCTCGCCACTGTTTTTCACTGCACAACCATGTTTTTCCAACCGAACAACACATACAAAGCATTTCACACGTCAAAACGACAGATCCAACCATACAATTCAACAACCAACACAAAAACAGTTCTAAAAGAGTCGAAACTAGAACCCTAACTTCCCGTACCTGGAAGAGGGTTAACGGAGCTTCAACACGGGACCTCGAAATGCACTAACCCAAGGATGGCTCGCAGAACTGGCAGGACAACGAAAAGGTATCAAGGAAACTGAGTCAACAGAGGCTTGTTAACTGGAAATATGAAACAAGGTAGCGAAATGGGAATCAGTACGGCTGGGGAAGACACTTACATGGAGTGGAAGCCCCTTTAGCTTACGTGACAGTCGAACGGAACCCTAGCGGAAGTGAAAGACGGCTACAGTTCAAGGCAAGGGCAAACTTTCTGAAAATGGTAGAATACATTAGGTTTAGGGCAGACCTAAGGTCTTATACTGTGGGCCGGCCTTTAGGCCCAATACTGTAGGGCAACCCACTAACTTTTAGGGCTGAGAAAAGAAATGGGCCTTACAAAATACTTCCGCTGGAGGGGGAGTGTACCAATAAACATAACCTAAGATGGATAATTGTTTCATAGCTTTCATTGAGTAGTCCAAAATAAAAACGTCCATCATCAATTATTCTCAAAAACAGTAGGAAGTACGATGAAGTAAATTGAATTTGGATGTTACTGGCCATAGTAGACGTAACTATCCAGTGAAAAATAAATATATACTCAATAGTGAAGACGGTGCAATGATCTTGTTGATCAAGTTGTTACTTTTGATCAAAAGTCACACTCAAATATATATGTATGATTTTGAAATAGCAGGTCACAAAGTAGGAAATAAACTCAATTCTATACTTAACTTTCACATAACTTCATAATTGTTGTCCATTACTGAATAATAATTGCATATGAAACCAAATATCTGATTGTGAATAGATATGGTGGATGAGAAATAGTGTCATGCAAGTTGAGGGGATATATAAGTCCCTGTTGGCTGTAGTATTAGTTTCTGAGTCTATCGAAATAAAAATAATAATTTTTTAATTTGTGTGTGTTTGTGTGTTGTCTTAGTTTATAATAAGTAGGATTTTGTACAACTGCAAACTTTATCTCAAAAAAATCATTTTGCAAACTCTTAAAATCACATCATATGGCCATCAATTTTTTCGATATCAAACCCTACTTAAATCACAACATAACGAGATACAATATGTCGTCACACGTGTGCATTTCTTTGTAATAGTATGAATTGATTTTTTTAAATTTTTTTTGTAAAGCAGTGACTAAAATATCAAATATCAAATAATTAATTGGATAAGGAAGAGAATAAGAGAAAAGAAAAAGAAGGAGGATGAGCAAGACGAGGAGGCAGAGGCATCGAGAAAAACAACAACGACAATTATGAAGGTAACATAGACAAGTTAGTAGTGACACAATAAAGGAGGAAGAGAAAGAAGAAGAGTTGGAGAAGGAGAAGAAGTTAAAGGTAGCAGATAAAACAACGATAACAACGATAGTAAAGGAGAAGAAGAAAAAAGGAAAAAAAGAAGATAAAAAAAGAAGAAAAGAAAGAGGAAGAAAAACTAAATCATGATATTTATTGCAGGGCAAAACATGTCGATGAATTTTTTTGTCTTTAATAATTAACCATCTCTTTGATTCGTTAATAAAATTCATCAACAAAGATTTTATCAATGAATTTTCGATTTTGAAACTACCAAGGAATTTGTCCGACAAACTTTGAAACTTAATTTTTGTGATGAAAAATTACTTTTCTTTCTGTAAGGCCCATTAAAATTGGCTTAATACTTTCTGCCCTAAAGTAAAGGGGCTGCCCTTGTAAATGGGCCTAGGGTGGCCCAAGTGATAAAACCCAACCCTAATCCGCCCTAACCCACTCACTTTCACTCCTTCACAGAAACGTAGCCGTCTCCCTCCACTGCCAAAAGAGCTCTGTTAGGGTTCGCTTCTTCATCTCGAACAAGTCCGCTCAAGCTCAGTTTTTGTCTTCTGCTCCATGTAAGTGATCCCCAATCCCATGCCTTTTCCATGTAAGAGCTCTTTTCTGTATTCCTTCACTTAAGGTCCCATAATAATGTTATTCTGCTACTGTTCCGCCAGTTTTCCAGTCCATCTCTCGAGCTGCTGTGCTCCGTGGCCCAGTGTCAAAGCCTCGCGTAAACCCTTTCCAGGTACGAGAAGTTAGGGTTTTGCGAAATAATTGATGTCCATGATTTTATGAAATGTATGTGTGATTTGACGATCTGTATGTTGTCTTGAGTGTGTGGAATGTGTTATTGAACTGTTTGGCTGTGTTTCTGGTCTGTTACGCGCATGAGCAGTGGGCGAGGACTGATAATCTCGCCCAAGCGAGCTGTCTCGCCCAGGCGAGGTGAGCTGAGGCTTGCCCAGTAATTCTCGCGCAAAGGGTCGCCCAGGCGACCAGCTCCATTTATTTGAGCGAGCATCTCGCCCAAGCGAGGAGGGTCTCGCCTAAGCGAGACAGTGTAGAGGCCATTGTTCCAGGATTTTGAGCTCTCGCCTAGGCGATGAGGTTTCGCCTGAGCGAGAGACTCTCTCGCCTGAGCGAGACTTCTCTGCTTGAGCGAGGGGCTGGGCGAGGGTGTTGTCTAATTTGGTATTCCTTTCCGTTTTGGATGGTTGGCATGTGATTAATAAGATTATTGCATGATGGTATGATGGGTTTGAATATATATATATATATATATATATATATATATATATATATATATATATATATATATATATGATGAGGGGGGCTCATATGTGATGACGGGTGAGAGTGGCATGATCTTACGTGAATATTGCATGAGTGGTTAGATATGTATGTGATCACAAATCGGGCATGAACAACGATGAACCTTGGTGATTGGTAATTTTGTGGCATGATATTGACATGAGGGGAGATGTTTCCTCAAGGTTGGTGATACGAGCTGGTACTGATTAACATGTGATATATGGGGGTTGTTTATGGATGTTGGTATGAATCTTCCATGCATGGTGTATGTGATTATTCCTAGATGATTTTATATGTTGGTAAGTGGTCAGTACGTAAACCCTTGGAGTCTCTAGGTGAGACTTCGGGGTCGTTCTTCAATGGTCAGGACGTAATTTCATGGTCCCTGTTAGTGGGTGTCTATGGTGGTGCCCCATTTGTATAACTAGGTAAGGATTCTAGGTAAGGTTGCATCCTGACACTCTAAGGGGTCAGTTAGTCTCACCTAGAGCGGACTGACTCCTGTGGTGAGAGTAGCAGGAGGCCCGAAATTCATTAAGGGCTAACCTTGTAGTGAGGGAAAATTGATCTATCGTAACACTTGTAACACATAGCTCGGGGGTGAGCAGAGGTATCCACCACAAGTGCAAGCATCCGCTGAATCCGACCAAGTTATATGTATCCGGATGAGTCGAGTCGAGTCGTAGTGTATTGTTTGGAGGGTCGTAATATGCTTGTGTGACGTATGTATGATGGACTGTGAATATGTATCTGACTTCATTGATGAAATGATTTTATGCTCTAGCTTACCCTACTTTTGTTGTGTTGTGTGTTCCTGTTGTGTGGTACTCTCTTTCGCGATGATCATTAACTTGTTGGTGTGAGCAGAGACGAGGAACACCCGTGGACAACAGGGAGGTGATAATTCCGCTGCATAGTCCGCGTGGATTGGACTTTAGTTTTCTTTGGGTTTTTCTTTAGGGTTATGGCCCATGTATTCGTTGTTCTTGGATTTGTATACTTTTAGTCAAACTGTTATCCTGTTCCTAATGGCATCATGGTGTGCCTAGTTTTTGTAGGGGTGGTGTTAAGAACCCCAGGACTGCGTTGTTATACTAATTTATGTGTGGCGTTTCTTTTAATTACGCGTATTAATTAAATGGGACGTTACACTTTCAAGTTGAATATATAAATTTTTTATTTTTTCTTGAATAAAAAATATATAATAGCATTTTTAATTTATATTTACTATATTTCACAATAATATATGCAAGATTACTAAGTCAAAAATTTCCAACTTATTAATCTATTAAAATATCTTATATGAAACAACAACTATTTTATGCTATATATTAAACATATTATAAATTGTATGACACCCATTATTTAATTTTCCATTTAACTATGAATGTAAACAAAATTCAGTTTTCTATATTAAATTCATCAAATAAAAATACATGAGTAAAAGTAATTAATTAAATTAATTCGCCGGTAAATAGAATATATATATATATATATATATATATATATATATATATATATATATATATATATATTATAAAATAGAGTATTGGCTTCAATTTTTCTCTTTATAAAAAATAAACTTAAAATATTTTCATAATAACAATTCGTCCGTGTAAATAATATTTTCATAATACAGAAGTAAAGTAAAAATTATAATAAAGTATCATACTTCAAATAAGTGATGATATGACTCTTATTTATAATCTTGATGAAGTAAGGACGGTTGAATTAGTGGAATGATTTTGTAATGCAATTTTTCAAATTTTATAATTAATATCCTTTTATTTTATTTAAATACTATATATAATGAATTTGAGTCAAAATATTATAAATTAAAAAATATATAAAGTCAAGGTTGAAATTGCATATAGATATAAAAAACAACTTGCATCCAATAGAAGTTGAACCTATACCTAAGGTTTAGGGTTTTCATGAGTTAGAACGTTGCTAATCTTTTATTGATATCATTAACTATGTAGTTTTTAAAATTGGGAACCAACTAGGTTCCATATCCAATCGAACATTAGTTTAATAGTCAAATTTTTAAGTTCAAAAATCAAATCAGAGTCTTAAACTAGCCAAACCCATTTAAATTCAAGCAAAGCTCAAAGCTCTGTTTCTTAAGAATATTTTTTATTTTAATTTGATCTAAAATACTTTAAAATAAATAAGAAAAACGCATACTAAAAAATTGTCCATGGATATACATTTTTTTAACAATTAATGTTTTTTATTTGTAGTAATAATTAATTAATGTAGTAATAATTTGTAATTGTTTTGATTTGTTGAGAAAATAATTTTGGAAAATGTATAAGTACATGTTTAAGTAATTTAAGTTAATTATTATTTTTGTTGTTGAAACTTTGTAAAGTAGCAATTGATATTACGGTTGATTTTATAAAATAAAATATTTTTAAATGTATTATTTTATGTTTTTAAATTATTCAACAATAGGAGATGGAAAATCATTAATTAAGAAATGAAAAATATATACGTATAAGGTAATTTAGTAATATTTTGTACCTGTTGCAAATTCTTGAGATAATAATATTTGAAAATGTATATGGTTAAATAGTTTAAGTTCAATATTATATTGTCGTTGAAAGTTATAAAGTAGGAATTTTCTACCAGTGCATTTTATTTAAAATTAGAAAATTAAATTCAATGTATAGGTTATTAAAGTTATAGTTTAAAAATATAGGAATAAGTAATTGGACCAAAATTTATTGTTTAACAAAAAAATATTAATTTGAATTTATTTAACGAAATTAATTTGAATTAAATTTGATAAATGTATATTAATATAGTTAAAGAATAGTTAATAGTAAAATTACTTTTACACTATGAAAATATATTTAAAATCGAAATGGAAATAAATAACAATTCTTGAAAAGCAAATATACCTAATAAAGTTGACGTAATTGAAAATAAATTTAAATAGATGAATTACAATATTCGTCTAAAGAGATAACATGTATATATTATAGTAAAATACATTAATTAGATGTATATATTTATAAAAAATTACCTTACAAGAGAAAAGAAGAAAAAATGAAAAAAAAAAGGGAATAAGGTAAGAAGATGAGAAAAGAGGATAAGGTAAGATTACTTGACCTACATATAATCTTGACTTTTAAAATTCAAGATAAGATAGCAATATTTTGAAGTTATAAATACATAGACATAAAGAAAGAGAGAAGGAGAGAGACAAAAAGCAAAACAAAGATAAAAAGAGAGAAACATAGAATCAAAGGCAGTGGCGGAATTTGGACAAAAAATGTAGGGGAGTCAAATAGATTTGTTATATATAATTTTTTTTAGTTAGAAAAAAAGCTCTTCATCTTTTCTCTTCATTTTCTCTGCTTAAAATAAGCACACATAATAGTAGAATTTTTAAAAAAATATTACTATCATTCACTATTATATCATGTTATTGTTTTATGATACCAAACCATGAATACCATTTTAGATAAACCCTTCGTACCTTATCAATTTGATTTTGTGGTATTGTCAAATTTGAGACCGTTTTTCTCGCGTTGTAATGAATTTTTAAATTCATTATATTATAACTTTAAGAACTTTAGATATTTGTTTTTTATTGTCTTGAATTCTTGGTTCTCATAAAACCTACCTCTTAAAAAAAAAGAGAATCAATTTTTTTACTTTTTATCATAATCTTTCTAATATAAATTTATCATCTCTCACCTATCTAAAAAAAATAAAATTTATATTCAGAAATCACAATCATCACAATGCAAAACATAACAAAACTCATACCACTTTAATTAAATAAGCAACACCGTATGAAATTCAAAACTTTTAAAAAAATTTACCATAGGCAGCAAAAAACACAAAATCCGTAAATTTCACAATTAAAGATTATAATAATATGGGGAAAATTATAACTAGGGTTCATACCAATTTCATAAAAGAATCCCTAAAATCATAATTAGGGTTTTATTAATTTAGGATCAACTTAATTTGGGATAAACATTCTAAAAAAATCATAAATTTAACATACATAAATCATAATAAAATATTAACCTTGATCTGAGAGATCATGCAATAATGTATATTTCAATCTCATTTTATGTGTTTTTCAACCTCTATTTCCCAATCTATCTCTTTGTATTTATTTCTCTTCACACACTTTCATCATAATTTACATGGTGGAAAGATCTTATGGCGAAAAAAAAAATCCTAATCTCTTTTATAAATCAATGTCTCCATTAAATTTTTTTATTTTATCTTTTATTATAATTTTTCATAATATAAACTTAATATAAATAATATATAAATATAATTTAAAAATTATATAAATACATATAAAAAAAATCAAAAGAAAAAAAAATGGGGGAGCCACAGCTCCCCCCTGTCACCACATAGGTCCGCCAGTGATCAAAGGGGAGACAAATACAAAGATAAAGAGAACCAAATAAATATAATTTAACTCCAGTAACAAACTGGTCCATGCTTTTCATTTTTGATTTAATATATCTTTAGTTACATTCAATATTGTTTGATCACTAATTAAATTTTCAATAAATACTTACAACATATCGAATGACAAAATAATATTTTTTTACTATTATAACACAATTAGAAAGGAGTGGAGACATATGACTATTAATCTTGACGAGTCCATCAACTCAATCTTGAAGAAGAGGAGAAATCTTCCAATCTCTTATATGGTTATAGCAATATATACCTATTGCAACAAATTTTTCACTAATAGCGGTAGACAAGTCGCAACCATGATATTGATCATGTCTACTCTGAAGTTGCACAAAGGTTAGAAGATGCACAATCAAAGGCAAACACTCATACAGTGCTTCCTTTTGACTCGAGGAGTACCATATTTTTAATACAAGAAGCACAAAATCCAAGTGACATATATGTTGGAAATATTTTAATATAATTTAAAAATATATAATTAAAATATTATCCTACGGATACTTGTATTTTTTATGGACTTTTAATTTTACAAGTAAATGATGTTATTTTTTGTTAACGACTATATTTTTATTATGAATTAATATTTTATTTAATCACTTATTACAATTGACTCTTAAGTCTCTTTTTATTACCTATAAATACTCCATATTTGTATGAGAAACAAAAAACAACAAACACTAGAGCTCATACAAAAGTGTTTTGTATTCTTCTCCATATTATATTTTAAGACATTAGTGTTCATAAGGTTAGGAGATCATTAGTTGCACTCAATTGATGTGATAGGTTGTTATATATTGGGAGAGAAACGCATATGATTTTGTTTTGGATGTGCGTAAGGATGTTTTCTCTCTCATGACATCACTTTGTCTGCCTCAACCCAAGATATTTGTACTTCTTTCCTTATTTATTTTTTATCTATTCTTGTTATAAGAATCGTTGGGTTTGATTAATATTCTTTTATTCATATATATGTCTTGGTATTATTATTGCTTTAATAATAATTATATTATTCATATTTTTTTATTACTAGTATGTTATTTGTTTAATCATTTCTAACATTCTAGGAGAGAAAAATATTTTTCATTTCTAACATTAAAGACAATATAGAGCAGAAGAATGAAAACATTCTTTATGAACTATTGTGTTTGTTATAATTATAATTAAATCAGTCTCAACTAAATCTAAAAATTTAAATTTATGTGTATAATTGTTTTTATTCCTTAAGTAACATCTTCATATCGTGCTAATCTAGTGCAGTGAAAGAAAAAAAAATGCTTTGATATGGTAAGTGTTATTCTACAAATTCTAACTCATTTAAATTTATATGAAGTGAAATTTTATATTTTGTTTATCATATTCTCAAATAGAATTCCTTGCAAGGTTGTGATAAAATTCTTGTGAGTTACAAAAAAAAAGGAGAGCCACATTTAAAATATTTCAAAGTGTGGGGGTGTCTTGTAATGGTTAATATACATATTAATAAAAAATAAATAAAATTTCTTGGTTATATATTCTAAAGTGAGTGAGAATATAGTACTATTTTGCCTTCTAGTGATAATGTTATTTGTGATTCTTCTAGTTATGGCATTCAATATGTCTAATTTCTTGAGATGATTGAATGATATATTAATGTAAATTGGATATTATTTATGGTGACACAAATCAACTACTGATTATGGTTATGTTTTAACCTTGGATGGAGGTGCACTATCATGAAAATATGTTAAAAAGTTGTTATTCTGTCATGATCTATTATGCAATCATAAATTGTTTTTATTTCAATGCATCATGACAATCAAATTTTAATATTTATTAAAGTTTCAAGTAAAAATGTCAATGAAAAATCAACATACGAGAAATATAGACAAATTTATTAAAAACTTAACTATTCATGATATTATATCTCTTGACTTTCTCAAGTCAAAAAGAAATATTGCAGATCTGCTTATCAAAGGGTTGATGCATCAACAAGTACTTGAGTCGTCGAGGGAAATGAGACTAAAACCCATAAATAAGTTGCGACAATAGACACCCATTTCTACATGAATGGTGATCCCATGGAATGAAGTTCAATGGGTAACAACAAAGTTGTTGTTAACTAAAGTTCACCAACTAATTTGATTAAATTTTGTCTCATTCCTATGATGAGATGTACTATAAATTGTGGCAATAATTAGGTTGAAGTATCTGCATTATTATGCTTATATATATATATATATATATATATATATATATATATATATATATATATATATATATATATAAATACCTCTTAATAAACCCAATGAAAATTATTGTGGAGGTCTGAGTCACAAACCACCCTTTGAGGGTTTAACTAGTGAGTGTGATGGTGGGGTTGCCATTGTGAGACCTGGACAAGTCTCTAAGTCACACTCATAAAACAAGATACATGCAAATGACCGTAATGTGAAACCACTAATTAGAATATAAAATGAACATCGATATGTGTTCTTTACTAAAATCCGGTCATAGGGGATGTAGCTCAGGACAATTAAGTCTGCATTTTCTCATGTGGAAGTTTATAAGCACTAGGTGTAAGACTCAAACCCGGAAGGTTCTTTATACTGAACTACAATAATTTATTTTAAAAGATAATACATTTTCTTTTTATTTTATTTTTTAAATTATGTGGGAGATTGTTGAAAATATTTTAATATAATTTAAAAGATATATAATTAAAATATTATCCTACAATTACTTGTATTCTTTATGGACTTCTAATTTTATGGGTAAATGTTATTTATTGGTTAACAACTATATTTTTATTACGAATTAATATTTTACTTAATCAGACTTATTATAATTAACTCTTAAGTTTCTCTCTGGTACCTGTAAATATTCCCTATTTGTAAACAAAAAAAAAACAACAAACGTTAAAGCTCATATGAAAGTGTGTTGTATTCTTTGTATTCTTATCTATATTATCTTTTAAGACATAAGGCATTGATGTTCATAAGATTCAAAAATCCTTCGTTGTACTCGATTGATATGACGGGTTGTTATATATTGAGAGAGAAACATATATGATTTTGTTTTGTCCTATGCAATAGGGGCATTTTCTTTCTAAGGACACCATATGTGTGTCTCAACCGAGGATATTTATATTCCTTTCCTTGTTTATTTTTTATCTATTCTTGTTATAAGAATTGTTGGATCTGATTAATATTCTTTGATTCATATACATGTCTTGGTATTATTATTGCTCTAATAATTATTATTATATTATTCATATTTTTTATTATCAATAATGTTATTTGTTTAATCATTTCTAACAATATGACCATCAGGGAGATTTGCAGTCCGCTTATACGAATTGTGGTTTGACTGTGGTAAATTCAAAAAAGTACACCTACCATGTGCACACATGCTTGTTGCATGCAAATATTTACACCACGATTTTGAAATCGCACCTATGTATAAATTGGATCAAGTCTCTCAAGTATAGGAAGGCTTATATGGTGAACTCAGAAATGGAGATTATTGACCTCCTTACACGGGTGACAAATTATGTCCAAATCTACAAATAAAAAGAACATCCGTCAAGTCGGATAGGAACAGAAATTGACTTAACAAAACAATATATGGTGGGTCCAAAAACTGTTCATACCGTCAAACATTAGGACACAATAAAAGAACATACATAACTGAGATATCCCCTTCTAGCTATCGATTATGTTTCATTTACCAAGGTGTAAATCAAATCATTAATTCAAATCATAAATATACATTTGCTAAATTTATTTCAAATCAAATCCCTTCATGCTATTCTTTATTCTTATTTTACTATACATCTACCAATAACTTCAAAAAAAAACAAAATTTTATGACTAAATAATTGATTTCTTCTAATTATTAACTTTAATTTAATAACCAATAACTTCAAAAAATTATCTAATTTAAATTTAAATTTGATTTTGATTTTGATTTTTTGAATTTTTATTTTTGTTTAATGTTTTACTCTTAACTAATTTATAAAAAAGAAAAATTTACATTACACTATAAAAGTTTTAAACTTTTAATTAATCATTTTTAATAAATAAATGTATTTCAAAATATTTATTAAAAAGAAAAGAAACAAAATGGTATAATCCTCAAACTTCTTAACATTTAAACAAATTTTAAAAAGTTGCAAAAAGAAAGGTCCAACTTCTATTTTTATATTTTTTCTAAAAGTAAAACTTTTTGAATAAATTTTGATACATTTTTTGTATTTTAAAAATTCAATACATTTAATTAAAAAATTGATATTTTGTTAAATTTTTAATTCCTTTTTTAAATAAAACTTTTTCTGAACAAATTTATATTTTTTTTAAATATATATAAGTTTAAGTTTTTATTTATAATTTTAAATTATGTTTTCTTAAATAAAAAGTTACTTTTCCAGAAAAAGAAAAAAAAAACTGCATTGAATTCGGGATACAGGATCCGAATTCTAGCAGTATTTTGCTTTCCAATGCACAAAATACTCACTTGGAATTTTGTGTGGGTGGAACAGAAATTCTAACTAACATATTAAAACGGTCAATTCAGGGAAATAAACTGAGTGGTCTAGTACATAGATAAGAAAAGTGGGTTACTATTGAAAAAAAAAAAAAAAAACTCTTTTGGTTTATGCAGTTTGCATTTATTAGTATAATTGTTAGGTATCTTTTGAGGTAATTTTTTTAGCACTTCTCTCTTCTTTTTACATCTTCACAGCCATGGAAAAAGTTTAATTTTTTTTATAATTTATAAATATTTTGAATTATATAATTTAAAAATAAATTTCACATAGTACAATTTCAAATTCAAAAAAAAATATTTTGAATATAAAAATTTATTATGAATTATATAATTTACAATATTTTTTAAATTGCATAATTTAAAAAAATATTTTAAATTATACAATTTATAATTTGTTTTTTAATTATATAGTTTAAAAAATATTTTAAATTATACCATCTAAAATATATTTATAAATTACGAAATATGAAAATACAAAAATGTAAATATATATTATTGTTTTAAATTACATCATTTAGAATATATTTATGGATACGTTGCATGAGTACAACAGATATTTGGAAAACAAACACGGGTTGTGTAAATCGTAATTCTCCTATTTGGTTCTTTCTCAAGGTAACTACTTCCTGCATTGCATAATTTTTTCTCCTCCCATCAGAAACCTGCCCTTCCGTAAAAGGGGAGGACATTAAATTTTTGGTCAAAGTTCTGGAATTGTCTTTTATAGGTTAAAATATATTTTTTTCTAATTTTCATCAAATGTTAAATCAGTTCTATGTATAAAAATTAAAATTTATTTAAAATAAAATTAAGACTGATTTGATAAAAATTAAAAAAATAAATATTTTAACTTTTTTGTATTTCAAAAATAAATTTTGAAATTGATAGATACATGAAGAAAATATGGATGCAGAAAGTAATTGTCCTTTCTTAAAAGGTAGTGTTTTATAGAAGGTGGCCCATTCAAATAAGGAATTTGTTATTCACAATACTTGTTTAGAGGTTTCTTTCTACACCTCCTAACGTTTTTTTTTTCTATCTCTAAATGTTTTCAAAATTTCCTAAATGATCGTTGATAGGATAGCTCTAACGTAGAGATGGCAAATAAACCCGTTCCCGTGGGTATTGCCCGAACCCGTCCCCGTTTTGACGGGGAATCCCCGCATTGACTGAGTATGGGTATGGGTATGGGGAATCCCCGACTTTTTCAGTTGGGTATGGGGATGGGTATGGGGATATACATATACCCGCCATAATACCCGTCCCTGCCATATCTCCATTCTCGTTTAAATTATTAAAATATTAACAATTAATCAAGTAACCCCTATATATATATATATATATATATATTCTATTTTTTATTTCTTTTAATTATTTCATTTGTCATGAAACTCATTCTCATTCCAATATATTTTGTATCTTATCATAACCTTTATGTAATTATGTTAAAATGATGTATGTTAATTAAAAAAAAAATTATGCCTCACATTTGAATATTTATATTATTTTTTAATATTTTTATTTATTATAAATTTTCCTTTCACATGAGAATGTTTATACTCTCAATTTAAGGTAATATAAAAAAAATTCTTTACTTATTATTATTATTATATATATGTTTAATTTGAAGAACTCTTTTGTTTCATTAAAATAATTTTCGTTATTTTTCAACCATTAAGTATATATGTTGATATTTGAAAAGTTGTCTTAATTCTCTAAGATATTTTTCGTCTTATCATACCTTAGTTATACATTTGATTTCCTTTGTGTGATTTTTTTCGATAGTCTCTCAAATTATTTCTAAAATACACATTTGTTAGTTTTTTAATATTTTTATTTATTGTTTTTATTTTCATCATGTAGAATAATATTTCGATATATTCTATCTAATTATTTTTTATTTTATAACTCATTATTAATCATAATGTAAATTTTTCACTTTAAATTCTGTTTGAAGTGGTTAAAATTATATATATATATATATATATATATATATATATATATATAATGATATTTAGGAATAGTATATGATAATTCACTACAAGAAAAACATGAAATGGTGACTGATTTAGTGAGTAACCCATATCAGTCACTATTTTTCGTCATTGGTGGTAGTAGTTGATTTATTGTCTGAATGAATGACTAAATTAGTGACCGATTCAATGATCAAATCGGTACTTGATTTAGTGACCAATTTAATTACTAATTTATTTGTAATTTAATGACAAATTTTTTGGTCACTAATGATATTTTTATTTAATTTTAATCACTTCAAACATAATTTAATAATTAGTTCTCTAAGGTATTTTTCATTTTATCATACCTTAATTATACATTTGATTTCCTTTGTGCGATTTCTTTCGATAGTCTTTCAAATTATTTCTAAAACACACATTTGTTAGTTTTTTAATATTTTTATTTATTGTTTATTTTCATCATGTAGAATAATATTTCGATATATTCTATCTAATTATTTGTTATTTTATAACTCACTATTAATCATACTGTAATTTTTTTCACTTTAATTGTATAAATAACTTTTATTTACTACAATATAAAAATTTAATGTAATTGCTATGAATATTTTTTTGTCAATATCCAACATATATTGAAGTTCAAAAGATACAAAATCTATGTCAAAATTTTATTATTATGTTTATTATATGTTCTTTGTGTCATTTTGATCAAGTGATGTATTATAACTTTTATTAGTGTATAAAAAAAGAGATTCATTATAATTTAAAAAATTGAAGTAAACAAACATTTAAAATATATTTTAATTTGAATATTTATTTTTCTTTTATTATTATGTTTATTATTTGTTCTTTGTGTCATTTTGATCAAGTGATATATTATAACTTTTATTAGTGTATAAAAAAGAGATTCATTAGAATTTAAAAAATTGAAGTAAACAAACATTTAAAATATATTTTAATTTGAATATTTGTTTTACTTTTATATTTTTTTGAAATATTTTTTAATTTTATCAACTAAGTTCATCAATGTTGTAGTTTGCAAATTTAATAAATGTTTTGGTTCACATGAAATTTTATTTGGTATTCTAATATAAAATGTAAACAATTATAATTTATTTTAAGGTATTTGGCATCGAAGAAAATCCTCCTAATATTGAATATTTCATAATATTATGTTTTCTTTACCGTAATTTTTTTTTTTTTATAAAAATTAATATTGAAGTAGTTAGAACACGGGTACAGGTATGGGTACGAGATTATACCCGTTACCCGGTGGGGATGGGGATGGGAAAAAAGTTTGATACCCGTTGGGTTTGGGTATGGGGATGGGGATGAATTTTTTATGCGGGGATGGATATGGGATAGCGAAACCCGTCCCCGCCCCGCCCCGTTGCCATCCCTACCCTAACGGCCTCTCACACTTTTCTTTTGATTTAGAGAAAAAAATGTTTAAGAAAATACTATTTTAAAATCTGGATTAGACAAAAATCGAATTTCAAAATCTGATTAAAAAAATTGCAGGATTTCGAGATTCATTTAAGAACTACCAGATTTTGAAATCCAATTGAGATAATTATCAGATTTTAAAATCTTATTTAAAAGGTTACCAAATTTTGAAATCCGTTGATTTTTTTAATCAAATTTCAATTCAGTAATTTCCTTAATTAGATTAATTAGATTTCAAAATTTGGTAATTATATGAATTATATTTCAAAATCAGATGTTTTCCTAAACATATTTTGTTCTCTAATTCGTGAGGTAAGTGTGTGAGGGGATGAGTGCTGATGGATAAATATAAAGAAAAAGAAAATTACTTTTTACTTTGTCAAAAAAATTAACTGATTTTGGAAAAATTTAGAGGTGGGGGAAGAAA
This sequence comes from Vigna unguiculata, assembly GCF_037176805.1. NCBI lineage: Eukaryota > Viridiplantae > Streptophyta > Magnoliopsida > Fabales > Fabaceae > Vigna > Vigna unguiculata. The sequence goes on along the minus strand of NC_140794.1, from coordinate 48,885,550 downwards.
AGTTGGAGGTAGAGAAATCACACAGTTTTCATTACCCGACACTCTTTATTTTCATTTTCATACCTTTATTCTCCGTCTTCCACCAGAATTAATTAACTCTGCTTTTTAACTTTATTTTTTCCAATGCAACAAAAACTTTGCATCAACACAAACGGAAATGAGAGTTCACTATGTATGTTAACAATATTCATAAAAGCTGTTCGACGAATAATTCATTAAATTATGAAAAATGATGATATAATAGAGTATTACATTTAAAAGTTGTGCAGCCGTCGATTATGGCAGATTATTTTTTAATTGTGGAATTGTCTAATTTTCACTTAAAGTTTACAAATTTTTTTTCTATCATTACTTTGTGTTACTCCTTTATGCCATTTTGTCACATTATTTTTACAACATATCATAGATGGTATGACTTTTGCATATTTTGTTAATTTTTTTTATTAGTCAATCTTAGTTGTTAATTGTTGTTGGTGCGAGATTTGTGAGAATTGAATTCAAAACCTTTCTCATCATCCTTTTAAAGACACTAAACCAATAGTATTTTTTCAAATTATTAATCAAGATCAAACTCAACTTTTTCTTCTTTTTCTTTCCATTTAGCTACTAAGACTTTATTATAGCTTTTCCTTCAAATAAGTTATAACTCATTCTACCATAATTTTTTTCTCAAAATTTTCATCGTGAAGAATCCACCATCTCTTGTTCCTCCAAAATAAAACTTGCTAAAGTTAATATTCATTTCAATAATTTATCTTTGATGTTGCGTAGATGAGACATTTAACATTGATTAAAAAAAATTAACTTATATTCTAAAAGAGAGAATAATTTTTACCTTATATATCGATTTTATTATAATAGATTAAGTTTAAATTTACTTTTTAATACGATAATAAAATTGATCTTAACAAAAAGCTTGTTAGAACCTATCTTGTCGCATGTTATCAAAACCAACCAAAATTTAGTTTCATACATAAGATATTTATGAGATCCTAAAATAAAATAAAATAATTAGAAGAGAAGATGAATCTTACAAGATGTGTGTACAGATATTATCAATAAGAAAAAGCAAGGAGAAAGGTATATATAGATATCTCTAGAGTCACTTTCATTTTTTCAATTTCTCATAAAGCTTCTAACCTCTTAACATAGTTATCTGGTAACTCTTTTACTTATCTCTAAAATCTTGATTGTGTTTCTAATCTTCTTGAAGATTTGAACATGGTCTCTGTGATCCTAGTAGCAAGGACAATTATTCCAACCAATCAATTTCAAGTATATGATAAGTTCTATTTTTTCTCTATTTCTAGAGATAATGCTCTATTTCTACATATAATACGTGTTAAGCCTTTATGTGACTCTAAGGGTGTTGCATGTGTGCAACAAATTCTTTTAAAATTCTTGATCCTCTATAAATTCAAAGGTGTGTTCAAATCATTAAATCAAAACTTCTATTTATGTTTAGAACCGTTGGAGGAATATAGGACTAAGGGTCGAGGTTTCGTTGGGAGCTCTAGAGGTAAGGGAAGTTAGTTTGATTAAACATTATATAATTGTTTAAGCAAATAGTTTTGATTAGACATTACTGTTTCTAAATTTGTAACTACAACGGATGAAGTCAACTGTGTTAAATATGTAAAATTGGAGATTTTTGGTTTATGGTTGTTTGATTTGTTGAATTCAATTAATTTAGTGAGAAATTGTTTGAAGATATTGAGGTTTGAGCAATTAGCCCCTAATGGTACAATTTAAATGCATATTTTTATCTACATATGATTGTAAGAGTTATGAAGTTAGTTATTCCCAATGAGGAATACTATCATGTTGGTTTGTGGTTTGTGGATTGTGTGAGATGTATTGATGATAGGGACTGAAATAAGATTATCTTCTACTAATCCTTGAAATAAAATAGAGGAAAATGGATAAAGGTGAGAGTCGAATGAGGTTCTTGTCTAGAGTGTCTGCAAAAGTTAAGCTCGATAGGCATAAAATTCACCTTGTCATACTTTATAGATCAGGAAAAGTCCGAACATGTTATAGCTATAACTCTTATGAAGTAAGAGTGATTGATCAACGACATGTGCAAAATCTTAGGGTGCTAGTCAATACATCAGTCCTCCAGAGGTTGTGTTAGTAATGATATATATTGAATGATTCGTAAGAGTTTGATAACATGAAAATGGATGAGAGATGGTTTGACCACTACTAGAAATTCTCATATTACATGAGATTTTTCTTACAAATTTGTTAAAAAAAATTACAAGAAAAGACTTTTTTCTGCCATTTTTTCTATGAATCTTAATTGACAGGTAATTCCTTCGTAGATAATTATTTACTACAAAATTATAAAATTTGCAAGTATTTCCTACAAAATTTGTTGCGAAAAGTGTTTTATACAAAATATTTTACAAAAAAATTGGTAGCAATTTCTTGCAAAAAAAAAATTCACAACAAAATTTGTAAGTATTTCCTACGAAAAAATTTTCAAAACAAAATTGACAGTAAATATGAAATTTTTTGGTAGTGGACATTGTTTGTAAATAACCAAATTTATGAATTTGTAGCTTTGTTCTATTTTTTTGTTATTTAAAACTTATAATTTTTAAATAATCTCTAACTTACCCAGTGTATTTTATGAATGGTATTTTTATCTATCTGTTGTGATCATGATAATTTATTTGAGCAGATGATAATGTAGGTGTGGCAGATGAGTAACTGTGGGATTGGTTTGGAAGGACAACTAAGACCGGTAGCTAGTTTTGAAAAGACCGCTTATATTATGGTGTATTAATCTTTATCTCAACTGCTTCTCCTTTGAACTACTTTTAAAATTTCATTAGTAGTGGGATAGTTGTACTATCATTTTTTTTTCTCATGTCATAATATAATATTTATGTAAATGCTTTCTTATTAATATTAGTAATATTTATGTCTCAACATAAATGTGTAATAAAAATTTTACTTTAACAAAAAATAAAGTGAAGACAATCTTATCTAATTATTAATCCGATTTTCTAAATTTTATAAAAATAATTAAACTTCAAATCAATTCCTAAGCACAATGACATCATTGTTACGTGGTATTTTTTTACTTTCATTTCTTTCTGTTTTGTATCTATCCTCCACCTTCATTCCTTTTTCAAGGAATCTTCTTTTGTAGATTCAATGATTTTGAATTTTTTTGAAGAATTTGTGAAATGTGGATTTTTAGTGAGATTGCTAAGAATAATGTTGTTAAGGATCTTGTTTCAATTTTGAACATCTTTTATGGGTTGCTATAGATTTTAGTTGTGGGGTTGTTTGCGATGGAGGGTTGAAGATGATCTGTGGTTTCACTCATGGTGGAGGCTCTCATGGAATGTTAAGAGGAAGAACCGATTGTAGAAAACTAATTTTCATGGCAGGAGAGAAGGTCAAATCCCACCATTGACCACTATCAAGTAACAAACACAATTAATTAGTATCTCATTACATTTCTACATCACACACAAACCAAATTTTCTTACTAAGCAATATGGATAAAATGGTACAAAATGTCACGTCAAATTTGTAATCTCTGACGAGAAAAATAAGAAATTGAAAATTGATATGAGTTGAGAAAAAAAAAATCATCCACATTTGAAACTAAGTTCTTAAGAAAAAAGAAAAATTATGTATCACTTATCCAACCTCGTGTTAAAATTTGTTTCAATACAATATATACAAGTATCATAAAAATATAATAGAATGAGATTTAAAAGGTAAATATGTATCAGTAGAGATGAAATGTATATAGGTTTTGATGGTAAAGATAATAATAATAATAATAATAATAATAATAATAATAGTTTTAGTGGTGTTAATTATTATAATGACAACAGAAATTATAGTAATTTATTGTAATATTGATAGAAATGATAATAGTTACATTTTAAAATATATATTAAAAAGATATGAAATTTACGTTGTTATTAATTTAATTATTCATTTTATTATGATAATAAAATATTTTTTTAAATATTTAATTATTATATATTACCTATCAATTAAAAATATATAATAAAATTAATTTAAAATTTAATTGTTTTATTCTATTCTTTCCTTCCAAAATAAATTATTAAAAATTAAAAAAAATTATTTTACAATATATTAAATTTAAATTATTTTAATTATTATTACAATATTACTTATTTTAATTATTTATTATATTACTATTTAAACAAATATTTTATTATATTTATTTTTATATAATTTATTATATTCCAATATATAATCAATTATGATGGACCGATTATATATTTGATGATAATCAATCTACAATGTAAATTTTCTTTGCCGCATAAAAGATAAAGTTTAAAAACAATAAAAAAAAATGTTTTTCATGTACATTTATGAAATTTCTGTATCTTTCCATGCCTCTCTTTGTTTTCATAGTTGAAAACATATAGTAATGGTTGTTATAGCATCTAAAATAATATTTGGGGTTAAATATATTTTTTTACTTAAATTTAAGTAAAAATTAAAATTAGTTTGTTTCAAAAATTTTGATTCAATTTAGTAAATCAATTTTGAAAATATTTAGATTTAGTCACTTTAAACAAATTTTGTTAAGTTTATTTAAAATTTTAAACACATTTTCACCTAACATTGAGGCGAAATATATCATACGAGTGAACAACTTCTATTATTAAATATATTTGAAACGTTAAATAAACTTAATACAATTTAGTTAAAATAACTATACATATCTCTAAAATTATAAAACTAAATTGGATCACAATTTGAAAAAGAAACTAATTTCATTTTTTAGTAAAATTTAAGAGTCCAAAACATATTTAATCTTGATATTAACAATAAGATTGTATGTTAATAAAAGTTTTTAATCACAATAATAAAATAGTCCTAATTGTCATAATAATTATTTTGATATTAAAAATTATTGTTGTCATAATCATCATAATAATTATCATTGAAATAATAATAATAATAATAATGAATTTTATGATAGTGATAATGAAAATGTTGAAAATAGTATAGATGACGATAATAGATGTAATGATTGTAATCAATGGCGGATCTTGACCACTAAGTTTGGGAGAGCCAAAATAATATATTCAAAATTCAAAATTTATATATTTAATTATTGTTACTAATACAATAAAAATAAAAATGAATAAATGATTTAGTATGATTGTACCTACAAAAGAAATCACACATATACAAAGGATTGTCCTTTGTTCTTTCAGATTTTTGAACCCATCAATAATTGAATTAAAACTAAAATTTTCAACTATTTATTTTTCAATGTAAATATAAACACGTTCCAAATAATTAATATAAAACATGTTTCTCTAATTGAACAATATGATCATTTGTATCGTAATTTAGGATACATTAAGATAAGGTATTGAATTTGAATTGTTTTCATCGTCATGGATAACTTTCTTTTTATCACTTTTGAAAAATAATTTCATTCTTTTATTCTGCATCAATATATCTATTTCTTTTTTAAGTTTATGATTAAAAAATAATTTATCATAATTTAATTAAAAAATAAAAAATTAAGAGTCACTAAAAGAAAAAATTAATGACAATGAAGTTCCAAATAAAAGATAATTATGGAAAAACATATAGAACAATCATTTTTTTCTCTCTCATAATCATAAAAAAAATGAATATAAGACTCATATGGTAAAAAATAATGTTAACTATTAAACAAATATTTCATTATCAAGTGACATCAAAAATTTGCTTTTTTTTTTCTTCACAAATGAAAAAATAAAACAAATGAGAAATGAAAGCAAAATTAATAAATTTGTATTTAACTGTTTTTTTTTTCAAAACAAAAATTAAAAGATGTGAGAATGTGAGATCATAATAAGTTGTGAAAAACTTAAAAATACAATAAAAAAATAAAAAATATCTTAATAAATATTTTTATTCTTTGCTATATTTAGTTTTATGTTTCATTATTTATTAATATTAAATGTTATATTTAAAATAAATAAAAAATACTAAATTAAATTTCTATAAATTTTACTATATATTACATATAATTTGAAAAATTAAAAATAATTAATATATATATATATATAATATAATATAAAGAAAATTAAAAATTGAGGGGCCATCGCCACCCCTGCTCCAATAAACTCCACCATCGATTGTAATAGTAGTTATAATTAAATTAAGTTATGAAAAAAAAGACAAAAATTAAGTAATTTATTTGTATTGTCTTCCAATACAGTTTTTTCTCAATTTAAAAAACAATCTATACTGACCAAACAAAATGGGTAATATGTAAAATAAAAAATATTATATTATTACACCAGAATAGAGTAATATCCTACTAAAGGGAGTTAAAGTATAGATTATATTTAAAGTCGTTAATTGAATACCAAAGTTTCGTTTTGTATTTTTCCATGTTTTCCCATTTATCCAATTATTTTTCTCAATTGTTGTAATAATTACTAAGCTTAGCGAAAAAGTTGGTATAGTCATTTGTGTTTTCATGTGCACTACGTATAAATCATATTGCTTAAATTGAAAGTCTTAATGTATTAAAATCATCAATATTTGTATATATTCCAAAAACATTAACTTAGGTCTAAAACATTAAATGAGGTTATATTCCATCACGTGTGATGCTTGTTCTTATTGCTTAATTGTTAATATCCATAAATAACACATTCACCTTTATTACATTACGTTTCAAAACGAAATAGTTAATGTGTACTGTTTAAACCAACACATGTTATGTTATAAAAGAAATATATTTCCAATGTTAATAAAACATAGTTATTAATGAGTTTGAAAATTGTCTTATTAATACAGAAAATTTATTGAAAATTTGACAGAACGAAAAAGGATAACTAAGAAACTCTATTGTTTCGTTTTGACTGCAGCAATATTTATAATTTTGTTGATAAAAAATGATAAGAATATGGTGTTGGTTGAGTAAGTGGTCCTCTGCCCACCACAGACATGACAGTGGCATTGTTTGAGGAGTTAGCTCACACACCCATGCGCTGACTTTTCACCCTTCCCAACCGACCCTCTTAATTCATTACTGCCTCCAATAATTTTAGGGAATATAAATACGTAGAGAGGATGGTAATTTTGGTTCTTTTGGAAAATACGGATTTAAGAGTATAGTTTGTTCCAAAAAGGTTTGGGTTCAGAGGCCTACTAATTGATTTATTTATTTTTAATTTATTTTTTGTGATAAGCTTTTAATATTTTATAAATTAGAACAAGTTCATAAAATTAAGTAAAAATTTTAGAGAATTGAATGATAAATTAAAAATTTAATATTTTTATTATATTCATTTTCGTATTTTGACATACATAATGAATTTTTAAAATTTTTGTATATTTAGAAATACATAATTATGGTCTTTCTCACTTATACAAGAATTTGAAACACTTATGCAACAGTCCAAAAGAAAAATAATCAACATATATAACTGCAAGTTTTCTTTTTATACAGATCGCGGGCTGGCTCACTCTGCCTCTCCTTGGTTTGCACAAGATGTTGATCTATGTGGGTCGACATGCTTAAAATCTCAATTCATCCCACATTTTTTTCGTGTGGATTTGTGTGACGGTCTGTGTAACTCGTCCCACTTTGTCATTCTATATGTAAAAGAGTTAAATATATTTTTATTATTGTGCGAATAAGATGTTGGAAATATATTTTTATTATTTTTAGTGCTGGTATTTTTTGCATTTCATATTTTAAATTCTTTTATATGTTTGCAAATTTGATTATGGTACTAATTTTTCTTAAATTAAAAGTGTTTGTTATATAATTTTCTTAATAAAATACTTATAAATAACTAGTACGTAATTTTATCAAAATTAAAATATAAATCTCCTTAATTTAAAAATTAAGAGAATTATTAACATTAAATGTATATATTTTTTTTTATATTTATCGATAGACTTTTATCAACAAAAACAAATTCGTTGGCAAATTTAAATTGTTGATGAATTTTAACAACAAATATCAAAATTTAAATTATCAACGAATATTTTTGTAATTTAACGATTAATATTTTAACTTGTAATATATCTTATGATTAATTTTATTGGTAAATTTTGTCGTTAATTTGTGACTTTTATTAACGATAAATATTTTTGCTGATAAACCTATATGTAAAATGAGTGATAAATTTTTAATTAAATCTAATAAAAAAAATTGTATATTGAAAGGAGACGAACAAAAAGAAAGTAAAGATAAGAAAGAAAAAAAAAAAGAGAAGAAAGGGCAACAAGAGAAAGAGGCATGGTGAAGGGAAAAAGGAGGATAATTAGAGGATGGGAGGAAGAAAAAGAGAAAGAAGAGAAATAGAAAAAAAAAAAGAATGAGAGGAGGAAGAAAAAGATAAAATTATCAACAAAACGAATCAAATTTTTACTATATTATAATCCATCAATAATGATCGATAAATATTTATTAATGATTAGTTAATTTTTATACGCCTAAATCTATATTAAAAATGTTACATTTTAATTTGATATTTTAATATCTTCCCCTCTTATAAACATATACTTTTAATTTTTTTTTAATCCTACGCTTAAGTATTGAAAGGAATTCAAAATATTATCTAAGAGATTAAACTTAGATATTTTTAAGAATATATATATATATATATATATATATATATATATATATATATATATAAACCAAATAAGTATTACTATAATACTTTTTGAAGAAAAAAAAAAGCTTTCACTATAGCTTTTAGTACACCTCTATATCTTTTTCAATAAAAACAACATTAATTTCTTAATCAAGAAACACTAATCAACAGGCCTCTTAAAATAATAATGTATAAGAAAATAAAAACATTTGAACTTAACACATAGAGAGTTAAAAAACATTTTACAAAAGTATATGATCACAGTAAAAAGTCATGTTAGAAAAATATATAAATTGTATTCATATTAAAATTTTCAATAATTTGTTCATTAATTTCTTATCCTGTCTCTAATATGAAAGGACTTTTATATCATTGAAAAATTTACTACTGCAAAAACAAAACAAATTAAACAAATGACACATGAGATAAAGATGGCGCCTTGTCATCTATTTGTGTAATTTGGTTTGGCATTGCACCTTTTGGTAAATTTTTATTTTCACTCCAAAATGGTACAGAAAACCACATAACAAATTAACATGATCTTAAATTTTCAACCAGCTTTAACTTACAAAAGATTAAACATATTTCACTGTTGTATACACCATTTCTAATATTAAAAGTGTGATATAAGATAAATAATTAAATATTGAAATACAAAGAAAAAATCACAAAAAAATGAACAAGTAATAAAAGGAGTTAGGGACAAGGAATAATTGCTGTTAGTATATATATGGTACAATGTAAAAACAGTAACACAACAAACAGAAGACGAGTAGGCCACACTTCACATCAAAACCAAAATGCTTTATCGTGCACTGTTTCTGCTGGCAGCTCTCGCCACGTTCCACGGCTCATCGGAGGGAGAGACTCCGGCAGTGGCTGCCCCGCTCCCCGCGGCGGCGAGAGATTTCTTGGAGGCGCACAATGAGGCGAGGGCGGCGGTGGGCGTTGAGCCGCTGCGGTGGAGCGAGCAGGTGGCGAACGTGACGAGCAAGCTGGTGCGGTACCAGAGGGACAGGATGGGGTGCCAGTTCGCCAACCTAACCGCCGGAAAGTACGGGGCGAACCAGCTTTGGGCGCACGGCACGGCGGTGACGGCGCGCATGGCGGTGGAGGAGTGGGTGAAGCAGAAGCAGTTCTACAACCACACCGACAACTCGTGCGTGCCGAACCACAAGTGCGGCGTGTACACGCAGGTGGTGTGGAGGAAATCGATGGAGCTCGGGTGCGCTCAAGCGACGTGCGTGAAAGAGGATGCTAGCTTGACCGTTTGCTTCTACAATCCTCCAGGGAACTACGTTGGGGAAAGCCCTTACTGATTCTTCCTCTTCTAAGTATCTCTCGATCGGTTTTAGTTCCTTTCAAATATCTAGGTTAATGATGCTTGTTTGTGTCGTGAAGTTCTGCTAATTAATCCTCTGCAACTGATATATTTATATGTGTAATGTAATGAGTTCTTTCTGAAGTAGAATCAGACGCCATGAAAACCACATTGCATGGTGTGGTTCTTGATTTGGATTTCCTTAGCAGATCTTGTTTCCATGGAAAATTATAAAATAATTTTGTAAGTGTATCTTGATCTTGAAAACATTATAATAATAACTGTAAGGTGGGCCAGAGCGAGTGAAATCTAGGGATCGATGATGTTTGTGGAAGGTTATTAAGGCATTGACGTGGTGTTTTGTGGGGTTTTCGTCAACTGCATGCATGTCAGTAACTTTATGGCATGGATGAATTATTTGGGGGCTCACGTGCAAACGGGACGCTGTAGATCATCCCGTTGAACACGGAACTTTTTGTTTCATGTTTCAGCTCGATCCAAAATATCTAATCGCCATTATGTGCATGTACGTTATTTTTCTGTGTCTGTTTGCTTCTCTCAAATCCTTCACTGTTCACTTGTGACTCCGTCCGTAAGTTTTCTCAGCCTCTTGTGCTCTTTTCATGGTGAAAACTCCATTCTTTCAAGTTGGCCCGCAAATATCTAATGCTATAATTACGTTTTGGAATATTTTTCAAAGAAATTATAACATTTTTTAAAGATTTGACAAACAGAAATCACGACTATGATTAATTTGAAGTTAAACAAATATTTTTCCATAAACTGGACCATCTGGCGAAGGAAATTCAGTTGAGGTTGATAGTTAGGTGAAGAACTCGTCACATGACAACAAGCAACCATTGTCCATTAATGACTGGACAGACCAGTAGCGTGACGTGATTGCTATAATATTGTATGTAGCGATCTCAATGCACCTCTGTTTTTATACTCGGGAAAATGTTTTCTTTTGACACCAGTTGCCACAACCCATTTTAATGGATATTTTAGTCGTTAAAAGAGTTATTTTTTTTTTGTATTTATAAAAAAATAAAGATTGAAGAGTAAATAATAGATATAAAATAAGTGTAAAAATTTGTTGGGTGTCAAAATAATAGTATTTTTTATATTTTTAGGTAAGAAATTTTGCAAAGGTATTAGAGCAATGAATCACAGGCCAGTTATAAATCACAAAAAAAAAAAAAACCAAAATGACAATTGATTACACACTTCATTTATACTGCTAATATCATAATCTCAACTCTATGAATAAGCTTACATCAATTACAGATAATACAATGAAACTGTTACACAATGCATACACAAAATGCAACACATTGGAGTATTAGATTTTGCTGTTGCTGCTACCCTGTCAACTTTGTACAAAAGAATACATAATAGAGCAAACAATGTAGATCAAGGTTTAAAATTGCAGTGGCAGTCGTAGATGCAGTTCCATTGTCATCCTCGATATTTTGAAAAATTGCTGAGAAATTCGACTACGATTGCAGCTTTGGACTGTTTTTTAAAGCTTGATGTAGATTGTCTCCCATAATAAGAAGGAAGGCTAACAAGCAATTATTTTACCAGCTCCTTGGGTATGAGATATCGAAAAGTGAAGTTGTGTGGAATCCACTCTATGCTCTTCTTAGATTTTGCAAGGCAATATTTTTTAACACTCTTTCTTAGAGATTCAGGTAGAGACTTTTGGATCATCTCCAGGGTACCAGCAGAGCATAAACTCGAGTCTTTACAAAATGACTCCACAAGCTTAGGTAAGAGTATTTTCTGATCCTTACGTACCCCAAAGGTGGCTCGAATGTATTCTTCCTTTGCAGCTTCTAGTTCTTGAACTACTCTCTTGGGTGTATATACACGTACCTGCCATAGTTTTAAACAGATAAGCAACTCGTTGAAGTTAAGCATGTAAGAAATGGCTACGTAATCTTTATCTGTTTATCCATATCCATGAACAAGTTTATCCGTGAACTTTTTTGTTTTTAACACATTCCAAGGACAGGCTGAGACCTTTTTACAGTAAAATCCACATTACCTATGAAGGCATTAGAACCACTGCTATAAGGGATTTAATTCTTGCAGCCCAAACCATGTTTACTATATAATTAGACGAGTGAAAATGAAATTACTTCATGTCGAAATTATCTGTTATGTTTCCTCAATTTAATTTGTTCTCTGTTGAAAAATAGAATGTTACAAGTCTAATTAAACCACACATACAGAAGAATTGGAATAAGTACCGCTGGATCAGAATGGTTTCCTGAACAGAGAGCGAAGTGTAGAAGAGGCTCAGGATGCTCAATACCAAATGCTTGTCGTCCATCTCCAGCTTTGAATTTTGTCCTTGGAGAAAAGAACAAGCGTAGCCACTACAAGAGGATTCAAGTAAGAAGAAGTCACTCAATAGGATTTACAAAATAAATACCGACATTTCAAAGATATCCTAAATGCATGGCTATTTTATTTTATTTTTTTTAAATTTTCTGTAAGGGAAAGGTTGGAATTGCATGAGCAGATGAAGCACCACCTGTCCGGGGCGAGGCATCTGGCACCCGAGTATAGCTTTCTGTATTGTGTCTGCACTGACTGTATGACCACCAACATTATATGCAGCCTGAAAAGGGCATCCATAACACTGAGTATGTCACCAAAAGCAAATAGGCTAAACGGGTTCATCCTTTAATGGACCATTAAGCTACCATAGTTAGTTTTTACCTTCAACAGAAGGAGGACTCTTTTCACGTTGTTTTGCGGAATTCCATAAGCCAAAAATGCCTATTAGAAACCAAAGAACATATTACAACCTCAATTAATAAGTGACAAATGGAGAACTATTAGAGTGAAACATGGTTTTGAGAATAAATAGTAATTACATGCATCACCAAAGCATTGTGTATGTTGATCCAGAAAGCTAATTTCTCCTCATGTTTTAACTTCCCAGGATCTACATCTTCTAGTTGACAGATGAGTGATCTGAAATAACATAAAAGTGGATGGCCATTATAACTCCAAGAGACTGCAGAGTCCAGCTTAACTAAGTACTTTCACATGAAAGCTTCGATCTCAATCAGATATTGATAAACTCACCTGAAATTCTTGAGCAACTGCTCAGTATCACCCAATTTCTGATTCTCTCGGTAAATCCATGATACCTCAACCATGGTGCTGTATGGCCCACTAAACTCCTTGAGTCCTTCCACATGGAAAGGATTGTCTAACCTCACATCAAAGGAGGAATTCCTGAACCCTGGACTCCACATGTCTCCTTGATCTCCAATAGAAAAGCCACTAGTTGTAGACAAGGATGAACTGGGAGATGAAAGACCAGGATTTGTCGTAGATGGATCTGCGAGTTTGCAATATATAGCTGATATGCATTTGACCATATCCTCAGAAAGCCTATTAGGTGTATTTGGAATATGATCAGATATTCGAGTGCCAAGATGCTCTGCCAAACTGATTATTCTTGATGAAGCATCAACATTTTGGGCATACTACACAGATTAAACTGAGTCAAAATCCATAAAAGGTGTCCACAAAGATTATTCTCTGAAATCAGCACTATATGTTTACAAAGAGAAGTGTACATAACAGAACTTCACAACAAAATGAGTAGTGTCATGTATTCTTCCATTCCATAAGTATAAAAACATGTCAAAGTAACGAAGACAACTGTAATCTATAATGGTATGATTGGAGAAACTTAATGTGCTAGGAACCATACTAAATACAAAAAACAGATAAAAATATATTTCCATGAACATGATTTACCTCCATCATGGACAGTGGTTGGGAATGACAAGCACGCAGAGATTCAGTTAATTCATCTGCTGCAGGAGGTGATACTCTCGTTGTAAATGCTGTACACTGTGATAACGAGGAGTGGCAACGATATACGCCTGAGTCTAAATGTTTTCCTTCTGGTTGATGTACACTGTATTCTTTCCCTAAAGTCTGAGGTTCATTTACACTATATTCCTTTTGCGTAGCATCAAGCTCATGATGAATTGATTGTACCGCAGAGCTTCCTCTTTTGGTTAAGAGCTCAGGCTTAGATACTTCAACGAATATTGCTGTAGGTGCAGTTGGAGAAGACTTTATTTTTTCCCCCTTGGTGAATGGAACTACAGAGGGTAATTGTTCATCAAATGCTTTACGATACAAGGAGAGAAGATATTGTTCCAAATACACAACTTCTAACTCTAACACCGCAATCTCTTTAATTAATTGGGACGTTGGCTGGAGTAAAAAAAATAAAAGTAAAAAATGAGTCAAGACAATCAGAAAGACATACATGACAAGAAAATCATAGCAGACCTATAATCCTAAACAATGCATAATCATTTATGGCTACAAAACAACCTTATGATTTTCAGACACATACAAGGAAGAACTGAGCTACAAACATATCCGCCATCAGCCTAGATTACACAAAGAAAAACTCTAAGTACGTTTGCAACATCAATTTTCTTTAAATGGTTTAGAAAGCACATATAAAATCAATCCATTAATTCTCAGTATGATAGACCTGTTGGTAATCATGTAGAAATTATGACATCAGAAGAAAATGCATATTTATTGGCTAAAAATTTGTTGAAGTTCCAACCTTGGGCAGTATCTTGTCATTTGATGTAACAAGAGATTTAGGTCTGTATCCAAGAGCCTTTTCTAACGTGCATCTGACCTCAAATTGATCTTGTAGTCTTTTCTCTAATTGTAAAATCTGGCACAAGATTATTTAAACACAAAAATAGACATGGCTATTAGGTAGAAGTATCATGAAGCATAAGAAAAATCTGAAGAAAGATTAAAAGAAAATGACTGCTTGAGTAGAATATGCAACAAAAGAATTTTGATGAATAGTTCTGGTGTCGTACCTCTTGCTTCAGTGTAAGTTGAACATCATTTGTAGGGGTTTGTTTTTTCCTTGGCTTACCGCATTCCGTGAGGTACCCTGTATCCTGAAACCATATCAAAGCCACTCATAGGTGTGAAAACCTTTCTTCTAAATAATTGTCTATAAGTGACTTGTGACTGTGTACGATACCATTATATTAAATTAGACAACCATTAGCATAGATGTATGAGATGGAACTAATTTTGTCAGACATATATGCTTTCCACTTCAAAAAAAAAAAAAAAAAAACAGAACAATTCTCTGTTCGTCCATCCCTTTCCCATACATAAATTTGACAATTATTTTTTATAAAAATTTCTGGCTCCCCCTTGGCTTTTGTATTACCATTTATACCAACAAAACATCCCCTCACATCATCACCCCTGAAAACAACCAACATTTTTTCAGCATCATAAATGCCAAACATTCATTTATAAAAACAGAACCTCCAAATCCCTAATTAAAAAAAGAAAGAAAAGAAAAAGTGAAGGGGATATATTGATAAAATAACGTAGTGATTGATTATACCAGCTTTGTTCGATCTGAGGTCTCGAGGTGGTTATCTGCATTATCATCCTCCATTCTTTTCTTATCAGGAAAGCTGTCATACCAAAACAGTAAAACACAATTAATATGTATTATTAGTCGATGTCTGATTCTGTATTTTACGTTGTGGTGCTCTTCAAGGTCCCCAAGCTACATTCGTGAAACCCCCAATTCTCATCGATTCTGAGAGGTATGAGCCTTCAGTTTCACTTTCAACCAGAAACCCCCTTCTTCAAAAGGATGTGCTCCAATGGATGAGACAAGGAAAATATAATTGGAGAAACATTAAAATAAATGCAAAAGCATTATTGTCCATTTTCCCAGAAAAGAAAAAAAAAGACCCTAATGCCTGAAGTTCACAATCAAGAGAGTACTACAAGTGAAGTGAAGAACGTAAGGAAGAGAGGGGCACCTCTTTGAACGCTTGTGTCTTGGAATCAACCCTTCATACCCCATGCCTAAAAGCCATCCAAAACCAAAGTCATTTCCAGTGAACAAAGATAAAACAACACCAAAAAAAAAAAAAAATTGGGAAAAGAAAGCAGCACAGGGTCAGCATCCTACCCTGAAACATTACAGCCAAGAAATCAGGCAGAGAACAGTTGAGCAATGCAATGAGCCAAAAAGCCGAAACACTATATAGCCCAGATACCAAATTAGCCAAAAGAATCTACAAACAAAACTCCAAGAGTTGAGTTGATTTGACTAGAGTACTTGCATTTGAGCTGTGAAAAGCTTCCTTAGTACACACAAAAGGGATCATTTGCAGTGGTTGGTGCTAACACATCTTAGACAGACATAAACATAACTATAATGGGCATTGCATAGACCAAAGGAAACCAAATCCAACCCACGAATGCGTAGAATAGATTAATTAGGCTTTTGACGAATGAGCCTTCACTTTTGACAACCCTCTGGTGAGGTGGTAAGTGTTTCGTGCTATGCTCGTAGCCTTTATGCAAAGGGTGGCCTTTTGCAGTGGTAGACCGGTGTGAAATGTCAAAACGTTTACCAAAAGTTAACAAAATCTCCCTGTAAAAGCCTCAACAGATCCAAGGTCCCGTTAGAGAAGAAAATAAAATAGTGGCTGAATACACATTACATATTCATACGAGTTATGAATGACATAAAGTTGCCCACGTCTCATTCTTCAATCAACACTCGGCCTTATGTAGTTTCTACCAAACCTTTAAACAGAATCTCTCATCATCTTGAAAATGAAAAAAAAAAATTGTAAAAAATAACTGTAACGGAAGTGATAAGCTAATTTTTTTACACAAATCAATTGTTAATAAGTTTTGTGAATATTTCACACAAATATTAGAATAAAAATATATAAATTTAATAGCTAATAATTTTACCAAAGAAGTACAAAGAAGTTTTAAGTATCCATAAATCAGCACAACAAAATTTTTCATTAATAACTAATTTTAGACACCAAAAATTGTTAGTCATTGTAATGACTTGAAATACCAAGTAAATAGAAAGTTATTAGTTACTAAAATAATCATTATTATAAATAAAAAAGGCTTAAATACCTTTTTGGTCATCATTTTCGTAGTGTTTGTTGCGGATGGTCCTCATTTTGACATAATGTTTAAAATGATCCTCATTTTTACAGAATGTTTAAAATGGTCCTCATTTTCGCAATTCGTGTTTTATTTAGTCCTTTTCTGTAACGCTGTTTAAATCATTAACGGAGAATTGTACAGGTGGCACCATTTATATTAGGGTGTGTTACGTGTACTGTACAGGTGGCTAATTAACGTTAATTTTTCAATTTAGGGTAAATTTTGCAATTAGGAAAATTTTTTCATCTTCGTCTTTCTTGAGTTCGGAATGAAGTGGAGAGTTAAGCATTGTACTGCATTTGGACTTTCCTTAAACTTCGTTCAATTTTACTTTTGTCAAACATTGATGTAGTGCATTTTGATAATGATGAATTAATGTTATGAATTTAACTTCTTCTAGAGTTAGATCAATTTAATTTCTCCCAAAGCTTAGACCAATATCACTTACTTCAATGCTCAGATTAAGATGTCATTTTGAACATGTTGGGACTAATAACAACATAATCAAACTAATTCATTTCTTCATTTAACAATAGTACAAAATATATTAGACTTTAAAATCATTAATCTGCCTCATTTGTGTCATGATGATGACATCTTTTCATCAACACCACCATTTGAAAAAGTTGCAGCCCACATTATTGGAACCACCACTTTGTAAATCAATAAATCAAAAATTAAAACCAATTTATTATTAACACAACAATAAAAACAGATTGTACCCAAAATTTTCTACCAATATTCTTTGGAGTTTTTGCTATCCTTAAAGTCGTCATCCCTCCGCAGCTACAAATTGGAGTTAATCCATTTCTCGTTGAACCACCAACAGTGCACGAAGTTATACAACACGGTTGCCTCCAACGATTACAACTAGAGGTAAAGGAAGAAGATTGAGACCGTAACATACCTATATAATGTATAATGGGATTGTAGGAAGAAGAAGATTGCAGCAACAACACCACAATTGGGAATGGAGGAACAAGATTACCAAAACTCACAAACTGCCCAAACATTCCTTACCAAAACCCTAGCTCACTTGTTTAACCCCAAATATCTAATTACCACACATGTAACACCCTAATACAAATCGTGTCACCTGTACAATGCTCCATTAATGATTTAAACGGCGTTATAGAAAAGGATCAAATAAAACACGAATTACGAAAATGGGGACCATTTTATATATTCGGTAAAAATGAGGATCATTTTAAACATTCTGTAAAAATGAGGACCATTCGCAACAAACACTGCGAAAATGAGGACCAAAAAGGTATTTAAGCCAATAAAAAATTATAATTAATCACTAAATTGATCATTAATTAATTAAAGATCAATTTAAAAATTAAGTTATTTTGGTAGTCAAAACCTAAGTAACTAATTTTTAGTGATCGATTTCCTTTATTAGCTAAAACTATGGTAACTAACTTTAAAAACTAATTTAGAGATTAATTATATTTTTTATTCATAATAATTACTATTTTAATAATCAATAATTTTTTACTTTTGTGAATTGTTATTAAAATTAATTATTATGATGACTAATAACTTGTAATTGCTAAAATTAGTTATTACTAATAAAACATTTTATTGTAATAGATAAAATAAATGGACTGTAACGGTTTCACTTATAGTGCAAAGAATAGCATCAAATATTTTCAAACGTGAGAACATTATCGTAATATCTTACGACAATTTTATTTGCATGTAACAATTTTACAATATTGTTATATTTTTTTTTATAATAATATCAATTGTATAGTATTTTTTGTCTTAAATGTTCTGAAAGTAGTTCTTTTTTCCTTTATTTACATCCCCTTGCCAGAATGCATACATATATGAAAAAAGAAAAAAAATAAAGACAACAATCCTTTTAATAATTTCAAAGAATCCAAATTAATCACATCAAGAGTCACTTTAAGAATCATAACTAAACATTATATAAGTTTCTCATTGTCAATTTAATAACACTGACTATTTAATAATCAATTCACAACTAACTTAAATACACACTTATTATAAATCAAGAGCCCACTTACCATAATTATTGGTGAACCAGAACCAATTGCTGAATTTCAAGCTTCAGAGTAAAAAATTGCAATTTTATCCTTTCATCCTTTCATTGTGCAATTTATATGTCTATATCAATCTTTTAGTATTTTTTTCTTTTAGATTCAGAGGGTTATTTTGATTTGAATTAAAAAGTCATGTAACATGACTCCTCTGCAACTGAGAAGGTTTGTCCCGTTGCAAATAGCATTTGAAGATGAGTTACCAAAATTCTCCTTCTAACAATCAAACATAGATGATGAATGGATTGAGATAGAAGCATTCTCTTTCATTGACTGTGCATACGACCCTATACATGTTTATACAGGTGGCTCTCGTAATTTCAACATTTTCTGCTCTTGTTGGTAAGAGTTGGTGATAGTCCCTCCACCTTTGTCTCATTTTGCATCATATCTTTAATTATTAAGCCACTTGATTTGATTCACCAAAATCTAGTTAAATGAAAACGGTAACAGAGATGAAGATAAGATGTTTGTTTTTGGTCCCAGAGAGATACATTTTGACTGTGCCAACAGTGGTAGAACCATTTATTTGTTTAGGTGCATTGGATTAATCTGTATACAATGTTAGAAGGCTCGCAAATTGATTTGAATTCCTTCGTTTTGGTATGGTTCTTGTCATGTCCATTCATGAAAAAGGCATTTTGTTTGCACTCCTACCTGACCAGTTAGATTTTAACATATTGTAACCAATAATGGGAAACAAGTGACTAGGTAACAAAACAGTGGCTTAATTGCAAGAAGGAAAAGAAAGGGTTTATCTCAAAAGTGATGAAAGGTGAAGGGTAATAGACCTTAGATGGTAGAAAGGAGAAGAGGTTTTGTGGGGTTTCTCTTTGTCTAATTGTCTTTTGGAGGAATTAAGAGATGCCCCATTTTGTCCTTCAGTATCAAAGAGACTAACGTTTGTCAAAGAATCCACAAAATAATACAATATGTTGATTAATGGGAACTTGACCTTTGCCAAAACCAATACAAAAAGAAAAGGATGGGAGTGCGGGAAGGTGGCCAGTTCTCCCTTTTTGTCGTCACATTAACCTACTCAGATAAAGTTTCCTTTTTGCTGCACACATTGCTTAGACAGAGAAAAAGAAATGAAAAAGGAGGGGAACAGGCACAGGAAAAAAGTCTAATTGGTGAAGCTGGGTGAGAGAAAATTCTTGAGGAAGGATTTTGTTGGTAAAATCTAGTCACATGCAAGGTTTTTTTGATGCACATTTTATCATTATCTTTCAACTAATTCAAGATTGGAGATAAAAGGAAAAAAGATGGACAAATAAGAAAAACATGCACCTTGTGATAGCATAGTGTCCAAATTTCTCTTTCTTTATTGAAAGTAAGAGTAGTTAATTCATTTAAGGTATAAAATAAAGGGCTTAAGAGATAACAAAGCCAAGAGAGACTACAGACAAAGTTTAGTAAACATCTGTAGTGAGCTTAACTGTGTTGAATAGTTATTTGCTCAAACAACATTATCTTGATGAAGTAGATTAGTTACGTGTGATATATAGAATTAATTAGTTGTGCTGTTGGGTAAATGACAAAGTGTTCTATCGCATTCAAACTTTGTTTCCCTTTAAACTTGGCATAGTGACAAATTTTTTAAGAGCATCGTTGGGTTATTTTCTCAGTTGAGTGAGTAAAAACAAAACAAACATGCAGGGGTTCTTCTTTGGACAGATATAATATTCTAAACTTCATTACAGAGTCGAAAATTCTGGTCCCAATAAATAAACAAATGAAACTTCTATTTTATCTTATCGTGGAAATTTCATATAAGTCAGATGGACGAATTTCTATGCCACAAAACACCAAGATTACAAGAAAAAACAATGTGTAATATGTGGTTTCAGACCAAGTGAGAGGATCCGTTTTCAAATCAATCTGACAGACATGCTTCCTAGATCCATGTAACCGTCGAAATTGTCTAATTAGATTCTCTAATTGAGGATTGCAAAGCATAGTATCCGTAAGATAAGGATCTAAGTTCATAGTTTCTATATACAAAGATGAGATTCTCCTTTGAAATCTGCTAAAGTCAGTTTTATAAACACATTGCTTAAATGGTAAAATAGTTGTTTTGCATAAACATTATATCTTGAAGGCTTCTACTAGAGTGCAAACACTAGCTACCAAGATAGGATTTGAAAGGGTGAAATGATTTGTCTGTTTCATTTGCAGAGTTGGTTTATCTTACAAACTACGAACAATTATGAATGAACTGATAAAAAGACAAATTAGAAGTATTTCATTTGAATGTAAATTCAAATGAAGCTTGGAGGGCTTCCACACTTGTCTGAAGAGTGGTACTTGTACTGTGTAATACGAGATCTCTTGTCTTTGTGTTCCTAGTCATATTTTATTAGCTAGCATTTGTTTGTTTTTCATCGGAAAACAAACATAATTTTGAATAGCTGTAAAACAAATCAAACTTGGTTTTTGTATCAACTAGATATACGAGGTCACTTTGTGTTTGTAAAATAAAAAATATAAAAAATTGCATATATACAACAAATATGTAAAAGAATTGTAAACAGAGAGAGAACAATGTTATGAAAAGTATTGAAAGGATATAAATTTAAAAAAAAAAATGAATTTAGTGCTGTTGTTACTTGTACTTAAGCAGATTCATTTTCCTGAGAATTCAGTGTGTGTTGAAGGGTTTTGTTGTTGCCTTGTTGGTAAAATTGTCACTGGGGAAATCCGTCTACTTCAATGCACTTTATGAGTACAACTAATTAAAAGTGACTTTTGATACCAAAGAGTACAAATGTTGCTCAAATCATAAGAGCATGATGAAGTGCGAAAATCAAAGTTGTTTCCAAACTCTGAATTAAAAATTGGCTGGTGCAGTATCAAACATAAATCTGCTACTCTACTGAGTATGGAATCTGATGAATAGTGTCTCTCACTGCCTCGTAATGGCAACACCTAAATCCACAAATTATGTCCAATAGCTAAACGTGGAGGGAAAGAAGAGAGGGGACACTCTGACTCACTGTTCATTGTCAGTCTATTATGGACTCCTTTTTTATTCACTGTATATTTTTCGAAGGCTAATGTTTCTCGGTTTCATTTAATGGATTAACATCGTAGTGTAACAAATATGTAGTGAAAAGAATCAGAATCAGTTATCAAAATGTTTACCGTGTAATTGGTTCTTTTGATGGGTAATGGGTACCATGTTGATCGTGGTGAAAAACGGTTTAAGAAAAAATGTTTTGGTTTTGAGAAATTTTGTTGGAATCCCGGTTGCGTGACATAAAAGGCGAAGTTTCCAAAGACGTTTAGACAAGGCAGTGAATGCCAATCGTATATTACAAGCAAAAGGCATCTCTCTCAGTCTCTCTTTTCCTACTCCTACTGTCCCCACTTCTCTCCTTCCAAAGATGGTCCAAATTCCATTATCTTAATGCCTGCATATACCCTCCTCCCAGCCTCATGAACTTGTTGTTCAAGCTCCAAACCTATAAAATTTAATGTTCTGCAATACTTAACCATTGCTCTCCAACACTGATTTCATTGCCCTTAGTATTTATTTCCTTAATTCCCATATTACAACAATTCTAGTATTAATCGTTATAGCAACCAACATCTTCTTTGTCTTGTTTTTTGGAATTATTCATTAATCGAAGATAATATATAAGTAATCATAAATCTCAAATATTTTTAAAAATAAAACTACTAATTTATAATATATAAAAGAATGTAAACTTATTTTACAAGTTAATTTAAATTAATTTTGTAAAATTTAGTTAAATTTAAAATTCATTTCATCTTATTTTTAAATTTCAAACTTCCATTTAAATGGATTTTTAGCAATTTAGATCACATGAGAAAAAGTAGGTCCTTTTGCAGATATGAGATATATACCAAAAGGGTATTTCCGCAGGCTTTAACGTCAGTCACACAACCTGGTGAAGAGATGCTTGCGCGGAACATCTTCTTTGGCTCCTAATGCTTTTTATGTTCCTTTTTCTCCCTTTTTCATACTTCTCTGTTTTTGACACCTCTTTTCACCAAATTCTCTGCTTCGCTAATCTCCTAATTTTTTTTTCTTTTAATTTAGAAAACTAACTCTTACATCTACCGCATGTATGATGATGTACGTATCCATGCACCTTCCCCATAAATGAGTAATAATCGGTGGCACTAAAAGTTTTACTACTTTTGACAATTCTTGACTTTAGCATCAAAATTATGAGCTATGAAGTAGAACGGTTGACTAAAACAAAAGAAGTAACATAATGCTTCATGTTTCCTAAAACCCTATCCTCAATCATTGCGCAAGCTGTTCTCAACATATACCTAAAACTCACGTTAAAGAACAACAAAACATTTGTTGAACCATTCTCCTTTGTAGAAAATAAAGAGCATTAGGATATGCAAATATTATAAAGGCTATAGAAGAAAAAAAAAAAGTGATCATGGAAAAAGAAGTTAGCTAAAGTAAATCAGAATATAATCTCCTTAACTTTGAAGTCTTTTTAAGCAGATATAGTGTCTTATCTCTTTTACCTCTTAAAAGCAATCTGATTCCATTGGAGTTAATGTAAAAAAGACATGAACTTCGGTCTGTGTAGTGACTCACCAAGAATAGAATAATACTATGAAAAAAAACTAAGTCAAACAGATGAAATCCATGAAAGAAGAGACTTTCTTCTGTTCTTGAGGAGTTGGTGACACCCTAACCGAACAACAACTATAATATGACATACATAAAAATAACCGTTACACATTAGTTATTAGTTAGAGCTACCAACACCATTACTTAGTGGCGGCTCTAAACAAAACTGTTATAAACTTTGAGTGGTAGAGAGGGTAGTTGAGGAGAGGTTGAAGAGATGAAGGAACCAAATGAAACATGTTCTGACATTAATGTGTTACTTGCTTCCTTTCCAAATTGCAACCTGAAATGAATTGAATCAAGCAGATGAAGTTGTTGGGCCACTCGATGCTATCAATAATGTTTAATGTAACAAAACAAACTAACCCAAAAAGGAGTTGTTGCTGGATTAAGAGTATTTCATTTTTCAAACTACATTTTTTTTTATAAAAACTAATTATATTTATTTCTATTCTAAAAGATAATGTTTTAAACTTATTTATTTTGTACTACTGTTTTAGTTAATTTAAGACCTATAGAAAATTACATATAGAAGACTTCTTTACTTTTCTATTATCTATTTCCTATTATTTTTTATATATTTTTCTCTTTTTGTGTGTGGATGTCAAAATAAATTTGAATCTTGAGTCAATTCAATACACTTTTAAGCCGGATTGGATTGAAAAAATAAGTTTTTTGCTAATTAAATAAATTATGGAACAGAAACAATCCCAACCCACACCTAAATATATAAATTAAATAAATTTGAGTTGAATTATTAGCATTTTGATATTCTAAAACATAAATAAATTATACAATATTGTCCTGTTAAATGTCTAATTATTTGAATCACATAAATGTTTAATTTACTTTAATACTTTTATTTACTACATATTTATAATTTGAGTTGAATTTGTATTAGATACTGAATATTAAAAACTATTATCTCTAATTTAAAATGGTTTAAAATAAACAGGTGTTTATGTATTTGAAATTTAGTAAATAAACTGAGTCTAATAGGTCAAGAGTATGAATTTTAGCATGCCGTGTATGAAATTTGAGAAAGAATAAAATAACGTGAACGATCATATAACCGTCGAAGTTTGGTTGCCTTTTACTTCCTGCACCTCCTAAATTTCGTCGGGCATCCTTTAAAACTTTCAAAATTTACCTTATGAAAAAGTTACTTCGGGATTACATATATTTCCGGTGAAAATTTTCAGAGTGTCTAACATAAAACAAATTGAAGTATATAAAGTAATTTCCAAAATAAATTATAAACTTGTTTTCTTTAGATCCAAAATAACATATTAAGATAAGTCAAACTATTTGTAGTGTATAACATTACTTACATACTAAAAAATTCTCTAAAAATAATATAAAAATATAAAAATATAATTAAAAAAAAAAATATATATATATATATATATATATATATATAAAATGAGAAAATTTTCCCTTATAAAGAAGGTTCGTCCCTTAAAACAAGCTTTTTAAAATTTACAGAAATAATTTTTGAAGCAAAATTTCCAAAACATAAAATGTGTTCGGAAATAAATTTTCCATAATGAAACTTCTGAAAATAATTTTTCGAAACTCATAAAATGCATTTTGAAATGAGTTTTCCGAAATATCCATATATAAAATATGTTTTGGAAATAACTTTCTCAAACACGTAAAATATGTTTCAGAAAAAAAATTGCTGAATTTTTTTTTTTTTCATTTTTTCCTTCTTCTTCTTCTTGTGCAGTTTTCTTCCTTTTTTTTTTTTTTTCTTTTTTACATAAGTGGCCGGGAGCGATAGTGGTAAAAGTGATGATAGTGGTTTGGTGCAATGGTGTAGTATGGGGTGCAGTTAGTAATTAGGGAATTGCAGGAAGCAGTAGCTATTTTGGGTTTGGTACATTACTCAAGCAAGGCCAACACTGGGTCTAGTTCGGAAGTGTAAGGCTCTACGGCCCATCAATAAAAGGAGTCCAATGTTTTTAAGAAATTATGTAATTTTATTTTTTTAAATATTTTCATGTTAGATTACGAATAAATTGAAATTGTTGTTTTATTTAATACTTCTTTTTTAAAGGAAAATATTATATGTTGTTAAAAAAATATTACTAGGTAAGTTGATAGTTCTATTAATGTGTTACTTTATATACCGATATTTACTGATATTGAATGACTTTTTTTTTTTTTTCAGTGTAACCTATTAATAGGTAATTGAGTTATGATAAAATATTTTAAAGTTTTTTTTATTAAGATAAGAAATAAAATTTAGAACTCAAAGTACAAGCAAAATCAATTAAAGGTCGATATATTAATGAATAAACAAACATATATTTAAGTTATAAGAGGAATGATATTTGTAAATAGACATGTCAAAGTGAGCCAATCCGGGTTGGCTCATTACGAGCCGGGTTGAAAATGAGTGAACCCAACCCGGCTTACTTTATGGTGAGCCAGAAATTTTGTAACCCGGCTCAACCCACCACGGGTTGGTGGGTTAAGTGAGTTGACTCACCAACCCACTTAAAAAATTATTTATTTATTTTTTAGTATTCAAATATTTAAATAAATTTTTAAGTAACCCATGACATAACAATCATAGCAAAATCAAGAACCAATATTTTGATCATGCTCACCACCAATATATGAAGAATTATTTTCAAGAAAGTATCCATATAGTCTAAGAAAGAATGGCTAATATTACAAATTTTCTGTCATGCTATTCAACAAAATATAAATTAAAAAACTATACAATATTTTTCATGCTAATTTAGAAAAAAATGTTTATAAGACTGTTACTTGAGTAATTTAGTATAAAGATTATAATTAAAGATTAAAGTATCAACATATATAACTCGACAATCAAATTAATTAAACATTCAAACTATTCAAATATAATTAAACAACATTCTAGCATTTAAAAATATGAAATTGTGAACAAATATAATAGGAGTAGTAAATAATTATTAAAAAAATTTAAAAAAAATTAAAAAAATTAAAAAAATTGTAAAAAAATGTTGGTGGGTTAAGTGAGTCAACCCACCTTCAACCCGACTCAAACCCGTTTAACCCGTGTGTTAAGTGAGTCGGGTTGAGTTCAACCCACTTTTGAAAAAGTTGAATTTTTCTCAACCCAACCCGGCTCGAACCCGTGGTGAGCCGGGTTGGCTCACAGGTTGAAACTCATTTTGACATCTCTATTTGTAAATAGTAAACACAAATAATAATAATAATAGAAGAGATAAAATATTTATTAAAATATATTATTAAATTAAACTATGTACATAAATTTGATAATTCTATATTTGTGATAGAAATTTAGAGGCTTTATGATCATCCTTTTAAAGAAGTAATTGTAATTGAAGTTAATTTAGATTGTGTTCCGATTTCAAGTTTGATGAAGAATAGTTGTCAATCGTCATACCTTCAAGGTATTGTCTTCTTTTGAGCGTGTGTTTGGTCATGGATTTGTCTTGAAAAGATGCATTGGAGGTAAGGATGGGCAAAAAATTCAATTTTTATGATCCAATCCATTTTTTCTATGATCCAATCCATTTAATATCCATTCTATTAAAAATTCAATCCATTTAAAATCCATTTCATTAGATCTGGATATCAATATAATCTACATTTTATATATTTTATGGATTGGATATCCATTCTCGAAATCTAGATTTTCAAAATGGATAATCCAAATTTTCACTTTATATATTTTGTTAAGTTGGGCTAAAGGTTGAGACGGACTAGCCCAAATTTAATCGTATTTGATTAAGTTGGCGTGACCCTGTACAAAATTTGGCCAAATTAGGCCAAATTCTGTCAAGTCGGACCCAATCGAGATTTGACCCAGTTGGTCCTGGACAAAATTTGGAAGTATTCGGCAAAATCTGTCAAATTCTTTGGTTTCAACCCTATGGACACAAATTTGGATCCCCATTCATTATTTGGATCCAAAATGGATGTATATTAGATTTTCTATAGGGTTGACACCATAAAATTTGGCAGATTTTTTGTCAAGGCCAACTAGGTCAAATTTTAGCATGGAATGAACTTGGATGACTTTCGAACGAATTTCGGTCGGGGACGACGTGACCAAATTTGGGCTAAGGTCGACTCGACAAAATTTCAAGCAAGATTGACTTGACTGGATTCGACTAAATTTTGGCCAGGGTCAATTTTGCCTAATAAGACCAAATTTTGGCCAAAGCCGACTTGGCCAAATATGGCCACATTTGGGTTAGGGCCTGATCAGTCAAATTTCGGTCAGGGTTGACGCCACTAAATTCTTCGGTCGGGACCGACTCGACTGAATATGGCCAATTTTCGATCACAACCGACTAAGTTGAATATAGTCAAATTTCGTTCGGGACTTAGTCGACCGAATACAGCTAAATTTGGGCAAGTGACGACTTGATCAAATTTTGGTCATGACCAACTCAACTGAATTTGGCCAAATTTAGGTTAGGATCGGCTCGCCTAAATATGATCAAATTTCGGTCGCGATCGACTATGCCGAATACGACCAAATTCAGGCCAGGACCAACTCGGTCAAATTTTGGTCGAGGCCAACATGACCGAATTTTGACCGGAGCCGACTCGACTAAATTCGGTCGAATTGCGGTCGTGGCCGATTCAGTTGAATACGGTCAAATTTCGATCGTGACTGACTGATTTGAATACGGCCAAATTTTCACCCTAGGCCGTCTCAGCCAAATACGACCAAAATTGGATCAGGGCCGACTCAACCAAATCTCAATCGGGGCCAACTCGATTGAATTCGACCAAATTTTGACTGGAGCCAACTAGGCTGAATACAACTAAATTTTGGTCGCGATTGTCTCGACCGAATACAGTTAAATTATGTCTAGGTCGACTCATCCCAATGTAGTCAAATTTGGGTCGGGGTGAACTCAATCGAATACTTCCAAATTTTGTCCAGGACCAGCTGGGCCAAATTTCAATCAAGACCGACTTGACAGAATTCGGCCAAATTTTGTATAGGGTCACACCAACTGAATCAAATACGACTAAATTTGGACTAGTCGGTTTCAACTTTTAGCCTAACCTAACCAAAAATATAAACTGAAAATTTGGATTGAATATTTTAGATTATCCATTTTGAAAATTTAGATTTAGAGAATGAATATCTAATTCATAAAATATATAAAATATATATCAGATTGATATCCATACCCAATAAAATGGATTTTAAATTGATTTAATTTTTAATAAAATAGATATTAAATGGATTAGATCATAGAAAAAATAGATTGGATTATAAAAAATGGATTTTTTGCCTACCCTTGATTAGAATTTTGTGACACATCTCTTCGCATATTAAATGTCGGAACAGAAAACCAATAAAATAATATTGTCTGCCAACATCTAAACACTTTTCTAAAATCATCCATGTAATGATAACATACATCTGCAAAAGCTTCAAATTAATGTTGTTGCATAAGGTTAACTTTCCTATTTCCGGTAAAATAATGTCATTTCTCTTCATTCTTTCGATCAATAAGAAACTATTATCTAAAGAAGGATAAAGAGCAAAGAAGAACTTTAGCTATACTGCAACTAGTAAACCAAAGCACCATTATTTTACGAAAGAATCAAGTATTTCAGTGCAATAATGTGAGACGTGCAACGTGGGACGTGGAAGGTGAGACGTGGGCGTCATACGTGGGACGTGGGACGTGGGACGTGCGACGTGAGACGAGAGGCGTGAGACGTGAGACGTAGGACGTGGGACGTGGGACGTGAGACGTGGGACGTAGGACGTGAGACGTGAGACGTGGGACATGGGACATGGGACGTGGGACGTGAGACGTGAGACGTGAGACGTGAGACATGAGACGTGAGACGTGAGGCGTGAAACGTGAAACATGAGACGTGAGACGTGAGACGTGGGACGTGGGACGTAAGACGTGAGACATGGGACGTTCGACGTGAGACGTAGGACGTGGGACGTGGGACGTGAGACGTGGGACGTAGGACGTGAGACGTGAGACGTGAGACGTGAGACGTGAGACGTGGGACATGGGACGTGGGACGTGAGACGTGAGACGTGAGACATGAGACGTGAGACGTGAGGCGTGAGACGTGAAACATGAGACGTGAGACGTGAGACGTGGGACGTAAGACGTGAGACGTGAGACGTGAGACATGGGACGTTCGACGTGAGACGTGAGACATGGTACGTGAGATGTGAGACGTGGGACGTGGGACGTGAGACGTGGGATGGGATGTGGGACGTGAGACGTGAGAGACGTGACACGTGGGACATGAGACATGGGACGTGGGACATGAGACGTGAGAGACGTGCGACGTGATAGACGAAGGACGTGGGACGTGCAACGTGAGACGTCCGTAAACACTAAACCTTTAAATTTATATTCATAAACTTTAAACCTTACAATTTAATTAAAAAATTTAGAAGTTTAATAAAAGAATTGTTAATGTATCCATAAATTTGTACTAACAAATTTAAATTATACTTTTGTAAAAAAATGTATTAATAAAAAAATATTAAATACATATAAAAGTGAAATAATAAAAATATGAGGGTAAAAGTAATAATTAATGTTTATTTAACACCTATAAATAAAAATTATGAGGATAAGAACAAATATTTATATTGATTGAACTCTTAAATAAGCGGAAGGAAACAGAGGATGATCTGAAAAGTTAAACTAAGGATGGGCAAAATATATAATTTTCATGATCCAATCCATTTTTTCTATGATCCAATCAATTTAATATTCATTTTATTAAAAATCTAATCCATTTTATTGGATTTGGATATCAATCTGATCTATATTTTATATATTTTATAGATTGTATATCCATACTCTAAATCTAGATTTTCAAAATGGATAATCCAAAATATTCAATCCAAATTTTCATTTTATATTTTTGGTTAGGTTAGGCTAAAGGTTGAGACGGACTAGCCCAAATTTAGTCGTATTTGATTGAGTTGGCGTGACCCTATACAAAATTTGGCTGAATTAGGCCAAATTCTGTCAAGTCGATCCCGATCAAAATTTGGCCCAGCTGGTCCTGGACAAAATTTGGAAGTATTCGGTTGAGTTCACCCCGACCCAAATTTGATTGCATTGGGCTGAGTCGACCTAGACAAAATTTGACCGTATTCGGCTGAGGCAACTGCGACCAAAATTTGGTTGTATTTAGCCTAGTTGGCTCCAGTCAAAATTCGGCTGAATTCAATCGAGTTGGCCCCGATTGAGATTTGGCAGAGTCGACCCTGACCCAAATTTGGTCGTATTCGGCTGAGACGACCTAGGATGAAATTTGGCCATATTCAAATGAGTCAGTCATGATCGAAATTTGGTCGTATTCAACTGAGTTAGCCACGACCAAAATTCGACTGAATTCAATCGAGTCGGCTCTGATCAAAATTCAGTCGTGTTGGCCTCAACCAAAATTTGACTGAGTTGGTCCTAACCTGAATTTGGTCGTATTCGGCAGAGTCGATCGCGACCAAAATTTGGTCATTTTTAGGCGAGTTTGTCCTGACCTAAATTTGGCCAAATTCAGTCGAGTTGGTCATGACCAAAATTTGGTCGAGTCGGCACTAGCTCAAATTTAGCCGTGTTCGGTCGAGTAAGTCCCGAACGAAATTTGATTATATTCAAATTAGTCGGCTGTGATCGAAAATTGGTCATATTCAGTCAAGTCGGTCCTGGGTGACGAATTTAGTGGAGTCAATCCTGACCAAAATTTGACTGATCAGTCCTTGGCCCAAATGTGGCCATATTTGGCCAAATCGGCTTTGGCCAAAATTTGGTCGTATTAGGCAAAATCGGCCCTGGCCAAAATTTAGTCGAATCCAGTCAAGTCGATCTCGACTGAAATTTTGTCAAGTCGACCTTGGCCCAAATTTGGTCACGTCGTCCCGACCGAAATTCGTTCGAAAGTCATCTAAGTTCATCCCATGCTGAAAATTGGCCTCGTTGGCCCGACAAAAAAATTGTCAAATTCTATCGTGTCAGTCCTATGGACACAAGTTTTAAAAAATTTAACTTGAATTTATTTTATGAAAAATGGATTTTGGATTTTGAATTTGATCCAAATATTTAGATCTGGATTTAAACTTGATCTAAATATTTGGATCTGGATTTTAAAAAAATCCAATCTACTTTTTTTGAAAAAATAGATTTGGATCGAAAATCTAATCCAATTATTTGGATCCAAAATAGATGTGGATTGGATCATTAAAAATCCAATCCATGATCACGCCTAATTGGAGGGTGGAAGAAGGAAGAAGTATTTAAACTTTCTTAAGTCTTAGTTGCTAAGCGATGTAGGAACTATTAGGCACGATAGGAACATAGACCCCCTAGTCGAGGTCTACAAGGAATGAATGAATCATCACCAATGGAGGGTTTAAGGGACCGATAGTTCGATTATCGGCCCAGAGGTGGGCGCTAATGTTTCGATCCCAAGTTTGATGATAGAATTATTGTCGATCACCATACATCTAAGATAATGTTCACTTTTGAGTATGTACTCCGTCACAAATTTGTCCTTAAAATGTGTTTTGAAGGGTGGAAGGAGGAGGAGGTATTTAAACTACCTTAGACCTTGCCTTCTAAGATATGTGAGACTATTGGGTCTTAAAACCTCATTACCAACCCCATAGGTGGATGCTAATGTTCTGATCCCAATTTTAATGGTAAAGTCGTTGTCAATCACCATATGTCCAAGGTATTGTTCGTTTTGGGACGTGTGCTTCGTCACAAGTTTGTCCTTAAAAAACGTCTCGGAGGGTGGATGGGGAAGGAGTATTTAAACCTCTTAAACCTCGACTTCTAAGCGATGTAAGACTATTGAACGTGGCAGGAATAAAATGTAAATGAATTTCTTTTACATAAAAAAAAATAATAAAATACATTTTGAATGGAAATTTTTTTTATGAAACATTGAGATTCTATTAATACATCATATAATATAAAAGATTAAATGAAATACTACCAATAACCATTATTAGTAAAGATGCCAAAAAAATTCATATCCGCGGGTATCTGTAGATAAAACCTGCAACAGGTAGAAAATGGATACCCGCGAATAACATGTATGTGTATTTTTTATATTCACATGTTAATGGGGTGGGTACAGATATCATAGTATCCGTACCCGTGGATACCCATACCCTTTATACTCTAATTTAAATATAAAAAAAACATGATTAAAACATTAACACATGGATTTTGGATGGGTTATTTTTTATCAATTGATTTTAAAAAATCTTCATTTCTTTGTAAATTATCATCGAACAATAATTAAAGGAGTTATTTGCACTTTATTTGAAATTTATAAATATTATGCACTGTATTTTTATTTGAATTTATGGTTACAATATATTGTTAAATATTAAAATTTTCTTTTGTAAATATCCGTGGATATTAAAAAATATGCAGGTACCCACATAATGGATACTTGTACAAATATAGATACAGATACGTGATAGATATTTATCTAATTGGTAGGGTATGGGATAACTATTGTCCATACTCTTCCCGCCCCGTTTACATTCCTAATTATTATCATCTATTTACTAATGAAAACAAACAAAAGCATTAAATATTATTGAATACATATAAAAATAATATAATCTCTTCGTAATCATATATATATATATAATAAGTTATTTTGACTTTTATATTAAATTCATACACAGTAAAAAAGATATAATTTTTTTTATATAATTCAATTGTTTTATGTTTAACACAATCAATTATTTCTCTCATCTCTACTTAAATAGTGTTGAAAAAGAAGCATGTAGTTTAATTCCACAAAAATCATATAATAAAAGAGAAATAATTATTAACAAGACCATATAATAACATAGAAATAAATAAATGTTAACAAGGATATACAAACAAATATAACGTGATAACTTCAGATAAAAAGAAAAAATCACAGTCATTGTTCAAAAGGCAATCAGAGAATGATCATTGTGTATAAATTTTACAACACACAGAAAAATACTTTTAACCATTTGATCTTAAGTACACTCACACTTCTCAAAGCAAAAATTTAATTACCTCACCACACTCTACTTACAAGAGTATAAAAAAGTCAACACTAACTTAAAGTGTTTTTAATTTGAAATAACTAAAACCTTGATCCTAAAGTCTATTATATATCCATAAACACTCACTCCCTTACTTAATCTAAAATAATAAAACTTTACAAGATATATATTTTCATCGTTCTAAAAAAAAGGCTTAAATAAAACATGTATCACACCTCCAATGCAACATAATACAAATAATGTCACCTGTATAGTGTTTCGTTACTGATTTAAATGGCGTAATAGAAAAGGACCAAATAAAACACGAATTGCGAAAATGATGACTATTTTAAACATTTGGTAAAAATGAGGATCATTTTAAACATTCTATCAAAAGAAGGACCATCTGCAACAAACACTACGAAAATGAGGATAAAAAAAATATTTAAGAAAAAAAAAATAGTATGTCTTCCCCTTGAATATGTTTGCTGATGATGCGCGATAAGTTTCGTTTTAAATCTTCAATCAATAAATAATCTAATACTATGGAACATATTTATTTTATCCTATTATCAAGTTTTAAAGTTTAACTTATAAATTTTACACTAGAACTCCCCCACTTATTTTCGGGTTCTACCAGCTTATCCATTATATTATTGTTATCATTTCTCTTTCTCTGTTACTCGAATGCCTTTCTATTGAAGTCTTTCGAAACATAAAATAAACAAGTATAATGATTTATGGGTGCCAAAATAAGTATATTAATATCTTGTTTAGACTTTGAGAGAAAACGAAAATGATATGAATTATGCGATTAGACAAGAAGTGAGAGTTAAGAAAAAAAAAAGTGTAATAGATGTAGACAAAATCAAAGTGTTTATGAATTATTTTTCTAAGATTAATTTAGCTATTTTCTTTCCATTTAAAAAAGTTTGATGGTGTTTTCAATCAAATTTAAAAAGCTTTTTATTTTCAAATTTAAAATATTCTTTTAGTCTCTCAAGATTAAGAATAAAACGTTATTTTAGTCAATAAATATTAAATTTAAGAAATTAAAATAATTTTTTAAAATTTAAAGTTTAAGGTTTTAAAATTTAAACCTACTTTAGCCTCTTAAATTTAATGTTTTGAAGTTAGTACTATACTTTTGATTTTATTTTGAAGTACTATCTTAAAAAAAAAAAATTTTGAAGGATAAAAACTAAAACGATCCCAACTTGAAATAGCTAAAAAAAAAAAACTGGGAAACCAATAGCTTTGTTGGAGATGTAAAAACAGAGATGTGGCTTTTTGATTTGGAAATATGAACAAATCTCTGGCGTTTATTGCTACAGCCATTTCGACAAGGTTCCGCGTTCCTCTTCCTCTTCCTCAAATTCAATACCGATTCAACTGTTCTTCACCCTCTCATCCTTCATCCAACAAGCTCTTTGTTGGAGGTCCCTTTCTTTCTCTCTCTTTCTTTGTGTGTGTGTTATGTTCATTCTTTTGATTTTATTGACTCTGTGGTTCTTTCAGGGTTGTCATGGTCAGTGGACGAGAAGTCGCTCAAAGACGCTTTCTCTTCCTTCGGAGACGTCACTGAAGGTAATATGCTCCTTAATATTCTTCTAGGTCTTTGTCTTTTACCAATGTTTCTGACATGAAGCTACGTGTTCGACGTTTTGTCTCACTGAACTGTTGTTGCAAGCGTTGGGACTTATGGCTGTCTAGAAGTGTAATTTTTTAACATGTGAAATTTAATCTGCTGTTTCATGCTCATAAGACTCTGATATCATTGTATATTTCTCTCTACTCCCCCATTTTCTTTCCACCATTCCAGAATCACCGTAGATGTTTTAGATTCTGATTGCCTTGCCTTGTGGTTTCCCAAATCGCAGACAAATTCAGATAACTTGCAAACCACACTTTGAAACCTTGATTCTCTTTATACCTGTGATTACTTCTACTTTTGATCTGTTATTTTTTTTTAGCACTATTCAATTTTTCCTTCCTTGTTCTTGTATTTCATCTGCATTTGGTCAATTTTTTTTTGTCTCTTCTCACAAATTTGACATACTGTCATGTAAGTTGCACTTGTCATAAGTTCGCGTTCACCCAAGTGAATGGGACAAAAAGACCAAACATGCATACATACATGTAAACACCTGACCAAAATTCAATTTTCTTCTCGCGTAATATGCCCCTTCGTAAAATTAATTTGAAGAGAAAAAGTTGAACTCAATTTGTCTGTATTATTCTCATCAATCAGTGATGTACTGGCATATGGGCTCATGTGCAGGGGAAAAGTTAGTAACTAACCAATTCTAGTAACCGACAGCTAGATTCAATTAACAAACTCATTCCCTCCTTTTCCCCGTTTCTTTTTTTCATCATGTAATACCCCGCTAGCTGAGGCCCGGTAAATATTGACCATTCCCAGCTTAGAAACCTACTGACGGTAGGTAACAAGGATAGAGATTCTTGTAGAAGACATGAGCAGTCTGATCACCGGTAGAAATGGAAATCAAATTCATGAGGATTGTAATATGTTTCTCCGGAACGATGTGACTGTCATTGTCTGTTTGGCGCATTCATCAAATACCGGGTTTGCAGCAATACGGGGTGCACATTTACTGTCACTGCATTGAACAGGTTGCTTGAGACTAGTGACATGTTTACAGGTGGCAGGAGCAAGAGCGCGATACTGTGCCACTGATGAAGAACGAGCTATAGTTGGTCTTTTAGACCGCCAACACAACAAAGATTATCCCAAGAAGAAGCAATAACCTGTAACCGAGGGATGAGCATGTAGTAGGAGTATACATAGTATGGGTCGGGATGGGTTAACTTACGTTCCTACTCGGCCGAAATTTTGATAGGGTCATTTTTTAAAACCCGACCTGATCAAGACTCAACAATATTTAGGACAAGACAAGACCTGGTTAACTCGACATTACAAATTGATCTTAAATTTATATACATCTAAATTGTTGAATTAAAGTAAAACACAACTAAAACATTGAATATTCTTATATATATATATATATATATATATATATATATAAAAGATAAAATGACATCAGTGTAATTATAATATCATATTACAAAACATTATTTGTTAAGTCAAGAAGTTGAATTGTTTGTTTATACATTATTTTTTAAAAGATATACTTTTCAAAAGAATGTACAACATGAGTTCGGGTTGGAACAGTTGTAACTCGAAGCCATCCTCAAAATTCACTGGGTCTATTCTTAGATCCGAATCCGTCAGGGGCAGCTTCTTCCTGCATTGCCATACATTTCAGCCTGTTTGTGAAATGACCCATTTACCGTTATCTTCTTCCCTTCATCTTCTTTTTCCTGCACCAGCTTGCACCCATCTCCCCCATGCTTCATCTTCTTCTTCTTACACCAGCCCTGCAGCCCTCTCCCCCACACTTCATCTTCTTCCTAGATCAACCTCGCACCCTTACTCTTCTTCTTTATGTTTACTGAAAAATACATTCTAGATTGTGCAATCCATTGAAAAATTTGTATTATGGATTGTGCAATCCGAAATGAAAAATTTGTATTATGAATTGTGCAATCCAAAATGCATTTTTTGTATTCTAGATTGCATTATCTAGAATGTATTTTTTGTATTCCGGATTATGCAATCAAAATGCATTTTTTATTTTTGTATTTTGGATTTTGCAATCTAGAAAGTATTTTTTGTATTTTGGATTAAACAACCCGGAACTAAAAATGAAAATCCTAAACTAGAAGGTAAATTTGGAACTTTAAAGTTTATGGGGTGCCAGTTGAAACTATGGAGGTGCAGGAAGAAGTTGCCCCGTCAGAGTCCCTTTGGGCTAGGCTGAGTTAGTGGGATGGGCCAGATCGTAAACACCCCTAGTATCCAGACATCCACTCAATTTGCATCACAGAAATGCAATGTCTGCAAGGAAGAGCAATGCGGAAAGCAGTGGCCCTTTCCATGTGTACCCTTCGAGAATTTTGAAATGTGTGCTGCCTTGATGTGAGATCCCAGCTAACAATGATCTAAGTGATAGAGTCCTTGTTGAAGCTCGCCAACCAATCATCCTCAGTTGAATGTCCTGAATTGAACATGCATTATCAGCAAATAAAAATCTGTTATGTTCGTATTTTGCAAGCTGTGATATTGACACCACGTTAAAATAGAACTGTAGCTGGCACAATTAACCCATCCTCAGGAATAAATTGCTGAAAATTTTACATCATCAGCAGATCCAGCATTAAAGACATCATCATTTGTCCTTTTAATTGACATGGTAGTAATTCTATTGTATTTTTGTGATAAAGATAAAAGAAGTGCACACTTGTTCAGTCCAGTCAACATAATCTTTATCAGATAGACAATAGAAGACCTGGCTGATATCTATAGATGCAGCAACCCAAGGATTTAAGCTGTGCCTCTTAACTTCTATAAACTTAGTTTACTAGATGTCCTTCATTTTAGACATGTATAAAAGATCACAATAGGTGGCCGAAGTGTAGATTGTTTGATTCTTATCCTATGAGTAGGTCAAGAGAAAGACCAAAAAGGTGGTGGAGGAAGTCAAGGGAGATCTTAGGCTAAATAATATTTTTGAAGCTTTGGTTTAATCGGAACAACTGTAGGGTGATCCATGTGGTCAATCTGTTACTCCGGAAATCTTAAGTTCATTGAAATAATTTGTGAATGGCAAAATATTTGCTGGAAAGCCTACATTTGTCGTCCATTTTCTGTAACTCTTACCAAATTTCCTTGAGGGAATCTCTCTTAAAATTCCCTCAATGCATCGTAGGCAAGATCATCGTAAACTATAATTTCAAAAATTGAAGGTGATACAAATTTCAAGATCCAGGAGATTACCAAATTGTTGCATCTCTCCCAGAGGTCATAAATCTGATCAAACTTATCTAACATTTGAATGCTTCTGTCAACGAATTTGAGTTGTTTCTTCGAAATCAGCAAACACCTGATTGAAGGCGCACAATTGTTGGAATTTTTACCTGTTAGCGGAGGACAATCTAGAGTCCTTGCATAGTAGGATTTTCATTCTAATGAACAAAATTGGGACTGGTTGGATTTGACTAGGGTTTATAGCAATTGAATTGGAATTATTTTGGCTTGAATTGTTCAAACTCCTTTGATTGGTTCCTGGTAACAAAGCTCGAGATAAATCTAATTTAGATAGAAGTTGAACTCAATTGATTTGTATCATTCTCATTATGGGGTTGAGTTAAGCCCTGTGTCCAATTTTTAAGATAGTACCAAAGCCTATCATAGATCTGTTATTGGGCCGCCACCTTCCTTTGCCACCTTCCAAGGTAGTAGCCCTAAGTGTGAGGGGAGTTTTGAAAGCCACCTTAATTGTGGTCACCCCTATTCTGCCTTAGGTTTGGCTTCTTTGGGATTGCCTTAATTGCA
Source organism: Vigna unguiculata (assembly GCF_037176805.1). Lineage (NCBI taxonomy): Eukaryota > Viridiplantae > Streptophyta > Magnoliopsida > Fabales > Fabaceae > Vigna > Vigna unguiculata. The sequence continues at coordinate 48,846,452 of NC_140794.1, read as the reverse complement.
ATCTCAAGAGCGGTGAGGTTAGTCCCACATCAACTGGAGCAATACACTTACTGTCCTAGAGGCAAAAGTCACCTATAACACATACAATGCATCAATGCACTAGCCGTCCTAGAGACAAAAGTTTCCCACAGAGAGTATTCTTCTGCCATTTATAACAATAAATAATGGGATTAGAATTCAGTTTTGGTATCAATATAAAGAAGTTACATTTGGTATCAATAAATAAAGGGGTTATTACTTTTTAAAAACTCACTTTTGGTAACTATTTTTTGTTGTATAACCGAAGAAATGTGGACACAGCTCAACAAGGCCCTATGTTTCCCCTAGTATATATATACTCCAAATAGATTATTTTCACAAATAACTGTCATCCTATATTTTCTAATATAAAACTTATTTTGTTCACATAATCCTAAAATTTCCAATAAACAACTGTTTTCTAATTTCCTGCGCGCCCTAAACTTGAGAAAAAAAATTAAGGAGGTATGAACTGCTTCGAAACCCAAAGGTTGTGCCATGTAAAATCTTGGGAGCAAATTTGTTTACACAAAAGAGAAACTCGGGCAACAGGACGTGGAAGATTGTTCAACGAGGAATTACACAATTGGGAACAAAGTTGATGAGCTTTTCTGCGAGTCTGATGATGAATATAAGCTATGCTTATGTTTGACATTGTGTATATCGAGAGCTTTTAATTGTCTTTAGCTGTTCTGTGAACATGTTGTGTATCTCTTATACCTTTTCCATCATCTGATTTGTTCCTTTCCAGTTTACAAAATCTGTTACTGTCTTGATCTTCTGCTCTAAATTATTGGAGACCTTTTCTTGTAGTGAGGATAGTGTATGATAAAGACAGTGGCAGGTCTAGAGGTTTTGGATTTGTCATTTTTTCAAATGAAGATGATGCCAAATATGCAAAGGAAGCAATGGATGGAAAGGTCAGACAAAGAATACCATATTATATCATTTCCTGTAGAAGTTCCTTCTGAAGGTGATGTTTTTTGCAGGCATTGTTGGGCAGACCATTGAGGATAAGTATTGCACTTGAGAAGGCCCGAGGTGTACCTGTTGTAGTTCCTCGACTTTCAGATATTGGACATTTGAACAGGCGCTAAATTTAATTTGCCTCACTAAATCCATGTAGGTAACATCATATCTATTGTTAGCTGATGCCTACGAAATTTGTATTGATTATCGTGATTAGCAGTCAGAGAAAATGAAATTTACAAGCAACTGGAAATCAATTCCTTAAATCTGGGCAAAAGTAATGTGTTAAATTCAACTTATTTTACAAAGCAATTGCATATTTTTGTTAGAATCATGGTGCTTTTTGAGAAATGAAAACGATTTAGCCAAACTAAGCCCAAACAAAAATGCATATTTAAGCAGCAGGTTATTGCAAGCAATGTGACTAGTTAAAATGGATTTCAATTATAGATCCAATATATTTTATTGGATGTAGACCGAAAATCCTATCCATGACCACCATTACATACTAGCATGTGTTTGAGTTAAAAGGTTTACATTGGATAAAAATGAGTAAAATGAACAATGTATTAGTAGAATGATCCAAATAATGTTGTAATGTCTTATTCAAGACTCATTGATTGATTCTCCTCAATTCTCTCTTAAAAAACCTCACTACATACATATACAACACTAAATCAACATAAAGGACTTTGGAGTCAAAAGTTTCTTGTGTAGGAACTAGTCATATTCAAAGTGGCAGTCATTGTTTCATACAGCAACAGTGAAAGAACATAAAATGTAAGAATACCCTACATGCTTCGTAAATCCTTACTTGTCGCAAAGAACAACAACTGTTGCTACATATGTGGTGGTTCCCTAAGCCTCACTCTTCACCTGACCCATCACTTTTCTTGTGATTGCTGCCTCTTAACTTGTTTAACTATCATTCAGATATAGACCTTTAGAGCGGTAATAATTTTGTTCCACAATACTTTTTTTTTGAACCACAGGTATCCATGGTTTCTATTTACTAGTCAACTAGTTTTCTTTTATCAAATTGGTTCATTTTGAGGTGAGATGAAAAGTGAAAATATCTTAAAAGAAAACAAAAAAAAAAATGGAAAATATCATAGAGAGCTATGAAGTAGCTCTTTCCACCGCGACTTCATGTTTAAGTTGAATATCAAACTTTAATATATTTAGTAAGTGATCCAAATGCATCATCATTTGTGTTTACCAGTTTTCATAATGAAAAATTATATTTTCATACCTAAAAATTGAACAAAGTAAAATCTGTGTATATTTTTCATACCATGAAATGGAACAACATAAAATGCATATGCATGTGTGTTTTATGTTATCATGTATTTTTATATTTCTAACAAAAAATAATATTCTTTTAAAGAATTTTGTTTGTACTTGTGTTTCCTTAATTAGTACATAGGGACTGATTAGCATATTTTACTATTGTATGGATTTACCTAATCTTGTGAAATAGTGATAGCTTTGACTTATTGTATGGTTTTTGATATCAATAAGAGGTAATTTTACTTTATGAATCCAAGCTGCACACACACAAACAAATTAATTATAATTCATGGAAAATATTTGTTATATTACTATTTTTTTTTTAAATACTCCAAGCTTCAAACAAATAAGATATTATCTTAATAGATTTTAGATCGAAATATTAGTATCGTCTCTGAGAACGAAAACGAAATTTCAAAAGATAAATCCTCGATTTTCAAGAAAATAGAAAAGTAATTTCAATGAATCCTTATTATCGTAGTCCTCAGTTGGATCAGGACTAATGATAAAACTTTATTTTATAAATTGATTTGCTTAGCTTATTTGTTAAGGATTTTCTATGGGTTTTTAATTAATATTACACTTAAAGATAAATGATGGGTTAAACTGAAATGCTTTTTCTATATTTAAAACACGTTACTTTCTTATTGATTTTTCAAAACCAAGTCTCGATGCTAATACAATTGAATTTTGGAATTAACAGGTGAACATCACGTTTAGAACCCCTTTTTATCTTGGCAATTACTTCCCGCCATATCCTGCACCCATCATTTCCGAAACTTATTTTTCTGGAATACAATAAATAATTCCGGAAATTCTTTTTCGGAAAGCAAACATTTCCTCATTATACGAAAAACACTTTTCGAATGCATTTTGATGGGTGGGAGAAGAAATTTAATGGAGTGCGTGAGATTATTACCTTTTACCCATTGAACTGAATGGGTCGGCCCACATGCACTTCTAATTTTACACACACACATATATATATATATATATATATATATATATATATATATATATATATATATATATATATATATACATTTTTATTATGATTGTATATAAATTAATTAGAACTAATTTGGAGGCTTTTCAATATTTTTCTTAAATTCTTATTGATGATGACTCTTTATTTTAAAAATTATTTCCATCATCCCACTAAAATCCAGTTGCAACTTTAATAAATATATCCACTTGATGATATAAAACGTATGTCTTTTCTAATTATTACCACGAAATTCTAACAACCTTCTTAAATACATATACTTGGAAAATATTCAACATGCAATAATTTCTTCTCTTTTTTGGCTAAAATATAATTTTAGTTCTATATTACCCTTCTCAAATTATATTGATTGTTTCCAATAATTTTAGGGTGCAACTTTGATTTATTTATTTATTTAAGACTTAAAATTGGTGTCAAATATAACACAAATACCATATATAAAACGCAACCGATATGGGATGTAAAAAAAATAGTTAAAAACAGATACAGATAGTATGACTTGGAAATTCTGTAGACAAATAATAAAAATTGGAAAAAGAATGAAGAATTTGTAGCAACCATTGAATTTGAAGTTTGAGACTATTTTGAGTTGAAATAATTTATAGCAACCATTGAATGTAAAATTGTTATCTTGGAAAAGTAAAAACATATGGTAAAATGATATTTGTAATAAACAATCGAAAAAGAGTGTTTCTGAATTCCAGATGTATATCATTCAAGTGGTGAACTATCATTTAAATGATGAATATGTTGAAAATTTTCTAAATATGCGAAATGTGGGATAAATGTGATATTCATATCGTCAGTTATTTTTATAAATGGATTCATTTGTCAATCAATTTTATAATTGTTGCATAAATTTTGATACTGTAATTCTATATAATTGACAACAATTTATTATGACAATTACACTATGGTTGACATATATCTCTATAAATTTCACAAGTGTTATGTGTTTTAGGTCATCAAATTTATCCTCTCCTATCGTATGTTATACCATCCAAGTTTAGAGAGTGGGAGTTTGAAACGAAAAAACACAGTAAATAATTTTTATGAGAGTGACAATGGTGAAATGCTAGTCCTTAATCTTTTTCCGCATTAATTTTACACTTGGTATAAAAGGGTTTAATACCTATGCCTTGATTTTTGTATCTGTCGTGGTTATCCTTTTGGATTCTTTACTTGTTGTTTTTACTGTGTTTGATGTCGAACATAATAATATTAGCGTGGGAGGTGTCACAATTGATGAGGTGATGCTAACCAACGGTTGAACTTTGCGGTTATGGGTACAAAAGATCTTAGAGCATTTGCATTGTGGTCCTTCGAGGTTTTGGTGGAATCGCTCTATGAATATGATATTTTTTTTTTATGTACTCATGTAATGCATAATGTTATCACTTGTTTATGGCAATTGACACCATTCCTGAACAATGGGTGTGCTGATTATTTTGAGATTATAGATGAATTAAAAATACACTTTTTATGTAGTTAAAAAATTTAAAGTATATAATTTTATTTTATATTTATATTTTAACGTGAAATATTGTATGATGTGATAGTCAAGTAATGTTTTTTGGTTGAATTATTGTATGAGTTCATTAAGGATTGACATATGATTGTTCCTTTTAAATCTTTTGATAAAAGAACTCCTTTATATAAAAAATAGAGAAAATCGTACCATAAGGTGTTGTACATGCTATAAGTTTTTGTATATAATATATGTTCTTGTACGGAATATAATAGAGTATAAAACCATATATGATTTGACACAATTATTTTGTGAATCTTTAGACTCATTTTTTTACTGCACCATAAGATGAGATAATATAAATTATATGTTATATGATTCATTTATATACATGAATATTATTCTTTATTTTAGTTGCACTATAAATATATTGATGCAAATATTTATTTAAATATTTGAATGGGATATATTTTTAATGAATTAGAGAGTGACCATGACATTTTTGATTGATTGATATGTATAATCATGTAATAAACATTAATTGTAATTAATTATATGTGATGTGATGAATTTTTACCCAAGAATTTTCTTATATCTATATGATTAATTAGGATGAAATATTGGATTATATTTCTCAAATTGCTCACAAGAATTGAGAAAAGAAACATAGTCTAATAGTTTTATCAGGTTGGATGAGTCTAATTGATTAAGGCTTTAGTCCACATACAAGTTTTATGTGACTAGATTCATTCATTAAGATGCGTGTTTACATCGATAAAACATAATAGTATAATAATTTTATCATTTGATTAGATGAGTCTAATTGAGTAAGACTTTAGCCCACAAGAAAGTTTTATGTTACTAGATTCATTCATTAACATACTGTTTAATAAAACATAATAGTATAATAGTTTTACCATTTGGTGTGATGTGAGTCTAATTGAGTAAGACTTTAGCCCACAAATAAGTTCTATGTCATTAGATTCATTCATTAAGACGTGTTTGCATAGACAAAACATAATAGTTTTATCATTTGGTTATGTGAGTCTAATTGAGTATGACTTCAGCCCATAAACAAGTTTTATGTCACTAGATTCATTCATTAAGACATGTTTGCATTGATAAAACATTATTTTGTTATAGTCTCAAATTATGATAATGAGCATGTATTTTTATTTTAAATTTTGCAGTTTCTCAATTTGTGAATATTTTTTATAAAAACTTAATTTCTATTTTGCGATTTGCACTTTTGGGTATTTCTTTTAATGTTATAGAATATGATTTTACTTTGTTGAATAAATCAAAAGTGTTGGAAATATTTTAATATAATTTAAAAAATAAATAATTAAAAAAAATTATGGCGTTACTAATTTCTTGCATGGACTTTTAATTTGATAGTTTAATGTTATTTATGGTTAGTGGCTATATTTTTTATTACAATTTACTCTTCTATCTCCATTTTCTACCTATAAATACCACCTAGGTGTATGAGAAAAGACACAACAAAGACAACAAACACTAGAGTTCTCTCAAAAGTGTTCTTCTTTTCTTTTCTATATTATCTCTTAAAACCATGGTGTTCATAAGGTTCAGAGATCTTTTGCTACACTCGATCAATCTGACAGGTTGTTGTATCTTGAGAGAGAAGCGCATATGATTTTGTTTTGCCTTGTGCAGTAGGGACGTTTTCTCTATAAGGATAGCGTTATGTATGCGTGCCTTAACCAAAGCTATTTCTACTCCTTACCTCCTTTTATTTTTTATCTATTTTTTATTATTGTTATAAGACTTATTGGGTCTCTGATTAATATTCTTTGATTCATTTACATGTTAGTATTATTATTTCTCTAACAATTATTATTGTAATAATTTTATTATTAATAATATTATTTGTTTAATCATTTTCTAACCAAAAGTTAATGGTTTTTTGTGAACTATGTGACGATATTTATTGCACTAATTACAAATTAGATTGCTTATAGTTAAATTCATGTTTCTGTTGGGTTAAACAATGTGTTGTTAATGAGAATTCCTCTATATTATGGCCTTGGACACCTCGCCATGAAGTTTCCCTCTACAATAGGAGATATTATCACAATGCATGGAGATTAGAAGACGGCATAGGAATGCTTCATAGCTAGTTTGAACCTACCACTTCCCCCACTAACAACTGTGAGATCCAGGAAATTCATAAAAATAAATAATTAAAAGAATATAAGAAATAAAAGGTTGGGACTACCTTAGGAGAGTTCTTTGATAAATCCTAGACAAGAAACAACGTGAACCTAAGTGGTTTAGAGCACTTAATTAGGTTGAAGGGACTTGGGTTCAAGTCTTGAGTATGTCATTAGTAGATTTATTTAATTTTGTTTTACTTTGCTACTATATTGTGAATGTGAAAGCATGATTTAAATCCATACGAAGGAGTAAATTGATAGGGAACATGAATTAGTTTGGTGGTTGGGCAGGAACTTGGTAGTTGGGAGGTCATGGGTTTGAACCTTGTGTTAAAGGAAATGGACTTTATTTATATTTTTGTTTTGCTAGGTGATGGAAAATCTGAAAAACTATAGGAATTCCATGAGAAACCAGAGGGTGTCAGTTTAGGTGCACTAAACAAGAGGGAAAGGAATTTAATTCGTTTTAGGTTATAAAACTTAAAAATAAATTTAATTTATTTTTCTTTTAATTTATTAAATTGGGCTGAGTTGGGGAGAGGGAAGGGAGTGTGTGAGAAGGCCAAGAGTGAGAGTGAGTGATAGCAAAGGAAAACAGAGAAGAGGTTAGAAATTTTCGTGCTCTAGAGGGTGTGAGTGAGGGTTGAAGGAATTGAAGAAGATACCTATAGAGGGGGCCTTGGACAACAAGCACAATTCGTTAAAATTCAATTGGAGCGAGGATCAGAGGTAAGGGGGGCTAATCCTTCTTCTGTTATTGTTTGACTGTGTTCAAATTAAGATTTCAAAGTGATTATGGGATGGTAAATTTGTGAAATTTACTTTTTGAGTTAAATTATTTGTGTTAGGGGAGCTGCAAATTGTGTCTTTAAATCTTTATTTGTCCTTTATTCTCTTGATGCTTATTGTATGTGATTTGAGAGAGAGTCTGACTGTGATAATCAAGCAATAAAGAATGTGATTTCCGTAGTATTGAATCTGCTTGGTGACCCTATTCTTGTGATTATATGATTTTATCCCTTTCTGCTTGGCGTGATGTTTAAAATTTCCCTATGTGGAATCGTTTGTGACATGGGCCAAGTTGGGTCTCTTTACGGTCTGTTTTGGGACAGTAACCGTTGGGTCTGGGTTGCTGCGTGATGAACGCGGTTTTCCCGATGAGGGGGGGTGATAAATGTTGTGTTCTTTTCATTTCTCTTCATGTACGCGGCTAAAACGTGGAAGAAGTTTGATCGATGGTCGAGTTTCCTGATTTCGAGTTTTGTAGTGTTGTGTGAGGATGAGCTTTGACACCAGGAAAACGTCTGCAGCCACCTAGCATGAAGGGTGTCAAACCTCTCAAATTGTGGGGTTGTCTATAGTGATGGGTCGTGCAGTATATTTCCAATTGTTCGGTATGGTGCGACGTTGAATATGCGCATATACAGGTGATGTAGTTATACTGTTATTATAGCTTCATACCAATAGAGAAATGGTTTTGCGATGCTTTTGGAGTGGAGACCTTATGGGGACGTAGCCTATATCTAGATTGGGGATTAGATTTTGTCTTGGTATAGTGTCCAGGTGGGACCAAGATTTCTTTTTATTAGATATCACATGAATACAGGGGTTCTTTATTCTTCCCATGGTTTGGTTAAGGTGTGGTGTTATTTTGGGGAGGGGCCCACGGGCATGCAAAGGGTATGGGGTGTAGCTTTGGTCTCTTAGCAATGTGATAATGCAAGAGTAAGAGAAGATACGGACCCACACGACATTTTGTTTCCATGCCTTATGTTTTACGCATACCACCTTAACTGCATAGCCAATCTTTCATTCTTTTCTTTTCTTTGTAAACAATGCGTCAGTACCTTTTTGAATGAAAGTAAAGTCAAACTAATGGAATTCTCTTCATAGGATTCGTGGAGGCAACCAAATCTAGAATAAACAAATTCAATTATTTTAAAGTTTTGATTAAACTAAACTTTTTCGTCACTTTACAATGAGGACTGCTCTTGGTTCGAATGTTAAAAAAAAAATTTCGTATGAATAGTCAAATTAAAGCTACGGAAGTCTAGTTTCCAACCCAACAAGAATCAACTCATTTGGATGTCTATGGAAAACGTAACGATCGAAACAGTGAGCAGACGTCGGGACGGGAAAGCTGGAAAAAAACACTGGAGGATCCCTAATTTTCGTTTTTAAATTGCCAATAGCTTAGACCTCCAAAAATAGTGGTTTAGTAGTCAAATTAAAGATATGGAAGTCTAGTTTCTAACCAAAAAGGAATCACCTCAATTAGACATCTGTAGAGAGAATTATTGATAAAACTGTAAAAGGTGTCGGTTAGTAACGTTGACATTGTTTTGTAAATGAGTATTCTAATTTCTGGACTTCCTTAGGCCAGCGCCTGGCTTTAGTGGTTGGTCTCGCCAGGCGAGATTCGATGCTTGTATTGTTGAGTGAATGTGTGGCGCCTGGCAGCGCTAAGGGTGGCGCCAGGCGGTCAGTGAAGTTGTTCCACTTGACAATTGTCTAGGCAGTGTCGGTGTTTTATTTTCTGCTGCGGTAGGTAGTTGTGCTAACCTTTGGGATTTAAGGACTAAGTTCTTAGTGGGTTCGGGATATGCTGGATTAGTTACGAGCGGGGAGGTTCGTAACGGAGATTTGAGATGCGTGATTGATGCGGGCGGGGAGGTCCGTATCTGTTGTACTCTTGTGTGGGGATACGAGCGGGGAGGTTCGTATGTTCCGTGCTCACACTTGAGGCTACTATGAGCGGGGAGGTTCATAGTAGGTGTTCACGCATGTTGGACTACGAGCGGGCAGGTTCGTAGAGTTGGACTACGGGCGGGGAGGTCCGTAGAGTTGGACCACGAGCGGGTAGGTTCGTGGGAGCATGATAATCCCGAAGGACCAAGGTTGTGAATGGATCTATCTCATATAGGTTATGAGATTGGGGTATAATGTTATAGAAAGGTCAATAATCTAAAATTGATTAAGTTGGACTGGGTGAGGGTCAATTCTTATTATTTTATTGTTTGTATTATTTTTCTTTTCAGCTCACCCTTGCTTGTTTGTGTGTTTGTGTTTGGCGATGATCACGTGACTTGTTACGTGGGAGCAGACGTGAATTCAGGTGATCATGCTGATGCTTAGCAACAGAGCGGGGCTACCGATGGGGGATTTTCTTTATGTTATGCTTTCCTACCTTTTGTAATAGACATTATGATGTTTTATCCATTATGAACTTGTAATAAAGATGAGATAGTACGAATGGATTATAGCGAGACAAGTTTGAAATTTCCCGCGCTTGGGAATTTATTGTAATGTCTGATTCTCTTAAAGTATATTTTGTGAAAAATCAGTTTTATCTAGTAATATCCATCTGGGGTGTTACACCAACAACATCAAAAGAACCTAAGTCAACGACACAACGTTGGAGGGAAAAGACCTCAACCCTAAAATGAACATGATGCACAGATGGAACTAGTAGGAGAGACAAGGGGTTTCCCCTACCACAATCAGGAAAAAGTTTGAAGATAAGGGCTGCCATCGGTGAAGAGGGTGAGAAATTAGGTAAACCCTAGTGGACAACGTTGACCTATTTGCTTAGACATGATATGCCAAGTGTACACCCTATAATAGCATCATACCAGCTATCTATGTTCAAAGGGGCGAAGCGAAACTGGTGTCATAAAAGAGGAGGGAGTTGGGTGAAGAAAGAAGGTAAGCCACTATTAGGTTTACAAAGGAGGTTTCATTGGGAGATACAACACATCAATGAGACCTGAGCCTAAGCACATAAGGCATTGACACCACTCTCAACCCAAAACCTTAAGGCGATGGGTTTTTGGGCCTTGATCCTTATATGGTGCTCTACTTTCTCATATCTGGTCAATGTGGGACTTAGACTCACACTTGGATTCCTAACAATCTCCCCTTCAAGGGTGAGTCCCTTCAACCACATTGGTACACTCCCCCTCCATTGGTGTTATATCTCCCCAGTGATACCCCCTCCTTATAAACCTAACAAGTGGTATCAAAGCTTGGTTAAAACCGGCTTAGACGAGTGCAGGTCCCTGTATCGAAAGTCTTCCTGGCAAGGGTTCCAGGTAAGCGTGTCCCGTTAAGATGAACGACAGTACGAGAAGGGGTACTCGTGGTGGGGAATGCTTTCGCTGGAGGGGGAGTGTACCAATGTGGTTGAAGGGACTCACCCTTGAGGGGGAGATTGTTAGGAATCCAAGTGTGATTCTAAGTCCCACATTGGCTAAAAATGAGAAAGTGGAGCACTATATAAGAATAAAGACCCATAAACTCATTGCCTTAAGGTTTTGGGTTGAGAGTGGTGTCAGTGTCTTATGTGATTAGGCTCAGATCTCATTGGTGTTGTTCTCCGCAATGAAACCCCCTTTGTAAACCCTGACAACCACCAAGGTTGAGGCCGAGAAACTTTTAAAAGCAAAGTCCATCAAAGAGGCAAAGTACACGGCCTAGTTAACTAACGTGGTATTAGTCAAGAAGGCAAATGGAAAGTGGCGCATGTGCGTGCCCCAAGGACGTATACCCTCTACCAAACATTGACAGACCATCAAAGTTTAGAGATTGAGAGTTTGAAACGAAAAAGCACATTAAATAGAGTGAGAGTTTGAAACGAAAAAACATATTAAATGATTCTTATGACAGTGATAATAGCTGAAGGTTAGTTCTTAATTTTTTTTCGTATTAGATTGATTTACAAGATAATTCTTATTAATTCTTATCTTAATAGTGGATTTTCGAGAAATATTATCATGATATAATTTGTTTTTAAAATATCAAATATGTAAAATACATTGAAATTAAAATAAATTATATATATTAAAACAAATAGGTGCTAAAGCTTCCTCGAGATACACCAAATTCTTCCGCTGCATTATGATGGTGAATTTTTCAATGTGTTCCTAATATCATGTATTAGTATATGATATAATATACTTAATATTAATATTTTGAAAAAATCCCGTGTAACAAGTTACTTTGAATCATAAAAATACACTTAAAGATTCTTATAATATTAAATATAATTATATGGCGTTTTTCAAAGTAAAAATGTACAAGACCAAACAAATCTAGCTACTTTCTAGTGCTTTAGATTTATATATTTGCATATATTTGTTTGGGACTTCTAGAATAATTATATATTTGCATATATTTGTTTGGGAATTCTAGAATAATATGGTTTTAGTTTTTTAACAATTTTTAAAACCTTTTCATTATGCTGTATTATTCGAAAAGAATAACATAACTGATATATAAACCAACAACTAAAATTTAGTTGATGTCGCCAAAATATATTGTGCTAGTATTTTATTCCCTCTTACTCTGTGTCCGTGGATACAAAGATATTATCATATTCACTCTACCTTGATGATAAAAATGTGAGAGAATAGATATTAATTATTACATTATTATTAATAACTTTCTACAAAATGCATTTTTTTTTTATCAAACAGGTGAATGTAATTATATATTATATTTACTTTTATATACAAGTTATAAGTAAAATAAATAATTATACATTGAACCAATTTATATATATATATATATATATATATATATATATATATATAACGGTTATAAAATGACTTTGAATTAATATTTTAAAAAATAATTTTGTATTGATTTACATTTTTTAAATATATTTCAGTGGAAAGAAACTTTCAATTTAATTGTGAATTAAAAATTATTGAAAGTTATAATAGTTGCTATAAATGGCATTTGATCTTTATCATGTTAGATAATCATCTTTTCAAATAATTATTTTTCTTAAAGCTAAGGTATAGAAACTGTTTAAAACAGGGTTGTGATTTACGTTCTTTGTGGTTCACGTTAAGCACAAAAATGAGTGAAGTTTGTGATTAATAATTAGTTAGGTGAGTGTTCTTTACTACAATCTATACAAAAATTGGTTATTTGTTGGGTTACACTTTAGACTAACACATGGGACACTCTATTGATCACATCTAATCTCAACCCTTGGGACCCCACAGGAGCTGTGATCAAAACCCAACAATTTAATATTTGAGAATAAAAAATTTGTTTAAAAATAGACTAAATTAAAATCTGAAAATTATAATTGAAATATTAAAAATAAATTAATCACAATCCAAATGTCTTACAAAAACATTACGTGCATGTAATTTTCGCTTCCGATGCTTCATGAAAAAAAGTTAACATGTTTCTATCTATCGTTTTCTCTTCGCTCTGCCTTTCATGCTCAGAAATTGGATAGAAATAATCATTACAAAGCTCTCTGATTGCACTAAAGCCACTCCCACAGGTATGTGTGATTGCATGAAGGAAATTAAAAAGGAAACAAGTCAAAAAGTTAAAGAAATTATTGTGTGTGTGGCAAGTTTTTTTTTTTTCTTTTTTCTCTATTATGAGAAATTGCGTAAAGCTAGCACCAGTTTCACAACGAAATGTTTAGTTGAGGAATAGCAGGTGAATTTTTCAATCAAACTCTTTTGTTGAGCATCTTACATCAAAGGGGCCACAATATAAGTTGTATTCAAATATGAGATGAATTATAGAGGCAAATCAAAAATTTATTAATTAGGAGAAGGTGGCACTGTATTTGGGAGGGTATTTTGGCATAATCAATCCTTGACTTTGATGCAAATTGCATTCATTCTTTCATAATCCAACCTATATTGATAAAGGAGTAATCACTCAATTAAAAACTCAACTTCACCCTTAAGTATGAGTTGAGTTAGCTCGATCTTCAATTTAGGACAATTCAGTTCGACTTTGCAGGTCAACTCGACCCGATATTTAGCTGACTCAACATGACATTCGGCTCAGATTGACTCGACTCAATCTTCGATCTAAGCTGACTTGATTCAACCTTCGATTAGACTGACTCGACTCCATATTCGGCTTAGGCAAGCTCAGCTTATCTATGTTCGAGGCTTGCTCAATTCAACCTTCGAGCGGGGTCTGCACACCTTGACCTTCAACCGGACTGACTAAACTCGACATTTGGTCTTAACTGACTTGGCTTGACTTCCGATCAAACCAAATTCAGCTTAGCCTTTAGTGTCGACCGACTTAACCTTCAGCGTCGACCGACTTGACTCACTAGACCTTTGGTCAGGACCGGCTCGAGTCGATCTTTGACCCAAACCAACTTAGCTTGTATTAGATGTCAAGATGATTCGACCCCACTAAAGGTTGACATGAATCAACTTTTTGAACTTTCTTCATGTTGACTGATAAATTCCTCATCTTGTGGAACTTTAATTTTCTTCCCTTATTGAATGGATTTCAAATTATTATTTTAATTATTTAAAATATCTTCCTAAAATATCTTAATTTTTAATTTTTTTTTTTAATTTTTTTATCTAAACAAATCATTTTATTTCAAAAATTTTCAAATTCTTCAAATAAATTAATTATTTTTTTAAATTAACTCATCCAAATAGAACACAGTTCCATACTTAAATAAAAGAATTTCAGTCTCTGCACTTGATGATGCGGAGTTCCATCCAGGTGTTCCAACATACCTCTTATTTTGCAGAACTTGCACCAAATAAAGTCCAAAAGATGTAGATGTTTGGAAATGGTTCATAAAAACTTGCAAACAACACCAATTATCCCAAATGAAGTTATAAGTGTTGAACTAACTGAAATAGATTCCTTGCAAATTGCATTAGTATACAATAGTTATTTTTTTCTTTTTGAAGATTAAAGGTTCCAATACAACTCCACAACATCATCAAGAATCTGACAAAATTCCAGAACTTGCAAAACATAATTCAGACAATGCAATTCCAAAACTATTCAGTTTTTTATAAAAATAAATTGCACTAAAAATAACTCGTGAGATCAATAGTCCATAAAATGAAAGTTTTTAAATAGGATTACGTTGAGAAAAATAATTGTTGGTGCATAAAGAAACAAAGTTTATTAAAATCTTCAAACTGACTCTGAAAAATGAAGAGGAGACAAAGTAATTATTGAGTTCCATTTCTTTATCAAATTGTAGGTCTGTCTTACGAAAAAAAAACAAAAAAGGAGAGTGGGTGATGACAAAGCATCTCTTTTCCCCCTCGAAGAATCCAATTAATGGTAAGAAACAAACGCTGCAAGTTTATAATATTCTTAAATTTCTGCTAAAAGTTTAACAGTGTTCCAAGTAATAATGGTTGGGATCCAAGATCACGCATATACTGTATGTCATACATTAAAAAGCCAGAAGTAATCATCATTCATCATTGCTATTTTCATAAAATAATAAAAATATGATCATCATTGTACGTCACATGTCCTGTTGCAGTGAAAATGTTAATAGCCTACAAATATCTTCCAGATAACTATTTATTTGAATTTATACATATGCACCAAGTATTATTTATCTATCTACTCAATTCATTGAGCAATGCATATAAATTGTATAAATTATTTTTTATGGAGGATTTTTTTTAACTGTTGTTACAACATAAAACAGAATTTGCATTCTTAAATTAAACTAGTTACAATGCTGTTAAAAAGAATGAATTATTTTCAATATACAATTCTTTTAGTTAAAAGTATATATGCTTGAAAAATTTATTTTATTTAAACTAGTTTTTGTCTTGGCAAAAAGAAGTACATATTAGCATTCATCACCTTTTTATAAAATGACAAAAAAGAAAAAAAAATAGACAAAGCAGTTTAAAAATAATAATAAAAATTACATTTTAAACAATCCTGATTTTATAAGGTTTCTTTGATAATTATATGTAATATTAAAATATTATTATTTGTCCTTCTTTAAAAAAAAATTAAAACTAATGTAAAATAATTTTATTGATAATATATTTTAATACATTTGTCATTAATTATTCTTTAAGTATTAAATTTATAATTGTAAAATAAAACAGTATAAATAGTTTATTTTTAATAATATTTTATAATTAAAAATATTGTTTTTTAAATAAATATACAAATTATTTTAAATAGGGTAAATAATACAAATTATTTATAAATAGTCATGTTATAATAAGATATTCTACTTACGTATCACATGAGTCCAAAAAAAAATGGTTAACTATGTTTTACGTTATCAAACTATTGAGCATTTTTGGTTTTGGTCCCTCCTTCAAACTTTAATCTATTTTGGTCCCCCATCTTCTGAAACTCATGGAATTGGTCCCTATTTTAGCATGCCGTTAGTTTTTTTTTTGAGCTAGCAAACGGAGTTCCATGTCACTCGTTATTTTAAGGGTCAATTAAGCTACAGTGAAACGTGGCAAAATAAAAGTTAATTACTTTATTTTACTCATAAGCTTCA
Source organism: Vigna unguiculata (assembly GCF_037176805.1). Classification (NCBI taxonomy): domain Eukaryota; kingdom Viridiplantae; phylum Streptophyta; class Magnoliopsida; order Fabales; family Fabaceae; genus Vigna; species Vigna unguiculata. Next base: position 48,830,229 of record NC_140794.1, on the reverse strand, counting down.
AATACAGGATTTGAACCCTAACATTGCGATTGGAGGATTGGAACGGGATTGGAATAGTGGTAATGTGCTAAAGAGTGTGACTGAAGAGGAAGATTGGTTCGTGTTGGGGAAACTGAGACAACAACATTTGTCTGGAGTCAATTATGAAGAGTGGTAGCAAAGGTTTCAATTTTACGCAGAGGAAGATTGGTTCGAAAATATCGCAGAGTTGTGCCTCGTCTTCGGAAATAGCATCAAAAGTATGTGGGTGTGGGGAAAAATTGTTGCTCCTAAAGGCAACTACTGTGAAGAATAAGGGCAGATTGTTTTGGAGATGTAGAAATTGGGCTGTAAGTATAACAATTTCCATCACTTTTGCTTGACTTTGATGTACGGAAATGCTATAATTTTTTCCTTTTGCAGTCCAATTCACACTGCAACTATTTTGAGTGGGTTAAAGAAGATGAATCTGAATTCGAAGGTAAAGAATCTGAAATTGAAGCTAACAGCGGAAAAATAGTAGAGGAAGATGAAGTTTGCTTAGATAGGGACAAAGTTATCCTGGAATTGACAAAGAAAAATGAGAAGTTGAAGAAGAAATTGCAAACAAAGAGAAGATTAGGGAAATTCCTGCAATTTTTATTTCTTATGTTGTGGGCGTTTACAGTTTTATTTGTGGTTATGTTCTTGTTGAAGGTGAATTGTAATTAGGTTAGGTATGTAGTTGTGAGCTATGGCAGTGAAGGTTTTTATGTTTTAGGGGTTGTTTTAGATATGTATTTTATTCGTGGGGATTTGCTATTAATGAATGAATTGGTGTTTCATTTCACTTGGTTTAATTGGTGTTCCATTACCCTTGTGGAATTAACAATCTGTTGGCCATTTTTTTATCCGTTTTGGTAGCTTTATTTACATACTAGTTTGTTTTAAATATGGCTTAAACAAACATATAATTATTTACGTACTGGTTACTTCTTTACTAATTTGAAATTTTTGACAATTTGAACCAAACATATGGCTTTATTTACATACTGGTTAGTTCTTTACTAATTTGAAAATTTTGACAGTTTGATCCAAACATATAATTATATAAAGTGGACATTGAAACATATGAATTAAACAACTGCTAAGTCATTACAAAAAGCATCATGGCTGCAATGTTTTAGTAGTGGTCCATGATCAAAATCTGGCCCTTGCATCAAAAGTGGTGCCTATAACAAAAGGTGGTCCACCACATGCCTACCCACCGCTATAATGTTCCATTAGTGGGGGACAATAATGCATTCATGTACAAAAAAAAAACAAAGTTTTCACTTAATCCAACAAACCAACTACAAAGTTACAATGAATCAAATCACGTGGGTTGTCCAGTGGGTGCAGTGCTACTTGCTTGGGACCCTATAACTTGTGGAGTTGAGTTTGTTGTTATTGTTGTTGCTCGTTGTCTGCTGGTGCCAGCCAAAGATGAGGATCTCTCCCTCCTACGAGGCCTCTGCCTTCTTGCTTGTGCAAAATTGCTACATCCAGATTCAGTTGCTGCTGCTGCAGGGGTCTTCCTCTGTGTGTTCCTTTGTGTGTTACTCTGTGAAATGGGTATTCAAATTATTTTGAATATTGTATAACAAAATAAAGATAGAAAACTGGATTAAATGTTACCTGTCTGGTTGTTCTGGTTGTGTTTCTCTTTCTGCAGGTCCTGATATTATGTCCAAACTGATTACATATTGTACACTTCATTGCAATATTTTTCTTACTTATCTTTGAGTGACTAACATGTTCATTTGCTTCCCTCCTACGTCTTGGTGGTGTTTTGTAGATAGGTGGTAGCAGCTCTGGGAAATCACTTTTAAGCCACATTTGTTGTCCATTTATGGGGGTTATTTCAGGTCCATAACAAGCCAGATATGCATTTTTCTTATAATAGGGATGAACATAATCCTCAAGATTTTCTATCTTGTAGTGAATTGCAGCCACTACATGCCTACATGGAATCCCCACCAAATCCCAGAAATAACAACTACAACTATGTTCAGTTAGGTCGACAATAAATTTTTCCATGGTGAACCCTCCTACGTCACTTCAAACTTTGCCCCCCTGCCCAGACTGGAATCCAATTTGCACTTTTTTCAATTTCTTTATCTGGTCTTTTTTAGGTTTAGGCATCACATTTGCAGTATATAAACTGCATTTGTGTCTTAGGGATGCAAACCTACCCATGATGTATGATCTAATCCACTCCATCATAGTTATGATAGGTTTATCTCTAGCAATCAGAATTGAACTATTGAAGGATTCAGATAAATTATTCATCAACACATCACACATAGGATACATACTAAATTCATGTTTACACCAACATTTCCTAGGTATTTGAAGTAACCAGTTATAAGCATTAGGATTAATTTTCTGCAACTAACCCATTTTTTTTCCCAAACTTGATAGAAGGTAGCCTTTGCAGCCCCCATCATAAGGTCCCGGATGAAAACTCCTTCACCAAATCTCTTTTTAAAATTACTGTAAAGGTGTCTCAAACAGAACCTATGCTCCACTCCTTCCAATATCTCATAAAAAACTATCATTAGTCCCTGCAAAGAATACAATAATATTGCTATCATGTCAATTAAGATGTATGAAACAACAAAATTAAAACTATTTCAGATTATGTTTACCTTCTGTTGATCCGAAATGAAAACCCAACGATTGGATTGGATGTCCCCAATATCTTCCAATAATAATGATAGAAACCATCTCCAGGTTTCTTTGCATTCATTTTCCACCACTGCAAAGGCTAATGGAAAGTACTGATCATTTGGGTCTCTACCAACTGCAACCAGTAATTGTCCACCATAGGTTGTCTTTAAATGACAACCATCTACACCAATGAAAGGCCTACATCCAGCCAAGAACCCCTGCTTACAGCCATCTAAACACATGTAAAAAGATCCAAATCTTGGTTGCAAAATGGGAGTGGGTTGGTTAATTTTGATTTTAAAGGTTCCAGCCTTTACTCTTAATAACTCAGCCACATAATCATAAAGCAGAGCATACTGTCGTTAACCATCTCCCACCATGTAGTCCATTGCAATCTCCTTTGCTCTGGCAGCTCTCCAAAGTGTTACCCCAACACTATAATTCTTTCTAACTTCATCAATTATTTGGTTTACAGTCATGTTCCCCACATCTAAAAATTTGTCCAACAATACCTCTTCTTCCCTCACCTCTTCTCCCCTGAGTTCATGTCCCCTAACCTCTTCTTCCCTAACCTCTTCTCCCCCAACCTCTTCTTCCCTAACTTCTTCCATAACCTCTTGTTCCCTAACCTCTTCTTCTTCCCCCATTACCACTTTATCAGCAACCACTTCCTTGACAACCTCTGGTTGTACAACCTGTTCTTGTCCCCCCTCTTCACCCACTCCTTCAATACACTTAATAATTTCTGGCATACTAGGAAGATGCTCCACGTACAGTTCAACTTCTTCTTCATTATCATCTGCATACTTAGCTAGGTTCAATGCTTCCCTATCATCATTCAGTAGCCTTAGATTGTTGTATAGGCTTTCGGATGAACCCTTCCACCATAGTCTAACTTCACCACCGTACTTGAATTCTTTGACTATACCCAATGCTTCGAAATACGACCAACGATCAGGATCAATGCACTTAACAGCATGTATTTCTCCACCAACATACTTCACTCCCCTCTTCTTTTCAAACCTTCCCATATGATACAAAAAGAGAACAAAACCCATCTTGAACCCTACATTGCAAAGCAACAGTAAAATCACTTTGATTAAAACCTAATGGAACTACACAGAGGAAAGAAAAAATGAAACCAAAAAATAACCACTTACCTCCGTCGAAGAACTTCGCGACACGAACCCACCAATCTGTCTTCGAGCTGCAAACCAAAACCCCTAATTTTGTTTTCGAAATCAAAACCCTATTCCAATTCGCAATCACACTTTAAAGCTTCTTTTCCAAAATATCAGTTCCACTACCACTATCATGCAAGGCAACCTGGGTATCAGAAGGGTCGATTCCAATTCTTTTGTACACTTTCTGATTAACAAAACCAAAGCTTCACACTCACTCATGTTTACTTTTCGTCTTCCACGTTTGCACTGTAGCTCAAATCTGTCTTAAAGATAACGTGTGACCTGGAACTCCGTCTGCCAGCTAAAAAAAAAACTAACGACGTGCTAAACTAGGGACCAATTCCACGAGTTTCAGAAGATGGGGGACCAAAATAAATTAAAGTTTGAAGGAGGGACCAAAACCAAAAATGCTCAATAGTTTGAGAACGTAAAACATAGTTAACCCAAAAAAAAACATATATTGATTATATAGAAAATTGTGAAAATTGGAGTGGAAAAATTGATTAAAGAATCTACTATAAGAATAATTAATATTAAACATAAAAAATTAATGTATTTAAACAAAAATTAACAGTAAATTATGATATTAACAAAAATTAATATTAAACATACAAAATTTTAATTAACAAAAAAATAATATTAAACATCTAAAATTTAAAAAAATAATTAAATAATAAAATAATTATATTTTAATGTTAAAAATTAAAAAAAAAAATTAAGACCATTAAAGATCGTATTTTTTACACGTTTCAAGTTTTGGTATTTCTTATTTAGACATTCTTCAAATATTAAAGAAATATTTTTTCTTTCTTTTTAATAAAAAACTTTGAAAATTTCAAAATAATTATTTTATGTAAGAAACCATAAATTTTTAAAAAAAATCTTTTTAAATTCTTGTTAACATTATACTTCTACTTTGTAAGTTTGTGGTAGCTTTTCACCTTTAATATGTTATTCATTACTTTTATGAAACCCGAGTTTTAAATTTTGAATTGTTTGTATTGACGAATGGTATGTTTTCCAAACACGTCATCTGACATCCTGTTTAATATGAAATAATTGGTGTTTGAAATGAAAGATCTCATATCAGAATGAATCAGTGAAACTCACTTCACTCCCAAGATATTCAATGTTGGATGGGGAGACCCGGTCAAATGCCAAACACTTTTACCAAACAAAAATGGGCAATCCATTATTCAATACTAATTATTGTATCAATAATTCAACTCTCCCATTCTCATTTATGCTCTTATGGTCACAAATATTATTTTCTCACAAAATCTTTTTACTATCCCATCTTAAAAATATAGTAGTTAATATTTTAAAAATATATATAAAGAAGAAAAAAGTCAGTAAAATTTCCGGTGTTTTGTATTATTTTATTAAATTCTTTTATAAAATATAAATTTTAAATATAATATAATTTAATAAAATTATTTTGTAAGATGAAATTTATATTCATTTTATATTATAATTTTGTCTTAATTTTAATTGATATGTGATCTTTAATACACTTCATTAAGACATTTATATTTTAGATATATGATTGGATATTAATAGATAGTTTAATAATATTTTAACGATAAATGACAATCAAATATAAATATTTGTGAAATAAATTTTTGAATGATTTGAATATAATATCTTTAACTTTAATTAAATCTTACAAAATCTCTTTTTGTAAAATAAAATTTATATTTACTTATATATTATAATTTAACCTAACCTCTACTTGATATCTCCAATAATTTTGAATAGTTAAAATTTGTTTGACCCAAATTAATCAATGCATGCCAAACTTTAGGTTGGGAGGAATAGTTTTCCATGCAAGAAAAGTAAAGAAGGTAAAGGGGTTTGGTTAGGTGTTATGATATTAAAGACATGCTACTTTAACGCTGCTAGTTAGGTGTGCGACAAAATAACTCTTAAAAAACTACACTTTCTCACTTTTACATACGACATTATAGATTTAAATGGGATCAGGGATGAAAATTTAGATGGTTCATGGTGTTCCTAATATCTCTAATACAAATTTTAATCAAGTTTTAAATTTAATATCTAAGTATTATAAGAAAATTGTAATGAAGTAGGTATTGATGGTGTATGTTATAGACTTTTAAATTTAAGATTTGAGTTTCAAATCTCATTCTATAAATCTTTTAATAAAATAAATTAATGTTGATATAATGATCTAAACCCACCAATTTTAGAGAGGAAGTAACCGGACAAAACACAATTAAGAGTCGTTTTAGAATAATTATAAGAGTTGACATTAAACAATTTGAACTATTCTTATAAAATTGGAATAAAAGGATATGTTTTCTATAATTTTCACTCCAAGTTTATTCTTATGACTAGGAAAGTTATTTTTTTATGAAAATATTTTTTCTTACTCACTCTCTTTGTCATCTGATAACTCTATTGCTTCAATTGATGATTCTCGTTACTATGATATTAGCATGTATGATTTTCTAGTTTTACCTGTTTCACATGACCTTACTAGGGACCTCGCTACTAGTCTTGTTTTTGATACTGTTGAAATTACTGATCTTGATCTTAAAACTTCTCATAGAATGAAAAACAAACATTGGTACTTAGATCAATATTATTGTGGTGTTGCTTCCACTTTATGTTCTATTTTTTCCACACCTTATTCAATGCATTTATTTGTTTCTTATGATAATTGTTTTTCTAACCATACTGCCTTGTGTCATAATATTTCTGTCTAAGATGAACCTTTCTCCTTCAAAGAAGCTGCTCAACATGAATGCTGGAAACAAGCTATGGATGCTGATTCAATACTCTTGATAGAAACCAGACTTGAACTTTAGTTCCTTTTCCTTATGACATCAAGCCAATTGGTTGTCGTTGAGTTTACAAACTCAAACATAAACCCAATGGCACAGTTGATAGGTTTAAAGCATGGTTGGTGACTAAGTGTTTTACTCAAACCGATGGGCTTGATTATTTCAAAACCTTCTCCTTGTTGTAAAACTTACTACTGTACGCATCCTTTTAGCATTGGTCACTGCTAGTGATGTGTTTATTCATCAGTTGGATGTTGATAATGTTCTCTTCCATGGAGACTTACATGAAGATATCTATATGAAGCTTCCACCTAGTTTTTCTCTTTTCCAGCCAAATCTTGTTTGTAAGCTTGACAAGTTTCTATATGGTTTAAAACATGCCAATCGTTATTGAAATAAAAAATTAACTTCAAAGCTACTTCTTTTTGGTTACACACAAAGCTCTGTTGACTACTCTCTCTTTGTGAAGAAATCAACCTCTGTTATTATTGTTTTATTGGTTTATGTTGATGATGTGGTTCTCACGGGTAATAGCATTGCTGAAATCAATGCTATAAAAGCTCATCATCATTATAGATTTCATATAAAAGATTTTGGCTCTTTCAATTATTTTTTAGGTCTTGAAGTTACCCATTCTCTTGATGGATTAGTTTTTAACCAAAGGAAATAGTATTTGGATCTCATTTCAGGGGTAGGGATGTCTGGATGTAAATGCACCAACGTCATCTGATCCTTCTATCAAACTTCATGTCAACGAGGGAGCTCTTCTACCATATCCTTCTTCCTTTCAGCATCTGATTGAACGATTACTTTACTTGACAAACACTAGGCTTGATATTAGTTTTGTTGTCCAACAACTCAGCCAACTTGTTTCTTTTCCGCGTGAACCACATGTGCAGCAGGCTTTACGGATTCAGTACCTAAAACATGTTCTTGGATATGACATTTTCTATAAGTCAACACCTCTCTTCAAATTTAAGCATTTTCTATTTTCTGATTCTGATTGGGCAACATGTGTCATTACTAGACGCTCACTCTCTTTATGGATATTGTGTTTTCTTAGGCACCTCTTTGGTTGCTTAGAAAGCTAAGAAACAAACCACTGTTTTACACTATTCATTTGAGATTGAGTATCGCGTTTTGGCATCCCTGACTTCTGAACTACAATGGATTCAATACCTTCTTCAGGATTTGCATTTTTCTATTCTCACTCCATACACTACTTTTGTGACAACAATTCCCCTATTCACATTGTCAAGGATCCACTTTTCATGAGAGAACCAAACATATAAAACTTGATTGTCATATTATCCAACAAAAGCTTGTTGATGGTCTTATCCACCTTCTCCATGTTCCTTCTACAAGTCAACTTGTTGATATGTTTACTAAGTCATTGTATCTTGCTTTCCGGGTTGTTACTTCTAAATTGGACATTTACAATATTCATGTTCATCTTAAGAGGGGTTGACATAGATATAATATTTTTTATTCTATTTTATTATTATCAAATATTCTATTTTATGATGATACATAATAGATTGTCCTTTTTCTCTTATATCATGATATTTTGTACTCTATACATTGGACAAATTTCTAATAAATTCTCATTGAGTTATTTTTCATCAAACACCTCTTATAGATATTTGTGAATATTTTTTCCTTTCTCATTACTTATACATATATAACATATATATATATATATATATATATATATATATATATATATATATATATATATATATATATATATATATATAAACATTTGCATTTAATACTTAGGATTTATAAAACAACAGCTACACTCAAACACGTTGATATGCTACGTTAAGAATGTTAACTTAAAAGATTTGAGTCGCTTGGAAAGAATAATTTTATCCAACTTACAATCATAGTAGTGACAAGACTTGTAGATTTGTTATGTTTGTTTTAGTAGTAAAGTTCAAATAATATATTAATGTATTACACACATGAAATATGTTTAATGACATTTTATGACGCTAAACTCTCTTTGTTAATCCATGACAAGTAGAACCCAATGTAATTTGGAGTGTTATCTAAAAAGGTATCTAGAGTTAGCTACAATAGACCACCTCAATATTGCAACAACAAAAGATTATGTATCCAACAACAATAATAATTAGTAAAAAAAAAATGCGGAACATGCCTTTAAAAGTCCTTCAATCATAATTTTCAATTATACGTTAACCAATACATATTTAACGTGTCAATATATTGAAGAATGTAGTGTATAATACCTATATTGAATAACATAATTGTTGAATAAACCCATACAATATCAATTTTGAACATAATAACAACTCCAAGAATGTGTCAATACTTATTTTTCTTTAATGTTAAGTCAAATACTACTATGAAACACACTTAAAATGTTAAATAAACTTAACAAAATTTGATTAAAAGGATTAAATCCACGTATTTTAAAAGATGAAGGACTAAATTGGTCCAAAATTTTAAAATGGACTAATTCTAAAATTTACTAAAAATTAAGAGACAAAAAACATATTTAACCCATATATATATATATATATATATATATTTATTTATTTATTTTATAATATATTTTATATATATACATATTTATTTCACTAAATTTTCAAAAGGAGTTTACATGTTCATAATAAGCAAAAAAATCGGCAATTTCAACCTAACATGTTCATAATGAGTTGAATTTTTTTATAATCTTCTACTGTTGTTTTTATTTAATTACAATATTATTTTTCCATATAATCATAGTGATATACATCAATCTAATATTTCATTATAATAATTAAATTATTAAGAATTAAATATATAAATGTGAGTTATATAAGAATTATTTTCTATCGAAGCAAAACTTGAAGTACGTACTTAAAATAGAATAAAAACCTCTAAGACACTTGTATTATATATATGCTGTAATGGACTTGAAAAGTTGAGTGGAAGTGAACATAGCATAACAGTGTCAACAAAAGAACAAGCATGGCCATCCAATTCTTTGAAGATGGAAGAAGTAACAGAGCATTTTCTTCTTTTGGTTTGAAGTCTCCACCATCCATCGTTTTCGGTCCCCCAATATACGATGATATTTAACTGCCACTTTCAGCATTATAAACTCTAAAACAAATACCAAAGAGCAAGGACAACAACAAATGCAGTTTATGGTAGCACAATTTTAAAGTTGTTCTCCCTGATTGTTAAAAGTTTTCAGAATATTACTCTATTAGAATCAACAAGTTTTAAAGTAAGTTGTTTGTATAGATAACTATAATTGAGATTATTTAGTTATTACATATGTTTTTAAATCCAAATGGGGATATTTGAGTACGTGAAAGGATTTAAAAACTAGTTAAGAATGAATTTTATATTCAAAATTAATAAATATTTCTAAATTTTCATGTGCCATTAAAGAATGTGGTAAAAGAGATTCGTCATGGGTGAGTTTTATTTTTTTTTCTTTTTATGAAAAAGCGTAATTAAGAAAAAAAATTTACAACCAAATACATATGATGACAGAAAACTACGACAGGAGAGTTAATAAACTGAAGTGAGTTTTTGTCTTTGAAATGATGAGTAAATGATATTTTAGTTTCTGAAAATAAAAACTTAAATAAATTCCTTTTTTCTTTGAAAGTTTTATTTACATTCCTTGTTCAGTTGCTGGCATGTTAGTGTTATCGGTGCATAAGAAGATTGAAGCTCAGACTCTGGAACCCTAAAATGGTACGAAAAGGAACAGTACCCGAGAATCTTAACCAAAGGGGTGTAGAAGTAATTGCAGCAGCATGTAGCAAAACTTCACCTTCACTCTACATTACGGTAGCTCCCCGCCTAGAAAATCCAACGACGGTCCCTTTAAGCAATTGGGACACAAAGAATCTCAGAAAATTATGGGAAAAAAAAATAATAAAGGGAAGGCATGCCTGCTGTCTGTGATGATGATTGAGTTGTGTGTATTACACAACAATATGAAAAACAAGAGAAGCATATGAAAAGGAAATTACTTTTTCTTTTTCTCTTCTCCCCAAAAACAGTCACTTTTGCACCCAACAAATAAATGGTGTAAAATTCTGGGGTCCAACAGAACAAGTAATGCAAATTTCTGAGACCCACAGAGGTACAAAGTCAATCATCCAAGGCATGGAACACAAACACATCCCATGAGCCATCATCATCATCATCCACTCCTTCATTCCCTTTTTGCTTTTCCTTTTTTTTTTCGTGTCTTGTGGTGTTCTTTCCAATTCTTCTAATTCCTTCTACTTTACAAATTGAACAAGGGATTGCAGGTTGCAACTGTGTGCTGCACTGCACTGCACTAATTGTCTTCTCTGGCTAGAACTACACGTTTTCTGATTCCCTTCATGCTTTGCACTGTGCCTTCTATTCTGTCACTTTTCTCCCTGTGTGGGTTGGGTTGAGTTAGCATACTATAATGACATGGGTTTTCAGTGGTTTCTCATGTGACACCATGACTTGGTAAGTTACCTTTTGGCGGTGACAAGAGAAAGAAGCCGTTTTTCTGTTTTTGGCCTTTTCTCCTCTCTCTATTTAGTTTTTCTCTTCAATTCAACGTTGAGAACACTTCGGTTATACTTTTAAAATAAAAAAGAAAAACTTTAACCACACTCTCTCTCTCTTCGAAGATTAAATTCGTTTGGGATTTAAATCTTGTGAGGAAAAAAAAAAACAAATTAGAAACAGCATTGAGGGGGGAAGTAGATCAAGTTAAGATTTTGCAGATGGTTAATTGGTTTGTTTCCTTAGTTATGCGGGAGGAGCCCTGTTTTCAAGGATGAACTTGTGGAAAGGGTGGAACAAAACTTGCCGATAGATTTTCTTTCTCTTGACTTGACTTTGAAGTGCAGTACAACTAATTTGGTTGTTTGTTACTCAGCAAAAACGAGGGGCGTGTTTGGTTTTTTCTTCTTCTGCATCATTCTCAGTTTTCACTACTTGTGATGCTCTCATATCTTATTGTTCCTCATTAGCTTTGTGTTGTGTTGGGAGTCATTGGTAGACATGGCAGAAATTAGGCTTACCAGGATGGAGCAAGGCCAGACCAAGATTAAAAATGTTCCAATAGCGGTGACCCCAGAAGGGTTTTGGTGCTGCCCTTCCCCTGTGGTGTTTCAGAAAAGCCTCAAGGCTCAGAATCCTCTTAATAAGCCCAAACCCTCTTCACCCCCACCAAAAACCAGTGTTCAAAAAAAGCCAGTGTCTGTGCCAGTGTATGAGAGAAGAACTGGTGCAGCTGCCCCTTCAAGATTGGTGCTTTCTGATGATCAGCAATGTTCAACTGCTCCAGAAAGACCTCCTCCACCTACTTCTTCTATGGCTGCTGCAGAAAGGGGACCCAGGCCAAAGATTGAATCTTTGCCAAAGAAGGTTGCTATTGAGTTTGGTGAACCTGGAACTTGTGATATGAAAGTGATTTTGCTAGGAAAACAGGGGTTCTGTGTCAAGTTAAGTGTGCACAGGAATGTTCTGACTGAGAAGAGTAACTTCTTCTCCGAAAAACTATCTGAACAATCGGGTTTGTCTTGTCTCCAAATCGGTGACTGTGAGGATGTTGAGATATATGTTGAAACTGTTGGTCTTATGTACTGTAAGGAGATGAAGCAGCGGCTTATGAAGCAAAGTGTTTCTCGTATTCTTCGAATACTTAAGGTAATTTCCTATTATTTTTTTTGCTTTGATGATGCTTTTTTATCAACCTTGACTTGTGTTATGCTTACCCAATTCTGTTGTATAGTTGTGTTGTTTATGGGGATGAAATATGTTGTGTTGCTATTGTAATGTTGAGATTATCTCTATCAGCAGATGTTCATTTGTTCTTTTGAAATCAAATGATGGCTTACGTTCTTGATGTTCATATCCCTTATAAAGAGTATTAGTACTCCCCTCATTGATTATACTCCTCGAGTTACTTCTCTCATCAATTAGACTCCTCTCAAAATTAATGGGATTTCAAAATAAATCAATCTATTTTGTACTATTTGTAATGATGTAAAGGAGTACTGATTATTAATTGTGGACGCTGCCGTTGAGAAACGGAAACTGGTTCATTGCTAGAATAGTTTCTTATACGGCTATTTGCAGGTTTATTTTTCTTATGCACCTTGATTGTATTAACTTCATTACTTCTTTTCAACTCTGGTCTTAAAAGAGGAAGTGCTTCTTCCAGTACTCATGAATTGTGCTTTTTATGATAGATACCAGATACTCATCTACTCATTCATATATACCTCTTATGATAGATATTATACATTAGATTACTTCATTACTCATTACTGATGGCAAATCAAAAGTTGCAGCAGAAGTAAACTTTTGCTATGAATATTGTAGTGTTGTTTGTAAGTAATCCTCATGTCCATGTACCCCCAAAATGCTCGTCTCACACATTTTTGGGTATTTCTTTCAAAATTATGTGCTCGTAAAAAGTATATACATCTACCTTGTAGTACATACTTCTATACATATGTAGTTTGACATAGAAGGTCAACAGCTGCAGAGAGGAGTGTTCCATGAATGAGGACTTGGTAATGATCATGATATATCTTGGTGTCACAGGGGGTGGTTTATTTTTCTTAAAACAATCATTAGATGTCTGAGTCAATTACTTTTTATAGCAGAAAAATCATCAGATTATTAATGTTGGTCAAAATATTTTTGTCCTGTATCTGAGGTTTGCTAAGCAAAAGTTGTGGCTAAAATTCTAAAGCCACAGCACGCGGTGCCCCATCATTTCAAATTTGTCTCCTTGTTATTGTGGTAATTTTCAGTGTCTTAAGTTAAATTCAGCCTCAGTCAATAGTTTCTACATTTTTCAATTTGATTTTGTTTGAATTTCCATGAAACTCTGAATAAAGCGCGCATATCTAAGTATTGATACAGTATCCTACATCAGCATATGCTCAAATCTTTCCCGGAATGTCTCTGTAGTTGGGTTTTGAAGACAGAAAAATAAAAACTTGTGCAAAAACCTAAAAGTATGTGATATCCCTCAGGTGGCAGAATTCCTAGGCTTCAGCTCATGCATCCAATCATGTTTGGAGTTCTTGGAAGCAGTCCCTTGGGTTGGAGAAGAAGAGGAAGAAAAGGTGGTGTCAACAGTGCTACAACTCCAAGCAGAAGGAATCGGAGTGAACCCTGTACTGAAACGAGTTTCATCCGACATTTCTAATGTCCCAAAAGACACTCTTTCCCACATCATCGACCTTGTCTTGAAAAGCAACGAGGAAAGAGGGCGCCGAGAGATGAAATCCATCGTTCTGAAGCTCCTCAGGGAGAACAACAGTCTTCCAAGCTATGCACGCACAACCGACGTATGCAATGACACCATTTACAGATCATGCAGAAGGTGCTTGGACTCACTACTGGCACTGTTCAAGCAGGCTGCAGAACCCAGTGAGAACCGAGATTCTCTGGCAAAGTGCATAGCTCTGGAAGCTGATAACTTAACCTGGTTGCTTGAGATTTTAGTTGACAAACAAGCTGGTGATGAGTTTGCAGTGATGTGGGGAAAGCAACAGGAACTTGCGGTGTTACATGCGAAGCTGCCAACCGTGTTGCGGTACTATGTTAGCTGTGTTTCTGGGAGACTTTATGTTGGCATTGGGAGAGGGGAGTTGCTTCCATCGAAGGAGACACGAAGGTTGTTGTTACAGACATGGCTGCAGCCTCTGATGAATGACTACAACTGGCTGCAGCATGGATGCAGGTCGTTCGATAGGAAACTTGTGGAAGAAGGAATTGGGAGAACTATTCTGACCTTGCCTCTGGAGGATCAACAGAGCATTTTGCTCTCATGGTTGGGGAGTTTCTTGAAAACTGGTGATAGTTGTCCAAATCTTCAGAGGGCCTTTGAGGTGTGGTGGAGGAGAACTTTCATCAGGCCTTATGTGGAGAACCTAGGTAACGTTGCCGTGTCCGTGTCGGATAGTTCAATGTTGCCAAAGGAACATGAGTGAAAAACTGTTCATTAATGTCTTTCTTTCGTAATGGAGTTGCAGTTTATATTAACAAGTTTGAGGAATTGTATAAAGATATGTGTTGATTGCAGAACGTTGATTAACCTCCAGCCGCTAACGAGTCTGAGACGTGTCACGTGTCTTGCATGAGTTGCCTCTGGATTAATTCTTCCAGGAATTCAGTAATGGGTTTTTGTATAATCTCTTCAAAGAAAGTAATTGATTGGAGTTCTAGTTTTTTTTTCCCTAATTTCACTGTAATCAAATAACAAAAACGATATTTTGATTCATTTTGACATTGCATACATGTCAATTTGAAATTTCATTTTTCATTTTTTATTTACATTGGTCGTACGTGTGGTATTGGGGCCAAGAGTTTTCCTCTTTGGTAGAGAAAACATTTTTCAAAACGGTGAAAAGCAGGGCATCTCTTCCTTAATCTTGTCCAGGTCCTTCGTCTTCTCCCGGGCATTCGTGCTTTTTTTAAAAGTTGTACAAAAAGTGTTTTGCAATTCCCTACTTATATGCAAAGGGCTTACCACATGTGTGTCTAGATGGTGTGGAATTTTTTTGGACAACATATTTGCAAAGAACTTCTCACATATGTTCTGTGTATTTTTTTGGGACAGTAGTGAGCATTTCATTAGTTTAAGTTCATAAACACTTCAAAATAATTACTATGGTTCATTTGAAATATAACTAATATGGTGTCTGTAATTGTCAAAGTTTTTGAAAAATTGTACAAGAAATTCTTTGCATCTTTCCCTTTATTTGTGCTGGACTTTCCACATATGTGTCATAGGTGTTATGATATTTTTTTTAGACTATGAAAATACTTCATTAGTTCGGGTTTATAAGCACTTCAGACGAGCAATGCTTTCAATTTTACGAGTAACTCGATATCCTAAAACACACCACATTCCAACAACGTGAGCAAGACAAAAACAATAAACGAATTACCAATGGATGAAGGGTCAATGGTTACAAGAAATGAACGAACACAATACCACACTAAAACAACGTCCGAATGCCTTGGAACTTTTGGTCCCAATACCACAAGTGTGACCAATGCAAATAAAAAATAAAATTTAAAAATGACAGTATGCACTGTAAAAAGTGAGTCAAATGTTTTAGATCAAATAATATGTATAAAGGGAGTTTGTTATGATACCTCATATTTAGTGTTTTCCAAAAAAATTGACTTAATTAAAATTTTTGAAAAAGCGTGATCTTAACACATAAATTAGTTTATGGTTTGATTATCTTGTTTTTTTCAAATATTTTATTATGGATTTAATAAAGTATAACTTCAATTCATAAAAATTAGTTAAAATTGGTGATACTATCTTTCTGGTAGAATTTATTTGAAAATATAAATCTTGAAATTTGACATTAGATAAAATCACAATAAAAAAATTGAAGTCGTTATCCGTAAACCAAGATTTTGAGTGTTAACAAGCAAACTGAATAATTAGCAAATTCATTTACATTAGAGATGGCAAATAAATTCGTTTATGTGGGTATTGCTCGAACCCATTCCGTTTTGACGGAAAATTTCCACATTGACTGGATATGAATATAGGTATGGGGAATCCCCGACTTTTTCAATTGAGTATGGGGATGCTTTTTCAATTGAGTATGGGGATGGATACAGGGATGTACATATCATCGTCATAATACCCGTCATATCTCTGTCTCCATTTAAATTTTTAAAATATTCACAATTAATTAAGTAATCATATATATATATATATATATATATATATGTTCTACTTTTTATTTCTTCTAATTATTTTGTTTGTCATGAAATTCATTCCTATCTCCAGTATATTTTTCATCTTATTATAACCTTTATGTAATTATGTTAAAATGATGTATGTCAATTAAAATTTTTTTATGCCTCACATTTGAATATTTCTATTATTTTTTACTATTTTTATTTATTATATATTTTTCTTCCACATGAAAATGTTTAATACTCTCAATTTAAGATAATATAAAAAACATTTTTTACTTATTATTATTAATTTTTGTTTAATTTAAAGAACTTTTTTGTTTCGTTAAAATAATTTTCGTTTTTTTTCAACCATTGGTTAAGTATGTTGGTATTTGAAAATTTTTCTTATATCTCTAAGGTATTTTTCATCTTATTATACCCTTAATTATACATTTGATTTTTTTTGTGCGATTTCTTTTAATAGTCTTTTAAATTATTTCTAAGACACACATTTGTTAACTTTTTAATATTTTTAATTATTGTTTATTTTCATCATGTAGAATAATATTTTCATATATTTTATTTAATTATTTTTTATTTTCTAACTAATTATCAATCATACTGTAATTTTTTCACTTTATTTGTATAAATAACTTTTATTTACTACAATAGAAAAATTTATTTAATTGCCATGAATTTTTTTTGTCACTATCTAACATATATTGGAGTTCAAAAGATACAAAATCTATGTCAAAATTTTATTATTATGTTTGTTATTTGTTCTTTGTGTCATTTTGACAAGTGATGCATTATAACTTTTATTAGTGTATAAAAAAGAGATTCATTATAATTTAAAAAATTGAAGTAAACAAACATTTAAAATATATTTTAATTTGAATATTTGTTTTCCTTTTATATTTTTTTTAAAATATTTTTTAATTTTATCAACTAAGTTTCATTAATATTTGTAGTTTGCAAATTTAATAAACGTTCTGGTTCTCATGAAATTTTATTTGGTATTATAATCTAAACTGTAAAAAATTATAATTTATTTCAAAGTATTTAATATGAAAGAAACAATCATCCTCCTAATATTGAATATTTGATAATATTATGTTTCCTTTACAGTAATTTTTTTTAAAAAAAAATTAATATTGAAGTAGTTAGAAAACGGGTACAGGTATGAGTACGAGATTATACTCGTTATATGGTGGGAATGGAGATGGAGATGGGACAAAAGTTTGATACCCGTTGAATTTAGATATGAGGATGGGGATGAATTTTTTTTATAAAGATAAATATGGAATAACAAAATCCGTCCCCATCCCGCCCCGTCCCGCCCTGTGTTGCCATCCCTAATTTACACTAATTCGAGACAAGGACCTGGGGGAATTTCATAAGACATCGAAGGGGGATTTCTTCCAGCACCCCATAGTCTTAGTGAATGACTTAGTTACCCCTTAGGCCTAGAATCAATCTGACTGAGTTTTAAAAGTCCTTTAATTTCTAGGCCTGAGCCCTTGATTGGTGTATTAAAAACTCAGCCTTTTACTATTCCCTTCTCCTAAATTTTTACACTCACTCCCTCTTCCTTATTACCAAAAATGCCCTTTTATCTAAAAAATGTATAGATCCGCAACCATCTTCTTTATACTCCACTTCGGTTGCCCCTTTTAACTCTTGCCCCCAATTTTTTGTATTTTTCCATTAAAAGTACATCATTTTTACTTTAAATCCATTTCATCATAATTTATCAAGTTTAGCTATTTATATAATTATAAACTATTTTCATCAAATAGTTGAAATTATAGGCAGAAAATTGAGATATAACTATTTTTTTCCGTCATTCGAGAAAGTCCCGTTTGACAATTTTAAAAACTAAATTATAGGATAATTTAAAAAAAAAAAAGGCTTTCTACAGCTGTCTCAAAGTGTAATTTCAATATTTTTTTTTCAAAAAGCACTTTATGGAATTGTTCCAAAATTTACTTTACAAAACAGTACTCAAGCATTTCCTGAAATTATGTAAGTTCTTTTTAATCTTTACTAGCAAAACTATTTATTATGTCGAGATTTTCCTATAAAAAAAATTATTCATAGGAAATACCTATACGAAAAATTTATCCACAGATATACCTGCGAATTTTTCTATACTAAATACTTGTGATATCCCGTGTACTATTGTCATTGTCAGTGGTTAAAAAATTTGTTGTATTGTTGATATGATTTTTTTTCCTTGCGAATATAATTTGCAACAAAAACCTAGAAATTATGAATTAATTCTTAAAATTTTTCTGTAGATGTAAATTAATTAATAATAATATTTTAATAAATGACAGGAAAAATGGTAACATAATAGTTCCTTTTTATTATACATTTTCAAGTCATTATTCATTTTCCTTTTTTCACTATATATTTCCAATTTCTTTTTTTGTTATTCATTATCGTTTTTCACTATATATATTTTGGAGCTGATGAAAAAAAAAGTGTGGAAGAATTAAAATAACATTATATAAAGAAAATATAAGTGTTGAAGAACAATTAAAATGACGAGTTGACGATGAAACCCAAACTAATCATGTCCAAGTAGCAGTGTTTTGGTGTATGAAATAACTTCAAAGCTTTCAACTAGCACGTTGCAATTAGAGACACTAAAACTTATTTCAAATAATGAAAATCGCATCCATTGTTTACAGGATTGGATTTGTGGTCAGACTACGTTAATTTTTTGTCTGCACTGTTTGTTGTTTTCTGAGAACATGTTCTAGGATGGGCCATTTATTGCATTAGTGTAATGGATAATAACTCAAGAGGCTCAACCAAAAGGACCGTTAGTTGTTATCACAAGTTAGCAGTCTCAATTGTTTGTTTATGTTATTCATTCATTTTGAATCTGGACTTTAATAACTCTTAATTAACTATTTTTATGCTGATTGACGTTGATATATAATGCACATATACGATATGTGTATCGGATATGACACGTATTTGATATATCAATATGTTTATTTTCAGAATAATTAGATACGATATGTGATAGATACGTGATATATGAATATTAAAAAGTGTACAATAATTCTAACAAACATAATAAATATATGATTGTTAATGTGTGAATCCAAATTTTTTAATTAGAGACTAATTATTTTGGTAGTCAAAATCTGGTAGTCAATGGTAGTGACCAATATAAAAACCAATTCATAATTGAAACTATTTTAATTATCAAATTTAGAGACCAATCGAAACTATTTTAGTTGTCAATTTGGCCACTATATAGTGACTAATTATTTTTTGTCACTAAAATTGATTATTATTTAAAGATTTTATTATAGTATAGTACAACTTTATAAATTAGATACTTCATTCGTTAAAGTATAAGACATGATACGTGTCAGACACAGATACGTGATCCAAATTGAAGTATCGGTGCATCATAAATGTTGATACTACCAACCAGTAACCACGATCTAGTTCGTTGAGCACCATTTTTTCTATCTTATTAATTTTGTAAATTTGATTATAATGTTTTTATCTCTCAAATAGATCTAACTACTTAAATGCGTAAGATTCATTTATATGGAAAAAGGTGAAATTAGGTTTGTTAAGGAAAAAGGCTATTGTGATTTTTGCATATGAGCTATACTTTTTAGAAATGAAACTTCAAATTTGTTTGTTGTTGAATGAAGTTGAATTTTAAATAGAAGATTTGTAAGTGTGTAGGAATGTCAATAAGACAGGTAAGGTACGTATGAATTGTAGCTTTCCCGCATCTTACCTGTTAGATAAATATCTGTCTCATCCCAGTATCCATATTTGTGTGGATATCTGTTATACGAATAACGACATATTATTTTAATATCCACATGTATCTTTGGATGTTTAAAAAAAATAAATAATATTCAACAATCTATTCTAGCCATAAATTGAAACAAAAATAGAATAATACTCATAAATTTCAATACATTATTAATAAAGAAATGATAATTTCGTAAAACCAATCGGTAAAAAACAATACATTCAAAATCAATAACTTTTTTCACTTAGGATTTTATTCTTTTACCACACATAAAGTGAAAATTTATATTTTAAAGCTAAAATATAATTAAACAAATTTAAACTTTTTTAGCCACACAAAAAATTTACTAACCTTATTTAAGAAGGGACTAAAGTAAACATAAGAAAAAAAATTCAAAGACTGAAAAATTGTAAAATTTTAATTGAATAATTATAGAATTAAAGTAAAAAATTATATTACAATAAAAAAAGTGTAGATAGAAATGTAGGGAAGTGTGAATAGTAAAATATGAATTCAAACCTCTTTCATTCCAGTGAAGTTGAAAAAGCCCAAACTAGTCCAGCAGAACAACTAAACAAATACACACCGTGAAAGTGAAGAAAGTGCAAAGGAAAGCCCAGACCATTAAATTAGTGTTAAGCATACGCAAGCACATGTCTATAAGAAATATCATACATTTCTGTCTAAATATTTTGTATCATCTTTATAATTTTAGCTGGAAACATAAAAAAAATAAAGAAACAATGTCTTAAAGTGCATGTTAACATTTTTCTTTCATAAAGAAAGGCAAAAGTGACGCGTATATATTCTTAAAGGAAGTACAATATATTAGTGTACTCTAATATACTTTCTATTAGTCATTAAAATCTATAAAATTGTTTTGCTGACTAAAAAAATTATAAATACAATTTTTTTTTTGCGATTTTCAGTAAATTTTATCATTGATAATAATAAAAAGTGTGTTAAAAAGTAGATAGCTATAATTAGTTATATAGAATAAATTCCAAGACAAAAAGATTTACCTTGCTCAATTGGAATTCGATGTAAGATTCAAAAATAATATTTAAGGGCTGTTTAATTTGAAAATTCATTTTTTTTTCTGGATTGAGATATAATATTCTGTTCATACTTATCTAAAAATTGATCTTTAATTTATAAAAATAAAATTAATTTGTTAAAATGTTTTTTTTTTCTTTTTCTATTAAAACTTCTACAAAAACAGTGCATTTCCAAAAACTTGAAATTAGAACACCAAATATATATTTTCCTTGTGTTTTTAAGGTGGCCTGGGTATCCGTGTTTGTCCCATCAAAGGTTGGGGAGTGAGAATCAAACACTGTCCTCTGGGGAGTTCAGCACCTCCAAAGCATGCATGGGTTGGAACATCACCACCACTGCATCTTTGATTATGATCTGTGTCCTCCTCATCTTCATGTCCATGCATGTGAATGTGACATTGTCACTGTCCACCGTAACCACTTGCTACCACTCCCAGGTGCAAAAAAGGAGATACAATTTCTGCAACAAAGATGCTCCTGTCTAACTTCTTGACATGTATATGCCTCAGCTTTCGCTTGGTTAACATCTAAATCTCAGGTACAACGTTACCACCGTGTTTGGTTTCATGTTCCAGACATCATTTTTGACATTCATTACAAGTTATAATGTTAATATCTTAAACGTGATTCATCTATATTTTTAAATATGATCATACATGGTGTGGTCACATAATATGTTATGTTATGATATGAAAGATTGAAATGGGGAGAGATATATAGGTGGTTGATTTAATTTCATGTGTCCTACTCGTTGCTGTATCTGTCCCTAAGTCCCCAAAAGTGAACACAAAAAAGCCAGAGACATTCCTTGAGTCTCTTTCATTGATTTCAAGTCCACATCACACATGCAGCTAGCAGAAATGAAAACTGCTTTTAGTTTTACTCTCTATGTGAAATATGAGTACTACCTCATGGGAATTCCAAAAAACATGTACCCTCATTAAAAGCTTTTAACTAGCCATTCCTATCGGTATACCAACAAAAATGTAGGGAATCCATTCCCGGGTTTTTCACACACATCAAGAGATTATTACACATACCAGGACCTCTCTATTCTGCTGCATATGCATTTTTTTTCTACACCCAATTTTCCAATTTCAACTCAAATTCAATTTTCTGATGTTTGCACAAATGCCACACGGGTCTCAAAAACCTGAGCTGAGAAGGGAAAAATTCAAAATCATCAACTGATATGTATATTAGATGATAAGAAACATGAGTTTCATAAGAAAGGAACTATGCCACACTTTTTTTCCATATGAAATATCTTCGTCCGTTTCTACAAGCTTAATTTCTCTCTTTGTGCAAGTTTCCACTTAGCCCCTCAAAAGTTTGTCTTTGCTTTTTCAATATATGTTTCTAAGGGTTAAATGTAGATTCCCTCTACATGCATATTTGTTCAGACAACACCACCAAATTGTTGAAAGCAAAAGTTATACTAAAAGCCAGATTCTACACTAGGGATATGAAACTGGAATAACATAATCGGGTCTTGATTAAAACAATGATAAAAGTAGATTACTAGCAATATTAAATTTCACAGTTTATTAGTATTTAAGAATAACAGTGAGTAAAATGATATCATAAATACATAATGCAGTTAAAGGGTTTTCTTGGATCGAGAATTGAATAAGTGTTCAGTGGTCCTGGACTGACCCTAGATGATTGTGCTCTTCGTAGGCCCTTCTAACGAAACCTTATCCCGCCTCATCCTTTATAGTTTTTCAAAAATTGAATCATGCTCGTTCATTTTCTGAACCTTTACTTTTTCCAAGAACAAAGTTTGTAAAGTTTTTCATTTCAATTTAAAGTTTGCAGTGGTTGATTGTGTTGAAGAATTGAAGAGAGGCATTATTGAAAATGCTAATAAGAAGATGTTTTTGGGGGTTGTGAGTGAGGTAGCACTTAGCATGCATATACATGTGTTGGACCACATGAATTATAGCACTGAAAATGGATAGAGGGAAGTTATGTGATAGAAAAGAAAAACAGTGTGTAACTGAGAAAAATGATTACGAGATTATTTATATATGTATCGATCTAGCAAGCATCAGAGCAGACCGTACCTCTTATCAGAATTCGCAACCTTTGTATGGAAGAGGATTGGTAGCATCACGTGGGCTATCCAAGCCTAACTTATCTAAACCACGTTCTCCATTTATTCTTTTACCTAATTCTTTCATTTTACATACCTCTCTTCTGTTCCAAACCTCATTCGCTATAACTCACAATATGTTAAGGAATTTTATGTACCAGTTAACCTTTTCTAAACAATTGTATCAGAACCTTGCTATAAATCTAATGCCTCGACTTTCAACTGGGATATGAACTTATTCCTACAAAGAAAGATTCCGAGTTCATCATATTATCAGGTGTTAACCTCTGAAAAAAAGTGTTTGTTAAGAAAATGAACGCCAAACATTTAACTTTTGCTTGCTTTGTTATACTGGTGCAATGACCGATTCTTAATCTACATTGGATGTTAAATATTTGGTGCAAAGAGAGTTGAGGTTTTTTAAAGAAAAACTTAGAGTGCCCCCACAGTGGAGGTTATGATGAGTAGCTAGTCTTCCATTCTGGCATAGGGGAAATGTGGGGCCCAGTGAAATTTGCTGTCATATCGACCCTACAACATGGTCATTGGTGGTCAGAAGAGTGGGGTTTGGGACGTTCATATCAAAGTTTTGTCCTCTTCATTCTTATTCAATGTGCAAAGTAATACGTTAGAACAGCTAAATAAGACAAATAAACCATTCTTCTGAAGTGGGGATTCCCTTCACGATCCATTTGGGTGTGGAGGTCCAATCTCCTTCATCTCTCAGTGTTCTAATAATGTTCATCAATATCCACAATGCACTGTTTCTGCAAACGACCCTACCTTCTCTATCTTGGTGTTTAATGTTAATCACTCTACTATACCCTACAATCTTCATATCATTGGTGTTAATGAATTCAAAATCATACTATAACTCAGTTATTGATTTAATTGGCGCAGCCACCAGTTTCTTTCAAAACATCAACATCTCATGTCGCTACGACAATCAATCTTATATCATTCAACTATTTAGTACATTATAACAATAAATATCAGAGCTAATTAGATTATTTTGGGGGTTTAAAGTTCAAAATTTATTATTTTGCTGGCAGTTCAATGAGTATCGATCATTTCATCATAATCTACTTGTTTCTTTCTTTCTGTTTTTGGAATCATGCTTTGTGTTCTTGTAGTTTCTAATTAACTCTCACATTCAAAAATGTGTTCTTGAAAACAAACTGTTATAATTAAAATTATTTAATTATTAAATGTTATAGCAATCTTTAGTAAAAAAAAGGTGTCAATAGTTTTGAAAGAAAAACGATTTTCCATAAAACACATTTCAATGCATTTTAATTCTTGTAAAACACATCTCATAGCATTTTTTTTTTCACTATATTTTGATATTGCAGATTAACTTTTTTTTCTTCCTTAAAAGAGTGAATTTAAATTTACAGTAAGAGCCGTATTTATTTTATAAACTATATATTAATAAAAGTTGAATAAATAGAATGAGGATGGTCCATAGATGAGATTCTTTAGACGTGTTGCCTGGACTGTTAAGTATTCTGGTAATTCATTAAATAAAATACTTCAGTCTTGAAGGATATTTTCTGAAACTAAATATTAAAGAAAGTGACATTACACAACCTCTCACCTCCTATTACTATCTTAACAAAACTTCTTTCAATTTTCTCTCTTCTTTTTGCTTTAGAGGTTAAAAAAAGCTGCAGGTTATTTGTTACACTTATGCTAGCTAATTCATATTATTGTCTTTGTCATTATGTATAAATATGAGGCATGATGTTGCATAAGTTTATTTCAATTTCTTTTAGAAAAAAAATATATTTTAACATAAAATAATTATTATATTTCTCCAATGTTGTTTAATTTAAAAAAAAATAAAACAATTTATTTTGATAAGCTATAGTTAAAGTAACATATTAAAATA
This sequence comes from Vigna unguiculata, assembly GCF_037176805.1. Lineage (NCBI taxonomy): Eukaryota > Viridiplantae > Streptophyta > Magnoliopsida > Fabales > Fabaceae > Vigna > Vigna unguiculata. The sequence goes on along the minus strand of NC_140794.1, from coordinate 48,805,041 downwards.
TATGGGTACCAAATTGACTGAAAAAACAACACGTTCAATATAAACAATATTTTTATGATGAAATATAAATAATTTTCCTTTTATAAACTCGCATATATTAAGAGTAACTTTTCAAAAAAAAATTTGTTTTAAGAAAAAAAACATCGATTAGGTGAAAACAGTTTATGTGAATGTTGCATTAAAAGTTTTTTCATTTTTTAAACTATGTGAGTTTTTTTTTTTTTTTATCTATATATATAAAGTACCACCTAGTTTAGGTGGGGTTTTTTTTCCTAAACTGGTGCAATTTAATTATGTATTTCTTGAAATGGTGCAAATTTTTTTAAAATTCCAGCGAAGGGTAAGTCGTGCCAAGATGGTGCGATTTCAATATGAAGAAGTCGTGTCAAAATGAGACAATTTTAATTAAAATGAGTTGAAGTCGTGCCAACATGGAGAGACTTTTGTGTTATGAAGAAGTCGTGTCATATTGATACGACTTTAATTAACATTTTAAGTAAAGTCGTGCCAATATGGGAAGACTTCAGTATTAAATTGTTAATGAAAAAGTCGTCCCATATTGGAGAGACTTCAGTGTTGTATTGATAATGAAGAAGTCATACCATATTGGGACGACTTTAGTTCGAATAAAAATTAAATATTTTTTAGTCATATTAATTAATTAAATAATAATGCATATAAGTAATTAAAAATTTTATGATGTTTTGGTTTGTTATAATAGGGCATCAAAGTTATCTATGAGAGCCTATGTCACAAGGAGGTCTTCTTCGGTGTCGTCTAGGTCTTAATTGAGGGCTCTGAACTGGATCGTCATCATCATTGTCTTCATGTTGTTGTCTTTGGTTTATATCTTCCACCATTTGTGGCGACATTGTAGGTCGATAATATTGCTGGAAGGATGTGGGATATGCAGACGGAGGTGTTGATGAAGAAGTTGCTAAGACATTTTGTGTAGGACCAGAAAAAGTGTCTGGTTGTTGAGGAAACATGTTGTATGTGTATGGAACTTGCTGGAATGGAGTATGTGAAGACATTGGTTGTGATGCATCCAAGTATGGTGAAAAAGGAAGTGGTTGAAAACCTGGTTGACCAAACGACTGGTATTGAGGTTGTTGAACATATGAAGAAGACCCAACATGCTGATAAGGAGTGTGTGGTGGAGGTTGGGTAGACTCTTGTGGCATATCATACTGTAATATAAAATTAAAATATTAAGTTAAGATGATAAAAAATTTCAACAAAATTGTTCAAGTGAGGTGACTTACATCATCGTCGGATGATGATTGCAGAGGCAAAATATAACGAATAACATGGTTGATGTACCACTCCATATATGTTGTGGTGTCACGCAAGTGGCCATTGCCAGTGAAGTTAATACCCTTAATTAGACGATTATAGCGATCGTTCCACATTGTTATCCATGTGGCATGGTATTGAGGCCAATTTCTTTCTGTTCTACCTCTCATATCTTCTTTGTGAAGCTGATCCGAATTCAAAGGGTTAGTTGGAATATTTTGGCGAAATCCAAATTGTCGCATAACCCGATCAACCTGATGAAATTCCACGGTTGCAAAACAGATAAGAGGGACTACCGCCCGACAAACTGGAGAGACCTCAATATCAATTAGTGCAGCAACCTTGGAGTACGGTGTCCACAAAAACTTAAAAAAACAATATATCAATAGCAGTGAAAGTTGTGTGGTTATTGTACATACAAACTTTGTACAAGAAGTGCAGTTCACCTGTTTAGTGTTAAGCTGGTCTAGGATTTTCCTTATTAGGGGAACAGTCTTGGTAGGGGCATAATGCCTTTGATTTGGTGCACGATATCAACTTTGTTGTTCACTTTTATTTTAATATATATCAACTAAAAAATTATTGGATCTTATATATTTGTTATTAAAAAACTCTTTTTTTTTCTTTTCTTTACTTTTTTATATCTCAGTACAATACAAATTTTAACTTTTTTATTCAATTTAATTTTATCATAATTCAATATTTTTTCTCTTTTCAATTTAACTTTTTCTTTGTTAATCACTTACAACTATGAAGTCGTGCCATTATGACCAGACTTCCTTTATACCGAAAACACTAAAGTCGTGTCATAATGACAAGACTTTCTTGAAAACCTAATTCTGAAGTCGCGCCATTATGGCAAGACTTTCTTAATAACCCAATATTGAAGTCGTGCCAATATGACAAGACTTTCTTAAAACCCATTACTGAAGTCGTGCCAATATGGCAAGACTTTCCTTGTTATGAAGTCGTCCTATTATAGGACGACTTTGATTATTCTCGTAATTAATTTAAGTGAAGTCGTCTCCGTTTGGTACGACTTCATGAAAAATATTAAAATCTCTTCAATTTGAGACGACTTCAGCTCAAATTAATCAAAGTCGCCTTAATTTGGCACGACTTCTTTATGATGAAGTCGCTCCATTTTCTCACGACTTACCTCTGCTGGGAATTAAAAAAAATCTGCACCATTTTAAGAAATTGGAAAAATAATTGCACCACTTTGGGAAAAAAACCTTAGGTGGGTGTGGATGTGGGTGTGTAGAGTAGGTTCGCATCCTATTTTAAGAACATTCACTGTTCTTTTTTATCGGCAACAACATTGATTGTTTGTTCATGGATTTCAGTTTATTTATCAATATTTTATCTAAGTGAATTGGTATATTCTTGCAAAATCAAAATCTCCACAGGCCTTATCATATTAAACCTGTCAATATTAATTATTTTTGTAGATAAATTTTGTTTGGTTTATATATTTGTTGTTAAAAGTCTTTATCAACTAGATATATACACCACTTTAGAATATACAAATAAGTATAAATCTTATTTTACAAAATAGTTTTGAAAAATTGAATTAACCTTAAAATTTACTATTTAATATAGGTGATATCGTTGATTCTAATGTAATTTTTTTTAATCTACGTGTCTTCTTTATTCTTATCAGAAATAATTACTGTGATTTTTTTTAATCTACGTGTCTTCTTTATTCTTATTAGAAATAATTACAATTATCTCTTGCATTTGAGATAAGTGTATTTCTTATTCACACTATACTTTTCTACTTTTAAGAATTCATTTCCAAATGTTTTTATTTCATTTACTTATTTTCGCTATGGTGGCTTCTTAGTACATGAGTTATTATATAATACGACACCTTTTACAATATGGAATCACATTATTATAGTCATCCTCCTAAAAAGATAATATCTAAGTTAAACTAATTATCATACTCTCCTAACCTAAACACTTCTCTTAGATCCCGTTATTATCACGAGTCATATATTTTTTCTACGCTAATAAAACTATTTCTCGACTACTTCTGTAATTTAAAATATGTTTGTCAACATTAACCTAAAGTATTTTCTAGATAATACTACTGAGGATTTTTAATTTATCTATATAAGTTATAGTTATTAATTGATCGATGTTTGTCAATGTTTATATTTATGACTCATTACTTATAAAATTATAGAGATGTCAAAATGAGTTTCAATCTATGAGTCAATTCGGCTCATCACGGGTTCGAGTTGGTTTGAAGGTGAGTTGACCCACACTTAATCTACCAACATTTTTTTACATTTTTTTTTTATTTTTTTAATAATTATTTACTACTACTAATTATATATGTTCACAATTTCATACTTTTAAATGCTAGAATGTTGCTCAATAACATTTGAATAGTTTGAATGTTTAATTAATTTGATTGTGAAGTTATATACGATGATAATTTAATTTTTAACTATAATTTTTATAGTAAATTACTCAAGCAACTGTCTTATAAACAATTTTTTCTAAATTAGTATGACAAAAATGTAAAGTTTTTTTATTTATATTTTGTTGAATAGCATGACAAAAAATGTGTAATATTAGTCATGTTTTCTCTGACTACTTGGGCACTTTCTTGGAAACAATTCATCATATATTGGTGGTGAGCATGATGAAAACATTGATTCTTGATTTTAGTGTGGTTGTCATCTCATGGATTGCTTAAAAAATTATTTAAATAATTGAATACTTAAAAATAAATACATAAATAATTTTTTTTGTGGGTTGGTGAGCCAACCCACTTAACTCACCAACCCGTGGTGGGTTGAGCCGGGTTGCAAAATTTCTGGCTCACCATAAAATGAGTCGGGTTGGGTTCACTCATTTTCAACCCGGCTTGCGGTGAGCCAACTCATGTGAGACGGGTTGACTCACTTTGACCTGTCTAATTATAAAACTATAAAAATGTAAAACTATAAAATTAAGGGTGGGCAAAAAATCCAATTTTTATGATCCAATCCATTTTTTCTATGATCCAATCCATTTAAAATCCATTTTATTGGACCTGGATATCAATATAATCTACATTTTATATATTTTATGGATTGTATATTTATTCTCGAAATCTAGATTTTCAAAATGGATAATCCAAATTTTCACTTTATATTTTTTGTTAAATTAGGCTAAAGGTTGAGACGGACTAGCCCAAATTTAATCGTATTTGATTGAGTTGGCGTGACCCTATACAAAATTTGGCCAAATTAGGCCAAATTCTATCAAGTCGGTCCCAATCGAGATTTGACCCAGTTGGTCCTGGATAAAATTTGGAAGTATTTGGCAAAATCTATCAAATTCTTTGGTGTTAGCCCTATGGACACAAATTTGGATCCACATCCATTTTTTGGATCCAAAATGGATGTAGATTAGATTTTCGATAGGGCTGACACCATAGAATTTGGTAGATTTTTTGTCGAGGCCAACTAGGCCAAATTTCAGCATGAGATGAACTTGGATGACTTTTGAACGAATTTCGGTCGGAGACGACGTGACCAAGTTTGGGCTAAGGTCGACTTGACAAAATTTCAGGCGAGATTTAATTGACTGTATTCGACTGAATTTTGACCAGGGTCAATTTTGCCTAATACGACCAAATTTTGGTCAAAGCCGACTTGACCAAATGTGGCCACATTTGGGTCAGGGCTTGATTAGTCAAATTTCGGTCAGGGTTGACTCCACTAAATTCTTCGGTCGGGACCGACTCGACTGAATATGGCCAATTTTCGATCACAACCGGCTAAGTTGAATATAGTCAAATTTAGATTATGACCGAATACGGCTAAATTTGGGCAAGTGCCGACTTGAGCAAATTTTGGTCATAACCAACTCGACTGAATTTGGCAAAATTTAGGTTAGGACCGGCTCGCCTAAACATGATCAAATTTCGGTTGCAATCGACTCTGCCGAATACGACCAAATTCAGGTCAGGACCTACTCGGTCAAATTTTGGTCGAGGCCAACACGGCCGAATTTTGACCGGAGCCGACTCGACTAAATTTGGCTGAATTGCGGTCGTGGCCGATTCAATTGAATATGGCCAAATTTCGATCGTGACCGACTGATTTGAATACGGCCAAATTTTCACCCTAGGCCGTCTCAGCCAAATACGACCAAAATTGGATAAGGGCCAACTCGGCCAAATCTCAATTGGGGCCAACTCGATTGAATTCGACCAAATTTTGACTGGAGCCAACTAGGTTGAATACAGCCAAATTTTGGTTGCGGTTGTCTCGACCGAATACAATCAAATTATGTCTAGGTCGACCTATCCCAATGCATTCAAATTTGGGTCGGGGTGAACTCAAGCGAATACTTCCAAATTTTGTCCAGGACCAACTGGGCCAAATTTCGATCGAGACCGACTTGACAGAATTCGGCCAAATTTTGTATAGGGTCACACCAACTAAATCAAATACGACTAAATTTGGACTAGTCGGTTTCAACTTTTAGCCTAACCTAACCAAAAATATAAACTGAAAATTTGGATTGGATATTTTGGATTATCCATTTTGAAAATTTAGATTTAGAGAATGAATACTATTTCATAAAATATATAAAATATATATCAGATTGATATCCATATCCAATAAAATGGATTTTAAATGGATTAAATTTTTAATAAAATAGATATTAAATGGATTAGATCATAGAAAAAATAGATTGGATTATAAAAAATTAATTTTTTGCCTACCCTTGATTAGAATTTTGTGACACATCTCTTCGCATATTAAATGTCAGAACAAAAAACCAATAAATTAATATTGTCTGCCAACATCTAAACACTTTTCTAAAATCATCCATGTAATGATAGCAGACATCTGCAAAAGCTTCAAATTACTGTTGTTGCATAAGGTTAGCTTTCCTATTTTCGGTAAAATAATGTTATTTCTCTTCCTTCTTTCGATCAATATGAAACTATTATCTAAAGAAGGATAAACAGCAAAGAAAAATCTTAGCTATATTGCAACTAGTAAACCAAAGCACCATTATTTTACGAAAAAATCAAGTATTTCAGTGCAATAATGTGAGACGTGCGACGTGGGACGTGAGACGTGATACGTGGGACGTGGAAAGGTGAGACGTGGGCGTGATACGTGCGACGTGAGACGTGCGACGTGAGACGTGAGGCGTGAGGCGTGAGGCGTGAGACGTGGAACGTGAGACGTGGGACGTGAGATATAAAATTGTAAAATTATAAAATTATAAAATTATAAAATTATAAAATTATAAAATTATAAAATTATAAAATTATAAAATTATAAAATTATACAACTATAAAATTATAAAATTATAAAATTATAAAATTATAAAATTATAAAATTATAAAATTATAAAATTATAAAATTATAAAATTATAAAATTATAAAATTATAAAATTATAAAATTATAAAATTATAAAATTATAAAATTATAAAATTATAAAATTATAAAATTATAAAATTATAAAATTATAAAATTATAAAATTATAAAATTATAAAATTATAAAATTATAAAATTATAAAATTATGAAATTATGAAATTATGAAATTATGAAATTATGAAATTATAAAATTATAAAATTATAAAATTATAAAATTATAAAATTATAAAATTATAAAATTATAAAATTATAAAATTATAAAATTATAAAATTATAAAATTATAAAATTATAAAATTATAAAATTATAAAATTATAAAATTATAAAATTATAAAATTATAAAATTATAAAATTATAAAATTATAAAATTATAAAATTATAAAATTATAAAATTATAAAATTATAAAATTATAAAATTATAAAATTATAAAATTATAAAATTATAAAATTATAAAATTATAAAATTATAAAATTATAAAATTATAAAATTATAAAATTATAAAATTATAAAATTATAAAATTATAAAATTATAAAATTATAAAATTATAAAATTATAAAATTATAAAATTATAAAATTATAAAATTATAAAATTATAAAATTATAAAATTATAAAATTATAAAATTATAAAATTATAAAATTATAAAATTATAAAATTATAAAATTATAAAATTATAAAATTATAAAATTATAAAATTATAAAATTATAAAATTATAAAATTATAAAATTATAAAATTATAAAATTATAAAATTATAAAATTATAAAATTATAAAATTATAAAATTATAAAATTATAAAATTATAAAATTATAAAATTATAAAATTATAAAATTATAAAATTATAAAATTATAAAATTATAAAATTATAAAATTATAAAATTATAAAATTATAAAATTATAAAATTATAAAATTATAAAATTATAAAATTATAAAATTATAAAATTATAAAATTATAAAATTATAAAATTATAAAATTATAAAATTATAAAATTATAAAATTATAAAATTATAAAATTATAAAATTATAAAATTATAAAATTATAAAATTATAAAATTATAAAATTATAAAATTATAAAATTATAAAATTATAAAATTATAAAATTATAAAATTATAAAATTATAAAATTATAAAATTATAAAATTATAAAATTATAAAATTATAAAATTATAAAATTATAAAATTATAAAATTATAAAATTATAAAATTATAAAATTATAAAATTATAAAATTATAAAATTATAAAATTATAAAATTATAAAATTATAAAATTGTAAAATTATAAAATTATAAAATTATAAAATGATAAAATGATAAAATTATAAAATTATAAAATTCAAAAATGATAAAATGATAAAATGATAAAATGATAAAATGATAAAATGATAAAATGATAAAATGATAAAAGTATAAAATGATAAAAGTATAAAATGATAAAATTATAAAATGATAAAATTATAAAATTATAAAATTATAAAATTATAAAATTATAAAATTATAAAATGATAAAATTATAAAATTATAAAATTATAAAATTATAAAATTATAAAATTATAAAATTATAAAATTATAAAATTATAAAATTATAAAATTATAAAATTATAAAATTATAAAATTATAAAATTATAAAATTATAAAATTATAAAATTATAAAATTATAAAATTATAAAATTATAAAATTATAAAATTATAAAATTATAAAATTATAAAATTATAAAATTATAAAATTATAAAATTATAAAATTATAAAATTATAAAATTATAAAATTATAAAATTATAAAATTATAAAATTATAAAATTATAAAATTATAAAATTATAAAATTATAAAATTATAAAATTATAAAATTATAAAATTATAAAATTATAAAATTATAAAATTATAAAATTATAAAATTATAAAATTATAAAATTATAAAATTATAAAATTATAAAATTATAAAATTATAAAATTATAAAATTATAAAATTATAAAACTCAATCTCATAAATCATAAAGAATTAATACTCTATTGAAAAGTATATTTATTTTATTCATAAATAGACATAGACAAATTCTAGAGACTTAATCTCAAAATTATCATATATTTAAACTTTATTTAACCTAAATGTTTTAACTAGTTTTTAACTGAGCTAATAATTTATAATTGTACATAGAAGAGTAATAAACTCTTTTTTTCTTTGATTATCCTAAAATATAACACTCTGATATTAAATTTAACACTTTCACTAAACTATAACTATAATATTTATTTAAAAGAGGGTTATTACAAACTTATAAAAATTTAAAATAAACCCTAACTACACAATTATCTAACACTATAACATAATATTCGAACTTCCAAGTTGAGCTATTTATTAAATATATAAATATCTAGTCTCTTATCAAATGCAGTTATAATAGGTTTTCAAATTAATAAAAATTATCAGGATAAGTAATTAGAAACAAAGATGTCAATATATATAATAAAAAAATTTATTTAATTTCATCATAACAACAAATCATTGTTATTTAATTTAAAAGGATATTTGTACGCAAATATAGGTTAATATATTTTAGAAGACTTGTATGAATACTACTAATTAATATATATATATATATATATATATATATATATATATATATATATATATATATATAATCAATTTTGTTTTAATTTTTTTTGTGAAAAATATTTAATTTACAAGAAATTGTTACCAATTTTTTTACTGAATATTTTATAAATTTTATAATTTTATAAAAAATAATTATGTATAAAAAAAGTAGTTACCAATTAAAACTCTTAAAAAATAACAAAAATGAGTCTATATAACGTCTCTACTACCCCAATTTGTTTAAATTCTCTTATTGTAAATGTGAATTATTTTTTCTTGTTAGAAGTAAATAACTTTAAACATAAAAAGTTGAAATATATTAAGAAAAAAAAAAAAAAAACAAGAGTACTCCTTGCCATACAATCACACAATTTATATGGAATCTTATTTTTTAATCCAAAAGTTTGTACAATGATTTTTCTTTGAAAATATTAGAATACATAAATTCAATTTACATTAGACCTGTTTGACATAAATTTACATTGGACACTATATCACCAATATGAAACAAAGATACAATCAACTTGATACGCAACACCCTAAACTAAAGTTAAAAAATAAAATGCAACACCCTAAACTAAAGTTAAAAAATATCCATTTTATTGTAGTTTTTTATTTTTTATTTTTTATTTGGTAATAGGAATGAATCAAAATGAGAATCATTGTTAGATTTCAATTAGACAAATAACATAAATTATCTACTTTACATTAGACAAAAGATGTTTGACATAAATCAAGTCCTCTTATTTACAAGAATGGAACCACACTTTTTTTTTTTTTTTTTTATGTTGACCTTTTTATTTTCAGATATAAATTAAGTGACGCAAATTACCATTTGAGTATTAACAATTTATGAAATCTCCATATATCTTCTCCGTGAACCATTTATGAAATCAATTTCTAGCCAAACATACTTAGTTTAGTTCCATAATATTTAATAACCAAGAATAATAATAATATATCATATAATAGGAAAAAAAGTAAAATACAGTTTCTGTATATCTATAACAATATATAAAGAGGATTCCCTCTTTCGTGTCTACATTTCATAATACCAATTTTATCTTTTACAATATAATTGTTTATTAAATTTTTTAAAATTAACGGTTATTCTTACCTATTTTTTATAAACTGTTTATCTTTTTATCTTTTTTTTATTCACAACAATTAATTTTTCTATTCATTTCACTCTATTTTTAACATTTTATTTCATTTTTAATAAATATAAATTTATTTTATATATTAACTTAATAAAAGTACATTATTATCATCTACTAAAATACTATAATTCATATTTAAAAAATGTATATACACAAACGCGACAGTGCCTTATCACACCTGTGTGTACGCCAGTAGATATATATTAGTTTTACTCCTTTAAATGATTTTTCCCATGAATATATTCTTAAAAAGTTATAAAAAATTAATTAGATAAAGTCTTTACAAAATTAAGTTACAAAAGATCAAGTAGCCTATGCGAGATGAGAGTGAGCATAAGTTACTGGATTAATTAGATCAACTCCTATCAAATTAAGATACAAAAACTACTATACACTCAGAAAACACAAGAGCCTACACATTTATCTTTTCTATTTCCATCTTCCATAAAAATGCGTCTTCAAGAGGAGGAACGAGCATCAAAGAGATTCTGAAAAATGGTTTCTTTTGATATATCATATCATAATAATCATATTATTATAATAATAAAAGTAAAAATAAAATAGTAATAATAAAGCAACCTCCTATACGTATCATTATTATCTTTATGATCATGTGAAGTAATAGAGGGGATTGATTAAGTTTAAATGCCTCCAAAGTCCCTAACGGAGAACGGAGTTTTCTCCGGCATGTTCCCGGCGTGGCGTAGCCCTAGTGTCAGTGACACGTCACCTGCGGTGGTCCCAAACCTAATCAGTGTCGAACCAATGTCAGAAGCGCCGGGACCAGTCCCAAACTCCGTCGCAACGAGGCTACCGTGCCGGCAGGAGTCATCAGCCCCCATCGACCGGGGAAGCTCCGAGGGCGGCGCCACCTCAGAGGCGGTGGCGGTGGAGGAGGAGTTGGGTTGTGTTTCCGAGAAGGCTCCCTGTGGCCTGTTGTTATTTATTGGGGCGAGTGAAGGGTCGCTTTCGGTGTCGGATCTTTTGGCTGTTGGTGGTGTCGTCGCTGTCGATGTTGTTGGAGGCGGTGGTGGCGCTGTTGCTGTCGATGCCGTGGTGGAGGGCGTTGGGGTTTGTGCCAGTTGGTGGCCACTGTTATTGCTGCTGCTTTGGTTCCTCTCTCTTTCCTCTTCTGCCCCTTCAGCTTCCTTGAGTTCTTGTTGGTACATGTCTTCTACCATGGGTTTCCACAATCGAACCCTTGCATTAATGAACCAGTTTGATACCTGCACACAAGTGTGACACGTTTAATCCATCCACCACCTTAACACAAACAACCCCATATACCACTATCATTACTGCTCCAATTTACTGCATCATGCCATGTTAATTACTATGCATGTGTATGCATGTATACGCACATGACATGTCTTTCATAAGTTTGTCATTTTGTGATGGATGAAAAGGAGACTATTTTTATTCTTAAAATTGTACGTATCTTTTGACCCACTAACTGTAATAAAATTATTAAATAACTAGTTGTATTAGACAAATACCTATGTACTTGTTCAATTGATGATGAAATATTTTATCTATTGGTATAACTATAATGTAACATGTGGCGCATAAATAACTAAACAACATATATTAAAAAAGAAAAGAAAGTTCCGGCATGCATAATATTTATATACACACTCATTAAAATATAGAAATATATATCCATGCGCTTGACACACTTGGGGTTGATTAACGTTAGATAAGGGTACGATATATATGGCATGGAAAACCTCAACTATGCATATGATATTGACCTTGATCAGTTTTACATTTCTACAAAGGTTGATAAATCTTCACTGTCGAGTTTCTCTTATCAAAGTGTTTAGTGTGCACATCTTTAGACAGAAGAAAGAAATAAAAAGAGAGAGAGCAGAAAAATAAAAGATACATATATAATATCCAGTTTAATGATTGAAAAAATATTATCGGGTCTGAGAAACCAGAAAAAGGAAACAAAAAAGATTGCTTTCTTTCTGACTCATTACCGTTTGTCCCTCCATGATAAATTGTAATTAGGCCATGAAATATGTTGTGAGTGAAGTGACATATAGGACAGCGGAATAACATTTGTGAATGATAATGTAATTATATGTAGGATATAATCTAGGAGGCAAAGCTATTTCTCAGCAGATTGTAGTTAGAAGCTAGGGACAATAGACTTCAGACTGTGTCCTACCTCATCTCACTGACTCTTAGAGGGTGCAGGCAACCATGAAACAGGTAGGAAGTTATATACTATACACCATGTTTTTCTTTCCCCCTAATTAGATGTGTGCTAAATTGTTGCAGTAGCTTTTTCCTTTGGATTTTGGTTGTTCAGGGAAAATACAAGGTACACTGTTGATGCAGAATCGCAGATGTACAAAATCCATGAAGGAGGAGGTACTGTTTAATGAAAAATATGGATACCATATGTATATGATTGTTGAGGGCGTGGAGGCATAGTTTTGTTATGTCTTACGTCTCTGACATTTTTTTTGTACAAAAGACATTAAATGATTCAGATAGAACGTGCCAAAATTAAGAGCAGGACTTATCTTACGAGAGTATGGCATTCTAAACTAGCTGATTATGTGTAAGTGAAGAAAAGTAAACTGAGATTGTGAAATTGGCAGACAAAGATGCGTGACTACGTAAGATTGGCATTAATTGGCCGAGTATAGAAGCATAAACTTGTAAGGAATTTACCACAAGGAGATTATGATATTTCCCAAAGATTATTTATTTCCCTTATTTATGGTCCCCATTGTGTAGTTGGGAGAAGTGAAGCCAATTGATATGAGAGAGAAAATGAGTGACAGGGAGAGGCAGGAGATTCTAAAACACTATACTTTGATCTTTTTTTTTGTTTTAAAATGACAAGAAACAGCAAAATTTCCATGTCTTATTGCCTCTGTACTTATGCCTGCTCTTTCAATTTCAGAATTTATGTCACCAAGGAACATCTTAATTTCAGAATTTATGCCACCAAGCAAAAGAATCCAAAGTAAATTTAAAAAAAAATCAGAAAATGGAATTTTTGTAATATGGTTGTTTTTTAAGGAAATGGTATAAGCCAGTTTCATTAAATATGGCACAAATAATAACTGTACCAAACCCTTTGGTGGAAGAAAAGAAGAAAAAACATGTTAAAGTGGAGAGAGGAAACTAGGAAAGAATTGAAGCGACATTGGCGTTTGTCTTTCTCTAAAGGGAAGAAAAATGAAGAAGGGAAACACAGAAAGAAAGCCCAAAACGATGTAAGTTGCATCTGAACTTACTGCTGGTCCCTTCTGGTTGATCTCATCTCATCCATTGTTTTTCCTTTTCTTCATATTATTGTTATGATGTATGTGGTCCGTGCATGTAATTAATTATTATTACTGTGGTGTGGTAGACTACACAAAAAATTGTCTCTTTCTCTTTCTATTGTGGAAAGCTAAGAGTGGAGGGGACGAACCTGATTTCTCGATAGCCCAGTCTGTCGTGCCAACAGATGCTTATCTGCATCGCTTGGGTACCTGAGAAAGAGACCAGAAAATGACATCAGAGTCCTTGCCTTAACCGTATAAAGAGACACCCAGCTTTCTGTACCCTTAGCTGAGTATGAAACCTTTCTTTCTGTCCCTTCGTGGGCGTGAGAATCTAAGAGAAACAAAGAAAGATCTACGTCCTAGCTGCCATTGCAGAAGTAAAGTAGATCGCTGTACACACTGACCACTACTCTCTCTACTTTCTTTATCCCACTTACCCATCTTTACTGCATTACCTCTTTTCACTTCTGCTCATAATAATCCCATCTCAAAATTTTAATTATTCCAACGCTAAATCATATAAATACAATAACAAACAACGCTAAATCATGCATGTATCTATCTTTCTATCTTTACAGCTTTTGGCTGTCCAGCTACATGCATCCCAAGGACTCTGCACTATTAATGACTGTTGTAAACGATCCTATGCATAATGGCTTTTAGATTCCCTCTTTCGGTCTTTCCCTCTGCGACTCTTTTTTCCCTCTTTGTTAATTAACGGAAGCCCTGCTACTTTTTTCCTGTTATGGATCGCGGTATCTATCGTCTTGTGTGTTATGCTTTTTCACATTTTTAAATTAAATCTCATTATGTCTCACTGTCCCTCTCCTTCACAGTCTCGCAATCATTAACTGCCTTTTCTCCTCTCCTAACTCTAACATACCACATTTCACCGCTAATTATATCCAACTCTGAAATTACACCACAAATCAACTTTCTTTCATCTCATAAAACCCTTTTATTTCTACACTTAAGTCCAGCCCTAAATCACATTTTCGTCGTTTGAAATTTACCCCGTAGGTTAAAAAAAATGTAGACAACCAAACATGAACATGCTGATGCCAATTTTAAGAATGACTGGTTTTACATATGTAAGTAATAATGAAGGAGAGAAAACGAAACAACGTACGGATGAAGGAAATGCTCGAAAAGCCAGGCTCTCAAAATGTTGACAGATCGTTCTGGCAACCCTCTCTGGGGTCTCCAAGCTTCCTGTTCCATCATCCCCATTTGGTGAAACGCTCTTTGCTGTCTCAGACTTTGTTCAAGCATCTTCAGCCTTGGGGTCTCTCCTTTGGTCAACCCTGAGTTCCCTGCCCCATCTTTCTCTCCCAACAGCTCACAACTATGCTTCAGTTGCGCTGTTATGGCATCCTTTAGACACCTAAAGTGACGAGACATTGCTTTCTGCGCAAGTGCTGTGTATGGCACAGCAGCACCAAAACCCATCACCATGTCAAACGAGTTCACCACCATGTGCATTTGCTCGCAGTAGTGGCTGTATCTCCGATCTACCTGCAAAACCGCAACAACAACATTTTACAATGTCAAAAAGATGATATTAATGAATTATGGTATCGCTATTAATTGGTAGGATGCAGTGCTGAAAAAATCACCTGTAACAGTAAATGCATGATGTTCCATCTCATTACTCATATCATATTCATTGTGCGGTTTGTGAAAAGCTGGGTGAACTAACCAGCATTAATTAAGGAAAGAAATGGGTACATGTATGGTTTAATTAAGAATACGATATATGGAAGTTAATTCACTCATGCAAATAGTGAAACAAAAACACACGTGTGTGAGGGATATACATATACATCACTTTTTCTTACTTAATAAAAAAAGGCTATGGAGGAGTACTTGTTGTGCACAGTACGGTCAATGCGAATGAAGAATGTGCTCGGGCGTGTTTCATTTTATAGAGAAATTGAATTGGAAGAGGGATAGAAAAAGAAAAGACTGTTCTCCCGATATATATATACCCGGTCATCTGAGATGTGAACAAATGGGTTTCACTGCAATATTACTAAGATGGGTAAGGATCTGAAGGAGCAGTGGTGTTTCTAACAACTTGCTATGCAATAATATATATGATTGGTGATTGCCTTCCATCTGTTTGGTGAGTCTTAATAATCAGAAGAAACGTCGCTTCTTGATGGACGTATTCTCCTATAATGGTAGTGTCCCGGTTTCGCACTTTCACCAAACAATATTTTTTTTTTCTTTTGTTAAAATAAATCTGAAAAGACTCTAAGATCTTCCCACCAATCGAATCGCGAGATTAAAAAATCGAGTAAGGATTAAAATAAGGATCAAATCCCCACCAACTGATCCTAAGGAGTGGAACCCTACTATACCAGCCGGCTTTTCATTTTCTTGAATTTTAGATACTCGCTGGAGAACTGTGTTTTATTATTGGACTAAGAAAATAATTAAATTGGAAGACCTTGACTCTAGAAGAATGAGAGAAGGTGAGAAGAATTCAGAGGTAGAGAGAGAGATAGAGAGAGAGAGAGAAAGATTACATGCCTCGTCAAGCATTGTTAGAAGTTTGACCTTCCTCCTTTGATGCTCAATCCTATCAGCTGCTGACAAAGGAGGAACATCCTTTGATAAAGACGAGGAAGCACCGCCGCCACCGCCGCCACTAGCTCCAAGATTGGAGCTAGGGTTTGAGAGTTGCCTATTGAACTTGTTCTTCTTGAACTGGCCCCTCCCAACACTGCAAAACTCTTCAAGCAATTCCTGAGCAGCCTTAATATACTTGGAATTCCTCAAGGCGTTGACAACACCTAAGGATGATGTGGAGGATGATGGCGCAAAGCCAACATGCCCCTGGTGGGTCTGTCCCAACAATGCTTGGTGGTGATGACCCCCAAGAGCACTCTTATAGGAAGAGGGTCCTCCACTAGCTTGATTGTAATACAAAAACCCACTATCCCCCATCCTAAGTTCCTCCGCTTTCGCAGCTTCTAAGGAGGAGGACAAGGATAAGGAAAGACCTTGGCCGTGACCGGGGCCTTCCACAACCGTACTGGGTCCTCCTCCATCTTGAGCAGTGTCAGGGAGCCACGTGAATTGACCAAAAGACCCTCCTGAGCCCGGAGGAAACGTGGGAAGTAACATGTGGAGAGTGGAAGAAGGAGGCGGAGGGGGAGAAGGGGATCTGGTGCTTTGCGGGTTCATGAGAAAAAGCTGCATGGCAGCTGCTGAGTCTGCATTAATGCTTGACATCTGATGCTGATGATGGTGGTTGTGGTGATGATGATGATGTTGATGCTGAACTATGCTGCTGCTGCTACTGTCACGGCTATTCACACTGCCATGATGATGATGATTCTTGGAATCTCCCAACGGTCCCAACCCGGTTAGCATCCCTTGTCTGTTTCCGTACCACTCGCTGCCACCACTGCCCACTGCTCTTGCCGACGATCGAAACGTCGTCGTCATTGATTGTTGCTGCTGTGCCTGTTGTTGCTGTTGCTCCAATAATTCCGTGGCGGCGCCGGGAGGGAAAGTGAACATCTCCGATAACATACCCGCGGTTTCGTACACAGGGAGGCTTCCCGGTTCGTCTTCCTCTATGGGGACCAAAGTTTGTTGTGGCTCGAAGCCTTGCACCCTCACTTTGTCCCTACGAATCTGCTGGTGCTGCTGTTGTTGTTGGTGAGGGTCTTGGTGACTCATGGTTGTAGCCGATCTCTGGAACCCATTCGGGAAGCTGAAGATTCCTTGGTGATGGCCGTAGTCTTGGGACATAGAATTGGAATGGTGTTGCTGGTGTGTCTTGGGGTGAGAAATAATAGAAGGAAGGGAAGAAGAGGGTGTTGCTATTCCCATGCTAAGATCTTACTCATCATCTTTATCATCATCCTCTCCCTCGCCTTCGCCTTGTCACTAATCGAATTGATCAAGGATCGTGCTGGAATAAACGAATCTGAGAATGAGAACAAAAACAATCAACCACATCATCTAACTGAGGTCAATTATACAGAAACCATATAGAGATAATAAAATGGAAAGAGAAAAGAGAAGGAAAATGGGTTTATATAGGCTCCTCTCATGTTCTTCTCACCTAAATGGTAATTTTCATTTCATCATCACTTTCACCTTTGTTCATCATCTCTTGTATATATATAATATATACACATATATATGTCTAGATACACATATATGTACCTCTTAGAGGTGAAGGGTATGAAAGGATGTGAAGCTCTCAGACATCGTTTTCCCTTCTGTGGTATTGAAAGCTTCTTGAATTCCTCCACTCTCTCTCTATCTACCTATCTGAGGGACACTCTCATACATATACACACACACTACACGCTCTCTTTCTCTCTCTCTCTCTCTCTCTCTCTTTCTCTCTCTGTGTTGTCGCTCTGTCTTCTGTCGTCTCTTTCTTTCTCTTTCGCTCCTTTACTTTCTCTTTGTTGCTCTTTGCAGTGAGTGTTTTTGCAATCACCTTGTGGAAAATGAAAGATGGAAGTTGCACACAATATATAAAATTGAAAATGGAGGCTTTGGGGGGACTCACATATCTGTCTCAAATAAACGCAGTGTTTGGGTTGTGTGAGAGAGAGAGGAAAGAGAAGCGGTCGCTGTTCTTCCTCTTCTTCGAACTTTCACCTCCTCCTTTAGTATTTCCCCCTACCAATAATGCCTTTTTATATTTTCTTTTATTCCATATCACACAAAATTAACATATGTGGTAATAAATTGCAAGCCAAACAAAATATTCATATTCTTAAATTACCACAATGCCCTTATCATCAACTCTACACAATTAGTATACTAGATATTGAAGCCAGCTCGTAAGAAAAGAACAGAAGTTCATGGAATTATAAATCATAACCAACTTCTTACATATTTATCGGTGTTTCTTAAATTTTGTTTTTGTTTAAACTCAGGTTGCAGTACAACAGAGATGGGGATAAATAATATTGGAATATTTGAGTTGTATATATTTTGTGAAATGTTGATAATAGGAGGAACAAATGTTGGATTTTATTGTCATTTGAATACGTCCTTTGGAAACGAACGCAAACTACGGAATAAAATAAAGATAAGGTGAGTACAAAGTCATCTCAATGATCCAAACTACCCCATCTTTTTTATGCGTTGGAATGACAATAAAGCCCTGAAAAATGATTGCCGATGGGGTGAAGAGGCAGAGAAGGTGTAAGGGTATTTCGGGTATTTGATTTAGTACTAATTCATGAATTAATATGAGGAGTGATGTAAGATAGGGGGAAGAGAGAGATATTGATAAATGGGGAAGGGTAAAGAAAGTGGATGGATGGCACGTGCCATTGGATGGGCAAAACAGACAAGTTAGGTTTAATTGTGTGGGAGACATAGTTTCTGAAAAGCACCCATAACCGCTTTAAGGAGGTTTGGCGCTGTCACTCACAGCCATGTTCATTATTTTCCCTTTTCATGAACCCTTTCATTTTTACTGATGTTTCTTATGTTTCGCCTTCTCTTACTTGCATTTAATTATCATCTTAGAATGGTGTTAAGTGTTAACTTTAACTTCTCACCCTCATTCACCTCTACGGAAAATCAATGCTATGCTACTTATTCATTCAATGAACCCACATCTACAATAAATCATTATCTCCTCTTCTTAACACTCATAACAATTCATATTTTCTCTCATTATTATATAAATTACAGTATATTTTCAAAGAGAATATTTTTAAATATTATTCTTCAATGACAACATATTTGAAAATTTTCTTCAACCAAAATATCTTTAAGAATATTCCTTAACCTTTCATTCATTTTCTATCTGGTTTCCCCTTTTGTTTTAAACACTAGTATATTTAAAATTGCAGATTTTATCTTTTTGGTGTATACATGAAAAAAGTTTTTGCAGTGGTATGGTTTGCAGTAAAAAAGGTGTACAGGACTATCTCTCCATCAACGTAGAAGGTTAGTTCGTTTTAAAATAATTGCGTAGGATGATGAAAGGTAAGACATGCAATCTATTAATTATATATTAATAAATCAACATCTGTGGTATGGTTTATTTTCTACAAAATCATAAATTGTAATAAATTGTACCAAAGGCCTATAAATCTTGCACTCTTCACAATATTACATATTCATAGGCATCGTATGTCCCAAAAGACATGAGCTTTTCCTATTTATTATAAAAATTAGGCAGCACTGTTGTTCTTTTATATACCAAGCATTGCATGTATTGGAGTATGTAAAAAGGGAGACTTTGACTTTTCCAGACACAACGTACTAAACAGTTCCTTTCACAAAATCTCTAAATCATAATAAACTAACTTTGGCTAAACTAATGAAATATTTTCAACCCTATATATAGTTAAACCATTTTTTGCCAACCTAATCAAAAGAAATAAGCATATTTACTATTTTTTCTTCTTCATTTCAATGTGCTCTTTACAATGAATATAATGGATGCATAATTAAGCTTTAATATTTCTCTTCCTTTGAATTGGAGCATATTTCCTCTGACATGGGCTGTTAGTGAAAGAACAAGAAGAAAACTTAAGTTTTAAGTAATTCTATTCCACGGTGGAATTTGGAAAAAAAAAATCTACGTATGTTAAATTAGATTTTTTATATATAATTATTTTTTATATTTATTTCATCTATTACAAACAAGCACACATGATAATAGAATTTAAAAAAAAATGACTATTACTTCTCATTTATTTAAAAAATAATAATTTATCATCATTTAGTAGTACATAAATAAATTTATCACATGTAAAAGCAAAACAAATTGCTTCAAAAAAACTTTGGGGAACCGAGGTTCCCTTGTCATGTAAAAGATCCGCTCTACTTCTATGATTGAGAGACATGTTCTTAAACTTATAAATTTTTAGTTAACATATAATTATATAAATAACAAATTTCCATTTTGATGATAATTATAAGTAAAAACTTATTTATTAAATTATTTTTTATATATAAATTTTACCAATTTAATCTTTGCTATCATTATTTTTTGGACTAAGTATGTTTTTAGTATCTGAACTTTAACCCAAAATTGAAATTTGTTCATGTTCAAAACTTTGATACATTTTTGTTTCTAAACTTTAATAATGAATGAATATAGTATTTTTAACCTTTTTTTATGTGTCAAATGAGCTTCATGTTAGTATTGAAGTTGTTTATACTGTTTGACACATTCTCAATTCATTATCGGTTGAGAAATGCGTTCAACAGCTAAAAAAAACTAATGTAATTGGGTTAAAATAACTATATTCATTCATTTTTAAAGTTTAAAAAGCAAAATATATTTGATCAGGGATGGATTTCAATTTTGGATCAAAATTCAAGAATTAAAAACATATTTAACTCTTATTTTTTCAGAGCAAACATTTTTCATTCAAATATATAAATGTTCTTAAATTAGTTCATATATGTGTAATATTTTTAATTCGATTTTATATTAAGATAAATTTGAATATATATATATATATATATATATATATATATATAAATTAAATATGAATGAACTATTATACTCGAAGGGGTCAAATTAACGCTATATAAAAAAGTTAACCGCAATAAATATTAAACTGATAATATTTGTATTCATGACAATTTATTAAAATTTTAAATACAAGTACAGAATTGAAGAAGTTTTTTTTTTTCTAAAGCAATTGATTTTTGATTGAGTACATATACATACACCCTTTGTAAAAATTAAAGTTTCTATAGTCAAAATTTAACATCTATATGGATAAGATTATTTGTTATTGTATTAATAATATTTTCTTTAGTTGAAGAAACGAAGAACCAAAGGGCAAAAGATTTGTATTGGTGTAATTTGTTTTGTTACTCCAATAAATTAAACCCTATATTACCCTCCCGCAAAATTAATTGGATGGCAATGAAATTATTAATGAACAAGTGGTGAAAATATCTTTCCAACGTGATGCATGTATAATTATTTAATATTTTTATTGAAATGCATGCGAAAGGAAATGACTTACTTTGTGAATTTGCCCTTAATAGTAATGAGTTAGATGGCGTATGGGTGTGGTATCTCCGAATATTAGCATAACCTCACTTATAATTTCACTCATTGGTTACTAATTATTCAGAGATTTTCATTTTCCGCTTCCCCATAACTGGTATAAGACATTTTGTACTCATTATCTCTTTTCGAATAAAGTTGTAGTTATAGTTTTACGGAGACATAAAGGAGTTTAAGCAAGCATATAAATGCATGCTCTTAAAAAGGTACACTAATATAAAGTCTTAGTGTGTACTTCTTTAAGTACACAAGCATACAAAGAACAAGATTTGCAATTTTCCTTCAACACAACAATAAATATGTGAAATTCTTAGTGGGAAGTTCATAATTAATACCGTCTTTCGGGTTCATCCCATTTTACTCATCGTTAAAAAAGTAACATGTGAATAAACAATCTAATTAACAAAATTTAATCAGATGATGAACTTGTCAACCCAACACTAAACTTATTTTCTTATAAAAATAAATTAATCATATGAGAGTGTCAAATGAAGAACAATGATTAAGTTTAATAATAAATAATGAAATGGGTAAAGATACATTAAAGTGTAAAAAGTAAAATTATCTATACAAATTATATTTTAAGAGACCATTTATGTTATATATAAATGGTATTTTTTTAACAGAAAACTAAATAGATTTTATTTTTTAAATGAAACTCTTGATAATATTATGAATTGTTTGATCTATTTATCTTTCCCTAAAAAATATCCCATTACATCTCCTTTTTAATAGCTTCTTTCTTCATGTACGTTGTTCTAATAGTAGAGTTATTAAAAGGAAATGTTCAAAAAAAAAAATCCATTAATTATATTCAACAAAAACATTTACCAAAATGAAATTATAAGACATTAACTAATTTGAAATTTTTTTTAACTTTAAAAATTTATTATCAAAATATTGTCACGTTAAAATATTAAGATTTATTTTTCCAAAAAAAAAATTTATTTAGCATCCATAACATTAACTCTTAACTAAGAACAATTTACATTATTACAATATTTGAAACTTCATAGGTCTTTTCTTACAAATATTTTTGTGCAAATTTTAAAATGTATATAAAAATTCGGGTGGAAACTTATTTTTTGTGAAATTTCATAGAAAAACTACAGGAAAAATCTCGCAAGATATAAAACATTCTAGTATAAAGAAAAACATTTTTTTTATAATAGCCTATGCATTTAATAATTTTCTGAAGATGTGTATATTATGTTCAATAGCATCTACAGTAAATAAAAAAAAATCATATTAATAAAGAAAAATTAGATAAAAAATTTCCATTCAATTGTCTTGAAAATGAATTCTAATAAATTAAAATTTTAAAATATAAATTCAGTTCCATTAAAAAATTTCTAATTTGTTTTAGGTTTATTGCGTACTTTCAGGCAACCGTAATTAAGTTGAGTCTCAGGTAATTGATGATCCATATTTGCATGATTAAAATGAATAATTTTTGTGGTAAACACATGATTTTTTTTTCATGTTTGTGTGTGACCATAGAGTTAGAGAATTCATAGAAAACAATATTGATGTCACTAACCTGAATATTTATCTGATGTGTATGTTTAAATGGATGAACTTAAGTGGTTGACATTTATAGAAGCAACCTTAATATATGTAAGAGTAGAATTCCACAATAATACATACGAAGGAGAGTATAAATACGTAAAAATATTGAACTATGGTCCCTTGATTGTTAACTGTGGTTAGGTTGAATGAAAGTTAGTTTTATAATTAGAAAAAGGTTTGATGGGTTATTAATAAGTGAAATTTGTTGGGTTCCTTGGATTGCAAGTAGGAATATAGAATACGAAAATGGGAGAAAGAAGGAATTGTCTTCTTAGAAATGCAACAAAGCTAGGTAGCTAGCTACACCTATATATATATATTTAGCTCTGAAACCTTAAGTCTCCAAATTACTACTCATTACTCAAACACTCAATTGAGAGAGGGAAACAAAACACTTTGCTTTTCTTTTTCAACTCAACAAATTGACATCCCAACCTTCTTCCTCTTTCTGGTGACGTCACATGAATCCCACATTTCATCATTGCTAAAACCTAATTATCCCCCACTCACGTGCGAAAATCCCCCACGCACGTGTCTTTACTTTGCCAGAACACACTTTGATTTTTCTTTTAGAAGTAAGTATTGTTTTTTAAAGTAGTTCACGTTCTAGCTGCGAGTGCCGCACTGCTTTGGGAAAGTTTGAAGGAACAGGAGCCACCCCTTTGTGTTTGGTGGTTAAACTTTTTAAAGCCTAAAAGGGCACAATACCATACCATTGGCTGTGTAGCCTTTGCCTTTTTGGCACCACTATGTGATTTTGTTTCAAGCAACAACCAAATCTCACCTAGGGGTGGCAAAACGGACTGGGCCCAACGGGCCAGCCCGTCAGCCCGTGCTAAAAGGAACGGACTGGGTTGAAGAGTTCAATCCGTCAGCCCGTTCTGGCCCGTCCCGTCCAGCCCGTCAACTTGACGGGCCAAAGTACGGGCTGGCCCGTTCTGGTCCGTTGGCCCGTTTTAAAAAAATAAAATACAATAAAAATAATTAAAAAAATTAATTTTTTAGATTATATATTTTAAATGTAGAAATATATAATAGTATTATAATTTAAATCATTAACACCTACAAATTAAGTTTGAATTATTAATTATAATTGAATAATTTAATAATTATTTTAACTTATCTAATTAAAACATTAACTAATCAATTAAAAGTTAAAATAATATTTTATTTGATTAAATATGACTTTAATAATAATTTATATGTATATATAAACAAATTTAAAAAATAAAACAAATTAAAAAATTTGAAAACTAATTAAAAAAATTAAAAAAAAAAAACTAGACGGGCCAGCCCGGCCCGGCCCGTTAGCCCGTCATATACGGGACGGGTTGTGAATATTGGCCCGTTTTTGTTTGACGGGTCAACCCGTCCCGGCCCGTTTTTTGACGGGTCACATACGGGCCGGGCCAAAACGGGCCGGGTTGGCCCGTTTGCCACCCCTAATCTCACCATCTCCATATATCTTTCATGCATCTCAAACGCACGCATTCTCCTAAACCATATTCAGGCATAACATCAAACACCTAAGTTGCTTTACTTTACTTGCTTATTCATTTCTCCTCCACATAACCCCACCTGCATCAATCAATATCTATCTATCTATCTATCCTACCATTATCTTCCCCTCCTCTTTCCTCAATTTCATCCACATTCTCATAGCGCCGTCTTTCAGTTTCACTACACGACCACAATAACGTTGATGGGATTGATACATGGTAAAAAATTGTGTGTGAGAAACATAGCTTTCCATATCAACATAACTTTACAATGTGATGAATTGATTGTAATTAATTAATAATGGGGAAGTTTGATAGCGGCTCATATTTATTCATATGATGTGTCGAACAGCCAGTGAGGTGCATCTTTCCGAGCCCACATTTCTCTTAAACACTGAATGACGTGCATCACATTAACTACCTGCCCTTCCCACAAATCCTCTTTTTATTCATCATTATTAACTTAATTTGTTGACAATTTTCTTGAGTATCGTTGTTACACGTACTACCAAATTTTGCCGTTTCTTCATTTCTTCTTTTCTCCCAAATTAATTCTATTATTAAGGAATTGCTCATACTTTCAACCATATCAGAGGAAAGGGAAACTGCATACAGGAAAACAAAACAAGGATGATTCATTGGTGTCATATACTGTATGACGATTATTGGTAGTTTCGATGAAGGAACAATTTTTATATGAAGCTATCATTTGTATTTACAAAAACAGCTCGTATCGTAGTTTTGTCTATTTTGATGACTCAGTATATGTTCCTCAAACTTATGTATATGAAAGTTCAAATTTCTAAATAAGTTATCAATTATATTTACTTGGTCTGTATGTTTACATTTTTGTTATGCCATTTTTTCAAGTTAAAAAGGAATTGTTTTTATAATTTTTATTATTTTACATATTTGTGTTTTTTTTAGTTTAATATATTTTTCTATACTTTGTTTTTATATAATTTCTTTTTTAATTTGAGACATTAACTAGGAAATTTAAATGAAGCTATCACATAAGCGAGAAAAAAAAATCGGGTATACAAAAAATAGAAAACTTGGCAATTATAAAAAGAAAAAAAAAATGTGAGAGAATCCATTTCTTATAGTTATTTAATAGACGTGACAGAAAAATAATGGTATTAAATATAATAAAAATTACATTAGAGTATATAAAAATAATTAATGAATCCTTTTTACGTTAATTACTTAAAATAAATTGACTCACTTTAATAATCCTCTAATAATAAATTACATCAAAAGTTATTCTTTTTTATGCCGATTAACCATGTAATGTAATAAAATCTTGGTTAAATTACTCTTTAAGTCCTTTCTATTTCTCAAGTAATATCAGTTTGGTCCTCAAGTATTTTTTTTGTCTCAATTTAGTCTTATTTTCTAAAAAAATATTCAATTTAGTCATTACCATTAATTTGACTAGACGGTATTAAAGTCAACGTAATGTGCCAATTTTTTGTTTTTTTTTTAAGTTTCTGAATTTCTTCTAATTTTTTTTAATATTTATTTTCATTTTTTTAATATTTTTTTTTTATTTTTTTTATACGTGTCATTCCACATTTGTGTCACGTGTCAAAATGATTCAATTTGGTCTCTATATTTGTTTTAGTCTGAATTTTTGTAAAAATAAGAAATATTGTCCCTCCTTAAATTGACACTCAATTTACTTTTTTATAAATCTTACTAAAATTAACGTTTTAATAAATATTTATAGAAATACTTTAAATTAACTTTAAATTCTATACAAAACATTAAACTTTTGTTTTGTTTTGAACTTGAAATTTAGTTACAAAACTTATGTGTGACAAGTTATTTGATTTTTAATCTTCACTAAGTTTGTATGATATGGTACACTTGATAATTTATATATAATGACAAAATTGTTAATTGTTGAAATTAAGTTTAGGGTTTAACTTTGTTTAATAATAAAACTAAAAAAAAAGCTTGTTTAAAAATATTTATACAAATATTTAATAAAAATATCAATTTTAGTAAGAATATTATCATAAGATTTATACAACAAGTAAGTTGAGTGTCAATTTAAGGAAGGACAATATTGCTCCATTTGTATAAAAATTGGGACTAAATTGAAACTAAAAACAAATATAGGGAACCGTTTTGATACGTGACAACTGTAAAGTGACACGTATAAAAAATAAAAAAAATAAAAAAATAATTCAAAAGAAACCATAAATTGACATGTGACGTTTACTTTAACACCGTTTAGTCAAATTAACTACAAAGACAAAATTGAATCATTTTTACAAAAACAAGGATTGAGACAACAAAAATTGGAAAACCAATTTTACACTACTTGACAAATATAAGGACTAAAAGAATAATTTAACCAACAATCTTTTTAAGTTAGTTAAGGTGAAAGATAACATAAGTACTCTTTTTTATTATTCACTTTCGTATGTTCGTAGCTTAAGAAATACAAATAAATATATATATATATATATATATATATATATATATATATATATATAATCTATTATGTGAAAGAAATTTCTTTCCTAAACATTTTGAATAATAAAATAATTTTATAGGATAAACATTAATTTTAATTCATTTATACGATTATAATATTTTAAAGTCAAAATTCAAGTAATATTTAAAAAGGTAATTATAAAGTAGTAATAATTTATTGGGACACAAACAATATTTGAAAATCTATTTTAAATTTATTATAATATATAGATTGACCTACAATTATAATAAAATTTATTTATATATATATATATATATATATAACATCTCAAATTCAACACCTTAAAGAAAAAGAAAACTAGGATGCTTCATTATAGTGTTCAAAAAAGATGATCTATTTGTATAAAATACATTAATACAGTCTTACAAAAGATAATATTATAAAAATATATCATTTATACAAACCAACTAAAATCAACCAAACTCTATACACACGTTAACCACTTACTACAACTCTCATAAACATTTAACTAATCTGAATGATGATTCCTCATCCCCAGAGGTGCCCCTAAACCTGTAACCTCATCTGCTCCCACTAAATAGGTGCTCATCGTAAAAGAAAGACAAACAACACAAGACACAGAGTGTAAGGGTAAGCTAGTTTATAAAAGAAATAATCATATAACAATTAAACTTATTACATCATAAAATATCATAGTTCAAACATTCATAAAAAGAAATACCAAACATACAATTACAAACTCTGTGGACTCAATTATCCAGATCAATGCATTGACTCAGACATAAGAAGTTGTGCACCTGTCATAAATGTGTATTGCGACAAAGGCCTTGACTCCACTTGGCCTAACCAACATGAATCAATTTCCTCAGGACAGGGTAAGTTACTTATGACATTGTCAGATTAGTGGTCCCACCCCTAATCCTGCCATAAGAACCTCTTTCAACTCTCACCACCTAGGTCACAACACTATATATGAGTTTGTAAACCTAATAGAGTATAAGATAGCCTCTGACCAACACATATCACTAGTCAATGCATAACAACCTACTAGTGAGGACTACACTTCTTCCATAGAAGCACAACCCTTATACAACAAACAATTCAAATCAAATTGTCTCATTCTATTCCATTAAGATCCACTTTCACTATCTTAAAATCATCACACTTCCTTAAAGCCAAGATTCAAAACAAATATGCAATTCAATTTTAATCATTTTATTCCACTGATTCTCTTTCATAGTTATAACCTCATCACTTCTTCATAAAACATGACCTCATATCGAGTTCTTCATACCAAACAATCATACACAACTCATTCATCATATTCACATATCATATTTCATAATTTCATGTAATAAGCACTTTGTAACATCAATGTTCAAGAACAACTAGTAAAATTTCATAAACACAAAGAAAAACACAAATGTCACACATGATAGAGGGAGATGAGAGTTTATATTAAAGGTGAAGAAAACAAACAGAAGGTTCCATAAGTAACCTGTGGATTTTCCCACAACCTCTGGATTTGGCTTTAGGATGCAAAATTTGCACCAGATTGTTCCACAAGTAACAAGTGAATATTTTTACAACTTGTAGATTCAACTACAAGAAGCATAATTCAAACAACGAATTTCACAAGTAACCAGTCGATATTTTCACAACCCGTGGATTCAGCTTTGAGAAACATAATTCAAACCATATAAGCAAAAAAACCATACTTATTACAAATCAAATTCATCAACATGCATTCATTAATTTAGAAAAACACTATAAAGCAAAAAATACTAGCTTCGCTTACCTGACAAAGCAGCTCAACGGGTCCAAACAGCTCAACAGACTCAAGGAACAACAAAATATCTTTAGCTCCACAAGACACTTAATCTATACCTAGGAACAACACAAGAATGATCAAGACCTACCGTTATGATCACTGACCAATAAAGACTTATATTGATGATTAAAACGTCACATGCAACCAAATCAGGGTCACATGTAAGCCACAACAGAGAAGACCCACAAGAAAATAAGCAGAAGTTCAACAGAAATTGATCGGATAGAAAGGAAAAACTCGACAAGAGGATCACCCTAGCGATCTTCGAACAAATGAACAGAAGATGAGAACTCCTACAAAACAGTCAAAGAATTCTAGAAAAGTAATTTCTAGATAAATAATGTGTTTTAAAATAATGAAACTGGTTTATAGCAAAACTATTTAAACTAAATCATTTTAATATTAGAAAAATCGAGTCTAAAATATATATATATATATATATATATATATTAAATATTTTGGGTTGAACATTTTTTTAGTCTATGATTATCATAATGACCTTTTTTTATTTTTAGTGGATTCTAAAATGCATTACAAAATATATGTACTTTGTAAAGGATGAGTGAGACTTAACAAATAGTGTAATTGGGATGAGAGAAAGAAAAAGTGTATAAGAACGTGAAAAAAGAAGTTAGAGTTGGCAGGTTCTACATTTTGAAATAGGTGGACTTTTTGTTTTGAACTAAATATCTACTCATGTAAGTGACTTTATGTTGTCTTTTATTTACGAAAAATAATCGCGCATTATCTTTTCTATTTTTAATAGCATTATGCAAACGTGTCTTTTTCCACAAATAACATACAGATTAAAAATTAATTTATACAAATTAAAATCAATTTATACGTAAATTAATTTATATAATTTCTTTCAAATTATTTTATTTTATTTTAACTATAATATAACCTTTCATATTTTAAAAACAACATTATTCTCGTCTATTATGTATGATCCATTTTCATTTTTATTTATTGTTTTATTCTTTTATATACCAATCCTTAATATAGTGTAGAGCAATTTAAGTTAGGAATAATTAAAAGTAATAATTACTAATGATTGGTCACGAGTATGTTATGATATTTTTTCTCGCATTACCAATAACTAACTAAAAATCAATTACTTGTTATTTACATAGACACACGCATATCTTACTATCAAGTGCCAGATAACAAAATTAATAATTTTATATATATATATATATATATATATATATATATATATATGAAAATTATACTATGATTCTTATTTTTTATTTTCATCTTTTATTTTCTGATATGATTTAATATAGGTCATTGATTATTTCAAAAGAAAAAATAGTGATACATTAATCAATTATCCATATTAAATCACGTAAGGGAGTAAATGAGAATCATAATATCATTGTTATATATATATATATATATATATATATATATATATATATATATATATATATATATATATATATAAACAACTCACCTTTAATTGTCTTTAAGAAAAAATAAAGAGTGAGATAAATTTTTTTTTTACAATATTCTTATTGGAAATGTAAGTATGAGTCTAAGTTCTATATTGAGTTAAAATGAAAAAGTTGAACACCATATAACGATGAAAACTCATCAACCTAATACTTTCAGATTCTGGGTTAAGGGGTTAAGAGTGATGTCAATCCCTTATATATGGGTTGGACTTATGTCTCGTTGGTGTTATATCTCTCCGGTGAATCTATCTCGAAAGACCAAATAATTTTTTAGATAACTTAATTTCTCATATCTTTATATATTGTTTTAGTTATATAATTATCATTGTTGAATTTTCAACCAAACTCACAATGGAGACTAAATGTCTATGTAAAGTTTAAAATTTTGGGAAGGACATGACAGATCGTGGGATCTTCAACATAGTTTCTTCTTGTAATTAATTGAGCATCTTAAAATTCTCAAGAGTATATGTATCCATAGAACTACGTCATATGATGATAAACTCAACAATCATTATTAAAATAGTTTATATATCATCCTATAGTTAAGGTTTGAAATTTATAAATCCAAAAAGTAACTCGAGAAGAGTTATACTATTGTTATCATACATCACTTTTGAAATGTTATATATGATAAGTTTAATTGAAAATCTCAACGATTACATGCCCATTCTTCTTTTATTTATAGAACAACAAAAGTAAATGGTCCAGAAACTGTATTCATCATGGTAGTTTTTAGAGCAATTGTAATATTTTCATAATTTATGTTTCTCATAATGTTTCTCTCTTAATTTACGAACAATTTATTACATATTAAGTGTTCTGGGAGTATGGATATATCCTTCGTTTTATTTAGTGAGTAAGAGCTTGCAATGTAAGAAGTTGTACCATCATCGTACAATAGAATAGAATTATGTCACTAACTTACTAGCAAGACTTAGCTATTAGGCATAGACACACCTAGAAAGGTCCACAGAACCTCAACCTCACGATCAAACAATCAACTCTCAATCATGCATGTGCATGGAGTATATTCTAGTTGCAACTAATTAGTTATTGTAGCAACTCAAATATCTTTCTACAGCGACGTGCTGTGTGTCCTTGGTAATACAAATTTAGTGACATCTTTTGTGTCGTGGATAATTACTAAAAGTAAGGTTATTCAGTAGGTAAATTTTATTCACAAACAAATTATTGACAGAAATATCAGATTTTTCTTTTATTACTAATCATAGAGTAGATGTCGTGTCTATTATATATCAAAGCTATACATACACACCTCAACTTAATGTCTTGTCATCTTATAGTTAGGGATGTAAAAAAAATTGTACCCGCAAGTATTTACGGATAAAATTTATCATGAATAGGAAATAAATATTGTAAATAGATACTCACAGATAACAGGTACGAATATTTTCTATACCCGCATATTATCAAAATGAATACATGCATCATACTATCCGTATTCGTGAGTATCCGTACCCGCTATACTATAATTTAAATTAAAAAAAATGATTAAAACATTAACACATTAATTTTGATTGAATAATTTTTTATCAATTGCTTTTAAAAAATCTCTATTTTTTGCAAACTGTCATTCAATATTATTTAAATGGGTTATTTTCACTTTATTTGAAATTTATAAATGTTATACATTGTATTTTTATTTGAATTTATAGTATGTTATTAAATTTAAAATTTTTCTTTTGTAAATACCTATGGTACCCATGAATATTTATCCAACGTGTATGGTACGTGGAAGTTACTACCTGTATCCTATCCGTTACGCTGACATCGCTACTCATAATTGATGCCATGTACTTTTTCAAAGTTAAACTTCACCTTTTCACAGGACACTATGAATTCTAAATCTTAACACCACCACTAATGTTCTACCATGGAGAAGAAGTTGGGTTTGTTGTTGGTTTTGGAAGTAGCAAAAATGTGAATAGAGACATAATCATAAATGTCAAGGAAGTGCACAATTTAATTAATAATGATAATGATTTGGTTAAGACTCATGAACTTGTTAGTGTGGTGCTTGGTGTGACATAAATATATAAAATGTTAGTGTGTGTATATATGTTTAGGTTGTTTGCGATGTTGATGGTAGCTTCTAGCTAAGTATATATTTTAGTGGGGAAAGAGTTACACTTTAGCTTCACCCAAAAGTTTTATTTTAGAATCTAATAATGATTCACTTTTTTTTTCTTCTTCTTCTATTATTACGTTGACTAATCATGGCTAATTGTTCTTTTGCAAGTACACATATTCTGTCCCCAAGATTAATTTTATATAGAAGTTAAGGCCATAGGGGTGATTGAAATATTCAAGGCAATACACAAGATCAATTAATGAAATGTGCATCACGAGATATGGCCAAATACCACATGCGTGCAATTGTTTTTTATTGCACGTTCATTCTCTTCAATTTGTCTTTGTCTTTTGTTCCCATCCTTAATTAAACCTTATGCTAGATTGGATTTTGATTTCTCCCATGAATTGTCTTTTCTATGCAGAGTCTCTCTACTTTTGGAAAATTTTGCATGTCTCTGTTTTATAATAACAAATTACATGGATTGATGGTTACTATGTAAGGTGAAAAATATTGTTTTCAGATTAAGAATCACAAATATCTTTCGTCAAGGTTAAATATGATTATTAGGAGTATAAAAATTTTGTATTTGATTTTAATTTCTAAAACAATTTTTTTCGTGGTTATGTGCTTCTAAAAGTTTTTTTTTTTTTTTTTTATATGGCCTTTGTTTTTTATTAAAAATGTAGCGTGTATTAGATATGCCGAGACACAATTTTTAGAATGTTCGATAACTTCCGTTGAGCCTTGCAGTTCACAAAGAGATTTGGTCAAAATGTAATGTTAACTTTCCAAAGCACATTTTAAATATAACTTTAGTGTCAGTCATGTAATCATCTCTTGTGACCAACATATTGATTATTTGTTATTATTTGATTATTTTTTGAAGATAAACATAAGTGTCAATGCCATGGTGATCAACAATAAGTTATGTTAATTTGACTTACACTAAAATGAACCTCATGAGTAATTGAAAAAGGTTAATGCCAAAGTTAATTAGTATATGTTTGGTCCACTCTTATTAGTTAAAAAACCGATGAAAAATTAATTGTTTGAAATTTTCACTATAAAAAAAAATAGTTTTTGAATATTAATATCGACTACATTATAACATTATTAAGGTTGACTTAGTGGGTTTTAATATGATGCAAAAGATTAGTTTTTAAAAGAAAAATTTAAACAAAAAATTGTAATACATTCATATTTATTAGAAAAAACTCTTATTATATATATTCTGATTCTAATTTGAGAATAAGATATTTTATAATATTGGATGATGTCCAATGTATATATTTCTTACTTGTTTGTTTGTGTCGTTTGCACTTACTCACGATGTACAAGTGATTAGATGCTCAAACCTTACCTTATAACTAGTATTGTTAAAAACATGTAATTAGATTCACTATTTGATTTGATTGTATCTTTACTGGTAAATAGGAATATAGAATTTCAAACGTTTTTATATACATGAACAAGATGTGTGGAGTGATATATAAGAATGTTTTTGTCAACGAAATTCTAATAACTTTTGGGGAGGAAGATTTATTGATGTTTTAAAGATGGGAAGATAATGTATTAAGGTTTTCATATAAAAAATTATAAATGAGGAATGCTTTTCGGCTTGTCAAAATAACCAATATAAATCCTCGCTCAATACTCATAATCAATCAAGCTCTGCTGCCTCCACCTATACTGTTAAAATAGTTTATTTATTTTTAGTTTCTTTTAGGCATGTATACATGCCTTGCTTTTCCCCCTTTTGAACACAGAGAGAGACTTATTTCAAAATAATATCGGTTTTGGCTTTCCACACTATCAGCATAACACTTTCATTTTTTTTTCCATGTGTCCCATTTCTAACAATTATAATTGAGTCTCTTGTCATGCTTTATTTACTATCAATCCTCCTTTTTCAGAAACGATCATATTAGCAATTTCATCATAACTCAAAGTTTCTTTGTCATACATCAAGATAGGCTTGATAAGATCATAGGAGAATAGTAGAGATCACATGAGTCTTAATACTAT
Source organism: Vigna unguiculata (assembly GCF_037176805.1). Classification (NCBI taxonomy): domain Eukaryota; kingdom Viridiplantae; phylum Streptophyta; class Magnoliopsida; order Fabales; family Fabaceae; genus Vigna; species Vigna unguiculata. The sequence goes on along the minus strand of NC_140794.1, from coordinate 48,770,325 downwards.
ATCTTCTTCTTCAACCTTAAATCCAATTGCCTCTAATTCAAAAATAATTTCATTAATATTGTTAAGATGATCAAAGACTTTCGTATCATTACTCATGCGTAGGTTATGAAACTTTTCCTTCAATAACAACTTATTTGATATGCCCTTTGCTTTATATAAGCCTTTGAATTTCTCCAAAAATTTCTTTGTCGTCATCATTTTCTATATGTTTGCAAGAACATTCTTAGCCAAACAGAAACGAATTGCACTAGTAGCTCCTCCCATTCTTCTTCCTTCAAGTTAGAAGTTATTCCTTTCAACACCTTATGTAATCCATATTGAATCAATACATCTTTGACTTGAGTTTACCAGAAGCCCAAATTCACCCTTCCATCATATTTCTCTAAGTCACATTTGACCACACTTGCAAATGCCATTGCAATCTTAACAACCAATGATGATTCTCCAACAATAAAAAATTAATCTCTACTGAACTATAGCTCTTGATACCACTAATACATCATCAATGAAGAATATTATCGTTTTTATCCTCAAGAATCATCCTATTAACAGATAAATAAGATCAACACAAGGAACACAACAAGAATAACACAAGGAACATGGAAACCCCAAAACTGGAGGAAAACCATAACTTTTATCTAAAGACAACTAGAGATTAACACTATGAAAATTTATACAATGCATTGGCTACCCTCCCATGCCTTTTACCCCAAATTACACTTAGACCTTCCAAAGCAAGAATTAAATCCAAACTTCACAACACTTCACTACAAGAGTATAAGAAAAGTCAAATACAAGTTTAAAGTGTATTTGACCAGAATAAGAAACATCATGGACTTAGAGTGATTATACAATTACCCACACTCACTCCATAACTTATCCTAGACGTTGTAAAACTTTAAAAAATGCATATTTTTATCATACTCAATAATTATTTACCAATTAGTTAGTCAAACTCAATATCAATATTTTTATATATTGAAAAGGTAACATTAAATAATGAAAATCAAAGAATAAAGACGTTATATGATTTTTTTTTTGTCATTTTGAAATCAAAGCGTAAGTTTTTTCCTAAAATTTTATAATATGAAACGTATCTTAGTCAATTTTCAAATGTCAATAATAAAGATCGAAAAAGGAAATATAAGAAAACAAAGAGTTATCCACATATTTAAGATTAATATAATTTCTCTTATTATAATTATCTAAAAATTCAAATTTAAGTGTAAACAATGGACCGAATCAATTTATTAATTGAATTGCATGAATGTCAATAAACTTTAGTGTAATATATATATATATATATATATATATATATATATATATATATATATATATATATATATATATATATATATGTATACCAATTGACAGAATCACATATTTTCTATTTTCTAAAAGTCAACTATGTGGTTTTCTTTTCTCTTCTAGTCCCACTCACCACCTAATTTACCACTAACACCTCTTAGTTTACTTCCTTATACACACTAATTGCTTTAAGAGTGGTTAACCACACCTTGTAAAACTTTCTTTATTTTCTTAGAAAGAACTTTAACCATAAGGATTTCACACTTTTTATTATTAACACTCATTTATAACTTAATATATATATATATATATATATATATATATATATATATATATATATATATATATATAAAGAGTTATATGTACATTTTTTTTTAATTTAAAACTACAAACAAAAATATTTACCATTCAATAAATCAAAGTAGCAACAAATAATTTCAACAAAAGCAACAAATTAAACACTAGATTATTCACTAAAATAGAATTTGTCTATAAATTTTACTGATAAATTTAAAATTTTTAATTACTAATAAAAATATTTGTCGATAATAAATTCATAAATAATTTATAATTTTTATTACCGCTAAAATTATCCGTGGTTGATAATGGTGATATAAGAGCTATGATAGTCTTGAAATTTGTTGGTATATGTCAGTCATGTTTTTGAAAATTTAGGACAATTTATATATATATATATATAATGAAATATTATTTTAAATTTTTTACTTTATTAATCTCAATTTATTTTGTATTTTAAAATAAAAATACTTTCTTATTTAGTGTTGAATAAATATTGAGAACAAAAATATGATTTTTATGGATCATTTCCCAATTAAGAAATATATTTGGGAGGCTATTGAAGATACATAGTGGATAGAGATAATTCTAACATATCCAAGGTACTATATATCAGTTATGAAGGAGGTCAATTAATGATGATTAGTTTATTGTAGCAACAAGGTATAACATTCTTGGATAAGAATTTTTTGAGATTTTGTTTTTGTTTGTAAAGTGTTTTGTAAACTTGTTCTTGACTTGTGCATTTTTGTTCCTAGCAAAAGAGTTTTGGTACTCCTTGTACCAGACACACATATTATTATTTTATTGCTCAAAAGATTTCTAATTATTTTTATTGGCAAAGGATTTTATTTTTTTACTTTATCTAAAAGGAATTTGAATAGATTAAAAAAATGACACTTCTTTCCTGTGGATTAAATATATGTTTACTTTTATAAATATAAAATTGATTTAGAAGTTTGTGTGAAAAGATTTTATTTTAAAGAATAAAGTTCAGTCCTAATTAACAAAGGACATTTTTTTTTTCATTTTATCTAATATGAAAAGGAAATCTTTGTTTTTCAAGTAGTATACCCTATTTTTTCAACTCTTGTCTCTTACTCTTTTTTTTTCAAGTTTTGAGTTATTTTTGTCAGTTTTTTTTATTTTTTTCATTTCACTCTACAAGGGAAGTTCTTTTTTTATCTCTTTCTTGCATTGTACATGAGAATTGACAAGAAACACGAGATTGCCCTGTCATGAGTGCATTCAAATTGTCTTCTCAATCAAATTATTCAACTATATAATTTGTAAAAAATAGAATCAGAATGAGGCAAACATGGTACTAAAACATAGAGTTAGTATTTGATTTGATAAGCATTTAGACTTAAAAGACAAGAAAAGACAAGAATGGAAGACTGAAAATTAAGTTAATTTGACGTCCATTCATGTTGCTTGAAATGGAAAGTAAAAAAGGGGAAGAGAAGATAAGAAAAAGAGAAAGGTAGGAGGAGAGCAATAATTAGGAAAGGAAAATAAAAAAATGAAAGGAGAAAGAGTGAGGAGGAGAAAAGTACAAAAACAAACTGATGTACGAGGAAGCGTCAACGCCAAATTGTAACTGTCTCCTTTTTTTCCCAATGGAGATGGAAAAGGAAATTGTGCAAAGCAAAAGGTGGAGCACGACAAAAGAAACTCATCACTCATCATCTATTACTTCACACTTCAGAGCCTCACAAATCATAGCCCTTTCTCTCTATATCTATCTATCTAATCACTTTCTATCTCTAATAATATGCAAATAAATAAATGGATGATAAACAGAATGCCACCCACGCTCTGTTTCACAATGGATGCATGGTCCCTCCCTCTTCTCTTCTTTCCTTTTCTAGATTCTTCTCCTTTTTCTTCTTACTTTAGAGCACACTTACATTTACACACTTGTGACCACAACCTCACTTCCTTTCTTTCTAGTTTTTCGAGTTTTGACCTAATCATTTGTACTACTATAATGCCAACTTTTGCACCTGGCCTGCCCTTATACGTACCCTCTTTCTCTTCTCTACCAAACCCTTTCTAATTAGTTTTGCCTCTTTCTTGTATCTATTTTTAATTATTATTATAACCATAATTTTCATTAAGGAAGAATAAACTAGGTTTCCTCTCTGATGTGAGTTTCTAAGTTTCAAAGCTAGTTTGTTCTTTGTTACTGTACCTGAATATTTATATATACAGTCATAACCAAAGTCCAACACAAGGGACAAACTATTTCAATTTTGTTAAAGGGTGTGGTCCTACAATTACTTTCTTTCTTCTGTTCTTGCTCAGTTAAGGAAATTAAGACCCACATATGATTTACTTACACTGATGAGACCTTGGAGAAACCAATACATATTAACTGGGTCTATTAAATATCACATTTTTTCCCCTCTGGTTGTAGGTAGACTTTGCTCTCTGTATTCATAGATTTTGCCCTAGTTCCAGAATAGAATGTTGGGGAACAACATATTTCTGCTACCGAATAATTAGAAATCACTGCAAAAGAGGTTTTTTCAACTACCTAGATATAGATTATGATCTATTTTTCTTGGTTTTTTCTTTCTTTCTTTTAATTTGAAAATATTCTCAAACCAACCTTGTTAACCAGATGTGACAAAAGGGTGTTTTTTGCAATTTGAATCCGCTCATTAAGCCTGTTTTGTTTTTCCTAATTAAGCAAGCTAGAAACTAATAAATTTAGGTAAGGTGTATTTATAGTCATTATAATTAAAGAAGACTTTACATTGTTTTAGCTTGTCAAACAATATTTTTTGTTGACTTAAAAATTTAAATTTTATTTCTTTTTAGTAATGATGTAATATATAAAAGTAAATCACATCACGAAAACATATTATCATCAAATAAATAAATATTAAAACCAACTAAAAAAATTAAAACACCAAACCATTAATGAAATCATATTTATATTTGTATATAGTAAAACAATTAATTTTGTAAAAATAAAAATAAATTATCTATATAATGGATCTTTTAGTAAAAATAGGAGCTATTACTTGATGAAAAGTGAAGTCTTAGGTATATAAATAAGTGAAATAATTAAGATTGATATTAATATAGTTGTGTTTGTGTGCGTTTGTTTACTTTTGAAAATAGGATAATCAACTTGCTTGTTAAATCGTACTTGGTAGGATATTATAAGTATTTAATAATAGACGAAAATCCATACCTACTGATGTTAAGGCCTAACCGAAATTTTCCTGAAATGAGGCATTTCTTAACACTCCATGGAGTTAACAACCAAGGATTGGCTTTCTTGCTTTAAAATTAAGATCCATGGAGCTCTCGCATCACCAAACCCTAGTTTCTTCTTAAAATATACTTGCTCCTCACACCTCATTCGTGCAAAACGTTGAACCCTACTTAGGTAGAGACGTATACTATGAAAACAATCATAAAATAATATCAACATGTTATCACCATATTTATAATTAATGTTATTCATGCCTCAAACAGAGTCGTCCAAGACTCGTGCTTATTTTAGAGAAAGAAACAAGTTGTTGTTTTTGAAGGAACAAAGTACCAGATATGCTTCGTACCATAGTTTATTTTTATAGTCAAACAAAGATATATACGTATTAATTTTATATAATTAGGTTTTGTTTAATTTCTCAAACAGATCAATGATTTTTTTGTCTTCGTATTCATGTTGAGACAAACCAACCGGAAAAAATAATATATATAAATATTATATATAAGTAGGAAGTAATGAATCATTTGAAAGGAAGGAGCGAATATATGATGGTGTAGATGTAGCAATGTTTGTGTTAGGGGAAAATGCCAAAACTGGATTTTGAAGGTTTTGACTATTATTTCTCTTACATGGAGGTAGGACAGTGTAGACTCTAATTTTATACCCTATGTAATTAATTAGGCAGTTAGAGGCACCATGTAGATATCATCCTCTGTATCAATTGAATATGATGGGTTGTTGTTCTTGGGACAAGAGAAGCAGACATCCATGTCCTTCTCTACATGTCACTTTCTTTTGGATCATTACAGCATGGGTCCACCATCACTCCACCCTTTAGATATCAAATTTATCAGAATAAACTCTTCATTAACACTTTTGAAAATATAATTTTCTTTAAAAATTAAAAGAAAAAAAAGGTTTTTAGGTTTTGCTGATGTTGGTGGTTATGATAAAAAGCTGTAATGTGTGTATGTGGGGGTGTTAAGTAGGTTAGGAAAAGGAAGGGAAAATAAAGGGAAAAGGGAAAGTGAAAGGAAGAAAAGCATTTAAAATTATGGGTGTGGTGAGTGTTGAGGTTAGGGGGGGAAGGGCCCATGGGGAAAAGGGCATGAAATAATTGAAAGCAGAGGAGTTGTGAGAACAAAATGGGAGTGGTAGCTACGACATGAAAGGGGTGTGTGTGTGCTAAGCCTCAAAGGTGGTCCTCAACTTGGTCGTCTAAGAGGGTCCAGGTGGCGGTGCCGCCGGCCGGCAAGGGTGGCCACAGCCACGTGGGAGCTGTGGTCCAAAGGGATCAGTGGTGTTCGCCATGTGTCGTGAGAAAACAGCTGACAGCCTGTGCTTTGTGAGACCATGCTCGATCATATGGATATATATGCATCACATAACAACCAATCAGATCACTTTTCCACTGTTTACTGTGTCTAAATTTTAAATACTTATACATGTGTGTGCCACCGCTTCTCATCCATGTTCAAATTTTAAAACCAAAAAGTGAAACACAACAGAAAAACTGTTTATGTCAATGTTGAAATATGGTGGGTAATGGGAGGTATAAACTCGTAGGGATGATAATATGAGTCGATTCGGCTTGCTTTTAGGGATAGAAATATGAGTCACTATGTCATGTTTTGGTCCTTCCAATATTTGACCTGTCTCATATAAAAATTTAGAGTTAATTTATCTGACTTTATTCGTATAATGTCTGGTCAGCAAATTCATGAACCATGATGTAGTTTCCATAAGAATTTTAATAACTATTTTATTATTTTTTAAATTATTAGAAATAATAATTAATTTCTTTAGGTCAAATTCTTTGAATAAATAATATTCATAATTTTTTTTATTTTTAAGTACAAGCCAATTAAAAATAGATATTGCTTTGAAGTGGACTAAAACAAGAAAAGAAATGTGAATGAGGAAACTACTTTTGGATGGATTAGACTCGAATGAACAAGCTATTTTTTTGGATAGACAGAAGAAGGAAGCAAATGGACAGGTTATTTAGAAGAAAAATAGACAATGTTGTACTAGAACTATTGGCTTTTAGGAATTTAAGTAATGTATACTATACAGTCCAAATGCATATCATACCGTCGTTAGTCTGCACGGCTGTGGGTTATATGGAACGGGCCTAAGCGGACCAATGGACTAAAATACTTAACATGTCTTGCACTTTTTTTTGTGGATCTACGGGTTGGTCTGCATGGATCGTTCCGTATTGACATTCTTAATTTAGACCTGGTCCGCTAAAAGTGAATTAGGATGATCTGTCTTACATAAGAATTGTGGGTTAGTTATGTTAGTCCACTTTGTATAATGATTGACTCATGGATTTAGAATTAATTTGCATAAGCAAAATCTTATAAATAACTGCATTTATATTATAAAAATAATCTTATTTTAATATTTTAATATCAACAATGAAATTGAATAAGTTAAGTAAACATATGATTAACATTTATATCAAATAAATATGCCAAAGTTAAATCTTTCATGAGAAATAAAATATAAAATAAATTATTGTAAGTAAAAAAAAAACTATAACAATTAACAAATACTAAATGCAGACAAGAAAACAGAGAACTATAATGCATTTTTTTTTAGCGATGCAATTTAGTCCTACCTAGCCTATTAATCCATTTCGAGAGCGAATTATACTAAACAAATCAATAAGTTAAAATACTCGATGTATCCTGAACTTTATATTTTTTTAACAAACTACGACTCCACGCACATTTAAATATTGATACTCAATGTATCTATTTTCAAAAATTCCTTTTAAAAATAGAATTACCTTATTATCCTTGAAGTAAGAGGTTAAAAATAGTTCATACATAAAACAATTTCAAATATAATAGATTTTATTTAATTTATTGTTTTTATTTTTACTTTTTTTTTTATCTTTTACTTTTATATATTTATAGTTATTAACCGAAATTTTAGTTTCTATATTATTTAAAAAACTACTTATAAAATTTTAAAGTATTTTTATTTTATAAATTAAAATCCCATTTTTTAAAATTAAAATTAAACTATTTAATAATTATTAATTTATTTCTATTTCATTGTAATTTTAATTTTATTTTTATAGATACAAGTTTTTTTAATGTATGATAAACATTAATAAAATTACTTTTATGTATATAATTTTTTATAATTTTAATATACATTTTAATAATATCATTTTAATTAATTTTATTATAAAAATTAAATTTTAGTTGTATTTTTTAGTTATCATGGGACACGAAATTGTAATGAAATAGTCTATTTATATTTTATGTAAACCTGTTTATTTTTCATTTGATCAATTTAAATTATTTTGTATGTAGATATGGGTAAAATTGAATATTTTATTAAAATATAATATATATATATATATATATATATATATATATATAATTGTAATCAATTAAATCACATGATTTTTAAATGTCTTTGTATTCTATTTCTTATATACTTTTAATTAACTAAACAACTATATATTTAATATCATTTCTTAACTTTTTTTTATCAACTTATTTTTTTATTTTTCTCACCTTCTAATTATTTCCGTTTCACCAAACATTGATTTGGTTGTTCTAAAACGCAAGTTTTTTTTTTTTTTTTTTACATTTTCATTAGTTACCTGCCATTATATGCTAAAGTACACCAAAAGGTTGCTTGGAGATTTCTATTAAGAATACCTTTCAACACTTATTAATATTAGCATCTTATATTTGACATTAAACGGGAAAAAAATTACTATTTTAGTTGAAAGTTAAGGAGTTGAAGTAGTATGAAACTATTTTTTTTTTTTCACACAATATTTTTAGGATTAATTTTCATATTCAAGATATTATTCATTCTGAAGTTTAATAATTCTGTCATGTTTTGTCTTTAAAAGACATATTTTTGGGTTAAAAAAGTAGAGTATTTATATATTACTCTTGTTTCAATTCATAAACAATACAAAATGTTGAACATATATAAACAAAGTCATTTGTCAAAGACTTACAGATACCATCATATTTGATCCCACAAATAGTATCATTATTCTAAATTGTTAAGATGTTTGTACTAAAACAAAGTAATTGTTCCCACATTGAGACGAATTATTACGTTTCAAGTAGTATCTTGTTTGGAGCTTTGATATTTTCATTATAGTTTTGTCCTTACGGTGTCTTGATTGAGTATTTTTAGTTTTACTCACATTTTGAACATATCTAGCTAAACATTATGTCTTGAGTATTTGACTTCATGCATGCAACATTTTTAACTTTATACAACACCTATAACATGTTTAACTCAGCTTTACATATTGAGCATTTTTAGCCCAACCTTATCTAATACAATCCTTACTAGAAAGATGACAATCTTTTCTGAATTTGAATATATTTTATAAATAACAATTAGAATAAAAGTAAAGAACACGGAATAAGACAGAGATGGAATGCGTCACAATCTAGCAGATTGATAAGAAAAGGAAGATTCGTCACAAAGAGGTTTTTGAACATATCTAGCTAAACATTATGTCTTGAGTATTTGACTTCATGCATGCAACATTTTTAACTTTATACAACACCTATAACATGTTTAACTCAACTTTACATATTGAGCATTTTTAGTCCAACCTTATCTAATACAATCCTTACTAGAAAGATGACAATCTTTTCTGAATTTGAATATATTTTGTAAATAACAATTAGAATAAAAGTAAAGAACACGGAATAAGACAGAGATGGAATGCGTCACAATCTAACAGATTGATAAGAAAAGGAAGATTCGCCACAAAGAGGTTCCTCTTTGATAAGAACCCAATCAAAAGAGTAGACTCCACAATCAACGATAGATAAGTCAAGACGCCACAATCCAATACAGGATTGATAAGTCAAGACGTCATGATCGAGATTGATAAGTCTAACGAAGGTTCACCAAAGATTCATGTCTTTAATAAGAACCTAATAATATTGACGCCACAAAGAACTCAGTCTTTAATAAGTCAAGAAGGATTTGCCACAAGACCCATGTCTTTGATAAGAACCTTTAGGCCTAAGCCAAGAATCAAGATAATCCTCTCTTTGATGAACTAATTTTATTAATGACTGAATAGTGATTACAATTGTTATAGACCTTGATATTTATAGGCCTTAAAAGATAAAAGATAATAATGGAATAAAATATCAAAAGATATTAAAAGATATCCAAATATAAAAAGATATAAAAAGATATCCAAAATATCAAAAGATATCCAAATATATCCAAACATATCAAAAGATATGATAAAAAAAATAGGACCACCTATAAAGGCTCAACAACCAACTTAAAAAATAAAACAGAATTAAAGATGATGCTAAAAAATAGGCCCAACTATTTATGCTAAAAGTGAACTATAAGTCATGATCTTAATGTTATGAGAATTTTTAACTTGTTGTATCATCATAAGTCTTGAAGATATTTGTTCTTCAATCTTTTAACTTCTTGACCTTGCCATAGGCCCCTTGAATTGCCATGATTTCTCTTCTAATTCGTCTTGCATGGTTTCCATGGAGAGTCCTCTATCATTATCTCTTCAACATATTTTATCTCCATGTCTAGAGTATTTACATTAGCTATGTACCTTAAGCATACCTAACTTGATATCACACATTCACTATCCTTACACCTCAAACACCTTTAACTCAACCTTGCATATTGGACATATTAGCTTTTCTTCATACCTTGAGTGTTTTTAACTCAACTTCACACTTCGAGTATCTTTAACTTAGCTCACATATTGAAGATCTTAAGCTCGACCTCACACCTTAATCGTATCTTTAGCTCATTCTCAAGCTTCATTATAATAATAATATTGAATCACAAAGTCAACTTATACCTAGTACAAGCATTACACTAGGTAAATGTTGTGTTTTAGCATTAAGCCTTATTATAATATAGACAATTGAGTCAAAAGCATTGAGTTATAACGACACTATAAAAAATAGTGTAAATTGCAGCGATTATTTTCAAAAACCACCGCAATTTGTGTCACCAAGTATAATATGGTGGTTTCAAATGAACAGCCACAACATCACTCTTTACATTGTATAAAGTGACAATTTTGTAGAGTAAATTGCGACAATTAAAATTGTGAAAATTTAAAAAGTGACACTTAAAAACGTTACATTTCACATTATATTACAACATTCATAATTGTTACTATTATCATTTGTCATGATTTAAATATTTTATTATTTATTATTATCCACATATATTTATAATTTCATAATTTAATAAAATGTATTTTTAATAATAAAAATTTAAAATATATAAAAAAATGACACTAAAAAAATTTAACATTATATTTCATCAAACATAACAAAATTACATGAGAGTACCATGTTCAAGTATAAAAAAAAAGACAACATTACAAATTCATCATGCAATTCTACAACCGAAGTTTTTATCCTAATCCTAACATATTTTTCTCCTACCACTTGATTTGATTACATAATTTGGAGATGGCACATCACTCCCAACATCTGGTGCGTACAATGAGTAAAGAATGAAAGTATAAATAATTGAATTAGACAACAATACATATAAATTGGCACTTCTTCAAAATAAAAAAAAATGACAATTAAAACCGCTACATTCACATGAAAAATAACAATTCAGAAAATGTAATATTATATTATAAACAATTATGGTTTTAAATAACCGCTACAATAAAATCGCCATCATAATTTACATAATTTTTTGTAGTGATAGTATAAGCACTATGTTAACTTCTCAAATATGTGATATGTGGGATATGAGATATTCACATAGTTAATTATTTTCATTGATGTGGTCCATTTATCAATCAATTTTATAATTATTGCATAAATTTTGATAATTTAATCCCATATAATATAATTGACAACAATTTATTATAGCAATTACTCTGTGATGGATAGGGAACTCTATAAATTTCATAGGTACTCTATGCTTTTGTTTCTTCTACTGTATATTATACCATCAAAGTTCATCAAAGTTTAGAAAGTGAAAGTTTGAAACGAAAAAACACATTAAAGGATCTTCATGACAATGACAATGATTAAAAGTTAGTCTTTAATCCTTTCTCCACATTAGTTTTATACACTAGTTATATTATGTTGTCGGTTCAAATGATAAATATTATGTGTTCAAAATGTAAGCATAGAGCTTCATTATAATTGTTTTATAACTTGTTCCCATTGTTGATACTTAAAAATTGAAATTTTTTTATTATATATAAATAAAAAAATAAAATAAAAAATACTTTTTGAGTGTCAAAGTATTTTTGTCTAAGCTACAAATATGAACTTTTTTCTCAAAGCTCCAACATCTTATAACTATGTACACAAGTTAGTGTGGTAGTAAGTTTTACCAAGCTTTTGAGTTTTAGGCAAGTCTAACCGTAAAAAAAATATTTAAACTATTTAAGCATCCTTAAAAATGATATATATATATATATATATATATTAAATAACTATAATATTCATCCCTACTTTAGTTCATATTTAACTTGAATTTCAAGTAATGTTTATATACCTAATCTAAGGATGATAATGCAGGATGAACCATATTGACTTAGGGTTCACAAAAAGAAGCGTGACTTACACTAAGTATTTTAGCCCACTGTCCCATCCCACATAATGTACAGTCTGCATGGGCCAAAGACAAACTAGTCCGCATTTACTTAGATTCCTTAAATCCAACTTGACAATTTTACTTGTTATTTCTAATATATATATATATATATATATATATATATATATATATATATATAATGATTATATTTAAAGAATAGAAGTATTATTATTTTATTAAAGTATATACATTATTAACTTGTATATCAAATCATTTTACTTAAAAATAAAAATAAAAGTAATTGATATGACCTAAATAAAAAATGTACATATTTTATTTTATTAAAACAAACTAAAATGATCGATTCAAACGTAAAAATTAAAATTTATTTAGACACCTCTAAGTCTTATCTCAAAAATATTACTTAGTTACAATGACCTTATACAATAAGATAAAAAAAAAATGTTATATTAGTGATTGTAAGAGAAAGTTACAATGTATTCACAAGAGAGATTAACATTAAGTCCCTTTCAATATTTATACTTATTTTTTACTCATTATTTTAATATTCACTAATTGATTTAAGCAAACATTAAAATACCAACTCATAATGAAATTCTCTATTTTCAATTTAGAAAAATATTGATAAAACATTTTCACTTCATTTTAAAACAAAATCATTTCAAAATATACATTTTATAAGTATAAAAAAAGTATATTGAAAATAAAGGATTTGTTTCAAAAAAATAATCACAACTTTTTTAAGGAGAAAAGTAAAGAAAAATGGATTCCTCCCTGACTTAAACTTGATTTAAATACAAATTAAAAATTAAAATTAAAATAAAAACAGAGAACTTCAACCAATTAACTTATATATAAAATAATTTAGCTTTTAGGAAAATTTATTCATTTATTTTTGTCTTATATTAATTTTCTAAAATTCCTTACAATTTTTCTTATACTGAGCCTACCCCTTTTTTTTGAAAAAAAAAAAAACAATTGTCAAAAGGTGATTGATAGGTTTGACTATAATCAAATAATGTATTGAAGACATTCGCTTGCCTAATATTAGCCTATATTTGGATTGTTGTTCAAATTTATTTTTATTAATCTAGAAAAACAAAAAGGAAATATATATATATATATATATATATATATATATATATATCATAAATAAAGTAATTGAACAAAATATACTTACTCATTAAATTATTACAGGGAAATATCTTATTAATGACCAATTTTAATGACAAAAAGTGACCAATGAAGATATCAATTCAAAAAGTACAAATTATTGGTAACTAAAATAATTTTTAAATCGGTCGACATAGTGAATTAGTCTCTAAATTGATCACTTCACTGCCATTATCTACCAAGGTTTTAACAATAGAAAAAAAAAATTTAAGTACAAATTTAGAAATCAATATTTTGTGTAGCTAAAACTCCGTTAGCTAATGTTATTGACTAATTTAGAGACCAATTTTATATAATGACCAATTTCAAGACCAGTTTAGAAACTATTTTAGTTATCAATAAATTTTACTTTATAAATTTGTATTTAAATTGATCACTATAATAATTAATTATTTTCATCCTAAAATTGATCATTAATAAAAGATTTTTTATATAGTAAATAAACACTCATATTCCTTTTAATATAAAATAAAAAAGAAACATAATTTTTATATCATATATCATTTTCAGAATGTGTGAATTAGTATGACTTTAGAAAATGATAGTAATTCTGGTACAATTAAATTATTAAATTTTATGAAAAATACTTTAATTTTTATAATTTTAAAAACATTCTAATAAATATTTTATTTTTAAAAAAATTAAGTTACGAAAATTTCATTTATTATAGAATTATAAGAGATATGAATGTGTATTTAAAAGTTGAAAGGTATATAAATAGGGATGACAACGGACGGGACGGGAACTGGTTTCGTAATCTCATACTGATCCTCATTAAAAAAAATTCATCCGCATACCAAAATTCAATAGGTATTAAACTTTTGTTTCATCCCCATTCCGGGTAACGGGTATAATCTCATACACATACCCCCATACCCATTTTCTCTTTTATATTAATTGTTTATTTCATGAATATAAAAGAAAAAATATTGTACTATGTGTTTTTTTATAACCGAATATTAATTGTGGTTCCATTATATGTCTTGAGTTTCTCACAAATTGTTCTCATATCTCATTCTCAGCTGTTTTCTTTTGTTTTTGAAGAGAAAAAAAATTTATTATCTTTGCTCTTATTTTTTTCTCTGTTCTCTTCCATTCTCGAGGGAGAAAAAAAAGAAGATAATTCTTTGGTCTCAATTGATAGTGAAATATTAGTTTACTAATTTATTTAATAAGTCTATTTTATATTAATTTTTTATTTTATGAACATAGAAGAAGAAATATTATGTTGTGTGTTTTTTTATAATCGAATTTTAATCGTGGTTCCATTATATGTCTTGATTTTCTCACAAATTGTTCTTACCTAATTTCTTTTGTTTTTGAAGAGAAAAAGATCTATTATTTTTGCTCTCATCTCTCAACGGTTTTCTTTCATTCTGGAAGAAATAAAGGTAATTCTCTCTTGTCTCACTTAATAAAATATTAGTTTAATCATTTATTTAATCAGTCTCTTGTATATTAATTTTTTTTTATGAACATAGAAAAAAATATTGTACTTTATTTTTTTATAACTGGATTTTAAGTGTGGTTTGATTATCATTGAATTTTTTTTTTGACATTTTTTTAGATATGTGTGATTTCTTTTTTAGTTATTGTTATACTAAATTATGTATTCATTTTTATTTTACTAGTGACAATAATTAAATGTATAAATGTTTTATGTATTATTTTGGATTTTCCAACAATTTTCGTCAAGATTAGCCACTGCCCATACCCATACATATACCTAGTCAATGCGGGAATTCGTCATTAAAACGGGAATGGGTTCAGCTTTATTTGTCATCTCTATACATAAATATAATTTTATTACAAACATAAGGGAGATAAGAATATTGTTTTCAAAATTATCTTTTACCAAAATCAGTCTTTTTCACTTTTTCAATATTAACAAAAAAGTTACACTCACATGTGATGTTTTCTTCTTTTCGGATTTCATGTAATGCACTTTCTTTTTCAAATATCTAAGAAAAACCTCAATTTTTTTGAGGACATTATACCCATCCCCAGTATGATACATTAATGAATTATTTAAAAATTGTTATTGAATGAATTATTAAGATAATTGGAAAGATAAAAAAAATAAGATTTATGTCCAATCTAACAAAATGGGTGAATTATTCTAATATGTTAAAAAGTTATAACATCAAGTTTGTATCAAACAAATTTAAGTCTTAAGAATATTAAGAAAATTTATTCTAAGAGTAAAAAATTTAAGATATGAGTTTTGTAAGATATTTTATTAGAATAGGTTGACATAAAATAAATTTAATATTTTAAATCTTAAATAAGACATACTTTTATGCCTACAGTTAAATAAAATATTGATTGGAATGTGATTATTAAAATATTCTTACATTGAAAAAAATTAAAATATTATAGAATGACTCTAAAATGAATATGAATATATATATATATATATATATATATATATATATTATTGACATTTTTAATATATGCATATTTTTAATGTATTATTATTTATACATTTTAATTTATGCCTTAAGATCCACAATTCTCATTCTTATAAAAAAAGTTATTCTCAATTGCAATTTTGAGACAAGTAACTACCTAAAACATTCGTTTTGTATAGTTTAATCAAAATCATAGATATTATTAAAACGTCAGGTTTTGTTGGATATGGCCCAATGGAATGTATGAGCCCTCTTGTGTTATGGCCCAGCTTAATCAGAGTTCTTGCAACAAAATTTCATGGACAACTACTTTTGACATTTTCAAAAAATTATGAAGATTTGCAGGAGGAAATCAAAGGGTGCAGGGAGAACGAACCCAATCACAACCAATGCTGTTACAATACAACTCAATGTATAATGGACCACTTTCGTCAGTTAAGTCCAACTATATGAAAATTATTTGGACTTTTTGTATACATTTAGGGGTTTTCTTCCTGCACCGCCAATATTTCTTCTGCACCTCCAAACTTTTCATAAATTTCAAAACTACCCTTTTAGTATTTTTAAATTTTAAATCAATTAATCTATATTTCTCTCTCCTATTTAATGCTTCACTTGTTTTCACTCAACCCTAGCTGCCGCACACCCCCCAATCTCTCATCTGCCCCACTCACCTCTCTAATGTGCCTCATTGTCGTGCCCCACTCCTTCTATTTTTTTGTCCGCTCTTCCTCTTCCCTTCACCATTCCTCTCCAACAGGTAAGTAAAGCTATCCTATTGTATATTTTAAACTTTTAATTTTTTGATTGTTTCTGCCATGTTTGCTGTATGTAGTTATTATTTTTTATTTGAATATAGATCTATAAAAACACAAACCCGGAAGTCGTGGACTTCATAGAACCAGGTTGGGAAGCAAAAAAAAAATGGCACTTACGAAAGTCGACTTCCGTAAGCCATCAATACCGGAAGTCGACTTCCGTAGTTAAAATTGAGTTCCGTGAAAGTAAACATTATTGATTTCCGTAAGAGCATATGACTTCCGTAGAGTATGACGCGACTTCCGTATGCGACTTCCGTACGCCACTTCCGTAGGCGAGTTCCACTTCCGTAGGCGAGTTCCACTTCCGTAATAACGTAATGACGTGTTCCGTAATTTTTTTACTTAATTTTGATATTAATTAATTTTAATTATTATTAATTTTAATTATTATTAATTTTAATTAATTATAATTTTAAAAAAGTAAAATTTAGAATAATTAAAATTTTAGTTATTTACGATTTTGAATAATTTTAATTTTATTTAATTTTATTATAGAGTAAATATAATTTTAAAAAATTAGAATTTTAAATAATTAAAATAAATATAAAAAGAATTAAAATATTCCTCAAACAATTAAATAAATATAAAAAAAATAAAATAGACATAAACACTCAACCATAAAAAAAATCAAAATAAATAAAATTAAATCAATAAAAAATAAAAATATTCATTCAAAAATATAAAACAAACACACAATAAATAAATAGTAAACTTAAACAAATAATAATTAAAACACACAAAAATATAACAATAAAAAATATATAAACAAAAAATAAATATTCATGTAAATAAAAGTTAAATAAATAATATAAATAAATAATAAATAAAACATAAGTTATTATTTAAACCCTAACAAAATTATAAATTACAAAATAAAATAAATTAAAATATCACTAAGTCTAAAAGCATGAAAGTAGAAGAGTGAAAGAAAAAAAGAAAAAACAAAACTTAGTGTAAAAACATCTACGGAAGTGGAAAACTGAAAAAAAAAAAAAAAAACTTTGTCTAAAACCATCTACGGAAGTGGAGTGGAAAAGTGAAAAAAAAAAAAAAAGCATGGTAGAACATAGAAAGCATCGAAAGTGGAAAAAAGGAAAAACAAGATAAATCATTAATTACGGAAGTGGAAAAAATTTACTCACCACACTACTTACCAAACATATACTCGACTTCCGAGCGAAAAATTGACTTAAAAGAGCGGAAGTCCACTTCCGTAACACTATAAAAATTTTACACGTCATTTCCACTTCCGATTAAATCATACACTTCCGGAAGTCGACTTCTGTTTCACACATACATTCCGAAAGTCGACTTCCGTAGAAGAGAAAAAATAATTTCATTTTCGTAAAGTTAGATTTGGCTTCCGGAAGTCGACTTCCGTTTTACATATGCATTTCCGGAAGTCGACTTCCGTATATGAAAAAATAACTTGACTTCACACTTCTGTATTGACTTCCGTAAAATGTAAGAATGAAATATTAAAAACGCACCAACATTTATCTCAGAGATAAACGCACGTACCTCTTTTTCCGAGAAGAAATGAAGCAAAGCAAATGGTAAAATAGGAGTGGACCCTCGACTGAAAATTTCACACCTCAACCACCAACGAAATTTTTTGCACTAAAAGTGAAAGTGAAAGTGAAAGTAAGTGTAAGTGAAAGTGTAAGTGAAACTGAAGAGGGGTGCAAGGTATATAAATCACTGGCCGGAAATTAATTCAGGCACCCAAGTAACTCTGTCATTCATAATTGTTTAATTATTGCGTCTACCTAATTAAACTTTTTTATTTATTTAATTTTCCAAGAGCATAAATGAAAAATCGTGAATATTTGGAGGTGCAGAAGAAATATTAGAGGTGCAGGAAGAAACCCCCTACATTTAAGGTTATCGAGTGTCTAAATGGCCCTTTCATTTAGTCTCGTAGTGTCTTTTTTACCTCCATAATGCGGAAAACTCCTAATGTTTTCAAATTGAGAACATTTCATATTTATAATCTAAAACTATATTTTGAATTGTATTTTAAATTATGTAATTTACAAATGTGTTATAAATTATATTATAATTAAATTATTTAAATAATAAACAACACCTTTTAATTTTTTTATGTAATTTTAGCAAAAAGTAAATTTATTTAAATATTATCTTCTCATTATCTTGTACATATTAAATATAAGATAAAGATAACACTATAATATTATTTTAGCATGCATCAAATATTATAATTAGTAACTTTAATCCACTCTTATTCTATCATTTTTTTTTCTCTTATATCTTATAGTTTTATATAATTAAACTCTGTTTAATAATTAAGATATAAATAGAATATAAAAATATGATAGAAATATACTAAAAATAGAGTAAGACAAACTTCACCTTATCTAATGTAAACAATGATTGAGTAAAATAAAAATTATATTGAACAATAAAATTACTTGTTATCAAAGTTACACATAATTTTCTGAACAATACCTTTTAATTTTTTATTTCAATTATAAAATAATATTTATACCAATAAACGACCTACAAAACTACACATGGATATTATTAACTTTTTATTTTACTTATTTTTTCCCAATAGGCTTTAATAATTGGTGGACGTTAAGATTTGGTATTGATTTAGGGTACATAAAACATTTCTTAAAGCATAAATTTTTCTACATAAAACATAATGTTTTTTACTGAAAGGTAAACTATAATAAGTTAAAAGTAATATTTTAGAAAAACTAAAATATATCTTTTTAGTAATTTAAACTTAAACTAATTTTAACTCATTTAAAAAATTGTTTTATATTTTTTTCTTATTTTCTTATATCAAACCATACTATTCGCGTCAAGAGTTTCTCCATAGATATATTTAAGTTGACCTAGGATAATGATATTTAAGGGCGTGTTCGCATCAGTGAATCCTTCCAATGCATTGAATTGTGAATACAAAAAGAATTTGTGTTCGTCTTAAAAAATATTAACGCAAATGGATCTGGGAGATAAGATTAAAAATTCATTCCTCTACTGCAAAGAAGATTTGAGATGATCAATTAAAAATTTACCCATATAACCTCATTATATTCAAAGCCAACTGTATAATTCTTACCCATATATATATATATATATATATATATATATATTAATAATAATTTTAAGTAATAGTAATTATTAAAAAAATAATAATTTAATATAATTTATTTTTATTAAAATTTATTAAATAATAGTTTTTAAAATATAATATTTTTAATTAATTTAAGAATTATTTTATATAATTCTATTATAGAGGGTATTTTAGTAATTTTTACATTTTATTTATTTTTATTTTTATTTAATTTATCACCTCACTCAAATCATTCACTAACTTTCACAAAATTCATCTCTAAATCCACTCACTTTACCTTCTAAATCCTCTAAAAAAAATACATATATTCATCCACTCAAATCTACACAAATCAATCATCACACTCTCCCCCAAATCCATTTTCTAAAGCTAACACAGCGTAAATGTCTAGAAAAGGGTGTTGATAAAATGATTTTTTTAAGTCTTTTGAAAATATAAGGTTAAGAAGGTGTGTCTCTAACATTTGATTTACCATTTAAAAAATAACATTTATAGAAAATTATATTTAAAAAAACTATATTGTTACTCATGTTAATATTTTAAAAATAAAATATTACTTCTTCTTTTTTTACAAAATTTATATAAATATTTCCAACAATCTTAATAATTATAGAGTAATATGCACATTTATTTTTATTTATAAACATAAGTACTGTCATTGTCTTTTTTTTTTCTTTATAGGTAGGATTATCATATTTTTTATTTATTGACTATTTAATTATTAAAATCATAATTTAGATGATCCTATTTGACTTAATATTTTTGTTCCTGTAACAATTATTCAACGTATTTTTTAATTTTTTTTAGTTTAATGTCTAATATTTATTAAAAGGAATTAATGTGGTCTCGTTAGATTAAGGTTTAAATCATTAGAGATGATGAAGTAACATAATAATATTGACACTTTTTACAAAAATATAAATATATCAATTTGTCAAATTGTTTTCTTTTTGACAAAAAGATCCAATTCCCTCCTTTTTAAGGCACATGAAATAAATAAAAAAAGTAAAAAAAAAAAAAGTTGAGAAAAAAATAACATTGAAGAATTCCTATAAATATTAAATGAAGAGACGTTAAATCATCTGATTTAATGATTAATGGAAGATGACTTAAGTATGTCTTAATTATCCAAAAATATTATATTGGAAGTGGGTTTGTAACCCTACTTTTTTTTATATGTGGCCTATGTATACATCTTTTCATTTTGCTTAAATTGATTATTCTTATTTTTAAAAGAGAAGTAGTTAAATTCATCATTTGAACTTCCTCCATTAGTAATTTGTTCTCTCTTTGAACATACATGATCAATAATTCATTAATACACTACTCATCTTTATGTGTGTTATAAGTAATTTTAAAAAGAGCATATTGATGAGGCAAAATATATACAATATAATGTACTAGAAGGGAATCAAACATCGTAACCTCCAAGATCTCTAGTTGAGCCACAATATTTCTTATGCGCATGATTGATCACACACTCTCTTGATCCCGACGAGCTTTAAGGATGATTAATATATGATAATAGTGTTGGTAATCCGAATACCAGCAGAAAAGTTGGTATTTTCTAATGTCATAAAGAGACAATTTAACCTCTCCCATTTTTCATAGGACAACAACATCTGGAGTGTTGGTGTTGGTCTTAGTAATAAGGATGACTCTAGTTTTCTAATAGCATAATTAATGTCCATCTAACCCAAATGGAGAAGAAATGTCTCCTTCCAAAACTTATAATTATTCCTTTTTTTAAGTTCGGGAATACCATAATGTATATTAGAAATATTCACAAATTGAAAAATTGCAAAAAATATTTTAAAAATACATGTTCATTATCATAATTTGGTATTATAACAAAATAATGTTTTGTCGATGCAAACATGTCTTAATAAATGAATCTAATAACATAAAACTTGTTTATGAGCCAAAGTCATACTCAATTAGACTCACATAACCAAATGATAAAACAATTATGTTTTACCGATACAAACACATCTTAATTAATGAATCTAGTGGCATAAAACTTGTTTATGGGCTAAATTCTTACTCAAATAGACTCACATCACCAAATTATAAAACTATTATACTATTACATTTTACTAATATAAGACACGTCTTAATGAATGAATCTAGTGACATAAAACTTGTCTGTGAGTTAAAGTCACACTCAATTAGACTCATATAACCAAATGGTAAAACTGTTATGTTTTACCGATGCAAATACATCTTAATAAAGGAATCTAGTGATATAAAACTTGCTTGTAGGCTAAAATCTTA
Source organism: Vigna unguiculata (assembly GCF_037176805.1). Taxonomy (NCBI): domain Eukaryota; kingdom Viridiplantae; phylum Streptophyta; class Magnoliopsida; order Fabales; family Fabaceae; genus Vigna; species Vigna unguiculata. Next base: position 48,748,113 of record NC_140794.1, on the reverse strand, counting down.
CTCAATCAGACTCACTTCACCAAATGGTAAAACTATTATACTGTTATGTTTTACCTATATAAACACGCGTCTTAATGAAGGAATCTAGTGACATAAAACTTGTATGTGGGTCAAAGTCATACTCAATTAGACTCATATAATCAAATCATAAAACTATTATGTCTTACCAATGCAAACACGTCTTAATGAATGAATCTAGGGACATAAAACTTGCTTATTAGCTAAAATCTTACCCAATTAGACTCATCTAACCAAATGATAAAACTATTATACTATTATATTTTACCAAATGTGTGTCTTAATGAATGAATGTAGTGACATAAAACTTGTTTGTGAGTCAAACTCATACTCCATTATACTCATATAACCAAATGTAAAACTATTATGTTTTACCGATACAAACAAGTCTTAATGAATTAATCTAGTGACATAAAACACTTTTGGGCTAAAGTCTTACTCAATTAGACTCACATCACCAAATGACAAAACTATTATACTTTATGTTTTACTGGTATAAACACATGTCTTAATGAATAAATCTAGTGGCATAAAACTTGTTTGTGGGTCAAAGTCGTTCTCAATTAGACTCACATAACCAAATGATAAAATAATATTTTAACGATGCAAACATGTCTAATTAATCAATGAATCTAGTAACATAGTCTAATTAATCAATGAATCGAAGGTTGCAATGCGGATGCTTTGAGATCTTTGATATCCATAATCGCAAAATCTAACATCGGTTAGCGTTACCTCATTAATAGTTCCACTCTGATAATATTACGATTCGTTCGACATCAAATGCAAGAGAAAGACAACAACAAAAATTCAAAAGGATAAGCACGACATATTCAAACAAGACAGGGGTATTTAACCTTGTTTTGATACCAAATGTAAAACTAATGCGAAAAAAAGATTAAGGACTAACATTTCGCTATTGTCATTGTCATGAGAATCCTTTAATATGTTTTTTTTTTTTTAACTTTCACTCTCTAAACTTTGATGAGAGAGCAAATTTGTGACCCAAAGCATAGCACATGTGAACTTTATTGAGACACTTGACATCATAGAGTAAAAGTAGTTGCCATAATAAATTGATGTCAATTATATAATATTACAATATCAAAATTTATACAACAATTATAATATTGATTGAAAAATGATACATTTATAATAATTGACCTTGTGAATATTATATTATCCCATATATATGACAAATGGGAAAGTTCCAACATTAATGTCTATGAATTGTTTGTCATCATATATAATTGTTTTGACTTTCAAAATAATAATTTGAATTGATGACGTAAAGAATATGAGAAAAATATAAATTGCAAATATATACAATGGTTGTGACTATATTGGCCTACCTAACCCATGGAAGAGTAATTACAGTAATGATGTAATTACAGTAAGACATGTATTAATGATATAATGTATTAATGATGGTTCTAAATACAAATATACGGTGACAATTTTAAATTATTGATAATATTTTTAGTGAGACATGTATTAATGATGGTTCTAGAGACATTTCTAAAAGACTATGTTATCCGTTTTTAAAAGTCCTATCAACACTTATGTTAATTGACACACGTTTTAATATATATATAAAGCATCGAAATCAATTGTTAATTACCCTATATATAGTTACATTATATTTTTTACTGCATGCATAATGTGAGAAAAAAAATATACTAACCACATGCTTATATTCAAATTTTATTTTTCATCCCAAAAATCAAATCTCCTAAATTGTACTCGTGTAGATTAATATCATCTTTATAAAATTGCATTTCTAACACTCGTGATTCATTTCATATTCCAATTATCTAACACTCATGATTTTTCGACATATTTTTTCGTAAATCTGAGGCTCAGTGTTGTTGTAGCAATTGAAAAATGATTTATTTTTTATGTTTTAAGAGACATTTGAGATTGACGTCAACACTAGTGAATGAACTATGATAGAGACCTAACTCAAACACAGCATAGAGTAGAAGTTGCAACACCCCTTAATTATTATCTAAAACCAACATATCGCAAATACGAGACATTTTAGCCCACTTACCAAGCCTAGGGACAACCCTTAGCCCCACTAAGGCCCATATGGATTTTGGCAGAAGGTATATGAGTATTTTATGTGGCAAGGAGTTTTTTTCTATTCTTTTTTATGAAAAGATATTATTTAATACTATTTGACAATCATTCGACGATTTGTATAAGAGTAATATAGTATTAAAAAGAGTTAATTTTTATATTTAGAAAATAAATAAATAAATAGTGAGAGATAGTAGTAAAAAAAATAGATATCAAAATAGGAGTGTTTTTTTTTTTTTTATTTGCTCTTTCTTTGCAAAGACGTGATGTATATTAGTTATCAGGAATATGCACGCGCATTTTTAATTTATCTGGGAGGAGACAAATGCAGTTCATTTTCATGGTACGTGTAAGACTTGTTTTTTACATTTAACATATGAAGAAGATGACATGGCATAATTCCTGGCATGGCAGTGACAGATTTGTCGGTATTCTACTGTGAGACTATTAAGTGGCTAACCAAAGCCACGTGATTCCATATTCACCGTCCACTAGCTAAACCCCAATGCTTTGACATAGGAAAAAAGTAACCAAATTTATTTAAACATCAACTATATTATTTGTATAATGTAAATTTGCGATACATTTTAACATTATCTGTTTTTAATTGTTTGTTTTATTGAAAAAAATATGTACAAATAGATACAAATTCTCTTTATATTATCTCACTTAATCCGCACTGAGGGTTGATTGTTTACAACGTCATCAAAACCAAAAAGCAGATCAGCTGCAGAAAGTAGGCTTCCAATTCTGCATAAAAACAAATACTATAATATAACCGACATCATAGGCAAATCATTGTAAATCAACGCAATTGCATAACCTAGTATAAAGGGGTGTTTGTTTGATCTCGATTTTTCAAATTCAAGAAACCTATGGTATTTTCTTTGATGATTTTCTTTTTAAATATTTTTTTTTCTTAAAAAGGAATCTAGTTCTATCGTAGTGGAAAAGACGGTGTTTGAGGAAGTTGAGTTGATATTTCAATTACTTTGTTGAATTGTAGTGATCTCCGGAGGATTTTCTATTGTTAAAATTAGTAAGAGTTTAAAAACTATATTGAAATTTAATGATATAACAGTGAGTAAACAAAAAATGAGTATTTCCCGTATACGAAGATAGGGTTACTTATCAAGTTCTTAAAGTTTGTTATTATATAATTATAATACACATATCCGAGGGATATTAAGGTATATTTGGTAATGTAAATATCTCAAAAAATTTCAAAGTCATGTGATAATTAACACTATTTTCAAAAGTCCAAGTTGGTACAAAATTCACACTACAAAAAAAAAAATTAATAATGACAAATTTTAATAGCTAAAAATATGTTTAGAGATCAATTTAGAGACTAAATTCTTTGGTAGTTAAAACATTATAATGTAAGTAATCAATTTAGAGATCAATTCATAATCCAAATTATCTTAGTTACCAATTTGGAGAAAAAGTATAAAATTTTCAAACTATTTTAGTTATCAATAATTTTTAGTTTATACATTAGTATCTAAATTAATCACTATAGTGACTACTTATTTTTTGTCACTAGAATTAGTCAAGGATTTTCTTGTAGTGTCATTAGGCTTGGTACATTCTTTTATCCTAGTATTTGTAGCAACTATTCAATATTTTTTTAAACTATTTTTTGGCTCAATGTAGTTATAATATTTATTAAAAAGATTTAATCTGATTCATTTCATTATATCAACATCATGTTATATGGAAATGAACTTTGAAAAAGATGAAACTTATATGAATTTGTGATAACATATCTAGGATTATACATGGATTATTGCTTTGATTTGTGTATTAAATATTGACACTTGTCTCATAACAAATCACCTTGTTTCACTGATGATTTAAATCATGTAAATTAACATAGTAGGTTGTAAGAAGTTGTCGCAACCAAAATCGCGACGGAACGACGAACCAAAAATTAAAATTTGTAAAAAGGAGTTTTGGAGTCGCCACCATAGTTATTATAGGAAACTATGGAAAACCATAAGAAAGAGCAAGGTCTGCGAAAAATCAGATTTTGGGTTCGGGAGTCGGTTACGCATGGGGAAGGTATTAGCACCCCACAACGTTCGTCCTAAGACGGTACCTTGAATTAAATGTGCAAAAGTTATGTGGTTTTTTCAAAATATTTAATTTCCCCTAAAAATATTAATAAAATAATGTACAAAAAACAACAAAACTATTTTTTTGATTTTTTGAGCCCGACGAGGATTAATCCTCACTCCTACGTATCTCCAAGTGAATGAAGAATCAGGTTTACGTAGTTCTTTTTGAAAAATTATTTGAGAACCTTTTTTGATTTGATTTTTTTTTATAATTTTGAAAAGTTTTTTATTTAAATTTTTACTAATTAGAATTATTTTAAAATTGGTGTTAGACAAACACTATAGAAATGAGAAAAACTATTTTTTGTTATGATTTTTAGAATAAGACAAAACAAAACCCAAAAGTAGGTGAAAAAACGTATAATATTAAAACAAAATATAGTGAAAATTTGAGAATGAGTAAATGAAAAAATTTGGTACTGACATACCTCTTAAACTTTTGAGTTCCTCCTCTTCTTTATCAATCTTTTGTTCCCTACATTATAACTATCTTCTTATTTTTCCTACCTCCTCCAATATGTTTTTTTTGTAAGAGAGATGAAAGAGGAGGGGTGTATGTGAGATTGATGAGGGGAAAGAATTAGAGAAGTATCAAGAATCCTCTTTTTTATTTCAGTCCCCCTTACCATATGACAGAGTGTGTATTTATACTCACACCTTACAATATCAATACAATCTCAGCCTTAATTGTAATGAACAATATAAGGAAAGAATTTGGTCATGATAGTAGCAAATTATGAGTATAAAATCGCAACAAATCAGGGTACAAAATCAATCATCATCAATAACAAATTAGAGCACAAAATTAATCCCAATTAATAATATTGATTCTTACCATTTGAAAAGATATTGCTTCTAATTATTATTATATAATAATTATTTTTTCTATCAAGAACAAAGGTAGAAAATATTTGAGTTATTGGGCTCATGAAAATTAATAACAAATTGGGCTCTTCCTCCTTTTTTTTTCTCTCTTTTTTCTTTTTTTTTTCTAAAGTTGATGTTTGAAAATCTTTTTGAAGAAAATTTTGTTTCACATTTTTTTTATTTTCCATTAACTAAAAAACCCTTTTTTATTATTTTTGTTATTTTTTTCAAAAATAAATTTATTCGCCCGGACAAAATTGGGTGTTGACAGCTGCCCCTCTTTACTTAGATTTTATTAGATAATTTGAAAATTTGACTTTTTCATGTTATCGTAATAAAAGATAAGTAAAGATAAAAACACTAATTTCGTTCGGGTTTCAAAAGAAGACAAATTTGAAGACAAATTTGACCCTACCAAGTAGAGGGTCTCGGTCTGACACACTAATTCTTTTTGTTTTATTTTTTTTTGTACTTTTTGAAAAAACCGAATTAGACCAATCCCATTGAGAGGGTTTATTTAAAAGATTTGGTGACCATTACCATGTAGAGGGCCTCAATTTGAAAATTTTCTTCTTTTTTTTTATATTTTTTGAGAAAAGATTAGACCAATCCCGAGGAGAGGGTCTATATCCAAAAGATTCAGTGACCATTACCATGTAGAGGGTCACGATTTGACAAACCATATTCTTTTTGTACTTTGACTTTTTGAAAAAAGTATTAGACCAATCCCGAGGAAAGGGTCTATATCTAAAAGATTCAATGACCATTACCATGTAGAGGGTCTCGATCCGAAATAAAAAATGACCATTGCCTCGCAGATGGCCTTGATGTGACATAAGAAATCAATGACCATTGTCTCGCAGAGGGTCTTTATGTAAAGAGATCGATGACCATTGCCTCGCAGAGGGCCTCGATGTGACATAAGAAATCAATGACCATTGCTTTGCAGAGGGTCTTGATGTAAAGAGATCGATGACCATTGCCTCGCAGAGGGCCTTGATGTGACATAAGAAATCAATAACCATTGCCTCGCAGAGGGTCTTGATGTAAAGAGATCGATGACCATTGCCTCGCAAAGGGCCTCAATGTGAAATAAGAAATCAATGACCATTGCTTCGCAGAGGGTCTTGATCTAAAAAAGGAGAACCTGAATTTTGCTTTTGAACTGTCGACAAACACCAAGTGAATGCCTAACGGTTTTGAGACTTAAACAAAAAATATTGTTGCTGACTTTTTCTTTTTCTTTTTCTGAAATGATTTTCAATGATTTTGTGGAGTATGATGAATGATTTGATGATGCATGAAATGTTATGATTTTCTTTTTGAACTATATGATATGCTTGCATGGATGCGTGAATGCATGAGTGGAATTTGCTCTTTTTTTCATTTTTTCATTTTTTTCATAAATCTAAGAAATGTTTGAGGAGTTATGCATATGCACACGTTATGAATCATTGATGATGTATGACATGCTATGATTTTCTTTTTAAACTTAGACGATGATGCATACATGGATGCGTGGATGCATGGATGAAATTTGCTTTATTCAAAAAGATGAATTACTCATGTATGCATGACTTGGTATGATGTATGAATTTTTATTTTACAGTTTTTTTGAAAACAAATTCGAATTGATTCCCATTTCATTGTTATTTTGAATTCATGGAATCATTCTACTTTGATTTTTTTTTTACTTTTCCAAATCATTTCCTTGGTCTAATTAATTTACTAACAAACACTTTTTTAATCATTTCTTTGAAACATTACTTGAATGACATGCATGAAATTGCCAAGGGCTTGAAAAGGTTTGGATGAGGTGATGAAGATTAACTAGAGAGTTGCCCCAATTTGAATTGGTCTCAGGACACAAAATGTGTTTGGGCTTTCCCTAGTTATTGATGGTATGAAGGAAAAGATGGGGACTTCAAGAATTTGCCCTTAGTGTGAGAGCCTAGGATGGTCTAAGGGTGCAAAAGCATGTTAGACTTTTCCCAAATAAGGAGATTAAGAAAATGGCGGGGTCTTCACAAGTTGCCCCTAATGTGATCAGAGTTTTCAATGTAAATAAATGTCCCAATTCAGAATGAATGATGGGAATATATGAATCACAAACAAAGTGACTGCCCCAGTTTGGGTTTGGAATTGATAAAGATGGACTATGTTAAGGTTGGTCAAGGTTTAGGCTTAGAGCGGAGGATACTGTATGAGCAAAAATGGAATTTCATGAAGAATGAATTGAAAGGGGACAACCGAAGTTTAGCTTAATTGCCTGATTGCCCATGCTAATTTTGGAAATTTGGAGTTTTGAAAACATGTCAACCAAACATAAACTGCCCCAGTGTTTAAAAGAAAACCTTTGAACACACTTTTTCAATCTTTTTTTTTACCTTTTTTATAGAACAAACCTGATAGCAAATCTAAATTTTCTTCTAAATTAAAACCTTCGAAAGATAACATCCAATCTTTGATTTGTATGGACTTTATTTGGCTTGTATCATGGCCAAGGCTAGGGGTATGGAAGTGAATGATAGTAAAGGCCCAAACAAGTGATGTGAGGGTTGTTTCAACAAGGATATTTGAATAATGTTTCATTTAGAATTTGTTTGACTTCTTGTTTACTTTTTTTTATATCTTTCTTGATATGACCAATAATATATATATTTTTTTGATATTTTTGTATTGGTGAACTGCTAGTCAAATGAAACAAATGCAAATATTATGTCAACCCTCAGTGGGAGGGTGATCCTTGTTTAGGGTAATTTGAAAGAAATTTTTTGGAAGGCTCAAATTGGATAACAAAGGATAATCACTTTTTTTTGATAAAGAAACATGGCCACACATCATTTCAAATCATGGTTGTTTTTCTCAAAAAAAAAAATTAATTCAGAGGAAAATAATTTAGTTCATGTAACAGGATGTCCCTTGTTTTGTTCTTTTTTATCACTTTTTTTTGCCTTATTTTTTGCCTAGACTGTCCTTCAAAGTTGTTAGTCTAACGAACTTTTCTTCCTTTTGTTTTTCTGTGAGTTCCGAGAATTTATGGTAATCCTTTTTAAGATATGTGTCCCCTTTATGATAATTTTCCATGGAAAAGAAAACAAGGTTTATGGTTGAAGAGAGATGGAAAGAAAGATAGATTTGAGCAATTTCATGTATGCAAGACTATATGATGCTTCAAAAGACATGATAACAAACAAAATTTTATTTTTTTATTCAATCCACTGATTTGACCAAAGAATGTTTTATTATTTTTCATCATTTTTCATAAGAAAGATTCCAAGAATTTGGTGATAAGAGAATTGGGAAACAATTTGAACTTATTGTAGTGTAATTTTTTAAAAAAAATTTATGCTGATGCATGTTATGTGTTTGAATCTTTGGATAACATATCATGAATGACCACAAAATGGAATGCAATGCATGTTTGTTGCGCCTCACAGGGCACTTATTCACATGATATGCTAATGGCTAATGAAATGTATGTTTATGGCTAATAATGGTGTGATTGTGATGCATTTAATATTACATACAAGGAAAGGTGAGGGTAAATGACGCAAATAGTCTCCCTTTAGTGCCTTTATTTAACATGGGTTTTATGCTTAAAGTTCTAAGGGGAAGTATATGTGCTCACAAGGATAGTTCCCTAATACCTAAGTATCAAGGTCACTAGAGTTATGGCCCACTTCATGGCATTTCCCACGACAGTTGGTAAACAACAAGAAGTGGGAGTACCAATAAAGCAAACAAACTCTAGCTGGGGTTCTCACAATGACCACTTGGGAAGTACATCCACTGTGACACTACTACACAATCCCCTCTAATTCTAAGCAACTCAGACCCGGGTATACGACCACACTCATGTAATGAATAAAATGTGTGTGTGTGAAGGGAGAACACAATGTATACCTAAACCCACACCTGACAATTATTTCAAATACAAAAATAAAGAAGAATATACACATACAATTATTCTAAATATAAAAAAAAAATAAAAAACACATACCAAAAAAAAAATAAGAAAGAAAAAATATGAAGAAAAACCACATCAATTTTGCACATCCAAATAAATGGTCTGACTCTCTAGTGTCCCCAGTGGAGTCACCATCTGTCGCAACCAAAATCGCGACGGGACGACGAACCAAAAATTAAAATTTGTAAAAGAGTTTTGGAGTCGCCACCATAATTATTATAGGACACTATGGAAAACCATAAGAAAGAGCAAGATCTGCGAAAAACCAGATTTTGGGTTCGGGAGTTGGTTACGCGTGGGGAAGGTATTAGCATCCCACAACGTCCGTTCTAAGACGGTACCTTTAATTAAATGTGCAAAAGTTATGTGGTTTTTTCAAAATATTTAATTTCCCCCAAAAATATTAATAAAATAATGTACAAAAAACAACAAAACTATTTTTTTGATTTTTTGGGCCCGATGAGGGTTAATCCTCGCTCCTACATATCTCCATGTGAATGGAGAATCAGGGTTACATAGTTCTTTTTGAAAAATTATTTGAGAACCTTTTTTGATTTGATTTTTTTTTATAATTTTGAAAAGTTTTTTATTTAAATTTTTACTATTTGGAATTATTTTAAAATTGGTGTTAGACAAACACTATAGAAATGAGAAAAACTATTTTTTGTTATGATTTTTAGAATAAGACAAAACAAAACCCAAAAGTAGGTGAAAAAACGTATAATATTAAAACAAAATATAGTGAAAATTTGGGAATGAGTAAATGAAAAAATTTGGCACTGACATACCTCTTAAACTTTCGAGTTCCTCCTCTTCTTTATCAATCTTTTGTTCCCTACATTATAACTATCTTTTTATTTTTCCTACCTCCTCCAATATGTTTTTTTAAGAGAGATGAAAGAGGAGGGGTGTATGTGAGAGTGATGAGGGGAAAGAATTAGAGAAGTGTCAAGAATCCTCTTTTTTATTTCAGTCCCCTTACCATATGACAGATCAAAGCAATCTCAGCCTTAATTGTAATGAACAATATAAGGAAGGAATTGGTCATGATAGTAGCAAATTATGAGTATCAAATCGCAGCAAATTAGGGCACAAAATCAATCATCATCAATAACAAATCAAAGCACAAAATTAATCCCAATTAATAATATTGATTCTTACCATTTGAAGAGATATTGTTTCTAATTATTATTATATAATAATTAATTTTTCTATCAGGAACAAAGGTAGAAAATATTTGAGTTATTGGGCTCATGAAAATTAATAACAAATTGGGCTCTTCCTCCTTTTTTTCTTTTTTTTTTCTCTCTTTTTTCTTTTTTTTTCTAAAGTTGATGTTTGAAAATCTTTTTGAAGAAAATTTTGTTTCACATTTTTTTTCCATTAACTAAAAAACCCTTTTTTTATTATTTTTTTATTATTTTTTTCGAAAATAAATTTATTTACCCGGACAAAATTGGGTGTTGACAGAAGTTGAGTTAGAGTTCTTGCACACCATGACATATGTAACTATGCGACTTGGGTTATAGTAAAATTATTCTAATCATTCTCTTAAGTTTGATTGTAAGTACAAGTTTTATGTTTTCAATACGATGTTAGTCCACAATAGAATATATCCTATAAGTTTTTTTCTGAAAGTGAGTAGGGATGACAAAAATACTTGTGTTTGTGGGTATCCATAGATAAAATTCGTGACGAGTAGATGGTATATGTAGGTATTTGTTACTCGTGGGTAGCGGGTATTTTAATATCCGTTTATAAATGGGTCGGGTGTAGGTATCATATTATCCGTACTCGCGAATACTTGTTACCCGTAAAAAATTAAAATTAAATTTATGTTTTGTTAAGTTAAATTTAATTAAAATTAAATTTATATTTTATTAGATTAAGTTAATTTAAATTTAATTCTAATTTAATTTATATTTTATTTTAATTTTTTTTTGTAATTTTATTTAAATTTAATTTTAAATATTTATAAAATATATATTTTCAAATATATGTGAGTATTTACGAGTACCCACGGGTTTTAAAATACTAGTGGGTATTTTTTAAACGGGTAACAAGGCGGATAGCGGGTGAATTTTTCTGTTGCGGATAGACACTATATGTGCCCGACTTGACTCGTTGACATCCCTAGGTGTGAGGTTATATTTCATTTGTTTAATATATTTGATGTATAGATTCATGTGTTATTTATAGTGTTGTTATAATTTTTATTTTTAAAAGAAATTGAATTGTTGTAACTTGTTAATTAAAATGTATTATCTTTATATATATATATATATATATATATATATATATATATATATATATATATATATATATATATAAAGTTAAAAAATTATTTATATAGGTTACTATTGGATAGTGACAAATTTTTACCAATAACTTGAAAAATTTAAAATAATACGTTCAAAATTTATATATTTAATTATTGTCACTAATACAACAAAAAATTATATATAATGAAACTCTTCAAATGTATGTCTTTGAATCTTAAAAAATAATTCTTAATTGAACAATTAAATCATTAGTATCATGTTTCAGAACATGTAGCTCCCTTTTTATAAGTTTTAAAAAATTATATATCATTTTATTCATCATCAATATACATTTTTTTTTTAAAAAAGTTTAAGACTTAAAAATAATTTGTCGAAACCTAATCACAAATCAAAAGATGTGGTTATTAAAAGAAAAATACACGACAATCAAGTAATCATTGAAAGTTAGTTATGAAAAAATACATAATAAATAATTTTTCCTTTTATGTCCATAAAAAATTACTATACAAAATCATCATGAAATAAATAAATAAATAAGTACTATGGAACTAATATTTCAAATATCAAGTGAGACAAGAGAGAATAATAGTTTTTTTTTCTCTTTAAGAATAGAACATATAAGAATGAGAGTAGATAAATGATCCCTACGTAGGAAAGAGTACAAACGTTTCAGAATTTGAATCTTCTAGAGAGACAATATAAATAAATCATAGAAGAATGTTGAATAAAACATGGATGATGTCACAATCAGTGGCGGAGCCCCCTCCCCCACACACACACACAAACTTTTTTAACTTTTTTAAAATTATATATTTCTAAAATTTTTATATTATATATATTTTGAAAATTTTTAAATTATATGTATCACTTTAAATTAAATAATAATACACCAAAAATTAATAAAAATTAAATTAAGTATTTTTTAATTTTTTTTATAAAGTACAACATTTAATGTTAATAAATAGTACAATATAAAATTAAATATAATAAAGAAAAAAATTGTTAAAATAATTTTTATTTTCTCTTCACATTGTTTTTTGAGTTTTTTCACGTGTTGTACTCATCTCTCATTTTTACGTAAATTCTTTTGTTGTTGAAAAAAAAAAGTTAAACAGAAACTCATTATTTCTGCCATCATTTTTTTTCATATCTTCTCTCATTCTTAAAGGAAAAAAATTCTCTTGTCTCACTTGGTAGTGCAATAATTGTTCAATATTTAGTCCTGTTCTTTTTTATCTCATTACCCTTTTATATATTTATTTTTTATGAATATAGAAGAGCAAGTAATGTATTATGTGATTTTTCATAGAGGGTTTTTAATTGTAACCCAATTATCATACTTTTTTTTTAATAATCATGTCTCTCAATTTTTGATTAGATTATAATAAATTATTTTTTGGTCTTAAACTTGTTTTATAGATAGGTATATTGATAAAAAATAAAAGTAAATTCATTTTTTCGAATTGATAAAAAAGAAGTGAAGACGAGAACAAGACAATAAGGTTGCTCATCGCATAAGCATAACAATGATGAAATGAAAGTTTGTGATGACTTTTGAATTGATATGTGCACATTAGTAAAATGGAAAATGAATATTGTACATATAATATGATTATTTACATTGAACAAAAAATAGCTGAAAAATTTAGTTATGATTCAATTATTTGATAAGTTCAAGAATATGAAAAAACAATGACAATCAAGTGAAGATTCGACACAAAGATGTCAATCTTTGATAAGAATCAGAGTTATAATCCAATAACCAAGCAAATCATCTCTCAAATAATGCAAATGCATATAATATGACTCTGTCTCAAAAGTGTTTACATAATTTTTTTTTGGTACCTTTATATATAGACACATAAATGTAAGAAAACTTGGAAACCTAAAAGAAGGTATGAGCACAAAAATATAAAAACATAAACTAATTTATAGAGAAAGCCCAAAGTACAAAAACATAGAAACATAACTAATTTCTAAAGAAAAACTCAAAGTCAAAAAACATAAACAAATTTTCCTAAAAACTATCCTTCAAATGTGCTCCAAGTCACGATCTTCATATCCTTTGAATTTTCAATTGTTTGTAGCATCACGAGCCTTGAATAGATTTGATTTTCCAATCTCTTACTCTTTGTCCTTGTCATAGGTCATTTGAATTGTAAAGTTTAATCTTCAAGTTCTTTTTGTATGAAATCTAGGAATAGTTATCTATCAGTACAAATAATGAGTTTGTGTATAACTTTGTTTTCCTTCTTTTTTCTTACTTCAGAAACAAAAGAAAATATGTAAGAATAAAGGATGAATATATTCAGTGAGTAATTCAAAAAATCATAAGTGAAAATAAAAAATATCTCAATAAATTTTTTTATTTTTATTTTTTATTTATTTAATTTTATATTTTATTATTTATTAACATTAAATAATATGCTTTATAAAATAAATAAAATTTTACCTAATTTAATTTCCAATATTACTATATACTACATAGAATTAAAAAATAAATAAATAATTGGGGAGACGCACCCGGACTTGCAAAATATTCCAGATGTACTATATTCCATGTGGTGTTGTGATATGCGATTATTGTTTTATATACACGGAGATATAAATAAAAGTGTTGAAACATCATTTAAAAGAGATTTAGGTCTGTGAGTGTTATGTAAAAATTTATATTTATACACAAATTATATATAATGTGTATTTTTGAAGTACTATATAAAGTTGGAAGTGCTAGAGAAAACATGATAGTAAAGAGTGTATGATATGAAAAAGGTTTTACTAAGATGAATAAAGTTTATTTTACCAAAAAAATAGGCTTCAACTTTACAATTAATGCACAAAGAAATAAGGTCATTGAATGGAACATGGTGGGTCAATAATTTTGGGTTTCTTTTGAAAAATAAAATGACGTGTTCCTTTGTTTCCCTACCCTGCAAGTTGCAACCACGAGAAACTTGTAAAATGGACTAGTCACCTTCCAATAACTAGCCGAAGTGACTCATCAACTGCCACACCAGCTTAATCCACAACTCAGACCAGACCACATCGTTAATTAGGAGTCTTTTTGTTTTGTCCGAATCGCACAACCGTATTTACAAATCTCATAACTATTTTTTTTTTTTGTAATAGAAGTTAATATCGTCTCATAACTATATAATATTATCTTGTTACATTTGTATTATTGTTTAAAATAAATAACTTAAATAAATTTAATAAGATAAATTTTCTGTACGTAATATATGTTTATAAATTTAAATTATAATAGTAATTAAAATAAGAAATCATTTATATATATATATATATATTATTTATAAATAAATTTATAAATTTAAGAAAAAGAAGAATTATAAATGAATTACAAATTTTTATAGTTTTGCTGATATTAATTTATATAATAATATATATCATATTTTTCATTTAACATATTATTTTGAATGTATTTATATTTATAATGATTGGAAACATAAATTTAAATTGTATTGTTTATTATAATATTAAAATAAATAATTATTTTTTAAATATTTTTAAGATATTAACTTTCCTTTTTTAAAATTATACATTTTTTATAATGTAAAAAGTAATTATATAAAAAAATATTATTTAGTTTAAATTTATTTACATTAATAATTTATCATAATTTATAGAAAGTTTAAATTGAAAAGTCAACTTTTCGAAGATTATATGTAATTTTAACTAGAAAAAATATCCTTTAAATATAATTATGTTATATCCAACTAGGATGTTCTAGAGTACAGGTAGTAACTCCCTCGTACCTTATCCCGCTGGATAAATATTCGTCTCATACCCGTACTCATAACTGTGCGGATATCCGTTACGCGAGTGCTTACATATTTTTTTAATATCCACGAGTACCTGCGGGTATTTACAAAAAAAAAATATTTAATAATATATTTTAAGCATAAATTAAAATAAAAATACAATGTATAACATTTATAAATTCCAAACAAAGTGCAAATAACTCATTTAAATAGTGTTGAATGATAGTTTACAAAAAAAATTGAGATTTTTTAAAACCAATTGATTAAAAAATAACTCATTCAAGTTCAATGTGCTAATGTTTTAATCATTTTTTTTAATTTAAATTAAAATATAATGAATACGGGTATTCACGGGTATGGATACTATAATACTCGTATCCAGTGGCGGATCTTGATCAAGAATGTTGGAGGGCCAAAGTAATATGGTTATTTGATTTTGATTGAATCGTTAGTATAATGTTTTCAAAAAATAACTTATGTAACTGAACAATTGAATCATTAGTATAATGTTTCAAAATATGTGAAGAAGTAGAATCTATGTTGTTTTTCCATCTTCATGTAGTTTTTCTTGTGTCACTTTTAAAAAAACATTTATTATTTTATTCTTCATCAATATACTTTTTTTTAAATATATTAAAAAATAATTTGTTATAATCTAATAAAAAATTGAGAGACATAATTATTAAAAGAGAAATATATGGTAGTCAAGTCACATAATACATTATTTTTTACATTTATAATAATAAAAAATGAATGTACAAGATACACATGAGATAAAAATAATAATTTTAATAACTATTAAACTATATTTCATTATCAAGTACGAGAAGAGAGTTACATCTTGTTATTCGAGAAAGAAAAGAAACAAATAAGAAATAAGAGGCAAAAATAATGAATATATATATATATATATATATATATATATATATATATATATATATATCTAACTTTATTTTTTCTTCAAAAAAAAATACAAAAGTGAAAAACTAAAAAGACAATGAGAAATAAAATAAAAAATATCTTATTAATTATTTTGTTTAATTACTCTTTTGGTTACTATTTTCAAAAATATCAAGATCTTTCCCTGTTTTTTAGTCTCAATTTAATCTCAATTGTTTAGTCACAATTTGATATTTTTAGATAAAAATATAGATAAAAAAGTAATTAAACATAAATATTTTTATTCTTTGTTATATTTGATTTTATGTTTTATTATTTATTAGTATTAAATATTTTATTTTATAAAAGAAATAAAAAAATATAATTTAATTTTCTTCATTTTTTAAAATACACTATCTATAATTTAAAAAATTTTCAAAATTCTTAAAAATTTCAAAAACATATATATAATTTAAAAAAAATCAAAAATATTTGGGGGGGTCAATGCCCCTCCGAGCTTCATAGAAGCTCCGCCCCTGCTCGTATCCACCCCCGTTAACATGTGGGTATTAAAAATACACGTACCTGTTATTTGCAGATATCCATTTCTTACCAGTTACGGGTCTTATCCACGAATACTCGCAGGTACAAATATTTTTGGCATCCCTAATTCTAGCATTATTTAATTTATTATTTTGCAGGCCTAAAAAAGTAAACACGACAATACATTATCTTGTTGTTGTAACATCCAAAATAATTGATATTATTTACTAATTTAAAATGTTTCATAATTGATATTAAACATATATCAAGTATAGTCATATAATTATATTATAACATTCTATAGTCATATAATTATATTATAACATTCTTTAATGTAAATTTATAAAGTTTTTAAAAATACATTTTAATATCTATCAAAACAAAGTTGGAGGAATAATGTGTAATACAAAACATATTATAGCATGATAGTTAATTTATTCCAAAACAAT
Source organism: Vigna unguiculata (assembly GCF_037176805.1). Taxonomy (NCBI): domain Eukaryota; kingdom Viridiplantae; phylum Streptophyta; class Magnoliopsida; order Fabales; family Fabaceae; genus Vigna; species Vigna unguiculata. The sequence continues at coordinate 48,731,124 of NC_140794.1, read as the reverse complement.
CTCACCATTAGGTTCCTTACATGTAGGAATGTCAACAGGGCGAGTAATGTACAGTTAGTAGTTCTTCCATACTCTACTCGCTAGATTAATATTCGTCTTGTACTCGTACCCATAGTCGTGTGGGTATTTGTTATAAGGGTACCCACATGCTTTTTTAAAATCCACAGATATCCACGGGTATCCGTGAGTGTTTACAAAAAGAAAAATTTAATATTTAACAACAAATTTTAACTATAAATTTAAATAAAAATACAATGCATAACATTTATAAATTTCAAACAAAGTGCAAATAACTCATCTAAACAATGTTGAGTGTTTGATTACAAATAAATGAAGATCTTTTAAAACCAGTTGATGAAAAATAAGACATTGAAAATCAATGTGTTAATAATTTAATCATTTTTATTTATTTTTAATTTAAATTAGAGTATAGCGGGTACATGTATCCATGGGTACGGATACTATGATACCGTACCAACCCTCCCCGTTACCCGTTACTCGCAGGTATCTATTTTCAATATCAATTTTCTACCAAGTGTGAGTTTTATCTGCGGATACTCACATATATGAATTTTTTTTACATCCTTACTTATATGTACTATTTCATGCTCCGCTCCTATGTACACATGATAACAAACATATACTATATATTATAATTTATATTATGAACAATTATAAATAAATGTTCAATTGTAATTAAGTAATTTAATAAATAAAAATAATTATTACTTTCATATATTAATAAAAAAAATTATTTATTTATATTTTAGAACATATTTGATAATTGAATATATTTTTTAATGTGTGTGTGTGTGGGTGTGTGTATGGGGGGTGTGGGTGTGTGTGTGTGTGGGTGTGGGTATGGGTATGGGTGTGGGTGGGTGTGGGTGTGTGTGTGTGTGTGTGTATGTGGGTGTGTGTGTGTGGGGGGGGGGGGGGGGGGGTGTGTGTGTGTGGGGGGGGGGGGGGGGGGGGGTGTGTGCGTGTGTGTGTGTGCATGCGTGTGTGTGTGCGTGCGTGCGTGTGTGCGTGTGTGTATGTGTGTGTGTGTGTGCATGTGCATGTGTGTGTGTGTGGGGGGGTGGGTGTGTGTGTGTGTGGGGGGGGGGGGGGGGGAGGGTGTGTGTGTGTGTGTGTGCGTGTGCGTGTGCGTGTGCGTGTGTGCGTGTGCGTGTGCGTGTGCGTGTGCGTGTGCGTGTGTGCGTGTGTGTGTGTGTGCGTGTGTGCGTGTGTGTGTGTGTGTCGGCTTTTTTGTAATAAGATAAATTTATAATATTTAAATATGTGCAAACTTCGGCTTTTTTGTATTTTGGGGTTCATTTGAACTATAATTTGTAAAAGTGAGTTCGTTATTTTTTTGTTTTTGTAAAATAGGGTCAAGTCGTTAGGATGAAGGACGACATTACATGTGAAGTCGTCCTCAACCCTGTCGATTTCTCTTTTTTTTTTTCTTTTTCAAACGACTTCACTTTTCAGTTTTTTTATATATATATTTTCATTGCAGTTTTATATATGAAATGATCATTCTCCATTACAGATTCATAACCATGGGGTATGAGGTCAAAGGTAAAGTTGAAACGGTGAAGGCTATTTTTCTTCCCTTCATCTCAACCAGTCACCTAATCCGGTGGTGGACATGGTGAGGCTTTTCGCCATGCACGGCGTGGATGTGACGATAATCACCACACCAGCAAACCCTATCATTTTCCAAAGCTCTGTCGACCGTGATTCTAGCCATGGCTGCCCCATTTGAACTCATTTTATAAAAAGAAGAAAAAAAAATAAAAATATATATATATATATATAACTTGAAAAGTGAAATCGTCATATATGAAGACGACTTCACACTTTGAAATGAATAGAAACCGGCCTCCAACAGCACAACTTCGCTTTTTGGAAAAGAAAAAAAGAAACCTATAGGGTGGAGGACGACTTCATCTGTAATGTCGTCCTCCACCCTGACGACTTGACCTCATTTTGCAAAAAAAAATTCAACGGATCCATTTTTACAAAATTCAGTTGAAATGGACTCTGAAATACAATAAACCCGCAAACTTCACTTTGTAAATTAGTTTTATAAAGATGAATTAGGTCACTTCTCCTTCATCTTTTAGAAAATGAAACCAAAATCATGGGAGTTACTACACATCAATGAGACTTTCTTTGTTTTTCGTTAGTAAAAAACAAGAATTTGTTCATTTTCAATTAAAGGACTAATAATCCATTTCTAACCCAAAAATTTATATAGCATTTTGATCATCAGAACTACCATAAAAAAGTACATGATTACATGGATTTAAAATATGTTGAAACAAAATGCATCATTATCGCTATTAACCAAATATCTCCTTTGACTTTCGATCACCCATATAAAAAGGATTCCTATTGTTCTTATTCCTTTATCTTCAAAAAAGTCCACAAGTCAACCCAGTAGCGTGTCATCAATATTTTATATTCAATTTGGTTCCTATATTCATTATTTTTGTTCTATATAGTCCTATTTTTTATTTTTAAACGGAGCAATTTTATTCTCTTCAAATTGAGATCAAATTTAATTTTTATTAAATATTTTAGTTTAGTGTTACAATTAGTTTAATTCACATTTTTATTAAATGTTTTTATTATTTTTTTTATTTTCGTTTAATTTTAAACTAATTGTAACGTTAAATAAAAAATATTTTAAAAAAATATGAATTTTAATAAAAACATATTTATAAATTTTATATGAAAAATAAATTTGATCTTAATTTGGAGAGGTGCAAAATTGCTCTATTAAAAAAATTGGGATTAAATTGAACAAAAGTAATGAATATAGAGACCAAATTCAATATAAAACATTGATTTTGACACATGAAACACGGTTGGATTGAAATGTGGACATTTTTTCAATAATAAAAAAAATCACAAGTGACACATGGCGGTCATTGTTCATTATCGTTAATTATTTAAACGACGTAAAATAAAAAACCAAATTGAACAAAATTGACGAAAATTAAGACATATTTGACAAAAAAAGGTTAAAATACGTTTTTGGTCCTGATTATTGTCAATTTTTGTCAAGTTTTGTCAAATCAATCCTAATTTTGTTTGTTGTGTTCACATAGGTTATAATTTTCGTCAATTTTGTTCAATTTAGTCATTATTTGCTAATACTGTTTAAATCATTAACGGGTAATTAATAGTGACTGTCACGTGTCACTTTGTGATTTTTGTTGGTTTTTTTTATATTTTTTAAAGATTTTTTAAATTTTTTATTTTTTTTAAAATTTTTTATGTTTCTTTTAATTGTTTTTAAATGTCCACATGTCAACCACCCAACAACAACGTGCCACGTATCACAATTAATGTTTTATATTCAATTTGGTCCCTATATTCGTTATTTTTATTTAATTTAGTCCCAATTTTTTAAAAAGTGAATCAATTTTGTCTTTCTCTAAATTGAAACCAAATTTACTTATTATATTTAAATTCATATGTTTATTAAATATTTTTATTTTGGGTTATAATTAGTTTAAAATTATAACAAAAATTTTAAAGACAATGACTAATTTTAAAATTTTAGATCAATGATGTTAGTCTTCATCCTTAAAATTTTGATTCTAATTTTAAACTAGTTGTAACCTTAAACCAAAAATATTTAATAAAAATATTACTTTTAACAAAAACATCATTATAACTTTTATATAAAAATTTAATTTGGTTTCAATTTCGAAAGGAGAAAAATTCACAATTTTAAACCAAATTGGGACTAAATTGAACAAAAATAAAAAATATAAGAACTAAATTGAATATAAAACATTAACTCTGACACGTGGCACGTTGCTGTTGGGTTGACATGTGGACATTTTAAAAAAATTGAAAAAAAAAATTAAAAATAAATAAAAAAAAAAAAACATAAAGTGACACCTGGCAGTCACTCATTACCTTCAATAATTTAAATGATGTTAGCAAAAAAATATTAAATTGAACAAAATTGACGAAAATTATAACTTATTTGAACACTGTAACACCCATTTAATTAATAAACATAATTAAAATAAAGCGTCACACAAAATATATAACTGTGCAGTCCCGGAGTTCAAACTTAACTCTTTACAGTTATCCAAGGCACACCACTATGCCAAAACTAAACTGATACAAAGTTCATCAAGAACAAAAAAGTAAAGTAAGAGTTAAACTGGTACAGGGGCCACAACCCAACCAGAAAGCCCAGAGAAGAAAGATCCAGAGAACTAGGCAGCGGAACCATCACCTCCCTGATGACCACGGGTGTTCCTCGCATCTGCTCACATCAACAAGTCGATGATCATCGTAAAAGAGAGCACCACACATACAAAACACACAACAAACAACAGAAGGGTAAGCTAGAGCCCAAAAGTAGTTCATGAAGTCAGTCATACTTTCACAGTCCAATATACATTTATCATCCAAGCATGTTATGACCTTCCAATCAATACACTAAGACTCGACTCGACTCATCCGGATACATATAACCTGGTCGGATTGGTCAGATTGGTCAGATTCAGCGAATGCTTGCACTTGTGGTAGATACCTCTGCTCACCCCCGAGCTGCTCACCCTCGAGCTATGTGTTACAAGTGTTACAATGAATCAATTCCCTCACACACAAGGTTAGCTCTTAATGAGTTTCAGGCCTCCTGCTACTCTCATCATAAGAGTCAGTCCGCTCTAAGTGAGACTAACTGACTCCTTAGAGTGTGAGGATGCAATCCTTACCTTGAATCCTTACCAAGTTATATAGATGGGGCACCACCATGTACTCCCACTAATAGGGGTCATGGAATTACGTCCCGACCACTGAAGCACCACCATGGGGTCTCACCTAGAGGCTCATGGGATTATGTACTGACCAGAGACCAATCTTACTCAATCAATCAAGTAATATTTATCATGCACATAAATCTCATGTCAACCTCCATAACCAATCCTCATTCCCATCACATGTGGAGTCCATACCAACTCATCCTTCCCAAACCATGAATATAGAATTTCATCTCATACCAATACCATGCCACTTTAATTACCAACCATCTCATACATGCCACATGCCAAGGTCATGTTAAACTTATCAATCACAAACCATAAACCATTCTACTCATACACATTCGCCCAATTCATGCTTTTAAAAGTAATTGAATCAATCCACAAGTTCAAGTTAAAGTAACGAATTAAAATTCTGCAGCAATTCTCGCTTAAGCTAGACTGATCTCGCTTAAGCTAAAAATTCTCGCTTAAGTTAGACTGATCTCGCTTAAGCTAAAATATCTCGCTTAAGCTAAACTGACAGCTTTTCACTGGTTTCAACATGTAAGAACACAAAATCCCAAACAACAAAAACTAAAGAAAACACAAACACGTTGCATAAAACGTTGGCATCATATTTTCATGCTTTAAAAGGGTAAAAAAATCAATCATGGGAGCATACAAGTATTTAAACAACTTTGCTGTCATTCTCGCTCAAGCTAAGGAGCTCTCGCTCAGGCGACAAGGGTCTCTCACTCAGGCGACAGGGGTCTCTCGTTCAAGCGAAAAGCTTTCGCTTAAGCGAGATTGAAAACAAAGAGCACTTCGAGTTCTCGCTCAAGCTAGCCCATCTCGCTCAAGCGAGAGGCCTTCGCTCAGGCGAGCACTCGAAACCAAAGGGGGCGAGTTACTGCCATTCTCGCTTAGGCGAGAGCTCCTCGCTTAGGCAAGAGCTTCTCGTTTGGGCAAAAAACAGCTCGCTTAAGCGAGCATAACAAATCTCAAGGCACATTATTTATAAAAGCATAAAAAAATCCTAACTTCCCTTACCTGAAAAGAGCTAGCCAAAAAACTCGTATACCCAAACAATGAGGACCACAACTCTGGGAACAACTTACTAAGTTGGAAAAAATGGTAGAAGAGAGGAAAACAAGGTTACCAAGAGGGACCCTTGTTGGAACCAAGACAACAATGCTAGAAAAAAAAAAAGGAAGTACGAGATGAGGGATAACTTACGTGAAGAAGGAATGAGTTCGAACTAGCTTGACCATGGTGGTACTGAGCCCTAGTAGAGTTTATGTGGAGAGGAAAGGTAAGAGTGAAAGCACTGATTTTGGCAAATGAGTGCAGAATGAAGGACCTTGGCTGCTTTAGGGGCCTTGGCACCCTATGGGCCAGCCTTTAGGCCCAACTGATTAGAGTGAACCTTTAAAAATAAGGACAAAAAATAAAGTGGGTCTTACAAACACAAAAATAAAATTATGACTAATTTAATAAAATTTGACAAAAATTGAGACAAAAAAGTATTTTAACCACAAAAAAAAAATATTTGTACTAAATAGACGCGACTGAAGAAGGATAGGACCAAATATATATTAACCTATAAGTTAATAATTAGTTATAGTTGTTTAAAAACTAATAACCTGTACGTTAATTCTTTATTAATTAAGTTTCAAATTATATGTTTTTAGTTATAATACAATAATATAATTTTTAAACTATATATTGCCTATTTATATTTTTTTCATCAACATCCTCAATTTTTACAATGTTATTTATTTATTTTAAAAATTTATTAACATTTTCAGATTATTATAAAAATACTATAAATTGTCTTCAAAGACATTACTTTTTTTTTATATTTTACCATGCAAATTTTTGAAAATTTAACAAACTTTCAAGTAATAAAAAATATTAAACAATCAAATATTTTTTAAATAATAAAAAGGGAGAATTTAGTTACCCGTATTTCTCAAAGAATTTTAGGAAAAAAAACAAGTAAATTACATTTTAAGAAATCCGGTTCATGAATAGTGGTTTATGCTATATAACTACATAATTTGGTTATTTAAGGTAAATTTCTAGCTTTTTCTACATGCTAATAAAAGAAGTCGATGTCAACAAGTAAAAAAAAAAAAAAAAAACCTATAACCAGCAAAATTTTAGTATACATTCTTAACCGTCAAAGAACTAAAAAATGAATTTACATATGCAAAGATACAAACAAGACACGTGAATATAAAATCAAATTTTAATATAAGTATGACTAAATAGTATAAAACAACAATAAACAATTTCTCAATGGCATGTCTCATTTTTAGTAAGATGTTTTAGCAAAATGTTATCATTAAAAAGTAGTTAGTCTGTTTATTGTTGTATCTGCATAAATTATTGTTGGAGAGACAGACATTTAGCACTTTAAAGTTTAGGTGTCAATTTCATTTACAGGGGAAGTTGCATCGAGCATGTTCGTTACTAAATTCAATAGCTGTCTAAATTAGATCAACTAGTCAACCCCAAACTCAATTATAGTTTAATTAGGTTCAAAACTATATGCAAATAAAGTATTCATGTCTTTTGTCCTCTACTTCTCAAATTCATTATTGATTATTATCATAGTACTATAGTTTTAACCCTTCCCGCTCTATCATGTAACTAATTTACAACTAGTTTTCTTCATTATTTGATCAGCTATGCAATAACACAACCCATAATTTTCTTATTCATGATTTTGTCTTCTGTGCAAAGAAAAGGGTTATATAACTCCTAAATATTCCACTACCGGTCGATTTGATACAACCAGTGTTCATTTTTTTTAGAGTGCTTTCTCTTAAATATATAGCAAACTTAGTCCTTTAGATTCCAAGAATATGAATATATAAACTTAATTTGATATTTTATTTTTCAAATGTTACCGAATATAAACACTCAATGCAAGAACCATAGGTTAACTTTTTAGTAGGAAGACGACAATAGTCAAAACACTAAAACAACAACTACCTAATTAGGCATTTATGTGTTCATTTGATATAAAGATAAGAAACCAATTCGTGTGTTAATTTTAAAAATCTGCCTACTATAGTATTTATCATTTATTTTTAGTAATTTCTCTATTTTTTATCTATTCAATATTTTGCTTGAATCAAACACTTTTAGCTTCAATTTTAGTTTCCAACAATTTATATTATTTTTTTTATATATATTTATGTAATTTATTTTTCTCTTTTATACACCAAACATTAGGGGTGTCAAAACGGGTCAGCCCAACTTGTTTTGGCTTGATCCACAAAAAATAGGTAAAGTTGGGTTGACCTGCTAAAAAAAATGGATTAGAAAATGTAACTCACATCGTCATAAAAGATGGATTGGCCGCCAATTTTTTTTTTTTAAATATATTTTAATTTTTATAGAATTTTTATTTTTAAAATTTATATATATATATACGTAAAAATAAATATTTAAATCATATTTAATCATATATATTTTATAAACTCTAAATTGATTAATTAATATTTTTAATTGGATAAATTAAAATAATTATTACATTTACGTGTTAAATTACTCTATTACAAATAAATAATAATTAAAATTTAATTTGTAAGTGTTAATAATTTAAATTATAATAATATTATATATTTACATCTTTACAAAAATATAACATAAATAATTTAATGTTTTTAATTATTATTATTTTATTTTTAATTTAAAAAATATGGAAAAATAAAAAGCAAAACAAACTAATGAACTAGGAATAGATTTAATTGCTTTTGACCCACCAATTTGGTGGGTTAAATAGACTAGGTAAAAATAGAATGACATGTTAAAAGTTGTAACCCAACCCATCTCATTTTCATCGATTGGAGGATTGACTCGTGAATCACAACCCTTTTTAACGTCCCATATAAGAAGAAATTTGAATTTGATGATTTTTGTAGGTGAAAAATTAATTATGGTGATTTCTCTCTCTTAGCATGCGAAACAGTTTATTCACAAATAAGTAACGATGAATTAACTTTCTTTGTAAATAATGTCACAAGAAAAACATAATTTTAAATTACTTCATGTAGAATATTGTAGAATAATATAATAGGTAAAAATATATTTCACAAAAAGAAGAAGTAAAAGAACAAATACATTATTATATTCAATGAAATTCAAGAACCACAACATATCTAAAACATCAAAATACATTACCGAAATTTAAAATACACATAAAAAAAATACTAAATGAAAAATAAACTCAAAGCTCAACCTTTATCCATCTTATTGACCTGTTAACCTTGCTAGTCGATAATTGTCCATATTGCACTTAATGTAACAATTAATGTCATTATTAAAATTAGAGAATAACCTTTTAATAGATGTTCACTTCAAGGATAAAATAGATAAAGCACCTTCCAAAAAAAGCAAGTTTCAAAAAATATTCTTTTATTACTAATATTTCTTTATTAAATTAATTATAAAATTATTTAAAAAAAATGTCTAGTTTTTTTTTTTTAATTTCACTATTAAATTAATTATAAAATTGTGTCTAAAAAGAAAAAGGTCTCAATTTTTTAGTACTAATATACTTTTAATAAATTAATTAAATTGACTAGGGATGTTAGAGTCAACCCCACGGGTTGAGCTAAGAAAAGGTCAACTCAACCTAATCCACTTTTTGGTGAACCAAAAATTTTGTAGCCCAACCCGATTGGTGGATTAGTGGATTGGCTCATGTATGAATGTCTCTTTTACAATTTATTTTATATATTTATTGCATTTAAATGAAAGTAAATTGACTTGATTTATTTTTTACAATAATGAAATCAAAAGTGTTCACCTAATTATCGAAATATTATTATAAAGATAATAGTTGAACATTAAAGTATCAACTTACATAACTTGGCAAACAAATAAAATTATAAATCAAACATTCAAACTATTAAATATTATTGAGCAATATTCTAGTATTAATAATATTGAATTGTGAACCTATATAATTAGAAGTAGTAAATAATTATAATAAAAAAAAATTAAAAATTGTAAACAAAAGATTAATAGTGTTGTCGTTGGTGGGTCAACCTACTTCAATCTGGTCCCATTTAACCTGTGGATTAAGTGGGTCAAGTTCAGTTCAACTTACCTTTGAAAAAAAAAAAAAAGAAATTTTCTCAGCCCAACCCAACTCGAACCCATGGTGAGCCAAGTTGGTTCATAGGTTGAAATCAATTTTGACATTTATAATATTGACATATTACATTTATTGAATCTCATGTTGCATATTTTTATCCTCATTTGTTGTTTATGTTTCTTATTTCTATTTATGTTAATATTGAAATGAATACAAAACCTAAGTGTTGGAAAAAATGTATTAGTCGCAAAAAAGAAACAATTTAATGAAAATGAAATTATAAAATCTCTTGAAAAATAATTTAAGATCGATTACGTTTTGTATGTTATATATAAAACAATTATCACACTTCACAATTGATTTAAATAATTTAAAAATATACAGAGATATTTTTGATTTTTCATCAATATTGAAACGTGTCCTAACATAAACGCATAATGAATTTAATTTTATCATTAATTAAAATTTATATACTTTATCATGCATATTGATTGATGTAATATGATATGTTATCTATTATTATTAATCCAATTAAACTTTCTTTATAAATAATGTCACAAGAAAAACATAATTTTAAATTACTTCATGTAGAATATTGTAGAATAATATAATAGGTAAAAATATATTTCACCAAAAAGAGGTAAAAGAACAAATACATTAGTATAATCAATGAAATTCAAAAACCACAATATAACTAAAACATCAAAATACATTATCAGAATTTAAAAATACAAATAAAAAAAATATTAAATGAAAAATAATCTCAAAGTTTAGCTCAACCTTTATCCATCTTGACTAACTTGAGTCAATAATTGTTCATATTGCGCTTAATGTGACAATTAATATCATTATTAAAATTAGAGAATAATCTTTTAATAGATGTTTAGTTCAAGAATAAAGTAGGTAAAGCATCCGCTTTATGTCTAAAAAAAAAATTCAAAAAATTTTCTTTTAGTACTAATATTTCTCTATTAAATTAATTATAATTTTTTTTTAAGAAAAAATGTCTAAGTTTTTTTTTAATTTCATTATTAATTAATTATAAAATTATGTTTGAGAAGAAAAGAGTCTCAATTTTTTTAGTACTAATATACCTCTATTAAATTAATTATAAGTTTATTTTTGAAAATAAAATTTAATTATATTTCTATTAGTGTTTGTTAATTTTTATAAGTATTGAAAAGGATATGTAATGGGTTAAATTGTTTTTTAATAAATTATATTTTTATTTAGGAAAGAGAGAGTGGTTACTTATATCTTCATTCTATTACAATCAATTTTGATTATATTTTCTTTTTATGTCTATGTGATTTTTTTTGTTTCTTCTTTCTACTTTATTTTATTTTAGAGTTCACTATTTGAAGGTTTTGACTAGGGATGCTAGAGTCATCCCCACGGGTTGAGCTAAAAAAAGATTAGCTCAACCCAACTCACTTTTTGGTGAACCAAAAGTTTTGTAGCTCAACCTGATCCACCATGGATTAGTGGATTGACTCACGTACGAGTGTCTCTTTTTTACGATTTATTTTATATATTTATTGCATTTTATGAAAGTGAATTGACTCGATTTATTTTTTATAATAGTGGAATCAAAAGTGTTAACCTAATGATCGAAATATTATTACAAAGATAATTGTTAAACATTAAAGTATCAAGATACTTAAAATTACAAATCAAACACTTAACAATTCAAATATTATTGAGCAACATTCTAGTATTAATAATATTGAATTGTGAACCTATATAATTAGAAGTAGTAAATAATTATAATATTTTTTTTAAATGTATAAAAAAAATTAATAGTGTCGTCGTTTGTGGGTCAACCTACTTCAACTTGGTCCCATTTAACCCGTGGGTTATGTGAGCCGAGTTAAGTTTAACTCACCTTTAAAAAAATGAAATTTTCTCAGTCCAACCTAACTTGAGTCTGTGGTGAGCCAGGCTGGCTCGCAGATTAAAACTCATTTTGACATTTATAATATTGACATATTACATTCATTGAATCTCATGTTGCATCATATTTTCTTTTTTTTGTTTATGTTCCTTCTTTCTATTTATGTTGATGTTGAAATGAATACCAAACGTAAGTGTTGGTAAGAACATATTAGTCGCAAAAAAGAAACAATTTAAAGAAAATGAAATTATAAAATCTCTTAAAGAATAATTTAAAATCAATTTGTATGTTATAGATAAAACAATTATCACACTTCATAAAATTATTTAAATAATTTAAAATATACAGATATTTTTTATTTTTCATCAATACTGAAACGTCTCCTAACAGAACGCGGAATGAATTTAATTTTGTCATTAATTAAAATTTATATACTTTGTCATGCATATTAATTGATGTAATATGATATGTTATCTCTTATTATCAATCCAATTAAACTTAAATTCAAAGAATTAAGTCTTGTTGCTATTCGGTTAAAGTAAAATATATAAATATAAATATTTTTCATACTTATATTTATATAAAATCTTTACTGATCTTTTAGTATCAATCTTTTAACAAATATACTGATTTTATTATATAAAAAAATAATATATTTGAAAACATTATAATTAATATATACAGGTGTATTTTGAAATAAAAAAAAAACATAATAAATCTAATAAAATGATTAAATTTATATAAAGATTTTTCTTGAAAATCGAAAAAACGTCACGAGAAGAATGCGGAATGAGTTTGTTTTTATCATTAATTAAAAAATTTATATACTTTGTCAATACATTGATGTAGTATGATGCCATCTATTATTAAACTTAAATTGAAACAATTAACTCTACGTGGTATTGGGTTAAGGTAAGAATTGATATGGCACAACGCATGCATGAATACTGAAATTGGCAGTAACTCACGGAGCAGAAACAAGATAAAACAAAAACTCAATCTTTCACCCTCCCGGTCTCCCATGTGAAAGAAGCCACCGAAAAGTTTTATATACTTCATGTTGCTATTGACATTTGGTGGAATGTGGCAGAAAAAAATGGTAGAGGACCCACATGCCAGAGTAAACAGTGACATTGAATTTCAAACTCAACTGCTTCTTCTGATTCTCCATATCTACCTTCCAATCCGTCTTTTCCTCTGTTCCTTTAAGATAAAAATACACTCATCCCTTCTTAAAAGATTCCACTATTACAATTTTTATCCCTTTTCGCCTCCCTGTATTTGCGTGTCATCCAAGCACTCCCCTTTTCACTCTTTGCATTCAAAAAGCTACTCCCAGGATCACACACACAAAGAAAATAAGAGATATAAATAGCTATTGCTCTCTGTGGTTGACTGTGTCTACATGGGAATAACAATTCACAAAGTGTACTTCAACTGGGATTCATCTGATTCCTCTGTCTCTGCTGATTCATAATCCCTTTAAGGTACCTTTTCTTCTTTCTTTCTCTTCTCTCATAAATTCTCTTCCTTTTCCTCCTTCTTTCCCCTGTCTGCTCTGGAATATTATTTTTCTCTATCTGGGGGACCTTCATGCTTGCGGTGTTTTCAATCTATTATCAACAACTTACATGGTGGGGTTGGTGGAAGTTTTTTCTTTTATGCATGTGGAATTATTTTAATTTCTCTTGAAGCAATTCAATTTGAGTCTATTCATCATCAAACCACAAGGGCGTTGCTTTAAGGGAAAAAGACAAAGAAGAAAGAGCACAATTCGGTGCCGCAGAACTCAAGACATTTGAACTAATTCGTACGTTTGATATGAAATTCAATGCCTTTCTTATTTCCTTGCTTGAACAACTGGTTGATTGATTAATCTGATTACTGAAACTGTAACATTGTTTGATCTTTGATACAAATATCCTGCTGATTGGATACAATTTTTCTCGCGTTTTCAAAATGTCTTCAGAAGAACAGCATCATAGCCATTCTTCCTTGAGAATTAGACATATGCATTTAGCAAGCTTTCCTACAAGTCATGCTGATTCTCTCTATTCATTTAATATTTTATTTGTCAACCTCCACCCTTCCTTTTTTTTCTTTTTGTTTTATCATTTTCCTTTGTCTGTCAAACTGTTCAGGACCTGAGAATCTGGGTAGCATGTGATTCCCAAAATAAGAGGTGATATGGATTTTTTATTCCATGATCTATCTACTCTTCATGATACCTGCTTTGCCAATGCAAATGTAATACCTCAAATAGCACTGGATTGTAAAAGTTTTGGGATCATAACTTTTTTTTCTCGAGCATTTATTTGTGTACGATCTTTTAATTCTGTAACAGTTCTGATCATATAAGATTGAATTGAAGTTGAGGTCTTGCTGTTTCAGAAGAGGTTGTACCAACTTGCACCAAATAATATTGCATGGGTTGGTTTACTAAATTGCTCAAGGGATCCAACCGTAAATATTCAGGAGGAAGATATCATGGGAAATATGGAGACGACAGATATTCAGACAATCATGATAATTCAGCGGTAATCACACTTTCTGCTTCTTGTAAAAAATTCATCATTCTTTCAACTTATCATGTCATTTTCTAGCACCATCGTTGTTTCAACATAACACAGCCCTAGTTCCTTTCGGATTTGGTCTAAAGTTATGAATTGTAATAGTCTAAACTGAGAGCAGGATGATTTGACGGAAATTGAGAAAGAAGAAATTGATCGGGCGATAGCACTCTCTCTTTCAGAGGCAGATCCGAAAGGGAAAAAAGTTATTGGTGAGAGTTATGCTTTTTGCTTTTTTATGTATCTTCTTATTAAAATTAGGAATTCAGTGTGCCAGGTTACCTAAAATGTATATTCTAAACATAATGCATATCGATTTATTAAGTTCTTGTGTAACTAACAATCTAAGTGTCTTGGTGTCAGTGATCAAGTATCTCGATTAAAATGTAGTTATAATCTATACCATAATTATCAGGATTAGTTGATTCTGATGCTTGGTTGAAAAAGTACTGAACATATTTTTCATATGGTTAGAGTCCATTGAAAAAAATCTGAAATTTCATTCGGTAAACTTGTGTTTGGAAATGGATTCCCGATTTTTTCCCTGCTAAATGCCTCATGTTTTTGCCTCTCAAAACCAGAGGATGACTCTGAATCTGAAGATGATGAACTGTGTCCACTTGATGATGATGATGATGATGAAGACAGATGTGTTGGGGAAGTTCAGAAAGATGAAGATGACCACCATGCTCAAATTCAACAGGATGAAGACAAAAATCTTGATGAATTTCAACTTGAGGAAGATGAACAACTTGCCAGGGCAATTCAAGAAAGTTTGAGCATTAGTTCTCCTCCTCGATCTGAAACTGATTCTTTATTTCAACCTCTTGCAAACTTATTCCCACCTGTATACAGGTACCTATGGAAAAGATGATATCTTTTATCTGTTGTTAGCGAGCGCAATTTCAATTACCTTACATGGAAATTGCCAAACTTCACTGATTGTGGTAAACAGAGGGGGACAAACAGATAGTGTTTCCAAACTTCGTTATGAAGAATTTCTGAATTGTGCTTATTAGTTAATATAAGAAATGTAGATATGTAGACCAAAAGATTGTTGACTTTTTATCTTCATTTTCATTTATACAAAGAAACACAGGCTAAAGCTGTTTTTTTTTTTTTTCAAAATGTGCTTGCAGAACCTGTGCTGGTTGCAATGCCGAGATTGGCAGTGGAAGATTTTTGAGTTGCATGGGAGGTTTTTGGCATCCCGAATGTTTCTGTTGCCATGCTTGCGAACTTCCAATCACTGATTATGAGGTTAGAGTCTTGGATTGATTGCTATATGTTTCATGAAACTCGATTTGAACACATTTAGCTTTCTTCTGGAATTCATAAAAGAAGATCTTTAGCTTTTTTGTTTTCTTAATATGTACATAATGTTTACGTTCGTATTCATTTACAGTTTTCAATGTCTGGAAATCGCCGTTATCATAAATCCTGCTATAAGGAGTTGCATCATCCTAAATGTGATGTTTGCAAAAGCTTTGTAAGTAATGGCACTCAGTTTTCTCTTACAGATTTTTAGTCAATTCATTATGCTAGTCTTTGATTAATGGTTTCAATAAAATTCGATTCGCATACAAATATCACTACATCATGTGTTTTGTTGGAAGACTACGGATATTGAGCTATTTTCAAAGTTAAAGTCATTTTACACACTGTTCATTGCAGATCCCACCAAACTCAGCTGGCCTCATTGAGTATAGAGCACATCCTTTCTGGCTACAAAAATATTGCCCATCGCATGAGCGTGATGGTACTCCTCGTTGTTGTAGCTGTCAAAGAATGGAGGTCGGTTATAACATCTTCCAACACATGTCATCATTTGTTCATGTAGCTGACTTTCTTTTGCTTTTTCATATCTGATATGAAACTTTCCAATCAGTGCAGTCAGTGGATGCCAAATATCTGTTGCTTGATGATGGCCGAAAGCTGTGTCTGGAGTGTCTTGACTCAGCTATCATGGATACTCATGAATGCCAACCTCTTTATGTTGAGATACAAGAATTTTATGAAGGTTTACATATGAAGATAGAGCAGCAAATTCCTATGCTTTTGGTTGAGAGACAGGCACTTAACGAAGCCATGGAGGGAGAGAAGAATGTAAATGTTAACGTTTTGAACATTCATTCATGAAATTTTTCCTTTCATTTTCTCTTCTTTACATCATAATTATTTTGCATTGCTTTTGAGTGTAGGGTCATCACCACTTACCTGAAACTAGAGGACTTTGCTTGTCTGAAGAGCAAACTATTCCCACTGTAGAGATCTCTTCTGAATTTCAATCTTCATTGATGGTTTAAATTCTCAATAAACTATCTCTACTCATCAAGCAGTGGTTTATAATCTTTTCTTGTAATTCCAGATTTTGAGGAGACCAAGGATAGGAGCAGGATACCAGCTCATAGATATGATAACAGAGCCTTTTAGACTGATTCGTCGATGCGAAGTGACAGCCATACTTGTTTTGTATGGCCTTCCCAGGTACCCTTCTGATGCCAACTATTTTCATGAATTCAAGTGTTTGCATTTGGAGTTCACTGCATAAATTCAAGAATTTTATGTTCATAGGCTATTGACTGGATCAATTCTGGCTCACGAAATGATGCATGCGTGGCTTAGACTTAAAGGTACCATCATCCTTCATGTGATCAATGTGGAAAATTTGTATTTTCATTTCATAGCGTTAAGTTAGACAGACTTGTGGGGTTATGGCAGGCTATGGTAATCTGAAGCCAGAAGTTGAAGAGGGAATTTGCCAAGTCTTGGCTCATATGTGGTTAGATTCAGAGATCTATTCCAGCTCTGGGAATGAAGGCGCAGTATCATCATCATCTTCTTCTTCTTCCTCATCCTCCTCCTCACCTTCGTCCTCTTCATCATCTAAGAAGGGTAAACGTTCTGAATTTGAGAAGAAACTTGGTGAATACTTCAAACACCAGATTGAGTCAGATAGTTCATCAGCTTATGGAGATGGATTCAGAGAGGGTAACCAAGCAGTGCTCAAGTATGGCCTTAAAAGGACCCTTGACCATATCCGAATGACTGGTAGTTTTCCTTATTGAAAAACCGTTCAGAGTGAGCAATTCATCTTCATGAGTAAAGTAAAAGGAATCTCAACTGTTGATGATAAAATTAAGGAGTTAAATTTGAACAAATTCATGATATATTATGCGCAAGCATATGATATTAATGGTTATTTTCATCAATGAGTGGGACTTTTTACTTTCTCTCTAGAGGATGGACTCACTTAGAGAAACCAAATGGAGAAACATGATACAATTTTCTTTCTTCTACATCAACTGATATATCAGCTTTGTCATTTAAATTAAATAGGATGCAAAGGTTCAAAAAGTATATAATTTTCACATTACACCGGACTAAATAAGGAATGAAAAAGGCCCCTGTTAGTCTCCGGTTGCCAAAATACTTTTTCTTTCTTTTAGGGGATGCGGTGGGGAGGGATGACATGTTCAGTTGTTGCAATTTCCAGATAAATGTTGTCTCTTATATTCTGTGTTACAAAATACCTTTCAGCAGTTGAAATTATTAAAACAGTGCTTGTATCCTTCTTTTCTGGAAATTTTTCTGGAAGTTGCAATTCAGAAAGACGGTTTCTCAGTACTTTTGCGATGACTGTTCAACTTTGTAATCTAAGTGACTAGTTAGCCACCTGTTTAGGCTATTCTTGTTTGTAGGATGGATTTGACGAAGAGTGGAAAAATGAATTTGTGTAGATTTGAGTGTATGAATAAATATTTTTTTATAGTGAATTTAGAGGTTAAAGTAATTGAATTTGGAAATGAATTTTGTGAAAGTTAGTGAGTAATTTGATAAATTAAAAAAATGTTTTAATAAATAGAATTTGAAGATTACGGAGATACTCTTGATGGTAAAAATGTATAAAATGATTTTTTATTAGTTTAAAATATTAAATTTTAAAAAATATTATTTAATAAATTTTAATGAAAAAATTAATAAAAAGATAAATTATATTAAATTATTATTATTTTTTTATAATAATAATTATCTGAAATTATCATTAATAATTAATAATAATATTATTAATTATTATATATATTATTTTTATTATTTAGTTATATTTAATTACTATATATATTATTTATTATTTAATATATTTAATTATTATTATTATTCATTATTATACATATTTATATATATTTTTTTATTATTAATAATTATTTTATACATATATTATAATAATTATTATTATATATTATTAATTATATATATATATATATATATATTATACACGCACACTAGCAACAGAAATACACACAACACCGATTACATGACCGGTGTCACTCCCATAACACCAATTATGTAACCGATGCTACACACACAACACCGCACTAATTATATAATCGGTGCACACACACTCACAAACATAGCACCAATTACGTAACCGGTGTTCTCACTCACACACCACCTTCTTCCACTCTTCACACACATTACACAGAGCTAAATATCTTCCATTCTTCACACACACTAGTTCACTCACACACATAGCTAAACATCTTCCATTCTTCACACACACTAGTTCACTCACACACACACAACCAAACATCTTGCTTCATGTTCCACAATCTTCACCAGCCATAACACCACTACACTCACCTTTGAACTTCAACGAGAGAGAAGACAATGGGGAATGTCTAGCTCCAAAGCCTTCCACGAACATTCACAATGAAAAAGACACGCAAACCTTCTTATTTAATGGCAAAGTTCAAACCCAAGCAACCGAAGCAAATTCAAATGTGGAATCTTGAATATGTGTGTCATCATAAATCTTCAGGTAGCAGTGCAAAAGTCAGGAATCTTGGCAGCACACAGGGGAAAACAGCTACTCAATTCATAGATAACACTCACGTGATTGCAAAATATGATCCACGTGCAAGGTTATATTGGTAAAATGTGAAGTATCACTCTCAAATCCTTGTTTGGTAGCAAGGATGAGATAATGCTATGATCCTGTAAATTCGCGTTTCCATTTCTCTACACATTGATTGAAAAGAACACACTTTTTACATGCAAATCCATCGTCTTTAATAACTGTAAACAGTAGTATCGCTTCAAGCGAACACTGCGTTACTCTCCAAGAATATCCTTTCAAATATTGATTTGATTATCTTTTAAAAATAATATGTTGTTAGATTATAAGTAAAGTAATTAGACATTGAAAAGTTAGAGCAATGATAATCATAATCAATTATTTTAATTTTAATTTATTTTGTATCATCTTATTAATTCCTCAAATACTTTATAGAAAATATTAATTAAAACAGGTAAACATTTATATTTTGTATGGAAAGAAACATAAAATATCAATACTTTCTACGTGCACAAGAAAAATTAACGATAAATACTAGTGAAAACTATGTGTGTCTATTTTTATTTACTATAGCAAAAACTTTATTAAATCATGAAATGGTTTTTAATTATTAAAATAAAAATATTGTGTAACTTTTTGTGTCATCCAAATTATCGTATATCATATTATCAATTTGTTCATCACATTACTAATAATTTTCGGTAACTTATCCCTCCTTTGGTAACTTATCCTTAAACTGGTTTTTGGTGTACACATTTCAATACCAATTTCACTATTATTAATATTAATTATTTTATCCTTTAATTTTTTTTATCTATTTTTTATGATTAATTTTAAGAATATTTTTTTTATAAATTTAATAATATTTTTATTTTAATAATAATATTTTTTTTAATCACAATGTAAAAAATTGGACACACATACATAAAAGTGTATGGTGTTTTCACTTATTCTTTTAAATCAAATAATTATCCATAATAAAATAAATTTGTAAATTAGGACCAATATGGTTAACTACCCGATCCCAACCGCAAATTTATAGTCATAACATAAAAAGAATATTGGTTAACTATACAAAAAGAGTATACATACATAACGGCCAAGCCAGCATACTAGCAAAAGCTGTCTACTATTAACTCATGAAAGAATGGTTAAACTCCTAGAATTAAAACACAAGTCTGGTACTGGACCTTAGTTAGGCCTATACAGGCCTAAACGAGACCCAATAAGTCCAATAAGGGCCCAACCCACGAATAAGGTAAACTGTGATTAATGCTTTATAAATACAGGTAAAGGTACGCAATTTACTAATTACCTAATTTTTGATTTGACTTTTGAGAGCTCTGACTGACTTAATCGTCAAATTCTTTTCCGCATATAACCCCAAAATGTCCAGTCCACTTTTACTACAAGAAGACATACCCAAGTCGAGGAGTAGAGGAGTGAGTGTTCATCCTAAGGAGTTAAGGATTGGGTGCGATTTGATTTGTGCTCCCTTATATTTTGTTATTGTTTCTGCATGAACAAAATTCATTTTCACAAGTGAATAATTATTTAAATGTAAAAATATTGTCATAAAATTGAAAACAATTTTTTATTTAAATTAAAAAAAATATATTAAAAAAAATTAAAAAACAGAAAAAAATTGATTGCAAAATTTTTATTAATGATTTTTAATTATCAAAATAAAAATATTATGTAATTTTAATTTGTATAATTTATTTTATAATTTTTATGATTTTTTATTGTAAAATTGATTTTTTATTATAAATAATTATAATCATTTGAATTTTAAAAAATAATTACTAAAAAGTAAAATTAATAAAATATATTTTTAATTTGAATTTTTTTTAAAAATTATTAAAAGAATAAAATTTGAAAAAAAAACTACATGCATAAGTAGTAATATAGAAATTTACCCATATTTGTAGATAATAAAAAAATTTAAAAGATAGGCAGGCACGTGGCCCAGGATGAACATGATTGTAGCATGGTCGTGGCGAGGGATGCTTACCAATATGTGATTCCAAAACTGATCTATTTCCCTTCTCCTTCTCACTTCTGTCTCTCTGCTACAAATCCAAAAACCAACAAATCGCGGGTAAAATAATCCTCATCCGATTCTTCACTTTCTCACTTTTCTTCATTGCAATTTCACTTGTGTCTCCGTCACTTGCATTCATTTCACTCGATTTCGCTTTTGCTCTCGCAGTACCAAATTTAAGTTTCCCGAGCGAGTTCTAGGGTTCCCGCTGCCATGGACCAGGCCGAATTAACCACCGAACAGGTACTTTCCGATCCGTTTCCTCTCTATTAGTTTCTTCGTTCCTCGATCTGATCCCAAAGTACCGATTGTGCTCGATTCCGTTTGGATTTAGTTATCGTGCATTTTATTGTGTTGATTGTTGATGTGGTTTGAATTTCTTCACTGGCATTGTGTCGTGTTTTCTTGAAGGTTCTGAGTAGGGACATTCCATGGGAGACCTATATGTCCACGAAGCTCATCTCTAGCACCAGCCTTCAGCTTTTGAGGCGCTATGATCACCGATCAGAGAGTCACAGAGCACAGTTGCTCGATGATGTAATTCTTTTTAACTTATTTTTTTTGGGGAAAGTAATAGTTAATCATAGTTTGTTAATTGTTGTGCTGAGCTTTTAAACTTGATTTGATTGCAATTTTGATTTGAAATGGAATCATTTGTGATTCCCAAGTTTGTTGTCTATTGGTATTGAAAGTGCAAGCTCGTACGTTGTGTGGCAGGATGGTCCCTCGTATGTTCGCGTGTTTGTTCGTGTTCTGCGCGATATTTTCAAGGAAGATACTATAGAGTATGTTTTGGCACTGATAGATGAAATGCTTGCAGGTAAATTGTTGAAATTGGTAAATTTTTTTTCTCATTTGTTTGTAATAACCTTGAAATTATAATCTTTTGCAGCAAACCCCAAGAGAGCAAGACTGTTTCATGACAGTACCCTTGCAGATGAAGATACTTATGAGCCTTTCCTAAGTTAAGTCTATACTCAAATATGTTTTTTGTTCTGCATAATTATTAGATTTCTTTATTTTGGAGGTGAGACTAGCTCAAGTGTATATGTTTATCTAACACACACTCACATGAAAATCTCTCGTTAATGCACTATACAAAATTCAGCATTTTTGTTTCAAATAGAATGTATTTGTTACCGTGTTCATTACTTCAGCCAAAGGTATATATAAGTTCCACACTCCTAATATATTACTGATATTTGTTTTGAGCACCCAATACTTTGTTTTTCAAATTGTGTACATAACAAGTTAAACGTTTTGGTTTATGTCCATTCTGATACATACTAGTTCTATAATACATGTGTTGCTAAGTCGAAATATGTATCCCATTGAGTGATACATTAAATTCCTTTTATTAACTACGTTGACAGGATACGTCATTATATGATGGGATGTTGTCATGATAAAAGAATAAGTTGAACAATCAAAACAGAAATAAAAAATACTTTTGGGATCAGTTAAAGGAATCAATGTAATACTAGGGACAAAATATGAATAAATATATTTTTAGGGATTTAAACCAAAATTTTATATATTATTAGGACCCAATTTTAATTTTTTTTATTTGGTACTTAAAACAAATATTAGTCATATATACGAGACCTGAAACTTATTTAAGCCTCATCCAAACGGTTTTAAGATTTTCTTTTGCAGGGAGTCTAGCCATCGATGATAGTATTTGAGTGTATGTAATATACGTGCTTGTGGAAGATTGTGCTTTATATGGTCAATTGTAGTCTAGTATTATACCTTTCTTTTGAACACAGAACTGAAAGTCCACTGCTGTTTAATTACATTTCTTTGTCATTTCTTTTACAGAAGATTAAATGCTATGTACACTTGTTGATATAATGTCATATGATTCTCTTGGATTTTGACTATTTTTTTTGTACTTCAAATTTATGATATTCAAAAGATGAAAAAGAATTTTATCCATCTTGCAGATTGCTCTGGAAAGGAAATTGGTACATACAAGAGAAAAGCTGTAAGATCCTTGCTTTGATTGTTAGGTAATACAAACTCGAGATCTTTTCACATTTTAATTCAAAAAACTTCTCAGACTTGAATTAAATATCAGATTCTATTTTATACAGCTGTATAAGTTATTACCTTACGAGTTATTGCAAAATTTCACCCTTTTTCTGATTATAGTGTCAGGCCAAAAAATCAGAATGGCGTTGTGTCTAATGGAGAAGCATCAAATGGAAAGAAACCATTTACAACTATTGATGATGTTTTGATAGGATTAGTAAAATGGCTTTGTGAACAGGTATGTGACACTGAAAATTGTTTCTATCTCTCTAGATCAACTGGATAATAGTAATTCACAGATATGTTGACAATGCACCTAATCTTATCAACATAGGGAGGAAGCTGCCACAATCACTTGACGTTTATGAAAATTAAGTTAGATTTGTGATTGTGCAAATGTGGCATTTCTGAACGTGAACACTAAGTTATAAATTGTACCGCAGAATCAATTAGACTAGACTCATTAAGATATGAACTCAGATAAATAGGAAGTTGATGAAATATTCTAAAGATGTTATGGATCCATTTCCATGTAATATGCATGCTTTCTTACGTTTATCTATGATTGATTTATTAAATTTGTAGTTGAAGAAACCTTTTCATCCTACTCGTGGAGTCCCAACTGCTATCAATTGCCTAGCAACACTGCTTAAGGAACCTGTGGTTAGGTCTTCCTTTGTTCAGGCAGATGGGGTCAAGTTACTTGTGCCATTGATTTCACCAGCATCCACACAACAGTCCATTCAGGTAAGTTTGTCGGACTCTACCTCTTAGAATCTGAAAATCTGAGTAATTGAATTTGTGCTTAGTTGGCCTATGCTAATAGGATAGGTGCATGGGTGAGCATGGTATATCTAGCTATGCCTGTACTCCTTGCTAGAAATTGAAGAGTCTGTATTGCATTTAGTAAGAGATGAATAACTTATGCTTGGTGCTTTTTACCAAATAATAATTGTTTTGATCAAAATTGTTAGAGTGATTTCTGATTCCTGATATGTTGGCTTCTAAATAGAATTATCAGTAAAAATAATAAAATGTTATTGATGAAATTATTTAGATTTCGTGGGTGATTTTTTAAGGGTAAACAAAGGGAACTTAATTGATAAATTCCTCTGTAACAGCTTCTTTATGAAACATGTCTCTGCATATGGCTCTTATCCTATTATGAGCCAGCAATTGAATATTTGGCTACTTCAAGGACCCTTCCTCGACTTATTGATGTTGTTAAGAGTTCTACAAAAGAGAAGGTATTGCTTACTTGTTGAATTTATATGCATCTCATTTTTCTCTTTTAAACAAAATGTTGTTAACATTTCTCTATTTCTTACAATATGATCACTAGTTATAGACTTACTGTTCTTTTATAGCTGTTAGCTTAGTTTGTATTAACTTCCTGTTATATCTCTGTCTGTAGTAGTAGCAAGTAGATATTTCATTGTTTATAACTTTCTCTGGCATAGCAGTCTAATGTTGGCACACTTGTTTTTTCAAGGTGGTTAGAGTTATTGTCCTGACTCTTAAGAACTTGATGTCAAAAGGGACATTGGGTGCTCAGATGGTTGATCTTCAGCTGCCACAAGTTGTCCAGAGTTTAAAGGCACAAGCATGGAGTGATGAGGTCAGATAATTAAGACCTACACTACGTTAATGTCCTGTTGAACTTGTGTGCAAAATTATAGCAGGTGCCATGCAGAGAAAAATATTTTTGATTTATACCTCTTGCTATTTGAGCCTTACCTATAAACTTGCTGTCTTGTGACCTTGCAATCAGAGATTCAATTCCTGTAAACAGTGTCTTGCAGGATTAGGTGTTATGCACCTATGTGTACCCTCCCCAAACCCCATCTAGTGGAATGGGGAGTCTTGTGCATTAGGTTGCCCTCTTTTTACATCTTGCTACTATACAAGTATTTGATATCAGAACTAATATTTTAGTTTTTTTTTTGGTCATTGTAGTCATAGTTTTTTTATATAACATGGCGTATGCAATATTATATATTATTTCTTGTCGTATGTTGTCATACCGAAACCGTAAATAGTTAGATACACTTTCGTTTTCTGTGATGCATCACACTTTTAGTGGCACTTAGCATTTGATGTTATGCACTTAATAGAAAAGGAAAGTCAGAGTGGCTGTTAGTGCAGAATTTACTTATTGGAATGATGTGATGGTTCATCTTGAATATTTATTGTTACTCAATAGATAAGTTGCGATATTGCAATATGGTTGATGAAATTTGATTAATCCATGATGCATTGCTTCCTGGGTACACAACAGGGACTCTTGTGCATGTTGGCCGTAACAATAGTGTTCTCTCTGTTTTCTATTTGCATTGTAATGCACAAGTTTACATGAACTCTTATGCATGACACACCAATTATGTTGCTAACTTTAATACATATTCTGGAAGGCTCACCGGACATCAGTTTTTCACTATTCTAAAGTGCCTTTTCCACTCTCTCCTACATTTGCTTGAATTGGCACCCTCTATGATTAAACTATTTGTGTGTGTATTACTTGAGCTTTATCACTTTATCTTAAATTACACACTTAAAAATAGATAGCTCTTTTTAACCTCTATTACCACATTTCTTTTAGAAATGGCACATTTTGTATTGCTAGCCCAATATTTCTATTGATTAGAAAAGTTTGTATAGGACTTGTTGGAGGCACTGAATTCTCTGGAAGAAGGGCTTAAGGATAATATTAGGAAACTAAGTTCTTTCGATATGTACAAGCAAGAAGTTCTTCTTGGTCATCTAGATTGGTCTCCCATGCACAAAGATCCCTTATTCTGGAGAGAAAATATAACCAACTTTGAAGAAAATGATTTCCAGGTATACGTGCATTTCTTCCTTTATGCTTTAATTTATTTCTTATTTAAGCGAACATGAAAAATTAGGCTGAGGAAAATAACAAGGGTTATCGTGAAGTTTGAACTGGTTAGCACTGAATACTAACTGGCTGGCTAGAGTGCTTGTGTAATCTATGAAGTTTGAACATGCCTATGGTATGTCCTTGTGTATGACATGTATAAGACACCGACACAAGTATGACATGTATTGAAGTGTCTAATTTAAAAAACATTTTTTGGGTCTATGACAACTCTGACACGATATTAATACGGGCAGTATAATATTTTTTCTTGTAAGTTCAAAACTCAAACGAAGTATGTACTATAACTATAGAAATAAGGAACAAGTTCTAAATAATTAGGAATGTTTAGATTATATATGTATTATTAGGATATTTTTATTCATTCTCCTTTCATATCTTACAATGTGGAACTTTTTGAACTTGTTAGTTTGTCTTTAGATGAATCTCGGCTAGAGTGTCCTTTTCAATGATGCTTATTAAAAAGGGGTTGAAATGTCTCAAATGAATTAGATTCTCTTTTCACTTTTTGGATTTTAGATGGATGGATTAAATTCATTTTGTTTTAGGTAACAATATGTTCAGATTTTTATGTTTGATTAACTTTTTCTTTATAGATGACTTTGAATATATAACTCTTGAATGTGAATTTAAATAATTCATAATGATGTTCAATACACCACACACCACACACATACCCCCGAGCCACTGTGTCCGGTGTCTATATCAATGTGAGTGTCTGATGATACCTCTCTTATACTTTTCTATTTAAGACAGTATGGAATTACTTGATGTGTTCCGTGATAGAATATGACCTCACACGTAGGAGTTTGAGTCTTAGCATTACATAGTTGATTGTGCAAGCTATCTATGTTTTGTTTCTTATAGTAATTGTGATGGTATCAAAATGGATGGTGTTTTGCAAGCCGTGCAGACATGACATGAATTTTCAATTGATAATTGGTGTGTACTCTGACGCTTTTGTTAGAAAAACAGGCTTAAGTTCAAGAGAGGGGTGAATTAAACTTTAAACGAATTTAGAGTTTTTTTACAATTGATTGAATGATTAACTTTGAATCAAAAAGTAAACTAGTCTCAGCTTCTAGAAATGCTGTTTTAAAATTTTTCATAACCCTGCAATATGTATATAATTCAGATGAGTTGTAAGAGACAAGAGGAGAATAACACCAAGAATTATACTTCATCCTCATAAGTTACATCTGGTTGTTTAATCACCTTATTTAGGCTAATACACTAATTTCAAATTTTTACAAGCACCCTACAAGAAAAACAAGAAATACAATACAACACAAGATCTTGAATCCTACTATATCTCTTGCAACCTTTTGTGAACCTATCACAACAAAACCTTCTTGACAGCGCTAGTTTAGAACAACCAACAACAAAGAAAGCAATTTGGAATTGAATCACGTGAACAATTAAGTTCAAAGAATAACTCCCTCTAGAAACAATGCTAGGTGATCCTCAACAATCCTAAACAAGAATGAGTTGCAACACTTGAATCTTGATCTTTGGAAGGATTTTTCAGAATGAGAACTCCGAGATAGTTTTTCAGTCAACTAAAAGTATGGAAATAAATTTAGCACAAAATATCAAGATTGCATCACACCCTCACTCAAACAAACTCTAAACCTATGAATTACAACTCAACAAGACTCAAACAATAAAATCATCCAATCTTTATCAAGGTTGACGAAAACTCCATGAAGTCTTTGTCTTCAAATGGTTGGAGACATCAAATCATATCTTCAAATCTATCAAATTTTCATTGGCGTGTAATACATTGTAAATGATTGCAGCTGACTGAATCTCTTCTTTCTCACTGTCATTAAGTTATGGCCTAAAGAGATAAAATATGTTTAATTAATTTTTATTTCCTTATAATTATCATTGTTAGTCCTAAAGGCATTACGGATGAAACTTATTCCGTGGTCCGATATCATTTCCTTTTATAAAATCAAGTAACTTTTTAACAGATGTGCAAAATAGTTTATTGGTTCTGTGTAGCGGTATTGTTACTTGATTTCGTCGTGTTAGATAAATCTTTTTGGTGTTTGTAAAGTAGATATATGATGCTGTACGAAATATGGTAAATTAATTTTACAATGTTTTGTTCCTTTAAGGGTGCTCGTGGATCCCATCAAACGTGATGATGCTTACTATAAAACAATTTTCGTTGCTATCCATTTTGATAAGGAAAAACATTTTTGTAGCGAAAACGGGTGATTATGCTATATTAAGTGGCGTTTGATAATGCTAGAAAGGAAAGATGATGATAGTGTAATCGTGCACTCCCTATCTTAAACATTCCTCTGATCATCTACTATTTATTAATACTATCTTCATCTGTTACAGATCCTAAGGGTCCTAATAACAATTTTGGACACTTCTAGTGATCCAAGGACTCTGGCAGTTGCTTGTTATGATCTTTCACAGTTTATTCAGAACCATCCTGCTGGACGGATAATTGTGACAGACCTGAAGGCCAAGGAACGAGTGATGAAGCTTATGAACCATGAAAATGCTGAAGTTACTAAGAATGCACTACTCTGCATCCAGCGGCTTTTCCTAGGTGCCAAGTATGCAAGTTTCTTGCAGGTTTAATTCTGTTTAGTGAGATGGTGGCCTACTGGATGCACTTAATTCCTTCAACTTCACTGCTGTCTCGTGTACAAGGCTTATTCATTGCTTTAGTAATTAATTTATTGTTGTGTATGGCATATTAAAATTTCGGTTTCAACAGTAGAAGAAATTTTATGTGAGAAATAAGTATTCTGCTGCCGAATAAAACAAGTTTTGTAATTAAATACTCGAACTTGTTCTTGTAGTTACGTTGAATTTGTTAGAGAACAACATTTATTGTTAAATATGAGCTATCTGAATGAGTCGAGGGGTCAGATCTAATGGAACAAACAAAGTTTATTTTATTATATGTTAATAATGTTATATATTGTATTTTTAGTTATTGATAAT
Organism: Vigna unguiculata; assembly: GCF_037176805.1. Classification (NCBI taxonomy): domain Eukaryota; kingdom Viridiplantae; phylum Streptophyta; class Magnoliopsida; order Fabales; family Fabaceae; genus Vigna; species Vigna unguiculata. Next base: position 48,701,982 of record NC_140794.1, on the reverse strand, counting down.
TTCCTTTAGAAATGTCGAAGTGTAATTATATGTTAACTAGAGAACTTGGTGATGATTATACCAAATGGCATTTACATTTTCAATTTTAAAATAGAAAATTAAGTTTTAAAACCTTTAACAAAATGATTTTATTTTTTATAATTTTTAAATAGATATACATCCATATCTTTAATAAGCAATATTCACATTCATTATGGCTTTAATAAAGTAATAGTCATCATCTTTATTTCGGTTTTAAAGATTACGTTTTACGTTTTTATAATTTTTGTTTGTAATTTATTTACTTTTTATTTTTTAAAACCTTCATTTTTAATTTTTATAACTTTAGTTTAAGTTTTAGTTAGATATTTTGAAATATGAAAAAAGTGTCTGGTAATTGAATAAAAATAAAGTGAATTTGCTTTTAAAATTTAAAAAATAGTATTATTTAGTGTAACTTCACGGATTGGTAAGTATAGTTTCTCGTGTTAAAATTATATAGAGAATCATTATTAAAAAGGATAAGTTTTAAATCGATTTACTTCCTTAACTTTTTATTTATTATTTTATTTAGTAAAAAATTAAACAAGTTTCTTAATATTGAAAAAAGAAACAGAAAAATTTTTTTTTTAATTCTTTTACGTGTTATTTTTTTTATTTAATGTAAGATTTAAAATCACATTTAAATTGTGTACAATTTAATTAAAACCGTGCTCTTAATGGTTTGTGAACTGTGATCCTCAGAGTGTAAACAGGCCACCAGAAGCAACCCGGACGTGCGCTTGTTGTCGGTCCAGAACTCCAAGGTGACAGCTCTGGCGACATGGGTGATCGACTATAACAGTGTCAGAGATTGCAACACTTACACTTTGTTACTTTGCACAAATTTACTCTAGAGAATTAGGAAGAGAAAAATAAGAGATGTTTTACGTTTTCTTTTTATGGTGACCTAGGAGATGACGGATTAGTAGGACTTTTAAGATCAGGATGCGGGGAAAAATTATTAAATTATCTTTGTTATTATAAAAGAAAATAAAATCTTTATGTAAATAAATTTTTATATAAATTATTTTCATATCAAATATATTATATTATTAATTTTCTTATAATTTTTTTTATAATCTCAATCATTTGATAAAATTCATAAAAGTAATTTTAAATTATTTATATTTTATTTTATATTACTTTTAACCCATTTTGATAATTTAACTTTTTCATTTATTAAAACTTTTTTAATATGTCACATCAATTAATTTAATCACAAATTTTTATTCTCTAATCTACTTCAAAATCACCTTCAAAAGAATAAGCAACATCAACTTCACTCTCTAATCTTTTCGATCTAATAACATTTACTTTTGTGTTGTATATTTAAAATATGGATAGCGGTGTTTCTTTCATAAATATTTGTAAAGATAAAAGTATAATTATAGATAATATAAAAATATTTTTGATACAAGTTATTGAAATATTTATTTTAAATTTATATGACTTATTATATAACTTTTTTTCAAATATTGTTCATGTCTAAATATACTCTTAATACGAGACTATTTTATTTTTAAATCTAAATACGGTCATTTCCATGCATCATTTCGGGTATGTTTGGATTTGAAGATAAATGAATTGGATTTGAAAGGAAAAAGAGGTAAAAGTGAAGTTGTTTAGATTAAACAAAAATGGTGTGATTTGAATATATTTGAGATGAAAGTTTGTGAGAGTTGTTGTAGATTTTATCTCTATGATAAATTAAAAGAAAATATTTTAGTAAATAAAATTGTATGATTACTATTTTACTCTTGAGAATGAAGATATATAAATATAAATATAAATAATGAAAATTATGTTAAAATAAAATTGAAATTTTAATTTAAAATTAAAAAATATAATTTATTATTATTATTATTATTATATAATTTATATGGGTGATTAATTTAAATAAAATGGGATTTCAAAAAATTAAGTTGAAACAAATTGTAGATGATTAGTTTTAAAAAAATATTATTACTATTATTTATGTTATAATTATTTATTTTATTTTTATTTATATTATTGTAATTTTATTATATTATATGTTATTATATATATATATATATATATATATATATATATATATATATATATATATATATAATCATATTAAAGTAAGGGCTTTGGAAATCATATAGAGGGGCAGTTAGGTAATTTAGTTATGATGAGTTGTATTTCTCATCAATGATGCCACGCACCCTTGTAGCCATTTCCTTATAATTCTGCGTTCTTAAATCGACGCAAATCAATTCAACCAAATTACTAATGCACTTGCCTTTCTCTCTTCATACATAATACTAAACTTGAAACAAAGAGAGGGTTAAGGTGTGTTTGCTTATGAAATATAAGGGAGAATGAGTGAATAAATTTAAAGGGATGAAAAAAGGAAAATGAGATTGTTTACTTATGGGATGAAGAGGTAAAAGTGAATGGACTTGAAGGTCAAGTTTCTCAATAATTTGATGATATGATAAATATAAAATAATATTTAAAAGATAATTTTATAATTCATTTAATAAAACAATATTAGTATTGGAAAGAAAAAACTAAGGCATTTTTTTGGAGGCCTAAAGCAAATATTTTACCTGTTTCATCCTCCTATTTTGAACCAAATTACTCTCTTTAATGACATGTTGAATACAACTTCATCCACCTTTGGTCATCAATGCAAGTCTGCAATGATACAGACAACACAATGCAGATTTCAGGAATGCAGATAATCTCTCTAATTAGCTAATGTAGATACATGCATCATTGCATTCACATTTATAAAGCAAAAAGCAAAATGCAGATTTCAAGGATGCTGAGAATCTCTCTGGTTGACGAATGTAGATAAATGCATTACTGCATTCACAATTAAGAATTCACATTTAGAAAGCAAACAAGGTTAAGTTGGAATTAAAAAAAAAAGTTATGTATTTAAGTAAAGACATACTTGTCAAGTTGAGATTTAAAAAAAAAAGTTATGTATTTAAGTAAAGACATACTTGTCAAGTTGAGATTTAAAAAAAAAATTGATGGAGGTCTAGATAAATGCGTTTGTGTTGAGCTGTCTTTCCCTCCTCGTCTCTTCATTCATATTTCATTTTCCTTTAAATCCATTAAAATAATAAATATCTAGAAACAAACAAAACATTAAGGATGTTTTTAATATATTATTTGAAAAAGAACTGAAGAAGTTCTAATTATTCACTACCTAACCAGTTAAATATGGATATCTGTCCAATGTTTATATAGTATAGTAACCTTTCTAAGAATAAACTTCAAAGCCAGTGATTGATCTTTGAATGATCGAGGACTATAAGTATATTTTTAAAATAATAATAAATGTAGTGACTGTTTTTAATAATCACTTCTTTTAAATGAAAAAAACACTAAAACCACAAACTCAATGCTTCCATTCCATGCAAAGATGTAAGAAGTGAAAGAGAAGAAGATCTTCGCGTTCATCTACGTGAAGAACACTTGAAATGGAGAAACTTCATATGAAGAACACTCTATCACCTATACGCCTCTACTGGAGTTGTGTTACGAACATCTTTAGCAACTAACAAAATATTATTTCATCCATCCCCTATAACCCTGTTCGCAAAAATAATTCCTCCAACCCAAAAACCATCTGGAATTTGATGGTGTTTCGTTTTGTTTACTTTGTTAAAAAATGATTTATTTACTTTTTAAAATATATATTTAATTTAAAAACAAAAGTAATTTTAAAATAATAATTTATGTAATTTGTTAGAAATAATTCATTTACTAACTTATTCTATTGTTAATGAATTTAGGTTAAATTACTCTTTTGGTTATTGTATTTGTCAAGTAATGCAAATATTGGTCATCCAGTTATATTTTTGTCGCAATTTGGTCCTTGATTTTTTTAAAATGATTCAATTTGGTCTTTGTCATCAGTTTTGACCAAACGGTGTTAAAGTCAACGCCACATGTCAATTTTTTTTTTTAATTTTTTGAATTTTTGAATTTTTGAATATTTTTATTTTTTTACACATGTCACTTGTGCCACATGTTAAAATGATTCAATTTGGTCCCTATATTTGTTTTTAGTTTCAATTTAGTCCTATTTTTGTAGAAATGAAGCAATATTGTCCCTCCTTAAATTGAGACTCAATTTACTTTTTGTATAAATCTTATGATGATATTCTTACTAAAATTAACATTTTTATTAAATATTTGTAGAAATATTTTTAAACAAATTTTTTATTTTTAGTTTTATTGTTAAACAAAGTTAAACCCTAAACTTAATTTCAATAATTAATCATTTTGTCATCATATATATATATATATATATATATATATATATATATATATAAAGGCATCAAGTGTACCATATTATACAAACTTAGTGAAGATTAAAAGTCAAATAACTTGTCACTCATAAGTTTATGAAATAAATTTCAAGTTCTAAACAAAACCAAAGTTTAAAGTTTTGTATAAAGTTAATTTAAAAAGTATTTCTAGAAATATTTAATAAAAACTTAATTTTAGTAACAATATCACTATTAGATTTATACAAAAAGTAAATTGAGTCTCAACTTAAGGAGGAACAATATTGCTTAATTTTTACAAAAATTGAAACTAAATTGAAACTAAAAACAAATATAAGGACCAAATTGAATCACTTTGACACGTGATACAATTGTGAAATGACACGTGTACAAAATAAAACAAATTTTGAAAAAAAATTCAAAAAATTCAAAAAAATTCAAAAGAAAACAAAAAATTGACACGTGACGTTGAATTTAACATCATTTGGTTAAATTAACAGTAATGACCAAATTGAATCATTTTCAAATAAAAAAACAATAACCAAATTGAGTAGAAGAAAACTTAAGGACCAAATTGACACTAGCTGACAAATATAAGGACCAAAAGAGTAATTTAACCATGAATTCATTAAGAATAAAATTTAGAAATTTAAGTTATAATTTAAATAATGATTGAAATTATCTTTTTCCAAAATCACACGAATAATAATATTAAAGATGTACTTTTTTTTTTTCTCTGTTGTAGTCATCGATATTCCGAGCCACAAAGTATGTCTTTAATAGTGGGTAATTAGAGATTTAGAAAGGTAATTTTTGTATTGACTTTTTTGTGATAAGGTATATAATATATCAATTGGTGACCATAAACTGATGTAGTATGTTATCTTTCACATTAGTGTTAAAATTGTTGTAATATATATATATATAATCTAGGGGTATTAACGAGATGAGTAGTAACTCTTTCGTACCATATCCACTGGATAAATATATACCTCGTACATGTCTTTATATTCGTGTGAGTATTGTTATGTGGGTACCTGCATATTTTTCTATTATCCACGGATATCTACCATGTACTCGCAGGTATTTAAAAAAAAATAAAATAAAATATTTAACACCCTATTTTAACCATAAATTCAAATAAAATACAATACATAATATTCATAAATATCAAACAAAGTCCAAATAATCCATTTAAATAATGTTGAATGACAATTACAAAGAAATGAAGATTTTTTTAAAACCAATAGATAAAAAATAACTCATTCAAAATTAATGAGTTAATAATTTAATCATGTTGTTTTATTTTAAATTATAGTATAGCGGGTACGAGTATGCACGAATATGGATACTATGATACATGTACTCGCTCCGTTAACATGCGACTATAAAAAATAATGTATCGTCCTGGTCGTTCTGGACCTGACCCGATTCCTAAATATGGATAAGACGTCCCAAAGCTGACCTAAAGTCTATGGGTCTAGGAATTGGACCTAAGTTTCTCTATTTTAGTTGATATTTTTTATAAAGAAGAGATATTTTAGTGAGTCGGTTATTAAATTTGTAACCACTTTTTAAAGGTTAAATCCTCAGGTCAAGGAGAACCATTTTCTAGCCTCAATGTGCTCTTTATTTCACGTTAAGTCAGAAAAGTTCTTAAAACTTTGTCTTCGGTAAAGGATATTCAATTTTTTACCGGAACAAAAACCCATACCCATTACTCGTCAGAATCAATTTACAATATTTATTTCCTACCCATTTCGACAAGGCTGACACTACTCAACCTTTAACCAAGTCTGACCTGGCTCAACATGGAACTTAGACCAACTGACTCGATTTAATTTTCAAGGCGACCCAACTCGACCTTCGACCTAAACTGAATCGATTCGACCTTCGACTTGTATCAATTCGACTTAACCTTCGGCTTGGACCAACCCAGCTCGACCTTCGACTTCGACCGACTCGTCTGGAACTTCAACTTGAACCCACTCTTCTCAACCTTCTGCCCTGACTTGCGACTCAAAGTCATTACTAGAAAAATGCAAATTAGCCATCGAATAATAGTAGTCACAAATTAGCCACCGAAATTGCGACTGAATCAATGTACAATAATATTTATTGCTACAATGACTGAAATAGTGACCGGAAATTTTTAGTCTCTAAATATAATATTTTAGCCATCGATTTATCGACCAAAATAAATTTTATTTTGTAAAATATATTTGTTATAGCAATTAGCCACCAAATATTTTCAGCTGCTAAAACATTATTTAATATGTAATGTTTTAGCCACCAATTTAGCGACCGAAAGAAATATCATTTTAAAAAATTATTTTTGGAGCTATAGACTTTATTTGTCCTAATCAATGAACAATTCCACAAGTTGGAAAATTTCAATTTCCTTCTTTTTAAAAAAAAATTCAAATTCTACTACTTTTGTTATTTATTGTACTTTCTTAAAGTTTCTCAATTTCTTTTTTTTAATTTTCATTTCTAAACATGTTATTTTTTTTAAAAAACATTTCAAATGCTCCAAATAAATGAATTATTTTCTTAAATTATTTTTTATATGATAAAATCTTACTTAGCCGAATTGAGAAGTAACATAGTGATACGTTGCACTCAACTTACCTATTACCATCTTATTCACTTAAAAAGATTGATTAAGTGTATTAACGATTGGAATATTAACAAATAAATCGAAATGTATATTTCTCTATAAATATGAAAAATTGTATTCAATTAAATGAGAATAAATACGTAACTTGAAATATATTTATTTAAATAATAAAACAAATTATAATATAAGTATGATCAAATAATCATTAAATAGAAAATAAGTCATAATATAAATACAAAAATGATAATGTAAATCCTAATTTTAGTATGAGAATTGTAAATTTAAAGTATTTAAATATAAATAAAATTCATACGCAAAAAACACGTACACAAAGTCTTCTAACATAGGATCATGATATCTATTGACTAAAACAATACTCAGATATTTTTCATACAAACTCATTAAAACTGCATTAGACTTTTCATACTCTTGGTCTACAATTCTCCTCACTAATAATAGAAAGTGGAATTTGTTGTACAACATGTGATCTTTTCACGCGCTCAGTTTAGAAAATTTCATGTTGAATCTCACTCACAATTAACTTTAGACTTATTTAGGTCAAGTCTAAAAGTTCTAACAATCTGTAATAATAATTTTAACTTCGAAACTGAAAATTTTACTTCCAGAAAAAAATTGACTTCATCTTTCATAAACTTATCGAATTTCTTCAATTCGTGTTCTTTTAACAACAAAATATACATATTTAACAATATATTCAAAAGATTTAAAGCATTAAACTTCATAATTAATAATTATAAGATTAGTATAATATTTTATTATAACAACGTTCTAACTAAATAAAATGTAAAATTATACTAAATAAAATGCTCGATTAATGTTATAATACATAGGTATATAAAATATTTATTATATATTTAGTCATGAAATGGCTTTGTTTCTTGGTAATTTCTGTTTTATACTTGTCCAATGTGTTTATGATAAAACAAATCAACTGGACGTGATTTTTTTTTTTCAATTGGACTAACAAATCAATGTTTTCCAGTTTAAATTAGAGCATATTGATTTCTAAGATTCCCCAATATATTGATTTCTAAGATTCCCCGATCAAGACAAAATTAATGTGTAACTTGCTAATGTTATAAATTAATTTCACAATCCAATTCACAAAATTCTATTTTAATTAGAGCCGTCAAAATGGGCTATAACCCGCGAGTCAATCCGGTTCATCACAGATTCGAGCCGGGTTGAGTTGAAAAAAATTACAAATTTTGGTAGGGTTAAAAATAAACCCAACCAACTAAGAACCCGACTCATTCGAGTTGAACCCGTGATGAGCCGGGTTGATGAGCCAACCCGCCAATAAATTTTAAATATTAAATTAATATATATATATATATATATATATATAATATTAAAAAAATAAACCTCTAAACCTAAATGATATTCTCTTTAATTCACCATTGCATCTTTTGTTTGTTGTTGTCGTATAAGAGATTGATAATGAGGGTAAAAATTTTGGTAGAGAAAGTAAGAGACCTAGGGGAACTACTTCTAAGATTTGAGATCATTTTACAAAAATTGGTATAAAAGAAGATCAAGGAAATGTTGTGGATTTATCCATTCAAGACTAGTAATTTGATAAGTGACAAGAATGATTTGATATTAGATAGTAATTTATATTTTTGTAATTTTGATTTGTATTTGGAGTTTAACATAATTTGGGATTTTATTTGGATTGTATTGAAGTTTATTTAGATTTTAATCGGAATTATAATTTAGTTTTATTGGGATTGAAGAAAAAAAAAATTGTGTGTTTATTTTTTAATTAAGTGAGCTCGTGAGTCAACTCGTTTAACCCGCCAACTCGTGGTGGGTCGGGTCGGGTTCTAATTTTTTTGGCTCGCTAATAAGTGAGCCGGGTTGGGTTGACCCACTAAGTGGCCAACCCGTTGCGGACCGAACCGGGTTGGGTCGGGTGACCCATTTTGATAGTTCTAATTTTAATTAGAGCTGTCAAAACGGGTATCCCGGCCCGACCCGGCTCGACCTACCACGGGTTGATGATTTAGTGAGCCAACCCAACCCGGCTCACTTTTTAGCGAGCCAAAAAAATTTGAACCCGGTCCGGCCTACCACAGGTTGGCGGGTTAAACGGGTTGGCTCACAGGTTCACTTAATTAAACAAATATTATTTTTATTTTCAGTCAAAACTAAATTGTAATTCTAATTAAAATCTAAATAAACTTTAATACAATCCAAATACAAACCAAAATAAAAGAAATACAAATTATTTATGTGTTGGATACAAACACAACTTAACATGACCCAAATGTAAAGCCCAACTTAATAAAAAAAATAAAAACACTTGTGTGACCCTTTTATCTGCGGGATGGTGAGCCAACCCGGCTCACCACAGGTTCAACCCGGATGAGCTAGGTTCTAAATGACCCGGGTCAAAAATCAACCCGTATTGAAATTTGTAAAAAAAATTTAACCCAACCCGGCCCGAACTCGTGGTAAGCCGAGTTGGCTCACAGATTCCAACCTATTTTGACAACTCTAATTTTAATATGTAAGGAATTCATACATTTCTTTCCGACAAATAGTATCAAGGGATAATTTATGACTTAACAATATCAATAGGCAATAATTTTTTTTATCAATGAAATTTCTTTTATTAAAAACCATGAACAAGTCTATAAATTTATGATTAGAAACATGTTAAACCCATGTTTTTAATATCCATTCTTCATTTATTTCCCATCGGACTGTGATAACAACAATTCGTTTTAGTGACTACGATAACCTTATTGTGGGACCATATAATTTAGTGGTGCTACACTTTGAACTACCAATTATTTTGAGAAATAAAACAACCACTCTTTCTTAAATTTAAGGTGTATTTTTCAAAATTTACAATAGGTTCACATAGGACATTAGTTAAAAATGTAATAAATAAGATATTGTGATGGATTTGTGTAAAAAATCACAGAAAATTATTTGTTTGTTTGTAAATTTAATATCAATAAAAAGCAATAAATAAAAAACCCAGATTCTACCGTGAAAGAAAGAATCAGTTCTGAAAAGGAGCATGCCATTAAAGCCATTAAATGTCAATAAATTGATTTTGGTTTCAGTTTCTCAATAATGTTTCATATAAATCATTATTAGCACGTGGCTCACATCCAGAAAATGCTGTTGAATTGTGGTCTACACTTGTATCGACAATTTTAGATCATGATAGAAAAAAAGAGTGTACTATTTTTCTTCTATTTAAAAATTACCTATATAAGAATATCTAGTAATTATGTTTTGAATGTAACTGTTTTATCATATAAAAATTTATGTATGAGTTATTTTAACAATTTAAAAACAAGGTTAAACTGATCTTCTGTAATAAATTGTGAGTTATTTTTTATAAAATATTTAATAATCATTGGAATAAGTTAAAATATTTTGTAAATACATATGAAAACAAATACTTATTTATAAAATAAATTATAATTAAACTCCTTCACTAGAATAAAGATACCAGATTACTTATAACAAACTAAACAAGAGGATACATTTTTAATTTCAGAGAACCAAAGCTGGAGATTTAAAAGTTTTTCACATATGAGATGTTTCAAGTACAATTATATTGGTTAAGATTTTGAGTTTTATGGATAGAAAAAATATAGTTAAAAAAGGTTTTATTGGTATGATTAACAAAATTCTTATATAGAAATTAATCATAAAAAGTTAATAAATATTTCATTCTCATAATATAATTGAAAAAACTAATCAATTAAAGCCGACATTGCATGTTATTTTCTTCTTTCTTTCGTGCATGTTCTTGTCACCTTGCTTTAGCTTTTGAGGGTAAAAAGTGCAATTGATGGCTTGCCAGGAAAATCCACTTCAAATCCTGTATTCTTTTTTTTTTTATCGGCAAAGAATTGAATTAAATTAATAATAGAGCACTTGACGGGTGCTCTAACTCATTTACAAAAAAATGCAGTGCATCTCCAAAACTATGTTTCTACAATAATCTGACAGAATAATTAAACTGGACTTTCAATGCTAGAGCTATGTTTTCCCAATGTCAAGCTGGGTAGGAATCATAAGATTAGCCACCCATATCGCACCTTCCCCGGCCAGTCTACAAGATTACACAGAAAGTGAATACAAAACGAGGTATGCATGGTTCGTTGCACTCCCGAGACTATGTTCTCTTGGTTGTTACGGAGTAACCAAAGAAGTGTGCAAAATCACTGATGAAGAGCTCATTGCTTTAGACATGAGAATCCTTTTCATGCTCACCTGGCAACTTAAACACAGAAAGCATCATATCATAGAGATTTTAAACACACAATAGGAGCAAAGTACCAGTCACTATATGAGAACTTTACCGAAGGAATTTTATGTTTCAACCAAGCCCAAGCGTTAACTTGAGCAAGACTAAAAATATCTTCAGTGTCAACTTTCTTTTGCTTAAAGATCACCTCATTCTTATGTCTCCAAATTTCCCCAACTATAGCCAACCACATTCCTTTCCAAATTGTGTTTTGCCTAGTGTTCAAGCTACTTAAATGAAAGTGTTGAAAGTGTATCCTAGCTTGGTTGTGATGAACTGAGCTCACCCCTATCCAGCTATCACACATTTTCCACACCTTTTGAGACATTCCACAAGAGAAAAATAGGTGTGATGCACTCTCTTCACAATCTAGGCAAAACTCACACAAAGAGTGTTGTAATTGAACTCCCTTCACCGATAATTTATCCTTTGTCGGTAACTTATCCAAGAGTAGCCTCGACCCAAATAATTGTGCCTTCGGAATCACTCTTATACTCCATAACTCTGTGAACACCTAAAAGTATTATTCATAAGCCAAAGCAACCATTTTTTTTAATGAGCTTCAAATTCAAATACACGGGCGATTAATTTATTGGGCATAATTAAGATAATTATTTGTATGTTAAAAACTATAAAATCATAAAGGACTCATTAAATAAAAAATAAGAGTGGTAAAAATTTATAATTTTGAATAAATTTAACTTAATCATAAGAATATATTCGATAAACCGTATGATAATATTCGTTGGTGTTTTAGTCAATAAGTAACTAGAATATTCCATGTACTTTTCTTTTATTATTGAATTATTTTGGTATAAATATTTCTTTTTTATTATCCAGATTCATTGCATTTATTAATAAAAATATTTCTTTTAATATTATTGTGAGTAAATTAAATGTTTTTCACAGTTAACGTTTTATTTGTAACTTGATAAAATGTAAGTCACATTAGTAGTAAAAAAAAAAACATCCAATACTAAATTTTTCAGTAACTTGTTTTGTTACACTCATTCTCTAATGTAATTTTCATACTATATCCTATTCCAACACCAGTTCGATTCTATAATTTTCATGTAGAGGAATCTAAGGAGACAAATTTCATGTCTTACATTAGTCAAAATTAATAGATTCAAAATTGAAAAAAAAAAATGACTGTCTTAGAAGGTAAACTGGATCCAAATATAAACGCTATAAAACGAAAAAATATTTTTAAAAGATAAAGCAAAAAAATAAAATAAAAGACAAAAACATGTATACTGGTGAAAAGGCAACATAAAATAATATTTACCACTTAAGAATATGACGTGCCTTATTTCAGAACATAAGAAGGAGTGGCTGGAACGGCCTCCATGTACATATATTTACTGTTTTCCTTACATAAAAGTTTGAGTTGAAGTTTTGAATCATTGCAACCATTGTACCTAGAAATATGAAGGGGTTATATATTGACTAAGCCATCATCTGGTAAAACTCATCGAAATCAAGAACACCGTTGTGATCAATATCAAAGGCACCGATCATTGCAACACAGTCATCATAGGACCTATCATCTCCAAGACGGTGCAACATCCTCTGCAACCCCTTCGGGGTGATGCAACCACACCCTTCTTTCTCCCACACAAACATCTCAAAAGCCTTTCGTAGATCCCGCTCATCACCATCACCACCATCTCTCTTCATCAGCTTCGTGAAATCCTGCAAGTCCAGCATGTTATCCCCATCAGAATCGAGGTCATGGATGACCCCTTCAACGTCCTCGTGAGACACCTGCTCCCCAATGGATCCAAAATACGACCTTAGCTCATAGGCCGAGATTTTCCCATCTCCATCACCGTCCAAGTGGCGAAAAGCCTCCACCAGCCCGTTCATCTCTCCCTTCTTTGGGGTTGTGCATGTTGACATGGGAGATCGTGGAGACGCAGTTGAGGATTGTGATGATGAGTTGGAGGATCTTGATCTCGGGCGACGAAGGCTTAACCTAAGACTCTTGTTGGAGAACCATTTGGAAGGCTTGAAAATTCTATCGGTAGCCATTGGAGTTATGAGATATGAGATATGAGAGATGAGAAAAAGCAATTGGGTTTTATGGAGTGAGAGTGTAGAAGTCGGTTTGGGACGTGGTGTGTGTTATGTGATGTATATGGAAAGTAAAGGTTGTGTGGGAGTTGCTGTGAAAGTGCGTGAGGGGGCAGAACTAGATGTGAATAAGATCACGAAGTGATGTTGTTGGGAAGGAAAGTGCATGGTAGTTTCGTAGTGGGTCCAAAAATAAGTGGATCAAACACTTTTCTCGTCAAATCAAATCACTCTCCTCTTTGTTTTCCTTCTCACTACCACACTCTAGTGTTTAGGCCTCCCTTCTATTTTTTTCTTTTTTCTCTATTTCCAACATTTTTAGCTACAGTAAAATAATTATCATACCTTTTATTTACTTTTTTTTATTTTTATCTCACAATAACTACATAGACACAAATTAATTATAATATATTTATCACTATGTTTTATTATATCATTTATTATTACACTTATTATTTGTCTTTTTATTTCTTATTATGTGTGCAGTGTAAGGGATTAATATCAAAGATTATGATTCTTTATTCGTTGAAATAATTAAAATAGCATGTGCTTTAATTACCTCTTTTAGCTTGTACGTCTTTCCTTAAAAACAAAAGTTGAGTGAAACACATTTTCTAAATCACCTTAACAGATTGAGTACTTTTGTTTCATAAAAGAAAAGGAAAAATTCTTACCTAAACTATTATCGCTCTCTTATCTCATTCTTTTTCTTCCTCTATATATCTTCTTTTTTTTCTTGAATTATCTATTTAAACTAAAACATATTGAAATGGATTAAATGAATTCTACTTTATGTTTTATTTTTTATTTTTAGCTTTAACTTTCCAAAAATTTCTAAAGAAGAAAAAATAGTTAAGTGCAATATATATACCGTAAAAAATAAAATCAAGGATTGAAGTGGGTATAATAGGATTGCAAAGTATTAATCAAATGGAATATAATAGGATTTCATATTTAACACGGTACAAAATTATAACAGTATTCTTTGAATTCAATTGTTTTAAACTAAGCTATCAATTGTTAAATACATTTTGAATAATACATACGTGTGTATATATATATATATATATATATATATATATATATATATATATATATATATATATATATATATATATATATATATATTCTTAATTTTTAAAGTGGAAAGATTGTTGGTTAATTTAAGCTTTTGATTCTATTATATTTTTAACTTAATCTCTTTATTATTAGACAGTTTAATGAGACTAAAAATATATTGATACCAATCTTTTATTTGTTCTTTCACTATAATTAACAATGTTATCTAGTTTAAGAAAAAATTGGACACATCCAATAACAGAACTTGGACAAAAACTTTAGAGATGTTAAATTAGATCTTTTATATATAAATTATTTTTTTAATTAAATAAAAAGACTATGACACAAAGAAAAAGGGAACAATGGCTCGATTGAAAAAGTTCACATTAACTTTTTGGATTACATTATGTTATGTTAGCACTTTTATTAGAATTATATTAGCACTTTTAAACGGAATTGTTGACATTTATTTTGTTTATAACTTAGATTTGGATAATGTTAATATCTTTGATTTAGATTTTATGTTGTTTATAATTAATTTGAATTTGGATTAAATGAAATGTTGTTCGTTGGTGTTGGTGAAATTTCATTGCAATTGTCATAAATGTGAACAAATTTAGAAATAGAAAATATAGTTTTTAACATTACATATGATTTTTTTTATATAATTTACATACGGATTATTTCATATGTAATATACACATATGTATCATAGTTAATTATCTACGGATTTTTCCTTATGTAATTTACATATAGATTCTAATATCTACGAAAATTTTTTTTTATGTAAAGTTACATATGAAGTGTTTCCGTATGTAAGTTTACCAATGTCTGGTTTACATACGAATTTATTTTCGTATGTAATTTGTAGATAATATCTAATTACATATGAATTTTATACATTGCATACAGATTTTGTCCATAGATAAAATCACTTTTTTTTTGTAGTGTCATTTCCTCTGTTTACACAATTTTAATGAAGTGATTTTCATATGTATTTCCCAATTTATAATATTTCTAATTCATTGAATTAACTTAACATGGACATTTTAATTTCTACTCGAATTCAAGGTTATTCCACTAATTCATTATGTGCAACGAAATGCGTAATGTAATAAAAAATACATCACAAATTTTTTAAGTTATACCATATGTAGCGGAAAACACAAAATTATAAATTTCATAATTTAGGTTAAACTAATTTCGGGGAAAGATATAATTAAGGTTCATGTCAATTTTATAAAAGAATCCCTACAATCATAATTAGGCATACTAATTTGAAAAAAAAAAACTTAATTTGAGAAAAACATCGTAATAGAAGAATCATAAATACATAAAACATAATAAGATACTCTTGATTCATAAAGATAGTGTGCGTTTTTCAATCTTTTGTTTTCTATCTCTTAACATTTCTTCCTACTCTAATCCTTTTTTAGTGACTTATGGTAGAAAAACCTTATAAGTAGTGAGAGAACTCCATTACCTTTAATTAACCAACGACCACCAAATTAATTTTTATTTTATTTTTTAAACAATAAATATATAAATAAAATAAGTGATACAATAAAACTTTTACTAAATTTAATATAAACAAAATAATAATACATAAATATAATTTAAAAAATACATTACATATACACAAAATTAAATTAAATTTTTTTTAGAAACCGTGACTCCCTCTATCATAATCCGCCATTGGACACATCATTCCCAAACGAATGTCGTTAGTGAGAAAAAAAAAATAATGTTGCATATACTTTAGTAATTAGAGGATCCTATTTAATATTTTAATAATGAAGATATCAACAAAGTAATTTAACCTTAGCGTTATGTTACATTCTTTGAGATCAATACAAAACAAAATGTTATAATTTGAAATCAATATTAATTGGCTTACTTGTAGAATTGCTTCAACATATAATTACTCAGGTCTCTTCATGTTTATTGGGTTGGGTATTAGAGGATCTCATTACAAATTTCTTCCTTTAAGAGACACCTTCACGTCTTTATTATTATGACTATATCCACATTAGATCCACATGTATTTTATTTTCTCAATCGGATCTTTTTAATGTAAATGCAGTTTAATCATTTCATTTGTTTGAAAAAGAGTAAATTTCTATTTGAGAAAAATATAAAAACAATATTTAAATTATAGAAATATAGAAATTTGTTTTAGAAAAAAAATTATTTCGAAAGAAAATATAAAAATAGAAAATTAAAGTATAACAAAATATAAAAAATTTTAATTGAAATTTATAAAATTTATAAAAGAGAAAAAGTATTAAAATTAAATAGATATTTTAAAAAATATAAAAGAATTAAAAATATAGCAAAATATATAATTTCTAATTCAAATTCATAAAATTTTGAAAATAGAAAAAAGTATAGAAATTTATTTAAGAAATTTTATTTTAGAAGAAATTTAAAAATATAGAAATATTTGAAATAAGTTTGTTATATTTATTGTATTTAAGATGTAAATGTAAAGAAATATTTTTAAGTATTTAGTGTTTTTATATTTAATTATTTAAATGTGAAGATTTATTTTTGCAAGTTTTTTTTTTTGTTTACATAGAACTGTTAGAGTTTTTTTTAATAGCATATTTTGCATAGTATTTACATGGATAACATGACTTTGCTTTTACATAAGAATTCGACTTTTAGCAAGCCGAATTCTTACCTACAATGTGATCATTCTGCACCAAAAAATCAATCGAAATTTAGTTTTCAAAGAACCAAATCCTGAGTTGGATTTTTCTTGTTCAAAATATTTTAAAAAAATAAAAAACAAATTTTATAATACTCAAATTTCTTAAAATTAAAAAAAAAATGTATAGAAAGCCTCAACCTCTATTTTTCTATTTTGTTTTCTAAATAAAACATTTTTAATAAATTTTAATACTTCTCTATTTTATTAATGTTATAAATTTCAATTAAAATTTTTGATATTTTGTTATATTTTTAAAAATTTCTAATAAAAACATTTTCTAAATAAAATTCCTATATTTCTATAGTTTCAAATATTCATTTTTATACTTTTTTCAGAATAAAAAAATATTTTTCAAATAAAAAAATAAAAAATGTGTCAACAGTAAAGGGTCTAATTGAGAAAGTAAACTACTTGTAGGTTTAATGGTAATAATGAAGATGTGAAAAAGTCTACTACAAGAAAAAATCCTATCATTACTCATGCCATTACTAATATTTTGACAAATCATAATCGTAGTCCTTGTCTTCATACCTCGTAGGCTATGCCTACTCCAAATATATTAACTAACATTTAATTTCAATATGATATTTTATTGCTATTTTATTTTATAACCTATCAAAATATAACCATTATTTCCGTACTAACATTAATTTTAGTCTAACATTAAAAAAATTATTTTTGACCCTTAAAGTACTTTTATTTGGCTGAAATATCTTTACATTAACTATGTTATGGGTATTAGTTGGATACTATATAATGTGTTTATATATATATATTTTTTAAATACTTTATTGTTCCACGATTTTTACCAAAATCTTAAATATAGGTTTCTAAATTTTTTTTACTCTTAATTAAGTCCATATTTTTTTAAAATACGTAATAATTAGGTTCATCTCATTAGAACTAGAGATGACAAATAAATCTGTCCTCGTGGATATTGTCCGAACCCGTCCCCGTTTTGACGGGAAATCCCCGCATTAACTGGGTATGGTAATGGGTATGGGAAATCCCCGACTTTTTCAGTTGGGTATGCGATGGGTATGGGGATGTACATATCCTCGCCATAATACCCGTCCCCGCCATATCTCCATTCTCCTTTAAATTATTAAAATATCTACAATTAATTAAGTAACCATATATATATATATATATATATATATATATATATATATTCTATTTTTTATTTCTTTTAATTATTTGGTTTGTCATGAAACTTATTCGCATTTCCAAATTAATTTTTATCTTATCATAACCTTTATGTATTTATGTTAAAATGATGTATATTAATTAAAAAAATTTATGCTCACATTTGAATATTTCTATTATTTTTTTAATATTTTTATTTATTATATATTTTCCTTTCACATGAGAATGTTTATACTCTCAATTTAAGGTAATATAAAAAAAAATTCTTTACTTATTATTATTATTACTATTAATTTTTGTTTAATTTGAATAACTCTTTTGTTTCATTAAAATAATTTTCGTTATTTTTCAACCACTGAGTATATATGTTGATATTTGAAAAGTTTTCTTAGTTCTCTAATATATTTTTCATCTTATCATACCTTAATTATACATTTGATTTCCTTTGTGCGATTTCTTTCGATAGTCTCTTAAATTATTTCTAAAACACACATTTGTTAGTTTTTTGATATTTTTATTTATTGTTTATTATTTTCATCATGTAGAATAATATTTCGATATATTCTATCTAATTATTTTTTATTTTATAACTCATTATTAATCATACTGTAATTTTTTCACTTTAAATTATGTTTGAAGTGGTTAAAATTATAAATATATATATATATATATATATATATAATGATATTTAGAAATAATATATGATAATTCACTACAAGAAAAACATGAAATAGTGACTGATTTAGTCATTAATCCATATCAGTCACTATTTTTCGTTATTGGTGGTAGTAGTTGATTTATTGTCTGAAATTAATGATTAAATTAGTGACCGATTCAATGATCGAATCAGTACTTGATTTAGTGGCCAATTTAATTACTAATTTATTTGTAATTTGATGACAACTTTTTTGGTCACTAATGATATTTCTATTTAATTTTAACCACTTCAAACATAATTTAATAATTAGTTCTCTAAGGTATTTTTCATCTTATCACATCTTAATTATACATTTGATTTCCTTTGTGCGATTTCTTTCAATAGTCTCTCAAATTATTTCTAAAACACACATTTGTTAGTTTTTTAATATTTTTATTTATTGTTTATTTTCATCATATAGAATAATATTTTGATATATTCTATCTAATTATTTTTATTTTATAACTCATTATTAATCATAATGTAATTTTTTCACTTTAAATTATGTTTGAAGTGGTTAAAATTATATATATATATATATATATATAATGATATTTAGGAATAATATATGATAATTCACTACAAGAAAAACATGAAATAGTGACTAATTTAGTCATTAACCCATATCAGTCACTATTTTTCGTCATTGGTGGTAGTAGTTGATTTATTGTCTTAATTAGTGATTAAATTAGTGACCAATTCAATGATCGAATCAGTACTTGATTTAGTGGCCAATTTAATTACTAATTTATTTGTAATTTGATGATCATTTTTTTTGTCACTAATGATATTTCTATTTAATTTTAACCACTTCAAACATAATTTAATAATTAGTTCTCTAAGGTATTTTTCATCTTATCATATCTTAATTATACATTTGATTTCCTTTGTGCGATTTCTTTCAATAGTCTCTCAAATTATTTCTAAAACACACATTTGTTAGTTTTTTAATATTTTTATTTATTGTTTATTTTCATCATGTAGAATAATATTTCGATATATTCTATCTAATTATTTGTTATTTTATAACTCATTATTAATCATACTGTAATTTTTTCACTTTAATTGTATAAATAACTTTTATTTACTACAATATAAAAGTTTAATGTAATTGCTATGAATATTTTTTTTGTCACTATCCAACATATATTGAAGTTCAAAAGATATAAATCTATGTCAAAATTTTATTATTATATTTATTATTTGTTCTTTGTGTCATTTTGATCAAGTGACGTATTATAACTTTTATTAGTGTATAAAAAAAGAGATTCATTAGAATTTAAATAATTGAAGTAAACAAACATTTAAAATATATTTTAATTTGAATATTTGTTTTCCTTTTATATTTTTTTGAAATATTTTTTAATTTTATCAACTAAGTTCATCAATGTTGTAGTTTACAAATTTAATAAATGTTTTGGTTCTCATAAAATTTTATTTGGTATTCTAATCTAAAATGTAGACAATTATAATTTATTTTAAAGTATTTGATATGGAAGAAACAATCATCCTCCTAATATTAAATATTTGATAATATTATGTTTTCTTTACCGTAATTTTTTTTCTTTTATAAAAATTAATATTAGTTAGAACACGGGTACGGGTATGGGTATGAGATTATATCCGTTACCTGGTGGGGATGGGGATGAGACAAAAGTTTGATACCCGTTGGGTTTGGATATGGGGATGGGGATGAATTTTTGATGCGGGGATGGGTATGGGATAACGAAACTTGTCCCCGTCCCGCCCCGTTGTCATCCCTAATTAGAACTATCAGCTCCTCCTTTCTTAAATTTTTTTGATTTTTTTTTAAATTATTTATGTCATGTGTCAAGCCATTGTCTGAATCTCAATTTGGCCTATATATTTGGTATTTTGATTCCATTTTAGTCCCAAATTTTTTTAAAATTTTTCAATTTTATCCCCTCCAAATTCAGATTAAATTTAACTTTTATATAAATGTTATAATGATATTTTCATTAAAATTTATATTTTTATTAAATATTTTAATAATATTAAGTTTACTTAAATTTATATTTGACATTAAACTTTATTCATATTTTGTTTTAAAATTTTAAAATATATTTATTTTAACTTGTTACAAAATTGTCTTAAATAATTTCTATACAAATGTTAGAGTTGGTTTAAAAATAACAATTTTATAAATTCAAATATAAAATTTTTAAACCTATTTTTTTTCTCCAAATATTTTTTTAAATTAAGAAAAATAAAAAAAATCAGGAGTTGACACGTGACACAAAGTTAACGTCTTTAGTACGGACTAACGAAAATCACCAAATTCGAACACATTTTAAAAAATGAGGACTCAATTGAGACGACTTAAAATCTGAAGACCCAATTGATATTTTGGAATAAAATGAGGACATTTCGAGGGTTTAAACTTTATTAATTTTATAGATAATACATAATTTTGGATTTATGATGAATGATCTAAGATGGGTTGGATTGTTAAGTGAATGGTCTACAATGGACGTGACTATTCAGTAACTTGTTGAGAGGTCTCTACCCCCTGTTGGTAAGGATATAAAACTGATACCCCATTACTAAGTTCTTTTATGACATAAAAACTATAGTCAAATACGTTTACAATAACCTACTAGAAAGATAATAGTATTGTCTTCGACGCACTTTAAGAACGGCAGGCAGGTGGATCCTTCATTTATACCGGGTACACAATTCTTTCTAAACACATACTTAAATATCATGTATTTTGTACCTTAGATTAATTTTTTCATCGCATTTTACATTCACTAACACAAAAATAAGCATTTATGTCACCAAAATTGTGTCTAAAAACGAGTAAGCCCGCGTAAAAAAATTGTGGTACCATTTTTGTAAACAAAATGAAGTCATTTATGTCAAACATGCTTTTGTTTGACATAAAGCAAATCATTTTACGTCAAACACTACAATGTTTGATGTAAATCATCTACATTACTTAAGACAAAAGATGTTCAACGTACATGTGTTTCTATATATCAGAACAGGGTTCCTCTACATTTTTCATTGTGCGAACACATCGAAAACACTTTTGCGAGATAGGATTTAATCTCCAACGTCGAAATGGTGGTGACTTGGGGATTCATTTATGTGTACTTGTTGTCTTTGCTTGGCTGTTGAGGTTTGTTCGCTAATATTGCTTTTTCATTTGGTACTGAAGAGGTATTGAATACCCTTGAACCTGTACAAAGTTCTTCTTCCGGTGTGGCCTAACCTCTTTTTTAAGTTGGGCTTCCTTGTTTACTAATTCTTCTTCCATTTATCAACATTTTCCATTTCACATGCTAGACAAACTGAAATAAGCTAAAAAATGCTCATTTAAATGTAGTTTTTTTATTGGTTACAGACTTTTTTACACCAAATCAGGTATGAACTGACATAATATTGCGCTTTTATGTCAAATTTGTAGAAATATCCAACATAAATTTACGGTCTGGAGTTTTCATGAGTCATAAGTTTACATGTCCTACAAGCAACAACAGACCTTGTTTATGACCAAGGGGAGCCATGGCTCTCCCATGATTTTTAATTTTAATATATATTTTAAATTTGTATTTATATATTATTATATTATTTTTATTAAATTATATATATATATATATATATATATATGTATATATACATTATTTATATATTTAAAAAGAAAATTAAAACTAATTTGATGGACCTTGGATAATAAATGGATTAAAATTTTGTATCTGGTCATAAAGTTTTTTTACAACAAACCATTAATAAAATATAAAAGTAAAAAAAAGAAAAAGACTGATTGAGAAATGAAGATGGGAGATGGGAGAACAAAGAGATCGAATAATGTTCTATTTTTTCATTTTTAATCAATGTGAGACTTTGACTCACGCTTAAATTTCTAACATTATGTCATTAAAAACTACTCGTTGGTTGCAAGATCATACTATTGTGTAATTTGGTTCCTTGCGCATGAAACTCCTTACATACTTACATACTTTAAGTATTGTACCTGTAAGAAAATTCCATATTTTACATCAATTCAGTTAGTGTTACATTACATAATGTGATGATGCACTCTAATCGATGTTTTTATATTTTTTGTGTTCACTACAAATGTAACGTATTAAACGGTAAGTTAAATGAAAAATCATAAAAATTCATGTCGATGTAGTTAAATATGTTTTAATTCCGTTATTTGTTCACTTTTATATGTCAATTGATTGATTTAATTATGTTCACTTTCATTGTTACGTGAAACACAAATAGTAGAGATTATACGTACAATTACTACGTGATACAATGGATAACTATCATTATTAAAGCTAAACATTATAAAGGTTTTTGAATAAAGTCATATACTATAATTAACCTATACACCAATGTATTAATTACTTATTATTTATAAAATCATGTTAATTTACGTAAATATGTTATAATTTTTCAACGAGTCAGAACTATTAAACTTTGAAGCATTGAATTATACACCAACACTATGTGGACAAAGTATTTTGCATAATCTTTGTAACACTTTAGGATATATTGTAAGTATATATTTACAAGATCTTTAACACATTTTTAATCGAACTTTAATATTTTAATTACGTTTTTCGTAATTTATATGTTGACTTTATTTATGTATTTACATAAATTATGTATTAATTCAAAGGATGTTAGTAATTTTTTTAATTATATTCGTTATATTATATGATGTGAAGTAGGATAATTATTAATTAGTTGTCATTGAAAATAGTCAACTTGATAAATAATTAAGGACAAGACGATAACAGTTGTATGATTATAATGAATAATAATTTTAACAAGAAGTATAATTGAAAGTCTAAATTAAAAAAAAGAAAAATGCATTCTATATATAACTTTTGTCACTTGCGTCATTGCCATATATCAAGTATAATAATGATAACAACGAGAAATTTCAATGCGTGAAAATACAATTATGATTGTAAATTATCATTGATTTTTTGTTGACTATGCATGTACTTAGACAAGATTGTTAATTGTCCTATCTAGGCCGGTGGACGTGCATGTTAATTCAACCTCAAATATTTCGAGTAATGTCATATTTTTCTCGTAAATTTAGTTTATTATTTTGAAGCGATAACAGAGTGTTTGAACCTCTGTTATATATGTTTCTTTCTTGACAAGATACACTATATATTTCTTAGTGACGACATTTGGAAAAGTTTCTTTTCTAATTTGAGCTATTTATATATAAAAATTCATTTGCTTACAAGATAAGATTAAAAGATTAGAAATAAATTAATTTCATAATATATAAATAAAGTAGATTTCATATTTAAAATTAATTTTATAAAATTAAATTAAGTTTAAAATTATATTTTAACAAATAAATTGAATATTTCGTAACGTCAACTTTATTAAAAAATTCTGAAAAATAATTTTATTTACATGAATAGAAAATTTGTAATTCACGATGATTCCTTTATATTATACTAGCACGACACTCGTGCGTTCGCACGGGTAAAGTTGTCTGTTTTGTATTTATATATAAATATACATAAATATTTTAATTAATATTTTATTAATTATTTAATTTTGTTATAAAATAATTTCAAGAATTTTAATTGTTACTTTTAACATGTATTAATTATGTGAAAATTATAAATTACAATTTATAATATAAAAGTTATACTTAGATTGATATTTTTGAAAACTTTAAAATTAAAGGAAGAAGTTTCAAGTAAACATTGAAATTCTAAATAATAATATGCACATAAATGTGCATATATTTCAAAAAAATCCCTTAAAAGCTAAAAGTTATTCCTAAAAATAATTTGTATAAGCAGTTAAGTATTAATAAAATAAAACTTTAGTAATTAGATACCACATTAGTATATAAGTAGAAGTTTTAACTAAATTTATCAAAATTTGAACTTGAATCTTCTCACAAAAATCCATCTTCTATGTCAATCTTGAAGATGTACCTGAAAATAAAAATTATTGATATAATAAATGACTATTGTGAAAAAAAAAAATATCACCAATTATCTAAAACATATTTGAAAAATATATTAAGTATAAACAAACAACCAAGAAAATGTATAATGAGTATAATAAGATAAAACTTTAGTAATTAGATATGACAATGATTGGTATCTAAGTAGAAGTTTGAACTAAACTTACAAAACTTGGACTTGAACTCATATCTTCTTAAAAGGGAAAATCACCTTCTATGTTAATCTTGAAGATGTATCTCTGAAAATAAAAATTTTTGGTATGACAAAGAGGTAAGATATTCATGAAAAAGAAAAGAGAGAATGTCACTAAATATTTAAAGTATATTTGAAAAGTATATTAAGTATAATAAAACAACTAAGAAAACATATAATGAGTAATAATAGAATAAAACATTAGCAATTAGATAAAACAATGATTAATATATAAAGTTCTAAACTTACATAAACTTGAACTTCCACTTTTGCACAAAAAATCATCTTATATGTCAACCTTTAGGTTGAAGCCTTCATGTCTATATATTGATAAAAAAAAATCCAATTAGTAATTGCACATAAATATGCCATGAATAAAACAATTAATAAGATTACAACTGAGGATAAATTTTGAAAAATTTCTTTAAAAACAACATTGATAGTTGTTTTTAAAGGTTTTCCCTCTTTATCATGGATTAAAATTTTCAGACCTTACTTGCTTTGCACTCTAGAAAATGTCACATATAGTTGTCCATGACTGAATACAGGTTTAGGCAAGTATAATCCTATTGCTTTAAGTGATTGTCCTTGAGACTTATTAATAGTCATAGCATATGAAACAATTATAGGAAATTGCCTTCTAATAAGCTTGAAAGGCCAAGGTGACTGGGAGGGAGACAATGACATTCGTGGAATGTAAATTAAATTTCCAATATTCTTCCCAGAAATGATTTTTGCTTCAATAACATGATTTGCAAGCCTTGTGACTATTAGTCTAGTTCCATTACAGAGTCCTTCTGATTGATCTAAATTCCTCAATAACATAATTGGAGTTCCACTCTTTAATTTGATGTTATGATTTGGAAGACCAGATGTCTTTAACTTGTTAAGGAATTCTGGAGTAATTGTCTCTAGTGGGGAGTTATCAACTATATCAGACATATCAACTGAGTCAGAGCTTAAGTACTCCTTCTCATCACTAGGAATTAATGAAAGAATGTAATCATTAATCTCATCAATAGTCTCAATATTTGATGCCAATATAGATCTTGACTCTAGAAACTTCTCATTTTTAAAATTCTCAACTATGTTTGGATATGTAGACTGAACAATTGCTTGAATAGGATCAATGAAATTAGTGATGAGAAATTCATCAGGAATGTGTATCTCTACATAGCCATCATTTGGATCAGATAGATTTCCATCTCCTATAAACAATAACCATTCTGCAAATTGTGTAAGGTCCTTTAGATTTGAGTTACTGGCATGACTTTGAAGTCTCACGTTTTTTGTCAGTTTCAATACTTGACAATATTGCCAAAGATAAGAGGAATTGATAGAAGCATTAACAATATCATATCTACTACCCCTTGGAATGACTGGCATAATTTGTCTAAAGTCACCTCCAAATACCACAACCTTGCCACCAAATGGACTTTGTGCATGATTTGATGAACTCATGATATCTCTAAGACTTTTGTCTAGTGCCTCAAAGCAAAACTTATGTGTCATTGGAGCTTCATCCCAAATAATAAGTTTGCTAACTTTTAGGAGCTCTGCTAATTCACTACCTCGATTAACGTTGCAAGTTGAGTTTTGCAAAGTAGGAACAGGGATTGCAAACTTTGAGTGAGCAGTTCTCCCTCCTGGTAATAACAAAGATGCTATGCCACTTGATGCTACGGTTAAAACAATATCACCTTTTGAGCGCAATGCAGAGGCTAGTGTCTTCCACACAAAAGTTTTTCCGGTTCCTCCATAGCCATAAAGAAAAAAGAGGCCTCCACTTTGTAAGTTAACAACATTCATAATTATATCAAATGCACACTTTTGTTCATCTGCAAAAAAAATAAAATATAAATGAGCAAAATTTAAATATTTCTGTTAGTATTAATTCATTAGTTAAATATTACTTTACATATGTAACGATTATAAAGTAAAGTATAACCTGTAAGAGAAGTTAATAAACATCGAAATTCATCTGTTAATTGTTCTTTGTTGTAATCTCTTTCAGCATGGATTAATTTATTTCCAACTTTAGTTCTCACAACATCTTTTGGTAGTGGCATTGGAGGATAATCTCTTAAACTTTTTCTATTAAGTTGCAATAGATCCTCAATTTGCAATAGGGCTAAGTTTTGTAATTCATCATCATTTAGCTGCAAGTCTATGATTTAGATTCATCAATAAGATTAACATTCTAATCCCAAAGTTAGAATAATTAAGCAATTTGCTACATTAAAGTAAGATTATTGAAAAGATGTGTACCTTGATTTCCTGTTAATCTTCTTTGATAGTGTAAAATATCATCCACTAAGCAAGGCCATGTATGTTCCCAAACATGCTCAGGTTTATTAATACTATTAGAAATCAACATTGTGACAAATAATTTTCTAAGTTAGTGACCAGATCCCCACTTGCTAGCTTCTTTGATAGCTTCAATGTACTCTGTATCATCATGAAGAAATCCCATTGCAAAGCAAGCTTCTCGAAAGGTAGGATATTCAATTCCAGAAATAGTTCTAATTTCTTTGTAGCTACATGGTCCTTTAACTACAGCCAACATCATTCTTAAGTAAAACAATTCACCAGCACTTGGTGGGATCCAATTTAGTCTTCCAATAGTGTAGCCTTGCTTCCTTGGTTGCCAACATCTATTCTTAGAAACATAAACAAACTTTGTCACAAACTCTGTATATGTAAGATTTTTTCCTTCATTGTAGATTTCATTTGCTTGCATCCATGATGTAAACATTGATTCCTTTACACTTAGTTTAGAAAGCAATGAATCCATGTCCTCTTCATCATTGAAAAACACAGATTGCTCATTTGGTAGATGAAAATACAATCTTTCAACTACTGGTGTCCTTCCATGAATTGGAAAAGAAAAAATTCTCCAACAGGCTTCACATGGAGAAACATACCTACAATCGAGATAATGTTTTACCTCATCAATGTTTTGAATTTTTAAGTCACCTTCAACTTTTGGGGAAACAATAGCAGCTGTTATCCTGTCATATCCCTTGTTAATATACTTAAATAAGTATTTTATTGACATGCTTTGGTTGCACCATTCAACATTAATATGCGCTCTGTACTTAAGTAACAACTTTGCATTATAAGGGACAACAAAACGGTTGTCAAGAAATGTACCATTTTTCTCTATGATATTTTCATCATTTCTCCTCCTATACAAAGGATATCCATCTTGATCAACAATTATCGTTGCTTGAAAGTTTTTTGGAAAAAATTTAGAACATCGACCATTTTTCATGCATGGTGAAGCCCTATTATTTAATCCACATGGTCCATGCATCATATGATTCTTCACACACTCATATAATAATGGATCCTTTTGTTGGTCTGGTATCTCTGCTGAGATTATTTTATTGATATCTTCAGGGCTAGGATACTTACTTGAAGGATGTAAGAATAAAAGTATGTGAGCATTTGTTATGACTTTGGCAAGTGTACCAAGTCGCGCAAGTAGTAACCGGTAAGACCGGGATATCGTTTCCCAAGAGACTCGTGTATACTAAATATTTGCGAAATTAGTGACTAATTTAAACTAACGAATAAATCCATATTTTGAGTTTCAACGTATGAAGTTAAACTTTGCATAAATAATTAAAATTGAACTTTGGAAGTTAAAGGCACTTAGTGAATGGAAAAGATTAGAAATGATATGACTTGATATTGCCGGGGTTAGAATTCACCAACTATGCTCTCATGCAACTACAATTTAACATCCTCTTCATTAATATGCTAATGCCAACCCACAATATTACTCAAACCCTAATTCCTTAATGAATTGAGCCTAAATTTCCTTATTAAAAGTCAATTCCTTGAACTCTTAATAAGCAAATTTGCTTTATGCACAAAGGTTTTAATGCAACCAATGGGTCAAGCCCTATTCCTAGGTACAAGCTCCATTGAGTTTTCTTATTTCAAATCTAGGTTTCAAAAGATATTTCCACACCCAATGAACCAAAAATCATGCAAGAGATGGCTAAATCAATGCAAGCTTTAAGTGAAGAAATAAGAAGACTAGCAATTAATGAAAGAGTCATATATAAAATCAAAACATTTGCATTTACACAAGAGTTTCGTGGCTACATCTAACCCCAACAAAAATGGGTTTAGCTCTCCATTGCCATGGAGAGCTCAAGCTTAAAAATGGAAGAAAAGGGAGAGAAAGAGATACAAGGAGGAAGATGGAGCTGTTCCCACGAGCCCTAGCACTCCTCCAAGCTCTCCAAATGTGTTCTTCGTGCCTCCAAAATACCAAAGATGAGTTTCCCTCCGCGAAAACAGAAGAAAAAGGGTCACTTGACACATAAGCGAAAACAGGCGCCTGGCGGAAAGGTCTCACCGCCAGGCGCAAGCCACCAAACAGGGGGCAAGTCTTCCCGCTACCGCCCGGCGGTGACCAAGTGCCGCCAGGCGGTGACTAACAGTAGCGCCTGTCTGGCGCTTGGCTGGCACGTAGCTGGCGGTCTGTTCCGCTTGGCGCTGGCTTCGCGTCGCCAGGCGCTTCCTGTTGACATTTTTCTTCTCTCTTTGCTATTCCGGGTCACTCATTAGTCTGGATTTTTGGAACAAAGCTTCCCATCTACAAAAAGGACACAAAAATGGGGATTAGTGATATATTTGGATCAATGTAACCCACAATGTATTTATTTACAAAAGTAAGGTAAAATTGAGGATTAAGTAGGTTAAATGCTTTGGAAGAGATGATTTTGCTAATGAAATATAGCTTGGATAATGGTAAAAATTAACATTATCAATGAGGCAAACCCCTTTTCTGGAATTCAATAGTGTATATATCTGTAAAGAATGAATGTTAATTGGTTAAGGCATTTAAGTTCAAATAATGAAGTGTTAATGAAGCTAGTTACAATAGGAAATTTAATAATGAGAGAAATTTAACTTACACGCAAGCACTTTTCCAAAAATTTCATTCAGTTTAAAGTCACTTAGCAATTCATCAAGCTTTATTTTAAAAACTCTAGATACTATATCAGGCCTGTCTTGAGCACTTAGATTCATTGGTCTTAAAACCCTTTGTATTTCTGGCCATTGTGGATTACATGTAAAAGTCAAGAATAAGTCTGGGAATCCCACATAACTACATATTGTCATGCCATCAAAATACAATTGATCCATGTATCTTCTACTTCCTACAAAAGTAGAAGGTAAGATGACTCGTTTTCCAATATTTGATGGTTGAGATTGATTTTGACCATGAAAAGAGTTCAAAGTAGAATATTTTTCAACTCTCAATTGCTTTTGGTGAGTCTTGATATAGCATAATCTTTATGACTCCATCATGCTATACCCATCAACAATAAATTCTTGAAAAAGCCTTCGTGAACTCAGTAATGTTTTTGCCTCACCACTTCTAGTTTGCAATCTGAAACAAAGAAACTCTCTTATTGTTACCCTATTTCTCTTTCTTGGCTGTGAAAGTTGTTTATCTTTGTGTTGTACATCATGTCTATATCCATCCTCACCGTACGAAAATAGAAGTGGATATTGTAAGCCTAAATAGCTTGCATGTAGTTCATTTATTCTTTGGAGTTTACCACTCCGTCTCTCAAGGATAATATGTCTATTTAATGGATTGTCAACATCTCCAACTATAAGTGCAGCTACCTCAGACACAGTGGGTAAGTTATAAATTCTCCCATATGTTTTTCTATCAGATATTAGTTTTAATCTCAAATCATTTTTAGCAAAGGAAGCAAACCTTTCCTTTGCCATTCTAAAAGACTTAGCAAAAACATTATGTTCATCAATCATGTCTTTTAAATTGACGACAATATGTGGATCAAGAGAATTTTCAAACTTGTACATTAAAAAAAATGGAATTCAAGTAAATCATTAGTGTAAAGTTTTATAAAGTGAATGTGTAATATAGTATTGAAATTAAAAAGCTGATTTTGAATTTATAACCTTGCACCTCCAAGCCTATTCTGAATTTCATGTTCTGTGTCATATATGTAAAATTGTGCAAATTTAGGAGCATTACCAAGCATAGGTAACAAACTACCAATAAAATGACATGATTGACCTTGTATTCTAAAAGTAGGTGGCCCTTTTCCATTATTGAAGGATTTATCTAATTTTGCTCCTGGTGAAGTAAAGGAAAAAATCATGTTATATAACCGAATGTTCTTTTGAAAATTCTTGCTTTGACTTGAGTTCTTGTCAAACAATAGATGTTGCAGAAGATTAGGGGGCTCCTTTAAAAGTGGGAGTTGAACATTCCCATTACCACAACAAAGAAAAAACTTTGGATTTCTAGTGCTTGGATTTTTTTTTTAATTCTTTCCGGAAGCCACATGTAAGCTCCACATTCTTTGCATACATATACAGGATCTCCAATGTCATAATATTCTGCATAAATTAAATATTATAAATAATCCTACAATATAAATTTGTTATATATAACATTATTGGGCTTCTATACAATAATAACTTTTGCAACAGTTGAATTCAAACAAACATCATTCATATTAGCATAATCACGATCAATACCCCTTATATAACCTTGCTCATATAATGATTCACCATCTGTCATTCAATCCACATTAAAAAATTTGTTAGGAAAGATATCATCATCAAATGATTAAATTTACATAATATATAATTATAGGTGCATACTATTTATATGGATTTGTAAATAGGTTTTTATTATCTTACCATCATTATCTTGAATTGTAGTAGACACATTTTGATTCAGGGTAACACCATCTATTCCGTCTCTTGTTGCTGATTGCCATTGTGATACTGAGTTTGTGTTGCCAAACTTATTCATGAGATTAACTTGAATGGAATTGGTTGTTGTTGTTCTCAATTTCTTTGTTAAAGTATTTCTTGGTTGCGTATGAACGTTTGTATTTGGACTGTGAAGGTGGATTGGTTCAGAACTGTTGTTTATAATCAGGGAAGATATATCATTTAAGGCTCTATCCTTCATGTTATGGGGATTTGAAGAGGTACCAACATCTAAATATCTCAATTGTATTCCTAATAAATTTAAAAAAAGGAAGAGAGTTAGATGAAAACTATGAAAGAAAAGTATTTAATAATTGTTAAGTTAAAGAACGATCTAAATGAAAAAGATAATTACCTTTGCTTTGATATGATAATAACTTGTTTTCTTTTGATGTAGTCCTTTTAGGAAATTGCTTTGCCATTAAAATAAATTTCCTTTTTGATCGTGCAACTTTTGCTTCTTGTTTTTTGTTATTCGGTTGGTCCATTTATATATCATGCAACCTTTACACTTTTCTTCTTCTAACTAAATAGCAATCTGCAAAGGTAGTCACTAGGGGTGGGCAAAAAATCTAATTTTCTTGATCCAATCCACTTTTGCTCCAATCCAATCCATTTATAATCCATTTTATTAAAAATCCAATCCATTTAAAATCCATTTAATGGATCTAGATTTCAATCCAATCTACATTTTATATATTTTATGGATTGGATATCCATTTTATAAATCAAGATTTTTAAATATGGATAATCCAAAAAATCCAATCCAAATTTTTAGTTGAGTTAGACTAAAGGTTGAGATGGACTAGGCTAAATTCAGACTTGGAGGGGCCTTGCTCGATGACCTATACAGATCGGGCAGGCCCGACGACCATAAGAGGTTGGGCGGGCCTAAAGATATGAACAGGCTAGGCGAGCCCGACAAACCGAACAAGTCGATCGGGCCCAACGATATGGAAAATTCGAGTGAGCCTAATGACCCGAACGGGCCAGGCGGGCCCAATGACCCGACGAGACAAGTAGGCTTGAAGACCCGAACGGGCCAAATAGGTCCGAAGACCCGAACGGGCCAAGTGAGCTTGAAGACCCGAACGGGCCAGGCAGGTTCGAAGATCCAAACGGGCCAGGCAGGTTCGGAGATCCGAACGAGCAAAGCGAGCTCGATGACCCGAATGGGTGAAGCGGGCTCGTAGAACCGAACGGATCAGGTGGGCCCGATGACCCTAACGGGTAAGGCTGACCCGAAAACCCTAACAGGTCTGTCCGGGTCGTAAGGCCCGTTCGGGTAGTCGAGCCTGCCCGGGTTATCGGGCACGTCTGGGTCGTTTGGGTCATCGGGCCCGTTTGTGTCGTCCAGGTTGTCGATCCCATCCGGGTTATCAGACCCGTTTGAGTCGTCGCGCCCGTTCGGATCGTCAGGCTCGTCCAGGTCGTCGGGGCTCGTTCGGGTCGTTGGGCCCGTCCGTTTCGTAAGGCATGTCCAGGTCGTCCGACCTATTCGGGTCGTCGTGCTTATCCTGATCTATTTTAAAAAATAATATATTTTTCATGTTGAAGATGAAAGCCCATGGGTTGACTCTGACCCATAGGGCTTTTGTAGGATTTTTGGTCTTGTGGACTTCTTTGATGGTGGCTTTTTTCAGTGTGGGCTTTTTTGGCCTTAGCCCACATGGGCCAGGGCCAAGCCCTGTGGGCTGGGCCAAATTGACACATCTATGGGTCGGCATGACGACTCAAACGGGTCGTGCCTAACGACCTGTACGAACTGAGTCGTGTTGGCCTTAATGACATAAGTTTTAAAAAATTCAATTTATTTCTTTTATAAAAAGTGGATTCTGGATTTTGAACTTGATCCAAATATTTGGATTGGATTTAAATCTTGATCCAAATATTTGGATATGGATTTTAAAAAAATTCAAACTACTTTTGCTTGAAAAATGGATTTGGATCGAAAGTCTAATCCAATTATTTAGATCTAAAATGGATGTGGATTGGATCATTAAAAATCCAATCCATATCCACCCTAGTAGTCACCTTTCTAAGATAATAAACTAATCCTCATGAAGTATATTGCAAATGATTATGATAAAACCTCTTTAATATTTATCTGGGAAAATAAAAGAATTTTAGTGTGTGCAACATCAAATTTCAGTGGTAAAAGATATAAAAAAATGCCTATGTGCAACATCAATTTGGATTATGCAACAATTTGTTCTGAGCACAGAGAAATGCCAAAAAAAACATAGAAAAGAAACGTTTAACTTGAATAGGTTGTGAATTCATTATACATTTAAGGAGAAATAAACATTGGAAGCAGAAGGTAATGATGACAATAAAGCTCTTAAACCCTTTGAGAATGCTTCTATATGATAAAGGAAATGTCATAAATATGGACATTACTGACTACAATCCAATTTCTTTTAGTGCTCACCATCACCATTAATGAGTCACGAGATTGTAGAGCTTCCAGAAACGACGATGCAAGAATCCCAGTACCTGAATAACCTACACAAAAAACAATAGAAAATGTCCATGAAAATGAAGAAACAACACAAAGTCAATAAAAATTAGAATAAAAATAAATGGAAGAAAGTTACGAAACAGAGAAAGAAGGGTAAGAGGAATGAGAGTAAAAAGAACGGGAAGAGAAATGGACTGGCCAAACTGAGAAGGAAGAAGAAAGGGTAATGCAGAGAGAAAAGAAAAGGTGTGCAGAGATGGAGCGGGAAAAAAATTGTAATAAGCGGGAAAAAATAGTTTTGTTCAGAATAAAAAAAGTTAATAGACCGAATGCTTCACACGTGTAATAGTATAATGCTTCTTTTAATAATAAGTAATAGATTATCTATAATAATAATAAAGACATTCCCTCTTTTGTATTCACATCTCATAATACTAATTCTACCTTTTATAATATAATTATTTATTATTTTTTAAAATTAATGGTTATTTTTACCTATTTTTTTATAAAATTGTTTATCTTATTTTTTTTTATTTATCAACAATTAACTTTTCTATTCATTTCACTTTATTTATAACATTTCACTTCATTTTTAATAAATATAAATTTATTTTATATATTAATTTAATAACATTACATTATTATCACCTACTAAAATATTATTATTCATATCTAAAAAATACGTATACACAGGCGCGATAACGCCTGTGTGTACGCTACTATTATATTATATTATATATATATATATATATATATATATATACATTTAATTCTTTTGATATATATGAATAAGTTAATTATTTTAAAACTAATTTTCAGAAAACTAATAATGAATTCTGATAATTAGAATAATTTAGTTTTCACATTAATCTCATAAGAAAAAATGATTGTTATTTTAGCATAAAACATCATAGGACTAATAGTTTCAGTTTTTAGTGTTGGAAATCTTATTTCAAATTAATTCTTTAATAAACATCATCTTAAAATGTATAAGGATTTTTTTATAAAATTAAAAAAATAAAATGTGTCAATAAATTTTAACTCTTAATAAATCTCATCAGTACACATTTTTTTTTCAAATAAAAAGATAGAATTTTTGTAGGAGGGAAACTAATTTACAATCAAACAACTTCAAAATCTCGTCATTTTTAAACACTCATAAAGAATCAAACTTTCACATCTTTCAGATTATCAAGTACTCAAAACTTTCATTATTAATATTTTAGAGAAATAAAATTGATTTGGTATATATATATTAGAATAGATAATAAAAAAGTTATGAGTACAACTTCTTTTATTAACAATTAATATTTTATAACAACTAACATTTGCTTTGCAGATAAAAAGAGAAATCTAGTACTCAAATAATAAATATCTTATTAAGCTCAATATCTTAAATATCATTGACGGAATCAATCTCGTAAGAGATAGAAAAACAAGAGTTTTTTTTTTTTTTTTTCACATCAAAGTTAGCATTTCAAGAATCTACGTTATGGTTCAAGATAAAAAATGGTACGATTCTCCATACATTTGTTCTTGAAAGGTTTATTGTGAGAATGAAAATGATCTTAAGAAAATATTCGATCGTATCGTACTTCCTTCATTTTGTTGAAAGGTGCTTCTCTTTACACCCCAAACATTCTTCTGTATCTTTCAAAATTATCATTTTGACCCTAATAAATATTTTATCTGTCTCAATGATTGAAGAATTAAAACAAAATTTACTATGGCTGGTTTGCTTTTATTACTGTAGTGCTACACCTTCAATATTTATGTTCCGTTATTTCCTTCTGCTTCCATTCTTTTCTTCTTCTCTGCTTCTTTTTTGTTTCTGTTCTCTTCTTCTTCTCTCTGTTTCTTTCCAGTGATCCCCTAGTTTCCATCTCTTTCATTTGAACGTGTTCTCTGCAGTGATGATCCCTGCTTTCCTTCTCTGAAGGTCACTGTTCCAAGCTCATTCCATACTGGTTGAAGTTTCTAAAAGCTTTTCTCTTCTCTTGTAGGTTAGTATTCTTTCCACTTTCCACTTTAATGATGTTGTTATTATTGGAATGTTGTCTGTTCGAGATCCGTTTCAGAAAAATGTGAAACAGATGTAGACATCTTTCGTATTGTTTTTGTTTTGTTTTTTTATTACGGATGTCGAGATCCGTTTCAGGAAATTATGAAACGGATCTTGATATCCGTTTCATTTTTTTTGTTTTTTTGGATTACGGATGAAGAAAATAGTAATCACTCCAATCAAGAATGACACCTTTCTCGATTCCAAGCGTGCTACCATAGCCTTCATAAGTTTTTGGGGAGTTTGCATATTGCTGCTTTACCTCCATAGGCATGTGAAAGAACTGGCGCCATGTTTCCATATACATCACTTTTTTCTTACTTAATAAAAAAAAGGCAATGGAGGAGTACTTGTTGTGCATAGTACGGTCAATGCGAATGAAGAATGTGCTTGGGCTTGTTTCATTTTATAAAGAAATTGAATTGGAAGAGGGATAAATGCAGAGAGAGAAAGTTACTTTTTTCACTTTTTACCATTACATAAATTTTTGGGGTACAAAATAAATTTGGGGTACAGAATAAATGTTTGGAGGTGGAGGGAGAAGTCCCCTTATTGAAACTCGTATTTTGCAGGTTAAGTTTAGGAGTCTTTCTTCTTGCATTTCCAAAATTTCTTTTACACCTCCAAAATTTCTTAAAATTCTAAAAAAACCCTTTGACCATTTAAGAAACCCACGGATACCACACCCCCAAAATTACTTTCGGATGTTGACTTCCAGAAGTCAAATTATATGACTTCCGAAAGTCAAAATATATCACCGAAAGTTAACTTTCGGAAGTTAAAATATATCACCGAAAATCGACTTTCGGAAGTCAAAATATATCACCGGAAGTCGACTTCCGAAAGTCAAAATGTATCATCGGAAGTCGACTTCTGGATGTCAAAATGTATCACCGGAAGTCGACTTCCAAAAGTCAAATATTATTACCAGAAGTCAGAAAACATTACCGGAAGTCAACTTCTGGAAGTCAAAAAATTAATTCTATTTTAAATATTTTTAATTCTTAATATTTTATAGTTTTTAATATTTTTAATGTGTTTTAAAAAATAAAATAAAATAAAAGTTAGAAAACATTAATTTGAAAAATAATTAAAGATATTTAAAATAAAATTAATTTTTTCATTTCCAGAAGTTGATTTTCGGTATGACTTCCGGAAGTCGACTTCCGTAATGTTTTTTGACTTCCGGAAGTTCACTTCCGGTTGATGGGGAAAACAACAGCAAACAATATACCAGAGAATGCAGCGAATATAATTTCCCCTAACTTGCAAAAATCTATGAGGAGCAATAATCAAAGAACAACAATAATAAATCACCAAAAGCACAAATAAAGGCACCAAGATTTTTAACGTGGAAAACCCCTCAAATCAAAGTAAAAATCACGAGTCGTCCAGACCAAAGAAATAGCTCCACTATGATCAACAAGAGTACAAAAGAGTCTCAATCAATAGCACAAATTAGTGCCAACACCCAACTAAATAACAAAGCAACAAAGCTTTCAAAATAGAGAAGAACAAGAGAGGAAAACCTATAATATCACTACTGCAGTGCGAAATTAATATCTCCCAACTCAGACCTCGGATCAAAAATCTGACCGGTCAGAATGAAGAGCAATGAGTTTCGAACCTGCTGTAAAAATTTCAGCCTGATCCAACGGTGAACGAATCCGCAGCGTCGATTCTATTGTGACAGCTCTATGAAAAACGTGAACAGAATTTTCCCTCTACCTCTCCCTCTATGTGTCAGGGCTTTCAGTGTGTTCTGACTCTATTGTTCTGTCTCTCTCTTTATTTTATAGCCCCTCTCCACTAGGTTAAGTGAGACATGGGTTTTTCATGTTTTGGGCATTTTCTCCACATAGGAGGGGAGCCCAATACCCAACAAATCTCCCCCTCACAACTATGTGGAGATAACCGCCAAACCGGCGATCTCACAACAAACTTCAAACTTCCCTCTTGGCAATGCTTTAGTCATCATATCAGCACCATTATCATCTGTATGAACCTTTTCCAACTCCAACAACTTAGCATCCAAAGCATCACGTATCCAATGATACCTCACATCAATATGTTTGGATCTAGAATGAAAAGTTGGATTCTTACCAAGATGGATTGCACTTTGGCTATCAAAGAACAATGAATAGTTATCTTGCCTAAAACCAAGCTCCTGCAAGAATTTCTTCAACCATAACAACTCCTTGCATGCTTCAGTAATAGCAATGAACTCTGCCTCTGTAGTAGACAACGCTACACACCTCTGTAGTCTTGATTGCCAAGCCACAACTCCCCCTGCAAACTTTATCAAATAGCCCGAAGTGGACTTTCTGGAATCAATGTCCCCAGCCATATCTGAGTCTGAGTAACCCATCAAAGTAGGTTTATCACCTCCAAAACAAAGCTTCATATTAACTGTACCATGAAGATACCTCAAAATCCATTTCACAGCATTTCAATGCTCTCTACCTGGGTTTGACAAAAATCGACTAACTGTACCAACAGCATGTGCAATATCTGGTCTTATACACACCATCGCTTACATCAAACTGCCCACCGCAGATGCATAAGGAACTCTACTCATATTGGTCTTCTCAACTTCATTTGAAGGACTCTGTTTAACACTCAGTTTAAAATGAGTAGCAAGAGGAGTACTCACAACTTTAGCATTTTCCATCTGGAATCTCTGCAACACCTTTCTAATGTATTGCTCTTGTGATAGATAAATCTTCTTTTCTCTCTTATCACGTGAGATATGTATGCCAAGAATCCTTTTAGCAGCTCCCAAGTCTTTCATGGCAAAAGACTCGCCAAGTGTCTTCTTTAACCTGTCAATTTTGGAAATATCTTTCCCAACAATAAGCATGTCATCAACATATAATAACAGGATAATAAAGTCATCATTAGAAAAACTTTTAACAAAGACACAATGATCAGAAGTAGTCTTCTTGTAACCTTGCTCACACATAAAAGACTCAAACTTCTTATACCATTGCCTTGGGGCCTGCTTCAAACCGTATAAACTCTTCCTTAGTCTACACACATAATCTTCCTTGCCTTTAACAAGAAAACCATCAGGTTGCTTCATGTATATCTCTTCCTCCAAATTACCATGAAGGAAAGTTGTCTTCACATCCATCTGCTCAACCTCCAAATCAAGAGTAGCAACTAAACTTAGCACAGTTCTGATGGATGACATTTTCACCACAGGTGAGAAAATCTCATTGAAATCAACACCCTTTTTCTGTCTGAAACCTTTCACCACTAATCTGGCCTTGTACCTTGGAAGCGTAGAATTTGAATCTTGTTTCACCCTGAAAATCCACCTAGTTTCCAATGCCCTTTTGCCCTTAGGCAATTTCACCAAGTCGTAAGTGTGATTATCATGCAAAGATTTCATCTCATCTTGCATTGCATCCAGCCACTGTTTCTTCTCTTCACTATCCAAAGCCTCTTCAAAACACTCAGGTTCTCCACCGTCAGTCAAGGTTATGTACTCATCACAAGAATACCTTGTAGAAGGTTGTTTCTGTCTATTAGACCTCCTGAGTTGGACTTGAGGTGATTCAGGTATATCACCAAGATCATCATCAACATCATCATGTTGCTCATTGTCTTGAGCTTCCGTTTCAACATTCTCCAAATTGTGAGCGGGCAACCTCATCGGATTACCATCAGTGAGATTACTGTCTTTCTCGGGTGTGGTCTTCTCCACCTTATCAATGTCTTCAATGGTCTGGTCTTCCATGAATTGTACATCACGGCTTCTAACAAGCTTCTTCTCAACAAGATCATAAAACCTGTAGCCAAATTCATCCTCACCATAGCCAATAAAGATACATTGCCTTATCTTTTTATCTAACTTGGATCTTTCATCCTTAGGAACATGAACAAATGCCCTACAACCAAAGATACGCAAATGATCATAGCTAACATTCTTACCAAACCAAATTTTGTCTGGCACCTCAGTATTCAAAGCAACTGCGGGACTGAGATTAATAACATGCACAGCTGCAAGCAATGTCTCTCCCCAAAAGTGCTTAGGCAACTTTACTTCCGAAAGCATACATGTAACTCTTTCAACCAAGGCCCTGTTCATCCTCTCCGCTAGACCATTCAACTGAGGAGTCTTAGGAGGAGTCTTCTCGTGTCTAATACCATGCTGCCTGCAATAAACATCAAAAGGTCCACGATACTCACCACCATTATCACTATGGATGCATTTCAGCTTCTTGCTTGATTGCCTCTCAACCATAGCATGAAATTCCTTGAACTTTTCAAGTACTTGATCTTTCCGCTGAAGAGTATAGACCCATAGCTTCCTGGAACAATCATCAATAAAAGTAACAAAGTAAAGTGCACCACTAAATGAATTTACCTTTAATGGGCCACAAACGTCAGAATGCACCAATTCAAGCAATTCTGACTTCCTTGATGGAGGATGCTTCTTAAAAGATACTCTGGTTTGTTTACCAACCATGCAATGAGAACATTTCTCCAATTCTGCATTCCTCAATCCCATAAGCACATCCTTTTTAGCTAAGCAGTTAAGCCCTTTTTCACTTATATGACCAAGCCTCCGGTGCCACAAAGATGCTTCCATATACATAGCATTCACATTGTCTTTAGCAACCAAAGCTTTAGTCCAGTACAATTTAGATTGTTTCTCCCCTCTGGCCATAACCAAGTTACCTTTAGTGAGCTTCCATTTACTAGAACCAAAGTGATTGTCATAACCACAATCATCAAGCAATTGCACAGAGATTAAATTAAAACGGACATCCGGAGCATGTTTGACTCCTTTAAGAAACAACTGCACTCCCATGTTGGTTTGCAGGCAAACATCACCAACACCAATCACTTTAGACTCACCATCATTACCCATCTTCAACACTCCAAAATCACCAGAAGTGTAAGATGTGAAGAATTCCTTCCTAGGTGTAACATGCAGTATAGCACCACTATCAATAATCCACATGCTCTCATCAGATACAAGATTAACGGACTCAAAGTCACGAAGAAGAACAAGATCACCATCTGTAGCAGTAGTGACACGATCATCATCATCATGGTCATTCTCTCTCTGTTTGCCCTTCTTGTCTTTGTTCTCCTTTTTCCACTTAAAATAATATTTCTGAATGTGCCCAGTTTTATGACAAAAATGACACTCTAAATTCTTGTATCTTGACTTGGACTTGCTCCTACTCTTCTCTCTACCACCTTTATGTTCCTTTTTCTAACTTCTCCCCATAGCTTCTGTAACAAGCATCTCAGACTGAGATGAAGAACCATGTGCCTTCCTTCTCATCTCTTCATTAAGAGCACCGCTTTTTGCCATCTGAAAAGAAACAACACCATTCGAGGCAGAGTTCGTAATTGAAACCCGAAATACCTCCCAAGACTCTGGTATAGTATTAAGCAACCATAATCCCATAACTTCGTCGTCAAACTTTATGTCCATTCCTGACAATTGATCTAGGAGCCCTTGAAACTCATTTAAGTGATCAGAAATAGAAGAATTCTCCCTGTACCTCAAATTCATCAAGCAATTTAACAAATACAATTTATTATTGCCTGACTTAGAAGCATACAAAGACTCAATCTTCTCCCACAAAGCTCTGGCATGTGTCTCATTAACAATATGATTATAAACATTATCTTCAACATATTGCCAAATAAAACCACATACCTGTTGGTGCTCAAAGTCTCATTCTTCTTCAGACATAGAATCTGGCTTCTGTGTAGTAAAGACTGGAAGATGCAATTTCTTGACAAATAATAAATCTTTCATCTTGTCCTTCCACAAATGATAATTTGTACCATTCAAAGCAACCATCTTTGCATTTGCCTCCATCATTCAAGCAAGTAAATATAGCCCAACCAAGAGCTCTGATACCACTCTGATGGGGAAAACAACAACAAACAATATACCAGAGAATGCAGCGGATATAATTTCCCCTAACTTGCAAGAATCTATGAGGAGCAATAATCAAAGAGCAGCAATAATAAATCATCAAAAGCACAAATAAAGGCACCAAGATTTTTAACGTGGAAAACCCCTCAAATCAAGGGTAAAAACCACGAGTCGTCCAAACCAAAGAAATAGCTCCACGATGATCAACAAGAGTACAAAAGAGTCTCAATCAATAGCACAAATTAGTGCCAACACCCAACCAAATAACAAAGCAACAAAGCTTTCAAAATAGAGAAGAACAAGAGAGGAAAACCTATAATATCACTGTTGCAGTGTGAAATTAATATCTTCCAACTCAGACCTCGTATCAAAGATCCGACAGGTCAGAAGGAAGAGCAATGAGTTCCGAACCTGCTGTAAAAATTTCAGCCTGATCCAACGGTGAACGAATCCGCAAC
The DNA here is from genome assembly GCF_037176805.1 of Vigna unguiculata. Classification (NCBI taxonomy): domain Eukaryota; kingdom Viridiplantae; phylum Streptophyta; class Magnoliopsida; order Fabales; family Fabaceae; genus Vigna; species Vigna unguiculata. The sequence goes on along the minus strand of NC_140794.1, from coordinate 48,659,237 downwards.
GCCGATTCTACTGTGTCAGCTCTGTGAAAAACGTGAATAGAATTTTCCCTCTACCTCTCCCTCTATGTGTTAGGGCTTTCAGTGTGTTCTGACTCTATTGTTCTGTCTCTCTCTTTATTTTATAGCCCCTCTCCACTAGGTTAAGTGAGACATGAACTTTTCAAGTTTTGGGCCTTTTCTCCACATAAGAAGGGAGCCCAATACCCAACACCGGTGATATATTTTGACTTCCGGAAGTCGATTTTCGGTGATATATTTTGACTTCCGGAAGTCGACTTTCGGTGATATATTTTGACTTCCAGAAGTTGACTTCCGGTGATATATTTTGACTTCCGGAAGTTGAATTCCGGTGATATATTTTGACTTACAGAAGTCGACTTCCTATGATATATTTTGACTTACAGAAGTCAACTTCCTGTAATATATTTTGACTTACAGAAGTCGACTTCCTATGATATATTTTGACTTTTGAAAATCAACATCTGAAAGTAATTTTGGGGGTGTGATGTCCGTGAATTTTCTTAAATAGTCAAAGGGTTTATTGGGAATTTAAGGAAATTTTGAAGGTGCAGAAGAAATGTTTGGAGGAGTAGGAAGAAAGACCCTTGGTCTATTAACCCGCTCCTCTCCTTCGTAAGGGATAGTTGATTAAAGAGTTGGTCGAAATTAAAGAGAGAAGAAATAAAGTTATTGATGAGTTATGTGAAGATCAAAATAATGACTACACAATCTCATTGAAGCAAAATCAAATGAAACAGTACTTCAAAAAAATAAAATATTTTGTTCATTTAATAGAATGCAATTTTTTTTCGTAAAGACTCAATTAAAAATATAAACATTTATAAGTACACCTACGTAATTTTTTTGTTGTGTGAAAAGTTATACCAAAAATTTAGTCATAATTTTTTTTAAATAAGATAAAAAAAATACAAAATTGATATAAGTGTGGTATCTTTTCACCAAAGCACTAAATTCATCAACAATGTTTATAGAATTTCCTTATGCACCTCGAAAGATCTCATCCTATACTCCATTTCTTTACTATCTACAAAGTAAAAATTATGTTGGGTTTGTTCAAAAATAACAAAAATAAAATACAAGAATAATAACGAAAAAAAGCAACGCAGAAGGTGCCGTACATAATTATGATTTTAATACAATGTAAATAACATATACATAGATCTCTTTAAACGTAGAACTAAGGAAACGAAAAAAAAAAACTAAAAGACACAATCTAATCGGAAAAATGTTGGTTGACATTTAATGACTTTTATAAGTTTAAAATAATGTTATGAAAAGTAAATTTTTATATTTTTGAAAAAAAATGAAAGTGAATGATAGAGAAGGATAATGTCAAATGATAATAGAAAGAGTGACGTGTCAAATTCTTGCTCTCCAATCTAATTACATGTGATCTTATCATTTAAGTAGTCTTAACACTAATATTAGACACTCTCTAGATAATTTTGTATTCTTTATTTGTACTTACAATTTACAAACGGTCTTCGGTGCTTTTCATCGTAGTACATTACGGTAAACAACTTGAATTTGCTTCCACCAACTCTTTCTGAACATGCGTTGGTGCAAATTCTTGCTGCCTATAAAGCAACTCCCACAGTCAAAGTTTGGATTACACGGTAGAAAATATATATATATATATATATATATATATATATATATATATATGCATGTAAAGGTACAGATTCTTTCAAGAAAAGACTTCAACGAGAAAAACCAAACGTACCTTCAATCAACCAGTGTAGACAAACTGCTCCTCACTGCCAAACATAGTAAATTTTTGCATTAGTGAACCAATTAGTGAGCTGAAAGAGAAAGAAAACGAAGGAAGAATAAAGGGAGGTAACTCACTATTGGACGGAATCATCTCTGTGGACTTCACAGTTCCGCGGAATGTTGTGCTTTTCAGTTTTAATTTCCATTGACATGTTTGTCAACTTCAACTCAAGAAGACTGGTAACATGATTTAATCCATCTGGAAGTACTTTCATGCGCGGACATAATCGAATCTCCAGTTGTCTCAGAGAGGGAAGTGCTTTCTGCTCTATTTTCCATTCCTCTAATTGCTCCAACTTCCAAACTCTCAAGACACAAAGTTGAGAAAAGCTTTCAGACGTGCAAACAATGGTTCGTCCCAGGTAGGATTCCGCAAGTAGAGACAACGAGCGAAGATTCGGAGCATCTTCCAAAATTTGCATGGGATCAACCACTAGTTTCGAATGTGATAGGGTAAGCACAACAAGCGTTGGGGGAAGGAAGAGCTGATTCAATGGAGTACTCAAACATCCCAGCAAATACAAGTCGGTAAGATTTGTTGACAAACAAGTTTCTCTGGATAAACACTCTTTGTATTCAGATTTGTTGTGTTTGAAACGAAGCACTACATGGTCCTTTTATAGGCCTTTGGATATGACCCTTTAATTACATTCATTAAATATAACTATTACCTAACTCACAATTAATGAACTCTATTGCATGCTTAATCATAGCTAGACCCACTCTCAAACTTTTGCAATCTCCTAGACAATTAATATAGCAACTTCCAACTACCCACATTTAAGTTTACCTAACAAAACCCCCCGTAAACTTAAATGCTCTTCTTGTCCTTCATTCCGAGTATCATCTTATTGTTCTCGAACAGAGAGGATGACAGCGACTTTGTAAACATATCTATAGTTTGTGCTCGACTTTCGACATGCTCCAACTCTACATTTCCTTCTTTCACTTATTCTCGGATGAAGTGAAAACGAACATCAATGTGCTTGCTTCTCTGGGTCCTTTGCCAATTCAATGGCCGACTTGTTATCAACTTGAATCATAGTCCTTTTTCTTGCTTCAATTCCAATTTGCTTAGAAGGTTTCTAAGCTAAACTGCATGGCAGACACTCTAGAATGCTGCAACGTACTCTGCTTCACATGTTGACAGTGTTACAATGGATTGTTTCTTTGAAAGCCAGGTGAACGTCGTGCTCCCCATGAAGAATACATATCCAGACGTTCTTTTCTGGTCATCAACATCTCCACACCAATCACTGTTTGAGTAGCCGACTAGTCGATAGTCATCTGTCCTAGTATACATCAGACCAAGTGACACAGTTCCTCTCACATACCTTAGAATTCTCTTTAGGGCCTTCTAATGAGTATACCTCGGTTCCTCCATATACCTACTTGCTATTCCAACACTCAGCATTAAATCTGGTCTGGTATTTGTAAGATACCTGAGACTTCCAATCAGACTTCGGTATTTGCTCGCATCAACTCGGTCTCCATTTGCATACTTAGAAAGTTTTGTCCCCGGTTCCATAGGGGTGGAAACCGGGTTGCAACTCGTCATCTTAAACTTCTTCAAGACCTCCTTAGCATACCTTTCCTGCGACACAAAGATACCATCTTTCCCTTGAATGACTTCCAAACCAAGGAAATACTTCATAAGACCTAAGTCGGTCATCTCGAATTCCTTCTTCATCACTTCTTTAAATGCTTCCATCAGCTCAGCAATATTCCCCGTGAAGATAAGGTCATCAACATAGAGGGCAATGAACATCACATCTTCTCCTTTCTTCTTTATGTAAAGAGCATGTTCATAAGGGCACTGCTCATACCCATTCTTCTTCAAGTAAGTGTCGATTCTTCATTCCATGCTCGTAGAGCTTGCTTCAGGCCATAAAGTGCCTTCTTCAATCTTAGGACTTTCTTCTCTTCGCCTCTTCGCATGTATCCAAGTGGCTGTTCAACATATACTTCCTCCTCCAAGAATCCATTCAGAAATGCTGACTTCACATCCATCTGCAGGATTGTCCATCTGTGTTGAGCTGCTAAGGAAATCAACAACCTGATTGTTTCCATCCTCGTCACTGGAGCGAATACTTCATCATAGTCTATTCCTTCCTTCTGCTTGTACCCCTTCACTACGAGTCGAGTTTTATATCGCTCAACTTCTCCTTCGGCGTTTATTTTCTTCTTGTACACCCAATTTACGCCAATAGGCCGAGCTCCTTTGGGCAGATCGGTTAGCTCCCACGTGTTGTTGCGTTCGATTGCTCCGATCTCTTCATTCATTGCCATTTGCCACTTTTCCTCCTGCATAGCCTCTTCAAAGCTTAAGTCTTCTGAATCTGCCAAGAAACATACAACATGTACTTCGTCAATCGAGTTGTATATGTCTTGCAAGCTTCGCGCTCTAGGCTGTAGAAGTTCATCTTCTTCATCAGAAGTCTCATGATCTCTTACAGCTGGTGGTGTATCTACTTCCAAGCTTCTAGACTCCTTCTCCGAGTTGTTCCACTTCCACTCGCTTTCTTCATCAACTTGAACATCTCGACTCATAATCAACTTCTTTGTTATTGGGTTGAACAACCTATACGCCTTGGTTTTTTCATCATACCCAATAAACACGTACTTCTTACTCCGATCTTCAAGTTTGTTCCTTTGTTGAGCTAGAACATGACCATAAGCAATGCTGCCAAACACTTTGAGGTGAGACACACTCGACTTTCTTCCACTCCAGACTTCTTACGGTGGCTTCTCGTTCAGCTTAGCATGTGGACATCTATTTTGCACATAGATGGCACATTGCACTACTTCCACCCAAAACTCCTTATGCACATTCTTGCTTTTCAGCATTGTACGAACCATGTCAAGTATGGTTTAATTTTTCCTCTCAACTACTCCATTCTGTTGGGGTGAGTATGGTGCTGTCAGAAATCTCCTTATTCCTTGCTCCCCACAATACTTCATGAGTTCGGATGAGATGAATTCCCCTCCTCGGTTAGACCTAACAGATTTGATAGGCATGCCGGTCTCCTTTTCAACCATTGCTTTGAACCTTTTAAACACTTGGAACACCTCGGATTTCTCCTTCAAAAAATACACCCATGTTTTTCTTGAAAAATCATCTATGAAAGAAATGAAATACCTTTTTCCACTGAAAGATTTAGGTGTAATTGGTCCACAAATGTCTATGTGAATTAATCTGAGTTGTTCATTTGCCCGGTACTCGGTAGTCCTTGGAAATGAGGTCCTCGGATGCTTCCCGAGCACGCACTCTTCACAAAATTTCTTCTCAAACTCCACAGTCGGGAGTCCTCGCACCATCTCCTTTTTCACCAACTCGGCAAGTCCACCAAAATGCACCATCAGCTGACCCATGCTCAATATGGTTCTCTTGAGATTGGGTACATAGTACATGTAACATCCCTGGCTACCCCTCCTCGGGCCCCAGAGGCTGTCAGGTTACTACAACCCAATGCACCCCAACCCCTCACCCTTCTCCGCCCATTCATACTGGGTGGGTTGTTGCCAGTGGGAATCGAACCCCCAACCTGACCTTTAACACCTCTGGTTCACCAGCAGATGCTACCAATTGCGCTGCAGCGCAATTGGTAGCATCTGCTGGTGAACCAGAGGTGTTAAAGGTCAGGTTGGGGTTTCAATTCCCACTGGCAACAACCCACCCAGTATGAATGGCGGAGAAGGGTGAGGGGTTGGGGTGCATTGGGCTGTAGTAACCTGACAGCCTCTGGGGCCCGAGGAGGGGTAGCCAGGGATGTTACAGTACACATCTCTAATTTCTCCAACTCGGTTGTTCTTTTTGCAGGTACCAGATTATACCTCGACCTTTTACTGCCACCTTTGATGCATCACCAAATGATACGTGTCCAGCCTCAACTTTGGTGAGCTCCTTAAAAAGATTCTCGTCCCCGCACATGTGGTTGCTTGCTCCTGTATCAAGGTACCAAACTGAGTTGTCAGAACATCTCAGACTTAGCTCGGCACCTGATCTCCTGGACATCATCAGTATTCCTTCTTCCTCAACATCCTCAGAAAGGAGGTTTGTTTCCTTCTTGCTTTCAGATCGGTAATCCTTCGCGAAATGTCCAACCTTTCCACAATTGTAACATTTGACTCCTGAGAAGTAGTCTTTGGCAAAATGACCATACTTACCACATTTGAAGCACTCAACTCCTGAGTTGTTTGATTGACCTCCTCGGCCTCTACCACCACGACCTCCACCTTGTCCTCGGCCATGCCAGTTTTGTTGGCCGACTTGTTCTTGACCTCTTCCATATCCTCCTCTGCCTCTACCACCCTGGCCTCGAGTGTTCTGAGTATAAGGAACCTTTTTCTCCCTAATGGTTGTCTTTGCTTGGAGTGCTTGATCAAGGGACTTCTCCTTCTTCTTCCTTCTTCGTTGCTCATGCGCTTCAAGCGACCCAACAAGCTCTTCCACCGAGAGCGCTGTCAAGTCCTTGGATTCCTCTATTGCGCAAACTATATTCTCGAAGTCGTCGGTTAATGACCTCAAGATTTTCTCCACCACTCGGCAAGCGGGCAACGTCTCTCCATTTCTACCGAGCTGATTCACTACGGTCTCAACTCGGGAGACGTACTCGACAACCCCTTCATCTTCCTTCATCCTCATCCTTTCAAGCTTGCCTCTAAGAGTTTGAAGTCGGACTTGTTTCACACGGTTATCCCCTTTGTATGCCTTCTCCAGAATATCCCACGTTTCTTTTGAAGACATAATATTTGCTATCTTCTCAAAGCCGAACTCATCAACAGCTCGATACAGCACGTACATAGCCGTTTTGTCCTTTGCTCGTGTTGCTTTTAACGTAGCAAGCTAGGCTATCGTCATTTCTCTAATGTCCTCTGGTTCTTGGTGCCCATTTTCGACCACCTCCCATACTTCTTGGGAACCAAGGAAAGCTTTCATTTGCAAGCTCTAGTTATCATAGCTGACACCTTTTGATAACTTTGGCAGGGGCATGCTGTTAGCTAAGTTGGCCATCTCGATCAAACTCTCTAACTAACTCAAACACTCAAGCTCTCAAGCTCTGATGCCAATTTGTTGAAAAACAAGTCTCTCTGGATAAACACTCTTTGTATTTAGATTTGTTGTGTTTGAAATGAAGCACTACATGGTCGTTTTATGGGCCTTTGGACATGACCCTTCAACTACATTCATTAAATATAACTACTACCTAACTCATAATTAATGAACTCTATTGCATGCTTAATCATAGCTAGACCCACTCTTTGTACGACTTGTGTTGTCCTTAACTAGTGTTCACCTCCCATAATTGTTTTGGCAGCCTTGGAAATTTCATTTTTAAGCAGTTCAGCTGTAGAACTTTTCACCCATATAACAATCAAAATTAGATAGGACAATGTTGTTTCTATATATGAACTTGGTCAGTTCTGTCTTGTCCGTGCCTTTAGTTCCAACTATTGAATAAATGCACCAGTGTTTCTCATCCGAGAGTAATTGGGCCATCAAAAACTCCAGGTCTTCATAACAGCCGACCATTGTGATTCATTACCAGGTGGTTGTGTCTTTCTACACAATGACTCGGACAGGGATCGACGTTGAGTCAGACCATATGCCTTTCTACTTCTCCAAGCATCTTTTATTTTCTGTTATCCTCTTCATCTTGTCCATGATGTGAAACCGCGCCTTGGAATCCAAGATGTTGTTTAGTATTGTCATATGCTTCAATTGGTTGAAGCTATTTTCTTTAAAATATACACTATAATTGTTTTACTTGTTTTACTTTCTTCCAGTTGGGGAATGTTGTGAATTGCAAAATATTGTTTTATTGTTATTTATTTTTGTGTCTCCTTTTATCTACATATAAATACTACCTTGGTGCATGGTTAAGGACGGTTCAACAGTTTATAAGGCCTAAAACAAATTTAAAAAATGAGGCCTTTATTTAAAAATTTATTTTTGAATTTTTTTTATGCAAAATTATTTATTAAATTGTCATAATTAATTTTATTTAACATTTCTTTCTTAGTGAATAATAGGACTAGTATGTTTAATATTTTTTTAGATAAGTTTTTATTATCTTTATATTTGAGAAATTTCTTTCGGCTCAAACAACTGACACTAGAATTCTTAAAATTATTATATAAGCATTTGTAAAAGAATTTATTCTTTTTATATATAATTTCTCTTAAGATATTTAATTCTGAAATTAAATCAAATCCATCAATATCCAACAAATTACCATGTTTTAAAGATTTTTCAAGGTTTAAGCATTTATCTTTCAAAAATGAAATATCTACACATCGCAATACACAAGACATTTGCTCTTTTTGTTCATAGCTCCTTTTTGAATAGCTTGATTCAAATTTTATAGTTAAAATATCTATATATTTTTATATAAAATAAAAAATGATAATATATAAAACACTACTAAAGATAAATATATAAAACGAATGAAGTAAAACAATAAAACTTGGTTCTGGTTGTCAAGAAAATAAATTTGATAGTAGACTTGTATTATCTTCAAGTCTCAAGTCTCTTTTTCGTTCTTAAGTTCAACTTTTTTTCACAAACTTTCAAAGTTGTTTATTTTAAGATTAATCATTAATAAAAAGAATTAAAAAAAATATTGTTCTTTTTTTTCCTAAACTTGAATTATCTTTTTACAGAAAACTTAACTTTGAATTACGCTCAAATTAATCTATTATTAACAAAAAGACTAAACCATAATCTAATTAATAATTTTGTAAAAAAAAATAAGTTTCTCCCCAATATATATGCAAAAAAAAAAACTCTCGAAACTCGTAATCTAAAAGTACCAACAAATAAAACTAGACAAAAGAAACACATTTATAATTTGAATACAAATTCAAAATAGAATAAAAATAGCAACAACTATAATAGAAAGAAAAAAACATACTAACTAGAAATGAGAAATAAAGATGAAAAAATTGGTATACATGGACAACATGAGATTAAAGAGATTGAAGAGAAGAAAATAAAGTAAGGAGACATAAGAGAAGTTATAGAGATAAAAGAAGAAAATAGAATCCAAATAAATTATAAGAAAATAAAGATAGCTAATCATTCTTTTGTAAACAAAATTATAATTTACTAAAAAAATGTTTTAACTATTATCAATTTTACTACCAATAAAAATTAACATACACTAATAATAACTTAATTAAATTTTATTTCCAAACATAAACTTATAATTATTTTAATAGAGCTATATTAGTAATAAAATATTTTTTTTTTGTCCTTTTTTATCTTAAACATAATTTTATAATTAGTTTAAGAAAGGTATATTAATTAGTACTAAAAATATATTGAGGCCTTTTTTTCTTAAACATAATTTTATAATTAATTTAATAGAAAATATTAGTAGAAAAATTTCTTTTTTTAAGGCCTTCTTATCCTTAAGGCCTAAAACGATTACTTTACTCACTTTACCCTTGAGTCAGTCTTGTGCATGGCATGGGAAAAAACACAACAAAACAACAACAAATACTAGAGTTTTCAAAAGTGTTCTTCTTTTCTTCTCTATATTATCTTTAAGATAGTAGTGTTCATAAGGTGTGGAGATCCTTTGCTGCACTCGATCGATCTGATGGGTTGTTGTATCTTGGGAGAGAAACACATATGATCTGAAACACATATGTTTGTGTATTGTGTATTTGTATGCATGTCTCAACCCAGGCTATTTCTATCCTTATCTCATTTATCTATTATTGTTATAAGTATTATTATGTCTCTAATGAATATTCTTTGATTCATATACATGTCTATTATTATTGCTCTAATTATTATTATTATTATAATAATTTTATTATTAACAGTATTATTTGTTTAATCATTGTCTAACATAAATATACGGGGGAATGTTGCGGTTAAGGAATCACAATAATCGGAGAGTGGATCTTATTCATCTTCGGTCTTCAACTACCTCTAAGTTTGTCCCACATGAATAGGTGACCTAACCTTGTATAATAATTCAATCTAATAATTTTTTTAAAAAAATGACAAGTCATTCAAATAACTCAAAATCAAGAAACTTGGTTGCATGAATCAGTTTATCAAGAAGATCTTCTATCGAGACACAGAACCTTCCCCCAAGGAATCAAAAGAACTCATTTTCAATAAACTTAGGGAGAAATCATGGAGTGCAAAACACATTAAAGCCGGTAAAAAAGTTCGAGGAGATTGACTTCTCCATAGAAGGAGTGTCATTCCATTTATTGGAGTACTCACAGCCTTTTGATTTGACATATTGCTACTGAACTTTGCCATTATACACATGGTAAAGTTTGTAAAATTTTATAGATGTATTTTTGGTTGCGTTACAAATTTCATTGCATATAATGAATAACCTTGGATTAAAATACCCATCATGTAAATGAATTAGAAAGATTAGGAATCGAAAAGTATATGAATCACTAAATGAAAATAGTTTAAATCAAGGAAATAAATAGATTTTTTATTTAATAAGAAAAAATAATGTATATATAAAAAATATGTATAAATATATAATTTGGCACTCCTGAATATTTTGTCCAAAGTTCCGCCATTACTCATCCATGTATAGCTTATAATGGCTCATTTATGGCTTTTATTTTAACTTTTGCATATGCAGTGTTTGAGATTTCAAAAGGTTTTTTCCCAGGGAAGGGGGTATGATAATTAAAAACAAACTGCGCTCATCCTTCTTCTTCTTTTTTTCATTTTTTATCTCTATTTTTTTTTTCTTTAAAATTAATGTTTGAAAATTTTTAAAGAAAGAATTATTTAACCTTTTTTATTTACCATTAAATAATCATCTTTTTATTTTTATTTTTCAAAAATAAATTTATTCACCTAGATAAAATTGGATGTTAACACCAATGTATGATAAGCTGTATACAAAGGCATTGACAACATATACACCCCTTGGCATTTTCTTCAAATGTAAGTTTTTTCTACACCTTAACTACATTTGTTTCATTTTACCTTTGATAAATAATAAAAGTCACATAGATTATGAAAAGACAATTACGACTCTTTGTTGGGACTATTGTGTCTGAGGTATATATTGTCATTGTTTCACTTCCATCGAGTTGGGGAATGTTTTGGTTAAACAATCATAGGAATTGGAAAGTGATCTTATCTACTGGTTCATTTTAGATCTTCAGACACCCTTAAGCCTGACATAAGGTGTTATAATGTTGTATGCAAAACTATAATTTAAATTATAATTTTGTATGCAAAATTATAATTTAAATTATAATGTTGTACGCAAAATTATAACTTAAAATTATAATTTTGTACGCAAAATTATACCTTAAAATTATAATTTTGTACGCAAAATTATAATATTAGAAGTAAGAGTTCTGGTTTTAGCTAGTTTGTTGCTGCAAGTGATCCTAATATTTTTTTACAACAGAAGAAAAGTACACAGCTAATAGATGGCTGCAACTAGTTGTGTGGTTGACTTATCAGTTTATCAAGAAGATCTTCTACGGAGACACAAAACCTGCCCCCGAGGAATCAAAAGAACTCATTTTCAAGAAACTTAGGGAGAAATCATGGAGTGCAAAAGACATTAAAGTTGGTAAAAGAGCGCGAGGAGATTGAGTTCTTCACAGAAGGAGTGTCATTCCATTTATTGGAGTATTAAGGTACAACTTGATCACAGCCTTTTGATTTGACATATTGTTATTGACCTTTGCCATTATAAAATTTGTAAAATTTTATAGATGTATTTTGGACTACGTTACAAATTTCATTACATATAATGAATAACCTTGAATTGGATTAAAATACCCATCATGTAAATAAATTAGAAAGATTAGGAATCGAAACGTATATGAATCACTAAATGAAAATAGTTTAAATCAAGGAAATAAATAGTTTTTTATTTAATAAGAAAAAATAATTTATATATAAAAAATATATATAAATATATAATTTGGCACCCTGAATATTTTGTCAAAAGTTCAGCCATTGCTCATCCTTCTTCTTTATTTTTATTTTTTCATTTTTTATCTCTCTATTTTGTTTTTCTTTAAAATTAATGTTTGAAAATTTTTAAAGAAAAGATTATTTAACCTTTTTTATTTACCATTAAATAATCATCTTTTTATTTTTATTTTTCAAAAATAAATTTATTCAGCTAGATAAAATTGGATGTTGACACCCGTGTATGAAAAGTCGTATACAAAGGCATGGGCAACATATACACGCCTTGACATCTTCTTCAAATGTAAGTTTTTTCTACACCTTAACTACATTTGTTTCATTTTACCCTATAATTAATAAAAGTCACATAGATTATAAAAAGACAATTACGACTCTTTGTTGGGACTATTGTGTTTGATATATATATATATATATATATATATATTGTCATTGTTTCACTTCCATCGAGTTCTCTTGTGTCATAAAATTATAATTTTGTATGCAAAATTAAAATTATAATTCTGTACGCAAAATTATAATTAAAATTTTGTACGCAAAATTATAAATTAAATTATAATGTTGTATGCAAAATTATAATTTAGAATTGTAATTTTAAAATTATAATTTTGTACGCAAAATTATAATATTGGAAGTAAGAGTTCTGGTTTTAGCTAGTTTGTTGCTGCAAGTGATCCTAATATTTTTTTGCAACAGAAGAAAAGTACACAACTAATAGATGGCTGCAACTAGTTGTGTGGTTGGCTTATCAGTTTATCAAGAAGATCTTCTATGGAGACACAAAACCTGCCCCCGAGGAATCAAAAGAACTCATTTTCAAGAAACTTAGGAAGAAATCATGGAGTGCAAAAGACATTAAAGTTGGTAAAAGAGCGCGAGGAGATTGAGTTCTTCACAGAAGGAGTGTCATTCCATTTATTGGAGTATTAAGGTACAACTTGATCACAGCCTTTTGATTTGACATATTGTTATTGACCTTTGCCATTATAAAATTTGTAAAATTTTATAGATGTATTTTGGACTACGTTACAAATTTCATTACATATAATGAATAACCTTGAATTGGATTAAAATACCCATCATGTAAATAAATTAGAAAGATTAGGAATCGAAACGTATATGAATCACTAAATGAAAATAGTTTAAATCAAGGAAATAAATAGTTTTTTATTTAATAAGAAAAAATAATTTATATATAAAAAATATATATAAATATATAATTTGGCACCCTGAATATTTTGTCAAAAGTTCAGCCATTGCTCATCCTTCTTCTTTATTTTTATTTTTTCATTTTTTATCTCTCTACTTTGTTTTTCTTTAAAATTAATATTTGAAAATTTTTAAAGAAAAGATTATTTAACCTTTTTTATTTACCATTAAATAATCATCTTTTTATTTTTATTTTTCAAAAATAAATTTATTCATCTAGATAAAATTGGATGTTGACACCCGTGTATGAAAAGTTGTATACAAAGGCATGGGCAACATATACACGCCTTGACATCTTCTTCAAATGTAAGTTTTTTCTACACCTTAACAACTTTTGTTTCATTTTACCTTATAATTAATAAAAGTCACATAGATTATATCACATAGATTATAAAAAGACAATTACGACTCTTTGTTGGGACTATTGTGTTTGAGATATATATATTGTCATTGTTTCACTTCCATCGAGTTCTCTTGTGTCATAAAATTATAATTTTGTACGCAAAATTAAAATTATAATTTTGTACGCAAAATTATAATTTTAAAATTATAATTTTTGTACACAAAATTATAATATTGGAAGTAAGAGTTCTGGTTTTGGCTAGTTTGTTGCTGCAAGTGAGTCTAATATTTTGTGACAACCGAAGAAAAGTACACAGCTAATAGATGACTGCATTGTTGTCTATTTCTTGGGCATTCTTTCTCAAGACAACAAAACTGCTATTACAGGAGAAAAAAACAAGTATGTGGTATGTGCAGGTTTGATGCTAGTAGGCGAGCTAACTCTGTGAGATCTTTAGAAGCAAGTCTGTCGGAAATTATACTATCCTTAGAGATGTTGTGCCATTCAGCAAGCCCAAGCCAATGTAGAGGGCTTAAAGTGTTGAAGATCATGCATTAAGAAAATAATATCTTCAAGCGAAAGTAAATGCACAATTAAGAACAAAAAATATAAATTAAAGCACATAAAAAATCTAACATGTTCGGCACCTCAAATCCAACCACTCATGTGCATCACCTGAAAGGCACAACATGCAACGTTGATTTTGGTTAGCCTGTCAAATTGCTTCTCTATGCAACTTGATTTTGGTTAGCATGTCAAAATTGTTACTCTTCCTCCCTTGATTTTAACTTCTTACTTAAAACCTCAGTTCTGATAAATTGTACTAAGAAAATAATCTCTTCAAACAGAAACACATCCATCCGATAAAATTACAATAATTACCCACAATTACCCAAGTCTCCCATGCACCCAAGACCCAAGAGACCTATTGGCAATAATTCCAAAAACAACTCTTTATTTCTATCTATATCTATAGTACTTTTTGTTGTTTTTTCTCTTCATATTACCATATTAATGGATGTGAAACTTTGGATGAATACTAACCTGAAATCCAACTGTAATCAGTTTAGTTTAGGGGATGAGCTGCTCACTCATGTCTGGCTTTTAATGACATAATTAGGTATCACTAAAGTTATGGTCATCAAGAAAGAAGGACAAGCTTATAGGCAGCTAAATTTGTTTTGGCCAATTAGTCATTCATTTCCATGGTTGAGATCACTAAGATTTTAACTTTTCAGGTACATAGTGCGTCTCAGATTTCAAAAGGTTTTTTCCCACCTAAATAACATCTTCCTTCGCTATAACATGGTGTTATTAGTTTTAGATAAGATGGAATATGAATGTATTTAAGTTGAGATGTTAGAACAGTAATGGTGAGTAATATAAAATAATGGGTTTTTCTCTTGCATGAGGGTGGTGTTAAACTTAGTAAGTAGGGGTTGTGCCTAGTAATTTGAAGATTTAATTTTAATCTTCTGGAGACCAGTTCCTCTCCTTCTATGTATCTCCCGTTACCCTTTTTCTCTTGCATCTAAAAAATACAGTTTGTGAGAAAGTGAAGAATATTAATAGTGTACCTTTGAATATCTTCTTCCTTCTCTCAAAGTTCAATTTTTCTTTTTCAGAAGAAAGCGTGCATGTGTACGTGGTTGGAGAGGAATATAGTTTTTGTGAGCTTGAGCTTATTTTTTTAGTGTTTCATGGTTAGATATTTAAGTTTGCAAGTGATAAAGGAATTCTTTTGTGTTGTAGTTCATCCTCGTTCTCAACTTTATTTCCCGACATAAAAAGTCAAAGCAAGAAAAACTAACTTTGTTTTAAATTACAAATAGAGTTTCGAGAGATAAATTAATTTTGGGATTCTTTATGGTGGTTAATTTAATTGGTAATTTTGTTAAATTCCTGAATAAGATTGGTTTTGTGATTGATGTTGGTGAGCTAATGTTAGGGTCAGATTCTTAAGTAACGTTTGACTTCGCTAGCTAGGCTAAAGTTTTAAAAGATTTAAATTTGCTCGACATCCTCCCACTATGTCTCCTAATTTATATATGATAGTGATGTTAGAAAATGATTACTCAAATAATACTAATAATAATAAAAAATATGAAATAATATAATAATAATAATAATAATATACAATGATACAATAATAATTATTAAAACAATAATAATACTAAGACATATATATATATCTATAACTATATATAAAGGGGATTCCCTCTTTTGTGTCCACATTTCATAATTCCAACTTTACCCTTTATAATTTAATTATTTATTAAATTTTTAAAAATTAATGGTTATTTGTATAAGTTTTTATAAAATTATTTACTTATCTCCTTTTTCTTTTTTTCTCCTACTATTCATCAACAGTTATTTTTCTCTTATTTTCTCCGTACATTTTATTTTATTTTTTATAAATATACTTTTATTTTATTTATTAACTTAATAACATTACAACATCATCAATTATTAATATAATTCAAAAAAATGTGTACACACAGGCGCGATAGCGCCTGTGTTTACACTAGTATATAATAATGAATATTAATAAGAGATCAACAATTATAATAACAATAATAAATAAAAATAAATAAGGAAAGGAGTAGAAATACCCTGGGTTGAGGCACGCATAGCGCTATCCTTAGAGAGAAAACGTCCCTACTGCACAGGGCTAAACAAATATATCAATATACAATCATATGTGTTTCTTATCATATGTGTTTCTCTCCCAAGATACAACAACCCCGATCGATCGAGTGCAGCGAAGGATCTCCGAACCTTATCAACACCACTATCTTAAAGATAATATAGAGAAGAAAAGAAAAACACTTTTAAGAAAGACTCTAGTGTTTGTTGTCTTTGTTGTTGTTGTATTGTATTCTTCCCCCATGCACCGAGGTGGTATTTATAGGTAGCAAAAGGGGAGACAAAGGAGTAAATAGTAATAAGAATATAGCCGTTAGCCATAAAAAACATTAACCCATAAATTAAAGGTCTATAAAAACATGAGTAACAGTAAGTTTTTTTATTTTAATTAATTATTTTAAAATTATAATAAAATATTTCCAACAAGAGATACTTGTTTCTACATGTTTTTTCCTTCCCTTATTATTCATTTCTTATTTAATCATTTTCCTTTGTTTGTATTGTTCATACTTCAAGACATGATTCATATATATTTAATCATTTTCCCTTCTTGTATCGTTCATTTTTTAGTGTATTTATCCTGTTGAGATTGAGATAGAATATATTACTTGATGTGTGTATTGAATATATTGCTTGATGTGTGTTAAGGGTTAAGTCATGAATATTTAAACAGACAAATTTTTGTGTTGATTTTAGTTTATATGTTGAATTCACATGATAATCCTTTAAAAGGTATTCACTAAGTTAGGGATCCAAACCTTGAAGAAAGTTATCCAATTGAATCAGTTTTGAAGGTTAAAGCATTGTTTTTCTTTCAATAATAATTTAATACAATACATTCAATTTGATTTTCAAGATGTATTTATTCTTAATTATGTTTTTTTTATAGACATTGAATGAATTTGAGAGCAAAGACACCACAAAAAGGAAATTTTAGTGGTGCTAAGCTCAAGAAAAGTGGGAAAAAATAAGGACTTTATCATGGTTGAATACATTGCTTGTATTTGCAATTGGTTAAGAGCATACTTTCTTATTGTTACGTACTTTTTTTTAATTGTCGCAGACTTTATTGTTGATGTCTAGCAAGTCATGATACTAGTGCAATTAGGTACATGTTTGTAGCATTTTATAGAGCATTTTATGGGACAATAAAATTGTATGGAGCATTTTATGGTACACTAAAATTGAATTTACCTAAATATTGTCGTTTGGTGGTGGTGGGTTCAACAGCAGCATAATGACCAAGTTTATGTTGTGTTAAAAATACATATGCTGTGGGCATATAACCATTGGAAGGTTCCATGTTGCAGTAGCAGCGAGCGTATTATATGGCAGTGGATGGGTTTTTCTCGAATGCGGCTTTTGAGTCCTATTTTTTATTGAGTCGTGTAGTTGTATTAGAAATTTATTTATACAGAGTCAATATTTGATTTGAGTGGATACAATATTCAGAAACTGTGGTTGTATTCAAATGAAAGAATTAGAATATTTTTGTGCTTGTATTTTCTCCTTTGGGTTAAATTTTAATAATAATTATATTAGTTTTTAATTAGATGAAATATGGTGACAACACATAACAAGTTAAGGAATACTCTCGTTAAGCAAGAGTAAGAATTGTCAATATTTGATTTGAGTGGATACAATATTCAGAAACTGTGGTTGTATTCAAATGAAAGAATTAAAATATTTTTGTGCTTGTATTTTCTCCTTTGGGTTAAATTTTAATAATAATTATATTAGTTTTTAATTAGATGAAATATGGTGACAACACATAACAAGTTAAGGAATACTCTCGTTGAGCAAGAGTAAGAATTGGGAATGGGTCTTATATACTCAGGTCTTCAAACCCTTTAAGTCTGACATACAATAACATGTGATCTAAGCTTGTGTCACAATTCAATTTAATTTACAAAAAATATCTTAAATTTTGTTGTAATTAATATCTCAAATTTTTAAGAGAAACATTTACAAAAAAAAAAATATCATTTCATTTCAATATATTTTTTATTAACATTTCAATTCATTACTAATAATTAACATTCTAAAACATCCAATATAAATATCTTCTATGAAATTTAATTCATGCATATTTATTCGTATATTTTGTCTTAAAATAACTACAATTTAATTTTCTTTCTCATATAAATTAAGAATAAACATAAATATATTATTTATTAGAACGAGTTCTTAAAATATTTTCATTTTTTCAAAAAATACATTAGTTTTATTTGTAACAAAATAATATTAATATAATTTATTTAGGAGCAAATTAAGAAAATATCTTGATTCATAAAAATTGAGTCATGTTATACATTTTTAAGGGAATTTATTCTTATAGACCATATTTTCTTATTGCACTTATACCCGTATTATAATTATAGTTTCAGAGCAATACGCAGATATTTTGGATTATATAATTTGTAATAAAAGGATTACATTTTGACTTTTAAAATTCGTAAGCTAATTTACATTTTGGATTTTAATGACTCTTTAAATTATACATTTCGTAATATAATTTTGTATTATGAATTATACATTTTAAAATCGCATACCTAATCGAATTTGAAATTCACATTTCATGTTTTTATCACTAATTTTTATTTTTTTTTCCATTTCATATTATTGTAATATTTTAATTTGTTTTAACGAATACGTGTAAATGTTATTGATTATTGATGGTGAAGGTGACAGAAGAAGATGGAGTCGGGAGATGGAGTTGGAGGTGGAAAGAAAAGATAGGGTGGAGGTGGAAGAAGAGGATGGGTGAAGGTGTAGGAAAGTATGGTGGTGTTGTGGGAGGAGAGAAAGAAAGAGGACAAATTTGAGGAACAATAAGAAAATATGGGGTGACGTTGCAATTTATGATTGTGAGTCCTCTTCTTTCTACAATATCACATAGATCCAGAAGTATAGATACAACTTACGGAAATATCATGTGCTTAAGTTAGATTGTAAAGTAGAAGGAAAAGTGTCTTTGCTGACTCTAGTGTCTACTAATAGTTTACACTTACCTGCTTTAGATGAGCTTTTCGCATATAATGGTCCTTTTGGTGAGGAAGCTGCGTCACTTTACCTGTGGTCGCCTACTGCACAAGTACATTTTCTTTTGATATTGATTTTTTATGCGTTCTTCAATCGTATATGCATAATAAGATTTTACACGATTGTATATATATAGTAAGATTTTACACGATCGTATACCCATCAGGAAATGATCCCATAGAAATTGTTTGGCTTGAGAAGGAAAATGGTGTTTTGATGGTAGTCAAAATCGCGTTTCAACTAGTAAGAACGTACGAGACTAAGATCTTATTCTCCATCTTTGATCTCGCGTCATTTGAAAGTTATGATTTTCATGAATCGTAACGAATTGTCGTTGAAAATCGTAATTTGTGTGAAAACGATGAGTCTTGCTATATAGACATCGTGACGGGGCTCATCACAAAGATGTCTCTCGCAGCATGCTGGAACAACTGTCGTGACTGCGCCTCCCTCCTAGCAGCATGCTATATAATATTATTTTTAAATAATTATTATTTTGGTGCAGATTTATAAATTGGAAGGAGTTACTCTATGTTAAGAGGTTGTGTTTGGATCTACTGGATATAGTTTTTATCTCATATATTATGAACTTTAGGTATGAATTTTGATTGATAATAAAATTTGTAAGATTTTACGATCCATATTAGGATATTTCAATTTACGATCTATGTTTTTCTTTTCCATTTTTTTAAATAAGATTTCGATTTTGACTACCATAGTTTGGAGAACTAAAGGACAAAAAAGTTGGGAGCATGGTTATTATGTTTATGAAGTATGTGTTTACCATCATAGTACTTTGCGGGTTGAAAAATACTATACAAATGATCCGTATGCTGGAGGGTATGCTCTCTTCATACAGTTTGCCATCATTTATCTCTTGCAAATGGTTTCTATACTAATTCTAATATCCATGAATAACAGTTAGTAATATCCACATTAAATATAAATTTAATTATCTAAATGATTTTTACATTTAAACAGAGTTTCATCGGATGGGTGGAGGACTTTTCTAATTAATCTTGAATCTGAAGAGTTGAAACCCGATGGATGGGATGATAAGGGAAACGAAAAACCTCTCATACATTGTTTCACTGATATAATTATCTATCGGTTCATTTTATATTTTCAAATAATTTTAAGCCTGACACATATTAATGTGGGTTTAACCTTAGGTCACAAAATTATAATTTTGTACGTAAAATTATAATTTAATTATAATGTTGTATGTAAAATTATAACTTAAAATTATAATTTTGTATTTGGAACGATGATCTAACCTTATCAAAAAATTATAATTTTGTACACAAAATTATAATTTAAATAATATTATTTACGCATCATCCTTAGTTTGGTGGTGAGGTAGTATTACACCTTTGCTTTAATTTTTATTTGAGAATTAAATTTTAATAATAATTATATTAATTTTTAATTAGATGAAATATGGTGATAACTCAGAACAAATCGAGGAATGCTCTCATTAAGCAAAAGTAAGAATTGGAGGTGAATGTAGTGGGTTTAATAATGGTAAGCAGCTTAGTCGAGCGGGTGAGTTGCTCACCCATGTCTGGCTTTTAATGACACGTTTTGGTATCACTAAACAATTTCATATTTCACAGTGTCGTCACCAAAGGTCAAGGCTTATATTAATATTCTATTTTTTTATTTTCTTAAAGAATATTTTAAAGATATTTCTCCATTTTTTAAAATTTTTTAAGGTATTTTGTTAAAAATTAACATTTTTTTAATTTAATTTATTTCTTAAGTATTTTTAATATATATATATATATATATATATATATATTTAAAAAATAAAATTATACATACATATATATATATATATATATTTATATAATGTATTAAAAATTTAAACTAAAAAATAAAATTTAAAAACAAAACTTTAAATTAAAAAAATATAAACGAAAAAAGAAACATAAATTTTGACTTCCGATAGTCGAATTTATTTTGACTTCCGGAAGTCGACTTCCGGTAATATATTTTAACTTCCGGAAGTCGACTTCCGGTTATATATTTTGACTTTCGGAAATCAACTTCCGGTGATATATTTTGACTTCCCAAAATCGACTTCTGGTGATATATTTTGATTTTTGAAAGTCAACTTCCAGTAATATATTTTGACTTCTGGTGATATTTTTTGACTTCCGAAAGTCGACATCCGGAAGTAATTTTGGGGGTGTGATATACGTGGCTTTAATTAAGCTTTTTGGGGGTGTAAAAGAAATTTTGGAAGTGCAGGAAGAAAGAGCCTAAGTTTAGAGGATAAAAATATGTATATGTGCGTCTGGGCTGGGCTTACATATTTGTTGTGTGTCTCTGAAGAAGGGTCTTTCTTCCTGCACCTCCAAAATTTCTTCTACACCTCCAAAGTTTCTTTAAATTCCCAAAAAATACTTTGACCATTTAAGGAAACCCCCGAACACCACATCCCCAAAATTATGTCGACTTTCGAAAGTCAAAATATATAACTTCCAGAAGTTAAAATATATCACCGGAAGTTGACTTTCGGAAGTCAAAATATATCACCGGAAGTCAACTTCCGGAAGTCAAAATATATCACCGGAAGTCGACTTCTGGAAGTCAAAATATAACACTCGAAGTCGACTTCCGAAAGTCAAAATTATCACCGGAAGTCGACTTCCGATAGTCAAAATGTATCACTGGAAGTCGAATACCGGAAGTCAAAAATTATCACCGGAAGTCGACTTCCGAAAGTCAATTTTATTTTTTAATTTTTTATTTAACATTTTTTTACTTATTTTGTATTTTCTAAAGTAATTTTTCTTTTAAATTTATATATTTTATAATTTTTAATATTTTTATTATCTGTTTTAAAAGATAAAATAAAATAAAAGTTAGAAAACATAAACTTTAAAAAGAATTAAAAATATTAAAAATAGAATTAATTTTTTGACTTCCGGAAGTCTACTTCCATTAATGTTTTTTTGACTTCCGGAAGTCAACTTCCAGTGATATATTTTGACTTCTAAAAATTGACTTCCGGTAATAATTTTTTACTTCTAGTGATACATTTTGACTTCCGGTAATAATTTTTGACTTCCGGTGATACATTTTAACTTCCGAAAGTCGACTTCCGGTGATATATTTTGACTTTCGAAAGTCAACTTCTGGTGATATATTTTGACTTCCAGAAATCATATATTTTGACTTCCGGAAGTCGACATCCGGAAGTAATTTTGGAGGTCTGATGTTCGTGGGTTTCCTTAAATGGTCAAAGAGTTTTTTGGGAATTTAAAAAATTTTGGAAGTGCAGAAGAAATGCTTGAAGATGTAAGAAGAAAGACCCCTGAACAATCCTACACATTTGACATTTGCCAGGATTCACAATATAACTTCTACATTCTTTATATTAATGAGAGTGAATATTGTATAAAAATTATATTAATATTGATGGAATTAGTTTAGAATAGTATAAATAGAACTTCTACGTTCTTTATAGTTTAGAGTGTTGATATAAATGTTATGGAAATAAAAAGTTAAGTCCTAATTGATGTAGAAAGTGGGTTATATAACAGTGATTGGTATTACAGTGATGTTATATGTTTTCTAAAATTACATAAAAAATTCAACATCAAACCAAAATACCTTTCCTACGTTAGTTAAATTTTGAATCGATATAGAAAGATATATAACGCTGGTTATGTGGAGGAGGAACTAATTATATGTATATTTCTATATCAGTTCAAGTTTTAACCAAACTAGTATATAGTTTTTTAAAACAAAAAGTTATTTCCAATATATGTTTCTCAACTTGTAATTTGATGATAAGCTATATCAAATGTATTTTGTTGCTGAAATAAACTTTTTAATATTCAATAAAAAAAGTAAATACCAAAATTTTTACTAATTCATAAGACAACTAAATAATAGTTATAATTGAAATAATATTTAATACTTATCTTATTTATAGAAACATAAAATAAATAAATAAATATAGAAACATAATCATTTGGAAGTTATGGGAGAATGGTGGTCACAGTTGTTGGAAGTGATATCAATTGATGTGATGGAGGTCAAGTGGATACGTCACAATCTAATCATAACACTTAGACAATTATGTTCTTAAGTAAAAAAGAGTTACACCCTAATTAATAGTTATAGTTTTTTACCTACCTAGTGGTAAGCGTTCAATCTAATAATTGGTATTAAAGTCAACGAGTTTCCTAGTGAGACAATTGTTGAGGGAGAGATTGTTGCAAGTGACATCAGTTGTCCAGTGACGGAGACTAATGTTGTGTTTGGATTGGGTTGTGGATTTGTGGGAGTGGATTTGCGTTGATTTGCAGGTAAAGATAAGGTTGTTTGGATTAAACGAAAGATGGTATGATTTGAGTGGATATGAGTAAAAAGTTTATGAAAGTTTGTGTATGACAGTGATTAATAAAATTTAATAAATTATAATTTTTAATAGAATAAATTGTATGATTACCATTTTACCCTTCAATGTAAATAGAAGAAATGATATTCAAATAAAATTAAAAATGTTATTTAAAATTACAAAAATATGTTTTATTCATATTATAATTAATAACTTAAAATAATTCATATTATTCTCAATTATAACTTGAAATAATTTATAATATAGACTGTTTAATTTTAACTACACATTTATTTAAATATATTTTATTTTATAGAATTAATTTATTTACAAAATATATTTATTTGAATAATAATAATAATATTATTATTATTATTACTATTATTATATAATACTTATTATTATAATAATTAAAAATTAAAATTATATATATATATATAATAATAATATACAATGTTATCAATATCCATATAATAAATATATAATTATTATATATTATTATATAATACTAATTATTATAATAATAATTATAATTATAGTTATTATTAGTATATATATATATATCATAAATTAAATTATTAAAAGAGATGGACAATAAAGTAATTTTAATATGATGATCTCGCTTTCCCTGCACATCTCTTCATTTTAGAGAGTGTCAAATTTTGCAACTCACCTGCAAATCCACACTCGCAAATCAACGCAAACAAGCTTATCCAAACACGTTTTCAAGTTATTTTCCATCCGCATGAACAGTACTCATGCAGATCCAAACAGAGCATAAGTGAGTCAAGTCACAATCGAATCATGACGCTTAAACTATTACACTCTTAAGTGAAAAGAGTTGCATCCTAATTAATAACTATAACTTCTGGTCTAGTTATCAATTTTAATGCAATTCCTGATAAAGATATCAATTATCTTCTAGTTTTAATTATATTGATAAGATATTGTATATTTTATTCTTTTTTATTATTATTATCAGATATTTTGCTTTATGATGATACATATTAGGTTTTATTATTTCCTTTATATCATGGGATATTGTACTCTATACATTGGACAATTTTTTAATCAATTGAATGCAAACTCTGTATATCATACATTCAATAAAATATTTCTCTTCTAAATTTCTCTTATTACTTGTGTTTTATCAAAAACTAACATAGTATCATATGAAAAATACCTTTCGTCATTACTTTTTCTTCATCGTTTCACTCATGGCGAGTTTTTCTTCTCCTCACCCTTTATTTCTTCATCTTGGAGAAAATGAACTTATTCTTGTATATATCTTTCTTGTTATAACAATTATCAGCAATGGAAAAACAAATCTCAAAGTTCTCGACTCTCTCAAACTTCTCAAGATATTAAGATTCTCTTCATCCTACTACTTTTAAAAACTGCTACTTCCCATAAAGAATCATATACCTTGTGGTTTTAATTTTATTGACAGAGATATAATTTATTTTATTATTTTTTATTATTATGTGATATTATGTTTTATGATGATACATGTTAAGTTTTATTTTTTCCCTTATATCATGGGATATTGTACTCTATATATTGGACAAGTTTTTAATTAATCAAAATGCAAACTCTCATTCTCATACTTTCAATAAAGTATTTCTCTTATAACTTTTGACTAGATATTAATGGTTGTTTGTGTTTGACAAAACACATGTGAGAAAGTTAGAAGAGAAAAATACTTTATTGAAAGTATGAGAATTAGAGTTTGCATTCCAATTGATTAGAAACTTGTCCAATATATGGAGTATAATATCTCATGATATAAAAGAAAAAATAAAACCTAATATGCATCATCATAAAACAGAATATTTGATAATAATATAAGAGAATAAAGTATATGATATCTCTATCAATATAATTAAAACCAAAATATATATGATATCTTGTATCATCCCTCTCAAGGTGAGCATGAAGATTATGAAGGTCCAACTTGGAAGTAGCACTTTTGGAAAACACTGGGATGAAGAGAATCTTGAGAAACTTGAGGACCTTGAGACGTTTGAGAAGCTTGAGAAAGTTGAGAACATTGAGATTTTTTTTTCATTGCTAATAATTGTTATCAACAAGAAAGAGATATACAAGAACAAGTATATCGTTTTTTCCAAGATGAAGAAATAAAGGATGAGGAGAAACAAAATTCACCATGAGTGAAACGTCGAAGAGAAGGTAATGGTGGGAGGTGTTTTTCATCTAATACTATGTTAGTGTTTAATAAAACATAAGTGAGAAAAAAATTAGAAGATAAATATTATATTGAAAGTGAGAAAAAAATTAGAAGATAAATATTATATTGAAAGTATAAGAATGAGAGCTTGCATAACAATTTATTAAAAAATTGTCTAATATATAAAATATAATATCTCATTATATAAGAAAAAA
Organism: Vigna unguiculata; assembly: GCF_037176805.1. Classification (NCBI taxonomy): domain Eukaryota; kingdom Viridiplantae; phylum Streptophyta; class Magnoliopsida; order Fabales; family Fabaceae; genus Vigna; species Vigna unguiculata. The sequence continues at coordinate 48,633,500 of NC_140794.1, read as the reverse complement.
AACCTAATATACATACTCATAAAACATAATATATGATAAAAATAAAATAAAAGATATATCTAAAATAGAATTAAAACCACAAAAATATATACGATATATTTATCAATTCTTTACGTTTATATGAAACAACGACACCTTCAAGTGGTGCATGACCAAAATAAATTTTTAAATATAGCAGTGACACAAATTTATAAGTAATGGTTGCAATGATAGAATATAGAAAAAGAGATGAAATAGAGAAAAAGAAAAAGTGAAGAAAGAAAGACAAAGAAAACAATACAATAACAAAAGGAAGAAAAAACTAAAACGATAAAAATGATGATAGATCAACAAAAATAAACAAATGAAAGATAATAATGAGACATTTTACATTAAACACTTTAAAACCAATTTATATTTTATATATATAAGATGTGACCTATTACATTAATTATTAAATAAATAGGAACCTAACAAATTAATCTTAAAACAATTATGTAACTTTAACATACATATTAAATCAATTACTTCAAAATTAATATAATATATCTCTATTTTATGGGATCATTTAATAAGTACTTTATAATATGAACAATTGATCTAATTTGAGTTGTAAAATTGACCCCACACTTATTTTTGCAGAAGTTTATATGCAAATTGAATCTGCAATGAAATATGGTAGATAATTGAAATGCCGGGAACATTCTGGTTCATATCATATGCATGTATCGCTTTCAGACCTAATAAAGTTTGTTTCTTTGTGTTCTGGATTCTCTGTACCCAATGATATCACTATCGCATAATGGATATGCAGAAGGTAGAGTTTGTCTGGCAAGTGGGCACTGTTAAGAAGATAAGGTGCTCCCATTAGTTACACGTCTGCATGGCTTGGTCATGTCATGACTTGATTCAACATAGCATCAAGATGCGCGCGGCGATCGACGCTGTTTCTTAGTGAAATGATGACGTGTACCCATTCTCCATACTCATCTTTTCTGGTCACTGCTGCAGTCACGTGCCATCTGATATCTGATGTAAAATGGAGGAAAAGAATTAGGAAGAGTCACGATGATTAGTGAAAGAAGGTCAAGATGAAATTGTTTAAACGGTAGTCAAAACGCTCTGAGTTAACTCGTCTGTTATCGAGGATATGGAAGCAGCTAGAGAGATATTTGAGGATTGTGTGTGTTTGCATGAGCTCGTATATACAGATCTCAGAAAATTCGATGAAATGTTTAGTCAAAGGTATAAAGTTGATTTAGTGATAAAAAATTAGTACAATGATAATACATTGATAATTAAATTTTGACAATAAGTAATTTTAGAATATAAAAAATAAAGATTAATAAATTTGAAAATTATTTAAAAAATATCACATAAACTCATAAGACAAAATTGTCAAATAACAATAACAATTTAATAATTATATTTTATTTAACAATTAAATCTAAAAATTATATTTAATCTATAATTAATTCTAATAATTTATAATTAAATTTAAAAAATAATTAATAAAAATATCAATTTTAATAAAAATATTAATATAACATTTTTAAAAATTTAAATTTTGTCTCAATTTGTAAAAAACAACATTGTTTCAATTTAATCAAAATTATGACTAAAAAATAACGAATATAAAAATTAAATTAAAAAAAATAATATAATCATGAACCGTAACATATGATATTGATATGTAACACAATGTTGATATGACATATCGATATTTTTAAAAAAATTTAATATATATATATATATATATATAACTAATATATGATAATATATTAACATGATTCACACATATGTTAATTACTAAAAAAATAAATTATCAAAATGACGAAAATTAAAAACTATTTAAATATAAAACAGAAGTAATAAACAAATTAAAAAAAACGAAAATAGAAAAGAAAAATATTAAAACCTATTGTATAAATGCAAAAGTGTAATGTACAAATAATTATATGTTATTCTTCTGGAAAAGATATATATATCACAAAAATTATCAATTTAGATATGCTGTATAGGATTATAGAACAAACATTTGACAGGAAAATACAACGATTCTTGATAAATCTGTTAGAGAGTATATATTTAAAGAAAATTGGACAATCGTAAATTAAAATATGCAATAGTTTGTCAAATCTATTCGTATTCGTATATGTTTCGTGTGTTGCCTTACACAATTTTCAAATCAAATTATATTTGGAATGAGCCAACTCTAAACTAAAGTTATTTTTTATATTTTTTAATCTAAATTTAATTAAAATTAGTAATTATGGAGTAAATATTTTGAAACAAAAGTAAGTGGTAATGAAAATAAAAGTAATTAATATAATGATAATTAGAATTATAAAAAGTAATAATAAAATATTTTAGGGTTAAATATGTTTTTATCCTTGTGAAAATTGAAATCATTTCCTCTCTTCTTAAAAATTTTGAATTAATTTAGTTCCTTATCTTAAAAAATGTGTGCATTTAGTTCTTTAAACAAAATTTTGTTAAACTTACTTGACATTTCAAACACGTTTTTTAACTAACATTGAAATACATATGTGTCAAACGGTGTAAATAAACTAAAATAATATAATAAAATATATTTTAAATATCAAATAAACTTAATAAAATTTGGTTAAAAGAATTAAATTCATACATTTACAGGATTTAAGAACTAAATTGGTTCAAAAATCCAACGGTTATATGAAACTTAGATTCTATTGATGTAAAAGAAATTGTATACACAGGTACGGAACTTTTAGAAACAGGAAGACAGTATTGCAAAACTTCTATTTAATTTTTTATGTTTCCACACAAAGAAAACTTCAAAAAAACAAAATAATTTGTAATGCTATATATATATATATATATATATATATATATATATATAAAAGTTAGATTCTAACGATGAAAAAAATTTGTATATAGGTACAGAACTTTTTAGAAACACAAAATCATTAAAACATTGCATATAATACGTTTTTTTTTATGAAAGACAGTATTACAAAACTTGGATTTTATCTATGAAAATGTTTTATTTAAGTTTTTTATGTGTAGTATTTTAAATAAATTAGAATAATTAAAATAACTATTTTTTTATTCTAGGAAAACTAGCATTGAAACTCTCAGTTTGTTTGAGTAAATCTGTTTCAGATAAGCATGAAAGAGGGTTTTCCAACAACAAAATTAAAAAAATGAAACGAGGTTATATTACCATGTATGAGTTAAGTTATTGACACAATATATTTATAGCATTTTTTTCAAATGTCTATTGTATTTTCTTTAATTAACATTTGTTTTTTTATATGTAACCAAATAAATAGCTGCATTTTTTTTCATACAAAATTATTTTAAATACTGATTAAATATTTTTCAATATTTGATATGATTACGCAGAATTAGTGTATCTGATTTGTTCTCAAATTACTACACAACATAACGAAAAAGGACAATAAAATTCGGCACAATTTTCAGTAAATGGCTTGGTATGTAATTTCGTAAGGCTGCTCTTGGTATATAAAACCACCCGCTTCAACCCCTCACTCTCGGTTCGTTAAAACCACCACAGAGACGCGAAAAGGAGAAAGAAAGTTAAACAGCGAGAGAGAAAGAGAGAGAATGGCACCTTCTTTCTGCGTTAATGAGAGAAAGGTATGTGTGAGATGGGTGGAGAAATATTTCAAAGATTGCCTCTGCAATATGAAGGATGAAATCTCGTTCGGTTTGGGTCTCACAAGTCTACTATTCTGGGGAGTAGCTGAAATTCCTCAAATAATAACCGTTTTTCGTACTAAGAAAAGCCATGGAGTATCCCTCATCTTTCTCCTCACTTGGGTCGCTGGGTTAGCCAACATTTTTCATTTTTTTTTTTTATTTTCTTTTCATTTCTGTAACTAACTTTTCCACTCTCTATTTTCTAACCAAATCAATCTTTCGGATACGACCACTATTAGCTTCATTAATTTACTAATTATATGTGATTCAGGGATATATGCAATTTGACTGGTTGCCTTCTCGAACCAGCTACTGTGAGTGATTCTGAACCATTTACATGCACTCTTAAAATTTGTTTGAGCATGATGGTGGTCCTACAAAAGAGAGACACAAAACCCTGAAATACAACTGGCTGCCATTACTCTCTCTTTAATAATCATATTTTTCGTGTTTTCTTTCTTTAAATTTCATATTATTGTTGACTAACTTTCAGCTTCTTTTTCTGTTTCTCTTTTTCTTTTTTGAACGATTGATGGCGGCAGTTGCCAACACAGTATTACACAGCTCTGGTAAATTAATTAGCGTCAATTTTTTGTTGCATCTTCTTTAGTTTGTTGTTCGTATTGAATTAATCGTTTTCTGTCGTTAGTTGATCTTAGAATCCTTTCGTTAAAATTGCATGATGATGAATATATCTCCTGGTTATGCAATCCTCTTTAGTATCTATTTTTTAAAACCATAATAATTTAGGGAGAATGTGTGAAAGGATTTGAACGTCTGCTTAGTGCTGGACACGTGTCAGCTGTTTGGCCCCAAACCAGTATGGCTGGCTTCACGTGATTGGTGCTGTGGTCTGGCGCAGCCTAGTAATACTGCCAAATCACCCTTCAATGACTTAATTTTATTTTGAAAGAAAAGTCTCATTTATTTCTTTCTTTTTCTTATGACATGATTTCACATTTTACAACGTATTTGCAAAATCAGTTTTTTTCATTTGAAAACAAATATAAACTGAAAGTTTAAGTAAAGTAGAAGTTCCTCTTTTAAATAAGAAAAGTGATTTTTTGATATTTAAAAATGTTTTTACAGTAATTTGATATTATTTTTTATTTTTTTTACAATACAAAAACTTCTTTTTCTTATGAGCATTTTAGCTCTATATCAAATGTTATTTTCGGGATTAAAGTAGTTTTTCACATTCCTAGAAGAATTTAGTAAGTATTATTTTTTTGTAAAGTTGCTTTTTCATTATAGAAATTTTTATACTAATTATTTTTTTACTATAACAAAAATAATTTTGGTTTAACTTCTTCGAATATGCTATGACAGAAATTCAAAAGAGATAACTTAAGTACTAGTAGAAATTCAAATCATGAGTGTTCTCCTTTTGAGAGTAATAGATTATACATTAGCATAAGCGTTTATTTATATTCTGTTGTAGAGAGTGAAAAAACTTCAAATTTCATGGAACTACTCAAAACTCTCATTTTAGGTTAAGTTTTTAAATTTCATTAAGAAAAAGGAAAGTAGGATTTACTTTTTTAAGGAAACTAAAATACACGTAATTCTTGGAGTAAAAAAATCATTTACAAGTGACTGAAGTGAAGTGGGCACTAGGATTAGATTTCCCCCAGACTCTGTTGTAGCTAGGTAGCTTGGCCGTAGTTAAATCTCATTATGATAATTCTTGATTTTAACCAACGAAAACTGCAAGGTTGATCTTATTAATGAGCAATGAAAGTTGTGTTTCACAGCTTTACACAATCACTACGATCGTATTACTTCTTCAAATCATATATTACGACTACATAAGCAATTGGTACAAACATCCTCAGAAGGTCAACCACAAAAGGGTACAATTACAATTTCTCAGATTCCTTCTCCTCGATTAATCAAATAAGCAATTCACAAAACTTTGTTCTGTGGCGCGTTAAATATCAATCGAAGGATAATTAAGATAATACCTTGTTATTTTATAGGAAGAAGAAGATGAGAGAAAGCCATTGAAGCCACCGAAACCAGCCCACGAGTCTGGAATTCCAATACCAAATGGCACACGCCAAGCAGTACCTAGACAGGAGCACTATTATATGTACGCATTTAGTTTCTTCCCAGTATTATTCTTTAATCTGGGTTACAAAAATCTTAATGGGGACGTAATGAACTGAAGTTTAATTTTTTGAATTGAATTGGATTAAATTAATTGTGCAGGTCAGCAAGATCATTGGCTGGAAGTGGCACTCCACCCTGGGGAACTTACATGAGAGCTGCTAAAAGTGGTCCTTCAGCCATGGAATCCATAGATGCCTCTTCTTCCGAGGATGATGAAGCTTATCCACCTTCCTCAAAAAATCCTCCGATCAAGCCTAGGCCAATCCCACGTCCTGCACCTGTGAGTTCTTCAACTTTTTAACATGAAGCCAGCTTTATTATGTTGGCATAATCAGATCATCTTTTACAGAAAAAAAGAGATTTTTCAATCAAGGAAATAACGTCACACAAATACCAAAGCACTTTTGCTCCGGAAGTTACCTCTTTATATTCCTTAAATTTGTCTTTCACGGTTATTGTGGTCGAAATGGCACACTGAATGTTACTAATAATACCCTTGACATTTCAACTTTACCCTTAACTCATTATTCCTGTACAGTTAGTCTTCCACATTTGTGTTGTCATCGTATACTAATACACATATATACTATAGTATTTCTTAATTAAACCATGTACGTTTCAGGGAAGTTATGGTACATTTCTAGCAGCTGCTGTTAGTTTGCCTCTCAAGGCTAATGGTTTGAGGGAAAGGTACATGAGGTTTGCTGGAAGAAAACTTTTGCAGGTGCGACTTGCGAGTGGTTGTGCCTAAATAATTCAGTCACCATAGTGTTATTTCTGCTTTACATAACCATTAGTCGCTAGTTTCTATAATAACTAATGCTCATCGTAGGAATACGAGACACATAGTACACTTGGTCAATGGTTGGGATGGCTCATGGCAGCTATCTATATAAGTGGTCGGCTTCCTCAAATATGGCTGAACGTAAGTGTCAAAATAAACCATTCATTTTTTCTTTCTTGGGTTTCATCTATATATATTCATTATTACACTTTCTATATACGCTTTGTTGTTTGTTACTAATAATAAGTTGTTGTCTTGAATTGATTATTGATCAGATTAAAAGAGGGAGTGTGGAGGTAATAATACTCAGAATCTTCATCTCTTGCCATAATATTAAAATTAAGTGTGAAAGGATTAACTTGTATTACAACATTTTTATGTATGCTTTCCATTTTCTTTCATCCCAACAGGGCTTAAATCCTTTCATGTTCGTCTTTGCATTGGTAGCTAATGTCACTTACGTGGGCAGGTTCCAAACTCCATGCCCTGCACATAGATTTTCGTCCAATTATTTATATTCTTCAAACTAAGTGAAATAAATTGATAACTCTAATAACACTTGTTGATGCAGTATTCTTGTGAGAACTACAGAATTGGAAAGCATCAAAGCTAATATGCCATGGTTATTGGATGCAGTATTGTGCGTGGTTTTGGACCTTTTCGTATCCTATACACGTAGTTCTTGATGCAGATTGATATTTCCATTGGGTTGATATAACTGTCATTTATTATGTACTGTTAAAGAAAATGAGATTATAATAAGAACCTTAACGATATGACAGATAATATTGCAGTACATCTACTATAGATACTTTCGAAGGAGAGAAGGAAAAGGAGAGAACTACGAAGAGGAAAGGCTGCATCAGCTTGAGTTTTGTGGCTAGTTTTGCAGTGACTGATTGATGTTGAACTGAAAAACTAATGGCACGTTCAAAAGATTGAGCTACAATTACATTTACTGGCAATACTTTCAAGAGAGATATATGTGGCATATATATGTATTGTATATGGGAAATTAATAGCTTGTTTAGTTTTTGAAGACATTACTTTGAATTTGTTTTGTTGATCCAATGACTAACAAAGCTTGTGAAATTATGGGAAGTTAGGACTATGGCTGTTCTGAAAATGTTCACCACTCTTTCATTACAACTCTCATACGTCTTATAAAATATGCTTGATGGTCTTTCGTTCATCCATGACAAATGATTATTCAATTCAATTATTCCATGAATTTTTGGTTTTATAATTGAATAAGTTGGTGTAGTACACTATCGACTAAATAATAAGGAGGTATTTACAAAACTTAGATTATTTCAATATGAGCATTTAATTAATTATAATAAACAATTTGTTATGTTTTTACAATTGATTGTAATCGAAATTAGTTTTTATTTGGATAAATTTTGATGAAAAATGATTATAAAACATTATTTTTTCTTGGATACAACAACAAAATCGATGTTATACTAAAATTTATGAAAATTAATCACAAATTACACATTTTCATATTCAAAATTTATGAAAATTAATCACAAATTACACATTTTCATATTCAAGAAAATAATTCCATTCAACATATCTCTCTTGGTGAGCGAATTCAATTATTATTATTATTCTGAAGCAAGGTAAAATCAATGAATTGATGACTTTATAACTAGGCAAAACAAATGACCTTATTATATTGAAAGCAAATAACGAAACCAATATTATTATCCTAATTATAAAGAAATATTGAAACTTGCAAAAATAGACAAAGATATGATATCGAATTTAAATAGAATAATTTTACTAAATAAAATTGTGCATAATTATTATATAAAATAGAGTACCCGACATAACATATAAAAAGATCCATTGTTACAGTTATCAAAATCATACTGGAGAGGAGAATTCACTGGCATCTAACAATGCCATGAAACATAACAAAAAGGGCAACAATTTAAGAAAATATTTGCTCATGGAGCAATAAATTACAGATAAAACAATACTTCAAAAGGAGCTCAAGCCAAAACCAACATGTGGCTAAAACCAACATGTGGCCAAACTAGACTGCAACATTTCCATCATCATTATGATCATTAGGGGTTTCTACATCTGTTCACATCAACATTGGTGATCATTGCAAAAAGGAAAACACAACAAGGAAACAAACACAGAAAGAAAGAAGGGGGTAAGGTAGTGTATTTAAGCAGTATATTTAAGCATTTATACGTAAATATAGTTATATAAGTACATCACTCAAGAAACACATACATGGACTCTTGACTCAATTAAGCAATATACTAAATACAAAGTTTTCACTCAAATAAACACCCAACTGACTCTTGACGCAATATCCGGATTATGCGTTTGATTTTGAATTCTAAAGAAGTATACACCTGTATTGATTTATAAACTCTACAGAGTCTAGCCAGAAGGGGTTATCACCCAATCAATCACAAGGTTAATCCCAATATGTCTCAGGCTCAAACTCCTCCCAAGACTAGGATCTCTTGTCACTCTCACCACACCACATAATCACTCTACTTTACGTCAGTGTGAGTGATTATTAGAGTTCATAATACATTCCTTATCTAGACACCTCATATATCAAGGTATACACTTGTTAGGAATCCAAGTGTGAGTATAAGTCCCACATTGACCAGAAATGAGAAAGTAGAGCACTATATAAGAATCACGACCCATAAACTCATTGCCTTAAGGTTTTGGGTTGAGAGTGGTGTCAGTGTCTTATGTGGTTAGGCTCAGATCTCATTGGTGTTGTTCTCCCCAGTGAAACCCCCTCTGTAAAACCTGACAAGTGGTATCAGAGCCGATGGTTAATACCGGCTCAGACGAGTGCAATATGGTCCTAGGATCGAAAGTCTTCCTGACAGTGTACCAATGTGGTTGAAGGGACTCACCCTTGAGGGGGAGATTATTAGGAATCCAAGTGTGAGTCTAAGTTCCATATTGGCTAGAAATGAGAAAGTGGAGCACTATATAAGAATAAAGACCCATAAACCCATTGCCTTAAGGTTTTGGGTTTATGGGTCTTTATTCTTATATAGTGTTCTACTTTCTCATTTCTGGTCAATGTGAGACTTAGACTCACACTTGGATTCCTAACAACACTAACCACATCATCACCAAGAATTTTCCTTGAAACTCTTTTACCATCAACATTCCACATGTTATCTCAAAATAGTTATCATCCCAAGCTAAACACATCGAATACAGGTCAAAAATAATGCCACATCATTCAAGCATAGCTTCATACATCATATTTTTAACATTAACTCAGTCAACCACAAGTTAAACTAAGGAATTAAAACTTTGCAGCAATTCTCGCTTAAACTAGACTGATCTCGCTTAAACGAGAAATTATCGCTTAAGCCAGACTGGTCTCGCTTAAGCTAAAATTCGAAGAGAGAGTAAAGTGAAAGACTAATCTCGCTTAAACTAGAAATTCTCACTTAAACTAGAAATTCTCGCTTAAAATAGACTGGTTTCGCTTAAGCTAACATTCGAACAGAGAGTAAAGTAAAATTCTGTTCTTCTCGCTTAAGCTAGAAATTATCGTTTAAGCTAGACTTATCTCGTTTTAGCTAAAAATTCTCGCTTAAGCTAAAAATTATAGCTTAAACTAGAATATCATATTTTCACTGGTTTCAACATGCAAAAACCCAAAATATCAAACAACGAAACAATAAAAACACAACCACGAACATCAAACCATCATTTTAAGCACGATTCAAAACCAACAACATGCAAGACACTAAAGAAAGGTTTTAAAGTCCTAGCTTCCTTTATCTTAACTGGGAGTTAAACTTGAGGGGGAAAAAACTGTAATAGAAAGAGCACCACAGCTCCAAAAGTAGGTTAAAGAGCTGAAAAATATGCATAGAACGGGAATAAGGTTATAAGGATGAACTCTAAACAGAACCAACGCAACCAAATTGAAAAAGAAAGAAAATCCGAAGGTTTGGTGTTCAACTTATTTGGAGGAGTGTTTTGTATGCTCAGAGGAAGAAGTAGCTTAAGTCTTAGTAGAGATCCTATTTCAGAAAAGGAAAAAAGGTAAGTGAGCTATTTTAATTTCAGAAGACAAAATAGAAAGTGAGTAACTGAAAGAGGATTCTAAAGATAACAAGTGAGTTGACCCTGTGTTCTCTAATAAAACCAAAACCAAAACATTTTAAGATAAAAGTGAGCTTTACAGAAACATTTTCATTTAGAAACTTTGTCGTTTTTTAATCCCTCGACCAATCATTTCTTTTTCTGGGCTTGTGCTTTCCCATACATTGGTCATCAACGCGCATGAATATAGGAATTCAATAAAACATAATTTACACACCTAAAGTTCATTAAAACCATGGTTTTAAGAAATGTGAAGTAGGTAGTAAAAGTCGAAATATGCCAAGTTAATCTTTAGTATACCTAAGTATGACCTTTATCAAACAAACAAAGATTACTTATAAAAAAAACTCTGATTTGATTGAACTTGTCGGTCAAATTAGAAGTCTCTATTAATGATAACATCAAAGTAGTGATCAACTTCAAAACCTTAATTTAAATTATAAAAGATTAAAAACTTATTTATAATATATAAAAAGTAAAAATGAATAAATTATTATTATAACAACTTTTATACTTATATGTTATTCAATTTTTTTTTAGATATTTTTAAATGTGTTTTTGTAAATCACATGTTATAGTGAATATATCTCCATCTTCATTTAAAATGAATATCTTCAATATTTTTTTTCTAATTCTAGAAATTACAATATATAATTCTTTATTACATACTTATATCACTACAAGAAAATATTTCATTAATAACTAATTTTAGTGACAAAACATTATTAGTCATTATAGTAACAATTTCGGATATCAATCTACAAAATAAAAAACTATTGATTACTATAATAGTAACTATTATGAATAAAAATTATAACGGGTCTCTAAATTAATTTTTAAAATTTAGCTACCAAAAAACATTGGTTATTACACATTAGTTATTGAAGAAGCTGGTCTTTAAATTAGTCTCATTAATTAGTAATTAATTTAGCGATTAATTATAAATTTTTAGTAACCAATAATTTTTTATTTTGTAAATTGGTATTTAAATTGGTCATTGTAGTGACTAACAACTTTTTTATCACTACAATTAATTGTTAATGCATTTTCTTGAATCTAAAAGAAATTAGTATACGTTTTTAAAAATTTATCTATTTGGAAATATGTTTCCAAGAAAAATATCTCAATGCTACACGTAACCAATAATGCACATCTCTTTGATTAAGATTCATCCTATTTTATTATATAAGTTGTTATATTTTACACTTATTTAAAAGCATATGTCTATTACACACTTAAAATTACCAATTGTTTAATAAATGACCCATACTTTATATAAATATCCTCTTAATTAAAAAAAAAAAAACTCGAAATATTTGGTCGTTATTAAGTTTTAGCTTCATTTCTAATATCTTAGTGATGAAATTTTAATGTGAAGTAATGAAATTATATATATATATATATATATATATATATATATATATATATATATATTTTTTTTTTTTTGGCGAAGTCACGATGGAACAGGCGGGGTCACGACCCCCAAACTTTTTAAATTTTTTTAAATTATACATATTTAAAATTTTTAAACAATATACTTTTTAATTTTTAAATTATATTTATCACTTTAAATTAGATAATAATACACTGAAAATTAATGAAAATTAAATTAGGTATTTTTTATTTCTTTTATAAAGTACAATATTAATAAATAGTATAATATAAAATTAAATATAATAAAATAAAATTTTTAAGATAATTTTTATTTTCTCTTCACATTGTTTTTTGAGTTTTTTTACGTGTTCTACTCATCTCTCATCTTTACCTGATTTTTTTTGTTATTGAATAAAAAAACAAGTTAAACAGAAATTCATTATTTCTTTCCTCATTTTTTCATATCTTCTCTCATTCTTAAAGAAAAAAATTTATCTTGTCTCACTTGGTAGTGCAATAATTGTTTAATATTTAACCCTATTTTTTTTATCTCATTACCCTTTTGTATATTCATTTTTATGAATATAGAAGAGCAAGTAATGTATTATGTGATTTTTTATAGAGGGTTTTTAATTGTAACTCAATTATCATACTTTTTTTTAGTAATTATGTCTCTCAATTTTTTATTATATTATAATAATAATAAATTTGTCTTAAATTTGTTTTATAAATAGGTATATTGATAAAAAATAAAAGAATAAATTCATTTTTTTAAATTGATAAAAAAAAGGAAGATGAGAACAAGACAATAAGATTGATCATCACAATAGAAAATCAATATTTTACATATAATATGATTATTTACATTGAACAAAAAATAGCTAAAAAATTTAGTTATGATTCAATTATTTGATAAGTTCAAAAATATGAAAATATATATATATATATATATATATATATATATATATATATATATATATATATATATATATATATATATATATATATATATCACGTCCACACCATCTAAACATGGTTCACTTTCAATCTTCAATATAATAAAAGAAACTACATTAGTTACTTTTAAATAAAATTAAGATTAAATATTTCAAAATACTATAACTAAATTGAAAAAAAAAATACTAGATAAAAAGAATATTAAACTATTATATTACTTCTCATTTTCAAATTTCAATATACATTTATACAAATAAAATGCAAAATTTATGAAAACAAAAAAATTAACAAGTACTTAAAATAATACAAAGAAAAATTGAATTTGTTTAGGAACAAAATTGATCAGTAAGAAAAGAATTTCATTAATAAAGCAAAATAATGCAATCATATGTTAATTACTTATGAACAAAAATTTGTCAATAATTATTCATTCATAAATACTCACAAATTTTCTTTTATCTTTAAATATTTCGATTTATTTTTTCTTTTTCTCCATTTCTTCTTCTTTTGGCTTTATTCTTTTTTCTCTTCTTCTTTCTTTATCTCTTCCTTCGATGTCATTAGCCGTCGTTGATGTTTATCATTATCGTCATGATTATTGTTTGTCATCTCGTTGAGGTTGTTCCTCTTCCTCCCCTTCTTATCTTTCTACTTTGTTGATGTTGTCGTTGCCGTTGTCGCTGCCACAAGTTACTGTTCCTCCTCCTCCTTTCTTTTTTCTCCTTATTCTTCTTCTCTTCTTGTTCTTTTATTCTTTTCATATTCTTCTCACCAATCTTTAGTTTATTTATAGCATGTTTCTTGTCAAATTTGACTAGAAATTTAATGTCTATTTTATCAATGGATTAAGCGATACATTTTTACAAATTTAATTAACAATGAATTTATCGATGAACTTTCAAAAAATCAATTACCAACAAATTTATAGATGAAATTTCAAAAAGTTAAATTATTTTATAACAACTTAAACAGAAACTTTGATGCACATTTTAGTAACAAGTTTTATTGAGAAAAATATCTTTCAATAAAAAGAAATTCATTATTAAGAGATTTTGCAAATAAACTCATTGATGACGGAAACATGTGCAAGTAATTAAGATCATAAAATACGTCAATAAATTTTGCCACTAAATATTATTTTATAAATAATTTATTTGTACTGGCAGTGCAATATTTTCTAATCACAGTGCATTTTACAAAGTAAAAAAATATACTATAGTCCTCATTATTACCCTTAAAATAATAAATCAGTTTTCATATGTTTTCCATATTTGTAAGCACCATTAAACTTTAGTTTTTAAACAACAAATTTATTTCAAAAATTATATTTATATTACTACTAAATAATAACATAATAAACCATAAACGTGAAATGAAGTTTGATTACATATTTTATCACTCTAAGTATCATCATTTTATAAAAAATTATTTTATCTTTTTTTATATTTTAACATTAATATTTTCAATTATCACAAATTTATCTGTGAGAACCCAAATTTTCAGCCCCTTAATTTCTCTTCTCTCTGCCACCTACACCACATAACTGCACTACATTTCATTTGCACCCTTCTCCCTCTCCTCTTCCTCTGCCTTCTCTCTACCAAAAATCTGAATTTCACTCTCCCTCTGTTGCAGAGTCCAGACCTGAGGCTAGTTAGGATCTTCTCTCTCAGCCACAATTCCTTTTCCTCCATCTCTTTAGGTTGCTCAATCGAAGTGTTCTTGGTTGGAAGGATTCTAGCTAGTTAGAAATATATAGAGGTAAGGGAAGCTAACCCCTCCTCTTAAATTGTATAGAAAATTTGTGGATGAGCCTGAATTGCATGTTTGATTGATGAATTGATTTTGGATTGCATGATTTGGTGAGTAATTGAGTGGTGTTTGAGGAGAACAGACCTACTGCATGTGGGAACAGGTTCGTGACCTGGTATTTTCGCCTAGGCGAGTGACTTTCGTCTGAGCGAAAACACCAGGAGACGCACCTCTGTTCCTGCGCGAAGTCTTGCCTAGGCGAGCTGGAGTAGCCTAAGCGAGAGACGAATCTCGTCTAGGCGAACCAGCCTAGCCTGAGCGAGAGTTCGCCCAGGTTTTCTTTTTTTGCCACTATTAGTGTCTCGCCTAGGCGAGGCTGGCTCGCCTGAGCGAGATTACCTCTTGCCTAGGCTAGGCTTTTTAGCCTGAGCGAGAGCTACTGCATTGGGGTGGGGGTGTTCCAGTTCTGTTTTCATTTGTGAGAATGCATGTTTTAATGTAGCCTTGTGCAATTTAGACCCTGTATGGTTGGAATACTACCATTGATATATTGTATGATTAAATTGGATGAATATAAATTATGAGAAGTTGTAATTGAAATGGAATTTCAAGGGAATTTCGAGTGGAATTGTAATGTGTGTAAGGACGTGAGGAATCCAAATTGTTTGGTATCCTGAAACTCCAATAATCATTCAAGATCAGATAGAGTAGAATGGATTATGTTGTGAGGAGTAGCAGGAGGTCCTCGTCATTGGACTTGATCCAGTCCTAGACGTGAAGGGGACTTACCTTGGGAACGGTCGGGTGAGTACTCCATGCGTCCAGACTTTGCAGAGTTTGGGAACCGTTGCAGGTGCAAGCCACCAAGAGTCCAACGTCGCTTACACAATCCGGATATCGAGTCTAGAACTTATGATTGAATTGCATGTTATGAATGATATTTCTAAATTGTGAAGTGTATCAGTGTTTCTCATTTCAGTTAGCTTACCCTTCTTGTTTGTGTTTGCTTGCTTTTGCATATTACCCTTTTGCAATGATCACCTATGGTTGGTGTGAGCAGAGCAGAAACCAGATGGAGATACTCCTTCCTGAGCAGGAGTTGAAGTCTTACTAGGAGTGTTCGCTATAGTTGTAGGTTGCTGCGGTACAATTTTTGGGATTGTGTAGTTTAGCATCTTTTATACCTACTCTTACCTTGTGTATATAGATGTGGCCTTTTTGGAGAACTATACTAAATTCACATTCTAGTGTGTATAACTGTTATTCCTACTATCTGTTATGTTTGATTAAGATATAATGTTTTGTTTGATAGTGTGAAAAACTATTAAATGGGATGTTACATTATCAATCCGTTAAAATTTTAATAAAGTTATAAAATAGTACAAAGATAACTAAAACTACGTTTTTTTTTGTCATTTTTTGTATAAAATATAATTAGTTAAATCTCATTTTATTTTTTTATTATTTTATAACACTTCATTACTCAATTACATGTAATTAACTTTATAAACTATTTTAATTTTAAAAAAAAATTATGAGAAGACAAATCAATAAAAAAAATTTAAAAGGTTAAATTTAAATCTCCCCTTATTTGAATGATAAAAAAAATTACCGTAATGATTTTTTTTTCTTAAATAAGGCTAAGGATCTTTAACTAAAACCGTTATTTTGAAGCAGGATAAGAATCCCATAGACCGTAAAGTTATTCCTCATCAAGAATGGAAGATAACAAATTCATCTCAATTCTTGGACCCTGTTTATAGACAGTAATTATTAGACTCCCTCTACTAAGACATTATTTGTTTCGATAAAATAAAAAGAATATAAAACTTAGGATGCTAAAAATAGAATTAATTAAAGAATTAAAATGTTTAACTCCATCAAACAGTTTTGTTCATTAAACAGTTTGTTTGAATTTTAAATTTTATCGAATTTTTACTATATTTGAATATATTATATGTTTAGAGTTTAAACATACAAAAATCTGTTATTTAACAATTTTATTAGAAAATTTTATTATAGATTTTATCATTATTTATAAATATGAGAGAAAACGAAAGTTATAAATTTAACATTAATAATAATTTGTATTAAAAAATGTAATATTTAATAATTTTACAATGAAAACAAATTTTGAACATCGATTGTAATAAATTTTTAATAACAAAATCGAAAACTGTAGAACTAGGAGGTGCGCTACGCCTGAAGAGCAAAAGGACTTTGGAGCAGATCGTAGGGAGCCCACATAGTGTCCAAAGGACAAGGCATGTTGGCGTCGAGCCTGACCCAAGGCTTCCCCTTCCCACTCCAATGCAGCAGGCTCACGGGCCCGGGATGCAGTTTCCGGCAAAGCCCACGAAAATTATCCCCGCCGAGCCCGTGCTGATTCCACCGGCGATCCACCGCCGCAATCCTTCCGGCGAAGACCAGCAAGAACGGTGGAAGTGACCCGAGCTCGTAGATCCGCATCCTCTTCTGCAACTCCATCCACTCTTCGATCACTGTTGTATAGTCCCCCGCCCGCCACTGATGTAGGTCAATCACCATAACGCCGGTGTTGAAGTAGCACGGCCGCTTCCGGTTCGAGAACGAGAGTGAGAGCGAGGGGTTGGCCCAGAACGAGGGTGTGAAGTAGGCCGAGAAGTTGGCGGAGCAGTACTCCGGCGCGGCTAGGACCTCCGTGTCACCCAGCGGCGTGGCGGCGAGTTTGGCGATGTCGTCAACAAGGATTAAGTCGGAATCAAGATATACGACTCTGACGACGCAGCGAGGAAGGAGGTCTGCGAGGTAGCTTCGCGCGTAGTTGAGGGGCGTGTCCAGCGCGGAGCGTATGGAAGTGGAGATGAGCCGCGAAACGGCGTGGTCGTCGAAGGGGTAGATTTGGAAATTCAAGTAAGGAAAGGAATTGGTTAGTGTTTGGTTAAGGGTAGCGAAGGAAGAAGGTTGAGAGGCTGCGGAGAGGAAGTGAAAAATCACGTTTTCCGGACATGAGCTGTGTTGGAGCACGGAGAGGATTGCCGCCATGGAGCCTCGGAGGTATGTGACGTCCAGGGTCATTGCCACGTGGACTGCGTTTCCAGGGCACGTGTCATTCGGGTGGTGCTGTAGGGTGTGGCATGTGGGGGAGTTATAGAACTTTGGAGCTTCTTTAAAACGTTGTTGGGTGGTGGTCATGGAGAAGACTACTGTGGTATATTGAAATGTGAAGATGAAGAAGAGGAAGAAGAAGGAGAATGTGGAGCTACGTTCCATTATGGCATGCGTCAACAAAGTGGGATTGGTTTTCATTAACATGGATACCTTAAGATGCCATATAAAATGTTAGGATTTCTGTGGGGGGTTTTCAGTTTCAGCTCCCTTTCACAAAGATTGAGCTGTCTCAACTTTTCTTTTTTCTCTTTCATCTTATTTATCACTACTATAGGTTTTTTTCACCATCATGCTCTAATTTCATCTTATCAAGATGATGAGATTTAAAAAGAATAAATTATATGGATAAGTCGTGCCAAATTGTGATTATTAGTTGAAATGACTTCATAATAAATAGACTGAAATTATGTTAAATTATATGACAATTTTTTTTATGACAATTTTTGTTAAAAGTTATGTCATCATAATTTAAAACAATTTTAGTTCTAAAATTAAATAAATAGAAGTTGTATCAAGATTTGATTACTTAAATTTCTTTTATTCTAAATTTGAAATGGTCTCAAACCGTAACGACTTCAATTTTAACAAAATATGAAATTGTATTATTTTGACAAAACTTGTTCATATATAAGTTTAAAAAAAAAGTTTACACTATTATAATAATTTCAAAGTGATCAAATTACATATATAAGTTTAAAAAAAAGTTTACACTATTATAGTAATTTCAAAGTGATCAAATTACACCAAAATGATGAAAAAACTACAATTATATATCATTAACAATATTTTTATTTACTTTTTTCCATTCTGGAAAACAAAAGTAAAGTCACGCATATATAGACTATTGTCTTTATATTATTTCCCTTTCTAATTAATTTGGGAACAAAGATATAGTTAGTTAAATTGTAAAGCCAAAGTTAGATTTTGAGAGTTACTGTGGTAATGAAAGGGAATATCATTTAACTTTAAGAAATTTCATTATTAAAAATATTAAAGAAAACAAAACAAAATAATTCTTTTTGTAATGAAAATCAGTTTCCCATAAATTAAAAAAAAATAAACTTTTATTTTACAAAATTGAATAAATGTATTGCACGAAGACTATATATTGTTAGATACCCTGTTGGATTTATAGAGTACAGTTCTCTGAATATATTATCGCTACTAATGTGATAGGTAACAATATTCCTTTTTCTTCTCTTAAATGTTATTCACGATAGATATTAGATTTTGGGTTACTTCGAATATATGTTATTTTAAACAATTATATCAATCCTATATTGCTAGTCATGATTCATATGTCTTATTGTCTAATTCTATGCGTGACAATGTAGAAGGTATTAAGCTAACTGAAGATCTTTTTTTTCATAATATGTTTTACTTTCCAACTTTTCGTTTTAACCTTTTATCTTTACTTGCATGGGTACACATAATAAAGTTTTTGGTTAGTTTTTTGTTTCTTTTCTTTTCTTACATATATCTGTTCCTCGAGCCAGATATTACATTTATTGTACTCTCAATATCTATTTTTATGAAAAGTATATTTTTTATTTTCTCCTCTATCAATAATAACACACAACTACTAATTCTTTTGTTCACTCCAAATACCTATTAAATTGGGTTAGAATTTCAAAAATAATTATTTATTTTTATAATACTTTTTTACTATTTTTTTATTTATATTACACGATTTCATATGAAAGTCGCGAACACCCATTAAAACCAACAACAATGTACTTGACTTACGGAGAGGTTGTTTTATTTTACCAAATATAGATCCAAAATTATTTTGTCAATTTTGATTTTGTGAACTTTTTTTCTATTTTATGATAATAAATTTTTTTTATTAAATATTAAAATCATTTTTTTTATTTATCACTAATTAAATATTAATTAATGACACTAATTAAATATATACTCATCTTCCTTTCTTTATTTTGTAAGTTATCAAATTGAATAATATCTTTTCTTATTGTTTTCTTCTCCTTCCCTTTCTCTCTTATTCATTTGTTTCTTCCTCCATGTTCGAAAAGAACATTCATTTTTGATGATTCATGCTTGCAAAGATTTCTAAGAACATACTCATATACAACCATTTATTATTTTAAATATTAATTCAATATCTTTTATAGAAAAATAAAAGTCACAAAAAAATATATTATTAAGTATTTTAATGTCAAATGATATACACTTTTTTAATATCAAATATCAAAAAAGAAATTAGAATTATATAAATAAAGTATCACATAACAATTAGATAAAAATAAAAAATTATAAAAAATGTAAAAGTTATTGAATGTATATCTTAGAATCAAGTTACAAAAGAAAAGACCAAATTAAAGTTAATATAAATTTGTTAAATTAGCTAAATAAATCAAAAGTGTTTTAATAATTTAAATGTAACATAGATGAGACAATTCCTACTTACTAATACTATTTGTGTGATATGTCTATCATAAAAATAAGGAATAAAGTATAAAGAAAAACTTTGGATGGTAATTTATTTCCTTTTTTTTTCTATATCAACTGCTGTAACTCACACATAATAAGAGATGGCGGAAAAGAAAAGAAAAATAGAAAAGAAAATGAGATATTTGAAATAATAAACTTGATCTTTGAGTGACAACTCATCGTTAAATATGTTGCCATTTGACATCATTTACTCAAAGACTAAAAAAAAAAAGTAATTTTCAAGTATTAAATTCATCCCATCTAGCACAACTGGTTATGGATCTCTTGGACTTGTTGGGCTCGTTGATTGGTATTGGGTAAGGGATATACTAATTAAAAAATATTTTACACAATATAAAATAAATTAAAAAATAAAAAATGTTAAGCTCCAATTCATTTCTACACTAATTATTTCCTGTAATTAACTCCATTAAGTGACACAAGAACAAATATGTTGAATACAAAGTTGCATTTAGAGCCCTACTTTTTCTCTACAAACCCCAACTAAATGTATCACATGTGAATCTCACGTGCCCTTTCGAAAGGGCACTTCATGTTTCATGGAAGCAATTTTGTACGATATGTCAACACGTGTTACATGTGACGAAGCTGACCAACTATTAGTTGAAAATTACCAGAAATGATTTCAGTAGTAGGTTTCCAGCCGATGGAAACTTGATGTATATATACCAAACAAGGATTATCCTATATTTGACTAATAGAACTAAGAAGGAAAATTGATTTGTTAAATTTGATACAATTAAAAAACGATATTGCTTTATGACCAGTGTCTCTTATCACATGATAATGGTAAATTTCAATTCTTTTTATTTTATTTTATATAACCAAAGATTGTGATCGACCTTATGTGGGTCTGGGTCTGTGCTTCTTTATTTTTTAAATCTGTTAGACACGATTACGACTGCGAAGGATCTTTGTCTATACCCACCTAAAAATATTGTTTACTTTTACTTTTAAGAATTACTTTTATTTATCTCCAATTTTTTTTCCATTTTAATTCTTTAAACAATATTGTAAGTTAACCAGACCCATAAAAAAATATGGGTTACGAAAGTAAAGCTGGCACCGACACATGATGGCCGGCTCTGGCGGCCAAAGACGGCCGGAAAAGTCATCTCTGCTCAAAAGTGCTTATTCCACTGTCTGAATTATCTTTCCTCCTATTTTTCTAAAATTTAAATAACACTCCGAAACCATTACATTAATTATTATCTAGCAGTTTGTCATGTTCCAACCAAGCGCGTATTTTGGGTCTGGCATTTGGAGAAAGCAACATTTTCTTACATATGTTAAATATTTTGGACCCACACCTTTCATGATGGCATAATATGTTTCGATTATCTTTGACTTTCAATGAAACAGAAAAAGTAATTATGTATTCAAAGTAAAATAAGATAATAATTAGTGGGAGGAACTTGTAAAAACAAATTCCTTCTCTTTTCTTTATTGACTTCTTAGAGAGCAGTAGGATTTGTTTGGTATGGTGAGACATAAAGTTAACAAACTTCCTAATAAAAAATGGTTAATTCTGGTCATTCTATTAGTTGATTCGTACCTGAGCATTATTACATTTTTTCTTTTCCTCTCGAATGTTGTCTACTGAGCGGAAGTTAGAATACAAAAGTCAAAATATGGAAGTTAAAATAGCATGGACTAATGGTCTCACAACAAATACTAAACTTTGCCTGATGCTAAATATTATGTATATGTAGGAAACTTGCCTAATAGTACCTTTTATCACAATTTTAATAACACGATTTTTGTAGGGTTATGTACTATCAATTTCAGTAAATTAAATAATTTTTGTGTTTATATATTTTTATTTTCTTTTGATACTTTTATTTATAATTTATTTTTTCTTCAAATAAAAATATTCAAATTTAATTTCAAATGTGCAATTTTCATTTACTATGTATTTTAAAAATTTTATCTTCTGTATTAGTTTTTATTTTTAATTTTTTGTTTTGTTTTGTTAATTTTCTTTTATTATCTATGAAATATTCGACTATTTTTACATTTAAAATATTCTTTCAGATTTTCAATGCACTTTTATTTACTTTTTAAATATTTTTATTTATTATTTATTTTAATTAGGTAAAATATTATTTTTATGATTTTTTACATAATTATTTTTTATTTTCCAATTCATTTTCATGAATATAATTTTACTATCACAATTGTGAAAATATATTTCATTTGTTATAATATAATAATTTAATGTCATTATTATAAATCTTGTTATTCAAAAAACTACTACAGCAATGTCATTTCTAAGTCATTATTAAACTCTAATTTAATGTCATCTAAAATATATATTAGAATTAAAAAACGAAATATCTATATTTGAATTTGAATTATTATTATTATTATTTTATTTAAATAGTGTATTATAATTTTTATTAGTATAAAAAAATAGATTTTAATTTAGAGAAAGAAAGTATATTTTTTAACTTAAATATTTTGTTTTATTTGTAAGGAATTTCACTTTTTAATTTTATTAACTTTGTTAGTTTTATTAATGTTTGCAAACTTAATAAATATTTTGATTGATATAAAATTCTGTTTATGTGTAATTGTATACACTAACACAAAAGAGGCCTTCAACGTCATCTGTTTAACGTATGCTCAAAAGAACACTCACGTAAAAAATGATTGGTGGCAGTTTTGTAAATAACTGGACAAATTTAACATCTGTCCATCAGCGCCCCGACGTCAAGTAACATCGGCCCACCAGCGCCCCGACGTCCTTTTGAAGATGACGTCGGCCCCAGAGCTCCCCGACGTTAAATTACGTCGGCCTGGCACAGTACAAACGTTAATTTTTTCCTAAAACCAGCGCAAACCCCTCTCCTCCCCTCTGTTACGTTGCGCGTTCTTCTCCTCCGTGTCGGCAACAGCGAGAGCCACCATTGCAGGTCAGTTTCTTCGTTTTCCACCACTGAAAATTGTTGGGTTTTGATTTGTGGATTAATTTAGGAGTTTTGAACCGAATATTTTTCGTTTTCGTCCCCATTTTGCAGTGTTATTCTTCGTCTCCGTGGTGTGTGAAATGGAATATTGGCCTCGCACATTCTCCCCTCCGTGTCGGCGACGACGCCATTGCAGGTACGGTTTTTCATTTTCCACCATTGAAAGTTGTTGGATTTTGCTTTGTGGATTGGTTTTTAGTTTTGAGTCCAATATTTATCGTTTTTGTTCCCTTTTGGTAGTGTTTTTCTTTTCCATATTTGGCCAGCCAGAAGCACGTTTGGCCCTTAAGACCACTCTCCTCCAACTTCGATTTTGGTTTTGCAACAAGAGGTTAGCTTTATTTATCCTTCTTTTTGCATTTTGTTAGTGTGTTCATATTGTATGTATGAAATTGAATTTTTTTTTACCGTTGTAGTTTAACATTTTGAATATTTTTTAGTTAGTTTTTTGGGTCTACTTTTTTATTTTGAATTTTTCTATTAATATTTACATAATTTTGAAAGAAATTTATGTTTATTGTTAGATTTCTTTTATTTAAAATATTTTCAATTTTATTTGATTTTTTAATACTATGGTTGCATTGTTGTTTTATATATGAAGTTTTATTATAATTTTAAGGTTAAAATACTCCCTTCGTCCATGTTTTTGTTGAAAAATCTCAAATAGGTCCTAAGATTTTTTTTAGTCTCAATTAGGTCCATATTTTTGAAAATGTGTAACAATTAGGTCCATTCCGTTAGTATAGAGTTAACGGTGTTAAAGATGTGCCACGTGTCAACTCCACATTTTTTTTAATTTTTTAAAAAAATTTTAATTTTTTTTATTTTTTTTTTTTGAATTTTTTGAATTTTTTTTTTGAAAATTATTCATGCCACGTGTCACGTCAATATTGTGCCACGTGTCAAGTCAGATAATGATTTGACACGTGTCACCTTACTGACTTGACATGTGGCACAATATTATCGTGACACGTGGCATGAATAATTTTCAAAAAAAAATTCAAAAAATTCAAAAAAAAAATTAAAAAAAAAAATTAAATTTTTTTAAAAAAAATTAAAAAAAATGTGGAGCTGACACGTGGCACATCTTTATCACCGTTAACTCTATACTAACGGAATGGACCTAATTGTTACACATTTTCAAAAATATGGACCTAATTGAGACTAAAAAAAATCTTAGGACCTATTTGAGATTTTTCAACAAAAACATGGACGAAGGGAGTATTTTAACCTAATTTTAATTAAATACTAAGCAAACCTTAGTTCCCGTTTAAGATTTAGTACAAATGATTAAATTTTTAATCGTTTGTATTAAATCTTGAATTGTCCGATCGGACAGTTTGAAAGAATTATTTTTCATAATTTGTTATAACTAGGGATGGCAACGGGGCGGGGCGGGCATGGGTTTCGCTATCCAATACCCATCTCCGTAAAAAAAATTCATCCCCATCCCCATACCCAAACCCAACGGGTATTAAACTTTTGACCCATCCCCATCCCCACCGGGTAACGGGTATAATCTCGTACCCATACTCATACCCATTTTCTTACTACTTCAATATTAATTTTAATTAATTTTTATAAAATAATAAATTTTTTATGATAAAGAAAACATAATATTATCAAATATATTCAATATTAGAATAATGATTGTTTCTTCCATATCAAATACTTTAAAATAAATTATAATTGTTTACATTTTATATAATAATACCAAATAAAATTTCATGAGAACTAAAACAATTATTAAATTTGCAAATATTAATGAAACATAATTGATAAAATTTAAAAATATTTTTTAAAAAATATAAAAGAAAAACAAATATTCAAATTAAAATATATTTTAAATGTTTGTTTACTTCAATCTTTTAAATTCTAATAAATCTTTTTTTATACACTAATAAAAGTTATAATATAGATCAAAATGATACAAAGAACATAATTGATATTTTAAATGTTTGTTTACTTCAATCTTTTAAATTCTAGTAAATATCTTTTTTATACACTAATAAAAGTTATAGTACATCATTTGATCAAAATGATACAAAGAACAAATAATAATCATAATAAAAGTTTAAAATAAATTATAACTGTTTATATTTTAGATCATAATACCAAATAAAGTTTCATGAGAACCAACACATTTATTAAATTTACAAACATTAATGAAACCTATTTGATAATATTTAAAAATATTTTTTTAAAAGTATAAGCGAAAAACAAATATTCAAATTAAAATATATTTTAAATGTTTGTTTACTTCAATCTTTTAAATTCTAATGAATATCTTTTTTATATACTAATAAAAGTTATAATACATCATTTGATCAAAATGATACAAAGAACAAATAATAATCATAATAAAAGTTTAAAATAAATTATAATTATTTACATTTTAGATTATAATACCAAATAAAATTTCATGAGAACCAACACATTTATTAAATTTGCAAACATTAATGAAACCTAGTTGATGAAATTTAAAAATACTTTTAAAAAAATATAAAAGGAAACAAATATTCAAATTAAAATATATTTTAAATGTTTGTTTACTTCAATATTTTAAATTCTAATGAATCTCTTTTTTATACGCTAATAAAAGTTATAATACATTACTTAATCAAAATGATACAAAGAACAAATAATAATCATAATAATAAAATTTTAACATAGATCTTGTATCTTTTGAACTTCAATTATGTTGGATGGTGATAAAAAAATATTAATGACAATTACATTAAATTTTTATATTGTAGTAAATAAAAATTATTTATATAATTATAGTGTGAAAAATTTACAGTATGATTGATAATGAGTTAAAAAATAAAAAATAATTAAATAAAACATATCGAAATCGTATTATACATAACGAAAATAATCAAGAAATAAAATATTAAAAAATTAACAAATGTTTACAAACAATTTGAGAGACTATTGAAAGAAATCGCACAAAAGAAAACAAATGTATAATTAAGGGTATGATAAGTTGAAAAATATCTTAGAGATATAAGAAAACTTTTCAAATATCAACATATATACTCAGTAGTTGAGAAATAACAAAAAATGTTTTAGTGAAATAAAAAAGTTATTCAAATGAAACAAAAACTAATAATAAGAATAATAAGTAAATGATTTTTTTTATATTAACTAGTAAACGAAATGTTTGTGCTATTAAATACTTAAATTGAGAGTATTAAACATTTTTATGTGAAAGAAAAATATACATCAAATAAAAATATTAAAAAATAATAGAAATATTCAAATGTGAGACATAAAATTTTTTAATTAACATACATATTTTTGAACATAATTATATAAAGATTATGATAAGATGAAAAATATAATTGAAATGCAAAATTAGTTTCATGACAAACCAAATCATTAGAATAAATAAAAAATAATATATATATATATATATATATATATATATATGTGGTTATTTAATTAATTTTAATAATTTAAACGGGGACGGGTAATATGGTGGGGATATGTACATCCCATACCCATCCCCATACCCAATTGAAAAAGTCGGGGATTTCCCATACCCATACCCATACCCAGTCAATGCGGGGATTCTCCATCAAAACGGGGACGGGTTCGGACAATACCCACGGGGACGGGTTTACTTGTCATCTCTAATTATAACGCATACATTGAGGTTTATGCATAAATTTCATATAACATTTTATATATTTCTTTCATTTTTATTTAATTATTATTTGGTACTCATTTAAATATATATA
Source organism: Vigna unguiculata (assembly GCF_037176805.1). Lineage (NCBI taxonomy): Eukaryota > Viridiplantae > Streptophyta > Magnoliopsida > Fabales > Fabaceae > Vigna > Vigna unguiculata. Next base: position 48,606,384 of record NC_140794.1, on the reverse strand, counting down.
TATATATATATATATATATATATATAATCACTTTATAAATATTTAATATTGAATATTTGGTGATTTTTAATTTTTTATAAAAGTTAATAATTAATATTAAAATTATGAAAGAAATATAGATATGAATACGAATATAACAATATAAAAATAAAGATGAGATAAAAATTTTATATTGATTAAATATGAAGATAGAGATATAAACAAATTTTTACTTTAAAAATTAAAATGCGACAATGAAATGCATTTCCATTCCACTCCCATAGTGCAACATGTGCACATTTTGAAGTTAAATGCTTTATTAATATACTGCAGTTCGTCGTCCTCATAAAACTACTACAGTACCCTGTGACTTAAATTAGTTACTGATATGATAAGTGAACTAAAAAGTTATTTAAAAATATTGTAGAAATTATCATATATTCAATATTACAAAATTGGATCGTTAGCCCTTGTTTAAGGATTTAAAATAGAATTTGTAGGTATTGGAGTTTCATCCTAAATTACGAGATTTGTGACTTTTAAAATTTCAGTAATTTTATACCTCAGATCAATATTATATGCTGATTTTCTAGTGGAGGAACTATAATTGTAAATATAGAATGTGGAATTAGGAATGATAACGTGGTGAACCTCTTTGGATTTGATTCCTTTTCGATTTGGTTTACTGTTTATGATTTCAAGTTTAGGGTTTGGTTCACATAAAACTCTAAGTTAATAAGTTTCATCATTCCTGCATAAATGAGGGTTTGCAGATTTAAAAGTTTACCCGTTGGTCCGCGTAATTTAATGAAAAATATTAATAAATATTTTATAATTTATTAATTTTTAATTTGAGCACTTATAAAAACAATAATTTATTATAAATAAAAGAATTACCAAAAAAGAGTAAAAGATTAATGATTATTATTTCCTATAAGTAAATAAGGAAGGACGGTATAAAAAATATATATTGAGTGAACCATGAAATTAAATATAAATGTGTATTTATAAATATGTGATGTTGAAAAAATAATGCATTAAAATATTTAATTATATTTATTACACAAGCAATATTAAAAGATTAAAAAAGAAAAAATAATAATGATTTAGGCTACAAGATGGGACATGGTGTAGGACCAATAAAATAGTAAAGAGTGGTGTTATTTTTTAAAAGGTGATACTCGATTATACTTGATCGTGTATCATTTTATAAAAATTATAATCTTTTTACAATTTTTTTTACTAAACTTTTCTCTACCTTTTTTCTATATTTTTTTTTATCATCTTTCATTTATTTGGAGATTAAAGACCATAAGAGGATCAATTAAAAAGAAAATAATTCATTTTTTACTCTTTTTTAGTTAATGTATTGTTTTTAGTTGCACGTTACTCTATGTTTTATGTACGACTAAAAATAGTTTAAGATGAATCTCTACTTCATTGTGATCTTGATTATGTATTATTATCTTTGATAATGTTTTATTTGTATAATTAGATTATCTTGTGAGAACTAGAATTGTAGGAACCACATTTGCTCGGGATGACTAAGAGAAAGAAGTTAGATTTAAATAGTACTATTATATGATAAGATTGAATTGTGTGATGATGGAATATGATGTTGAAAATTGATTTACAATTATGTTCTAAAGATTGAATATGCAATATTATTTAATATGTATTTTGATGATGATTCTAATTGGTTATGTGACTTAACTAGATTTGTGTGAGGCATTGACAAAATTATATGTATGTTTTGATCTAAAATGAGTTAAATGCCTAGACAAACATATGGCTCGCTAAATGAGGATGTATAATTTGCATTCTAGAGAAATTGTTGAGCAAGAATGCATCATGAAATTTTTGAATTTTAAACAGTAAATACCGTATTATGATATTTTATCATTTATGTTATGTTGAATGATTAATGACTTGCATTTTATTGTGATTTATGTTTTAAATGATTTGCGTAAGTACAATGGGATTGGTGATGTTATCCACTTCTAATTGAGATATTTTGGATTATACTTTATGATGGGCCTTGGGTTGGATTTGAACTAGAAAATATAAAGGGAGTAAGAAGAGCGTGTAGGTGGTGTTAAGAGTAAGTAACAAAGAAAATTATTGAACAACTTAAATGGCACATCCACCCAACAAATCAAATCAGTGTTACTGTTTACCAACACAATAAACCCCACACAACTGCTTAAATGCTTCTTTCAGATTCTTTACTTAATGGAAATAAATGGACTATTTACGCAGCCTCTTAGATCAATTAAAGTGCACAAATAAATGGAAAAATTAAAAAAAATTGATAATTCATAACATATGTTCCTTAATAGCGAAGGTCATAGATAAATGGCCCTCCTCCATACACGTCCATAGGTAGGTACAGATTTTTATACCAACACGTGATATAGGGCTAAGATTCATACAAAATTTAATGTAACACTAGGTTAAATCATTTTAACAACAGCTTTAAACTTTCAACTATGTTTTTAACCCTTTCTAGTTGTAACTTCTTTTACTAGTGGTTGTAGTCTTAGAATAGTGAGATCATACAAAATTATTCTGATAATCATCAATTACACTTACATTATCAAAATCCATTTAATATCGCTCTTTCTTTTAAGTTTGCATAACTTTTATTTCCTTAGTTATATGTTAAGTTTAATAAATATTTCACCACATATAAATACCATGTTACTCGTATCGCATAATTTAATAAAATAAATCATAACACTCATAGTTAAAAAAAAAAAATCGATTACTATTTAAATACCCATTAAATATGTGATTTTTTTGAGAAATTATGCAAACTTTAATTATTATTCAGAATCATAATTTTGAAAATTTATGACTCCTAAAATCATCATAGGTCTGAAACTTAAAAAAAAAAAATGTTTCCTCATCTACCTAATGTATAAATCAAAGTACGGGTAAGAGTAGAGTAAGAATCAATTTTAAAAATAATCTCTAATTATTATTTCTTTTGTATAATAATACTATCCTAAATTTATTGATGCTAAAAACTATGTTTCTTAAAACTAAAATTGAATTTTCCTTATCAAATGTATCCTTGCTTAGAAATATCATATAACCTAAAACCTTATATTGGACAGGAGAGGATATTCTGTAAAGTAAGTTCATGTAAAGATAATGTTATATTATTTTTTTGTCCTTATTTTTTTATAAAAATTGTTAAATTGATTTTTCAATTTTTTTTCTTAATTTAGTTTTAATTTTTTTTAAAGTGATTTAAATTAGTTCTTGTCATTATTTTTTTCACAAATAAGATTAAAGTCATTGTTACGTGTCAAATTAGATTTTTTCTTTTTTAAGAACTAACAGTAAAAATTAAATTAAATCATTTTTAAAAAAATTATGACTAAATTAAGAAGAAGAAAAAACTAATTTAACACTTTTTGATAAAAACAAAATTTAAATGGGTAATTTAACCTTAAAAACATAAGTTTACGTTAAATTTTTCGTATCATTCTCACTATCGGTTAAAGGAAGTACTTTTCAATTTATTAACTTTCCATCAAACTTAACCAAACTTTAAAATTTTGTACCAATAAATTACTAAATATAGTTTTGAAGCTTAAAATAAAAGTTAAATGTATTTTTGTCTTTAAATTTTTACACAAAATTGATATTTAAAATAATAATACAGACATTTGCTCTTTCTTTTTCAGATAAATATGATAGTTAGTTCTCGAAAGTTATATTGGTTATAAAGTAGTCACAATTTTTTTTAATATAACTTAATAACTTAATTCTTAAATATGTTATAAAATAAGAAGGTATTTCTAACCACTTGATTTCAATTCAGTTCCATAGGATACAATTTCGAGTCAAATTCTTTACTAAATAAATTTAATTAACTTCTAAAGACATTGTAAATTTAAATTATATTTGTAATTGAATTTATATTAAAACAGTTCACTTTATTAAATATTTAAAATATTTTTTATCTTTATCTTTGTATCATGTTATTTGATTTTAATGTCAATAATATAATGTGGTTATTTGTTTTTTTTATCTCTAACTCGTTATTTAACTTGTATTTTTCTATTTTAATATCTTTCAATTTGTTAATTAATTTTTTCTTAAAAAGAAAAAGAAAAACAAATTAATTAATGACTTAGAAATGTTTGAAGAAAAAATTGAACAAATTAACCGCAAAGTAAAATGAAAAGACAAAAATAATAATCAAATTATCATACTCGTAATAAAATCAAATAACAATACTCGTAACAAAAATCAAATAAGACGTACTTTTCATAAATAAATAAAAAATTAGAATTTTAAAATAATAATTTTTAATAAAAACCCAACTAAACATATAAATATTTAAAAATTACTCAAAACTTAATTAAGTATTTTAAATATTACATTTCAATAATAAAATAATCTAACAAAATGTAGTTATAGACATAATATAACATTCTGATTACTATAATCACTCTACTAAGTATTTTAAATTGTATATTAAACACAACAACTACATAGAATATGACCTATGTATTATATTATCCATCATAAGTTATATAATAATTTTTTCCTAAACATAAATGTATTTTAACTTTAGACTAAATATATAAAACATAAAATAAACTATACATATGCAGACTCCTTCTATTTATACCACTCCTAACCTATCTTGTTGTTGAAGACCTTCACATGTATTATCATCTCCTCACAACATGTCTTTAAACCATAATACATACAACAAATAAAAGGTAAATTAATAATAATTTCAAATATATATATATATATATATATATATATATATATATATATATATATATTCTAAATTTCTATAATGACATACTTTTATTTAACTAGCAACCAACACATATTTTTATATAGAAACAATAAAAACAATATTCATGAAATAATAAATCTAGACTCAATACTGGATTTATGCATTGATTTGGACACAAGAAATTTAGCAATTGTCATGAAACCCCTTAGTGGATTGTAACAAAGGCCTTGGCTCCACTTAGCCTAACAAGATGATCAAATTCCTCCTAACATGGTAAGTTACTTCATTTCTATAAGATTCGCCCCACTCTTATCAAGGGACGAGTCTCTTTTGTTGGGGCCTCGAAAAGCTTGATCGACCTGTATCTGGCTTCCTACAAGGGTTTTAAGACCGAATTTTTTAAGGTCTCGATCAGCCGACGGGGTAGGAAGTAGGAAATGGTTTTTTGACGAAGCTGATCGCCCTAAATTTCTTATATATTGGACACAAATGCCAACTTCGCCACAAAAGGGTAAGTTACTTACGACTCCTACCATAAGAACTTCCTTCAACTTTCACCACCTAGATTAATTACTCTATGTGAGTTTGTAAGTTTAGTAAAGTTTAGGACGATTTCTAACCAAGATGTATTCCTAGCTAGTGCATAACATTAAACTAACAAGTGTTTGCACTCCCCGTTTAGAAGCACAAACCTTATACAAAACATAAAATACACAATTCCATCTTTTTGTATCACTCGTCCAACCACTTTATCTTGAAATAACCCTCTTTAAATCATTACCATATTCGTAGTAAACATTACCAAATTGATAAATACAAAATATCATACCTCTGTATGTTACCTAAGTTCAAAATGATCTCATAATCGAAATCTATTATTTATTTCAAATTACATGATAATAACTGTTCATTTATTTTCTATTGCATTAGCATAACATTCAATTACAGTATTTTCACCAAACATATCAAAATAACGAAAAGTCTTCCTCTAACTACATACCTCTAATCGACAATATCAGTAGTCAAAATGAAGAACCATATTTCTAAAACCAGATGGCAAAATTTTAGCTCAATACAATTGTTAATGAAACGAGAATCCCAATTTTTCCGAGATGACTCAAAACAAGAAACACAATACAATATTTTTTCTTTATATTCATAAAATTTGAATATACAAAGGCTCATAAGATTAAAAAGATAATGCTAACTCTTAAACTAGTATCTCACTATCAAGTGAGACAAAAGAAGTTATTCTTTTATTTAAAAAAAAGAAAATAAATAAAAATACGAGAATAAAAATAATTATTTTGTGTTCAACTTTTTTTTCTTCATAAATCAATAGAAAAACATGTGAAATTGAAAAATAAATAAACTAAAAGATAATAAGAAAAAATATCTTAATAAATATTTTTATTTTTTATTTTTATTTTTTTATATTTATTATTTATTAATATTATATATCATGTTATGAAAAAATAAAAATATATCTAATTTAATTTTCATCCATTGATATATATCCTGTATATAATTTAAAATTTTTAAAAAACTTTAAAAATTTTTGAAATATATAAATATATTATTTTAAAAGATGTCAAAAAAAATTTGGGACCATGGCCCCTCGGTCCCTTAGAACATCTGCGAGTGACTCCCGCATTCATGTATCCATATTTTTTATACATTAAAATAATAAAGTTTAAAGAATATAATTTAAGAGACATATATCCTTATTAAACGAAGAAACTATTTTATTTATTACGAGATAGAATGATTTAAATAAAAAAATATCAAAATGGTTAAAAAGAGGGGATTCCGATATTAAAATAAAAAGAAAAATTAATATTTTTGTTTGGAAACGCATATCTTAAAATTTTAAAAAATATGTAGTTGTGGTTGTTGTGAGGGGCTACGAATTAAAAACTATACAAAAAAAACGCGAGGTGAAGAACAAAATATTATAAATTGCAGAGTGGAGCCAGAGGTGTTCGATACACGTGAGAAATTGCGTAAGCTGAAAATAATTTCAATTGCACGTGGCAAGGGTTGTCCGTGACCTCTACACTCGAACCAACGAGAAGACGCCACGTCATTGCTTAACACTTTCCCTCACATTTTAATGTCCGCCAAGTCCTACCCTTGAAAAGATATTTCACTCTCAGTTTCAGAGTCCAACCTTTTCCAAGTTCCAACCAGACAGAAAGACGAAATGTGAAAGCACGGTTCACCATGCCAAAGGTGCCACCGCCCCTAATCTACTATCTCTCGGGGCACCCCTCCATCGTGGGGTTCCGGTGGAGCCACGCCCAATCGTGGGGCGCCACGTGGTCCTTTCTCTTCTCCTCCATCGCCTCCTACCTTCTGCTCTCCCTTTTTCTCCACCTCTCGCTCGCTCTTTTCCGCCGCCACCGTCCCATCCCCATCGGCCCCCTCGCGGCACTTCACAGCCTCTCCATGTCGCTCACCTCCGTCACCATCTTCGCCGGAATCCTAATATCTACCGCCGCCGAGATACGCGACACTCGGTGGTTCTGGCAGCGGTCCAAAACCCCCCTGGAGTGGCTCCTCTGTTTCCCGCTTGGAACCCGCCCCTCCGGCCGCGTCTTCTTCTGGTCCTACGTCTATTACCTCTCCCGCTTCCTCCACATGTTCCGAACCCCTCTCATCATCCTACGACGCCGCAGGTTGCCGTTTTTCCACCTCCTGAACCACTCCATCTCCGCTTTCGCTTCCTTCCTCTGGCTGGAATTCTCGCAGTCCTTTCAGGTCCTGGCCATCCTCTTCGCCACCCTCGTCTACGCCCTCGTTTACGCCTACCGCTTCTGGACCGCCATAGGCCTGCCCGGCGCGTGCTTTCCCTTCGTCCTCAACTGCCAGATCGCGCTCCTCGCTTGCAATGTGGCGTGCCACGTCGGCGTCTTCTTCCTCCACTTCTTCTTCAAAGGCGGCTGCAACGGGATTGGCGCGTGGCTCTTCAACTGCGTCCTGAACCTCGGTCTTCTCACGCTCTTTCTCAACTTCTACGTCAGGATGTACGTCGGAAAAAGGAGAATGCTGAGGAGCGTTACTCCTTCGCTTTCGTAAGCGCGTGACTGCAAGTTGAAGCTGAACTGTGAAATGAAAATTAAAAATAAGACACAGGTGGTTGCAGTTTGGGTCCCAAAGTGTCTCACCCTTTGGGAATGTTGATCATCACTTTTAGTACATAAAATAGATGTTATTACACAAGAGAAGTAAGGTGCAACTTTTTTTTTTCTTTTACTTTTTTGAGTACTACTTATGATTTTTTTACCATTTTCTGGTCATATATAATAATTTCTGTATACTATAACTCAAACTTTTTTCTCATTTGTTATTAGTTAGCTACGCTAACGGCGGGTAAGCCAACAATAAGATTAGGGTACAGTCCCAAGCCGTGTATCTACATGAATAATAATATTTTAATCTTTTTTTATTTATTGTTAATTTATTATTTTAATTATTATTAAATCATATTATTAAAATGAATCAAAATAAATAATAATTAAAATAATAAATTAAAAGTGAGTAAAAAGGATGAATTAAAATATTATTATCTTTCCAATATAACAATAAAAAGAAAAGTATTCAGATAACTATATTAGAGGGAATAAATATTTTATTTTTTTTACATAAAAAGTATGATAACGAAGAGGAGAGAATCTCTTATTTAAAACACTTTAAAGGTGCATAATAAGATTTCAAATTCATTTACCACGTGCTTCATTTAATTAATTAATTAATTATTTTATATTATATTATATTTATTTTATCCTTATCTAACTGTTTTATTAATATTGTCATTTGGGATTTTCTACTTCCTTAAAAACGTGAAATTGTTAAGAAAAATTGAACAAAACCAAATTGGTATTGAATTGCATAAAAACGAAACTCTTTAAAATAAAAACTTCATTGGGTTATTATCTTAGTTTAGATTTTGAAAAAATGAATTCCCCTTAAATAAAATTGTTTAAACTTAAATGAAGTACCACTTATGATAAAAAATAGATACTTTAAAAATGATATTTATTTATAATAATTCAAATACTTCACCAGCATAAAAAAATAACATAGAATAATTCACCTTATTCATATTATAATGAAGCCCAATTTAGTTTATTCAATTAATATACATTAAATTTACAACAATTCAAATAGTTCGTGTATTTAGTCAAATCCTAATTACTTTAATAAACAGATTTATAATCATATATATATATATATATATATATATATATATATATATATATATATTGAAATAATTTGATATATAGCGATGGATTATTGAATTTAGGTTAAATTATATATGAGTTTGAGATAGACATATTGAGATGAAATAAATTTAGATGAAAAGTAGTTAGACTTTACATAAATGGTTTACATATTGTTGGGAGTCTATTTTACAATTGTACAACCATTTGTGTTTTTTGTTATTTTGTTTTTTTCAAGTGAAAAGTTTTGTATAAGTGAAAAATTTAATAAGTTAGTTCTCTTTCTTAAGAACAAAATTTTAGCTCAAAGAAAAATCTTCATTAGACGATAGTCTTTTATACTATATATCTCATTCAAACAATATTTTAGTTAATGAAAGACATATTTGTGATAATGACATGTATGGATGAAATTGAGATGTATTCCTAGTTATTAATTGTGGCAGTGTTTGTGATATATTTATATTGTGAAAGAGAAGGTATAAATAGAAAGTTTGTAAGTTGATGTTATTATCTTTCATGGCTCCTATGGTCCTTTATGAGTTTTATGATGAGAGATACTTAAAAGATAGTATTGTGACCATTAAGAATTAGATATTAAGAATGAGACTTGTTAAGAAAGGATATCCCAACTTCACATATATTATCATAGCATACATTAAGAAAATTGAAGAAAATCTTATTTATATATATATATATATATATATATATATATATATATATATATATATATATATATATATATATATATATATATATATATATATATATATATACCAACCTAAAATAAAAAGATAAAGATAAGTTTTCAATATATTGTTTTAGTAGGTTAAATACTAAAAGTATACTTAACCTCAATCTTCCTAAACATATCACATATAAAAGTATGGTGATAATTATAAGTGATTCTCTTATAGTTTCATATTATATTATATTATATTATATTATATTATATTATATTATATTATATTATATTATATTATATTATATTATATTATATTATATTATATTATATATATATATATATATATATATATATATATATATATATATATATTTTATGATATGTGTTATGCCAACAATTATGTTTTTATGTATTGTTAAAACACTATAATTGTTTAATTTCTTTGTATGTACGATGATAGATAATGTTGAAGGTGAATAATGATTAGCATGATTGTTGGGATATACTTTTTATATTCTAGCTATTGCAAGGTCGAAGAAATAATTTTGTTCTTTTACCCATTCATTTAGTTACATCATTAAGAATGCATTTGGGTTATATTCTTGACTTAAATGCATATTCTACTACCAATCTTTCACACATTCATACAAGTTTTTGTCATGGAACTTCCAATTCTATAATTTTTATCAAGTATATTTCAATATTATACTTATACACCATTTCATCTTTTTCTTTCCCCATTTAATTCATGGTAATTTAAATCTACAAAGTTTGATTTAATTAATACATAATAGTTAACTATTTATTTTATGAAAAATAATTGCTTTAAATAAGTAAAAGTTATGAAAATATTTGTGTAGATTCAGAGAAATATACAATAATATATACTTAGTTTGGTCTAAATATACTCTAAATATTTAATACATTTTTTTTTTCTAATTAATTATTTAAAAATTACTTTATTATCTAATTATTATAAAAAAATAAAGATATTTTGTAACCAATAAACCAAAATTTGTTTAACATAGAATAGCACAAACTTCACAATTTATTATTTCAATAAATTTTATAGACAAATTTATGTTTCATGTGTCAATTCCCTTTCCCTGATGTTTTCCAATGAAACAAAGTCTCATCTCATTGTTAATAAGCTGACATACATATGATTTATGGTTATGTGTATAGTTTCAAAATTCAAATGGTAAAATTGGCAGAACCGAAAGTTGAACCATAAAATTCGCGAAATTACACGTTAGAAGTAAAATTCACTGAATTGTAAACTACTTATATTAGAAGTAATATAAGTAATCTAAAATGTATTTCATATTCCACTCTAAATTAGAAGCCACCGTACATTAGTCACACTATTTAATACAATAGTAATTTAGTAATGAATTGAAAAAGATAAAATGTGTATAAAATTCATAAAATTAGAGTTCGCAAAAAGATATAAAAGTTTCATAATTAGGAATATTGTATATTAAAAGAAAGTTTATCTTCCGTGAAATATGAAGATAGGTTGTATACCAAAAATAAATGAATTCTTGTTTTTTTTTATGATCATCTTATAAGTTTTAAATAAAACACCCTAACTTTTCATATATGATTATTTTTATAGTAAAGAAAAGAGGATATCATCTTTGTTATATATAAATTTTTTATTTTATTTAAGTTATAACTAACATTACTTTTGTTCAAAAATGATTTTCTGATTACTAAATTTTGACAATTTTCTTTTATCACCTTAAGTGTCATTTTTTAAATGATTTTTTATTTTTCTATTTTTTCACTCTCAATATTTTAAAACTACTTAGAAAATGTTATTTCATGTTGTAAAATAAAGTTGTCAAAATTTAGTAGTTAAAGTATCATTGTCCTTTTATTTATGGTTTATATGGACCAGTTAAATGTAAATTTCTAATAGAAACTAACAAAAAAAAGAGTACCAAGATTAGAAGTGGCTAAAATTCTATATTTCTAATCACAAAGTTAAATATTTAAATATGATGATATTAGATATAATTAAAATATTAAATTCTAATTTTTAGTATTGTTGTTTTGTTATTCTATTGAAAACTTATATTTATAATATATATATATATATATATATATATATATATATATATATATATATTTAAATGTCCCGTGTTGCACAGGTACAACCAAACATTTACCGGATATCATCCGAACACGCTTGAATGGGTGGTGGAAATTTTGGTACCTTTTAAAGTGCGAGTTATGATTGATTGATGATGAAGCAAATTGAAAGAGAATATCGTCCACGTAAATGCGACTTCAATTTTGGATGCTACAATATCCTTTTCCTACTGTTATCTTTTGGAGTTGTGTACCATTCACCTGAATCAATTACGCCAACCAAGCTTTGTTTTATTTGGGAATTTTTCTCTACTCTTCTCCTGTGCTCAAATAACCTCTCACTCCTATTATAGGATGAGAATGTTAGTTTAGTAAACAGGCTTTCATTTGGTAACACTACCACATCCTTCTCACTCACCAATCTTCCCACATTCATTTACTTATCATATTTCTTTATTTAATTGCCTTAACAAGAATCTCACCAAATTTAACGCGAATATGCCTTTGCAATAATGATAGTCCATTCACCTAAAGGGGAATCAGATGGAATATTATGGAATCATACAAAAGGTCATAATTATAGACAACAAATTTGGCCAAGGTCATTCAATTTGAAGGGAAATGTCTCTCGGTAGGTAGTTGTCGAATACACAAGATAAATTTCTCGGATAAAATTAAATTTATAATGTATGAGGAATCTCATTAGAGACCTATTAAGCATCAAAGCACGCAAAGACAAGACGAAGGTAATTGCTAAATGCACGCCGTGGGCATCACGTATCAATTTGAATACAAATGTGTCATCTTAATAATAAGTTAATAAACCAAATCTAAGTGACAGGATTATAGGGGAATGAAAGATGGAATATATTACCCAATGGATTATGGGAATCTGCACCTCTAATTCTTATTTTTTGGATGATCATATACGTTTGTTAGGTAGAAATAGAAGATAGGAAGTAAAAAGATATAAGTACAATAGTTTGTTACACCCAATAAATCTCAAATCGTTTAAGAGTTAAGGTCAAGTGTAGTTTTACTACTTTTTTCTCTTTCCTACTTTTTAAGGTGTTTTTTAAAGACAAAACCGTGACACAGTTCCACGCTTCAAAGCAGACAATACTTTAGGAACGCAGTCGTAGTTTCTAACTATATTGTCAGACAAATGTTATTCCTAACGATGCTGTCGAATAAACGTTATTCCTAACGATGCTGTCAGACAGACTTGATTTAGGTCGAAACATTGGTGTCGTCTGTGGAGACCATCAAGTCATCTTGGCCTCAATTCAGAAATACTTCTTCCTCCCTCCACCCTTCTAGGCTGCTTACAATTTTTTTTCAAGAAAAATATTAAATTCTCTTTTACTTTTTGGAGTTCATTTTAATGGAACAAGAAAAATATTATAAAGATATATAACCGTATATATGTGATGAGAAAAAAGTAAATCAACCTTATCTTCTATTTTGGAAATGAAACTGATGGCATGGGACCTCATTGAATGTATTTGAAAATAAGATAATAATGTAAATAATATGAGAGTGAAAATGAGATGAAGTTATATTTTTTAATGGAAGCGTTATATTTATTAGAAGTGTAATATAATATAGTTAAGATAGGGATATTATTTATTATATTGTTAGCAATTCATATGTTAATAATAATCAATGCATAAGATATTTTATTTATATTTTAAGTTTATTTGACTCACAATTTGAATAAAATATGTGTTTAAGATTATGGATGATTTTTATTACGTTTGAGATTCTATTTTTATTTATTTTTATGAAGATTAGTGAGTTTTATTTTAATAAGTCGTAAAAATTATTAAGGTATAACTTGGTGCAAGAGTTCAAACTTTTTGTAATTACGTTCAGGAGCTTATTAAATATAGCTTAGTATGAAGCTCAAAGTTTTAAAAGAATGCTTAATATCATACTAGTTAAAATATATGTAACGAGGAAGATTTTTATAATAATATTTTTCGTAAAAATCGTTGAATAATAGTCTAACATATTGTTATTAATAAGTGATAATTTGACATACATCATTTAATGGTTCTATCATTGAAGTGTAAGCATGAGTCTATTATTAAGCATCAATGAGAATACTTAAAGAGGAAGATTCATTGTCTTAGAAATTTAAATCAGAGGTAGTGTCAATATCTGATTTGGTTTTGACTTATATGCCTCTTTCTTGTTCAATTATTTATGATGAATCTTCCTTAAAAGATCTATCTGCCAACTACAAAGAGATTAAATTTGTATTTTTTTTTTAAATTGTGAGAACAAAATTTATTCAACCGAAAGTATAACATTCTGAATTATATTTAACTTAAAAGAAAAATTTCACTTTTGTTTTATAATTTTAACTTTTATTTAATTTAACTTTATACTAAGTATGAGTCAATAAAATTAGTTACTACTCAAGCTTGTTGTGGATTAGTTGGTGGTTATTGTTGGAAAAGTTGCTGACAAGGTCATGGTACTTTGTAGATCCACCTTTGCCTAACTTTTTTCTCTATTTTTGATTTTTAAAATTGTTCAAGCCCTACCAAGCCCATTACCCCAAGCCCAATAACTAATCCCAATCTATTAAGAGATTTTGTGTTTCTCACCCAACTTTACTAAGTTCACCCAAATTACTGTATTTAATCCATTTCTCTTTGGAAAAAAAAGCCCGGACAGAAGCACGTTTACATGGTTTACACAGTACACGATGGAAACAAGTTTGTTTTGTTGCAAAGGTTTGTTAAAACAATAAATATTTCCATTTTATTGGTTTGCAACAAAAATTATAAACCTGTTTTAACGTGTATTTTTAATAAAAAATATACAGTAAAAATAATTTTTTAATATAACTGTTTAGATGTAACGTAACCAAACAAAAAATAATAGTTGAATTTTGAAGATTTGAAAGGGGGCTGTCGCCTTTGACAATTCAATTGTAGTAGTTGTCAAAATCAACCAAGTCACTCTTAACGTACACGAGAAATTGACCTTTCTAATTATGTATTAAAATAGAAAAGTTGGTCTAAAAAACACGAGTTACCCAAACACGAATGAGTATTATAATTATATAATAAAAAGTTGAATTGAATAGCAAAATACTTGTTGGCCGTAGTGACCGAATAATATTTTAGGAGAAATGAAAATAATTCGATGAAAATTTATATATTTAATTATTGTCACCGAGGTAAAGATAATGAATATATAATTTAGTATAACTATAACTATATAAAATAATAATAATTAATGTTTTTTTCTTTTCATATTTTTGAACTTATCAATAACTGAACCATAACTACAATTTTAAACTATTTCTTTTTCAATGTAAATGAACAAATTGTCAGCAAAAAATTTACATTTCATCTTTATTCAACAATTTTGTTTTGATAATCTTCATTACAAAAAATAATTTTTTTATTATAGTAATAACTCAACACTAATTCTTTGAACTTTAAAAAAAAATTATAATTGAAAAATTGAGTGAGTAGTATCATAGTTCGGAATATATGTGAAAAAATTAAATTTTTCTTGTTTTCATCTTCACACAATTTCCTTTTTTATCATTTTAAAATATAATTTGTTCTTTTATTCTTTACCAATATATTTTTTTAAAGGTTTAATTATGCCTTTGATCCCCATTTTGGAGTCAAAATCTCAAAATGGTACCCAAATTTTTAAAAGTCTTAAATTGATCCCTTTTTTGTTAAAATGTCACAAGTTTGCCCTTTCTGTTAAGTCAAGGTTGACGCCGTTAGAGGGAGTGCCACGTGTCAGTTCCTCAATTTTTTTTTTGTTTTTTTTTGTTTTTTTTTAAAAATCAAAAAAATTGCCACGTGTCAAGCTGTCATCGTGCCATGTGGCAATGACGGAGTGATGTGGTAGTGACAGTGACACGTGTCAGTATTATGCCAAGTGTCATTCCCTTAGTCTCAATTTGGTTTTTTTATTTCAATTTTTGTCTCAATTTATTCTTAATTTTTGTAAAAATTAGCAATTTTGTCCCTCTCCAAATTGAAATCAAATTAAATTTCTATATAAATGTACACAAATATTTTCATCAAAATTGATATTTCAAGTAAATATTTTTAACCAAATTAAGTTCATTTAATTAATATTTTACATTGAACTTTACTTAAAATTGTTTTAAAGTTGTTAATAGAAAATAATGTTAATAGAAAAAAATTCATAAATTAACTAGTTCATGTAACAATAAAAAACATATAAATTTAAAATTTGAAAATAATTTTAAGTAAAGTTGAATGTGAAACACAATTTTAAATAAACTTAGCTATGTTAAAAATATATAATAAAAATATCAATTTGAATAAAAATATCAAATTTAATAAAAATATTTGTATAACATTTATATAAAATTAATTTTTGTTTTAATTTGGAGAGGAACGAAATTGAATTATTTTTACAAAAATAGGGATTAAATTGAGACAAAAATTAGAATACAGGACCAAATTGAGACTAAGGAAATGACACCTGACATAATACTGACACGTGCCATTGTCACTGCCACATCACTCTATCACTGCCACGTGGCATGACGACAACTTGACACATGGCAAAATTTTTATTTAAAAAAAAAATCAAAAATCAAAAATCAAATTAAATTAAAAAAAAAATTGAGGAACTGACACGTGGCACCCCATTTAACGCTGTCTAGCCAGACTTAACAGAAAGGGCAAACTTGAGACGTTTTAACAAAAAAAGGGACCAATTTGAGACTTTTAAAAATTTGGGTACCATTTTGAGATTTTGATTCCAAAATACAAAGGCATAATTAAACCTTTTTTTAAAGACTAAGACTAAAGAATAATTTGTCATAATCTAATATAAAATCGAGAAATAAATACTAAAATAAAAATTCATGATAATTAAGCTACAATTAAAAATCGATTATGAAAAAAATGTAGTACAATATATTTTTTTTTCTATATTCTTAAAAATGAATATACAAAAAGCTTGTTAGATAAAAAATAATTTTAACTATTAAACTAATATTTCACTATCAAGTAATCAAGAAGAGAAGAGAATATACAAGGGATAAATAAGAGTAGAGACAACAATTATTTTTCTCTTTAAAAATACAAAAAAAAACTTAAAAGATGAGAACAATATGTGTGAAACTCAGAAAATAAATAAAAAATATCTTAATAATTTTTTTATGCTTTATTATATTTGATTTCAAATTTTATTATCGATTAATATTAAATATTATGATTTATAAATCAAATAAAAAAGATTTAATTTAATTTTCTTTGATTTTTATACACTACACATAATTTAAAAAAGTTTAAATACTATACATAATTTAAAAAGTTTCAAAATTTTTAATTGCATAAATTATAAAAAAAATCAAATTTTTTTAGCATACATAATTTAAAAAACTTTAAAAATTTTAAATACATAAATTAAAAAAAATCAAATTTTTTGGAGAATCATGCCTCTCCTACCCCTATTATAGTCCGCCATTGGTTGGATGGGAATATCTAGTAAATATTACAATAATGGAAATAGTTGGTAAATTTTATTTTAGTTCAAAACTAAAAAAGAAAGTTGAAAACATATTTTTCGTTGAAAATTGTAAAATTTGAATATAAAGATACATTATAGGTAAAATTAAAGGTTTAATTTACTTGTACACGAACCTCTGGGGTTGCTTGCAGGGACCATATGGCTAGGATGCTAATCAAAGATGGTTTAAGTGTCGATAACTCTGGTGTGTTCGATTATGTTTCTTTTTTAAATGTTTGTGCATGTTGTTTATACGTTTTCTCCTGGGACTTTTGGCTGAGATTCTTTGAAGTTTAAATCTTATTTTCTTTAAAAATAAAAACTATCATAGTGAAAGAAGAGCACAAATCAGCATGGGATAAAAGAAAAAAATTAGATAGGAAAAAGTTGAGTTGTACTTTGGCACTAAAGGTTTGAGCCTGACCTTATTAGAGAGCCCAAGTAAGCACCTGTTGTTTCCAGGACTCTCACTCAGCCTACTCATTCTTATTCTGTTTTTTTCTCTAAAACAGTTTACATCCCTTCTCTATCTTCTAAAGCAGAAGTTGTGCTAGGGCAACTGTGAAACATCCCTGGAAGCTAGTAGAAAGTTAAACACCTGAACCTCATGTTTTCCCTCCTCCCTTTTCTGTATGATAGTGTTGGTTTAGATTTGGGGTCGTCCTTATAACCTTCCTTTCGTGTACCCTTGTATCTATTTCAGCTTCTTAAGCTGCGGTCATACTATGGTGAGCTCCTATTAGGGCTCTCTTCCATTGTGGTTCTTTTTTCCAAGTAAGGGAAGCTAGGGTTTCATGCTTTTAAGTCATGTATGTTTTTGGTATGTTTTATGCTCTTGATGCTTGCATGATGCTGTTGATGTGTGAAAATATTTGTTTATGTTTCTGGCTGTTTGTTCGATGTTGCATGTCTGAGCAAGGAGAGGAAATCTGTTGTTTTCACCCAAGCGGGTGACCCTCGCCTAGGCGAGAATAGCTGAAACTCGTCCCTGGTTTCTGCTTAAGTTGTTGCTCAAGCAACAAGCCTTTGTTTTGAGCGATGGGTCATCTCACTCAGGCGAGAGGGTTTCGCTTAAGCGAGAACGCGTAAAAACCTGTAGTGTTCACTATTCGAGCTCTCGCTCAGGCGAGAATGCCTAGGTTAAGCGAGAGGCTTATATCGCTTAGGCGAACGCTTCTAGCTTGAGCGAGACTGGTGCAGGGACGTGCTCCCACGCTGTTCTCTCCCATGTTTTGATTGTTTGGTTACATGATTGAGCAATCTACCTTAAATGCATGAAGTATGATGTCATGAATGGTTTATAAGATTGAATGAGGCTGAGACTTTGCTGTACTATGTATGGAATGAATCATGGATTGATTGATTGGTTGAACATTGACTTGAAATTATAATGCTTAAGATAAAATTGTGGTTCTGGTGTTAGAAACAAGAATGTGGTGTGAGATAGATGTAATTCCATGAGATTCTTGGTGAGATTCCATGGTTGGTGGCGTTGTAGCGTATATAATTAGATAAGGATTTAAGTAAGGATTGCATCCCGAAACTCTAAAGAATCAGTTAGTCTCACGTAGAGCAGACTGATTCAAGGGGTGAGAGTAGCGGAAGACCCTAGTTTTTGACAGGATAATGACCCTAGATGTTGAAGGCTAACCTTGTGCGTGGTAGGGTGAAACCCATTGACAATGGCTTTGCAGAGCAGTAGAGGCCACCACAAGTGCAAACATCTAGTGAATCCATCCGATCTTATTATATGTGTTCGGACAATTGAGTTATGGAGTCCTCCTGTTTGATTGCTATCACATATTTTAATGCCTACTGTTTTGCCTATTTGAAGTTTGTATAATATTATTGGCTCAATGTTATGTTAAAAAATCAAATTTTATCTCTAGCTTACCCTTTTGCTTGTGTTTGTTTTCTTGTGTGGTGTTCCTTTTTGTGATGATCACAAAATCCTTAGTGTGAGTAGATGTGGAGATTCCTGAGAATCGTTCGGATGGTAGTGATGTTGCTGCCTTCTTTTAGGCATGGTAACTGATGCTCTTTTGAACAACTTTTGTCATATCGTTTTATTTTGCAACTCTTTGCTCCGTGAGCACTCTCAAGTTAAGTTGTTTCATGTCTAAGTTAAGCTTATGACCAATGTTTTGTGCCTTACTATTATTCATTCTTCCTTGCAGTATATTATGGATAAGTTTAGAAAATTAATTCTTATATACTTTCTGGTAATGATCTATTTTATACTATAAAGATGCGACGTTTTATTTATTAGAATTATTCTATTAATTTGGGACATTACATTTCAACTTTCAAATTTACCATTTATTCAATCTTTTAATAATATATGTTATGAGGAATGCATCAGGAAAAATAACCTGTAATCTTGTATAAGTTAATTAAACTAATTTCATAAGTTAACTCTTAAACATAAAATTATATTAAACTAGTATAATTTTCTTTGAAAGTTATAAAAGTGGACAATTTTTTAAAATATTATTGAATATTGACAAATTAAAATACATTAACATGACTTTATTATAATAAAGTCTAGCTAGAATAACACAACTTTAATGTAGAATATTTTTAAATAATACGGTATCAATGTGGCACACTTTAAAATTAGTGCATTTTAAGTTGGAATTTTGCTAAGGTAACACAATTTTAACTCAATTTTAATAAAATTTGTGTCAATATCAATTTAAACTTAATACTTTTAACTAAATTCGTGTCATTTTAATGGGATTTCAACTATAAAAATGTTTTAAATTAAAATCATGACATCTTTACTCGATTTCTTATGTTGTGCTACTTTATATATATATATATATATATATATATATATATATATATATATATATATATATATATATATATATATATATATATATAAAGTATGTATTAATAATTACATAACTATGTATTAATAATTACAATTTATTTTTTAAAACATATTTTATATAAGATGACAATATATTTATAATACAATTATTGATTTTAAATATTTATTATAAAATATAATATAAAATAAATTTCACCTTTTTATTAACATTTATATATTAAATTACAAAATTAAAATGAATGATATTCATCCATTTATTGTAGTCTCACACATTAATTAGTTACCGTTTTTTTCTTTTACTTATCCTAGTAGCAATGCAAATTTTATTTTAAATTGCTTTTCTTTTACACATATATCTTTAGTTTCTCGTGATATTTCATGAGAAATTGATCAACTTGTTGTCGTGAAATAATTTTCCTTTATGTGGTTTTGAAATTTTAATAGACTAGAATAGTTTCGTTTACAATTTATATAATTTAAGAGAAATTTCTATATATATAAAAAAAATAGATAAACGGTGTAATAATCAATCTGTTTGTATGTGTAGATATATCTCTTAACAAGTTCTTCTATTACTATAAAATAATTTAATCTATTTGAAATAAATCTAAATAAACTAAAAGTTATATTGAATTAAAACTAAAACATTAAAATAATATAGAAATAAAATTTTTAAGTATGTCAGAATAAATGTAGTTTGTATATATTTATCTGATTATATTAGATATTTTTGTGATAATATCTATTATTTTAAATATAAATTCAAAATAAAATAATTTAACAAATGCATTAAATAAGAAGGTTTTGGTAGAGTTATTTAGAAAAGAAAATGATGACGAGTTACAGTACTTAATAGAGTTTTTGGTAGAATTATTAAAATAAATTTAATAATTTGATATTAAATTTATTAGGATAATACTTTTAAACTTAATATCATATTTAAAATATTATTTATTTTAAAATTTTAGATTTTATCTTTATAAAAATATTTTAATAATTTTATGACTTTTAAACAGAGTATAATATTAATGATATTTAATTAAGAAAGATTAATTATTAATTAATTTAATCTCTTTTATATAAAATAGTAAATGTGTGGAAAGAAAAAGAAAAAACAATAATAGTTTCCTATGGAAAGGGATGGAAGAACCGTAAAGAGTTATTAAAGTTGTGGAGACACGTCTGCTATGAGAATCGACCGCGTGTTTTGTCTTACAATAAATAGTTATTGGGAAAGTTCGAGAAGTCAATTAGAGGTCCTGTCGAGAAAATACCTTCCCCAGTTACGCAATGCAATTTTTGAATAAATACTCGATATGCGTGTAAAAATCCTCGATACGCAAAGTGCACATCAAATAGATGTGTTGAGCGGTTGCATGCGATTGTAATCGATGTATGAATTCTGAGCATAACAAACCTTATTTCAAGAATAGTATAAAAAATATAAATTATGGCATTGAGAATATCATCTTGCACATTACATTTTACTTTTGGACCTCTACTATTATCACTACGTATACACTAAATAGATAAATGTAAAGAAACATAGGTTTTATAACCTGCTATGTAGATTCCATGCTAAAGTCTCACATCTTAAGTTATAGCAAACTCTCTCTGTAGGTCTAACATTTATGTATTTCTTATTTAACTAATACATTCTTGGATCTGTTAGTTTACTTTTATATTTATATCAAAAATTTAAATAAGTTTTTAGGATTAAAAATTTATATTAAAATAAATAAATAATAAAATTTAAGTAATAAATGTTAATTAATAATTTCAGATTCTAAACTTATACATTATACATGGTGAAGGTTTAATAAAATTATAACGTGACTTTATAAAAGTTCTTGCAGGATGTCTTTTGTTTACCTCATCAAACATTATATCATTGTCCAGTAGTAATAAACTAAAATAAATATGTTTCACCCTTAATATATATTATATTTTTATTATTTATTATAATTTATTTTTTATGTTATATGATATTATGTTCCAAAAGAGAAAATGTGCATTAACAGATATATTTTCTGTTTAAAAAATGAACACTATTTCAGGTTACTTGTTCGTTACAAAAAGTTGATGTCCAAGTGAATTCAGTGTAACATGAGAAGATAGCTTGACTTTAATAATTTTAAGCAAAAAATAATAAATAATTTGTTAACTCTACAATTTTTTATGAAATATATTATAATATAATAATATTATAAAATGTTGTTATATACAATTAAAAAAATTGTTAATGTATGGTTGCTCAATTTTTAAAAATAACTTTATTTTCTATTTTACACTAATTTAATCAATCACATGATATACTACCTTATTTCTCAAACTGTAATTTTCTTAATAGAATAACTACATAGTTCTGAACCCGGTTTTGTTCAACAAAGTGGTGAGCAAGACATGCACGTTTTCCTCTATTTTTTCATGTGTAACACATTATAGTGTAACAATATATTATATAAAAGAGAAAAAAGAAAAAAACATTTATATAATATTATATAAGAGAGGAGAAAAAAATAAGAAAAATTAAAAAAATCACTCTGCATATATTGTACACCAAGCCGCACCTAATGCTAAGTCATCTTTATCATAAAGCATTTTTTTTTTTTTTTATATTTGATCTTTTTGTTTTGTCTCTGTTTTGAGAAGGAGCGAATACGAGAAGAAAAGCGGAGAGTGATTCCCCATAATTTGGTGGAGGGATGAGGGAAGGGATGATAGTAATTGTGTAGTGACTACAATTTTTTGTGAAATTGCTGAATAGGTTGAATAACAAATGATGTATGAATCTGGTCGTCGGAGGAGGGTGGCGATGGTAAAGCAGCCTTGAGCTCATTGTACCTGGCAATGTCAAAACTGTGAAGTTTGATTAGGCGCTTCTGCTGGCTGCTGAAACGGCTTTGGTAGAAGCCTTCAAAGCAAGGCTCTTTGGAGGTTCTGAGGAAGAATGTGTAACCAGCCATGAAGTACATGGAAGTAACATAGAAGCATATTGGTTCCATCACATCCCAAGTTAGTTCCCAAAATGTGAGTCTCATGAACCCTAATGTTTGTGCCAATAGGAATCCCAATCCAGCCCACAGTTCACGTCGAACCAAAGTCTTAGCTCTCTCGTCAATTGCTTCTTTAATTTTCTCCATTCCTTCCAATTCTTTTCTTGCTGACTCGTTCATCTTCTCTCCTGCTGGTATAGGAAGGATAGTCTGAATGGTTTTTGCTACCTGTAACAAATTTTACTGAGTTTGGATATTTCATTTCTTTTTAATATTACACTACTTCAATGGGATCAAATACATATTTCATTCAATAACATCACAATTTAAATGATAAAAGTAAAAAAGTAAATAAAATAGTCAAAAGTAGTAACTGGGTAGAAAACAGGTTTTGACCCAAAATAATGCTATAAAAATAGGTCTAGAAGGACTACTGAGAGGAGTCACACCATTTAAGAATGTGAACCTGACAATATTCAATTGATTTGTAGTGTTTCAAGAGAGAACTTAACTACAAATTAAAATGGCATATTCCTTGTCTCCTAAAGAATTAGGATTATATATTCGTTACCAAGGTGCTTTAAAGTTTAATGTTTAATATTCAATCATAAAACATTTCTATTCTTATCCTATATTTTTGTTTTCATAAGAATATTACATGTTGATTAATAATATCTTAAAAAATAAATTTCAGCTTGAATTGTCATTAAATTGAATCTGACTTGTACCAAACTATTAGGCTCAAATTTAGGATGTATAGTCTTAATTATCCAAAGCGTTAATACAATGAAAAAAAATAATAATAAAAGTTTCAAAGTTATGTTTTACCTGTCAAAAACATGATTATCTAATAACATTTAATATAAATTTTATTTATGATTTTAAAGTATCACCTTCTATATTATCTTACTATTTTACTGATGAGAAAGTTTGATATTGTCAACATCTCAGATTTCCATAAAATACTGCCTACCCACTTGCCTTGCCTGGGAAAACAAGTCCTTTTGCATAATCACCCTCCATTTATTAACATAAAAGACAAAGAATAACCCAAAGCATATTCTAACACAAAGCATATGCTTAACACCCTAATACATACTATTTCTATTCTAAAATTAATTTTTATGTTATAGTAATATTTTCTTGATGCATAATTCATTTTGTAAACATCCCAATTCCTAACAACTATGAAAATAGGTGCCCCACCACTTGCACCGCGAATAAAGGGCCCATTTCCCATAAATGCACCGACCCTAAATGTCAATATATAATACTCAAAAGCATGATGCAGAGTTTTTTCATCCCACAGTAAGATTGTTTGTTATATAAAATCTTATCTCCTTACGGTACAAATTTATTAAAAAAATATTTTATAATATAAAGTTAACAATTAAATCAAAGGGTTTTAACCACACTTTCAAAATAATTGTACAATACTTTCAAAACATTTTTTTTTCAAATTTAAACTAAGGCTAATAACATGAAACACATCTCAGTACCAAACATCACAATGTTTAAAAGAAATTATAATAGTATCTATCTTTTCATATAAAAGAAATTATAATAGTATCTATCTTTTCATATAAAAGACTAATTTATAATTATCATTTTTAGGAGACATATAAAAAATAATTATAGAACCTACTACCAAATATTAGCAATTATTGCAATTTTGTGCTGCCCTGCAATTATTATTGTATTTTAATTCCTACAATTATTTTATATATATATATATATATTTTTTTTTTTTTCGAAGAGACAAATTTTTAATTACTTAAATAATGAAATTATTGCACTCTGCACAATAACCTGTCAGTCTGTCACTGTCATCTCTTCCAAAAAATAGTGAACTTCATAAAAATAAAAAATAGATCTTAATAGATCATGCCGAATTTATGAACCGGCCATCTACAAAATTGATTGGAAAACAATTTAAACTATAACTAAGGCAACCTAATGTATAAATTTAATAATAATGGAAATTGTATCTTTATAAATCCTAATACTAATAAAAAAATTTAGTAAAATTGATTTTTGTTGATGAGTTTCAAAAAGTTGTTTCCCAAAACATCTATTCCATGGGATTGCATCCCGATAAATAAATAGGTAAATCCCCCTTTCAGTCACGGTGCTACATTGGTTATGCATTTGAGAATCTTCAAATCATAGTTTGGATACAGATTATAATAATTTGCATCCAAATCATAAATTTAGAATTTTTCAAATAGAAAACCAAAAGCCCTGTCCTCTGTATCAGTAAGAAAAAATGAAAAATTCTCCCAAAAGATGAGGAAGAAGGGTATGAAAGCAGAAGGGCTTTTCGCGGGTCCGTTAAAAAGCCCCCAAATTTACCATCTCAAAGGTAGAATCCTTTACACGTTTGATTACAACAAACTTTCAATTTCCTGTGGAAAAACACAAATCACCACAAAACCTTATCAGTCCTCGGTCGTTTTCAACACAAACTCTCCCTAACATTGAATAAAAAAAAAAAAAAAACTATACGCGGATAGATAGAAAGCCAGAAACCTATCTGGGATCTTAATTTCATAATCTCCACCACCACTCTCTCTGTGTCAGCCCACACATCAAAACACAACCCAACAGAGCAAAACAAACAAACAAAAATAGATTAAAGCATAAATTAAAATAAAAAGAAGGAGAAGAAATTAACCTGTTCAGGTCGGAGGAAAACGACATCGCCTAGGATGATAACAGAGGCTGAATCGTCCAGCATCTGCGCCATGTTCCTCGCTTGCTCCGGATCGGAGCAACCCTCCGTGCACATTCGCATGAACTCCGAGTAGCTTATGCAACTCTCCGGGATTTTCCGTAACTTGGATTTCACTGTTTCTATTTGCACGGCTCTGAGCACCTTCTTCACATCTTTGGCCTCCACTTCCCGTTTCTCCGGTGGAGTGAGTCCGTCCAACCGGATCCGGCTCCGTGCAATGTCCATCTCCCGGAGGCGGTGGAGGATGGAATCGGAAGCCGGCTGTTGAAGCTCCGACGAGAAGACGGGTCTCTTGTGGAGAAAGCGGCGGAAGATCCCGCTATCTCCGGGATCCGGAGCAATGTCAGGTTTGGCCGGATTGGGAGAACGAACGGCGGCGGAGGAAATGCGGTAATTGGAGATTTTGGTGATGTTGAGGAGGCGCTGTGCTAGGGTTTTCTTAAACGCCATGATGGAATAGAGAGAAAAAAGGAATGGTGTGGTTTAGATGGGTTGAAGTGAAAGAGGTGTTGGGGGAGTTTATTTATAGGTGCCCTATAAGAGCGGAAGTGCTCGATTTATCAGATTTTGCGAACGAATTATGGGATGTTGTAAATGACTAATTGAGATAACGTTGATGAGAAATTTCGCGAGAAAATGGACGCGATATTTTGAATTGAAAATGAAAATGAAGATGAGTGGTGTACACGTGTTTGGATGAGGTGTGAAGACTAGGTCGATTGCGATTATGAGCCGTGTGATTTTGTAAATAATAGATTTATTTTATGTTAGGATTATAGCGAGAGGGGGTTTCGCTTGAGGGGTTGGTTCGTGGTGGCTATGTGGGGATGCTGACTCAGTGTTAGCCTGGACAGGCTGGGCGTGCAAATTAAGGTGTAGTCATTATTTTATTTTTGGAATTAAAAAACAAATTAGGCATAGTTATCTCATTATAAGAAAGATAATGGAGATTACTTAAATGCTAAAATAGGCAAATAGGCATGCTTTGCATGAGAGGGGTGAAGAGCAGAAACCCAGGATCAATTAGCAGGAGTCACTGTTACGCTAACATTGAAATGAATCAAGTGTTGCGTTCACGCAAATCTCTTTCATCTCCCCCACTTCATTCATTCAATCTGTCCATGGATTTCGCTTTGCTTAACCCATTTTAATTAGCTTTAATGTGTGCTCTTCATCTGCATGGAGGACTATTATTAATTATTAATTATTAATTAATTACATTGCACGATTGTGATTTTCATATATTTTGAGTTGTAGAGTTGCATAAACCCCAAAATCTTCTCTTCTGTGCTGAATATTAATATCTAAGTTTTTTTCTAAAATACGTGATTTTTTTTAGTATGATTGTGTTCATTCGCTCTCATATTGAAGGAGGGTGTATCTTAGGAATTTGAAATCTTATCGTGTTGTTTGGCACATTATTATGTGCCTTTCAATTTTGGTATCTTAATTATGTCATTTCATATTCGACAAAAAAACTCCATTCATATTGTATTTTATTTCTTTTATCTATTCGTTTTTTTTTTATAACCGAATATTATTGCATATTGTATTTATGCAAAAATCAAGATACAAACATCCACTTTCCACATCTTTCAATTTGTATAAACAGTTGAAACAAACTCGGACTTAAGAAAACTGTCATTTTAAAGCTTTTCTTATAAACTATATTATTTCAATGGAATCTAAATATAGTCCGTATTATTAGAAAATCTTACAAAATTTATAGACAAGTCGAGAAATAAAAAATAATAGAAAGAATTCAGATTTTAAATAGATAAAATGTTGTGAATAAATAAAAAATAAAATATTTGTAATTTATTTCTAGTATTTTTCAAAAAGACATATTCGTTTTAATTTAAATTATATTTTCAAAATTTAGGAAATCAATTTTACAACTATCAATACATACATACATGTATACTAACACACTCAAACACGTATTTCCTTTCTATATATTTTATATAGTTTATTTATTTTTTACTACACCTATTAATTTATGATCTAATAAAACAATAAACTATTTTCCAACAACTGCATTCGCAACATTTCAAAACAAAATTATTTGTTTCATTCTTCCTTCATAAATATACTAATGGTCTATCAGTTACTAATGAAAAATATATATTCATTATACTATAAAATGTGTAAGTTGTGAGAAGCAATAAGAGAGATTTGCATGGCCAAAACTATTGTCACGTGTGTTCAACATAGAGAGAATTATTGGATGGAGAATTCACCTTCATATTGGTTATGATTATAGCCATAAAATTAATAGACAATTTCCGTGGGATAGGGAATTTATGTGAATCGCCTTGGTTAATTCGATATATCTCCTTCCTTCATGATTTTTTCTTTTTCAATTATTAAAATCAGTGTCAAGCATGAAAGTGACTTCACTAATTAATTATGCATAAAAAGGAATAACCTACCAAATTGCACCCATCATAGTTCTTACATAAAAAAACCATCATCTATGTCATTCAGACTCTCTGGGTTAATTTAGCACGAGGTCTAATTTTATTTTACTTTTAATTTTCAAATAACTACTAATTGCATTTTTTTTTTCTAATTTTTTTTCTCTTTATGTTTATCTTTAATTATTGGTAATAACTTTCTTTTAGTGGCGAATTTTTTTGCGATACAAATACAAATTTCTTAGTTTAATTTATTGTATGAGTTTTGTGCAAATATAATCAATTTTATTGATGTGTAATGTTAGTATATTTTTTTATCCTTTTTATTGAATATATATATATATATATATATATATATATATATTATATGAGGAATGGAATTTATTTATGAAAAATTATAAAAAGATAATACAAAATGTTATTTATCTTATATTTATTAGTAGTAATATAATTATTGTTGGAATTTTTTTTCCTACTATAGGTGTAAAGTAAAAATGATTATAAACATAAAGTAAATTATCTCAATGAATTTTGTGACATCCCATTTAAATAGATTAAATCTACTAAATAAAAACATCGCATAATTATAGTAATAAAAGAGCAATCAAATGAGCAGTATGCATGAGGATCTACTAGTACAATCATCCAAGAAAGTGCTTAAAAAATGCTAAGGCACACCAAAGATGCCATGAGCAGAACATAATCCCAAGGAGGTTTAACAATTTACAAAAGGGTTGCTCTTAGAGCAAGGAATTATAAAGGCACCAAGGCCTTAAAACTGCTCCTAAGAGCCACATACAACAGGCCAGGTTAGCCTTCAAGTATCTAAGGTCATTATCCTACCAAAGACTAGGACTTCCCGCTACTCTCACCACTTGGGTCAGTTTGCTTTACGTGAGACTAACTGATCCTTTAGAGTTTCGGGATGCGATCCTTACTTGATCCTTATCTTAATTATATACACTACACACCACCATGAGATCTCCCCACGAGACTCATGGAATTACACCTATCTCACACCAAATTCATGTTTCTCATGCCATACTCACCACTTTTATTTCAAGCATCCAATTCTCATGCTACCACACCACGAACCAAAAATTTCATGCCATAAATCAATCCAAGCATACAAATTTCAGTTCACACAATTTAAGTAACACCAGCATTTTCACATACTTCATGCTTTCCAAGATAAACAACCCACCACAACTAAAATCAGGAAAATAGCACACAAAACTGCACTGCTCTCTCGCTTAGGCTAGAAGCCTTCGCCCAAGCGACTATGGTTGTCTCGCTTAAGCTAGGCTCTCTCGCCTGAGCGAGTGTGATATAATGGCACTCTGCGAGCTCTCGCTTGGGCGAGACCTTCTCGCCTGAGCGAGATCACTCTTCGCCCAAACCATAACCCCCTCGCCTGAACGAGGATTGAAGCAGAGAACACCATTGGTTTCCTCGAGGGCTCGCTTGGGTGAGCTGTTCTCGCCTGAGCGAGCTGACGCATCGCTCAAAATAAAAACTCTCCGTCGGAGCGAGATGCTCAAGCAGAACCAGGGCGAGCTTATGCTACTCTCGCCTAGGCGAGACGAGCTCGCTTGGGCGAGAATGACAGTTCTCGCCACTGTTAACGCATGCAACAACCAATCTAGCGAGATCAAACAACATTTTAATGGTTCTCAAGCATTCACAGCAACACATAGACCATACAAACACCAAACAGACTTAAAAACATGCTAAAAATAAATTAAAACTCAAATCCTAGCTTCTCTTACCTTGAGTAAAGTTGAGCTTAGGGGAAAGAAAGCACGTAGTAGGAAGAATCCCAAGACCAGGAGTAGCTCTTAAGAAGCTGGAAACATAGCAGACAAGAATAAGAGGGTTTGTGATTAGGACCAACACGAACTCAAGCTTAAGAGGTGAAAGGAACCTTAAACGAGGTGGAGCTTTGATTTCTACTTACTTGGAGGTGGGTTCGATTCTCGTTGAGGGAAAACCAATTGTGCCCTAGCAGAGCTCCTGCTTCAGCACTGTGTGGGAGGGAAGAGAGAAAGTTTCTGAAAAAAGAGTAAAGTGAGAGTGAGCAACTCGAAATGGGTATTGGGGGTTCCCCACTAGGTTGACCTTGGACCTACGAAAAGGGCCAAGCCCATACTCATATAAACTGAAAAATAGGGCTTACAAATTTTATGAGAAATAAAAAAAAATAAATATTAAATTTAATTACACGAAAAAAAATATTCATCACTTAAAATTTATAGTATTTAAAGACTTTTTTTTTGTTCTAGCATTGTCAATTTTCGTTGGTGAATTTAATGGAAACAAGTTTTATGTCTTGAAAATAAAATAAAAAGGTTCAAAATGTTGTTAAAAAAAACAAAACTATGTATTTGATAGTGGCAATATTAATTTACATTTGAGAGTTATGCTATTAAAATATATTTTTAAAAGATATATAATAATAATAATAATAATAATAATAATAATAATAATAATAATAATAATAATAATAATAATAATAATGTGGCAACATTAATTTACATTTGAGAGTTATGCTATTAAAATATTTTTTCAAAAGATATATAATAATAAAAAAAAAAAGAGAGGGAGAAAGTAACAATATATTGCAGATAAACGAGGAACACGTTGGCATTTTATAACCTCAACCTATATCTATAAAAAAGTCTTTATAACCATTAAGTACATCTTAAATTAGTGTCTGGTTTACAAATATAAATACATATATGAAATATAAATTTAAATACAAAATGTAAATGCTTAAAACTTTCAGTTTCGAAAAATTAATTTAATATTGACTAAAATAATGGCAATAGTTAAAATATTAATACCATATTGTATAAATTTTTGTGAGTATATTTTATCTATTTAATTTACTATAAAATTAAACATTCTTATATATGTTATTTTGCATCTTTCATCTATTTTAAAAGATAATTTTCTTAAATACTTTTATATTAATAAACTAACCCTAAATCTTAAATTCAAAACAACCAATTATTATTTTTAATTATTAGTTAACTTTCCAGCTTGTAAATTATATAATTTTTTCAACCATAATATGTATTGCTCAGAAGGGTCCACGTTTTTGTATAGATTCAGTTAGTTACATGAAACAATATATCGAAAACATTAACGTGTGGGGTTGGACAATATATAGTGATATATAAAAAATCAAACTCACATATTACACATGTGGTAGTATAAGTTTCTATCAAAAGAAAAAGACATATCATAAGACAACTCTCTTAAATAAGTTTTTTCTTTTTTTTTTAAATATTTTGGAAAATCTCTATTTTTTTTAAAGTTATATAAAAAATCCATATAGTTATTTATCTTGTTCATTCAAAGAGTACACACATCTATTTTTTAATTCATTTTTCTTATCTATTTTTATAAATTTATTCATAACTCTTTTGTGATGTAATTATTGTTTTCTTATCTTGTCCGTTCTTGTGATTTCTATGTGTAGATAGAACACCATGTGAAGTTAGAGGCATTTAACGATTATATAGTTGTCTAAGTAGGATGACAGGTAAGAAAAGCTAATTATGTTGTGTATGATTTGTAGAGATGTTGAATTTATGAATTTCATGACTCTAATGATGACTGATCTTTGAAATTGAGTTATTGTGTGTTGCATAATATGTGAATTTAGATGTTATATGTGATGTTGCATTCTTTGGTATGACATGTAAAATTTATAGCTCTATTAGTCTATGAATGTACCATTACTGAGAATGAAATTCGATTTTTGATGTGTGACTGATATTTATGAAATTTCTCTGGTTATTCAAGCTTAATTGAGATTGCACAATTTCTGCAGAATTGTTGTTCTACAAAATTATGCAAACTCGTTGGGCGAGTTTTTCAGGAATATTTTCCTTGGACTCCCAGTGGAAACTCGTTGGGTGAACAACCCATTCGCTGGTCGAAAAATGTCTTTTCGCCCAACTAGAGGATGTGTTCGTTGGGCGAGTGTGGCAGATTATGAATATATATAAGTCAATGGAAATTTAGAAGTTTTGTATAGTTTATACACATGATTATTAATGATAATTTAGGTTCATATGTGCTTCTACAATTATGAAATCAGATGTGGTTGATAGAATTTCAAGGAGAAATTCTAAGTGAAGGTATTTAGTGTATGCATTGGCATAATGATTCAATATGATGGTATCCTTTCTCTAATAACTGCTCATACTCAAATAGAGTAGAGTATGTTATATCGTGAAGAGACGAAGGAGGTCCTAGTCACTTGACTTAATCAGGTCCTAGGCATGAAAGGGGCTTACATTGTCAATGGTTGGGTGATAACCCCTTGAGGCCAAACTCTACAGAGTTTGGGAACCACCACAGTTGCACACTGCCAGTGAGTCTGATGTCAAATGCATGTATTCGAATAATTGATTTTAGTGTCAACTACTTGTGTGATTATAGATATGTTTTATACCATGTTTGTAAGTATTTAGCACGATTTAAATATCTATATATCTATATATTTATATCTATCTATATATATGTTGTTTGCACATTAGCTTACCCATCTTTTGTGTTTCTGTCTTGTGTTGTTTGTCTTTATTTTTTCTTTTACGATGATCACCTATTCAGTGGGAGCATATGTACTTGTAGTTTCAAAGCCATCTCTAGAGGATGAGGAGTCTATTAGGATTGGTGGAAGATCTCGGTAGGAAGTTGTCGTAAGTGATTAGTTTGTCTTTAGAGCTAGAGTTGTTGGTTTTTAGTTGGTTTGTACAACTAATATATTTCTATATTCCTAAATGTTATAAGACTGTATTAATATACTTTATACACTTACTTATCTATCTTGAACACTAAGGTGAAACATCATATTTTATTAGTTTTAAGTTGCTAAAATACAAATATAGCACTACAAGAAAATATCTTTAGAAATTCTCTTATTAGTAATCAATTTTAGGAATAAGAAATAACTAGTCACTATAATGACCAATTTAAATACTAATATAAAAATTATTGGTAACTAAAATAGTTTTTAAATTGGTCACTATAGTAAATTGGTCTCTAAATTAGTCACTAATATTAGTTACAAAAAAAAAAAATTAAATTTTCCCTATTAGTAACCAATTTAAATGCAATTTTAGAGACAATTTTTTTTGGTAGCTAAAACCTTATTAGCTAATGTTAGTGACCAATTTAGAGACCAATTACAGTGTGACCAATGTAGATACTATTTTAATTACCAATAATTTTATATTTATACATTTGTATCTAAATTGATCATTATAATAACTAATTTTTTTTGTCAGCACAATTAGTCACTAATAATTTTTTTTTGTTGATAATAATAACATAATTGTTGAATAAACACATACGATATCAATTTTGAATATAATAACTCTAAGAATGTGTCCGTGAATATAATTTTTCGGATAATATTGTTGACTTTTTCAAATTGAATATATATATATATATATATATATATATATATATATATGTATATATATATATATATTAAATATAGAATATAATTATTTTATTATTATTTTGCATTGAAAAATAAAATGAGTTTTCTTTTAGGATAAAATTCTTGATAATATAAGTTTTTGGATGCAAATTTGAGTATATAAGTTACCTGAGGGGAAAGAGATAAAAAAAATTGATATTAACGAGATATTGAGAAAGAAGGTGAGTATAAATTTTTAGTTCGAACACATGAAGAATTACAATCAAATCCATGTTTGTCTCGTTTCTATTCCAATAAACATAGAGAAATTAATAATCAAATACATGAAGTATAAATTATAACTATTCTATTAAGATTAATATAATATCTATTTATTTAATTTTTTTTTGAAAAGTATATATTTTAAGAAATAATTACATATTATAATTTTTAACACGTTTGAGTAAATTTGCTTAAAAATATAGAATTTATGTTTTCTTAAGAAACATCTAGAAGCAGTACAGAAAGAGAATACATTTTAAGAAACATGGAGACAAACAAATATTAGCTTCTGTTTATATACAAAATATTTAAAAGTAAATAATTTTTTAACACAAAAGGGTACATCGATACTTGTTATGTTTCTTGATTTCTAAAATTTCTAAATAATAATATACGACACAAAAGAAGGAGAAAACATTATTTGACTAAATTATACTTTTCGTCCTATATATGATACCATGATTATATAATGTAAATCTCATAACATCACATCATAATAAACGTTTTTTCCACTTATGAATATGAAGTATTACTAAATTTTTATTTATTGAGTTAATGAAAATAATATCTTTTTAAAAGTTTCTTATCGTTTAGCACAATCAAGGACATATGTGTTATATAATGGATTTTAAGTCTTTGATGTTCATTGTCCCGAGTCAAAGACACTTCAAGCTTGTATTTGACTCTTCTTATTTCTTATACTTTTGTAATAAAAGTATTGTGAGGTTTAGGTTAAATTATTGATTTGGAGAGTGTAGGTACTCGGGGTCAAAGAGCATGGAAGAGTTGTCTCTATGTGTTTCCTTGTGTTTATTTTATTTCTCTATTAATAAAGTGATTTTCGGGGGTTATTTTCCAACAATAGTATCAAGAGCTATGTTCAGTAGGATTTTTTTCTTAGTATGCTCTATGGTTGCAGTGTAGTCCGATCTTCCACATTAGAAAATTAATTCCTTGTTGGAGAATCATCCTTAGTTGTTGAAGTTGTAACAAGAAATTTGATGGAAGGATAATTGTCATCATTGTGTTGACACGATAAATCTACAGCTGGGTTCGTGGAGGTGCAAGGATTGTGAGTCGTGCCGGATCTGCATTGGAGTTCGTGTTTGGCGAGATGCTCCTGGATATGCGAATGACGTCGTAGTTGGTGCTCGCATGGTCCGATGAGTGATGTACAATGGTGTAGATTTGATATGTGTGAGTCACAGTTTTCGGCATGTGCATGGAGAAATTGCTCTACGGTTTACAGATAGGCATCGACAATAGTAAATTGAGGTGCTACGCCGGCAAGTGTTGCGTCTTCAGCGAGGGAGTCAGACGACATGTTGGCTGCGAAGTGCGGTGTATGTTGTGGCATGGTTCTGACAAAGGGTGTATGTTGTTTATGCATGAGCATTAGCTAATATTTATGAAAGGTGTGTGATGATTATACACGGACATTGGCTAGCATTGATGCATGGTGCATGAAAATTCTTGGGATGACTTAATTTGAAGTGGAAATTCTTGGGATGGTTTAATTCTAAGTGGAAATTCTTGGGATGGTTTGATTCTAAGTGAAAATTCTTGGGATGGTTTGATTCCAAGTGAAAATTCTTGGAATGGTTTGATTTCAAGTGAAAATTCTTCGAATGATTTAATTCCAAGTGGAAATTTTTAGGATGGTTTGATTCCGAGTGAAAATTCTTGGGATGGTTTAATTCCAAGTGAATTTTCTTGGGATGGTTTGATTCAAAGTGAAAATTCTTCGAATGGTTTAATTTCAAGTGGAAATTCTTAGGATGGTTTGATTCCGAGTGAAAATTCTTGGGATAGTTTGATTTCAAGTGAAAATTCTTGGAATGGTTTGATTCCAAGTGAAAATTCTTGGGATAGTTTGATTCCAAGTGGAAATTCTCGGGACGACTTGATTCCAAGTGACACCCCTTATGGTGGAGTATGATTGGGGGTATAGATAATGAATATGTGTTTATTTTATTCCCGGTGAAGAATGTTCGATTGATAAAATAACATGTCTTGAAAAGTTTCATAACGCCTAGGACAACAAAGAGGGTGGGTGGTAGTGATTATATAATAGACTCTAAATTTATGATGTTCTTTATCCTAAGTCAAAAATACTTCAAACTTGTGTTTGACTCTTTTATTTTTTATATTCTTAATTGTCTATATATTTTTTATTTTATTTATTTATTAATAAAATCATTCTCGAAAATTTTTTCCCGTATGAACATTAAAATGTACTAATATAATATTTAGATAATTAAATGCATAACATATAATAAGTTTCAGAGGATTAAAGCAGACAAATTAAAACATTATAATTTTTCTCATATTTATACTGTATTATTTTTTGAAAACTCTCCTCAACCATAGTTAGGATTCAAAGCAGGGCGGTGGTAAATATAGTTTTCTTTTTTTCTATTTTGTACACCTCAACCGTGTAACATGTGAGGCCAATGTCAAAACTAGGACGGTACGAGAAGGAAATCAAAATTCCACTCAAATTATTGTTGAGGTTGCTAGGTTTTGCATTCAATGTAAAAAATCTTGGTTTTTCTTTATTTAAAATAAGTGAAAAAAAATATGCGTATCTGTATTTATTTTTTCATGATAGTAAAAAATAATAAACTTAATTATAAAATCATTATTAATTATGATTAAGATAATTTTTAATTAACAAATTATTAAGTTTAAAAAAGGATCAAATTGAAAAAAAATTGTTAAATTAGAAGAAATGGTCATTTGATGGATAAAATTGGTAAAATAATAATTTTAATGTAAAAATTAAAAAATTTATTATTTAAAGAGTAAACTGGAAAAAGAGGTGTCTTCTCTGTACATATATATATATATATATATATATATATATATATATATATATATATATATTATATGCATTTCTTAATTTAATTTTTATGAAAAAAATATTATATTATTTTTTATATGTAAAAATATTACTCATTTAAACTGTGTCGCTGTTAACTTGTACATTCCTAATTTAAAATAGTTTTTACAGTTTAGAATTAAATTAAAAATATACTACACGGATTGCAATCAAATTAAATTGAGTTACATATGAAAAAAGTATAGATTAAGAATATGTAATATTTGTATATATAAAATCAATTTAATGCATTTATATAAAAAAATTATATGTTTAACTTTAAATTTTTCTATAACTAAAGAGAAGGACAAATAATTAATAAAAAAGCAATGAATGAAATTAATCTATTAATAACAGGATAAAATCTATTAGTTAGTTTGACATAACCAGTTAACTTACGATCTTTATTAATCTTTACAGGACACCTTAAGTAATTAAAAATTATTTGTAAAAATAATGAAAGATTCCATTATGAGTGTGTGTGTGTTTTTTTTTAAAGTAAATAATATATATATATATATATATATATATATATATATATATATATATATATATATATATATATATATATATATATATATATATAAACTTATTTAACTAATTTATAAATTAATATGTTCTACATAAGAATCTTTAGTAAAGTTTAATATAGCAGCTTATTTTAAAACATTCTAATTTACAAACTACAAATTATATTAAATTTCAAACTTATTTAATTTTCTTTTATTAAGACTTTTTATATTTTTATATTTTATATTTTTTTTATTTTTTTAACCGGTTGTATATTTTTCAATCGTATACAAATAAATAGATATTATATTAGTTATAGCATTCATTGAGTTACTTTTTTACGTTGTTTAGATTAAAGAATTAGTATTATAAATTGAAATAACCAATGTTTCATCACATGATGTTATGTAAAAAGTCTTACATATAAAAAAATTGTAAAAAAAAAAATACAACAATAATTTAAATTGAAAAATAAAAAATTCTAAAAAATCTATAAAAGATAAATATAAATATTACTTATTAGAATAACCATTTAAGTAAAACAATTAAAATAATAATAACTTCCACGTTATCACAATAAGAAATGGAAATTTGTACGAAGATCGATTCGGTGAGAGAGTGGTTAGCGAATTATTTTGGTCGATTATAGGCAGAAAGAAAAAAAAAACAGTGAGGAATAGGTGAATGAAATTGAAATTGAAATTGAAAATAATGAAGCAGATGAAAAGTTGAAAGGGATTGCTTTATGTCTATCACATGGAATCGAAACCTTTGTTACATGAGATGATGGGTTATTAGTTTTTATGGGACCATGCAACTTAACACCAAAATCTCTAAAAGGAGTAAAAGCCCATAATGGAATCCATAGGATGGAAAAGGAACTTGCCATATCAAAAATGCATCAATATTTGTGACCTTACATTTGTGAAGATGGAACTATTGTGAATCTAAAATCTTCTAAGCATATATTCTGCAGCATTATCGTCCTCTGATTTCACCATGC
Organism: Vigna unguiculata; assembly: GCF_037176805.1. Taxonomy (NCBI): domain Eukaryota; kingdom Viridiplantae; phylum Streptophyta; class Magnoliopsida; order Fabales; family Fabaceae; genus Vigna; species Vigna unguiculata. The sequence goes on along the minus strand of NC_140794.1, from coordinate 48,568,007 downwards.
TGGAATATTAGTTTTATCATCTCTATGGTTTCTGTGGGATTTAAATTTCAGCTGTCACTCAAAGTTTATTTGTAATATTCTCAAATATATTGCATTATTGTCTGTCCAAAACTGTCCTAGTTGTCCTGTTTTATTACTTATGGTGAAGATTATGGCTCAAAACATTGAACAATGTATTATTTTGATAACATTCATGTAACATGCAATGCAATGGCACCTCAATTACACAGTGAAACAAGAGAATGACGAGTGTTGGCAATAATAAATGTTTTTTGTAGATGTAATATTAGATGCTGTGCCGATTCAGGAAAGAGACCAACCAGTTGGCATTCAATTAGTAGAGCGTTGACATTGATGGAGGAACTTATCATACTAACAATTCATCTTCATCTTCTTCATCACCATCATCATCATCATGTGTCTTGTTTTTAAAATAAGAGACATTTATAGACTACTGCAAATTTTAGAATAAAATATATTTTGTCTTTTAATATATTCCTCTCCCTTAAGAGATCTACTTAAATTACATTATCATTGAGCTCCTCAAGATTAGATTGTTAATCTATATCTATCTATATATATATATATATATATATAAATAAGAGTCAGATAATAATAAGATAAAATAAAAATAATGTATGTTTTTATATATAATATTCAATATTTTATAAGCACTAACAAATAATCTTAATTTTTATTTATTTTGTAGGTAGTTTTACAATTAAAAAATAGTTAAGTTTAAAAAGATGATCAAACAAAAACAAAAGGTTAAATTTAAAGAAAAAATTACTTTCAAATTAAATTTTATAAAATATATTTTAATTTATAAAAAAAATGTGACCAAATGGTAAAATTAGAAAACAAAAGAAAAATCTCCTCATATATAGCTATAAATAATATTTACGAAATGGTTAATCTTTAAGATATACAATTTAAAAAAATATTTGAATAGTATTTAATTTCTTTTAAATATAATATATATATATATTTATATATATATATATATATAAAAGTATTTGTGTATCTTTTTATGTATAATAGGAGTAAGGTGAATACCGGTCTTATATAATATAAATTGATATATTATATAATTATATATTTACTATAAGAAAATTTTTAAATAAAATTAGTAACCAAAAATAATTAGTCACTGCAATGACCAATTTATAAACTAAAAATTATTAGTAATTAAAATAATTTTATTGTGAATAAAAAAAATTAATTTGTTTCTAAATTAGTAACTAAAATAGTTTCTATTATAAATTAGTCACTAACATTAGATACAAAGCCTTTAGTTACCAAATAAATTGATCTTTAGTTAAAAAATTAATTTCTAAACATATTTTTTGTCACTGAAAAATCACAAATTAAAAATTTCCTTGTAGTGATTATATTCATTATATATATATATATATATATATATATATACATATATATATATATATATATATAAACAAATATTTGTTAATATTATAAGTGTAAAATCCTAGAAAATGGTGGTTTGTAAGTAATAGTGATTTAAAAATAGTGAGACTCGAGTATTTTAATATTAAAGGTTTTTAATATAAATAGAATTTCTATAAATGAGTTTCATTATTTTAAAACATACAATTTCTCTAGAAACCATTTTTCTAGAGTTATCTAACTTCTTTCTAAGAATTTTGTTTATTTGGTCGTCTGATTGAAGAACCAAGACAATAGGATTGACTTTTCGGTGAGCTCTTCAAGTTGGACCGATTAGTTTATCCGTTCGCGTAAGTTAAGTTTTTGTCGTCTTTTTGATTTATTCTGTTTTCTGTTGCATGTGAGTCTCTTCCGCTTGCATGCATCTTTTTATTCATCTGTATGAGTCTCTGCTGGTATGTTCTAATCGTTCTTGTGATGTTTTTATATGTAGATAGAAAATCATGTGGAGTTAGAGACGTTTGGCGTTCATAGAACGGTTTAAACAGGATATCAGGTCAGGGAAGCTAGACTATTTTCTAGGATTTGAAAAAATATTGCATGTTTTGGTTTTTATTGTATTAAATTTTTGTTGGATTAATGAATGTATTGGCTTGAATTGTTGAATTGAATGTTGATTGGTGATGCTTTTGCTGTCTAGTTTTGCATGTTAGAATATGTTATTTTCGCTTAAGCGAGTGGCTCTCGCCTAAGTGAAAATAGCAGAAAAATCATCTCTGATGTATGTTCGAGTTCTCGCCCAACGAGAATGTCTCGCTTGAGCGAGAGGACCTATGTCGCTGGGTGATTTAATTGTTATTTTTCTTTTGGAGCTCTAGGGAGTTAGTTGCTGGGCGAGCATGTGCTTCTCGCTCAAGCGAGATATTATGAAATTTGAGAATATCAATATTTGTTGGATATTGTGTATTTTTTATGTTGGTATTTTTATAGTTATGTTTGATTGATCTATTTAGAAGCTTTGTAATTGTTGTGAATGATGAGTATATGATATGAGATTATTATATGAGACTGAGTTGAGATTGGTTGATGCTAATCCAAAGAGGATTAACAGTGATTATGGTAGTGTATGCATTGAAGTAGGGATTATCTTGACAATTATCGTGATGCTCTACTAACCATTCAAATTCTCAATTAGAGAGGAATGAGGTATGTGATGAGAGGAACATGAGATCTTAGTCTAGGGATTTTTTTCTTGACCAAAAGTGTTAATGAACTGACTTGTATGTGGTAGAGTTTTCACTCTTAATTTGTCGCTCTGCAGAACATGAAATGCCACTCTTAATTTGTATGTGTGTGTGTCGGTGTGAGCAACAGTGGTTGTAATTTCATAGGCATCTCTAAATGAAGAGCCATCTATTAGGATGAAGGAAGGTCTATTAGTGGAAAAATCTTGTAAGTGGTTATGTTTAGAGTTTAGAAGCGTTTGGTTTGTATAATTAATATAATTATATAGTCCTATCATTTGTAAGACTATATTAATATATATATATATATATATATATATATATATATATATATATAATATAGATTTGATTATCTATTTTGAATCACAAATATAAAATATCCTATTTTATTAGTTTTATATATATATATATATATATATATATATATATATATATATATATATATATATATATATATATAGATAGATAGAGAGAGAGAGGTGTTTTTTTATCCGTGTGTTTTGCTAACTTCCTTTCTCCACTATATTAAAACAACTGAATAAGATAATTTAATCACAATAGAAAAAAAAAATCTAAACAGATAACTCCAATAAAATATATTTAAATGTGGCAAACTATTATCTATGAGAAAAAAAAAAGTTATAATACGAAGCCACAGAATAGAAATGCTGGTTGAGTAAGTTATGAAGATATAGTGGAATAAAATTGGTTCCACTAATTATTTTTAAAAAAAATATATTAGGTCTCCTAACTAAGAAGTTTTACTAATTTTGTTTTATAATCTATAGTTTGACCCCCTCATAGTTGGCCAGATGTTCGGTAGTTGGCGTGAGAACATGCATTTATTATAGACGGAAAATATTGAAAATAAGGTATATAGCACTACATATATAACTCACTCATATTCGAAGGTGATAATCCAAAACAAGAAGCGTTTAGAAAACTTAGTTGATTTAAGCAATGTTCTTACGCTATTGGTTGATTGATGCAGGAGATGACATTTTTTAATAAGCAAAAAACACGTTTCCAGGCTATGATAAATCTTCAACAACACGTACAAAATTTTAAAACTAAATAAAATTTTCCACACATTGACAATGAAAAAAATTATAATAAAAAATTGTATGCAAGTAGGCGTTAATTTTTTCTTCATACTAACTATATTTTATTTAAGAATTATTTTAATTATTTTCCTAATACACATATCCAAAGGAGTGCTGTAGATGAATCTATCAGATAAGAATGATGAAGTCTGGAATATCGATGGGTTGCATCAGGTTAGGTTATGATGGATATATAATATATCTGTAATGTAAGGAGAAATTACATTTGGGTTTGTTTAAGAAAGAAATGATTAAAAAGAGATAATGAGTTATCTTATATGAATAATGTAATTCATTTGTGATTATCTTCAATGCATTCACCATTTCATCAAGTGCTCATTTATCGTAGATAAAGTACAAATTAATAAATATGATGCTACTTATGTTAATTTGATTATAAAGTAAAACAATAATGAGGCAGAGTTCAAAATATCAAATAATATTTTCTTAAAATGGAAAGCAAAATCTATTCACTCTTTTCTCGAAAGAATGAAGAAACCAATAATTCAGTTTTTTTTTTTTCTTTCCATAATTTAGAGCCCTTTTAAACATTCATTTTTCACGCGTAATGGAATAGAATATGGTGGTGAAGTTGACAAAAATTGCTAAAATGCTAATTTAGTTCATTTATTTATTTCCCAATTTCAACTGTTTGTATTAACAAGTGTTTTTTGCGTTTTTCTCACTGCAAATAAACTTCCCCACTTATTTCAAACAAATGCAATTGAGAAAGGGTCTCTTCAGCCTTTTTGTTTTTCAAACATTATACAGTATTCTTTTCTATAACATTAGTTAATAAAAGAGAATTTTTTATACACAAATTTTACTAATTTTACTTTTTAAACAACATTTTTTTAACTAGATATATTTTTTTTTAATTTGATTATTTCTTATAATTTTAACTAATTTTGAAACTAAAGTATCTATTTATAATAAAAAATTTACCTACATAATAAATTAAAAATATTTAAATTAATTAATTATTATATTTATTTTTATAATTATAATATTATTATTTTTACTATCATAAAAAACAACAACACAAACGTGTGTTTCCTATAGTTATAACATTAATGGTAATGTGAACTTGTCAACAATCAAATAATTTCATTCAGTTTTAGATTGATTTTCAACGAATTGAATTGATCATTAAACAAAACGATGTCTTTTAATACACATTTTACTTATGTGGTGTTGTTCATTTCTTACCTGTACAAATTGTCATTGGCTGTCATCAACAAGTACAAATTAGTACCTTAGGTTGAATTATTCCAATTTTTCGTTGAAATTGGTGTTTTGTTTTTTACAGATTCAAAGAAAATTGGGTTTGATTCAGTGAAAAAAAAAAAACTAAATCATGTCACGATATGTACTATTAAATTGTTTTAGATGTTAAAAAATGTTAGTTTCACTATAATATGTGGATACAAATAAAATATCCAAGCCATAGTTTAGAAAGATAATATACAATTTTAATTTTTAGATTAGATAATTTTTCTCAAAATCCATTTAAGAAAATATACGAATATTCAAGGTATGTTGTAAGAAATTAATTTGATTATTTATGCTTATTTATTTATTTATTTATTATTTTCATATATTTAAATTTTTCCAAAAAAAAAAGTTTTTATACAGTGGTCCAAAATGATTATCTAAATCTGCAATATAATTTGTTCATGTTTGTCTTTTGAAGGTCAACTGTACCCTATAAAATTACTCACGTATCGTTTTCAGTCTTCACCTTCAGTTTTCTAGGTGACACTCTTAAACACTCGAGTCAATGTTTGATTAAGAATTTGTTCTCAGATGGATAAGTTCAGCTTAGAAGAAAAAAAAAAAAACTCACATATTTATACAATTTTTTGTTGGATTAGACTGTACTTTGTGTTTAATCCTTATTTTATTATGTTCAGGTACTAATTTTGTATTGGTTAAATAGTTATAATTGGGCTGAAAATGCTATAAGTAGTGTAAATGATATCAATTTTTTCAGTAACAATTGTTAGCCAAAAATATATATGTTCACATTCTAATTCAATCTTTGGAATTAGCACAACAAAATTCACATGCTCTCCAACTCTGTTTGTTAATATTTTAGTTTGCATACTTTTATATATATATATATATATATATATATCACATTTATTATTTTTATAGAAAAATGAATACCCCAAAAGAAATAAAGACAGCCCAAACGAGAAGATGGATCCGGGGTTTTTCTTCCTGCACTCCCAATTTTTCTTTCTACACCCCAAATTTTTTATAATTTCATTGCTACCCTTTTGGTTTGTAGTTACCGGTTTTCAGAAACCGGAGTTAGCGGCTTTCAGAAATTGGAGTTACCGACGTTCAAAAACCGATGTTACCGGCTTTCAAAATCTGGTGTTGCCGGCTTTTAGAAGCTAGTGCTACCGGCTTTCAGAATCTGGTATTATCGATATTCAAGATATGGACAGTGACAAAACTTGAATAAAAATGTTAGGGGTGCCAAATTTAATTTTTTTATATATAATTTTTTTTCTAGTTAAATAAAAAATTCTTCATTTTATTTACTTAAACCATTTTTATAAAGTGATTCACGTATGCACTTATCAATTTCTAATATTTCTAAATCATTGAATTCACGCAATAGAAGTATTCTAATTTCTATTACAATTCAATGTTATCCAACTAACTCATTATGTATAGCGGAATTTGTAATGCAACCCAAGATATATCCATAAATTTTACCATTTGCAACATAAAACACAAAAACCTTTAAATTTCATAATTTAAGGTTGTACTAGTTTGGGTAAAAATATAATTAAGATTCATGCCAATTTGATACAAAAAATCCTAAAATCATAATTAAGATTCATACTAATTTGGATAAAACTTAAGTTGAAAGAAACATCATAAGAGAATCATAAATTTAAGATACATAAATCATAATAGAATATTAATGATTTATGAGAGATATTGTGATAATGTATTCTTCAATCTCTCTATTCTTCAATCTCGGTTCTCGATTTATCTCCTTACTTTTCTTTTTTAATTTAATACTTTCTTTATGACTTGTTGAAAAATAATTTTATTATGACTAGAGATAGAACTCTAATCGCTTTTATCAACAAACATCCATCAAGTTAATTTTTATTTTTAAACAATAAAGATATACAACAAAAAAAATATATAAATAAAATTCTTAAAATTTTTCCTAAACTTAATATAAATAATATAATTATATAAAAATATAATTTAAAAATATATAAAAAAATTAAAAGTAATGGGGGAGCCGGTGGATGCGGGTGTACCAATTTGCGAAGTTCTGTTTGGACTATTTTAATTTTTTTGTATTTTATTTTGTTCATGGTTGGCGACCCTGAATCCTTGTTGACAAGCCACAAGTTGTTGGAGAAGTGAAATAGGAATATCCTTGCGATGAGTTTCGCTATCTCATACTCATCTATAATCTTTATCTTTTTAGATTATAGTATTTCATTACGGTTGTAGTATGTCACGAAATTTATTTTATTAAACTATATAATCTAATGTTACCGACTTTCAGAAGTCAGTGTTATCGACTTTCAGAAGTCGGTATTACCGGCTTTTAGAAACCGGTGTTACCGGCTTTCAGAAATCGGGATATCAAATTTCATTCTTGAGGATGCTGACTACGGAGAAATTTAGTTTATAATTTATTTTTATTTTTTTGAAGGACATAATGGTCTTTGCAGTCAAACTTGGAGGAGCAGGAAAAAGAATTGGGGGTGCAGGAAGAAAAACCCTGGACCCGTGAAGGGTGAGTTTTGCAATGCCCAGTTTCATAATTCTAAAGTCCATTCAAAAAATTGACAAATATTGGGGATACGAATCCAAACTTCTAAATCTTATAATAATTTGAGAATGTTTTTCTTACATCCTTTAATACTCTTTTCACGCCTTACATTTACAAACAAATATTGCAAACTATTATTTCACCTTCTAATAATAATAATAATAATAAACTTCATGCCTTAATAGAAATAATTAACATTAATGATGTTCAAATAACATTATTTCTTTAACTTTTTTTTTCTTGATTTCTAGTTTATACTAATACTTCTTTTTCAAATTATAAGAATACTATTTTTTCTTATCGTTTTTTAGTTCGATTTGTGAAACACAAGAAAACTATCTTCTTCTCTTTTTTTTTAAACTTTTTAGTAGTATTGTTGACCAAGTATTTGTTTTGTTTTGTGATGTAAAAGTACATTTCTCACTCTATATATTTATTATTATTTTCCTATAATACTGTAAAAAGGAAAGTGAAACTTGAGAAGGAATTCGATTGGAAATTTTGATTTAAAAGAGGGTAAAAGAGTCCATAAATAGAAATTGTATTACATGCAGATCAAAGAACAAAAAAACACCAAATTAAAAATAAAAATATAATTGTTTATCAACAGCTTTGTGTGCTCTTTTACTTATTCTCTGTTTTCTTTTATCAAACTCAAAAGCACTCATTCTTTTTGGATAAAAATGACAAAAAAATAAAAATTCAATAAATATTTGTTGATAATTTATCAATAAATTTTGATTACCGATAAAATCTCCAGAAAATATCATGATTTAATAATTTTTTTTCTCCCAGAATTCTTTTTTCAAATACTGCTTGGTATCCAACTACTGGTCTTGCATACCTGGGCAGTTGCTTCCTTCGTATCCAACTACTGCATGAACGAAATGAATTCCAACATTATGTAAATACGTGTGGGGGCATGCATGGGACCTAGAAAACGTGGCAGAAGATGCATATGACTTTTTTTAGTTCCGGATGCTGCAATCCGGAAGAATTTTTTAAATATGTTTCAAAATGCATATTCCGATAGGTATTTTCAGATTTGAAAAATATTTTTTCAAATAATTAATTTGAAATATAAAAATATTTTTTAAAATAGATGTTTTTAAGATATTTCCAGATCATTCAATCCTAAATGTATTTTTTGGTAATTTTTGCTTTGAGTATTTAAAAAAATATTTTTTTAATTCAGAAATATCTTTCAGGATATTCAATTCAGAAAATATTAGAAAAATGGAGGTGCATAGATTTGTATTATAATTAATGATGGGTGAGAATTACCACTTTTATGGGTTGCAGGAAGAAAAAAAAAAGAAGGGGAAAGGAATACCCTTTAAAATGTCGAAAATCTCAAAAAGAAAAGACTAATGGGTCGTGGGTGAGAGACCCAATCTAATTATCTAGTTATAATAAAAATAAATAGTTGTTGCTGGTTTAGGTATTTACTAATCTTTAATGAATCAATATTATACACCCAATCTTAATACAAAAAGCTTTTAATAAAATTACACATAATAAAAAATATTTAATATTTTAAAATAATATTATCAATATAATAAATTTGAAATCATCTTGTTATCTATTAATAAAAATGCACATATTCATAATATTTAATCGAGACAAATAAAAAAAATTATATTTGATACAAACTATCATCAAAATATAATATATATATATATATATATATATATATATATATATATATATATATATATATATTTACACCCTGGCGACCAGACTCTAGCCAACTTATGTGTATGCACGCGGTGGACCAACCTTCAGACAACTTATGTGTATGCATGCGGTGGGCCGACCAGGACAACTTATGTGTGTGCATGCACTGGGGCGACCTCATGTATAAGCATGCACTAGGTTGGGGTTACCCGCACACGTCAACTACCTCCCGCAATCCTAGGAGGACTGAAGCAAGGATGAGCTACACACCTCTATAAAGCCAAGCAGTTGCTCTCCACCAAAGCAAAGGAGATATGACCGAAAAAGACAAGTCTAAAGAGAAACAAAAGTATTTTTTTGTAAAATATATGACAAAGAGACCGAGTTCCAACTAGTCTACACCTCAGATTTGCCTTTTGCAAGAATACACACGCACGCACACACGCGCACACGCACACGCGCACACCCACACACACACGCACACACGCGCGCACCCCCGCACGCGCACACGCGCACACACACACACCCACACACACACACACACACCCACACGCACACCCACACACGCGCACACACGCGCGCGCACACACCCACACACGCACACACACGCACACACGCACACACCCGCGCACGCGCACGCGCGTCACACACACAGAGACATATATATATATATATATATATATATATATATATATATATATATATATATATATATATATATTTTACACACACACATATATGTATATAAGAAGAACTTGCTTTTAAAAGATTTCTGATTGGACAAACTTGTTTCCTTTTCCACCAAGATCCCTAAAGTGGACTTTGATATATGAAAAGATCAACATATCTTTCAAAATTCTAAACAAAAAGTAGAGATAGAGTGTATTAGAAAGATGATGTTTTTTTTTTTAAATAAAGTCTAACTAATTAAATTTTTCCTTTTATAAATTATATATTTAAATAATAAAATATTCATATTTTATCTCAAGTATATCACTTCCTCTCTTAGAAAATTACCCAGCTCTTTCCAATATAATTGTAAAAATAAGATGGAATTAAACCCATTGATTCAATTGTTTGGTATACATATTATCTAATTTAGTTGAAAATAAATAAACAAGAAAAAAAGTACTAGTAACTCAAACACGAATAGTAGAAGTTATTGAATGATCCCTAACCATTAAAGTTATTTTTATATTACATCAACGATCTTATTTCTTACTGCATCAGTAAATGTGGTGATGCAAACTAAAATCCTTCTGTTGACTTTATGCCTATTTCTCAATACTTAGAAATTGATTTCAAAGTGAGAAATTGTATGACCAATCATCCAATCAAGTTTGAACACTATCTTGCAGTAATCTCTTATATGAATGTATTTGTAATACATTGATATCGAATATAGTTCAAATGTATAGAAATCAAGCTCCAATGAACATGAAACAGACTAATTACAAAAAGAAAAAAACGATTAAAAATTTAAATGTGAGTTTAAATTACACGATAAGTAAACTTATAAATTTATGATCTTTATATTTTATGTTAAGAGTGATGTAAATTTTTTATGTATGTATTGAACTTATATATCATTAGTATTATATCTCTCTAGCAATCATTTTTTAAAAGATCTAACATAAACAATAACAAATAAGTAACTGTAACATGAACAATAACAAATAAGTAACTGTTTGAGGTTACGAGAAGAAAAGTTTACGTTAGTATAAAGTTCAATCATTTTGCATACAAGATATCATTAGTCTTAACATTCAAGATAGAAGAAAAAACTTGAAGTTGAACGTCTGCATCTCAAAATATTGCACCCATTTCGTAATATTCTGAGAAATATGGAGACAAAATGCTTTAGAGTTTGACCCTATACAACTCTTCCAAGTGTGAGGTGCCAAAGTTCAGGGAAGGATATAAATAATAGCATCCAAAAGCACTAGGTTCTCACTGCTACTTCAGAGTCAAATATTGTCAAAAAACCCTTTCAGTCACATGTTCAAAGCATCAAAATGAAGAAAAAGAATTCTGAATCGTTAGCGTTAAATGGACGTTTAGGGTTATCTAATGATCTTGTTTTACCAGAAACAATGACGGATTATATAAGGAACTGGGAGGGTTTGCGGCTCCCCAAAATATTTTTGATTTTTTTAATTATATATATATATATATATATATATATATATATATTTAAACTATGTATACTTTTGAAATTTTTAAAATTATAAGTAATATATTTTAAAAATTAATAAAAATTAAATTGTGTATTTTTTTATTTTTTTAATAAAACATAATATTTAATGTTAATAAATAATAAAATATAATATCAAATATAATAAAGAGTAAAAATATTTAGGTTTAATTATTTTTTTGTTTTTATATTTTAAAAAATATTAAATTATGACTAAAAGTTGGAACTAAAATTGAGACTAAAACAACTAGAGAACCGACTTAAATCTTTAAAATAAAAATCAAATGAGTAATTAAATCAAATATTTATTAAGATATTTTTTATTTTTCTTCTCGTTGTCTTTTTAGTTTTTCACAAATTTGTACTCATCTTCCGGTCTCATATGTTTTCTTTTTGTTTTTGAAGAAGAAAAGAGAGTTAGACACAAACTTATTACATTTTACTTTCATTTGTCACTATTTGTTATCTTTTTTTTCTTGAAGAAAAAAAGGTAACTTCTTTATTTAATTTGATAACGAACTATATTAACATTATTTTTTATTTCATTATCCTTAGTATATTCATTTTTTATGAATATAAAAAAAATGTATTATGTTGTTTCAAAGGGCAACTGGGCAATGAAATGGATTTTGAATTTATTAACATTCTTCAAAAAGGGTACTGTTAATAATCTCATAGGTACCGAAACCATTAAAAGAACGTCCAATAACTTATTGGCCATGGTACGAAGTATTTAAAATACGGGACAAAAAATACCATTCAGGTAGTATTTTCAAATGAGTTGCAAAAGGATTCGTGGGTTCCCCAATCATGGATGGTTCTAGAACCGCTAAGCCTATGTTACAGGCAATAGTACCTAGAATTACTACTGGAAAAATATATAAAAGATCGTTAGGCCATGTGGGTTCTCCATAATAATTATGACCCATCTCCTTAGCCAATTTTGCTCTTAATACAAGATCATTCAAGTCAGGTTTTTTTGTTATTGGGATAAGTGAATTCTTATAGATCCATCCTCCAAAAGAACCGAATATGATAATTTTTCATCATCTGACTCGAGCACTAATCAAAATTTTCAACTGTATCTATAGAATAAACTAGAAAAAAAAATGTATGTGACTTGACTATAATATATTTTTCTTTTAATAATTACGTATCTCAATTTTTTATTACATTATGATAAATTATTTTTTAATATTAATTTTTTTTAAATGTATATTGATGAAGAATAAAATAATAGATTCATTCTTTAAAAGTGGTAAAAGAGAAGTTATTGGTGAAGTGAAAACAAGATAGATAGATGTTACTTCTTCACATATTTTAAGATATTATACTAATGATCTAATCTAATAATCAAATTATCTAATTAGAAGAGTTATTTTTTAAAACATTATACTAATAATCCAATCTAATAATTATATAATTATATTATTTTAGTCCCTTAATCCTCCAACTTTCATCGTGGATATCCGTCGCATAGAACTGGCTTTTGTTGCTAAGACTCACTACTAGATTTATGACTTTTATATCAAATTTAAAATAAAAAATTTAATTCTGGTTCGTATATTGAAAAAATTCTACATCTAAGTTCTTAAACACGAACAATTTTAGTTTATTCTAAATTCTATAACTAACTTTCTACCTATACATAAAATGAAAGAATGTTTGTGTTAACTTGTAGATGGATCTCCAATTAAAAGAACAATTTTTGAAGAGTAAATTGTAAAGGCACTAAAGAAATGATAAAAGGTCACAAAAGATAAGAGAAAGTTGAGAAAAGGATAATGATATTTTAATTTACTTTTTTTGACCCACTTTTAACTTATTACTTTGATCACTATTAGATCATTACATCACATCACTACAAAAAATCAAAATAAACTATCTAAGGGTGATTAAAGTAGTGGGTTAAAAGTTGATAAAAAAAAGTATGTTAAAATATCATTATCCTTGAGAAAATTAGGGGTAGATGTTCCTTCAGAAATGATGGGCGGAGAAGATTTGCATATAAGATCTTTTTTCCTCTCATGACACATTATATTGGTTGATTCAACATCTGATGTAAACAAATGTTAAAATTGATGTAATCAATCTTAAATAATCAACGTAAAATGTAATTTTTGCACTAACATAAAGATAAAAAAATTTAGCAAATCATTATATTTTTGTTTGTTTCAAATCATAGACTTGTTAATTCACTTGGTTGGGTTATATAAGTAATGTATGAGGATAGTTCCATATAAACTTCCTCATCAAGATGTTCATGAAGAAAAATATTATGGATATATCTAAGTTAATATCAAAATTATTGATTTATTGTAACAATAGCCAAAACTAATTAAAGAGTGGTGACCTTTCCAATGGTGAAAAATATGTCATAGTTGATGTCTTTTATGAAAAAGACATAAATATTTAGATATATTTCTAGTCTAAATGTATCTCTAAAGTTATATTTTAGATTTAAGATCATATTTGATAAATTATTATTATCAATTGAGAGTATGGGTGTGGCTAAAATGTAAAAGCTCAAATATAAATTTTTCATACTTTGATTGGTGTTTATATAGTGTCTATTGTATAAGAACGTTGATAAAATAAGATAAACAGGATGAGTCAAAGGTTAGTATATTAGGTAAGAGGACCATAAAAGGTGTACAATAACAAATATAAACAAGGTTGTTACTATTATAGAGCAGATTTATGAAAATCATATAGTTTTGAAAATATCTAACATTTTCTCGGACTCTTTAATCTAGAGTGACTATGCTCTTATGCAGGTATGGATGTTGGGGTACTTATAGTATCAAAATTCTATCTCAACAAAATAAAGACCTTGGTGATGATGATTGATGAGGAATGGAGAGACATAGCATATTACAATCTATACCACTATTGCGGGTGAAATAAAAGAAGGACAAATAGTCATTTATTGACAAAAAAATCATCTGTGGATAGTTAAGTTAAACTTACACAACATATATAATTTCCAATCTTATTTGGAATATGCAAATCTCCTTATAGTTGTGCTAGCAGTAAGCTATCTCCTGCAAAGGGAGTTTGATTAAAATTATTTTTATGTGCTTAAACTATTATATAAAGTCTTTTAGGGATGTAATGTAAATATTGAGGCTTAAGTATTAACTCTTAATACATTACATATGGTTGAAACATCCCAAATGCTTCATGTAATTAAAATTCTTTGTTATGATTATTCTTATAAAAAAATTAAGAGGCTCAATGATATTGTTTATAGTATATAAATAGTTTATATATTAAATTTGAAGATGTTGTGAGTTTCTATATTAGGCTCAAAAAAAGAAATATAAAATGTTATGAAAAATATGTTCATAACAAATGACGTATTTACTTATAAAAATAGTTTTATAACGTAAGTCAAAGTTTATAAACAAGAAGGTAATATGGGGTAAAGTTTATTAATAGATTTAGTACCCACTTGTAGCTTAGTAAAATGAATTTTCTAACATTATTAATAAACTTGGTTCAATGTTAACTAATGATGAGGGCAAGACAATTCAAAACCTTTAAATCAAGAAAGGTAAAAAAGATTATTTTATAACATTTTAAAAGAAATTTATAAAAATAGGTTTAATTAGTCAGATGATACTCATTTTGGTTCGGATGTATAACTTTGACACCCACTTAAAAAATATATTAAAGTGTAAATTTTTGAAGTCATATATATATATCAAAAGATAAATCCAAATATGCTTAGTGAAATCATCAACAAAAATAAGAAAATAATTGAAAAGATATTACGACAAAAAGATTTAAAGGATTTATGTGAACTAATTTAGAAGGATGTCAACTCTTACCATTATTGTTATTAAAGAGAAGTTCAACTTGCTTGGCCAAATGACATCAGTCAGAAACTAAATTTTAATTGATTTAAGGGAAATAGTTACATATTTATCAAAGGTGAAGGTTGACCAAGCTTATATGGTGCAAAACATTAAAGGTATTAGATACAATATTAGTCTGGGCCTCTACAGTAAAATAAATAGAAAAAAAAAGTAAAATATAAAAATACTTCGAAACATATTGACGAGGAAAATATATAAGTCGAATTCGGGTCCTTGTTTTTTTTTTTTTTTTTAATTAAGTCTCAATATTTGATGAATAGAGTTAATTTGTTATTTTTCATTGATGTTAAGATGATTTGACATTGCTACATGTTAAAATCTGCATCATTTTTTACTTTGAAATTTCTCTATTTTATTTTCTCCTTCCACCTTACCCCCACCATGTTTTATATTGAAAAGTTTGATTTTTATTTTTTGGACTTAATTCTTACATGGGGTGAGAGATTTTTGTGAGAGAATAATATTTAGGACTTTGAATTAGAAAAAAATACCATTTAAATGGTGTTTTATTATCTAGAAATGGTGCAAAATGAACATACAATTGGAGATGGAGGAAAAAACAAAATACAAAAAAAAAGAAAAAGAACCAGAGGAGTTCAACATCTTGAACTAATAAAAGACAAAATTATTTCTGAAATATAAATAGTATGAAATATCACAGTAAGAATTCAAAATAAATTCAAATTATGTTACTAATCCAGTAAATTTATTTTAATTGTAATCCAATCAATATATGAAATAAGTTAGGAGAATAAAATATGGTTAAAATTAATCAACCTATTTAACTTATCACCCCATTGCAGATCAAACAAAGTTACGAAACTTTTTAAGCTTAAGTCTATGGTGAGCCCCTTGAATAAGTTAGTTTAACTTACTTTGATACTCTTAGTAACGAAGAGAGTTAACAATTTTTGTTTAATTCAATTTTTTCATTAAATAGTCATTTTAATCAAATATACAAATAAATTGTGATTATGTTTGGTTTAATTTAAATTTAATATAAACTTTGAATTAAATCAACCAATGTTGTGTGAATCTATTTTTGTAAAGTTGTTAAACATTTTCTCGCAAAAAAAAAAAAAATTAGACATTTTATAATAAAAAACTAACAAAACAAAGAAAAAGAGAGAAACACGTTATGAATTATTTTTGTATGATTGTTGTTATATTTATGATTTCATTTTTTTTCACATTATACGTAAATTACACAATCTTATAGTTAACAAATTACAAGACAAATTTGCTATCTTATTTTAGAAAACATAAATATATTGAAGGTAAAATACAATGAAATTAAGAAACTAAGAAGAGAAATTGGAAAATTAATCTTCCGTTTTGTCTTGTCTGATTGCTCCAGTAAACAATCTTTTTGAAGAATTAATGGTACATTGATTGGAAGACCTGCCCCCACGTATACGCCACTTATCTTAGTTGCCCACTAGCATCGTATTATTTAACCTATATTCTATGATTGATTAAAACATATAAAAAATCATAAAATAAAAAAGTCAATAGATAAAAAATTAAGTTTCATAAAAAAAATAAAACTTTAATAAATTTAATTCAATAATCATAAAATTTAAAAACTAGATAAAATGATGACGTTGGCATTTCTCTTTCCACCAATAGTTCTGGCCATCGAGTCTTTTTAAATCGTAAGTGATAGATAGTTTACATTACATCCTTTTCTTAATTGCTTTCAACGTGCATCTTTGTGAACTTTGTCATTTTTCTACAAATAGGAGTTAAGAGTCAAAATGCATCACATGATAAATTATGCATCGTCCAATCAACACTTAACGTAAAAGTTCCCATGATTCATGTCTAGATTTTGACAACGTAGCAAAATACATAAAATCCAACAATAAGGTTGTTACATATGGGGTCCGGAATTTTGAAGCTTTTGATGAGACACTATTGGCAGAACAAAACTGGTGAAAAATGCAGACATCAAAATTTCTCAGGGCGTGTCATGCCAATCACCAATCAGTGCAGTGCTGCATTAAAAGGCTCGTGTAAGGTGCTAATTGGTCCATCATGGATGTATTGGCTTGTACTTTATCTCAATGCAAAACCATCTCCTGTGCAAATTAATTAGATTATCATATAGACAAGACAGACCCAAATTATATATATTAATGACCATAGTTCAACATCCGAACATATATATACCCCAATTTTATATTATAATGAGAAATAATAAGGTAAAAGAGTGCTTTATTTATAGTTGGCCTTCTACATCCCTTCCAAGTGCCAGGGATGGATTGGAGAATAAATTAATAGCTTCCAAAAGCACAAGGTTCCACCACTACTCCAGAGTCAAAAGGACTCGGGAATCAGCTTCTTTCTCAGAAGATACAATACAATTAGTTCGCCCATCAATGCTCTTCTTTTCCTTCTATATTATTCTCTACTTTTGCCTAACAATTTTGTCCGAGACACCTCAGAAACTACGTTTTGATAACCACTTTCAACAGAAACTCAAATTTTTGTTTGTCATATTAAAAGAGACCAACCAATGACCAAAATTTTGTTGTACCTAAACTCTATTGCTTGCCTAACAATACATTCCAGCAATATCAAGTGAGAATACAACTTCAAAGTCGGCCACAGAGGCTAAACTTCCCTTTGAAAACAAGATTGACTAAAGTCCGTTCACATATCATCTTGGTTTAAAAATCAATTTAAACTAATAAGTTTGACATTCCATGCTTTGTAGCATAATAAGTTGCTCAATTGTGGAGCATCTGATACGAGTTTATGTTTTAACAGCAAGAAGAACAAACTTGTCTTTAGGATAGCAAATTTGAAGCGATCATTTTGCTTAAAAGAATCTAAAAATTTAAGGAGTCAACAAGATAGAAGAAGTGTTTCATTTGACTTGATGACACCTAATTCCATAGCTACCATAATATATTATATAATAGATGAACCAAGGTTAAATATGAAACTGATTGCTTCATCATCCTCCACTGACATGGCTAACTATTCCTTCTCTGCTGAAAATTAAACAGCAGAAAGAAATATGTTCGAATATACCTACATAGAATTAAACAAATGTGTTCAATTATCCCCAACACAGCATCTGCCATACCAAATTCTTTTCAGACTCAAACTCAACACCAGCAACCAAAGACAACAGCAAATGGAGAAAATATCAGTTGAAAACTCAAAAGCCAACATCAGAGAAACACTTACATAATCAGGGCAAAACTAACCTCACCAGTTTAATTCCTGAGACAAAATATTCAACATCCAAAAAACAGGCCGAGTCTAATTTATATACACAGCCTAAGTGAAACGTTTTCAACCATATTAACTTTGAAGCAAAACACTGTGAAAGTCACCAGACATGCCATTGTGTGATTAGTATAAAAATCCTTTACACTTATATACACATAAGGATATAATACTTAATTACAAATTACAGGAATATAATACTTATTCATGATTCAAAATTGACGAGTAAGGAAGAAAGAGGAAGGGCAAGGGGATTATTATAATCCCTAGCTGCACTGCAATAAGCATATAGAATGGCTTCATAAATCTAAATTTTGTAAACAATTGTTAATTTGTGACACAGTTCAACAATCTAGTTCTGCCTATAAGCAATGTAATTGGCTAAAGCAACTAAAGGAGCAGCCTTGACAGGGTCAAAGCCAGAGAGCTGATCCTGAGCATCTTTGTTCAATTTGGCAGCAAACTCCTTAGACTTCTCAATCCCCAAAAGCTTGGGATAAGTAACCTTATCAGCCGCGAGATCCTTCCCCGCAGTTTTCCCCAATTCCTGGGAAGATTTCGTAACATCCAGAATGTCATCAACCACCTGAAACAACAATCCTATATACCGCGCGAACTTCCTCAATCTCTCAATCTCCTCGTCGCTTCCACCGCCCAGGATGGCGCCAAGGACCACCGCGCCTTCCAGCAGGGCCGCCGTCTTGTGGAGATGGATAAACTCCAACCGTTCGAGGCCGACATCGTCAAGCCCCTCGGACTTGATGTCGACCACCTGGCCGGCGACGAGTCCCTCGGCGCCGATGGCTCGCGCGAGTTCGCCGAGGGCGCGGACGATGCGCGGCGGGGAGGCACCGACGGTGGCGCCGGCGATGTGCTCGAAGGCGAATGCGAGGAGCGCGTCGCCGGCGAGGACAGCGACGTCCTCCCCGAAGACCTTGTGGTTGGTAGGCTTACCGCGGCGGAGGTCGTCGTTGTCCATGCAGGGGAGGTCGTCGTGGATAAGGGACATGGTGTGGATCATCTCAACGGCGCAGGCAGCGGGCATCGCGGTGGCGGCGGCGCCTCCAACAAGCTCGCAGGCGGCGACGCAGAGGACGGGGCGCACGCGCTTGCCGCCGGCGAGGAGGGAGTAGCGCATGGCCTCGTGGATCCGCAGCGGCTCGCGGAGCGGAACGGCGTCGTCAAGCGCCTGGTTGACGGCGTCGGCTTTCTGGAGCATGTAGGACTTGAAGTTAAACGCCGGCTTCTCTTCCGTCTCGACCGTCTCCTCTTTGGTGAGCACTGCGGAGACTGTGAAAGACGGGGACGAATAAAGCTTATCTCTTGGGCGTTTGGTAACGATGAGGGAGGGAATGGGGGAGTTAGTGAGGCCGTGAAAGAGAAAAGTTGGGGATCTGGATCTGGTGAAGCTGGGGTGTAGCCATGCGTTAAAATTAACGGCACTCATGGTGGGGTTTGTGAGAATCTGTTTGGTTAGGGTGGGTTGTGGAGTTAGATTGAAAGGTTTGGGCTTTGGTGCGAAGTATGAGAGTTAATGCATTGTATTAGGGTGGGTTAACGAGGGAGGAGAAAAGAATAGAAGGGGTGGTGGTGAATGGTGAGAGGTGAGAGGTGAGTGGTGAGTGAGTGGTGAGTGGATAAGCAAAGGGTTCCACTTGCAGCAATGAGTCAATTACTTAGGATTGGTTATTGGGATCTTAGGAGATGAGATGAGATTCAACTATTACACCATTCGGCATATAACCCATCTATCTATATATCTATCTATTCTTTCACTCCCTTTATGTTCTGTCACCTCCTTTGCCCGCCTCGTGTCTATTCCATCAACTTTTTTTCCCATTCTTTTAAACCAAACCATATGCTTTTATTTGACGTGTGACTCCACTTCTCCTATACTTTGCAAGAAACCACCACAAAGGGGAATGAATGAATATCACTGATTCATCTTCTTTCCAAATACCATTTCGTTAAATATCCCTATAATTCCTCATTCATCAATACGTATAAAATGCTTTATATTATTAATTATGAAACCTTCAACTCTTTATTATAATCCATAATAATGAAATACTATGCTATCTTTCTTTTTAATGTTTTTTTTAAGTGAAACTGTATTTAAAGGTCATATAGAAATTGGATTGTAAATCTAAAGGTAATAGATTTTTTGTTTTTTGTTTTTAAGTAAGTGATATGGTGAACAATTTTCTTAACACTCTTATGTTGACATGGATCACAAAATAATTTGATGCACCGTAATTTTCTGTATTCTTCTTTTTATATGGCTTAGTGTAGATGTCAATGTTATTCCCTATTGTCAACAAGTTGAAACGTTGTTTTCATCCTACTAATGTCACCTTATTATATCCACCACTAGCACTCTCTTTGTCAATGGCATTGGCAACAAAAAAAAAAATAGTGCTCGTTCATCTTTTAGCGCCCAGTAAATATGAACTCTTCCAATAACATTTATATTGAAACACATCCAAACACAAAATAGAGTCACCTCAACTCTATTAACCACTACCATCTCCAAGTATAGTTTGTGTTTTTTAGAATAATTACTTACAATTATTTGATGTGATATATATATATATATATATATATATATATATATATATATATATATATATATATATATAATTTAAAAAAAAATGGGACCATGAATCCCTAACTCCTTGAGATAACATAGTGTTTGGCCCAAATCGACCGTCCCAACGTTTTCTTCATTTATTTTCAATATCGAAAATGTTGATATTAACATTCACGTATATTCATTACAAACTCATACATTGAAGGTTCCCGATATAATGTGGTCATAGAAAACGTATAAAAGCCAAATACTAAAAACATGACAACAACTTAAGCATGGAAGAAACGACACTAAATTAAGAGTATGTCATCTCTCTCGTATCTTATGCCTAAATTTTCACATAAAAAGATGGTTCTAGGAGAAAGTGTGAAGATAAATTTGTATATATGAATACGTGTGTTTCTTTGTGTGGATTTAAAGGATAAAATAAATGAATTTGAAGATAAATTGTATGAATGTTAGTGAATGATTTGAATGATCGATAGATAAAATAAAAAATTATAATAGATAAAATTTGAAAATTACTAAAATGTTTTTGATAGAAAAAATATATAAAATAATTTTTAGATTAGGTAAAAATATTAAATTTTAATAAAATATTATTTAATAAATTTTAATAAAAAAAATAAAAAGTAAATTACAATAAATTATTATTATTATTTTCATAATAATTACTATTATTTAAAACTATTAATGATAACAATAATAATAATTATTATATATATTATTTTTTATTATATTTAATTACTATGCATATAAATTATTTATTATTATTAATTATTATAAATATATATTATTAACTTTAATAATATATATATATATATATATATATATATATATATATATATATATATATATATATATATATATATATATATACACGATTTAGGAGGATATTATTGTAAATTACTATATATCTCTTTAAATCTGCTATGTTTTGATGAGATAAAAAAAGTGATCCATCCCTCAAATCTCTGCATTTCCTCTCTTAAAATCTATACATACAAACATAATTAATTCTTCAAATCCATCATCGACAGCTCTAGAAGGATTGTTGCATGCGAACAGAAAAAAAAAAAAGAAAAAGTTGAAACTTTCTTCCAACATCTCAAAAGAAATATAACCTTTAAAGTTTTGGATGAAGAACCTCCCAAAGCTTCTAGAATTCAAAGAACACCAGAAAAGCTCTTCAGTTGCATTTAAAGATTCTCATACAATATGAATTGTCTTGGTGGAGATGACTATTTATGGATCGATGAATATGAATATGGATAATAAGCCATCATGATGAGTGCAAATCTTGTTCTTAGTTAATATTCTCTCTATTTTTTATTGTATTCATTTCCTCCATTACCAAACTTTTAAACCCAATAAATACCACTTTTTCATATTTCTGTTTGATTTATTTTTCTAATAACTAAAGAAATCGAAGAAATGAGAACTAGGTTTCCCAATGAGAAAAAGGCCATTAGAAAGATAGATCGGGTCTCAATAGTTAGGACTTATCTTACTTACAACCCCTTTATTCCCATTGTTTGCACATCTCTAAAAGATTGATTACACCCCTTACTTATTTCTATTTACAACACCTTGTTTCTTGTCCACAGCCTCATAATTGACAACTTTTACATATTCAGTAAGTCCAATTCAATGTTTTTCATCTCCCAACCTATGTATGCAACATGAAAAACATGTGACATTAATATCATAATCTTGATACAATGATGAAAATGATGAACCTTGAATGTGTAATAAGTCATATCAGAAGAATGAGACAAAAGGGAAAGCAACGATGAAAAGTAACAAGGAGAAAAATTATTTTTATTAAGAAGTATATGTTAGAAATATTTTATTATAATTTAAAAAATAAATAATAAAAATAAAAATTCTACTGTTACTGAAGTTTTTATAGACCTTTAATTTATGGTTTAATGGTTTTTAATGATTAACGGCTATATTCTTATTGCAATTTACTTCTTTATCTCCTTTATCTACCTATAAATACCACCTAGGTGCATGAGGAAAAACACAACAAACAGAGACAGTGGTGTTCATAAGGTTCGGAGATCCTTCGCTGCACTCGATTGAGATTGATCTGACGGGTTGTTGTATCTTGGGAGAGAAACACATTTGATTTGAGACACATATAATTGTGTATTTGTTTAGTCCTGTGCAGTAGGGGCGTTTTCTCTCTAAGGATAGCGCTATGTGTGCCTCAACCTAGGATATTTCTACTCCTTACCTTTTATTTTTATTTATTATTGTTATTATAATTGTTGATCTCTGATTAATATTCATTGTTTTATATATTGTCTTAGTATTATTATTGATTTAATAATTATTATTATTTTATTTTATATTTATATTATTATTAGTATTATTTGAGTAATCATTTTCTAACAGTATATGCTGAAGGTATACAATGTTTATATATATATATATATATATATATATATATATATATATATATATAAATGTTTTGAATATTTCTAATGAAATACAAAGATGAAGAATTTAATTTCTAATTAAAGATATTTATACCAAAGTTATCTTTAGTATAAAAGGTGAAAATTTATGGAAGATGTATTGATGTAAAAAATAAAGATTCTAGAGATATCTTGGTAATGAGACAGTTGTGTCTTGAAAAGATATATAATAATGATTTGATAATTAAGACTAGAAAAATATATATTAAAATATATCCCTAATTGAGAATAATTAGAATAAGTATATTAGAGAAGTACAAGATGTAGTGTCAACATATAATCTTAAATGAAAATTTACAAGTTGAAAGATGAGAGATGGAGACTTACTAATGAGAGTCTTAATGGTAATGCGTTGAATGATTGTTAAACAAATTAAGGGTAACTCTCTATATCAAAGTTAAAATCTAAATAAACTTGTGTACTTTAAGAACTACCAAACATTTTATGATTTATGTGAGAGTATATCCTTTTTAGGAATATTATCTATTCATGTTAATATGATTCATATTTGAAGGATAAAATCATTATCGTGATATGAATAACCAACCTACAAAGAAAAAGTATAAATCCATACAAAAGTTAAAAATTGATTCAAAATTACGATATTTTGGGATAGAATTAACATGTTAAAAACATTTTTTAAATTATAAGTTTTTCCATATATATATATATATAGTCATAAAAAGTATTTTGAAATGTTTTGAAATTGTGTATGTACTTAAGGTTTATTTTCACAAAAACTATGTATTACAATGCTTTGCAAAAGTCTTACCGTTGTTCTATTATGAGAGTACCTTTCATATATTTAGGCATATATAGGGGGGAGGAAGTCAAGAAAGTCAAGCCTTTGGAATAATGTGGTGAATAAGGTTAAGAAAAAACTAGCTAGGTGGAAGGGTAGGTTCTTACCTTTTGTGGGCCAAACATGTCTAATTAAATATGTTCTTACAATTATCCCATTGTTTGACTATTCCTTCTTTAAAATGTCATCTAAGGTATGCAATCCTATTATAAGGTTACAAATAGACTTCTTATGGAGTTGGGAAGAGATAGGTAGAAAGATTACATGAATAAAGTAGGAGAATATCTACAAACCTAAGGAACAAGAAGGGTTGGTTGGGTATCAAGGACATTAGGTTATTTAATATTGCTTTGGCCAAGTGAAAATGACGGTTGGTTATGGAAAATGATGGACCACGAGAGGATATTTTAGAATTCAAATATGGATTTTAAAGAAAGTTGAATGATAAGGGTACCACAACACACAAATCAAGGTGGTGAAATCATTTTAGGATTGTGTGTAGAAATGAGACAATTGGAAAATGGTTTAATGAGAATGTAGTGTAAAAATTAGGGATAAGTTCTAAGATTAGTTTTGGGGACGATAGATGGTTAAGAGATTCTCCTCTCATGTATAGATTTCCTATACTATACCTAAATGCTCATAATATTGGGGTTATAGTACGAGAGTGGAGTTGGTGAAATGTTGACAAATGGGAATGGTGTGTTGAGTGACATGGAGCATGTTTTTAGTGGGAAAAACCACATATATCAACCCTAATGGCAGAGTTAGAACTAAGATCTCCAAATATGGAAAGGGAAGATGAATGGAAATGGTGTGATGTAGTGGGGGGGGGGGGGGGGGGGGAGGGATGTTTACACTATTAGATGAACTTATGAAAACTTGTTGAATAGTCAATAAGGGAATGATACTAATTTCTTTAGACTATTTTGGAAAGTTAAGGCATTGTCATCGATACAACATTTATCTTGGAGGGTAATTATGGAGAGAGTGACAATTAAACAAAACTTGAGATGCAGGAGAATCTTACTAGGCAACGACATTCATGTGATGTGCGGTGAGGTGAATTAAACATGTCATCTATTTTTTTTTCTTATAAGTTTGCAACTATAGTGTTGAACATGTGTAATAGATGGATTGGAACAATTTTAATACAATATATACAAGCGCTAAATCACTTTAAACAATTTAGTAATTTATAGCTCATTGTCAAAGGTAATATCATTTGAAAAAGTATGTAGATAACAATCATTTGGGATATGACCTAAAAGACTTTTTTTGTCAAAAGTCACAATGAAGATGTAAGAAGTAGTAAAATGTAGAGAATTATACTAAATTTACAAAAGAATGGTAAGAATGTTTGAGTACTATTGGAGAAATAGAGGCAATAAGACTAGAGATGGATAAAATGGGAATGTAGGATAGACACACATTTAAAAAAGCTCTACTATGTTTTGTAAGTAAGGGATTAATACACTGAAATAACGTGATGATACATAAAATTGTATAAAGTATTTACAATATTAAATGAAGTGTATGTTAAATAAAGGTTAATAGACAATAAATTTTGTTATTCTTTCAAAGTTTTGTTATAATTTACACGAGTGCACTATTTTTTATAAATGTAGATTTGTGACTACTTTCTACTGGTATTTAATAATGTAACTTTGTACATAAGTTAAGATACATGATATATTATACTTTATTTCTTGTCTTTTAAAAAAATATATTTAAGGACTTTTTTATTTGATTCTCATAATACTCTTGTATCCACGTTTGGTAATCTCCTATTATATTGATCCTTAGATAGGTTAACAAAAGAATTCTTCGAAAATCCTTCGTAATAACAACAAAAATCTCATTTTCATTCTTTCATTTTTATTAGTAAATCATTCGTTTAAAATTCAAAACTCTTTTTGTTTTTGTGTGCAATTCTCATAAAACTTATGAGCTTCTTCCTTATTTAGAAAATTTTTTCTGGCAAAAGGTTCTAAAATATTTTTGATAACATTTCCATTTCACCTTCACTAAAGTCCAATATTTTTTTCTCAATCCGAGTACAAACTTTATTCTTTGACAATTTAATGAGACCTTTCGTTGGCATCTTTACTCAAAATCAAATGCTCCGTTTCCAAAATGATCACACGGTTTATCATCGGGAATATGGTCCAAATCAATGACATTTGTGACTCTCAATCTAGATTAAAAACAAATTAGAGGTTCGAAAATTCATAAAAAAAGTTATGCTTAAAACGTAGAGAATATAACACAATAAAAATAGGATATATAAATAGAAAAAGAGATTGAGAAGAAAATGAAACAACTTTGTAAGTCTAGAAAATTGGAAACGATTTTAATAGATTTCCTAAATCTATATATTAAATATATAAGATGGGTTGATGTTGATTTATAACTCTTCGTAAATGGTATTACGTTCGGGTTACCACACATTAATAGTACCATTGTTCTGAATCTTAGAAAAGGCAAGGTATTTGGATCTTCTAAAAATAGTAGTGTTTTAAAGGAGAGTTGAATAGAAAAAGAATAATAAAACGATTAGATGTCATAAATAACATCACATCTTATAATTCACAATACAAATGTTGTGACATATTTTAACGGTCAAAACTTAAATCCCATCCACTTAACGGAGTTTGATGATTAAGTATTGTGATTATTTATTTGAAAAAAGATTTTAGACGGAAGATGTAAAATTAGAATGCAGCATGTTGGTGACGTCACCAAAATTTATCCAAAGAATGAAAGGCTTTTTATGGGAAAATTGAGCTAAAAAAAGGTTAGCAGTTGCGGCGTGCGAGTGCAGTGTGTGCGGTGCCTGCCAGCTGCGAAACCCCTCCCAAATCTCTTCCTTCTTCCTCTTTTCCTCTTCTCAATCTCTGCACTTTTCTCAATACAGGTTTCTCTCAATTCAAATTCCCTTTCTTCTCTTCCTCATCGCATCGCTTTTCATTTCTATTCCAACTACCTCACCCTTCTTCATCTGCCTCAGATTTCCCTCTCCTTCACGCCCCTTCGTTTCTTAGGGTTTCACGCTTTCGTAATTCCTTTTTATCGGAAACCAGACGTGTAGGTTTATCATCGCTGGGATAACTAAATATTGGGCTTAGGCCCAAATTTCGATCTGTGCCCGCTCCCCCCCTTTTAATTTTGTGTCCCGGTTGAATATTCTGATCTGCTTGCTTTTCGGTTTTGGATTGAAGTTGCGATTTTTATTTTGCCGGGCTTTGATGAATTAAATGTTGTGCGTAATTGAGTTGATGTCACCGTTGCAGGACGATGATTAAACTGTTTAAAGTCAAGGAGAAGCAGAGAGAACAAGCAGAGAATGCAAGCGGAGGACCACCTGTTAAGAAGCAATCAGCTGGGGAGTTGCGTCTTCACAAAGGTTAACCTCTATGATTTCTGTTTTGTAAATGGCAAAACTCGTGTGCTTGGCCCAAAGCTTTATGTGCACAAGTTAATTCGATCATGCATGTCCTACCCAAAATTGATGCGTCAAAAGAGTTTATATAGCTTTTAATTACCAGAGCAGGGGCTTCTGTGGCCTTGAGGGCATGCACGAGGAAGGATGTGTTGAAAGGAGTTTGTCGATTCACTTAGTCTGAACTGATCTATTGATTGTAGGAATAGAATGTTTGATATTTTCTGATCTAGGATTTTTTTTTTCATCACAAAGGATAGAAAAACTCAACAATATATAAGTGTGTTGCTTTTTTTTTTTTTTAATTTGAGTGACTTTGTACTGAAGAAAAAAGGTTTTTACTTTTTTAAGTGAACATAGTGAATATCTATCGCATAATTTGTATGTTATGATGTCTGAAGCTTGTTTTGGAAGATGAGTTGCTTGCCACTTTGTTCGTGCTTTTGGCTTAGTGATTTAGAAGATCTACATTATTGGCTAATTTACTTTCTTTATGTAAGTGGTTTTATTTGTTTTTAGGAATTATGTTGTATAAAAACTTTAGTTTTGTTCTAATAGTCTAATACATGCATTTGTCAAGATTGCATAAATTTATTTTGTTTTTAGGCATCATGCAGTGTTTACTTCATTTTTTGTGTGAGAATATCTTGCGTGCATTTGTCAGGATTAGGTATTGCTTTAATTCTCAAGTAAGAATTGCACAAACTTTGAGGGAAACGGCAATTAGAGACTTTTAAGGGATCTAAGTACAAGTAACTTTTTTGATTTGTTAGAAACTGTGGGTTGGAAAGTGAAACTGTCATACTGCAATCGTTTCTCATCAATTTCTTTAGCTTCTGGTAGCTGTCATGCTTGGAGTACAGTGTATTTTGGATTTTATGTGAATTGACTGGGGAAAAAATCATCTGGTGATTGTTTGTGCTGTTGTTCGGTGGTTATATCACTTCCATCTGTATTCATGGAAGCTTTTTTAGTTTTGAATTTATTATTGATTTTTCTGGGAAGATCATTTATTTTCTACATGTGGTAAGCTGAAATTTAATCTGGCTATTTTCTGCTTTAACATACTCCGATTTCTGTGTACTCTCCCATGGTGTGTGGTGAAGTTGTAAACTGATATATCTCTTATCTCTTAAAATGAGTATCTGTTCAGTAGACATATATGATATTGTTTTTTGGTTTTAAATGGTTTGGTTTCATACAAAAAAGACCTTTGGGAAGTTCAGGTAGCACGAGTTGGCTGTATGGTTTTTATTCCTATGAAAATGGGGAGAGGGAGACCAAGAAAGAATTGTTGGTAGGTTTCTCATGGTAAAAATACTCTGAGATCTGGTATATAACCAGACAATATGTCATTCATGTAGCTAATGGTGCTAACCTTACCAAGTGGGATAAGGCTTTTGTTGTTATTACTGATCTTGTTTTGAGATTACTTGAGGCTGTGGTTTCTGCCATCTTATTCTGTTATACGAGCTTTTGGTTACATTGGTGTGGACTTCTTGCAGACATAAGTGAGTTGAATCTGCCAACATCTTGTATCATACGATTTCCCAATGGCAAAGATGACCTGATGAACTTTGAAGTTTCAATCCAACCTGATGATGGATATTACATGTACGGAACTTCCCAAATTATCTGCCCATCTCTTTTCTGTTTAATTTGGAGAATTGGATGTACCTACTCATGTCCTTTCGTTGTATACTTTTTAGTTTTTTTGAAATGCTTGAAAATAATGTATAATCTCGTTGGATTTACATCCCCCTTCTCCACCCCATAAGTACAAGGAAAATGAACTGAGAACTTCCTTTTCTCCTCTATTTTTTGTTTGTTCATTACAGGGGTGGCACATTTTTGTTTACTTTCCAAGTGTCTCCCATCTATCCACACGAGGCACCAAAGGTTAAGTGCAAGACAAAGGTAGGAATTATGAAGCCATGATTATCTTTGGTATTATATAGTCATGCTTTATTTGTGTAGAAACTTACGTGTTTAATCTTGCTTGTGACATATTTTCATTTTCCTTGTCTGTTCAAAACTCATAATTTAATTTGTCATGCCATACACGTAGGTCTACCATCCAAATATAGACTTGGAAGGAAATGTTTGCCTTAACATCCTGCGAGAAGATTGGAAACCTGTTCTCAATATAAACACAGTTATCTACGGATTGTATCATCTTTTCACGGTATGACTCTGGTTTTAGCCAATTTTTGTTACTATCCTTGGAACTTTTACATTATAATCTCTGAATTATCGTTGCAGGAACCAAATTATGAGGATCCGCTGAATCATGAAGCTGCTGCGGTCTTGAGAGAGAACCCGAAATTGTTTGAGTCTAATGTGAGGAGGGCTATGGCTGGTGGGTATGTGGGACAAACCTATTTCACTCGTTGTATGTAATCTTTGCTCCCTAACTTAAATTCCGCAGTTGGAATATTATATCATTGCTTAAAAGGTCCATGGTTTGTAAAATTTACTTGCGAAAATTTCATTTTCTTTCAAAACGCTTGCTGTTATTTGTCCTGGTGGAGCAAGATGATAAGCCCGAACAAGACCAAGCATAAGAAAGCCAAGCAATTCGTTACTGTAACTTTTTGTGCTTGCTTTTGTAATGTGACTTGATATTTAAAGTGGACCAAACAAAAATGGATTCAGTGGTCAAATATATATATATACTCTCTGCTTGCTCCCATTGCAATTGGCATGACTATTTACTTGTTCTTTGACTGTTCGTTTTAGTTACTCTTACTGCGTTTCCATCAAATGCAACATTGATTAAACGTCATACAGCAGTGGGTTTGTGGGCTTAGTCTGAGATCACTACCATGTTATTACAAGGGTCACCCATTGTTGGGAACAAAGGCATACAATTTTTCATAAAAAAATATAGGTAAAGAAAATAAGAAGCTAAACTGAACCGTGCACATCTTGTGAGTTACAAATTGCTTTTTCAATTAATTTATAGAGAAAATTTTTCATCTAATTTCCCCCAAAGATAAGAAATATGAATTAATGGTTTTAATGTACGAGAGAAGAGTAATTAATTTTACATGCTCGTTTTCAGCAGTGTGGTTCAGTACCACGACTCTATTCGAGGTTTGAATGATGGGATCACAAGTATGTTACTCTACTTCCCCAAACTAATTTGTTACCACAGCCCTTTTTCCCCTTTCTCCATCTGGCATCGATCTCTCCCTCTTCCATCTTTTTCTTAGTAAGATGTGCGTTTTTCTCTCCTCCACATATGCAGTCGAAACTTTGAAGATGAAATGAAATTTACATATATTTATATTTTATAATTTAGTCATATTTATAGTTAGTTTTAGACTTTAACACACTTTACATCGAAATCTGAACATCTCGATTAAGGGATTATGGGAGAATCTGATATCGAACCGATTTAAAGGACATTGTTTAGGCTTCAAGCATTCATGGTTAATGGAAGTTTGAGCTCGGAGGGTTGTAATCTGTATATGGGTTCCCTACCGAAAGGTTACAAATTGGAGTCTAAGGGTTGTGGTATGTATGTCAGTCCTCTACAGATATGGAGTGTAGTAGTAGTAGAAATGTCTCATTACCCACCGAATATGGTATGAGTCTTTGGGCTAGGTCCGCATATGGGGTGAGTTGTTGGGCTAGGAATGACAGGCCCGAGTGCCATCCTTGGATGAAACACTTTGCAGGTGTCATCTAGTTTCTTTTCTTGGTATCCTTGGATCGGTTTTTTCATGCAACTCATCAATACTTAGAGCACTGAAATCATTGGATTCTTCTATTGCACAAACAACGTGATTAAATTTGGTCGTCAATGATTGTTGTATCTTACTAACCACTATACTTTGTTCTGTTATCGAACCATTGGACTTCATCTTATTCACCACTGCCAAGGTTCATCCAAGGAAGTTGTATATATTTTCACTCTCTTTCATAGTGAGCAACTTGAACTCCCTTTTTTTTGTTTCGTGGATCCTAAATGATTGGTTGCACAAGCTTTTCGAAGGTTGACATTTTCTCTCTTTTATGGAAGCATCACTCATGCATATGTGGAACTCACTCTTATTTTTCCCATGAAAATGTAGGACTTTCTTAATAAAATATCATGCAATTAATACTGTAGCGTGATTTAGTTTGAATATTGATGACACTTAGTTTAATAATTTTTTTAAATTGAACTTGATATTTTTAAATACAAATCTATCGAGATTTTTTCGTTCTCATTTTTGGTTGGAAAATCAAACTATTTCCGGGTATAAAAGTTGATTGTTTGAGAGGTTCTTGAAATAGAAATATTTTTTTTGAAAACATTGGGTTGCAAGTTAACTTCTGAAATGCTTCAGGACCAAAGTTGAATATAAAATTCCATTAATATTCAATCATCTATATTATGTCTTTTGTATTCAATCATTACTCCGCACATTTCCCAATAATGGAGTGTTGGTTAATTATTTAGATTATTTTGAGCAAGGTAAGGGAATAACTATTGAATAGAGTTTACAAGAATAACAGAAAGGTGAAGAATGTATCCACTGTATACACAACTTTCTTCATGAAAAACAGTGTTTACATCATGGACACAAATCCATGACTCAAATTTGACCATACATAAAATTAACAAAAATAGTTTGAATAATATTTTTTTTCATTTCTTGTATAAGATATAATTCTAA
Source organism: Vigna unguiculata (assembly GCF_037176805.1). NCBI lineage: Eukaryota > Viridiplantae > Streptophyta > Magnoliopsida > Fabales > Fabaceae > Vigna > Vigna unguiculata. The sequence continues at coordinate 48,535,460 of NC_140794.1, read as the reverse complement.
AAGATCTAGCACATTTTTTTTTTTCAATTTTCTCGTGTGAAAGTGTAAATGTACTTCAAAGTTACAAAAAAAAAAAAAATTAAATAATTGACAATTACCGGTGATAATTCTTAGGAAATCGAAATTGAATCGATTATTTGATGTTTGTAATGTAGGATTTGAATTTAAAGCTTTAGGTTATTACAATGTTTAAAGTAAGGTAGGCATGAATTAACTTTTAGTCTATCTAAAATCCAATAAAAGTTAGGATAACAAATAGACCCGTCCTCTTAACATTTTTCAAATTCGATCTTATTTGGCTGAAACATTTTCGCATTTACAGAATATATTATGGATAATATCCATTTTTTTTAATTTGATATGAAGACAGAGTTAAAAATTTCTCATATTGGATAATATAAAATATTCACATAGTCCATTTGTCAATCAATTATAATTGTTGTGTAAATTTTAATACTGTAATTTCATATAATTGACAATAACTTATAGTGACAACTACTCTATAAATTTCACATGTGTTATATGTTTTGGGTAATTAAATATGCTCTCTTCAACAATATACCATCAAAGTTTAAAGAGTGAGGGTTTGAAATGAAAAATCACATTCTCATAATAGTGACAATGGTTGAAGGTTAGTCTTTAATCATTTTTTCGTGTTAGTTTTATCATTTGTTCTAGAGCAAGTTAAATATCTTTGTCTTGTTTTTTTTTTGAATATGTTGAGGTTATCCTTCTAGATTCTTTAGTTGTGTTTTGTGTTTTGGCTGTGTTTGATATCAAACATAATATTATCGGCGTTGGAAATGTCACGATTGATGAGGTGACACTAACCCACTGTTGGGCTTGCTTTGAAGTTATGGGTACAAAAGATCTCAGAGCATCCATTGCGACCTTTCGAGGCTTTGCCATAATGGCTATAGGAATCGAGATTTGTTTTTGTTTTGTGTACTTATGTAATGCAAAACATTGTCACTTTTGCTTATGACAATTGACACATTTCTTCGATAGTGGACGTCCTCATTATTTCGAGGTTGAAGATGAATTAAAAATGCATATTTTATTTTGTTAAAAGTAATGAGGAGTATATAAATTTATTTTATATCTATATCTTAATGTAGAATATTTTATGGTGTGATGGTTAAGTAATACCTTATATTTGAATTACTGTATGATTTCATCAAGGATTGACATATGATTGTTCATTCTAAATCTTTTGATAAAAGAACTCCTTCCTATAAAAGAAGAAATTGGTTGAGAACTGTACTATAAGGTGTTGTACGTACTATAAGTTTTTGTTGTACATAATATATGTTTTTGTAGGTACTATAATTTTTTTTATGTACTATATAAGTTTTTGTACTTAATATATGTTTTGATACGAAACCAATAATAAAGTATAAAACCATATGATTTGACACAATGAAGCTTTAAACTCGTTTATTTACTGCATCATAAGAAGATGATGATATAAATTATTTAAATTATATGTTGTATTATTAATTTATATATGTGAACATTATTATTTATTTTGGTTGCATTATAAATAATGTTGATGCAATTTTTTTTTAAATGTTTGAATGTGGATATATTTTTAATGGATTAAATAGTGGTCATAACATATCTTATTGATTAATTTTTATAATCACATAATAAACATTAATTAATTATAATTAATTATGTGATGTAATGAATTTTTACCAACCAGAATATTTTTACATATATGATTAATTAGGATGAAATATTGAATTATATTTCTCAAATTGCCCACACATAAATTGAGAAGAGGAACATAGTCTAATAGTTTGATCATCTGGTTATATGAGTCCAATTGATCAAGACTTTAGCCCACAAACAAGTTTTATTTCACTAAATTCATTCATTAAGACGCGTGTATACATCGGTAAAACATACTAGTATAATAGTGTTTTATCATTTGCTGATGTAGGTCTAATTGAGTAAGACTCTAGCCCACAAACAAGTTTTGTGTCACTAGATTCATTCATTAAGTTAGGCTTTAGCCCATAGAAGTCTTATGTCACTAGATTCATTAATTAAAACATGTGTTTACATAGGTAAAACATAATAGTATACTAATATTATCTTTTGCTAATGTGAGTCTAATTGAGTAAGACTTTAGCCCACATGCAAGTTTTATGTCACTAAATCCATTCATCAAGATATGTTTGCATCCATAAAAAACAATAATTTTATCATTTGGTTATGTAAGTCTAATTGAGTTTGCCTTTGACCCACAAGAAGTTTTATGACAATAGATTAATTAAGATATGTTTTCATTGACAAAATATTATTTTGTTATAGTGCCAAATTATGACAATGAGCATGTATTTTTAAAATTTTGCATTTTTTCAATCTGTGAATATTTCTAATATCCATTACGGTGTTCCCAAACTAAAAAAAGTAATAATTATAAGTTTGGAAAGGAGAAAATCTTCTCCATTTTGGTTGGATGGACATTGATTATGTTATTAGAAAATTAGGATGATCGTAATTACTAAGACCAAACCCTCCAGATGTTGTTAATCTCTATGACAAGTGGGAAAGGTTAAATTGACCTTAACAAAGACCAACTTTTCTGTTGGTATTTCGGGTGGGTTCGGTTGATTAGCATGACAATGTGAGAGATTTGCTAAAGGTTATTGATGAACAATTCATCACATTTGATAAATCTCTTACCAACATTATTATCATGTATTTTTCATCCTTAAATTTCATCGGGACTAAGAAAGTACTTGATCAATCATGCGTCTAGGGACATTGTGGCTCAACTAAGGCCTTATAGGTTACCATATCTGATTTCCTCCTACTACATTATATTTTGTATATTTTGCCTCATCAATATGCTCCCTTTACAATTGCTTATAACACACATAAGGATAAGTGATCTATTAATGAATTAATGATCATGTGTGTTCAAGGAGATGAAAGATTGGTAATGGAGGAAGGTCAAATGGTGAACTTGACTACTTCTCTTAAGAATAAAAGTAGCTCAAACAACTTAGTTTCCATAAAGCAGAAGCAAGACAGACTATCTTGAGGAAAGAGGGTAGTTTTCAAATCTTCTAGATAATCATTGCACCATTCATAGCCATCAAGAAAACTGTCCTCTTCCTTCAAGATGGTCACTAGAAATAATTTTTTTTGTTTTGTTTTCGAGCTTTACTTAATTGTATCTTTTAAATTAATATATATGAATTAATCATTGTTATATAAGTTTTTTTTATATGTTATGTATAAATGTTTACAACAACAAAAATGATATCTAACATATAAATAATATCATTTTCAATTAAAAAATATGCTTTCACATGTAGTTTGTGTAAAAAGTGCTGTGGATTGAATTAATATAGCGTGTCCATTTTTTATATTAATTGTCAACGTCTAAATATTCAAAATAATAATTAATGTAAAAACACTGATTTTTTTCGCAGCATTATGATGTCTATAACATGAGCATACGAATTTATGTTATGAATTTAAATATTGAAAATTAAATATTTACATACCCAAATGTTTAATCATGTTTCGTCACTAAATTAGTCTCAACAATTTTAAAGTTATAAAAATTTGTTAAGAAGAGAAATTTAAATCTAATTTAATTGAATAAAGTTGGCTTATAAGGTAAAATTTGCATTCACTTATATATTATAAATTCGTCTTACAACTAGTTCTGATGATACATGCTAAGTACATATTGAGCGTGAAAGTAGATTTTAATGGATGGTCCAATAGCGGTTTGATAGCAAATGAAATGACACAGTAGACCTAACCAATAACAAATCTTGCTAAGATAAACGCAAACATATGGTTCTGATGATACATTTTAAGAAGTGGACTTTATGTTAGGAATTCAAGTGTGAGTCTAAATTCCACATTGACTAGAAATGAGAAAGTAGAATACTATATAAGGATAAAGACCCATAAACTCATTGTCTTAAGATTTTGGGTTGAGAGTGATGTCAATGTCTTATATGATTGAGTTCAAATCTCATTGGTGTTGTATCTCCTCAGTGAAATCCCCTCTGTAAAACCTAACACTTTAAACCTAATTCAACCATACAAACCTATATACTCGTTTTATCATTAGTTAATGTGAAATTTCTAACAAAATTAGAGGTTAAATACGGACAATAGCTAATTACAACTAAAATTGACATTTTTTTTTTGTAATGGATCACATGCATTGCTATGAGCTATACAATCATATTCATGGAATATAACTTATTCGAATTTATAAGAATGTGTGTCAGAAAAAGAACCTGTAGATTTTCTATGTTAAATGTATACAATGATGCAACATATTGGGTTCCGAAGACTTATAAACAATTTACTGTGCACAATCATTTCGATCGTTTGACTATAAATCTCCATTAGGTGGTGATTGAATATAATTTTGAAGACGTAGTTATTCGAAAAGTTAAAAGAGAGTTTCTTTCTTGCAATAGAACCTTTTGTAGTAAATATTCTTGTCTAATTTTTACCACTTTTGTTTACAACCCTAATTAATACACTTCTCTTATATAGCTGATTAGCATTTGACTTCATCACATATTCCCTAATTGAGAAAGATACAACAATTAAAATTAAAATAGTAGATTGAATGATAAGATAAGCTTCATATAATTAGATAATATCCATATTGCTTTGCAGTTTTATTAGTTCAAACAGTTGAAAAAATGAATTATTGTTATGTATAATGAGTAAAGAATTTTGATAATAGTATTATATAAAAAATCTATTTTCTTTATAATAATTTCATGTAGGTGTTGAAAGAGTGAACTAATGTGGGAGAGACTTACCCTTAAAAGGAAGTTTATTGGTTAGAATTTAAGTATGAGATTAAATCTCACATGAGAATGAGAAAGTTGATTAACTTATAAAATAGAAGACTCATCAATTTTATATGAATTAGATTGAGGTCTTATTATTATTATGTTTCTCTAATAAATCTTTCTTATTAGTATTATGCTATAATGCATGAATACGATACGTGTATCAGATACGACACGTATCCGATACGTCAATACGTTTATTTTGAAAATAATAGGACATGATATGTGATAGATACGCGATATATGAATATTGAAAAGTGTGTACAATAATTCTTAAAAACATAATAAATATATGATTGTTATTGTGTTAATCCAAATTAAAACTATATGTACTAAAGTTATCAACATAAAAAATATAAATTATTTTCATCATAGAAGTACCACTATAAGAAAACTCTTAAATAATGACCCATTTTAGTAACCAAAAATATGTTAGAGACCAATTTTTTAATTAGAGACCAATTTATAAACTAATTATTTTGGTAGCCGAAACCTTGGTAGCTAATGTTATTGACTAATTTAGAAACCAATTATTTTGGTAGTCAAAATCTTGGTAGCTAATGTTACTGATCAATTTAGAAATCAATTCATAATAAAAATTATTTTTATTATAATTATAATTTTTTGGAACCATTTTAGTTTCCAATACTTTTTAATTTTTTAATTGATACTTAAATTGGTCATTATATAGTGACTAATTATTTTTTTTACTAAAATTGATCATTATTCAAAGATTTTCTTGTACCGTACTACGACTTTGTAAATTAGATACTTAATTGATAAGTATTGATAAAGTATCCTAAAATATTGGATACGTAATCCAAGTTGAAGTATCGGTGCATCATAGGTATTATATTTCTCTAATAAATCTTTCTCAAAATACCTATCTAACATTTTATGTATATGGTATTTATACATTTCATGCATTTTTCATAATGAGAAGGAAGAACACTTAATTTGACCGGTGGGTGGTGAGTAAATATCTCAACAAGATATCAAACAAAGTAAATGAAAGTTGTAGATGGAAAAGAAGTGAAAGAGGTATCGGGATAAACATGACAATTTTTTAATTTGTTAACTTGATTGATTAGTTTACTCAAAGTTAAGATCACACTCACAAACAACTAAAGTCCAAAAGCATATGACACAAGGAATCTCATCTCTGCCACGCGCATCTTCTTTGGCATACCCTTTCCATTCTAAGAAATTTAAAACAAGCACGAAAGAACCTCCCTTGTCTTATTCTCCTTCTTCACCCTGCTTCTATTGTCTTTCTCTTCATTATCCTTAATTTGTCAACACATTGTGCCACTAACTATATCTTTACTTTAATACATTTAACCCTGCTAAACTATAAGAGGTATGCATATCTGGGCTCATCAACTCTCCACTTATCTTATTTCCCTTAAATTAACCATGTCTATGTCTTCTATACCTAACAATAATAATCCTAGCTTTCCCCCTTAAATTGAAAAATTGCCAAAACATTTACTTTTAACTTGAAAATGACCTATGTAATGTGTGGCTGCAAAATCTGTTCAAAATATCAGTAGTCAACTGTTACTTATACTATACCTCTGTATGCATATGTATCATTACACTCTCTGGTTCGGAGCTTTTGCCTCTTAGAAATGGAAAAAAAAATGGCAAAACAATTGCTTTTGGCTTGAAAATGATATGTGCACTGTGTGTCAGGAAAATGTATACTGAAATCAATCCTAATCAGTGTTCCTTTTGACACCTTTGACATATTCTCCTCTCTCATTTTCTACCTTTCTTCATGTGGTGCATTGAACCCGGTCTGTGTAGAACAGAAAAAGGAACCTTCACCATAATAGGCAAGTTTTCGTACGTATTGTATAAACCCTCTTCAAAAAACTGCAAGTTTGTTTATACACGAATCCATTTCAACTTCGTTCATTCACGTTGGAATATCTCAAAGATTTCATGAAATTGTCCAGGAGAAGGCTTATAGACACCTGGTAGATAGATTGCTGATACCCATTATCGATAACCAAGTAAGGAGATAACCCATTACGATCCAAACCCAAAAGGAAAAGTATAAATATAAGATTAACGTGTAACACATGTATTAGTATATATATTTAATATACTTGCAACTTTTACCTTTTAATTACTTACTGTCTTGAACATAATATTTTAAGCATCATGCTAAGTTACTCTTGTCTCAATACTTAATACTTAAGAAAAGCATGCATAACTAAAACTTTCAAATCAAAAATTAAGAAAATGAAAATGTCATTCATATCTAAATATAATCACACTTCAAGTCTCAAAAGGAAAATGTACAATGCAAGGTTAACACATAGCAATGGTATTAATTCATTAATACAAATTTGATTAAATATGTTTTTAGTCTTTGAATTCTTAATGTAAAATTAGAATTCGTCTAATTTCGAAACTTTAATACATTTTAGTTCTAAACTTTAAAAATAAATAGATATAGTCATTTTAACCTAATTATGTTAAAATTTTCTGACTTGTCAATTGCGTATGTAACATATTTACATTTGTGTTATTTATTTCATTTGATACGTGTTCACTTCAATGTTAGCTGAAAAATGTATTTCACATGTAAAAAAAACTTAATTGAATTAAAAAAAATTATATCTATTCATTTTTAAATTTTAAGAACCAAAATATATCAAAATTTTGATTAGAGACAAATTCTAATTTAACATTTAGGAATTAAAAACATATTTAACTTATACAAATTTAGTAATTACAATTACAATACTCAGTATGAGTGTCACGAGTGTCTCTCCATTCAATCCTAAAGAGTTAGATTACAAAATGTTGAATAAGTACAATGAATTAGAATACAATAATGTCTTGCAGTTATATGTACATTATATTTATTAATTGTGTTGGAAATAGAAAAATTATTTCTTCCCGGAAGATCTAATACACAAATACTTAATAAAATATTATTATTAAAAATTGTAATTTTACATTTTTTATATAATTTGTTCGACAAAATCTACAATGTAATATGATTAATTCAAAATCCAATGTGGAATAATTTATAATTAGTTAACTGTCTAAAAATTTACACTAACCATCCGAATTAAACTGAGACTTAAGACTTTGCATTATACTTTCAACAAAGAACGTTGGAATAGGTTCAAGCATTATTGGATATTACAGAAAGCAAATACAATAATTGTAAAACATTGTTCTTTGCTCATCATATTTGTGTGATGCAAAATTGCAGTATCCTAAAAAAACTCTTTATTTATGATGTATTTTTATTTTATTAATTAATTTTTATTTGTCTAGGCATGGTGGTTGGAAGAAGTTATAGGGTTGAAGGCTTCTCAAATTTGAACACGCAATAGAGTGTGAATCAATTACGAGCTTACGCGTGGGAATTTTGGATGGAATAAGTGGTCAATGCAAGTCCACAGGGGACAAAGATAATGACACACATTTTATGTCTTTAGATACATCTACCACACTCTCCAGGCTCTCAATTCCCTCTCCTAAATTTTTTTCTTTAATAAAATTTCTTTATTTTTTAAATAATTTTTGTAACATTTTTTTTATTATTGGGTTAAATTTATTACTTCATCACTCTTTACTTACTTTATAGTTTTTATTATATTTTAATCAATAAACTCCCCCATTTCAACATTTACTATTCATTGTTGTAGAAGTAAGACTTTTTAATTATGTTATGGATACTGGTTAATCTTTTAAAATAGACGGTGAGTCTTTGTGAAAAAAAAAAAATCAAATTTAAGCATATAAAAAAATTTAAGACTATAAGATTGTATATGCTTGTTTTAATAAAAAAAGTTTTTATAAAAATTATTAAGTTTTCAATAAAAAATGTTGCTTTGACCTTAATATGGTGTGAGGTCCGTTAATTGCTAATGTGCTTAGCAAAAAGTTAAGTAATTGTCCCAAGTAACATATGCTAGTGTCTGTAGGATAATGCCAAGTATATATACCCAAAATTCTTTTTTAAATCCTTAAAATAAATATTATTGATCTATTTACAAATAAATTTTAAGAATGAAAATATTTATTTCATGTTTTAGAGGGATTAATTTTTTTTTCAGTAAAACAAAAAATGATTCACTATTTTTGTAGAAACTTTAACAAAATTTAAATTTTGTGAGAATAAAAAACTATAAGAACCAAAAAGTAAAACTCTTACAGAAATTAAAGACATTTAAACTTGATAAAGAATAGTAAGGCAGACCATGAAGTCTGGAAATTTATATTAATAGAGGAAATATCTAAAATTTAATATACAAAGAACACAAGAAAAATCTCTCAAGAAACATCTCAAAGCTCTGAAATTCAGTTATTTAAAATTGTAGGATATTAGAGCCTTTTGTTTTATTCATTATATATTTTGATGGACGTATGTTTGTCTCAATTTAAAGGATAAAAACATTATAAATATAGGTTATGAATTTAACTTCCTCCACTAATATTTAAAAGATATAATATTAGTTCAATTCCTTCTATTAACAAAAATACTAATAATTAATATTTATCAATAAAAAAAAATACTAATTAACAAGCCTCCCAACTACAAAGTAAGATTTGGTAGTTTGGATCGTAGCATTATTAGAAGAAATTATATAAGAAGTTGATTAGAACCTAAAAAATGGATGTTGAAAAAAGGTTATGGAGATAGGAAAAGAAGAGAATATGAGAAGTTTCCACATTTCTCGCAAGTTGAGTTGAATTCCACTATCTAGGTATAGCTTTAACTAGTAAGTAGTTCACCCACATCACAACATGTAGTTAGGATAGTGATAGAGAAAACTTACACAAGGTAGGACAGACAAAGAACACATGCTTTCATTTCTTGTCCAGCATTCACAATTTCAAATATTCTATAAAAGGTTGACTGGATTGTGACCACACCTTATTCCTTTTTTTTTTCTTTTTTTTATAAGTATTCACACATTCTTTTTTTTTTTATAAAATTAATTTTAAAAATTGGGAAGATTAAATGTACAATTAAATGTTAAGAAGAAGGAAAATGAACTTTTGTTGGAAGTATGACTTTAAGTATATTTAAATGTAGTATTACCAGAGGTTAGATTTGAAGAAAATATAACTTTTAATTTAAAATAAATTAGTTGTAATTATGACCTAATTATATTACTTTCATAATTATTTTTTCATCATAACTAATTTATATAAATTTGATTTGATGGAATTGCGTGCTAATTTTAGATTTGAATCTAGTTCAATGAATTTAGTCTGGAAACAAAATGCTCTTTTCACGTGTAAAAAGCTCAGAATATTCAGAAAAAAAAAAATATCACTGTATCCTGGTGATATTATAAAATTGTAATTAAAAATTCAAGCCAAACTAGCATAAGAACCTTTCGGAATAAAATTTTGAAGTTAAGTAATTAATATTGAATTTAAGCATGTTTATAAAATTTAAAAATATCAAAAAATTATATCTATGAAGTATTTTCTTATACTTATATAATGATGATTTCTTTTATTTCTTTCTAGGTCATCAATCTTTTATGAGATATATTATTATTATTTACTATTATTATTATTATTATTTGTTGGTTTAATCACACGGAAGATTTTTGTTTTCGTTAAAATTTCAACTTCTAAGTTGTTTCAAAATTGGATCCTATTTTTTTAAAATTTATTTTAATTTGGTCATTTCTGTCATGGTATCATTAAGGACGTTAACTGTTTTACGTGTCAGCTCGTGGTTTTTTATTTATTTTTTGAAAAAACAACTGACACGTGTCAAATCAGGGTTTTGCGACGTGTCAGCTTGTGATTTTTTAATTTAAAAAAAAAAATTATAGTTTTGTCTTATGTCAATTATTTATATAAAAAATCTCGATTTAGTCCTTGTATTTGTTATATTTTTTCAATTTAGTCCTAATATATTTGTAAACTAAAGTAATTTTATCCCTTCCACCAAATTTAACTTTTCTATCAATATTATAATGATATTTTTATTATAATAGATATTTTTAACCAAATTAATTTTATTTAAATTTAAATTTTGAATTGAACTTTATTTAAAAAAATTGTTTTAATAATTTCTAAACAAATTTATATATTCAAATGTAAAATTTTAAAATAGTTTTATATAAGTTTCAAAATTGAATGCAAAATTTAAATTTAAATAAACTTAATTTAGTTAAAAAATATCTATTATAATAAAAATATAATTATAATATTAATATAAAAGATAAATTTGGTCTCAATTTAGAAGGGATGAAATTATTCCAGTTTAAAAAGAAATTAGGGTTAAAGTGAGACAAAATAACAAATACAGAGACCAAATTAAGATTTTTCACACAAATAATTAACACGTGGCAGAACCATAATTTGACATGTGACAGTTTTTATTCTAATTTTTAAAAATTTTAAAAAATAAAAAAATCACAAGCTGACACATGGAGAAATCCTAATTTGACACGTGTCAGCTGTTTTTTAAGAAAAAAGTTAAAAAAAAGTCAAAAATAAAAAAAATCAAAGGACCGAATTGGAATAAATTTTCAAAAAACATGACCCAATTGGAATAACTTAAAAGTTAAGAACCCAATTGAGATTTTGTAACGAAGACGGAGACCTTCTATATGATTATCCTTATTTGTTAATACACTGGAAATCATATTGTATATTTTGATGGATTTTTATCTTTATAATAACACAATCCTTTTATAGAGTTTGGAGTTTAGAAGGTTTTTTTGAAAGTAAAAGTCAGAATGAATGATAGGAAATGTTGTAAGTTCAATTCTTTCATTAATAATTGATTTGAAAGATCTTAAATGAGAGTACAAGAGGTTGGGAGTTGAACTCTCCCACTAACAAAACTATAAAAGCTAGCATTTTCCGATATAATTTTTTTTCTTATATATTTAATTATAAATATTTGAATAGATAAGTGCTTAAGATTAGTTATTGTAATACTACTCATTTGGAAGGGTTTGCCTATTAAAAAAACACAGCCTTTTTCTTGTATATTTTGTTACAAATATTGAAAAGAGACAAGTTTTCAAGGTCCATTATTGTAATATCGATAATTTGGAAGGAAACGTGAGAAATATTGTGAATTCAATTCATTCCACTAATAAAATTAAAAACTAACATTTATTGATAAAAAAATATAATTTTTTTATATATTATTAGCTACAAATATTGAAACATATAAATGCCCAAGTTCCATACCGATGAAGTTTTAATTAACACGTGAAACTTTATGCATATTATCATCAAATCCTGTATAATCTACCACTTCAAATTAAAGGTCATAATTTTCCTTTTCTTATCTACTACTATATTAACTTTTAATTCTAATTTCTTTCAAGTTGAGTTGTAACCTGACGTATCTTCCCAGCTGAAGGGATACGTAGTAGTTGCCCACGTCAAAAATAATAATATTTCTCCGCAAAATTAGGTTCAAGACCGTAGAAAAGTGTATAAAATTTCCTTGCAAAGGAAAATGAAAAGAAAATTCAGAAAATTTAAGTTACCCGATATAAAAGAAAATGAAAGAGAGAAAGTTATCTTTTCCACGTGATTAAAATAAAAACTGAATAAATTAACTTAATAATTATATTCTTTAAAAGAAACGAAATTAAAAAGTAAAATTAAATATATATTTACTCTTTAAATTTAAATATAAAATTGAAATTTATTTTTATTTCAAATTTTAATATATTTAATTTATAAACTTTAAAGATAAATAAATATAATTATTTTAATTTAACATTTTTATATGTTAAATGATATTTTATATTGATACTTAAATTAAAACTATCAAATGGTAAATACAATTCAAAAATATCCTAAAAAACATCGTTTAATATAAAAAAAATCATATAATTAATATAAAAATTATGTTAATTTATTTTTAAAGTTTGAAAATAAAAATTATATCAAAATTCATTAAATATATAAATTCTAATTTTATATCAAAAATTATAGATTAAAAGTATAGTTAATCCTTAAAATGTGATATTATTATTATTATTATTTTATCTTAGTATGTTGATATCTGAACAGTAAAAAAAAAAGAAAAAAAGACAACCTTAGCTTTATCACGTGTTGGCACTTGTCTGGTAGTACTCTAGCACATGTTGTCCATGTTGCCCTTGCTGCAATAAAGATCCTTTTGGGAAACACAAAAAACAAAACTCTCTAGTCTCTTTTGCTTTCTTTTCAAATGCCTTGAGGAGAATAAACTTTGTGTTGGATCCATCATCTCCTCTTTTTTTATGTTTTTTTCTTCACTTCTTTAATTATTTTTACCATCTTCTTATGTCTCAAAATTTTCTTACTACATTTAGTATTTGGTATAATATACATTTTAAAACACATATTTACTTCATCTCGCAGCAATATTACTACAAAGTTTTTTTTCTTTGTCCCATTTTCTTTGTTGTTTAAGGAAGTTATACGCATAAAAATTTCTCAAATATAAAACACCCAAGGGCTAATTGCACCTCATTTGTTTATGAAGGAAATATGCTTATGGGCTGATGATTTAGATGCATCATATATGATAATCTCTTTCTTTATGAATTGCTTATTTAAGAAAGGTTTTATAACTGTTACCACTTATATGCAAACATGTCCAACAGTATCTATTAGTTTATCTTGCAATATTAATCCATTTTGTATTCATTATGGTTACCCCTTCTGCAAATTATTGAATAAGAAGGAAACAAGTAGCGTGAGCTTCATAATTATTTATTGGACACACACAGATACATAAATGGGATGAAAGTGCAAAATAAATAAATAAATAAGAGTACGAAGAATATTTATTGTTAAATTTTTCATATTTTGTAGCGAATATTTATAAAAAAATACAATGTATAATCATTTTAACAATAATTTCTTATGTAAGTAAATAATAATAATAATAATAATATGAATATGAATAATATAATTAATCATATCGAATTTATAATTAATTGTTTTTAAATACTCTTGAATCTTTATATTTATTACATAAACAAATGGTTTTTCTTATAATTATAATGTAAAAATATTTTATTAATACATACTTTTAAGTTATAATATATAAAATAAATAAATAAAATAAAATAAAAAGAAATAATCTAATATTTTATTAATATATGTTTCTATATTATAAAATATTAAAATAATAAATAACATAAATAAATTATTTAAAGTTTATCCAATAGTTAAATATTTGAATTAAAAAATAAGAATTATTTTATGATAAAAAAATAATAATAAAAAATATTCAAAATTTAGGTCTCTTGTGTCAAAATATGATAATGAATCCTTTTCTTTTTTAGGACTAATGTGATATTGACATGTGACACATTTCAAGGAAAAGATGAGATTTGACATGTAATTGACCTAAAATTGATATATGGCACTTCTTAACATCGTTAATATCAATTTAACATAAAGATTCATATTGAGTCTTTTTTACAAAATAAATTGAGTTCGTTTTTAAAAAAATAGGAACTAAAATATAGGACCAAAAGAAATGAAAGATATAAATATAGACACCAAATTACTAATTAACATTTTTTTCCTTTCTTTATGATTCATTATTATAACAAACATTTAAAATTTGTCCCTATAAATCTACATAAATAGTCAACACATATAATGAAGCTAAATATTAAAGTGAGAGGTGTGAAAGTGAGCTAATCCAGTGTACATAAATTGGTCCACCACGGGTTGAACTACAAATGTGTTAGTTCAATCTGGTTCACTTTTTGATGATAAAAAAAATCTTGTAATTCTTATTCGAGCCATCATGGGTTAGTGAGTTGACTCACTCAAGGATATTTTGTTTTTTAATTTAATTGATGTATTTATTGCAGTCAAATCAAAGTATTAGACTCATTCTTTTTATAGTAGTATAATCAAAGTGTTTATCTATTTCACCAAACATCTCTAACCATATATAAAGATGATACCCTTTTTTGTGTCCACATTTCGTTTTCCAGTTTTATCCTTAATTAATTATTTTATAATAAAAAATAATTATAATTAAAAAACTTGCAAAAAGGTGGTAAAAAAAGTAATTAAAAAAGTAATCAATCCATCTTCAATTTAGTTCAAACTCATTTAACTTGCGGATTAAGTGAATCAAGTTGAATTTGATTCACATTTGAAAATCTAAATTTTTTCTACCTCAATTTGACTCAAATCCGTGATGAATCGGATTGATTCACGGATTAAATATAAGTCGGTGCAAATTTTATATTATATTTCAATTTTATATTAAAATATTTTTATGTTTTATGTGTCACATATTTTATCATATTTAATTTTCATCTTAATTATTTAATATTTTTTATTAAAATTTAATAGTAAATATAAGTAACTTTAGGCACAACCCATTAAATAAAAAAAATTATAATTTATTTATTTAATTTAATATTTTTAAATAATTAAATTTTCACGTTTTTTTATTAATTATTTTTCTTTCATTTTCTTAATTTAGACAATGTTATTCTTGAGGTACGTGTTTTCTTCATTTCTTTAGCTTCTCACAGTCAAACAAAGCAAACTACATGTGAACGTGTGTTTAACGCCTAGGGTAATCTTATACAATATTTCTGTTGATATTTAATTTGACTCTTTCACATTTTTTCCCTAATTTATTTTCTAGATTTATTTTAGTCATAAATTTTAGAATTTAATAATTAAGAAAAAAAAAAGAAGAAGCCTACAATGGCACCTACTTGCAATTTTAACTCAGCTTGGGAGCAGTTTGGAAGTCTTCTTCAACATCTACACAAATTAAACAGATATTTCTATCATTTTCCTTATAAATAGAAGGTAATCTTGAATTGTTTGTTGTGTCTCAGTAGACATTGAACTCTTTCAAGAACAACATCTCACTCATCTTTGAGAGAACAAAAGAGTTATATATGAATCATCAACTTGAAGACCAAATGATGCTCTTCACTCACCAATATCTTGGTGCATTCACTGAAGTAACTCCTCCTCAACAAGGTCTCTATTTTTCTACTATATATTGTTTCTGTATCTTCAATATGATATTCGAAACTCTTTTAATTTTAATTAATCTACACACGTATTTGCACAGGCAAAGAAACCAAGCCAAGACGTAAGAGAAACAAAAATGGTGCTGTGGCCACCACCAAGAAGAGAAAGCTCACTGCCGAACAAGTTAGTCTTCTCGAGAAAAATTTCTGCAGTGAACACAAACTTGAATCTGAAAGGAAGGACCAACTCGCATTTGAGCTTGGTATGGATCCTCGACAAGTTGCGGTATGGTTTCAAAATCGACGTTTTCGTTGGAAGACCAAAAAGTTGGAGGAAGAGTACTCCAATCTTAAGAATGTTCATGAAACCACCATGCTTCAGAAGTGCCAACTTGAGAATCGGGTACGTATTCCTAATTTCTTTTTTTTCTATATTGCTTTTCATTACTATACATCATTGCTCTACGCTATTCTTGTGCTTGAAGCAATTTATCGAAAACAATGAGCTTTAGTGGTCTCAGCTGCGTTATCTTCTTTCTCACAACAATAACGTCAATTTTTGGGCAAATTTAGGAATGTTTCTGCTATATTTATACTTATATCTATATATCATTGTCTTTTTCTTACTTTAGTTCTTAAAGTCGCTGCTTTATGTATTCTATTTAAAATAGTTCCCCCACCCCACTACTAGTTTAATCACGTACTTACAACCAGTACAATCCCAAGAACAAAATTTTCAAAGTTGTTGGCCACTTCGTAAGCTAAAGAGTTCAGATCATACCTATAACTAATAGTAATATATAATCATCTTTATTGATCACATATTTTAAATAAAGACGTTTTATAAATACCCAGAAAAAATCTTGTCTAAAATTATTTAGAAAAACATTATTCTAAAGAAATTTAGTGGAATTTTTAGAACAATACATTGACAAATGATTTGACATGAAACACCAAAAGACATCCTTAGTGTATAAGAAAAGCCACTGTCTTTCGGCCTTGGATGAAGTACGTACAATGTTTTGTGCACTGATATTGGGCAATGGTTAATGCGCACTTATCAGAACCCACGTGACGTGTTCAAATACACTGCATCTCGATGGAAAAAACAAAAACAAAAACAAACAAGACGCTATATCCTTTATCTCTCAGGTTCATATTATGACATCACAGTTCACAAAAAAGTAAGAATATAATAGCATTGTTCAAATATAGGTATTGAAGTTAGAGGAGCAGCTTTCGGAAGCAAAGAAGGAGATTCAGCAGTTACAAGAGCGTGGTGAAAGAGCCGCAAGCAAACATTTGCTGGAAGATGTGAACCCACCATTTCCTGAAGAGTTTAGGGTTGAAGAATATGATTATGGTGATGTTTTCTACATTCCGGAGACTCATTACGTCAATGGAATGGGGTGGATTAATCTCTACATGTGAACCTCAACAACCTTAATTAGCCTTTTGTCAATAGTTTGAATAATCATTTGTACATAATTTGAATTATCATTTTGTATAAATATTTCAATTATCTGATGTAAATTGTTTCATCTGATATAGCTTGCAAGATATTGTGTACATGTCTGCGTATGATATGGAAAATGCATATATGTCATCATCATATACATTTCGACTTCACTTAACTAGTTGTATCTTTAGTTGTTGCATGGTTACATAACGTTTAAACCTTGACTTATCTTTTTTTAATATATAGTGTATAATTACTGTTTGAACTTAAATCATAGTCTTATTACTACATAATTTAAGGATTACGGGGCAGTCTTATTGCTTGAAGGTTAAAAGATTATATACTGATATGATGAGATTTGTTTTATATGAATAATAATATAGCAAAAAGCATGAAGGACTATCGGGGTATAGAGCTGATCGAAAAAGGGGAAGAATGAGTAATCTAGAAAGTTTTATTCTTATCATGACCAATGAAGAAATATAAGAACTCAGACCGAATCACATTCAAATTTGTCGAATATTCCTCCCTAGACCAATAAAAAACTCCCTCCATAGTCAATAATGAATAAATATATTCATATAATAATTTAGTAACAAATCCAAAGAGATGGAGACCATAATTTAAGTAATTACGATTAAGAACAACCAAAATAAAATAATAGTTAATAACATTCACAAAATAATACATAAAAATCAGGAGTAGAGATGAAAACGGACAAGACAGGGACGAGTTTCGCTATCACATACCCATTTCTAGAGACAAAATTCATCCTCACCCTAAAACCCAAACCGAACGGGTATTAAATTTGTCTCATCCCTAAAGATGCCAACGGGGCAGGACGGGTATGGGTTTCGCTATCCCATATTCAATCGTAGAGAAAAAATTTATTCTCATCGCCATACCCAAATCCAACGTATATATATTAAGTTTTTGTCCCATCCTCATCCCATTGGGTAACGAGTATATACTCGTACCCATACTCATACCTGATCTCTTACCATTTAAATATCAATTAATTAATTTTTATAAAATAATACAAAATTACGGTAAAAGAAACATAATATTATTAAATATTTAATATTGGAAGGACTGTTGTTTCGTGAATATCAAATTTTTAGAAATAAATTATATTACAATTATACACATTTCAAATTAGAATATCAAATAAAATTTCATAAGAA
Source organism: Vigna unguiculata (assembly GCF_037176805.1). NCBI lineage: Eukaryota > Viridiplantae > Streptophyta > Magnoliopsida > Fabales > Fabaceae > Vigna > Vigna unguiculata. The sequence continues at coordinate 48,516,991 of NC_140794.1, read as the reverse complement.
CCAAAACATTTATTAAATTTGAAAACATTAATGAAACTTAGTTGATAAAAATTTAATTTTTTTAAAAAAAATATAAAAAGAAAATAAATATTCAAATTAAAAATTATTTTAAATGTCTATTTACTTCAATGTTTTAAATTCTAATGAAATCTCATTTTTTATATACTAATAAAAGTTATACTACATTACTTTATCAACATCATACAAAGAACAAAGATTAAACTAATAATAATGTTTTTTTAACATAGATCTTTCACATTTTGAACATCAATATATGTTGGATGGGGATAGAAAAGAATTAAAAGAATCGTGACGATTACATTAAATTATTATATTATAGTTCTCAACACCCAATTATGTTTGGGTGAATAAATTTATTTTTGAAAAAAAAATAAAAGTAAAAAAAAAATGTTTTTTGGTTAATGGTAAATAAAAAAGGTAAAATAAAATTTTCTTCATAGATTTTCAAACTTTAATTTTAGCAAAAAAAAAAAAAAGAAAAAGAAAGAGAAATGAAAAGAAGAAAAAAAGAAAGAAGGAAATGCCCAATTTATTTTTAATTAACACACTATGTATCTCTTCTAATGATTATAATCAATGTTACTGATGATGATTGATATTGTGCTTTGATTTGTTGTGATTTGATTCCCAAGATGTCTTGCGATCATGACCAATTCTTTCCTTATATTGTTTATTACAAACAATTAAGGTTGGGTTTACATTGGTATTGCAATGTGTGGATATAAATACATAGTTTGTCATATGAAAAGGGATCAGAAAAAGAAATATTCTCTACACTTCTCTACTTTTTTTCCATCACCATTCACACATACACACATACACACCTTCTTTATCTTTACTTTTTTACTTTTTATGTTTGTCCAGTTGTTCGCATCGCATGACTCTATTTTCAAATAATCCAAATAATTCAAAATACCAAAAAACATAAAAAGGTTTTCAAAATTATAAAAAAAAAATTAAATCAACACTTTCTAAAAGGTTCTTTTAGAACTACGTGATCACTAATTATTCATTATGATTAAAAATATGTAGGTAGTGTAGGAGTGAGGTCAATCCTTGTTGAGTTCACCAAATAAAAAATTAAATCTTCTCTCAAATAGGTTTTTCATTTAGAATGACGTGGTATTTCATTTTGAATGTAAACATGTAGGAACAAGGTACATCCCTGTTGGGCTCAACAATAAATTAATTCTTTTGTCTCATTCTTAGAGATGCCTACGGGGCGGGACGGGCATGGATTTTGCTATCCCATATTCATCCCCAAAGAAATAATTTATTCTCATCGCCATACCAAAACGTGTATTAAGTTTTTGTCTTATTCCCATCCCACTGGGTAACGGGTATATACTCGTATCCATACTTATACCCGATTTCTTATCGTTTAAATATCAATTAATTAATTTTTATAAAATAATACAAAACTACGGTAAAGGAAACATAATATTATTAAATATTTAATATTAGAAGGAGTGTTGTTTCCTGAATATCAATTTTTTAGAAATAAATTATATTATAATTATACACATTTCAAATTAGAATATCAAATAAAATTTCATGAAAATCAAAACATTTATTAAATTTGAAAACATTAATGAAACCTAGTTGGTAAAATTTTAATTTTTTTTAAAATATAAAAGGAAAATAAATATTCAAAATAAATATTATTTTAAATGTCTATTTACTCTAATTTTTTAAATTCTAATGAAATCTCATTTTTTATATATTAATAAAAGTTATACTACATCACTTTATCAACAACATACAAAGAATAAAGATTAAACTAATAATAATAAAATTTTAACATAGATCTTTCACCTTTTGAACATCAATATATGTTGGATGGGGATAGAAAAGAATCAAAAGAATCGTGGCGATGACATTAAATTATTATATTATAGTTGTCAACATCCAATTTTGTCTGAGTGAATAAATTTATTTTTGAAAAAAAAAATAAGTAAAAAAAAATTGGTTAATGGTAAACAAAAAAGGTGAAATAAAATTTTCTTAAGAGATTTTCAAACTTTAATTTTAGCAAAAAAAAGAGAAAGAAAGAGAGATGAAAAGAAGAAGAAGGAAGTGCCCGATTTGTTTTTAATTAACACAAAAGAAGGAAATGCCCAATTTGTTTTTAATTAACACACTATAATCTCTTCTAATGATTATAATCAATGTTATTGTTGATGATTGATATGGTGCTCTGATTTGTTTTGATTTGATTCTCGAAATGAATGTCTTGCGATCATGACCAATTCCTTTCTTATATTATTCATTACACTTAAGGCTGGATTTACATTGGTATTGCAATGTGTGATATACATACATAATCTGTCATATAAGAAGGGATTGGAAAAAGAAATATTCTCTACACTTCTCTACTTCTTTCCCATCACCATACACACGTACACACCTCATTTATCTCTTTCTTTTGAGAAAAAAATAATATATTGAAGGAGGTAAAAAAGAAAAGAGAAAAAAAAAAGAGAAAATGTAGTTGTAATGTAAAGAAGAAGAGGGTGAGATTAGTAGAGAATAAGAGAAATTGAAAAGTTTGGAAAGTACGCCACACCTATCTTTTTGTTTTTCTTTTGATTTGTTAATTCTTAATCATTATTATATTTTGTTTTAATATTGGACGTGTTTTTCTTTTTTAGACATAACTTTTGCACTTTTGGTTAGGTTCATTATTTTCTAATATTTACAAATATTTTACTCTAAAAATCATTAAAAACTATTTTTTCCTATTTTTTGTAGTGTCTGTTCAACCACTTGCGTCGCGTGGCACTTATTTTGAATTTCTTTTTCTAACAAATATAAAAAATATATATAAAGAACCAAAAGTAAAAAATAATTTTCTTTGTTTACTTTTTGTGTCTGTTTAGTCGTTCACGTCACATGACTCCATTTTCAAATAATCCAAATAATTCAAACTACCAAAAAACATAAAAAACTTTTCAAAATTATAAAAAAACAAAAAATCAAATCAACACTTTCTAGAAGGTTCTTTTAGAATTACGTGATCACTGATTATTCATTATGAATAAAAATATGTAGGTGATCACGTAATTCTAAAAGAACACTTTCTAAAAGGAGATTGTAGGACGAACATCTTTCTGCATATTTGATTAAAGGTACTGTCTTAGGACGGACGTTGTAGGGTGCTAACCCAAAATATGGTTTTTTGCAGGCCTTGTCTTATTTTTTTGGTTTTTCCATAGTTTTTCAGAATAAACTATGGTAGCTATTTCAAACTTTGTTTTTGTCAATTTTTACTTTTTATTTGTCGTTTCGTTGCGATTTCGGGTGTGGACAATAGTAAGTAATGTTTATTTATAAAATAATAGTGATAAAATTACACATATGATAATGAGTTTGAAAACAAAAATAATTATATCAAAAAATATCAAAATAGTATTTTACATTACAGAAATAAACAACAAATACAAATATTAAAAAAATTATCAAAATATTACAACACGTCTTTTCATTTGCAAAGGTCAAGCTATACCATTGTCAAAACTTCTCTCAATGGGATCTAAGGGAAAACACAATTCTTACTTAAATAAAAAATAAATAAAACTATCAATAGAACAATCATGACTCTTCTGAGGACATTGGCTCAACAACTACATCTTTCTCTTCAATGGAGCGACTTGACACTTTCATATGCCATAGAAATCAAGCCTTCTTTGTGAAATTATAAACAATGGTTTACCTAAGGAAATCGAGTTTGACCTAAGAGTAAAGAGTGTATACATTTATGGAAGAAAATTGATGAAAATAGAGATATGAAACAAAAATAATGAATGGAAAAGAAAAATGAGAATCTAGGAATAAGAAGGAAAAAAAAAAAGTGAAGGAGAGGAAGGGATATGACCTTTCATTGTTGTCTTATTGCTCATAGAGGGTTGTGTACCAATAAGGTAAAATCAACCTTTACTAGCATTCTTATTATTCTACAGTTAGATTATTATGTGCAGATAGGACAGGATCCAACCTCTACTAACAGTCTTGTTGCTCAAAGATTGAAGAGTTGTGTATCGATCTGATGAGATATATTTCATACATAATACAAAGCAAAGGTAGAAAAATTATGGAATGTTGATAAAAAAAGTGAGACTAATATAGAAAGTTAAATCCTTACCATGACTAATAAAAATAAAAAATCTAATATCGAATCAAATCCAAACTTGAATATCCTTTTTGCAAAACCATACAAAACTCCCAGGTAAAACAAAAATAAATACATTCAATATATATAAAACAAAAATCATAGACTATAAATTCTTTTTTCAAGTAGTTACTATTACGAACCACCAAATTAAAATAATAGGCAACAAAATTTTAAAATATACTTAAAAGTCAAAAGTCATAAATTCTTAAGATATAATTAGTTACAAATTCAAAAAGAATTATCCATGGTGAATAGAACCTTCAAATTAAAAAAAGATAAAACATAAAAATAAGTTTAATTAAAAGGATCAAATATTTATAGCATAAAACATATAACATAACATTCCTTTAGTAAATGAAATAACTAGTGAAAATTATACATTTAACTTCGTAAACGACTATATACGTTATATTAGAGTCTAAAGAGCATAAATGTGTATATATTGTTATAAATGAATCACACTTTTTGTTTTATTTTTATCCTTTACTCTTTAACTTGACTTAATGTGAATTATTAATTAATATATCATTTTTTTTCTTTAAAAAAATCAATAATGTACATTAAGCTTCGTTAGTGATAAAATATAGGGGTAAAAGAATAATTTTTCTTATTATAACTTCTCTTACCATGTGTTTGGATCTATGAATTTATTGTTCTCCAAGATGGAAGAGTGAGTGTGGATTATGTTTAGTTTCTACAATTTGTACGAAAAAGAAAGCGTTGATATGCAGAATTGCTGGAAAGAGATCCCTCACTCAATTGAAGAGTTTTGCGGAGAATGCCATGTCATTGCAGTGAAAATGACTTATTTGACCCTTTCCTTGCAATTTATTTTTCCTATTCTATTCATTGTTCATGGTCGTGTGATCCATGGTGGTGGCGGTGCTGGTTTTACTGGTTGTTGTGTTGTAGTGGTGGGCACCCTGATGTCGTGGTGGAGGAGCTCTTTCGAAGATGGTGCTCCTGTTGTGGTGGTGACGATGAAGCCTCCAACAACTGTGTGGGCGGTAGGAGACGAAGTTTCACCATAACTGAGTGGTGGATCAAGAAAGTATACGGAAAAGAAGAAAATACTAATAAACATGAAAGAGAAGATCCTGATATAAGAATATTTACATTATTTATATTTAAATTTATAATTATCTATATCTGTTCTATATCTATTCTTCTATATCTTCTATCTATATCTATTCTATAATATAAAGATGATTCTTTCTTTTGTGTCTACATTTCAAAATACCAATTTTACCCTTTAAAATATAATTATTTATTAAATTTTTGAAAATTGACCGTTACTTTTACAAACTTTTGATAAAATTGTCTATCTCTGCTCTTCTCCTTTGCTATATTTATGAACAATTATTCTCTCATCTTTTATGACATGTTTCACTTTATTTTTAATAAATATAATTTTATTTTATATATTAACTTAATAACATTACATTATTATCACATACTAATACAATAAAATATCTCTTCTGTCTTTAACTGTTATATATATATTTTATTTTTCAAATATAATATTTAACAATTATTTTAAAAATTAATTAAATATTTTTTTATTATTTTTGTTATCTTAAAAAAATGCCAACATAAAAACATAATAGTGCATGTATTTTTGTTAGTATATAATAATTATAATAATAATAATATTAATATTTAAATTTATATCATATTTATTTTTAAAAATAAAAAATGATAATCATTTAATTTAATTCATTAAAACATATTTTTAATCTATTATATCCATATTCAAATTATTTTATCTTTTCCTTAATTCAAACACCATCATATTCACCTTCTTTTTCTTCCAAATCCATATTCGAATTCAAATACATCCTAGAGCCAAGCGATTAATACTAATACTATAGGGATTTGTTTTTCAATAATTCTTTGTGTTTTGTCACACCTAGCCATCCTAGTATGATAGGACCCCTCCTTTTAGGGGAAAAGGGAAGCATAAAGTCAAAGAAAAAAAAAATCGTTTCATAGATATGCTATTGACCTACTCAAGTAGCTATTCGGTTCATTGAATTTGAACTTCAACTTGTCACCTTATCTCTTACATTTTTCTTCCATTTTTCTTCTCGGAATGAAATAAGAATAAAGATAATTTAATTCACTTTTTTATTCATTTTTAACTCATCCTTTTAATCATCATTAAATAATTTATTTTAATTTATTTAAATAATGTAATGTGATGATCTAATAATAATTAAAATAGTGAGTTAAAAATGATTAGAAAAAAAAATTAAAGTGTCATTGTCCATGAAATAATAGCAATTCCTTATCCGCATGTGTTCTTTTTTTTTTCTTTGGATTTTCTTGAAAATGATGATCCTTATAAAATAAATTTTTAGTTTTGGATTAAATTAAATTGCTTCTTTTAAGAGTTTTTCTACTTTTGACAGTGGGGAAAATGCTTATCCTAAAAAAGAAAAAGAATCATGTTTATGAAGTGTATTTACTACCAAATAGTATGTTACTCAGAAATTTCCTTCCCATTAGTTAACTTCGAAATTTTCCCAATTGACAAACAAAATTCATGTACCAATAATATAATATAAAGAATTTTCAGACTTTGATCCATTATATATATATATATATATATATATATATATATATATATATATATATATATATATATATATATATATATATATATATATATATATATATATATATATATATATATATATACTAACATAATCATATTGATAATGGGTATTATCATGTTTTATTTTTATCTTTTATTTTTATTGTATTATTATCTTTTCAGATATTTAAGGTTTTATTTAATAAATTTGAAAAAGATAAATATTTGATTTATATTTTGTTAATAAATGAAAATCTTTTATTTTTGTTTTTGTAAAATTTATTGTCGAATTATGAATTGCAAGAATTGTCAAGTGTTGCACAAGACTTTTGGAAAACGATATGTGAACTTTACACTTTATTACTTGTGAGATTTGATACACTTGCAAATTCCGTATATTTCTTGTCAATCTTGTTTTAATTTTTTTTTCAAAATATTTACAAATTTTTTTATAAAAAATTATTTGCAAGAAATTGCTATCAACTTTTTTGTAAAATATTTTGTACAAAACATCTTTCACAAGATACTTTGTAGGAAATACTTGCGAATTTTATAATTTTATAAAAAAAAATTATCTTCAAAATTATCTACCAATTAAAACTCTTAAAAAAAATTACTTTCTTACAAAATTTTATGAAAAATATTCACTTGTATAATAACTACTTACAATCATCAGATCATGTTTGTAATTGGTTAAAAAAAATATAAAATAGTTTAGCTATTTATGTTACCATTTAAATGACTTAAAAAACCTTATGAAAATGTAATTGTATTCTATTGGTTTTCTGATTTAATTTTGGATAAAAATTTGTGTTTAAATATTATTTTAGTCCGGGTAAAGTTAAAAATTTTGGTTTTGAATTTAATAATATATTTTAGGTTTTATCTCTATGAAATTTGTTGTGAATTTTTTAATTATTATAAAATGTATGCATTTTGATTTAGTCTCTTTAAAATATTTTTAACCCATCAAAATTTTTAAATCACTATTTTGTCTTATTATTCATTTTCATATAAACGAAATAATTATTATCTCAAAAAAATTACGTGACTTGAAATAATTACTTGAAATTTTATTTAACGTTTAATATTTAGGATGGAAAATGAAAAATTGTAACTTTAAAGAATTTTGTTTCCGGAAATAAAAAAATAAAATAAATTTATTTTACATCTTGATAACATATTTGTTTTAGAATAAATAAAATAATTATTATCTCAAAAAAAATTACCTGACATGAAATATTTACTAGACATTTTATTTGTAAATAATTAGTGTTATTTAAAGAGTTTTTTTTTTTTTTACAGAAAGCAAGAGTCATTTATTTTTCATAGATCATAAATATATTTAAGTTTCTTTTGAAAACCTCTCTTGCCATATAATGGTTGGAAATCCATGTGTGGGTCTAAGTCACACATGATTGGGTAAGAAATAAGAAAGTATATTATTATATAAGGATGAAGATCAATAAACTCATTCTCTATCGATTTATGAGAAAGTGGCATGCACTTTCGAGAAAGAAAGTCAAGTGATGGTGTTGTGGAAGATTCTAGAATGGGGAAGGAGAGGGATGAGGAACATGTGGTGCGTAAGTTACCAGTCTCATTGCATGGTGCATTGAAGATTACAATGAATGAATCAAGATGTTCGAAGAACACAACGAATGAATCTGAACGTTAGAAGAACGCAATGAGTGAACCAAAATGTTCGAAGAACATAACAAGTGAACCGAATGTTCGAAGAACGCAAAAGGTGAACCAAATTGTTTGAAGAACACAGCGAGTGAACCAGAATGTTCGAAAAATGCAACGAGTGTAGAGAAATTTTGGAATAGTCTGAACGTGGTTGATGTTTATAGAGCTGTAATACCATGTAGAAAATAAAGAACAGAGAAATATATGGAGAAAAAGATTGTGTATTATTGAGTGTGTATAAAATGTTACAGGAGAAGTGTTATATATACACATAAAGCTAACCCTAGGAGAAACAAGTAAATGGGCCTAAACATGGGCCTATGGTAACATAGACAACAACCATTTCCAAATTCATATATATAACTTTTCACCAACAATACTACATCAGAGAATGAGTCTACCTTTCACCAATGCTAGAACATAACCCTATCAAACTATCATCTACTATGCAATGGAGATACATCTCGTATACTATCAAAATGTTAATTTCAAACTACACAAAGAAGAATTCAGTAGATGAATCAAAAGAAACATAAAGTAGAGTTTTCACTATTTTCTGAAACTATTCTTATGGGTCAAAGTTGTCCCCTACTAGCCACCACCTTAGCCGAACAAAATTCATCCCATGAGCTTCGACGACTTCCAACAAACTAAGATTATCAAGATTTTTTACCTTTTCATTTCTGGACTTTAAGAGATTTCTAAGTTCATCAAACATGTCCTTCATCTTTGACTATTCCCAAATTCCACTCCACCCGTTCCATTCTTCAAACATTATGATTCACTCACTACAATCTTCAACATACCACACAATGAGGTTGGTAAGTTACGCACCCAACGTTCCTCATACCTTTCCCTCCATATTTCATAGTCTTCAACAACACCATCACTTGACTTGCTCCCCTCAACAATGCATGCCACTTTCTCATAAATCAGTTCTCACTAATACATAATCCATTTTCCCACATATTTTTTGTTCTTAGTTTTCTACATGGTATCAAAGCTCTATACACATCAACAACATTCAAACTATTCCCAAATTCCACTACACTCACTACATTCTTCGAACATTCTAGTAAACTTGTTGCGTTCCTCGAACATTTTGGTTCACTCGCTGCCACACAAGGGTTCGCCCATTTGAGTGACGGGTCAGACTTTGTTGATTTAGGGTTTCCAGAAGTTCAACAGTCGCAGAAAATAAGCGTAAATGAATGGTCGGTGAAAAAACCAAAACTTTCGAAAGGCCATATGGTTATCGATTCTTCTTTAGGGGCTTGCGTGGAAGTTCAATCATTGAATGTTAAAAAGGGTGTGGTTAATTCTAAGGGGAAACAAGTTTATGAGAAAACGTCACGTACTATCGAGGGGAACAAATCAAGTGATGGTGTTGTGGAAGTTTGCGTGGAAGTTCAATCGTTGAATATTAAAAAGGGTATGGGAAATTCTAAGGGGAAACAAGTTTCTGAGAAAGCGCAACGCACTATCGAGGGGAGCAATTCAAGTGATGGTGTTGTGGAAGACTCTTGAAATGGGGAAGGAGAGGGATGATGAACGTAGGGTGTTTAAGTTACCAACCTCATTGTGTGGTCTGTTGAAAATTTCATAGAGTGAATCAAAATGCCCAAAGAATGTAGCGAGTGAATTTGAATTTGGGAATAGTCAGAAGATGAGGCAACATGTTTGATGTGCTCAGAGCTCTCTTAAAGTCTAGAAACGAAAAGGAGAAAAATCTTGATAATCTTTGTTTGTTGGAAGTTGTTGAAGCTCGTGAGATCGATTTTGTTTGACCAATGTGGTGGCTGGTAGTGGAAAATTTTGACCCACAAAAATAGTATGGTGCGAAGAGTCCATAGTATGGTGATTGCGTGCGTGCCAGGGTCCAAGTGTGAGACTTAGATGTTTTACTACAGACGAGGAGTCTGTAGGGCAGGACTATGAGCGGGATAGGCTCATAGGGTTGGACCACGAATGAGTCAGTTTCGTGGGAGCACAGGGAAGTCCCAAGACCTAGTTCATGCATATGACTCATGAAGGACTATGAGGTCATGGTTGGGTGTTTTGGAAATGATGAGTTTTGTACTTATATTGTTTTGGGTGGGGAAGCATATTTACTTCATATATATCTGTTATTTTTTATTTTGCATAACTCACCCTATCTGTGTGTGTGGTGATGATCGGATAACTTGTTATCCGGGAGCAGATGATGTGACAGGTGGGCCAGGAGATGCGTAGACACGGAGCGGGGGCTATCATGGGATAATTTTGTAGATACATATGTACACTTTTACTGTTTTGTTTTTGAGAATATTATGTAAATCCGGCTGGAGCCGTTGACTTTTATTCTAGTTTTTATGAATCATGAATTCTTGGAATTACGGATTTTAATTATTAAAGTTTTAAATTTTCCCGTGTTTTTGGGAAATAGTTCCTAATCAGTATAGACTTAAATGAAATTTGAATTTTTTGTATTTTATATCAGTAATATTCCTTAGGGATGTTACAGTTAGCATATGCCCATGTTTAGACCCATTATTTGTTTCTCCTAGGGTTAGCTTTGTGTGTATATATAACACTTCTCTTGTAATATTTTACACACACTCAATAATACACAATCTTTTTCTTCATATATTTCTTTGTTCTTTGTTTTCTACATGGTATCAAAGCTTTATACATATCAACCACGTTCACACTACTCCCAAATTCCACTACACTCGATGCATTCTTCCAACATTCTCGTAAACTCGTTTCGTTCCTCAGACATTTTGGTTCACTCGCTACCACACAAGGGTCGGCCATTTGAGCGACTGGTCAGGCTTTGTTGATTTAGGATTTTCAAAAGGTCAATTGTCGTAGAAAATGAGCGTGAATGAATGGTCGGTGAAAAACCCAAAACTTTCAGAAGGCGATGTGGGTATCGATTCTTCTTTAGGGGTTTACATGGTAGGTCAAAAAGAAAATTCTTGATAATCTTTGTTTGTTTGAAGTCGCCAAAACTCATGGGATGAATTTTGTTTGACCAATGTAGTGGCCAGTACGGGAAGTATTTGACCCACAAAAATAGTCTCAGAATACAGTGAAAACTCAACTTTTTTTTTTTTTGCTTTTGTTTCATTTATTAGTTAGTGACCAACTTGCTTTGGTAGCCAAAACCATGTTAGCTATTTTTAAAGATCAATTTAGTGACCAATTATAATTTTTCATTCATAATAGTGACCATTTTAGTAACTAATAATTTTTAGTTTTGTAAATTGGTATCTAAATTTGTTACTATAGTTAATAATTATTATTTGTCATTAAAATTGGTCACCATTAAAAGTTTTCTTGTAGTGTTAACAGTGCAAGGGTCATTGCATTCGGTGGCGACCGTGGCTAGTTGCAGAAGCAGGGGAGCGAGGTGTTCTCCGGTGTCATGTGAAAAATGTCTAGTGGAATTAGGGAGTAAGCAGAAGCGCGTGAGGATGAGCGGGAGTGGTGACTTCTTGCTACGATAGAAAGATCATGCAAGTATTGTTCTTGCAATGCAAAGATATGAGAATGATTGAAAAGGAAGTTGTAGGGATGCTCACCCTGGTCGTGAGTGTGGAATCCGACATTTAATTGGCTATGGGTTTCGCCATAACCAAATATCAGGTCACAAGTTCCTCACCGATGTAGAGAGAGAATGGGTGTTGCCTTCACTTCATATCTTAAGGTGTTGGATTCTTAGTGTTGTCAATGTCTTCTGTGGTTGGACTCAAGTCTCATTGGTGTTGTATCTCTCCAGTGAACCTTCTTCCTTTTCTTCCTTGATAAAACAAACTGTCGCAACAAAGATCGTGGTAGGGTCGTCCATTTGAGTCACGGGTCGTACTTTGTTGATTTAGGGTTTTCGAAAGTTCAGTGGTCGCAGAAAATGAGCGTCAATAAATGGTCGGTAAAAAACCAAAATTTTCGGTAGGCGATATGGGTATTGATTCTTCTTCAGGGGTTTGCGTGGTAGTTCAATCGTCGAATGTCCAAGATGGTGTGGCAAATTGCGAGGGGAAACTGGTTTCTGAAAAAGCGGCATGCATTGTCGTGGGGGAGCAAGTAATGTGATTGTGTTGTGGAAGACTCTTAAAATGGGGAAGTAGATGGACTAGGAACGGGGGGTGTGTAAGTTACCGGCCTTATTGTGTATTATGTCTAAGATTGCAGTGAGTGAATCAAAATCTTTAAAGGATGCAACAAGTGGAGTGAAATTTGGGAATAGTCAAGAGATGGAGAACGTGTTTAATGTACATAGTGTTCTCTTAAAATCTAGCAATAAAAAAGAGAAAAATCTTGATAATCTTTGTTTGGTTGAAGTCGCCCAAACTCATGGGATGAATTTTGTTTTGCTAAGGTGGTGGCCGGTACGAGAAGAATTTGACCCACAAAAATAGTCTCAGAATACGGTGAAAACTCTACTTTTTGTTTGCTTTTGTTTCATCTATTAGTTGGTGACCAATTTACTTATGTATCCAAAACCATGTTAGCTATTTTTAAAGATCAATTTAGTGACCAATTATAATTTTTCATTCATAATAGTGACCATTTCAGTAACTAATAATTTTTAGTTTTGTAAATTGGTATATAAATTTGTCACTATAGTTAATAATAATTATTTGTCATTAAAATTGGTCACCATTAAAAGTTTTCTTGTAGTGTTAACAGTGCAAGTTTCTTGATTGGCTATGGGTTTTGTCATAACCAAATATCAGGTCACAGGTTCCTCACCGATGTAGAGAAAGAATGGGTGTTGTCTTCACTTCACATCTTAAGGTGTTGGATTGATAGTGGTGTCAATGTCTTATGTCGTTGGACTCAAGTCTCATTAGTGTTGTGTATCTCCAGTGAACCTTCTCCCTTTTCTTCCTTGATAGACCTAACTGTCGCAACTGAGATCGCGACAGGACGACAAAAATAATTTAAAAACATACAGAGGAGTCACCACCATAGTTTATTATGGAAAACTATAGAAAAACCTTAAAATAAGAATAGTCTTCAAAACCAAATTTGGGTTCGGAGGTCGGTTACGTGTAGGGAAGGTATTAGCACCCCACAACGTCCGTCCTAAGACGGTTCCCTTTAATTAAGTATGCAAGATAAAAGTAGATGTTTTAAAATATCTCTTCTTCTTCTTATTCTCCTTCTCCTTCTTATAAGGTGAGGTTCGGGCGGACAGGAAAATTCTCATTCCTTTTACCGACGATAGATCCGTCGATAAAAAAGAGTTAAATTATCGATAGATTTTACTGAAGGATTTTGAGTTATCTAAGTACCGACAGATTTAACGACAGAAAAATTCGTCGATAATTCAAATTTGGGCGGGAAATTTTTCGTTTCTTTTATTGACGAAAAAATCTGTCGGTAAAAAAATTGACTTACCGAAGAAAAAAATCGTAATTCAAATTTGCGGGGGAAATTTCTCATTTCTTTTACCGACAAAAAAATCCGTCAATAAATTTGTCGATAAAAAGGATTTTAATTATCGACGGATTTTTTGTCATTAAATGAAATTTGTGTTATCCGTCGGTAATTAAAATTTGAGAATACATCGGTAAAATTCGTCGGTAATTCAAATTTATTGGCAAAAATATATCCGTCGATAAAATTCCGTCGATAATTTCAATTTTTTTGTAGTGTTTTAATTATTTTGAAATGTATTGCTTCTAAAATTATACCCTTATCTAAAATTAGATATTATAAGATGTCCTTTTCTAACATGTCATGTGTGTTGTGTAAATAGCATACAATGGGTTTGAAAGGATGTACAAAACATTTAGGCTCATGAAAAGGGTGTGATAATTAAAGACAAATTAGATTCTCCCTTATTTTTCTTTTTCTTTTTTTTTCTTTTTTCCATGGTAGAATGAAAGTTAAAAAATATACCATTAATCAAAAACATATTTTTTATTTTATTTTATTTTATTTTTAATAAAACAAATGCATTCACCCGGATGAAATTGGGTGTTGACACTAACAATGGTATCAAAGTCGAAGGTTAGTGTGGTGACCAACTTAGACGAGTCTTTATATCTAAAGTCTACAAAGAAGGGTATCCCTTAAATGGTTGGACTCAGATTTCATTGGTGTTGTATCACCCCATTGAACTTTCTCCTTTATAGACCTAACAAGCTTTCATTTATTGTCTTATTCCTTACACATACACTAAACATTCACTTAAGATCCCATTTTTTTTGAGAAGTTTGATGTAGACTTAATTGGGATGCAGACTTATAAAATTTTAATAATCATACAATTACAATATAAAATATTATGGGTCATATAATTAGAGAATAGAATATTATGGTGTTGTAAATTATTAGGGGTTATAAAAATATGAGATATATGAAGTGTATGATATATATAACTAATATGTTATGTAAAAAATTTTGTTATTTTATTTTATTTTATTCATATATATATATATATATATATAACAAAATATAACATAAAATATTTACAATATTTAAGTCTTGATTTCCTAATTCTAAAATAATAACTAATTTTTAAAATTGAAATATATTTTAAAAACATATATTTTAATGATACATTCTTCATTTTATGTCATAGTTTATAAATGATCAATTGACAATCACACGTTAAGGAATAAAAAAAGTCGTCAAATAATTTTACATTATTTTTTTATAAATAAAGTAATTAATTTATTGATCCAAAAATTTTTCAAATATGAATTTAGGGGGAATACGTACTTAAGTGAAGTGAATGTCTACTGTACATGTTTATAACACAAAAGTATACCTGTCAATCTGGTGCTTGGAGACTAAATGAAGTAATTGCGATTTTTTATGATTGGAACAAACGACTCTGTGCTCTAAATTTCCGGTTGCGTTGTTTTAGGATTTGAATTTTATATAATCCTAAAAAAACTTAAAAAAGATATGAAAGAGGTGCAAATTTTGCTAGATATTATTAAAATAGGTAGAATTTAAAAAAAAAATTAAGTGCATGGATAAGTTATGTTTAGACAAGATAACTTTGTTATAAAAAGTTGTGTTATATAAATACGATTTTAGTCTTTAAGTGAAGTTGTTTTAGTCATAAAAAGTTTTATGTTATATGTTAGTGGTAAAATTATGTGGTATAAACACGATTTTATTTAATGTAGTTAAGAATTAAAATTTTTGTTAATTTTTTATTTTATTTAGAGAAACTGAAGTTGTACAACGAGACATTAAAGTTGAATATACTATAAACTCGCAACTTTTTTTGTTGTTGTTTTAGATTTTTAGGTTTAGGGAGTTTTACGCTTGTTGTTTCTTTATATTTTGTAAGGATATCATATTTTAAAGTACTGCATACACGCCTTAACTATTCTAATGCACTCTTACATAAGTTAATATAAAGGTTTTAATGATTTTTTTTATAACTATGAAGAAAATATAATGACAATATAATTTGAGTATTTTTTATAAACTACAATAAATGTATACATTTTAGGTTTTAATAAAGTCAAATAAAGAAATGACTATAATCTTAATTTGATTTTGATTTATTTAATAAGTTCTATACAATTCAATAATATAGAATTAAAATTACACTAATTTGGTAATAATCCATACAAAACTTACCTGCGACCCTTTTTACATTTTGTTGAAGGTATTATAGAATTTAAAAAGGGTACATCATATAAGTTTAAACGCGTATTTGAGCCTCGCCAATTAAAACTGTAATATTTACAAGTTGTAATATCTTATGCTTTAGTCAACTTGCTTATCACATGTTTGATCCGAACCCAGTATAAAAATTAGGCCTAATTCATTTTGGTCTTCTAATTATGATATGTGGTTTATTTTAATCCTCTAATTATTTTGAGGTTCAATTTAATCCTCTAATTTTTTGAGGAGGTTCAATTTAGTCCTCGAGGTTAACAACATTACAAAAATTAATGACAAACTGTTTTAATGTGATACTGTGGCATCTGTGCATCACGTGTGTCAGTGTATTGAGATTGGGTGATGTGGACTTAGAGTTAAAAAAAATAACTTTGTTTTCAAAGGGGATAAATTTGTTAGGGTTAGAGTTCGAATAAAATAGGGAATCGAAGATCAAATTGGGAAATTTGGTAGAGAAGCATAATCAATTGAAGAAAAAACCAAACAAAGAAGGATTCAAAGATAAAGTGTTCACTGTAATCTTGGTTGTGGATTTCCGTTGTCGTTGCCAGTTCGAAGGTTAGTTTTTGCGGTATTTGCGTTATGAAGCCGTTGTGCTCCACCATGAGAGGAAAAGCCACCACCATGATTGGATGAGCTTGGATTTTACATTCTCCGCGGATTATGCGACCAAGAAGAAGAAGAGTGCCCCCTCGACATTATTCACAATCAACATACACCAAATGTTGAAGAACTCCTGCACAAAGAAGATGAATTGTAAAATTAGGGTTGACCAATTATCCCTCCATATATTTTGTTGCCACTTAATCACAGTACATTGATGTCCAGCTATAAAAACCTGCCACGTTTCTGTTCCAAAGTGACATAGCTGCACTATTATAACGCCGTTTAACCATAGATAACGGGAGGGACTAAATTAAACTGTTTTAAAAAATTGAAGAACTAAATTGAATCTAAAAAAAAATTAGGGGACCAAAATAAATCACGCATCATAACTAGAGGACCAAAATATGAATTAAACCTAAAAATTAATACTTGTATCAATTATAAATAAAAACGGATTTAACTCACTTAATTAACCTTCAATCACTCATGTTTTAGAAAAAAATAATTTAACTTCTCTCTCTTTTATCCTTCACCTTCAACTTAATTTACTTTCGTTGCTGCTCCGGGCATTGGTGCTCCTCGGCGTTTTCATTACCCTAAAATCCCAAATTGAGAACATTCGATTGCCATAAAGTTCAATATTCATCTTCTTATGGTTTTTCTTCTGGCCCAGAGCATTGATGTGTAGCATTGTGGAGTGAATGGTGTTCGTGCTGAAATTCTCTCACCCCAAGTGTATTTCCGAGGATATGAAGGCCAACGTCATCTCCACAGGCAATTACCATGTCGTTAATCACAACATCTGTGTTAGGGTTTGCTCCCCAATTCAGTTTTAGACATTTACTATAATTTGTCCATTTTTTATAAATTTAAAGATATTTAAATTTCTTGTACAATATAGCCTGAAAGTCTGCTTCTCCCTCATATCTAAGGTAGCAAATTTTAAAATGATATTTTGTTTTAAAATTGTTACTTTAAATTCATAAAAGAAACTATTAATTAGTTTAGCAATTCATTATTTTCTTTCAAGTCTTTGCTAATTTTTTTCTCTTTGTTAATTTTTAAAATTTCATGTTTTCAATGTTTAATTTTTTTATTTCTTTATTGTTAGTTTTTTATTGTTAATTTATGAACTTTACTTTTTAATCCATTTTCTAAATTTATTTTTTTAAAATAAAAAATTATTTTTTATTTTTTATATGAATTAGTAAATCAATCTACTTAATTCATTAACTTATCATTAGTTAAGTTGGGTAGTAGAATTTTTGATTTATTATAAAATAAGTTAGATCAGAATTATTTGTTTTTAATTCACTTAAGTTAACTATATATAGGTCGAGACTCCTTCGTCCTTGAAATAAGAATAGGAAAGTAATCGTACAAATAAAATAAATTTTTTATTTATGTTTTAAAAAGTTTATTTTAATTTAACTTAATAAATTAACTTTTCTAAAAATAATATTTTATTCTTAATTTTAATAAGTATATTCGTGTGATAACTTTAATGGAGAGAAATTTTTTGATTGTATGTATTAACACAGAGATATGTTACTGTATTTTACTTATTTAATATTTAATTAAGGTTGTTCAGGAAAATTCTACTAAAATATTTTTAATATTAAGTGTTTAATAATAAATGCATTTACCGTTTATACCATTGTTTAAATAGCGACACTACAACAAAAATATTTTATAAGGACAGTTATTTCCTGGCAGTTCTTGATGACTGACATTGTCTTATTCAAAATTTAAATTTATATTGTATTTAAAGTCAATTTAAAACTGATGGAAAATAAAATAGTTAATTTTTCTCTTTTTTTCTTCTTCTCTTACCTTGATTTCTTTTCTCGTGAGTTCTTTCGTCTTCCACTGTTGCACACGAGTTCCTTTCGCTTTTCAAGCTTTTTTTTTTACCAATGCAAGTTTCCCAAGCTTCTTTCTCATTCTATATTAATGGAGAGCTCACCATTTCCGTGGAATCATCAATTTCGAAACTGTTATGAAACTCTCGCATTTTCTTATTAGTGTGAAATCATCTCTTCTCCAGCATCTTCTCTTCTATCCAGAGCCATTTTCTCCTTCATTGAATTCTTGTGAGTGTTTTTTCTCTCTACTTTAGTTGTTTCTTTTTCTCCACGAATAATTTTGAGTTTTAGCTTGTTATAAACCTAACTTCAATTTTCGAAACCTAATTTCAATTTTTATGTTCAGATTATAAATCATTATATGTTAATATTGATTATTGGTTTCGTACTCCTTTTATTCATAGTTTTTTTTTTGTTTTTCCTTGAATGCAATATGATAAATAAATGTTAACCTGAACCTGCAATATTGGGGAGGAAGCGTTAGATTGGATATATTTGTGTATATGAGTGTAAAACTTAGGTTTAAGTTAGCTCTGTTTACAAGACATGTTTAAAATAATTTTGAAAGCATGATCTTAGAATTTTTCTTTAAGTTATTAATTGGACTCGTCACTATTGTGTTTTAAAATTTTCTAGTTTGGATGCAATATATGTAATGGTGAGTGGGAATGTAATTTGTCAAGGGAATGTCAGATTTATTCTATTATGTTCAAAATTCTCAAACGACTTGAAAATTAAGAACATGTTTATAATTCTGAAAAAATGTTATTCATAAAGGAACCCAAGTAGAAGAAGGGTTGAACCTCTTGCATAAAGAAGAGGGAATAGATGTTCCAGACAACAACATTCATATTTCTTCAGGTTTCTAATTTGTTATTTTCTCATTTCCATCCTATATTTTTAGATCACCCTTTCAAAAATTTTACAGCTTCTGCAGATATCCGTATAAGATGAGGAGCATATAAACATTTTGTTGCTCTGGATGATGATCAAATTGTTCTTCTAGTGGAGGCAATAACAACATATCCTCATCTTTGGAATGCTTGCGAGCAGTTTAGTGAGTGTTTCAAGCTTGGAGGTTGAAAAAATGTTTTGTTATTTTTTGTGAATGTGGATTTTCTGTTTCTCCTTAAAATACATTTGGTAGCATATGCAATTCTGACAAGGTTGATAACATCCATTTTTGAGTTTTTTGTTCTTCGGCTTTAAGTTTGTTACACAGGTGTAGTAGTGGGGACGTGGTACTAGATTCCCAAGCTGTTGAACAAGGTGATGGGCCTAACATTAGCTTCGACGAAGGTTCTAACTTGGAAATTTAGTTTGAGACACATCTTATATAAAATGTTATGCTTATGAACATGTTTATAATTCTGAAAAATGGGAGAGAAAAATTCATGGTGTCCCGGTTCTTCTTGATCCTTCATTGAAAGCATTGGTGTAACCTCTATAACTAGTGTGCAATACATTATACATGTTCCCTTCTGAATAAAAGAAGAAGAAATCTTTACATAAATAATTAAGATGCAACTGTTTACAACTTTTCTTCTTTCAACAATGTTATAGCAGCATATACATGCTTTCTTTGGGACATAGATGATGGGGAAAGCTGAAATTTAGAGGCAGAGCCATGTTCAAGTGATATTCTGCAGAAAAAGGTGCCAAATAAATGCGTGTGGTTGCTGGTGAATTAAGAAACTACACACATTGAACATATCTAAGCATCAAGTTTAACTCATACACAATAAAGAAAACCATATTATTTATTATGCATTTCTTTGGCCTTTATTTTTCTAGAATAACATGTATCTAATGTTGCAGCAGGACAATAATAGCTTATGATTTATGATTATGTTAAAAAAACTCAACTAGTTAAGATAGATTTCTATCCATAATTAGTGTTGCAGTCATTGAGAGTGTACCCTGTCTAATTCATGGACCATATTCTAATCTATTATAATACTATATATTGTGCCCATCCTTTTTACGTCAAAGAGCTAATTAGGGATAAAAATTTCTCCTGTATCCACACGAATAATTATATGAAAAAACCTGCACTTTATTTTATCAAGATGAAGTTATGTTAACAATAATATAATTAATAACAATGATAACAACATAATACTATCACTTCTTTTAATTGCGTTCCACAAATTTGTAATGGAAATTGTAGTGTGAAATGTCCAAGCTCACGTACAATAATTTCATTTTTTTGCTAAAATTATATTAGCAAAAGATATATAGTTTACTAGATTTGTAAGAAGTTTCTACAGGAATAATGTAGTGAAAGAAATTATAAATTGCTCATTTTAACAAATATTACAAAATAATTGACCATACATATAGTTTTATTTAGAAAAATTAAATTTCATCACATTTTATTTCTGCAGCTTCATTGTAGTGTTTGCAATATTAGGGATCCAAGAAATTTTTATGTGGCCAACATTGTTTTTTATCTAACTATCTAAAAACGAAACAAGGAAATCTAGTTGTTGTTGCGGTCATGGGAGAAAACCTAGCTCAAAGTGGTTATGAAGTATAAAAGTTATGTGAATTTATTATTGATAAGAACAATGTAATTATCGAAATATATTGATAAATAGATTTTAGATTTTTTTAATTTCAAAATAAATTTTAAATTTTTTTTATTTTAAAAAAGTCATAATTTAGTGGCGGTTCCAACCGCCGCTAAATTTTTATATTTTTTGAACTTCCTGACGGTTACAATTGCCACTAAATAATAAATAATTTTTTAAAACTCTAAATTTAGAGGTGGTTAAAACTGATTTTAATCCTCTTAGTGGCAGTTATTCCGGCGGTTATAATAATTGACGCTATAGTACTTTTGTGGCGCCAAATTCTATGTCGGTTAATTAACTGACGGAAAAGAAAATAGTGGCGGTTAAAACCGCCACTAAATACCACTTTTAACTGACGTTAAAATTCAAAATTTTAGTAGTGTGACGACTTGATTCGTATACAAATAAGTAATATTGTTAAAAATTAAAATATAATTAAACATAAAAAAAATTAAATTAACATAGAAAATAATAAAAATTAAAAAAAAAAGCAATCCAATATATTAATTAACAAGTAATAAAATGTTAAATATCTAATTTTTATTTTTTTTTCATCAAAAAAATTATCAATTATAACATATAATATTTATAAGTATTTTTGTCATATAGATAAAGTAAGGAGAATGCTAACCAGTGTAATGTTCGACACGAGCTAAGAGTATAATTAATAATAAATGGTTTTATCATTTTTATATTGAAAACTGAAATAATTAACTCTTTTAATTAATTATATTATAAATTAATATAACAGATTTTATAAAGACAAAAATATCGTTTAAAATTTCTAAAGGATGTCTCACCAACATAAAATAAGCACTTTGAAAATTCTAAGGTCTCTTTTTAAAAGACAAAAAAAAAAATCTCTGGAAGAGTGTTTCAATAAGAAATGTGGAGATTTGAAAGGTACCGTCTTTAATTTTTACAAAAAAAACAAATCTCTTTAAAAATTTTAGTAACATTAAAATATAGTTATTTTATGGGTTAAATATATTTTTGGTGGAGCTCTTAAAACGGGTAACTTGGCCCGACCCGACCCATCACAAGTTGGTCACTTAGTGAGTCAACCCAACTCAACTCATTTATTAGTGAGCCAAAAAAATTCTAACTTGGTCCGGTCCATCACGAGTTGGTGAGTTAAACGGGTTAGTTGACTGATTTACTCAATTAAAAAAAGTACAATTTTTTTTCTTCTGTCTAAATAAAACTAAATTATAATTATGATTAAAATATAAATAAACTTCAATAGTATCCTACTACAATCCAAAGGATATTAAACTCCAAATACAAACTGAAATCACAAAAATACCAAATTACCAATTTGTTGACTCTCGGGTTCAACCCGGATGAACGGGTTCTATGTAGGTCGAGTCAAAAATTAACCGGTACTATAATTTGTAAAAAAATTTCAGCCAAATCCACCCTGAACCCGTGGTGGGTCAAGTTAGCTCCTAGGTTCCAATCCATTTTGACAGTTCTAGTTTTTTGTCCCTTAACTTTTAATGAAAATTGGAAATAGTCACTCTTCAAAACTTTTGACTAATTTAATCTCTCATCTTTAAAAATTGTGTAAATTTAGTACTTTTAACCAAATGTTGTTAAGGTTATTTGACGTTTTAAACACGTTTTTTCAGCTAACATTGAAGAAAAATTGAGTTAAACGATGTAAACAACTCAAATACTATCATGCAATGTATTTGAAATGTCAAATTAACTGAAAAAAATTGGTTAAAAAGACTAAATACACACATTTATAAAATTGTGGGACTAAATTAGTCAAAAGGTTCAAAAATGAACTATTTTCATTTTTCACATTAAAGGATCAAAAACATATTTAACTTTTATTTTATTATTTATTTCATATTTGAATTGTTTTTTTTTTTACTTTTTAGATGTTTAACTATTTTTTTTTGTTAATTTAAACATTTTTACGTTTAATTATATTTTAATTTTTAATAACAATAAAATATAACTATTTTATTTTATTATTTTTAAAATTTTATTGGTGTGTATCAAATAAAATATTAAACATGATTGTACAATACTTATAAATATTTATGTCATCTAAATAAAGGAAAAGTTTCTTAATGATTATTCATTAAATGATGTAGTAATTAATAACATCAATATTTTCTAAATTTCTTATTAAACTATGAAGCGTTACAATTTTGATAATTTACGGATGTATTAATCCACCACTTCATATTTACATAAATGAAACCCATACTTAAAATTTACACAATTAAAATTGATACTTAAGAATACTGTATTTACAATATTTTCAGTATTTAAACTGAGTTTTTTTTTTTTATATTGTACTGTATTTAAGGAATTCTGTTTTTATATATCACAAATAAATGTGGTAAATTATTTAACAAGTTCGGTGACTTTACTTTTATA
Source organism: Vigna unguiculata (assembly GCF_037176805.1). Taxonomy (NCBI): domain Eukaryota; kingdom Viridiplantae; phylum Streptophyta; class Magnoliopsida; order Fabales; family Fabaceae; genus Vigna; species Vigna unguiculata. The sequence goes on along the minus strand of NC_140794.1, from coordinate 48,493,427 downwards.
TTTTCAATGAGATTACAAGTGAAAGTTAGAAGAAAAAGGATGAAAGTGGGGTAAGTTAGTAAGCAAAGAATTTCACTATAATTTTTTTAATTCTTCTTTCAAAACAAGACCAAAATCTCGTTTTATTCTCTAATTCTATTTTTCCTCTTCACATGTATTCCAAACTTTTCTTCTTATATTTTTATCCGTGGATCTTAACTAACAATTTTATGAGAAGTAAAAATAATATATTTAAAATTTATATATTTAATCATCCTCACTTATAGCATTAAAGTACTTAATTTCGTATTGAAATATTTTTGTAGAAATCTTTGAAAAAATAATAGTTTTAAAGTTATATTTATTATGAATTTCATTTTAAATAAGTTCTTCTAATTTTATCTCTATAATTTATTGGATATTATCATATTTGAAGACATTTACCTGAATTATGTTTTAAAGAATTAATATAAAACTCCTCACCTGTTATTTTTTTAATTGTAAGAAGGAACTCTTCTAATTAAACAATAGTATCTTTAGTAGAATAGATGAAGAAGTTGAATTTATGTTATTTTCATCTTCAAATGTATTCCTTTTACCACTTTTAAAAAATAAATTTATTCATTTATTTTTCATCAATATACCTATTTTAAAAAAATTCAAGATTTAAAAAATAAACTATTAAAATTAAAAATGAATTATGAGAAAACACATAGTAGTTAAATTTTCCTCTTATATTCATTAAAAATCACTATACGAAAGACTCATGAGATAAAAGAAAATAGTGTACTATGAAATAATATTTCATTATCCAGTAAGACAAAAAAGAATTATTATTTTTTCTTCAAGAATTGAATAGAATAAATGAAAAATGATAGCGAAATAATGAATTTGAGTTTAACTTTATTTTTTTCTTAAAAACAAAAAGAGAGAACATGAGAGAGTGGGAGGACAAACAATAAATAACTCAAAAGACAAAGAAAGAGAAAAAAAAAAATCTTAATAATTTTGTTCTTTATTATATCTAATTTTTTGTTTTGTTATTACCACTGACGTGCTTTATTAAAGAAACAAAATTTATCTAATTTAATTCTCATAAATGTGTAGGTACCTTGTTATTTTTTTCACCACCATAATTTTAATTGTGCCAATATAAATACCACTTTAACATATGATATTTCGTTTCTAAAGATGACATTGTTTATGTGGTTCCAACTGATGCACACTATTGTCATCCACAAACACCTTCAAACATTGTTTTATTTTCTATCTAGCTTAGTGAGATAAAGTTGGTGGAAATATTGTCTTGACTTATATATTTTTTTTATCGGCAAAGAATTAAATTAAATTAATAATAGAGCATTTGATGGGTGTTCTAACCCATTTACAAAAAAATGAGAGAAGATGCAATGCATCTCCAAAACTATGCTTCTACAATAATCTGGCAAAACAATTAAACTGGACTTTCAATGCTAGAGCTATGCCTTCCCAACATCAGGAATCATAAGATTAGTCACCCATATCGCACCTTCCCCGGCCAGTCTACAAGATTACACAGAAAGTGAAAACAAAACCAGGTATGCATGGTTCGTTGCGCTCCCGAGACTATGTTCTCTTGGTTGTTACGGAGTAACCAAAGAAGTGTGCAAAATCACTGATGAAGAGCTCATTGCTTTAGACATGGGAATCCTTTTCATGCTCACTTGACAACTTAAACACAGAAAGCATCATATCATAGAGATTTTAAACACATAATAGGAGCGAAGTACCAGTCACTTTATGAAAACTTTACCGAAGAAATTTTATGTTTCAACTAAGCTCAAACGTTAACTTGAGCAAAACTAAAAATCTCTTCAGTGTCAACTTTCTTTTGCTTAAAGATCACCTCATTCCTATGTCTCCAAATTTCTCCAACTATAGCCAGCCACATTCCTTTCCATATTGTTGCACCTTTTTACATAACCATTTGTTATATTGATTCCACACTCCATGAAACCTTGCATGCGAAGAACAAATAACTATAACACATTCTTCATCAACCTCTCGCAATCAGCATGTTCTATTATCCATATTTGTTCTTTGGTACTTATATTAACTTTTGTTGGCACTCTCTTGAATCCAAATAATTCCATTTTAGTGTGAGTTTTAATTGATTAAATCAGTTAGGTTACCAATTAAAGTGGTAAAATTTTGTGTCAATGGTATTATGAGATAAAATATGAATATGTTTTTGGTCTTCAAAACTGAGTTAAAATTTTGATAAGCTGTCTAACGACGTTCCACCATGGAACATGATGTTTGGACACGTTATCCACGTGCCACTAGATTTTTTTAAGTGAATTAAATTAAAAAAAAAATTGAAAATAGGGTAACAGCAAAGCATCTACTCCATGTTTCTTTTTTTTAATTCTTCAAAACCCTAAAGCTCCATCTATCTTCTCCTCTCCATTTATCATCTTCAACACACCACTCCACAACTCCAACATACCTCATAGTTGTATAGATCGACCAAAAAATGTTGGCGTGGCGAGCTTCACTCTCTTTCTCTTTCTATTTTTTTCTTATGTGACGTTATAATCTATGATGCTATGACGCGTCTTATAAATGATGTGTCTCGTGTTTGATACATTATATTTAATTTAAAAGATATTTTATTATTTTTGACATGATTTTAATGATTAAAATAAAGAACAAATTTTATATTATTATTATTTTTCCCATATTAAATATTAAATAGATAGATTATATTCATAGATGTGTTAGTTGACAGTTTAAAACTTAATATATATATATTTAACTGTATTTTCGTGTCTGTGTCCATGTATTGTATCTGTATCCATTTTCCGTATCCGGACAACATTGGTCACATAGGTCATAACAGCACCAACAAAGGTCACTCACCTCCACGTCCACCAGCCCAAATCGTCGCCAGTGTCGTTGGAGCTTGCGACCAGAACCATCGTTGACGCGGCTGGCGTCGTTCTTCTTTTTCGTTGCACGAGAGTTTCCCTCTTTGGAGGCTATCGCACGCTTCGCCCCACGACATCCTTCATCGCCACTGCGTCGGGGAGAGGTCGTTGCTGAGAGAGTGGTTGACATAGCCGTTGTGACTTCCGTTTGACTCACCCAAGTCAAATCGAAGGTCGTTGGCCCCTCCACGAACCTCTTGCCACAGTACCCAATGCTATTACACCCTCTTCCTTCACTATTATTCAAACTTCCTTTCCCTTTTTCTCAATTAATTTTGCCATTAAGGCATGTGAATATGTGTTTTGAAGGGAAGGAGAACAAATGTGTATGCAAAATATCCAATACAAAGGGGAGGGATACCTCACACTGAAGCAAGAGATGAAAACATATAGAAAATAACACCGCGTTGGTTCAAAACAAAACTAAGAATAAGATTATAGAGTAACCTGTGCTTTTTGTTCTTCTTGGTGGTGATATTTTTTTCTCTGTTGTGATTTTTGTTAATGAAGATGAAAGTTCTGTTGTGCGTGAAAGATGATTGGTGAGCTTTGTGAGTGATAATTTTTTTTAATTTTGTTCCTGCTGAGAACAAATAAAATGAGTTAGGCACAAGCGTCACCTTGCTATGTAGTCCGTTATCTCTTCGGTTGGTTTCTTCCCGATTGATACATGTCAGCTTGGACCCAGGAGGGGTTACCTGCAGAAGAGTCTCCGAAGCTCAAGTAAGTCAAAGCTCTCAGAAGGTCAAATCAGTGATTAATGAATACGTACCTTTAATTACTGGGATCCACGTGTATTTATAGAGCATTTATGATGTCTGATTACCTCATGGGTCGGGCCTTGACTTGGACTCTAGCTTGGGCTGTGAGTGGGCCTGGGAGCTTCCATTTTTACTAAGTTTATTGGAGTGGTCGGCCTGGGCTTTAATCTTACCGGGTCTATTGAGGTAGTCGGTCTAGGCTGAGTACTTGACTGCTTTGTATGTATTGTTTACTTGTTTCGTTGAGTTTGACTAGGTATGGTACAAATTGAATTCACTACAAAAATATAAGATCAAGTGAAACATTTTATGGTCTATTCATTTCGAGGATTAAATCTACTCATTTATGAAACTGGATTTCGAGGATTAAATCTACTCATTTATGAAACTGAAAAATTAAAGTAATTTAAAATTTTGAAGATTGACTAAATTTAATTTTTTATAAAAATTAAGAGACAAAAAATATATTTAATTATATTTAATTGAATATATGATTGTGTGATTTAATTGAACCATAAAAACCTTTATCTTTATTATTTATGATTTTTCTAGTGTGTTGGTTGAAATTTTAATTTTGAATACTCAAATCATATGAAGATTAAGAATAAGGTTTCAAACATTTAGAACTCCTTTTTTAACGACTATATGTATGAAATTCGAATAATAAGTTTTATTGTTTGGATGATTAATTATTGGTTAAACAATACAATATTGACAGTGTATGTTATTATGTTGAGTAAATTTTAGTAATTTACTTTATTTATTTATGTTTATTTTATAATTATAATGATTTTGTGTTAAAAAATCAATTACATGATAATATAGATTTAAGACGAACCTCCATAGTAAATATATATATATATATATATATATATATATATATATATATATATATATATATATATATATATATTCTTGTCCAGAAACGACATGTAGGTGTGCTGCCAACATTGGAGTGACAAGGAGCAGAGATGTGAAGTAGTATCGTCATCAAATCGACCCAGAGCTGGTGATATATGAAGAAAAAGAGTAGAGTGGTCATCAAACCGACCCATAATTGGTGATATATGAAGAAAAAGAGTAGTGTCGTCATCAAACCGACCCACTGCTGGTGATATATGAAGAAAAAGAGTAGTGTTGTCATAAAATCGACCCAAAACTGGTGATATATGAAGAAAAAGAGTAGTGCCATCATAAAACCAACCCAGAGTTGGTGATATATGAAGAAAAGGAGTAGTATCGTCATAAAATCGAGGCAGAGTTGGTGATGTATGAAGAAAAAGAGTAGTGTCGTCATAAAGTCGAGGCAGAGTTAGTGATATATGAATAAAAAAGAATGACGTCGTCATAAAGTCGACCTGAGTTGGTGTTATAAGAAGAAGAATATTAACATCGTCATAAAAACGAGACAGAGTTGTTGATATACGAGGAAGAAGAAATGTCTCCACAAAACTGAGGTCATTGCAAGAAGCCAGAAGGATTGAGGAGATGGTATACGTGAAGATAGATAGAATCATAATCTTAGATTATGTAAAGTAATTATTTTGGTTAAGAAAATGTTTAAAAGAGGATACGTTAATTGTTATTTAGGGGAATAATTTTAGATTATCTCTAAGACTATTATTATGCATTAACTGATTATGTATATCTACAATATTTGTAATCAATTTATTTTCTATAAATAAGAATATTACTCCCATGCCCTAAATCTAAACCCTAATCCTAAGCGAGTCTTAAGCTAGGATTAAAAATATTTCTTTCTTTTTGTTTTCGGCTGAGGGTTATTTTACACCTTTTTTAACTAGAATAATATATATATATATATATATATATATATATTTGAAATCCAAATATAAGTCTAAGTTTCATATTAAATAAAAATGAGGAAGTTCAACACCATATAAGGATGAAGATTCAAATCCATGGCCTTAAAGTTTTGTGTTAGAGGTGGTATGAATTCCGTATGTGTGGATTGAACTCATGTTCCATTGATGCTATATCGCTCAAAAGACTCAAATATATATATATATATATATATATATATATATTATATTTCTAATTTATTTCAACATTAAATTTAATATTACCATAATTTTTCAATAAAAATATTTAAAAGCAATGAGATTTCATATTTATTACTCATACCTTTAAATTGAACACAATTGAATGTTGCTAAAAATTGTCATAGAGTTACTTTTACTTTTAACTATAACATACATAGTTATTATATATGTTCATTTATTTTCACTATTTATTCATTCCTTTTTTTTCGCCACGTTTTCCACAAGAGACAATCTCATTTAAAGAGAGTAAAACAATATGGACAACAGACACTATTTAAGCTTGATTCATTAAATGGTTGATAAATAAACTCAAATTTTAAATAAAAAAACAAACTAAAATTGATTGATCTCACTCATTTAGAGAACAACGAAAACACACTTCAAACACCCTTTTTATGCTGAAAAAAAAAATTATTCCTTCTTTTCTCTGAAAAGAAAAACTTCGAGCACCATTTTTCCAACTATTTCTCTATTAGTTGAAATTGATTGAAATTTTGGTGGATCTCACCTTTTATTTACTAAATTTCTTTTGGTTTAAACGTGACATCACCAAAATTTATGATTTTCGATATTTTAACCAATTATTAAAAAATAATGTTTGAGAATTATGCTGGTCCTTATTTAAATTACTTAAATTTAAATTTTACAAACTTTACAACATCAAGATAATGAGAACTCGTTTATTTAAACCAATGAACAAAATTCTATTTTGTTATTTACAAATTAAAAAAAATACATATTTTTAGAATGAAAATAATTAAGTTGTAGTTCAGTAAAACAAATATCAAAATGGAGTATTATTTTTTATAAAAAAAAAACACAAACTCATTTAAATATCTACATGAAGATTAAGTTTATAGTATTGGACCTTAAAGATGTTCCTTAACTAGGAATGTTTATCAGAAGACATATTCAGAGGTTGAGTTCAGAACCGTGGTTAAATGATAACGCAGTTGCGTGAGTTGATCGAGCGTTATGAACAGTGTTCCTCTTATTTTACGTGTAAGTTGAAGCATAATCATTAAAAGAGAGGGCAGTTATATGTTACCTCGACGATCATGTTTTAGTTTTACCGCGTAATCACCTTTTGGAAACAAATGATTACGCTGTGTCTGCAGATGCTTCCAAAAGCATTATATGCTACTCACGTTTTTTTTTTTAGTCTCAGCGTCATCTATAAATCAGAAGTTTGTGTTTCTGCTGTTACTTCTTCCATTCTGTAACTCAAAATAACTGGGGCTTCGATAATGGCGGAAGAACGCCGATTCGTCTCTCTCTGCGACCGTGATCTCATCCTCCATCTCTCACTATCAAATTTTGGTTCCGCTTACGCTGAAAGTGACCATGATGCTATCGATGAAGATGATGATTTTGTCTTCGACATAGATCCTACCGTGTTAGTGGATACTCGTAAACTTATAATTGATGAACCGATCGCAGAAGGCTTGCATTCAATAGTCTACAAAGGATGGTGGGTATTCCAATTGCAAAATCTAATTTTTATCAAGAGTTTGTGTTTGTTTCTGCGTTTGTTGTTGTGTTTTTGCACCTTGTTTGGTTGACTTTTTTTGATCTGCATATTTTTCCTACCATGTGATTCAAGCGTTACGCATTCATAATTTTTTTTCCTTGAGAAATGCCCAGAACAATTAGCTTTTGATTTTCATTTATTGATCTGAGACACTTGTTTTTTTAGCTTTAATGCTAGTGATTTTTACCTGCTATAGATGTCTCTGGGGCTAGCTCAGTGATTTTTGTTTATGCTGTAAATAATGGAAGATTAGAAATTTACATTTCATGATTTGAAGGCTTAAGCGATATTTGTATGTAAACATATGAATATATAATTGTTTTAATTTTTCTCTAATATTTTTAGAAATCCTTTTATATACCTTTCAAATGATGGTAAGTATATTTTGTTATAATCCTTTTAAAATCAAACTAGTTATTAAATTATATTATAAATCTTAGTTTGAGATTAATCAATCTAGAAATGAATACATTGGGGTTTAACTAGTAATGAGTATGCATAACATACATATCTTTAAAAGTTGTTCTATTTATGGTGAAATGTGAGTAGCAATTAAATAGTCGCCTTAACAGATCTTACTGAATATCATACCTTTCTTTTCTATTTTCTTATAAGAAAATATTGTTGAAAAATAATGAATTTAATATTTTACAAATATAAATCATATTAAATACTTAGAAAACAAGAATAGATCGGGGAAAGTAGATAACATCTAGCAAGTCAATTTCGTCCACTGTGAAATTAGCATGCAAGATAGAGAGTTGACTTAAAAAAATCACTTTATTATTTCAAAGAATATATAAACTACAAGTTTTTTGTATCTCATCCTTAATAATTTCTTAATTACCTTACACAATTGCATTTGTCAAAACATTAATTTAAAAGCTTATATTTTAAATGTTTAATTATTTTAATATTTTTTTTAAAAAAATTAAAATAGATTTAACTTTTATTTTGATCTGTTTTAGTTAACCAAAAAATATAGGTTGTGTTAATTCACTTTTGAGAATAATCCATGGTGAGGTAACTTGGATGAATCGGTTTGGTCCCTTTGAAGATTATAGATGTTGTAAAATAATTTATAATAAAGAATAATGTATATTTCTATATAAAAAAAGGGGGTTTGAAGATTATAATTAATGACTGTATTAAATAAAAGAGAAAATACATTTACGGGTGTTTAAATATTTAATGCTCACTATACAAGAGACAAAAATAATCAATGTTTTTAAAGCAAAATGTATTTAATGCTAAAATAATTTAATTGCTTTAAAAATTGTTCCTTTTGATTATTCATTAAAATTATTATATTATTTAGTTTCTTTTATATTTGTAAAATCCTTTTTTAAACAAGTTCTTATTAACATTCCAAATTCTATTACCAAATAGTTAAAATTCCAAACACATTCCAAAGCCCATATCTCCCACATGATAGTATTTTGTGATGTTATTTAAAACATTTTTTATTATCAACTAAAATTCAATAAAAGAAACTCTGAATTTGGTAATTTTTACTTTTTATTTAATAATGAGTTTTGAAATTGTCAACATATTTAAAAATGTTAAAATAGCTTAGAAAATATTATTTTCGTAGCGCTCATCCCTCTCAAGTCAACCAAAGAGTGAAAGAAAAACTCTTTGGTCTCTCCTCATCCTACATGTGAATAAGTTTCATCATCACATGATGAAGGTGCGTGAAACAATGGATAATGGGTAACAACTCTTATAACCATGCTTACCAAGTAAGACCCATATCAATAAAAACCATATGATTTATATATTAACCCATTTTAACTTGTTTAATTGGTTTTTTATTTCTTTTATGGTTTAGTTTTCCTAAATTCATTATTTTTTGATTTTTCTTTTTATCATACTTTTCGACTTTATTATTAAATCATTTTATAATTTATATTATAGTGATGGTTTTTTTTGATAAAACAAAAATGAATTTTTTATTAGTAAAATGAAATATATGGAATGGAATTAATTAGTTGTTCCAACTCAAGAAAAAACAATAAAAAAGAAAAAAGAGAAAACGCATTATAAGATCAAAATCCCAAAACATGCCCTTGTAGTTGTTTACCATTATATTGGTGGATAGACCCCTTTATTGAATCTAATGAATAACCAAATAGAGTTCTACCATAATCCAAAAAGTAGATTACACAAAAAACTTAAGGTGTTTTTCACCCTTTGGTAAATATTGCACAAGGTTGTGTTTCATACTCCTTAGTGTGCAAAGCCACTCTATGCATGCAAAACAGATGGTGAAAATGTATGCATATAATTAAATACACATGTCCTTATTTTATCATTACAATAGCAAAGACAATTTTCATACACCATGATGGTTCAAATATGAGAAAACATGTAAGATCATGAACATGCAAAATAACTACCACCGAAGCTTTTAGCTTCTTTAAATAGAGAGAAGCGTGTTGCCACCAATCTAAGTAAGAAAAAGTAGTTGTGGAGTACTTATTAATAATCTAGGCTCATGCTTTGATCTCTACTATTGCAAAGACTTCCTCCATGCTTACTGTTTTATTTATAAAAAAATATTTCATTTTTCTGAGTGTAAATACCCAAATAATAGATATTCATATACACCGTCATGTTTTGTTACCTTTGATATTTAGTCTTAGGTGGTTAAATTGTCTAATTAACGTGAATTCATATTTACTTTTTCAAATGCCCTGTATTTTTAATTAGTTTTTATTGTTTGCTTTGTGGTTTAGGTATGAATTCAATCCTGTATCTGTCAAGGTTATGCTTCCGATGCAAACATCAAATGTTACTTCTTCTTGTAAAGCAAAATTTCAGCGGGAGGTTAACTTGATATCCAAAATCAAACATAAAAATATAATAAAGGTAATTCTCAATTTCTTTTCTTACTTTAGTGCTTCACAATGTCTTCTTCTCTGCATTCCTTGTCTTTCTTTTAATGGTTATAAAACAAATTTAATTACCAAAAGATTAGGCAGTTGTTGGGAAATACATAATAGATATAGAACACGTAATGTGGTTGCTTTTGTGTTTTTAAAGTGTTTTGCATCGACCATGATTACAAGAATTTTAATCCAATTTGAATTATGTATTACTCATCAAACTTAACAAGACCACATAGGAGTTACAAGAAATGATAAAAAGACTTGTTAGAGGAGATTTACTCACTAGTGTTCACACACTCATTTGCATTTTCTTTCTTAAAGATAAACATTCGTTTAGAATGATTATCTTTATATAGGAATATACTCAGGATTCCATCTTAAATGAAAATAAATGGATATTAAGGTCTCACTTTTCACTAACCTTCACTAATTATAACATTGTGTTCTCCATAAACTAAGAAGCATGTACCTTTAAACTTTTCTACACATTTAAGTTCCTCACACAGACATATACTAATTGTTCCACTGTACTGCTGAGCTTTTGCTTCTTATGATTTACATGTGGCTAATCACAAGGATATTAGATTGACTAGTGAAAACTAATTTAGCTATAAGTATATTGTGTACTTTAAACTCATTTTGCAGTTTATTGGCGCCTCTGTGGAGCCAACAATGATGATAATTACAGAATTTTTGGAAGGTTGTTCGCTAAATAAATACCTAGAGAGCATTTATCCAAATGCTCTTAGTTTAGAGCAATCCATAAGTTTTGCTTTGGATATTTCTCAAGCCATGGAGTATCTGCATGCAAATGGCATCATTCACCGCGATCTAAAACCTGGTAATTATGTTTGGTTATAATGATAAGTATCTATACAAGATGTGCTATCTGAATGACTTTTTAGGTTTTCTTGTATATTTTGTTTTCTCTCAAATTTAGTATGTCTTCTAAATTAACTCTTTTTGTTAATTTATGAAATGTGTAATGTAGATACGGACCAATCGAGGGGATCCAATATATGAAGTATTTTTATTTCTTTACCTTTACAATAACTAGTTCATTCACAGTAGTCAAGGAAATTTATTAACACCGATTGATTTTCGTATATATATTTTTTCTGAGTACAAGAGGTGCAGTTATTTCATTTACAAGTTATCCGTGACTTATTTAGGTAATTTGCTTCTTCCCAAAGACAAAATGCAAATTTTACTTACAAACTTTGAGACAGCTAGAGAGGAGATATCTGGTGAGATGACTTCTGAGGCTGGTACATATCGATACATGGCTCCTGAGGTACATGATATGGTAGATTTGTCTCTGCATATATAAATATCTACCATCACTATATCTATATATATATATATATATATATATATATATATATATATATGTATATGTATCCATTTACTAGAATTTTCTTCATGTGTTTGGATGTATAATCCTTACATTATTATCTGCACCAGTTATTCAGCAAGGATCCACTTTCTAAAGGAGCCAAGAAATGCTATGACCATAGGGTAGATGTTCATAGCTTTGCTATGGTTCTATGGGCAATAATTAAAAACCAGACTCCATTTAAAGGAAGGAGTGACTTGTTAGCAGCATATGCTACTGCAAAAGTAAGTCATAAGAGCGTTATTTTTCTTCCTTAATTAGTCCTTTCTTTCCATTTTTAATATATTTTGCTTTAGAATAATGTTTCATGCCAGACATACTAATTTTGTGTTATTTAAGGATTATGTTATTTCTTTGCTCTTTAAGGATTATGTTAATGTCTTTATTGGTGGTTGCAGAAGATGAGGCCTAGTTTGGAGGGTTTTCCAGAAGTTGTGGTTCCATTACTGCAGTCTTGTTGGGCAGAAGACCCAAAGCTACGACCTGAATTCTCAGAGATTACCCAATTCCTTGAAAAACTTCTCCATAACTATCACTCAGCTGAGGAAAAAGTGTGTCCAACAACAAGTGTGCAGGAAATTTTCCCCTATGTTGAAGACAACACAGAACATGAAAATGAGGCTCAGAGTCTGAATACCAGTGTCTGCTTAGAGGGACAATCTCAGGTCATAACACAAAACTCTAGTCCAGTAGTCATAGCCCAAACCGAGCATAAAAGGACTCTTAAGAAGGGCAAGGGTTTATGGTTATGCTTTCAAAAATGCTTTCACATTTGTTAAAAAATCTACATTAAGCAAGATGATGGGTGAGTCATTTATATTTATATATATAGTTGCATACATTTGGAGAAAGGATTTAGTAGTGATTTGGTTGTATAGTCCAAATTAATACTCTGAACTTTGAATACTCTACTTGCTGGTAATGTGTAATTAAACCTAAGTATTCCCTTGTTTGATGTTTAGTTTTGTGAGAATTGTGTCGGGTTTAAGAAAACAAATTTCATCATAACATTAAATTTGAATTTATTAGTTTTAGATTTTTTTTTAAATATAACAATTCAAATTTTACATTTTAATTTTTTTATTTAGATAAAGTGTTTAAATTACCATTAAGTTCAAAAAGTTATTTAAATATTAAATAGTTATTAAAAATTAAAAAACTATCATTATTAATAATAATTTGTAATTCATTTTGATTGATGTTATTTTGTTAAAAGTCGTTGATTGATTTTCATTTGATATTTGCAAAATTTTTTCCCAACTGAAATTAAATCAAGATTGTTTCCACTTCAACTACAATTATTTATGCTGATATCGATTAAGTTTAATTTTATAATGTTGACATTTAGAAATCTTTTGTCCACCTTTTGTTATTAATATCAAGTAAATGTAACTTTTCAATTTTTCTCGCTTCGTGAACTCTATAATTAACAATAATTAAAAAAAATGCATATTTATGTTTTACTGAAAATCTTAATAATAAAAAAAATCATTATTTTAGGACCATAATCTTTATTGGAAAGGAAAAATATTAGACTAAAAGTTTGCATCAAATATGTATAGGCATTGACCACTCTTTTTAGTGTTATACAACTTTCTCAACCTCTTCACAATCATCTATTCTAGTATAAAAATGAGTCATCACAGGTAGAAACCACCACTACACATGTAAGGGTAAACTAACAAAACAACATAAAAACCTTAATTTTGAAAATAATTTCGAAAGTGTTTAAAATCCTAAAACATTTGATTAGTCATTTGATTGTGTAATTGAAAATAGTTTACCAATAGTTTTTAAAACACAACAAAACCTTGAATCAATAGAGTTCTTAGTTCAGAGACATCAACCCTTTGACTTCTACACTTAAGAACCAAATATAAAACCAATCAGTAGAGTTCTCTGTCCAGGGACATCAAATCTAGCTTCGACTCCCCAAAGACCATCCACAAACCACCAGTGCAGGAAGGGGCTTTGGCAGCGATTGTTTTTAATATTCTGCACCGGTTCCCGAACCGAAGCATATTGGGGCGAGGTCAAAAGAGCAAAGCTTTTGGCCTCGGTTAAGAACTGAAGCCATAGAGCCCTCTTCTGCCTTGGTTCAATGGAACCCGAGGCCATAGAGCCCGACCTTTTGGCCTCAGTTTTGGTTGCACCTGAGGCCATATGTGTTTTTTTTTTTAATTTGATCCCTTTTTGGCCTCGGTTTTGGGTGCACCCGAGGCCATATGTGCTTCTTCTTTTTTTTTAAATTCGATCCCCTTTTGGCCTCGGTTTTGGTTGCACCCGAGGCCAAAAGTACGCTTTTTGCTTCGGTTCTGGTATGAACCGAGGCCTAATATGTTATTTTTTTTAATGCAGTTTCTGTTTTGGTGTTATTCCCACATTTAAACCAGCAAATTTTGTTCAGCACCCAGCACAGACCAGAATAGACCAGAACAGAATATTTTATAACACATCCACAATTCAAATTCATTTAAAAGAAAATTACAAATCATTTACAATCAAGATACATGTCATAATCAATAGTATTATACATTTCAATTATATATTTGGCACATGCTATCCTACCAAACTTGATGGACTTTGCGGGAATTGTTGCAAGACTCTTGAATGTCTACAAAATAATAGATGAAGTTAAGTTAGTATATAAAAAGAAAATATTGCAAAGTATTCGTTTTAATTCAAATATATATTACCGTTTCCCAATTTTTTGTAATACGAGCACGCACAGTGGTTGTCATCCATTGCATTATATAGTAACCACACTCATATGAGTCGGTTTGTCTATTACACTACATTATATTAACAACGTTACAATTAATTAAGGAAGAAAATCAAGCAAACAATTATGAAGATATGGATAGAAATATCAAACCTGGAGAGAACACCATATAAGACCTTTTGCCTTAGTCGTTGATCTCCCTAACAACATGTTATGTGCAGTCCGATATTCAAATTGTTCTTCCCGTCGCTCTTTCATGGAGGAATTGGTAAGATATTCAGTCCGAGAAACAGTTGGAATGTGTATTAATTCGTCGTGCCATGTCCATATTGTATAACTTCTAAGGAAACCATCACAAATAAGATGTTCCCTAACTTGAGTTGCATTCAATTTTCTTCTATTCAAATAGTTGACACAGGGACATCTGAACTTCACCTCATCATCACTTCTCCCCCCATAACGTTGCGCAAATTTTATAAATTCCTCTACTTCATTCTCATACTCAGTGCTAATACGTGGTAAATTAATCCAATCTCGATCCATACTGAAATTGCGTGAAAAATTTCAGTAATCTTTGAATCAATGCTCACGTCGTAATCAAGATGTGACCCTATCCCATTTAAAAAGATTCACTTTCTTTATTTTATTGGTACATATTACTTTTAAAATACATATCTTAAATTTCACGAAATTTTGCCAGCATTTCGCATTGGCCTTTAGGATACACGAAATGAAGTGATTATAAACCACAATCAAATATGCACCCGAAGATCAATACAAAACACAATTGACAAATATTCATGAATTTTAAGATATGTATTTTAATATATATATATATATATATATATATATATATATATATATATATATATATATATATATGCACTAATAAATTACTAGAAAGTGATTAATCTTCTTAAACTGTTCAATCGGACAATTCAAGATTCAATACATTTAAATTATTAGTATTGTATCCCCTTATATCTAATTTAAAAAAAATGTAGTTTTTTCAAAATGAAAACTCGGGGACGATACATAATTTTCGTATTGAATCTCAAATGGGAAACTAAGGCTAACTCACATATAAGAAAAGCAAACAACATGTTTTAACAAATAATTAATCAAATATATATAAAGCAAACAACATATTGGCATCATAGGAAAATATTAGAATTAGGAACCTGGGAGCGCGTAAAAAGCAGATGACAGTGGAAGATGATGCAATTCAACGCGTTCGAGAGCTACGAGAGATAACAAAAAACACAAGAGAAAGTCATAAGTAACAAATAAAAGCAAAAACAACAATTTCCTTAACATCATATATTACCTATTTAATTATAGTGTTCTTACAATTCTCTTAAATTCAGACTTAATGCTCTACATTTGAAGACACAATGCTCTTAAATTGAGACTCAATCCTTTCACAAAATTAATCAAAACACTGCAAACAATTTCAATCTCAATGCAAATTAACACTCACAATAACTAAAATTGAAAATTAACATACACAAAACAGAAAACCAAACAAAAACGCATTGGAAATTTACCTTAAAGAAACCGCGGCGCGACAATTGCAGCAAAAGAAGGAAAATGTTCGCGTACGAAATGGAGGTGCAGCGACGGTGGCCGGAGGCGCGAAAGTTCGGTAGCAGTTGGTGGAAGAAGAAGAGGGTCTTGCGTGGTGGTGGAGGGACGCCAGAACACTTGCAGAGAGAGGGACGACTGGCCAGAGCAGCGTAGCCGGACGCGAGGCGAGACGGCGACAGCATAACAGTTGCAGGGGGCTCGCGTGGTGGTCTCGCCGGAAGTCGCAGAGAGAGGAGGAGACAGCGACGACGGCAGCACAACGGTGGCAGCACAACAGTGGCAGTGGCAGTGGCAGCACAGGAGACGGATGCAGTGGCAGCACGAAGCTCGCGTTGTTGGAGTGGTCGGAACTTGCAGAGAGAAGAGTGGCCGGAATTTGCAAAGAGAAATGGCGGAGCAGCGCGCGCGAGGAAGAAAGGGGGTTCAGTTTTGAGCCCTAATTAAACTATATGGCCTCGGTTAATTTAGAACCGAGGCATATAACCCCTTTTGGCCCTGATTCCCTAACACCCGAGGCCTAAAACCCCTTTTGGCACCGACTTTTCCCCAACCGAAGCCTATAAGTCCCAACGTCAATGGCATTTTTGAAATTTCTAGCAACCTTTTTGGCTTCGGGCCTCCTTAACCGAGGTCTATAACCTCTTTTGGCACCGGTTTTTTTGGAACCGAGGCCTATAACCGCTTTTGGCTTCGGGTTTTATGTGAACCGAGGCATAAAAGTTGCCTGTAATTGCAAAATTGTCACCGCGCCATTATATGCTTCGGTTCCTCGCCAACCGAGGCCTATAAGGCGAGGTAAAAATGCAATTCTGCACTAGTGAACAAACATATCCAAACAAAACATAGTTCATAGAGTTCTTTGCCCAAAAAGATCATCCCCCTTACTTCGCCACTCCAAAGACCATCCACAAACAAATACAATTCATAAAGTTCTATGCCTAGAGAGATCAACCCTCTAGCTTCAACACTTTAAGAACCTTCCACAAACAACCACAATTTAACATTAGTACTCGTATCCACACACACAATCAAGATAACAACAAAAAAACGTCAAAAAGCAACAAAGTTAGCTTTTGTACAACCCAAGATACTCACACACCCTTATACTCATCAAATCATGAAAAATATTCTTTCATAAAAATATCATCTTTCTCAAAAAAAAAACTCTATACCTAAAATCAATTATCAATTTTTTCAAATCACAACATATTTTAAACAAAAACTCTTTTAAACCTCTACAGATAACAAAAAATAATCATAGTTTAAGACAATTTATCATGCACACATAAGAAAGCAAAAAAAATAACAATAGTAATAATAATAACAAGAAAACATGAATGTAAGACTCGTATCTCTTACTCTTCACTTCTTTCTTGTGTTCCTGTAAACTCAACCATTAAAAGTTTTTTCCTTCTTCCTTGACATATCACTGTTATTAAAATTCTCACCCTAATCCTTGTCCTGATATATTTATAAGTTTAATATATTTAATAAAAATACATTATTATATATCAGTTATTGTTATCTAATAATGATATATAAAAATATTTCATAATATCTAACCATATCTAAGGATATATTTTAATTTGTAAGAATATCTAGTATATAACAATATCCAAGTATATCTCTTAATATCTAACCATATATAATTATTCAGCAAATCTTATTTCTTAAAAAATAAATCTTTAAAATTGAAATAAATTCTTCAATTTATAACTAACTAACTATTTTATCTTTTACTTAAAATATTTAACTATATTTGCATATTTTTCTAATTATTAAATTTTAGGATCTAACACTAACAAATTTCTCAAATTGAAATTCGTAAATAAAAAACAAAAACAATCCTAATTAATGTTGACTCATCTTCAGTTAAGAATGTAAAAGAAATTCCAGCATATTATTAACAAAATATAACATGTTTGTTATTGATGAAATCATTATTGTCTCCCTAACATTATCGGTGAAAACTTTAACCTGATTAAGTTATATTTAATTAAAATTAAATTTTAATTTATATTTTATAAGATAAATTTTAACTTAATATTGTTCCGGTCAAGAAAGGAAAGGTGTAAAATAACCTTCAACCGAAAACAAAAACAAAAAAGATAAATTTCAACTTTAGCTAATGACTTACTTAGGCCAAAATATATCTGTCCCTTAACCATGAGAATAACACTTTTATTTATAGAGTCCAATCCTTTACAAATGTTGTCAATATACATAATCAGATACCGCCTAAAAGATAGTCTAACAAATAAAAATCAAAATATTCCCTAAAATAACAACTAAAAGATCCAATTATAAAATTTTCCTAAATAATAACTAGAAAGATTTTCCTGAATAATAACTAGAATATCTTCCTTAAATATCTTCTCGGCTAAAATAATTACATAATATTTGTTAGTATTATTTCTTTAATCTTAGCTTCTTACAAGGAGATTGGTTTGCTATCCTTACTGGCATCGGCTTAATGACAATGTCACTTCATATCTCTTCTTTGTTGATCATCACCCTATCATCAATAATATATCAACTCTATCATCGGTAATATATCGACGCGCTGTTTCTGGACGGATACAAATATATATTTAATTTTATATTTTTCTTTAATTTTATTTAAATTTAATTTAAAAAATTATAAATATATTTTCTTAAATATTTTTGAGTATTCACGAACACTTATAAATTTTAAATATTTTTAAATATTTTTTAAATGAGTACCGTATAACTGATAAAATTTTTTAGTTGTAGATCAGATTATACATAGACATTATTTGTTTAGATCGAACCCGTTACTATCCCCAACTCAAATAGTAATAACTGTTATCTTGTCGGAGTTATATTATTATGGTTAATATCAATAAATAATGTTCTGGATATCTAGAAAGGATAAAGTCCTATAAAAATAGTGCTTTGACTACATGGAAAGGACAAAATCCTATATGATAGTGCATTTGTTGAAGTTTGTGTTGAGACAAAACATTGTGACTAAATAGAAAGGATAGAGTCTGAGAGAAATAATGTTTTGACTACATAAAAAGAACAAATATAAAAATGATGAATTTGTATCTCTTTTTGAAATGATTCAAGAGTTATATGAATATGATGTTATTATATAAACATAATCGTACTATTAGTCATTTAAATATTTGAAATTGTTAGAAATAATACATATATATATAATAAAAATTAGAAAGTCACATAAAATGTATGTTCATCTATCAAAATATTTACTTTTATCATTTTCATAAATAAGAAATTATTAAAAAATTATTGTAAGTTTACTAGCACAAATATTTTTTATATAAATAAATAAATTTCATAGGTTTTCTTGATCATAATAAAAATGCTTAAAGTGCTTTTTATTTTATGATTTTCAATTCTACCTTGTAATAAAGACATGTTTAAAGAAACTAAAACCGAACAAGACAAATATAAATGATAAGATAATATATAGTTCTATTTTAAACTTGAAAAAAGTAAAAATAACACTTTTCCTATAATAAAAATTATTTTTTTATTAAAATAGAAATGATTTGAAATAATAATGGAAATAAAATGAATGAAATTATAACAATTAATATCCCCGAGATTCTTAGTTTTTGCGTATGATAACATCTGTTTCATTTCTCTCTGCTCATAAATGAAAAACTAAGGTTAGAAAAAATGTTTCGGTGAATTCCATGGAGTAAGCTCTAATAAAAAATATATGAGAACAGCAAGTAATTCATTTATTATTTATATTTACCAGTAATTGTGATACAATGTCAAAAAGATGTTATCAAATATCGGTACTTGGAGAACCATTTAAATAAATTATAACCCCAACAAATAAAAGAAAATGAAAAATTACCATTCAGTCCCCGTCTCGAACATAGGTTTGGAAATGGGCCAACGCATAGAAGAAGGCTTTTTTTTAATTGAATTTAAAATTTGAATGATACACCCTGACGTTTAACAGCAGTGTTAAAGATTTGTGGTTGTTTTTTAATTGAATTTAAAATTGAATAATACACTGCGATCAATACGGTTAAGGAAAGATAGGGATGACAAGTATATTTATGTTTGTGAGGAGTTATTAATAAAATTTATGACATATAATTAATATTTTTTGTGAGTATTTATTATTCATGATAACGAATATTTTAATATTTTGTATATGTTAAAATTTAAAATTAAAATTTAATTTATAATTTATTAAGTTAAATTTAATTTAACTTTTTTTAATTTTATTTTAAAAATTTATAAAATATTTTCTTTTAAATATTTGTAAATATCCAAAAAAAAACCTGCAAACATTTTTTAAATACATATCTAACAAATAACATGTGTGTTTTTTGGTTTATGTCCATCCGAATCCGTTGCCTCCTTACATTTAGAAATTAGGTAGAAAAGGAGTGATGAGGGGGCGGAGTGAGAAAGAATTAAAATGGAAAAAAAAATTGATATAGTAATAAGTCGTATTGAATAAAAAATATTAAAAAAAGTTATCCACAAAAGCACTTAGTTGTCAGATGAGTCATCGCGAAAGTTGCAATGTCTGAAACCTAATCCAGTGAGACGCGGACACCCCACAGCTGTAACCCTATTCTCCGCACGTGTCACGCCACAAGCCCTAAACCCAATCCAACTCACTCCTCCTCTCTGGTTGGTTTCAGTTTCAATCTGAATTTCAATTTTCAATTTATGTTTTCACATTCCAATTAGTGTCCGCTGGTAGAACCCACGTGCCCACTCCACACACACCTTCCTCCTTTTCTCTTTCGAGTTTCCAACGCAACAACAGCCACAGGAGTTGTTGAAAATAACAAACATTTACTGTTGTTACCCTTCTACCTTCTTAGACGCACGCCACAACAAACACCTTCTCAGACACAACACAACACAACACTTAAAAACCTTTGCAACACCTCACTTTCGGTTTTCCCATAATACAACTATAACTACATCAAACCAAAAGCCTAGTGTCGAATTATTGACTTCAAATTTCAAATCCACTTTGTCCCATCCCACCTGGACTTCCACCTCATCCCTCTCCTCAAACGCCATGAAAATAGGTCAGGTTCTTTCTCTTCTCTCTAGCCCCTTCTCAAATTTATTATCAATACCAATTGCTTCAAGATCCGTGCTCAAACTCTGTGCTTTGCTTAACCACTATTCTTCTATTTATGTGTCCCACAGTCCTTGGCTTTTTACCGACTTTGATTTTTCGATTACACAATGCTCTCTTGCTTTATTTTCTTTATGTTATTGTTATTTGGGGTTGCTTTGCCGTCTGACCTTTCAGAGAATTCCAATTTTCTGTTACGTCTTTTCTTGCTTCTTTCTTGATTCTCATACTTTGTTTGATTTTGGTTCTACTCTTTAGTTTGTTTATTCCTTGTTTCTTAAAATATTCTGAGGAATCTGAATTGTTTTTGTTTGTTATTATTGCTTGCTAAGGAAAGTAATTTTTGGTGTGTGTCTTTGTCTGTGGCATTCTCTGAAACAGCTATATGATTGTTGAAAGGAGTTGCTTGGTGCTAATGCTCATGCTTGCTGGGATTTTCAACCAAATCTCTGATTTCAGAAAGATGTAATTTGATATATGGGGTTAAGTTTTGGTTTGGTTTGCGGATCTAGAAAAGAGAGGGAATTATCATGTAGTGTAAAAATATAGCATCATCTCATGGATAAGAGGGAGGGCAGAAAGGGAAATTTTGCCTTTGTTTGATTAGGCTTACTGAAGATAAAAAAAAAAAGGACTTACAAAATGAATAAATTGTATAGCTGAGATGGATATTTCATTTTTTTTTTTGTGTTGAGCTGTATTGCTTCCATTTCTTCTCTTGTTTGAAAGTAATAGATTGGCCCAGAAAAACTAAGGGCATTGTCAAAGTGGATAGATGATAAATATAGTATAAAAAAATCCCTTTTTAATCTGTGGCATCTAATAAAGTACTCAAGAATTGCAATTGCATGTATTTGATTTGAATGAACCTCTTTAAATGACCTGAAACGCAATTGATACATTAAATGACCTAAAGCACAATGGTCACTTGGTAAACCTGACATAATACTGAGCATAGTGGCCGAAACAGTGGCTTTTTGTGTGCTATAGAGGCGCTTCCATGGTATATAGCCTTCAAATTCCCATTTTGACCCCTGGAATACCCCTTGAATACTGTTGTCCGGATAATATTTCACAAATTACCTCTTTTTTCCCTGTGTTCCCACACGCTTTATAAGTGTTTTTTTATTTGCTGTGTTAGTTTTTCTTCCTTTATGTTTATCAGTTCATATTGTAACAGTTTTTATATAATTTGTTATGTTCTTTTTTCTAAATTTCACTGTTATCTTTCATTACTATGTTGTTATTGCTTGTAGATTGATGGTGGTTGTCTGTGTAAACTGACAGTGGGACATAATATGTGTGGCAAATACCATTTATAGTTTGTATTATAACGTTAAAAATAAAGGTCATCACACATCCTGCTATATAGAATTTTCAAAGTTGGCTGCATCACTGTCTGAGATTGATTACCAGGATTCTAAATTCACATAGCTGAAATTCCATTTCTGAATATACAAACACGCATCAATTTTTGCATGACATAAATAATTATGTTATCCCTGTGTCTCTACTGCTTTATGCTCCATTCAAGGTTTGTTTTTTAGTATTTTTTTCATTGCATGACATCAATTTTGTCATTGTTTTTTTATGCTCCATACAAGAGCATTAGTTTATCCATGTTAGAAAGGGCTGCTTGGGGTTTGACTACAGCAGAGAACTGGTGAATAGGTAGAGGGAAATACAAAAAACAAAAAATCAAAAACTTCATCAATTGTAAAGGAAATGGAATTAAATATTTCTTTGGTGAATGAAGTACACAAAATAATATTTAAACTCATGTACTACAGTATAATTTAGCAGTAGATTTGATAGCTTCTGCTATTTAGTGTCAGTGGCTTTGCCATCTAATTTATATTTTCTGTATTCAGAGTGTATTTTCTGACATAGGAATGTATTCAACTTGATCTTATTACCTGCACAGATATCAGCATTTGATCATAGGTCTGTTTTGTTTTTGTGGCTGAGAGGAACTGATTCCAAACTATTCTATATGGGGGCTGGGGAAGAGAGCACAACTAAACCTTCAAAGTCATCTTCATCAGTTCAGGTCTTTCCCCTACTATCTTCCTGCTCCCTTTTATTTTGCCTCTCCTTTCTCTTATGTCTCCTTATCTTCTCTGTTTACACTAGCAGGAGACACCAACAGTGCCTGCATATCCTGATTGGTCAAGCTCCATGCAGGTAGGAATATATGTTAAATAGCTTCATCCTGCTGAAGCACTTCTGCAGATAAATTATGTTGATATCAATGCATTTGCTTTTTACTAGGCCTATTATTCTACTGGAGCTACTCCACCCCCCTTTTTTGCCTCAACTGTTGCTTCCCCAACTCCCCATCCCTTTTTATGGGGAAGCCAGGTAAATGTAGTAAATCATTTGGGATATGTGCAATTATACATTATGGAAATGAATCTTCATTTACAATTTTGTTATTTTTCCAGCATCCCTTGATGCCGCCATACGGGACTCCAGTCCCATACCCAGCTTTATATCCTCCTGGGAGTATCTATGCTCATCCAAGCATGGCAGTGGTAAACCACTTTTTCACACTCCAATCCCTGGAATGCCTCTTTGCCTGAGCAGAAAAGGATGAATTTTTATCTGTTTGTTGGCAACCATGTTCACTACTTTACTATAAATGGGCATTTTAATTCACAATCTATCTTTTTTTTGTTGGTTTTTTAATCATTTTGCTAGACTCCGAGTGCTATCCAGCAAAGTACGGAGATTGAAGCGAAGGGAGCTGATGGAAAGGATCGAGACTCGTCCAAAAAATTGAAAGGAACTTCTGCAAATACAGGTTCCAAAGCAGGAGAGAGTGGAAAGGCAGGCTCAGGTTCAGGCAATGATGGCATGTCTCAAAGGTTTGGCAAAAAACTGAGTGAACTAATTAATTTAGATCTTTTCTACTTCTTTATCTTCAATATACATTTTTAATATGAATTTCTATTAAAAATATATGAAGCAGTGGTGAAAGTGGTTCGGAGGGTTCATCAAATGCCAGTGACGAGAATACTAACCAGCAGGTACATAACAGATTACATTAGTACATGTGCTTTCACTTGTTTTTGTAAATAATAGCCTTGCTGAAATATAAACAACACCCTGTTTTTCATTTGCAATCACTTGGCTTTGTTATTTTGATGTTCGCAGCAAAAGTATGAATTGAATTGGTTTAGTTAACAGCTTGTTGATTTTTCTCTAAACTGTGTTTGCCTTTTTTTTTTATGATGTTTTCTCCACAGGAATCAGCTACAAACAAGAAGGGAAGCTTTGACCTGATGCTTGTGGATGGTATTAATCATCTCCATTCATGATTATCTTTTTTTCCTTCTCAGTTGCTGAGATGAGTTATCATTTCCATTAAATTTTCAGGAGCCAATGCCCAGAACAATTCTGGGGGTGCCATTTCTCAATCTTCTGTGCCTGGAAAGCCTGTTGTCTCAATGCCAGCCACTAATCTTAATATTGGAATGGACTTATGGAACCCCTCATCTGGTGGTGCCGAAGCTGCAAAAATGAGACATAATCAATCTGGTGCCCCAGGAGTTGTTGCCCTTGGTGAACAATGGATACAAGTACGAGTCCTACAGTTGTTTTTGTTAGAAATTATTCTATTTATGTTTTGCTTTTAATGGTGAACATATTTATATTGTTTTACATATAATAATATATTTGAAAAGGAATGTTTTGTTGATACTGTACATCATGTTCCCAGGTATGGTCACTCAATATTATGAGGATTTTGAAGGAAGGAAAAAAAAGCTTAAAGTTAAATAGATTGTGTTGCCTAGATTATCGTTTGTTTGAACTTGAGTTAATTGGTTGTAGTAGGCTTAACAACACTTTGGAACCTCCTAGATTAAAATAGTAAAATTGTTTTAATGGCTATGCTTGATTTTGGTAGGATGAACGTGAGCTGAAAAGACAGAAGAGGAAACAGTCGAACAGAGAGTCAGCTAGGAGGTCAAGGTTACGCAAGCAGGTAACTTTCGTCTAATATCCATTTCATGCACCCTTGTTACTGTGGAAGATTACAAGTTTTTGACTATGCAGGTTCTTTCATACTACCATTTTACAATTTAACAGAGAATAATGACGTGTTCTGCATTTCTTGTACTGACCAGGCTGAATGCGAAGACTTACAAAAGAGGGTGGAGACACTGGGAAGTGAGAATCGAAAACTCAGAGAAGAGCTTCAGAGACTTTCTGAAGAATGCGAGAAGCTTACATCTGAAAATAATTCAATCAAGGTATAGATTTTTCTTACCATTCTTCCTTCGCTGGCCCTTTATTACCTTTTGCAGTTTATAATTTGAACATAATTGCTTTAAACAGGAAGAGTTGGAACGGATGTGTGGGCCAGAAGCAGTTGCTGACCTTGGATGAACCAACGACACATTTGAGTTCCTCGGTGTAGTGTTTGATGGTAACGGCAAAATTTGATAGTTTCTTAATTAAGACGAATCTGCAGCTGGAATTTTCTTATGAATGGCCCGGTCTCTTAATTGAGAATAGGATATAATGTTTTTTCCTTGTTATACTAATTTATATGATTAACCCTCAATTGTAATTGCCCTTATGATTTTACATGTCATTTGTTTGTAATATTTACCAACCAGTACCGTAGAATAGACAATGTAGGCTACTTGAGCTCTTCTGTTCAGAACATAGTTTTGCAACTGATGTTGAGAGTCGTGCTTCAACTTTTGAAATCTTCATTACTTCACTTTAGAGTCATTTTTTGTTCGATACTAATCATGTTCATGTTTTCAGCTGATTGAAGAATGTTATAACCCCAAGGCACGCTATCATTACCTGTCAAAACTACATCCCTTCTCCCCGAAATTTTTACTTCCCGAGGGATTTTGATTTTCATATTGTAGTTAAGTCATCTCTGTCAGTCTCCTTAAGATGCATACTTTTTACAATAGTATAGATTCCATGAGGCGATTTTACGTAATTTTTGACTTTTTTTTAAACAAGTAATTAGTTTAAAGGAATGACACAACATAAGACACTGATAATCTGATTTTGCATTTTCAGTTCTTTAGGCATTTTGACAGTCACAGCATTTCATTGCATAGATTACAACTTTTAAAATAATTACATTTATAATTGAATTTATATATTCTGAACCTCTATCATGAGAAGGGTTCATTCTTCCCGTACCTCCGTTGTTTCCTTCCTGCACCCCCATACAATCTTTAATCTCCATTTTACCCTTTTATTAAATAATATTAAAAACCCTAATTCATCCATCTCCATCATTCTTCCTTTTCTCTTCTTCCATGAACAACACAGCGCCGCACCTTCCTCCATTTTCATCTCCGAACCCTACACCTTCCGCCAACGACATGCCAGGGTTTTCAACAAGATTAGATAAAAAGAATGGATTTAACTATATCATCACGATGGAACCATCTCGAACGTCTTGCACCCGTGCATGGGACTTCTCCACCTGAAGGCCGCTCCGCGCTGCGTTTCGTTGCTTTCCACCCTCGACTGGAACGACGCAGAAACCGAAACCCGCCATAATGGAAATGCATACGCTCGTTCCGAAAGCTTTTTCATTTTTCGGATTGGACGTTCCAGAAAGTATTTTCGGATCTGAAAATGTTCACAAAATATAAAAGAGCTTTCCAAAATAAATGTTGCCAAACATATTTCCCTGGAAATATCTTTCAATGTTTTTTTTTTTTTTTATATTTAGAAATGGACGTTTCAGAAAACATTTCGGAATCTGAAACTTTCAATCTGAAAAATATTAAAAATAAGATGTAAGGAATTTTATTATATGAAAAATAAATTGGGAATTACAACTTGGTGTTGCTGACAGAAAAGAGTGGGGTGCAGGAAATAGCAGCCCATAAGAAGTTTTCGATCACTTAACTTATGTTGAGTCAGAAATGTGTGGAATCTGTTATAGAATAATCGTGAGAAAGAGGACACGAAGTAGAGAGAGACTGATTTTCTGTGTGTCATTTATCAATAGGAGAAGTTCCTAATTATATATATGAAAGACAACTCAAGGATTACACTTCAATGATTACAATACTAATGATAACATCAATAGAAATCAATTATAGGTAACTGCTAACAATTCAATGGACATCCATAAATTTCATGACATAAACAAATTTTAAATGTCAATTTTAACTTTTCATCAAGTGTAATCTTAATTAATTGAGTGTTGTTCTTGTTACTAGGAGAAGTTGTTCATCCTTTGTGTAATTCAAAGGAGATGTTCATTTTTTGCAGATTCGAGGAAAGTGTCTTTCATCTCTTATAACTTCAAAAGAGTTAGTTTCTTCTTTCTAAACTGCTCTTATTGTTATGGTAATATTAAGTTTACTTTAGTGTTTAATTAATTCCTATTAATTCCTCTTTTAGTAGTGATTAACAATTGGACGTGGGATCTTTTGATCTGAACAAATATAAAATACATTGTGCAAATTTCTCTTTCCCTATTATCTTTGTTTACATGTTAGCATAAACAAGATAAAAGTTAAAAAAGAGTTTATATATTCATGACAATAGACACACAAAAATAGATAAAAATGGATGTTATTACATATCCACAAACCTTTTTTATCATATCCATATTTCACTTCAAGTGCTTTCCATAACTCAAGAAGAGTTTTAGTATGACAAAATATCTCATAAATTTTCAGTTAAAATATATTCATGACATAAAGTACTTTCATTAGAAACACCATGCTTAGAAGTAGAAGATGTTGAATCATCACTTAATATAATAGACGGATTAGTAGTTTTAGAGATCACATAAAATAATCATAGTTCAGTGAATCAAAATTTCATTTGTTGTTACCAGTAGAGACAAAATTTTGCCTGTAAATTTTTCAAACTTACTTGAGAGTGACTTACACATATCCATGACAAACATATGATACAATATTATCTTTGAATTTTTTAGTAAAAGAATAATGAAGAATCGAGTTTTTCTCTTTAAGAATGTAAGTAATAAAATAGAGGTATGAATAAAGAAGATTGATCAAACCAATTAATTCTTATAAAAAATAACAATATATGATAAAAATTAATGAAGAAATGACTAGAAAGAGCATGATGTAGCGCACTACGCCTCCATTATACAGGATAACACAAAATAATATGCACTCATATCCCAAAATACAACAACTCATCAAATCCAACAAGTACAATAAAGAATCTTAAAATCTTATAAAAACCAATGTTTTAGAAGATAATCTAGAATAAAATATTATAAATTTTTGTAAGGGTTGTTGTATTTGTTGTGTATTTGTCTTATGTAAAACGAATTGTAGTTATAAAAGAGAGTAAAAAGTTGTTAGTAATAAATCCCTCTAAAACAAAATAAATATAATAGGTTAGAAAATTTTCAAATATGTGATATGTGAGATAATATGAGATATTTACATGGTCAATTATTTCGATGGATGTGGTCCATTTGTCAATCAATTTTTTAATTTGTTGCATAAATTTTGATACTATAATCTTGTGTAATTTGCAACAATGTATTATGACAATTATTGTGTTGATGGACAGAGATCTCTATAAATTTTACATGTGCTATGTGTTTTGGGTCATCAAATTTGCTCTCTTCTATATTATATTGTACCATCAAAGTTTAGAGAGTGGATGTTTGAAATGAAAAAAAAAACACATTAAAGAATATCATGAGAGTGACAATGACTAAAAGTTAGTCCTTAATCTTTCTTCCGCATTAGTTTTACATAATAATGTTAAAAAGAGTTCACTCATAAACAACATTTATTCATGAAATTAATAAAAGTATTAGTAAAGATAACTATCATTAAAATTATCATTTTTTTAAATTATACTAATATTTCTAGCAAACTAAGAATCAATATTTTTTAAGATAGCCCGCCTACGAGATCAAGACCTTGAAATGGAAAAACAATCATAAATTAAAGACTCGAATAAAGAAATTAATTAGCATTTATAAGAATTATCTTGACGAGAACATTGTGATTTACAACTAAAGTATAATGGGAACGGATTCATTGACTTTTAGAAAAAGTCAAGTAATTATAGTTTAGTCACATAACATTAAAGTTAATCATTTAGCACATAAAAATTAATTAAAATTACGTGACTTTTCTCGAAAAAAAGTCACTAAATCCATTCTCGTATAATATAGAAAAGAAAAAAAAGTTTTCTCTCTCGGTATAAAAAATAAAATCAACTTATTTATATCATAGGTGGATCTACTAAGAAAATCATGGTTGGCTAATAATGTCACAGAAAATACAATGCATATCTTAGTTTAGTCAAGTTAATCCGATAAGATTAATGATTGCACTACTTATATAAAAATGGAAATGATCGTGGTTGTGAAGAGTCCTTGTGGTTTCTCAATTTTGTAGTTATCCACGCAGAATTTATTTTGTGTCAAATGGAAAGACACCTATATATTCATCACTGAATCTTAGTTAGGAAGATACCTGCCACTGTTTTTTAACGTAATCAATTCCATTAAGCCTTTTCATCTGTTTCACCCAAAAAAGATATAAGCTAAATTGTAACCACATACACGCATATGACATATGAGTAGACACTTGAATTCACATGCTATGCTAATAGAACCCAAATTTTCAACTATATTGTTCTGGTATATCCAATAAATTTCACATCATTTAAGAGTCGAGATCAAGCGAAGTTTAAATATTTTGGGAACGTAATGGTTATTCCTAACGATGACTGCCGGACGAACTTGGGTTGAAATCGAAACATTGCACCCACCATAAAACTCAACGCGGTAGTTATTCTTAACAATGATTGTCGGACGAACTTGGATTGGAATTGGAACATAAATTATTATCACTATCAATATAATTATAATAACATTCACAATAAAGATATTAATATTTTATCGACTAAAATATCTCCATCTTCTTCTTCTTCTCACGTTTTGAATAAATTGCTCCATCGTAAGACTAAGATAATGTCGTTTATGAATTCAACCATTCATTTATATCCATACCTATATGTCACTCTTTATTGCACACCAAGGCCATAATATGAGAAATATAGTCGAGTATGTCAACCATTTAAGTCGGTGACTTTATTGAGGCATTTCAATTTATTTACGTGTGAGTTTAAAGTTTCATAATATATAACTTTGTACTTCATCAACTTGTTTTGAAGTTTTAAGTAAAAGTGGTGTTTCACTTTTATGCCCATAGTTCTTACTTGGCTCAATCACATTTGTTTTCAGTTCTTCTTGATCTTAAAGCTTTGGATTTGATTTTTGACTAAAGTAAGAGTAATGAATCAGTTACTGTTTTTATACATAATAAACGGAGACTTAAATTCTATTTTAAACTCTTTTTCAATACATTGTTTTTGTTGGGTTAAATTTATCTGGATTCCTAATATTTAATGAGTAAAAGGACTGATGTTGACAAGACTAAAATAAAATGAAGACTTTAGTGTAGGTGAAGTTTAAGGCTTTTGTAACATAATGGTTTTCTTTTTCTTTTCATTTGTGATTATACATGATTTAAGCTTGAAGTTAAAGAGAAACAGTAAAACTATCTCTAGAGTTTTTTTTTCATGGTAGCATACGTACGTCATGATAAATAAAAAGTTAAATCACTTCAGAATTCTTCAATTTTATAACAAAATCTGAAGTAAATATTCTTATGTTTATTTGACTTAATAGAGTCTTTATTTTAATAAATTTGTTACAATAAAGTTTTCTTAGTTAGTAATATATTAACGGTGTTAATTATGCATCACGTATGAACATGTAATTGGATACTTGATATTTTGACATCACTCTTTATTTTATCACTAATTGACACTACTTCTTATTATTATTCACTTTTTCTTTCTTCTAAAACTATAATAGTTAAATTTTAAAAAGACTATTGTATTCTTAGAAAAGGTGTCAAATAGTTGTCAAATAACCCTTTTTCTTTTTTTTAATACTACTAAAGAAGATATATGATTAAAAAAAAGGAAACTTAAAATTAAAGAGTGTAAACAAATAAGAGTTTAATAAATATTATCATTGCCTAAGTGTAATAAAAAGTGTTGTTTTTGTGAAAGCATTTGTTACATAACGGTTAATAGAGATTTATTTTGATAATGGAAAGAATATCCCTGTATAGTAACAGTCCTATATATGTATTCTATTTATTTATACCTGTATGTAGAAATGATACCTGTTTTTGATCTTTTTCTAATTTTATTTTTTAATATGTATTTTTAAATTAAAATAACTATTTTATAAATATTATCTATTAAGTGACTCTTTGTTTAAATTTAACCATTTTTTATTTGACATTTTTTAAAATTTTATTATTTTTTAATTAAAAAGTTATCCACAAAATAAATAAATAAAATTATAATAAATTTATAAAAATTATTTATATTTAATTTATAATTATAATAATGACAATAATATAATTTTATGATTTTTTGTTATAATAAAATGAACACGCTCACTAGTATTCCCTAGGATTGAAATTTTTAAATAACTTATTTGCTGAATCATGTAATTTAAATATTGTTCCCATTTATACTCTATTGTATTATACAATTTACGCATTTAATTTATTCCTTTTACCATTTTCTGATAAAATTTAAAATAATTTTTATTTGAAATAATATCTTTGTAAGGATATTTCTAAAAGTTAACACATAAATCAATGAAAAAGAAAAAGAGTTATCTGACACCAGAGGTGAATAATGATATTTTGACTCACTTGTTTGATCCAATTTTAATTATTTATTTTGATTTTTTTGTGATGTGATAGTCAAACAAAATGAGTCACAATATCATTAATCTCTGTAAATATTTCCTATAATCATGTTTAATAATAAAATATTAAATTTAGGTTTTATCTCATTTGAAAAATCTATTAAGTATAATGAGACGCTAAGATAAAAAGGTACATATACATGTTATCTTCAAATACTTATGAATTATATTTATTTTTATTGAGAAAAATTCATAAAAGAAAAAACAATTGACCTCCTCAAAGCGTTGTGTTATAGGAGCAATGGTAATAAATATTGGAAATAAAACTTTTTTCTAATTTTCTTTTCAATCTAATTTGAAAATGAGAGCCATTGATTGATAGGGTTCATCTGAACTTTAACTATTCAATAAAAGAACCTATAATAAAGTGCTATGTGAGGAAATAAATATGGCTAAGTTCCTAGCGCCATGTTGCTATTTTTCTTTATTGTTGGAAAATGATACATTAACAAAAAAAAATAACAAAATTTAAAAAACTATTAAATAAGGTAAAAAAAAGTACACTTTTATTATTTTTTTTGTTAAAAAATAAAAAAATTAATCTACTTTAATATTATTTACAGAAAGTTTGTCAATTTTTGTTGAGAAAAAAATTTTCAACAAAAGTTAACAAACTTTTTATAAATAGTATTAAAGTAGATTAATTTTTTATTTTTTAACAAAAAAAATAATAAAAGTGTACTTTTTTGTACCTTATTTAATAGTTTGTTAAATTTTGTTAATTTTTTTTTTTAATGTATCATTTTCCTTTCTTTATCACAGTGTGAGTCCCACTTGAGAGTTGTCCTGAAGAAACATGGCAACAACAGGAATTAATAATGGAAGGAGACAAAGGTTTTAAGAAAATACAGATTAGGGGGTTATTAATAGTTATTATGTAGAAAATACATGGTTTATATTGTACATCATTTATTGTTAATGATCAAGATAATGTATTTTATTTATCTTCACTTTTATTATTGGGAAATATTTTCGAAAAGTCAAACTACATTTACAAGAATATTAGTACCAAACGATTAAATATTGAAAGTATCTCTTAAAATCTTTATATTAAATTACATGTTGCACAAAATATAGTTAAAGGAATAACCAATGTTCTACATCAACTGTATAAGTATGGAATAGAAAATGTTTACTACATCAATTAATTCAGTAATGCGAAATAAGGTATTTTGTTTAATTTCATATTACATGCATCTAAATTTGTAAAAGCACAAAAAAAAAACAATGATTGAATAACGAAAACAACAATGATTGAAAATTTACTAACAATATTCAATATTCACATGTTGATAAATAAAAAAATGATGTTATCATATTCGAATACTGTTTTTCTATGCTACTTATATCTTGTACTTAGAAATTATTGTCGTATGCGTTTAAGATACTGATATTTGAAGATAAAGAAATATTATAATTTTTAGGAATACAAAGGCTCATGTAGAAGAGATTTTTTCTATTACCCAACTAAAGATCTGTGTATGATTAGCAGAAAAATTGTAAAACACTTATTTTTCTTACTTTGATTGGTGCATGAATCCTAATGTACTGATATTTTGAAAACATGTAAAAACTAAGATTATGTACATTTATAATGTTATTGTTTGTATTTAAAGATTAATAAATACGGAAATGAACTTTCCAGCATTAACGGGATGAGTGGAACTAATCGTTGTTAGTTTTTCCCGGGTCAGCTCAAGTAATTTGTAGTTATTTAAGTAAGCACTGCTTAGGAAAAAAAAAAGAGTTTTAAATTTTCGCAATTTAAAGATTTGTCTCCTAATTATATATATATATATATATATATATATATATATAT
The DNA here is from genome assembly GCF_037176805.1 of Vigna unguiculata. Taxonomy (NCBI): domain Eukaryota; kingdom Viridiplantae; phylum Streptophyta; class Magnoliopsida; order Fabales; family Fabaceae; genus Vigna; species Vigna unguiculata. The sequence goes on along the minus strand of NC_140794.1, from coordinate 48,459,801 downwards.
ATATATATATATATATATATATATATATATATGATTAAATATGTTTTAATTTTTAAATTTTGACATTAAATTAAAATTTGTCTATGTTCAAAATTTTGATTTTTTTTATCTTCAAATTTTAAAAATAAATAGATGAAATTATTTAAATCTAATAACGTTTTTTTTATGCATTTTAAAAGATGTTCCATAATTATATTTAAGTTTAAATGTGTGAAAATGGTATAAACAATTCAAACATTATATTAAAATTATATTAAAATGTGTTTGATAGAACAAACAAATTTAACATAATTGAATTTAAAAAATTATATTTATTTATTTTTAAAATTTAAAGACTAAAATATATCTAAATTTAAAATAAAATGCATTTCAATTTAATGTGGAAGTCTTTAAACCAAACATATTTATATCTAAAAAAAAATAGACTAAAGTAACAATATGGTTTTCTTTGTTGGACTGCTGCCAAGATTACATTGATCACTTGTTTTGTTTCTGACTCCAAAAACAAAATGCTTCATTTATGAGACATGTTTGTCCAAGGGTTGAAAACCTACTTTAACCACCCTTTCACTCAACAAAAAGTAAAAAAAAGAAAAGTACAATAGTTGACAAAAGTTGATTGGATGGAAAAGAGAGAAATCTCAAAGAATAATGACCATAATGTAACGATGAGTGTATGTTTTGTTAATTTAACATGATCAAAAGTCGTGACTAGTACAACTGCATAAATAATTTAAATGTTTGTTTTACTGTTTGAATTTTTATTTTTATTTTTTTGGCTGGGATGGTTTCACTTGACAGTAAGTTACTCAAAATATTTTGAAGTATGCTTCTCAAAACAACACTAAACACCAAACTTTAAGAGTAGAAAGATATTATGCATCCATTATCAAAATTTCTGGAGTTATACAGTTACTATTTTCAAGAAACTGCAACCATCACTCCCTATAAAAAGGACCATAGAATGGAACCCAATATACAAGTGAAATACTCAAAACCAGAGAGTATTAGTCACAGTCCTTCCCTATTTCAAAGTCCTCTTGTGTTCATCTCCCTCATTTTCCCCATAGACACTCATGGGTGCCAAAGTTGGCTTCTTTGTTTTCTTAACGTTGTTTGCTTTATGTTCATCCTTCCCACTGGAGAGGAACTATGCACCGTGCAAACACCTGGTCCTCTTCTTCCACGACATCATCTACAACGGAAGGAACGCTCTGAATGCAACCTCCGCAATAGTAGCAGCCCCAGAAGGTGCCAACCTAACCAAACTGGCAAACCTCTTCCACTTCGGAAATCTAGTAGTTTTCGATGACCCCGTCACCTTGGACAACAACCTTCACTCCGAACCTGTTGGTCGGGCACAGGGCTTCTACATTTACGACTCCAAGAACACTTTCTCGGCGTGCCTCGGCTTCACCTTTGTTCTCAATAACACACATCATGAGGGAACCATCACCCTCGCCGGAGCTGACCCCACCTTGAAGAAGACCAGAGACATCTCAGTCACCGGTGGAACTGGAGATTTCTTTATGCATAGAGGTATCGCCACCATTATGACCGATGCTTTTGAAGGTGATGTTTATTTCCGCCTTCGTGTTGAGATTAAGTTTTACGAGTGTTGGTGATACATATATACACACACCAAGTTACAGTAAATAAATGTGGCTGTTTCTGTCTACAGCCTCCTCTAATTACTGTTATTATTATATTAAATAAATATGGCTGTTTGTATCTACAGCCTCTTCTCATACTATGTGGTTTGCTTGTTGTAATAATGTTATTGGTTCTCAGTTCGAGACAATGCGTACTATATGAAAATCCTTTCACCGTGTTTATCCTCCTCAAAACTCAATACCATGCATTTCTTCACTCTCAATCTTGTATTATGGAGATTCCTGAACTCAGAAATATATTTTGGCTTCAGAAAAATTTGATGAAGTTAATGATATGTGAATGTTGGGAGAATTCGTGAAGATAATTTGTAATATGTCAGCAAACTATTTTAAACCTATTTCAATAAATTCTTCAAAATGAAAACAACATTCAACTCACATTTAAACAATTTTATTTTCTCTTCTACTATATAAATAACTTATATATAGTGCTAACTGATAAGCACTTACTCAATGAACACTTGACTGTATTATAATGAATTAAAAAGTTATTTTTGTCGTACGAACCCATATCAATTACTTAAGTTGTAAAAACAAGTATCTGCATGGTGATGTACGCTAATACTATTTTTAGTCAATATGTGTTGCTATGTAACTCTTTACTAATACAGTCACCTTAAATTCATTCTGAAAAAAATATCTCGTGTTCCGAAATTAGTCTTCACTGTTAGAAAAAATATTACTCAGATAATTAATAATAATATAAATATGAAATAATATAATAATTATTATTAAATCAATAATAATACTTAGACAATATATAAAACAATTAATATTAATCAGAGATCAACAATTATAATAACAATAATAAATAAAAGATAAAAGGTAAGAAGTAGAAATATCCTGGGTTGAGACACGCATAGCGCTATCCTTAGAGAGAAAATGTCCCTACTGCACAGGGCTAAACAAATACACACTCATATGTGTTTCAAATCATAATCATATGTGTTTCTCTCCCAAGATACAACAACCCGTCAAATCGATCGAGTGCAGCGCAGGATCTCTGAACCTTATGAACACACTAGTGCAGATTTGACATTTTACTTCGCCTTATAGGCCTCGGTTATAGCGAAACCGAAGCCTATAAGGAGGCGGTGACATTTTTGCAATTTCGTCCAACTATATTGCCTCGGGTGTGTGCAAAACTGGTGCAGTAAGAGGTTTTAGGCCTCGGTTGCAAAAGAACCGAAGCCTATAAGGCAGCCCAGTAACCAAAATTTCAAAAACGCCATCAACGTCAGCAATTTTGGCTTCGGGTGTTTTTGAACCGAGGCAATATGAAGAGGTAGGGATGGCAATTAGGGCCTGGCCCGCGGGCCCGGCCCGCAGAAAAAACGTGGGGCGGGCCAGGATAGTGAGCCCGCAGGCCTGCGCGGGCTCAGCCCGCATAGGCCCGCGGCCCACACGGGTTAGCCCGCGGCCCGCGGGCCGGCCCGCAAGCCCACATAAAATTTAAAAAAAAAATCTTGCACTTGTGTATATTAATTACTTCTTTTATGGACTCTTGCATTAACATTTCAAATTCTTGTATAATTGGAAAAGACAAGTATTATGTAATTTTTAATGTGCTAAAATGTAAAGAATACATTGTGTATGGCATAGTATGAATATGATGAAAATGTTGAATTATCAATTTATCTTCTAATTCCCCAAAGTCTTTACTTAATTTTGTAAACTTCTTAAAGTTTCCCAATTTTTAAACATTGAAAGTTTTATCATAAAAAAATAAATAAATAAATAAATTTTAAAAAAAAAAGCTGGCCGGCCCGCGGGCCAACGTATATGCGGGGCGGGGCAGGCCGGCCCACAGTGTGCGGGCCTTATGCGGGGCGGGCCTAAATGGGGTGGGCCGACCCTCATTGCCACCCCTATGAAGAGGTTTTTGGCCTCAGTTAAAAAAGAACCGAGGCCTGTAAGTCAGCCAGTAACCCTAATTTCAAAAATGTCACCAGCACCGTCACATTTGGCTTCGGGTCTTTATTGACCGAGGCCATAAAGGGACTTTAGGCCTCAGTTATTAATTGAACCGAGGCCATATGCCCTATTTAGGTTCCCAAATTCGCGACTTCGCACTATTCACCTTTGTCCCTGAGCGAACACTTTGCGCGCGGTGGAGGCATTCTCGTCTTTGTTTTCTCGTGTGGTGGTGTTTGGTTCTTCATTGGCGAACGAGGCGTGCTCGCGGCTCACAACAAAGACGTGATTTGGTGGTCACTCTCTTCCTTTGTTTGCGGTGGTGATGGCGACACAGTGGTAGGGTTGCCCGCAACAATGGCTTAAAGTTCTGCTTCGAACGACGGTAGAGGTGCTGGATCTCTAGATCTCTTGGCTCTATTGGTTCATGGTGGTTTGTCATTGTCGCATTCAGACCGTGTAGTGGTAGCATGGGTCTGAGCGTCACGGTGGGTTGCTCGTTCAGTGCTGGTGAATGTCTGGCTGCGACAGCGTTTGTCGACGATCTCGATGACGTGGATGAGCGCAGCAGTGCTAATGGTGGTACGAGCAAAGTACCCCTATGGCTTTGGGTCCTCAGAGAACCGAGGCAGAAAAGTACTCCCTATGGCCTCGGTTGACACCCGAGGCCAAAAACCACCATTTTTTGCCTCACCTCAATATGCCTCGGTTCTAGAACCGGGGCAAAATATCAAAAACAACCGGGGCCAAAAGCCCTTACTGCACTAGTGACACCATTGTCTTAAAGATAATATAGAGAAGAAAAGAAGAACATTTCAGAGAAAACTCTAATGTTTGTTGTCTTTGTTGTTGTTGTTGTCTTGTTGTTGTTGTATTCTTTCCCATGCACCTAGGTGGTATTTATAGATAGCAAAAGGAGACAAATGAGTAAATAGTAATAAGAATATAGTCGTTATCCATAAAAAATATTAACCCATAAATTAAAGGTCTATAAAAACTTCAGTAACAATAAGTTTTTTATTTTAATTATTTATTTTTTTAAATTATATTAAAATATTTCTAACAATCCCCCACATAATTTAAAAAAAAAAATATTATCATTTAAAACAAAATATTGTAGTTTAGTGTAAGGAACCTTCCGAGTCTGACCCTTACACCTAGTTCTTATAAACTTTCACCCGAGAAAGTGCAAAGACTTGATTGCCTTGAACTACATCCCCTGTGACCGGGTTTTAGTAGATAACACATACAATATCGGTATTCATTGTAGGTTCTAATCAGTGGGTACACGTTACGACCTTGTGCATGTATCTTGTTTCATGAGTGTCACTTATAGACTTGCCCATGTCTCACAATGGCGGCCCCACCATCACACTCACTAGGTAAACCCTCAAAGGGTGGTTTGTGACTCACACCCCTACAATAATTGTCATTGGGTTTATTAAGAGGTATTTTATAAAATAAGCATAATAATGCACATACCTCAACCATTGGGTTTATTAACAGGTATTTTATAAAATAAGCATAATAATGCACATACCTCAACCTTATTAATGCCACAATTTATAGTACACCTCGCCATAGGAATGAGACATAAAATTTAATCAAATTATTTGGTGTACTTTAGTCAACAACAACTTCGTTGTTACCCATTGAACTTCATTCCATGGGATCGTCATTCATGTGGAGACGGGTGTCCGTTGTTGCAACTAATTTATGGGCTATAATCTCATTCCCCTCGACGACTCAAATACTTGTTGTTGATGCATCAACCTTTTGATAAGCAGATCTGCAATATTTCTTTTTAACCTGACAAAGTCAAAAGAGACAATACCATGAGTAATTTTATGCTTGCATAGTAGATTGTGACAGAACACTAGTTTTTTTTTTCAACATACTTCCATAATAGGACACCTTCATCCAAGGTTAAAACATAACCATAACTAGTAGTTAATTTTGTCACCAAAATCAATATCCAATTTACATTAATATATATCATTCAATAATCTCAAGAAATTGGACATATTGTCATAACTAGAAAAAACACAAATAATATTACACTAGATGGCAAAACGGTGAGGTATATATTCATTCACTTTATAATATATATAACCGAGATGTTTTTTATTAACAGGTATGTTAACCATTGTAAGACACCCCACACTTTGAAATATTTTAAATGTGGTTCCTTTTTCTTTCCACTACGCCAAATTTAACAATAGACAGCGCACTTTAGACAACGCTTATTTAATTAAGCGCTATAAATGGAAATGTGGAACATTAAACGGCGCTTTATTAGATAAATGTTGTCTAAATGAATATCCATAGATAGCGCTTTTTTAAATAAACGCTATTTATATTTAATTATTTTAAAAATAAAATTAAACATTTTAAATAGATCAAACAGAGAGCGTTTAAATGAAAAAGTGTAGTCTATGTATTCAAAATAGAGAGCTAATAGCACGTATATGTATTAAGGAAAATTTTCCCCCGCGCCATACACTTCACGTTTTCTCTTCTACAACCCTCACGCATCACATGTATTAAAAAAATTATTCTCCTGCGCAATAACTTCGTGTTTTCTCTTCTACAACCCTCATGCAACAGCACCCGCGACTCCTACTGTAGTAGCATTTGCGTTCTCCAACCACAAGAACATATCCCTTTCCAACAACAATAGTTTTCATTCTTCAAGCGGGTGTTGTCGATTAAGGGTTTGGGAAAGTATTCCGTGTTGCGACAGCGAGTGGGCGCTCTCCATCAATTTTTGCAGCGGCGGACGACTTCTCTCGTATTCTAGCAGCGAACGAACGACGACGACCAACAACCACTGCAGTGAGTACCAAACTCTCTTATTTTTCTCCTTCTACCTCCTATTTTGTTCATTCTTTATTCCTTTTTATCTATTTTGGCCACTGTTGTCGTTGGAAGAAAAACTTGGATACCAAACTTTGTAATTTAGGGCAAAAATTGGAAGAAAAGCATAAAAATTAGAAGGAAGAATGAGAGGAGCGAATAACCATTCTTAGGGGACTCATTATGATCAGAGAAGGGGGAAAAGAAAAGTAATTATATGATCGTACTCTCATGATTAGTGTATAAGAAAGGTGAAAGCTTGATTATATGAAATCAAATATATATTCAAATCAATGCATCCATCTTCATTTGAGAGTACTTAGGTTCATTTTAATATTCATATTCATAATCTATCCATGCTATTTGACCTGCACTCACATTCTGCATCCACACCACCATATTTCAAGTAGTTTAGGAACTTTATATAGTTTAACCAAAACGAGTTTCCTTTTTAGAGCTTTCTATGCATATCCACTTAAGTCATACATCGTATATCAAGCTTTGGCATTGCATCTAGAAGTGGATGAGTTGAATTGGTTTGTTGTTGTGAATTGGTTGATTAAACTCATGTTCACACCATTATTCTGATTTTCATATTAGTTTGATCAAGAGATTTATCTCATAGGAATTTCAATAGGTACACATAATTTTATTGCATTTATAATTGCATGATAGCACTTAAAGTTTATTCCATTCACGGTGGGATGCTTAACATATGAATTCAGTTTTGCAGCATAGATTGGATTACTTTCATGCATATGAATTAGTGGGAGGTGCATTCTATCTGTGAAAAAAATTTATTCATTTAGGTGTTGGAATGTTTATTTAATTGCATATGATTTGTTTTGAACTCATTTTGCATATGCTACGGTCTGGTATGAATTAATGGGGAGTGCTCTGCTGCTGTAATGTGATAAAGTCACTATTGTCTTGTGTTATTTGCCACTATCTTGCACTGATTGAATACTATCATGACATTCCAAGCATTTTCTTATTTAGCTTAGCACTACATCTAGGTTAATCTTCTTCTCAATTAGTTTAATTCATCTTTTCATTTTTCTTCCATCATTTAGCATTCCATTTATCATGTTGATGCATAAATCTGGTTCTGAATTTAATTATTTCTCTGCTGCCAAAATTTGATTCTCTGTTAGCATATAAAATATGGACTTTGATTTTCTTGCCATGTAGTAGCACTTTATCACAACAAATCTAATAATGCATAGTGAGTTTAATATGGTATTTTGTTGTTGTCACGTGCTTAATTGTTATTGCTATATGTTATATACACTCTTTGCTATAATTTCACACGACATTCCTGGTGAAATTAATATTCTGCATTTTATCATGTAGCACTTTGCTATAATTTCATCTATTGTTGTCACGCAGTACTTAAATTCATTTTAATATTTACATTCATAATCCATTCATGCTATTTAATCTGCACTCACATTCTGCATCCACACCACCATATTTCAAGTAGTTTGATAAGTTTATGCAGTTTAACCACTGTGAGTTTCTATTTTAGAGCTTTCTATGCATACCACTTAATTCATATACATGGCATATCAAGCTTTAACATTGCATCTAGAAGTGGATGAGTTGAATTGGTTTGCTGTTGTGATTTGAATCCCGAATCTGTCATGGCTCTTGTATTATGTCTTGATATGAATTGGATTAGGTAGGTTGGGATTGTAGTTAAGTCTAAATTTTGTCCAGTATATTGAACTCATGTTTACACATTCATTCTGAATTTTATATCAGTTTGATCAAGAAATTAATCTCAAAGGAATTCCCATGGGTGCACATAATTTTCTTGCATTCATAATTGCATGATAGCACTTCAAATTTATTCCATTCATGATGGGATGCTTAACATGTGAATTCAGTTCTCCAGTAGAAATTGGGTTACTCTCATGCATATGAATTAGTGGTAGGTGCATTCTATCCGTGAAGAAAATTCATTCATTTAGGCAGCTATCCATTCTTGTTTTGATCATGCATTTAGTTTAACTTTTGATTAAATAAATTATTCATCTTCTTTCTTAATTCTTTTCTTAATTTACTTTTAATTTTATTTTCTCCCATTTTCAAGTTTCATTTCATTTTTAGGAAATCTGTAAAAGGAATGTGGCAAAAATGGTTCCAAATTTCTATGGTAATATTCAAGTAGTACATAAATATGTTTTAAGTTGTTAGTTGTCAGTGGGAAGCGGAGATAATTAAGTTATGACACAATCCAACCATGTGCTTTTTTTGCAATTATAGCCACATAAAGTATTAATTACATCATTAAATTTAAAGTATTATTTCTTATATTTATAAAAGAACACTTTACTTTTAAATTTAATCGTATTTTAAAAGACTAATTAAAATAATAAAATAAACTAATTAAAATAATAAAACGTTACTTTTAAAATTAACTAAAGTACTAATATATATTTAAACTAAAATGTATTAAATACTAATATATATTTAAACTAAAATGTTTTCAACACTAATATATATTTAAACTAAAATTTCTTCCCTTAATGTGTTGTTTTTTCATGTGTGAGTTATTAGTTGTAAATACTATATGGATAGTGCATTTAAAAATATAATTTGACCAAATGCTTAAACATTCTAAACATACGAACAGAAAGTATTATCTTCTTCCGTTTTTCATTTTTACTAATTGTATTCTTATTCTTGTTTTAAATTTGTAGTTGTTGACTTTGGTACACACAAATCACAGTGTAATTTTAAATAGTGAGTATATTTCTTGATAATGGGGTGATTTTGATTGACTAATGTAATTTTATTTTTGTTTGTTGTAATATTTTCCTAGTTGCAGATGTCAACAATATTCTGACAACCAAATCATTGAAGTCAGGGAAGATTGGTGTTTTTATCTCATTAGTAAATGTTTATAGGTTAGTTGTATATTGCCTTATACCTAAATAGGGAAGGTTAGGAACAATTTTTTGTATGAAGTATTTTGGCCCCACAATCTGCCAAAAATGGGACATGATGGATGAGAACCAAAAATTTTAGCTCTTCCTTATTTTTTCATGTAATAATTTCATACTTTTTTTTAAATATATAAATTTCATTATGTTTTGTGTAACTGTTTGAGAATTTTCAATTCTCCTTCATTTTAGTTACTCTATAATCTGAATCACATTTGGTTAGTTTTTTATTAGTTGTTATAGCTGTCATAAATTTTTTCTACAGGTAACATTATAATGAGAAGGAATGAACAAAAGTTAAATAATTATAAATAAATAAAAAATCAAACCAATACAGAGGGCTTGTTTCAAAAAACGTCATCTATTGATGAATTTAAAAACGCCTCCCATTAATAAAGCGCTATCTATTAATGGAAAAGTGCTCTTATAGATAGCGCTTGTTGAATCAAGTGTTGTCTATAACAGCCCCGATAGATAACACTTTTTGTAGAAAACGTTATCTGTTAGAAATTATATAGATAGCGCTTGTCTAAACAAGCGCTGTGTATAAGGTGTCATTAGACAGCGCTTTTTTACAAGCGCTATCTATTAATAGACACCGCTCCAATAGACAGCGCTTAAAAAACGCTATCTATTAATATAAAAAACGCTGTCTATTGACAATTTTGGCGTAGTGATCATAACTCATAAAAAGTTTTATCACAATCTTTTGTGTTCAAAATATGGTAAGCAAGATATAAAATTTCACCAATATAATGTTACACAAGCTACAACTTGTAGAATGACATTTACCATATCAAAGCATTTTTTTTCTTTCTTTCTTTCACTGCACCATTATATTAACATCATACACTATATAAAGATGTTACTTAATGAATAATACCATGAGTTTCACACAAAAACACTCATTTATAAAGATATGTATCATCACTTCTCTATTTAATTAATTTTGTACCTCAAAATTTTATAATTTGAATGGTCTCTAACCAAAATTTCTCAATATATAACATGATATATAACATCTTTATCAATGGTAAGAATAGACAATATTAAAGCATAAATTAATATAACAACAAAAACATTAGCTATAGATATCACACAAAAAAAATTCAATGAGCAGGAAATTCATTTATCCATAATTTCATTTATTGTTACCAATAGAAATAGAAACAATTATACACATAAGATTTTAGGCTTAGTTGAAACTGATGTAATTATAACCATAAGAAACACATTAGTTCACAAAATGTGTTTTGCAGTCTTCAACATTATATTGTTTTTAATTGTGGAAATGAATACAGATTAGTCATCAAAAAATATAAATAATAAGATAATAGACTTTTCTCTCTAAGAATGTTAGAAAAAATGATTACTCAGATAATATTAATAATAATATAAATATGAAATAATATAATAATAATTATTAAATCAATAATAATACTAAGACAATATATAAAACAATTAATATTAATCAGAGATCAACAATTATAATAACAATAATAAATAACAGATAAAAGGTAAGAAGTAGAAATATTCTGGGTTGAGGCACGCATAGCGCTATCCTTAGAGAGAAAACGCCCCTACTGCACAGAACTAAACAAATACACACTCATATGTGTTTCAAATCATATGCGTTTCTCTCCCAAGATACAACAACCCGTCAGATCGATCGAGTGCAGCGAAGGATATCCGAACCTTATGAACACCATCACCATTGTCTTAAAGATAATATAGAGAAGAAAAGAAGAACATTTCAGAGAAAACTCTAATGTTTGTTATCTTTGTTGTTGTTGTATTCTTTCCCATGCACCTAGGTGGTATTTATAGATAGTAAAAGGAGACAAATGAGTAAATAGTAATAAAAATATAGCCGTTAGTCATAAAAAAACATTAATCCATAAATTAAAGATCTATAAAAACTTCAGTAACACTAAATTTTTTATTTTAATTATTTATTTTTTTAAATTATATTAAAATATTTCTAACATTCACATGTGATTTTCAACTCAACATGAAATCTTCAAGTCGTTGCAGGCATTAGGCGTGAATTTGTAATTTTATGAAGTTTTTATATATTCCATAATTCACAGGATCTTAAAATATCTATGATTCTTACGTATATTTCATAATAAAAATATTAATATTAATTCATCAGTCATCTAAAAAGAGTACGTTCTCTAGTTTTTTTATTCTAGATCTCCTTTTTCGACTCTATTTTTTTCCTTTTTACACTTTCCAATGGTTAACAATAAGAAAATTTTCATGCTAATAGACCAAATCGGGGTAACCTTTTATTAACCAACGTGTTCACTATTATAGTAATTATTTAATTATAAATTCTTATAATAATTAGTAAATTTTTATAATTTATTAAATTTGAACTCATTATTAAATTTTATAAGAGTCACCTCACCTAATTAAATTTATTTATTTATTAATTCTAACATATTTTTCTTAGTTTCATTATAATCGCTGTTTCAAACAAGATATGAATCACAGAACGAAAGAAAGAATGTAAGTACAAATAAATAAAAACAATTGGATTTACATAGATATTATTGTGGGACTAATCATTATATTTCTATTTAATTTTCAACCAAATATATACACATGTTTAGAAAGTCTACGATGTGATCCCATGCTTAAGGTCTAGAGTTCGATCTCTCTCTTAACAATTTAAAAAAACAAAATTTGATGAATTTAGAAGGGTGAAAGAGATTCTGAGTTGAACTCCCTCACTAAAAAAAACTAAGAACTAACATAAATAAAAAAAAAAGATTCAGATACAAGATAAAGAACTATGAACATGAAAAAGAAAAAGACCAATTGACTAGAGTATGAGATACATTTAAAGTTGTACCCTGAAACATGTTTAGTCCAACTTATGCATCAAGCACAAATCTTGCTCAATAAAATTCAAGATACCAAATAAATTACAAAAAAGGATTAAAAAATCACCTCTAAAGATTAAATTTGTGAATTAATACAGGATGTCTTGTAAAGAAGAGTACAAAGGAGAGAAAAATAATAGTTAAGAAACATGAAAATGATGAGTCCCTAGATTTTATAAGCCTATACACAATAAGATGACAAATAGACAAGAGTGTCAGAAAAGAAGTCTCACTTTAGTGGAAACTTATCTTGAAATTTACTTTTCGTGTTATAAAAAGAATTAGTGTATTTTAGGAAATCATCTCAAAGTATCTCCCATTTTATTCCCATTGCTTTGCTTGATAGAAGAATTAAGAGAAATAGAAGTTGTCATTATTTTTTCCTTGAAACGAGATAGAATGGTATGTAATTTTTGTTTCTTTAATAAAATTACATTATTTGCCTATTATCTTTTTTGTTCCTTTCATTTTTATCTTTTATTATAGTTGTGAATACTTATTTTATTACTCTGATACCACTGTGATACCCAAGAGTGGTATCAGAGCCACTATTTTGTGCGATTATATTCCGTTGAGGTATTTTTTGTTGTGGATATCAAAATTTGTTGAGTGTGATGAAAATATGCATTTTGTAAAGTTTCATATCTTTTAGAATAAGTAAGAGAGTGAATATTTGTGACTATATAATGGACTCTAGGTCCATGTTGTTTTTTACTTCCGTCAAAACCATTGAGTTTGTATTTGACTTTCATTATAGTAGTAGAGTGTTGTAAAGTTTGGTTAAATTTTTACTTTGGAGAGTGTATGTGTATTTGGGATCAAAGGAAAGGTAGTCTATATATAAATTTTCACATAGTTATTCTTTGGTTGTCATTAGACAACGGTCATGATTTTTTCCAATTTTGGATTTCTATGTTATATTCTTTCATTCCTTAATTTAATTTAATTTTTATATTAATTTAATTTAATTTTTATGTTAATGGATGAGTTTTGAAGATAAAGACGGTAATATTTTTAATTGATTACCGATTTCCAACAAAAATATATAATGATGCATAGAAAAGTATACATTTTTTAAAAGCAAGATAAAAATGCTGAGATTTAACAGTTTATAGGACTTCACTGAGTGTGAAGATATCAGTACTAACTAAACTGGTGCAGTGATCCAATTATAGAGTAATTCAAGAATTATAACTGAAATGTATTAATAGACATTAGTGCTACTAAAATTAAATTTTGATAAAACTTTAATCAAATATTAATGCTCTTCTTTTACGTCATCAACCAAACCTATCTAAAGCTTAATTAAAAGCGTACTTGATTACGCTTTTATGACATAATATTAATATGCGAGCATTTTTTTTTATATATAGGTATACGAAAATCTGGAGTTTTGTTTAAGAGTGACACCGTTCGTTTCCTAAGTCCATGCAGCTATTTGATTGAAGATAGGTCCACGGATAACAAAAATTCAAGCCCAATTACGATAATAAAAGTTAGGACATTGCTATTAGTACCCCGAAAATGGCTATTTAAACCAACATCTTTTCACAAATGTGTTTGACGTTCCACGGGACAATGAAAATAAGCTTTCGTTTTCATATTTCGACCGGATTTTGCCGAGATATACTAATGCAAACATTTGTTGAGATAAAATGGTTATTGCATATATGTTGAAAAATTATTAATATATAAACCGTTATTTTTCTTTGTCGAAATATATAAAATAACATAATTTTTTATATATATCTGAATAATATTTTACACATATAAAAAATATGTTTTAGTTATGAAGTGGAGTGTAAAATAAAGTTAACAAAAACATATTTTGGAAAGGTGGGAATTTTTCTATAGAAATTTTATAGCAAAGCCCTATAAGTTACCCCATTGATAGCATTTAATCTTATAATATTATAAATTTAAATGTATTTTTTTCTTATGCCTTAAAAGCCAGAGCATCTCAAACCGAGCAGGAAAAATAATTGATTCGTGGGTTAGGAAAGTAATAGATAAAAAGTATAGGGAGGAATAATTAAGTAAACTCTAATTCTCATAACAAATATGGTTTAAAGAATTTGTTTTCAATATACAATCAACTATAATAATTTTTTTATGGTAATATAATAATAACATTTGAATTAGCAATATGGTATTTTACAAAATAACTAAATAAATGTTTATAAAGTGATTATATTATAATATTAATTGTAAATATATCATTATTGAATTCTCATATTACATTTATGAAAGGCAACAGTGGTAAGGTCCTATATGACCTCACAAGAAACCCTTTTCGAGAAGGAAATGTGTCCATCTTTATCCCATATATGTGTTCTTGGTGAGGTATTTTTTAAATGCCCTTCATTTCTCAGCCACAAATTGAAGACATTTTCTACTCAAGATTTCCACGTTTAAAGCATCAAAGTTTTATTCTCAAAGAAAAAGAATATTATATTACTTGACACTTGGAGTATCCGATCTATATATACATAAAAGAAGAAATATTTACAAACATAAAGAGGGAGAGAGATATAAGCCGGGAGCTACTCCTAGCCAAACTAGAAAGACACATTGCTTTTGATGTCTTAAAGGATATATAGTTGGTGAATGACAATGTATACAATACAGTAGATACAAGTAAAAATATGATTATATCCACCAAATTTGATTCTTCAAATTTTCCTCTATATGCTCTCTCTAACAAGAATACAAACCTACATTCACTATGATTCATGGATATGACACATATTTGATATGTCGATATATTTATTTTAAAAATAATATGATACAACATGTGATATATACATATTAAAAAATGTACGATAATTCTTAAAAACATGGTAAATATGTGATTGGTACTATGTGAATCCAAATTAAAATCAAATATATTTAATGTTGTCAACATAAAAAATTATAAATTATTTTCATCATAAAAATACTTTACTTTGTAGATTGGATACTTTATCGATAAGTATCAGTAAAGTATTATAAAATATCATACACAGATATGTGTCACACATGAATATGTAACCCAAATTGAAGTATCAGTGCACCATAATCGACCAATCACTCAAAATGGTTACTAACTTTGCCATAGTTACTTCTAATAATGGAACAAGAATTTCATAATTTTAAAATTATTTAAATACATTAAATTTAAATTTATGTTGTTTTATTTTAAATTGTTTCTTTTTATAAGTTTTGATAGAACAAAGAAAATTTAAACTCGGTAATTTTTTTAATTACCATTAAATGCAATAAATTATTTAAATAATTGTTAATGATTAAAAATATATCAATATTAACTATTATTTTTAAACGATCTTAATTTATTTTAATTTTCAGTCAAATTTTTGTCAACTAACACTGATAAAGTTTCTTCTCAATTGGTGTTAGTTGACATTATTTTCAATTTATAACAAGAACAATTATTTAGAATGTTACTTATCGATATTATTTTTATGATATATTGTTTTCATTGTAGTAAATTATGAATACAATGAATGACCTATAACAGAATGAGGAAGCAAAGCGCAGGAGTCCAATGAACATATGAAGACTTACATCAAAAGCGAAAGGACTCTCACATTTGGGTCAAAGAGGCCCCATTGCCAAGTTTGGAATAAAAAGAGGGCTTTCTAGTGCGTCCAACCTCAAAAGAAGTGGAGGGAGAATATTTTGGTCTATTCATTGAACACTAAACTTTTTATGTAGAGCCAACAACAGCCAAGTGAGTATGAAATCTTAACTATAGGAATGTTTATAGCAATTGAGGTGGGGAAACTAATTCATTAGTCTTACATGTTTCATTTTTGTGAAGAATTGAATTGGGGTATATATGATCTTCAATTTTATGAAATTAATATACTTTAGGGTTTTGGTGTATTATAAAATTTGGGGTTTTCTATGATATATTCGGTGAATGTGATCATTCTGGTTAGATTGATTTGTTTACCTTTGAAACATGTATGATTCTTGAAATTGGGTTTTAAGTCATTTGGTGTTGTCAAATTGTAGTAAAATTGGCTTATTCATCAAACAGTCTTCGTTAGGCGAGCAAATACTCGCTGAGCAAGTGTCAAAATCAATTTTGGTAGAGAGGTTTTCTCATTGGACGACCAATCCTCCTGTTGGACAAGTTGGATTTTCCTGTCTAAATCATCTCGGGAGAATTGGGATTCATACTTCATTAATTGTTGGATTGAACTAAATGTTGATAGAAAGTTCTAGATATATCATTATTTATTTTGACTGTTGGGATTTTGATTTGATATTTGTAGTTAAAAAAGTCTGCTTAATACGAATGCTCCATTTTTTTTTCCGATCTCTTTTTTGTGTAGAACTTTTTCTATACTTTATATGTTGGTGGGCTATTATATACCTACTTGTGGTTTTGGTTTGATCTTGACATAAAAGAATGTACTTTTGTTTGGAATGTTTCATGATTTTTGGATGTTTTAGTTATCATATTGGATAATTGGTTGAGTGATGTATATAAGAAGTGTTAAGGATGTACGAGATTTCATGAAGCAAATCATTTTTATGTATGTTTTTTTACCGTATGCATTTATGTATGAATTCAAGTAAGGAGATATCCTGACACTCTAATAAGTATTCACACTCATATATAGTAAAATGAGTTATGTGGTAAGAGTAGCAGAAGATCCTAGTCTAGGATTTTTTCCTTGACCTAAGACGCGAAAGGAATTAACCTTGTGAGTGGTATGGTAGGGTGAAACTCATTAGCAATAACTCTACAGAGCAATAGAGATCACCATATAAGTACATGTCTAAAGTGAATCTGATATCAATGCATGCATCAGGATAATTAAGTCTAGAAGAGTCTTTAATTGTATGATTTATATTTATGTGATTGTTTGGAATGCATTGTATTGTGATATGACGTGTTTCATTCATATATGATGTTTCTTTTTGCAAATTAGCATACTTTTTGTGTTTGTTTGTCTTGTATGTGGTTGACTCTCTTTTTTTTTTACAATTATCATATTATCGATATAAGTAGATGAAGATGCAAGTGTAGGATACATCTTAAAAAATATTTTAGTTTGTTGTTTGAGTTGAGAGAGAATATTACTTCATGTTAGTTATAGTGTTGAAATAGAATCACAAAATAGAAGTTAAAGATGTATATGTCTTATATTATTATAGTCCTATCTTTGGGATAACTATACTAACATAAGAAATATCTTGGATTTTTGAATATTTGTAATGGAATGCTTTGTTTTAGTAGTTCATACAATTAAAATGGGATGTTAGTCAATAATATTATTTTGATTTCTTGATTTGTTTTCAAAAATTTGCAAATAAATTAGTTTCTAAAAGTGGTAAAGTGTTATCCAACACTTGGATTTCCTAATAGTGATGTTAGGAATACAAGTGTGAGACATTAGGTAGAAATGAGAAAGTAGAACACTATATAAGGATAACGACCCATAAACTCATTATCTTAAAGTTTTGGATTAAAAATAATGTCAATGTCTTATGTGATTGGACTCATGTTTTATTGTTGCTTGATCCTAACAAATCTTCCATGTTCCATTAATTAATTAAAATATGTTTAGCTGATATCTACATGCATATTCATTAAAAATATTTATTCATTTTGGATTTTACACCAGTTTTTTTAACATCACAGAAAGATTGAAGACAAAATAAAATTACAATTTTTTTAATCTCCCAAATATGATTTCAGATTGTTTTTATCTTTCATATTTAAAATCAAATTTATAGTTCCTATAATTAGGATAATAAAAACATGTTTTATTCTTGGCATAGGGTAGATCCGCAAGAATCGTTGTGCCAATACTCCTGCTTTCTCAAGTTCTATCATGTATCGGAATACTTGCGATGAAGTAAAACTAAAATCTTAGGTTTCAAAAGCTTCGTCTGGAAGTGATGGTAATGACCTAATCAGAAAACACAGTACTACGGGACTACTCCCAGTCTATCACAAATCGTTGGTGCTTGTTTTTCTTCCTTTTGCATTGATGTGCCATAGAATGTTCTCATCCACAAACATATACATTACATCTCCATGTGATCATGTCGCCTCCAACAACCGTCGCAGTTGCTTTTCAGAGCTTATCACATACATACCATTCATAACAAAATCACAAATTCAGCATCTGCAGAAAAACCCTATTCATCAAGAGGCCTAAACTAGTATTCTTCACTGAATATGCCTATTATCACCATGCACGTGTGTGCTGAAATTTATCTCTGACTTTTCTACCAAAATATTCCACACCATAAACCATAAAGATAGAACTATTCATTTCCAAATACTTTGAATCAAAAGAGCGTTACATCATGCTAACTCTTCTCAAACAAATTGAATACAGACACCCCCACAATTTATCTACATTACATAAAGCAAAAAAGTCTGGAAAAAATACAAGTTTATGTACCTTCCAGGTTTTTCTTTTTTTACATTTTAAACTTTTCATAATAAACTAAATTACAGTTAAACTACAATCTTTGTCAAAGTGAACTTCACAAAAAAGTTCACATTCTAAAACAGGTAAAATAAGGTTTTGGTGTCGTTGGATTATTTTACTTCTCTCGTATACTATATTATTATTCTAGCACCGCCACGCTGACGTGGCAACCATGGCTCGTTCGTGCCAGCAGAGCACCAATTCCGCATGCCGTTTTTCCACGTGGAACCCTCTGATTTGCACCTTCGCCAGCAAACACTCCGCTTGATAATCGGCGAACTGACTCAGCTGCACCGGCCTCATTCCCGCGCCGTAAAATGCCTCCCTCCACGGTGGTGACCTCTTCCTTGCGCTTTCCACCGCTGCGAAGATCTTCGGCCGCAGCAGAAGCATCTCGATCCTCCTCACCCACTCTCCGCCTCCCCCCGCCGCCACAGACGCATCCAGCGAGTCCAGCATCATCGAGTAAAATTCCAAGCTGTTCACCACGCCGCGCCGAAAAGACGCCGCAGCGGTAGCCTCCGTCCACCCCTCGCCGTCCACGAACACCACCACTCCGGGCGCCATCCTCCTCACGTCGGCGAGGAACGCGCCGACGCTGGCGCCGCCGGAACCGAGGCGGCAAAATATCGCCGGCGACAGCAGCACCGCGATCTTCTCGCCGTCGACAAACCTTACCGCCTTGAATGACACCGTCTCGAAGGTCCTCAGCGGGACGAAGTCCACCTGAACGCGGATCCCGAGGTCATGCGCAAATTGGTTGAGATTCTCGCGGACGAGGCGGCTTTCCACGGCGTAATCCTCCGGCACGACGGCCGTGATCCGGAGGAGCAGCGTAGCGCCGGCGGCCTTCTCCGCGATCTCTTTCATGAGCGAGGCGTATTGGATCCCGAGCCCGATTTCGAAATCGATGACGTGCACGAAGGAGGATCCGTTTAGGGTTTCTAGCAAGGCCTGGTTGGTGGTGAAGATAGAGAACATTGGGATGGGAGAGATTCCCGAGAAGGCCTTGAATGTTTTGATGGTTTGAACAATCTCGGCCATGGAGGAGAGGCGGTTGGAAGCGGCACGGTTGGGACCGGAGAGAATGGAATGGAGAGCGTCTTTGAAGTGAAAGGCGGCTCGGTGGAGCGGCTTGGCCATGGGTGAGCGAATGAGGCGGTTGTTGAGGCGTTCGAGTATGGCCTGAGCGAGTTGGAAGTGACTGCTGTCGAAGCAATCGGCGGCGCGGATAAGCTCTTCGATGAAGTCCCAGTTGTTGACGTTGTTGGTGGGGTTGTGGTGGTGGTGGTTGAGGTCGTGGAAGGAATGGTCCAAAGCGTTGGTGGTGGTGTAGTTGTAGGGGAGGTTTTGGTTGTAAATTTCTGAAAGCGAGGTGAAGTCTGGGGGGTGATCAAAGGGTGGGTCATGAGAAGGTGGAAAGTCAGGGATGCATGGGTTGATGTTGTTAGGCTTGGAGAGGGTTGTGGGAGAATCTTCGGGTAAGGCTAAGTCCTTCATGATGGACTCCCACCAATCGGAATTTGGCAAGACATGATCGTCCAGGTCTAGGGTGTTGTTGGTATTGGTTGTGGTGGCGGTGGTGTTGTGTTGGGATTCTGGCTTGGGGACAGTTGGTTTCTTTTCGGGACTGGGGCTGCGGCAGAGGTCGAGGACGGAGGTGGGTTCGTAGGTGAAGGTGGGGTTGGTGGTGGTGGTGGCGGCGGTGGGGAGGGTGTGGAGGAGGAGGTTTGGGTTGGGAGAATGGGTGTTGGGCTGTTGGGATGAGGGAACTCTCATCTCTATGGTGATGATGATGATGATGCCTTTGTGGCTTTCCCAACAGAGTTGTTCTATTCTTGTTTGTTCGATGGCTACTTTCCTTGGGGAACGTGGAAGAGTTTAGGAGAGTGAGAGAGGGCTTTTGCTTCCTATGATCCTCGCCTTTTTATCTTTGCGTGTCCTGTGGTTTGTGTGTAAAACAGCCTCTTGTGGGTTACACTTAATATCTCTATCGCTCTCTCTTAAATGCCATACATCCATGCATACATACCATGTCAAGCTTCTGCGTCAAGCTTCCCTAAACCTCCTTGCCTTTTCGTTTTACTTTTCTTCCTTCCACACCTAAATACATTACATCTTTACCTAAACACTAAACACTTACCATACCTCATCACGCCACAAACTTTCTCCCTTTCGGATCAAACACAACATAAATCATCGTTAAGGTTAATTAAATTAATTATGGTTTATGAGCTTTCAGACCTATCAATCAAATGTTTAAACATGTAAACAAGTCAAAATATATATATATATATATATCAGCAACTAACTTTTAATTTCTTCATTGAATGAGTTTGAACAGATTTAAATCCGTCAACATATATATTATATTTACTGAATTAACCACGGTATTTTTAGACAAGATTAATCTTGGAAATTAAAAAGATAAAAATTCAGTAGAGAATTCAAATTTTATTTTATACCGGGGAACCGAATTACTATATACTTTAAATCAAGTATATACTAGGACAAAAGTTATGCATCCATTTCACAAAGCAACGCGCTCCCTCCTAACTTTCATAAACATTTTCAGTGTTAATACACTTTTCATGTGTAATTTTGGGAGCTGTTTATTTTCTTGTTATCTTAAAGTTGCTAGTTTTATGTTTTTGACAAGTTTAAAAAAAATTAAATTTAAGGCAAAAGCTTTCTACAGAGAAAGCAAATAACTTAAAATCAATGCCTCCTTAGAGTTGAGTACAAAAGCACTAAAATGGCCAATTTTATTTTCAAAATAAAAAAAAAAGTTTAATTTTGAAATCGTGACAATTTTATACGATCAGTTTTGATACATTCAAGTTGTACCAAATTAACACAATTATAATTAAAATTAGAAAAAAAAATTACAATCAACTAAAATCGTATTAAATCGGCACAATTTCAAAATTATATATCAATTTTGCAGTTTCAAAGTTAAAATTACACCATTTTAATGTTTTTGTCGTTGAGTGCATATAGCAAAACATTGTAACATAAAACATTTTTGTAATATCATTTATGCCTTTATATTTTTATTTTTTTTGGTGTGAGACATTTTATATGTGTGAAAAATCCACTTCTATTATATAGTGGCAAATAGAAAAATTATAATATGCTAATTTTATTTCATTAATTACGTTTTATTGGACTCTAGTTCCTCGTTCCCTCTTCTTGGACTCCTAAACATATTATTTTTTCATTCGCTTCTGAAAAAATAAAACAGCTGAAGGAAAGTATAAACTGCAATTGAAAAAAGATATATATCTTTTGATTGTGAAAGTCTTAAAAGGGTGAAATAGTGGCAGCATTAAAGCTCCAAGTTAAACCGTTCTTTCTTGAAATAGGACCCACAAAAGCTGTGAATAATGGACCCTCCAAGACAAGTACTACCACAATCTTTATACAAAAGCTTCATCATTAACTACTTTCCAAGGGGGGTTAGCTGCTTTATCTTTCACTTCATGAAAAAATTTTCCCATTGCAACGTACAAATTATAAATGAAATAAAAAAGTTCTATCAATTTCAATATGATCGATAATCTAAAAAGGAAAAATTTATGATAGACTGTCATTCGAATACAAATTATTAGGATTAAATATATTTTTGTCTCTTAATTTTTAGTAAATTTTGGAATTAGTTTATTTCGAAACTTTGGATCAATTTAGTCATTCATTTTTCAAAATACGTAGATTTAATCCTTTTAATCAAATTTTGTTTGATATATTTTTGTTTTAATATTAAGTCAAATATTATTATGAAACGTGTTTGAAATGCCAAATAAACTTAACAAAATTTGATTAAAAAAACTAAATCTACGTATTTTAAAAAATGAATGACTAAATTGGTCAAAAATTTTAAAATAAACTAATTCTAAAATTTATTAAAAATTAAAGACAAAAACATATTTATATTTAACCCCCAAATTATTATTATTATTATTATTATGAGCCTCGAACGAAAATCAAATTGAATATCTTAGTGCAGAGAAGTAAGTATCGATGTGAAATGTGGAAATGGTTGTAAGTTAAGAAAAGAGTGTTGATGAAAAGGAATAAAGTGGTTTTGACTTAGTCAGTTTTATTAAAGTTGAGCAGTAAAAATTGTTGGGAATTAATGATGATGTTTAAGCAGCATGCAAGATTTGCATGGTCATCGATAGTCCATCCAATCACATAAACTAACTTGTCCGTACAAAGAAAGAAAGTACTTTAGCTTTATTCTTTTGCTGAAATAGATGCATGACTCATGTGGCAGGTTTTCATATCCCAATTCAATTATCATTATTACTATTATTATTACTAAGCTTTATTTGTTTAGGCCTTGTTTGACATTCTAATTCAATCATCTTTTTCGTCTATAAAGCATTACACTATCAGTTGCATCTTTTGCTTCCAGTTTCATAACAGTATTTCATCTTTTATATCCATCATATAAAATAAGGGCTTTTTTTCTTACCCCAATAATGTTCATATAATTTGTTTCTTTTTGTGTAATTTTGTTTAAATTTGGGATAATATTTTATAAAGTTAAATTTATCATCAAAGATCGTTAAAATTATTACTTAGAGAGAGAAATGGAATATGTGGAAAAAGAGAACTCGAAAGTCATAAGAATAAATATAAAAAGTGTGAGAACGTTGATCCTAATATTTGAAGCTAAGATAAAATAATATCAAATAAATTAATAAATTATTATAACAAGAGAGAAACGTCACTGTCAAGTATATAATGATCACATCTTTTTCTTAAAAGAAAATCTTTAAATAAATATAAATTTTAGTGATAAAAAATAAATAATTATTATAATAATCAATTTATATATAGATTCATAAATTAAAAATTATTAATAACAAAAATATATTTTAAATTAGTAATTATAGTGAATTAGTCTCTAAATTCAACACTTATATTAACTATTAAGATTTTAACTATCAAAGAAACTGATCTATAAATTGGTCACTATATTAACAATCAATTTAGAAATTATTTTAGTTACTAATAATCTATAGTTTATAAATTGGTATATAAATTAATCACTATAATGACTAATTAATTTTTGTTATTAAAATTAATCATTGTCTAGATATTTTTTTTGTAGTCAAGGTGTATGCATCGGATAATTATGCAACTCGCGATAATGTTCTCATAAATAATTGTTTTGAATTTGTGATCTTGACTCTCATACTAATGATTGGATCAAAAGTTTATCATTAGACAAAAAATTATAATTGATAGATAATGTACATGTTTACCTATTTAAGAACGTAGGAGTTCAAGTGTCCTAATTCGATTATAACTTGACTAATTTTGACTCTGTCACAAGATAATTGATGTACCATATAACAATTTAATTCTTATTAGTTCATGTGATGATATGAAAATTTAAAATCAAATTATTCACAATTTTCATCTTGTTGTCTAAACTACCCACAATTTTAAAAATATGTATAAATTATCCATATTTTAATAAGAGATGTTTATAATTGTCAACATTATTATGCTATTTATTTAAAACTATGTTGTTTATAGTAATTATTTACTGAAATGGAAAACAATTCAGCGTTACTTTTTAATAAATGATATACTGTTTTGAGTTCGTTTGTGTACTTATATGTGGTAAAATGTATTCTTTTATATTTGTTTAATTTATATGCCAAATGTGCGAAACTTTTAAAATATTTGAATTACTTATTAATATATTCTTTTATAATCTTTATTTAATTACTCTAAATTTGTATTTTAAAATTAACTATGTATTTTATTTATATTTAGACTTAATTCTAATATATGTGAGAGTAGCAAGTGACGTGTTATGGTGATGTATTTGGAGACAAGTGTGGACCCACTGAGTGCTATAGTTGATTGTTAAACAAATCAAGCAGTAGGGACTTGTTTAAATTTATAAAGATGCCAAGGACATGTATCATAAATGTTTGGAGTTTTTTCAGGTAATAATTTTTCTATGGAACAAAAACAATGTCATTAAAACTTCTCAAAAATAACTCGTTGCTTATGGAAGTAATTATTGTATGACTATTGTTAGTGAAGCTAAATCAT
Organism: Vigna unguiculata; assembly: GCF_037176805.1. Taxonomy (NCBI): domain Eukaryota; kingdom Viridiplantae; phylum Streptophyta; class Magnoliopsida; order Fabales; family Fabaceae; genus Vigna; species Vigna unguiculata. Next base: position 48,434,983 of record NC_140794.1, on the reverse strand, counting down.
CAAATTAGAAACCCTCGAAGATGATCAAAATAAGCATACAACAATGACAGTAAATCAATTAAAATATTGATAGAGTAAATTTTACATTACATTTCAAAAGTTTATTGCATGCTACAAGCAAACAATCAATCAAAAGAAAAATACTTGGATTTAGAACAGGCAAAATGGGCCACCCGACCCAACCTGACTTGACCCACTACGGGTTGACCACTTAGTGGGTTAATCCAACCCGACTCACTTATAAGTGAGCCAAAAAATTTCGAATCTGGTTTAATCCACCACGGGTTGGTGGATTAAACGGGTTGATTCATTAGTCCATTTAAATAAAATAAAATTTAAATAAACTTCAATATAACCTAAATACAATCCAAAATGATGTTAAACTCCAATACAAACCAAAATTAAAAGAAAAACAAATTACTAACTAAGATCAAAGCATTCTTGTCACTTATCCAACTATAATATTAGAGTCTTGAATGGATAAAACCATAACATTTCCATCTCTTAAAACATCTTCTTTATCCCATCTATTTTGAGTTAAAGCTAGGTTTCCATTTGCCAACACACTAATGTGTTTGGTTTAAAAAAATAGCTCAACATTGTAAAGTCCAACATAATGCGTGTGACCATACGGGTTGGTGGGCCAACTCGGCTGACCACGAGTTCAACCCGGATGAGTTGGGTTCAATCTGTATGAGCCAGGTTCTTGGTGGGGCGAGTCAAAAATTGACCCATACTGAAATTTATAAAAAAAATTCAATTCAACCCGGCCCAAACCCATGGTGACCTGGATTGACCCACGAGTTCTGACCCACTTTGACGACTCTGATTAGATTAAAAAGGTTCCTATGTCATTGCCACTTAAAATTTTCACTAAAGATCATGTTTGATTGTTATTATCAAGATATGAACTAAACTAACACTCGACATTTGTTTTGTTGATAATTCTTTAGAGAGATGAAAGATTTTTTTTTTTCTTCATATGTATCCTCATTGTCTTTCAAATATGAAATTTTGGTCAAAAATATGCTTAACATGTTTAAAAGTAATTGGAACAACAAGAAAAACAAACATTATGACTACATTATAAAGGAAGAGGAAGATATTTTTAAATGTAATAGTTATATATAGTGTATTTAATTTTCATTATTACACATTTATTTAAATGTTATATATATAATGTAGTATGTATTATCTTAAATTAAAACTTTATTACTTATTATCAATTGATTAATTTTTAATACAAAAATAATTATTTTTCTAAAAAAATGAATTTGATTTTAATTAATTTGTATTAATAAGTACTATGAAATATTATAATTAGTTCTAATTAAAAATATATAAAAAAAAGTCCCCTCAAAGTTGCCTTAATAGCGATTACAAAACTAAAACGGTCTTATATATTAATGTTTGTAAGAAAAACTTAAAATATTTTATAGGCTAAATTAAAAAACCAGTATTTTATATATTAAAGTGTAACCAAAATGATATTTTTTAGTATTTTCTAAACATTTTAAATAGTAATAATGATTAAATTTGATGGCCTATTTTAAATTTTTTAAAAGACTCGTTTTAAATATCAAAGATTAAATTTAAATTTTGTTTCAAAAGCCAACATGAAAATGAATCAAACATATTTTCTTACAATAGGCCTTTACCCTAAACAAAGGGAACACAACTAAACGAGTAAAAGGAAAACATGTGACAAAATAATAAAAAGTGAAAAAGGTAAATACATATAAGGGAAATATTTATACTATTGACACAATACATATAATCTTTTGATTTTGATATGATTGTAGAAAGTTGTGGAAAAGTTTGTTATAAAAACAAATTGTGGGATGGAATATATTCGTAAGTATGAAGATACATATTATATGTTACGTGACAGATAGAGCATCAAAATTTTTGTAAGATAGAAATACGTCCCTTCATTTACATAGCCAAGACACACCGCACATATCTTTATCTACCACCTCCCTCCATTATTGTAAATAATCGCCAAACATTGTTAATGGAATGACCACTTTAACAGAAAGTTTGGCCACCTAAAAAATAAAGTCTCTTTATGCCCATTTTCTATTCCAAACGTAACACCACACTTTTTTTTTTATATATATAGTCTTCTTCCACACTTGTCATTACATGCAAAACGTCTTTCATTTTGAGCTTTTCATAACTCTCTTTATTTATCTTTCTTTTTCGATTTCTAATCACTTATTATAATCTTTATTGGCTTAGGGTTTAAACCATTACATCCAACACACTAGTTATTACATAGGATCCAATGCTATCTCTCTATTGCAAACTTTGTTTACAATTTCATGTATATTCTTTAAACAACCAAAGAAAACAAATCCATTGATTTTTTTTATTACACTACTCATTCATTGTTTGGATAAAGTGATTGATAATCAACTTTTCATAATTATATTTCTTTATGCTGTCCTTCTAGAATGTAATTACTTGCATATTCTATTAACTAAGATTATATGGTGTATCGAAAACTAGGATGACATCATGTAGTACTATGGCTAATAATACATATATCAATATTGTAATTAATATTCTTTGTTTTGTAAAACAAAATTTAACAGAGTAAGAAAAAAAAACAAAAAGATCCTCTATCTTTCTAATTTAACCAACCAAAAGCACTGTTAGTATAGGGAAAATCATTTGGAATAGAAATTTTTTGTTTCTTAAAAAGATTGTTCCAAATTGAGATAAAAGGCTTTATCTAAAAAAAATCTGCTGAAGGGAGTTCCTCAAAAACTTAATTTAACTATTTAGTCCGATAATTTAAATAAATTGTTTTATGAAGCTTTAAAATAGTTGAACATTTATATGAATATGTTTGTGAATGCATAATATATGATTTTGAATGGTGTTTAATAATAATGATGTAATACATTTCTTTGATATTTGTGTGTGTAAATATTGAGTTATATAGAATATATTAATGGGATATCAGAGCTTTTATTGATCATGGGAATCATGTATATGAATGTGTTAAATGGTGAAGAATCAATAGAGATTCATGTTACTTGTTTTCTTCATAAGGATCATCAATAGTTATGTTATTATGTTATGTTTGTGATACTTAATGGGATTTGGAATAATTTAATGGTCATATATATATATATATATATATATTTTGAGACATGTTGAGAAATTTAATGTATAGTGGTGTTCTGAAATTCCTTAGTCTTCAAGTGTGCATTTGGATTTCAGTTAGAAATTCAGTTAAGTGGAGATTGAGGTAAATTTTGCTTCTAGCTAAATATGAAAAAAAAAGTGTCAAACATGTTGGTAATGGAACCCAAAATTGGTTAGTGTTCCAAGTGCACTCTAATTTTTTTTATCTCACATAGGCCATTAATGTAATTTATTTTAGAAACTTTTAGTTTATAAGATGCAAACTACTTTACCTACTTTATAATTTGCAGTTTATATTTTTTTTTATATTCCTTATATTTTAATGTTTTTTTAATATCCGCTTTTTTATTTTAATTTTATAGATATAATTAATTATCATATATTTTTTAATATTTTTTGAGTTACTTATATTTGTAATTGTTTCTACATATCAAATTTTAAAAAATTAATATTACAAATTGACATAGTAAATATTTTATTACATGGAAAAAATTACACACAATAAAAATTATAGAAAAGGAATAGTCAATGTAACAGTAAATTAAATTAAGAAATAAAAAATTTAATTAATACTCATTTAATCAACTTGTCTAAATAAAATGACTTGTTCAAAATGTATATACAACATTTAATAAACAAATGGAAGTACTCAAATAATTATTTTAAAATAATTATGAAACTATAATTTATAATAATATATCTTTGTTTAGAAACATATATATGATAAAACTTATATGATTATATTATTTGTTATTTTATACTTATCAGATATTTATTAATTAGTTTATTAAATATTTTTAATGGAATAAATCAATTTATTATTCTAAAATTCACAAACCAAAAATTTATCAGATATCGAATAGTTTTGCAAAAGGCTCACAAATATAATGTAATAATTATATATTCACATGTCAACATATTACAACATGGGTTAGTTAAATTTTTTAGGGGCATCAATAAGAATCAATAATAGTTTTTTTATATATATAAAAATATAATCACATAATATAAGATTAAGGTACAGTAAATGAGAAACAAAAGAAGTAGATGAATGAATAAATTAAAATACCACTGATGTTCATATATAATAAGTTCGGTTTAACTATAAGGTAATGAATTATGATTCTTTCGAGATTCACATAGACTTCAATAAAAAATTAAAACAAAGATTTTAGATTCACGATTCTAAAAAAAAAACTACAAAATAATGACAATTTATTTATAAAATCAACAATAAAATTCTACTACAGTAAAAGAAATAGTTGATGATTTACATAGATCCTTCCAAGCATGTGAAAAGTGAATTAATAGATAAACAGAAGAAAATCAAACATCTTTAATTTTTGTTTTTTTCTTTTCGAACTGATTGACTCACAATCACAAGATTGAAACCAAACCACCTAATCATAGAATTGTGTATTTATGTATTTGCATGTTTAATTAGGGGGCATGCATAGAATATAATAAGACATAAAGGGAAGAATTATTAATGAATAGTATATGTATGTATTTGCATATACTTAAGCATTAAGGTTGTGAAGAAGGAATGGAAGACACGGGAGTGACGCGTTAGGGAAACGAGAGAGGAAGCTTGAAGAGTACAAAAGGTGAGAGTGTAAAAGATTCTGGTTTCTATGATGACTCATTTAAAGAGGGTTTCCATTCACCCACTCCCCAAACAAACAGAAAGAAAAAGGCTAAAGCTTTTTCAGGAATTGGAGGATGTCATTTTTCATTTGCGGGAATAATACTCTACTATCTTCTATCTTCTCCACATTCATACCTCTTCCCTATGCTTCTCATTTCCACAAATATATATATTAAAAAACTTTCATTCAAATGAAATGACTTCTCATTTACACACTGTTTGACACGTTCCCACTTCAATGATAACCAGAAAACACATTTGACACATCAAAACAATTTAACTTAATTGAATTAAAATGACTATATCCATTCATTTTTAAAGTTTGGAAACTAAAATACATCCGAAACAATAATGAATTTCAATTTCACATCAAACTTTAGAAACTAAATATATATTTAACCCTTAAAAATAGTATGGTTAGGTCAAAACTAATTTAAATAAAAATTCATTTTTCAATTTTCTGACTTGTCTTTCAAGAACAAAAATGTGATAAGAGTTTCAGGTTTCATAGCAGATAGCTTGGATGTGATGTTTATTGCGAATGATAACATCTCAATGAACTTAAGGTCAAAAAATATTGACACCATCTATTTTGGGAATAACAATTCGTTGAAGTTTTCGACCAAGACATTGTCATTTTTAAGCTTTCTGGACAATAGATAAATAGATATAAATATAGATATGAGTGTAATAATTTGTATAAATTGTATTAATTTTTCTTTAGTTTTTCCTATGTTAAATTGTAATTTTAGTTTTCCTTTATTTAACATTAAACCTAACATATTTGTTTCATTGAAACTATACATATAATAATAGAAGAGGGTTACGGTGATACTATCAAAATTCCGTGCATATTACTCAAACTCGAACCGAATCTAGTGGGTTTCAACGTAAGTTAGCTTATATCATATCATATATAACACATTAAAGTTTAAGATGTTGAATATAGTGTGTAGTTTTTATTGCCCGGTTTTGCATTTCCGGCATGTGATTCCTTCCCATATTTATGTTCGTAATCTTCTTCTTCTTCTTCTTTAGCTTGACATTATAGTTGACGTGAGATATAATGACACAACTTTGTTGTCTATGGAAAAAGTCACAAAGATTTGTGGTGCTTATACTATTTTCTGCCACTTCAATGGATCAATGACGTTATCAATTCCAATGGGTTCACTTCAAAAAGGAAATTTTGTCTTCCATATCAAAAATAGATGTCTTTTATTGGATATTTATTTTCTTTTCTGTCTTTTTATCTAATCAAATAGGTATCGGATGTCTCATATTAATGAACTATATATTTTCATAGTTTGAAAATACGGAAATTCTAAATTTGAGAAAAAAAGGCTCGGTATAATGAAATAATATAACTTCCCGATAAAATACAATGGTGTAAAATTATTTCCAAAACTTCTATGTACTTTTTTTTTCTTCATAGTTAACATTCTTAACATCTTTGTCACATTGAATTATGAGTCATTCAAATCAAGTTGGATAGACTTATTTTAAAATATATTTAAATTATATTAAATCAATTTCTTAGTTTATAATTTATTCAATTGGTTATTATTTAATAATGATTAGTGTCATTATTTTTTGAAAACGGTGACCTAATTTCGTTTTATTTGATAGTAAAAATGTGATACAAATTAATTTTGTAGCTTGATGCAGAACTATTTTTTTACACAATTAGTTTGATATTTTCGATTCATTATCCAAAATTCAGGAATTTAAGTATAAACTTCGATTTGGTTGTTACAATATAAGTAAGGGTGACAATGCAAACAGAAATACGAGCTAGCCTGCAGGCCTACAAGAAAAAATGTGAGATGGACTGAATATTTTAGTCTGCTGTCTTATTTAAGCCCGTCCCACATAACTCGCAGCCCGCATGGACCAACCACAAGTTTATCCGCATTTGGCATGTATAATCCATATTACTCAAAATTTCTAAAATCTTGTCCTTCTAACACAATATGTCATATATGTTTCTTCTAAGTAACTTGCTAATTCGTTTTTTTCTTCAAATCATCTAAAAATAATTCATTCATTCATATCTAGCTATCCAAATGTGGCTTCATTATTCATATATCTTTCTTGTTTAAGTTCACTTCAAAGTTATTTTTATTTTCAATAAACTTGTACTCAAATTATTAAATGAGTCTATATTTCTTATGCGTCTGTTTAAGTCCACTAATTCGCTTTCTTCTTCAAATCATCTAAAAATAATTCGTTCATTCATATCTAGCTATCCAAAAGTAGCTTCACTATTCATGTCTTCCTTGTTTAAGTCCACTTCAAAGTTATTTTTATTTTCAATAAACTTGTACTCAAATTATTAAATGAATCTGTATTTCTTATGCAAGACCGACCAACTCAACTCACCAAGTCAAATATGGATTGCACCTGCTCCATTATCATTCCTATATATAATCCATCAATTTCACAAGAACCTAAGTAATTTTATTGGACTCCTCATCTATCTTTAATAATAGTAATAATTATGTAAATGTTAATCAATATCCTGATCAATAAATTAAAAAAAAATTACTAATCAATCATTGAAAATAATATTAATAAAAAATATGATTAGATTCCTTAAACCCTGATTAGCGAGACCCGTGTTTGATTGGAAAATCAGTCAGCACTATTTCAATTACGAGATTCTGTCAACAGTTATTTTCTTGGAGGTTTTAAATTTTGTCCCTCTCCTGAATATTGCAATTCAATTATAGCCACATATAACTTCTGTGGTTAACTTGAAACAATTGCAAGTACCGATACTCTTCGTTAAATATAAGAAATTAGAAAAATTGAATATTGATTATTGTATTCGATATATTTATATATGTGAAACCGACACCTCTTTTTTTACATCTATCCGAATACACATCCAAATAACAAAAATGAAGCATTTTCATTATATATCTCATATTCCTTTAAAGCAAAATAAAAAAAATACAATTCGATGACGTCATATATCTGAAAAAAAAAGTGCAATTTAGGGACAAGAAATTGAGGGAAGAAAAAAAGTAAAAGTGGGAGCTTAAAGTTTGTAATTTGGGCCTTTCATATAAGATGCCAACCTTGTCTGGTGGTTTTAAAATGTGTTGTGTGATGGGTCCAATGGTTGTATCCCACAATAAGTTTGAGGATAGGACAAAAAACAAAAAAGACACGTTTGATAGATGGCAATGACTAAACAAAAACTTTAATTTATGCCGTCTTTTTTACCTAGCACCAAAGATGCACTTTTAAATGTCCAATCCAGTATGAGTTTGAAGAAATTAGGAACCACAAAAATAAATTGGTTTGTTTTCGTTTTCAGTTAATCTAATAGGTTTAAATACCTTTTTGGTCCTCATTTTCGTAATGTTTGTTACGAATGGTCTTCATTTTCACATAATGTTTAAAATGGTTCTCATTTTTACCGAATGTTTATAATGGTCCTCATTTTCGCAATTCGTGTTTTATTTGGTCCTTTTCTGTAGCACCGTTTAAAGGAGCATTGTACATGTGGCACAATTTGTATTAGGATGTATTACGTGTACTGTACAGGTGGCTTAATACCCAACTGAACCCCACCTACAGACACAAACTACACAAAATCATGGAAGTAATCTAGAAACCATACATAACATCACAACAATCGAAAGACAAACAAACCCAAAAATAGAATTACGAAAACCCTAACCCACGAGCAAACATAACCCAGAAAACCCTGAACCCACTTACCTCATTGATGATGATTAACTAGAAAATTGAAATGAAGAGTGCAACTGCAATCCAATGATGAAATGACAAGTATTAGCTGCTTCCTCTGCAAATCTGAACTCAAGAAAGATGAAGATAAAGAAATTTTCCTAATTGCAAAATTTTTCCTAAATTGAAAAATTAACGTTAATTAGCCACCTGTACAGTACACGTAACACACCCTAATACAAACCGTGCCACCTGTACAATATTCCGTTAATGATTTAAACGGCATTACAGAAAAAGACCAAATAAAACACGAATTACGAAGATAAAGATCATTCTAAACATTCGGTAAAAATGATGAACATTTTAAACATTATATGAAAATGAGGACCATCCGCGACACACACTAATATTATTTATTTTTTTAAGATTTTGAAAAAACAAAAAACAAAATAGACAAGCGAATGCCTAAATAGCAGACACGTGCTTCATGCAGTAAGAAAATTTTACAGAACACTGTAGTTATTTATGCTCTCGCACTTATTTATGTTCACACTCCACGACATGGCATAGAAATGCCATGCACCCTGTTACGTTAAGGAGATTCTAACAAATCCTTAAAGTGTTTTTATATTCCAATTTATGATTAATTCATTCAATTAAACTCGGTTATACTATTTGTAAGCGATAAACTATTGAATTGCACGGGCAGTACTTTGCCTCGCACTGCTATACAAAGAGACACGAAAGAGAGGAAAACACAAAAACAAGTGATGGGTAAAGAGGAGAATTCACCTTAGGCCCTTTCCAACTTAAATCTTAAAACAATAAATACATAGATATATCCAAGAGAGAACTCATCAGAAAAACACAATAAGATATATAAAATATGGACACCACTTCCAATCCAAAATATTAAGACATGTGGACCTTAATTCTTATATGGTATTCAACATTTTTATTTCTATCCAATATAGTACTAGACTTAAATTCCCAGGCAGCGGTTTAGTTTAACTAATTAACACATAATTCCATTCTAACACAAAACTTGCACTCCAACTATTACCAAAATATTCCCAACGACTTCTTCTTGGTGCTATACAAATTAGTTTCTTCATAAATATTTATATAAAAACGCAAAATGAAATAATTTATCTCTTAAGTTAAAATCAGCTTTTTAGAAAAACTAGTCATTTAACTTCTTTAAAAAAATGGTTTTAACATGGCCTAAATTAATTATAGTTTATGGAAAAAGGTTATTCTATTTTCCTTTCTTATTTACTTCTATAAATGTCTATGGAAATATATTTTCAAACAAAACTTATTCAACCAAGAATATCCTAGAACATAAAAAACAAAAGTAAAGGACCATTGGGGGGGCATTTGCTACCGGTTTCTGGGGAGGGGGTTCATTCCTCCTTTCCATGTACTCATCTAGTATTTGCTTTAGTTTCAGGGTTATGCTTCCATTTAGTAGTGGTTGCAGATGACAATTTTCCCATGCAATATCTCTACAACATTCCCTTGTTTATTACCATGAAAGCTTCTCAGCATACGCTCCAATCCCCTGGTTTTGACCCCTTACTGAAACAGAACAAGAAAATGAACACAACTTCTCAGCCAAGACCACACAAAGCACACAAAAACGGAGCCAACATACTCACCAGATCTCCATCCCCGTATTGCACCAGTAATTAAACCTCTGATCAAACAGCATCACATGCAAGCTCCAAAATAGAAGCTACGTATCAAAACAGATGAACTATGCACAACCCCATCCTACCTGTTTAACACACAACATCCTGTCCCATCCGAAAACAGATATCGGAACCAAATAAAATTATCCGAATAAAACCTAAACCTCAAATAGCAGAAACTCAACTAAAATACAGACCGCTGCTGTGTCTCTTTACACACTATTACAGTTAGAAATACACAGTTTTTCTGTTCAGCCAGTTGGCTTTTCTTCTGTTAATACCGTTAGCTTTTCTTCTCTTTTTTGTATCTCCAGCCTTATAAATGGCTTTCTCATGTACTGATATTGTTGAGTTGATCAACAAAAGTGATATGCAAAGTTTGGTTTTCATAATCCGTGCCATACACACCAATACACACTATCAAGTCCTCCCGTTGTAAGCCACAATCAACCTCACCAACCATCTTAAATGCGGTTATTTTCAGGAAACAAACCATTTTACAATCAAACTAATCAAAAAAGAACACCATCAACCTCTACAAAAGACAACCCTAAGAAATCAACCTCCATTTTGACATTGTCACCATTCCTAACTGCAAACAACCCAGACATAAACCACAACCATGAATAACTATCCTGCCCACATAAAAAAACCGCCCCAGTCCTAGTCAAACCCCAAGCAGATCCACTGTGACACTGTACCCACACTCATGCTTGTGAGTGTCACTCAACAAAAAAACTAATGAGATGCATTCAGTCGAATAGAGTGCAATTTTTGTGAAGGGTAATTTGTGTCATTTTCCAAAAATAAATAATGACACAACTCATTAATCTCTATCTTGCTCAAAGGTCCAACCTTGGTCCAAGCTTGGCCCAAGGGTTAGCCTGTAAATATGGTCCCACAACAAAGAATTGAATATGGTTTTGAAGTTGCTGTTTGTCAGGGGATAGTTGACTTTAAGGATGATCATTGATCGTTATACTAAAGTCATTCACATTCGTGAAAAAAGAAATTACAGATGGCCAAAATAATGTGGCGTATAAAATGCAAAGCAAGAAGATGAAGGCGTCATTGAGCAGAAATTTATATATGGTAAATCACTATAGCATGTAAGCAACACATGTTTTAGAGAAGATTATGAAACAATAGCACATTCAGGTCAAAAATGACAGACAAGGCTACAAACCCAGCCCCTGTAGATAAACAGGAATATACATAATGCAACAAAGCTAAGATGGTGAAAAACTCACATATGTTGAGCCGGTTATGTATGACACAATAACTGTTATGTCATCAAGCTTCCCACCATAATAATGGAACCCAGCCTCCTGGGCTGCAGTAGCAAATGGTGTCTGTCTATTCCTGTCCAGTGCTCGCTGACGAGCCAGTGCTGCTATCTTCTGAGCAGTTACTTGGGGTTCTAGTCCAGCTCTAACTGCATTCAAAACAACTTCAGCAACCTCATCATTGTACAGATTGTCAAACAATCCATCGGTTCCAGCAACGACAACATCTCCTGGTGCAACAGATATTTTGAATACCTGGATATGTGATTGTGACGGGTGTGTTAGTCTGTTTGCTTTCCAGAGATATTATATGAACTTGTTTTGAAATACAGAAACTTAATATGCTACGAGGCTTCCTATGAAAAAATTCTAGGATGTTAACTGTGCCAAGACCCAAATAATACTCTGCAGGACAATTTCAAATTAACATTTAAAAGGAAAGAGGAAACTGAAGCAAATAAAAATTTGATCTGCAAATCTGATAGGAGCCTAGCAACCATGGACCCAACTGCATCATCAAATGATTTTCCTACGACGGATATTTAAAACAAGAACCAAGCGTAGTACGAATAGTCCCTTTGGATGGGAGGACTTGATGCACTAAGGATTTCAGAATCTATCAAAGATCCTTAGCAATGAACTGCCAAACTGCTATAGGATAACTATTAAAGTATGTTATTTCCTTTGTGATTCTGTTTTGCTTTTTCCTTATATATGGATGTATGATGTACCATTATGAATAGACAAGAAGCATTATTCAGAAATCATTCTTCCCTAAATTCCTTGGGAGGTGACATTCCGAGCTTCCAATTCAGAAACATTTTCTGTTCTCATATCAATTGGTCCTTTCAGTGGCATCCATCATGGCTGACCCTAACCAGATCCGTGCTCAAACTCAGGTTGAGGCGCTGGCTCGTATAGGGGGAGATGTTGTAAAACTTACCCAAAACCAAATTACCCACACAACTGATCAGAGCCCCCTCCATTCCAAACTTGATGACCATCAGTCATGTTTCCAACACAGAAACTTACTCTACGTCATTTACTTCTAGCACTAGTTCTCACCCTCACCGCCCTTGATGTTTCCCATTTTGATGGATCCGATGATATGCTTAGGATATTTATCCCAATTATTTCATGCTACCTCTACTGGTGAACGCTTCCCAAATAGCAGCCTTCTAACTTAACAGCCCTGCACTTAGTTGGTATTATTGGATTTATAGCAATAACCAAATCTCGTCTTGGGCAGATTTCCTCTAAGCATTGAATTGCATTTTGCGCCTTCGTTCTATGATGACCCTAAAGGTACTTTGTTTAAACTCAACCAACATGATTTTGTTAACAACTGCCTCTCCAAATTCGATAGTCTTGCTAATCATACTGTCGGCCTCGCAACCTTGTTCCTTGAGTTGCTTCATCTCCAACCTCTGTCAGCATACACCATGAGGTTAAACCACTCCAGCCCTTAACCCTCATCCAAGTTGTTATCCTCGCCAATTTACAAAAGGATAATTTACTTGAAGCCAAAAAGTTTCACCACCCTTGATCCCCCTCTTCCCATCACACCACCTTGGCCCCCTTATCCTCTCTACTTCAGTCGTTACCCTTCCTACCCCTACCAAAACACCACTCAAACACCTCACCCCAATTGAATTATTAGATTGTCCCAATCGTGGTCTTTGTTACACTTGTGAAACCTTCCCACAAATGCAAATCTAAATTCCTCCTATTTGTGGCTAACAAAGATATCCCACATGGCCCTGTCTCTCATCTTCCTCTTCTTGATACCAACCCTTCCAATGACCTAAGCAATTTTGCTACTTTCTCTGCGCAATGCATTGTCGAGATTTTTAATGGTCACAAAGTTCTTGTGTTGTTGGTGCCGATAGCAGTCATAACTTTATCCAATCTTGCATGGTTCATTCTCTCAACCTCACTTCTCAAGCTACCACACAGATGAGTATCATGGTCAGTGATGGCAACAAACTTACTTGTTCCACTATTTGCAAGGGCATTTTTCTATTTCTCTTAAAATGCATTGCTTTTAGGTTGAGCTTGTCATAGACACAGCAAGAGCTGATATTGTTTTTTGCAGTAAATTGGCTTAAGGCCCTCAACACAATTGTTATGCACGACTCTCGTCTTACCATGCATTTTATACAGGGTCGTTCTGTCCCAACTGAGATTATTCATATTTAAATTAAACGTCTCCTAAACACTTACCAAGCCACAACCTACTTTCATATCCAACTTCAGCACAATTCTAATTTCCTTATTCCTAACCCTTCCTTCTTAAACATTGATCAAGCCACGACCTACTTGATTCCCTGCAAACTAAGATCACAAAGTTTGCACCCATTTTTCAGCCCTTCACTCCTTACCCTCACCAAGAACTACTAACCACCACATCTACCTCTTTCTCAGTATTGCCCCAGCATATGTTTGATCATACTGTCATCTATATTTTTCGAAGCAAGAAATCAAGCATCAAATTGGCTGGATTCAACCAGTCAAAGTCCATTCTCTTTTCCAGTGTTACTAGTATAAAAAGAATCAGACATGGCGAGTATGCATGGATTTTTGTGCTCTAAATGCGCTTACGATCAAGGACCGATTTCCAGTTCCCACCTTAGACAAGTTCCTTGGAGACTTGGAATTTGCTTCAGGTTTCACAAAAGTTGACCTTGCTGAAGGGTTTCACCAAATTCGCATGGCCCCTTGATGATATTCCAAAAATTGTATTTCGTACTCACAAAAGTCAAGGAAAAAGCTAGGTATCACAAGTGTGAAGGAAGCATCCGAAGTGTGACTCAAGTATAGGAAACATGGATAAATCTAAGTCATTGATCTATGTCTAAACTTCGAATCTTAAAATTTAAATTTTCCCACCTTGTCTAGTTCAAATTTCGTTCACACTTAAACTAGATTCTACATTTACATTTCAGGTTACGCATATTAGACTGTCATTTAGGAGATGATCTTAAGCTACAAATAATTGTCTCTTCTCTTTGTAAGTAACTTCTAAATATATGAGAATTGAGAGAGATTTTCCAGAGCACTTCTAGAGTTTTGAGACAAGAGAGTCATCTTTTTCCTTGAGTCTTATCTTGGATCATAAGATCAAGTGGCAATCAATTCAACCCTTATCTTGAATATCTTTAAAGTGGTGGGGCTTCCTCCATCAACCCATAAGTTTCTCTCTTACATTCTTTTCTTATTCATCTTCTTTGCGGAATTGAAAGTGTTTTATCTTCATGTTTTGTTCTCCTTCTACCTCCATTCAATAAAAGCAAGGTAAGCACAATGTCATTGTCAATGCTCTTTCTCGCGTGCACGACTGTAAAATGGACTCTAGTTAGTTGGATTCTCTCCATTCTACAATTTCATCTTAGAAAATTTGAAGCAATAACTACCTCCTTCAAACGCAACTTGTTCCATCAAACAATAGGTCTCTCTAAGGTAGTATTTGGCTTCCTAACAATTGTTCTTTCATTACCTTGCTAGTGACTGAATTTCACACTTCTACCTTGGGTGGCCATATGGGAATTGCAAAGGCTCTTAGCTAACTTACCAATTTCTTTTGGCATGCAATGAAGTACGACATCACCCAAATCATCACTAATTATTCAGTTTTCCCACAAGCAAAGTAGAACACCAAGATCCCCAGTTTATTGCAACCAATACCTCCTCTTACTATTCCCTGGGAGGTATATCTTTTAGATTTCATAACCGGACTTCCACCGTCTTCTGGTTTCACCATTATATTAGTTATTGTTGATCATTTTTCAAAAGGTACACATTTTCGTCCTCTCCCTACACATTTTAATGACTACAACAAAGTTGCTCTCATCTTCATTGATATGGTTTGCAAACTTCATGGGTTCCCAAGAAGTCTTATCTTTGATCAAGACCCTTTCTTTATCAACACCTTTGGCAAAAGCATTTGAGGTTGAGTTGTACCGCTCCAATTAGTATAGCCTATCACCATCAAAGTGATGGCAAGACCGGGATCCTTAAAAGGGTGCTTGAGCTACATCTTTGTGCTTATGTCCATAGTCAGCCTTCTAAATTGCTCAAATTTCTCAGCCTTGCATAATGGTGATATAATAGCACCTCCATTTTGCTACAAGAATCACACCTTTCAAAGCCACTTTTGGGAAATCTCCCCCCATCATTCCTGTCTACTTTCCTAGCTCCTCCTCCACATTGAAATTGTTGACACCCTTCTTTCTTCATAGGAAAATTTACTTGCCTCTCTTACTTACAAATTGCATAAGGCTTAACAAACTATGAAGGCCTATGTTGATTCTCACTATCATCATGTCTCTTACAAGATTGGTGACCGGGTATAAGTAAAATTGTACCCTTACCGTCAAGTTTCTATTTTGGGATTCCCTTATAGAAGTTGAGAAAATGCTTTCATGACCCTTTTGAGATCATGAAAGTTGTAGGTCATGTTGCTTGTTGTTTGGTTTTGCTCGAATTTGCCTAGAGTCATCCAATTTTCCACTATTCCTTACTCAAATTACCTCATAGACCCTTTCCCACTACTAAGGATCTTCCTACTATCTTTTCTAGTCCCAAGTTAATTATCCAACCACTGTCCATTTTGGATTCCAAATGGGAAATACTAGTGACCGTCCCCGTGGTCCAATGGCCAAGACTCCCTCCTAAAGACATCACTTGGGAGGATTAGGCTGACTTGACTGCCACTTACCACCTTGAGGACAAGGTGGTTTTCCAAGAGCAAGGGAGTGATAGGAGTCCAGCAACCATGGACCCAACTACAGCATTAACAAATGGGCCTACAGTGGATGTTAATAAAAGGCCCAAGCGTAGTACCAAACCTCCCTCTGCTTGGGAGGACTTCATGCACTACAGATTTCACAATCTATCAAAGGTTCTTCGTAATGAGCTGTCAAATTGCTATAGGATTATTTCCTTTACCATTCTGTTATGATTCTGTTTTACTTTCCCTATATATGGATTTATAATGCACCAGGAAACATTATTCGGAAATCGTTCTTCTCTAAATTCCTTGGGAGGTGACATTCCCAACCTCCAATTCAGTAACATTTTCTGATCTCATATCCAAGTCATCTTTCATGTGCTTAATATAGAAAAGGAAATATTTAAAATGAGATACACCTTTCATTTTCACTCCCCTCTCCCTATATTTTCTTTCATTTAAAAGTAAATAAAAACCCTCTTTATTATTATTATTACCTTTACCAATCAAACCTCACGTTTTACGAAATCAACCAGAAAATATAATTAGGATATGAAAGAAATTTCAAATGCCAATCTTTCAGTTTGTTCACATTAATCACAAGAGATTGGAGGAAAGTTCTGCAAACTCTGTTTCATGGCACCAGAACCATCCTGTCAGAAACAGTAAGAGTTGAACTATACTGTCTCAACAAATAGTCCCTGGAATGCATGCTATCAGAAACGGGTAAGAAGGTACAGTCTCAAAAAATAAGAGCCTCAAGTTTGAAATTTCCATATTGCTAATGTAATGTCCTTAGAAGTAAATCATGTGTGAAATTAGTGACAACATACCTCACCAGAGCTGGGTAGATCACATCCATTGCCACTCTCCAGTTGGTACGTAAAATTGAAGTCATGCTGTTGAACAGGGGACCTGAAAATGGTGCATCCATCTCTAATCACAATGAACCCACTGTCACCTAAATTAATGGCATGCAGTCCCTGGACAAAGAAACCAAACATAGTAAGCAAATCCATCATTTGATTTACTCTTTCACTTCCTTTCATATTAAAAAAACTAGCTGCCCATATTTTACAGGTTGTGAACTGATGGGCTTCAGACAATCACGATGCACACTGAAACATCTATAACTTAGGGCTTAGGAGCAGGTTAGACAAGAGTTAAAGATATGTGTGTATGTATTCATGCCTGAACTGTATATTAAAATGAGTATAGTGGAGAACAAATAACACCAAATTCATGAAAAACAAGATGGAAAAACTGAGCAAGCTTTAATTTTGTTTCCCCTATTCCATTTAGATATTGATTTCAAAGGAACCTAACAGTAAATACATGCTAAACTCATCACTAACACGTAACAGTAAGTCTGATCCTGGACGTAGATAAGAATCTAGTTTTTATTGTACAAGATTTTACATTAGACATCATATGACGTAAAAATACAGATGCTAGGGAGATGCATAATCTATGTTAATGTAATGTTGATAAAGTCAACAAGGTGAAAAAAAAAAAAAACTATTTAATATATAGCATTAAAAATGCTTACGAAATCCAGACACATCGAGTACTGTCCAACAGATAAGGAAGAAAACCATTCATGTGACAAAATGGAGATGTTGGGGAGGGAGATGCATGATCTAATGTAATGTTGGTAAAGTCAAGAAAGTGAAAAAAAAAACATTTAATTTATAGCATTAAAAATACAATTAAAAAAGTATGCACACATCTAGTGCTGTCCAACACAAAAGGAAGAAAACTATTTTGATAGAAAAAATTTAAATAAAAATAACATTATACCGTATCAGTAAGGGCAATGATACAAGCCGTTGATGAACCCTTGGCCTTCGTAAATGAGTGAGCCTTCTCTAAAACACTTGCGGGATCAACAGAACCTTTTGGTTCCTCTTCAACTGCTCTAACAGAATGGGACATCAGTTCTTGAGCAAAAAGTCCAGCATTAACACCAACGTCTGCCCAGCCACCTACACCATCTGCAACACCAATCGCTTGTTCATCTACGCAAATAAAATGTGCATCCTCTCCACCATAGTCCTCCTTATCCGGATGTGGTAGGTAACATGACCCGGAAAACAACTTCAACTTCTCAGGACCAAAATTTGTTCTGAAAAAAGCATCATTATTTAACATATCTACCTTGTAATTGTGGGAAACATAAATTAAAAGAGGAAACCTCGTCTCCAATCTTGATACTAAATGTGTAGGTAGGGCCATTGTATCCCCTAACTCTGGTAAAAAAATTACTTCACTTCTGTAGAGAAAAACGTCACTCACACTTATACCTTCTCATAAACTTATGCAAATAATGTTTTACCATCGCTCAACAAAGTCATAAATTAAAATAACTTGAATAAATGACTAAATAACTCTAAAATAAAAACATCATACTTAACTCTCATTCTAGTTCCTAGGTGTGTAACCATCAGCCACTTTAGTACAAGATGTTCATTTTTAACACCATTACACAAACAAAAAGCAGGGTAAAATATATTTGAAGTCTCTCAGGTTTCGTTCTAAAGTTTTTAATCTCCATACTTAAAAATAACGATTCTGGTCCTAGCTGAACTCCATAGGGACAAAATGATAGAGGAACCAAACTACTTATAATCCTTTTAAGCGTGCATTTGGTTTCCGTTCTACGCCACCAGACTAACGTCAAGTTCGAAACTACGGAGAGAGTAGCTTTCACGTTTTGTTTTTTCCATTTTGAAGTGAAGATGCAAGTGTAGTGAAACAGTGACTAAAACCAAAAACGAAGAGTCTACAACACATCTTACCCTAAAAGTATTCTAAAGCAAACGACACACTTAAATTCAGAGAAGAAAACAAGGGTTTACAGAGAAAGACGTACTGGTCGAGTGAAAATGTGGAGGACGAAAGGTGTTGAACATGAGGCGTTGTATCGGCGGAGCAGCAAGGAAAGGAGGAGCGCTTGGTTCCAACAAGGAGCGAGCTCGGATTCCAACTCCTCCAAGTTGCATCGGAGGTGGAGCAGCCGAAGTTCAAGAGACTGTTCAAGGGTTGCAATCTTGTGAGATTGACGGTAGCTCGCAAAGCGGCGCGGCGCGTCCTGTCCCGGAAGCGAACGCCGGAGGGCTTGGCGGAGACTTCGTCGAAGTAGACATCTCCGAGAAGAACGGCATTGGAAGTGGAAGCTGCCATGGAATGCGGCGAAATGAGAAGTGAGAAATGAGAAACGTGAAGATGAGATGGAAGAGCAGCAAGAAGCCCCGAAGATAGAGGAGATGGTCTCGGTTCCTCTGGAGCCTCAAAATCTTGCGATGGGAGATTGAAAGAGACAAAACTCCGACTTCTACTCCAATGCTTGGCCTCTTTATTATTAGATCTCTATTTCTCTATCTTTTCTTTTTCAATTCAAATTTGAATATTTTATTTTCATTTATTTATTTATTTATTACATTAAAACTCTAAGTCCCGCTAACACAGCTCCATAACACAGCAAATAAAAATTAATACAGTACGATAGAATTAAGGTTTAATAAGTTATTGGTCTTGATTTATTTGATAATTTTTTATTGTTTCAGCTAAGTCTTTGGTTCATATTTTAGTCTCTTAATTAATTTATAACAGTTAACATAATAGTTAGTGAGAATTTTACTTAATCTAGAAAATCAATTATAAAAGTATAGAATATCAAAAATTCGGTTTAGTGTTTTTTTTTTTTAGTTTAGTGTAAAAATTCTGAAATTGTAAGGAACCGACTGATGTATCAAACTGAAAATTAATTTTAGAAAAGCTTTTTTTTTATCAGCAAATTTTTTTTAGAAAAGTTAAATAAAAGAACATTTAAAATGTTATTTGAAGTAAATTACAATTACATCGACAACTCTAAAGATTACATAATCTTTATAGTATGTTGGATAGAAAATTTAAAGAAGATAATTTATTTCGATGCAAAAATTGAAATACTTTATAATAAAATATATTGTTTGAATAAAAAAATTTAAAAAAACAAATAAAATTTTAAAATTTTACAAGAATAAATAGATTAATATTAAATTATTTCAAATCTATCTAGAAAAGGTAAAATTTTGAAATTTTTTATTTAAAATTTACGTATCTTTTCTTTGTTTTTTTTTTCGGTATCAATATTTGATTAATATGAAAATATTGTTGGATTAACTATTATAATACATCTCAAATTAGTTCAAAGTTAATATTGGTTTGGTTGTGACCACGATGATACGCTCAACTCTTCTATTTGATTTGATTTTTGTGTAAATAGTTAGAGTATCGTGTGAGTTTTAGAACTTTAAGAGCAACTTTGAGTCATGGTTATTTTTTACAGTGAAGCTAATTTAGATTTAAACATTATTGTTATATGATTGTGGGATTATGAGATAGATGGTTCAATGTGTTGAAATATGATTTAAAATAATGTTTTTATAAATATAATTGTATTGATTTTAATATGTACTATGATTTATCTTTTTACATTAACGGTGACTCTGATCGGTTGTGTGACCTCACTAGATTTGTCGTAGGCATTGATAGAATTATGATGTGTGTATTTTCATATAAAAATTTAGTGGAATGCTTACACAAAATGGTAAGGAATACAACTTATCGGAATTAGTTATACAAAATTATATGGACTTACTAAGCGATGTGACTCGTTGAGAAAAAATGCATATTTTCTATTTTAGAGAGCCTCAATACTTTCACTTGCCGGCAAACTACCACTAGTTGGACGAGCTAGCCAATAGCGATACTAGAGGGTTAATTCGTTGGCCAAGTAAAAAGGTGGTTAAGTGAACAAAAATCAAGAGTGATGTGTGTGATTGACTCGTTGGGCAAGATGTTGTTTGTTGAGAGAAATTTTCAAAAAAAAAATTTGGAAGTCCCACATCGACTAAAGATAAGGCAATTTCATAGTATATAAGTGAGGTGCGAACCTCACCTTACAAGTCGATTTTGTGGAGGTTGAGTTAGGCTTAAAGACCACTTCTAACATGGTATCAGAGTCATTGTTTAAAAAAAGTCTATCCTAACAATATTGCTACCCTTCCTTCTAATTTCTTCATTTAAGAGGCTATCTTTGACCTTGTCAAAAGTTTTCCATTAGGAGCATAATTACTCAGAGATACCACCAAAGTCTTCCAACTGTCTGCCACTAAGGAACCATCATTGTATTTCAAGTTTACTATCTTCCTAATAAGGAATGCCTTGTTCAATGAGTTTTTAGACTCAAACAGCTCATTCAATCTCTTCCATAAATTGTAAGTAAGAGTCTCACCTGACACATAATGATAAATATATTAATCTATCATTGTCTGATTATACCAATAGTCTTCCTATTTATCTTCTTCCATTCTCCATCAAATTTATCTATTGGTTTAACACCCTTTTCCTCAATCGGATCGTGTAGGTCTATGCAAAATAACAAATCTTTCATGCGAGATTTCCATATTGAATAATTTGTAGAATCCAGTTTAATCATGGTTCTTGTACCATCATTATCTCTTATCTTCAAAGCACAAATCAAAGCCCCTAACAGAAGCTCTGATACTCGTTGTTGGGAAGATCTCAACAAAATAACAGATAACTGAGCGCGGAAGCAAAATCCACATCAAATCTTTCCTAAATAAATAATATGCAAAATAATAAAATGCTTAGAATAGAGAAGGGATGAACCAACAAACACCAAAACTTTTAACATGTGAAAACCTCAATATGGAAGAAAAACCCACGGGACCTTGTCCAGTAAAAGTAAAAACTTCCACTAATAAAAATTAATGGGTACCACAAGTTCTCTTGGAGATTCCAATGATCAACAAAGCACTATTTTTTTCACCAACAAAGGTGGATAACAAATCTCAATGGGTACTTTAAATGAACAATAGAGTGAATCCCAATATATGAGAAGATGTATAAAACCTTTTCTCCAAAGTTCTTCTTCACTCTTTCTCATGACTTCTCACTAGAAACACTAACAACTTCTTTCTCTCTGTTTCACTCTATTTTTCTCTCTTATTAAACTTGATGCAAGTGTTACATATTTAAATTGCATAATGGATCGGAAGCCCATAAAAAATACCTCATTTTATTTTTCTTAATTAAATTAATGTAAATCCAATAAATTGGTGATGCACGTGATGATATATATTTCACAATCACTTAATTAGTTCTATTTGTTATATCAAACAATATTTATTAATAAGTTTGAAAAATATCCATGCATTACACGCAAAAAAGTACTGGTTTAAATATATAGTGATACATATATTGTGATGTATAAATAAAAAGAGAAAAAATATAAAAAATATTTCAAAATGAAACTTAAAAAAGTTATGCGTATAATCGTACCGTGATGATGAGGAAATTTATGTGTAGAGATAAAATAAGATAATTGCATTGTTTTAGTAGTTGAGAAAATAAATGTTATGAAGGCACATAATCTTCTCTCTTTTCAAAAGTTTTGAAATGACAAGCCTTAACTGTATTTTTAATTTATCTATGCATTTTATTTTATTTAATTAAGTAAGTCTATTCATGCACAAAAAACCCACTTTGGTGAAGCTCAATTTTCTTTTTGTTCAACTATTAAAATTCTTGTTTTTTAATTAAAATTCGTTCAAAGTTAAATTGATTAGACAACTTTAAACTTCCTTCTATTTCAAATTAAATTAAATGATAATTTTACCTTTTAACATCACGAGAATGACTTATATTTTGAATTCTTTTTTACTAAACAAAAGAAAAATAATATTGTTTTTCTAGTTTTTTTCCGAGTGAAAAAAAAAATTTCCGTTTCTTTTGTTATTTAATATTTTGTGGCCACATAAAACAAAATAAGGTTAGGTTAGGAACGTAAAGCATTTTGATATTATATGAGACGGCGGGAACGTGACAACTATACTGTGGACCGGTAATGATTCCAGCGTTGTTGACTTATTGCAGTTCTATTTAGAAATTGAAAATCTCGCACTAAATAAAAATATAAAAATTAAGTGATATATAAAAAAAGTATGGTCTATAAATATTAAATTTTAAAATTTTAAATAACAAAAAGTTAAACTTTTTATATAAATAATTCGTAACTCAAAAATAATTAATCTTTTTCATCTGTCTAATTGAATTTTTTTCAAACAATTATCTTCAATTCGCTAGGTCTCCCACGACTATAGATATAAGGAATGTGATGTTTATTACCATGAGGATTTTTTTTTCATCAAACTAAAAATTTCGACAATCACTTGTGATATTGAAAATAAATTCCTATTTTAAATTAAAAATTACATAAAATTAATAAGTGTAATATTCTTATGTTATTATCCTCATAGAACATAAAAAATTATATTAAAATTGATGTGAATGAAACACACTGGTTTTATGGCATTTTTTTCGAAAGCATGTGTTGCACTTTATTAGGGAACAAGTTCGGATAAAACTCTTGCACTCAAGTGAAAGACACTAACTTATAAGTTATTTGAGATTATTATTTATGACTTTAATAAGTTTAACATAATTTAGAAGATGAATAACATTGAATTATGTGTTAAGTGGTCCAACTTAATAATATTAAAAACTAAATTTAAGTAGTACGGTATGGATCGATTATCATTTGTCGATCATTCTCTGTTGATCATCCTTTGGGCTGATCATCCTGACCGATTATTTGGCTGATCATCCTTAACCTATCAGTTGAAGAATAAATATCATATTAACTACAAATCAACCAACTAATGCTAATTAAGGTACGATTGGGTTGTGATTAGGCTAACAAAAATGTAAAAGCCCACAACACCACCTATATAGAAAGGTATAAGGTATAGTTGTTGAAATATATGCATTACATCACTTAATATTCTTTCGATCAGTCACCTATTGACTTTAACGTCAAAATACTTTTTGCAGATACCATCCGGATGACTTTGGACAAACGAGAGACTTTAAAGACCAAATAAACATAAAAAAACGTCACAAAACAAACTATCATAAAGTTTTGGATACTAGTCCGACCCAAACCAAAACAAGTAGCTAGTATAATATCAATTTATAAATACTTGTTTCTGTATTTGGAAAGTAGTATATACTCTTTACATAGGTTATAAAAACATTAAATGTAAATTTTTTTTTTATATTAAACTATCAACTTGTATTTTCTTCATCATTTTTTCTTTGTAATTTTATGCCATGAATTATTTATATCATTTTTCCCTGTAAGTTATTTTCTCCTTAGTTTACCTCTTTCCATACTCACCTTTATGCCAATCTTACACTTTTTGTTTTACATATATTTGAATATCGTTTATGCACTCTTATTCGTAGTTCTATATACTCTAAAAATCCTAGTGTTTTTTTATGTATTTAGATTTTAAGATTTAAATATTTTCATTTATTTTTCTTACATATTTGGAATTTTAATTACTGTTACCATTCTTCTATATCTGAGTTAAGTTTGCATCAAGTTTCTAGCATAACATAATTCTTTCTCTCCTAAGGAACTTTAAGAACATGATAATTTAAAAAAAAAAAAAAAACCCACCAGATTATATCTTAATTATAGATATAACTGATACACAAAATAACACATTTTACACAATTCACTTCCTATATTAGTTATTGATCATTGATTATGACCAATGTTGAAAATATTCCACTTTTGAAACTGAAGGGATTTGCATTAATTTGTTAACTGTTATAGAATGTCTAAATAACCAAAATATCCTATTAAATTAACTATAATATTTTTCATTAAAACAAAAAAATAATTAATGTCTTTGAAATAATAGTTAAAAGGCTAGTGATTTTTTTATTAAAAAGTATTTATTATAATCAAATATATAAACAATCTAATACTTAGTTCAACGAGTAATAAACAAGGAATACGTTTATTATATTAGTGTTTTTGTTTTTTTTATTTATGTAAAATTTTAAAATCATAAAAACTTTAAATTACAAGAAAAGTGTACACAATTAATATAAATGGATGACTACAAAATATGGAAAGTTTAGTTTTTTTTTAAAGATTAAATTAACCAATTTTATTTAACAATGTCATCACTAAGATGCAATTTTTCATAATAAAAATATAATTTAAAATAATGATTAAATTAAAAAATAATTTCTGTTATATCAATGTAAAGCACGTCAAACTATAATTTTTCCTATAAAAAATGTTATAATTAACATTTATGACTTTTATCTAAGATATATTTACTGGAAGTACTTTCTTACTCATCATACAGTCAATAAAGTTGATTGTATTTATAAAGATAGAAATAATTATAATTGTGTAAAAATTAGTAAATAAAGGAATTCAAATTGTTAATTGTTATATATTTTATATTTTATATATTGAATTTTAATTCAGAAAATTCATAGAAAACATCACTTTGAAATATTATTGAAATATTAAATTTATCTGACTTTGTTTTAATGCCTTTGAGATTCTTGGGTTTGTTAAAGGGTTTATATTGATAAAGTATTTTATTAATTCCATAAGAATCTCCCATAATATAAATCCTTTCTAGAAGTAATACTTAATGGTACTTGGCAATTAATTAATATTTTCTCCTATTATATCTAAAGTTGCACTTTAATAGTATATAATATACTTAACAAAAAATTAATTACCAAAATTAAATTCCAAATTTAATAGAAGAAGAGTACTTAATTATAATAACCTTTAACTATACAAAGGAATGCTACAATAATTTATGACATTTACATCAAAACATTAATTACTTACTAACATCCTATCAACCATTAAGTACAAAACAATGGGGAATGGATAAAAAGCAACCTCGTTACAGTAAATCGAAAGTAGAAGAAAACTATACTAATGAAAGTTTCCTGATTTATGCCAACAGCTACGGATCAAAGCATTCAAATTTGATCAAAACTGTGGAGGTCCAAGAAGTCGAAACCAAGATGATAACTTCAAACGTGTCACTGTCGCCCAAACCTACGACATCCATATCAAATCTCAAGCACTTTGTAAACATCCTTAATTCACAACTACCCGTCCTCCCGAACAGAGCAAGAATATTGCAACTTGTGCCACTGATTGGAATTTGCCACCTTTCCGTTTTCAAAGACAGTAAATACAGTCCAAAAATTTCCCCATTTGCGCATAATTTCTTGCATAGCTCCATATGTGCATGCTCTATCATACTGCTACCAATACTCCTAATCATTGCTGCAACCAAACATTCTACACAAAGACCACGTTTAATTCTACAGTCATACATAACTTTTTGCCCAGATAAATGCAGTTATTGCAACCAAAATGTCAAGAGCTCCTCCTTCCAATATCTTTGCCAGAAAATTCCCCATTACCGAAGGTTGTTGCTGCAGCAACATCCAAACCACCACCAATAGATGTGATGAGTGCAGATAAGCCTCCACCAGCAGCCATCCCCAATCCCAGAAAATCAAGAGTTGTGTGTTTAGGACCAAACATGGAGGGTGTTCCCGTCATCAATTCCTTGAGTCCAGAATCACCATCACACGGAAGACTAAGTCCAAGCCCTGCAGGAACCGAAACACTCTCAGATTCTAACTGAGGCTGACCCCATTGCAGGCCATTTTGCTGCCCTGATGGAGTTGAAGCTGAAGATGAAGATGACACAATGCCAAACCCGCGAAGCAGAGAGGCGTTTGTGGCTGCAGCACCCATTTGAGCAGCTTTCTGCAGCAATGCAGTGGCTGACATGGCCGGTTGTGGAGGCGACGACGCATACTGCCGGTGCTCTTGCCCTCCTGCTGCGAATATTGGTGAGGCATTACTGGTGGAGAGGCAAAGAGATACGGCCTCAGATGAAGAGGGAACTGTGATATCTGCATGGTGATCTGGAGGACCCATGGCTCTAACTAAGTTACTGAATGCTGGTGTTTGAGATTGTAGAGTCCCAGATGATGTTGAAGAAGCAAACAAACTTGCAAACACACTACTACTATTACTATTATTAGTAGCACCGCCATTGCTTGCTGAGCAATTGGTACTGTTGTTGTTGCTGCCACAGCTCCCACTTATAGCAGTAGTAGCTTGTTGCTCCTCAATGACTTCTGGGGGATTACATTCCGGTAACTCTGAAACGCCAGAAGAAAAAAAGTAAAGAAAAAGAGAACCAACAATAACAACAGCAGCATTATTATAATGAACTGTTGTTATTAATTAAATAAGAGAAAACGCAGAGTCGGAAAGGTGATGCCTTTCTTTTTAAGTTAGATTAAGAGCTCAGAAGAAAAGAACAAAACAATAGTTTTTCCTCTCTTGAAACACCCTCCGCCCTCCTTTATCTCCACCCAAAAAACAAGCAAATCTTTTCCTCTTTTTAGCTTTGTATCTTTGAACATCCCTTGATGTCAATTGACCAATTCAGATCGCAGTCCCAATAAACACCTTTTTAAGTTCTTTATTTCCATTACTTAATTGGCCCATGGAGTCTCAGACAACTTCCCTCTTCCATCCTTTTCATCGCACATAGGTCACACCAAAACACAATACCAGACAAAAACACTACTAACCTCCGAGCACATTCGCTATCAAAAACAAAAACATAACTTTGATTTTGTTGACTAGTTTTAATTTGACCACATCACAGGCGACAAAACCAAAAAAAACGCATGTTTTTCACTAGTAAGGTATTAATCCTGCAATCTACCTGGGTTCTGCGTCTGCACACCAGAAGATATGACACTGTTTGACTGCGAAGGTGTGGTGGCTGCAGCCGCCGCCACCTCCGGCGGCGGGGAGTCGGTTAAAACTGTTGAATCATTCTCCTCATTAGCCTTGGTAACAACAGTGTGAGATCTCGTACTCTCCTTCGCCAACGCATCGCAAAACGCTCTATGCGTAATGAAGCTATCCCTCCTTCAAATCGCAACAACCAAACAGAGCCTTAACAAAGAGAATCCAAAATCGAGAGAGAAACAGAGGGAGAGAGAGAGAGAGTAAAAAAAGAACCTGGAGAAAACGGTTCCGCAATCGCACTTATACTCTCTATTGCCGCATACTTTGGAGTGCGCTTTCCAATCCGACTGAACGGCGTATTTCTTGGAGCATTTGTCGCATTTCCACTTCTTCTCACCGTGCTTCCTGCAGAAGTGCTTCTTAATCCCCGTCAAGTCCCCCAGTGCTCTAGAAGGGTCGTGGTGCACGCACGCGGGTTCGGGACACACGTACACTCTCTTCCTTACCTCCTTGGTGGACCTCTGCCTCAGCTTCCACGGCAAGTTGTGACCTCTCCGATGAAGCTGCAGATTCTGGTCTCTCTGAAACCCTTTGTTGCATATCTCGCACACGAACCGGTTCGTCGCCAACAGCGTCTTCGGCGACAGAGCAATCACCTCTGCCTCAGGATCTGACAAAACAAACAAAATAATAATTATATTAAATAGTGTTGCTTTGTTTGATCTGGTCGTTTGATTTGATTGAGGTCAGTACCTGGCATGCCAGGGAGGTTTCGTTTTCTCTTGGGAGCAGGTTTTGTTTGATTGGCAGAGGAAGACATGCTTGCTTCCCCTGACGCTGTGGAAACGTTGTCCAAATCAACCGTCATAGGAACCTAACTCTATTCACACTTCTGTGATGGATAAAGTTTTGGTTTTGTTTCTCTTTAGGGTTTCTATTCTACTACTTACTTACTTACTACTCTAATATCCACCGGTCAACCTCCACAGTTTTATATATATATATATATATATATATATATATATATATATATATATATATATATATATATAATATATATTTAACCTCGTTTCTCTCATTTACCCTCACCACCTACCTACCACCTTCAATAATGCCACCAAAATTAACCTTAAAACGGAACAAACTACGAGAATCCTTAAACCAAGTCTTCTTCTTCTTCACAAGTTCACACGCTAGTAGTTTAAGGAAACACTTCAGTTTTCACACTTGCATTTCTTTTTTATTTGCTTCTCCTGAAGTTAATTCGTTAGTATTACGGAGCAATGTAAATTGATTAGTTAGGAGTAATGAAAAGGGTTAAGGAAGAAAGGTGCAGAGAGAGGGAGAGAGAGAAAAAAAAAGTTTTTGTGTTCAAGCTCTTATAGTGCACTCCTCCACTTGTGGGGTAAATGGTTAGAACTTAGAAGAAGGCACGCACACTTTTGAGAGAGTGAAGGAGAAGTGTTTTTGGTTTGGTGTCTTTGATTAGTTCGAATCCGTATTCTGTATCAACAGACATGACAGTGAGACAGAGCATTGACGAAACAATGAATATGGTAACCAAAACAAAACAAAACAATTTCTCATAGGATTAGAAAGTCAAAGAAGCCACGGTGGCTTTCTGTGTTATGCGCCGCTCTGGATTTGCCACGTTTCCTTTGCTTCTTATTATTGGATTTCTTTTATGATATTCCGTATGAGTAAGGTGAAGGAGAATATGTGGTGCACGTTGAGTTATCTCTTTTCACTGTTAGATATATATTCATGAAAAGAAATTAATGATTTAGATTAAAAAAGGAATGAATTGATCAATAATTTGGATCTATTATATTATGCAATTTAATCATCGTTTAATAATTCGAATCAAGTTCTAAAATTTTATTTAACGTATTTATATTGTGAGAAAATCATTAGAGTTGAAGGAAGTGAAAAAGGAGATTCACGGAAAGAAAATTTTCGTTATTTTATTTTTATTTTTTATTTAAATGCCTTGTTATGATTATAAGCAAAAAATGTTTTATAAAAAAATGATAAAATTGTGTTTTAAAGTATATATATATATATATATATATATATATATTCTTTTTCTCTATTTATGTTTTTTGTTTTCTTTTCATCTTTCTCATCTTTTTCTTTTCTTTTCTTTCTCATCTATCTCCAGTTAAATATTTCGTTACATCTGACACAAATTTGGTGTTCGTTTATCGACAAAGTTTTAAAAATATTATTCGTGATGGATTTTCAAAAATTTAAGTTACTAATGGATTTTCAAATGAATTAAAAAATTAGTTGTCGACGAATTTATTGATTAATTTAAAAAACAACTTGTTTAAATTAAGAAAATATTATATCAATAATTTTTCTTAGGGGAGTGTCACTTAAGCTATAAGTTTTAATGTTCAAACAATAACTCTTCATTTGAACTAGGAATAAGTCTTTATGTATTATTTGTTTGTTTAGAAGACAGTCTCTTGATCAATAAGTTAGTAATGATGTATTGTTACATCAAGGAGAAGTTAGTATCAATTATCTTTCTTATTGAAGAATATTGTTTAAGCAAAGATTACTTACTCAAGAAAAAATTTCCATTAAATTTGATTTGACTCCACTTAAATGGTTCATAAAAAATATAATATGATAAATTAAAAATTAATTAAAATAACTTCAATGAGATATGCTACTTAGTAATTTATTACGTGAGACATATACTTACTAATGCAGAATTCCCATTTTACCTCGTTTTATATGTCTCGGTTGGCTAGAAACTGAAACATATAATGGCGTGGTGACATTTTTGCAATTAGAGCTAAGTTTTAGGCCTCAGTTCTCCAAATACCCGAAGCCAAAGAGGGGTATAGGCCCCGGCTCGCTCAAAACCGGTGCCAAAGAGGGGTATAGGCCTCGGTCCAGTAAGACCTGAAACCAAAAAGTGGCTGGAAGTCAGGGGTATAGGCCTCGGTCCAAGGAGACCCAGTGCCAAAAAGGGGTCAATGGCTTCGGTTCCTCTAACAACCGAAGCCATAGGGTTTATTTAGGGTTCGAAATTCGCGAACCCTTCTTCCTCCCCGCGCCAGCGCCTCTACAATTCCACTCTCTCTCTCTCTGCGAGCACGAGCCCTTCCTTCACTTTCCCTTTCTTCCTCTTTCACCGTTCGCTCTTCTGCTTCGCCGGCGCCCCTCGACGCGCGTTCCGCCAAGACTTCCGCAGGATTCTGCGGAGCCAATGCCGCGACGCGGGCGAGTCGTGCCGTACCGTGAACTGCACTGGGACGCGGTGCTCCAACGACACGTCGGCGATTCTCAAAACATTTCTGGACTCTGAATTCTACTTATAGCTGAGAGGGGACAGCTTCACACGTAGGTCCATTTTCGACTGCATGGTGGCCGGTTCGATTCTAGTTTTAATAAAAGATTTGAGTTAGATTAGATTAAAAGATCGCTTTTTCCCTCTGTGCTCCACAATAGGAGCTTCTGTCGGCGGATCCTTTGGAGGACACGGTGGTGGGCATGGTGGTGGTCACGGACACGGGGGTCATGGTGGCGGCGGTGGTGACGAGGAACACAGTAGTGAGGGAAAGAACGAGGCTTTAATGGTGGTGGTGGAGGCGGGGAGGGCGTTGGACAGCGTGCCGACGAATTTGGCGGCGACGATTAAGGAGGGATTTGCATCGAAACTGTTTGTGTTTTTGATGAAAGTGTTTGTGTTTTGGTTTGAATGCAGGGTGATCAAGCGTCGATTATTGGGGATGCAAAAGGGTGAGGTGATAACCAGAGTTTTTCTCATTTCCTCAATACTCAACAAGTGCCAGTGGTGGCTGTGATAACTCTGCAACAGCCATGAGTGAGCAAAAGGGTGAGGTTCAGTCTACCATTTTGTGTATCTCATCTCGTGTGTTCCTGATTTCCTTCAACAGGTTGCTCTCTCTGGGACATCATATTCATTGATATAGAGGATTGGTGCAATTGGGATTGTTGTGTGGAACTAAGTAGGGTTTTTATTGGGTGCATATGTGAGTTTCAAGGAGTCACTACCTTGCCAAGTGCGTGCACCAGCAGAGTTCAAGTGTGTTCGTGTGACTGTAGTGGATGATGAAGATGATGAGTATGCATATCAAGCTGTGGTGAAAATTGGTGGCCTACGAAAATTTGAATTAAAAAAAAATATTTATTACCTATGGCCTCAGTCCTAACTGACCCGAGACAGAAAGCTGTGTATATGGCACCGGTTTCAAAACAACTGAGGGATAAAACTGGGTCTATGGCTTCGGGTGATAATCGAGGCCAAAAGGTATACTTTTTGGCCTCGCCCCAATATGCCTCGGTTCCAGACCCGAGGCAAAATGTGGAAAATAACCGGGGCATAAAGCCCTTACTGCACTGGTGACTCATCTAATAAGATGTGATTGATTCAAGAGATCTCTTATCATATTTAAAAGTTAGTAGTTACTAATAAATTACTATGAGTTAATAATGTACAATATGAATATTAAGTTAAAAGTTGATAATATATTAAATTTTTATGATTAATCCTATATATAAATGAATGTAGAGGTGTCAATATAGTCCATAGCCCATGGGTCACTCCTGACCCACTCTTCATTAAACTCCTTTTAGGAAGTCTGACGACCTGGGCTGGCCCAAAGACCCAAAACCAGCCCAACAAACAGGACAAACCTGAAGACCTAGATGTGCTCGATGACTCATACGAACCTAACGATTCGAAAGGGTCTAACGATACGAACGAACTCAACAACACAGACAATATGAAAAAATTACTAAAATACTAATAAATGTATAAAGTGGTGAGTTGAGTTTTCATCCATTTAACAAAAGATAAAGAGTTACTCATAAGATATAAGATTAAATATGTTTTTTATTCGTATACTATTTCAGAAATTGGAAATAGTTCATGTGAAAAACTTTGAACCATTTTTTATCATCATTCTTTGAAAAATAGTCCCTAATTTTGAATAGCATTAAAATTTAGTTCATGTGGCAAATGATGTTCTACATAGACCGTCACATATAGTGATACACGACTATCATATGCTTTTTTTTTAATTAAAATTATTATTTTTTTAAATCCAGCACAATAAACTCGTGAGGGTGTGAAAATTAAAATTGGTTATGCATGGAAAAGTTGGATTCAACCTGCTACTTATATCTTATTCAAAGAAAACCGTAAGAAACAAAAGCTCTCCCTTTGTCTCTTCTTTCGTGCCCACTCCCAACACCTCCTATCCCATTCACGGTCACACCTTCCACGTCGGACGAGAAAACGTCATCCACGCAAACTATCATAGGCAACCTTGTTAGCGTAGATGTAGTGTCTACTTCTTCATATTTTTAAGATAGATAAAAATATTTTAATTTATTTTTTTTCACTCACTTTTAACTCACTCTTTCAATCACTATTAGATTATTTATTTTGATTCTTTTAAATGATGTGATGTGATGATCTAACAGTGATTGAAGTGGTGAATTAAAAGTAAATCAAAAAAAGTGGATTAAAGTATCATTATCCTTTTAAAATTTGATGATTAGTTTTTCAATACAAAAATAATAGGTACAATTAATCTGGGAACAAATATTAACTATTTGGGCAGAGGGAATCTGCAAATCATCTCTAATATTCTTCATACGCAGGATGAAGATCTTTGTTGATCTCGTAGATTGACTCTCCCAAATGACTTCAAATACACTAAACCAGATACAACACAAAAGTTTGACCACTTAAAAGTAGAGAAAAGTGATGCTATTATTTTTATATTAATTTTAATAGAATTATATATGTTTATTAATTTTTTATTTATTTTTAGCCATGACATTTTTTAAGTCCATTTAATTGTATATTTCTATTATTTAATTTATTTTTAGTAATACATGGGCACTTCTTTTTATTTTGTATTTTTTATTATTTAATTATTTGATTTTTATATTTTATATTTTTATAATTTAATTTAAATCCAATGCACAATGCTGAGTTTTAACACTTTATAGGTTATTTAATTTAGTCCCAATGCACAATGTATGATTATTTTTAATTTATTTCTTTATTAAATTACTTTACATCATATAAGAGGAAAATGTTGAATTGTGATTTTAAAATATTTTATAATCTTTTGTAAAGTATCATTTTTATACTTGGTAATCACACCGTAACTTGTATAAAAAAGTATATAAAAAACGATCTATCATTTTTTATCTTTATCAAAATTAAATATACGGTTGTATAAAATAAAGTAGTGAAAGATAACTTCAATAAGAAAAAATAAACATCGATTCTTTAAAAAAAAATCTCTATTGATTTCCTGTAATTTGGAAATCATTTAAAAATTAAAGTATGATTTTGAGTAACTTTTTATATGAAAACTAATTTGAAGTTTGAATTTAGAAAAAAAACAGATTAAAAAGTTTCGATTAAAAAAATAAATAAAACTTTGTTTCAAAAATCAAAGAGAATATTGATTAAAAAAATAAAATGGAAAGAGTTTATTTTATTTTTTCAAATTGTTTCGTAATTCAAATAAACAAAAAAGTAATGAAAATTCTACTAATTTTTTTTTATAAAAGCCCATCTCCCACTTCAATCCACTAATAGGCCCATTAGAATAATATTCAAACCCATTTGAATGAAACATTACTATTCATCTTTTAAGAATGGACCTAAATACAACATTTTCTAAAAAAGGGGAGATAAGTGTCTTACACACATATTTTTCTAACATAGTCGTAAGATTAACATTTACCTTTGAATGAAAGAAGGAAAAATGATTTTCTTTTATCTATCTTAGTTTGTAGCCTATCAAGTTTCAATTTAAAAAAATAAAATCACAAGAGCTTTTTTAATTAAAAATAAAATATAAAAAAAATCAAATTAAACTCCTATTAAAAAATAGGGTTAAGTATGTTTTTAGTCCCTGAAATTTGACTCAAAATTGGAATTCGTCCCTGGTCGAAACTTTGATAAATTTTGGTCCCTAAACTTTAAAAACGAATGAATATAGTCCTTTTAACCCAATTTTGTTAACTTTTTTTTAGGTTTCGAACGCATTTCAGAGTGAATATTAAGCCGAGAATGTGTCAAACGGCATAAACAACTCCAATATTTACTGAGAAATGCGTTTGAAACCTAAAAAAAAGTTAACAAAATTGGGTTAAAAGGACTATATTCATTCATTTTTAAAGTTTAGGGACCAAAATTTATCAAAGTTTCAACCAGGGATGAATTCCAATTTTGGGCCAAAGTTCAAGGACTAAAAACATACTTAACCCTAAAAAATAATCAAAATGAACTTCAACTTTATAACAAACAAAGGGAAAGAGTTTCAATAAAAACAAAAGCAAAGATTTCAATTGTTGGAAAAAAAGTTTCGATTGAAAAAAAAAATCAATCAAAGATTTTGATAATTAAAAGAGATTCAGAAAAAAAAAAGTGAAAATTTTTACTCTAAAACAATAAATAAAACAGTAGTTGGAAGAAGAATTCACTTAAAAAGAATGGATAGAGTTTGAATTTCCTAAAAAAATAAAATTGCCTTTAATTTTAAATTGTATATGGACTTGAATTTAAAAATATGTAATAAATAATATTTTATGCGCGTTAAACATGCTTTTGTTTACAAATTTACAATTTCAACAAAAGAAAAGTGGGTGACACAAAAAAAAAAGTTGATATCTAAATTATAATATATAAAAATTTGGAGCATCATCGTGTAAACAAATGTGGTTTAATTAGTACTTATATTAAAGAATTGTTTTTTAATAATTATTTTTACTCAAATGATTCTCAATTTTTAATTAAATTTAAATTCTGACATATCAAATCTGTTTGTAAAAAAAAAAAAATCAAAAGAACAAGCTAGGCATAGATGGGAGAGCCAAAAATATTCGACCGTGAAAATGTGAGTAATCTTAAAGTACATGTGTCTAATTTTGTCTAAACATCTTCTCCATTTGTTTCTAATGTCCCAAATGTTGTGATTCACAAAAGCCCTTGTTACCAAAATAGAATCAGTTTCTAGTCAAAGATTGGACCATCCTCTATCCATTGCTGATTCTATGACAAAAATGGTTCCCATAAGCTCTACTCTAATGGCATATGCATTACTAATAAAAGCAGTGAACCATCCTAAAAAATTACCAACGCTGCCACAGAAGATACCAGCACAGACAAACGGCCGGACCAAGTGCTCCTCTAGCCGGTAGCGGATCTTGACCAAAATTTTTGGAGAGCCAAAATAATATACTAAATTTATATATTTAAGATTTTTATCATTAATTCAGAAAAAAGTAATACATAATTTAATATAGCTATAATTATAACAGAAAATACATATATCTAAATAATATTGTCATTCGTTAACTTATCAAATAATTGAATCATAACTACATTTTTTAGCTATTATTTTTTCAATGTAATAACCATATTATCTGCAAAATATTGATTTTCCATTTTACTAATATGCACATATCGATTCAAAACTCATCACAAGCTTTTGTTCTCATCTTCACTTCTTTTTTATCAATTTTAAAAAATAAATTTATTCTTTAATTTTTTTTATCAATATACCTGTCTATAAAACAAGTTTAAGACTAAAAAAATAATTTATTATAATTTAATCAAAAATTGAGAGACATAATTACTAAAAATAACTATGATAATCAAGTTACACTTAAAAATCCTCTATAAAAAATCACATAATACATTATTTGCTCTTCTCTTTTCACAAAAAATGAATATACAAAAGGATAATGAGAAAAAAAAATAGGACTAAATATTAAACAAGTATTGCACTACCAAGTGAGACAAGAGAAATTTTTTTGCCCTTAAGAATAAGAGAAGATATGAAAAAGATGAGGACAAAAATAATGAGTTTTTGTTTAACTCTTTTTTTTCGTAACAAAAGAAATCAGGTAAGAATAAGAAATGAGTACAACATGTATAAAAACACAAAAAACAAAAAAAATAAAAATTATCTTAATAATTTTTTTTATTATATTTAATTTTATATTGTAATATTTATTAAAATTAAATGATGTACTTTATTAAAAAAAATACCTAACTTATTTTTTATTAATTTTTGATATATTATTATCTAATTTAAAATGATACACATAATTTAAAACATTCAAAAATATATAATTTAAAAATTTTTAAATACATAAAACTTAAAAAAAAAAGTAAAAAAGTTGGGGGGCCGTGGCCCCCGCCCGCTCCTATGTGGCTCCGCCACTACCTCTAGCTACTCCATCAACGTTACATTTAATCATACCTATTGGAAGAGTCCTCCAATTGATAGGGGTGATGTTTATGGCCCTTTTTGGGATGGATGTCAATATTCCAGTGTTTTAAAATAGCAAATTCCTTAATGACATTTACCATGACCCCCTTATATAAATTTCTTGTCAAAGATCGACCGGTCTTCACAATAGAGATAGCAGACAATAAATATTCCTTTAAGTTCGCATTCATTTAAGTTTTCATCTCGCATAAATTCGCATTTAGAGAGGGAAAATTCTCAGATCAATAATTTTGTAACTTTATTTTTATAAAAAACCGCGTAAAGTCATTTGACAACTATTTTCGATTCTTTCATGTGTGATTGTCGATTGACCATTTTGTAAGATACAACGAAGGGTGAAGAGCGCACATTGAGCTTGATTTAATTGATCCAATTATAAATAAGGGAAATTTTTCAATTCGCTCACATTAACATTAAGAATAATAACATTCTTTTAATGATTTGAAGATAACATCATGTTGGTCAACTTCAACTTCCTCTGGGTCAATTTCAAATTCACTATCATCGGGTTCAATAGCAGACTCCTGTAAGGCGACCTCATTCATGATTTATTTGATTTCTTCTAAGTTTATTATATGACTCATTGTTGAGAATATTCACTTAATATCTTTTTTTTATTTACATTAATTTTTAGGAAATACTTCTATTTTAAAAATATATTTCAATTTTAAAAATTAGTTATTATTTTAGAATTAAAAAAATCAAGATGAGATATTGTAAATATTTTATATGTTATATTTTGTTGCATTTAGTTACTTAGTGAGTCAATCCAATCCGATTCACTTATTAGTGAACTCAACAAATTTGAACCCGATTAGGTCCAGGTTGTTGGGTTATACAAGTTGACTCACTTGGTTAAAAAAAAAATACAATTTTGTTTCTATCTTTATGACATTAACTGGTAAAGCATCTCGATAGAGCTTCAAAAGTTTAGACCATTAAACTCTCTCATACATTAACTTTGAAAAAACATGAAGTATCACCACATACCAAAAATACTATAGATTTTAATATAGCATGTCAATACGAAAAGTTAGGCTTCTTATATTTTCAAAGAATTTAGAGGACTACATGCACCATTTTATTCTAAAAGAAATAATGAGGTGCAAGAAGTAAAAGGTTAGGTGTTTTAGGTATAGGGACCAAGCACCTATCTCTGTAACATCCCTAAGGAATATTACTAATTTTTTTTAATAAATAAAAATTTCAATTAAAAAAAATACCGCATTGATTATAACTATTTCCCAAAAATGCGGGAAATTGAAAACTTTAAAATAACTGTCATAAATCAGGAGTCCATACATATAAAACTGGAATAAAATTCAATGGCTCATGAAATAATTACATAATTATCTCAAAAACCAAAATAATAATACATGTACAAAAATCCCCAAGATAGCCCACGCTCCGAGTCTAAGCGTCTCCGGCTCACCTGTCAAATCATCTGCTCCCGGATAACAAGATATCCGATCATCGCCACACACACAGATAGGGTGAGCTATGCACAATTAAAACATAAACAAATATATATGAAATAAATATGCTTCCCCACCCAAATCATATAAGTACAAAACCCATAATTTCCAATCACCCAACCATGACCTCATAGTCCTTCATGAGTCATATGCATGAACTTGGTCTTGGGACTTCCCTGTGCTCCCACGAAACTAACTCATTCGTGGTCCAACCCTATGAGCCTATCCCGCTCATAGTCATGCCCTACAGACTCCTCGCCTGTAATATAAACATCCAAGTCTCACACTTGGATCCTGGCACGCACGCAATCACCATACTATGAACTCCTCGCCCAATAGTAGCCGACGGGAACATCACAGTTCCTTGCCCATCGTGTGCCCGACACATGCAATCACCATACTAAGGACTCCTCGCCCATTAGTAGCCGACGGGAACTCAACCAATTTCATGCCCATCATGTGTCCAACCACCGAGCACATCCCAGACCCCTATTGGACTTAGTCCTTCAAGCCCAAACACCAACCACATGCAAACACATCCTATCCTTAGGATAAAACAGCCAACTCACTCTCAAAGGCATGAAAAACATAACAATTCACTTAAACTCGCTTAAGCTAGGGACCCCTCGCCCAGGCCAAGCCCTCAGCCTCGCTTAAGCTAGCTCACATCGCCTGAGTGAGCTTTAAACAACAACAACATCAAGTTATCTCGCTTAGGCGAGATGTGCTCGCCTGGGCGAGCCACACGTTCGCCCAAAACTACAACAAAACTTCGCCTAGACGAGTATTCCACAAAACACACAAGAACACACTTCGAGAACTCGCTTAGGCGAGCCACTCTCGCCTAGGCGAGAGTGTCCATCGCTCAAAGCTCAACACCTCTCGCCTGGGCGAGATATCGCGCTCAAATGGTACCAACTTTCATCGTGATCTCGCTTAGGCGAGTCAGTCTCGCCTAAGCGAGACTGTGTTTCGCCCAAACCTCCCCTTGGTCATCTGAGCGAAATGCTCGACTTTGCACGCTGTGTGGACTCCTGCAACTCTCGCCTGGGCGAGAAGGGGTCGCTTGGGCAAAACTTGCAGAGTTTCGCCACTGCTCAATCACAAAAACAACCAAACCATATCCAAAATGCAATAGACACGAGATTAAGCATTCCATATCAACAATTTAACCTATCAATGTACATTTACCTCCAATGGATATACCAGAACCCGACAGTGAACCAATTATAATCATTCAAGCCCCGAAACCCTCACTTTAACCATAAAGATGCATAATATGGCTTTGCACACAATCTCAATCAACCAATTTCTGAGCCACAGTACATGCTACACGAATTTTTCACTTTCAAATAGAAACCAATTGTGGCCATAAACACAACACGCATACAATATGAATTACACGTAAATCCAGCACCCCTAACCTGGATTATTGGATGAAAGATTTAGATGAGGAATCCTTGATTCGCACTCTCCCTCCAGCCCTTGTACCCTCACAACTCTTCTCACACTCTCCAATTCGTGCTTCTCACAAGAGTCAATTCCCAGCAATGCCAAAACCCTTCCCTTTACCTAATTTTTGGCTTTTATAGGTGCCTTTAGGATGGAAAAAAAAAATAAAACGAGTTTGGGCTCAGGGTGGGTTTTAATTCCTCTTAATGTCAATGATTTGATAGTTTTTCCCACCCTCTTGGCTGCCCCCCATTCTGCTAGGTTCTCTACCCTTCCACATTCACTCCAATCCAAGTTTAATAAAAATAAAGGTTAAGTTCTATCTACCAAAGGTATAAACCCGTGACCTTCCACCCATAAGAACAAAGCATACCCACTATGCCAAACCACATTTGGTGATATACACAATCAACATACGTTTACAATACCAATCACCTACTCATACATATTCTTAAAAAAATTAATAACAAAGCAATCACACATAATTGGCATACTTAGGACTCAAACCTAAGTCCTCTCACACAAACAAAGTACTCTCAACCACATGAGCTAGCACGTTTCCACATCACATTAACAATAATTAATGCCATAAAGGCGTCCTCTACTCGCATTTATTATTTAATTAATTAATTTTTCCCGAGTCTTACAATCTCCAATACTCAAATTATCCTTAAGTCCTTTTGTGTAACACTCCACCGTTCAATGTCTCATTCTTTCTCCCGTTCGATTTCTTTTCACCTCTACCCGTTCGGTTGTCCAGACTATCAAGATACTTGTCTAACAGGCTTCGATGCTTAGGTCAGTTCAAGTCCATTTGGGTAAGTGCAATTAATGCTGTAATAAATGCGAAGTAAAAGTCCTTACCAACTTACCTTGGGCTCCTATTTATAGTTTTTGACATGAGCCCACGATTAGGGTTTTTTTAATCATGGTCCAATTGCTTTTTAAACTTGATTACTGACTTTTATTACTTTAATTTACTTTTAACTTACTCATTCAGTTTTGGTGTGGTCGTCCGACCGGAGGGTCGTGCATCCTGACGGAGGTTCCCGTAATTGTGGAGACAAAGTTTAATTGGAATGAACCTGGAGGTCGTTCGGTCGCGAACTCCCTTAAAACACTTCGAAGAGATTGTCACATCAACAACCCAAGGAATTGTCCGCCTGTAGTGGGCGGCCTGCGACCGCTTGTCCTTGGGCCGCCTGACCGATGGTCTAGCTAGGGATGACAATAGGCCATACAGTACATTAGGGATTTTTTAAGAATGAGGTTTTTTATGAGTGACATGCAAGAAGTAAAAAGGTTAGTAGGTGTAGGAAGAAGCAACCAATTAGTGAGGTGTTTAGTTTTTTAATATTTGGATTGGTGGGCCAACTTGGTTCACTTGTGATGAGTCGGGTTTTAGTGGGTCATGTCCACTTTTGACCCATACCGAAAATTGCAAATTTTTTTAACCTAACCTGACTTAAACACATGGTGGACCAGGTTGATTTACGAGTTTAACCCATTTTGACAACTCTAATTTTTACTATTTGTTATCATTATTTAATTTTCATCCTATTACTATGACACTCTTATTTGATATTTATATAATTATAGTTTCTTGTTTTAATATTTGATATTTGAGGTTAAAAAATGTAATTTTTTGAAATGAAATACTTAATAATATTACACTTTATTTGTTGTAAGCTTTTATTTTTTATAGAAAATTCTTTAATTAAATTTTAGAATAATAAAAAAGAGAGGATGAATATGCCATTTCTTAGTAAGAATGAGACAACCAATTTTACTAATTAAAGATGAAAATTAACTTTTACTTTGAGCATGATGAAAATTAACTTTTACTTTGAGCATGAAGGTGAAGATGAAGATGAATAATGAAACTCATATATGTTGCAATCATCATGTTGTAATCCCTAATTTTATAGATTTCTTTTCTTATTTTGTATAAATTTAGAATAAATCTTATTTCTTGAAATATCTTTATTTGTAAAGATTAATATATATATATATATATATATATATATATATAAAGAATATATATATATATATATATATATATATATATATATATATATATATATATATAAAGGTATTTGTCTTTATACTTAAATACTTATGATATTATGTTTATATTTATAACAAAATATTGGAAAAATAAAAGGGTTATTTACTAAATTTTCTTTTTTTCTTCATATATCTTTATTATTATTTTCAAAAATAATATTAAAGAAGTGAACTTTAAGTTTAACTCAACGACTTGTAAGATGATGTTTGTTGTATATTGTGAATTAACCTTATCTCTAGTCGAAGTTTGTTGTATATTGTGAATTAACCTTATCTCTAGTCGATGTGAGACTTTCAACATATGCTGAGATGAGACATATACATTTCGTGCGAGAGAGTAAATATAAATGAGTGGTTCAATAGTGACCCGATTGAAGGCAAAATAATAAACCTAACAAACAATTTTTTTATTAAGATAGGCTAACTGTGATACCATATATTTTTATTATTATTTTCAAAAACTGTTAAAAAAATAAATTTTAAATTTAACTCAACCTTATAAAACCAGATTGTAAGGTGATGTTTTGCATTGCACCCACCTATATACTGTGAATTGATCTTATTTCTAGTTGATACGAGACTTCTAACATATTCTGTGAGAGTCAGACATATACATCTCATATATGAGACTAAACATTATGGGTGATTCAATAGCGACCGGATAAAAGCAGAACAATAAATCCAACAATTATTAAATTTTGCTATGATAAATTATCATTAATATTATGTTAAGAAATGAACTTTAACTTAATTCAACTTTATAAAATTAACTTATAAACTAAAATTTATAATCACTTATATATTGTGAATTTACATTATTATTAATCAACATGAGACTTCAATAAACCCTATCTTTAAACAATATTACTTGCTGGTGACAAAAATATGATAGATATGTAATCCACAAATCCATGTCATTGCCACTCCAAATTCACAATGTCAAGGAACGCAATTAGGTCTGTAATCTTCATTTCTTTTCACATTTTGCTTTGCAAATTAATGCACACATGATCTATCTACAGTGCCACAAAACAAAACTCACTGTCAAATATATCTAAAACAGCCCATCATCAACTGTGCAAAAAACAGCGCCATCTACGACGAACACGACCAAATCAACACCACCGGACCTTTGATAACTACATAGTTTCAACCACTTTTACAACAACCACCACATTCCCTCATTCACACAGACTCTACCCCAAACACTTGTCAAAAGAAATACAACCCACAAAAACTAAACAATTTGGCAGATAAACGAACTAATAC
This sequence comes from Vigna unguiculata, assembly GCF_037176805.1. Classification (NCBI taxonomy): domain Eukaryota; kingdom Viridiplantae; phylum Streptophyta; class Magnoliopsida; order Fabales; family Fabaceae; genus Vigna; species Vigna unguiculata. Next base: position 48,391,520 of record NC_140794.1, on the reverse strand, counting down.
TCCAACTAGTGTTTGTGATATTGATAACGCTATTTTAATCAACCTTTCTTCTAAAAGAAAAAATTAGTCAAAAGAAAGGTGCCAAATTTCATCATATATAGCTTAAAGAAACAGTTGTTTATCGAGCACGAGCTCCACTAACCCTGACGAAGTTGGGTTTTGTTTCTCCGGCCAAATCGGGGATTCAGGAAGAAAGCAAAATCAAAATTGTTGTCAGACACCACCATAAAAGTCGTAAATCAAATTGAGTTGACTAAACAGATACGTCCACTTCGCCTTTTTTTTTAATTCCTATCTTTTATAAACTTGATCCACGTAATCCTATAACCGATAATACATAAATCAAAATTTAAATTATTATATTCATGAAAAAAAAAATATTAACATGAGCAAAGCAATCCTATGACAATGAAATTGCAGTAATTAACAAACTGAACATAGTACAGAAAAAAGTTTGCACTGAAAAAACGACACGACACTTGGTTGAATATCATAAATTTAAATCATGACTATGATAAATTCTGAAATCATATTAAAAAAGTGAATTTAAATATATAAAAAATATTTTTAATTTAACTTTTTATTAATTGATATAAAATCTCAATCAAAATAAGATATTAAATAAAGTAAACTTAATCTCATACCATTTTATAAAGAAAATACTTAGAAAAAAGGCAAAATTTAGATTTTTTTTTGTTGCGTTGCAATGATAAAGAAAGTTGGCCAAGGGAAATCACAAGCGTCTACTAGTTGCATATCTTTTCACTATTTTTTGAAGTTAAGTATATTAAAAATATGTTAAAAAAAATCCATTTAGTAATCTTTACGTTTACAGTTAAGGTGAAACGATACATATAATAAAAAAATTTGAAACTATATATCATTAGCAGAAGGTTAACTAAATAAATTAAATTTATTATGTAAAATAAGAGGTGAGTCTTAGTAGTGTATGGTGAGATTAGTAAGAGTGTGAAATAGTTGAGATTTGAAAGTATAATTATTGATGTAGAACAAATATGCATGGTCTCTTTCAGTGACCATTCCTAGGTGTAGTACTAACTGCGCACAAACAAAGGTGTAGCCTGATTCCGTATGGCCTTTAAAATATTGTGGTAAGCTTCATCTGAGGTAGGTCTTTACAATTCTCTCAAACACCATCATGAACTCAACCTTTCAAATAATATACAATGTTGTTCCAGAATGAGTTCATGAATCTGCGTCCATTCTTAAAAACATCATTTCTCAAAGTCAGAGGATTACTGTTTTAACGTATGCCTCCACAACATAGCAATCATATATATCTTTTCACCAAGACGTCACACAAACTCTAACCAGTATGTTTAGTTACTTGTTTAATTTTATGTACTCGTTTAAAAAAAATATTAAGTTAGTCTTTTAATTTTTTTTAGTGTCAATTTGATTTTAATTTGTAAAAATTGACATAATTTAGTTATGATTCATGGAAAATTGATGTAATTTTATTTTCATTAATTTTTTTGAATAGATAAAAGATTTTTCATGAATATTGATATTTGGATTATGTTAATTATACATATAAAATAAACCATCCTTATTTACAATTTCAATTTTTAATAAAAAATCTTTGATCTATTTCAAAAAATCTAATATAAATGATCAAATTTCATCAATTTTTCACATATCAGGATCAAATTATATAAGTTTTCACAATAAAAATTAAAATGAGACTAGAAAAAACTAAAGGACCAACTAGACAATTTTGAAAGAAAACATTAACTAAATGAGTAATTAAAACCTTTTTTTTTTACTTATACTTATCTTTATATGTTTTATCACTAACGTTAGTTGTGTTGTATTTTTCTTTTTAATTTTTCCGTAATCTATATCAATATTTTCACGGGATTTCCAATTGCAATTTTTCTTATTTTATCTTCGAATGATATTTTAAAATTATAATACAAAATTAACGATAAAAGATGCCCATAAAGAATTAAAAAAAAACATAGTGAAAAAAATAAATCAAGAAATAATGAAAATGACTCATGTAAAAAAAAAATGTTAACATCAAGGCTTTAACCGGCATAAAAATTATAATTTTGTAATAAACTACAATCCAAAAGTCTGCAAATGCAATCGACAATTTTCAGCAAAAAGAATTTGAATAACAAAACACTTATAATAATTAGGTGAGTAATAAACTTCTAAAATGATTTCCAAAAATAATATCAAACAATTTATGGAAAAATTATTAAAATATTAATGCTCAACAATATAAATGCAAATTAATAAGTTACTAACACATGTATCATACAATTATGTCATGAATGATAAATGGAAGGACTATTATAACAACAAACCTACTTATTAAGTAACAATAGTAACTTAGAGATGTCAAAATAGGTTCCAACCTATGAGTTAACCTGATTACTACGGATTTAAATCAGATTGAGTGGAGAAAAATTTATTTTTTTCAAAGTGGGTTAAACTGAATTCGGCTCATTTAACCCACGGGTTCAAGCCAGGTTGAAGGTGGGTTGATCCACTTAACCTATTAACATTTTTTTTATAATTTCTTTTAAATTTTTTTCTTTTAATTATTTATTACTTCTAATTATATAGTTTCACAATTTCATATTTTTAAATGCTAGAATGTTGTTCAATAATATTTGAATAATTTGAATTTTTTATTAATTTGTTTGTTAAGTTATATACGCTAATATTTTAATCTTTAACTATTATTTTTATAATAATATTTCGATAATTAGATGAACATTTTAATTCTACTATTATACAAAATAAATTAAGTCAAGTCACTCTCATTGTAATTCAATAAATATATAAAATAAATTCGTAAGTGAACCAATCCACTAACCCACCAACCTGTGGTAGATTGGGCCGGGTTGCAAAATTTCTGATTCACCAAAACGTGAACCGAGTTGAGTTGACTTTTTTTAGCTCAACCCCGTGGTGAGTCAACTTGTGTAAGTCGGATCGACTCACTTTGACACCCCTAGAAACTATTCCTTGACAATAAATGTAAACATCTTTAGCTTTATTCTAACACTATCATTAATGTTCATTATAGGATTTGAACATAACATGAAAACAAAGAGGGGTATTAGAGGATTTTATCCTCAATCACTACCAAAATCAAGTTGTGTAGCTAATTCTTTCAATCAATTTCTTCTTTAAAAATCAAAATCTGAAAAAAAGAAAAATCTAATTCTCTTTATCCAAATGCACAATGTTACTTTCTTTTTCCTCATCACCACCTTTCATTCCAAGTTATGTTGCCAAAAACCCACTTACATTATTTGATAGGCATTCTACTTTATCCAGCCATTTATAAAACCTTTTACATAACATGCAAAATTATCTTATTCCATGTTGCAAACGTGACATTTCATGTCCATTATCTCTATCCTACATTTCTGTTACAACTATAGATGAGAATTATATTTTTGAGGTGTTTCTAGATTTCCATAGTTTCTCCAATGAAGCCTCTTTCTTTGTTTCTCTCTCTTCACCATGTAGTAGTTCATACGTTGAAGATACAATATACATTATCGGAATTGTTTCATGCCCAAGTATCTTTTCTACCTTTAATGACATTTGAAGATTTCAATTTGCTCCAAAACTTTTTTATCACCCCTCTTCCCATATACAAACCATGACCTTCTTCATTTTAGATTTTATCACTCAACATATGACTAAGTTTCTACTTTTGGTCCAAGTTGAGATAAAACCTTAATTAGGTATGCTTCAATTAAAAATTATATAAGCACGATGTGTATATATATGTTTTGTTTTCATATAATTGCCTTAATCATATAAACATATTTTTGTTTGTTAGAAATTTCATAGAAGGTGAATTTATTACTTGTTATCGGATTTTTATCAGATTATTCATTATATATATATATATATATATATATATATATATTTAGGAAAGTGTTTAATATTTAAGTTGGACATAATGAATATATTTTGTTTAATTAAATAAGTGTAAGGTTACTTTTAATGAAATTACACGTCTATTTTGTATACAATACGCATTTCTGTTTTTAGATACCTGTACATTAGAATTTCTAATTCAACATTTAATAATAATCACAAAAGCATGCATATGAGAATTTTTATATACATATGCACACATTTTACCCCCTAAAAGTGTATGCATGAATGAACATGTTAACTCACAAACATGCATGTTGTCTCTTTTTTTTTTTTTCTCTCTCTCTCTCTCTCTCTCTATTTAGGTTGAAAATCAACTATATCTCTTTTCTTTTGGTTCCTAAAAAATAAAAACTTATACTTCTTTTATTAATTATCACTTGTCTTTGAATTATAACTATCTTTGTTGTCCTTTTTAAAAATGTATTATTATCTCTTCTTCCTCAATTATTTTTCACACTGATACCGTATATAAAAAGATAAAGGATTGGTAGGTTGATTTGTTTGGAGCCACACTTAGTGGCGATGTATATAATGTGATATTTTTTGCTTTTAGGTTACATGTGTCATCGCTTTCCACCCTCCACTCATCCACTTAGTCTTCATTCACCATCAAGCATATTCTTTTCTTGTTGCATTTCAATCACTTCAAACCTATATATCTTCATCACCACTATACCCACCAAACCCAATATCCCAAAACAAGAAAAAATTTAAATTTTCAAGAAAAGGGCCAACTTGAAATTTCAGAAAAAGAGAGTTTGTTCATTTTAAGGGAAATTACTTTAGAAGAAAGAGGAATATTTTGAATAGATGTGTCTAAAAACCAGCCAACTTAACTTTTTTTTTTTTGTATACGATGTTTGAAAATAATCTTTATCCGAAATAAAATGACACTACTTTTAAAATAAATTGCACACCATAATCTTTTTCTAATTTCTTCTCACGCAGCACAAAAAGACTATTTAAAAATAAATAAGTTAAAATGATTAAATAATGTATACTTTATTTTTACAACTATTATTTTAGACTTTAACTAAACAGAACAAGTTAACTAAGCATAACCTTGATTTCTTATATGTCAATTATTTAGCTCTAACATTTTTTTAGGACACATATCTCAATTTTGAATAAAAATAATCGTTAGGAAACATTCTCCTCAAACATAAAAGTAAAGTGCTGTAATATTTGACAATTTACTTTTTTTTATTATGAATATAAATTTTCACTATAAGAAAACTCACAAAAAATGAGAACATTTTTAAAATATACTTATGTTAAGTTGCATAATTTCTCATGTTTTAAATATTTAACTTTTTTTTCTACTTGTACTACTTTTATTTATTTTCAATTTTAATCTGGTTTAGTTTTTAAACATTGATTGTTGTATTAAGTTGAAAATATATTTCCTTTTATATTTTATTTTAAACAGCATATTGACTAAAACTTGATTAAAGATTTTAAAATAAAGTTTTTAAATATAAAAAATATTTTTTATACAAATATTAACCCATTTATTTTAAAAATTAAAAAAAAAATATAAGAGTATAGATGGCCTTTTATTAAAAACATAAAGTAAGTAACTATTGTATATTTAAAATATGATAATATACTAGATAGTTTAAACCATTATAAAGATTGTATATCATTTTATTAAGGGTTAAATATGTTTTTTGTCCCTTAACTTTCGGTGAATTTTGAAATTGGTCCATTTCAAAATTTTGGATCAATTTAGTCCTTCATCTTTCGAAAAACTTGGATTTAGTCTTTTTAATCAAATTTTGTTACATTTATTTGAGGTTTCGTACGTATTTCAGGATTGTATTTGAGTTGTTTATATTGTTTGACACATTTTTACTTTAATTTTAAGTCAAATACTATTATGAAAAGTGCTTGAAATGTCAAATCAACTTAACAAAATTTAATTAAAATGACTAAATCCACGTATTTCGAAAGATGAATGATTAAATTGGTTCAAAATTTTGAAATGTACTAATTCCAAAATTAACTGAAGGTTAAAGGACCAAAAATATATTTAACCCTTTTATTAAAAAATATAAGAAAAATGAGTATTTGTTTTAAATTTAAAAGAGATGTGACGTTAGTATACATGGAAGGAGTGCATTCTGTTATTGAATTTAAAAATTAAATAAGCTCTTATTTAATCTAATATAACAATATATTATTAATAATAAGATAATATTGATTATTTTTATAAATAAAATTTATGTTAAATATGTTATAACTAATCCTCTTTAAAATTTTAGATCAATTTAGTTTCTTATCTTTAGACATATCAAATATATTTATCAGATAACATTGAAATGAAAATGGATTATAAATAACTCATATACTATCATGGAGCTTTGTTACTGTTTTGTCTTTTAAAGACACCTCAGAGGGTGAAAAAGGGAAGAAGTATTTAAATTCCGCTTGACCTCGACTCCTGAGTGATGTGAGACTTGTTGGGTATACCGAACAAGCCTCCTAGTCGAGGGTAAGGAAAGTTGTCGTCCCTACAGACAACGCCAATGTTCTGATCGTAAGTCCAACAACATCGTTAGGATCAATCACCGCGTTCTCGAGATATTGTCCTCTTTAAAGTGTGCAACTTCATCACGGATCGTTAGAATCAACCACCGCATTCCCGAGGTATTGTCCGCTCTGGAGCATGGAGCTCCGTCCAAGACTCCTAAACGATGTGGGACTTATTGGATGTACCAAAACAAGACAAGGGGAGTTGTCTTTCCCATATACATCATCAATGTTTCAACCGCAAGTTCGACAGCATCCTTAGGATCAACCACTACGTTTCCGAGGTATTGTTCGTTTTGGAATTGTTAAGAGATGTCAAATATTCTATTAGCAAATATTATGTAATCAAATATTGTGTTAACTGTAATATAAGCATTATTACCTTTGTGAGCAAATTTGTACAACTGTCATTCCTTTAATAGATGAGGGAATTATAACACCCTTGTATGTATATATGGTACCATATTCTTTGAAATAATATATCAGAATTATTCTTTAAATCCTTTTTATATGGTGTCAAACTCAAACACCGACATCTTTTACAATATAGGAACTCCTTCCGATAAAAATCAATTGGAGAAACATGATATTGGGACTTCCGATGTTACCCATATGCAAGAAGCTACTCCCAAGAGCCATAGTTCTACTATTGCCGAATTTGTCACCAAGTCAGATATATATAACTCTGCTCTTAATTTTTCTGTTATTACTAGGGGTAGTGATTGGATAATTGATTTAGGTGCTACTGATCATATGACTTGTGATCCACATAAATTTACTAATTTTCTCCTAATTGTTCCAAAACTGCTATTATTAATGCCAATGGGGTCTCATCTCTTATTGAAGGTGTAGGTACTATATCCCTCTCACCATCCTTATCAATTTCTAATGTATTATTTTTTCCTACATTGAATTGTAATCTTCTCTCTGTCAGTAAGTGAACCAAATCACATTCTTGTGTTGCCTTATTTTAACCAATCCATTGTTTTTTCCAGAACATTCATTCTGAGGAGAAGATTGGTAGTGGTAGAGAGAGTGAATGACTGTATATTATCTTGAAAATGTCTCATAACAAACCCATAAAGGAGCGTTGACTTGTCTTGTGAATGGACACATACAAGATAATAATAAAAAGGAAATTTGGTTATGGTATAGAAGATTGGAACATCTCTCTTTTGGTTATCTAGAAAAATTATTTCCATCACTATTTTATAAATACAATATTTCTGATTTTATTTGTGAAACTTGTGTAATGGCAAAAAATCATTGTGTTGTGTTTCCTTTAAGTAATAAAAAAATAGATTTTCCTTTTTCATTAATACACACAGATGTTTGGGGTCCTACCCCACAATCTACACATAATGGGAAAAAATGATTTATTAATTGTTGATGACTGTACTCGGGTAACTTGAGTGTATTTGCTTAAGCATAAAAGTGATGTGAGTAATGTGTTTCGTTCCTTCCATCATATGATAGTTACTCAATTTAACACATATATTAAACATATATTAATGTCATTCAATCAGACAATGGAGGAAAATATTTTAAGACTGAGTTAATCGAGTTCATGAACTCCAAAGACATCTTACATCAAACTACATGTCGTTATTCACCACAACAAAATGGGGTGACTGAGAGAAAAAAATAGACATATATTAGAGGTGACAAGATCACTTTTGATAGATGGTAATGTCTCATCTCATTTATGGGGTGAGCTGTCAGTTCTGCAGTTTATTTCATTAATCGAATATTTTCTAGTGTGCTTAACTTTCAAAGGCCATTAGATGTGTTGTCTGATCATTGTATCCTTCCTTCCACGATTTCTTTGTCACCTCATATTTTTGGATGTATTATATATGTTCACTTACACCCACATCAACGTACAAAGCTTGAAGAATGAGCTTTAAGGTATGTTTTTGTTGGGTATGGATCAACTTAAAAAGGTTATCGTGCTTACCATCCACCATCAAAGAAATTTTATATCTCTATGGATGTGAAATTTAATGAGCATAATCTTTTTATGTTGATTCTACACTTCAAAGTGACAATGAAAGTGAAGTGCGAAATCATGATGTTAGTATGTTTGATATCCCATAGATAAAATTATTATGTAAAGATAAATTATCGTGTAAGGATTATTCTGCAGGAAGTGAGTCAATCCTAAATATGGAAACTTCTCCTTTGGATAATATAATGTCTTCGGATCCTAACCAATTGACTCAATCTTCTCCACAAGTTCGGATTGACTCTTCAAAGGTACCTTCTGATCCTATCTCTGATAATACTAATGTAGTTGAAACTAATCATGAAATTGTTTCTCTTGATAATACTAATTTAGACAAAACCAATCATGAAATTAATCCTTGTCTACGTGAGACCACCAACACACCAAACATTGAGTCTACTATTGTCCAATATAATCTTCCACCCCATTCTAACCGTGGTCAACCTCTAGCTAAATATGAACCAAACCTTCAAGCCAAAGTTAAATGTCACATTAGTAAATATGCATCATCTGACAAGTTATCACAGTCATATGCATCATTTGTATCTCAATTATCTTCAATTTCTATTCCTAGTAATATACAAGAAGCTTTGACATATCCTAGATGGACCAAAGCAATGGTTGATGAGATGTCAGCTTTAGAACAAAACAACACTTGGGATCTTATGTCCTTACTAAGAGGGAAGAAAATTGTGGGTTGCAAATGGGTATTTACAATTAAGCATAGAGCTGATGGAACTATTGAGAGGTATAAAGCATGACTTGTGGCTAAAGGTTACACTCAGTCTTATGGTGTAGATTACCAAGAGACGTTCACATCGGTAGCCAAGCTCAATATTGTGAGAATACTTCTGTCACTAGTAGCAAACCAAGATTGGCCTCTTCTACAATTTGATGTAAAAAATGCTTTCCTACATGGAGAAATTTTAGAAGAAATTTATATAGATTCTCCACTAGGCATGACAGATTCAATTGGAATGAAGGTTTGTAAGTTAAAGAAGGCGCTATATGGATTAAAACAATCCCCAAGAGCATGGTTTGGAAGGTTTACCAAGTATATGAAGGCTTTTGGCTATAGAGTTAATAACTCTGATCACACCTTATTTTTGAAGAGAAGAAAAGGAAGAATTACAACTTTGATTATATATGTAGATGACATGATTGTTACAGGAAAAGACCAAGATGAGATCTCTAGTTTACAACAATACCTTGCATCTGAATTTGAGATGAAACAACTTGGAAATCTCAAAATATTTTTTGGGTATTGAAGTAGCTAGATCAAAACATGATATTTTTCTCTGTCAAAGAAAATATATTATTGACTTACTATTGGAAACTGGATTGTTTGGGAGTAAATTAGTTGATACACCACTTGAACAAAATCATAAATTTTTTCAATGCTCAAATTCAGTAAACATAGATAGAAGGAGATACCAAAGGCTGATAGGAAAATTAATTTATTTGTCTTATACACGTCCAGATACTATCTATGCAGTGAATGTTATTAATCAATTTATGCATGACCCACGAAAGCTTCATATGGATGTTGTTGATAGGATTTTGAGATATTTAAAGTCCACTCCTGAAAAATGAATTTTGTTCTCAAATCATGGAAACTTAAAAGTAGAATGGTACATTGATGCAGATTAGACAGGTTCAAAAGATGATACAAGATCTACCTTTGGATAATTTACTTTTGTAGGAGAGAATCTTGTAACTTGGAGGAGTAAAAAAATAGTTTGTAGTAACAAGATCTACTGCTGAAGCAGAATTCAAAGGCATGACACTAGGTGTATGTGAAGTTTTGTGGATTAAAAATGTGGTATGAGATTTGGGCTTTAAACAAAATGAAACTATGAGTTTGTATCTGTGATAATACATCGGCTAACAATTGCTCACAATTTGGTGCAACATGATAGAACAAAGCATGTGGACATTGATAGACATTTTATAAAAGAGAAACTTGAGAAGTTGAAATAATTCCTTTCCCTTTGTAAGATCATAATTGCACTTGACTAATGTTCTCACTAAAGGAGTGTCGAGCAGAGTGTTTAATGAGTCTCTATTCAAGTTGAGAATGTGTGATATCCATGCACCAAATTGAGTAGTGGTGGTGTTAAGATATGTCAAATATTTTATTAGCAAATATTATGTAATCAAATATTGTGTTAGTTGTAATTTAGACATTATTACTTCTGTGAACAAATATGTGCATATGTTATTCCTTTAATAGATGATGAATTATAACACTCTTGTATATATATATATATATATATATATATATATATATATATATATATATATATATGATACTTATTCTTTGAAATAATATATCAAAATTATTTTTTAAATCCTTTTTATAAGAATGTGAAGCTCCATCACGACTTTATTTTTAAAAGACGCTTAAGAGAATAGAGAAAAAAATAAATATTTAAATTGTAATTGACTTCAACTCCTAGAAATGTAGTATAATTTATTAGATCTACTGAAACATTATTTCTAATTTAAAGCTAAGATGCAATTCCAAGAAAGTTACAAACACAGTGCAACTTCGAAGCATTCTTAAAATGAAATAAAGTACTTACTGTTCCACGTGACATTTGTTATAGGATCAATGGTGGGGGTGTGTTCCACCAGTATCTATCTCTCACGTGAATATATTTTCCTTTTTAGTATTGCAAGAGTGAAGGTACACACTTCAACGCGGTAAGATAATACTTTGAACATCACCCTTTTATCTTTCGCTTGGTGTATCCTGCTTTAAGATCATGAAAAAACAACACGTTTATTATTTTGGTCTAGAAAATGTTACACAATTTTGTCATGTAATGCACGTTTATTTTAATCTCAACCTTCGACACGGAGAAGATAAATAAAATAAATGGATGAAAACTGAACAAAGAATTAAAAAAGGAAACTGTTTATTGGAGAGAGATAAAAATTAATTAATAAATAAACAAGTATAAAGTAGGGATAGAATTAATTATTTAGTTTTCCTACCTAATATGCTAAGCTAATTCAAATTCACCTACTAATTTAAATCATTGATTTGGCTGTAGGAGAGTTGCATCCATTTGAAGTCAACTTTACGATTTACTTCACTGTCAGATTTAGTTAATGCTAGATACAGATTTTACTTCATAATATAGTTGAATAAATATTCAGGAACCACAGAATTTATTGCAATGCAATGGTTGTCATCCAAATATTTCCCTAGTCTACTCAGCACATATCCACCAGATTGTATCAATAATCAGGTTTTCATTGTAATTTGTGTCAATCCTTATCCATTTTAATCATGATTAGTCTTCAATTTGAGGGAAAAAAAATTAATTAACTTTTTTGGTTTATACTCTTACCTTTTAATCTAATATTTACATTCACTAAAATTAGAAAAATATTTATTACATCTTAAAAAATCATAAATAACACTTAAAAAATGAAGAGACATTTGCAAAAAGATGGAGAACATGGAGGAGTTATAACCCAAACAATCTCATTGGTTTTGGTTATTAGCCAACCGTGTGCCACACACATGGCTTAACTAATTCAAACACAACTTTTTCTCTTGTTTATGTTTCCAATGTCTTTCTTCGTTTTCCCTACTTTTATTGGACTTTTAGGTCATGATTTTCTATATATTATATTTATCATAACAGCAACCACCAAGTATTTCTGACGAGTCCACAGTTAGTGAGAACATATCAGATCAACGATCTCCTATATAAACAAGTTTAGACTCAACTCAAATCACTTCACTAGCCTTTTCCTCTTCAAAAAATTTGTCACTGCCGAAGAAGCCAAAGTCACCTTAAATTCAAAATTATTATAATTAAATTACCATTATTGTTATCATCATAATGGAGCAGGGTGGCAGAGAAGACCAGACCACGATGACGTTCAACAAATATGCCTTTGCTTGTGCTATAGTTGCTTCAATGGTTTCCATCATCTCTGGTTATGGTAATTTTGCATTCTCTCTCAATTTCTATATCTTTTTTCTCTGCAGTACTTTCTCCCATGTTTTATTATTCTCCAACATTTGTAATCTCTACATTATGTTATAGACAGAGTAATGATTTTCGGACGTAAAAAACTTTTCTTGTTGTAATATTCACCATTTTTCTTTTCTTGTTGATAATATCATATAATCTATAATATTTTCCCCTTTTTTATTTTCCTTACTGCAGGCGAAAATACATTCCTTGGATTTGAGGAACAGTATTAAACGTCGGCATATATAAATTAACAATATGAAATGAAATTTCAATTTCTTGTGTGACAATATATTAAAGTTTCTCATTCTTCTACAAGATTTGTGTTAAATATTTTTTTGTTTTATCGTGTCCTTTCAAATAATTATATTTTGTTATATAATGAAGCTAACACAAATGCTTAAATATTTATAGGAAAAAGTTAAAGACGTTCCAAATTTAAGATGCATAGATGAAAGCAAAAAAGAGGAATAAAAAGATGAAAATGATTCCTACAAAAGAGAAGTTAGGTGTGTAATATATGTATAATTTAAGCTCTGTTTCATTGTTTCAGATACTGGTGTGATGAGTGGGGCAATAATATTCATCAAGGACGATATTGGAATCAGCGATACCCAGCAAGAGGTTCTTGCAGGAATCTTGAACCTATGCGCGTTGGTAGGATCATTGGCTGCAGGAAGAACCTCTGATTACATTGGTCGTCGCTACACAATCTTGTTAGCCTCCGTTCTGTTCATGGTGGGTGCAATTCTAATGGGGTATGGCCCAAACTATGCAATATTAGTGGTTGGAAGGTGTGTTGGTGGTGTGGGTGTGGGTTTCGCTCTGATGATAGCACCGGTTTACTCGGCAGAGATTTCCTCTGCATCATCGAGGGGTTTTCTAACCTCTTTGCCGGAGCTTTGTATCGGCATTGGAATCTTACTTGGCTACGTATCGAACTTCTTCTTGGGAAAATTGACCTTGAAGCTCGGATGGAGGGTGATGCTGGGTGTTGCTGCGCTTCCTTCACTTGCTTTGGCTCTGGTTATTCTAGCAATGCCAGAGTCGCCAAGGTGGTTAGTGATGCAGGGTCGTTTGGAAGGTGCGAAGAAGGTGCTGATGAAAGTTTCAAACACCACGCAAGAGGCTGAGCTTCGTTTCAGCGAAATAAAAGTCGCTGTAGGGTTTGACGAGAACAGTGGCAAGCTCCCTCAGAAGTCGCAGGGTGAAGGGGTTTGGAAAGAGTTGCTTGTGAGGCCCACACCGGAAGTTCGATGGATGCTGATTGCAGCAGTAGGGATTCATTTTTTCGAGCATGCGACCGGCATTGAAGCAGTGATGTTGTACAGTCCGAGAATCTTTAAGAAAGCTGGTGTGAGAAGTAAGGATAAGCTCTTGCTTGCAACGGTCGGAATTGGCCTCACGAAGATCATTTTCTTGGTGATGGCTTTGTTTTTGCTTGACAAAGTTGGTAGGAGGCGCCTCTTGCAAGTAAGCACCGGGGGAATGATTTGTGGGCTCACACTTTTGGGTTTTAGTTTGACCATGGTTGATGAATCCAGTGAAAAGGTGTTGTGGGCTTTGAGCCTTAGCATTGCGGCCACTTATGCTTATGTTGCTTTCTTCAACATTGGGCTTGGGCCTGTGACTTGGGTGTACAGCACGGAGATATTCCCTTTGAAGTTGAGGGCGCAAGGGGCTAGTATAGGAGTTGCAGTGAACAGAACCATGAATGCTGTGGTTTCCATGAGTTTTCTTTCAATCTCCAAAGCATTCACCATCGGTGGGAGCTTCTTCATGTTCGCTGGTGTATCTGTACTCGCTTGGTTGTTCTTTTACTTTTTCCTTCCTGAAACCAAAGGCGTGCCTTTGGAAGAGATGGAAATGGTTTTTACCAAAAAATCCTCCGCTAAAAATGTAGTACCAAAATCTGATCTCAGATAGAAAGCACTGTGTTGTGCAAGAGAGAGATTGTTGAAGCCCAAATGTGGGACAGTGTAGCATTTTGGACTGAATGTTGTAAAATCCAACAAACTGGGTTCTATATATTTAAATCTTTTTTAGCTTATTATTTCATATAATCTCTAATTCAGTATAAATAAATACTTAAAAAAATGCCTAAATATTAAAAAATAAAATCAAACTGGCTTTACTTGAATTAGCCATTCAAATTTCAGGCTAAATAGGGTTAAGTGAAATTAAAATTAAACCTCATTAGGTTTTAAGACAATAACTTAACACAAAAATTTACAATACGGTAGGTCTTGCTTACTTGATAAGATTAATGTGACTTTATATTCATTTGCATGAGATAAAGAGGATAAAAAATTGATGAATATGAAATCTGAAATGCGATGATAGAATGAGACGATTTTTTACATCTAATTTTAGGTATTTTCTAAATACCAAAATTTAATTTCATTCAATATAATAAAGTTCAAACATGATCAAACTTACCAAGTCGAAATAATGAAATAAACTTTCTAAACAAAAGCAGAAAATGAAATAAATGACCTCCTATAAATTAGAATAAAATCCTAAAACCAAAAGTACTCTCAAATTAAAAGCATTGAATCAAACTGCCTAATTAGGAACTAATAAAATCCTAAAACCAAAAGTAATCTCAAATTAAAAGGATTGAATCAAACTGCCTAATTAGGAACTAGTTTAATATCAAATTTTTAGTTAAAAAAAACAAAACAACTTAAAATCCACGAGAGAAAAAAAAGTGCCAAAGCTTACAATATTTGATACAGTTTATGTTATCCGATTAAATTTTCCTTGTCTCATCTTAAATGGGCTACATATTTCAAATATAAAATTCTAAATTTAATTGGAAAACAGTATCAACTGAGTCGAAATAGTTTTCTCCTCGGATAAAACCGATCTGTTGAGTTTAAAATCAGTAAAAGAACGATACATTAAATTTATTTGAAATAGTTTTTTTTTTAATTTTATATTTACAAAAAATATATTTACAATATATAAAAATCAAGATAAATAAAGATGGATATAGAAAAGTTATTTGTTTATTATTAATTTCTAACAATATATAACATGTACTTTTATTCGCTTTTTTTGTTTCACAACAGTTTATCATTTATATTAATTTACAATTTTACGATTCTAATTTCGCAAAGTTTTATTTTTAATTATTATACTGATATTAAATATTGAATGTGTATTGAGTAAGGGAAAATTTGTGTGTGACGAAAGAGGACTCGACTAAATTTGTAGTTTTAGTATTTAGCTAAATTTCAATATAAACTAATTTGAGCTTTAGGCATCGATGAAGCACTTGGCAAAGTGGAAAGGGTTTATTAATAAGTGCGACGAAAACGGTGTCGTCTCTGTGTCGGTTGCATGCGGTATCGATGTCGGTGGCTTAAGTCTAATCAACGGTCACCATTGCCCCATCTAAAACAAAGGTCAATTTATCTTAATGGATGCATTAGTACACACATTATTGCGGTATCCCACTATCCAAACACACCACGATTTCAGAATTCTTTTCACTAACTAAAATAGTAATAATCACTGAAATTCTTTGTTTCAGTGTTCTTCTTCAGTTTAGATCGGGTTCACTTCCCACTTTGGACAAATCTCAGTCCGAACGATGAAGCGAATGCAGAAGCACCTACCACCATGTTAGAAGAAAGAAGAAAAACGTAGACCCAAATTTCATACCCAAACAAAACCCGACCACTTTT
The DNA here is from genome assembly GCF_037176805.1 of Vigna unguiculata. Classification (NCBI taxonomy): domain Eukaryota; kingdom Viridiplantae; phylum Streptophyta; class Magnoliopsida; order Fabales; family Fabaceae; genus Vigna; species Vigna unguiculata. The sequence goes on along the minus strand of NC_140794.1, from coordinate 48,375,360 downwards.
ATTCAATTGAAATCCAAGAAATGAAGGATGAAGAGACACTCCCAATTGCAAAAAAGGAAACCCTAGCCTCAGATTCAGGTTTATTCGGAAGAGGAAGTTACAAATTCTGGGCACTGGCGGCCATTTTGCTCCTCGCACTGTGGTCCATGTTCACCGGCACCGTCTCGCTCCGGTGGTCGGGCACGCTCAACACCTTCTCCCATGACCTCCACGTGCCGCTCCACGACCAACTCGACGTCCTCGTAGGTTCCCCTTTCGCTCTTTCTGAATCTGGGTTAACGGCATGAGTGACATAATAATGGGTATATGTGAGTGCAGGAAATGGAGGAGAGAGAGAAGGTGGTGAGGCACATGTGGGACGTGTACACGAATAACCGTAGGATCAGGTTGCCGCGGTTCTGGCAAGAGGCCTTCGAAGCTGCGTACGAGGATTTGAGCAGTGACGTGGCGGAGGTTAGAGACGCTGCCATCGCCGAGATCGCTAACATGTCTCTAAGCTCCTTTGATATTCAATTGCCTCCTGTTACACATTCTACGGTTGTTACTTCTCCTCCTTCTTATTAAACTTAATTGAACACGATTTATCTGTGCCACTGCTTCGTCTTCTTTTTTAATTATTATTAAGTATTATATGACGAGTGATCTTATGAAGTCAAGATTGGTTTGAATTTCGATCAAAGGTCGTGCTAGATATAACTTTTTAGGCAGTTGTGGTTAAAACCCTTTACACTAATGGTCAATTTATTGTTTCCTCGTAGAACCGTGTAAATATGTTTTACATTATCATTCACGTTTCCTTAATTTTGTTGAATTTTATTTTAACTATTTTAATAACATAATTTCTTATTGGCAGTAAAAGCTTTAATTATACTAACAATGATGCTTATTGTCCACGTATCTTTTAAGGTTTTCCGTGAGGGTAGTTTTCTTGCGTTCATGAAACTTTTTTGAATGGTTCATCCTTATTAATTGAAATGAATCCTTTTGAGGAGGAACTTTTCTTCAATTAGATGGTTTACAACGTGGCCCCCTATTAGTGGAAGAAACTTTTGTTTTGTTCATCTTTGTTGGCTTGATTACATGTTTTGTTGCTTGTCTTGCAACAGTTCTTTGATCTCTGCTTTGATTCCATTTTGACTCTCTTGGTTGTTCAAACTGTGCAAATTGAATTCCCTCTTGTGGCACTGCTGTTTTAACCAAGTCTGAGAATTTTAGCTAGGGCTTAATTCCAACCCCCGGAAACTAACATATAAAGTGAGGACTGTCCAAGTTTTGTATACTATATTTACACTATATCTTAGTCAATATGAAACTAAATATCCTTTTCAACATAGCAATTTAGGCAGCTCAAGGTAACAATTAAGGCGACTTTCCAATCACTGACATATTGCTACGAAGGGCACATTTGCTGCTACTGAAAAATTATCTGTTAATAGGGGATTTAATTCCCGTCAACTTGAAATGCTGGTGCATAACATTGTTGAAATAGGAACTGGGCGTCCACAATAATTAAAGGAGACAGAGGCGTAGGCATCCCCTTTCTGCTCTGTCCTGATGCCCCTTGCCTTGCTTACTCGTGCAAGAATTGAATCTCATTCTGCGCATCAGTAAGAGGCAAAATTGGACAGTATGTGGGTTGTTGAATTGTGTGATACAATTAAGATAATGTGGAACTGGTGTTGTCAGGAGGACTGCTTGGAAAAGAAAATAAAAAAATGAAAAGGGAAAGTATGTTGATAATTGTTGAGATTGAATTTCTTATTATTGAGTCTAGTTGCTATTGAATTTCTATTATTACTGGTTGAAAGAGATCTGGTGCGACCTATAGAGTTGCTGCTATGTGACTAGTGGTCGGAGCCTTATAGCACCCTATTCAATAGCCTCTTTTTTATATAATTATTAGTTAATTTAGGTACATAGTTTGAGCATCGTGACTGGTGGTGACTCTCAAGGATGGAAGCGTTTACAGAAAACAGATAGCTGTCTGCAATTGCAATTTGTGATTTAGGGTAGCCTAACATTGATATTATAGTGTAAATTAAGTGTCCCTCCTTGTCTGAATATGTTGAGGACATTCAACATTAGAGTATTATTTCACATTTTTCTTCCACATAAAAGGGTAAGTTAATGGGTGAGTTTTACGTGTGAACTTGTTTGTATGAACAATGTGGGGATCATATATGATCAGAAGTGTTGGTAAGGCTTATAAATAAGACATAAATTCACTTGTGAGTTTTGATGTTGTTGGTAAGCTTGTTTAATGTTTTTCTCTTTGTTTACATTTTTTGGGGTATTAAGGAAAGGGTAGATTAGCTTGTTTATGGTTTATCCTGAATTTTTGAAGGGAATGTTGCAAACAACATAAATTTATACTTTATACTTCTTTAACAAAATCTAGAAAACAGGAAAAGAATGTAAAAGTTCATCAAGAAACCAACACCCTTGTCTTGACCAGTTTCATTGACTTGCTAGAAGCTGGGGCGTAACAGAAATTGTATTTATTATAATGCTTCAATCTGGATGTTTTACGAATGCATGTCTCACTGCATTATGTACCATTTCAGAGAGCACAGGAACTTGATAAGAACCTCGAGCAATTTGAAAAAGGTAAAGGTGCAACCTCCGAACGTGCGTAGATATTGGAACGGGAAGCAACCAAAGGGCCGTGTTACCTGAAGCTTATCTTGTGGTTCCCAGGCGGAGTCATATTCCGGTTTTCATGCATCCGTAACACAGAAAATTATGTACTTTATTTGGTTGTGATTCTTTCAAATTTTGCAGTCAATTTCGTAATGTTCACTGTGCTAGTAAATTGAAACGTGATAAATCAGATTAGTATATTTCTGGTTTGATTTCATATATACCATCACATAAGCAAGTTCTAAGGCTGTGTTTGGTTTCTATTTTGAAAAATTGTACTCGGTTCCAAAAAAAAAATGAAAAAAAAAAAACAAATACTGATCTCAATTTATGGCTCACCATGTGCAGTACTCCTGTAGATGGATGACCCATACTTGTCCCTTAGGATCCATAAATAGAAAAGGATGAAAAAAAAATTCCAGCTCATTTTTTTCTAATACTTTGGAAATAATCGTTTCAAATTTATATATCAATATATAATTTGATTTCTGAGCATCCTTTTACGAATTGGATTGGGTGGACTGTTTTAAATGATGAAACTACACTTGAAATGCTACAATTTTAAGATTTGTCCAAAATGATTTGTTTTCATTATAAACTGACTGTTCTTCTCGTAAGATAACCTAACCTCTCTAACTTTTTATTTAATAGCTTTTGTTGAATTGAAGACATGGTTTGCTGCTTCCAGAAATAAAATCAAAGTTTTAAAGTGATGTTTTACCTCTTGACACAAACCAAAATTCATTTCGTGTCTCAATTCTTAATGAGAGATTCTACTTAAAAAAAGGAAAAACTAAACTTTAGAATATTCATATTTTAGAGTTTTTGAATCAAGTTTTATACTTCAGACCCAGAAAATTTTACGAAATTTTACAAAAGTTAATTATATAAGGTGTTACGATTACTTTTTGAGTAAAAATTGAGGCTTTGACATTTAACCGTTTATTCTTTAATTTCGTTTGCAAAATTCTAAAGTTAAAAAAAAAATTCTGGCACTTAATCCTTTCCATGATTTTATCTTTACAAATTTTATAAATGAATTCAATTTTTAAATTAAGGTGAAAGTATTTTTTTCGTTTAATTTTGAAATATTTGAAAAATACAAGTCAAGTAATTTGACGCTACATGTTGTCAAGTAATAGACTGAAAATATTTGTAACAGCCAAGTTATTTCTATGTATCCGCATAGTAAAATTATAGACCATATTTTAACCCCTTATTAATATCAGTAATTGTAATTAATCTTAGTTTTATTACCGTTCTTAAACTAGAAAACTCTACATTCTAAAAGATATGATCAACATAACTCATAATTCAAAAAGATGAATTAAGAGCTTCATACAGTTTTTCAAAAGACTATAAAAAACATCTAATATATTTTTACACTACTCCATCAGTGACCCATTTCAGCTCTCGTACTACTATCCGCCATCAACTCTGACTCCTGTATTTAAAATACGATTATCGCAAAAATAAATAAATAAAAGACATAAGATTGCAAGAGTAAGCTAATTATCATAAAAATAAAATTTAATTCAAAAATTTCATAATTTTCACACAAACATTGTCAAAATAAATCCTTTGGATGTATAAAATAAAAATTAGCCAAGCATTAAACTAAGGAGTAATATCTAGGCTCAGTTTTCTAGAAGAATAGTGTATTGAATGGACTCACGAGACTTTGCACATGTTATATGGCCCCTCATCTCTTCCTTCTTTACAACTTTTTATCACGAGTAACTCATACACTTCACTCAGTATTGACAGAGTTAACTTCACTAGCTTCATAAGTATGATCAGTGGCGAAACTTTGACCAAAATTTTAGGGGGGCAAAATTATTATTTTGTATATATAAATTATTTTTTCTATATTAAAATAAAATTATTTCCTCACATCATTTTCTCTATTTAAAACAAGCACATATCATAATAGAATAAAAAAATATGATAATAATATATATGAAAGTATAACATAAAGTTTATTATCAACAATTATATATTTAAAAAGGCAAAAGTTACCTTTAGTCATAGTGTTTGTCAATGCTCTTTCAATGACTTAAAATCTTGAATAATTGAATCAAAACTGAAGTTTGTTGCAATATCCCTTTCAATATAGATTATCATAATGTTTGCTATAAAAACTTTTAAAACCTATAAAAAAACACTCAAAAAAGTTAAAACATGTTGATGATAATAAACTCAATCTAATTACAATTTAGTGAAAATCAACTCAATTACATGTAATAATGAAAACATTTGAGTCAGGTCGTCCGCTTGATTTTTTACTGAAAAGATAACACGGTAAGCAATATGTAACATCTTTTAATGACGAATACCGAATACTCTAATCATGAAGAAAATAAGTTAAACCATGTGTATTGAAATCTTCTTGGATAATCATCTTTACTAGACAACAGATAATTTTCTAGATGCACTTGATATGGATCTCATTTTAGATAAGCCATTCGTACCTCATTAATTTGATTTGGTGGGTATTGCCAAATTTGAGGAGGTTTTCCTGGATCACGTTCTAAAGCATTTTCAAATTCATTGTATGTAACTCTAGGAACTTTAGATAGTTATTTTCCATTTTCTTCAATTTTTTGATTATCGTGAAGTTTCTCGAGTTTAGATGACATAGATACATGTTTTCATCTTCATCACAAGCATTCCTCTTGAAAAAATAATCAATTATTCTACTCTTTATCATAATCTTTCTAATATAAATTTGTCACCTCTCACCTATTTCAGAAAAGATAAAATTAACACCTTCTAAATGATTAGTTTTCTTACCTTCAAGTAGATTCACAATATTGCTCTTCTCTTATACAATTTCAAAGGCTAAAATAGCTCTATCTATACAAAGAGAGTTTGATCAACAATTAGAGCATAATTTTATTATCATAAAGATATGCCTAAAGCGTAGAAAAGCCATAAAAACTAGGAAAACATATTATTTCGAAAATAAGGGTAAAAAATGAACTTACTCAAAAGAAATAATTGTTCAATCTAAAATATTCCTTAACTCCTCAATTTTACTGTGGTGTCGTTTGATTTTGAGAATGATAAGAGATTGATGGAAAAATTGGAATAGAAAGAATAACAGAGAAAGAGAAGGAGGTACCGAAGAGAAAGAAATGAAATAAAGAAGCAAAATAAATTACAACAGAGAGGAAAATGTGATTTTTAAATTTAAATAAAAAATTTTAAAACTAAATTATATAAATAATATAGAAATATATAAATATATTTTTAAAATATATATAAAAAAATGTTGGGGGAGTCGTGGCTCTAGACATGTCAAAGTGAGTCAACCTGGCTCACACAGGTTGGCTCAACACGAGTGGGGTTAAAAATGAGTGAGCCTAGCCCGACTCACTTTATGGTGAGCCAGAAATTTTACAATCCGGCTCAAGTCACCATGGGTTGGTGGGTTGGCTCACCAACCCACTTAAAAAAATTATTTATTTATTTTGAAGTATTTGAATATTTAAATAATTTTTTAAGCAACCCATCGGATGACAATCACAGTAAAATCAAGAATCAATGTCTTCATCGTGCTCACCACCAATATATGATGAATTATTTCCAAGAAAGTATCCATATAGTCCAAAAATACATGACTAATATTACACATTTTCTGTCATGCTATTCAACAAAATATAAATTAAAAAACTATACATTTTTTGTCATGCTAATTTAGAAAAAGAAAATTTTGTTTATAAGGCAGTTGCTTAAGTAATTTACTATAAAGATTATAGTTTAAGATTAAAGTATCAATGTATATACCTTGACAATCAAATTAATTAAACATTCAAACAATTCAAATATTATTGAGCAACATTCTAGCATTTAAAAATATGAAATTGTGAACCTATATAATTAGGAGTAGTAAATAATTATAAAAAAAAAATTAAAAAATTGTAAAAAAATGTTGGTGGGTTAAGTGAGTCAACTCACCTTCAACCCGGTTCGAACTCGTTTAACCCGTGGGTTAAGTGAGCCGAGTTGAGTCCAACCCACTTTTGAAAAAATTAAATTTTTCTCAACCCAACCCGGCTCAAACCTGTGGTGAGCCGGGTTGGCTTTGACATCTCTACGTGGCTCCCCCTGTCATACTTAAGATCCGCCAAGTGAAGCTTCCTTCGACTCTCACCATTTTGTTATCTTTATCTATGTGAGTTAGATACTAATAGAGTCAGGATAGTCATACATAACAATTCTCCTTCAATACACATGGACTCACCCTATATTAACATTTCCCTTTGGAATTTACTAATTTGACAATCTAAACATACTAAATCTTCACAATTATTCATACAATATCTAAATCTACTACTTTATATATATATATATATATATATATATATATATATATATATATATATATATATATATATATATATATATATATAAACATCGTGCCACATTCAATACTACATTATTCAATGCATTCTTCCATCTCTAATTTTTACACACCAAAGGATTATCAGTTTAAGCATGTCTGTAATTAATTCATCAATTATATAAGTTTTATTTCTTTTAGTTATTCGCTTTTGAACTATATAAGTTTTACATATTAGAAAAAAAAAGTAGTCTAAGTGTCTCTTTTAAATTAAATGTTAAACTTTCCAAATATAGTGATTTAAATTAAAAAAATATTTATAAATGTTTATGGAAACAAAAAAGAAATAGCAAAACAACTAGATGAGTAATAGTTTAATAGTATGCACTTCATTTATATTTATACCATAACTTTAATAGCTAGTCTCTGTGATTGGTATCTTCATTTTAAATTAAAAGGATGTATAAATATTTTGAAAAATTAAATAACACAACCAATTGATGCAAAACAACTTAATTATACATGAGTAGTGCATTTCATGTTATTTACGAGAACATTGCTTGCAGACCTCGTCCAATAAACTCAAGTTTTGACTCGAGCCACTTACTTCACCTTTAGCTCGAAACCACATATAAAAACATGAGGGACATGAAAAATGGAGGAACAAAGTAGGTCAGAGAATACTAAGCCACTCATCTACTCGAGACACCATCCATGACTTCCACCTCCATTTCTTCTTCATCCTTTTGTATAGATTTTGCGATGTTCAACTCCACGAGTAGCTAAATATTTTTTTTATTAGATGCAGTTACCTAACTCTTGTATATTCAAACTATTTTTATATACAATGCTATACTACTCTTCTTCAGTTATGTTAATTCTTTATGTTTATTATATATTTTATGTTTATTATATATTGGGGTCTAATCAACCATAAATTAGTCAAAGTTATAAGAGGTTACAAAATTTTTATGAGTTTTGATCCTAAGACGAGACAATCAATAAATCATTTGTCTGAAAATCAAGAATGACTTATTGATTATATTTAAATTCTTGAACTCAATAAAAATTGATTTTATTCAATCGACAAGAAATTGTAATTTAATGTGGTATACTCAAGGTTTGCTCCGAGATTAGAGTATACATTTTCTTTATATGGATTGATGGCGGTGAATAAGAGAAAAATTTTTATTCTCGAACTTAATGAAATAAGAAAGTGAGGTGGTGAAGTAATAATCCCAACATCACTATTACATTCTTATTTGACAAACTTTCTCATCTCAAAAAACACCAAAAACATTGTAGTGTTTAATTTTAACTTCTCTTAAAGTTTTTGTTATTTAATTTGGTTTCATATTTTGTCGTTTATTTTGTTGTCAAGTTGTGGATTCAACACTCTTATTTACTTTAAAACCATTATGGACAATAATGCACTTGGAAGAAAGTCAACAATAGATAATGTACTTCTTTTCATAACATTTAAATTTAAAAAAAAAATTACAAATGATAAATACCTCTTAAAAGAAAAAACAAATAATACCTAAATATTTTTTATAGATAAAGGATGCAATTATGTTCCTAATAGATATTATGAAACAAATATTTAATGAAAAAAATGTAACAAATAAGTAAACTTAACTAATTTTGTAACTAAACTCTAAAATCTAAAATATAAAAAATGTCAATTATGTTGATATTAAATGCATAATATATATTAAAAAATTAAAATTTACAAATTGGAATCACAAAACATACTACATCCGCCACTATAACCTATAAAAAACGAATTAGATTGAGTTGATCCACCGTATAAAAACAAGCTACAATCTTGGATTGGATTGATTAAGAAATGTCTAAGCTGGTGGTTGAAGCACTTGGTCCAATAGCCTTATAAGAAATCAAGGAGCTAAAACCTGCAATCAACAAAGTATATCTGTAACAACATAATAACACAATTTTGAAACTTCATTATAAAACAAAAAAGTCAAATATACATTTTTTATACTTGTTTTAATAATTTTATAAGTAAAAAATATTTATATTTCAAGTGATGTTATTGAAATTCAAATCTTAAACCACTTGGTTAAGACATAATATAAGTTACTAGTATTTTTTGTAAGGTCCTCTGTATGAGTATTAGAGAAGATGGTTAAGGTTGATGACAAAATATGATTATCCATATGATTATATCTTTGCGTACATTCTAAAGTTTACCAAATATCAAATTAAATGATTTTATTGTTTATTTTTCTAAAATAATATTTATTTAAAACATAAATTTTCCTATTTATTTATCCAACTTTTCTATATTTTCTCTCTATATTTGCTAGTTATTTATTTGTTTGGGAACCTAAAAGTTAGGATATTTGTGGTGATGTTTTATATTTTTCTTTAGATATCATGCTCTTCTATCTTCTTTTTTTGCATGTGATCTTAAGGTAATATGATCTACATAAAAAACCATAAAGTTTAAAGTCAGGTGGTCACTAATTTATTGGGTCCACACTCATTTAATTAAGAAAGATAAAAAATAAGTATTTTTCTTATGGGATCTTGGTCCATTGTGTAATTTAAAATATGCGAATGCCTTTGGTGAGAAAAGAAAAGAATCTATCATAGGAAGTGAAGAAGAAGAAAAGAGCAACCAATTTATCCTGTGCAAACTTGTACATAGAAGTTGCCTTGGAGAAAAGATTTCATCACTCATCTCATATATTGGAGTTTCCTCTGTTGTTTATCTAAAGTACCCATTGGGGTTTGTTATCACCTTGTTGGCGAGGAGATTGGTAGATTAATGCTTTGTTGATCTTTGAAATCTCTAAGAGAACTTGTGGTGTATCCATTAATTATTATTAATGGAAGATTTTACTGGACTAGGACGTCGAGTGGATTTTTCCTCCATATTGAGGTTTTTCCACCTTAAAAGTTTTGGTGTCTGCTGGTTTCTCCCTTATCTGTTTTATGCATTTTATTATTTTGCATATTATTTATTTAGGAAAGATTTGATATGGGTTTTGCTTAGAGCTATCAAAAAGGGTAACCCGACCCGACCTGGTTTAACCCACCACGGGTTGACCACTTAGTGAACTAATCCAACCCGACTCAATTATTAGAGCAAAAAAAATCTGAACCCGACCAGGACCATTATGAGTTGATGGGTTAAACTGGTTGGCTCACTAGCTCACTTAATTAAAAAAAGTACAATTTTTTTTCTTCAGTAGTCTTAGAACAAACTAAATTTTATTTATGACTAAAATCTAAATAAACTTCAATAGAATCCAACTACAGTCCAAAAAGATGTTAAACTCCAAATACAAACCAAAATAACAAAAATACAAATTACCAATGTGTTGGCTAAAAAACAACCTAACCTGACCCAAATGCAAAGTCCAATATAATAAAAAATACTTATGTCACCTTTTATTTGTAGGTTGGTGAGTCAACCTGGCTCACCACGGGTTCAACCCATGTGAGTCAGGTTCTAGGTGGGTCGAGTTAAAAATTAACCCGTACTAAAATTGTAAAAAAAACTCAATCCAATCTGACCCGAACTCGTGGTGGGCTGAATTCGGGTCGGGTTGGCTCGTAGGTTCCAACCCATTTATAGAACTCTAGTTTTGCTCCCGCTTGTTTATCTGGTTATTTTTATATCTTTCCAACATTTAGTTAGTCTAAGTTTGGTGATGTGTGTTTGGCTTATGAGGAACGATCTAAAGGATACCTCTCTTTCTCAAGATAAGATTCATTTAAAAAAATGTTTTCATATAAGAAAAATAGTTTTATTTTAAATGCTAATTTAGTTATTTGAGTTGAATTGTTTTAGTATAGGATAAAGCTTTACATGTGTGAAATTGAAAGCTTTACATGTGTGAAATTGAAATGGTGAAGTATTAACTAATGAAAAAGTAAGAAAAATTTTATTTTTATTTATTATTTTGCTTTTGAGGATTTAGATAACAAGTTGAATTATTAATATGTTAAAAAAACTTATGAAAACACAAATTAGATGCACTTCCTTATGCTGTATTTTAAATTCCATTAATGACTTATTGCAATATGTTACACAAGTTCCCTATGATATATAACATGAATTTTCCAAATTTTTCGGAATTAGCAAGAAATTCTGAAAATATAAATAAATAACCCAAGATATTATAAAAGAAACATAAGAGAAAAGAAAATGAGAGAATGACAAGGAAAATAATGAGAGTGTGTTTTTGGAGGAAGCAAAGAGTCTATTTATAGATGGAGTATGAGGCTGCAAAGGGCTAAAATCCCATGGCTTGCCGAGGAGACTTGCAACAACCCAACTTCACAATTGTGTCTTGCGGGAATGTGTTCAATTTGAAGAATCAGTTGCAGTTTTGCATATGGAAGCCTCATCTGTAAAAGGAGGAACAATGATTCACTTGGTTTATACTTTGCAATACCCAAATAATGTAATGTCATGATTATCACAACAAAATATTAGAATAGAACTTTCGAAATCAAATTTATGCTAGTTTAATTATAGGGTTAAATATGTTTTTGGTCCTTCAAGTTTTAGTGAAATTTAGAATTGGTCTCTCTTCAAAACTTTTGACCAATTTAGTCCTTCATCTTTAGAAACGTATGGATTTAGTCCTTTTAACCAGATTTTGTTAAGTTTATCTAACGTTTCAAACGCATTTCATGATAATATTTGAATTGTTTAAACTGTTTGACCCATTTTCGCTTAAATGCTAACTCAAATATTATCATAAAACGCGTTTGAAACTTCAAATAAACTTAACAAATTTTGATTAAAAGGACTAAATCCACATATTTCTGAAGATGAAGAACTAAATTGGTCAAAAGTTTCGATGAAGGACTAATTCCAAATTTCACTAAAACTTGAGGGACCAAAAACATATTTAACCCTTAATTATAATACATAAAAATTTGAATATGTGATTATGAAATTTTTTTAATTTAGGTATGACCAAAATTTTGAATGAATAACAAGTAGCCATAGAGATAGAAAATTTTAGTTTTCAATATATTTCAAAGATTTCATATTTATATTATGTTATGAATGATTTTGATGTGTTAATACTAGGGATGTCAACGGGACGGATAGGGTACGGGTAGTAGTTCCCTCGTACCCTACTCGCTGAATAAATATTCGCCCCGTACCCATACCCATATCCGTCGGGTATCCGTTATGCGGGTATCTGTCTATTTTTTTCATATCCACGGGTACCCGGGTATTTACAAAAATATTTTAAAAAATAATTATTTAACCATAATTATTGTTTGGATCAACAAGTTCCCTTTCTCCGATTGATTCTTAAAAAATAAACAAATAAAAAATCACTACCAATTTATATTGTAGTTTATTTTTGAATAAAATATTAAAGAAATTACTAACTTCATCAATATCCACCTCTTGCAACATTGTATAAAGTTTCATGTTGTCCAATTTTAATCTAGAAGAGCCTTAAAACATAAGGAGTTTAGTAAAAATTTATAACAATCACTTAATTAAAATATCTAAGTAAAAATGTTAATTTCATTACCTTCCATATTGGTCCATAACCAGTCTTAGAGACACATCAATGCCTCCACAGTATATGGAAGTAATTTACTCATTTGTGGGGTAAGAATCTCACCACCATTATTGAATGAAGACTCATAATGTTTTTACTAATATATATATATATATATATATATATATATATACTTTTTCTGAATTAAAGTTTTTACTAATATAATGAAGACTCATAATGTTTTGACTCATTTGTGGGGTAATAATTTTTCTGAATTAAAGTTTAGCGGGTATGTGTATCCACTGGTACGGATACTATGATATCCGTACCCGCCCCGTTAACATGCGAGTATCAAAAATACCCATACCCACGGGTAGCGGGTATCCATTTTTAATATCCATTTTCTATCTGTTGCGGGTTTTATTCGCAGATACCCGCGGGTACGAATTTTTTTCACATCTCTAGTTAATACCTACGTAAACCTTTAAATGTGCTTGTGTTTTAGAGATTTTGTCTGGTTTGATTTTTGTGCATATCTTGCTTACATGTTTAGGGGACATGCTTAATAACTATGAAGTACTTTTAAAATTATTACTTTTGTATAAGAACATTTTTTCTCTTGTTAAAAAGTTATATTATGTTTTTATTTAATCTTTGAAAATTATTTATGATAAATATGAATGGTATGAATATTAGTTACTTATGTGATAATTAATATATTTTGGGTGCAATATTAATATTATGGGTTAAATATGTTTTTAGTCCTTTAATTTTGGTGAATCTTGAAATTAGTTTATTTTAGAACTTTGAACCAATTTAGTCCTTCAAATTTCAAAATACATGGATTTAGTTCTTTTAATCAAATTTTGTTAAGTTTATTTAATATTTCAAACGCGTTTCATAATAGTATTTGACTTGACATTAAAGTAAAAATGTGTCAAACAATACAAACAACTCAAATATAATCCTGAAATGCGTACAAAACATCAAATAAACCTAACAAAATTTGATTAAAAGAAATAAATTCACGTATTTTAAAAGATAAAGGATTAAATTGGTCCAAAATTTTAAAATAAAATAATTTTAAAATTAACTAAAAAATTAACTGAAAATTAAAAAAAAATATATATTTAACTCTAATATTAAATATAAAAACTATTATAAGTATACAATATCTAAACTTACTATTTTTTTGAAGGAAGTTGATGAAAGTATGCGGTGAGAAGATTTACCTGATGTTTAAGAACTTAGTGATAAGAGGTCGAATGTTTATCGAAATAATATTCTTTTTATTGAATTTGACTCTCTTAACTTGCATTGTGTTATGTACCTTCAATTTTTGTGATGATTATACTCTCTGACACATGAGTTGTAGATGACCATCACATAAATAATTTTGGGTGCAATGAGCTTGTTTTATATTTTGGAGTTTTATTTCCAAGTTCTTTGAAAGATGCTTTAAATAATTATTACCAAATTATTCATAATTTATTGAAGAATAAAATAAAAAAGTATATAGTAAATAATTACTAATTATCTCATTTGTATTAAAGATTTTGTGTTAGACCTTTTTTCATGACTTTTATTAATATAAATACTACGTATCTAAACGTTTAACCATAATAATAATAATAATAATAATAATAATAATAATAATAAAAATAATAATAATTAAATTAAATGTTAGGTTATTAATCTTTGTTAATATTTATATTTTTGTTTTATTGATACAATGTTAGTGTGAATTCTGTTTTTAAAATTATGTACATATATTTTTTATATAAGGGTTGAAATAACTTAAATACTTTATTATATATATATATATATATATATATATATATATATATATATATATAATTGTTCATAAAAAATATAAATATGAAAGATAAGAAAAAATAAATGTTTATATTCTATTTTTCTATTTTTTATTGTGATTTAATTGATTTATATTATCGTTAGGAATAAATAGATCAAATGAAAAAAAAATACTTTGTGTAGAAATTTAAAGTTATTGAAACATATTGGCTTTCATCTGTATTAAAAGTAGTTTTGAAAAAATAATGTTGTATATAATGTAAAACTGTTTTACAAATAATATTAAATTTAATAAGAATCCACCATATTATCTGGTCATCTTATTCATGAATAAAATTCGATAGTAAGGAAATGATCATTAAATCTCATGAAAAAAACTATCCTGATTATTGATTATATATATAAAGTTAACATCGCATTAAATAAGTTTAAGTTAAATTTAGATTAAAGTTTGAAAAGTATGTATTTTTAATTTTAACAAACTAACGAATTTCATTAAAGCAAATAAAAAATACATATTTAAAGTAAAATATACCCTGATACTTTAGTTGGATTAGAAGATAAATTTAAGAGAATACTAAAGAAAAAGGTATAACTTTTTTTATTATATTAATTTAATTTTTTACTTATTAAAATCTATAAAAATAAAACTTTTTATTATTATTTCGTGTACATATACCTATTAATTTTTTATATACTTACATTTTAGTGTGGCCTATTTTCTAACTTTGTAAGTTTTAAAAGTATTAATAATATAATGTTAATAATGAAGTATTTATTATTTTATTTTACATAATAATAAAAAATATTAATCAACTCTTAATTTTTCAAAAGTTTTTGTTCGGAAAAAAGTTAAAATTAAAATATCAGTAAATTAGTAATAATGAAAAATAATAAAATACAATAATACTTTATTAATGATAAAAATAATTTATTATTAATAAATATTTTTAATAAATAATATTAAGAATTACCTTCAACTTGAAAAAGGATAAAATTTTAATATAATGTTATTATTTTAATTTTAATTTAATTTAATTTTTATATTATTATAATGCATGTATAAACATTCATTTAAATTTAAATTTAAATAATAATAATAATAATAAAACAAATATATTATATAAATATTTTATGTTGAAAAAAAAAAAATCTAACATTATTGCTCAGCGGCTTTCCATGCAATCTCCTCCTTTTTAAAGGATAAAGTTTTACCAACTTTTTTTCTGCTCTAACATGCGAAAATAGACAATAATTCCTGCAAATTTAGACCTCAAATTTGCTTAATCAATACTGTCTCTAACACAAACCTCAAATTTGCTTAATCAATACTATCTCTAAAACAAAAACAAACAAGGGCTGATAGTTTTAAAATTGAAAATTAATTTTAGCTAAATTAATTCTGTAACAGAATAATTAGTTATTTTTTATTTAAGGTGAATTTTATATTTTTTAATTGATATTAATAATTAAATACATACTATTATGGATTAAAAAATTAATTTTACATTACTTTAACATATAACCAAGTTCCCATTTAATCTGAAACGTAATTAACTAGTATACAATAAAAGTTAAAAGATATATCTAATAAAAAAAAAACATTTTACCATGATATTACAATAACAACTTTACAAGGAATTCACATGATAAACTGTTAACTTCTTATTTATATGTTTGTTATTATTATTATTTTTATTAATATTTTATAGTTAGTTAAATTATGAAATATAACTATTGTAAAATTTTGGAGAATTTTGATCCTTTTAAAAGAAATATATAAAGTATATTTTTGTCCTAAAATTCCTCTAGTGTGAAAATGGAAATTGGATACTCATGAATTCTTTCATCCATATCTGATTGGGGCAGTTCTCAGTCCGCGTGCGTGGCATTTCGGTAAATGTGGTGGCCAAAAGATCCAAATATCAAGCCTTTTTCCGATATTTACATAATCAATGACGTGTTTGAAAATTGGTAGTCCAATGCGCGCTACACCCTTCTCGAAAACAAACACAGAAACCCCTGATCTGAGCCGTCCAATGTTTCCACGTCATCGATCCCCGTCTCTCCCAATCCAACGGTGCGGATCGCTACAAGACAAAACGCCCCGAACCACAAAGGCTAAGCCCACCTGAACCCTAGGTCAGACCCAAACTGCGAGCCCGTTTGCCCGGACACAATGAGAAAGGTTTATCCCCCAATTCGCCTCCTCTCTTACCAATGAGAGAGAAATTATAAAACACACCTAGAGAGAGAAACATAAACAAACCTAAACTCTCCAAAAACACCAAAACCAAAACCATCACCGCGCTTCAATTTCCCACACTTCACAAACCATCCCCGCGCTCTGCACTTCAATCCAATTTCATTCATCACCAATCTACGAGACAAAAGCGCGTTTGGGGGTTCATAAAAGCACTGCAACTCTCGCCCTTTTCCTTTTCTTTTCTATCGTACCCATGCGTTGCGACGGTGGTGCCTGAAACGCTTGCGGTGTCGTTTTGTATGAGACATAGGATTTCCTATTTGATGGACGAGATCTGGGAGCGGGCTGTGGAGACGGCCTTGGACGGCGAGAAGGACCATGCGTCCGCCCGGACGCTAACCCTAGACGGCGCCGTTAAGTGCGTGCAGGGACGGTTGCCTCCTCCTAGCCTGCTTGAAAGGTTCCAGAACCTTCAGCACCTTTCTATCGCAAACGTTGGTGTTTCAACGTTGGAGCAGTTTCCACGGCTCCGGAATCTGCAAAAGCTGAACCTCTCCGACAACCGGATCGCTGGTGGGTTGGAGTTTCTTGTTCAGGCTGGCCTCGATTCGCTGCGTGACCTTGATTTGTCGAACAATCGGATTCAGTACATTGAGGATCTCGCGCCTCTGGCGCAGGTGAAGCTGGTTTCGCTGGATCTGTACGAGTGTCCCGTGACGCGTGTGAAGGATTATCGATCTAGGGTTTTTGGGTTGATTAAGTCGCTCAAGTACTTGGATAAGATGGATGCGGAGGAGAACGAGAGGCCTGAAAGTGATGATGAGGAAGAGGATGAAGATGAAGAGGAGGAGGAAGATGACCCTGGGAGTGGCGAGATTGACGGAGAAGAAGATCGACCTCACGGGATTAACAATGGGCACAGCGAGGGAGTTGATGGTGTTGTTGATGCTGACGAGGAGGAAGAGAGCGATGCGGATGAGGAGGAGACGGAGACATCGAGGCGGGTTACTAATGGGGATAATCACCGGGAGAATGGATTCCGTGTTGTGCCGGTAGAAGGCGATGACGTAGAGGAGGACGATGAAGAGGATGATTCTGGTGAGGAAATTGATGAGGAGGAGGGCGACGATGATGATGTGGTTGAGGTTCATGAGATTGAGGATAGTGATGATGAGGATGGAGTGGAATATGATGAGGATGATGATGATGATGAGGACGATGAGGAGGAGGTGGATAATGATGAGGGTGATTTTGCAGAGCCGGAGAGTACTGGGAGGTTAACAAGTACCGAGGGCGAGATTGATGGGCATGAGCAGGGGGAAGAGGATGGAGATGAGGATGATAATGGGGAGACCGGGGAAGATGAGATGGGGGTTGAAGACGATGGCGATTTTGAAGATGACGATGAAGTGAGATATCCCTTCTGATTTATTTTGATTTTGTTTAGTGCATGCTATTATTTGGTTTTGTACTTTTATTTGTTTCATTGTTTGAATTTTTTCTGTGTTTTTGGTTTTTAATATTGTTTTGCTGTTTATTTGTGCTTCGTTTGATGTGGTCAGATTACCAAGGAGGGGGTGGTCTCTATTTGCTGATGCTTGTTATCTGGATTCATTCTTGTCTGTTTGGTTTAATTTATTTACATTGTGTGATGTGTATATTTCCGTCCGTGGAATTTGGGTTAATTTTTGGCTTGCATGTTTTGTACTTGAAAAATTAGACATTTTTTCATTATCCCGTATAATTGGATGATCTTGGATATTTGTTTTTTTACATTTATTGCTTATTTACATGTGTGCTATGTTCATGCATTTTGTCATTGCTGTGTCTATTCTACAATATGCATGTGGATGTTGCTTTGATGCAAACGCTGTTGATATTTGTCTGATTCCCACTGCCTTTTCCATGTTTATAGTTCCAATCAAATGCAGGAATTGGAAAGGAATGGACTCCTGCAGATACGGGAAACAGTGTAGCAGTATTAGTTGCAATTGAATTTTTGAATGTTAATGGCATATTATAGTGAATATTTTAGATCTCTTGAAAGCTTCGGAATTATTTATATTTTTAAAATAACTTTCTGATATCTTAATACTTGAAATTCCTCTCATGTTTGTTATAGGTTTTTCTTATGTTTTAATTGATGTCATTTTCTTAATAAAAAAACACTTATTTTGTTGTCATGTTTAAGAATTTTTACCATTTTGATATTTGTGTTTTTTTTTTCTTTAACACCAATCATTTGCCAGCCAGTGAATATTTAAATTTTTCAATTTTTTCTCGAAAAGTAGTTTTTTCTGCCCTTTTAACTTTTGGTATTTAGGATTAGGATGTTCTATTGTTGGCACATGCACAGCCTTTCCCAAGTCTGTGCTGTGTCATGCCTTGCTTCTGATCTGTTACTTATGTAAGCTTGTTTTGGTTGAAAATAAAGATATTAAAGAAAATTAGGTTAGAGTTATCAGCTTTTTAGTTTTTTTATTTTTTTATTTTACCGTGTTTCATTTATTCTCGCCTAACCCGTGATGATACATGAATTGAAATAGGAGCTTGTAATAAAATTATAAGAGGTTCATTTAAAACATTGTAGTTTTTTTGTTTTATTTTTGGTGGTGTTACTATAAAATTTAAGGATGTATGGGCAAGTATGTCAGTTTTTTAAAGTATGTCAGTTTTTTAATCAGACTTTTAATGTTATTGTTGGAATGACAGGAAGAAGACTATGGTGCTGGGTACCTTGTTCAACCAGTTGGACAGTCTGATGCTCTGAATTCTGGAGTTGTTGCTGATGTAGATGGTGGAAATGATGAAGGTGAAGAGGAGGATGAAGTTGATGATGACGATGAAGATGTTCAGGTGTTACCTCCTGACTCATCACACCTGAAGAGGAAGAGGAATGATGAAGAAGAGGATGATGAGGAGAGTGATGATGAAGATGTGGTAGCATTCACCAAATCATCGAAGAAGCATCATTGACCAACATCATTCTTAATATATAATGTTCTTGTTCTGTTGATGGCTTCCATGTGTGGGAAGCAGAGAAACCTCAGTTTTAGATAGAACAATGGTTAGCTTTTAGGAATTTAGCTGTGATGGACAGAGGACATATTAGGGAAAAAAGAATTGTATGTTGGGTGGAAATATGTTTAGTTCAAAAAGCCGTTAGTGTTTTTTCCCTCTTGCCTTTCACATATAGCCGTTACTTTATTAAATATTCAAATGGCAGTTATAAGAGGTTTACCGCTCATGTGCTCGATGCTGGTATTGGGTTGTAAAGGAACTGGCTTGTGCCTGGGGGAAAGGGTGGGAACTTTTTAAAATTTTTTCAAATCTCTAGTTTATTGGAGTACTTTTTTGGTGAGAGAAAAGGGAAAAGCTTGTAAAAACCTGTAGATAGTTCTTATGAAAATGATTCCTATCTATCAAATTTGGTGACTATTGTGTAATGACGTGTCTTGTTCACAAATTATTGTTGTTACGTGGATTTATTCCAGTTTCTCCCTGCATTTATTTGGATTGCAATCACCAGATTTTGGTCCAGGTGGAGTAGTCAACTGCCAGGTAATTTGCAAATGGGTCCCTGCAATTGTTTTTTATCTAATTCCCGAATTTCATGTGTTTATCACCTCCGTTACCATCTGAAAATTACATGTTGCCACGTGTTCCTAATCTTCATTTGGACGGTGAGATCAGCAGTGTTTATGCTATTAAATTTTATTTTTCCCAGTGGAACCCAGCCAATAAGAATCTATTAACTTGTCATTCATACCGCTCCTCAACACGGTCCCAAATTTCCGCGTGTCCTGCGCAACGCCCCCTCAAATGTGAGAAAAGTTCTTTATTTAGTGCAATATCCTGACCATTTTATATTATAAATAATTTCATTAATAATATGATTTGAAATTATTTTAACCCTTGTCAACTCGGAAATCATTAGTTAAATCATATCACAACTAAAATAATATATAAATATCTCAAATAAATAAATTGATATAAAAGTGGGTGCATGTGTTTTGAGTTTGCGTCTAATCAAAATGGTAATTGTTTACTTTTATTAACTTGAATTTGTTATTATATGTGAAAAAAAAGCTTCACTTTGTTACTCGGTCAAAGATAGTAGGTTAATTGATGAAGTGAAAGGCGAGTTATTGACCCAAAGGAAGAGCCTATTGGATAATAACATTTGTCACATAAAGCCACGATTCATTTTGCACCTCACACCTGATGATTCCATTTCTTTCCTTCTTACTCTCTCCCTGCCTCTTTTCTTTTCTCTAAGTATCTTCTTTATTTTATTTTTTTTCTTTTATTGTGCAATGACTAGAAGTAGAAACAAATCTCACTATCTTGACCTATTAGATAAATAGATCATGTTACATACTTTTAACAAAACCTACAAAGTTTGATGTTCTCGGTCCTCAATAGAAAACATTGTTTATAATAAAAATGAAAGAATTTAATATCTAACATCGTATTATTATTTTAACGACTAAAATACCATGTAGCTAACTTGAGCCGTTTTAATTGATACAAAATGTAGTGTCTTTGTTATTCTTAGTCAACTGATAATTGAATCATTTAAAACATTGGTCAATTCAAATGGAATATTATCAA